>NC_080074.1:43783282-48982104 GCF_949987535.1 Balaenoptera acutorostrata
TGGGAATGATTAAAAGTGTATCCTCCCAGAATCAAAAGGTCATATATTACATGATTTTATTTATATGAAATATCCAGAACAGGTAAAACTATAGAGACAGAAAACAGACTGGTAGTTCCCAGGGACTGGGGGAAGCGGCAGAATGGTGAATGTACTAAATTCCCTCAATTGTTCACTTTGTAATGGTTAATTTTATGTTATGTGAATTTCAACTCTATTGTTTAAAACATTAACAATAAAAAATCCTAAGTTCTGGAAGGGAAAAAAAAAAAAGGCTATCTTCCATTTAGACGGTACCTATTTGAGCCTGAAGTCATCATGTTGAGAACTCTTTCTGGGCATGGAGGCAGGGGCTTCCTGACCCCTGTCTTGTTACAATGCTTTCTTCATCTGAAATAAAGGAGTCAGAACTCTCATCAGGGGATCATGGCACAGCAAGACTTACTTTGTCCCACTCCCACAAGATAATCTATGTGAATTATAACCAAAGACTTGAAGAGAATGGGGCTGGTCTCTAGTCTTTATAAATGTATCTCACATGTTGTCTTGAGAAGTTCTGTGGGGTCTCCACTTTGTCATCTCTATTGCCTAATAGAGAAGCGCATCTCTTAGTTCACTAAGTGGAAAAGGAAAAGTACGTGTTTTTGCCTCTGCTGTAAATAATCTGAGATATAAAATGGGAGGTAGGTAGACCTCAAGGGAGGGTCAGATAGTGTCATCACTGCTTGAAAATGGTAATCTTTCTATTGGTCCTTCTAGGGTGAAGGCAGTCTGAAATCTCTGCCTAGAACTTGAACAACAGTGAAGAAGAGCACCTTTATCATCAAAGGTAAGAAGCCAATGCTGGGGACTGCTTAATGTCATCTTTTGTGTAAAACAAAGAAATGTTACTAGAAAACCCTACTTCTGGGTGCCTGTCTCTTAGAGTTCAGTTTTGTACCCATTAAATTATAAAAGGAATGATTTACTACTTTTTGACCCTGGCAGGGAAAAAGAACCTTCCTTGATTTTTGTATAAACATACTCCTAAAGTTATTCCTTTGTCAGTGTTCTTGGAAATTCCTTATTTACAGAGTTCAGGTGGCTTCTAATTCTTGGCCAAGTTCATGTTTATCAAAATAATCAAGATGAATCACAGACTTTCAGAACTAGAAAGGTGGCCACTTCCTCCTTTTTAGGGAATGATACAGAAAATGAGATTCAGAGAGATTGACAGGCTCTTGCTGGGACAGAAGAAATAGTGGCAAGAAACATCCACTACCTGATGTTATGATGTCCCCATTAGATGATGGAGTCCAGCACTTTGGGGTTCTTGAGATTAGATTATTTTTTTCCTATTTTAATTGGGAGGAAATGAAGATATTTGTGTGACCTAATGTCCTCTTTACTTCTTAAAAAGAAGAACTGTCTTGTATTACCACAGTTCAACAATATATTTAGAGGGTCATAGACCCATGGAACTTTCAAATATTTTCAGAGTTCTCCCTGCCCACCCCTTTCCCTGACACATCACTTCTTGAATGCCATTCCTTCTAAGAGGTTGTCTAGCCTCTGCTTCAACATTTGAAGTGACAGGAAACACTACTTCATGAAGCAACAGATTTCATTTTTGTGTGCCTGTACTTATATGCTCTTGTCTCATAAATACAGAGTTGCGATCACAGTGTATATGCACGTATTTTGTAGTCTCCTTTTTGCAATTGACATACCACAGATATTTTTCATATTGATACAAAGCTCCCGTTATGGCAATTATAAATAGCTTCATATACTGTATAATTTCCTTAACCCAAATGTATATAACCATGCCTTAAATTTTTACTTTTATAAATAGAATTCAATCCTATTTTGGCTTGGACAGTTTGGTTATTAGACCATAAAGAGGTCAAGATTAAATTTTCACTCCTCGGTTCTAATTGTATCTTCTAGAACAGCACTGGAGAAATCTAATCCCTCTTCCATGAGACAGTTCTTTTCAGTGTCTTTTAAAAAACTATCATGTTCCTCTTAAAATGTGTCTTTTCCAAAGTAAACATCCTTAGCCATTTCAGTCGTTCCTCACAAGTTGTGGTTTCCAGACCCTTCGCAAGATTGACTGGTCTCCTCTGGATAAGCTCCACTTTGTTCATGCCCTTAGTAAAGCATGGTGCCAGAATTAACCGCCATAATAGCAATAACCATAATAATAATAGCCACCATTTATTAAGTGTGCACAATGTCCTAGGAACTGGGCTAAAGGCTTAGCTCATTCAATCTTTACAAAACCCTCTAATGTATGTGTTATTATCCTTATTTTTTTAATGAGGAAACCAGTTTTAATATGTTAACTAGCGTGTCCAAGGTCACACAGATATGAAGTGCACAGCTAAGATTAAAATATGCTCTGCGTTCTGAACCACTTTATAATGCTCCAGAATTTTCTGGCCTTGTAAAATTTAGGAGCTAGATATTAAACTTTTGTGAGAACATCTTAAGACTTCATTATCTTGTCTGATGATTTCATGTTTATGGAAAGTATGGCAGGGCTCAGTTCTCCCAGGATAGGCTTAAAAAGACTAATTCATTCATTTGTCAAACACTTATTGAGTGCCTACTTCCTGCCAGACCCTATTTTAGAAGGTGGCAATACAGAGATAAGTAAGGTAGACAAGTGTCCTTCTTTCATGGGGCTGACATTCTGTTGGGGAGACAGACATTCTATAAGTAAACAAATAAATAAGCGTGGTAACTTCAGATGGTGATAAGCGATATAAAGAAAATAAGACAAAGTAATGTGCTAGAGAGTAACTGTGTTGGGGCCTGGGGGGAAGACAGAATGAGGTTTGGCGATCAGAGGAGGCCTCTTGGTGACGTCTGGCCTTAGACCTGAATGATGAGAAGGAACCGGCCATGTGAAGATCTGAGGATCTGGGGGAAGAACATTCAAGGCTCAAGAAATGGCAAGGGCAAAGGTCCTGGGATCAAAATAAGCTTAGTGAATTCCAGAAACATAAAAAGGCCCGTGTGGCTAAAAGCAGAGTGAACAATGGAAGAGCAGAGGGGGATAACTTCAGAGTCAGGCAGGGATAGATCACATAAGGTCCTACAGGCCATGCGAAGGAGTTTGGATTTTTTCTAAGTGTAATGGGAAACCCATGTTGAGTTTTATGTCAAGCGGACTGATCTAATTCATCTTTTAAAAAGATGGCATCTCTACTGTGTAGAGAACGGATTTTAAGGGGCAAAAATGAAAGCAGGAAGATGAGTCAGGAGGCAGGCTATTACCCTGTCTTGGTAAGAAACCATTGTGGTTCAGATCAGGTGGTAGCTGATCCAACTGTGAGTCAAATCACTGGAGAGAAATGGATGAGTTCAGAAGAAATGGAGGAAGAGTAGACAGAAATTTCTGGTAAATTGAATGTGGTAAGAGTTAGAGAGAAATTGATTTAACTCTTAGATCTGGGGGCTGGTGGGAGTGTTGCACATACTTATACCAGATGTAGTATATACAGGTATCTAGAGGTGTGTATATAGACCTCTATATACTTTGTACAGGCCATTGACACATTATTTCTCAGCAGAGTCCTATGATGTAACTAGTATTTCCCAAAGCTATTTCTGACAAAGAAACTGAGATTTAGAGAGGCTAAATAACTTGCCTCAGGTCATGTAGGTAGTAAATTGGGAAGCCAAGATTTGCACCCAGGTGTGCCAGGCATCAAAACCAGTGCACTTTCTCCTATGCGACAGCGCCACCCCTGGAGCTCTGATCAAGATTGCAGCTTGCCCGTAAGGGGAGAGGTAAAGAATGCATACATACAGAGTCACACGTGAGGGGCTCCGTACTGCCACAAGGCAATACCAAGGGGCTCCGTATTGCCACAATTCCCTCTGGTTCCTTGAAGGGCTATTTTCCATTTTTGGAATCTTATGTCGAAGAGATGTGGGCACACTGGATGGAGTCAGAAGTAAATGAAATGATTAAGCAGATGGAGAAAATGACTTCTGAGAAATGAAAAGATTGCAACTCTGCTTGGTGATGACTAAAGAGGACATCAGACTATAACTATTTCATTGGTGGAAGCAGCAGGAAGAGGGGAATAGTTTTTTTTTTTTTTTCTTCAGAAAGTAGAGAGGAATTGCATGAAGGGACAGGCAAAGAATAGGGTTCCTGAATCTGCTCTTAACTTTATGACGTTGGTGGCTTATCATGACTTTGTGTCTGAATATTCTCATCTCAAAGGAATGAGCTATGATTGAGGTAGTCTCTCTAGAAAGGCATCAAAATCCACAGAAAACATTTCTTCTTCCTTGTATTTATTCACTGATCACTATTTATTAGTTCTCTACTTTGCAAGAAGAGGATTTGGGGCCAAAATATGGGTGTCCATTTTGAATATTCTTATTTTACAATGAAACCTTCTTTTAAATGAGGCAGCTATTATCATGACAGTTCGTCCAAGTAATCGTCTCTCTGTGATCAGAATTAATCATACACTGAAACATATTAACTATCATCATGTGACAGAGTCTTGAAGGAGTCTGGAGAGAAAGGATGATGTTGGTACCATGGATCCCTATTGTCTAAATCATGCTACACTCTAAAGAATGGAGAGGCTAAAGTTTCAAACACTGGCTAGTGATTTTCTTGCATTTGCCACAATGTACGTTTATCTGCACATTTGTTAGTGAAATGAGAGAACACGGCTGCTTGATAACAGGGACAACTATCTGATACATTGCATGAATTATCTCCTCATATACAGTATGAAAATTATATCTATCAGGCTGCAAAGTTGGAGAACTTAAGTATATCAGTTACTTCTGGGCTGCATGCAAAAGCTAAAGCCACTGAGGGAAAGGCTTCTTGAAAAACACACCTGTCCTTTTCAGACATTTTTGAAATATATTCTTTTTCTGATGTTTTTGGCCCTCTGCCCTTGCTTCTAAATCATGGTTGGGAGGCCATCCTGCGACCCGAAGGTTAAAGAGAAATCCAAGCGGATGTGCTGTCTTAATGGGCTTTGAATAAGCTCCCAAATGACACTTTTTTTCAGGGTTGCTTATACAAGTTACACCTGCAAAAATGGGACTGAGTCCAGTAAGAAGGACATAACATTTTCCTGAATACGCAAAGAATGAGTGGGGTGTAGTCTGTATTCCTGTAGGATCTTGGCAGCCTCATGGGTAAATGAGCATTTGTTCCGGGTGTACCATCTTTGAGTTGAAAATGAGTCACACACTCATGAAAAGAATGGTGCTATCTTCTTTTGTCTAGCTCTGTATGCTTTTGCCGTTACTGAATTTGTCTTAATGGGAATCTTGATTGTTTCTCTTTTGAGACAAGTTATTAGAATTTATTTTTAATCTGGAACAGGATTCATTTAAATATATTGTCCTTGATTCATAACTTGATTCATGGCCAGTATATAAAATTACAGGAATTTTCTATGGGGGGAAAAATCTTTCAGGTTCATATAATCATCTAGAAGCATAGGTTGGATTCCAAGTGTTTCAACTAGTTTGCTTTGAAAATAGTAAGTATAATGTGTTGCTGTCTACTGTGTACCAGCCACTGTGCTATGTTTTTTATAGATTATTTCTAATCCATGCAACATGCCCATATGCAAGTAGCAAAAGCCCCTTCTTATAGCAAAGGAAAACAAAGGTTGGAGAGATGAAGTCACTTGCCAAAAGTCACAGAGCTGGTCGTTGAATGAACTTGCATTTGTACCCATTTCTGTCCAACTTCAGGGTCTATACTACCTCCATATGACACTTTGCCTCTTTGATAAGGTCATTTGATGACAAGTTTGCCCCAAATTCTTACTAGAAAAAGGCAGGTCATGAAGTAAAAGAATTAACAATAGGATCCCCCCATTTTTATATTTTGTTGATTAGAAATCACTTCTGGTCTTTCCCAGATGTGCAAAGAGGCTCCTTTGAGTACTGGAACAGCCTCCATGATTGAGGGGACTAATCTTGGTTCATCCAGCTCTGCCTGGCTTTGGCCTTGAAACTCCCAGGCCTCAGATATCTGAGAGTATTCTGGGGTATATACACAGGGATGAATTCTTGCCCCATTCCAGGTTCTTGGTGAGGGGGAAGAATAGCATACGGATCAGATTCTGATGTAGGCTTGCAGGAGAATCTTCAGACTCCTGGAAGAAGGGGAAGAGACACCAGAGCAGTAAACTTAATAGGAAAAAAAGGAACTTATCACAAGGAAAACATCTGAAAAGTTATCAGCAGAGGCTGTGGTACCTAAAATTACTGCGGGACTGTCTGCAATTGTAAACCGTTATTTCAGGAAAACTTGCTGAACAGCTAGCATGTTAGGGCCAGGAACGAAGAGTTGCACAGTTTGTAGTAGTAAGGGCAGGTCAGACACTTTTCCCTTATTTCCTCTTGAAAACTTGGACGGGGCATGCTTCTGAGGAGTTTACCATTTAAGTTCCCGATTTTTGCTGTGTATTCATTTTGCTTTTCCCTTTGCTCCATTAGCTCTATTTCTATGTACTCGCAACAGTGGCGCCACCGGGGGTGTGGGGCAAATGCCCGGTTGTGGAATTGTGGAAGAGTAACATCTCCAGTCTGAGGGTATCACACAGCTCTGATCTTGATTGGTTTCTTATGTACATTGACTTGGATTCTAGACATTTTTTAAACTGATTACAGAATGTCTAGCCCCCCCCCCAAAAATCACATTTGTTAGTCAAGGCAAATTTTCCAAAGAAGTTTGTTCATGGCTATGTAATAATCTATGCCTGATGTGTGGATTACTTAGCAGTTTGGCTTATTCACATCTATCTCCCCTGTATTTCTTCAAGTGCACATTGGAGAGAACTTCCCATTACCCGTTTTCTATTTTTACAACTTGGCATTCACTTCCTCTAGCTACCATATCTGATTACGGGCAGACTCCAGGCTGACACAGCAAGCTGATGCAACGGGCAGAGCCTCTGCTCACCAGGAAATGAATGAATTCCTTTCCATGACTGTCAGACAGGGGAAAGGGCAGGGTCACGCTCAGCAGGTCCTAGCTCATTCCTCCTCAGCCAGCCGCGCCTTCCTTGCAGATGACAAGCCCTATTCTTTTCCTCATTTATCACATCTACTTTTCCTTCAACGGCACTTCTGCTGAAAGACACTTGTGTCATTTTTATCAGCTACTCCAGTCCTCTCTGATTTTTTACTTCTTTGGTTTCTGTGGCATGTTTAGCCAGCTTCCCCTCTCAATGAACACCTACTTTGATCACACTGAAGGTTGTCTCAGTTATAATGTATTCAGTCACTGATATCAGAAAACACAGTTCAGACTGGCTTAAGCCAGAAAGTAGAGTTATTGGCTCACAGAACTGGAAGTCCAGAAGTATGTAGGTATCAGGATTGGTCTGATCCAGGCACACAACTGCATCGCCAAGGAACTGTTTTGTTCCCTTGTCTCTATCATTCAGTATTATCAGCTTCAGGTTGAGGCTGCAGAGCTATTATGGTCCCAATATGGATGCTGGTAACTCCTAGTTCTACATACTTCCACTTCCCAAAGAGTAAATTACTATTTACTCCAAAGCTCCAGCAAACCCTCCCTGCTGTCTTGCTGGCCCAAACGTGTATCTGGGGCCAGGTGGTAGGAATAATCTGATTTTCTCAGCCCCTAAGAATATGCTGTATCCTTAGAGTCAGAATTGGTGTCAGCATCCCCAAAGCTCGTGGGCTGCTCCCCATGACAAGAATATGGGTAACAGGGGCTAGATGTTGGAGAGGCAAGCATTTCATCAGTCAAGTGCAACCATTTGCCTCCCCTGTCCCGTAAGTTCAAAACTCTTCATCTCCAGGCTTAATTTCAGCCCTATCTAGATATATAAGGTTTGTCTTTATATTGTTTTGGTCTACTTAAAGTGGTTGCTTTCTGTGACCACATACTGATTCTCACACTAATATCTGCTTGCTGGTGACCCTCATGTCTCATCTGCTTATCTTAGTGTCCTAGACTTTTCCACGATGGGACTCTGATTACCTACTATCTGGATCTCCTGAAGGTCCTGGGGACAGAGTTTTAAAATACAGGATTCAGTCCTTGATTTAAAGAGACAAGATTTTTTACAATCCACCCTTTTCTAGGAATGGTTAGAAATTGTGAATGCATTCCAAGTGACCGTGGGCTGACAGAGGTATGCTGGGGCCAGCTCATACTGGCTCATCAAAGCTAGTTATTAAATTTGCAGGAACTTTGCAAGCTGGTTGTTAAACATAGCCATTAAAAATTAAATTTACAATTTAAATAAATAAATTTACAATTAAATAATTTTTAAAATAAAGTTAATAAACACTCCAAACTCATCATTTCCTAATCATTTTAGTGTTTTGCTGTTACATATGCTCTTGAAGCTATTTCCATCTATTGTGCATGTAAATATTGTATATACTATACTAACTACATATGTATACTGTATATATACTGAATCATTCTACACAATAGTGTGCTATTTGCAACTCTCCCCAACTCTGCATTCAGTGATGTAATGACGGTAGCTTAAAATTGGCCAATATGGGAGTATTTATACCAGAGAAATTGGCAAACACTATAAATTAGGGATTTTTTAGTTATTAAACATTTACCAGCACAATGGATGGTTTTCCAAATGTAAAACAAGAATGATAACAGTATCCACGTTACTAGCTTGATAAGAGGTTGCAATGACATAAGTTGTATAAATAATCGAGCTCACGTTAAACCAGCTGATGGATCTTGGCTATGACTATCTCTTTCCCTGCCTTGTTAATAACAGTATATTTAACATCATATGATATTTAAGGGCTGACTCAGGGCGATACTTAGGAGTATGAAATAATATTATACTGTGAGATTGGTAGAGTTATAGGAAGAGGTAAAGCCCTGTGCAGTATGGAATAGAATGATGTTGCCATCTGACTCCTGTGTGATAAGTGGGTCCCACCCTTGAGCCCACACTCTGGTCCTGGTACCACATTAACTCCCTCAGGGGTTTCTTCATCTGCTTCCACCTCTCTGCTCTTTTCCTCTTCTACTTTCTACACTTGCTAGAAATGGCCTGTGCCTTGATCTTTGAAGGCCACTGAAGTACCACACTGGCTGTAACATTTGTCTCTTATCTTACCTTTCTGAGAGTCAACTGCTACCTCTCTGTTACTACCGAGGTTGCTGCTTTATCCCATGCCACCGTGGTTGATCTCTGCCCCTCCTGACATCGGGCCTGCCATTCATCTCTGAAATATCCTTTTCTCTGATTCATTTTTTTCCTGTCTTTTCTGTCCTCTATTGACACCTCTTGGTTTTGGCACAAAATGAAAACAATTTTGAGACACTAATTGCCATTCTCCTTTTGCTTGGTAATTCATTCATTTGAAAACTATTAACCCCCTACTCTATGCAGAGCACATGTACTTGATACATATCCAGATTGAAAAAGTACTTTGTGCAAAGTTCTTGACAAAAGTTACAAATATAGAGATGTAGGAGCTATAGAAGAAAGAGAAAAGAGGTTACATTTCACAAGGAAGTGGGAAGGGAGAGGCACAGAAAGTCGAGAATACCTCCCCCCTTACTTGTGGTTTTGGAAATTTTCTGGATACTTGGCAATGTTGATGGACAGATAGCTGAGATTGTAGTTCATATAATGCCTTATGTGTTCCTAATTATTTCTTGAATGTCTTATCTCTCTAACTGCATTGTATTGTAGTTTCATTAAGGACAGAGGTATTTTTATCTATCCAGCTCCATCTCACTCCTAATGAACACACATGTACTAAAAGCGGCTTGTGGATAAAAAAGTGTGTGACAAATCACTGTGGCAGGAAAGAATGAATAATTAATCTACACATTCTGCCTTGATTTGAAGATTATATAGCCTCTATTGAGAAAAAACTAATTATATCCTTAAAGAGTCATTAGAAATTCAGAAGTGAAAAATACCTTAAGAGTTATTTGGTCTAATGATTCCTAAGTCTGACCATATATCAGAATCAAATGGGGGTGGATTGGGGCCAGATAACTTTAGAAAGCAATTTTCTGACCTTCACTCCAGACCAACTGAGTGAGAATGTGTGTTTTGTGACAGTTTCTGCTGAGCTGCCAGGTTTAGAGCCCACAAATGAAGTTTGACTTTTCTAGAGTCTGAAAACCACTATATGTCCTCCTTAAGAGTGTAATAGGAACACCTTTGCAAATATCAAGATTATCATTGGATGTCTCCAGGTCTCCAGCACTCAGGACCCACCCTTGCTCTCAGTGGCTGAGTGAAATGACTTGCACCCTCTCCCACATTTCTGAGAGTGCCTGAGGGGACACTTAGGCTTGCCTGAGTCTTTCCACGCTGGAGCCTTTTTCTCCAAACTCTCCAGACTCTAACTGTTCTTCAAGTTTGCAGTGCTGTCCTCCTTTCTCCCCACTCTGCCCAACAATGCTAACAAAAAAAACATTGGGATGGATGTTTATTAAAGTATGTATTGAGAATCATTCTGTGCCAGGCAATGCACTGAGAAGAGAATGTAACCTCCCCACAATCAAAAAATGACAAAACAAACAAACAAATATGATCCCTACCTTCACGAAGTATACAGTCAATTGGATGAGACAGGTATTATTGATCCAACAGTCATTAAAAATACATGTAAAATACAGCTAAAGCAGGTAGAGAAGGAGCACCCTGAGATGCTATGGGGGAGAGGTATAGAGGGCAATAACTAGGAAGACTTGACCTATTTCGAGACTTAAGAGCTGGCTTCCCTGAAGAAGTGATAATTAAGCTGAACATTATTTAAGATTATAGCATGTGTCAAGGCCCTGTGGCAGGGATGGTGGGTACTAAAGAGAGACTTGTATGTTGTACCTCAGAGAGAAAGTAGAAATGTGGCACATGATCAGGCCGTTGAGAAGGATGAGCCAGCAGATGAGACAGAGGATCCGGAATAGGCTCTAGGAAACCTGAGACAGGGCTGCGGCATAGGAGCCAAGGGGAAACACAATTCGAAAAAGAGGAGCTGATCAAATATATCACATGCCTGTGGGTCAAATAAAATGAGGCCTTACAAATACCTGCTGGATTTAGGGTTGTGAGGTCATTGACAACCTACACATCTAGAGCTGTTTTGATGGTGTAGAGAAGATAAAAGTCAGACTGAAGTAGGCTACAGGATGAATGCATAGGAGAACATAAAAAGAGAAAGAAAAGGTAACACTCTTTATATGCTTAACTATATAAAGGAGAGGAGAAAAAGAAAGGGATAGTTGAGGATTTTTTTTTATTGTGGTAAAACATAAATAACATAAAATTTACCATTTTAACCATTTTTAAGTTCTGTAGCATTAAATATGCTTATATTGTTGTACAACTGTCAGCCTTGGAACCCTGTACCCATTAAACAATAACTCCCCATCCCCCTCTTCCCCTGGTCCCTGGTAACCACCATTCTCTTTCCTGTCTCTATGAATTTGACTGCTTGAAGTACCTCAATATTTGTCCTTTTGTGTCTGGCTTATTTCACTTGGCATAATGTCTTCAACACATCCATGTTGTAGCATGTGTCAGAATTTCCTTCCCTCTTAAGACAATAATATTCCATTGTATATATATACACCACATTTTGTTTATCCATTCATCCATCAGTGGACACATGGGTTGCTTCCACCTTTTAGCTATCATGAATAATGCTGCTATGAACATGGATGTGTGTACAAATATCTGTTTGAGTCCTGGATTTCAGTTCTTTTGGATATATATTCAGAAGTGGAATTGCAATAGCATGGTAATTCTATGTTTAATTTTTTGAGGAACCACCATGCTGTTTTCCACAGCAGTTGCACCATTTTACATTCCCATCAGCAACGTGCAAGTGTTCCAATTTTTCCAGATCCTCACCACTCACTACTGGTTATTTTTGGTGTGAGGTGATGTCTCACTGTGGTTTTGATTTTCATTTTCCTGATGATTAGTGGTGTTGAGCATCTTTTGTGTGCTTATTAAACATTTGTATGTCTTGTTTGGTGAAATGCCTATTCAAGTTCTTTGCCCATTTTTTTAACCAGGCTGTTTTTCCACTGTTGAGTTTTAAGAGTTCTTTATATATTCTGGTTATGGATCTCTTATCAGATATATGATTTGCAAATATTTTCTCCCATCCCATAAGTTGCCTTTTCATCTGTTGCTTGCTTCCTTTGATATGCAGAAGTTTTTAAGTTTGATGTAGTCCCACTTGTCTATTTTTGCTTTTGTTGCCTTTGCTTTTGGTGTCATATCCAAGAAATCATTACCAAGTCTAATGTCATTAAGCTTTTCCCCTATGTTTTATTCTAAGAATTTCATAGTTTTAGCTCTTACTTTTAGGTCTTTGATTCATTTTGAGTTAATTTTTGTATGCCTATTCCCAAAAGGAAGAAACCTCTTCAATTCTGTTTATTTTAATACAATTTATCTTTCCTAGTTTACCCACCTTATAGAGTTGCTGTAGTGATAAGACAAATATCTAAAATGATATCCATGGCATATCACTTCCAGTTTTTTTTTTTTTTTTTTTTCAAACATCTTTATTGAAGTATAATCGCCTTACAATAGTGTGTTAGCATCTGCTTTATAACAAAGTGAATCAGTTATACATATACAATATGTTCCCATTTCTCTTCCCTCTTGCATCTCCCTCCCTCCCACCCTCCCCATCCCACCCTTCTAGGTGGTCACAAAGCACCGAGCTGATCTCCCTGTGCTATGCGGCTGCTTCCCACTAGCTATCTATTTTACATTTGGTAGTGTATATATGTCCATGACACTCTCTTACCCTGTCCCATCTCACCCCACCCCCTCCCCATATCCTCAAGTCCATTCTCTGGTAGGTCTGTGTCTTTATTCCCGTCTTGCCACTAGGTTCTTCATGGCCTTTTTTTTTTTTTTTTTCTTTTTTTTTCCCTTAGATTCCATATATATGTGTTAGCATACTGTATTTGTTTTTCTCTTTCTGACTTACTTCACTCTGTATGACAGACTCTAACTCCATCCACCTCATTACAAATACCTCCATTTCATTTCTTTTTATGGCTGAGTAATATTCCATTGTATATATGTGCCACATCTTCTTTATCCATTCATCTGTCGATGGACATTTAGGTTGCTTCCATGTCCTGGCTATTGTAACACTTCCAGTTTTAAATGACATAATAAAATTATTTTGCCACATTATCCTCTCATAAATTACCCTGAAACAATAAGAAAAATGATAAAGAGGAGCAAAAACTCCATTTTTAATAAAATGAAGAGACAGCTATTACCCTGAACCATAATATATAAAAGTAAAAAGCAGATAGAAAAGCGATGCTATAGTGTCTGATTCACTTTCATCATCTGCGTTCAGGTAAGTAATGACCTCACAGTTCTTTTCTAGGCTATGGATCTGTATTTTATTTATATCAGCAAAACTGAAAGGCCCATTCAAATGGTTTTTCCAAAACAAGAGTTGGTCTGTCCAGATGTAAAGCTAAACTTTCATCTCTTAAGAGCTAGAAAATCTCTTGCTTATCTAGGGTTAGTCTCAAAAAGGATCTCATTTTCTCTAAATACACTGGATAATACCCACTGTAGAAAGTGTAATCCATAGATTAAAACCCATTCTTTGGTTTATCTCTTCCTGTGGAAATGGAGGAATTCCTGTTACCAAATATGGCATCCATAGACCTTCAAACCCTACACGTTTACATTTTGGTTTAAGTGAAACAGAATTCAAAGAAAGCATGGCTTTGAAAACCCCCAAATTCTGCCTTACTTTTTCCTCATTGGTGCCATTAGGCATTTCATCGAGCTCAGGTATGTATTTTCGTGGGGCTTCTCACTGCCCACACCGCAGTGGCGGAAGTGCCAAGTTGGCTTACTCTATAGGACATTTGGGAATTGTCTTAACTAAAGGAATTTAATTGGTCTTCCCCTAGATGGTACAAGTCAGGGCAAGATGTACTTACTCCCATATAATGAATACTGATACAGCAAAATAAATGACAAGTGATTCTAGCCCTCACCCTCCAGCCTAGTACTTTCCATAAAAAAGATAAACAGTTGGCCAGATACTCAGAACAGGGAAAGCCACAGAGTCAGCTCTTCTTTTGCTCTGTTTCTATATTAATAGTAATAATAAAAGAAGTTGAAGTTGAGGAATAGTTTTCCCTCACAGAGCTCCCTCTGGTGCAATAAACATGTAGGTGAATCCTTTCTGATCTGTACCAAGCCTCTCTGACTACCCTCAGAGGGAGTGACACATGGGAACATTGCAGACTATTTGATAACTTGCTGTGCTGTAGTTTGCAGATATGCGGTGCCTATCCAAGAAAGAAAATTTAGCCTTTGCACTCTGGGAACTCACTGGCCTAATTATTCTATTCAGACCTTCTGTCATGAGAAAACAATTTAGTCCTCTCTCAGCCCCGCTCATGGTTAATGGAACAAATGAGAAAAGAGGAAATTGCAGCAAAGAGGCCAAACAAATTGCACTGGGGTGTAAACTTCAGTCACCACTTTGGACTAATTAAGGGATAAGGCTGATTATAAAGCATGAACATTCTGATTAAGGAACATTTTAAAAGAAATGTAACCTCACTTTTAAACATGAATGATTACCACCAGTAGTGGTTAGAAATAGGCAGAGGTAGATCCAGGCCTACTGGGAGGAACAGGAAAGACTGTTTGTCAATCTGCACCTTGCTTGCAGAAGCCATTGCTGAAGTGCTTGTACAGCTTTGCATCTTTATAAGGATAAAGCTCCTCTCTCCAAAAGCAATAATACCAACGTGGGCTCTCTTCCTGGCACCCAGAAGCCAGCTTCTTTATTCCATTCATTCATTCATTCATCTGACAAATATTTTTTGAGAACCTTCTATGTGTCAGGCACTGTTCTTGGCAATGAGGACTCAGCACTAAATAAAAAAGAAAAAAATCCCGTCCCTCATGGACCTTTGGAGAAACAGGCAATAAACAAGTAAATAATTAAAGCGTATAGTCTGTCAGTTGTGTTGAGTGATTGAGAGGGAGAAGAGAAAGGAATTGAGTGAGAAGGGTAAAGAGAGGGCAGGGTTACAGTTTTCAGTGAGGTGGCCAGAATAGGCCTCTTTGAGAAGGTGATAGGTGAACAAAGACCTGAAGATATATGGTCAGGCAGCAAGCCATGTGTACATCTGGGAGATGACTATTTCAAGCAGAGGGAAGAGCCAGTGCAATGGTCCTGAGGCATGAGCACGTTGGACCAGTTCCAAAAGCAGCTAGAAAACTGATGTGGGGCTTCCCTGGTGGTGCAGTGGTTGAGAATCTGCCTGCCAATGCAGGGGACACGGGTTCGAGCCCTGGTCTGGGAAGATCCCACATGCCACGGAGCAACTAGGCCCATGAGCCACAACTGCTGAGCCTGTGCGTCTGGAGCTTGTGTTCCACAACAAGAGAGGCCGCGACAGTGAGAGGCCCGTGCACCGCGATGAAGAGTGGCCCCCGCTCGCCACAACTAGAGAAAACCCTCGCACAGAAACGAAGACCCAACACAGCCAAAAATAAATATAAATAAATAAAAATAAAAAATAGTAAATATATATTAATATTAAAAAAAGAAAACTGATGTGGATGGAGAAATGGAGAGAGTAGTAGGAGATTAGATGAGAGAGGAAATGGGTGGGTATGGGAATGGGAATAGGGCCCAGATTGCATAGGACCCCCTAGGTGATTGTAAAGACTCCACTGGTATCTTGGACCATGAGGTGTATGCAGTAAGAAGTGGAGCTTTTGGAATTCTGTAAATTGAAAATTATATTTGGTCAGAATCTCTGGCCATAGGGTACTTAAGCATATATAATGACACGACACTATGGCCAGAGATAGGTAGGTAACTCCTCAAATAATAACCATCTAAATAGCAGGTGGTGAGAATTGCCCTGGATGTTTAAAGTTGTAGATCTCACTGCCAGTTAAAATTACTAGTCAAGGGACTTCCCTGGTGGTGCAGTGGTTAAGAATCTGCCTGCCAGTGCCGGGGACACAGGTTCGAGCCCTGGTCTGGGAAGATCCCACATGCCGCAGACCAACTAAGCCCGTGCGCCACAACTACTGAGCCTGCGCTCTAGAGCCCTCGAGGCACAACTACTGAGCCCACGTGACATGACTATGGAAGCCTGCACACCCTAGAGCCCGTGCTCCGCAACAAGAGAAGCTACCGCAATGAGAAGCCCGCGCACCGCAACAAAGAGTAGCCCCCACTCGCCACAACTAGAGAAAGCCCGCGCGCAGCAACGAAGACCCAACGCAGCCAAAAAAGAAAAAAAGAAAAGAAAAAATTACTAGTCAAAAGTTACCTAAGTTAACTGAGAATGCAATGGTTTCCTGAGACAGAAGCATCATTTAACTATGGGAATATTTAGGATTAGTATAAAAATGTTTAAGAGAACCGTAGTATTAATATTGTTATGTAGGAATTTGTGCATAATTTGAATTTTATATGTTTGAGGAAATCTGGAATCTTTGAGTGACAATCTTATCATTTCAGTTTCAAATGTGTATTGATTAATTGATTTTGGTGAGTACTACTAAGGTTATATACAGTATTTGAATATTAAGAGGACTCAAATTTTATCATAGTCATAAAGTTAATTTGATATATCTGAATTACTTAACTATTTGGAAGGGTTTGCCAATCAGACATTTTTAACTTAAAAGAAAATAGAATATATTAAATTTATAAATAATGTTTACAATATTTGAAGGTGTTTAGGTTACCAAGGGTGTAAGTGGCGATTAACCAGCATTATTCCAATCTCCTTAACAAGTGGTTGTAAATATTTGCTAGGTTTTTAAATAGAATAATAAGCTGAAGGTAAAAGCTTAAGGAAGAATTAGGCTTCAGCATCTATAACTTTAATAAAAGGATATTAATGAAATGTCCTGAATAATTTTTCTGTACTGACAAGTACCCTTAACTTTGCCAGAATGTTCATATTTATCAGCAGTTGTTTACATATGGTTTCTAGAACTCCATTTTTTTGCCACTTTTTACTACTCATTTTCCCACTCACATCCTCGTTTGCAGCATGTATTTTAATGAAATTACTACTTAGAAGGGAAAAAAAGAGACTTCTTGTGGGGTCTTGACAAAATTCTGGGCTATGAGAGGGGGAGTGTAGCAGGATGTGAACTCTTTTTTTCCTGCCATTTGGTAGCTTTCCTTTGCTAATAATTGTTCTGGAATACTGGAATGTAGCCCAGGCAGAATTAATTTACAAGATTATACGTTATGCACATCTCTTCTGGAACAATGAATTTTCCATTATGCACTGTATTTCCTAAAATTTATCATCTTATAGCAAGAAATGTACCTGCGTGACAAAGAACAGTGTGCTTCAGCTTGTGTCAGGCTAATGAGATATCCATTAAAGGATAATATTTATTCACCTGAATTAATTGAATGACTATGTAGTTCCATGGTGGGGAGGGAAGGGGTTCTTAAATAGTCTTGAAAATTATATTACAATCTACACCTTGAATTTCTGTTTTTGGTGCATTTTAAAGTAAAGCTACTATGTGTGATAAATCACTTAGTCTGTATCCTTCTGGCTTCACAGTCATGATGAGGTCAAATTTAAGAGCTTCTCGAACCTGACTTTAAGAATGGGAACAGGCTCCTAGAGGTTTTTGTTTGTTTGTATATACATATTTATTTATTTCTGAGTATATTAAGCAAGAGGAAAAATTGTGAAAATCTAAAGAGATGGGTTTAAATACCGCTTGAAGATTTATAAATTTAAGTCATATTCATCTTCTTATATTTTGCTGTAGCTCCTTCTGATTTTTGATGTGTTACAGATTTTATGGCTTTTTGTTTTAGGGTGTGTGTGTGTATGTGTGTGTGTATTTCCTAATAGAAGCATATGTTTTTGCTGATATTTGTGAAGGAAGTGGCAGCAAATGGAAAAGGCCACCTTAATGCATGCCAGTGAAATAGAACTTGAGGGAACTATGTGTACAGTAATTATCAAGTACTGTCAAGAACTTGGGAGAGGTCTTTTTTTTTTAAAGAAAAAAGTGTTCGAGGGCTTCCCTGGTGGCGCAGTGGTTGAGAATCTGCCTGCCAATGCAGGGGACACGGGTTCGAGCCCTGGTCTGGGAAGATCCCACATGCCGCGGAGCAACTAGGCCCGTGAGCCACAATTGCTGAGCCTGCGCGTCTGGAGCCTGTGCTCCGCAACAAGAGAGGCCACGATAGTGAGAGGCCCGCGCACCGCGATGAAGAGTGGCCCCCACTTGCCGCAACTAGAGAAAGCCCTCGCACAGAAATGAAGACCCAACACAGCCATAAATAAATAAACAAATAAATAAAAATTTAAAAAAAAAAGTGTTCGATAAAACTGAATGCATTTTGTAATTGGAGACAAAAACGTTGGCCTTTCATAAGTTTTGATCTAGGTTTTTTTCAGGAGAGATTCACCTGGGATAAGGGCATTTCTTTATCACAAAGCCCTCCTAACTCTGTCCCTGACCCCAGCCTCCTCTCCCAGCCCAGCATGAGTTGTTCTCTCTTTTATATTTCCATGGAAACTTGTGCCTATCTGTGTTACCCAGTATTGAAATATTTATGTATATTTCTTACTTCTCCATTGTATCAGAGGATGCCTGAAGTCAAGATCTATTTAAACATATAGCAGGATGAAAATTATCAACAAGGAGAGAAAATAATCAAGAGACCAAATGGCAAGGATTAGAGAGTAAGAATGAGAGAGGGATCGACTTGGGCAAAGTGTAAGTTGTTCCCAGAAGCTTCAGGGTGCCTAAATATTGCAAAGGACCAAGAGTAATTAAAATTCTCCTGAATCACGTATTACAACAACCAAGAACTTTTGTGAGTAACAGAAGAAAAGATCAGTCTCTATTGATTTAAATGCAACACAATCGCAAGACTCTATGCCCCTTGGAGAGATTTTTGTTCCTACTGTGGGAATTTGTAGTGCCTCATGCAATGTGGTTTTGCAGTAGGTGCTCAATTCATACTGCTGATTGAATGCTGAACTGAACAGCTTTACGCATGCCATTCTCTGCTTTGCATGGGCTTGTTTTCATTCCTTGGAATTGACGTTTTCAGATGATTCCCTCCGTTATATTTTGTGTATTCTGGCTCCATAATAGATATTAGGTGATGATTAACTCTTATTAACCATCTGTTTGAGAAATTTGTACAAATAATACTGGAGTTGTTTAACAAGCAAATTTTTACTTGACATTTTTAAGAGGCATTGAATGTTTCCATCTGTGTTAGTAATCCTAAGAGTTAGAAGTAATGTAAAAACTTTCATTGTTAGGTAAAATGATTGATAATCAGGAGCCCATGTGGTGAATTTCTGGATGTTAATTTTATATTATTTTTCTTTTTCATGTCTACACATAATCTTACATTTAGCTACATGATTCTCCTTCCTATATGATAGCAAATATTTCAGTGCTAGGAGGCAGGGGGAAAATAAGTGATGCAGGCAGGTTGATTGAAGGTCCATATATAGTCCAGAGAGAATCTTTAGGGTTCCAGATAATTCGGAGGAGTGTGGACTCTCTGAAAGCGTTTCTGGAGGCTTCCTTTAATTTGAGGCAAATAGGGTCATTCATCCTTCTTTACCAGCTCTGACTGTGTCAGCTACTCTGATATCTCAGCCAAAATAGTTCAGTGGGATAAGGGGGTAGTGATGAGGGCAGTGAAAGTGATACAGAAGGAAGAGATTGTGGCAGGGGGTGAGGACTGGGGACTGGGTTAGATGGAGGAGAGACAGGGAGAATAAACATGACCCTCTAACCACGTGAGCCCTCAGCTCTATAATTATAAGAATTAGCATCAACACGAACGGTCAACTCTTTATTTACCCACTATTGGTCTTCTGTAATGACCTCCAACGCTCCACTTTGGGAGTTGAGATTAGGCAATTGACATTAGGGTAGAGCCAGACTGATTGCAGAGAATTTGTGTCAGGCAAGTGATTTGGGAATTTTCTTTTGCTTTACTAAGTTTGCCTTTTTTCTTTCTTAGGTATAGTTAATTAAACATTGGCTCCATGTTCCTGTAATAATAGTGAATTGTTTACCTACTATCGTTGCTTAGACTTTTCTAATTCACAGTCTCTCTAATACTTAAAGCTGAGTCTTGCAAAAAGACTTCTGGCTTATTTTTTTCCTAGCAACTGCTGGCATATTGCATTTGGTAGTCCATCTTGAACTTGCAAATAATACTATAATAAAAATCTATTACAGGAGATGTTTGACTTTACTAACATTCATTTTGTGTTCATACATAACTTTTTATATACAGTTATTTTGAATAAAGTATTTCATGGCTTAAAAACTTGAAGAGCCCCTAATATAAATGACTGGAATTGCTTGAATAATAATGTGCCGAATCTATTTACTTGAGTTGTTCAATAATCTGTTAACATTCTCTGGCATTCTAATAGCTACAGGATCAAAATTGGGCACATTTTGCTTTATGGGTTAGATTTTATTCTAAGTACTTGGAGACTGTGCTTTCTTTTCAAAATGTTCAAAATAATTTGTGTCTATAGGTTTATAATAGCAGCACCTGGAAGAGCTTTTCTTCCTAGATCCTTTTGGGGATGATTTGAATATACTGTAAATATCTTAATAATTATATCAGATAGATATCTTAGATAATTATAGATATCTTAATAATTATATCAATTGGGATGTTTTCAATTGCAAATGGTGAAAACAATTGAACCTTAACTGGCCTAGGGGATTTACTGATTCACATTCCTAAACAAGCCAGAAGTAAAGCCAGTTTTCACATAAATTCAGGGCTTCAAATGACTTTGGTGATCCATCTAGTCAATTGGCCCCATTCTCCAGTGGATTCATCTCTAATAATTAGACTATGGTTTTTGAAGGTTTCAGGTGTATATTCTAGCTTTCTCAACAACTCTGGTAGAAAAGTGAATTTCCCAACAGTTAGGAACAAATGCCAATTCTAATTCTCATTGGCCCTGAACATACATCTTTCTGAGGCAGCAAGAATGACGATATTCTAAAAAGAAACAGGTGAAATTAATTTTATTAGTACAGTTGATCCTTGAACAACAGGGTTTGAACTGTGCAGGTCCACTTATACAGGGATTTTTTTTCAATAAGAGCAGTACTACACAGTGTGCGGTTGGTTAAATCCGTGGATGAGGAACCACGGATTCAGAGGGCTGACCTGGGACTTGATCATCACTGGATTTTGGTATCCATGGTGGGTCCTGGAATCAATGCTCCAGGATACTGAGGGAGGACTATATGTAGATTTTCTACTGTGCAGCAGGGGTAGGTGCCCCTAACCCCTGAGTTGTTCAAGGGCCAACTGTGTATTTTATTTAACTAATATGTAAAAAATATACAGTTTCAGCACGTAATTGATATAAAACTTATTAAGGAGGGTTTTTTTGTTTGTTTTTGTTTTTTTCCTGTACCAAGTTTTCAAAGTCTGACGTGTCTTTTCACACTTAGAGCCAAGCTCATTTTGGTCCACCCAACCTTCAGGTGCTCCGTAGCCGCATGTTGCCAATGGCAATGTTTAGTTTCTACTCTCAGACATTTATCCTAAAGAGACAATATACAGATATTCATACATCTCAGATGCAGAAATCTTTAGCATGTCTTGCTTAGGAACAATGGTCATAAATTCTTCTGTTCTCAAAGAAGTCATTAAATGTCAGGTTGATGTTCAGGCCTCAAAGGTGGTATGGGGGTATGTGTGGGGAGAACAGATTTTCCCATAGGTCTCCCATAATATCTCTCTGGACTTCGTTCATACATTTTTTCCCTGGTTTTTCTTGTTTTCTTTTGAGCTTTAAACCATTTCATATCAAAACCACCACCTGTTTTCTTTTTTTAATGAGACAGACTGACCTTTCAACCAGTTTTAAAGATGGACTCTAATTATCTTTTTAAGACTTCTGCTCTCATTTTCTACATGTCATTAAAGAAACTACTAAGGGAGAAGAAAAAGAACATGTTTCTTCCTATTCTAGGATAACTTCTTTTTAACCTCAAGTAGGCTGTATAAAACCATGTGATTTGATACATTTATACCATTGTTCCTCAATCAGAAAGTTGATTGGCCTCCTTATTAATTTGTCCATTTTCCCTTTTTTTCTTACACTCCTCCTTCAAAGTAAATATTTTCATTGTGGGTTTTATAAAAACAAACTTAAGTGTAATTTTTACCATAATAATAAAATCTTAGTAAATTGAAGATAACACATTCTAATACAAAAACTTATTGTTAAATAACTGTTTTCTTTTATTTCTAAATCTCAGTTTATACCAGAGAGTAACCTTTCAACAACAGCTAAACAGCATTTAGCAATGGTTTTAAATGAAAATATAAATTAGGTTTACTATAATTATTTTGCCTTTTAGAAATGTGTAACAAGATTATTAAGAATCTACCACCCCGATGTTGATACATGATACCTGTGGGAGATACCTGTCATTTGTAGCTGCCTGTATTAATTTCATATGTGCATGACAAAATGCCAGAAAGCTGGTAGCTTAAAACAGCACCCATTTATTATCTCATAATTTTATCTGTCAGGAGTCTGGGGAGGTGTAACTGGGTTCTCTGCTCAGGGTCTCACAAGGCTGAAATTAAAGTGTCGGCTGAGGTCTGCATCTCATCTGAGGCTTAGGGTCCTCTTCCAAGCTACTGTGGTCATTGGCAGAATTCATTTCCTTGCAGATGTCAAACTCATGGACCCTATGTCTTCAAGACCAGCAGAAAAACCCCTCTCATGCCTCAAACCACCTCTCAGAAAGGACACATTTCCTTTTAAGGGTTCACCTAGTTAGGTCAGGCCCACCAAGGATAATCACTGTTTTGGTTAACTCACAGTCAACTGTTTAGGACTCTTAATTACATCTGCAAATCCCTTTTGCTGTATAAGCAATCATGGGTATAATGCCAGGGTGTGGCAATCATAAGGGCCATCTTAGAATTCTGCCTACCAAACTTCCCAGAGGGCCTTGAACACCCTCTCTCTGTTGATAGTTCTCCACATTGTGGACTCCATCTTCTCAGGGCAGTTTACAAAAAACTTGCATTCTCAGACTCCCCTGTGGTTAAGCTGAAGGCATGTGACCTTGGTCTGAGGAGTCAGATGCCCGTAAGTGGGACTTAACTGGGAGATGAACTGCAGGAGGAAGCAGGTTGGGGATGTTGATGTGGAGGTGGTAGTGACCATGGTGACATGCTGCTCAGGCCGGTTCTGTGGTGTGGTTCTAGGATTTCTTCCTAGAGGCTAGTCCTGAGCCTGTTTCTCCAGCCCGACCAACGATTCTCTGAGCGATCTAAGAAATTTAAGATTTATTAGAATATACTAGCTCTCAGTAAATTAATTTTCTACCTACACTAGCTTCAGTAGATTGTGTTGCTCGCAACTAATAGCCCCAATTGATACAATTCCTAATATTCTCTATGTACACCCTGCGACTCTAGAGGAAATAATGTCTTTCTGATACAGTGAGATTCCATTAAGGTATTTTTCCCTGCTGGAAAAAAAGTCTCTGATTTACTAGAGAAGTATTTTATGTCTATTATTTCTTTACTATTACTTTACTTACATTTGCTGGGACATGATTACTTTATTAGAAGGGACCTATGAGTTTTTATAAAACCAACATGAAAATAATTATGCCTGCATTATATGCATGACTGAAATCTCATCTTGATATCCCTTCATTTCATGTCACCTCCCTTCCCTCAATCACACCAGTACCTTTAAAAGATACAAATAAATCATTATCACTCAATTTTGTGCTATCTTCTCCAGGCATTAAAAAATAATCAATCAAACCAACTAGAATTTGCCTGGAAATATTCCTCCTGTTAAACTATTTGCATTTGTTTAATGTTGACTGGCAACAAGCTAATTGTCCATGCCGAATTCTTGTGTAAAACTTTTCTTTACAGTTTTCAAAATTCTAGATAAGTTGAATCTTTACTACACTCACAGTTTTTCTCTTCAGGTTTATGGTATATGATTAATTACATTCTAAATTCCAGGAGAAAAGGTATGAATAGCTGCAGGTGTCTTGTAAACAAACTTGAATTAGGCAAAAATGCTGCACTTTCTTTCATATACTTTAAACCTGATTAGAATTTACTGGTTTATTTTATGTCTACCATAATAATATTTTTAATCAGTGTCATATGCTGAAACTTCAGTTTTATGAAAAGTGTCCTGTCCTTAATGATAAATAATCTCATCACTACACACGCACACGCACACACAGAGATACATGCAAAAGGCACATTCATTATTAAATATTTTGTACCTGAAATAATTTCAATTTGTTATTCAATTCTTATTCAAATTATTTAATAAACGATAAATATTTTTGCAGATTGGCCTCAATATAAGGTGAAAAATAATTTTCAATTTTTTTTTCTTTTGCTCAGATGTAGACCTCTTTCATAGACCTCTTCATAGCCCAAAACTCACACTTCTTTTCACACCTAGATGCTTACCTTGCTGATGCTCAGTTTTCTCATCTCTAAAATGAGGCAGTAGACTCTGTGATTCTAAAATTCACCTCTAGGTGGCTATTATGTATCTAAAGTAGTATTCATAGTATTATTAAAGACATCATTCTCATCATGCTATCATTTATCATCATCAGTTTTGCAAATGTAATGTTTACTGAGAGTCTATGCTATTCTACTATTTTTTCTTCTGTCCCATTTTATATTCTGAAAACATTTTAGCTGGTAGATTTATTTTATTTTTTTTCTTTTTCAAGTGCTTTTCTCATGGAGTTGTGTGGAAGAAATCATCAAGAGGATCTTGGAGTTAATGACAATTGTTTAATGAAATTACTGTATTTAAATAGTGATGAGTTTCATTAACAAAGTGCTGGTAATCCATTTGCACCATTTTTTTAACCAGCTCCAGTCACTAGCCAATCTGCACAAATAAGAGTGGATCTCAGAAATGGAAAGAGAAAAACTCATTTTACCTAAATGTTCCGTTGGGTGAATATTTCCATTTCCAATAAACGTATTTTGGATACTTTAACAAAACTGCCAAATATTCTCTTAAAATTTCTGTTCCAAATTGTTGCTGGGATATTTCATGCACAGGGCTAACTGCCCAATGGATTCTGAACTGTAAAAAGAGTAATATTCATAAGCTTGATACTTCCTGGACCTTTAAACACCAGAATCCTTTATTAGGTGATATCAGTTAGGGTTTGTTGGTGGCAAACAACATAAATTAACTCTTAATGACTAAGATAGTAAAGGGAATTTATTGGAAAAATAACAGCTCAGAGAAGTAAAAGAGAAGCTTTAAGAGCCAAGTTGAAGAAATAACAAGAAACAGAACAGCTCAGGATCCCTGGGTGTTTTAGGTGCAGGAACAAACACCTTTAAGAGTTAAAGATTCATAGGGGATGAATCAGCTCCAAAGATTCCAATTTTGCAAACAGACAGGTGTTCACTCAGCACCCATTCCAATCCCTTCTCCTTTCTTCCACTATTGGAAGTTAGGAAATGAAAGTACGTAATTTCCTGGTCTCCCAGTTAGGCGGGTCTGTGTGACACAATTCAAGCCCTGGGCAGAATTTTTCAACCCTCTATTTCTTTCTATCTGGAAGGTAAGAGTGATGCCTGAAAGTGCAGTAGCCAATCTATAACCATGAGAATCTCCACTGCATACTAAGGATGGTGGTGCAAGAAAATAAAAGAGGCTTGGCTTCCTGATCCTTTCAGTGAGCTGGCATACCTGCCATGGCCTGCCATCCCCAAACTTCTTATTTTGGACCTAAGATCCCTTACTCAGTTATGCCGCTGAATTGTGTTTTTTGGCTCCTGTAACTGAATACATTTTAGCTGGGAGTCATTCTGGATTTATTTTCTGATTGACTTAACTTAGGTCGCAAGCATAGTCCTTGGCCGTGAGAGTCCTGGGCACTGTTATTTAATATTCTCACTGTGGCTGAAATGGCTAGATGATTTTCTTGCCCATTTCCTTGTCTTCCTGGGCATGGCTGGACCACAATTCCGGTCTCCTTTCTTATTAGGGTTAGTCACAAGACTGACATCTAGTCCTTAGAATGTGAGCAGATGTGATGTATGCCACTTCCGGATGTGGCCTGTAGAAACCTCTCCTGAATGCTCAAGCTCATTTCCATTTCCAGCTGAATGGACTGAAGTGGATTCCTGCATGATATTGGCAATTATGAGTTGCAGATGGTGAAGTCACAAGATGGCAGGAATCTGGGTCTCTGAGTCCTCTGAACCACTTGAAAGACAGCAGTCAAACCAGAAATATTCATTGGACATTTATGTGAGCAAGAAATAATTATTTTTTGAGGCAACTAAAACTTGGGGCATTCTGTGTTACAGCTACTAGCATTACTTTAACTGATATACCCACTAAGACAGTATGAAATGGGAGGAGGAGGAAGGAGCTGCCCTGGAAATATAAAGGTGCCATTGCCAGAAGAAAGAAAACAAACGCTGGGCAGGCAAGAACAATAGTCATCTACTACAGCAGCCACTGTAAGGATCCACTGGACACCTTATCTGTGTATCCATTTATGAACCATTTACTGCAGGCTGTGGTAGGCTGAATAATAGCCCCCTCACCCTGCCCTCAAGGTGTCCATATCCTAATCCCTGAAACCTATGAACATGTTACCTTACATGACAAAGGGGAACTACGTTTGCAGATGGAATTAAGGTTGCTAACCGTAAAATCAGGACGTTGTCCTGGATTATCCAGGCGTTTTATAATTATAAATGTCCTTAGAAGTGGAAGAGGGAGGCAGAAGAGCAGGTGAGAAGGACCTCCCTTGCCTTTTCTAGCTTTGAGGATAGAAGGAAAGGACCACAAGGCAAGGAATGTGGATGGCCTTTAGAAGCTGGAAAAGATAAGGAAACAGATCCTATCAAGGGCTTACAGAAAGGAATGCAGCCCTGCTGGCATGGTAATTTTAGCCTAATGAAACCTGTCAGACTTCTGATCTACAGAACTGTAAGATAATAAATTTGGATTGTTTTAAGCCACTGTGTTTGTGATAATTTGTTACAACAGCTATAGGAAACAAATATGGAGGCCTCCTATGTGCTAGGCATTTCATTTTAGTTACTGGGAATATAACAATGAATAAAGATATGTCCCCTTCCTTCAAGGGGAGAGAATTAAAAAATTAATTTCAAAGTGTACTCAATTGACAGGTAGAAGTTTGGGGGAAAAATGTGAGAAGTGAGAAATGCAAGGGCAGCAAAAATCTTTCCAGGAGGAGAGTGGCCCCTGTAAAAGCCCAGAAGTGACAGAGAGTGCTAAAAGTATTGAAAACTGCAAGTTGTTCTGATTGAAAGGAAGAGAGTATTTGAGAGATGAGGATAAGATCACAAAGGTCCTGGTAAATCTCACTGGGAGCTTAGACTTTCTACAGATGGCAATGGGGAGTCATGAAAGGGTAAGAAAGTAAAGGGACATGATCAGAATCCATTCTAGAAGTAGTCTGTGGTTTCAGAGTAAAGTATGTATTACAAGGGGATGGATTTAGACATAGGAAGGCCAATCAGTAGACTACCACAGATTGTTCATGTGTTCACTGCTTCTCAAGGGGAAGGACATTGCTCTGGACTGAATGTCTGTGTCCCCCCAAATTCATATGTTGAAACCTAGTCCCCCGTGTGATGGTGTTTGGAGGTGGCGACTTTGGGAGGTGATTAGGTCATGAGGGTGGAGCCTTCATGAATGGGATTAGTGCCCTTATAAAAAAGGCCCCAGAGAGATCCTTTGTCCCTTCTGCCATGTGAGGACACAGTGAGAAGACAGCCATCTTTGAACCAGGAAGCAGACTCTCACCAGAAACTGAATATGCTGGTACCTTGATCTTGGACTTCCCAGCCTCCAGAACTGTGAGAAATAATGTCTGTTGTACATAAGCCACCCAGTCTATGGTAGTTTGTTAAAACAGCCCTAATGGACTAAGACAGACATCATCTTATTCACCAGAACTTGTGGATCATACACCCAAGTTCCTCAACACAGCAAAATTACAGATTCTCTTCTATACCCCAGTACAACTAAGACCTCTCTGAGAACTGCCTCCTGGTCAGCAGGGGCAGGGAGAGTCTCATGACACTCTGGAGGGAGGAGAAGGTCATCCTCGTGGTCATAAGTTAGTAATCCTCAAAGAGGTGATTTGAGAAGTGTATTGATAAATTACATTATGAAAGGATTACAGTATGTATCCAGTAAACACTAAGGAGATGCTTTGTGGATTTAATTTCCTTTCTTGAACTACTGAAAAGCAGCACTATCTTATTACAGAAGGACTAACTGTTCTCATCAATCTCTAGTGCCCAGAACAATGCCTATGGTTGGTGTTCAAGCAGTATTTATTTATTTTTGTACATGCCAGGCACTGTTGTAAGGACAAATTCTTATAGCAGCTCTATTCAGACAGTTCAGTTATCCTGATTTTAAGGATGAGAAAACAGGCTAACAAATCTTAAGATTCAAACTGAGATCGGTCTGACTACAAAGCCCATTATTTCAATCATTCTATTAGATTGCATTTGTGGGACCTGTGAATTACCCATTGATAATATCCAGCAGATAATTGAAAGTAAGTGAAGTTTAAGAGAAAAATCTGGCATACAGATGAACATTTCACAATCATTGGCATTTAAGTTACAATTGAAGATAAAGGATTGGAACAGCATAACTAAGCGGTGACTTTCAAACCTTTTTTTTTTTTTTTCCAAACCTTTTGATGACAGTTAGAAATTGATTTTTTAATAGTGACCCACTACACACACACACACACACACACACACACACACTGTTTCTCTCTCTCTCACAGATGCATGTGCATCTCCTGTAATAACACCTCTTTATTAAATGTGATATATTCTCTTATTTTTGATTTTCCTCAATGCAATTCAATTTCATTTAAAAATGCTACTTGCGATCCATTAGGCTGATTACATGATCTAATAGTGGGTTGTGCTCTACAGTTTGAAAATGACTGCCTGTAGTAATCTGTAGTGAAGAAGCCGATGACTAGCGACCCACTGATCATACCTGCCACGGAGATGTGTTCTCTCTGGCCCACTATTTCTGGCAGGAAGATGTGTTAGGCTCGAGCAAAATTTTATTTTATTTATTTTTTTATTATTTTTAAATTTTATATTGGAGTATAGTTGATTAACAATGTTGTATTAGTTTCAGGTGGACAGCAAAGTGATTCAATTATACATATACATGTATCTATTCTTTTTTAAATATTGTAGATTTCATATAAAAGTCTGAATGTCCAGATCCTTTTGAAAAATGAAAAATTTTGCTAATGGTTATTTTACCTAGTGGAAGACATTGACTGAAGCTGAGAAGTAGCTGCTTCCTGGTTCCCCGCAGACTCAGCCATTCCACTGACTTATTACCTCACTGACACTGAATATCAGCTGCCATTTAAGATTGTGCTTGTGATGGATTTTTGTTTTCTTATATGAGAAAAGATAGTTCTTTGCTGTATCAAAAAGTAAGAGAGCATTATTTGTCTCCCATACGACCTGCTTCATTTATTTATGTTCAGAGCCCTGTATGCACTTGGGTTGTGATCCGTAGTCCTGTAGAGTGTTGAAGGCAGAGCACCAAGGTGGAAGCCTGGGCAATACCCACAATAAAAGAAAGAGGACAAAGAGCCCTAGAAAGATACTGAAAAGGAATAACCAGAGGGTTTGTAGCAAACCCACAAGAATAGGATATTAAGGACATTGGGGGTCACGTGCGTCCAATTCAACCTGTAAGGTCTTTTTAAATTTTTTAAAAATTTATTATTATTATTTTTTTGGCCATGCTGTGTGCCTTGTGGGATCTCAGTTCCCCAACTAGGGATTGAACCTGTGCCCTTGGCAGTGAAAGTGAGGAGTCCTAACCACTGGACCGCCAGGGAATTCCCTGTAAGGTCTTTTTTAAGTCAAAGGCATTTGTGAATTTGATTGGCAAAAACTGCTAAAGAAGATTCTGCTCTCTTTAGGTGATTCATCTCAGTATCTGAGCGTCACTGTCAGGAAGAAACGTAAATAAAGGATTTCATAGAGAGGACCTGTCTTAACATGCCAGGATTTAGGGGGATGAGGATACTGAATGCAGTAGCCAGGGATTATTTTGGTGGTGGTGTTTTTTGGATTCAACAAGAATGTGGCCCCCACGCGTGTCCTGCTATTCAGAATAAGGTTCCGTGAGAAAGAGGTGGTAACGGAAGCCCCATGTCTCAGTGTGGATTGGAATTGAGCACGCTAACATAACTTTACCCAACCATTGGAGGGTCTCACATCACCTCCCACTGATGGGTCCCAACAGCCTGGGACAATTATAAGGTCAGAAGCATGGCATGATAATATTCTTATTAAGCTTTTTGAGTCCATCCCAGTGGCAGCTTAGCATCATGGCACAACATTGGGATGAACGTATAAGATGAGCTGAAGTCCTAGGAATAAGGCTTTGAGAAGGTTTTAGGTCACATGAGGAAGTCTTTTACAATCAGCATTAACTGAGGGTACTCCCTGTAATAGATCATTTGAAATGATCATTAGAATAGATCATTAGAATAATAGATCATTTGAAAAAAATCAGAGGTCTTAAATTTCAATTGCATCAGGAAACAATCAGGAGTCCCTTGGAAATTAACAACTGAATATTGCATTAGACAATTGGAAGGAGGGAAACAAAATAAGTTCTGCTGTAATTTTCAAAAGAAGTAATAAACTCTTACCCCCAAACAAAAATAATTTTAAAAAGGGATTTCTACCTTACCACTTATCTTTTTGTTTAATAGTAAAGGAAAAAGGAGAAACAAAAAGAAAAGATAGACTAGTCTTGCCTAAATGTCACTCTTGGAAACAGAGGAGTGTTTACTTTTCTTTTGTTCTTTCAAATCCCAGGGGGACAATGCAGGCTGGAGCTTCTCTTTGCCTTTTCATCTGCAGGGAAACAGCACACAAAGGCAATCCTTCTCCATGCAGGGCAGACATTTGTATTTTCTTTTTTTCTATTCCCTGTTGAGCTAAGCCTTTAAAAAAATCTGCCCACTCTGCTTTTCTTGTGTTGTAAGCACTGTGACTTGTGTTTATTCTTTATGTATTACATTGTGTTTACAAATGGCAAGTCTGTATGTCTTTGATTATGAATAAAGGCAGAGCTGCCAAAATACTATAAGGGTAAATTTGCCTAGAATTGATATACATAAAATACTCCAGGTGTTATATAGCCAGCCATAGCATAAACTAATCAAATTTCCAAGACGTAAGATTTTACAATGAGTGAAATAATGCGTATAGATAGTAAACATTATAAAGAGAATTTCATTCCCTGCATAGGTATTGTCAAGTATAAGACAAAATGGCCAACATGATTATAAGGCAAAAATGACTTATTAGTACTTATTAGTCTAAGGAAGGTCACTTTCTTACCTTAAACTCTTTAATCAAACAAATCCCTTCTCCCTGGGGAGGAAGACCATGAATATAGATGGTTTAGCTGAAATCTCTCCATATGAAGCATGAGGCCAAGAGGGAAGGAAAGGGCCCTTGAGAGGATCTATTAGATCTGGTAGAGATCTAATAGAGATGCTTGTACTCAGGCAGGTGGCAGGAGAGAAGAGAATGAGAATAAGGGGTCAGGCATGTTTGGAGGACATAGCAAGAGCTAAATAAATGGTAGTTCTCGTGATTAGGATAGAAATGGTCTCCAATTGCAGTAGAGTCTTGCTACTTATATAAATAATATTGATACTTTACATGTATTGTGCATATCTTTTATTCTTTGAGGCATACTCATGTATTGTCCTATGTGATCCTCAGAAAAACTTGGTGAGGCAGTAATAGAAGACTATTATATTTTATTAATATTTTCATTTTGTAAGTAAAGAAACCAAGGCTCAGAGACCTGCCCATAGTCACTCAGGGAGGGCGTGCAGCATCTGGATCTAGAGTCCAAATCTTCTGCCTCTATTGTGACAGCACATGGTTATGTACTCTTGGCCTTGCAGTGGAGGTATGTCTTTTCATCAGCCTTTCAAAGCTCCCTAGAGACACATGAGATCATTAAGATTGTGTAGGGCTCTTTATATTTTATAGGGTTAATTATAAACAATCTTGAAATTGTAGTCAACTTTCCATAGCCATTCATTGAGTCAGTCACTATTTATTACAAAAGGAAATAGAAGATATTTGATATATGACTACTGAATAAATTGAAAGATCTGCCATGGGCATAGTGAGATCAATGAATTTCCAGGTCATGTCTGATCGTAAACTATAAAAAGCAATGATTTGCTTTTCACATTTTATGATTTTATGGTGACAAAATCTACCCTCTACTACAAAGGCCAGAAATTGTTCTTCTCATAACTTAACCTTACCTAGGGTTATAGACATGTGGCTAAGGTTACTGCTGCAAGGAAATGTAAGCGTGGAGATGAAAGGAAGTAAAGAACCTTGGGCAGTGAGAGTTTAGTCTGATGATGCTGAGAGAGCAGCATCCGGCATCCAGTAGCAGTGATGGCAGGGGCACCAGTCGTAGAGTATCCAGTGGCCACACCTAGCAGGACTGAGGGCAGTATCCTTCTGGTCAAATTGTTTCTTGGTTTCATTGTAGTTATGATTCTGACCCTGTAGCCTTGGCTCCTGCCTATTTTCTAAGCCTATTCCTCCAGCTATCCTGGCTGTTCTGTGAGCTACTTGATATCTTTCCAACAAATACCTTTCTGCTTACATTGGCTAGACTTAGTTTCTGTTGCTTGCAAATAAAACATCCCAATTGATGAGTTGCACAGCTGAATTGATTTGTTCATGTTACAAATCCCCCTGAACTGAGTAATGTGTGCTAGTCACTGCCCTGGATGTTAAGGATACAGCAGTGAATACGATCAACAAGATACTTGCGTTTATGGAGGTCAAATTTTAGTTAGGAGTAAAAAGACAATAAACAAGAAAATAAATACATGAATAAAATAATGTCAGCCAGTGATAAGTGCTAAGGGAGAAAACAAAGCAGGCTTATGGGAAAGCAGCCACGAAGCAGGGCTGTTCCACTTTGGATTGAGAGGTTAGAAGGTCTCTCTGAAGAGGTAATATTTGAGCTGAGACCTGAGGGCAAAAAAAAGAAGGCAGTCATGGTAAATTCTCTGGGTGAGACATTCCAGGAGGAGGGAATGGAAGGAGCAAGGATTCTAAGGTGGGAATGCACTTGGTGTGAACAACAGTAAAAATAACAATATGGGTAGAGCCCAGGGAGGAAGGGGAGGGGGTAGTGCAAGATGAAGTCAGAGGCCAGAGCTTGTAGAGTCTTGTATAAACCATGCTGAGGGGTACAGATTATATTCTAAGCACAATAAGCAGTCATTTGAGAGTTTTAGGTAAGGAAGTGAGAGAAACTGATCCACATTTTTAAAAGATGGTTTTGGTGCTCAGTGGAGAATGGATCATTAAAAAGACAAGGGTAGAAGCTAGAAAACACCTGTTGGGCACCTATTGCAGGAGTCCAGGTGAGTTAGGATGGGTCCAAAGGATTTTTCCTTCATGACCTCTAAGTTGTAGATGGAGGAGATGGAGAATTTTGGCAGAGACAAAGTAGAGAAACCATATGCCTCTAGCTGCTTATCTTACACCTCTGGAAAATAGTTTATATTAATCAAGGGCGCCAGGAGCCAGGGCCAACATGTAAATGCTTGAGTAAACACTTCCATTTACCAGCAGTTGAGAAGGACAAGGCAGTTTCTTTTTTCACTTTTTGTGTAATTTTCCATGTCATTCATCTGAAAAGAGCAGGCAGGCAAACATCACGGCTCAATTCTTCGGCTTTGTGATAGAAAGAAATAGAATATAATGCCCCCCAAACCAAAATTCATTTTCCTCACACTGAGATGTTTCCTTGGTTAATTCAAGGTTTCATGACAAAGAATGTTTGCTTGAGGTTGTAAAAATATAGGCCGAAGTCATTGTACAAACAGTTGTCTTAATCTGGAATATTTATATACAGATGTATAATACTGTTTTGTGTATGTTTAAATAAGCCAGATATTTTAGAAACATGGTACCTGGTGTACCCTCAAGTTCCTTATCAACTCAGTAAAACCAATTTAAAAAATTATCAACAGCAAATATTGATTATATATCACTATTTATTGATTCTATTAATGTTTCTCTGAAACTCTTCATAATCTTAAATAAAATAAGGACATACAAGACCAGTTTATGAAATAGTTCAACAAAATATGTTCTTACTTTTCTCTTCACAAAAATATGGAATTTTTTGGTCCTTTTAGAAATTCCTCATAGAGAAGAAAATGGATAATTAGGGTATTATCTAATTAATAAATTGACTCACTTTATTTGTCTCCATGTACAACTGGTTTGACTTCTGAATAAAATTAATAAGATCAGTCAAATAATTGTCAGTTCAAGTAACATATATTTTAGTCTCCTTTGAATGAATTATGTCCTCCCTTAATTAGCTATGCCTGAAGGAGATGTATTTTTGTATTCAGCTGTGCCAAATGTCATTTTAAATTTACCTAACACGGATAGGGCCTTACTGAACCAAGTTTTAGTTGGTCATGGTGGATATAGTGGCAACATCAAATTGATCTTAGGCAAAAGATCAAAACTAAGAGATCAAAAGATAAGATTCAGGTATTAGTAAGGGAACGGAATCTAACTTTTATGGAAAACCTACTCGGTATTAGACTTCATGCTAGGCACATCGAATATGTAAGCTCATCTGCTTCAGACCAGGAAGAGTTTGTAGCCTATAGATAAGGAAGCTCCAAACAGGACACATCTCAAGAGTGGCTGAACCAAGATTAAAATCTATGTCTATCCAGCTCCATTTTGTGCTTCCCACGTAGTCTTGTTAATTCTCCTGCAACCTTTCTTAAAGTGGTAAGTCCATGTTTTTCGATTAGTTTTACTCATCCTTATTCTAATTAGAGCCTTTCACACCCTAAATAAGTTCATCTGATCCCTTAAAATTCTTTTGTTTTTCTTCTGGTTGTGAAAGTTTGATGTATAGTTGAAGAAGACTTGGGAACCACAGAGGAATTAAAAAATAAATATCATATATTCTTAGCAACATAAAAATAACCTGTGTAAATGTTTTGATGTCTTTAATGTCTTTCTCTTCAGTATTTTTCACATGAAGCTGAGATTGTTTTATCTCCAGTTTTGTACTCTGCTGTGGTGATATATTATTGGATTATTTTTTTCTATTTCACTAAGTATTCTTTGAAAAGGTATTATTTGTATGGTGCAAACCACTTTTTTGAATGGATGTGCTAGAATATATTTAATCATTCTCTTATGTCTGAATATTATAATGTTAATCAACTTTCCCTCTTTTTAGTCATATAATAAGCATAGCTCTTTGCCCACATTTCTGATTATTTGCTAGAAATACATTCCTATAAGTAGAATCACTGTGTTAAAAAACACACAGCACACAGTTTTAAAAGGCTTTTGATACATCTTGCCAAATTTTGCTGGTCGCTGTCCATAAAAGTTGTAACAATTTGTTCTCTTACCACTCTTCAACGCCCTACATCCACAAAATAACTGCAAATTTGAGAAGCAAAAATGGCATCTAATTATGGTTTTAATTTGAATTTTAGCTTACTAGTGCAATTGGATCTTTTTTAATATGTTCGTTTGTTCTTTGCATGTATTCTGTAACTTGGCCCCCCATATTCTTTGGCTTTTTCCTACTGATTTGAGCTGGGCAATGTTTGTTCCCTCTTTATTTTCTTGAAGGCTTTTTGTAAGATTGGAATGATCTGGTTTTTGAATGTTTGCTAGAACTCACTTGTAAATCCATTTCAGCTGATTTATGTTTTGTGGGTAGATTTTTAAATGTTTATTCAATTTGTTTAATGGCTAGAACACAGAAAATATTTTTTGAGTTAGTTTTGGTGAGTTATGTTTTTCTAGGACTATATTAATTTCATCTAAAGTTTACATTTTATTAGCACAAAGTTGATTTTTAAGATTTATTTAGAGGGGACTTCCTTGGTGGTCCAGTGGTTAAGACCCCACACTCCGACTGCAGTGGGCATGGGTTTGATCCCCGGTCAGGGAACTAAGATCCCACATGCTGCGCAGCGGGGCGCAGCCAAAAGTAAATAAATAAATAAGATTTATTTGGAGATTAAATAATTTTCCTATTTTATTTGGCTGTTAGTTTTGCTTAGAATTTTTTATAATAGACATTAGATTTTTGGTGGTTGTTTTGTTTTAGGTAGTTAAGCTTACCAATCTGTTTTTTTCTTTTGACAACATAAAAATAAAAGATATTCTAATCAAGTTTCTCTTAAGTTTTTCTTTTCTTTTTTTTTTTTTTTTTTTTTGATGTAATACATATTCTACAAACCTGCTGTGGAATTTGAGGGAAGATCCTGTTCCATGCATTGATAGAGTCTACCGAGGCAAGCAGCTCCCCATCTGTGACGGTTTCCTGGAGCTGCCATAACAAAATACCATAGACTGGGGAGCTTACACAAGAGACTTTTTTTAATCCCAGTTCTGGATGCTGGAAGTCCAAGATCAAGGTGTCAGCAGGTTTGGTTTCTTCTGAGGCATCTCTCCTCTCCTTGCGGATGGCTGCACAAGGTCATCCTTCTTTGCACATGCACCTGTGATGTCTCTATGTGTGTCTTAATGTCTTCTTATGAGGACACCAGTCAGATTGGATGAGGGCACGCCCAAATGGCCTCGTTTTAACTTAATCACCCCCTTTAAAGTCCCTGTCTCCAAATACAGTCACTTCTGTGGTTAGAGCTTCAACATATGAATGGAAGGGGCACAATACAGCCCATAATACCATTTTTGAGGGACCTGGTCCTGAGGGCTTGTGGACTATTACCCTGGAACCCTCTCAGAAAAAGCTCCAAGAGAGGTTAAAAACTTGGGCCTTAAATGGAAATGCAAAAAAACAAAACAAAACAAAATAAAGTATTTTCATCATTATATTATTCAAAACCTCTATGTTAAAACAAACAACCCAATCAAAAAATGGGCAGAAGACCTAAATAGACATTACTCCAGAGAAGACATACAGATGGCCAAGAGGTGCAACCTCACTAATTATTAGAGAAATGCAAATCAAAACTACAATGAGGTATCACCTCACACCAGTTAGAATGGGCATCATCAGAAAATCTACAAACAACAAATGCTGGAGAGGGTGTGGAGAAAAGGGAACCCTCTTGCACTGTTGGTGGGAATGTAAATTGATACAGCCACTATGGAGAACAGTATGGAGGTTCCTTAAAAAACTAAAAATAGAACTACCATATGACCCTGCAGTCCCACTACTGGGCATATACCCAGAGAAAACCATAATTCAAAAAGACACATGCACCACAGGGTTCATTGCAGCACTATTTACAATAGCCAGGTCATGGAAGCAACCTAAATGCCCATGGACAGACGAATGGATAAAGAAGATGTGGTACATATATACAATGGAATATTACTCAGCCATAAAGAGGAACGAAATTGGGTCATTTGTAGAGACGTGCATAGACTGAGAGACTGTCATACAGAGTGAAGTAAGTCAGAAAGAGAAAAACAAATATCGTGTATTAATGCATATATGTGGAATCTAGAAAAATGGTACAGATGAATTGGTTTGCAAGGCAGAAATAGAGACACAGACGTAGAGAACAAACGTATGGACACCAAGGGGGGAAGCGGGGGGGTGGGGGTTGGTGGGATAAATTGGGAGATTGGGATTGACATATATACACTAATATGTATAAAATAGATAACTAATGAGAACCTGCTGTACAAAAAATAAATTAAATTAAAAAAAAAAAAAACCTCTATGTTACCTGTTTTTACTACTCCCTCTAAAGCGGACCAATAATAGAATGAAGTCTCTCACTACAGTTATTTGTTGGTTTCTGTATGAATTCCTAATAGTTTCATTTATTTCTAATATGAGGATGCTATATGAATAAGCTCCTAAAAGTGCCTGATGACTAATTTCAGTTTAGGGGTAAGAATATGTTGTGAAATGCAAGGACTTACCTTTTGATCCAACAGTGATATAATTAAAAGAAATTCCCTCTGAACTTTGATTCATCGTCTTCTCATATCTTTGCTCTTCACTGCTCTTGCCAGTTTTAAACTCTTATTGCATTTTTTTCATAGGAATTTTAGTGCGTAGCTTGTAGGCATAGTCAGGCATGCCTGGTCTGCTTCTTTGTTTAGCCACAAATCCTTTTTCTGATACCTATTAAAGTGATCAATGCCATCTGGATATACACCGAGTACTTTTGCTATCTTATTACCCATCACCATATTATCCCCTGATTTTTATTGTAACTATTCTCTCCTTTTTTCCCTGACTCAGAGGATTACTAAAACTAAACTCTCTACCTATGTTCTTTTTGCTGTTTCCTCCCTTCTCCCAGGGCACTATTCTCCTCTGTAGGGTTTAGGTTTTCTAGGAGGTGCCAGTGAACATTCTTTTGGGGAGCAGAGAAAAATTAGAACTACTAATTATATTTATTTTTATGTCACCTTAAATTGTTTTTGTTTATGTTCTATAATTATATTCTATGATAATCTATAATGTATAATTACATAGTACAGGTATAATTTACCAATAACTAACCACACGTGTAAATGGTTTATTGAATGAATGGAAGTCATCAGTGTGCCACAGATTTGATGATTTGCGTGCGGGAGGTTTTATCAGGGAATGCTTTCAGGCTCAACCCCTGTGGAGGTTGAAGGGGACAGGATTGCACCATGGTTCGCCCCTGGGGAAGATTTTGCACCCCAGGATGTATTTCGCAGCATCTGGAGATGTGTGGGCATCTAGTGGGTAGAGACCAAGGATGCTGCGAAATATTCTGTAATAGAGAGGGTAGCCCTCAAAACAAAGAATCGTCCAGCTCGAAATGTCAGTAGTGCTGAGTTTGAGAAGCCCTGAGGTAGAAGAAGCTGGGTGGCTGTCACAGTCAAGTCTTCGTTTCATTCAGTGGAGAGCTCTGGAGTGGGCAGGGTCCTTCCCAGTGTCCTGCGTGGAACAGTCATTGGATACAGGCTACCTCCGGGAGCGGGGAAGAGTTTCAGGAAAGGTTGTCTTTGAAAGCTATACAAATGCCTACAGTAGGTATTCTTTTGTGTATGGCTTCTTTTGCTCAAGTTTATATTTGTGAGGTTCATGTTATTGTTGTGCGTAGCTGTGGTTAATTCCTTTTTTTGCTGCATACTGTCCTGCTACATGGTTATATCACATATGATTTATCCATTCTACCATAGGTGAACATTTGAGACGTTTCTAATTTTTGCCTATTACAAAGAGTGCTGCTGTGAATTTTCTTATGTACATTTCTGGCTTCAGATGTGCATCTATTTATATCGGGTATGTATCTAGAAGTAGAAGTGCTTAGTCATTGGTTTTGCATATTTTCAACTTTAGTAGATAATGGCAAATGGTCTTTCAAAGTGCTGGTACCAATTTACACTCTCACCAGGAGTGTATGAATGTTTCCATTGTTCCATGTCATTGGGGACACCTGGTCTTAGCAATCTTTTTAGTGTTACCATTTTGATGGGTTTATAGTGGTATCACAATGTGATACTGATTGCATTTTCCTGATTACTGATGAGGTCATCGTGTGTTTATGGGTCATTTGGATATCTTATTTTGTGAAAACCTGTTTAAGTCTCTAGCTATTTTTCTGTGTTGCCTATTCTTTTTCTTATTGATTTAGGGTTCTTAATTATTCTGGCTACAACCCCTTAGTAGTAATATGTTTCACAGGTATCCTCTCTAATTTTCATGTTCTTAAGGTCTTTTGTAGAAAAGAAGTTATTAATTTTAATGTAATCCAAAATTTTCATTTATTTCTACATGGTTAGTATTGTTTCCAGTTTAAGAAATAATAGCCTAAGAAATTAAGACGTACAAACTTCCAGGTACAAAATAAGTGAGTCACAAAGATGAAATGTACAGTGTAAGGGATATAATCAGTAATAATGTAATATCTTCGTATGATGACAGGTGGTAACTAGACTTATGGTGATGATCATTTTGTAACATATAGAAACATTGAACCGCTATGTTGTGCACTAGGAACTAATATAGTGTTGAAGGACAATTATACTTCAAAAGCAAACAAACTCATGGAAAGAAAGAGACCAGATTTGTGGTTACCAGAGGCAAAGCGTTGGGGGGAGGGGGAATTGGATGAAGGTGGTCAAAAAGTACAGACTCCAGTTATAAGATAAATAAGCATTAGGGATGTAATGTACAACATTATTAGTATAATTAACATGGCTGTATGTTATATTTGAAAGTTGCTAAGAGAATAAACCCTGAGAGTTCTCATCACAAGGAAAAAAATATTTTTTTTCTTTTTCTTTTCTTTTGTATCAGTATTAAATGATGGATGTTCACTATGTGGTAATCATTTCATGATGTATGTAAGTCAGATCATTATGCTGTATGCCTTAAATTTATATAGTGCTGTATGTCAATTGTATCTTAATGAAACTGGAAGGAAAAGTAATTAATTTTTAAAAGAAATAAACAGCCTAGATCATGAAAATATTCTCCTATATTATCCCCTAGATACTTTATTGTTGTGTCTGTTGTGTTTAGATCTACAGTCTTCTTGGAACTGATGTTTATGCATGGTGGGGGGCAGAGAGTTAAGATTCTATTTTGTTTCTAAATAGATGTCCAAGTTAGCCAGAATCATTCATTCAAAATATCGACTTTTCTTTACTGTTCTTCATGCCTACTTTATTGAGTATCATGTACGTAAATGCAAGGATCTTTTCCTTTTCTATTATGCTTCATTAGTATATTTGTCCTTTTTTTTTTTCTTTATTAGTGTAGCTTTATAGTAAGTCTTGTTACCCAGTAGAGTAAATCATCTGGTTTTTGGCCCATGGCCATTTTCATTAAAATTTTAGAATCAGCTTGTCAAGTTTCACAAAAGTTTCTGTTTGTGTCTTGACTGGAGAAAGCAGATATCTTTGTAATGCTGAAACTTGCAGTCATGCACACGTGTATCTCTCCATTTATATCATTTTAAATTTATCTCAATATTTGGTAATTTTCTGTAAAAAATGTCTCATGTTATTCCAACGGAATTGCTATTTTTCATTTTTTTTAATGTTATAATTTAAATTTTTAAACTTTTTAAAACTTTTTACTGCTGGTACATAGAAATGCAATTAATTTTTGTATAGTGACTTTATATTCAGCAAAATTGTTAAATTTACTTATTAATTCTAAATAATTTATAAATATTTTGGATTTTTTATTTACACAGTTATACCCGCAAATAGTAAACTTTTATTTTTTTAATCCGTCGCTAATGCCTTTTATTTCTTTTGATTTAAAATTTTTTGTCTTATTAAACTCACTAGGACTTCCAGAACAGTGTGGAATAAAATTAATGACAGTGGGAAACCTTGTCTTATGCTCTGTCTCAAAAGGAAAGCTCTAAAATAATCACAATTAAATAGATTTTGCTATAGATTGTGTGAGCATGTCTGTAACTTATTTCAGTTTAAGACAGTCCCCTTATATTCCTAGTTTTCTAAGAGTTTTATAATAAATAGGTTTTGCATTTTTAAAATGTTTTTCTGCAACTATTAAGTTGAATTGCTTTATTTTTCTTATTCTGTTAATTGGGCATTATATTGATTGACCTTTAAATGTTTTCCAACATCTTTTTTCCAACAGTTTAAACATACAGAGAAGTTAGAAAATGTTGTCATGAACTGCCACTAACATTTCACTAACTTGCTTTATTAGATCCATCGTTATCCATCCATCAATCCATCTTGTCTATCTATCAGTTTCAAAGTAACTTTCAGATAGTTTCAGATTCATAGACTTCCTCCTAAAGACTTTAGTTTGCATATCAATAACTAGAATTTAATGCTTTTTTACAGTTTTCTTTGGTTCAACATATAATTAAATGCACAAATCTTAAATATATCATTTAATGAGCTTTGAAAAATGTATTCACCTGAGTAACCCAAAGTCTTATCAAGATATAAAACATTAACATAACCTCAAAAAGTTGCCTTATGTCCCTAAACCATTAATCTCTGCCTTTACACTTCCAGAAGGAACACTGTTCTGATTTTTTTCCACAGTAGATTAGTTCTAAATTGTTTAGAACTTCATATAAATGAAGTCACATAGTATGTACTCTCTTGCCTGAGGTTTCTTTCTTTCAGCATAACTTTGAAATTTGTACATGCTATTGCTTGTATCAGTAGCTTTTATTCCTTTTTTTATTGCTGAGTAATATCGCACGAATATATTACGTTTCGTTTATCCTTTCTCCTTTTGATGGACACATGGGCTGTTTCCAGTTTTGCAGTGTTATGAATGCTATTATGAACATTCTTATATGTCTTTATGTAGACAATACTTTTCATTTCTTTTGGGTAATACCTAGGAGTGGTATTGCTAGGTTATAGCGTAGGTATGTGTATTTTATAAGAACTGCCAGACAGTTTTCAATGGTTATATCATTTCCATTCCCACCAGCCGTATGAGTTGTTTCACATCCTTGTTGACATTTGCTGTTCTCAGTTTAAAAAATTTTTGCCATTCTGGTGGTCATATAATGAAATCTCATTGTAGCCTTAATTTGCATTTCTCTAACGAATAATTAAGAGCATGTTCATGTGTTTATTGACCGTTTGTATATCTTGTTTTATGAATTGTCTGTCCAAATCTTTTGTCTATTCTTCTAATGGGGTTTTATGTCTTCTTATTACTGAGACCACCTTTTATATAGCTTAGATACTAGTTTTGCAAATATTTTTTCCCCAATCCATAGGTTGCCTATTCATTTCTTAATAGTGTCTTTTGATAAGCAGAAATTTTGGATACAGTATAATTTATCAATTTTATTTGTTTGATATTGCATTCTGTGGCTTACTTAGAATTCTCCTATCTTTTCTTCTAAAAGCTCTATGATTTTAGGTTTTACATTTAGGTTTATGATATGCCTCAAATTAATATTTGGGTATGGCATGAAATAGGGAATGATGTCCAGTATTTTCTATATAGATATTCAGTTCTAGCACCATTTGGTGAAAAATGTTTCATCACCCAATGCATTTCTTTATGTTTAATGTAATTATTGACATGGTTGGATTTAGGTCTGCCATTTTATTTTCTGTTTTCTGTGTGTTGCCTCTGTTCTCCTTTCCTGCTTTCCTTTAGCTTATTTGAATAATTTTTAGACTTCCATTTTAATTTACTTATTGACTTTTTGGGTATACCTCTATGCATTAATTTTTATTGGTTGCTGTAGGAATTAAAATATACATCCTTAACTTTTCATAGCATACTTATAAAGTAAATATTATACCATTTCACATTATATAGCAATTTTGTAACAATGTCATATATTTCCATTTATCTCCACTTCACTCAATCCTTTATGCTGTAGCTTTCATTTGTACTACATATAATTTTTTTCTAAACCTCATGAGACAATGCTTTAACTTTTGGTTAAACAGTTATACGTATTTTAAAGAAATTAAAAGAAAAAATGTTTTATATTTACCTACGTATTTACCTAATGGCTGATCAGTAAGTTTTTTCAAGTCCTCCTTTGTAAATGTATTTTATAACATTATTTTTCTCTTTATTCTATTGTTCTATTTGTCCCTGCAATACCTTATGAATAGATGATGCCCCCTAACTAATTACCTTTCCTCCAGACTCTGTGTTCTCAAATCTTTTCTCCCAAACACTGTAATGAGAAATGGGGTGGCAATGAGGAGTCCTTTGCTTTTCTTTGAGGTAGAGAATGAGAGTTAACATGTAAAACGTAACTCAGTGAATTGCCTCCAAGTAGAGCCTGTCTTAGGCAATTTTATATTCTATGCATTGCCTTGTATTCGGCCTTGCACAAAGAAAGCACTCAATGAATATTTATTAGATTGTTGGATGAACAAAGAAGCTCCTTTTTTTCTTACCCACAGTGAAGGAGAACCTGTGTTACTGAAACAAAGTTATCACTCTGAAAACTTATAAGGACAACTAACAAGAGATGCAGTTATATTATTGCTTCTCAGTGAAAATAATCAAGTAACAAACAAATCTATTTCACTTTGTACATAAAATGAAAAATGACTATAGCCAGTTAAGAGAATCCTATTGGAAAGGGGATGAAAAGTTATAAACCTTCCAAAAATCTGTCTGTCCTATATCATAGCATATATCATGTCATGTCCTGTCATATCATATCATCACAAGGCAGTTTAATTTCAGGATGAAGAAAGCCAAAAGTTGATTTTTTAAGGACATTAAATTATCACCTAGCATTATTGTCATAAACATGGGGTCAGCTTATGAATAAAACAGTACCTATTTTATTTTCTAAAAGATGCGAACTGAGATGCTTGTCTTCTCTTTTTTTCCTTTTTATTTTTTGTTTTCTTTTTTGTGAACGCAGGTATATTTTATGCTTATTCAGCTCAGTAAAATGCTGAACTTATAAACTGAGAGGCGATTCCTTGAAATGACAGATAGGAGGGGGCTGGGTCTCAGTTGAACCCAGCAGCTGTATTTCTACCACTGTGACCTGTTAAGAAGGATGAGCTACGGGGAGCTAAAGAGAAAAGGAGGACAGTTTAATTAAAACTGGCTCAGGATGGAAACCTTAATGAATTGCAGTCCAGGGGCAGAGGAGATCTCAAGACCCCCAAATCCTAAGGGAACTGTCAATAATAAAGATGCAATTATCTGAAGGGATTGCTCACCGAGGTTCAACTTGTTTTTCCTAGTGCCACGTGTTGTTTCCCAGGGCGTAATGATTTGGGGGAGAAATAACCCTGTCAGACCGTACTGAAAATAGCTGCTTTATAATTACGTTGCTACTTTCTGTAAATCTGATAATGAGGTAATACCTGATCTGCAGAAATTAATCATGCATTCAGAGAGTTCTATATTAAATGTCACATGAATGAAATTTCCACTCAGTAGTCACAAAAACCTCTGGGAAACTGACAAAAAAACAATTATGGATCAAAGAAACTGGATTTGCCTTCAAGTCTACAATGTCATTCTCATTATATCACAGGGGAAAATTTCAATCTACTGAAAGGACACAGCCTCATGCTGCCCCTGCAGTGTCCTGAATGGATTTGAGGGTTGGCTGGAGGGTGAGTGATCCTTTGGGAAGCCTTATGGGAGTCCAGTATGCTAATATTGTCGTTAATTAAAAGCCCCTGGGTTAGTTTGCTACCACTTCTGTAACAAGTTTCCACAAACTAAGTATTATCATGATAGAAGTTTATTATTTTACAATTCTGGAGGTCAGGTGCCTAAAAATGGGTCCACAGGGCAGCATTACTTCCGGGGTGGGGGTTGGTTAGGGGAGAATCCATTTTCTTGCCTTTTCCAGTCTTTAAGGGTTGTCTGCATTCCTTGACTCATGGTCCCTTCCTCCATCTTCAAAGCCAGTGGCATAACGTCTTCTTTCCCCTCTGACCTCTGCTTCCATCCTCACATCTCTCTGACCCTGACCCTCCTACCTCCCTCTTATAAAAACTCTTGTAACTACATTGGGCCCACCAGGATAATCCAGGATCACCTCAGCATCTCAAGCTCCTTAACCTAATCACACCTGCAAGATCTCTTTTACCAGGTAGGGTATCATATTCACAGATATCCTATTCACAGGTTCTGGAGATAGAATGTGAACATCTTTGAGGGACCAGTATTCAGCCTTCTATGCCCCCCAAAAAGGTAACATGATTTGCAGTAAAAGTTGGCGACTTTTAGGTACCAAGGTATGGACTTGTATTTTCTACTTCTTTGATGTTCTGATAGCTACATCTATTGGGTTGTATCAGCTGTGAGGCAAAGAAAAATCCTGCAGAGTGGCTTCAATAAGGTATAGAGTTTATCTGTCTCAGACAACAGGAAGTTCAGGCATGGGCAGTCCATGGTTTCTCATCTTCTTCTTCTTTTCTTGCTCTGTCATCCTTAGACAGGACAGAGACCTGAGGTATCCTCCCAGGTTTCCAGGCAGGAAAAAGAAAAGCAGAAGTGGCAGCACTAATGGACTTCCACTTATGTCCTGTTCGCTAGAACCAAATAGCAAGGCCCCCCTTTAAGGGAGGCTGGGAAGATGAGTTTTCACCTTTTGATCTCCGTGTTGGAGGAAAGCAAACATGAAGGGGATTGAGTCAGCAACTTTAGTATTGTCTACAATAACCAAGGGGAATTCCAAGCCTCTAAGTTCCCCACGCCACCTTACCAGTCAGTGACTGGATAAAACCAGCTGTCTTGTGTTATTTTAAATATGTGCCCCCGCTCACTCAATTTTCCACCAGAGTTCCCCAATAGGCAACTAAATATAACCAGTGTGTTTTCACATGCCCAGAAAACAAAATTTTTTTTGAAGACAAATATTTTAAAATAAAATTATTTAAACAGACCCAAATGATAGTTATGGTTGTAGTTGTCTTCTAAGCAAATTAGCTGATTAAAAAAATAAAAGATTTAAGTGACGGAATCAACGGTTATCTCAACACTTTGTAAGAAGAGTCTCTTGTAGCACACACTTTTCATTTCCTCTTCCCCCGTCACAATGGCTGGAGATTCTGGGCAGCTATTTTGTCCTGTATGTCCATGCCTCCTGTCCGCAATTGATAGGCTGGGTCAAAAGATCCCATTCTCCTCTCTGGACCCCGCTCTAACCAGAGTTGATTCATTTAAGAATGGATAACTGATGAAAACTAGCCAATCTTTTGCTTCAGAATTTTAAAATTGGAACTGGGAGAGAGAGGGTCAGTCTCTCCCTGGATGGCTGAATTATACCACATAAATCAGAGAGCTATTGGTCCCCATGTGTCATATGTTGACTGAGGAGCCGAAGAAGCTAGTCCTCAGAGGAAAACTATGAAGTAGAAGAGCAGGCAGAGCACAGACAAAGCCCTGGTTCTAGATCATTCTCAGAGGCCAGCTATATTCCTGTGTTTCATTTGGTACCTGGCCTTTAGTTATTATGAGAATACTGGGGTTGGCTCAATGTTGTGTTCTATTATTTACATCCAGAAATAACTCTATAAAATGCAGAGTTATTACTGGTCCATGAAAAATTATGTCTGTAAAAGACCTACTTGTGTTACAACAAAAGAAATTACTTTGATTAATCGAAAGGCAGAATTATAACTGCTGTACTATAATTAATCACACTGTACTCTTATTTCTTCACTAACTCCTAATACATCATAGAGTATAGCAAAATATGATAAAGTATTTGAAATGACAATAATAAAATTCAAAACGTATGCAGAAAATCTGGATGAGTGCTATACATTAGAAAGGAAATGAAGTATTTTACAGAAATGAAACAAGTGTTAATTTCAGACTTTACTTCCAACTTCTGGGTTAGACTAGAGGGGACTTCAGTGAAATATAAAAAGATTTATTATCATGAAAAGGTTTGGTTTGGGACTTGCTAAATCTGGAAATTAAGAAAGTGCCATATTTCCATTTCTCATAGGAATCCATCTCTTAATATCTGAGATGAAAATAACTTTATCAATCTTACTTTTAATGCTAACTTTAAGATGCTGAAATCTGACAGTTCAGAAACCAATTATATTTCATGTAAAATATAGCTGTAATATAAGGCACTGAAACCTGGGTCTGCAGTGGTGAGAGAGTGTGGTATATTACATATTACATTGCTAATTCGTAAACTTTCTTCATAAAGCTGCAGGCAGAGCCATCTCAAACATCTTGTTAATGAGCCTTATTCTGCCTCTTCTGGGAATGCACATGGGGTTTTGCTTCTGGCCCTTCTGGAGACAAATAAGGAAAAGGGACTGACTAGGTTATAAATCCAGAGGAAACCCTCATATGAAGAGAGTTTCGTTTGTGCCATCTGTTCGGGCTGAGCTGGAGATGAAATATAAGGTGTCATTGGCACAATCCCTGGAGGACTGTCACCAAATGATCTTCCTTCAAATTTGCCTTCAACTTATCACAAGCTGCATTAATTCCTCTCTACCGTGTTCATCATCCTCTCATCTGCCTTAGATTTCTCCATCACTGACATAGCTGATCAGCCCTTTCCTTGAAATGTGCTTCTCTGACACGGAACTTTCTGGGCACACTTTCAGAATTTTGTCTGTCTTCTCAGATGCCTGTTTTCCCTCCCCTATCTGCTAACTGTGGGTATTTTGAAAACATTTATCCTTAGCCACTTCTTCCTTAATCCCTGTGTTTTCTTCCTGGAAGAACACATCTACTCCTTCATGTCCACTGACATCTTTGTGCAAATTCCCAAACCGCCCCCGTCTTGAGTTTTATTTCTATTCCTCTCCGTGCCAACTGGACACTTGCAACTGGATTGGCCCTTCAAATTTATTAAATCACAGACCTCACACATCTTTGAACCCCCAAGTATTTATCCTCCTGACTTTGCTAGTGCTATTAATGGCCCTGCTGTATTCAGTCTCCCAAGTTTTAAAAATGGAAGTAGCTTTTTATTTTGCCTTCTCTTTCCCTTTCCATTTTAAAAATTGACGAGGTCTCACTAGTCTTTCTTAGCAATTCTGTCCCCATTTGTTCCATCCTTCTTATTTCAGTTTTTACCACCATAGTTTTGGCCCTTGTTAGCTTACATTTAGACTATGGTGATCGTTAGGGGGATGTTTGCTGCTGCTGTGGAGGCTAAGGCTGACATTTCACCTTGATTGCCATGGCTCTCAGCTCCAAGATTCAGCCACTGAAGATGCACTAAGGCTTTCCGGGTCCAAGAAATAAATGTCAGGAGACTTTGAAGTTGACAAAATTCCATGCTTACTTTGTCATAACATCTCAGAAGCCAGACTCAATGGGAAAACAGCAGAAAGGATTTCTTGGTGTGGCTGGTATTCTTCAAGGCAGAGGTTCTGCTGGCTTCTTGTAATTTGGCCATATCAGAATAAATGTTTTTCAATGTAGAGTTGGGAGTTTTTAATGGAACTAAGACACCAGTTACTTGAGAGCCTTCAGAGATGTTCCATTAGCATCCTTTTAGTGCGGAGTGTTGCTTTTAGCTCTCCTGTCTACCTGTGTTGTCTAATAATACTTCTCAGAGGGCTTTGGTGAGTAAATAATGATTGTTTATACGACGAGTAGCCCGCAGTAAGGAAACTTCTGTACTTCCTTCCACCTCTCTGCTTTTTACTCTCTGTGTAGGGTAGGAAGAACCTGTCAGATGCTTTCTAACCCACCAAATAAAATAGGTACCAGAACATATTATGGATAGAAACAGTCCATTGTGGAATGTACTCTAGGGTTATCCATGTGGAACATGGCCTTCTGAAATCAAATAGAGCCAACAGTATTAACTCTGTTTACAGACTTAATCCTGTAGCTTTCTGTCTGATAAACCTGTTTCTGTGCCTTCTGACTAATTCTGTGGTTTGTCTGGGAAAAGGAGTTTAAGCCTTGATTGCTGAATTAGCTTATGCTTTTTTTAATTGGGAAAAAGCACATTTACTAAGGACATGCTAATTATTTATGTATACTGGTATGTGTGATATAAAAAAGGAGCTCCATTAATTCAAAAATTGTGCTATTTCTTTTATGCAATAGTAGAATTTCTTGTTTTAAAAAATTCTATGTAGGACACAATTTCCCTGTTCGGATAAATCTGCCTAATCATTTTAATATTCTTGAATAATATATTGATTAGCAATGCAAAACTTAGACTTAAAATATTAATTTTTTATTGTAAAATAACTTTTATCATATTTGATTTCTTCTAAAATCTGAACGTATCTTATAATTAATGACAAATGAAAATTTCCAGCCAGCCACCAGGGAGAAGGTGAATTGATAAGTAGTTGTCACCGACTAGACACAGACAAATTTAACATGTAGACAAGCAGTTGTCACCTCAATTAACAGCTTTGCATTAGTAACATCACACTCTGATGAATTTTAAATTAAACTCAAATCCCTGTCACTTAAAATTTCTTGTAAAATTGATATTATTATGCAGTCTTGAGATAAAAATTATTTCATGTCCAGAAGATCATCTGTTCTGCCCCAAGGGATATACTGAAAGGCAGTAGAAAGTGCCAAAATTTGGAGAACAGTTAGAGAATTTTCTACGATAACAAAGATTGGTGTAGCCAATGTAAGCATCATGAAAGTCTAGTACCACAGCAGTAAACATTCATCTGTTGAAAAGTCCCAGCTGGCTTATAAAACAAGCTGTTCAACTCCCAGTGGTACATCGTTGAAATTACGAAAAGCAAAACTACAAATTTAGCTAAATAGAAAGTTCAGATCTATCCCTGGTACTATTTAGGATGTCTCCTCAGATCGTGATCAAGCCTATGAAAAACAGTGTGTCATTATGATGGTACACATGGCTGCTGAGGTCCAAGAGTAATTTAGAAAAATCTTTATATTCTAAAAGGGAAGAAAGCTTAGACCAGTCTTTTTCAATGGGTGTTGGTGGACCACTGGCCTCAGAATTCACTGGGATGCCTGTCTAGAATTGATTGCATCCCTGTGCTGTACTGCTCATCCTCAAAGTTATAATATAAAGGAGAGGGATGGAAATAAAATGCATTTTAACAGGCTCCCATGATGCTTCTGATGTACCTTACCATTTGAAGACTATCCTTAGACTCACAGTTTGAGTGCAATCCTGAGAAATAAAGTGGAATGCAAATATGTGTAGCATTGCGGTTAATTAAAGAAGAAGACTTGTGAACATTTAATATAATGTTTTTTAAGTAAGAGGAGAGCTATAATGGTGACTCCTACAACCAATGGTATGTTACAGTGAAAGAACTATGATATTTTAACAACAGTGAGCTTATAAGTCATACAGCAAAAAGATACATTTGAGTTGCTTTATGAGTGTTTTTGATGGGACTCTGCAGTCATGATCCATATGTACCCTCTGAGCTAAGTCACTCTTGTCACCAAGGTGGGAGGTTCAAGACACAGCTTATGGTTAGGACTGGAAAAAGTCAGTTCGTTTGTTCAAAAAGCGGTCCAAGTTACCTAAGTTGGGGCAAAATATTTAAATGCTGTTTAGAAAAAAAGCCTCATGGTGAAGTCAGGAGTAACAGATGTAAATCAATTAGTCGAGTGTCTGGCAGATATTCTCATCCAGGATGGTTTTAACCCCCAGGAGACATTTTTGGTAATGACACTGGGGCGGGGGAGAGGAGGGATACTGTCAGCCAGGAATGCGGCTCAACATCTTTCAATGCACAAGGCAGACCCCACAACAAAGAAATACCCGACCCACAACGTCAGGAGTGCTAAGCTTGAAAACTCTGCTCTCGAGAATAACCCTCTGCAACCTCCATGTTTTAGGCTGATTCTGGACTTAAGAAAGAAAAGCAAGAATAAAACACCTATTCGTCTTCGACAATAAAACAAAGCCATCATTTTAAAATATGGCAGAGAAGAAGCAAAGTCCTGACACTCCTGCCTGAAACATTCTTTTCCTTCACAAAATGAAAGACATTCTCAGATTGGCCAGTGATATCTATAAAAGACCAACATATAATTCTGAAAATTGAGATTCATTAAGGAAAACGAGGTGGGAGACAGAAGAGAAAATAAAGGGGACAAAAAGTGATGAAATGACAAGATGAGAGGGAATGGAAACCCATGATGGAAATAGCAACAATTAGAATCAGAATAAAGGCATACATAGCTACTTTGCTTGTCCTAAAGAACTTGTGTCCTGAGGGCTCAAAGTAGTAATGAAAACAATTTAAAACACAGCTACTGTCATGTTCTCTATTGTCTAACTTAATCCTGACAATAGCACTATTGTGGATGGATACCAAAGTACCCACTTTTGAGATGAGAAAACCAAGGTGTAGGCATATTGGATTTGGCCGACTGGATTCCTTGGTTTCTGCCAAGGAATCTGAAGCTGGAGGGAGGGACAAAGATAAAAGGATATTGAGAGATTATTCTTGGAAGCAGTGGTGGTGGAGTGAGTTGGGAATCCAGTGGCCAACACCCACTGATAGTAGAGCCAGCAGTGTGGACCAAGGAGTAGCAGTGCCTGGCTTTGTGTCCTAAGCAGATGCTCCTGTCAGGGCCTGGGCTCTGTTCTCTGCTGCCTAGGACCCTTGTTGCCTGTCAGCTTTCTGAGCTGATTCTCCTGCATTTTCATTGGATGAATAAAATCCTGATATCCTTCTAATCACTCATTTTCATCTTAAGTCAGCCAGATCAGTGTCAGTGGTTTGCAAGCAAGAAGCTGCACAGATTCAGGGCTGGAAGGGGAAGATAGAGAGCTCTTTAGAGTTATTTAAATAGGAAAGGGGGAATGGCATTTGAAATAAAAATAAAGAACTCTATCTCACCTCCCCCATTTCAAAGACTTGCTCCTCTGACCTTGAAGTGTTGTTTTCAAGAGAGACAAGCAGTGATTCTGCGGGTGGTGGGGTGGAGGGGTAGGTGGGGGAAGCAGGATTTCTCCAGAAGCCTAGATGGTGCTTATCACTGGCACTCAAGGGATTGACATTTCCTTAAAGTGAGATATTTGAACCCTATCCTTTAAAACTTTATCTTACTGACCTCAGCACATTCTTACCCAATTCTTCTCATGCCTGCTTCCTTCTTGTCTCAGCCTAAATGCACCTTCCTCAGAGATACCTTCTCTGACCATATATAACGTAGGTTCTCTCATGTTCCCATCTCTTGGAACAAGCTCCTTTCAATTTTCTTGGTAGCACTTACCACCTCCAAATCTTTTTGATTATTTGTTGGCTTACGTGTTTATCTCCCCGAACCCTGCGCTCCTGTGTGGGCTTTTCTGTCTTGTTTCTAACTGTCTCCTCAATGCCTAAAACAGCTCTGGCCTGGAGTGAATATTTTTTGGATGAGTGAATCAGTGGATGAAGTCTATCCTTAGCCTGTCATATATGTTCTAGACTTTTAAAATAACTGAAACTCATGAGTTTTGGTATTCTTGCTATATGGAGATTAATGCCATGTTAGTTGGATAACAATCTCAAAGGTTCTAAAAGCAGTTTTAAAAATTAAAGAGATATAAATCTTACTATCTATAATTTCTTTTATAAATATCAAGGCATTTTTTAGAGAAGTTGAATTGTATAGAAAACCTAGTATTTGACAGAGGTCCCCCTTGCTCACAAAACCTATTTTAATTTGATGTAGCAAAATATCATTATATAAGCAATACAAAAATTGTTTACTGAGCCCATATAGGTGTCAGTGACTGTGTTAGTCGCTGGAGAATTACTTGTCAACATGGTAAGCACAGTCTTTTCCCTTAGGGAACCTACAATTTTGCAGAGGAACTGTTCAAAACATATATGGTAAGTGCCATGACAGGTCTGTCCAGAGTTCCATGGGTTGTGCCTGCCCTAGGCTGGGGTAGAGGGTGGGTGATGGGCAGTAAAGCCTAAGCTAAGATCTGCAGGTGAGTTAGCTGAGCCAAGCAAGCGAAGGCGGGGTGGGGCATGAGGCAAAGGCATCAGCAGGTATGAAAAGCCTTCCATGAAGGAGTCCCATGAAGAGGTCAGGCCAGAGTGATGCACACTGACCACACCACACAGGGCCAAGATCAGTGAGTGAGTGGGTTCTGGGCCACTGGGGTCAGAAGCAGCCTGTTTCCTCTAGCTAAATCCCTCTCACCATCATTCCAACATTTGTGGAAAGGATTTACCTTTCCATCAATGCACGGCTTAAAAATCACCTCTTCCAGGAAGTCTTTCCTGATGTTCCAGATGGAAGAAACTTCTCTCTCCTTTGAACTCCCATTGTCCATCACTTTATTTACAGGTCGCCTAGACGACCGTGAAGCTTGTGCACTGCACAACTTAGCCAACCACATGGGGCAGCTCTGCCAATACATATGTAGATATGAATGTACCACGTATTTCCCACTAGTCCTTAAGCAACTCGAGGACACAGTTCTCATTGGTTCCATCTATGTATTTCCTTTTGTGACAAAAACATTTCACTGGATTGAATGAATGAATGTCATGAATTGGAATGAATTTGGAATGTCAATGATCTATGAATTTGGAATGTCAATGATCTATTCAGGGAAAAAAATTAAGAAAAGCTATATATATATATATATTTATAAAATAGGTGAGAAATTGTTAACAGTGTGTTCTGAACACTGTTCTGATATGGCAAGAGTGAGAGACTGACCCAGCTATATGCTGTGAACCTCAGTTCATTAGGCCGTTTTCTTTTTAAAATTCAGAGTTTGCTTTATGTTGTCTCGTGACTTCTTGACTTCAAAGGAGTCACAAAAACCCAATCTATTGCAGTTACTATTGAGTTTATTATTTGTGGTAATTCCTCAAGTGTGTTGTGTCTTCCCATTAAGAAGTTGTTCCAGTAATGTGTGTTTAAAACATTGAATTACCAGTACCATTTACATGGAGATGTTCTATATCACAGGAGATACCCCATCGTTTTTCCCTTCCCTTCCCTTCCCTTCCCGTCTCTTTTTTTTTTTTTTTTAACAACATTTAACAGTCGTTTGAACTGTACATCTGTTAGCCATAAGGCCAACCTGACCTCAGTTCTTAACTGCTTTCCTGATGGCTGTATTGAAAAACCTCCCCATCTCACGGCCATCTGGTGTTGTTACCTCTGAAGTCTTTTTAGGCACTCTGTGCTCAAGATTGTGTTGTGTGTGTGTTGAAATATATTCTCAAGGGAATTTTTTCTTGAAATTGTGTTTAGTAACTCAGAAAAGTTTAATATGTACCCCCATCCTTATTCTATTAAATGTTAGTGAGAGCATCAGGGTTACAACTCTTGGGGACGGCATCTATACTCCATGGAATTCAACTTTTCTCTCATGGCTTTTTCACACACATACAGTTTGTTTCCTCAAAAAACAAAGTTCTTCTCCATTTATCTCTCTTGGTGGATTTGAGAGGCTCCAGGAAACACTTTCCTGAGTGATACCGTGTTTGTGCGGGTAATTCCCTCTCCTGATTAATCATTGAGTTTGCAACACTGAAAGCAACTGTTAAAACACAAGTGTAATCTAGGAGTGGCATCACGTTAAGCCCTGAGACCTTAAATTAGTTCATTAAGGGGGCACATGGCTCAGGACATGAGAAGCAGTACAATTTAGCACCGAGTGAAAGAAGGGAGAGGAAATGAATGTTGCCAGATGCCTCAATGAAAGCCCTGGACATATAATTAAAATGTGTAGAAAAACATACATACAGTAATAGAAACTTAATCATCTACACTATATTTTGCAGTTTACAATAGACTATATAACATTTATCAACTAAAATGTTTTTCCAAAGCTGGCAAATTTTTAAAAATCAACAAATTTCCTTTCCTACTGCCTCAAAGCTTAGTCTGCTGAATTCATAGAGACATGGGCTACTCAGGTTGCAATAAATCCTCTTCATTCCAGCAGTTGCCCTCAAACTGACACAGGATATTGGAGAGGTAGTAACTTTGCTGGGGGTGGGAGTGGGCAAGGGGGAAACATCTGATGAATTATCAAGATATGCTCCTACTTCAAGGGAAGTGAACATTTCATACAAGGAAACACATATCTAGCAAAGGACAAAATCATCCAGATTTGGTTGTGGGCTCCTGGAGGGCGTACTTATACACATAAGTATGGAGACAATGCTTGACTAAATTTGAAGCAGTGAGGAGAGGTGCTGTATTCTGTGTGTCTGGCCAAGAGTAGTAATTCATCATATTTCTCAGAATGAGCCCAAATCAGAACATTACAAGGGAATTTTCAATAGGAAAGTTCTCTGGATATTTGAAGACCTCTATACATTCAGCATTTCAGAGGTAAATATTTTAGGTTTTTGAACTTCTAAGTAGTCTTTCTATGATGCAGGAATACTTTTTATAGTGACAAACTTACTATCAATTCCTTTTCTCGAAATATTTTGAAAGAAAATTTACTCAACAGATGTTTTTTTAAGTGTCTATAATGTGCCAAATACTCTTATAGGTGTGTATATGTATACATATCTCAGAAAAAAAAGAGGCAAAGGGAAAACAGAGGTATTAAACTAAATGAGAATTTAAAACTAAAGGTGTTATATGTAAGGTTTTTTGATAAAGCTATCCAACTCCTTCTACTTTATGAAAATCAAAAAAAAAAAAAATGAGATAACAGTATCCTGAAATATGTGTTGATGAAAGAGAACTACTTAACACCACTGTGCAGTTCTACCCCGCCTGGCTGGTAGTAACACTAAACGTGAATTGGGAGCTATGTCTTCCCAGGCTGCTCTGCACAGAGACACCTGTATTGAGATGCCAGACTAACATAAACAGCAAATTGGCCCTGGAACGTGCAGTGCAGGCCCAGAGAGTAAGTGCAAAAGCCTCTCCTGTGAAAATATCTGTCCCCAAGATGTGTCAGATAGTAATAACAATACAATTTGCTTAATTGGGAAATTGAATTTTTATTTAAAACGTTTTTTTTTTGTTGTTTCATGGGCAGAAACCTCTGCCATCAACTATCCAGATCATTCTGAGGCACTTGGTCAGACTAAGTGAAATGTAGATAAAACTGTGTATCAACCCACCTGGTTGCCTGTAGCCCTTCACATTTAGGGGGTGAATAAGTTTACAGAATCTCCCCCAAAAAGTGGTGACACTGCATGATGGGCAAGGAAGAAGGAGAGAAATCTAAGCAGAGGTATGGAAGAACCAAAAGATAAATATGAGTGACTTCACACATTTAGCTGGGTTTGGCCTTGAATCCATTCTTTTTTCTTTTTTTTTGAATATTTGTATATTTATTTATTTATTTTGGCTGCGCCGGGTCCTAGCTGCAGCACGCAGGATCTTTGTTGCAGCATGTGGGCTTCTTAGTTGCGGCATGTATGCAGGATCTCGTTTCCCAACCAGGGATGGAACCCAGGCCCCCTGCATTGGGAGCACGGAGTCTTAGCCACTGGACCACCAGGGAAGTCCCTTGATTTCATTCTTAATCCCCTTCAATCATTGAACAGTTCAGGAAAATCCTAAGTGTGTAGAGGGAACAAACTGTTGCGTTTGGCTATAAACACAGGGTTGTGAAAGGAGAGCAGTGGCTGGAAAAATAATTTGGTATCTAAACAGAAGGTCTCTGAGTAGCCTATCCAGTTGTGGACCACATTCATTTATTCACTCAATGAATATTTGTGGAGCACCCACCGTGTGTCAGGAGTTGTTCCAGGCAATGGGAGTTCAGTGGGAAGCGAGATGGAGGAGGGCCCCACCTTCTGTTTTACTGGAGGTGGATAGGGATTAAAACTCAGTAAGAAAACAAACAAGGAAATATCAGGTGATGATAAGTGCTATGAAGAAAATGCAGTGGACAGTGAGAGGTGACAGAATGGATGGGAAAGCCATTAGGTGGTCCAGGAAGACCTTTCTAAGGAGGTGACATTAAGGCTGAGACAAGAAGGAAGCATCCACGAGAAGATCATAGAGAAGAATTGTCCAGCGAAAGGGAACAGGCTCTCAGGTGGGAATCAGTTGTATGGCTGGAAAGTAATGATCAAGGGCAAGAGCAGTAGGGGATGATGAGCTCAAGTGAGGTGAGCAGGGGGCCAGCCTGTAGAGGGCTCTCTAGGTCATGGTAAGGAGTTTCTGTATTTCCCTAAGTGCAATGGAAGGTAATAACATGTTTTAATTAGAGATGTGATGAAGTATGAATGGACAGTTTTTTTTAAAAAAATGTCCATTTTAGGGGTTTCCCTGGTGGCGCAGTGCTTAAGAATCCGCCTGCCATTGCAGGGCACACGGGTTCGAGCCCTGGTCTGGGAAGATCCCACATGCCGCGGAGCAACTACTGAGCCTGCACTCTAGAGCCTGCAAGCCACAACTACTGAGCCCGCACGCCTAGAGCCTGTGCTCCACAACAAGAGAAGCCACTGCAATGAGAAGCCCGTGCACCACAATGAAGAGTAGCCCCCGCTCGCTGCAACTAGAGAAAGCCCTCGCACAGCAACAAAGACCCAATGCAGCCAAAAATAAATAAATAAAATAAATTTATTTTTTTTTAAAGTCCATTTTATTGCTCTTTTATGTGAAAGGTGGATTAGATATGGGCAAGGCTGGAAACAGGGAGACTAGTTTCTGTAATTAACAAGAAGGCTATTTCAAAAGTTGAGTGAAGGGTGCTGGCACCTGAGACGAGGAAAGTAACAGAGGATGTAGACAGATTTTAGGTATATTTTGAGGGCAGATCTGATAGGACTTTATCATGAATGATAGGAGGGAAAGAGAGGAATCAAGAATGACTCCTAAGTTTTGGTTTATGTAATGGGGTGAAGACGGAGAAGACTGGGGATGAGCAGATTTTAAAGGGAGCCCAGAGTTCTCCAGGTGATGGGGAGCAATTTATTTGTTTTGTTTATTTTTTTAAATTAAAAAAAAATTTTCTTTTTTGGTGCAGGAAAATGGCATGATTAGAGTTACACTTCGGGGAGACAATAGTATCTTTGAAGTTGTGTGTGAAAGAATTAGGGATTGGGTTCTTAGCTCTAACATTATTACTCAGCCATATAACAGTATATGTATAAAGTAAAAGTACTTAAGTTCTTTTTGGATTATTTTTATTCATAATTGTTTATTGAAGCTTCCCAAGTACCAAAAATTAAGCTAGGTGCTGTGAATACCAAGATGGATGAGATATATTCCCTAGTGGAGGAGCTTGCACTATACCTGAGTTATAGCAAGAACCCAGCTATCTCTAATTTTGAGTTTTAATTTTCACCGTTTTGGTGTTTTTGGTGCAAAACAAAAATGTATGGGAGTTCCAAAACTGGGGTGATTATGTCTGCCTGGGGTGGTGGCAGTGGGCTGGGGAAGTTGTTTGGTGAAGTTCTGAGGCTTTAGGTAGAAGAGGGATTCGGTCATTGTTACAAAGTCCTCCTGCCTGATAATCACATGTGGTCAGTGTGCTCTCCACCATGTTTGCATACATTTAAATTTTCCCCATCTTCTTCTCCACAGTGACTGATGGCTTTAAAAAAATTTTTCTTTTATGTCTTCAGCTATTATTAGGAGGAGGTATTGTAAGCAATAATCAACAGATGACACACTGTCATGTGTAGGGATGTTGAGTCACTTTATGGGCAGAGGAAATAGTCTGAATAAGGCCATAGGGCACAGTGAGAGACTGAGAGCGTCAGATGTGGAAACTACTTTGGGTAAAGCCAACTTCATTTCTTCCTGTGACTCACCAGTTTGCATTTTGAAAGACCTGAGGCTCTGCCATCAAAGATCCTAAATTATTCATCTCTCCAGGGTCTAGCACAGTAATGAACCGGCACTCGAGAAGGTTTGCTCTTTGTTTCTCTGGGTTGGCAAGTCCTGTGTTGTTGTCGCTGCTGTTGTCTTTGTTTAATGGTGCCACTGAGGCTGTGACAACTTGATGGAAAGCAAAAACTGGAGGTGAGGTGGGGATCTTTGGCTTTTCTCGTATTGAAAATAGCTGTTGAGTAGCTTTCTTTACTTTTCAGCCCTTCAAATTGTTACCCCTTTTGATGGCAACAGATTTCTCAGGGCATAATCAAAAGCTGGCAGATGTTGACTCCTCTTGGATAGGTGAGAAGGAGCAAGGAGGAAAAGAGCAGGGGGCATCTTCCAGGCAGAGGGGCTGCTCTCTGCAAAGACAAAGAGGTGCCCATGGGCCATGTCCCCTCTTGCCCAGTGGAAGAGGGGGTTTTTAATGGGATTATTAGATCTACCTAATCTAGATAGAAACTGCATATGATTATTCACTATACAACTCTATTTTCCACGGATTATATTCCTCTTTCTTTCCCCCAGAAAAACCTTTACTTTCTGCTTAAATAGAAATCATAGATGAGCTGAGAGTGGAAGTGCTCACTTGCAGAAAAGAATATAGGAAAGAGGAACTGTACCATCCCATTATCTTGCTGGGTCATCGTGTCCCTGGTTTTATAAGTGACCCTGTACTCTTTTACCTTTTTCTCTCTGTTCTCAAGTTAGCACACTGAAATGAGCATAATTTGTTTTTCTTTTCTTACCAGTTTAAAAAAAAAAGCACATATTAAAAATATTTATAAGCATAAGGATTCCTTGTTCAAGGGGGAAAATCAGAGATGCAGATAAATGCTAATTATGTAACACTATTACTACTCACAGATCATTGTGTCTCTGTGTGGTATGCAACTCCCACTGTACCATATTGGCTAGGGATTATGTTTTCCTTGTACACTGCAATAAACATAAAGTGTAATATAAATATGTTAAAGACTCATTAAGATTGCACAATGATTTTTCACTTAACAAAATAAAAGACAAAGCTTTTTTTTTTAAAAAGGCAAAGATAATAGAATCACTTGTAATGTCACTTCTCAAAATAACTCCTATGAATATATTGTAAATAAATTTCCTGTCCTTTCTAACACCTACATGCACATAGAAGCATGAATTTATACATGTTCACCTAGAACTGCTTTCTTCTCTTAGCAATACATCAGTTAATGTTTTTAAGTGTGATTAGAAAATCTCAAAACAAATTTATGAACGTAAATTTTGAGCTTTTCTCAAAAATTTCCCAAATAATTCAGAAAGTTTCCTGGAGTATCTTGTGTGGACTCTAAAAATAATCTTCTTGGGTATTTTTCTCTCTCTAAAGCACCAAGTTCTTTTCTCCTTCATTGCTTTTTCTTAGTGCTGTTAAGAGCACAGGTATAACTATGTTCTCCTCCCCTCCCCCTTCCCAGAGACAGCATCTTTGCTGCCAGTGGTGGCATCTAATGTCTGGGAGAAAGATCTCAATGCTTGATGTCCAAGATATAGCTATCTGCACTAAGTTTGCCATGTCCTACGCCTGTGAATGTAATTGAAACTAATGGAGATGTTGATTTTTGTTCTCAACATATCTGGTATTTTATTCTTTATTCTCTGTTTTTATCAAAGCCTCCCTTTCCCCTAGTACTTATGCATTCATCTGTGAATTCATTCAATAAGTACATGGGCTGAGTAATAGGGGGACAGGAAACAAAACAGACATGATCCTGGGCTTCATGGAGCCTCCAGTCAAGTAGAAAAAAACAGACATTAAGCTCATAAAGATACCAACAAGTATGTAATTTTATTAGGAGGAAGACTACAGATTCTGTGCAGGAGAATGATAGAGGCAGCACAGTTTTGTTTTTTTTAACATCTTTATTGGAGTATAATTGCTTTACAATGGTGTGTTAGTTTCTGCTTTATAACAAAGTGAATCAGCTATACATACACATATATCCCCATATCTCCTCCCTCTTGCGTCTCCCTCCCACCCTCCCTATCCCACCCCTCTAGGTGGTCACAGAGCACCGAGCTGATCTCCCTGGCAGCACAGTTTTTGCTGTGGACTCAAGAAAGCTGCTTTCAGGAAGAGAGCCAATGGGTGGTGGGAAAATGATAAGCTGAATATCCAGCACCATCTTTCCCAGAATCATCTTCACCCTGATGTTCTGGCCCATTTTCCTGGAAGTCACCTACTTGTCCTAGCCTCTCTTCTTAGAATGAGCTCTTCCTCCAAGATTCCTCTGTCCTTTGATAGAAGGATTCTGCCAGGCTGTCCCTGAGATCTCTACATTTATAGAGTCCTGGAATAAGCAGTTTCAAATCTACCTATTTTCATACATTCCTGTGCAATGAGGGTTAGAAACAGCTTCTCAGTAAAGAAGATCTAATTATCCAATCTAGATAATTTTTATAATTGAAGCGACTACTTGATGAAATATCTGTTAGAGAGCTAAGACTAGTCAGTGGTATTCTGTGGTACAAGGATCACATAATAGCTTTCACAGTTATAGAAGAATAATGGATTGGAAGAAAAGAGAAGTTTTATTATTTTTCCTCAAACAGGTTTGCTTTTGTCCTCTGAATAATAGGGTTTTCAAATGAGGGATAGAGGAAGACTGAGGGGGAGGTGGAGGGAGGGAGGGAGAGGAGAGAGGGAATGGGAAAGAGAGAAGGAGAGAGAGAGAGAATTAAATGGTTATGGTATTTTAGTACCAAGGTCCCCAGTGCTCCTCTGTGTCCTGTCTCCTGGTTTAATGACCTAATATGAATGAGATACAGTTATACCCCACTACCTTTGATTTATAGAGCTAGGCAAATGTCTTTCGCCTCGTCTTTTTGAACCTATTTCATTTTTCTTTAATGGCATTTCTCTGGGCTCGCCTTCTCTATGCACAGACTGGTGACAGAGGCTGATAATAGATAATGGGTTGTTTCATGGCAGAAGTTTATGATAACCTTGGCCTCATAAAGTCTTCCCCATGCATAGGAGTCATTTATGAAAATATATGAAGGAATTACAGATCTGCTGTGTCTTAGGAGAACAGCGGCTGGGAGCATGGCATTTTAAAACAGCTTGTGGGCTTTTGAGCGTGACTTCTGTGTGGAAATATAAAGATATACCCACATAGCTCAGCGAGCTGTCAATGGGGATGTTGTGAATTAGAGCAGAGCTCAAGAGGGTCACAAAAATTAGAAGGCATTTCTCTGCTCATTACTAAATCTGGGATTGTTTTTTTACCTTGACACTTGATCATCTTAAATCATCAACTTATCTAAAAATATCTTATAGGAATATTTTGTGTCAAGTTCCTTAGGTTTTGATTCCCTTTTTTTCAAGAGACATTTCTTATGGTTTAAGTTGCCTGAAAAGTCACCTTGTTGTGTCACTGAATTCTGCTTTGTTGTTGAATTTTTCATAGGCTTTCCTAGACTTGCTCCTGGGGTGGTCACTGAAGTGAGAAGTCAGGAAAAGGGGGGCAGGAAAGGCAGATGTAAATGCATGTGCTGACCTTGAAGCAGCCCTTCAGCTCTGGATGCTGTCAGGTGGAGAGCATCCAGAGGGCTTATGTGCCTTCCATTGGGCAAGATGTTGCAGATCCTGTGGCTTCAAGAACACTCCCCTATCCTTGCTATAAAATCTCTCTCTTCTCCCTGTTACTCAGAAAATATAACTGCCTATATTTAGAGCAACAATTCTGTGGACTGTCAGGCTTTCAGCAATGAGAGAGATGATAGCAAAACTTCTATCCCAGGGTCTGGAAAACCTTGTTAGAAAGACTGTTCACAGCTCAAGAAAAATTTTGCCTTTCATAAAAAAAAATTCCTCTGATTGTTCAATCAGTTGGTATTGTAGAAACCTGGAACCTCTTTATGAAATGCAGTATGCCTAAATGGATTTACAATTTACCATTTTGTTGATATAATTGCAAGTGTATTTCATCAGAAATAATAATATCAATCCCACGGATTGATCATTTACTCTCTACCACACACAATGCTCAGTGCCTTCTATGTGATCTTAATGCTTAAAATAACCTTTTGAGCACAGATGCTGTTATTATTCTTGTATCACAAGTGGAGAAGCTGAGGTTTAGAAAGATGCAATAACACGTTTGGTTTTATATGGCTAGGAAGTGGTAGAGCCAGAACGTAACTGTGATCTGGGCCCTAATGACAAATTTCATCCTCACAGAATTAACATTAAATGACAGATTTGGGGAAATCATTTGGTTGTCTCCAAGAGGAAGATATTTTTGAAGTAAGAACGTTACCAAACACAAGTTCATGTGCCCGATGCACGGTGAGGCCAAACAAACCAAAACGTCGGAGTTTGGAGCAGAGAAAGGTTTATTTCAGGGCCATGCAAGGAGATTGGATGGCTCATGCTGAAAAACCCCGGACTCACCCGTGGTTTTCAGGGAGAAGTTTTTATAGGCAAAATTTGGAGTGTGGGCTACAGGGTGTGTGACTTTCTTCTGATTGCTTGGTGGTGAGGTAACAGGGCATGTTCCAAGAGTCTTGTGCTCAGCCTGAATTTACCATCCTCCACCTGGATGGGGGCCTTAGTTCCTGCAGAAAATCTCAAAAATATTGTTTTATATATACATCCCTTCAGGAGGAACCAGGACCTTGCTTTATCCGGGCACTGTTTTTTCTTGACTACTCCTCCTTTGTTTCTGCATTCCCTCCCCTCCCTGAGTAGTAACTGTTTGAATCTGCTCTTTGGAACTCAGGGAAGATTTAGGAGGCTGAAGCCTTTTTTCCTGCAAGCAAGAAACGGGGGACACAGAGAAGATTTGTACCTGGGAGGGCCCCACAGGGTTCTGCTCGGTTTCAAGAATATTCTAGAATTTTCTTTCTGAAGCATTAAGGGAAAATATTGACACTCATTAATTTTATGCCTGATGTGTATACATTAAGTACAGTATGCAGTTCGTGTTATGCCAGTTTTGTAACAAGCACATATTGCAGGATTCTCAAACTGGAAAAATAAACTGGCTTGGGATGAGTGAGAATCCAGGTCACGTTAAAAATACCTCAGTACTTTTAAGCTATTTTTAAGATAAGATATCTTTGTTCTGATATAATGATGTAAGTAGAACATATTCAATGGCCATAAGAGTTAAAAAAAAAAACAAAAAACCCTCACAATGCTTCCAGGAGAAAGCTTTCATTATTACTCCCATTTTATGTACTAAAGGACAGACATATTGAAATATGTCAGTACTAATTGTAAAATAATGGCTGACATTTATTGAGCACTTAATATGTGCCAGGCACTCATTAAATTCCCACAATAACTCTATGAAGTAAATCCTCCCACGTTACAGATGATAAAGCTGAGACAGAGTTACGTAACTTTCCCAAGGTCATACAAAGTATCAGAGCCAGAACAAAAGCCAGGCACTGGTCTCTAGAATCTGTGCTCCCAGTCACTCTGTATCATGGCCTCTCCTTCTACACATGCTACTGTATTTACATATTAACCATACTATATGTTGCTATTATGTTTAAATGATGTATTACATTTCTTTTCTGGAGTTGCTTTCCATGGTGACCAAAATTCATAACTCTGGCATTAATTTCTTTCATTATTCAATTAGTTTAGTAGCATTTTTGGTTTTTGTGTCTTTCAGAAAAGAATTATCATGGTGTTATTCATTCATTAATTTACTCAGTCATTTTTCAGTTCATTCATTAATTTACTCAGTCAATAAATATCATTCAGCACACACTGCAATGTATTATCTATAATCCACTTTACTAGGCATTTGGGTGAGTTACAAAGACTCTATTAATGCATTCAAAAACCCACAACTTAAGGGAGGGTCAGTGTAATGGAGTAAAGCAAACAAATTACACAGCTAACTTGACCACGGTTCAGGATAAGGTATTACTGTAACATAGTTGAGAATTAAGCACTGTACTATGTTAAAAGAAGGGACACATTTTTATCAGGATAGAGGTCAGGAAAGATTCATGAAGGAAATGGAATTGAGATGGAATTAAGTCTCTCCTAAAGGATGAATATTTGCTATCGAAGATGTTTCATTCAGAAGAGACCTTAGAGACATTGTACCTAATTCTCTCATCTTAAAGGAGAGAACGCTGAGAATCAGAAAGGTTAATTGATTTCCCAAGGTCACACTCTCCCAGCTGTAACCCATTCTTCAGTTCCAAATCTAAATGCTTGCTTAGTACTTTTTTTTTGCTTTGCTTGGTACTATTTTTACAAATAGTTTTGACAGATTGTCTTGAATTCAGTATTGGTTACCTTGTTCACATCTTAAATACTCTCAAGAGGCAAATAAAATAAAACAGACCTTTAGTAATTAGTAAAACCATTAAGGAAAAGTAATGCTGACTAGGCAAACCTGAAGTAGAGTCTGACAGATTTAGTGCCAAGTCAGGCTTGGAAGAGAAGAGAAAGTAGCAGATGGAGTTTTACGCTAGTAATGACAGCAGGTGGGAAACAGGTAATAGCAAACAGATGGGCCCCATAATATAGAAAGACCACCAGCATCACATTTTCCACAGCTTTGTTCCCAAATAGTAGTAAGATTCAATAGATAGTTCATTGCAAAAATCTTATTGAGCACAAACTCTTACAGGGATAATGCTGGGTACCATAAGAGGAAAGTATAAAAATAAAGCTGTTTCCATATTCAGGCTCTGTACTGAGGCTCAAGAAAAGTAGGAAATATAAAACAACTATAAAAAGAGAGCAATATAATGCAAAAAGGATAAATAAATGCTAAAAGAGAAATACAAATAAAGCATTCATGGAGAAGGTGGCACTCAAGGTGAGTCTGGTCTATGGAGCCAGAAAAGCAAAAGGAAGTATTCAAGATGAACAAAAGCTCAGAGTTAAATAAATGCTGGAGAGGATTTGCTTAATTGCAGATGGCACATATAGTTACAGATAAGCAAGTACACGTATCATGGGGAGATACACAGTAGGGAGGTAGAGGCCCCTAGTCATCACTGTGTGGCTGGGACCAAGTCACTTAAACCTCTCTCTCCTTCCATTTATTCATTTCTCAAATGAGCTAGTTTCTACAATCCCTTCTGGGTTTAGGAGTAAGTAATCTCTAATCTAGAATCTTCTTAAATGTTTTAGACTAATATTTCCCAAAATATAGGACAGTATGTGCTACCAGTGGAATGCAGATTTCAAGTGGTATATATGTAATATTTATGTTAATAATTATATAATTTTTAGGGCTTCCTTCTATTTGAAGCAAGTGATACTGAGTTCCATTTTTTTTTTGTAGTGTTAGAGGTTTTTCTTTAAAATTTCTGTTGAAATGAAAAATGTGTACCAAGTTGTATAAATGATTGTTGTGCAAATGATTTCTCTCCAAAAGAAAAGATAATCCCAAAGGTTATGCTCTGATTGTCATGCAGTATATTAACCAGTTTTGAATCTAACTTAGCCAATCATATTCCAGAATTCTTTCTTTTACTGACATCTATGTTTTGTATCTTTCTTTGAACTATGTACGCCACCTTGCTGGTTTCTTCATAAATCAATCTTTCCCATGCTCACTGTGTATATTTGTATTGAGTTACATTTGCAGCTTTTCAAAAATTATGCTTTGGCATACAATGTATCAGTTAGGGTTAAGGAAAACCATATATACATTTATTTATACATGTTTATTAATTATTATATATATAATTACAAGGATTTAAACTTACTGTACTGTGGGAGCTGGTTAAGAGGTCTGAGTGAGGACGTACAGTTGTTTCTGTGTCTGGCGCTGGCACCTGCGTCCACAGGCAGTTGGGAAAAGAAGATGGATGTGAAGCAGGGCAAGCAAAGACAGGCTGGATGAAGGTGAAGCTGGTGCCTTCCATCATGGAGCTAAATATGCACCTCATCCAGGAGTCAGGGAAGCTGATCCAGCAGAAGGATCTGGCAGGGGCCCAGCTGCTGTCCCAGGCCAGCAAGGTGAACCTGTGGATAAGTAACAACATGCATGGACCCCCACAGTGCTTGGCGCCCTGAACCCACCTTTCAAGCATTAGAAAACAAGATGGCCCCTGCTCCTCTTCCACTTTCTTAGTCTCATGCGAAATATCTCTTGAGGCCTCACTCTCTGGGCAGAGAAGGGAATTCTGGAAAACATAGTTCCAATGTAGCCAAGTTGACATGATACAGAACCATCATACTCTATTTATCAGAAAATTTGGTGGGATGGGGGTGTTCAAAGACCCCTGAAAGCCCACTGATAGATAGCCTAGGGGCTATAACACCCCTGGGTTATTACAAATCTTTTCCCTAGTTGTATGCGATAATAGGAATGGTACCAATGACTCAAGAAAGCACTGCCATCCAGATTTAGGCTTATCAGTGTCAATAAGTTTTAATTACTGAAAGGATCAATCATATCTGTTGCCTTTCTAATTTTCTCTTTACCCCAGAGCAAGAATTTTAATAAGCTTGTTAGTCTTTTCTGGATACTAAGGAGTCACATTCTTGGAAAAAAATTTTTTTTTCAAATGTAAGCTTTGTTTTCCAATTTTTCAAGCACATGAACATATTGTTACAGATTTATTATAGATGCCACTGACTTTAGTTATAATTAATTATATAAAATAAATGAATATTTTTTTCTTTGACATCTAATATTTCAGATATTTTTAAGTGATAGAATTGTTGAAGATACTGCTATTCATTTTGGATTTTTCAACTTCTTGAATACTGGGTGCCCCTTCATGCCTACCCTTGCATCTTAGTTTTGAGTCAATAGGAAACATTTCAATTAGATTGTCTCTTGATCTTTTGACCAGTCTTCAGCTCTGCAGAAAGGAAGCAGCCCCTGCTTATCTGCTCACTACACAGTGGAAACGCTCTCTATTACAGAGCTAGATAATAACAGCAAGATATTGGGGGGGACTTCCCTGGTGGCTCAGGGGTTGGGAATCTGCCTGCCAATGCAGGGGACGTGGGTTCAAGCCCTGGTCTGGGAAGATCCCGCGTGCCGTGGAGCAGCTGAGCCCGTGCACCACAACTACTGAGCCTGCACTCTGGAGCCTGTGAGCCACAACTACTGAGCCCACGTGCCGCAACTACTGAAGCCCGCATGCCTGGAGCCCGTGCTCTGCAACAAGAGAGGCCACCGCAGTGAGAGGCCCGCACACCGCAGTGAAGAGTGGCCCCCGCTTGCCACAAGTGGAGAAAGCCCACGCACAGCAAAGAAGACCCAATGCAGCCAAAAATAAATACATAAAATAAATAAATTTAAAAAAAAAGATATTGGGGATTTTTATGCAGTGCTGCTTTATTGCTATGGAAACTTGGATAACTCTCCTTTCTGAGCGTTGTTTTCATAAAGAAATTGCTTCATGGGATTTCACTGAACACTTCCATCTTCATTGTCAGATGGTTCTGAAAATCTCACATCTTATAGTGGACTATGATGACACACGTTTACATGTACCTAAATAAAAACAAAAAGAAGTCTTTATCTCTTTACCCATTTTCAAAGTTTTATATGAGATTCCCATACTTCCTGGTATTTTAAAAACATTATCTTGAGGGACAAAAATTAGCAATTGATGGAAATATGACATCGGGGCAAAAAGTTATTTTACTTTTTTTCAAAATTTATTCATTTGAAGATTATGACCATTGAAAAATAATTCTTATAACATAGATAGTTAGAAAGCAAACAACAGGGCCTCAGTTCTGGCCTTACGATCCAAATAGAAAGTTTCTTTTATGTATCTTAGCTGTAAAATGATACTTATAATGTCTTAGTTTTTATATAAGATGACCTAATTTTAGTTATTTATTAGCCTTGTAAATTTATGCCTAGCATAGCACCCTATAATAGGCAATACTCAAAAAAAAAAAAAAAAGCAAAAACAAAACAGAACCTGCTGAATGAGAAAGGAAGGAACAAACGAATGAATACATATGTTCACAATGTTGTATTTGTCTGTTTAGCAATCCTACAATTTCAAAATCTGTTGGCATATTGGCACTTAGAGCACCTTCCCGAAACTGAGACATAGCCTCGTTCCCACCTCAGTGTAGCCCCACTGTTGGTGCTGAGAGATGCAATGCAAACTATCTGGCCAGACTACAGCATTCCACAAATGATCTGGAGCCCAGAAGTTCTGGTCCATCTTCAGGAGACTTCAGTAACTATAGAAAACCAAAATCATATCATTGCTGTCACTGATGATCCCAACCTCTCTGAGGTCTCTTCACCGCCTCATCCTGAAGGCCTATAAACCTCTATCTATACTGAGACAACTAGGCCCCTCATTTAAAAAACCCATGAAATGTCCCCTAATCCACTTTTCTGCTTTTGCTTATTAAGAGAATTTACCACTACACTTAAGTCCCAGTAATTACCCTCAGCGTCAGTTTCTGCTTTACCTTGCTCTGAAATGTCCTCATGTGTTATGATAATCTAATACCTCTGTATAGGTCTATCTAGCAGAATAGTGCTACAAAAGTTGGGAAGGGGGCACCATTTGACTTGTGTCTTCCTCCATCCCTTGTTTCTACCACATCTTACTTTCAAGCTGTGAAAACTCACTCTTAATTGGATATATGATTATCTTTTAAAATATATATATATATATATATATATATATATATATATATATATATATATATATATATATCTATCTGATAATACCCTTCCCCAGCTTTAAGTGGACTACCACTCCTCCTAAGATAAAGGCCAAACTCTAACATGTTCTTCAGGCCTTGCATGCTTTGGTCCCAGCCTAGCTCTCCAGCTCCCTGTCCCTTTAGTCTCCCTGTCGCCCCTGCCATCCATCCATTCTCCATCCATGCTCTGCCATCCATTCACACTGGCCATCTTTCAGTTCCAGGAAGGGATCATGCTCACTCCTGCCCGGAGGAGAGCCTTTGAACATACTGCTTTTTTTTTTTTTTAATTGTGGTAAAATACACATAACCTACAATTCATCATTTTAGCCATTTTAAAGTAGACAACTCAGTGACATTTTAGTGGATTCACAATGTTGTGTAATCATCACCACTATCAAGTTCCAGAACATTTTCATCACCCCAAAAGGAAACCCCATACCTATTAAACAGTCATTCCTCCTTCTTCCCTGCTCCCAGACCCAGGCTACCACTAATCTGATTTCTATCTCTGTGGATTTGCCTATTGGGAATATTTCACATAAATGGAATCATACAATATATGGCCTTTGTGTCCGACTTCTTTCACTCAGCATAATGTTTTCAAGGTTCATCCACATTGTGGCATGTATCAGCACTTCATTCCTTTTTATAGCTGAATAATAATCCATCTTATGGGTATTGAACATACTGTTATTTTGCCCAGAATGATTTTCCACTCTTTTTTTCACCTGGGTTGTCTCCTATCCAGCCTTCAGCAGTCAGCCCAGTGATCACTTCCTCAGGGAACTTCCCCAAAATTCCAGCCTTTATGAGGCCATATGCACTTTTAGGCCCAGCTTTCTTTTCTGCATAGCCCTTATCTCCATCTGCAATTAAACACTCCTTTAGGGGCTATTTGATTAATGGCCATCCTCCCAGCTAGAATCTAAGATCCATGGGGCAAGGAATCCTATCTGTATTAGTTGTTTTTTTTCCATAGTGTATCCCTAGGGTCTATTACAGGACCTGGTATATAAATAAACATATGCGAAATAAATGTTGTGAAATTATTTCCCACTAAAAAGTAAATAATTGGCAGCAGCGTAATGTTCTCTCATTCCCAGTGGCATTTTGAATCTGAATAGAAGCAGCACTGTGTGCAGGAACTCCATGGGGGTATTTCCCTGGCAGGGAGTAAGGGGCAGGGTTGTTCTGGGGGAGCTGCTCCTTCCTGCTTCTTGAATTGCAAAACCCAGTGCCTACACCACCTGTAAGTCCAGGTCTCTGAGTCACCACTCCACTCACTCTAAATCTGTCCTGCTTCCATGTCATCTGAACTGAAAACCAGCCATATTTGGTTCCATGAACACCCTTATCTCATCTCTAGAAAAGTAGTGATCTGCTATCAGTAATCATCTGTCGTCCATCTTTCCTCTCCAATATTTATAGCCTAAGCCTGATTGAAATGTGATGGGTTTCTGTGATGTCTGCAACAGAGGGACGCTTTCCTCTGTAACTGGGATTGTAATCATGTACTGGCATGTCGCCTTCATTAACTCAATGGCACTGTCTCTTCCCAGTCTTTTCCTCATATTTGTAATGGGCGTAAAAGTAGTATTTCCTCTTTCATGCCCTTACTTTACCTCAGACACGAGCCATAGCCTTTGCGTCAGCGTTTGCAGTCTACACAATGCTGTCTTGTCTTTGAGTAATTACATCTAGAAAACCGCCAGTCATTATCTTCTGAAAGTGATGGCAAATTCTTCTCTAGTATTTACAGACAGATGACAATTAAATCGAGGCCCTGATATAGTAAGAGTACAATTTAACAAATTTACTTGGTGGCAGCAAGTTTATTTAATTTTTGTATAATTACTCATGAGAACATTTTCTCCAGAAGGATAGTTTTATGCTACAAATGAGCTGCTTGGAATCTTCCTCAATGAGGCATCAGATTAAAGGACAGATGTGTCACCAAATAAACTACACCTTTTGCGTGTAGAATCACTGCTATTTGAGTTTCAGTTTATTATGTGATATCTTATGTCAACCCAGTGAAAACTGGATTTTCTGTTGTCCTAGATACAGCTGAAACTCTCAAATGTTTCTTTTCTCTCAAGGTAGGGATGGGGGCTAGATTTGAAGAAAGTTAATGGCTACTCTTTGTAGGTTGAATGGCTAAATACAAATCTATTTCAGGAAACCTAAAAAAAATCAAAATAGGTCCCTGGCCTCCAGGATTGTCAATGGCCTAATTAATTGTGCTAATGTAATAAATTAAAAAGAAATTAGTTAGCCATACAGGCCTTGGGAAAAGGAGAGGACCAGAGGCAGACATTGGCAAGTTAGATCTAAATATTCAAGGCTGACTGAGATCTTGGTCCAGTAATGAAGACCAATTGATTAGTTGGCCTAAGTAATCAATTCCCAATTGTGTGGATAGATATCAGAGTCTGATGTGGTATATTTTTGAATACTCTACAAAAGCTTGCTTATTCTGACCATAATTTGGCATCTCATAAAGCTTGTCTCTGGGAAGAGAATGTGCTGGGCAGGTAAAATGTGACTGTCCATTCCACTTGGGTGTTATATTTCCCATTTTATAAAGTTAAAGATCGCTTTGGTTTTAAACACATCTTTGTGATGTTTGAGAGAGGGAGAAAAATATACTCTAGGTGGATCAATTTTGGAATAAAGACCAGATTAAATTTTTGAGCTTGCAGAACTGAGACCCAGGCTAGTAGCGCTGAATTCAGGAAGGCAAAAGCCAACCCATGGGTACCTTTCTGGTCCTGACAGTGGCCAGCTCACTCTCCCAACACAGAGCCCCTCTCTCTTGCTGTAGATCTTCTTTAAATTTATTAATCTTTTTTTTCAGGTTTCTCTGAGGAGATGGGAACCTAATAGGAAACAAAAGTCTTTAAAGAATCCCTAGTTGGAATATTCTTCCTGCCAGTGTTAAGTGACATTAGGCAAATGACAATTTTTCTTAATTTCAATTTCATTGTATCTTTAAACTGGAAATGTTATGTTGTGGGTTTTTTTGAATATTAAATTAAAACTTTTTAAAGTGCCAGCCTAAGATGGCACTGACATACAGTAGCCCTCAATAATTCATCTGACTGGGTTTCAGCTTATTCTTTAAAAAAAATGGTTGCCAAATATTGCACATACAGTTCTTTGGTTTGGAGACATGATTATAGAAGTGCATTCATGGAACCTAGCTGATTTTTTTTTCCTGGAAAAAGACTACAGGTGGGCTTATGTTGAACATATTTGGCCATTGGATATCCCCTCATGTCTAGACTTAGAAAATTAGGGGCTTTTTGGTGCCTATGGCACTGCAGCCTAGACTAGGATAGAAACAGCCTCAGATCATGGTCATGTGCCAGAAATCTCCTGAGACTCCGAGCTTGTGAAAAAAATGCAGAAAATCAAGGACAGTCACATGCCCACATTCAGTGCTGGAATATGGCTTTTGGATAAGCATGTGCTATCTCATATCCTGGTCTCAAGATCCTGCCTCTCTAGTTCTCTTCCCTGAGTAACCAACTACTAGATCAACATGATCAACAGCCTCCGAAGACATCTGTTTTCCAGGCTTTGGCCAGCACCCCCTGGTTTTTAAGCCCACTCTTAGTCTATAACCTCATGACTGGGAAAGAATCACTCATTTCCCTCGACTGTAATGGGATAACCCGTGAAAAGATTTATTTAAAGCTGCAAGTCAGAAACTTTCATTTACTCAAAGTGTCCTTTCATGCGGGAATATTTTTTTTTCTTAAAGGTGGGGTGATTTTTAATGTTGACGTTGGAATGAGTGAGATCTGTGGCTTTTATTATTATGAAGGATTTCAGCATAAACCAGTGGGTGCTTTCCTAGTCAACTCTGCCTCGTAGAAAACTGTGTCCAGCCAAATGACCGATTTAAAGGTCAATGTAAATGTTCACATTATGAAGCAATAACTGTTGAAGAAAGACGTTCAGCTGTAGCAGAAGGCTGTTGGAGGAGAAAAAAAATGTGGTTTATGCACTGTTCCTCCACTTCTTTCCAGAAAAAGTTTCTTTGGCTTCTTCCTTTTTCAGACTGGGGTTTTATTGTCTCACATTGTCTGGGGAGGGAAAAAGTTGGGGTTTTTCAATGTCAACACACCCTTGGAATTGGGGGTTTTAACTTCCGTAATTGGGGCTCTAGGGAACTTGCCAGGAAGAGCACCAGACTCCCTCATTATTTTCATGGCTTCCTGAGCTGCCAGGCATGGGCCTCATTACAGCTTGCAGTCTCCCTGGGGGCCCCGCAGGTGCCTTTTTGAAGTTCAGGTGGACAGTGGGAAGTGCTGTCTAGAGCACAGCCCCCAGGAGAGCACAGGCATCTCTGCTGAGCAACCCAGGCACACACTTACAGTTGTCTCCACGAACAAAAGCAGCTTAGCGCATGTACCGAATCAAACCATGAAACCGTTGACTGTCTCTAGTGAACACGAGGGAACGTGACGTTCATGCCTCCATGATGATGTTTCTTAGTTAATGAAGAATAATTGATCTTTCATTCAAACCCTCAAGAGGTCTCTGGGACCTCATTTTCACTTCATACTGCTGCTATTTTGATCCTTACTTTCAGTACTTCCCCATTTTTATGTGGAGTGATTCCATGTGGGGTGTGTATACGAGTGTGTGTGTGTGTCTGTGTGTGTGTCGTATGCATGTATGCTTATGAGCATGTATGTATATATAGTATCGATAGATAGATACATAGATAGTCATATCTTCTTCGTTCTCTTCTGGGCATGTTCTCATGGATCTCCCAAACTGCACTCAATTATTTCCTCTTGAACTTTCCTTTCTTCTTATGTTCCTGGTCTCAATGTAGGACATTGTCATTCAACCATCATGTTTGTCTTCATTCCCTGTTCACTCTCCCAGTCCCTTTCTCGATCACCTTATTCACTCCCCAAGGCAATATCACATTTCCTTCACAGAATTCATCACTAATTTATACAATTAATTTAATTTCTTATTTACTTGTTTTTGTCTCCTTCTTCCACTAGAATATAAACTCAAGAAAGCAGGGATCTTTGCTGTGTTATTCCCTGCCTGGAAAAATGCCCGGAACATGATAGCCACTCAGTAAATGTTTATTAAATAAAAGAATGAATCAGTAATTATCCCACTGATGCCATCTCTATAACATCTTGCAAATCACTTTTTTTTTTTAATCCCTGCTGTTATTACCCTAGTTAGAGTCAGTATAGTGTTTCAGATTGGGGACTTCAAGAGCCTCCTAGGCTACTTTCCTTGCTTTCACTCTCACCCTTCTCTGAATCATTATCTACCTTGCAGCCTGAGGTCTTTCTAAACTGCAAATTGCCTCCTGTCATTGGTCTGCTTAAACTCCTCAAGTAGTTCCCATTACAATGTGCTTTGCAAACTTTTCTACAAGGGTCCTCTAATGGCAGAGGAGAGAGTGGGGCTGGAGATACAACCTCAAGTTACCCGTCACAAGCACAAAATATCTTAGGAATCTCATGATTTATCTTACATATGTATGCGGATTTTGCATTCTACTCCTTTAGTAACAAATATTTTAAATTACTCACCACTAAGCAGAACCAATGCTCCAGGAAGACATTTCTTGTTTATTCTGTGGTTTCAGGATATGGGCCATACCAGGATGTCAAAGTCTTGAGAAACACAAAGGCAGAGGAAGGTCAGATAAATTAATTTGGTGCACAAGGCCCTTCAAAATCTGGTGCTTGATTTTCTCTCCCTCTTCACCTCTTGCCACTCTCTTACACCCACCTTCTCTAACCCAGCTCATCTCAATGCCACCCTCATAGCCTCATAGGTTTGGTCTTGGTCTCCCTTCTCTGTTCTCTCTTAGGACCTTGTGCATCTTCAGTCAGTAAGTTATTAGTCCTTATTGTTTATTTCTGTGTCTGTAGCACTAACCTATAAACCCTTAAGGAAAGGAGATGCTCCTTGTTGTGCCCCAAACCTGGCACGATGCCTGGTATATCTCAGACGCCCAATAAACATCTATGGAATGAATTGGTGAATGAATGAATGGATTGCCAATTGTTCCAAGCAAATGCTCATTCAGAGCTGTAAGGACCCATATATCTGAGGATAAGTGATATTCAATTTCAGTAGCCTCCACACCCCCTCCCCATCTTTTACCCCTTTGTTTCCAATACAGATATATGAAAAGATTAATTCATTTAGGGTTGATTTGATTCCCAAGGACTGAAAATTACTATATTGCCCGGGACTGATGCACTGATCCAAATTTTTACTGAGAGACATATAAATTTCAAAGAAATTTCCTCTTCCTTGAGAATTTGAAGGGAGTTTTGAAAGCACAAAGTCCCCCTAGCTTGAAGCAGCAATTAAAGAATAGATTTTTGATTTTCCTGATCTACAAGGCACCTAGGAATTGGATGTAATCTGCAAGGGCTTCAGAGGAGTGTTGAGCCCATGTTTAAAAAGACACTCAGGGGCTTCCCTGGTGGCGCAGTGGTTAAGAATCTGCCTGCCAATGCAGGGGACATGGGTTCGAGCCCTGGTCCAGGAAGATCCCACATGCCGCAGAGCAACTAAACCTGTCCGCCACAACTACTGATCCTGCGCTCTAGAGCCCGTGAGCCACAACTACCGAAGCCCGTGTGCCTAGAGGCCGTGCTCCGCAACGAGGGAAGCCACTGCAATGAGAGGCCGGTGCACCGCAACGAAGAGCAGCCCCCGCTCGCCGCAAGTAGAGAAAGCCTGCGAGCAGCAACAAAGACCCAACGCAGCCAAAAATAAAATAAATCCAATCAATAAATTTATTTTTAAAAAAAAGTCACTCCACCTGGCTGTTCCACTGTCATGGAGAGAATCCATGGTAGAGAATCATAACTTGTCTACCCACTATCTCATCTGTTTCCAACACTTACTACAACATGCTGTCATTGGGACTGCAGTCTGATCAGCTGGGCTTACTTGAATGATCTGATGAGCTAACTCTAGTGTTCAATATTTAAAAAAAAAAGAAAAGAAAAGCAACCATTTGTTAGTGAAGTACAGCTAGCAGGGCCCCTATGCCTTCAAAGTCTCTTAGAATTATTTTGGCTAAAACCAAATATCAACTGCATTTTATGGAGTTTTCAATCCTGCACGACAGATGCTCAAGAGCGAAGTTCTGCAGATGTGGTCTTTTTACAGAGGGAAGTGGTTTTCTTTTATTAAAAAGTCTGAATGGGGACCAGAGGGAGAATGAGGAGGAACAGGAAGCAATCGAAAGGGATCTGGCTCCAAGGCCATCCCATCCCTAGGTGCCTGATACACACAGCAGTTGGCTGAGAATTGACGTCTAGCAGCTGTGAGTCTCATCCTCTGAGAGCTCACAGTCCCTGACCAACACTGGCTCGAATACATGATTAAATATCACTTGGCCAACTATACAAATATTCGGCCATCAACATAGGGTTCTTTATACTGAAATAAAAATGCAAGCGAATAAAGTAAGAGTACTCCACCCCCTCCCTCTGCAGTATAGAATATAAATCGAAATACTTTCTTTATAAATAGCTAACAATGGATTTTTCCTGAATTACTCTACTCATTACGGACTCAGAAGATGTCCTTTTTTATGCATGAGCTATGATTTGGGGGATGTTTAACACACAGGATTCATTATTTAGAGTGTTCACTAATTTTGCTACAGTGCTTCCCATCAGTACAGATTAAAAAGGAGTGTGTATTTTATTAACTAATGATAATGAATTATTAGTTGTCTCTGGTTTGGCAAAGGCTGAAGCAACCTATTTGGTGACTGTTACACAGGCTGGTTTGCAAGCACTTCCTCTTGAAATTGCCGGAAGCAGCCACTATGGGGTCACAGACATTCTTTCAGCCGCCACCATCCCTTTTCCAAACAGTGAGACGTGACAGAACCCGCCCCATGTGGGCTTCTCCCACAGCCAGAGCATCTTTGTTTTTATATTACATTTTCAGATATATTTTTTTAAGATCCTATAGCTGAAAACGTTTTTGAAAATTTCTCTTAATAAATAGATAGTTAAATAGACATACGGTATACATAGAACATTGTAGTTCTACATTAAAACACATGCTGCTTCCAGACATAAGGCTTTGTGAATTTAAACCCTTCTCCTTCACCAACACCCAATTATATTTAAAATACTCCTCCCCACTTAAAAAAATAACAAAAGAATTAATAATAAAAGAATAATGGCCCCCAAATACCCAGTGTCTTACCTGTTCCTCTAAATTGGGGTTGTGATTAATTTATTAAATTTGTGTGTATATTTTAGATGAATTAATCTGAAAACCTTTGTATCCATACAAGTGAGTTTCACTAATTTATTTTATGGAGGAAGCAAAAACCTGTGACTGTGACATGTAAATTCTTAGAAATTAAATGCCACAGCCTTGATGTGGTCTTTTTCAAGACTGAAGTTATTGACTAACCCCTAACACTGAAAATCTATTTCTCAAGCATTCTGATTGACAGGCAAGAAAACACAAGAGTAAAGAGCCAGCTGTGCATTGAGCAGCAGTGCTCTAAACGCAGCCGAAGGTAGATACAATCCAACACTCATTTCTCTCTTTCTGGCGAGAAGATAATCCTCTGCTTTCTATTGCAGCTTTTTTATTTTAAGTCACTGTGAAATGAGGTTCTCACAACATAAGATGTCTCCTAACTCCAGTTATTGACAGGGTTTTATAGGAATCAAAGTCAGGCATCTCGAGTAGACTCTGAGGTCACTTCTTCCTCTTAGCCCTGTGTCCATCCCAGTCACCCACAATCCTGCCAGGACCATCCTGGAGAAGAGGTGATCTTTTTTTATTTGTAACAGGTCTAGCAAAAGTTATACAACAGTTTATTCCTTTAATTTTAATTGGCAGTTTACATATCTACATACTTCTGTATTTTGCATTATCTCCTTTCTTTTAAAATGCACAAATACTTTCTAGGAAATATTTCAGTTTACAGATATTAAATCCATTATGAATATCGATTTCATATTCATTCCCTAAGCTTTCTTTATTCTGAATTTCTTCCTTCCTCCGTTCCTTTTTCTTCTTAGCTGAACCATCAAATGACTCTCCTGCTATTTTACATTTTTGCTGATAAGCAGTTCCTATAATTAACAACCTTATCTTTCTATGTGTGAGAAAAACAGATTTAATGCATTTTAATAAGGAGGTTGGAAGGACAAGGAGATATTTTATTGCCATGTTGATTTTGATAAGACTGGAAATAAGCTGATGGGCTGATGACTGCACATAATAATCAGTATTTGCACACTCTTTTTTTTGTTATTCTTGATATTGGTACTTCAATATTTTTATAGATATATTTCTGAATAGCTAATTATATAATGTAGAATTCATGAACAAGCAAATCTCGTTGAACGACATGACGGTCTTAAAGTCACTATCTTTATATCTGATTTGAATCTTGTGTGTGTTGTTCTCAGCTGACCAACCCACAGGGCTGAGAATCAGAAGACATGGTTCCAGCCCTTCCAAAAATTTGCTCTTGACTCGGAAAACAGCCTGTGTGTGTGTGTGTGTGTGTGTGTGTGTGTGTGTGTGTGTGTGTGTGTATTTAAAAGATCTCTAAAATCTCTTCCAGATCCAGCATTCTACAATTGCAGCTAATTCATCTGAAAAGAAGAAAATGCCTATTTCAAAAGAAATCTGCTTTAAGGCTTTTAAAGTTAAAAATCCTTTGAAATGTGGATAACTGGGTCTCCATTTATCTGGAGCTAAATGTTTGTACATCCAAAATGAAGGCTGAATAAAGCCTATCCCTTTGACATTAGTGAAGTCTATATGAGATCATGTTGGGTCCCGAACAGAAAGAGCTCTGTGAGGGTCATCAGAGTGGCTTCTACCCTCATTTCCTGTCCATCCACACACTGAGTCCTGTGACATGGGTATTTCTTTAATTTCATTCTATAAAGAGGAAAACTGTTGGTGTTGCAGAGAGTAGTTGGTTGTCTTAGGCAGGGCCATCAGAGTCACACAGCTAGGGAGAGGTGAATAAAAATCTTCATCTTCCAGACTCCAGTGACTTTTGTTACAAATCTTGCTTGGGGTGTCTTCAGGGCTGTTCCCTTTAAGTCAAGGGCAGAAAATGAATGAGAATGAACAGCCAGTGTTCACTGAATGAACACTCTTCAGACAAAGTTGCCCACCAACTAGAGAAGCAGATGGTTAATTGGGTGCCAGGGTATCTTCTCCATTAGGCTGTAAGCTCTTAGAGGGAAGGGGTCCTGCTTTATTGAATTAAGTGAATTAAGATGGAAGTAGTACCCTCCATCCTCACATCTGACCTCTTTCCATTTTCACTGTATCCCTCATCTTCCATGTGTAATGTTGAGTATATTCGTTTATCCTCTAGGGCAGAGAAAAGACAGTTTTCATAATTCCCTAGAGTACCCAGTACTGCTCCAGGCTCTCCAATATTTTCCTGTTCTGTTACTCTGTGGGCACTCAATAACTACTTGCTGATTGGTGGATCACCTGGGCTGACCAGAAAAAATGAGAAGTTTTGGATTTGGAACCCATTGATAAACTCCTGCTTTAGTCTCTCATTGAATTCCTCCCCTCCCCCATCCCCACTAGCCTGTTTTGAAAAGTCTGAATTCTCAGTTAATCCCTCAGGGTCCCAGTCATCCTTGCTCAAGCAGAGGTCAAGACCCAAGGACTGTGGGCTTTAATTATGGTTTAAGGAAACAATGCTTCCACTTTGGCAGCCTATCTAATTAATGACACTCTCACTGGAAGATTCAAGCAGGTAACCCAAAGGGGGTTCTTGGCAGAGTTCTACAGATTTTAAAACCATCTTCAAATAACTACTCCCCTTTCAGCACTCATCCCTTCTTCAAAGGGCAAATTTTAACCATTACATAACATTACATATTTTTCTGAGCTTGTATTTTGCACCATACACCATGTGTGACCATTGTACTGATGAAAGAAAAAAGATGTTTATTGAAATAAGTTGTTCACTCCAGTAAATTCTAATGATACTCAAACCAAGGCAACAGAGATTATTTTTCTGAGCATTTGGTCACAGCTTCAACAAATAAACTCTCTTTAAGAGTTTATTGTGAAAGAATTTCACCTACATTTATAAGGATGTCTTCTTTCATTTATTCTTTGGCGATTCTGAGTATTAAATTTTATTGGCATTTTTCTTTCTCCATTCTCAGCAAGTTAAGACAGCATCATCATTGATGTCTGCGTCACGTTAGAGCAAACATGTTTATTTCTCCTTTTTCCTCCAAAGTAATAAAATCTTTATGTGTTCTGCACGTGGGTTAGGGAAAGTAACAATGGGGGGGGGGGGATTGTTCCAGTCCTTGGTACGGCCTAACCTCAGAGGTAAGGACTGTAATTCTTTCAAGCACTGCCCTCTAGTGGGGAAAATAAATATCAATGCTTTTAGAACTAGTTTTTGCAAACTGCCTTCCACTAAACCACCCTGGACTTTTCCCTGGACTTTTCCTTTTACCTATGTGAGTTAAAGTAACTCTTAGTAAGAAAAGTTCTGACAGCATGTGTACCTTCACCTGTACCAGCTCATCAGAAACCACTGAATAGATGGGAGAAGGGGGCTTGTAGTGTAGCACAGGTCCTCTGAGCATCTTGGTAAAATGCAGAACAATGAAAAGAGCACAGTGCCTCTATTTTTAAAAATCAGTACTTTAGCAGGACTGTCGTGCTGACAAACTTGCTATTCTGAAATTACTTGCTGGGTGAAACAAACACGTCCATTTCTTTGAATCTATGTGCCACTTAAGTCTTGCTGGCTATCTAATGGGATAGCTCAGAATTTGTGTTTATACACTTCCCTTTGGAGTCCAATGATTATTCACATTCTCCAGATTGCTACTTCTTAATTTTATTTAGTGTAATGACTAAAACTATGAAATTGTGAGTGAATATTCAACAGGGTCTAGCAGGTTAAGGTTTTTGGGGGCTCTAGAATCAGGCAGACCTGGATTAATCACGTATTGGTTAGTTGGGTTTTTACAACCTCAGTTTCCTCAACTGTAGAATAAGGTTCGTAACTGTGCCTTCCTCAAAGGATTTAATCATGAACCCATGAGATGATGCTTGAAATGTATTTAACACAGTGCCTGGCTCTTCACAAATACTAAATAAACATTAGATATTCTTTTATATAACTTTTGTAATTTTTTTTTTTGACATGACCTCTAGAGAGCTCTTTATCCCCTAACCAAGCTCCAAACCAGTCTCCCAATAGAGCACGTGGGAGACTATTTAAAAGTCGTTAACAGAGTTCACTTTACCAGTTCCAGTCTTTGCAGTGTGTATACTCAGCCAGACTCATGCTTCTTCCTCTGCATTGAATTTTTATGTTTGACACCTCCTTAGGGGACAGTTCCACATCAGGTGTCATTTCACATCAAGAAGCCAAATTTTGTGACTGCTCATATACACTCAAGAGCATGAATGCAGCCAAGCTGACGTTCCCACTGTCAGTTCCCAAAATAGTATTCCAACTTCCATGTCCAAAGAAGCATAAACCACAGACTTGTAAAAGGGGTACTCCTGGGGAGCTAATAAGCTTGGGAGCTAATCTGTGAAATAGTCATACTTTTCATTGCCTCATAGATTATGTCTAATGCCCTTCCAGGGTATAAAATAATTGTCAGCACATCTCTGCCATGAACAGTTTCATCCTTCCATAAACTAGGCCAGTTGCCCAGCTGGAAACGTTTTCTGCAAGACAACGACTCATGGGGGCTTCCGCATAGCCAAGACCTGGATACAGCCCTCGCCTCTGCTTTTCTCTGAGAGATGCCCTTGAGTCTTCATTCTTGCTCAGTGTCCTGTGAAAGATGCTAAAGGCGCCACTACCCGATCCCAGTGTTTCATTACCGCCTGACTCTGACCCGTCAGTTGACTTTTCCTCATAAACAAAGCTCAGATGTCCCTTGCGCTGGAAAAGGGATGATGGTTGAAGTTAGAACAGGGGTCAAAAATCAACAGAGGAGGGCTTCCCTGGTGGCACAGTGTTTAAGAATCCGCACACCAATGCAGGAGACACAGGTTCGAGCCCTGGTCTGGGAAGATCCCACATGCCGCGGAGCAACTAAACCTGTGTGCCACAACTACTGAAGCTCACGCGCCCTAGAGCCCGTGCTCTGCAACAAGAGAAGCCACCGCAATGAGAAGCCCGTGCACCACAACGAAGAGTAGCCCCCTCTCGCCACAACTAGAGAAAGCCCGTGCGCAGCAACGAAGACCCAATGCAGCCAAAAATAAATAAATTTATATTAAAAAAAAATCAGCAGGGGAGTCCAGTTACTTCTTTGCAGAAGCAAACCCAGTGTGAGTTCTCCAAAGTCAGGTATACTGCCTTGTGCACAAGGGGGGAAAATCCCAAATGGAAAACAAAAGAAAGGACTCTGAGGCAAACAACTTCCAAATCTGGTTCTCAGAACTAACATTCTGGCACTATTTAGGGAAATGTCAGAGCATACTATTGTACTTAGAGCTCCTGAGCTCCAAAGAGAGTAGAAAAATGGAGAACTAAAAGGCCTTCCCAATACAGGCATACCTCGGAGATATTGCCAGTTGGGTTCCAGAACATTGCAAGAAAGTGAATATTGCAATAAAGCGAGTCACATGAATTTTTTGGTTTCCCAGCACATATAAAAGTTGTGTTTGCACTATACTGTAGTCTATTAAAAGTGTGCAATAGCATTATGTCTAAAAAATGTACATACTTTAATTAAAAATACTTTGTTGCTAAAAAAAGCTAACTATTATCTGAGCCTTCAGCAAATCCCACTGGTGGAGGATTTGAAATATTTCAAGTATTATCAAAATGTGACACAGACCAGGGAATATATGAAAAAATTGTACCTTCCCTCTAATTTTTCTGTGACCGCTAAACTGCTCTTAATAAATAGTCTTAATAATAATTTTTTAAAAGTGTGACACAGAGACACAAAGTGCGCAAATGACCTTGGAAAAATGGCACTAATAGACTTACTTGATGCAGGGTTGCCACAAATCTTCAATTTATAAAAAATGCGGAATATGTGAAACACAATAAAGCAAAGGTCAGTAAAGTGAGATATGCCTGATTGAACTAATTCTTGTGAAAAACTAAGGACTTCATGTCTTTCAGCTGAGATGTGACACGTTCACGGACACTGAACTCATACAGCCTCATGTGTTTCTATTTTTAAAAGCAAAGTGAAAATAGTCTATTACTTCAGGCTTTCCTCAAGCAAATTGTTGGACTAGTTTAGACTATTGTCCAGAGAGTAATTTCTGTGCTTGGACATTACAGGCAGGACTAGTATGACACAAAAATCCACTTTAAGTCACATATTTGGTATTGTTTTCTGTAAAGTAACAGCAGTTATGAAGAGTAACAGTATAGTTTTAAAGGATCAAAATGAATCCATCATTAGAAATCTCTAAAAAGGAAAAATAATAATAGTAGTGATTCTGATATTTTTTAAGAGGGTGACAACTTAATTATTGACAGGAGAGTGAATTTCATTCCTAATTTTTAAAATTTTTTTATTTTTAAATTTATTTTTAAAAATAAATTTATTTATTTATTTATTTAAAAGGAAATTGATTTTTATTTTTTATTTTATTTATTTTTTTAACATCTATATTGCAGTATAATTGCTTTACAATGGTGTGTTAGTTTCTGCTTTATAACAAAGTGAATCAGTTATACATATACGTATGTTCCCATATCTCTTCCCTCTTGCATCTCCCTCCCTCCCACCCTCCCTATCCCACCCCTCTAGGTGGTAACAAAGCACCGAGCTGATCTCCCTGTGCTATGCAGCTGCTTCCCACTAGCTATCTATTTTACGTTTGGTAGTGTGTATATGTCCATGCCACTCTCTCACTTTGTCACAGCTTACCCTTCCCTCTCCCCATATCCTCAAGTCCATTCTCTAGTAGGTCTGTGTCTTCATTCCCGTCTTGCCCCTAGGTTCTTCATGACCAATTTTTTTTCTTAGATTCCATGTATATGTGTTAGCATACGGTATTTGTTTTTCTCTTTCTGACTTACTTCACTCTGTATGACAGACTCGAGGTCCATCCACCTCACTACAAATAACTCAGTTTCGCTTCTTTTTATGGCTGAGTAATATTCCATTGTATATATGTGCCACATCTTCTTTATCCATTTGTCTGTTGATGGACACTTAGGTTGCTTCCATGTCCTGGCTATTGTAAATAGAGCTGCAGTGAACACTCTGGTACATGACACTTTTTGAATTACGGTTTTCTCAGGGTATAAGCCCAGTAGTGGGATTGCTGGGTCGTATGGTAGTTCTATTTTCAGTTTTTTAAGGAACCTCCATACTGTCCTCCATAGTGGCTGTATCAATTTACATTCCCACCAACAGTGCAAGAGGGTTCCCTTTTCTCCACACCCTCTCCAGCATTTACTGTTTGTAGATTTTTTGATGATGGCCATTCTGACGGGTGTAAGATGATACCTCATTGTAGTTTTGATTGCATTTCTCTAATGATTAATGATGTTGAGCATTCTTTCATGTGTCTGTTGGCAATCTGTATATCTTCTTTGGAGAAATGTCTATTTAGGTCTTCTGCCCATTTTTGGATTGGGTTGTTTGTTTTTTTGATATTGAGCTGCATGAGCTGCTTATAAGTTTTGGAGATTAAGCCTTTGTCAGTTGCTTCATTTGCAAATATTTTCTCCCATTCTGAGGGTTGTCTTTTCAGCTTGTTTATGGTTTCCTTTGCTGTGCAAAAGCTTTTAAGTTTCATTAGGTCCCATTTGTTTATTTTTGTTTTTATTTCCATTTCTCTAGGAGCTGGGTCAAAAAGGATCTTGCTGTGATTTATGTCATAATGTGTTCTGCCTATGTTTTCCTCTAAGAGTTTGATAGTGTCTGGCCTTACATTTAGGTCTTCAATCCATTTTGAGTTTATTTTTGTGTATAATGTTAGGGAGTGTTCTAATTTCATACTTTTACATGTAGCTGTCCAGTTTTCCCAGCACCACTTATTGAAGAGGCTTTCTTTTCTCCACTGTATATTCTTGCCTCCTTTATCAAAGATAAGGTGACCATATGTGCGTGGGTTTATCTATGGGCTTTCTACCCTGTTCCATTGATCTATAGTTCTGTTTTTGTGCCAGTACCATACTGTCTTGATTACTGTAGCTTTGTAGTATAGTCTGAAGTGACAGAGCCTGATTCCTCCAGCTCCGTTTTTCTTTCTCAAGATTGCTTTGGCTATTCGGGGCCTTTTGTGTTTCCATACAAATTGTGAAATTTTTTGTTCTAGTTCTGTGAAAAATGCCAGTGGTAGTTTGATAGGGATTGCATTGAATCTATAGATTGCTTTGGGTAGTAGAGTCATTTTCACAATGTTGATTCTTCCAATCCAAGAACATGGTATATCTCTCCATCTATTTGTATCATCTTTAATTTCTTTCATCATTGTCTTATAATTTTCTGCATACAGGTCTTTTGTCTCCTTAGGTAGGTTTATTCCTAGATATTTTATTCTTTTTGTTGCAATGGTAAATGGGAGTGTTTTCTTAATTTCACTTTCAGATTTTTCATCATTAGTATATAGGAATGCTAGAGATTTCTGTGCATTAATTTTGTATCCTGCTACTTTACCAAATTCATTGATTAGCTCTAGTAGTTTTCTGGTAGTATCTTCAGGATTCTCTATGTATAGTATCATGTCATCTGCAAACAGTGACAGCTTTACTTCTTCTTTCCCGATTTGGATTCCTTTTATTTCTTTTTCTTCTCTGATTGCTGTGGCTTAAGCTTCCAAAACTATGTTGAATAATAGTGGTGAGAGTGGGTAACCTTGTCTTGTTTCTGATCTTAGTGGAAATGGTTTCAGTTTTTCACCATTGAGGATGATGTTGGCTGTGGGTTTGTCATATATGGCCTTTATTATATTGAGGAAAGTTCCTTCTATGCTTACTTTCTGGAGGGTTTTTATCATAAATGGGTGTTGAATTTTGTCAAAAGCTTTCTCTGCATCTATTGAGATGATCATATGGTTTTTCTCCTTCAATTTGTTAATATGGTGTATCACATTGATTGATTTACATATATTGAAGAATCCTTGCATTCCTGGGATAAACCCCACTTGATCATTGTGTATGATCCTTTTAATGTGCTGTTGGATTCTGTTTGCTAGTATTTTGTTGAGGATTTTTGCATCTATGTTCATCAGTGATATTGGCCTGTAGTTTTCTTTCTTTGTGACATCTTTGTCTGGTTTTGGTATCAGGGTGATGGTGGCCTCGTAGAATGAGTTTGGGAGTGATCTTCCCTCTGCTAAATTCTGGAAGAGTTTGAGAAGGATAAGTGTTAGCTCTTCTCTAAAGGTTTGATAGAATTCACCTGTGAAGCCATCTGGTCCTGGGCTTTTGTTTGTTGGAAGAGTTTTAATCACAGTTTCAATTTCAGTGCTTGTGATTGGTCTGTTCATATTTTCTATTTCTTCCTGGTTCAGTCTCGGAAGGTTGTGCTTTTCTAAGAATTTGTCCATTTCTTCCAGGTTGTCCATTTTATTGGCATAGAGTTGCTTGTAGTAATCTCTCATGATCCTTTGTATTTCTGCAGTGTCAGTTGTTACTTCTCCTTTTTCATTTCTAATTCTATTGGCCTGAGTCTTCTCCCATTTTTTTTGATGAGTCTGGCTAATGGTTTATCAATTTTGTTTATCTTCTCAAAGAACCAGCTTTTAGTTTTGTTTTTTTTTTGTTTTTTTGTTTTTTTAATTAATTAATTAATTAATTATTTAGGTTGTGTTGGGTCTTCGTTTCTGTGCGAGGGCTTTCTCTAGTTGTGGCGAGCGGGGGCCACTCTTCATCGTGGTGCGCGGGCCTCTCGCTATCGCGGCCTCTCTTATTGTGGAGCACAGGCTCCAGACGCGCAGGCTCAGTAGTTGTGGCTCATGGGCCCAGTTGCTCCGTGGCATGTGGGATCTTCCCAGATCAGGGCTCGAACCCGTGTCCCCTGCATTGGCAGGCGGATTCTCAACCACTGCACCACCAGGGAAGCCCCAGCTTTTAGTTTTATTGATCTTTGCTATCGTTTCCTTCATTTCTTTTTCATTTATTTCTGATCTGATCTTTATGATTTCTTTCCTTCTGCTAACTTTTGGGTTTTTTTGTTCTTCTTTCTCTAATTGCTTTAGATGTAAGGTGAGGTTGTTTATTTGAGATGTTTCTTGTTTCTTAAGGTAGGTTTGTATTGCTATAAACTTCCCTCTTAGAACTGCTTTTGTTGCATCCCATAGGTTTTGGGTCGTCGTGTTTTCATTGTCATTTGTTTCTAGGTATTTTTTAGTTTCCTCTTTGATTCCTTCAGTGATCTGTTGGTTATTAAGTAGTGTATTGTTTAGCCTCCATGTGTTTGTATTTTTTACAGATTTTTTCCTGTAATTGATATCTAGTCTCATAGCTTTGTGGTTAGAAAAGATACTTGATACGATTTCAATTTTCTTAAATTTACCAAGGCTTGATTTGTGACCCAAGATATGATCTGTCCTGGAGAATGTTCCATGAGCACTTGAGAAGAATGTGCATTCTGTTGTTTTTGGATGGAATGTCCTATAAATATCAATTAAGTCTATCTTGTTTAATGTATCATTTAAAGCTTGTGTTTCCTTTTTTATTTTCAATTTGGATGATCTGTCCATTGGTGAAACTGGGGTGTTAAAGTCCCCTACCATGATTTTTTTACGGTCGATTTCCCCTTTTATGGCTGTTAGTATTTGCCTTATGTATTGAGGTGCTCCTATGTTGGGTGCATAAATATTTACAATTGTTATACCTTCCTCTTGGATCCATCCCTTGATCATTATATAGTGTCCTTCTTTGTCTCTTGTAATAGTCTTTATTTTAAAGTCTATTTTGTCTGATATGAGAATTGCTACTCCAGCTTTCTTTAGATTTCCATTTGCATAGAATATCTTTTTCCATCCCCTCACTTTCAGTCTGTATGTGTCCCTAGGTCTGAAGTGGGTCTCTTTTAGACAGCATATATATGGGTCTTGTTTTTGTATCCATTCAGCCAGTCTATGTCTTTTGGTTGGAGCATTTAATCCATTTACATTTAAGGTAATTATCGATATGTATGTTCCTATGACCATTTTCTTAATTGTTTTGGGTTTGTTATTGTAGGTCTTTTCCTTCTCTTGTGTTTCCTGCCTAGAGAAGTTCCTTTAGCATTTGTTGTAAAGCTGGTTTGGTGGTGCTCAATTCTCTTAGCTTTTGCTTGTCTGTAAAAGTTTTAATTTCTCCATCAAATCTGGATGAGATCCTTGCTGGGTAGAGTAATCTTGGTTGTAAGTTTTTCTCCTTCATCACTTTAAATATGTTCTGCCACTCCCTTCTGCCTTGCAGAGTTTCTGCTGAAAGATCAGCTGTTAACCTTATTGGGATTTCCTTTTGTGTTACTTGTTGTTTTTCCCTTGCTGCTTTTAATATTTTTTCTTTGTATTTAATTTTTGATAGTTTCATTAATATGTGTCTTGGCATGCTGCCCCTTGGATTTATCCTGTATGGGACTCTCTGTGCTTCCTGGACTTGATTAACTATTTCCTTTCCCATATTAGGGAAGTTTTCAACTATAATCTCTCAAATATTTTCTCAGTCCCTTTCTTTTTCTTTTCTTCTTCTGGTACCCCTTTAATTCGAATGTTGGTGCGTTTAATGTTGTCCCAGAGGTCTCTGAGACTGTCCTCAATTCTTTTCATTCTTTTTTCTTTATTCTGCTTTGCAGTAGTTATTTCCACTATTTTGTCTTCCAGGTCACTTATCCGTTCTTCTGCCTCAGTTATTCTGCTATTGATCCCTTCTAGAGAATTTTAAATTTCATTTATTGTATTGTTCATCACTGTTTGTTTGCTCTTTAGTTCTTCTAGGTCCTTGTTAAGCATTTCTTGTATTTTCTCTATTCTATTTCCAAGATTTTGGATCATCTTTACTTCATTATTCTGAATTCTTTTTCAGGTAGACTGCCTATTTCCTCTTCATTTGTTAGGTCTGGTGGGTTTTTGCCTTGCTCCTTCATCTGCTGTGTGTTTTTCTGTCTTCTCATTTTGCTTAACTTACTGTGTTTGGGGGTCTCCTTTTCACAGCCTGCAGGTTCGTAGTTCCTGTTGTTTTTGGTGTCTGTCCCCAGTGGCTAAGGTTGGTTCAGTGGGTTGTGTAGGCTTCCTGGTGGAGGGGACTAGTGCCTGTGTTCTGGTGGATGAGGCTGGATCTTGTCTTTCTGGTGGGCAGGTCCATGTCTGGTGGTGTGTTTTGGGCTGTCTGTGGCCTTATTATGATTTTAGGCAGCCTCTCTGCTAATGGATGGAGTTGTGTTCCTGTCTTGCTAGTTGTTTGGCATAGGGTGTCCAGCACTGTAGCTTGCTGGTCGTTGAGTGGAGCTGGGTCTTGGTGTTGAGATGGAGATCTCTGGGAGATTTTCGCCATTTGATATTAGGTGGAGCTGCGAGTTCTCTTGTGGACCAGTGTCCTGAACTTGGCTCTCCACCTCAGAGGTACAGCCCTGACGCCTGGCTGGAGCACCAAGAGCCTTTCATCCACACGACTCAGAATAAAAGGGAGAAAAAATAGAAAGAAAGAAAGAAAGAAAAGAAAAAATAAAGTAAAATAAAATGAAGTTATTAAAATAAAAAATAATTATTAAGAAAAAAATTTTTAAAAAGCAGAAAAACGGACCAACAGATCCCTAGGACAGATGGTAAAAGCAAATCTATACAGGCAAAATCACACACAGACGCATACACGTACACACTCAGAAAAAGAGAAAAAGGGGAAAAAATATATGTATCGTTGTTCCCAAGTCCACCTCCTCAATTTGGGATGATTCGTTGTCTATTCAGGTATTCCACAGATGCAGGGTACATCAAGTTGATTGTAGGGATTTAATCCGCTGCTCCTGAGGCTGCTGGGAGAGATTTCCCTTTTTCTTCCTTGTTCGCACAGCTCCTGGGATTCAGCTTTGGATTTGGCCCTGCCTCTGCGTGTAGGTCGCCTGAGGGCATCTCTTCTTCGCTCAGACAGGACGGGGTTAAAGGAGCAGCTGATTCGGGGGCTCTGGCTCACTCAGGCCCTGGGGAGGGAGGGGTACGGATGCGGGGCGAGCCTGCGGCGGCAAAGGCCGGCGTGAACTTGCACCAGCCTGAGGCGCGCCCTGCGTTCTCCCGGGGAAGTTGACCCTGGATCACGGGACCCTGGCAGTGGAGGGCTGCACAGGCTCCCGGGAGGGGGGCTGTGGAGAGTGACCTGTGCTTGCACACAGGCTTCTTGGTGGCGGCAGCAGCAGCCTTAGTGTCTCATGCCCATCTCTGGTGTCCGCGCTGATAGCCGCGGCTCGGGCCGGTCTTTGGAGCTCCTTTAAGCGGTACTGTTAATCTTGTCTCCTCACGCACCAGGAAACAAAGAGGCAAGAAAAAGTCTCTTGCCTCTTTAGCAGCTCCAGACTTTTTCCCGGACTCCCTCCCGGCTAGCTGTGGTGCACTAACCCCTTCAGGCTGTGTTCACGCCGCCAGCCCCAGTCCTCTCCCTGCGATCTGACCGAAGCGAAGCCCGAGCCTCAGCTCCCAGCCCCCGCCCGCCCCGGCGGGTGAGCAGACAAGCCTCTCAGGCTGCTGAGTGCTGCTCGGCGCCGAGCCTCTGTGCGGGAATCTCTCCGCTTTGCCCTCTGCACCCCTGTGGCTGCGCTCTCCTCCGTGGCTCCGAAGCTCCCCCCCTGCCACCCACAGTCTCCGCCCGCGAAGGGGCTTCCTAGTGTGTGGAAACCTTTCCTCCTTCACGGCTCCCTCCCACCGGTGCAGGTCCCGTCCATATTCTTTTGTCTCTGTTTTTTCTTTTTTCTTTTGCCCTACCCAGGTACGTGGGGAGTTTCTTGCCTTTTGGGAGGTCTGGGGTCTTCTGCCAGCGTTCAGTAGGTGTTCTATAGGAGCTGTTCCACATGTAGATGTATTTCTGATGTATTTGTGGGGAGGAAGGTGATTTCTGTGTCTTACTCTTCCGCCATTTTGAAGCTCCCTGGTTTTTCCTCTTTATTTTTATTTACTTTTGGCTGCATTGGGTCTTCGTTGCATGCATGGGCTTCTCATCGCAGTGGCTTCTCTTGTTGCAGAGCACGGGCTCTAGGAGCGTGGGCTTCAGTAGTTGTGGCGCGCGGGCTCAGTAGTTCTGGGGCACGGGCTCTAGAGCACAGGCTCAGTAGTTATGGCGCACAGGCTTAGTTGCTTCGTGGCATGTGGGATCTTCCCAGACCAGGGATCAAACCTGTGTCCCCTGCACTGGCAGGTGGATTCTTAACCACTGCACCACCAGGGAAGGTCCCATTCCTAGTTATTTTTAAATCAGTATACTACATCAGCATTGTTATCCTCACACTGACAGCTTATAATTAGTCGTACATGTCACAGGTATTTTCTCACAGATATATTGAGTGCTGAAAATGAAGATTTTTTTGTTAGAGTGGATCAACAGGAGGAAGAATTTCCCTTTAAAGTATCTCTTGAACATGGATGGAAGAATGATGAGTCATGTTTAATTATTTAAGAATGAAATTCACCCAAATGTCATTTGATCCTTTTGGTCTTTTGAGATATAATGGATGTGAAAGATAGAAAAATACCTGTGAGTACATACACAAAAGCCGAAAACTCAACACCTAATTCTTTTCTACCTCACAAACCTCCAGCATCTCCCTGGTGATAATACGTAGAGAGGAGGCAATAAACTGCAAATTTTGTGACCACATTTTGTGCTTGAGGCGAGCCCTCTTATTAGATCACATCTTACGTGAAAGATGGAATGAGTGATTCAGGCACACAGAGTCGGGCAGCAGGTGAACCCATGTAAGATATGTGACATGGCTCTTTATTTAGAGCTGAGAGTTCACGTCTTTTTTCCAGTATCCTCTGGCCATTGTGATATTATAAAATGAGCATAGGATTTCACCAAATTTAGAGTGCTGTTGTGATTCATTTCTTTGACTTCTTCTGAGGCTGCATGAACCTTTTGCTTCAAGACACTTTTAGTGGTTGAGTCAGGTTTCAGAGAGCCATTAAGAAGTGCAGCTGAAAATGCATCGTGCAGAAGTGAAGAGAGGACACACAATTAAGGGGGCAGCTCTCCATACAGGAACACTATTCATGCAGTCAACAAACAGTGATTGAATTCCCACTATGTGCCAGTCACTATTCTAAGTTCTGGAGATACCACAGTGAATAAAACAAAAACAAACAGATATCCCTGCCCTCTAAGAATTTATGTTACAGTATTGCTGTTATTGTTGTTTAACTATAGTAAGCACTCCTTCCTCTTTTAGGTCATTTCCACATCATATTGTCAAACTGTATTTGTATTTTATAGGGATGCATTTGGCTGCAAATAAGAAAAATTGACCAATAACTGTCTAAACAAATAGGGTTTTCTTTTGTACTGGCAAGAAGTCTGGATATAGGTTGTCTGGGGGCTTATACAGCAGCTCAAACATATCATGGGGATTTAGACTCTCTCTGTTTTAACATTCTGCCATGCTTATCATGATGCTCCTTTCTCATAGCTTCAGGATGGTTGCTGCAGCTCCTGCCATTATGTCTGTGCTCACAGCAGGGAGAAGGGGAGACAGGTGTGAAGCCTTTAAAGAGAGCCTAAGCTCTCTTTAAAGAGAACAAACTTTTCACAAAAACTGTACTAACATACTTCAAATTATGTGTCATAGACCAGAATTGTGTCACATGACTACCCATATCAGCAAGAGAGGCTGAGAAATTAAGTATATAGTATTTAAAGTCTTGATAGTGAAGACAATCAAGAAAGAATGGGATTGGGAATGAGTGTCAAGTCAGCTAACCTATAATGTAGAACAAAATATTGATTACAAAACCAAAACAAAACAGAGAATCCAGTGACATTTAAACATAAAACTGGTTGATTTTTTGCATCAGGTAATTTTCTTAATGAGTAACTAAATGCATGAATGTCTTGTCAAAGTACACAATGCCCTGTACATAGGAAACTGAATAAATCAATAATCAAATGAATGAATGGCATGGTGAAACTGGCATGTGCAAAAGATTTGCTGAAACTCTATATGGACAACTGTTTTGACCATTTGACTCTTTTGATTGTTTATTTCAGTGAAAATTATTAATATGCCTGAATATAATTTTTTTTTTTTTTAATTTTATAGCTACTTTATTTATTTATTTATTTTTTGGCTGTGTTGGGTCTTCGGTTCGTGCGAGGGCTTTCTCTAGTTGCGGCAAGTGGGGGCCACTCTTCATCGCGGTGCGGGGACCGCTCTTCATCGCGGTGCGCGGGCCTTTCGCTATTGCGGCCCCTCCCGTTGCGGGGCACAGGCTCCAGACGCGCAGGCTCAGTAATTGTGGCTCACAGGCCCAGCCGCTCCGCGGCATGTGGGATCTTCCCAGACCAGGGCTCGAACCCGTGTCCCCTGCATTAGCAGGCAGATTCTCAACCACTGCGCCACCAGGGAAGCCCTCCTGAATATAATTTTAATTGACAAAGTTAGTATGCTTTTTTCTCTTTATCAAATTTATTTTAGCCATTATAAAAGCAATACATGTTCATCATAGAAAATTTGAAAAGTAAAGTAGACATAGAAAATAAAATGACCTAATGCCTCAACCTCCGCCTCATATATTAACTCTATTTTTTTATTACATTTCCTTCTAGTCTACTTGCTGTGCATTTTTTTAAATTGAAGTATAGTTAATATTACAATGTTGTGTTAGTTACAGGTGTATAGCAAAGTGATTCAGGTAGGTAGGTAGGTAGAGAGATAGGTAGATATAGATATAGGTATACTTTTTCAGATTCTTTTCCATTATAGGATATCACAGATTTTATGATATATATAATATATTATATAATATATATAATATATATAATATAATATATATAATATATCAAATATATATATGATATATATATTTGTGAAATATAGTTTCCTGTGCTATACAGTAGGTCCCTATAGTTTATCTATTTTATATATAATAGTGTGTAAAGTTAGCATGCTTTTGAAAATTCCATTCAATAATCACTTATCAACCAATGGTTATAAACCAATGACTGTACTAGGCGAGGGAGATGCAAAAATAAGTAATAATAATAAGATAAGATTCCTATGCTCAAGGAGCAAATGGTCAAGAAGGAGGAAAAAGTAAGCAAAGGGGTTTTATAGGATCCTAAATTGGGTCATCTAACTCTGCCTGGGGGAATGAGAGTTGTCATGTAGAGTTGTGTGTGTGCTTTTCCATGGTGAGTGGAGAGGGGGGGTGAAAGGAAAAGGAAGAGGAAAGGAGAGAGAGATGGAGGCTTTTTCAGGCAAAGGGAAAGGCATGTGAAAGTCACAAAGGCATATGAGTACATGTCAAATGAGGCAGATATTTTGGTGTGGTTGTGTGGCATAGTAAAAACTTAATGGACATTGGAATCAAACATACCTGAGTTGAATCCCAACTCAGCTTCTTCCTTGTGAGACCTGTTAAGCTCCTGAATGCCTCAGTTTTGTCATCCCAAAAATGGGAATAAAAATACCTCCACGTTAGGGAATTTGGAGGATGAAGTGCCATAATATATGCACAACATCAGCTACAGTGTTTGAGACAAAGAAAAATCTGTGTATCTGTGGTACTGGTTATCACTACCATCCTGTTACCAAGGCTAGATCATTGTCTTGTGAGAGTAACGGAGACAGAAAGGAGAGGTCAGCAAGTGTAGGTCAGAAAGGACACACAGCAAAGTATGGTCAGTTGCAGAATACATCCACAAATTCCTCACACCCTTCTAGTCATACCCCTTTGCTTATGTGGTGCTCCTGCTATTTCTACCAGGAGGGGAAATCTGTTTCTCCAACCTCTCAAATCTGGGCTGGTCTTGTGACTTATTTTGACCAATGGGATGTGGGAGAGGTGACTGGATGATGCGCTGAGCCCCCAGGAAGCATTTCCAGCTTTCACTTTCACTCTCTTGGAATCCAGCTGCCTTCCAAGAAGATCCCAGACAGCCTGCAGGAGAGTCCACGTGGAGGAGAAGTGAGGCACCCCGGCCAACATCCCCAGGCAACTGTCATCTGGGACCTGCCAGTCCCTAGCTGACCTGCCACCTGACAAACACAAGACACATGAGTGAGCCCGGCAAATACCACAGGGAGACCCAGAATTATGAGAAGGTGTGTGGTTGTAATTCTAAACCACTGAGTTTTGGGATGGTTCGTCATGCAGCGATAGAGAACTGAAAGGGAAGCCTAGGAAGTTAAGGTTATCCAGGAGATGACGAGAAATTGCTGAAAGATTTTAAACAAGGTGATGACCTCAGCAAAGTTTTATTTTACAAATTTCACCCCCGTGTAAGCATAGAGGATACTCTGAATCGGGTCTTACTGAAAGCAGGTAGAGAAGATAAAAGGTATTAGGAGCATAAAGGTAAAACTTTATGAGAATTTGGAAGAAAACAGAAGAGCAAAGATATGGCGATTTTCACGAGAGTGCAGCCTCAGAAGGGTTGAAAGCTCTGCAGAATCCTTGAAATTCTTAATAATTTCTGAACAAGGAGCCCACGATTTTATTTTGTGCTGGACCCTGCAAATTATGTAGCTGGTCCCGAAGAAGGAACTAACAAAAATACCTCCAGGCCCCGCACATCAGGGAAAACAAATCTGACATAGTATATTCCTGATTGGGGCAGCTTTGAATTGTCTGAGGCCTAGGTCAGTATCCAAGTGAGTGAATGAGTCCCTCAGGAGCAGCTGAGCTTTGATTACTCCAATGCTAAAGCTAGTGGCAGTTCCAGACAATAGAAGCACCAAGAATAAGGAAAGTATTTCTAATCACCCTCCTAAAAGCCACCTGAGTGGCCTTGAATGAGTCAAGCTTCTCCAGCATTCTCATTCATGAAATAAGGTGATAATTCTGTCCCTACCCAGCTCACAGGAGTGTGACAGTTAAAGGACATGCGAATGAAGCACTTTAAATTCCCCACAAAGGAATGCATTCAACTAAATAGAAGTACTAAAAATAATTCAAGTAATAACAATAATCCTCCCGGCAGTGTCCTCAACCCAGGTCCTTCAGAGGTGGCTATGACTGCATGCTCTTCAGAATACTCAGAATCAAAAAGCCTGATATTTTCCTGAGATAAGGAGACAATAGTAAACAAATAAGTGGTTGATCAGGCCAGATCTGTGGTAACAGGGTATAAACTTCTTTTTGTTTATTTACACTGTCTTACAGTTTAAAATTTCTGCATTCATTAACTTATTCATCAAAAATTTGTTGAACACACTTTATTATGTACCAGGCATCATGCTAGGTGCTGAGAGAGAGCAACCAGTAAGAGCCCCTGCCCTTAAGAAGCTCCCAGTTTGACACAAAAAAACAACTAGTCATAAACCGTAAATGCTACTGGAACACACAGAAAGAAACCATTTATAGTGGTTGGAGGAGAGAATGAGGGCTTCCCTGAAGAAGTAACACTGTGTTGCTAGGAATTAATTTTGACATGTTAAGAAGAAATAGAGTCAATCTAGAGTGAATTTTCAAGCTTGGAAAATAAGTTCAAAATTTGAAAATAATCTCACACTCAGAATGCCATATACATATGGCAGCATTTCTTTTAAAAACCACCGTATTGTTTTTGTGTTCTAAAAAGCCAATCTGGGTTTATTGTATGTTTCCTAATGATTTAATACTGAGTTGCTGTGTAAACTTGGCAATTCATCTAAACACCAATGAATATTTTGAGACCCTTAAACTTTCTGAGCCTCAGTTTCTTCTAAAAATGAGAGATTTAGAAATAAATAATGCATAAGATGGCTTTGAGATTAAACAAAAAAAACCCCAACAGACTGATTTTTTTTTCCACACACACACACTGTAGTTTATTTTTACAAGAGATAAATAGACTGACACCAAGCATTGTACATGGATGACCACAACAAAAGCAACAATGATTGCAATTACCAAACATGAAACACACTCATACTGTGTCATAATATTGACATTCAGTCCAGTAATCCTCCACTGTAACAGCTCCTTTACTTTGCAGTGAAAATTGATTTGTATATTCTTTGCCTCTGAGTCCTTGTGGGATTTTTTTTTTTTAATTCAGACAGAAAGTCACAAAAATTATACTCATCCTCATCAGTTCACTCAGTCCCATGTAATTAATTTTTTTTTTCATCTTGATCTTTTGTTAGCACTTTTATGAGTTCATCAGTTTTTCATTTAGAGTTCTGAAAATGCTTATTCATTCAGTTCAGCAGTACAGTCAGTTACCAGAAACCTGTACTTGTCAGAGTCTTTTCCATGAATTTCTTGAAGATGAAACCCTTTTATAGGAACATATTTGCAAAATCATCAGAGTACACCCAGAACTGTCTGTAAATCCAACAGACTGATTTTTAAATTAATATATCAGGACACAGTTGTGAAATGTTAGTAATTCAATATGGGTACTCTGAGGGATGGTGCTTCTATTCCAGTGATGCTACCGTTGTTCAAAATATTTCTTGCAAGTAAACTTTAGAACTGACTTAATGATTTGAGGACTTCAGTGGGAACAAACCTAAAGAATAGGGGGAAATTTCTCCCTAGAATAAGAAATTCCTTTTGAGATAGGAAATCAGAATTTGCATCAGGACTCCATCTCTCTGACCCTCAGTTTCTTTATAAACGAAGTCTGTAAGCATGACCCTGCCTACCCTAAAGAACCGTTGAGGTTCAAATGCTGAAGTTATGTGAAATTCTTGCTATGAAGCATGATACAAACATCTTCCTTAAGTATGAACTTAATTTCATATCTGGACCTAAAGTCATTCAGAGTATATATCAGGTAAATAGACCAGATACTATTTTGGGTCATAAATGAGCAGTGATTTTTGAGACTGACTTTTTCTTCACTTTGTACATAGGTTCTGAAGGTAACTCAGTGAGGTGACTTTTTAGAAATACAGTGACTTCCTTGTTAGTCTGAAGATACAGTATCCCAAGATGACTTTTAAAACACTACCAATCTAAAAACAATTGTAGTGCTAATAATAGAGTCACGATTTATAAAGTATGTTTTATATATGATTTCTAAAAATGACTGATAATGGAGATTAGTGTTGTAACTCATTTTTACAAAGGGGTGAGCTGCCCCTAAAATAACCCCATGATACATTCGTATGGGCTTTGCCATTCAAAAAGTGTTTTGCATAAATCCTCTCATTTGAGCCTAATAGCAACGCTGCGAAGTATATTTTAATTTTATTCTCAGTTTACAGTTGAGGAAATTGAGGATTATCTGTAAAACGATACTGGGCCAGTTGTTAACCTTCTTGAGCCTTAAATAAGCTACAGGGCAGAGTTTCAGTCCCACAAATCTCGAATCTGAAGTTCTCCCATGCGCACACACATATTTAGACTACTAGACATCTTCATTTCCCTGATGAATTTATTAAAGCTATGTCAAGCTTGTCTGGATGTCTGGAATTGTCTGAACAGCCGTGTTCCCTTGCCCCCTTGAGATGCAGAGATCTGGGTTCATAACAAGATTTAACTCTTTGGGAAGGGGCTGTTTCCTATCCTAAGGTTTCACCTGGTGGCCACTTGGCATATATGACTCATGGACCCTTTGCGGGGGCGGTCCGTGGCATGGCTAGAAACAGAGATGTGACTCGCTCATTCCTGACCTCTTCCTTCAATTGTGCTAAGCTCTACCTTGAAACAAGTTGCCTGTAGTTAGTGCTCACAGCTCATGCTAAAAAAGCCAGTGAGTGGCGGGGCGGGGGGGGACTCCTAATGGACTCCTGAGCCCCAGCTGCCATTCATCCTTCTCTGATTTGCTAGCTTCACCTATAAACTCCCTTGTCTTCCTTTCTACTCTCATCCTCTTCCTCCTTTTGTCACACACTCTAAGTGTCCACAGATGTCAAGTGTAGAAAAAGACATGTGGTGTTAATGCTTTAGTGCTGGCACAAAGGTACTTCCTGAAGAAGATATGGCCCCTCATGGCGCTGTTTTGTAGGCTGCCCGTCTATATATATCACTGCCCCGTGCTGATTCTTGATTCAAATAGCCTGACAACTTTTGAGCTGGCATGATGCCACCCAGGGTATCAGTCAACGGGCCATCTAGGCATATCAAGGGCGGCTGTTAAGAGCAGGAATCCTGGCCAGGAATTCCTAAACCACTGCCTGTGAAGAGGTTCTGTGCGTTTTGGCTGGGGAAAACTTCCAAAAATAAAAGCTAGATACTGTGGCCATTTGTTTGGACTTTGTAGAGGAGTTATTAGTCACCAGGGGCAGGGTCAGGATGGCAGAGAAGACAGCATGAAATTAAATCTAATTAATCACTCTGACAGGCAGGCAAGAACTGAGCCCACTCTTCCCAGAACAATCATTGGAAATCTAGAAAAATGGGGGGAAAAAAAAAAAGCATCTAGCCTCACCGGATTGTATTTATTTCTTTGGAAATTGAAAATCCCAGAAAGTAAACAATGTAGTGATCTGAGCAGTGCGTGCACTCTTAGAATTTAGGTGGAAGAGGGTCAGAGTGAAGTTTGTTTCCGTCTTCATAATCTACTTACGACATATGTTGTTTACTAATCAAGACCTTCCTGATGGAGGAACAAATCCGCTGCCCTTTTAAGTTGGAGCTCCGAGTGGCTTTGAGGGTTGTAAGCCTTTGAAGGGTGTGAGATTTTCACTGAGGCGTCAGGGTGGTGTATAATTTTTTTAAGAGCAGGGGCCTTTGAGTCAAAACTGGAGTTGATCTGTGCTTTCCTACCAGAAAAGTTGTTTTCCTTCTCCATGTCTGTTTCCTGTCTCAAAAAGTAATAATAGTCATACAGCTTTATAAGATGGCTGTGAAGAATGAAGAAGAAATTCGACATAAAGATCTGCCTGGTATTTAGTAATTTCCCAATAAATATTAATAAATATCTAATTGACCCACCATGCACATGACTCACATAGAGTCATGGAGTTTTTGTCTTTACCTAAATATTCCTGTGCGTTTTGATGCCTGTTTTCTTTTTCCTGGTCTCCCAGTGGTGTGCTAAAGCCAGCTGATACTGGCTTGCAAGAGCCAATTGTTAAATTTTTAGGAATTTTGAGATCTGATTGTTAAATACTGCCAATAACAAAAAATAGATGAAAAGGAACATATGATTAAATAAATTACATTTAAACCAAGTCAATACTCAAAACTCATTACTTCCTAATTATTTCACTGAATTTTACTATTATCTGTACTCTTGAGGTTATTTATATCTATTTTATCTGTGTGGTAAACGCGCCGTATAATGATGTGCTATCACTGTGCATCCCTTCCCAACTTGTGTTAAATGACATCCCTCTAGTGGCTTGAAAAATCCAAGTATCTTGAAAACAGAGATCCCTCTAGTGGCTTCTGTAGGCCATTGCCCTACAGAAATAGGCAAATACTATAATTCAGTACTTTTTCCCAAAGAGCCAATTATTAAACATTCACCATAATTTTATCTATGTTAATTCTACATTTGGAAAAAATTGGATTAATTTTATGTGAGAATATATAAAAGTAATTCTGATAAACTTTTTATGCTTTGTAGAATCCAACTCTTAAGAATGAATCAGACATATTACATACCCTAGTATAATTCTTTTATGAAGTAAAAAAAAAAAAAAATGTGCCAAACAACAGAATTTCCATTTTTAGTGAAAACATAATTTCTATAAAACATGCCACTTAATAAATTTTTAAATGGATATTCATTTATCAAACCTTTCAATTTCTTACTGGTTATTTTTTTAAGTATCCGAAAGTTTGCCTTATTCTTGATTTTGGGGAATTACTAAAAATCCTAAAATTACTACTGTTTGTCTCCAAGTATATGGAGATGTTTCTAAGTTAAAATATTAATATATAACTGTGCATCTATGCTGCTTTGTTTTTAAAATAAAAAATTACCCAGCTCAGTGCCTGGCACAGATTATAAATGGAGTGAAACAGAGGAAAGAGAATGAAATTTTCATTTGGAAGACTTGGGGTCAAGTCCTGCTCATCCTTAAGTGTTGAGACCTTGGGCTAGCAATCAGTTAACCATCTGTAAAGCCAGCATAACATAGATGTGTATGCTAACATACCACATGGTGTTGTGAGGATTATATGAAGGACTCTGGCATACAGTAGATTCTTCAATGCACGTTAATTTACTGTGATAGCTAACTAACATTTATTGATTAAATAAATTCAGATCAACTGATTATTAAAGAGCCTCAGTATATGCAAGGGAAGAAATTCAGAAGACCAAATTTCTTTGGAGTAATTCACTTCCTTAATTTTGTCTGAATAAAACAATGTATCTCCTAATTCAATAATCTGACGTCTCCAGGTTACTTTTTTCTCCTTGGCAACTGCCCATCACCCACAAAAACAAGTTTCAGACTCTTTTCTCCCTGGACCCCTTTACCTGACCTTCAAAGTCCTCCAAAATCCCTCTTCACTCTCTTTTTTTCTTATCTACTCTGCTGATCCAGCCCAAGTGCTTCCCTCCAGCCAAGCCTGGTTTTTATAACTCTTTGATTCAGCCATATTCTTGATTTTTACTTTTCTTCACCCAAAATGTCATCTTTTCCACTTTTGCATATAGGAAAATAATGATAATCTTTTCAGTCACAATCATTCCTCCTTTTTTCAATACTTCTTGGTGATCTTCTTACACCACCAGGGTTCACTCTTGATTTCCCCAAACTTTAAATTCCCAAAGTCCTTACTAACAACACCTCTCATTGGTGCATTGGTGTTTCAGCCAATCAAGATGAATATATCTATCTCATTACCTAGAGGGTCAACTCCTTGACAGTTTCAATTTTCCGTAACTCTCTCCTCATCACTCAGTGCTTAGCACTATGCCAGGCAAACAGTGTACACTAGTAAATGTTGGCATCTGTATGTGTCTGGTGTCCAATTTATTTTTTCCTCCCCAACTATCTTTTTCTTTCCTTTACCCTTTTACAGATTTGAGAGGAAAATAGCAGTCTGTGAGTCCAACATTCCAGAAATATTTAGTTTGTATTTAATATAAAACAATGAACCTCTGGTTATTAACTAGATTAAAATAACGTAAGATCACTAAATACTTCATGACAGAACATGAATCAAGATACTTTTCCTGGGACTTCCCTCATGGCGCAGTGGTTAAGAATCCGCCTGCCAAGGCAGGGGACACGGGTTCGAGCCCTGGTCCGGGAAGATCCCACATGCCACGGAGCAACAAAGCCCATGCGCCACAACTACTGAGCCTGTGCTCTAGAGCCTGTGAGCCACAACTACTGAAGCTTGCATGCCTAGAGCCCGTGCTCTGCAACAAGAGAAGCCCCCGAAATGAGAAGCCTGCTCACCGCAATGAAGATTAGACCCCGCTCACCGCAACTAGAGAAAAGCCTGTGCGCAGCAAAGAAGACCCAACGCAGCCAAAAATAAATAAATAAATAAATAAATAATAAAACTAATTAATTAATTAATTTTTAAAAAAGATATTTTTCCTACTAGTGAGTGAGTAAAAGATACTTTCTGCTTATACAAGGTTCAGAAAGAATGAGTTATATGAAAATCAAATCTAAGAGCCCCTTTACCTCTGCAGTCTCTGAAGCCAGAAGGAAAAGTCAGAAGTAAGAAAGGAAAACAGGAATGATTTGATTTTTTTTTCTAACTGACCTCTTTTTTCTTTTTTCCCTCCTCTTTCTCTCTGCTAAGCCATTAAGAAAATTCTTACAGAAGTTCTATGAGTACCCTTTTTAAAGTATGGCTTGCATTTTCTGAAACAGTGCAGTTAAAGGATAAATGTGATAGAACTAAAGTAGACACAAGTCACGCAGGTCCAAGTTGGTTTAAAAGAAAATAAACATGTAAAGAGACAGGGAAAAAACCCAGATCTTTAATGTCGTATAACACTAATCTGATAACAGGAGATGTATAGCCTTATGATACAATCATATCCCTCATTACTCCATGTATTATGATTTGCTTACAATTTCATGAATCAAGATGGGTGGCATATTTATAAAAGTTCATCCAAGATTGAAAAACAGTTTGTGGAGAGTGTAGGAAACAGGGAATTTGGTATAATCAAAATTTAGCTGTCTTCCAACACGTACATTTTTTTCATAGCAGATTGAGAGGGCATCTTTAATTGATAACCCCCCTGGTGTTTGTGGAATTAGAGCAGAGATAACCACTTGTATTTGCAGACTTTAATTATTCTGTCCTGATCGGATCAGAAAATCATGAGCATGTCCCGTTATCAACAAGAGGATTACACAGCAGCCAGTAAATAGTCTCAACGGGGAGGTCAAGCCAAATGTAATAGAAAAACTGAAGAATCCTTTTGTTATCATTTGTGCTTGTTAAGTTACCATCTCAAAGCCCTAAATTTGTATTTTTTTCTTTGCACTAAAAATAAAGTCAGATTGCTTCAAACAAGTCAGTTATTCTAAGCATATAAATGAAATAACAAAAGCATCCCATTGTCACAAGTTCTTCCTCTGTCTCATTCCCCTTAATTTTGTTTTTCTACTTTCATCTTTAAAAAAAATCAGATGCCCTTCTTTATAAATTGCACTGACTTCACTCCTATTTCCTGCCAATTCTCGTCTATTTTAAAATGAAGTTTCTGGACCATTTAGAAGTAAATTTGGCTTACTGACTGACTTACTATTTCTGTGCCTGCCATGTAAATTTAGTACACCCAGTCAAGTGGAGGCACCCAGTGTTTTAGAAGAAAATCAGAACAAGAAGAATCCTTTAAAGTCTTCTAGAGTCATTCATTTTACTTGGAAATAGAAAATGAAGCAAGTCCCTTTCCCCTCCCTTAAAATAAAGACTGGTAAAAAGAAAGACTCTTGGCTACAAATTTAATCAGATTTTTGCAGCTGACCACCTCAGAGCTTGAGTGGGGTCTTTGTGAAGGTGAAAGAGCAGCTATAAGAAGTCTGTGCTTCAAACAAGACGAAAAGACAACCCTCAGAATGGGAGAAAAATTTGCAAACGAAGCAACTGACAAAGGATTAATCTCCAAAATATACAAGCAGCTCATGCAGCTCAATATCAAAATAACAAACAACCCAATCCAAAAATGGGCCAAAGACCTAAACAGACATTTCTCCAAAGAAGACATACAGATGGTCAACAAACACATGAAAGAATGCTCAACATCACTAATTATTAGAGAAATGCAAATCAAAACTACAATGAGGTATCACCTCACACCAGTCAGAATGGCCATCATCAAAAAAATCTACAAGCAATAAATGCTGGAGAGGGTGTAGAGAAAAGGGAACCCTTTTGCACTGTTGGTGGCAATGTAAATTGATACAGCCACTATGGAGAACAGTATGGTGGTTCCTTAAAAAACTAAAAACAGAACTACCATATGACCCAGCAATCCCACTACTGGGCATATACCCAGAGAAAAACCATAATTCAACAAGATACATGCACCCCCATGTTCATAGCAGTACTATTTACAGTAGCCAGGACATGGAAGCAATCTAAATGTCCATCAACAGACGAATGGATAAAGAAGAGGTGGTACATATATACAATGGAATATTACTCAGCCATAAAAAGAAACGAAATTGAGTCATTTGTAGAGACATGGATGGACCTAGAGAGTGTCATACAGAGTGAAGTAAGTCAGAAAGAGAAAAACAAATATTGTATATTAACGCATATATGTGGAATCCAGAAAAATGGTATAGATGATCATATTTGCAAAGCAAAAGTACAGACACAGATGTAGAGAACAAGTGTATGGATACCAAAGGGGAAAGCGGGGGGTGGTGGGAGGAACTGGGAGATTGGGATTGACATATATACACTATTGATACTATGTATAAAATAGATAACTATTATTTGTCTACAGGGAACTCTACTTAATGCACTGTGGTGACCTAAATGGAAAGGAAATCCAAAAAGGAGGGGATATATGTATATGTATAGCTGATTCATTTTGCTGTACAGTAGAAACTAACACAACATTGTAAAGCAACTATACTCCAATAAAAATTAATTTTAAAAAAAGAGAGTAATTAGACAATGACTAACTCAAAAATAAATAAATAAATAAACAAAATGGGAGTGGAAATCAAAAAAAAATTTTTTTAAATAAAATTTTAAAAAAGAGAAATACTTTGAGGCCCCTCCCAAAAATAAAGTCTGTTCTTCAGACTCAGGTGGTTCAGTTCCCAGTCTCCTTCTTCTGGCTTTCTCTCTTTCATCCTCTACAATTTGAGTCTACTTCCTTTCGTTTAAAAAAAGGTTGCTCCTTCATAAGAAGCATCATACTTAAATACAAAGGAAAAGAAAGCTACCTTAAAATATCCTTCATTGGGCTTCCCTGGTGGCGCAGTGGTTGAGAATCTGCCTGCCAATGCAGGGGACACGGGTTCGAGTCCTGGTCTGGGAAGATCCCACATGCCACGGAGCAACTGGGCCCGTGAGCCACAATTACTGAGCCTGCACGTCTGGAGCCTGTGCTCCACAACAAGAGAGGCCGCGATAGTGAGAGGCCCGCGCACCGCGATGAAGAGTGGCCCCCGCTTGCCACAACTAGAGAAAGCCCTGGCACAGAAACGAAGACCCAACACAGCCATAAATAAAAAATTTAAAAATATATATATATCCTTCATTGTTTTCTGTTTTGACTAAAAGGTACATGTAAGTCAGAAAATAATTTTTTATTCATTTTCGGTGGCGTTCTTTTTACAATCCCTTCGGTGCTTCAAGTAAGAAAAAAAGTTTAATTTGTAAGACATTTGGAAAATACAACAAGGTATTAAGTTGACTTCTGGTATCTAGTTGAATTCCATAAATAATAGTTTCTAATAAGTGGAAGCTGGGAATATTTTTAGAAAGTAGTATATCAAAGGAATCCTCAAGACACTGAAAATCATCAGTGTGTCCCATTTATGGGTACCTTTGATCTGTTTATGGGAGTAAAGTTTCAATTCAGCTTTTTCTTGTCTCCCCTGGCAACAGGACCATGAACTCTGTTAGAATCTGTTTTTTATATATATATTTTTGCTTGTTTTGTATATTTTTCTTGAAGAAAAGATTTTTTCCTTCCATTATTAAATCATACTAATCAGATCTGTATAAATAACAGGGCAACGTTGCCTTCACCCAAAAAGCTCTGAACAGCAGGCTCTACTATGGGTCCCCTTCAAGTGAGTCATCAGTTTCCTCTCTTAATGCATGTCTTAAATTTGCTGAATTCCTTTTCATAATGTGTGTCATTGGTTTAAGCAATTTCCGTTCATTTCATTGAATTCTTGTCGGACTTTTCTGTTTTTCACTAACTAGAATAGAATGTCTTACAAGGCACAGAAACACTGGCAACTCTGTAAATAAAACAAAACAAATAAGCAAACAAACAAAAAGCTGTGATTAGACCCTGACTCAGTGGTGGTTTGCATTCATGAATGAGGTTGCTAATATCTCTAGTAACATGGTCTTAAGAAACATCACAAATATTGCATCAAATTCAGCCTTGTATACACTCTTCAGCTCCTCCCAATCCCCCTTCTTGTTATGTTTTTCTTAGTTTTGTTTAATGCGGTCTAAGATGTTCTTATAGTTGTTTTTTTTTTTTAACATCTTTATTGGAGTATAATTGCTTTACAATGGTGTATTAGTTTCTGCTTTATAACAAAGTGAATCAGTTATACATATACATATGTCCCCATATCTCTTCCCTCTTGTGTCTCCCTCCCTCCCACCCTCCCTATCCCACCCCTCTAGGTGGTCACAAAGCACCAAGCTGATCTCCCTGTGTTATGCAGCTGCTTCCCACTAGCTATCTATTTTACGTTTGGTAGTGTATATATGTCCATGCCACTCTCACTTTGTCACATCTTACCCCTCCCCCTCCCCATATCCTCAAGTCCATTCTCTAGTAGGTCTGTGTCTTTATTCCTGTCTTGCCCCTAGGTTCTTCATGACCATTTTTTTTTTCTTAGATTCCATGTATATGTGTTAGCATACGGTATTTGTTTTTCTCTTTCTGACTTACTTCACTTTGTATGACAGACTCTAAGTCCATCCACCTCACTACAAATAACTCAGTTTCGTTTCTTTTTATGGCTGAGTAATATTCCATTGTATATATGTGCCACATCTTCTTTATCCATTCGTCTGTTGATGGACACTTAGGTTGCTTCCATGTCCCGGCTATTGTAAATAGAGCTGCAATGAACATTTTGGTACATGACTCTTTTTGAATTATGGTTTTCTCAGGGTATATGCCCAGTACTGGTATTGCTGGGTCATATTGTAGTTCTGTTTTTAGTTTTTTAAGGACCCTCCATACTGTTCTCCATAGTGGCTGTATCAATTTACATTCCCACCAACAGTGCAAGAGGGTTCCCTTTTCTCCACACCCTCTCCAGCATTTATTGCTTGTAGATTTTTTGATGATGGCCATTCTGACCGGTGTGAGATAATATCTCATTGTAGTTTTGATTTGCATTTCTCTAATGATTAATGATGTTGAGCATTCTTTCATGTGTTTGTTGGCAATCTGTATATCTTCTTTGGAGAAATGTCTATTTAGGTCTTCTGTCCATTTTTGGATTGGGTTGTTTGTTTTTTTGATATTGAGCTGCATGAGCTGCTTGTATATTTTGGAGATTAATCCTTTGTCAGTTGCTTCATTTGCAAATATTTTCTCCCATTCTGAGGGTTGTCTTTTGGTCTTGTTTATGGTTTCCTTTGCTGTGCAAAAGCTTTTAAGTTTCATTAGGTCCCATTTGTTTATTTGTGTTTTTATTTCCATTACTCTAGGAGGTGAGTCAAAAAGGATCTTGCTGTGATTTATGTCATAGAGTGTTCTGCCTGTGTTTTCCTCTAAGAGTTTGATAGTGTCTGGCCTTACATTTAGGTCTCAAATCCATTTTGAGTTTATTTTTGTGTATGGTGTTAGGGAGTGTTCTAATTTCATACTTTTACATGTACCTGTCCAGTTTTCCCAGCACCACTTATTGAAAAAACTGTCTTTTCTCCATTGTGTATCCTTGCCTCCTTTGTCATAGGTTAGTTGACCATAGGTGTGTGGGTTTATCTCTGGGCTTTCTATCCTGTACCATTGATCTATATTTCTGTTTTTGTGCCAGTACCATACTGTCTTGATTACTGTAGCTTTGTAGTATAGTCTGAAGTCAGGGAGCCTGATTCCTCCAGGTGCGTTTTTCTTTCTCAAGATTGCTTTGGCTATTCGGGGTCTTTTGTGTTTCCATACAAATTGTGAAATTTTTTGTTCTAGTTCTGTGAAAAATGCCAGTGGTAGTTTGATAGGGATTGCATTGAATCTGTAGATTGCTTTGGGTAGTAGAGACATTTTCACACTGTTGATTCTTCCAATCCAAGAACATGGTATATCTCTCCATCTGTTTGTATCATCTTTAATTTCTTTCATCATTGTCTTAGAATTTTCTGCATACAGGTCTTTTGTCTCCTTAGGTAGGTTTATTCCTAGATATTTTATTCTTTTTGTTGCAATGGTAAACGGGAGTGTTTTCTTAATTTCACTTTCAGATTTTTCATCATTAGTGTATAGGGATGCTAGAGATTTCTGTGCATTAATTTTGTATCCTGCTACTTTATCAAATTCATTGATTAGCTCTAGTAGTTTTCTGGTAGCATCTTTAGGATTCTCTATGTATAGTATCATGTCATCTGCAAACAGTGACGACTTTACTTCTTCTTTTCCAATTTGGATTCCTTTTATTTCTTTTTCTTCTCTGATTGCTGTTGTTCTTATAGTTTTAAATGAATAGATTAGAAAATTTGTAGAAATGTTTGAGCCTTACGATGATGGAGATACTTTTGAGGTCAAAGGAACTTTCTACCTATTTAAGGAAACAATGAATCCTCAAATCAAAGTGTAGTTCTTTTAAAAACTTATTCAATTAAAGATGTCTTTACCAGTAACTACATATCTCATGGGTGATAATAAAATGTCCCTTGCCTAATGAACAGTTGTTATTATTGGTTGAGCTGATTGAAATAAGAGAATTATGGGCAGCTGCAAAACACATTCACGAGGAGTGAGAGAAACTAGCAGCTGGTATTCCACTTGCTATAAATGTTTTTAATTAAAATTTGCCTTCTGGTTTTCAATTTGTGTAATAGCTGGGATATTTAGTTGGCTACTATAGGAGTAAAGGGAATGTCTTTCCCTTCAAGAATAGCTTTTTAGCTCTTCTATTAACAATATCTATGAACAATAATGGTAGTATCTTGCTGGATGATAAGAAAAAGAGCTGCATAATGAAACTCTCATTCTTTTCTAATTCTGCACCCAAGAATCTCAAGGTTTTAGCTATTTGCTTTTAATACTTGCATTTCCAGATAAAGAGTCCCTGCTGTCCATCAGGAGTTCTTAGAAAGAGTGAGGATAGTGAATAGATGTATCTTAGAAGTACCTAAATGGGACCTGCGTTAGAGGTATGTGCACACACATGCACACACTCATTTTCTGAAATTCTGCCTTTTTGGCTTATAGGACTTTCCTCCCACTCTTGACAGATCCCTTTCATCTCATCATCCATTTGCTCTCAAACACTGATGCTTTCTAGGATCCAGTTCCCAGGTCATTTCTACTCTGCATGTTCCCCTCAGATATACTCAGCTTCTTTGTGGTATTAGCCATGGTCAATATATTAATGATTCAAAAATCTCATTGTCTAGCCCTGCCTTCTCTATTATGAACTAAGGATATATATCTTGAGTCTGCTAAGCACTTAATGGTCATTAGTTTCCCCACATCTGCTTCTCCTTCTGTTTTCTAATGTCAGTTAATGGTACCACTGCCCACTACATCACTATAGCCAAATGCCCTGAGGTTACTTGAGACTTGTCTTTTCCCCCCTCACATTCTTGATTATATCAGTCTCCAAGTTCTGATAGTTTTGTTTCTTAAATATTTATCAGTTCTATTCTCTCCACCTTTATCTTCATTGCTACAGCACTTTATATAGACTGGGAACATTCTTGCCTAAAATGTTACAATAGCCTCTTAACTGGTTTCCTTATTCTTAGGTTTGACTCCTCAGATTTATCATCTACCTAAAATGAAATCTGACCACATCACTCCCCTGCCTAAAATTTTTCAATGGCTTTCCACCATCTCTAGGATAAAATGTGAAATTTTTCACATGGAATTCAAGGTTTTTCTCCATGACCCAGCCTGTCTTTCCTACCATTCCCCACTTCATACTCCAGGCTGAATGGTACTGAATTGTTCTAGTCCCTCACTCATCAGCCTTCAAAAATATAGCTTAAACATGATATTCTGATGAAGTCTTCCACAGAATCATCCTCTTCCTCTAAGAGCCCATGACTCTTGATCATGTACCTCTAGTGTTACATCTATCAAAACATAATCATTTGTTTACATGTTTGTTTCTATGATTAGGCCATTCTTTGATCAAGAAAACTGTCATTTATTCTTGTGTTCCTGCAGTGAGTGGCACAAGGACAGTTACATATTTTATGATATAAAACGAAAGGATTTTAAATAACAAAATTAGATCAGTATTTTTAGGAGTCTTTACATTAAATAGACAATTGTGGGAATTAGAATTTTTTAAAAAAACCTATTATTTTTATTTTAATGAGATAGACACTTTATCAGTGAAAGCAGGAGAAGATCTTGTCTGTCTCTTATTTACAAATGATATTCAACCAAAACCATTTATTCTCCCGGAAATAATGACATGTTGGAAGCAATTCTTATTGGTTTACTTATTTTACTGCCGGTTACCTAAGACCTGTGTTTCAAATATCTTCATAAGATGAACAGCTATTATAATGTATTGCCAATACTTGTAGTATTACAATATAAATAGCCTTTCTAACACATTTATTTATGAAGAAACTTTGAGCCTTTTTTAGCTGAGAACCAGGATTTAGAGATGAACCTATAGGTCTGGGCAGTTAATAATAAGCATGTGGTTGAGACTCTGCTTGTGTATACAAGTTATCTTAGCACTGTGGGAGAACTACAAAAAGTTTCACAAATGGAATGTTCTATGTAGTCTAAGTTTCCCTGTCTTTAAAAAGTTGTCAGCAATGCAGACCAACCTAGTATGGAACCCCTGTTGTTAAAAATATATGGAAATGCTAGACAAAATATAACACAACCTACAGACAAGTCTGTGCACATACACTAATAAATACCTGATTTTTTTAATTGAAAGGGAAATTCTAAGTCATCAGAAGAGAAAACTTACATCTAGTGTGACAGCCTTGGGATCGGATACCTCAGGGGATCCTAGTTGGCAGTTAAGATTGTTAGTGTCCACATTATGACATATAGTAAATTTGATCTTTTGTTGTGAACTGAGATACTGCAACTGAAAATGCCTTGACATTTATATGGAACATTGGCAAGGCTGCTAGATGAGTGACAGGAAAGTTTGTATTAGCCTAAAGCTGAGTGGGAAAAAGGGTCTATTGGAAAAACTAAGAGCCTGTTTCAGACACAGACATGGAATCCAAATATATATATTACTAGCTTTGTGTAAGATTCTTTAGGTTCAAAAATAACAATGATGTGATTCTGGACCAATGAACTGGACCTTGAGGTAACCAGTAGAGACAAATATAAATCTTCTTGGAACCAACAGTTCAAAAACACAGAATGCTCAAGACTCCCAGAGGAGAAAAAAATTCCTTAATTGAAAATGAGTCCACAATAGGAAAAAATTACTAACTATACAAGTAACATTTGTTATGAGGGAAAGTTAGTAGATACAACCATTAGGAGGATTAACACCTTGTAAGAATTTGAACCACTAGAACAATCTAAAAAGACAGTAAAATAAATGTTTAGTGTATTTAAGAGATAAAAGAAGGACTAGAGACCAAAAGCAAAAAAATGAGATACTTAAAAGAGAGAGAAAAAAATAACTAAATAAAACTTATAAAAATAATACAACTAAAAAGGGAAATAGTGAATTGGAAGACATTTCTAAGGAACTGGTTTAGAATGAAGAATAGAGACACACAGAGATACCAAATATGAAAAAGTAGTTAAGAGAAATGGAGTACATAATGACAACCACAAAACTCTAATGGGATTTCCAGAAAGAGAAAAGAAGCAGTGGGGAAGAAATAATATTTAAGGAGAAAAAAGAAGAAGAGGTTCAGTATTAATGAAAATGTGAGTTTAAAGACTGAAAACACACAGCTCTTAAGTTGAATAAAGAAAAAAAATCCATATATGGATACACTGTAGTGAAACTACAGAATTCCAATGATAAAGAGAAAAATTTTAAAGCAACCAGAGGAAAGAGCACAGATTAGCTACAGAGGAACAATTATTAGCCTGCGAGCCATATTGCTATCAGCAACAATAAAGGCAGATCTTACATTTAGGTCTTTAATTCTATTTACAACAGGCAGGACATAGAAGCAACCTAAATGTCCATTGACAGATGAATGGATAAAGAAGATGTGGTACATATATACAGTGGAATATTACTCAGCCATTAAAAGGAATAAAATTGGGTCATTTGTAGAGACATGGATGGACCTAGAGAGTGTCATACAGAGTGAAGTAAGTCAGAAAGAGAAAAACAAATATCGTATATTAATGCATATATGTGGAATCTAGAAAAATGGTACAGATTAACTTATTTGCAAAGCAGAAATAGAGACACAGATGTAGAGAACAAATGTATGAACACCAAGGGAGGAAAGGGGGGTGGGATGAATTGGGAGATTGGGATTGACATATATATAAAATAGATAATTAATGAGAACCTGCTGTATAGCACAGGGAACTCTACTCTATGCTCTGTGGTGACCTAAATGGGAAGGAAATCCAAAAAAGAGGGGATATATGTATACATATAGCTGATTCACTTAGCTGTACAGCAGAAACTAACACAACATTGTAAAGCAACTATATCCCAATTAAAAAAGAATAAAGGCAGAAAGACAATTGAAAAATAACCATAAAATGCTGAAATATGTAAACCTAGAATTCTATACCCAAGGGAGTTTCCTCAAGGGTGAGAATAAAATAAAGACACTATCTAAAGAAGGCTAAGAGGTGGGGTTTAGCACTCACACACCCACACTGAAAGAATTACTCAGAGATATATTTCAGTGAGAAAGGAATTGAATCTGTAATGTGAGTGTGGCAGTAGTGAGCAAAGAAATGGTAAACATGTAATTAAATCTAAATGGGTAATGACTTTAAAATAAACAAATATATATGTATGTATGTGTGTGGTATATTTGGATAATTGGAGGATATTTTAAAACAGTGTGTGATACCTCTATTCAACATTATATTGGATGTCCACTCCAGCATGGTGAGAAAAAGAAATAGAAGGTTAAGGATTGGAAAGAAAGAAACAAAACTACCATTATTAAGAGATTACCTTATTGGTTATGTAAAAATCCCATGAGAATCTACAAATAGAATTTATGAGTGTCTTGAATGCTTGCTACGTACAATATTAATATGTTAAAGTTAATTACATTCCTATCTACAATACAGAAAATGTAACTTTAAAAGATATTTAAAATAACACAGGGCTTCCCTGGTGGCTCAGTGGTTAAGAATCCGCCTGCCAATGCAGGGGACACGGGTTCGAGCCCTGGTCCAGGAAGGTCCCACATTCCGTGGAGCAACTAAGCCCGTGTGCCACAACTACTGAGCCTGCACTCTAGAGCCCACGAGCCACACTATTAGGCGAGCCCGCACACCTAGAGCCCATGGTCTGCAACAAGAGAAACCACCACAATGAGAAGCCCATGCACCGCAACAAAGACCCAATGCAGCCAAAAATAAATAAATGAACAAATAAAAAAATAAATAAATTTAAATAAATAAATTAAATAACACAATTGCTAGATACCTTGGAATACCTCTTAAAATATGCAGAAGTGTATGAAATATTATGCAAAGACCTTAAAGCAGACTTAAGTGGGAAGATTATACCATGCTTATCAATAAAAAATTCAATACATAAAGATGTCAGTCCCTTCCATTAATTTTAAATTCACTTCAATCACAATAAAATCCCAATATGTGTGTGTGTGTGTGTGTGTGTGTGTGTGTGTGTGTGTGTGTCTGTAACTAAAGAACTGATTCTAAAACATTTAATTAACCAATAAAGAAGCAGGAATAGCCCAGGCAATTTTTTTTTTAAGGATTAAGGTGCAGAAAATCTCACTACTACATATTGTTATTTATATTTTTTTAAAAAGCATAGTGTTAGTAAAGAGATAGCTAAGTAAACCAGTGAAACAGACTGGAAAGCCCGTATGTGGAAATTTGATTTATGACAGAGGAGGCATTACAAAGCCACAGGAAAGGACAGTGTAATCAATAGTCTTAGGACAAATGGTTTTCCATTTGGAAATAATACAATTTGATTCCCACTTTACATCACACAGAAAAGTCAATTCAAGGTGAATTAAGACCAAAATGTAAAAATAAAACCCTGAAACCCTGAAAGCTATAGGAGAAAAAAATGAGAATATTTCATAATCATACTTTATGGAGAGAAAATTTTTAAACAAGACACAAAAATTGCAAATCATAAAGGAAGAGTGTTACAAATTAGATTGTATTAAAATTTAAATGTCTGTTCATCAAAGGATGCCACAAAAAAGTGAAAAGAAAAGCTGTATACTGGGAGAAGTTGTTTGCAACGCAATGTAATACTATTTTGTGACTATCTGATTGGTAAAATGTTGATGAGGATGCATATTGAGAAAAAAAGCATGCTGTAAAATATGTTCAGTACAATACTTATGTTCATTAAAATTGCACTAAACAATACTGTATGATATTATGGGTGTATTTATATGTTATAAAAGTGTAAAGATATGCATGGAGAAGACACTTGCCAACCTTAGGACAGTGGTAATCATTGGGCGTGAAGGATTAGGAATTCCGAAAACCAATATGACAAAATGTTATTCTAGGTAGTGGCTAGTAGGTGACAATTTTATTTTTTCTGTACTTTTCTGTGTGTCTAAAATATTTCGTAATTAAACAAAATCTAAACAGACATTGACTTTTAAATGAAATATGTTTATACACATGTATGCATATATTTGATTAATCAGAGGATGTTTAAACACAGTGTGTGATACTTCTATTCAACATTATATTGGAGTTTTTAAAGAAAGAATGGAAAAAATTATTCTTATAAAAGAGTCTTATGCCTTATTCTGGACATATTACATACATTACCCAAGAGTTAAAGCTATATTTGGTAAAGAGCTTTGATCAGTAGAAGAATGAGCAAACCATGTTTTCAGCCTGGTGCACATCTGTGTCCCTGTGTAATGCTGTCTCTGAAGATGATGAGGGTATGGAAAATGGTCAGAATGGAACTGAAAATTGGAGGTAGATAAATCTAGTCTCCTAATAAATTGAATTACTGAAAATGTCAAAGGACACAGACAACTTATTGATATTAGCAAATTCAGTGTAAAGCAGAGAGTTATGAATGGCTGAGTTGAATTTATGTTTGGAGAGTTTTCAGTTTACATTTTTCTTTTAAATGAGGATCAGACGAGGGCATGAAGAACAGGGCTATTTCAGTATTTTTGTCTCTCTTGGTCACACCCTGCTGCCTCTCGTTTGGCAGCGAGACTCCATGTAGCTTGCTAAAGAGATGTTTGGCTGCTAAGCACTGATGGGCTTTTCCTATTCACTCCCCGTAAGCCAGATTTAGGAATTCTTTCTTTGGGGGTGGCTGAACTGCCTCAAAGGTGCTGCTGGCAAAGCTGATTAAAGACGTGATCTGGCTGAATAAAAATTATGGCTGCAAGGTGCTCTGCCATTTGGCCCAAGACTCTCAAGCTCTGCCAGATCCCCTTCTCTGCAGCCCTTGTCTCTCTCCTATCACCTGGCAAAGAAAGCCACAAGCCCCTCTGGATTCCCCTACCAACCACCCCCCGATCTGTGTTTACTTCTGGGATAGCCCTTGCCACTTGTAACATAGCTTGTGCCTTTGGAATTCTATGTTTATGATTTGGAGCTCCTTTAGGGCCAGTACTACATCTTAAAAAATATGCAGGTGACTTGCTCATTGCAGACCTAGGATGTTTGAGGGCAAATATATCTGTTGAATGGATACAATAAAAAAGAAATTGTAGGATCATATATAAAAAAATGTCTTTGTCTATTCCAATTTAGTGGTCCAGAAACACACACACACACACACGTGTGTGTGTGTGTGTCTGAACATATTTTTGAACCTGCTTTCTTTTTATATTAATGTCTCTGTTACATCTTCCCTAAATTGATGTAGTGTTCTATATTACTTTTTAAAAATATTCTAAATTGTGACAAAGTTTTGTTATTTCAGGGTGAATGTGAGTTTTGGAATTAGCTAAGAGCCACATAGAGTTCACTGGAATCAAAACATAGCAAAACCATCACATGGGATCTCCCTGATCTGCCAAAATTCTATTTAAAATACATGAGTTTCTCCCTAGCCTTGGATATAAATGTTTATCAAGAACGTCTACTCCAATCGAGGACTGCTTCACTCTGGACCCCTTTACATGAAAAAGAAATTAACTATCTAGTTTAAGCTGTGACTATTTGGGGTTATTTTAAAACTTGTAACCAAACAAAATTAATGCAATTAAGAATGTATATAGAGTACCTAAGAATATGTCCTATGTCAACAAAGTGGCAGACATCAACTTTTTATCTAACCTGAAGTTCAGAAAATTGTAATTCAGTATCTTCAGGAATTTCTTTATTCTTCCTGTTCTGTAGTGACAGAATCTGAAATCATCATTTTATTGTCTCTTTGCAAGAGTTTCTGGCTAACCCCTGCATGCCTAGGGTAATCAGAGTCAACAGTTGAACTCATCCTCTTAGTTTATATTTTCATCTACAATTTTAGATTGTGTTCATGAACAATGAATACCAAAAAATATAGCCTAAAAACTTCATAGAAGGCCTGTGGCTAACCAAATAATTTTTCATGATTTTTGTTTAATTTTACTTTCAAGAGTTTCTGTTTAGGTTATTGTTATCTAAAGTATTAATCTATTGTTAATTAGGTACCTAGGTTCTATGTGTGGTGTCAGCAGAAACCCAAAAATAGCTTATTGAGAGTTGATGAAATTTGTTTCTTGTTTTGTGTTTCTGTTCTTTCCTGCATGAGAACATTAGATTTTAATGAATAATTCAGTGGCTTAAAGTTAATTCCCACACCACTGCTATCCCACTTGAACAAACCAAACAATGTTAATAAATAAATAACAAAGAGAACCCAGGCAATTTGAGGTCTTTTCATAATGCTAATAATACTGTAGCTGAAAACAAGTTCTGGGAACTCAGAAATTAGTACACAGAGACATTGCGGGCTTGATGCTTTAATGATAGCTCTTGTATTTGGCCCTTCAAAAATGTAATGTGATAAAAAGTTGCCCATGGGAATTCCTCTTACCTTCTTTCCTAGCATTCATTCAGTTGATTATTTAACAAATGTTTGTTACACGCCTACTATGTGTCAGACACTATGTTTGACACTGGACAAAAATATTTTTTGCCTCCAAGGAGTTCCAATGACTTCAACAAGTGTAGTGGGCTTATATTTCATCTATTAAAAATATAACTGATGACCACATAAAGACTGATATACCTTAAACACACACAAAGAAATTTTATATCAACTAAAATGAAACATAAACAAACCTTCAAAGTAAAGCTTCTATCCTGACAATTATAATAATAGATAATACTTGGAAATTTACCTGCATACAATATGGCTTTGCCAGTTTGTGCTGCTATAACAAACTACCATAGACTGGGTGGCTCAGAAACAACAGGAATTTATTTATTGACGTTCTGGAAGCTGGAAGACCAAGAACAGGATGCCAACATGGGTGAGGTTCTGGTGAGGACCCTCTTCTAGGCTGCAGATGGCCATCTTCTTGTTGTATCCTCATTTGATGGAAAGAGGGTTAAGAGAGCTCTCTGGGGTCCCTTTTATGAGGTCACTAATCCTACTCCTGAGGGCTTCACCCTAATGACCTAATTACCTCCCAAAGACCCACCTCCTAATACCATCACATTTAGGAGTGGGATTTCAACATATGAATTTTGGAGGGACACAAACATTCAGTTCACTGCACAATGTATACAATCTTAGGAGGTAATTGCTGTTATTACTCTTTTATACAAATGAGGAAACTGAGCATTGCTGAAGTTCCATTACTTGTCCAAAATCACACCACCAGTAAGAATTTAAGCAAGGATTTGAACCAGGTAGTCTGACTCTAGAGCCTAGAGTGGAGATATTAATATTTTCAAAACACATTTTGTTTAATAAGACACAAGGAACTGCTCATATTCCTCAAATGTTTAAAGACCTGAGAAATGTCTTCTCCAGAGTGGAAACTTGTATTTAATATGTCCCGTAATATGCCTTGTGGCAGCCTTGCATTTTTAAAAACACATATTTCAGGCTCAGACTCTTCCTCAAAATGGGCCACAACATCTCACCATTGAATTCAGAGTGGTCACAACTCTGGGCTTCTCAAAATTAAAAGTATTTTTATCTTCTTGTTGAGATAGGTTGGTGCTGGTACCTTTGTTTCCATTCAGTTCAAATAGTCCAATGTTTATTGATTAAAATCTCATACTTAAAAGATAAAGTGCTATGAAAGAACCAAGATGATTTTACACCACCCAGACACATGCAAGCATGTTCCGATCAATTTCAGGCTCTTGCTAAGTACACCAAGCCACTCTGAAGTTTCTATATATGACCCTTCTGTATATAATCAGCATTATTAGTAGATGTTGGTAAGTTAGGATGATATTAATCTGTGAGAAACAAGAACCCAAAAGACATTTAAACTATCAGGTTTAGTGTAGACTGTCCAAGGCTGAGGCAGCATCTCTAAATGTCAGCAAAGAACTAAATTTGTTCTCTTTCTGCTCCATCAACCTTAGTGATGACTTTCATCTTCATGGTTTCATGATGGCTGCTATACTTCCAGGCATCACAGGCATGTTTCGAGCAGGAAAAATAGGGGAAAGTAAAGCAACAAGAAGCCCTCAGTCCCCAGGGACTTCCGTCTACATCTCATAAGCCAGAATTGAGCTACATAGCTACTCTTAAGTGAGAGAAAGGTTGAGAGTTGAACATTTTTGTTTTCTAGCCTCAAGAATGGAGAAAACAAGAGAGAAGGGTTGGAAAAGGTATTGGAAGAGCCATACGATGGCGTTGACTACAGAAGTCATTTGCATGTTTACCTCAGAAACTATGGAGAGCATAGGGATGTTTCTTTGTCTCTGTTTGTGTGTATGTCTCATCACATATTTTGGTAAATGAAAGGTCTAAGAAGATAATTTGGGTTCTTGCTAATCCATTTGGTTACTTCAGGGAGAAAATGATAGGGTGCAACCTTTTGAGGTGGCACCTTTGGGGCATGTGACAGCTCACTATGAACCAGAAGAGAGTAGTGTCCCCACCCAGCTTGGTACATACACAGAAAAGGGGGCCTTTGGGAAACAGAAAGTAAAACTGTATGGGGTACCACAGGGACCTTATTCCCAGAACATTTCCACAAGAGGTTGTTGAGCATCTCGGGATTCTGAATCGGAGCTTCACAGCTGCCACTCTAGGGATGACAAAAGACATAACTATTGTCTGTCCTTAGTCCCCAGGAAGTTCTCAAATTATCCTTTAAGAGAAAGACCTTGAGTATGCCATTGGGACTGAAGAGATTTGAATAGAATTCTAGCACCTTTTCACTGGAAGGAACCTTTAGAATTCATTTAGTCCAAGCCCTCTTACTTTCATCTGAGGAAATTGATTGAATCCCATGAAATTATTTGCACTGGGATACCCAGATGAGGGTAACTTTGGTGTCCTTTTCTACTCTACCAGTTGGAAGAAGTGGGAACACTTCCACAGTGTATATGCAACACTTAACTGCAAACATCTGTTTAGTATCCTTCACCTCTACACTGTAAACTCTCATGCAGGCACAGACTATGTCCATCTTATTAAATGCAGTATTTTTCTAGGGGCTGGTACAACTTTGGGGATAAAGTAAATACTTGATATATTTTTATGGAATCAGTAAATGGAAGACTAGATTGTCTGAAGAGGCTAAGCAACACCTGATTGAGGTTGAAATCATTTTTTTCCAAACACCAGTATTTTCAAGGACATTGTGATTCAGATCATTAGCAGAAATTGGGTAACGAGCCAATACAGTGTTAGACTAGGGAAGATTTTTCTACCTATTCCATTCCTGACCTTCACCATCACCCACTTTCCCAGGACTGAGGAGCATTTAAGTATCCCCTGTTTGTGAATCTGTGAGTGAAGGGAAATAGAGAGATCTTCAGTGAAATGTTCCATTCTCTGAGAAGGTACTAGTTACCTGACAATGACACAGACCCAGGAATTCTGGGTAGAAATTGAGCCAAACATACACTTTTAAGTGCAGAGTTAAAGAGATTATAATAATGTCTGTCACGGTAAATCCTAAGGGATCGTCATTGATCTGTCTGGTGTGGTACAGAATGCATAACCAGTTCACGAACTCTTCTAGCTTATACCCTGTATCCATCTGGAGCCCAGTGACAAAAACACCTTATTTTATTTTTGCCATATCCTTGGAGTCTGTTGTTTATCTTATGTTTTTAAACGGCTTGCTTTTGGGAGATGGCAAAGTGTTTTTAAGGTTACAGAGGTAATCGTTCTAATTTCATCCCAAACAGAGATGCCATCTAGAATACTGAGAGCCAGAGAAAACTCTCAGATTGCAGATTGCCTAGTCAGCAAGGCACGTGAGTTGTTGGAAGTCTTTCAGTCATTTGTTACCCAAGTAAGAATGCATTATAGGAAGACAAATCACTTGTTGCTATCTCTCTTTTTTTTAGCTTACATTTATTTAAAAATTTTATTTTATATTGGAGTATAGTTGATTAACAATGTGTTAGTTTCAGGTGTACAGCATAGTGATTCAGTTATACATATATATGTATCTATTCTTCTTCAAATTCTTTTCCCATTTAGGTTATTACAGAATATTGGGCAGAGTTCCTTTGCTATACAGTAGGTCCTTGTTGGTTATTTATTTATTTATTTATTGGCCACACCACGTGGCTTGCAGGATCTTAGTTCCTTGACCAGGGATCGAACCCGTGCCCTCAGCAGTGGGCAGTGAAAGCATGGAGTCCTAACCACTGGACCGCCAGGGAATTCCCTGTTTATCTATTTTAAATATAGCAGTGTGTATACGTCAATCCCCAAATCCCAATCTATCCCTGCCCCCCACCCTTCCCCCCTGGTAACCGTAAGTTCATTCTCTAAGGCTGTGAGTCTATTTCTGTTTTGTAAATAAGTTCATTTATATCACTTTTTTTTAGATTCCACATATAAGCAATATCATGGGATGTTTGTCTTTCTCTGTCTGACTTACTTCACTTAGTATGATAATCTCCAGGTCCATCTATGTTGCTGCAAATGGCATTATTTCATTCTTTTTTAATGGCTGAGTAATATTCCATTATATATATATATGTATATATGTACCACATCTTCTTTATCCATTCATCTGTCAATGGACATTTAGGTTGCTTCCATGTCTTGGCTATTGTAAATAGCGCTGCTATGAACATTGGGGTGCATGTATCCTTTTGAACCATGTTTTTCTCTGGATATACGCCCAGGAGTGGGATTGCTGAATCATATGGTAGCTCTGTTTTTAGTTTTTTATCTCTAAATCTATTTACAAACCTTTATGTTCATGCAGGATGAAGCACCATGGAATTAGCAATCATACAAATTTTGAAACATCAGAATGCTTATTTCAGTAATTCCTGAGAACAGATAAGTCTTTCCCTAGTAGTTAGAGAAGAAAAGGTTTGAATCTTCTTAAAGGCTATAGTTTCTACCGTTTAAAGAGATTATGCTGTAAATTGAATATCATCATTTTGTTTCCTGTTAAGTTACAGTCTAAAACAAGTGGCTTTTAATGTTAAGCTGATTATCCTAGTCATAATTTTTTCTCATTATCATTCATTTTAAAATACTGGTGAATCTCAGCTCTTGTATGTTCTCACCTTGCCAAATAAAGCTTATTATTTAAAAATTATAATAATCACCTCATTTGAATTTTTCAAATTTTGTATCAATAATTCCATTTTCACTTATTCCACAAATATGAGATAAACAAAAACGTGACAAAAACTATTTATTTGTGTCATTTTTTCTCTTTAGGTAATAGCCTTTCATTGAAGACACATTTTTCCAAAATATCTACCTGGGTGTCTTTTTGGCAAGTATATATTGCTTATCCCATTAACATCATGGGACTTTACAATGAGTTTCCTATGAACAGACAGTTCAAGATTAGCTCTTCTGGTATTAGACTATAGTTTGTAAAAGGAGTCAAGTTTGCTGCTTTGTTTTTCTGTCCTTCCAACTCTTTTGCCTTAGCAAACTTTGATCACTACATGGTCGATTTAAAGCTTAATATTATTGTTTCCAAAATAGTGACTTGATAAATTATAATAGATACTCATATATTGCAACTAATAGCGGCCAAATAAGAAATTTATCTTAGGTGAAAGCAGAGTTTGAAAAGTCACCATTTAAATAAAAAAAACCTCAAATTGAATTCTAGCAATAGTGACCCTTCTAGTCTATTTGGGCTGCCATAACAATATACCATAGACCGAATGATTCATAACAACAGGAATTGATTTCTCACAGTTGCGGAGGTTGGGAGATCCAAGATCAAGGCGCTTGCAGATTCAGTGTCTGATGAGAGCCAGCTTTTCTGGTTCAAAGACAGTTGTCTTTTTGCTGTGTCCTCACATGGCAGAAGGAGACAGGGGAGCTTTCTCTGGCCTCTTTTCGAAGGCAACTAATCCCATCCACCTAGTTAGACCTAATCACCTCCCAAAGGCCTCACCTCTACTACCATCAACTTGGGGGTTAGGATTCAACATATAAATTTGGGGGGTGGGGAACAGAAACATTCAGATCATAGCAGTGATCTCCACTTTTTTCCCCAGATTTTATCTAAAGGCAAATATCCTCTTTGGGGAGGAACTACATTTAATTAGCTTCAACCACATGTAACCTCTGCATTAATTGCATTATGTATGTATTATAGGTATGTGAGTAGTTCATTTTTATTACAACCAATCATGTAAAATATTATTTTTCCTACTTTACAATTGTGAAAATGGAAATATAGAAAAATTAAGTAACTCGACCAAGGTCACACTGCTAGTATGTTGCAGAGCTAGGATTCAAATGCAGATACTGGTCTCTTTATCCAATATCTGCTCATTCAACAAATATTTATTAAGCATGTGCTATGGGAGGGATATTGTGTGAAAGGCTGAAGAAGCAAAGAAAGTAAGTCAGAATCACTGCTTTCAAAGGAGTCACTGCTAATTTTAAAAGAATAAGGAAGTGCCTGAGAGCAGACTCACAGGATAGCACAGAGAGCCATGTTATGTATGAAAGAAGAGTGGTTTTCCCACTTGAATTCTCTTATGAAAAATACCCTTCCTTTAGAAGAAAATCAGTAAGTTAAGCCTTCCAGAAATTTAGGACTATCAAATATCTAGCTCCTTGTTTCTTTCCTATTTCAAACTTACTTTCTTTGAGCACAGAAGTGGCCATGGCTCAGAGATTGTGTTACTAGACCCGCCCTGGGCTTCACAGCACCTATTCCTTCAATGTTAGCACATCCCACCTTCACCTCCCCCAAAGTGATAAGGTAGCAGAAAAAAACCTTCCTTATCAGATCTATTTCAGTGTTAGCAAAGCTACAGACATGAAGTCTAAAATGGGAAGGCCCTAAATTGTGAGTGTGTACCCACACCAAGAAACTGCTAATTAGGTTGCAGATAATTAAACTGTATTACAAGCTTAGGGGGAACCCTTTCTTTATTTCTGTTTATTGAAGATACATGAGGCAGTTGACCCTTGCAAAGATTATGATAATGCTATCACATTACCCCCTCTCAGATGCATTATCATTGGCTGCAATAATCTTATTTCGTAGTTGTTGTTTGTCTTCTCCAATTAGGGTGTCAGCACTATATGTGTCTCATTTAGCACTATGTACTCCATGCCCAGAACTGTACCAGGTATACAACAGACAATAAGTTTATTCAACAAATATTTATTGAGTGAATGAATGCAGAAAGGAATAAATGCTCTATTTTAACAGAACTTTTATGAGGCTAAAGACTATCCTCTAAAAAGGAATTACTCTCCTCCATTTTACCCAACTGAAACTTTTTTCTCATTTCATTTCTCTGAAGGAATATTCTATTTCCTTTAGCAAAGAGAGTGTCAAGAGGTATATAACCCTATTTTAAATGGTGATATGTGTTTCAAATATCTATCGCCAGGTAACAAACATCCTGAGAACAAAATGGCTTCCCAGTACCAAATATGTATTTTTTTTTTTTTTAGGTCCCTCTCAGACTTATTTATTTATTTATTTAATTTTTTGGCTGTGTTGGGTCTTCGTTGCTGTGCTCGGGCTTTCTCTAGTTGTGGCGAGCGGGGGCTACTCTTTGTTGCGGTGTGCAGGCTTCTCATTGCAGTGGCTTCTCTTGTTTGGAGCACAGGCTTTAGGCCCACGGACTGCAGTAGTTGTGGCACGCGGGCTCAGTAGTTGTGGCTCACGGACTCCAGAGCACAGGCTCAGTAGTTGTGGTGCGCAGGCTTAGTTGCTCCATCGCATGTGGGATCTTCCCAGACCAGGGCTCGAACCCATGTCCCCTGCATTGGCAGGCAGATTCTTAACCACTGTGTCACCAGGGAAGTCCCCAAATATGTATTAATTATCCTGTTTCTGCAGTCTGGGCTGGAGAGTTCTTTGGCTTCACATGGTGTGTACTGGAGCTGAAATGTTTAAGATCGCTTCTTCACTCCTCATGTCCATAACATCAGATGTCATGTCTAGAACATCTGAGAGCTGGTTGGCATGTCTCTGTCTCTGTCTCTCCACTTGGCTAGCTCGGGCCTCCTCCTAGTGACTCCTTGCACTGCAGCTCTCTTCCCAGAGGGAGGAAGCAGAAGCTGCCATCCTCCTGAAGGCTTGACCTGGAATAAGCAGAGTCATAGCCAGAGCAACCTACTGGTCTAAGTCAGTCCAGATTCAAGGGGAGGAGAAATAGGCTCAGTCTCTTGGTGTGACGTGCCTATACGTGCATATACGAGGAGTGGTGTGCATATACAAGGAGAGAAGGCATCAATGGTGGCTCTCCTTGGAGACTATATATCACAGTAATAAGGTGGTTCTTCCAGGGTTGTCTGCATGCCTGCCTGCCTTGGGACTGTTGTGACTGTGCACCAGTATGTGCCAGGCAGGGATGGTGATCAAAGCAGTGTGTGAGTTGGGCAGATACTGCACTCTTTTTGTTCCTAGCTTGATGCAGTTGACACGTTGACAGCGCTTTATCGCTTTGGTGTGGTGACAGCTCCAGCCAAGTCACTGCTGCCAGACACCTGCCCATCTGTCCTAAAATATGACTAATTACCATTATAATGATTCTTCAGCTTTATTAAACACCTGTCTTCAGCAAAATCAAATGAGATTCGTAAAGACTTCCTCATTAATCATCACAGCATCCCTGTTGAAAGTCTGAAGGAGGTAGATGTATTCTCATTTTGGAAATGAAGGAGGTGCAACAAAATGAAGCTCCAGGAAGGTTAACCAAGATCACACAGCTGGTCAGATAGAAAGAAGGGAAGAGGCAAGGGGGGAGAGAGAGAGAGGAGAGAGAGAGGGAAAGAGTGTGTCCTCGGGGAAAAAATGAAGGAGAGTCATCAAAATTATTCTTTTCTTTCCTCTTTAATGCTATATGGCAACCACCTAAGTATCTTAACGTACTAAAAGATTTCCAGAAGCAACAAACTTCTGGTATAATCAAAGACTGAGTTGTCCCCTCACCCCTGCCAAAATTATTGTAGTGAGATTTAACTTGCACCAGATTCAAATTTGTTTTCCTTCTTTCTAGCTATATGTCCTTGGAAAGTACTGTCCCTCATGCATTGATAAGTATAAGTTTCAAAGCTTTGTTGTGCAGATTAAATGAGAAGACATATAGTACATAAGGTCTTGTAAGTGGCTCATAATAGGCACCCAATTATACATTTTTTGGTCTTAGGGATATTAATAGGTTAATTGAAATACAGAGGATTTAAAAAAGCCTTCTCTCTCTATTCTGTACCTAGCGATTTAAAAAAAAAAAACAACAGAATTGATTAACAGTTACCTGGTCTACATGTTATTATATGCAGCTGAGTTTGTACATTTAGACCTAAGTCTGTGTGACCTCGAACCAGTCAATTTATATCTCTGGGCATTAGAATCCTCATCTGTGACCTCACAGACTGCACCAGATGATCTCTAAGGTTTTTTTTGTGTGTCTCTGACATCTGTAGTTCCATGGAAAGAGAAAAAGCCTTTCAATTCTTTCCTCAAGCCATCATTTGTGACTATTTTGCCCTCTAGTGGTAAGAATCAAGGAAATTTATTCCTCCTGAGAAAAAGTTTCACGTCTGCACTCCATCAAAATGTGGTGTTTTGATGAATGCTTAGACTTGCTTCAATATCGTTCTAGTTGTGTCATGTAAAAATTCCCCCCCCACCACCACCAAATTAGCAGCTGGAAACAACATATATACAGTTTCTTTGAGAGTCAGGAATTTGTGAGCAGCTTAGCTGGGTGCTTCTGGCTCAGGGTCTCTCAGGAGACTGCAGTCACTGGAGAGCTTGCCTACACTACAAGATGTGCTTCCAGTGCCTTTCAGGAGGCTGATGGCTGGAGGCATCAGCTCCTTACCATGTGGGTCTGTCCATGGGGCCGCTGAAGATACAGCAGCTGGCTTCCCCAGGGGGAGCACGAGAGAGAGAGAGAGAGAGAGAGAGAGAGAGAGAGAGAGAGAGAGAGGGAGAGGGAGAGAAAGCCAGAAGCTGCAATGTCTTTTACAGATTAATTTCAAATGTAACATACCATGGGGTGAATGTACTAGAATTACATAGCTTCAACATAAGTAAATCTCAAAACAAACTATTCCACTAAAAAAGCAAGTTGCACAAGTACATATAGCATTTATATGTATAGAACTTTGTATATGTATAGTAAATACTTTATATACCTATAACTAATATAAAAACTTATATAATTAAATATAAATTTATTAATGTATAATATATAAATGTCATATATAAAATATTTAAAGTCTACTTTATCTTGATTAAAAATTGTGTGTGTGTGTGTGTGTGTGTGTGTGTATGTGTAGTAGCAGTAGTAGCCGTAGAAACAAAAATAGTCATGGAAGTGATAAACACCAAACTTAGCATAGTGGTCACCTCTGGTGGAAAGGGGGAGGAATGAGATTAGGGAAGTGTATACACAGGGGCCTTAACTGGCAATATTTTATGTCTTAAGTTTAATTATGACTACAAAGCATCTGTTATATTAGTCTATCTGCTTTTTTTAAGTCTGAAATAGTTTCTTAAAATATCATTATATAGTTATTGCCTCTAGAAAATAGAGAAATAGGACTGTGGAGAGAGTGACTTCATTTTGCATTTATGTAAGATTTTATCATATAAACATTTATGTAAATCTGGAGCAAAAATGACAAAATACTAACATTTATTAATTATAGGTAGAGGGGTCTTGGATGACAACTGCATTGTTCCTTGCATTTTCCTTTTTTATTCTTTTCTTTCAAAATTAAAAGAAAAAAATATAGTCATTTACCATAGGGAAATATGCTACATGGAAGAATAATCCTTTTAAAGAAGTTTACACCAAGTCACCACAACTTCAGGAGATCAACCTTTCAGTATCACCACATGTACCTGGAGAAATATTAATCAACTTATTAGACCAATCAATGCATTTTTAAAACCTCACAGCAAATATAGAGAATTATTATCCTCCTCCCCCAGTAAAATTTTAGCAAATAATTCCTCCATCTATATTGTGACTGAGTCTAAGTGATTCTTTAAGTGTGTGGCTTATTTTAATGAAATGGTGACATGAGAATGAGGGATGATGATGGATAAAGCCTGACATTTTATTAATCCCTTGGTAACTTGCTCTCCGTATGGTAGTACACATTGTGTGTTTGCCCCTCTGGCCAGCATCCCTTCCCCTTCCTTTAGCAGCAGCTCTCAATCTCCCCTTAGCGATCATTCCTTCCTGTTCCCAGCCCACACGATTTATGATCCACCTCTGGCTGCAGCATGTGATCTGGGACTGGTAACTGAGAGTCTTCCTGGGACTTTTTATGGAACTCTTAGAAAGAAAGAAACTCCTCTTCGGTTGAGAATTTAATCCTGGAGCTGCTGGTAGACATTTTTGCTTCAGAATAAAGACAACAGAGAGGAAGCAGAGCCAAAAGATAAGGGAGGGAAGGAGGGAGGGAGGGAGAGAGAGGTCTCGAGATCATGATTGAGAAAAAGCATGAATGTCCCCATGACATTGTTGAAGTCCTAGATCCAGTTCCCAGGTATGTAGGACAATAAATCCTTTTTCACTTGTTACTTTGAGTTTCTATGACCTGCAGTCAAAGGAAACTTGCACATACCTATATGCAAGTACTAAAGCATCCTAAAATTCTAACTGTAGAAGGTATGTGCCTATTTAAGGTAAAGGAGCCCCTCCAACCCCCTGCCTCTCCTGGGGAGCTCTAAGAGCAGGGCACTGGGGAGCTCATAAGATCAGATCCAGGCTTCTGAGACATTCCTCCCATGCTGCTTTAAGGCAAGGGTCCTTAACCTGATAACCTGATCCTCTGGGGGTTCTATGAAGAATGTGTGAACATCCCATCAAATTGTGGGTGAAATGTTATGTGTACCCAAATATATGTGCTTTCTGGGGAAAGGGTTTGTAGATTTCATCACATTAGTAAAGGGACTGGTAAACCAAAAGAGGTTATATCTCTGATAGATGATCAAAGGCAAAGTATAGTGTTAAAGTCTGAGTTTCCATGACTCTGTGTCAGGTAGCTAGACTTTTTAATTAGAGGATTTGAAACAATGAAGAAGCAATGTCACCATCTTATTAACACCATGAAATTACTTGTTTAAATAAAAACCCACTAAATGTTTAAAATACTTCATCTAAAAGTTCATTTCATTGTGGGCCATCTGTGGTTTCCACTATCTGAAGGATAGAAGAGGCATATAGATTTAACAAATGACTAGAAATTGCGCCCTAGAAAAGTTCAAGTATCCCCCCAGTGTCATGTAAACAAATAAAAGATTGTAGTTTGCTTGTTCTATCTGCATAAAATAATAATTCTCAGCAGCATCAGTACATTCACATGCCACTGATTAGATCTTGAATATTCATGCGTGCATTAAAAAGCCTTCTGTTGCTGTGGTGGAACCTCGTATCATGAAATGTGTCCCAGCTTTCCTTTAGGGAGAAGAATATTATAACTGAACATTAAATCAAAAGCTGTTGCTTATCAACAAGAACAATCTGGAAGAGAAAGAAGGAAGATTGCCCTGGAAACAGTTGGAGAGGCTAGATTGGATTCCCAGTGAAATATTGATGTTTTGTGGGGCTAGGGCCTGGAGAGACTAATACTCAAGCAGTAATGAGTGGTTTAGACCCCAAGCATCTACTGTATGTACAAGTCCCATTGTTCATTTGGGTAATAAGACAACAGAATTCCAGAAGGACAGGGGCAGAGTTGAGGGAAATAGAGCAGGATTGTCTACCGAGGATCCCAGCATAATAATGAACAGCCATCTGGAAACTCTGGCTTTTGATACCAGGCAAGCTCTGCCCTAGGTAGGTAAAAAGAGTGGAAAATAACTTGGCTTTCATTGTGTGCCTGATTAGGAGCGTAAAACCCTAACTGGCCCTTTGAGGTAGAATCATAGAAATTAAGAACACCTGTAGACCCGAGTGTTTCAACCTTAGCCTTATTGACATTTGGGGGTTGTCAGGGCTGCAAATTCTTGGACCTGCTGAACTATAAACTTGCAGTGGGGTCACCCCTCCATGTGATTCTGATGTTGGCTAAGGTTTGAGAAACAGTAATCTAACTCAACTCCTTCATTTCACAACTGAAGAAACAGAGGTTGAGTAAGTGCCTACTCAAGATCCAACAGCTGGTTAGCAGCCCAGGCAGTACACCACGACTCCTTATGCAGAGAGTTTGCTAAGCATGGCCTTGCAGGAGGAGGTGGAAATCCTGCACATAGTTCCCAGCACCCTGACACATGAAACATTCTGCTGCACAGCAGAAAACATTCCAAGTCTGGATGAATATGTTTCTCTAATTTGGTCTCTCTCCTGGATTCCCAGGTTTCCTAGGCTTTCATGCAGAATACTTCACTTTTATTGACATTACTTTTTAAAAGATAGGGTAATAACATGATTAGTTTACAGCTGGGCTGCTTTATTGTGTTTTTTCTTTTCAACTGTTATCATGAGGTCCCTTTTTAATATGCAATCACTTGGAGTTAGAAGAGGCCTTATTTTTACAGCCACAGTTATTAAATTACTGTTATTCATGTTGATGGATAAAACTTGATTGAAGATTTCAAACCTGTCTGTGAGGTTGACTGGAATAGAAAGCAGCTTATCCGTGTTAGAAAATTAAAATGTGTCAAAGCTTTGTATTTGATAAACCCACTCTTGATTGCTTATTTTTTAAAAATTAGCAAAAAAAAAAACCCACAATAGATTACTGTGAAAAAATATTTTTATCTCTGATAAGTGAGTATAGAAATGTTAAATGGAAAACAAATCACACTTATTTGCCTACTTTTTTTTGCTTTTTAAAGTAAGAAATAAATGGACACCCCTGACATTGTTAAGCCACACATCCTGACTTCTCTGCCCATTACCCTCTGGGTTAATTTTGTGGGAATTAAGGTCTCTAATTCCAAAGGAGAGTTGTGAGGCCAATTTGCTTTTCATGGGAAAATGAACAAGCAGGGTAAGAACTGGTGAAAGGTATCATCTATAGGAGGATAGCCGCATGTGGGTCTAGGTTGCTTAACAGGACAAGGAGGGGAGAAGTCAAAACCAAAATGGGTCTGCCTGCCAGAGAGACCTTCCCAGCCTGATTTGTGCCAAGAAACTCTAGAGACAGCGATTTTGCTTTCCCCTTTTAGTGTTGTTTGTGCAATTTCTGGAAATAACCTTGCAGATCTGAGTACATATTTATATTCAGATTTCCAAGGAAGTTAAAATAAAATGATGTAAATTGTGACTGATTTACATTGTACTGCTATTTAAATTGCCATCCTTTGAAATGTCTCTATATGGAGAGGTAACATAGTCAACATTTTGGTGACTGTTTTTTCATAGACTTCCTTATGAGCACAGGAGCACACAAACATATGGACAGTTTTACGTAAATAGATTCATATGCCTGCTGTTTTATCATGGACATCTATTTTTTTTTAGTCTTTTTGCCTAGTTCCTTTTTCTTTTCTAATCGCCTTCATCCTTAAGTTAGCCTTGAAAGCTTAATGTGTATCCTTCCAAATCTTTGTTCACTGTATAATCACATACACACACATAATTATTATTATGTCCAGAACAAAGAACAGAACCAAGTATTTAAAACAGTGTCTGCAGCATTATAGATGCTCAATAAATATTTGTTAAATGAATGAATGGTTTGCTTCATAAAAGTGGGATAATTATATACATGTATATATAATTATTATATTATAATTATTCTCTCCCTATATATATAATTATCCCATCTTTCTGTATCTGGCTTTTATCCCTCAATGCCTCTAGGTAATCTCTCCATATAGATTTAATTAATTCTTATGAATGGCTGCATAATATCTCACAGTTATGAAGGCAACACCAATTTATTTAACTATATCCCTAATTGATAGTCAAGATGATTTTACTTTTTTGCCACAGTAAAAAAATAATAGCTAACACCTACTGAGTGTGTACCACATGCAAAGCATTTTTTTGTAAGCACTTTATGTGTATAAAGTCACTGAATTAAGGTTATTCTCTCCATTGCAGGAAACTGAACAGGAGTGGATAAGAAACTTGCCCAAGGCTGTATAGCTAGTAGATGGCAAACTAGTCAGTATGGCTCCAAAGTACCTTTCACAGAACTAGTTCTATACAAGGCAGTAATCAACACCATTGTACATACATCCTAACGGAATGGTGCTTTATTTCTAGTTGACAGTTTCCCAGGAGTGGAATTACTGTGGAACATTACCTGTATACTTTATATTGATAGTTGCTTTGCAAAAAGGCAGTAACAGTTTACCTTTCTACCAACAGTATATGAGAGTTCTTTCCTTCAGCAGATTATCATTTAAAAAATATTATATATATATATATGTTTTTACCAATGTAGTGGGTGAGAAGTGATATTTTATTGTTATGTCTCTGTGCTTCTCTGACAGTGAGGTAGAGTGTCATGTTCATCAGTCGTTTGGATTTGCTCTACTATAAATTGCTATATTTGTCAGGGTTCTCCAGAGACACAGAATATATAATTACTTAGGTGATTATGGAGGCATGGATAGTCCAAAATGTGGGCTTTTGGCAGGGTGGGCCAGCAGGCTGGAGACCCAGAGGAGTTGATACTGCAGCTCAAGTCCAAAAGCTGTGAGGCAGAAAACCGAGCCCTCCTGCCAACATATTTGCAACAACTAATCCTTTTGGTATAGTAGCCTTTCTGGAGCTATTAAAGGTCAGACTGCTTGGACCTGAAGTCTAGCTCTCCACTTACTAGTGACTGAGTTCCTTAAAATAAGGATACCAAAAACCTGCCTCATAGGGTTTCTGGGAACACTGAAGCTGTTGCTTCTCACTTTATAACATTCACCTGCTGTTATTTGTTCTATTTTAGGTTTTAGGGATTTGTCCTTTTTAAAAAGAATTTTTTTTTTAAATTTTAGCAAATTGCTAAGAATATAGGGATAAAATCACTGCCTGTCATTTAGAAGACACACAGGATAAAAGCAAAAACCTTTACATAATTATGTGTCTTGTGATTTTCTGTCCCTAAGTAATTGTCTGTTTTATTCATGTACCTTATAAAAGAAAATCTTTTATAGAAGATACAAGAGGGTGATTTTCAGATAAACGTTCCCCATTTCACTAATGCAAGAAATTCAACCTATCAAACACTTTCCCTATTTGTGCTGCCGAAAAATTTTAAAACGGCAAGCAATAAGACCATTCATCAAAAGAAGTCTTACCTTTATCGTGTGTAAGAACTTTTAGGTTCCGAGAAGTATAAAGATTTGTAGTAGAGATGAACCTCACATCTTGACGTCAGCTATATATGCAGTGTTGGGATAGACAGGAGTTAGTCATTTGGGGAAATGTTAGGCTAGGTGAAAAACTTCAGAAGGGTCGCTTAGTTACTACACCTCTGGCTTACAAAGAGAAACGCCACGATCCTAGAAAGTAACCAGCAGAAGCAATGACTTTGAAAGCTTACTTTCCAAAAAAAAATCAACCTTAGAGAAGTTTTAACTTTGTTTTTGTTTTAAGGATTAGAAATAATGCAAATAAAGTGCCCGGCACAAAGTAGTCTCACAATAAATGGTAGCTATTACCGTCGCTTCTTGCCGTCATGGACCATATATTCTCATATCTGTACCACCTCCCAACGCCTAGCACATATTGGTCGATCATATAAATATTTATCGAATGAGTGAACGAGTGATATCAATAAGATTCAGGTTGCACTCTGGCTAAATGCGTTCCGCGTTAGACCTTGAGGCCACGAGAAAACGATAGATAAAACCGTCTCCGACTCACCCCCCAGTGCTAAACTACAATTCCCAGCGTGCTGTGAAACTCCGTAGTTGCAGTGCGTCCGGGAAGAGAAGTCTCCAGCTCGCCATTGGCTCCGCGGGAGAAGCGTAGTAGTTTATGCAAATACGCGGGCTCTAGCTTACGCACGCACGGAGACTGCGCAGATCTTGCCTGAGTTCTCCGGAACTCATTTTGAGCGCGGGGATTTTAGCCGGTAGGATTTAAGAAAGGGTTCACTTCCGGTAGCAACGGAAGCAGTTTGAAGATGGCGTCTTCCAAGCAGGGCGGGCCAGCTACAGCGTCTAGGAAAAGTGAATTTCGTAGCCAGAAGCCGAAGCCGGAGAGCCGAGGTGAGGTTGTTTGAAAACCAAAGACTGGGGTTTGGGGGTTTTGAGTTGGGGTTTTTTCCTTTCGCTGGCTGGGAACGTGTAACGCCGCCTTGAAGTTAAGTACCTGTAATTGCTGAAGGTTGGGGTTGTTGGCCGGACTCGCAGGAACGACTGGCCTGTATGGTGCCGGCCGCGTGTTCCTAACTAGTCGCTTTTGCTGGAAGCCCCCAACGTAGGGGTCTTGCTGGATGCGTCTTCTGTGAAAGGATGAGGAGGGCGCTTCGGGACCTTAAACTCGCGGCGGTGTCTGGAAATCGCTGGCAGCATGAGGGATGGGATGAGGTGGGATTGGGAGGTCGTTATGCGTATGGGTGAACGAGTGATAGAGTGATAATGAAGGACTGAGACAGACATAGTGATAGAAGGAGATACCAGGAGTGTCTTTAGCGCTAGTTTGTCAGCCAGTGAAGAAATTTTGGAACGTTTATTATTGTTCCTGTTAATCAGGTTGCTGAAGTATTAGCCAACACAGTTCCTGTTCTTTCAGCTGCGTTAATTACTCTCTTGCTTTGCAATCTTGTTTTATCCATTAACTTCTGTATGATTGACAGAAAGAGAGGCCAGAGAAATAGCCCGGGGTCTGCTCAACCAGACTTACTGGAAGTGTTAAAAACCTTGAACTCTCATTCTGTAGGCATAAGGGACATATTAAACGTGATTCGTTGTTGTTTTAATTAAGTGTTTGGCAGAGAGGAGAGTATATATGCAGCTTAAAGAATAAAACCAACAGGTGAAAAGGAGCACTCAGACCGTTAAGTAGAATAGAGCATTACCATACCCCCAAAGCCCCCTACGTGCCCTAAAGTAACCATTCTGAATCGTGTTGATTATTCTGTTTTCTTTTTTCATAATCTTTACCACCTATGCACAAAATGTTTTAATTTCGTCAGTTTTTGAATTTTACATGAATGGAAAGGATTGTAGATATTCTTTTGTGTCTTGCTTCTTAGGCTAAACTTTGTTGTTATTATTCAATCAGGGCAATACTTGTAGCTGTAGTTCATTCTTTTCCCTACTGTATGATGTTCCCTTGTATGAATACAGCCTAATTTATATTTTCTTTTTTCTTTTTTTCTATCACACCACCACCTCCACCCCCCCCCCCGCCACTTTCCCCCGTTGGTGTCCATACGTTTGTTCTCTACATCTGTGTCTCAATTTCTGCTCTGCAAAGCAGTTAATCTGTACCATTTTTCTAGGTTCCACATATATGCCTTAATATACGATATTTGTTTTTCTCTTTCTGACTTACTTCACTCTGTATGACAGTCTCTAGATACATCCACATCTCAACAAATGACCCAATTTCGTTCCTTTTTATGGCTGAGTAATATTCTACTGTATATATGTACCACATCTTCTTTATCCATTCGTCTGTCAGTGGGTATTTTGGTTGCTTCCATGACCTGGCTATTGTAAACAGTGCTGCAGTGAACATTGGAGTGCATGTGTCTTTTTTTTTTTTTACATTCTATTTTTATACTAAATATAATATACAATTATAAACCCACTTTAAATCCACAAAAGCAATACAATTTAAACAACGTTTGACAGTGTCTTTTTCTTTCTTCAAACAGAAAGTCACAAAAATTATAATCATCCTCATCAGTACACTCAGTCCCATGTAATTTTTTTTCATCTTGATCTTTTGTTAGCACTTTTATGAATTCATCAGTTTTCCATTAGAGTTCTGAAAATGCTTATTCCTTCAGTTCAGCAATATAGTCAGTTACCAGAAACCTGTACTTGTCAGAGTCTTTTCCATGAATTCCTTGAAGATGAAACCCTTTTATAGGAACACTTTTGCAAAAGCATCAGAGAACACCCAGAACTGTCTGTAAATGATAAAAGACTTAAAAATGACCACGGTTAAAGATTTGATGAAAGTTCATAATAATGCTATTGACAGGGAAATTTAGTTATTTCTGAGATATACATTTTAAAATTATAACTAGAATTATGACTTACAACATTATACCAGGACATATAGGATTTTTAGGAACTTCATGTAATGTCTGAAACATTTATATTAATACATTTCCATACAAATAACCCAAAGTAAGTTTAGTATTCGGTTTAAAAAATTTTTTTTAATTTAATTTTATTTATTTTTTTATACAGCAGGTTCTTATTAGTCATCTGTTTTATACACATCAGTGTATACATGTCAATCCCAATCACCCAATTCATCACACCACCATCCCCACCCCACCGCCACGGCTTTCCCTGCATGGTGTCCATACGTTTGTTCTCTACATCTGTGTCTCAACTTCTGCCCTGCAAACCGGTTCATCTGTACCATTTTTCTAGGTTCCACATACATGTATCGTATACATATGTATCGTATACATATGTATCGTATACATATGTATCGTATACATACGATATTTGTTTTTCTCTTTCTGACTTACTCTGTATGACAGTCTCTAGATCCATCCACGTCTCAACAAATGACCCAATTTCGTTCCTTTTTATGGCTGAGTAATAGTCCACTGTATATATGTACCACAACTTCTTTATCGATTCGTCTTTCGATGGGCATTTAGGTTGCTTCCATGACCTGGCTATTGTAAATAGTGCTGCAGTGAACATTGGGGTGCATGCGTCTTTTTGAATTATGGTTTTCTCTGGGTATATGCCCAGTAGTGGGATTGCTGGAGCATATGGTAATTCTATTTTTAGTTTTTTAAGGACCCTCCATACTGTTCTCCATAGTGGCTGTATCAATTTACATTCCCACCAACAGTGCAAGAGGGTTCCCTTTTCTCCACACCCTCTCCAGCATTTGTTGTTTGTAGATTTTCTGATGATGCCCATTCTAACAGGTGTGAGGTGATACCTCATTATAGTTTTGATTTGCATTTCTCTAATAATTAGTGATGTTGAGTAGCTTTTCATGTGCTTCTTGGCTATCTGTATGTCTTCTTTGGGGAAAGGTCTATTTAGGTCCTCTGCCCATTTTTGGATTGGGTTGTTTGTTTCTTTAACATTGAGCTGCATGAGCTCTTTATATATTTTGGAGATTAATCCTTTGTCCGTTGATTCGTTTGCAAATATTTTCTCCCATTCTGAGGGTTGTCTTTTCATCTTGTTTATGGTTTCCTTTGCTGTGCAAAAGCTTTGAAATTTCATTATGTCCATTTATTTTTGTTTTTATTTCCATTATTCTAGGAGGTGGATCAAAAAAGATCTTGCTGTGATTTATGTCAAAGAGTGTTCTTTCTATGTTTTCCTCTAAGAGTTTTATAGTGTCTGGTCTTACATTTAGGTCTCTAATCCATTCTGAGTTTATTTCTGTGTATGGTGTTAGGGAGTATTCTAATTTCATTCTTCTACATGTAGCTGTCCAGTTTTCCCAACACCACTTATTAAAGAGACTGCCTTTTTTCCATTGTATATCCTTGCCTCCTTTGTCATAGATTAGTTGACCATAGGTGCGTGGGTTTAACTCTGAGCTTTCTATCTTGTTCCATTGATCTATGTTTCTGTTTTTGTGCCAGTACCATATTGTCTTGATTACTGTAGCCTTGTAATATAGTCTGAAGTCAGGGAGTCTGATTCCTCTAGCTCCGTTTTTTTCCCCTCAAGACTGCTTTGGCTATTCGGGGTCTTTTGTGTCTCCATACAAATTTTAAGATTTTTTTGTTCTAGTTCCATAAAAAATGCCATTGGTAATTTGATAGGGATTGCATTGAATCTGTAGATTGCTTTGGGTAGTATAGTCATTTTCATAATATTGATTCTTCCAATCCAAGAACATGGTATGTCTCTCCGTCTGTTGGTATCATCTTTAATTTCTTTCATTTGTGTCTTACAGTTTTCTGCATACAGGTCTTTTGTCTCCCTAGGTAGGTTTATTCCTAGGTATTTTATTCTTTTTGTTGCAGTGGTAAATGGGAGTGTTTCCTTAATTTCTCTTTCAGATTTTTCACCATTAGTATATAGGAGTGCAAGAGAGTTCTGTGCATTAATTTTCTGTTTGAATTAAAAAAAAAATCCCACAAGGACTCAGAGGCAAAAAATACACAAATCAATTTTAACTGCAAAGTAAAGGACCTGTTACAGTGGAGGATTACTGGGCTGAATGTCAATATTATGACATAGTATGAGTGCGTTTCGTGTTTGGTAATTGCAATCATTGTTGCTTTTGTTGTGGTCATCCATTTACAATGCTTGGCATCAGTTTATTTTTCTCTTGTAAAAATAAAATAGTGTGTGTGTGTGAACAAAAAAAAGTATGTACAGGTGGCAAATAAGCACATGAATAGATGTTTGACATCATTAGCTGTTAGGGAAATGCAAGTGTAAGCTTCAAAGAGATATCACTGCATACCTATTGAAATGACTAAAATTTAAAAAGTGACAACAGCAAATGCTGGAGAGTATGTGGAGAAACTGGATCATTCATACATTGCTAATAGGACCTTAAAAATGATACAACCACTCTGGGAAAGAGTTTGGCAAATTCTTATAAAACTAAATGTGCAATTGCCATATGACCCAGCAATTGCATTCTTGAACATTTATCCCAGACAAATGAAACTTATATTCACACAGCAACCTGTATGTGAATGTTCACAGAAGCTTTACTTGTAATAGCCTAGAACTAGAAACATTCCAAATGTCCTTCAATGGGTAAATTGTTAAACAAACTGGTTCATCCATACCATGGAATATTACTTAGCAATAAAAAGGAACAAGCCTTTGGTACTTGCAACAACTTGGATGTATCTTCAGAAAATTATGCAGACTGAGAAAAGCCAATCCCCGAAGACTATATGTTAATATGATTCCATTTATATAACATTTCTGAAATGCCAAAATTATACAGATGAAGAACGGATTAGTGGTTTCCAGGGGTTAAGAACGAGGGTAGTTGAAGGAGATAGATGTAGTTATAAAGGGGCAGCACAAGAGATGCTTGCGACAGTGAAACTGCTTTTTGTCATGACTGTGGTGGTGATTACATGTGTGAAACTAGTGATATCTGAATAATATCAAAGGATTGTGTCAATGTCAATATCATGTACTATAGTTATGTGAGATTTTACCATTGGGGAGAACAGGGTGAACAATACAGGATTCCTCTCTATTTCTTAACTTTATGTGACTCTACAATGATCTCAAATGAAAATTTAATTTAAAAAGTAAATGGGGTCAAAATAAAAAATAAAACAAGAAAAAAAAATTTTGTATCCTGCAACTTTACCAAATTCATTGATTAGCTCTAGTAGTTCTCTGGTGGCATTTTTAGGATTCTCTATATATAGTATCATGTCACCTGCAAACAGTGACAGTTTTACTTCTTCTTTTCCAATTTGTATTCCTTTTATTTCTTTTTCTTCTCTGATCGCCGTGGCTAGGACTTCCAGAACTGTGTTGAATAATCGTGGTGAGAGTGGACATCCTTGTCTTGTTCCTGATCTTAGAGGAAATGCTTTCAGTTTTTCATCATTCAGAATGATGTTTGCTGTGGGTTTGAGGTATATGGCCTTTATTATGTTGAGGTAGGTTCCCTCTATGCCCACTTTCTGGAGAGTTTTTATCATAAATGGGTGTTGAATTTTGTCAAAAGCTTTTTCTGCACCTATTGAGATGATCATATGGTTTTTATTCTTCAGTTTGTTAATACGGTGTATCACATTGATTGATTTGTGTATATTGAAGAATCCTTGCATCCCTGGGATAAATCCCACTTGATCATGGGGTATGATCCTTTTAATGTGTTGTTGGATTCTGTTTGCTATCATTTTGTTGAGGATTTTTGCATCTATATTCATCAGTGATATTGGTCTGTAATTTTCTTTTTTTGTAGTATCTTTGGTTTTGGTATCAGGGTGATGGTGGCCTCATAGAATGAGTTTGGGAGAGTTCCTTCCTCTGCAATTTTTTGGAAGAGTTTGAGAAGGATGGGTGTTAGCTTTTCTCTAAATGTTTGATAGAATTTATCTGTGAAGTCATATGGTCCTGGACTTTTGTTTGTTGGAAGATTTTTAATCACAGTTTCAATTTCATTACTTGTGATTGGTCTGTTTATATTTTCTATTTCTTCCTGGTTCAGTCTTGGAAGGTTATACCTTTCTAAGAATTTGTCCATTTCTTCCAGGTTGTCCATTTTATTGGCATAGAGTTGCTTGTAGTAGTCTCTTAGGATGCTTTGTACTTCTGTGGTGTCTGTTGTAACTTCTCCTTTTTCCTTTCTAATTTTATTGATTTGAGTCCTCTCCCTCTTTTTCTTGATGAGTCTGGCTAATGGTTTATCAATTTTGTTTATTTTCTCAAAGAACCAGTTTTTAGTTTTATTGATCTTTGCTATTGTTTTGTTTCTATTTTATTTATTTCTGCTCTGATCTTTATGATTTCTTTCCTTCTGCTAACTTTGGGTTTTGTTTGTTCTTCTTTCTCTAGTTCTTTTAGGTGTAAGTTTAGATTGTTTATTTGAGATTTTTCTTGTTTCCTGAGGTAGGCTTGTATAGCCATAAACGTCCCTCTTAGAACTGCTTTTGCTGCATCCTGTAGGTTTTGGATCGTCGTGTTTTCATTGTCATTTGTCTCTAGGTATTTTTTGATTTCCTCTTTGATTTCTTCAGCGATCTCTTGGTTACTTAGTAACGTGTTGTTTAGCCTTCATGTGTTTGTGTTTTTTACGTTTTTTTCCCCATAATTCATTTCTCATCTCATAGCATTGTGGTCAGAAAAGATGCTTGATATGATTTCAATTTTCTTAAATTTACTGAGGCTTGGTTTGTGACCCAAGATGTGATCTATCCTGGAGAATGTTCCATGTGCACTTGAGAAGAAAGTGTAATCTGCTGTTTTTGGATGGAATGTCCAATAAATATCAATGAAATCTATCTGGTCTATTGTGTCATTTAAAGCTTCTGTTTCCTTATTTATTTTCATTTTGGATGATCTGTCCATTGGTGTAAGTGAGGTATTAAAGTCCCCCACTATTATTGTGTTACTGTCGATTTCCTCTTTTATAGCTGTTAGCAGTTGCCTTATGTATTGAGGTGCTCCTGTGTTGGGTGCATATATATTTATAATTGTTATATCTTTTTGGATGGATCCCTTGATCGTTATGTAGTGTCCTTCCTTGTCTCTTGTAACATTCTTTATTTTAAAGTCTATTTTATCTGATATGAGTATTGCTACTCCAGCTTTTTTTTTTTAATTTTATTTATTTATTTATTTATTTATTTATTTATTTAAGGCTGTGTTGGGTCTTCGTTTCTGTGCGAGGGCTTTCTCTAGTTGCGGCAGGTGGGGGCCACTCCTCATCGCAGTGCGCGGGCCTCTCACTATTGCGGCCTCTCTCGTTGTGGAGGTCAGGCTCCAGACGCTCAGGCTTAGCATTTGTGGCTCATGGGCCTAGTCGCTCCGCGGCGTGTGGGATCTTCCCAGACCAGGGCTTGAACCCGTGTCCCCTGCATTGGCAGGCAGATTCTCAACCACTGCGCCACCAGGGAAGCCCCTCCAGCTTTGTTTTGATTTCCATTTGCATGGAATATCTTTTTCCATCCCCTCACTTTCGGTTTGTATGTGTCCCCAGGTCTGAAGTGGGTCTCTTGTAGACAGCATATATATGGGTCTTGTATTTGTATCCGTTTAGCAAGCCTTTGTCTTTTTGTCTTTTGGTTGGAGCATTTAATCCATGCACATTTAAGATAATTATCTATATGTATGTTCCTATGACCATTTTTCTAATTGTTTTGGGTTCGTTTTTGTAGGTCCTTTTCTTCTTTTGTGTTTCCCACTTGGAGAAGTTCCTTTAGCATTTGTTGTAGAGCTGGTTTGATGGTGCTTAATTCTCTTAGCTTTTACTTGTCTGTAAAGCTTTTGATTTCTCTATCGAATCTGAATGAGATCCTTGCCGGGTAGAGTAGTCTTGGTTGTAGGTTCTTCCCTTTCATCACTTTAAGTATATCATGCCACTCCCTTCTGGCTTGTAGAGTTTCTGCTGAGAAATCAGCTGCCAACCTTATGGGAGTTCCCTTGTATGTTATTTGTCGTTTTTCCCTTACTGCTTTCAATAATTTTTCTTTGTCTTTAATTTTTGCCACTTTGATTACTATGTGTCTCGGCGTGTTTCTCCTTGGGTTTATCCTCTGTGGGACTCACTGCGCTTCCTGGGCTTGGGTGGTTATTTCCTTCCCATGTTAGGGAAGTTTTCGACTATAATCTCTTCATATATTTTCTCTGGTCCTTTCTCTCTCTTTTCTCCTTCTGGGACCCCTATAATGCGAATGTTGTTGTGTTTAATGTTGTCCCAGAGGTCTCTTAGGCTGTCTTCATTTCTTTTCATTGTTTTTTCTGTATTCTGTTCCACAGCAGTGAATTCCACCATTCTGTCTTCCAGGTCACTTATCCGTTCTTCTGCCTCAGTTATTCTACTATTGATTCCTTCTAGTGTAGCTTTCATTTCAGTTACTGTTTTGTTCATCTCTGTTTGTTTGTTCTTTAATTCTTCTAGGTCTTTGTTAAACATTTCTTGCATCTTCTCGATCTTTGCCTCCATTCTTTTTCCGAGGTCCTGGATCATCTTCACTATCATTATTCTGAATTCTTTTTCTGGAAGGTTGCCCATCTCCACTTCATTTAGTTGTTTTTCTGGGGTTTTATCTTGTTCCTTCATCCAGTACATAGCCCTCTGCCTTTTCATCTTGTCTATCTTTCTGTGAATGTGGTTTTTGTTCCACAGGCTGCAGGATTGTAGTTCTTCTTGCTTCTGCTGTCTGCCCTCTGGTGGATGAGGCTATCTCTATATTTTCATTTTAATGTTGCTGGACATTTGGATTGTTCCTGTTGTTTGTTATTATAAACAATGTGGTATAAATATCTGTCTACATATTTCCTGGTTGACATGTTAGAGAGTTTCTCTGGTTATATACCTTACATGGGATTGGAATCCTTGAATTGTAGGGTAGGGGATGCACAAATAATGCTAAATCTTCCCAAAGGAGTTGTGCCGCTTTACACTTCCATTATCAGTAGATGAGCACTAACACTTGCTGTTATCTGAATTTTGAATTTCTGTCATTTTGTTAAGTGTGAAATCATATCTGGTTGTAGTTTCAATTCAGATTTTCCTGAGTACTAAAGAGGTTACACATCTTTACATGTTTTGGGGCTATTTGTACTTCCTCTATTGTGAAACTCCTGTTTATTTCCTTAGCCAGTGGGGTTTTTTTTTTCTTTGTTTTTTTTTAATGCATAACCATTGAAGTGTTTAAATTGGGTAGGATCTTGGTCAGATATGCATTTTAAGTAATCACTATTGTAGAATTTGAGGGTTTTGGGGGGGGATATTGAGAAGTGAATGATAAATAAAACTAGCTAATTCTCTGTGATTTGAACCAGAAGTAACAAAGTAGATGTGAGTATAAGAAACAGAAAGCAAGTTTACCTGACTGGAGTGGATAACATGAACTATAAGACCTTCTTCTTAAACTTTAGTATGCATGGGAATCTTCTCATGAGACTGTTAAGAAAGATTCCTGGGCTTCATCCCAGAGATTCACAGTTAGTAGGTCTGCATGGAGCCCAAGAACTGCATTTCTAACAGACGCTCAGTTTATGCTGGTGGTGCAGGCCTATGGATCATATCTTTGAGTAGTACTGAATTGAAGTACAGCTGTTGGATCTAAGAGATTCTTAAAATCCAGGACCAGGAGTTTTGATAAATGATATGGGAAATAATTTATAGCCCTTAGGAGGCATTTTGTTCTAGTGAGAGGAGACCTAGACTGAGCTTCATATTCCCTTACACAAGTCACTTAAACTTTTTGAACTGAATGTCTTTTATAAAATGGGAATAATAATACCAGTTCTTCCTACCTTTTGTAGTTGTTAGTATACAGAAATAAGGCACGTGAAAGCTCTTTGCAAAACCTAAAACCCTGTACTAGTGAATATTAACTGAAAGGGTACACTGGGATCGAACTTTTGAAAGTTTTATGTACACACACACGCACATATATATATACACATAGGCTGCACTTCATTGAGTCTGAAAGGTTACTTATATTTAAAATAGTAATGTAAACAAAATGGTGTTTGGATCTTCAACTCTAAGATAGTGTGGTGCAGTAGAAGTTTGTGAGTATTGACTATGTACCAGGTGTATGCCAATAAGTGTGGACCGAAGGAGAAGAGTCCTTGCCCTTAAGGAACTTTGTCTTATGAGACGACTGAAATACATACAATTTTTTTTTTTTTAATGCTGTTGTGTCGGGGTTGTAGCCAATTTTCTTTTTTTTTTTTTTTTAATTAATTTATTTATTTATTTATGGCTGTGTTGGGTCTTCGTTTCTGTGCAAGGGCTTTCTCTAGTTGTGGCAAGCGGGGGCCACTCTTCCTTGTGGTGCTCGGGCCTCTCACTATCGTGGCCTCTCTTGTTGCGGAGCACAGGCTCCAGACGCGCAGGCTCAGTAACTGTGGCTCACGGGCCCAGTTGCTCCGCGGCATGTGGGATCCTCCCAGACCAGGGCTCGAACCCGTGTCCCCTGCATTGGCAGGCAGACTCTCAACCACTGCGCCACCAGGGAAGCCCCAACATACAATTTTAATACAGTATTTTGTTGATAATGACAGAGGCATGTTCTTGGACTGTTGAATAATATAAAAAGCAGGGGAAAGGGAAATGGAGAGTATTGGGAAGCTTGTGAGTGTATGCATACAAGTGTTCAAAAAGTGTCCAAAAGAAGTTAAATCTGATGTATAGATTTTTTCCCCCTTTGTAGATGAATCAGAACTCCTCACTGTTCCTGATGGTTGGAAGGAGCCAGCTTTTTCCAAAGAGGACAATCCCAGAGGACTCTTGGAGGAGAGCAGTTTTGCAACTTTGTTTCCAAAATATAGAGAGGCTTACTTGAAAGAGTGCTGGCCATTGGTACAGAAAGCCTTGAGTGAACATGTATGCATATCTTATGTATTTCTTTGAGATTTTGTTTTTGCTTATATCTTTTAAGTAACTGAATGTGTGCTGATGGATTTTTTTTTAAAGGTGCTACCATAGCTGGTTAATTTGATTCCTTTGATATTTTAAACAGACTAGGTAAGCTTTATCCTTACAGGTCATTTTTAGTTTTGTGAATAATAGATTACTTGGAAAAATTCACATGCCTTTAAATATTTAGGGGATTCACAGATGGTCTGAAACTCACTTGTGAACTCCAAATTTCAGAATGTCTACTCTGCTTTAATGGTTGCCATGAACCTGTACAGTTTGAGCTGAGGCATACTCCTGGCATTGCTTAACTTTTCATTGTAAATGAAAGATGTGGATGTGACCAACTTTCCTCTGCCATGCCCTTAGAGCAGTGTATTTGATTTTATTTTTCAAACTGGATTGAGACCCCTTAGTGAATCAAGAAGTCAATTTAGTGGATATAATGAGCCTTCAGAAAAAAATACATCAATGTATCACATGTGGTAAGGATAAGTATCATTTTATGAAGCGTTTGGTTTACCTGTGTGTGTGTGTACACTAGATTGATAGAAAATGTATTTCTCAGCTGTGGCACTGCTCTAGAGTCATTTGTGCCCATTAGGTATGAGGGTGGTTTAGCAAACTGCAGGCATGTTTTACAGCTGTCTACAGTGGAGATTAGACTCAATTTTTGTTTTTTTTTTGTAAACTCATAGACACCTAACCTTAGGTTTAATTGTTCATCATTCACTATATTGAAATATTCTTCAAATTATGCTCACAAGTTAGAAAACAGCATTTTTATTTGCTTTGTTGCAATCTGATTCTTCCATTTGAAAGTTAATGCATAGTTTTTAATCACTGTAGTAATCATAATCACTGCTTTTATTTTTAAACCTATGATAATTTGTTTTTACTTTGTATTTAGCTAATACAAACCAGCTAGAAAAAAGTTTGAAAGGGAAAGTCCATTCTCACTCTAGGGGGCAGATTAGAGATTAGAGCTGGATCCAGCCAGGGTAGGGAAATTATATAGCTTTACATTTTTACCTTAATTTTTAAATGTAGCCTCATTTTGATTGATATATATTTTTTAAACTAGAGATAATCTTTATTCCAATAAGTATAAATTATTCTAAAGCCAATTATAAATGTTTTCAATTGCCTGAGTTTTTTATATTTTTTGAAGTCTAAAAGTAATCAAGTATTCATTATTTACATTAACTTTCTAGCTTCTTCAAGGAAAGAGTTAATGAATTTTGAGATAGCTTAATGGCACAGAAATTATTAATTTGGTTAGGATCAGCTCTGTAATTATCTAAAATTGAAATCATTTTCAGACAACAGCTTGTTTGCTCTTTTTGTATTGTAGCATGTTAATGCAACCCTGGACCTGATCGAGGGCAGCATGACTGTCTGTACAACAAAGAAGACATTTGATCCATATATCATCATTAGGGCCAGAGACCTAATAAAGCTGTTAGCAAGGAGTGTTTCATTTGAACAGGTAAATGACTTACAGAGACTTTGCTTTATTTGCATCAACATTAGAGACAATATATAACACTGTGTCCCCTCCTGCACCATAAAGTTTTCGTTTTTGTGCTTAAATATCATTTTGTGCTTAAATTTCTTGGCTTGGAGAAGATATGTACTTGTCAAGAATATTGATGGGGTATTCTTTTTTATTTTCCCAAAAGGCAGTACGAATTCTTCAGGATGATGTTGCATGTGACATCATTAAAATAGGTTCTTTAGTAAGAAATAAAGAAAGATTTGTAAAAAGAAGACAACGGCTTATTGGTCCCAAAGGATCTACGTTGAAGGTACTTTTCATTAGTGAAAAAGTATGTCTTCCTTTTTTGTTAGTTTTTAAGTGTACTGAACTTCAACTTATTGCTCTTTTGATACAGGCGTTGGAACTCTTAACAAACTGTTACATTATGGTACAGGGGAACACGGTTTCAGCCATTGGACCTTTTAGTGGCTTAAAAGAGGTGAGAACTATTTGTTCTCTTCAGTTAATTTTCCACAGAGAATAAATGAAATAATATAGTAGTTCATTGGATAATATATTGTTTTATATATATATTTTTAGAATATGCTTTGTTTGATTTTCCATTAGTAAATTCTTCTTGTAATTTGAGGGAATTCATGTAATTTCCTGGACCCTAACATATTATGGCCAACGTTTGGTAACTGAAGAGAGATCCATTTCTGAATTAGGAGGTCTGCACATGATTACTCCCTCCACTCAAATTTTAAGTGGGCATTTAAGGTCTCAGTCTGTAGCAAACATAAGAAACACGAAGTAATTACATGCATTTAAATGACTGGAGAATTGAACAGATCTTGTTCTTTGCAGTAATGTATTCAGCCAGTAGAGGTCAGGCTCAGAAAACTTCCTTTAAGATATATTTTCTTTGAATGTTAATGTTTTTATGAACATCTTCTTTACCTTGTCAGATGTTATGAGAAAATCTGTGGAGCAGATACTGTTTCTATTAACTCCTTTTGAGGCTTTTGTTGTCTGTATCTGGCAGCGAGGTCTTACTTGCTTTCCAGGGCCTTTAACCTTAATTCTATTGGACCTCTTTCTCATAAGTTATCTGCTTTTTTCTCATGGGGCAATAATAACTTAAATATTTTGAATATTTCACAGTTTTGAAGAGTCTAAGTATATTATTTAATTCTTATGACAGATCCTTAAGGTAGTTTTATTTCCATATCACAAATGAAAAAGCTGGAATAGGAAAATTAAGTGCCTTTGCCGTATGAAGTGGCAGTCCCACTCTTTGAGTGCATATTTTCTAACTCTAAATCCAGCCCTCTTCCCCCTAAATTTTTCAGCTCCAGAGTGTTGTGTTAATTCTGTGTATAGCTTTTTATCAGTAAAGTTGAGAGACTTCAATGTATCCAAGGGAGGTTGACTATTATGAAAGATCTAGAAGCCACTCAGAACAGTTGAAGGGACTGCAGTACCCAATTTGGTAGCCATTGCCTGGTTCATAGGCTATTTTGTGTTATATTAATCCTCGTCTACCTAGTTCACCAAAATCTTTATACATGACTGATTCATTTTTCTTTGCAAATTTCAGGTTCGAAAAGTAGTCCTAGACACTATGAAGAATATTCATCCAATTTATAACATTAAAGTGAGTGTTCACTATATATTACTACAAAGTGGTTATCAAATTGTTTTTAGCTACAGAAACCTTTCTTGAAAGTAAATCTTTTATGAAAGCCTAATATACAAAACAGATAAAGCAGAGCTATTTTGGGTAAATTGGGGTAGAGTTCAGCCCACTCAACTCTATCCCAGTCCCCTATAGTTACTTCTTTGGAAGTTTAGGTCTCTTTGGAGTACAGTTTGAAAGCAAGCTATTGAAGGGGACAGTGTAATGTAGTGATTCACTTCCAATACAAATAAAATAAGCTTCATAGGATTTGTAGTAGATGGTACCAATTCAGTGTTCTTAGGTTATGAGCCCACATATTATATTTAAAGATGTGATCTTTTACAATTCTGCTTTTTTCTTTTTTTAATTTATTTAAAAAGATTTTTTTTTTTTGGCTGTGTTGAGTCTTCGTTGCGGCACACAGGATCTTTGATTGTAGCACGCAGGATCCTTTGTTGCAGCGCACGGGCTTCTCTGTAGTTGTGGCATGCGGGTTTTCTCTAGTGGCGCGCCAGCTCCAGGGCGCATGGGCTCTCTAGTTGAGGCACCCGGGCTTAGTTGCCCCGGGGCATATGGGATCTTCCCTGACCAGGGATCGAACCCGTGTCCCCTGCATTGGAAGGTGGATTCTTTACCACTGGACCACCGGGGAAGTCCTGAGTTCTGCCTTTTTCTATAAGTAAAGTCTGGAATATTTCGGATTGCATTAAAACCTATTTTGGAATTTAACACTCAAATTACAGGCTCTTCGAGAGAGATCTGTTATATCCCTGTATGCATAAAGTTCATGATTGTTCTTGGAAATGTAACCATGGTATAATGAGTTGTTTTATGATGGATATTTGTTAAACAATCCTTGAATTTAATGAAGTTAAGTTGAAAAGTCACTCTTAAATTGGGGTGAAAAAACGATTTTGAGTTACATTGGGACATTAAAGATGAGCTCGTCTTGCATCTGATGCCTAGTTTGCATCCTCTGATGTTTCAGTGTCTATAAAATTCAGATGGAGTAGGGGAAGTGTGAAAACATTCGTTTTGTTGATCATGAGAAACTATTTTTTTCTTGCCCTGTGATATTTCAGATGCTACTGAAAGCTACCTGCTTATAGGAAACATCACTAATTAAGAACTCTCCCTGCTATTGTTAGGTTGAATTTTAAAGGTTTTAATGAAATAATGGTTGAAAAACTGAGTTAGTCTTATTTTCATCTCAGTTTGTTTTAACAATTCTGTCTAAATTTCTAATGGTTTTCTGATGCTTGGTTAATTATGCATGTTTGGGATTATATATTTTTTCTTTCCGGAATTGGTTTAATCCTACTGAAGAGACTAAGAATTGTTCCTTTTAATTTTATTATTTATAGGAACAATGTTGATAATGTCTTAGGTTGAGAAACATACGACTTCTAAAATTAAAAATGTTTGGGACTTCCCTGGCAGTCCAGTGGTTAAGACTTCACCTTCCAATGCAGGGGGTGCAGGTTCGATCCCTGGTCGGAGAGCTAAGATCTCACATGCCTCACGGCCAAAAAACCAAAAAGCATAAAACAGAAGCAATATTGTAACAAATTCAGTAAAGACTTTAAAAATGGTCCACATCAAAAAAAAAAACTTTAAAAAAAATTAAATTAAAAGTTTACTTTGTTCATATATTGCCATGGTTGAAGACCTTAATGATTAAACGAGAGTTGGCGAAAGATTCTGAGTTAAGATCACAGAGTTGGGAAAGATTTTTGCCACAGTTCAAGCACAAAAATGTGAATAAACGCAAGGAACCAAAGAAGAAAACTGTTAAGAAGGAGTATACACCATTCCCACCACCACAGCCAGAAAGTCAGGTCAGTATTAAATGTTGAATTTCTTTACATGAGGGGGAAACCATTTTAATCTATTTTTGTCAGAAACTTTGAGGGTATTTTGGGTGGAATTTCTTTGTATGTACGTTTGGGTGTGTAAAGATATAAGAAACTGAAGGTAAGTGTAAATAGGCTTATTTTGAACTAATCGTATGGGGGTGGGGAGTGGAAGCTTCATACTGTGAGTGTGAACTCCGTCAAGGTGGGTGGTGTCAGTTGTGTATCTGTAGCCACTATAAATGTTCCATGGTTTAAAAAAATTCAACGATTTAGTCCACAATGCTTTCTACTCTGCTTTAGCATCATTCATGTGACCATGTACTATATGATTGCTCTGGATTTGAAATCTTAAGTCTAATATCTATCCTTTTTTTAAGACATGAATGCCTCTAATTTTGTCAACTGTCTTCTGGCATCATTCCCTTTCTAAAATTTCCTTTTCTCTCTTGCCCATCACTGTTTTCTTTCATACTCCCTTTTCTTCTATCACACCTGCCCAACAAAACTAAAACTTGGATCAGTCCTAAAACTTGACTTCTTTCCCATAACGTGGCTACTAAACATAGCTGAAGAAAGTCATATCTTTGGATTATATCCCTTAAAAATTCACGTTTCCAACCTCAGATAAGTCTTCAGTATTCTCTGGCAGCTCTGTGTCCTCTTAATTCTTTAGCCACCCTCCCACTCCAGTAAAATAAAATGCAATGTCATCTACTAGAAGTATTTGAGACTACAAGGCAAGAACTCTTTCAACTTCCTCTTATCTCACAATTTTTTTTTCCATCTGCATCAATCCTTTCTTTGCCTGTTCTTTGAATTCTGTCTTCACCTGTCTTCTGAGGTGTCTTGCTTCATTATTCCCTTCCTTGGCTGTATGTTAAAGTCTTCCCTTTTTATGAGTTCTTTGTGCTCAGCATGTAAACCCATCTCTTTCTGTGTACTATATCTTGTCTTCCCCACAGCCCTGTGTTTGTAGTTTTCCAGGAAGGTTTGATGAAAGGTCAAAGGTAAAAAAGGAATGATGATCTTCATAGTAAAAAAAAAAAAAAAAACAGTGAAAGTGTTGGATCTTGAGGTCTACTTTGGAAAACAAAGAAAGTGAAGCCAGAAAGAAAGTGTTAGTTGGGGGGAAGTGGAGTGATCCAGCTACTAAACCATGCTTCTGTAACACCTGATATATTTTGTATAGCCCTGTACTGTAGTTAGTAGTTGTCGTTTTATCTTTTTTCTCTATGTAAGCTTCTTGAATCAGCAATGTCTCATTTAACTTATTCTGCCACTTACTTGCTATGTAATTATGGGCATAATTTATTTAACCCATCCATGCCTCAGTTTCTTTGTACATAAAATGGGGATAATGATCATACCTGTCTCAAAGAATTGTTAATGAGGATTAAGTGAGTTAGTAATTGTAGAGAGCTTAGTATGAGAGTTTAGTAGAACATTGCCTTAGGTAGACCAACTAATTATATGTTGACTATCTACTTAATGAATTTGCTATTGCTTGGTCTAATTAGTAGTCTCCACATCCTGACAATTCTTTTCATTTTGTATGCTGCAACTTTTTTTTTTTTTTAAACAGGCTTTTATCTCTTCTCCTTTCTTCTGTACCTTTTATAAAGTGCTACTTTGCTCTCTTCACTCTTTTCAGGAACCTTCAGTCATTTCTAAATCATATCCCACCTCCCTTACCTGTCATTCATGTTTCTTCATGCTTCCCCAAAACTGTCTTTCCAGTTTCCTCTCACACTTTTCTGAATCACTGACCTTCCACCCCACCTCAAGCAGTTTGTTGTGTATTCCATGAACACATCACCTACTTTCCTACCTCCATGCTTTTGTGCATATATATGCCCGTCAGCTTAGAGGACATTTCCTTCTTTTTAAGTTGCTACCTTTATGGAGTACTCATAGTTTTGACCCCACTGTCTTTACCTCAAGGTCATTGTGAGTTTCTTAGGAATTGACTTCTCATCTACGTTATTTATGATGTATTGTAAATACTGATTTCAACAGATTGATAAAGAATTGGCTACTGGTGAATACTTTCTGAAGGCAAGTCAAAAGAAGAGACAGAAAATGGAAGCAATAAAGGTAAGACTATGTCTAGCTTACAACACTAATTGCAAAGTTTATAGATACTTGAATTCTTATTTAACTACAGAAGCGTTTTTTAATGTAGTTTTTTTATTAATGATGTAGGCTAAACAAGCAGAAGCTCTTAGTAGGAGACAAGAGGAAAGAAACAAAGCGTTTATTCCACCTAAAGAAAAACCAGTTGTGAAACCTAAGGAAGGTAATGCTTGTTTTCCAACTCTTGGTATGCTGTAAAAGTCTGTTAGAGGAAAAGTAAACCCATAGTGGATTAGTCTGAAGCTCTTTGAGTGTTAAGAAATAACCATGTGTTTCATCAATTCTCTTAGCATTTCATTAATCACAAATCCTAGGGAAAAGCGGTGACTGAGATAATTTATACTTTAGTAGCAGCTAATGCCTATTTAAGAGTATCCCAGATTGACAGTCCCTTCCTGACCTCTGTGCTGAGGAAGGACTCTGTTGTGAAAGATATAAACCAGAGCAGTGAATCTTCTGTAAAAATAAAACAGTAAGATCCCTGAGCTCTGCTATCATGCCCTTTAAAAAGAGCTTATCACAAGTTGTACTTTCTTTACTTGTGTGATCTGTGGCTTAAAATTTGATTCCTGTATGGTTAACGTGGATTTCTCATCACTTGGGCTAAAAGACACCAACAAAATGGCAGGACGATCTTTCTTACTCAGGGGCTTTTAAAAAGACACTCAGAGAAAACACTCTGATGCCTTTTCTTCTCATTCCTAGCCTCATTTTGATCCATCTTCTCCTCTTTCGCATTTTCTTTTCCACTAGTAACACGTGTACTCTTCTGTAAGGTAACTCTCCAGAGTGGTCAGTGGCACAATGAGGGGAGGGAGGTCACCAGCAGCACTGCACATGACCTGTTGGTCAAAGCCAGATGTAACATTACTATTTTGTTAATTTATATCAGTGTTAACAGCTTTAAAAGTATTGTATTCTACTATTTAGATCCTTGGTTATATAAAAGTTAAAAATATCTTAAGCATTATAATTTCTGGTTTGTACAATCTGTCAGTTATGTACTCTGAAGGTATTCAATAGCTAGTTTAATCTCAGTTTATTACTGATTTAAGTGTAGATATTCCACTCTAGTGGCGGCTTTAAGTCTGCTCTCAAGTTGCTGGGTTGTTTGATGACATTTTATCTTGTGGTTCTTTTATGTCCTGAGTGCTGTTCTTTAAATAATAAGAAAAAGTTGCATTTTTTTTCACTGCTTTTCTCTGGTTTGTTCACACTTTTTGTGTTAAATACATGGGGTTGGGTTCTGTTAGAAGGACCTCCAGATACTCTCAGATTATTGTCTTTATTAGCAAAATCTTGTTAAATGAAATACTAGTAGTCATTAATTGAATATTAGGAAAACTAAGTTTTTTAAGGAATACTCTAAAGTTCCAAAGTACAGAAAAGAATATAAATAAAAATAATCTTATCTCAAACAATTTAAGGGAAAAAATGTAATTTTAATATAGTTGAATCCAGTAATTGGTTCAAATAGTTAAAGTGTAATGCCATTTTCGTGTATATTTTCACTAATGTATTTTTAAAGTACTTTGTTTTCTCCTAGTTAGAAGAAATTTCTAACTTTCCTTTAAGCAAGTGTTTTATATTTTATAAGATGATCTTTCAGTTGTAACAGTACTCTGAAATTTTTGTCTTATATATGCATTCTTTGTTTTATTTGGTATAATCTAAAGAATTACATGTATTGTTTTTAATTTATTTAGCTTCTACGGAAACTAAAATTGATGTGGCCGCCATCAAGGAAAAGGTTAAGAAAGCAAAGAGTAAGAAACTGGGAGCTCTTACAGCTGAAGAGGTTAAGCTTAAAATGGAAGCAGATGAAAAGAAAAAGAAGAAAAAAAAGTAACATACAAAAAACAAAAACAAAAAACCCTGAGCTAGAATTTATTAAGCTATCTCCTTTTGTAAAGGATTTTGAGATACTAGGGCATTAGTTGCCTTATCCGTGAGAAGTAATACCCTGATCACTTTTTTCTGAGTTTGTTTTGTTCTTTATAACAGTGTTTATATAAACAGCAATTCTTTATAAATTATTGTATTCTCCATGTTTTTTGAAAAATTTTATACTAGAAGGTGGTATATATGTGTTTATATGCATTGCACCTAATCTAATCTATTCCAGGCAGGTTTTGTCTAGGCATGGTTTTAGGGGTAATTCTTAAGATTGTTTATATAAAGATTTTTGCAGTGTGGCTACTGTAATTATCCATCAAATCCAATGTCTGAGGCCATTGGTTAGTCTTTAAATGTAATCATGTCCCAGCATTTGGTTTTGAGGAAGATAGATTTTTCAGTGCTCTAATGGCAACAAGTAAACATTTAGGTTTATCCCTTTTTGTAATCTCATTTTACATTTTGTTCCAAGATTAATCCATAATCCAAAAAAGCAAGGCCTTTTAAATTAATTCCCTTAATTACTATACCAATATGAGTCTGAGGAAGTAGTAAACCAGAAAGACATCAAATTTGCAAGAGAACAGGGAAAACCAGATATTTAGAGTTGAAGCAGCATGCAACAGGTTATATAGAAATGTTTTTACTGATGAGGGCCAGGACTCACCTAAATCTAGCTCACTGATTTTACATATTTAGAAGCTAAGGCATACAGGGGATAGGTTACTCACTGAAAGTCACAGCTGTGGCAGCCTGAAAAACAATGCTTCTTCATAAAAAGCGGAAAGTAAAGATGAGTTTATCTTATCATGTTAGGAAATTGAACCATTTCTTCTTTTGAGTAAGGGTTTGCTGCAAATTAGAAATACACCCAATTTTTATTTATTTATTTTTTAAAGCCATGTATGAATGAGGCTTTTTCCCCCCCCTGGATTGTATTAGTTCAGAAGAACTAAATGAGGGTATTTGTGCTTGACCAAACTGATAATTATAACACTCAGTATTAGGATTGGTGGAGTAACAATGAGGAAAAGAGACGTGTATCTGTTACGTGGAAATACTGGCCAGTCTGGAAACACAACAGAGTAGTAACCTGTGAAACAAACAAAATATCCTCTTAAATGTTATTCCTCATAATGCAGTAACATAGCTCAGATAGATCGTATACAGTTTAAGGTTTATATACATACGTGTCACTTTGTCTCGTTGTGGGTTAGCTATAAAATCAGAAGAAAGAAAAAAAAGAATAGATACTGGTGAGGCTTTTTTGTTTTCTTTTTAAAAGCCAAGTCTCTTAATTATAACCATTGACTGTTGCAATCAACTTGTTTATATAACCTTTATATATAAACTTTTTATATACCACTACTATAAATGGAAAATCATTTTACATAATGTAACTGGCAGATAAAATAAATGCAATTGAAATAAAACAATTAAAAATAACTATTATTAGTAATAATCAGTGTGAGCAATTTATTAAAATATTTTCCTGAAAATAAGTTTCTCCTGAGAAGAATGATATTATCTTTGCTCAGTCAGTAATGAAGAGACAGTGACCTCTCAATGCATTCCAGTCTGTCATTAGTATGTCATTAGCATTTGGATATCAAAGTCATATTTACTCCTCTCCTTCCACTGAGCTTTATTAAGATTTTGACATTCAGAGCACTGGGAAGAGAATTCCACATCTGCCATAGCCTTCTTATACTTTTTAAATGGTCAGACACCTCTTTTACACTGGTTCTGTGCCAGCTGCTGTTGCATTCCTGTGGTGGAACCCATCACGGAGCTGACCCTCTGGTACTCGTGAGCATCCCTGGTCGTCGTACCTGTGACTGACTGACTGGGCTTTGTGGTGAATTGCCACGAACCTTGTGCTGCTTTAACTTTTCTTGGCAGTTACATCCATGAAATCAAGGTATGATATGCTTGCTAGTTATATTTTTTCTTACATATATATTTTTTAAATGTTTTAAACATTCAACTTTTGAATATCGAAACAAATGTCATCCATGCACTAGCTAAAATCAGCTTGTGTACCATTGGTGTGCCCAGCACATTTTGCAAAACCATCCTGATTTGGCCTCCATTGGTATTTATTGAACCTACCAGTATTCAGAAGACCACAAAGGGATTTTTTTCCCTCCAGTGTTTGCCATAATTTGTCAGAGACGAAATCTGATAAATAAAAGCTTTTATCCTCTAACCCTTATCCCCTGCAAATTAGCATGTGTTTTCCTTTGTCTTTCTTAAGAGCCCAGGGGCTTTTCATTATTGGACTACAGCCTTAATTTTCTGAATTTTATCCCACAAGGTTAGAGACCATTTCAAGCTAGATCTCTAAGATCAAAAACTAAAACTCCAGCGGTTTTCTTCTTGTTATCATTGTGCTGGTGGTGGTGTTACTGTCTCGATTTTTATAGAGAATGAATGATTTTTTTTTAGGAAATATGCAAATTAGCAATTATTTGCCTTCCAGACTAGGCACTTTGGTTACAAAGTTGAATTAGATAGGCATAATTCCTGCCTGTTTGGGATTCAGAGTCTAGTGGGAAAGACAGCTAACCAGTGGCAACAGTTAAATTACTTTTTACATAATTTAAAATTATTGTCTCAGTTTTCATCACAGATTCTAAAGAAGCATTATGAGTCTTGTTCACGAGCATAAAAACATACCATCTAAAACTTTGGACATAAAGAAGACACCAAAATACCAAGAGTAAACTCAATATCTGAGATTACAGGATGGATGAATTTGGGGATAATAGATAATATTTACTGAGTGATACTGTATGCCAGGCACTTATTCTAGATATAATTTTTTTCCATTCGTTTCACGAAACCTGTGAAGAGGTGCCACTGTCTACATTTCATTATTGAGGAAACAGGTCCAGACACTTGCCCAGCGTCACAAATGGTGGAACTGGAAATTGAACTCAGAAATATTGTTTCTGAAATCTGTGGTTTTAACTCTTATGTCATACTGCCTAACTTGGGAGAAAAAAAAGACATGCTTTCGTAGTGTTGGAGCAACATGAAAAATTCAGTTAACATATTGGTGCTCTGAGAAGGTATTTGTTGCACTATGGCTACATGTTAGTGAGTTCTGTAAACAAGACTAATTAGGAGGGAAAGAATGGTTGAACTGGAGAGAAATGACTGGCTCAGAAAGCCGGTAGAAAAAGCGTCTCTGTAGCTGGAGTGAAAATGAGAACTCAGTGTTTACAAATCAGGAGGAAGGGAAAAGCAGTTGAAAAGAATTTTATAATTTTAAACCCATAAGGGACCTTAGGAAATGTGCAAGCAATGCAGCACTTTGGCCAAACGAAAATTTATGCAATTAAGCCCCACCCCAGCCCTGCAGCCCTGAGGGGTTCAGTTGGTTACAGATCTGGACACAAAAGTCCTAGAGGATTTGCAGAGCTGCAGTAGCTTGATTGAGGTTTTCCTTCACACCATGGCAAAAAGTAAAAAAAAAAACCATACTGAGATGGAAAGGAATGTGTCTGGGACAAGAACCGTAAATAGACTCTTGGCCAGTTGTGTATTAATATTTCAAAGTTATGTAAAACATCCTTGGAAACGTATCTTCATTGGCCTACACTGTTCCTCAGTAAATGCTGTCTAACTAGGAAAAAGTGCCACGTTGCAGCTTTATTTCATTTATCTAATTCTGCAGATGAAAATGCAAGTCTTGAGTGCTTGGACAGGTAGTAGCACACAATTCAGAATTCTTTTGGTTAACTTTGTTATACAAATTTTTGATCTTGCTGAAATTAGCAAATCTTGGGTCTACAGTTTCCCAGCATCAGAGTCGCTTTGTTGTTTTTCTGATTAGCGCTAACTAAAGAATATTATTTGCTTCTTTAAATTTCTCTTGAACCATATATTCATTCCCAGGACAGTAAGCCACTGGTTTGATTGCTACCTGATGCCACTTTCCCTGAAAATAGCTGTTAGGATAAAACAAATGTTTGCATTCTTAGCTCTGTAGAAAGTCACAAGAGTTTTGAACACATTGTATTATTGGTAGATTGCTCCTTTTACTCACCGCAGAGATTGTCCAGACAGTTGTCATTACTGGGGCAGGCACTACATGTGGATCCTTTTTTATATGGCCAGGTTGGGTAATTGCCTCTGTGAAGTAGAGGAAAACTGTCCATTAGGAGAGTTTTTGGTTTCTGTCTTTTTTTTTTTTTCCAATTGCAATTTATTATGGTCCTTGGCTAAATCCTAGGATGGAAGTCCGCAGATTCAGAGGGTTGGTAAGAGAAGAGGAGAGGGGGAAGCAGAAATGGAAGCCTGCTAATATTTGCAGAGTTCATTCTAGGTGCCCGTGTTTAGGAACCTATGTCTTAATCTCAGTTAATTCTTAAGACAACTCGGGGAGGAAGTTATTTTTATTTGTTTTACAGATAAGGCAACTAAACCTCTAAAAAATTAAGTAACTTGCCCAAAATCACCAGGTACAGATGTCAGAGTCAGAACGAAACCTAGATTTGTCTGATTTCAGAGCAATACTCCCTCTACTTACTGTCTGGCCTATGTGATCACTGCCATCCAAAAAACTGTCCACCTTAGAAAAGCTACCATGACCCACGTTTTTGTTCTCCTCAGTCTAGCAAACGTCCATAGTTTTTATTGGATAGGAGCCATTTGTCTGGGGAAAGGGCTTTACAAAAGAAAATAACAAGAAATATGGGGGAGTTTCTAAAATGTAATTTGTTTTCACATAAAAGATGTGATAGAATAATAGATAATAATTACTGAATACTCTTCATGTACTAGGCACTGTTCTAAGCATCCTCGAATGAATCAATCTTCACAATAACCCTATGAGGAAGATACTATAATTTTTTTAATCCCCATAGCTAGAGGCTGAGGCACAGAGTGTTAAGTAATTGACCAAGATCACAGATTAGAAAATGAAATAATAACCAAACATTTTATATCCCCATGAATATCTCTGGAGTAGTAATGATGAAAGGCTGTACATTTATTTCAATGAACCTGCCATTGCTCTAATCTTTTTTGGAACTCTACTTTTGGAAAGGAGTTCTTAACTTTTTCATGTCATGTACCCTCTGGCAGCCTGGTGGAGCCTATGGGCTCTTTCTCAAAATAGTTTAAAAATACCTAAAATAAAGTTCATAGGATTATAAAGGAAACAAATTTAGTTGAAATAGTTATTAACATGTTAAAAATATTTGTGATATAGTAATATGTACTTCTCTATTAAGTATTAGGTAAGAGCTAGCAGGGAGTCTTAATAATTACAGTAATTTCAAGGTAGTGATAAAAACTATTTTGAGAGAGATGCAGCAACTAGAAAGTGATATGAACACATCTGTGATAAAGATACAGGTAGTGCAGTACAGTCATAGCTATTGCTGATAATGATTGGAGTGTTATCTTCATAAAGAAATGTTACTTTCAATAGAAGTTAGTGAAAAAGATGTAACTTTTTTCTAATCCAAGTTTATGGACTCCTCTCTCTTAATACTATACATTAATCTTCAGTGTTAAGACATTACTTTTTATTAGCACCTCATTTCCAACTAAAAAGATATGTTCAAATCTCCTTTGGCTCCAAATTAATTTAGGCTGTCTCAAATTTACCCTCATGTTTATGCTACCCTGTGGAAAATAGTCAAAGGAATATAGTAGAGATTCTGATAATTATAAAAGATATCCAAAATGGACATTAATCATTGGAGTATCTTTCATTGTTAAAAAGCACAGTACTCATTGAGTAGTTAAATTCTAGAATGTTTTTAATGCAGTCATTTATGCTACTTCATACTTTGTTTAATTGTGCATTCCATACTATAAAGAAGAGGGGAAAATTGCTACTTCAAAAACAAGCTAAAAACAAGGCAGTTGTGACTTCTAGGGAAATAGAATTCATCTTGGGAGAAACATGCTACTGGAAAGGCCTGACTTGTCTAGATGGGAATGATTAGGACAAAGATATCTACAGTCTCCCAAGGTAATAGAAATAAAAGCAAAAATAAACAAATGAGACCTAATCAAACTTACAAGCTTTTGCGCAACAAAGGAAATCATAGACAAACGAAAAAAACTATGGACTGGGAGAAAATATTTGTAAATGATGCAACCGATGAAGGGAAGTTCATACAACTCAATAACAAGAACAACAAAAAGAAAACCCAAAAAATGGGCAGAAGATCTAAATTGACATTTCTCCAAAGAACACATGGAGATGGCCAATAGGCACATGAAGAGATGCTGAGGATCACTAATGATTAGAGAAATGCAAACCAAAACTACAATGAGGTATCACCTCACACCGCTCAGAATGGCCATCCTCAAAAAGTCTACAAATAACAAATGCTGGACAGGGTGTGGAGGAAGGGGAACCCTCCAACAGTGAGGGTTTACGTTCCCTCACTGGGAATGTAAATTGGTGCAGCCACTATGGAAAACAGTATGGAGGGTCCTCAAAAAACTAAAAATAGAGTTGCTATATTATCCAGCAATCCCACTCCTGGGCATATATGTGGACAGAACTATAATTCGAAAAGATAACATGCACCCTAATGTTCATTGCAGCACTATTTACAATAGCCAGGACATGGAAACAACCTAAATGTCCATCTACGATGAATGGATAAAGAAGATGGAAGATGTGGTGTATATATATGGAATACTTCTCAGCCATAAAAGAAGAATGAAATAATGCCATTTGCAGCAACATGGAGGGACCTAGAGATTATCAAACTAAGTGAAGTAAGAAAGAGAAAGACAAATACCATATACTATCACTTGTATTTGGAATCTAAAATATGACACAAACAAACTTACCTACAAAACAGAAACAGACTCACAGAGAACAGACTTGTGGTTGCCAAGAGCTGGTGGGGACGTCAGGGAGGGATGGAGTGGGAGTCTGGGATTAGCAGATGCAAACTATTACATACGTGTATAGCTGAATCACTTTGCTGTACACCAGAAACTAATACAACACTGTAAATCAACTACACTTCAATAAAATAAGTTAAAAACACAGAAAGACAAAGGGACCTAAAGTATTCTGCCCAATAAAGAAGTAGGAAGTTTTAGTTTCCCCTGGTTGCCTGTCAGGGCCTCAGTTGTCTTATCTGCAAAGCAGGAGTAATAGTAGAACTTACAGACTTCATGAAGGTTAAATAAGTTTAGTATACGTGAAGCACTTAGAACTGTACTTAGTACATAGTAAACTTTATACAACGTTACGGCATTGTTTTTAATTATTGTAATCATGTTTAAAACTTCAATGCCATGGAAAATGCTCATATGTAATTTTAAGTAAAAAATAGAAAACGTGTATTTCCATTATCTCAGTTTTCTAAGTATGTGTATGATGCATAAGCACACATATATAAGTTTAAAGGAAGTTGGGGGAGAAGGTCATGTGTCTTCCCATTTTCCAAAGGGAGAAAAATGATGTCTGTTTCAAAACCAAAACTGTCAAAAGTAAATGAAATAAGTTATATAAATTGAGAAATTCAATTCAGAGTGGGTTTTTGTTCTGGTTTGAAAAGTTTAATAAGTTAATAAATATAATGGAATATTAATCTTCCCATCTTGTGGTGTTATTACAATATCCAATTAATCTATGTCCCTGAAAACATTTTAGTCTTCCTACTCTTAAAAATGTGTTCGTGTGTGTGTGTTTATGTAGTGTTTATAAAGGTGTACACACAGACACACAAACACAAACACACATACAAAGAAAAACGTATCAGAATGTAAATGGAGTAGATCTCTGGGCAGAGGAATTAAGGGTAACGTTAATTTTCTCTTTTACACTTTCTTTATTACCCAGATTTATTTTCTATAATGAAAATAAATACTTCTAAAATAGTTTTTTTTTTTTTCCCAGAAAGAGGTTAATTTGGGCACTTACCCTGGTCCATAGTTGCATATAAAATGTGCTCCATTGCGAAGAGTTTCAAAGCCAGAAACTCGAGGACAAAACTGTACTGCACAGCCAACTTTGTAACTATCTGCCCAAACAATCTGAAAGAAAATACAGATTGTTAAGAAGAGAGAGATACTAAAATGAACACTTGAGTATGATTAGGCCTTCATAAACACAGTGAGGCATATTAACTCTACTTAGGTAAAGCAGTTACCACCAGGGAAGTTTTAGGTAGTCAGAATTTCGTTGGAAATTGTGTGTGTACAAGGTGTGTGTGTACAAGGTGTGTGTGTGTGTGTGAAATAAAATAATAACTAATTTTGACAGCTAGTGCAATGAAGAAATAAAACAGGCTAACAGGATAGAGAGTGACTGCTGGGGAGGAAGAGGTCTGCTTTCACTTGGGTGTGCAGGGAAGGCGTCTCGAGTGTGGAGGCGGCATTTGAGGTGAGGCCTGAATGATGAAGAGGCAGCGCTCAAAACGTGCAGGAGACCAACTGATGGAGGAAGAGCATCCGTGCAGAGGGAGCCCTTGGGGCAAAGGCCCTGGCGTGGAGTCTGCTTGTGTGCAAGAGTGGCAGAAAGAAGGCAAGCAGAGGGGCTTCCCTGGTGGCGCAGTGGTTAAGGATCCGCCTGCCAATGCAGAGCACTCGGGTTCGAGCCCTGGTCCAGGAAGATCCCATATGCCGCGGAGCAACTAAGCCTGTGTGCCACAACTACTGAGCCTGCGCGCTAGAGTCCGTGAGCCACAACTACGGAGCCCGCGTGCCACAACTACTGAAGCCCGCACGCCTAGAGCCCGTGCTCCGCAACAAGAGAAGCCACCGCAATGAGAAGCCCACGCGCCACGAGAAGCCCACGCGCCACAACGAAGAGTAGCCCCTGCTCGCCGCAACTAGAGAAAGCCCACGCGCAGCAACGAAGACCCAACACAGCCAAAAATAAATAAATAAATAAAGGCAAGCGGAGCTGGGATCCAGGAGTGGGGGAGAATCACAGGCAATGAGGTCAGAGACAGAGGAGCAGCTCATGGAGAATCTTGTAGTGGAGGGAGGGAGAGTCCCTTTTTCAGGTCTTAGGAAGGTCACTTTGGTTGTTAAACTAGATGGACTGAGAAGAACAAGGGTGAAAAGAGGGAGGGAATTTGGAAGACTGCTTCACTGGTACTGGAAAGAGCAGATGGTGACTCTCACTTCGGTGATGGTAGTGGGGTTCCCTAGAACTGACCAGGTTCATGGTTCAGCTTAGGGGTAAAGCTGAAAGAATTTGCTTTGGTTTGAGGGTGGGGTAAGAGGGAAAGAGAAAAATCAAGTTAATGTTTGGGTCTGAACAACATTTGCTGAGACGGGGAAAATGAGGGAAGGAGGAAGTGGGTGGGAACACAGACAAGGGGTTCTGTTCAGTTCCTGCTACTCTTGAGATGCCCGTCAGACGACCATCTGCAGGTCAGAGGACAGAGCATGGCTCGAGACACAAACCTGGAAGACGTGGGAATGGATTAGATCATGTAGGCAAAGATAATAGATAAACAACTAAATGAGAGCATGGGATAAAGAAAAAAAGAAAAACAGCCAGCAAAACATTGAAAAGGAGTGGCTGGGGGCATAGGAGGGAAGCCAGGAACAGGGCCAGCTTCTGGGAGAGGGATGTGCTGTCCCCCTGGACCCCATGATCAGAAGGGCCCCATACTTGGTTTAATTCAGTGCTGTCACGCATTTTAGCACTTTCAGTGGCACTTTCCCCATGATTTTTGAACAAGGGGATCCACGTTTTCATTTTGCATTAGGCCACACAGATTACACGGCTCATCCTAACTGAGACTGTTGGCTGTAATAGAAGGCTAAAGAAAAAAGTATTTAAAGTATTTTAAAAATCTAGTATGTGGATTTAAGCCAGCAATTAAATGCACTCCTTTTTACAGTGATACGAAATTGAATTTTAAATTATTTTTAGCAACTTTGTGGCTAGTTGTACCAAATACAGGGAGATGGAAAGGTGAATGAGCTGGAGCCAGTGGGTGCCTTCACAAAATGTAGAGAGAAGCAGTCAAGAAACCATTATGCTAGGGTTTTGAGCTCTGTGAAGGGGAAGCAGAGGGTGCTCAGGGAGTTTACAGCAGGGATCCTGCTCTGAGTTAGTGAGGCCAGTGCTGAAAGTGAGCTGGTCTGGGAGCCCAGAGAAGATTCCCAGCAGGGGGGCAGACCTGTGTGAACCAACCCCGAGGTGGGAAAGACTCACAGAACTGAGACAAGGCCGGTGTGTCTGCTGAAAAAGGTCAAATGTACTCAAAAAGAACAAAAATAATCAATTAAGAAGAGCTCTCTGGGGAGAGTGTAGAGTAGGGGAAAAGGTTAGGATGGAGGCAGCTCCTCCAAGGCCTGTGGATGGAGTAGGAGGTGGGGGAGGAGCTAGGGAGGGGTGGGCATTGTCAGGGGGGCTGGGACACTTGGCATTCTGTCCTCCTCTTTGTGTGACAACTGGGGAGGAGCTGGGGAGGCAGGTACTGGTCTCCCACAGAGGATCAGTGCTCTCCTTTGGTGAAGGACGGCCCTCCCTGGTTGAGGTGGGGTGTCTCCCTTCCCATCTCACACCCTAGAATCCCCTGCAGGGAACTCCAGGTAACCAAGTAAATCAGGCCTCTATCTCCCCAAGAGCACCTAGTTTTATGGCCATTAATTCTCAGGTTTGATGCTTGTACTTTAATTTCCCAATCATTTTTGTATTTATTTTTAAATTTCTTCATTTCTATTCACTGCATCTCAAAGTGACTTCCTCTGGGGTGCTTTGTTTAAAATGCAGATTTCTGGGCCCATCTCAGTCCTACTGCATAAGAGTCACTGGAATTGTCTTTGAAATCTGTATTTTTTAAGAATTGAGATATAACTGACTACAAAATTATATTAGTTGCAGGTGTACAATGTAATCAATGATCCAATATTTGTATATATTACAAAATGGTCACCACAATAGCTAGTTAACACCTATCACTACACATGATTATGTGAACTTTTAAGATATACTCTTAGCAATTTTCAAATACATAATACCGTATTGTTGACTATGGTCGCCATGCTGTACGTTACATTCCCAGGACTTATTTGTCTTATAACTGGAAGTTTGTACCTTTTAACCACGTTCACCCATTTCACTCATCCCCCACCTCTGGCAACCACCAATCTGTTTTCTAAGAGTTCGTTTTATTTTTTAAGATTCCACACATAAATGAGATCATATGGTATTTGTCTCTCTCTGTCTGACTTACTTCACCTAGCCTAATACCTGTAGATCTATCCATGCTAATGACAGGATTTCCTTAAGGAAAAGGTAGTATATTTATATACACACACGTACACACAGGTACACACACACACATATTGGAACATTATTCAGCCAAAAAGTTTCTCTAGTTTAACAAGTTCCTCAGGCGATTCTTATGCATGCTAACTGGCCACGTTGGGAGTACGATCGCCTGAGTCAATCATTTTATATTTTGATCCTTTGGTCTTTGAGCACTTTCCTCCAGTGTTGTACCTCAAGTCTCAAGTATTCTTAATCTTTGGGTTCCTCCACACACACTTAATGCTTTATGCTATTTCTTTTTTTTTTTTTTTAATTTATTTATTTATTTATTTATTTATGGCTGTGTTGGGTCCTCGTCTCTGTGCTAGGGCCCTCTCCAGTTGTGGCAAGCGGGGGCCACTCTTCATCGCGGTGCGCGGGCCTCTCACTATCGCGGCCTCTCTTGTTGCGGAGCACAGGCTCCAGACGCGCAGGCTCAGTAGCTGTGGCTCACGGGCCCAGCTGATCCGCGGCATGTGGGATCCTCCCAGACCAGGGCTCGAACCCACGTCCCCTGCATTGGCAGGCAGACCCCCAACCACTGCGCCACCAGGAAAGCCCTATGCTATTTCTTTTATTCTACTTTCTTTTACATTTCTGATCTTTTTTCCAAGACAGTGCAAATGTTAGTTACCATTCATCTTGTGTTTTAGCCGGGCTCTCTTTAAATCAGGTTGTAATTAACATAGAGGCCATCCTTTTTAGGTTATGAATTTTGACAAAAGCATGTAGTTGTGCAGCCGTCACCATATTCAATATCTAGAACATTTCCCCAAAAGCTCCCTTGTGCCCCTTTGTGGTCAGCTCCCACCCCCAGCCCCTGGCAATCACTAATCTATTTCCTGTCCTTGTGGTTTTGCTTTCTCCAGAATGTTACATAAATGGAATCAGTTTAAATGTAGCTTTTTCAATCTGGCTTCTTTTACTAAGCATAAGCATTTGAGATTCACTCATGTTGTTGAATTCATTACTAGTCACTCAGTCCCTTTTCATTGCCGAGTAATATTTATTGCATGGATGTATCAGTTTATTTATCCATTCAAGTTGGCCTCTTTTTAATAGCTTCATGGGCATTCAGGTTCTGGGTTCAACTCTGTGGGCTCTAGGGTTACAAAGACCAAGTTTATATTCCAGCTCAGCCACCCACTGTGTGACCTTGGCCTCAGCTTCCTCGTCTATTAAATGAGGGTAACACCACCTACTCCAGAGGCTTATTTTGACATTTTAAATGGACTAATAAGAAAGTGATTAGAACAGCTTATGGAACATAGCAAGCTCTCAGCAGATGTTCATGTTTTATTCTCTTATGACTAATATTCTTCTGCTTTAAAACTTTTGAAACTTTTTTTTAATCAGGCAGATTCCTGTTGCATGTTTTCATTTTTTAATATGGTAAACAAAAATAATTAAAAAATATTAAGAGCTACTCATTGAGAATTTTCCTAGTGGCTGGGTAGTGTTCAGCATGTTACATGCAACATGTTTAACCTCGTAACACATCAATAAATACATCCTGCCCCAATTTTTCCTAGATGAGGGGTGGAACCTAATGCTACTTGACCACAAAGTGCTGTGAGGACAGTCCACGCCCTAAGCAAGATGCTTCCAGAGTGCTTTCCTTTTTAGCAGAATCAGGAACCTATACCTAACAAAAACATTGCATCTGGGGAACCCAACCCAGTGGGGGCAGGCATGTCTCTTCCTTCTAGCTAACAACCCCTTTACACCATCTTCCCCTTTCAATTCTCAGTATGAGTCCATCTGACTCATTATCAGTAATATGCAACATGTACAAAATCAGCTAGACAAACAGTGAAACATCGCACACTTCCGTTGGTTCTGGGAGGGTGTAAAAATAAAAATTTCAACGGGTGGGGATAAAAAGAAATGAGGTCAATAGTGCCATCTAGTGGGCATTCTTAGCACTATCAAACCTGAGCTGCTGCCCACCCAGCTACTTTTTAAATATTTCGTTAGTTATTTGGCTGCACCGGGTCTCAGTTGTGGCACGCGGGATCGTTTAGTCACGGTACGTGGGATCTAGTTCCCTGAGCAGGTTAATTTCCAGCATGAATTTAAAATGGTCCCCTGCATTGGGAGCGTGGCGTCTTAGCCACTGGACCACCAGAGGAGTCCGCCGCCCAGCTATTTAAGTCAAACTATTCCCAAACTTTACAAAGATGAACTGTCAGCAACAAAATATCTAACCTAAATAATCTTCCATATTAATACACCAGAATTCTTCCACAATTTAAATCTCTAGTGAAGACAGAACTAAAGTGTTGAATTAACATGTCAAGAAATATCACACTTTCATGAAGTAATAATGCATCTGGGGACTTCCCTGGTGGTGCAGTGGTTAAGAATCCGTCTGCCAATGCAGGGGACATGGGTTCGATTTCTGGCCTGGGAAGATCCCACATGCCATGGAGCAACTAAGCCCGTGAGCCACACCTAGAGCCTGCGCGCCACAACTACTGAAGCCTGTGCGCCACAACTACTAAGCCCACGCACCCCGACTACTGAAGCCCGTGCGCTCTAGGGCCCACGTGCCGCAACTACAGCACCCGGGCGCCGCAACTACTGAAGCTCGCGCACCTAGAGGCCGTGCTCCACAACAAGAGAAGCCACCGCAATGAGAAGCCCGCGCACTGCAATGAAGAGTAGCCCCCCCCTCGCCGCAACTAAAGAAAGCCTGTGCACAGCAATGAAGACCCAACGCAGCCAAAAAATAAATAAATAATGCATCTGAATCTATTGTCTTTACTCTGTACAACCACTGCTCACTGGCCAAAATCTGAAAATAGCTTGCTTTTTATTAACAATTAAGATGAGGGTAAGTGGGAAGTTATAAATACCCACTTGAGGTAATTTCCAGCATGAATTTAAAATGGCAACTGAGTAATCTTGGACCTCCCAGCAAGGATAAAAACAGGAAGTCTTCAACCAAGCTGTCAGAGCCTTCTTCCAATTGATGGAAAAACAGCTCATGGAAGAAATCTAAACTTTGTTCAATGACTACCAAATACTAGTACTTTACTAGATAAGCAACATATCTTATATCTGAATCCCAACTCTTCCTCTTACTAGCTAAATGACACTGGGATAACAACATCTTGACCCCTCTGAGCCTGTTTATTCATCTATGGGTAATAGCATCTCTTAGAGGTGTGTGGGTGAGAGTTGAATGAGATCTTAAATGTAGAGAGCTAAGTACCACATTCACTTAAAAAGTAGTTGCTGGTGCTGCATCTTCCCAGACCCAGGGGGGCCCTGGACATCCTCTCCATCATTTGAGTTGGGGGTAGACTGTAGTGGCCTCTTAAAGAGAACAGGTTAGGATCACTCACTTTGGGCTCTGCTACCTGTCTGAGATGAACTGGATTTTAGGAAATGTTTTCTTATGTCCCAAATATTAGCCCTCTTTTTTTTTCCCCTAGATGCAAGAGGAAGATTTACAAGTAAGCTGTTAATTTGGGGAGGGCCATCTCTGAGATCTCAGGCCTCTATGACATATAATGAAGTTTCCTCCTCTTGTTTTGACTTCCTGGAAGGATGGACATGAAGTGTCTTTTAACTTGCAGGGTTTAGGAGATTGTTGTCAATTTAACAGTCTTTGGATCACTATTTGGTGGGTTAAGCTGCTTGCCATTCTTCTGAAACGCCAAGTTCATTTGTACACATTGTACATCTTCTACACCTTGTTAATTTTGCCTGGAGTTCTTTTTACATTCCTTTTCATTTGACAAACTCTCCCTCAGTTTAAGAACCAACTTATATGTCTCCTGCTGTATGAACAAGTCCTGTGTCTCCATACCTCCCTTTGGCCAGCTCAGTTGCTCTGTCCCCATTGCTCCCATGGCACCTTGTCAGTTTCCCCGAGCTGCACTAGCGATACGCTATAATACATCCACTTACACACGTCTCTTCCAAAGAAAAGTCACCTCCTAAGGGTCAGGGGCCATTCCCAGCTGCGTCCCTCATTCCCTGCCCCACAAGCCATTTCTCCTCCCTCTCACTTCTCTGCCATTGTACTCCCCAGTAAAATCTTAGCACGTAAGCTATGATCTCAGGCTCTGTTTTTTCAGGAGTCTGGACTAAAACGCATGACCTGTACCTTACAAAGTGCCTAGAATAGGGGAGAAGCTGAAACACCGACTGAGTGAGAGTCAGCACCTTCAGACTGACAGTTACTTCTGGAGATTAACACCGCAGTGCATAACGGCGCCAGAGACCATTTGTAGGCACTCTGGATTTAGCTTTCTTGCCCTTTAGGATTTGTGGGAATCCAATGAAATTTATTTTCTGGTTAAGTTTATTTGTTAATATAAACCAAAATTGATGGTTTATTGGGCAAGTCTAGGGGAGACCTTACTTATATTTCCAAGAAAGGGACCGAGAGGCTACTGATGATTTGATAGCGCCTCCTTGATTACAATAACCTTAAGGTGAAAATTTCACTGAAATCAACCCTTTCCCTCTCATTATAACAATTTCCTATAACTGTGCCAAACGTGTTTCACCTATAACACCACCAGTGAGGTCAGAATCTTTATAAGGCCGAACTATATTGAGAGTTTTTCTACCAACATTTTGCTCTTTAAAAACACCTAATAGGGCTTCCCTGGTGGCGCAGTGGTTGAGAATCTGCCTGCTAATGCAGGAGACACGGGTTCGAGCCCTGGTCTGGGAGGATCCCACATGCCGCGGAGCGGCTGGGCCCGTGAGCCACGGCTGCTGAGCCTGCGCTTCTGGAGCCTGTGCCCCGCGACGGGAGGGGCCGCGATAGTGAAAGGCCCGCGCACCGCGATGAAGAGCGGTCCCCGCACCGCGATGAAGAGTGGCCCCCACTTGCCGCAACTGGAGAAAGCCCTCGCACGAACCAAAGACCCAGCACAGCCAAAAATAAATAAATAAATAAATAAATAAATAAATAAAAATTAATTAAAAAAAAAAAAAAAAAAACCACCTAATATTCCAAGTTAACTGGCTTGTTAGAAATGCTTTTGCCCTCAGACGTCATTTCAACAATTTTTTTTTTTTTAATAAATTTTATTTATTTATTTATTTATTTTTGGTTGTGTTGGGTCTTCGTTTCTGTGCGAGGGCTCTCTCCAGTTGCGGCAAGCGGGGACCACTCTTCATCGCGGTGCGCGGGCCTCTCACCGCCGCGGCCTCTCTTGTTGCGGAGCACAGGCTCCAGACGCGCAGGCTCAGTAGTTGTGGCTCACGGGCCCAGTCGCTCCGCGGCATGTGGGATCTTCCCAGACCAGGGCTCGAACCCGCGTCCCCTGCATTGGCAGGCGGATTCTCAACCACTGCGCCACCAGGGAAGCCCCAACATTTTTCTTCTACATTAAAACCAGTCAAACATAGGTTCACTACCTTTAGTTACTGGTTTGACAAGGACTACCAGGAAATAAAATAAATAAAATGGGGCCAATATAGGGAGGCAGTATATTAAGAAGATTATAGAAGACTTTTCCTGGGGATTTGTTTCCACCATGTTGCAAATGTGAGTTAGAGTTAGGAAGCCAAAACCAACTTGAATTAAAAAAAAAAAGAAAAAGAAGAAATCTCATCGAGACGCTCTGAATGTGGCTATTGAGACTAATGCTGTAGATGTGGGTGCAGGGTAGCTACAGGGTTATTTGTGCAGATTACGTGTTGCCCTCTCCACTGGGTCTGCGACTTTGTTTCCTCTTTATGTGGCACATCATAGGTTCTCAGTCCATGTCTGAAAGACTAAGAGGATATGGAAGCATCAACTATTATTACCACAATTTTTTTTTTTTTTCTTTTGGCCACGCTGCGCAGCATGCGGATCTTCCCGGACCAGGGATCGAACCCATGCCCCCCTGCAGTGGAAGCGCGGAGTCTTAACTGCTGGACCACCGGGGACGTCCCTTTCAATTCTTAGTGATGCTTCTGTCTGAGAGGCTTATTTCTCCCAGTTTTATAGTCCCAGAACAACTGACTCAAATTTCCTAGAGAACTCGTACCTGGAATAAATCCGTTCACTCATAAGGTCCTTTGATTGCTCACAAGTGGAACAAAATACCATGGGAAGACAGGTGTGATCAAAATTATTCAAAGGCTGTGCAGATTGGTGGGCCTCACATTTTACCTATGTCCAGGTAACTACACTCTTCAAGCACTATCTCCTCTGGTATTGGAGTCTGCCCCATTTATTTATTTTTAAAGTAAGCCTGTAACCCCTACTCTCTCATATTTACAGGGACACTAGCTTACTCTATATTTTTCTTAACACCAGATTCCAGCTTTCTCCTCACCCTTGAAATGACGGCTTCAAGAGAATATAAGGCAGATACTTACCTGAGTATAATGGCCACAGACCTTGTCACATTTCTGAGTCTTGAAGTCATAGTATTGAATTTCGTTGTACCAGTCTGTGACGGCTGAAGACACAGAAAAGAGGGACAGAGATCCAGTCCAGAGGTTTTCTCCCAGCGAAGTGAAATTTGGGTGCAGCTTGTGGGGCGGCTTCAGCTGTGTGTTGTGTGCAAACAGACAGTTTCTTGCCCATGCTTTTGCAATTCGGGCTAGTACTGGGTCCCAAGTCTGCAGAAATAAATATGAAACACTAGGAGGGTCAAGAATGGAACTTGTTACCCAACGCTGTAACTGCAGTGAGCAAAGTGGGAATTTGCATGGGAGGTGACGTGTAATGTCCAGAATGGAGAAGGACCACAAACATGTAGGTCCTCCATATGAGAAGGATCATATTATGGTCTTCAAGTTTTGACTAGGGTTAGTGGGAGACATGATAATCTAGTTTCGAGGAATTTAGAATCAAAGTGAGTGACACAGAACAACATTTCACTGAAGGTCTATTATGTTGCCAAATAACATATGCTGGTTTCACATATTTTCTGTAATTCCATACCTACAGTAGCCCCTATCGTAAGAAGTTCAGAAACGTTAAAAACCAGGCCAAAGCCACAGACCTAGGATTCAAACCCAAGCCTGACTGAATCAGAATCCTAGCCTTTCCCCCAGACGCCCTGTGGCCTTCCTGAGAAAGTCAGTACTCTGCCGGCAACAAAAAAAGTCAACTTCGAGACAAAAAATGAAACCAAAAAAACCTCATAAAAATTAACAGGCAAAAAAGAGACATAAATTGCACCTGAGGACGTGTGCAAAGGACGTGTCCAAAAAGAGAAGTAAAACATACTTGCTTTATAACAAGAATTGAGTAGGCAGAGCGAAACTGGGTTCGTTTTGATCGCAGGTGGTGAATTTAAAGCACACCTTCATCACCGCGAGAGCACTGGTCAGGATTAGCAAGGATTCACCACCAAAATCAATCCACATTCGTTGTTTTTGACTGACTTCTGCCACAAGCACTCATGTTTTTCTTACCATGTACAGCATATCACTGGCTTTTGGAGTCACTTCTGATCGGAACTTGTTGTGCATTCGAACACAGTCTTTGATGAAACCTTCATTTTCGATATCTGGCAAAGTATTTGCTGGAGAGGAAGAACTGGAGACCACAGAGAGCATGCAGGCTGTCACAGCAAGTGTGACTCGCATGCTCAGACTGTCTGGCGTGGAGCCCCGGAGGCTGGAATCCAGAGGCACTGCAGGTCCTGAGGGTGGGTGAGCCAGTTTTACAAAGCACAGTAGACTTCTGCTTTGAGAAAACGGAAAGCAGAACATGAGTTCATCACAAGTGTGAAGAAAAGGGTTTCTCCATATATGGTTTGCAGCTCGTTTTGTGCCCTTAACCCTGTCTTTTCGGTGGTTCTCAGTGACACAGTACCTATTACAACATGGATTTTTACGAGGCTACATCAGACTTTCTTTTGAGTTGGGGGATGTTTCCAAAGGAAGTTCTGGAATCTCCAGAAATAATAGTCCCAATTTTTACTGAGGTTCTGGTGGTTAAACAAAAACATCTCTTATTTCAATAAAGGTCTTGCCAAATACTTTTTAAAAACATTTTTTTGGAGTCCCATCAGCACACCGTGGTTAGAATATCTGGTTAACATCATCGCTCGACCTAGAATTCATTCACAATGCTGAATGTGATGGGGTTGAGTCGATTTTGTCCATTCCCCTCCCCCAAACGAAAAAAGCAGTTACGTAAACTTCTGGAGGCAGCTTTCTACTGCTGCCAGTGGATTCCTAATTTTGCAGCCTTTGCTAAACCTCTGTGTGTGCTCTTCTCCTAGATCACAACACAGAGCCTATTTCCTGGCCCTTCAGAGGCATTAATCTCCTTTGAAGCTTTAATATAAGCTTTGTCCACACTCCAAATTCTTGGCTTACCTAATTTTGACAAACCTGTTCATCTATACTGCCATGAAAATAACGGGACTGCTGCAGGCATGCGAGGACAATCTTCTGCTTCTCAAGATACGTCCCTGTAGCGTGTTTCTCATGCCAGTTAGCTCCTGCGGCATTAGGTGTGCCCCATGCTTCTGTGCGGTGGCTGCAGCTGCCGCCTTGATTGACAAAGCCAATTAGGCATGTTAGGCTCCCCTATTCATCTCTGTGTTCCCCAGGCGGTGTCAGCTATTCTACAAGTTCAAAGGATACAGCCACTCTCTACACGGTGACAGGCCACTTATGAGCTGACTTTCTCATCATCTTACGTCGTTGTAACCCTTTGAATCCAGCTACTTTACTACCCCTCCCTGATGGAGAGCCCCGCTGTATCACACATGATTGCCTTGCAGCTGTAGAGATGGTCTCAAAGCCACGAAAGGCTCTCTGAGACACCCCTTTAGGTAACCCAGACTGACTTCTATTTTTTTTTTTTTTTTTATTAACCATTCATTCAGTCATTCATTTATTTATCTTTAAGTCTATAAAGGTGTTTCCCGCTAAAGGCAGACAGTGAATATTTTATTTGAATCTTGCAGTTTCCATCAGACCTTTTAACCCTTCATTCTCCAGCTCAGCCCGAGTGCCCCGCGCCAGGCAATCCTCGGCACGAAGGCTGGGACTGTATTAAGTCTCCCTCTTGGAGCTGTTTGTTGACCACATTCACGTTCAGAGCCCTGGAGCTAAAAGCACTTTACACCATAAAATAAAAGCACTGTCTTTTTTTTTTCTTTCCAGTTTTTTTTTTTTCCCACACACACACACTGTATTTTATTTTTACAAGAGATAAATAGACTGACACCAAGCATTGTACATGGATGACCACAACAAAAGCAACAATGATTGCAATTACCAAACATGAAACACACTCATACTATGTCATAATATTGACATTCAGTCCAGTAATCCTCCACTGTAACAGCTCTTTACTTTGCAGTGAAAATTGATTTGTATATTCTTTGCCTCTGAGTCCTTGTGGGATTTTTTTTTTAATTCAGACAGAAAGTCACAAAAATTATACTCATCCTCATCAGTTCACTCAGTCCCATGTAATTAATTTTTTTTTTCATCTTGATCTTTTGTTAGCACTTTTATGAGTTCATCAGTTTTTCATTAGAGTTCTGAAAATGCTTATTCATTCAGTTCAGCAGTACAGTCAGTTACCAGAAACCTGTACTTGTCAGAGTCTTTTCCATGAATTTCTTGAAGATGAAACCCTTTTATAGGAACATATTTGCAAAATCATCAGAGTACACCCAGAACTGTCTGTAAATGACAGAAGACTTAAAAATGACCATGGTTAAAGATTTGATGAAAGTTCATAATAATGCAGTTGACAAGAAAATTAGTTATTTCTGAGATATACATTTTAAAGTAGTAACTAGGATTATTACTTATAACCTTATACCAGAACATATAAGATTTTTAGAAGTTTCCTGTAATGTCTGAAACATTTATATTAACATATTTCCATACATATTTCCATACAAATACAAATATAAGATTTTTAGAAATTTCATGTAATGTCTGAAACATTTATATTAACATATTTCCATACAAATAACCTAATGAAAGTTTAGTATTAGTTGTTTTGTTTGCTTTTTTATACTGCAGGTTCTTATTAGGCATCAGTTTTATACACATCAGTGTATACATGTCAATCCCAATCACCCAATTCAGCACACCACCATCCCCACCTCACCGCAGTTTTCCCCCCTTGGTGTCCATATGTCCATTCTCTACATCTGTGTCTCAACTTCTGCCCTGCAAACTGGCTCATCTGTACCATTTTTCTAGGTTCCACATACATGCATTAATATACTATATTTGTTTTTCTCTTTCTGACTTACTTCACTCTGTATGACAGTCTCTAGATCCATCCACGTCTCAACAAATGACTCAATTTCGTTCCTTTTTATGGCTGAGTAATATTCCATTGTATATATGTACCACAACTTCTTTATCCATTCGTCTGTTGATGGGCATTTAGGTTGCTTCCATGACCTGGCTATTGTAAATAGTGCTGCAATGAACATTCGGGTGCATGTGTCCTTTTGAATTACGGTTTTCTCTGGGTATATGCCCAGTAGTGGGATTGCTGGGTCATATGGTAATTCTATTTTTAGTTTTTTAAGGAACCTCCATATTGTTCTCCATAGTGGCTCTATCAATTTACATTCCCACCAACAGTGCAAGAGGGTTCCCTTTTCTCCACACCCTCTCCAGCATTTGTTGTTTGTAGATTTTCTGATGATGCCCCTTCTAACAGGAGTGAGGTGATACCTCATTGTAGTTTTGATTTGCATTTCTCTAATAATTAGTGATGTTGAGCATCTTTTCATGTGCTTCGTGGCCGTCTGTATGTCTTCTTTGGAGAAATGTCTATTTAGGTCTTCTGCCCATTTTTGGATTGGGGTGTTTGTTTCTTTGATATTGAGCTGAATGAGCTGTTTATATATTTTGGAGATTAATCCTTTGTCAGTTGATTCATTTGCAAATATTTTCTCCCATTCTGAGGGTTGTCTTTTTGTCTTGTTTATGGTTTCCTTTGCTGTGCAAAAGCTTTGAAGTTTCATTAGGTCCCACTTGTTTATTTTTGTTTTTATTTCCATTACTCTAGGAGGTGGATCAAAAAAGATCTTGCTGTGATTTATGTCAAAGAGTGTTCTTCTTATGTTTTCCTCTAAGAGTTTTATAGTGTCCAGTCTTATATTTAGGTCTCTAATCCATTTTGAGTTTATTTTTGTGTATGGTGTTAGGGAGTATTCTAATTTCATTCTTTTACATGTAGCTGTCCAGTTTTCCCAGCACCACTTATTGAAGAGACTGTCTTTTCTCCATTGTATATCTTTGCCTCCTTTGTCATAGATTAGTTGACCATAGGTGCGTGGGTTAATCTCTGGGCTTTCTATCTTGTTCCATTGATCTATGTTTCTGTTTTTGTGCCAGTACCATATTGTCTTGATGACTGTAGCTTTGTAGTATAGTCTGAAGTCAGGAAGTCTGATTCCTCCAGCTCCATTTTTTTGCCTCAAGACTGCTTTGGCTATTCGGGGTCTTTTGTGTCTCCATACAAATTTTAAGATGACTTGTTCTAGCTCCGTAAAAAATGCCATTGGTAATTTGATAGGGATTGCATTGAATCTGTAGATTGCTTTGGGTAGTATACTCATTTTCACAATGTTGATTCTTCCAATCCAAGAACATGGTATATCTCTCCATCTATTTGTATCATCTTTAATTTCTTTCATCAGTGTCTTATAGTTTTCTGCATACAGGTCTTTTGTCTCCCTAGGTAGGTTTATTCCTAGGTATTTTATTCTTTTTGTTGCAATGGTAAATGGGAGTGTTTCCATAATTTCTCTTTCAGATTTTTCATCATTAGTGTATAGGAATGCAAGAGATTTCTGTGCATTAATTTTGTAACCTGCAACTTTACCATATTCATTAATTAGCTCTAGCAGTTTTCTGGTGGCAGTTTTAGGATTCTCTATGTATAGTATCATGTCATCCGCAAACAGTGACAGTTTTACTTCTTCTTTTCCAATTTGTATTCCTTTTATTTCTTTTTCTTCTCTGATTGCCGTGGCTAGGACTTCCAGAACTATGTTGAATAATAGTGGTGAGAGTGGACATCCTTGTCTCGTTCCTGATCTTAGAGGAAATGCTTTCAGTTTTTCACCATTGAGAATGATGTTTGCTGTGGGTTTGTCATATATGGCCTTTATTATGTTGAGGTAGGTTCCCTCTATGCCCACTTTCTGGAGAGTTTTTATCAGAAATGGGTGTTGAATTTTGTCAAAAGCTTTTTCTGCATCTATTGAGATGATCATATGGTTTTTATTCTTCAATTTGTTAATATGGTGTATCACATTGATTGATTTGCATATATTGAAGAATCCTTGCATCCCTGGGATAAATCCCACTTGATCGTGGTGTATGATCCTTTTAATGTGTTGTTGGATTCTGTTTGCTAGTATTTTGTTGAGGATTTTTGCATCTATATTCATCAGTGATATTGGTCTGTAATTTTCTTTTTTTGTAGTGTCTTTGTCTGGTTTTGGTATCAGGGTGATGGTGGCCTCATAGAATGAGTTTGGGAGTGTTCCTTCTTCTGCAATTTTTTGGAAGAGTTTGAGAAGTATGGGTGTTAGCTCTTCTCTAAATGTTTGATAGAATTCACCTGTGAAGCCATCTGGTCCTGGACTTTTGTTTGTTGGAAGATTTTTAATCACAGTTTCAATTTCATTACTTGTGATTGGTCTGTTCATATTTTCTGTTTCTTCCTGATTCAGTCTTGGAAGGTTATACCTTTCTAAGAATTTGTCCATTTCTTCCAGGTTGTCCATTTTATTGGCATAAAGTTGCTTGTAGTAGTCTCTTAGGATGTTTTGTATTTCTGCGGTGTCTGTTGTAACTTCTCCTTTTTCGTTTCTGATTTTATTGATTTGAGTCCTCTCCCTCTTTTTCTTGATGAGTCTGGCTAATGGCTTATCAATTTTGTTTATCTTCTCAAAGAACCAACTTTTAGTTTTATTGATCTTTGCTATTGTTTTCTTTGTTTCTATTTCATTTATTTCTGCTCTGATCTTTATGATTTCTTTCCTTCTGCTAACTTTGGGTTTTGTTTGTTCTTCTTTCTCTAGTTTCTTTAGGTGTAAGGTTAGATTGTTTACTTGAGATTTTTCTTGTTTCTTTAGGTAGGCTTGTATAGCTATAAACTTCCCTCTTAGAACCGCTTTTGCTGCGTCCCATAGGTTTTGGGTCGTCGTGTTTTCATTGTCATTTGTCTCTAGGTATTTTTTGATTTCCTGTTTGATTTCTTCAGTGATCTCTTGGTTATTTAGTAACGTATTGTTTAGCCTCCATGTGTTTGTCTTTTTTACGTTTTTTTCCCTGTAATTCATTTCTAATCTCATAGCGTTGTGGTCAGAAAAGATGCTTGATATGATTTCAATTTTCTTAAATTTACTGAGGCTTGATTTGTGACCCAAGATGTGATCTATCCTGGAGAATGTTCCGTGTGCACTTGAGAAGAACGTGTAATCTGCCGTTTTTGGATGGAATGTCCTATATATATCAATTAAATCTATCTGGTCTATTGTGTCATTTAAAGCTTCTGTTTCCTTATTTATTTTCATTTTGGATGATCTGTCCATTGGTGTAAGTGAGGTGTTAAAGTCCCCCACTATTATTGTGTTACTGTCGATTTCCTCTTTTATAGCTGTTAGCAGTTGCCTTATGTATTGAGGTGCTCCTATGTTGGGTGCATATATATTTATAATTGTTATATCTTCTTCTTGGATTGATCCCTGGATCATTATGTAGTGTCCTTCCTTGTCTCTTGTAACATTCTTTATTTTAAAGTCTATTTTATCTGATATGAGTATAGCTACTCCAGCTTTCTTTTGATTTCCATTTGCATGGAATATCTTTTTCCATCCCCTCACTTTCAGTCTGTATGTGTCCCTAGGTCTGAAGTGGGTCTCTTGTAGACAGCATATATATGGGTCTTGTTTTTGTATCCATTCAGCCAGTCTATGTCTTTTGGTTGGGGCATTTAATCCATTCACGTTTAAGGTAATTATCGATATGTATGTTCCTATGACCATTTTCTTAATTGTTTTGGGTTTGTTTTTGTAGGTCCTTTTCTTCTCTTGTGTTTCCCACTTAGAGAAGTTCCTTTAGCATTTGTTGTAGAGCTGGTTTGGTGGTGCTGAATTCTCTTAGCTTTTGCTTGTCTGTAAAGCTTTTGATTTCTCCATCGAATCTGAATGAGATCCTTGCCGGGTAGAGTAATCTTGGTTGTAGGTTCTTCCCTTTCATCACTTTAAGTATATCATGCCACTCCCTTCTGGCTTGCAGAGTTTCTGCTGAGAAATCAGCTGTTAACCTTATGGGAGTTCCCTTGTATGTTATTTGTCGTTTTTCCCTTGCTGCTTTCAGTAATTTTTCTTTGTCTTTAATTTTTGCCACTTTGATTACTATGTGTCTCGGCGTGTTTCTCCTTGGGTTTATTCTGTATGGGACTCTCTGCGCTTCCTGGACTTGGGTGGCTATTTCCTTTCCCATGTTAGGGAAGTTTTCAACTATAATCTCTTCAAATATTTTCTCTGGTCCTTTCTCTCTCTTTTCTCCTTCTGGGACCCCTATAATGCGAATGTTGTTGCGTTTAATGTTGTCCCAGAGGTCTCTTAGGCTGTCTTCATTTCTTTTCATTCTTTTTTCTTTAGTCTGTTCTGCAGCAGTGAATTCCACCATTCTGTCTTCCAGGTCACTTATCCGTTCTTCTGCCTCAGTTATTCTGCTATTGATTCCTTCTAGTGTAGTTTTCATTTCAGTTATTGTATTGGTCATCTCTGTTTGTTTGTTCTTTAATTCTTCTAGGTCTTTGTTAATCATTTCTTGAATCTTTGCCTCCATTCTTATTCCGAGGTCCTGGATCATCTTCACTATCATTATTCTGAATTCTTTTTCTGGAAGGTTGCCTATCTCCACTTCATTTAGTTGTTTTTCTGGGGTTTTTTCTTGTTCCTTCATCTGGTACATAGCCCTCTGCCTTTTCATCTTCTCTGTCTTTCTGTAACTGTGGTTTTTTCCTGACTTCTATTTTGTGATGGCTCCTGTCAATGAAATTTCTTGGGAAACATAACTGGTTACGCTGCAGTTTCCCCTCGTGGGACTCCTGATGCTCGTTCTGATGCCACAGTAAAATCAGCCCAAGCTGCTGAGCTCATAGCTCTTACTAGAGCTTGTACCTTAGCAGAAGGGAAAACTGCCGCTATTTACACCGATTCCAGATGTGCTTTTGGAGTCTGCCTTGCTGTTGGCACAATTTGCAGATCCCGTGGCCGCTTAACTTCTGCAGGTAATCTTATTGCTAATGACCATATAGCAGCTGCCTTATTACAAGATATTCACCTCCCTTCTAAAACTGCTGTCGTTCATTGTTCAGCCCATACCAAGGAAATGCTATATCTTTAGGAAATGATCAGGCTGACAGAGTTGCTAAAATCCAGCTCAAAATGGACACCCTTATTCCTTCTCTACCGAATTTTTAAACTTGCGCCTTTATTCTTGACTGATTTTATCAACTGTTAAGCAAATGCCCTGCAGTCTGAAAAAGGCAAATGGGTGCAAAAGGGTGCTAAACAATTACCAGGTGGATACATCAGGTCAAATGGACTTCCTATAGCCCCCTTTCCTTTAACCTTTTGGCTTATATTCCATCAAGTGGGATATATGTGCAGATGGGGGAGAATTAAGGGACTACAAGACAATTGGTTTTGCCCTGGCATCCATACAATTTCTGACCAAAGTATTTCCCTGTGCACTACTTGTAAATCTCCCCAAATTTCTGGGAAATACCTGGGATACCCCAAGAAATCCTCCAAGGCCCACATTCCCCTTTGTGGCACTCCAAATGAATTTTATAGATTTTCCCCCCAACTTTAGGCTATTCTCACTGTTTGGCTGTTGTCTACATGTTACGTGGATGGACTGAATCCTATTGGACTAGACGTGCCTCAACCACAACAGTGGTAAAGACATTAATAACTGAGGTTATTCCTCACTTTGGCATTCCTTTATGGATTGAATCAGATCAAGGAACTCATTTTACAACATAAAGCACTTGCTTGCAAAAACTCTGGGGTACTCATTACAATTTCAGACCCCATATCATTCTCAATCCTCAGGGAAAGTGGAACGTAAAAATCTAGACATAAAAAAACTTTAGGAAAGATCTGTCAAGAAACTGGACTTAAATGGCCAGAAGCTTTGCCCTTGGCCCTTATAAAGATCCAGAATATTCCAAATAGGACAGATGGACTGACCCCTTTCGAAATGGTCTTTGGATACCCAATGTCCATTGGTATTTCTAAACCTTCCATTCCTGGGTTAAGTGAAGATTATGGGAACTTAAGTGAACAACCTGATGATATGACTAGCTAGATACAACAACAAATGTACTTGAAGCAGGTAAAAGGGGCTTGGCTTCCACCAACTGATAAGCCTCGCCATCGTTTCGACCAGGAGACCAAGTGTACCTCAAGGTCTTTAGAAGAAAACATGTGCTGTCACCTCCCTGGGAAGGACGTTATGAGGTACTGCCAACCACCTACACTGTTGTCAAAAGGAAAATCCTCCTGGATCCATGCAAGCCATGCCAGTATAGGCCCAGAACATCCCTCTCAAGACAAGTGGGAGACAGATCCCCCAGGTGACTTTTAAAGATTTGCAGGGCCAATTCCCAGGCCCCAGAAGCAGCCAGCATCATGAAGTAGACAGCTTTTCCCAAGATCACAGATCAAGAAGCCTCACTTTCACCTATCTCCCTTTCCCCACTTTTAAGACTCCCTATACACACACATTAAAAAGAAAAAACAAAAAAACCCCACTTTTTCTTATTAACAAATCCTTTCTCTGCATTTATTAATCATTTATTAGAAGGCTAGCTGGAGAGTGCTTGTCTCTTTCTATCTTATTTCTCCTCTAAGTCTCCACTCTGGGCTCGTTTTCAACCTGTGTTTTGTTCTTACTAACCCTCCCTTACCCCCTTATGCTAACTTACCAAACCCTGGCCACGCTAACTCAGCCTGACTGTTGATTATGTCAACATCTGGATAGTGCAAAAGAGCCTGAATTAGTCTTGGTTCCTGCTGATGTGAACATGGTGGGCTAAGTACGTAAGATGGATGAGCGGCAGGGTATGATATCCATGACAAGAAAATCATCACTCTGCATCTTCTTTTAGTGAGTCATTTGGGCCCCAGAAAAAAATCTGTAGAAGCCCAAAGACTGTCCCTTACCCAGATAAACAGGTGAAAATTTTTCCCTTTGCATTAAAAGCAAACATGACACTGGACCTTTCTTGGGTGACATACCAGGACAATATTGCAAATCAGATTCTGTGGTTTGGTTCCACAGGTGACATCTTTAAACCTCTCAAGGAAATTGCAGATGACTCTAGCACCACCATTTTGGGAACAAATGTCTGCCAAATCACCACATGTTCCGGATGTCTCAGAAGTCACCCTTGTACAATTTAGGATACTGCAGCTGCCCCCATGATTAAGCTGCCCCAAACCACAAACTATATACGGGTGGATCAAAAATCTGGACTTACTTTGGTTAGGTGACAGAAATAAGCTTTACAGCTGCCAAAACCAGACAACGGATCTCCTATATCAGCTACTTTGCAATCTGTTTCACTCTCACATGTTGACAGGAGCGCATGGAGAATGGAGGCGTTTGGACACTAAAGCACCACTGGCAAAAGTCATGGAATACCCCAGACCCTGGGAATTACAGCTTCCATTCTAACCTTATCTGTAAACCACTCTAGTCTTTTTATTTTATGTGACAACCAAATGTATAAAGGGTTCCTGACTAAATGGTCAGGACCATGTGGATTTGGATACCAGTCTCCTTCTGTCACCAAATACGCCACCCTAAATGCCAGCCAAATTACAAACATGAGTTCCTTTGTTCGTAAAGTTGTGCCACATAAACATGCTTGCCGAGAAATCACAGGGAATCTGCTGCGTATCACGATCCCAATGTCTTTTCAGCACTGAGGGTCTTATTCCCAAGCTTTAAAGATTATGAATTGGAAAAAGCAATCTCTCTGCAGTAATGGAAGAAGAGTTCAATACTGCTTTGCAAACCCTGAAAATACTCCAATCAGAAGTTAATAGCTTAGGGCTTCCCTGGTGGCGCAGTGGTTGAGAGGCTGCCTGCCGGTGCAGGCGACACGGGTTCGAGCCCTGGTCTGGGAAGATCCCACATGCCGCGGAGCAGCTGGGCCCTTGAGCCACAGCTACTGAGCCTGCGCGTCTGGAGCCCATGCTCCGCAGCGAGAGAGGCCGCGACAGTGAGAGGCCCGCGCACCGCGATGAGGAGTGGCCCCCGCTCGCCGCAACTAGAGAAAGCCCTCGCACAGAAACGAAGACCCAACACAGCCAAAAATAAATAAATAAATAAATAGATAGATTAAAACACACACACACACACAAACCAAACTGCTTGAAGACGGGAAAGGAAATTAAAGAAAAAAAAAAAAAAAAGAAGTAGTTAATAGCTTAGCCTCTGTGGTGCTCCAAAATCATCATGCCCTAAATACACTGACTGCCCAGCAAGGAGGAGAGTTTGTGCAGTCGTTGGTGAAAAGTGTTGCTTTCTGTGAATCACAGGGCAAGTAATATCTAACTTACATCTACTAAAAGAGAAGATTAACATTTTTCATCAGATAAAGGGAGCTCACACATATCATTGGACTTAGTCCCAGGACTGGGGAACTGGTTTACCAGGGCATGGGGGAAATGTTCTCCAATTTGTTCCTTCCTGTTTGTGTATCTTCATTCTAATATATGTTCTCTTCTCCCTTTGCCGATCTCTTACCAATTTATTACTTACTTGTATCTCCACTGTCAGCAGGTCAGCTTTTTATACATGAAATTAAGGAGGTTTCAGAGGAGGGAACTGATGGGGCTCAGGGCAGGCCACCCCAAAGTGCAGATTATCATCAAACTGAAAACAAGCAAGGCACAAAAGACTCGGGAAGAACATCTGACTGTCCCCCTAACTGCCTAAAAGAATTTAAGATAGAAGGCCTGCTCCAAGAAGGGGCTATCACCATAGATAACTAGAGTATAATATAAACTAGGTGTGGTAGACAGGAAAGAACCTGGCAAGGCCTGTTTGATCAAAGTCTTCTTTGAGTCCCACTATCTCTAGATGTCCCAGCAAACACTTGTTTACCAAGCATTAACCCTTTTCATCTTCCTGTGGATTATCTTACTTCCCCTAGAAGTCCCAGACCTCTACCTCCTTCTCCTTGGTCCAGAAGGACATATATACCTCATCTTGCCTTACTATCTTCGTAATTTCTCATGCTTATGTGAATTCCCCATATGTACATATTAAACTTGATTTTCTCCTCTTAATCTGCTTTTTGCCATTTTAATTATATGACCAGCCAAAAAGAATCAAGAGGGGAAGGGGGTAACTTTCCCCTCCCCACAGATGCATGTGTGTAATATATGTGTGTGGAGGGGGGTGACAGAGCATGCCCATGAGAAAGAGGGGGCAAAGAGAGAGAGAACAGTACAAAGAATACTGGTCTCAATTTCAGATTTCAGTTTAAGCTCTGTTCCTAACTAGCTGTAAAACCTCAGATGAATTATCAAACTCTCTAATCCTCAGCTGAATCCTCTCTAATCCTTCACTGAATGAGACTAAGAGGACCTTTTCTGTTATACCTTCTTAATCAGAGAGGGTTTGGGAGGATCAAATGAACTAGCTAACATATTAATTCAACACAACTAAATTCCTGCTCTGTGTATTCAAGTTAGTAATACAAGATAAAAACATAGTCACTGCCTTCAAGAAGCTGACAGTGGTAAGAGCTGTGAGCTGGTGGTGACAAAGACAGGGAGAGTTGAAGACCAGGGTAGAGGAGAACAAGGGCTAAGGACTCACAGGTGAGGATGCTTAACCCATTCTGGGAAAAGGAGAGATGGCTTCCTACATATAGCAGTGAGGTCTTCACTGAGCTGGATTGGTGTTGATCAAATGAAAAAGGGATGGAGAGATGAAAGAAATTTGGGGGATAGGAACTGGATTTCTAGTTGTGAAGTTGGAAACATGATGTCATGACAAGAATAGAGAAAGAGCCAGTTCACATTGCCTCTCTCTATAAAGATGACTTCAAGTATTGCTTACGTCTGGTAGGAAACATGGTACCTGGTCTCATGGAATTTAGAATCCAAATGGTGCTTTTATGCCAATCAGGAAGAGCTATAAGACTCAGATTAAGGAGGACTTCTGGATTCTGCCAGTGATTTGGATTTTATCACAAAGCTGCTGGGAAGTTATAAGAGAGATTTTACTATAGGGCTATAGGTGGGGTGTAATCTGGTTTTAGAAAACACCAGTGTTTTAGAAAATCAAGAGATATGGAGAATGGAATGGGGTGGGGGAGGTATTAATATCTAATGGCAACTCTTAAAAAGTAAAGAAACATTACAGAAACCTAAGGTGGAATTATGGTTGCCACACACATGCACAAAAAATCACCTCACAAGGTACTCATATATTATAATTTCAATTATGTCCAGGCTGCCTGATTTATACCAGCATTCCTTTCCATTATATTGACCTAGGGGAAGCATCTCCTTGTGTAGGGCTCAGAGGCAAGCTTTTGATCAAGGGAGTGACAATCAACAGTTGGACCTTCCTCCAGCTTGAGTTGGTAACCGGGCCTGAAGCCTGCTTTCCATCTTGTTGTGGGTCTCTGAACTAGACTGCCTGGGTTTTGAACACAAGAACAAGAGAGGTGAGAACTTGCAAGCAAGGAAATTCCGTGATGTTTTGTGGTTGCTTGAGCAAACCACATTGTACATGTACAACTCCCAAGAATAAGCAATATTATCTTGATAATGAAATAAACTAATTATTTTTCTCTAATTTCCAAAAATAAGCAAAATGGAGTCTGCTATAACTGAGACCATTTTTTACATGATTCTGCAGAGCAACTTAGCTCCTCAAAGCTACAACCCTCAAACTTCTTAATTCATACTACATTCCCACAACAAAAGCCCAAAGAAGTCATTTGCTCAGAACAACAGGAACTTTTACCTGTTTCAACAGGCTCACAACTTTGCCAAGTCTTTCCTTTTCTTATCTTGGGTCTTCACCATAATCTCCTTGAAAAGTATGTGTGTTAAGAAAGATTTGTTTTCAGGGTTTATCTCTGAATAGTGGCACTTTTTTATTCCTTTCTCTGTTGTTTATGTTTTTTGTTTTTTTGGGTTTTTTTTTACAATAAGCATATACTATCTTTTTTTTTTTTTTTAAAGGGAACGCTATTTATTTATTTATTTATTTTGGCTGTGTTGGGTCTTCGTTTCTGTGCGAGGGCCTTCTCCAGTTGCGGCGAGTGGGGGCCACTCTTCATCGCGGTGCGCGGGCCTCTCACTCTCGCGACCCCTCTCGTTGCGGAGCACAAGCTCCAGACGCGCAGGCTCAGTAGTTGTGGCTCACGGGCCTAGTTGCTCTGCGGCATGTGGGATCTTCCCAGACCAGGGCTCGAACCCATGTCCCCTGCATTGGCAGGCAGATTCTCAACCACTGCGCCACCAGGGAAGCCCAACTATCTTTATAATTAGAAAATAAACTGAAATTTTTATTTCAGAGAACCATGGGATCTGTATAATTGTTAAAAAAAGAAACCACAGGCCCAAAATGGAGTCACTTATGTTGAGCTCACGAAGACTTAATACCTAACCTAATTGCAGTTAGAACCTCCCCCAGAAATGTAGTCTTAATTGCTCAGTCTGGAATTTTCTGGTCAGTGCCAATGAGGTCATCTGCCACATAGCCCCTTTTCCATCAGCCAAAAGAAGATGAGCTTTCCATTTTGTACAGCTCCTCTGAGCTTCTCTCTGTTAGATGGGTTGCTGCCCAATTCATGAATTCTTGGATAAAGCCAGTTAGACCTTCACATTTACTCAGTTGAATTTTTGTTACTTAACAGATTTGGTGGCAGTGACAGTGGGATCCAAAGTTATCTTCTGATGGCATTTAGGGACAAAGAGAAACACAGGTGTGGTACCCCATACAACCTTAGGGTTCACTGTCTTTCCTGTTATTTTCGAGGGCCATTGGTAAGTTCCTTTTGGTTTTAAGCTCCACTCTCTTTGCATGGAGCTCCCCATCTAACTGGCTTTCTGCAACTCCCTATTTGGTTGGAAACTCTGACCTTGGTTTTGTCTCCCAATCCCCAGATTCCATGGTGGTTACTGGCCAGAGTTGACTGGGTCCAACTTAAAAACCAAACTGAGTCTGAGGTTGGACTGGGTCCCACTTGAACTGGACTAAGTCCAGCAAAGTCTAGTTGATAATGGGAGAAACTTGAGAGTCACAAAAAGCTGCAAAAATGGTTGGGCATGCACTGAGCATTTAAGAACTGTTACAGCACTCACCACTTAACCTGAAAACTCCTGTGTTAGGGTAAGTTGGTCACAGAATGGGTTAGATTGACACTAGGTCACCCGCCAACCTCTAGAAAATTTCTGTGTGAGAAGGTGCACTGTGAAACATCACACAATTTCCAACTCAGCAGCACATCACTTTTTAGATGTTAGTTTGACACTGAGAGACCCAAAAGCTTAACTTACTAAATAAATCAAAAATGCGTTCCTTAAAATCCAAAGAGCTAAGTGTACTACCTTACAGCACACCCACCTATTTTATAGGTAAGAACTATTTGTTGTGGAAGCTCCAAGAATTTGGCTTGGTAACCATGAGGTTGGGGGTCAAACAGTTTGGAGCCTGGACAGAGATGTGGGTTAATCTCCATTTTCAGCCCAGGTCCTACCAAATTGCTGCCAGCTCTTGGGGAGTTACAACCTAGATTACAATGGCCATGACAGAGCATTCAGATTAGACAAGATCATTTAAAAAGTGCACTTGAAAGTAAGGGTTCTCAAATTAAGCAAGCAGAATGGGATACCTATTTTAATTAGTACACAAAGGAATTCAAAAGGCTTCAAAATTCCAAAATAGCTTCATGGGGGAAAAATAAAAAAAGATTGTTGCAGAAGACAAATGAAGATTTAAAGGCAGGAGATCATAAGTAAAAGTTCACCAAACCATTATCTTTACAGGTACAACAGCTTCAGGGCCAGGCACCTAAAGTACCTGGTCCCCCACAGGGCACATTCCTAGGGGCCCGTCATTAAAACGCTGACCTAGGGACTGTTGTTTTTAGTTGTAATCAACTGGGACACTAGAAAAGAGGTTGCCCTTCAAGGGCCTATGATGATTTGTCAACATCAATTCAAATGCCTTCATAATCCACCCCTAAAGTTATGCTCCCTTATAGGCCCCTTCCAGAACTGATGGGACTCCAAGACTCCAAAGGATTCCCTGGGAAAGTTTTAAGCTATGCTATTTTCTTAAACAGCCAAGGGAAGTTAAAATTAAAATGAATAAGAAACCAGAGTCTGCAGAGGGGATTCCTGGAAAAACTGGCAGAAGCCAGTTGAAGGGTGAGAATTCTTACCACAATCTCCTGAATCTCTGTAATGCTCAGCTGAGAGAGAAAAGTAAAATTTCACGTTGTCCCTTTCTTTCCAAATCCAGACCTATTGGTTATTGATGCTTCCTCTCCCAGGGACAACTATTGCCTTCTTGTTTGTCTAGTTTTGTGTCCTAAGAGCTTGGCTTGGCTTTCTCCCTGCCTGGGACAAGCAGGCTATTGGTTCTTTAGCTATCTATGGGAGTGACTTTGGATCTTGGGAAGGTGGTAACTTGCACACTAAGATGCCTTTTGGGTCCATGGAGTTATTTAATACTGCCAGAAATATTTACTGTCTGTTCCAGCTGAAACCTGGCAAGATATTTGAAAGGATTTAATAACTTTATTTTTTTATTTTATTTTTTTAACATCTTTATTGGAGTATAGTTGTTTTACAATGTTGTGTTAGTTTATGTTGTATAACAAAGTGAATCAGCTGTATGCATATGTATATCCCCATATCCCCTCCCTCTTGCGTCTCCCTCCCACCCTCCTCATCCCACCCCTCTAGGTGGTCGAAAAGCACCGAACTGATCTCCCTGTGTTATGCGGTTTCTTCCCACTGGCTATCTATCTTACATTTGATAGAGTATATATGTCAAGGTTACTCTCACTTCGTCCCAGCTTACCCTTTCCCCTCCCTGTGTCCTCAAGTCCATTCTCTAGGAGTCTGCCTTTATTCCTCTCCTGCCCCTAAGTTCATCAGAACCATTTTTTTTTAGATTCCATATATATGTGTTAGCATACGGTATTTGTTTTTCTCTGAAAGGATTTAATAACTTTATGATCAGAAATTTGGCCGAATTGGAAACTGATATTCAGAGCCTAAAGGGAATTTTCTTAAGCCTCCTCCTCTAAGCTAAAGTGAAACCATGTCCCCAGAGAGAAAGAAGAACTACCTAAAACCCTCATAAAAGGATTTTGGGTGGATCAGCCTCTGGTGTCATTTAAGTTACAACCCAATTGCTTAAAGACAGTTGCTCTTAATTCCTTATCTCTAAATTCCTTGTAAAACTAGAAATACAGTTTTGGAGGCAGTTCAAAGTTCACTTATTCCTTTACCAATCCCAAAACCCCCCCTCTCAGAGGTCTGTAAATATTAGCCTTGGGAAACCAAAGTCCTTCTTGGAGGAACTTGCATTCCTTCCCTGTGCTTTGAGATATAAATATTCTATAAACTTAAAGGAAGTAATTCTTGTTAGAAGGAAAACAAAAGGGGGAAAGGTAATTTGAAACTTGGGCAAATAGAAAAATCTTTTAAGTGCTTCTCCACAGATATTATTGAAAGGCTTTAACCAGGTAACCTTAACTTATTCCATCTACCAGAAAAACTTAGATTCAACTTTTATAACTAATGAGCTTTACATGATTGTACCTGTCTCATGGCTGAAATTTTAGAACAAGTCTATAAGGTCTTTGCATCTGTCTGTATGTTCATGTGTGTTTATATAGATAGTAGATGTGAGATATATATCTATCACTGGATGGTACTGCTAAGATTAATTTGTAGAAGAGCTCTATCTAATTGGCTTTAAAAGCACTTATATAAATTAAAATAACAGAAACTAAGCTAATGTGATCTAGGATTATGTTGTGTTTACATAGGTATATAAGTGTTTTGGAAATTATGTGAAATTCCTGAGAATCTGATATGTCCCGATATAATATTATCAGTCCTAAGGCCAGTTATTATCTATTGGGCTGCATCCCTCAGGCCTGCAAGTCCTGTACTTGCCCAGCCTCAAGATCAAAGAAAGAGCCCGGAGATGTTACCCAGTCCAAGCTTGTACTGCTCACCCTTTGGCAGGCTAATAAATCAAGAGACAAGTTGTTGGGACAAGCAATAGTGACTTTATTTGGAAAGCCACCAGACCAAGATGTTGGGCTCATGTCCCAAAGAACCATCTTGCCTGAGTTAGAATTCAGGCTTCTTTTATACTAAAAGGGGAGGGAGTGAAGACCAGCATTTCCTGGTTCCCATCAGCCTCTGGAGGGGTTGTGTTAATTTCTTCCCTCCTGCTGTCATTCACAGGTGGGCCTGGTCAGGATGTTTTCTGTGAGCTAAACAAAGGTATTTTAGCTTAATGCTCATTACCTGGGAGGCAGAGTTCCCGGGGAGGTGGACCCTTATATATAACTTAAGCTGATGGGCAACATCCCTTTAGTCATTAACTTGAAATACAAAAGGTTCTTCCCTATTACAGTACCCTACTGTCAATATCCCTTCCAGTCTTGTGGGGAAAGGGACGAAGACGTCCCTGGCTTTCTGCTGAATGGAGGTGATGAATATTCCTTAGGCCTGACTAAAGATTCTTTTTTATCTACAACTATTTGAACCTGATGAAACCCCTTAGCACTTTGTTATCTAATTTGTAATTGAACTTGGGGTTTTTGTTCCAGTTCCCAATACATATACTAAATTCCTGTGCTATTTATTTAAATGGAATAAATAGGTAGGTTGACTCTTCTCCAGCTACAGTGAAATTACCATCTACTTCAGCTGGATAGGCAGACCTGTTGGGGGCAAACTCATGAAGAGGTTATTATAGTGCCCAAAGTTTTAATGTAATTGGCAACTGCTGGGTCTCTTAGAGCATTTATAGATTCTCTCGCCTGGGCAGACACCAGGAAATGGCCTACCATACAATATTTCAAAGGGGCTTAATTTAAACCTGCTTCTGGGTGCCACCGATCTGTATCAGGGCAACTGGCAAGGCCTTATCCCAGGTTAAATTAGTCTCTACATATTTTAGAGATGTTCTTTTTTAATGTATGATTCACTTTCTTGGTTTTTCCTGTTGATTGTGGTCTGCAGGATGAAAGTAGTTTCAATGCCTTAACCCAAATCCGGGGATAATTTCCCTTAGGAGGGCTTTAACCACTTCAGAGACTTCTGTCCAGGTGGGATATGCTTCCTCCCATCCTGAAAAAGTATCCATAAACACTAGCAGGTTATCAGAAATTTCCTGCAGTTCAGGGTATTTGAGTAAAGTCTATTTTCCAGTCCTCGGTGTGGCAGGTTCCTCTGTTTTCGAGTCCCCATCTGGGGAGGTCTGATGGCAGTCTTTTTATTATTTTTAGACTGTGATGTCAAGCTGTTCTGGTGGAAAGCTTCAGGGTGAGGTCTATCAGAAAGTTAATCAGCTCATTCCCCACTGTCAATTTTTAAATGGGGCTCCTGTGGAGAATTAGGCACCTCAAGTCCAAGAGAGCCCCTGGGCTTCTTTGTTCATCATATTCCTCTCCTTCTACTATATGAGAGCCTCTTTTATTGTTTTTCTTATGGTTTGGCCGAGGGCAATCTGTTTTCCAATGTTCTCCTTACAGGAAGCACATGTTCCTTCTCGAATAGTAGCTTACCTCTCTTCAAGTAACTAGCCTTCTGGGAATCCAATATTGCTGTCCAAAAAGTGGCGTTTTGTTTGCATCTTCTTTCTTTGTTCACCCTGTTGAACACTTTAAAAGCAACATCCACCAACTGAGAAGGATTTATTCCAAATGCACCATCTAATTCTTGCAATTTCTCCTGGTATCTGAAGCAGTTTGCCCTACCTGCCCCCCCCACCCAAAAAAGAGCAAGTTTACCATTCTTATATTTTCAGGGGCCTCACAATCTGCATTAAGATGACGTCAGTAGGCCTGATAAATCCTTTCCAAAAATTCAGAGAGGTCTTCATTTGTTTTTTTGCTGAGTTTCCTGAATTTTGTTCAAACTCTTTTGCTTTGGTTCCCTTTTTCAAAGCCCTGCCAAGATGCACTAATACGTACTGCTCTAATACGGGCATTCTTCCCTCATTGGGCCTCCAATTTGGCTCAGCTGTGGGTGCTGCCAGTTGGCCTTCAGGCGCAGAGGATCCTCCCTATAAATGAGTGTTGCAGTCTTTCCAGTTAAACAAGTCTGAGAAACCCTGCTGGCTGGTCATTTGCATTTAGCCCTCATGTGAGGTAACAGGAATGGAAAGTGCCCTGCCCTGGGAGTGGCTCCTGGCCCAAACTGGGTGCCCTGTTGGGTCTTAGATGGTGACGCCTGACCAAGTCCCTGTGCCCCAGAAACTAACACGGGATTTTTTCTTTTTTTACGTTTACTGAAGTATAGTTGATTTACAATTTTGTGTTAATTTCTGCTGTACATCTAAGTGATTCAGTTATGTATAACTTTTTTTCATATTCTTTTCCATTATGGTTAATTGCAGGATATTGACTGTTGTTCCCTTTGCTATACAGTAGGACCTTGTTTATCCATTCTATATATGATAGTTTGCATCTGCTAATCTCAAACTCCAAATCTATCCCTCCTCCACCCCCCCCCCCCCCTTGGCAACTATAAGTCAGTTCTCTACGTCAACACAGGATTTTCTAATTGACCCTTAGAAGGAGGGGAAGTCGTGAGCTCAGTGAGTGGAGTTAGGTTTGAAGCAACATATTCTAACTCTCATTCCCTTCCTTTTATGTTCCCTGATGTAATAAGACAAATACTTGAACATAAAGGATTTCATCATTCTTCCCCGCTTCTGTACAAAATTGCTATAGTCATTCAAAAGCCACTGTAAAACCATAAATAGCAGTTGATCATCTCTAACCATTAAAGGGATGCCTTTTTGCTTTGGCATCAACCAGCTGGGATTACAATGCAATTGAAAAGAAACTTGGTTACTGCTGTGACATACAGTTTAAGATAATTACTCAAATTATTAGTGATATCATTTACCAGGATATTCCAGGACTTTAGAAGTTCCATATAATTTCCAGAATGTGTATATTAAGTGTTTACCCATGATACAATCTAAGAAGTTTTATCACCATTTATTTGACAGTGCTTCCCATGTAATTTAACATACCAAGCCTAGTTAGTTAAATATTCCTCTCTCTGAGATGGACAGAATCCAAATAATTCGAGGTGTTCCAGGGACCCTTTGGAAAATCTCAAAAGTTAACTAGAGGTCGAGTGAGCTTCATTTAGAATTTGATCTTTGGGAAGCTTGTCAAAAATATCAAAAATTGGGGCTTCCCTGGTGGTGCAGTGGTTGAGAGTCTGCCTGCCAATTCAGGGTACACGGGTTCGAGCCCTGGTCTGGGAAGATCCCACATGCTGCGGAGCAACTGGGCCCGTAAGCCTGCGCGTCTGGAGCTTGTGCTCCGCAACGAGAGGCCGTGACAGTGAGAGGCCTGCGCACCGCGATGAAGAGTGGCCCCCGCTCGCCGCAACTGGAGAAAGCCCTCGCACAGAAACGAAGACCCAACACAGCCATAAATAAATAAATAAATAAATATAAAAAAAATATATATATCAAAAATTTTAACCAGTGATAATAAAAGATCTCAATGGCAAATACAGATCACTTAAACTCAGTTACCAAAAGTTCGATATTTCAAGAAAACTTTGTCCTCTTAGAGAACCAAATTCAGGTTTTGTACCACTTTACCTTTAAAATTCTATTTCTTAAGTTCAATCTTACCTTAGCCAATCCTGAAAATGCACAAAACTCTTTCAGCGTTCCTCCTCCACAAGCATTCCACAACTTTCTGTATCCTTATTCATCTGTTCCTTTCTTTTCCATTTAGAAACAACCAGCTCTAGGACAGAACCACCTTTTTCCCTTTAACAAAATGTATTTTCATGCTGAAACCATGCACGTCAGACTGGGACTTGAACCCACGTGGCCAGGACTCGAACCCAGCCAAAACCCACAGTCTTCCAACTGAGATCACACACCTGGTTTCAGGACTTAATGAAACATCAGGTTCTTGATGTCTCATCACAGGAAGAATTCAGTGAGTGACAAAGTGATTGGTAAGAAGTGGATTTATTTAGAGAGAAACACACATCCACAGACAGAGTGTGGGCCATCTCAGAAGGTGAGAAAAGGCACCAGGGTATGGAGTTGTCAGTTTTTATAGGGGTGGGTAATTTCATAGGCTAATGAGTGGGAGGAATATTCCAGCTATTTTGGGGAAGGGGTGGGGATTACCAGAAATTGGGCCACCGCTCACTTTTTGACCTTTAGGGTCAGAACTGTCATGGTGCCTGTGGGTGTGTCATTTAGCTCGCTGATGTGTTACAGTGAGCTAAACTGAGGCTCAAGGTCTAGTGAAAGTCAACTTGTCCGCCATCTTGGACCCATTTGTTTCTAATCAGTTTATGTCATGTTCTCGGGCTATGTCATTCTGCCAAAGGTTGTGCTCTGTCCTCTTCCCTCCTGTTTCAATTCCTCATTCGTTCTTTGTTGAAGACAAACATCCTACAGTTTTTCATACTGAAATGTTTCCCTTATAATTCTTAACCTTAAAACCTTAATCTCTAGTGAAAACCAAGATGCAAGTAATTGTAAACTGTCATACCAGCATTTCCTGATTGATAAACTTATGTTCTAATATTTTGTCCTATTTGAAATGACCCAGATAGTCGATGAATTCTCTTCTTTTAACTTAGTTTAAAGCTATAAAAATCTGGAGAGACTATTATAGATAGACATTCCCAAAACATAATTATTCCTATAGAGTTCACCTAAAACTCTTACCACATTTACCTCTATTTTATTTACTTAAAAGCTTTGTCATATTGTTATTTTTCTTGCTGACAAACTTTGTAACAGGAATAATAAGGTCTTATTTGATTTCTAGTAAACCTGGGTGCAATAAAAGTATTATACTTAATGTTGATAACCCTAAAGATAGGTCCGTATTAATCAAACCAACAAGCTCAAGCTAACTTTAATACTAGATACTAATTCAATACTGAATATTTCCTAGATCACATGAACCCAAAATTTATTCTGGCCAATTTTATATTTTGAGCATTTATATAAGCACTTAATTTCCTTTAAGTCAATCAAGCAGAGCTCTTTTACAAATTAATATCGGTAATGCCACACATCTATAACACACCTACAAACACAGACCTCATAGCTCCCATTCCAAAATTTCAGCCATGAATCAGATACAACAACGTAAAACTCAGTTACAAAACAGACTGGATTCAAATTGGGTTTCTAGCAGATGAGACAAATCAAGCTCACCTGTTTACATGGCTAAGCCCTTTTTACTAATATTTATGGAAAAGACTCATCTATTTCTATTTGTAGCTTTTGCTGATTTTAGGAACCAAGTGGAAACTTTTCTTCCTGGGAATGTCTCACTCTTCAACAAGGACAGGTTTTTTTTTTTTTTTTTTTTTTTCCCCTGTTCTTTTCCTCCATTTGACATCAGTAAAAGTTTTAAATATCACAAAGCTGATTTGAGTGTGAGGCAGGAGACAGATGGGCCCTCAGGGCAAATGGTCAGAGTTCAATACTCCGAGACCAGAATAACAGGACAATTGAGAGAGGAAGCTGGGCCCTGCCCAGATAGAAGATAAGAGACCACATATTCTTCATTCTCGAAGTCAGGAGACCTTCCCGACTACACATGTGCAGAAGGGCTCCCTGGAGGTCAAAAGGGGAGTGATGCCAAGTTGCCAAACCTACTCTTAGGCTTCTTCGGTAGAATCCATCTTGGCTAAGAGATGCGCGTGCTCACATGGGAAAATCCTGAGCTATACTAAATACAGACTTTGAACCAGGCAAATCAAAATGATTGGCCAAAGGGAATCCGGAAGAAATGCCCCATAGAAGTGATTCAAATTGCCACGAGGGTGCAATTCTCTCTCTGAGCCCACCCGTGTGTGTATCCACATGTACTGTACTTCTTTTTTCTCCTAATAAGTACTTTACTTGTTTCACTACTTTCCGTCTTTGTGGGAATTCTTTTTCTGCAAAGCCATAGGGCCAGGGACTTGTCACTGACCACTGGTCTAGTGGCTAGGATTCGGTACTCTCATTGCTGTGTCCCGACCTCAATCACTGGTCGGGAACCGAAACCCTGCTTCAAGCCGCTGCAGGCCGAGACCACCCGAGATCAGGTGTAAATGGAGAAACAGTGCTAAACAAAATGAAAAACCCAAAGGGCAAACAGAAAATCCTAAATAAACCCTCAAGTTTGGTCTTGGGGCTTTACACATACCAATGACACAGGAGTCCATAAACAACATAATTAACATAGCAACAGTAGCAGTATACGGTGCACAGGGTCCCAAGATAACCCTGCCTACACCCCTTGTGGAGATCCTAACAGGTACTGTGGTCACACATTGTTACAATAAAATAGCATCTTCCTCTCACCCATGAGTTCACAGCTATAATCAGATCACTTATCCAAAATGCGCCTCAGAGGACTTTCTTTAGGGATAGTTGAAACATTCCCCATTTTTAAAGACAGAAATTCAAGACAAACAAAACACAAACTGCACACACAAATGCTAGTATCCAAATAAACAAATGAACAAGTTCACAAATCCGGTAAAAGTCCAAAAACTCTTTCCTCTCTCCAACAGGTACCCTACTCAAATACAAAACAGATTTGCTTATTCCAGAGAAAAAGCCCCAGACGGAGAGGAAATAAAGTTTCCAGTTGTACACACCAGAGGGACTTACCCTACTGCATGGAGTCTGTCAGCTGCTCCCAAACGTTGATTCCTGTTCCAAATGCCAAGCACTGGGGCAGCTGGTGCTGCTTTGGGGAATTTTTTTTTTTAATATCTTTATTGGAGTATAATTACTTTACAATATTGTGCTAGTTTCTAGCTTCGGGGAATTTTGAAGGGAATATCCTCAGGACAAGTGATCCCGCAGCTGCTAGGGCCTTACCCGAAAATTCCCCAATCCGGCCGGCTAGCCAGGAGTAGCAAGGATCCTGGCTGGCTGTGCCACAATTTGTATCCTAGTCCAAGCTTGTACTGCTCACCACATGACAGGCCAATAAACCAAGAGAGGAATTGTTAGGGCAAGGAATGCCGACTTTACCTGGGAAGTCAGCAGACCAAGAAGATGATGAGCTCCTCTCTCAAACAACCATCTTGCCTGAGTTAGAATTCAAGCTTCTTTTATACTAAAAGGGGAGGAAGTAAAGTCCCTCATTTCCTGGTTCCCATCTGCCTCTGGAGGGGATGTGTTAATTTCTTCCCTCCTGCTGTCATTCACAGGTGGGCCTGGTCAGGATGTTTTCTGTGAGCTAAACGAAGGTATTTTAGCTTAATGCTCATTACCTGGAAGGCAGAGTTCCCACAGATGAACCCTTATGTATAATTTAAGCTTATAGGCAACATCCTTTCAGTGATTAACTTGAAACAGAACACAAAGTTTCTTCCCTCTTACAGAGTCAGTGACAGAGACGTCAATGGTTTAGTGGGTATGGGGGGCATCTTCCGTGTCTGAAGCAAGGTCCTGGGGCAACACCCCACTGTGTGTGGCAGACAGCAGGCAGGACACGACAGTAGTCCTTGCTACGGGGTGGTGGGCAAGGGGCGGGGGCACTGGGGCAAAGGGGAGAAGTTACCAGTTATAGAAGGAATTGACCTCAGGTTGGCTCTTTGGTTACCAGGGAGAACAGCAGAGGAGCGTGCCCTTAACTGTCTGTCCCTTTGATAAGCTATCCCTAATCTTTAGAACAATCACTAGCTGGGGCCTGGGACAAGTATCTAGGCATTTACTGATTAGGATCTATGATTAAGAGGAAAGATCAGTCCTGTGAGGAGGGTGTAGGTAAAGCAAAACTAGGAGCAAGGGCTGTACAGAGAGCAAGAGAACGACCATCTTGGGTGAACTGATCAGATATTATCATAAAACATTATGTGTTACAGAAATAACCAAATATCCTTGAAAATTCCATTATAATGCACTCTCTTCAGATCTTTAATAATGAACATTTTCCAAAGGTCTTTTGTCATTTACAGAGTTACTGTTTTACTCAGATGCTTTTGCAGAGGTGTTTCTGCAAAAATATTTCATCTTCAGAGAAATTCATGCAAAGGATTTTGACAAGTACAGGTTTCTGATAACTTTAAGATAATAAAACTGAACTGGGTAAAATTTCCAAAACTAATGGAACAACTAGATTCAAGCAGAACAAGTATTAATTACATCAGACTGAATAAACTGATGAGGATGACTATAATTTTTATGACTTTCTGTTTTAAATATTGCCAATTCTTTCATGTTCTGTTTTTCCAAATTTAAGGAAACTTCTCTCAAGCTATCTATGTCTTGCAGCATTTTTGTAAAATATACCTTTGCAAACAAAGATGAAATATTTACTTTTTCTCCTTACCTGATCCCTCCAGAATTTGGAAACCCTTAAGTCTTCTTCTCATGGCAATACAGTTAGTTATTTGCATAAGTTCAATAAGAATCTGTTCTCCTTGTAACAGGACACAGTTGAAAACATGGGCTATATTACCAGGATTTGACTGGATTGTCATGTTTGACAGAGATATGCATAGACTCAGATATGACCAGACAGCTTTAAGGAACTAAGGTTGACTTTATGGAGCCAATAAAGCCCCTTGGAAAAATCAACCTGGTACCTTGTTTCAGCAAGGCAGTCTTAAAAGGAGCTTATATAGTCAATATAAATTACCAGGCCAAGTTTAATGCAAACAAATTAGTTTTACCAAGGTTATCTTTGATAAAAATGGGGGGGATGGTAGAGAGAAAAGTTTTGTTTTTACCTTTCTCTATATTAGATTCTAATCCTGTTAATTATCTTTGTGGATTTGTACATATCTGTAAATTGGACTGGATCCTGAATTCTAATTTCCTCAAATATCTGGACTCTCCAAACTAACATTTCCAATTTTTTCCCATCCTTCTGATTTGGAATCAGTAAGAACAAAGACTACCCTTGAATCTCCTTGAAAGGTCCTCCTCACTACCTAGATGGCAGTCAAACTTCAGGGGCTTGAGCCTTGGGTACACATTTCACAGCTAAAGAAGACTACACCTGACATCTGCTCTGGTACAAATGCTGGAGACCTTATCCATTTTATCCATTTTAAATATAGCAGTGTGTACTTGTCAATTCAGATCACATTGATGAGGAGGAGAAGTAGCTGATATCAGGGTAGACTGCTTCCTCTTGAGACACCAGGGTTTTCTTCTCAAGCAGAGCCAACCATATCAAGTTAGATTAGTAACACACACCTCACTGTCTCTTGCTCACAACTGCCTAAAATAAGACCACAAAGTTTTGCAAAATCACCCTGCGATAAACCCTTACTTTGCTCCAAGCACCTGCTGTCAGAGTTTGGCTTTCTGTGCTGCGGGCACACCAGCCCGTTGCTTGGTTACAATCTCCACCTATGATCTTTCCTGTCTCAGTACATTACAGCCCAGTCTTCCAAATTCTCAGGCCAACATCTAGGAGTCACCCTTGAAATATATCCAGAATTCAACCACTTCTCACCATTCCCCTTCTACCAATCTATCTTCACCTCTCACCTGGATTATCACGATGACCTCCTAAGCAGTCTTCTCGCTTCCTCCTCTGTTCCCTACATTATGTTCTCCTCCCAGCAGTCAGAATTATCCTTTTACAGTGTAAGTCAGTTATGTCACTCCTCTGATCACTTGGAGATGAGCAACATGAGGAAATAGCCTCCGCATTTTTTCCATTTTTGCTGGATGGGTGGCATCAGGCACATACAGCTTCTGGGGTTTGCAGTTTAGTTGCTGACAGCCAGCTTTCTAGAACTGCTGACAGCCAGCAGTTGTAGAAAAGTCCTGTTGTTGGCATTTCTTACATAGCATCAGCGGTGATGATGGTTTTCTTATCAACCAGACCTGGGCATTGCTCTAGGAAGCTGAGTCTGGGGATTGTTTTTCCAGCCCCCTCAATCATTCTGTCAGCTACCTTATTTGTTTTAATAAATGATTTTTCTGCTTAATTTTGCCAGAGTGGCTTCTTTTGTTTGCAACTAAGAATCCTGACTTCTTTTTTTTCTCACACCCAGTGGCTTGCGGGATCTTAGTTCCCCAACCAGGGATTGAACCTGGGCCCTTGGCAGTGAAAGTGCAGAGTCCTAACCACTGGACCACCAGGGAGGTCCCAAGAATCCTGACTTTTTGAGGAGGAAAAAAAAATCTATCAGTCCACCTCAGAAGACCCTCCCCACCTTTTAACATTTTGGTGTACTTCTTTCAGTGTTTTATGTTCATATATATACATTCACATACATATGTATGTTTTCAATATCTATATAATACACGTGCAGAAATTTGTTAAATGAGGGCATAGTTTTATGCAATTTAGTATCTTGCTTTTTTCTCTACTTACCACCATTTCATAAGTATGTTTTTTGTTATTATGACTTTTCACAAACATTTTGAGGGCTGCACAATGTTTCCTCAAACCATTATGAGTGCCTCATAACTTACATAGCAAATTATTGTTGGATATTCAGATTCTTTTCAATTTTTCTTTATTATAAATAATGCTGCTGTGGATATCTTTATATATAAGGCATATATAGTAGGATTGATTCCTAGAAATAGAATTACTGAGTAACAAGGTATGAGTGTTATAAAGATTTCAGATACAGAATGTCCAATTACCCTCTCAGAACTTATACTAATTTATACTTCCATCATCATCGTATGGACATTGAGACCATATATGACCTTTAACATCAGAACTATGTGTATATATGTACCTGTTTGTGCATATTGTCAAAGAGAACCAGAGCCAGACACTAGTTAAAGCAAGAAAGATAGATTTAATTCAGAAACTATTGCAATAGGGGAAAAGAGACTTCAGTTATTTTTTTTTCCTTTTGTTTTAATTTACCCTTTATTATTGGAGGTGGAACAATTTTTTTTTTTTTTGCATATACTTGTATCTTTTCTTTTTCAAAATCTTTTCCCATTTAGGTTGTTACATAACACTGAACAGAGTTCCCTGTGCTATACTGTAGGTCCTTGTTGGTTATCCATTTTAAATATAGCAGTGTGTACTTGTCAATCCCAAACTCCCTAACTATCCCTTCCCCCCAGCCTTCCCCCCTGGTAACCATAAGTTCATTCTCTAAGTCTGTGAGTCTGTTTCTGTTTTGTAAATAAGTTCATTTGCATCATTTTAAGATTCTGCATATAAGCGATATCATACAATATTTGTCTTTCTCTTCCTGACTTACTTCACTCAGTATGACAATCTCTAGATCCATCCATGTTGCTGCAAATGGCATTATTTCATTCTTTTTAATGGCTGACTAATATTCCATTGTATATATGTACCACATCTTCTTTATCCATTCATCTGTCGATGGACATTTAGGTTGCTTCCATGAAGAGACTTCAGTTTAGAACTGAGCTCAATTCAGAATACAAGGCAGCCAAGATTTATAGCCAAGGAACAGAGTTGGGGGAAGGAGAGATTTGGTGGATGGAAAATTACTAGTAGCAGGCCAGAGTAATCAGGTGGCAAGGGTGGGGGAGGAGATATTTGATGAGCTATTTAGAGTGATCAGATCTGAAGAGTGGGGGAGATTTTCTCTAAACTGATTTGGCAGGATTCTTGCTAAAACTGGGCTATGCACATTTGGCAAGGATGGGGATAAGGATGCCAAGTCAAGGCTTAGTCAGGAACAGGGTTTAGAGAAGTCTGACTAAAGAGTTTGGTCAGGGAGAGTGTCTTGTCAATATGCATATTTGAGTGCTTCCCATTTTCTCTCCCTGTCTATGCCGGATTTTAGTTTATCATCTCCTAACTTTAGCTGACTTTGAGGCATATTTTGTCCAAAGAGGAGGCCACAGTGGAATTTCTAAATTTTGCCTTTGACTTGTTGTACGATATGGCAAAAGAAACAGCACCCAAACAAAGTTATAAGCACTGGGATCAATTCTGCTCATACTTAAACAGAGTGGTCACTTTTAAAAGTATGAATTCAAAGATAATGTTAACATGAGAATTGACTAACATAACATTTCTAAACTCTTAAACATAGCTGCACTTGTCTTTCTATAAATATTTCTAAACACTTTCTTTAGCATAGATATGTTTCAGAGGAAAACATTTACTGAGGGTTCACCTCCTCTTGTTGCATTTCTTAATTTCATAAGAGTCCAAATTTGAGTTAACTCAATTTCAGTGTAAAAGTCTGCCTGGTGCTTCCTTTTCTGTTTCACTATGGAGTAGTGCTGTCCTGATTTCGTAAGGCAAGAGAGAAGTTTTTATCGTGTACTCCGTCAAGTTCCTTCAGGGCCTCTCTGCTGGGGTGACCTCAGAGAATGACTCATATGCTTCAGTGTTTATACTACTGGCCTCAGCAGCTGAGCTAAGATCTCTGTACAAACTGCAGATTGTGTGCAAGAAAATCAGCTGCCACGTGGAGAGGCTGAGGGAGCTGGCGTGCAGTTACCTTAGCACTGTGCCTTCGCTTTCTGCCTTTAGCTTCTGCCCTGCCCAAGACTGGGGAAGCCTGCTAATTGCATGCTGGACTACTCCACTTACTCCAAGAGGCAGGTATCTTCTGCCAGAATGGACTATGGTCCATTCACAAGACAGAGATCCATGACATGGCATAGCGTGACCCAGCCTGTTCTCAGTTAATGTTTACTTCATTATGGTCCTGGAAAGTATGTATTATACAGCTACATTTGGGGGCCAGCATTAAGTAAGTTGCTCACGTTCACACAGTTTGTAAATGAAAGAAGTGAATTAAACTTAAGGTTATCTCTCTTCTTTACACCAATGACTCACACACCTTGGTGTGCATTAGAATGTCCACAACCCATCACTGCTTTTAATCAGCTCTTCCCAATGTTTTAATCAACAGAATTTTATTTCTCACATTTCTGGAGACTGAGATGTCCCACCATCTGTGTGCCAGCTGGTTCGGCTCTTGGTGAGGCCCTCTTCCTGGCTTGCAGAAGGTCACCTTCTCACTCTGTCCTCACATGGTGAAGAGGGAGAGGGAGAGAAAGAGGGAGAGGAAAAGGGGGAGAGAGAGGGAAAGAGAGAGAGAGAAAAGACACTGATCCCATCATGGGCGCTCCACTTTCATGACCTCATCTTCCCAAAAGCCCCACCTCCTAATACCATCACCCTGGGGGTTAGGGCTTCAACATATGAATTTGGAGGGGACACAAACATTCAGTCCATACACCCTCTAATTTGGAATCCCCACCTCAAATCATAGAAAGTAAACAGAAGCTTACTTGGATATTGGATAAGATGTGCTCTAGAGCTAAAGCACTTTCAAGAGCTCAGTCCTTAAATCTGTGCTGTCTAGTGTTGTAACCACTAGCCACCTGGGCTAATGAGCACTTGAAATGTGGCTAGTCTAAATTGAGAGGTATTTGAAATGTAAAATACACATCGGATTTTAAAGAATTTGTATGAAACAAAGGATATAAAACATCTCCTTAACACTTTTAATATTGATTACGTGCTGAAATAATATTTTGAATTTGTTGGACTAAATAAGATCTAGTATTAAAATTAATTTCACCTGCTTCTTTTTACTTTTTTAAGTAGCTACAAGAAAATTTAAAATAACACGTGTGGCTTGCATTATATTTCTTTAGACAGTGAGGTTTTAAGTAAATAACCCATGATGATCAGTATGAATATACTGACTAACACAAAAGTATGGACTGATAGAGTTAAGGAATATTAATTATCACCTAGGAACTTTGTGTATAAAACTGTACTTATAAGAATATTTCATTTTTTATAATTCTCCAAATTATAAAAATATATAGTAAATTCTATATAGTAAATTCTAGTTTCTTCTCAATATGAGATTAAAATTAGAAAGAACTTAGTGACAAGCCTAGTCCACCTCATTATCAGAAGGTTCTATAGATTCTGTCCTAACATATTCTTGCATAACAATTAAAATATAGCATCCTCATTATCCAAGTGTTCATATTCAAGTCACCACAGTTACAAGGTGGCACAGGTCTAAAGCAGTCATAACACACACACAAATTTGTTAATAAACTTATGTACAATTACTTCCAATTCAAACATTCCTATTCTCTTATCACTAACACCTAATCCTTGCACTTTCATTTTTTAAAAGAAAACCCCATTTAAATAATTTTCTCCCACATTTTATTTTGAATTTTTGATCCTCATTTAATGTATGTTTTCTTTAAACAGTCCTTTTCTGATACAGTGCCAGTTATCATAAGATAATTATGATGGCCACGTTTTCAAAATCATTATAAATTCAAACACGATATAAATGTACTTTCCAAATCAATAAACATCCAGAAATGAATAAAATATTAATAGATTAATGCTTGTGTTTATGAAGTGCTTACATTATACTGAATAACACTGCTAGATTTAGTCATTCCTGAGTTAAACTTGTTAGGCATTCTAAATATAAACTGAGTGTTTACAGGTAGGAATACAAGATATAAATGGTCAAACAGATAATGTAGCCAATATAATCTTGTAGCATTGAGACTTATCCAATGTTAACACTATTCAACTAGTTACACATTTTAGTCTAGCTAACTTCTCACTTCTGAGAAGGAAATTATTTTGAACTTGCTCTACTCTAAGGAAATGGTGGTTTCAACAGCAATTTAGCTGTTTCCTTTGAATGTTTTTTTTTTTTTCAGTTTCATTACTAAAGCATCTTCTAAAGCATGTTTTGTCAGGTGTAGTTCTGGGCAACTACGCTCTGTTTTTATTACAGGCCTTATAGGATTATTTGATTTCTTAAAGTATGCATATGTATGTCTTTAATATAAATAAAATTTAAGAAACAAAAATGTTTTTAAAAGCTTTATTATCATTGTTGTGAGTAAAATACTGTCCTTTGTCTCTGACCCAGAAGTCTTGCATTTTCTCTAAGTATCCTTGACTAACTTATTAACTTGCTGGCAGGATACAGTCTCAGACCTTTCACAATTTTTGACAGGCGGCCATTTCAAATATTTTTCTTTATTCTTATGTTGGTTTTGGAAGTGGACTCATTCAAGAATTTGCTCATTCCATCTAAATTGTTGAATCTATTGACAAAAAGTTATTCATTATGTTCACTTATCATTCTTTTAATTTCTCTAGAACTCTAGTAGTGTCCCTTGTTTATTCCTGATATTGGTGATTTTTGTTTTCTGTCTCTTTTTTTTTCTCAGTCAGCCTTTCTCATTATAGGTAGGCTCAGCCAGGATGCCATGAGGCTGACTGTTGTAAGGAGAGTTAAAAGCTTCTGCCAAAGTCAGTGTTAGGAAAGCTGAACCAGGCAGAAAGAAAGGATTGAGAAATTCAGCCAGTCAACTCAGAAACCAAAACAGGAAATTTGTCAGTGGGCAGTGTCTGAGGTTGTCTGACATCTAGAATCAAAGTCGGCAAAGATGAAGTCAGACACGTGAACAAGTGAGCTGGTACTGATAGTCCTTTTGTGAGGTGGACAGGTGTGGAAATGGAGAAGGTCACACTTTGATTTAAAACAGAAAGAAAACAAAAAACAGAACTAAAACATATACTATTTGTTATTTAAAGTAAGATGCCAGCTGCTTGTGTTGAGCTGCTAAGACGTGCCAATACTAAATCACTGATAAACATTATTCACTTCATTAAGCTTGCATGAGCAATTAGGTCAGGGGAAGCAGGCCATGAACACAGCAGTTTTGTTTTGAGGTTGTTTTTGAAGGGGGGGAGGGTTGCACAAAAACTCATCTACTGTGGCTTAACTACAATGGGCTATACTTTTTCTAAAATAATAGTCCAAAGGTGGGGAGTCCAGGGCTGGTGCAGTGGCAACATGATGTCAATGTTTCTAGCTCTTCCTATTTTTCTGCTTAATCATCTTTAGCATGTGGCTTTTCCACTCATGCTTCTTATCTCATGGTCACAAGACAGGTGCTCCATCTACAGTTTCACATCCACATTCTAAGTATGAAGAAGAAAAAGAAAGGAAGGGATGGCGCCTATATCAGACTGGGGATACGATGGAGATAGCTAGTTTCTGCTTTGTGTAGGAGGCTGAAAGATAAAAGCTACTTTAACAGAAGTTATTCAGAGAAATATCAGCATCCCCAGTCAAGGCACGTATTATGGATTGGATTGAGCCCCTTCAAAAGATATGTGGAAGCCCTAACCCCATGAAGCTCAGAATGACATTTAGAAATGGGGTCCTTACAGATGTAATCAAGTTAAAATGAGGTTGTTAGGATGGACTGTAATCCAATATGACTAATGTCCTTATAAGAAGTGGAGAAGAGATACAGAGAAGAGAATTCCATGTGAAGACACAGAGGCAAAGAGACATAAGACCATGTGAAGACAGAGGCAGAGACTGGAATCATGCTGCCACAAGGTAAGGAATACCTTGGGCTACTAGCAGCTGGAAGAGGGAAGGAAGCTTAATCTCTTTGACGCTTCAATGGGAGGACAGCCCAGCCTACACCTTAATTTTGAACTTCTAACCTCCAAAAATGTGAGAGAATAAATTTCTCTTGTTTTAAGCCACCCAGTTTGTGGTAGTTTGTTACCGTAGCCCCAGGAAGCTGACATGGCATTCAACCCAGATTTGAGGGATGTTAATTCTTTTTATTTTTTTTTATTTTTAAAATATTTATTTATTTATTTTTGGCTGCATTGGGTCTTCGTTGCTGCGCTCAGGCTTTTCTCTAGTTGCGGCGAGCGGGGGTTACTCTTCATTGTGGTGCGCGGGCTTCTCATTGCGGTGGCTTCTCTTGTTGCAGAGCATGGGCTCTAGGGGTGCGGGCTTCAGTAGTTGTGGCTCACAGGCTCTAGAGAGCAGGCTCAGTAGTTGTGGCGCATGGGCTTAGCTGATCCGTGGCATGTGGGATCTTCCCGGACCAGGGCTCAAACCTGTGTCCCCTGCATTGGCAGGCGGATTCTTAACCACTGTGCCACCAGGGAAGACCGGATGTTAACTCTTGAGCTCCAGAACTTGAGAGGACAATAATAAGATAGAACCTGCTTAGAGGAAAGTTTTCTTGGGTGTCATCCTGGAAGGGTAGCAACATAAACATTATTATACCTCTCTAAGGGAATCAGAAGTAGAAATAGTAAAGAAATAAATAAACACAGAGTACTGAGATTTTAGAATAGGACAAAGTTTTTAAGTTATTATATTTACAAAAATACTATTTTTGTCTTGCTTTTAAGTTATATAAATAGTTCAATAGAACACCTCATTCTAAAGCTGCAATTATAATCTATTTTATAAGGAGAGGTAAATATTTAATACAAGTTTAATAAAATTAATGGTCATAATTTTTTATTAGAATATAAATAATAAATTTAGCATTAAAATAGGTACAGAATAATGTTTATGCAAAAGTCCCTTTGACATTAAATGAACTATTAATTGAGACCATTAACTTTTATTTAAGTCCTAATAATTTTGCATAAATTATAAAACTATTAAGCTGGACTCAAATATATACATACACTTCTATTACCTGGTTATAATACAGTAATGTATCATGACAGCAGGAGTTGAGGAAAAAGCAAGGAATGTGGGGAAGAAGGCCTCAGGGAAGAAATAGAAAAAAGAGTGGAAGAAAAGGAGCCAAGAGACAGAGCAAAAATAGTGTCCCCTAGAGAAAAGCAACTAAGAAATGAGTGACAGTACAAAAATACATTGGATAAATATGGAACTAATATCTTGAATTGGAAAACTACACTGAGAAGTGTCAATTGCACTAATGTATAATATAAATTGAATACAATCACAATTATAATAATCCCAATTAAAGATACTAATGATTTCTTTGTAACTTGACAAAATAATCCCAATTCAGAAGATTGGGAATAGCAAAAAAATTTTGAAAAAGGAAAGGATAAGGAGACATTCCTCCGAGAAAGATGAGAAAATGTACTAGATTACTATAAGAATAAGAATCTTACCAGTGTAAGAATGAACAAATTGGCCTCAAACTTTTCATATTCATTCTAGTCCTTTTACTCCACCCCAAGCAGGACTATTAAACTTCATTAATCATTTGCAAATATTTTCTCCCATTCTGAGGGTTGTCTTTTCATCTTGTTTATGGTTTCCTTTACTGTGCAAAAGCTTTCAAGTTTAATTAGCTCTCATTTGTTTATTTTTGTTCTTATTCTCATTACTCTAGGAGGTGGGTCAAAAAAGATCTTGCTGCTATTTATGTCAAAGAGTGTTCTGCCTAAGTTGTCCTCTAAGAGTTTTATAGTGTCTGGCCTTACATTTAGGTCTTTAATCCATTTTGAGTTTATTTTTGTGTATGGTTTTAGGGAGTGTTCTAATTTCATTCTTTTACATGTAGCTGTCCAGTTTTCCCAGCACCACTTATTGAAGAGGCTGTCTTTGCTCTATCATATATTCTGGCCTCCTTTGTCATAGATTAGGGCTTTAATCTGTGGTGGGTTTATCTCTAGGCTTTCTATCCTGTACCATTGGTTATATTTCTGTTTTTGTGCTGGTACCATACTGTCTTGACTACTGTAGCTTTGTAGTATAGTCTGAAGTCAGGGAGCCTGATTCCTCCAGCTCCGTTTTTTTTTTTTTCTTTCTCAAGATTGCTTTTGTTATTCGAGGTCTTTTGTGTTTCCATACAAATTGTAAAAATTTTTTTTCTAGTTCTGTGAGAAATACCATTGGCAATTTGATAGGGATTGCATTGAATCTGTAGATTGCTTTGGGTAGTATAGTCATTTTCACAATATTGATTCTTCCAATCCAAGAACATGGTATATCTCTCTATCTGTTTGCAAATGAAGCAACTGACAAAGGACTAATCTCCAAAATATATAAACAGCTCATGCAGCTCAATATCAAAAAAACAAACAACCCAATCCAAAAATGGGCAGAAGACCTAAATAGACATTTCTCCAAAGAAGACATACAGATGGCCAACGAACACATGAAAGAATGCTCAACATCACTAATCGTTAGAGAAATGCAAATCAAAACTACAATGAGGTATCACCTCACACCAGTCAAAATGGCCATCATCAAAAAATCTACAAACAAATGCTGGAGAGGGTGAGGAGAAAAGGGAACCCCCTTGTACTGTTGGTGGGAATGTAAACTGATACAGCCACTATGGAGAACAGTATGGAGGTTCCTTAAAAAACTAAAAATAGAACTACCATAGGACCCAGCAATCGCACTACTGGGCATATACCCTGAGAAAACCATAATTCAAAAAAACTCATGTACCACAATGTTCATTGCAGCTCTATCTACAATAGCCAGGACATGGAAGCAACCTAAGTGTCCATCGACAGATGAATGGATAAAGAAGATGTGGCACATATATACAATGGAATATTACTCAGCCATAAGAAGAAACAAAATTGAGTTATTTGTAGTGAGGTGGGTGGACCTAGAGTCTGTCATACAGAGTGAAGTAAGTCAGAAAGAGAAAAACAAATACCATACACTAACACACATATATGGAATCTAAAAAAAAAAAGTTTATGAAGAACCTAGGGCCAGGACAGGAATAAAGACGTAGACATAGAGAATGGACTTGAGGACACGGGGAGGGGGAAGGGTAAGCTGGGACGAAGTGAGAGAATGGCATGGACTTACATACACTACCAAATGTAAAATAGATACCTAGTGGGAAGCAGCCGCATGGCACAGGGAGATCAGCTCAGTGCCTTGTGACCACCTAGAGGGGTGGGATTGGGAGGGTGGGAGGGAGACACAAGAGGGAGGAGATATGGGGATATATGTATATGTATATCTGATTCACTTTGTTATAAAGCAGAAACTAACACATCATTGTAAAGCAATTATACTCCAATAAAGGTGTTAAAAAAAATTACAAAAACAAACAACCCCATCAAAAAATGGGAAGAAGACCTAAACAGACATTTCTCCAAAGAAGACATACAGATGGCCAACAAACAACATGAAAAAGATGCTCAACATCACTAATTATCAGAGAAATGTAAATCAAAACTACAATGAAGTATCACCTCACACCAGTCAGAATGGCCATCATCAAAAAATCTACAAATGGGGCTTCCCTGGTGGCACAATGGTTGAGAGTCTGCCTGCCAATGCAGGGGACACGGGTTCGAGCCCTGGTCTGGGAGGATCCCACGTGCCGTGGAGCAACTAGGCCCGTGAGCCACAACTACTGAGCCTGCGCGTCTGAAGCCTGTGCTCCGCAACAAGAGAGGCCACAATAGTGAGAGGCCCGTGCACAGCGATGAAGAGTGGCCCCTGCTTGCCACAACTAGAGAAAGCCCTCGCACAGAAATGAAGAGCCAACACAGCCAAAAATAAAAAATAAGTACAAAGCTTCAGTAATCAAGACAGTTTGGTACTGGCACAAAAACAGAAATATAGATCAATGGAACAGGATAGAAAGCCCAGAGATAAACCCACACACATATGGTCAACTTATCTTTGATAAAGGAGGCAAGCATATACAGTGGAGAAAAGACAGCCTCTTCAATAAGTGGTGCTGGGAAAATTGGACAGGAACATGTAAAAGTATGAAATTAGAACACTCCCTGACACCATGCACAAAAATAAACTCAAAATGGATTAAAGACCTAAGTGTAAGGGCAGACACTATCAAACTCTTAGAGGAAAACATAGGCAGAACACTCTATGACATACATCACAGCAAGATTCTTTTTGACCCAGCTCCCAGAGAAATGGAAATAAGAACACAAATAAACAAATGGGACCTAATGAAACTTAAAAGCTTTTGCACAGCAAAGGAAACCATAAACAAGACCAAAAGACAACCCTCAGAATGGGAGAAAATATTTGCAAATGAAGCAACTGACAAAGGATTAATCTCCAAGATTTACAAGCAGCTCATGCAGCTCAATAACAAAAAAACGAACAACCCAATCCAAAAATGGGCAGAAGATCTAAATAGACATTTCTCCAAAGAAGATATACAGATGGCCTACAGACACATGAAAGAATGCTCAACATCATTAATCGTTAGAGAAATGCAAATCAAAACTACAATGAGATATCATCTCACACTGGTCAGAATGGCCATCATCAAAAAATCTAGAAACAATAAATGCTGGAGAGGGTGTGGAGGAAAGGGAACACTCTTGCACTGTTGGTGGGAATGTAAATTGATACAGCCACTATGGAGAACAGTATGGAGGTTCCTTAAAAAACTACAAATAGAACTACCATACGACCCAGCAATTCCACTACTGGGCATATACCCTGAGAAAACCATAGGTCAAAAAGAGTCATGTACCAAAATGTTCATTGCAGCTCTATTTACAATAGCCAGGACATGGAAGCAACCTAAATGTCCATCGACAGATGAATGGATAAAGAAGATGTGGCACATATATACAATGGAATATTACTCAGCCATCAAAAGAAATGAAATGGAGGTATTTGTAATGAGGTGGATGGAGTTAGAGTCTGTCATACAGAGTGAAGTAAGTCAGAAAGAGAAAAACAAATACAGTATGCTAACACATATATACGGAATCTAAGGGGAAAAAAAAAAAAAAAAGACCATGAAGAACCTAGTGGCAAGATGGGAATAAAGACACAGACCTACTAGAGAATGGACTTGAGGATATGGGGAGGGGGTGGGGTGAGATGTGACAGGGTAAGAGAGTGTCATGGACATATATACACTACCAAATGTAAAATAGATAACTAGTGGGAAGCAGCCGCATAGCACAGGGAGATCAGCTCGGTGCTTTGTGACCACCTAGAGGGGTGGGATGGGGAGGGTGGGAGGGAGGGAGATGCTAGAGGGAAGAGAAATGGGAACATATTGTATATGTATAACTGATTCACTTTGTTATAAAGCAGAAGCTAACACACTATTGTAAGGCAATTATACTTCAATAAAGATGTTAAAAAAAAAAAAATTAACTCGAAGTGGATTAAAGACTTAAACATAACACCTGATACCAGGAGCACTCCTAAACACTCCTGGTTTGGTACTACCTGATTCAAATTGATTTTTGCTCCAATAACCTCTTAAAATGTTTACTATGTCTCAGTTTATCTATTAACAGTTCTGGTATCACAAGAGGGAACCAAAGGAGGCCCCAAATGATCTCCCAGGAGCAATGATTAGTAACCAAGCATAGTTTTAGAAAGCTATATCTTAATTTCTAAACATTTAGCTGATTTCTTAGTTATGTTGTTATTGATTTCTAGCTTATTTCATCATGGTCAAAGAATATATCTGTACCATGATAGTCCTTTCAAATTTGTTGAGACTTGCTTTATTGCACAGCATGTGGTTTATTTCTGTAATCATTCCGTGTGCTCTTGAAAAGAATATGTACCCGGAAGTTGTTGGTTACAGTGCTCTACATATTTTTGTTGGCTCAAGTTCATTAATTATGTTGTTCAGGTCTTTTATATCTACTGAATTTTTGCCTGTTTTTTCTTTCAGTAACTGAAAGAGGTATGTTAAATTTTCCACTATGAGTATGGATTTGATTATTTCTCTTTTTTTTCTCAGTTTATGTTTTATTATCTTGAGGCTATGTTATTAGCTGTGTACAGATATAAAATTTTTATATTGTTTTGTTAAATTGGCTCTTTAATATTATGAAATATCTCTAGTAATAAATCTTGCTTTAAAGAATAAAAAAAAATAATTAAAAAAAAAAAAGAAAAAAAATCTACAAACAATAAATGTTGGAGAGGATGTGGAGAAAAGGGAACCCTCTTACACTGTTGGTGGGAATGTAAATTGATACAGCCACTATGGAGAACAGTATGGAGGTTACTTAAAAAACTAAAAATAGAACTAGCATGTGACCCAGCAATCCCACTACTGGGCATATACCCAGAGAAAACCATAATTCAAAAAGACACATGCACCCCAATGTTCATTGCAGTATTTACAATAGCCAGGACATGGAAACAACCTAAATGTCCATCAACAGAAGAATGGATAAAGAAGATGTGGTACATATATACAATGGAATATTACTCGGCCATAAAAAAGAACGAAAGTGGGTCATTTGTAGAGACATGGATGGACCTAGAGATTGTCATACTGAGTAATATTGTCATACTGAAGTAAGTAGGAAAGAAAAAAACAAATATTGTATATTAACGCATATATGTGGAATCTGAAAAAATTGGTATAGATGATCTTATTTACAAAGCAGAAATAGAGACACAGACATAGAGAACAAACATATGAATACCAAGGGGGAAAGGGGGGTGGGATAAATTGGGAGATTGGGATTCACATATATACACTATTGATACCATCTATAAAATAGATAACCAATGAGAACCTACTATATAGCACAGGGAACTCTACTCAATGCTCTGTGGTGATCTAAATGGGAAGGAAATCCAAAAAAGAGGGGATATATGTATATGTATAGCTGATTCACTTTGCTGTACAGTAGAAATTAATACAACATTGTAAAGCAACTATACTCCAATAAAAATTAGAAAAAAATAAACTTCATTAGTCATATGTCATTTTGCACTGGCTGGGCCATGTTATTTGGAATGGAGCATTCAAAGGAAAAAAAGTCATAATAAACATGGGTGTGATCTCTTCACTATTTTTCTTCCATGCTTGGGGACATCTCCTTCTGGAGTCTGTAGTACTTCCGTCTTTACTCACTTAAGATATGCCTGGGATATACATGTGCTAAATTCATTTGCTCTGTTTCCTCTGGTATGGCTTTCAGTTCTACTCAATGCTAAATCCTGAGATCCAGGGATAGGTATTGGGGAGAGAGAGTGCACAGGCCATAGTTGGACATAGCTTAATCAAGCTCACTATGGTTCTTTAGTGGGAGCTTGGGGACAAAGTCTTTGCTAACAGTAAAGAGTTACATTGCCTTCCATAATTCTCACTCAGCTAGGGAGTGTGTGTTGAGGAATGGAGGGAAGTGAGATAGCCATGATACTACTAGGTCTCTTGGTTAACAGCATCTCAGTTGTATTATGCTTCTCCAGAGAAACACAACCAACAGGACATATATAGATATGTAGAAAGGGATCCACTATGAGGGATAGGCTCACATGATTACAGAGGTTGAGAAGTCTCATGATTTGCCATCTGCAAGCTGGAGACTCAGGAAAGCTGGCAGTACAGTCTTAGTTCAAACCTGAAGGCCTGAGAACTAGGGGAGCCAATGGTTTTAAGTCCGAATCTGAGTCTGAAGGCCTAAGCACCTGGAGTGCTGATGTCTGAGGGCGGGAGAGGATGGAAGACCCCGCTCAAGCAGAAAGCTAATTTACCTTTCCTCTAACTTTTTGTTCTATTGGAGCCCTCAGCAAATTGGATAATGCTCACCCACATTGGTGACGGGATCTTTTTTACTCAGTCTACTGATTCAAATGCTCATGTCTTCTGGACATACCCTCAAAGACATACCCAGAAATAATGTTTCACCTGCTATCTGGGCATCCCGGCCCAGTAAAGCTGACACATACAATTAACCATCATCTCAGTATAATCCATTTCTTACCATTAACCTAACTAGACAAATCAGTGGAATAAAATTAAAAGTTCAAAACTAAATGCAAGTGTTTATAAGAATTTAATATATGGTAGCATTTTATCAAACTATATTCTCTTGAAAACAGAGCAGATATGTGAGAAAGTACTTAATGGTAAGAAGGGTGAAAAGCTCTTCATATTCTAAACACACTTTATTTATTTTTTATTTTTATTTTTTTATGATGTGTTATTTTTAAAAAAAATTTTATTGGAGTATAGTTGCTTTACAATGTTGTGTTATTTTCTACTCCTACACACACTTTAGAAATTCCTAATTCACATTTTGCCTAAGTCTCTGAGAATTCTTGTAGTATCTAGTAAAGAAGTCTGTTTAAATTTTTAAATTCAGCATTTTCAACTGCAGAAATTTCGAATTCAAAATTGTATTTTGCCAGAATTGCAGTGCAAATTTGTTTTGGTCTTGGTATGTGCCTAACATATCTGGGGATTAACTGATTATTCAAGAAGTGATTTCAAGGCAACAATCAATTTGGGAAAAACTGCAGTGGCACATTGCTGCAATTAATTGTAGTAACTATGGTGTTTGTGGTTTCTGTATACAGAACCCTCCCATCTACTACCTCTGTGTAGCCAGGGTTTGACTGTCTATCATGATGCCCTGCTCCTCCATCTCCATGTACTGGAATATGCACAGAGCCTAGATTGGGCCAATCAGAGTCTTGCTTGGTCTCTCTCTGCATTCTCTGGGTATGGTGATTAGTTCAGGAATGAGAACATGATCCAAGCTAAGCCAATCAGTACTTCTTGAGTTTGGGGCTGGAGCTGGTAAGGCAGATTGCCCCTCTTTCTTTGTGAGATATAAGAATATAGGCCTGGGGTTATTGACAGTGAGATTTAAAACAGCACCACAGACAAATATAAAGGCAAGTAACAAACTGTGGACAGATATTGCTACCCATGTGATATAGCATGGTTATCATTCTTAAATATAGTCTTATTTATCAATAAGAAAACGATAAAAACTCCAGCTGAGGAATGGGTAAGAAATCCAGACAAACAATAGAAAAACTGAAATGGTCAATAAGCCTAAGGGAAAAAAAAGTACTACCTCAGTAGTATTTAAAAAATAAATTAAAATATGAAGATAGCATTTGTAATCAATCAGATTTACAGACAGTAAAAACAATGATAGCATTCTACATTGGACGAGAGGTGAAAAACAGGTACTCTCAGCCACTAATTATAGGAGTATAAATTGTTAACATTTTGTGAACAGTTACCGTGGTAAAACAAATCAAATATCTTCAGCATTTGTATTTCTCGATATCCCAGTTAATTTATCCCAAGGAAATAATTGGACAAGTGCTCAGATATGTGTGTTTGTGGCAGGGCTTGATCTCAAAATATTTATCTAATTGTTTCTCCCTATTTTCTCTCACATGTATCTCAAGGGATAATTTTATGTCCCAAACTCACACCGAAGACTCAAAGAAATTACCAACCTCGGTGCTAGATCTAAGCAGGGCTGGTCCCTAAGCTCTTTTACCTTCGTAGGCCCTCCGTCATAAAAAATATTGAAAATTATATTTTATAACTGTGTTGGTATAAAGGTGAATATAATCTAGGTTGGATGTGTCATTATATGTTTATTATTATTATCATATCAATTTTCTTCTGATTTTAAAATAAATTAAAATTAAAACATTTTCATGGGTCCCTGAAAGTGTAATTGGCCCTAGGCCCTTGCCTACTGTGCCTACTGGCTAAGTCAGCCCTAGATATAAGCCCTGGGTTAGAGAGGGGAACAACCAGGGTGCCAAATCAAAACAAAACAGAGTTGGGGGAAGGTCTGGAGGAGACCAGTGAGCAAAGCAGAAGGGACTTAGGACACGTTGTCCCTGCTCTCTTTTCCTATCAACTGGTCACTTGTGGAAAACTTACAATTGAACAGTCCTGGACTTTGTTATCCCCTCTTTACAGGACTTATGTGGAGATGGGGCATAAAGGAAGAAATTTCTCCCATGTCCCCATCAAGTTAGAACTGAACTCAAATAGTAGGGAATCTCCTTTGGAGCAGGAAAATCAATAGCCTCTATTGTTCGTGTAATGTGTTAGAAAGAACACAAACACCCAATAAAAGGAGGCAGGTGATGTAGAGAGCATTCACATAGTAGACACTTTTGCAGCCATTAAATAGTATTTAGATATATCTTATTAATATGAGACAAGAACACATGGTACATTGAGACTTGTCTCCCAATAGGGGCATTATCAGGCAGTAAGCCTAGTCTCACCAGTGGGAAAATAGGATGGGCCTGAGAGCCATTCTCTTGGGGTATATCTCACTTCACAAGGTCCACTAATGGCCTGCTATGTCACTGTTGACCCAAAGTGAGCCAGGATTTGTTCTCCCTTAAATTGTGATCCCAGAATCCCCAGCCATTGTCCCCAACTATGGACATTTGATCTCCTGGCATTATCAATAGTTCTTCCGACTATCTAAAAGGATTAGCTGTCCATAACCCTACTGTCTGAAAACTTTCTAAGTTTAGATTGTCCATGTTCACAAAGCTTCTGCAGCTCTAACTCTTGACCAAGATCCAGAAACAGATACTCTTCATGGGCTCCCATTTTACTGTTTTTTTTCTTTATTATATCTCTGATTCATAAAAAATCAGTTTTCTTTTTTATTCTGATTCATGGCCTCTAAACCAATTATCATTGCACCATGTTATGCCAAGACTATACTTTTTATACAGGATTTAGAAACCATCTACAAAAGCAATGTTATTTTGCTTTATGCACAAAATGTAGTCATTTATATAATGTAAGCCACTTTCTAATCCTCTCCATTGTATTTAGGAACTTGGCATACATTTCAATACCTTGATGTATTCTAAAACATAGTATCTGCTTTGCATTTCTGTTCATGGTCTGGCTGGCTATTTTGTCAGGGAATTTTCCCCCTGGGTTCTTAGGGGAAAAGTCTCAACACTGATTAAATAAACTATTATTCCCACTTCTATTTCCAAATTACACTATTGCACTAGGAATTGACACATTCACAATGTTCACTCATTATTGCCCATACAGGGATTGCCTTTTGTCCAAGTCCATAGCAATAGACTCAGAGTTATTGAATCAGCGCTGGAGTCTTCTCTCAAGATCCTTCCTTAAGGGGTGCGGACATACAGAGTAAGAATGCTTAGGGCACTTTCTCTTGTTCTCTACTTCTTTAAAATGCCAATTTAGTGTTGCCTGATTCTCCATCTGCATCTTTCCTTTGCCCTATTGGAGGAGATATACTTGAGAAATACTCCAAATGTTGAACAGCAAATATGGTATGACCAAACTCTCTCCTCTCTTCATTCCAACCTACATTCCAAACTCCACGGAGTTTCCCTTCCCCTGGGTAGGGAGACTCTGTGAGAATGATATCTGCCTTAGTTATGAGAGACAGGGCTGATCCAGCCTATCACTCTTATTAATGAAATCCTAGTAGTCACATTTGCATAACAAGTCACAGATTACTGGAATTCTAATGTTTCTATCTTGGAGACATATAACTGAATCTCTGCTCTTAATATAATGACTGGAATAACAATTGTCTAAAAACTTACCTGGGTAATTATGATATGAGTTACATCTTTCATCTCTATCCCCTCATTGTCAACTCCATCTCTTAGAAACAATTCAACTGGTGATCTACCTTTATCATCCTTCAACGTGAATTGAAACACATTCTTTTAATCTGGAACATTACTTAATGCTCTATCACTCCTCCTATTTTGGCTAGTAATTGCTTGAAGTGCCCATTTAAATTTTTACTTATTCCTCCACTTTGTGTTTGATATGAATTGTTGAGAGGATTACTTCACCATTGTATTTCCTTGTTCTTCCTTTCTCTTTTTTTTTTTTTTTTCTTTTTATATTTTTGGCTGTGCCATGAAGCATGTGGTATAGTTTCTTGACCAGGGATCAAACCTGGGCCTCTGCAGTGAAAGTGCCAAATCCTAGCCCCTAGGCCACCAGGAAACTCCCTGTCCTTCCTTTCTTATACTGTTTGTGCTATAAAATGCTACTTCCTGATCTGATGATATCTAAGTTTGGGTCTGTATTTGTGTATAGTCTTGTCTTTTAGCCTTTTTTGTCTTTGTCAAGGCCTCAGTCACAAAGTCAAAACCAAAAAAATTGTCAATACCAGAGAAAACCTATGTATAACTTGTTGCTCCCATGGGTGATAAACCATGTAACCTTGGGACCTGTTTACTGACTGAAATATAAACATGTCTTTGACTGTTTAGAAGTTGGACAATCCCAAGGAAGAAGAGCAATTTCTGGAGATGTGTCCATTGAAACATAGCTTACAGCCCTGAGCACACCCATCTCAGGAAACTAACACTGCCAAAGCTTACACGAACATATATATCTTATCTCAATCACGAGCAGATTTCTCCTCTAAATGCGACTGACGGGCATCAACATGACTAATCTGTATTTTTAGATAAAGCTCATGGCTTTTTCTTGTTAAGTCCAGCATCCAAATGAGGTTATTTTAAAGTCTGATTCCCTGTATCCCACTTGCCAAAACAAGTGGTTAGACCACTGGTCATTGACTGAGTCATTATATGTATACATAAATATATCTGTCTATCATCTATATCTATCTATCTATCTATCTATCTATCTATCTATCTATCTATCTATCTATCATCTATCTATCTATCATCTATCTCATCTGGTTATCTCAGAGGGGGTTTATGCTAGCCACACTGTATATATCTCTGTCCATTTTGCTGATGTACCCCATCTTTCTTCCTTTTACTAGAAATTTTCAGTTAGCTGGTATTCTTTAGACACAAATCCTCTCCATTAACCAAGCATTGCCATCCATAAACTAAGTTCCCTCACTTTTTTTTTTTTTTCTGAATACAGAAACTCACACGGTGTAGTACAAGCCTTCAATGTCAGAAGTAAATCCTCTCACAAGGACAGTCTTGGCCCCTGGAAAGTGACTTCCTCTTATTTGTAGACATGTTTCTGAATATATCATTTCCATTTAATCAATTCTCTTTGATGAACTGCTTGTTTCTTTTTTTGTTTGTTTGTTTAAATGCTTTTCTGACAATGCCCAGGTTCTTCTTGGAATCTTTGATGTTAAAATTATTGGAGTCCCTCATTAGTAGCTTACATGACAACGTGGGGGTTAATCCATGTATAATTTATAGTCAGCCATGTGTATCCATGGCTCTGCATCAGCAGATTCAACCAAACATGGACCATGTAGTACTGTATTATTTATTACTGAAAAATATCCACAGATACGTGGACCAGGGCAGTTCAAACCTGTGTTATACACGGGTCAACTGTAGTCTTGCGTGTGCTCTGTAGAATGTCTATGATTGTACTTCAAAGGGAAAACGATGAGTAGCTGGATCAAGGATGGTTTGGTCTCAAAGCCCATTGTTCTTTCCTGTAGCACTCTCTCTGCTTTCAGCCAGAAGTACAATTTCCTATTGTGCCCCAAGGAAGTCTGTATTGTTAAAACTTTCCTGTGTTTTTCAGCTTTGACTACTCCAAGGTTTCCATTCAATGAACCCTTCCTTACTCTCTCCTAATGCAGCAGCAGAGTTACCTACTCACATGAACTCACATGAATTATTGCACAGGTTTGTCACCACACTGCACTGTCCCAACTTGAGTGAGTCAGAAGGTCAGTGATTATAGTTTTCTCTAATGATAAGGTCTATAAAGTCTGTTTAATGAGGGGAATATCATTAGTACTCCTCAAATTTTAAATATTTTTATTTTATTATTATTATTATTTTGGCTGTGTTGTGCGTCATGCGGGAACTTAGTTCCCTGACCAGGGATTGAACCCATGCCCCCTGCATTGGGAGTGTAGCATCTTAACCACTGGACCACCAGGGAAGTCCTAGATTTTACATATTTTTAGGTGCCCATAATCATATTTCCTTCACTCAGGTGGTACTTTGAATTTAAGTGGGCATGTGCTTTTGGCAATTTCCTCTTTCAGGACAAAAATGTTGAATTTCTGCTAAGGAAGGCAAAGAAAGGTATTGTCCAGTGCCCCCTCACTTCATCCCAGCCCCCTGCAGCTGACTAACCTGGTTTCCCAGCAACATTATGTTGAATGATCTAGAAGAGGGTTCATGGTTATAATAAATAATTGCAGGTCCTACCACGTCTAGAGTCATCAAGCCCTGTGACTGTAGTTCCTCCCCCCATTGCTGTGTGTTGTTCCTTGTAAACGTCCTGCTCTTCCCCAGACTCCCTTTGTGTAGTGTCTATTACCACACAGCACTGTAGTCCATTGCTAAGGGAGACTGAGGAACCTATAGCAAACCCAACTATCTTCACTTTTATCTGGTTTTAAGGAATAACAAACTTGATCTTTGACCATTTAAATGGAGGACTCAAGATAGCATTGGATCACTAACATTTTGTCAATATTTATTGACAAAGTATACTGATTCTTTCACACTCTTTTTTTCCAGCCCTTAGCTAAATCAAAGGCAAATAGAAAACCAACATGGTATCACATGGTATCATCTCTGTCCCCTTTATTATCCGAAAGTTTTCCCTACAGAGATTTATCCATATTGGATATGGAGTCTTTGTGTCATTTCCATTCTGCACAACTGCTACAATAACAATGTAAGTGGATTGATGGATAAACAAGGCATAAACACTTGAGAACATCAAACAGTTTTTACTCATGTAAAGGACACAAAAGGATGTCAGGATATATGGCAGAGAGTAGCAACATTCTCCAGCACCAAAGAGTGCAAACTTCCTAGTACTACACCTCATCAGCAGATGTATGGTTGCAGAGGTTAAAATGTAAATGACTGAAGGACTAGAAACATATCTGTCTTCTTCTGGCCTAGTCATATACCGGGGCGAACCTGCACATAATGTAGTATAGACACTTTCTGGAGATCACCTTACCAGGGCCAGGAGCATTTCTATATTCTCAGTTATACAATGCAGAATAGAATACACAGTACTTTAAGGAATTAAGCAAATGCTCATCTATCACCCCAGCCTATCTATGCTAGAAAATCCTGGTTAAAGTACATTCCTGAACTCAGTGCCATGGAAAAATTTTCCCAGACACCTCTGGGATTCATACAAATAATCCCTTGATCTAGCTGAAGGAGTCCACCTGTGACTTGTGTAATAAAGAAAAAAACAAGTATTCTAAGCACATAGGGTATGTGGTTCTAGGAGAGCTAGAGATGATACCAAAAACAAAGATTTGGGAAATAAAACTTAAGAAGAAACTGTTCCTTTGACCACATGATGATATGAAGAACATCTGTAAGTTGAGTTTTTGTTCATGCTGTTTCAGAATAATGAAAATTTTAGTTAAAATAAATTTGTAGTACGAATGTCCTTCAGTTGAATCAGAGGAATTAAATGCAAAATAACCTAAGAAAAGAGGAAAACTTACTGGATGGAATTAGGATATATTCTGAAAAATCAAAACAAAACAGTTCATGTGAAATGTTGGGATGACACTAGGTATCAGAGACAACAAACAGTCTTTCACTGCTTCTCTCTGTGTTTGGACTTCATTCTTTCTTTCCATGCGGTATGCTACATAGCCTCAGAGCTTCACATATTAAAATTTTAGCCACCAAGGAGGACCTTCCTCGAATGTCTGTCTGGATCCCCAAGCCAAACACTATGACTGGGCCCAGCTGTGGTCAGTGGACCATCACCCAAACTAAGGAGACAGAATCACAAAAACAAAATGACACTATTGGCATTTTGGACCAGATCATTCTTTGTTGTGAGGGCTGTCCTGTGCACTTCAGGATGTTTAGCAGCATTTCTGACCTCTACCCACTAGACAACAGCAGCACCTTCCTGGTTGTGGCAATCAAAAATGTTCCCAAACACTGCCAAATGTCACTGGTGGAGAGGTGGCAAAATTGCCCCCAGTTAAGAACCACTGGCCTGTAGCAATCATATTCCATGAAATCACCAGAGAACATGGAGAAGAGTAGATGTAGAGGAGTAGGAGTCAGATTATAGATACAGAGCAAGGTTTGTCGCAGTGGGAATAGAACATGGTATGGTGAGGAATTTATGCTTATAAATGCATCAGAATGTTCAGAAAGTAATTTGTTCTCAGTCCTATATTGAACCACTTTGCAAATGCAAAATCAGTTTTCTCAGTTTAAAAGTGGAAGCAATACCAACTCCACAGAGTGGCTTTGAGTATTAAATAATTATGTGAAAGCACTTTGGAAGCTATGAAATGACACACAAATATAAGATAATAATAATAAATAAAATCACTGTAGAGAACCAGCCCTTTTCTCTACCTCAGGCTTTATCTCAGGAGGCTGGGTAGAAAAGAGGCTGACTTCATGGAAATTTTATATATCTATATCTATATCTATATCTATATCTATATCTATATCTATCTCAGAGCTCTTGAAAAACAAAACAAAGCAAGTGAAAACAAACAAAAAACCAGAAACTATCAAATACAAGAGGACAGTTCATTGTTTTTTTATATAATTCTCATGCTGTCCCATTTAAGAGCAGGCTTTTGATATAATACAGTTAATAAACATCAAGTTTATACCATTTGATGTATTTTGCTTATGTTATGCATTTTTACTCAGTTCACTTATTAGTACTACAAGTGGTAAGTAGTTAATTTATATTACTAATTTATGAACTTTTACTATAGATATTGAATAACTATAAGTAAATAACTATTTAAAATATTTTATTTTATTTTATAACATAAATTTGGAAGCAGCCAGATTGCTCAATCACAAATAATTAAACTTTTGACATTTATTAGCCCTTAGTGTCAACAAATTGTATAGCCTAGTAAAGAATTACAGCAAGGCTTTAATGAAATATTGAACATGAAGTAGAAATAATAAATTTGTCTCCTAACAGCATGTACAAATACCACTTAAGCCATTCCAAAGCACATATACTACAAAGATAAATAATGGTATTAGAAGCCTTGATAACACATGGAAAATATCACCACCATCATCACCACCAATAACAACTGTGATAGGAATGATAAAAACAACAAAATCAAAAGTTATCAAATGGTTGTCCTGAACTTGGAATGGTCCTAAGCACCTTACATGTATAATCTTATTTAATACTCAAGAATTTTTTTAACCCATTTAAAAATACTTAAAACACAGAGATAGAAACATATTTAGAAAGTGGAAATTTCATTCTTTATCAGAATAACATAGTGAAATCTTAAGATTAATTAGACTGGTCAAATCTTTTTTCAGTATTTCTGTCATTGCATCTTTATTTGTTCTTAGTGTCCAAGAACTTGTCTTACAGTACTTACTATAAAATACATGGTTTTTTTTGTTTGTTTCTTTGTTTTTCAAATTTAAATGTGTTGAATAAATATGGGAAAGAGAAGGGAATAAAAGGTGTTGCAATTGTGGTTTGTGCATATTGTTTTTTGTTAAAGCTCAGTGGGGTTTTTTTTTTCAGTGTTTTTAATTTTATTTGTTTTGCCTTTTTTGTATTACATTTTTGTCCTATGATAGTGGTAAATCTTACCCCTTCACCTCCTCCTCCACCTTTTCCTCTTCCTCTTTTTTCCTGTCCTCCTCCTCCTCCTCCCCCTCCTCCTCCTGCTCCTCCTCCCCCTCCCCCTCCTCCTCCTCCTCCCCCTCCTCCTCTCCCTCCCCCTCCTCCTCCTCCCCCTCCCCCTCCCCCTCCTCCTCCTCCTCCTCCTCCTCCTCTTCCTCTTTCTCTACCTCTTCCTCCTCCTTTGCTGGCCCAGTTACCTCAGGGATAAAAACCATCTCTTCTTCCAATAATATATTTGGAAAATGAGACTGTACTATCAAAACAATTGTGGCACTTAGTGAAAAACACAGCATTCTCAGAAATAAAATAAGTATGCACAGTGGATCACACACAATTGGCCGGGGTACTTCCCATCTTGGATACCAAAATCGGTAATCTGTAAATAAAGAAGTAATTGAAAGCTGGATTTCACATAAAGTAGTGAAATCGTTCAAGAAATAAAGGACAACAATACATACATATGGCTTGGTCACGATCTGCGTTACCTAGAGAGAAAAAGAAGGTTCATAATGTTACATAAAATTTCTTCTTTTCCTAGAATATTAGATATGTTTCCCAACAATAATAATATCATTCTTCTAGTTTTCAGGCACCATGCTCTCATCTTTGATGTCTTCCTTTCAACCAGTAGCCAATTGTAAAGTACAACATATTTTCTTTTAGTAAAAGTCCTCCTGGTCTGCCAGAAAGAGCACGGAAGTATAGGAGGAAGAGGTGTGGATTCTAGTACTAATTCTGTCTCTAAATCCTGTCAACTTATATAAGCCACTCCACTCCTGCCTTTCAAAGATTGTTCCATCTTCAACATTCTAGAATTCTACATCTCTCTTTTTAAAAAAATGAAGTATAGTTAATTTACAATGTCTTGTTAGAACATCTCTTATTTTTATCTCTTCTCGCCACTTCCCCCCAAGATCATGCAAAATTAATTTTCTGAATCTACTCACTTTACTCATTTAATTCTTATTTTCAGAAGCTTTCAGTTGCTCTTCATTTCCTAGATGGCAAGGTTAACTACGGAGCCTGGTATTCCTTGTTTTTGCTATCTAGCCCAATGCTATCATACTTTTCAGGAAATAAAGTTCCCTTCCTCTGCTTACCTGGGCAGAGAAGGTCAAACAATCATTCCCAGATTCCACTAGAAAGGAGAGTGGGAGAATAAATGCAGTCTCACCCATAGAGAGCCCAATGTCAACCAGGGCTTTGTCTTGCAATGATGGTACCCTTAGAGGAAAATTTAGAAATCACTCCTCAGGCACCTTGGAGATGAAATGAACTTCTGGTGCATCTTTGAAGTTATTTTAGCCTTTTGTGCTTGGCTATTTATTACTTCATATTTTACGAAATAATTTCTATTTCAGAGCTCCTTAAAAAAAATCTTTTACCATACAGTCTGTATTTTCTCTACTTCATTCTGTGTATCTATACCCATTTATTGCTTAGTATGAGCAATGATGTAATTAGTACGTTTCTTCTTTTCATCTTCAGTTCTCATCACTAAATTTCATTCATTACATTCTTCCTTTACTTTTGTACTTGATTACATATTTAAATACATTTAAATTTACTTACATCTCTATTGTTTGATTTATCAGCTTTAAATAATATCTTTTGGCCTCTGGCTATAAAAGGTCATGAAATTAAGCACACATTTTTTCTTCCTCTCTCTTCTCCTCCCAAGTTTTATGAATTTTATGTATATTATATATTATGTGTGTACTCTCTCTCTCTCTGTATATATATATACATATATATATATATATATATATATATATATATATATATATATATATATATATATATATATATATATATATATATATAAAACCAGAATTTATTACCTGTACAGTTTGTTTTATAATTATAACCTTCAGGTTTGTTTTAGTCTTTGTCTATCAGTTAAGATTCAATGCTTAAGGACAGTTCTTTCAGTGCAGCTTTTTGCTTTTCCATTTATCTTTTTGGTGAAAGTCATCTTCTAGTAGTTTATTGAAGAAGTGCTCATGAGAACTATATACCACAAGTTACTGAATGCATCCACAATGTTGGTCTAATTGCTTATATGTGAATAATAAGTTTGGGCTGTTTATAAATTCTTGGTTGACATTTCTTGTATTAAGGACAATATAGGCATCACTCTGCTGACTCTTAGCATTGATTGTTATTGTAGAGAAGTTTGAGGCCAGCCTGAATTTTTCTCTTCTATGCAGGACTGTCAATTGCCAATGTGGCATTACTATCATACCAGTGTAAAGTCGATTTTGTATTGTAGAGCTGAAAATGGACCTAACTATCTTTCTGTGAATTCCTTTCTCTGTATAGCTTTAGGTTAGAGTTTGCCAAACACAGGACTGCTAGTGAAATTTGGATTATTTAAAAGAAGACCATTATTCTTCAGAGGTGGTTGTTGGCCAGAGAATTCAATGGATGTGAGATTCACAGTTACCTCTTTGGTAGAATGGAAGACTATTTTCTTTGCTGCTGAACACTGAGGCAGTTTGTGGGAGCTTTCTCAAAGATTCCTGAGAATTGCAGCAATTTCCTGGTAAGCTTTTGAGAACCACCTATTTGGTCCTCCAGGCTAAGAGGTCTTCAGTGTCTGCTTCCCTGACCTTTTGACGATGCTTCCTCTGCTTTTTTCATGGCAACTTCTCTGATCTTCACTACCCTAGAGCATTCATATAAGTTATATTTCCTACTCTAAACACTGTATTGTCAGAATACTTACAGTGGCTGTTTTTCTGATTCAACTGACTGTTAAACTCTCTAATAAATGATTTTACATTTTTGCTTAGATGCTTAAAGGATTCTTTTTTTTTTCTTCTAACTTACTCGGGGATGTCTAGATGGTGACTACTTTGTGTCACATTTTCCTGGCACATAGTATACACTTTTTTTTCTTTACAAGGTTTTTTATTTTATTTTATTTAAAACTGAAGTATAATTGACATAAAACATTATATTAGTTTCAGGTGCACAACATAATGATTCAATATTTGTATATTTTGTGACATGATCACCACAATAAGTCCATTTTATATCTGTCACTATACATAGTTACAAAATCTTTTTTTCTTGTGATGAGAACTTTTAGGAGCTACTCTCTTAGCAACTTTCAAATATGTAATACAGTATTATTAACTAGTCACCATCCTGTGCATTACATCCCTATGACTTATTTATTTTATAACTGGAAGTGGAAGTTTGTACTTTTGACCTCCTTCACCCATTTCATCCACCCACCTGTGGCAACCACAAATCCATTCTCTGTATCTATGAGCTTGGCTTGTTTGTTTGTTTGTTTGTTTGTTTTTAATTCCATTTACAAGTGAGTCCATACGGTACGTGTCTTTCTCTGTTTGACTTGTTTCACTTAGAATAATGCCCTCAAAGTCCATCCATGTTGTCACAAATGACAAGATTTCCTTCTTTTTCATGGACAAATAATATTGCATTGTATATATATATATATATATATATATGTATATATATGTCATATTTTATTTATCCATTTATCCACTAATGGACACTTAGGTTGTTTCCATATCTTGGCTATTCTAAATAATGCTACAATAAACATGCGAGTATATTAATCTTTTTTAGTTAGTGTTTTCATTTTCTTTGGATAAATACCCAGAAGTGGAATTGCTGGATCATATGGTAGTTGTATTTTTAATTTTGGAGGAACCGCCATACTATTTTCCATAGTGGCCACCCCCGTTTACATTCCATAGTATGCACATTCGAGAATTTCTATTTCTGAAGGTTTTAATTATTTCTTTAAATATCTATATATTTAGCTATAGCTTTATTTTCTGTTCTATTATTTTGGTTCTGTTCTTCAGGGCCTCTAATTATTCATGTGTTAAATCTGATTATCAGTGCATATTTATACTTTTCTCTTTAATCTTTTAAATTCCTTGCTTGCATTTACTGTGTTTTCCAGCATTTTTGGTTCCTTGTGCTGTTTTCAATGTGATATTTACTTCTGTAATTATTTTACCTTTCTTTCCCCATGTTTTTCCTGTGGTATGCCAGTGGTTTTATCTTCTGTTATCTTGACATATCTTCCTTGATCTTTGTGTCTTTGCTTTGATCTCTTGTTTTAAGGTTCTTTATTAAGAGTATTTTGAAGATGGTATATCTGTTCTCATTTCCTGTCTGTTCCATGGCAGGATGTTCTGGAAATTGATGGCAGTATTATTTTGCCATTTGTTTGTTCATTTTCTATTTTTCTTTGAGTCTTTTTTGTATAGATCATGTATCAGTTTTTTTTTTCTTTCAGTATCATTTATTTTCTATGCTGTGTAACAAAATACCACAAACTTAGGATGACACACATTTATTACCTCACAGTTTGTGTGGTCAGGAGTCCCAGCATGACTTGGCTGGGTTTTCTGCTTTCGGGTCTCACCAAAAAAGCAAAACCAAAACAACTCACTAGAAGCACTCAATAGCAAAATAGAGATGACAAAGGAAAGAGTCTGTGAACTTAAAGACAATAGATCAACAGAAATGATCCAATCTGAGAGAATGAAGATTAAAAAATGAAGAGAGTCCCAGGGAAACTGTGGGACAACAAAAAGTCTAATATTCATGTCATCAGAGTTCCAGAAGGAGAAGAGAAAGAGTGTGATGGTGAAAAAAAAAAATAAGAAAATAATGGCTGAAAACTTCTGAAGTTTAGAAAAAAGATATAAACCTACAGATTCAAGAAGTTGAGCACACATCAAACAGAATAAGCCCAATGAAATCCATGCTCAGACACATTAAAATAAAACTGCTGAAAGTTAAAGACAAAAAAAATAAAATAAAATCTTGAAAGGAGTCAGAGGAAAATAACATTACCTATAAAGCAAGAAAGAGTTAAATGACTGGATTTCTCATCAGAAACCAGAGAGGCCAGAAGGAAGTGGCTGCTACAATATTTTTGAAGTGCTGGAAGGAAAGAACTGTCAAGAAAACAATTCTATATCCAGCAAAAATAACCTTCAGAAATGAAGAAATATAGATATTTTTAAATGAGGGAATCCTAAGGGAATTTGTGGCCAGCAAACTTTCTCTAAAAGAATTACTAAAGTACATTCTTCATATTGAGGGTAAATGATACCAGAAGAGAACCTGCACTATCAGGAATTGAAGGGAGAGCCACAAAATGATAAAAATAATAGACTATCTCGGTAAATATGATAGACTATTCTGTTCCTCTTGAATTATTTAAAATATATTTGAGAGTTGAAAACAAAAAGTATAACATTGATGGCATTTTCAATGTATGTAGATTTAATATGTAAAATAACTATGGGGTAAGGTAAAGGGATTTATATGGTGGTAAGGTTTCCACATTCTAAATGAAGAGGTAAAATATTGATTCTAAATAGACTGTGAAAAGTTAAGTATGCATGTTGTTATCCCTAGGACAACAACTGAAAAAATTATACAAAGAGATAGGTTGAAACCAAAATAGACAAATTAAATGAAACACTGAAAAATGTTTAAATAACACAAAAGAAGGCATAAAAAGGGAAACAGCAATAAAAAATAGAGGGAAAAAACAGAGAACAAATAAAATGGCAGACCTAAATCCAAACATTGTAATAATTTTATTAAATGTAAGTGGTCTAAACACACCAATTAAAACAGAGATTGTCAGAACGGATTAAAAAACATGACCCAACTACATGCTGTCTATATGAAATATAGGCAGTTTAAAAATAAGCATAAATGAACAGAAAGCTGAAGTGCCTATATTTACATAGACAAAATAGACTTCAGTGTAAAGGAAATTGCTGGGATTAAAGAGGGACATTATTTATTTTTTTCTGTCCAGTTTTATTAAGATATAATTGATATACAATGCTGTATAAGTTTAAGGTATACAGCATAATGATTTGACTCATATACAGCTTGAAATGATTACCACAGTAAGTTTAGGGAATATCCATCATCTCATATAGATACAAAGTAAAAAAAAAGAAAAATTTTTTTCCTTGTGATGAGAACTCTTAGGATTTACTCTCTTAATAACTTTCAGATATAACATATAGCAGTGTTAATTATATTTATCATCTTGTATATTACATCCCAGTACTTATTTATCTTATAACTGAAAGTTTGTACGTTTTGACTACCTTCATCCAATGCCCCAAGAGGGACATCACTTATTGACAAAATGGTCAATTCACCAAGAGAAAGTATAATAATTCTAATTGTATGTGCACCTAACAACAGAGTTTCAACACACATGAAAAAACAAAAACAAACAAACAAAAAAACCTGACAGAACTAAAAGGAAAAATAGTAAAATCTACAATTATAGCCAGAAACTTCAACATCCTTCTCTTAAAAATTGATAGGATAACTAGGTAGAAAATCATTAGGGATATAGACGTTCAACACCATCAACCTACAGAATCAAATTAACATTTTTTGGAACACATAAATAGCAGAAATACATTCTTTTTAAAGCACCCATAGAATATATACCAAGGTAGAATGTATCTTAGGTGAAAAAAACAAACCTCAAAAATTTAAAAGAACTGATATCCATATACAGTATGTTCTCTGACTAAAATGGAATCAAACTAGAAATCAGTAACAGAAAGATAACCAAAACGTTTAAAAATACTATTTACAACAGCTCAAAAAAAATGAAACACTTAGAGATAACTCTAACAAAATATGTACAGAATATATATTCTGAAAATCACAAAACATTGATAAAAGAACTCAAAATGTTTCTCCCCCAAAATGCAGAAACAAATTGTGTTTATGCATTGGCAGACTCGGTATAGTCAATGTCCATTCTCTCCAGATTGATCTATAGATTTAATGCATTTTCTATCAAAATCCCAGAAAGACTTTTTATAGACAAAGACAAGCTTATTCTAAAACTTATATGGAAAGGCCAGGCATTTTAAAACCATATTTTAAAATTAAAGTAGGAGGAATCACTTTACCTGATATTAAGGGCCTATTATATAGCTACATTAATCAAAACAGTGTGGGCTGGTAGAGGGATAGACTCATAAATCAATGGAACAGAATAGAGAACACACAAATAAGCTCAACTGATTTTTGACAAAAGTGCAAAAGTGATTCAATGGTGAAAGGATACTGTTTTCCACAACTGGTGATGGAATACTTGGTCTTCCAAGTGCAATCAATCAATCAATCAAAGAACTTCAGCATAAACCTCACATCTTGTTCAAAAATTAACTTAAAATAGATCATAGATCTAAATGTAAAACTGTAAAACTATTAGAAGAAAACATAAGAGAAAATATTTGAGGTTAGGTGAAGTGTTCTTAGGCATGAAAACAAAAGAACAATTTGTAAAAGAAAAAAAATTGATAAGTTGGACTTTATAATTAAAACATTTGCTTCATGAAAGACACTGTCAAGAGAATGAAAAGACAAGATACAGAATGGGAGAAAATGTTTTCAAATTATATATCAATAAAAGGATTTACACCTATAATATATAAAGAACTCTCAAAACTCAAGATAAACAATCCAACTAAAAAATGGGCAAAGGATTTGAATAGACACTTCACCAAAGAGGACATAATGAGGGAAAATACCACTTGAAAAGATGTTCCACATTAGTAGCCATTAGCGGTATACAAATTAAAACCAAGATGAGATACCACTACACACCAATTAGAATGACTAAAATAAAACATACTGACAATACCAAGTGCTCATGAAAAAACAAAGCAACTGGAATTCGCATACATTGCTGGTGGGGATGAGAAATGGTATTCAACTCAGGGAACAAATTTGGTATTTACCTATAATGTTCAATACATATTTACCATTATGATCCAGTAATCTCACTTCTGGGTATTTACCCTAGGGAAATAAAAATACATCCACACAAAAATCTGTACACAAATGTTTATAGGAGCTCTGTTCACAATTGCCAAGAACTGTAAACAACCCAGATGTCCTTCAGTGAATGAAGAACAACAAACTGTGGTACATCCATGTAATGGAATACTTACTACTCGGCAAAGAAAGAATGAAGTATTAATGTATACAATAACGTGGATGAATCTCCAAGGATCATGAGAACAAAAGAAGCCAGTCTTCAAAGTTACAAACTATATGATTCCATTTATATGACATTTTCAAAAAGACAAAACTAAAATGGTGAAGAACAGCTTGGAGGCTGCCAGAATTAGGAGTGGAAGGAAGGTGTGACTATAAAGGGACAACACAAAGGAGTATTTTTTTGGCATAATGAAACTGTTCTCTATCTGATTGGAGTGGTGATAATTTGAATCTATACATATATTAAAATTCATAGAAGTTTAAATAAATAAATAAATAAATTTAAATGATAGTTTTATATTTTGTAATATTATGTCTTATTTTAAATGCCTATCTTCCTAGCTAGACTGTAAGTTCAAAGAGGGCAGAAAGTATGTCTCTCTCCTCATCGTTTTACACCCCCTGCATGGTGTAATGTCTGGCACATAGTTATCACTGACTAAATATTTGTTGATTAGCTAAATGAAAGAGTTTTTACTGGCATTTTAATGGAGAATTAGGAGAAGCTTTGGTGGAACCTATTAGTAAGATGCTATTTTAAACTGGGAATTCCTCAGCCAAGACTTTTGACATTGTGATATTGTCCTAGATATTTCTATTTTCTCACTTTCCATTCACTTTCAATCCATAGAAATCTGGTTGCTACCCTACTATTCCTCTGAAACTACTTTCAGGTCCCTAATGATCTTCATATTGCCAATTCAATGAGCACACTTTAATGAAAGCGTACACTAGGGGGCTTCCCTGGTGGCGCAGTGGTTAAGAATCCACCTGCCAATGCAGGGGACACGGGTTCGAGCCCTGGTCCGGGAAGATCCCACATGCCACGGAGCAACTAAGCCCCTGTGCCACAACTACTGAGCCTGCACTCTAGAGCCCACGAGCCACAACTACTGAAGCCTGTGTGTCCTAGAGCCCGCGTGCCTCAACTACTGAGCCCACACGCCACAACTACTGAGCCCGCGCACACTCTAGATCCCGTGCTCCGCAACAAGAGAAGCCACCGCAATGAAAAGCCCGCAAACTGCAACAAAGAGCAGCCCCCACTCGCCGCAACTAGAGAAAGAACGCGGGCAGCAACGAAGACCCAACACAACCAAAAATAAATAAATAAACAAACAAACAAACAAACAAATAAATTTATTTTTTTAAAAAAGAAGAAAGGGTACACTAGGACTCCCTCTTCTCCTTGTCCCTCTTTTTTTCCTAGGATTCTATTCTTGGTATACCATTCTTCTGTCTATTTTTATTTGGGTGAGTTGTACCTGAGTATGTTCTTCCTTCTTCACATTTTCAGTCTTATCCATATGTTAATGATTCTGAAATACAGCCCTGATCTGCACCTGAAGTTTACTAGTCTTATCTGCTCAGATGTTAAATACGTATTTAAAGCTACTAATGATAGAAACTGAGCCAATTGCATATTTCCCGTAGCTTCCTTTCTTCATATTATTCATACCTCAATAACTTTAGTTTTCTATTTCTCTATTTTCATCAGTCTGGGACAGTTCTTCATTCAATTTGACATTCAGATCTTGACACTTGTGAAGATAACAAGCCACTTATTTTGTGGAGAAATCCTCAGTTTTTTAAACAAATCTGCAATTTTGACTTATGCTTCCTTGTGGTTGGATTAGGTTTTGTATCTTTCATAGGAATACCACAGAAGTGATGATGTGCTCTCTTCATTGTATTATCTCAGGTGGTGCAGGGTTTTGGTTTTGATACTTCCTGTTGCTGGTGATGTTCACTTTGATCATTTTATTAAGGTCATGTCCGCCAGGCTGCTTCACTGTGAAGTTATTCTTTTCCCTTAGTAATTAAGTATTTCTATGGGGAGTTACTTCCGAACTATGCAAATAAACTGTTACTCATCAAACTTTTAATTTATTCATTTATTAATTTATATCAGTATGAATCATAGTTTCTTGTTTTAAGCCAGTGAGTTATAACTGACTACTATTATCATTATTTTGGTGCTCAAATTGTCCCAGATTTGACCAGTAAGAGCCCTTTAAGATGGTTTCTGTGTCCTTTTGGTTACATGTCTCCAACACTCTTTGAGCACTTCCTTGCTTTCAGATATAAAAAGATGCTTTGGCTTATCTTATGTTTCTCCTGCCCCAGCCATTGAATCTGACCTTTCTCCAGTGAGCCCTGGTTCCCTTTAGTGCAGACTGGAATTTAGAAACCAAGATCTGAGTACTATTGTGCTCATTGCTTTAGGGGTCGGGGGGACACTGTTCCAAGGCTGTCTCAGAGCTAGGGAATATATGTATGTTGATACATACACATACAACTATTTACATCTATGTTTATTTATATTTATTGAAACCCTTAAGTTCTAATACCTCTAATTCCAAATCATCACCACAAAATTCATGCTTGTTTACTTCCTGTTCATATTTGTACTCCACTGAGTACAAATACAATGGAAATACAGAGTACAAATACAGTGAGAAAACTGGCTCCATTATCCTTAATCTATTTACTTATTTGATCCATCCTCCAGTATGCTTCTAATCTCCCGTCACTGCTTCTACTCCCTCCTCGACATGGGTACCCTGTTCTTACTGCTTGGGCTCTGATACTCCACTTTAGGGTGGTAGAGTTACCAGATTTAGCAAATAAAAATATAGGTTGCCTAGTTATATTCAACTTTCAGAAAACAACAAATTTTTTTTAAGTATAAGTATAGCCCATGCAATATTTGGGATATACTTATACTAAAAATATTTTTTGTTTTTTTGAAATTCAAATTTAACTTGGTGCCCACCATGTAATCCAGCAACCTACAGGTGGATCCTCCACTTGTACCCCTCTCCTACCCTGCTCAGATTCTGAAACTTAGCTTTGGACCTCTCCAATGTATGGATTCCTTTCTTACCCCACTAGGGCTCTGACCCCTCCCATGCCAAGCCACCTCCCCCACATTAAAGGCTTCCTCACCTAGTTTGGACTTTGACACTTCATGTGAGGTTGCCCTAAAATATGGATGTCCCCTTACCTGTTTAGTTTTTAATACCTCTCTCCAGATCAACCCTATATGTGAATCCTCTCCTCATTCTGCCTGGGCTCCAACACAGTTCCAGACCATACCTCCATGGATGCTTTCCTTACTTGCTCAGACTCTGATACGCTAGGTCAGGCTTCTCCTTCCCACCCCATGTGGATTCTATCCTCACTTTGCTTGGACTCTGACACCACATAGTGAGCCACTCCTGCATGGACATCCCTTTACCCTGATCTTATACCCCAAGCCTGACCTCATGCAGGTACACTCACCTCACTCCATGAGGGCTCTAACTTCCCATACAAGGCCATACCATGTGGACACTGTTCTCCCCCTACTTAGGCTCTTTCCCCATGCCTACCACATCATGTATGAATCCCTTGTCTTCTTGCTTAGGTTCTAACATGTCACATCTGGATGCCCTCTGTGTGGATGCCTACCTCTTTCTGACCTACCCAATGGCTTTAGGTCTGGATATTTTCAGGAAGAGAAGGAAAAGGTGAAGAGGAAGAGCAAGGTTTTGCATCTTGATTCAAATGAAGCAAGGGAAGAAATGTTACGGTGGAGTCACTCCAGCAGTGGCATAGAATGAAATTGTTCACTAGTTTCTTTAACATAAAAGCCTAATATGCCCCTTATTTACTGTCTGAATTTAACCCCTACCACATTCCTCTAAGCATCATATATTCCAGATATAGTTATACTTTTGGATTATACGCTCTCATGTTTAGAAAAACTAAAAGAAAAATTTAATAAAACATATTTTCTACTTTTATCTTTTGAATGTTTAGGGGAAAAATGAAAATAAAAGGCTATTAAATATTTGCTACTTTACTTCTTTCCTCTTTCTGAATGTTTTGGAATACCCTATCCTTTAGAGCAGTCACTCTCAAACAGGCTGCTATTTCAGGAGTTAACTGAGAAGCTTTTTCAGGGCATAATTGTTAGTTCTCATTCCTTCTTTCAGATTCTAGTATGTACTTAGGGGCAGGAATAATAGTAAGAGAGGGCAGAAGAGGTTGTGTAGTTTAAAAAAATCTAAAGATGATACTGTTTGATACCACCTTTGATAATATAACAATACCATTCTGAACAAAGGAACAATATTAACATGACAATGAAAGACTAGTGTTCACCACTTCTTTTTCTTGTCATCAAATGCATTATGGATTTTTTTCATGTTTTAGTTATTTTCTTTAACTTACTGCATAGAAAATCTGTGCATCTGTCATAGCTGCTACATCGAGAACACATTAATCCTCGTTGATAAGGACTTCTTGACAGAGCTCCTCTACAAAAAAGCAGAAAACATTTTGTTAGAAAAAGCCTCAGATTTTATGTTATTTAAATAATATGGTTAACCAATTTTTAGTTAATTTATAAAGGCTATTTAATTTTAAAAATGGACTTAAGGGAGTAGTTAAATTGGAGATGTAATCTTCCCCCTCTATTTTTCCCCCAGAAATACTCTCTTCTGAAACTAATTCCCATTAATTTTAAAGTATTGTAATTTAAATATGAGGGAGTTTTAGAGCTTCTTTCATTTTATTTTGTATCAAAATTTTCCTTTAAAAATAGATGTTATAGAATGTTTTATAACTAATTGTTTCCTGATTGGCACATACATATAAAAAGCTATATATAAATGATATATTAGTTTTCTGAAACATTTGCAAAATCCTGAAATGCCTATTGTCACAAATACCCAGCTGCATGGATTATTTTGAGGTCTACATGAAAAATACATAAGTATATAAACAAGCAAATAAATGTAAATGGGATTTTACAAAGTTGGTTTAATCCATTGTACAGAGCACAGGGGAGAAGTAAAAAATTATTACATCAATTGCCCAGAGGTAAGTTAGGAAAAGAAGCCCAAAAATAGATATGAATTGGGAAGCGTATTTTAAAATATCTGAATAAGAAAGATAGAGAAGATAGATAGGGAAAAGATATTTTTGAGTGAGAAGAGAGTCATTAATTGTGGTTATTTAAACATGATTGTTTATTTACTCAGTGTATAATTGCAAGCTATAAAAACAAACATTAGGCATTTAAGTCCCTGGTTAGGCCACTCTGGGCCATCTAGAAGAATGGCCAAACCTTAGAAATACATATTCAAAAACCTGAATATCAAATTTCTGAGTCATATCTTACCAGAAGTTTTTGATGATACCCAATAAGGTATCTGATACCCTCAAATGGCAAGCTTTCAAGTACATCAAGGATATACAGATATCTGTTGTTATTTGCAGATCATATATCGTTCTCTAATTTCACTGTTCCACAATCAAACCATTTCAAGAAGGAAATGAATTTTGTTTGGATCCCAGCCAGAATACTAGCCGTCAAGAAATCCAAGAATTGATCCAGTCACCTTTACCTAATACCGTAGTTTACTTTTACTGCCTTAATTCTTTATCACTGAAATAGATGTCTCCAACACAAAAGCAGAGCTTATACTGTTCTAAAATCCCTGGGGTGGGGGACCTCTGTTCTTGTACCTATGCAAAAAGCTACTCACTATACAGACTGCCTTTAAAACCTGGAGCAAGCAACCTACATGTCCATTAACAGATGACTGTATAAAGAAGATGTGGCACATATATACAATGGAATATTACTCAGCCATAGAAAGGAACGAAACTGAGTTATTTGTAGTGAGGTGGATGGACCTAGAGTCTGTCATACAGAATGAAGTAAGTCAGAAAGAGAAAAACAAATACCGTATGCTAACACATATATATGGAATTTTAAAATGCGGTACTGATGAACCTAGTAGCAGGGCAGGAATGAAGACGCAGACGTAGAGAACAGACTTGAGGGCACAGGGGGGAAGGGGAAGCTGGGATGAAGTGAGAGAGTAGCATGGATGTATATACACTACCAAATGTAAAATGGATGGCTACTGGGAAGCTGCTGCATAGCATGGGGAGATCAGCTTGGTACTTTGTGACAACCTAGAGGGATGGGAAAGGGAGGGTGGCAGGGAGCCTCAAGAGGGAGGGGATATGAGGATATATGTATACATATAGCCGATTCACTTTGTTGTACAGCAGAAACTAACACAACAATGTAAAGCATTTATACTCCAATAAATATGTGAAAAAAAAACCCCCAAAACCCGGAGCATAGGCCAATCATCCCATGACCATAATGTCTGATAACCATGGCCTGGAATAACTCTGGAAAGGCAAATAAATATATAAATAAATACATCAATTAATTAATCAAAATAAATAAATTCAAATTGTGCTAGAATACAATGGGCCCTCCTTTTCAAAGATATGAATATTATAAAACTGTTTATATTAGGTAGCCAGAAATGGCAAGCTAATACTCTCTCATGTTAATCTTTCTGTTGTTCTGAGTTTCTAAAAAGTTTAACCTAAAGCAACTTGAGTCTGAATCTACAGTACAAGTCCACAGCTGCAATTTGAATTATTGGGCTGGGTTAGGAGGAAACAACAGATAAGTATCTACAACTAGCAAAGTCCATTGAAATTTCATAGCTGCCCTGGTGGTGCCTGAAGAAACAGATGATATTCTCTGTCTTTAGGCATTTGCCTTTTCCAAGAAGCAGCCCAGGGGTTCGCTGAGACCAAGTCCTGACTCTGAACATTGTCCTCTGGAACTTTTCTTAGACTCGCATCTGGCCATATCTTCAGTATATTGCCACCTATAGGATATGTGTCCAGGCCCTAGATAAGGACATGTCACCTGGGTAGCCCAATGGGTAAACTATTCCCATGCCCAACCCAAAGTCCATTAGAAAACCATTATTCAAATTTTATAATAGGTCTACATTGTTCCAGAATGAGAACACATTCTGGTGGTGATGGAAAATTTTATTGCCTGCCACTTGGTTCATGAAGGAGATAATCCAGCTCCATGGATTGACAATCTAGGAATTACAATTTGTAGATAGATTCTTCTCTTCAAAGTTCTCCATGTGCAGACTCATATAGTCTGTATATTGTCCATGGAACAATGGCCAGAGTACATCAAATAGATATTGATTTTTCCGTATTATATAACTAGAATAACTAGGCCACCTACAGTAACTCTTTTCACTTTTACTACATCCATATGGCACTGAGAAATATCACAGTGCTGGCTTCTGGTTCACATTCAAACATCTACAGATTTCCCAAGTAGACTTAAAGAATCTATCCCAATAAGCTAGAGAAAAATACAATGCAATAAGCAGCAAAGATTATCTTTTAGAGGTTCTATCTGGCTCTTCTTCGGATTCATCTAATATATTTGTCTTTGCCCAAAACTCCATGACTACTTCTTGGACCTATTCAAGGTCAAGGAAGGTATGGATCCTGTTGTTTTCTTTCTCAAATTATCCCTGTATATGCAAAGCGACCTCACTTTATATCACTTTCTGTGAAAATCAGTTGGTCACATCTCCTCCCTTCACTTCCACATCTTGCACCTAAAGGACCAGGGAACACAGTTAAACACCTATAAAGCTCCTTGAGGCTGATATTATTTAGTTGTACCATCCTCTAATCCTCCCCACGATACCATCTACCTTCTGATCATGCCTCCTTATTCACTTTGGTAACTGGCTCACCATTTTGCTTTTTAGTCAAAATTGTGCCATTGTCTACAAATTTGGGACCTAGAGGATTACAATATGCTAATGGATAATTCATCCAATAACTTGGTCTCTATGTTATTGGATGTCTTCAGCATCATAAAACTTCCTAATGCTCCATAATTGTCACTTTTGTAGCCACATTCTGCGTCTTGTTATCTCCTAAATCTGCTCTACTTCTGAACTCACAAAATCACACATTCCATTCACTGACTGCAACCTCCTGTCCGTCCAGGTTGCTAACTCATTTACTCCCGTCACACTTGTCCATTAATTTCACTGGTTCCACAAGTGTACTCTCTCTCCTATTTTTCTCCCTATCCATCGTGTTGTCTTTTTCTCAATCCAGCTTAAGTCCATCACTTTGCATGTTCTCTACCTAAAATCCTGAAACTCGTTTGCACTATTTTCCTTTACATCCACGTGACAAAACCCCAGTGTTGGAAAAAGTGAAGGAATCTTACTGTCTGCATGTTCCATGCCTGCTTCAGGGCTGCTGGGTGCTGCTGGAGGAAAATCATTAAACTAGGTAGAGAATATCTCTATCATTCTCTATTCAGCTTCTGCTCTCATGTTCCATAATAACTATTTCATATCTTCCCAGTCCTCAAAATTCCAGCTTCACTGTCTCTCCCTTTATTCTCAGGACATGATCTATTCTACTTCACAGAGAATCATAATAGCTCTTAGACTGGAACTCGAGAAATTTTCTGTCACTAAATATGACAAATATACCTACCCCTTCTTTCTTTCCTTTCTAATACAACTGAAGAACTGGTCCTCATTCTTTCTAAGGCTAATCTCTCTCTCTCTCTCTTTTCTTTTTTAGTTCAAAAGTCATATAATTAATTGTTTGCACTTTTTTTGTTGTTGATGTTGGTGCTACATTTTTTTTTAAACATCTTTATTGGAGTATAATTGCTTTACAATGGTGTGTTAGTTTCTGCTGTATAACAAAGTGAATCAGCTATACGTATACATATATCCCCATATCTCCTCCCTCTTGTGTCTCCCTCCCACCCTCCGTATCCCACCCCTCTAGGTGGTCACAAAGCACCGAGCTGATCTCCCTGTGCTATGCGGCTGCTTCCCACTAGCTATCTATTTTACATTTGGTAGTGTATATATGTCCATGCACTCTCTCACTTCGTCCCAGCTTACCCTTCCCCCTCCCCGTGTCCTCAAGTCCATTCTCTAGTAGGTCTGCATCTTTATTCCTGTCCTGCCCCTAGGTTCCTCAGAACCATTTTTCTTTTTTTTTGATTCCATATGTATGTGTTAGCATATGGTATTTGTTTTTCTCTTTCTGACTTACTTCACTCTGTATGACAGACTCTAGGTCCATCCACCACACTACAAATAACTCAATTTCGTTTCTTTTTATGGCTGAGTAATATTCCTTGTATATATGTGCCACATCTTCTTTATCCATTCATCTGTCGATGGGCACTTAGGTTGCTTCCATGTCCTGGCTATTGTAAACAGAGCTGCAATGAATATTGTGGTACATGAGTCTTTTTGAGTTATGATTTTCTCAGGGTATATGCCCAGTAGTGGGATTGCTGGGTTGTATGGTAGTTCTATTTTTAGTTTTTTAAGGAACCTCCATACTGTTCTCCATAGTGGCTGTATCAATTTACATTCCCACCAACAGTGCAAGAGGGTTCCCTTTTCTCCACACCCTGTCCAGCATTTATTGTTTGTAGATTTTCTGATGATGGCCATTCTGACTGGTGTGAGGTGATACCTCATTGTAGTTTTGATTTGCACTTCTCTAATGATTAGTGACGTTGAGCATTCTTTCATGTGTTTGTTGGCCATCTGTATGTCTTCTTTGGAGAAATGTCTATTTAGGTCTTCTGCCCATTTTTGGATTGGGTTGTTTGTTTTTTTGATATTGAGCTGCCTGAACTGCTTGTATATTTTGGAGATTAATCCTTTGTCAGTTGCTTTGCTTGCAAATATTTTCTCCCATTCTGATGGTTGTCTTTTGGTCTTGTTTATGGTTTCCTTTGCTGTGCAAAAGCTTTTAAGTTTCATTAGGTCCCATTTGTTTATTTTTGTTTTTATTTCCATTTCTCTAGGAGGTTGGTCAAAAAGGATCTTGCTGTGATTTATGTCATAGAGTGTTGTGCCTATGTTTTCCTCTAAGAGTTTGATAGTGTCTGGCCTTACATTTAGGTTTTTAATCCATTTTGAGTTTATTTTTGTGTATGGTGTTAGGGAATGTTCTAGTTTCATTCATTTACATGTAGCTGTCCAGTTTTCCCAGCACCACTTATAGAAGAGGCTGTCTTTTCTCCATTGTATATTTTTACCTCCTTTATCAAAGATAAGGTGACCATATGTGCATGGGTTTATCTCTGGGCTTTCTATACTGTTCCATTGGGGGGACCTTCAAGATGGCGGAGGAGTAAGACGTGTAGATCACCCTCCTCCCCATAAATACATCAGAAATACATCTACATGTGGAACAACTCTGACAGAACAGCTGCTGAACGCTGGCAGAAGACCTCAGACTTCCCAAAAGGCAAGAAACTCCCCACGTACCTGGGTAGGGCAAAAGAGAAAAGAAAAAACAGAGACAAAAGAATAGGGACAGGACCTGCACCACTGGGAGGGAGCTGTGAAGGAGGAAAAGTTTCCACACACTAGGAAGCCCCTTCACTGGAGGAGACGGGGTGGGGTGGGGGGTAGGCAGGGGGGAGCTTCGGAGCCACGGAGGAGAGCACAGCCACAGGGGTGCGGAGGGCAAAGCAAAGAGACTCCCGCACAGAGGATCGGTGCCGACCAGCACTCACCAGCCAGAGAGGCCTGTCTGCTCACCCGCCGGGGCGGGCGGGGCTGGGAGCTGAGGCTCGGGCTTCGGTCGGATCGCAGGGAGAGGACTGGGGCTGGCTGCGTGAACACAGCCTGAAGGGGGCTAGTGCGCCACAGCTAGCCGGGAGGGAATCCGGGAAAAAGTCTGGACCTGTGGAAGAGGCAAGAGACTTTTTCTTGCCTCTTTGTTTCCTGGTGCGCGAGGAGAGGCGATTCAGAGCACTGCCTAAACGAGCTCCAGAGAAGGGCGCAAGCCGCGGCGAACAGCGCAGACCCCAGAGACGGGCATGAGACGCTAAGGCTGCTGCTGCCGCCACCAAGAAGCCTGTGTGCAAGCACAGGTCACTCTCCACACCGCCCCTCCCGGGAGCCTATGCAGCCCGCCACTGCCAGGCTCCCGTGATCCGGGGACAACTTTCCCGGGAATCGCACTGCGCGCCTCAGGCTGGTGCAATGTCACGACGCCTCTGCCGCCGCAGGCTCGCCCTGCCTCCTCCGTACCGCTCCCTCCCCACGGCCTGAGTGAGCCAGAGCCCCCGAAGCAGCTGCTCCTTTAACCCCGTCCTGTCTAAGCGAAGAACAGACGCCCTCAGGCGACCTACACGTAGAGGCGGGGCCAAATCCAAAGCTGAACCCTAGGAGCTGTGCGAACAAAGAAGAGAAAGGGAAATCTCTCCCAGCAGCCTCAGGAGCAGCGGATTAAATCCCCACAATCAACTTGATGTACCCTGTATCTGTGGAATACCTGAATAGACAATGAATCATCCCAAAATTGAGGTGGTGCACTTTGGGAGCAATGATATATATATATATAATTTCCTTTTTATCTTTTTGTGAGTGTGTATGTGTATGCTTCTTTGTGCAATTTTTGTCTGTATAGCTTTGCTTTTACCATTTGTCCTACGGTTCTGTCTGCTTTTTTTTTTTTAAGTATAGTTTTTTTTAGCGCTAATCTCTTTTAAACCCTTCCTTTTTCTCTTTTAAAGCCTTCCGTTTTCTCAGGGACTTGTATCTTTACATATACCCTGCCTTTATTCTTTATAAAGAATTACTTTTACTCTATATTAGATCCTTCATGTCAATATTTAAATATGCTCAAATATTCCCCATTTTAAAAACAAAACAAAATAAAAACAACAACAAAACAGTTCTCAATTCATTCCAACCTGGCATCTGTTTCCTCTACTCCATAGAAAGAGTTTTCCTATGTTTATTAATGGACTTCTCTTTAGATCTGATATTTTTAAGTCCTGACTTTGCTTGACATCTTTGAATTTGAAATTTTGGGCAAGTTTTTCCTTTTAAAAATATTCTTTCCCCACACCTTCCCTGATACCATACTCTTCTGCTTTTTCTTCTACCTGTCTGGCCACTCTTCTTAGGTCTCCCACTTATCTTCCACTAACTGCCCTTAAATTTGGCATGACATTCCATAGGTCCTATTCTCTTCTCATTCCATACTCTCTTGCTAAGCAATCTCATCTATTCCCATGATTTAAATTACCCTATGTTTCCTGGCACTCCAAATATTTCTTCTATGCCATTCCTCACTCATGAGCTTCTGACCTAAATAACCACCTGCTTACTAAACATCTCAAAGTGAGTATTTCACAGCCAACTCAAATTCATTATGTACAAAATGGAACTCACTATCTTCCCTCCCAAAATGTTTAGTGTTCCCCTTTGCAGTTAATGCCAGTACCATTCATGCCTGATCATAAATCTGAGAATCTTCCTTGACTACTTCCTCTCTCTGATTACTTAATACAATGACCTGCAAATCTTGTTATTTATACCTTCTGGAAATGTCTCCAAACTCAATCCAGACATCCCTTGTTGATGTAAAAGATAAACAAAAGTAATACATATCTATTATTTATAAGTATATGATAGAAAGGAGGAAGCAGAAAAGGGCACCTTTAAAGGGGAAAAAATGTCTCCATCCTCCACTTTCCATCTGTCTCTCCAGAGATAACATCTGTTAACAGCTTCTTATGATTCCTTCCAGAAGAAAGTTTTTCATAAAAATTCTCAATACTTACATGCTTGTGATGGAGACTGCTAGCTGTCAATCTAAATATCTCTTGAAATACTGAAATAACGGTATTTTAGCTTGGCACATTAATGGCTAGTCTCAGTACATTTCCCAACCTCTCCTGCAACTTAGATGTGGCCATGAGATTAATTTTATATCCAATGGAATGGCAGTAGCAGTGATGTGCACCACTCCCCACCTGGTACTCATGCTGCCAACATGTTTCTTTTCCCTTATTATGAGCTTGAGCTAGCTTATGTCTGCAGCCTGGATTTGATCATGCTGACAAAGACACTGCCCCCAGGGGATGGTGAAGAAACAAAATAGGAGCAACCTAGGTCTTTGAATGACTAATGGAGCACAGCTACCCACCAAACTGAAATATCCCACTTTTATCTTGAATCACTACATTTTTTGGTAATAGTAACTGTTATAACAAAAAGACCTGTTCTTAGTTATTATTGTTTTTTATCTTACTTTTTCACCTAACGAGTGAGACCTTTCCATACTGGTACATAGAAAAGTACACCAGTTTTTTCAATGGTTACACAATAATGTACAGTAAATTAATTGCTTAGTCCCCTATTACTGGAGTCGTTGGTTTTTTAAATTTCAGTTTCATGCTATTAAAACATGCTCCAATGTGTATCCTTGTATGTATATCTTGGCCAACTTTCATGAAGATATTACTAAGATAAAATCCTGATAAGGAGATTACAAGATGAAATGGTAAGTATATTTTAAATTTTGTTACACTGCCAAACCCAGAAAGACTGTACCAATTTATTGCCCTATCGCAAATGCAGAGTATCAATTAAGCTTTTCTATATTCTCAAATGGATGAGTGGAAAGTGATCATTTATTTTTGTTTTTACCTGAATTACTTCAATTATGAGTGAGACTGAATATATTTTCATATGATTCATGGTCATTTTCTTTTCTTTTTAGTAAATGACCTCTTCATATCTTCTGCATGTTATTCTCTTGGGTTGTTTCTCTTTTTCTTTTTGATTTGTATGAATTCTTTGTAAATTAAGGGGACTGTCTCTGCCATATATTCCACACATACATTTTCCAGTATATCAATTTTTCTTTGGCTATTATCTATAGTATTTCTTTAGTCATTAATTAGTTTGAAATTTTTATAAAATCAGATACATATTTTTCAGATTTTAATGTTCTGCTTGGTCTGGCTTTTCGTCAGCACCTCTCCATTTTGGCTAGGCCCAAACTGCAGCTCTGTCTTCTCAGCACTGTGCAGCTTCTGAAATCTCTGTGCAGGTCTTCAGCCTGCAAGTAACTGTTGCTATCTAATCCTTCCAGAATCTCGCTTTGAGGAGTGCAGCTTAGGAGCTGCCCAAGGACTTGCAGAGAACTTGTACACAAGACTTTTGGAGGTCCTTCTCTGCAGCTCCCTCCTCTTTGGGATCCTGTCCTAAATCCTAGGCTACTTAACATCAATCAACACTGATATCTCCTTTGCCCAGAAAATACACAATCTTTGCTTGCTTTGGCTATGGTTTGTACAATAGGATGCTCACAGAGAGAAAACCAAGGCAAATATAGGGTTCCCACTGAGTTCTTTTCTATTTGCAAGGATCATAGCCTTGTATTGGTTGTTTTCTAATGCCTAAAAACAGTTATTTTATATGTTTTGTCCAGTCTTTATAGTTACTTTAAGCAGGAGGCTAATTCTTATACCAGCTTACATAATGTCCAGAAGCAAAGTGGGTCAAATATTTAAAAGTTTAAAAAATAAAAGAATCGTTAGAAGAAAATGTGAGATAATAATATTTGGGGAAGGCTTGTCTAAGTATGATAAAAACCTCAAAACTCATGAAAAAAGTATTGATACATTTTTTTCTACAATGAAACAAAATAATTCTATTTGGCAAAAATAAATTACATTATAAATAAAGTCAAAAGTTAAACATAAAACTAGAAAATATTTGTAAATTATATTACATAAAAGAGCTAATTTTCTTGTACATAAGACACTCCTACAGGTTAAAAAGAAAAAAAAGTCCAACAACTTACGAGAAAAACAGTAAATACATAGGAACCATCAGGTCCCAGTAAATGAAATCCAAATATTCTAAAATATAAAAAACAATACTTAAACTCATGAAAAATAGAAGATGAAAATTAAATATATACATAACTCATAGTAGTAAATAGCAAAATACTTGAAAATATATTATCTTAGCAAGGGAGTTTAAATATAGCCCCTCTTATATGCTCATGTAAAAAAAAGTTGTAATAGAAAAAATGGTGTGACTATGATGAATAGATATTTAGTAATATCTATGCAAATTAAAAGTACACATTCTCTTTGGCCTAGGGTTTCCATGACTATATGTTTATATTATAGCTACTAACTCATGTGAGAATTACATGTCTAACTGGATAATTACTGCTTGAAATAAAATTAATAAAATAGCCTAAACGTCCATCAGAAGGAGAGCATTATTCAAATTAATTTTTGTACATCCACTAAAAAAAAAACAACTGTGAAATTCTTAAAAAGAATCTTCACGTACTCAAATGGAAAGACTTCCAGTTCATATCAAGTGAGAAAATTAAAGAACACCACAAGAAACGTAGTGCGCTCCTGTTTGAATTATGGAAATGCACACATTTGTGCACCCAGACACACATACACAAAGATAGATATACTTTTCTATATGCACAGAATATACCTTTTAGGATAAAATTTTGGAGAGAGTAACTGAAAGACAAGGATGGGAACATTATTTTCTCCTTGGATAGATTTTTCCATCATGAACATGTATCAAGTACTAAACATGATTTATTAAATGACCTAAAATTAGAATACATAGAAAGCAATGAGAAAGACACTATGTCATACGAGATCCTAAGGTCTAGTAAAAATTGTAATCAAAGGAAAATATATAACTGTAAATATCTTCACTATTAAGTAGGATTAAAGATAAATGAATGTAGTATATTTTGATAAAAACAGCAACATATAACAGCCCCTCTCCCTAAAAAGTACTTGCAAGATTAAATATCTCAAAATAATGATATAGAAAACAAAGGAATGAGAAAGGATAAATAACCCTCTAAATCTTTTCTGTTGAAAGATCAATAAAATAGATTAAACCCTCATGAGCAAGAAAGGAAGAAAAATATTCACTATTTACTTCTTTTAAAAGTCCAGCTTTAGATTCAAGTCATTTTCTTCAATCTCAGATCTCTTACCTCCCCCACTGGCCTCTCTTCCCTTCTAATACACCTCTATGCATCAAACTTAACTGCTTCTGAATCTGTATCCTGGCTAACTGCTTCTATGATTTCATACCTGCTTTTACGACAGCTCTTTTCTATTTAAAATACAGACGTTGTATGTATTTGGTTAACGTTGTGGTTTTTTTTAAAATTTCTTTCCCAACAGTCTATAAGTGTTTTCAGGATGAATACCATGTAAAAAATGTGGAATTCTATTGCTTAGTTATTGTTTAAATGTACCTACTATAAACATATTTAAATAAATAAAAGATCCTGCAGGAACCTGCAGATGCAACATGAAACAAACCCTTTCTTCTTCCACCCTACATCTTTTCCTAAGTCAGTTAATAAAATTATTTATCACTTAAACTTAAATTCTAATGCTCATCTTTGATTGTACCCCCTTCAATATTGAAATTCAAGGCTAATCTAATTAATACTGTTTTATTTTACTTTGTTTTATTTTTCTTAGAAATGTATGTTTTTTATTTTCTTTTATTATTATTATTTTTTGACTGTACCACGTGGCTTGTGGGATCTTAGTTCCTTGACCAGATTGAACCCATGCCCTCGGCAGTGAAGGCACGGAGTCCAACCACTGGACTGCGAGGGAATTCCCAGAAATGTATAAGTTTTTATCTTTGAAATTGAAAAATAATCACTAGAAAATGGCATATGTAAATATTGTTTCAGTTCACTTTTTCTGATACATTATAAGCTATCTTAATCTTTATATAGGTATCTATACAGATTCTTTTCTTTTGCTTATTATTTTCTTTTTATTTTTGATTATTATTTCTGTTCCATTTATTCTCTGTTTTTTAGGAACACTTATTTATAGATTTATAACCCTACATGGTTCCTTTCTTTTTCCATATATATTTTTACTTCTATTCTACATCTTCGTGTTCTGAAATTTTTCAAGATTGTGGTTGACTCACATTTTCCCTATTGCCAAATCTGTTTTATTCTTCCATTCTGTACTAGCTTGCTGTGGCTACTTTAACAATGCCACAAACTTGGTGGTTTAAAAAAATAGAAATTTATTTTCTCAGTTCTGGAGGCCTGAAGTCCAAAATCAAGGTGTTGGCAGGGCTATGCTCCCTCCAAAGGCTCAGAGAGGGAATTCCTTGACTCTTCCAGCTTCTGGTGGCTCCAGAAGTTCCTTGGTTTGTGAATATATCACTCCAACCTCTCCCTCCACAGCCACATTGCCTCCTTCTCTTCTGTGTGTCTAGTGCTGAAATCTCCTCCCTCTCTCTTATGAGGACACAAGTAATTACATTTAGGTCCCACCTGAATAATCTAAGATAAGCGCTTCCTCTGAAGATCCTTATCTTAAACATGTCTTTTGCCATATAAGGCAATATTTACTCTTGACATGTAACTTAATATTCACAGGTTCTGTGAATAGGAACTAGATACATACTTTGGTGGGGGGCCACCATTCAGTCCATTACACATTCTAATTTTCAATTTGGTTTTCTTTTTTTTTTGGCTGTGTTGGGTCTTTGTTGCTGCGCGCAGGCTTTCTCTAGTTGCTGCGGCGAGCGGGGGCTACTCTTTGTTGTGGTGCACGAGCTTCTCATTGCAGTGGCTTCTCTTGTTGCAGAGCATGGGCTCTAGGCACACAGGCTTCAGTAGTTGCAGCACGTGGGCCCTAGAGCATGCAGGCTTCAGTAATTGTGGCACACGGGCTTAGTTGCTCTGTGGCATGTGGGATCGTCCCAGACCAGGGCTCGAACCCATGTCCCCTGCATTGGCAGGTGGATTCTTAATCTCTGCACCACCAGGGAAGTCCACAATTTGGCTTTCTTATTTTCATTTCTACCAAGTATTTTATAAGACTGTGATGAATTGATTTTTCTACCAATGATTCTTAAGAAAGATACCTATGACTGCCTCTTTTGAGTACATATCAAATAAAACTTGGACTGAGTTGACTAATATATGTGCCAACCTAGATCCTTCACAAGTGGACTTTCCAAAGTTTGTATCAAGGAAAAAATGGTTGATAGAAATTTCAAGACAAAGAAGCCTATGGGATAGGTGAGTGGAAAGAAGAGTAATCCTAACAACTAGTAGGTTCATCTTATCACTATAGTCATGGGAGACCCCTGCAGTCACTACTGCTATTAAGGTCACCAAATACCTTCATCTTATCAAATGGAAATGTCATCTTTCTTTCCTCATTTTTTTTTTTTTTTTTTCATTCTTTCAGGAGCATCTCGTACAGTTAACCACTTTGGGCATCATGACTCACGTTCTTCACTTGATTTCCAAGTACCCTTACCAGCATTGTTTGGGTTTCCTTCTTATCTTGTTAGCCTCTTCACTCTCCTTTGTTATCTCTTTTGCCTGAAGTTGAAATACTGTAGTGCTCTAGGACTTAGTCCTTAAATTAAGTCTCCATACTCACTCTTTCATAAGGGGATCTTGTTCAGCACTGTGACTCATTTCTACGTCAGGGCCTTTATAGTAGCAGTTTCCTCTACTTCAAAACCTATCCCAGACCCTCATACAGCTAGTTCCTTCTCATGATTCATTTACATTTTCCACATTTATATTTCTACCTAATGTGCCCAAACATAAAACACATCTTCTGATGTTCTTCCTTATCTTAGTTAATGGTATCATCATTTATCCAGTTGTTCAGACTAAAAGCATGGGTATCGCCATAGTTTATTCTATACCTCTTATCCCTAAAGTCAAACCCATCAACTGGTATTTTTAGCTCTACCTTCATAATATATCCAGAAACTGACCTTTTTTTCACAATTTCCATGGTATAATAAGCAGAATTCTAAATTGGAACACAAGCTCGCCTACCCCTGCTATACATGCCTTGCATAATTCTGAGGGAAGTGAACGTAATGGACTTTACTTCCATGATTAAATTATGTTATTTGGCACAGCTGACCTTCAAATAGGGAAATTATCCAGGAAAATATCCTGACCCAATCACTTGGGCACTCTAAAAGCAGAGAGTTTTCTCTGGCTAGTCACAGAAGAGAAGTCAGAGATTTGGATTGTGGGAAGGACCTGATGCGCCTTTGCGGACATGAAGATGGTGGGAGCCGCGCATCAAGGAATGTGGGCAGCTCTAGAAGCCGAGAGCAACCACTGGCTTAGAACCAGCAAGAAAATGGGGACCCAAGTCCTATAACCACAAGGCATTGAATTCTGCTAACAACCTGAAGGAACTTAAAAGCAGATTCTTCCCCAGAGCCTCCAGATAAGAACTCAGTCAACACCTTGATTTTGGCCTTTGAGACCCCGAGCAGAGAATCCAGCTATACTGTGCCTGGACTTATAATCTACGGGACTGTTTAATAATAAATGGCTGCTGTTTTAAGTCACTAAGTTTGTGGTTTATTATGCAGCAATAGAAAACCAATCCATATGCTAAAATACTAATCCAAGATACCAGTCTATAGCCTGCATTACAGAAACAATCTCCTAACTGTGCTGTTTCTCTTTGTACCTTTGTTTCCCTATACTCCATTATCGACACAACAGCAAGAGCAATCTTTTATTGCTAAGTTTTCTTTTCAAAACATAGATGAGGGACTTCCCTGGTGGCACAGTGGTTAATAATCCTCCTACCAGTGCAGGGGACGTGGGTTCGATCCCTTGTCTGGGAAGATCCCACATGCCGTGGAGCAACTAAGCCCATGCGCCACAACTACTGAGCCTGCGCGCCACAACTACTGAGGCCCACGTGCCTAGAGCCCGTGCTCCGCAACAAGAGAAGCCACTGCAATGAGAAGCTTGTGCACCACAACGAAGAGTAGCCCCTGCTCGCCACAACTAGAGAAAGCCTGCGTGCAGCAACAAAGACCCAATGCAGCCAAAAATAAATAAATAAATAAATTTATTAAAAAAAACTTAAAAAAAAAGAATAGGGAGAAAAAAAAAACATAGATGAGATCATGCCACTTACTTGCTTAAAACTTTCCAATGACTTTGCCATTATGTAGAATAAACCCCCAAATCCTTAAACTGGCCTATGGTATTCTATTTGATTTAGTTGTCACCTAACTCTCTACCTCGTCTCCTACCTCTAACCACAGTTATTCATTTTTCAAACATGCTAAACTTATTCCAAGCTCAGAGATTTTATATGTGCTCTCACTTCTACCTGAAATATTCTTTAGCCATCGCCTCATCTTTTGGCTTTCAGTTTAAATGCCACCTCCTTTTGCAGCTATCCTATCCATATTCTATACTAGTTATTCCCTTTTTGCTTACTGTGTTTTGTTTCTATGGCATATTTTATTATTTAATTAAATATCATTTATTTCTATGTTCACTTATTTATTGTTTGTCTCTCTTCCAAGACTACAAACTAAGTATGGTCAGTCTTTATTGGTTTGTCAGTAGACAGATCAGAGCCTTGTATGTAATTGCTGAGCACGTAAATGAAGACTAGTACCCCAGAGGAACCTCTTCCCTCCCCACCACCCATGCCCAGTGGTCTGTTTGAATTTTCAATACCAATCAGTAGTTAACTTTCAAAAGTTTCTCCATGTAATAGATATCATCCCAGTACTTCCAGTCTGTAGGACTGAAAGAGGCCAAAAAAGTTTTGCAATTACTCTACATTCCAAGCTTGTTTTGCATGCCTATATTCAAAAAGTCAGCAAAGCTTCCATTTAAGAAAGGGTTTCTGAATCTAATTCGACTTACATCATAGGTCTGTTGTTTTCCCTATCTAGGGGAATACAATCATTAATTAGTAATCAATGTGTTTTTTTTTTTTCTCTTTTTGGTTTAGTCCCAGAAGCATTTTATTTTTAAGAAATTCCTTCTCAATCCTAGCATGTAGTCAATTTTTCTTGGCATGTTGATTAGGATATTTTCTCACTTCAGTTAGACGTTTTAACAATATTACTTATAGTATCATATCGACCTGTAAGAAAACTTGAGACTTTCCAACAAAGTTCTCCAGAGATGGAGGCTATTTTGGAAGGTAGTTTTCTCCCATCATTGGAAAGTTTTTAGGTACAGGTAAGTAACCACATGGTAAGTAAGTGTTAAGAATTCAAGTTTCATATGCATAGCTTAACTAGAAGACTTGTGAAGTACTTTTCCACCTCTGAGTTATTACGATTCCTTATATGTATGAGACTAGCCCCAATTAATAATACACTCTCCAGAGGATAGTCAACTAAAAGTGTCCTTCATGTTATAAAACTGATGTACTCTTGAAACAATTCTTACAACATACATTTCAACACACTTAACCTTATTTTATTTTGACTTTTTAAAAATAAATATGGAGATAAACAATTTTGGAAAATAATTTAAATCCTATGTTAATTAGGCTAGGTACTGTGAAATAATACTAAAGTTAAAATTCTCTCAGGAAGTAATATTTGGCTAGTCTATACATAAAATCAGTATGCCTAAATATGACTTATTTTATTATGAAATTTAAAATATTTCAATATAAAGTCTTTAATTGCTATCTCATACTTAATTCTTTTATAGTTTGCAAAGACATTTAGAAGAGTATGTTGAAAGTTAGGAAAACTTAACCTTGAAAAATCCCCAATTTATTTTTATATTATTTTAAAAATTTAAAGGAACTTACCCTGGTGCATAGTTGCATATGAAAAGTGCTGCATGTTTAATACGTCCAATTCTTGAACATGGAGTAACAGCACAACCAACTTTGTAAGACTTGTCCCAAACAAGCTAAAATAAAATTTTCAAAGAAAACATAAAATTTAATTCTAAATATTTACTCTGCCATAGTATAAACAATAGTATATTCAATACACATAGGACCTTTAATGAAGCAATTCAAGGAATATGAACAATTCTTCATTTGGATGCAGGTAGAGAATTATCATGGATTTAGGGAAGCATTTCCAAAACTGTATTTAGAGAAACACTTTAATAGGTTCTACCAATACTGTATTCTTAGGATAAAGAGTCTGAGAAAAACTGATCCAGAATAATGTTTTAGAGCCAAAGGAAGACACCTGCTGAATCAATTTTTGACGTTTTGTTGAATCTGAGAGTTCTAGGTTATTGGCAAAGAGGAAGAGGGAAATGAGAAGACAAAAAGTTTTGGAAGAATGGATGCTGTGAATAAAAAGGAAAAAAAGAGGGGACAGTAAGATTATAGAAGGGAAGGAAAAGAAATACAAGAGTAGAAAGTAATTGAATGTTATCAGCATTTTTCTTTTCTTTTATTGAGGAAATTCCATTACAAAATAAAATGAAGTCTGGGTCTTTCATTAAAAAAATGAGTAAAAGAGCTGGTTCTTATAAAATAATTTCTTGCAAAATAGGTCTTGGAGTGAAAATATGAGAATAATTAAAGATATTCCAGAAATTCCTGAATGGCTTTAATATTCCTAATACTTACAAGTGAACAACAAAAAATTGTTTTGTTAACCTCTGTGGGAGAGGGAGAAACCATTTGTTTTCCTTTTCTCTATAGCTCAAATCTTAGTGATTCCAAAAGAAATAGAATGATGCATTAAAAGAATAGAGAATAGAATGTCTGTAACAGCTGAAGTAAAACAGGTCAAATGCAGGAAATGAAAGTGTCTAGGAAACTAGACTTAAGGAGGAAAAAATACAGAGGAGTAGGTCAGGGAGTAGACTTGGTTATTTTACTCAGAATATTGAAGTCATATTAAGGAGTCTAGCTTTGACATGAGGAAGACAGTAGAGAACCACTCTAACTTTCTAGAAGAAAAAATTGATCAAAAAATTTTTGAAACATAAATCATTTGATGGAACAGGAAGACATGAGTTCAACATGAAAAAATTCCAAGATTTTAAGATCTACATTAGAGTCTATTGACTGAAAAATAATCATCTTTTAAATGAGCTTGGAAGTTAATTCAATAGTTTCTTGATTCCTAAATTCATGGAAAAGACTCTGACAAGTACAGGTTTCTGGTAACTGACTGTACTGCTGAACTGAATGAATAAGCATTTTCAGAACTCTAATGAAAAACTGATGAACTCATAAAAGTGCTAACAAAAGATCAAGATGAAAAAAAAAGAAATTAATTACATGGGACTGAGTGAACTGATGAGGATGAGTATAATTTTTGTGACTTTCTGTCTGAATTAAAAAAAAAAAAATCCCACAAGGACTCAGAGGAAAAGAATATACAAATCAATTTTCACTGCAAAGTAAAGGAGCTGTTACAGTGGAGGATTACTGGACTGAATGTCAAAATTATGACATAGTATAAGTGTGTTTCATGTTTGGTAATTGCAATCATTGTTGCTTTTGTTGTGGTCATCCATGTACAATGCTTGGTGTCAGTCTATTTATCTCTTGTAAAAATAAAATACACTGTGTGTGTGTGGAAAAAAAAAATAAAATAAAATAAAATACATGCCTTTTAAACGTGAAAAAAAAAAATAGTTTCTTGATTCCTGATACAAATATTTATTGAAGACCTAAATAATGTCATGTTGTTGTGTTGAGAATACATGGATAAGAAGACAAGGTCCCTGCCCTTAGTGTAGTATTAGATATATAAATAGATGATTATAAAACAATGTAATATGTGAAATAATAAATGTTTGTACAGGAAATAAATAGTGGTTCAGTATTCTTGGAGTACAAAGTATAAGAGTGAATTGTTAGACATGAGGTAGGAAAATAATTATATGTATTTGCATTTAAAATATTTTAATCAGTTATATAGTAGTATGTGTACTGATCTGTGCAAAAAAAATCATCTTTTACTTATGTTTATAGTCAATAAACTAAAACTAATTTTTATTTGCTAGTTTCTTTCTTTTCCAGTGTGCATTATTTTAGAAAGGTACCTTTCATCTTTGGGTATGGAGATCAGACTTACTATATTTAAAGAAATGTTTTAATTGCATGGTTCAAATAATAGAAGAAATTATGAACATTCAGAAGATCTAGGGCTGATTAGAATTTTGATTCTATTAGAGGTAATAATTTTACTATTTGAGTTTATTTATAAAATTGAAACACAATAAAAACTTAGTAGTAAAGCAATTAAGGAGTCTATTGAATTAATAATATAAAATTACATACCTGTAGATAATTAGAACAGTTATCAGAGCAACTGTTCTTTTCAAAATTGTAGTTTTTCCTCTGTGCGAACCAACTTCTGATAGCAATACTTGCAGTAAATTCATTTTCAGGGCCGACCCACATATTTTCACCAATACCATTAAATCTAGGATGGGCCATTTTTAGTTCTTCTAAATGAATATTACGTTCAAACACACATTTTTTTCCCCATGCTCTAGCAGTCCGTGACAAAGCTACATCCCAAGTCTGAAAAAAAAATGCAAGAAGTAAAGAAGAAAAAATAACAACGAGTTTTTTTGTGTGTGTGTGTGCTCTAAATTATTTTCCTTGAGTTCTCATAATTAGATGTAAGGAAAACAATTCTTATTTTGTGCTTATGAGTCTGGTTTGTGGAATTTATGTAGGAGAAAAAGTGTTTTGAGACAATTATAAATGAAACAACTATTTCCTGAGATGAAGTCTTATGCATATATTTGTAATTAAAAAATCAGATTGTTAGATGATGCAAATGGTTATAATACTCTTACATGTAGTCTATTCAGAAAATGTGTATTTTTAATCCATGCCTTTTATAAGTAATAATACAATAATTTAAAATATTTAAGAACTATTTATTGAGCACTGATTATATGCAAATTATTGTATTGTGAGGAATAAAATATGAAGTCAATATAAATTTTGTCCTCTAGTTGCTTACTGTTGTTAGGAGAAAAACCTGGGATAATATATACATACATATACATATATATACAAATACATATATATATATTTTTATATATATATAATTTTAACACATAGTGGTAGTTGGTAAATGTTATAAAAGAGGCACATGTAAAGTTTTATGGATGTTCCCAGAAATGTAAGAAAATATCACAAGATGCTGCTCCCCCCCATTTATGGAAATATCCAGAAATGTGATTTTCTGACATATTTAGAGCCTCATTAAATTCATTGTTTAGTTAAGGACAAGAACAAAAACAACACAAATAGAAAAATCAACAAAATATTTGTAAAACCAACATGCTAAATATATATACATTACAGTAAATCTGAAAATAAACATTTCTGAAAAACAATACTAAGATTTCCTTAGAGTTTTCTTGGTTAATTTCATAGATTATACAGAAGTACAATACAGAAAATATATTATAGAAAACTTTAGCATATCCCCTCCCTCCCCACACTATTTTCCTCCCCAGAGGTAATCATTGTTAAAAAAATTGTTTATGTATAAATTTCTCTAGCTCCATATACACACACATTCATATATAAGATATGTTAGAGTGTTTTACATGAGTATTTTATGATTTTTGTCTTTGCACTGTTTTAATCATACCATACACAATATTATTGGCCTGCAACTTGCAGTTTTCACTTAGATTGTTCCATATTAGCACAACTAGATCTACCTAATTTTTTGCAAACTTTTCATAGTATTCCATAGTATGGCTAGCAGCATGTAATAAAGGTTACTGTTCCACTATTAATGGCCCTTCAGATTCTTTGCCATTTGCAAACAATGCTCCATGGACCATCTTTCTACCGCCTAATTTTGCATATTTTTTACACACCACATGCTTACAATGCACCATGTCACTATTCTAAGTGCGTTTTCTTCCTTCCATTTTTATTGAGATATAATTGACCCCCAGCACTGTGTAAGTTTCAGGTGTACAGCATAATACATCATGAAATGATTAACACAATTAGTTTAGTGAACATCCATTATCTCATATAGATATAAAAACAAATTTTTTCCCTTGTGATGAGAACTCAAGATTTACTCTCTTAACAATTTCAGATATAACATACAGCAGTAGTGTTCTATTAATCATTTGGACATCATCTCTAGTATTTATCTTATAACTGGAAGTTTGTACCTTTTTACCACCTTCATCCAATCCCCCCTGCCCCTGCCCCCATAACCACAAATCTGATCTCTTTTTCTTTGAGGTTTTTTGTTTTCATTGTTTTTTGAAGTATAATTGACCTACAACACTACTATGTTAGTTCCTGATGAACAACATAGTGATTCAATATTTCCATACATTACAAAATGATCAGCACAACAAGTCTAGTTACCATTTGTCTCCATACAAAGATATTACATTATTATTGACTGTATTTCCCAAATTTCATTCCTCTGACTCACTTATTTTGTAACTGGAAGTTTGTACCTCTTAATTTCCCTCACCTATTTCACTCATCCCCCCCCCCGCCCACTCCCCTCTGGCAATCACCTGTTTGTTCTCTTTATCTATGACTCTGTTTCTGTTTGATTATGTTTGTTGTTTTCTGGACTCCATATATAAGTGAAATCATATGGTATTTGTCTTTCTCTATCTGACTTATTTCATTTAGCATAATACCTTCTAGGTCCATCCATGTTGTTGCAAATAGCAAGATTTCATTCTTTTTTATGGCTGAGTAATATCCCATTGTGTGTGTATATATATATATATATATATATATATATATATATATATATATATATATACACACACACACACACACACACACTACATCTTCTCTATCTATTCATTTATCGATGGGCACTTAGGTTGCTTCCATAGCTTGGCTATTGTGAATAATGCTGCAATGAACACAGGAGTGCAGATACCTTTTTGAATTAGTGTTTTTTCTTTTTATTTCTTCCTGAAAAATACCCAGAAGTGGAACTGCTGCCACTGGAATGTCTACTCCCTTGTTTCTATGAGTTTGACTTTTTTTTTTCAGATTCCACATATAAGTGATACCATGCAATATTTATCTTTGTCTGGCTTATTTCACTTAGCATAATGCCTTCAAGTTCCATCCAAGTTGTTGCAAATAGCAGGATTTCCTTCTTTTCTCATGGCTGAACAATATTCCGTTGTATATATACACACCACTTCTTCTTTGTCCATTCATCCATTGATGGGCACTTAGGTTGCTTCCATATCTTGGCTATTGTGAATAATGCTACAGTGAACACAGGAGTGCAGACATCTCTGTGATATCCTGTTGTCATTTCCTTTGTTTTTATACCTAAGAGTGGAATTGCTGGATCATATGGTAGTTCTTTTTTAAATTTTTTAAGGAATCCTCCACACTGATTTCCATAGTGGTTGTATGAATATACATTCCCACCAACAATGCACAAATCTTCCCTTTTCTCTACATCCTCACCAATGTTTGTTATCTCCTGTCTTTTTTGATGATAGACATTCTAATGGGTGTGAAGTGATATCTTATTGTGGTTTTAATTTGCATTTCCCAGATGATTAGTCATGTTGAGCACCTTTTTATGTACCTGTTGGCTAAAGCTATAAAATTCTTACAAGAAACAAAGGGGAAAAGCTTCATGACATTGGATTTGGCAATGATTTCTTAGATATGTCACCAAAAGCACAGGCAACAAGATTTTAAAAAATAGATAATTAGACTTAATTACAATTAAAAACTTTTGTGTATCAAAGGACACTATTAACACAATGAAAAGGCAACCTATGGAGGGGAGAAAACATCTGAAGATCATATATTTGACAAGGGATTTTATCCAGAATATATAAAGAATTCCTTCAACTCAGCTAACCAAAAGACCCTAGCAACCTGACCAAAAAATGACCAAAGAACTTGTGCAAACATTTCTACAAAGAAGACATACAAATGGCCAATAAACACCTGAAAATATGCTCAACATAACTAATCATTAGGGAAATGAAAATCAAAACAATAATGACATACCACTTCACATCCATTAAAACAAGTGTTGGCAAGGATGTGGAGAAATTGAAACCCTGTGCATTGCTGGTAGGAATGCGAAATGTGCAGCCACTATGGGAAACAGAATGTCAGTTCTTCAAAAAATTAAACATAGAATTTGTACATGTTTTTGCAATTCCATTTCTGGGTATATACCTCGTAAAGGTGAAAGCAGGGAATCGAACAGATATTTATTCACATACCTATGTCCACAGCAGCATTATTCACAATAGCCAAAATGTGGAAGAAACTCAACTGTCCATGGAGAGATAAATGGATAAACACAATGTGGTATATACATAAAGTGGAATATTATTCAGTCTTTAAAAGGATGGAAATTCTTTTTTAAAAAATTAATTTATTTTTTGGCTGCATTGGGTCTTTGTTGCTGCGCAGGCTTTCTCTAGTTGTGGAAAGCAGGGGCTACTCTTCGTGTGGTGCACGGGCTTCTCATCTCAGTGGCTTCTCTTGTTGCGGAGCACAGGCTCTAGGCGTACAGGCTCAGTAGCTGTGGCGCACGGGCTTAGTTGCTCCGCGGCATGTGGGATCTTCCTGGACCAGGGCTCGAACCCATATTCCCTGCGTTGGCAGGTGGATTCTTAACCACTGCGCCACCAAGGAAGTCCCAGAATGGAAATTCTGACACATGCTACAACATGGATGAACCTTGAAGACATCATGCTAAGTGAAACAATCCAGTCACAAAGAGAAACACTTATGATTCTTATATGATGTATCTGGAGTAGTCAAATTTATGAGACAGAAAGTAGAATTGTAGTAGCCAGCAGAAAGAAGGGAATGGGGAGTTAGTGTTTAATGGGTGCAGAGTTTCTATTGGGTAGGATGAAAATGTTCTGGAGATGAATGGTGGTGATGATTGCACAACAATGTGAATGTATTTAATGTCATAGAACTGTACACTTAAAGATGGTTAAAATGGTAAATTTTATGTTATGTATATTTTACAATAAAAAAAAACCCCAATAAATGTTTTGAGTTTAAAAACAAGGTAGAACAAAAATACTAGGTGACGACAACAGCATGGACATGGGCAGAAGACAAACAATTTATGTGTTGTAATATCTTCTTAATATTTAGAAGGAGGTTATAGATGTTGATTAACTTTGGACTTTGTAAAGTATATATATTAAAATGTTAAGCATAACCAATAAATGATAAAGCTAAAATGTATGATTTCCAAACCTGTCAAGGAAAAGTTCTAAGTAGACCATACTACTATGATAGACTATACTACTTACAGTTATTATTTACATCCTAGTAAAATCCATGGGAAAAATATATACAAATTTTCAGAAAGAAGAGAAGGATAAAATTTAGAGTGGAGCTTTAAACTGTACCCAAAACATTATTCCTTCAAAACTGTTCACATATTAAGATATATATTGAGGGGACACAATATTATGCTCTATATTATTCTCTATGCTTTATGTTTGAAATAAAAATTTTAGACATTAGGAATACAAAACCTATAAAAAGTTGAATTAAAAATATTTTGTGTTTATTCATTATCAGGAGGAATGCTAATCTTCAAACTTGGAAGAAATAGAATTAATCACAAAGGGTGGGAAATACATAGATATAACTCTCAAATATCCTCAAATTCTAATTAAATTCAAAAGATTAAAATTGGCTTGGATAAAACTGTCTTCAGCAAATACAATGCTAGTATTGATATATTTCTATAAGAAAATATATAAACAGAAGAGGAAATTTACTGACAATTCAAAAGGTAAAGAAAATGAACAAGAACGAACAAAATACGTCCAATCAAAATAACATTTTAAAATTAACATTAAAGCAAAGTTCCCTTTTATAATTTATTAGTTTAGCAAGTGATTGAAAATGCCCAAACCAGTCAGATGTGGTATGTCCAGTCACATGTATGTATGGTATGTCACATGTCCAGTCCAGTAAATTAGTTCACGTCTGGCGTACACTGTCATGTGCGTGCATCCTCTGCAAGTGGTTGTGCTTTGTGTACTTACTTTGTGTAGCTTACTAATGAAGACCTGATGGAATTGGAGGCCCAGAGAATGGACAAAGAGAGACTAGAAGAAGAAGAAGTAACTAAAGAACAGAAGAGATTCACGACGCAGGAAATGGCAAGGGGATTTTCTTTATTTGAGGAGGCATTGTTAGTTTCTAAGGCACAGGACCTGAACGTAGTATGGTACACAAAGGTTGCAGCAGCCGTTCAGAATGCAATCCAGTGCTACCATGTCATCTATGACAAGAAAAAAAGAGCTACTACCCAGACATCACTGGATTGCTTTTTCAAGAGGGTAGATAGAATTGAATCCAGCAAGGAACCAGAACCTGTGCCATCAACTACAGGTGTTAGTGAAATTGCAGCTTGCCCTCCGTCTCCTATTGCAGACAATCCTTCAGCTCTACCATCTCCCACCTTCTCTCCCTCCTCCAGTCAGTTAACTCTTCTTGCCTGTTCACTAAATGCCAGCACCTGTATGCCAGCGGTTGTACTGTACTACTGTGCTTTTCAAGGTACTATACAGTAAGATTAAAAATGTTTTATTTTTTGTGTTTGTTTTTTATGTATTATTTGTGTGAAAAGTATTATAAACCTATTACAGTACAGTACTATATAGCCGATTGTGTTAGTCGGGTACCTAGGCTAACTTTGTTGGACTTCAGAACAAATTGGACTTAAGAACGCACTCTGGGAACTGAGCTCGTTCGTATGTAGGGGACTTACGGTACTTCTACACTGCTGATATTTGCTTAATTTGGCACAGTCCTTCAGTATAGCAATTGCTACGTATCATATAAATTAAAAAATCACATACTTTATTTATCACATTTCTGGCATTTTTCCTAAGGAACTAATCCAGAAGGAAGAAAAGACATATCTAGGGAGACAGTCCTTGCAATATTTACAACATAAACTGGAAGCTCCTAATTTCCCGATATTTACTCAATACATTTTGCATTCATTTTTAATGACAATCATGAAGACTCTATAGCAACAGGGGAACAGCTAATGAGACATTACAAAGAAATATGGGGAAAAAAATGGGAAAGAAGCAAGAACTATATTGTAAGGGAATGCAAAATCAGGGCCGGGTCTAGGACAAGGTGAATGAAACACCCTCTAGGGAGCAAAATTTAGGCTGGATACCAAAAAACTCAACAATCAAGATAAAAAATATTTTAAAAAGGCAAAATTAGTGTGAAAACATCCATGATAAAAATTCAAAATTTTAAATAAGAACAGAATCTGACCTTTCATTTTCATTATCCTGAGAGTACCTCACTTGCCTCTCCCAAATTCAAGCTCAAAGATCCTGTCTTTGTTTAAAGTGATTCTGTTTCATCAATAATACTTTTGCATTGATTTTTAAATTTAAAAAATTGCATTTATCATTTTCTCGAATTAAACCTCCCTTAAATTTTGCACCTCTGGTGAGTACCTCTACTCACCCTAATCCAAGCCCTGTGCAAACCCTTGGTAATAACTATAGGTTAGAGTGACAGTGGTTTTTATTTCTTGAACATATAAACTTTACGTGTATTTTTAAACCCAAACTCTAAGCGTGGTTGTCCGCGATTCTTAAGGCTCACAGAGCAGTGACCCAGACTCTCCGCGGCCGAGGGGGAGGTACTGACAGGGGCTGTTGGAGGTTTGGGCAACCGCCTTAGGGCCTCACCATGAAGCGCAAGTTAGCCCCTCGGGGGATGACGCTGCCCCGGAGCTCATTGTGGAGGTTCACGTACTCATTGATAAACGTTACGTCCTCTTCGTGTGGCAAAAAATGCGCGTTCAAACCGGAACCCAGCAGTAGTAGGCAGAACTCACAAAGCCACACCTTCCAAACAACCGTCTGCGCCCGAGGAAGCCTTTGGGCGCACAACTCCCGGGCGAGGCGCCTCGGGGTCTCCATGGTTCACTGGCCCTGGCCAGGCCAGTGCGCACGCGCTGGCCCGCCCCAGAGACCTGCCAATCAACGGGGAGGGGCGGTGCAGGCACGTCTGGCCCCGCCTCCCCGAGAGTGGAGGGAAAAGGATGAAGGGAATCCAGAACTGAGGGAAGGCTCGTGGAAGTTGTCTGCAGAACTAACCACAACAGATGCTTGAGTTAAATGAGTGCAAGCTTTTCACTAAACTAACGTAGTTAAATATCCAGAGTCGATTTCTGACACCAGATGATATGTCATCGTTTATTAATGAGTCAACTGCCCAGTAAATGCCAATTGCTGAATAAGTAACATGGCTGAGGAACCTTCTAATTCTTCTGTGACACTGATGAAAATTCAACCAAAAAAAAAATCCTTACTTGTTAAGTTGGGAATTTAATGCAAGACCTTCCTTTTATTTTCCTCCTGGACAGAATAATATCCTCTTTTAGGCCAACTTCCTCACTGAGATTTTCTCAATGTTTTAAAGATCATTTGTGGGAAACCACAGGATAAATGGGAAAAGTGGAAAGCTCAGCAGGTAGGGGGTAGACTAGGGATCATCAAATTCTCATAAAGTTAAAATATTTTCATTTTTTTCTTTCACCAGCATGTCTGGAATATCAATATTCGTCTTCTCTGACAAATTGTCATGGCAACAGTAGGTAAGAACTCATTTTTTTTGGTTTTCATTTCTTTCAGACAAAAATGGCTAGTGTCCTAGCAGATTTTGGCCTGGTTTCTTTAGCTTCAAGTATTTGGCTCAAGAAAACTTGCTTTGAAGAATGTAAGTTGTAGGCACAAAATAAAAACACATATTCGTTTTGGGGTACATATTTTCATATCACATATTGTGCTGGATAGCATTAAGGAGATATTCAGAATCATTGACACAGGAACAGAATTTTGCCACAAAGAAAGCACTGCAACTGCTTGACCAAAAAATATCTAAAAATAAATGTGCTTTTAAAGATTATCTAAGGTGTACACAATTGAAAGCAGTAGATCTCACAAGATGGTTTCATTCATGCCTTAATTCTTTTAATAAATATGTATTACCAGGTAGTGTGTTAGGTGGATGAGAAAGGCCAGTGGACAAGACACAAACCCTGCTTCCAAGTAGCTTACAGTCTAGAGAACTAGCAAATCGGTGACTTTATACCATGGATAAATATAAAGCCAAAGTGCTATGGCATAATGTGTGGGGCAACTAACACCCTTTTTGAGGACCAGGTAAGCCTGTTTGGGGAGTGTGACATCAAGAAAGTGAAGCACACAAGTTAAAGAGTGCATTCTAAACAAAGGAAAAAGCATGTAGTATGCTAGGAGATCAAAAAAGGCTAAAAGTGTTTTAGTATGACCAGAGAGTATTGTGGGGGGTCAAGGTGGCAAGTGCTGAAAGACGGAATTCCTTTATTATGTTGGTACTGTGGTTAGACTATGAAAACTGCTATATTAAAGCACAAGGTAAATACAGTAATGCAGACTTAGATTAGGAAGAAATTTTAGCCTTTTACTCGTCCCAGTGTATTAGACATATCTGACACATCACTGACAGGTGATCACCATATCCTCTGCTTAACTAATTATGTTAACAGGGAAGTCACCATCTCTTAGGCAGCCCATTCCATTGCTGGACATCTTACTCATTAATTTAATAAGTATTTCTTTAGGACCTCTAAGTGTCAGACCCATGCTAGGTGTTAGAGCTACAAATTCTCAGCAAATTAGATTCGTAGTCTATCCACATGAAGCTTTTAGTTAAAGGTGAGACAAATCATCAAATAACTATAATACAGAGTCATAAGTGCTATTTTAAAATTTAAAAAATTCTTGCTGTGTGTCAGGAGCTATTTTGTTTGTTTTCTATTGTGGTAAAATATACATAACATAAAATTTACCATTTTAACCATTTTTAGTGGAAAATTCAGTGTCAGTTACATTCACTGTGTTGTTTCCAGAACTATCGGGTGAGATTTTAAATGTTTGGAAAATATCAACTCATTTAAATCATAAAAACCTTAAGAAACAGATATTATGTTTAAAATTTTTATTGAAGTATAGTTGAGTTACAATGTTGTGTTTAATTTCTGCTGTTCAGCAAAGTGACTCAGTTATATTTATATATAAATATTCTTTTTCATGTTCTTTTCCATCATGGTTTATCACAGGATATTAAATATAGTTCTCTGTGCTATAGAGTAGGACCTTGTTGTTTATCCATCCTATATATGTTTGCCTCTGCTAATCCCAAATTCCCAATCCTTTTCTCCCACACTTCTCCATCCCTTTGGCAACCACAAGTCTGTTCTCTATATCTGTGAGTTTGTTTTTGTTTCATAGATATGTTCATTTGTGTCGTATTTTAGATTCCACATATAAGTAATATCATATGGCATTTGTCTTTCTCTTTCTGACTTACTTTGCTTAGTATGATAATCTCTAGGTCCATCCATGTTGCTGCAAATGGCTTTATTTCATTCTTTCTAATGGCTGAGTAATATTCCATTGTATATATATATACCACTTCTTCTTTATCCATTCATCTGTTGATGGACAATTAGGTTGTTTCCATGTCCTGGCTCTTGTAAATAGTGCTGCTATAAACATAGGGTGCATGTATCTTTTCAAATTAGAGTTTTATCTGGATATATGCTCAGGAGTGGGACTGCTGGATCATATGGCAACTCTATTTTTAGTTTTTGAGGAATCTCCATACTGTTTTCTATAGTGGCTGCACCAATATACATTACCACCAACAGTGTAAGAAGGTTCCCTTTCTCCACACCCTCTCTAGCATTTATTATTTGTAGACAATTATTATTATAATGATGGCCATTCTGACCGGTGTGAGATGGTACCTCATTGTTAAGAAACAGATATTATTATTATCTCCATTTTACAGATGGAAAAGCTGAGAAAAAGCGAAGCAAAGTAATTTGTCTAAAGTCACCCAGCCAGTAAGTGTTAGAGCTGGTTTTCAAACTCAGGTGACTAATACAGGAGTACAGAGGAACAGGAAATGAAGACGTCGTTTGGTTTGTGTAGAAAGAGGCCAAGCTTGCTGAAGATGTTTTGCAAACATTCAACTTTTCAGATCTGTCAGTGAATTGGCTGACATCATGTACTTCATACAGAAAATATTTTAAATGTATTACATTTTAAAATAATTTTTTCAAAAACTTTAAAGATGCATATAATATTTGAGGATTATTTAGTCACTGTTTGACATCTTATGTGTTAAATCACAGATTATACATCAGTACCAAAAGATGTGTTAGTTTCCTCATAAGTTTTTATAGCTTGTGACTTTTTAAACTTTGAAATTTGGGGCTATTCAGCTCAAAGAAGTTTTAACTTTCTTAATTTTTAAAGTGATGAAATAATTTACACATTAACTTTCTGAAGGCATTGGAATTGTTGGAGGATATCAACAGAATCATCTATTGTTTTTCATAAGCATTGTGAAAATTAAATGTCACTATGTTCTTTTATTAAAGTTCTGCTGCCAATGTACTTTTTGAACACCAATTTACTTTTCTGTTGTGTCTAACAAAAATATTGCTTTCACTTAAAAAATAAGGGCAATTTTAGTAAATAGACTTTAAGCACCTTACTTATCTCAGTTGATTTTAGACTTCCTTAAGTTTTCAGTTTCTGTACACTGTGCCTGAAATTTTAAGGAAATAATACTCTAATTCTATACCCTTTCTGATTTTGATAAAAGCTAGCAAGTTCAAAAATATGTTATTTTAATGTGTATGTGAGGAGAATGATCATGAAATAAGGGTAAAGATACTGATGGGTGTAATTTTGTTCTCTGTATAGATGTTATTGGGAAGATATATTGTTTTTTTACTTTATTGACTCTTTTTCTTACTTTTTTTCACTTTTCTATCAGTCCTCATTTGATTGATCTTTCCTATAATTCAGAAATTCAAATTATGAAAATGGTGCATGAGAAGCATTACAAGAGAAAACCAAAATGATGTTGCAAATAAAATCCAGTATTCAAGAGTGGAAAGATGGACTTTATTAAAATGTAAATGAAGGAAAACTGAGAAAGATACTTGCTAGATAAATATCAAGGGATTAAAGTCACTGATGTGCTATTAAGGCACATTTAAGAATCATTTAAAATTTCTAAGAAAATGAACAAGCACCATTAGAAAAATGAATGAAGGAGATGAACAGGCAATTGACCACCAGAGAAACAAAACAACAACAACAAAAAAAAAACCCACCAAGAAACACAAAAGAGGCAAAACCGTGTAGTGGAAATATTCGTCCTGCATCTATTCTTGTCATATATTGATAAGATGGATTGTATGCATCCAGATTCCAGCATGAATTTGAGTCTCAGGAACTACGCTATCTGAAAGTCAAAGTCATAAAATTGAGTATAAATCTGGGAATATTTATATAAAATTTTGACTCCTCAATTTACATTACTCCTGTATTCTGGAGCTTAATATTTATTTAGCATGGTTGTATGTATACAACAACTCCTAGGAATTCTTCCACCAAAGGATAGCATTCCCCCAGACTATCTTAATAACTCTCAAAATACATACTTGTAAATCTGAATGTTGTTTATGAAAATGTTTAAATCTACTAGTAGCTCAAGAAATGAAAATTAATGGCTTCTACCTCACAGAACTGTTGAGAGGATTATATAAATTATTATATGTGAAGCACTAAGTGCTTGGCACATTGGAAATGTTACTTAGTGTTAGTTATTACTATTATGAAATTAATACTGTTAATAAATACTCTCTCATTTTCACTTATTATATGGACAAGGACTAAATTACATTTTTAGCACTTAGCATTTTACCAGACACAGTATGCATTCTTAATACATATTTATAGAATTATTCTTACAATAATCAGTGTGGTCTCACTAGCTACAAAGAGCAAGCACAATGTATGCACCTCCAGAGGGGTTTCTGGTGGTTTTTGACTAGGGGGAATTGTCACGTGGTATGGAGCGTTCCTGAGGGAAAATGGGAGTTCCCCTGTTAGTGACGATTAGAGGATTTGCTTGTTTCTTTTGCCGCAGTATGTGAACTCGGGTGAATTGAATTACAGATTATATTACCTAGTTTTAACCAAGCCAACCATCCCAAAATGATATGTCTTGCAAAAATAGCTGAAAGGATATTGCAGATCAGTTATAGTTGTAAAGATACAAGTGCAAGCACACACTATTGATTGTTTGACTCATCTTCCTGGCATAAACATCTCTTTAGCAGTTATTTTTAAATTCATTTTTATGTCGTCCTTTTCAGGTTCAATTTTTGTGTATTTTAAAATACATATTACTATATATTTTTAAATTTAACATCTTTCTTGGAGTATAATTGCTTTACAATGTTGTGTTAGTTTCTGCTGTATAACAAAGTGAATCAGCAATATGCATATATATATCCCCATATACCCTCCCTCTTGCATCTCCCTCCCACCCTCCCTATCCCACCCCTCTAGGTGGTCACAAAGCATGGAGCTGATCTCCCTGTGCTATGGGGCTGCTTCCCACTAGCTATCTATTTTACATTTGGTAGTGTTTATATGTCAATGATACTCTCTCACTTTGTCCCAGCTTACTCTTCCCCTTCCCCCCGTGTCCTCAAGTCCATTCTCTACGTCTGCGTCTTTATTCCTGTCCTGCCCCTTGGTTCATCAGAACCATTTTTTTTTAGAATCCATATATATATGTGTTAGCATATGGTATTTCTTTTTTTCTTTCTGACTTACTTCATTCTGTATGACAGAGTCTGGGTCCATCCACCTCACTACAAATAACTCAATTTCATTTCTTTTTATGGCTGAGTAATATTCCATTGTATATATGTGCCACATCTTCTTCATCCATTCATCTGTCGATGGACATTTAGGTTGCTTCCATGTCCTGGCTATTGTAAATAGAGCTGCAATGAACATTTTGGTACATGACTCTTTTTGACCTATGGTTTTCTCAGGGTATATGCCCAGTAGTGGGATTGCTGGGTCATATGGTAGTTCTATTTGTAGTTTTTTAAGGAACCTCCATATTGTTCTCCATAGTGGCTGTATCAATTTACATTCCCACCAACAGTGCAAGAGTGTTCCCTTTCCTCCACACCCTCTCCAGCATTTATTGTTTCTAGATTTTTTTAATGAAAGCCATTCTGACCGGTGTGAGGTGATACCTCATTGTAGTTTTGATTTGCATTTCTCCAATGATTACTGGTGTTGAGCATCCTTTCATGTGTTTGTTGGCAATCTGTATGTCTTCTTTGGAGAAATGTCTATTTATGTCTTCTGCCCATTTTTGGATTGGGCTGTTTTTTTGACATTGACCTGCAGGAGCTCCTTGTATATTTTGGAGATTAATCCTTTGTCAGTTGCTTCGTTTGCAAATATTTTCTCCCGTTTTGAGGGTTGTCTTTTCATCGTGTTTATGGTTTCCTTTGCTGTGCAAAAGCTTTTAAGTTTCATTAGGTCCCATTTGTTTATTTTTGTTTTTATTTCCATTTCTCTAGGAGGTGGGTCAAAAAGGATCTTGCTGTGATTTATGTCAAAGAGTGTTCCTCCTTGAGTTTGATAGTGTCTGGCCTTACATTTAGGTCTTTAATCCATTTTGAGTTTATTTTTGTGTATAGTGTTAGGGAGTGTTCTAATTTCGTTCTTTTACATGTAGCTGTCCAGTTTTCCCAGCACCATTTATTGAAGAGGCTGTCTTTTCTCCACTGTATATTCTTACCTCCTTTATCAAAGATAAGGTGACCATATGTGCGTGGGTTTATCGCTGGGCTTTCTATCCTGTTCCATTGATCTATATTTCTGTTTTTGTGCCAGTACCATACTGTCTGGATTACTGTAGCTATGTAGTATAGTCTGAAGTCAGGGAGCCTGATTCTTCCAGCTGCGATTTTCTTTCTCAAGATTGCTTTGGCTATTCGGGGTCTTTTGTGTTTCCATACAAATTGTGAAATTTTTTGTTCTAGTTCTGTGAAAAATGCCACTGGTAGTTTGATAGGAATTGTATTGAATGTGTAGATTGCTTTGGGTAGTATAGTCATTTTCACAATGTTGATTCTTCCAAACCAAGAACATGGTATATCTCTCCATCTGTTTGTATCACCTTTAATTTCTTTCATCAGTGTCTTATAGTTTTCTGCATACAGGTTTTTTGCCTTCTTCGGTAGGTTTATTCCTAGGTATTTTATTCTTTTTGTTGCAATGATAAATGGGAGTGTTTCCTTAATTTCACTTTCAGATTTTTCATCATTAGTTTAAAGGAATGCAAGAGATTTCTGTGCATTAATTTTGTATCCTGCTACTTTACCAAATTCATTGATTAGCTCTAGTTCTTTTCTGGTAGCATCTTTAGGATTCTCTATGTATAGTATCATGTCATCTGCAAACACTGACAGTTTTACTTCTCCTTTTCCAATTTGGATTTCTTTTATTTCTTTTTCTTCTCTGATTGCTGTGGCCAAAATTTCCAAATCTATGTTGAATAATAGTGGCGAGTCTGGGCAACCTTGTCTTGTTCCTGATCTTAGAGGAAACGGTTTCAGTTTTTCACCATTGAGAATGATGTTGGCTGTGGGTTTGTCATATATGGCCTTTATTATGTTGATGTAAGTTCCCTCTATGCCTACTTTCTGGAGAGTTTTTGTCATAAATGGGTGTTGAATTTTGTCAAAAGCTTTTTCTGCATCTATTGAGATGATCATATGGTTTTTCTCCTTCAATTTGTTAATGTGGTGTATCACATTGATTGATTGGCATATATTGAAGAATCCTTGCATCCCTGGGATAAATCCCACTTGATCATGGTGTATGATCCTTTTAATGTGCATTGGATTCTGTTTGCTAGTATTTTGTTGAGCATTTTTGCATCTATGTTCATCAGCGACATTGGCCTGTAGTTTTCTTTTTTTTGTGACATCTTTGTCTGGTTTTGGTATCAGGGTGATGGTGGCCCTGTAGAATGAGTTTGGGAACGTTCCTCCCTTTGCTATATTTTGGAAGAGTTTGAGAAGGATGGGTGTTAGCTCTTCTTTAAATGTTGGATAGAATTCACCTGTGAAGCCATCTGGTCCTGGACTTTTGTTTGTTGGAAGATTTTTAATCACAGTTTCAATTTCAGTGCTTGTGATTGGTCTGTTCATATTTTTTATTTCTTCCTGGTTCAGTCTCAGAAGGTTGTGCTTTTTTAAGAATTTGTCCATTTCTTCCAGGTTGTCCATTTTATTGGCATATAGTTGCTTGTAGTAATCTCTCATGATCTTTTGTATTTCTGCAGGGTCAGTTGTTGCTTCTCCTTTTTCATTTCTAATTCTGTTGATTTGAGTCTTCTCCCTTTTTTTCTTGATGAGTCTGGCTAATGGTTTATCAATTTTGTTTATCTTCTCAAAGAGCCAGCTTTTACTTTTATTGATCTTTGCTATTGTTTCCTTCATTTCTTTTTCATTTATTTCTGATCTGATCTTTATGATTTCTTTCCTTCTGCTAACTTTGAGGGTTTTTTTGTTCTTCTTTCTCTAATTGTTTAGGTGTAAGGTTAGGTTGTTTATTTGAGACTTTTCTTGTTTCTTGTGGTAGGATTGCATTGCTATCAACTTCCCTCTTAGAACTGCTTTTGCTGCATCCCATAGGCTTTGGGTCATCATGTTTTCATTGTCATTTGTTTCTAGGTATTTTTTGATTTCCTCTTTGATTTCTTCAGTGATCTGTTGGTTATTTAATTTCCTTCAATGTAAATGATTAAATGCTCCAACTGAAAGACATAGACTGGCTGAATGGATACAAAAACAAGACCCATATATATGCTGTCTACAAGAGACCCACTTCAGACCTAGGGACACATACAGACTGAAAGTGAGGGGATGGAAAAAGCTATTCCATGAAAGTGGAAATCAAAAGAAAGCTGGAGTAGTAATTCTCATATCAGCCAAAATAGACTTTAAAATAAAGACTGTGACAAGAGACAAAGAAGGACACTACATAATGATTAAGGGATCAATCCAAGAACAAGATAGAACAATTGTAATATTTATGCACCCAACATAGGAGCACCTCAATACATAAGGCAAATGCTAACAGCCATAAAAGGGGAAATCGACAGTAATACAATCATAATAGGGGACTTCAACACCCCCACTTTCACCAGTGGACAGATCATCCAAAATGAAAATGAATAAGGAAACACAAGGTTTAAATGACACATTAAACAAGATGTACTTAATTGATATTTATAGGACATTCCATCCAAAAACAACAGAATATACTTTCTTCTCAAGTTCTCATGGAACATTCTCCAGGATAGATCATATCTTGGGTCACAAATCAAGCCTTGGAAAATTTAAGAAAATTGAAATCGTTGTCAAGTATCTTTTCCGACCACAATGCTATGAGACTAGATATCAATTACAGGAAAAAAACTGTAAAAAATACAAACACATGGAGGCTAAACAATATTACTCTATTATAAAACCACACATGATACATATAATTTAATGGTACATACATACTCCTGGTTCAAACTTAGGGTCACCAACTTCTTGGTTTGTTAGGGAACGTCCTGAGTTTATCATGTTTTCCTATGTCCTAGTAACCTCCTCAGGCCCAGGCAAACCAGGAATGTTTGTCACTCTACAATATTTTTTTACTAATAGGGATGCATAATCAAAAAAACTACAGAGACTACTGCTTAAATCATCTTTTCACCATCCTTCAAGGGGTAAGAATGGGATACACCAGGCCCAGTTAAGACTGATAAGTCTGATCACTTTACCTCCATATGATTAGGCAATTTCTAGAAACTTCAAACATAGCCTAGTAGGACAAAAGGATCCCCAGAAAAATGCACTTTTCAAATCCTGAGTTCACTGGCCTCAAGTAATTTGAAAAGGCCAAATCCAGACCTGTTTGTCTAGTAATTCCAAACTGAGTGAAATATGAGGGTTACTTATGGTCACTATCAAGAGCAAGATCTGCTCAGAGTAAAAGAATCAAAGTGATGCCAGGCCTCCTAAGATATCCTGTCAAGAGACTGTGATTATGATCACAAGGAAAAGACATCTTCTTGGTCTAGAATTTTCTCTTCTTGCTAATGGGATGAAACCCCACTGATAAGGCAGAGGCACTCCACCTGCCCAGCCTCTGCTCACAGCTTCAGAGTAAATGGAAATCTCTCCATGTAGAGACCCCATTATCTGAGAACTGCCACTACTTGCGAGTTCCTGTAGCAGTGCTAATATAATACTCTCTGACAAATATTTCTTCAAAATCAGAGAATTAATTCTATAAAAATTCATTTTTTAATGTGGCCTGTAGAATTTCAATTCATCTCACCTAAGGAAACTTATATGGTCCTGGATGAATAAGGAATCTAAAGAAGTAATAGAGTAATTATATTAAAAATCAGAAGATTTTAATTATTGAAAAAAGTTTAATTAAAAATCCATGAAGGGACTTCCCTAGTGGTGCAGTGGTTAAGAATCCACCTGTCATTGCAGAGGACACGGGTTCAATCCCTCGTCCGGGAAGATCCCACATGCCATGGAGCAACTAAGCCTGTGTGTCACAACTCCTGAGCTTGCGTTCTAGAGCCCATGAACCACAACTTCTGAGCCTGTGAGCCACAACTACTGAGCCCGTGTGCTGCAACTACTGAAGCCCGCGCCTAGAGCCCATGCTCTGCAACAAGAGAAGCCACCGCAATGAGAAGCCCGCGCACCACAACGAAGAGTAGCCCCTGCTTGCCGCAGCTAGAGAAAGCCCGCGTGCAGCAATGAAGACCCAATGCAGCAAAAAGAAAAAAAAAAATCCATGAAGACAATACAACAATAAACAATAAACAATAAAACAGGTAGAAAAGTATACTATGTATATGTCAGTTTACCTTTAGCCTGTTTCAAACTGCAAGTTAAGGAGTAATTAATCATGAACTTAAATTTTAACAATGCAATAGTTAAGCAAACAGCAATAGTTTATTTTACTAAAAAGATAGTGACTCCATGTACATGATGCTGAATAGCAGTGTGATGGTTAACTTTATGTGTCAGTGTGGCTAGACTATGCTGGTTGATATTTGGTCAAACACTAGTGTAGATATTGCTGTAAAGGTATTTTTTAGATGTGATTAACACTTACAGTTAGTTGACTTTAAGTAAAGCAGATTACCCTCCACAATGTGAGTGGGCTGCATCCAATCAGTTGAAGGCCTTATGAGCAGAGACAGATTTCCTGAAGAAGAATGAATTCTGCATTTATACTGCAACGTAGTTATTCTGCCTGATTTCCCAGATTTCAGATTCACGACTGCAGCAGCAACTCTTGAGTCTCCATCCTGCTACCTTGCTCTACAAATTTTGGACTTGCTAGGCACCACAATCGTGTAAGCCAATTCCTTAAAATTTCTCCTTTCTCTCTCTTCACCTGTGTCCCCATCTCCTTCCCTGTTGGCTCTGTTTCTCTGGAAAACCTTGAGTAATACAAGCAGATTTGAAATATAAAATCACTTGGCTTCTCTTTTAAGAATAACATCAATCACTCCACTATGTGGAAATTCCTAGGTATTTGGCAGTATATACAAAGTAACTCTCAATCATGTTAAAAATACATTGAAAACACATTTACGTTTTACCATCATAAAAATACATTTGCATCATAAAAATATTATGATTTTAAATATTTATAGCTGAGGGAAGTTGGTGATTGCTTTAGTTGAGAAGAAAAAGATTTAGATAATTTAGTCCATAGGAGTCAACCATTCAACATAAGCAATTTTAAAAACTGAATTTATTGAATAATCTTTTTTTTTTTTTTTTTGGTCTTCAGACAAAAGAAATGCCAGAATTCACCAATTCTTTGGTTTCTAGAGATGTTGTTAACTGTACTACAGATAATTCTGTACAGGGTTTTTAAATGTATACCTGCATCCTGTTATTTTATACAGGGTACATTTTAAAATAAAATCTCCTAAAAGAGATTAAAATCTCAATACTAAAGGAGTGTGATTTTAATTTTTGAACACACATTTACCTTTCAAAGGTTTAAAATTGATTTCCCTTTTGAGTTTAATCTGTTCTCATCCATTTCCCCAACTATTGACTATGACCATAATATAACATTACATGCTATTTGAAACTTAATAACATTTTGTTTCTGAATAATGTTGATGGAATTCTTAAAGGGAACTATTGGCATATAAGGAAAATATTTAATATCTGAAATGTTTAATTCTTTAAGTCTACTCTAACTAAAATGACAATCTAGAATATTAGATAACAGGAATCTTTTGATACATGTAAAAAAATTTTAAATCTCCTTAAGTTTTTTGTTTTTAACTGCTACCCTTCTTCTATACTACAGTACATATTTTGAATTAAAAACAGACATTAAATTTAGATAAAAGATAAGAGTTTAGAAGTTTTAATAACTAAACAGATAAGAGTTACATTTAACCATAAACTATTCCTTTGTTGTCATGTCTGAGAATTTCCCTTGTACATAAATGACAATTAAAATAGTCTCAGAAAAACAGAAATCAGGTACAATGGAGTACATGCTATCAGCTGAGGTGCTATTCCCGGTGGATTCCAATTTGGATATGCTGTCAATAAAAAACAATAGTTAAGAGCTCAATTTAGTTTCAAGAAGAGGAAGTAATTGAATTAATACTGAAATATTCTGATACATACTTCGAGGTTTATCACGTTCTTTATTTTCTAAAATAGAAAAAAAATAATATTACAAATTAAAATCATTCATTTGCTTTTGTGGCTTTTTGAATAAGATAATCAACTTAGGAAACTTAGCTTGGCTTTTTAATTTAAGAAAACTAAAGCTTTCTCTGCAAATCCCACACTACTTAAAAATCTGTATGATGTCCCCTGACAATGATGCCATGTCAACAAATATTTCTAGAACATCTCTCATACTGAAGACACAAAGGCCTGAAATAGATAAAACTATATATAGTAGTTAACTTTATTTTTGGCACTCTGTCATACCCATTTAAAGTCCCCGAAAAAGATAATAATTCCTTCATATTGAGTTTGGGTACCAGGATTCGGCAGTTTATTGAGTTTATTTATTTCATTTATTTTTATTCATTTATTCATTTTTGTGTGTCTACTATGTATTGAGCATGATTCTAGGCTTTTGATATAATGGTGATTGGGAACAAAATAAAGTTCTTTTCCTTACAGAAGAGTAAGGGGAGAAAATCTATCATCAATTTTAAAATTGAATAAATGAATAAAAGTGATTAAAAAATATCATTTCAGAGAGTGATTAGTGTGATAAAAAGGTTCAAATGATAGAAAATAATGAGGAACTTAACTATGTTAATAGCTAAAATTTATTGAGAACCTACTTTTTTTGGGCCCAAGTCATTCTGTATGGTTTATCATATTTAATCCTCTTAATCACCTCCTGAGTTAAGCCATCTGATTCCAAGGCCTATATATTTAACCATTGTGCTATATCTCCTATCCTCAAAAAGGAAGTAAAAAAGATAAAAGTTGGCTTTCTATAGAAATTGATCAATAAAAGTCAAAAGTCATAGGACTTAAAGAAGTGGAACACAACAGATATAAGAGAATGTCATTAAAACTTGAATAAAACAAAAATTTGCTAATTCCCCCCCCAAAACCTGAGTATCACATAACATTTAAAGAAGTTAAATCAGTAATTAAACATTTACAAACACACACACACACCAGAACAAAATAGTTTTACAGAAAATTTCTCCCAAACATTCAAAAAATAAGTGAGAATCTTACACAAACTATAAGCAAAATATTAATAGAAGTAATGTTCCCAACTTTCAACTTCTTTTATGAGGCTAATACAACCTTGAAGTCAAAATCATATGAGGAGAAATGAAGAAGGAAAACTAAAGGCCAATCATAATTCTGAAATTAAATGCAAAAATTACAAGTAAAATGTTAACAAGAATTTAGCCATCTATAAAAGAAACCTCATGACTAAGTTGGGTTTATCATGGGAATGAAAGAATAGTTTAAAATTAGATTACTGAGCTATCACTTAACTCTCAATATCTATATGAAAATATAAATCTCACTGGTTAAGTTGTATTCACTAAATATATATACAGCTTTTGTATGGCAATCATAGTTCAAAAAAAGTTTTAAAAAATAATAAGAGAGGGCTTCCCTGGTGGCGCAGTGGTTGAGAGTCTGCCTGCCAATGCAGGGGACACGGATTCGAGCCCTGGTCTGGGAAGATCCCACATGCCGTGGAGCAACTAGGCCCATGAGCCACAATTACTGAGCCTGCGCGTCTGGAGCCTGTGCTCCGCAACAAGAGAGGCCGCGACCGTGAGAGGCCCGCGCACCACGATGAAGAGGGGCCCCCGCTTGCCGCAACTAGAGAAAGCCCTCACACAGAAACGAAGACCCAACACAGCCAAAAATAAATAAATAAATTTATAAAAAAACAAAACAAAAAAACTTGCAAGCTCTAGCTAGTTGGATTTCAGAATTAAAAAAAAAAAAAATAATAATAAGAGAAACAATAAACAAAATGGAAATAGGATATAGAATATAATAAAAGATAGATTATAAAAATTTTTAAAAAACATCATGTACCTACCTCTTTACAATAACTTGAAAATATTTGTGAAATGGGCCAATTTAAAAAACTGCATTTACTCAAAGAGGAATTTAAAGCACAAATAATTTTTTAAAAGGTTACAAAATATTATTTCCAAACAGTTTCCAAAAAAAAAAAAAAGAAAAGAAAAACATCATTTGATGTAGTTTACAACATTAAGACATTAAAGGAAAAAAATTGGGGATCATTTCAAGAGATGCAGAAAAAAAAATCTGGTAAAATTAAACATTTATTCAAGATAAAAGCTCACAGCAAAATGAGGAAAAGAGAAAACTTCCATAACCTGGCAATGAGGACTAATTAAAAACAATCTAAACCAAATATGCATAATGGCCAAACATTGTCAGGAATAAGAGAATGGTGCTACTGTTACAGCTTACGTTCAACACTGCACTGGAGAATTCACTATTAATATTAATAAAATAAATAACTGATATAAAGATTAGAAGAAAGAACAAAACTTGCATTTATATTTATGATCAGCAAAAAAATCAATTAGGAAATATAATTTAAAAATACCATTTATAATATCAACTATAGATTACCAAGCAATCTAATTTAAGATGCAAGACCTTACTGAGAAAATTTCAAAATGTAAAAGATGTATAAAAAGACCCAAGTAAACAATCTTTATTAATGGAAATAGTCAACGCTGTAAAAATGTTATTTCTTCCCAAATTTATCTATAAATTCAATGTAATTCCAATCAAAATTTCATGGTTTTCTGTGGCATTGATAAGCTTATCCTAACACTAATTTGCAAGAGCAAAGGGCCAAGAATGGCCGAATAGTTTCTGAACAATTTGGAAAAGGAACAAGTTACCTCCTACCAAGTATCAAAGCTTATTGTAGCGTTGGTAGCTTGTATGGTGCTATCTTGGAGACCCACTGTCAACAGCTGTCTAAGTCTCCAGGATGGAAATGTTTGTAATGGACAAAATCTCTCATCAAGCACAACTAGAAAATCCAAATAAAATACAACAAAAACAATGTTTAAGAGCATCAGAGATTTGCAAAAGCAGCAAAGACTGGAGGGTCCAGATTTCAGAGCAGAAGATCCATAAAGAGGTGGGCTGATGTTATGAACGCTGCTCTTTCCTTGGGGCCATTTGTTGATTTGGGGCCCAGGTCTAGGGCTGAAAAACTGGGCTTTGCCCAGGAAGAGGCCATTTTTTAGGAAACAGAGAAACCGGCAGAGCTTTGGTTGGCCTTACAGAACTAGAGAGATAAAACTGGAGTATTGAGTAGTTCAAGATCCAGGTGGAAGGTAAAGGTGGAGGAAATAAGCCCAAGAAATGCCCATTTTGTCCTCAAGCTATTTGTTTAATTTTGAAACTATGAGGGGTAGGAGGCTAAAAACCTAGGCTGAAAGCCTTTGGAAATCAAAGTAGATGTTTCAGTAATTTCTGTGTGTTAAAGCAATAAGGATTGGAGTTCAGAACCCACTAGGGAAAGGCAACAATAAACACACCAGTCTCCCAGTGGAAAGCCCCCGAAGTCTATACTCTTGGAACAGAGCAAACAGAGGTAGAACACGCCTTAGGTAAATTCTAACCCAGCCTTGACTAAGTTGTGTTTAGATTAAGGTGAACCACCCTGACTCTATCTGTTCAGCAGAGGAAAAGGTAGAACTCTATGTTTTTGTTTCACACCATGTTGTTAGGTGTTTAACTTATTAGGCACACCAAGTGTTTCTACAATCTACTACTGTGGAACAAACTTTAAAACAGTAACAACTTACTATTATTTCTCACAATTACCCAGGTTGGCTGGTTCTACTAGGCAATTTCTCTGCTGTATCTAGTGTCATCAGGGTTGAAGGACGTGGGTGCATTTAGCTGGAGCTCAGTTGGGGTTTAAACAGAAAGATGACCTCTCCTTTTCCAGGGCCTTTTCAGTGTGACCACTCCAGCAGGAAAGCATGGATTTCTTGATATGCTGAACAGCTTTCAACAGAGGAAAAGCCGGATCTGCCAAGTCTCTTAAAGGCTAGGTCCAGAACTGGCACAACATCAAGTCTGTATTCAAGGGGAGGAGAAATAGTCTGGACTTCTTGATGGGAAGAGTGGCGTGCATGGAGAGGAAGGAGGAATCATTGATGGTCATCTTTAAGGACAATTCCCCATACCAAGATACAGAGCATGTTACCAAAACCAAGAGAAAAAACAATCTTGAAACTAAAAACAGGCTCACAGGTGATCTGGATGCTGGAGTTTTTAAAAAGAGGTTGGAGTATTTGAGCATGGTGATGATGGAGCTGACTGTGTCAAAGGGAGACTAACCAAAAATGTGGTAGGAGAGAGAGGCAAGAGGCAGATCACACCTGGGCTTGTTGGCCTCATTGAATAGAGTCAGATTTTCCTTTAGTTGCAATAAGAAGCAGTTGAGGAATTTTAAGAAAAGAAGTGATTTGATCTAATTTGTGTGTGTGTGTGTGCAGAACAGCTTTGAATAGAGTGGGAAGAGAAGTGGGGAGTCTGCACTAGTTCAGGCAAGAAATGGCAGTGATCTGGATACTGGGTAGGAAGGGGAAGTGAAAAAAAAAAAGAGTGTATCACTGTTATCTTTATATCCCTTTGTCTAGAAAACAGTAGTTTGCAAATAGGAGGTATACAGGAAATTTATTTTTTAAACCACTTTGAATGAAATCTCATACTAGAGAGACCAGGCTTGCAATTTATATTTTAATTGAAGTATGACATGAATGTGGAAACATGCATACCTCACAACTGGAAAGACTGATGAGCTATTACAAAGTGAACACACCTAGATAACCATAGCATAGGTCCAGAAAGTCTTTTTGGTACCCTTTTCTAAACACTAACGCCTCTTTCCTCTCCAAAGGTAACCACTATCCTGACTCTAAACCTAGATTAGTTTTGTCTGGTTTTGAACTTTATATAAATGGAATCATTTAATATACATTTTTTGAGTGCGTCTGTCTTCTTTCATGGCATCACACATCTTTCACAATTTTCATATTATCTCCTCTCTTCACCTCCTTCACTCTGTTCTCAGAAGCAAATACAAATAAGAAAAACATGTCAGCCAGTAGTTATTTTGAGTGTTGCAGCAAACTGCATCAGTTATGCTTTGCTCCTTTCTGTCCTTTAGCCTGAGAGAGAAAATAATCAGTGAAGAAGGGAGGGATCCCCTGGATTTAAATATGATCATTTATGACAAATGATTTATTGTATATCATTATATAGCAGCAATCAAATCTTGTCTTCTCTATAAAATCGAGGAGCCAAATTTTAAAATGTAATGAATTTTTGGAAACTTTGCTTTCCAAATAGAATGCCATGATTATTTGGTTTCCTTTTTGCTTACGGCAGAGTTTCTTTATGCAAGTATCTCCTTCTTCACACAGAGAGCAGGGTGTTCCATTAGTGTAAGGGGGCATATTTGGATAATTTCCTCTGTGAAAAAGAGAAACAATGATTAGCTAAATAACTATCAATTTCTCTATTTTGTGCATGCATTTATGCAAGTTGTTTTGGTCCCTAACCATGAATGTTGAAAAGGAAAAAAATAACAACTTAGGTCCCAATTTTATGCTTATTTCTCTTGGGTTTTTTTGTTTGTTTGTTTTTCATTTTTTTTTTGACAAAAGAAACTATTAAACTATTAAAGTAACTATTAAAATTATTCTTTACAGGATGTCCCCAATCCCTGTGGCAGTTGTATTCTTGAATGTTCTCTAGAACACAAATTAGGTGCGAACCCAATATAATTATCATGTGACAGCCAAAGTTTTTGTTGTAAACACTATGATTATCTCTTGATTTTTTAAACGGAAATTTAAATCGCAAATGGAAACATATGTTTTATAGTTTAATTTAAAATACAATACCATAGTCGTTATCTAGTTCTATTTGATGATGTAGCAGAAAGATTTGGCAGCTATTATGCCTGACTTTCAATAATATAAGCTGATACATGTTAACAAACCTCTTTTTTTCTTTTCCCATCTCTGTGTCTGTGGAAGACTTTAAAAAGTGTTACTTACCTAGAGTACACAAAGAAAAACATTAATAATATGAGTTGTATTCCATTAAAGAATATGCCACAATTTATTCATTCATCTGTTGATGGACATTTGGGTTGTGCCAGTTTTGGGGTATTATTAGTAAAGTTACTATGCACATTTTGAACATTCATATATAAGTCTTTATATGGACATACATTTTCTTGTATACATACCTAGGAGTGGAATGAATAGATCATACGGTAGGTGCATATTTAACTTTTTAAGAAACTGCCACAATATTTTTTACAAAGTAGTTGTAGCATTTTATATTCCCACCAGCAGTGTGTGAGAATGGCCAGTCTTTAGCCATTATAATGGTTGTGTGGTGGTATTCATTGTGGTATGAATTGTATTTCCCTAATGATTAATGATTTTGAACATTTTTTCGTGGGCTTAATTGTCATTTGCATATCTTGTTAATCTTTTGTCCATTTTTCTAATTGAGTTTTAAGTTTTTGTAAGTATTGATATTTAAGGGTTCTTCCTATATTCTTGGTGTAAGGTCTTTGTTTTGCAAAAGAATTTCTTCCATTCTGTGGCTTGTCTTTTCATTCTCTTACCAGTTTCTTTGAATAGCAGTCATTTTTAATTTTAATGAAATCCAACTTATCAACTTGTTCTTTTATGGATCATTCTTTTGGTTTGGTAGCTAAAAAATCTTTGGCTATCTGAAGGTCACAAAGGTTTCATCTATGTTTTCTTCAAAAAGTTTTAAAGTTTTAGGCTTACATGTAGATCTATGATTGTATGTTTTGTACATTTAGATCATAGATTGTATGTTTTGTAGATCCAAGTTTACTTTTGTTTTTTATATGTGGGTGACAGATTGTTCCAGCACCATTTGTTGAAAAATCTTTTTTCCACTGTGTTGCCTTTGTGCATTTGTGAAAAATCAGTTGAACATATGTGGTCAACTGTGTGGGGTTATTTCTGGACTCTGTATTCTATTCTACTGATCTATTTGTCTAACTTTACATCAATATCACAATGTCATGATTATTCTATTTTAATAATTTTTGAAAACAATAGTGTTAGCTACTTCAAATTTGTTCTAGTTGTTTTGACTATTCTAAGTCATTTGGATTTCCTTATGAATTTTATGATCTGTTTGTCAATTTCTACTACAAAAGCTTGCTGGGAATTTTTATTGGGATTGTATTGAATCCATGGATCAGTTCAGTGAAAAATTATATCTTAACAATGTTGAGTCTTTTAATCCATTAATAAGGTATACTGCTCTAATTATTTGGTTCTTTGTTAATTTCTCTTGTGACTATTATGTAGTTTTCAGTGTATTGGTCTTCCATGTTTTCTGCCAGATTTATCCCTAGATAATTTATATTTTTTGATGCCATTACAAATGGTTTTTTTTTTAAATTATTTATTTATTTATTTATTCATGGCTGTGTTGGGTCTTCGTTTCTGTGCGAGGGCTTTCTCTAGTTGCGGCAAGTGGGGGCCACTCTTCATCGCAGTGCACGGGCCTCTCACTATCGCGGCCTCTCTTGTTGCGGAGCACAGGCTCCAGACGCGCAGGCTCAGTAATTGTGGCTCACAGGCCTAGTTGCTCCGTGGCATGTGGGATCTTCCCAGACCAGGGCTTGAAGCCGTGTCCCCTGCATTGGCAGGTAGATTCTCAACCACTGCGCCACCAGGGAAGCCCGGTATTTTTATTTTAATTCAATTTATGATTGTTCATTGCTGGTATATGGACATGTAATTAAGTTTTGAATGTTGATCTTATATCCTGAAAAATTACTAAACTTACTTTTTAGTTGTAGAAGAGTTTTCATAGATTCCATTGGATTTCTATATAGACCTACTGACCAGCAGTCAGTAAAGTATGAACCATAGGTCGTATCTGGCCTGTGCTCTGATTTTATGCAGTCTGTGAGCAAAGAATTTTTTTTAAATATATTTTTAAGGGGTTATTTAAAACAATGCAAAACAAAGATGAATATGTAGCAGAATGTATGTGTCATGCAAAGCCTAATTTACTGACTGTCTAGTACTTTACAGAAAAATTTTTTAGTACTGGTATAATGTTACATGTAGGCTTTTCATAGATATGCTTTATTAGGTTTAAGAAGTTCCCTTGTATTTTTAGTTTTCTGAGAACTTTTATCAAGAATGAATGCTTGACTTTTTCTCAATCTATTGAGATGATGGTATAATCTTTATTTACAGGTTGATTAATATGGTGAGTTACATTGATTTTAGAATGTTAAAACAGCCCTAAATTACTGGAACAAAATCCATTTGGACAAGATATATTATGCTTTTATTCTATTGGGTTCAGTTGCTAAATTTTGTTTAGAATCTTTGTACCTATGTCATAAGAGATACTGCAGAAGATCTGAATAGGCATTTCTCCAAAGAAGACATGCAGATGGCAACAGGCACATGAAAAGATGCTCAATATCACTAATTATTAGAGAAATGCAAATCAAAACTGCAATGAGGTATCACTTCACACCAGTCAGAATGGCCATCAGCAAAATGTCTACAAACAATAAATGCTGGAGAGGGTGTGGAAAAAAGGGAAGCTTCCTACACTGTTGGTGGGAATGCAAATTGGTACAACCACTATAGAGAACAGTATGGAGGTTCCTTAAAGAACTAAAAATAGAGCTACCATACGATCCTGCAATCCCACTCCTGTTCATATATCCGGAGAAAACCGTAATTCATAAAGACACATGCAGGGACTTCCCTGGTGGCGCAGTGGTTAAGACTCTGTGCTCCCAATGCAGGAGGCCCGGGTTCGATCCCTGATCAGGGAACTAGATCCCACATGCATGCCACAACTAAGAGTTTGCATGCCACAACTAAGGAGCCTACTAAGGAGACACAACTAAGGAGCCCGCCTGCTGCAACTAAGACCCGGTGCAACCAAATAAATAAATAAATAAAATATTTTTAAAAAGATACATGCACCCCAATGTTCATTGCAGCACTGTTTACAATAGCCAAGACATGGACGCAACCTAAATGTTCATCAACAGATGAATGGATAAAGAAGGTGTGATATATATAGATACAATGGAATACTACTCAGCCATAAAGAAGAATGAAATAATGCCATTTGCAGCAACATGGATGGACATAGAGATTATCATACTAAGTGAAGTAAGTCAGACAGAGAAAGACAAATATCATATGATGTCACTTATATGTGGAATCTAAAAAGATGATACAGATGAACTTATTTACAAAACAGAAACAGATTCACAGATGTAGAAAACAAACTTATGGTTACCAAAGAGGAAATGTGAGGGGAGGGATAAATTAGGAATTTGGGAGTAACATATACACGGTACTATATGTAAAATAGATAAAACAACAAGGACCTACTGTATAGCACAGGGAACTATACTCATTATTTTGTAATAACCTATATGGGAAAATAATCTGAAAAAGAATATATATATATTCATATATATATATATCTCTCTGAATCACTGTGCTGTACACCTGAAACTAACACAACATTGTAAATCAACTATACTTCTATAAAAATAAGTAAATTACTTCTGCACAGATTAAAAAAAGAGATATTGCTCTGTAGTTTTCATTTTATTTCTCCTTTGTAATTTGTGTCTCTTGAGGAATTTTTCCATTTCCTCCTAGTTGCCTCTTGATTATTTAATTCCATTATTATTTTGAAATAACCTTCTTTATCCCTGGTAATATTCTTTGCTATAAAATCTACATTATCTGATATTAACATAGACCCTGCCACTTTCTTTTGATGAATGTTAGCATAGTAAACCTTTTCCCATTCTTTTACTTTTAATCTATTTGTGTCTTTTAATTAAAATATTCTTCTTGTAGGAAGCATATAATTTGTTCTTTTTTTTTCCAAAGATTTTTTTTTGATGTGGACCAGTTTTCTAAAAGTCTTTATTGAATTTGTTACAATATTGCTTCTGTTTTTTTATGTTTTGGTTTTTTGGCCACGAGGTATATGGGATCTTAGCTCCCTGACCAGGGATTGAACCCACACCCCCTGCATTGGAAGGCAGTCTTAACCTCTGGACAGCCAGGGAAGTCCCTTGGTTCTTGATTTTTTATCCAATCTTCCAATCTCTGCCTCTTTATTTGGGTATTTGTACTATTTACATTTGATGGGATTATTGACATAGAGTTAAGGCTATCAAATCTTATTCTATTTGTCCGATTAGCCCTTTGTTCCCTTTTTCTTTTTCTGTCTTCCTTTGGATTAATTGAATATTTTTTTTAAGATTTAATTTTACCTGCTTTGTTGGCTTATTTGCTATTACTGTTGCTTTTGTTATTTTAGTAGTAACTTTAGGGTTTATAGTATGCATCTTTTACTTATCTCATTCAAGTTAAATTATTCCACTTAACATTGAGTAGAAGAACCTTAAGGTAATACACTTACATTTTTCCCTCTCAGCCTTTATGCTATTATCATAGATTTTAACTTTACATATATTATAACCCTCACAATACATTTCTATTATCTTTGATTAAACAATTATCTTTTATTTTTGAAAAGTATTTTCACAGGAAATGGAATTCTTGGTCAATAGTTTGGGGTTTTTTTTTCTCTTTCAGTATTTAAAGATATGGTTGTCTTCTCTCTTGCATTGTTTCAAGTGAGAAATCTGCTGTCATCCTTATCTTTGGTCTTCTGTATGTATGTAACATGTCTTTGTTTTCTGGTTACCTTTAAGATTTTCTCTTTATTACTGGTTTTGAAATGTTTGATTATAAGGTGAGTTGGTGTAGTTTACTTCATGTTTCTTGTGATTGGGGCTTGTTAGGTTTCTTGGTTCTGTGAGTTTATAATTTTCCTTAAGCATACAAAGTTTTGGGCCATATTTCTTCAAATATTTTTCTATCCCTGCCTCATTCAGGAAATCAATTCCCTCTAAAGTTATCTCACAGTTCTTTTTATCTCTTTTTGGATTCTCTTTTTATCTCTTTTGGATTCTTTTTTTCCTCTGTGTATTCTACTTTGGATGGTAATAAATAAGTGTTCTACAATTTCTCTGCTATTTATAAAAATTGTACTCTGCCCCAAGCTTTTAGACTATATATTTGTCATTCTTGGTTTTACTTCTGACTGAGAGGAAATGAAAGAAAATACAGAAAGAGATATACACATTTGTACCTCTCCATAGCAATTTCGACATATGTCAAGTCCCTTTTGCCAAATCTGTATATTTATTCTTTGCCAATGTTTTCATCTTTTCCACATTTTATTTTTACATGTTTGTTTGTTAAAGAGTTGGATTATTAACTGATTTAATCTTCCTTGTACAGATATATTGGGATTTGAGTTCCAGAATTTCATTTTTGGAGACTCCCATTAGACTTTTGTTATATTTCATCTAGATATGCAATTACCAGCAAGGCAGTCAAAAATTTATAGTATTCTTTTCTTAGAAGAATGTGCTTTTCACCATCATTCTCAATCATTTACCCATTCAAATTATATTATATTATATTATATTATATTATATTATATTCACATCTGCCAACCTATTTTGTATTCTAGTATTTAAATATTATTGTGACAATGTATTTTATATTATCTTTTTTTTTTTTTTTTACTTAACAAATGATCTCCATCATTTTCCCTCTCAAGATTAAATAATTCATGACAGGCATAATTTTTCACACATTCTCTTACTAACTTTTATTTCATTTATTTCTTCTGATTAGCATTATAGAGGGAGACTCCACTTATAAAAAATATACTTGTCTCTTTAGTATAAGATCCTATTTTTAGAAACAATACTTAACATATATTTCAATTTAAAATATTTTTAATAGCAAAATAACTTACGTAGGTCCATAGTCACATACAAATATTGCAGTGTCAGGTCCCCCAAGTTTAGGACAAATTGTAATTGCACAACCAACTTTATATGAATTGGCCCAAACTACCTATAAAGAAAGGAATTTTAAAATAAAATATGCAAAACAACTCTACACAAACAGTGCATTATGGGAACAGGTATAATCTTTGTCATGCTACAAAAATGAATATACATAAATATTTATTGACTATTTTTTTCTTAATTTCTAATATTTAGTTTAAAACAATTATTTTCTTAAGGCTGCATTCATGAGGGCTACCTAACTAGTCTTTCCTCACTGATAATTCTCATAAATCAAGAGGAGGCTATAATATATAGCCAAAATCATAATTTCTTCTAGATGATTTATGAAATATATTTTTATTTTCTCCATGGGTATATCATACAAAGAGCATTAAAACCAGATTATAAATGAAAACAATAATTAACTTTTATTTCTTTTTCTCAGAAAAATTCTAAATTTATGACCACATTTTAAATTTTGTGGTCTTAACCATATTCTTACCTTTGTCAAATCACAAGAGACAGGTAGGGATAGAGATTAAGAACATACTGAGCTTATTGCAAAAAAAAAAAAAAAATGCCTGCCATAGGGATGGTGAATCTTAATTTTTGTCTATTTGCACAGAATAGCAAAGTTATTTGAAAGGAAGAAGACTCCCATGGAAAATTAGCCATGGGGAGAGAGATAAAGAAGTGAAGTACATAACTATTCCTTTGTGACATGACAGAATGAAAAATTTCTCTACTTCTCAGATGAACAAAGGGAAAAATACTGATCTACTCCATTTGGAAAACAAAATAATCTACGGAAGGTTGATTTTGACAACATAAATGAATTTTCTGAACTCATTTATTTTACAATTCAATTAACAAAATATACTAACATATTTTATAAACCAATGTATTAGTCACTATTTTCGAGGGCCGGGGTGTAGCCAGAATCAACAGTTTTGAAAATATATTTTAATGCTCTTTGATTGCCTGAGAGGCAGCAAAGTGCAATAAAAAGCACAGTGAACCGAGAACTAATAGATGAGTTTTGCTTCTAACCATGTGTGTGTCTTCGGAGAGTGACAGATCAATTCTGAGCTCATTTCCCACCTAATATAATGAGATTAAGCTAGATCCTTGAAAGATCATTTTCCTTTTGAATGTTTTAGAAAGTTGATAAACTATATGGCTGCAAGTACATATATTTTAACTTAATCATGTTTAAAAATTTGGTTCATGAACAACTGACTACACTATGACATTTTATTTGCTTAATATATTTAAATTGATCCTTTTTTGGCTTTGGGAATGGTAAAAATAAATACTATGTATAGGTTTGAATGTACTGCTTTCATTAAAGTGACTAGATTTAACATTAATATGAACATTGGTTGCAACTTCAACATGACTATCTGCAAATGGTAAATGCAAGAAATTTTAGCTCATTTTGTTTAGAAAATTAAGCAAGATATAGTTGTTGAACCAATAGGAAGAATGCACCAATTCCTAATGATTTAAGCATATGTGTAAATTAGCCCATGAGGTGTGATTCCATTCTCTCAGTTTTCCTAGCAGAAGCCAAACCATGTTCTTTGCAAACGACATCTATCCTGAGAAGGATTTCTACACTTATAGCATTCTGTTATCGGACAAAGAGTGATTAGAAGGGGAGCATAGAAACTGCTAATTTCTGATAAAAATGACTTGCTTTAAGACACTATATGTACATTCGACTTATGCAGATGAGTCAGTTTGGAGAATAAAGTTAGCTCTTTCTGTTGCTTAAATGGACCTTTCTAAGAGCTCAGTGCCATGTCGAGGATTAGGTTAGCTAAAAAGTGACTTCCTCTTCTTACCAAAAACTCCCACCCAAAGCAACCAAAAGATTGGAAAAATTATAAGAAATAATGTTTTTCAAGATACTGGACATCAGGCAACAATGGATAATGTTCCCGAGAGTTGGAGGGAAAAGATGCAAGCTGTACAATTGTCTCAGTTTATTGTACTGAGTGAGTTTCCAGGCTGTGTTTGGGGGTGGAGATGGTGGAGAAGTCAGGAGAAGCTTGATGGAGTCACATAGTTGAGGGACAGAGCTGAGAGTCTGGGGAGACCAAGGAAGCAGGAGTAGGGGAGAGGTGAAAATCTTCTAAGTGACACAACTGTGGAGGTCTCTAGGGGGTACTTGTCATCAGTTCAGCAGAGCACTAATCAGAGCATGCATGTGTGAAAACTACCCCAGGCTTGGAAAAGAATCACCTATAAAAACTAGAGGAAAGAATACAGAGGCTTACACAGGGCCAGGAATAGGGATAGTGGGCCTGTTCCCACTGGCCAGACTGGAAAATTTAATCATTTCTGGGGCATCCGGTAGAAGAATCTTGCCTCATTGGTGAGAGAGAATTAGCCCTAGACTAAATACTGCTTTAATTCCATCTAACATATTTTAAAAGCAGGAACCAAAAGGGACAAACAAATTCCAGATAACTACATCCCAGAAGACAGTTAAGAATATTTATAGGTATATAAAGAAATCCAGCGTCCAACAGGGCAAGATTTACAACGTTGGGAATATAATAAAATTTACCCGACGTGAAAATAAGAATAGTTTCATTATTATGAAATTGCTTGAGACCTGTAATGAAGGAAAAAATTTAAAGGCAGTCAGAGAAAAAAGACACATTACATACAGGGGAATAAATAAAAGGATTACAGTAGATTTCTTGTTGGAAATAGGGCAAGTGAGATGACAGTGGAGTAAGATTTTAAAGTTAAAGAAAAAAAAAACCTCACTACATAGAATTCTATTCCCAGTGAAAATCTTCCAAACGAGGGTGAGTTTTTCAGATACACAAAAGAAACGCTAAAGAAAATGCTAAAAAATTGTCTTGTGATTGAATTATGCATACATAAGAACTAATCAATAAAATCTGAAATACTTACCTGTGTATAATGACCACAAGTTTTGGAACATGATAGACGATTAAAATCATAAAATTCAGTTTCATTATACCAAAAGTCAACAGCAGATTTTGGTGTAAATATAATTAATGCACCTAACCAGGTATTTTCTCCAACAAATTGAAATGTTGGATGGCATTGATATGATTTTGATAAACAGGGGTTGTGTCCGAATTTGCACTTGTTCGCCCATGCTTTAGCAGTCTTCGCTAAACCTTCATCCCAACTCTGAAAGATAAAAATAATTTACATTGAATTGTGCATATTTGTTCGGATTAAAGTTATTCTAATGATTGTAATAAATTAATTTTTATTTAAATTTATTATTTAATGAAATATAGTTTTTCTTTGGTATTTATTATGTTCACAGTGAGTCATTTCTCTTTAGTTCTGTTTCAGAAGCACTTATTTAGTAGCCACTCTATGACAGTTCATTTTTGTATTTCCAGTACCTAGCAGATGGCCTGGTACAGTAGAGACACTCAACAAATATATTTGAATGTGATTTAAATAAGTCAGAGTTCACAGTCTAGTAATTCAGAAGGTTACGCAAATATATCATAAGTAAATCATGAGAACCCATTTATAATTAAAAATAGAAAAAGCCTCTTAGCACACTAAGAATAGAATTTCCTTAATTTGATCAAGAGTATCTACAAAAGAAAATCAAAACCCTACAATAAGCATTAATGTATAGTGGTAAAATATTGAAAGCTTTCCCCTAAGATTGAGAATGAAACAAGATGTCTAATTATTTCTGCTTAAAATTGTTCTGGAGGTTAGGTAGTATAATAAAATAGGGAGCTATAAATATATGACAAAAGATATAAAACATATAATGATTGGAATCTCTCATTATTCACAGATGACATGACTGGGTTGAAAATTCAAATGAATACACAAACGAAACTATTAGAAATAAGTAAAATTATCAAAGTTGTCAGATATCAGGAATAGATACAAAATTGTATTTCCATTTACACTCCAGAAACCAATAGCTTCAAAAATATCAAATATATATAATTAAATCTAATAAATGATATAAAAACTATCTCTGTACTGAAAACTATAAAACATCACTAAGAGAAATTTTAAAAGACTTAAATAAATGGAGAGATATTAAATGTTCATGTGCTGAAAGATTCCATATTGTAAAAAATATTGGTCTTGATTTGAATACATTCCTAATGAAAATCTAAGTAGGTTTTTTAGGGGGGTGCAAATTGATTATAAGATTTATATGGAAATTCAAAGAAGAAACAATAGCTAAGGCAACCTTTAAAAAGTAAAACAAAGCTAGAGGACTTACTCCACCAGACATCAAGGCATCATAAAGCTACATTAAGACATTGCAATATTGGCAGGAGGGTAGACAAATAGCCCAATTGAACAAAACAGAGTCTAGAAATAATTTTTGACAAAAGTATAGGTATAGTTTAGTCTTAGTATAGGTATTATTGGCAAGATGATTTTTAAAAAATATTTTTATTTTAAATTAATTGTAGATTTACAAGAGGTTAAAAAATAGTACACAGAGGTCCTGTGTAAATGTCACACAGTTTCTGGATTGGTAATGTTTATGTAAATATAGCACAATGCCAAAATCAAGAAACTGACATTGGTACAATCAACAGACCTTAAGATTTCAATAGTTTTACATGCATTCATTTGTGTGTGTGTGTGTTTTCATGCAATTTTATCACATATGTAAATTGAAGTAACCATCCCACAATCAAGATACATAACTCTTTCATCACCACAATTATCCCTCATGCTAACCCTTTAAAGTCATGCTCACTCACTCCCCCACCCTATTCCTAATCCCTGGCAATCACTAATATGTTCTTCATTTCTATAATTTTGTCATCTAAAAAATATTATATAGACAGAATCTTACAGTATGTAACCATTTTGAGGTTGGCTTTTTTCACTCAGCATAATTCCCTTGAGATCCATCCACACTGTTTGTTGTATATATTTTCTCCTAGCCTGTAGCTGTCTTTTCATCTCTTAGCAGGGTATTTTAAAGAGCAGAAGGATTTAATTTTATGAGGTTCAATTTATGACTTTTTCTTTTATAGTTTGTGATTTTGGTGTCATATGTAATCAACGTAATCAAACATATTAAGAAGCCCCATCTAGCTGTAGATTCTGAGGAGTTTTTCCACTTCTAAAAGTCTTACAGTTTTATGTTTTGCATTTAATTAATGTGATTCATTTAGTGTTAATTTTTGTATTATAAGGTGTAAAGTTTAGATGTTTGTTTTTAATCCACTCAGCCAATCTCTGTTATTTTAATTTATGTATTTAACTATTTACATTTAATACCTTTATTGATATATATTCAAGCATGTCTACCATTTTATTGTTTATTTTTTATTTGCTCCCTCTCTTTTTCATTCCTGTTTTATTTTTCCTGACTTCCTGTGAATTACCTGAACATTATTTAGAATTCTACTTTGATTTAATCATACTGCTTTTCAGTATATATCTTTTATAAAAAATAATTAATTAATTAATTTTAAAAATGTTTATTTATTAATTTATTTATTTTCGTATTAGTCATCCATTTTATACACATCAGTGTACACATGTCAATCCCAATCTCCCAGTTCAACACACCACCACACCCACCCCCTGACACTTCCCCTCTTGGTGTCCATATGTTTGTTCTCTACTTCTGTGTCTCGATTTCTGCTCTGCAAACCAGTTCATCTGTACCATTTTCTAGGTTCCACATATATGCATTAATATACGATATTTGTTTTTTCTCTTTCTGACTTACTTCACTCTGTATGACACTCTCTAGGTCCATCCATGTCTCTACAAATGACCCAATTTCATTCCTTTTTATGGCTGAGTAATATTCCATTGTATATATGCACCACATCTTCTTTATCCATTCGTCTGTTGATGGGCATTTAGGTTGCTTCCAGGACCTGGCTATTGTAAATCGTGCTGCAATGAACATAGGGATGCATGTGTCTTTTTGAATTATGGTTTCCTCTGGGTATATGCCCAGTAGTAGGATTGCTGGGTCATATGGTAATTCTATTTTTAGTTTTTTAAGGAACCTCCATACTGTTCTCCATAGTGGCTGTATCAATTTACATTCCCACCAACAGTGCAAGAGGGTTCCCTTTTCTCCACACCCTCTCCAGCACTTGTTGTTTGTGGATTTTCTGATGATGCCCATTCTAACTGGTGTGAGGTGATACCTCATTGTAGTTTTGATTTGCATTTCTCTAATAATTAGTGATGTTGAGCAGCTTTCCATGTGCTTCTTGGCCATCTGTATGTCTTCTTTGTAGAAATGTCTATTTAGGTCTTCTGCCCATTTCTGGATTGGGTTGTTTGTTTCTTTAAATATTGAGATGCATGAGATGTTTATATATTTTGGAGATTAATCCTTTGTCCGATGATTCATTTGCAAATATTTTCTCCCATTTGGAGGGTTGTCTTTTCATCTTGTTTATGGTTTCCTTTGCTGTGCAAAAGCTTTTAAGTTTCATTAGGTCCCATTTGTTTATTTTTGTTTTTATTTCCATTACTCTAGGAGGTGGATCAAAAAAGATCTTGTTGTGATTTATGTCAAAGAGTGTTCTTCCTATGTTTTCCTCTAAGAGTTTTATAGCACCTGCTGTTACATTTAGGTCTCTAATGCATTTTGAGTTTATTTTTTGTGTATGGTGTTAGGGAGTATTCTAATTTCATTCTTTTACATGTAGCTGTCCAGTTTTACAGTGGTGCCCAGCACCACTTATTGAAGAGACTGTCTTTTCTCCATTCTATATCTTTGCCTCCTTTGTCATAGATTAGTTGACCATATATGCATGGGTTTATCTCTGGGCTTTCTATCCTGTTCCATTAATCTATATTTCTGTTTTTGTGCCAGTACCATATTGTCTTGATTACTGTAGCTTTGTAGTATAGTCTGAAGTCAGGGAGTCTTATTCCTCCAGCTCCGTTTTTTTCCCTCAAGACTGCTTTGGCTATTCGGGGTCTTTTGTGTTGCCATACACGTCTTAAGATTTTTTGTTCTAGTTCCGTAAAATATGCCATTGGTAATTTGATAGGGATTGCACTGAATCTGTAGATTGATTTGCGTAGTAAAGTCATTTTCACAGTATTGATTCTTCCAATCCAAGAACATGGTATATCTCTCCATCTGTTGGTATCATCTTTAATTTCTTTCATCCGTGTCTTATAGTTTTCTGCATACAGATCTTTTGTCTCCCTAGGTAGGTTTATTCCTAGGTATTTTATTCTGTTTCTTGCAATGATAAATGAGAGTGTTTTCTTAATTTCTCTCAGATTTTTCATCATTATTGTATAGGAATACAAGAGATTTCTGTGCATTAATTTTGTATCATGCAACTTTACCAAATTCATTCATTAGCTCTAGTAGTTTTCTGGTGGCACCTTTAGGATTCTCTACGAATAGTATCATTTCATCTGCAAACAGTGACAGTTTTACTTCTTCTCTCCCAATTTGTATTCTTTTATTTCTTTTTCTTCTCTGATTGCAGTGGCTAGGACTTCCAAATCTATGTTGAATAATAGTGGTGAGAGTGGACATCCTTGTCTTGTTCCTGATCTTAGAGGAAATGCTTTCAGTTTTTCACCATTGAGAATGATGTTTGCTGTGGGTTTGTTGTATATGGCCTTTATTATGTTGAAGCAGGTTCCCTCTATGCCCACTTTCTGGAGAGTTTTTATCATAAATGGGTGTTGAATTTTGTCAAAAGCTTTTTCTGCATCTATTGAGATGATCATATGGATTTTGGTCTTCAATTTGTTAATATGGTGTATCACATTGATTGATTTGCGTATATTGAAGAATCCTTGCATCTCTGGGATAAATCCCATTTGATCATGGTGTATGATCCTTTTAATGTATTGTTGGATTCTGTTTGCTAGTATTTTGTTGAGGATTTTTGCATCTATATTCATCAGTGATATTGGTCTGTAAGTTTCTTTTTTTGTAGTAACTTTGTCTGGTTTTGGTATCAGGGTGATGGTGGCCTCATAGAATGAGTTTGGGAGTGTTCCTTCTTCTGCAATTTTTTGAAAGAGTTTGAGAAGGATGGGTGTTAGCTCTTCTCTAAATGTTTGATGGAATTCACCTGTGAAGCCATCTGGTCCTGGACTTTTGTTTGTTGGAAGATTTTTAATCACAGTTTCAATTTCATTACTTGTGATTGGTGTGTTCATATTTTCTGTTTCTTCCTGGTTCAGTCTTGGAAGGTTATACCTTTTTAGAATTTGTCCATTTCTTCCAGGTTGTCCATTGTATTGGCATAGAGTTGCTTGTAGTAGTCTCTTAGGATGCTTTGTATTTCTGCTGTGCCTGTTGTAACTTCTCGTTTTTCATTTCTAATTTTATTGATTTGAGTCCTCTCCCTCTTTTTCTTGATGAGTCTGGCTAATGGTTTGTCAATTTTGTTTATCTTTTCAAAGAAGCAGCTTTTAGTTTTATTGATCTTTGCTATTGTTTTCTTAGTTTCTATTTTATTTATTTCTGCTCTGATCTTTATGATTTCTTGCCTTCTGCTAACTTTGGGTTTTGTTTGTTCTTCTTTCTCTAGTTCCTTTAGGTGTAAGATTAGATTGTTTAGTTGAGATTTTTCTTGTTTCTTGAGGTAGGCTTGTATTGCTATAAACTTCCCTCTTAGAACTGCTTTTGCTGCATCCCATAGGTTTTGGATCGTCATGTTTTCATTGTCATTTGTCTCTAGGTATTTTTTGATTTCCTCTTTGATTTCTTTAGTGTTCTTTTGGTTATTTAGTAACATATTCTTTAGCCTCCATGTGTTTGTGTTTTTTACGTTTTTTCCCTGTAATTGATTTCTAATCTCATAGCGTTGTTGTCAGAAAAGATGCTTGATGTGATTTCAATTTTCTTAAATTTACTGAGGCTTGATTTGTGACCCAAGATGTGATCTGTCCTGGAGAATGTTCCATGCGCACTTGAGAAGAAAGTGTAATCTGCTGTTTTGGGATGGAATGTCCTACAAATATCAATTAAATCTATCTGGTCTATTGTGTCATTTAAGGCTTGTGTTTCCTTTTTAATTTTCTGTTTGGATGATCTGCCCATTGGTGTAAGTGAGGTGTTAAAGTCCCCCACTAGTATTGTGTTACTGTCCATTTCTTCTTTTATAGCTGTTAGCAGTTGCCTTATGTATTGAGGTGCTCCTATGTTGGGTGCATATATATTTATAATTGTTATATCTTCTTCTTGGATTGATACCTTGATCATTACGTAGTGTCCTTCCTTGTCTCTTGTAACATTCTTTATTTTAAAGTCTATTTTATCTGATATGAATATTGCTACTCCAGCTTTCTTTTGATTTCCATTTGCATGGAATATCTCTTTCCATCCCCTCACTTTCAGTCTGTATGTCTCCCTAGCTCTGAAGTGGGTCTTTTGTAGACAGCATATATATGGGTCTTGTTTTTGTATCCATTCAGCAAGCCTGTCTTTTGGTTGGAGCATTTAATCCATTCACGTTTAAGGTAATTATCGATATGTATGTTCCTATGACCATTTTCTTAATTGTTTTGGGTTTGTTTTTGTAGGTCCTTTACTTCTCTTGTGTTTTCCACTTAGAGAAATTCCTTTAGCATTTGTTGTAGAGCTGGTTTGGTGGTGCTGAATTCATTTAGCTTTTGCTTGTCTGTAAAGCTTTTGATTTCTCCATCGAATCTGAATGAGATCCTTGCCGGGTAGAGTAATCTTGGTTGTACATTCTTCCCTTTCATCACTTTAAGTATATCATGCCACTCCCTTCTAGCTTGTAGAGTTTCTGCTGAGAAATCAGCTATTAATCTTACAGGCGTTCCCTTGTATGTTACCTGTTATTTTTCCCTTGCTGCTTTCAATAATTTTTCTTTGTCTTATTTTTTGCCAATTTGATTACTATGTGTCTTGATGTGTTTCTCCTTGGGTTTATCCTGTATGGGACTCTGTGCTTCCTGGACTTGGGTGCCTATTTGCTTTCCCATGTTAGGGAGTTTTTTGACTATAATCTCTTCAAATATTTTCTCTGGTCCTTTCTCTCTCTCTTCTCCTTCTGGGACCCCTATAATGCGAATGTTGTTGCGTTTAATGTTGTCCAAGAGGTCTCTCAGGCTCTCTTCATTTCTTTTCATTCTTTTTTCTGTATTCTGTTCCACAGCAGTGAATTCCACCATTCTGTCTTCCAGGTCACTTATCCGTTCTTCTGCCTCAGTTATTCTGCTACTGATTCCTTCTAGTGTATTTTTCATTTTAGTTATTGTATTGTTCATCTCTGTTTGTTTGTTCTTAAATCTTCTAGATCTTTGTTAAACATTTCTTGCATCTTCTCGATGTTTGCCTCCATTCTTTTTCCAAGGTCCTGGATCATCTTCACTATCATTATTCTGAATTCTTTTTCTGGAAGATTGCCTATCTCCATTTCGTTTAGTTGTTTTTCTGGGGTTTTACCTTGTTCCTTCATCTGGTACATAGCCCTCTGCCTTTTCATCTTGTCTATCTTTCTGTGAATGTGGTTTTTGTTCCATAGGCTGCAGGATTATAGTTCTTTTTGCTTCTGCTGTCTGCCCTCTGGTGGATGAGGCTATCTAAGTATATATCTTTATATAGATGTTTTAGTGGTTGCTATAGGTATTACATAATATATAAACGTAACTTATGACAAACTATTGGTGTCACCATTTTACCAGTTTGAATGAAGTGTAGAAATATTACTTCCATTTAGGTCACTTTGCCACTCACTCCACCAATAATACAATTGTCTTAAATATTTCTTCTATATCAAGAACCATATATGTTCCATAACCAATATAATATAACCAATATCACCATAACCAATGCTATAATTTTTGCTTTAACTCTCAAACATAATTTAGAAAAGATAAGGGAATAGTTTGTTACGTTTACTCATAGTTTTACTCTTTGCCTTGAGTTTTCTTCATTCCTAATGTTCCAGGAATCCTTGATTTATCATTATCTTACTATTTTAAGATCTTTCTTTAGGTATTCTTTTAGAGTGCGTCTGATTATGACAAATCATCTTAGTTTTTCTGAATCTGAGAATGTGTTAATTTCAATCTTCATTCCTAAAGTATATTTTCTCTATGTAGTATTCTTGACTCTTTTTTGAAATTGAAATTAAAGTTGAAAATGTTGTGCCACTTTCTCTGGCATCCTTGGATTTGGTTGAGAAATTTGAAGACACTGAAATTGTTTTTCTCCTATCTGTAATGTATTGTTCCTCTCCAGCTACTTTTAAGTTTTTTTTGTCTTAGGGTCTCTGAAGTTTGATTATGATGTATCTTGGCATGAATTTCTTTGGGCTTATCATATTTGGTCTTTACTCAGAATTGTTTATATCTTTATCCAAATTTTGGAAGTTCTCAGCCACTATTTCTTAGAATGTTTTTTCTGGTCCTCCCCATCTTTCTCAATTCCTTCTGGGACTCCAATGACATGAATATTAGATATTATATTTTGTTATTGTCTCATAGATCCCTGATGTTCTGTTCATTTTTTTTTTCAGTCCATTTTCTCTCTGTTGTTCAGATTTGGTAATTCCTACTGTTCTATTTTCAAGTTCACTGGTCTTTTCCTTTCCCATTTTCATTGCCCATCCAGTGAATTTTTAATTTTGGTTTGTCTATTTTTAGTTCTAAAATTTCCATTTGAATGTGTAACTTTCATTTCCTAGCTAAGACTTTATTTTTTTTCATTCCTCTTAAGCATTTTTATAATAGCTCCTTGAAGCATTTTTATGATTATTTTTTTGATATCTTTTTTTAATTAAAGTATAGTTGATTTACAATGTTTCAGGTGTACAGCAAAGTTATATATATATATGTATGTATATATACTTTTTATGATGTCTACTTTTAAATCCTTGTCAGATAATCCTAACATCTGTGCCATTTGGGTGTTGGCATCTGTTGTCTTTTCTCATTCACATCGAGATTTTCCTAGTTCTTGGTATATGACTGATTTTTTTAATTGTATCCTTGACATTTTGAGTTTTATATTATGAGATTCTAGATCTTAGTCAATCTTCCAGTTTTAGCAGGTCTTCACTGACACTGCTCCAGTTGGGGGCAGTCCTACTTATCACTGGTTGGTGGGCAAAAGTCCAGGATCCCTACTCACTTTTTTTTTTTAATTTTATTTATTTATTTATTTATTTACTTATGGCTGTGTTGGGTCTTCGTTTCTGTGCCAGGGCCCCCTCTAGTTGCGGCGAGCGGGGGCCACTCCTCATCGCGGTGCGCGGGCTTCTCACTATCGCGGCCTCTCCTGTTGCGGAGCACAGGCTCCAGACGCGCAGGCTCAGTAATTGTGGCTCATGGGCCCAGTTGCTCCACGGCATGTGGAATCCTCCCAGACCAGGGCTCGAACCCGTGTCCCCTGCATTGGCAGGCAGACTCTCAACCACTGCGCCACCAGGGAAGCCCTGCCTACTCACTTTTATTAACCCTGCTGTGGGGAGGGTTATCTTGTTACCACTGGAAGGAGATGGACATCCAGGCTCCCCCTTTGCTTCTGCTGACATCATCTCATGGGGAGAGAAAGGGGTACCTTGTTATGACCAGGCGGGAATGAAAGTCTAAGCTCCCCACTTGACCTCTGCTGACACCTCAGAAGAGGAAGGGGTATCTATTGCCTCAGGTGAGGCTGGAAGTCCTGTTTCCCCATATGGCCTCCACTGACACTGTTGGGGGGGGGGTTGTTGTGACATGCACTTCATTACTGCTGGGTGGTAGTGAAAGTGTATGCTCCATGCTTGGCCTCCTCTGACCCCACACTGGCTGGGAGGGAGAGGGGCACCTCATTACTGCTTGGTGGGGGCTGGAAGTCTCCTCACTCTCCTCTGACACATCACTGGTGGAGAGGTGGTGGGAGGGGTGCTTCATAAGTGTCAGGCAAGGACGATAGTCTAAGTCTTCCACTTGGCCTTTGTTGAAAAGAATAAGAGGCTTGTTTTTTCCCCATGTTGTTTGTCCAGAAGAGGATGGTTACTGTAGAAAATAAAACAAACAAAAAACATTTCTGCCTTACTAGGCTCTCCCTTTCCTTATTCTCTGGCAAGAGAGGGCAGGCTTTTCTTGAGGCTTTTGTTTCCATCATCCATTGACATTTCTGGATTTCAGCCTTCTTTAGTACCCAGTCCAGGATTTACAAGAGTCAAAAAGGAAATCCAGGGAACTCACCTTGTGTCATTCCTTGAGTCTTGGCGTCTCTAGCGGATCTGTCTGCTTTCTTTTCTCCAACTTTAAGTCTTCTGATATTTGTTTTATATAGAATATCCAAGGTTTTTAGCTATACTTAATGGGGAGAATAGGGCAAATGGATCCACTCCATCTTGTTGGGAAGGTAATTTTTTAAAGTTTTTTGCTCATTGTATTTCCCATTCCTAACTCCACAACTCTAAAAGAAGGCATTCCCAATAGATAGATAGATACCCTGTAATTCCTTGACTCAAGAATTTTGGCATGGCAGAAACCTTGAGCAGCTAAAAATAAAGGCTGCTACCAGTATCAGAATCGTAGCCTTGAGCATACAAAAAGATCTCAGAGGGAATGGTAGGACATTGAACTCGGAAGGTAGGGTATCTAATATGGTTCTTCCAGCCTTCATCATGATTTCTGTGGCATAGGACTACCATGGAAGCAGTAGCATGTCCAAACCTGGAAGGACAATGTCACTGGCATCCCAGTGGTCACTGGTTGGAAAGGATAATAATGATTATTGACTTGATTTCTAAAGATGCTTCCTTTATCTTTTGGAACAAAGACTTCAGATTGTGTGTGTGTGTGTAACAATGGGGGAATATAAGTCCAAAAATGTTAAAGATCGCATTTTTAACTCCCTTGTCAATGTGAGGACTAAAAATTACACTGAAGTTGATTTAATGAAAATAAATAAATGCCATTATGTTTCCATTTTAGGATTGTAGATTTAAATTCATGGTATTAACCTCATTGGTTAATTTCCTATATTCTTCTTTTGACATTTTAATCACTAATTTTCTTTCAAACTGCAAAAATTGTCGTATCAAAAATTTTGTTTTCAGTATTCAAGAGAGACTTCAGTAGTTTTCAGAGGATGATACATAATTTACTCTTCTGAAAAATGAATAGACTGAGTGATGAGTTCTGATATACCAACCTCCACCAAAATTATATGAACTTGAAACAGGTAAAATACCACAAAGACAAAGCCTCCATTTTTTTCTCGTAGATACAATTCAGAACCAAACCAAGAAATCAACAACAGCAAAGAAATGTTTTCAAGCCAGTTCCTTTCACCTAATATATTCCTAGCTATAGTTTTTATGCAATTCATTTCTTTTCCAAGATATCTCAGCATATCTATAGCCTCTAGAAAACTTTATCTCCCATTAAGCCTGTAAGAATTCTAGTCTTTTGCTTGGATCATTGGGAGATTTCTCTGCTTTAAAAGGGAAAAATGATTAGCTTTAATCTGGTGTATATTTTAAAAGAAAAAATATTAATTAAAGTACAGTTCTACCATGAAATAGCTTGTACCAAGTCATCCTCTATCCAAAGTGTGGTACAAAAGAAAACTATTCTGTCATTCTAATTAAGATCTAGAATTATTACTATCCAAATGGTAAAGACTATGGTCTTGAAAAAGTAAGAATTAATATCTGATGGCTAAGGAATTATATTTATTCAAAACATGTATTTCAAACCAGTTCAAACATACACAACATGTACAAATTATAATTCCCTAGATGTATGTATAACTAAAAACATATATTTGCATTTTAAAATTCCCAAGGAGTCTATAATTATAGCTCATTTGTTTTGATTGAACAATGTAATTAAAAGTTTTTCTAGAAAAAAAATTAACGACCTCTCAGATCTGGCAATGCTTTCACTTAAAACTTAATTGCTATTAAGTCTCTGGCCCTAAGGGAAAATTTTTATTGAGCAGTATTCTGCCTTAACTTGTAAATGGAAGAATTTGACTTATAGACATGAATCTCTTTAAAAAGCCTAATCACTTGTCTTACGCCTAGTAACTAATAATTCAAGTACATTCTAGAAGCTCTTGTAATCACTAACACTCATACTATGAATCACATCTATATAACAAGTTCCTCTGCACAAGGAAGAAAAAGAAAGCCTACCAAGAAATTCTTCAAAATAGAAACTAAACACAAAGATATTTATAATATTTTCATCTGATGGAGAATTCCCACACTACTTTTTAAGGATATGCTCAGATAATCATGATGCTTCTGCTTATGCTGTGGCAAGAAACATTATATTGTGCATATGGTTGAGAGCAGGAGGATGTTGGGATGTATTGTATGCTACTGAAGAATTTATTCTATACACAGAGAGGATAAAAAAATGTTCAGCAATAAAAATATATAGCATAGTAGTCACTATTCAAAATTCCTGAAAGGAATATACTAAATAATGCAAATGACAAAAATAATACTTTAAAATGGATTTATTGAGGTATAATTGATATAGAAAAAAACTGTACATATTAAATGTGTACAATTTGATGAGTTTGGACATATGCAAACACTCACGATACCATCACCACGATCAAGGTAACAGACATAATCAACACTTCCCAGTATTTACTTGTATCCCTTTGTGTGTTTCTTTTTTTCAAAATAAATTTATTTATTTTATTTTTGGCTGCTTTGGGTCTTCGTTGCTGCACGCGGGCTTTCTCTAGTTGCAGTGAGCGGGGGCTACTCTTCGTTGTGGTGCACGGGCTTCTCATTGTGGTGGCTTCTCTTTTTGCGGAGCACGGCTCTAGGCACGTGGGCTTCAGTAGTTGTGGCTCACAGGCTCTGGAGCCCAGGCTCAGTAGTTGTGGCACACTGGCTTAGTTGCTCCGTGGCATGTGGCATCTTCCTGGACCAGGGCTCGAACCCACCTCCCCTGCATTGTCAGGCAGACTCTGAACCACTGTGCAACCGGGGAAGTCCCTCCCTTTGTGTTTTGTTTGTTTTTATGGTAAAAACACCTAAAAAAATGAGATCTACCTTCTTCACAAATTTTGAAGTGCACCATACCTTATTGTTAACAATAGGTACCATGCTATTTGGCAGATCTCTAGAACTTATTCATCTAATGTAACTGAAACTTTGTACCCTTTGAATAACAATTCCCCAATTTTTCCACCTCCAAGCCCCTGGCAACCACTACTGTATTCTCTGCTTCTATGAGTTTGACTATTTTAGATACCTCCAATAACTGGAATCATACAGTATTTGTCCTTCTGTGACTGGTTTATTTCACTTAGCATAATGTCCTTCAGATTCTTCCATGTTGCCACAAATGGCAGGATTTCCTTCTTTTTTAAGGCTGAATAATATTCCATTGCATGTATATACAACATTTTCTTTATCCAGTCATCTTTTGATGGACCCTTGGGTTGTTCCTATATCTTGGCTAATGCAAATAGTACTGCAATGAATGTGGAAGTGCAGATATCTCTTCAAGATCCTGAGTTTTCAATTTTTTTTTGGATAGATACCCAGAAGTGGGATTTCTGGATCATATCATAGTTCTATTTTTTAATTTCTTGAGGAACCTCCATACTTTTTTCCATAGCTGCCGCACAATTTTACATTCCCACTAACAGTGTACCATGGTTCCAATTTCTCCACAACCTCACCAAAACTTATCTTAAAATTTATTTGTGTTATAATTAGTTACCACCAGCATAACAAACATTTGCAGTTAAGAAGAATAACAATCTGAATGAGTCACTAATTTAATAAAAAATGGGGATGAAAAGAAAGCAAAAGGATGCTAAACCTCTTACATTAGAATAGCAAGAGGATCAGTAGATACCCTCTTATTCTTCACATTGGTAAAGCAATTATCCAATGAATGACCTTGAGAGCTCTTGTTATACTGCCTGTCACTGAGCTAGCTGAGTTTGGGGGCACTCCAAACTCAGAGTGCCCCAGCCAGAGAGGCTGAATCCTAACTCATTTTCTCTACAACCTGTGTTAAGTATGAAATTAAACTTTGTTTCATTAAGCCACTGAGATTTCAGGGTTTATTTCATACCAGAGCTCAGCCTAGCCTCTTGTAAAACTTATTGCTGGAAGTGCAGTGCAGCCATAATAAAAATCCAAGCTCATACCACTTGAGACCTAGGTAGGAAGGATCCCTGCTCTGGGTCCAGACTTTATAGGACATCACATATTACACACACACACACACACTTTATTTTAAAATGAGAAAGATTCTCCTCATTATAATCTTAGCATGGGTTCAATGAGACCTGCAACACTGAATGTCTGAATCTTTTGCCACATGTTTTTAAAGCAAAAGGCCTCTGTATCTGAATGGTAAAAAGGCTTGTGAATATTGTTGCTGATGACACTGGAGACAGACACTGCTTCAGAGTCCAAGAAAGATTTGAACCATGGAAGCTCTTAGGTTAAGAGAAAAGCTTGACTTGTCAAATCTTTCATTTCAGCATGAAAGCAGTAGATTCATGAATAATATAATATTGTTTAGAAGTACTACTGAAGATGTGTTTCCTCACTTCTCTCTTTATATTCCCATTTCAGGGATAAGGAGACATTTTGCAATGGTAACAAGTTTCTATTACTGTTAAGTAGGGATAAATGTAGTTTTTTATGTCACCTAAGTGAAGCATGATATCAGTTCTTCACATTGGCCAGTAGATGGACATGAGCACTAGAATAGTAAATCATCTTATACTTATAAAAATATTTAAGAAGACAATTAAATTTTCCAAAAAATTAAAAAATATTTAAAATACTAAAATTGATGACCATTCATTATAACTTTAACCCTAACCCTAACCCTATAGTTATAGTTATAACTATAAAATTGTAGCTATAATTTTAATGGACAGTTTTGATTATTTTAGAAGAAATGGAAATTTAGCTAATAACATCAGTGAAAATGAGCAAAATTATCCTGACCGAATCCAGATCTGAGCAGATTAGATGAAATCCCTGAAACCACATATTCTTTACTAAATAAAAATTTAACTACTGAGCCAACAATGAGACTATATGTGGGCTTCCATTTTTGTACTTCTTCTAGCCCACAAATGTTAGTGGCAAGCTTGCCTTAGCTGTGTGGTAGAGACTACCAGTTAGTTGGCGAGCAGTGAGGAAACTTATATCAGAGGAATGATGGCAATCCATGTGATTCAGAGCCAAAATATCTGAAAAAATGTGATCTGTTACTCAGGAGGCAGATCATGAGTCCATTGAACTTGAAGCTCTAAGCAGAGGTTGGAAAACAGATAATTAATAGTATTTGTAGGTTGTAGTGTGGGTTCAAGAAGAAATTATAAAAGTATTTAAAACACCGGCCAGTTTGGAAGCAGAAAGAGAGAATCAAGAAATGTGGGGCTTTGGAGAAATGGAAAAGGAGCTGCTTCTATATAAAAGGCTTTGAGAGACCAATGTTGTAAAACTTTCATGTGATTAAAAGCCTCAGGGCAAAGAGAAGATGAAGTATGTGATTCCAAGGAAATCCTCTTAATTGATTAAAAATTGCCTCAGCAAATGGAACAGTTTAAGACTGTACCCATTTCCCCAAAATTCATGTTTCAAGGTAACTGGCATTAAGATGGAAAAGAAAAGCACCAGGGTGAGAAAACAAAGAAACAAAGATGTGAAAATTTCTCCAAACTATACTTTAAGCATGGGTATTGGTACTTGGAACTGACTGGAGGTATATAGCTGAAAGGCCTTCAGAGTTTTGGAGAGAGGTGTATTCCCAAAGATACTGTAAACCTGTTATGAAAAAGCAATGAATGCAAGATATTTTAATGACTCTTAGACCTTAAACTTCTGTGGGCAGAAAGCAGTCTGAGAAGACTGTGTAGCCCTCAAAGATGGCATATTTCCCAAGGCCCGCTTCAGATTGGTCCAAGGAGAATGAGGGATAAGGAAGAACATTTTTAAGGGAGAAGATAGGGATCACAAAAAACAATGGACAAGGGAACACCTATCACCTCTAATCAAATAACTTTTCTGACTCCCGGTATAGCAGGTCTTCATAATATCTACCCTAAAGATTTCAGAATTGCTCTGAACCAATGATTGCTGTGTAGCTCCCATTCTTCCACTTTCTGATTAGAAGTGTTTGTTATAGTTGTCTTGTCTGTTACCATTGCATATTGTTTATGTGCGGGACAGACAGTCACTAGGCCAAGAGTATCCACAACGATTGCCACCCCCCTGGCCCCAGCAAACCTGCATAAAAGGGAGCTAAGTCTAGGCAAGGAACAGCTCCAAGTTTTCCTTTCTCATCCACTCTTATCACTACCTTGGAGGAGATAGCCCAGCCAAGGTGTGATTTCTAGCTGCATGCAAAAGGTCCAGACTGAATTCATACAAATGAGTCCATGACACTTATCGCCCAGATACCTTAGGATGAACCAGAGAAGTAAGGGTTTTTCCTCACCATGTGTTTCATGTTGGCTGCAGTGGGCTGGACTCTGCCACGCGCTTCGTTGTGAGCTTTCACGGACTCGTCTATAAACGTCTGATTTGTGATGGAGGGGACTTTGGGAGGCGATTTACTGGCTACCAGACAAAGACCTAAGGTCCATAAGCAATTCAATTTCTTCCCTTGAATCATGGTGGGACGCAGAGAACGCCGTGACTGCACGGACCGGTAACGGCTCAGTCTGATTTTCCCGGCTCCTGGGGACCACGCTCTTCCGCTGGCTCCAGTTTCCTGCGTGGCCTCGAGGCCAGCGCGGGGATGCGCGGAATACTCGGCTCCAAGCAGGGAGGCTGGGCAGGCTGCAGGATTGGCCCGCCACAAAGCCCTGGGCTGAGGGATAAAGCCCTGAGTCTCTTTGTGGTGCAGTTTTAACCATCCAAGGTGCTTTCTGTGGATCCAATCTGGAACCACTGCAGAGGGCACCTGGATTGTAATCCAAATTGCAACATGCAGGCAGCACATGTGTATAAAAGGAAAACACGTGTAGGATGCTGACAATGGACCGAGCCTGGGCAAAGCCCTATAGAGTAGTTTCATAGACTCAGCTTGCGTGTATAGCTTTTAAAAAATTCATTGTTTTAAATAAACCGCAGCATCACGTTGTGTGTTTCCTCAGAGACTGGGAATAAAGCAAGAATAGGCATTTTGTATACTCGATGACATAAGAGATCCTTAATTATTACCTTGTCAAACATTTAATTATTTAATAATTTGCTTCTGTGGTCTCAGCTGAAGAGACAGACTGCCTAGAAAGATAAACATAGACATGTGGAAAAGTGGGCAAAATCTTTCCTTCTTGATACTTAAATTTGGAACAGACCTACTGTTTGGTGACTAGTAAACTTCAGTTAAAGGACTGCTTTAGTTGGGATGCTAAAGGCTAGGACAGAGTACATTTGATTGCTTATTTTACCTACATTGCAATATGAATCAACTTCATTTGGCTTAATGTTTTAAATCCATTATATGTAATATTGTTAGTCAATAAAAACCAGCATTGTCCCCCTGTGACATTAAATGACATTTTTTTCAGTATTTCTGTGTTTCAAATAAATGTCTTTGATTATTTGAGGTTGTTTACAATGCCATTTAATTCAAATGAACATATATATTTACATTTACTGATATTCTAGCCAATTCTAGTAGTCAGTTAACCTTGCCTCTAAAAGAAAAAAAAATTGATACAACTAGTCATTTTTTTAATAGAAAGCAGAAAATTAAATTATAAAATGGGGAAAAATAAAAGGATCCTATTGGAAATTCTATGGAGCAATAGAGAAAATACTTCTGGTCTACTATATGCCAATGGAGAATTGCAATATATGTGACTTTAGCATTATTTACATAGTCCAAATTGAGCTTCTGATATCCACACCCCAATCCTGATCCTCCCATAATCTTCCCTAATTCAGTTAATGGCAGCTCCATTTTGCTGACTGCTCAGGCCCCAAACTTTGGAGGCATTTGGTCCCTTAGTAAATTCTGTTGGCTTTGTCTTTGTGTTTTCAGACTGTGACCACTGATCACCATTTGAAATGGCACCTCCTTGATTTCATGGATAATTACAACGACTTCCTAGTGGATATTCCTACTCCCACTCTTAATCCCCTGTAGTCTTTTCCCAAGATAGCAGTCAGAGTGATTTTATATAGTCTTTAGTATACTTAAATATTTTGAGTGTCTACTATGTACCAGGCATTCTTCTTGGTGCTTGAGATTACAACCATAAACAATAAAACAAAGCAATCTGCCTTCCTGGAATTCTAGTGAAGGGAGACAGACAATAAATGATAAGCATGATAAATAAATTCTACAGTATGATAAAATGGTGATTATGTCTATGGAAAAAATAAATTAGGCTAAGGAGTTTGGGAACACTGGGGTGAGGGTGGGGGTGATGGTGGCAGGTTGTGATTTCAAACGGGGTGATCAGTGTGGATGTCTTTGAGAATGTGCCTTTTGAGAAAATGCTTGAAGGGCATGCAAGATGGAAGCATGTGGATACTGGAGGAAGAGTGTTCAAGGAAGAACTTTAAATAAAGGTGGAACTTGTAAAGCAACTATACTCCAATAAAAATTAATTTTTAAAAAAACCCCAAAAACAAAGCAAAAAAAAAAAAAACAAGGTGGAACTATAATATAGGCAATAATCATCTGGAATATGGGAGAGCTTAGTGATTATAATTGAACTATTCTAAGGTACTTGTATTACTAGGAGAAGAGGAGAGATAATGAGCAACTTTTGACTTCGTTAAGTAATGCACACGTTAATTATTTAAGAATGACTATTAAAAGAAAGAAGAATACCAAACCAGTAGAGGGAAAACCGACAGATGAAGAATAATCATTCCAAGAGAAGTCAAGAAATCAGAAAGAATTTGTACTTTTTTCCTTTCTTCATGTGTGTATTTAAGGTTATTCATGTTCTTACAATTACAACTTAGCTGCAACTCATAAGGTTTGAGAGTGTATTGCTTTTATTGCTATTTAATTATAAATATTTCATTATTTCCATTATGACTTACTCCTTGATTCCTTAATTCCTTAGATTTCTCCAGATGGGTTTTTAAGCCATTTTTTTGGTTATTGATTATATTTCATTACATTTGTGGTCAGAGAATACGAACTATGTGATATAAAACCTTTGCTGTTGGAACACAGATGAAGAAATAGATAAAATAAAGAGAAAAAAGAGTCAAGAAGTATCCACATATACATCCCAGAACTTGTATATAATAGAGATGGCATTTCTGATGAGTTAGGTAATAAGGACTTTTTAAAAAATATTCTTATATAATTACTTATCCCTATGGAAAAATGTAAGATTTAATCTCTTTCTTACACAAAAATAAATTCTGTATTAAGACTTAAATGTGAAAAAATATCTCTACCGGAAAATAAGAGAGTATTTCTGGGTATTTCTAGGACCTCATACCATTGCCTCTATGTATACTTATCTTCATATTCAAATATTTAAATACTATTCTCAACACAGCATCCAGAGTGATTCTGTTAAATGTGAGTCAGATCATGTCACTCCACTGCTCAAAACCTTCCAACTGATGGCTTCCTATGGCATCCAAAGCAAAATCCCAAGTCCTCACATTAAACTTCAAGACCCTAAACAATGCAGCCCCTCTCTGATCTCATCTCCTACTTCTCTCCCCTTCCTTTTCTCTCTTTCAGACACTTTGGCTCCTTTGTCATTCCTGGAAAAAGCTAAGATGCTCCTGTTCCAGGGCATTTGCTCTTGTTTCATTTCCCTAAATTCTTTTCCCCAGAAAGTTACATGGCTCTATTAAATATTTGCTCAATTTACATCTTTTCAAAATACTTGAGAGTGGTATTTTATATTACCCATCCTATACCTATCACTTCCTATTGGCCTTTTTCTGTTTTATATTTCTTCATAACCCTTACCCTCACATTTTGTGATATAATTTATTTATCTATATTGTTATCATTTCCCCCTCAGTTGAATAGGCAGGGGTTGCATATTATTGTTATTTTCTACTACTGTATCCCCAGCATCTCAACAGAGGAGTTCAATATTTGCTGAGAAAATTAATAGACAAACCCTTTAAGACTCCAATTAAATGTTAGTTCCTTTTATGAAGTCCTCCAATTAGAAGGAATCTCCTATCATTAAAACACTTTAGCTTCCTATGTCTTATTACAATACTTTATTTCTCTTTTCCCCTCTGTATTAGTCAGGGTTGTTCAGAGAAACAGAACCAATAGAACATATATCCCCAACCTCTCTTTATACACATACACACACACACACACACACACACACACACACACATTTTAAAGAATTGGCTTACACAATTGCGGGGGCTGGCAAGCCCCAAATCTGTAGGGCAAGCTGACAGGCTGAAGATTCAGTTAAGAGTTGATTTTGCAGTCTTCAGCCTGCAGGCTAGAAACTCAGGTTGAATTTTTATATTGGACTGAATTTCTATTTTGCCTCTACATCCAGTCTTCTTTGGGAAACTTCAGCCTTTGCTTTTAAGGCCTTCAACTGGTTGAATGAGGCCCACCCACACCATGAAGAGTAATCTGCTGTACTCAAAGTCTATTGATTTAAGTGTTAATCACATCTAAAAACTATACTGGTGTTTGACCGAACAACTGGTCATCACTGTCTAGCCAAGTTGACACATAAAATTAACCATCATACTCTCTTATTCCTCCAAACACTTCATGTACCTATCTTATTACTTTATTCTTCTTTTCCCCTCATATACTGCATTCAATCAATTTACAGATCCTGTTGGTTCTACTTTTAAAATAATGCAAACACTTCTTCCCATGCTGTGGACAGCCAACACCCTGGTTAGAACCACCATCATCTCTTACTGGAGCAAAGGCAGTAGTATCCTTCTTCTCAGTTTCTCTATATCCATTCTCACTTCATTACAAATTATTTTCAATAGAAAAGCTAGATTATTCCTTTCAAAACAAAAGTGCCCCTCTTTTCAAAACCCTCTAATGACTTCCTGTCACACTTATAACATTGAAAGTCTAGATGTGGCTCACAAGGCACTGCTTAATCTGACCATGGCTAATCTCTGGCCCATATCCTACATTCTCCCCTGGCTCACTCTGCTTCAGCCACATCCATCAGCTTGACAAGGATGCCCTCTCCTCAGGCCTTTTGCACTTGCTGTTCCCTTTGCCTGCGAATTCCCCTCAAGGAAACCATACCTGATCATACAACATCTCCTACTGTCAGTGTCTATCCCATTAACCTCTTATATTTTTCTTCACTGTATTAATTGCTACCTGACATTATTTATTTATTTAATGTTTGTCACCTCTATTAGATTGTAACCTTCAATAAAAGAGTGGCTTTGTTTCCTTCACTGCTATATTTATAGCACCTAGAGCAGGTACTGAACCCTTATACCCTCAGTAAATACTGTTGAATGAATTAATGAAGAAACGATCACTCTTTTACTTTCTAAAAATGTTGTATACAACTGTAAGCTTCTTTAGAAACCATATCTTATTTGTCATAGACTTACTAGGGGCTCACTCAATATTTTAGACTCAATAAATAATTTAGAAGGCAATACTGGCTAGGCATATATTCTTTACTTTTTCTAACACTGGTTATATTTGCAAATAGTAGGTGTTCAATGGATGTTTTTTGAGCTTCAAATACAATTTACTTTGGATCTGCAAATAGTCGAGGTTAACATATGGCTATTTAGTTTTATTTTGTGTATAGAGAAATTAATTGGAAGTAATAACAAACGAGTTTTTGTAATGAATTGTTTTGAAAATTGGCAAAAAAGTACAATTTATATGATCAACACATCATCCAAGATTACTGCTTCTACACTAGATGTTTTCTGTACTCAGAAATGCTGAAGCAATTTAGGTGTACTAAACCTAAGTGCCAGGAGCAGGGAAGGATATATCTTAATGTTATTTTCTTGAATATCTATTTGTGGAATGGGCAGAATTAGTCAGGCACTAGAAGTTTTTAAGGTCTTTGATTACTTTTTAAAAGTTTTTGGTTTCATTTTTTTTCAGTTTATTTTTGCTTTTCTCTCTGTATGCGGGTAATAGGTGGATGAAATTTTACAGAGTATAGGGAAGAAGTAGGAGTGATTACCGTATACCCATTGACTTCACTCATTTTATGCTTTAAAAATGCATTTGTATTCTCACTCCAAAAACTGGTTCCAATTTGCAAATTTAGATACACTTTTTAAAAAATTTAATTTAATTAATTTATTTTTTATACAGCAGGTTCTTATTAGTTATCTATTTTATACACATCAATATATACATGTCAATCCCAATCTCCCAATTCATCACAGCACCACCACCACCATCCCCCCACCGCTTTCCCCCCTTGGTGTCCATACGTTTGTTCTCTGCATCTGTGTCTCTATTTCTGCCCTGCAAACCGGTTCATCTGTACCATTTTTCTAGATTCCACATATATGCATTAATATACAATATTTTTTTTTCTCTTTCTGACTTACTTCACTCTGTATGACAGTCTCTAGGTCCATCCACGTCTCTACAAATGACCCGATTTTGTTCCTTTTTATGGGTAATATTCTATTGTGTATATATGTACCACATCTTCTTTATCCATTCATCTGTTGATGGGCATTCAGGTTGCTTCCATGACCTGGCTATTGTAAATAGTGCTGCAATGAACATTGGGGTGCATGTGTCTTTTTGAATTATGGCTTTCTCAGGGTATATGCCCAGTAGTGGGATTGCTGGATCATATGGTAATTCTATTTTTAGTTTTTTAAGGAACCTCCATACTGCTCTCCATAGTGGCTGTATCAATTTACATTCCCACCAACAGTGCAAGAGGGTTCCCTTTTCTCCGCACCCTCTCCAGCATTTGTTGTTTGTAGATTCTCTGATGATGCCCATTCTAACTGGTGTGAGGTGATACCTCATTGTAGTTTTGATTTGCATTTCTCTAATAATTAGTGATGTTGAACAGCTTTTCATGTGCTTCTTGGCAATCTGTATGTCTTCTTTGGAAAGATGTCTATTTAGGTCTTCTGCCCATTTTTTGATTGGATTGTTTGTTTTTTTGATATTGAGCTACATGAGCTGTTTATATATTTTGATACACACATTTTGACAGGAGTTAATTTTGAAAACAACAGCAGATTAGAAAAACAACTTGATTTTGTGGGAAGAGAACTGGATTAGGCTTCAAAAGATCTTAGCTCTAATTTGGGTATCTGACACTTGGATGAGTAGTTCAGGAAAGTTACAGCATATTAGAGTAGAATGGAACCTTAGAAATATCTCAAACCAGACCTTTCCTTTTACTGATGAAGAGTTGATGCCTGAAGACATTGTGTGCAGAGCAAAGAATAAAAGGAAGCTTTCCTGATTCCCAGGCTTTTCCCCTTTCCATTCTATCAGTATTTTAATTTGTAATTATATATATAATTATATATGTGATCATTTATGTATATGTGTAAATGTGCACATATTTAAAGTAATATATTTCTCTTATCTCCCTCCCTTTGTCTCTCTGTCTCTCTCTATATACTGCAGTCTTGTCTTTTTAAATAATTGCAAGCTCCTGGAGAGTGGACATCACGGCATACGCCTTAATTTCTATCCTTCTCATAACATCCACCTGGGACCTGGACACCCGGTAATGTGCCCTATAAAATATGTTAAATAGAATTCACTTAAATGAAGAATTGCACAACTGCCACGGATCCGGGCCGGGCTTTGTCTCTCTCCTTGCGCAGGACAAGCGCAGATGAGTGAGTCCGCTCCAGACCCGCGCCGAGGTTTAGAGGCGCTGTGGAGCTGGTACCCTAGAAGGCTCGGGAGGCCCTGACTTAGAAGAGTTCATGCCTCGGGCTTTTCCACGAGTACCACTGGGGCGGCGGGAGCTCCTGCGGCGAAGGCCCGGCTGCAGGAGGACTGGCAGAAGGAATGGCAGCTGGGGGCCGGGAGGTGGGGCGAAAGGAGCGGGGGACTCGCCTACGACCTTTCTTTCCCTGGAGGCTCGGAGGCCCAGCGTGGAGACACCTGTTGCCCGGCAACCTGCAGACGCGGGCCTGGGCTGGCCAGAGCCATTGCTGGGAACTGTCTCCTTCTTGCTCCTCCTGTCTGAAGCCATCTCAAGGGAGTTCTCTCGGTGGAATTGCTTCAGTTTATACCTTTTCCAGCCCTCTCATTTTGGACTTAGTCTTTACCCGGATTGTTGGGTCAATTCAGGTTGGTTGCCGCTTGTGTCCCACCCTAGTCCATGAATCCCAGGTAGGAAGAGGGTGCTAGTACATTGCAGGTGCGCTTAAGTATAATCTCAACTTTTGGGGGAGTGAATTGGGGGCAATTACTCTGATTGTTTTGAAATTAGGAATGACCCCAAGTTCCATTCAGATACTTACGTCTGTTATCACCTGGGCTCCAAGGTAGACTTGGTCCTCACCAGCATGGAGCTTAAATACTAACAATTTATTTACACATCTCTTTCCTCTCTCCTTGATTATGGGCTGAATTTGATCAATTTATTCTTTGTTTTCCACTATGTTCTGATTTTGTATAAGCAACGCCCTAGCCACTAATACCACTAACCAAAAGAGAAGTGATGATAATTGGAGTTGGAAATAATCATCTTTAAAAATGAGAGAAGTGGGAGGTGGGTTCAATTCTTTTTGGTAGCACAAAAGCTAACATGGTAGACGTGGATCTGTTAGTCCACAACATTCATTACATGCTAGAAATAACATCTCATGACTTGGCCACAGTTTGAGTGGAGACAGAAGCCATCAGAAGTGCTCTTCCAGGGCAGACAGCAGAAGCAACAAGAACTACAATCCTGCAGCCTGTGGAACAAAAACCACATTCACAGAAAGATAGACAAGGTGAAAAGGCAGAGGGCTATATACCGGATGAAGGAACAAGATAAAACCCCAGAAAAACAACTAAATGAAGTGGAGATAGGCAACCTTCCAGAAAAAGAATTCAGAATAATGATAGTGAAGATGATCCAGGACCTCAGAAAAACAATGGAGGCAAAGATCGAGAAGATGCAAGAAATGTTTAACAAAGACCTAGAAGAATTAAAGAACAAACAAACAGAGATGAACAATACAATAACTGAAATGAAAACTACACTAGAAGGAATCAATAGCAGAATAACTGAGGGAGAGGAATGGATAAGTGACCTGGAAGACACAATGGTGGAATTCACTGCTGCAGAAGAGAATAAAGAAAAAAAGAATGAAAAGAAATGAAGATAGCCTAAGAGACCTCTGGGACAAAATTAAACACAACAACATTCGCATTATAGGGGTCCCAGAAGGAGAAGAGAGAGAGAAAGGACTAGAGAAAATATAAGAAGAGATTATAGTCGAAAACTTCCCTAACACGGGAAAGGAAATAGCCACCCAAGTCCAGGAAGCACAGAGAGTCCCATACAGGATAAACCCAAGGAGAAACATGCCAAGACACATAGTAATCAAACTGGCAAAAATTAAAGACAAAGAAAAATTATTGAAAGCAGTAAGGGAAAAACGAAAAATAACATACAAGGGAACTCCTGTAAGATTAACAGCTGATTTCTCAGCAGAAACTCTACAAGCCAGAAGGGAGTGGCATGATATAGTTAAAGTGATGAAAGGCAAGAACATACAACGAAGATTACTCTACCCGGCAAGGATCTCATTCAGATTCGATGGAGAAATCAAAAGCTTTACAGACAAGCAAAAGCTAAGAGAATTCAGCACCACCAAACCAGCTCTACAACAAATGCTAAAGGAACTTCTCTAAGTGGAAATCACAAGAGAAGAAAAGGACCTACAAAAGCAAACCCAAAACAATTAAGAAAATGGTCATAGGAACATACATATCAATAATTACGTTAAACGTGAATGGATTAAATGCTCCAACAAAAAGACAGGCTTGCTGAATGGATACAAAAACAAGACCAATATATATGCTGTCTACAAGAGACCCACTTCAGACCTAGGGACACATACAGACTGAAAGTGAGGGGATGGAAAGAGATATTCCATGCAAATGGAAATCAAAAGAAAGCTGGAGTAGCAATACTCATATCAGATAAAATAGACTTTAAAATAAAGAATGTTACAAGAGACAAGGAAGGACACTACGTAATGATCAAGGGATCAATCCAAGAAGAAGATATAACAATTATAAATATATATGCACTCAACATAGGAGCACCTCAATACATAAGGCAACTGCTAACAGCTATAAAAGAGGAAATCGACAGTAACACAATACTAGTGTGGGACGTTAACACCTCACTTACACCAATGGACAGATCATCCAAAATGAAAATAAATATGGAAACAGAAGCTTTAAATGACACAATAGACCAGATAGATTTAATTGATATCTATAGGACATTCTATCCAAAAACAGCAGATTACACTTTCTTCTGAAGTGCGCATGGAACATTCTCCAGGATAGATCATATCCTGGGTCACAAATCAAGCCTCAGTAAATTTAAGAAAATTGAAATCATATCAAGCATCTTTTCTGACCACAATGCTAAGAGATTAGAAATGAATTACAGGGGAAAAAACGTAAAAAATACAAACACATGGAGGCTAAACAATACTTTACTAAACAACCAAGAGATCACTGAAGAAATCAAAGGGGAAATCAAAAAATACCTAGAGAGCATCCCTGGTGGAGCAGTGATTAAGAATCTGCCTGCCAATGCAGGGGACATGGGTTCGAGGCCTGGTCCAGGAAGATCCCACATGCCGCGGAGCAACTAGGCCCGTGAGCCACAACTACTGAGCCTGCACTCTGGAGCCCATGAGCCACAACTACTGAAGCCCACGTGCCACAACTACTGAAGCCTGCGCACCTAGAGCCCGTGCTCCGCAACAAGAGAAGCCACCACAATGAGAAGCCCGCGAACCACAACGAAGAGTAGCCCCCGCTTACCGCAACTAGAGAAAGCCCGCACGCAGCAACGAAGACCCAACACAGCCAAAAATAAATAAATAAAATGAATGAATTAAAAAAAAATACCTAGAGACAAATGACAATGAAAACATGATCCAAAACCTATGGGATGCAGCAAAAACAGTTCTAAGCAGGAAGTTTATAGCAATACAAGCCTACCTCAAGAAACAAGAAAAATCTCAAGTAAACAATCTAATCTTACACCTAAAGGAACTAGAGAAAGAAGAACAAACAAAACCCAAAGTTAGCAGAAGGAAAGAAATCATAAAGATCAGAGCAGAAATAAATGACATAGAAACAAAGAAAACAATAGCAAAGATCAATAAAACTAAAAGCTGGTTCTTTGAGAAGATACACAAAATTGACAAACCATTAGCCAGACTCATCAAGAAAAAGAGGGAGAGGACTCAAATCAATAAAATCAGAAATGAAAAAGGAGAAGTTACAACAGACACAGCAGAAATACAAAGCATCCTAAGAGACTACTACAGTCAACTCTAGCCAATAAAATGGACAACCTGGAAGAAATGGACAAATTCTTAGAAAGGTATAACCTTCCAAGACTGAACCAGGAAGAAACAGAAAATATGAACACACCAATCACAAGTAATGAAATTGAAACTGTGATTAAAAATCTTCCAACAAACAAAAGTCCAGGACCTGATGGCTTCACAGGTGAATTCTATCAAACATTTAGAGAAGAGCTAACACCCATCCTTCTCAAACTCTTCCAAAAAATTGCAGAGGAAGGAACACTCCCAAGCTCATTCTATGAGGCCACCATCACCCTGATACCAAAACCAAAGATACTACAAAGAAAGAAACTTACAGACCAATATCACTGATGAATATAGATGCAAAAATCCTCAACAAAATACTAGCAAACAGAATCCAACAACACATTAAAAGGATCATACACCATGATCAAGTGGGATTTATCCCAGGGATGCAAGGATTCTTCAATATATGCAACTCAATCAATGTGATACACCATATTAACAAATTGAAGATAAAAATCCATATGATCATCTCAATAGATGCAGAAAAAGCTTCTGACAAAATTCAACACTGATTTATGATAAAAACTCTCCAGAAAATGGGCATAGAGGGAACCTACCTCAACATAATAAAGGCCATATACCTCAAACCCACAGCAAACATCATTCTCAATGGTGAAAAACTGAAAGCATTTCCTCTAAGATCAGGAACGAGACAAGGATGTCCACTCTCACCACTATTATTCAACATAGTTTTGGAAGTCCTAGCCACGGCAATCAGAGAAGAAAAAGAAATAAAAGGAATACAAATTGGAAAAGAAGAAGTAAAACTGTCACTGTTTGCAGATGCCATGATACTATACATAGAGTATCCTAAAGATGCCACCAGAAAACTATTAGAGCTAATCAATGAATCTGGTAAAGTTGCAGGATACAAAATTAATGCACAGAAATCTCTTGCATTCCTATACACTAATGATGAAAAATCTGAAAGAGAAATTATGGAAACACTCCCATTTACCATTGCAACAAAAAGAATAAAATAACTAGGAATAAACCTACCTAGGGAGACAAAAGACCTGTATGCAGAAAACTATTAGACACTGATGAAAGAAATTAAAGATGATACCAACAGATGGAGAGATATACCATGTTCTTGGATTGGAAGAATCAATACTGTGAAAATGACTATACTACCCAAAGCAACCTACAGATTCAATGCAATCCTTATCAAATTACCAATGGCATTTTTTAACAGAACTAGAACAAATCATCTTAAAATTTGTATGGAGACACAAAAGACCCCGAATAGCCAAAGCAGTCTTGAGGCAAAAAAATGGAGCTGGAGGAATCAGACTCCCTGACTTCAGACTATACTACAAAGCTACAGTAATCAAGGCAATATGGTACTGGCACAAAAACAGAAACATAGATCAATGGAACAAGATAGAAAGCCCAGAGATAAACCCACGCACCTATGGTCAACTAATCTATGACAAAGGAGGTAAAGATATACAGTGGAGAAAAGACAGTCTCTTCAATAAGTGATGCTGGGAAAACTGGACAGCTACATGTAAAAGAATGAAATTAGAACACTCCCTAACACCATACACAAAAATAAACTCAAAATGGATTCAAGACCTAAATGTAAGATGGGACACTATAAAACTCTTAGAGGAAATCATAGGCCGAATGCTCTATGACGTAAATCACAGCAAGATCCTTTTTGACCCACCTCCTAGAGTAATGGAAATAAAAACAAAAATAAACAATGGGACCTAATGAAACTTAAAAGCTTTTGCACAGCAAAGGAAACCATAAACAAGACAAAAAGACAACCCTCAGAATGGGAGAAAATATTTGCAAACGAATCAATGGACAAAGGGTTAATTTCCAAAATATATAAACAGCTCATGCAGCTCAATATTAAAGAAACAAACAACCCAATCCAAAAATGGGCAGAAGACCTAAATAGACATTTCTCCAAAGAAGACATACAGATGGCCAAGAAGCACATGAAAAGCTGCTCAACATCGCTAGTTATTAGAGAAATGCAAATCAAAACTACAATGAGGTATCTCCTCACACCAGTTAGAATGGGCATCATCAGAAAACCTACAAACAACAAATGCTGGAGAGGGTGTTCAGAAAAGGGAACACTCTTGCACTGTTGGTGGGAATATAAATTGATACAGCCACTATGGAGAACAGTATGGAGGTTCCTTAAAAAACTAAAAATAGAATTACCATATGACCCAGCAATCCCACTACTTGGCATATACCCAGAGAAAACTATAATTCAAAATGACACATGCACCCCAATGTTCACTGCAGCACTATTTACAATAGCCAGGTCATGGAAGCAACCTAAATGCCCATCGATAGATGAATGGATAAAGAAGATGGTACATATATACAATGGAATATTACTCAGCCATAAAAAGGAACAAAATTGAGTCATTTGTTGAGACGTGGATGGACCTAGAGAGTGTCATACAGAGTGAAGTAAGTCAGAAAAAGAAAAACAAATATTGAATATTAACGTATATATGTGGAATCTAGAAAAATGGTACAGATGAACCGGTTTGCAGGGCAGAAGTTGAGACACATATGTAGAGAATAAACGTATGGACACGAAGGGGGGAAAACCGCGGTGGGGTGGGGATGGTGGTGTGCTGAATTGGGCGTTTGGGATTGATATGTATACACTGATGTGTATAAAATTGATGACTAATAAGAACCTGTAGTTTAAAAAAAAAAAAAAAAAAGAAGTGCTGTTCCCTCCTCTTGCTACTGCCAACCCCAACATAGCCCAACTGGATATTCAGTGCTTTAGGACAAAGACAACCCTTGGTATGCATTCTAAAGATGAGCTCACAGGCCATTTGTGTGAAATGCTGATTCTTTTACCACCAAGTTTAGTTTCCGGTGTTCTTTAGTCTCTGCAGCTAATTCCCCTTCCCTTCCCCTCCCCTTCCCTATTACCTGTACCAGCAAAGGTGTAGCACTGGAAAGAGGTCTGAAACCTGTTTGACTTTAAACTCTGCAATAACTAGCAAATAATTTGGTGAAGTAAAATTTACTTTTCTGGGTTTGAAAGTCAGAAGGTTGAGCTCTTTTATCTATGCTAGTAATTGTAATTCTGAAATAACTCATATCTGAATTGACTGAATGCACTTATTTAACAAATATTTAAGCTCCCACTATTTTCCTGTTAAGTGCTGACGTACAGGGTGAGGAAAACCAGTAGTAACCCTTGCCTTTTTGAGGATTACAGTAGAGTGGTGAAGAATAATAGCTACCATTCATGCTTTAAACACCTTATCTAATTTTTTGAAGACAGAATTTATAGATGGGCATTATGATCATGTCATAATTAAGTGCAGAGAAGTGAAACTAAGAATGTGTTTAAAATGTATTCAGGTATTTGATTATGCATTAGTTTACTTATTGACTAAATATTTATTAAGCATCTGCTATATTAAGGGCATGAGATACCAACCTTCGTGGTCTTGATAGTTTTTTAGGGAGATAAAAAGAGCTAATTTCAGTGAAGAGTGATGACTGTCATGCCTGGGGAAGTAAGGAACGAGGAGCACGTGGACACTTAAGAGTATAAATTTTGTTGTTTTTATTATTTTCAAGTGAGTTATAGTGACTTAAAGTGGCCTATAGTGATTTGAAATGGCTATAATGTTACTAAGGTATAAAAAACTGTGAGGCTGATGTATGGAGAAAATCACTTAGCCGATTGCTTAGTATCTGTGTTTCAACTTGGGTTCGTTGGCCACTAATCATCCTGGCAAATACAATAGGTCTTGTGAAGTGACTAAAAGCAAACAACCCCCCTCCCCCCAGCCAAACCAGTAACAGTTTTTAAAAGTTGCTTCTTCCTGAAAGATATCTCTGAAAAGAAAGCCATTTGCTAGTGCTGTAGGGGTATTTTCAAATCTAATGATCTGTGATGCTTTCAGAATATGTCTGCTATTGGTTGGTAAATCTTCCTGACTTTACTCTTGCAGTAGAATCCCAGGCTTAGGGCAAGGGATTTTTAGGGGAGAGGGCTATGGAAATGGGTGTCAATGGAAACAATCTATAATATGAATAGAAGAGAGTTTTATTTGAGCCAAACTGAGGACTATAGCCTGGGAGACATCCTTTCAGATAGCTCTGAGGAAATGCTCTGGAGAAGCCTGGTTTTCAGCACAGTTTTATATCTTGTCATAACAAAGAACATCATGACAGGGGCACATTCCTTCAAGGTTTCAAAAAAGACACCTGCACAGTGAGTCAGTATCACCTGGAAAGGGAGTCTTATCATTGAAGGAGTACTAGTACTAGTCAATGCTGTTTGACATCTTAGCTCCTCTCTGACCTGTGCTTCCATCCTGACATCTTCTCTTTCTCACTCTGATCATCCTGCCTCCCTTTTATAAGGTGATTAATTGGGTCCACCAGATAATCCAGGATAATCTCCACATTTTGAAATCCTTAACTTAATCATGTCCGAAAAGTTCTTTTTTGCCATTTAAGGTAACATATTCACAGGGTCTGGTGATTAGGACATGAACATCTTCAGGGGGCCATTATTCAGACTAGGATTTACCCCATAAATGTTGCCCTACATAATGCAGTTGCCTCACAAAAAGCTGCTTTTGGTGAAAGGTCTAAAAGTGATTAACCACCCGATTTCTTTCCATGTAATATTATTATGTAATTTGTATGGCTTATTTAAAATTAGAATAAGAATTACCATTTTATATTTGTTTGACATTTTTCAAAGTACACTGCATGATAAATACAGGAATTTGAATGGATTTAGAGGTTAAAGGAATTGCTGCTTCTCCTACAAGTCAAACTCAGCCATTCTCTAAAAGAAAGAAGCCACTACACGTATGTACGCTATATAATTTTCCTCTTGTAGGATGATTCATTAAATAATTTTCTGACTCCTTTCTTCATATTTTTATGACTACTTATACTTCCAAATATTTAGGATTAACATTTCCTAGATTTGAATAGTTGAACCAGCAAAATTGAAGATAATCATTATTTGAAAATTGATCATTACTTGAATTATTTTTATTTTTTTATTTTTTTTAATATAAATTTATTTATTTGTTTTTGGCTGTGTTGGGTCTTCGTTGCTGCATGCGGGCTTTCTCTAGCTGTGGCGAGCGGGGGCTACCCTTTGTTGCGGTGCACGGGCTTCTCATTGTGGTGGCTTCTCTTGTAGCAAAGCACGGGTTCTAGGTGTGTGGACTTCAGTAGTTGTGGCACGTGGGCTCAGTAGTTGTGACTTGGGGGCTCTAGAGCACAGGCTCAGTAGTTGTGGTGCAGGGGCTTAGTTGCTCCGCGACATGTGGGATCTTCCCAGACCAGGGCTTGAACCCATGTCCCCTGCATTGGCAGGCAGATTCTTAACCACTGTGCCACCAGGGAAGTCCCAGTTTTATTTTCTTTAATTAAGCTTATCATTGTTTTCTTCTTATTATTTAAAAAATTATCTATGTATGTCTGCAGAAAATATAAAAAATAAAAATGGTAGAAAGAAGAAGAAAATAATATACATTTTGTGTAAGTTAGGTAGGAAGAGAATCTGGGCTTCTATTATTAGGACTTTTATTCTTTTCAACCTTCATAATATCACTGTTGTGTATATCATTGATTAGGTGCAAGTCTAAAGCTACTTTGTCCCTGTAACCACCACAGAATTGAGCAAATATAAAATTTAGTTTAGAAATACATAAAAGTGATATATATTTCCTTGCTATTCTTACTGTTTCAAATATTGAATGCCTACTGTTCATCAGTGAACATGATATATGTTTCAATAACTTACATCACTTAATTCTTACAACAAACCTTTGAGGTAGGCATTATTATTAACCTGCTTTTATTTTTTATCTATCTATCTATCTATCTATCTATCTATCTATCTATCTATCTATCTATCTATCTAGGAGACTGAAGGAGTTATTACTTGCAGTAAGTAAGGAGAACACCAGGGATCTTTTCCCAAAGCAGTATCTCCCTGAACTGCAAAATTGGGGAAATTTTAAAGTAAGGGTACATGCATATTCATAAGGGGGCTTGAGCAGAGGAGAATTCAGCATGTAATTGGGGGAAAGTTCGACAGAGTCCAAGCTTTAGTTGACTGAAGTCAGGAGGGTCAAATCATCATTCCATCCCCAACCTGAGTGGGGGCCTTAGTTCCAAATAAACCTAATTAGTTTAACATTCCTCTCTGAGATGTCTCAGGGTTCCTTCAAAGCATCCCAGAGTTAACTGGAGGCCAGCATCAGGATTTACTGAAGCTCAGGTTCTTTATGTCTTGTTGCAGAAAGAATTTAGGGAGAGACAAAGTGATAGGTAAGAAGTGGATTTATTTATAGAGGTACAACTTCCATAGACAGAATGTGGTCTGTCTCAAAAGGCGAGAGAGGCCCTGGGAGAAACACGCTCCACAGAGCGTGGGCCATCTCAGAAGGTGAGAGGCCTAACCTGCTTTTAGATATGGAAGAACTGAGACTCCTAGAGATTAAGTGACTTGCCAGGATTTTGAACTTTAGTTCTGACTTCAAGATCTGTGCTCTTTACTCTGTGTTCAGCCGTCTCCCTTATATACATGAGTTAGTGCTTTGAGGCTTTTATGGTTCACAATATTATGAGTTAAATCTGAATTATTTGATAATTTGAATCAAAGCAGCCCTTCCTGGGGGAGGCTGTACATGTGGAGGGTCAGGGGGGATATGGGGAATCTCTATACCTTCCACTCAATTTTGCTGTGAACCTCAAACTCTTCTAAAAAATAAAACTCATTAAAAAAAAATGAGTTGGATAAAAAAATTGTTGGATACAAAAATATCCAACTGTTAAAATAAAGGGCCAGATAGTAAATATTTTTGGCTTCATGGGCCATGCAGTCTCTGTCGCAACCATTCAACTTTGCTGTTTTTGTGAGAACACATAGACAGTTTGTAAGTAAATGAGCATCGCTGTGTTCCAATAAAACCTTTCTGTATTTATAAAAACAGAGCTGGGCCTAGTTTGCTGACCGCTGGCCTAGGGATTTATAAACTATAATTTATCCTTATTCTGGATTGGCTAGCACAATTTGGTTGGAATTAGATAGGAAAGGTAACTGCCATTCTGAAATATTTATCCCTATGACCTCATTATTAAATAGATCTATTTAACAGATTTGAATAAGTCTATTAAAACATTTTCTGGAGAATAATAATGGTCATGATTATGAAAACTACAGCTATATTTTATTTAGATTTTCTTCCTAAAGTTAGATGATGTTATAATGTTTCCAAAATATAATTAAGAAAATATTTGATGGGTGATAGAAGTGTGCTGCTATTTTAGTCTATGTTTCAGATATAATACATAATAATATATATTATATTAAAATTAATTAAATATAATCAATATTATATACATTTGTTTTTATTTTATTATTATATATTAAATATATATATCCATTTAAATGATCACCTTGTGATTTTACATTTCTACATTTTAACTATTTATTAGGATAGTACTTAAAACAATACCATTTTAAAATTGATACTGAGCTGAATTTGTTTTTTCCTACTCTTACTGTCAGAGTGATGAAGCCCAGTCTTGATTAAAATTTCTGTACTTGCTATCAGTATAACAAAAATGACCCGTTAGATGATATTTCAGAAGTAAGCTATAAATGCTTATGGGTAAATTATTTCCTGCTTTTATTAACTTGAGCTTTCCCTAAGATTCATACATAGTTCTTATTCCATGGTGGCTAAGCTCACTGTAATTTTCAGGTCTTTGCACAATTTTTGGCAATAAAATCAAACATTTACAAACATATACCTGTATATATTTGTCACTTCCTTGCTTAAAATCCTGTACTGTCTTCCCATTACCTTTGGGATAAGGTCCAAGTTCTTTAACTTGTATTATAATTGAACAGCTCTGGCTCTGAAGCCTTGCCTCATCCTTCTCCTCTGGGTATAGACTTGGATACAACACTTTCAAAGGGTTGTCCTGGTTTTATACTACTTTTGGAGCTACTGTCCCTCTCTGGGACAATATATATTTGCTTAGTATTCTTTTTAGATTTCTCTTATCCAATGGCTCTGTTATCTTTCATCCCATGGAACTGTGGCAGGGAGCCAAATAACACCAGAAGATAGAATATTTCAATATTCTAGAAATGGCAACCAGAGATTCGCAGTATTAGTGATCTCCAATTCCAATGACTGTTCTGGAAGAAATGACTGGCAATGGAGTTTTCTGGGGCAGGAATAAAAAACCTATCCAAAACTCCTAAGAAGAAAGAAAAGTCATTTTTTCTTCTATTTTAGAACCAGGAGGAAAGTGGTGGTGGTGGGGAGGTGGTGGTGAGATGAATTGGGAGATTGGGACTGACATATCTACACTAATATGTATAAAGTAGATAACTAATAAGAAGCTACTGTATAAAAAAAAAAAAAAAAGAACCAGGACTGATCTCCAGCTGGGAAACAAGATACAGGCTTAAATGGTATTTGAGGCCAGTGCCCATTGTGAGCAGTTCTGTGTGCTTTGATTGCTCAGTGATGTTGTACCAGCTAAATGTTTTAAATATGACCTCTCTTTAGAAAATAGATTATAATGGTCTGTTTCTTAGGCATAAATGCTAAGGTAAATGGTAAACCTGTTAATGTTAATAAGGAAAAATTAATAATAATTCTGATTTTTTTTATGGCGATAGTATACTTTTTACTTCTAGGAGTAAGACATAATACCTGAAAATTTGCCAGTGCCAACAGACAAATATAAACTAAAATATCAGCAATACAAAACTGAAATGAAAGAGGGATACAAACAGTATAGTCAGAGAAATGCACAAAAGACAAAGTCAAATATCACACATCAACAGACTCTGAGAAACAAGATAGATGACAAGGTAATGTATAACGCTTTATAAAATAGTAATGAAATTTAAAGAAAACAGTTACACGTATTATAGAAACATCTTTTTGTCTGATATGTCTTGCTGTTAGTCATAATAAAGTACAGTAGCTAACATTTATTTCTGTGTGCCAGTGACTATTTTAAGTATTTTACTTACATTAACTAGTTTATTCTTCACAACAACCATAATGGGTTATTATCACCATTTTCAGGCATGAAAACTTATACGACCTACTGACCTACTCATCTTTTCTCTGTTAGTAGTTTTCCACTTGCCTTGGGTTGGAAATAAGACAGTATTATATATCTGTTTTTGATGTAGCTGTCTTGAACTCTGTTGGTCTCACAGATTAAATTTTGAAGTTGAAAAATGGTTTCAGACTTTAAAGCGACCCTGTTTTATTCTAAAACTGTCATCACTCCGTGATTGTCTTCTAGCTCAGTTTGGGAGATGTTTTTAATATCGAATTGCTGAAACTGTTATACTTTAATTTAATCTTAATTAGGTATAAACTCACCATTCATGAATATAAGAGCAAAGTAAACATAATAAATTTAATGGCTTTCCACAAGCATACCAGAAAGGTCAATCTCGAATTTTACAAAGGTTTGAAAACATAGTTTATGATACTACTGGCCATACTTTATGAGAGCCCTTAGGTACAATTCTTCATTCAGTTAACTTTTAATAAGAATAATGTATTTTCAGGGAGGTTTGATGGTTGTATTTACTTAGCATTTTACTGTAGGTAAAAAAATGATAAATTGTAAGTAGATGCGGCATATCAGCTTTTTTTTTTCTAACGCATGTAGGAACTATCTAGAACTGACTAAATCACATGGTGTTTAGCTAAAAGACTAACAAAAGTTATGGGATTATTTGGTCTCTTTTATTTCAAAACAAATTTTCCAGATCCAAACAGATGCACATAAATATAATATTCTAGTATCTGTAGTAATAGACAGGATAATTTCATAACCATTTAGCGTCTGGCTGTGTATTTTTTGTAGGATCTACCATGTGACATTTAGATCACTGTAATAATGTTGGGAAAATAGAATGAAGGTTTCTATAAGTGCGTGCTTTATTTTCCATGGCAAAACGGTTCAAATAGTTTTAAAGTAAAACCTTGGTGTCCTTGAACACAAGTTCAAATGAGGACGCTTGTTTACTTTTGGTTTAAGAGAAGACAAATATTGTTTGCAAATCTTCCCATATGATTGTAAATATTTATATAGTATGAATAAAGGGTTTTATAAATAAAAGCCAATATTTGCATATTTTCTTCTGGAGAAGATCCTGTTTTACTTCTTCGATTTTTTTTTTAACCTGCATTTAACCTACATATTAAAAGTTTAATATGTTCTTGATAGTCTTGTGAAAAAGCCCTGGTTTCTATATATTCTATATATAATAATCTTGTACTTAAGGGGTTTGAGCAACGTATCTGATGTCTTTTTAAATGTATACCATTATGAGAACCAAAACTGCTGTATAAACGTGCTGTTAGTAAATCCTATTATTATTACATGAATTAACACTGGAATAGTAATCTCTGGAAATAGAAGAGGTCCCTGATATCCAAAACATAAGCCCTGCTTTAAAGCAGGGAGCCACTTGTAAATTGATTCTCTTTGCTGATAAAGAAAAGCTAGGGCTTCCCTGGTGGCGCAGTGGTTGAGAATCTGCCTGCCAATGCAGGGCACACGGGTTCGAGCCCTGGTCTGGGAGGATCCCACATGCCGCGGAGCAACTGGGCCCGTGAGCCACAATTACTGAGCCTGCGCGTCTGGAGCCTGTGCTCTGCAACGGGAGAGGCCGCGATAGTGAGAGGCCCGCGCATCGCGATGAGGAGTGGCCCCCGCTTGCCACAACTAGAGAGAGCCCTCGCACAGAAACGAAGACCCAACACAGCCATAAATAAAATAAATAAATAAGATTTGAAAAAAGAAAATGCTCCCTATTAATAAAAAAAAAAAAAAAAAAAAAAGTAAAGCTAAAGTTAGATATATTTAGAATCCAAGATAATAACTAAAGATCATAGCTACTAACTAATCAGGCTGATATATCAGTCAACTGATAATGTCAAACAGTAAAATAAAAGTTCCACTCTGCTTGATTGTTAAAGGCAAATTTCCTGTGTTGAGTTTTCCTTCCATTTAGTATAAAAAGGTGGTGAATCTCTTATTGTCAAATTGTTTTGCCACCTAAAACGTAAACTTATATGTGTGTGTCTATATATATATATGTATTTTAAATAGTGAAACATCTTTAAATAAAACATGAAAATCATTAAACTTCAATTTTACAGAAAATAATATTAATTCCCAAATTAATATTAATTAATTGTACTTATTATTAATCATTCCAGATATACCTTTTTTCACCAACTCTATAAAAAGACAAAAAATCTTCTGGATTTAGAAACAATCACCCTAATTCATCCATTCATTGTTTATTCTTTCAAAAATAGTTATCTAATATTTAACTACATGCAAGGTACCTTTCCAGGCACTGGTGATAAGTCAGTGAGTAAAACAGACAAAAATTCTTGCCCTTACAGAGCATATAACCTAATTAAGGAGTAAGCAAGAAAAAAAAAAAAAAAGAACAAATGAATGAATGAACCGATCAGTTCATCTAATTATGAGAGATGATGATAAATGCTATGGGTAGAAGGGAACTGGAAAGGCTAGGACTCGAGGTTGGGGTAGCAGTTTGTACAGGGTCATCAGAGAAGATCTCTTCCATAAGGTAGCATTTTAGCACACATATGAAAGGGTTAAGAGGTAAGCCAGTCAGGAGAAACTCTGTCATGAAGTGTCATGAAGTAGGAGTGGGCCTGGAGTGTTTCAGAAATATCAGGAGCAGTGTGATGAGAGGGAACAGCGAGGGAGAGGTGGGAGGAGATTGTTCAGTGAGTTAAAGGGAAGATGAGGCTGGGAGGCAGACCATGGAGGTCTTGTAGACCGCTTAAGGACTTTGCCTTCTATTTTGTTCTGTTGAGGATGGGTCTTATTGAGGAGGTCATCACAGTAATCCAGGCAAGAGGTGAGGACGCTTGCCTGGACCGAGGTGGTCGCAGCAGACTTGGATAAGAAGTGGTCACGAGGAGGAGTCGGATTCTAGATAGATTCTGAAAGGTAGGGCTGAGAATATTTGGTGATGGATTGGTTTTAGGCTTGAGAGAAAGGAAAGATGAAAAGCGACTCTAAGGCTTTTGAGCTGAGCAATCGGAAGGGTGGATTTGTCAATAACTGGAGTGGGGAAGACCACTGTGAAGTCTGATTTGGGGAGGTTAAATTTGAATACCAAGTGGAAATGCCACTGTTTCCTTTTTGTAAAAGATTAAAAACAAGTTGAAACAAAATAAAATGTTTTTGAAAGTTTCCTCCAACCTACACATAATGCAGAGCTTGGCTTCTACTTAAACATATCTGTCAATTTAATCTTTTAAATTTACCTTATATAATTCTAAACATTTTTTTGGTGCCTGTTAAAATAAATCACTATTTAGGAAAAACAGATATTATTGGGTAAATAAATAAAATTATAAGGTATCCTCGTAAATTTGTTCCCCAATAGTACATACTTAAGATTTATTATTCATTCATTGAATAAATAGCAAGTGCTCACTACATGTGGTCCTGTTCTGGCACCAGGGATCCTGCAATGAAAAAGACAGACAAGGTTCCTGCCCTCGTGGAACTTACATCAGGAGAGGCAGGCAACAAGTCATAAACAAATGTATAATAAAGTTTCATGTAGCAATCAAAGGTCATGAAGATGGAATGTGACCTTTCAAGGAAGATCTAAAGTAAGAACAAATCCTGGGGGAAAGACTCTTGAAATCTATTATGTTTTTGACAAGTTGCTATCTTATTGGGGCATTATTTTTTGTTAAGCTCATGTAAGCACATCCTATATTCAGAGAAAAATTTAGTGGTTATCTCTTTAGGATCCTTGTCAAAAGTTCAGAAATAGCAGACATAAAACCAATGAATCACCGAAGTAGTAATTAGTAAAAGTTTTGTGCACACACCAAAAAGACAGTTTGTGAACTGGGAGTACTCAAATCAGACACGGGATGAGACTCAGGAATCTATTGTTATAAAGCAGTTTATGTAGTGAGGCGGCAGTGACTTTATTCTTCACAGTGGTTGGTTATAATATGAAAATTTTCTTAAATGATAGGGAATTGGTTAGTGGTTATCAATTTGGGGGAACAGTTTACGTTTTGCTTATGATTTCCAGAGACACAAGCAAGAAATGACCCAGGTCAAGTTAGTCTCACTTGTCTTGCAAAATAAGCCAAATTAAGCTTTGCTTTTATGACTAAACTGGTATTGTCTGCTCAGGGAATTTTCAAGGCTGATCTCTGTTTGTGTTTGATTTTAACAATCTCAAAGGATACACCCCATCTACTGGTAATTTACTTGTGAACTTAATTTTATAAAGGAGTGACATGCCCATATTTATTAAGTTCACAAAGACTCAAATGGACAATTATAATAGTTGCTACTTTTTATGAAATGCTTACTATATGTCGGGTACTTTTATAAGTGTTGGACATGTATCATCTCATTTATCATTTTCGTGTGTGTGAAGTAGTTACTAATGTTAATTCCCATTTTATCTATGAGTAAACCGAGGCACAGAGGTGTCGTCTAGCTAGAAAGTGGGAGAGCTGGATTCAAACAGGCAGTCTGATTGTCAGAGCCTGTACTCTTAATTTGACATATCCAGTGATCATTTTATCCTTTATTTTGTTAAAAACAAATATTCTAAGTATGTGTATGAGGGTTCACTTATTGCTTCACGTCTAGTGTGTACAAGGTGCAGAAGCCATCACAGATGATCTTACAACTCTGGATAGGAAAGCCCTCCTACAGCAGGTTATGCAGACAACCCTTACATCACACAACAGAGTACAAGAAAATCTGTTGCTGTAAGTTATTGGTATTTTTACTCATTCGATAAGATAATTTGCCCTCCAAGATTTTACAGACTTAAAATTGGATAATTGCAACAGCTGAATTTGGACAGAGGGGAATATTCATTAATATGCAAATTCAGTCCTCACTCTTACCACAGATTGGCATTTGGTATGTTTACTGTGGAAAAATCATCTTGAATCTTTGGGAGTTCGTAAAAATTTAGTTTATACTGTTCAAAATGTTCATTGACCACTACTTATGACAATGGGCTAATCTGCATCACCCCTTCCCCCAGAAAGAAGTAGCTGGATGATTTATTTTTTATTTTTTGAAAGTTATACACTAATACAACTGTAGAAATTCAGGCCAATTAAGAAAAATAGCAGGGATAAAGCAGTTTTTCTTTAGTAAAAGGGAAACAAAGCTCTAGACTCTCAATATCTCAACTTTAAATTATATGTTTTACAAAATCACTGAGATTGCTTAATGAGTATTATTTAGACCAGTTCTTGTACAAATAGATGGTTAAAACATTTCTATAGTGTCCTGGAGTAAGCAGACCAAGCTGCTTGGAGTTGGAGTCCGTTGGCTACCTAGACACCCACAGGTGATTAAAATCTTAGGCACACCTGTAATGGATTGATGGAATATCAGTATGTGTTGGCTCAAGAGTTGAGAAAATTCTGCTTTAGATGGCCTAAATAATAATAAAACATGGATTTAACTAGTTACATTATCATTATCATTGAGGGGAAATTCAAAATAGATTTTATTTGGATAACAATCATCCAGAATCAATACATTTTGAACTGACAGTGATTTGTAATCAATCTCTGGGCCAGCTGGACTGATTTTCTGTGGCTGTCCCAAGTTAGTAATTTGTTCTTTTACTAAAATCACATATACATTATTTTCTATGCCTATTATTGTGTAGATATTTATACTTAATAGAATAAGGAGTATTGCCAGGATGAAAAAAAAATTTAAAAAGCTACTTTATAGGGCAATGTTTTGTCCCAGATAGGGCTTATTTTGATATATTCCTGAAGTTATACTTGCATGGATGTTACTTAAGGCCCATTGGGTACTGTTCTTGGTATAATCTAAAGCCATTTGGGTGTCAGTGGATTTCTTTTCCTTATAATTACTTTCTTAGTGAAATCATATCTAAATTCACCATCAAGCACATTTTACTCTATTGTGGTAGCACTCATTTATCAGGTTTTTAAAGGAAAGTTTATGTGAGTAAACTTTGAATGCATCTGAAATTAGTACAAATTTACTTTTAAAATGTAGGTGGAAACACTTCAATTTAGTTTTTAACTAAATAAACAACAGAAGCAGTGAACCTATGGTTTTTATGTCCATCTCTTCTAGTTTGTCATTTTTCAGTGTTATCAGATCCTTTGCATCTGTGTGACTTCTGCTTCTAATCTGCTTTCTGTTTACACAGACCTCTAAATCAGTGTGCCTGAGGGTGGTTCTAACCTTTCCTCCAAAGTGTAAGCCACCATAAATGTCAACGCCCAAGGTGGGCTTTCGGCGTGGACTCTGTATTCATTAATGTCACCTCTTTTGCTTGCTTCTGGGTTTTACATCCATTGTCTGGCCAATATGGAAATCTCCTATGATTTCTAACAAAATTTAAGTGTATTATTTTTTAGGAAATAAATGTATTTTTAGGTTAAAAAATTGGAATTTAAATTGATTAATGATGAATACAGTAATCTATATTTAAGAAAGAAACTGGAAGTGTTTAACTTATATTTTAGGACTCTTGTGTTAACTATAGGATTGTTCTGCCTTATGGACAGTGACATTTTCTTTATTTTCTCTTCTCAGGAAACTGTGGCTGCAGAGAAGAAGAAACAGACTGTCGCAGAGCAAGTGATGACAGACCACTTATCCAGGTAAGGGTTAGTAACTCGTAATAGAAATCCATTCAGAAGGTATTCATTAAATTTCTTTTTTTGTACATGACACCCATATCTTTGGGTGTCAATCAACAAGTGGTCAACTCAGAAGTTTCCACACTTTCTGTGTTCACTGCACTTGTTGTGTTTTAGTTAATTTTTTCACCAGACTCCTTGGCCAATAGAAATACCCAACAGTTCTATTTATTAACTATTTTTGTCTAAACAACTTAGTAAATATTTACTTTCTAACAACTTAATGGTCATCTGAAAAATAATACACATAAATTGAAAGAAAAAATATTTTAATTTCATTCTTAAATAAGCACAATTACTTACTAATGGGATGTCTGCACTTCTTGGCACCCCACAATCTCTCAGACCTTAGAATTGTGTAGGATTTTGCCACCCTCACTTTCTAGCCCACATGGCACTTGCTTTTTATCACAGCAACTCTAGAAAAGCTGGCTTTGCAAAGATGTGATATCATTCATTGAAGGAGTGTAGCATGATATCTTGTTGAAACTGTGAATTATCTTGAACTAGTAGTTTTTGTGGTATCCAACAAATATGAAGTATCACTATGTCCCTCAAAAGTTAAAAATATCTAGAGGTGTCCCTGTGAGTTCCCTGTGACATCCCAGTGTGACTTAGTGAACAGTTTGGGAACTGTGAGACCATCAAGAATTTTAAAACCTAATGTAAAGTGTCACAACCCTTAGAAAACTATATAAAGTTTCAATACCTGCTGTGCTTAATTGCATGAATATGTAAGTACTGTAGGATTCAGAAGAGGCTGGAATAGTCTATGAAGTCTTCAAGGAAGAAGTAAGACTTAAGTTTAGCTTTGAAAAAAATAATCGTTTCGTTGGGTGGCAGAGAGAAAGAATGATGGTCTACATGCATGTGTCTTAGTTAATTCTTTGAAACAATTAATTTTATTTACAGTCTTTGGTGTATCTCCATTATCTCATGAACTGACTTTATGTTTTCACCCCCAGAATGCCACCACAGTATCTCTTCATAAGATGACTAGTGACATCCATATTGCTGGACTAATGGTGATTTCTTAATTCTCATTTACTTGACCCATCAGTGACATCTGTCTGGGTTGAAAACTTCCTTCCCTTCAAAACACTTTTCTTTTTCTCCCTTGACTTCTGGCATAGCACACTTGGCTCATTTTTCCTCCTACCTTCCACTCCTCAGCCTCCTCTCCTGGTTCCTCTTCATCTCTCCAGTCTTTATACATGGGAATACACAAGGGCTCAATTCTTAGACGTCTACATTTACTCCCTAAGTGATCTCACCCAGTATCACGTCTTCAGTAACCATCTACATGCTGATGCTTTCCTAATCCAAGATCCCAAAGTAACATTTTCCAAACTGGGTTCCTGAAAGTGGTTTCCCTTCCCTCCCCTCATGATGAAATCCTCTTTAGTTTTCCTCCATGGCAATCCCATTCTTTAAATTATTTAGGCCTAAAATCTTGGTGATGCATTTAATCCCTCTCTTTCACTCAAATCCTATATGCAGTTTGACAGCAAACACTCTCAGGTCTACCATCAGGATAAATTTACCCCCTCTGCTGCCACCATCCCTGTTCACACTGTCATCTTCTTTTTTTTTTTTTGAATTTTATTTAATTTATTTTTTTACACAGCAAGTTCTTATTAGTTATCTGTTTTATACATATTAGTGTATACATGTCAATCCCAATGTCCCAATTCATCCCACCACTGCCCCCCACCCCCACCACTTTCCCCCCTTGGTGTCCATACGTTTGTTCTCTACATCTGTGTCTCTATTTCTGCCCTGCAAACCAGTTCATCTGTACCATTTTTCTAGGTTCCACATATATGCGTTAATATATGATATTTCTTTTTCTTTTTTTTTTAGCATCTTTATTGGAGTATAATTGCTTTACAATGGTGTGTTAGTTTCTGCTGTATAACAAAGTGAATCAGCTATACATATACATATATCCCCATATCTCCTCCCTCTTGCATCTCCCTCCCACCCTCCCTATCCCACCCCTCTAGGTGGTCACAAAGCATGGAGCTGATCTCCCGGTGCTATGAGGCTGCTTCCTACTAGTTATCTAGTTTACATTTGGTAGTGTATATATGTCAATGCCATTCTCTCACTTTGTCCCAGCTTACCCTTCCCCTCCCCATGTCCTCAAGTCCATTCTCTACGTCTGCATCTTTATTCCTGTCCTGCCCCTAGGTTCTTCAGAACCTTTTTTTTTTTTTTTTTTAGATTCCATATATATGTGTTAGCATACAGTATCTGTTTTTCTCTTTCTGACTTACTTCACTCTGTATGACAGTCTCTAGATCCATCCACGTCTCTACAAATGACCCAATTTCGTTCCGTTTTATGGCTGAGTAATATTCCATTGTATATATGTGCCACATCTTCTTTATCCATTCGTCTGTTGATGGGCATTTAGGTTGCTTCCATGACCTGGCTATTGTAAATAGTGCTGCAATGAACATTCGGGTGCACGTGTCTTTTTGAATTATGGCTTTCTCTGGGTATATGCCCAGTAGTGGGATTGCTGGGTCATATGGTAATTCTATTTTTAGTTTTTTAAGGAACCTTCATACTGTTCTCCATAGTGGCTATATCAATTTACATTCCCACCAACAGTGCAAGAGGGTTCCCTTTTCTCCACACCCTCTCCAGCACTTGTTGTTTGTAGATTTTCTGATGATGCCCATTCTAACTGGTGTGAGGTGATACCTCATTGTAGTTTTGATTTGCATTTCTCTAATAATTAGTGATGTTGAACAGCTTTTCATGTGCTTCTTGGCCATCTGTATGTCTTCCTTGGAGAGATGTCTATTTAGGTCTTCTGCTCATTTTTTGATTGGATTGTTTGTTTTTTAATATTGAGCTGCATGAGTTGTTTATATATTTTGGAGATTAATCCTTTGTCAGTTGCTTCGTTTGCAGATATTTTCTCCCATTCTGAGGCTTGTGTTTTTGTCTTGTTTGTAGTTTACTTTGCTTTACAAAAGCTTTTAAGTTTTATTAGGTCCCATTTGTTTATTTTGTTTTTATTTCCGTTACTGTAGGAGGTGGATCAAAAATGATCTTGCTGTGATTTATGTCAGAGAGTGTTCTTCCTATGTTTTCCTCTAAGAGTTTAATACTGTCTGGTCTTACATTTAGGTCTTTAATCCATTTTGAGTTAATTTTTGTGTATGGTGTTAGGGAGTGTTCTAATTTCATTCTTTTATGTGTAGCTATCCAGTTTTCCCAGCACCACTTATTGAAGAGATTGTCTTTTCTCCATTGGCACACTGTCATCTTCTGTCTCCTGGATTATTTCAGACACTTTTTAACTGGACTCATTGTATCTGCATTTGCCCCTATTGGTCTGTTCTCAACCCAGCACCCAGAGTATGTCCATTAAAAGACAAGTCAGATCAAACCCTCCAGTAATTTCCCATCTCAATCGGAGTAAAATCTATAAGACCTATGTATTGGTTATATATCACCATAAAACCTAGTAGCTTAAAACAGCAGTCATGAATGATAGCTCATCTATCTTCAGGTCAGCTGTCCAGGCTAGGCTTGGCTGAGTAGCTCTTTTCACTTACTTTTGCCAGTTATATATGAGCAAAAGCAATGGGCTTAATTCTGAGCTTAAGCCTTAAGAAACCTCATGTGTTTCCATTTGCCTTTTTGTGCTTCTGCCATCTTTGTGAGAAGAACACAGCTCGGTCAACCCACTGGTCTCAGGAAGAAAACACTTTTATAAATGCAGCCAGGCCACTTAGCCAAGATTATCCTAGATGAGCAGATCTCCAACCAACCTACCCTTGCATGAATTAGTTCAATGGAGATCAGCAGAGCCATCCAGCTGCCAAAGCAAATCAAATAGCTAAGCTTAAAGCCAAAGGGAAAGAAAGTACACTACACTTATAATGAGGCCATGGCAAGGATGCGGATCAGGAGTGCTGAAAAACTGAGGTCAATAATATGTTCTCCCCAAGCCCTGCATGATTTGCCCACCGTTAGACCCTGGACCCCTTTTCCTACTTCTCTCCCTCTTGTTTACTCTGCTCCACCATCTGGCTTCCTCCCTGTTCTGAAACATATCTGGTTCACTTCTGTCTCAGGTGCTTTGCATTTATTTTCCCCTCTGCTTGAAATGCTTTTCCCACAGAAATCCATATGGCAGCTTACTTACTTTGCTTTCTGTCTTTATTCAGAAGTCACCAGCACATTGTCTTTTTGTTTAAAGAATAGTAAGAGGAAGACATGAAGCTCTGAGTTCCCTCAAAAATTTCAATTTATTTTTAGATAATGCTTATGGAAAAAGAGATAGATAAGAATATTCACTTTTTTATGGTCAGTGTTTTTTAATTATTAAATTTATTCATTTAATATCTGACAGATCATGTATTCTGCCAGTAGTATAAATTGGCATTTGTATATGAGCTTTTCCAACTGCTTATAAATATGTGGATGCTAGAGCAATTCATTATAACATTTAATTGTCAGACTTTGTATTTTCCTGAATAGGGCTGTAATCAGTGATCCAGAACAAAATTTAACCACTGAGAAGCAAGAAATTGCTCATATCCTTCCAAATTCAAAGCTGGTACCTCTTCGATTTAGGAAAAGAACACTACATGAAACAAAGTAAGAAGGTTTTACTTATATAAAATGAGGATGTAGTATGTTATAAATGTATTTTTCAAATGTACTTTTGTATCTAATGGAAAAGTTTTTCTGCATGTTTTTGCTTTTTTCTATATAAAGGAAAGTGGAATTTTTGGAGTTCAGATCCCAGTTATGCCACTTTAAGATATCGGGGTACACTTTGCCCTCCAGATCTTGTATTTAGAATTTAGGAATCATAGCCAGTACCTTAGGCGATAATATGTGTGAAAAGACACAATACAGTAACTGAGACACTTGTATGTGCACAATATATATTGGCTGAATTTCAATGACATAATATATTAAAAATTAGTATTGTTTAAAAATTATTACTTTCTGCCTTTTACTTTGTACTTTATAAAATCTTTGGTTTGGTATGGACTTTTACAGTCTGCTAGTGCAGTCCACTGAAATTTCTCAGTGACTTCACTGACAGTTGACGTCTAGCCTCAGATTTAAAAGAATAGAAAACCCACCAGTTCCTGCAGCAGTTCTTTTATATTTTCAGACTGCCATAATTGCTAGTACTTTCTTATAGCTTTTATCTTTTTATCTCATTCTTATTTTCTGGAAGCCTTTGTTTCCATGTCTTTAAATATTTGAAGGTATCATGTATTAATTTCCTATTGCTGCTGTAACAGATTACCACAAATGGTATTTTAAAACAACACAAATTTATTCTCCTCCAGTTCTGGAGGTCAGAAGCCTAAAATCAAGGTGTTGACAGGGCTGCATTCCTTCTGGAGGCTTCAGGGAAGAATTCATTTCTTTGCCTTTTTCAGTTTTTAGGGGTTACCTTTATTCCTTGGCTTGTGGCCCCTTCGTCCATCTTCAAAGCCAGTAATGGCTCGTGTTATATCAGTCTGAGGCTCCTCTTCTGTAGTCACATATCTCTCTGCTTTCCTCTTATAAAAACACTTGTGATTGCATTGAACCTACCTGGATAATCCTGGTTAACCTCCTCATTTCCAGATCTTTAACTTAATCACATTTGCAAAGTCCCTCTTAACCATATCATGTAAATTAACTAACTACGTGTTCTGAGGATTAGGATATGAATATCTTTCGGAGGCCATCATTCAGCTACCATATACCTAAACATCTCTTTCTTAAAGTAAACTTTTATAGAAATAAAACATTGATTCACAAAGTGTACACATTTTAAATGTACACCATAGGAATTTTCACAAACTGAACAATACTCATGTATCATTCCTAGACCAAGAAATAGGACATTACCCCAGAAACCCTCCATGTGCTGCCCCTCAGCTACTATCCACCTCCTCTGACATACCAGGTTAACCTCTCTACCTTGATATTGTAAGTATAACTATCTGGTTATATATTTACATGAAATCGCAAAATTTGGACGCTGTGTCTGGCTTCTTTTGCTCAACATTATGTTTGTGAATTTTATCCATGTTATTTGTAGTTGTCCTTTATTCTCATTACTGTACAGTATTTTATTGTACAAATATAGCACAGTTTATTTACTCACAGCTGTTGGTGGACATTTGGCAATTTATGAATAGTGCCGCCGTGAACGTTTGTGCATTTTTTGGGTGAACATATGTACCCATTTTTGCTTAGTACACACTTACAAGTGGAATCGCTGGCCCATTTAGTATGCATATGTTCAGCTTTAAAAAATACTGCCAAATAGTTTTCCAAAGTGGTTGCTGCAATGAAAACTCCCACCAGTAGCAGTGGGAAGGTGCCAGTGGTGCCATATCTTTGCCAGTGCTGGGAATTGTCTATAGTTTTCATTTTAGTTCTTCTTATGGGTATATATTGGTGATTTTCACTTGCATTTCACTGGAGACTAATGATGTTGAGCACTTTTCATATGTATATTGATCATCTGGATATCCTCTTATAGGAAATGTCCATCCAAGTCTATTGGGTTATCTTTTTCATATTGATTTGTGGAACTTATTTCTATATTCTAGTTATGTGTCCTTTTTAAGCTATGTTTATTGGATGTATCTTTTCCTACCCTGTGGTCACCTTTTCATTCTATTGACCATGTCTTTTGATGAACAAGAGTTGCTAAGTTTATAATAGACCAGTTTACCAATCTTTCCATTTATTGTTAGTGTCCTTTGTGTCTTCTTTACAAAATCTCTCCCTACCACCAACTCATTCCTCTGACTCGTAATGCCACTTAGGTCATATGCGAAGTTGTTATAAATGCATGGTTGGCTTCTAGGCTTTTTTTTTCAGTCTCATCTACCTGTTATGCATTCCTGCACCAATATTATCCTGTCTTAATTAGTATTGTTATATATTAAATACATAAAGCTTGTTTAGCTTTAATTTTGTCTTGGCATACTCGGCTCGTTCCTCTTCAATATAAATTTTAGATTTAGCTAGTCTAGTTCTATGAAAAATCCTACGGGGGTATTGCTTACAATAATTGCAGTGATAGGCTTCACTCCCCTTATTCATTATTCCCAGAGGAGGAGGAGAAAATTCTGCTTCATAGAGTGGGAAGCAGGAATTGGCATGTGTAGCGCAGCCCTTCCTCTCCTCTTTTTCTTAGGAGCCAGCTGTCTGCAGAAGTGCACAGTCTCACCTATGCACTAAGTTTTACAGGGCCCCTCCCCAGCTGGAATGAGTGGGTTGATCTGTTTAATTCTAGTGTTAAGGACTTAGGTTATTGTTGCTACATTTCTAAGCCATGGTTTCCAAGTGCTTTATCAATAATAAAATTCATATGTAAGTCTTCATCTGCCTGATTCTTCTTTCTCTATTGGTTAAGAACTTGGAGATGTATTGGTGTTACTTATTGGATACATAAAACCCCAACATGGAACTTTCCATTTTATAATATAAATGCCTATTTAATTATTTTATGTTTTCAAAAAGACTCTAGACTCCTTGAAGCTATTATGTCAACCTATCACTGTTAAACTGAGTTCTACTTACCTTTGAGAAGCAATATAATGTAATGGTTATGAGCAATTTTCTTTGGCTCTGCCATGTGCTAACTGTATAACTCTGTAAACTTTATTTTTAGAATGCGGATAATAGTACTTACTTCCTAGAGTTATTGTAAGCATTAAGTGAACCAATACACATTAAAATGATTTTAACACAGACTAGTGTCTAAGAAGTTCTTAATAAATAGTAGCTATTATTATTACTTTCATTTTCTCAGCATTCAGAATTGTTTCAGGCACATAGTGGGCATTCAATAAACACATTAATACTAACGGATTAAATTGAATTAAGATGACCAAGCTTTCATGGCTCCACTCTGTGTTCACAAACTCTCATTTGGTTTACAGATTCTTATTTGCTATATCCTGCTTACCTTTCATAGAGACCTAGATTTTATAGAGGTATAACTTTTCAAGATCTCAATGAGCTACAAACTTACTATTTACATTATTGCAATTTCATTATACCTGCAGTTTTATGGGAATATCATAAAATTACTTAGGAAGGGAAGTAAAGAAACATCACCGAATCTTCAGATTTCTTAATATAAAGGAGATTATTGGTAGTAGGGTGTCAAAGTGTGTGTCATTGGGTTTTGCTTTATATTAGGAAACAGAATTTTAGGACTGGCAGTCCTTGTGAGATAGTTCAATGCTATCTAAAGGCCATAAAGATTAAATAACTGATCTGAGTTTCACAGCTAGAACTATAGCCAAGACTGGAACCTCATCCAGCACTCTTTTTCTCTACTCTATTTTGGCAAAGAATGTTTTCAGCTACGCATAACTGAAAACCTGACTGACAGTGGCTTAAACAAGTCACGATTTATTTTCCTTATACAACCAGCTGCTTGGAGGTAGGCAAGTTGGTTTTAGTTCAGTGGCTCAGTGAGGCGCAGCTCTGGGCTGGCTTCCCTGAGATCATATTCGCCTCTCCGACATGGTTGCCTGATGGCTACAATGGCTCCTAGCATCATATCCCTGCCATGTTCACAGGCAGGAACTCTTCCCGTGCCACTCTCTTATCAGGACAAAAGAAAGTCTCTCCTGGAAGTTTACTGAAAGAACTGGGTCCCTTAGTCACTTCTAATTGCAAGAGGCTAAGAAAGCAAATTCTGTGGTGGGAGAGAGGCAAAGAAGAGGGTTAGAAATGGCTGTCGGGTAGCCCTGCAACTGTGCCAGGCACAAATGTGCTATCTCTGCTCCGTACTGACTTTGTAGCACTTTGATATAAGTTCTAACGTTAAAGTCATTCATGTATTATATACCATAGCTCTGGGTAATTTCTTCTCTGTCTGCCACAGCTAGCAATCTGGAATAAAAAGAGGTTTATACCTCACCTTTATCCAATATGTGCATTTTCAAAATATTAATTTTTGGGGTACTTTTATCATTTACATCAAATTTAAATTTGTAATTTAAATATAATTATTAACAATTGTATTTCTTAGCAGGATAAGAACTCAGTCTACATTAACTGAAAGTATGCTTTCTCATAAAGTACAATTTGATGGTAGGATCATATCAAGGTAATCGTCATTTTACTAAACTTTTTAATCCTATGATTATAAAAAGGTATTTTCTTTGCAAATAGAAATAGCAATAATAATATTAGTTAAATTTGTCACATTTAAGTGAAAAATGTGAATTTAGCACAAACGTTTTTAGGTAATATATATTTAATTTGTTATAAAAATTATGGGAAGTATGAGTCTAAAAGAAAAACATTTCAATTAGAAGTTATTTAAAATGTGACTTTAAAATGTCTTTCAAAAAGAAATTTATAAGTGAATCTTTAAAGATACATATTACTACTAGAAGATTCTAAACTATTTAAAAATCAACACTTATGTAAGCTGCTTTATTTAATTTCATTTTAATGGCTTAAGTTAACACTAAACTATTGGTAGATGTAAAGTGACAAATTCTTAAATCTGTTATCCAGTCTTATAAACTTCCAGTAATACATAATGCTACTTGATGTTCTACATGAATATTAAAGGTAGGGTGGTTTTTTAAAAATTATATTTGTTCAGTGATTTTAAACTTGCCGTGAGAAAAGGTAATAAATGTATATCTATCTCTGAGTGGCTTCTTGCAAGCTCAACATTTTTTTTAAAGGTCTTTCACTGTATCTTAAGTCTATGCCAAAATAGTAATCTATATTGTAATATATCCATATTCATATCAGTGTAAGATAAAGCTTTTTTCTCCATCCAAATCTGACTTAAGTTGACACTTCAGCAATCTCTGTCATGGTTTCCCATAACTCTTGCCCATTACCACACATTTGAGCGAGTTCTGTTATCCCTCCTTGATATACACTATCCATTTATTATTAAATATGAAAAGTGTCCTACTTGAAAATCTTTGATATTATTCTGCTTTTCTAGAAATGGACATGATGCTTGCAGAGAGCTGGTTGGGCTCTTTTTTACTCATGACCAGTCCCTTACAATTTATGAGTATCGGCAATTTGGGAAAAATAGGTATGCCATAAAACATTGTCACAACTCTCAAGATGATTACTTCCCAGAGAAGCTGAATAACTTTACATTTTTGTCATTTAACTTCTAGAACAAATGTGCTTCCTTTTATTCAAAAAAACATTTATTGTCATCAGCATGGACAACTTGGTGATTTTTATACTGTAAGTTGAGCATGTGTGCGCACACATATGTTTTACTCACTGGTGTTGGATTTTGAGGGGTCCTGTGGGGCTAGCGGAGCAGAGTTTCTAGTTTCCAGTTTATTTTTTTCCCTCCTTCCTGAGCAGGGACATTTGTGTTGGCTAATGGTTGATATTTCCCCAGGAGGTTCTGTCTCTCAGCTCCAGATCCCAATGGTCTGAATCTAAGCATAGCATTTATTCCCTGTAACACTCCTTCCACCACCACCAATTCCACAATATAAGCCCAGGAGAGCTTGTCTCTTGGTACTTTTAAAGGCCCTGCCAGGCTATACCACTGGGTAAGTGGCCACTTCAATAGTACCAGGAGTAATTCTCCACCTAATGCAGGATTATCTTCTGAGGACACAAATTTTTCTCCACATGGGGCACTTGGCTTCTAGAGCCATCATATATCTCCTAGTAAGCTTATCTTCCTTGTGATTTCCCTGCCTTGCACATGTCCTGGCGTACGGCGTATAAAAAGGATTCCCTAGCATGAGTCCATCATAGGTAATGTCAGAATTTGTATAGTGCTCTTAAATTTTAAATTGTTACATTCATGTCATCTCATGATTAAAATGTAGCACTATCCACAGTGATCATGTAACAAAAATATACTCATAGGCCAAATCACTGGAAATGGAACTGTGAATAACTTAAAAACATTCCCTGCTTTTGTGGGAATTACAGTCTAATGGGAAACAGTCAGAAGGGCCAGATAGGAGGGGCAATGACCCAGTTTTGTCGAGTCAAAGGAGGCTTCTTGGAGAAAGTGCCATCAAACCTTGACCTAGGTAGGCTGGGATACGTAGATGGAAGAGGGTAGGGAAAGGCTTCCAAGTGGAGGAGACAGCTGGTGCAAAGAACAAAAGCATGAAAGACATGGCTGTTTTTGAGAACTGAAAGTAGTTCAGTGTTGTTGAACTCTGCTTCAAGGTGGGGGTGGGCAAGAGACGAATCAGAGCTTATTAAGGGCGGCCTTTTGTTAAAGACTTGTCGAAAATGTCTTGGGGAGTCACTGAAAGGGAAGAGGTGGATGAAATGAAGGGAGGTGGCATCATCAGGTTTGTGATTTAGAAAGACTTCTCTGGTTGCAGTGTGGGGAATGGATTGAAGACTAGTACAAAGGACCAGATTGGATTGAACTACATTAATCTAGGAAGGAAGTTGAGACAACCTGAATTAGGCGAGTGACTGTGGCTATGAAGCTAATTAGAAAAATTAAAAAAAAAATCTTCAGGCAGTAGAATCATAAGATGTAGTGACCAGCTCGGTGAGGAGTTGGGGGTGAGGAAAACCTTTACATCTCAAACTTGGATTTAATACATTATGCATACACTCTATATCTGTATCTATTATCTATATCTGTGTGTATGTCTCTTAAGCCAGCCTCTAGAGATTGAGAAAAGTAGCTCCAACTCACATTTCACAACCTGTAGGAAGAATGTTTAATGCCTATCCCAGATAGATGAAAGTTACCTCTAGCCCTGAGCTGCTGTCTCTAATAATTTATTTGTTCTCACTGTCCCTGTTCCATATTACTTGAACCAGATGTGGAGCTTTGCTCCCTCTTATGATTTCCAAGAAAAAGAAAGAGAGAAAGAGAGAGGGAGAGAGAGAGAAGAGGGAAGGAAGGAAAGAAAGGAGGAAGGGAGGGAGGGAGGGAGGAAGGGAGGAATGGAGCAAAAGAGAGAGAGAGGGAAAGAGAAAAAGAGAGAGAGAGAGCCACACACAAACTATATATATGATACCTTCGGTGTGTGGCAGACATTTTGAAGGGGATATGGAGGGAGGTTTATATTGCAGCAGTGAACGGAATTTACAATTTGTTATTAGACAGTCTTATTTTTAAAAATATGTCCTTTGAATATTTCCCATGGTAAAGGCCCTCCTCTCAATTTTCTGACTCCTTTCACCTCTTGCTCTTCCCCACAATCTTCTATTTCTTTGTGCAGAAATATTCAACCTTATCTTTCTTTTTGGGGAGCGTTGGGTCTCTTTTGCCTTCCAGGTGTTGCTCTGGAACTTATCTTTTCATTTCTATATGCCCCATCAAGGTCTTTTTTCTAAATACTCCCTAAAATAAATTGTAATGCCAGCTGTTAAGATAATACTTATAGAAACATACACTTGTGTCCATAGACACACACACATAAAAGTGCACCCACATATGTTCACTCACATACATACATATATTGCTTTGGATGCACTGACACAGACCTCATAGATGTACCGTTACGCACACATGTATGTATACACACATATGCTTAGATGCATAACCCTGCTACACATATCATGTAGTCTCTTTAATTGCTTAAATAATAATTTCAAGAAAATTTATATACATTTCAAAGAGTGAAGAAGGTACTTATAGTTACAAGTTTTCTAAAGTAAATGCTCCAGGATAAAGGAGAGGAGAGAAATCTCTTCCCTTATTTTCAAAAGAGATAATTAAGCCTCTTATTTTAAATTTGTGTTTGTCCATATTTGACCATATTTATTTGAGAAACTCAGAAATTAAAATAATAACAATTTTCTAAGTTTGGATTAAGGATTTTTGAGGGGAATTTTTTCAGCAAAGCCTTGATTCTCTAAATAGCTTAAAATTAGTTTTACATTTATGTAATGTTTGTCATCAAAAGACCAGGTGAAAGAGGGTGATGAACCTGTCATAGTTCATCAATTTGCAGCACATATTTCTGTGGATTAATAGCTCTATCTCTGTATTTTGGGGTGTCATAATTTCCACTGAAATAACTTGTCCTTTCTTCCTCTGATTCTAAAAAACAATTGGAGTTCTTATTTTTTTCACATGAATTGTTGAATCTAAGATTGTTCTAATTGGGAGATTGGGAAATTAGTTCTCCTATTTTCCTATATTATTAGCTGAAGCCTGTGTTGTTTCTAAATATTCTCTCAATATACTTTTTTATTAGTATAAAAGTATATCACATCAGATATAATCAAACTTGAATATTTAAAGTTAGTATTAGTTGTAGTTTACTTCTTATATATTTTATAGTTTAAATAATTCAATTTGTTCATTTCTTTAGGGTGCAAACTTGACATTTTTGAGTTCTGATCATCCCAGACTTCCAGAAAGCATAAAAGAAAACACATTGCTTACACTTTGAATCACAAATATTGATCAGAGAGCTTTGGATTCTCTCAAGTAAGTCAAACATGCATTTGTCATTTTGGAGGTAAGTGAAAACATTATGTTTATTATATTAAAATGAGATTCTATATCAAAGCATTTTGATTTTAGTTAAGATTTATATTTAAAAAAATAAAGCATAGCTATACATATCCATTTTATGTGCTATATCTTGTACTCAAATACACTCCATGTGTGGGAACAGTTATAATCAAGTAGAAATTTAAAATGTCCCATTTTAAGTTAAAGTACTTTATTAATTTGCCTGTGCTATAACACTTTTATTTTACCGAATGCTACCAAAATAATACATTTTAAAAGATGGGATACAATACAATATAATAACAACTTTTCCCACATTTTTAGTGTGATGCTTTTTTTAAGCACTAAAAAAAGTCTTGGGTTCCACATGCTTGTGGTATTCATTGATTGATAATACATATAATGAAAAAACAATGCTATGAATCAAAAGCTTTTAAATGAATTTTGGTTTTTTTTTCTTCTTATCACAGAAAACATATATGCCATTCTTGTGGAGTGTTTTTTGGTGCTAAATATAATCAAGATAACAATAATTGGTGTACTCTCTGTACATTAGAGGCCATTTGCTATAAATTGGCTATAAGGAAGTCTGTGCTTCTTTGTCTTTTACTGTATTGTTCAATATGATTGCATTTTTTTTTTTTGCTTTTTAAAATAACATTTTTACATTTTATACATTTAAAGGTAAAACTGCTTTTAAATTTAATAGTTTTAATTAAGTATTTTAAAAGAACATTGAAATAGCTACAAAACTGAATATAATGTTTAAAGGTAGTTCTTGGAAGGTTTAAGGATTTTAGCTTTTGATTTATCATATTTAATTCTCCCAAGGATTAAAGCAGGGAGCAAAGGTGGGACTTGATTAATCTCTAAGCACTCTTCCAACTTTCTGTAGCTTATTAAGAGTGAGAATTTATTTGAGAATTTCTTTGAGTCTAGAGCAGGGAAAGCTTAGAGTTTCCATACTCAAGATTGCAAAACAATATATTTTTATCACTGCGAACATGTCAATTGCAGAACTGATTCTGTGGAACATGATGATGTAACCAATGAAGAAGCCAATGACAGATTGGTTTTCAAGGCCATTCAAGGTGTGTGTCATTACTATACTCTCAAGTATTAATTTTCAACCATTTTCTTTGTAAGTAGTAAAGCAGTATTTTCCAGATATTGCTTAGTTTTTTGGCACTTGATTTATATTTCCTATTTGCTTTCCTATCTTTTTATAAATTTATACACACATACATGTTTAAAAATATTTTTAGTATTTCTCCTACTTTAATGATCCTTTCTAACTGAATAACTAGTATTTTATGATTTATGAATTTAAAAATTTTAGAAAGTACTAGATAGTATGGGTTTTATTCATGAAATGAATATAAGTGATTTTTGCAATATAGTACTTGTCTTATGCATTAGATGATATCCTAAAGAGATTTGTGGCGGCCTAGTGTGAAAAAAAAATACTAGACTGGGAGCCAGATTCATGTTTGGAGCCGTTCATCCAGTAGACATATGACTGTGTATACTCTTGCACCTCTTTCGTTATATCTAAAATAGGGATAATAACCTCTTTTATTAACTTTCAGAGTTGTTGTAGGTGATAAGTGAAATATATGTAGGTTTTGGTACTCTAAAGCATTTTATAGATTTGTTTCTAGAGTCCACTCTTGTAATCAATACAGTATACTAGGCTCAAATAGACAAGTCCTTTGTTGAATCTCATAGTCAAGAAGGCAGGAAGGCATTAAACAAGTAATCACAGAAGTCAACATATAATTTATAAATTTTGATAAATCCTGATTTATCATATAAAGATGATATGGGAGTAAGAAGGCTAAAAACAGATTTAAAAGTTGTCTGGGATTGGTATTTGAACTCTCAAATATTCTTGATGCCATTGTTACTAAATAGTTTTCTCTGTTCTATCACGATCAATATGGTATTTGTCACTATTGTATCTAGTGACATTTGTTTTTTCTTCTAATGTATTATATTTAATAACTGCTCTGGTAAAGTTACCTATATTTTCTCAAGTAAAGATGGAACAAACTGCATCAAATGAAATCTGTCCCACAATGAGAATGAGCCTAAGAATATAAATTCTTATAAATTCCTAGAAGAAAGGGTTACTTTAAATGTATAAGTATAGGATAGCATTCCAAAGCCTTGATGCTATTTAATATATAACCTACAGTTTGAAGATTTCAAACTATTTTAGAAATTTTGAACTGATGAATTGATGTCAGGCAGATCACCCAAAAATGTGTAATTCAGTTGGTAATTACAAAGAAAGAGGAAAGAGATTAAAGATATGGGCTTGATAGATGAAGAGGAAACCTGGAAAATTTTTAAAAACTAAGATTTTATTTGTAACATTTAGGTTATTTTCATGCTGATAAAGTGAACCATTATTTTCCTATATATAAAATATAACACTTTTACCACACAGTGGTGCTATTGTTCTGGTATATTTTACATGTGATTTTGTATATAACCCCCTTTACTAAGAGCATTCTATTTTTCAAAGCCTTTTGTCAGTCATACGTATGATCTGGTTGCATATTCACATCCCTTATGTCAGTTATATCAACTTTAATTTTCTTACCGGAGAGACAATTGCAATTTGATACATTTGTGCATAGGAATAATTAGTTTCCATCTCTCTTCTTCTTAAACAGATGTGCTAAAAGAACAGCTATGTAAAAGAGGTGTTTGTATTTTGACTGGATTGAGAAAATACCTTCAACAATTGGACAAGGAAGGAAATGGACTTTTAGATAAGGCAGATTTTAAGCAAGCTTTAAAAGTATTTCACTTAGAAGTGTCTGAAAATGTATGTACCACAGATAATTCTCTGCAGTGAATGACATATTATTCTTCAGTGGTCTTATTCACTTTTCTACTGAAATTTTAGTAGTTCATTTGTCTCCTTCTTTATGCCTCATTATCAGTGTTAAGCCATCAGGCAAGTCCCGCTGATTTTTTAAATGTCAACATTCATCCCTCCCTCATATACTTATTAAGAGCCTAATAAGTGGGCATTGTTCTAAACTCTGAGAAGACATACTCTGTACTCTTAAGGTCTTCATAAGTAAAGGAAAGAAAAATATAAATGATTACAAAACAACATGATAAGTGTTAAATAGAGAATGCTTTCAGAACATGTGAGATAAATTGCAAGCCAGGTTATGGAGAAGGAAGTTCATAGGATTCCTGGAGGTGGGTACATGTCCGAGCTGAGTTTTGAAGGATGAGGAGGAATGAAGCAGACGAGAGGGGAGGAGGAGTGTGGATCAGACAATGGCTACTTCAGGAAAGGGAGAAGCACATGGGAAGGCTTCCAGGGGAGAGGGAGTGCGGCAGGTTCCAGGAATTGCCCCAGAGGCTTCACCCCTACCTTTCCCTCTGCTGTGAGTAATCTTCCACCAGACCTTTGCATGGCTGAATTTTCACATCATTCAGGTTTTCTCTACTAAGAACACTACACTGACACCTCCATCTAAAGGAGCATCCCATCTGATCCCTGATCCTCTCTATACCATTTTTCCATTTTGTTTTCTTTATACCACTTTGTATATATTCTCTGGCTCTGCCTGCAGTAGAATGGAAGTCCCATCAGGGCAGAGACCAAGGTGCTTCTTGTTTCCTGCTCTATTTCTAATACCTCGAATAGAACCTGGCGTTTGGCAGGTGCTGAATAAATAGACGATGCATGAGTTGAAATAGATAGATAGGTGGAAGGAAGGAAAAGAGAAGAATGGAGAGAAATAAGCCTAGCAGTGTCCATTACATTAAAGCTTTGCATGCTACTCTCAGAAGTTTGGATTTTATCCTGAGTGTATATGAATTTGAAACATGTCTACCTCAAGGGTTTTAGATAAGGCATTCTCTTGCATTGTTCTCTTTTGCTTCAAATCGTCTTGTCACAAGATATAGTACATTTTGTGGGAGGAACACTGGAAATTGAATTTATGAGATAAAGGTTCAAGTTCTAGCCTTAACATTTGAACTGTGTGATCTTGAATAGGCCTTTTCACTTTTCTGACAGACAGACTCTGGTGGAGCAATCCAGAGATAATACTTATAGTCAGAGTTGCTTTGAAACTCAAATGAGAAAATTACATGCCTTATCAATTGTAAACTTCTGTGCCGGTATGGTATTGCTTATTATTGCTGTGCTATACCTGTCTTGTGTTTTTTTACAATATTTAACCTTGTGGCCCACCTAGTGACACACACTAGGGATTATCTAACTTCATCTCTTCCTTGCATTAATAATAATAATAATAATACTAGTAATATAACAGCAGTAGAAAATTAGAAAGATGTGGTGTCTTACACCCTGTTTTTTCTTTTCCTCTATAATATCACTGGAGGCTGCCCATGCAATGAGAAGCAAAAACAAGAACATAAGAATCACCAACCTGGGTCTAATTCTGGCACTAGTTTTAGGGAAGGAAAAGTCATTCTTACTAATTTGAAATTTAAAAAAATTGGTATGCCCCCTAAATAGCCTAATTTATATAGAGATACTATCAATAAATATACCTTAGTTTTTTTTCAACTGAATTATCATTTTCCATCCTGCACCATATTTTAGAAAGAGTTATATAAATTTGTTGCCACTTTTGGTAAATTATTCAGTTCTTGAAAAATGTTTCTTTTAAGCTTCTAGCATTATCTTTTAATTCTAGTATCCCTTGAGTTGGGTGAGCAAATTCATCTTCTATCCATATTACGTATGATTTTAAAGATTAAGCTCATTTTCACACTTAAAAGCTCATTTTATAGACCTTAAAGTCTTTTTATGTACAGGGCATTACAACAGACCAAAAAAATGTATGGGTTGTTGAGAACTGCAGGGGGGCAGGGCGTCTTAAGTTTCCTTATTAAAATTTTAATTGAAAAAATTAGGAGGAAATGGAAGAGAATATTTTGGGGGTAACCATTATTTGTCAGTCACCTTGCTAGATGTTTTATTTATATTCTCATTTAAAGCTAACAACTTGACTGAAATATTGAAAATCTATTTATCTGAGTTTAAGAAAATCTCATGCTGTATTTTTTTTGGTTGTTGTTAGGAACTTTATGAATAGAATATTCTATTAAATAGTGCATTTGCCAAAGAAGTAAGTGGCAATAGTAAAATGAATAAATTGGCATAAGGGATCTACTCAAAACAGCACCTTTCAGTGTAAATCATGGAATAATTGTTAGAGTCATTCAAATCTCTTATACTTTCAAGTATGAAGACTAGCAGAAGTACAGTCAGTATCCTGATGCCTTTTGGAGGCATTCCAGTAAGTGAAGTGACTTCTTAATTGTCACTGATATAATACATTAAAGATAATGAAATGGTCAAATTCAAGTGAATGGTAAGCATTTTTTATTGAAAAATAAATAAATTTAAAAAGATACATTTGTGATTTATTGCCACTCTTAAATGTTTCTTAACTTTATGGAACTGTCCACTACAGAGTTCCTCTAAATAAGCTTTTTTAGTGCCTTTGATTGGATTTATAAGTAACTTTTTAGAATTTTCTTATTAAGTCCACTACCTTGTCTAGGGCTACAACAGATGTAACAAAATGCTATTATGATGATTATTGTTGTGGCCATATATAAATTAAAGGTGTAACAGTGGTCTCTGTGTGATCATTTCTAGGATTTTGAGTCTTTGTGGCTAATTCTAAATGGTTACGGCAATGGTAAGGTTGATTACGGAGAATTCAAGCGTGCCGTTATTGGTGAAATGAATGAATACAGGAAATCATTTGTTCAAAAGGTAACTTGAAGTAATCTTTCAAATAGTTATTTTTAATAGATTTTTAGGTTCATTCTTTTAAATCTTTAATGAATTACCATTGAAAATGTTTTAAATTCCTTTCCCTGTAATGTATTTTGGGTTTAGTAAAACACAAACACACACATACACATACAAATCTACCCAGTATAAAGCAAAATAAATTATGCCTATGTTTTAGGAAAATATTATAAAAGGAAAATAAAATCTGAAATTAAATTTCAGTTCACAAATTACTAATTCCATAAATTGCTGGCTCCATATAGTTATATGTCTATATCTATTATTAAATATTTCCAAGCCTCAGTTTCTTATCTCACAGAACTGGTCTAAGGTATTACATGTAAAATTACGAGCATTATAGCTGTCCCAGTGTCAAGGCTCAATGCACATTATCTTAGGATGATGACTAAAACATGTTTCTCTACTTTTTAAATATGCATGCTAAATGTTCAAATGAAGATTAAAATGATCATGTTAAATTGTAATTAAAAACAGGAGCTCTGACTTCTTATGTAGGGGAGAAGATATTAGGTTCTGGTAGCCATTTTTAGAGCATGCTTTTGAGCAATGTAGTTTTCTTTTTCTTTTGTATATGTACCTAATATAAAATGTATATTTATCTAATACTGAAACAAACCTATTGTGAATAGGGTAGTATGAACAATTACATCAGGTACAAATCTCAAATAGAAAATATCAAAATCTTTATCTTTACTGGCCAAAAGACAAAATAAAAACCTTATGTTAAACAAATTCACCACATAATATTTATAAATTTGCATATATTTTTACCTTACATGTCCTGGTGATAGGTGTGAGTATCAGGAGTAGAAACTGGAGGGTTGTCTCTTTCATAAGTCTTGGTCCTGGGAATAGAGGACAAAAGTAGACTTAGTTTGCTAGGGCTACCATAACAAATACCATAGACTGGGTGACTTACACGACAAAATTTGTTGTCTCACAATTCTGGAGGCTAGAAGTCCAAGATCCAGGTGTCATTAGGTTTGGTTTCTCCTGAGGCTGCTTTCCTTGGCTTGTAATTAACTGGCTGTCTTCTCCCTGTGTTCTCATGGTCATCCCTCAGTCTGTGTTGTCTGTGTCCTAATCTCTTCTTCTTATGAGGATACCAGTCATATTGGATTAGGGCCAGCCCTAATGATTTCATTTTAATTTAATCACCTCTTTAAAGGCTCTATCTTCTTCTGCAGTCACACGCTGAGGTACTGGAGGTTAGGGCTTCAACATATGAATTTTGGGGAGGATGCAATTCAGCCCATAACAGGTACCACATACCTGTGACATTATTGTGAATAAACAAACTTGATTCCAGTTTTGACTCATCTGCAAATGTAGGATGTTGCTTTTGGTCAGTTGTATGTTTCTATGGACCCACTCCTCTTCTCAATAAAATATATTTTATGATCCTCAGAATTGCATTGAATTAGAGGAGTGAAAAAACAACTAGCATTTCGAAAGGTAGTGTTAAATTTCAGGAAATAGAGTAACACAACCCATTTAAGAATTATTTAACTTTCTCATTGATTTTAGTAATGGAATATTTGCAGGTTTACTTTTTGAATCAAAATAGTCCTGGTCATTTGCCTTGGCCATTTATCAATTTCATGTGATTCGTAGAGCTGAAAGTTACCTGAGAGGTCTTTTACCCAACTCCTCAGTGTGCAGAAGAGGAAAGCCAGGGTAACAGAGGTTAAGTTACTTTCTCAAGGTCAGGGTGCTAGAAAGTGGTAGTGCACCTTAAGTGCAGGTTACCGAATATCTTGCTCCAATATCTTTCTCCCTGTTTTCATGATGCTTCCTTCATATACCACTTTAGTACTTTAAACTGTCTTGTTTAGAGGTCAAAAATAACCTACTGCAGAATAGAAAATTAGGTTCTAATGATTTCATAGAAAAAAATAACACTTCTCTCTTTATTTAGGCCTTTATGAAACTGGATTTTAACAAAACAGGCAGTGCGCCTGTTATAGACATAAGAAAATGTTATTGTGCAAAGAAGCATCCTCAAGTAATTTCAGGTAATTATTACAAGTCAAAATGCATTAGATTTCTAAAATGTGAGTTAATCAAAGTATTATCTTTAAATTATATTAATTTATAGCATGGACTTGAGGCCATTAAGTGAGGACTATCACCTCTTTCTTTCTCAAGATTGCTTTGGCTATTCGGGGTCTTTTGTGTTTCCATACAAATTGTGAAATTTTTTGTTCTAGTTCTGTGAAAAATGCCAGTGGTAGTTTGATAGGGATTGCATTGAATCTGTAGATTGCTTTGGGTAGTAGAGTCATTTTCACAATGTTGATTCTTCCAATCCAAGAACATGGTATATCTCTCCATCTATTTGTATCATCTTTAATTTCTTTCATCAGTGTCTTATAATTTTCTGCATACAGGTCTTTTGTCTCCTTAGGTAGGTTTATTCCTACATTTTATTCTTTTTGTTGCAATGGTAAATGGGAGTGTTTTCTTAATTTCACTTTCAGATTTTTCATCATTAGTGTATAGGAATGCAAGAGATTTCTGTGCATTAATTTTGTATCCTGCTACTTTACCAAATTCATTGATTAGCTCTACTAGTTTTCTGGTAGCTTCTTTAGGATTCTCTATATATAGTATCATGTCATCTGCAAACAGTGACAATTTTACTTCTTCTTTTCTGATTTGGATTCGTTTTATTTCTTTTTCTTCTCTGACTGCTGTGGCTAAAATTTCCAAAACTATGTTGAATAATAGTGGTGAGAGTGGGCAAGCTTGTCTTGTTCCTGATCTTAGTGGAAATGCTTTCAGTTCTTCACCATTGAGGATGATATTGGCTGTGGGTTTGTCATATATGGTCTTTATTATGTTGAGGAAATTTCCCTTTATGCCTGCTTTCTGGAGGGTTTTTTATCATAAATGGGTGTTGAATTTGGTCGAAAGCTTTCTCTGCATCTATTGAGACGATCATATGGTTTTTCTCCTTCAATTTGTTAATAAGGTGTATCACGTTGATTGATTTGTGTATTTGAAGAATCCTTGCATTCCTGGGATAAACCCCACTTGATCATAATGTATGATCCTTTTAATGTGTTGTTGGATTCTGTTTGCTAGTATTTTGTGGAGGATTTTTGCATCTATGTTCATCAGTGATATTGGCCTGTACTTTTCTTTCTTTGGGACATCTTTGTCTGGTTTTGGTATCAGAGTGATGGTGGCCTCGTAGAATGAGTTTGGGAGTGTTCCTCCCTCTGCTATATTTTGAAAGAGTTTGAGAAGGATAGGTGTTAGCTCTTCTCTAAAGGTTTGATAGATTTCACCTGTGAAGCCATCTGGTCCTGGGCTTTTGTTTGTTGGAAGATTTTTAATCACAGTTTCAATTTCAGTGCTTGTGATTGGTCTGTTCATATTTTCTATTTCTTCCTGGTTCAGTCTCAGAAGGTTGTGCATTTCTAAGAATTTGTCCATTTCTTCCAGGTTGTCCATTTTATTGGCATATAGTTGCTTGTAGTAATCTCTCATGATCCCTTGTATTTCTGCAGTGTCAGATGTTACTTCTCCTTTTTCATTTCTAATTCTATTGATTTGAGTCTTATCCCTTTTTTTCTTGATAAGTCTGGCAAATGGTTTATCAATTTTGTTTATCTTCTCAAAGACCCAGCTTTTAGTTTTATTGATCTTTGCTATCGTTTCCTTCATTTCTTTTTCATTTATTTCTGATCTGATCTTTATGATTTCTTTCCTTCTGCTAACTTTGGGGTTATTTTGTTCTTCGTTCTCTAATTGCTTTAGGTGTAAGGTTAGGTTGTTTATTTGAGATGTTTCTTGTTTCTTAAGGTAGGCTTGTATAGCTATAAACTTCCCTCTTAGAACTGCTTTTGCTGCATTCCATATGTTTTCAGTTATTGTGTTTTCATTGTCATTTGTGTCCAGGTATTTTTTGATTTACTCTTTGATTTCTGCAGTGATCTCTTGGTTCTTAAGTATTGTGTTGTTTAGCCTCCATGTGTTTGTATTTCTTACAGATTTTTTACTGTAATTGATATCTAGTCTCATGGCATTGTGGTCAGAAAAGATACTTGATACAATTTCAATTTTCTTAAATTTACCAAGGCTTGATTTGTGACCCAAGATATGATCTATCCTGGGGAATATTCCATGAGCACTTGAGAAGAATGTGTATTCTGTTGTTTTTGGATGGAATGTCCTACAAATATCAATTATGTCCATCTTGTTTAATGTATCATTTAAAGCTTGTGTTTCCTTATTTATTTTCATCTTGGATGATCTGTCCATTGGTAAAAGTGGGGTGTTAAAGTCCCCTACCATGATTGTGTTACTGTCGATTTCCCCTTTTATGGCTGTTAGCATTTGCCTTAGGTATTGAGGTGCTCCTATGTTGGGTGCCTAAATATTTACAATTGTTATATCTTCTTCTTGGATTGATCCCTTGATGATTATGTAGTGTCCTTCTTTGTCTCTTGTAATAGTCTTTGTTTTAAAGTCTATTCTGTCTGATATGAGAATTGCTACTCCAGCTTTCTTTTGATTTCCATTTGTATGGAATATCTTTTTCCATCCCCTCACTTTCAGTCTGTATGTGTCCCTAGGTCTGAAGTGGTTCTCTTGTAGACAGCATATATATGGGTCTTGTTTTTGTATCCATTCAGCCAGTCTATGTCTTTTGGTGGGAGCATTTAATCCATTTACATTTAAGGTAATTATCGATATGTATGTTCCTATTACCATTTTCTTAATTGTTTTGGGTTTATTATTGTAGGTCTTTTCCTTCTCTTGTGTTTCCTGCTTAGAGAAGTTCCTTTAGCATTTGTTGTAAAGCTGGTTTGGTGGTGCTGAATTCTCTTAGCTTTTGCTTGTCTGTAAAGCTTTTAATTTCTCCATCAAATCTGAATGAGATCCTTGCTGGGTAGAGTAATATTGGTTGTAGGTTTTTCTCCTTCATCACTTTAAATATGTCCTGCCACTCCCTTCTGGCTTGCAGAGTGTCTGCTGAAAGATCAGCTGTTAACCTTATGGGGATTCCCTTATGTGTTACTTGTTGTTTTTCTCTTGCTGCTTTTAATATTTGTTCTTTGTATTTAATTTTTGATAGTTTGATTAATATGTCTTGGTGTGTTTCATCTTGGATTTATCCTGTATTGGATTCTCTGTGCTTCCTGGACTTGATTAACTATTTCCTTTCCCATATTAGGGACATTTTCAACTATCACCTCTTCAAATATTTTCTCAGTCCCTTTCTTTTTCTCTTCTTCTTCTGGGACCCCTTTAATTCGAATGTTGGTGCATTTAATGTTGTCCCAGAGGTCTCTGAGACTGTCCTCAATTCTTTTCATTCTTTTTTCTTTATTCTGCTCTGCAGTAGTTATTTCCACTATTTTATCTTCCAGGTGACTTATCCGTTCTTCTGCCTCAGTTATTCTGCTATTGATGCCTTCTAGAGAATTTTTAATTTCATTTATTGTGTTGTTCATCATTGTTTGTTTGCTGTTTAGTTCTTTTAGGTCCTTGTTAAACATTTCTTGTACTTTTTCTATTCTATTTCCAAGATTTTGGATCATCTTTACTATCATTATTCTGAATTCTTTTTCAAGTAGACTGCCTATTTCCTCTTCATTTGTTAGGTCTGGTGGGTTTTTGCCTTGCTCCTTCATCTGCTCTGTCTTCTCATTTTGCTTAACTTACTGTGTTTGGGGTCTCCTTTTCGCAGGCTGCAGGTTCATAGTTTCCGTTGTTTTTGGTGTCTGTCCCCAGTGGCTAAGCTTGTTTCAGTGGGTTGTGTAGGCTTCCTGGTGGAGGGGACTAGTGCCTGTGTTCTGGTGGATGAGGCTGGATGTTGTCTCTCTGGTGGGCAGGTCCATGTCTGGTGGTGTGTTTTGGGGTGTCTGTGGCCTTATTATGATTTTAGGCAGCCTCTGTGCTAATTGATGGGGTTCTGTTCCTGTCTTGCTAGTTGTTTGGCATAGGGTGTTCTGCACTGTAGCTTACTGGTCGTTGAGTGGAGCTGGGTCTTGGCATTGAGATGGAGATCTCTGGGAGATTTTTGCCGTTTGATATTACATGGAGCTGGGAGGCCTCTTGTGGACCAGTGTCCTGAACTTGGCTCTCCCACCTCAGTGGCACAGCCCTGATGCCTGGCTGGAGCACCAAAAGCCTGTCCTCCACACAGCTCAGAGTAAAAGGGAGAAAAAAAAGAAAGAAAGAAGAAGATAAAATAAAATAAAATAAAGTTATTAAAATAAAAAATAAAAAATAATTTTCAAGAAAAAAAATGTTTTTAAGTAAAAAAAAAAAAAAGGACAGAGAGAACCCTAGGACAAATGGTAAAAGCAAAGCTATACAGACAAAATCACACAAAGAAGCATACACATACACACTCACAAAAAGAGAAAAAGGGGGAAAAATATATATATCGTTGCTCCCAAAGTCCACCTCCTCAATTTGGGATGATTCATTGCCTATTCAGGTATTCCCCAGATGCAGGGTACATCAAGTTTGTTGTGCAGATTTAATCCCCTGCTCCTGAGGCTTCTGGGAGAGATTTCCCTTTCTCTTCTTTGTTCGCACAGCTCCCGGGGTTCAGCTTTGGATTTGGCCCTGCCTCTGTGTGTAGGTTGCCTGAGGGCGTCTGTTCTTCACTCAGACAGGATGGGGTTAAAGGAGCAGCTGATTCGGGGGCTCTGGCTCACTCAGGCGGGGGGTGGGGGGAGGGAAGGGTATGGAATGCGGGGCAAGCCTGCGGCGGCAGAGGCCGGCGTGACGTTGCACCAACCTGAGGCGCGCCGTGTGTTCTTCCGGGGAAGTTGTCCCTGGATCCCGGGACCCTGGCAGTGGCGGGCTGCACCGGCTCCCGGGAGGGGCGGTGTGGATAGTGACCTGTGCTTGCTCACAGGCTTCTTGGTGGCGGCGGCAGCAGCCTTAGCGTTTCATGCCTGTTTCTGGGGTCCGGTCTGATAGTCACGGCTCGCGCCCGTCTCTGGAGCTCCTTTAAACGGCGCTCTTAATCCCCTCTCCTGGCGCACCAGGAAACAAAGAGGCAAGAAAAAGTCTCTTGCCTCTTTGGCAGCTGCAGACCTTTTCCCAGACTCCCTCCCGGCTACCCGTGGTGCACTAGCCCCTTCGGGCTGTGTTCACGCAGCCAACCCCAGTCCTCTCCCTGCAATCCGACCTCCGAAGCCCGAGCCTCAGCTCCCAGCCCCGCCCGCCCCGGCGGGTGAGCAGACAAGCCTCTCGGGCTGGGGAGTGCTGGTTGGCAGCCTTCCTCGGTGCGGGAATCTCTCCGTTTTGCCCTCCGCACCCCTGTTGCTGTGCTCTCCTCTGTGGCTCCGAAGCTCATCCCCTCCGCCACCCCCCCACCGCCCTGCCATCTCCGCCCGCGAAGGGGCTTCCTAGTGTGTGGAAACCTTTCCTCCTTCACAGCTGCCTCCCACTGGTGCAGGTCCCGTCCCTATTCTTTGTCTCTGTTTTTTCTTTTTTCTTTTACCCTACCTAGGTACGTGGGGAGTTTCTTGCCTTTTGGGAGGTCTGAGGTCTTCTGCCAGCGTTCAGTAGGTGTTCTGTAGGAGTTCTTCCACATGTAGATTTATTTCTGATGTATTTGTGGGGAGGAACGTGATCTCCACGTCTTACTCTTCCGCCATCTTGAAGCCAAACAGTAAAGTTTAGTATGTTCTTTTACTATAAACAGCTGAGGCCCTTCCTGAGATACAGCAAAGTTTAATGGGAAACCTGTGGGAATTCCAATCAGAGAGATCCACGTAATTCACTGCTTAACCATCTACTGTCTGTGTCCGACCAGTGGAAATAGCCTACTTAATGTCAGAGATTAAAAATAGAATGAGTTAATCAAGTAAAATATCTTCCAGCAAAGATTTTCATAGGCCTCTGAATCCTGTGTTTGCAGTAATATTTTCTAGCTGCAGTTATGAGTAACTGCTTCATAAAGTAACTAATGCCTTTAACACATTGCATTACTGTGTTATCAGCCTATAAATCATGAAACTATTTACTTGTGTTCTTCTTTCCTCATTTCTAATGGGAATGAAACCGAGTTGTCTAAAACATTAACAAATACAAGAATATCTACAGAAGTAACTATTATTTTGCCTATACATAAGGATACACCCTGTCAGACGCTTTTAAAAGATGCTTCAAATGTGTGTTAAAGTCCTCACCATTAAATTCTAGTTCATACAAGAAAATGTTTAAATAAATTGAAGGGTAGTTTGACATAAGATTTCAAATTGTTGGAAAGATTTCATCAGGTGACTTAAGTATTTCTTTATCATCATCAGCCAATTCACTGAACTTTTAAGGACATTGTTTCATAGTCAGTACTATTTTACAGGACATTCCACAGAGGAAGAAATCAAAACATCTTTTCTAGAAACATTGAAAGATGCCTGCAGTAAGTCTGATGAAGTGTCATATGGTGAATTTGAAGATTACTATGAAGGTCTAAGTATAGGGATAGTAGATGATGAAGATCTTGTTAATATCTTATGTACTCCATGGGGGATCTAGTTTTTTAAAATGAGTATGTAATCAGTACTAAGCATTTTAAAGGAGAGATGAATTGAATGTTAAGTATCAAACACTGGAATGTATTTTTCTAGGCATCTCATTATTCTGTTTGTTTGTTTTTGTTGTTTTCTCAAAAAAGTTGAGCCTGGAAAGAGAAGTATTCAGAAAAATAGATGTAAGGGTATGTGTAAATTCACACACATGTATGAGTGCTCGCCTGCTTATAAGTTTATAAAGATCTGTCTTTTTGATTTATTACTTATCTTGAATAAGTAATTATTCAAGTAATTTTAGTAGGTCATATTTTATTAGCTTTCATAGAAAAGTAACATCTGTATCAAACAATAGGTGAGCAGCTATACAGTAACCACGTTTCTTGTCCATTGATTTTTTTTGCTACCCATTCCCCAAAATATAATTGCCACCATTCTCAATTTGATGAACTAGACTTGGGCCCAAAGCCTATGAGACTGAAATAGTTCAGCTTGCTTCAAACATCTGAAAATGTTAAATGAATTAAAGGATATGCAAAAGAAACTTTCCATGCAGTGTGATTATAGATGTTTTCTGTACATAAATATTTAGAATGGTGGAGGCTTACCCCTCAAATGCTTATTTAAACACTGACTTGTCTTGTGAATTCTTGTCTTCCAAATCATGTACTATTGCTTGTTCAATAGAGCACAATGTAATTATTCTGGTGACCAGTTCTATTTGTTCTTTTATTCTCTTTTTAACTGCAATTCCTATTACCTGCACAGAATTATTATTTAACTAGAAACAATACAAAATGGGAAGAGAAATATTTTCTTAGAATATTAAATAAAGACCTCAAAAAGTATGTTATCACTTGTATGGACTAAGGGATAATTTAGTAATTCTTAACCAAAATGTAAAAAGTTCATTTGTGTCCTAAAATGAATGTATGCTATCCTAAATAACACCTCCTTTTGGTATACTAAACAACTGAAACATTTTTTTCTAAATAGATCTTATTTAACAGTTAGATGTAATCATTCTTTATAAATTCTTCTACGTTCCTCACATCTCTTTGGAAATACAGAGAGAAGAAAAAACTTTATAGAGTTATTTTCAAGTTTGTGGTTTAAAATTTTATGTATTAAGATAAAACAAACTATAAAAAATAGTGTCAAGCAAAATAAGAAGTGGTTGAAAAATGAAAATACTGTGTAGAATATGAATTTTGGCATATAGCTTCATATCTTTGACAACATTATCAGAAATGTGATGTGTGTGAACCCCATAAATTTAAAGTAGTACTTTTTCAAGATTCGAGGAGGTACTAAAACTTTCTACTGAAATATCAGAAACAAAGTATGCATGGACATTTTAGTGCTATTTTCTCTAGCTAAATTCTTTATTCCTTCTTCAATTAGGTTATTGTAATTAAAACAATATGCTGGAAGATGTTTTGACAGAAATAAGTCTATAACACTATTTCTGAGTCGCATTCTTTTTCTTGGAAAAATTTATCCAACTGTAGTCATTTTAAACCCTACAAATTGTTTTCACATTAAAATGACTAATAACTCTGGGTGTTCAATATGCATGTAATATTTTTCATTGGTAAATTTTTATTTAGTTCTTCTTAACAAATCTATTCTTAATATTGTTATGTCATATTTTCCTGTGAATATAATCAGAAAATGTATAGGCTGTCATATTGAGGAAAAAAAAGGGGGCAGGGAGATTCTTCCAGGATTTAACATATTAATATAACAGCATATTCTTCAATAAACCTCCACCCTCTTAATATAAATATTCATGTGATTATTTGCAGGAATTTTCTCTGTTTAGGAGATGTAACTTCTTGTAGTTAATTTCTTATTGTTTTACACTCTCATTTCCATGTAGAGCTAGAAAATACATGTTCAGTATGTTATTTGGCATATTTTGTTAAATTATAATTGGTGGCACAATAAATCATTCTGCTTTTGCCTCACTGTCTGCATTCTTCTTTGGTATAGTAAAAATCTATTGTTTAGTATTCAATTTAATAGAAGAGCATTTAATAGAAGTTACATTTTCAAACATCCACAGCATAATAATTGACTTTTGAAATTATATTAAAAATATAGTCTTCCTATTCTAAAAATCTCTTGATTAGCTTTAGAATACTGTTATATGTTGTAACGATGTTACATGAAGTTTATGGTTAAGAGTATTTCATTGTTCTCTAGATCTTTAATAGGTAGTTATTTGTTTGTGGTATAGAATTGCTTTTCCAGTTAACCATACTGTTTATTGAATTCTATATATTGATTTTACTGTTTCTATTCTTATAAGTAAAGTTTTACAGAATTTTCAGGGAAAATTTATATTTAATTAGAAAGGGGATATTATTTAGGAACTTTTAGCTGTATTTTAATTAGGAAAGAATATACATTTGTATGATGGAGCAACTAGAGTATAGTATAGATAAAAGTGTATGTTTCTGTTTTAAATTTTATGGTATATGTACATATGTACTTAATAAGCCAGTGATTCTGCACAGGGAGAGTCACTTAGGATAATTCATAATGTAGATGCAGCTGTAAAACACATCTTAGTTTATGAATTACTTTGGATTTCTAGTCAATCTAAGTTGTCAGTTACTTCAGGAGAGAACTGTATAAAGTAAGCTGTGCTTACTGCAGATTATCTAACATGCATTTGTGAGATTACAGTTTATGCTATAGTGCTTGCAAAATAAAATATGTACTGTGATAAATTGTAATCACTACTAGGTTGACCAGCAAGAAAGAAACATCTACAGTGAAAGTGCTTAAAGAAGTAGAAGGGACTGAGCCTGTATAACAGAAGCCAAGCAAGAGAAGAGAATCCACTGGGTTGACAGGGCTTATTAGAAACTGATGAGAGAAGAAGCTTGTGTCATTGCCTCCTACTTTTATTTTATGGTTATACAAACTTCTAAGGACAACTTACGTATTGGATGTCTTCATACAGTAAAGAATAAATACTCCATAGTGGAGCCACTGTTCATTTGATCATTACTTCATTCATTCAGTCATTTACAGCTATTGTGTAGCACTATCCATACAATTGCCCAAGGCAGAGGTATTCTAAATTTTTCTCACACTCTGTATATCCACTCAGTCTCAAGTCCTTTGGTTTCTTTCTTTTGAATCTGCTCCTTTCACTATTCTCAATTGCTTATGCCTTTGCTCAAGCTTTTACCGCATACCCCCTCATCAACTCTTTCTCTTCCCCAGTCCTACTTCAACCCATCCTACATATTGCTGTTGGAATGATCTTTCTAAAATGTACACTTCTTCCATGATTAAAATCTTCCCCTGGTATACCATATCTTTTAGAAAAGTTCAAACTGCTTCCCTTAACATGTAAACCTAAGTGATCTGGTCTCCCTAAGCTCCTTTCTCTCCACTCAGCTCACTCTCCATGATCCCCCAGCCATTCTGAACTACTTACAATTTTTAAAATGGCTTGTGAGGTTTCAAACTTCTCTGCCTTCAGAATTGCTCTGCTACTTTTGTCCAAAATTATTTCTTCCACTTAGTGCATCTAAATTAATTCATAGTTGTGTTCTGATACTACCTCAAGAACCATGTCTTTTAGAAAGCTACATCGGACAAACTCTGGAGTCTGATGTAGTGGCCCTTCTTTGGGACCCTCTTGGCACCTTGGATGTGCCCTTAATCCAGCATTTATCACTTCATACTATAGTGATTATTTCGCTATGTTTCTCCAACTAGATTGTAAGCTTCTTGAGGATAAGAACCATATCTTATTTAACGTTATGGCGTCTAGCATTGTGTCTGACCTGCGGTAGGTGTTAAATCAAAATTTGTTGACAGGATACACGTGTGATTTACTGAGCCTCGACTGTTAATGGTTCTTACCTACGAACACTTTTGCATTAAAACGTTTTAGCATAGACCATGTACATAGTATGAATGTGCGCTTTAGTGCAAACTTCAACTACAGGGGCAGTAAGTTTCCCTAATAAAGAATGCACAGACTGCACTTCATCAACAAGGCCTCACGGCTCAGGGGCTACTATATTCACTTCAGTTAGCTGGGACTCAGTCATTATCGGATGCCTAGGTAATTAGCCTCCTAAACACAATGGGTTTTATTCATGAAAACAGTGTCTTGTTAGAGTCCTAAATGGTCTCGTGTCCACCTACGGATTAGAACGACTTCTGGCTGACCAACTGTAACAACGCGGTAACCAGATCCCTCCCCTGGAGTGTGGCTGCTTCTTCCTCTGCTGAGCATTTCAGCACAGCATTGACTGGAGTTCCCAAAAGGACAGACTGCTGGGATTTCACCGAGTTCACAGAAGAGGTTTGGTAATCTCTCTGTGCCTCCTTGCTAAGATGTGCTTGTTTAATAAACGTCTGTACGTTTGGCAGAATTTACTCTGAAATTTATTCCGTTATAACTGGGTAGTGAGGATAAGAGGAATAGCTAATTCTCACCTACCTCAAAGATTTTAGGGAGGGTTGGGAAGTCACAGTTAACTACCATAAAGAACCTATTACTTGTGTACAACTAAATTAGCTACTCCTAAGTTAGTTGTTAGGTCACAGCTGCAGTTCTCTGTCAGACACTACAGTAGGCATCACGGACCCAAATATGGCATGGCGCAATGCCTAAGGTAGTAGAGTTAGAAATTCCCAAACCTAATTCATGATTGCTATAACACAGGCATAAACTAGGCACAGTGGGGCATGGAAGGGCTGCCTGTGTCATCCCAGGGGAATAATAATAACACACCATTCTGAAAATATTCGATTTATTAAGGTATTATTGAGATGGCAATTAAAAGGTTCTATTGATATATATATAAGCTGAAACAGAGAAGATTTTGGAGATTTGATCATGGAGATTTTAGAAATGTATTAGTGGATACACATTTTCAGATTTCTCTCTTTAATAACCTGCGTAAGCTGATTTGTATAGTTTTTGGATATCCAAGCAAGTAAAGTCATTTGGAAGGATTTGAATAAAAATTACCTCTCTGGTGACAAATTTTAGGCCAAGAGAAAACAATCATGGTCCCTGTTGTGTTTAAGTATTCTTTTTATCAAGTTAGAATGGGATTTCTGAGCCATGGCTGAATGAGTTTAGATATAAATGAAAAGATTCCTCACCCTTGCAACTGTATGTTGAGTTTTCTGCGATTTTCAGATGATGAGAAAGCCAGGGTGAAACAAATGCCTGCAATTCAAGGAAATCATTGTGTGTCACTTATCAAAGTTGGACACATAAAGTAGTTGAAGAGATTCTTACAGAACTTTCAAGTTGTTAAGGAAAAGTAATTTGGGGGAAGTATTCAGGTGACCACCACATCAAGGAAAAGTATGTGCTTATAGTAATATTTTAATGTAAATGATGTTGTGGAAAGAGCACAAGCTTTAAAGTCACTGAATACTGCTTTCAAACCTGAGCTCTGCTACAAATCAGCTATACGACTTTGGGAAGCAACTTAGTATCACTCAGTCTCTACTTCTGCACCTGAAGGTTGAAATAAGGGTTGAATATAGATATAGAAATGGATATACTTAAAGATGTTAAGTGTAAATACATATCTAGATACAGTACTTAGCCCAGTCTAGCAGACAGATGTAACTCAGTATACATTTAGTTCCTTTGTTTTCTTGCTTGAAATAAAGTAATCAAATGTTTTCCTTATTTTTTTCTGATTAATCCCAAATGGCAATCATAAGAGCTATTCTTTTTTTTTTTAATATCTTTATTGGAGTATAATTGCTTTACAATGGCGTGTTAGTTTCTGCTGTATAACAAAGTGAATCAGCTATACATATACATACATCCCCATATCTCCTCCCTCTTGCGTCTCCCTCCCTCCCTCCCTATCCCACCCCTCTAGGTGGGCACAAAGCACCAAGCTGATCTCCCTGTGCTATGCGGCTGTAGAGCTGTTCTTTTAAAGGGATATATATTATGGGTAGAAATAATTTGTATGTCACCATTTACTCCTGCATCTAATAAACTTCTCATTATTATCAATTCTCTTCCTTCATCAGAGCCCATGAAGGAAATTCAAAATCTTGTATTAAGGCTATCAATTCTTTAGTGATTAGTAATAAAATGTATTGTTATTGAAATTAATTGAAAGATGATACATATGGAAGGCTAAGTTTATATCTATACAGACTTTAGGCGACATTTCTAATATCTTTGGTGTGTTACAGTAAGACAAGAGACTGCCTGGAATTCTGTAAGTGATTGTTTTCCAAAGATGGCTGCAACAGTATCCCATCCCATATAGTGTTCTTACATAGTGAATTTGGCTTCACATCAAGAAGTGGGGTCTATTTCCCCTTTGCTTGGTTGTGCATAACTTGTTACTTCTTTGTAACAAAGGATTATGGCTACAGTGATGCTGTGTTACTTTTCAGACTAGGCAAGAAAAAGCCACCTAGTTTTTGCCACATTTGTTGATACCTGAGCCACATGAGACTGCCAAACTGCAGAGGTTATATGCAGGTGCTCTGATCAATAGCGAAATCTGCACTCTCAGCTAGTAGATAGTATCAACTGTCTGCCAGGTGAGTGAGTCATTTTGGGTTAATTCCAGTCCCAGCCAACATCTCACTATAGTTACATGACAGACCCCAAATGAGAACCACCCAGCTGAACCCTTACCCCTTCCATATTCTTTTTTTTTTTAATTTTAGATTTATTGAGATATAATTGATCCATAATTTTGTGAGCAAAATAAAATGGTTGCTTTAACCTGCTAAGTTTTGGAGTTAATTTTTATATAAAAATAGTTAAACAAATCCTTAAACTTTGAATGAAGCAAGGATATTAAAAACATTTTGTCAAATATTCAGGGGATTTAATTTATATGGCAACAGTTTATAAAATTCTTTTGAGACACTAAAGGAAAAAATAGACATGATAAGTCTATATGATTTCAGTTGTGTGGTAGAAAGTTATCTGATGGAATGTGTAATACACAGAATCCAAAAGGTCATACTTTATGAAAGATAAACCAAATTGAATCATAATGTAAAATCAAAACCTTGCAGAGCATGTTATTTTACCCCTGCAGCAGTTACTCTTTATATTATATTAGTTCTGGCAAATAGTTTACTTATTATGGTCTTAAATTAAGTATCATATAATTTTCTTGCTGAGAATATTTGCTTATTTCCTCTAACAGTTTCACCAATGACTCAAATAAATATGGCAAGATAATTTGTAGAGATAATAATTTATGTTTGGTTCTTATTCCTATAAGATACAGAAGAGAATAAAAGAGATCCCTCCAGTCCTATTCCAAGAAGACAGGCAAGCTTTTGTTTTTTATTGCTCCAAGGTCTGAAGCAGAAATGCCAAGAACTCAAATCAGGATCTGAACCTCACCTATCTTGAGTGTGTGTGTGTGCGTGTTGGAGGGAGTTTAAGTAGATTATAATGGATATGGGTTCACCTGGAGTGGAAGAGTAAAATTTGAGTTTCTACTGGGACAGAGAAGGAAAGGGTTTTCCTATGCTAGATCTTCATGGTAACAAAGTAGAATAAAAGGTGCTTTCTGTCTTCAAAAAGGCTTATGGGTCCTGGAGACTGCAGATCCAGAAGTCAATGATTATAGTAAGTGTGACAAGTGATTGACAACATAGATATAGAAATAATACTCTGAACACATGTGCATTTGTATATGTGTCATGACAATGGGGGAAGAGACAAAGAAGATGATACGTAAGCAAGTTTAAATGTTACCTAAGGCAATGAAGGTTGGAAGGCAGAGGAAGGGTAAGATTTTGATGTATTTCCTATTTATGTTTTTCTTTTGTATTTCAATATCACTTAGAAGGTAACTATTCTATTTCTGAAATTTCTTGTGAACAATTTAAAACCCACTTTCAGGTTTCATCTGTAACGCCTGAAATATTAGGACTCCTTTTTTACACCCTCCATAACATTCTCTTTATCTGTTGTATCACTCTGCCACTAGTATTTGTCTAAATCAATTATTATCTTCCTTGAGAGGGCAGTTGACATTTTTAACTGTTCATCACTATATTCTCATAGTCTAGTGCAATTCCTGGTTTTGTGTCTGGCACATAAATAGAAAATGAGTATTTGTCCACTGACATAATACATAAAATTGTATCTACCTCAGCAATACCACTACTTTTGGATCATTTTTATATCATATATTTTATGTTGTTTATCTTGTCTATCCTGTCATATTCTTTATGATTTCTATATGAAGAACTGATATTTTTGAAAGTTATGTTCAAAAGTTACTGGAGTTATTTAAATTCCACACCAACTTCTTCTAAATGTTTGTATTTTACCCTTTTAAATGATCACTTTATCTTCTTTTTATTATTTATGAATCACTAAAGTAGTTAGTTTATAAAACATCCAAAGACTTTTTTTTGAGTTTTCCTGTAATCTTTTAGTTATTGACGTTCTAAGTGCTATACTCTATTGTCCTCTGAAGAAAGATGTATGAGTGGAAAAGATGTTGGAAATTGGCCTTTCTTAGTATAACTCCTATAGCCACCATGCAGTAGGGACAACTTGAGATTAGTCTTAGATCACCTGCTTTCTATTTCAGGCTTTTGGAGATGTCACTCCACTGTCTTTGGTAGTCTGAAGCACTCTTAAATTTGGTTTCCTGGTGGTAATCTGTTCACTCTCCTTCTGCTTTTGAAGTTTAGTGAATTCTTTTTTCTTGAAATTTAAGGCTTTTATTAGGACATATCCCAGTGTTGACTTCAGCTTGTTCATTTAACACCAGACATATTTTCTGATTTTTCCATTTCTCACCTTAGTTATTTTTCAGAATTTTTACATTATAATGTGGATTATCAATTTTGCTCTATTATTCAGGTATTTTCTTTGAATATTTTAAGGTTGGATTGCAATGATGTAATATCCATATCCATATTTCTTATATTAAATGTTTGCTGTTCTCCATATTTTTCTTGACTATCTTCTGTTTTATAAATGGCACGTTCATATGTCACTATATCCTTTTTTTTGTATTAAAGATCCATGTTTATATGTCACTATATCCTTTACTTGTATTAAAGTTCTTTCTTTCGCAGTGGAGTCAGATTAATGTTTTCTGGTTTTCCTGTTACCTTGCAAGCTCCCCCGTCCCATCCCCAAGTTAGGACCTATCAATTGCATCTCCTGAGCCAGCTTTTCCTCAGAACTCAGTAAGAAGAAGTTATCTTTTAGAAAAATGAAACAAAAATACGTGTATGCATGTGTGTATGTGTACACACACATTTATTTTGTACAATCCCTGTTCAGTATTATTTTCCAATTAAATCACTGAATTGTAGTTTCTTCATTAAGAGTCTCACTGGTGTTCCTTATTGTTGGCTAATTCTGAAGCTATAGATAAACACTAATCTTAATTGAAAGCATTTAGCCTAATTGTTTTTTACCCTTAAGCAGGCCCATAGTACTTCTCCTTTGTTATTTCCTTCAGCAAATGTATACTGAATATTTACTATATATGTCAGGCACTGTGCCTGGCACTGAGAGTATACAAACACAAACCACATAGTTACTACACTTGTGTGACTGTCTCATATGGGAAACAGCTATGTTATACAAATATAAGCCAAATTATAAAATATCAGGAACTATGGAAGTCCCAGTAATGTAATGGTGGTGGCTAACCAGAGAAAAGTTCTTATAGGAATTGAAACCAGAGATACTTCTTAAAGGATGAGGAGGAGTTATTTAGTGAATACCAGGGATGGAGATGGGAGAAGTGTGGAAGAGAAAGGCATGAGCAAATGCACAGAAGTAAGGACCAGCATAGTAGGTGGTGTGTGTGTGTGTGTGTGTGTGCACGCGCATGCTCCCATACAGTTTAGTTTTGCTGGAATTTGACTAGTCCAACAAGGAGTGGCAGAAGCCCAGAGCAGGTCCTGGAGAGCCTTGTATGCATTATAAAGGGACTTGGATTTTATACTGAAGGTGAGTGGTTCTTAATCTTTGGATAATGTTCCCCTTTGAGAATCTGTTGACAGCACTGGAACCTCTCCAGAACAGTGGGGGGGAGACTTACACATGTTCATAGATTAAAGGGCTTGCACTCAAGACACTTCTTATCTTCTGCTCCAAATACAAGCAAGTGACAAAATATTAAATGAAATTAACTGACAATAAAAAGTTATTTTGTGTGTGCATTTAAAATAAAGAATAAAATGAAAACTGTAAACAACAATAACATTGTGCAGGAAGGGATTGTGAAAGATGACATGATTGGCTAGGGGTAGAGGTAGAAATACTGTTACATTTTGCTAAAAATTCTAGTTAAGTATTCATGTCAAAATTTTAGCAGAAGTCACCAAAAAGAATAAAAATGTAATCTACACTTTTAAAATCATCATAGATAAAAGAAAACATAAAAATATTTATCAAATGGAAGGTAAGTAGGGAAGGAATCTAAGAAAAACTTTGGATAAACAGAAACCACAAAATAGGATTGTAATAAAATCCTAGTATACTAGTGACCATAATAAATACAATTGGGCTAATTTCACCAGGCAGATTTTAACACATTGAATAAAAAGAATAAAAATTTTAGCCACATACTACTTATAAGGGACACCCAAGTTAAATAATTAATTACCTAAATCAAAACCACACATAAATGGATGAGGAAATATATACCATTCAAAAAATAACCAAAAGAAAGTTGATCTAGCTAAACTAATATCGGACAAAACAATGTAAGGCGAAAAGCATTTATGAGAATAAAGCAAGGGCACTACTTAAGAATAATAAGAAGATAAAAGGGAAGGAGATTAAAAAATATGAGGTACTGATGGAGTACTAGGTAGCTTGGGACAAGATGGGGTCAAGGGTACACAGGATGAACTTTAAGATTCTTGAGAAAGAATAGTGCAGTTGGTTGAGAATGGATGTAACCTAATTGTTGGCAGGCCTCTCTTGTGGTTAAAAAAATTGGGGTAGAGATGAGGAGGCATGCATTTTCACTTGTGTCCAGTGGCTATTCAAAAAAAGCTCACTTTGAAGCTTTCCCAAGTTATTCTGGGAGGCTTGAAAGTGGTATTTCATATGCTCCCAGGACCATTCTCCCAGCTGCATTAACTGAGCTTATGGTCGACTGTTCAAGGATAAATTCCTAGTCTTAGTACTGGATCGGCTACCTCCTCTCAGGACCATGTGGTTCACATTTTTCTTATGGGTTTGCTGAAAGCAAAAATAGGAACTGCATGTACATAATAAGCACAAGGAGGCTGATTACTCAATGAAAGTTTACTACTCTTATTTTGACAAAACTACAAAACATCAACCAAGATTGTTCTTGTCATTGGAGGTTCATGTATTAAAGATCTTTACCTGTATTAAAGAGGCTTACCCATTTTATATTCTACACCCCCCTTTTCTTGACATAGAATATATGGTTGTCAGTGGTCTATACCCCTTCTACAGAGGGCAGCCATGAATGGGAGCTAAGGGGCTGGTGAGCACATATTAAGGTGGCAAATGAATGTTAGGTTAGATTTAACTCTGGGGGGAAACTGAAAGCCTATTCCTTGAAATGACTGCTAGGCATCTACTCATTGAACAGTACAAGCATTAGTTAGGACTTCTCCTCCAAATGCTAGCAGGCATAGTATGGGGCTGAAGTCAGCTACTGGGCAGATTTCAGGCATCAGGATAAATCCAGATTGGCTTTTCTCATTTGCTACATTGTTTCAATCCACATGACAGATGGTAGTGTCCTGGTATAAAATGATATCACTGGATTAGGATGACAGCTATTGGGGAGTTCAAATTCTGATCATACTTTGAAGGTAGAGTCAAAAGGATATTCTAATGTTGCAAATGGTATATGGCATTACCTATTGCCCTCCAAACCACCCATATGTACACTTATGATGTTGTCCAATGTTTTAGAAATATCAAGAGTTAACTACTGAACCCTTCCAGTTAAGTTTGGCAGATTGACCACCCTTGCCCATCAGCTCTCCCTCCAAAAACTTCATTAAAATATCAGTGAAGAATAAAAAAAGTATTAACCACAAGGGTAAATTCAACATAAGGGAAAACCATGGATGAAAGATTTCAAAAAATGTTTAGACACAGACTGATGGAGGAGATTTAATGAACTTACCAGACTAGAAGAAGTAGAAATCCAAATACCTGCAAGAGGTGGTGTACCTCTAAGAATTTATCTAATTTGCCTTGAAGAATGCCTAGAACATGGGCTGAGGTGTGTTTGGCAACATGATTGGTTTAATATCTGTACATCAACTGGTTGAACTTGCCTGCTCCCCTGCACTTCCCTGAGCAGTCAGAGAACGACTCTACCCACCTCCATCGTATGCAGCAACAGGTTTAGTCTGGAGAAACTAAGCCCAGGAGCTCTGGATTCAGATACAACAGACATAGGATAAGACAGGGGTGAGTGTTGGAGCTAAGAATAGTGGAATTATGTAAGCATCTACGTATTGAAATACTGGACTAGCAGGCGGCTTCTCCTGCTTTGCTCCTAGAATCCTAGACAGCCAGGTTGCTGCCCTCCACCAACACACACCAATGCACTTCTTCCAATCAGCTTCTCATTTTTACATATAAAGGGGACGCCGATAATCACTGGACATTTGAGAAAAGACAACTCAAGAGGCAGAGACAAAAACAAACAGAAAACAACTTGGACAAAAACAATCAATGGAACAGAGAACCAAAAAAAGTCATAGTTAATATCATCAAAGATAGAAGAAAAGATTATCTGTTTATGAAACCAAAACAGGATCTTATAGAAAAAGAAAACTCAAAGAACAATTTTTAACTTTGGAAATTAAAAATATGATGAACCAGAACAGGTTTGCTTCAGCTTCTGCTGATGGCATGGCATGGCCCAAGAGCTTCTGGGAGACCAGAGTCTGCAGGAGGAGGTGCTGCCAGTAGGAGGGTGGGCATGGGCAGTGGTGTGAAGCTGGGCTGTGAGGCTGCAGAGGAGGTGGCAGAGGCGGTGGAGGGTTGCATGCTTGTTGGGGGCACTGTTGAGCTGGTAGGTCACTGACCCAGGGAAGAGTCCATCGTGTTCTTCCGTGCTCAGCTCTCTCCAGGCCAGATGCTGCCTCTCCCACCTAGTGAAGGATCTGGGGGCTTAGGTCTTGGCAGTCTGGAATAAGTTCAGCTCTCTGAGCTACTGAAACTCTACTTGGAATAGTAACAGAAATTCCAACCACAAAAAAAGGACTGAGCTTGACGAAGGCTTCCCCTGAGAACAATAACATTGTGTGTTAAAGACAGAGACAGGTCAAGATTTAAGGGATTTAACCAACTTTTTTATTTTCAATCTTGCACATAAACTTTTATCCTGGTTGTCAATATCTTGGACAGATCCTTGGCTTTTATGAAGGTGAAACCTAAAATTTGTCTTGCACTGGAATCTGTTGTTTTTGCTGCCTGCCAGAAGAGTTGAAGAAGAATGCAATGATTCATCTTCTCATGAAGTAATCTGGATTAGTCAATGTAAATGCACTGCTTCTGACAGAAAATGAAGGAAAATAATAACTTTGGAAGAAAAATTAGAACTATGAAATGGAACATACTGCTGTATTAAACTTTTTTTTCTTACACAAGACTATTATACTTCTTCATATTTCAGAAAGGAAAGAAATATTGAGCCTTGATAAACTGGAAGCTCAGCTGAAAGCTTGCAATTTTCTACTGGTCTTTGCAAAAGCAAAGCCATCTGTATTAACTTTGTGTCTTCTCAATTTGGAAGTAGAAACGTAATTTATTAAGTTATTGCAGTTTCTCCAGCTTGTTATAAAGTATTCAAAGATTGATGATACTGAGTCCTTTTACTGGAGGTAAGTAAATAGTTTCTAAATGACTAGCTGGATATTTTCTCTTGAATGTTGCAAGAAGCTGGTTTGGATTGTCTATAGGCACAGAGCCCACACCCTCCAAGACAGCAACTGTGATGTTCCTGAGTTGTCAACAATACCAGAAGATTGTTGTCTTGATGAAAGTGAAAGTGAATCCTTGGAGGATGTGAGTTTTAGAGAATGAAGTCTCAGCAGTTCTCTCGCCATCTCAGTGATCAAAGATGCACTGTCTTTTTCAACTCAAAAGTGGCACACTCCCTGTGTTTTCCATTCTAGAAATCTAATTACATTGTGTCAGAATTTAAAGTATACGTATAGTTTATAAGCAATAAATGGGGAAGTAGGTAGTTTTTGGTCCAGCCCCTATCTAGGTAGGAATACAAAGACTGGAACACCTGTTGTCTATAATTATTCAGATCAGATCTGGTTTATTTTCATATGCTAAGCTATCAAATGGGTTAGGACCTCTCAAATGATTGAAAATGATTTAAATTTTGCACTTTAGTTTTTTCCTTGTATAAAATAATTTTTAGCTACTTTTCCATATGGATAATGTATTTTGTTGGTAAGGATGTAGGGAGGTAAAGAGAGAACCTTTTTTTCCCCCATGATGAAATATAAAGTAGAAGACTTTGATATCTGCTGAGAATAAAAGAGTCGAGTCTGAGTGAAGATGAGGTTTGAGGGGAGTGGTGCAAGTTCTGAATGTGTTTTGAGGGGAAGGTTGGAGGGAAGTAATCAAGGAAAGTAAGAGTACTGAGGTTGATGTTGAGGTCCTAGCCAGGGCTGAAAATCATGAATTTACAGTAGTGCAAAATCCAAGAATTGGGAGATTTTTATCCAGTATTCTCAACTATCAAAATGTAGAAACAAAAAAGGTTAACTGTTACTGCTCCAGGACTTGGGTTTTGCAGTTGCTGCTGTTGCTGAACTTCTGAGGTCCAAGCTCAGTAAGGAAGGAAGTTAGCCTAGGATGGAACTGATAAATCCAAAGAAAATGGGGAATCCAGGGACTGGAGGGTTTGTGGAATTTATTGTGCAGATTTGGTGGGAAGGATAGTAGGAGAGAGGTGAAAAAACAAAAATCTGTTTACAAAGTATAGAATATGAAACTTTGAAATTTCTGAGTGAGCTATTAAAATGTGTTCTTTAGAGGAGCACTGTAATGCAGAGGAGGAAAGGGTAAGGTGAAAGAGGTCTAGAGAATTTGAAACTAGGATGCCATCCTTTGTCTACATGAACCCTAAAATCTCCTAGAATTATGGCAGAAGTATGGCAGAAAAATACTGTGAGCCAGGTCTGAAAGTCTACATTCAATGAAATGAGCTTAACAAGGATGATGTACAATAAATAGTCTTAAATGAGGATGGACTTTTACAGGCAGATGGAAGAGTAAAAGTCAGGAAGAAGAATGAGGGATTCAGGAGAATGTCACCTCCACTATCTCTCCATACATCCACTTTCCTGTGGACATCGGAAAAAGAATAGCTTTCAGCAGAGAGGCTTACGGGAGTACTAAAAGTCACAATTAATCAAGGTCTGTCTTCCTGTAGCATCAATTTCCATGCTTGGTAAAAAAGTTCATACATCTCAGATGAATAGAAACTCAGATCCATTTTGAAGTAGGATGCTAAATTTATGTACATTAATGATAAAACAGCAAATGACAAAGAAAATTTACACTTATGAAATGCTGCTTTGGGCTAGTCCTGTGGTTCCTTCCAAAGACTCTCTTTTCACTGTCACGTATGTGGAAAACTTTAGAATTATCTAGGAGGTAAGGGGAGGGGAAGAGGTCCTGAAAGAGAAGGACACAAGGCAGTTCATTATCCACAGAAAGGACTCTTGCATGGCAACGAATAAGGTGGAGGTTGTGTTGTTTAATAGAGAGAAAGATCAGGAAGAGACATTTGAAAACAGTAATAGTGCAGGTGCCCAGGAAAAGAAAAGAGGAGAAAGTGTAGGATGTTGCAATTTTTCAGTGATTAAGAAAAACAAGAATGAAGATTGTTCACAGGTGATTGTTCTCAGATATTTTCCATTCTAACTTTTGCACAAGTCATTTTTGTGTGGGAAGTACAGTACCCTGCTTGTCTTAGGCACGTGGTAAGGACTATATGTGAGGAGATTTCAGCCAGTGTTAAGAGTGCTGATAAATCCAGGGTTTTTCATGGTGTTAGAAGCCATGAGTCATTAGTTTAAGTTCCTTCATCATAACCCTCCATGTATCTTATAATTAATTGAAATGGTGATGAGATGACTTAACTTTAGCTCAGTAACTCTTTTCTGTCAGGTCAGAGATAACCAGTGAAGACCCCAAGACACGATTTTACTTTTTTAAAAAATTGGTTTTCATAATGCTTGTCTCTTCCACCTCCTTAGGAGAGACAATAAATGCATGTAAACTGCTAACGCCGAGTTTCTCAGCAAATTTAACTTTTAGGTGCCCAAGTATCAGATCTTTTGGCCTTCGGCTCACAGTGTCTTAAATCCCGGTTCTTTTGTTGGATCTATTTGCTTTTATCAAAAATTACAGCAACACTGGTATTTTTTCCTCCTTAAGGGTTATTTTGTCCTCATGAGAGATCGCTAAAAATGCATCAGAGTAAAGACATAACCTCAGAACCCTTGAAGCTCGTTTCCTCTGTTGCCCAAATGATTCTGCTATTTTGAAATTTTGCAGCAGTTTTCAACCAGAAAGCTTTATGAAGAACACTTCCTTCCTCAAATGTTTTTGGATATTGAATTATAGTCCCTGTTTTCTCTGTCAGTGAAGGTGATCACATTATCTTCAGATAAATTAATTTCATGATTTATTAATAATCATATGGCAGTAATTTGACCTGGTATGGCTATGAATGGTGAAATAAACTTTTTATGAGAAACTCTGGAATTTAAAGACGTATATTTTTGATCTAGCCTGAAAGAGCAGCAGTCATTTCCAGAAGGACTGAAGGCAAGCCAGTTGAAAAATATTGTGAGTTTGGAGCCACTGATAAAAGGGAATTTTTCTAAAAAGGCAGGCAGTGGCCTCAGGAAAGGAGACTTGCTAAGGGTACTGGGTACAGACAGGAAATAATAGAATTGCCAAATTGGGTTTTTGAGGATATCAGGATGAGACTTAACCTGGAGTTATTAAGTCCAGGAAGAAAGGACAGAGTAACACCTGGGGCTGTTATCAATGGTCTGCTAGCCCGAGAGGGTAATAACAAAGTAATGCTAACCCTAGCATAAATTGTTTAATTTTTATTTTTAAGAGATACTCTTCTCACCTAGGTACAATAAAGCATCAGCTGACATCTATTAAACAAAATCCGTACTTAGTCATTTAAGCATCAACTGATTTACTGAATTTTTAAAAAGACTTAAAATTGTCCTAGAAAATTTCCCAACTGTATTGAGAGGTAATGGGTATTTGTAGTGGATGGTTAAAGATGATGAGACTTAGGTAATTTGAAAAAGAAACTGTGTGACATAAGGACTAGGATGAAGAAAGGCAATAACTAAAAACAAAGCAGTAGAAGTCATATTATAAATATTAGAAAGATATTTGAATGATAGATTGTTTGGATTTTTTTCGAATGGTCACGGAAAAATACTATACATCCTCAAATAGAAAAGTAGCACTGATTTAGGAATCTTAATCAATGATGTCATGTTGGATGGGCGAGGATTATATAGACAATAGGATGATGGTGGTGGCTATTGCAATTACATAAATACTACGTGAACCTCCCTTGCAGGGCAAGCTTTGTGATTATGGAAAAGTAAAGAAGGAATAGGTGTGAGAAGCTGTGGTTGTAGCTGATTGCATTTAAGCAAGCTGTTTCCACCATTGGTTTAAGATAGATGTGGTCTGTGTGATGGTGATTAGGTCTACCAGAGTCTATCCTGCCTAACTGAGGAGGCTTCTTGGATGAAAACTTGACCTAAGAGAAGAGGGAGTCAATGACTCAATCTGTAGATATTCAAACCAAAACCAGGCATTTTTCATCCTTGAGGAATAGTGATGCTGAGTACACATCATTTTTGCCAGTTACATTTGTCTCCTCTATGGATCTATATTTTAAAGTAAAAACTAAGTTTTTAAAAAAAGTCTCTAAGATGGGAACAAGCAACTCTACTGTGTTATCCTTTAGTAGAACATAACACAAAAAGTGGAAAGAAGCATTTTCCTCCAATTCAAAAATTTGATGCTTCTGGGATTTGAGTGCCACTATTGCAGCATCAGCAGAAATGGTGGGCAAGGCTGGGAACAGGGATCGTGATCCTCCAAGGCTACATCACTAACCAGAAGACATGCTTGTATTTAATGAACAAGGCTAAGGAAGAAAAGAGGGATAACAGTACAGGTGAAACGTTAAAAAATATGACTTGGTTTAAGTACATGCGAGGTACCTGGTGGAACTCCCAGAAGTGCTTGGAAGGAAAAGAATTTTGCATAGGATTTGTCCTAAATTATGAAATAAGGGGGAAAAAAGCAAAACAACAACAACAACAAAAAAAAAAGGGTGGGGGAGGTGATATTTCAATTGATTTGGATTAGATAATGTGATAGAATAATGGCTCCACAAAGATGTCCAAATCCTAATCCTCAGAAACTGTGAATGTTACATGGTGAGAGGGAAATTAAGGTTGAAATTGGAATTAAGATTGCTAATCAGCTAATGCAGGAAATTATTCTGGATTATGCAGGTGGGTTTAGTGTAATCCAGAGGGTCATCGAGGAAGAAGGAGACAGAAAAAATAGAACCAGAGAAATGGCAGCATAAAAAAGATTCAACTAGTCATTGCAGGCTTTGAAGACGGAAGGGGACCATGAGCCAAGGAAGGTGGGTAGCCTCTAGAAGATGGAAAAGGCAAAAAAAATGAATTCTTCCCTAGAACTCTCAGTAAGGAATGCAGTCCCACTGACACCTTGATTTTAGCCCATTTCAGACTTCTCTCCTCTAAAACTATAAGATAATAAATTGATGTTGTTTTAAGCCACTAAGTTTGTAGTAATATGTTACAACAGCAATAGGAGATCAATACAGATGTGAATTTATGGGAGTTGATGTGACTGATCAGGGAAGGAAAAGAGAAAAACAAATATATGAATCTTTTTTTTTTTTTTTAATTTAAGTGGTCAATTGGGATAACAATGCATCCAGAGAAGCCAACCGTAATTGGCAATGGGAGATGTTTTGGGGTAGAAGATAATGAGATTCAACTGATTTATGTTGAGTTTGAGGTAGTAGAATGCTATGAAAGCGTAAGTATCCAGATGAAAAAATAGATTTGGATTTGGAAATTGACAATATAGAGAAGTATAAGAATAGAAGATTAGTCTAAAGAGTATTTTAGGCAAAAATATGGTTTAATTTTAGAGATTTTCAGATTTAGAGGTAGATCAAAATTATAAAAAATAAAATAATAGAGCAATCAGAAGTGGAAGGGGAATCAATACAGGACAGGGATGAGTTTTAAGAGAGTTTGTGGAATGTAATTGGAGTCTGGTAAACATCTGTTGAATGAATAAAAGAGAAATATCTTAGAAACTAGATAAAGGCTAAGACTGGGGTGGTTAAACGTGGCCTTGATAGTCAAGAGCGGTGAAATTGCTCCTATAAAATAATATAGACTTAGAAATTGACTAGTTTATTACACATTCCAAAAAAACACAGATTAGAGTTTATGTCCTGAAAAGTATCATCTAATAGCAGTATATGTGAGTGCTTGTTTCACTATGCCCTTGCCCATGTGGAATGTTATAATTTGAGAAGGAGGATCTCAAGTGCATCCAACTAAATTGAGGTATATTTCTCGGTATGTTATCAGTCAGTATATGACAAATTTTTATTTTGTATTTTTATACCCTTCATCTCCCAGCATGATCCCATCCCCTTATGCTTTCTTTCCTTTTGTGCTTAATATTTGTCCTGCCAATTCATACTTCCATAAATGTCTTTACATGTGTCAAGGTAAAATATATAGTATTGCTTCATATAATGCATATATACTTATATATGTATATATAAATTATATAAGTTTCATATAAATATTAGATTCATATATTACTACATGTGTTGCATTACGTTTCTTACTTTTTTCATTCAGCCCATATGGAACTGGATTAAAAAATAAATATATTGGAATTATCTTCTTTTAGTACTCACCTAGGTTATCTAGTCTTCTATTGATTGATACCTAGATTGCTTCCAATTTTTTTCTACTGTTGTACTTCAATGAGCATTTTTATTCATGCCTATTTGTGTACCTGAGCAAGAGTTTCTCTAGAGCTTGTTTTTGATTCTAGATGTACATACCCTTATTTAACTAACAGATTTTATTTCCAAAATGAATGCTACTGATTACATCCAAAAATAGGGCATCAGGGTTTTTGCTTCCCTGAATCTGCAACAATACTTGATATTATTTGAATTTTTGCCAATATGATGAACATGCAGTGTAGCCATTGTTATTTTTACTTGCACTTCTGTGATTACTACTGAAGCTGGTTTCCTTTTTGTATATTTAATGGTGTTTGTGTCTATAAATTGCCTATTCATATCCTTTCTCAATTTTCTGTGGTTTCCTTATTTCTTTTATAGCCTTTTTTAAAAAATTGAAGTATAGTTGACTTACAATATTGTGTTAGTGTCAGAAGTACAGCAAAGTGATCCAGATATATAATTTTTTTCCATATTATTTTACATTATAAGTTATTACTGGTTTCCTTTTTTCTTGATAATTTTTAAGACTTCCTTGATATTCCAGATCTTAATCCTTTTGTCACTTTTGGATGTTGCAAATACCCTCTTACTGCTAACTTTATCTGAGGGGGCCTTGTCTGAGGAAATCTTTATTTTTGATGTAATATTATACGTGATTTTTCTTTACCTCATTAATGCCTTTTGGTCTTATTTAAAAGTCATTCTCCATAGAAATATGTTAATATAAATGTTTCAGACATTACATGAAATTTCTAAAAATCTTATATTTGTATTTGTATGGAAATATGTATGGAAATATGTTAATATAAATGTTTCAGACATTACATGAAATTTCTAAAAATCTTATATGTTCTGGTATAATGTTATAAGTAATAATCCTAGTTATTACTTTAAAATGTATATCTCAGAAATAACTAATTTTCTTGTCAACTGCATTATTATGAACTTTCATCAAATCTTTAACCGTGGTCATTTTTAAGTCTTTTCTCATTTACAGACAGTTCTGGGTATACTCTGATGCTTTTGCAAATATGTTCCTATTAAAGGGTTTCATCTTCAAGAAATTCATGGAAAAGACTCTGACAAGTACAGGTTTCTGGTAACTGACTGTACTGCTGAACTGAATGAATAAGCATTTTCAGAACTCTAATGAAAAACTGATGAACTCAAAAAAGTGCTAACAAAAGATCAAGATGAAAAAAAAAATTTAATTACATGGGACTGAGTGAACTGATGAGGATGAGTATAATTTTTGTGACTTTCTGTCTGAATTAAAAAAAAAAATCCCACAGGGACTCAGAGGCAAAGAATATACAAATCAATTTTCACTGCAAAGTAAAGGAGCTGTTACAGTGGAGGATTACTGGACTGAATGTCAATATTATGACATAGTATGAGTGTGTTTCAGGTTTGGTAATTGCATTCATTGTTACTTTTGTTGTGGTCATCCATGTACAATGCTTCGTGTCAGTCTATTTATCTCTTGTAAAAATAAAATACACTGTGTGTGTGTGAAAAAAAAAAAAAAAGAAAAAAAAAAGTCATTCTCCATAGAGAGAGAAAAGATGTTAGAGTACACTTTCCACTAATTCTGCTTTTCTTTTAGCAATGTATCTTCGATCCATGGAGCTTATTTCTGTGAAGAGTCGTAATTCCTTTGTGTTTTACATAGTATAGTGAACCAATTATTTCAACATCCTTCACAAAATAATCCATACTTTATCCTCTGTATAGTACTTTAGTCTTTTACCTTTTTACATCCAATGTTGCTCTTTGGGAACCTCAGGCCAATGATTCAAATTTAACATTACCATTTTATCCTACAAATGTTGAGAATTTCTCTGTGTTTAATGTTTTAAAATATTTCTGTACTATTTATAAATATGTATTATTTTATGTTTTCTGGTCTGCTTTGTACTCTATGAGGCTTCTCACCTGAGGGCATGTATTTTTCTTTAGTTATGAAGATTTCATGACTATTATATCTGTAGTTCTTTCCTCTCCATTATCTTTTCCTTTTTAAATTTTTGACTGCGTTGGGTTTTCTTTGCTGCTTGTGGGCTTTCTCTAGTTGTGGCGAGCGGAGGCTACTCTTCATTGCGGTGAGCGGGATTCTCATTGCAGTGGCTTCTCTTGTTTGGGGCATGGGCTCTAGGTGCACAGGCTTCAGTAGTTGTGGCACGTGGACTCAGTAGTTGTGGCACACAGGCTTAGTTGCTCCGTGGCATGTGGGATCTTCCCAGACCAGGGCTCAAACCTGGGTCCCCTGCATTGGCAGGCAGATTCTTAACCACTGCACCACCAGGGGAGTCCCTCCTCTCCATTTTCTTATTTATTTTTTTCTTTCTGGGATTTCTATTAGATGGAAATTGATACTTTGACCTTTAGTGTTTGTATCTTGTAACTTCCATTTTTATAGGGTAGGGCTGAGGGTTTGTACAAGTACATAAAAGTCTATCTCATTCATTTAAAAAGCCATGTAGGGGGAGGACCTTCAAGATGGTGGAGGAGTAAGATGTGGAGATCACCTTCCTCCCCACAAATACATTTAAAAATACATCTACATGTGGAACAACTCCTACAGAACACCTACTGAATGCTGGCAGAGGACCTCAGACTTCAAAAAAGGCAAGAAACTCCCCATGTACCTGGATAGGGCAAAAGAAAAAAGAAATAACAAAGACAAAAGAATAGAGACAGGACCTGCACCTCTGGGAGGGAGCTGTGAAGGAGGAAAAGTTTCCATGCACTAGGAAGCCCCTTCACTGGTGGAAGCAGGGGGTGGTGGGGGGAAGCTTTGGAGCCACAGAGGAGAGCGCAGCAACAGGGGTGCAGAGGGCAAAGCAGAGAGATTCCCGCACAGAGGATCGGTGCCAACCAGCACTCACCAGCCCGAGAGGCTTGTCTGCTCACCCGCCGGGACGGGCGGGGGCTGGGAGCTGAGGCTCGGGCTTCGGAGGTCGGATCCCAGGGAGAGGACTGGGGTTGGCTGCGTGAACACAGCCTGAAGGGGGCTAGTGCTCCACAGCTAGCTGGGAGGGAGTCCGGGAAAAAGTCTGGAACTGCCTAAGAGTCAAGAGACCATTGTTTTGGGGTGCGCGGGGAGAGGGGATTCAGAGCACCGCCTAAACAAGCTTCAGAGATGGGCGTGAGACACGGCTATCAGCACGGACAACAGACATGGTCATGAAATGCTAAGGCTGCTGCTGCTGCCACCAAGGAGCCTGTGTGCGAGCACAGGTCACTATCCACACCTCCCCTCCCAGGAGCCTGTGCAGCCCGCCAGTGCCAGGGTCCTGTGATCCAGGGACAACTTCCCTGGGAGAACTCACAGCGCACCGTGACGCCAGCCTCTGCCGCCGCAGGCTCGCCCCGCATCCGTACCATCCCTCTCCCCGGCCTGAGTGAGCCAGAGCCCCCTAATCAGCTGCTCCTTTAACCCCGTCCTGTCTGGGTGAAGAACAGATGCCCTCAGGTGACCTACATGCAGAGGTGGGGCCAAATCAAAAGCTGAACCCAAGGAGCTGTGTGAACAAAGAAGAGAAAGGGAAATTTCTCCCAGCAGCCTCAAGAGCAGCGGATTAAATCTCCACAATCAACTTGATGTGCCCTGCATCTGTGGAATACCTGAATAGACAACGAATCATCCCAAAATTGAGGCAGTGGACCTAGGGAGCAAATGTAGACTTGGGGTTTGCTGTCTGTGACTGACTAGTTTCTGCTTTTATGTGTATCTTAGTATAGTTTTTAGCGCTTGTTATTTTTGGTGGATTTGTTTATTGTTGTGGTTGCCCTCTTTTTTTTTATTACTTAAAAATTGTTTTTATTTTAATAACCTTATTTATTTTATTTTATTTATGTATTTTCTTTCATTTATTTCTCCCTTTTCTTCTCAGCCATGTGGCTGACAGTGTCTTGGTGCTCCGGCCAGGTGTCAGGCCTGAGCCTCTGAGATGGGAGAGATGAGTTCAGAACATAGGAACACCAGAGACCTTCCAGCCCTATGTAATATCGATCGGCGAGAGCACTCCCACTGATCTCCATCTCAACACTATGACCCAGCTCCACTCAACGACTAGCAAGCTCTAGTGCTGGACACCCCATGCCAAACAACTAGCAAGACAAGAACACAACACCAGCCATTAACAGAGAGGCTGCCTAAAATCATAATAAGGTCACAGACACCCCAAAGACACCACTGGACATGGTCCTGTTCACCAGAAAGACAAGATTCAGCCTCATCCACCAGAACACAGGCACCAGTCCCCTCCACCAGGAAGCCTACACAAGCCACTGAACCAACCTTACCCCCTGGGGGTAGACACCAAAAACAACAGGAACTACGAACCTGCAGCCTGCGAAAAGGAGACCCCAAACACAGTAAGTTAAGCAAAATGAGAAGACAGAGAAATATGCAGCAGATGAAGGAGCAAAGTAAAAACCCATCAGACCAAAGAAATGAAGGGTAAATAGGCAGTCTACCTGAAAAAGAATTCAGAGTAATGATAGTAAAAATGATCCAAAATCTTGGAAGCAGAATTGAGAAAATACAAGAAACATTTAACAAGGACTTAGAAGAACTAAAGAGCAAACAAACAATGATGAACAACACAATAAATGAAATTAAAAATTTTCTAGGAGGAATCAATAGCAGAATAACGTAGGCAGAAGAACAAATAAGTGACGTGGAAGATAAAATAATGTAAATAACTACCACAGAGCAGAATAAAGAAAAAAGAATGAAAAGAATTGAGGAAAGTCTTAGAGACCTCTGGAACAACATTAAAAGTACTAACATTCGAATCATAAGGGTCCCAGAAGAAGAACAGAAAAACAAAGGGACTGAGAAAATATTTGAAGAGATTATAGTTGAAAACTTCCCTAATATGGAAAAGGAAATAGTCAATCAAGTCCAGGAAGCACAGAGAATCCCATACAGGATTAATCCAAGGAGAAACATGCCAAGACACATATTAATCAAACTATCAAAGTTTAAATATAAAGAAAAAATATTAAAAGCAGAAAGGGAAAATCAACAAATAATATAAAAGGGAATCCCCATAAAGTTAACAGCTGATCTTTCAGCAGAAACTCTGCAAGCCAGAAGGGAGTGGCAGGACATATTTAAAGTGATGAAAGGGAAAAACCTACAACCAAGACTCCTCTACCCAGCAAGGATCTCATTCAGATTCAACAGAGAAATTAAAATCTTTACAGACAAGCAAAAGTTAAGAGAATTTAGCACCATTAAACCAGCTTTACAACAAATGCTAAAGGAACTTCTCTAGGCAGGAAACACAAGAGAAGGAAAAGACCTACAATAACAAACCCAAAACAATTAAGAAAATGGTAATAGGAATATACATATCGGTAATTACCTTAAATGTAAATGGATAAAATGCTACAACCAAAAGACATAGACTGGCTGAATGGATACAAAAACAAGACCCGTATATATGCTGTCTACAAGAGACCCACTTCAGACCTAGGGATACATACAGACTGAAAGTGAGGGGATGGAAAAAGATATTCCATGCAAATGGAAATCAAAAGAAAGCTGGAGTAGCAATTCTCATATCAGACAGAATAGACTTTAAAACAAAGACTATTACAAGAGACAAAGAAGGACACTACATAATGATCAAGGGATCAATCCAAGAAGAAGATATAGCAATTGTAAATATTTATGCACCCAACATAGGAGCACCTCAATACATAAGGCAAATGCTAACAGCCATAAAAGGGGAAATCAACATTAAAACAATCCTAGTAGGGGACTTTAACATCCCACTTTCACCAATGGACAGATAATCCAAAATGAAAATAAATAAGGAAACACAAGTTTAAATGACACATTAAAAAAGATGGACTTGATTGATATTTATAGGACATTCATTCCAAAAACAAGAGAATACACTTTCTTCTCAAGTGCTCAAGGAACATTCTCCAGGGTAGATCATATCCTGGGTCACAAATCAAGCCTTGGTAAATTTAGAGAAAATTGAAATGATATCAAATATCTTTTCCGACCAGAATGCTATGAGACTGCATATCAATTACAGGAAAAAGCTGTAAAAAGTACAAACATATGGAGGCTAAACAATACACTACTAAATAACCAAGAGATCACTGAAGAAATCAAAGAGGAAATAATAAATACCTAGAAACAAATGACAATGAAAACACGATGACCTGAAACCTATTGGATGCAGAAAAAGCAGTTCTAAGAGGGAAGTTTATAGCTATACAAGCTTACTTCAGGAAAAAACAAACATTTTAAATAAACAACATAAGCTTACACCTAAAGTAATTAGAGAAAGAAGAACAAAAGAACCCCAAAGTTAGCAGAAGGAAAGAAATCATAAAAATAAGATCAGAAATAAATGAAAAATAAATGAAGGAAACAATAGCAAAGATCAATAAAACTAAAATCTGATTCTTTGAGAAGATAAACAAAATTGATAAACCATTAGCCAGACTCATCAACACAAAAATGGAGAAGACTCCAATCAATAGAATTAGAAATGAAAAAAGAGAAGCAACAACTGACACTGCAGAAATACAAAGGATCAAGGGAGATTACTAAAGCAACTATATGTCAAAAAAATGGACAACCTGGAAGAAATGGATAAATTCTTAGAAAAGCACAACCTTATGAGACCAAACCAGGAAGAAATAGAAAATATAAACAGCCAAATCACAAGCACTGAAATTGAGACTGATGAAAAACCTTCCAACAAACAAAGCCCAGGACAAGATGGCTTCACAGGCAAATTCTATCAAACATCTAGAGAAGAGCTAACACCTATCCTTCTCAAACTCTTCCAAAATATAGTAGAAGGAGGAACACTCCCAAACTCATTCTACAAGGCCACCATCACCCTGATATCAAAACCAGACAAAGATGTCACAAAAAAAGAAAACTACAGGCCAATGTCACTGATGAATATAGATGCAAAAATCCTCAGCGAAATACTAGCAAACAGAATCCAACAACACATTAAAAGGATCATACACCATGATCAAGTGGGGTTTATCCCAGGAATGCAAGGATTCTTCAATATATACAAATCAATCAATGGATACAACATATTAACAAATTGAAGGAGAAAAACCACATGACCATCTCAATAGATGCAGAAAAAGCTTTTGACAAAATTCAACACTCATTTATGATAAAAACCGTCCAGAAAGGAGGCACAGAGGGAACTTAAATCAACCTAATAAAGGTCATATATGACAAACCCACAGCCAACATCATTCTCTGGTGAAAAACTGAAACCGTTTCTTCTAAGATCAGGAACAAGGCAAGGTTGCCCACCCTCACCACTATTATTCAACATAGTTTTGGAAATTTTAGCCACAGCAGTCAGAGAAGAAAAAGATACAAAAGGAATCCAAATCAGAAAAGAAGAAGTAAAATTGTCACTGTTTGCAGATGACATGATACTATATATAGAGAATCCTAAAGAAGCTACCAGAAAACTACTAGAGCTAATCAATGAATTTGGTAAAGTAGCAGGATACAAAATTAATGCACAGAAATCTCTTGCATTCCTATACACTAATGATGAAAAATCTGAAAGTGAAATTAAGAAAACACTCCCATTTACCACTGCAACAAAAAGAATAAAATACCTAGGAATAAACGTACCTAAGGAGACAAAAGACCTGTATGCAGAAAACTATAAAACACTGATGAAAGAAATTAAAGGTGATACAAACAGATGGGGAGATATACCATGTTCTTGGATTGGAAGAATCAACATTGTGAAAATGACTCTACTACCCAAAGCAATCTACACATTCAATGCAATCCTGATCAAACTACCAGTGGCATTTTTCACACAACTAGAACAAAAAATTTCACAATTTGTATGGAAACACAAAAGACCCCAAATAGCCAACGCAATCTTGAGAAAGAAAAACGGAGCTGGAAGAGTCAGGCTCCCTAACTTCAGACTATACTACAAAGGTATAGTAATCAAGACAGTATGGTACTGGCACAAAAACAGAAATATAGATCAATGGAACAGGATAGAGAGCCCAGAGATAAACCCACGCACATATGTTCACCTTATCTTTGATAAAGGGGGTAATAATATACAATGGAGAAAAGACAGCCTCTTCAATAAGTGGTGCTAGGAAAACTGGACAGCTACATGTAAAAGAATGAAATTAGAACACTCCCTATCACCATATACAAAAATAAACTCAAAATGGATTAAAGACCTAAATGTAAGGCCAGACACTATAAAACTCTTAGAGGAAAACATAGGTCGAATGCTCTATGACCTAAATCATAGCAAGATCCTTTTTGACCTACCTCCTAGAGAAATGGAAATAAAAACAAAAATAAACAAATGGGACCTAATGAAACTTAAAAGCTTTTGCATAGTAAAGGAAACCATAAACAAGATGAAAAGACTACCTTCAGAATGGAAGAAAATATTTGCAAACAAAGCAACTGACAAAAGTTTAATCTCCAGAATATACAAGAAGTTCATGGAGCTCAATAAGAAAAAGAAAACAAACAACTCAATCCAAAAATGGGCAGACGACCTAAATAGACATTTCTCCCAAGACGTACAGATGGCCAAGAGGCACATGAAAAGCTCCTCAACATCACTAATTATTAGATAAATGCAAATCAAAACTACAATGAGGTAACACTTCACACCAGTCAGAATGGCCATCATCAAAAAATCTACAAACAATAAATGCTAAAGAGGGTGTGGAGAAAAAGGAACCCTCTTGCACTGTTGGTGGGAATGCAAATTGACCCAGCCACTATGGAGAACATTATGGACGTTTCTTAGAAAACTAAAAATAGAACTACCGTATGACCCAGCAATCCCACTACTGGGCAAATACCCTGAGAAAACCATAATTCAAAAAGAGTCACATTCACAATGTTCATTGCAGCACTATTTACAATACATGGAAGCAACCTAAGTGCCCATCGACAGATGAATGGATAAAGAAGATGTGGCACATATACACAATGGAATATTACTCAGCCATAAAAGAAACGAAATTGAGTTATTTGTAGTGAGGTGGATGGACCGAGAGTCTGTCATAACGGGTGAAGTAAGTCAGAACGAGATAAACAAATATCATATGCTAACACATATATATGGAATCTAAAAAATAAATAAATAAAAGGTTCTGAAGAGCCTAGGGGCAGGACAGAAATAAAGTCACAGACATAGAGAATGGACTTGAGGACACGGGGAGGGGAAGGGTAAGCTGGGACGAAGTCAGAGAGTGGCATGGACATATATACATTACCAAATTTAAAATAGCTATTGGGAAGCAGCCACATAGCACAGGGAAATCAGCTCCTTGCCTTGTGACCACCTAAAGGGGTGGGATAGGGAGGGTAGGAGGGAGACGGAAGAGGGAGGGTATATGGGGTTATATGTATACGTATAGCTGATTCACTTTGTTATACGGCAGAAACTAACACAACATTGTAAAGCAATTATATTCCAATAAAGATGTTAAAAAAATAAAAAATAAAAACTCATGTAATACATTACAATATTATTAAAAATAATTTATTGATGGACACTTAGGTTTCCAATTTTCACTATCACAAGAAAGAAATCATTCTACTATATACATTTTGATGCTCATCTGTGAATATTTCTCTTGAATTGTTTCTGAGACGTAGAACTGCTGAGACAATGGATATGTAAACTTTTATTTTGATAAACTGTCAAGTTGTTTTCCAGAATGGTTTCTTCAATTTATACTCTCACTAAAAGTGTACAAAAGTACTATTTCTTGTATACTTGCCAAGCCTTGATATTGTCACTGTAATTCTTGTCAAATTTATGAGAAACAATTCCTTTTAATTTGCATTTTTCTTATAACTAGTCAGGGTGAACATCTTTTTATATATATTTATGTAGACATTTGTTACTATCCTTTGTGACTTGCCTCCTTATATCCTGCCTATTATTTTTATTTTATTTTATTTTTTAAAATTGACTTTAGGAACTCTGTATATATTCTGGACAGCAATCTTTGTCAGTAATATAAGGTGCAAAGTTTTTCCCAGCACTTTGTTGAAATGTTAACTTTATTTATGATTTATTTTGTTTTAGGGAGGCTTTAGTTTTTATGAAATAAAATCTGTCGGTCTTTTCCTTTGTCTTTTGTGTTTTACTTAGAAAATATCCCTACCAATATTAACTTGTATTTTCTTCAGTGACTTCTGTAGTGTTAATTAACCTGGAATTTACCCAGGCACACAGTTCTATTCTATTTTTTTTAAATATGTAAATCCAGTTGTTCAAATTCTAGTAATAGAATAGTCCACATTTTCATTTTTACTTGAAATACTGTCTTTACCACAAACTAAATTAAAATATAAACATAAATCTGTTTATGGATCCTCTTTGTAATGTATTTTAACTTCTGTCTTTCATGTCCTTCTTCATTAATTAGAAAAAGTTATAGCTATATTTGTCATAGAATTCCTACCTTATTCCTTTAATGAACTTTAGAATTAGTTTTTGGTTAATTTCTTTTATCATTGGTTGAGGTGATATTTAAACATAGGTTTATTTATTTGTTCCTCTATATCTCATGATACATCTCTTCCTTTTCCAGATCTTTTAGGTCTTCAGTAAATTTTCATAGTTTTATTCCTCACTCTTTGGGGTTTTTTAGCTTTTCATTATCATCCTTGATTATTTGTATTTTTAAAATTTCTGATTCTTCTTCAGAAACATTTGATAATTAAAAGAAAATCCTTTTAAAAATTTATTAGATTAAAATGTGTACAGTGTATTTCTTATAATTTATAATCTCCTCAGGGTGTTATTTATTTTATTTATGCTTGTTTTTCTTTTTTTTTTTGATAAGGTTTATCACTACATTTTTAATTTTACTATTATTGCCTCAAAGAATCAGCTCCTGATAACAGTCAATTCTGTTTTTGTCTTTATTTTAATTAATTTATTTATAATTTTTGTGTTGATCTTTTAATATTCTTTGTTAAGGATTATTTTATAGTGATTTTAGAACAAGAGATAAATATGTTTTTAACTTATTTTTATTCTATATTTTTAAATAATGAAAGCTCTGAAATTCATACTTCTGTTATAGCTTTGCCTCCTATATGTTTTATTGTTAGATCTTAAGGATGTATTCTTCTTTTTAAATTAAAAATGTATAATTTAGTGTTTTAATATTATTTAATTTAAGCATGGGCTATTTAAATTAAATTAGCATTAGTTTATTCATTCACTGACTACTTGAGGGTCTACCATATGAAAAGTATTGAAATATGAAATTATGTGACATTTATAATGAACACTTTTGGAAGGCAAAAAAATATATCTCACTGTGATTTAAAATTTCATTTCTCCAATTACGAAGGGCGTTTACCATTCTTTATGCATTTTATTGTCATTTTAACTTACTATTTGGGAAAATACATGTTTTTATTGTTTTTCCTTAATCTTTTATTAGAGAGGCATCTTTTCCCTATTGATTCCCCAAATTTCCTGATAGTTAAGATTCTGACACTTTGTAGTCTGCAATTTTTTTCATTTTGTTTTGTTTTTACTTTTTGAACTATTTCTTTTAAGTGCAGATAATTTCTATAACATTATAAACTGAGCTATACTTTACCTACAGTGAAATGCACAGATTTTAAGAGTACTATTAGATGAACTGGCAAGTATATAAATCTATGTGACCAACATTCTAATCATTGTAGAGTTCAATTACATCACCAGAGAAAGTCCGTTTCTACTCCCTTCCAGTTGATCACCCCTCCCCTGCTTCCCGCTGACCACCATTGCTCTGATTCCTATATTCATAAGTTAGATTTCTGTGTTCTAGAAATGCATGTAAATAGAATTTTACTATACCTACTCTGACTATATCTACCCTGAATGGTGTCCGACTCTGTTCATTCAACATATGTCTGTGAAATTCTTCTATGTTTTTGAGTGTATCAGCAGTTTGTTTCCTTTTATTACCAAATAGTATTTTGTTGAATAAATATACCAAAATTTGACTATCCATTTGGATTGTTTTCCAGTTTTTGGTTACTATGAATAATTGGCTTCATCTATGGCCATACCATCCTGAATGTACCCGATCTCGTCTGAATAATTGGCTCTAATAATTTTTTGTTAGAGATTTTTAGGGGACATATTGGAATTGAATTAATGCAAAGAGAATTTCAAAAAATCACTAGAATCAACTCAGAAATTGCACAGATGATGGAATTAGCAGACAAAGACATCACAACAGCTATTTTAATTACAATCCATATGGACAAGAAGGTATAGAAAAACATGATCATGAAAAAGAGACAGCTGAAAAACACAAAGAATTAAATTGAACTTTTTGACATAAAAAATACAATATCTGAGATGAAAAATAAAATAGATCATAATATAGGCTGTTTATTTCCCCCCAAAATTCATATAGTGAATCTTCATCCCCAATGTAATGGCATTTGGAGGTGGGTCCTTTAGAAGATGATTAAATCATGAGGGTGAAGCCCTTATAGAAGAGGATTAGTGTCCTTATAAAAGAGACCCCAGAGAGCTCCTTTGCCCTGTCTACCATATCAGGCCCATCTAAGAACTAGGAAGTGGACCCTCACTAGACATTAAGTCTGCCAGTCTCGATCTTGGACTTCCCAGCCTCTAAAACTATGAGAAATAAATATCTGTTGTTTAAGCCAATCGTCTATGGTATTTTTGTTGTATTGCAGCCTGAAGACTAAGACAAAAAACGATCAGTGAACTTGAACACAGAGCCATAGAAATTCTACAACATTATGCATAGACAAAAAAGGATGAAAAAATGAACGGAGCATCAGTGACCTACAGGATAGTATCAGACAGTCTAGCATACATGCAATTGTGGGCTCAAAAGGAGAGAAGAAAGAGAGGGAATAAGAGAAAAAAATTTGAAATAATAGCTAACAATTTCCCAAGTTTGAGAAAGACTACAAACCTACAGACCTAAGAATCTCAACAAACTCCAAGCAGGGTAAACTTTTATGAAAACTAAACTAATCAAACTGCTGAAAACCAGGTAAAGAGAAAATCTCAAAAGCATCCAGAGGAAATAAAGAGAGAGGACTTCACTGTGGTAAAATTTAGATGAATATAACATTTGTGATTGGTAGCAGTTAATTGACTTAATACTTTAAACATAGATTATAATAAAAGTACAAAATACAAATCCACACTTTTTTAGCCATGTACCATTATTATCTCATAAAATCATCATTAAATTACCAAGGGAATATAGTATAGTAAACAATATGTATCAACAATGAAACTTGGAAAAGAATATGGTTCTTGTTTCAAAGATTTGAGGAGTCTACAGGCCAGAGAGGAGGTGAGAATGTATTGAGAAGCCATGTCACCCCATAATTCACTGCATATTAAACTGTAGCCTATCTTAGAAAGAACTGAAGGAATTATTACCACTACCTCATTTTGAATGACAAGAGCTGGATAAAAGTGTGGGTTGCGGAGCAGTTGGTAAGAAGTATAACTTGGTCCTAATTAAACATACCACCAGAAATTTTCTGGATGCCAGAGTTTATACAGGGGAGGGAACCTGCTGTACAGATTATTGCCACATTACACTTTTAACTAAATCAGGGAGGCAGCTGAGCCTCGTTCCCGGTGAGAGCTGTCAAGCCAGTGAGAATAATTTTATGAAAAGGGCTAGGACTACTCCATAATTACAGAGGAGAAGCTCTTTAGCAATGAAGAGAAAATCCATGCTCTGATTGCATCCAAATATAATGTCCTTGATCACTAATCTTCCAAAGTAAAATTATAATAAACCTATGTTTTCCTTTTCTTGCTTTTATGATTTGCATAGGGACTCATTCAATTTCTTACAGTTCATCTCAACCTCAACATTATTCAAACACAAGCTTACCTCTCTAAGGTTAAGTAAACCAAAAAGCTGGCCAATGTATTGAAAAGTGTACACTTTCAATTGAGACTAATCTGAGGAAGTAAAACAAACACCCACCTATAAAATAAACTTACTCATAAGAAAATAGAGAAACTTTAAAAAACCTATAATCTATAAATGTATTAAAATTCAAGAAAACTAGAGTAAGGAGTCATTAAAGATGCAAGAAATATATTTGGAGATTAAAAAATATGACTGCTGGATTTTGAAAACGCAATACGGGAAAAAACTGTGTATTAGATTATACAGAATACTGATAATGTATTAGTATTTTTATCCTCCCAAATTGAATAGCAAACAATGTAATGATAAATGGAACACATATTACCTGAAAACACAAAGGACTAAACTTATACTGCCCATCTTTTCTATGGGTATGCTGCAGCCAGATGTCTTAAGATAATGTGTCAGTGTTTCATTATGTTAGTGATTACAGGTACATAGGAACTTCCCAAACTGAAATTCACAGAGAAAAAGAAAAATAAAAAAAGGCCAGAACATTCAAGACTATGAGACAACTTCAAAAAATATAACATACTTGTAATTGGAATAGCAGAAGGAGAAAAAGAAAACAAAGCAGAAGAAATATTTGAAGTAATAATTTCTGAGAACTTTTCAAAATTAATGACAGGGACTTCCCTGGTGGTCCAGTGGTTAAGACTCTGTGCTTCCAATGCAGGGGGCGCAAGTTCAACCCATGGTCAGGAAACTAAGATCCCGCGTGCCGTGCTGCAAGGCCAAAAAAAAAAAAAAAAAGATTAGAAAAAATTAATGACAAACACCATGGATCCAGGAAGTTCATAGACTACAAAGCAAGATAAATATTAAAACTCCACCTTGAGACATATTATATTCAAACTTCAGAAAATCAAGAGAAATTGAAAATATCCAGGGAGAAGAGGTGGGGGAATCTTACTATAGAGCAATAGGTATAAGAATTATGGTTGACTTCTTCTCAGAAACACAACAGAAAACTCCACAATGATGAGGTAGCTTGTAATGGTCAAAGCCAGAACAACTTGAGCAAATAAATAAATAAATATTAGATTATAAGCCAAGCTATGAAATGTCCATGAACCATATGGATATAAATAAGTAAATCAATAAAGAAATGGGGAGAATAGGCAAATTTTCCAAGCAGAGGAATTCCAAGTAACTTATGGAAATACTCTGCTCTCAAGGAGTTGGGACATAATTCCTCACTTCTTAAGTGTGATCTGTTATAGTGACTTCCAAAGAATACAATAAGGAAACAGGGGAAAAAAGAGTAACTTTACAGTGGAAAAATCTGACAAAGACTACCTCAGCCGAGGGATCAAGGTTAACATCAACAGTGATAAGACATGTTGATCCTATGTACCACTGATATGATGGGATGAGAATGGGACTTTACCTCTGTGGTCTTTCTCCCCAAAACCCATAACCTCAGCCCAATCATTAGAAAAAAATGAATCAGAAAAATCCAAATTGAGGGACATTTCACAAAATATCTGACCAGTACTCCTCAGAACTGTCAAGGTCATCAAAAAATAAGGAAAGCCTAAGAAATATCACAGTCAAATGAACCTAAGTGAATATAACAACTAAATAAAATGTGGTATTCTGGATGGGATCCTGCAGCAATAAAGACAGGTTAAAAACTAAGGAAATATGAATAAAATATAGACTTTAGTTAATAATGATAATCAATATTAGTTCATTAATTGTGAATAATGTACCATAATAATGTATGATGCTATTAGTAGTGGAAATGGGGTATGGGTATATGGACACTCTCTTTACTAATGTCTCAATTTTTCTGTATATCTGAAACTATTCTAAACTAAAATGCTTTTTTAAAATAATCTGTTCTGAGAGTAAATTTTTTTCTCCCCCCCCCACAGTAAAATGTTTTCTGTAATTTTATCCTGCATGTCATTTATATAGTAGCTTAAAATAGAAAAACCACCAAGATGGAGTCTTACTAATGTAGTTGGTAACTGAATATGCCTGAGAGAAAAAGATCAATGAGAAAGAATGTCCTTGTGTTATTACAGTCAGAGACCCTGCTGAAAACCACAAAATTCTTAGAAAGTGTCCCTATGGACAGAGCACAGAGAACCTCATGAACCTGAATTGCTGGGATTGGGGTCCTGAGTTTACCTTTTTTTGGCAAGTACAAAGGTGATTCTTATTTACACTAGAGGTAGTGAATCACTGCTTTATCATGTGATGTGACACTGGACACATAATATATACTGCTTTAGAATCTTTAATCTCTAATCCTCAGATATAGTCATTTAACCCAAGGTTGCTATTCAGTCTAACAGAACCATGACCAGCTCATATTCCTCTATCTTTTCTGAGATTTCTGTAAAAGACCTTGCCTACATCCACAAACTGCCCTAAAAAGAGCTTATGATCCATAAATTTCCCTGACCTGGATGCCTGGAGTATAGAGATGAACAAGACAGACATGCTTCTCATCCTGATAGAGGTTTAGTCTGGTGAGAAAGACAAATATTAAACAAATAATTATACAGACAACTAATCAATTATAAAAGTGATAAATATTATGAATGAAGAACTAAGGCTATAATAGGGGAATCTGTCCAATGTTTATGTTTCTGTGTGGAGAGTGGTGTTAGAGAAGAATTTCATAATAAATAATGCTGAATTTGAGACATGAAAGGTGAATTGAGTTAGCTAGGTTAAAGCTGTTGGGCTTAAGGGAGTTTCAATCAAGAGAGTGAGTGGTTTACAGGCAGACAGAACAGCATGCGCAGAACCCATGTATGGAAAAACCCATTGGAGGATATCATATTAGAGATTGAGAATGAAAATTTAGTTATCCACTCAACAAAAATTTACTTGGTTTCTATTATGTGCCAGGTTTTCGGATGAAAGGTAACCCTCTATGGTAGGAGCACACAGAGCAAAAAGGGAAGGAAAAATATGTTAGCATTAAATCGCTTGCCATTAGTAACCTTGCTACTATTTCCTAATAATTACAGCTTTATTTCATAAAGCTTATAAATTATACCATTATAACTTGTTCTAGAAATGTTCTTCAGGTAAGACAGTCTTCTGGATTCTTCACTTTGTTCTCTGCCTTTTTGAATATTAGAGAAACATTAGCTTCTCTCCAGGCTTCTGGAAGCTCACATACCCACCAGAATTTCTCAAAGATTTAATGCCCATTATACATCCTTCAGCAAATTCCTTTGCAAGTTATTTTACCACTCTGGATAATTCATCTGGTCTAAGAGAACTGGCCTCATTTTGAGATGTTGCTATGTCTCTTTAAATATCTTATGTTCTGGCTTTCAACCTCCTCTTTTTGGTATATTTATTCTACCCTTTACATATGGTTATTCACCTTGCAGGAGAATACAAGTGCAAAACAGTTGTTTCATTTTCTTTTCATAATACCTATTTCCCCAAGCTGTTCCTTTTTTGGTTGTCTTTTTGCTCCAAAAATGAGCAAAAAGTTGTTTTAGTTGTCTTTAATATTTTTGTAATTTTAAATGAATTGTGAACAAGACTTCTTCCAAACATTCTTAAGTGCTACTATTTTATCACTGTCACTAATTTATTTGTCTTTTTAAATTGAATGTATCAGAAAGCTTTCTTTGTGGAAATATCATTTTACTGTTTTTGCCCCCATATTCTTTCTCATCAGTATCTCTTCTGTATGATGTAAGCAGAATTACATCTTGTGGAGCATTTTGAAAAACTGTTGATGTCTTCCTTTGTAGGTTCTGATGGCCTGCATTCATTTTCACTTTGTTATTAAACAAACTAATAAACTTTTCTTCAAAATCGTGAAGAATGTTGTCTGAATATGCCCAGGATTTTCTTTTGTCATAATTTTAAAGTCTAGGGTAGCATTGTTTCCTGTCCCCAAGGTTCTTGTCACTTCTACTTTACCAACCAATTTTTCCTTCTTGGTCATTATTAAGTTCAGAGTAGCAATTTCCCAAGTTGCTTCTACTACCCTCTAAAGGTAAAATTATCAGTGGAAGCAATTCAGTTACTAACTATTTTGACAGTCCAGGCTACTCCTACCAGTTTAGTGGCCTGAGAGAATCTTTTTGTAGCCATTTGAGTAGAAATATTATGATAGTTAACTTAGCTGTAAGTTACAGAACAAAGACGAGTTATTCTTACTATAGCCCAGAAGGTTCTACATAATCCAGACTCTTTCTTTCCAACTTCAACTCATACTAATCTCCTGCTCTCACACTTTACTTTAGATATGATCTGTTGACACAGCAAGCGTTTTTCTTTCTTGGGGCATTCATTTATTTACTTCCCTCTGCCTGGACACTGTTTTTCCAACACTCTGCAGAGCGAGTTCCTTCTCAATCTTTAAGTTTCAGCTTAACATTTACTTTTCTATAATAACCTGCTGTTTATTCCCTTCATACTACTTATTATTATCTGAAGTTATCATACTTACCTGTTTGTTTACTATATTACACCAATGAGAAAGTAAATGCTAAGAGGTAGGAAAATTTTGTGTCTTTCCATTACTGCATACTCATGCATAGTAAATCCTCAATAAATAAATGTTAAATAGGTAAGTAAAAGGTATCCTGAAATGGTAAGTTCTTTGCAAAAATGAATTAAATAAAATTGTTGAGAAGTTCTTTGTTATACATAATTACTCAATCAGAACAGCCAATTCATACTCCTTTTGAGTAACCTTTAGCAAAAGGTCATAGAGAAATGATTCTGGTAATACCAGGCAAAGAAATGCAGGCCCTATAGAACATCTAGAAAACTGGATAAAATGTAGTATCAAAATTACTTGAAGGCACAGAAAATTAACAAGGTTGTGAAGAATTATGAAGCAGACAAGTAATCCTGACATTTGGGGCGCTACTTCTTTGGGTGATATATGCCAATTCTGAGAAATGGGTCTCAGAGGGTGAGGGGTGAGCAGAGCTTTAAACAGTCTTACAGGACTATAGAGACAAATTGGTATCCAGAATTTGTCAAGAAGGAATAGCATTGGCAAATCTCCCATCTTCAGTTAGAATTTGAAAGAATATACCCTAGAATAAGGTTGAACCAAAAGTAGAAAAGCCCGTCAAGAAAGCTGAACCCAGCATCAAGTCATTTTAATCCTTGTAAAGGGATGTAAGTGATCTATTATTATTAGCTTTCTTTGATGCATGAATCTAACAATAATTAGATGAATAAAGGATATCCTAAAATATCAGATTTTTTTTCAAAATGAGCTAAATAAAATAGTTGGACACTTCTTTGTATAATTGCTAAATTAGAACAGCCAATCCATATTTTTCAGTCACTTGTAGCAAAAGATCATACAGTAGTAACAGAGAAGCTAGCAAAAATAATTCCTCTGTAGAGGAAGTTAATGTCATCATAGGCCTCAGGTTATTTCCATAAAATTTCATTTATGATGCCTGTAAATATGATTTCAATAAAAAATGGAGTAACTCATGGAGGCAATCAACATAATTTAAAACCAAGAGAAACAATAAAATACAGAAATAGATCAATAAGAAATAGAGATAATGGAGTTACAGACATTAACTATGCTGTGCTTGTTCAAGTAATTAAAAAAAAGATTGAAAACTTTGACAGAGAATTTGAAATTATAAAACATAACAGAATGCAAATTTAAAGAAAAATTATAAAAATCAAAATTAAGTACCTAATGTATGGATTTAAACATGCATATTGTAAGAAAATTATTGTGATGATTGGTCAAAAGAAAATGTTCATAACAAACCAAGGAGAAACAACATAATGAAAAAAATACAGAAAGCAATACAAAAGATATAGGAAATACAGTGATAAGATCTAACATAAATGCAACTGTATTAATGGAAGAAAATAAATAAGAGAGCAGAACAGAAACAATATTTCAAGACCTAATAGCTACAAAGACCTAAAATTAATGAAAGTCATCAACATACAAGTTCAGGAAGCCCTTCCAACACAGAAAAGGATGAATAATAAATAAAAAGAATTATCAAGACCCATCAAGGTAAAATTGACAGAATATAAACTGCTAATATATAGAAATAGAAAGTTTTCAAAACAGCAGAAAAATAGAACAAGAATGACACCTGATTTCTCAATAGCAATTAGAAATGAGGATATAATGGAATGACAGCTTCAAAGTAATGAAAGGATATAAGTGCCAAACTAGAATTCTAAGTCCATCATCAATAGTAGTATAATTGGTTATTGCATGTTTTCAGATGTGATACAATAAAAAGTATGCTATATCATCTATTATTTCCAAAAACTGTAGTTGAATCTAATAATAAGAGAACAATCAGACAAATTCAGAATATGAGACATCCTGCAAGACAAATGGCCTCTTTGAAAACATCATGAGAAACAAAGGAGGGGCAACAAGTTCCAGATGAAAGGAGATTAAAGAGACCTAATGAACACATGCAAATGTGTAAACATCGATTAGATCCCAGAATGGGAAAAATTCAATATTGAATGTTTATTAGACATTATTGAATTATTGTTAATTTTCTTAGATATTATGGACATATAAGAGAATGCCTTCATTTATACGAAATACATATTAAAATATTCAGAGGTGAAATGTCAAGTCATCTACAGCTTATTTTCAATTGATTCAGCAATACACACACACATATACACATACATATGTGTGTATATTTGTATATATAATGTGTCCTTATACATATAAATGTAACTAAATACATATTTAATGAGCAAGTTAAATTCACTGATAATAAAATAAATATAAGGTAATAAAACAATAAAGTATTTTCCTTCTATATCAATAGAGAGGATAAATTATGCTTCTTCACACAATTTACTAAGGCAGAAAATGTGAAATACATTTTAGGTAGCTTTTCTTAAAATATTGAAAAGAAAATATATGAAATCTAAAAGAATAACTGCTACATGTGTTGAAAATGTGAACAATCAGAACATTCACCAGCTATCCTAGATATTAGAAACAAAATCTTAACGTTATTATATGTTACGTGAGAACTGACACTTTTTTTTCTGGAAGTAAAATGTTCAAGCCCTGTGGAGTCTCTTATCTCTTCCAGGGTAGCACGTGTGTAGTGGACATGTTGTAGTATCATTTGACAAATTATATTTCTGGCTGTCCTTTCTGGCCAGAGTTCCATCGTTCCACTTTCATTGCAAGTATTTGTGCTCCAATAAAGTAATTTTATCTTCACAGGAAGAGAGTCAAGACTTTCATTTTGCTAGCCTGAGAATGGGGCTTCCGGGTACACTTTCTTAATGGATTATACAAAGTTACTAGCTTCACCTATGCTTTTTAGTCTAGCAGTTGCACAAAGATATTTCTGTATTGCTTTTTTTCACTGTGTAATAGATTCTAGTATGATTCCCATGAGGTAGATTCTGTGGAAACATTTTCCTTACTAAGAAAAAATGCATGTGAAATTAACTTGCTTCTAAATCCTGGTGGAAGTGATGAAACTTGATGTTTAATGATGTTCCCTTGCGATTTAAAGTGCACATTTCTAAGACAGGGACAAGACTACAATTAAATTTCTAGTTTCCTCTATTGCCTAGAGGGAGAGTTCATCCAAGTTGATCCAGGCATTGCTTTCTAATAATTTCTTTTGCATCTGCTATGACAACACAACACGTCGTACTTTCTTATAACCATGGAAGTCAGAATTTTTCCCTGTATGTCTAATGTAATTTCCAAGCTAGCAATTTCATTTGGTGTTCTATTGTTCAGATGAGAGACAGAGTTTAAGAAATAGTATTTGAATGAACAAAAATGCATAAGCATTTGTTTCATACTGGACATTTTCTCTATCCTTCATACATTGTTGCTGTTGCTCAGGGTATGGGAGTAAAACAAAACAGAAAGATGGTAATTGACACAGTTAATGGGAGGAAGGTTGAGGGGTTTTAGGGCTGAATATTCTGCTCTATCATCCCCACTTTTTAAAGCCTGGATTCTAACTTATTTCTTCTATTTATAATTACAACTTCCCCAAACCTATTAGGTGAAGGACAAGAAAAAAAGGGGTACATGATTAGACTGTGAATCATTTTGCTTTTCATAAAACCACAAAGATTCAAGGAGGGGGAAAAAAAAGTCAGGAAAAAAATAAAGTCATAAGTTAATTGCAGTATCTCACCACCTGCAAAAGAGGGTTCTATTTTTCCTTTTGACCTCTCCACTGCACACCCTGCATCACATTAAGAAAAGTGACATGCTTCCCTGGATTCTGGGTGACTGATGCAGGAGGTAACTATGTCAAGACAGTTTCCATGTGATGATGAGTCTGAGCAGAGACTTGCATGATATAAAGGTCAATCCAGGAAGAGATCCATAAGAATAGCAATTCAGGCAAAGGAAACAGTAAATTAAATGGTCTCAAGATAGGAACTAGTTTTAGTACATTATGGAATAGAAATAAAACTACTAGGACTGGAGCTTAACGTTAGGTTTGCAACATCACAGGAATCCTTATAGTTTCTACCATGATCTATTGGATTTATTGCTTTTGAAGCTCTGAGCTTCAATGTAAAGTGTATGACTCCCCTGGGCTGCTATACTGGAAAAATTACATGGAGACATCCCATGAAAAGACCCTGAGACTATGTAGATGGCAAACTCTCAGTCAGTCTCAGCAGGTCCAGACCACAGTCATTTCAGTCTTCCCATCTGAGGCCTCAGATATCATGGAGCAAGGATGAGCCACCCTTTGCCATGGTACCTGACCCACAAAACCATCAGAGGTAATAATAAGATGGCTCTGGTTTTAAGCCACAAAGTTTTGGAGCAGTTTGTGATGCAGCTCTAATCAGAACAGAATCTGGTTCTGGAAGTGTAGCACTGCTGCCCAAAGCATTTTCCATTGGCTTTGGGACCCAGTGGTAGACCAAAGCTGAAAGGGTCTCAAGGAGACTGTTAGTGGAAGCTGGAAATAACCTTGAGGAAACCATTGGCGAGGGCTTGAAGGAAAGTGAGGAAAATGTTACTGGAGATTGCAAACAGAGGATTCTTGTCATGTAGTGGCAGAAAGTTTGACAGTACTGTTGCCTACGGTCACATGAGAAATAGAAAGGAAACCTAATGAACTCATAGATCTGGCAGGGGAGATTTTCAGGCAGAATGTACAAAGTGACAACTGGCTTCTTTTTGTTGCCTGTGATAAAATAGGGGAAGAAGAGATGCACCAAAGAAGAAGCCTCTAAATTTTTGAGCAGAATTTAGAGAAATTACATGAACCAGAACTTGCTGGATTTGAAAGTAAAACTATTTCTTTTCTCAGTCTTTCCCAGCAAAAGAATACCAAAGTAAAAAATCAAATTCAGATAGGGTTGTAAGATCCTTTGTTAAAATCCCCAAAGATATAAGTTGGTATGTCTCATAGATACTTTCAGTTAGACAAAAGCCATCTAAGGAATTTAAGGGCATGCCACATAGGTCTTCCCTGTTAAAACAATAGAACTCCTAAGACTGTGAAGGGTTTTGTATCCTAGCAGCCTCACAGGGAACCCAAGATTTAGATGGGCTTTGAGAAAAAATATATGAATGTATCTTTTGTTTAATGGAATAGATACTAATTTGATGCACAAGATTTAAAAAGAATATTAGATTGGACTAAAAGGGGCAGGGAAAGTTCAAAATGAAAAGAGGCTTTTGGATTCTAACCTGCTTCAGATAAGAAGCAGGCTGAGAAGCATCCTTATATTTTGGAAGATTCTCTCTTATGTTTTGAATATAGATGACATATTAGAATAGGACATTAATTGAAAAATAGTGTCACTAAGTTAATTTTAAAATTAGAAGGACATTGATCTATAAACTTCTGAATACCCATTAAAAACCTTTTACTTTGTAAACGTATTGTATATTATGGGTTTTGTAATTTTCCAAGGAAATAATACATTTAGAATTCTTAAGAAAAGGAAGCAGAGCTGAGAGCACTAGGATTACACTGTGAATGAATAAGATTGAATCATCAGAAATCCAATGGGAAAAGAATCCAATATCTAAAATTCTCAGTTGTAGAAACTCAAACTCATAAAGAGCAATTTCCTCCACATGGCTTGCAGCATTCAATAAAATTCAACACAAATATTATTGAAAAAGACAACTTTTGCAGGCAAAACACCTGGATTCAAGTCTTATTTCCTCCAATTACTAGAGGTTTGATTTCAGGCAATTTTAATAACCTTTCTATACCTACATGCCTTTACCTCTAAAATGGGAATAGTCATTATCTTTAAAATGGGAATAATCATAGTACATATACTAAAGGATTGTTGTGAGAATTAAATGGAGGAATAAATGTAAATCATTTAACCCAGAATCCGGAAGATGGTAGTTACACAATAATATAATTATAATCATCAAATGCAATATAGTCACCATTGAAGTTATTTCATCATCATTATCATCTTCATTATCTTCATCATTGATCATTGTAAAGCAGGCATGAACCTGGGCATTGGGGATATAATTGTAGCCAAGAAAGCCTTGATTTCAGCCCTTATAGTCTAGCATGGGAGATAAGCAATTAAACAAGTAATTGCAATTCTGACTTCTAAGTGTCCCGATAGAGAAAATAAAGCATGCTATGTGCATATGCATAGTACTGAATCCACAGAACACAACATATTTTAGAGCATTGAGGAAGCCTGCAAGGAGATAATAATGTTTAAACTGAGATCTGAAGGTTGAGTAGCAGTTAGACATGTGAGGAGAGATGGGAAGGTTCTAAAAAAAAGAACGATACCTGAGAATATCCTGAGGTAGTTCGAAGGAGAAAGCATCAGAAAGAAATGACCCAGGTGAGATGGACAGGGACATCTTAAGGAACTTGGGTTTATCCTAAGCGCAGGAAATAGCCATTGGTAAGTAATAAAATAGGGCAGGGCATCATGAGTGTCTTTATTCTCTGAAAGACCATTTTGACTGCAATAAGCAGAATAGATTTTTTTTTTTTTTTTTGGTATCAATACTGAGGGCAGAGAGCTCTGTTAGGGAGCTGTGGATATTATGCAGATAACACATGTTGACTGCCTGGACAGTTAAGAATGGAAGGAAGTGAGCAGACATGAAAGCTGCTTAGGAGAAAGAATTTTTTGAACATGGTGACAGAGTTGATCTTGGATGTGAGATAGAAAGGGATTGAGTCATGAATGCTTATTTTCCAAGTTTTTAGCTTGAGAATATCAATACCACTCATAGATTTCAGGAGGAAGTTGGAAAAGCTGAATTGGGGATTGAAGATAATGGAGGATGAGTTTAGTTCTAGGTGTTCTGTTTGCAAGGCCTTTGGGACAATTTTTTTATTTTTTATTTTTATTTTTAGTTATTGTCCTCAACTATGCTTTCTAAGTTGGTTCTACTGCCTAATGCTTTTTTTTTTTGTCATTGCCTAAAAGGGGACAAAATAATTGAAATGACGACTAGTAAAAGCAGAAAGTATTGTCTTTAGGGTTAGGGAAGAGTATGTATTGTGAGTATTCTCTTGGTTTAATATTTCATTAATAAATGTGTCACCCATCACAGTAATGAAACGAAATCAACTAAAGATGCTCTGAAATCTATTTAACTAAATGTCCAAATTTAATTATGGCAATAAAAAAAGATTCAGGACATTCAGAGAATACTGGACTTTTAAAGATTATATATCATACTATGGAGTTAAAATTGATGCGTGTTTTTTTTTTTTCTTGACAGAAATTTGAAAAGTGTTTTATATCTCTTGGAAACAATTAACTGTGTGTTTCAGTATGGGGCTTAACATTTTCTCTGAGAGGTTATTTTGTCATGCTAATTCATATGGAGTTTTAAACTATTTTTCACCTCTGTTCCCAAAATTGCATGATATTCTATGCTATCCCATAGTTCCATTTCTTTAAAAAAGAATAAAAATAAATTGAAAAGCAGATTTCCATGCTCTGGTTAAAGAAGAATTTCAATAATATTTGTCTCTGTCTGGTTGCTTTTTAGAACTGCTCCTTTGCCCTGATATTATTTTCACTTCACTCAATTCTGTTTGAAACCTGCATATGGTAGCTTTTCAGAAGCCTGCTTTTCTACCTGTCTAGCTCTATTTCTAAATAATGAAGCTAAAATGGTGTGCTTATATTTGCTTTGGTCTTATTGCAAGTTTCTTTCAGCTTTCCTCATTCTTTGAGCTCATAATTTTATTTGCTGGGGAAACCCACCAGATTATTTCTGACCTTTTGCAAAACAATATTTGTGACTCATGGTTTCCATTCTTCTCCTCTTGTATTAAATAAATCCAAACAAAGTCCTTCTTAAAAATCTGGTTTACTTCCCTACTTTGATTTCTGCTTTTTTTTCAATATGCTGTTTTTTAAACAGAAGGAAGAGATACAGCTCTGAGATACTGTGATAATGGGTTTTCAATTCACTAAACAATTGGTATACTTCAAATTTGGTATTTACTTTTTGTTATGTCTATTTTCTTCTATTTCCTATTCAAATCATGGTTCTACATATATTCAAATCATGGCTCTACTATTTATTCTCTGACTAGGACACAAGCATTGAGATTAAATGCCTGTGTGTTTGAAAGTTACCATCTGTGTCTTATTAGTCACGTGACACTGGGCAAGTTATTTTAAAATTACAGAATCTCAGTCTCCTTATCAGTAAAATGCTGGTAAAATCATAGGTTGAGGATCAAATGAGTTACATCTAAAGCTCTCGGCCTTTTATTTTGCTCTTAGGTACTTAAAAATGTTTTGACTACTGCAGTTGCTAATAATTCTTTTTCCTTAATCACTCTGACAATCCCTGGCCTAATGTGAAGAAAACAAGTATTTCAACACTCGCTTCTTAGACTTACTGTAATAATAATAAAATAATACATATGTATGTCTATAGCTTGTCCTTAATAAATGTTAGTTCTCTTCCTGTTCCGCTCCTCTCTAATATATTCTGCAGATGCAATGTTCAGCTAATTTCTTGTTACATATTTATAAACATTCACTTCCATACAGCTTCCCATGGACATTTCATAAAGTGTAGGATGCTTTTTAAAAACACAGATTTCCAACTGCAGAAACTGGTGCAGACCAAACCAACTGAATCAAAATCTCAGGGTGGAGACTTGCATTTTAAAAGGCTTCTTAGGGGAGTCTGATGCACTTTAAAGCATAGAACTCTCCAGCCTGGAGAGAGGGAGAACATGTAAAGAGAGGGAATCTGTAAATGTATACAACGTAGTAGAGTAAGTCATACAGATATGAAATAATTAGCAGGAGAGGGCAGGAAAGTACTAAAAATACAGATTATAAAATTTTAATGAAATATCTTATCTAGCATCCATGACCTATTGAGGAACAAGGACAATAGGAAGTAAAGTGCACTTTATTGGTATCTGCCAATAATTTAACCCTTAGTAGTAAAACAGTTGGTTACTCAAGGAGAAACTACTGCATATTGACCCTTTTGTAAGTTAAAATGACATCAAGTAGTGCAGCGTGAAAAACGGGCTGTTCCATTTACCAAAGCTTACCTATCTATCTATCGTCTAACTATCATCATCTATTTAAATGAATGGTTGGCGCAGAGGACTATGACCCAGAATTTTTCATAACGAGAAGGCTATTTTCAACTCTTGCTTTTAACGCTCACCAGTCAACATGATCCTATATTAGTGGGAAATTTTTCTCATCCTTCAATCTAAATGCCTTTTCTTAGCACTCTTGCATATTAATTTTATAAGCATAGAGTAAGCTCAAATTGGCTAAATGTCTATGTTGTTATGCTGAGTATTTATGCAGAGCCTCTGGCTCTTGATAACCAATGCAAATATGTATTTCTTACAAATTAAACGACCAAGTTGTAAAACTAGTAACCCATGAATTCTTTGTATTTAGGTCTATCTTATCATAATTGTCACAAGTAACTATGTTGGGTAGTAAAAAAAAAAAGTGTCATTAAAAGATGGTTAATACATATATTTTTAAATTAAAATAATTTGATAAGAATACAGACATATTGCAAGGATTCTAGAGTTTTGGTTTCATTGTATCTTTATGGACTATTCAGTATTTGAGCTAGTTTTGACCTCTCAACAAGGCAGTGTGCTATAACAGATAAGAGTTAGGATTGCCATCAGAAAATATGGGTTATGGTCCTGCTTCTGCCAATTAGTAACTATGTGATTTTGGGGTGAGACTTCTTCCTCATTTGACAGGAAAGTTACTATTCATAGATGCTTAAAATATGCCAGAAACTTTTTAAGTGTTTTATTGGCCTTATGCCATTTAATTCCCATAGTAACTAGAGTGTCATCTTCCTCATTCTATAGAAGAGAAAAGTGAGGCTCAAGGAGATGGGTAATTTTCTCTAGGTCTGACATCTAGTGAGTGACACTCAGAAGATAAACCCCATTTTATCTGTCTCCAAGGCCTGTGGAATTAACCACCATAAAATATTACCTCTCAAAAAGTTATAGTTTAAGAAAATATATATCATATATTGTTAGGTTTTTTAGAATTCACAATACATGATATAAATGTTAGTTATTGTTAAGAGGTCAGGTAAGTAGGCTCCTGTTTTTTACTTTTCAGATGAAGGGACCTTAGAGGATGAATCAGCTTGTATAACAAACCATTCCAAAACTTAGTAGTCTCTACATAGTCTTTTCTTTAGTTCTTGATTCTGTGGGTCAGTGCATCCGGGCTAGGTTCAGTGGACAGCTCTTCTGGACACATGCATAAGGGCAAGGCAGTTCTACTTCCGGAGATTAGCTGGGTATCCTCCAGGGGCAGAGATGAGAAGTTTTAGCTGTTGGTGCGGGGTGCTTTATATCCTTTAGGGGTTTATTTCTTTTAAATCCTTACTGTATTATGTCCTCTTACTTGTTTTCTAGTACTATTTTTCTTTGTACCAAAGACGTGTGTGTGGGGGGGGGGGCCGGGGGGTGGGGCGCTGGTATATATGTCTCTCATCATCAAGCAGGCCAGCTAAGGCTTGTTCTTGTAGCACTAGGGTAGGGTTCCAAGAAAGAGAGAGAGCAGAAGCACACAAGACCTTCTGAAGCCAAGGCTTTGAACTGGTACAAAATCACTTGCACTTTTTCTATTGGCCAAAGCAAGTTACAAAGCCTGTATAGATTCAAGGGCTGGAGAAACAGACTTTATGGGAGAAGATACAAAATCACATTACAAAGGGGCATACCTAAAGGAGGGGATGGGAACTTCTGGCCATCTTAAAAATTTACTGCAGAGAAATTTTGCTTATGAATATATTGCTTTCTGAAGGTGAATAATATTTAAATAATCATTATACTGGACTTTAAAAGAGTTAATTTGTTAAGGTGTTAAAATTTGACAAGTATGTCATTCTGACAGTCACAATGTGGCTTTATGAGATCAATCCACATTTCTGGTGGTGATGTAGCACAGTTTCTGTAGCCTTCTGTGATGCTGACTCAAGGATATAAAGGAAGCAGTATTTCAATTGCTTCTCTGCCAGAGGTAATGTCCATACAGTCTTTTAAATCCTTGCTCTACACAGACCAACAAAGGAAACCACAACTGTTTTTTCCTCCTCAGTTTTCCATTGCCATCTTTCAAAGATTTGCTTCCCTGCCGTCCCACACACTTTTATGTGTCTTTTACAGCAGAATCAGTGGAGTTAGTTAGCTGGAGGGGTTTTCTGTTCTCTCCTGTCTTATATAATGAAACCTGGATATTTGTCTTAGGATCTTCCCCTCTTATAATGACCAGAAACAAAAATGCGAGACTGTTATTTCATTAATTGTTTCATTTATCAATTCTCCATTGATAAGGACATCTCACCCTTTTACTTTCCCACATCCTTATTTTCAAATTTATCCAAAATCTTCTCTAATTTCACATCTATTTCTTTATGAATCACAAGAAAATTCTGAATTCTTCTAAAAGATGATCCTTTTGCCAATGTGATTATTTCCAGAGAGCTTATATAACCTCAACTCAACTCATTAGATCTTTGTTTTCTCCTTTCCCCCCATGAGTCCTTTGCATCATTTTTCACTTTTCTTTTGGTTTCTATATAGAGCCTTTAGAATACAAACTTAATATTATCAAGCTAAAAGCTTTCATTATTGATTCCTGCCATCTGTAGGAGTTAACTTTCTGGAAGTCTTGTAATTTAGTGTAAATATTTCCTCCATTTAAATTAACAGGAGTAATTTATGTAAAGCATTTTGCACATAGTAAGCTCTCACTAAATGTTATCTATTATTATAAATGCTGCTGCTACTACACTTACTATTACTAATTTTATAGCAAACCATATGCCTTTTTCTCCCTATTGAATTTACATTAAGCTATATAAGGAACTATCTAGACAATATGAGAATGCATGTTAGAATCTGAACATAATTTTTCTTTGTAAATTTTCTGGCAATTGAATTTACTATCACTGTTACTTTTAGAAATGCCTCAGTGACTGTGCAAAACTAGAATCATTCCCTCAGTATTTAAGCTTTACATTTTTTTTGCATGTTAGTAAAGTTTATATTTTCACAAAGCTAGGTAGGTTACTATTACACATTTACTGTCATATTGTTAGTAAATTTCTTATAAATGTATACTTACCATATTTTCTTACATTAGTTTCCTAGACATTAGTGGCCTTCCAAAGACCTTTTAGTTCTTCACTTTGTTTAGTTATTTACTGTCATAACAGGTGGGAGTTTTCTTTAGTGAATTGTTTATATTTAATTGCCTGCCTTGCAGCCCTCTATATTGCTAAAACTTTTTCATTAGTAACTCATAACTCTTGCTCTTTCCATAATGTCAATATCAGTATCTGTTTTTCAAAGAGACTTCCTCCTACATACAACCTGGTGTTTTACCTACTCCATGGACTTCAAGTTCAAGCCTATCAAACTATCTCCATGGACTATGGTCTCTCCCTTCCTTCCTTTCTTTTCTTTCTAGAAATACACACACAGACACAGAAACACATAATCCATTGGTGGTAAGGTCTGATATGGGTTGCTCTGTGTCTCAGCCTTCCCCTCAAGCCTCCCCTCCCCCCAAAAAGAGAGTCCTAACCTCCAGTACCTCAAAATGTCATCTTATTTGGAGATAGGGTCTTTACAGAGGTGTCAAGTTAAAATGAAATTATTAAGGTGGTACCTAATCCTATATGACTAGTGTTCGTATATAAAGGAGAAATTTGTTCACAGAGACAGGCACGCATAAAGGGAAAATGATGTAAAGAGACACAGAGAGAAGATGGCCATCTATAAGCCAAGGAGAAAGGCCTTGAAGAGGTCCATTTCTCACAGCCCTGAGAAGGAACCAACCCTGACAACACCTTAATCTGGAACTTCTAGCTTCCAGAACTGTGAGATAATAAATTTCTGCTGTTTAAACAATCCAGTTTGTGGTGCTTTGTTATGACAGCCCTAGCAAACTAATACAAGGTGCAACAAAAATTTGAGAAAGGGAGAAATTGGCTAAAGAGATCATTGCTTTGTTACTTGGATATCTGTAGCTTGTCTTTTTAGTTTCTGATAAACCTGAATGTTTACTTGCTAGAGCATTATGTTCCTGGAATAAACTTTTAAAACTTGTTTTGTTTTATATAACCATGATGTGGTGACTGGAGACCTACATTTCACTGAAAAGAGCAAGCCAGAGCCATGGATAAGACGCGAGAAACCGGACACACTTGTCACCTGTAAGTAGAGCTCTCTCCCTTCAGCTGCCATTAAGAAAAAAAAAATGCAATTTGTCTTAAATTTTCTCTCTCACTTGTTGGGAGGGGTGCGGCAGCGGGAAGAGAAAGGGTGTAGACAGTGGGGTGTAAATAAGGCAGACAGACGCTCCAGAGAGGGTGGGAATAGAGCTTCACTGAAGAAAAATAGATGAACCTGGTTGGTACAACAGAGCTTCCCCAGGTCCACCCACCACCCACCACCCACCGTTCCCTGAGCTCTGGGCTCTGGCGGCGGGGGCTGACGGCGAGCGGCGGGGAAGGGACAGCTCCAGCCTCGGCTGCTTAGCGGGGAGAAGCGAGACCTGCAGGTCCAAGTCGGAGCCGGGTGGTCTCACCTTCGAGTGGGTGAGCTCTCCGGACCTCGGGTCAGCTCCGCGGCAGCCAAGGCCGGCCGCTCTGCCGGCTCCCGGCGGGGTCGCGGAGCGTCGGCTGGACCCGCCCCGAGCTCCATGGTCCGCCCGGCCCCGCGCGATGGTGACTCTGGGCGCCGAGGTCGGCGCGGAGCGAGTCCCCAGCAGCTCGCACAATGAGGGCGGGCGGCGCGGCGCGCGGCCGGCGGGGGCTGTCTCCGCGAGCCCAGCGCCACGGGAAGCGGCCCAGCCACCTGAACCCGAAAAACGCCAACAAGTAGTTTCTCGTTGGAGAGGGGCGGCTCGGCTGGGTGTCGGGACTCCGTCCGGCTGCCCGCAGCACCTCGTCCACTCGGACACCATAGCAGAACCACTTTTCTCTCGGTCTCGTTAAGGTACCTAGAGGCGGGAGGGCAAGGGGCTGATCTGCCGGGAAGGGCGTGCTGACCCTGCAAGGCAGGCATCCCCGCTCCGTTCCGCACTAGGATTGGAGAGGTGAAGCCCAGGGGAGAGGTGGCTGGGAGATCGGAAACGGGGACACTGTCAGCCAGAACTCCCAGCTCGGGGATGCAGGGGGTGTGCCTCCAGCAGCTTTTCCCCGGGCCTCGCTCCTCCTAGAAAGCACCCCTCCGCCCGCAAGACGTTTGTTTTTCTTGGGAAAGGGGGATGGGGTGGGATGCACCGATCACTTCTGCTCCCCAAAATGGATCCTAGTCAGTCGTTTCCTTTCCCAAGTAATAATAATTTCAACAACAGCAGTAATGTGAAAAGGAAATTGGATCAGGAAATTTGGGAGAGGTCTCCTTGGTGAAAGGCACCAGCGGGGACGTTTTTTTTGGCTCTGACTTCCGCGTTCAGTCTATTTGCCTGGCCCGGGAAGGGGAGTAGAGGTCGCGCAAGGGGCACTTCCCGCGAGCCAGGCAACAGCGGGCTCTGCAGAGTTCACCGAGGGCTCGCGTTTAGTGGGGGCTCGCCGCCCAGCCTGGGGGTCTCTCACCCAACACTGCCAAGTTGCCTGGGCAGAAAGAACTCCCTGCCTAAGGGAACAGCCTCCCGGAGAGGGTAGGAGGGAGAGGGTCTCGGAATATGAGGGAGGAAAGGGACGGGGCACGGGGAGAGGACGGGGGTGGGGAGAGGGGGAGGGGAGGACTTAGGAGGGAAAGATAAGGGGTTTGGGGAGAGAGAGAGGAGGAGGAGAGTTAGGGGCTTGGAACAGGTTAGACTTGAGAGAGGACAGAGAGGAGAGAGAGTGAAAGGTGAAAAGACGAAGGAGACAGAGCAGAGGGAGAAAGGTGTGAGGCGGGTGAAAGGTGTCAAGGAAGATTCGGACTGCTATCTCCTCAGTTCTCTAGAAACCTGGGAAAGGTATGATGCTTGAGGCGGGGACAGGGCTGGGCGCCAAACTCATCCTGGGAGGGCCCTTTGCCCCTCGCCTCTCTGTCAACCCTGCATCTTGGGACTCTCGGGCTGGGAGTGGGGGTGGGAGTCACAGCGCGGCTCCGCCGGCCGAGATCTTTAACTTGGCGCTGTGTTCGCCTCCCCCCAGTCATGTCTAAGGCACAGAGATGGGCAAGATCGAGAACAACGAGAGGGTGATCCTCAATGTCGGGGGCACCCGGCACGAAACCTACCGCAGCACCCTCAAGACCCTGCCCGGGACGCGCCTGGCCCTTCTCGCCGCCTCCGAGCCCCAGGGCGACTGCCTGAAGGCGGCGGGCGACAAGCTGCAGCCGTCGCCCCCTCCGCTCTCGCCGCCGCCGCGACCGCCCCCGCTGTCCCCCGGGCCGGGCGGCTGCTTCGAGGGCGGCGCGGGCAACTGCAGCGCCCGCGGCGGCGGCGACCACCCCCGGGGCAGCCGCGAGTTCTTCTTCGACCGGCACCCGGGCGTCTTCGCCTATGTGCTCAACTACTACCGCACCGGCAAGCTGCACTGCCCCGCCGACGTGTGCGGGCCGCTGTTCGAGGAGGAGCTGGCCTTCTGGGGCATCGACGAGACCGACGTGGAGCCCTGCTGCTGGATGACTTACCGGCAACACCGCGACGCCGAAGAGGCGCTCGACATCTTCGAGACCCCCGACCTCATCGGCGGCGACCCTGGCGACGACGAGGACCTGGCGGCCAAGAGGCTGGGCATCGAGGACGCCGCGGGCCTGGGGGGCCCCGACGGCAAGTCCGGCCGCTGGAGGAGGCTGCAGCCCCGCATGTGGGCCCTCTTTGAGGACCCCTACTCGTCCAGAGCCGCCAGGGTAAGGCCTGAGTCGCCCCCTTCCCTGTTGCGCCAACTTCTCCCAACTCCTTCCGCCACTTCCTGTTCTTTTCCGCCGAGGCCTCTGGGATGGGGGCAGGGGGAGAAGAGAACAGGGTTCCCTAACCAGGAGGCGAGGGGCCCCTCCCGTGCAGGGTAAACTCAGGGACCCTGGCCCCAATCCTCCCTGCTCCCTCCCCCTCGCCCCCCAGCATCCCCCTCCTCTCCTCCTCAACTGCAACTGAGATTTACTTCAGCAGAGGGGACTGAAAGGGCAAATGTCGGCTACTCTGGGCGAGTCTGTCCGGACCCTTGTTCGGAAACCACTATCACACTTCCTGTTGAGTTTCTTTTTCTAACTCTTTTGTTCCAACGACTTCTTTAGCTCGGATGGCCCTTCAGGCCTTCTGGTCATCACGATTTGACCTTTCCTGTGAGACCTGACACTGCTGCACACCTGACTGCCCCAGAGCAGTGCCTCCAATTAGGGATCTAATCTGAGGGCAGTAGAGGAGAAATGGAATATATGTCTGTGGTTGGGCCGGAGAGGGTGTGCCAGGAGGTTCATTTTGTGAAAATCTCCTGAATGTTGTTTGCGCCTGTCTCCTTCCAAGCGAGAGCAGTGCTGGGTTTGCTTGTCCCAGTGAGTTGACGGGATAGCCCCCCTGCACAGTGAATTTTGGAGTCTGATGTCTTTCCCCTTGTGCTGTATCTGTGTTTTCTACAGGTTGAACGCCAATTGGTCACTCTGGTGATCCTGGTTTAGTGGGAGTCTCTAAGTTAAAGACTGGGTAATTTAGATTGTAGGCAACTTTATTATACTCTATAGATTGTGATCCCATCCCCAATTTTTCTTTTCAGTTTTTAGCTTGAGTGACAGTTTAAATTTAGTCCTTGATACCCGCGATTAATTCTTCAAAATCCCAATGAAGAGATTATAAAAGTAGCTAATAATGGTTTCTCTAGTTTTAAAGGAAAGAAAAGAAATATAAATAACCAAAACTTATACAGTGTGTGAATGGTTTTTAATTATATGTGAGAACGGAGTACTGTATTTAGTTAAGTCTTTGTAACTGCATGTGTCTGGTTTGCTTCTGACACCCAGAAAAGATTCCCCTTGGGCAGAATGGGAATTCTCCCAGCGTAACTTTGGCTCCATCCTCATTATTGTGTTCCCCTGAATGTCAGAAGTCTCTGCATCTGAGATGTTGTGCAGCTGATAACATGTCAGAAGATGTGCTTCTGATACCACTTAAGAAGTCTGAGGATATGTTTTATTTTGAATTTGAAATAGAATATCAAAGAGACAATTTAAAGCATTGCTACTTTATGGGATCTGGTATTTAAATGCATACATAAATTCTAGTATGTCCATGTTCTCATATTTGAGTGTAGAATTACTAACTTCAACTCTGAAATCTTCCTTTTAAGACCATTCTATAAATTCAGCAAGAGTTGGCATTCAGGGAAAAAAAAGTGCATATTTATTTATTTAAATTAAATCATAGACTCATGACCCTTACCTCTGTTGTTTTGGATTCCAGCTGAGTGCTACAGTGCTCTTTCCACTTGGCAGCTAAAAAGATAATCTGCATTTGTTTTCAGACTCATCCTGTAATTTTCTTATTTTATATGGTATAAAAAAAGACAGGAAGTTTTATTATCTTTTCTCATAATAATAGAATCATTTTATTGTAGACCGGGTTGCACAGCAAAAACTTTAAGATGTTCAGTTTTTATTATTGCTATGGTAATTGATTCTATTGATTATTGGTCAATGGTTAGACCATTAAACTGAAAATAGTTTTTTAAAAATCTTACTAAGATTTCATTGTAGTAATATTAAGGATTTGACCTGCATCCCTTTTAGGTGAGGAAAAGAACACAGATTAGAGATTAATACAAGGTCAAAGAGCCATTAGAAGTAGAATCAGCTGAGAATCATAGACCTGGAAAATTTCTTTGGGGTCACCTCGTGAGGACCCTGTATTTTGTGGATGAGGAAAATGAAGACTGCAGATGCTCAGTGAGGGCCAAGGTCATACAGCGAGTTATTAGCAGAGCCAAAATTATGCTGGAGGTCTCATGACATCCCCCCCCAGGCCCTTTCCACCACAACCACTGATTATAACTGACTGTCTGGCTTGTGAAATCTCTGCAAATAGTGTTGCTCTTGAGATTTAATGCAGCATAGGACAGTCACTAGAATTCTAACTTTGAAAGGTCATCTATGACATGTGTATATATATATATATTTTTTCCAGGTCTTTGGCTGCATCTCCCAACATTAGAGTGCAAATATGGGATTCCAGTTTTCTTAAAATGAACCCTGTTTTAACTTTCCATTTTTATTGACGAGTTGATATGTAATGTTTTCCTTTTTTTTCAGATTGGCTAACATTTGTGGGACTTGTCTTCAAGAAAATCCCTTTTCAAATTATTAGGGGTGGCCTGAAGAATACTCAGAAGTCACCATTCTATTTAAATGTGATTTAATATTTTTATATGGACCCTTTTAGTTCAGATGATTGACAGACAATGTTATCTGACTAATTTGATAAATAGAATTACATTGGGAGGTCACTGGATGAAATTATATTTTGCATGGACATGATTCTAGGAGACATAAAATCAATTATCAAGTGGTTTGTTTCAGCTGTGGTCTTACTGCCACAAGTCTCATTCTTAATAGAAGTATTTAACTTTTATAAGCCCTCTTACTTTTCATTTTACATTAGTTCATCTTTTATTGATATACTTGAGATGAACAATTTTAACTGTCCAAATTCTATTTTCAATTTGTTATACCTGTTTCAACATTGTCCTTATCCTTTCCCAACATTGAGGAGATTGGCTCAATTATATAATAGACATGTTTAATTTCTAACTTTTATGATCTAAAGTGGCAGACTGAAACAAGAGTGATAGGAACTGGATAATTAATTGAATTCTACAACATTGTATTTTTGCCTTTTGTTTTGGTTGGCATTTCCCACTCTATTACTTTTAATTTATGATGTAAATACATATTTGAGAGGTCTAAGTTGTTCAGGTTAGCTTGGTAAATAAGTTTATAGTTTTCATTTATGAATTGTATCCTTAAGAATAGTATTCCAAAATAGAAATTTTTTAAAATTTAAATATAAGTTGTCATGGAAACCTGTTGTTCAGAAAATGAGATCAGGAAAGAAAAGGTGAGATTATTCCGTTGATGCCACTGAGTGATATTTACAAATAGTAAAAAGCAAGGAGGCATAGATGTTTTTGTAAAAATGTTCTGCATTGTATATTTCCAATTTAATGTCTAAGTTTTAGAAGGAAATGAAGCTTGTATGCGCTTTCCTATGAAGGCATGTAATAGTAAGTGAATAGGCACCAAGCAGAAATTCTTTAATGGAACTTCTAGATTTTTTAGAAGTTTGAAAAATAATATAAGGGCAAAATACTAGAATAAAAATATTTTAAATGATTTTTCCCAAGATTACAGAGCTAAGAGTGGTTATAAGTTTCTACTTCTTCCTCTTCTTTTCACTTATTTTTTGGGGGAAGGAGGGAAAGTGATTGAATTAGGTTCTGGTCTAGAGTGTGGCCCTTCTTTGGCAGCATGTATATCTTTGATTACCTGATAGACTTCTTTTTTTTTTTTTTTTCACTCTCAAAGAGAATTTTAGAAAAGAAAAACAAAACAAAACAAAAAAACTGCCATAGAACCATATTTAAGATGTTGGCTCTTTGGTGTGGGTCTGGATCACTTCATATATGTTCTCCAGACCTTTATCCATATACCACTATATGCAGATAATCCTGAACTGTACTTGGATTATGATAGTGAATCCACCATTTTTATAATCTTGAAAATATACACTTTATTAGTATTTTAAATTGTTTTATTTCCACAGCATTACTAAAATATACTCCTTAAAACTATTCAAATTTAAACTTAAATATCTAGAATTGGATTCAGAATTGCAAATATGTAATTTACTTTTTATGGGCCATTTTTTCCTCCACCTCAAAGCACAAAACAAAACAGGAAAGAAATTATCTAAGTAGCTGTTTGCTAGCTTTAAGTGTAACATTTAATTTAAAAAAATTATAATAAGGCAAAGACAATTTGAGTCACATATTAAGATTAAAGAAAGAAAATGTATTAATTCTTGTTTTGTGAGCCTTGCTCCAGTTAAAAGAATTAATGGTCAAATATAGCTTGTTTATAAAATATTGTTCTTAATTATTAAAATTTTAGAATGTTTAGTCAGTGAATACTGATTATGCAATCACTGTACCAGAAACTATGTAAGCTACTGGGAATGCATGAGAAGATATAGTGCTTTGCACTCAATAAGCTTGCCACTCTATTTATAATAAAATATTTCCTAAAACATCTATTCAATTAAAAATGCAACAAAATAACAACAAACAAAATTCCAGAAATATTATAGATGTTTTCCTCAAAAAAAAAATCTCACATGGAAATATTGCCTAGATGTGCAGGAAAATATTCCATCTAGAAATGATGGTCCCAGGAATTCCCTGGCGGTCCACTGGTTAAGACGCCCGTGCTTTCACTGCAGAGGGCCTGGGGTTCAATCCCTGGTTGGGGAACTAACATCCCACAAGCTGTGGGGCGTGGCCAAAAAAAAAAAAAGAAATGATGGTCTTAAGGTATTGTTAGTCTTTATTTTATTATGTGAAAATGTTAGGCTTTTTCAATCTTGATTTTTCTGTTTTTCAAAGTGATTTATACACTCTCTTTTTGCAACATTATTGAAGAATATGGTAAAGGATGTACTTATACCAAACAACTGAATTATTTGCAGTGTGGTCGAGTGTCTTCATCCCTTCCATTTTAATTACAAGTTATGACCAACCATATGACAATGCAAATCCAAACTTCAGGCCCCTAAAAAGAGTCTGGTGTAATAGTCTGGTGTGTTTGCATTTGCTGTATAAACATCTAAGTGTCCTTTGACCTTTTCCAGGCCACTAATTGTATAGTTCACAAATTAATTTTATTCTTATATTCTGAACATTGGATAAGATCAGAGAGTGCCTCATTCAACATATAATTTAAAAAAAAGGTAACTCTAATAGAATTGTATTTTCAATAGTGTATTTGATCACAAACTAGGTGATCTGATCCATTGCTGGGGCATTAGGCATGCCAAAGGTGAATAGCTGGACAGATTATGTATGACTATTTTCCGTTATGCTTTTCCAAGAGCTCATTTGTAGACCTGAGTTGAGAATACTAAATGAGAGTCAAGGAAATTTTTCTTCTCTGTCAAGAAGATTATTTTCAAAGCAACTGAGAACAAGGAAATGTGTAGGATTATAAAGAAATGCAGGTCAACCTTTCCCATTAGAAATATGTATCATTACTATTTATTTTTACTACTGCAAATAAAGTAAATGCAGTTTTCAGATCTCATATATTTTCCAAATTCTGAGTCATTTATCCTTTTTATTATGGCAACCTTTAAAGTATATCTAAATGAAATAGTAAAGGACACTAAAGGACTGATAAAATATAAACACAGATCTCCATAAGGAAATATATAGTGGCAACATAATCTAAACAATAACCATCAATATATGATATAAACTTAATTCAATTCTTTTTGAAGTATGAAGGGCTTTTCTTTTGGAAGAGCAGTCAAGATTTTTTTTTTTTTATGACAGGATAGCATTGCTTTTTTGCTTTTCTCATAGGTTGAAGGGTGGTGATTGATTTTAATACTCTGTAGTCAATATTTTCTCAGAAAGTGACTAAAATGTGGGTGTTGGGAGGAGAAGAGACTAGAAGTAGAGAATATATGGAAACAGTATTGGAAAAATGCCTGAGTAGGAATCCATGAGACCTAGGCACTAACCTTGATTTCACAACTAGCTGTGTGACCTTAAAGAATTTACTTCATCTTCCTGAGTTTTGATATCCTTCAGCCTTATTCTGAAAGAAAAAAATGGGGATGACACATTGGACTAGATAAGTATCCAAACTTCTTTCCAGCTCTAAGATTTTGAGGTTTTGAGGAAAAATAAGGATAGTGATTGCTAAAAATCCCTTGGGTGGGGGGAACAGTACGTCTGCACTGGTTTTGATTGTACTCTAGGGACCATCACACTAATAGGGTAAACTAGTATGGATTTCTTTTGTTTTCTGCATTTTAACTTTCTGCCCTTTTTTTTCCCTACAGCTGTTGGGTAGCTGCTGCTCTGGTTACCATAGAAACAGGTTAGCTCCTAGCTTCTTGTTTCCATTGAAAACAGCTTTCTCTCAACCACATATTGATCTCAGGAAATCATTTTGCTGTGGCTCTGTCATGAAACCCATAAAGATGATCGGCTCTGTCATTTCCTAAGTCTAAGATTCAGTGCAGGTGTATACCCATCCACCCACAGGGATAACTGATTAGATAATCTCTGTTTTATTTCCATTTGAAAAGTGCCTTGTCAAAGACACCAGCCTTTTCCCCTTCCCGAATCTTATACAGAAGGGAAAGTCTTATTCACTTGAGGATTTACAGATATGCCTAACACACTGAAGTGTTTACAAAATAGTGTCAAATTATTTAGTCCTAATCTCTTTCACAGCTCATTCTATCAGAGTAAGCATAGAGAATGGTATGCTGTCTAGCACACTTCATAAGCTTGTATTTTAATGTACTCATTAATGAAGACTATTTCAAGAGAAATATATGTATGTATTATATAGGACACCATATTTCTCTTTTGAGAAAAAATAGTTTTTCTATTTCAGTATATACATATTTACATAAAAAGATATATTCGCTGTCATACTGTAGATACACACTCAGGGTTTGTATATGTTTGTATATGTTTATAAAATTTTTATATGGATAAATGAAGGAAGAGACTCATGGGAATATGGCTTAAAGTTTTGATTGAGAATATTAATTTGTGTGTGTGCATGTGTATATTTATATATATATATATAATATATATACTTTTGGAATGAGATTGATATATATAACAGACTTCTAGTGTGCATGAGACTTAGAATTGGAAGGAAACTGGTGATCACCTGACACAATTACCTCAACTCACAGAAAAAGCAGCTGGCTTGTTCATAGCCTTGGCTAGTTCGTGACAGTAGCAGGGCTAGAGTTTAGATCTTCTGACTCCTGGCGCTCTTCGCATTCAATCTTGATTGCTTAGTCTGGGTTGGGTTTAACGTTAGGTGCACAGATTTTAGATTTTGGGAAGCAGTAAGAATGTTAGGAACAGTTCGGGTAGGGTCTGTCCTCTTCCATGTCCTGTTCAGCAATAGCAGGGAAATTGTCACTGTTTTAGATATTCTCTCTATTTCCAGATCCCCTCCAGATGAATCCTTCCATTGCTGCCTTCTCTACCAGTTCTTTATCTTAACTGTTCTACTACCTTTAAAGCCTCAAAACTAACCTGCCTGTGCACTTACCTCCTATTTTTTCCCTTTATCCCTGTGTGTGTCTTTTGTAATATGTTTTTCTACTTTTATTGGACTTATTGCCTTTGGAATTTTTTAATGCAACCCTATTTCAACCTATTGGGGATGGTTAATGTGTTTTATAGAACATTCTCTTCTCACATGTAATTAACCAGATCATGGTTGGCTTTACACAGGAATAACTGGTAAATTAGAGTGAAAGATACTTGGAGTGGTTTTTAAGATCTGAAAATGAGATTATATATTGTTTGAGGTCAGCAAATATGGGACAGAAAAACTTTTCCTTCAACCTTTTTTTAGTAGACAGTTAGCCAAAGGTGGTGTTTCCTTCCCTGTGGTGGGATGTAAAGCAGCATTATAATTTTGGGAGTGTTTGAAAGAATGCATTTTATAGGAATCAAAACAGAAGAAGTTTCTGGTAATATTGGGAAAAAAGTACTCTATAATTGCTATGGTTACTTGACTGACCTTTTCTTCTGAAAGCTCATAATGATAGAGACATCTTTGTAATCTGACATTTCCTCAGTGTTCATGTATTAAGAAAATCCTATGCAGACACCTCAGTGTCATCTTCATTTTCTGTTTGAATACTCTGGTGGGTTTGCTATCAGATCTTGGAGCTTTGCCATTCTTTATGTATCTGACAACGTTGCTGATATCTTTAAAAACTGGAGCAAAGGTCAAGATAGCCCTTCTTGGCAAGTGATCTGTGATTTAGTCTTAGCAATGGAAGGTGTTCTCCTTTGAGTTGTCTCCATGGAGAAAGTCCAAGTGACGAAAATATGCCACCTTTTGACCACAGACATTCTCTTATTTTACACCAATACTTTGTCCAGAATTTGAAAGTTATTCACTAAATGATAAAACACAAAAATTTTTTTTTATAAAATAAAGTGATCCTAGATAATATTGTCATGATATCCAAATAATATTGTTAATTCTAAATTTAAGACAACATGTTTATGAATTATGTTTAAGCAAAAACAATTTGGATGAATATAACATTATTCATTGAGTAGTTTGTCAGATTGGGCTTAATGAAAGGGACAGAGATTATTCAGAATTGCTGTAAATTTTGTATTTGTGTTTGTAAATTATACAACAGAAATTAAGGTATAGGGTTGCTTATTTTTCTGTTTATTGATTAAGGATAAAATGCCATTTGCTAAAAGTGAATATTGTGTAATAACTGTATTGGAAACAATGGCAAAGTAATCATAGCAAGAGGAAGCTTCCTTACTATTGGGTTGGCCCAAAAGTTCGTTTGGATTTTTCAGTAAGATGTTACGGAAAAAACCGAACGAACTTTTTGGCCAACCCAATATATTAATTTGAATAAAATTGATATTTAGGAAAACAGAACAATGCATCATTATAGTTTGATTTACTGTTTAAATTGTCCTGCTTCTCTCTTGGGGTGAACAGCGAGAGGGCAATTATGAAAATTATTAAAATACGCTTAATGAAACCCATCTTTCATATAAATTGAGTAGGAGATGGACAGAACAGAGATTTAGCTGGCCCTTTGTTCGTGCAAACAGAATCTAAAGTAGCAAGTAACATTTTTTTTTTTTTTTTTTAGCTGGAACTTTATTATCAGGCCTGAGTGACCTATGAGGGTCACATAAAATGATTAGTGGGTGCATCAAAGTTGAACAACCATCATATTTGTATCATGATGGAGAAACATTTGTGAGCTTATGCTTAATTCCTAGGTTCAAAATGGTGTTGACTGTGCTTTGATATTTGGAGTACAATGCTAGGGATATAAAATTCATGCAAATTAATGAAATCAAATATATTTTAATGTACTAATAGGCTGCAATGACATTCAAAATGGATTAGTCTTAATTCAGAAACAGGATTCTTTAGTTGTTTCACCTTCTCCTGAGAGTCCAGTGCTCAATTTTTAGTTGTAATGTGTATACTATCAGTTCTTTAGTTTTTTTTTAATTTAGTGATTGTTTTCAATACTTATTTATTTTTCTATGTATGTATTAATCATGGATTTAATTCATCTTAAATTTCTCTATGTAGGTGATTTCTTGGTAACTTTACTTTTGAGTACTTGACTTTGTGCTTCACTGCTAGGTTTCTTTGTCAACAACATTTTGTGTTTCCTCTACCTTGGCTTGCATCACTTGGTTGATGAAGTAATGTGCTGTCACCAGGTATTAGTACATTTTTCTCAGCTAAACAAACTGGAAGCATCAAAGGTGAAAGTTTTCAAATGCTTTTGAATCTCTCTGCTGACAGTTATTGAGCTTCAACTATTGGCCAAAACTAGGTTAGTACTGAGAATGCAAGGGTTAAAATTTGGCATTTACCTTCAAGATGCTTGTATTCTATTGGAAAAGAACAACTGTATGTCCATAGTTACAATATAATGCATTAACACTATAATAGAGATATTGGTATAGTGTGGACACACAGATTTGGGAGGGACCCACTCTCCTATACAGAGGAGATGAGATCTTAGTTACCGCGCAAGAGATGAAGTTTTTTCCAGCAATCAAGGATTAGGTTAACAGAGTAGTTAGCAAACATGGAAGTTTGACAGAGAATACCATGCCATGTTATATGGGGCAATAACAGGATCAGAAGGCAGGAGAACAGGCTTCAGAGGAAGAGAGGGCTTCTGGGCTTATAAATGAGATTTTCTAATGAGATGGATATTCAGTCCAGGGCAGGAATAAACACTGTTATCTCAGTTTATTCCAAAATAGTGCTTCTGAAACTTAGATAGGAATAATTTAAGATGATGACTAAAATTTTTACTTTCCAGGTCTCACTGCAGTAGGATTTGGATAGGATTCAGATCAGATGAACATTTGTATGGAAATATGTTAATATAAATGTTTCAGACATTACATGAAATTTCTAATAAATAAACAAACAAACAAACAAACAAACAAACAAACATCTTTGGGGTTGTAGTTGGCTACTGACCCAGTACATGACAGGACTGTGATGTGACTGCTGCCAAAGCAAATACAATTTAACGATGAATTAAGATAATAATCATGCTTGGACCAGTATCAAAGTGTGTTTTCTAGATCTGCAGCTCTTCAGGGTGTTAACAGATACTGTTGCCCCTCAAAAGAGTTCCATGGACAGATGAACTCAGAGACTAGTTTAAAACAAAGTTAAATAGGTTTTTATTTTTTAATTTTATTCTTATTATTAATATCATTTTTACTACAGCTCTTTTTCAGGGCAAAGAGTTGAAGGACTAGCTGACAGTTGGTTTTGAGATGGGAGTGAATTAATGCGAAGTGAAGTGGTGTGAATAAAAACTCAGTTGGCTGAGTTCGAATCCTGACTGTACCACTTGCTTGCTGTATAACTTTCACAAAGTTGCTTCTTTAAGCCTCCCTCTTTTCATCTGGACTGGGGAGATAATAATTGTATCTGACTCAAGGAATTGTTAAAAGGGTGGATTGAGCATATTCATGTTCAGAAGCCAGTGTAGTGCCTGGTTCTCTAAATTTTAGCTGTAATATTATTATCATCATCGTCATCATCATCACTATTCTTTATGACAAGCATTGCTTATTTTGGGGGTTAGCATGGTTGCAATAGCCCACCTTAAGGGAACTTTCTAGCATTTAGAATGTTCATAAAAAAATAAGTTCTCTGTTCCTGAGATTTTTCATATGGGTATTGGATTACTGTCCGGAAAATTGTAGGAGTAATTCTATCCCTAATGAGTAAAGGGTGATTAATTAGAACAATATCTAACATGTATGTATTATATACCAGGCATTTTACGAGTGGCAAGGTAAAGGCATATTTCCTGCCTTTAAGGAGTTGTGGTGTCCTGGAAGAGAACAGAAGGGAAATGATAGTGCAATGTCAGGAGAGCTTCAGTAGAAGTTAATGTAGTCTTGCCAAGGTGGGAAAAAGACTTCCTGGAGGAAATATGCCTCTGTTGGTACCAGAAGATGAAGAGGAGGAAATAGCCAGACTTTTTAGAGAGAAGAGCTGAAACAAAGTCCTAAAAGGGAAAGAAGGCAAGGCCTGTGCAAGATACTGTTAATAATTCAGGACAGCTACAGCACTGCGTTAGGGATGCGGAGATAGGGCAGGAGACAGAAGCTGAGGTTGGATCCAGAGGCTTCATAAGCTCTGTTGAGAAGGTCTGGTCTTCCTCTGGTGGTAGTGGGGCGCTTTTGAAGGATTTTAAGCAGAGCAATGGCATGCATATTTGTAATTGGGAATATTATTCTGAAACCTTTATACTTGAAGAGGGGATTGGTCTGGGGAAAATGAGTACCAGTTTCTCAGAAGAGCTACAGTTTAGCATGTTATTGCAGTAATCCAGGTAAGAGATACCCGTGATCTTAATTAAAACAGTGGCCAGAGGGATGAAGTAAAATGAAAATAGTTAAAGTGGAATTGTCTATTAATTACATGCAGTGAATGAGGCAGAGAAGTCAAGAATGTCTCCCTAGTTTCTGTTTGCACAATGGAACAAGACAACCTTTATGACTTTTTCCTAATTCAAGAGTCAGTGGTTATATGATTTGAGAAATCAGTAGTTATTCTTTCATGGGATTTAACACTATAATATTTTGTATTATGTTTTGTGATTTATCTTTTATACTTCAGTACCAATTACTCGATTATTAATAGCTATTTCATAGATTTTATAGTTGTGAAATTAGATGCAGAGTATGCCCCTTAAATTTTTTGGTTGCAGTAATTCACCACCATAAAAAGGTGGTGAGGAGTAAGAAGTCCTCTCTACAAGAAATGTCAGCTTTTTTGGTTTAAAGCCCAAGAAAATAATATTAATTTTTGCATAATTTCTATGAAATGGAAATGACTAGTTCAATATAGTAGCTCATGTAGACTCCAAAGCTAGAAGCTTAAAGTGAACTGGGGATTTAAAAAATACCAATAAGATTCTGTGGCTTTAAAATACTCTTTGGAAAATTGCTTTAAATAAATATTTCCTTTAGATAAAAGTCCAGGAAGGAGCAAAGGTAGTGAGGAAGAAAAACAAATGAAAACAGGCACCAAAGGAGTTAAACTGGGAAGAAGATGGTGTGTTCAGATCCAAGGCAGAGTAATTCCTTCTAAAGCATTAATGTACCATGCTATTTTCTGGCTTACAACCTTGTTATCCCTTTCCGTTGGCTACATATTAAACTATATTTTCCTTAGCCTGGCTCTCCAGAATCTGCCCATCATCTATAAACGTAATAATAGCCCTCACAGCTCTACCAGTCAGACTGCATGCTTTGCCATTCCTGAATAAGAGATGCATTCGCATTGTTGTACATTCGCATACACTGTTTTCACAGCCTAGAATACTTTCTCCTCCTCCATTTAACAGGTTGATTCAATCATCTTTCAATAGCCTGTATAATTATCAAGTCTTACTTGACACCTTCTAAACTCTCTCAAAAGCAGTTCATTTCTTCCTCTGAGTTTCTATATCACTTTGTAGATACAGTATTACAGCATTTAACTGGCTGTATTAGTTTCTCTGAGTTGTTGTAGCAAACTACCAGAAACTTGATGTCTTGAAACAACAGAACTTTATTCTCTTATAGTTCTGGAGGCTAGGGGTCTGAAATCCAGGTCTCAGCAGGATTGGTTTCTTCTGAAGGTTTTGAGGGAAAAATCTGCTCCATGGCTCTCTCCTAGCTTCTGGTGGTTGCTGGCAATCTTTGATGTTCCTCGGTTTGTAGACACGTCACTCCAATCTCTGCCACCCTTTTCACAAGCTGATCTTCCCTGTGTGTCTCTCTCAGTTTTCTTTTCTTATAAAGACACCAATTTTTGGATTATAGCCCATAATAACCCAGTATGACCGCATCTTAATTTAACTAATTACAATACCTCTGCAAAGATGCTATTTCAAAATAAGGATATTCTGAGGTTTGGGGTGAACATGCATGTGGGTAGATACCATTTAACCCAGTACACTGACTTTTCCATTTGGGCAACATTTTTGTAGTATCCAATAAATCATTTGTTTTCTGACTTCTCCTTTTCCATTTCAGTATGTTCTCAGTTAATGGCTACAGTGTCTTCAGGAATCTCTGTGAAGATACTAGTTAGATAATTTTTAAAGTTCTGTCTCATTTCTGGTATTAACTCTGGTCCCTGTATGGGTATTTTTTTTTTCTATTCTTTCACCTTTGTTCTTTTTTATAGTATTTATTTTCTTGAAATATCTTTTCCTTTGAAAGAGAGTGGGGGTGATTATAGTGTTATGTGGGTAGATAGGCAGGATCATGCAGAAACAAGGAATTCCCTTCAGGATGGGTAGGGAGGAGCAGGTGGGCAAACTAGGGATCCTCTCAAGGTCTAAGAAAGGAAGCTGTATTTGGGGAAAGAAATTTAGTGAATTTCAGTTAATGCAGAGTGACCTTTCTCTTTTCTTTTCCTCCATGCTCTTTGAGGAAATCTGAGGTACTAAGAAGTTTACTTTACTTTTCTCTATCACACCAACACACCTAATAGAAACTGTCTTCTCTTCTGTTGATTCTCTACATAATTTAGAGAGCTATTCTTGCTGGCTATATCCTGAGGGAAAATTCTGTAGCCAGCCACTAAAGTAATGCGGGAACTTCCAAGGAGTTGTCCCACAGCCAGCTCCTTGTCTTAGGGCCCGTTGCCTCTGAGTTTGAGGTTTCTCTGGCTTCTGGATCTCTTTGGGAAGAATTGGACCAACTCCCAGAAAAGCTTTCTCTTGTACCTGTATTGAATTGCATTCTCCCGCTCCCCTGAATCTGCATCTCGATTAGTTCAATTCTGTTTGCTTTATATCTTAGTATTTCTGGGTCAGTGATAGCAATGTTTTCCTGTTTTCTATCCCTGTGATATTTTTTCATCATTTTTAATGAGACTTGGCCAAGGAGATGAGGTATACTACCTTCCACTAGAATTTGATTGTATGTATATAGGCTTCTTGCCCATCCTAGTTATGAACTTCTGCATAGGGGCACCATTCCGTTCTTGTTGTTGTTCTCCAGAGTAATGCACAGTGTCTGGTAGTTTTCTCAGTGGGTTTTTATTACCATATGAACAATTCCATTAGTTCTCTTGTCTACGAGGATGTATTCCTCTATGATTCTTCCCTAAAAAGTCAGTGTTTCTTCTTACCTTCTTTGGGCCCACCTTCTTTATCTACTTTTTATCTATTCTGGTCCCCAAATATATAATCCTAGTGAAGAAATTCAAAGCCGACGTATAGTGTGTGACTTTATCATTGCTATAAGAAGCTTGTTAGACTAACATTAATACAAAATCCTAGAAAATTATCACTCTTTAATTTATCATCTGCCCACTGAAAATACATTTGTAAGAACATGAACTTTGATGGTTAAACAGATGTTTGTGGTACTTAAAATTCCCCAATAAAGTAACAGCATCAAGCTGAAATAATGTTTACATATTAGTGTGCTTTAATTTTTTACACAGAGACATTGCCAATGGGACCAAATGCTTAGTCCTTATTTTATAGAGAAACATCTGACTGACGATAATAGATGGCACTGATTATCCTGCTTATTACATGGAAACGGGGCCTTCAGTGAAGGGTGCTGTGTTCTAAGAAAAGACACTGAAGAATGGATGTTGTAGCAGCAAGAAAATTAGACAAGGAGAGCAGAAAAAAAAAAAGATTCTTATTCATCACAGTATTGTTATCTCATTTCATTTAATATAATGGAAATATCCAAAGGTGACTTTTTCCTCATGCTACCTAGAATACACTTTATCAAACCAGTGCAGTAATGAAGACCATTACATCTAAAACCTAATTATGCTCAGATATTCTCTCTAAATTGTGGTGAATATGGAGACTGAGAAAGACATTTAAAGAAACATATATACATTATAGTGGTCATGCAAATAGAAGGAATGAGAAAAGCTTTCATTTATACAAATATATTGTATATATTATAGAGATCAAGTAAAACTGTATTGTTTTTAGGAAAAACCATTGTGAGATAGTAGATAAAATAAAAATTATAAAATAAATCATAGTATTCAAAATGGAATAATTTTAGGACAAATTTATGTTTTTAAGATAAGGGGTCATTGTAGTTTATTTATTTTTAAAATAAAAAATAGTCTTAAATCATAAAAGTAAATGTTCTTATTATGGATAATTAAGGGAGTATATAATATACGAAAAAAGAAAATAGCCCTTTTGTCCCCCAAAGGCTATTAGAAATTTATTTATTTTTATTTCCTCCAAGATAATTTTAGCCATAGGGGTATAGAGAGTTTTTTTATCCAATATTTAATCTTTGTAATCAGGAACACAGTACCTTCCGATTTTATTCAAATCTGGTTTTACATCTCAAAAAAGAATTTTATCATTTACTTCATATATGTCCTATGTGTTTACTTCAAGTATTATACTATATATTATATGTTTAGTTGGTATTGTGAATGAGATCTTGCTATCCATTACCTTTTAACTAGTTATTGATGGCATATGAGTAAGCTACTACTTTTAGTATATTAATCATATGTATCGTTATCTTACTGAATCCTTATTGATAGAAATAGTATTTCAGTTTATTGTTTTAGGTTTTGCAGATATGCCATATATGTAAACAATAATTCATTTTATAATTAATATATCTTTTATTTTTTTATTTTTTATGTATATAATTGGTAACTATATTTATGGTCATAATTTTCAGATATATTTGTACCTGTTTAAAAAATTACCACTATTACTTTCTGTCATTATTTCTCATTTTTGAGTCAATTTGAAAACACTTCTTTGTGATATGCTATATATTTTAAAATTTATTTTTGAGGAATGAGTTGAGTATGATATATTTTTGTGGGTATTCATAGATCTGAGGATATCTTTCTGTTGCATTGACCTATGAAAATTATCTTGGCTACGTTTAGAATTTTTGGATACACAATTTTGATTACTAAAATCTGCGGTTTCTGTCTCATATTTAGAAATAATGAAAGTAGAAGAAAAAAGAGAATAGGAAAATTCCCTGTGCTATAAGCACAGGCAGGAGCACTAAACAAATCTTGGCCCCAAGAAGGACATCTCTTGCTGCAAGTTCCACTTCTACTTCCACCCTTAGTCTCCAGTTTTCTTGGTATTCTGCAGCCAAGATTCAGAATTGTCCTGAATTTCCTCCTAATCCATTTATGTTGTAGCATAACCTCTCTTAAGAGGCAGCATATTGTGATGGCTAAGAGTAGAGATCTTGGCATCAGACAGAGCTGGATTTGGATATGGCCCTACAACATATTAGTTGCATGACCTTGGATGATATAATTAACTTCTTTAAGATTTTGTCTCATTATTTGTAAAAGAACCTCCTCATAAGATGGGTATTATGAGAATTAAATGATATGAGAACTAAATGAGATACTGCATTTCATGTGTGTAGCAGAATACCTAACATAAAGTAAGCCTTCTGTAAATGGTAACTATTATTATATGAAGCTTGAGAGCAGGCTGATGTGCAAAATCTTTAGTCTAATAATTGGTGGCATCTTTCAGATGCTTGTAGTATGCCTAGATCTGGGGACAGGAGAGCCTCTTTTCATTGGATCATAGGTAGAAAATCCAGGAGGCTGTGGGAGAGTTTCCGAGATTATTTGCATTTTTGTCAATAGCTTGTGGAGCACAGCTGACAACTTTCTATCATTGCCTTGACTGTAATTCCACTAAGTTTAGACCCTGTGTTGAAATGATGTAAGATAATATTCCTGATACCATTGCTTACTTCTCTGAAAGACATGAAGGGAGTAAAGATCATGAAGCACAGGGGAGACTGAAATCACTTTTGTTTAGTGAATTACTGATGCCTAGGACAGACTGGTGCACAGAAGGTCCTCAAAGAGGTGTTTCCTGACAGACTGGCCACTGATTATTTCGTAAGTGGTGAGGTATACTTCCCAGCATGCAGTGCTCCAAAGGCTTTTACTGCTTCACCTGCAAATGCACCTCTGAGGGGAGCAACTAGAAACCTTTCTTCCCTCAGCTCTTTGACTCCCTGGGATGGTTGTCAGACAAGAAGGAACAAGAGGACCCTTGAGCATTGTTACACTGCTGGTATTGGAGAACATCACCACACTGGCAACTCTCCACTTCTGAGCTATCAAAACAGTAACGACTAAGTAACTAATATTGTTACAGAAGTAGAATTCTCCCCTCTTATTAAGTAGTTCCCATTCCTTGAAAGATTATTGGTGGGCTGATTTGCCAAGAATCAGTCGACCAATAATCTTGACCTTCCTAGTCAGAGGTAAGGCCTGCAGGAACTGTAACTTTTAAGCTCAAGGGAGGTTTCATGTTTCTCTAATCCTGGCCAGTCTTCACTTCCCCCAACCCCCATTTCAAGAGTTTGAGCACAAGACACTATGAATGTTGATTCTTAACTATTCTCATCAGTAGATATTTTAATTAGTATAAACTCTTCCTGGATCCTGGCATGTTGTGAGTTTTTGTCCTTAATTTTCTGGGCTATTGTAACGTATTATATGTTTTTATGCCTGTAGGGTTGTCAGATAAAATATTCAGTACAACACCTAGTTAACTTTGAATTACAGATAAACAAAAAAATAAATGCTTTTAGTATAAATGTGTGTACCAGATTGTGGGTCATACTTCTACTAAAAACATTTTGTTTCTTATCTGACATTCAAAGTTAATCAGGTAACCTATATTATTATTTGCTAAATCTGGCAATGCTACATTGCATTTTAAAGAGAATTCAGAAAAAAAATGTTCATGCTTGCATTTTGCAGTGTTTCTCACTGTTTTAGCTTTAATTCCAAACACAAATTTTCCAGCTGAATGTATTCATAGTACTGTACATTGTCTACTGTAGCTCTAGCACTAATTTTTGAAGCAGTTAGTGTTCAAATAGAGACAGATAACTTCTCCAGCTGTCCAGTGACACCACTGCCAGAACAACAACAAAGATGGTTGGGTCCTTGCCAGAGGTGATTTCTGTGGTCCCAGACATGGAGAAAGGGTAAAATTTAATACCATTTTCATTCAAATGTTATTGGACCATCATATCCCTGTATTTTTTTCTCTTCTTGTTGGCTTTTATACAACTTCTGCTTGCATGTTAATAGTCTCTTCCTAGTATATTTTACTCAAAAAAGGTATGATGATTGCAAAAAAGAGGACTTGTAATTATTACTAAATAATTGCTCATAAAGGCTATGTTATTTGAGGAAAACTCAGTAACTGCTAATGAGCTATATAGAGATGCATCTTATTTCAGGTGTGTTTTAAAATATATGGGTATATGCATTTTTAACTTCTGGAAATTTGATTTCTCATAATTTTATTTTATAGTCCTCAGGTTATTATATTTATGTTATTAGTTGTGCTATTTTCAGGCAGGCAATAGTCCGTGGGCAATTAAACTTAAATTAAGCAGTCTGTTCCATGATGTACTTGGGGCAAAGTTGCATCTTGCCTCTGCCTTAGTTTGGTTCCACAGTCATTCCCTTTGGCCTTCACCGTGTCTCTTCTGCAAATAACTCTCCTTGCAAGCAGAGCCAGCATGCCCCACTGTGAGTTCCGCATGGTTCAGTAAGTGAGGAATAGGCGGGTGAAGGAATACAGCCGAGAAAATAAGGACAAAGAAAGAGGTTGGAACAAAAGAGCATACGCTATAACTGTAATTCAGTAAGACTGATTTTTCTGGTGTTTGGTAACTTGTCTCTTGAAGTTGGTTCCAACAGAGGACTTCTAAAAATGCTTTAAACAATGGCAATGTCATACTAAGGGCATAATCTCCCCAATAGGAAGTGTGTTCTTCAGTACACAAGTCCTTTGAGATGCTGCATCATAAAGAACAAATTCTGCTTGAGAAAAGAGTCACACTCTATCTCCACCTGTCGATTCACAGTGCACATTGTGCATTAAGCCTCTGAGAAATCCCATTTAAAACAAAAAGGAAAATTGCCTGTCTTCCAGTTTTCTTCCCCAAAACATACAGTTTCAAGGAGTATCTTTCATAAATACTGTCCTTTGGGCACTTTTTAAAAGGAGGAGATGATATCATTGCTTATCTGAGTTTTGATTTGTGTGTTTTTAGAGCCATTGCTGTGGAGTCACATATTGCAGGAAAGGTGTTAAAATGGCTAATGAAAGGAAAATGACACCTGTGATTCAGGTATCTAAGTTAAACTGCAGGACCGAAATGGGAAAATTTTATGAAATGAGGATTCAGTTCAACTCTGTGTGCCTTTGAATTTGGCCACCATTCAAGATAATATTTGAGGGGTTTGATCACATGGCTCCATAACAGAGTAAGGAATCAAGAGCTAAAAAATAAAAAAAAATAACATGAAAGGAATGTCTTCATGCTTAACAGCAGACCTTTCAATCATAGAAAAGACTGGTGATATGCTGTCAACTCTGTAAATAACCAAGATTGTTTCTCAATCTAGTAATCTTACTTTTAGGATGAATTATAAGAAAGTGTATTCAATATGAAGAAACTAATCTTTGCACAAAAATATTCCTTGAATAATTATTTTATATTAGTGAAAAATTTGAAATAACTTTAATTTCCAACAAAGGGAGATAAAAGATATATGTAAATTATGACAATCCACATGATGAAATATTACTGTACTGTGAAAAATAATATATATGAAAAAATCTTAGTAATATGGAAAAATATTTATAAAATATTCTCAGAGCAGGTTTAAATTTTACTTATTTCATATATTATTAGCAACTTAAATATATGGTAAATAAATTCTGAGAATTAGTGAAAAGTTATTTATATAACTGAGCTATAGAGATTTGAGATCATTTACTTTTTCATCCTAAAAGGATTATGTATTTCTAAGTTTTGTACGGTGGTCATTTGTTAACTTTATAAAAAATATGAACGCACCAGTTTTAAAGAGCACATTTCTAAGGTATACCAGTGTGCACAAATGAAGCTCTTAACACTGAAGATGTAGCAGGTCGGGAATTCCGTAAATCTTTCTGCTTTAAAGGAATGGGTAAAATTATCAAAAATCTCACCTCTAATGTCTAAACTCTAATGCACACCACAGAGAGAAATTATCAGTGAGAAAAATTGTGTCCAATTTAATTTTTATTTATTCATTGATTAGATATTTATTGAGCTTTTTATGCCTCCTAAACGCTATTGGTACTGGAGATTATCTCTAGCCTGAAGAATCATACAGTCTAACTGGGATTTGGAGGTGCAGCAGACAGGTAAACAAATTACACAGTTTGGTAAATTCATGAGAGAGATACACAGAATGTCTTAAGAACCCATAGGATGAGCATCTAACCCAGACCTGAAAATCAGGAGAGATTTCCTTGAGAAGGCAATACCTGAGCTGAGTCAAATGACAGGTTCAAAGTAGGCAGAAGAGTAAGAAGCAATATGTTCCTGATAGAGGGGGCAACACTGGGAATGTCTCGAGTTTGAGCTCCCCATAAGGCAATCATTTTGGCTTGAGTAGAGTACAGACGCACAGAGGAATGGTGAGGGAGAGCCCAGTGTTTTTCCTTAAAATGCACTAGATGGTTCTGGAACTCCAAGAATCATTCTCAAAGAAGCCTAAAGAAAATTTCCAATAGTCTAGGATTTGTAGGCTCTTTTGTACTGTGACTCCACTGATATACCTCTATTTTCTTTATTGGCATCACAATGAAATTGAAATTAATAACTAAAGTAACATTTATAGGAGACTATGATAGTACATTTATTTAGTAGATAGCAGATTTTATAGCATTCTGTTTTCAGAAATACATACAAATTGAATAAGTATGTAAACTAATAAATCACATAAACTTAGTAACGTGTTACCATTGTGCCAGTCCAAAGATGTCTTTCATAATTCTGTCCTCTATTATCTGGTTAAATATAGCATCTGTTATAGCATTCCTATAAAGGGTTACACATCAAGTCTTTTTTGTAACTCTTGATTATTCTCTTTCTTCCATGAGAATTCGACAGATCTTATATCATTTCAGATGTAGAATTTGCTCTTAACATTCCAGATATGTTCTCTGTATCCTTCCAGCTCTATACCTCTGTCACTTCAGAGATAGCCTGCATTCACGTATCCATTAATGGATATTTACATACTAAAAATTTCCTATGAGAATATCAGCCGTGATTCTGAATAGTGAGGATTGGGCACATAACCACCACAAGTATTTGAACTCTGTTTTGTCTCTGTGGATTCACAGATCATTTCACAGGCAGGCACTGAGATACATGTGTCTCTTTAATCAATGCGTCTTACAGGACTAGATGAATATTTTGAATATAATCTTTCTTAGGTGCTGTGAGATAATTAAAAGAGATCACTGTGCCTGGTGACTCCTACCTACATTTCCTTAATTCAGAAAAAAATGCTGTGTGGCAGCACATTCTATCAGGCAATGTAAGGGAGTAAAAAGAAGTGCCTGGCAGAATTAGACCTGGATTTACATATCAGCTCTGCCAATTAAATTATTGATTTCCAGGGAGTTACCTCACTTCCCTTGCTGAAAGGGGAGATGTAGTAAGGGTTAAGTGAGAAAAATATATAAATTGACTTCACATAGAAGGTACTTATCTAATGGTTGATATTATTGTTAGTGATTAAATCCGGTGCTATTAACCCAGGTTCCCTTAGCCTAGCCAATCGACATCTGTGGAGACTCAACTAGATGATGAAGTTGGCACTACTAAGTATCTGCTCTTGACCAGTGCAAAAAATGTTCGGCTCCTACAAAGGGATGTATGATTATTAAAATTATTCATTTTGTGTTTCTACAAAATGGAAGACTCTGTGTCATTAATGGGGCTACACAAGTCCTTGTAGAATTTACATTTAGAAAACATGAACCAATTATTACAAGCAAATATGATGTATTATAACAGTGTGTATACAGGGAACATATAGAAAGTGGATCTAACCAAGCCAAGGTAATCAGAGAAAACCTACAGGAATTAAACTTTATATAGACTTTTTTTTAACATCTTTATTGGAATATAATTGTTCTACAGTGGTGTGTTAGTTTCTGCTTTATAACAAAGTGAATCAGCTATACATGTACATATATCCTCATATCTCCTCCCTCTTGAGTCTCCCTCCCACCCTCCCTATCCCACCCCTCTAGGTGGTCACAAAGCACGGAGCTGATCTCCCTGTGCTATGCGGCTGCTTCCCACTAGCTGTCTATTTTACATTAGGTAGTATTTATAAGTCCATGTCACTCTCTCGCTTCGTCCCAGCTTATCCTTCCCCCTCCCCGTGTCCTCAAGTCCATTCTCTACGTCTGTGTCTTTATTCCTGTTCTGCCCCTAGGTTCTTCAGAACCATTTTTTTTTTTTTTTAGATTCCATATATATGTGTTAGCATAAGGTATTTGTTTTTCTCTTTCTGACTTACTTCACTCTGTATGACAGACTCTAGGTCCATCCTTTGAAGGAAGAGTGTGGATTAGGAGAAGTGGGTGTGAACAGGAAATGTGTGTGAGCTATGAGAGGGAGGGTATCAGGGCGACGAGGGATGAGTGCGATACTCTTGAGGGAGAGAATGGAGTTGAGCAAGGCTGGTGCTCTGAGAATCTGAGAGGGAGAGTGGGTGGCGAGATTGCAAAGGCAGATGGAGATAGTGGAGAGCCTGGTAAGCCACTTAAGGATGGATAAAAGGACAAGGGCAAGAAAGGAGGAACAACCAGTGAAGGAGGCATTACACAAATCGAGGCAGGATTCTTCTGTTTGAGCACCTTAGTGTACTTCCCCTTCATGGCTAATTGTCATACAGTGTTTGCCTATAGAAGTGTACACAGTGAATAGCAAACTTGAACTACAAGTTTCTTAAAAACAAAGCAACTTTTTACTGGACAATCTGGACTTTACTTATATTTTTTTAATGGAAAGGTAGTAGCAGCTTCACTTTTTTTTGATCAACAAAATATTTTAAGACAAGAATATTATTCAGTTTACTTTCACATTCCAGATTAAAATAGATTTCTGTTACTAAAGTTGTGGGACCATCTCAAGGGGAGCTGACATTTCATATTCTTACATCTCTTTATGATGAGAAGAAAAAGATATCATTCAGTTGGACTTGAAAAGAAGCATAATGATTATGCTGAAATTCCTAACGTGTAGATAATATTTCAAAGACACATTAAAGCCTTACAGAAATTTCAGATGTAGTTTGCTTTTATCTCTAGGATCTTGTCGTTTCCTGGTCTTTCCAGTCACTGGTTATTTTATTTCTGAGTATGACTGATAATTTTGGTGCATTGGGCACAGTGGTTTTTGTATTTTTTTACTTTTTAGATTGGACACTGAAAAGAAAGTTTAAATATTTTTATTATGGTGGATATCTGCTATAATAGACTACAATTTGTTTTAGAAATGATCATGGTTACAGAAGCTCCTACTTGCTTAGCACAAAGGATTTGTCAAATCCAGATTTGAGATATATGTATTAGTAGTCTGTTTGTGGGGAATATTTGAGCTAAGGTCACCAAAATCTCTGCATTATGTTACTTTATTACAAAACTTGTTGTAAGAAAACTTCTAGTAGTGGAGTCACTCCTTTCAATTAATGCACTGTGATTTTGGAATGTCTCTGTTAACATATAAATATGTTTCCTGAGAGGGGTAACATTGTTGGGTTCTTTTTAGCCACAAACACTACAACAAATTAGTGATCAGATTGCTAACTGTTCCATCAGTGAGGGTCTGGAAGAAGTAAGAAGCAAAAAACGATCTGTTTGGGGACAGAAGGTCCGAATGATAACTTCTTCATTCTCATGGTCTGCTGTTAGACATCGCGTGTCCCTAGCACCCAGTACAGTGCCTGGCACAAAATAGCCCACAATATCTTGTCCTCAATTCTCAAATCCTGGGGCAGAGGGGGAAGCTCTAGAAAGAGAACATTTTTTAGTAACTGATTTGCAGTAAAACTTGTCCTGAAGTGAGGTGAGGCTATTTATAGTCTTTTTTATCTATCCCACCTAGTGTGAATGTTTTGATTGCTGCAGAAATATTAATGTGCTTGATTATGGGGTGCTGCCCCAGACCCTGCTGGAGGTGTTACATAACATGTATTAAAGGTACTGTATTGCCTTTCTAAAATCTAAAAAAAAATCGTAATTCTGGAGTACATCTGGCCCTAAGGGTTTTGAGTAAGAGACTGAAGATCTTGGAAAGTATCACATATTCAGTGCTTCCCACGAGTCAGGCGGGGCACTATGTGCTGACACACGTTACCTTTTTAATACATGAGAGGCAGCTGTTGCAGAGTGGAAAGAGCAGGGATTTGAAAACCAAACTACCTGGGTTGGAATTTCAGCTTTATTCTTTAACCACCTGTATGCCTTTGGGTACTAGTCTTTTCCTTCCTTTACCTCAGTTTTCTCATCTCAAAATAGAGAGGTAACATTTCCCTAATAGACTTGTAATGGAGATAAAATGACTTAAGAAATGCAAAGCACTTATAACTATGCTTCAGAGAATTATTATTGTTAATCATTTTGATAAAACTGGGATGTTGGCACAATGATCCTCATTTTATAGACGAAAAATTGAGATATAATGAAGTTTGATAACTTGCCTGTGTTCACACAGCAGGAGAGTCATTGAGAAGGGTTTGAATCCATATCTGTGATGTCATCAGATCTGAACTTTTCACTGTTGTACTCTATTGCTTCTCTGCAAAAAATGGTGCTTTAATGAACTGCTTGGAATGAAAATATTGAGAGAAAGAGGCTGCTTGGAGAAGGTCAAGTGGTAGGTACTCCAGTGGGGGGCCTCAGCAGCCATGAAAAGGTGGATGGGTATACTTAAGGGAGGAGACAGAAATCAAAGGCCGAGATAAAAGTAGTAAACAGTTTTTGCTGCTGTACAATACTGCTTAGGATTGGTCGCAGCTGCATTGCTGTGGATAGGCAGGTATGTCCTGTAGACAGAAGGAGACTGGAAAAAGGGCGATTTAAGCATTGGAAAAAGTGAAAAAGCAGTATTGTTAGAAGTAGCGAACCAGTTTACTTTATGAACACAGTTCATTATTCTTAAAGTAAGGGTAAGGAATTATAATTTTCTTAATTCAAATGAGGTCCTCAATCCTTGTACCTGCGATCATAACTCGGTTGCATTTTAAATGAATTGACTCTTTTTTTTAAACATCTTTATTGGAGTATAATTGCTTTACAATGGTGTATTAGTTTCTGCTGTATAACAAAGTGAATCAGCTACACATATACATACATCCCCATATCTCCTCCCTCTTGCGTCTCCCTCCCACCTTCCGTATCCCACCCCACTAGGTGGTCACAAAGCACTGAGCTGATCTCCCTGTGCAATGCAGTTGCTTCCCACTAGCTATCTATTTTATGTTTGGTAGTGTATATATGTCCATGCCACTCTCTCACTTCATTCCAGCTTACCCTTCCCCCTCCCCGTGTCCTCAAGTCCATTCTCTACATCTGCGTCATTATTAAATGAGTTGACTTTTGAGTTTTGCCTTACGTTTCCATGGGAATCCTGAAAACCAATTCGTCAAGTTCCTTACTTTACCTTGAGGATCATTATCTTCAGTACTGAAGACTGTCCACGAAGGCTCTCTTTTCAAGAATTTATTGTGAAGCATTGTACTCAACAAGTTATAAGAAGAACAAAAAGTGTGCAACTATGTGTGAGTAAATAAGAAAATTGTGAAGAAATTTATGTTTTTGGAAAGGCATGAATTATCAAAAATACTAACTATGGAAGACCCTGAAAATTGCCAAAAATTACACTAAGAAGGCTTGAACCTGACTAGTTTCATAACAAGTTCTTCTAAACTTTCGAAAAATGGTAATTTTCACAATATATAATTTATTTCAGAGCATCAGAAAAGATTTTATAAAAAGATACCAAGTAAATGTATGAAAATCTTCCAGTTTTAAATCTGACAGAGTAAACCTTATACAGCAAACTTACCTACAAGTATAGAATGCAAAATTACTAAATGGAATACTTGCAAATTGAATTTAAAGATATTAAAACATTGATCTACCACAATCAGGTTGCATTTATTATAGGCATTATAAGGGTGAAAATCTATTATTAAAACAAGTCAAACCAACACATCAAATAAGAAATAATAAACAGCTTGCATGCCTTGAAATCAAAAGAAAAAAAAACAATTAAAACTTAATTGGAATAGTGTTTAACAATAAATTGAACATAACAAATTCATTAGTTTTCCTTATACCAAGAAATAACTTGTGATGAAACAGAACTAGTTTATACACGGATGTAACATATAAAAGAGGCTTCACATTGTTAGAAATTAATAGCACCGATTCAACTACATGGAGACTTACATGCATAAATTAACCAAAATACATTAGTAGGTCTGGGGGAAAAAATCAAATTGACTTCAAATCTTTTTTCTCATATAATTGGAATTGATATCCAATTACGTGGCATTTTTTTTTTAATGCTTTGTAAATTTCTTCTTGTCCTCTGATTTAAGGAACATTTCTTTAGCTAGTTGTCATATTTCTTCTTCTATATTTTAACCAAAATAGGAAAAATAAAACTGAGATTGATAAAAATGATAAATGGTCTTTTTCCTAAGGAGCAATTATTTTCACTTTTTAAAAATTATTTGCCCTCTGAATGTTTATAGACAAGTAAAACGCTGTATCATTTCCTACAGAAAGCCTAATTTTTACTAGTACTCTGATTCAACCTTAGAACTGATTTAATTTTGTAGTAGTATATACATCAAACATTGTTGGAACACGTAGGTAAAATTTTTTAGAATTATGGGATTTAATTCTTACTCTTTCATAATCTTCTTTCCTTTAGTGTATTTCTGTGTATCATAATTAATCTTGAAGTGAGATTTCCTTCTGGTTTGTTTGTTTCCTATAGGGATGAAACATTCAAGCCTAAAGATAAAATATGCACTGTGTTCCTATTACCTGATCTATTAGCTCATCTGTCCCAGAACTTTACTATTCATGACTTTTTTCCTTTTCTGAATAAGGAGATCTGAAATGCTTGCACCTTTATGAAATAGCAGTGATACTGACTATATAATGTAATTATTGTTAAAGAATAGATGGGGTGGATATGTTCCTTAACTCTGAATTGCTTGCTTCATGCTGGCAGTTTGGATCCTTCTGTATCAAAGGCAGAATTATCTTAGTGCTAAGCTGTGCTCCTAAATGTTTTCATTTATACTATCCCATTTTTCTTTACTACAGTTCTGTGAAAGCTTTTTTTTTTTGAGGGTGGTGAATTTTTATTATTGTTATTATTCTGTTTGATTCAATTCCCATTTGAGGGTTACAGGGCTCTGAATAGTTGCATGCTTACAAAGTTGTTAAGCTGCAAAACCAATTTTCAAACTTGGTATATCTTGCTCCAAACCTAGGGTACTTTTTACTCTACAATGAAGTGTTTGAAAAGATTTTTAACAGTCAACAAAACACAATGTCAAGAAATGAACTTTCCACACTGCCTTCACCAACATAACCCTGCTAAATGAATTTGATGTCGATTACACTAAGAGCTTCAAGAAGCATTTTGCCATCCCCGTGGATCAATTTTCCAGTTTAATTCTTACCCACCACCTGATTTCTTTTTGGGAAGGCCTAGTTTCTAGTGAGAGCTAGTAGGCCTATGCATCCACACTAATTTGTGTGTTACAGTAGAACTGTATCGCTAAGCTTAGATGTAGGTTGTGATGAAAGTAGAAGAGTGTCTTGACTACTTCATTAGTATTTCACGTCTGGGCCATGCCTTCAGTGTGTTCCTGGGGATAATTGTATTACAAAAGTTGAGAGGATTAACCAGTATTCTCATTGGGCACTCCACATTCCAGAAGACATGGGCATCAACGGTAGGCCTTGTCACTCGATTCTTGGACAAGGTTTTTACTCTGTCTGCATATCACCTTTAGTGTGTTAATATGCAAGTCTGGATATCGTCTTTAGTGTGTTCATATGCAGACAAGGAACATTGTTGTTTACCTCTGTCCTCCACTTTGTTCCTTTATAAAATAATTCTGATTATTTTCAGGGAGACACCATTCTCTGTATACAGCTATATGTCTCAGGTGATGTTGACTCCAACCCAGATACAGTGGTGGACCTGAATGATCCAAGAACAATCCCATTTCTCTTATCAATGGATGGTTCAATAAAACAATGAAATTTTAGGGCAAGTCTCCAAGGAAACTTTTGGAGAAATTGTCTTCCTTCTAAAGAGTTTGCCTCAAGATTAGAACTTAATTTTTCTTTTCTGTATGACATTATGTCCAGATATCATGACTGAAACAGTTGTTTGATGAAGGATGAAGTGAATACAAGGGATCTTAGAGCAGAAAAATTGAAGGAACCTGGTCACTAAGGGAGCTGCTGAGTCAACCAACCTTGAAGCCACTCCTGGTTTGCATAAAGTTTAAGGTGAATTTTCCTATATTTTAAGTCAGTTTTAGTCAGTATTTCTTGTTTATTGCAGCTGAAAGCATCTTAATTTACACAATTCCCAAATTTCCTTCCACTTTGACAATTCTTTAAAATATATATATATATATATATATATATATATATATATATATATATATAATTGATATTCCACAGTAAGCTTATAGGATTAAAAGCACATTTCCTGAACCCTGTGTCTATTCATGGAATAACATTACTTCTTCCTGGTGTTTCTTCACTGCTCTTTTTGCCAGGAAGTAGGGAAAGAGATCAGATTTTATTAAGTTCTCTAATGTAAGTTTATTAAAACTTCTCCTTAATTCTCATTTCATCCCATAGCAACTTCTCTTGGAAAGTAGCTCTTGTTTTTTATATTTTTATGTTAACACTTGATTATCATATTAACAAGACAAAATAATAAAAAAAATTTCAACTATAATTCCATTACTTTATGTTAGGGGCTGAATTGTAGCCCTCCACAATTCACACGTTGAAGCCCTAACCCTCAGTACCTCACAATGTGACTGTATTGGAGATAGGGACTTTAAAGAGGCAGTTAAGTTAAAATGGGGTCAATAGGGTGGGCCTTAATCCAATATGATTGGTGTCCTTATAAGAAGAGGAAATTAGGACACAGAGACACCAAATAGAGAAAGAACCATGTGAGGACCCAGCGAGAAGGTAGGCATCTGCAAGTCAAGGAGAGAGGTCATGGAAGAAACTGAACCTGTCAATGCCTTGATCTTGGACTTCTAGCCTCCAGAACTATGAGAAAATAAATTTCTGCTGTTAAAGTCACCCAGTCTGTGGTATTTTGTTATAGCAGCTGTAGCAAACTACTATACTCTAAAACAGTTGTTTTCATTTCTTCCTGTTTTCCAATGTGTAAAGTCGACGTGCAGTGTATAATAATTTGGAGCAATGTTTTACTTAACTTTCTTAACACTTCATATTGATGCAGTCTTCCTCTTTATACTTTCTGAGAGACACAGTATCCCATCAATATATTTCTTTTTTCACTATTGTGAATTAAATTATTGAGAACATTACTGAGGCATTAGTGTTAAGAACATATTTGAAAATACACATTTTTTCCATTTGAATTTTTTTGACAAACTCTCAGGACTTGGACTGCTATTTCAGAGGTCACAAATATTTTTAATGCCCTTTAATAAGAACTGCTAGATTAATATACAAAGAGATTATATAAATTTACAATATCATTTGAAATGAATCATTCTATCTGTTTCCAAAGTCGAGATGGTAGGGATTCATTGTTAACTGAAGTGGTGGAAGAGACAGTTCAATCAGATCAATAGATCACTCTTACTGTAGTAAGGAGAATGGGTTTATAGAAATTAAGGCAAGAATGGCAGTTGGGGGGTAGAAGGCTCCACTAGTGATTTATGGGGCCATGATGATTATTCAATTAAGGCAATGCTAGTGAATATGGAAAAGGGACTTAGATTTGAAATGTGTTAAGGACATGATCTTAACACGATGTCAAAGTGATTATGTGAAAGAGAGAGAGTCAGATAACTCCCAGGTTTTGGTCTGAGTGACAGGTGTCATTAAGATTGTAAGAAAAGATGATAAATACAATTTAGACATGCTGAATTGATGTGTTTGTGGGACGTGCAGATGCATGTGTCCATCAGGCATTTGAACATATGCCTGAGGCTTAGGGAGAGTAAGGGCTGGAGTATACTAGAGGGTTCAGGAGAGGCATGTAGAGTAATGAGAATAGCACCCCAAGAGTAGAACCCTAGGAGATGGCAAAACGTAAAGAGTGGGCAGAGAGGAGTCACAAAGTAGCTTGATAAATAATGGCCATGGAGGTAGGATATCATCATCCAAGAGAGAGCCAACCATCAAACGAAGGGGGTAAAACATTTACAAAGGATTCAAACAAAGGTCAGCGTGACCTGTGCAGTCTAGAAGTCCAATAATAATAAGGCCTGAAACGTGCCTATCCAATATATCAACATGGAGATTATTGATGACTTTTGAATGAGCAGTTTCTGTGTGGGAAGCTTCCATATTCCAGTAGGATGAGAGGAAATAGTAAAGTCTAGTGTAAAATATTATTTCAAGAAGATTGTCTAAGAAAGGGAAGTAAAAGATAGAGTTTTAGTAAGAAAGAACTGCAAATTCAGAGAACTGTGGATCTGGATTCAAGGGAGGATATTGTTTGAAGTTGGATATAACTTGAACATATTCAGAGCCAGGAGAGATAAAGAAATTGAAAAAAAAGAAAAATAAATAGATTTTGAAATGAGTCAAGGAAAAGGCAGAAAATGAAATGACTTAGACTCTCAAATTAATATTTCCTAAATGAATAAATGAGTTGATACCAGTGGAGGGATTAATGAATCACACGAGAATCACTCATCCTCTGAGAATGAAGGTAATTGCATAGTATCAGGTTTAAATGTAGATAAAATTCTAAATGGGTCAGGAGATGAGCCAGTTTATGTCTGCGGTTTTGGTTTTTATGATGAAGTAGCAGGTGAGAAGTTGAGTAGGACATTTGAGAGGATATTAAAGGCTTGTACCATACATATTAAATTACTGAGAAAAAGAGAATTTATCAGGAGGAAAGATTACTACATAATTATATGATCTGGGTTTGGAGATTTTTCTCAATGAAGAGAGATGAGTGTGGACAGGGGTGGAGAGGGAGATTAGGGCAAATCTCTTGATTCTCATCTTTCTCAGTAAGATGCCAACTAATGGGCATTGCCATGGGATATGGTATGTTGTATTATTTTTCTTCAGTGTATAGTGTTGTTACCAGTTTTTGTATTTTTTAATGATAGGATTTGAATTCAAAGCTGCAAAAATTGTGAATCTGGTAGAGTACAGTACATTGGGTACAGTTTATCTGTTTTATAAAAAAAATTATGGTAAAATATACATAACGTAAAATTCACCATTTTAATAATTTTTGTGTGTACAGTTTTATGGTATTAAGTACATTCACACTGCTGTGCAACATTCACCACCATTTATCTCCAAAACATTTTCATCCTCCTCTACTGAAACTCTGTACCCATTAAACACTAACTCCCCGTCTGATTTTCCCCCACCCCTGGCAACCACCATTCTACTTTCTGTCTCTATGGATTTGGCTACTCTAGGAATCTCATATAAGAGGAATAATACAATATTTGTTCTTTTGTGACTGGCTTATTTCACTTAACATACTGTTCCGAAGTTTTCATTCACGTTACAGCATGTCAAAATTTCCTCCTCTTTTTAGGCTGAATGATATTCTATTGTATGTATGTATCACATTTCGTTTATACATTCATCTATGGGTGGGCACTTGGGTTGCTTCATATTTGGCTATTGTGAATAATGCTGCTGTGGACATGGGTGTACAGTTATCTATTCAAGCCCTTGCTTTCAGTTCGTTTGGATCTATACACAGAAGTGGAATTTCTGGATCATATGATAATTCTATGTTTAATTTAGTGAGAAATTACCATACCATTTAGCAGCTGCACAGGTTTACATTCCCATCAGCAAAGCCCAAGGTTTCCAATATCTCCACTTTCTTGCTAACACTTGTTATTTTCTGTTTTTCTGATAATAGCCATTTTAAATGAGTGTGAAGCTGGTATCTCATTGTGGTTCTGATTTTCATTTCTCTAGTGACTAGTGATGTTCAGCATCTTTTCATGTGCTTATTGGCCATTTGTATATCTTCTTTGGAGACATGTCTATTCAAGTCCTTTGCCCATTTTTTTATCAGGTGGTTTTCGTTGTTGTTGTTGTTGACTTGTAGGATTTCTTATATATTCTAGATATCATTCCCATGTCAGATATATACTTTGAAAAATATTTTCTTTCACTCTGTGGGTTGCCTTTTCATTCTGTTGATAATATCTTTTGATGCACAAAAGTTTTTAATTTTGATAAAGTCTAATTTATCTAGCTTTTCCTTTGTTTACTGTGCTTTTGGTGTCATATCTGAGAAATAATTGCCATATCCAACGTCATGGTTCAATTCTCCTACATTTTCTTCTAAGACTTTTAAATTACTTTATCTGTTTTAATGGTAAATCATCACACTAATTATTTTTTAATACTATGAATAAGAAAGTATAATGGCTGAAATAAAATTATAATAAATAATATCTAAAATTAAACTAATAAAAAAGTAGCATATCTCATGGAAGAATTTCCCTACTTATTGAAAATTAGGTTACAATAAAACTGCACTTATATTCTTGCTATAATGCAAATAGTTTGCTAAACATTGATATGGGATAGGGATGAGCAAAGTTGATTGGGACATGGTCTGCTAAGAGACAGTAGATTATGGAATTTAGTAGGTGATTAAAATAAAGCAGGAGTGGCCCATAAGGCTTGAAAATTCCAACTTTCAGTAAAATCACATGGGTCTTAAACTCCACAGTTATCTTGAAAATTTTTCTACAATTTTCTCCTTATCCAATTGATTGCTGAGTTTAAAAATGTTTATCTTACTATTACCTCTTACCTACATATTCTTCCCATTCGCACACCGCTGCTCTTTTGATATTACAGAAATAGCTTCCACAATGAGCTTCCTATCTCCCCTGCATGGATTTTTCATGGGAAGATTATGGCATTGGGAAAGTTGGAGCATGTATTTTTCTTAAAAAATTTGGTATTAGGTATTTAAAAAATACATTGAAAGAGGCATTTTGGAAAAAAATCATAACTTTATTAGACTTCCGTACACTTATTTTATGGTTCAAGTTTTTTTCTAAAGTTATTTATTCAGGGTATGCCAACTACTCTTACACTATGTTGTTAATCTTGCTAAAGCACAACTCAGATAATATGCTTACTGACTTCAAATCATCCAAGGCTATTCTTATCTTCCACAGCATTTATGCATTCATTCATTTAAAAATATTGAGTAACTTCTATGTGGAAGTTGCTGTTTTGGGCACTGGAGATGCAGAAATGAACAAAGCAGACAAAACCTTTACTCTTGTGGATTTTACATTTTATTGGGAGAGCAGAGAGAAAATAAATGAATAATTAAATACTGTATATTATGTGATGATAAAAGTATGGAGAAAAATATTTGACAAGAGATGAGGGCTTCAATGTCATAACTATCAAGAAGGGCTTCAGTGAAAAGAGGATATTTGAGCAGAGGCCTGAAGGAAGTAAGATAGGAAGTGGGGCAAAAAAAAATTATGTGAAAAGTGTATTCAGGTAGAGACAGCGGGCAAGTGCACAGGTTCCATGCTAGAAAGTATGCCTGGTGCATTTGAGGAGCACCAGGGAGGCTGTTTGGCTGATGCAGGGATGGAAGAGAGCAGCGGTAAATGGAGTCAGAGTGTTTGAAGGGCCTGTAGGCTGTTATAAGGACTTCAACTTTTACTCTGAGTCAGACGCCATTGAAACATTTGAGCAAGAAGAGTGACATGACCTGGCTTCTGTTTAAAATGATTACTGTGGTCATTATTGTGAAACACATTGTAGGGTTGGGAGCAAGGGCTGAATCAGGGTTAGGGGGCTATTGTAAGAATATAGGCAAGACATGGTGGCTCTCAACAGAGAGGAGGTTATAGAAGTGAGTCACAGCCCAACCTACGTTTCATGTCCCATCCCAGCTCAGATGAGAGGACGGCTGCAGTGGATGACAGTGCTTAGGGCAAGCATGTACAATAATGAGAGTAGTACCAAGGATGAAACCTTAAGAAACAGCAAAATGCAAGGGTAACTGCCACCCCAGGTACACAGTGTTTCAGTTGAGTCTGACTTCCTGATCTTTGGCCATTCTTCTGTACTTTTTGCTCTTTGGCCCTTTACCTGAGCATTGGCTTATCTTTCCCACATGTCAAAGTTCTATCAATGGTTTAAAATTCGTCTCAGATCCACTGCCTTCATAAATACGGTTGTCAAATTTAGCAAGTAAAAACATAGGAGGTCCAATTAAATTTGAATTTCAGATAAGCAATGAATACTTTAAAAATATAACTATGTCCCAAATACTGTGTGGGATTCAGTTTACTATTTTTCATTGTTTATTAAAATTCAAATTCATCTGGGAGTCCAGAATTTTATCTGGCCAACCCTATTAATAAGCTGTACTTGAACACTGAAGTTTGTCAGGATAGGTTTTGTTATGCCAAGGTAAAATGAAACTCCACAGTCTTTGAGACTTTAGAAGCAAAGTTTTGTTTCCTGCTTATACTACGTGTACTTTATGGAGCAGCAGAGAAGCCGTATTAATTATAGTTCTTCAGAGACTACCATTTCAAAGTTGCTTCTTACGATGCCAGAGGAGGAAAATAGAGAGCTTTGCAGAATCTCACATCAGCAATTAAATGCTCTGGCCTGGAAGTAATAAACATAACTGCCACTTGCAACTCATTGGCCAGAAATAGTCCCTTGGGCCCATCAGCTAAAGAGGAACCAGAGTCCAATTCTGTCATGTCCTGGGAAAGAGGGGGCTGGAACTATGTAGAGAAAAGCACCAAAGGTGTAATCTCTATGTACAATTCCCCATAGGTGTGATCTCCCCTTTCTTGAGCCCCGTAGGGATTTATTTGTTATTCCCAAATGATATTTATCTTATTTTAACCACTTTCTACTTATTTAATCCTTTTGGGATAAATTATTTGAGAGGCAGAGCTTAGAATTATATTGACAGAGAGTAGAACTTCAATTCATGTGTGTTGAATTGTTCTTACATTTTGTGCCTCACTTACCTCTCTCTAGTCCCAGCCCTGTGTGAAGGTGGGATTTCATCTGAACATTGCTGTTGAGATGTCCAATGTTGTGGTCTTCATTGGTCTTTCAGGTACACAGGCTCTCCTCTGCTTCTCATTTGCCTGGCTGTTTTCCTGGAGGTACTATATGGCAGGCAGGAAGCAGATTCCTCTGCTTCTGGACACTACAGATTCTCTGCTCCTTGCACCTCTTTACTACTGCTGTCTCCAGTTTGGAGGAATTAATTTGGTATTAATTTCTTTTTCTTAACCTTTTTCTTTTCTGCTATCCTTTCAGTCAGGTTGGACAAACAGATGTTCACACATAAGCACATGTGTACAAAACCACAGTTAATTCTATAGAACATATAGGAAAATATGTTGACTACTCAAATGAGAAACTTCTTTTTGAATCCATCTTGGATAAATAACCAAATTTTGGTGGATTTCTGCCAGAAATAGACTTCATTTTCTAACAACTGAGAAGACACATTTCAGTAAATACCAAGAATTGGGGAATGGAAGAAAATTGAGAGATTCAAAATCTAAGTGAAGACTGGATTTAAATGACCACTTTCATATCTGAGGAGTGGATCAGAGGCAACACATGTACTATGTCAAGGAAAATTCGTTTGTATCAATAAGAGATTCAGACTGTACAACAGTGCGGCAAAGTTTTCATCTTTCTTGTGGTGAGAATGAAGCAAAATAAGATAGGTTCTTGCTACTCTTTATTTTATATTCACTAGGGGAATACACGTGCCATGGAGAGCATCAAAAGTGATTAAGATGGTCATCCAATTATTATATTTCAGAACATTTAAAAAAGTAGTTTTATATATCAGCACCCATTTTATGACAGTTTAGTTGTGTGTGTTTAATAATTTTTAAGAATTCTGATCAAGCTTAATCAATGATCTAGAATATTCAGGTTTGCTATGATTTTGATTACCAGTTAAATTAAGGAACTAGGTTGGAAAAACGTCAGAGCTATGAGGAACAATAATATTTAACCAAAATTCAATCAAAATCTATATTAAAGAAGTTACTGTCTTTAAAATGACTTTTTTGTTATTGGGAAGGATTACGTATATTATGAAGATTAAAAAAATGAAACTCAGAAGAGGAGGAAATGAAAGTACGCTGAAAGTGATTGTATTTGTTAAAATTCTTTCCAAACTGGGGTTGTTTTTTTTTTTTTTTTTTTTTCCCCTACTTTATTTATTTATTTATTTATTTTTTTTGGCTGTGTTGGGTCTTCGGTTCGTGCGAGGGCTTTCTCCAGTTGCGGCAAGCGGGGGCCACTCTTCATTGCAGTGCGGGGACCGCTCTTCATCGCGGTGCGCGGGCCTTTCTCTATCGCGGCCCCTCCCGTTGCGGGGCACAGGCTCCAGACGCGCAGGCTCAGCAGCTGTGGCTCACGGGCCCAGCCGCTCCGCGGCATGTGGGATCTTCCCAGACCAGGGCTCGAACCCGTGTCCCCTGCATTAGCAGGCAGATTCTCAACCACTGCGCCACCAGGGAAGCCCCCAAACTGGTTTTTTACCTTGTTGCCCAGAGAAGATAAAGTACAAATGAAGTTTGGTTGGTTAAGAAAATTATGTATATATTTCTTTTGATTTCACAAATTTTAAAAGAGAATTTTTATTTTGCACCCTAAATGATATTATCATATCATTACTAATGGGACATCATTGAAGGTCTTGTTGTATACATTTTGAATAATTTGTGCTATTTCATTGGTTATAATTAATTCTACTAGTTTTTTCAGAGTTTTGAAGTCTTACGTCTACTTTGTGATAGTCGATGATTCATCCATTTATTCAAAAATATTTTTGTTCAGTGCTTACTGTGTGCCAGGCACCGTGCTATGTGCTAGTGTAGAGATTTATCTGGGAAAGACTATCAGGGCCAAAGACAAAGGCAATCCCAATTAGCTTTATGCTTGAAACAGATTATTTTAATTACTATGATTTATTTTTGATCACATTGGTTTCTGGGTTTCAAAAATGGAGGCTACACATAGTAAATTAACTGCCTGGTGGAGAGATAACTTTGACAAAAAATGTTTGCTCTTTCCTTTCTGGCATCTATCTCAACAGAAGATTGATGATTAAAAACGTCATCTACTTGACTTTTGCAAAGGAAAGCCTTTCTGTTAGTCTTATTATTTGCCTTATATTTTTGAGCAAATCTTTACAAATAGTCATAACAATGGCTTAAACCAAGTAAGAGAATCTTTAAATGAAGATTGTGTAAACTTTTCTTCCAAAAATATTGAAACAGATTTTTAATATTTATTTTGGCTGAATTAAATACATTTGGACAGATTCTAGGTTCTAGCCAGTCATACATTATTTACAACCCCTACGTATACATTGAGTATACATTATTACATTATTTACAACCTCTACTTATACAGAATTATTTGGGAATAAGTATGATGAGGGAATAAACATATTAAAAAAGATTTGAGCAATTCTCCTGCTGATATGGTTTTAAACAGAAAACGCGGTTGTCAAAATTAAAGTCAAACGATTATATTTATCATTTTTGAATCTCAAAACCATTGTGTTTTGGTTTTTACTTAATTATATTTTCCTAGTAAGTTTACGTGAAACTTATTGTTTGTATGGAAACAATGCAGTTTAAAATTATAGAGCACAGGAGTTAAACCAACTCTGGTTCTGCAGCCTGGCACCACCACTTTCTAGCTTCTTTATGACCTTGGGCAATCAGCTTCTCTGACTTAGTTTTCTAGTTTGCAAAACCGGGCTAGTGCTCTTATTTTGCTTTAGTAAAGGACTAAACACAGTACCTGGTAAGTAGACAAGTGCATAATAAACAGTCCATTATTATTTCTTATCGAATATATTTACCACGTATACCTACTAGACTTATGCATAGTAAATACTCAAAAAGAGAGATACAAAAGTCATTAAAGAATTTTTTTTTCTCCAGTGCTTGATTGATTTGCCCAACATAACCATGACTTTCAGTTTTCTCAAATCATTCACTGAAAAAAACAAAAACCAGCATTCATTTTGTCAGTTACAGGAGGGTAAATGATGAACAGCAAGAAGAGATTAGATTTTTGGAGACAGGTATTCCAAATCACTTGGATGTGGAACTCAGTTTGGCCTTTGGCAATCTCATATAATACATTTTTAACAAAGAGTTGTCATTCAAATATGGAAGATAAAATGTAGAGATTAAAGCAAAATTGGAAATGATGATTGAGGATTTAAGATAACTTTTTTAATGCATTATAGATTAAAGGCCATCAGGATGTCAGACAATCTTGAGATGCTGATTAAATTCTCTATAAAATAGGAGTTATCCGAAAAGAAAGAGGATTTAAAAAGGGAAAATAATAAAAAATTTATCCAGTAGAACGCATGATTTAATACCTCAGTCTTTCTCGCAGTACTTTTAAGAAAACAGAAATGCCCAAAGTGTAGAGCTGTAAACACAATGCATCAATTACAACTCAGATTGGTGAAAGAAAGACCTCTCTGCTAAGACAACTCTAGTTGTCAAACTTTGTTTATTTCTAATTTCATGTGTCTTTACATATGTTAACCTCAAGGTTATTTTGTTTGTACAGTTTTCTCACTGTGTCATTCCAGTATTTACCTATGATTTTCTTTTCGTGTGTTATATTTATGAATGGTTCCTAGCTTGTAATTATCATTATTTCTAAAGAGGAAAATGTGACCCATCAGGAACTTCTATTTCATATTTTTGAGAAAAATGTTAGATTTTTAATCCATCAATTTACTCTTTGTAGTATTTATTAAATGAATTTTATTTTACAAATGAAAAAATTAAACAGTAAATAGATTGCTAAATAGAAACAAAAGGAGAAAAAAAAACCAGATAATAGAGTAAAAATTAATCCGTTGCCCTATGCTTGCTGATAACCACGATTACTATTTGGATGTATATTGTTTTATATTTTTCATATATTCATATGTACATTAATGCACATACTACACTGTTTTATTTTACAAAAATTAAACCATATAATAGTTTTGTTCTCTCTTGCTCTTTTTTTACTTTACAATATACATGTACTCTCATTTCTGCCTGAATATACACCTACATGGTAATTTCAATGGTTACATAATATTCCTTAGAAAGCTACATTATTTAACAAATTCCCATTTTTGAACATTTAGAACATTTATGAAAGGCAGTAATAGATGTGTAATGGTTAAGAGCATGGTCCCTAAATCTAGATTTTCTTTGTTCAACTGTCAGCTCCGCCACTAATGGATGAGTAATTTGGGGAAAGTTTTTAATAATTCTCTTGCTGGGTTTCCTCTCAGGGTTATGAGGATTTAATGGATCAATGATAAAAATCATAACATTTGTAAAATTGAGATTAATCTTGGGCTGGAAAAGCAGAGTGAAATCTTGTACACTGTCTCACTGCTGATGCAACAAAATCCTTCTAGAGGGAGAGGCCTGAAATAAACATTCTACAAGTCTCACCATTAGACATTTAAATCAGAGATGTATTGAATTGTACAGACAATGCAAAATATCCCTGATCTATTGCAGATCCTTATTGGATTAAGTATTTAACCCCTCAAACTATCTGCCTAACTGTGGAAAGGATGAAACTGCTCTGGGGAAGAGATTTTCAACTTCAGCCTATGTTTTCTTTCTTAAATATACAACTTTTGATATATAAATGAAAACTTAAAAGACAAGTGAAAAAGCAAGAAAATCAAGGGAAAATTACTAGACAGTAGAAGCAGACACACAGATAATTCACACAGTAGGGTTAGCAGACAAGAACTTTAACTACAATGGACATATTTTAAAAATAAAAGAAATATGAACTTTAAAAAGATGAAATTTCAAAAATGGAGAATTTTATATAGACTTTCAAACCATCAGAGAGAGTCAAGTGGATATTCTACTAATGCTAAACTTAGGAACTCATTAGGTTGGATTAAAAACAATTAGAGATATCAGAACACAGGTTTAATGAAATCAAAAGGCTGATCAATAAAAAACACATCTGGAACACAGAGGGGAAAAAGAATAAAAAGAACAGAAAAAAACTTAATAGATATTTCGGGCATAATAAATGGTGTAAACTTTGGGAAACTAGAGTACTAGAAAGAGAGGGGAATGAATGAAAGAAACAGTATTTAAAGTGATAGTGGCTGAGGATTTTCTAAAACTGGTAAAACTTAGGTTCAAAAGCACATGAAAAATGCTCAACATCACTAATTATTAGAGAAATGCAAATCAAAACTACAATGAGGTATCACCTCATACTGGTCAGAATGGCCATCATCAAAAATTCTACAAACAATAAATGGTGGAGAGGGTGTGGAGAAAAGGGAACACTCCTACATTGTTGGTGGGAATGTAAATTGGTACAGCCACTATGGAGAACTGTATGGAGGTTCCTTAAAAAACAAAAATAGAGCTATCATATGATCCACCAATCCCAATCCTTGGTATATATCTGGAGAAAACCATAATTCAAAAAGATACATGCACCCCAATGTTCATTGCAACACTATAGCCAGGACATGGAAGGAACCTAAATGTCCATCAACAGATGAATGGATAAAGAAGATGTGGTATATATATACAAGGGAATATTACTCAGCCATAAAAAAGAAAAAAATAATGGCATTTGTAGCAACATGGATGGACCTAGAGATGGTCATACTGAGTGAAGGAAATCAGACAAAGACAAATATCATATGATATTGCTTATATGTGGAATGGCACAAATGAACTTATTTACAAGACAGAGTCACAGATGTAGAAAGCAAACTTATGATTACCAAGGGGGAAGGGCAGGGGGATAAATTAGGAGATTGGGATTGACATATACACACTACTATATATAAAATAGATAACTAATAAGGACCTACTGTATAGCACAGTGAACTCTACTCAATACTCTGTAGTGACCTATATGGGAAAAGAATCTAAAAAAGAGTGGATATATGTATATGTATAACTGATTCACTTTGCTGTACAGCAGAAACTAACACAACATTGTAAATCAACTATATTCCAATAAAAATTAATTAGAAAAAGAAGTTCAGAGAACCCTAAGTGAGAAAATTAAACACACCTAGGAACACAATATTCAAATTTCTGATAATGACAGATAAAAAGAAACAATAAATATGATTTAGCTGGATTTAAAAAAATAAAGAAATAAGACCCAGCTGTATGCCAGGCACTGTTCTGTGTACTTGTGTAGCATCTAAAAAGCCATTACCTAACTCCAGACCACAGAGATTTACTCCTATGTCTAAGAGTTTTATAGTTTCACTCATACACTTAGGTCTGTTATCCATTTGGAGTTAATTTTTGTATAGGGTCCAAGTTAAAGAACTAACTTTCTTCTTTGCATGTGGATATCCCAGCACCACACGTTGAAAAGACAATCATTTCCCCCATTGTATTGTCTTAACACTCTTGTCAAAAATTAATTGACCGTAAATATAAGGGTTTATTTTTAGAATCTCGATCTTACTCCATTGATTAATATGACTATCTTTATACTACACTGTCTTGGTTACTATAGTTTTGTAATTAAGAAGTGTGAGTCCTCCAACTTTGTTCTTTCTCAGAATTATTTTGGCTATCCTAGTTCCCTTGAATTTCCAAATTAATTTTACCATCAGCTTATCAATGTCTGCAAAAAAGGCAGCTGACGTTTTGTTAAGTCTGTAGATCATTTGGGAAGTATTGCCATCTTAACAATATTAAGTCTTCTAATCCATGAACATGGGTTATCTTTACATTTTTTAGAAATTTTTAATTTCTTTAAAAATATTTGTAATTGTCAATGTACAAATCTTGTACTTCCTTTATTAAATTTATTCTCAAGTATTTTTGATGCTATTTTAAATGGGATTGCCTTCTGAATTTTATTTTTGGTTTGTTCGTTGCTAGTGTATAAAAATGCAAGTTGATTTTTGTATATTTATCTTGTATACTGTACACTTGCTCAAATTGTTTGTTATAATTTTTTTCAATGGATTCCTTATTATCATGGTATGTCATCTGTAAATACTTTTCCAATTCAAACGCCTTTTATTTCTTTTTCTTGCATAATTTTTCTGGTTAGGACCTCCAGTTTAATGTTGAATAGAAGTGGCAAGAGTGGACATTCTTGTCTTATTCCTGGTATTGGACTGTTCCTGATCTTAGGCTTTTGCCATTAAATATAAGGGGTTTCTTAATGCCCTTTATCAAGCTGAGGAAGTTCCCTCTATTCCTAGATTTTTTTGAGTGTTTTTTATCATGAAAGAGTGTTGGATTTTGTCAAATGCCTTTTTCTATATTAGTTAAGATGATCATGTGGTTTTTGTCCTATATTCTATTAATAGAATGTATTACAGTGATTAATTTTTAAATTTTATTAAATTTTAATAGATTTAATCTAGCCTTGTATTGCTGGGATAAATCCACTTGGTCATGATATATAATCCTTTTTATATTTTACTCAATTCAGTTTTCTAATATTTTTTCGAGGACTTTTTTTTTTTGGTCTATACTTTTAGGGAGTATTGTTCTGTAGTGTGTGTGTGTATGAGTGTGTGTGTGTGTGTGTGTGTGTGTATGTGTGTGTGATGTCTTTTTCTGGTTTGGGTATTAGGGCAATAATGGCCTCACAGAATGGGTTGGAAAGTGTTCCTTTCTCTTCTATTTTTGAATAATTTGTGAGGGATTGGTATTAATTTTTTAAATGTTTGGTGGAGTTCACTAGTGAAACTATGTAGGTTGGGTTTTTTGTTTGTTTGTTTTTGTTGGGGAGATAGTTTTTAAAATTACTACTTCAATCTCTTTACTTATTTTAGTTCTATTGAGATTTTCCATTTAGTCCACTGATAAAATATGGGAAAAGAATCATTAAAGGATAGATATTGTAAACACTTCTAATCAGACTCAAAGATAACAATGCAGACTTCATTTTATCAGTTTCCCTTAGAATTTTCATAAATGGGCCCCATGGATTTGGGGGACACTACTAGGAAATGTACAAGTTCACTATCTTGACCTGAACAAGTTAGAATCACTAAGAATAATTGTTATAACTGCAGTAGGTTGGTAGATCTTTTGGTGGTAAAGTTAGGGAAACACATAATTGAAAAATTGACAGAGTTTTTAAAATGGGCTTTCTAAGTATTAATGAATATCCAACAAAAATTTTGAATAATTCATGCAGATGAAGATACTTTTATTTCAATCATTTCTGATCTATGAATAATACATAGAAAACTCCAGGTGCCGTACTATTGGGTGTCCTCATAAATAAAAAATAGATTTGGGAGGGGAAACAAAACATTGATTACAGGTCCGTGTTTAAGGGACTCTAATTGACTTACCCAGAGAACATTTATGTTCTTCTTGCACATGACTGGTGGTTCCATTACCCAAATTCTACCTGGAAGCAGTTTGGTCCAGAGGAATGCACTCCAGTTAAGGATCAACAGTTATGCCCAAATGCATTAAGTGAAAGCCTGCAGGGACAGTGGCTACTGGCAAAGGATCAGAAATTCGAATTGTTTCCAGGAACCAGAATTTTCTCGTTAGGGCACAGTGTGAAATGTGTTAGAATATGTGTGGAGCTGAGAGTATAATTTGACCTGTGATACCCCAGGATAGTCATGTGATAATATAACCAGAGTAGTCCCTAAAGTGGATGCTGATTTATTGTTCAAAATGAAGTGAATCAAATTCGGTTTAGATGGTGGTGTGTTGCATTGGGCTGAGTGAACACAAGAAGGGTCAACACACACACTAAGTCCAAACCATTTCCTCCACTGAAAATACATTTTAAAAATACAACAAAAAATAAGTGTGAGGCTAATAATGTTCAGAGGCTGGGCTTGTGTTCTCCTCAAATGACCAAAGAAAAGCCGGTTATACAACAGGGAGCTTAAGTCATGTATTAAAGGTAATTCTTTTTGAGAGTTTTGAGAATTCCTGAGTTCAGGTATCATTCTGTTGCCCTTCTTTCATATTTTTCTTGCAAATTCCAACATATTTTTCTTGCAAATTCCAAGCAAGGGGAGTGTGAGATTTTCCCCAAGGTAGCTTTAGAATAACTGGGTTTTGCTTCACAGTAGCAGCAACAGTCTTTGCAGAGAGTCTTATGGCAGTTTTGAAATGAGGTCACAGTTTGGAGAAGTCTAGCAAAACTATAAGTGTTGTAACATAAACAACTAGCATTTCAAATTTTTAGGTTTCAGGAAAATAACTCATCTTTCCTTTTACTTAATGTAATTTATATTTTTCAAGTCATTGACGTTGCAGTTCTCCAAGTGTAATGGTGAGATTTTCTAAATTACATTCAAGATTATGTCAACAGCTTTTTAAAAAACAAATGGAGCAAAAATGGTTGGAATGAGTAAGTAGCAATAGATATTTCTTATATGGGCTGTATATCTATCTCATATTTTGAAGTTTAACAATCCATAGACCTATGTGTGTGCTTAATGCATATTTAATGCTCAGAATTTTTCAACTGTAAGTGACCGGTATTAGAACAAATTATTAATGTGTAGAAACTAAATGCAACTGTTCCCAGTGAGAAGTGTTCTTTTTCTCCATCTGGTAGACTTTTGGCTTAGAAATCCCACTTGAAAAATTAGGTTTCTCCCAACAACTCTTTGTTTATTCCCTGCAGTGATTTCACAGTAACATCTCTTTTACCTGGAGATGACCTATCAATCATTTTTACTTTGGGGTTTCTGGTCAAGGAATTGCAGACAAAAAGGAAATAAAATATCAGCTTTAGTGATTAATGGAAAAGCACAGGATGACAGCAACTCCCACTTTTCTTCTTTCACCTCTTCCTTATCCCCTCTCTCCCTCCTTGCTGGGCTTCTCAGGGAAGCTACAATAGGAGCCTTAGGTTTTGAGGCAAATGGAGCATGTTATCTTCCCCTGAACTGAAAACAGACTCACATGCTCAAGCCCGCCTGCATGGGGAGAGAGAGACAGGTCTGGATCTGCAGATCCACTTTTACAACGAGTTAAATAGGTCGGCTTTGTGAGGACAAATTGTAAGCGATATCCTCCTACCTTTATTTACAGGAAATAAAGAGGAAGTAGGTTGTGGCCTTAGCCTTTTAAATCTCTAGTAAAATACGCCTCCCATGTGAATGTCTTGAGATGGGGGCTGCTAAAGGAGCTGGAAATATTTTCTTCCACTAATCTGCAAGTAGGCAGAGCGGGTGAAGTTACCTCTTCTGAAAAATGAAGCTAAAAGAAAGGGAGAAAAAGAGGTTTTCTGATGATGAGGAGGCAACACAGATGTCATTAAGTCCGTTCTTTCTCCTCAAAATCTAACACTGCACAGGACAAGCCTCTTTTCGTAGAGTTTTAGCAGGCTTGGTTGTGTGTAAGTGTGCATATGATTTAAGGTGGGAAATCAGTCAAGGCAAAGGGACTTAACAATGTTCAACAGAGCAGAGCATGGCCTCTGACAGTGTGATAGCAGGAGAAGAAAGAACAAAAGTATAGAAGTAATCTAATATTTCGAAAGGCATTTGCCACCAGGTGCCACTTTGTGTGCTGGCGAAGAGTCCCATAAACTTGAGCCAACGCTGGTGGCCTCAGGATGTCATGGAAAAGAGTTATCATTAGGTTGAAAGCAGCAAACCCTGATCATTTAGAAAAACTCGAAAAGCAGACCTTGGAGTCCACATAACCTAAATCTTTCTTAAGTGAAGAAACTGAGGTCAAGCATTCTGTTGAAGAAGCTGTATTTAATAAATTTTAGAAAGATGTTTATAAAACATTAATTTTTTTAACAAAAAGTTTAGTTTTGAGACAGGTAAAGTGGCTCAGTGGAATACTTGGTCATGCGGAGAGACCCACTATCAGAGCGAGAGAGAGGGGGTATCTTAGTCTGTTCGGACTGCTATAACAAAAATACCATAGACTTGGTGGCTCATAAGTGACAGAAGTTTATTTCTCACAGTTCTGGAGCCTAGGAAGTCCAAGATCAAGGTGCTGGCAGAAAGAGGTGTTTGATGACAGTCTGCTTCCCAGTTCATAGATAGCCATCTTCTCAGTGTCCTTACATGGTGAAAGGGGCGAGGGAGATCTCTGGGGTCTGTTTTATAAGGGAACTAATTCTTTTCATGAGGGCTCCATTCTTATGATCTAGTCACTTCCCAAAGGCCCCATCTCCAAATACCATCACACTCAGGGTTAAGTTTCAACATATGAATTTTGCAGGGACACAGGCGTTCAGTCTATAATAGAGAATGAGAACATGACTGGAATGTCTTTGTTTATTTTCTATAATCCCAAATAGAACCTCACGTAGCACTCTACTCATCGTGGGTCCAGTCATTCTTGGCTGATGAATATTGGATGGTGTACAGGTTGGGAATATTATAAGCACAGAATTCACAACTTTGAAGGCATTTAGTTACTGTAAGATTTCAGTTCTATTAACGGTATCACTTCCCTTCTTCAGTATGTTTTCGTATCTCTGCCTGAATATTGCTTCTTAATTGCCAGTGCCTCTCCCCTCCTCCTACACTTTAAGTCATAGTAATCTACCATGGGTAGGGGAACAAGGCTGTGTTTTCTTAGTAAGAAAATTTAGAGTTAAAATGTATTTCCCAGTTAGAAACAGCATTACATGACTCCAGGGGGTTGCAATTCACATTCAAGTCTCTAGAATTGGGCAGCTGACAACCTCCGTGAGTGTATGTGACAGCTCTAGACTGTAAAACTTGCCAGAACTATAAATTTTACCAAGGTGTTTAGAGTAATCACTTTTCTTTCTTTACATTGCTGGAGGAGAAAAGGCAATAAACTTCCCTGCTGAGCAGAAATCAGGATGCGTTAACTTCGTGTTGTTCAAACTTTGCAGAACTTTATTCTGTAAAAGACCCTGATGTTCGATAAAATGAAGTTTTCATTTAAGTGATATCAGTGTGCTCCATTTGACAGATTATTTTTATTTATTTGAACTCTTTGTTTTGGGACTACTACTTGAAAGTAGCTTCCTATATGGCTTTGGGTAAAATTAGTTCCTACTTGAGTAGTTATCAGTTACATTTTAAAAGTGTGCTTGTAGGATGAATCCACAGATGTTTACAACAGTAGTTTAGATTTGATACTTTGGTTTAACTCTGAAAATACAAAGTTCTACATAATATTTATTGTTGTTGCCATCAGGCTTTTTTGAAAAGCAAAAGCAGTCCTGAGTTTATACTTTAAGATATTGAGTATCTGTTAATCTCTGAAACATGAGATCTAATTTATGGATGTGTCTAAAACCTTTAATGATGTGGGCTTGTTAAAACCCAAATATGTAGGTTTGCCACCTCACACAACCTAGTAATAAACAGGAATGAAACTTATTCTGTTTTTACTTTTAATTTTATTGTATTTCCTGTTTAAGAATAGACACAAATTCCATTAAAGTTGTTTTGGTCTCATTTGCTTTTCATGGGAGATGCAAAATTTTCAAATCAATAATGTCCTTGAAAGTTATACTGCATGTTTTAAAATTGTTTCTTGTGGTTATTATCACCTACCATACATATCACTTATGAAACTATGATAATGCATTTAACTGAGATGTTAAATGCATGTATTTCTTTTATATCTTAATGAAGCCTTGAGTACATTTATCTTATGATTTAGCAAATGAGGAACTGAATAGAGAAGATCTCAATGTGTATTTGACAATGATGTTATCCGAAAAGCATGCTGTTTCCGAACAAATCACCTTCATGTTTTTGCAGATTGGATCCTGCTTTAGAAGTTGGTTGTAATTCTGGATTTATTAATAGAAAGAGCACATTCCATGCCATAGTACAATGGGTAAAGTGTTTGAATTGTGAGTAAAGGTCACATTTTCACCCCATACTTCTAAGCCTTTTAAATAAGAATTTTTGTCATTCCTGTTTCATTTCTTGGGTCTGATTAGGACAAGACCAAATTAAATTTTGCTCAGTATTGACTCTATGACTTGATTATATTCAAAGTCTCAGGGGACTAAAATTAAATCTCTAGAAGATAGCCCTGCTGTTAATAAAAAGCCTCTTATGTGGCCTTTGCCTTTGAAGTGTTACTAGATCCATTTTCAGATGAAGCTTCTGAGAAGGTTTTTGGGCAAAAAATATCAAAGTAACTTTGTTGGCTGAAGCCTTGTTATGGTTTCAACATTTCACAAGACCCTGTTTCCAGTGCTTGAAAAGCCAGATTGATTTTTTTTTTTAAGGAAATGTCATAACCATGAAAAACCCTTGGTTTGGATTTCAAAGCGCCAGGCCCTCTTGGTAAGGAAAACCAAGGCTTTACCCAATGTAAGGATCAGAGGATATAGACTGTTAGTTACTTTGTTTTTGCCATTAACTAAAAAATGTATGGCTGCTTCCTTTTTTTCTCTTTGAAGCATATCTAAAAATATAATCTTCAGTGACATAGTGAATGATTTCCAAATATACGTATGGTTTAATTCTTACTAAAGGTGGGCAGCAAAGTTGTGTCAGTAACTTTTTTCCCACTTTCAATTAAGGTTAAAAGTTAGATTCTATCAGTTCAGAAAATTAGAACTACAGTTTTTTGGCTTATAAAGCAACACTATTTTATTACTGTTCTATTTCACAGCTTGAGTTTGGTGGATGACAGACTTAGATTGAGACAATAAATTGATAAACTAAAAGATTGGTAAAAATTTATGTATTCATTACCGAACCCTGTGAGAAAACATAAATAAGTCTCCCACTGACCTCTATTGACTTCAAACGTAAATTGTATAAGTTAGGTCCATAGGATCAGATTAATGACAAAGATTGGCCAAATTCAAATGTAACTTGAATCAGTGATCTGCCTGAGTGAGTTATGACTTAGATGGTCTTGACATCAATAAAGCCTCCCTGTCATTTAATCTAGTCGTTGTAAGAGAGAGAAGTTTCCAGAGGAGTGGGTGAATCAGAGGTTTATGAAGTTTGAAGTTTCCATTGAAAATGTCTTTAAGTGATGAAGTAATTATATTGCTGATTTGCAGGACAGAGTTCAAGCTCCCAAATCAGAGATGTCAATTAAGATCACCACTGTCAGTAGTCAGCTGGCAGGGAGTCTCATTTAAAGTTCAGCATCTCAGATTCCTTTTCCCTATTTCTTTATCTTTTTCCCTCACTTTTGATGATTGGTGCTAGTAGATTACATAATATTACTCAGGCATAAATGACCAGAAGCTGATTAAAATGGCTAAAGTGTAGTCTTGTTATTTGGATGCCTAGACCCAAAGAAGTATGTAGATTAAAGAACTCCTTGAGGGTGGATATATTAGTTAAGATTGGATTTGGCTATAAGAAACAGAGAAACCAAAAGACAAATTAAAGGCTTTATTTTTCTGATTTGCCAAGAAGTCTTGAGATAGAGCATTGCTGGTTCAGCAGCTCAAGGATGTCAAAGCCTAGGTTTCTGCAAATTTTTAAGCCTTTCCCCCATAACCACAAAATGACTGCTAGAGCTCCAGCCATGATGCCCACAGTTCAGGGAGGAGGAAGGACATGAACTAAGAACAAAAAGCAGAAGGGGTAATACATCCAAAAACGGATCTACCCAGTGATTCCCACTTACTTCTCATTACCACAATCATCCCTACCTTCAAAGTTAAGTAGGAAAATGTAGTGCTTTGCTTTAGCTGGGCACATTGCTACCCCCTACAAAACTGAAGTTCCGTCAGTGAGGAAGAAGGGAGAATGCAACCATCAGGCTCTGCACAGGGAGGAACCAGGGTAGCACCTAGGGTCGTCCCTGGACCATGGTGGACTCTCAATAAATATTTCTGAAATTAAGTTGATTTATATGGAATAGGTGATACCTTACAGAACTTTAGTTTTAGCGAAACCACCCCCTGGCTCATAACACACTGGCCATTTTCCTGGAAAAGGACCACATGGTAGACTTATTTGGGTATGATAATGATATTGAAAAATTCTAAATGGGCTTATGGAACCCATGACATATTATACAATTGGTAGGCTGTAAAGTTACATAAGGAGCTTAGACTTATCTGAGCAGGGTATCTATACTTTTTTTGAGTTTTATTATGTGCAAGATACTAGGTTAAGTGCTTTAGATAGTTTATCATTCTGTTTCACAATAAACCTTCAAGGTAGGTATCATTTAAAGATGAAGACATGAGCTTTAAAGAAATTAAGTGAGTTTAGCTGAACATAAATCAGGATTTGAATTCAAGACCCAACAACTCAGAGCAGGGATGGAAAACTTTCTCTGTAAAGGGCCAGATCGTGAAGATTTTAGACTGCAAGTGTCATAACTCTCACGTGTGAAAAAATATTATTATTGTTTTCATATTTTTCAACCACTTAAGAATGTATAAGCCATTCTTAGCTTGTGGACTGTCCAAAAATGGGCAGGAGTGTCAGCTTTGGTCCATGGGTTATAGTTTGCTGACCACTGCTCTAAATCCTGTGCTTTTGACCTTGGTGCTATACCTAACTGCTATAGATATATCCAACTGGCATTTCCTAAATGTCTGCACTGTCTGTGACATCTCCACCCTCAAAAACTACGAGGAAGAAATATACAACCACCACTCTTGGTGACCTGAAATCAGACCTTTAGAACATTTTTTTCTATATGTTGAAGCCTAACTCCACTTTTAAAATATACATAGTGCTACATCATAGGTATGTATTTTTTGTTGATGCTCCCTGATGACATTTTCCCTTTTTTCAGATATAAGTAGTCCCATTTCTTTGGGATTTCATATTGTCCTCTTCTGTAAATGTTACCTACCTTGAAGCCTTATTGCAAGAAGAAATGATAAACTATATCTAAAGCACTTAGCCCAGTGACTTGAACCTTCCTAACCTTGTCATTATGTAATGGTGCTCTGCTTCTCTTTAACTGCTTGGCAATGTTTAACTTATTAATTCTTCTCCTGTCTTCTTCCTTGCTAAGCACCCTTTCAAGTTAGGGTCACCTGCAGTCTTAACAAGCCCTCTCGTTTTCTATCATCAGTGGGTAAATACAGCATATGAACTCATATGTCAGGATTAGATATAAAGCCTTGCCAACATAAACACACATTATCTTCATAGTCCTAATTTCTCAGCTATGAACTCTAACTTTGAAGGAAATCTACATTAATTGGTTGGGACTCCATCTTTGTGCAATCATGCTGGTGCTGAGTTTATTCCCTTGAATGATGTGAGTTTATTTTTCTTTGTCTTTCTTGTCCCTGACATTTGTTTAAAACTGGATTTGAGACTAGCTTTTGGGGGAAAAAAGAATCACAGCTATTCTTAGTTTTTCTTTGTTTCTACTTTGTTCCTCTGCCCCCAAATCAACTATTCAATAGTAGAGTGCATGAGAGAACATGGCTTCATTACAGGCACCATAGAATACAATTTCCTCAATTTATATAATCGGCCCTAACCCAATTTGTGCATTGATAGTTCTTATTGCAATATTTGAACCAGGGGCTTGTGCAGAAGAGAGGAAATTTTCTTGAAAGAGAGTTGGAAGACAGGACTGAATCTCGTGTCTTTAATTGCCCTGAACTTGTGTGAGCTCCAAAGTGTTTGGTGATAGTGTTGAAACTCTCTTTATACTTAGCACACAGCATGGCATATCAGTGAAAAAGTGTGTTGGAACTTGAAAAGTACTTCCTGATAGAGACAATAAAGACAGAACAATTGACAGAAGCAAATATTAGTTTTTCAAAATGCTTAAAATGTGAAAGAAATATCACATAGCAGTTGCCATGTTGTAACTATTGTAGAAAACCACAGACTTCTCTATTATCTATTTATATACTGTGTATTTAGTTTTATAGCACCAGTACCATATGATTTATGAAATGACATCAAACAAAAATAGCTCAGAATTATAAAAGCTTTAAGTGAGTTTTCCTCTCCTGCTTATTTGGGTGACCAGCTCACACATTTCATGACTCAAGACACACCATTGCCAGTCAGATTTCTTTTTTAAACCATGATTGCATCTATCTATGCAGCAGCAGTACCAGATGGGATTGGGAAATTTAGTCAGTCTGATTTATCGTCGCTTATCCTACACACGTCACAAATGCCAGAAACTAAGAGTCCTAATGCCTTGACATTTGCCAAGGTGTAAAAGCCGGATAATATGAGAGCCCCTGAACCTCCAAGAGAGACTCAGTCTGGGAGTCTGTAAATAGACAACTGTGAGGACAGGTGTGATGATCCTTGGAAAGGAGATCTCAACTAAGGCCTCCCAGATCTCAGCTGCTCTGTCTGTAACAGCCACTTTTATCTCAAGAATATGGCTTGTTTGAGATGCCAGTCTTTCAGATGCTCCCATCTAAATCTTACACAATTATTTCTCCTGATATGACAAATGCAGTAATTGCACGTTTTGCTAAATAACTAAGTATTAGGATGGACCCCAAGGAATCATCTACTTCAATGTACTCTACCCAGTCAATTCTCTCATGAAACTACTCAATGGAATGAAAGTAAGTTTCCTTTATGAAGAGTCCTGATAGTAAAACGTTTTTATTGTGAAATACACCATCCCTATATGAGTGTGTAAAGTTACATGCATACTTCAGAAAAAAATGATAAAATAAGCATCATTGTCACATCACTGAGACTAAGAAATGGAAAATTGCTTGTATGCTAGGAACCCTCCATGACCCCTTGTCCCGTCACATACCACTGTATCTTCCTCAAAATATCTATTATTCCAAATCACAGTTCCTTTAAATGCATCTCTACAATATATGGTTTACTGTTGACCTATTGTGAACTCTAAATAAATGAAAAGTATCTTTTCTTTTGACTTTATCTCAACATAATATTTTGAAATTCATCCATGTTTATTGTTGTTGCTTTCCCCGCTCTCCCTTTGCCCCACCCTCACCCCTACCCTTGCCCCAGTCTTTTGGGATAAATTGAGTTTTCAAATTTATTTTTCTTATTGTATATTTCTCCTCTAATTTTTGGAAGTTATGTGTACTATGGCTTTTTCTAGTGGCTACCTTAGTACATATAACAGGCATACTTTACTTGAGGCCTCTAAATTCTTATGCCATGTCTTTTCTCTGCAACAAATCAAATACCTTAGAATTCCTTATCTTGAACACTCTTATAACAACTTACGTATTATTATGGCTCAATATTTTAATTCTAGCCTATTTACCCTCTACCCCACACAAAAATACAATTAGTGATTTTTACTGCTAATGTAGACAATCAATGTTTGTTTAAATTTACCCAAATATTTATTAATATGTTACCTTACCATTCTTTTTTACATCTCAAATCTCACATCTGAGATAATTTTCCTTTGGCCTGAAGGATATAGATGAAAATTTCTTTCAGTGAGGGTCTTTTGGTACTATACTTTCTCATTTATTACTTGTTTGAATATGACTTGAAATCTACAATACTGGAAATAGAACTGTGTTAACCATTATTTGTTCTCAGTAAACCAAGGAATCCATTCTTATCTGGATTCTATTGTTGTTCAAAAACCAGCAATTATTTTAATAATCATTCTTTTGAAGATTGTCTCTATTTTTCTCTCTCACTGATATTAAGATCTTCCCATTCATTTTGGTACTTTTTATTTTAGCTGTATCTCTTTTTATTTTTCTGCTTAGGATTCATTGAGCTTCCTGGATCTGAGGATTGAGTCTTTAACCATTGTCTTGGAAATGTCTTCAGCATTATCTTTTTGACTATCATTTGCTCCCCTTTCTCTTTATTGGCTACTTTTATGACCTACAATTATACATACATTAGATTTTCTTCCACTCCATGTCTCATATTCTCTTTTTCATATTTTCCTTCTCTTTAACCCTCTGCATTATATTCTGGATGATATCTCAGGCGTTTATTGTGGTTCACTAATTTTCACTTAAACTAATGCATTTAGTTGATCCATCCAATAAGTTTTTAATTTCGTTACTATATTTTCCATTTCTGTAAGTTCTGTTTGTTTTTCAAATATTCTTGATTCATGGTCATATTATCAAACATTTTATTTAGGATTTTAATTGCTTTAAATGTGTTAAATAAGTATATGATAATTCCAGAATCCATTGTCTATTTTAATTTGTATATTATTTATTTATCTGTATATTCATCTATCTAATCTACTTTCACTCTCCCTCCCTCCTGCTCTCCTTCCCTCTTCTGTCTATCTATATATTACATTCCACTGGTTCTTGTTTTGGCTCAGGTTGTGAATTTTGACTGTGAGCTATTCATTTCTCTTGGAATTTTTACCAGTGGGGATTCTTTGAGGTCTGGTTTGAAGTTGAACTCTTCCAGAGAGATTTTATATTTGTTTCTGCGAGTCATATGGCAGTGCACCAAGCCAGGACACCTTGACATTCTCTACATTCTCAGGATCTTGGGTCTAAACAGGTAGTGTGAATTCCAACTGCAGACCTGGGTGAAAACTAATCTGTGGCTACAGATCCTCAGGAGAAATTTTAATTTTTCTCTTCACGCACATCCAGCAGCTAGACAGTCATGTATCTTTCCAAATGTAAGGGTTTATTTCTTCTATACTTAATCTTCTTATTAGTTTCCCTGCATTGTGAGAACCTCAGGTTTTACCAGTCTTGTCCTTTTGTGCACTAATCACAATGGAAGCTCAAAGTCTTTTGGCTTCAGGTAAAAATTGTCCAGGTAAAAATCATCTTTGGTATTTGCTCACCCCCCAGAGCTCTTGCTTCCTCTTTTGTATTTTTCGCATGAGCTCAGTGATGTGTTCAACATAACATTTATTACACACACATGCACACACACTCTTATATATAATTTTAATTCCTCAGTCAGGAGCATCAGGCAGGGTATATAATCCACCATACAGATGGAACTAGATATCCTGGGTGTTAATTTAAGGACTACAAATGCATACAAGATTGATTTTACCCCTAATTTTACTGTAGGGTTTTGAAGGTTATGTTTTACATAGCTGAGTTGCTGTTATAAGGTGCATTTTATTCTTGTAACCATATGAAGACAAATTTAGTGAATGAAGTAAATTTAGTGAATTGTTGATATTCAGAGGGGCATAACATTAAAAGTGAATGTATAAAGTATTGATATATTATTTATATTAAACAATATAATATATAAATAATTTATAATATATAAATATATATAGTTTATATATATTATTTATATATAAAATCTTTATTAGAATAATGTGGTTATGTAATATTTTTTGTTGTTGTTGAAGCCGGTATTTCGTATGTATATGCGAAGATATGCTTGGCCAGTAAGCCTTTACAGAATTTTTAAAACTTCTGTTAAAAATCAAAGAATTGTGAGGATTACACAGTATCATTTGTTTTCTTTTATGAATGATATGTTTATGATGCCCATAAAAAGGCATTATTTCTATGCTTAGGTTCAGTAGTAAAAGTAACTAACTTTTGTTGAGCACTTCTATGTGCTAGGGACTGTTCTAAGTTTTTAAAATTTATTTACTCAGTCCTCATCATGAATCTTTGAGGAGGGTGCTTTTTAATACCTGTTTTATATATGAGAAAACCGAGGTCAGAGAGTCTGAGTAGCTCACCCATATTTACACAATTACTTGCAGCCACGTCAGATTTAGCACCCAGACAGTATGGCTTCAGGATCCAGTTTTCTTAAATGACAATACATTTACTAATTTACAATGCATTTACATTACAAATATTCATTCTCTGAGTGACTTGGAAGATTGAGGATATTATTTATGTAACAATTCATTCCTTCTTTTGAAAATTATTTCTTGAATGCTTACTATGTCCCAAGAATTGCTCAAAGCACTTCGGATGTTCCTGTTTTGATGAAGCTCACAGTTTAGTAAATGGATAGCCATGCAATCAAATAACTACATACCTCAAAATGCATGTACATGTTAATGGTGCTTAAAGGAAGGATCAACTCAGTCTGCCTGTGAAAATCAAAGAAATTTTAAGAATGGTCTTGAGGGACTTCCCTGGTCCAGTGGTTAAGAATCCGCCCTCCAATGCAGGGGACACAGGTTCAGTCCTTGGTAGGGGAACTAAGATCCTGTATGCCGCGGGGCAACTAAGCCTGCCCATCACAACTACTGAGCCCGCATGCCACAGCTAGAGAGCCCGCGGTCGCAACTACAGAGCCCGCGCGCTCTGGAGCCCGTGTGCCACAACTAGAGAGAAGCCCAAGCGCTGCAATGAAGAACGGGCACACTGCAACAAAAGATCCTGCATGCTGCAACTAAGACCCAATGCAGCCAAAAATAAATAAATAAAAATAAATAAATACATTTAAAAAAAAGAATGGTCTTGATATTTTTAATAGGCATTTACCAAGTTAATAAATTGGAGATGGTGGTGATAATAGTTTATAAAAGCATAGCATTTTGTGCAGAGCAGTATAATATAGAACTCTAAGCTCACTATTACTAGAGACTATACAGTGTGTTAGTGTGGACGATGAGGGTGTAGTGAAAAAGGAATAAACTGTTAAGCAGAGGTCATTGAAGTTATTTTATTTTTTGAATCATCCAAATAATTGAAACTGAATGATTTTCTGATTTTTTAAAAAGCAACATAGGTAATAGCACAAAGCCAAACAGAAATACATACTTAGCAGAAGTGAGCTCTAGTAGACTCTGGATAGAAGTGCAGTATTTTGGTTTATGTTTGAGGTTGTGATAAAGTTGCCTTCAGGGGTCAGGCAGGTAATAGGCAGTGGGTTACAGTAAGATATGAGGGTACCGTGGTCAATTAAAAAGTCCTTGCCCAACCTAAAGATATTTAAATTTAGTGTTTCAATAGCACTGTATCTGCTTGTTGAATAAAATGGGAATTCTTACTGAATTTTCTCAGTAATCCTCATTTGTACCTCTTAGTTATGATGCCCATGATTTGAGTAAGAAGGTGTTGAGTTTTTTTTCTGTCCAAACTTAATAAACATATGTATGTATTTTGATTTATTATCTTCCTTTTAAAACATTATTAGGTAATTATACCTGATTTTTTATTTCTTAGCAGATAATTAAATATCTTCCAATGAATATTTTAAATTCTGGGACACAGGTCAAAACATAAATTAAAACAAATATTTGCTATTTCACTCACAAATGTGGAGCACTAATGAAGATTAAAGATGACTAATATGAGATTTGAGCTAGAATATCTGTGGAAAGACATGCCACAACTAGTGATAACTTTTTTTCATTTGTATGGCTTAGAAGACTAGTAAAGAAAAGTTCCACAGATGTAGGTTCTATCCACTTTTAAATGGTGTACATTTTCTTGGCTTTTACCATATTACAGAGTAATTTTTGGAGGAGAGGAAAATATGTGATCTTCAGAAGACTAAAAGGTAATGAGAAATAGACAATATACAGTCTTGATCTGTGAATGAAAATGTGTAGATGCAGGATTTGCTTATTTTCTACACATTAATATTATTAATACAAGGAGTAGAGTAAGTGGGAAAACCATAAAATGCATACTTCACACACACACACACACACACACACATACATACACAGTTCCTCCAACTTTTCCACACCATTACCTTTTTTAATGACTAGATAAAGATTTCCTTAAATTACATCCTTGATTCATTGAGTTACTGGGAATTGGTCATTCATCACTTGCAGTTCACATTTTAATATTCTGGTAGACAGTGATAAGATGATATCAATTTTCAATTTTCACCAAGAATCTTTTTTTTTTTTTTTTTAGTAAATCAGTTATCAAAAAGCTTTTCACACTCACTGACATCGTGAAATGCCATGAGACATAAGAAGTTTTATAAGAAATAATGCTGCTTTAAAAATGTTTGCATTGGCAGACAGGAAATCCTCAAACTGTTGAGTTGAAATTGAGGCAAAAAAACTGAATTGGGAGTGCTGATTCATTCTTTCTTCTCTAGATAGATATTAAAGAGAATTAAGCCAAAAAAGGATTTCACTGTTCTTTGAAGAATTGGACCAAAGTTTGATGAGAAACTATAAAACTACAGCAGTGTTTGCCAGTGAACTTGCATTATGTTTTTGGTAAAAACAATTAAATAATGCAGTTTTATTTTACCTATAAAATGCAACATAAAACACATAAGAAGTCTTTTTCTTTTAATATGCTAAGTGGAAATATTAAAATCATAGTCACCAAGTTAATTTTTTGATTCAAATGACTATTTTTAACATTAGGAAGATATATCCAGAAGAAAAAAAAAAAAAGGACAAAACAAAACACTTACTCTGTGTTATGCATACAACTAAGACAAGGCAGACCTCCTGACCTAAGCATACATAGTTTAAAAGCAAGTCAAGGAGGAAAAACATTTCCTGAGAGCTCATTTTAAGTGAATAATAGGTACAGATTGGATGTCAGCCATAGAAGAGCTCTAAAGTTTTGTCAGTTTTGGATGGAGGTTATCTCATTTACTTTTTTACTAGCCATGCAAAGGATTGAATTGGGACTTTGTTAAATTTACATGTGACAATGAGTCATAGATTTGTTTCTTTTTAAGGATGTTTGGGGATAACAGCCATGTCTTTCGATAACTTGTATTCCAGAATATTTAGATCCCTGTGGATACTAGCACATACTAATTAAAAATACTGATGATAATTAAAAAAATAATAGTTATACTCACAGACAATACATTTGATGACTCTTATCTTTGTACAATAAAACTAATATTCTCCTTTTTTTGTTTTAGTGACAAGTAAAACTATTATAATTATTAATACAATGTCAGCCTTATAAAAATGGGTATTCACCATGAATTGCAATGTTTTCTTAGGCAATCTTTACTCCCACACAATAATTCTTTACCTTCTGTGTCATTTTTATTATCAGATGAAAAGTATGTCTACATGCATATTAGAAAAAATATTGCTGACACTTAAATTAGTTTTATATAATTAAGACTCCCATCAAAACATATCATGCATAATAGGAGTTTTCAAGCTGACTTATGGAAACTTTGGGGAAGGTTTTTGCTACTATTTTTGCAAAAAGAAGCAAAAATCAAGGTGAAAAATACAAGAACTCCCTAGACACTTTTGTTAAAGGCAGTGATGGAAAGAGAAAGGAATATAAAATAAACATGAGAACCCAAGAACAGATGGCACTGGGGAATTCTAAGCCAGAAAATCAGAGATTTCTCTTAGAACCTTCTTGGGCATGTGAAGGTCAAGGAGAGTAGGGGATCAAGGATGGGGCCTGCTATTCTAGGGAAAGGTATGCAGAAGTGAATCTGAAGATAAATCTCTGACAAGTCAATCTACATAAAGAGCAGGCTGCTGGGACCTCATCCAGATCAGTTACCAAACCTAGCCTCTACCATCCTAGTCATTTGGGACAGCTGAGTGACAGAGTTACATGTGATAGAAATTCTGGAAGGCAGGCTGTCCTCTGAGAGGGTTGTAGGACCAGGTACTAGGTGCCTAGTCACAGAGGTAGATTTTCAGAGGCAGACAAATTCTGGATCTGGGTGGGCACTAGAACATGAGGTATGGGACATAAGTATGGGAGAATGCGTAGGTAAGGAGTTACTTTCATCATAAATCTCAGAGGTTTTGGGGGTCACCTAGATCAACAACCATTTTACATATGAGGAATCTAAGGCCTGTAGAGTCCTTAATCATAAAACAGGATTAAGGAAACTCCTGAAATGAGATCTTGGATTGCCTGATTTCCCGGATGAGTGTTCTTTGAACAGCATGACTGCTTCTATAGGCCTGCAGGTCTGACTCTTCGCAAAGCCACTGAACTGCTTCAGCAGGGCTTTGTACATCCTCTTTACTAGAGACAGAGTTGATCTGAGAGTTGAGAGTGGGACTAAAGTTATTTATTAGGGTTAAAGGACTGTAGCTTTTAAAGTAAAACGAGTGTAAGAGTTTAATTACTTTATCACTTTGACACTCCTCCCAAGAGGTGGGTGGCCATGTTTCCATCCTTTGAATATGGGCAGCCTGACTTGTGACTACAGCAAAGTGTCACTATGTGACTTCCCAGGCTAACTCTTAAAAGGTAATACCAACTCTATGTAGTTCCTTTGGGACCCAGCTACCATGCCATGAGAGAACCCAAGCAGTCCAGGAAGGGGCTTAATATCCCTGGCTGAGGTCCCAGCTGACAGTCTGCACCTATATTCAGGCTAAAGAACCATCTTGAAAATAGACTGTCTAGTCCCTGTTCAAATCTCCAACAGCTGATGCCACATGGAATAGAAGTGGCGTGTTCATCTCCAAACTGCAGGTCCATGAGCAAAATAAATGACTGTTGTTTTAAGCCACTAAGTTTTGGGGGTGGTTTGTCACGCTGGATGCCATGTGCTTGCTTACTTGACTGAAGTTGTCAGTGAGACCCTATATTCAAGAGAGCTTTAAAAACTGTTTAGCGTACAGCTTTCATTGTTTCTATCATTTTCTTTTCAAAACTTAAAGTTGCACTTGTGAATGACAAGTCTACCCAGACAGCGTAACAAGAAATTTACATTTGCAGATTTGTGCTTTCTGGAACCACAGTTGTTTTACTATTTTTTTGTTGTTGTTTTATCCTGAAGCCAGACTGCCCTGGGTTCAAATATGTAATCTGTCATTTATGGTGGATCTTGGATAAGTTATTTAACTTTTCCTTGTCTCAATCTACTCACCTACGAAATAGAGCCAATATCTCTCTTACAAGACTTTTTGGTGGCAGTTGTACAGGAAATTTATTTAAGGATTAGAAATTCAGTTTCTAGAGTCTGACCTGGATTTAATTCAAACATTGACACCTAAAAGGTATGCAGCATTAGGCAAGTCACTCAGCATATCTAAAACTGAACTTCCTCATTTGTAAAATGAGAACAGTATAAGTACCTACTACAGCATTGTAATTTTGTGAGGATAAAAGAAATCATTCATGTAAATTGTATAGCACAGTATGGTACATAGTAAATGCTCAAAGCATGTTAGCTATTATTTATTATTACTGGAATTAAATCAGATGATCCTTCAAAGCATACAACTATTTTCTCCTCAGATACATAGTAACACCTGCTAAAGAGTACTGTCCTTCTTCCAACTCCTTCTCAGGACCTCAGAGCTCACTGAATCCACAACAGTAAATTTACATTAGTCACAACCTTACTCAAACATGGAAAAATTGCTTTAAAAGTGAGAAGATAGATTCAAATTCCGAATGACTTTGATAATTGAATAAATTTTTAAAAAATGGAATGCTTAAAGGGGAAATCACTGATTCAATCCGAATAAAAGTGAAGAAGAGCTAGTAGCCATAGTGGCTGAGAAGCTCCATATTAGTCAATAATATAGTACATACTGTTAGTAAAAATGCCCATACCCGAGAAGGTTTAAAATTAATGTGCCCAGCAGCTACTATAATTACTGCTTGCTAACATATTTTATACTAGTTACTATTTAAGCTTATTCTAAGAAACTGTATCAGTTTATTTAATCCTCAAGATAATCTGAGTTTGGAGAGGTTAACTGCATTATAGTTGTCTCTGGCTAATCATAAGCTAGGTTGAAGGAGCCTCACTCCCTTGAGATGAATGTTGAAATTTTTGAGAGCATTTAGAAGAGTGCAGTGAAAGTGATTCAAGGGTTTGAAAATAAAACATCTTGAGGAACAGTTTAGAAAACTGAAATTTAGTCTACAGAAGGGAAAAAAAAAGAGATGTCATTAGAACAGCACTCAGGTGAATGGAGGGTTATGTGGTTGTGTGAAGGCGGTAACCAGTTTTCACGAGGATTGCCCAGAGACAGGGACAGAGCTAATAAGGGCAAGTTTTAGCATGAGTAACATAGGTTGGATGCAAGAAATGTCTTTCCCTCACTGAGACACTACTGAGTGGACCTAATGGAAGAGATGGAACTTTTTCTTCACTTTTTTTAAAGCATAGTTTTATTTTTAGAATGTCATTAAATGGTGTTCTAGAGGAGATAAACAATCTTTTATTTTTCTTTCTCATCTTTCTGGGTCTATGACATTAATCATTCCATGTTTTTTAAAGATTTATTTATTTATTTATTTATTTTTTATTTTTGACTGCATCGGGTCTTAGTTGAGGCATGCGGGGTCTTTGCTGAGGCATGCAGGATCTTTCCTTGTGGCACGTGGTCTTCTCTCTAGCTGTGGCGTGCGGGTTTTCTCTTCTCTAATTGTGGCACGCAGGCTCCAGGGCGTCTGGTCCCTGTAGTTGTGGCATGCGGGTTCCAGAGCTCGTGGGCTCTGTAGTTTGCAGCATGCAGGCTCTCTAGTTGAGGCACGCAAGCTCAGTAGTTGCAGCATGCTGGCTTAGTTGCCCCGTGACATGTGAGATCTTAGTTCCCTGTCCAGGGATTGAACCTGCGTCCCCTGCATTGTAAGGTGGATTCTTTACCACTGGACCATCAGGGAAGTCCCAATTATTCCATTTTTTAAGCAATGATAGATTATATATCTCTACTTCTAACTTTTATTTCACTGAGTTTGTGATTATTCGTTTGTCTAAGGTTTTTATTTTTCTTTTTTGCCTATTAAGTAGCAGATATCTTCTTCTGTCTGCCTGCCTTTTGGTCCTTTATTCTTGAGCAGATATGTATCTCAAATGTGTTTCCACCGACATGTACTTCAAAGGGTATTTTTAAAAATTGATGAAATCTGAATCAATCAGATTTACTACATTGTAGGAAACAAGGTCAATTGTCAAGGGCGGAAGGCATTGATAGACTTAGTCCAAGTTTACTTTTATAATTTTTTTTTACTATTTTTATTATTACTTTTTCTACTTTACTATTTTTAATGTTATTCTTATATTCATATTATTCTTTATAGTTACTAAATAACTGTAATACATTTTTGTTAGATTGTGATAATTACTATCCCTGATGAATCACACCCCTGGCTTCTACATGTTTGTACAATCCCCTACTATAGTGACTCTAGGCTTGGCCATGTGACTTGCTTTAGCCAACTGGATATTCATCTGTGTGATGCAAGCAGAGGCTTGAGAGATGCTTGCACATTGTGACTTGCTCTTTTGGAACATGCTGGAGAAGTTACATGGAGAAGAGCAAAAGTGCCCAGAACAAAAGTCCCAGTGAAACACCAGACACGTGAGTGAGACGGCTGTGGACCATCCATGCCCAATAGATCCCCCTCATGAGTGAACATAGGGGAGACGATTAGAAGACTCCATTCCAAAGCAGAATACTAAGTCAATAGATGGTTTTTGTTTAGATGCCTAAATTTCAGGGTGATTTGTTATACAGCAATAGGCAACTGATACACATATTGCTATTTGAAGCATGTGGGGATATCAACTCTGTGAAGCAGTTAGGGAAGATTTTGTTGTCTCAATTTTATACATGAGAAATCTATAAGGTTGCTATTAGGTTTTCTTCTGCTATGATACTTTATTAATTCCTTCAGCAGATTTAGAAGAAAAACAAAGTCTAATAATTATGTTATAATTAGGTTCTTTAGAAATTTTTTAAAATTCTAGGACAAAATATGAATCATATTTCCAAGGTCAAATTTATTTTATTTTATATTTGAAAAAGTAGCCATATTTCTGCTAAGACATTTCTTCCTCAGTGCTGGAAAAGAGTTGTATTAGCCACCATCAGAACATACACTTAGAGGAAAAGAGAGAAAACCTGAGTGAGGGTAGTATTTATGGATGTGGAATAGCAGTTAGAGTCGAACTAAATTTACACAGAAAGTTTTGTTCACATAAGAAAATTTCACCCTCAGTCATGATCTCTTTTTTTGAGAGAATTTTGTGCTCTTCCTGCCTGCCAAATTGTATTTCACTTGCTGCTGTTTTTAAAGTAGAACATTGCTTACAATTTTATCAGCTTATTTCTAACCATAATTCACAGCTTCCTTTGAGGAAGAGGTAAAATTTTGATTCATGTTTTATTCTTTTTCATTTCCTTTTCAAGGCATGGCCTTATTATTATATCTGGGCCAACTTGGATGCTTGAAGTGACTGATTTTTGTGCAGCAGAAGGAAGTGAAGTGAATTGGTTATTTTAACTCTAAAGAGAGCAAGGGCAGTCAAGCTGCTCTTAAAGATGTAGACAGTAAATAATATGATTTGTTAGGTCCCGAGGTCTCTAGGACATCATGCTAGAATGCCTTCATTGCCTTGGCTTTTTCTCAGGTGAGGAGCACAGGCAGGAATCTCCTTGAACCTTTTCTAAATGGGATCCCATTTTTTTTTAAAGTGAAACATTTTTGGCAACTTCCTCTGCTTTCAATCGCTCTTTCTGATTTCTTGTTCAAAGTCAACTAAGTAAAAGCAATGAGAATGTCTTGTTTTCAACTTTAGTGTGCATAAGGATCACCTGGGAAGTCTATTAAAACATAGATTCTTGCTTCACTGAAAATCTTCTGACTCAGTGGATTTCCTGGGGGGTCCAGGAATCTGTTTTGTTTTGTTTTTAGAAAAGTATCCAAGTGATTCTGAAATGGCCTAAACCATAGTTTCATAAACTCAGATATAATTATATTTTTGTTATCTTCTAATTGGTATTGGTAAGTCACACGTGTATAAACAACATTTTAAGACCTATGATAAAGATAGAACAATTAAGTGATAAAGTTTTTTATAGTGGATACAAGACAAGCAAATGGCTAAACAGTGGATATTTTTTCCCTTGGCAAAGACAAAATGCAACAGCAAAAATTCAGGTGGTTGCTGCTCTCTCATGTCAAGAAATAGTCCAGATATGCAGTCCTCCTAAAATAAGCATTGCTTTTAAAAATGGAATTAGCAGGATTGTGTTTATGTCCATATCAGTGAGTCATTCCACATGAGGACACAGCATGGGTGACTACTGATTAATGACAACCCATTCTAAGCAGCCACTACATTCCCATAGTGGCCTTTCAGCAATACTCATAATCTTGATGAATTAGATTTTTCTCTTTAGAAAATGAACTCAATGCTGTATTTTTATTTTCATAGCTATTAAAATAAATGTAAACTGCTAACAGGCACATTTTTGTGTACCAAGGTTAAATCAGAGGTATTGGCACTCTGTTTCTTCCCATGCTGAAGAGGTGAGAATATTTGATGGATGGATATTTGCTAATGGAAATGTGAACTGAGGAAGGAAATTTAAGCTGACTTTATGTCTCATTTATATCCTTTTTTAAAAGGTCATATTGGCTGTAAAGCTTTCTTCATTCAGAAATAAGAGTGATCTGTGCAGAAATGTTTCAGCATAAAGATATATGTAAAAACAGTGCACTAGGACAAAATATTAATGATAATCCTGCTATTTTTAATGGATTTGACCATGTCATCATTTCTTTTATCCATACAATTTTTTCAGAAATATGATTAGTACAGTTTTTTCCTTGGTCTTATAAAGAATTTAGTTATGACAGATAAACAACAATAACAAAAAATATACAGACTATTCACAACTGAACATAAGATCCTGGGACTTTGGGGAGAAGCCAGGAACACACTGATGCAGTTGTAAAAAGCCTTTATTATAGGGATGGTGCATAAAACCAGTAGGTTATATGATTTTCCAGGTGGTGCATGCAGTGTGTGAAATGAGTTGAGGACGGGATCCTTGAGAAATTAGTATTCGACAAAAGGAAAAAAAGCCTACTGCTGGAGACTTAAAAGGAATGATCAGTGAGATAGGAAAGATCTAGGTGAGACAGTATCCTGAGGGCCAAAGAGAGAAGAAAAACCCTAAAAGAGTCCATTAGATTTAACTATTAGGTGATCACTGGTGACTTTGGCAAAGGCATTTTTGGAAGAAACTTACTGTAGTGAATTGAAAGAAAAAAAAGGAAGACAGCTAGAGTAAGCTATTATTTTGATGACAGTGAAGAGAATGGTTATATATCGAAAAGAGAGAAAGGATAATAGATGGAACTGAGTCCTAGATGATATGGGGAGATTGAGTGCTTAAATTGACAGATTAATCTTAACTGGAGGGGCAGCTTTCCTCTGAGATTAAAGGAGCCGAAGCTAAGTTTAATGTATATAATGAAAAATGCTTAGTTTTTTCTCGATAGATTACACACTTGTCAAAGAAGAAACCATGTTAAATTAGAATATCAACATGCTCAGGGTACAGGTAGGGTGCAATTATCCCTTGTACATAATTAATGACCGAAAATGGGGAATTATAATGAGCCAATTATTTTAAAGAGCTAAGATAAGTCATTGGTCTGAGGAAATGAGTGGACAGAGATATGTCCATTGTGATAGCCACAATTCTGTGATGTGTGGAGAGAGGAAGCCATTTGTCACAGAACAAATGTAGAATGTCCTTACATTTTCTTCCTTTGATTTTCAATAATAAGCTCTATCAAAAGTTCTGCAATTATAAAACTATTGCTGTAACATCTACAATATTTCTTAGTTTATAAATTCTCTCTTGGACTAAAAATATTTATTTTCAGAAAAATGTCTGAAGTTTGGATGTAAGCATTTGTTTGTTTAGCTAGCTATTTCTTTCTCTCTCTTATTTTCTCTAGAGAGAATTTTAGGACTTTAATATGAGGAAAGTTGGACATTGAGTCTCCATGTGGTAAATGTTTGAATGTCTGATTGAAATAACACAGACCTGCCCTGTAGCAAAAAGGACAGATTAATTTAACTACTGCCATTATCACATTCAAGCAGAACTGTGAGCACATAATGGTCAGGGATTCAGTGGCATTTTTTTCTTGCATTTTTGCCAGAAACAAACACCTGGAATGTTGCCTAATGAACCCAGCTACTCTCCAACTGTTTTGTCCTGGACTTATTCCTATTTGCTATGTAACTGTGGATAGGGAGTCTAAAGAAAACAGGTATTTGTGACCCTAGGTCATAAGAATCAGTATAATTTTGACTTAGTGACTTGGGCTGTGTAACACTTGAGAGAGCAAATAGGAAAATATTTTGTATTTATTTAGAGAAAAATGGTCTGATATTGGTTATGAATAAGTTTACTAGAAGCCATTCTTTTTTGCGAGTGTAATTATAATTATATGAAACCCGGTTAATCAGGCTAACTGGGGAGAACTCCAGTTTGAATCTGAATTTTAGAACATTTAAAGCAAATGTGATTTTGTCACTTGCAAATGAACATTGCATTTAGTATTAGACTGAAAGTGTTTTCTAAGGGTAAGCTTTAAGAAACTTCCTGTATTATAAAATGATTATAATTTTATCAGTAAATTATCTGTGAATAGTTGTTTCTAGAAAGACTGATACTACTTTAAAAGAATTTATAATCTTAGTGCCTTGCAAAATCCATTCTGAGTCTAACCCAAAACATTGGATTGGTCTATGAAAGGAGAATAATAATGTCCTTTATGGTCTATGGATGGGTTGGGACTGGCAATGTTATAAACATGTGCAGTACATATTTATGTACATTGCAACAGCTTCCAACAATGAACTTAGACATTGAATCATTTTTAAGTCATCACAAAGATATCCATGCTTATTTTTCTGCCATTCTAACATCATGTTTAAAAAATAATAATTTATGCCCAATAGAACTGCATTTTTCTTGTTTCAGAGAATACAGATATCAGACCTTCTGTGTTATAAAAAATTCATGTGTGTCTATTAATCATATGCTTTCATGGTATGAGTAGAAACATATATAAGTATATATTTGGAGTATCACAATACTTTATTCAACAAGTAATCACTTGATGTTTATTATAGGCAGTTCATTATGCTTTAATTTTAATTATACCATTTTAAGTGGATAATGGTTAACTTGCCAGGTGACTCTGACAACTGTCCAGGCACACTTTAATCACCATTGAAGATAATAATAGACAGCTTTTCATTTGTATGACAAGTTTTATTTGTTTGAGGAAATTAGGATAAATATTAACAAACACCCACTATTATATGCTCTTGTAATAGTCTTGTATCCCTTCACCTCTGCCACCTTTTTCCTTTTCTTTCTGTTTTTTGTTTATTACTATTATTATTATTATTATTTTAGTTGTTCATCCCAACTATTCTGCTTAAGGCAAGAGCCATGTCTGCTTGGTTTATCACTACGTCACTGCTGTCTAGCCCAGTTTCTTGCACAGGGCATAGGTTCTGTAATATTTGTTGGATGAATGTATTCCCATTTTATCAAAGAATGAATTACAGAGAAATCAAAATATGTGCTCAAATTTACAGAGACGGAACCAGAATCTATTTCTTATATTTCTGGTTCTTATTCCCCCCGCACCCCATTGGGCCATATCCATGCTGTTTGCCTAAAATGGTAACCAATAAAATTGGAGCTCCAATACATGTGGAGCTCAGTGACTGATCTTCAATTGTTGAAGAAGTCTCACAGAAAAAAGTGATATTATTTGTCATCTCAACTGAGAGAAAATTGAGGAAAATGATTCAATTCTAGCATTGGAAATATGAAAGGGTACATAAGGAAGGTCTTCCTGGTAGTGTCTTAGTGTAAACTTTGGAATTGGTTTGAGTGGATTCTTGAAAACTTTCCTTTTATAGACATCATTAATTGCAATGAATGCTCATCTATCCTAAATGATGGGGAAGTAATGCCATTGAGCTCTGAGCTTAGCTACAAAACCCCCTACATAAACAATACTCAAGCAATATCAGTATTGGTTTATAAATCATTCTGTAACACAAGTCTTAATTTGTATGATGCTAGCAGCCAGATCTTGAAGACATTTTTAAGCATGAAAGACAAATACTGGACAAAATCATTTCCTCTTCTATAAACTTGTATAAGTTGTTTTCTTTGAAGTTATTGAGTCTTGTACATTCTTTAAAGCTGAAAATATTAATTTAATACTTTTTATTTCTAAAGGTAGATCCAAATAGATATTTCTTCAGTGATCGATGAAATCAGGAAGTCATTTATAACTTGTAACAAATGTTCATACTTCTCCAGCCAGTAGGAGTTCTAGGGGGAATAAAAGCCAGTCAAATAGAAAACTACAAAAAAAAAAAAAAAAAAAAAAAATCGCTGTTGGATGTCTGTAGTACAGTGTTGCTGAAATTCTCATCATTTGTTTAAAAGATCATGATCTGTAAATGTATGTCTCCATGGCTCTTAGACAAATTGAAAATCTCTAAAGGAGTCTTGCAGCCAGAAATGAACAGTTGATTAATCAGGGAAAGGTTTTGGCACTCCAGTCTAAATATTGGTTGAACTCATTTTCCTTTGATAAGGGACAAAAATTTAGATCAGGGCAATTTTTATGAATTATAGTCCTCATTCAATACAGGAGCTAACTTGCAGTGCCTGTTGCATTTAGAAGAGAAGATATTACAGTTTGGGGAATTATCCAACCCCTAGCACATACGCTTTATTTCCTTATTTTGTTTTTGCCCAGAATATCTTTCAAAATTCTTTTTCTGTTGGAAAAGAAGATTTTATTTTATAATTTTGTCTTAACATTGCTTTAAGAATCTGCTTGAGTAAGAGTCATCTTTTAATTTAGTTTGTTCAAAAATTCCAACACTCTCTTTAGGTATACTGACACTTCTGCCAAAACCTCACAAATAGACTCAAGGGAGATGAAAGCTGATCCACACTGGTTTCAAAGCAGAATTTTGATGCATCCAAAATTGAATTGTGCTTCAATTAAAACAGATGATCAACAATTGGGCAATTATTATCATAAGGAAATTACTAATGAATGAGGCTTTAGATAAGGCTTATAAGAAATGAAAATTCATTGTTTAACAAATTCCAGCCTTTTCCCATTATATAATATAGGATAACCAAATAAAATACAGTACCCACAGATGTCAAAGAGAAACATTTTGGGGTTTTAATACATGTAGCTTTGTATCACATAGAGTGCCTAACAGTGTATATCCTGATTTTAACTATTTAACTTCCTCCCCCATAAAAAATATTCTTCCTTCTTTTGCATTCCTTAATGCTTTCTCTAGAATCATTATCACCAATTTTCTTAAGCTACAAAACGTAGCATCACCATGAACTTCTTCCTTTGTGTCATTCTCCAGAGTCAATGGTATACCCATCAGAATAAGTTTATTTCTAGAGTGATTTTTAAATGCAATCCTTCAATATTTCAACAGTTTTCACCCTGTTTTAGGCCCCAATCATAACTTTTACCCTGTAATCCATCTATTACACTGTTACTTGGTGATTTTCTCATAACATAACTAACTGATTATGTTCCTTTTTAGGAAAAACAACACAAAACAATAAAAATAGTAGAGGTAAATTTCTTAGTATGGAATTTATGCTTTATGACTTTCTAAACACATTTTCCAAACTCTTGATTTTCTCCTAATTTAACTATATCCAGGCCATAGGGTAGTGATCCCTGAGAGAAGGAAGGTGAGTTCTACCATTGCCCCAGATGATTCCCTGGAGATAGTTTCCAGGCCACAGGCAAGGAGTAAGAATTCAAAAAGAACCCAATAATCTCTTTCAGTAGAGGATACAGAGTCTAATGTGTGGAGATGTCAGGGCTGCTGTAATTTGCAGAGCAAAATATGAAAGAGGGTGGAACTGCACAGATTGTCTCAGACATGTGCAAAGGAGCTTCTTTCAATTTTTGGTTGAGTACTCATTTGCATATGCAGGGAAAGAACTACTGTAAAGTGGAAGGTGGAACAATCCCAAAGGTCACATAGGACTGGGCATAGCTCATGCTCCAACAATGAAGAATGGAAAGACCTAATACACAGGGAATTCAGTAGAATCACCAAAAATCACAAAGAAGTAGGATAATACAGCCCAATAATCAGGGGGAAAAAATCAGTGAAACATAACAAAATAAATAAGTGAAAATTAAGTCATAAGAAAGTAAAAAGGATAACCCACATATTTAAATAAAATATTTGCAAACTGTATATCTGATAAGGGACTGGCATCCATGATACATAGAGAACTCTTACAACTCAGTAACAAAAAGGATAAATAAATTTATTGATGGGCACAGCATCTGAATAGACATTTCTCCAAAGAAGATTTACAAATGGCCAATAAGCACACCAAAAGATGTTCAATGTCATCAGTCATTAGGGAAATCCAAATCAAAACCACAATGAGATAACCACTCTACATCTATTAGGATGTCTGTAATAGAAAAAATGGACAATAAGAAGTATTGATGAGGATACTGGAGAAATTGGAACCTTCATACATTGTTGGTGAGAATGTAAAATGTAGCTACTTTGAAAAAGAGTTTGGTACTTCCTCAACTGGTTAAACACAGAGTTACTATATAACTTAGCAGTTTCACTCCTAGCTATATACCCAAGAGAACTGAAAACATTTGTCTACACAAAAATGGAGACATGAGTGTTTATAGCAGCATTATTCATAATAAACAAAAAGTGGAAACAACCCAGATGCCCATCAACTGATGGAAGGCTAAATAAAATGTGGTATGATTTGGTCATAGAAATGAATGAAGTACTGATATGTGCTGCAACATGGATGAACTGTGAACACTTTATGCTAAGTGAAAGAAGCCATATACAAAACACCAGGAGACCTTCAAGATGGCGGAGGGATAAGACATGGAGATCACCTTCCTCCCCACAAATCATCAGAAATACATCTACATGTGGAACAACTCCTACAGAACACCTACTGAATGTTGGCAGAAGACCTCAGACTTCCCAGAAGACAAGAAACTCCCCACGTACCTGGGTAGGGCAAAAGAAAAAACAGAGACAAAAGAATAGGGGGCTTCCCTGGTGGCACAATGGTTGGGAGTCTGCCTGCCAATGCAGGGGACACGGGTTCGAGCCCTGGTCTGGGAGAATCCCACATGCCGCGGAGCAACTGGGCCCGTGAGCCACAATTACTGAGCCTGCGCGTCTGGAGCCTGTGCTCCACAACAAGAGAGGCCACGATAGTGAGAGGCCCATGCACCGTGATGAAGAGTGGCCCCCACTTGCTGCAACTAGAGAAAGTCCTCGCACAGAAACGAAGACCCAACACAGCCATAAATAAATAAAAATAAATTAATTAAAAAAAAAAAAGAATAGGAATGGGATCTGCACCTCTGAGAGGGAGCTGTGAAGGAGGAAAAGTTTCCACAGAATAGGAAGCCCCTTCACTGGTGAAGACGGGGTGGGCGGGAGGGAAGCTTTGGAGCCATGGAGGAGAGCTCAGCAACAGGGGTGCAGAGGGCAAAGCGGAGAGATGCCCACACAGAGGATCAGTGCCGACCAGCTCTCACCAGCTTGAGGGGCTTGTCTGCTCACCTGCCGGGGTGGGTGGGGGCTGGGAGGTGAGGCTCAGGCTTCGGAGGTCAGACCCCAGGGAGAGGACTGGGGTTGGCTGCGTGAACACAGCCTGAAGGGGGCTAGTGTGCCACAGCTAGCCAGGAGGGAGTATGGGAAAAAGTCTGGAACTGCCTAAGAGGCAAGAGACCATTGTTTCGGGGTGCTCGAGGAGATGGGATTCAGAGCACCGCCCAAACGAGCAACAGAGACAGGCGCCAGCCGCAGCTATCATCACGGACCCCAGAGACCGGCATGAGACAGTAAGGCTGCTGCTGCAGCCACCAAGAAGCCTGTATGCAAGCACAGGTCACTATCCACACCTCCCCTCCCAGGAACCTGTGCAGCAAGCCACTGCCAGGGTACCGTGAATCAGGGACAACTTCCCTGGGAGAACACACGGCATGCCTCAGGCTGTTGCAACGTCATGCCAGACTCTGCCGCCACAGGCTCGCCCCGCATTCTGTACCCCTCCCTTCCCTGGCCTGAACGAGCCGAAGCCCCCTAATCAGCCGATCCTTTAACCCCGTCCTGTCTGACTGAAGAACAGACACCCTCAAGTGACCCACACGCAGAGGTGGGGCCAAATCCAAAGCTGAACCCCAGGAGCTGTGCGAACAAAGAAGAGAAAGGGAAATTTCTCCCAGCAGCCTCAGGAGCAGCGGATTAAATCTCCACAATCAACTTGATGTACCCTGCATCTGTGGAATACCCGAATAGACAACGAATCATCCCAAAATGGAGGTGGTGGACTTTGGGAGCAACTGTAGAATTGGGGGTTGCTTTCTGCATCTAATTTGTTTCTGGTTTTATGTTTATCTTAGTTTAGTATTTAGAGTTTTTTTTTTTTTATTTTTTTATTTATTTATCTGGCTGTTTTGGGTCTTTGTTTCTGTGTGAGGACTTTCTCTAGTTGTGGCAAGCAGGGGCCACTCTTCACTGTGGTGCACGGGCCTCTCACTATCACGGTTTCTCTTGTTGCAGAGCACAGGCTCCAGACGCACAGGCTCAGTAGTTGTGGCTCACGGACCTAGTTGCTCCACGGCATGTGGGATCTTCCCAGACAAGGGCTTGAACTCATGGCCCCTGCATTGGCAGGCAGACTCTCAACCACTGCGCCACCAGGGAAGCCGTAGAGTTTATTATCATTGGTAGATTTGTTTATTGATTTGATTGCTCTCTTCCTTTTTTATATATATACATATATATATATATATATATATTTTCTCCTTATTCTTTTTTTGTGAGTGTGTATGTGTATGCTTCTTTGTGTGATTTTGTCTGCATAGCTTTGCTTTTACCATTTGTCCTAGGGTTCTGTCTGTCCTTTTTTTTTTTTTAGGATAGATTTTAGCTCTTGTTATCATTGGTGGATTTGTTTTTTGGTTTGATTGCTTTCTTCTCTCTTTCTTGTTTTATTACTTTTTAATTTTTTTATTTTTAATAATTTGTTTTATTTTTTATTTTAATTATTTTATTTTATTTACTTTTTTCTTTCTTTCTTTATTTCTCCATTTCCTTCTGGGCCATGTGGCTGACAGGATCTTGGTGCTCTGGCTGGGTGTCAGGACTGAGGCTCCAAAATGGGAGAGCCGAGTTCAGGACATTGGTCCACCAGAGACCTCCTGGCTCCACGTAATATCAAACAGCGAAAGCTCTCCCAGAGATCTCCGTTTCAAAGATAAGACCCAGCTCTACTCAACAACCAGCAAGCTACAGTGCTGGACACCCCATGCCAAGCAACTAGCAAGACAGGAACACAACCCCACCCATTAGCAGAGAGACTGCCTAAAATCATAATAAGGTCACAGACAGCCCAAAACACACCACCGGATGTGGTTGTGCCCACCAGAAAGACAAGATCGAGTCTCATCCACCAGAACACAGGCACCACTCCCCTCCACCAGAAAGCCTACACAACCCACTGAACCAACCTTACCCACTGGGGGCAGACACCTAAAACAATGGGAACTACGAACCTGCAGCTTGCAAAAAGGAGACACAAACACAGTAAGTTAAGCAAAATGAGAAGACAGAGAAATACACAGCAGATGAAGGAACAAGGTAAAAACCCACCAGACCAAACAAATGAAGAGGAAATAGGAAGTCTACCTGAAGAAGAATTCAGAGTAATGATAGTAAAGATGATCCAAAATCCTAGAAATAGAATGGAGAAAATACAAGAAACGTTTAACAAGGACCCAAAAGAACTAAAGAGCAAACAAACAATGATGAACAACAAAATAAATGAAATTAAAAATTCTCTAGAAGGAATCAATAGCAGAATAACTGAGGCAGAAGAATGGATAAGTGACCTGCAAGATAAAATAGCAGAAATAACTACTGCGGAGCAGAATAAAGAAAAAAGAATGAAAAGGATTGAGGACAGTCTCAGAGATTTCTGGGACAACACTAAATGCACCAACATTCTAATTATAAGGGTCCCAGAAGAAGAAGAGAAAAAAAACAGACAAAACATTTGAAGAGATTACAGTTGAAAACTTCTCTAATATGAGAAAGGAAATAGTCAGTCAAGTCCAGGAAGTGCAGAGAGTCCCACACAGGATAAATCCAAAGAAAAACACACGAAGACACATATTAATCAAGCTATCAAAAATTAAATACAAAGAAAAGATATTAAAGGCAGCAAGGTAAAAGCAACAAATAACATACAAGGGAATCCCCATAAGGTTAACAGCTGATCTTTCAGGAGAAACTCTGCAAGCCAGAAGGGAGTGGCAGGACATATTTAAAGTGATGAAAGGGAAAAAGCCACAACGAAGATTATGCTACCCACAAAGGATCTCATTCAGATTTGACGGAGATATTAAAACCTTTACAGACAAGCAAAAGCTAAGAGAATTCAGCAGCACCAAGCCAGCTTTACAACAAATGCTAAAGGAACTTCTCTAGGCAGGAAACACAAGAGAAGGAAAAGAGTTACAATAACAAACCCAAAACAATTAAGAAAATGGTAATAGGAATATACATATCAATAAATACCTTAAATATAAATGGATTAAATGCTCCAACCAAAAGACACAGACTGGCTGAATGCATACAAAAGCAAGACCCATATATGTGCTGTCTACAAGAGACCCACTTCAGACCTAGAGACACATACAGACTGAAAGTGAGGGGATGGAAAAAGATATTCCATGCAAATGGAAATCAAAAGAAAGCTGGAGTAGCAATTCTTATATCAGAGAAAATAGACTTTAAAATAAACACTATTACAGGAGACAAAGAAGGACACTACATAATGATCAAGGGATCAATCCAAGAAGAAGACATAACAACTGTAAATATTTATGCACCCAACATAGGAGCACCTCAATACATAAGGCAAATGCTAGCAGCCGTAAAAGGGGAAATCGACAGTAACACAATCATGGTAGGGGACTTTAACACCCCACTTTGACCAATTGACAGATCATCCAAAATGAAAATAAATAAGGGAAAAAAAGCTGTAAATGACACATTAAAAAAGATGAACTTAATTGATATTTATAGAACATTCCATCCAAAACAACAGAATGCACTTTCTTCTCAAGTGCTCATGGAACATTCTCTAGGATAGATCATATCTTGGGTCACAAATCAAGCCTTGGTAAATTTAATAAAATTGAAATCAAATCAAGTACCTTTTCCGACCACTACTCTATGAGACTAGATATCAAATACTGGAAAAAAACTTTAAAGAACAGAAACACATGGAGGCTAAACATTACACTACTGAATAACCAAGAGATCACTGAAGAAATCAAAGAGGAAATTAAAAAATATCTAGAAACAAATGACAATGAAAACACGATGACCCAAAACCTAAGGGATGCAGCAAAAGCAGTGCTAAGAGGGAAGTTTATAGCAATACAATCTTACGTCAAGAAACAACACATATCTGAAATAAATAACATAACCTTACACCTAAAGCAATTAGAGAAAGAAGAACTAAAAAAATCCCAAAGTTAGCAGAAGGAAAGAAATCATAAAAATCAGACCAGAAATAAATGAAAAAGAAATGAAGAAAACAATAGCAAATATCAATAAAACTAAAAGCTCATTCTTTGAGAAGATAAACAAAATTGATAAACTATTAACCTGAGTTATCAAGAAAATAAGGGAGAAGACTCAGATCAATAGAATTAGAAATGAAAAAGGAGAAGTAACAACTGACAGTGCAGAAATACAAAGGATTATGAGAGATTACTACAAGCAACTATATGCCAATAAAATGGACAATCTGGAAGAAATGGACAAATTTTTAGAAAAGCACAACCTTCTGAGACTGAACCAGGAAGAAATAGAAAATATAAACAGTCCAATCACAAGTACTGAAATCGAAACTGTGTTTAAAAATCTTCCAACAAACAAAGCCCAGGACCAGACGGCTTCAGAGGCGAATTCTATCAAACATTTAGAGAACCACAGCCAACATCGTTCTCAATGGTGAAAAACTGAAACTGTTTCCCTTAAGATCAGGAACAAGACAAGGTGGCCCACCCTCACCAGTATTATTCAATATAGTTTTGAAAGTTTTTGCCACAACAATCAGAGAAGAAAAAGAAAAAAAGGAATCAAATTGGAAAAGAAGAAGTAAAATTGTCACTGTTTGCAGATGACATGATACTATACATAGAGAATCCTAAAGTTGCTACCAGAAAACTACTAGAGCTAATCAATGACTTTGGTAAAGTAGCAGGATACAAAATTAATACACAGAAATCTCTTGTAGTCCTATACACTAATGATGAAAAATCTGAAAGAGAAATTAAAGAAACACTCCCATTTACCACTGCAACATAAAGAATAAAATACCTAGGAATAAACCTACTCAAAGAGAGAAAAAACCTTTATGCAGACAACTATAAGACATTGATGAAAGAAATTAAAGATGATACAAACAGATGGAGAGATATATACCATGTTCTTGAATTGGAAGAATCAACATTGTGAAAATGATTATACTACCCAAAGCAATCTGTGGATTCAATGCAATCCCTATCAAGCTACCAATGGCATTTTTCACAGAACTAGAACAAAAAATTTCACAATTTGTATGGAAACATAAAAGACCCGAATAGCCAAAGCAATCTTGAGAAAGAAGAACAGAGCTGGAGGAATCAGGCTCCCTGACTTCTGACTATACTACAAAGCGACAGTAATCAAGACAGTATGGTACTGGCACAAAAACAGAAATATAGATCAATGGAACAGGATAGAAAGCCCAGAGATAAACCCATGCACATATGGTCACCTTATCTTTGATAAAGGAGGCAAGAATATGCAGTGGAGAAAAGACAGCCTCTTCAATAAGTGGTGCTGGGAAAACTGCTGGGACAACTACATGGAAAACAATGAAATTATAACACTCCCTAACACCATACACAAGAATAAACTGAAAATGGCTTAAAGACCTAAATGTAAGGCCAGACACCATCAGACTCTTAGAGGAAAACATAGGCAGAACACTCTATGACATAAATCACAGCAAGATCCTTTATGACCCACCTCCTAGAGAAATGGAAATACAAACAAAAATATACAAATGGACCTGATGAAACTTAAAAGGTTTTGCACAGCAAAGGAAACTATAAGCAAGATGAAAAGACAACCCTCAGAATGGGAGAAAATATTTGCAAATGAAGCAAATGACTAAGGATTAATCTCCAAAATATACAAGCAGCTCATGCAGCTCAATATCAAAAAAACAAACAACCCAATCCAAAAATGGACAGAAGACCTAAATAGACATTTCTCCAAAGAAGATATACAGATAGCCAACAAACACATGAAAGGATGCTCAACCTCACTAATCATTAGAGAAATGCAAATCAAAACTACAATGAGGTATCACCTCACACCAGTCAGAATGGTCATCATCAAAAAAATCTACAAACAATAAATGCTGGAGAGGATGTGGAGAAAAGGGAACCCTCTTGCACTGTTGGTGGGAATGTAAATTGATACAGCCACTATGGAGAACAGTATGGAGGTTCCTTAAAGAACTAAAAATAAACTACTAGATGACCTAGCAATCCCAGTACTGGGCATATACCCTGAGAAAACCATAATTCTAAAAGAGTCATGTACGACAATGTTCATTTCACCTCTATTTACAATAGCCAGGACATTGAAGCATCCATGGACATGGAAGTGTCCATGGACATATGAATGGATAAAGAAGATGTGGCACATATATACAATGGAATAGTACTCAGTCATAAAAGGAAACAAAATTGAGTTATTTGTAATGAGGTGGATGGACCTAGAGTCTGTCATACAGAGTGAAGTAAGTCAGAAAGAGAAAAAGAAATACAGTATGCTTACACATATATATGGAATGCAAAAAAAAAAAATGGTTCTGAAGAACCTAGGGGTAGGACAGGATTAAAGGCACAGACATAGAGAATGGAGTTGAGGACACGGAGAGGGAGAAAGGTAAGCTGGGACGAAGTCGGAGAGTGGCATGGACATATATACACACTACCAAATGTAAAATAGATAGCTAGTGGGAAGCAGCTGCATAGCACAGGGATATCAGCTCGGTACTTTGTGACCACCTAGAGGGGTGGAATAGGGAGGTTGGGAGGGAGACTCAAGAGGGAGGAGATATGGGGATATATATATATATATGTGTGTGTGTGTGTGTGTGTGTGTGTGTGTGTGTTATGCTGATTTACTTTGTTATAAAGCAGAAACTAACCCACCATTGTTAAGCAATTATACTCCTATAAATATGTTAAATAAAAAGCAAACACCATAAATATATTGTATGATCTATTTATACAAAATGTCCCAAATAGGTAAATCCATAGAGACAAAAATTAGATTAGTAGTTGTCATCTGACTGAGCGGAAGATGAAATGGGAAATGTTTGCTAATGAGTATGGAATTTCTTTGTGGACTGATAAAAATGTCCTAAAATTAGATAATGGTTATGGTTGCACACTGTGTAAATATACTAAATACTATTGAACTGTACACTTCAAATAGTGAATTGTATTAGTTGTGAATTATTTACATAAAATTATCATTAAAAATAAATTTATAGTATGAATAGCCCAAAATTTATTAAAGAAATTAAATTTATACCTAAAAAAATCTTTCTATCAAAACATTCCAGACCCAGATACCCTCACTGATAGAGCCTATAAATCATTTTAGGAAGAAAGAGTGTCAATTCTTCAAGAACTTTTCTGGAAAATAGAAGAGGAGGCAATGTTCCCCACTTCATTTTCTGAGGCCAGTTTTATCCAGATTCAAAATAAAAGACATTACAAAATAAGAAAACTACAGATCAATATCTCTGGTGAACAATCATTATCAAATATCGGAAAATTGGATTTAACAATATATTAAAAATATATATCCTGACCAACTGAGATTTACCCCAAGAATGCAAAGTAGTTTTAACATTTGAAAATGAAACAATGTAATTCACCTTATTAACAAACTGACAAAGGAAAATGATATAATTTTCAAAATAGATGAAAAAAAAAAAGCAATGACAATTCATGATAAAGATTTTCCCCAAATTAGGGATAAAAGAGAATATCCTCAATCAGTTAAAGTGCATATAAGAAAATTCTACAGCTAATATCACTCTTTCTGGTAAAAACATGAATGCTTTCCACTCAGATGGGGAACAGTTCCCTTTTACCATTTCAGTTCAATATTTTACCACTTTGGGAGAGGGCTGAATATTGAACCACATGATTTAGCCTCTGGGGGAGAGCAGTAGAGAGCTCTACTGCCATGTTTTGCTTCCTTCTTAATATTTTTGCTCATCCCTCTCTTGTGTACCGTTTAAAAGAATGAGTCATATTGTGCAATTGGAAACATGTAGGATATCTTTGTTTGCCTCTCACATCCTCTTCCCGACCTCCCCCTCCTAGAGATGTCTTCAATGGGCTCCTTCCTTGCTCTTTGTATCCCAGTAGGGTTCAGCCAGTTGGAAGTATTGGCAAGAGACCAGAAGAAGACCAGAAGTCTCTGTATTTCCCTCCTTCCTGGACCTTAATTTGGTAATAGCTGTATCCCTTGACCAAAGGTTTCTCCCCTGTAGCTGCAGCTCTCCCTGACACTGTCCCTTCGTTTGTCTTCAGGCCTAGGGATAATAACCACTTTCTGCTGTTGCCAACTTCAGGTGATTCAGCATCCTTCACGGATTTCCTGAACCTTTCCCACAACTGTATAAATAGCCCCCCATTCCTGCATTAAATGGTCCTCAATTATCCAATTTTGAATGGTCCATCTAACTGATACAGAGAGAAATTAAGATATCACCTAGTTCAAATGCAGAGGTACTAATTACAATTCAAATACATCTGGCTCTGATGTTAGCTTTGCTACTATTCATGCGAAAATGTGACTAAAGAGAGGACGATATCACCGGTATGTTCATCCCATGGCTTTCCCCAACTCACTGGCTGAAGGTGTTTCTGGGGTCAGTACCCTCTTAGGGTTCTGCTTTGCCCCTTGCCCTCCCTACTTATTTACTATTTGTAGAATTAATGCTCCTGAGCTAGGAATAGAGCTGATTCACTTGGCTTATATGTGCTGTCTTTCTACATACGGAATGATTACTGACTTGGTCCTAATGGTCCCTGTACAAGTGAAATGTGGTTGTACCTAGGAGTACATTTGAAAAATTGAATAGCATCTGCATTCAGTTTTTAGCAGCTAGGTTATTTTTGCTCATTATGATCAAGTTGAACTTCATAGAATCAATGGGTTTCCTTAACACTACTTTAATTATGATGAAATATATTGTCCTTGGGGTTAAAATTTGTCTTTACATTTTAGCTGATTGTGGGAATGTATATTTTAAAGAAAATCTAATGAATAATCAATCATAATCACTGTAATATAAACACTAGAAATATCCTTTCCCCCATTCATCTGGGAGAGCAACTAATTTATTATAGATGAATTAGAAAAATGCCAATTTAAATTAGTTTTCTCCACATGTATCTTGAAAAGAGTACATATAATCTTTTTTTCTACCTTATACTAGAACTAGGTCTACTGAGTATTATTCTGAGGATTATTGAAGGAACCAGGTGAATATCAAATCCAGTGCTTATACTTTTTCATCTTGACTTGCTTTTGCAGTCTGGTGTTTTACTCATTTATTTATCAATTCTTATAGTATCCAGAACATGCATTACATAGACTGAATTTTGTAATTATCACTTGATTATTAAAGCCCATTAACTTTCCAGGTTTAGTATCAGTTCGCTCATATATAAGGCCTAGACTATATTTTTTGGTACTAAATTTCAAAATTATATCAGATTTAGTAAAATCTGAAAGGAAAAATTTGCCATTTTATGTAAGAATACTCATATGAAAATCCAACTGCTAAATGGTAGAAATTTTGTATACAGTCTACACATGAGTGGTAGGGGTCATGCTAACATATTTACAATTTCAGAACACTTAATGAAACCACCTATAATAAATGAAAATAAAAATCCGTGGTTACAGGTAGCTAACTATTAAAAGAAGAATTATTAAGCTTTTTGGTGTCTGGATAAAAGTGAGGTGTATAATACATTTGATAAAGACTACAGTCAATCTTGTAGTAACTTTATTCATTTTCTTTAATAATTCAGAATTTACAGTGATTCAGGATTCAAAACAACCTCACATGCTAATTCATCAACTAGAGATTCAATGTGAGAGGGAGTCAGTAAGGAATGAACAAGAGCAATGCCGAGCAGCAGTGATAATGCAGTGACAGGAAGCATGGATTAACAGGGGAGCTCTCATTAAATTTATGTTACATTTCTTCAGCAGTGTTGCAGAATCATTTAATTTGATTTAATAAGCCTATTTTAGAACATTCAATGTATCACTTCACTTTGTGAAGAATTATTAATTGTATAATAAAAATATACCATATAACACTTTTATTTTGTGTTGAGAATTTGCTTCCCTTGTATAATTTGATTCTCTTAACATCTCAGAGACAGATAGGACAGGGAGAAAAAGCAAGGGTGAAAACCAAGGTTTCTTCTCAAAACTTGTAATTTTGCTAATAATAACAACTATCTGTTTCACCTTAACATAGGATGTTTTCTTGGTCAAACGCCACTGGCAGAATTTTGTTTTGTTCCAATGCTTTTGTAATAAAAATTGCCAAGCATAAAAAAATTGAAGCAATTTCACAGTGAGCATCCATGTATCCACCACCTCCCTTCTGCCATTAACAATATATTATACTTGGTTTGTCACATATCTATCCATTTATCCAACCCAATGTCTATCCATCAATCTGCTTATTTTTGATTCATTTCAAGGTAGATTACAGACACTTACACATCCAACTAAATATTTCAGTTGCATTTGATTTTTAAATAGAAATAGCTAATATTTGTTGAGCATATATTTTAGACCAAGCACTAGGCTAACAGTGTTACTTGCAGTATCTCAACAGTACTCCCAACAAAGCTATGAGGAAAGTGCTGCTTTTCTTAAATCAACTTTCCAGGTGAAAATACAGAGCCTTAGCAGGGAGACATAATTTTCCCAATGTTATGCTTAGTTGTAGAGGTTGATTGACTTGCAAGGTTGATTAGAAAACTTATACAAGTTGATTAGTAAACTTTCTGAGATTATATCTTTGTGGTAGGGCTGGAATTTGAACCTAGAGAGTCTTGATTCCAGAACCAGGGCTTCTGTATTAGTTTTTTATTGCCGCTGTAACAACTGACCACAATCCTAGCAATCTTAAAACAACATCTATTTACTATCTCACAGATTCATGGGTCAGAAATCTGTGTAGAGCATACCTCATCTGGGTCCATTGTTCAAGATCTCTCAAGGCTGAAATCAAAATGTCACCTGGGCTGGTTACTTATCTGGAGGCTCTGCAGGAGATTCTGTCTCATTCACGTGTTGGCCAAATTAAGTTCCATGCAGTTGTAGAACTGAGGTTTTCCTTTCTTTACTGGCTGTCAGTCAGGGGACCATTTTTGCTCCTAGAGGCTGGCTGACTTCCTTAAACTTTCTATATAGCCCCACTCCAGCAATGATGAGTTGAGTTTCTTTCATGCTTTGAGTATCCCTTACTTTTCTTCTACTTCATCTCTCTACCTCCAGCCAGAGAAAGCTCTGTGCTTTTAATGACTCATTTGATTAGATTGGATCCACTCAGATAATCCAGAATAATCTCTGTATTTTAGTTACATTTGCAAAGTCCCTGTTGTTATGTAAGGTAACATATTCACAAGTCGGAAGACACTGAGGAGTTCATTCTGCCTGCTACAATCACAGTTACATGCCATTGCTTTCAGAAGTCCTCTATTTTGAAAAAGAGATCCTGATTATCCAAAAATTTTACTAAGAGTGAACTATAAAGAATGTAATTAATATTTGAGGATAAGATCTGTGAGAAATTATTATAATGTTTACATTTACCTTTTGATTTCTGCATATATGTTGAAAACCGAATATACCAAGATATCAATAAAAATTTTGGTAATCTTCCTTGTAAAATACTCCCTTCCATAGGCTATGAGTCATTTTGTATTTATTTGAGGCATTCTAGCTGACTTGTTGCATTGCACATCTGAAAATTTATAATCATCTAGTCTTGTTTATTTTGGTGGAAGTATACACAGTACCACAACTGCTCTGAAGCCTGAGGTCTTTTCTCAACATATGTTTATTCTAGTTATATCCTGAAGGGTATTCTACACATAATTGCATTGGTGCATCCAAGCAGCAATAATTTAGAAGGCACAACAGATGGAAATGATTTTATCTGTGAATGGAAGATATTGGTCGTTCATTCAGAATTGCCAATGAACTAAAGTGGATTCTAGGGTGAACTAAATCTGAGCTTCCCTATGTGGCTTTCTTACCTCACTTTACCTGTCCAGCATATGCATTGTTTTTTATTAGTAGGAGATCTTTCACAAGATATGAAAATCCCTATATGATTTTAAAAGTGAAAGTATCCAAGTCAAATAAAAAATTCTTGCCCTCACAAATATGGATAGCATATGCTTTCATTATCCACATCGATGCGGATGAATTAGTTCTTCCCACATCCTTACAATAATTTCTTGTTGATGGTTTTATCGCTTTCTATGTTATAATAATCTCTGTAAGCTCATTTAAGTCATGACTTACATGGCTTTCATATTTACAGCCCTAACATTTCCTAATACTGATTCTAGTACAAAACATGTGCTCAATTTTGATTACTTAATCACATCATTCATTTTTGCATAGGGCTATTGTGGGCCTATATTATGTTAGTCATTGTTAAGTCCTGGGATGAGAGAGATACACTGGAAAAAGATACTTTAAAAATTTGTGGAGTAGCAGAAAAGAACAACATATAAATAAATTATTATAATACAGTAATGAGTGCTATGATCCAAGAGTATTAAAGAAACATGGAGGAGAAAGACCTAACTGAGGCTAAAGACTTGAAAGATATAAATATATGTGTGGTGTGTGCACTTTAATACAGGTATATGAACTAAGACTGAAAATGTGTTATAAGCACCTCAGAACTGTTTAGGACCATTCCCATACTTTTGAAAATTAAGCCTACTGGCATATCATGGATACTACACAGAACTTAAATAGTGTTATATAGACTTAATGATTTTAGGACTATGCATGAGATTTATTTCTGCATATGTCTTTAGGTAAGTTATTTACCCAGTCAAGCAAATATGTAATCAAATTATTATTCTACCATAATTTTTTCTGCCTTCTATAATATATTAAAGTACAGTAAGCTCTTAGGCATCATACCATTCTACAAATATCTTATTAGTATAATGATTATCAGGACCATTCGGAATGTTCTGTTTCTAGCAGACACTTCCTATCCCCATTTTTTCTGCATGATTTCCATATAGTGGTACAGATTACAGAAAATCATTTTATTTCTTCTCTCATTCCTTTTTCTGTTTTCTCTATTCACTTTCCTTTATTTAAGATGTATATATTAAACACTTCTTGTGCATCAAGCAGTGTGGTATACATTGAAAAGGGAGCCAAAACAGTGAGAACACAGTCTTGCCCTTAAGGAAATTAGAATGTAGGCAAGAGTCAAAATATAAACACCAATGAAAGCACAATGCTCTCTACTACTTAATATTCGGCACTTAGTAAACTGAGTGGTAGGGAAAAGTAAGCTCAATGTAAGCCACTTTATCCATGAAAACTATCAGTGGATATATGTGCTGACTTGTTACCAAGGCTAACTGGCAACCATGGCAGAGTTATAGTGGGACTCTTTCATAGAATGTTAGTGCCCTGACTCCCTGGCTGGAACATATGTTCCAAGAGGAGTTGTTCATCCCATGGTGTTGATGTGCTTGTTTGTGCTGATCTGCCACTATTTTCCCATTTCCCTTTGAGATCCATAGCCTGCCTTTATAAGATAGTAGTTTTGCAAGAGTTATGGGTGAAGTATATAACCATGAGAGAGAGCAAGTATAGCTAGCTTTTGAGAATTTCAAGTTGACATCTTGGCAACCTCAGTGTGATTCATGCTTTAAATTCATTCATCCCTACTTATATCAATGGACAGATCATTCAAACAGAAAATCAGTAAGGAAACACTGGTCTTACATAACAAATTAGACCAGGTAGAGTTAATAGATATATACAGAAAATTTCATCCAAAAACAGCAGAATACACATTTTTTTCAAGTGCATGTAGAAAATTCTCCAGAATAGATTACATGCTAGGCAACAAATAAGCCTCAATAAATTTAAGAAGATTGAAATCATGTCAACCACCTTTTCTGACCACAATGCTATGAGACTAGAAGTCAACTACAAGAAAAAAACGGCAAACACTGCAAACATGTGGAGTCTAAACAATATGCTACCAAACAACCTATAGCTCACTGAAAAAATCAAAGAAGAAATTGAAAATACCTGGAGTCAAATGAAAATGGAAACAGGACAAACCAAAATGTAAAGGATGCAGCAGAAATGGTTTTAAGAGGGAAGTTTATAGTGATACAAGCCTGCCTCAGGAATCAAGAAAAATCTCAAATAAACAATCTAAATTTACACGTAAAGGAACTAGCAGAAAGAAGAATAAACAAAACCCAAAGTTAGTAGAAGGAAAGAAATAATAAAGATCAAAGCAAAAATAATGAAATAGAGACAAAAAAAAAAAAGAATAGATCAATGAAACTAAGAGCTAGTTCTTTGAAAAGATAAACAAAATTGATAAACCTTTAGGCAGTCTCAGCAGGAAAAAAAAGAGATGGCCTAGATAAATAAAATTAGAAACAAAAGAGAATATACAACCGACACTGCAGAAATATCAAGGATCATAAGAGATTACTGGGAACAACTATATGCCAATAAAATGGGCAACCTAGAAAAAATGGATAAATTCCTAGAAATGTACAATCTCCCAAGACTAAATCAGGAAGAAATATAAAATATGAACAGACAGATTACCAGTAGTGAAATTGAAACATTAATGAAAGAGAAAGAAAACTCCCAACAAACAAGTTCAGAACCAGACTGTTTCACAGGTGAATTAAAAAAAAAAAAAACATTTAAAGAAGAGTTAACACATACCTTCTTAAACTATTCCAAAAAATTGAAGAGGAAGGAATGCTTCTGAACTCATTCTATGAAGCCAGCATCATCCTGGTACTAAAACCAGACAAACTATCACAATAAAAGAAAATTACAGACCAATATCACTAATCAGCAGAGATGCAAAAATCCTTAACAAAATATTATCAAACTGAATTCAACAACACATTAAAAGGATCATGCACCATGATTAAGTGGGATTTATACCACAGATGCAAGGATGAGTTAATATTTGCAAATCAATGTGATACACTACATTAACAAATTGAAAAATAAAAATCATATGATTACCTCAATAGATGCAGAAAAAACTTTTGACACAATTCTACATCCTCTTACGATAAAAGCTCTCAACAAAGTGGGTATAGAGAGAACATACCTCAATATATAATAAAGGCTCTATATGACAAACCCATAGCCAACATCATACTTAACAATGAAAAGCTAAAAACATTTTGTCTAAGATCAGGAACAAGACAAGGATGCCCACTCATGCCACTTTTATTCAACATAGTATTGGAAGTCCTAGGCACAGCAATCAGATTAAAAAATAAAAGGAATCCACACTGGAAAGAAAGAAGTAAAACTGTTTTCAGATGACATGATACCACATACAGAAAATCCTAAAGATACTACCAAAAAACTATTAGAACTAATAAATGAATTCAGTAAAGTTTCAGGATACAAAATTAATATATAGAAATCTTTTGTCTTTCCATACACTAATAACAAACTATCAAAAATAGTAATTAAGACAATTCAGTTTACAATTGCATCAAAAATAATAAAATACCTAGGAATAAATCTAACCAAAAAGGTCAAATCTGAAAACTATAAGACATTGATAAGAATATTGAAGAGAATACAAGTGGAAAGATATCATGCTCATAGATTGGAAGAATTAATATTGTTAAAATGATCATACTATGCAAAACAATCTACAGATTCAATGCAGTCTTATACCAAAGACATTTTTTCACAGAACTGGAACAAATAATTCTAAAATTTTTATGGAAACACAAAAGACCCCAAATAGCAAAAGCAATCTTGAGAAAGAAGAACAAGCTGGAGGGGTCATGCTCCCTTATTTCAAACTAAACTACAAAGCTACACTTATCAAAACAATATGGTACTGACACATAAACAGACATACAGGTCAATGGAACAGAATAGAGACCCCAGAAATATTCACATTTATGTGGTCAATTAATCTGTGACAAAGGAGGCAAAAATATACAACGGGGGGAAAAACAGCCTCTTCTACAAATGGTGTTGGGAAAAATAGATAGGTACGTACAAAAGAATCAAACTGGACTACCTTTTCACACCATATACAAAAATAAAGTCAAAATAGGTTAAAGACTTAAATGTAAAACCTGATACTCTAAAACTTCTGGAAATAAAGATAGTAAACTCTTTGAAATAGGTCCTAGCAATATTTGTTTAGATCTGCCTCCTCAGGCAAGGGAAACAAAAGCAAAAATAAACAAGTGGGACTACACCAAACTAAAAAGTTCTGCACAGTGATGGAAACTATCAACAAAAGGAAAAGGCAGCCTACTGAATAGAAGATATTAGCAAACAATATATCCAATAAGGGGTTAATATCCAAAACATACAAAGAACTCTTACAATTCAACATCAAAAAAAAATCAATTAAAAAATGGGCAAAGGGCCTGACTAGACATTTTTCCAAAGAAGACATACAGATGGCCAACAGACACATGAAAAAATGCTCAACATCATGAATCATTGGGTAATGCAAGTCAAAACCACAATGAGATACACCTCACACTTGTTGGAATGGTTATCTTCAAAAAGAAAAAAAGTAGTAAGTGTTGGAGAGGATGTGGAGAAAAAGGAACCTTTGTGCACTGTTGGTGGGATTGTAAATTGGTGCAACCAACCACTATGGAAAACAGTCTGGAGGTTCCTCAAAAAATTAAATGTAGAACTGCAATCCATAAATTTAACTTATGGATATTTATCTGAAGAAAACAAAAACACTAATTCAAAATTATAAATGCACCCCAATGTTCATTGCAGCATTATTTATAATAGCCAAGATATGGAAGCAACCTCAGTGCCCACTGATCAATGAATGGATAAAGTGTAGTATATATATGTGCGTGGGGTGTATATGTGAATATTTATATTTATAAGTTATAATTTATATTTATATACATAGTGGAATATTACTCAGTGATGAAAAGAATTAAATATTGCTATTTGCAGCAATATGGATGATCTAGATGGTATTAGGCTAAGTGAAATAAGTCAGACAGAGAAAGACAAATACCGTATGATGTCACTTATATGTGGAACCTGAAAAACAAAACAAAGAAACAAAACCAAAACCAAAACAGACATATAGATACAGAGACCAAACAAGTGGTCGCCAGAGGGGAAGAGGGTGAGAGGGAGAAATAAGTGAGAGGATTAAGAGGTACAATCCTCCAGTTATAAAATAAGTAAGCCACAGGGATATAATATACAGTATAGGAATATTGTCAGTAATGTTGTAATAACTTTGCATGGGGACAGATGTTTATTAGACTTACCATGGTGATTATTTCGTAATATATTTAAATGTCGAATCACTACGTGGTACACCTGAAACTAGCATTATATTGTACATCAACCATATTTCAATAAAAAAATAAACTAAAATATCTCCTATGACTCTTCAGGTTTTCTTTAAAAAAAAAGCGCTATTTCTGCTACCTGGATAATAATTTCCCTTGTAGAAGTCAGTGAAGAGGATTTTCAAGTTGGTGACAATCTGACCTTAGTTTCATGAATCTATAAATGGAAATGCCGAGAGGCATGAAGCCACACATTTGATTAAGCAGGTGAGAGGCTAATTGCATCTTCTCTAGAGAAAACATGGAAATAAATAAAGCATGAATCAATAGACAATGGGACTCACCACTGGTGATTATCTGATTGTATGCATTTCTCTTTGCCTCCTATATGAAATTAATTAGTTTAAGGCTTAACATTCTTTTTGAATAACATCACCAGGGTCTGAAAACCCTCTTGAGGCTTGAATATCTATTATTTTTCTCTTGTAGGATTTGAAAGACAAAACCCTAGATAGGTTTTCTTTTCTTATTAACAAAGAAGACTGGTATTGAGTATGCATAAATGTTAAAGTCTAAAATTCCTGAAGTGCAAATATGAACTACTCTTTTTGGTAACAACGTTTTCTTTGAGTCTGTAAATGGGGAGAGTAGGTGCTTACACTTAAAAGTACAAGGGACTTTCATTCTCTAAGCATTAATTGTTTTAAACAACACCTATTTAATGGTAGACTTTGTTGACTTGCTGTTTTAACCGATTTTGTAAACTAGGTGTTGGGATCATGAAATTATGAGGAACTTTGAAAGGTCCACATACACTGGCATGTTTGAAAGTATGCTGAATATGAAGCTGGCTTGTAAGAATTTATTTACACCCTTCAGTCCTCGCATTATTTTGGTCATTGACAGTGTTCTGCAGAAGTAGGCTTAGATAATTACATGCATTTGTTTTTTTCTATGTTGAATATATTTCTACTTATGAATGAGTATAATAGAACAGATTTCCAACGTGGGTCACAGAGGACTGAACATCTTTTATTGACTAATTTTATGGTTATTATGCTGAAGATTTTCCTTTGTCATTCCAATGCCCATTTAAAAATCTAAATTGTAAATATTTGGGGGTTAAAGATATTATAATAAGAAAAGTAGACTAAGTATGAGAAAAAGTAATAGAAAATAGACCATAGAGTGTACTCTGTAATACTAATTTTCTGCGACATTGTGTTTGAAGCTGGGACATCCTATTATATTACTAGACATTTTCATTGCTACACCACTTTAATATTGAGAAGTTTTTCATCATTATGTCCTTTATTAATGAAATAATAATGGTTTTGGCTTGACATGTTTCTTAGTTTAGAGAAGTAATATCCATATATTTTTAGATGATTATAGTCTTTGTTCCTCTCTAGGTAAATGCCATGAAAATGTTTTAATATTTTACTTAAAGATAAGAAGGGAATTCCATTAGCAATTCCATAATTGATAATTTATTTGAAAAGGTACATTGAGATGTGAGATAGAAATATTCCCTTGAGTTTTTTTTTTAATGGACTCAACATCCTTCTCATTATATTTGTCTTCCAAACATGCTCACATCTGCATTTTTTTTTCAAATGTTAAATTCTGTCTTTTTCACTTGTCTCCTTTTTTTAGACAAATATGGTTTGCTCTCCCTTTTTTACTTTTCCATCATTTGTAGTCTTTATTATTTTCATTCCTAAGGGCAATGTGTATATTTGCCTCATCATCCTCTTTAAAGCTTTCCAGTTTAGGAATGAGAATCTATGTGTTTTGATTACTCAATAAAGGACTAGTTTTTTTCCCTAACCTTTTTCTTTATATTTTCCAATTGACATGTTCAATTATTATTTCCAAACCATCACAAGACAAATAAAACAGACCACTGAGACTACCAGTTTTCTCCATGGTTCTATAAAGCCATAGGCAATTTTCCTTAAATATCAAGCTCCTTTTTCTCTTCCTGTCAGCAGTTGGAGAACTGACCTTTTTCTCTGAAAGCAAGTGAGAGATCCTATAATTTTCTATATTGTTTGAATTTAATTTGAGCTACATTTTCAACTAGCACTGTTATGTGGCTACTAATTCTCACTTTGTTAAAGTGTGGCTTTCACTAGAACAGAAAGATTGTTACTACCTGTTTTCTGTAATTTCCATGGTGAGTTCTCATTCATAAATCTTTGAGACAAGTGCCAAACCCAAAACATTAACTGAGACAAACTAGAAAGCAAAAGTCTTTAACAATATACAGTATACAGTACATACAATACACAGTATAATATACAATGGTATATTGTAGAGTAGGGAATGCTTAATACAGCAGTGTTTTAGTAGGCATGATGGAAAGTTTGTTGAAATGTTTGGTTATTATACATGAGTTTTTCTTTTAATATATCTGGGTGATTTTGAAGAATTGACTCTCGACCATGTGATTTAAGAACACTGGGAAATCCTTCCTGCCCCCAAATGCTTCTCCAAAGACCTATTTCTAATCTTCCTACTGCTAGAGTAATCTTTTTTGTAACAAAAGCCTTATCCTGAACTTTATTGTTTATAATCCTTTGATGTCCCCATAGGATTCAAGATAAAGTTCAGAAACTTCAGCTTTAGTCCATGACCATGACCCTTCATTTTAAGCCTCTACATTGAGCCTTGCGCATCATCCAGAGCCATTTTGAATGGCTTGTGATTCCTTCCTTGTCTCAGGCTGTTTCACACCTGTGCCTTCTTCATGCAGTCCTAAGTGTCTGGAACATCCTCCTTCTCATATCACCAACTTCCTAATCCTACAGAACTCAGCTCATTTGTCACATTACACATGAAACCTTTATAGAGTGTTTTCTCCAAACTCCTTTTGTTTCCATGGCATCCTGTGTAAACCTCATGTATTATATATCACTCCACTGTAATCAATGGTGTTTAATTTTCTATATCCCCTGACGTAAAATACTGAGTGATGTAAAAATAGCCTATTTACGTTGTACCCTTAACAGCTTATTCAGTGACTGGCACATTGTACAGTGTTCAGTAAGGGTTTGTTGAATGAGTGTGTGAATGAATAAATTAATGCTGATATTTCAACATTGGAAATCATTTTCCTGTTTTAAGTACTTAATTTATCAAGTTATTTTCTTTTAAAATGCAAATTATTATAAGTAAGATGACACACTAACTCAGTTTTACCTCCTTCAATGCAACAAATATTCTTTAAAACTAGTTCATGTAGCACTGGGCTAGGCTATAAAGATTAATTTCCTTACTATTTTGTGAAGTAGTAAGGTCTTGAGTTTGAGAGAAGAGGGACTTGGGTTTCAGTTTTGGCTTCACAGCTTGCTAGATATCCATCTCTTGGCCTTATTTCCCTTATCATTTAAAAGAAAGAGAATGATGTCCATGTTTCAGTATTGTTATAAGGAGCAAAATGAAATGTCTCTCTCTGTGTCTATATCTATCTATCTATCTATCTATCTATCTATCTCATTTCCTAAGGGTAATATTCAAGTAGAAATTTTATTTGAACACTTTATTTTCCAATGCATGTTTCTAGGAAAGGAAGAATTCTGATGAGGAATGAGAAAAATAAGTGAATTTAGTTTGAGGGTGCTGGCCGGTAGCCTGAGCATGTATGAGTTTTGTAACACTGCATACAAAAGGGTTAAAGGAGTACAGAAGGGGAGGGTTTGGCGCACAAAATGGCAATGACATAAAATTTCTCTCCGTAAAAATTCTTCCCATGACTGACCCTACACATTCTAATAGTCTTGGCTAAATCCCTTACAAAAGGTGATATTGAAACAGAAGCTATTGTTCATATTCAGAATGATTATTTTCTGATTGCACCATTTCATAAGGATATGCAAATAGTGCAGCTAAGAAGCATCTGCTCCTCTTTTCTTCACTTAGTTTGGTTCTTCTGCTGAGAAACACAGTTGATTACTTTTGATTGTAAATATATTGGTAAGTTTCTGTTAAGAAGAATAACAGTATAATCATGGAACCCTAAACTGTTGGTTGATTAGCTAAAATAGGTTGGTCTGATTTTGGCTTAAGTTCAAGACTTCAAAATTATTTTCCAAAACATTCAATTTACATGTGTACTTTTGCATGCTTTGTTAATCTGTTTATCACCCACACTGTGAAAAACTTGCTGCAGGAGAATGGTAGCCTCATGAGTTTGACAAATGGCATAGTTATTCCTGCCATGGTGGACTATACACCAATCATATGAACCTCTTTGTTGTTCTTTGCCAGCTTGATCATCATATTTGCCCACAACATTTGATGCATTTTGATTAATGTCTCCTCAATAGGAATAGTAATAAAGATATCAAGGATGGTAAATTTCAGTGGGAAGATTATGAACTTCTTTGCAGAATGTTGTAAAATATTTTTTTATTTTTAAAGTTTTATGAGCCTGGTAGGAGATAGAGATTTAATCACAATGTATGCAAATTCTACATCTTTAATCCTTCTTTGATATGTAGAAAACATCTTTATCTTCAAAGACTCACCTGTGTCATGGCCCATTTCTATAGAATCATAGTTCTGCAAAGGATCCCCAGAGCTCATTTTTTTGTCTCTATGTATGATTAAATATTTAAACTATCTCAGATAATTAATTCTTAATCACTTATTAAAGCATCTTAAAAGCCTCCTCTACCATCAATTCATATTTATATCTCATAAAAACCTTCTCATTGAAATCTAAACTCTTGTTCTGGCCTCAGTGAAGCTATAAAACTTCTATATAGTAAATCCTCATAGAGCTGAAGATTATGATCAAGTAAACTTGCAGACTTTTAACTTAAAAATTATGGTGTAAAGGCATTTTGGGGTGTTTAAATCCCTTGGATATGTTTTGTGAAGTATGAATAGTCATACATTTGGGTTTTTTTGAAGCATAAAAATTGATCAGTAGAGGACAGATTGTTTTCTCTTCTGGAGTTATACACAAGGTGAAAATTGATTCAGGGGAATGAGGATGATTTAAGTTCATACAGAACCAAATCCTGTATACAGAAGGTAATCAAATTTCATGTAGCAAGAATTGAAAGGTTTGGACTCTTTAGTGGAATTTTGTACTTGCTTTCTTTAGCAATCTTAGGTGAAATTTTATTCCCTTCACTAGATGAATGGGGAACATATAAGGCTTTAGAAAGTGTAGTGTTTACTGAAGGATAGCTCCATCGTGTTGCAAAAGTGGTATTCAGTTTTGGTTTTTGACAAGTAACCTTTGCAACCTCCTCTGGTCAGCTTCCTCTAGATCCAATGTTCCAAGTGCTGCTGATTTTGAAGTTTCTCCTGCTTTCTATGTGATTCTGAGAGGTGCTCACTGATTCCTGGGGTTTCTAAGACCATCAGATCCCTAAGGGTTTCACCATGGCAGGAAAGAATTGAAGGAGAAAGAAGTGTGGAGGGGTGCATACCCCAGGGGAAGAACTGTACTCAGATTGTATTGGACTGACATGCAGGTCAGGGAATCTGGTACCTTTTAACCCTTGAATTAATTGGTCTAGAATCAAGACCTTAAACTATGTCCTCAGATAAAATCGTGTTGTTCCCGCATGAAAGGAAGGAGGGGATGTTGCTGTGTTGGTTTCCTTTGCATTCATTCCTAATGAATGATTAGGGAAGAGAACCTCAGGTAGAAGTAAGGATTACAAACTCACTGCCTATTCAGCCCCAAAAGAGGCACTTGGGAAAGGTAGTTGCTTAGAATGGTGGGTGGATACCAATCTGTTTGTTTTGCTCTTCTCCTGAAGTGTATTTCTAAAACATTTAATTAGAAGAAAAGTATTTCATTGTATCTATTTTAGTACTATTAAGAATAGAATTGGTTTCAAATGATACTCTAAGATTTATATGTCATTGATTCTGCACCAATTAAAATAAACTTAATGTTTAGGCTTAATACGCAGTAAAAATTGCCTTAAAAATAGAATATTTTGTCATGTGTGTCTCTCTTATACCCAAATTTGAAGCTGAAATCTTATGCAACTGCTTTCATTTTTGTCCTAAAGTGGTACCTTAAATTTATATAATGATGTTAGAGAAACATTCATCCTTTAAAAATGAGCAAGACCTATATACCAATCTTCACTTTTTTCTACAAAATTTGTACTTGCTTTTGAAGAAATATATTTAATTTAATGTAATTATCTGATCTAGTTAGGTAGGGATTTTATTTCATCTAGGATTTGCTAAACACTCAATTTAAAAAATATAATACTTGATAAAATATCTTTATAAATTATCAAGACAGATTGGCCTAAGACCTGAATTAAAATATCCTCTGATTAAAATAAATCTGAGTTTCAAAGAATAAATTTCTTTTAGTAAACTATGACCTACAGCACTATCTGATATTTTTCCAGCTTTCTGGCTTTAACTAGTATCTGATATTTCATTATACAATCTTAGCAAATGTTAGAAGATAATGAATATTCCATAGATGAACAAAAAAATGTTTGTACTTCCTGGTTTGCTTTGATGCCTTTTAATTGTATTAGTGCTTATTTGGCCTAACAGATCAAATAAGAACCTTCAGTCCTTGAATTTTTCTGTTTTACTTACTAAAAAATATACCTAATAGATTTTCCTGTTTTGGCAATGATTTACTTTGATACTGAAGCCATGTGGAAGAGGTGAATCCTATTTTCCTTACCTTAAATATAGGATTAGTGATCAGTTCATAAAGATTAAATGGATGTCATACATCACACAGCCACAGATGGGAAGACTGGGACTTGAACTTTGGTCTTTGGATTCTGAATCTGTCATCTACTTATTACACGCTGTTCTTATGTTTTGCTTTAAGGATGTGTGAGCTAAGTTTTCTAGAAGGTTGAGATTTAAGCAATGGAATGCAAAGTATAAAGACCCTTAGGATATGTACTGTGGAACTGAGATTTTATTGAAAATGTGTCATGATGTATGCTCAGTTAGCTGAGCTTTTTCAAAGTCACTTAACACAGCTTCAAGAAACAATTTTACTCATGTGACTATAGACTATAAAAAGATAGCTAACGTTTCCTGAGTGTGTGCCAGACATTGAGTCAAGAAATAAGTCTACATCATTCAATGCAATACTTGAAAAAGTCCTAATAGAAACATACAGTTATTGACCTGAGTTTATAGGTGACAAAATGTCTAATAAGCAGCAGAGCCAGGAAAAAAACCCAAGTATGTTGAAGGTCAGAACCTTCAGCTTTGAAGTTCTGTTTCCTGTTCTTCTGACTTTTTAAAAACAGAACTTTCTGTTGATAAGTCAACATACAAAAAAGGGCACTCATCAAGGAAATTTAACGGAAAATACTACATATATTACGACAAACTTAACTCTTAATTCATACCCTATTTTTCAACATTGGTAGGTGTAATGGGAAATGTGGCAGCTTTGGATTCCCACCAAGTGGGTACTAAAATGGGTGCTGTTTTTCTCCACCACATAAATGGCTCTGGGACTCAGTTTCCACATCTGTAAAACAAGATTTCATATCCTATAGGGTTGCTATAAGATTTGGATGATGATTTTTGTAGGGTGGTCATGACTGTATAAAATAGCTCCTATTTCTCATCTCCCTTCACACTAACAAATGAACTCTACTGTCCATGAGTCTAGGGAGGGCAGAGATAGCTCCATTTTCTGGCAAGAAGACTAATGTTCTTGCCTTGATGGTGGTGGAACATGGCTGTTATTTCCCCAGATGCTCCTTCTCTTTCAGTGTACCATCCTTCTAAGTACTTTGGCTGGGGACAAAGTACTTAGTGTGACTCAAGCAGTGTCCGCAGCAGTCTTCATGTGATGCTTCCGGTCACTCACTTTAGAGGCTGAGTCAGTGTTCAAGGAGCTAATAACCCAGAGCTTTGTGTTCTGACCTTTTCTCCATCATGAACTTGTGGAGTCCTTTGGATGAGATCACTGAAGCACAAAAGGACCTCACTTTTCTCCTTTATACACTAGAGGTAGCCAAGGATCCCAATGAATATCAGAAATGGAATGGAGAATTATACTCTGACATTACAACTGAGCTGACAAATGAGTTGCACTTATTTTAATCCATCAAATACGGTCATGGGAAATGAATGCTTCTGTTCCATTGGAAATTCCAGAAGAAATAAGACCAAGCTCTCCAGGCACAGCTGCAGAGTATCTGAATCACATGCTGAATATTAACCAAACTAATACAACATTCTGATTTCAACAGCTCATTAAAAAAATGCAATTAAACAAAGAAGAGTGCTTATGGTCCCGTGACAAAGACAATCACTTCCTCAGAGGCTTTCCCTGAGTCCCTCCCTCCTCCAATATTTTTTACTAGCACATATCGCAACTTTCATTCTCTAGTTATATGTGAGATTACTGGCTTAGCATCCTCTCTTTCCTGAGGGCAGGAATCATGTCTATTTTTCACTGCTATGTTCTTAGCATCTCACCTTATGCCTGGCCCTGTGCTCAGTAACTAATTGTAAAATGAGAAAAAGGACTTGTTAGCGAATTGTCCTAAATCAGCTGACTCAGTAGAGAGAATACTTGGCTTCTCTATGAATCCCAAAAGGGAGAATTTTGGAAACAAAGCAGGTATAATAAATAGGAAATCCATTGAAATCAGCTATGTATTTAAGAACCAAATGGGGAAGTCAATAGCATTGGTTATAGAGGTGTGTAGTATTAGGAACTAAGGGTGAGGTGAATTAAGAACTGGAAACATCATAAAGGCTAGGAATAGAAAAATAGAAGGTATCCACGGCCAGTCTTGGCACTGTGGGTCATGTGGCCCAGAGAGAGGTGTACACAGAGGACTAGAGTAGAGAGAAGCCTGCACTGTACAGTAGGCTGCTGTTGGTGAGGTTCCGTATTAACTCAGAGAAGGGGATAAAATACAGCGTCACCTACTGTTGAAAAATACATAAAGTAAATCTTTTGTGGATTTATAATCAGAGCTAGTGTTTAAGGAAAAAAATGTTACAATGATTAAAAGGAAATGAAAAGATGTATGCAGCTAAGAAATGAGAGCATAATCGCAAAGTCTTCTGAAAAGACATACGTGGAGCCCCTCTCAGGTATTTCCCACAATTCCTCTTAAAGAGATGCTTTCTGAGGACCACCAAGTGACTGCCTTTCCTGGCAGGATAGTTAATAACCAAATGCCAAGGTATGTTTTGTAAAAGACTCTCCTTGTTGCCAGAGTCTTTCATCAAATTTAGCACTTTTGTATTTGGGGGTCAGGACATTCCTTTGATGGCTTTGGCCTCATTTGTGGCTTCAGTCCATGCAGCTTCGGAATCTTAAAAGGGTGCCATTCCCTAAGACATAGGATATAGTGTATGAATTTGTTCCAGCTGTGAAAAGAACTGGCTGGGCTCAAGGCATGGCATTATAAAGAAGCGCCGCTGCATGTAATCCCAGCTGTAAATCCTGCTTGATTTAGAATATGGGGTCAAAGGAGGCCAGCAGGGGGGAGGCTAAGGCTCCTGGTGGGAGGCCAGGTTAGGGTACTGTGTCTGCCAAGCCTGACTGCCAGAATGCCCAGGAACCTGTGGTCTGTGCTCCAACATAAATCAATCCTGGATATTGACGAGACACTGCTGCCATACTGTGGAGTCTCTGCAACTGTTAAAATGATAGAATATTTGGGGTTAATGGGAAGTGAGTTATTCTGAACATCTCTTAAATGCAGATGGCTGGAACTGTTCAACTGAAGCTCATAAGAGACTAAATTGGAAACATTTAGACACAGAGAGATTGCCAATGATGTAGAAGAGTCGGCGTATAGATCCCTGGAGCTACATCTGACCTCAGAGCCTGTGTTCTTACCCCCAGCACTAAGCAGCTTTCTGGGGAAAGACAACGTTTTCTAAATACAAGCTTGAGTAGAGTGATGGAACTAGCATGGCCTTGAACGACAGAAGAACTGGCTTCAAGTTCTGACCCAGTTGACCAGTTACTGGCTGAGTATTTTTGGTTAAGTCACTAACCTCTCGGAACTTGTTTATTCATCTCTGTATTAGAGATAATAATTATTATTATTATCCTACATCACAGTGATTGTTTGAGGATCATACAAGGCATTGTATGGGAAAGCACTTTACAAATAGTAAAGTGACATATAATATTAGTTATTTTTAACCAAACTCTTTTCACTATCTCTATTAGAGATGGAGAATATCTATCTCCCTAGTTGTGACTTGGTTTGGTCAAAGCCACTTTTTAAAGAAAACCTAAATTTTGAACTTATTTGTGAAATGGCTCATTTGGCAGTCTCTGCAACGAGTTTTTGTTGTATTCCTGAAAACGAAAGTGACCAGCTTCAAGATCCATCTTGCAGTTACTAAGTTGTGCATTTAATATTAATCTATTCAAAACAGCCATTGAGTGAAATGAAAAGGCCTGAAAGGATACAATGGGAGGGGATATCCAGCAAACACATTCCACATAAAATTTCAATGTAATTGGTGCATTGCTTTATTCTTTGTAATTTCAGTGTCTCACTATGATTTAGCTGGACTCTTGTAAGGCCTGGTAACTTAGAGTGAACTTGATAAAAGGTAAGGTGCAGGTACCAGATTTGGCTTGTAAGCAAATTCCCTTTTCCTGTGCCTGTAAGGCATAAAATTTGGGATATCATATTCATTCAGTACATTCTGTCTAGTTAGAAGTTCTTTCTCTCACTGTGGTAGAAAGGGATGTAATGCAAAACATAATCTCTTTCCTGGATTACGGTACTGGGCCCTTAACTGAACTTTTAGCCCTTTTCTTACCTTATTTTCTATATATTAGCTTGAGTAAGTTTTCTAAAGTTTAAATTATATCTCACTGCTTCCCTGCTTAAAACCATCTAATGGATTTCCAATGTAACCAGAATAAAGTCTACCCTCTTGACCATGACTTATAATGCCCAGCCTTTCCTTCTGACTTCTTCCTAAAATCTCCTGCTTACTCACAATATTCCAGCCACTCTGGGTTTCTTATTACTCCTTGCCAGCTTGTTTCAGGTCTTGATCCTTGATTTCCTTCTGCTTGGGATGCTTTCTCCAGGGCAGCCTTCTCAGAACTGAGGTTGAAATGCAAAGGTCACCTCTTCCAACAGGGCAGGTTGTAAACCTGCCAACCAACCCACTCTAGACCCTACCACCCCAGCTTATTCTTTTTTCTTATCAGTAGTATCTGAAGTTCTGTTATTTGCTTACATGCTCATCATCTGTTTCTCCCCAGTGGAATGTTAGCTACTATACAGTAACAGTTATGTGTTAGCCTTGGCTGTGCCCTTGGAGTCTGGCATACCATAGTATTCAGAAATGGTGCTTAGTAAATGACCAATGATCATTTAACTGAAAGTTCCTAATTCACTTACCCTTTCTGAGATTTGGCTTCTTGATTTGTCTACAGAGAATAATAATTATCTGCTCTATCTAATTCCCAGGGATTTTGTAACACTCTCTGAAAATGTTAGCATTCACCTTTTAAGGCCTTATGCTAGGACTGAGGTGCAAGGATGAAGGATAGGGCCTGTTTTGAAGAGAGCACCATGCAGTGAGGTAGACAAGGACATAGACAAATAACTTTGACACATGTTGATCACGATGCAGGATCAGTGCTTTGTACAACTCCAGGGGTGCCATTCAATTTGTGGTATGTAATACCCAGCTTCATTGCCCTGAATTATGTAATGCATTGTTTTAAACACTTTTAAGCATTAACTCTTATGATATTCATAAAAAACTGATGAGGATGATAGTTAAATGTCCATATTAACAGTTCACTATAATATAAGAGAGTGTATATATGCTATTCTTACATATGTTATTACTATTATTTAGGTATTGCATGAATTTAAACTTTGATTATTTACCTCTCTGCTTTATCTTTCCAAACCTAGAAGCTCTAATTTTTAGTTTGTTCTCAATTATTGCTGATTTCCTTGTTTTTTAAAAAAATTCCCTGAACCCTCTTCAGTATTACCTTGGTTAAAGAATAATGATTAAAACTGTAGTCTGCAGTGCTTGGTTATGTAGAAAAATAACATTTGACCATAAAAGTAATTTGGACATTCCAAGACTATCCATGGTTCTAACAATTGCCACAAAAGAAAAAAGTCAGCATTACAGTTTTTTTGGAGGGCGGGGGAGGGTGAACAGTTGTTATGGGTAGCTTATATAAATTGTCTGCTGTCTTTTTGGAGGCTGCAGTCAAGATAATAAAAGCAATACAGGACCAGCCTGTTGACAGGGCAGCTTGTATCTTGCCCAGATTTTCTCCTTTGTATATTTTGAAAGGAGCAGGCAAAATGAATTCAAAACAAAACCTTCTCGGAGCATTAGAAAGAATGAAAAACATTAAGCTTTTACACCCAGAAACTTCTCAGTGTATGAAGATAAATGTGTAATTAAATCTGGAAGTCATTTCTTTCTTTTTGTTTTCTCTTTCTTCTTCTTTTTTTAAAAACTGCAGTGCAAAAAAAAAAAAAAAAAGAAAAGAAAGCTCAATTGCCAGTGATAACGAGAGTCAGGGAGTAACTGTGCCCAAAACAGAAGAAAAATTGTGTTGCTATGTGAATGGAATTTTAGGGAGAGCAATTGTAAAGGAAAGTTTCCTTATGCTAAGCTGGAAATTATAGCTGAAGCAAGTGAGATGCCACCCTTTACTGCTAGATAATTAAGGCAAATCTGGTTTTTTTGGAGGTAGATGGGCTGCAGGGAAAAAGTTGTATCAACCGTGAGTTGGAGACATGTCTATGGGGGTCAGTCTGTGGGGTCTACTAAGGAAAGTGGGTGCAGAATATGGGCTGAGGTTGCCAAGACAGAGGATGTTAGGAAAGGGGCCATCTTGCAGCTCAACATTTCCTACATTTATTACTGTTTTGTTCCACTTTTAAATATTGTTTTGTTATCTAGTGATCTGAATTTCAGGATAAAATATGGTGCTTTGTCTCTTATTCCTACTGTTCTTATTTGGCTATTTTTTTTTTAATATTTATTTATTTATTTATGGCTGTGTTGGGTCTTTGTTTCTGTGCAAGGGCTTTCTCTAGTTGTGGCAAGTGGGGGCCACTCTTCATCGCGGTGCGCGGGCCTCTCACTATCGCGGCCTCTCTTGTTGCGGAGCACAGGCTCCAGACGCGCAGGCTCAGTAATTGTTGCTCACGGGCCCAGCTGCTCTGCGGCATGTGGGATCTTCCCAGACCAGGGCTCGAACCCGTGTCCCCTGCATTGGCAGGCAGACTCTCAACCACTGCGCCACTAGGGAAGCCCCCTTATTTGGCTATTTTTAAATGCTGGTTTGCTCTTACAGTATTTTCCTCTGCTGGAATATGTATAGTCTGCCAGTTCCCTCAGAATGTTCATTTCACTTGAATCTGAATAAGAAAATGATGCTATGTGAATTGGAAGAATTCCTAACAGTGATTCTTAGTAGCTGCCTTTATAGTCTTCTTTTTGAAATCTAAAAATATTTACCTTTGCTTTATTATTGTTATTATTTTATAATGAGCAAGTCCAAAAATATAACCAGGTGGAAATATTCATCTGATACTCTCTTTGAGGAAGGGAGTGTGAGTCCCATTTGAGCCCATCTATCCCTCCTTCTGTATGTCTACAGAATCCGGATTTACATGCTTAAGAGGGATGTCTTAAGGGAAATGGAGGGATAGATGGGCATACAGATGGCCAAGAGGCACATGAAAAGATGCTCAACATCACTAATTATTAGAGAAATGCACATCAAAACTACAATGAAGCATCACCTCATATGGGTCAGAATGGCCATCATCAAAAAATCTACAAGCAATAAATGCTGGAGAGGGTGTAGAGAAAAGGGAACCCTCCTACACTGTTGGTGGGAATGTAAATTGGTACAGCCACTATGGAGAACAGTATGGAGGTACCTTAAGAAACTAAAAATAGAGCTACCATATGATCCTGCAATCTCACTCCTGGGCATATATCCGGAGAGAGAAAACCATAATTCAAAAAGATACATGCACCCCAGTGTCCATTGAAGCACTATTTACAATAGCCAGGACATAGAAGCAACCTAAATGTCCATCAACAGATGAATGGATAAAGAAGCTGTGGTATATATACAAGGGAATATTACTTAGCCATAAAAAAGAAAGAAAAAATGCCATATACAGCAACGTGGATGGACCCAGAGACTGTCATACTGAAGTATGTGAAGTAAGTCAGACAGAGAAAGACACGTATCATATGATATCACTTATATGTGGAATCTAGAAAAATGGTACAAATGAACCTATTTACAAAACAGAAATAGAGTCACAGATGTAGAAAACAAACTTATGGTTCCCAAGAGAGAAAGGGAGTGTGGGAGGGATAAATTGGGAGATTGGCATTGACATATACACACTACTATATATAAAATAGATAACTAATAAGAACCTACTGTATAGCACAGGGAACTCTACTCAATACTCTGCAATGACCTATGTGGGAATAGAATCTAAAAAAGAGTGGATCTATGTATATGTATAACTGATTCACTTTGCAGTACAGCAGAAACTAACACAACATTGTAAATCAACTATAGTCCAATAAAAATTAATTTTAAAAAAAAGGGAAAAATAATCCAGATTCTGCAGCCAGGTTCAGAATTCACAGCTCAATGACCTCAAAACGGTGGGGTTGAACTCTATTGTGCTCCCTTTTTAAAGTTATAATCCCCTGATCTTTGGGTCCTGCAAAATGCATCCAACTTTCTTATTTTGCAAACTGGAATTAGATGAGTTTATGCTGAAAACCTATCACTTTGCATAATCCAAAGCACAAGACTCTTTGACAGGCAAGTCACTTAGTATATTTGTTCAGCACTGTACCAGGCACAGCAGGGAGCTCAAGAGAAAATAAATCATAGTTGCTGTTCTCAAGGAATAGGTAATTTTCTTGGGTAGTTTAAATAGATGCATTCAGAGCAGGGAGTCCAGGGATGAGTTTCAGGTATGCACAATTGTAATTGTAATGTAATTGTATTCATTATTTTTCTGGGGAGAGTGTCTAGGGCTTGCTTTAGATTCTTAAATAATTTTGTTTAGAAAAAGGATTAAGAATCACACAAGTAGGGCTTCCCTGGTGGCGCAGTGGTTGAGAATCTGCCTGCCAATGCAGGGGACACGGGTTCGAGCCCTGGTCTGGGAAGATCCCACATGCCGCAGAGCAGCTGGGCCCGTGAGCCACAATTACTGAGCCTGCGCGTCTGGAGCCTGTGCTCCACAACAAGAGAGGCCGCAATAGTGAGAGGCCCGCGCACCGCGATGAAGAGTGGCCCCCGCTTGCCACAACTAGAGAAAGCCCTCACACAGAAACGAAGACCCAACACAGCAAATATAAATAAATTTATAAAAAATAAAAAAAAAAAAAAAAAAAAAAAAAGAGTCACACAAGTAAAGAAAGAAACAGGTTCCAATCTGTGCAATTCTGATTCCAAGTGTACCTTAACTAATTTGGAAAGGCATTGTAGCATGCTGAGCCCTGAAGAATTTAATATGTAGAGGAGAAACCTAACAGAATTCCAGGCAAAAGCACTGAAAATCATCTAACTCCTTAACTTGGAAAAAAGACATGGGACAAACTGTTCTGATGTAGGAGTATAAATAAATAAATAAATAAATAAATAAATAAATAAATAAATAAAATTAAATATATGAAATTGTATAAAACTGGGTATGGATTTTGGCTTTGCCATTTAATAGCTGTCTGGTCAGAATCTCTCAGAAGGTCAGTTCCCTCATCTGTAAAACTGAATAGTAATACCTACCTTATAGAAGTATCATGAATATTTAGTGAGATAATACGTAAAAGGCTATGGGCAGGGATCCTGGTTCATATTAGAAGTTCTTTAAGTATCACTTCTTTTCTCTTTCAGATTCTAAGTTCAATGGCATTTGGTGCAGATCACAGTAAATGGGATAGCTGGCCGTGAAAGACAGAAGTTGAGTATTGACTGGAGTTTTTTGAGACAGGGTCATGGAAGCATGCAAGAAACTGATTGGATTCCAAAAAGCAGCAAAAAGGGTGGTGGGCATTTTAGAGAGGGAACAATACAAGCAAATGTACAGATAAAGGAAACAGAAGATGTAAGTAACTCTAGATGTAGAGAGGATTCCAGGTCCTTTGAACATACCTGGAGGAAGGCTCAGTTCCACACATCACTTACACTTTGATCGAATGTTACCTCTATGGCTTGTAATCCCCAATCTGAAATATTATCCTCTAACATTTTCTTGTCCTCATATATATTTTTCTTCATTGTGCTTATACCAATAGCAGCTGTGCATTATAAAACACAGGCTCAAGAGGGCAAGACTTAGTCTATTTTGCTCACTACTATGTATTTGCTGCTAAAACAGTATCTGGTATTTATTAAACACTCTCTATATATTCCTTAACTAAATTAATAACACCTGCAAGATATTTAGGAACAAGAACCCACCATATTTGCTGACAAATTGGCTATAGGATACAAAAAGGGGGAAAGGTCGAAACTGGCAACCATCTACAATTTTATCTTTACATTTAGGATTTTTTTTGTTTAGTGATATCTGTCATTAAAATATATCTGTTCATAGCTGGTTTTGAATCTCTGAACTCTCATTTTGGTTGACTGCTTTACAGATTATTCCATCAGATTTTGTAAGTCTTTCATTCTGCTTCAAATTAAAAATTTAGCTGAATGAAGTTCAAATGTGAGTTACAGTAATTAAATTGTCTGATTTTTCTTTTGATTTATGTATGAAATTAAACTTTCATACACAAATATGTGTGTGTGTGGGAGTTACTTTGGGTAAGGAAAAGTAGATTTAAAATAAATAAGCCATAATTAAGTCGGATCCTGTTGATTAAAAAAAAAATTAACTCTTTCCTAGAGGAGATTTTTAAATGGCTACATGCCCTATGTCTTAGCATCAACACAGTATTATTATGATTCAGGGCAGGAGAATGGACTAAGAATGTTCTGTAATGGACAAAATAAACTTCAAAATAAAAATACAAAGTGAAAAGAGGTTTATTTATTTATTTATTTAATTTTTTAAAACATCTTTAATGGAGTATAATTGCTTTACAATGGTGTGTTACCTTCTGCTGTATAACATAGTGAATCAGCTACATATACATATACGCCCATATCTCCTCCCTCTTGCGTCTTCCCTCCCACCCTCCCTATCCCACCCCTCTAGGTGGTCACAAAGCACGGAGCTGATCTCCCTGTGCTATGCGGCTGCTTCCCACTAGCTATCCATTTTACATCTGGTAGTGTATATATGTCCATGCCACTTTCTCACTTCATCCCAGCTTACCTTTCCCCCTCCCAGTGTCTTCAAGTCCATTCTCTAAGTCTGCGTCTTTACTCCTGTCCTGCCCCTAGGTTCTTCAGAACCATTTTCTTTTTTTTTAGATTCCATATATATGTGTTAGCATACGGTATTTGTTTTTCTCTTTCTGACTTACTTCACTCTGTATGACAGACTCTAGGTCCATCCACCTCACTACAAATAACTCAGTTTCATTTCTTTTTATGGCTGAGTAACATTCCATTGTATATATGTGCCACATCTTCTTTATCCATTCATCTGTTGATGGACACTTAAGTTGCCTCCATGTACTGGCTATTGTAAATAGAGCTGCAATGAACATTTTGGTACATGACTCTTTTTGAATTATGGTTTTCTCAGGGTATATGCCCAGTAGTGGGAGTGCTGGGTCATATGGTAGTTGTATTTTTAGTTTTCTAAGGAACCTCCATACTGTTCTCCATAGTGGCTATATCAATTTACATTCCTACCAACAGTGCAAGAGTGTTCCCTTTTCTCCACACCCACTCCAGCATCTATTGTTTGTTGATTTTTAATGATGGCCATCCTGACTGGTGTGAGGTGATACCTCATTGTAGTTTTGATTTGCATTTCTCTAATGATTAGTGATGTTGAACATCCTTTCATGTGTGTTGGCAATCTGTATATCTTCTTTGGAGAAATGTCTATTTAGGTCTTCTGCCCATTTGCGGGTTGGGTTGTTTGTTTTTTTGATATTGAGCTGCGTGAGCTGCTTGTATATTTTGAAGTTTAATCCTTTGTCAGTTGCTTCATTTGCAAATATTTTCTCCCATTCTGAGGGTTGTCTTTTCATCTTGTTTACAGTTTCCTTTGCTGTGAAAAATCTTTTAAGTTTCATTAGGTCCCATTTGTTTATTTGTGTTTTTATTTCCATTTCTCTAGGAGGTGGGTCAAAAAAGCTCTTGTTGTGATTTATGTCATAGAGTATTCTGCCTATGTGTTCCTCTAAGAGCTTTATAGTGTCAGGCTTTACATTTAGTCTTTAATCCATTTTGAGTTTATTTTTGTGTATGGTGTTAGGGAGTGTTCTAATTTCATTCTTTTACTTGTAGCTGTTCACTTTTCCCAGCACCACTTATTGAAGAGGCTGTCTTTTCTCCATTGTATATTCTTGCCTCCTTTATCAAAAACAAGGTGACCATATGTGCGTGGGTTTATCTCTGAGCTTTCTATCCTGTTCCATTGATTTATATTTCTGTTTTTGTACCAGTACCATATTGTCTGGATTACTGTAGCTTTGTAGTATAGTCTGAATTCAGGGAGCCTGATTCCTCCAGCTCCGTTTTTCTTTCTCAGGATTGCTTTGGCTATTCGGGGTCTTTTGTGTTTCCATACAAATTGTGAAATTTTTTGTTCTAGTTTTGTGAAAAATGCCATTGGTAGTTTGATAAGGAGTACGTTGAATCTGTAGATTGCTTTGGGTAGTATAGTCATTTTCACAATGTTGATTCTTCCAATCCAAGAGCATGGTATATCTCTCCATCCGTTTGTGTCATCTCTAATTTCTTTCATCAGTGTCTTATAGTTTTCTGCATACAGGTCTTTTATCTCCTTAGGTAGGTTTATTCCTAGGTATTTTATTCTTTTTGTTTCAGTGGTAAATGGGAATGTTTCCCTAATTTCTCTTTCAGATTTTTCATCATTAGTGTATAGGAATGCAAGAGATTTCTGTGCATTAATTTTGTATCCTGCTACTTTACCAGATTCATTGATTAGCTCTAGTAATTTTCTGGTAGCGTCTTTAGGATTCTGTATGTATAGTATCATGTCATCTGCAAACAGTGACAGCTTTACTTCTTCTTTCCTGATTTGGATTCCTTTTATTTCTTTTTCTTCTCTGATTGCTGTGGCTGAAACTTCCAAACCTATGTTGAATAATAGTGGTGAGGGTGAGCAACCTTGTCTTGTTCCTGATCTTAGTGGAAATGGTTTCAGTTTTTCACCATTGAGAATGATGTTGCCTGAGTGTTTGTCATATATGGCCTTTATTATGTTGGGGTAAGTTCCCTCTAGGACTACTTTCTGGAGGATTTTTATCATAAATCGCTGTTGAATTTTGTCAAAAGCTTTCTCTGCATCTATTGAGATGATCATATGGTTTTTCTCCTTCAATTTGTTAATATGGTGTATCACATTGATTGATTTGTGTATATTGAAGAATCCTTGCATTCCTGGGATAAACCTCACTTGATCATGGTGTATGATCCTTTTAATGTGCTGTTGGATTCTGTTTGCTAGTATTTTGTTGAGCATTTTTGCATCTATGTTCATCAGTGATATTGGCCTCTAGTTTTCTTTTTTTGTGACATCTTTGTCTGGTTTTGATATCAGAGTGATGGTGGCCTCGTAGAATGAGTTAGGAGTGTTCCTCCCTCTGCTGTATTTTGGAAGAGTTTGAGAAGGATAGGTGTTAGCTCTTCTCTAAATGTTTCATAGAATTGCCCTGTGAAGCCCACTGGTCTTGGGCTTTTCTTTATTGGAAGATTTTTTTTTTTTTAATTTATTTATTTATTTATTTTTGACTGTGTTGGGTCTTCGTTTCTGTGCGAGGGCTTTCTCCAGTTGCGGCGAGCGGGGGCCACTCCTCATCGCGGTGCGCGGGCCTCTCACTGTCACGGCCTCTCGTTGCGGAGCACAGGCTCCAGACGCGCAGGCTCAGTAGCTGTGGCTCACGGGCCCAGTTGCTCCACGGCATGTGGGATCCTCCCGGACCAGGGTTCGAACCCGTGTCCCCTGCACTGGCAGGCAGGTTCTCAACCACTGTGCCACCAGGGAAGCCCCTATTGGAAGATTTTTAATCACAGTTTCGATTTCAGTGCTTGTGACTGGACTGTTTATATTTTCTATATCTTCCTGGTTCGGTCTCGGAAGGTTGTGCTTTTCTAAGAATTTGCATTTCTTGCAGGTTTTCCATTTTATTAGTATGTAGTTGCTTGTAGTGGTCTCTCATGGTCTTTTGTATTTCTGCAGTGTCATTTGTTACTTCTCCTTTTTCATTTCTAACTCTATTGTTTTGGGCCTTCTCCCTTTTCTTCTTGATGAGTCTGGCTAATGTTTTATCAATTTTTTTTATCTTCTCAAAGAACCACCTTTTAGTTTTATTGATCTTTGCTATAGTTTCCTTCATTTCCTTTTCATTTATTTCTGATCTGATCTTTATGATTTCCTTCATTCTGCTAACTGTGAGGTTTTTTTGTTCTTCTGTCTCTAATTGCTTTAGGTGTAAGGTTATGTTGTTTATTTGAGATGTTTGTTGTTTCTTGAGGTGGGATTGTATTGTTATAAACTTCCCTCTTAGAACTGCTTTTGCTGCAGCCGATAGGTTTTGGGTTTTTGTGTTTTCATTGTCATTTGTTTCTGGGTATTTTAAAATTTCCTCTTTGATTTCTTTAGTGATCTCTTGGTCATTTAGTAGTGTATTGTTTAGCCTCCATGTGTTTGTATTATTTACAGGTTTTTTTTGCTCTAATTGATATCTACTCTCATAGTGTTGTGGTCGGAAAACATACTTGATACGATTTCAATTTTCTTAAATTTACCAAGGCTCGATTTGTGACCCAAGACATGATTTATCCTGGAGAATGTTCCATGAGCACTTGAGAAGAAAGTGTATTCTGTTGTTTTTGAATGCAATGTCCTATAAATATCAATTAAGCCCATCTTGTTTAATGTATCATTTAAAGCTTGTGTTTCCTTATTTATTTTCATTTTGGATGATCTATCCATTGTTGAAAATGGGGTGTTAAAGTCCCCTACTATGATTGTGTTACTGTCAGTTTCCCCTTTTATGGCTGTTAACATTTGCCTTATGTATTGAGGTGCTCCTATTTTGGGTGCATAAATATTTACAGTTGTTATATGTTCTTGGATTGATCCCTTGATCATTATGTGGTGTCCTTCTTTGACTCTTGTAATAGTATTTATTTTAAAGTCTATTTTGTCTGATACGAGAATTGCTACTCCAGCTTTCATTTGATTTCCATTTGCATGGTATATCTTCTTCCATCCCCTCACTTTCAGTCTGTATGTGTCCTTAGGTCTGAAATGGGTCTCTTGCAAACAGCATATATATGGGTCTTGTTTTTGAATCCATTCAGCCAGTCTGTGTCTTTTGGTTGAAGCATTTAATCCATTTACATTTAAGGTAATTATCGATATGTATGTTACTATTACCATTTTCTTAATTGTTTTGGGTTTGTTATTGTAGGTCTTTTCCTTCTCTTGTGTTTCCGGCCTAGAGAAGTTCCTTTACCGTTTGTTATAAAGCTGGTTTGGTGGTTCTGAATTCTCTTGGCTTCTGCTTGTCTATAAAGTTTTTAATTTCTCCGTTGAATCTGAATGACATCCTTGTTGGGTAGAGGAATCTTGGTTGTAGGTTTTTCCCTTTCATCACTTTAAATATGTCCCACCACTCCCTTCTGGCTTGCAGAGTTTATGCTGAAAGATCAGTTGTTAACCTTATGGAGATTCCCTTATGTGTTGTTGTTTTTCCCTTCCTGCTTTTAATATTTTTCTTTGTATTCAGTTTTTGATAGTTTAATTAACATGTGTCTTGGCATGTTTCTCCTTAGATTTATCCTGTATGGGAATCTCTGCACATCGGGGACTTGGTTCACTATTTCTTTTCCCATATTAGGGAAGTTTTCAACTATCACCTCTTCAAATATTTTCTCAGTCCCTTTCTTTTTCTCTTCATCTTCTGGGACCCCTATAATTCGAATGTTGGTGCGTTTAATGTTGTTCCAGAGGTCTCTGAGACTGTCCTCAATTCTTTTCATTCTTTTTTCTTTATTCTGCTCTGCAGTAGTTATTTCCACTATTTTATCTTCCAGGTCACTTATCTGTTCTTCTGCCTCAGTTATTCTGCTATTGGTTTCTTCTAGAAAATTTTAAATTTCATTTATTATGTTGTTAATCATTGTTTGTTTGCTCTTTAGTTCTTTTAAGTCCTTGTTAAACGTTCTTGTATTTTCTCCATTCTGTTTCCAAGATTTTGGATCATCTTTGCTATCATTACTCTGAATTCTTTTTCAGATAGACTGCCTATTTCGTCTTCATTTGTTTGGTTTGATCTGTTTTTACCTTGCTCCTTCATCTGCTGTGTGTTTCTCTGTCGTCTCACTTTGCTTAACTTACTGTGTTTGGGGTCTCCTTTTCGCAGGCTGAAGGTTCGTTATTTCCGTTGTTTTTGGTGTCTGCCCCCAGTGGCTAATGTTGGTTCAGTGGGTTGTGTAGGCTTCCTGGTGGAGGGGACTGGTGCCTGTGTTCTGGTGGATGAGGCTGGATGTTGTCTTTCTGGTGGGCAGCACCACGGCCGGAGGTGTGTTTTGGGCTGTCTGTGACCTTATTATGATTTTAGGCAACCTCTCTGCTAATGGATGGGGTTGTGTTCCTGTGTTGCTAGTTGTTTGGCATAGGGTGTCCAGCACTGTATCTTGCTGGTCATTGAATGGAGCTGGGTGTTAGTGTTGGGATGGAGATCTCTGGGAGAGCTTTGGCCTTTTGATGTTACATGGGGCCAGGAGGTCTCTGGTGGACCAATGTCCTGAACTCGGGTCTCCCACCACAGAGGCTCAGGCCTGACACCTCACTGGAGCAGTAAGACCCTGTCAGCCACACAGCTCAGAAGAAAAGGGACAAAAGAAAGAAAGAAAGAAAGAAAAAATAAATAAATAAGAATAAAATAAAGTTATTAAAATAAAAAATGAAAAGATATTGTTAAAAATAAAAAGTATTTAGAAAAAAGAAGGAAAGAAAGGAGCAACCAAACCAAAAAAACAAATCTACCAATGATAACAAGTGCTAAAATCTACTTAAAAAACAAAAACAATATAAAAAAAATGGACAGAACCCCAGGACAAATGGTAAAAGCAAAGCTATCCAGACAAAGTCACACAAAGAAGCATACACATACACACTCACAAAAGGAGAAAAAGGGAAAAATATATATATGAAAAAAAGGAAGAGAGCAACCAAATCAATAAACAAATCTACCAATGATAATAAGCTCTAAATACTAAACTAAGATAAACATAAAACCAGAAACAAATTAGATGCAGAAAGCAAATCTCAAGTCTATCATTGCTCCCAAAGTCCACTGCCTCAATTTTGGAATGATTCGTTGTCTATTCAGGTATTCCACAGATGTAGGTACATCAAGATGATTGTGGGGATTTAATCCACTGCTCCTGAGACTGCTGGGAGAGATTTCCCTTTCTCTCTTTTGTTCTCACAACTCCTGGGGTTCAGCTTTGTGTTTGGCCCTGCCTCTGTGTGTGGGTCGCCTGAGGGCATCTGTTCCCCACCCCGAGAGGATGGGGTTAAAGTAGCAGCTGACTAGGGGGCTCTGGCTCACTCAGGCCAGGGGGAGGGATGGATATGGAATGCGGGGTGAGCCTGTGGCAGCAGAGGCCAGCGTGACGTTGCAACAGCCTGAGGCACGCTGTGTGTTCTCCTGGGGAAGTTGTCCCTGGATCGCAGGACCCTGGCAGTGGCAGGCTGCACAGGCTCCCGGGAGGGGAGGTGTGGATAGTGACCTGTGCTCGCACACAGGCTTCTTGGTGACTGCAACAGCAGCTTTAGCATCTCATGCCTGTCTCTGGTTTCCACACTGATAGCCGTGGCTCACACCCATCTCTGGAGCTCATTTAGGCAGTGTTCTGAATCCCCTCTCCTCGCACACCCCAAAACAATGGTCTCTTGCCTCTTAGGCAGGTCCAGACATTTTCCCGCACTCCCTCCCAGCTAACTGTGGCGCACCAGGCCCCCCCGCCTTAGGATGTGTTCATGCAGCCAACCTCAGTCCTCTGTCTCCCTGGGGTCTGACCTCTGAAGCCCGAGCCTCAGTTCCCAGCACCCACCCACCCCAGCGGGTGAGCAGACAAGCCTCGGGCTGGTGAGGGCTGGTCGGCACCTATCCTCTGTGTGGGAATCTCCCCACTTTGCCCTCTGCACCCCTGTTGCTGTGCTCTCCTCTGTGGCTCCAAAGCTTACCCCCTGCCCACTCCTGTCTCCGCCATTGAAGGGGCTTCCTATCGTGTGGAAATTTTTCCTCCTTCACAGCTCCCTCTCAGAGGTGCAGGTCCTGTCCCTATTTTTTGTCTCTGTTTTTCTTTTTTTTCTTTTTCCCTACCCAGGTACATGGGGGAGTTTCTTGCCTTTTGGGAAGTCTGAGGTCTTCTGCCAGCGTTCAGTAGGTGTTCTGTAGGAATTGTTCCACATGTAGATGTAGTTTTGATGTATTTGTGGGGAGGAAAGTGATCTCCACGTCTTACTCCTCTGCCATCTTGATGGCCTCCCTGAATAAGAGGTATTTTCCCCCCTCATGTCTCTATTGTATTGTGAATTTGCAAAAATGGGTTTCTGCGATTTAGGTGACAGTTTCTCATAAATAGTGGGCAGCCCGTGTATTCGTAGCCATTCTAAACTCCATTGGAATTGAGGGTGGCTACGACATTTGGAGCTGGAGATATGGAGGTTGGGTTGCAGTGTTGGGAAGTTAACAGGCCAGGATTTCTGGCATAGGATGGTGTGAGTCCTTTGTAAATACAAGCCCTAAATGCAATACTATTTTGGAAGATTATACTGAACTAAATTCTCTATCTTTCTTTGAAAAATTACAATAGTCCCTCCTTATTCATGGTTTCAGTTACCTGCATCAACTGTGCTACAAAAGTATTAAATGGAAAATTCCAGAAATAAACAATTCATGTGTTTTAAATTATGTACCATTCTCACAGTGTCCTGTCCTGTCCCTGCCCTGGACATGAATCGTCCCTTTGTCCAGCATATTCCATCTGTTAGTCACTTAGTAGACAGATCTACTGTGGCAGTGTTGCAATGCTTGTGTTCAAGTCACCCTTATTTTACTTAATAATGGCCCCAAAGTGCAAGAGTAGTGATGCTGGCAATTCAGAGATGCTAAAGAGAAGCCATAAGGTGCTTCCTTTAAGTGACAAGGTGAAAGTTCTTGACCTAATCAGGAAAGAAAAGAAATTGTATGCTGAGGTTGCTAAGATCTACGACAAGAACAAATCTTCTACCCATGAAATTGTGAAGAAGGAAAAAGAAATTGGGGCTAGTTTTGCTGTCACAGCTCAAACTGCAAAAGTTATGGCCACAGTGCGTGATAAGGGCTTAGTTAAGATGAAAAAGGCATTAAATTTGTACAATAAGATATGTTGAGAGAGATAGAGAGACCACATTCACATAACTTTTATACCCGTAGATTGTTATAATCATTCTATTTTATTATTTGTTATTGTTGCTAATCTCTTATCGTGACTAATTTATAAATTAAACTTTTTCATAGGAAAAAGCATAGTGTATATAGGGTTTGATACTGTCTTCAGTTCAGGCATCCACTGGGAATCTTGGAATGTATCCCCCACAGATAAGGGGGACTACTGTGCAGGGGAAGTAGTGGGTTTAATATTCGGTTGATCAGAGACTGCATATCCAAATGACTAATATGTTTGGGAATTCAACCTTCAAGAGATAATGCTGAGATCTTTTCTTACGAAAATTAAGTACATTCACCTTACTGGTCCAAATCCCTTGGTATGGAAATTTTGATTAGTGTCAGTACATTGATTTTAAAGCAATTAAATTCATCAAATAGCAGGCACTGTCATATGTATATATTCACTTTGAACATTCCAGATGGTCAAATATTGGTATATATAATTATAAGCATCATTTTCTACCATATAACGTGCTTCATAATTTTGGTGTCTTCTGAACTACGGATGGTTACTTATTGCTTATCTTTTGAGATAAATAGTAAAATGAATACAGGTTTCCTACTTATACTAACTTGATTCTGCTTTGTGTAGATTTGAGAATTTTCTATAGCATTTCAATTTCCTATTATTTGAATATCAAGGCAATGCTGATTGTTAAGGAAAGAACTAATACTTGTATACTCTAGGCGTTTTATAGCAGGATCTCCCACGTTTTCAAATTTTTAGTTTTGCCATGGTGACTTTTTATCAGTATTCATCTTTTGTATTGTTACAATTAATTCAAAAGTTATGTACTTAAGATTTCTATTAGACTGTTGGTCTCCTTATGCTTAATTTTACGGCTGCTATGTATTTTGATGGCTTGTTATGTTTTGTGGTACTTGTGCTATGCCCACTTCTAGGCAATATTGTCTATTAACAAAGTTCAGGCTTGCATTGATTGTACATTCCAATTGTACAAATAAGTGGAGAAAATACGTAGGAACTTGCAGTTGAGGAGGAAAAGAAGATGATATTGGCTCAAAGAGAAATAAAAAAAAGGAGAAAACGGGGGAAAAAGTAGAACATAGTAGAATTTTTAAATGAGATAGAATTAACACGGAATGGCCAGACTTGAGGTAGTAATAAAACACACGGGGACAGGCCGATTGTAAGAAGGGTTAACAAGAAAAGCATAAAAAATTGGAAAATGTAAAAAATCTTTTGGTTCTTAGAAGTTCTATTAAACTAAATGTAATCTTCAGTAGTCATTGCTATCAAGGAGGCATTAATTCAGAAAACTTTACTTCAGTTGAAATATTGTTCTTTTCTTAATATTTGATAGTTGGAGAATAATTTGTGAATTATGAATAATTTTCATAAGCAAAGAATAGAATTGGATACTCTTTTTTAAGATATTAGCAGTCTTTTGTGGTAGTTCATTTTTTTTCACATTACATAAAGTTATAAATAAACTTAATCAAAAAGAAATTATAACACTGTATAGCACAGAGAACTCTGCTCAATATTCTGTAATAACCTAAATGGTAAAAGAATTTGAAAAAGAATAGGTACATGTATATGTATAACTGAATCACTTTGCTGTATGCCTGAAACTAACACAACATTGTTAATCAACTATACTCCAATACAAAATAAAATTTTAAAAAAATTTTTATAAAAGAAATAACAGACATTTTGTGTTTTAATAGAAAATGTTTCTAAAAATTAAAGATACAAAATCTAGTGTGAATTGGATGGAGAATTCAATATTTTCATAATTTTCTTCATCTTGTCTATAGAATGTTTATTTTTTAAATGATGAGAGTATTTAAAAAGTGTCTAATTTTTCACACAACGCTGATGGGATAGTTTGTCGAGGAACTTTAAAAATGAAATCGCTGTGTTTCCTGTTCACGTGTTTGCTATAATACCCTAGGGAACATTAGACTTTGGCTGTAAGGAAGAGGGTGATTAACAAGTGGCCCATGGTCCGAGTTTAGCTGTAGATCTGTTTTTTTGGGCCAACCAGTTTTAGTTCACATAGCATAGTTCCTCACTGTATTTAAAATTTTTTTAGTTAGTTTCCAAGTAACTTCACGTAAAAGCAAAACAAAATAAAACAAAATTGAGTTAATAGGCATCTTTTGAAAAGTTGGAAGATAGGCTGCACTGGCCCACCCTCCCACATGGCAGTGTTTCCCTGAAGCACTGTGATCAGCCTGTGTGTTCCAATTCACAGCAGTGCACATCTTTCCCTACTGTACCCCGACCTGTCTTGATGTACTTAATTATGTCAATTACCTGAATTCTTTAGGCATTTGCGTTTGTGACCTGTTCTAGTGAACTAATGTAACAATGATGAATTATGACCATCTCTCTTTCTAAAAACTCCAGGCTCTTTATTATTATGAGTGTTATGGTAGTTAACTGTAAAATGTAATTAATGGACACTGATGATAAAGGCAGCTAGAATGAAATACTAAAAGATGGTTTGGAAAGTAGAAGTTCCTTTTTTATTTTGTATTTCTTTTATTTTAGTGTAGTCATCCCTCAGTATCTGTGGGGGATTGGTTCCAGGACCCCCAGGGATACCAAAATCTGCAGATGCTCAAGTTCCTTATATAAAATGGTGTAGTATTTGCATACAACCAATGCACATCTTCCTGTATACTTGAAATCATCTCTAGATTACTTATAATACCTAATACTATGTAAATAGTTGCAAATACAAGTAAATGCTAGGTAAATAGTTGCTGGCTTATAGCAAATTCAAGTTTTGCTTTTTGGAACTTTCTGGAATTTTATATTTTTAAATACTTTTAATCTGTAGTTGGTTGAATATGCAGATACAGAACCCGCAGATATGGAGGGCCAACTGTGTTTACCTGTATTTAATTACATCTTCTTAACTTTACTGGTTTATTCATTCATTTACTTTTTTACCTTCCAGTTTCTTAAGATGAGCGCTAAGTTATTTTTTTCAGTTCCTACTTATTAATAATGATGATACTCAAGTCTATCAGATTTCCTCTGAGTAGATCTTTAGCTCTTTCTAAAACAAATCTTTTTATTTTTAAAATACATTTTGTAAATTTAGTTTTGGTTATTTCTTTGACCCAAGGGTTAAGAAAAACATTTAGAAAATGCCATTGTAGTAAGGTTTTTAGTTGTCTTTTTATCATTTCTAAGTTTATTGGTTGATTACTATTATTTGGATATCAAGGCAAGGCTGATTGTCAAGAAAAGACTGAATATCTGTATACAATAGGCATTTGTTAGCAATATCTCTCACAATTTCAAATTTTTAGCTTTTGGCATGGTGACTTCTGTCAGTATTCATTCTTTGTATGGTTACAATTAATTCATTGCTAAGTTTATTGGTTGATTGATTAATAATAGACATTCATATATTTTCTATTTTGTGGCCTTTTATTTGAAGAATAAATACATATTTTTCTTGATCAGTTCGATGCAATTGTAAGGAAAAATTACTCTATTGATTTTATAATTTCTAAGTTTATTGGTTGATTTATTCTTTTTAAAGTATACTGAATATTTTTAATTCCTAAGTACGTGATGCATTTTTGTAAATATTCCTTGGTCATAAGACATGAAAAGAATTTCAGTGCTTACAGTATAAGACATAATTAGATAAATACAGAGATGGATATAAAATATAAATCAACATAACTGAGCTTTTTAGTTGTATTTTTCAGACCCCTCATTCCTTAACAAAATGTTTTTGCTCTGTGTTCTGTTCTATTCAGAAAGATGTAAATTAGCATCTCACACTATAATTGTTTGTTTATCAAGGTCACCTTGTACTTTGAGTAAGTTTGAGTTTTTATATTTAACTGCAGAGTTTATAGAAGAACTTTGTAAGTTGCGTCTTTATGATTACATTACATGCCTCTTGTCCTATTTGATGCTTTGACTTTAAATTCTACTTTACTGATATTGTCACTTCTGCTTTGCTTCTGTTTGCATTTGTTTAATAGTTGACCCTCATTTTATTTTTAGACTTTTTGTTTTATGTGTACTTTTAAAGAAAAAAAAACAGAGGGGGTTTTTTGTGCTTTTTTTTTCCACCCCTCTTCTGTAATAGGGGAAAGCAGCAGTCAAGTCAGTCACGTTTAATGTAACTAATGGTAGCTTTATTGCATGATTTTTAATTCTGCTCTCTGAATTTTTCTAGTTATCTTCATTCTTATTTCTTATTTTATAAACTGATAGGGAATTTCTTCTGTCTAAATTGATAAATTTAGAGCTTTTAATATATGTTTCATTTATGCTGGTGCTTACATTCCCATTCTAATCATTAGTTTTAGTATTCATATTTTGTGATTATTATTTAAAAAAAGAAACAAGTATAATGTGCCTCTGTCCACAAAATGCATATTTAAATGCACATATTTTAAAAATGCATATATTTCCCACCTTTCCCTAAATCACTTCAAGTCTCTAGATTTTGAGGAGATAGCTTAATATTCTTAATTCCAGATTTAATAAGTTTTCTCCTTTAATGTGTCACTTTAGCTTTTAAGACTCATTACTTAGTGACAATGCCAAATCTTGACAACTTTCAGTGAAAACTCATACACTACTGGTGACAATGAAATTGGCATTACCTTGTAGAACATATATTTATTAATATACAAAAAATTGATATATTTATCTTGGTATGTTTTCTAGAGAAACTGTTACACCAGGAAATATAAATAGAATGGTTTATATCAATGCTGTTTGTAACTGCTAACGACCAGGTTTCTCCAACAAAAAAATAGACAAACTGTGCAGTGGGTTCATGCAATGGATTATATCCTGCAGTGAAAGCACATCATCTACATAAAAATATTCATGAACTTAATGAGCATGTTACTGCATAAAAAGTAAGGTCTAGAAAGTTGCATAGTCTGACACCAGTTTTTATAAATCTTAAAAGCAAGACAAGCAAAGAACGTATCATATAGAAATATACATATATTTTTTTAAAACATAAACTCAAAAAAGGAAGAAAATGATAGCCTCTGCTGGTACAATAAGGCAGAGGTATTGTAGCCTACAACCAAGGTACTGGAGTAGTTAGGTGTTTGGTTCATGAATATTCTTTTTCTTATTGTTCTTTATAGCTTTTATATATGTAACATACTTGATAACTAAAAACATTACATTAAAATATTTCCAAAAAAGAATGCATATTTACAACATAACATATCAATCATCAGTCTTATCATGGCTATCATCTCTGTTGATTTATCTGTGTGCTTTACGAGGTTCCTGTCTTACCATTCTTCCCTTCATCTTTTCCTATCCCAAGGTCTCCAGTCTTGCTCATGGTACCTTCTCATATTTTCTGCAAATGGGAATACGTGAGTGACATAAGCTCAGATTCCTTGCATATCCAGAGATATATTTCTTTTCTTTTCCCAGGTGACAGGAGTCTCATCTGGGTATGGGTTATTGATTACAGTCCTTTCTCAGGGGCCTGTGAATATGAACTTCTTTTACCTTCTGGGATTTCAGATGAGTTTGAATGCTACTCTGATTCTTTTTATTGTGAAAGTTACTTTGTATGGAAGCTTAAAAGAATTTACCTCATTTTAGGAATTTGGGATAATTTACCGGAGTACTTATAAAAATATGTTTTTTTCATTAGTCTTTTCTGAGACGTGGTGAATCTTTTTAATCTGCAGTTCAAATGTTTCTTCAGTTGAGAAAACGTTTTGTCTATTGTTGGCTTGATTATTCTCCCTCCTCCAACTGTTCCTTTTCCTTCATCTGAAATTCTTTTTTTTTTTTTTTTAAGAAGCACTTCTCCCAGGTGTGGGATAGGGAGGGTGGGAGGGAGGGAGACACAAGAGGGAAGGGATATGGGGACATATGTATATGTATAGCTGATTCAGTTTGTTATAAATCAGAAACTAACACACCATTGTAAAGCAGTTATACTCCAATAAAGATGTTAAAAAAAAAAAAAAAAGAAGCAATTTTCCATACTTTTTTTTTTTTTTTTTTTTTTTTGCTGTGTTGGCTCTTCGTTACTGTGCCTGGGCTTTCTCTGGTTGTGGCGAGCGGGGGTTGTTCTTCATTGCGGTGTGCGGGCTTCTCATTGCGGTGGCTTCTTTTGTTGCAGAGCACGGTCTCTAGGCACTCGGGCTCAGTAGTTGTGCCTCGTGGGCTCTAGAGTGCAGGCTCAGTAGTTGTGGCGCACGGGCTTAGTTTTTCCGTGGCATGCGGGATCTTCGCGGACCAGGGCTCGAAACTGCGCCCCCTGCGTTGGCAGGCGGATTCCTAACCACTGCACCACCAGGGAAGCCCTTAAATTCTTATTACTTGCTTATCAAACCTCCTGTATTTTTCCTTCAGACTCGTAACTGTTCTCCCATGACTTTTCATATTCTTGTATCTTTTTTTGTATGTTTTGAGATATTCCTGTTCATTGATCTTTCCCTAAACGTTGTCATCTTCTCTTTCGTTTCCTTTACTAATTTTTTTTTAAAATTCCAGATTATTTTTTAAGATCTAAAGGATACCTTTATATAGTCTTATTGCTTTTTACTAGTTTCAAGTCATCATCAGATTCTTCTTAGTGAATTGTTTCAAAGCCTTCAGTTTGGGATCATCTACTTGAAAGCCCTCCCAGAGGTTTCTGGGTTCCATTGCTTATTGGTAGCCATCAGATCAGATTATTAGGGTCCTGTAAGTGCTGGCCAACAAGGGAAGGGAGCCCAAAAGATTTTTGTTCCTTTAGGCCTGTGGTGAATAGACAGGGGACTTGAAATCTGATGAGGCACCAAGAAGGAACATCTTGGGTGCTCCTAGACCTGCTGGGGTGCAATGCAAGCTTTAATACTCCACTACCTTCAAAGACCGTTAGCAATGTAGCTCCAATTATGGCTTCTCTATAGGTTCTCAGACCCCGCATAAGCATGACTTCCCTAAAATAACTCACAGATTTTCAAGGATGAAGTTATTTCTGGGTGTATGAAGATCCAAATAATCACCCCAGACCAGTGGTTTCTGGACTCCCATCAAAACACAGAGGAGAGGGGCTTCCCTGGTGGCGCAGTGGTTGAGAATCTGCCTGCCAATGCAGGGGACGCGGGTTCGAGCCATGGTCTGGGAGGATCCCACATGCCGCGGTGCGGCAAGGCCCATGAGCCACAATTACTGAGCCTGCGCGTCTGGAGCCTGTGCTCCGCAACAAGAGAGGCCGCGATAGTGAGAGGCCCGCGCACCGCGATGAAGAGTGGCCCCTGCTCGCCGCAACTAGAGAAAGCCCTCGCACAGAAACGAAGACCCAACACAGCCATAAATAAATAGATAGATAGATAGATAGATAGATAGATAGGAGAGTGAACAGTTTGTCTTCAGTGGCTGCTGTCTTGAACCATAGTGCAAGAGGGAGTATGGTGGGAGCATTAAGGTAAAGTTTAGGAGACACTGCCTCTCCAGAATCTCCCAGATCTTTCTATAAGATTGATCAGTTTTACATGAAAGATAATACCTTTTATGGGGTTTACTATGTGTCGAGCATTATCTACTTTTAATCACCACATCAATCACTGTAGATACGTAATAGTTGCCCCACTTTAAGTGAGGAAACTGAGGCTTAGATAAATAAGTAACCCTCTCACAGTTGCATGAGTAAGTGGCTCAGATTTTGACTGCAGTTTGTCTGGACTTTAAACTTTGTACTCTTTCCAAGAGGTGACTGTCTTACTTTCTGAGTTACCCTGAACTTAATTGCAGAAAAATTGTGAAAGTTGCTATAATATTCCCTTCTTTCCTTCTAGCACATATGTGAAAGTATTGCTAGATACTAGGGATGGTATTTACTGTAAAGTTAAATGACTGTATCTGATAGCTTGATTTCAGCTGAACTTCTGAGAAAAAATGCTTAAATATCCATGCCCAACAAAACTATCTCAGGCTTGAAACTACCACATTGGATTCATGAAAACACCATTTCTTATTTGGTTTAGAATGGAATTAAGCGAAGAATCCATTTACAAGAAGCTGTGAGGGTTTGGGGGAGCAAATTGTAATTGCTGGCTTTATGAAATTTAGCAGCTGTTTTGGAATGGGTAAGGGCAGTTAAAGGCTTGGTCATGGTAAACAGTAGTCCCAATTCTAAATGTATTTTTAAAATAATTGCTTCTAAGGTGAAATGGATAAGCAACAATATTAGAGAAATTGTTCTAGAAGCTGTCGAGGGGTAAAAGGGAAAAGATGGCAGCGTCTCCTTTTCTTGCCCCTAAATAGTCTTCAGTTCAATAGTCATAGAAAAGATAGGGTAAACAAAAATATGTAAATATTAGTAATTATTTTATATATCTATAATCAGAACCAAATTTTAGTCACTGTTCTTTCCTCCTCTAATTTTTAATTAAATTTTTTCTCAAATTCACTGTCATATGATAATATAAGGAACTAAGTAGTTGGGGAGGTTGGATGCCTAAAGAATGGACTTGGATATTTCTGAACCTATTAAAAATTATGAAATAGAAGGGAGAAATATATCATCACAGTGAGGTTGGGAAAGGCTATACGAGGTCATAATCATGGCAGCAGACATTTCATTTTGTTTTGTTCCAGACCCCTGCCTGAATGCTGTTTATTTATATTATCACAAGTTACCCCATAATAACTCATTAAAATTAAAAAAATATATATTTTTTTTCTTATTTGATGGATGTGGAAACTAAAGATTGGAGAGGTTAAGCAGCTTGCCCAAGGTCACATTGGTCTATTGCATATCAGCTTTTTAAACCACTAGTCATTCTGAGTCAAGATTCAGGCTGTTAATTAATTTTTCTTGGATGTATTCAGTTAGCTTCGGAGAGGTCATTTTCTAAAGAGGTAGGTGGAAAATAACCCAAAATGCTGTACCAAATATCTGCTCAACATTTATTTATTGATTTATTCAGCAAACGTTCTTTTTCACTATTGACTGAAGTAATGTGTCAGCTCTCAGAGGTCATAGGCCTAAGGACAGTTCTGGTGACTTTATTTTCTACTCTGCAATTGTCTTCTTTCTCTTCCCTGTTTTGTTTTTTTATTTTCTTTTTCATCTTTTGTGATGTGAATACAGAATTTAAAAGTAAATTAGGTTTATATGCAGGATTCTGCTTGCTGCTTTCAGAAAATAAGAGTATCTGGAGAGCTCTGTGTTTTAATATGCATCAGGTAAAAGTAATTCTTTTGCAGTTTTTCCTGATAGTTTAGAAAAGGTAAAAATCAATGACCTGGGCCTTATTTTTCTTTGTTTGCTCTTACAGCTTATTCTAAAATACATATTCTTTATGGTTGTCATCATCACATTCCTTTTACTCTTCTGATTTTTTTAAATTTATTTATTTATTTTTATTTTTTTATGGTTGTCTTGGGTCCTCGCCTCTGTGCGAGGGCCCTCTCCAGTTGCGGCAAGCGGGGGCCACTCTTCATCGCGGTGCGCGGGCCTCTCACTATCGTGGCCTCTCTTGTTGCGGAGCGCAGGCTCCAGACGCGCAGGCTCAGTGGTTGTGGCTCACGGGCCCATTTGCTCTGCGGCATGTGGGATCTTCCCAGACCAGGGCTCGAACCCGTGTCCCCTGCATCGGCAGGCAGACTCTCAACCACTGTGCCACCAGGGAAGCCCTACTCTTCTGATTTTTAACTTAAAAATTATAGCTGTGTTATATGAAAGATATTTGCAAGAAACATATTCAAATAAAAAGACACACTTCATGCTTTCCTTCCGCTCTTCAGCTGAAAACATAAATCTAGCAAAGACTTGAGAAGATTGAGTGGCCATGTCATTAATCGGAGATTAGTCTTAGAGAAGTTTTTCTTTTTCTGACAGAAGTTAATAAAACAGACTCAACATTTCAGATAATACATAGAAGATGGAAAATATTATTTGACTTCTATATGTTTTTGATTTTATAATGAACTTTATAAGAAAAGCTTTTCATAATGAGTGAATATTCCTACTCTTTCAACTCTATTCACATCCCTGTGTTATATTATTTTTTGGTTTATCTTCTTATTATGAAAGAAAAAAAGACAACTTTAAATTTGCTGACAGAAAACTGACTTGATTCAAAAAACGACTATTTTTTAGTATATATTGTTGTTTGATTAATGTTGGCTTTCCTTAAATATTAACATGTGTGGAATTAAAAACATATTTTTGAAATCGAATATATAAATTGTTTTGTTGCTGATATCAGCTTACACCATAGTAATGTAAGGATAATATCTAAACTAAAAGATGTATTAAATCACATAATTAATGGACCCAGCCCTGTGCCTGCTACATAGCTGATGCTCAGTCAATATTAGTGGTGATTGTATTTGTATTATATTTTATTCACTTCATATTTTGTTGAGAAAATAGTACCAATCTGAAAGAAACCTACATGTGCTTCTAGCCACCTGTCTGCATCTATTAGCCATATCCTCATCCTTTGCTTTCCCTCCTGTTTCCATGAACTTTCCCATTTCCCGTCTGATAACAATCTCTCCTCTTGTTCAGTAAATCCAGTTTATCTCCTCTTCTCAGTGACACCTCTCCAGCAATTCTCCCTTCTCTCTCGTTTATCATTGCTTTTTCTCTTACCCTGGAATAATTTTCATCAGCATAGAAACATACTATAATTTCTTTCTGCCACCACCTTACTTCTCTGCTCTTTTACAGAAAATTTTCTCAAAAGAGTTGTCCATTTTTTCTCTCTACATTCTCCATTTTACCAGTCTTGCTTGAATCTACCACTCTCAGGCTTTCAGCCCTCAATTTCACAGAGACTGCTCTTTTCAAGGTAACCGAAGTCCTCTAATTGCTAAAACTAAGGTGAAAACTAAGGTGAAATCATTAATCCTTGGCAACACTAACACTGATCAACAGCATTTGACACAACTGATCATTCCATCTTGCTTGAAACATTGGTTTACAGGTCATCTGATTTCCCCTTGACCTTCTCTTTGCTCCTTCTCAGTCTCTTCTGCTGTTTTCTCCTCTGCCCAATGTCCTAATGATTGAGTCTCTAGGAGATAGGTCCTCAAAACTTTACTCTCTCTAGTTCCCCCTGTAGGTGATCTCTTCCAGTCTAAGAAATTTAAATTCCATCTATATGTTCATGCATATAGTCCTCTTCTCCAAACTCTGCATTCTTGTATTCAACTGCTCTAATTGACATCCTCTTCCTGTTGCCTTATAGTCATCATTGCAGACTTAACATGACCCCAAATGAAATTCTGGTAAGCTCTAAACCAGCTTCTCTAAAAGCCTTCCCCATCTCAAGATATGGCAACTTTATCCTGTGACTCCAAAACACAGGAGTCAAATTTAACCTCTCTCTCTTCTTTTACTTCCTATATCCTATTCCTCAGGAAATTCTATTTGCTCTGCCTTCAAAATATATCTGGAATTTGATACATCTCTCTATCTCCACCACCACTAGCCAAATCCAAACCATTATCATCTTACCTGTTTTTGTACAATAACCTTCTAACGGATCTTCCTGCCTTGACATTTTCCCTCTTAGTCCATTCTTGACCAAAACACCTTTCAGCTCAAAATCCAAAAATGGCATCCCATTACTCTTAAAGTAAAAGCCAAAGTCCTTCCAAGGTTCTTTGGACCTAGGTTTCCGCTTATCTCTGACTTCACTTCTATTAGTCTATTCCTTTGTTCATACTGCTCCTGCCACACTGGTATTCTTGATGTTACTCATAGAGGTTAAACACTTTTTGGCCTTGGGACCCTTGCAGTTGCTGTTCCCTTGACTAGAATGCTCTTCCCCAAGGCATCTACATGTTTCACACATTCACCTCCTTCAGCTCTCTCTTTAAATGTCATCTCTGTAGTGAGATTTAAAATATCAATAGGAAATCTTCACTTCCTATACACCTAGACTTTCTTATTTCACTTATTTACATTTTTTTCTCTAAAGCACTGACATGCCATATATTTTACTTATTGATGATGCGTATTTTCTGACTTCCCCACTGGAATACAACCTCCCTCAGGTCAGGGACCTTGATATGTTTTGATTCTAGGTTCATCTCAGGCACATAGATCAAGACCTGACATAAGGTAGGCACTCAAAAAATGTTTGTTGAATTAGTGGATTATAATAATTGCCATTAATATTGAGAACATGCTTTTATTACTTAAAGGGCCGTACAAGCTAGTGGTAAGATTCTTGAGACTGGAGCCATACTGCCTAGGTTTGAACCCTGGCTCTATCATTTACTTTGTATGTCCTTAGACAAATTACTTAATTATCCCATCAGTTTCCTTACCTGTACATATACTGCACAAGGAGTATTATTATTATTAAATTGATATATAAATTAGACATGTTTCAAAACTATGCCAAGGTTGGTGTAAAAGAATGAAATTAGAACACTTCCTAACACCATACACAAAAATAAACTCAAAATGGATTAAAGACCTAAATGTAAGGCTAGACACTGTAAAACTCTTAGAGGAAAACATAGGCAGAACACTCTATGACATAAATCACAGCAAGATCCTTTTTGACCCACCTCCTAGAGAAATGGAAATAAAAACAAAAATAAACAAATGGGACCTAATGAAACTTCAAAGCTTTTGCACAGCAAGGGAAACCATAAACAAGATGAAAAGAGAACCCTCAGAATGGAAGAAAATATTTGCAAATGAAGCAACTGACAAAGGATTAATCTCCAAAATATTCAAGCAGCTCATGTAGCTCAATATCAAAAAAACAAACAATCCAATCCAAAAATGGGCAGAAGACCTAAATAAACATTTCTCCAAAGAAGATATACAGATTGCCAGCAAACACATGAAAGGATGCTCAACATCACTAGTCATTAGAGAAATGCAATTCAAAACCACAGTGAGGTATCACCTCACACCAGTCAGAATGGCCATCATCAAAAAATCTACAATCAATAAATGCTGGAGAGGGTGTGGAGACAAAGGAATCCTCTTGCACTGTTGGTAGAAATGTAAATTGATACAGCCTCTATGGAGAGCAGTATGGAGATTCCTTAAAAAACTAAAAAAAACCCTACCATATGACCCAGCAATCCCACTCCTGGGCATATACCCAGAGAAAACCATAATTCAAAAAGAGTCATGTACCACAATGTTCATTGCAGCTCTATTTACAATAGCCAGGACATGGAATCAACCTAAGTGTCTATTGACAGATGAATGGGTAAAGAAGATGTGACACATATATACAATGGAATATTAGTCATAAAAAGAAGCGAAATTGAGTTATTTGTAGTGAGGTGGATGGGCCTAGAGACTGTCATACAGAGTGAAGTAAGTCAGAAAGAGAAAAACAAATACCGTATGCTAACACATATATATGGAATCTAAAAAAAAAAAAAAAAAAGGTTCTGAAGAACCTAGGGGCAGGACAGGAATAAAGATGCAGACGCAGAGAATGGACTTGAGGACACGGGGAGGGGGAAGGGTAAGCTGGGACGAAGTGAGAGAGTGGCATGGACATATATACACTACCAAATGTAAAATAGATAGCTAGTGGGAAGCAGCTGTATAGCACGGGGAGATCAGCTCGGTGCTTTGTGACCACCTAGAGGGGTGGGATAGGGAGGGTGGGAGGGAGGCACAAGAAGGAGGGGATATGGGGATAGATGTATACATATAACTGATTCACTTTGTTATACAGCAGAAACTAACACAACATTGTAAAGCAATTATAGTCCAATAAAGATGTTAAAAAAAAAGCTATGCTCAGAAGTAAAATATATTGATATAATGGTGGTCATAGAACTAGTTTGATCATACTTAATTATTAGTATTGTTTCTTTCACTTCCTGTTTTGTGGGGAGCACATTGTACTGATCCCTGTATATGAATGTCATGTTGTACAATTAGTGTGGGTTTTGGAATCTGATTTGTGGTTCCAGTTCTCCCACTAGCTGTGTGGATTGAGGTTTCTAATGTTAAATTTTATCCACCTCATTTTTAAATGGGAGCATTTTTGTACCATAGAGATCTAGTATTATAAGCAAATGAGGTAACAGATATATTGGATTGGCCAAAAAGTTTGTTTGGGTTTTTCATAACATCTTTTGTAACCCAGTAGAATGTCCTACAGAATGGTTGATACTAAGTAAATCAATTACTCAGCAACCCTGGCACTGAAGAAGGACCAATCCCCAGGACATATAAGTGCTGTCCTTGCTTTGATATCTTATAGAAAGTTACTGGTGGAATTTTATGAGTGGCTATATTTTCAGGTTTCAAGAAAATGAATAAGGACAAATCATAGGCTTTCCTTAATAATTCTACGTAACAATAAGGAAAGAAAAAACCCTACACTTTTGGGAACCATAATCATGGATATAGAACCCATATATCTAGTCTGACTCATGGTTGGAAATTTCCAATTACATTCTTTGGCTTGTTTTCCATGGAGTTAGATTTAACCCTTTTAATCGTTTTCATTTAGAGAGCTTATGATTTGCCCTTGGAGATTATTTTTCAAGCAATTCAGTACCCTCTTAGGGAAAGCTGGAATGTGTCTCAACATTCTCAATTTCACCTCTTGGCATCCAGGCTTTGTCTGTCAGGTTGCACTCAGTGGAGGCATCTCACGTCCCAGTGCTCTTCCTCCAGCTATGAAGACCTGCGCTGAGGAAAGTGTTAGTTACAAATTTTTATATCACATGGGAAAAGTTCACATCAAAACATTGCATTCCATAGATTCCTATATGAAATAAATTATCTTATAAAATGGAAGGCTTTGTTCTCTATTAAAAGATCCATTATCAGTAAACCTGTATGGGAGGGGATATGTTCCATGGGCAGTGGCACTTTCTGGAAACTGAAAGTTCACCATGTTATATACCTAATTTTTTCTGTACTTCCCCTAATTAGCTCCATTAAGAGACAACTCTTTGATCTTAAAAATAAAACACAACATAGACATATTGCTTACTCTTAGAACTCTGGTCTGACTTGGAGGGCCCTCTGGGCTATTGCTTAAGAATTGAGGAGCTGGGGGATTAGCAAATCCCATAAGAAGATGCTCTTCCATTCTCAGCAGCCAGGAAGGGCCACAGGAAAGGAAGTGTGGTATGAGAGGCACTACAGAGTTAATCGAGATAGGAGCCCTGAGAATTTGTGCTTTCTAAAGCCCTACTGCTCTTTTAATATGCATTATATATCCCAACATTTATTGTTTTATAAGTTTCTTCCTTCCAGCTTTTCTTGTTTCTTTGGAGGTATCTTTATCTTTCTTTTTTTTTCTTGTTTTAGTTCCCCATAGGTTTTGCCAAGGAAGTTCAAATCACACATGGTTCTCTAAAGTGATACTGAAAAGCTCTGAGTAAACTGAAATGTTCCATGAATCTTATGTCTATGCATATCTTTCTATAATGACTTTTTAAAAACTAGCCCTTTATTGTTAAACCACAATTAGCATAGATCTATTTTTTGAAAAGATGTTTATTGAAGTATAATTTTCATTTTAAAAAAGCACCCTTTTCAGGTCAGAGTTTGATGATTTCTGATGAATGTATACAGTTGGAAGCAGCACCTCAATCAAAATATAGAAGATTTCCATCACTCCAAAGTGTGATGCCCTTTTTATGTTCCATCTTTCTTCCTTCATCGCTTCCAGCCATCTCAGCCCCTGGAATTCACTGCTCTCCCTATTCCACATGTCAAATAGATAGAATCATACAGTGTGTACTCTCTTGTGTCTGGCTTCTTTCAGTCAACACAATGCTTTTGATATTCATCAGTGTTGTTGCTTTTTATTGCTGTATAGGTTTCCACTGTATGGATCTGTCACAATGTGTTTATCCATTTATCTGTTGATGGAAGTTTGGGTTGTTTCCAGTTTTTGGCAATTGTGAGTGAAAAATTTGTGTACAGGACTTTGTTTGACACAAGTTTCCATTTCTCTTGGGTAATTACCCTATGATTTATTGGGTCGTATAGTAGATATGTTTGTGACCTTATAAGAAACTGTCAAACTGGTTTCCAAAGTAGTTGCAACATTTTGCACTCTCACCAGGAAATTTTTGAGAGTTTCAATTTTACTGCATCCTTGTCAGAAATTTGTATTGTCTTTTTTTGTTTGGTTTTAATTTTAGCCATTCTAGTAGTTGGCTCATTGTGGTTTAATTTGCATTTCCCTGATGACTAATAATATTGAGCATTTTTCATGTGCCTATTCATCATATTCATCTCTTGTTTGATGAAGTGTCTGTTCAAATCTTTTGTTCTTTTTTAGATTGGACTGTTGGTTTTCATATTATTGAGTTATAAGAGTTCTTTACATATTGTAGATACAAGTTCTTTAACTGATAATGTATTTTGTAAATATTTTCTTATAGTTTGTTGCCTCTCATGCCATGTTTTTAGCATGAAAACAGGAAACAGAAGATTTTTACTTCTGATAAAGTCCTATTTATGTATTTATCTTCATAAGTCCTGAATTTTGTGTCCTATCTAAGGATGAGTCTAACAGAATTTCAAAAAGATTTTTTTAAAGTATTTTCTTCTAGAAATTGTGTAGTTTTCCTCTTACATTTAAGTCTATTATCCAAATTGAGTTGATATTTATATATGATTTTGGAGATCTGCTTTATTTAAACACTTTTACTGCTTCATAATTCCTACTATTTTTCATGTTGTATTTCTCTTGATACCTGATTACTTAAACTCCTAATTTCACCTTTATCATTAACTGCTTCTACAGAGCTTGTAGTTCATGATCTAAGAAGAATAAGGAATATTAATTAAATGTTTAGATTTGTCAAGTTTTTTCCTAAGACAAAAATGTATTAAAAATAAGTGCAGTTGGGCTTCCCTGGTGGCGCAGTGGTTGAGAATCTGCCTGCTAATGCAGGGGACACGGGTTCGAGCCCTGGTCTGGGAAGATCCCACATGCCGCGGAGCAGCTGGGCCCGTGAGCCACAACTGCTGAGCCTGCGCGTCTGGAGCCTGTGCCCCGCAGCGGGAGGGGCCGCGATAGTGAGAGGCCCGCGCACCGCGATGAAGAGCGGTCCCTGCACCGCGATGAAGAGTGGCCCCCACTTGCCGTAACTGGAGAAAGCCCTCGCACGAACCGAAGACCCAACACAGCCAAAAATAAAGAAATAAATAAAGTAGCTATAAAAAAAATTAAAAAAAAAAAAATAAGTGCAGTCAAGTTTTTGTGCTATAATTTGGGATTTTGTATAATCATTGTGAATATACTACATTAAGACTTTCTAAATGTATAGTCTCTCTAATCAGTAAAGAAGGGGGACCCCTGAAATGGTAGTAGCAATATGATTCATAAAAAAGTAAAATATAGTACATCATGATACCCAAAAATACATGTGTTGTACATACATTTTACATAAATATTATTTCCACATAAAATAGTTCTATATTCAGTATGCAAAGTTATATATTCTTTTGTAATATCTTTAGGGAGCTTTATTGATTCATGGAGTTTTACATTTTCTTACTGCCTTTTTCAGGTGGTTTGGATTGCTAGAATATGTTTTGCTGTGTGCACGTGCACAGTAAGTACATAATACCATAATAACAACAAATAAACCAAAGGAGGGGCAAACCTCTGATGTAGACCTGTTTGAGGAACAGGCTGACCAGGATTTGTCTGAAATTCATTGAATTTTTTTTCTAGTTTGGCTCATAGATATTAAAAAGACTATAGAACTAACCTAATTATTTAAAGCATGTGTAGAAAAGGAAACATTTTTATTAAATTAAATCTTATGATAAACCCCAAGAATAAGAAAAATAAGCGCAGAGTGATTCTAATGGAAAGAGGAGTGAAAATCCTACCCATGTGAACTTTTCTTTCTCCTTTTTTTGTAACCTTAACCTTCCCCTACAATACCTTCATAGAACCCAGAGGTTCTGGAATACAATTTGAAAAAACATTCATCTAGTCTATTCTCAATTGTTATGTGTAAATGGAGGGCCAGATAGTTTCCAAAGATCACAGCATCATTTGGGGTCGGAGGAAGCTTTTCTGATCCTGGTCTATTGCTTCACTTTTCCACAGCAAGTTGTTTTGTTTTATTAATTCTGACAAATATTATAGGTCTTAAGAAACATGACATTCTTTCTTGTGATATGCTTTGTTAATTTGAAGTTATTCAATAGAGACTTGAGATTGAAATGGGAATAATAGAAATCTAGTATCTGAGTACAAGCTGAGTTGTTTATCTTGAGATGATTGGTCATTCAACAGCTATCTAAGGAAGCCATAATAACTCAATCAGGGTTGAATTCTTATAAATGCAATATTTTTGTATAAGAATCTTTAAATAATGTCTTCTTTATAATCTTCATGTTCATTGAGTCAGAAGCTTTTCTGTATGACCTTCAAACAAAGAAAATATACGTCTACAATTTTTAGTTGCAAAGGATATAGCAGGAGTACGGAATCACACTAATAAAGCTATGATTGAGAATGACTGATAGACAGCTGGGCAAGCAGCTGGGCCTTTCATGGACAAAACAAAGCAAAATGTACAAAAACTGAACTTTATTTGACTTTGAACTAAATTCAACTCCAAAATCCCTGGATGCATTGTACAGTTGTGTGTTTGCGTGTGAAATATTCAATTTGTTCCTCTCATTTGAATCTTAGAAATGGAAAGTAAATTTATCTCAGCACAAATGGCACCTTGCATATGTGCCAGCCCTCTAGACACTACTCGTAATTTTTTGAATTAATACATTCCAGTTTTCTTATCACATTTTGCATAAGTAATAATAATGTTTTGCATTTCTTAGCAATATTTCTGCTTCATATTTGTATCTTAAGGTAAGGTTATTAATTCATAAGTTGTCATTAAAGAATGTAGAAGATGTTGACAACTTTTGCTCATTTTCTTCCCTTAGTGAGGAAGAGTTCTTGAGAGAGGTCAAACAATGAATCAGCAGGACACTGAGAACAGAATCTGTCCAAGTTCTCTGAGGGCAAAGCCCCACTCTGTGGATCAACAGCTCTCTTATCTTTTCTCGGACCACGCTTGGCTTATGGTTTTGTATAGCTTCAGAATTCTTCCAGTATGCTTTCTGAGAAATAATTCCTTGTACCAGACCAACACAATTTAAGAATTCCACAGAGAAAGCAGATTTAAGATAGTTTTAGAATGTTCAAAAAGCTTCTCTGTAGTTCTCCATGGAAATAAAACCTGAATCAACCAACCAAAGTAATGTGAAATAAATACTTTACAAATAGCAACAGATTGCACAGTAATATAAGCGCCCAGTAAAACATGTAAGTACTTAAAGCGCTTCTCATACTTCTTATTAGGAAGAACAGAAGCAAACTTCTCTTCTATTAAATGCTGGTAATGTGTTTTAATATGAAATATTCAATAAGATAATCATGTCCTTAAGTTGCCCTTATCTGGATGAGAACTGCATCTACTTAATGAAATTCAGATTGGAACCTTATTGCTATAAATTCACCACCTCTTTAAGGCTTGAAAATGAGCAAGACTTCTGAATTGCACATATTCATAATAATGTAAATAATAAGCTTTCCTACTACAGAACTTGAGTAGGCAGAAAGTAGTAATTTAAACCAGTGGTTCAAACTGAACCATTTCATAACTTGATGCTGCTTTTATTTCCAAAAGAACAAATAAAAGGGCATTACTAGTTTTTTGAATATTTCATATTGAGAAAAAACAGAGGGAGGGAAATAGTTACAAATATCACCTCTATTTTGTAAATGATGAAACTTAGTTTTTGAGAGGTTAAACTTTTTTTCCCAAGGTCAAACATGTGGTAAACAGTAAAGCTTCATTGAAATGCTGGTTGAGCTCTCTTCAAAGTCCTTGTTGTTAAAAATCATGCTATATATAGGCTTCTAATGCTTTTTTTATAAGGTAGAATTACTTCACTACTGTACTTTTATTTTCTCTTCTCATTTTTATGGGCCTTAAAAATAGACTTTATTTATCTTTGAGCAGTTTAGGTTTTCAGAAAAATTGAGCAGAAAGTACAGAGAGTTCCCATATGCTTCTCCCCTCCTCTCTTCCCATTTCCACATCTTGCATTAAAGTGGTACATTTGTTACAATTGATGGGCCAATATTGATACATTATTATTATTTAAAGTCCTCAGTTCACAGTTGCTTTTTGTGTTGTACAGTCTACAGTTTTGACAAATATATGATGACATATATCCACCCTTATAATATCACACAGAGTATATTCACTGTGCTAAAAATCCCCTATGCTCCATCTATTCATCCTTCCCTCCCTCCCCCAAACTCCTGGGACTATTGATCTTTTTACTCTCCATATAGTTTGGCCTTTTAGCAATTTGCATTTAAGTTTCTTCCATGTCTTTTTCTGGTTTGATAGCTCATTTTAAAAATCACTGAATAATATTCCATCGTACGAATGTACCACAGTTTATCCATTCACTTATTGAAGGATATCTTGGTAATTTCCAAGTTTTAGAAATAAAATAAAAGCTGATATAGGCATTCATGTACAGGCTTTTGCATGAACATATCTCATTCTTTATTTAGTTACTTTTTTTTTTTTTAACTTTAGCCATCCTAATGGATGTGAAGTACTATCTCGTGTTTTTTGTTTTTTGGGTTTTTTAAAAAATTAATTAATTTTTTGGCTGCGTTTGGTCTTCTTTGGTGGGCTTTCTCTAGTTGCGGCGAGTAAGGGCTACTCTTTGTTGCAGTGCACGGGCTTATTGTGGCGGCTTCTCTTGTTGCAGAGCCTGGGCTCTAGGCGCGTGGGCGTCAGTAATTGTGGCACGTGGGCTCAGTAGTTGTGGCGTAGGGGCTTAGTTCCTCTGCGTCATGTGGGATCTTCCTGGACCAGGGCTCGAACCAATGTCCCCTGCATTGGCAGGCGGATTCTTAACCACTGAGCCACCAGGGAAGTCCCTAGCTACTTATTTTCATTGAAGTACAGTGGATGTAAAATATTATATAAGTTCAGGTGTTGAATATAATGATTCACAATTTTTGAAGTCATACTCTATTTAGTTATTATAAAATATTGGCCATACTCCCTGTGTTGTACGATATATCCTTGTAACTTATTTTATACAAAATGGTTTATACCTCTTAATCCCTTACCCCTACATTGCCCCTGTCCCCTTCCTCTCCCCACTGGTAACCACTAGTTTGTTCTCTATATCTGTGACTCTGTTTCTTTTTTGTTATATTCACTAGTTTGTTGCATTTTTTGGATTTTACATATCAGTGATATCATACAGTATTTGTCTTTCTGTCTGACTTATTTCACTAAGCCTAATACCCTCCAAATCCATCCATGTTGCTGCAAATGGCAAAATTTCATTCTTTTTATGGCTGAGTAGTATTCCATTGTAGGTATATGTATATATATTATGTATACATATATATTATATATAATATATATATAATACATACATACATCACATCTTCTTTATCCATTCATCTGTTTATGGACAGTTAGGTTCCATCCATATCTTGGCAATTGTAAATAATGCTGCTATGAACATTGGGGCATATGTATCTTCAAATTAGTGTTTTTGGTTTTTTGAGATATATACCCAGGAGTGGAATTGCTTGGTCAAAGGTAGTTCTATTTTTAGTTTTATATTTATAGAAATTAAATTATTCTCCATAATATTAAAGTGGAAATTCCTTAAAGGCCTGAAATTAATGAGGATATTATTTATGCACTAAACATTATGAGTTATATTTGATTTTAAATTCATCTCTCAATCTATGAATTGCAGAATTTTTTCAGATTCCTAAATCTGGGTAAACCCATTTCCTAAGTGCTTAAGGATAGTAGGTTAATGATAGTAGGGATGCATATGTGCTTCTGCAACTTTTTCTTATTCTTTTGTTGTTTACTACTCATCCTTTTTCTCCTGTAATTGCATAATTAATCACTTGCCTTTTGTCATTCAGTCTTTCTTCTGAAGAAATATACCATTTCTTTCTTTGATAAAGATCCTTTGAGTAACAAATTGACCATATGCTTTTTTCCCATACTCAACAAAAATATTTTATTTAATCACTTAGAACTGTAAGGGGACTTAAGACAATTTTTAGCAGAAGAATATCTTAAATGTTATGAGAGAACGCAATGAATAAGGAAGATAAATACAGAGTTGCTCTGGTAGAAAGTGGGGAATTCACTGGGATTCTTTCCTATTTTCTCCACTTCCCCAAGTGGAGAAAATCTGTTCCCAAAATATTTTCTAAAGTCTGTTCCTAAAATATTTTCAGGAAATATTAAATAATGTAAATAATAAGCTTTCCTACTACAGAACTTGAGTAGGCAGAAGGTAGTAATTTAACCAGTGGTTCAAACTGGTTTGAACTTCCCCAAGTCTGTTCCTAAAATATTTTCATGAAATCGACAATATTAGAAAACATTAATCTAATTCATTCTTCTCAGTTTGAATCTCTTTTAAGCATGGGAAATGAAAGTTTATCTTTATTTCTAAAGGGAAATAAAATTGAGCTGAGCTGTTTGTGTTTGACTTGGTTGGAAGTGGTATAACAGGAGCGCAAATTGTGGGATTTGTCCATTGTGGTGTATGGAGAAAATTAAGGACTTCAGCCAAGCTGTAGATGGCCTGTTGCAGGGAGAGGGTGAAATCTGAATTCTATAGAGTCATCCATAACTTTACTATTTTACCAAAAGCCATTCTAAATTACTTTCTCAAGTAAATTATTTGAGCACCCCAATATTACTTGAAATAGATTTCTGTACCCATCCACATTACTATCTAATGGAATAAGAATAAAATATCATAATTATGGTAAGGAAGTAAAAATTAGGAAATTTTTTAAAAATTAAGGTCACTTGGTAGATTAAGCAAACAAATATTTAAGAACATGATTAACTTCACTCATTCATTCTTTCAACAAATATTTATTAAGTGATTGCGGTTGAGGTCTTTGAGGGACTCTTATAAACAACATTAAAAATTTTTTTGTCCTGAAAAATAACACAAGAATGAATAGACAGAGATCCCAACATATTACCTCTAGTAGTATTAAAGGTGGAAATGGGGAATGTAGCTCATGTGCAAGGGCAAAATGGGTTTCCTAATACTGCATTCCAGAATTAGGCAGATTTACTGTCCTGTCATGGGATTGACTAGACCAGGCATTAAGTAGGAGTCATGTTCCCTGTGGGTTAGGTGGCTTTAGATAAAATAAAGAAACATTCATTCAATGTAACAGGAGGAGACCCAAGTTTATATGTGTACAGATGTAGCTAGGTTGCTGAATATGGTTGCATGAGGAGGTGGAATTTCTCTTTTGATTGCTTTCATTTTCTTTTTAGAAAAATAATATAGCCAAACCATCAAACTGAGAGCAAGAAAGGAGAAGACACTGGAATAATAAAAGGAAGCAATAATAATTGTTTGGGAAAGTAGAGGAATATAAGAGAGATTTGACTAGAGACCGCACAGGAAACACAAAATGTCAGAGTCCTGTTAATAAATTATTAAAAAATTCAAGACAGTGACAGCTATGCATAAAACCAAGCATGGTTCCTAAGTGTGGGCCTTGTGCAAATACACCCATGCATTTTAAGGTGACTAAAAGATTACAGTAGAATTGCCTGCCAGCACTGAGGGACAACTTAACATAAATTGGACATGAGAGCGGAAAGTATGGTTATGTAATTTTCTTTGTTAATGATCAGCTATAAATCATTCTCCATCCTTATATTTCTCCCTTACACTTCTTCTGTTATCTATAAATCAGAGATGAATAAACACAGATCTTCCTTCAGTATATAAATGTGCTGACAATGTATAGTCCACTCTATGTGAAGCATGATGCCTTTAAGACTTTGTTCTATCAAGGGAACATTAGGTGTTATTAATTTCTGGTTTTACCCATTATTACTTTTAAAAGAGCTAGATGTTCCTAGACTACATTGGTCTGTTTCCAAGCACAGCAGGTCACTTATCCTCTATCTCATTGTAACTTCATTTTCTGTAATGTCTTTGCAGTGGGGATTTGCATTTGAGATAGAGAGATGCAGTAAGTCTTTATCACTGCCCATTTCTGTTGACAGAGTTTTTATTTGATTATTGTTCCCACATCAGGACTGTCATGAGGACAGATGTAGCTAATTAATCTTTACCAGTTCTGATTCAATTAAAAATTCCTGGAAACTTCTCAATGTCTGCTTGAATTGCCCTTATGGAAACCTTGCTGTCAGAAAGGTGAAAGTTCTTGCTAAACAGAAACAAGGATTTTATGAGTCAGACATTTCCCTGGATAAGGGAAGGTTATATATATAAAATTGATTTAAATGAGAAGGCAAAATATTACTGAACATAATTATGAGGGGGTGGAGGAGAATTTTGCTATTCAGGCTCAACTTTTAAGCTAAGACAATATGAGAATGGGTGTATTTATTTATAAGCAGACAAGAGGAGAATAATTCTTCTATATCACCTTTAACAAATAGGCTATTACTTCACTCAACTTGAGAATGACAATTCATTCAACTATGTATTATCTTGGTAGCAATGTGTTTTGGTGGTCCATTCATAAAATATTAGTTGATGGAATATTTGATGTTAGTATAGATGGAATAGATAATTTTTTATTTTTAATATGTACTTTATGTATGTTTAAATTTTATTTAATTGAAAAATCAAAAGACAACTTTAAAAGAAAAATCATACTTAACTTTACTTTTAACAAGTAGAAAGTTGTACCCACCCCACCCAAACTGTGAACTAGTCACTAAATGAGCAGGACTGGTATTCTGAACCCAATTGGGGGGCAAGAGTTTGCTTTTTTGTGAACTGGAAAATAACCAAAATTTTAAAAGGAGGACCTAATAAAACACTACACTGAGATTATGCATTATTATAAATTCAAAATGTACTAAACTGCACTCTTAAAGTGGAACCTTCTAGTAAAGCAGCCTCACATTATCGGTTTCTTGCTGGTCAGTACATATATGTTTACTAACTGGAAATAATAAGGATTATAAATTAATCTTTTTCAGAAAAGCTTGAATCTTTTGTGGGTAACCATGGGTCTTAGTTGCCATTGGTCATTTAAATTAAAGCAAAATTAGTGCAATAAGCTCTAGTCAATGTCAAGTTGTGCTAGGTTCTCCATACCTAAATATAGGCCACGCTGTAAATTAAGTATCTTTGACAACTTCATTAGCCCTTTTAATTTAAGAATAATTTACTTTTATTATGTTGTTGTCTATACTTCTGGATGAAATTAGTGCTCCTATCCCTGAGTAAACTAAAAAAGAGCTTCAAGTTTTTTAATCTTCCACAAATCCATGGGTGACCAATCAGTGGTGAAAAGGTCTAAAGAATAGATGTTGCATCTGGAGAAATCAGGCTTGTTGGGCCATTAGCTTCTTACAGAGATTGATTTTTCACAAACAAACACATGAGGGAAGGAACATATTTTAACATATTTTTTTTCTTTTTATGTACATAAACTGATCCTGTAACATATGCAGAGTTGACACTACTGAGACAATTGTTATTGTGAAAAAAGAGAACAAATTTTAAAAGAAGACTTTCCTGAATTTCATGTAATTTATGAATCGCTGCCATTCCATCCGAATATGCACATTTCTCTTTATGTTTATGGTTGCCAAAGTATTTTGGGTCTATGAATTCATAAAACGATATAAAGGAACAATTTCAATTGCTGTATTGGTTTCTTTCCACTCCCTATCCTCATTTTTTTTTAGAGGTTTAAAGTATAGGGGAAGGAACAGATAGCTATTCAACCAATTAAAAAAACTGAAGGTCAAATTACAACCACATACTGGATTCATGACCTTTTAAAGCTAGCGTCATTCTTGTGATAAAGATTTGTAAAGATTTGTGATGAACTGATTGAACAATATATGCAAGAATGCCTCCTGGCATATGATAAGCTTATCCACATATTAGGTTTAATTTTGAGCATAGCTATTAATTTGTGCCTTTTATTCAAAGAATGTTTTCTTCAGGACTAAATGTAATATTTGATATATGTTTCCTTTAGAGATTGTGCAGAAATATGAAGAGGTAGGGGAAGGGAAGATTGACAATTATTCTTTTATTTTCCTTAACCATACTATTTTAATTTTTTTATCATTATTGTTTAGAGTTTTGTGCAACTGATTATCGTAATCATCACTTTCCCAAGGGAGAGTCTCATTTTTCAGGAATAGATGTCTTTGTTCAATTTGCCTTGAAGATATTTATACAAGTTGTCATCAATGAATTTTAATGCAAACTTGAGTAAAATATATTTGAATATGTTTGCAAGGCAATGAAAAGTAAGCTTTCCCTCCAGAGAAGTGCTACACTTACACGGATTAAGATACTTTTACAAATAAATTTACGTTGGATATATAAGCAACAGTCTGTTTTCCTATTTAAACTATCAAAACTTTGTCAAGACAATTTGAAAACCAGATCTGTTTTGCTACAGGGTAATTACACATGCTGACTATACCCTAAAGTAGGGACTTCAATTGTTCAGTGTGATTTAGAGGAGAGGATGGAGATGGGCCACGTGGCCTTTCGTCTGCCTTTGGCTTTGTCATTTAATTTCTTTCATTCTAAAACATATAGTGCGGTGATTTTAAATTTTGAATACCTAGGAGTTATCTGAGGAGATTGTTAAAATGCAGATCAGCCACTGCCTCCAAAATTCAAATTCTCCAAGGAATTTGTATTTCAAACAAGCATTTCAGGTGGATCTATACAGTTGATCCAAGGAGCACATTTTGAGGCACATGGTTATAACGAAATAATGTTGGTATTTGAGGGAAATCATACAAAAGTGCAACATGTACATTATTTCCCTCAATTAACTAGTAACCACAATTAAGTTATTGAACATTTGCCATAAATGACAAAATAATTGAGATCTTATAAGTTCTGGCTTACAACCAAAGCGGATAGTATTTGCATACATCTTTTTAAAAAAAATTTTTTTAACATCTTTATTGGAGTATAATTGCTTTACAATGGTGTGTTAGTTTCTGCTTTATAACAAAGTGAATCAGCTATACATATACATATATCCCCATATCACCTCCCTCTTGCGTCTCCCTCCCACCCTTCCTATGCCACCCCTCTAGGTGGTCACAAAGCACTGATCTGACCTCCCTGTGCTATGCGGCTGCTTCCCACTAGCTATCTATTTTACATTTGGTAGTGTACATGTGTCCATGCCACTCTCTCACTTCGTCCCAGCTTACCCTTCCCTCTCCCTGTGTCAAGTCCATTCTCTATGTCTGCGTCTTTATTTCTGTCCTGCCCCTAGGTTCTTCAGAACCATTTTTTTTTTTTTTAGATTTCATATATTTGTGTTAGCATACGGTATTTGTTTTTCTCTTTCTGACTTACTTCACTCTGTATGACAAACTCTAGATCCATCCACCTCACTACAAATAACTCAATTTTGTTTCTTTTTATGGCTGAGTAATAAAGGACACAACTTTATATTTACCTACAGTCCTTATGGCATTCTGTTCTGTTATGGGTCTCAAAAATAACCATAAATATTTTTATCACCAGTGAGAGAGGATTCTCCACATATTCTAACAACTTCTAAACTTTGTTTCAAAAACAAAATGAAACAAAAACAAACACATAGTTTGCATTATAGAAACTGAAGACCTTTTAATTAGAGTAACTTAATACCTGACTTTCCACCTATTTTCTATGAGGATAAAAGTTCTATTTAAGGACCTCTTATTTTATAAATTGCTTTTTAAGCATTTTTTAATGTTTTTTCAAAACAAGACTGTTGTGTGAGGAAAGCTGAGATTCAAGAGGATTCACTTGCTAGGACAGCCTCACAAAGATGTTACGATGTTTCAGAAAATTTGATGCTTTGTTAATAACAAGTTGCCTTTATTAAATCAAAAGGCAGCTATTTTATTGATGACTGTTCCTAAATTGTTGCTGCATGAAGAGCTAAAAAAAATAAACTCAAAGAATTAAAAAGCTCAAATGAAAGTGAAGAATGAAAATTGGTGAAGGTTGTCAAAAGGTACAAACTTCAGTTATAAGAAAAATAAGTACTAAGGATGTAATGTACAACACACGATGAATATAATTAACACTGCTGTATATTATATGTGAAAGTTGTTAAGAGAGTAAATCCTAAGAGTTCTCATCACAAGGAAACAATATATATATATATATATATATATATATATATATATATATTTTTTTTTTTTTTTTTTTTTAGGAAACAATATTTTTTTCTATTTTTTTAATGTTGTGTCTATACAAGATGATGGTGTTCACTACACTCATTGTGGTATCACTTCATGATGCATGTAAGTCACATCATGATGCTGTACACCTGAAACTTCTATAGTACTGCATGTCAATTATATCTCAATAAAACTGGAAGAAACAGAAACGAATGAAGATTTAGATAAGCCTTATAGTAACAATATTCCAGTCATTTTTATTTAGTAGTAATGGGGTAACATTACCAACTGGATAGACTCAGTATTGTAATGTGTTGGAGCAATAAGGCATGCAGGCTTCAGATGCAATCTTTGCATCAGGAGGTAGATGAAGTACAGTGAAAATTTTTGCACTAAATTCAGAAATCTTATAAAAACAATTTAAGGTCATTTATAGCAGTAGGCTTCAACAGCGTTTGAGTAACTTTTAGTAGTAATGAGAAGGTCATTGGTATCCTGAGGCTACACCCCAGTGATATGACTGGTCATGGCAAGTGCATGGTGCCTTGTCTGACCTATTTTTCTTCACCAGTGAAATGAAACATAGGAATCTTTAGCAATTTGTCTATGCAGACTTCTTCGAAAATGCTACCAGAGACGTGGAGGTTAGAGCCAAATGAATGATGATGTTGAAGAAGATGATGATGATATAAACAGCAGCAATTTATTACGTGGCTTAATTTTAAGCTCTAAATTATCCCTGAAAGTAAATATTCTCTTTTTTTTTTAATTAATTATTTATTTATTTATTGGCTGCGTTGGGTCTTAGTTGCGGCACCCGGGATCTTTTGTTGCGGTGAGTGGGCTTCCCTCTAGCTGTGGTGCACCGGCTCCAGAGCACGTGGGCTCCGTAGTTGTGGTGTGCGGGCTTAGTTACCCCGCGGCATGTGGGATCTTAGTTCCCCAACCAGGGATGGAACTGGTGTCCCCTGCATTGCAAGACCAATTCTTAACCACTGGACCACCAGGGAAGTCCTGTAAATATTCTTTCCTTCACTTTATGACGGAAGAGCTGAGGGTCACAAAGATTAAAGACCTTGAACTTACTTTCAGGTATTTGGAAAAGGTTTCAAAATATGTCAACAGGAGTTACCAAGCCATTGTGAGGGGCAGCAGTAGCATGTGTAAGGGTTTATGAAGTTCCTTAAAGCTATGCTCAGGAGTTTGCCTTTCATTTTGTAGTTGGATCTGTCATATTATCTGTGTTCTAGTAAGGCTGCTATGGTTTTTGTTTGGAAGATAGATTAAAGTGAGAAAAAGATTGATAAGAGTGCATGAGGGTAGAGAGGAGGAAAAGACAAAAAAGAATTACGTGATTGAAGAAATAGCACCGTGACCATTTTAGAGGTATGAGGAGAGGAAGAGGAAGAAATCAGAGACATGATTTTGAAGATTATGTTGACGTGACTGTGGAGGTGGTGGTACCATAAACATAAATAGAGGAAGAAGGGAAACAGAAACCTTGGAGAACTGTGTATGGCAGATAAGTACAATTTCCAAAAGCAATGAGCTTGAGGATATTTAGAAACTTCTGGCAGATATGTCAGGCTATTGAAATGAGGATTTGGAGCTCCTTATAAGGTAGCATTCAAAACCTCCCTGGTTATTTAATAATAATGACAATATATTATTTAAAAAATCCATTCTCGTTTATTAGAAAGTCACAAACTGGACTTTTATGCATGGAAAAGTGAAAGCTAAAAATAGTTGCTTCTAAAACCTATTTAGGGGCTCTCCAATAGCTGTTTCATATCTGCACTTGCCTATATGGCAGCCACTAGGCACATGTATTTACTGACTACTTGAAACATGGCTGGTGAGAGTGAATTTTAAATTTTAGGCAATATATTAAATATCTTACTTATAAATTTAGATATTTATAATTTATATTCATAATGTATAAATCTAGATATTTTATACATATTTTAATTACATATTTTAATCGAAAACAGAGTGCATTATTAACAATTTGTAGACCACAATTCCATTTGTAATATTCCACCAAATTCATCACTGATAAGGAAAATGGAAAAAAGTGCCCAATTAAATGTAAAATTGTTAAATGTTGCATGTTCTTTTAGCTGCACATCTCCCATTGACATTAATAAAACATGTAGGTAAAACAGTGTTCAATATTTTAAAATTCATAAATTGTACTTTAAATCTACCTAGGTTGCATTTTTATTTTCCTGGTTTCACTATAATTAAGATAATCTTTCAAAGCAGAGCCCAATTCAATTACTGATGCAACTGGAGTCTATTTTATAGTTATATTACACAGAGTTCTAATAGAGGATATCAATTTAGGAGTATGACATAGTGAATGTTGAGAATACAATGGCAGTTTCTTATTTAACATAAAAGTTTATGCGTTGATGGACTGCAGATTAAATATACTCCTTTACTGTGTTACAGTAGAATTATATAGGCACTTAATTTTCAGTAGAACGTTACAGAGAAAATAAATCAGCAGAATGTACCCAATCTCTGTTCACTTTTTCCTTTTGCAATTAAAAATATCTATATCTATATCTATATCTATGTCTATATCAATGGAATGCTGACATAGAACATAAAGATGTATCCTTAACTTACAGTCAGTTAAGTAGTCAGTCTTCCAGAATTAGCAAATTAAGCTCTTTGGGCTTCCATTCAAAAGATATCACATTTTTTTGCTTGCCCCAGCCTTTACATACTGTGTCTTCATTATGGGGTGGCAGAAGCTATCATCTAGCTACTGAGAGCAAAGACTTCTGTTTCAGACACATTTAGGTTTGTGATTCAGCACTGTTGTTTACTAGTAGACTTAGACAAATTATCTCCTTGCAAGGTTATTTTGAGGTATAATGGAAATGTATGGATGAATCCAGTGACAAATTTCACATTTTCTTTTTTGCATTCTCTACAATTTTTACTTTGAATTTCTGTGAATGAGAGCAAGCACTTAAACTTGGGAAGTAATGAGTGTGGAAGCTTCTACATTTTCAAAAACTCTCTAGTCCCCCTTCCTGATCTTTTTTTCCCTCTCTCATGTCCAATGCTGTAGAATTTTTCATTAGTTTATGTAGATTTTTAATTAAATTATATTTGAGTCCATAGCATTTTCATCAGTTTTTATAAAATTTAATTGAATTATGAATTTACAATAATAAGGAACATTTGCAAAAACAGCACTGCAGACTAATGCAGAGAGTACTTGGAGAGCATACAAATTTTCTGGTGTGTATGGAGGGCATGTACTTGCCGAGTAGGCATATAATTTATCATCCATGCCTAGAAGCTTTTGAGGGTAAAAGAAAATATAAATTATGACAGTCCTGGACAAACTGAGGCCTATGGTTACCGTAGTTAGAGGGTATGTCACTAGCCATGCTGTTTGGATCCTTTGGACATCAGCTCATATGTTTTACACAAAGAACAGAATTTATGGTTAATCTAGGCAATTAATTAATTAGAGGTTAAGAGAGCTTCCACTGTAACTTTATGCTTGTGCAATATATTAAGAGTTCACATTTATCGAGCTCATATTATAGACCTGACACCAAGTGAAATGCTCTCATGCATTACCTCATTAAATTCTCAAAGCTTATGGGATAAATTATTTTTACTTACATTTCACAGATGTGGAAATTGAAACTTAGAACTTCATCTTTGTACAATTTGCTAAATTCCATTGATTTCACTATATGCCAGACACTGTGCTAAACACTTATGTTCATTGCCTCATTTAATCCTCATAATTATCCTATTGGATCAATAGTGTTTTAACCTCCAGTTCACAGGTGAGAGATAAAAATGCTGCCCAATGTTATACAGCTGATAAGTGTCATAGACTGCATATAAACCCAGATCCACCAAATAAAAAGCCTGTCACTCAATTATTAGGCTAATTTCTGTTACCATGAAACTTTTGGTTCTGTCACATGGGGCAATCAAGAGCTTAAGGGAAAAGGAAGAGGATGGTACTGGTGGCCAAAGGGTTTCATGTGAAACACTTTAGTCGGATTATTGGGGGGAAGAGGCAGCTTTCCACTAGCCTATCTTCACGTTCTCATGCCTGGTCCACTCCCAGCCTGTGCCCAGGCTTTGCATTATTATACTCCATGGTAACATGTGCCCATGGATGGGGATCTGCAAAGTAACCAGCAGTGCTGGCCTGGGTTTCCCCAAGATTTAATTAGAAAGAGTTTAATGTGGACAAGTGGAACTAAGGTCATGGGCATCAAAAAGAAAAACCAAATGGTAATTTCCTTGAGTGATAAAGGTCACGAACCTCAAAATAATGAAAGTACTACAAAATATTAATTAATCAAAAAAGGTATCATGTCTTCACACAATTATTAGAGGTTTAAAAATTATTGAAATGACCAATTGTAGGAACAATTGCTTATAAAATGATGCTAAGACCACCAACTAATATTACTCTACATATTTAAAATAATAGCCAAAGGATTTATAAATCTAAACCTCTAGAATATTATCTTTACTAACAGGAAGAGAGGGCATGCACTAATGCTAAGGTGAATGTTACAGATGAAAAGTCTTATCATGATTTTGCTTTCAGTTAGCTCTTAGGCCTTAGAAGAATCCTGCTACACCTCCAAACGCCAATGCTACCTTTAATATGGGGATGCAAACATTAACTATTTTAACTCAAGGTTATTGTGAAGATAAGTGGTTCAACACTTTGAACATTCTTTCATATGGCGCTTCTCACATAGAATAATAATGATTTGTTATGCGTTTTCCTTCTCAAACTCCAAAGCTTCGTAAGCGCAAAGACTAACACAGTGTCATTTATCCTTGCATCCCCAGTACATAGCAAAGAACTTGGTACAGAGGAAGTATTTTGACGGTTTCCTTTTTGTTGAATGACTACATGAATAAAATGAAATGTGTCGAAAAGTGCTGTTGAACATTAAAAAGCATCGTAAAAATAAATTTTATAGTTATTCAGCTCCAGTTTATTGGTTGCGCCAATTACAGTCATCCCTTTTGTATCCGTGGGAGATTGGTTCAAGGACCCCGGGGATACCAAAATCCGTGAAGGCGTAAATAAAATGGCATAGTACTGCGCCTTCCCTGTCAGCCAGTTCGGAATCTGAGGATTTCAATATGCGGTTGGTTGAATCTGCGCTTGCGGACCTGTGGATACGGAAGGCTGACTTAACTAAATAAACCCACTTCACTTAGAATGTAATGTAAATAATTTATATATTAGTGTCTAATGTGGGAATTTCAAATGTTCATTTTTTTCTTCATTTCTTGAACTTTCCTTTATCATTTATCTTAAACTGCATATTTTTTTTTTTTTTTTTTTTTTTTTTGGTAAACGAATCTGCTTTTAAGGGACTATATTCTACTTGTTTGAAGGTGAACTAAATACACCTTTTAGCCCTGAATCCTGGTGCTGACTCGTTGACTCCGTGAGCTTGTCTATTACGTGACCAAATGCAGGTTGAGAACACATTAGAAAGATCTGACTTAGTCATATACATTTTAGTATTTCAAGAGGAGAGCACCAAGGTGGTAGAATATGTCAAGCAAATGAATGTAGAGAAACGCATCTTATTTCTCATCTCGGCTAAATTATTTTCATTATTTTTTTGTTATGCACGTTCTTCCAATTCACCTAAACTGCACACTTGACAGATGGCAGGGACTGCAAAGGCTCAAAAGCCACGAGCCGTGTGTGGCATATTTGGCACAAAATCATGTCTTCTAATGACCAGATTTCTCACCCATTGCCCCCTCCATTCTTTCTCCCACCCCACCCGACACGCACGCCAGCAAAAGCCCTTCCCAGTAGTTTTAGAGCAAAATGATGGCTTCTTGAATTTTGGGGTAGAGAAATTTTAGAGTCACTATTGATACTTCTTGCACCCTAAATCTTTCCTAGAATATGAATGGAGCATACTGAAGGTGGAAACAATATTTATCTAAAAAAGCTGAATTATATTAAAATTATAAATTTTAGAACCAGCACGGGCATGAGTTAGGCTGATACCTTCAGCAGAAAAGGAATTTCACCAAGAAATGTTTAGAGAGTGGGAAATCAGGTCTTTTGAATCTTAATGTGATATTCTTCCATCACAACCATTGCATTAATGGCACAACTTTAAGTTCATCTTTAATTTTCTAATTTTCTTGTTATTTGTATTTTGAGATATGAGAATTTAGGAAGTTACTGGATAAGTGATCATAATCAGTTAAAAGGAATCTATCTTTAGAAGTACTAGTGTGAGAGACTGGTAATAAAGACATTTTATTGGACCAATAAACTTCCTAGAGACACTTATTATGACTCTTAAAGACACTAAGATATATGTGACCTAAGAGAGTTAATGGAATTTTCAAATATCTCTGTAGATGGTAAGAGCGTAGGCTCTGACTTCAGATGACAAATGTTTGAATCCTAGCTGCGCCACTCCCTAATTGTAGGAGCATAAGGGTGGTAATTATTTTAATCATCTAAAAATACTAGAACTAGGACGAGGTCTTATTTTTATGAATTCTTATGGCATTTGGGGGGGTGTTAAAATCCTACTGTTCCTCATATTTAACTGGTGTATTTATGTGTGTGTGTGTATTTTATGTATTAGATAGCCAGATGGATAGATACAGATATAAAATCAATTAGATTGTGAACTCCTGGAGAGCAAGGTTTCCTTTTCATATTGTATTTGGTAAAGAAGATGCTCTTTAGATACTTTTGGGTGAATTACTTTCATGTCCACATTTTCCAACTTTCTTCGTGAACGCACTTGAAGTGGTTTAATTCTAGGATACTTCAAGAGAAGTATGAAGCACTCAAATCAAAAATTAAACAGAGGATTCTAATTAAAAGGGTATATCCAATTTAGGAACATCGGTGCTTACATATTCCACTTGGTTCAAGAATACAGTACAGAGGGAATAAAAATGAATTAATTTCATTGAATTTAACTAAATGTCATTTTATTTTGAATGTCTTCATGTTTCTGAATTTTTACTAATTGCAGTACAGTGCATTTCTAGTCTATAAAAAAAGGGTAAGAAAAACATTAGTAAATCATGTATTTATTATAGTAAAATATCTTCTTAAAGGGTTAAAAATGCTAAATTTAAGTATTTTGTACTGATTAACAAACACGACAATTAACTCACATTGTCATTTTCCTGGTTTATTTTTAAATAGTAATAATCACACTGATTGTAATACTTATATAAACTTTCTTAGATTTTATGCATACTGCCAGAGTCAGTATTTACATATATCTGTCAAGGTAGAAGGGCAGTTATTTTTAGCCCAATTTTATAAATGAAGTAAATGAGGTGCAGAAAATTTTAGGAAATATTTCAAGGCTTTGTGCCTAGTGAATAACGAAGTAGGATTGTAGCTCTTATTTTCATGACTTCTAATTTATTATTCTCTTTTGGCTTTAACATGTACCCTTATTAATTTTATCAAGTTAACTACTAAATAACTACATTCTCCATACATTGACCAGTTAAATGCACCCAGGGTGGTTGTCTCTAAGGATTTTTTTTGCAAACCTGAAAAATTTTAAATATGATGCTAATTAATTACCTATAAATTTAACAAACAGAAATTAAGTTGTGATTGGAGAAGTCTAAAAGGGTCTTGATTTTTTTCTGCTCTCTATGAATTAAAACAGCTAACAGAAAACAGCAATGATACTCTTCTTGGTAAGATGATGCTGACCTTTATTCATAATTTTTTTGTCTTTACAAATGACTATTTTAAAGAAAGTATTAAATATTAATATTTTTAATTCTAAATTTTCTAAATTTTTTAACAAAATAAGACAAACAGAAGAAAAAAAATCTAATCCTCACTATAGATAACCACTTCTAAACTTTTGCTGTATATAGATATAGGTATGCATATAAATATATATGCATACCTATATCTATGTATTTCTGAATCTGTAATTTTATCTCTATAGATATATTTTATTACTCTATGTAGATATCTCTACCTTTATTTTATTTCCACGTCTATCTTGGTAGGTATATCTGTCTCTGTCTCTCTCATTTTCTCTCTGGTTCTATCTCTATTGTACAGATGTCTTTCTATCTCTCTCTGTAGATATCTCTATCTCTGGATGCAAAAATGAAATGTGTGCTGTCTTTATATAAACAATATAGAATCATCCTCAATATTAATTTGTACCCTGAGTTTTTTTCAGTTAATTTGTGAACATTTTTTTCATATCATTAAGTATTTTTCCAGAATACCGTTTTACTTGGTTACAAAGAAGTTCAATATATGAATGCCCCAGGATTTACCTAAATTATTCTTTATTTATTACCTTTACTGAGGTAATGTCCATATTTTTACTGTGAAAAGCAGCACCACAGTGAATATTCTCATAGCAAAAATTTTTGACACATCGAAGCTTAATTCCTTTAGTTGATTTTCTAGAAGAATTTCTGGATCAAATAGAAATTAAATTTTTAAGATTTGGGGTTTATATTATAGATTACATTATAATCTTCTGAAGTGTTGTAGCAGTTTATACTCCAACCAGAAGAATAAACATCCCTGAATTTTATAAACATTGGTTCAAAAATGTATTCGATTGGCAGCAAATATTGTTTGAATTGCGTTTTTTTAGTATGAGTGAAGCTAAACATTAAAAAACACACATGGAATTTGTATTTCTTCTCTGTGAATTCACTGCTTGTGTTCTTTGACTCATATTTCACCTTAAAAAATTGTATAATTAATTTAAAAAATAGAGTTTTTCACATATTAAGTGTGCTAATCGACGTCACATATGTTGCAAATGTCATTTTCTTCTTAGGTTGTTTATTGTATTTTCATTTTACATGTGATATTAACAATCTGAATTGTCTTTCTGCACAGTGGTAGTGACAACTAAATTTTAATTATGTACCTACACATAGGGCAGGATCTACCTGCACACAGGTGATAACCACTCCCTCATAAGGAAGTGTCTACTCTTATATAGAGCAATCTCTCTAATTTTAGGAAGTTTAAATTCTCATTAAATGGTAGAAATATTAACTATATCTTGGTCAATGACCATTAAAAATAAATACTCACAACATGTTGAAATGCAAAGAGCAGAAAACCTGGTTGGAAATCCTAGCTCTGGTAATTAAAAGCTGTTTGATTTGAGCACATTATTGAACATGCTTGAGACTGTTTCATCACCTCTGAAATAATTAAAACTATACCCATTTACATTAAGGATTGTTGTAAGTCTCAAATGAGATTATTATGTAAAAACAACTGGCAAAGTATCTGGTATATAATATAGTGCTTAATAAATAATGCTGTCTGTCCTTCCTTCATCTGTGTGTTAAGAGTGCTATTCATTGTATTTTTCTAGAGGTTGTTATCTATGAAAGTTTTTTCTTTTACAGAAAAAACTGGTGCTGGTGGTAGTGGCAGGGTCAGGTGTAGAAATCTCACTTCCATTGTCATTCCATAATTTTAAGTAAAATTATTATTATTATTATTTCATGAATTTTATAGATGATTACAGTACCTTCTGATGTATCATTAGTTTCCAGGATTTAAAACTTCCCTAAGATAATTTCTTACTCCTCAAAATTGTAATACCTTGTGTTTGTATAGCACTTTTCAAAGTTGTCAGCAAACAGTGCTTTTAATTAATCTTCACACCACTGAGGTAATAGTAAGAAATAAGTATTATTGTGCCTCTTTCACACATTCTGAAAATACTTAGCAGAAAGACAACTTCTTCAAGCTTGAGCAGAAATTAAGTGGTTCTCAAGTGATTCTATGGAAATGCATACCCAGGAAACTGGAATCAACTTAGTTTTGTAACGTAATCATTTTGAAGATGCGTGTGAGTAGAAACCAGTAAAAAGGTCCGGTCCACATGGTATTGGCTTTGGGTCCAGCACAGGCTTCTAGGTACCGAACAATTATATCAAAGGATATCTACTAATATGGGTTATATTTGTTTTCTAAACTTAGCAGATGTGCGTCATAATTTTCAATTTGTGTGTTTCCACTGAAGCATTTATGCTTTTCTTTTCTTAGGTATAAATAGTTCTCATAGTCTTTTTATATTTTTCAAACGATTATATAGGCATGACTCCGTTACCTGCAATGGAAGTTTTTATTGCTAGCATTTTCCAGGATAGCTAAGGAAATTTATTACAAGAAGTGAAACAGCCTGTTTGTAGATAAAATATTTAGCAAACTATCCCCAGCAACCAAATTATTACAAGAAAGCTGTAAATCTATAGAAAGAAGGTATTTTGAGGTTGGTCAAGTCAGTCTCAGGTCGTATTATTATACTTTACTATCTTTATAAATCTTGTCTTCTGCCAAAGGGACTTCTAATGTCAAAATAAATGTGTTGACATACCCGAGTCGTGATGTGAAAAAAAAAAAATTCTCTGGGATGGGATTTGGTTTAGTTTGAATGCTGTTCCAGGAAGTTTAGAGATTTTGGGGAAAAACTTGTTAAAGTTACACTTCTGATAGAACGGATACTGAAGACAGTGTGTAGAGTTACAGGGAGGCTATAGAATATAATTACAGACAACAGAAAGGCATTCTGAAAACCACTGATTTTACCCTATGCTAGCATATCTTCTTTCAGGGAGGAATTTGCCATGAGAAGATGAAGAAGCCATAATCGATCCATCAATTTTTGTCAGTTAATGTGACTTCTGATATGTGCTCAGCCCTGCACTATGTGCTGAGGGTTATACCATCATGGAGGTGGTCAAATACAAACTCAAACAACTATCTAGGAATGAAATTCTAGTATAGGCACATATCTCAGTGCTCTGCCGGTGTGTAGGGGGGAGTGGGGGCCGAGTGGGGGCCTGGCACATGGCCGGAGGACAGAGGGTTAGAGAGCGGCTCTGCGTGTGAAAGGGGCCAGGGAAAGCTTCAGTGCAGAACTGTTCCTTGAGTTTGTTAACCTTGAAAAAACAAAAGAGCCAGTTATTTTACCAGCAAAATGAGTTTATTTGGGAAGATCAGAGGAATTGCAATTTGGGCCATGCAAACTGTGGTGAACCACAAGCAAATCCGAGGAGACAAATGGGAGGTCAGCCTTCAGCAGGTATTAGGAGGAAATTGGGGAGGCTGTGACGGCTCTTCATCAGCTGCAGGTGGTGGGAAGCTTATTGTTGCTGGGTCAGAAGGGAATCTTTCTTCCTGCTGGGGTCTGTAAGCCGTGGTGAGTGATGTGTGCGTGAGAGTTCCCCCTCAGAGCTTCCTGACTTTAATTTAAATTTTTTTCTTCTAGTTTTATGGAGATATAATTGACATACAGCACTGTACAAGTTTAAGGTATACAGCACAATGATTTGACCTTATACACATGAAATGATTACCACAATAAGTACAGTGAACATCTATCATCTTATACAGATACAACATTAAAGAAATAGAAAAAAGATATTTTGATGAGAATTCTTAGGATTTACTGTCTTAACAACTTTCATATATAGCATACAACTGTGTTAATCATATTTATCATGTTCCATGTTACATCCCTAGTACTTATTTATCTTATAACTGGAAGTTTGTAACTTTTGACCAGCTTCATCCAATTCCTCCTTCCCTCCACACCCCCTGACTATGGTAACCATGTATCTGACCTCTTTTTCTATGAGTTTGTTTGTTTGTATTTGAAGTGTTAGTTGATCTACAACATTATGTTAGTTTCTGGTACATAATATAGTGATTCCATATTTCTATACATTTCAAAATGATCACTGTGTTAAGTCTAGTTGTCATCTGTCACCGTACAAAGATATATAATTATTGACTATATTTCCCATACTATACATTTCACATATGTGACTCATTTATTTTGTAGCTGAAAGTTTGTACCTGTTAATCTCCCTCACCTATTTCTCTCCTCTCTCCACCCTCTCCCCTCTGGTAGCTACCTGTTTGTTCTCTATATCTATGGCTCTGTTTCTGTTTAGTTATGTTTGTTCATTTGTTTTTAAATGAGGTTTCCTTTATTTATTTTCACAAGGTAATTCTTCAAGGATAATCGTATCTAAAAAATTGATCTGTTATGTGTAATTTAGTACAATTCTAGCCCAGTATAACATTTCCATTTATAGAGATGTTACATGTATTCAAAAATGCCTTTTGTTTTTGTTGTAAGTCTGAAGCTCTAAAGTTGGATTGAACTCTGTGTTCCCTTTATGCATGGCTATTCGGTTTATATCAAGAGACAACTTGAGTAGTTTCTTAGTGTTTTGCTTTTTCCTCTATATTACCACTCTAAGTGGAGCTTATGCATTATGGTGAATACACACATTTCCTTGCTCACATATTCAAGACAAGACAGTTTCTAATCCTCAATCTTTGTGCACAATGCCACAGAGAAAGGATTATTTGCACAGTGCATCTGTTTCTGTCTTAGCATGTTATTTAATTACTTTTTCTACATTTTTGATTTTTAAAAATTATTTTCAATGAAATTCTTAAGTTGTTTTGGACGAGTAATTCATTGCCAACAGAATTGATCCTGAGATTGAGCAAGAAAATAGAAAGAACAGAGGCAATATATTTTTAAATTAAAAAAGGAAAAATTTCATGTAAAATTAAACTGATTGGAAGAAAGTCTTTACTGAAGAACCAGTACAGTCATTGACCCAGCCTCCTTCTCTTACAGTCACTGCCAAATCTAGCATCGCATTTATTCCTCTTTATTCTCATTGCTGATGAAATGTAGAAAGTCTTCAGAGACAAGAACAGGAAAACACGTTGTCCCCGGTAAAAGAGTTGCATCCACGAAAGAAATGCTTTGTATCAAAGAGGGATGCTATACTTTTCCCCTCCATCTAGCTCTAAAATGTTAAAAAAATATGTCAGAGAATTATCTTAACTTTTGATTATTTGGTTATCTTATATTGAAAAACTCAAAGATCTGTAAAATTCAGCTAGCCATTTAGATGCTTAGATTTATTCTAGATTTTGATGTTCAGTAACTGAGTTTTTGTTTTATTTCTGTTTAGAATTCTGGCCTTGTGTAGAGACTGCTTATTTTTATGATACATGATAAGATTTACCTTGCAGTTAGTTATGGTGAGCAGTTTATAAGCATCTATACACTCATACAAACATACCCATTTTAAACACATGGATATACTACCAAAGGGGTTCAGTATGCATTTATTCATTCACTCATTCATTTAGTCAACAAAGTATTCCTTCATATGTGTTATATGCCAATTACAATAAATATAACGATTCTTAAGATCTTGAGACCTTAGATTGTTTTTCACAGTTGAACTTCTTTCCTTTTGAAATTGAAATTTTACATATAATCTTTCTATTCAGGGATGAAGAAAATTGCATTCCCTAAGGTAGGGCACTGGAGAATTTCTGGGGAATCATGGAGAAATTGTAGCTCTAGGGCATTTGGAAATGTGTCCATAGGAAAGATCAAAGCTTTGATCTTTCTTCATGTTTAACAGTGGGAGAGGCACAGACCATAAATATGTTTTAACATATTCCTATATACTCTTACCCACAACACCACAAACATTTTCTCTAAGTTGCAAACACCATTTGGTGTTATATATTTTAGGATCTATGTAAAACATATAATTCTCGTTTTCTCTGCTCTCCTAGTCTAATTTCAGCTTCTCATGGTAAAATATGAAGCTTTTGTGTTTAGTACATGTTTATCTCAGTGAAGTAAGAAAATACACTTTAATAAAATTCTCTGTGCTCTTACATTAAACTTGGGTATAGATAGAATCTACAGAAATTTATGCTACCATTACTTAGGTATTCTCTAGTCATACCCAAGTTGATTAACTTGTGGTATTCAAAGACCATCTTAAGTGAAGACCGCTGAAACTCTAATATAGCAGGGATGTAAGTTATGTTAAAAGTATCCTCACTATACCTTGACGTCATTCCTTTTGCTTACCAGATTTACTCTCCTGGTTAATATAGAAGCTGACTGACTAGATTGGAATCCCAGCCCTACCTATGTGAATTTGCACAAGTGAATGTCTATGTGCTTCACTCATTTATAGAATGAAGGATTTCCTCGAGGATTACAGGGGTTGACACATGTACAGAACTTAGAACAGTGCTTGTTACGTAGTAAGAGCTTTCAATATGTGTTGACTATTATGATGATGAAGACTGATTGCACTGAAGGAAATTGCTATCACCATTCAACAAGTCATTCTGTATTCTCTACGCTAGTATCACATTTTCTTGAAAGTCATTACAATGATAGAATATAGGTTTATTTGGAAATGTTGAACTGAATGTTCAAAAGCATAAGTTTGAGCAAAGCCAGGAGTTAAACTCCTTTGTATTTATATATCCTGAAAACGAGTTATAATAAAGTGCCCTCCAACCAGGGTTGGTCTCCCACTACCCACTACTCTGGCTTTCTGAGCCTGTGAAATCACACACCCAACATTCTTGAATCTTTATTCAGACTACTTTTTCCTAGCACTTATTCACAGTTTATGGTTTCTTATTCTTGCCCATTCTGCCTAATGAATATTATATACAAGCTACCTAAGATGGGCTGAATGTATTTTGTGTTATTAACCATAGTCACCCAAAAATGGAAGTAACAACACAAAGCATGAATACAAGTGACAATAATAATACAGCCAGAGAGCTTGAGTTCTGAAGTAGAAAGGGGAATGTAATAATAAGGATAATCAGGGGTCTCCTCTTATAACTCAGAGAGTAACTGAACATGTACTATCTTTTTGCAACACCAGCCTCCTACTGGGATACCTGGATACTATGTATTTCTGCTCTTAAATGTCTACTCTCCACCCTGCTTTCCTTTCAGAAGTACCAGAGGAAGCGGGGTTTCAACTCATTTGCCCCTTTACTTGTAAATTTGTGTAATACATTTTGGAGGTCTTATTGTATCATTACTTAGATAGTCTAACAAAGGACATTGCCTAAATAAACCTAGACTTCCCTTCTAAAATTCTAATGGTTACCATGTGAATAAATATATTATAAGACAGCGGACAGATCCGTGGTTAAAAATTAAGGTATCTCTTGGAATGCTTTACAAGAGAGGAAATTTTTCTCCTCCAAGGTTAAAATGGATTAAACAATAAAAGAACAAATGAGTACTGCCAAGAAGTTGATTTGCATCAGAAACCTTACCTTGTTTTCTCAATTAAAGTTACTAGGAGCCATGGAATATCCCATTAGGAAACAAACAAATTTGGTCAGACAGCATGTGATGAGATATTACCAAAATGACCTTGTGTGGAAAGTAATTATTGTATGAGTCATTTAGATCCATAAAAATAAGGATTTATTAAGTCTTAGAAAATTGAATGCTTTTAATGGGGTTTATCATAGAGATATGGTTGCCTTTTCATTTAAATAATGAGGACAAAAGTGATTTTTTTTCTCACCAAATACTAATGAAACTAGCATTGGCATTAGCAAGGTGTACTATTGATGTAATAAATCTATTATTAAAAGTTGGTGAAACTAAAATTTTTATGAATTGACTCATGGTTTTTCCATTGATTAGATTAAATTTGGAGCTATTTCAAACCACAAAAAATCTTACTCTTAAGCTTTATTGGAACTCAATAATGCTTGTGTATATTTGGCTAGGTAGAGAGAAATAGATATATATAGCTGGAAAATAAGATATTAAAATAAGCCTGTAAAAGGATGTGGAAAAAAAACCCTATACTGTACCTCTTCCTAGGTATACTTCTTAAGTTATTAATGTAAGTAATGGTATATAGTTTATTTTATTTAGAGCATGAATGCAGCCATAATTCCATCAATTTTTTAAAATTATGAAGTCAGGAGTTTCAACATTTAGGTCAAAACTCTAACATTTTGGAAACCAATAATACAATCATAGCTGTCATCTGCCTTCTACTCAACCCCAACAGATTCCAGACTGGCTATGTGTTTTTCTTCTATAAAGAGGCTTCCATTAATTCCATTTCAGTCTTCAGATTAGAAGGTATACATGTTGAGGAACTTTTGCATTTTATTCTCCTGAGACTTGTATTTAATGTTTGGAAACATTCACCTTTCCTACAGAGAGATTAAGGAGATTATTCAGATCCTGAAGGGGTGTTTTCTTCTGAAGGGATAATGTGAGGAGGAATCATAGCATCTCTTGACGGAGCAGAGTTTAACCACCAACATTGGCCTGGTGGAGTGGGGGTTAGGATAAATAGATAAAACAAGAGAAGAAAACAAAACAAAACAAAACAAAGACATTTGGTTAGTTCACACTTTAATCAGAGTATAGATCTGATTCTATCACTCTCTTGCACAGAGCTTCAATATTGTTTTGGGCTTTGAGTTCAAAGTCTGTAGATTAAATTTAGGTCCCTAAATTATTTCTTTTTTGTCTGATCTTTCTAGACTCACATTCTTCTGCTCCTCCACATAAAACTATTGCTCAATAATACTACATATCTTGCTTTCTAACATTTCTATTCCTTCTCTTTCTTGATCCAGGAACACCTTTCCCTCCTTCAGTGATCTGGACTTTGGTTCAAGTGAACCCTCCCTGTCCTCCTGAGTTAGGCCTCTTTCTGTGCTTCTATAGGCACACGGTGTTTCTCAAACACAATACTTATACCTTTACAATAAGTGTTACTTTACCCATCTCACTTGTGTAGCACTTCAGTCTCTTTGAGGTAGAGAATATATCATATACATCTTTGTGGTATCAGTATCTCATATCTAATGTTTGCAAAAATGTAGGTGTATAATTAATGTTTATGAAATGAATAAGAGCTGAGGGAGGCTCAGTTCTTAGACCAGGCTGATACTTTTGAACTTGAAAGTGGTCTCCAAGATCATATCCAAATCCTGAATTACACACAGGACCCAAGAGGTCAGGACTTCAGTGACAGACTGAGACCAAAACTCTAAATGAGGCTGAAACTAAAAGTGTTAATGCACTTATTGCCTTGAGGCAACTTGATTTGATGTTAAGTTTCTAGAAGGGCAAGGAAAGCAGACATGGTGAAGTAGTAGCAACTTCATAAAGATTTGGGTATCAGAGAGAGCATTCTAGAGAGAGAAACCAGGCTATGTATGACTCTCCCCTCTTCCCCTCCTCCCTGTCATTGGCCTCAAATCTGTCTGTGGGGCTGCTCTACACTTTCTACCCTGGAAGCTGGCCACTGATGAGTTTTGCAGAATTTCAACAGTGACTTTACCCAAATGGCAAAAAGAACAGCCGTGAGCCAGGTTTGGTTAGCCTCTCTTTCCTAGCTTGCTGATTTCCCACTTAATTTCTCTTATAACTAATATTGTAACAGATTTTCTTTTTTATTTAAATAGATTCCTATGACAATCCTAAAACCAAACCACTATTTTCAACTCTAAATCTATTTTTCTGTTGGCTGTTATTTTTTATGAGCCACCTTTCCTCTCAAAATGCTTACAATTTCAATAGGCAGGCAAAAAATAAAAGTGCTACTATATGTGAAATTGACATAAGGAAAAGTCACTTGTCCAGAATGTTTAGGAAGAACTTCAATACAAAATGGCAACTTTAATTACGTTAAGTACCTCTAGTTTTATTTGGATTTATTGAGTTAAAAATCATCAATTGAGAGGCATAGCAATATCTTAAGGATGATTACTACCTAGGTCTAGGTAGCCCGTAAATTTATATGTTCTCTGGAATTTTAAATCATTGCCATGGTTTATTTAATAGAGGCATTCGAAAGTCATCTATTTCTGTATTTTTGGAATTTTATATTCTTCCTTCTCTAAAGAGATATCTGAGTTGCATATAGTTTATATGAATAATTCACAGTCTCCTAAATTTAGGTGCAGCATTTCTAATTGTGCATTAAACAAAGAAACAAACAAAATACTCAAAATAAGATCATTTGTACCTACTTGAAACTAATGTAATATTACAAGTATAGAGGGAAAATTTTTGTTAAACATGTTGACAACACTCAATTGAGTGTCATTGTGAAAGAAGTTTAATTTTGTGAAAATCTTACCTATCTAAGGAAGTGATACAAAATTACAAAGAGGATGGATTTCAGAAATTGGTATAGAAATATTCCTTTGACTTTGAAAGCTTTTTAAAAATGTATTTCCTACTTTCAATCAAAAGTTTTTTTCAGCAGAATTTAGCCAGCCAAGAACTTATTTTAGAAGTATGTTTATTTAAAAAATAACAATATTGTTATTGTTATTACTGAATGGTAACATTTATTTCAGAGAAGCTAGAGAGTTGTACAGACATTATATGCTTAGACTGAGTAATCAAAGATATGGCAGTAGCTCTTTTATGATGATAGAATGTCATGTCGTAACAGATAACAACCTGTGCAGAATTATGAAACCAGGAAATGAGCTTTATAATACTCGGTTCAGTTCGCTGCAGGTTAGATCAGACTTGTTTTTCTTCAACATAAACAGTCATTTTTGTAATGAGGGATGTATTTGTATTCCCTTGAATGGGCACCATTCTGCCCACATCAGTAGAAACTGTCTTATCGAAAGATCCTAAATCCCCTAATAGTCTACAAGTTATATTTATTTGGCAGTTTTGACAGATTTGTGTTTTAAAATCATGTCAGATCAAAGCCATTTCAAGATCTTTGATTCAAAACCCTTTACTGAAATAGCATTAAAGGTCTGATTGAAACTGACAAGCAAAAGAAAATTGCAAGTTAAGGTTGTCATTCCCAGGCATTCAGCAAGTTCCAGAGAAATTTTTGTGTTCTATAAAAGAGTTCCTGAAATGCTAATTATAAAATGACCTTTTGTATATAGGACTTACTTGATTTTTCTGTTGGTTTTCCCTTTTAAATATCCTGACGTTTCATATCTTTGGGTTTCCCAGATGTTATCCATTTTTAAAACTTCAGCTATGGGGGGAGATTAAGCATCTGTAACACACACACTTAATAGGACTTCCTGAAGGATCTCAAGAAGGATCTTCTTGAAGGATATATTTCTGAAGTATCATTTTTTTGTAATTATAGAAGAATAAATCTCTTCTTTTTACCATTATTTGGTTTTATTTCCATAAATATCAGTTTGAATCATCTATGTTGAATCTATTTACCAGTGATTAGCATAATTTTAAACCTTAATTGAATCAAATTAGATATCACATTGTCTTGCCACAGTGCTCACAAATGTCAAGGTCACTTTAATTCTTCTCCCTTTTGATGACATGATGTTTAGTAACAGCTATGAACAGTTAGGTAACAGGGGCAGCAACAGAAAGACAAAGAGAGCTATATGCAACTTCACAACCAGCTCCATGACATATTAATTCTATATCAGCTATGTTACATATATGAAGTTGACATTATTTTAAGGAATACCCCTACTGAGCTTTCATTTGAAAGAGATTTATATAAACAAAATCTCTGTATCTGGCATTCTATTAACCAGCACCTTAGCTAACTCTCACTTGGATGGAGGGTTAATTGTTTTCATGATGATAGCCCTGAGGAATTATCAATAGAGTATTCTTAAGTGTCTGCTGAAGGACAAAAGAGGTTTATCTGGTGGGGTACACTTTTAGTAGGAAGCATAGTTCATTGTTTTCTAATTCTTTGAAAACATATAATATGCATGAGGCACATAGGATAACTTCCAATAAGAATAAGTTATGAACCTAACCATTTAAGATAACAAAGAATGTGTTGGGTTTCCTTTTGAAGTGTTTATATTAAAAAAAATAAATTTTTAAAAAGTGTACCAATATTTTTAGCATACTTCTTTATTCATAAACTGGTGTGTCTAAGAAGAAGAGGGGAATGAAACATAATATCTATTAAGTACCTCCTTAGTAAATGTTAAGGACTATGGTTTAGGTTTTGCAGGTGTGCTGCATGTAATGGCTCCTGTCATGGGGTATAAGTGGGGATCTGAAATCCCCTCTCTCAGTTCCTTAAACCATGAGACTTTGGTGAAGCACGGAAGCATTTTTAGAAATTAGTCTGCCCAGAGCAAATGTTTATTTAAATTGCTTTCAAGACACCTTATGCTAGCAGAGACCCTGGCATTATGCAATGCCTTTTACATAGATCAGATAATTTTGAAGCTCAAATAGTAACTATATAAAGAGTTTATTATCTCTCTTCTTCAAGTGGGACACTAATGTCCAGAGTTACACAGATAGTAAATGGTGAAGATATGATTCTATTCCAGTCTTATAAAATTTATTTTCTATTATACCATGAAAATGCGGTTAGGTACAGGAAAACCATGAGAAAGATGAAAATAAAGAACCTAGCAAAATAAATATAAGAATTAATGTGAAAAATACATCTGTTGCTAATAAAATGGACTATTAATTTTAAAGCTTGTATTTTTAATATGTAATTTTCTCCCTCTACATTTATATGTTCTATGAGTATATTTTAGCACCTTAGTCTGAAAAATAAGTTTTTCAGAATACTTGTACTCTCCATTTATTTCCCACAAATGCTGTTTTAATCAGTATTTATAATTTATAAAGTCATTTTCTTTTAAACTAAATTAATACACAGACATCTTATAAAGGGTACATATAAATTAAATGTATTATAAATGCATTTACACATTTGTATATTCTCATTTTATAATTCTGTATTTAAGAATATGTAAAGGAGTTTTCTAAGTCCTATTTGTGAGTATCACCTTGAGGACTGAGATAAAATGGCAACGTAGGTATCAGACTGTGTGGGAATTTTTCTCTGAAAATATTTAATTCTCCTTGAAAGAATTTGCCTTTGCAATTTTTAGTATTATGCAAGTTAAAGAGTGACTATGCTTTGTCTCAAAATGTGTCATAAAATATTTCTTATACTAGCAAGAAGAATAATCTTATTTATTAATATTCTTTTATTGATTAAGTGCATTTTCTTAAGTTAGCTCATAGAGCTTAGCTAATGATTGTTAACAGCCACATTTCTATACATGAATAAAGGAGCCAGAGAGAGAAATCTCCCACTCGTGAAATTTGTTGCAGAGGAGTTACTTAGATCCTGTTTATTGTTTTCTTGATGTATAGTTGGGGCTACTGAAGTTGACTTTACAGCCTCAAAAAGTGACCCTCTGAGGCCCACCTGTACTCCTCTGGGTCTCCATGAAATATGAAAGATGCAGACAGTTTAGCTGAGGCATAGAGCAGATAACTCCTTATGGTCTTGAAGCTACATTTATCCCCTAGGTCTGCAAGAAGCTTCTACCCAGAGGCTAAAGGTGGAAAGGAATGCTTTCCTTTTCTTGTTATACCCAATAAAGGGACTTCCTTTCCTCTTTTTCAGTATTTGGTAATAAAGAATGGTTAATTAAGCCCAGTTATGATTAGATTGAAAGAACTGAAATAAGATCTTTGTAAACCACTGAAATTTGTCCACAGTAGTCATTGTGCAACAGCCATATTGTATAGTGAAATTTTGGCCCACTGGAATCATTCAACAGAAACAGTACACTAAGCCTGAGATGAAAATTGTTTTGATTTTTAGATTATAAAAGTGAAGCTATGTTTTAGTTCTTTTGACATGTTTCAATGGTCCTTTATTTTAATTCTTGAAGATATTTTCACAGAGAAGTGTGCTTACTCCTGTATATTCAAGCTCTTCTTTTCCACTGATTTCTTTCTTTCTGCCTATTTTGAGTATTCATACTCAAAATATCTTCTAAAAGAAGAGCAAAAACCAAGCAAAGACAAACAGACCTTCCTTTAACTCTTCCACCCCTTCAGCATTTTGCTTTCCTGTTATGGTGAGTTTTGTGAAGAAGAGTTAGCCCTTCTTTCTTCTATGCCAGTCTTTCCTAAACCTAGTTTGCTTCTGGGCCCAATACTCCCTTGAAAAGATTCCCATTCTGGTCACTGATTACCTCCCATTGCGGAAGTCCAAAGACCCATCTTAAGTTTTCTTTTATTTCTCCCTGATATTTGTAACTGTTAATAACACTCTACTCCTCAAATTTTTTTCCTCCTTTGGCTTTTTGAAAATTAAACTTATCAGTACAAATATAATTATTTTGTCAGTAGACAATTCCCATAGGAGTAAAACACACTTAATTTGTCTGGATAGCTTCACCTCATAATTTCTTTTTTTTTTTCACCTCTTATAATTTCTAACTTCTGCTTTCTACAAATTAACCTCATTAAATAATTCCTAACAAAATATATCTGTACATTTTGTTTGTTTCACCTCAGAAATATATCTTGAACCGATTTCCTTACTCCATCCTGATGGCTGCTGCCATGGCTTTAACCCATGCCCTTGTCTTCTCTTGCTTAGTTGATTAGAATATACTCTATTTAGTTTTTTTTTTTCCAAATTCCTTCCTTCTTATTAATTAAAATTTATTAAAAAATAAAGATTGATTATGTCACTACTGTGCTTAAAACTTTCCTTGGATACCTGTGGTGAACAGAAAAACACACAATGTTTATTATGGCATCTAAGACCATTCCCTGTTTAGATCCAACTCATCACCCATCATTTACTTCACAAGTAACATGCCCCCACTTTCCATACCATGGTTTACCCCTCCAAGTATGCATAATTGACTAAACTCTACCTCAGACTTAGTAGAGTCTTTTAAAACTCTGTACCTCTTCCACTTTTTTTCCTTCCCTGGGAAGTCATTTTCCAGCTTCTTTGCTTAAGAGGTAAACACTATGATCATTCCATTAGACCCAGTTTACTTTAGTTTAACAGAAGTTTTGTAGGGGCTCTCTATGTGCATAAGACTGAGAATATAAAGAATAAATGATTTTCTCTGCTCCGAAAGAGTTCACAGTCTGTAAGGAGAATGTGAGAGATATTGACTAATTGATAGAATATCATGGAAACCCAGGAAGGGAGTAGCTAATCAATGACACAGGGAGTTACAGTGATAGTAGCTACTACTTTTGAATACATTCTCCATAGTGATGATTTTTTCAGATCTCTATATATTTAGAGCAGGTAGCTAAAGATTAGAATCTATTTTCAGTGCTGCCATAGGATTTGGGGTATGATTCTTCTTCTAACACGACTAGCCATGCAGAAGAGAGTCAGGGAAAGCTTTTTAAAGGAGTAGGTGGAGTCTAATATTTTCTTCACCGTGAAGCCTTTCCATATTCTCCCAGGAAGAATTCACCTTTTCTGTCTCTCCATTCCCATAGAACTCCATTTATATCTGTCATGTTATATCATGTTATATCTGATCATGTTATATCTGATCTATCATGGGTCTTACCTATTGTAGGTGTTCAACAAGTGTTGCTTAAATGCACATATAATGAATTTCTCAAATAGGACATAATATACTGCATTGTTTTATAATTTATCTGTTTACTTGTGTGTAAAATTTTAAAAATAACTGTATGTAAATACCTTGGTGGGTTAGAGACTTTGCCATAAGCTATCTAGGTGACTCTGGACATGACACCTAACTTCTTAGGCTTTTTTCATCCATAAATTGAAGAGGTTAGACAAAAAGCTTTTAAAGTTTTTTAAAAGTCTAAAATTTCCTTTTCTATTAATTTGTAACAGATAAAAACTAATTGGAATATATTTCCTTGGTATATTTAAGGTAACAATATCACTTTTAAACCACATCTTGTTAAATTTGGAAATCTTTATTTTCAATTAACTAGTAAGAACAAAAATACAGAGGTCAATTCCAGGTCCAAAATATGTTAGATTTATTGAAATTAATATTTTAAGTTTATTTATTAAATGGTGAATGATTACTTAAGGAGAAAGAACACATGGCTTAAAATCAGGTCCATGTAATATAACTACATCATTCAAGTAGTAACAGAGTGTTATTTATTTCAGTAACATTAATTGAAGTTAAGTGAGTTATTCGATTTGGTTATTATCCAAATCTTTCATTTTTATATGCAAATGAATTATTTCAACTGAGTAGCAATTATAGTCCAAAGGCTTAAATTATCTAGGAAATTTTAATTTAGACTAAGGTTGTGACATTCGTATAATCCAACTTATAAGTGATCTTGTTCTGTTGAAAAAAAAAATTACTATTTCTTCTAATGGTGTGAGGAGCACATTATAGTTGAAGCTTTGTCTTTGTAGGAAAATATTAATCTTTACTGTATTAGACATCATATAAAAACAACATTTGTAACATAACCTAAGGCAAACTAGAAATTTTATTGTGACACATTAGACATTGGCTAACTATAAAAAACAGTGCCAAATAAATTTCTTTGTTGGTAAAGAAATCAAAAAATGATAAAGACAGCTGAAAAGAAAACGTTACTATAAAGTTAGGTCTTCTTGAATTATTCTTATATTTCTATAAAAGAAGAATAATGTCTTATTTATAATAGATATTTGATATTGTGGTTTAAGATAAGATTTTGATAATATATTTCACATTTTAAAAAAATTGGTGCAAATGGGATCTATAGCAAATTGAAAACATGAATATGATTTTACTTAAGAAAGTCACGAGAAGCCTGATCAAATGCTGTTTTTGAGCAGTTATAAAAATAAAAATTTAGAGAAAATGAATAACTGGCAATATCATACATATTTATAATATTATAAATATAAAATTCATAAACACTATAAATAATTAAATTTAAGTAAAATTACATGGTTATAAATTTCTAAAAAGTTAGAATTAGGTCAAATTGGGGCTTCACCTGAGGTACACCAACACACTGAATGACTACATTCGCACTGCTGTTGGGGTCTTTTGAAGAAACTGAGCCAAAAAATATTGATTGTTACTGTTTGCATCCCTACTAGGGATTCACTGAATCCCAGTGATTCAGTCTTGCATTACCAGTGAAATCCATTTTTCAAGTACTGATAATTATATTTAATTTTGTATTTTATAATGTAAATGCTAGCTAATAAGAAAATCAAATTAGTGAATAAAGGTTATTAGATGCTCAAATTGTGAAGAAATTCACTGATATTAGTTTCTCTTTTCCACCTATCTAGTTGCCTATGTTATTTGGGGAAATATACACACAATTTCATAAGTTTTATATAACTTTTGTATGATATTTGTTGGTCCTATGCTACACACACATGTATATATAATGGAGTGTATACACTCACAATCTAAATAATGCATACCAAAAATTTTTGCCTGGTGTAAAAGTTGTAAATGACGTACTTCAATGAAGGGTTAAGTGCAAAATTCAAGCATGCAAGTTCAAAATTTAAAACAAGAGAACATTTTCTGATTGGTTAAATTCAGTTAAAAGGCTATACACCCTGTCATAAGAAATAAACTTGGAAATGACATTTTTGAGCATAATTTCTATTGTCATTTCTAAGGCCACTTTTGAAAACATCTGTCTCATTGAAAAACAATTGCCACTGCTGACAACAGCGAGCAAAAATTCAATGGAAAGAAATTGTAATCTAATAGCAACGGTAACAAAAAATTAGGCATCATTTCTATATCTTCTCTATAATGCACATAATTTAAAGAAATATTTATTGTCTTCCTAATACAATTATGTGAAACACTTAATATATACTTCTTGATCAGAAGAATTTAGTGTACTCAAGCTTTTTTCCAGGAAATGAAAAGTTATAATTATTTCAAGAAAAATTGGGACACCTTATTAAACTAGTCACAGCCATAACATGGAGCTGCATCGTGAAAGATAAAAGGTGTTATAGGGAGGTGATATTGCTTATCCAATGTGGCTTTTTTTGGCTTTACAATCTTTTAGAATCCAAAAAGAGACACTGTGTATAGCACCTTAGAGTAGTAATGTAATGGAATAAAGGAACAAAGGAGCTAATGAAATTATTTCAAAATGGAATTTTAGAGAGATTAAGTGACATACATATCAATTTTTGCTTCTCGGTATTTATCTATCTTGGAATCAGTCTAGTTTTAACAATTTAATAAAAGTTTCAAACATGATGGGAAGATTTTTTATTATATCCCCATGTTAGGAACTTATAGTTAGGAAATCACTTTTATAACACCAAGAAAGTGAAAATTATGTAATTTTAGTTGTAGTGTTTCAAAGTTCATCCAAATTATTATGAATCATTTGTTGGGAAAAATAATAATTGACTGTGAAAATTAATACATTGGCAAGCTAAGGAAGTGTAGACATACTTGATTAGTCTTGTCTCTGCATCTAATTTTTCTCATCCAGCTTCTTACATGCCTGAACATGTTTATCATAAATTGTGGAAGGATTTGTCCTGTCTCTGGCGCATGTTCTGCCAAAATGTATAAAAAGAAACTTAAGGATCTCAAACATTTTCTTGAATTGACCACCAATGACTCAATGATTGTTTATTGAATGAAGTACTTGAGGTTATTTAGTTCATGACATGACAAGTTACTGCTTATTCAGCTCTGCTCCCCCTTCCACCCTCAACCTGTTGCTAACACACTCCTATCAAGTTCCTCCTTCTTTCATTCTGGGTTTTGAAAATCATTTTTGTGTGCAGAATAATCGCCCTTCCAGGATCAGACAAGGCAGGTGGGTGCTCTGAGAAGGCTAATAATTTGGCACCAATTCAAGCCAAATTTCTAATATATTAATTGAACATTGAATAACTTCTAATTTCCAACTTCTCATAATACTCACTTAATATGGAGTTTTCTCCATCTCATTGCACTGCCTGCAATTTTTTCTTGCTTCGAGACCAACACCCCACTATTCCTCAGTTACCCTCCACTCCTGAATCTGGCTCTGCGTCCTTGCTTTCAGATCTCCTTCCCCATTGTATGTTTCCACCTTCTTAACATCTATTCTAACTCCTTCCTGTGCCTACAACAACCTGGACCATGATGCTCCTCTCTTCTTTCACCTGGTCCCAAGAAACCCACAGTCCATTCTGAGTATGAATTAACTAATTCTGTATTATGGACTGAATTGTATCTCTTGCTCACCCTGCAAATTCATATGTTGAAGCCCTAACTGTCAATGTGACTGTATTTAGAGACACAGCCTTTAAGGGAGTAATTAAGGTTAAATGAGGCCATAAGGGTGGGGCCCTAGTCCAATAAGACTGATACCTTATTATAAGAAGAGGAAGAGATACCAGGAATGAGCACACATAAAAGAAAGACCATGTAAGGACGCAGGGAGAAGGTAGCTATCTACAAGCCAGGAAGAGTGGTCTTACCAGAAACAACCTGCCTTAATCTTGGACTTCTAGCCTCCAGAACTGCAAGGAAATAAATTTCTGTTATTTTATTTAAGTCAGCGGTCCCCAACCTTTTTGGCACCAGGGACCGGTTTCGTGGAAGACAATTTTTCCAGGGACTGGGTCGGGGGACGGGGGGATGGGATGCTTCAAGTGGTAATGAGAACGATGTAGGGGATGGTTCAGGTGGTAATGTGAGCTATGGGGGGCGGCAGAAGAAGCTTTGCTTGCTGGCCTGCCGCTCACCTCCTGCTGTGTGGCCCAGTTCTTAACAGGCTGCGGACTGGTACCGGTCTGCAGACCGGGGGTTGGGAACCCCTGGTTTAAGTTACCTAGCCTGTGGTATTCTGTTATGGCAGCTAGACCAGACTAATAAACCCAGATTATAGTTCACTTTCCTGTCATTATTCCACCTCCTTGCCTAGGTGAAACCTAACTTTTCCTGAGATTGCTTTTAATTAGCAGTGCCTGCTTTTGCCATGCCTTGAAAAGAAGTACTTTTCAGTTTCCTCCCTGCTGCCAAGTTCATACCATGTTTTGAAGCTTTCCTCATTTGAAGTAAAGTTGGCCCCTGTAGTTTATGCATTTAGGCTATCCCTTTTCACTGAAATTACCCACAGAATTTTTGAACCTCTTCCAATCCCTCTTGTTAACATTAGACTTTTTCACCTAGATTTCTTTTAGTAAATGCTATTCTCTGAATCAATATCTGCAGAAACTCACAGTTCTTGAATTAATCATTTTCAGAACCCTTTAATTCCACTCTCCATATGTTATTTGACGGTCTTGGAGTTGTTTTATGTAAAGGCCCTGCACTCTGGGCAAAGGAAGGCTGTGGTGCTTTTAAAATATTCCCCTAATTTTTGATATTTCTCCCTTCAAAAGGCAGTGTTTGATTTCTCCCTTTTGAATGTGGGCTGTATTTAGTGATTTGTTTCTAACAAACAGAATGTGGAGAAAGTGATGGTACATAAAGTAACTTCTGAGACTAGGTCATAAAAGACATCACCTTTCCTTCCTTGTTCTTTCTCTCTCTTGGATTCCTCACTCTGGTGTGGGCAGCTGACATGTTGTGATGTTATGAAGGCACTCAAGGAGCCCTATGGAAAGGCCCACATGGTAAGAATCTGGGGCCTTCTCTCAATAGACAGTAGGAATTTAGGTCTCCTACCAACAGACTGTGAGTGTGCTACCTTAGAAATAGATCTGCCAGCCCCAGTTAAACCTTAGGTGACCACAGCTGCTGGCTGAAATCTTGACTACAACCTCATGAGAGGCTCTTAGCCAGAACCCACCCAGACCCACCCTGACCGATATGAAATTGGGATAATAAATATCTGTTGTTTTAAGTTGCTAAGTTTTGGGGTAATATTCACATAGCAGTAGATAACTACAACTTTCATGTCTGGAAGCATGGGAGCAAGGAGATTAATTAGAAGACTGTAGTGATTTCTCAAAGAGATGATTGTCACTTGGATTCCAGTGAGTTAGTGAATTAGACTCTGAAGTGAGGAGGAAAGGGAGGCGCCAAGATGACCTCTCAGTTTTGACTTGAGTACCAGTGTTCCATCTACTGAGATAAAGAAGATGAAGGGAAGAACAGATTTGAGGCGAAAGAAATTTAAAAATTTGGTGAACCTACTTGACACCATGTCTAGTGACAATGACAAGAAAGCAAAGCAATTGAGCAAGAATGCAGTCTAGAGCTCAGCGAGGTCAGGGATGGGGATATAAATTTGGAATCAGAAGCAAATGGATGTAGGTTTTAATCATTGGACCATATCAGGTCGCCTAAACATAGAAAGGGATCTGGAGCCAAGCTGTATGTTGTTCCATCATTTGGAGATCAAGTGGAAGAGAGGAAGTAGCAAAGAAAACTGAGAGTATTGTCCAGAGAAGTAGGGAGAAAATTGGAAGAACATGGAAAATCACTTAGTGAGAGTGTCTCAAAGGGAGAGGGCCTTTAGTATTTACTGCTTCTGAGAGTGAGAACATAAAAATATCCATTGGAATTGGCAACTGACTTGCAACTGATGACATCTACAAGAGCCGGCTGCTCTAATTGGAGAAATATGAATGGAAGACAGACTGAAGTGAGTGGATGGCTGACTTTTAAACAGTTTGTCTCCTTCTTATTGAATGAACAATTTCTATCTTTACTTGAGGCATTTGTTTCTTTTTATCTTTTCCCCCAAATAGATTACATGCTTCTTGTACATAAGAACTTGTTGTGGTTTCTCCAGAATCTCAGGGCAGAGAGCCTTCAACTTAATAGTTGAACAAGAAATATTTATTGAATTGAATTAGACTCTTGCACAACCAACAAAATATAGAACAGAGAAGAAAGAAAACTGTAGGTCATTAAAAACATCCCATGAAGGATTACTATAACCATTTGAGAAGGACTTATTAGGTATGGGGGTTCCTTCTCCAGTCCTAGTTCTTTCAAAAGCTTACCCTGTCTTAAAGAAATTTTCACATTTGCAAAATCAAAATCAACAAAGCCTGTTGGATATGCAAAAACTGTCAAATGGCATTAGATGGCTGATTTGCTTAGTATTCCTAAAATGTGTCCTTGATGCAAACAAAACAAAAATGACAAAGCAGAACAAAATAAAACAAAACCTAGATAAAATTTGGGCTGTTGCCAAATGGTTGAAGTTCTGAAAAGAAGAAATAAGGTAATAAAAAATGGGATGTTAACGAAAACCTAAAGCACAGTCACAGTTGTCTTTTCCTGATTGACTAAAACTTTTAGCACATATTTTAAAAGAAATGTTTTACCTTTAAGAATGAAAGCAATTCAAGTTGTGAGTGTCATTTTAGAGCTTACAGCATTTTTAAGATTCTACAGTGTGGAAAAGAGATACTTTGGGTTTCTTTCTAAGTCAGCATTGTGCAAGCTCAAGAGAATATTAACTGTAGGATTTTCTAGCTCTATTAAATATTCAGAAGCTTCCCTTTTGTTGTCTCTGTATCAAGGGCAAGTCCTGTAAACCTTGCTTTGGAAGCTCTGAAATGAGCTAAATAATCTGTGAAAACCACCATTTCTTTCTCTAGCGAGAATATATATTTTTAAAAAGTATGTAAAGGAGGCGAACCCAGCTCATACATGTCCATTCATGAAAGTTTCAGACTTTTTTAGATACTTTAGGAACAAAATGTATAGTTGACTTTGTCCAAATAATGAACATACAATTGCTTTCTATCCTGACACCTGTTTGCTTAGTTATTTTTGCTTATGTAGAATCAGCATTTGGTTATTATATCAGTTATTTTATGAGGACCTTGAAAAAGTATTATATATAACGATCCATAAGATAAATCAGGAATAAAGCTTAGGAATTTCATTTTCCTGGCTTTGCTGCTTTTGCACTATTTTTGAAAAAAGTTTAGCATGTGTGTGTGCATGAGTGTTTGCATGCATATATGTGTATAAAATGCTACTTATTGGAATACTGTAATATTTATTTTCTAAATATTTGTGTTCAGTAGAGTTTAAGATTCTTGTTTTGAAAAAAGGTGAATTCAGAGAAGCAATATATGTTACAAAACAGAGAGCTTTGACCTTAGTCTCTACACCTCGGTTCACTTTTCTTTAAAATGAGATAATGGAATCTACTGTGCAATATGTTTGCAGGATTAGAAGAGATGCAAATTATTTTTTAGGACAGATGCCCTCACTGAATTTTACCTGTTAATATTATTATTGCTCTTGGTTTTAGATTGTTATTTTTATTATTTTTGGTTGTTATTTTTAAATGACAAAGGCAGTGTTGCTCTTGGCATCTTAAAACTATCCCTAGTTTTTTAGATTATCACTTATTAATCATGTAAACTGTCATTGGTGGCGTAGCCCTGAATTTCTTACTTTCTTGATGTCTCTGAGGACAACGGACACTGAATTAGATTTGGGAGGTAGAATTAGTTAAAAACAGTATAAAACAATTGTGTAGTTACCATATTTTGCTGATTGCTTATGGATAGAAAATGTCTATGATTTAGACAGTTTTATAGTATTTGGAAATGTTTGGTATTAGCTTTCATTACTAAGCTCTTATCTTCACAATTTCAAAATTATGGTCTGGTGCTGTATAAGCTGAATAACTTTTTATATTTTCTAGAATTGGCCCATTTTGTTTATTCTTATAGCAAGTAGAGCCAAAAAATTAAAAATTTGTAATGATCTCTATGAATAAAACTGGCTTACCCTTGTGAATGCAGTAATGTGTGTGTGTGTGTGTGTGTTTGCAACTCATACTTTTCAGCACCCACTAGTTTGTTAATCTCTTGCAATCTGGATTCTCTCCTATTTCTTCACTAAAAGTGCTTAATCAAGGGAAACTAAGGATGGCCTAATTATCTCATTCAAAAGTCCTTTCTCCATTTTTATCTTCTTTGAACTCTGCAGAAATTGGCATTGTTAATCCCTCTTCCTTGAAGCATTATCTTTCTTTTCTTATCTCTGACATTGCCCTGCTCTTGTCACTCAAACTGACAATCTGTTCCCTTATTAGTTCCCTTATTAGTCCTTTATTAGTCTTAGTTTATACTTTTCTTCCTAATCTATTATGTTTGTTGTTTTCATAAGCCTTCTTAAACATCCATTTGGGGGAAGTGGTTGGGTGTAAATAAGTGAACCGAAGTTGTGTTAAACTTTATGTTTGGCGTGGCCATAGTCTTTGCTATTGTCAATATTTATTAAGCACCACTCAGCACCATTGACATAAAATAGGAATAAAAATTCCTGCTGTCACAAGCTTGTATTCAACCAAAGGAGAAAAAATAAAATATTACAGAAATGAGGGAAGTGCTATAGTAGAGATATGAATAGGAACCTAACAAGAAAGTGCTTAATTTTGCCTTAGATTTCAGGGATTTCTTTCAAAGACTAAGTGATCTCTGAGTTGAGTCTTGAATGTTAAGTAGTTCTTTGCCAGTCACACAAAGCAAAGAGGTATATTTCAGACAGAAGAACTGCATGTACAAAGGCATGAGGATTAGAGTGCCTGGTACATCATAGAAGATGGTGAGGTTCACAGTAGAAAGGTGTGTGAGGTCCACATAAAGAAATTTCTTGAATGACATATTAAGAACATTGTGTGTTATCCTGTAATTGGGAGCCATTAAACTATTTTAAGCAGATGAGTGACATAATCACATTTGTTCCCTTAAAGGAGTGCTTATTCCTAGTAATCCAAGACAAGCTAATTAAATGAAAATTAAAAGATAAGCCACTGGCATTGGGAATGGAGAGAAGGGAGAAGAATACTAACTAGAGGTATTTCAAGTCTGAGAATCTACACAATTCAGTGATTCAACAGACAAAGGTGTTGGGAAAATAAATAGGGAATCTAGGTACCAAGCTGGTTAATGGGTAAATGATGGTTCAAAATAACAGAAAATATAATGGAACAGGAAGAGCAGATTTGAGCAGTATATTAGGTAGGTAGAGTTTGAAGTTCCTTTAAAATCTTCAATAATAAAATGTATAATAGTGTGATGGTTAATTTCATGTGTCAGTTTGACTGGGCTAGGGATGCCCTGATAACTGGTAAAACATTATTTCTGAATGTGTCTATGAGGGTTTCTGGAAGAGATGAGCATTTGAGTCCATCCACTTGGGTAAAGAAGATCCCCCTCATCAGTGTGGGTGGGCATCATCCACTCTGCTGAGGGCCAAAAAAACAGAAGGGTGAATTAGTTCTCTCTGCTTGAGCAGGGACGTTTATCTTCTCCTGCCCCCGAACACTGGCACTCCTGGTTCTTGGACCATCAGACTCAGACCGGGACTTACATCATTGGCTGCCCTGGTTCTGAGGCCATCAAGCTTGGACTGGGATTACACCACTGGCTTTTCTAAACCTTCAGGGGGCAGACAGCAGATCATGGGACTTCTCAACCTCTGTAATCTTGTGAGCCAACCCCTCATAATAAATCTCTTTTTATATCTCTATATATATCCTATTGATTCTGTTTCTCTGGAGAACCTGGACTAACAGAGCCATTGCTTTGATTACCTCCATATTATTTGTTAATTAACTGAGACTGAAGAACTGTATGGATTTGGAGAATTATGATTATAAATCACGAAGAAAAGGTATAACCTGAAGATTGACATTTCATGCATTGATGGCAGTTGAAATTGTGGAAGTAGATGAGATTACCAGATTTCCAGAGATTTCAATATTTAAACTGTGGACGCAGATATTTCTGATTATTCCAGATTTCTGTAAATACCGAGAATTCCTTAGGTTAGAGTTCAGTTCATTCATGACAGCTTTAAAAGTATTAATATGATAAATGCATGTTTTTATTTATCTAGTAAAGCAGCTAATTGTATTGAAAATCACACTGGAGACCTTGTGATCTTGTATAGAGTCACTGTTGGGTCCTATTAGCTATATATAGAAGAGCCAGGAGATACCTATTTTCCTGGATTAGGATACAACTCAGTGATGTGAGCAAATGTATTTTCAATAAAAAATAAATTTTTAAAAAGAATAGCATCTCTGAAAGAGAAAAAATAAAGTGAGAAGAGTGGCATTGTTTTACATTTTTGCAAATCTCTTTCATGTCTGACTTAATAGAAGATGGCTGGATTCTCATATCTCCTTATGCATTCAGTCTGTTGTAATACCACATGTCATGTAGCTTCTGGAAAACGTCCCTGTAAACTGGTGTGACAATGACAATGAAAAAGGCAAAAATCATTTTAATATCATTACAAAACTAATTTTGATTTTGTAGACCCAAACAAGGTTCTGAGGACCGCTAGAAGTCCCCAGGCCACGCTTTGATAGCTGTTGATATAGTTAAATCGCTAAGGCAAGCAACATTAAGGTCGACCCTACTGGGTTTCCAATTACACAGCCAATCAATCCCCTCCCGATTTTAAATATGGCTTTTCTGCATCTCGTAACGAAATTACAAGTTACACATAGGCTTTTGTTTTGTGGAATATAGAATATTTGCCTCTGCCCTCTGGGAAGAATTTGAACTATTTGCAAGATGCCCAAGATCTTCAGGTAGAGGAGGAATTGAAACTCTAGTGTCCTCTATCCACGTAGGGATACCTGCGGAGGTAGACTAGAGTGTACTGGAAGGTCCTGACACAGGCTTTGTAGCAAGGAAGGGCAGATGTCCACTAAAAAAATCATCTTGAGGAGGAGAGAATACTAATGTCCTAACAAATATGTAAATCTGTTTGGGGAAGGGCCAGATCCATTGGAGCTATGCCTGGGCTTGGAAGACTCTCAGGACTGTTACCTTGGCACAGGTCCTGTTTATAGAAAGGATTACTGAGCAAGCAGATATGGAAAAAAGAGAACAATGTATGTGAGACCGAAGCTTGGGACACTCTGTGGTGTACAGCAGAGGTGACACTGCAGGGTAGACAGCCGTTCATGTCACTGGGTAGAGTGTGTTTTAACCACACCACCATAGTGTTGAAAGAAACAGATTTATGAGTCAGCGAATCTTTGGCAGGTGTTTTAAAGCTAGTCACCTCCCGTCACCTTCAACTAATCCTCCCTTAACCTCTCTCACTTTCAACTGAGTAAAATCAAGGATCCTTAAATAATTCATTTTGGAAAGTAATTGTTAGTCTAAAGAAAGAGGTACTGGGGTACATAGGGCTTAAAATGTGCCCCCCTACGTAAAATCCTAGATCATGGTGGTGTACATCATATCAAGACAAACTGAATCATTTAAAAAATAAATTTAAGACAAATTAATATATGCTAAAGATGGAAAATTTGGTTTGGGGAGAGTTTTCGACAATTGGAATTTAGGGTATACAATTCATGTTTATGTTGTGAAATGACTATATATAATCTGTTATTCTTATGACTCAAAAGGTATAGAATTTTTCTCCAGTCTAATGAAACAGTTATAAAAAGTATTTTCATGAAGTATGTTAATTGTACACTTTACATTTCATTGTGAGACTTAGAGAAGTAAAATGATATTGTATATTCATATTTGATGACTTTTAATTCTAGTTCCCTAACTTTGAATACAACAATCCATTATGATAAAACTAATATTATGTACAGGCCTCTCTTGCCTGTATCCTGGAAAATTATGCTTGGGTGTGAGTGGATAGGCCTTGACTGTAAACAAACAACTAAAATTTCAGTGAAATCAGTCTGTGGCATAGAAAAAAAAAAGGAGAGAGAATGGTATATATATTGGATAAAGGTACCAAAAAACATGATTGAAGATATTTATTAGGGGCCACATAAGTCTCAGTAGCCAAAAGAAATATTGGGGTATATTTTCTTGATTTACGGAACCTAAATCTTATATTGTTCTATGTCTTTTGGGTTTTTTGTCTATTTCTATGCCTATCTATATATTTGTGTCTATATTTAATCTATACCTACTGTGTATAATACACATATATCCATACATATAACACATTTTATATGTAGATATAGACATAAAACATATAACTTGTTATAAACACATACATGATTATATACAGTTACCTGTAGCTTAATCTTCTTCACTGATTTCTGAGTTTAGTAATCATGTATGTGATCAGCTTTCTTCAATCTAATTCAATACGATAAATGCAGTTAAGTTTGTGGAACTGCTTTTAAATGGTGAAATTTGGATGAAGAGAAATTGATTTTACTGGCTTCAGAAGAAGTCAAAGTAATTGTCAACTCTGCATGGAACCAGCAGACACTGGTCTCTAGTTTTCCCTGTTTGGCTGGCCTTTGAGGATAGACTTACTAATGAAAGAGACTTTTTCTCTCTCTAGAGACCACATTTCTGTAAACACCACCACACTTGTTAATTACGGCAAAAGTAGTACATGGGACTTGAATACATACATAACTAAGAGCATCTGCTGAGGTTCAGGTGCTGTAGAAAAGAAAAATTGCAAATGTATAATTTCTATGGACAAATAAAATCAGCTTAATGGTCATTGAGAATGAAGATCCAGGTTTAATCCTCTCTTGGTCATTACTTTCTTTGAATTTTGTTTTAAAATTAAACTTAAAATACATGATTAAAATTTTGTGAAAAATGTAAACTTTGCAGGCATTTATAAAATCAGTTATGATTCTCCATTAGCAACACACTCACCTGAGACCACTCATACCCAGACATCACCACTGCTGAGGATATAGTGTTTCTATTTATTTGCATACACTAGTTGTACATAAAGAAAGAAATGGGATTGGACTCTGTGTATTGTTGTGCCACAGCCATTTAGAATAGAATCTGATACTTAGTATTTACTATGAGCCACTTGTTGTTGTTTAATATGTTTCACTAGTGATCATTCTGGGTCAGTATGTATTGAACTACATCATTCTTTGTGATGCGATTTTATGACAATACCATGACTATGAATATTTACATTTTTCTGGGTCTTTTTGGGTACAAATAACGCTTAAATTAATCCCCTACATATATCCTTGTACTTTTATATACATATTTTACCAGAGTAAATTTCTAAAAGTGGAGATTTTGGATCAGGAGGCACTATGAGCTCTGATACTTCATCATTGGAAGTCCTTGCTCTTCTCGTGTATTGATTTCATTTAAGAGAGGAAAGCAGAATGAGCACAATAGGAATGAAGCATTCCCATTTGGAAAATATATAATGCTCTCGAAATACAAACTAAAAATAGGTGTACCTCATGTGGGATTGTAAAAACAAATTCCTTAGCATATATTTAAGTAACTTGTCTTAAAAATCTTCTCATAATGTTTATTTCCAAGTATTAAATTATCTCATTGACTTTCATTAAAAAATAGAGGTGAATTTAATTTTTCTTCAGATTTTTTCTCCCTTTAAGTTTTGCAATGAAGGTCCATATTTCTAACTCTGAATTAATAAGATGAAGTGACTTTTAAAAGACAGATTCTGTGTTGCGGCGAACAGAATTTTTACGTAACAAATAAATATTTTTAAAAGTGCTGCTTTACTAATTTCATAAGAACTGAGCACCTACTTCTTGTTATGGGTTAGGCCTTGTCCTTGGCTCTAAGGATAGATGTTAAGTCCTTGCCTTTGAAGAACTTGTGGGCATGTAGATTCAGTAACAAAAGTGTGTGAAAATTGCTACAATATCATCAGTGATCCTGGGCTAGGGAAGCATGGAGAAGGGTCACTTAATGAGTCTGGTTCTCATTATGTTTGTAAGTTCTGGAGCTTTTGAATTAGTTATTGAGTTCAATTTTTATTTATTTATTTATTTATTTATTTATTTATTTATTTAGCTAGCTAGCTATTTATTATTGAAGTATAGTTGCTATACAATATTATGTAAGTTACAGGTGTACAATATAGTGATTCACAATTTTTTTAAGGTTATACCCATATACAATTATTATAAAATATTGCCTATATTCCCTGTATTATACAGTATATGTTTGTTGCTTATTTTTTACCTAATAGTTTGTAGCTCTTGATCTCTACCCCTATATATTGCCCCTTCGCCCCTTCCTCTCCCCACTGGTAACCACTAGTCTGTTCTTTATATCTGTGAGTCTGCTTCTGTGTTTTTATATTCACTAGTTGCATTTTTTAGATTTGACATATAAGTGATATCACATAGTATTTGTCTTTCTCTGTCTTACTTATTTCACTTAGCATAATGCCTTATAAGTCCATCCATGTTGTTGCAAATGGCAAAATTTTATTCTTTTTTATGGCTGAGTAGTATTCGTGTGTGTGTGTGTGTGTGTGTGTGTGTGTGTGTGTGCACGTATATATCTCTACAACACATCTTTATCCATTCATCTGTTGATGGATACTTAGGTTGCTTCCATATCTTGGCAATGGTAAATAATGCTGCTATGAACATTGGGGTGCATGTATCTTTTTGAATTAATGTTTTGGGGTTTTTTTTTTTGGATATATATCCAGGAATAGAATTGCTGAGTCATATGATAGTTCTATTTTTAGTTTTTTGAGAAACCTCCATACTGTTTTCCACTGCAGCTGCACCCATTTACATTCTCACCAACAATATACGAGGGTTCCCTTTTCTCCACATCCTTGCCAACACTTGTTATTTGTGTTTTGATGGTAGCCATTCTGACAGGTGTGAGGTGATATTTCATGTGGTTTTGATTTGCATTTCCCTGATGATTAGTGATGTTGATCATCTTTTCATGTGCCTGTTACCCATCTGCATTTCCTCTTCGGAAAAATGTCTATTCAGTTTTTCTGCCCATTTTTTAGTTGAGTTGTTTGTTTTTTCTGTGTTGAGTTGTAGGAGTTGTTTATATATGTAGGATAATAATCCTTTATTGGTCATATCATTTGTAAATACTTTCTCCCATTCATTAGGTCGTCTTTTCATTTTGTCAGTGGTTTCCTTTGCTGTGCAAAAGCTTTTAAGTTTAATTAGGTCCCATTTGTTTATTTATGTTTTTATTTCCTTTACATTAGCATATGGATCCAAAACAGTATTGCTGTGATTTATGTCAAAGAGTGCTCTTCAATTATATCTCAATAAAACTAGAAGAAAAAAAGAATAGTCCTAATAAAAAAAAAATGTTCTGTCTATGTTTTCCTCTAGGAGTTTTATAGTATCTGGCCTTACATTTAGGTTTTTAATCCATTTTGAGTTTATTTTTGTGTATGGTGTTAGAGAATGTTAGTTGTTGAGTTCAGTTACATATATTTTAATGCTAACCTGAAAGTGAAAATGATGAAACATACAAATATACCGCAATTTCCCCGTTTCTCTCAGCCTATTATATATACCTGGAGATTCTACTTGAATGTTTGCTTCGAGGTTGATTGACATAATACCTTCTATGTAGAACCTGGACGCTGAGGACTTCTACTCCATAATTGCTAATTGGAAAAAAAAAAGGGAGAGAGAGAGAGTTTGGGGCACTCTATGTTGCTAAGCATGGGCACTGAGCTTCTGGAGAAAAAGTAACTACTCACTAGACACACAAGCCAATATTTTAGTAGGATATTCCCAGCCTGAAACTGCCTTGGGTGAAATATCAGTTCTGTGAATTCAGTCAACATGCTACATTTTGTCTGGAAAGCTTTCTAACATTTTAATTAGTATTTAACATGCCTCTTTTTATTTTCATTTAATGCTTGTAGGAGTCTGTGGTCTTATCACAGGGGAAAAGGAAGAGAAAGATGGCAGTATAAGTTTCTTCCCCAACTCCCTGGTAAGATACAAGCTTCATTAACAGAATGAATGGAAGCTAACATTGGCAACATTTGGACCTGTGAGCCAATTCAGTTTGCTTCAGCTGTAAATTTGGCTTTTTTGCTTCAATATGCACACTTTCATTTTTCATTTCTGTTATTTCCTTTTTTCACATCATTTTTACCCCCACTAGAATATAGTCTACCTTATTATTTTGTTAATTTATTATTCTTTTATTAATTTTTCCATCCTTCTATTCATCCATCCAGCCATACTAAATACTAACTATTGTGACAGAAGCAGGAGGTACAGAAATGAATATGACATCGTTCCAGTCCTTAAGCAGTTCCCAGTTTAGTGAAGAGGAAAACAAATAAAACCTTCTTTTTCCCCATTTATTTCCTTTTTAATTTTTTTTTAATATTATTCAATCTAACCTCATATTTACCCATCTCAGCTTAACTCAGTGAGTCAGGAACAAAAGAAGACATTTTCTATATCCAAGACTCTTAGATTTAAGTTCAGATAAAGTGCACAAGTTCCTTGCTAAAGGAATCCAAATGTGGCCTCTGGATAATTCTAGATCTTCAAGGTTTCTGGAGTCACCCTTTCATTTGATACTCAAACTAAGTTCCTAATAAACTGAGATCCTATTCTTCATTCCATGGGAAGCTCTGTCTCCCAATATCTCCAAGGACTTTACTGGGAGCTGCATTTCTCCTTATTACATTTTACTTTTATTTGTTACTCTTTTATGGTTTTGAATCTCAGTACGTATTTTGCCTCCCGTGGTTGACTGATGTCCTCTTTTTGTTCTCCCATCGTCCAACGCCTTCATTACTCAAAGCACCTTCAACACCAAGCTGTTTTGTACAACCACCTTTTGCTGAAGGCATAACAGAGCAAGCCTCATCTTAGAATTTAATATTCTCCATAGGTCTCCCAAAGTTCTGCTGCTGTACCTGTGGGGGATTTCTCAATTGTTTGTGCTCATATTATGGGCCTCTCCTCCTTCTCTTTAGAGACATTTTCCACTTCCTTCTCTTCAGAATTCAACTTCCTTCCTAGGTCCTCACTTGCAGGCTGGCAGAGGCCAACTTCCAATTTCCTACCATGTTATTATGAAGCATACTTTCGTTCTCAGTTACAACTCTTGTTCTAGACCATACCTAGTGCCCTTAGCCTTTATAAATAAAAAATGACCTATCTAACTGTTTTTTTAAGCAAAATAATGATGTACTTCTAAGGTGAATGTTGTATATTTCCAGGCAAAGTTTGTTTCCATTCTTTATACTCTTTTTAGTTTCCTATTATAATGTTATCACATTCCAACAGATTTACAAAGTCTTTAAAAGCTAAAGATATACTGAGTTATAAAGATTACAATGAAGAATAATACAAATACAAAAATCATCATGTAGTTCTTTAAATAATGCTAATAAAAATATTTATAAATGCAAGTTCCAATGACATAAAAACAGACAATTTTTGGTTTCTAAAGTTTTGTGTCTTAGAATTGTGTATACGTAGAAACTATTCCGTTGCTTTGTTTATTCACAGGTATTTGTGTAGAAGCCAGAATTATGTCACAACACACACACACACACACACACATACACACACAGACCCTAAACATCCCATTATGTAGGAGGTAGTGGACTATTCTTATTAAGGTTTAGGAAGACCCTTTTAAGAGTCTACAAATTCTTGTAATTTAAAAACTGCTCCAGTTCATTTAATAATGAATTATCAATCTTGTATTATCAGTCTGTTGAAAAAACACTGGAACAGTGGTTTCAAATTTTACTATGCATAGCAATCACCTAGGAAGCTTGTTAAATGCAAATTCCATCTCCCCAGACAAGAGGATCTGTGTCTGACATCTGGCGTGAAGGTAAGGAATTTGCATTTGTGTAAAACTCCCCAGGTGTGTTCTAATGAATGTGAGCAAATTCCTTTTCTGGGAATATGGGTGGGCAATTTAAATAATTTCCAAGTACAAAATGATTCATGTTACTTAAATCCCAACCACCAAGTGTGGTATCTTAAGACTTCTTTGACCTTTTCCTGACAACATAACTCATTTAATGAACATAAACATCAGGTTCTAGTAATTCTTACTGAGGTAATAATTATATTTTTTAAGTATACTAAAATATACATAATAATGATTTCTGATATTTTCATAGTGCTTTAGATTAAAAGCCACCTTAATATATATCTTTTATTTTCACTTCAGCGCCTGTCAAAAACAAGGGAAGTTGGAAGATAGGCATGGAAAAATAAGTCAAAGCCTTGAAAATGACATGCCTTATAATACTATATGAATGATGTACTAACTGACACAGTGCATAGAAACAAGTCCATAATTTGGAGTGGTTCATTTCTTTTTAATTGAGGTATAGTTGATGCACAATATTATATGTTTCAGACGTACAGCATTGTGATTCACAACTTTTGAAGGTTGTATTCCATTTACAGCTATTAAAAAGATTGGATAATATTCCCTAAGCTGTACTATATATCCTTGTAACTTATTTTATACATAGTAGTTTGTACCTCTTAATTCTTTACCCCTATCTTGCCCTTACCCCCTGGGGTGGTTCTTTGAAGCAGATAATCTCAGGCCAAAGTTTTCTTTTCTTTTTTTTAGTCTTTTTGTGTATCTCTTATGTATTTGGCGAGATCTGTATATCTCGTCCATTGAAGATCAACCAGGGGAAAAAAAAGAGGTGGTTTCAATCTCTTTTTGAAACTTAGACCTTTTCAATGTCATGGCTGAGACGCAGGATATTAGGGAAGAGCTTTGGGTTTGGGATATACCCTATTATTTCTAAATAATGGCCTCCCTCCACTTGACTGATGACCTCCTCTCCCTGAATAATTCATTTGTTTAGACATTCAAGGAATAGTCTCTTGGTATTCATTAAGCATGCTCAATCTAAGAACATTATCAGAGAGCACCAGGAATCTGCCAGTTTCTTTGAAAGCCTCTGGTGCTGACAAATGGCAACAGTGCCATTTACTAAAACAACTGGGTTTCAAGTTTTCAGATCTTCAATATTAAGAAGTATGTGATCCCAAGATAAATAAAGGTTTCAACATATTTGTATTCTACATTTGAGAGTTTGGTAGTTATGGGAACAGAATCGGGGGCAAAACTTATCAAGTTAGTGTCTCAGGTCTATCACTTTGTAATCTTATGACTTTGGAGAAGTGACAAACTCTGTGACTGTAAAAGGTGATGGTGTAGTGTTGTTATGAGTGTTGACGTGAGTTAATTACATAAGTTGCTTTGAAGAGTGTCTGGCGCTAGTAAGAACTATATAAGTGAGAACTTTTATTATTATTCTATATTAGTAGGTGTGTATTCATATATTATTGACCAAAGAAATGTTGAATTAAAAAAAAAAAACCCGCAACTTTATAACATATTACTTTAACATTTGGAGTTCTTTTTCAGGACAGGAAGAAGACTGCCTTTTAATTTGTTCCTTAACTCTTTCTCTCTCTTCAGTCTTGATGCCTACTCTTCCTAGATTTGCTTTTTTGGACAAGACTCTGCCTTAGGTTGATATAATATAAATGGTAACATAGCTCAAATCTTTTTTTTCATGTTCATACCTCATGACAATCTGAACATTATAGAAGAAACATACAGTTAAATATGGGTGGCTACCAAATTTCTATCAGTGTGGACTGCACCTTATATTTATGGTTGTAAATCTTGATCTAATATGTGAAGATTTCTAGGATGGTAAAAAATATCTGGAGCCATTGTCTACATTTATTTTTTTTTCAGCCTGTTGCCCTTTAACATTCTTTTGCAAGGATTTTTATGCTCTTTTCACAGGTATAGTGTCTTACACAAAAGAGTCAAATTATTTTCCAACATAAATCAAAACTTTTTACCTATATAAGCTGAAAACAGAACTTGAAACATATCATCAGTGCAACTCTAATGAATGTTCCCTACACATGTCTTCTTACACTTGAGTAACATGCCAAGTGAAATCTTGAAATATATGTTTATACTTTTTCTTCTACAGGGATTGATACATTTAGATTTGGATTGAAATATATTATGGTTAGATCACTCTGTGTTTCTTCTTTTATTTCTTTTTTTTTTTCTCTACAGTTTATTGCTTTTGCTTCTTTATTCTTCATCCTGGTTTCAATCACAACTTTTTGCCTGGAGACACATGAAGCTTTCAATATTGTTAAAAACAAGACAGAACCAGTCATCAATGGCACAAGTGTCGTTCTACAGTATGAAATCGAAACGGATCCTGCCTTGACGTATGTAGAAGGAGTGTGCGTGGTATGGTTTACTTTTGAATTTTTAGTCCGCATTGTTTTTTCCCCCAATAAACTTGAATTCATCAAAAACCTCTTGAATATCATTGACTTTGTGGCCATCCTACCCTTCTACTTAGAGGTGGGACTCAGTGGGCTGTCATCCAAAGCTGCTAAAGATGTACTTGGCTTCCTCAGGGTGGTCAGGTTTGTGAGGATCCTGAGAATCTTCAAGCTCACCCGCCATTTTGTAGGTCTGAGGGTGCTTGGACACACTCTTCGAGCAAGTACTAATGAATTTTTGCTGCTGATCATCTTCCTGGCTCTAGGAGTTTTGATATTTGCTACTATGATCTACTATGCGGAGAGAGTAGGAGCTCAACCCAATGACCCTTCAGCTAGTGAGCACACGCAGTTCAAAAACATTCCTATTGGGTTCTGGTGGGCTGTAGTGACCATGACTACCTTGGGCTATGGAGATATGTACCCCCAAACGTGGTCAGGCATGCTTGTGGGAGCCCTGTGTGCTCTGGCTGGAGTACTGACAATAGCCATGCCGGTGCCTGTCATTGTCAACAATTTTGGAATGTACTACTCCTTGGCAATGGCGAAGCAGAAACTTCCAAGAAAAAGAAAGAAGCACATCCCTCCTGCCCCTCAGGCAACCTCGCCTACTTTTTGCAAGACAGAATTAAATATGGCCTGTAATAGCACACAAGGTGACACATGTCTGGGCAAAGACAATCGGCTTCCGGAACATAACAGATCAGGTAAGGCACAATTTCAAATGCATGCCATTAAATACTTTATAGACCAGTATGTCCCTGAAATAGAAGACAAGCATTCTCATTTTCCACAAATGTTCATGAGTTTTCCGTTCTACCCCTTCACAAAAAATGTGTTTGTGTCAGGCTTATAGATAGCTAGATTATAGCTTTTCTAAGTGAATCCTAAGTAGAAGTCTGCATAGCTGGCTATAGAGTTCTCCTGCTTTAGTGGGAATGCCCTTTGCTGATGGTACCAATTTTTCTTTTGCCTGTTTGTTGCTTTTGTGCCAATGTTTCTTTGTTTCCCTGCACGATGTGATGGTACGATACTGGACATTTTCCATCCTTCATTCTCAAAATGTTGATCTCCATGTCATTTGGCTTGGCGTGTTTGTCTCAGTTTTATCTCTGCCACATAGGGCCATGCATTTTAACCTAATTCACAAGAAGAAGATATGTAAGAAGAATGGACGTTTACATTTCAAAGGCCTAAACACCAAAGAGGTGATATGTAAGATGTCCCTTTTCAAAGTAAATAGCTTCCTCAGTAATATTATGGAGGGTTCATTAAGTTTTCATTATTCTTAAATTAGGATATTTCAGTATAATCCCTTTGGATTGGGTAAGGTGCTATGTAATATAATCAGCCCAACATTATTCAGGGGATAGATGATCTGCTTTGGCTAATCAATGGCAAGGTTGAATTTCTCTGTGGATTTCCTTCTTTATGCACTCTGCATTGGGCTTTGTTCCCTCCCAGAACTCAGTTTTGGATGATTTACTGCTTGAATTAGTTGAATTGCTATTCCTCTCTATTGTCATAGATAATCTAGGGTTGATTGTAAATTGACATTCAGTTTGCCACAGTGATAGTCAATAGTGTCATCTCTAGTCTATTATGTCTACTACAGATGAAATATTTTGTAGTTTACACAATTTAGATTTTGTCCACTATGAAAAGTTAAGATATATGCATTCCCTATAACTTAGGTAGGTTTGATCTTTTTCTTGTAGAAAAATGACTTACTAGAATCCCATGTGAATAATTTTGCGTTATTTAGAAATAACACCAATTAAACAAAGCAAGCAAGCAAACAAACAGAAAAGGCAAGTGACATTTTCACAGGTTCCCTCCTTAGCTTCCAAAAGTTATTATGAGGTAGATGGAAAAAAAAAAAACTGGCTGGAACTGAACTGCTTTTTAAAAGGTTTTATTCGCAGTCCTTATGTTTATTTAGTAGATTGTTTTGCAAATTCTGTCAATATGTATCTGAGAATTGTTATGCCAGGAATGTCTTTATGAAAGATGAAATTTAGTTGATGTTGCTGCTCTCATTAGACTGCTCTCACGTACTTGCGCAGAGCCCGTATGAAGGGCATGGAAAGGAGGACACACTCTCAGCCTGGGCAAACATCGTTATAAGCTAGTATCTAGGCTGATAGGATGTGAAAGTCTTTGGCAAGCATATAGAAGTAAACAGTTGTTTCAAGGGCATTTGAGAAGTTGATCTTTTTCCACTGGTATGCTCAAAAATATTATGTCACCTCAAAATAGAGAAACTGGACATAAAGTTTGTGAACTTCAGGATTATTTTCATTACAATTTTTTTGGGGAAAATTACTTTCAGAAAATAATAAAAGCATGTGTCTTAAAGCACTGCAAAGACAAATATTTACTTAGGAGTTTTTCCTTCAGTAGGCTCCACTTTCAAAGATGTCTATTTGCATTAACTAGATAACATGTCAAAAATGGAAAGATATTAATTTGTGTGCTACTTCATTATCACACTTATTTTGAATTCACATTAATTTTGTAAAAGTTATTGTCCTATTAGATAAAATCCAAAATGAAGTTAAAATTTCCCAAACAACATTTCTCTCCTTTTCAATACATTTCCATTTTGCTCCACGTAAATTTTTGTAATGAGTGATGAAAATTCTTTCTCTTATCATGATGTGATTATTGTGTTTTGTATATCGAGTGACTGTACTATGGACATTCGGCGTAAACTCTTTGTACTGTCTCATTTCCTCATCCATCACTGTCTGTCAATGGGCATGGTGCTGTGACCAGTGTTATCAGGTGACGACAGTACAGGAAGTGAGCCGCCATTATCACCCCCAGAAAGGCTCCCCATCAGACGCTCTAGTACCAGAGACAAACACAGAAGAGGGGAAACATGTTTCCTACTGACGACAGGTGATTACACGTGTGCTTCTGATGGAGGGATCAGGAAAGGTAGGCATGCATTTAATCAGATCCTAACAGGTGACTTAGCAATTAAATGCTGCAAATATATGGAGTGCTGTAAAATGCTCTTTCATTATTTTCTAGGAGCAACTGTGCCATCATGGTGCTCTCTTCCTCATCATATCTTCTCTCTTTATAAACATTTAAAAATACATAACAGCCGACTTGATTGTCATATCTAACAGGCATTTCACCCCTCTTTCTTTTTTTTATATTTTGGTTTTTCATTTGTCTATGGGCAGAATTGTAATGAAGTATTTAAAAATTAAGTCACTCGTCTAATTATTTTAATACAATGGATTCAGCAGTCTTTAAAAGTTATCTTTTTTCCTACAATGAATTAAACTCACTAATTTACACTATGCATATATTTGATAAGTAATTAATAATTTAAAACAATAATAAAGCTTTTCTCAAAGTAAAACATTAAACGTACTCTAGTTGTCTCTTATCCAGTATTTGGGCAATTTTTTCCCAGTGGTTTACCTGAATGTCGGAAGGTTGCTAAGGTACAAAATCCTCAGCCATATAGAACAATATACCCAATCACTGGAAAGGCTACTTGTGTACTTACAAAATGTATTTACGGAATTTTTCTTCAGGGCAGTAATAATTCTAAGTTTATTATTTTTTTAATTGACACTGAACAGTGCCTGGCACATAGAAGATACTTAATAAATATTTGTGGAATGAATACATTGTATTGGACAGACATCTTTGTTAAGGAATATAACAGGATACTGAAGCTCCACTCCAGCACAGTTTCGTTTCCCTAGATTGTGCCAAGTGTCTATGACTATTCCTTAGGTGCTAGTTTTTGTCTTTGTTTTCGTTTTAGTAAACTTTACGAACTGACAATTGGACCCTTTTCTTCTCCTTAAGAAATATTTTGTGACACTTATAACCCACCATTGTCAAAGTGCTGGTATGCTCTTAGATTACCTCCTACTTTGAGAATTCCAGTGGCTTTAGTGCCATGGTTATTTTTCTCTGTTTATTGACAGAATTGAGAAAGAACTACTAATTTCTTATGAAGAAATAATAATTTCTTATGCAGTTGACTGAATTTGAACGAAAAGCCACTCCAAAACTTTCATGTTTGTGCAAGTGCATTTTAAAAATATTGTGCTTATTTGCTATTCATTGCAGTTTCTTCCTATTGAATACTTTACCATTTTAAGCCTAAAATATTTATTTTGTGATGACTACTTTCTTTGAAATAGCTCATTACCCATGTTGTGCTTCTCTTTCATTTCTCCTGGGCACTTTATATTGTTCTTTCTGTCTCCATACCTGTGAGTCCTGAAAGAGAAGACAAAAGACTCTTCTTTTGTTTCTTTAATATGTAATATTTTAAATCCTTCTTCATTCTAAGAACTTTCAATCTCTACATCTATCCCTTGCACCAAAATGTATTTCAATGATCTGAATAGATTTATTTGATTTTTTGCTATTTTACATTTAAATATCATGTTACAACAATTTTTAAATATTTTATAAAGATAGTTAATATTCTATCATAGTATTTGAACAAAATATATGTACATATATTAAATAATAATATCTAAATAATAATATAGAACATAGTATTTTAAGTGCATTGTAATCTTAAATCACTATACATGTGTATACATATATACTTATATATGTATATATGTATTTGTATGTAATATGTGGTTAGATTTATGTGTATTTTGAGCATCATTCAATAAAGTATCACATACAATATTTATACTAGGGTTACATGTTTAAGGATCTAGATAGAATTCTTTTTTCCAGGTTAGAAAATATTTTGAATTTTAAACTGTCAAAGGGGATCACATATGAAAAAAGACTTTGCAAATTATAAAGCACTATATAAATATAGTTTTTCCATAAAATAGCAAAGTTTCATGAGCAAAGCAATTCATAAGATATTCAGTTTATATGAGAAAACTATACATTCAATCTTATTTCACAAATACAAATTTTATCAGTGAGAACATCTTTGAATACTCATCTATGAGCTTTTTATTCTTTGTCATTTCTCACCATAATCAACTTCGTTTTCATTCTTGCTTAATTCTTTTGCAGATTTGTGTTCTTTTCCTAGGTCTGGTAACATTTCTGGCTAATTTCACTTAATCTTCTGAGTGTCTTATTTTGTCATGTCTATTAGAAATCCATTCATTTCTTCTCCTTTTTCCTTTATGTAGATTAGAGATGTCTCCTATTACTCCTACTCAGATATTTATTTCCTATATGATTTCTTCCTTGCTTTTCAAATTGGTTTCTACACTAACCTGATTTTAGAGTTATGAAAATTCTCCCCTATGTAGATGAGAAAAATGACTGGATTCCCATTGTATTATTTTTCTATCAACAAATGTAAATGTAGTTGGGCATACATTAAGAAAACATGTGGATTCCCTAAAAGAGTAAACTCCCAAAACTTAGAACCTGTGTCTTCATTTATATAGTAGTTTTATGAAATCATTTTACATGAACACAAACATACCCATTGATAGTACATGAGTAGGCAGTTTCAATACTGCCCCAAACTAATATGTGCTCTTAAAAGCTGTATAAAATGTATACCATGTATTGGGTTCAACATTGTTTATTCTCATGAATTATATTTTTAGTCATTCCATTCAGTAGAAGTTTGATAAGGCAAAATTTTATCAAATTTTCTGTTCATAAATGAACCTGCAGAATAAAGGAACAATATATTTATATGAATAACTTATAATCTTACTAATTAAGTACTTGTTACTAAATTATAAGGGAAGCCTTCTCAAATGGACATTGAAATCATAGTTATTAAGAATAAAAGACCTATAAATAGAATAAATAATATCTATATTAATAACTATAATTCAGAAAAGTAAAAATTGAGAATGGCAACCAAGATTTACATGTAACTAGCATGATTAATGTAAATTGTCAAACAGATTTTTTACCTTTTTGGAAGTCTTATAGAGAACATGGTGACTGTGAGGAACAAAAGGTACATTTTTATAAGGATGATTTTTAGTTATTAACAACCTCTTTGTTTCATACATATTCACTAGTTTGCTTTTAATCAAAACCAATCAATGTTTATAGTCTAGTTTACATTTTTCGGTTACACTAAAAATCCAAGTCAACTTGTATAAATTATTCTTTCTACAATTCCCAGTTATATTTCCAATTGCATTACAGAAGAGTAGTGATAACTAGCCCACCAGGCATGTGAAGATCCCTATGTAAGAAAAAATGACTTGCAATTCCTTTTTAATTATTTAAGACATTCTCCCATTAACTATTCCATCAGCCACCAGAGGAGAGTGAAATATATACCACCTCCCAGGCTTTATAGCTCAAAATACTAACAAAATATATAGGCAGATAATTTTCTCATTAGCAGAAATTATGTCCTAGAGAACTTTATTGTAGTTAATGGATGACATAAATTTACATTTACAAAATATCAAAGAAGACATCTAATCTGCTGAAAGTTTGTGGGTGTATATGTAGGGGGGGGTTCCTATTATTCCAACCTTACCCCACAGTAGAGCTATTTTGTTTTCCTATCTACAACACTTTTTCAGTGGATCTTTCAGAACATTTACTTGCTAAGCTGTATAATATAACTACTTTTTCAGCTAATAGTTGCCTAGCTTTTAAGAAATTTTACTTCTAACTTTATGCTAGGTACTCCCTTCCTCATTTACCTGCCTCTAATCTTTTCTAATAAAAAATACTGCAATATATGAATCCTTCCAAAGGTGACCTTGATGGGGTGTTGCTTGAGTAGCTAAGGCCAAGCAATAGGTTAGAGCTTGTGGGAAGTATCTTTCATTCTGTAAGTTCATGATGATCATGAACAAAAGATTAGAATGCACGATAATAGAAAGAAAAGGTGGATTAAGATCAAATTGTTCTCAATTCCTGGCAGAGGAGAGTCAGCTGAAAATATATAATCAAAATCAGACTTTAATTTACTAAAATTATCACTCAATTTGTATTCATTTCTTTTCTTTTTACTTTTTTTTTTAAAATACAAGGGATTAGAAATGGGCATTCATTCTACATCATCTAGATAATGGCATTAAAAACCATTATTTAGGAATCATCCTTTTAACCTCATAAGGCTGGAAGATTAAATATGCTGGAAAAGAGTTGTCCACTTAAAGTTAAGCATGCTTTATTAGCTTGGTAATAATAAAAAGTGAAAAGAGAAAAAATAGCTCATTTTTTTAAATCTGAAATTTAAAAATATTTGCCAAATTTATATCTTACTTAAGTTGCTTTGCCTAATTCTTAAAATCTTTCTGATATTGTGTATGCCAAAATTACATCAATACAAACTGTAATCTGTGAACGAATAGATTTTGAAGTATTGCAACAGTAATTTGTGATAGCTGGTTTAATCTTTTGGAAGTGACAGCTACAGTGAGCTTCATTTTTTTTTTTTTTAGAGTAGTAAATTGTCTCAATATTGAATTCTTTGTAAACAAATTCTTTGAGCTCAAAAATAGCACTTTTGATTACCCTGCATGATATTGTTTGTCTTTGTCTATTTTCTGGTTGAATTCAACTGATGTCTGTGCATTTTTTCATAAAAGGATATGAAAAATCCCGAAGCTTAAACAACATAGCGGGCTTGGCAGGCAATGCTCTGAGGCTCTCTCCAGTAACATCACCCTACAACTCTCCTTGTCCTCTGAGGCGCTCTCGATCTCCCATCCCATCTATCTTGTAAACCAAACTGCATCAGTCGGCTAAATTGTCTTAATTCAAGTACTGTTTACCCCATAATGGAAATAATTAAACATAGACTTGCTCCAAGCTCCATTAATACAGTACCAATCCTGCATGATACTACTATCTGAAGTCAGAAATGCCATTTGGGTAGCCAACAAATCTTATCCTGGCTTTAAGTGAATCTTATCCTGGTAGTGCTACTACTTCTCCATATTAATTGCCCTGATCTCCTTTCGCAATAAAATGACAGATAGCATCAGATATTGGCCAGTACCCTACCTAATACATAAACATATCTTCAGGGAGATATATTTAAACCAGTGTGCTTCCAAATGCCAACCACTTCATGGGAACTTCATTTCTTGTGACTCTCTAAACCATTCTGAAGATGTCTGGGATCCTATTTTGATTGCTCACAACATGACTTTGGTCAGCTCATTTGCATGGACCATCTTGTCTCTATCACCTGAAAGCAATGTCGCAAAGTTCGGGGACCATGGATGGCTCGGGATATGTGTACTTGCATCGAACCATCCTGCTGATGTGAAAGCACTGGTCGACTGTTCTGCATGTTGAATTGTGGGGCATGGAGGGCGAGTTTCTCCTTGACATTTTTTTTTCTTATTCTTTGAAAAAAATATTTGTTTTAAAAGATTTAATTTCTTGATTGATTTACTTTTGTTCCAAAATGCTGTATTGGAGTTCTGAATGTCTCTGGTTGTTTGCACACAGATAACTGCAAAGAGGTTGTCATTACTGGTTACACGCAAGCTGAGGCCAGATCTCTTACTTAATGGCTTGGGGAAGGCACAAAACATGAGAGAAAGGTAACTGCCAGCCAGGCTTGCATTGTTTAGATAGGAATTGCTGCTTGGTACTAGAGTCATATTTTCTTTTAAATCCCAGAATTTGTCATCATTTTCAGAGGCAGAGTGCCAAATATCATTCAAAGCTCTTGTCATTTTTACCCCCTTCCTTTATTTTAATTATTAATTTTTTTTTGCAAACAACAAGGAGCATTGTTGTTCACAGGAAGCTTTCTTGACCAGCCTTAAATTTCTGACTCACAGGATTAAACAGATTTTCAGGCAGTATTTAATCAGGTGCTTTGTCCTGTATGTTGTTCTGTCCGTTTGTCTTAGCTCCCTGTCTTAAGTGTATATGCCATCTGTCTCCATGAAGCACAGAAATGCCTTGATAAGGTGTTCATGATTTTAGTACTGGGTCTTCTCTCCTGCCCCTTGCCTTCTTTGTTACTTGGAACAAGCCTCTCTGCTTGTTCACTCCAATGAAACCCCCAGGGTGTCTTATTCAGTCCAAGTGGAAGAAATTCTGTTTACACATCCCTACAAATGCAATAGCAGTAGTGTGTCTGGTGTACTGGGCATGAGAGGGAGGAAAAATGTCATACTATAAATTGAGAGATAAACAATATTTCTAAGGCATTTAGGATCCTAGAGACTGCTAATTCCTAATGCTCATGTTTATTTTCAGTTAGGAAGACAATTGTCACTTTTATGATTGGCCACATAACAAGTACTACTTTATATTCCCAAGTCCTAGAGCATGACCTGCATGTCAAAGACCTTGTACAGCAATGTATTTACCCAGACATAAACATCTGATATTTAGAGATTCAGTGATGCTTTTGATAACACCACACATAGAAAGTTATAATTACACACAGCTTTATGGTAAAGAAATTAATATACTGTCTGGTGCTGCTGTTATTGACTGCAGTGTTGTACAGAATTTATCATGGATTTTTGACTGCTGAAAAAGGGACTGTGGAATTTAGCCATACCAAGGACTGTACTGGAAACAGATTTCTGCTGCTGAATGTGCCCTGATGTGACCAGGTTGCACTTGGAAGAGATCCTCCCGTCTTCATGAGGCATTGAAAGTTTGTAAAAGAACTGTGGCTGGAACTCATTTGGTGCTCCCCATATGAGTGGTCTGCTTGTGGACTGGCCAGCGTCCATGAAACAACTGTAAATACCAGCGTGTGTGCATGGGTCAACAGCTTTGGCCATCTCACATCAAAGGAAGCCAAATTCATGATCAACATCTCTGGAGCTTCAAGTAAGGCCCATACCTCTGTGAATTACCACCTCATGGAGTTGCAGTAGATTGTGCTGTGAATCATAAAAGCAGTGATATTGGTGTAGTATAGGTCTGTCTTAATTTCCCTTATTTCTCCTTTGTTGGTTGGATCCACAAACACTAACTGTATCATTTTTTTAATAAACCACTTATATGATCGGCTTGTCAGATTATGTTGTGAAATTTTCAGTGCCTATTTATCAAAACTGACCTATTTTGAATCCCACATTTGTTTAAGTTATGAAAAATTGTTTGACTTAAAAAACTCACTAATATTACTTATAGTTTAAGTGCTTTGTCATTGTTACCTCAATTATTAATATTACAAAAAATAAAATTCTGGCAATGAGAGTATTTTTTTATTAAATGATCAAGGAACAATGTCAGTATATAGTAGAATATTAATTGAATTATATCCTAAAATGTATATTTTGCATAAAAGAGATATTCTTCAATCAATTACTTTTTTGTGTTTTGTGGCAAATTAAGCTTGTACTTGTCTTTAAAACTGTTGTAGTTGAAACTGTTTAAGAATTCTTCATCTTGCTTAATCAGTATTTCCAGAATCTATTAGTTCCCCTGGGATTCTGAATATAACATATAACCTAATTATGAACCTCTGTATCGTGGACATTTTGTGAACATCTCAAGGTGCATGCACATCCTTGTTGATAATCGATGGAAATGTAAATAACTGAAATGAAGAATAAAAGGCAAATACGCTGGGGATAAACTTGAATTCTATCTGATTAAATTCTTCATATTCTTTTCTTGGCTCTTCTCTTTGTTTTGGAGTTTTCAACAGGCTTTACTATTTTTATGCATCATGATACCAAACCAAATACTCATACATTATAAAAAATTTGAGATGAAAGGATTTATAAACATACATAGCTCACATTTTCATTTAAGTCTTAGACATGTAGCCAGTGTCTTCCTTTTCTAAGTGCTTTTTTCTCTTATGATTCGGAAGTGGTAAAATTATGAATTATTATGGTATTTGATTTTTATATGGCATTTTATGACTAATACTGAATTTTCACTTACACTTTCCAACTTAATCATCACAGAGATTCTGGAGGTAAATACTTTTTGTTTTCATTTTATTGGTGGTGAAGTGAAGGATCACAGAGGCAAAACTGTGTCACAGATAATTTCCCCTGTCATAGTTTCTTATGGTTTAAATATTTATTGAGCCTCTTGCTGTAAATACCTTATCTTCCAAAGATGGCTTCTGTCTCACTTTTGGGTAATGGACCACGGTTTCAGTAGCACACCACACATAGCTGACATTCCATTTGTATTGGGGGGTTATGTGTAAATTTATCCTGTAAATTCTATGATGCCAACAGGATTAGAGGAAAGGTAAAATGGAAAAGAGAAATAAGGTTGGGTAATCCAACACTTTCCCATAATGCATCAACAGAATCTTTTCTAGGTCTAAAAGTGCTCAGTGTTGATTATTAAGAGACTATTAAGAAACTGGGATTCAGAAAAGGAAATCTGTCTAAATATAATTACTGATAAAAAGTTTTTAATGATGGTGTCAGGATGTAGGATTTACTGTAAAAAGGGAAAATATGTAGGATGGGGAAAGAATACATTTAAATAGATGATAATTGCCATCAAATTTTGATTAAAAAATCAAGATTAAATAGCCATGAATGAAAAGTGAAGATATTCATTTTATCTTTGAAATAAATCACAAGACAGATGAATTGAATAGCAACAGTGAACTTAATTTGGAAAGAGACAATGAATATATTAAAAGCCTATAGTACCCAGCAGGGACTTTGGAGGATTTATAACATGCTTGAAGACATTTAGAGCTAAATGAATCTGTTAAAAAATTGAAATCCTTAGCAGTTTATGATGATTAAAATATGTGGTTTAAAATTTTCCTTACTGAAAAAAATTGTCATCCTTCCTTCCAATTTCCCCTGCCAAAATTTAATGAATTGTTTAAATACTTGGACACTATTAAACTATAGATTTATACAAATTTTCTCTAACATGGTTGCCGTGTCATTAATATTGATCTTAAGTTTTGTTACTTCCTGTTCTCCCCTAAAATAATCGTTTTCATTATTGTCTAAAAATTAAATAATTTAATTGAATTAGTATTACATGATTTCTTTTTTTATTTATCAAACCGTCACATCAAAGTGACAGATCAGTGAATATGCATTTTGAACGTTAAAATGTTCAAAGACTATGGATTTTCCATTGAGGATCCCAGGTACTTAGCACTCAATTTTAAAAAAAATGAACTATATTTTAGAGCAGTTTTAGATTCATAGCAAAATTAAGCAAAAAGTACAGAGTTCCCATTTATCCCCTGCCCCCCCACCACGCACAACATCCCCGACTATCTGCATCCTACACCAGTGATATTGGTTACAAGTGATGAACCTGCATTGATGTATCATTATCCAAAGTCCATAGTTTACATTAGAGTTCATTCTTGGTGTTGTACATTCTATGGAACTTGATAAATGTCTAATGACAGGAATCAATTATTGAAGTATCATACAGAATAATTTCACTGCCCTAGAAATCCTCTGTGCTCTAACTATTTACCCCTTCCCTCATCTTGGCAACCACTAATCTTTTTACTGTCTTCCTGGTTTTGTCTTTTCCAGATGTCATACAGTCAGAATCATATAGGATGTAGTCTTAGACTGGCTTCTTTCTCTTAGTGGTACGCACTTAAGGTTGCTCCATGTTTTTTCATGGCCCGATAGCTTATTTCTTTTTAGTGCTGAATAATATTCCCTTGTCTGGATGTACCATAGTTTATCCAGTCACCTACTGAAGGACAACTGGGTTGCTTCCAAGTTTTGGCAATTATGAATAAAGCTGTTACAAACATTTGTGTTCAGGTTTTGTGTGGGCATATGTTTTCAGTTCATCTGGGTAAATACCAAGGTGCACAGCTGCTGGTATTTACACTCATTTTTTTTTTTATTTGGTCCCCTGACATATTTATCAGAATTACTTTTCTCCTAATTCATCTTCTTACTGTCAATCATGTGAACCACACAGGAGTTATTTATAAATCTGTCACTTCACTTCAAGCTGTAAATATGTTGATTGATTATCCACCAACAGATTTTTCTCTGTAAAAGTAATTTTTTTTTTTTTTATTGTGATATTCATTTTATTGTGGTGGTCTAGAACTGAACACACAATATCTCCAAGGTATGCCTGTATTCTTTCCCCATTGAATGTTTTTGGCACCTTTGTCAAAAATTAATTGCTCACAGATGGGAGGGTTTAGTTCTGTGCTCTCTTAGCTTTTGTTTATCTGGGAATATCTTGATTTATCTTTCATCCTTGAAGGAGAGTTTTGACAGATAGATATAGAATTCTTGGTTGACAGTTTTGTTTTCAGTGTTTAAAGATATTGTCTCACTTGCTTCTCAGCTTCTTTTTCTTTTTTGAAATCAGCTGTTAATATTTTTTAGCATTTGTTGTACTTGAAGAGTCACTTTTCACCTGCTGCTTTCAAGATTCTCTTTGTTTTTACCTTTCAACCATTTGACTATAATATGTTTAGGTATGGATCACTTTAAGCTTATCTTACATAGAGTTTGTTGAGCTTCCTGGATGGGTAGATTCATGTCTCTCTCAAATTTGTGATCTTCTTGGTCATTATTCCTTCAAATATTCTTTCTGTACCATTATTTCTATCTTCTCCTCCTGAAAGTCATATAATACATTTGTTGGTCCATTTGCTCATATTCCACAGGTTCCTAGGCTCCTTTCACTTTTTTCACCTTTTTTCTTTTCTTTTTTTCTGTTCTTCAGACTGAATAATTTCAATTGTCTTATCTTCAAGCTTACTAATTCTTTCTTCTGCTGATCAAACCTGCTCTCAAAAACCTCTAGGTTTTTAAAATTTCAGTTATTATGGTTTAAAGCTCCAGAATTTCTATTTGGTTTCTTTTTTATAATTTCTATCTCTTTATTGATATTCTCATTTTATTCATATATCATTTTCATCATTCCCTTTAATTTTGTCCATGCTGTTTGAGCATAATTAATACAGTTGTTTTAAATCTTTGTCTAATAAGTTCAATGACTCAATGTCTTCAGGGATATTTTCTGTCAATTTATTTTGTTCCTTTCAATGGCCATATTCTCCTGTTTCTTTGCATACTTTGTGATTTCATTGTTGTTTCTGAAAACTAGCCATTTGAATATTATAATGTGGTATTTCTGGAAATCAGAGTCTCTCCCTTCCCCAGGGTTTGCTGTTCTTGATTTTTTTTTTTTTTTTTCCACACACACACACACTGTATTTTATTTTTACAAGAGATAGACTGACACCAAGCATTGTACATGGATGACCACAACAAAAGCAACAATGATTGCAATTACCAAACATGAAACACACTTATACTATGTCATAATATTGACATTCAGTCCAGTAATCCTCCACTGTAACAGCTCCTTTGCTTTGCAGTGAAAATTGATTTGTATATTCTTTGCCTCTGAGTCCTTGTGGGATTTTTTTTTTTAATTCAGACAGAAAGTCACAAAAATTATACTCATCCTCATCAGTTCACTCAGTCCCATGTAATTAATTTCTTTTTTTTCATCTTGATCTTTTGTTAGCACTTTTATGAGTTCATCAGTTTTTCATTAGAGTTCTGAAAATGCTTATTCATTCAGTTCAGCAGTACAGTCAGTTACCAGAAACCTGTACTTGTCAGAGTCTTTTCCATGAATTTCTTGAAGATGAAACTCTTTTATAGGAACATATTTGCAAAATCATCAGAGTACACCCAGAACTGTCTGTAAATGACAAAAGACTTAAAAATGACCATGGTTAAAGATTTGATGAAAGTTCATAATAATGCAGTTGACAAGAAAATTAGTTATTTCTGAGATATACATTTTAAAGTAATAACTAGGATTATTACTTATAACATTATACCAGAACATATAAGATTTTTAGACGTTTCCTGTAATGTCTGAAACATTTATATTAACATATTTCCATACATATTTCCATACAAATACAAATATAAGATTTTTAGAAATTTCATGTAATGTCTGAAACATTTATATTAACCTATTTCCATACATATTTCCATACAAATACAAATATAAGATTTTTAGAAATTTCATGTAATGTCTGAAACATTTATATTAACATATTTCCATACATATTTCCATACAAATACAAATATAAGATTTTTAGAAATTTCATGTAATGTCTGAAACGTTTATATTAACATATTTCCATACATATTTCCATACAAATACAAATATAAGATTTTTAGAAATTTCATGTAATGTCTGAAACATTTATATTAACATATTTCCATACAAATAACCCAATGAAAGTTTAGTATTAGTTGTTTTGTTTGTTTTTTTATACTGCAGGTTCTTATTAGGCATCAGTTTTATACACATCAGTGTATACATGTCAATCCCAATCGCCCAATTCAGCACATCACCATCCCCACCTCATCGCAGTTTTCCCCCATTGGTGTCCATATGTCCATTCTCTACATCTGTGTCTCAACTTCTGCCCTGCAAACTGGCTCATCTGTACCATTTTTCTACGTTCCACATACATGCATTAACATACGATATTTGTTTTTCTCTTTCTGACTTACTTCACTCTGTATGACAGTCTCTAGATCCATCCACTTCTCAACAAATGACTCAATTTCGTTCCTTTTTATGGCTGAATAATATTCCATCGTATATGTGTACCACAACTTCTTTATCCATTCGTCTGTTGATGGGCATTTAGGTTGCTTCCATGACCTGGCTATTGTAAATAGTGCTGCAATGAACATTCGGGTGCACGTGTCTTTTTGAATTATGGCTTTCTCTGGGTATATGCCCAGTAGTGGGATTACAAAAAATAGTAAAAGCTCTTATAGAGATCAAAAAAATTTAAAAAATTAACTATAATTCCATAATTTTCCACTCCACAAAACAAATGTTTTTGTTTTATCAATTTGCCTTTTTTCCCTTTTGTTATTTTCACTTTATAATACTAGTGTGTGTGTGTGTGTGTGTGTGTGTATTTAACCTATCACTCAAGTCATGCTGCAATTTGGCCTACTACCTTTCTAGCCTCTGTTCATTCTTGCTCATGTGCGGTGTTCTATGTGCATGTTCATGGAAACATCCCAGGGCAACACAGATGAGTAAGACATCATTCCTAGCATTGAAAACTCCATCTACTATGTTGATCTCTAATTCTGGCTCTGCATCAGAAAAACTGTTGGTGTCCTTTAAAAAAACTAATGCCAGCGCTCAACTCTAAACTTTTGAAATTATATCTGGAGATGAGTCCTAGACATACACTGTTTTTTTTTTGTTTTTTGTTTTTTTAATTTTATAGCTACTTTATTTATTTATTTTTGGCTGTGTTGGGTCTTCGGTTCGTGCGAGGGCTTTCTCCAGTTGCGGCAAGTGGGGGCCACTCTTCATGGTGGTGCGGGGACCACTCTTCATCGCGGTGCGCGGGCCTCTCACCATCGCAGCCCCTCCCGCTGCGGGGCACAGGCTCCAGACGCGCAGGCTCAGCAGCCGTGGCCCACGGGCCCAGCCGCTCCGCGGCATGTGGGATCTTCCCAGACCAGGGCTCGAACCCGTGTCCCCTGCATTAGCAGGCAGATTCTCAACCACTGCGCCACCAGGGAAGCCCCATACACTGTTTTTAAAGAAGACTTAGCATATATATTATTAACAAATGAAACAGAACAAAGAAAAAATTAGCATGAATTAAGCTATTATAGATTTTAGAAATATCATGCCCCTATTTACTGTATAGCTAGTCTTTTACTAGCAGACCAACCAAGTACTTCATTAGGAAATTCTTTTTTTTTTTTCATAGTCCTTAAATGTGATTCCAAATTTGAGGAGCCATTTTAAAAAAATTTTGTGCATGTACTATAAATCCATACAGTTTAAATCTTCATTTCTCAGTATATTTCTTATAATAAAAAATGAGATAAGGACATTCTATGTAACTCAAGATCAAGTAACTTATTTTTGAGGGAAACTCAATTTTTTTGATCTTTGTTATAAATTTGGTAAACACTTAGACTTTTGTCTATGAGCCAGGAAGAGTTGTCACACCAAAATGATTAAAATTTCTTTGGCATTAGTGAAAATTTCACATTTATCTTAGGAGTGGTGAATAGTGACATGAAACAGCTAGCATATGAAAGGATTCTTAATGTAATTTGAAGGTGGTAGTTTCTGAAACCTTTGATTAAACCTTTCTTTAATCAATGGTCTCAGTGTTTTTATTTCCTTTTGAGATCTGTTAGCAATGAACTGAACTCTTATTTAAAACCAATTCTTTCTTAATGGCCAAGAGAAAGTATATTACTTAAAGATATGCCTAATTTTCTGATCAAAAATAAAACAAAACAAAACCTGTAATTTTATTGCAAAGGATTAAGCATGAAGTCAGTACCTAAGGACTGAATGTATATTTCATTATTTTTTATTTTTTTCCCTGAAAGCTCTCATTTTACCAGTAATTTTGTCTCTCTGGAAACAAAGGGCACTAGTTTAAACATTCTACAATGATGTTTTCTCCTGTTGCAGTAGCTGTTCCTTATCACACTGAGTGCTGGCAGGAAGCTTAAAAAAATCATGGGAATTCTGGACGGATGGCTGGTAGAGAGCACCAGAATCTAAGATAATAATGATTAAAACACACACGTACATACTGCTGGATATTCAGAGACAAAGAAAAGCCAAAGATAAAGCAGCAAACCCTGAATATTGCCTGAAACAAGGTCATTTAGTGTGAAATAAACAAAAGGACAAGTCAAAGGTAAAAGAATAATTATATAATTCTGCTTCATAAGCCACGTTAGTACAAATTCTGCACAAAAGTACCAGACATTCTTTTCACTGGAGACCTTGAAAGGTTTGCATTACATCACAGGGGGCTACAGAAGAGACCATCAATTTTCACATTCCCTAGCGAAGAATGAATTTAGACAATTTTCTCTTAGATGCTCTGTTTTTATTTGCTTCTTTCAATTTTGACAAAGAAATATCCTTTCTTTACTTTTACATTAATGTTAAGGTTAAATGCTTTCAGAACCAACTGATGACTGTCAAAATATAAAATACCACTAGCTTTATATTTGTTTTGATTTGTGTAAAATGTATTTGTACAAGTTTTAAAAAATTTATTTTAAGAGCCCCACATGACAGAGTACTACTGAGAACACATTGCCTTTTAATGTGAAACTCCTTAATGACACAAATGAGATTCCTAGGAAAAATATCATTATAAGGTTTATTTTCCAAAATTAAATTTCTTCAGGCTCAGATTTATCTACTTGTTTTTTAGAACTGATAATGCATAACAACCATAACATTGAGTGTCAAAATATTAAGGGGAAATAAGATTATTTGCCTTTAATATCACCTTTTCTTGGCACCAAATGTTCTGGTATTGACATGCGGTATGTTGGACCTGTGGAAAAAGGATACACAGAATTACTCCTTAGAAAGCATCTTCTGACCTAAGTGGTTCACTCGAGATCCATAGGCAGAAACTTCTACAGCCTCACACCATTGAATAATCCTTCATCCAACTAAACCAGGTTTAACTATGAGACTGTTTCATGACATGAAAGTTATCTTTTGAATTGCCAACTGATGGTTATGACCAAGATGCCTTAACATTCCCCTCAAGTCCACAAAACATGTTTCTTCCTGGCCATCGGCCCCTGACAGCCCTTTTCTTAGAGCATTTACTTTTGAAAACTTGCTAGTGTAAATTCTTTCTCTGCCCCTTGGAAGTGTAAGTCTTCTCCTAGCTCTTGCCAGTTCTACAACCCAGGAATATTTTTCTCAAGGGCCGGGGAGCCATTTCTTTGACATGTAATAATCACGAAAGATAGCACCTCTAACTCCTAGTCTCTGTGGGAAGGTAGGAGCCTAACTTTCTTAAGTGCCAATTAGCAAACGCCGAATCACATTAACCAACCTCCCCTCTAATGTCCTCTGGTACTTTTCACTAGCTCACCTCGGGGCTTAAAATCTCTACCACTTTTGTTTCAGTGTAGTTGAGTTTCATCTCTTTCCTTTATTGCAGTAGTCTTAAATAAAATCTTCCCTGCCTGTTTAACTAGTATGACGCAATTTGTCTTTAACAGTTCCTTGGTAGATATTATAAGTTGTGGTGAATCACAGAAAAAAAAAAAAAAAACTTTGAGGACTTACATGGGTTGGGTAGGAGTGGGGAGGAATTCCAACCACTCTGTTAGTCACTTTAATTTTGAAATAAATCTTTAGAAGATTTTAATAATATCATAAATATAATTTGAAAATGAATAAAAATCAGCTTCTTTCCTTTTTTGAAAGAGTTAAGTTTCCTTTTTTGGAAGGATTAAATTGAAAGGGAGCTGTAAGTAAACTGATAAGTTGCTGCCATTCATCTCTTTTCATTTTACTGCCAAAAATATGATAAAATGATCTAATTAGATCTGCTCTTTTTCTGGACACTGTCCCTTGGAGTCCCCCAGCAGGCATTCATCACTCTATCTCCACTGCTTGGCACACTACCAGGCTCACTGAAGAATCGCAATACATATTTATTAAATTGAACTGTTACTAAGACTGATTTTTCTGAAATTTGTATCTCACTATGTTCTTTCCTAGTTGTACATATATCAACATCAGAATAAAACGCAAACTTTTAAGCTTGCCATTCAAGACATTTTATCATTTGGCTTCTTTTTACCTCTCTATAGTCAACAATTTATTATTTTCTTTGGTTCCTTTGTTCAGTATCTCCAGGGCCTCACAGAGTCTCTAGGATACGGTAGACACCATGTTCACCATTGTCCCTGGACCTCTTGCGGCCCTGCCTCACCTATTGGTCTGGACCTTCTTGGACACTAATAGCTATCTGGATTAAACTTCAATTTGGCACAGATTCTATGGTTACTCTATTTTAAACCTCTTTTATATTTATCTAAACTTTCTCAACAGCAATGCCAGAATTAACTCCCAGGATCAGAAATTCACTTTACAGATCTCCTCTGGTGCCCCCTCCCCTTAATTAGCACAAGTAATTAAGTCCTACTGTGCTTTGTAGATAAACCTACTTAACCTATGGTAAAGCAAATGGCATTCAGAGTCAAAGTAAATTTGAGTTGGAATCTTGTTCTCATCCTTTACTAGCTATATGATTTAGGACAAGTAATTTAAACTATAAATTTCATAGAAACTTGTAAACTTCTGAGAATAATATCTACATCATAATTTTGTCATGAGTTTTGTATGAGAAAATGCATGTAATATGCTTAGCACAGTATTGTATCCAGAGATTCTGCTCAGTAAATGTGAACTGCAATTATGATTATAATTATTATTATGTTATTTTTTCTTTACAAAGAATTTTTATAGTGTAGTAACTTGTAATTTTTTCTCTAGTGTTGATTTTTTTGTGTGTGGTAGACATGGGACAAAATTTTGACAACAGTTTCTAAACCCATTTCCAATTGCCTTTAAAGATAATGAAATCTTCCTTTCAAATTCATCCTGGCATCAACATGAACATACTTTCAAAAGTTTGTAAAAAATTTGTTACAGACTAAATCTCCAGAGATGGAGGTATTTACATTTTATAACAGCAAATAGAAGTCAGCAGAATCTCTTTGGTAATTTAAGGATTCAATACGATTGGAAAGTCTTAGCATATTTCCTGAATAATATAAAAATATTATATGTATATATATATAATTTCTATTTAATTCTGCAAAGTGGGCTTAAGAGATTCCAAGATTACCCCCAGGTCACACTAAGACCACCCAAAATTAGACATAATCTTTGGGTGGTGTTGGTACTTACCTAGTCTATTAAGAATTCTTTAGAAAATACCAAATCCACAAAAGTGGAATTGTCTGTTTATTTTTCACATTAAGAGGAGGTTTTATTCTGAACTGGTTAAAGTAATGGTTTTAATAACACGGTTATTCTCTTAGTCATTTCTCACAATACTGTGAAAGTGGAAAACATGCCCTCATTTAGCTTGAGAAGGGGGGAAGCAGTGGCCAATGTTGTTAACAACAGCAGTAACACAAGACTTTGGGTTTGTTCTTTTCTGAGATAATAATGAACAAAGATAGAATAACTCTTCCTTGAGGGTTGTGACTTGGCATATTTTTCCTTGAATTAAGGAGAATAGAGTACATTTGGGAAAAGAGAGAGCTTTATTTAATGCTTCTGAAACACATTATTTACTAATTTAAAAGTTACATTCAAAAATTTATAGCACTGTCTCTAAAATATTCATAATCTGTGAAAGACTCAATTATTGAAGAAAATGGCTAGGCACAAAAAGTATATTTATATTTATTACTTGTAGATTTCTTCCTTAGAAAATAAATTGATGAACTTTTTATTTTTGGTTCTTAGGAAAATGAATTTTTAATTTATGTATAAGTTATAATGTTTCTGGGAATTCCCTAGTGGTCCAGGGATTAGGACTCCTTGCTTTCACTGCCAAGGGCATGGGTTCACTTCCTGGTTGGAGAGCTGAGATCCTACAAGCCAAAAAACAAAAATAAAAAATCATAATAATATAAAATAATAAATATTTACATATCAGGTTTCCACTGAACAGCCAAGTGGATAGTTTAAGTATGCAGATGTATATATGAGCCTGGTTATTAGGTAAAAGATATATTGGGTAAGAGGTCTGGGATGAAGACAAACATTTGGGAGTTGCTGGCATAAAGATGGCATTTAAAGCTATCCTAATGGGTGAGATCACCAAGGGGGTATGTGTAGATGAGAAAGTGAAGAGATCTAAGGACTGATTCCTGGGGCACTTCCACATGGATAGGTAAGGAGAGATTGTAAGGACTAGCAAATGAGATTGAGAATGAGCAAACAGGTAGGACAAAAACTAAAAGAATGCAGGGACCTGAAAATTTAGAAATGAAAGAAATGAAGGAGTAAGAAATAATCAATTGTGAAAACTGATCATCAGATTTAGCACTGAGGAGGCTATTGGCAGCCTTGACAAGATCAGCTTCGGTGGCAGTGTGGAAGTGAAAGTCTGATTAGAATAGGCTTAAGGGAATGGAGGAGAACTAGAGATAGCACATAGAGAAACTTTCTTGAGGAAACTTGTTACAAAGGAGAACAGAGAAACAGGGCAATTGCAGATGAGAAATGTGGAGTTGAGTGCTTTTTTTAAAATAAGGTGGAAGAAATGACAGCATATTTCTCTTTAGCCAAAAAAGAAAAAAATGAGGCAATATTCTTAAATATTTTGCAAACTAGTTCTGCTTATTTTTAGACAAAGGGAAATGTCTTTAAATTGTGCTTGACATGAGTATAATACATGAGCTCTGGATTGAAGGTGATTTCAAGTGGCTAACATAACATAAAGTTGAAATGGTACTTTTTTCCTTTTATCCCTGGTGATAAAATCTATTTTCAAATTAAACTTTGGTTGTGTATGTGGTTGTCTTTTATAGGAGAGCTTAAGGTTTGAAATACAGGAATTTGTTCTTTGGTATTTTAACCAACAATGTATTGGGTGTGTCTATCATTCAATTGACTGATTGGTAGCTGAGACAGACCCTGGAATTTAAAACTGATCTTTTGGATGACTAAATTAAATACTTAAACCAAGAGAGTGTAGGTTATAATAGCATAATTGGGCAATTAATATGAAAAGAAAAAATATTGAACAACAGCATCTACGTTCCCTATTCCAATCCTTCCTCTATCTCATCCTTTAGAAGAGATCTCAATTTAGGGTCTAAAGATGGATTTGCAGTGAATGTGCTTGATCTTTCCACAGGGGAAGAGAATAAAATAAGTGCTTGGAGGGTGAAAGCTGGAACTGTCCACTCTGGGGGAAGGTGAAATTCCCTAAGACTGGGAAGGAGGCAGGCTTTGGAGGTTACCAGGAATAACAGATAACTGTACCCACTTTATCACCATAGCCCAGAGAGGCAGCACTAACTGCAGAAAATGACAGCATGATGTACCTAGAGAGCTTGGAAAATAGGTAGCAGGGCTACCATGTTAGACAAAGATCCCCTTAACAAAGGCTGGCATTTCAATTAAAGGTGTGCTCAGCTACAAGAAAGAGAATTTTAAAATATTTTAAACAAATAGGTGCTTGTTTCTTGGACATAAAATTTAGTTCATAGGTGGTTGGTTCTTGGCATTGTGCCAGCTATTCAGCAATGCTTTCAAGGACACAGGCCCTTGCTGGCTCTCTGTTCTGCCAATCTTAGCATGTTGGCTCTTATACTTTTGCTTTTCATTTGGCATCTGTACTTCCAGCTTCACGTCTCTTCCAGGAAGCAGAATGGGGAAGTAGCCGTATGCCAGTGAGTCATGTACCACGCACCAGGGGGGAGTAGCAATACCAGTGAGCTTCTGTGTTCAGTTCATTGCCTAGACTGTATCACATGGCTAACGCAAGCTGCCATAAAGCCTGGTAAATTGAGTCTTTAGTATTTATAGTTTCTTGTGTTCCAGGAAAGCGAAGGAGAATAAAATGGAAGTGAAGAATGAGTCAGGCAGCATATAGCTGCTGTTGCCCTTGGCATGTTACCTCCTCCAAGGGAAAATGCCAACTTAAAATATGAGCATGCTTTCAGCTTTCAGTGAGAACAAAAGACCAGGAGCCCTTCATTTTCTGGACTGCATAAGATCCTGGGATTTTCATAGAATCTTAGAGACAAAAAGAGAGAAATGCCCCAACAATGACTATATTTGAATTTCTTGCCACAGTGACAAAAAAAGGCATAGAGATAGATTTAATCTGATTGCCAATATATAGTCATTTATGCTTCTTGTGCCTGATTTATGCGGTGGAATTAAAACTATCTGCCGAGAGAGATTGGTTGAAGATGGCGGAGTAGAAGGACATGTACTCACTCCCTCTTGCAAGAGCGCTGGATTCACAACTAACTGCTGAACAATCATCGACAGGAAGACACTGGAACTTACCAAAAAAGATACCCCACATGCAAAGACAAAGGAGAAGCCACAGTGAGATGGTAGAAGGGGCGTAATCACAATAAAATCAAATCCCATAACTGCTGGGTGGGTGACTCACAAATTGGAGAACACTTATACCACAGAAGTCCACCCACTGGAGTAAAGGTTCTAAGCCCCACGTCAGGCTTCCCAACCTGGGGGTCTGGCAGTGGGAGGAGGAATTCCTAGAGAATCAGACTTTGAAGTCTAGTGGGATTTGATTGCAGGACTTTGACAGGACTGGGGGAAACAGAGACTCCACTTTTGGAGGGCACACACAAAGTAGTGTGCGCATTGGGACCCAGGGGAAGGAGCAGTGTCCCCAGGAGAGACTGAACCAGACCTATCTGCTAGTGTGGGAGGGTCTCCTGCAGAGGCGGGGGATGGCTGTGGCTCACCATGAGGACAAGGACACTGGCAGCAGAAGTTCTGGGAAGTACTCCTTGGCATGAGCCCTACCAGAGTCTGCCATTAGCTCCACCAAAGAGCCAGGCAGGCTCCAGTGTTTGGTCGCCTCAGGCCAAAAAAACAACAGGGAGGGAATCCAGCCCCACCCATCAGCAGACAAGCGGATTAAATTTTTACTGAGCTCTGACCACCAGAGCAACACCCAGCTCTACCCACCACCAATCCCTCCCCTCAGGAAGTTTGCACAAGCCTCTTAGATAGCCTCATCAACCAGAGGGCAGACAGCAGAAGCAAGAAGAACTACAATCCTGTAGCCTGTGGAACTAAAACCACATTCACAGAAAGATAGACAAGATGAAAAGGCAGAGGGCTATGTACCAGATGAAGGAACAAGATAAAAACCCCAGAAAGGGCTTCCCTGGTGGCGCAGTGGTTGAGAATCCGCCTGCCAATGCAGGGGACACGGGTTCGAGCCCTGGTCTGGGAGGATCCCACATGCCACGGAGCAACTAGGCCCGTGAGCCACAATTACTGAGCCTGCGCATCTGGAGCCTGTGCTCCGCAACAAGAGAGGCCACGATAGTGAGAGGCCCACGCACCGCGATGAAGAGTGGCCCCCGCTTGCCACAACTAGAGAAAGCCCTCGCACAGAAACGAAGACCCAACACAGCCATAAATAAATAAATAAATAAATATTTAAAAAAAAAAAAAAAAAAAAAAAAAAAACCCCAGAAAAACAGCTAAATGAAGTGGAGATAGGCAACCTTCCAGAAAAAGAATTCAGAATAATGATAGTGAAGATGATCCAGGACCTCAGAAAAAAAATGGAGGCAAAGATCGAGAAGATGCAAGAAATGTTTAACAAAGACCTAGAAGAATTAAAGAACAAACACCTAGGGCTTCCCTGGTGGCGCAGTGGTTGAGAATCTGCCTGCCAATGCAGGGGACACGGGTTCGAGCCCTGGTCTCGGAAGATCCCACATGCCGCGGAGCGACTAAGGCCGTGAGCCACAATTGCTGAGCCTGCGCGTCTGGAGCCTGTGCTCTGCAATGGGAGGGGCCGCGATAGTGAGAGGCCCGCGCACCGTGATGAAGAGTGGCCCCCACTTGCCACAACTGGAAAAAGCCCTCGCACAGAAACGAAGACCCAACACAGCCATAAATAAAAATAAAAAATAAAAAATAAAAAAAATTTTAAAAAAAAGAACAAACACCTAGAAGAATTAAAGAACAAACAAACAGAAATGAACAATACAATAACTGAAATGAAAAATACACTAGAAGCAATCAATAGGAGAATAACTGAGGCAGAAGAATGGATAAGTGACCTGGAAGACAGAATGGTGGAATTCACTGCTGTGGAACAGAATAAAGAAAAAAGAATTAAAAGAAATGAAGACAGCCTAAGAGACCTGTGGGACAACATTAAATGCAACAACATTCCCATTATAGGGGTCCCAGAAGGAGAAGAGAGAGAGAAAGGACCAGAGAAAATATTTGAAGAGATTATAGTTGAAAACTTCCCTAATATGGGAAAGGAAATAGCCACCCAAGTCCAGGAAGCACAGAGAGTCCCAGGCAGGATAAACCCAAGGAGAAGCACGCTGAGACACACAGTAATCAAATTGACAAAATTAAAGAAAATGAAAAATTATTGAAAGCAACAAGGGGAAAATGACAAAAAACATACAAGGGAACTCCCATAAGGTTAACAGCTGATCAGCTGATTTCTCAGCAGAAACTCTACAAGCCAGAAGGGAGTGGCATGATATATTTAAAGTGATGAAAGGGAAAAACCTACAACCAAGATTACTCTACCCAGCAAGGATCTCATTCAGATTCGACAGAGAAATCAAAAACTTTACAGACAAGCAAAAGCTAAGAGAATTCAGCACCACCAAACCAGCTTTACAACAAATGATAAAGGAACTTCTCTAAGTGGGAAGCACAAGAGAAGAAAACGACCTACAAAAACAAACCCATAACAATTAAGAAAATGCTAATAGGAACATACATATTGATAATTACCTTAAACATGAATGGATTAAATGTTCCAACCAAAAGACACAGGATCACTGAATGGAAACAAAAACAAAACCCATATATATGCTGTCTACAAGAGACCCACTTCGGACCTAGGGACACATACAGACTGAAGGTGAGGGGATAGAAAAAGATATTCCATGCAAATGGAAATCAAAAGAAAGCTGGAGTAGCAATTCTCATATCAGACAAAATAGACTTTAAAATAAAGACTATTACAAGAGACAAAGAGGGACACTATATAATGATCAAGGGATCAATCCAAGAAGAAGATATAACAATTGTAAATATTTATGCACCCAACATAGGAGCACCTCAATACATAAGGCAACTGCTAACAGCTATAAAATAGGGAATTGACAGTAACACAATAATAGTGGGGGACTTTAACACGTCACTTACACCAATGGACAGATCATCCAAACAGAAAATTAATAAGGAAACACAAGCTTTAATAGACACAATAGACCAAATAGATTTAATTGATATTTATAGGACATTCCATCCCAAAACAGCAGATTACACTTTCTTCTCAAGTGCACACAGAACATTCTCCAGGATAGATCACATCCTGAGTCACAAATCAAACCTCAGTAAATTTAAGAAAATTGAAATCATATCAAGCATCTTTTCTGACTACGACACTATGAGATTAGAAATCAGTTACAGGGAAAAAAAACTTTAAAAACAAAAACACATGGAGGCTAAACAATATGTTACTAAATAACAAAGAAATCACTGAAAAAATCAAAAATCTAAAAGAGGAAATCAAAAAATACCTAGAGACAAATTACAATGGAAACACGACGATCCAAAACCTATGGGATGTAAGAAAAGCAGTTCTAAGAGGGAAGTTTATAGCAATACAAGCCTACCTCAAGAAACAAGAAAAATCTCAAATAAACAATCTAACCTTACACCTAAAGGAACTAGAGAAAGAAAAACAAACAAAACCCAAAGTTAGTAGAAGGAAGGAAATCATAAAGATCAGAGCAGAAATAAATGAAATAGAAACAAAGAAAACAATAGCAAAGATCAATAAAACTAAAAGCTTGTTCTTTGAGAAGATAAACAAAATTGATAAGCCATTAGCAAGACTCATCAAGAAAAAGAGGGAGAGGACTCAAATCAATAAAATTAGAAATGAAAAAGGAGAAGTTACAACAGACACCGCAGAAATACAAAGCATCCTAAGAGACTACTACAAGCAACTCTATGCCAATAAAATGGAAAACTGGAAGAAATGGACAATTTCTTAGAAAGATATAACTTTCCAAGACTGAACGAGGAAGAGATAGAAAATATGAACAACCAATCACAAGTAATGAAATTGAAACTGTGACCAAAAATCTTCCACAAACAAAAGTCCAGGACCAGATGGCTTCACGGGTGAATTCTATCAAACATTTAGAGAAGAGCTAACACCCATTTTTTCAAATTCTTCCAAAAAATTGCAGAGGAAGGAACACTCCCAAACACATTCTATGAGGCCACCATCACCCTGATAACAAAACCAGAAAAAGGTACTACAAAAACAGAAAATTATAGACCAATATCACTGATGAATATAGATGCAAATATCCTGAATAAAACACTGCAAACAGAATCCAACAACACATTAAAAGGATCACACACCATGATCAAGTAGGGTTTATCCCAGGGATGCAAGGATTCTTCAATATACACAAATCAAACAATGTGATGCACTATATTAACAATCTGAAGAAGAAAAATCATATGATCACCTCAATAGATGCAGAAAAAGCTTTTGACAAAATTCAACACCCATTTATGATAAAAAAACTCTCCGGAAAGTGGGCATAGAGGGAACCTACCTCACCATAATAAAGGCCATATATGACAAACCCACAGCAAACATCATTCTCAATGGTGAAAAACTGAAAGCATTTCTTCTAAGATCAGGAACAAGACAAGGATGTCCACTCTCGCCACTATAATTCAACAGTTTTGGAAGTCCTAGCCATGGCAATCAGAGAAGAAAAAGAAATAAAAGGAATACAAATTGGAAAAGAAGAAGTAAAAATGTCACTGTTTGCAGATGACATAATACTCAACATAGAGAATCCTAAAGATGCCACCAGAAAACTACTAGAGCTAATCAATGAATTTGGTAACGTTGCAGGATACAAAATTAATGCACAGAAATCTCTTGCATTTCTATACACTAATGATGAAAAATCTGAAAGAGAAATTAGGGAAACACTCCCATTTACCACTGCCACAAAAATAATAAAATACCTAGGAATAAACCTACCTAGGGAGACAAAAGACCTGTATGCAGAAAACTATAAGACACTGATGAAAGAAATTAAAGATAATACAAACAGATGGAGAGATATACCATGTTCTTGGAAAAATGGTACAGATTAACTGGTTTGCAGGGCAGAAATTGAGACACAGATGTAGAGAACAAATGTATGGACACCAAGGGGGGAAAGTGGTGGTGGTGGGGGTGGTGGTGTGATGAATTGTGAGATTGGGATTGACATATATACACTATACACTATATACACTATTAGTGTATACACATATATACACTAATATGTATAAAATGGATAACAAATAAGAACCTGCTGTATAAAAAAATAAATTAAATAAAATTCAAAAACAAAACTAAACAAAAAACCATCTGCCACCCAGTTTTATGATATGTTCTAATAATGACTCTGATAACCTAAAATCCCAATCACAAAACAAAAATCAATTACTGATCTTTCAATTGATAGTATAGAAGTAACGAAATATCTAAAAATTTGCACATAGGTATTTAGACATTTGGTAATTTTATTAGCATGCTTTTATCTCCAAATATTTTCAATTAAACATGATTCAAATGATTAAAACTCAGTCCCCCACAAATGTTGACTACTAAAAGCAATAAGTAGGAATTATACAGTGTCATAAGCCAAAACATTTTTAATAATGTCTTTTATTTATATAAAACAGCATGCACTTTAAGACATTTGCAGAAGCATTATACTATTTTCATTGATATGTCATTAATTTAGAGTTATATGATTTCTATTGTAACTTGCATAGTACTTAAATTCTATTTTGCTTTATTCATTAACAAATAATCATTGAATCCTCAGTTGTTCTCCTAGGCATAGTGTTTTCATACACCAAAGTCTTTGCTTTCATAGAATTTATATAAATAAATGTTATCTCTCATATGCTAGTTGGTGATAAGGGGTATAAAATAAATAGAAATGTGAAGAAAGGGAGTGGATGATATAGGTGCCATGTATATTGGATAGTCAGGGAAGGCCTGGTCCTGGGAGAAATCTGGGACAAGGGTGTTTATAGCTGAGAGGACAGAAATGCAGAATTGTGGTTGGTATGATTAAGGAATAGCAAGGAACCAGTGTGCTGGAGCCGAGTCAGCAAGAAGAAAAAAGGCGGGGGATGAGATGGTGTATAGAACACCTAGGGACATTTAGGCCATCGTAAGAACTTCATTGACAAATCAAACAAAAACTCAAAATTATGACTTTAACTGATCTATGAGTTGACAATTGTTTTCATAAGATATGAGTACACAGTATAGAGCAAAACATGTTAACATGCTTTTACAATACTCTTTGGATAAAATTAAAATTCATAGTAAATGCTTTATAAGTAGCATATATACATAAATAATTACTTCATAAATGTAATTGTTTTCAGTGGTTGTAAAAGTGTTGATATTTGTCATCTTTTGAAGTTGAGTCTTGGGCCTCTACACACCTGTAACTTTAGGTTGCCTACTCAGAGAGGGTGCTAAGCTGTTGTGTGGATAGTGCAGACAGAGCTGCCTACACAAGGTGATTCAGCTCATGTCAAGCCCAATTCTTGCTACTCTCACACCCCATGATTCAAAACCATTTTTCCCACAAGCCCCGCCACAGGGCTGGAAATTACCACATTATTCATTCATCTGAGGTGAGGCACTGGAGGTTGCTGGTAATTATTTAAACACCCTTTGAGAAGAAAGCAAATTAATCATTACCTATTAAAACATCCCCTCAAATCCTATGAGCTGAGCAGTCACCTAGTAAGACACTGTGGGGATGGGGCAGAAGTGAGGTTTCATGAGAGTGTGAATGTCAAAATTTGTGAATATGGCATTTCCACAGGGGGGATCAAAATGAGGGCACTGGCAGTAAAGAGGAAAGTGGTTAACTTATTCTCAGAGTAAACTCTGCTCACTCTGCTATGGTCTAGGGGAAAACATTGAGATTCTGGAAGCAGAAGAACTGGGTAGGTTGTTTCACTTTCTGTGAGGCTGAAGAATCAAACAGAAAATGTATATGAAAGCACTTTCCTAAGTGATAATCAGAAGCCTGTTGCAGTGCTTAGACTCACTTGAAACAAAAGAACAACAGAAGTTTGAATATAATGATATAGAGTAAAAAATGTTTCAGGCAAATATTAAACAAAGGAAACTAGATTAACAATTTTAATAACAGACTAATGAATTTAAGATGATTTTTTAAATGTATAAGAAACAAATAGATATGTTCTTGTAAAAGAACAATGGGTCTAGAACACAAGAGCTGGAATGGATATATAACTACATATATTATTTTCAAACCCACTCACAGAAATCAACTTTGTTTTAAGCCTCAAAGGAAGCTTCATAAATTCGAAGACAACATCTTAAAAAATCGTCTTCTTTGTTCATAATACAATAAAATGAAATTGATAATGAGAATAGCTTAAAATGCAGTACATCTCTAAACTTAAAAGTATACTACTACATATTCTTGCCTGAAAGAGGATATCATAAGATAATTTAGAAGATACATGGAATTGCATAACAGTGAAAGCACAATATACCAACACTTGTGTGACACAGCAACATTCTGCTTAGAGAAGGATTTTTAGCTTTGAGTTCATTTATCATAGAGCAAGAAAGAATAAAAAGAAAAAATTGAGATAAGCATTCACTTCAAGAAGTTAGTAAACCAATGACAGAATGATAGAGAAAAAAATCCAGACATAGAAGAAGGTAACGAGGAGAGCATTGAAACAGAAAGCAAACAAAAGTTTAACTAAGCAAAACCTCGTTCGTGAAAAGATTAATAAACAGACAATCATCAGGTAACTGGTCAAGAAAAACAGAAGCAATTTAGATATAAAATCCAGAATGAAAAATAAATGTCTAATTACAGACACAATAGTAACTGCAAGATAGCAAAGGAAAATTATATGATAAATTTTGAGTATTGAACAGAAATGTTTAAGTTTGGGGAAAAGATGTAAAATGCCAAAAGGTACAAGACAAAATAGAAAACTTGGGTAGACCACTATCTACTAAAAAATTCACATGATGATTAGAGCCTATGCCACCTTCTCAATAAGAAGTCGCAGGTCAATGGCCTTTAGTGATGAGTTCTTCCAAAAGTTCAAGGAACAGGTTATCCTCATATTATATATTTTATTACAGAATATGGGGATAGAAGTTTTCAACTGAAGTTAATGTAACCTTGATTCCAAACTGGAAAATGAAAGAACAAGAAAAGAAAAGAATAATAGACTTAAGTTATGACCATGCAAAAGTCAAAAAAGTATTCAAAATATTTCATAATGGTCAATTAGAGTTTGGTCCAAGAATGCAAGGGCTATTCCACATCAGAAAATTTATCAACTTATCACATTAATTGAAGGAAAACAGTGATCTCAATAGTCAGAAAAAAAATTGATAAAATTAATACTTTGAGTAATAATGAAACATTGCTTACATTGTGTGGCATATATGAAGCGTCACAAAAAAATTAAGGAATCTTGACTACTGAAATAATATGGTATAAAGACAGATAATATGCTTATTTTCTAAAAACCCTTTATCTCAAGTGTTGTGGACTGTTTAATGACTCAGAATGGCAAAATTGTGAGCCTTATATGAGCTCCATTTTTACAAACAGAATATAAAGGATATTGTTCTACATGGCAGTTCAGATGAGGTAATTGGGCATCAAATATTCCTCTTGAAAAGTTTATTTAGGCACAATGGGTATCTATACATAGGTAAAAAGACCTGACTTTTGGACATTTTTATTTAAACCATCAAACTGCCACAACCCAGTTCCATACAGGCACAGTATTCACCTGTATTTCTCTCTCTTTCTCTCTCTCTCCCTCCCTCCCTCCTTCTCTCTCTCTATCTTTCTCTCTCTCATGTTTGGCCATAGGGGTAAGGCTATCAGTAAAACAGTACAATGTTTACTTAAAATAATGAAAAACAAGTCACTTTACTTTTCAATATTTTTCAGTGTGTAACTATTGTAAGTGGATAGCTGTTTTCCACAAATAGAATAAAGCTAATATTACTTGCTTGAACTTTCCAGAAGAAAGGGTAATAAGAGAAGATTCAGAATATTTTTGCTAGGCTTTGTTGTTTTTCCATTTGATCCGGGTTTATTTCATCCTGACTTGACAACCTGATGGATTCTTTCAAAGGCTATCAGCCCAGAAGAAAATATCTCTTAAAATATTGTGAAATTGTGTTTCTCAGAAATACCTTTTCTTTTTTAACCTTTTTAAAAAGGTTAACCTTTTAAAAGGTTCATCATCAATCTAAGGAATATAACCCATATATGGTGGCAGGAATTGCTTGCTTGCTTATTTATTTATTTATTTATTTATTTTGGTGTTGGTTTCATTATCCCTCATGTTTCCTGTAAACTATGGCATGGCATTTCTTTTTCACCAAAAGGACATTCCAAAAACATGCGTTTTCTAATTGGATCATCAATATATTAATTCTTCCAAATAGATTTTGAAAGTATACTCTGAGGTACACAATCAGGGTAATGGTTTTCATGATAGTCCTTCAAGATAATCTGTTTATTTTATCCTTTTTTTCTAATTAAAACATTCTGCCTGTGAATTTGGGGCTTTTGAGTTGAAAGGTGAAAAAATTGATTATATGTTTATTTTTAATGCTAATTTTTAAAGAATGCATCTCTCAAACCCCTATCCATGTTCCATAGTGCAGCGCTTTTGCCCACAGATGCTACAGCATAGTAGTAAAACTGTCACTCTTTGCAGATGACATGATACTATACATAGAAAATCCTAAAGATGTCACCAAAAACTACTAAAGCTCATCAGTGAAATTCGTAAGGTTGCAGGATACAAAATTAATGCACAGAAATCTCTTGCATTCCTATACCCTAATGATGAAAAATCTGAAAGAGAAATTAAGGAAACAATCCCATTTATCATTGCAACAAAAAGAATAAAATACCTAGGAAAAAACCTATGTAAGGAGGTGAAAGACTTGCATTCAGAAAACTATAAAACACTGATGAAAGAAATAAAAGATGACATAAACAGATGGAGAAATATACCATGTTCTTGGACTGGAAGAATCAATATTGTGAAAATGACTATACTACCCAAAGCAGTCTACAGATTCAATGCAATCCCTATTGAACTACCAATGGCATTCTTCACAGAATTAGAACAAAATATTTTACAATTCGTATGGAAACACAAAAGACCCTAAATATTCAAAGCAATCTTGAGAAATAAAAATGGAGCTGGAGGAATCAGGCTCCCTGACTTCTGACTATGCTACAAAGCTACAGTAATCAAGACAGTATGGTACTGGCACAAAAACAGAAATATAGATCAATGGAACAGGATAGAAAGCCCAGAGATAAACCCACGCACGTATGGTGACCTAATTTATGACAAAGGAGGCAAGGACATACAATGGAGAAGAGATAAGTGGTGCTGGGAAAACTGGACAGCTACATGTAAAAGAATGAAATTAAAACAGTACTTAATACCATAAACAAAAATAAATTCCAAATGGATTAAAGACCTAAATGTAAGACTGGACACTATAAAACTCTTAGAGGAAAACATAGGAAAAACACTCTTTGACATAAACCACAGCAAGATCTTTTTTGACCCACCTTCTAGAGAAATGGAAATAAAAACAAAAATAAACAAGTGGGACTTAATGCAACTTAAAAGCTTTTGCACAGCAAAAGAAACCATAAACAGGACAAAAAGACAACCCTCAGAATGGGAGAAAATATTTGCAACTGAAACAACAGACAAAGGATTAATCTCCAAAATATGCAAACAGCACATGGAGCTCAATATCAAAAAAACAAAAAATCCAATTAAAAAATGGGTGGAAGACCTAAATAGACATTTCACCAAAGAAGACATGCAGATGACCAAGAGGCACATGAAAAGATTCTCAACATCACTAATTATTAGAGAAATGCAAATCAAAACTACAATGAGTTATCACCTCACACCTGTCAGAATGGCCATCATCAAAAAATCTACAAACAATAAATGCTGGAGAGGGTGTGGAGGAAAGGGAACCCTCCTGCACTGTTGGTGAGAATGTAAATTGATACAACCACTATGGAGAACAGTATGGAGGTTCCTTAAAAAACTAGAAATAGAACTACCATATGACCCAGCAATCCCACTACTGGGCATATACCCTAAGAAAACCATAATTCAAAAAGAGACTACGTACCACAGTGTTCATTGCAGCACTATTTACAATAGCCAGGGCATGGAAGCAACCTAAATGTCCATTGACAGATGAATGGATAAAGAAGATGTGGCACATATATACAATGGAATATTACTCATCCATAAAAAGAAATGAAATTGAGTTATTTGTAGTGAGGTGGATGGACCTAGAGTCTGTCATACAGAGTGAAGGAAGTCAGAAAGAGAAAAACAAATACTGTATGGTAACGCATATATATGGAATCTAAAAAAAAAAAAAATGATACTGATGAACCTAGTGGCAGGACAGGAATAATGACGTAGAAATAGAGAATGGACTTGAGGACATGGGGTGGGAGGGCAAAGCTGGGGTGAAGTGAGAGTAGCATCGACATGTATACACTACCAAATGTAAAATAATTAGCTAGTAGGAAGCAGCAGCATAGCACAGGTAGATCAGCTGGGTGCTTTGTAAAGACATAAAGAGTGGGATAGGGAGGGTGGGAGGGAGGCGCAAGAGGGAGGGGCTTAAAAAAAAACCCCAAAATACAAAAAACTATAGATGTAGACAAGTATATTTAATATGTACTACATACATCAGTTTCATAAATAAAAACCCAACCAATTTGTTGTTCATTAACTTAGAAATTGCCGTCTCTGGGCACACAAACTTAATTTTCTACGTTCTCAGAAAGAAAAAAAAATGATGAGAAAATGAGTAACATTCCAGAGGGATATTCAACTTTTTTTTTTTTTTTTTAGGAGGACAAGCTATTTTTTCACACTAGAAGCATCTATAAGCATAGAAACATTGATAGGTTGCTCATAACCTTGACATCATTTTAAGAAAAATAGTTCAATACTTGAGAGCTGCAACATAATTAGGTCAATGATACAAATTTAAAACTTTATCCTTTAGAAATATCATATAATTCAGATCTTCTCATCTTCAGACTAGTCTTTTCCATCTTTTTAACACTCAGGACTAGTCAGGACCAATAATTCAGATTATTATTAGAAATAATTGGAAGTTATATGCCTTTGGGAAATTGTTATTTATTTAGACAAGTTAGTTAGATGACCAATGTGTCTCCTCCAATTAGTTGTGAACTACCTAGGAGGAAGAGATACTTCACGAGCTGTTTTAATTAGCAACAACAATAAAGGCTATTACAGTCCTAGGATGAATCCTAGATACAGACTTTGGGGCACACATATAGGTACATTCAAATGGGTTTGACCCTGAATCTGGTAAGCAATAAGAGAAGAGAATCTGGGAATAGGGGAAAAACAGCCCTGTAGATGAGAAAGCCTGGTGAGTGATATGAGCAGAGGTTAAGCAAAGTGATCCTTCTCTGCAGCTTTACTGGAAGCTCTGTCATCTCTAATGCTGGGTTTTCCAATGTTTCCTTTATGGGAGTGCTTTTATTTCAGGATATTGCCACTGAGTGATGGAAAACCCTAACTACTGTGCAGTAAACCAGCTGGTGTGGATTTGATAACAATGCCAGTCACTGATGTGCAAATTGTTAATGAAGGTGAGAATTCAGAGGCTGAAAATTGCTGATAGACACATAAGTAAAAGCTTGTGTAGTAGTTTTTACACTGTAACAATTTTTCACAAATGCAGTGATTTAAAAGGACACAAACTTATATTACAGTTCTGGAGATCAGAAGTCTAAAGTGGGTCTTTTGGGGCTACAATCAAGGTGCTGGCAGGGCTGTGTTCCTTCTAAGGTGTCTAGAAGAAAATTTGTTTCTTTGCCTTTTATAGCTTCTAGAGGCCACTTGTATTCTTTGGCTCAAAGCCCCTTCCTGCATCCTCAAAGCAAGCAGTGTAGCATCACTAAATATCTCTGACTCTGACACTCTTCTCTACTTCTAAGGACCTTTGCAATTACATTGGGATAATCTAGAATAATCTCTCTACTTTAAAATCAGCTGATTAGTAAATGTGATTCCATTTACAACTTTAATTCCCTTTGCCATGTATTATAACATAACATATTCATAGGTTCCTGGAATTATCACATATGTATCTATGGGGGGACATTATTCTGCTACAGCTTGAAAAACAATGGTGGAATGAGATCAATCATTGTATCTTCCCTTTGGGGAAGGAAAGCATTTGCAAAATTAAAGAGTCATTTTGGGAAATATCATAAAGACTGCATGGAAACAATGATATAGTCAGGAGACCGATAGAGACAAATTTGAGGGCGCAAATTGGGACTGAATGAGGATTATGTTTTAAAGTCAGGAACAAAGGTAAAAGTGTGTGTACAGTGTTAGGTAAATTTGGTAAATAAAGGTAAAAATGATAGAATTTGGTAAATAAATTCAGTAGAATAACATTAAAAACAAATTGAAATTTAATTAACTCTTCAAATTAGAGTTTGAGAGTTGAGTTGAGGGTTCAAATTTGAACTCTTCAAATTAGAGTTTTGAGTATGAAAATTTTGCTTCCTATTTACTTTGTAGTTACCTTATTTTAGATGCTGTCTATGGTTCATTTTATGATGATAGGGTCTTTATTAGAGATTCTTACCTAGATCATACTGTGCATCTAACCAGCATCTTAATCTGGGACCTGAAAATTCAGCATTGAAATTTTCTTAGGGAAAGTCTGGATAACCAGTGCCTTTAAAAAACAAAAATAAAAAAACAAACAAACAAAAAAACCTATTACATTATTCTTAAAGCTTTCCCTTGGCCTGCCCTCCATAATTCTTGAAAGCAGTTGACAGCAGCTGTAGTTCTTTCAAGTGAGCTTCAGGTAGAGGGAAAAGCCCTAGCTTCCATTTTAAAGCTGGATCTCTGAGAATGATTAACGTTTCAAGTGAATATCACAACTCATTAAAAAATCGCTGGCTGGAAAATAGGATCTGGAAATAGCAACCACAGTAAAAGTAGGTATGCTCTAGAGAGTGTACATCATTAAATTATTCAACATCTTAATTACATTTCCTTTCTCTATCCAAGAGCCTACTAGGAAATATCTTGTGACTGTTGTCACTGCTTCTTAATGATCAAAACTGTCAAAATAGATATTTTTCTGTGCTATATTTTCTGGGCTTTTTTGCGTGTGTGATAATGAGAGACAAGGATGTAACATCAGCTAAAATGTGAAATATCCAAAAGCACTAGGTTCTTATGCACAAATATTTGGCACTGAAATAAAAAACTGAGACACCCCAAAGTGTTTATTGTGATAATGTTTTTAAAGTTCCTGGAACAGCATATGCTCTAGTTTCTTTGATATTCTTAAGCAAGGAAATAGTATGCAAGTCAAGTCTTTGTGTTTTTACTTGCATAGCAATTCATTCTTTCTCTTCATCATTGCTTTGAGGGCATGGAATGTTCAGCATGAAGCTCCCCAGCTCTTTGACCTCACTACCAATGAGTTTCCTTTCCACTCCACCACCCGATTCGTTCTGAGGGGGAATCTTGCTGCCACCTGTAACTATTTCATCTCCAGTCAGAATTAAAGCGGATCCCACTCTGATCTCAAAACTTCTCCCATTCTAGCTGCTTTGATCTATGACTTCATTGGTCTCTCAAGGCCACTGATCACCTGTACTTCTTCCCTGACTTCAAATATCTCCAATTTCATTAGAGTCTACTATCCATATTTCAACACACTCTTGATAATACTCTCAATTCCTTGGCCTCTTTGGCTGTTTTGTCACATGCATCAAACAAACCCCCAACTGCAAATAAGTTCAACCACTTGCTTTCTCAGTAAATGCACTTCACCAATCACATACTGTTGAGACTAGTGTTGCAGCAAAAATAGAAATGAGGTTTTTCCTCTCCTGATAACCAGGAAAATAAAGGGAACAGTGAACAGGCTAGAGAAGAAACATAAACTGGCCTGAGTTAATCAGTCCTAGTTTTATTTTAACTGGTACAAATCTGTTGTGTCTGTAGTTAGATTTGTCCTTCACAAAGCTAAACTGTCACCCCTAATCCTGTGTAATTTAAGTAATTTACATCCTGTACCTGGTATTTACTCTTTACTCTCCCTATAAACTCTTGTAGCAAATCACCCCTGTAGCTGTTTACATTTCAGAGGGGAGGTCGTAGACCGATAACCCAGAGGCTAAGGGACCCTATTACCGGGTTGCCTGACGCCAGCGATGACTGTTTTGAAATAATGCAAGAAGAAGAATTCAAGACCTTCACCATTTTGATCCTTATCAGTCACTTCCGACTGCAAACTCCCCATTAAGAATCCCTGTAATTCCCCAGACAGGTGGGGCACAGTTCTTGAGGCTGTAGCCTACTGTGTCTTCCCTTTGCCTGGCAAAGAAAATAAAAAGCCTCTCTATTTCTTATCTTCCAATTCTCTGTCTCTGTATTTTTATTCGGCATTGGTGCACAGGGAGCCAGATTTGGCAACACTAGCCACATTGTACCACAACACAGCAAAGTGATCACCAAATTAAAATAGGTCTGAATGCAATTCAACCATTCTACTATCGAACATATGCAAATCACTGAGAAATTTATATTTATATCATCCTGAAATTTCTGAACTCCAGAAATATATTTCCACTAGGGTTCCAATATCCTTAATTGGATGCCTCAAAGGCACCTGTAAGTCAACATCTATGAACTCACTATTGTCCCCCTAAATTGGATCTCTTCCACTGCTTCCAACATAAATTTCCATTGCCCTCTCCTTTCCTCCAACGTAGAGGTCAGCACCATGAATAGATTTTATGTCCTAAATATTTCTCAAATTGGTCTTCTCTCCATCTCCACTGCCATTGCCCTAGTCAACACAGTATTGTCTCCTTCCTACTGCAATTGTCCCCAAAACCAGTGTTGCACCATTAAATTTCTTCTTCACACTGAAGCCACATGCTCTACGGTATGTAAATTCAGACATGTGATCTCTTGTTTTAAAACCTTCAAAGGTTCCAACATATTTGGTAGGGCCCATAAACAAGGCCTTCAAGACCTGACCTTACCTTCACAGCTTCATTTTTCTCCATTTTTCCCTTTGCTATCAGAACTCTAGCCTTACTTAACATTTTTTTGACTATTTGTTTGTTTGAAGTATAGTTGACTTTAATATATTAATATCAGTAGTATAACATAATGATTCGATATTTTTACAGATTACCCACCATTCAAAGTTATTATAGATTATCATACTAAGTGAGTAAGCGAGACAGAGAAAGACAAATATCATATGATATTGCTTATATGTGGAATCTTAAAAAAAGATACAAATGAACTTATACAACAGAAATAGACCCACAGATATAGAAAAAAAACTTATGGTTACCAAAGGTAAAAAGTGGGGGGAGGGATAAATTAGGAGTTTGGGATTAACATATGCACACTACTATATATAAAATAAATAACCAACAAGGACCTACTGTATAGCACAGGGAACTATACTCAATATTTTATAATAACCTGTAAGGTAAAAGAATCTGAAAAATAACATATATATCTATATAAATATATATATAACTAAATCACGTTGCTGTATACCTAAAACTAACACAACATTGTAAATCAACTATATTTCAATAATATAAATATATTAAATACATAAAATAAATGAAGTGCAAGGATATAGTATACAAAAAAACCCAAAGTTATTATAATATTGTTGACTATATTCCCGGTGCTGTACCTTACATATCTGTGACTTATTTATTTTATAACTGGTTTGTACCTTTTAATCCTCTTCACCTATTTTTCTCATCACCCACATGCCCCTCCCCTCTGGCAACCACTAATTTCTTATCTCTATTTGTGAGTTTGTTTCTATTTTTTTTTTAACATCTTTATTGGAGTATAATTGCTTTACAATGCTGTGTTAATTTCTGCTTTATAACAAAGTGAATCAGTTATACATATACATATGTCCCCATATCTCTTCCCTCTTGAGTCTCCCTCCCTCCCACCCTCCCTATCCCACCCCTCTAGGTGGTCACAAAGCACCGAGCTGATATCCCCGTGCTATACAGCTGCTTCCCACTAGCTATCTATTTTACGTTTGGTAGTGTAAATATGTCCATGCCACTCTCTCACTTTGTCCCAGCTTACCCTTCCCCCTCCCCATATCCTCAAGTCCATGCTCTAGTAGGTATGCATCTTTATTCCTGTCTTGCCCCTAGGTTCTTCATGACCAATTTTTTTTTAATTCCATATATATGTGTTAGCATACGGTATTTGTTTTTCTCTTTCTGACTTACCTCACTCTGCATGACAGTCTCTAAGTCCATCCACCTCACTACAAATAACTCAGGTTCATTCCATTTTATGGCTGAGTAATATTCCATTGTATATATGTGCCACATCTTCTTTATCCATTCATCTGTTGATGGACACTTAGGTTGCTTCCATGTCCTGGCTATTGTAAATAGAGCTGCAATGAACATTTTGGTACATGACTCTTTTTGAATTATGGTTTTCTCAGGGTATATGCCCAGTAGTGGGATTGCTGGGTCATATGATAGTTCTATTTTTAGTTTTTTATGGAACGTCCCTACTGTTCTCCATAGTGGCTGTATCAATTTACATTCCCACCAACAGTGCAAGAGGGTTCCCTTTTCTCCACACCCTCTCCAGCATTTATTATTTGTAGATTTTTTGATGATGGCCATTCTGACTGGTGTGAGATGATATCTCATTGTAGTTTTGATTTGCATTTCTCTAATGATTAATGATGTTGAACATTCTTTCATGTGTCTGTTGGCAATCTGTATATCTTCTTTGGAGAAATGTCTATTTAGGTCTTCTGCCCATTTTTGGTTTGGGTTGTTTGTTTTCTTAATATTGAGCTGCATGAGCTGCTTGTATATTTTGGAGATTAATTCTTTGTCAGTTGCTTCATTTGCAAATATTTTCTCCCATTCTGAGGGTTGTCTTTTCATCTTGTTTATGGTTCCCTTTGCTGTGCAAAAGGTTTTAAGTTTCATTAGGTCCCATTTGTTTATTTTTGTTTTTATTTCCATTTCTCTAGGAGGTGGGTCAAAAAGGATCTTGTTGTGATTTATGTCATAGTGTGTTCTGCCTATCTTTTCCTCTAAGAGTTTGATGGTATCTGGCCTTGCATTTAGGTCTCTAATCCATTTTGAGTTTATTTTTGTGTATGGTGTTAGGGAGTGTTCTAATTTCATTCCTTTACATGTAGCTGTCCAGTTTTCCCAATACCGCTTATTGAAGAGGCTATGTTTTCTCTACTGTATTTCTTGCCTCCTTTAACAAAGATAAGGTGACCATATGTGCGTGGGTTTATCTCTGGGCTTTCTATCCTGTTCCATTGATATTTCTGTTTCTGTGCCAGTACCATGCTGTCTTGATTACTGTAGCTTTGTAGTATAGTCTGAAGTCCAGGAGCCTGATTTCTACAGCTCTGTTTTTCTTTCTCTAGATTGCTTTGGCTATTCAGGGTCTTTTGTGTTTCCACACAAATTGTGAAATTTTTTGTTCTAGTTCTGTGAAAAATGCCATTGGTAGTTTGATAGGGATTGCATTGAATCTGTAGATTGCTTTGGGTAGTAGAGTCATTTTCACAATGTTGATTCTTCCAATCCAAGAACATGGTATATCTCTCCATCTATTTGTATCATCTTTAATTTCTTTCATCAGTGTCTTATAATTTTCTGCATACAGGTCTTTTGTCTCCTTGGGTAGGTTTATTCCTAGATATTTTATTCTTTTTGTTGCAATGGTAAATGGGAGTGTTTTCTTAATTTCACTTTCAGATTTTTCATCATTAGCGTATAGGACTACAAGAGATTTCTGTGCATTAATTTTGTATCCTGCTACTTTACCAAATTCATTGCTTAGTTCTAGTAGTTTTCTGGTAGCATCTTTAGGATTCTCTATGTATAGTACCATGTCATCTGCAAACAGTGACAGGCTTACTTCTTTTCCAATTTGGATTCCTTTTATTTCTTTTTCTTTTCTGATTGTTGTAGCTAAAACTTCCAAAACTATGTTGAATAATAGTGGTGAGAATGGGCACCTTGTCTTGTTCCTGATCTTTTTTTTTTAATTTTATAAATTTATTTATTTATTTTTGGCTGTGTTGGGTCTTCGTTTCTGTGTGAGGGCTTTCTCTAGTTGTGGCAAGCGGGGGCCACTCTTCATCGCGGTGCACGGGCCTCTCACTCTCTCAGCCTCTCTTGTTGAGGAGCACAGGCTCCAGACGCTCAGGCTCAGTAGTTGTGGCTCATGGGCCCAGTTGCTCCGTGGTATGTGGGATCTTCCCAGACCAGGGCTCGAACCCATGTCCCCTGCACTGGCAGGCAGATTCTCAACCACTGTGCCACCGGGGAAGCCCGTTAAACCTGTCTTATATTTTCTCCATTCTATTTCCAAGATTTTGGATCATCTTTACTATCATTATTCTGAATTCTTTTTCAGGTAGACTGCCTATTTCCTCTTCATTTGTTAGGTCTGGTGGGTTTTTGCCTTGCTCCTTCATCGGCTGTGTGTTTCTTTGTCTTCTCATTTTGCTTAACTTACTGTGTTTGGGGTCTCCTTTTCGCAGGCTGCAAGTTCGTAGTTCCCGTTGTTTTTGGTGTCTGTCCCCAGTAGCTAAGGTTGCTTCAGTGGGTTGTGTAGGCTTCCTGGTGGAGGGGACTAGTGCCTGTGTTCTGGTGGATGAGGCTGGATCTTGTCTCTCTGGTGGGCAGGTCCACGTCTGGTGGTGTGTTTTGGGGTGTCTGTGGCCTTATTATGATTCTAGGCAGCCTCTGTGCTAATGGGTGTGGCTGTGTTCCTGTCTTGCTAGTTGTTTGGCATAGGGTGTCCTGCACTGTAGCTTGCTGGTTGTTGAGTGGAGCTGGGTCTTGGCGTTGAGATGGAGATCTCTGGGAGATTTTAGCCGCTTGATATTATGTGGAGCTGGGAGGTCTCTTGTGGACCAGTGTCCTGAACATGGCTCTCCACCTCAGTGGCACAGCCCTGACGCCTGGCTGAAGCACCAAGAGCCTGTCTTCCGCACGGCTCAGAATGAAAGGGAGGAAAAAGGGAAAGAAACAAAGAAGAAGATAAAATAAAATAAAATAAAGTAAAATAAAATAAAGTTATTAAAATAAAAATAAAAATAATTGTTAAGAAAAACATTTTTTAAGTAAAAAAAAAAAACAAAAAACAGGCAGACAGAACCCTAGGACAAATGGTAAAGGCAAAGCTATACAGACAAAATCACACACAGAAGCATACACATACACACTCACAAAAAGAGAAAAAGGGGAAAAAATATATATATTGTTGCTCCCAAGTCCACCTCCTCAATTTTGGGATGATTCGTTGTCTATTCAGGTATTCCACAGATGCAGGCTACATCAAGTTGATTGTGGAGATTTAATCTGCTGCTCCCGAGGCTGCTGGGAGAGATTTCCCTTTTTCTTCCTTGTTCGAACAGCTCCAAGTTTTCAGCTTTGGATTTGGCCCCGCCTCTGCGTGTAGGTCACCTGAGGGTGTCTGTTCTTCACTCAGACAGGACGGGGTTAAAGGAGCAGCTGCTTCGGGGGCTCTGGCTCACTCAGGCCGGGGTGAGGGAGCGGTACGGAGGAGGCGGGGCGAGCCTGCGGCGCAGAGGCCGGCGTGACATTGCAGCAGCCTGAGGCGCACCGTGCGTTCTCCGGGGAAGTTGTCCCGGGTTCTCGGGAGCCTGGCAGTGGCGGGCTGCACAGGCTCAGGGGAGGGGCAGTGTGGAGAGTGACCTGTGCTTGCTCACAGGCTTCTTGGTGGCAGCAGCAGCAGCCTTAGCGTCTCATGCCCGTCTCTGGGGTCCACGCTGATAACCGCGGCTCGCACCTGTCTCTGGAGCTCCTTTAAGCGGTGCTGTTAATCCCCTCTCCTCGCGCACCAGGAAACAAAGAGGCAAGAAAAAGTCTCTTGCCTCTTCGGCAGCTCCAGACCTTTTCCCGGTCTCCCTCCCGGCTAGCTGTGGCGCACTAATCCCTTCAGGCTGTGTTCACGCAGCCAACCCCAGTCCTCTCCCTGGGATCCGACCGAAGCCCGAGCCTCAGCTCCCAGCCCCCGCCCGCCCCGGCGGGGGAGCAGACAAGCCTCTCGGGCTGGTGAGTGCTGCTCGGCACCGAACCTCTGTGCGGGAATCTCTCCACTTTGCCCTCTGCACCCCTGTGGCTGCACTCTCCTCCGTGGCTCCGAAGCTTCGCCCCTCCGCGACCTGCAGTCTCTGCCCGCGAAGGGGCTTCCTAGTGTGTGGAAACCTTTCTTCCTTCACAGCTCCCTCCCACTGGTGCCGGTCCCGCACCCAGGTATGTGGGGAGTTTCTTGCCTTTGGGGAGGTCTGAGGTCTTCTGCCAGCATTCAGTAGGTGTTCTGTAGGAGCTTTTCCACATGTAGATGTATTTCTGATGTATTTGTGGGGAGGAAGGTGACCTCCGCGTCTTACTCTTCCGCCATCTTGAAACTCCTCTCCTCCTGTTTCTATTATTTTATTCTTTGTTTTGTTTTTTAGATTTCACATATAAGTGAAAAAATATAGTATTTGTCTTTCTCTGTCTAACTTATTTCACTAGGTGTAATATCCTCCAGGTCCATTCATGTTCTTGCAAATGGAGAGATTTCATTCTTTTTTATGGTTGAGTAATACCTATTTACCACATCTTCTTAATCCATTAATCTGTCACTGAACACTTAGATTGCTTCCGTATCTTGGCTGTTGTAAATAATGCCACAATGAACACTGGGGTGCATATATCATTTCAAATTAGTGTTTTCATTTTCTTTGGATAAATACCCGAGTGGAATTGAAGGATCATATGGTAGCTCTTTTTTAGGTTTTTGAGGAACCTCCATACTGTTTCCCATAGTGGCACCAATTTACATTCCCACCAACAGTGTTCTAGAGTTCCCTTTTCTCCACACCCTCCCCAACACTTGTTATTTCCTGCCTCTGATGACTGCCATTCTGACAGATGTGAGGTGATATCTCATTGTGGTTTGGACTTGCATTTCCTTGATGATTAGTGATGTTGAGCATCATGTCATGTGCCTGTTGGCCATCTGTATATCTTCTTTGGAAAAATGTCTATTCAAGTCCACTGCCCATTTTTTATCACAGTGTTTGTTTTTTTGATATTGAGTTGTACGAGTTCTTTATTGGCTATTAACCTCTTATCAGACGTATCATGTGCAAATAAGGAAACTATCACCAAAACACAAAGGCTGCCTATACTGAATGGGAGAAGATATTTACCTTTGAAGAGGTTATACTGTTCCTCTGTTTGAATGCTTCCTGCCGATTTCATCTTCCCCACCACTTAATTTCTTTTTTCTTCATATTTTAATTCAATTATTACTTGCTCAGGGAAATTTCCCTGGCATATACAAGCAAGTAAATGCCCAATTTAGAAGTTTAATAGTATCACCAGCTTTTTGACATAGCTCTTATCACAGGTTTAATTTTACAACCTTGTATGGTGCTTAGATTGATTTCTCACTGAATACAAGGTGAGCTCTCTATAGATACAAAATACAATGGAGTTGCATGAAACTCCTCTAATACTAGTAGATTAGCCTATTAATGCCATCCTTGGTCTCATCCTGAAATATATGCAAGTACCAGCCTAAATTTTGAGAGTGTGGCTGGTAAGAAGTAAAGAGATTCTTTTGGCCATTGCTACATGACCAAAAGTCAAATCTGCCTTGTGGTTTGTCCAACAGAGATTTTAGCTATATTCTTTAACCACTGCAATATATTACTTTAAACAACCCAAACAAACAAAACTCCTTTTCCATTTTCTTTCTCGTTGATTAACCAATCATTCTAATTATTGGACCTTTTCCAATCAACTTCAATGTTATCATGACTAGATTGAAACTTTATTGTGAGATTACATGAATGCCAGCGGCTTATCTGCTTGCCTTGACTGCTACCAAATGCATAGCTCTTAGCTCCTTGTTGATTATTTGCTCCATTTCTACTTGGATAGATTACCTGAATTTTGTATACTGATTGAAAATTTAGGTTAGAATCACAACAACCCCCACTGTGTTATTTATTTGTTCACATACTATCTGTTGCTTTCTCACATGGAATTTCCTGCTTTTGAACTTATTCTCAAAATTACTTTGTTCTGATTATTCACCATTTAAATATCTAACTCTGGCCTCTTTCTCATGTATTCAAAACTGTATTTTGACTCTGCATAATTCCACAGGTCAGTCAGTACACTCAACTCCCATACTGTGTGGTGATGGAAGGAATTTTCTCCTACTGAGGTATGGGGAAGTCATTATGAATTATACATGCTTTAACTTAAATTTTTTGCCAACTAGAACAACCTGTTTTGTAGCCTATTAAACATTCATTGTATATCTGTTTTAACCATTAAAGAAAAGAATGCATTTAAAAATCAAAATGGAGTAACTTGTTCAGGCATTCAGAATGGAGCTGGGTGGCCATTGTGGATATGGTTTCAGACATGTTCCTGCATCACTGAGAACATGAACTTTCTGAACTGTATCAAACTCAAGGACACGGCAAGGCATTCTTAAAACAACATCTGCTAGCAGCTGCCAGCTGCAAGCTTATGCTCTCAAGTTCACCCCTTGTAACTATGCAGCCATTTCGGACCCCAACCAATCCTTGTTTAATAAACACCATTACTTCTTGCCAGCTCCAATCCTAATTCTTGAAAAATAGTCTACATAATTTTGCAGGTTTTGCCTTTTATAAGCCTCCCTCATTTTGTAGTCCAGAGTTTCTTGAATCTGTGTCTTCCTGGCTTATTGTCCTCAGTTTGGTTCAAATAAAACTCTTTCCTATTCCTATTATAGATTGTTTATTGATTATTTCCATCAACAATGGCTTGTCCTGTGGCTATGCAAGAATTAATGGTGCCAAGTATGAGGCTCTAGCAAACATTATTCATGCTTAACAGTTATACTATGACATTTGTGTAATGTTTAAAAGTTTGCAAATCTCTTCACTTAAAATATTTTATTTGATCCTCTCAATTACTCTTAATGAGTGGTAGGATTATAATTATCATACTACATGGATAGGAAAATTAAATTCAGAAAAGTTAGTCAACCAAAGTTGTATCATTATTAACTAACAAAACTGGAAGTCAATTTTTTTAAAAAATAAATTTATTTATTTATTTATTTATTTATTTATGGCTGCATTGGGTCTTAGTTACTGCATGCGGGCTTTCTCTAGTTGCTGCAAGCGGGGGCTACTCTTCATTGTGGTATGCAGTCTCCTCATTGAGGTGGCTTCTCTTGTTGCAGAGCACAGGCTGTAGGTGTGCAGGCTTCAGTAGTTGTGGCACGTGGGCTCAGTAGTTGTGGCTCACGGGCTTAGTTGCTCCACGGCATGTGGGATCTTTCCAGACCAGGGCTTGAACCTGTGTCCCCTGCATTGGCAGGCGGATTCTTAGCCACTGCGCCAACAGGGAAGTCCCTGGAAGCCAAATTTTGATGTTCTCATTTGAAGTTCAGTGCTTCTTCAGTAATAATTTCACTTTCTGCTAATTCTTTTCAATTTATATATAAAAATATCATTCCATTTGGGGGACATTTATAAAAGATCCCAAATCTACATTTTTTCTGCTTGGAAATCATTGTGAGAATATCTGACCAGCATGCAGTGAGCCATTAAAGAAAATCAAAGAAAAATGAATGTCTACAAAAAGAGGCCAGTCTTACACGGTATAAAGCAACAAAGGATAACTGATTTGCCTAAGCATGATTAAATGTAGTCTTAAAATCTTGCACATCCAAGTAATGTAGTCTCCTAGGAATTGCATGGAGACTCATGGAGCAGCGGACTAGATAGCTATGTACTAGGTTAAACTATTAAGATAATAGTCTCTAGGTTTCCATATAGTTTCTCACAACAAGCTTTATTTCCAGAGGCATTAAAGTGTGATTTTATAAAGTAAAGACACTTAGCCTCAGAAAAATAAGTTTATATATAAAATCAAAAGGTTCTCAAGTGCAACAGAAGATAGGGCTAGCCCTCCAGGAAAACTAATGTATAATATAGCACCACAGATAATATTATTATTATTGCTATTGCAGGTAACTATGGAATGAGAGTTTGGAGCTTTTTTTTTTTTTGGTTGTTGTTTGTGTTTAAGGATGAATAAAGTAGACATACAAGTTACTCTTAGTTGATTCTGTTGCTTCTGAGAATTAAGAGTAATTTTTACTATATATAGTATATAATTTTATATTTCATATAACTGTACCATGTACATTATTAGACCTATGTATTTGAGGTAACACTTTGAGTTGTGTCATCCTGCTTATTTGTTAATATACTTCACCAAGATTTCACTAGAAGAAGGTCTGGAAACAAGAGAATGTGACACCCAGTGCCTGTTCTCAAAAAATGAACAAAGCAGTTTTAGAAAGATATGAAGTAGCTAAAGAAATGTTTCCAAACGTGGTTGCATTCGCAAATGCCTGGTATAGGCATTAAGAATGCTACAAGAATTCAGAAAAGGGAGCAAATACTAAAGAGTAAACTAGTCTAGTAGTGAAGATTTCACTTTGTTGAGTTTGAGGGAAATACAGGCCTCAGAAGGATGTAGCAGAAGCATACCCTGTATGGCAGGACTATGTTTCAGCAAAACTATAACGAAATACAGCAAATCTAAGAAATATTTAGAGATATGCATGATCCAGAAGAAAAATGCAAAAAAAGGCTTTTGGGGCACATATATAAGAAAGAATGATCTGAATGTTATTCCAACAGCTTGCGTGGGAACATGCATTCTTGAAAGTAGCCTGAGAGTCAAACAACAAAATTAATAAGGCATCTATACTACGGTGCTCATTTGGCTAAGGCAAGAAGTATCATGCCCGTATCACACCTCTATCACATGAACTTTGGGAGGCAAATACATATATTACGTTTGAATAAAGTGGGTTAATGTAAGAAGAAAGGAAGTGGTTGAGCGTGTGGCTAACTGGAGAGTATATTAAAATGTCTTCTAAATCAAACTTTAAGTAAACTGTGCTAACAAACAAAATATATCTGTGGCCCACAAGGAGCTGAGCCTACAACCCTCTCTGCACTATGCCTATCTTGAAAGTACAGGATGTGCTTTATGTATCTCAGTGTCCTCCACCTTGGTATAATATTTGAAATATATCAGTGTGGCTTGAATGAGTAAATGAATGCATGAATCTCACTTAAAAATCAGCCCCTCTTCTGAGCATGCCAGTAAAGCAATTCACTGCTTATGAGAGACTCGTGGTTTCTACTCATATACACAAGTCATCCCTAGGTAATATAATAGCTAGTTTTTTTTACCTTGTTTAATTTACTCTTAATAACCCATGATATAATCAGAATTGGGATTATTCTTTCCACTTTATAGAAGGAAGAAAATGAAACTCAGAGGAGTTTTGTGAGATGGCTAAGGTTATTTAGCTAAAATGAAAATCTTAAGTAGAAAAGATGAAATTCAAAATTTTGTGCATTTATATGTGTTTGCTAATTTCTTCTGGCAATAAACCAATTACGAATTTTAGTGAGACCTAACCTACGTGCTTAGTGCCTTATCATATAACAACATAATGTATATACAGCACCAGAATTTTCAGGCATTACTAGATGTTTTACTGGAATATTTTCCACTAGCTTCTGAGACAGCGGTCTATGAAGAAAATAGAATGGCTTTTGGTTTGAAGCTGCATTGCACTCTTGTACGTCACAGGATTTTTGAGATCTGTGAACATTTTTCTTCAACAAGGTCTATTTTACAGATGGCACAATTAATACTCGAGTAACTTGCTTGCTTAGAGTGACTTGCTTAAGGCCTCTGATTCTCATCCAGTCAATACCCCATTGCCTACCCCCTTAGAGACACACTGATCTAAGAGGATAGTCAAGAAGTCTCAAGAATTCTGAAATCTGCTAAGATTGGAGGTGAGATCATTTTAGGGTAAAGCAACTTCCTTTGTGTCCCATTTATTTTAAGGAGCATTTTAGAGACTTATGCACTGTCCGTTTGCAGAAATGCATTGCCCTTCTCCTTCAAATTTATGATCTGTGTCCTCAAAGAATTCAGATCAGTATGATGACCAAGTGACTCATCTCCCTATGTCTTACTCACTTATAACTGTCACTTTGAGAAACACTTACCTCATTCCACCTTCCTAATATATCCTGGATCCCCTGTGGTACAAATACTGCTAAAAATTCTTTAAAATACCTTTAAATAGAACAGTAGAAACCTAAAAGCCAGTCTATTAGACTTTCCAAATACCAGGTTGCTTTAATCTACCTAAAAAATAACAATTTATAACAAGTGAGCAAAGTGAACACAGCTCTAGAAGCTAGAGGAATTTTTTTAAAAATCACTTGTGTGTTTTCTATTATGATTTTTGTGAAAAAGTTCTCTTAAAAGTCACCCCATTTTCAAAATTCATCAACTACAACTGAAGTTTTTAGGTAGTCTTGGTTTAATTGTCTCAGAAGTTGGGAAGGGAGGAAGAGACGGAGCAGAGCCAAACTCAATGGAGAATGGCAAAAACATTGGCTTTGCTGTATGTGCTTGATCAATGGACACCAAAGAAATGATAAAAGTGGCAACAACAGCATTCATATGAAAATATTAATGGAAATATTCCAATGAAGATAGATTGCACATTTTATTATAAGTAAAATCATTTAAAAATACTATTTGATTTTTTTATTCCTATTTTTCTTTTTCTTTTTTTTTCTTTTTAATTTTTTGCGTGGAGAGAGATGCAAGAGGGAGGAGATATGGGGATATATGTATATGTATAGCTGATTCACTTTGTTATACAGCAGAAACTAACACAACATTGTAAAGCAATTATATTCCAATAAAGATGTTAAAAAAATAAATAAAATATGTAAAATTTAAAAAATTTAAAAAAATAAAAGCACTATTTGAGAAATTTATAAAGGTCTTGGATAAATGACGTTTATTTTGTTAAGTGTATTTGGAGCAATTTGTTTTAATTCAGCATAAGAGAATCCATATAACAATTATTCTAAAAACATTCTTCTTTAATTGATAATTTTTCTTACGGATCATGAATATCATATATAAGTACTGCCAAGAAAATCATTACTTTTTTACATTAAGAGCAGTTTTTTAAAAAAAACTGAATAAGAAAGTAACAACAATCACAGTAAACAACTTTATCACCTAGCAGGTGTTATCTAACTTCTCATGGCCAAAACATCTAAATTTTTCTCCTACATATTCATTTTAATACTCATAGTGCAATAGGATGTCCAGTATCTATATTACACCATCATGGTTTTAATCTCCTTTTCTTTAGGACCACTTTTCAGCTTGCAACATCAGAGAGTCTATTTTTAAAGGTCAGTATAAAACAACCAAGATATTGAGAACTGGAGACGAATTAAGCAGCATCACTTGAAATGTGCCATCAGAAACCTTAAACTGTCTTCCTGTCTGTAGACAGGAAAATGTTTTGAAGCCAGTCAAGGAGCTGTGGCATTATGTACATTGATTGTAGCTGGGGAAGATGCCAGATTGAACATCTGCCTCTGACAGAAATTGAAAAGGGCAGTTGGTAAATGAAATGATATCAATAAATCTCAATGATAAGATGATGATAGGGGATGTCTGTGAGGAACTCCAGGAAAGGTAGAAATTGACTCATAAGTAGAAATTTAAGGTGTTAAATTATAAAATTAGGTATCTACATTATTTATTGAATCTCAGTGCCTTTAGGAAGACGATAATACCAGTGCTGGAATTTTCAGCAGTGGGGAGAAAACAGTGGAGTAATAAGATTAAATAATAGGATTAAAGGAAAGCTGGCAACCAGTGGAAAGATTGGATTTGTTGTTAGTAACCTTGGTCTAGAGTTCTGATTCAGTCAGTTACTGAGAGCCTTGTGGTCTTGGTGACCCACGCTATTTCTCTTCTCTGCCATTCTAACCCCTCACCATAACTTATCTCCAATGTTTCAGGCTTGAGAGTCACATTTTGATCAACAGACAGCATGTACTAATAGCTAGAACAAGCAGGCATTAAATGTCTCAAAATACAAAGAAATTCATATTCTTAAATATTAAATATTAAAATTAAGAAACTTTTATTGAACATTTACTGGAAAACAGGTCTCTTTCGATAAGCATATTAAAAAAAAAAAAAAAGCAAAGCTCTATTCTCAAGTGGCACAAAGTCCAGGAGGGGAAAGAGACAATCAAAGAGGCAATGGCCAAACATTGAACAACTATTAGAGAAATGTGCTCCATGTTCAAGTGCACAGAGATGGAAGCCAGTTAAAGAGATAACTCAGCAGAAGATGTTACCTGAGTTGAATCTTAGAGGACAGTAGGCACTTGTCAGATGGAGAAGATGGAAAGGTTATTCCAGAAAAAGGGAACAATATTTACAAAGAAACAAAGAAAAAATAGTGTTCCATCTTAGATATAGCAAACAGTTCAGTAGGGCTGGAATGGACCATTTGATATTATGCTTAAAAAATAAGTATAGAGGTCAATCATGATAGATTCATTATATTTTTATTGTGGATTGTGATTTTTTTTCTATAAAGCAGGTAACATATGTTAACTGAAGAGGCTTTGTGAATTACAGCTGCTCTTCATTTCACCTCAATCCAGTGGTGCACTGATAAATGTTTAACAACTGGTCTCTAAGGTTGGCTAAAGAACCTGACCGTTTAAGCTACCAGCAAGGTGCCATTGAACTTGAAATTTGGAAGAGACGTGCATACTCTTTCTCTTGAGCCAGAACTAGCCAGCTCCAGCATACCACTGCCTCAATCTTACCTTCGTATACCAGAAAGGAGTCCTGACCCGACAGTCACTTGATTATTTAGGAGTGATGAGGATTGTGGTGGAGTGGAGAATATTTTATTATCTAAAGTGGTTACTACAAAGCACAAACTGTAATCAACCAGTGTTGCCACAACTTCCAATTTTTCAAGAAATGTAGACTTACACATTTTGTTTGTGAAGTATCCCAAATCCAAATCGTAATTGTTGATAAACCATAGTTTTAAAATACTATGTAGGCTAATAGTGAATAGACCTAAGAAAACATGTCTGTCAGATACACCCATGTCTGAAGGCCTTGAGTTGGTATAAGCAATGCAAGCTTCTCCAGGTTTTAAGCTAAGTGAGTGACACAGTTCCATTGGGTGAAATTAGTTCCCAGAATCATCCAGAGTGGCCATCTTTGCTTCATGTGGCTTTTCCCCATACCTGACCTGCTTCCAGACAAGCAGGTTTTTTGGCTCCATGTTTTCCATATGCCTTTCTTTTCACCTCTTCCTTTAAAAAGCTGACTCAGCTTTACGTTTTCAGCACTGAGTGTGGCAGAGAGGGGTGCAAAGGCTTGACTGAATAAGGCAAATAGAGAATATTGCTTGCTCTGCGTTCCTCGTAGGCAAGCCCTGTAGTCCACAGCTAGTCATAAACCAGATCATGAAACTGAATTAAATAATTAAGAATTAACTGTACCTGAGCTAGAAAATAAATTCTGTGCTACAGTGGTTTAGGAGACCTTTCCTTATTAGTGATGAGCAGTGATAAGCTAGGCAACGATTCCAAGCCTAGACCCCTACTGCTTTCTACATCCAAGCTAGAGAAATGAATTACATTCCAATTTAAAAGCCAAGATTTTATCTTCTTCACCACGGTATTTAAGCATGTTAGCTAAAACGAACGTAACTGTTGTTTTATTTAATTTTTCTGTCTTGGGAATAGCATTCATTCATTCAAGTATGCATGCATTGATGCAACAAATATGCGTTTATTAAATACCTATTCTAAGTCAGGCTCTAGAACATAAAGATATTAAAAATATACCCCTACCCTAAAAACGCTCACAATATAGTGGGGGAAATGCTGAGAAAACACACATACACACACATACATGCACACAGTATAACAAGTGAATGGAAGAGATAAAAGCAGGTGCATTTATATTATGTCTGCTCTCAATTTCTACGGTTATTTTAGGGTCTTTTCTAACTGCTCCAATGATAATAAATAAGATAAAGGTATGCAAATATTCTTTATCTAAAAATAATCCATATTCTCTGCCAACCTCTTCACTATCCTGATCTCTTTGATATTTCAAAGTCTGCGTCCTTTCTTTTAAGAAGCTAAAAATTGGTGTGGGACTTAGAACTCTAAGAAAACCCCTTCTTCCTTTCCCTGCCCTGACTGAGTTACGGTAGGGTTTTTTTAATGCCAGTGATGTCAGGTTCAAGGGGACATTATTTCCTGAGTCCAAATCTAGGGCACGCACATTAACAACAGAAAATTTTAATTTGGCACTGACTCAGAAAATCCAGGATTATGTGACTGTTCTATGCCTCAAAGCTGAGATTATATGTGTCAAATAACTCAAAAGATAGAGCAATATTTTCTTTATTCAAAGACTGAATTCTCCCAAAGGATCTGAATCATCCTTGGAATCTTTGGCAACAGGCTGTGTTTCCTGTAACTGGAGATGGTGACACCTTGGTTGTTTACTGTTCCCTGTCTAGATCTCAGGAACCTGGGCTGTTCCTTCCTGGGTTGCTTTCTTTAATCACCTTTCCTTTCCATTAACTTCAAGAAAGCTGTTTTCTTTATACTATTCTGTTATTCATAGAGAGAAGCAGACAAGACTCAACACATAGCTCAGCCCTGACATTTCCAATCCAAGAATAGAAAACCAGAATGCCAACTGGGAGTCTATCCCAGTAATTTTATTTCACATGACCTGGAATATTGATTTTTAAAAAGAGAAATCGGAGGAAGTTTTATATGTGTCCTGGACAATACATATAACATAATTTCTTCATTCAACCCTGACACTTACTGTACCACTTGTTGCCCTTCACATCTAATCGAAGCATTAAAAAATACTGAAGAATTTTGAAGTTCCAGAACCAAGCACCATAGATCACCACATTTATCCTGGTCTCTCCCACGTTGTTTTTACACATATGAGCTAGAGCTAACTAGTTACAAGATACTGAATCAAAAATTTACCTTTGTATTTTTATTTTACTTGCGCTTCTCCTCCTGCAGTCATCACTTTTCTTGTTCTGCCCCTTAACTTCAGTGATGAATGTCTTCACCCACTTATCTTAATTTGAGTCTGTTATTTCTTTTTTTTTCTTTTTAGGACAGAATTCTTCTAAGACCTTTTAAATATTCTTTTTAGAAAAAAAATTTTAATCCCATAATCATTGACAGTATTCATCTTCTTTTAAATTTTATTTTTATTTATTTATTTGTTTGTTTATTTATTTATTTATTTTTGGCTGCGTTGGGTCTTCGTTGCTGCCCTCTTGCTTTCTCCAGTTGCGGCCAGCGGAGGCTACTCTTCGTTGCGGTGCACGGGCTTCTCATTGCAGTGGCTTCTCTTGTTGCAGAGCATGGGGCTCTAGGCGCGCGGTCTTCAGTAGGTGTGGCTCGCAGGCTTCAGTAGGTGTGGCTCGCAGGCTCTAGAGCGTAGGCTCAGTACTTGTGGTGCATGGGCTTAGTTGCTCTGCAGCCTGTGGGATCTTCCTGGACCAGGGCTCGAATCCGTGTCCCCTGCATTGGCAGGCGGATTCTTAACCACTGCATCACCAGGGAAGTCCCAGTATTCATCTCTTGCCTATTTATCATATTCAAGGAGATGGTAGCTTTGACAACTCATTTTTCATGAAATCTTGAGCATACATATTAGAGCTGGGGCTAGGGACATTTTTGAACAGGTAAGAGAACTAACCTGGTTTAACATAAGACCTCTGTCGGCTCTAGGGGCAAGGAATTTATGATACCAGACAGAGTGTGTCAGTTCTTAAGACCATATGAGTGAACGTAAAGAAGTTCCTGCCTTTCCTCTGCCCTCTGCAACACAAACCTTTTTGATGGGTTGAACAGCTTTGCTTCTGAATTGCTCTGTTGCTTCAGCAATTAAATTTTGTAATAAGAATTCCCAAGATGGCTATGCCATAAATGAGAACAAAAAGTAAGGTTATAGAGATAGTTAGACCAGAGTCTGAATTACTGTTTTCATTTGTTTTCTTGGAACCTATAAAACTTTACTGTGCAGTGCCACAGTGAAACATCAAAAGGAACATTTAACCCATATGTTAAGCTTTCCAGTTCCTTCTGGGCTACATGCTGTTCAATGAAATGAAGTAAAAAGTAAAAAAAGTAATCTGCTAGGCACCTTATTAGCAATTTAGTGATATTTCTGCCCCTTTACCTTGGAAAATGTCCTTGTAAGACATGGACTCATTAAGAGATGACAGAAAAAGACTAAGAGTAAGTGCATATCATCTACGGAAAAGGAGTAAATATGGATCTTCCTATTGCAAGAGATATTTTCAGAAGAGATTTTTCATCTTCTAATCCACTTACTCAACAAATAACACCTACAATGCACAAGTGCTAGATTTGTGAATGTAGTGGTAAACAAAGTCACTGATCTCATGGAGTTTAAACATTAGGTAATATATGTGATGTGATGCAAACTATATCAATTAGCATTATGATTCATAATTCACCACTGCATCTAAATCTCTTATCTACTTACCTGATTGAGATATGTTTCCACAAATATTTATCAACTGAGTCTTTTGTGTGATGCTCAGGGATATTTTTCTCAGTTATTTTGAAAGGTGTTCTGCTTACTTATTTTAGCTAATATACTTGTTTGTTTTTTTAATTGATTTGCAGCCAACAATATTAAGTAACCAGGCTGCCGTGAAATAAGCATTTTTAGTAGAGAAATTGTTCATTTGATTACTACTATTATTCAGTCCCTATAATTTTGCCTTTGCTATTAGCTGTTTGAAGTTATCTTTCACAGATTATTACTGCAATAATTCCTTCCTATTATTGAAGATCATCATTGTTTTAAATTTTAATTATTGTTATTATGAACCACTTTGGAATGTATGTTGAAGAGAGAGCCTTAGTAAATACATTTTTTAAATGGTTCAATATCCTAAAATTTCATATTGGAGAAACTCTGTTAATGTCCTTCAGGGAGAGATTTACATGTGTATTTTTATGAGATGTATACATCTTTTAGATATTAACTTCATATGCCTAAGCATTTAACACATTTCTACAGAGCATTGGTGGTGGTCATCACAATGCACATCTGTGGCTTAATGTGAACAAAATGGAGGTTAATAACACCTGCGCATTCTACTTTTTGAAATATGTTAGTGAATCATGCAACTATTTTTATTGGCAGTGATATGTATCTATCAATGTAGGTAATCTCCAGCATTTTTATATTGTTCTGTAGCAAGATTCAGAGATATTTGTAAATAGATTTATTCTACATTTGTATATATATGTATGTTTTTGTAAATATATGTATACACACATAAATAGACATAGATTATATACACAAATAATACTTGTGACTATTTTAACAACTTATGCGATACTTTCTCCAAACCATATGTTTAAAAGAACAGGTGGAGACCATGGCTTTATTTATCTAAAAAATTACTGTCATTGAGCAAGAAATTATATTCTTTGAGGCTTCATAGCACGAAAGTGTTCCTGACATTTTTGTAGTAACTAAGGCTTTAACTAATGTGTTTATATTATTAACAAAATAAAAGTCCTCTCATCATCATCATGCTAATTCCAAGGATGTAGATCTAATTATATACATATGCAACATCTGTTGAAGAAAGTTGATCTACTTGAAAGAAATATATTTTCTTGTTCGGGCATTCATAAGATGGCTTTTGGAGTTGCCAACAGCAATTCAGGGCATCGTTTATTTGTGGTACTTGCTCTAACTCTAAGAAATCTAAATCAATAGAAATTTTATCTCTTTACAATGATCAGTTTTAGTAGTAGCTTGGCTTTTTAATTTTTTTTCCTAGAAGATGGCTGTCTTGTATTGAGCTGAAAGTTACTTTGATTTATCCTTTTGTACTCCCTTGGGTGTTCTATATGAAATGTTCTAAACGAAAATGCTCGGCATTTCTGCTTCGAATACGTGTTAGCATCTGCCTCCACTTCTGCCATTTTCCTCCCTCTCTCCCTCCTCCTTTCTTTCTTTTCTTGCTTTCTTTTTACTCTCTCCCTTCCCCCTTCTTTCCTTCCCTTCACCCCCTTCCTTCCTTCCTTCTTTTTATCTTTGAAATACTTAGTACATTAACAACTTACCTGAACTGAAACTGTTCAGTTTGTATTTATTTTTGCCAGTTAATTGTATAGAATATTTAGTGAAATAAAAGTATGCTTCGTAGTCATAGAATCATAGGTTATCTTTCTGGCTTTGCCTTAGTATTTATGTGATATTGGACAAGCTACACAGGTTTTATTTCATCATGTGTAAAACAGGAATATTAATTCCCATTTCTTTGGGTTGTGGTAGAGATAAGTATTTCTCAAATGATTAGTTCCCTGAAGATACATTGTAGGTACTCAGTAAATGTTAATTCCCTTTTTATCTTGTATGAGATAGATGATACCACAGGAAGAAAGGTGCATTCTCTGCTTGTGCCTGACCAATGAAGATAAGCTGAGCACAAAAGTAATATAAACACAGATCATGTGTATAAGAGTTTCTTACAATGTATCATGAGGTTCAAAAAAGAGGTTATTATTTTTGTCAAGGAGAATTAAGAAAGGCTCCATGGAGGAAGTCACTTTTGTAACAGACCTCAAATAATAGATAGGTTTGGGCTAAGAGGAGACATTTAAAGGTTGTTGAGCTAGTGAAATTTTCATTCTAGGTAGTGAGAATATCAAGAAGTGCTGAGAAAGTATAACCAATAAAAACAATACAGAAGGCATGAACTCTCTATAACATGTTGGGAAATGGTGAGGAATAACTCTAGAAAATTAGTTTGAGGCCATGTTGTGAAAAGACTTGCGTTTTGGTTTTCAAAATTTGCAAATTAATTCCTGTCTTAATTTTCTTTTTACTTTTCCTCCACTTAAGATAGCCTGACCAAGTCCATGAAGTCAGATTTTGCTTGGTTGTTTCTGATATTGAAACTTGCATATTTTAAACTAAACACTCCCTTTCCAGTTTCCACTTAATGATAAACTTTTGTGGTGAATGTGCAAAATAGCAGATGTTTTATTATCTTTTAAATAAATTATAAAACAGGAAACGAAAGTCTTATTTTTAATTTAGCATTTTTGGAATTTTAAATTTTTTTGGTGTAGATCTGATCTTCTATCTGGAATTATTTTCCTTCAACCAGAAGACTTCCTTTTAGCACACCTTGTAGTGCAAGGCTGTTGGCGATTAATTCTCTCATCTTTTGTTTTTTTCTGAAAATGTCTCTATATCACCTTTATTTCTTAAAAGTATTTTTGCTGGATATTAAATTTTAATTTAATGTTGTTTTCTTTCAGCATTATAAATCTATTCCATTTTCTTCTGGTTTGCATTATATCTGAAAAGAAGTCGATAGAAATCTAATCCTCTGAATGTAAAATTATTTCTTCAAATATTTTCACCATCTAATCTCCTTCCTCTCCTGTGATTCCAACCACAGAATTTTAGACTGCTTGATATTGTTCTACATGCCACTTAGGCTTTTTTTACTTTTTCAACCTTTTAATTTTTTTCTTTATGTTTACCTTTGGAGAGTCTTTTATTTTTTTCTACAGTGTCTAATCTGATATTAAACCCATCCAGTAAATTTTTTTTCAGGTATTTTTCATCTCTAAAAGTTCCATTTGGTTTTATAAATATTTTGCTTCTGATTATATTCATATTTTGCTTTAAGTTCTTAAACATAACTATGATAGTTTTTTTAAAACTATCTGTTAATTCTACCATTGTTGTCATGTCTGTGTCTATTTCTAATGATTGGTCATTCTCCTGGTTATTGCTCACATTTTCCTGCTTTTTGCCTTGTCTAATAAGGTTCTATTGTATGCTGGGTATTGTAAATATTAAATTTTCTGATGTCTGGATTTGGTTGTTCTTCTTTAAAGATTTTGGGCATTTTGTTTGGTTTTACAATGATTTAAGTTAATCTTGGGTCAACTTGCTTTTTTGAAGATTTTAACATTTGTTAGGATGCATCTAGAATAGCTGTAACCCCTAACACCATCTTAGCCCTTTTACTAAAGTATGGCCTTCTTGGGTCTCTAATGAATGCTTGGTTACTCACTAAAGTTTCTCTACTCTGTTTAGAATTTGAGTATCTCTCTGTCCTGTGAGAGCCTTGGGAATTGCTAAGTTTACAGCTCCATGGTATTCTTTGATGAGCTTTATGGAGTTTAAACCTGGTCATGCACAGCTTAGTGTTCATCCAAAGACTCAAGGCAACCTCTATTCAAATTTCTGAAGCTCTTCTCAGCCTTCCCAAACTAGATTCTCTATCTCCTAAATTCAGTGATACAACTGTGCTCTGCTTGGATTCCCTTTGCCTTCATGTGGTCTGGAATGTGGCCGTAGGCAGAAAGACAGGGTGACCATAGCGATCATCTCATTTGTTTTTCTTAGCTCAAGGATTAGAGTTCTGAGTTGCATTTTGTCCAGTGTCTGAAAAAAGTTGTTTCATATATCTTGTCCAGTTCCTAGCTCCTATTATTGGATAATTGACACAGTTTCTTGGAGGAATTGTTTTTTCATTCCTGTGTTGGATAACTTCATTTTTATTTTTGCAAGAATATTTGGAAGGTGGGCTCGAGTTAAAAGGCATTGCTGTAGGCTTCAGCACAGCTATAAGGGCACAGTTTTCCCATCATGTTGAGAATTGCAAGATCCTAGTTTTATTTTTCTTATTTAAAAAAATTTCTTCATATCATTTTCTATCTGCGTCTTTATTTATCTATCTTCACCAAAAAGATAAAGCTTTATGGAAGTATTTCTCTTGGGAAGGCTCTTCATTTTGAAATAAATCAGACCTCTGTTCATACTATTGTTTGGAAGAAAATGTTTCAGAATCTAGAAGTAATATGCTCTCCTCAACACTATTATGAGAAAACTGTTGTACCCATATACTGAGTTCACAGGACTGGACAATTAGAATTATTTCCATTATTTCATATTTATCCATACAATTACACACTAAATGACTCTACCTTAAACACCGTATTTTAAAAACTGTTTATATTGAATGAAACATGCTTTTTTACTAAGGAATTATGGAATTGAATAATTACAAAAGCTTCAAGTTTGCCCATAGAAGCTATTCTGCAACACTAGGCCAGGAAAAGAGAAATTCATCTTCTTAGTAGTCTGAGGGGAATCGTGTACTGGCAAGTATTTCCTAGAAAGAATATGAAAATTGTGAAAGTAAATAAGAATGTATAATAAGTCCATGATAATTAATTACCCAAAAGTGAAGAAAATTTTGGTAATTTAAAAAATAGATAATAAAAATTCTTTGGGACTTTTTGGATTTATTGTATTTTTTAATACTATTCACAAACAAATTATAAAGAACTAGATGATGCTATAAGAATTTATATAAATTTTATATAATAGTGAAAGTTTAATCTACTGTTGGAACACATGGGCTCATGTGTCAGACTGTCTGAGGTGAAAAAATCTTTCATTGATTTATTATAGATTTTTTTCTAGTTTGAGTATTAGATTTATACTGGGATGTTTATTGCCATTATAATAAAGTGTCTCTTAATAATACTGAACAATTATTCTAAATTAATGAATGAAGAGATACATTACTTCTAAGTAATGATGGCATTTTCCTTTCTGCCCTCTTAGAAGGTAGAATACAGAAAATGCAGAACATTTCTATTTAGAATATAAAGATTACCAAATCAATATTCAAAATGAAGCAAAGAGTGACATTAGCATCACATTTCTTTGGGGTGAAATTTTGTCAATTAAAAAAAGGGAAAAGGGAGAAGGCTCAAATCAGTAGAGTTAGAAATGAAAAAGGAGAAGTAACAAACAACACTGCAGAAATACAAAGGATCATGAGAGACCACTACAAGCAACTATATACTAATAGAATGGAAAACCTGGAAGAAATGCACAAATTCTTAGAAAAGCACAACCTTCTGAGACTGAACCAGGAAGAAATAGAAAATATAAACAGTCAAGTCACAAGCACTGAAATCGAAACTGTGATTTAAAATCTTCCAACAAAGAAAAGCCCAGGACCAGATGGCTTCACAGGTGAATTCTATCAAACATTTAGAGAAGAGCTAACACCCATCCTTCTCAAACTCTTCCAAAAAATTGGAGAGGAAGGAACACTCCCAAACTCATTCTATGAGGCCACCATCACCCTGATACCAAAACCAGACAAAGACACTACAAAAAAAGAAAATTACAGACCAATATCACTGATGAATATAGATGCAAAAATCCTCAACAAAATACTAGCAAACAGAATCCAACAACACATTAAAAGGATCATACACCATGATCAAGTGGGATTTATCCCAGGGATGCAAGGATTCTTCAATATACGCAAATCAATCAATGTGATACACCATATTAACAAATTGAAGAATAAAAACCATATGATCATCTCAATAGATGCAGAAAAAGCTTTTGACAAAATTCAACACCCATTTATGATAAAAACTCTCTGGAAAGTGGGCATAGAGGGAACCTACCTCAACATAATAAAGACCATATATGACAAACCCACAGCAAACATCATTCTCAATGGTGAAAAACTGAAAGTGTTTCCTCTAAGATCAGGAATGAGACAAGGATGTCCACTTTCACCACTATTATTCAACATAGTTCTGGAAGTCCTAGCCACGGCAATCAGAGAAGAAAAAGAAATAAAAGGAATACAAATTGGAAAAGAAGAAGTAAAACTGTCACTGTTTGCAGATGACATGATACTATACATAGAGAATCCTAAAACTGCCACCAGAAAACTGCTAGAGCTAATTAATGAATATGGTAAAGTTGCAGGATACAAAATTAATGCACAGAAATCTCTTGCATTCCTATACACTAATGATGAAAAATCTGAAAGAGAAATTATGGAAACACTCCCATTTACCATTGCAACAAAAAGAATAAAATACCTAGGAATAAACCTACCTAGGGAGACAAAAGACCTATATGCAGAAAACTATAAGACACTGATGAAAGAAATTAAAGATGATACCAACAGATGGAGAGATATACCATGTTCTTGGATTGGAAGAATCAACATTGTGAAAATGACTATACTACCCAAAGCAATCTACAGATTCAATGCAATCCCCATCAAATTACCAATGGCATTTTTTACGGAGCTAGAACAAATCATCTTAAAATTTTATGGAGACACAAAAGACCCCGAATAGCCAAAGCAGTCTTGAGGGAAAAAAATGGAGCTGGAGGAATCAGACTCCCTGACTTCAGACTATACTACAAAGCTACAGTAATCAAGACAATATGGTACTGGCACAAAAACAGAAACATAGATCAATGGAACAAGATAGAAAGCCCAGAGATAAACCCATGCACCTATGGTCAACTAATCTATGATAAAGGAGGCAAAGATAGACAATGGAGAAAAGACAGTCTCTTCAATAAGTGGTGCTGGGAAAACTGGACAGCTACATGTAAAAGAATGAAATTAGAATACTCCCTAACACCATACACAAAAATAAACTCAAAATGAATTAGAGACCTAAATGTAAGACTGGACACTATAAAACTCTTAGAGGAAAACATAGGAAGAACACTCATTGACATAAATCACAGCAAGATCTTTTTTGATCCACCTCCTAGAGTAATGGAAATAAAAACAAAAATAAACAAATGGGACCTAATGAAACTTCAAAGCTTTTGCACAGCAAAAGAAACCATAAACAAGACGAAAAGACAACCCTCAGAATGGGAGAAAATATTTGCAAACAAATCAACGGACAAAGGATTAATCTCCAAAATATATAAACAGCTCATTCAGCTCAATATTAAAGAAACAAACAACCCAATCCAAAAATGGGCAGAAGACCTAAATAGACATTTCTCCAAAGAAGACATACAGACGGCCACGAAGCACATGAAAAGATGCTCAACATCACTAATTATTAGAGAAATGCAAATCAAAACTACAATGAGGTATCACCTCACACCACTTAGAATGGGCATCATCAGAAAATCTACAAACAACAAATGCTGGAGAGGGTGTGGAGAAAAGGGAACCCTCTTGCCCTGTTGGCGGGAATGTAAATTGATACAGCCACTATGGAGAACAATATGGAGGTTCCTTAAAAAACTAAAAATAGAATTACCATATGATCCAGCAATCCCACTACTGGGCATATACCCAGAAAAAGCCGTAATTCAAAAAGACACATGCACCCCAATGTTCATTGCAGCACTATTTACAATAGCCAGGTCATGGAAGCAACCTAAATGCCCATCGATAGATGAATGGATAAAGAAGATGGCACATATATACAATGGAATATTACTCAGCCATAAAAAGGAACGAAATTGAGTCATTTGTTGAGACGTGGATGGATCTAGAGACTCATACAGAGTGAAGTAAGTCAGAAAGAGAAAAACAAATATCGTATATTAATGCATGTATGTGGAACCTAGAAAAATGGTACAGATGAGCTGGTTTGCAGGGCAGAAGTTGAGACACAGACGTAGAGAACAGACTTATGGCCACCAAGGGGGGAACACTGAGGTGGGGTGGGGATGGTGGTGTGCTGAATTGGGCGATTGGGATTGACATGTATACACTGATGTGTATAAAACTGATGCCTAATAAGAACCTGCAGTATAAAAAAACAAACAAACAAAACAACTAATACTAAAGTTTCATTGGGTTATTTGTATGGAAATATGTTAATATAAATGTTTCAGACATTACATGAAATTTCTAAAAATCTTACCTGTTCTGGTATAATGTTATAAGTCATAATCCTAGTTATTACTTTAAAATGTATATCTCAGAAATAACTAATTTTTTTGTCAACTGCATTATTATGAACTTTCATCAAATCAAAAAAAACAAAACAAAACAAAACTGTGCCAGGACTTTAGAATTAGGGCTGGTTAAACTTTAAAGAAAAGCATTACATAATATTACATGGTTTTCTATTAATAGTGACAGTTTTAGGTTTGTTAAAAAGAGAAATAAAGCAGATTAATAAAAAATCTAAGACTATTATTGGATGCTTTGACACTTAGTTTTTTGGAGGAATTGCTTTTTCCTTTCCTGTGTTAGGTAACTGTATCATTTTTATTTTTGCAAGAATATTTGTAAGGTGGGCTTGAGTTAGCCCACAGTTAGCACTGCTGTAGGCTTCAGCACAGCTCTAATTTATAAGGCACTTGCCAAGCTTCATGTCTATGGCCTGGATCTGTCATAAAATAAGTGCATGACAAAATCTGACTACTTCTGACACATCCAGCGTACATTTTAAGCAAACAAGCTTACTCAGTTTGCTCTGAATAGGGACCAAACCATCCTTAAATAATATGACAGGACATTTGCATTGTAAAGGGAAGGACTGGGCAGAAAGACCTGGCTCCTGATCCAGGTATATTTGAGATATGTCTTAGAAGATTCTCTATACAAAAGTCCCTTGCTTAAGACCTTTCATAAATACATACTTCATTGCCCTCTATATGCCATACCCAGTGTGAAATTCAGCCTAGAATTCTGCACTATTTAGCAAATATTATTGTAGTATGAAGTTCCTGAAATACTAAAAATAAGAACTTTTGATCTTAGAGTAAAAAAAGATGATTAATATTTTATGAATTTACATATACTTAGTCTTAGTTACTTTACATACACTTTTAGAAAATGCATTCTGCCTCTTTCTACTAGACAGTAAGCCTTTTGAGGAAAAGGATCAATTCTTATTTGTTTTATAATTCTAGCACCCAGCGGTGTCTGGTAAATGCTTCAATGGTTTTTAATAAATAAATAATACACGAAGAAAAGCCTGAATCCTTTTGGTATTAAGACCTGTGGCTGTCTTCACCACGAGATGAGAGTCCTGAGAGAATTTTATTTTTATGCTTTACGTGAAGGTTTTATAATAACTTCTGTTTGGAACCCTGATCAAAGACAATTATAACCCATTCTTACAAACTCATTCTTTTACACTTATTGAATCTCCTTCTCCACTTCTCATTCATCCCAAGCCCTCTTAAAGTGCCTCAGGCACTTCTGTTCCTAGGGAACAGTGTTCCCTTCATTTTTCAGTCTCATCGCAGAACAGACCGCTGCTTCTTGCTATAAATAAAATATGCTGGTTCCCAGAATACATGACCCCTTCAGCCATATCAAGTTGAAGATCCATGCACCACTAACAGCCATGTACTATAGTAATGCCAGGTAAGGTGGTATTCTCCCAGCTCACATTTTATATTTCCAGTTGATCACTCATCCATCTTCACCATCATGTAATGAACCCTTATGCTAATTACCTATGGCACATTCTATTGGTTAACATCTTTGATTATCTTCTATTGTTATCACATCACGTACACCTGCCTCTCATCCTTTCTCCCTTCCGAGGCCTGATATCCTCTCTCACTTCAATGTCATTTTGTATGTCCCATCAAAGTTCTTTGACCTCCTCAAATACAATGAATTCTACCTCGACTTCACTTCAAGTAACCACACCATGGACACATTGTAAATATATGACCTCCAAAAGCATTGAGATCAATCTTGTATCTTTATGTATTTATTCTGTCCACCAGATCTGCTAGTTCATCAAGGTTTCTAATCATTTTACTCCATTTTCTAACAATTTATCAGCCCCTTTCTTATCACTTCCCTACTCAAAATTGTCCAATAGGTTCCTATTATATCTAAAATAAAAATCCAGCTTCTTACATTGACCTACAAGGTCCAGCATGATCTGTTCACTGCCTAACTTTGTGATTTCGTTCCCCTCCGTTCACTACCTTGTTCTTCATACTCTAGACTCATTGGTTGTGTTTCTAACCCTCCAGGATAGAAAATTCACTCCTATCTCAGAACCTTTTGTAATTTTTTTTCACCAAGCTGAGTGATACTCCAGTTAGATTTTAACATGACTCCTTTTATCACTCGTCTCAACTTAAATGCTGCCTCATCCGACTCCTCTAAATAAAGCAGGCTTCCCCTTCCAAACATCACTGTCTCTGCTTGTCCTCTACCATATTACTCTAATTTCTTTGTAGAATTAATATCTGAAATATATATTAACTCACTGTGCTTAATATCATTCTCTTACGACCTCAGAACAAAGACCTTTTCTGTCTTATACATTGCTATATACTCAGTGCTTTGAAGACCCTCAGTAAAGATTTGTTGATCAATTGACAGACATATACACCACAAGTTAGACTCCTAGAAGAATAGCAATCTTGTATTTTCCAGGACCCTCTGATGTCTTTGGCACAAGTGGATGATGACAAACATTGGTTGGAAGAATAAATCTTCAGACAAAGGAATGCAAATGGAAAGTAAACATATAAAATTTAGACAATTCAATATGGATGTAAAAACCATTGAATTACCATTATTGTATGTTAAAATGGCAAAATTAAAACAAAAATATCCTGTACTGATCCAAAGTTGCATAGAAAGGCCTCAAAATATCAGTCTGATGTATTCTACTTCTAGGAATTATCCTTGGCGTTCAAGATTTGTGTACAAATATTCATCATAACATTACTTGGTTTAGTAAGTAATTGGAAATGACCTTTATGTCAACACCAGGAAATTGGTTGAAATATTTCTAATATGGAATAAGAGTCATTTCAAATGACAGAAGGATATACATCAAGATGTTTTCTCTTGTCCAGAGGTGAGAGAAAGATTATCCTTCATCCTGTTAAATATATTCTATTCAACAGGATCTTATTTTTAGTTCAAATAAAAATTCTACCCCTTTATATTGTGAAAGCTTTTCCTAAGTTCCTGATAGCCTGTGGTTCTGTGTTAGGAGACATTGAAAGCGATATAGATTCTCATAACACAGAATCTAGGATAAGGGAGTTTTAAAGAATTTTTTTTTTTTTGACATCATGAAACATTTAAATTCTAACAGCCAAGTCAACCTCAAAAAATATACCTATCATGGAATTTTGATAAAGCAGCAATGTTATACTCAATATATGCTATTCTAGGATAAAGATGAGTATGTAGCATAAAGATAGGAGAAGATAGCAGAACTAAATTAAGATCTATTGTCCTCACAGAAAATAACCAGCAATTCCACTGATTACCGGTCCACAGCATCCTATGCAGCTGTGTTTTTCTTCCTCCATGTTTTCTAATTGTGAGAGTCTAGTTTCTAAAGAGGTTTTTGCAGACTTAGTGAAGCATTTACTTCTAAAAAGGGAGTCTTAGCTTATGGCAGAGAAACCCTTGAGGCCTTGGTGTGCAAGTATCTGAAGAAAACACCTTTCCTCCCAACTAAACCCTCAGGGATCTGGCAGAATATACTTCTTAAACTATGGATCTAAGGATCCATTAGTTTGTATAAGAAATATGTTTAACTGCTCACCTTAGGTGAACTAAGGTAAACTAAGGCCTGTGGGCCAACTCCATCTGGTTCACCACTTGCTTTTGTAAATAAGGTTTTATTATAACATTGCTACACCTATTCATCTATGTAATTTCTTCAGTTAGCTATGGCTGAATTCAGTAGTTGCAACAGAGACATATGGCCCACAGAGCCTAAAATATTTACCATCTGGCCTCTGTAAAGAAAAAAGTTCATACACCTCTAACCTAGAGCATCTTTTCATCTATACTTCACATTAATTTAAAAAAAGTATTGCTTAAGATTTTTTCCATGGTATATTATTGTCATTAATACCTTGACACCATAATAAATTTTTATTAGAAAATTCCTCTCTTTTGTAAGTAAAAAAGAGAACAGTGAATTAAGTCTTCATAGCTCCTAACTGCAGTTTTTTTATATTTGCATTACTATTCTAATATTCTATTGAATATGGTAATCCATATTAGACACATTATCAGTGAATCCCTTACTGACATGGAATTCTGGAATTATAATTAAAGTCATGTCCTATTTGGAAACTGGGTATAACTATTTTATATGGGTGTCATATAAAATTAGAAACCTATAGGCTATGTTCAATAAAATAAATACAAATATTTGATACCCCAGGTTTTTCAATAAGGATCCATGTGAAATGTATTCATTAATTCAATTTGTGAGTAGGTCATTTAATTATTGTACTTAATCAAGAAGAGTTTTTATTCATATTTAGACATTTTTAATCACATCATGATTTTTTTCTTAGACTAGTCTCTGAAAGGAGTCTAGAAAAACATTTTCAATGTTATGAAAATAAATCTGGATAAAATGTAGAGGGAAAATTTTAGTCAGTGCTTAATGTAGAACTGAACCATTTCCCTCTAAAAATGTAGCTCCAACCCCAAACAATAATTATCTCTTAGTAATCATCTCCCCCACTAACACACACACACACACACACACACACACAAACACAACAGTTCAGCAAAGTAAATGCTGTAAGTTTCTGAAGAAGTTTGTCATAAGAAACACTGTTTTGTCCACTATATTCCAGAGCTTAAGGATGGTTCTTATTCTCAGGAAACATCAGGCTGATCCATAATAGAGCTATACTAACTCAAAGAATGCAAGATTAAAGGAAGAGCTGGTGGAAATCAATCAATCCAACTTCCACCCAACACTGACATTGCTTCACACACTGATCTAATGAATAATCAAATAGCTTCTGTCACTTTTAGTAACAGAAAACTCAGCTACCTAACAGAAAACATATTTATTTTTTTATATGTGGCAACTAGTTAACACTGGCTGCTCATATTAAGCTGGTTCTTAATTGAAGAAATCCTGTTAAGCCAGTCGTCTTATTAAGTTCTTAGACTTAAATGTCTCAGGCACAGTATTGATACTTTGCACATATTGTCACCTTAAATTTTCACAGCAATTTTATAAAACTCTTCTTTTTTTATTGATAAGCAAACCAAGACATTATACATATGAAAAAATTAGTTACCTTCTTTCTTTTTTCTCCCACAGACTCTTTTCCATCCAGAAGATGTATAAAAACATCTCTGACTCTCTTTTTCTTCTCCAAATTCTAGTCATCTTTAAGACTCAGAGTTCAAGCCTCTGGAGTCTTCAAAAATCATGTTATGCTACATTAATTCTTCCTTTTTTTGAACTCCTAGGGACCTATAGTTTGTACTAAATAGTTCAGCACCAAATCACAAACTATCCTATATTTTCTAACTGCTTCATTTATATCAGTCTAGTTTCTCCAAGAACATAACAGACATTTTACTTACCTAAATCTTACTTACTTCATTCTACCATTGTCTTCAAAGCATTTTGCAATTTAAAGGAGCAATTGGCTGAATTTTAAGAGTATATATTCCAAATGGTTTTAGCTACAAATTGGAGAGCTGCCTGCAATTCAATCTCTCTTCGTTACAATACAACTTTATTTTTCCTTTTTGTTTTCAATCAAATATTTGGACTTCCTCTTGCTTTTCAGGGATCAGTTACAGGGACATGCCACATTTTTTTCCCTCAGTGCTAAGGAGACATTATAATGGTTGAGTTTTGTTTCATATTGCCAAGGGACATAATTGTGTGCAATATAAAAAAAAGCACTTCCCTTGTACTAGTAAAGGGAGCTGGCATTTAACAATCAATCTTAGTATTATATTTGTGACATCTCGTGGTCACAGAAGGTATTTCATATGTTTCTCTCGCAGTTGTAATTTGTTGTTGCTTAACATCACTAACATTCAGAGAGAAGAAAATCAAAACCACAATGAGATATCTCTTCACACCTGTCATCAAAAAAAACCCCCACAAAAGATAAGTTCATTTGTATCATATTTTAGATTCCACATATAAGTGATATTATATGGTATTTGTCTTTCTCTGTCTGACGTACTTCACTTAGTATGATAATCTCTAGGTCCATCCATGTTGCTGAAAATGGCATTATTTCATTCTTTTTTATGGCTGAGTAGTATGCCATTGTATATATGTGCCACATCTTCTTTATCCATTCATCTACTGATGGATACTTAGGTTGCTTCCACATCTTGGCTATTGTAAATAATGCTACTATGAACCTTGGGGTGCATGTATCTTTTTGAATTAGAGTTCCTCCAGATATATGCCCAGAGGGGAATTGTTGGATCATATGCTCACTCTATTTTTAGTTTTTTAAGGAAACTCCATACTGTTTTCCATAGTGGCTGCACAAAACAGAAACAGACTCACAGACATAGAAAACAAACTTACGGTTACCAAAGGGCAAAGGGGGTGGGGAGGGATAAATTAGGAGTTTGAGATAAGCAGATACAAGCTACTATATAAAAATAGACAACAAGGTCCTACTGTATAGCACATGGAGCTATATTCAATATCTGTAATAACCATAATAAAAAAGAATATGAAAAATTACATATACATACATATATATATATATTTATAACTGAATCACTTTGTTGTACCAACACAACATTGTAAATCAACCATACCTCAACAAAAAATTAAAAAAAATTTTTTAAATGCCCCCAAACAAAAGACAACAAATGTTGGTAAAGATGTAGAGAAACTGGAAACCTGGTACACTGTTCGTGGGAATGTAAAATGGTGCAGCCACTGTGGAATACAGTATAGAGGTTCCTCAAAAAAATGAAAAATGGGCTTCCCTGGTGGCACAGTGGTTGAGAATCTGCCTGCTAATGCAGGGGACACAGATTCGAGCCCTGGTCTGGGAAGATCCCACGTGCCGCGGAGCGGCTGGGCCCGTGAGCCACAATTGCTGAGCCTGCGCGTCTGGAGCCTGTGCTCCGCAGCAGGAGAGGCCGTGATAGTGAGAGGCCCACGCACCGCGATGAGGAGTGGCCCCCGCTTGCCACAGCTAGAGAAAGCCCTTGCACAGAAACGAAGACACAACACAGCCATAAATAATACAGCTTTGTTCTAGAACTAGAGATTGTGAAAGCTTTTTAAAAAAAAAATGAAAAATAGGACTACCACATGATCCAGCAATCCCACTCCTGGGTATTTATCCAAAAGAATTGGTATCAAGATCTCAAAGAAATATCTGCACTGTCATATTTATTGCAGCATTATTCACAATAGTTAAGATATAGAAACAAGCTAAATGTCCACTGACAGATGAATGGATAAAGAAACTGTGGTAGATACATACAATGGAATATTTTTCAGCTTTATATTTATTTATTTACAATAGTTCCTTGTTGGTTATCTATTTTAAATATAGCAGTGTGTACATGTCAATTCCAAACTCCCAGTCTATCCCTCCCTGCTACTCCTCCTCACTGGTAACCATAAGTTCATTCTCTAAGTCTGTGAGTCTCTTTCTGTTTCATAAATAAGTTCATTCTGTATTTTTTTTTTAGATTCCACATATAAGTGATATCATATGATATTTGTCTTTCTCTGTGTGACTTACTTCACTTAGTATGATAATCTCCAGGTCCATCCATGTTGCTGCAAATGGCATTATTTCATTCTTTTTAATGGCTGAATAATATTCCATTGCATATAAGTACCACATCTTTATCCATTCATCTGTCAATGGACATTTAGGTTGCTTCCATGTCTTGGTTATTATAAACAGTGTTGCAATGAACATTGGGGTCATGTATCCTTTTGAACGACATTTTTCTCTGGATATATGCCCAGGAGTGGGATTGCTGGATCATATGGTAGCTCCATTTTTAGTTTTTTAAAGCAGGGGTCACCAACCCCTGGGCCGTGGACCGGTACCGGTCCACAGCCTGTTAAGAACCAGGCTGCATAGCAGGAGGTGAGCAGTGGGCGAGCGAGAGAGGCTTCATCTCCCACTTCCCATCACTCACCATCACTCACATTACCACCTGAACCATCCCTCCTCCCCCCGGTCTGTGAAAAAATTGTCTTCCACGAAACAAGTCCCTGGTGCCAAAAAGGTTGGGGACCACTGTTTTAAAGAACCTCCATACTGTTCTCCATAGTGGTTGGGTCAATTTACATTCCCACCAACAGTGCAAGAGGGTTCCCTTTTCTCCACACCCTCTACAGCATTTATTGATTGTAGATTTTTTGATGATGGCCATTCTGACTGGTGTGAGGTGATAGCTCATTGTAGTTTTGATTTGCATTTCTCTAATAATTAGTGATGTTGAGCATCTTTTCATGTGCCTCTTGGCCTTCTGTATGTCTTCTTTGGAGAAATGTCTATTTAGGTTTTCTGCCCATTTTTTTGATTGGGTTGTTTAGTTTTTTGGATATTGAGACACATGAGCTATTTGTAGTTTTTGGAGACTAATCCCTTGTCAGTCTCATCATTTGTGAATATTTTCTCCCATTCTGTGGGTTGTCTTTTCATTTTGTTTGTGGCTTCTTTTGCTGCGCAAAAGCTTTTGAGTTTAATTATGTTCCATTTGTTTATTTTTGTTTTTATTTCCATTACTCTGGGAGAAGGATCAAAAAAGATATTGCTGCTATTTATGTCAAAGAGGGTTCTGCCTATGTTTTCCTCTAAGAGTTTTGTAGTATCTGGTCTTACATTTAGGTCTTTAATCCATTTTGAGTTTCATTTTTGTGTATGGTGTTAGAATGTTCTAGTTTCATTTCTTTTACATGTAGCTATCCAGTTTTCCCAGCACCATTTATTGAAGAGACTGTCTTTTCTCTGTTGTATAGTCTTGCCTCCTTGGTCATGGATTAAGTGACCATAGGTGAGTGGGTTTATTTCTGGGCTTTCTATCTTGTTCCATTGATCTATATTTCTGCTTTTGTGACAGCACCATACTGTTTTGATGACTGTAGCTTTGTAGTATAGTCTGAAGCCAGGGAGCCTGATTTCTCCAGCTCAGTTTTTCTTTCTCAAGATTGCTTTGGCTATTTGAGATCTTTTGTGTCTCCATATAAATTTTAAGTTTTTTAATCTAGTTATGTGAAAAATGCCATTGGTAATTTGATAGGGATTGTGTTGAATCTGTAGATTGCCTTGGGTGGTATAGTCACTTTAACAATATTGATTCTTCCAATCCAAGTACATGGTATATCTTTCCATCTGTTTGTGTAGTCTTTGATTTCTTTCATCAGCGTCTTATAGTTTTCAGAGTACAGGTCTTTTGTCTCTTTGGGTAGGTTTATTCCTAGGTATTTTATTCTTTTTGATGTGGTGGGAAATGGGATTGTTTCTTTAATTTCTATTTCTGGCCTTTTGTTGTTAGTGTATAGAAATGCAACAGATTTCTGTGTATTAACTTTGTATCCTGCAACTTTACCAAATTCATTGATTAGCTCTAGTAGTTTTCTGGTAGCATCTTTAGGATTTTCTATGTGTAATATCATGTCATCTGCAAATAGTGACAGTTTTACTTCTTCTTTTCCAATTTAGATTCCTTTTATTTCTTTTTCTTCTCTGATTGCCATGGCTAGGACTTCCATAACTATGTTGAATAAAAGTGGAGAGAGTTGACATCCTTGTCTTGTTCCTAAGCTTAGAGGAAATGCTTTCAGCATTTCACCATAGAGTATGATGTTAGCTGTAGGTTTGTCATATATGGCCTTTATTATGTTGAGGTATGTTCCCTCTATGCCCACTTTCTGGAGAGTTTTTTTTTTTATCACAAATAGGTGTTGAATTTTGTCAAAAGCTTTTTCTGCATCTATTGAGATGATCATATGGTTTTTATTCTTTGATTTGTTAATGTGGTATACACACTGATTGATTTGCCAATATTGAAAATTCCTTGCACCCCTGTGATAAATCCCACTTTATCGTGGTGTATGATTCTTTTAATGTATTGTTGGATTCAGATTGCTAGTATTTTTGTTGAGGATTTTTGTGTCTATGTTCATCAGTGATATTGGCCTGTAATTTTCTGTTTTTGGTGATATCATTGTCTGGTTTTGGTATCAGGGTGATGGTGACCTCATAGAATGAGTTTGGGAGTATTCCTTCCTCTGCAATTTCTTGGAATAGTTTGAGAAGAATAAGTGTTAACTCTTCTCTAAGTGTTTGATAGAATTCACCTGTGAAGCCATCTGGTCCTGGACTTTTGTTTGTTGGAAGTTTTTTTTTATCACAGTTTCAATTTCAATGCTTGTTATTGGTCTGTTCATATTTTCTATTTCTCCCTGGTTCACTCTTGGGAGAGTGTACCTTTCTAAGAATTTGTCCATTTCTTCCAGGTTGTCCATTTTATTGGCATATAGTTGCTTGTAGTAGTCTCTGATGATCCTTTGTATTTCTGTGATGTCTGTTGTAACTTCTCCTTTTTCATTTCTAATTTTATTGATTTGAGCTCTCTTCCTTTTTTTCTTGATGAGTCTCAATAACGATTTATCAATTTTGTTTATCTTTTCAAAGAACCAGCAAAGAGGAAATCAAAAAATACCTGGAGACAAATGCAAGTGAAAGTACAATGATCCAAAATCTATGGGATGCAGCAAAAGCATTTCTAAGAGGTAAGTCTTAGAAAGTCAATACAGTCTTACTCAGGAAAAAAGAAAAATCACAAATAAGTGGCTTAAGCTTACACTTAAAGCAACTAAAGAAAGAAGAACAAACAAAACCCAAAGTTAGCAGAAGGAAAGAAATTGTAAATATCAGAGCAGAAATAAATGGCATAGAGACTAAGAAAACAATAGAAAAAATCAATGAAAATATTCTTCAGCTTTAAAAAAGAAGGAAATTCTACCATCTGCGACAACACGGATGGACTTGGAAGACGTTATGCTAAAGTGAAATAACAGTCATAGAAAGGTAATACTTCATGATTTCACTTATATGAAGTAGATAAAATAATCAAGCTCATAGAAATAGAGAGTAGACAGGTGGTTGCCAGGGGGTGGATGTAGGGGGCAGTAGGGACTTGTTGTTCAGTGGGTCTGAAATCACAGTTATACAAGATGAATAAGTTCTAAAGATTTGCTATAAAACCGTGCCTATAATTAACACGATGTTGTGCATTCTAAAACTCAAAGAGAGTAGACATCATATTAGGTGTTCTTAATCTTTTGGAGGTACCAGATGTATTTATTACCTTGATTTTGGTGATGATATAACAGGTGCATGCATATGTCCAAACTCATGAAAATGGATACATTAAATATATGCAGTTTTTGTATATTTGCTACACCTCAAAAAAGCTGGGGAAAAAAGGTGTAGATGAATTCATTGTTTAGGACTGACGTTTGTTTTTGAATTCTCAATTTTAGTAGCTCTGGTAGTATTTGAATAGTTTATCTAAAAGTGAGTGAACAACAGGAATGAGGGGACAGTAAAAGGCACATTTTTCACTTATGAAAACTAACAATGACAGACTCAGCTGAAGTAAGTCTCTTTGGACTCAACAGGAAACTACTAGGTACAGTTGACCTGGTTTCTAAAAATTCGGATTCAAATAGAAAACACTTTGATTATGTGCAATTCTATTTGTATTTTAGAATCAGGGTCATATTTCTGTAATTGTAACCCAGCCATTTCAAGGCTCTTAGCAATTCCTTCTATATTAATCATCTAGTTTCTGGCATACCAACTATTTTTTTAGTTAAATAAGAGGATGATTTTTCATATAAATTATTTTAGTTAATTACTAGGCAGGAACTATGTTTAAATTTCATATAATGTTCATTAGCCAGTGCATTGTGAATGTTTCATAGAATTAGAGGGAACACATGTCTAGTAATGGAAAGGATTCCCTTACAATATTCCTAACGTTATCATCTGACTTCTGCTTGACAGTGTCCATGTTTAATCTCTTTTTTTCTATTAAATAAATAATTTTATTATGTAACTTAAGTTTTAAAATATCAGTTAAAAGGATTACATTATTACTAATTGTTAATAGGAGCATTCATTCTAATTGACAGATACTACAAATGAAAACCCTCTCAATTATTAGTCCATTTTCATTGCTTAGCATTTCATTTGTTAAATAGTAGACTCCTATATTTCAATATCTCAATGACAGCTAAATTTTCTATATACCCTATATAGAACTGGACTAATTAAAAAAAAAACAAACACCACAGAAAGATAGCAAGTCACAGCCTATGTAAGAAAATTTAATAATACAAATTTTCTTTTAATATTCTTTTTACTTTACCTAAAATTTTCTATTTTCTGCTGCATGCTGATGCGATTTTTGTGGTTGTGGAAGCTATGTACACACACTAAAAATATTCTTGAAATATAAAAATTACATTGTTTTAATGGCTCTTTCATGGTTTGGAAATAAATGATACACATTATTCCTAAAGTCTACATCTCATAATTAAATTTTCAATAATAAATAAGAAATTGTGAAGTGAGTTCTATGAAACGAAATGTATATATTAAATTTATAAGATAACTGGAATTTCATCGGAAAGTTACTTTTCTTTTAGGCAAATGTCTTTAGTTACAAATTATGCAAACCATAGGAATCCACACTATTGAATTTGAAAATAAAAAACAAAGAAGCAATTCAGACTTGTTTATGCATGATCAAATTGTCTGTTTATAAAAATGAATTTATGCTGGAGGAAGAATATTACAGTTTTTCAATATCAATCCAGTGGATATTGTAGAGCTTTCACTTGTACCTATGAAACTATGCAGCTTGTCATCGAGAAATATATCCATTTCTGCAAAGTCATACAGTATCTAGATTAATGTTATTCATGTCTTATTGCCATTTACCAAAAGTAAAAAGCCTTAGGAGTTTGACCAATTAATTATTGAGTTCTTACTATGTGTGAAGTACCACAATAATAAGTCCTGTAGAAAATAGAATAAAATAAATATGTAGGCTCTCTATTCTTTAACTGTGGATACTAAAGTGTAAAAAAAGTACTTGGACTCATTTATACCTAAAATCACTAATATAAGGAGACTGCAATAAAAAAGAAAAGAACTGTGCATAAGCCAACACAATGTATTAGACCCAAATAATTATTAGTATTTGAGTATTTTCAGAAGTTCCTTCTCTCTTGCCCTTATTAAATGACGGTAGATTTGCTGGGTTCTCAATGTCCTCAAATAAACCCATCCATTACTACTCCATACTCCCTAGAAATGGAGCATGAAGGATTCTATTTCTGTTATGATACTGGCATTGACAGAATAAAATTTTACTTTCCCTTTTTCTCCATCCTCAAATCACACTTATGATACCCAAACTACACACATTAACCACAATTAACTCTAATTTAGGGAAGGTAAAGTTGACAATTTACAATCTAGTTTATTCCAGGAACTGTGTTAGGCAATTTACTTGTTTTATCTCATTTAATTGTCAAAACATCCCAGTCATATATATTTATTACAGATGACAAAAATGGATCAGGGAAGGAGATGTGAATGGCTTAGTAGATTTGTTACAAAGATACTAAGTCAGTAATGAGTAGAACCATCAATTATGTACACTATTTCATTCCCTTGTCATATTAGTACAGTGAGTAGTACATAGTAGGTCCTTAATTTTAAAAAGAAGTGTAGGGTTTCCCTGGTGGTGCAGTGGTTGAGAGTCTGCCTGCCAGTGCAGGGGACACGGGTTCGAGCCCTGGTCCGGGAGGATCCCACATGCCGTGGAGCAACTGGGCCCGTGAGCCACAACTACTGAGCCTGTGCATCTGGAGCCTGTGCTCCGCAACGAGAGAGGCCGCGATAGTGAGAGACCCGCGCACCGCGATGAAGAGTGGCCCCCGCTTGCCGCAACTAGAGAAAGCCCTTGCACAGAAACGAAGACCCAACACAGCCAAAAATAAATAAATAAATAAATAAATAAGAATGGGAAACCCTCATTTCTAAAAAAAAAAAAGAAGTTTAAAAATATTCATTAAGTCAGGAATCCATACTAATAGTGAAACAGGCAGAATGGAGGGGAAAGTTGGAGGAAATAAGGTATGGCAGTTTTAACAACGCACGTTTAACAACTTCTCCATTGAGAGGGGTAGTCTATATCACCTCCATTGAATATGAGTGAGTCCTATGACTTCTTTGACCAACAGACTAGGGCAGAAGTCTCACAAGTTTCTAGATTCAGGCTTTAATAATCTGCTATGTTTTACTTGTCCCTTGAAATGCCCTCTTTAGGGGAAACTGGACACACATTAGAAGTCCAATCACCTGGGCTTCCCTGGTGGCGCAGTGGTTAAGAACCCACCTGCCAATGCAGGGGACACGGGTTCGAGCCCTGGTCCGGGAAGATCCCACATGCCATGGAGCAACTAAGTCCATGTGCCACAACTACTGAGCCTGTGCTCTAGAGCCCGCGAGCCACAACTACTGAACCCGAGTGCCACAACTACTGAAGCCCATGCACCTAGAGCCCGTGCTCCACAACAAGAGAAGCCGCTGCAATGAGAAGCCCACGCACCGCAATGAAGAGTAGCCCCTGCTGTCTGCAACTAGAGAAAAGCCCGCACACAGCAATGAAGACCCAACGCAGCCAAAAATAAAATAAATTAAAAAAAAAAAAAAAAAAAAAAGAAGTCCAATTACCTGGGACCTCCATTTTGGTGAGGAATTCCAAAATGGTCATGTGGAGAGGATATACAAAAAGAAAGCAATACTGGTTATTTGCCAGTTGTTCTGCCACCCTAGTCCAGATACCAGTAATGAGTGTGAGGTAGTCATCCTGGACTTCCCAGACCCAGAACATGCCACGTGGGAAAGAACTGAAGTCCAAGACATGTGGCTGTCTCAGCCATATCCTGACATTTGTGCTACCCAGATGAAACCTAGATATCATGGTACAGAGACAGGCCATCCTGACTGTACACTGCCCAAATTCTTGATCCCCAGAAATGGGAGCCAGAACATAGATTTCAAGGGATAGGCTTGGGCAAGACTGACTGTGTCTCTCTACCTTCACAGACATAGGGACATTGTCAGTGTAAAACAGGAAAAATGGAAAAGAAAGACTATCCTATTCCCTTTCTTCTCTCTTTAGAGAAGGGAGGGAAAGACTGAAAGTTGAGGGAGTAATATATGCATTTTTTAACTTGTGACAGCCATTATCCAGATGTGTTTGGCTTGTGTTGGATTATGAGTCTTCCCTTCTTAGATGAGAATTTCTATCTGTAGACTTAATAAACACCCCAGCAGAGTCTGTCCACAATAGCTAACCATTCTCTAGTCTCTTTTCAAACATCTCCTTCTTCAGTGTCATGGTTGTACCTGTGTGACCCATAGCAGCAACCTCAGTTCCTGTGCCATTTGTCTCTAGCATTTCAGGATAAAGCAATTTGTGGAGGCTAAACAAAGCATGAAAACGGAAAATCTGTCCAGGAGTTTGGGAGGCAGCATGGTATAGGTGATTTGGAGCTAGGCAGACTTGAGTTCAAATGCCAATAATGTGACCTCTGGACAATTCTCTGATGTCACTGTTTCCATCTGCTGAGAAAGGATAAACTAAATCATGGAGATACTGTTGGGATTAGGTAAAATGGCCAATGAAAAGCACCCAGCATATAACACAGTAGTTGCTCAATGTCAATCCATTTCCCTTCTCTTACCCTTTGAGGCTAAATAAACAAGCATCAAGAGTGAGCCTGGCTCTGTCTACTTAAGTGAGAAACTCAATGACAACTTCAATGCATCTGTGGAAAAGATGTACTCTGTGGTCACTGGACCATGGTAATTGATATTTTTATGCAGATTGGCCAGATGAACTGCAGAGCCATTTTCCAAGGTGATGCCTAGCAGTTTTGACCAGTGAGCAGGAACTCAGTATAAACATGTGGTTCTTCCATACCCATTTAAATGTCAGTGTGTGCACCAAGTTATTACCAAGAGATATGTTTCCTCTTCTTTCCTTTTACAAATAAGATTGAATACATATAATCTCCCTTAGTCTAAGTTATGTGACCTTGTCCCACATCTTTATTGTTTTAAGCTTTCTTTTTTTCTCCCTTTCCTTAAAATGTATTTCACTAAGGTAACTTAAATGATTTGGGGATCTTAAAATACATTTCTATAGATTATAATAAAGGCTGATAACTTCTGTTAGAGTTAGACCCATTTGGCTTCAAGGGACTGACACTCACGTTACTTTAAATATTGGAAAGTTATTTCAACGATCAGTGAGGAGGCAGGGAATTTAGGAAACGTGAGGGAGATTGAAGTGAGAGGGTCGTATGGAGACTAAAACTAGACCCAAAGCTGAGACCTTCTTTCTTTTCTTCTGCCTTTGGCTCAGCAATTACTTTTTCCGACACTGCTTCTCTGTTGCCTCACCCTCAACTTGGTATCTACACAGAGATTCTACCAACATCCATTGTGTATTTTCTTACAATCTCAGATTACTTATGTCTTCTATTCTCTCTCTTGGTCTTTCTCTCGGCAGCTTTTCAAACTGCCAACTGTTTTACTTTTTAAAGAGCAGTGACAAGATTGACCTCTCATTGTTATTGCAGAGGTCACCCTGCCAGGCCAGGGCAGAGGCCACAGCGGAGTCCAGAAAATGGCTGCACTTGGGCCACAGCTGTAGCTTAGACAAGTGGATTGGGGTGGTTTCTCTTAAAAGACCCCGTCATTGTAACACGCACCACAATTGGCAAGTTTAACACAATTTGAGACTTTTAGGGATGTTCTTATCTACTTATTAATCAGAATTTTAATTAGCTTCTCATTTGTTATGATTCTTCTAGCCATTATGTACACCAAGAAAACTTTCCTTACCCATTCATGCTAAGATTAATTTTTCCTAGGTGCTGTCACAGCACGTCAGGTGGCCTTGTAATTGCCTGGGTGTCCCCTCCTTTGGGATATAAATTATTTTAGAACAGAGAGTATGTTATATTTATTACTAAACTCCTATTATATGTCTACCATATGGAAAGTAATATATACATATATTATATGAATAATATATATAATTATATAATATATATATATATATAACCTTGAATGTGTACAGAGGATAAAACGTATTTAATTTTTCCATATCCATGAAGTAACTATTTAGAAAACACATCGATTTGGTATGTAATTTCATATGTTTCAAAACTTCAACTCATTATCTGCCACAAAGGGTAAGAAGCAGTATTAATTAAACATTATCATTAGGGCACACATCCTTTATGATCTATACTGAATGACTTTAATATAAATGGCTGTTTTAAATGATTATTTAAAGGTAATTGATTTTCTGCAAACCTCTCCTGTATACTTTAAGATGTTCAGAACATTTTCTCTATTATTTAAAAATGTGGAGCTTTTTATTATTGGCTGGTTCTGTCATTTCTTCTAGCCAAATATTTGACAGAAAAAATGTTTCCTCAAGTTGGCATATTTTTCCCAGTTCAGAAATGTTCCAGTGACATTTTAGGCTAATTTTATTTTTACCAGTCAAAAAATTGTCCTTTTCACTGAAAAAGTTTTATTGCCAAGGAAGATTAACAGGGGGTGTCAAGAATAAGAAAACATGTCAGACTTTTGTACTTTTTCTGTCAATGGGTCATTGATTTATTCAGTCATTCACAAGGTTAGTTCATTCTTTTAGAAGCAGTAGAGTCCTAGTTTACATTTTTCATATATTTAAATGATCTAATTACTGAGAGAACAGCCAGATAATATAAAACTCAGCCTGGTGTAATGGCAAATGTGGAAGCAAAACATGACAGTTCTTTCTTTAAAACTGTCTAGGGTTCTTGATATGAATACCCAAGATGCACTGGAGCTATTTATGAAAAATCAGAAGTTTCTCCTGCTGCCAAAGGCAGATATTTGTTGCTTTACTCTACTTGGGTATTGCCATTTGTGGGAACTCTCTGCTATGGCTGTAATCTTCAACCTGATTAGAATATTCATGAAAGGGAACTCTGCTATTCGAAGTGCAGAAAATAAAGAAATAAGATCTGCCAAAAAACACAAATAACACTTTTATTTCTGTCTAAATTCTTAAGAATAATATATTTCCCTGTAGAAGCTGTTGGAAAATAATATCTTATTGACATTACGCTAAATGTTCTTGTCAGGCTGATAATCATGTCATAGAGCCTGTTTTCCCCAAAGGGAAGGGCCTGAGTTCTAATTCTTCCACAGAAGCCTAGCCAGGCTGACATCCCTGAGCCTGGATGGCTTGGGGGCAGGAAGAGGTAGCTAAGCCCATAGAAGAAGCCTAGACTTTACCTTCTTTAGGTGTGTCATTTTCTTGCTTTCATACTCCTTCCTCTAATATCTTTCCATCATAGTATTAATAATTATCACATCAACATACACTTTGAAAATATTTAAAAAGAACCTGTTGGGAGAATGTTCCCAGAAGGAGAGGCTGATTCCTCTTCTTCTCTCTTAGCTTTGTTGTATTTCTTCCATTAAATTCTCAGGAGCTATGATCAGAGACTTTTATGAAAATCCAATAGCCTACAATCTGTTTCTTAAGCATGTTAAGGACATGCTAAGAATGGCTATATTGTCCCCTTATAATCCTAATCTTTGCCCTGAGGTCAGTTCTACCTTGAGTCATATTTCCAATAAATGAAGAACTCCAGGAAGCTATTCCTTGGAAAATCAAGTCTTCTAAAAATGTTAGTAGACATATTAATTGAAAGGTTAATGGAATAATAATATAGCGATAACATCTTTTATGTACATACTAAGTGCTGGCAAATACTGTTCTAAGTGCTTTCTAAGCAATAACTCATTTTTAGATGAAGAAAATAAGGTACTGAACAGTTAAATAACTTGTCTAAATAGGGACGAGAAGAAGCTGAGTTAAGTGAGGCACTTTACTCTCGTGAAAAGTGTAATAATGCCTACAAACCCAATAATCCGGGTTAATAATATTTAAAGCAATGAATTAAAAATCAAAACATAAATCCATGATAAGCAAAATATCCAAATTTAAAATAAAGACAGGTTGTGTTTGTCTTATGACCCAGTGTGATTGTACAGATTGTACAACCAGAGCAGGTGTTTCCAATCAATGCCCTGTTCCTGAGTGTGCGCGGTTGTCATGTCCTCTTGCTGGGCATGTTCATGAAGGTTGACAGTGGTGTTCAAATGGATTTGGCAATTCAGAGATATATCTCTATGTATCTATCATCTATCTATACACATACACACATACACACGTGTATATATATATATAAACTCATATATACAGTATATCTATAAGACCTATGTGTGTGTATACATATAAAAGATGTATTAACTTTCTCTGCTTGGTTCAAAATAGGGAGGAATATTTAGATACATGTACATAGAGACACACATTTTCATTTTTGTCTGACTCCAGCATGGCTTGGCAGGCCCTGTGCCTAAGGCTCTACAGCCAGTATCTGGCAGAGCCAGGATTTAAACCCAGGTGGTCTGGCATCACAGTGCTCATTTTAATCTACAGACTGTCTCTCTACTGATAAGAAATGTGCAGAGTTTGCATAAAAACACAGATTTTATTCCAGGGTCTCTTAATCTTCAAGTCAAGAAACTGAGGCATTGGCTGATATTTACAGACTATTGATTATTCAAAATTTTTTGCTGATGTTTGTTACTTGGATATCCTTTGTTGAAATGTGGCAGCTTGCATAGTTTTCCTTCTTTCCTTGGACTGGTGTATCTCCCCAAATTGAATTTCAATTTCATTAATGAAAAGTTTGTATGAAGAAAAGGAAATATATAATTTTTAAATATTAAAAGTGCAATTATCATCTAAACTTTTAAAATATTTAACTCTTGAAATCAATAATATGCAACCTGAAATAATGTAATAATCATACTACTATATTGATAACAATTTCTCAAAGAAACACACCTCTCTGTAATATATGAAATGTACTGGTGGGTGCTCATTTTAAGAAATGTTTTAAACAAAATAAATATTGGATAATAATTTATATCAGCAATGTGTGAATATCACATGAAATTATTACTATATTTTCTTTACATTGATGTGATCTTTCATAGTCTCATCTCTAAAATGAAGAGTAATTGGAAAATGTTTCTTCTAAAATCGTTATACAATTTGGAATTATTTCTATTCATGGCAGTGTTTCCTTTTCCTCTTCTTTCTTTACTTTAATTAGTGAAGGTTTACTGCATTAATGTTTTCAGTGGTTCATAGATATGTCCCATTGTTAGCATAGTTGAAAAGTAAATACTGCTTCAGCTGAAAGAGTTCATGCAAGTGAGGATTTATTTTTTCTTTTCTAATTTTCACTGTGATTTTCAATAAGTCTTTACCAAGAACTTCACATTTGTACAAAATTGAACACATATTTACATATGTGAAATATTTAATTTTCATTTTCTACTGATTGGATTGAACATTTGATAGTATATATACTCCCCAAATTTTATTCTGAATTGTGGGATTCTGAGACTTTTTCTTTCTTTTGGCACCTTATTTTAAGCTGAGAACACTTTTACGTTAATATAAGAGTGATGGGGCAGGGATGGATTTCTCTAACTCTTAGGCAATTCTCTTTACTAATCTAGAAAGTAATTCGTTTGGAGAGCTGAGAGACAGGCACAGTTATTATCAAAACAGTACTGATATGTGAATTTGGGTTGGGCTTTAACTTAGGGTCATTCTCATCTGCAGAGTACTTCAGGGAAGTTTCATCTCCCTCCACTTAATTAGTTGAGAGCTACACTTGCATTTTTGTGAATAACAACTTTATACACTAACAAAAAAAAGCAAGAATATCACATCCTCTCTTTCTGGATGGTAAGAAAATTTCCCTTATCTCTTTAACTAGGTTGTTTTTAGGTTCATATAAATAATTTGTGAGAAGAATCAGTGTTTGTAATTAACAAACCTTATTTATGCAAGGGGCATACAGGCCACTTTTTTCAAATTGACATTTGCAAATGACTCTTCCTGATAAATCTGTCCATAGTTCTGGTTGTAGTAGACTGTTGAGTTTGTACAGAATTGATGCTATTACTCTAGAATATTCAGCCTTTCCCTTTCTCCTCATTTTTCCACATTTACTTGCATTGCTTCACTCTCTGGCAAAGTACCAAGCTATTTTCAGACCTTTCAGTCTCCTTTGTTGCATCCCTTCTTATCCTTTCCTTTGGATAAATGAAAACTTTCCAAAATAAGCTTATGAACCAAGGTTTTGCCAGGTGCTGCGTAATCAGCTGACCTATTTCAGATGCAGTCTTTTTTTCTCTCCACATTTCCTGCACTCACATGTGGATATTTTCATACAGAGATATCTGTATGCAATGCCCAAGCAGTTATTTTCATTTCCTGATTTATAGAAGGCACATATTTATGGATGTCATTTAGTTTCTTCATTTTTCCACTTCTCTAGGGCTATGTTTCCTTTAGGTTAGCTTCTTGTTATTTTTCTGAATGTGGTCCATGATTCTTTCACACCTCTGTGATTTTATTTGTACCAGTTTCTTCTCCTAAACATGAGATTCTTTTGGCATGCCTACTACAATGTTCATTAATCCTTTCCCAATCTATTCTTCATCACTAGATTCAGATGCTTCTGAGATGTTTACCAGGAGACTCGTCTTTTTCCTTCTCTGGACTCTCTGGCACGTTGTTGGCATTTTCTATATTCAGTAGTACATAAATATTCTCTCTCTACATGGCCTCTCTCTTTACAGGGTATCACCTAAGGAAAGCTAACCTGTCATCTCTGTATCCCTTAGAGTACGAAACACAGCTTTCATTTCATGATACAACTAGTCCATATCAGAAATAAAAGATGGAGATTATATAAACTGTTAACCAAATGTCAAAGAAGACTGAACCTTCAGGCATTGTAATTCAGAGGGTCAGTGAAGACAATTTCTTCCTAAATCTGAGACTTGAAACCTGGCTGCCTTTGTGTAGCACACATCTAATAGGAGGTTCTGAAAATTGAAAAGAGACTCTTCCATTTTCTAGTCATGTTTCAAATAGTTCTTTTTGAGAGGCACATGTATTCTATTTTAGAGAATGTATAGGACATTGTGTTTGCCAAATTCACACAAATTCTGTTTTTTACAATATCATTGAATAAACACAAAGATTTCTAAGGGCTAAAGAACAGAATACGTATATTACCTGTTCTTACTCTATATATTAAATTTGGTTTCTATTTTTAAAATATTCACTTTATATCTGGGCCTTCTTTTGCAAACAGAATACTAACATTGTGAATAAGTCCCCATCTTGAATGCTTAACAGTGAGAAAAATGTCTGACTCGCCTACTTGCATTCCACTGAGTGGTAACATTTCACCAAAATTGCTTAGAAAGATTTTTGCACAAAGTACTCAAAGAGGATTTTTAGATAGTTATAGTAGGTCAAGACTGAGGATTAAACTGCACAGCTTCGAAGAATCTATTAAAACCATGCAAAACTTTATGAGTAATATGATTAATTCATAAAACCAATATTACCAGTGGAATGGCCAATGAAGATAGCTGAGTAGGCACAACCTAAGAAAAAACTTAAATTTAAAAAATTACAATAAAAAGTGTGAGCATCTGTTGATGAAAAGCTAGGCATATAGGATATCTTTAAGCTGAGTTCACCCATATGGAAAATACATATATTGAATTTAAACAGTGTATAGTATCCCTGGAATACAGGAGGCAAAGGGACTATGATGAATTCATTTATTCAACTGAGTGCCAGGTGCTGTTCTAGGCACAGGGGATACCGCTGTGAAATCTTCTCTCTTTTACTTCATGGATCTCTAGTGATTCTTTCATATGTGGTTTATTGATGCTATTGCGAGTCATGCATTCCAACATGAAGAGAGATAAATGCATCACACTGCAAAGAAATGAAATATGAGATACATCTGAAAAGAAAAACAGGACCTAATTTTCAAACAGTAATGTGGTATTCAAGAAACTTTCTATAAACAGTACAGTGTTCCTGGACAAGTATAATTGGGCTGTGATCAAAAGTGTTCATTTGTACTTTTCTTTATTCCCTTGAGTCATGAAGTCTCTTTATGCTCAGATACCCAAGTAATAGATCATTAACTGTAACCACCCATGTTTGTTCCTTTTCAATGCAATTCTATTTTAAGCATGAAAGAGAATCAAATGGCACATTACCAAAGGGTAAAAATTAGTGCAGATGAAGGATTTTAGGACAGTGTGAAAAGTTACTTTGCATCATCAAGATTTCTGCTAAATATTTAGAGATAGAGATGGGTGGGGGAAACATTTCACCATTTTTCTCTAATGAAATATAACACCTCTACATCATGTTAGGGACATGCTTTTAATCGGAAAGAACTCTTTACAAGGTGGAAAGAATATTTACTTAGGTTATGGAGTAGATTTGAGTTTGTATAAACATCAAGAAACATGGCAAGCCAGCTCTCAACTTTTGTCAATTGGTGGGAATCTGATAAAATACCGCTGGGAAGTGTCTCTAGTGAACATGGCTTAGAAACCACATAAACAGCATCTTAGGAGTTTCAGCATCTTCAAATATCTCCATTTGACATAGCTCCCTCTGCATAAGGAATTCAGATTTAGTCCCAGACCAGTAAGTTTAGAACCTAAATTAGACCTAACACAGTCAGGGCTATATATATACTCTGTAGAAAGGTGAATAATGGGATAGAGGATGAACTCTTGAGATTTTATGAAGCACTGAATCAGTATCAGTAGACTACCAGGAAAAAGAAAATCTTTAGGATGTTTTCTCCTTAACTAGATGGGGAAATCTGACAGTTTTATAGATCTGTGACTTGTTAATGGCAGTAACCTCACATTCTGTTTCTTTTTATTCTCACACTTAGTGAAGTACTCTAATTCCCCTGCATACAAATACATGTTGTTGACCAATTATTAGGGAAAAGCATAAAATCAGAAAACATGAGTTTTTTGCTATAGATCTAGAATATTAAAAGCTGAAATAGACATGAGGTTGAGAGAGACATTATGGTTATAACCAGTAAAATCAGCCTGAATTAAAAAAATTTTGCCATTCAATAGCCTGAGGACCAGATTCTCAAAATATTTCTCCTAAATATTTATAAAACCAAGGCTTCATTGCATAATATATCTATGTTCACTTGGAATTAAACACATGCACAGTAGGACAAATGGCATAGCCATCCCCGTCTCCTCCAGTAGTACCAAGTAACGTGGTTGTGGAAGATGTGATAGTTATCTTTTAAGACAAAAATTTCAAAGAAATTTGGGAACGTATTTCAAATTTCCGTATATTTTTCTTGCTAATCTGATAGTGAATAAAAATATCTAAATTAATCTGACTCATTTTTGTTTTAAAACCATATAGCTCTGTGAGATAATTATTCATTCATATATTCAAAATAGAAAAAATACATAATGCTAGGAAAAATACTTTTTGAGAATATACTTAGGATTTTTTTAAAAAACGAATATGGGACTTCCCTGGTGGCACAGTTGTTAAGAGTCCGCCTACCAATTCAGGGGACACGGGTTTGATCCCTGGTCCGGGAAGATTCCACATGCTGCGGAGCAACTAAGCCCGTGCGCCATAACTAGTGAGCCTGTGCTCCAGAGGCGACGAGCCACAACTACTGAACCCTGCATGCCCTAGAGCCCGCATGCTGCAACTACTGAGCCCATGCACTGCGATTACTGAAGCCCGTGCTCCTGGAGCCCGTGCTCTGCAGCAAGAGAAGCCACCGCAATGAGAAGCCTGCACACTGCAACGAAGAGTAGCCCCCGCTCACCACAACTAGAGAAAGCCCACGTGCAGCAACGAAGACCCAACGCAGCCAAAAATTTAAAAAATAAAAAAAATTTAAAAAAGGAATACATGTATACCTTATTGGGAACATATTATTCTCCACTAAGGATTTAACTAAAGACATTTATACAAAGTTTTCTGTATTTTAAAATAGCTTTGGGGCTTCCCTGGTGGTGCAGTGGTTGAGAATCTGCCTGCCAATGCAGGGGACACGGGTTCAAGCCCGGGTCTGGGAAGATCCCACATGCCGCGGAGCAACTGGGCCCGTGAGCCACAATTGCTGAGCCTGCGCGTCTGGAGCCTGTGCTCTGCAACGAGAGGCCACGATAGTGAGAGGCCCGCGCACCGCGATGAAGAGCAGCCCCCACTTGCCGCCATTAGAGAAAGCCCTCGCACAGAAACGAAGACCCAACACAGCCATAAATAAATAAATAAAATTTTTAAAAAAAAGCTTTAAAATTTTTTCTTTCAAATATACAAACCAGCCAGCAGTAAACTTAAATCTTAATCTAAGAAAATTGAATCCAGCCAAAAAACCACAAATAGCAATTATTTCAAAACAATGTTAGGTATTTAAAAAGTAGTTGCACTTTCAAAGTATCTTTGCATATGTAATCTCATTTCATATTCCCAGAAACCATATGAGACATTTTAATTTCTGCAAATGAGAAATCTAAGTCCCCTAGAAATCTAAGGCTCACCTTTTTTACATAGTCACTAAGAACTAGAGCCAGAATTTGGATTAAAGTCACCTGATTGGTTATCCAATGCACTTTGGATGATACCGTATTGCTTTGAATTAGTCATGCAAATATTCAGAAATGAGTAATTTTTATAATTTGATTAGTTGAATAATTTTCATTATTTTTATATAAAACTATATATGAATTATAGACTTTTAAAAATAGAGAAGCAAAATGAATTTAGTAAAATTCTCCCGTTATATCGCACCACTTAGCAATAAATAACATGTTAACACCTAGGTGAATTTTCTTACAGATTTGGTAACACACATATATATATTAAAAAAAACAGGATCAGAATTCACACACCGCTTTATAATCTCCTTAATTTTTCCACTTAGTAATATATCAGGACCTCTTTTCCATATTATCACATATCCCACAGAATCATTTATAGAATCTTTCCCCTATGGTTTTTTTCTCATTGTGTTTAATAATGTCATATAAACAAAGGGATCTTCTCCATCCTGTGGTGAGAAGTAGTCTATATGAATAACCCTCTCCATTGCCTAAATAAAAATTAGAACCACAAAAGCCCTTGAATTTTCACTTCTTGCTGAGTTTTCCAGGAGCTTTAAAATGACCATACTGTTTAGTTGTTTCTCACAGGAGGTAGGAAGGGGTGATCAAGATGGAACATTTCAGAAGGCAAAGTCAGTAACATTTAATGAATCTCATTCCTCAATCAGATGTGATAAATGGCAGATACATTTGTCTGAATGCTAGCTATTCCACTGATAACTTGTATGGATATTTTCAGGGCAGTGTACACGCACAGAGATTTTGTGAAGAAAAATTTAAATTTCCTAGGTTACCAAGTGAGGGATTCACTAAATATTTGAGTATTTGTATAATTAGATGTTGCAATACACCAAATTACAAAAGGAGATCTCAAAAAAGTAAATAATTTGCCTTGAAAAGCATTAGAACAGGTAAGATTGATGAGCACTATTTCATATTCATTACACCTTAAAATAGTAGTTATTAATATTTATAGATATATTTAATGTGTTTTTCCATAGCAGAAACCATAGTTTCTAAAAATACATATCATCCTACTTCAAGGATGATCAGAGCCCCAGTTTTTGTGGGACTGAGGGTTTTTCAAGAGGTGGGACTATGAGGGTTACATCAGGGAGTGTCTGGAACAAACCAGATAGTTGGTCACCTTACCTGCTTTGGTCTCACAGTCTTGCCTGTCCACAGGGAAATAACTGTAATATTGTTGGAAGTGTAAACATAAAGGTCTGTAGGAAAATTAAAACTCTAAACTAACAGAAACTATCAAGATAATAAGACCCACAGGCAAAGGCTGGCTGCTGATCAGACTAGGAAATAATTTCCTCGAAAGCTCTGTTACCTACAGTTTCGTGGAGGATCTTAACTGGCCAAGAGATGATAGTCTACTTGGGTCTTAAAGGCACAGTCCTTTATACTTAGCATCTGATATTCTGATATTCATGGCAAATTGAAAACTGTTTAGGGAATCCATTTAATATACATTTTCTGATTTTTGGCATAAAATGCTTCATAATACCCTTTCATTGGTTGGTTTGTTTAATATCTGAAAAACCTCTAGCAATGTTTGCTTTGTCTCTTCTGACTTTGGTCATTTAAACCTTCTCTCACATTCTTACTGTTCACTCATGCCAGAATTATCTCATTTTAATTAGATATTTCAAAATATGAATTTTGTTTATCCTTACCATTGTTTCTTTTTTATTTTATTAGTAAGTGTCATCTCTATGATTTTCTCCCCTCAACATTCTCCAGGTGTATCTGCTATTTTTCTGAATTCTGGCAGCTAAGTTCTTTAATTTCTGAATTTTTTCTTTTTTCTAATATGTATATTTATTCTTAATTAATTCCACAATTTTATTGTATATTATTTTTATTAACATTCCATTGAAATTAATTAATTTTAAAATTTGTTACTTTTTTCTTTGCTTTCAGATTGATTGTATATTTTTTACCATTACACCCCACTTCTCCACATATTAATTTAGAAGTACATACTGCTTTTATTCTTTTAAAGTTTACCCCAGTACTTATAACATGCGTAACTCTTCCCATACACTCTTGCTCATTCTGATCACATCGTTAATATGTTTACACACTCTCAACTGTGCATAATATGAATCTAGAACCATTTGCTTGATTTTAAGCTTCTGATCTGGCTGACTTTTTCAGTCTTATCTACCACAAATTTCTTTAAATTCTCCATCATTCTAGATTGAACTCTTCACTATTACTCCCTCTTTGTTCTGTTTTCCACTCTTGGTTCCACCTGTAATATTCTTCTTAAATATTAAAAAATGTAGTAATCTTATCGTCTTCAATCCCCAGTTCACATAATGTCAATTTCTCATAGGTTTCCCTGGCCTCTTCAGTCAAAAACTTAGTTTCCCTTCCTTTCAACTTCTTGGCACTACATGTGTAACTCAGTTTCAATCTTAAATTACCTTTATTTCAGTACATATATTGGGTGCGCCAAAAGGTTCATTCAGTTTTTTTCCGTAAGATGGCTCTAGTAGCACTTCTAGTAGCACTTCATATGAAACAATTTTGTTAGATTGTATGTGACAGCTGTCATATCAGCGTGCATTTAAAAAAGACATCAAAATTGGTGAATTTTTGTGTAGCCATTTTAATACTGAAGATGGAAGAAAACAGCAACATTTTTGGCATATTATGCTTCATTATTTCAAGAAAGGTAAAAACGCAACTGAAACACACAAAAAGATTTGTGCGGTGTATAGAGAAGGTGCTGTGACTGATTGAATGTGTCAAAAGTGGTTTGCGAAGTTTTGTTCTGGAGATTTCTTGCTGGACGATGCTCCATGGTCGGCTAGACCAGTTGAAGTTGATAGGGATCAAATCGAAACAATAATTGCAAACAATCAAAATTATACCACGCAGGAGATAGCTGACATACTCAAAATATCCAAATCAAGCATTGAAAATCATTTGCACCAGCTTAGTTATGTGAATCGTTTTGACATTTGGGTTCCACATAAGTTAAGCGGGAAAAACCTTCTTGAGCATATTTCGGCATGAGATTCTCTACTGAAATGTAATGAAAACATTCCGTTTTTAAAACAAATTGTGATGGGTGATGAAAAGTGGATACTCTACAACAATGTGGAATGGTAGAGATCGTAGGGCAAGTGAAATGAACCACCAACAACCACACCAAAGGCTGGTCTTCATCCAAAGAAGGTGATGTTGTGTATATGGTGGGATTGGAAGGGAGACCTCTATTAGGAGCTCCTTCCAGAAAACCAAATGATTAATTCCATCAAGTACTGCTCCCAGTTAGACCAACTGAAAGCAGCACTCAATGAAAAGCGTCCAGAATTAGTCAACAGAAAACGCATAATCTTCCATCAGGATAATGCAAGACCGTATGTTTCTTTGATGACCAGGCAAAAACTTACAGCTTGGCTGGGATGTTCTGATTCATCTGCCGTATTCACCAGACATTTCACCTTTGGATTTCCATTGATTTTGGTCTTTCCAAAATTCTCTTAATGGAAAAAATTTCAATTCCCTGGAAGACTGTAAAAGACACCTGGAACAGTTCTTTGCTCAAAAAGGTAAAAAGATTTGGGAACTTGCCTGAAAAATGGCAGAAGGTAGTGGAACAAAAGGGTGAATATGTTGTTCAATAAAGTTCTTGGTGAAAATGAAAAATGTGTCTTTTATTTTTACTTACAAAACCAAAGGCACCTTTTGGCCCACCCAATATTTTGACTCTCCTAGAGAATACACATGAGTTTAAATGACAACGCTTTTATCATCTTTGCATTTCCTATCATGCTTGGCCAATTGCTTTGTCTGTAATAGGTGCAGTAGAAATGTAGAAGGTTGATTGAATAAATGAATAAATGAATGAATGATCCAGTTGGCATAGGATAATGCCACATTGTCCTAGGCTGATTGGAAATTGGCATCCATTCAGTGAGACACTCTAAATTGTTTCCACAACAAAGTTGCATGCTTCATATAGTAGATAGTCAGTGATTGATCCTATTAAATTGGAACAGCACCTGTTTCTCTTTTAATGTATTTTCAGTGCATATCAAGCATGCTTGATAATGCGGGCTTTAATTGTTCTAAATTGGATTGAGTCTACTGAAATAATAAATGAGGCAATTTTGTCTTCAAAGACAATGGACTTTAATGAGAATATTTCTGTATCTGGCAATTTGCAGTCATAATTTATTTATATCAGGGCTCATGATTCATCATTACAATTTCTTTCAAATTTTGTAAGAAAAATCATCTCTATGAGTACAAGTATCTTATTCTGGCAGCTGTTCTTCACTAGCTGATATTTTCTGCAAGCTCTAAACTTAACATTAGCAGCTTTCAGCATAATTTTTCTTTGTTTACATTTGGAATATGTTCACCATATAAAAACAGTCTCAACATAAGAATGCAAGGAAGACATAACTGTAGTTTAACAGGGCTTGCTAGCAAACTCTAGTCTTCTTTCAGCCCAGGTGAGCGTGATGGTAGCAGAAATCATCCCTTCCCCATGGTGAGAATCTATAAAAAGAAACTGGATCAAATTATTTTCTCCAAAAGTCTCATTGTACCCAAAGGTTTCTCTAGAAACATTTGCTTTGTGAAGATTTAGCTACTTCCCAAAGGTTCTAAAGAATGATATTTATTTTTTTATTGTTTTTTCAAGTAACTGTAATCTCTGGTTGCTGGGGAAGGAATGGGTTGACATTATTGCAGCATTATAGTAGTATTTTTAACCAATTTCAATCTCTATTTATTAATTTCATTCTATCTGTGTTCATTTTGTGACACATCCATCAAGAATCTGTAAAACAATTCAGAGGCTGGGGAATATCTAGGTAATGGCTGACTACCTGAAACTTTATAGCTGCTTTCAAAATCACCAGGGGGATAATAAAAGGTCCTAGAATAAAAGCAGGAGGTGGAAAAAGAGGGTGGAATTTGCTTCTTCTTCTTGCAAAAATATTTGGCTAAACTGATGGCCAATATATGCAGGTCATATTAATTCCCTTATCAGTTTGTTTTAACGTTACTGTAATTATTTACACACACACACACTCATTTGTTGCATTTGTATTGAAATTAATTCCTATAAATGTTAAACAGAAAAGTCAGGAACTGATGCTGAGAAGAGGCATTCCAAACCAAAGATTTACAGGTTGGAGTTTTAGCCTCAGATTAAAACAGTCAAACACATAAACATGCAAACATGAGACATGAAGCAACGATGCTTTGTGTGAATGTATGTCTGTCTGACCACAAACAAAAAATAAATATACCTTATTCCTTGAGATAACCTCCCTCATAGATAGACAACCTAGAGCAGTGGGAATAAAACGTACTTTGGAGTTGGACAAAATTACCTGTTGCAGATACGTCACTTACTAGTGTTGACAAATCACTTCACCTCTCTGAACTTCAGCTTCTTATTTTGTTAAATGGAGTTAATATAATCTATATCATAAACCAATGAGAGAGTTAATGGAAATGACATGTAGAAAGTGCTTGGCATATAAAAGGCATTCAGGTAATATTAGTTCCATCTCCTGGTTATAATTGTTTAGTTTCCCATTAGAAAATATAGAACTCAATTGCATTGAGAAATGCTTGGATATAGGCTGGTTTCAGCCCTCAATATGGACTGTCTTGAACTAAATTTTAAGACCCACCACCACTGTACTATAGTCCATTCATACAAGAAGCAATCTGAGCTGTTTCTTGTCCACATCCTTGGTTTTAATGATTCACTGCCTCATCAAAACCTGGCTCCATTATTAACCTTCAACTTCCTGGCCCTGTCTTTAAAGTACAAATTTAGACTGGGTTCTACATTTCAATCTGACAATGGTGCGTTCACTTTCTCACTGGCTCCTTGTTGAGATACACCTATTTCTACTTTCCTCGCTGCCAGCCCTTAAGGATCCCTGGATTTCTCCAGGTTAAGATATATTTTTATAATCAGATATGGCAAATTTCAATACCCTTGGTGGTAGACAGTGACCTCAGCTTCAATTTGAAGAGTATAATTCTCCCATATCTTTAAATTCGTCATTAGGGTAAACATAATTGAAAGTCAAGGAATTGGTGGACATTGTGAGGGAAATGTCCAGGTAGAACTTTTGAAGACATATGAAATAAAGTGAATGTTCCTGAACATTAATGCATTTTGAGGCCAGTCATTGAGAAAGTAGAGCCTGAGTGAGTCCTAGAAGAAAGGAAAGCATCACCGGTTGTGAATAAGAAGACGAAGGAAGATGGAATAATTGTGAGCAGATGAAACATCATGATCCTAAGCTTCAAAGTGGAAATGACTATTGCATGTGCTAGGGAGAAGACAACTTGTCCTTGGGTGGATATCCTACTGAGAGTAGTTCACACAGGTCCTTGATTCTTTAAGATAGCCCCTTCTTCTTTCCTTTTTTTTTTTTTTTTTAACATCTTTATTGGGGTAAAATTGTTTTACAATGGTGTGTTAGTTTCTGCTTTATAACAAAGTGAATCAGCTATACGTATACATATATCCCCATATCCCCTCCCTCTTGCGTCTCCCTCCCACCCTCCCTATCCCATCCTTCTAGGTGGTCACAAAGCACGGAGTTGATCTCCCTGTGCTATGCGGCTGCTTCCCACTAGCTATCTATTATACATTTGGTAGTATATATAAGTCTATGTCACACTCTCAGTTCGTCCCAGCTTACCCTTCTCTCTCCCCATGTCCTCAGGTCCATTCTCTATGTCTGCGTCTTTATTCCTGTCCTGCACCTAGGTTCCTCAGAACAATTTTTTTTTCTTTTTTTTAGTTTCCATATATATGTGTTAGCATATGGTATTTGTTTTACTCTTTCTGACTTACTTCACTCTATATGACAGAGTCTAAGTCCATCCACCTCACTACAAATAACTCAATTTCGTTTCTTTTTATGGCTGACTGATATTCCACTGTATATATGTGCCACATCTTTTTTATCCATTCATCTATCATTGGACACTAAGGTTGCTTCCATGTCCTGGCTATGGTAAATAGTGCTGCAATGAACATTGTGGTACATGACTCTTTTTGAATTATGGTTTTCTCAGGGTATATGCCCAGTAGTGGGATTGCTGGAGCATATGGTAACTCTATTTTTAGTTTTTTAAGGAACCTCCACAATGTTCTCCATAGTGGCTGTATCAATTTACATTCCACCAACAGTGCAAGAGGGCTCCCTTTTCTCCACACCCTCTCCCGCATTCATTGTTGGGGTTTTTTTTGTTCTTCTTTCTCTAATTGCTTTAGGTGTAAGGTTAGGTTGTTTATTTGAGATGTTTCTTGTTTCTTGAGGTAGGACTGTATTGGTATAAACTTCCCTCTTAGAACTGCTTTTGCTGCAGCTGATAGGTTTTGGGTTGTCGTGTTTTCATTGTCATTTGTTTCTAGGTATTTTTTGATTTCCTCTTTGATTTCCTTAGTGATCTCTTGGTTATTATGTAGTGTATTGTTTAGCCTCCATGTGTTTGAATTTTTTAGAGATTTTTTCCTGTAATTGATATATAGTCTCATAGCATTGTGGTTGGAAAAGATACTTGATATGATTTCAGTTTTCTTAAATTTACCAAGGCTTGATTTGTGACCCAAGATATGATCTATCCTGGAGAATGTTACATGAGCACTTGAGGAGAGAGTGTATTCTGTTATTTTTGGATGGAATGTCCCATAAATAACATTTAACTCCATCTTGTTTAATGTATCATTTAAAACTTGTGTTTCCTTATTTATTTTCATTTTGGATGATCTGTCCATTGTGAAAATGAGGTGTTAAAGCCCCCTACTGTGAGTGTGTTACTGTCGATTTCCCCTTTTATGGCTGTTAGCATTTGCCTTATGTATTGAGGTGCTCCTATGTTGGGTGCATAAATATTTGCAATTGTTATATCTTCTTCTTGGATTGATCCCTTGAAGATTATGTTGTGTCCTTCTTTGTCTCTTGTAATAGTCTTTCTTTTAAAGTCTATTTTGTCTGATATGAGAATTGCTACTCCAGCTTTCTTTTGATTTCCATTTGCATGGAATATCTTTTTCCATCCCTCACTTTCAGTCTGTATGTGTCCCTAGGTCTGAAGTGGGTCTCTTGTAGACAGCATATATATGGGTCTTGTTTTTGTATCCATTCAGCCAGTCTATGTCTTTTGGTTGAAGCATTTAATCCATTTACTTTTAAGGTGATTATTGATATGTGTGTTACTATTACCATTCTCTTAATTGTTTTGGGTTTGTTATTGCAGGTCTTTCCCTTCTCTTGTGTTTCCTGTCTAGAGAAGTTCCTTTAGCATTGTTTGTAAAGCTGGTTTGGTGACGCTGAATTGTCTTAGCTTTTGCTTGTCTGTAAAGGTTTTAATTTCTCTGTCAAATCTGAATGACATCTTTGCTGATTAGAGTAATCTTTGTTGTAGATTCTTCCCTTTCATCACTTTAAATATGTCTTGCCACTCCCTTCTGGCTTGCAGGGTTTCTGCTGAAAGATCAGCTGTTAACCTTATGGGGATTCCCTTGTATGTTTTTTGTTGCTTTTTCCTAGCTGCTTTTAATATTTTTTCTTTGTATTTCTTTGTATTTAATTTTTGATAGTTTGATTAATATGTGTCTTGGCTTGGATTTATCCTGTATGGGACTCTCTGTGCATCCTGGACTTCATTGACTGTTTCCTTTCCCATATTAGGGAAGTTTTCAACTATAATCTCTTCAAATATTTTCTCAGACCCTTTCTTGTCTCTTCTCCTTCTGGGACCCCTATAATTCGAATGTTGGTGCATTTAGTGTTGTCCCAGAGGTCTCTGAGACTGTCCTCAATTCTTTTCATTCTTTTTTCTTTATTCTGCTCTGCGGTAGTTAGTTCCACTATTTTATCTTCCAGGTCACTTCTCCATTCTTCTGCCTCAGTTATTCTGCTATTGATTCCTTGTAGAGAATTTTTAATTTCATGTATAGTGTTGTTCATCATTGTTTGTTTGCTCTTTAGTTCTTCTAGGTCCTTGTTAAACGCTTCTTGTATTTTCTCTATTCTACTTACAAGATTTTGTATTATCTTTACTATCAGTACTGTGAAATCTTTTTCAGGTAGACTGCCTATTTCCTCTTCATTTGTTTGGTCTGTTAGGTTTTTACCTTGCTCCTTCATCTGCTGTGTGTTTCTCTGTCTTCTCATTTTGCTTAATTTACCGTGTTTGGGGTCTCCTTTTCGCAGGCTGCAGGTTTGTTGTTCCTGTTGTTTTTGGTGTCTGATCCCAGTGGCTAAGCTTGGTTCAGTGGGTTGTGTAGGCTTCCTGGTGGAGGGGACTAGTGCCTGTGTTCTGGTGGATGAGGTTGGATCTTCTCTTTCTGGTGAGCAGGAGTGCATCCGGTGGTGTGTTTTGGGGTGTCTGTGACCTTTTTATGATTTTAGGAAGCCTCTCTGCTAATGGGTGGGGTTGTGTTCCTGTCTTGCTAGTTGTTTGGGATAGGGTGTCTAGCACTGTTGCTTGCTTGTTGTTGAGTGGAGCTGGGTCTTAGCGTTGAGATGTAGATCTCTGCGAAACCTTTTGTCGTTTGATATTACATTTTGCCTGGAGGTCTCTGTTGGACCAGTGTCCTGAACTTGGCTCTCCCACCTCAGAGGCACAGGCCTGACACCTGGCCAGTGCACCAAGACGACCCTGTCAGCCACATGGCTCAGAAGAAAAGGGAGAAAAAAGAAATAAATAAATAAAATTTAAAAAAATAAATAAAATAAAATAAAGTTTTTAAAATAAAAAATATAAATTAATTATTAAAAATAAAAAAATTAAAAGTAATAAAAAAAAAGATGAAAGAAAGAAGAGAGCAACCATACCAAAAAACAAATCCACCAATGATAACAAGAGCTAAAAACTGTAGTAAAAAAATAACAACAACAACAAAAAATACGGGCTCACAGAATGCTAGGACAAATGGTAAAATCAAAGCTATACAGACAAAATCACACAAAGAAGCAGACACATACACACTCACAAAAAGAGAAAAAGGAAAAAAAATATATCTATACATTAACAAAAAAGGAGGAGCAACCACATCAATAAAGAAGTCTACCAATGATAATAAACTCTAAATACTAAACTAAGATAAACATAAAACCGAAAGAAATTAGATGCAGAAAGCAAACCCCAAGTCTACAGTTGCTCCCAATGTCTACCGCCTCAATTTTGGGATGATTCGTTGTCTATTCAGGTATTCCACAGATGCAGGGTACATCAAGTTGATTGTGGAGATTTAATCCCCTGTTCCTGAGGCTGCTGGGAGAGATTTCCCTTTCTCTTCTTTGTTTGCACAGCTCCTGGGGTTCAGCTTTGGATTTGGCCCCGCCTCTGCGTGTAGGTTGCCTGAGGGAATCTGTTCCCACCCAGACAGGACGGGGTTAAGGGAGCAGTTGATTAGGGGGCTCTGGCTCACTCAGGCTGGGGGGAGGGAAGGGTATGGAATGCGGGGCGAGCCTGCTGCGGCAGAGGCCGACATGATGTTGCACCAGCCTGAGACGCGCCGTGTGTTCTCCCGGGGAAGTTGTCCCTGGATCACGGGACCCTGGCAGTGGCGGGCTGCACAGGCTCCCGGGAGGGGAGGTGTGGATAGTGACCTGTGCTTGCACACAGGCTTCTTGGTGGCTGCAGCAGCAGCCTTAGTGTTTCATGCCCGTATCTGGTGTCCGCACTGATAGCCGTGTTTGCGCCCATCTCTGGAGCTTGTTTAGGCGGTGCTCTGAATCTCCTCTCCTCGTACACCCCAAAACAATGGTCTCTTGCTTCTTAGGCAGGTCCATACTTTTTCCTGGACTCTCTCCCGGCTAGCTGTGGCGCACTAACCCCCTTCAGGCTGTGTTCACACAGCCATCCCCAGTCCTCTCCCTGGGATCTGAACTCTGAAGCCAGAGCCTCAACTCCCAGCCCCCAGCCATCCAGACAAGCCTCTCAGGCTGGTGAGTGATGGTCGGCACCAATCCTCTGTATGGGCATCTCTCTCCACTATGCCCTCTGCACCCCTGTTACTGCGTTCTCTTCTGTGCCTCCGAAGCTTCTCCCCACCACCCCCTGTCTCCTCCAGTGAAGGGGCTTCCTATTATGTGGAAATTTTTCCTCCTTCACAGCTCCCTGCCAGTGGTGCATGTCCCATCCTTATTCTTTTTTCTCTGTTTTTTCTTTTTTCTTTTGCCCTACCCAGGTAGTGGGGAGTTTCTTGCCTTTTGGGAAGTCTGAGGTCTTCTGCCAGCGTTCAGCAGGTGTTCTGTAGGATTTGTTCCCCATGTAGATGTATTTCTGATGTATTTGTGAGGAGGAAGGTGATCTCCATGTCTTACTCCTCTACCATCTGGAAGTTCTCCTCTAAGATAGCCCCTTTAACATGTACATTTTCCTGGAATGTTTTGCAATGGATTCACACTACAAATTATTAAATTTTCAGCTTACACAAAGCAGACACTGTCATACCACTATTACTGGGATGGAAATTAAGATGGTATAAAGACAATTTAAGAGGTAAACGTCATTGATGTCTATGCAAATTAAAGTATTTTTACTTTTTGAAATGACCAATGATGCAGCAGGGAACTGGTCATATTTAAATAATTTTACATGTGGATATCCAGTTTTCTAGCATCATTTGTTGAAGAGACTCTCATTTCCCTATTGTGTACCCTTGCCAAAGATCAGTTGACAGTGTAACCATGGGTTTATTTCTGGGTTCTCTATTCTGTTCCATTGGTCTAGACGTCTGTTTTCATGCCAGTACAATACTGTTGCAATTACTGTAGGTTCGTAATATATTTTGAAATCAGAAAATGTGATGGCTCCAGCTTTGTTCTTTCTCAATATTGCTTAGGCTATTTCAGGTCTTTTGTGGTTCTACTTGAAGTTTAGGATTTTTAAAACTTTTTGTAAATAATACCATTAGGATTTTGATAGGGATTATATTGAATCTACAAAAAGCTTTGGGTAGAGTGGACATTTTCACAATATTAAGTCTTCCAACATATGAACACAGATGTCTTTTGACTTATCTGTGTCTTCTTTAATTTCTTTCATCAATGTTTTGTAGTTTTCAATGTACAAGTTTTTCACCACCTTGGTTAAGTTTATTTTTCAGTATTTTATTCTTTTTGATATAATTGTAAATGGGATTATTTCTTAATTTTTCTTTTTGGATAGTTCACTCTTCGTGTATAGTAACACAACTAATTTTTGTATATTGATTTTGTATGCTGCAAATTTACCAAATTTATTAGTTCTAATAGTTTTTTGGGGGAGTCTTTAGAGTTTTCTATATATAAGAACATGTCATCTGCAGACAGAGATAATTTTACTTCTTCCTTTCCAATTTGGATGCCTTTTATTTCTTTTTCTTGCCTAATTGCTCTGACTGAGGCTTCCAGTACTATGTTGAATAGAAATGGCAAGAGTGGGCATCCTTGCTTTGTTCCTGATCTTAGAGGATAGCTTTCAGCTTTTCCAATTGATTATTATGTTAACTGTGGGCTTTTCATATATGGTCTTTATCATGTCGAGGTAAGTTTTTTCTATTGCTAGCTTTTTAAGACTCTTTATCATCAAAGAGTTTGTATTTTGTCAAATTCTTTTACTGTATCTATTGAGATGATCATGTGATGTTTATCCTTCATTCTGTTAATATGGTATATCACATTAATTGATTTTCACATGTTGAATCATCCTTGCATCCCAGGGATATATCTCACAGTCATGATGTATGATCCTCTCTTCAATAAATGGTGTTGGGAAAACTGGATAGCCACACGAAAAGGGATAAAATTGAAACTATCTTACACCATACACAAAAATCAACTTAAAATTGATTAAATAGTTAAATGTAAGACCAGAAACTGTAAAACTCCTAGAAGAAAACATAGAAGAAAAGCATCCTGACATTGGTTTGGGTGATGATTTCTTGTGTTGTAACATCAAAAGCGCAAGCAACAAAAGCAAAAATAGAAAAGTGGGATTACATTGTACTAAAAAGCTTCTCTACAGCGAAGAAAATAATTAACAGAGTTTAAAGGCAACCTGTAGAATGGGAGAAAATAATTTCAAACCCTATATCTGATTAATTGTTTAATATCCAAAATATATAAGGAACTCCTACAATTCAACATTTTAAAAATCACATAATTAGATGAAAACGGGCAAAGGACTGGAATAGATATTTTCCAAAGAAAATACATAAATGACTAACAGGTGTTTGATAAGATGCTCAACAGTACTAATCATGAGGGAAATGCAAATTAAAAATAGTGAGATAACCCTTCATGCCAATTAGGATGTATAAAAAAAAAACCCAAAAGATAACAAGAATGCAGAGAAATTGAAATCTGTACACTGTTGGTAGGAATGTAAATTGGTGCAGCCACTGTGGAAAGCAGTATGGAGGTTCCTTAAAAAATTAAAAATAGAACAACTACATGATTCATCAATTCCACTTTGGGGTATTTACCCAAACGAATTGTTATCACTGTAAATATCCCTTTGAGATCTTGACAAGTATAATCAGAACATTTCAGGTTTTAATAACTTTTTCTTTATTAGAACAATTCTCAGAGGCAGGTAATTCCAGTAGTTTTGTGGTATTCATTGTCTTTATTGCCAAGTTTACTGTGTTTAAGGGTGGTGGTGGTGAGGATCATATTAAAATACATAATTTGAATCATGGTCCATATGAAACATCTATGATGTTCAATGACCAACTACTGCTATTCTCACAACTTTATATGAGACACAGATTAAAAATAACATGGATGAACAAAAATGTTAAGATCATCTTGTCATAATAATCGAACTCAAACTCTCAACATTTCAGTAAATTATTAATTTCGGTCTTCTCTTTTTCATATCTCCCCCCTCCCACCCATTTCTCAGTAGCATTTCTAACAAGGTGAATGGCAAAATATAGATGAGAAGAAGAAATCCCAGTCATTTTTTCAAATAAGGTTTTTGGTTAAAACAGTTAAGATGCAGATCTGTAAATTAAATGTCATTTAATGTCTTTATCAGCTCTTCTCTATCATCACTGATAACTGAGAGTTGTCAATAAAAAGAGGACTATAGTTCAGAGGTATAAAGTAGTTGGAATGATTACATGACTTATCAGAAAGGCAATGCCCCATGGAAATACACGGGGCTGGGATGAAAGAAAGATGACGTTGGGGATTGAATATTACTGAGGTGGACATGAAAAATGAAATGACAATGACTTGGAAAAGAAAATAATCTTTCCTTCTACCCAGAGAAACAAGAATTTCTTTGGAAAATTTGAGCCTTAGACGAGAACAGTCTAAACATGCATTAATTCATTTGTTATATACTTAGTGAGTTCCTGCTGTGTGCTAGACTACAGTATGATAAGGGCTGAGGATGCAGTGATGAACAATACAGGCATGGACCTTCATGGAGCCTTGTAGTTTGAGAACAGATAGTGTTCACTCTGTGTCCACACTAGATAACTGAAACAAATTCCCTCATCATTCACTTTGTGGTGAGAGTATTTGCACCATACTTCAGGCCATAATAGTAATAGCAAAAAAGGACACTATTCTCTGTAATTAATGACACAGAGAGTTCCTTGGGAAAAACCAAACTTATTTAGGTGTCACATCTGTAATATTTTGAAGGGGCTTTTGAAATTTGCTTACAATCATTTATTCATTTTATAAAAGAGATTTATTAAAAAGGAATTTAAAGGAGGATTTCAGAAAAACCTGTAAAATATTATATTTTATTTATATATAATAAGCTATCGAATTGGTGACCATGTGTATTTATATTTTGTCGAATGAATTCCTCAACCCTGTTTCAGCACAACAATAATGATAAACATTGGTAGAGGAGTTAATGTGGATAATTGCCCACTTCAGCTGCTACTGCTGACAGATAAATCCCTAGTAAGGAAATGATTGCAGTCAAGAGCATAATCACCACACCCCAGGGACCCCCAAAGTCTTAATCAAAATTGTTTTTGTTAAGTCATTTTTAACTATTACCTTTACTATTTGAAAGTAGTGATCATGATCTATTGAAGAGATATTTTATTTTTAATCTTCCAAGCTTATTGCACCATCTGTGTGCCAGCTGCCCTTTCATTCTTTTTCAAGTATTAGCTCTTTGATTCACACAAAATTCCGTATGATGGGTGCTATTATTTTCCCCACTTTGCAGAAGAGGATACTGAGTAACCAGTGTGGTTAAGTAACCTGTCCAAAATAATGCAGCTAAATAGCAGATCTGGATTTGCACTAGGGCATTCTGACTCCTTAGTCTGTATCCCCAAATGCTCTCTGCCCCCAATCCAAGTTAAATTGCATTCTTTGTTTGTTTGTACATTTTTTTATTGTTATTATGTTTTAAGAAAACCATTAATTTTGGACATTTTAATGATACCATTTTTGATAATTGGAGGAGTCATGCAATTAGTCTGCTTTAGTATTAGGGCAGATGAAATCATTAGCTACTACAATTTTCGAGCTGCTCAGTGATAAAGTGTGTTCCTCCATATTGTGTTCCACCTTCTAATTCTAAGGCTATAGTAAATTTTACTATGCTTATAGGAAGTTTGTCTTCCCTTAAAAATATAAAGCACAGGTTGACGGTGAAAGATTTTGTGATGATAAAGACCACTGTTTCCTGCCAGTTCTTTGTGTTTCTGCTCTTGCTCATAACCCCAGAAGCCCTGTAGCTAAGTCATGGAGTTATGGGGAAATAATTGATACCATGGAATTCTAGAACCATATGCAAGTTGGTGTTAGTAGATATGAAAACTTAAAACTTTCCAGAACAAGCAGATCTGCAAAAAGGAAATAGTTACATTTACAAGGAAAACCCTCATCTCTGAGAAAGAGGGAGACTCCTCTCTCCACTGAAATGAGTCAAATACAATCTAGATTTATTTCCTAAATTCTAAGATTAGGTAAATGTGTGATATTTGGCTTCATTCCAAGGCACTAGCATCTACTGATTTATAAATGACCTGGAAATATTTATGCATAAATGAGCACTCAGAGGTGAAGGACATAAATCAGCAAAGGATTATGTCCCAAGAGCCAAGGAAGAGAATGTTTCAAGCAGGGATAGTCAATAACACACAAACTTCTTCAGACATAAAGAAAAGACTTAAAGTTGTTTCATACAAGTTTGTTGTGAATTTTTTATTTCTAATACTTTTATTTTTAATATTTCTCTTTCATTAAAAATCTTTTTCTGCAACATTAATAGGTTTTATAATTGGTGCAAATGTAAAAATTCCTACTTATAGGGAAATTGTCTAACATTATACCTTAATTTGAATGTTTGCTTATGAGAATAAGCAGGGGTATTATGACTGCTAGTGGCACTCAGTCTCTACAAAGACTTTGGGGGTTGTGTGGAGAAATAATTTGTGATTATTGCCAATTCCCCTGGGAGGCTGAGTTTGGATTTTGTCAGTTTTGAGCAATAAGTTCTAGAGTAACCATCTAGGAATGCCTCCTAAGGAGCAGGAGAGCTCACCATGAGCCAGGGGAGAGTGAGCAGAAAAGAACTAATAACACCTAATATGGTTTTACTGTAGAGCACTTTGTGCACATGCTGGAAGGAATGTATTGTGCTGGTTGCATCTTCTAAAGTGTCCAGCTCAGCATGGACACTATTATGAACACGCACCATAATGTACTGTCCTGTGTCATGCCCTAGTACATTTGTATAGCTGTTTTCTCTGATATGCTGTCCCTTCTCCACCTTTTATGTGTCAAAAATTAACTTAATTGCCTCCACTGGGAAGCTTTTTCTGATCTCATAGGCTGGATTAGGAATCTTTATTTTCCCATAGTAGCCTGTGCATGATAAAATCAGACCCATTGGTTTCCAAAATAGATTATGAACTTTTCTAAGACAGGCATTATATTCTTCATCATTTTATTCTAGTCTACTTCCTGACACATATTATGCACCTTAGTAACCGTTGTTTAACTGAACTAACCTCCTAAAGTTGTGTTAAGAGAATATCACTGTTGTAGGCATCTTCTGAAATCCTTCCCAGTGACTCCTGCCTTCTCAGACCCATACCCTTGTGTGGTCTGGACCAAGTGACTTGCCTCTACAAAATAGCATATGGCAAAATAAATAGGATGTCACTTCTGATATTAGTTGTAAAAGGACTTTGAATTCTATATTGCTCTTACTTTCTCTCTTGCCTTCTTGTTTGCAAGTTCTGATGAAATAAACTCTGAGCTGCCCTATGGAAAGGGCCACATGGAGAGGTATTAAGGGTGGTTTCTGGTCACCAGACAGTAAGGAACTGAGACCCGCAGTCTGCTTGCCCATGAGGATATGAATCCTGTCAACAACGTGAAAATAATCTTGGAAAGGTATCCACCCCCACTCAAACCTTAAGATGACTGCAGCACAGGCTGACATCTTCATTACAGCCTTGTGAAAAACCCAAAGCCAAAGGACCTATGGAGAATAAATTCTGTCGTTTTAAGCCATTAAGTTTTGGAGTATCTGTTATTTAGAAATACATAAATTACACAATCATAAAGCCAAAAGTCTAAGATAGACCCCCAAATTATTTATGTGAGTAGATAGGAGATATCAATCACCTTAACATGTTATAGGCAAGACCTGGAAAGTGAAACTTTCCAGAGAGGAGACACCACAGGCATCCAGATACAAAATAAACTATTGCAAAAGAGGGCCCATGATCCTGTAGAAACAAAATGTATCCTAGCATTTGCATTTTATGTTCTTGAAAATTGTTCAGAGGATGTGCCTCAAGTGTAAAAATCAATAATTTCTTACCAGATATGATCAATATTTTGAATTTTTTTTCAATAATGTGTTAAGTGAGGTACAGAGTCTGAGCTTTTCTTCTGAGGTTATATGATAAAAGAGTTGAAATTTAACATACCTCTGTATGATTGTCAACTAGGTCCTTTCCACTGAACTATGCCATCCAAGCCCACATCAATTACCAATCCTCCAAGAGAGAAAAAAGTAATATATGCTTATAGCCTGAATTTATCTATAAATGATTCAACTAGAATTCCCCGAAGCTAACATTAATATATGAGATTCTACTCATTCTAGAACTGAGCAAGGAAAAACACTGAACAATAAGACTTGATTGTAGAGATGGAGACAAGATTACATGCAGAGGAAATTGCTCTCTGAGTTATGGTATAGCAGGAGAGCAACTTTGAGTTTCAGCTGATGGCCTTTTGTATCATACTTCCTTGGTACAGTGTAGAGAAATAAGAGGAACAAAGCTCAAAATAGAACAAATAGACCCCTTAAAGATAGGGAACACAAAACTGGACATGGAAAATGATGGTGACACATTATTGAACACTTTCCATGAAAAACATACCGAAAACACAGCAAATATTCAATGGTCTACATTATATGTGCTGAAGCAAGACATATACTCAAAAGCATAAATGATGATACAAGGTTAATATTATGATAAAAATAACATTGGCATAAAACTTACTATATTTATACACCTATACAACGTTTTTCCATTTTCACAAGAACCCTCTAAAGTAAGTCTTATTATTTCCATTTTACAGATGAGAAAACTAAAGCTTAGCGAGTCCTCATAAATTAAAAAATAATCTACACAAAACCCAATTAAACGACATAACTGAAAGAAGTATAGGATTTTAAGGCTGGAGTGATAAGATACAAATTTATTTGAGGACTTGGGGCATGGCCTGGGAAAGGAAATGCAGGATTTAAAGGAACAAAGATGTGTTTGGTTTAGAGAGAAATCACACCAGTGATTTCTCAGCAGCAAGAACATATATGGATCATTTAAGGAGCAATGGAGAGCCTGTGTCAAATGAGAAAATGTGTGTGGAATAGCAGATGTAGACATTGATTTTGTTCATTTTGAATTAATAGAAGAGATGAAAATTGGGTGATGAAAGGATTACACAAAATATTGCTTTCCTCATCGAATTCATCCCCTTTCACTTACTATTACTTATAATGCTTTGTATTCTATTTTGTACTTATCATGTTTTCAAAATTATTGTCTGGATTTTTTCATCTCTTTTTTTCCAAAACAAACAATTTTTATTGAAGTACAGTTGATTTACAATGTTGTATTAGTTTCAGATATACAGCAAAGTGATTCAGTTATATATATTTATATATGTATGTATGTATATATATATATATTCTTTTTCAGATTCTTTTCCATTATAGGTTATTGCAAGATATTGAATATAGTTCCCTGTGCCATACAATAGGTCTTTGTTGTTTATCTATCTTATATACAGTAGTGTGTATCTGTTAATACCAAACTCCTAATTTATCCCACCCCCCACTTCCCCTTTGGTAACTAAGTTTGATTGCTATGTCTGTGAGTTTATTTCTGTTTTGTAAATAAGTTCATTTGTATCATTTTTTAAAATTCCACATATAAGTGATATCATATGATATTTGTCTTCCTCTGTATAACTTACTTCACTTAGTATGATAATCTCTAGGTCCATCCATGTTGCTGCAAATGGCATTATTTCATTCTTTTTTATGGCTGAGTAATATTCTATATTCTATTGTATATATATATACCACATCTTCTTTATCCATTCATCTGTCAATGGACATTTAAGTTGCTTCCATGTCTTGGCTATTGTAAATAATGCTGCTATGGACATTGGGGTTCGTGTTATCTTTTGGAATTAGAGTTTTTATCTTCTCCAGATGTATGCCCAGGAGTGAGATTGCTGGGTCATATGGTAGCTTTAATTTTAGTTTTTTAAGAAACCTCCATACTGTTCTCCATAGTGGCTGCACCAATTTACATTTCCACCAACTGTGTAGGAGAGTTCCCTTTTCTCCACACCTTCTCCAGCATTTATTATTTACAGACTTTTTGGTGAGGACCATTCTGACCAGTGTGAGGTGACAACTTATTGCAGTTTTGATTTGCATTTCTCTAATAATTAGTGATGTTGAGCATCTTTTCATGTGTCTGTTGGCCATCTGTATGTCTTCTTTGGAGAAATGTCTATTTAAGTCTTCTGCCTATTCTTTGATTTGGCTGTTCATCTTTCTTATTTTATCAGTACACTTTGCATCACTTGATCCTTCCTACCAAAATTATTTTGAGTTTTTAATACCATCACCTCCAAGTTCTAATTTCTTCTAAGCCCATAAACCGTAATTCAATCTTTAAATGTTTTCATTACAGAGAAGCAGTTTAAAGATAAATGTAATACAGAGGCAAAAAATAAAGGAAAGTTAACGTTCATCTTTTTAAATTATTATTCTTTCTGTAAAATTCCCTACCTGCATTCATTTCATCAGTTTGTCCCTCCTAAATTATAGTTGGCAATGGATTCATTGTAAGATTAACTAAGCAAAGCCAAGGCTATTAATTTATGAGTAACGTCTACTCATTCTTCATTTATACTGCTGAGTAAAAGGTCATGTTTTTATGCCAAATTAAATGCAACCGTAAAAAGCAGGAAGACATTTTTAGCAAAACATTCATAAAACTCTTTGACCTGTGTGGTCAGAGACAGTATAATACTAGGAGCAAAGCCACAAATAAACTAAATCTTAAATTATTAAAAATTTCACGACTCAGGATGATGAAGGAACTGGAAAAGAGTCAAAGTAATTCCTAATTTTTAATTGATTTTTTTACCTTGTTACACCCAAGCCTGGAGTAAGTAATATATTTGAATTTTTCTGCTGAGTTTATTTTCTATTGCTACCTTTGAATATATATTAAAGGAAAAGGAAAACAAAGGCTTTTTACAACTAAAAAAATTACATATCCACTCTTTTTATTTTTATTTTTCCTTCATAAATGTCAACTTAAAGAACATTCTTTTGTAATGAATGTGGTTTTCACTCTTGATAATAAATAAAATTTCTACTTGTTTTTTTTAAATAAGTTTATTTATTTATTTATTTATTTTTGGCTGCATTGGGTCTTCGTTGCTGTGTGCGGGCTTTCTCTAGTTGTGGTAAGCGGGGGCTACTCTTCGTTGTGGTGCGCAGTCTTCTCATTGTGGTGGTTTCTCTTGTTGCAGAGCACAGGTTCTAGTCACGCAGGCTTCAGTAGTTGTGGCACATAGGCTCAGTAGTTGTGGCTTGTGGGCTCTAGAGTGCAGGCTCAGTAGTTGTGGCACATGTGCTTAGTTTCTCTGCAGCATGTGTTATCTTCCCGGACCAGGGATCAACCCCATGTCCCCTGCATTAGCAGGCGGATTCTTAACCACTGCGCCACCAGGGAAGTCCCTCTTCTTGTTTCTTGAAATAATACGCCTGTTTCTATTTATTTAATTTTAAAAATCTTCTCATTTTAAAGGTCCTAAGTATTAAAAATGTGACAAAATTTAGATGGTCGTTATTTTCAATAATCTAGTATAAAATGTAAAACTTTAATTTAAATACATCTGGTCTAATTGGTCCTCCACCCTCCAGAAATGTTTAAGTCTAATTTTGAGGTACTTCTGATACAAGAAAGAAAATGTGTTATAAGATGGCATTTAATATTTCAGACAGAAGACATTTCAGTAGAATATATAATGAAAAATTTAAATTGTTTCATTTAATGAAACTATTTGTCATGTGTCTGATTATTGCTAAGTAACAAACCACCTTATAGGAGTACCTTAAAATTTTATCGTTTATTTTGTTCACAAATCTGTGGGTTGACTGAGCTGTAAGCATTTCTCATTTGGGGTCTTTCTCATATGGTTGCCGCAGATGGCAGCTGGAGATGGGATCATTTCAAAGGTTTTTTTCACTCATATGTCTGACATGTACACTGGAAAGACACAAATAGCTAAGGCTCTTCAAGCCATTCTCTCTCTCTCTCTGTCTTTCTCTCTCTTCCCATGTAGCTGTACTTCCAACATGGAGGCTGAAGACTCCCAGAGTGAATGTTCCAAAAGAAATTACTTGAACATGCATGGCTTTTACAACCTGTCTTTGGAAGTCACACAGTATCTCTTCCTCAACATTCTATTCTTTGAGGCAGTCACAAAAACAAGCCCAAGTTCAGGAGGAGGAAAGACTAATTCCATCTTGTAAGGGAGGAAGAATCAAAGAATTGGAAAACCACAACATCATGTATGCAAAATATTATCTAATTTTTTCTTTTTCTTTGAATAGAAAGTTCATTTTTATTTAATAATGACTTTAATTTATGTGGTATTGAAAACCAGTAATTCACTATAGTTCATCAGTTATGATTATCACAGATAACTCGAAGAACTTTTTACTCTGCAGACCTGTATTTCCACAAAACAATAGAAAAAAGGTTAAATTCAATTAAATTTAAACTTCAGGTAGCTGATGTAGTCAGTAAGTAAGAAAACTGATTTCCAATGTTTGTTCAACAAGTAATTTGTTCAGCATCCAGTTAATACTTACTGATCATGTGGGTCAAGTACCAAAGAAAGACAAGAAAAGTAAAAGTATACCTAAAACAAGTGTCTTTTCTTTTCTAGAAAAACAATTAAATACTACATGAATTGTTAAATTTAAATTTTGTGGGTCAATTATCATCACTAAACTAAATAAACTATAAAAGTTTATTTTATAAACTTTTAAGAAACTATAGAAATAAATTAAGTATACATTTATTTATTAAATAAATTAATAAGGAAAAGACAAGTAGTCCTTTCAAAAACGTGTGAAAGACATGAAAAAGCCTCTTACAAGCGGAAACACGAAGAACCAATAAACAGATTTGCTGAATATTTAACTATAGTAATAAAGAATTTCAAAGAAAACAACAATTAAGTACTATTTTCCTATAAAATTGACAAGGATTAACCAAGATTTATATACACTATTGGCAAATGTATGGTAAATGATAAACAAAAATGATCACTGGTTGATTGAAATATAAATGGACACAGACTTCCTAGAGGGAAACTTGGTAAAATGTGTAACAATCCTCACGCAACTGAATTTCCAGAGATTTCACTTCTCGGAAATTTTCAAGGATAACATCAAGGAATACAATGGAATTTTCATATGAGGAATAAGCATATATTGAACAATAAATATTAAAATGGTTAATGAAACATGAACTCAGATAAGCAGGGAGACGTAATCAAGACTGACTTCAAATAAGAAATTGGAATTGATTTTACAATGAAGAATGAATAAAATGTGGATAGGCTGAGGAGATAAGAGAAATCAAAATCAAAGTAGTAAATCTAACACAATCTCCATTCTTGCCCTTAGTTGACTCTTATAATTCCATTCCACAATGATCTTTCTCTTTTCTGAATTGATAGTACATTTATACTAAGTGTTAATTCCTTGAGCCTATAAATGTTTTTTCATTACTTTTTGTTTCTTTGTTTCTCCAATTAGATGGTTAGCTCTCTAAGGACAAAAACAACATCTTCTTTGATATTCTCCCTTGTGCAGTGTTGGGTGCATGACCAGTTTAAGATATATCACTTAAGAATTTGTTGTTTGAGTAAACATCACATGAGGTACAACAGATGAATTATTCAATTCTAAATACAGACAAAGCATCTGCACAAAGTATTTTTATTTCATTGACTGTAAAATTGGGTGTTTTCACCCTTATTTTTAATTTTGCTTTTAATATAGTGATCAAGGTAAATTGAACTACATTTCATAAAAAAAGTAGTTAAAAAAATAAACATTATTGCAATTTTATAGCCTAAAACTGTCTATTTCCTAATTTTCAGTATGGAAATGGATGACATGCTCTTAATATTCTAATATTATGTTTCTATAAAATGCCTTAGAAATAAAAAATATTAAAATAATATTATTTTGTTTAAATAATATTTCTTTTTATAGTCACACTTACATGTAAGATACAGAGAGAAATCCTATTATTTGTATATCCATATTCATATGTATATTTAAAATGAAACTGTGTGATTCATTTCACTATTAATGCTTAGAAATAACTTATATATCACATTTCCAGATGTGAGAAAATACAGAAAAACCTATTTTTCATTTTATAAAATGTCCAGAATAATTTATGAACATAGAAATCACAATTATAATGACGATTAAAAACCTATGGGATGCAGCAAAAGCAGTTCAAAGAGGGAAATTTATAGCAATACAATCCTACCTCAAGAAACAAGAAACATCTCAAATAAACAACCTAACCTTACACCTAAAGCAATTAGAGAAAGAAGAATAAAAAAACCCTAAAGTTAGCAGAAGGAAAGAAATCATAAAGATCAGATCAGAAATAAATGAAAAGGAAATGAAGGAAACTATAGCAAAGATCAGTAAAACTAAAAGCTGGTTCTTTGAGAAGATAAACAAAATTGATAAACCATTAGCCAAACTCATCAAGAAAAAAGAGAGAAGACTCAAATCAACAGAATTAGAAATGAAAAAGAAGTAACAACTGACACTGCAGAAATACAAAGAATCGAGGGATTACTACAAGCAACTATATGCCAATAAAATGGACAACCTTGAAGAAATACACAATTTCTTAGAAAAGGACAACCTTCTGAGACGGAATCAAGAAGAAACAGAAAATATAAACAGACCAATCACAAGCACTGAAATTGAAACTGTGATTAAAAGTCTTCCAACAAACAAAAGCCCAGGGCCAGATGGCTTCACAGGTGAATTCTATCAAACATTTAGAGAAGAGCTAACACCTATCCTTCCCAAACTCTTCCAAAATATAGCAGAGGGAGGAACGCTCCCAAACTCATTCTACAAGGCCACCTTCACCCTGATACCAAAACCAGACAAAGATGTCACAAAAAAAGAAAACTGCAGGCCAATATCTCTGATGAATATAGATGCAAAAATCCTCAACAAAATGCTAGCAAACAGAATCCAGCAGCACATTAAAAGGATCATACACCATGATCAAGTGGGGTTTATCCCAGGGATGCAAGGATTCTTCAATATACGCAAATCAATCAATGTGATACACCATATTAACAAACTGATGGAGAAAAACCATATGATAATCTCAATAGATGCAGAAAAAGCTTTCAACAAAATTCAACACCCATTTATAATAAAATCTCTCCAGAAAGTAGGCATAGAGGGAACTTACCTCAACATAATAAAGGCCATATATGACAAACCCACAGCCAACATCGTTCTCAATGGTGAAAAACTGAAACCATTTCCTCTAAGATCAGGAACAAGACTAGGTTGCCCACTCTCACCACTATTATTCAACATAGTTTTAGCTCCCAAAGTTTTAGCTACAGCAATCAGAGAAGAAAAATAAATAAAAGGAATCCAAATCGGAAAAGAAGAAGTAAAGCTGTCACTGTTTGCAGATGACATGATACTATACATAGAGAATCCTAAAGATGCTACCAGAAAACTACTAGAGCTGATCAATGAATTTGGCAGAGTAGCAAGATACAAAATTAATGCACAGAAATCTCTTGCATTCCTATACACTAACGATGAAAAATCTGAAAGAGAAATTAAGGAAACACTCCCATTTATCACTGCAACAAAAAGAATAAAATACCTAGGAATAAACCTACCTAAGGAGAGAAAAACCTGTATGCAGAAAACTATAAGACACTGATAAAAGAAATTAAAGGTGATGCAAACAGATGGAGAGATATACCATGCTCTTGGATTGGAAGAATCAATATTGTGAAAATGACTCTACTACCCAAAGCAATCTACAGATTCAATGCAATCCCTATCAAACTACCACTGGCATTTTTCACAGAACTAGAACAAAAAATTTCACAGTTTGTATGGAAACACAAAAGACCCCGAATAACCAAAGCAATCTTGAGAAAGAAAAACGGAGCTGGAGGATTCAGGCTCCCTGACTTCAGACTATATTACAAAGCTGCAGTAATCAAGACAATATGGTACTGGCACAAAAACAGAAATATAGATCAATGGAACAGCATAGAAAGCCCAGAGATAAACCCATGCACATATGGAGACCTTATCTTTGATAAAGGAGCCAAGAGTATACAGTGGAGAAAAGACAGCCTCTTCAATAAGTGGTGCTGGGAAAACTGGGCAGCTACATGTAAAAGATTGAAATTAGAACACTCCCTAACACCATACACAAAAATAAACTCAAAATAGATTAAAGACCTAAATGTAAGGCCAGACACTATCAAACTCTTAGAGGAAAACATAGGCAGAACACCCTATGACATAAATCACAGCAAGATCCTTTTTGACCCAGCTCCTAGAGAAATGGAAATAAAAACAAAAATAAACAAATGGGACCTAATGAAACTTAACACCTTTTGCACAGCAAAGGAAACCATAAACAAGATGAAAAGACAACCCTCTGAATGGGAGAAAATATTTGCAAATGAAGCAACTGACAATGGATTAATCTCCAAAATATACAAGCAGCTCATGCAGCTCAATATCAAAAAAACAAAGCACCCAATCCAAAAACGGGCATAAGACCTAAACTGACATTTCTCTAAGAAGATGTACAGATTGCCAACAAACACATGAAAAGATGCTCAGCATCACTAATCATTAGAGAAATGCAAATCAAAACTACAATGAGATATCACCTCACAGCGGTTTGAATGGCCGTCATCAAAAAATCTACAAACAACAAATGCTGGAGAGGGTGTGGAGAAAAGGGAACCCTCTTGCACTGTTGGTGGGAATAAAAATTGATACAACCACTATGGAGAACAGTATGGAGGTTCCTTAAAAAACTAAAAATAGAACTACCATATGACCCAGCAATCCCACTACTGGGCATATACCCTGAGAGAACCATAATTCAAAAAGAGTCATGTACCACAATGTTCATTGCAGCACTACTTACCATAGCCAGGACATGGAAGCAACCTAGGTGTCCATCAACAGATGAATGGATAAAGAAGATGTGGCACATATATACAATGGAATATTACTCAGCCCAAAAAGAAACAAAATTGAGTTATTTGTAGTGAGGTGGATGGACCTAGAGTCTGTCATACAGAGTGAAGTAAGTCAGAAAGAGAAAAACAAATGCCATATGATAACACGTATATATGGAATCTAAAATAAAAAATGCTTCCGATGATCCTAGGGGCAGGAAAGGAATAAAGACACAGACGTAGAGAATGGACTTGAGGACACAGGGAGAGGGAAAGGGTAAGCTGGGACGAAGTGAGAGAGTAACATTGACTTATATACACTGCCAAATGTAAAATACATAGCTAGTGGGAAGCAGCTGCATAGCACAGGGAGATCAGCTCAGTGTTTTGTGACCACTTAGAGGGGTGGGATAGGGAGGGTGGGAGGGAGACGCAAGAGGTAGTGGATATGGGGATATAGGTATACATATAGCTGATTCACTTTGTTATACAGCAGAAACTAACACAACATTGTAAAGCAATTACACTCCAATAAAGATGTTAAAAAAAATCACAATTATAACAACCAGTTGATTAAAGTGGGTGAAACAGTTATCCATGTTGTTTATTTCCTTTCATATATGTAAAAGTAGTTGCATTTTACTTTTACAGGGTATATAAGCTTATGATACAAAAGAAGATGCTCTCTGCAAGAAGGCAAGAATACTTGCTTTATAACGAAGGAGGTTTACATTTTATGGAGAACCGTAGAGGAAAAAGTGTATATCAATAAACAATATCAAATAAAGCAGAAAAATGAACAGAATTACACACATATTTAATGCACCGTCAAAAGAGCTACATATCTACATATTTCTCTTATTTAATAATTTGCCTCTCATATCACATTAGGAAACAGAATGCCTTTTGTGCATTCAACTCTAAATTTCAGGAAGGACTTTTTCCCATCACTTTGTCTAGGGAAAGATGATGAGCTCAATTGAAAGTCGGTAATAATATGAAATTGTATTTCTGAATGGGAAATAAGCATATGACACACATTTGCATCTGGTTTCTTTTGTTATAAAATATGAAAACATTAAAATGAGATATAAGATAAATTAGAAACTGGTTTGAAGGAACTAATCCTTCCAGTTTCACTGTGTTGCCCAATAATTAAGCATATCCAATAGTTGTCAGAAACATGTAAAGTAAAATAATTCAAAATATTAAATTTCATCTCATGGGAACTCTCTCTTCAAATTGAAGGGATTATCAGGCTTTCTTCTTGTACACTAACAGAAAAATAGTTTTCTCTACTGAACTCAATCTGTGAACTAAATGAGCACAAAGCAAATAAGGAAGGCTTGAATGCTTGAATCATGGAAATCATCAAGTTTTAAAGCTATCCATTCTAACAAGTATGAAGTAATATCTCATTTTGGTTTTGAATTACTCTATTGATTAGTGATGTTAAGTGTCTTTTTATATATCATTTGGCCATTTGTATGTCTTCTTTGGAGAAATATCTATTCAAGTCCTTACCCATTTTTTAATTGAGTTTTAAAAGAATTATTGAGTTGTAGGAATTTCTTATATATTTTGCACATTAACTCTTTATCAGATATAGAGTTTGCAAGTATTTTCTCCCATTCAATAGATTACCTTTTCACTTTGTTGATTGTTTCATCACTATCATTTATTCCACGCCCAACCTTTATTTCTCTCTATTAGAGAGTGACTGCTTCCCATAATATCAAGAAAATAGGCATTGTCAGGAAAGAATTCATTCAATCATTTTCTTTTCCAACTCCAGATTCATTTGAATAATAATAATAATAGCCATTTTCTGAAAATTTGTCTTGTGCCATGCACTCTACTAATTTTGAATTTCTCAACCCATGCTTCAGTTTCCTCATTTGTAAAATGGAAATACAATAGAATCTTGCTCATGGGTTTTTTGTGAGTTAAGTAATTTAAAAGCATAACTATTAGTGCATGGCATGTAATAAATATTGAATATGTTTAGCTGTTTATTACAAGCATCATTATTATCATCAGTCTCCGTGCATTTGCTCTAACCATAAAATTGGGCATCATACTAAATGCTTTCCTTCCTCTCTACGTGCATTCAACTTATTACTGTTTTCTCTTGATTCTAGCTACTAAATTTATCTTGTTATCCCCACTGTGACTTTCCAAGTTTACAATCATCTCTCAGATACTTGTATAATTTAGAATATTATAATTGCCTCTTAATATGTCTCCCTACCTGCAGACCTTTCACTTTCTAATCCAGTCTTCATAAGGCATGAGAAGGATCTTATGAAAAAAAATCAAAGATTGATTTGATCAAGTTACTTTCCTATTTAAACTTATTAATGAATCTTCATGGGAATAGATATAAGATTCAAACCCCTGAACTTGATTTAAATCCTTGATGCTCAACGTGGGCCAGCAAATGGACCAGCAGTGTTAGCATTACTTGTAAGCTTATTAGATATTAGGCCCCACTCCAGAACTACTGACTCAGAATCTAGGTTTTAACAAGATCCCAGATGATTTCTGTGCACATCAATTTTTAAGTACTGACTTACATAGTCTTTTAATCTAGCTTCGGCCTACCATTTCAACTTCATCTTTTCCAATTCTATGCTTTGACACACTGTGATGCAGCCCTAATGATTTTTTGAATTTTTGTATTTAATATGTATTTAACCAACTCTGTCTTCTTCTAGGCCTCTGTATATACTGTTTGGTTTGTCTGGAGCACTATACTTACCTTCATAACAATGCATCTTTTCCAGAGTCAAATTCTTTTATTCAAGTCTCTTTTTCTCTTGCTAGTCTTTCAAGAGTGCTGTTCTGACTGCTATCATATGTTATATACCCCACCCTTTTGCTTCCATAACACATTGTACTTCTCCCATCCTAGCTCTAAACATAATCTCATTGTAATTCTTTTGTCCCAATTACAGTAAGATTATAAAATAAATCAGTGCAAATATCCTTACTATTTTTCCCCCCATGTTATTTTCAATGCCTAGCAGAGTGACAATACATGACAGATGATCAATAAATGTTTGTTGAACAAATGACAAATGACAAGAATATTGAGACTTAAAGTGTTTGGGTAATTTATCCTATTACATAGTTTACAACTAGGAAATATTAAAGTCTAACCACATTCTCAACACATAATTTTCCTCCCTCATGTCTCTAGATGTTTCCTTCTTGAAATGGTAAACCCTTTAGCTTTTCTTGATTTTAAGCCTATCAAATTTCTCTGGACATGTGTTTAACCAATTATTTGGTCTCTCTTATACGTTTAATATTTCCAAATCCAGCTGATCCTTCTCCTCATGCTACAAATACACATATATTTCTCCCATTTAAAAATAAAACAATAAGAACAACAATAATTTTTTTCTTGGATAAAGGTTTCTCAAAGATGTTCAGTGTATAATTGTGGCCAGATGATGTCAAAATTTGGTCTAGAAAACAAAAAAGGAAGTTCTATCATAATATACATTACAGAGCATTACAAAATATATATAGCTCTTATGGAGAGTCATAATTATTATTTTTTAAATATCTAGTAGAAGATCTGAGGCCACGGTTGGAAGCAGAAAGAAACCTTTCTAGTATCCTGGAAAAAGATGATTGTGACATTGTTTAGAGTTATCACAATGGAACTAGAAAAGTGATCAAGTTGTAGACATTTTTGATAACAGAGCTGAGAGGGCTTTCTGATCAGAGGTAGTTATAAGCTGAGTCGGGCTTCTTTTGACTACTGTGAACAAAGATAAAGATGTGGTTAATTCTGATAATTTTCTATGAAAATTGTTGTAATATTGTGTGTTAGTTTAGGGAATACTGGAAAAGAAGTGTGAGACATTAACATCGTAAAATATTTGTTTAAATAATTGATTTCTACATGAAGCTTTCAAAAAGGTATATGGAATAATATATTTTATTATTGTTTACATTATAATTGTAAGATATATTGAAAGTCACAGGTATCCAAGTAGCTATTCAATGATCAAACAAAAAAATATAAGCATAAGTATATAACATTTATAGGGAGGAATAGCTGAATCAGGGATTATAACACAAAAGATATAATCTTAGAAAAAAATTTTAATGTCTCAATATAGTGATTTGCTTCTAGATCGTTGCTTGAAAAATATTGCTCATACATTTAGTTTTTTTCAGGCATTTGGAGAAATTGTAGGTGGAAACAATAGATTCTCCAGCTTTCCGAGTGATGGGGAAAAAAAGAATACAAACAAAAGTAAAACAGAGAAAGCATGTTTGACACATACTCTTACACAAATCTCTTAGGCATATTTGCCATATTTGCTTACTTGATATTCAAATGTATATGCTAGAATGAAACAACTATGTCATTCATTTATTCTTTCATTTATTCAATGAACTTATATCTGGCAGTGACTCTGTGTTGGCAAATATGGCAGCACTGATATTACGGAGGTTCAGATAGGAAGGGAGAGCACAATTTAAGCAGATTAGGGAAATACAACACTGAATATTCTAATAGTGTTGATGAACATAGCAGTGAAAACACAGAAGAGATTGTGTTTGATCTTGCCTGAAGATGCTGGAGAGATTTTACAATAGAGAGAGTTGTAAGGTGCCTCTTGAAGAAGAAGGAGAGGTTTTGCAGCTCTAAACAGAGAGAAGAACATGTGTAAAATAAGGATTAGTTATTTAATTTATTTTTTGTCACCCTGGGATACTTCTAATTTCACTGTATGTAGGTTTTTTCTTCGGAATTCATTAATTATTTGCTCTGGACATGTGGAAAGATCTTTATTAATAAAATTGATTTTATTTACGAAAAAAAAAAAAAGGCCATTGTTGCTTTGGGCATGAAAAACGTCCAGATAAACTATGGCTCAGGGACCAAGATTCCATAGGACAGGAAAGGCAAACCTAAGAGTACTTTTGATATGATGAGACAGAAGTCTGTGTTTTAATCTGTAGGTCATTAGGAGTCAAGAAAGTTATTTAAATAAACTATACTTGTGATTTTGAAATAATTCTGTCACCTGTGTGTTCTGGAATGAGTGGGTTAACTGGTGGCCAGAGGGGGTTAGAGAAAGTTATAGAGAGTTTGTTGTTTCATGTGGGGTTTAGGAAGTTAAAAAGATAGCATTTACAGTGGGAGGAAGAGAGTGAGCTATCCGTCAGAAAACTGAACAGTCCTTGTTAGGGTAAGGGACCCAGCTCATTCCTCCAGCTACCAGGAGTATGAATGATGGTGGCTCATAGCTTTCCATTGACAAGAGGAGCTACTTCACTAGAAGTTATGCACCCTCAGTGGGGGCACACTAAGCAGCCCACATCCAATGACTCGTCTATTTAGGGCTACAAAGACCCAGTTCTCTTGCCTCAATTCAGGACAATTTTTAGAATGGCCATCTCAGCTCTAGATCTCCCTGTGGAATTGTCTGAAGCCTGTTACAACTTCATTGGAGTCCAACTTCTGTCTCCAACCTACCCTAGTTCCCTCCTTCTCTTACAGGTGTTGATCTTAAGAGCATTCCCCAAAAACCACCTGCATAAAAAATAACTGACTCCTGAAGAACTAAACGTAAGACATACGTTAGATGCCATAAATACAGGAATATGGGGTGGAGATTAGACATATATAGAATAACTCATAGGGACATTATTAAAACTGAGATTGGCTATTGACAAAGAAGGTCTCATGTTTGTCCTTTCCTTTGAAATATGAAAAATTCCCTTGGTCTGTATTCTTTTTTGTATGCATCTTTTGCACACTTTTGTATTATTTCAGCAAATATTTACTAAGTTTCTGTGTAATTTGCATATGTGAAAAAATGACTTTGGGAAAAGTAAAAAGAATATATTGGAGGAGAATAAGACTGGAGGTAGAAAGTCCAAGTAAAAGGCAAATTTAATATTCCAGGTGATCTACATAGGGCAAAAGCAAGGTGATGAGTATAGGGACTGAGATGGGAGGGCACTTTTAAGTTATAATTAGGAGCAAAGAAGTTATAAAACTTTGAGCAATTTATGAAATAAATCATGGATATAACTGGATTGATTGTGAATCCCAGTACTCTATCCTGGCCCTTAGGTTGCATCTTGTTATCACTGAACAAATAAAGATGAAACTAGAAAATATAGTTTGGTGGAGGAGAGGGAAGGTAAGTAGTTCAAATCTGGACAATCAGAGCCATCAGAATGTATGAGATCCCCAAAGAGGAGAATAGATAGTGAAAGAAAAAACGACTGATGAGAGAGTAGGGCAGAGTAAGGCAAAAAAGGCTTGTGAATGATATTGCAAAGAAACTAGAGGGAGAACCAGGTGAGGATGGGATGATGATATTCTGGATTCCAAGGGTTGAGATAGATCTTAAAAAAGGATAATAACACTATTGAAAGCTATAGTCAAGTGCGAAGAGGATATAAAAAATGACTTTGGATTTAGAAATCAGAGCATTATTTCAAGGCTTAACTAGTGCAGTTTTATTGGAATAATGAGGTAATAGTAAAAGTTCAAGCATTGTGGACTGACAAATAGGAGGAGGTGATGTAGGAATATGATGAGTTTAGACTATTCTTTTGGTCATCTTAGAAGTGAAAGAAAGAAGAAATAATAGATGGAGAGAAACTCAAAGGTAAAGCTTTAACTTTCTAAACTTTCTATTTTATTATATTTTAATTTTTAAGTGCAAAAACACTTATATGCATTTATAAGCAGAGGGGAAGAAGCTAGCAGTGGAGAAAAACTGTCAATATACAACAAAATAACTTATGGCTGATGGCTGGAGAAGATTCCCAAGGTCAATAAAGGGTAGTGAACATAGCATACAGAGTAGAGGTGTCATACTTTAGATGTAACTAGTTTGTTTCTTCCGAGACAAGAGGGAAAGAATTATTGGTATGCGAAAGTTTGTAGGCTGAATAGGTGGAAGCAGCTGGTGATGGACACACCTGATGACATCCATCTTTCATGTAAAATAGAAAGGAAGTTTTTATGCTGAAGGAGAAGTGTTAGAAAGCTAGAAGGGGATATGGAAAATTTTGAATACTTGCTCTGAGTAATGTGAATGATTGTGAATGGCTAAAAATGGATGCAGCACTAAGAATCACTGAGAAGTCATATATATTTATGAACCGTAATTTTGAAGAGTTACCAAACTGCAAAGTTGAATGATTTTGGCCAGTTATTTTGTGCAAAAAATAAATGAAGTATTCAAGCAATGAACAGGATTATTTGGACATCTGAGTTGGAAATGCTTGCCTTCATCTTTTAGGCTAGTGCATTGGCCCAGCATTGGTTTTCACATACCCTGACCATTACTTTGGGTGATTCAAGAGAAAATCCAATGAGAGAGAGAGAGTGTGTGTGTGTGTGTGTGTGTGTGTGTGTGATTGTGTTGGCAATATTACCAACCAGGGTTCTTGGCCTGCTTAATCAATAGAAATTGATAAGAAGCCAGACAAGAAAGTCAGGCAAGGCTTTTTTGGGGCCCCTGCTGCATCAGGGGGGAGTGAAAACAAGTAACAGTTTCCCTTGTTCACTAGCTCCCTCGCTGGAGGTGGAGGGGGGAGAGCTGTTTCCTTATATGGGGTGAGGGTAGGGGTGTGTCCAGGGGTCAGGCTGGAAGGGTGGCTTAGGTGGTTTGCCACGCCTTTGGTGGTGCTGTGTCCAGAGATCATGCACAGTGCCCTGCTTTTTTGCTCCCAGCTCTTCAGAAGTGGCAGGGTTTTTTTTGTTTTTTGTTTTAATCTGGTGTCATAATTTGCCCCAACTGCACATGGACACAGTTATTTTTAGTCCCTTATAGTTTCTTTGTATTTTGTTGCTTGAGGAGAAGTTTGTCCAGGTGCAAGCACAGCAGCAAAGGACCCCAGGTCCCAGGTCCCGTCTCAGCAATATGTGTACACAAAACACAATTCCAAATGGTAAATAGTAGTCATGAACATAGAAGTAAGAAAAAACTCACTGAGAAGAAATTTTGCAATCTAATGGTAACTAATAATTCTCAAACTTGATACCAAAACATCTGAACATGAAGTCTTGTGAACATACAATGAACATAATCCAAGTGAAAACTGTGTCCTTAAGATCTGCTCAGAGAGATCAAAACAAGGTATCATTCTTTAGGAAGCAAGCAGCCTGATATTTGGTAAACAACCTAATGTTACTTTTTTTAAGTTTATGAAAGCCTTTCCCCCAAATCCTTGGAGAGTCATTTTCTTGACTGCTCCCACATGAATGTTTCCATGCTTATAATAAAACTCTGTCAAAAGGTTCAATTCAGTTGTTCCTGTTTCTTTGTGTGTGTTTGTGTGTGTGTGTGTGTGTGTGTGTGTGTGTAAGGGAATCTCTTGTGATTGAAACAATTGAGCAATTTTTTTTTTCCAGAAGATGAAGTATCCCTATAAAAAAGTATAAGTGTTATATAGACTCAGGTTGATTAAGTGGGAAGCCAGGAGACTTAGCTGGTTAGAGAAGAGTGATTAAAGGCCACTGTCCACAGTACACACAATTCATTTAGTCTTGTAGATGCATGAGACAGGCATGTGGAAGAACATCAGTAGCACAGGAGTAACCCTAATTACTCGAGGGTACAAGTATGTATTTGTGTGCAAAGCAGAGGCCTCTTAAAACTTGGATCAGATTTGCTGTTTTTATAGATGAATTGTCAAATCCACATCTTTTTGAAAGAACTAGTCCTTAGTTTTACATAAAATGTAAAACTAGCTGAATGTCCAATTGCTTACAATTATGCTTTTATTTTTCCCCCAATTTGTACCTCAAAAATTAGTCCTGTGTAAAACTGTCATTGGATTTTCAAATGCAGGAAAGAAACCACAGGCATAGGCTTATATAACCAATAAAACTTATAAATGCTGCATCAAAGATCAGCAAGCCTTACTGGTACATGTAGGTTAAGACCACAAAAAAAAAAAAAAAAAAAGTCTAACTATGCTTGAGGAGCTAAACTGTGGTTGCTGTGGAAACAGAGCTTAACTTTAAGGTTTTACACTGTGGTGCGTGGAAAATTTCAAGCCGACTGTGCAATAATGTCAGCTTTTTCAGTGAATATACAGCATCAGTTATGGGAAATAGCATGAATGGAAGATAATGAGTTCCTAAGACTGACAACAACGTTGAACACACAAACACACATATGCACACACACAGACACACACACATGTCTAACTTTTTAGAAACATAATTAGATATTATGTTTTTTTAAAAAAATATTCCATTTTCCTTGTCTTAGTCCATTTGGGCTGCCATAACCAAATACCCTATTACTGAGTGGCTTATAAACAGCAAACATGTATTTCTCACAGTTTTGTAGGCTGGGAAGTCCAAGATCAAGATTCCAGTAGATTTGGCATCTGATGAAAACCTGCTTCTTGGTTCATAAGCAGTCGTTTTTCTGCTGTGTCCTCACATGGCAGAAGGGGTGAGGAAGATCTTTAAGATCTGTTTTATAAGGGCACTAATCCTATGCATGAGGTTTCACCTTCATGACCTAGTCACGCCCCAGAGGTCCCATCTCTTAATAACATCACAATGGGTATTAGGATTTCAACATATGGATTTTGGTTGTGGTGGGGGATTAGGGGGAGCACAAAAATTTAGTCCATTGCATTCCTCCACTCTGTTTTTCTAAATCATTTCCAATGGAAAATTTTCACTCTCATAACGTTTATAATGTTATTCTAAAGGTGTCTTCTTTTTTTTTTATTTTGACAACAGTGGTAATGGATGATCTCTAACACGTCTCTCGTTAATGATTCCACTGGTGCATTGTAAATAAATCACAGAGGCATGAGCATTTTAAAATTATTTTGTCCCACGGACAATACGGAACACGTATAAATTTAAGTATACATAGGTATAAGAACAGAAGTTTAGCTAAAGAGAAACTTATCCTTTATAGACAAAAATCTGTAAACAAAGTACAGATACATTTTTATATCCCCAGATAAAAGAGTGCTGCTGTATAGATAGGATGTAATTTATACAAATTACTTACCTAATATCTCTGATATTTCTCTATAATAATTGCATCATCTATATTTCCTGGTGTGACCCAAACAGGAAAAGGAAAAGCTAGGAGACAAGGGTATATCAAAAGTACCCTAAAAGCAGCCTGTGGCTCAGAGGTCCTCCACCGCCCACCCCCCCCACCCCCCCCCGCACTTTCTTATTGGAGTCACACAGTAGTCCAGTTCCATGTCCCCTCTTTCTCTTACTGGCAACCCCAAGTTACTAAAACATTCTCATCTCGGCTAATGATGTCTTGCTCTCATGCCACTGATGCCAGCCTTCCCTCCTCACCTTCCTGTAGCCTTGGTGCTGCAGGCTGTGGTCTTTGCAGCTGATGTTGGCTCACCTTTACACTAACCTTGAGTGTGGCTATTGTTTTCTTGTCAATCGTCATGTTGACACAGGGCTAACTATTGTGGAAGCCAATTTTTTTTTTTTTTTTTTTTACCATGTTGTGGCTCCTGGTAACTTTCTAGTGTCTCTTCCATTTTTTTCAATCACTGCACTGAAATTGGGTGAAGACTTCATTAATAGAGCTAACAATTCTTTAAACACTCAAACAAGGACCATGATTTTTTTTTTTTTTTTCTGTGAGTAATCCACATTTTTGGTGCTAGTACTTTTTTATTTCAATGTAATACTCAATCATCCTTCTCTATTGCTTTTTGAAACTATTCACACATCCCACTAGGACATGAACCAGAAGATAATATAAATAGCAATTCATAGTGCAGTAGTCAAACTTATTCTGTCTTATCATGGGCAATGAACACTTTTATGTCAAGTATTCACTCAAAGCAATGATAGAGGGAGCAGTTCTTATAGCAAGGCACTGCTCTAAGTGCTTTACCTACATTAACATTTAATCTTCATGAGAATATTAATCCCTATTTTACAGATGAGGAAACTGAGGCACAAAGAGCTTAACAATTTGTCCAAATTCTCACAGCTAATTAGGGGCAGAGCTGTGATTTTATAGCAGGCCAACCTGGCTCCGGGAACTTTTATTATTCTGCCTCTTTTAAGTCTGGGATAAAGACAATTGAATTTCTCATAAGGTACAACTTCCTGAAAGTTAAGGACAAACCTTTGCAAATTATTTAATTCCGAGGTCTCCATCAGGGGATTCACCATCAGCTCTAACAGTTCCTCTCAAAGTATCCATAATGGCTTTATGCAAAAAAGCTTCTTTGATGCCCATGCTGAGAAGCATGTCATTCTAAAGGGGCTATGAAAATGAAATGACTTTTCTCTGGAATCTCTACTACAGCGGAATTTAAATACTATTTTACAGTTCTAATTAAAATGACACTATTTAATGCAGTGATACATAGAATACTTTGTGGTGCAAATTTTTTCATCTACCCTAGACATCAGCAAATGTCAAATAACATCTATGCCATGATTGCCTTTATCCGGCCATTCAAAAGAGTCAGCCCACACACCCAATTCTGAACTCGAGTCTTTTTGAAATTCATATACAATAAATTATATTAATTGGCCACATTTAAATGGGGGATTAACATGATGAAATCATAAACTAAAATAATTACAGATTTTTAGGAGGTATTTGTCCCTAGAAATTAAAAGCAGAGTGTGTAAGAGCAAATATCTAATACTATGTTTTTTGAGCAATGTAGTAACGGAGATAAAGAGAAGCCATGATGAATATTCCTTTTTTCCTTAATCAATCATCATGAGTGAACTTTTGAAATCTTCACATTATCTTTGAAAATTCCCTTTCCCTGTTCTCCAAACTCATCTATTTATTCATTTTAATGTTTCTATTTATGGAAATTTCAATTTTCATCTTTATGAAAATATACCCCATATATGGAGTATATCATATATATTTTATATACAATCAAAGTAATACATATTCACAGTTTAAACACTCATGATGTCTCACTGAAAACATCTTTCTTAGCCCTTCTTTTCCCAATTCTCACTCCTCAGAGGTACCACTTTCAAGTCTTCCATTTTTAAGTTCTTCTAGTTTTCTTTACAAGTTTACCTCCATGTTTATCAACAACATGATTAGCCTGTTTTTTTTTTTATTTTTCAGCTTAAGGCATCATTCCACATTGCAAGGAAAGCTGATTTTTTTTTTTACATTCCCTTCACCCATATCTGCTTCCTCTTCCCTCCTTTTTCCATTTTAGTTACATGAGCCTATATGTATTTATATCACCAGTTTCAGTTCACTCAGTACTCAGTGTTTGCATTATTATGACTATGCAATATTTTTCATAGCAAAGCCATGCAGCATGCTATGATATTACATAATGTTATAAGGATTAAATGACTTACAGCTTTTGAAGTGCTTAGAACATTGTACGTAATAATCCTACATAAGTGTATATAGTTTAATCAAAATCTTTTTGATTTTCTAGTTTTCACTTTTCTGATTTTCTGATTTTCACTTTCCTACTAATATAGTCAATTTTGTAATGGATAGTTTTTTACATATGTCTTTGCACATTTGTCTAATTGTTCCTTGAGATAAATTCCTAGATAGAAAAAAAAATCCTTTCTTTAAAAAGTTTTTTTCCTATATGTATTAACTGTCTCATTTTTCCTTTTCTTGATTTTCTACAAATTGTTTATTAATTTAGCTAAGGTTTCTGACTGAACTGTAAAATTATTCTCAAGTTCCTCATATACATTATGTATTTTATCAATTTGTTTCATAACTCCTCTGTCTGCTTCTGCAAACTTTCTAGGACAGCTGTGCAGAGTTTGCCATGGGATATCTTTTGCCAGCATCTGGAGTGTTTCTTTTACCTCTCTCTTATTGGAAGCCTTATTTCCTCATTCCCACGCTTGTTGGTTTTCTTAGTGTTTTCCTTCTTTCATCTGGAATACATCCTCCAATAGTTTTTTGGAAAACAGGATACAGAAAATAAATGATAAGAGACTCATGTGCCTGCAAACATCTTTGCTCCACTTTCACACTTTATTTGATGGGCGTTGGGTATAATTACAAATAATTTTCACTTATAATTCTGGAAGTTTTCCCTGCTCCTTGTTTTCTTTGGGAACACACTTTTCCAGTACATTGGCTCTTGGGACTGAAATCACATTGTGCCTCTGCTCGGGCCATAGGGGTGGCCATGCCATGCAGGCTTGCGATTTAGAGTACTATACATCCCTGACCCTGGTAACTGACTCAGGAATGGCTGTGCCACTCCAACAGCTTAATTCATAGCTTAAGCTGGGATTTGGTACATAGGCCATGGGAGAGAGAAGATTTATCCTCCTCTGGGATCGTAAGCTGTTAGGACTATGTAAACCCGGAGCTGCTGACAGCGCCCTCCCCTGGTCACATGGAGAATATGATGTATATCACATGCTATTGCGTAATGATGCAAACACAGAGAGGAAAGAAAACTTAGGGTTAGGAGAGAGAAAGACAAAAAAAGTTTACACCTCTAGAACCAGTCGTACTTAAACGAATATTTTCTATTTTATAGAACTATTTCAAACTGTAGTTCTATTACTTACAAGAACAAAAGAATATTTAATATAACTAGTTTTTTTTATGTTGATGAAACTGAAACTACATAAACCAATTGCCTCTCTCTGGTCACACATGGTGAACGGTGGTAGCAGATTTAGAACACTTGCCTCTTCCTCTAATGCACTGTAGTTTCTTGGGTGTCATGTGTCAAAGCCCAAAACCTGAATAGTGATGAAGTTAAGTGCCGGAGGCTTATTGCTATTTATTCTTTGCATTCTTATTAAACAAACAACCAAAATACAAAAACAATAAAAAGTGCAGTTAGCCCCTATTATGTGGCAGTCTGTGTGTCTGTCACATTTTTTTAGTTAGTTGTTAGGTTCAAATATTAAATAATTATGAGTATTATATATATTTGTATATACAATGACCTCATAATATGTGCTTCTACATATACATTTTTCATTGGACCTCGTGAAAATACTGTCCAGAGAGCATATGACAAACTTCAGGCTCCTGGATTCCTTCATATTCCCACTTTACCATCACTGTGTAAGTCATTCTGCAAAGTTCTAATGTGCCTTTAGCTTTCCCATGACATCCTTTTATATATGTATCATATATATATAAATAAATAATAGCATTTTGCCAGTTAAACTAGACCTATTTCCCTAAACTAAAATCCCAGTGATTGTTTTTATAGGTTTGTTTTAATTTTTTGTAAAATATTTATTTAGTAAGATTGTTAAATATTTTGATAAATTTTCTTCAGTGAAAATGACAATAAAAAACTTTAAAAACTGAATAGTAGTACTTACTACTTACCCACATATTTTATTGTCCCTTTAGACATTTTCTACTTTATGACCTTGTCAAAAGAGATAAAACAAGACTGAACAAAGAGAGAAATCTTCTAAAACTTTACAAAAATGGGATAACTTGGTACCAATGATGTCAAAGAATGTTTATTCTTATTTTCTTTGGTGGATGTTTCATCATCATCATCACCATATTTCAATCTAAAGTTACATTAAGGCTTCTTCAAAATACCTCCCTTTGAATTATTCAGTGTATGATCCTAGCTTTCCATTTTCAAATTGGATATATTCTCATTAAATATGTAAGTTTTCCCTATGGAATATTTTAAATTCTGGAATTGAAAGTCCCTTAAGTATCTTTTGTTTTATGGCTTAATATAATGAATACTTATAATATCTGCAAGATCTGGCCTGCATTTTAGGCAGTGCTAATTGGGCCATTTTAGACATATGTTTATTTGTAAACGGGACACTTTCAGACTATAATAGATGCATACATTACTAGACTGCAAATTTGTATATTTCTCTACAATCTGCTTCTCAGTTTCAGAAGTAATTTTCTCTATAATGCCATGAAGATAGAGAGATAGCTGGGAGTCCATCTCTTTTCTTCCATGTCTCTGGGTTATTTGTAATGTGGTTCACTTACCTTCCAGTCATCAAAGCTCTGGAATGATGAAGAATCAGTAGTTATATGCAACCCATATAATGAAAAAGAGTGTGAGAAAGTTTGGAAATTCATACTGGTACATCTGCATTCCCCTAGTCTGGGCTACCCTAGAAGATGAGAACTGGTGTTTTTGTTATGAACAGAATGTTTATGTGCCCCCAAATACATACGTTGAAGCCCCAACCCCCAGTATGGTGGTATTAGGAGGTGGGGCCTTTGGAAAGTAATTAGGTTTAGATGAGGGTAGGGTCCTCATGATAGGGTTAGTGCCCTGTAAGAAGAGATCAGAGCTTTCCCAATCTGTCTCTCTTGCTCTCTCTCTTTCTGTCTCCCCTCCCCCACCCCAAATGAGGACACAACAATGAGACAGCCATCTGTAAGCCAGGAAGAGGGTCCTTACCAGACACTGAATCTGATGGCACCTAGATCTTAGACCTCCCACTCTCTAGAAGTGTGAGAAATAAATGTTTGTTGTTTGAGCCACACTGTCTATGGTATTCTGTTATAGCAGCCTGAACCAAGGCAGTAACTGGGACTGATCTTGAAGGATCTTGTGAACAATAACATATTATCTGTGTTACCTTGGGAATAACCTGGGACTCACTTTCCTTAAGCATAAAATGAGTATTATGACAATACAATTGTGAGAATTAAATAACTTGATATTTGTAAAGTGCTTTAAATAGTACTTGGCACATAGTAAGTGTCAGCTATGTAATTGTTATAGTTGTAAGAACCGTTTTCATCTAAAATACTTGTCTTAACACCCCCTTTAGGTAACATTGCTGTTTTAAAAATATGAATCCTAGTTTCAAGTTCGGAAAACAGGGGCACCAGGGTAATCAACACACTTTTGGCTGGAAGCGATGGTAATCAACTCGACAGTTTGATCAAATAAATAGTTTATGATCTGACATGACTGAGCACAGCTGAATTCAGGGTCCAAAGATTGACGGGTTTGATGATATCATCAGTTTATATCAGTCTTCACTGGTTCTCTCATTCTCAATTTTTCTTTCTTTTGTGTTGCCTTTATTCCAAATAAGAAGTATGCTCGGCTAACCCCTTCAAGACTGCACTGTCTTTTCAGTTCGAGATCTTAATAAAACGGAGAAAGACCACCCGTTTTCTCCTAGAACCCATCTTGGTTCTTGTGCCTGCCCCAAAACTGTCCCCAGAAAGTAACAAGTATTCTTTAGTCATAACATACCTCAGGAGCTAGGCAAGTGTGTCTACTTAATAGTAGCCTTGTCAGAATCCTGTAGACTTTTGTGGAATAGGAGAAGAGTATATTCTAAAAAAAAGAAATAGCTTTGGGCTTCCCTGGTGGCGCAGTGGTTGAGAATCTGCCTGCCAATGCAGGGCACACGGGTTCGAGCCCTGGTCTGGGAAGATCCCACATGCCGCAGAGCGACTAGGCCCGTGAGCCACAATTACTGAGCCTGCGTGTCTGGAGCCTGTGCTCCGCAACAAGAGAGGCCGCGATAGTGAGAGGCCCACACACCGCGATGAAGAGTGGCCCCCACTTGCCGCAACTAGAGAAAGCCCTAGCACAGAAACGAAGACCCAACACAGCCATAAATAAATAAATAAATAAATAAAAGAAATAGCTTTAAGAAGAGAAAAATGTATGGATGTGTGCATACTACTGTACCATCCATGCTTTCTCTTCACTTTCCGTCTCTTCTCTAACATAGCTTGGCAGCTACCCAAAAGGATTGAGCAAATCTCAAAGTCTGTCCAATTGTTTGGTTTAGGTGTCCGTGTGGCTACTGCTGCCACCCCTACTTTCCCTCTTGAAATATTCAGAATCCTGTAGCTGCTTCCTCAAGAGTCAATGCAGTTCACCACTTACAGCAGGAGTTCTGGATTCAGGTGTTCAGATTCTTGCTATAGCACCTACTATGTCCCATGGTCAAACAACTTCACTTTTATTTGTACATCAGGAAAATGGGGATTATTGTATGCCTCTCTCAAACATAAGAGAGGCTTAAGTAAGGTGATATATATGTAAAATCTCATTATTTGCTAATTTTGATAAAATTATCACTGCTTCCTGGGTGACCTAGAGACCAATATAGATAAGTGCAGCACATGAGATTCCTTACAACAAAGAAAATGTTGAGAGAGAGTAGAATTTGGAGGGTGATAGTGAGAGCAATTCGTTGTGTTCAAGGGAGCAAGAATAACTAAACTCCTTGAGTTTCATTTTAGGATGTAGTATGATCACTGCCTCTGCTTTCATTCTTTTTATTTTGTTGTTATCCCTGGAAAATTCTAATATTTGATGTATTCAGAACATGTAATTCTTGTTTGATTCCAGAGACTGTCAAATGAATAAATAATATGTTTGTACTTTAGGTTTCATCTGGTTTTATTCAGTGTCGCTATTTTTGCTCTCTTGCTGTATTTCCTTGTGTCCTGCTTCCTCCTCTATCTTCTTTACAGAGAAAATCTTAGATGATTTCCTTTCATCTTAAAAAGCTTTTTATAATGATAAAAATATATATATAACTCTGCAACTCAGAGGCCAGGTATATTTTTTAGTTCTCAGTAGTGACAAAATGCTTTCCTCAAATGCTTCGACTGCATCGAGATCCCTTGGGCAGCCTTGTTCTTGCTTTGGCAAACCTGTGGAGAGGTCATTCACTTCATTCAAATTTGATGGCTCTGTGCATTTGCAATGTATGTCTAGAAAGCTATGAAGGCTAGCTCAACTCTTTCTCGGCATAGAGGTATTTTATCAAAACCTTTCATGGGCTTTTTAAATTTGTTTCCTATCTTTATCAATGTCTCCATGAATTTTTCATTCTGTCATGAGGTTAAAAAAAAAAAGACTTAAAATAGCGATTTAAATAACCCAGAATCAAATACTGTAAACTTCTCTGAATATACTTCCCTCTTCATTTTTATAAACATTTTTTTTCTTTGAAATTGTGCTTTTAGAGTAGGAGAGAGGGGTATCTACAGCAGCTGGTCATTTATTATCTGTCTTTGCAACAGCTGAGAGACAAGATCAGTTAATTCTTCTTGAGAGGCAACAGAGGAGAAATTATCAGGCCAATCTGTTTATTTCAGATGAGCACTTTGAATAGCCTTCTCTACCGCATGGCATAGAGGTTCACCTTAGATGCAGATGATCGTTGACCAAGAAAATATGGACTCACTGAAATACAAAGTATAGGTTTTTCAAGCTTAGAACACTGGCCTTGAAAAGGAAAGATGGGCTCTTGGAGAGTCTATAAAGTTTTCTGTATTCTACTTTTTGCAAAATGAAGAGGGATAAGAGAGCTCAGTCTTAAGCTACAGGACATGAAACCTGTTCCCAGAATGGCTTAGATAATTCTCCAACTTGAGAAAACTGAAATATTTTGGGGGAGGAGGTGACATTCTCCCATTATTTAAGATAAGAGTATTATCACCAGATCTTCCTCTGTAGTGTTATAAAGATGAAACATGGATTAGGTATTTTGAAGAGACTGAGTAAATAATATTGCATGCCTATATATTTTTATCTTCTATGTTATCTTAACATTTTTCAATGTAATATATGCTAGCTCTATGTCAGGCCACATGCTTTCTATGCCTTATCTTTATCCACCATAAAAACCCTATAAGGTACCCATTTTATAACTTTAAAACTGGAAGGTTCCAGAGAGGTTTCTAATATATTTTCATGAAAATGATCATGTTTCCATTGTCTTTAGGGAAGATAACTCAGAAGTTAGAAAAATCACTAGCTTACAGATTTTTTTATGGATGGTGACTAAATAAGGTCCTTTGTCATGTATTCTCATTCATAACCTAGTATTCTAGCGTGGTGCTCTCAAAGTGTGTCCCTGGGCCAGCAGTATCAGCATCACTGGGAACGCATTAGAAATGCAGATTTTGAAAACTTACCCTAAACCTATTGAATCAGAAATTCTGGTGGTTGAGCCCGGCAGTGCATTTAACAAGTTTCCCTGATGCACCGTAAATTTGAGAATTCCTGTTCCATTGGACAAGTAGTTCATTAACTTTAGTATCCTGAGGATACTGTGCAGACTGCTAAAAAAAAAGAAAAGAAAAAAGAAGATTTTAGCAACATTCATAATAATTCTTATTCAAGCTATGTGATATGGGTCCGAGATAATTGCATGTAAAGGAGCAGCCCAGTAAACCCAGTGTATGTGGACCTTATAATTATCTGGATTAGACAGAATGGCTTAGCACTGAAGTTGTTCAGCTTTCTATAAATGCAAAATGAAGGCCTATTGTTTATATATTGTGCTTACACTCCATATTAGGTTTGTGCAAACCAATTCACCCAGTTCCCAAAAATGGAGTTTTCAAATTATTGAATGAATTTTTAGAGTGTGATTACGGCAATCCACACTGAACATTCAATATTCTTTCTTCATGATGTTCCTTATGATGTACTTGCACTTGGGATGTAATTTTGCTATATATAATCAACTTCACATTTGTATTGTGTTACATTAAATCAGCTTAGCTTTCTTGCATTAGTTAAAGATTCCTTTTCTTTTAAGATTTGGAACCATGTTTTTTTAGCCAAAGACAAAAATCTTTGAGAGTTCTGGTTTAGGTAGCTTTCAAAATTGGAGGTTAGTTTATATAACTGTGTTAATATTCTCATTCCATAGACTGATGCTGAAAGAATACAAAGAGTTCATTGGTTTATTACATAGGACTGCTGCACTGATGGTATCACAACTGCTCCTTTAGTATGGTAGCTGCCAGCAGAAATACCAGTTTTAATGAAGCTTTGCACAGGCTCTTATCTCTTGCTGGGACCGACGCTGTTATAAATAGTTTGGCCATTGACTCATCATTAGACTCATATCGGGAATCAGCCCGAGCTCCTCTAGCTTACTCAGAGACCTGCCTTGCTTTATGATTCATAATTTTGTATTCATATAGAGTGGATAACACTCAATGGTCTTTTTTTTTCTTTGCTATTTTATATTACCAAATGGAGGTGTGGTCATTTTGTAATTTCTGGGTGGCTGAATTTTTCAGATATGCTCTTGCTGTGTGAGCAATTTGTCAAGGGTAAATGGTGTTATTTCTACTCCCTTACCATCGGGCAAGAATACCTCAGAGAATGAACAGCGCTCTCTCTGTGCGTGTGCGTGTGCGTGTGCATATGTGTGTGTGTGTTTAGGAAAGGCGAGGGGAAGAGAGGATAACTTGAATTTATCAAATTTTTTTCAGTGAGAAAAAAGGAAATGCCAATGTCTTATCACTGTAGATTCTAGAATAAGGTAATTCTATCTTACCTGCCACTTGCTTTGGATAGGTCTAACACCTTTCCCCTGTATGATATTAAGGAGTTGGCATGGTTCAATAACCATGAGCAAAGTAAGCAGGATTTGGGTAAGACATAGATGGGTGTATGAGTCACATATTAGAAGAGTAATACTGCTAGCTGCCATAACAAACCTCCCTCAAATCAAAGTGCTTTAAGTGCTTTAATACCTATTTTCCTCATGTCATAGTCTACTGTGAGTAGCACGGGTCTCCTAGGAGTCTGTTTCTGAAGGGGTTACTTAAGGATTTCGGTTCCTTGTATAGCGTGGTTCCACACTCCTGAAGTCATTTGCCTGTGGCGAGAAAGAGAGACAGAGACAGAGAGAGACAGAGAGAGAGACAGGGAGAGAAAGAAAGGAAAATCTGGAATTTAAGGGTTTACCCTTGGAAGTGGGAGTGCCTCATTTCTTCCTGTATTCTATTGGCCGAAACTAATTCAAAGTCACAATCTCACTGCAAAGAAGGTTGGCATGCATCCTAATGTGTGCTCCAGAACAGTCAATATAATTGGTTAGTATCCAGTCCGTCCCTTCTGGTCACCAATAACTTTTTCATTATTCCTCTTATATGGAACACATTCAGCCTTTCCCAATGCTATTAACACCCAAATTCCATCAGCCATGGCATCCATCTCGAAAATCTAGGATCTTTAAGTAATGTTTGGACCAAATATTACTCATTTTGTTCTAGAGACCTACTGTCAAAAAGATATATTATTTACACACACTCCTCCCAACAACCACTCAATTATTTAATGGTGAAACAAGGAGGGCATAAACACAGAATATTCTTATTCTAGGAGTAAAAGAAAAACACAAAAGTCACTGGTCTCTAATAATAGAAAATTCTGGCAGTCAGACTATGTAAAAGCTGCTCTCCTGGGTTGGGGAACCAAGTCAGCTATGTGGGAGGGGCTCCTGTGTTAATTTTCCCCATATTCTCCTTGATCAGATCTTTGTGATGCTTCTCCTTGCTCAATATCCTCCTTAGCCATATTCGAAGTATGTTTTTGGAGCCTTATTTTTTCTTATACATTAGGGACCCAATAGTTATTTTAAGTATTTGTCAAAGATCCCCTTGCTACCTTTTAAAGCCAATTTCTCTGATGCTACATTTTCTTCAAAAACTTAATAGGTTTCTGATCTGTTCTCTCTGAGTAAGTTCCATGTGTCAGAAACCATGCCCAATGTTCTCCACTAGACATTACTCTCCAATCTGTTGTTCTATTTCTTTTTTCTTTTTGTGGTCTCCATATATTTCTGGACCTATTTCTGGTCAAGCTCTGCCACAGAAAATAATAAAAATAAATCCAGAATATATGGACAATATCACTAAAAATTGGACAGAATATTTTTTTCAGCTATGAATAATTGACCAAAACACCTGCTTTCACTTGCTATTCTCTTCTCATTAAAAAACAAAACAAAAATCCTGTAGGAAAATTACTCATTAATTTTTACTCCATATTTTATCCAAGAATTCTGAGTGAGACCCTGAGTATAATCCTTATGCCTAGTGATACTTAGTTTAGCCACCATCCTTTCCTATAGTCACTGCCATTTACTGTCTCTTGGGCATATTACTTAATCTTTCTAAATCTCTTCTCTAAAATGTCGATAATAATGATATCCTCTCCCTAATGTCACTTTGAAGATTAAATTAAATAACATTACATTTCTTAGTACGGTGTCAAAGCCCTCAGCATATAATTATTATTATTGTTGCTTTTATCACAATTGTCATCCATACTTTGGGTTTTACAGACATATGGTATCTGCTATATATTTTATACAAGCAATATTTATTGACCTGGATAAAAAACAATGATTAAGACAGGACTTCAAAAAGCTGAGTTTTGTACCGTTTTATGAATAATCCATAGCAATTTGTGAAAATTCAATTCTTATGCTCAGCACTGCTTTCCTTCACCTGATCAGCTTATAAATGTCCACTTATTTATTCAATGAACAGCATTTGGAATAGCAGATGGCTTTGAGTTGCATGCGTATTATTTCTTTGGGCCTTAGTGATATACTGAGCAATCATTTGCTATGTAATGGTTGCTTCAGGAAACAGAGCAATTTATTCCAAAAGTACAGGGCCGACACATGGTACATGGGCACAATGGCATAAATAAACATACACAGGTGGCAATGACATTAATACAACCAATGTAAGTACTAGCAACAGATTTTAAGCACCAATCTGCCCTTGGGCTACAACAAGCATTACCCATATTACCATTCTTGATTTGTTTTAGGAAGATATTAACTAACTTTTGCTTTTAACTTCTTGTTTTAGACTTAGTATGCTGAATCAAGGTTCTGAATAATGCACTGTAGTTAGCCTAGTTCTTCAAGTTCTATTCAACTTGAGGCCTGATTCAACAGGCAATTCAAGTAAGAAAAATACCTACTAATTTACTTACCACTATGTGTACAAACATATTTCTTTCCTAGATAAGACTTGAGGCATTGGCTATCAATAACAAAATCTATTTACAATGTATTTCCTGGAATACGTTTTCCTGGCCTCCATATAGAAATAGAAATATAGAAATATAGTGTCCACCATAGTACTTGCAATTGCCAACTTTGCTGAGATTTGGGGTAGATGTATTGGCATTATCTGAATCTGACAGATCCTACAACTGTTATTTAATGGGACCTATAGGTTACCACTTCCTCCCATCCCAATGCTTACTGTTTGCTAAATAAAGCAGGTCACTTTCTCTGACTTTTAAGGGATTCAGGGTTGTACAATTAAGCCACAAATGCTGACAAGATAAGAGTAATATCTTTTCTTCTTCAATCACCGCTTTTCTCTCTTTTGGTTTCTTTGATTTTAGTAAGTCAAGACACAATCTTTTCTGTGCTCTAGAAAAGAAAAAAAAGCAACTCCAGCTTGAAATGTGTTTATCTGTGGGAACAGGGCTGGAAATCATACTCTCACATTCATTTTGTGCTGCCGTTCTTATTTAATATTTAATCATCACAACTTGCTATAACCTAGAAAGAAGAATTGAATAAGACCAGCAGTAGTTTTTTTTTTTTAATGTGCTCACAAGCTATTTGTTTTTAAATTAAATCTTTTATCCAGAGGCCAGTGTGTGTTGGGTGGGAAGAGGGTGCAGCTATAGACTTCTGGAAGGTTAAGGTGAGCTTGTAAACTTACTATATAGATGTGATTAATTTTCTGATATTTTCCTAGTTTGTAATTTGATCTCAAGGAACTCCTAGTATAATGACTTCAGCACTATGATTTTATCAGCATGAAACATACTCTACATTTTCTATTCAGAAATTCCCCTGACCCGACCCTTTTCATCTCGGAAACTACACTCACATTAGGCAAAACATTCTTGAAAAACGTCTCATCCTTGGCTTCTCCACTTTCTACTCCCTCCTTAATGCTTTCCTCCTAGTTTTTCACATACTTCACACCCACCAGAGATTGCTTTTAAGGGGATCACTTCTCACCTACCTCTATTTTGAAAATCCAGTGGAGGTCTCCCCATTCTCCTCTTTTGCTGCTTTCAGGAATATCTGGCACAAATAAGCTCTTCTTCTGAAAGAATTTTCCTCTCAGTTTCTGGGAAGACATATTCTCTGGTTTTGTTTCTACCTAATTTTCTTCTCTTGATATTTCTCTGCTATTCCTGTACACACACACACAAATATATATGTTAATTATTATGCCAGTTATTATTAAAAGTGTTTGGATTTTTGTTTCTATAATTGTATCGTTGAGCTTACCACTGAGATCCAGAGTTGGTAACTACCTAACAACTTGATACTTCCACTTGAAAATCTAATAGCAATGTGAAATTTAATATGTCAATCACAATTCTTTCTTTTAAACCACCCCTAACATTTTTCCTCCTTCAGTGTTTAGTCTCCTTAAATGACACCACTGTCTATCCGTTGGCTCAAATCAAAATTTTAGGAATCATCCTTGAGTCCTCTCTCTTATCATCTGACCATGTATTCATTTTTCATTCATCCATTTATTAAAGAAACATTTATTGAACAGTAACAATGAACTATTGCTTTGAGCCCTAGAGATCCAGTAGTAAACAACCATTAAGTTCTCTGCTAGGCTGGAACTTACATTTAAGTAGGGAAAGACAAGTAATAAACAAATGGATACAACACTTGTTTGTTATAAGCACTTTGAGCAGCATGGGAATAGGGTCATGTAAAAGGGCGAGGGTGACTCTGAAATTGTGGCATCTGAAGAGTTCTCTTTAAGAGATGACATTAATCTTGAACCTAAATGACAGAAGAAGAAGAAAGATGAGGAGGAAGAACAAATTTAGGATGCAGCTTGACTTGTCTGAAGAAAATAAATTGGCTGTTATGGCTTTATAGTGGATAATGGTGAGAGTCATTTGAAATGAAGTCAAACAAGTAGGCAGGGGTCAGGTCATGTGGATATATATAAACCAGCTTAAGGAGTTTGTAACTCATTCTAAGTGCAGTGATAATTCGTGGAAGGATTCTAAGCAGGGGGATAATAGAGAGGGACTTATCTTGTAAAAAATATAAGTACTGCCCTATCTAATCCAAATGCTGTTTCTTTTTGCTTAAAATCTTTAATGAAATTCATAATTAATTGAATAGATGAGTGCTTTGCATATAGCAAATGCACAAAAATATCAAATGAATGAATGATAAAATAAGCAAAAATATGTTTTACATAATTTTATGTCTGTTAATTTTTTTTAAATTTCAATATTTTAAAATTAAATTGTAATTTGGAGTTTTCTGTTTTATCAAAATTAGTAGATTTGGGGTGAATTTAATTAACTTCAATTCAATAAATTCTCATTGTATGTTATGTGTCTTCTTTATAAAAAAAAATGTTATGAAAAAGGAAATAAGGCATAGTCTCTGCCCTCAAGGTACTCAGACTCTAATAAGACATATAATAATCCAACATGAGAGTAGATCACAGCACTTTCCCAACACAAAGGCAAACATGGGCTTTCTAGTTTTTTCCTTCCTTCTTGCCTTCATTCTCTCTCTTTCTATTTCTATAAAGTTACATTAGACCAGGCACAGAAACAGAACAGAAATATGGAAAGATTTTTAAACAATCAAGGAGAATGTGAAGGACACTGATAATTTATAGGCACCAGGTAATTTTATATCTATTGGCATCTGAGACTAATACATCTCTAAATTTGGTTACAAATCATTCTGAGCTTGATTATAGAATGGCTTTGTACTAGTCAGCTTGGTTTGCCATAACGAGATAGCACAGACTGGGTCACTTAAACAACAGAAACAACGTGTTTTCTCATCATTTTGGAGGTTGGACGTTCAAGATCAAGTGCCAGCAGCATTGGTTTATGCTGAAACCTGTCTCCTTGGCTTGCAGATGGCCGCCTTTTCACTGTATTTTCACATGGCCTTTCCCCTCTGCATATGCAGAGAAAGTTAGTTCTGGTGAGTTCTGGTGTTTCTTCCTCTTCCTAAAAGGACATCAGTCATTCAGATTACCCTATGATCTCACCCTCAATTACCTCCCTAAAAGTTCTATCTCCAAAAACAGTCACATTGGGAGTTAAGGCTTCAATATGTGAATTTTGGTGGGAACTCAATTCAATCCATAACAGGCTCTATACACTCACAATGGACTATTGCATTAATTATCTCTTAAATCGTTCATAAATCTAGCTGTTTAAAACAACAAAAGTTTCATTATCTTGACATTTCTGTGGTACAGGAATTGGAAGGGGCTTAGCAAGGTGATAGTGACTCAGGGTCCCTGATGAATTTGCAGCCAAAACATCAGCTGGTGCTGTAGTGTTCTGAAGAATAAACCAGGGCTAGAAGATCCACTTAACCATGGCTCATTCACATGGTTATAATTTAAAACTATCACAGCCACCTAAAATAATTCTTAGTTTTATAAATCTTTATGTTGCTAAATAATTTTAATCCCATTGTAGGTACATGGCATGCCTTAAAACTAAAGAGAGTTGGAATCTATAAGAAATGGATGAGTTGAACTATTTACTCTGAAATTCAGAAAAGATTTCCTGAGGTGACTCAGCCACTGGAAGTAGAAATAATAGAAAAGGGAGGGACTAGTATTTTTATCAGTATAAGCTATAGGAGTCTTGAGTTTTACTAGTTCATAAGAGTTTGTGTGTTAGCAAGGAAAAAAATGCCTGGTAATTGATTATATTTTAATGTCATATATTAAATAATTCATTTTTTACCGAGATATTTCTTGAGGTATTGTTAAAAAGAGACACTGGCCCTCACAGAAGATAGCCAGAAATGATTACTTACAATTGTTTTGCGATGTATGTTCATCGGTCCTAATAGTATAATTTTCTGAGGCTGTGCATATGTGCTTTGATTTTGGTTTTGCACAGTAAGATACGGCATATTGGTGTCCTTTCACTTTAGAATAGCCATTTTTTTTTCTTTTGACCTGCTAAGCTATTTCAAGGACCGAGAATAAAGCAGCAACTAAAGATGTGTTTTAGATGCTATCACTGGAAGTGTTTCTTCAGATGTCAACAGGTGTTCAAAGGCCGAGAAGACCTTAACCTTGCAATATTGAAGTGAGGATTATAATTACTTTTAAAATGATAGTGTAGTTGGCAATGAATTTTCAGAAAGTGCAACATTGCAGTTTATGGCCTTTTTCAAAATTACAAGGAATCTCTGATCTTGTAAGTAAATTCCAGTGGAAAGTACCCAGGAAGAGAAGACTAGAGATCTGGGTTCCAGAGATGTGAGCAGACCACTTAGCCCTTTTGCCTTCTGTTTCCCTCACTACAAAATGAAAAGTTAGGGCTCATTGCTCTCTGAGGCCTCTCCAAGTTCCACAGTTCTGTGATTATTATTTTGAAATAGAAAATATAGAGTATTTGATTGCTGATTGCCATGAAAATATCAATGAGAACAATGAGCTGTAAAAGATGCAATTTTAGGGCTTCCCTGGTGGCGCAGTGGTTGAGAATCTGCCTGCCAGTGCAGGGGACACGGGTTCGAGCCCTGGTCTGGGAAGATCCCACATGCCGCAGAGCAAATGGGCCCGTGAGCCACAACTGCTGAGCCTGCGCGTCTGGAGCCTGTGCTCTGCAACAAGAGAGGCCGCGATAGTGAGAGGCCCGCGCACCGCGATGAAGAGCAGCCCCGCTCGCTGCAACTGGAGAGAGCCCTCGCGCAGAAATGAAGACCCAACACAGCCAAAAATAAATAAATAAATTAATTAATTAATTAAAAAAAAAAGCAGCATAGATCAGCTTTGTCAGTTATTGTAGTTTGTATAAGTGGACTCATACAGTACATACCACTTCATGTTTAAAAAAGATGCAATTTTATTTCCTATGTGACCAAGCCAATTTAACATTTATAAGAATTTTTTAATGAAATGAAGCTATCCAGGAAATAGTTTACATCAATATTAAAATTCTATTATAATAGCAAGGTTGATATCTAAGAACAGCTTTACAGACCCTATGATGACCAAAGGAGTTATCTATTAGTGATTTATTCCTGCCGAAAAATTCAAGAATTATATAACACAAACTCTTTCTCTATAACGTCTAGAATTAGCATATTGGATTAGCCCAGAGATATGATCTCATAATGAATGTTACCACGTAATGGTTTCCAGAGAGGTGATGAAGGATAACACTTTTCTAAACATATTATCACCAAAGGGTTTAGTACTGGGAGGGAACTAAAAGTCTTTGAGTTAGCTATGTTTAAGCCATAGTACTCAGATATTTACATATATCATGTCATTTAATAAAATGGATTCATAAAATTACTTAAGCTAAGATTGAATGTCATTAGCTTGGGTAAATTTTTGCTGTAGACAGAGGGTCAGAAGAGTTGACAGTAAATACTTGCTATGTGACCTTAAGCTGATCATATAACCTGGGTTGACCTTAATGCTCTCATCTCTGAAATTAAGGATTTGGAGTGATGGATCTCCTTGTGCAGTTGAAAGTTATAGGATTTAAAGTTAAACCTGTATTTGATTGTCTGCTCTTTTATTTCCTGATTATATAACATTAAGCAAGTTAGTTAAACATATAAAGACAATTTCTTTAGCTGCAAAATGGGGATAACATGAAGCGTCTTTCAGGGTTGTCCTATGGATTAAATGAGACACTGCACATCAGCTGTCTCACACTAGTCCAGCATATAGTAGGCGCTTTGAAAAATGGGACCATATCGTTATGTTCTCTTTGGCTTCAAAAATAGACGAATTTATTTTAAAATTTTCATCTAAATTTTTCCTTAATTGGACTAACAAGATTGGAATGACCATATATATTAAGGTTGTTTTACTCAAATTAAACTAGATGGAATCAAATGATTCCTCCATCAGTGTACTTTGTTAACAGTTGTAATGGAATTTTATATTTGTATTTTATAATAGTGTTAAGAGTTCATGAATATGCATGCATAAGTAGAACTGTTTATATCATGTGAGTGTCACTTTGAAATTTCAGTACTTGGATAAGATTTGAGATCATAGGCATAGAGTGATATTTAAGATGCAGAATGGATACTTTGGTTGAGTAAATGCCAAATAATTTTCACTAACATTGAAAAGGCCAACTACATTAAGATAATCTATCTGTTTTGCCAGTGGTATCTTCCCTCCTGCCATTCTCTTCTGGTCTAGGGTTTAGACTTGCTTTTTGGTGACTGATGTCATGGAGCTGTGCGACACTGAGGCAAACTCTAAAAACTCCATACAGAGGGAATTTATGCCTGAATATATGCTATACAAGATTTTGCTAGAGAAATCAAATACACAAAGTGAAACGTTACATGTTTCATAGTCTGACGCTCTACTCTGAAATCTCTCTGGTAATGGCAGGCCTAGTACATTTCACACTAAAAGACATTCAATAAGTGATAAAGTGCAAAAACAGGTTTATTAATAGCCTACACAAAATGTCATGAAAGTTAAGGCAAATTACATATAAACCTGATAGTTCACTTGGGTGGTAAGATGCTCCAATTTCTGAAGGATGCTGAAATCCTTTCAAGGACCTGAAGTAGAGGCCCTTGCCAGTTTATTTTATGGGCTCTAATTGTCAAGATGCCCATCTGGCCCCATGGCTCACTTTCTGCTGGCAAAGCTGCCTGGCTGGCCATCCATATCATCTGGAGCGCAGGTGCTTATATCCTGGGTCACTGACGTGTTCACAGGACCACACGCTATGTTCACAGTAGTGGATGTAGCATTTTTATTTTAATATTAAAAACAAACACATGAAGGCTATTGGAAGGCTTTACTCTCAATATGTTTCTCACGTCCATGTAATACTATTTAGGCACAACTAATCATCTCATGGCAGCTATGATATATCAGTTTAAGTTGTGGGAAGATAAAAAAGTACTAAGGCTTGTCTTGCAGACTCCCCTGTGAAGTGTTGAGTTATTGAGTAACCATATGTCCTAGTTGGTCTTGGACACCCTCTGTGTAGGTCTGTTATCACAGTATAATTACTGAAAACTTTTTGGTTTATCCTCAAAATGTCCTGGTGTGGACAATAAATTATATGGTTATCCCATAATCTCCTTAGCAATGTCATTCAAGCGCCCAGACTTCTTAAGATTCTACTCTTTTCTACTTTTAAGCACTGAATTCAGAACTGGATAAATAAACTTCTCAACTATGTCTAAACAATAGGTGGGTGATCCTAGAGCAATCTTATGCAATAAGTTAGTAGATGCTGATGCAGGCAGATGCTAAAAGAAATTGGTTGGTGTTAATGACCAATGTGATACGTATTAAGGTAAGTGGAGGCAAGGGATTGAAATGGCAATGTTAGGAGCTCCTATTAGCAGAAAGTAAGACTGTTGCCGAAAGATCCTACTAAATGGCATAAGGAAGAGGGCTGAAACAGAAGTTTAAGAGGCCAGGAGAATATGAACCCCAATGAGTAAGGCTGAATGTGTGACAAACCAATAAGAGAATTTGTCAGGTTATTTTGGTGAGGAAAAATTGTGTTAATTCTCGTCAGTAACAGAAGCAGTGAATATGAGTTTTAGGAAGAGACTTTTAGTAATAACCCTAGCTCCTTGTCAAAGGTATCTTGGGCTTCCCATTTAAAAATGATATCTATGTTATAGAGATGAATCCTGTTGTAGCCATCAACTAATCTTCCTTTTCCCAATTCGAAGCTCACTAAGCAGCTCTTCTTTTTTCCCTTTGAGGAGAAACACATCATTTATATTTCTCAGTACTAATTAGTAAATTAGTATCCTGGTACCTGTACATGAAAGATCATACCAATTCAGTTTCATGTAAATTTAATCAATATGAAGGCATTCCTAATTTCAAGCCACAGTGAGGCATGAGCACCACCCAGTAAGCAAAGATCATCACTGTGCTTTGTGATTAAACATTTAATATCACCCTGGGAAACACTTCACTTCATGATTTCCTTTATCATTAAAAAAAAAAAATGTGCTTATCCACTATTGTGAAGTCAATAGAGGCGAAGTACAATAAGTATTTCCAAATTTACATATTACATACTGAAACTTGAAAAATACTACATTACGTATTCAAAGCCATAGAGTGAATCAGTAGTAATGTAAAGAGGGAGTAGAGCATAGGTTTTCCAAGTTCTTGTTTTTTGCTCAGTTTATTAGCATACACATTTAAAAGCTGTGGATTAAATCATGGGGGAAAATGCAGGCTTACACCTTTTTTCAGAAAAGACACAAAAGTACTTAAGCATACTCGTCATGATTTCATTTAAAGAAATACTTACCTTGATGCTGTCTTATTTACAAGGCAATCAGAGCCATTAGCCTAAGATGACATTTTCAGTTGACATTAAACATCTTAGGCCTATTTTAGATAACATTTAAATCCTAGACTTAGTTTGGCTACATCTTTCCAATGATGAATGCTTTTCCCATCTTTGAGTGCTCTTACGTGTGACCTGTTTTAATTTTTTTTGCAAAGGTCGTACAGTCATAAAATAAAAATTCAGGAGTGAAAGAAAATAGAATTAAAATTGTCTTCTTCTCTCCTTAGCCCCCACAGAGCCTAGTTTCCTTCCCCAGAAGTAAGTACTGTTACCAGTTTCTTGTATATTCCTCCCTCTAATTTATTGTTTGAGAAACACACATAAACACGTACATAATTTTAGCATTTTACACAGAAAATTAGTATACTATACTTATTACTCTATGCCTTGCTTTTAAAAAATGTTTCCATATATAGCATAGCATTCATTTTTATATCAGTTTAAATAGAACTGTCATGTTCTTTTTTAATGGTGCTTGAAAAAGTATTCTAGTATTCCACTGAATATAGGAGCACAACTGACTTGAACCAGCCTCAGTTAACAAACTTGTATTTCCAATGCTGCTCTGAATTTCCTTGCACATCTGCTTTTTGCTCAGATGTGAGAAAGCTAAATAATGAGGAGTTGAATATCTGGATAAAAGTGCACATGAATTTTAAAATTTTGTAGTTATTGTCTACAGAAATTGCAATAGATGGTATTTCAGTTTACGTTTCCTCCAAGTATGTGTAGGAATACAGGAGAATGCATCTTTCTTTCACCCTTGCCCACAATGTGTAGAAACGAAATCTTTAGTTCTTCGTGCATATGCTAGGGGAAAAACAATTTGTAGTTAAAATTTAGAATTTTCTTATTAAAAATTAATTTTGGTATTTTACTGTGTTTAAGACTCAGTTTCTATGAAATGTTTTTATCTCTTTCCTTGAAGGAAGAAAATGCTAGTGTTGTCAATATCCATACTTCCCTTTGTCATTTATTAAGGGACCAACCTTCCTCATAGGTAAATGTCTAAATTCTTACTGGAGGGATGTGTGTAATGTGTGAACACAAATATGTGTATAATTTCTGGGTTATATCATCTCATTGCCTTTTCTCTTTAGTAATGATGAATATTTGTACAAGATGAGGAGATAGACCAGCCATTTTAGGTCATGGATAGAAGTTACATTTTTAGGGAAGCTGGGCAACAATATAACACCTGGGCTACTTATACACACATTATTATATGAGACAGAATAAAACCCCTAATTTTAAAGCTATCTTGTTTTAGCTATTATTATTTTGGTAATTTTTTACAAAACATCTGTATTTTAACTAATATGAAAAAATTATATTGGGTCATTTGTATTTTTCTTATTAATTTGTAGATACCATTATATATAAACAATAAAAAACTGAATAATTTATACAAAATTTTCCTCTCCAGTTTAGTATTTATTTGACTTTATGATTTTTTTTGCTAAAGTGAATTTTTTATGTTTGTGTTATCAAATTTATCATAAAAATTTCCTTTTATGGAATCTAGATTTTGAGTAATTTTTAATTAATATAGTGAGTAAATAGGTTTCCTGAGTTCTGTGAGCCATTCTAGCAAATTAATCTAACCCAAGGATTGGGTTGTAGGAACCTCTGATTTATAGCCAGTAGGTCAGAAGTACAGGTAACAACTTGGACATGTGACTGGTATCTAAAGCAGAGGGCAGTCTTAAGGGACTGGAGATAGTGTCAGAATTGAATTGAATTGTAGCATAGCCAGCTGGTGTCTGAGAATTGCTTGTTGTTGGAAAACCTCTCCCCCACACATTGAAATTGGGTCTCAGAATCCTTTTAACACCTTAAATTTATACAATGTTTCATGTCCATTATATCTCAATAAAACTGGAAAAAATAAAACAATATAGTACTACAGCCTACCATATTTGACAACCATCACCAAATTTTCCTGGGCAGATTTAAATGTTCCTTCTATATACTTTTTATAACATCATTTTGTTGAAAATGCTCCTATTTTCTCCCATATAGACATTGAACTTTATAAGTGCTAGTACTGTTTACTGGTATCATCCCAGTGCCTGGGTTGCTTGATAAATTTACATAGAGGTGAATAAATGTGTGGTCCTTAAGACAGACAGTTGATTTAGAATTCTATTTCATTCTCTTATAGAGACAAATAATATATAGAGAGATATTGTAACAGACTTCATTAAATATAGAACAGCATTGCTAGAAAGTAAGTGCATTAGGTATTTTGATAGATACTGATTAGGATCAAAAGTGTACATTTAGCCTATTAGGATGAATATCACTTAATTATTTTAAGAGTAAAACCAAATATCCGAGGTTATTAGCCATTTGAGATCCAGACAAATCATTTCAGAGACAAGGAGAGAAACACTATTCCACTAATTTATAAAAAGTGTCAGACTTCAGTGAATTATAAAGGAAATATAGCTGAAAAGAAGAAAACGTGTGTCAGTTAATGTATTTTTCATCCTCAATTCTTTATGTTTATATCTATTGCTTCAAAATATTTCTAAATATTAGAATTTCTTAGACACTATTAGAAATAATACATTTGTTTAAAATCAATTAAAAATACCCTCCAGTATTTGGAAACTTTGGCAAGAAAGCAAATCTATTCAGATACACTCTGCAACTAGCCCTAAGACCCTATTGTACTGGTAGACATTCATTGTTGTAGTTGTTGTTTTAGCTATTCAGTGTCTAGTCTCACTTCTAGTAACAACCTTCCAAAAGACAATTTCTTCTTGCATTCTTGGAGAGAGTATCATTAATATTCATTGTCTGTCCCTAGACAAGATGTAGACAGGTAAACCCAGCAAAGCCTATTAGACTCTATCAGGACTTTGAATCATAAGCTAAGTGACCCACATGGGAGAGGGGGAGCAGAGCTGATTGATCAAAGCAGCAATAGGAGACTCAATTTGTTCTTGCTCGCTCAGCCTTTGGGGCTATATTAGCTCTTGCTCTGTGCTAATTCAGGTCTTCAGTTCTTCCTTCAATGAATTCTACTTTCCCTCACATTAGCCAAGGTAAGGCTCTGTGAATTGCAACTAAAACACCATGAAAAGACTTGTTACAACGATTTGGTTTCAGCATTACTCAAGCACCTTCCAATCATCTTATTAGTTCAATTTGAGTAACATGACTCACAATTGTCAAATTCTTTTCAAATATGAAACAAGCAAACAAGCATGGTAGCTGATCCCATATCTCCAGTGCATGGATTTCAGAATGGTTTTACCTACAACACAGGGCAAACAAAATCATGATAAAGAATGCTTAATGTTTTTAGAAGTTTATAATTTTTAAAGATTTTTCACATTTATTACCTTATTTAATCCTCATAGGAACTCTGTGAAGTGGACAGAAAAGGATATATTACTCCCATCTTCAAGGGAGGAAATTAAGTTTGAAAAAGAAAAAGGAACACCAGAGAGCTATTGAGTTAGAGGAATATGTCACATAAATAAAATCATTTTGCATACCAAGTCTAAAAGTACATTGTAAAACCATATCTAGGGAAATCCTTTATTTTAATGTAATTATTTTATGTATAAGAAGCCATTCTAAAAAAAAAAAAAAAAAAAAGAAGCCATCTGCTTAAAAAAGAAAAAAAAAAAAAAAGAAGCCATCTGCTTAAAAAAGAAAAAAAAAAAAAAAGACTGGTCTTTCAATTCAGTGTTTGATCCCTGAATATTCCATTCCTCAGTAAGTGTTATTCCTACTAGTCTAGTTAATAACCTTGACTGTGTAAAATCTGATAGTAACTTTCTATTCAAATAATGTATAGGGACATATGGTATTATTCTGACTCAAGGTTGAAGTTGATGATGGTATTTTCACCTTCAGTGGGGTCATGAAGTTCTGCACTAAAGAGACTGAGTATGGGAAAGAAGAATCTTTATTTTCTGAAGTCCACAATAGCTACTCAACCAGCAACTATTACAGAGTACAGCCAGGGGCTGACAAATAATCATTCAGGATCTATCTAATTTTAAAATTCTTTATATTAATATAAGTTACCATACACACACACAAACACATATATGTATGTATATGTATGCAAACATGTTTATATCTTAGAAACAGATTCAGGGAATTCTCTGGTGGTCCAGTGGTTTGGACTCTGAGCTTTCACTGCTGAGGGCACGGGTTCGATCCCTGGTAGGGGGACTCCCACAAGCTGTGCCACATGGACAAAATTTAAAAAAAAGAAATAGATTCAGTTATTATTACTAAAAAGTCTGGAAAATAATATTTTATAACTATTACAGTTTAAAATATTCCCCCTTTTTATGGCTTACAGCAAATTGACTCCATTTCTTTCTGTTGTTTTCTTTTTGGAAAAAGGAAACAACTAGCTATCACCATTTCTAAAATAGACTTCATATCTCTGAAGGCCATTCTTAAATTATTCTTTAATTGCTTTTTCCCCAGGCTAAATTATCCTTTTTATTTTTACTTTTTTTCATATAGGCCTTGTGTTTCAACCTTTAATTATCTCCTTTGCTCAACCCCTGCCAAACTCACTACACATATTAAATTGCCATTGATTTTTTCATTTGGGTGCCCAGTGGGTACACAGAACTCTATAAAAAGTATTTTTCATTCATATCCTTGTGATTTCAGCCAAGTACAGAAATTCTGATGTAAATTTGAATATCATTCCATATACTGTATTAGAGGTTAAAAGATGAGACCTGTGAAGGGTGACTTTTTCAGATAAAATCTGCCCCTACTATGGAGTTTTATGTTAATGTAGGGCTAGAAACTTACATAGTTTCATTTCGTTATTCAGAAAAGTGTTACCTTCTTGTCAGATTGCCCATTGCATCTATGATTTTTAGGTTTATATGGCAACATTTTGGACATTTACCTTTCATAATCATAAGAATAAGAGAAGGAAAAAATCTACAATTCAGATTGGCTCTCTATTTACTAATTTGTCTGTTTTCACTGCCAAACCTAAAAAAAATAAGCTAAAAAACTAGCCTGTTTTGACTGACAAGTATTTTTTTTTCAGCAGACTCAAGCATTTTGATTTAAGTGTTAGTCTAAATAGTCAAGTTTGTGGCAATAGACACACTAGTTTTCCTTTATTTGTTTGAAGCAAAAAATTCAAGGGTTCACATTTCAGCTTTCAAGATCCTCTTTCCTTCCTCCAGTCTGTTTCCTTTTTCCATTCTCAAGCTGAGGTCATCAACTAATGCTACTGGGCAACTAGTTGCTAGTAAAACCATCTTCCATATATTTCATAGGAATGGCTATTCAACACCATTATACCTATACCTATTTTTGTGTACCTGTTATAGAACTATAATTACTCACCCTCTGGAGCCTGGTGTAATGAGTCTGCTCCCTACAAACTATGTGATTTATCTAATTCACATGACTACTTTGATCCTCAGTTTTCCCCTCATCTATATTTAGTTTCCATATTGGGCTAATGTGCAGATTAAAGGTAAAATACTGTATATAAGATTCTTTGCACATTGCCTAGCATACAGTAAGTACTACCAAAATGAATGCTATTAAAATACATAATATTTATTAATGGTATTAATTCATAAAATGGAGATACCCAAGCATAGTTGGGCAAGGCTAGTTACTATAAATGATAATCCTCAAAAACTCAGTGGATTAAATAACAGTTTATTTTATCACACTTAGAAAAATTTAAAGCTTATCTGAATAACAAACTAAACTCTTTTTATCTTTGAAAGTAAAACCATAGTAGAAAATATAGAAATATCAAAGAGCACATGGATCCTTTCTGGGGAAAAACATAAAATTTTATTTGACTATTAGATGTGAAATTTACTATTGTATATTTAAAGGGAACTGCTTTAGAGAAAGGAACATAAAAGTAAAATAGAATTTAAAATATTCAAATTTCAAAATCTAATAATAAACTTTATCTACCCTGTAGCTGACCTACCATCTTATTACTAATTAGGTTCTTAATACTTTAAAATATTAAACTGAATTTTCAGAGTTTGAGGAAGCACATAGAGAACAAGTGGAAAACATACCATAATTTGCTTCAGATGTTAGAAAAGTACAGTATGCTTTCTCTAACTGTAATCCCCTCCCTTGTAACAACATTAACTTAAAATCATTTCTAAATTGTTTTTATTTACAAAAATGCACACACAAAGACTGTCTTTGCAAAGCCAATGTTTTTGTTTTTCGAAGCAATCATGTATTTTTATTTTTAAAAATTATGACGTGAAATGTACAAAAAGCAAAAGTGTGTGTTAAGAATTGAGAAATCTGTTCATACACTGGTAATTGAACTAAAATTTAGTGACTAAATGATGAACGTTTGGATATAGATTTCATGGAACTGATAAAATATAATATTTTATAACATTTACAAATAATATGCTGCCACTTCTAAGAAAATATCTGTACTTTAGATCTGGCCTTGAACTCTTGCTGTAGTGGAGAGCTTGCTGGATGGAATACCAGGAGGTCTGTGTTCTAACCCAGGTTTTCCTGGACAGCCTCTGGAAACTCAGACAGGCGTTGATTCTAAGCTTCAGTTATCCCACTAAGAAAGGAATAGCATTTGAATGGTGAAAATAATATTGTGTAGCATTTAGGTGACTGCTAAATGGGAAAATACATATGAAAACACCAGGCAAGGATTTAGGCTCATGGTAGACATTCAACACGTCCATTCAATAAATTGCCCGTTCCCTACTTTAATTCCTTTCTCTTTTTTCCTTCTCTACTCCATCCCTCTTCAAACCTCTAGAAATTCACAGCTCTGTATAGTCTCTACAGACCCCAAGAAACCATAACTTTGAACATGTCTCTGGTTTCCCTTTAAACTGAATCTGTAGGTCAATACATGTAGTTACCTCCTTACATTCTGAACATTTTTGCACATTGTCTTGTTTTATGCTTGTATAACTGCAAAAAAGTGACTTCAGTTGGGAGGAGTGGGTATACAAACTGTACAGTAAATAATTTTCAATACAAGAACAGGTGCTAATGGCAAGAACAGGTGCCAATGGAACACTGGGTCCTTGACGTAGATAGAAGTAGAGCCAGATAAGGATCAGTTTGAGGAGTCCCTAGAAATTTTAGAAATGTAACTATTCTTTTTCAAAGGAGAAAAATTATAATTTTGTTCACTCTTTGAATGATTTTAAAAAGTTAAAATGCAAATCATTTCAAATATTTCTTTTTTATATAAAATATAGGTATTTAAAATATAAAGTGTTCATAATTTTATAAAATGTTTTCATATTTTTCACCTGCAAACAATGTCTAATGAGCAATTACTGTTGGCTAAGCTTAAAAATTTTAGTAGTGCAATATAACTTTAAATCCCCATATTAGAAGCTGATGTTTTTTTATAACCTTTAGTACTAATTTTCAAACTCGAAATCAAAAATGTCCTAGTTGTAATAAAACATAACACTAATAAGATAATGGTATAATAACTCTAATACAAGATTGCATTAATTTGAATATTAAAAACATTATGTTTAAAGTCTGATTTATAGTATCAATGTGACATGATTTGTCCTTTTAGAAGGAATGAGTATATATACCATCTCTTCTCTTTACAAATCTCACGCTGTTCTATGAGAATTTATTTTCTTTATATCTTATATCCTTCTTATAAAATACATCCCTTTGGTATAATTGCACAAAACCACAATTGGTTATTTATTTTGGCTTACTGAACATTTTACACATAATTTCTACATTCTGTTTCTTTCATTCATTCATTCTTCATTTATTCATATTTATTGATTTTCTACCATGTACTTGGCTGTGACCTAGTTGTTGGGGAGTCAATATGATGAGATTTGGTTTCAAACCTCAGGAGCTTTCATTCTATTGGGGAAATAACACAGCATACTCTATTCTATATGAGAAATGATACAGGAAAATTTGAAATTATAGTAATAAAAACGGTGTGGTAATGTCACAAGATTAGACTAATTGAAATGAATGCAAGCTAAGATATCAACCCAAGTGCATGTAAGGGCTTAAACATTATAGTGTGTGTTGCATAGTAGATGGTATTACAAAAATTGGATAGTAATATGAAGAGAAATACAATTAAATTTCTACCTAATTACACATAAAGCTTGAACTTTAGATAGACTAAAGACTTAAACGTGAAAAGAAAAACTGTAAGGTAATTATATTAATACGTGAGAGAACATTTTATTGACATAGGGTAAAAGGATATCTTTTATCTTCATTTTACAGATGAGGAAACTAAGGCACAGAGAATTTTAGAAGTTCTCTGGGGTCAGTCAGATAATACATCCATGACCCTAGTTTTGAGCTCAGTCTAACTCTGAACCCACAGTCTTAAACACAACATTAAATTTTCTCATTTCCAATTACCTAATGCCTGTGCATATCAGGAGAGCTGTTATTTTCAAATTTCAGATGCACAATGATTCAGAATTCATAAATGGGTCATTTCAAATATTACTTTCTTTTTCTTTCTTTGTCAAGAAAATAGTTTCTTTATATAATTTTTGTTAAACAATTGTTTTTCTACCTCCTGTCTGTGATTTTATCCCCCTTATACATTTTCTCATAAATTAGAATATTTATGTTCAATAGAATGGAATTGCAGTCTTGTAGATACTTATTTATTGAGGCAAATGTTGTAACTCAATCTTAATTCACCTTAGAAGACATTAATATGTATTGCCACACTGAAAGAAAGACCAAAGAAAAAGGGAAAGAAGCAAGGAAGGAAGAGAGGGAGGGAGGGAGGGAGGGAGGAAGAGAGAAAGAGGAAATTTTGTTGAAAATAAAATTTTCCACAAAGAAAAAAAATTGACAAATTGGACTATATTAAAATTACAAACTCTGTTTCTCAAAGGACATCCTTAAGATAGCATCCTAACTAGGAAAAGATATTTGCTATTTGGTAATATCTCCTACAGTTGAATGTACATTTACCCCATGAATGAGCCAGAAATTTTACTGCTAGGTATATACACAGCAGTATCAAACACACATGTGCCAAAAGTCATGTACAAGCAAAATAGTTAATTTTTTGTTTACATTTATTGACATAATTTTTATTTCCTTCAAATTTAACATGGTATATTATAAATTGATTTACTAATTTTAAATAAACTTGAATCCATGAAATAAACCTAACAACATAGATTATATTACCTTTTTTATTCATTGTTGAGTTTGGTTTGTTAGTAGTTAGGCTTGCATTTTTGCATTTATGTTCATGGGTAAAATTTGCATGTAAATTTATTTTCATGTACTGTCTTTATTTGTTTTTGATACAAGGTTATGCTACTCTTATAAATACTGTTGGTATACATATGTTCTTTTCTATTTTCTAGAACAGTTGGTGTAAGATTAGAATCATATGACCCTAGAAGTTAAAATTTATTAGTGATGCCATGTAGACTAAGAATTTTCTTCAAAGAAAGTTTTTAACTATTGATTTAATTCAGTTATGGAGTTATTTAGAATTTATAGTTCTTCCTTTGTCAATATACAACTTGTGTTCTAAAATTTGTCTATTTCATATGAAGTTTCAAATGTATTAGTATAAAGTTGTTCATTATATATTAATTTATTATATCTCATTGAAGATTAGTCTATTTTATTTGATTCCTCTTTCATGAACCAACTTTGAACTTTGTTGATTCCATTTTGTCTGTTTTTGTAGTATTTCATTATTTTTACTTCTTATCCTTAATATTTCCAGTTATTTACTCTTTGGGTTTATTCATTTTCCTATTTCTAACTTCTGAATTCATTCATTTTTAGCCTTTCTGCCTTTTGATTTTCAATCTTAGGCAAATTCTAGACATTTTCTTCTAATCCCTAAACCAAAGCTTAAATTCACTGCATTTGTCAACTGCTTGCAAGGCCTAGGGTAATGTTGCCATTCTTAATTCTGGATTTCCACATCAGTTAGATTTTGGCTAGGTCATGGATTATTTCCTTGGTATCTTACTAATGGCTCCATGTTAATTAAGTTATTATTTTTTAATGATCACTAATAATCTTAATTGTTTTCAGCTGGATTGATGGTCCTGCTGCTTAGTCTAAAATATTCTTGAAGGTACAATATTGTATTCTTTCCATAAGTGAAATCATCCCATTATTTTGGATATTTTTCTTAAAACCTGTCTTATTCCTTTAGCTGTGTTGCCTCTTTTTTTACACTGTATCCAATTTTTATTTTATTCTCAACATTGAAGCAAACATTAGATACAGTATGCAACCACTATTTAGCCAATGTAAAAACTTGAAAACTTCTTTTTCTGTGGGATAAATTGGGAGATTGGGATTGACATATATAAACTAATATGTATAAAATAGATAACTAATAAGAACATGCTATATAAAAAATAAATAAATAAAATTAAATTTAAAAATTAAAAAAAAAGAATTATAAGCAAAAAAAAACCCAAAACTTCTTTTTCTGCATTTGCCCAGCCAATGATTCATTATATTTGAAATCAGAACTTTTATCATTCAAAATATTATATCTTTTTTCATTGTATCAGAGAATACCAGTGCTGAAACAGACAACGCCAAAGTCTCTTTGCCTTAAAATTAAAAGATTTGTTTCTCACTCAGTTTTATTTATTTCTTACTCAGTCCAGCTGGCAGCCAGATTCCATGTGGTGATTCAGGAATCCATGCCCCTTCCATCTAGTAGATTCTCAAGTCTTCCCACTCAATCCTCTGCATCTGGCTGTGAAATGATTGGGGATTGGTGGCTGTCACAGGAGATTTGGTGGACCATACCTGGAAGTGTAGAGCATTTCCATCAGCAATCCATTGGCCATAGTCACATGGCTTCATATAGAGAGAATGTTGGCCGGGAAATATAGAAGCACTCATTGTTCTTTCCACAGCCAAGTTAAACAGTTACCAAAATAATAGTAAATTAATTGAAAATGACAGAAACAAATAACAACTTGGAAAATTGCCTCAATCTGTGTGGCTAGGTTGTCTATCAGCAAGACAAAATGATACAAGTGCAAATAATTCAGTCCCCCCTTGGGTTATAAAATTGATTACAGACATTTACATGGTATCATCTTCAAGAATATAGTCACAGCTCTGTATATCCCTTTATGTAACTAGTTATGGAATATTATTAAAAAAATGTTTGTTTGTTCTAAGCCAAGTACTAGGAGAACTGTCAAGATTTTTCTTTCTGTTTGGGCTTTTTCAGTTTGCAACTACATAAATAATCCAAACTTGGCCTTATTTGATTTTCTAGTGATACTCAAAGGATTAATTAGTGTCTTGCTTCCTTTCAAACTAACTGACCGTTGGCTTTTCATCTTTCTTCCTATTTTGCAGATATCTTACATTAATGATAATAGTCACCCTCATAATAAGCACTCATTTCAGATTTCAAATTGGTAAAATCTGTTCTTCATTTATTATTTAAATTCATTTGCCTATATATATTCACAAATTTGGGGGGAAGTATGTACATTCAGCAGTACCTGATAGACTGTTTATTCATCATAGCAATGAAAACAGTTTAAAAATTCTAACATTTGATGCCACTAAGGTTTGTATGCTCCTGCAAAAAAAGACTTAGGTAGTTTCCAGTCTTACCTGCCATTGATCTTGACTCTATTCTTACATATTGTGTGCTGACCATTTAAAATGAATAGTGAAGGATTATAATTCTTGTTTGGAATATTTGTTTTCATTTTCTCTGTGGTATGCTTAATTTGGTTTTCCTAAATTAGAGTAGGGGCTATGTTTTTTTTCTTTTTTTAACTTGTTTTAAAAAAATGTTACACCACCTTTTAGTATTCTTATATCCTCCTTATTAGACTTATTTTTATGACCTTTTCCCTGTTGGATTCTAAACTTTTTTATTCATTTCTAATTTTGATGTATTTGTCTATTCCAGGGTACTAGAGCTATTAAAGTATGCATTTTAGAAGTACAGTTAATGTTTTCTACCCTCTCCTGTGATATTACCTGTCTTTCCAAAACTTTCTTCTTCATGACTCAGCATTCCAACTACATCACCCTGAAGTCTTTTCCCACCTCCCCATTTGAGTTGACTATGCATTCTCTGTTCTCCCAGAGGGATTATTTATATTTTTATCATTGTACTAAACAAAGACATAACAAGTAAAAAAAAAAAAGGGGTATCTATCCTTCATGAACACACAAGTGATAATCTATAGTGAAACATTAACACATCAACTCAGCAATCTATTAAAAGATAATATATCATGATCAAGTAAGTTATCAAGAAAGATAAGAAAGTTATCAAGAAAGATAAGATCAAGAAGATCAAGTAATATCCAAGAAATACAAGCTTGGTTAAACATTTTTCTTTAATTAAACAATGTAATTCACCATATCAACACGCTAAAGAAGAAAAAAAATATTATCACCTTGTAGATGCAGAAAAAACATTAGATAAATTCCCATATCTCTTCATGATAAGAACTTTCAGCAAAAAAAAAAAAAAAAAGGAATATAAGGCAACTTTCTTAATCTAATAAAATGCGTCTTTGAAAATCCTACAGTTAGCATCATACATAACAGAAAAGATGATGATTTTTTCCTAAGATTAGGAACAAATAAAGGGTATCTGTTATTGTCATTCCAATTCAACAGGGCCCAGTCCATCCGGTAAAACAGGAAAAATAAATAAAATGCATGGGTATTGGGAAGAAGGAAATACAATTTTCTCTATTTGTTCACAACATGATTATCTACATAGAAGATGCTAAAGAATCTAAAAAAGAGCTACTAAACAAATAAGTATAAAGCAACATCACAATATACAAAGTTAATTTTAAAAAATCATTTGTATGTTTAAACACTAGCAAAGAAAAACTGAAAATTAAAATTTTAAAAGGTATTGTTTATAATAACAACAAGTAACATGGAATATCTAAGTATATAGCTAAAAATATCTGTAAGATTTATATGCTGAAAACTACAAACATTAATGACAAAAATAAAAGAAGTCTAAATAAGTGAAAAGAAAAACTATGTTCACAAATTGAAAGACTGAATATTGTCAAGATGTATTCTCCCCTAATTGACATGTAGATTCTATGCAATACCCATCAATATCCCAGCGGGATCTTTTTTTTTTTTTTTTTTTTTGGTAAAAGCTAACTCTAAAATTAAGACAGAGATAAAAAGAATTAAAAATACCCTTTCCTGCCCCAAAAAAAAAACTTTTAAAAGCAAGAACAAACTTCAAAAACTTACCCTACTTGATTTCAAGACATAACGAGACAATGTAGTATTGGTATAACAATAGAAAAACCAATAAAACAGAATAGAGGATGCTGCAGGAATAGACCCAATATATATGATCAAATAATTCGTTTTTTACTAAGTTGGAAGACTCAAAAAGCTGCACATTACATGATTTCATTTATGTGACATTCTGGGAAAGGTAAATTTAGGAACTTAAAACTGATCAGTGGTTGCCAGAGGTTGAAGAATAAAGAAAGGGATTGATTTTAAAGAGTCAGACATGTGAACTTTTTGGTGTGAGTAGAGTATTCCATATTTTGTTTTCTTCATTGAATTGTGATGATTTAAGAATGGTGAACAATAATTGAATATTAGATGGTATTAACAAATGAATTACTTTTGATTTGGGGTTGAGAATGTGATGTGAAATTGTGGTAATGTATATAAAGAGATAAACTTGGTGATAAATATATAAGGAATCATTGCACTATTTTAACTCTATTGTATTTTATTGAAAATTACCTAACCCCAGTATAAGGTATAGTCATTTGTTGAAAACTATTGGCCTTTCTTCCTAAATTTGAAATAAGAATTTATATCTGACTTTCATGTCCCAATAAAACTTATTAAAATACTACCTGAGAATAAAGTTTGGTATGGGAAGAAGGAACCCACAATAACTTATTTACTTCATGAAGATATTAGGAAGTTTCCATTATTTACGATGTGGGTATGTACAATCCTTCACTGAGAGATAGTGACTTTCCATCACAATGTACTGTGATTTACTATCTGAATAAAAACAATAATGCAAGGAGACAAAGTAAGGTAACAGAACAAAGCAACAGAGTCATTCTGTCAGTGGATTAAATTGATATTTTGTACAACCCTACAGAAGGTGTTAAAGGTCCCTGCTGAGCTATGTAATAGCAATTCAAGGCACCCTATAGATAGTTCCAATTCAAAGTCGATCATTAGAAAGAAGAAAAAAAAAAAGATACCCAGACTTTAAAGAAAAAAAAGAAATAAAAACCAGAAGGAAAAGTCAATGACTTTCTGCATGTTCAACATTAATCTTTTCTACTTTATTAAAAACAAATACATTAACGTGGCAATCATATCAGTAATATTCTGTTTGTGATTATGCTGATATCCATTAAATCTATGCATTGTACTTGTGGGCTGCCAAAAAACTGAGCTGACAAGATTTACCATTAGTTTTTTAAATAAGAGCCTCAGAAAACATTATAAATAAATATTATTCTCCATTAAAAGAGACTGTTTTGTTTTTATAGGAGTAAAAGATTTTAAATATTTAATAAAATCAATAGGAAAACATTCCTTATTTTTTTGTAATTCACTACTCTACATTAGATCAGATTTACCATTCAAAAGGGAGCACTGTTTACATGCAGCAATATAGTAGATGAATGTTACCCTACATATCATTAATAATTATGTGGCATGGACCCTGAGGATATCTAAATCTCTAGGATATTAGCAGTTATAACTTTGAAATTATTTTATTTCTTGCAAAAAAAAATCGTTAAAGTCAATTGAATTTCACTATTTTTCAAAGGATTAATGTTTAAATGATGGAGCGGTTATAGAAAAGTCTATTACCTGTGACCATATATGGAGCTCCTTCTTGATGAGTAATACTTTGTAAGTGGCTGCCTAGAAGTGATTTTTTAAGTCCTAATTTTCCATAAATCTAACTGTTTATTTTTATAAATAGCTAAATTAGACTGACTTATATAGATTTAACTGCATGCTTCCAGTTTGCACAAAGAAACATAATTGAAATGATTTGCTGGCTTCAGACTGTCTCCAGCAAAGCAAGAAACCAACCAATATGCAAACATAACCAACATCACAGCAGAGTCATCATAAGAGTAGATAAAATGTACTGAGCGCTTGTTATGTACTGGACACAGTTCGAAGCATCTAACAAATACCTCAAATAATCCTCATAACCATCCTGTGAGAAAGGTGCTATTATTGTCTCTATTCTTCAGATGAGGAGTATAGATTCAGGGAGCTTAAGTAGCTTGTTCTGGTAACACAGCTGCCAAGTGAGATTTTAGCCCAGGAATTTTGGCTCTAGGGCCTATGCTTTTAACCAGCTCATTAATTTTTACCAAGATTCCTGAGCTAACACATAGAAAGTGGTTTAACAGTGTTTGTCACATAATAATGGCTCAAAAGTTTTAACCAAAATATATTTTTTTAAAGAACTAAAGTATATGACATTTATTTCAAGTGAAAATTGTAGTGCAGAAGAGGGAGAGTATACCAGAGCAAATAAGGACTGTATAACGTCCCTCACTCCAGTTACTTGTTGCTGTCTCATAGGGAACCTGAAATTTGAATATGAAAATCAAAGCCAAAGTCGATGGAGGCTACTCTCAACAAATCTTAACAAATCTTAGCCCTGGGGTCTCAACTAACTCATATTAAGAATGTAGGTCAGCTGGAAAATCAGATTCTTCCCTGAGTTTACAGGCATTCAAAGATCTAGGCCAGTTGTGAAAAGAAAACCAAAACAACAACAACACAAAAGCAAAAGCCTTTCTCTTAGGCAAACTGGAGTAGTCTCAGCTGATTCCAGAACTTTAAGGTTAAAATATTCCGCTCAAGGGTGAAGTGTGACTTAAATACTCAGATATAAGCAATAATAAACGGCTACAGATTTCTAAACTTCTTTGTGAAAGAAATGATTCTACCACTTTTTTTTCTCTCTCCTTATCAAGAAGCAAAATACACCCTCTGATCTTGTGTTTTCCTTTTGGAATTGAAGCCCACTTACAGAAACACAAGTAGTGATAGTTCTGATCAATGAAATGTTTATTCCTAACTGTTACTACAATCTAGGAAGATAAATGACATAGATTAAGCAGATCTGCCTTTAGAATTTGCTAGGCCTATAGCAGGAGTACAAATAGAGCTCATATACCTTGTATCTAAATATATTACCTTATATATCAAAATTATTTGACTTAGGAGAAATTCTGAAAATCTATATTTATTTTTGAAAATTTAATTAAATCTTATATACGCTCAAGAAAATATTTTTTAATTAAATTTTATTGGAGTATAACTTTTTTACAATGTTGTGTTAGTTTCTACTGTATAGCAAAGTGAATCAGCTATATGTATACATATATCTGCTCTTTTTTGGATCTCCTTCCCATTTAGGTCACCACAGAGAAGTGAGTAGAGTTCCCTGAGCTATACAGTAGGTTCTCATTAGTTATCTTTTTTATACATAGTATATATAGTGTATATATGTCAACCCCATCTCCCAATTCATCCCACGCCCCTTTCCCCCCTTGGTGTCCATAAGTTTGTTCTCTACATCTGTGTCTCTATTTCTGCTTTGCAAATAAGATCATCTATACCATTTTTCTAGATTCCACATATATGTGTTAATATATAATATTTATTTTTCTCTTCCTGAAATACTTCACTCTGTATGACACTCTCTAGTTATAACCACGTCCCTACAAATGACCCAGTTTCGTTCCTTTTTATGTCCGAGTAATATTCCATTATATATAAATACCACATCCTCTTTATCCATTCCTCTGTTGATAGACGTTTAGGTTGCTTCCATGTCTTGGCTATTGTAAATAGTGCTGCAATGAACATTGGGGTGCATGTGCCTCTTTGAAATATGCTTTTCTCTGGGTATATGCTCAGTTGTGGGATTGCTGGGTAATATGGTAATTCTATTTTTAGTTTTTTAAGGAACTTCCATACTGTTCTCCATAGTGGCTGTATCAATTTACATTCCCAAAACAGTATAAGAGGGTTCTCTTTTCCCCACACCCTCTCCATCATTTATTGTTTGCAGATTTTTTTGATGATGGCCATTCTGACTGCTGTGAGGTGATACCTTATTGTAGTTTTGACTTGCATATCTCTAATAATTAGCGATGTTGAACATCTTTTCTTCATGTGTTTGTTGGATAACCGTATGTCTTCTTTGGGGAAATGTCTATTTAGGTCTTCCACCCATTTTTTGATTGGGTTGTTTGTTTTTTTATATTGAACTGCATGAGCTGCTTGTATATTTTGGAGATTAATCCTTTGTCAGTTGCTTCATTTGCAAACATTTTCTCCCATTCTGAGGGTTGTCTTTTCATCTTTTTTATGGTTTCCTTTGCTATACAAAAGCTTTTAAGTTTAATTAGGTCCCATTTGTTTATTTTTGTTTTTATTTTATTTTATTTTATTCATTACTCTAGGAGGTGGGTCAAAAAAATCTTGCTGCAATATGTCAAAGAATGTTCTGCCTATGTTTTCCTCTAAGAGTTTTATAGCGTCTGGCCTTACATTCGGGCCTTTAATCCATTTTGAGTTTATTTTTGTGGATGGTGTTAGGGAATTTGATTCTTTTACATGTAGCTGTCTAGTTTTCTGAGCACCACTTATTGAAGAAGCTGTCTTTTCTCCATTGTATATTCTTGCCTCCTTTGTCATAGATTAGGTGACCATAGGTATGTGGGTTTTTCTCTGGGCTTTCTATCCTGTTCCATTGGTCTATATTTCTGTTTTTGTGCCAGTACCATACTGTCTTGACTACTGTAGCTTTGTAGTATAATCTGAAATCAGAGAACCTGATTCCTCCAGCTCCATTTTTCTTTCTCAAGATTGCATTGGCTATTCAGGGTCTTTTGTGTTTCCATACAAATTGTAACATTTTCTGTTCTAGTTCTGTGAAAAATGCCATTGGTAACTTGATAAGGATTGCAATGAATCTGTAGATTGCCTTGGGTAGTATAGTCATTTTCACAATATTGATTCTTCCCATCCAAGAACATGATATATCTCTCCATTTGTTTGTGTCATCTTTGATTTCTTGTATCAGTGTCTTATAGTTTTCTGCATGCAGGTCTTTTGCCTCCTTAGGTAGGTTTATTCCTAGGTATTTTATTCTTACTGTTGCAATGGTAAATAGGATTGTTTCCTTAATTTCTCTGTCTGATATTTCATTGTTAGTGTATAGGAATGCAAGAGATTTCTGTGTATTAATTTTGTATCCTGCGACTTTACTAAATTCACTGATTAGTTCTAATAGTTTTCTGGTGGCATCTTTAGGATTTTCTATGTATAGTATCATGTCATCTGCACACAGTGACAGTTTTACTTCTTCTTTTCTGATTTGGATTCCTTTTATTCCTTTTTCCTCTCTGATTGCCGTGTCTAGGACTTCCAAGACTATGTTGAGAAGTAGTGGCGAGAGTAGACCTTGTTTTGTTCCTGATCTTAGAGGAAATGCTTTCAGTTTTTCACCATTGAGAATGATGTTTGCTGTGGGTTTGTCATATATGGCCTTCATTATGTAGAGGTAGGTTCCCTCTGTGCTCACTTTCTGCAGAGTTTTGATCATAAATGGGTGTTGAATTTTGTCAAAAGCTTTTTCTGCATCTATTGAGATGATCATGGGGTTTTTATTCTTCAGTTTGTTAATATGGTGTATCACATTGATTGAGTTGCATATTTTGAAGAATCCTTGCACCCCTGGGATAAATCCCACTTGATCATGGTATATGATCCTTTTAATGTGTTGTTGGATTCATTTTGTTAGCATTTTGTTGAGGATTTTTGCTTCTATGTTCATCAGTGATATTGGCCTGTAATTTTCTTTTCCTGTGATATCTTTATCTGGTTTTGGTTAAGAAAATAAATTGATTCACAATTTTAGTATTCAATACCCATCTAGTTGCCCATGTAAATAATCAGTATTATGCTTTGCACATGTTATGTCTATACATACATGTACACAAATGTAGGGGGATTTTTGAAGTGAAAAATATTCTTCAGCTGTCAAACAACTGTTAGGAATACCTTACTCATACATGAGTAATACCAGAACCACAAACTGCAATACAAAGATAAGGCAAAAATTTGATATTAGACAATACTGAGAAATGGTACTTTGGTATGCAAGAATATATTCCATTCATGCCATTTGAAAGGAAAGATTGACAAGTCTATTTATTCGTCTTTTACTTACATAAGGACTTCTACTGCTGAAATTCTGACTGCAGCTGTTAACAGTGTTTGTCTCTGACCTATGAAACTTCATGGCATTTGAATGCAGTGCCTTTTGTTTTTACAACATAGGTGAAGGAAAGATGTGTGTAAGCAATTTGCTTGGGTCTGAACAGTGTTAATCATGAGACCCTAAGTTAAGATTACTCCTTTATATTTGAACTTCAAAAAATGTTATTCCAAGTAAAAATATAAATAATCAACTTAAAAAAAATACATTACAAACATATAAGACAGAAAGGCCCATGTCCTTATTATTTAAGAAAAAAAACTTTTACATCAAAAAGGAAATAATAAATAATCTTTCCCCTACTAAATACTCCTTACTTGTTCCAGTAACAAAATACACAAGTAAAAACATAAAAACAAATCTGAAACCAAGATGGTATTAGGATAAACAGTTATGAAAATAATAAAAATATAACAATTCTGTATAAAACTGCAAAGAGAATGAATGATCTATTGCTATGTCTCTTACATTGCTTCCAGCTTTCTGTCTTTGTTTCTTTCTTCTCTCTCTGTCTCTCCCCCATGTTTTTATGAGAAATTGCACAAAAAATCTCATATGAGTGTTTATATATGTTCAGACATACATGCATACTACCTATATAGATATATAGTTATATTTTGTTATATATGTACAATATATCTACATACACACACATATGTGCATATATATGTGAAAAGATATATATTTATAAAAATTTCTTACAGTTAAATATAGAATTAAAAGTTATGTGAAGAAGCTGGTTTTGAGTGAGTGATGCAGCTGGTTCTGTCATAGTTGTGTATTCTTAGTGGGGCTCCCAGAGCTTGGTGTGATGAGTATATTAATCAAGGTTCCCCAGAGAAACAGAACCAAAAAGGTATATACATATAAAATATAGGATATTAACTCACACAATTATGGAGGCTGAGAAGTCACAAGATCTGCAGTCAGCAAGCTGGAGACACAAAAGGGGCAATGGTGTACAGTAGTGCCCCGTTATTGCAAGACCCCCCAGTGGATGCCCACTAATAATACTGTACCCTATATATACTATGTTTTTTCCTATACATACATACCTATGGTAAAAAATTTATACATTAGTCACTGGAAGAGATATCGGAATTGCCAACCTCACTGCTCTTTCGCTTTCGGGCCATTATTAAGTAAACTGAAGGTTAGATGAACACAAACACTGTGATACTGCAACAGTCCTTCTGATAACAAGGATGGCTGCTAAGTGACTAATGGGCAGGTAGCATATACAGGGTGGATATGCTGGACAAAGGAATGATTTATGACCAGTGAGGGATGCAGTGGAACTGCTTGAGATTTCATCACGCCACTCAGAACACTGTGCAATTTAAAACTTAGGAATTGTTTATTTCTGGGATTACCCACTGAATATTTTCAAACCATGGTTGACCATAGGTAACAGAAACCTTGAAAAGGGAAACCTCAGATAAGGGGGGCACTACTGTATACCATGTCCATGTGATGATGGAGGGCTGCTGTGCATGCCCAGCTTTATGGTTTGGTGGGTCAGATAACACTCAGTTCATTATGTGAATCTCCAGTCACATGGTAACTTGGCAGCCCATAGTTAAGCATTCAGTCTCCACCAAGGCCCAGCATCAGGCCAAGAATTATTTCTCAGAAAGAGAATAGTTATCTGCAGAGTAGGGTAAGGCCTTGCTCCAAAATCCTAAGGGCATGCACTGCAAAACTGCCCCCTATAGAGGCCTGTCAAATGTTCCAAAGGGCATCCCCATCTGCCACTGACACTTCAAGCACCACTGGATGTGCTGGATCATGTGGCCTCAGTGGTGGAGCAGCTTGCAAAGAAGCTTGGACCTGTTGCAGGGTCTTCTTTTGTTCTGAGTCACACTTGAAACTAGAATATAGGTCACTTGGTAAATGGGCTGGCATAACACTCTCAAATGAGGAATATGATGCCTCAAAAATCCAAAGGGCACTAGGCATTTTGCCTCTTGTTAGGTTGAAAAGGGGGCCAGATGCAATAACTTATTCTTCACTTTAGAAGAGATTTAGAAGAGATTTCTTGGCATGACCCACACCACTGGACCCCTGAAAATTTTGCTGGGGTAGAAGACCCTTGATTTTTTTGTCAGATTTGCATTTGTCTGACATGCAAATGTCTTACCAATAAGTCTAGAGTAGTTGCTACTTCTTGCTCACTCAGCCCAGTGTAGTGATATTAGTGTAATAACATCAATGTGATGGGCCAGGGTGACATTTTCTCCAAGGGAAAGGTGATAAAGATACCTCAGAACTAAATTATGACATAGGGCTGGAGAGTTGATATACCCTTGAGGGTACAGTGAAGATGTATTGCTGACCTTGCCAGCTGAAAGCAGACTGATTCTGGTGGGTCTTATTAACAGAGATGGAGAAAAAAAGCATTTGCCAGAGCAATAACTGTATGTGGGGTACCAGGGGATGTGTTAATTTGCTCAAACAATGAAACTACATCTGGTACAAGCAGCTGTGATTGGAGCTTACAGTAATCCACTGTCATTCTCCAAGATCCACCTGTCTTCTGCACAGGCCAGATAGGCAAGTTGAATGGTGATGTGGTGTGAATCACCATCCCCGCATCCTTCAAGTACTTGGTTGTGTCATAAATCTCTGAAATTCCACTAGGAATGAAGTATTGCTTTTTGTTTACTATTTTCCTAGGTACAGGTGGTTCTAGTGGCTTCCACTTGGCTTTCCCATCATAATAGCCCTCACTCCACAGGTTGGAGAACTGATACGGGAATTCTGCCTACTGCTGGGTATATCTATTCCAAGTATGCATGCTGGAACTGGGAAAATAACCACAGGATGGGTTCAGGGACCCACCTGGCCCACTGTAAGATAGATCTGAGCTAAAACTCCATTGATCACCTGACCTCTGTGTCAGGACACCATTACAGTGTCCTTAGGCAATGCCAGGTTAATCCTATCAGACAGTGTAGAGAGGCACTGAGGGCAGGGAGGCCACTCCCACTGGGCGAGGCAGGTCTCTTCCACTGGTAACGTAGAATGATCAGGATTTGGAGGTTCAATGTTTCCAGCTTCACCAGGGTCATCCCAGATGTCCCTATTCTAACTCAGGATCCCATTCTTGCCCAATCAATGCCCTCACACTAACAGTAGACACTCTGCAAGGCTGGAAGTTCAATTTGTATTGTAATTCAGCCGGTGGCTGGTTGAGATCCTGTGTCTGATTTTTAGCAATCTCGGTTCTGAGGTAGGAGATAAGGATCTCCTTCAGAGCACATGTAGAGCTGGGAATTTGAATCCCTAGCTCATCCTTTTCTTTCAGTGCTTTGTCCAGGGACATCAGGAGCAACCACTCAATCTCATTACATTTGTTATTTTTCCAAAAATGTTCAAAAGTATCATGGTGACAGTCATTCAGATCCTTCTTTCTTATAAGTGGTTGATTGGGAGTATCCAGTGGAGGTATTTTGAGTATCTCTATTGCCAGATCATGCCATGGATGATCAGTGCTCTTTCACTTCTGAAAATATAGTCCCTAGCATCTTTAAACCTAATCTGATTAAAGAGCCAATACCAGAAACCCCAAAACAAATTCAGAAAACTCATCTTTAAAATTCTGTTCCTCTAGAACAACTCTTGGTAGCAAAATCTATACTAGTCTGGGTCCTCCAGAGAAAGTTAACCAATAGGATATTTATACAAGCATACCTCATTTTATTGTGCTTTGCTTTATTGTGCTTCAAAGATACTGAATTTTTTTTAAACTGAAGATTTGTGGCAACCCTGCATCAAGCAAGTCTATTGGTGCCACTTTTCAACAGCATTGGCTCACTTTGTGTCTCTGTATCACATTTTGGTAATTCTTGCAATATTTCAAAGTTTTTCATTATTATTATATTTGTTATGGTGTCTGCAATCACTAATCTTTGATGTTACTACTACTATAACCCACTGAAGGCTCATATGACAATTAGCATTTTTTAGCAATAAAATATTTTTAAATTAAGGTATGTACATTGTTTTTTAGACACAATGCTATTGCACACTTAATAGACTACAGTATAGTGTAAACATAAATTTTATATCACCGGGAAACCAAAAAATTTGTGTGACTTGTTTTAATGCAATATTTGCTTTATTGTAGTGGTCTGGAACTGAACCTGCAATATCTCTGAGGTATGTTTGTATATCTATTTATATATGTATATATAAAGAGTCTTATTATAGGAAATTGAGTATATATATTCTATTATTATAAGAAATTGGATAATACACCTATATTATATATAAATATTTATATATATTTATAAAGGAGTTTATTTTAAAAAATAGGCACATGGTTATGGAGGCCAAGAAGTCTCAAGATCTGCAGTTGGCAGGCTGGAGACCCAGGAGAGCCAATGATATCCAAGTCCAGTGGCCTAAGAAACAGGAGATCAAATGTGTGTATGTTCCAGCCAAGTCTGAGGCCAAGAGCAAGAGAATACCAATGTCCTAGCCCCAAGAGAGTCAGGCAGAGAGAGAGAGTTCCCTCTTATTCAGTCTTCTGATCTATTTAGACCTTCAGTGGATGGATATGGTCCACTCAAATTAGGGAGGTTAATCTGCCTAAGTATGGGTTGATTTTATGTCATGTTAATTTATACAAATAAATATATATATATATATATATATATATATGGCCCCAAAACATTCAGAAATAATGCTCAACTCACTCAAAAACAAATGCCAACTAAAATAGTGAATTCCATTTCTATCTTTCAAATTGGCAATAGTAGCAAGTTTGTAAATAATTGTTTTTGGAATGTGTGTGAAAGAACAACATTGCTGTTAGAATTAAGAATCAATACAACATTTGGAGGACATTTTGGCAATATTTTTCAAAATCTAGACTGTTATATCCTTTTACCTAGACATTCTATTTTTTAAAATTTACCTAAGAGATATACTCACTAAAGAATGCAAAGACATACACAAGTGTATTCCTTGTAACACTGCAATATAAGTGAAAATTTTTCAAACAGATGCCCAATAATTGTTTTTGTGTCGTATGTCTCTGTGTACTACTATGAAATGCTATCCTATTGTTTTGCTTGTTGTGTTTTCGGGAAAAGCAAGTTAAAGACAACGGTATTATAGGATTATATTTGTGCCAAAAAAGTAAAGCCACATCCTTATCTTTGCTCTTTGTACTTTCATTTTCATACTGGATTGAGGACATGGTGACTAAAGTAAAACAGATTTGAAACCACAATGATGAAAAACACATGTCAAGGATGGTAAATACAAACAACTGAACTGAGCCACTTAAGTGTTCATGGCATTTACCTAGATTTCATCGAGTTAGCCAAAGTACCTCCAAAACTAATAAAAGTCAACTGTTGTCAACAATTTTTTCCTATCAGAGAATATAGGGAGAATATGTGTACTTTGCAAAATAAAGTATATAAAATGCTGTAAGAGAGGTCTTCCTTTTCATTAGAATTAAGACTCTCTATTAAAATGCCTGTTGTTTTGTTTATTTTCCTTTCTGGTTTTGAAAGATCAGTGATTTTCATAATTGATTTTGGAATTCTAATCCTTTTATACTGCTTATTTCAACTTGTGGCCAACATACTGAGACACAAATGGCTATTAAGTTGTCATGGTGCTGGGTATCAATATTACTTATTATATAGATTGCCCAATATATGGTGGTAATTATTCTAAAATGCTAAAAGCTTGAAAATACGTAGTGATTTCAATCATTTTTATGAGTGGTTCATTATAAAATCAAAAGCAAGAATCTAACCGGAGCACATTTGAATCCATTCCTGTATGTTTGGGGTTGAATGTTTTAAGCATCTTCCCAACTTAAAAAAAACCAAAATAAAAAATGATCATTAAACAAAGCAAATAATAGTAAAAATATATCTTGTTTGTTATATGTGTCGTATGTGTTGTATCAATTACATTTTGAACTGAATTTCAGTTTCCTAAATGCCTTATCTCCTCTAATCTCAGTTGAAAAAAATCAAATCCCAATTCTTCTTCCTAGGAGATAAACCAGAAAACACATTTTTAGTTTATATCAGAGATAGAAAAAAACTCCTCATTTAAAACATTCTTGTGGAAAAAGACCAATTCCTTGGCAATGTTTGCTAATATAAACTAAGGTGTGTCTGTGAGATTCTATGTCTTTAAATTAATCAAACTGTAAGTTTCAGGAAAATACTAGACATGCCCCACTATATTTCCCTTGTCTAGCATGGATGAATGAATAAATAACGAAACCCTCTGCTTTTAAACATTTAAACTCTCCTATTTCTCAAACTACTGTCATAATTTTGCTTTTAACTCTTTCCTCAAAATTTTAAATGCTTCCCAAAAAATCTATAAAATAAAGTGAAAATAAAATTGTGAGGCATATACACGTTAGAGAATACAGATAAGGAGGCTGGCCCTTGGGTTAGACTGCCTACATTTGATCCTAATCCTGACTCTTAGATGTTTATTTTTAGGTGAGTCACTAAAATCTTCCAGATCCAGTATTCTTTTTGATTCTTTCTGGATATATAAATAGTACATCATCTCTTTGGGTCATCATGAGTGCATGGCATGCAGTAATCACCCAATTAATGTTATATACTATTATTTTTATTCTATTCCACCTTAGAATCCAAATACTGCCTTGAGCTGGCATCAAACTGCTTTCCCAGCTTCAGCTCACAGTAGATTCTCACTATTCCTTAGAAAGAACACTTGGTTACCGACCATTTTTAAAAAGTTATTCTGCAAACTTTACATCTCTAGAAAATTTTACATCTCTAGGCATGTTTATCCTGGTTTAAACTCTTTCTCAAGGTACAATTTAAACATATTCTGTGATGGATTATTGACCTCCAAGTCAACTGTATCCATGCACACGGAGTTTCTGTATCATGAACAGTACTTTGAATTTCATAACAACAAGGGGAGAGTAAGTATGCATATGAGGACACTTTTCACAGCCTCTTTAAAATATAACTCAGATGAGAGATAGATGTTCCTTGAAACTTGCTCCACTTCCCTTTGCTCTTCTCTAGAGAAAAAACTTTTCAGCTTAACCTCCAGCAGCCCGCTTGAATCATGAGCAAAACTTTTGGGCGAAAGCCTTGTACTGAGGATGGAATGGCATAAAGACCAAGGAAGCCCAGGTTCCTGATGATCTCTGAACATCTTTTATATAAGTGAAAACAAATATTTTTTCTTGTTTAAACAACCATTGTTTGAGTTTTCTCTTACATATAACTAAGGTATTACTACCTTAGTTAAGGTGCTAATTAAAATGATAATTTAATGATGATCGAATTGTGCATTAAGAATGCATCCATTACTTCAACTTAAAAAAAAAAAATTGGTGATTTCCAGATCAAATTTTACTACCATCCAAAATAGATATACATTGCTGAAACCAATTATTAGTAAGTAATTCCCTAAGTAGTATAGCAATAGTAGTAGTAGTAGTAGTAGCAGTAAGCATTCAATACACATTTTAATCATTATTTTCAGGGTCCTCTGCTATGGACTTTACATACATTAGCCTGCTTAATCTTCACTGCACCCCTCTGAGGTAGTTACTACTATAATCCCTAACTTACAGATGAGGAAACTGAGGTTCAGATAGGCTAGGCAATTTTACCACTGTATGACAGGATGCGGCCAAGTTGGGATTTGAAACCAACAATTGGGCTGATTATAATTGGCAGGTGATTATACCACCTACCAAAATGCCAAAGACACTCCCATAAATAATGAAAAACAAGTATGTTAACTATTACACTGCTTAACTCTATTTCTTTAGAGCTCCTAATGAAGTCGAAGTACAGGAATCTCAGGAGATATTTAGTGAAAAGACAGAAAGTATAAATTATCAGTTCAAGTTAAATCTCTTTTATGAAAGCTTTTCATAACCATCCAGATCTTTGCAAGTACTTTCTTCTTAATTATACCATAAGGTTGATTTTAAATACCTTTAGAGACAAAAAACATGTATCTCCTTTTTTAATCCCCAGGTTTAAATAGCCAGTGTCCTAACTAAAGCTAAACTTATATATGATAAAAGTCTCTCTCTCCCACCCTTGCCTCTTGCTCTGTTACAATTTTAAAAGAAATTTTTTTACTTTTATAAGATTATTATTATCAAGCTGGTCTTCTCTTGCTCAGAATATATCCAAATATACATTGAAATGTGTTAGCAGAATAGACTTTGTACTCTCCTATTATCTCATGAAAAAAAAGATTGTCATTAAAATGAAAATATTGGCCTATTTATATGAATTACTGTGTTCATCATCAGTTCAGAGCAACAGTTTGATCTATTAATGGTAGTCTATAAACAAAAATAAAATAAATTACACTAATGCAAAATTGATCCAAGAAGAAGACAAGAGTGTGATGTACTAATTTCAAATAAATTCTTTTCAGGTAAATAGTGACTAGTACATTAGAGCTCTAATTCATGTAATAAACACCAATCATGTCTAGGAAAGGTTAATTCTCTTTATAATGGATGCAATTTCCTCTGTTCTTATCGATTGAAAGTATGCCTGTGAAAGACCAATGTGATTTAAATCGTTCTTTTTATTAGTCTGACACTGCAGAATTTGTTTTTTATTTTACTTCAATAAAAACTTATGATATTATTATGCATGGCTGATATGAATTCAACCAATCTATTTTGTATCAGTTATGTATTAGAGAATAAATTGTAATGCTGAATATAGTCCTGATTTGTAAATGAAAGAACTATGTTCTGACCACTTATTTATCTATTCCTAAGCAAATTTAGATAATATGAACAGAATTATAGGTCCCAGATAAGTCAGACAATTCATTAAGAGTTTTGGAGGCACCTGAACAAGTATAAACACAGGAATATCAGACTGTTATGCAAAATAGTAAAAGTACTTTGCAAATATATTTGAAATATTATATAGGCAATTGGATTTAAAACAACTTAAAGGAAATGCAGATGCTAACTTTAACAGGCAGATATTTCTTGGTTTTCTTAATAAAGGTAGTAATATTTTACTGGCATAGCTATAATTGAATTATCTATCATTTTTACATTTATTTTAAATTATTCATTATACAGATGCCAATTTTTACATGGAACTTTAAAAATTTTCTGTAATATACTTCATTTATAAAATTTTAAATTATTCAGTGGTGAACAACTTCATGTAGTGCACTGTTAAACTTTAATCAACTTTTCCTTTCCGCCTGTTCTCATCTCAGCTATTTCTTATTTCTGCCTGTCAGACTTCATAATCGTTCCCTCTCAATGTTTGCTATGTTCTTGATTCAATAACCTGTTGCTTTTACTATATCTTTGCAATGATATTTAACTCCTCATGCTTGCATGTTTATTTCCCCTTTACACTTACCCTTCTACCTGTTTACAGATATATTTACAAAAATCATTAAAAATGAAGCTAGAACAAAATGTATCCTTGTTTAATATTAGATATATAGATACAGATATAGAAATAGCTATAGATATATTATATACATGCCCATTACCACCACAGCAAATGTGAAATGTCCACATACCTCATCTTATTCATACATTATGCCATAGACGTATAATTGGAGATCAGCTCCTAGGAATGTCACATTCTAGGCATATATTCAACATTTGATTATATCAAGATTAGTTCCTAGTGTGTTTGCTTGCCCTGCTTGGCCCTTCATCCAAGAGTCACTAGTTATGAGTTAGCACTGGGTTCTAGAAATGGCATTGTATATTAGTGTATATGATCACCTCTTGTGTGTGAATTTTCATCCATCTACTTCTGAACCCTGGCTTTAACATGTTATACATTCTCCTGTATTGACTATAAATTTTATCTAAGCCTGTATTCCAAAGTATTACGTCTTTCTTTTTAGTTTTCCTCCTGCTCTAGTTTTCTGAAATACTTTACACAGTTAATTTTACTCTTGCTGTGGTTTGAATGTTTGTATCCTCTTAAAATCCATATTTTGAAATCCTAACCCCCATAGTTGATGGTGTGAGGAGATGGGGTTTTGGGGAGATGAGTAGGTCATGAGGGAAGAGCCCTCATAAACAGGATTAGTGTCTTTATTAAAGAGGCTTCAGAGAGATCCCTTGCCCCTCCTACCATGTGAAGGTACAGCAAGAAGTCAGCAGTCTGCAGCCCAGAAGAGGGCCTTCACCAGAATCCCATTATGCTGGCCCCTGATCTAGGACTTCAGCCTCCAAAACTGTGAAAAATACATTTCTATTGTTTATAAGTCCCCCAGTTTGTGGTATTTTGTTATAGCAGCTTAAATAGCCTAAGACACCTCTGCTTGAAACTTTTCTTATTTAGATTTTATTTCACTGGAATATGTTGGTCCTTGTGTTAGGGCATTACTTTCTTTCTTTTCATATGTATACTTTGCTGGAGATTCAAGCTTTTTAGGCTTTTCCACCCTCTTACCACTCTCCACTTAATATTTGTATATCCTCATTCACTGCTATTGCTTCAACTGAGAAGGAAAAAAAAAAAAAAAGCTATCGAATTGAGCATGAGGAGACCTGAAAACTAATCTTGCTTTGGCACAAATTAGTCTGTGACTTTGGAATTGCCATTCCATTTTTCCGTGCTTTGTAGTGCATAATAATTCTCCACATTAGAGATTCGCAATGTTCATTAGTGAATTAAGGCTTTGAGAAGTCCTGTGATGTAAAGAAAAGGAAACAAAGGAAGAGAAAAAGGAAAACTCTTGAGTTTAACTCAGAAGCTCCAAAAGCTGTATTATTATATAACACTGAACTATCAATAATAAATCACTCAATTCCATCTATTTTTCATGTCCACAACAAAAATTTAGTTCAAACTCTCGCAGTATTAAAGTCATATTTGATTCCACCCATAATTTTAGTAGCCACGTAGAATTGATAACCAGACTTTTTTGTTTGCTCTAGTAACTGTTTTTGGAACCCATCTTGACTTCTCATTGTCATCACCATTATTCAGGTTCTTATGCCCTCGGAGATTTCAATGGGGGATGCTTAACTGATTCCCTTACACCCTTAAATCCTTGTATTCCATAAATTTTAGTGAAGCGCTGTTTTAACAGAACCTCTTCAGTGTTTCCCTATTGCTCAAAGTACAAACCTAACAGGTGAATTGAGTATTTCTCACACTCTTCCTTTAATATCTTTTCTGGCTTCTACATATAGGTAAATATACATCCAACTTTCTGACCATAGGTCTGGTTTACACCTGTTTTCCTCAGCATAATTAATTTCCCTTTTCATTCTCAAAAGTGCCCCATTTTGGACAATACATTATGTAATTATCTTATCTATATGCCTTCTATTTTCTGATAAGTTTAATCAGTTATCCCTTTGAATTTATTTCTACCTATGAAAATTCTACCAGTATCCAAAGCCTAAATCGAATACCTCCTACTCTAGAAAATCACTTATTACATGATTTCTAGTTCTTCATTTTTCTATTTGCATAAGGTGTATGATATACATATTATTAATGTATCTCCCAAAATATATTTCCTAAAATTTAATTTGGCTTCCAGCTGTTGACTGATTAAAATAAATGTATCAGACATTCAGTATTTTCAAAGTGAAAAACTGTTCATATTACTTCCATGCTTAACAGCTTTCAGGAGATTCTCCACCAAAAAAAAAAAAAAAAAAAAAAAAAAAAATTCAAATTTTAAAGGAGGAAGAGAAAGCCCTGCTTAACTTTCTAGCTGTATCTCTCAGCATTTCCCAGCATATCCTCTGATTTCTAGTCATTCCAAACTATTTACTTGGAATACATTATGCTCTTTTATACCTGTGTTTTCGCACACGTAAACCATCTGTTTTTGGAGCAATATCAGTTATCTGGGAATATGAATATGAAAATTTTATATTTCTTCCAATCATTGCCCTGAACTAAAATAGGTCAAATTGCACTTCTTCGTCCCAGCTAGGCAGCTTACATAAATGCACAATCACTTTCTGCCTTTGAACTTAGTTCATTCCACTCTAAACTCCAATCTCTTATTCTGTTCTAAACTGGTCCTGAAACCCAGTGCAAACTAGACCTGTGCTTGTGGAAGAGGGCTATTCAGCTTTTACTGCCTCCTCATCTTCCTCCTCCAAAATCTGCATCCTTCATGTTTGAGGACAGAAAGGAAAGATGTGGCATAGGGGTGGGGGCATTTCTCTTTACTTAATTAGGTTGGAGTTTGCAACTCTCCCATAGACATCAAACTCCTTTTCCTATCTGGAGCATGTTGGTGGATTCTTTCTACAGCATCCACTCTATCCCTGAGAATCATTCACATCCTTGCCTCTATAAGAGGAGAATATAAGCTGCTTCACTGCCACCTATATAAAAACCCAGTGACTTTCACCACCATAGTCACCCCCAACACGATCTTCTCCAAATATAATTGGAAGCGGGCAAGAGGAAGCAGATTCTGGCAGGCTTCTTTTTCTGGCTCTCAGTGAGCCTTGGCAATGGAGAAAGGACGTACTATTCACTAATTCTGGAGCATCAGGAAAAAGTCTTATCCAATATATCATCAATTACTTGCTATTCCCTTTCTGGGCATGCACCTTTTCCTTCTGTAGCCAGTGAATTCCTACTCATTTCTTAAGTTTGAACTCTCACATATTATTTTCCCTGTGAAATTTTTTTTCTCATTCTTCTAGACAGATTTAACTCCTGTGTCAGAATTTTTCTTCATGTCCTTTCCATAGTTCCACTACAGTTTGCATCATATTTGTCTATATTGTTTGTAGTTCCTTGCTCCTTAATGGAAATCTGGCACCATCAAAAAGCCCAACCCTGGACCACATTAAATAACCAGACAAAAATCCAATTGCAGATATCCAGATTCCATTTCCAAAATGATATTATTCCATCTTCATATTCTCTGATCTGAAACTCTTTGGCTTCTACTCTTTTGATTTTTTCCTACCACACACCAAAAAAAAATTTGAAGGACTAGAAGTTTACCATTAGTAAAATAAATATCTATCCTCATGTAGCTTACACTCTAATAGACAGTTTCCACTCATTATTCAAAGTACTAATATTTTCATTAAACATATTACAAGTCACCCTCAAATTTGATCAGCATGACACTAAACTTAACTGAGCATGGAAAACAGTTCAAAAAGGTTCAAGGGCAGAGACTGCATCAGAAGGCAGGAGGTTTTCCCTCAGATAAAGCAGCAAATATTTACAAAAATGAATGAAAAAGCAATGAGCATATAAAAATGAAGAATGAAGAAATAAGGAGAGTGTAAAAGGGTTAAGAAAGGATAGAGGATAAATGGAGGTTAGAGATGTAAAGAAAAAAGAGCAGAATGGCTGAAGACTCGGGACTCGGGCTGAAGACTTCTGTCTATCCCTCCTACCTGTCTATCCCTCCCAGTAATCAGGTATGTCAAGGGATAAAACTTTATATTAGTACTAGCCTAAAATGTGATTAGACAATATATCTGCTAGGAGGAGAATGAAATCTGTAATGAATTCCAAAACCAATGATTTAGATTATCTAGGTCAAAAATTTTCTTCATGTTCTTGGGCAATGGCAAGTTTCCTTTGCTGCACTTCCTTGAAGTATTCCTACCTGGAATACACATTTGACAGCTATAAGTCAAACTTTAATTCATTTTTATAAATTTAGGATGTGGTTTTGGTTGTGATATTTTAAAGATTTTTAAATCAGCTCATTGAGCCATTGTAGGACCATGTTACAAAAATAGCAGTAATTTATCTCTTCAGAATGGCATGGTGGAGAATGGAGAATGGATTTTGGGACTGTGGCCTATTTGTGATTTATGAAGCAACATTTGTCAATTATGAGACTTAACAGATCCCAGAAATGCCCAACTCTCCTAGCTACTGAGCCTTTCTTACTCTAAAAACAAATCAGATCTGCTGGTTGCCAGCATATGAGATTCAGAATAAAAATGTGAGGGGAATAAAACTTTTATGAATGCAGTACTCGTAAATCAACTATATATGGGGTTAATAAGCCACATCTTTTGGTAACAATATCTCAAGTTTTAGAGGAAAGAGAAGTATTTAAGGGGTTTTACTTATCTAACAAGTTTTGTGTTATAGTCCAAATTTTCTCTAAATTTGGTAAAATCCAACTCACAGCCTAGTCAGAAAGTCTAGGCTAGAATAGTGAAGTCAGAACTTACTATGGAATGTCCTTATTAAATCTTAGTGCTAGCTGACAGTCTGTAAAATCTTGCTACTCCAAATAATGAAATAATACATAGAAGAATTTTTGTTACATTATAATTAGTAAGTTTCTCCATGAATTAATAGCCAATCCTATCAGGGTGTTTTCAAGAACAATATTATATTTCTGAAAGATCAAAACTGACCAGAAGTTGAAGGTACATATTCCTTTTCTACTCTTTGCAATTCCCATTTGAGGTTCTGAACTCCTTCTTACTTGCTTTGTGAACTCCCTGCTATGGGTTCATTTTCATTCTTTATGCTTCTCACGCCCTTGAAGCTTAATCAAGCCCTTCATATATATATATATGAATATATGTATCTGTATGTTCATATAGATAGATATACAATTTCTTTACCACTAATCTCTTTAAATATGACATGCTTTAATTTATGCAAGACATATTCAGAAGGCCTGCATAACTTGAATTTTTTAGAATGGATTGTATTTTTATATATTATATTAAAACTGCTATGTTTTTTATAATTGATTTCCTTTTTAAATGGTTAATTTCTCAATTTGTCTTCCAAATTCTTTAATGATATTAACACCAAAAACTAAATGTCTACAGGATGTTTTCTTCATATAGGAACACAAAACTGAAGTTTTTTCTTAAATAGTAATTTTCTTCCTAATTTTAAAAGATGCATTTGTCAGAAAAATGAAGAAAACAGAGAAATTTATAAGAAAATAATCCTCATTTATAATAGTATTATATCTCAGTGTTTTTAACAATTTCTTTATTATTGAAGTAAACAATGCAATATAAATAAGACAATATTAGTTATTTAAGTACAATAGTTATGTTATTAGTTAATTAAAGACTAAAATTAAAATATTATAATTAATATACATGGTAAATATCAAACATAACTAGTAATTGAGATCATGTAAAGTGCTAAACTTTGAGTGATTGTGTCCCCCCAAAAGTTACATGTTGGAATCCTAATGCCCAATGCCCAATGATGTTAGAAGGTGGAATTTGGGGAGATGACTTGGTTATGAGGATAGAGACTTCATGAGTAGGATTAGTTCTCTTAAAAAAGAGATCCTTGGGAATTCCCTGACTGTCCAGTGGTTAGGACTCGGTGTTTTCACTGCTGGGGCCCGGGTTCAATACCCGGTCGGGGAACTAAGATCCTGCAAGCCATGCTTCGAGGCCAAAAAAAAAAAAAAAAGAGAGACATCCTATAGAGCTACCTAGCCCCTTTCACCATGTGAGGATACAATGAGAAGTCTGCAGCCTGGAGGAGAGCTCTCACCTAACCATTCTGGTACCCTGATCTCAGATTTCCAGCCTCCAGAACTATGAGAAATTATATTTCTATTGTTTATAAACCACCCAGCCTGTGGTAGTTTGTTATAGCAGCCCAAGTGGACTAAGACATAAAGTAACTTGTGATAACAGCATTTTAATAAATCCATAAGTTAGAAAGCTATCAAAAAATAATATAGGAACTCTCATTCATCTCTAGGAAATAGAATGAAACTTTGAAATATATATAAGAAGCCTTAAATTTTTTATATTCTTTGTCACATCTTTCCACTTTCAAGGATTTTTTGCTAAAGCAATATGAAGAGATACGTGATTATTCATTATACCCATTTTATAACATTGGAATCAAAATATATGAATTAGATAATAGATTTGTTAGTTGCTTTATAGTGCCCCATAGATCCATATACTGGAATTTATTAACTTACGTAAATGTTCATAATACATTGCTAGTTGCAAAACGGGCTAAGTAACAGTATATACTGTTGAATGATTATTTATTGTGAGTGATAATGAATATGAGCTCCAGCGACCCTAATGTGTGTTACTCTCTCTAGCAATGTTCAGCTGCTCAGCTGAAGACATGTAACTGGTTAGATTTTCTAAGGTTATGGCTGTGCCAAGGAATTAAAGTGAGAAGAAGAAAAGAGCTAGAGAACTGGGGATATTTGTGAGGTAATAACTGTAATAATGTCTCTTAGCTGGATAAGGTGTATAAGCAATGGCCAGATCAATAGCAGAAAGGCACTGTTAAAGGGGAAAACCTGTTACGGGGGGATTGAACAAGTTGGACGGTATTTCTATAATTAGGGGTGTAACATTTACATTTCATTATAAATATTTCAGATATTTTTACAAGTTTGACATTTGCCTCTTACTTTTTAAATTTTTTTTAATTAATTAATTAATTAATTAATTTATTTTTGGCTGTGTTGAGTCTTCGTTTCTGTGCGAGGGCTTTCTCTAGTTGCGGCAAGCGGGGGCCACTCTTCATCGTGGTGCGCGGGCCTCTCACTATCGCGGCCTCTCCTGTTGTGGAGCACAGGCTCCAGACGCGCAGGCTCAGTAGTTGTGGCTCACGGGCCCAGTTGCTCCGCGGCATGTGGGATCCTCCCAGACCAGGGCTCGAACCCGTGTCCCCTGCATTGGCAGGCAGACTCTCAACCACTGCGCCACCAGGGAAGCCCTTTAATATTTTTGATTTACAAAAGTTTTAAACTTTTCTGTGCCGATTAGTTCTTTGACTATTGTCTTTCTGCTTAGAAACTCTCTCTGCAGCCTCAAATTAGTTATTAATACATCCCTATTTTCTTTGGTGTTTTTTATAATTTACGTTGTATAGTTTAATCTTTAATCCATCTATAACTTGGTTTGGTTTAAGTTTCATCCTCTCTCAAGGTAGAGAATATCTCAAGATCTCAATCTCATATTTTTGACTAAATTATTTTTTCCTATTAGTTTGTTATTTTCTATTACAAACATCTTCAAAATATGTAGGAATATGCCTACCTCTCAAAAATCTGTACAGCCATCACCCACTTCCAAGCCACTGTCATCTTTTGTCTGGAAAACTGTAACTGCCTCCCAATGAGCTCCCTGTTTCTCCCTGCAACTCAACAAAATATACTCTGGACCATGGCAAAGCGATCATTGAAAACAGATGTCAGATCCAGACACTGCTCTGCTCAAAATACTTGAGTGCGTTTAAGTTATCTCACAGAATTGGGAGGAAATGCAGAAAAAGAATTTTGGAGAACACACAGCAAGCAGAAATGATGACCCACACTGAGGAGTTGTTCCTGCAGATTCTGTTCTTCTGCTAATCAATGAAACTAGAAATCAACAGTACTTACTTCCCAACTGCCATGAAAGGACCAATACCCCTGCCACTTGGATTTTGAAGATAACTATGTCAATTTCACTTGCAAGCTTTGTGTGAAGTCTTGCACAAACATCCACTTGAAGCAAGCTAGGGCACATGTGAAATTCCGGCTACAAAGGAATCTTAGAAATGTATTTATCTTTTCTGGGGTTGAAGCAATTTTGAGCCAATTCTCAGCCTATTCCAGAGTCTACACTTTTCAATATACACAATTTTCTGAGCCTAACTTTAGACAATAAACTAACAAAAGCATTGTGCCCCGGCCTCACAAACTGCATCTTTATATATGCAAAATATAAGACATGCTAACTCTCTCTTCAGAAGAAAAGACCATGTCTTATCAAGTCATTGCTTTCATCTTTAGTTGTTCTTTATCCTTCCCCTAGTTCATTCACAATCCTGACTTAAAAGCATGAAATCTGTGGACTAAGTTAACCTAAATATCAATAATAACACAGCTTATATTTCAGAGAAAGAGAAATTGAGAGAGGGGAAGAGTTAGGTATATATAAATAGAACGATTATGTATGTGATAAACTGCAGTAGTTCTTGGTTCTGCAACTTTTTACTTGGCTACTGTTTGCATTTATAACTTTCTCTCTCCACTACATGTTTCTCAGCTTTTGAGCCATTCTACAAGTGGAATTCTAGATATGTTTTAAATGCAAAGCTGAAATAGTTTGTAGTTGGCTGGATATGGGGTTATGAGAAAGAACCTTCATAAGATGACTCCTAGGTTTTTGGCCTCATCAGTGGGGAGAATGAAACAGTTTTAGCTGAGCTATACAAGAATTAGATGAAAGGGAACTTCAGAACCTCATGTTTATTGCATTTTGTTTCATTTTCATCCAAGACATAGCTTTTATTATATTATTTTTTCTTACCTTTAATTTGTTTTAAGTTTTATATTGTTTTATACATATATGTTATAAACTCCAACTATATTTCAAGCTACATTAGGTAGGGTATTTACACAGATAGATAAACAGAGAGAGACAGATGGAATGAGAGATGTATCTCCGTTAGCAACTAAGACTGGCCCATAGTAGTTATTCAGTTAATATTGGTTGAATGGATTAAACAGTGAATAGATTGGCTAACAATATAATAGATTACGCACTAGAATATTTTATAAGCATGAGTAACTACTTCCAGTCTTTTTAAAATTAAACTTGACTGTTGCCTACTACCAAAAAAGTGAGTTTAAAGCAAGAACATTTATTTACCTTAAATGTTTTTACTATGTCCTTGGTTAAAATAGTAACAAGTGAACTGATGTAAGAACATTAGTAAATCATAGTGAAAATAATCAAAAGAATTATTGGAAGTGCCTTGGCTATGTGAGTTTAAAAAATCACATGATTTTGAAGAACCTAAACATTATAAGTAAATTCATGATGATGTTTAAGTTGGGATATACTAAACTTCTTAAAATGAAACACAAAGCCATTTTGAGGAAGGAATCACATTTTGCTTGGAAAATGAAGACGCTCTAAGGTTGCTTTTATTTGATCGTCATTAATAGTAGTAATATACAAACAAACTAATGTATCTAAATAAGCAAATGACAATGCAAACAAATGCATTGCTCTATCTGCTTTACATTCCAGAAATCTCAAAGAGGACAAATGTTTTCCCCTTTCCCACCTACAGGTGGTTTCTTCCCAGTCTCTACTAATAGTGCCCATAGTTACAAAGACTTGTTTATAGTGGCCCTCACCCCTCATTTATGTCTTCATTCTCACTGTGTCTCTTTCCTCTCCTCTTTGCTGCTTATTCTCCAGTTGCTTCTCCAGAACTTCTCCCTGCCCTTCTCTGCCCTGATTCATGCTTCGGAAGGTTGAGCTCTGCAGACTGGTCAGCCAGGCTCTCTTGTTCTTGATTTCTGGATAGATTTTGCCAGTGGGAGGCATGGACAGGAGATCAGCGTGTGGAAAGTAAAAGAGACTGAATTTATGCTCCACTACCCAGCTGCCTCCCTGTGGCACGACTGTGGCTGCATTCCAGAGCTCCAGCTTCTGTCTGTAGCCCTTCTCCCAAGACTCTGCACTCTCTGGGCTCTGGGAACACCATGCCCTCTATTTGCCCCTTCAGGTCTAGAGCTGGTAACTGCTTTGTTTAGTTGATTTTTATTCCCTTAACCTCTTAATTCATATCCCCTTCATTAAATTATTTTCATTTACACTCGTTTGAGTGTGTCATTTTTTTTTTTTTTTCCCTATCAAGGCAGTGACTGATACATTTTCCCCAGCCTTAGATGTGTGTACATTTCCTGCTGCTTGGAGCTGGTGTACCTTACCTGAATGGGACTATGGAGTCCTCCCCCATTGCTTTTCTAGGTAACATTAAATGTTGTGTATTTATTTCTTTTCACTGAAAACAATATCTTCTATGTTTTATTCATGCAAGTCTGTTTTATTTCAGTTATCCTGGTTTACTAATTAATGTCATTAACTGTGGGTAAGTTAATAGTTGTTTTTCCTGCAAGTCCTTAAGGTTTTAATTCAAAGAAGTGAAGTAAATTTCAGGTAGTTTAATAGGAGTCACTGATATGGAAAAACGTTTAATTTTTTTCTAATACTCACATGATTTTTTAAGACACACAGCTATTCAGTAATGACTGCTATGATTAAAAACTTTGAAAGACATAGACAAAGCCTATATTTAAAACCTCTGTGGACTCTCCATTTATTTTTTCTTTTTTTAACTGAGATATAATTGACATATAACATATACTTCAAGTGTACAACATAATAACTTGATATTCTTTGGACTCTCCATTACCTGCTGGATAATGCATACTCAGCATAGGATTTAATGTGCTTTAATCTCTGGTATTTACTCTCAAAAGTCCATGATTTTATGTTTTTTCCTAATTTGATTTTTGTTAGCTAGTTTTTAGTATTGTTTTCTTCTAATTCCTTTTTACATTTCTTTACCTGATGAATCTTATGTCTCAAATCAAAGTGCTGGTGATCCCTTTTCTATGAAGCTTTCCCTGATTCTGGCAAGGAAAAAAAAAAAGAAACTAATAATTTCATCTACTCTAATTCAAAAATATTTGACACATATAGTTATCATAAAACATAAGATGTCCTATACTGGTAATTTTGACAAGCTTATATTTGAATACTCTTGACTTTTTAAGAGATAAGCACTGCATATTCATTCTCACAATAATCTCAACAAATAGTTGAACAATTAAAATTTGAATTCAATTAATATATGCCAAATCAATTAGGTAAACGAAAATTCATTTATAAAAGGAATGAGAACTTCTAGATTGTTACTAGAAATCCATTATTGATGTGTTTGCCTATATTTTTACTTTACTCATATTATATTTGTATGGTTTTCTGCATTTGTCTTCTTCCTTATATTATAAATGTAACACTCCTTATTATGCACATTATGTGTCAAGATAGTGTTTTGCTTTGAATCTACTACAGTTTTCATTGCAAACCATTGATGGATTTTGACTCAGCTTGGCCTAATTTTAAATTTTAGCTTGGGAATTATGAGATTATAATTTAGAAATATTAGTAAAGCATGTATTAAAACAAGTGTATACGGTAGGATGAAACATCTTAGCCATTTTTCATTGCAATGGAAATAATACTTTCTACTAAAAATCTCAAAGTGCCATGAGGATTAAATGAATGAACACACATAAAGCACTTGTAACAATGTCTGACACGTAATAATCCTTGAATAAATATTAGTGGATTCTTTTTCTTACTGTCAATGTCATTTAAATGAGGAATCAAAGAGGTTTCTAGGAGAAAAGTTATCCTAAGGGAAGGAATGGTTTTTCTGAGTAAATCCTGTTGTTTTTTTGGACAGTTTTTCCCAGTTCATCACTCACATGGGCTCATGTTTGAAATACAGAGACAGAAAAGGCTACAGTTTTGTCTTTGTAAAACATTAGAACATAAAGGTTTAGTACCCATTCTAGAAGAATGTAACAAAAGAGAAAATAAGCATTTTCCTCACTTACAACTCAGAACACGGCATAAAGATAGCACTAAGGACTCCAGATATCCAAGCGCCACCCTGGGGAATCCAGCAGTTTTCCAGGATCAGGGAAGGGAGTGGTGGTGTCTTACGTCAGGGCCAGGGGATGGCCATGGCAGCCTAAGGGGCAGCAGAAGGCCATGGTGGCAGATCAGGGAACATGTCTAACACTCTTACAGTGAACAGCGGCAGTCATCTCAAAGTAGATCCTGCATAGAGCCTTAGGAGAAAAGCGTGTCAAGAGTGCAGGGCCGGGGACGGGGGAGTAATGAATAGGCAGATACAGAGGAATTTTAGGGCCATGAAAAGACTCTATATAATATTATAATGATGGATATATGTCATTCTAATTTCCCCAAACCCATAGACTATATGAATTTTTCCAAACCCATACAACACCAAGAGTGAATCCTAAGGTAAACTATGGACTTTGGGTGATTATGATGTGTCAATGCAGGTTCACTGATTGCAAGAAACGCACCATTCTGGTGAATGATGTTGATAATGGGGAAGGCTACACACATGTAGGCAAGGTGTATGTGGGAAATCTTTGTACCTTCCTTTCAGTTTTGTTATAAAGTTAAAACTGCTCTAAAAAATAAAGTCTTTAATTAGAAAAAAAAAAAATTCCCTCACATAAAATCTACTATTAGCTGCTAGTCTAGAGCCCTTTGAGTCTGATGATAAACTAGTGAGAATATTTCAAATTATGGTACTACGGTTCTTTTTCTGGGTAACGAAGCTAACAGAGTACCCCATACAAGTTAAAGAAGTGCAGAAACAACGTTGAGCAGTAGTACGTAGCAATCAGATTGTAGAACTGTTTAAAAAATAAAGAAAATGTAGTACTTATTTACAGAGTGATGAAGATATTATTTTATATTTTCTTAGAAAAGTTATTTATACAGCATTCAAAAAAAATTTTTAATTGAAGTATAGTTGATTTACAATGTTGTGTTAGTTTCATGTGTACAGCACAGTGATTCAGTTATACATACATACATATATACATATATTTTTTTCTTTCAGATTCTTTTCCTTTGTATGTTATTACAAAATATTGAGTATAGTTCTCTGACAGCATTCAAAACTTTAAATTAAAGCCTCTACGGTATTCTTACTAATATTTTATGATAATAAAGATATTAGGAAAGTAAAGAATCAAAGGAAAATGACGAAATTGTCTTTGGCAGTTCACACAGGGTTGGATTTGTATATGTCCCACAAGATAAGTTCAGTCTCTTGATATGCTTGATTAACGTTCCCTGTAAACAGAAAGAACTTTCCATTGTGAAAGTATCACGTGCATTTTTCTTCTGTCAGTCCTTTGCTTCACACTGAAGGGAGAACATGAACCTTACCAAAATATCTAAATTCAATAAAATATTATTCTAAGCCTAAAATAAATATCTCCACATAATAAGTTGTCTCCCACCTACAGAAGCTTATGCCCTTGTTATAATTACTCCAGTACTAAAAACTCCTCCTCTTAACGCTCAAAGTGTGTGGATTTTGAGAAGGCAGCACACAAACCTGATAATTTTAAAAAGAGTCTAATAATAACAACATAATATTTTTCTTCTTCCAGATGCCCACATATCATCATTTACTTTTATTTTTCCTTCTTTTACTGACCTTTCCCTTTAAAATTCAGTTGGTCTATATCACTTATTCTGAACTAAATCTACATGTGTGGAATTTCTTCTTCTGCTTTTGCCATTTATTCAAATTCCTAAGAAAAAAATTGTAAAACATGTAAGACCCAGATGACTGCACATAGATTTAAGAATGTGTCGTAGACTTGATTTTTATGAAATCAACAAAAATCTTCTCAAGTATTATGATTTTTTGCATTTCTGTGAAATACAGGAATGTTAATAGTGATAACCATGATTTATTGAGTGTTTACTATTTAGTGCCACGTACAGTTCAAAAGCATAGCATTTGTAACTCTTCTAAAGATGGGTGTGGTATCTGCCCCATTTTACGGGTGAAAATTGTGGTATAAAATGCTTTAATAACCTGATAATAGAAGTTTAAATGAATCTTGACATATTCTTCATTTTCTTAAAAGCTTAAGAACTTCAGTTATATGTCTACTGCTCCATTTAGGCAAAATGAGAGGTCCTGGAAAGATAGAAAAGTCTCCTATACAGAAAAATCAGAAGGTAAACAAAATACTTTTAGAAGAGATTTTGAATGCTGGAATGCATTTTTGGACTTCTGTTATTCACAGATCCCCTCTACTGAAGGCAAACTATGGTGTTGTCCGATGTCATGCGGCTGACAATCTCTCAAGCAAGGATTTGAATCTAGGCTGTCTGATTATATAACTTATGACACTACACTTTATGCATTGGAATTACAGTTTCTTTTTTTAAATTTTTATTTTATATTGGAGTATAGTTGATTTACAGTGTTGTGTTAGTTTCAGGTGTATAGCAAAGTGATGTAGTTATACATATATATATATCTATATATATATAGATATATATATATATATCTATATATATATTACAGAGTACTGAGTAGAATTCCCTGTGCTATACAGTAGGTCCTTCTTGATTATCTCTTTTATATATAGTAGTATGTATATGTTAATCCCAACCTCCTAATTTATCCCTCCCCTTCACCTTTCCCCTTTGGTGACCATAGGTTTGTTTTCTAAGTGTGAGTGTGTTTCTGTTTTGTAAATAAGTCCATTTGTATCATTTTTTATATTCCACATATAAGTAATATCATATGATATTTGTCTTTCTCTGTCTGACTTACCTCACTTAGCATGATAATCTCTAAGTCCATCCATGTTGCTGCAAATGGCATTATTTCATGTTTTTTTATGGCTGAGTAATATTTCATTGTGTGTATATATATATATACACACAATCTTTATCCATTCATCTGTAGATGGACATCTTCTTTATCCATTCATCTGTAGATAGACATTTAGGTTGTTTCCATGTGTTGGCTATTGTAAACAGTGGTGCAATGAACATTGGGGTGCATGTACATTTTCAAAGTATGGTTTTCTCCAGATAAATGTCCAGGAGTGGGATTGCAGGATCATATGCTAGCTCTGTTTTTAGTTTTTTAGGGAACCTCCATACTGTTCTCCATAGTGTCTGTACCAATTTACATACACACCAACAGTGTAGGAGGGCTCCTTTTTCTCCACACCTTCTCCAGCATTTATTTTTTGTAGACTTTTTGATGATGGCCATCTGACCAGTGTGAGGTGATACCTCTCTAAATAGACATTTCTCCAAAGAAGACATACAGATGGCCAAAAAGCACATGAAAATATGCTCAATATCGCTAATTATTAGAGAAATGCAAATCATAAAGACATATTTTTGATAGCATTACAATAGTGAAAATTACAAATTGCTTGGAGGTAATTCTGATTAGTAGATTATCATTCATAGAAACAATGGAATGGATTCTGTCATTTTGCTCTCTTAAAAGGAAATATATTTGTATCGTGGTGTTGAAAATAGAGAAACAAATTCCCTTTGAAATAAGGAAAATTCTAGCCATTTCATGTTGCTGACACATAATCTTTGAGATTATGCACATTTTTCAGTGAGAGTTTATTAAAAAAACACAGTGGCAGCACACTTGTAAAAATAATTGTAAATACTGGCTTTCACAGTTTGTTTTCTTCTCATGGAACTTACTCTTAGTTCAAATGCATAAGGTTAAAAGGATTATACCTGAATCAAATTTTAAAGAAAACAGGAGGTTAGCAAGTAGCAAATATAATGATTGGGACTTTTACCTAAAATAGAACTTCTGTATTTTACTAAGCTTTTATTCTCATTGCTTTGTGAAGAAAGTGAATTTAAGAAAAGTATATTCAGGCCAACCTTATACAGGTCATATAAGTTGTGTCCTGCACAGGGGACCTCAGTCAAGAGAGCCAGCTGAGGCTAAAAACCCTCTCAACATGCTACTTGATGCAAGGCTGTGTTAGCCCTGAGGAAAACTGTGCCTTTTTCTAATTCATCTTCCCAGAAGGGGAGCCTTTTTCTAATTCAGCAAATGAGCCTTATGTAAAATCAGCAGACCTGAATACGTGGACTGGCCAAAATATTTTTCAGGGAACTTTTTTTCCAAAGTTATTATTGCATAAGTATTTTACAGGAAGAAACAAATATTGCTGGGCCCAGGAGCCAAAGGCACAAAACTAAGTCTAAGCTTTGGCCATAACTCTACGATTCTGGCAAAGTGCCTAATTTATATTTACTTGGAGAGATGTTTGTTCAAAATTATTTCTACATTATTATTTTGTTCTTTAAATTCTGAGATTTATGAATTGATTATCAATGTTGACATTCAAATTATCTTGGGATGTATAGAATCAAGTGTGTTTCCCATATTCTTTGATATCCCTGCTGCATTTTGACGTTAACATAGCACTTAACTTCATTGTTGAATCATCTAACACACAGGATTTACCAACCAAAAGAAAACTGTACTCTAGAGACATATTGAAGAACTGACAAGACAATGAGTACTATAGCTATCAAATATTATAGAAAGATAGATGCACTTTCAATAAAATGCATTAAGTAATTCAGGAGTCAAGAGGAGGAATAATGTTTCTAATTTGGGGTAAGCATCTTTGAACCATCAGGGGCATCACTAGAGGCAAAGCAATTCTGCATTATGATATTTCATTTATTATAATTCTTGCTGGTGATATAATAATGAGTACATTAAAAAAGCGAATTAGAAAATTCTAACACTGGTCATTCCCAACTTCAGTTCCCCTCTCAAGATGACCAGCTAGCAACTATCCATAGATAAGATATGTTTGCACTTGTATACACTAATAATAAACTATCTGAAAAGGAAATAAAGAAAACATTTACAATAACATCCTAAAAAAATAAAAATATTTAGAATAAAAATCTGTTCACTGGAAACTATTAGGCATTGATGCAGGATATTGAGGAAGACATAAATAAGTGAAAAGATAGTCTGTGTTGATGGATGGGAGAATTAATATTGTTAAAATGTCCATACTACCCATAGCCACCTACAGATTCAATGCAATCTCCATCAATATTCCACAGGCACTTTTTACAGAAATAGAAAAAAAACTTCTAAGATTCATATGGATCCACAGAAGAATCCGAATAACCAAAGCAACCTTGAAAAAGAAGAACAAAGCTGGAAGCATCACACTTTTTTATCTCAAACTATACTACAAAGCTATAGTAACCAAAACAGTATGGTAGTGCCATAAAAACAGATACATAGACCAACTGAACAGATTTAAGACCTCATAAATAAACCCATACATGTACAGTCAACTAATATTTGAGAAGACAGTCAAGAATACTCAATAAAGGAAAAGATAGTCTCTTTAGTAAATTGTGTTATGAAAACTGGATATTCACATGCCAAAGAATGAAACTTTCTCCATCCATTTAATTTTAATATGTATGTGGTTTTGTATTAAAAATTTTTTTTTGTAAACAACATAGACTTGGGTCTTGTTTTTTGATCCACCCTGACAATATCTGTCCTTTAACTGGGGCAGTTAGACCATTCAAAGTGAATATGGATATAATTGGATTAATATCTAGCATATTTGTTACTGTTTTCTGTTTACTGCCTTTATTCTTTTTTCTATTTTGTCTTCCATTCTTTCTCTGTCTTTTGTGATTTTAATTGAGCATTTTATATCATTCCATTTTTTCCTCCTTTCTTAGCATATCAGTTATACTTTTTTTACTCTTTTAGTGGTTGCCCTACACTTTGTAATATTCATTTACAACTAATCCAAGTCCACTTTCAAATAACACTGCTGCTTTGTTTCTGTTGCACATACCGTATAATAACAAAATAATTCTAATTCTTCCTTCCCATCCCTTGTATCATTGCTGAAATTCATTTCACTCATATATAAGCATAAAAAAGCACATATTGTATAAAATTATAAAATCAAGTACATTGTTGCTATTATTTTGAATAAACTGTTACCTATTAGACAAATAAAGTGAGAAAAATACGTTTTTATTTTATCTTTACTTATTCCTTCTTCAATGCTCTTTCCTTTTATTAAATGTAAATCCAAGTTTCTTAGCAGTACTATTTTTCTTCTTTCTAAAGATCTTCTTTTAACATTTCTAGAAAGACAGGTCTACTGGCAACAAAGTTCCTCAATTTGTTTCTCTGAGAAAGTCTTTATTTTTTCTTCACTTTTGAAGGATAATTTCACAAGGTACAGAAGTTCAGGTTGGTGTTTTTTTCCTTTGAACCCTTTAAATTTCTCACTCCACTCTCTCCTTATTTGCATGGTTTCTTGGGAGAAGTTGGATGTAATTCTTATCTTTGCTCTTCTGTAGGTAAAATATTTTCCCCACCTCCCCCTGACTTTTCTCAGGATTTTTTTTCTTAGATTTTCTTAGTTTGAAAATCATATGCCTAGGTATATTTGGGGGAGAACAAGGGGAGGCATTTATCTTTGGTATTCTCTGAGTTTCCCGGATGTGTGGTTTGGTATCATATTAATTTGGGGAACTTCTCAGTCATTATTATTTTAAATATTTATTCTGTATATTTCTCTATCTTCTCCTTCCAGTATTCCCATTATGTGCATATTAAGCCTTTTGTAGTTGACTTGCTGTTCTTGGATATTCTGTTCTGGAGTTTGTTTTCTTGTCAGTCTTTTTTCTTTTTGCTTTGCAGTTTGGGAGTTTTCTATTGAGATATCCTCGAACTCAGGAATATTTTTCCTCAGCTGTGTCCAGTCTACTAATGAGCCCATCAAAGTCATTCTTCATTTCTGTTAACAGTGTTTTGACTCCTAGAATCTCATTCTGGCTCTTTAAAGAATTTCCTTCTCTCTGCTTATTGTCCATCTGTTCTTGAATGTTGTCTACTTTACCCATGAGAGCCCTTAGCATTGCAATCATAGTTGTTTTAAATTCCTGGTCGGATAATTCCAACATCCCTATCATATCTGAGCCTGGTTCTGATGCTTGCTATGTCTCTTTAAACTTTTTTTTGCCATTTGGTATACTTTGTAATTTTTTCTTTGATAACTAGGAGTGATGTACTGGCCAAAAGGAACTGCTATAAATAGGCCTTTAGTAATATTGTGGTGAGGTGTGGGGAGAGAGGAAGTGTTCTATAGTCCTATGATTAGGTCTCAGTCTTTCAGTGAGCCTGACTCTGGATTGTGAACCTCTCATATGCCTCCTGTTCCCCCTTCATTCCCCTATACATACTTAGGTGGAACAGGATGGCTAGAATCGGCTGGAGTCAGGTATTTCCATTCTCTCAGTTAGGCTGTGATAAAATCCTAGCAGGTAAGACTCTGATTAAATAGTTTCTCCTGAGGACACACTTTGTTAAGAAGAGCAGAATGTTTTGGTGTTATTTCAGAATGGTTCTTTTCCCCCTCTCCCTACCAGAAGCATGAGGGGATATTTCACCAATACTCAAAGTGAGAACCTGGTAGAACTTTGGAAGGTAAAATTCACAAAAGTGTGTAGCTTACTGATAACTAGTCTTGGAGTTTTTAATTCTCAGAGTTGTTCACATTAAGCCTCTAGCAATTTGTCAATGACAGTTCAGGTTTTCCTGCCCCAGCACTAATCAATGCAGAAGTTGCTATTCATGAGTTTCTACTTTGGTAAATTGTGATTGTCTGTATTGCCTTGTTGGTCTCTCCAATTTGGGGGAATTGTGCTCATACACAATAAAGAAAGGAACACATAGCCAAAGAAGCAGAGGGTAAGACATTGCCAAAAAATATATTTTCCTAGGAAATAAGAGAATATTTCTGAAAAATTATTGACATCAAAATTTAATAAAATGCAGACTTTATAAAATGACATACAAGATGAGATGATAAGAAACCAGATTTAGATGGATTAGGAATTCCTTGATAGACATTCAAAATATAAAGAGATGAATGAGATAAGAGAAGAGCTTATGAGAATTAAGACTACAATGAAACAATAAAAAAAGCATTAGAACCAGTGTATCTACTCTGAATAGGAATCTAAGGTCTCTGACCTTTTTTATGTTCTTACTTTTCTCTTTATCCTCTTCAGTGAAAAAGGAATTGCTACGGCAAAGTTGAGAACATTCATGGGACCATCTCTCTAGTGGTGAGTCACTGAAGATTTTGATCTTCTCTTTCATTTTTTTCATTTGATGTCATCAGACTTGTAATAGAAAGGAATCGTTCCTGCAAAATCTCAGCCTGGCCATCTTTTCCTCTCTTCTTCATTTCTTCTCCCACCTGACATTCACTGCTACACTAAAGTAGGTTAGCTCTATTCTAGGTTTGAAAGAAAAAGACCAACTGTCTATAGTCTTTATGATCATGATGGGTAAGTTAATCATTTCCCCCTAAATTCTAAAAAGATCTTAAATGTTGTTTTGGGTATTGAAGTGTAGGGACAATGAAATGGTGTAGCTCTCAGAACCTATTTTTGCCTTATTGTATTTGTTTAACTCACATAGAATGAAGAAATGCTATATTTCTCTATCCTTATGTGTATTTTCCCATATATATCCTTATGTATATCATGTAGATGTGTAGCAGATAGATAGATAGATAGATAAATAGATAATGTTGGAAACCATTTAAATAAGACAGCTTGGTCCTACCTGGTACAAGAATTAAGAAATCCTGTTTCCTAGACTAAGAAATATATAATTTCATTTCTATCAAGCAAGAGTGAAAAGATGAAAAGGATGTGCTGGAAATGAGAACCTTGGAAAACTCTCCAAATGTGCAGGGGAATCAGACAAAGACATTTAAAAATGTGGAGAGAGATGACAGCTATAGAAGATAGAGGATAGCATACCGAGAAAGTGCCTACATACTAGAAACAGATGAAAGAACAAATAAAATTTAAAAATCAATAGTACAATTGAAAAATGTTCTAGAGTTGAAGACAAATTTATAAGTAAAATAATGCTCACAATATACCATAGAAAAAGAATAAAGGGATTCAAACCTAGAGATCCAAAAATTTAGAATGTCAGCAGTATTTTTAAAACTTTATAGATATCTTGGCAGGGAAAAAATGGTAACCGCACATGATTTAAAGGAAAATTAGGGTGTCCTTAGACTTCCCTTCACAACAATAAATTCAGAGGACAATAGACCAATACTTCATACAGAAGTCATTAGTGGGCCCGTGGCTCTACCCAGGACATAGACAGGCTTTGTTTGACTTATACAACACTCTTCAAATGTGAATTTCATTTTAAAATGTTGTAGTTCTGTTTTCTCCTCAATAATAGTAAGATTTGGCACTGCTGGTCCCATATTTCCTCAAGGTAACAGTGAGCTGGGGCTGAGCAGTGCCTGCATCACATTCCTGCTTCTTCCAACTTTTCTCCCAACACTGAGGGAAATTATCAGTTGGCGTTTGCCATAGGGTTTGCACTGTTGCTTTTAAATAAAGAGATATTTCTATGCACTTATGGTTCTATCAACAGTGCAAAAATGAAAGATAAACAGAAAGACTACATACTTTAAGAAAAATAAAAGAGAAAATACTTCTATGTGGAGTCTTGTTTTTAAAAGGCAAATATTCCTTTTTACCCATGATAAAAAAAAAAAAAGTGCCTAAAACTTGTTTCATGGATTTGCTTAATCTTATCCTTTCTAAGCATTTGAAGTTTTAAACTCATTTGGTGATTTGAAGTGAAAGTTTGGTGCTTAATTGTTCTACATTTTGAATAGTTTTTCTTTTTTTTTCCTCAGAGAAATGGAGAGGTTTATCTCAGATAAGCCACAGTTCATAGGTTATAAAACTCAAGGGCTGTTTCTTGAGGAAACAAACAAGCAGGCACACAAACTAGTGGGAATCTTATGCTCACCAAAAAGTAAACCTAAATAAAATTTTATTTTTTACCATTGGATTTGCTCCCCCAAAACAATTTTAGGATATAAAATATATTTTGTAGAAAAATAGAGAGCAAAATATACAACAAAGTTGCATACAAATATAAACAAGGAGCAAGATGATTGGTCATAAACAAGTATAGTATTTGTTTTTGTAATTGCTTCTTGAAGCATATTTATGATGCTTGCTGAAGTCTAACTACTGCCTTCCTCTTTCCACCTTCCTGAGTTCTCTTTTAATTAATTGCCTCTCGTGTTATTGCCGGGGTTTCTAATTGTATCTAGCTGGGAAGAACAAGGAGAAACAAGACTATACGTACCATCTTCTCTGGACTCTTAGTCTCACAGGATACTCTTTGAAAATGCATTTATTTAAAATTTTCCAAGGAGAAAGTAGTAAAGACCCAAGTGCTTTAATAAATAATAAATTCTGTAATACAATAAGTGCTTGCATTTGCTGGGAAAATATTTTAGGGTAAATTGGATGACACTTCTTGGTAAAAGCCCACTACACTAAGGCCAACCTCAGGGTATCTGGTGTGTATACAACCAAGCAATAATTATGCCATTTGCTCTCAAGCATAACAAATGTGGGACCTTTAAAATGGATGTACCTGTGCACACTTTTCCTTAAAATTCATGATTCCAAAATGTTCTTGATCTTTGTTCATATAAAAATAAAATTTGGAACAGAGGTTGGAAGATTGGAATTTATGGAAGATCAAAAACAATTAATGATTTGACTTTGACTCCATTTGTAGGTAATAATAAAAATTATTTTTATTATTATAGAGTCACTTTCTTGATGAAAAATCTCCAATGGCCTGATATTGCCTAGAGAATTCTATACTCTTTAGTTATCCATCTATTTATACTACAGCTTTATTCCATAAAGAATCACTGTACAAGATGATAGATAGATAGAATTTATGGTCTCGGATGAAAGGCAATATAAAGATATTAAAGTAATAAACCAGAAGTTAAAATTGATAAGGTAATGCAAGGCAAATGGTGGCACAGTTTCTACACTTGGAATTCTCATTGATAGAGCCTCATGAACAAGACTTTCTGCATAATATAAGAGAAAATGGATTTGACAACATTCTCAAAATTAAATACAATAATGGGTTTTATACAATGCTTCTTATAATGTTACTCAGAATACTATAAAGTGAATGGCATAGCAACAAAATACAAGTGAGTTAAAGTATTTCACCTGAGCCCAACCATTTTGATTCAGCTTCATAACCCTCTGATGTCATGGCTTCATCCAACTACAAAATTTAGATTATTTATAAGACTGCATATGTTGTAAGTTAAGAACTGTAAGTAGTATTTCTTATAACAAGGATTTTCCTAAGGATTAGTTGAGAGAGTTCTAGGTTATATTCTTTATCAAGATCGCATTTTAGTAATATTCTGTATTCAGGGACAAACTTTCATTTTAGCATTTAATAAAGTGAAATGAGTAGGAATTGGGTAGGGTACCCTTTGGAGGCTTAAAAAACCTGCCTGCCTGAATAAAATTTTATCCTCCACTGCTTACAGAATATAAAGAAGGCCCTTCCCAAAACGGTTCCTGATTAGACTTGATTTCCAAATCATTGGAATTAAACCTTCTGCGGGAGGAATGTCAGTTTATTTGGTACCATAATAATTCAGTCAGCAAATATGTATTGCATGTCTATTATGTGCTTATTATTCTGTGCTCTGAGGATACAGTAATGAACAATTAGTAAGCCCTGGTTTGGACAAAGCCCTTTTGTCATGAAGGACCAAAAGCAAACAAACAGCCAGTACTTAAGCACAGAGAGAAAAAGGGAATAAGAAGCAGTGAGATTAAGAAGAGTGGACAGTTCTTTCATGAGTATTTCGCCAAAGAGAGTGAAGCTAGTAAAATATTGTTTGGCAAATGTGTGAGTTCCATGTGGTGGGAGGTCCATGGAGTATGCGTTCCATGGGACAAAATGAGATCATAAATTGATCTTAGATGACATAAATTAGATGACCGAGAGAAACTGGAGCAAGTTGAGGAGAATAGCATTACATGAACCAGTTTAGATGGTTCTAGCTTTAAACTTCTGTGTGAGGGGATGAACTTAGGGATATGATTTATGAGCTGTCAGCTGCATAGTGTAGGGGAGGACTTGATGGGGCCAGAAAATTCCAGCTATCCCTTCCAATATAATATTTCAATATAAACCCTCAATCTCTGCATTTGCTGCAATAGAGAAATTAACATTAATGAACCTGACTTAAAGCTTTGTTATTACCATTCCCTCTGCTTCTCCTCAGATGTCCTTGACATATTACTTATATTTCAATGCCCTGCCTCAATTTTGCTTGAGAGAGGCTAATCTGCTCTCACTCTGTTCAACCAATAAACTTTTCTTACATGTATCTCATCATATATTCATATTATAATATTTGTTTGAATTTATCGCAACCCATAGAATGATGGGATTTTGTCTTATGTTTCCATGAACCCTCTAGTACCAAACAAATAGACGTATATACACATTATCAGTCCTCCTTTTTCCTTTTGAATTGTCATTTAAAAAAGTTCAGAGGTTAGAGGGAAAATATAATGTGGTGCTAATGGGTAAAATAAACGTTATTGAGGTCTCCAGTTACATAAGACAGAGTTCACATTGGTCAGTCTCCTGTTGAAGGTATTCCCTTCTCTAGTTTTCCTTAAATCAATTACTTTATTTTCATGCAAATTGAAAATTATACATAAACAGTAGTTCTTCAAACCTGTAAAACAATTTTTCAAATGTCAATTTCATAGAAAACTTACCATTTAAGAAAGGTACACCTATAAATATTCCCATTCATAATAAACAAACTGAAAAGAGTGCTTTTCTGTTGAAATAATGCATTCTGATGGAATGTTAGCAAGCAGCCAGAAAAAGTAGGCATTTGGAAAAGGGGGTAATAAAAATATGTATAATTCTTGAATTGTGTTTTCCTTTGATATGAAATGACCTAGATTTTTGGAATTCTAGGTATAAGAGATGACTTTTGAAAACAAATAATTAGAATATTGCACAATTATTCCAAAGAAGAACTATTGCAGATTTTTTTAAACCTTTTAAGTGTCAAAGCATAAGACAGAAAAAATAATCAAATTGTTTCCTAACTTAACTACTTATTCCACGTTTCCCTTGCCTTATAGTTCTGTTTTGATGCAGCATTTTTCTGTGATTTACATACGATATTCTGAAACTGTGTAATTCTATAGTGGCTGTTGTGCGATGTGTTTAACTTCTAGTTCTTCTCTTGATATAACATCTTTTCTCTTTGCTTTTCTGACACTTTGTTCTCCAATATAGAGTAATTTAATACAGAGGTCCCCGACCTTTTTAGCACCAGGGACCGGTTTTGTGGAAGACAGTTTTTCCACAGTCGGGGGTGGGGGGCCTGGGGAGTAGGGGGGTGGGAGATGGCTCAGGCGATAACACGAGCAATGGGGAGCCATGGGGAGAGGCAGATGAAGCTTTGCTCGCTCGCCCGCTGATCACCTCCTGCTGTGTGGCCCGGTTCCTAACAGGCCGCGGACCGATAATGGTCTGCCGCCCGGGGGGGTTGGGGACCCCTGATTTAATAGACACAAGTTACACTTTGAGCCAAAGTTATTTTTTTTTTTTAGAATAAAACAGTAGGCATTATTGAATTTGATCTGTCTTTTCTTTGTCAAATTTCTACCGCTGTGTAATTGCTTTGTACTGTGTGAACTTGAACTGTGTGACATGTGTGAAAATTACTAAGTAGCCCTGAAGATTTAACTAATTAACTCCTACCAGTGAATGAGCAATGCAATTTTATTGTTTCCATGTACACAGTATCAATGGACCTTTTGAAGGCTGTGTCTTTACCGTACTGATATGTGCTTCCAACAGAAATTTGAAGCATCTCTCGTGTAATTAAAAGAGAAAATTGTCAGTTTGAATAAAACAATTTTTATTAGAGTTTGTACTCTACTACATTCTCTTGTGTCCAATATCAAATGACGAGTTATTTGAAAATGTAACCTTTGCTTGACAAGATGAACTTTTAAAAATCCTTCGTAATCTGTAATGTGACTATCTGGATTCTAAAAGACATTGTTTTCACCTGGATATATCAGTGTAGGATTTCTGTTTTGTTGTTTATGGTGGCTGTTTGTTGGTTGGTTGATTGATCTGTTTTAGTTTTGCTGTCTTTGATTTTGCTCAGGTTTTTTTTTTTTTTTAATAGTAATGGTGACACCTTCCCTCTAAAAGGTTGACATTGCCTCTTACCTGATTTCATGTGGCTTAAACAAGTTCATGAGTCCATGTGACTAGAGAAGGGAAGATGAGGAAAGAAAAAGGACGTATAAGAGAATCATTCTGTAATTTTTAAAGACATGAGTACCTAATATTTTAATAAAGGAAGTGTTGCTGAGATGAATGAAATATGCACTATTTCTGAGGCCATTGATTCATTCACTCATGTATTAACTTAATAAAGCAAAAAATATTTATTCAGGACTCAGAGTGTTCTAGATACTCTATAACAGAGACTCCAAGGATGGAAACAGTTCCATCCTTGTCCTTTAAAAGTTGGATTATAAGAGGAAGACAAATATCTAAACCAATATTTACCATTGAATGTCATAATTCCTCTGGGAAACAAATGTAGATATTTCAGTGGGGACAAAGGATTCCAGTTCTGCCTTGCAAGTGGGTAGAGATTACAGAAGACATCTACTTAATAGATGTAGGTATTTGGTGTTTGTTAGCCATGTGTTAGGGTAGGCTGAAAATCCTTAACGAATAGCACTCCCTTCCATTTCAGTGATAACACAGCAAGAAGTTTATTATTTTTTTTATATGTAAGCATCAAGGGCAGGTTTTCAGATAGCAGAACAATAGCTGCACACAATTATTCTGGCCAGGCTGATGGTTACTAGGCATTTTTAACTCATGCCTTCCAAGACCCCCTGGGCAAAATCCTTCCCTCAGCTAAAGGAGAAGAACATGGAAAGGTGCTTATAGGTGTTGTGGGCCAGGCCTAGAAGCCATACACATCTCTTCAGCTCACAGAGGTTGGAGAGCCACACCTAACTGCAGTGGACACTGAAAGAACTGGAGAAAGGGAGAAGAGATTTTGATGGACAGCTGATGGATTTTGCCCTTAAGAAATATTTCCAAAAAAAGGGAAAGATAGCATACTCAAAGGTTCCTGAGTTTGAGCATCCTTGATGTATTTTTAGAAAGAAACAAGTTGTAGTTTGATAGAAGCCATGCAAAAGTCTTTTGATCTTGTTCTTTGGACAGTGGAGGAGAACTAGTCAATTATTTTGGATAATGAGCAGATTTGATCATCTTTTATTAGAGCCTATAAAGCTGATAAAAACACACTTTAACCTTGGTGTAAATATGTTCTTTAAGCCAACTGAACAGTTCAGATTTATGATTTTTCAGTTATAGTAGGCAATCAGATACCTGCTAGTGTAAATACCAGCTTAAATATCAGCAGACTCATCTGATTTACATAATCCATTAGCATTAATATTTTAAGGAAATTGAGAGAAAGGTTATATTGAGATCTAAACTAATTATTTTTGTCATAAAATCTTTCAAGTGAGAAAGTAACACTATTTCTCTACTAAAAGTTATTCCAAAACTTTGGCGCTCTTCTGCTCCAAGTACATTATACTATGAATCAGTTTCCATTTATTGAATACCTACTATGCTTTATTAGATATACCTACACACAAATAAATATAAAATTGATAATTCTCACCAAGATTAATTTTGAACTTCTAACTTTGGTGTGTTAGATTTTTTTAAAAGGCTATTATAGCACAGTACTGAAAACAGACTGCAGCACATATACATACCATAAAAATAATCAAAGTTAATGTTTATCATTTATATATTTATTTGACCAAAAATTTTTTCAGCACCTATTATATGCAAAGAATTGTTCTACGTGCCTGAGCTGCATCAGGGATTTTTAAAAAGTTTTTTCCCTTTGGTACTTAGATTTTAGAAGGAAGACAAAATATAATGAAAAAGAAAACTATATAGTATATTAAAAGGTAATATGAACTATATGAAAAACAGTAGAGTATGGTGGGAGAGGTCAAAAAAACAGAGGGAAGTGGATTGCGATTTTATATGGGTTGCTCAAGGGCTACCTCACTGAGAGATGATATTTTAGTAAAGAACAAAGGAATTAATGGAGTTAGATATTGGGAGAAAGGCTTTCCAGACAAAGGAAATATCAGAGCGAAGGCCCTAAATACCAGAGAAAAGGCCTTGCAGCTAGGGAGGGAGAGTAGCCGACAATATGGTCAGAGAGATAACTGGGAAGGAGGTGAGAAATCATACAAGGTCTAACAGGCTATTAGAAAGATGTTAGCTTAATTCTCAGTAACATGAGGAATGATTACAAGATTTTGAAGAAGGATGATATAATATGCTTTTTGTTTTAAAAAGATTATTATTTCTGCTGTGTTGAGGATAGAATAGGGAAGTGGTTAACAAAGGAAAAGGCCAGGATATTATTTAGGCAGCTCTTGCAGTTATCCAAATGAGCAATGAGATGGGGGATAGCATAAGGATGTTGAGAAGTGGTTGATTCTGAAAATATTTTGAGAGAATAACCAAAAGAACTATGTGATGGGTTACACCTGAGATTTGAGAGAAAGAGGTAAGTCAAGATGACTCCAAGACTTCTAGCATGTAAAACTATGAGGATGGTGTTGCCCTCAACAGGGATGTGGGAAGACTATGGAGAGACAGGTTTGCAGAAAGGGGAGATTATTTTTGGATTGGGTAGGATGTCTATTGGGCATCTGAGGAGAAATACTGAATAGATATCAAAGCCTGGAGTTCAGGAAAAAGAGTTGGGCTAGGCACAGAAATCTAGGATAACGATAACACTTGGAGGTAGTTCATGTTTAAAATCCAGAACTGAATTTAATGAATTTATATGCAGTGAAGTTATCAAATTTATTTTTCTTTATGTTTCATTCCTATAAGACATAGTCCATAAACTATATCTCCTATTACATATTTACACAAATTCCCTTGAAAAAATAAACTTTTTAGTTTTTTTTTTTTTTACACTACTCCAAGTGTTTCTCGTTTCTGTGCAAGGGCTTTCTCCAGTTATGGCAAGCGGGGGCCACTCTTCATCGCGGTGCGCGGGCCTCTCACTATCGCGGCCTCTCTTGTTGCGGAGCACAGGCTAGATGCACAGGCTCAGTAATTGTGGCTCACGGGCCTAGTTGCTCCGCGGCATGTGGGATCTTCCCAGACCAGGGCTCGAACCCGTGTCCCCTGCATTGGCAGGCAGATTCTCAACCACTGCGCCACCAGGGAAATCCAACCTTTTAGTTTTAAAACCCCTCCATTGAGCAACGGAAGTAAAAGTATATAACTTAGCAAATCTCAAAAGAATACACTGTGAGCTCCCTCTGCTGTTACTGGAGACTCAGATATTAAGAAAATTAGCAAATACTCATGATACCTAAACTAAATAACTGCCAGATATTTAAAGAAAAAGAAAACAATACAAATGGAATATGAATATGGAGTTTAAACAATATTAAATGGTTCAACACTTTCCTCTGTTTAAAGTAGATAATATATTTAGAATGTTAGCAAAACACTGCACTTGAACTAATTGATTCCTCTTTTAAAATTTAAAAATACTACATAGTTTTCATTTTTTAAGTAAAACCACTTACATATTCACCAATTAAAACCATGGAGAAATGATCAGATCAAAAGAGAATGCCTCTATTTTCTTTAAGAAGAATTATGTTCATATTGCCTTCTCAATAGAACAGAATATGTTTTGTTTAAAATTTAATTATTTAATGGATATAATTTTGTGAGATTCATAACCAGCAACTAAAATCTAGAATGGCTAGTCAGTAGTTTCCAGTTGGCAAAGTGACCATGGATTTAAAATTGATTAGAATCATCAAGAAAAATATGTATTAAAATTTCCTTTGTAGGTGGCAAAGCACAAAGTATTTTGAGAAAGTATATATCACATGGTTAAATATGGTAAAGCTCAGGAATTACAATTTAAACAAAAACGTAGATATGAATGCAAAGGTAATGGCTTAAAAGGCCCCCACCTGTCTCTCTAGGTACCATTTTATGACATTACTCATTTTAGAACCTTAATAAAATAGTTGTAGTTCTCCATTTGCATCATATACCTCACTTTGTCTTATATGAGTATTTATTTGACTTTTTTCAATAGTTAGCTGATGACCTCATTAGTTAGGTAAGGTGTCTCTCCTCTATACGTACAAAACATACAGGCTCTGAAATCAAATATGACTGACATTTTATCCTGGCTCTGCTACCTCATGCTTGTGAAACTTTGGGCAAAATATTTAACCTTTCTCAGCCTTAGTTTTTCCTCTGGACATTGGAAATAACATAGGTAATACATACAGTTGTCAAAAAAATCAGTGAAATAATATATGTAAAGCACCTAGTATAGTTTGGAACACAAAAGATACACTCTATGTACTGTAGCTATTAATATTCTTTAATTAATATCTTTCACAAAACATCACAATGTATGGTAACTGTTAATATTTGAACGTCTCTATTATAAGAGTTCAGTTTCTTCAAGAGTAAAGAGCTTCATGTTTTCTATTTTATCTTTAGAACCAAGCTGAATATATGGTATAATGGAAACAAGCAATAAAACATTTTGAATTCGTGAATGCAGGTGGATTAATGACATTCTCAAGTCCTTATTTAAAATTAGAAAATTAACTTAAAGGAAAAAATATGTTAGAGAGTAATATACCATTCACATATAAGTCTGTGAATTAATATTTTTATGAAGTTAATCAATTAGACATAATAATAGTAAAAAAATTTAAAAGTAAGCCATTTTCATTGGATAATATTATACGCTCTTTGTTGCTTCTTTCCTCATTGCGCTCAAGTTATTAAATGTAGCAGCATACAGGAGGGACAGGTAATCACATAAAATGATAGTTGTAACTAAGGCAACCATGTCATTTCTTTGTTTTTCTTTCTTTCCATTTTCCTTTCATCAATAAAAGCTCTCAAATGAAATGGAACATTGTGTTTATGCTAATTTCCCTTTCTGCTTGATTTTTCTCAGGTGTGTTCCTGCTGTGTACACTGTAATTATTCTCATTTTTAAACAAAACGTACTCTTTTCAAAGAAATATTTAGGGCATCGCTTTATTAGAGTTTCTTAAAATTTGACACATTAAAGTAAATGGAAGTCACTCTTAACAGTGAAATTCCTAATATTTCAACAACACCGAAGTCTATTTTGTGAACTTGTGATACTTTGAAGTTAGTTTGCCAGAATATGAAAACATTTATTAGTAGACAATTTTATATAGAGATATGAATTCCTCATAAAAATCCAGTTTAAAAAAGCAAGCACATAATGTAAAAACTGACATTTTCTATATAATTAATGGAAAATAATGTACTACTGGATGTTAATGATTTATTCTTATTTAACAGGTAAAGGAAATAACATTTCAAACCATTAAAGTTCCCTGAGTTACTTAATTAAAATTCTACTGTAAAGCACTATAGAGCTTAACGAATCTTTCATTCAATAAAAAATTTAAAAGATAAATTTTAAAAAGGGCTCACATGAAAAAAATTCTAACTCTATTGTCATGTGAAGTAGTTTTATCTCTCTTGGACTTAAAAAAAAAGTGACATTTGAGTTCAAAAGCCTTGAAATATGATTGGTTATATCTAGCTATATATAGTGTGACGAGACGGTTAAGTAAAGGCATTCTTGGCAGTGTGAAGTACATAGCAAATTCCAGAGGTGTGAAAAACCATAATGCATTAGAAAAACTTCAGGTGGGATTATAGAATATGTGGAGAGGTGGAAGAACTTTGTGTTTCTTCCTGTCTTACACATATATCTGTTAAGTGCAAACCATGGCCCAAGAAATAGGCAATTTTGGTCTACTTGAGATATTCAGAAATAACATATATTGCAAAGTAGAACTGACAAACTTTTAGCTAGATTGACAATGAAGAAAAGAAAGAGGACATAAATAACTAAAATCAGAAATAAAGGTAAAGACATTATTAACTTTATAGAAATAAAAATGGTCATAAGGTGTGAGAATGTTATAAGCAATGGCACAGTAACAAATTAGATAATCTAGATGAATTGGACAAATTCCTAGAAATACACAAATTGCCTAAACTGACTCAAGAAGAAACAGAAAATCTCAACAGATCTATAACAAAGAAAAGAGATTAAATCAGCAATCAAAAACCTCACAACAAAGAAAGTTTAGAACAGACAGATTCACTGGTGAATTCTATCAAACATTTAAATAAGAATTAATACCTATCCTTCTCAAACTAGTTTAAAATACAGAAGAGGAAAAAATACTTCCTAATTCATTCTATGCAACCAGCATTACCCTGATACCAAAGTCAGATAAAAACATTACAAAAAAAGGATATTACAAATATCCCTTAGGAATACAGATGCAAAAATCCTTAACAAAATACTAGCAAACTGAATCTAACAGCATATTGAAAGGATTATACACCATGACCAAGAGGGATTTATCCCAGAAATCCAAGAATGGTTCAAAAAAGAAAATAAATCAATGTAACACACCACATTAATAGAATGAAGAAAAAAATCAATAATCATTTCAATCGATGCAGAAAAAGCCTTTGACATAATAATATTGTATAATATATTAATAGTTGAAAGTTGCTAAGAGAGTAGATATTAAATGTTCTCACCACAAAAAATGATGTTATGGAAGTGTTAACTAACACTATTTTGTAATATACAAGTATAACAAATCAACATGTTGTACACTTTAAATTTACACAATGCTATATGTCAGTTATATCTCAATAATGTGGGGGGCAAAGGCCTTTGAAAAAATTTAAAACCTTTTCATGATAAAAAAATATACTCAGAAAAATAGGAATAGAAAGAAACCTACTCAACATGATAACCAGCATTTATGAAAAACCCACAGGTAAAATCATACTCAGTGATGAAGACTGAAAGATTTCCCCAAAGATCAGAACAAAAAAAACCACAAAAAAATCACAAAAGTCATAAAGATCAGGAATAAAAAAAAAAAATCACAAAATCACACAAAAAATTAGAAACAAAAATTACAAAATCCACAAGGATCAAGAGCAAGACAAACTGGGGCTTCCCTGGTGGCGCAGTGGTTAAGAATCCGCCTGGCAATGCAGGAGCCACGGGTTCGAGCCCTGGTCTGGGAAGATCCCACATGCCGTGGAGCAACCAAGCCCCTGTGCCACAGCTACTGAGCCTGAGCTCTAGAGCCTGCGGGACACAACTACTGAGCCCGTGTGCCCCAACTACTGAAGCCCACACACCTAGAGCCTGTGCTCCACAACAAGAGAAGCCACCGCAATGAGAAGCCTGCGCACCGCAGCGAAGAGTAGCCTCCTCGGGGCTTCCCTGGTGGCGCAGTGGTTGAGAATCTGCCTGCCAATGCAGGGGACACGGGTTTGAGCCCTGGTCTGGGAAGATCCCACATGCCGCGGAGCGACTGGGCCCGTGAGCCATGATTACTGAGCCTGCGCGTCTGCAGCCTGTGCTCCGCAACAAGAGAGGCCGCGACAGTGAGAGGCCCGCGCACCGCGATGAAGAGTGGTCCCCACTTGCCACAACTAGAGAGAGCCCTCGCACAGAAACGAAGACCCAACACAGCCAAAAATAAATAAATTAATTAAAAAAAAAAAACAAAACAAAATCCCTCTACTTGTAAACTGCCTTCACTGATTAAGTCCCCTTAAAAAAAAAAAAAAAAAGAGTAGCCCCCTCTCGCCGCAACTAGAGAAAGCCCGTGCGCAGCAACAAAGACCCAATGCAGCCATAAATTAATTAATTAATTAGTTTAAAAAAAAGAACAAGACAAATCACTACTGCTATTCAAATTGTACCAGACATTCTAGCCAGAGTAGATAGATAAGAAATAGAAAGTATCCAAACTAGAAAGGAAGAAGTAAAACTCTATTCAAAGAGGATGTGATCCTATATATGGAAAATCCCAAAGAATCCAGAAAAAAGATACTAGGGCTAATGAATGGATTCAGCAAAGTTGCAGTATACATTATCAAATAAATTGACTTTTTATGTTTAATAATTATTTATTTTTCAAAACATGCAACATATTTTTTGTTATTTGGGTCTCTTGTATATTAGTAACAACTGGAATGATAACTCAACCTAGTTTTTTTTAACATTTAGAACCTCATGGTTATAAAACATTCTTTAAAATTTTTTAAATTATTATATTTTGTTGCAGAAAAGTATGACACAATTCAGAGGGGAATTTGGTATAGAAAAAAGATAAATGTAAGTTCTATGGCTGTTAGAGACGGACCTATTTATATGATTTGAAATAAGTGATTTTGTGTATCAAACTGCTATTTGATTAGATCCTCTTGGAATTATTTAGATATATGGTGTAACAATTTTCCTTAAAAATATAAAAATATAAATACTTATGTTTTATATCATTTTCAGCTATTTAAACTTAAAGCTTTTAGATGTAAATTTTTAAATGTAAAAATGGTTACATAGTTTTTCTAAATAATTTTAGGTCAAATAAGAGAAAAATAATTTCAGTTATTTATGGTCTTTGCTAAGCTCCAGGAATGAAAGGGTGAATAATCAAATGCCTGCCCTACGGGTGTCTTCAGGGATTTTTAAGGCTCCTCAGAAGGTCTGACACAGTTTAATAACCCTCACTGAAAATAACTGTAGGGAATCTGCTCCTGCCTCAACTACAAGAAAAGTACATTTTATATATGGAAACAGCAGAGCTTAAGAAAGTCATATAGGGGCATTAAACCACAAAGGTCAAATCTTGGTTACCACAAGGCACCTTTATCTTTATTTAACAGATTGACAATTAACATAGTGGATAATTTGGGGAATAGATACATCTACATATTTATGAGATTTCAGTGACAGGGTAGATTTTCAAATCAGTGGAGAAACAGAGTTCTTTTCAATAACTGTAACTGGATATTCATCCTAAAAATATATGAAAAGCCCAAAACAAAAACAACTATGAAATATTAAGATAAAATATAATCTTTTGAAAAAAATCTTATGACAAAGGAATTATTAATCAAAACAAAAATATATTAAATATTTTACACATTAAAAATCGATTGATGGTTTTTAATAAATAAACTTTTAAAAAATCTGTTTAATAAGATACTCCTTAAACAAAGTTTAAAAGATAAGAAATAGGGGAAATACAAGAAAAAGTAAACCATAAAATAAATTTATATCACTTATACTGATAATTTTGACGTTAATTGAGCAGATTACTTTGATTTGGATCAAAATAATATGGCAAAACCATATCAGATAAATTTGAGAAGACAAAGAGGTCATGACTCTGTTTCATTCCAATATCTTTCAATTACGGTACGTGTTACAAATAAGAGAGGGACAAAAGAGGACAGAATAACACAGTAGGTCCTCTTTTAAGTTCTCTTGTGCTCTTGGAGAGAGAGCAACATTCTGTCAAAGAGTTTATGGCCAGGAGTTCCAGACTATGGAGGGCAACCAAGGAAGCAATGGTTCCCAGTGGAACTTGGCAGCAGAAAGGCATGATATTCTGTGGAGACCTTGCTGAGTAGAGAACTCAGATGAAACATACAATTTCTCCTCCCACACATTCTCAGTATATGCCAGAGAAAACCAAACCTTGAAGGGTATGAGTCTGAGGTCACTAATATTTAGAAGATTTAAAAAAACTAGTAGGAATATAGTAGATTTTTAATAAGTATGTGGATGGATGAATGAAATAATGGCTACTGAGGTTGAAAAAATTCTCAGATGCTTCCTAACTAGAGATATGCTTTTCAGTATTTATCATAACCTTTCCACAAGTTAATATTTGTGTGCCATATAAGTACATTTTAAATAGTTTCTCACAGATTTCTGCTTTTTATCTGTTACAGTGGGGTGTGTTAGTTGAATAAATAATAACAAAGCATAATTCCTTGTTTGCATTAAAGTAGTACTTGCTCAGATAAAATCATATTTCATTTATTTATTCTTGCCATTAAGTTTTTCAAATTTCTTTACAATATTCTCACATAGTTGGTTTACTCACATAGTTAATGCCCACATTAAATGTTGGACTTAATGTGCACTATATTCAGTTTTCTATTTCATGATCTTTCTTGTTTTCCAAGAATTAGTTACCATTTTTACCCAACAAAATAGCTAAGTGATTTTTGATATATTTAAGTACAGCTAGTTCTTGCATCTTCTTCAACACTTAAGTATCTTTTTACTTTTAAACAGTTATGATAATTACAACATTAATGATAATGCTTTTCCATTTTATAGCTTTTTACATTCTCTAAAGCCCATTCATTATTGAGCTTTTGCAAGTTTTGAAGGGTGGTGTGTTTTGGTTGCTGTGATAGGAAATATATGTTATAGATTAACAACAGTGATATTTACCAAATTGTTGGTCAATGCTTTAGGTTTCTCTTTTTGTTTATTTTTCATTGGGTGGATGTTTTCTTTAATCAATCATTGGCAATTACACATTCTTTAAATATGTTCCTATGGAAGTAAAACTAAATGTCGTCCTACTGTGTTATTGAAGGTCATTTGAACATACAATGCCTTTATTATTTTTGAATGGATATAATATCGTTCTTTTCTATCAGGAGGTCAAAAATAATACTGAGTTTAAAAGATTTTAAATTTATTTTATAGCAGTTACTTTATTGTGCAGAATAAAAAGATTTTGCATTGTACTTTAAAATTAATATATTTGAATTAGTTAATTTTTATTTACACAAATAAATGGTTTCAAATAATTTTTTTTTCCAAATAATATTTTTAATAATCTTATTGTGGCATAATTTACACAGCATAAAATTGATTCATTTTAAGTGTACAATTCAATGATATTGGTAGATTTCAAAAGTTGTACAACCATCACCACAAACTTACTTTTAAACATTTCCATTATAAAGACGCAGACCTACTAGAGAATGGACTTGAGGATACGGGGAGGGGGAAGGGTAAGCTGGGACAAAGTGAGAGAGTGGCATGGACATATATATACTACCAAATGTAAAATAGGTAGCTAGTGGGAAGCAGCCGCATAGCACAGGGAGATCAGCTCAGTGCTTTGTGACCACCTAGAGGGGTGGGATAGGGAAGGTGGGAGGGAGGGAGACGCAAGAAGGAAGAGATATGGGGATATATGTATATGTATTACTGATTCACTTTGTTATAAAGCAGAAACTAACACACCATTGTAAAGCAATTTTACTCCAATAAAGATTTTTTATTTCCAATAAAAATTTTTTTCCGATTAAAAAAAAAATTCCCATCACTCCCAAGTGATCCCTTGTGTCCGTTTTCAGAGTCACTCACTGTTCCCACAGTTAGCCCAAGCAGTCACTAAGTTACTTTCTGAATCTATATATATTTGCTTTTTCTGGACACTTAATCTAAATTATTCATACAATATAATGTGTGTTCTTTTACATCTGGCTTCTGTCACTTAGCATAATCAGAGGTTCACCCACTTTGCAGCATATATCAATACTCCATTCTTTTTTATTGGCAGATAATATACCATTGTTTAGATATTCCATATTTTTTCTTATCTAATTCACCAGTTAATGGACATTTGAGTTGTTTCCAATATTTTGTCTGTTATGAATTATGCTGCTATGAGCATTCATGTACAAGTATTCATGTACAAGTCTGTGTGTGAATATACATTTGCATTCCTCTTGGGTGTATACCTAGGGGTGGAATTACTGGGTTATATGGTAAATTTATGTTTAATAACTTTTTAAGAAGCTACCAAACTATTTTCCACAGTAGTTGCACTATATTACATTCCCACCAGCAATGTATGAGGGGGTCCAATTTCTCCACTACGAACACTTGTTATTGCCTGTCTTTTTTATTTTTGCCACCCATCTGAGCTAAAAGTGATGTCTCATTGTGATTTTAGATGCATTATATATACTATCTTTTTATTATAATAGAATTGTGAGGCCAAGAAGGATTAATTATTTAAGGTACTATAGAAAATTCAACCACCTAGTACAAACATATTTTACATCTGTCGGATGCAAACTTAATTTTCTCTAAGCTAACACTTAACAAATGTAGATGCTTATAGTATACAGGCACAGTCTCAGAGTTATAAGCAAACAGTCCTGATTTTAAAAAAATCTCCTAATATTAGAGAAAGGCTCTGGTTTAAGCAGCATAGCATAGCATTAAGAGCCTAGATGCTAGAGACAGATGGCCTGAGTTCAAGTCCTGACTTTACAGCTTATCCGTGTGACCTCTGGAAAGCTACTCTTTCTTTCTGTGCTTCTATTCCCTCCTCTGTAAAATGAGATTAGTAATAATAACTGTCCTAGAAGTTTGTGTGGGGAGATTAGATGAGTCGATATGTGTGTATCATCCTGGTTCAGTGAAGAAAATAGAAACTGTTCTAGGTAATAAAAATAAAGAGAGAAGCGGTACAAGGAATGGATTGGAAATATATTGGAAGAGGTGGAGGAACAACAGGAACATCACCCAGAGATAGTAGCCTCAGGAAGTTGCTACTGCCCTTGGGTTGAGGAGGAGGACCGCATTTGTCCATGATGCCACCCGTGTGCCTTTGCTGCAACTGTTACTGCTAGAACTGCCACTGTTGCCACTGAGAAGTAACCCTGGTGCCCTGGGAACCCAAGATCTTTACTCCTATTGCTGCAGTGGCTGAAACCCCAACGGATATTGCTGGAGTGTGGGCTTGCCTACCAATGCCGGAGCCAGAAGTATCATCATTCTCCCATCTTTCCCTTTCTAATCTCAGACAAGAGCCTCTCATTAGTAACTGAGCTGGCAGAGTCTGGGAAATGTTCTCTAGGCTTGTAGTACAGAAGACAACAAAAAAGAATGAGAATAGAGCCAGGAACTAACAAACAATATCTGAAACAACAGATGAAGCCCAAAGAACAAGTCCTGGCACATAAGAACTGTTGTTAGTATTAGACTTATTTTTCACTTTTTAAATTAATAGTCTTAGATGAAGACTCAATAATGACTGAATTTAGAATAAGTATTGATTTAACTTAAATTTTGTGGTAACATGTGTACCCTCTTCCTTATTCTTTTCAATAGACTGTAATCTTTAACCCAACCTCTGTTCAAAGCACTCCTGTCAACGGATATCTTGTATTTTCAAAAATTCTAATCTGCTGCTACCAAAATTTTTTATCCCAGGTCCAATTTGAATTTCAACTGATGTTGAATTTTAGAAACATGGGGCTTATGATACTTTATTGCCATAATCCAAGTCTTTTTACCTTTAGGTTTTAGAGCCCAATTTTTCAGAGTTACATTATTTTTTTGCTTGGTAACGACTTCCAATGTAAGTCGAGGTTGAGATATCAAATATAAGAACTGTCTAGCTAGTCTTTTCCAGATCCTAGACTAAGGAAGTGCTTTTGTGATAATTGGTCACATCTGGCAGTGGCGCTTACATCACTTTACATGTGTAGAGTAATAAGTAGATTGAAATACCAGCAAAAGAATTTTGCCTTCTGGTCACATTTCAAGTGAGTACATTTCTAAATAAGTAACACACATTTTAGAACTATGTTTGTAATGTCTAATTTCCCATAAAATAAAATTTTAACATCTCCATCTGCCTTTGCAATCAGGAATTAGAAAAATATATACAAATGAGCAAGATAGAAATACCATCTAAATATATTCTGTAACAGTATTAGGATCACCTTGAACTGTATTATGTCAGAAAAGTTTATTTATTGTATTTAAATTGCTCTACTTTTGACATTCAGAAAACAACCTGAAATTAATGATACTAACATTTTTAGTAATACTATTTTCTTCTTTCCTGTATCTCTCCATATAGAAGTGGATATCTTCAGTAATTCATAAATTCTTACCCTATGACCCTGAAGATGAATACGTATGCCAGAAATGCTAATAAAATTGAGAAAAGTTGTCAATTAAATATCACATATTTTATTTTGTACTTTTATTGAATGATTTAAAATACTTTCATTGTATCCTTTTGGAATTTTGTACTTGAAAATGTAAGAAAGTACTGTTATACTCTAGACACTTAAAGAAGATATGGAATACATTATGAAAAACAATGTCATTTTGACTCAAGAAAAAGTAAGGAAAAGGAAGAGTGTGCCAACATTTTAAAAAACTTTATTTATCCATTCAGCAACTATTTATGAAGTACTTATGATGTACCAGGCACTGTAAAAGAGAGTAGAAACACATTACAAAAGAAGAAGAGACATTTGCCCACTGTGATGGTTGATTTTATATGTCAACTTGACTGGACTAAGAGGTGCCCCAAAAGCTGGTAAAATGTTATTTCTATAGATGTCTGTGAGAGTGTCTCTGGAAGAGATTAGCATCTGAATTGGTAGACTGAGGGAAGAAGGTCACCCTTACCAGTACAGTGGGCATTATTCAATCCACTGAGGGCCTGGATAGAACAAAACGGTGAAGGGCAAATTTGCTTTCTTTAGCTTAAACTTGGACATCCATTTTCTCCTGCTTTGGACATCAGCACTCCTGGTTCTCAGGCTTTGGATTCAGAATGGAACTTACACAATCAGCTCTTATTATTCTCAGTCAGGCCTTTGAACCCGTACTGAATTACACCACAAGCTTTCTTGGTTGTCCAGCTTGGAGACAGCTGATCATGGAATTTCTCAGCCTCCGTAATGCCATGAGCAAATTCCTGTAATAAATCTGCTCTTATATACATATATCTACATATATCCTACTGGTTCAGTTTCTCTGTAGAACCCTGACTAATACCAATTTTGGTATTGAGGGCAGCTCTAGATAAACAGAATTTTATGGATGAGTTTTCTGAATTGGTTCTGGGGTTTCTGGAATTGCCTCTCCAACCTGATTAGATTTGAAGATGTCATGATTCTATGCACTGATAGTCCTAGCTGAAATGTGTAGAGAGATATGCAGAAATAACTGCATTGAAGACCCTTAATCAATACCTTATAAGAAACAAGGAACTAAGTGACTCTGTATGTGATACTTTTGAATATTTTTGGAAAACTAAGGAACATAATGTTGTTGGTTGGTTGCTCCTAATATCACTGAACAAAGTGGTGAAAGAAAACAGTGAGCTCAGGGATTCAGATTCTCAGGTCAAGGACTACATAAATGACCTAAGAGCATTTGTGTGTGCCCTAGAGGAGAGCCTTTTCTCTTGTAGCCAGAGGACTGAAAATCAAACATAGGACCTCATACTGCTATTGGCTGAATTAAGTTGAACTTTTGGCATCACAGGGTGTCTACTGTGATTTAAAGTGAGGGTATTGATTGGGAAAGAATGGGGTCTTGTAAGTTGGGATGGGGGATACGTGGGAAAACCCTGATGAAGTGGGGGACTTTGAGCCCCTTAATTCTGTTGAGTCTTCTGTGCCAGTTCAAAAGGTCTTCCCACATCAGGGGAAGTGGTCTAGTAATCGTGGATTTTGAGTTCTGTGTTAAACTTCTGGAGTAAGAAACCACTATCTACATAACTCTTTCACATAATAACTAACTAGAATGCTGAGCATTTAGTGTTTAGGTAGTAGATAGTTGTTTATCCTTTGATTAAAGATAGAAAAAGAAAAGGCTCAGTACTGGAGCTGATTAACATCTAACAATACTGAATAGGTGAATGAGTGACTAACACATAACAATATAGAATTATGTACTTCATTGTGCTGGAAAATCTGAATAAATTTGCATTTAATTAAGAAATGACAAATAATTAGGACATTTAACTATCATAATATTTAACTACCTTTTATGAGTATAGAGGAAATTATGGCTGAATAAATATTTAGGTTCTTATTTTAGAATTTCATTTCTTGACATTAGGATTCATGCCATTCTCTACGTAAGACTCAGCAAGAGAAAATGTAAAAGCAGAAAGATTTCCAATTAATTACCATATTGGTAAATCAAGTGGACAGAAGAAAAAAAGAAGCCCGTTATATAATTTGTTCTTTTGAGGCAGGGTAGAAAAGATAAAGAAATGCATTGAGGAGTTCTATTTATAGCTGAAATTTTGGAATAGAAAACATTTCTATTAATCTTCCATTCATGACAAATTAAATACAATTTTATTTCAACAGCTTCTTTTGTAACATTTCTTTTTTCCTTGCCTTTAGCTAAAATGTCTGTCAAGTACAATCTTTCTAATAGGGAGATACCAAACAATAAACAAGCTGGTTAACAAGCCTCCTTATAAGCTTACAGAATCCATATGACAATCTACCAATGGTAAGGAGTACACTCCTTCATCAAAATAAGCTAAGGAAAAAAAAATGCAAGAGGTCATAATATTTAAGAAAAGTGTTGAAAACTCTCCTTCTGTTGGCGAGCTGTTAGGTCAAATTCTCCTAGACAGCAGCCGTTGTTCTTTCCTCTCACTAGTGCAGGGTAAATTGGGGGTGACTGTCTTCACTGGCCATGTGTTTATACCTGATCTTTTTCTCTAGTAGACAGAGGACGGGACAGAAAAACTTGTGAGGGAATGAAGCTTATCTTTAGAGCCCAGGCTCTGTCCGTTCTTATTTTTTCAGAGACCCAGAGCCTTTCTGTCTTGTCTCATTTGCCTTTTCTCTCAGCCACAAATCAGATGTCTAGAAGCTCTACTTGTGGATGCAGTTTATTCCAGGGGTAGTTTCATATGAAGTTTACATCTAAAGAAAGCGATCGGTCAAATCATTTGTTACACTTCACCAGGATCTCTTTAAGGGTAGGAAGCATTACAGGATTATTTTATCACTGGAGTCTCACAAAATGTTTGTAAAAATTTCAGACTAAATATAAGCACTCTTTGAGTTTCCTTAAATTCTCTCTTTCTCATTAACTTTACTGTAAGCTGCTGTAAACATTGAGCTCTTATTATAAGCAGGAGAGACACAGCAGCCTGTGTACCTTTCTCATCCATAGTGATCCTTTGGGGGAGGAAACATGGTTGATTCACACTGTTTAATTGTGGTGAATTTAAATACACTGTGGGGATTTCCATTATGTTTTTCCCAATAATGTATATAAAGTCAGTGTTTTGTTTTCTTGAAATGAAAAAACAATCACCCACATTTTGTGACTAATGTGATAAAATTTATTTTGATCATAACTGCTGTCTATTTTCATCATTCTGAAAAAAAATGCTTAGTCTCTGTTAAAAGAGCATTCACAGCAGGATCTTGTTGCAGAAACTTCTAATGAAACATTTAAGTGATTTGCAGAGTTACACCTTTAGAACTATATTTATATCTAGAATGAAGTGTCACTTCTCAGTTATGAACCATGGAAACTTGTTTATAGAGCTGGGGACAAAGTGAACAAAAAAAAGAAAGAAAGGCTATTTTTCTGAGACACAAACAAAATCAACATAGATAACAAAAGTGCAATCTTCATGAAATCAGGAAAACTGCTTGATTGTTTACAGGAGCTCCTACACTCAGCTCCTATCTTATGTCTGGCACATAGTGAGCCCTTGACAGATGCTTGTGAATGAATGAATGAGTCTAGTCATCTGCAGTAATAAAATATTCAGAGTGTTAGTGAACAGAAAACTCTCTATTCCATTTTCAGTCAAGAAAACTAATGTATAATATTAGTAACAGAGGACTTAACTATAATTAGTACAAAGGACAACTCTGACATAATTGTGTGGTGACTTGCCTGGCACTTGTCGTGACATAAAAAAATATCAAGTTGAGAGTAAGAATCTGTAAATCTTTAATCAGCTATGGCCAAGAAAGGGAGTGCTCTCATTCTTTCAAAAGAAATATCTCTAGATAGGGAAAGACAAACCGTCTGAATGTAATAGCTTGAAGAATTTATCTTTTGGGAACATTCCATACTCCAAAGTGCAAGACATTTTTTGAGCTGAAGACCTAAAACGGGTTCTCTTCTCATTGCAAATCTCATGGCTATCATAAGAATCAGTCAGCGGAAGAGTAAGAAACTGTGAGCCCAAATCCTGGCTCCGTTTTTGTTTACTCAAAAAAATTTAGGCCAAGCCCTTATCCACTCTTGATTCCTTGTCCACAGAGTAGATTGAGTAACCAGATCCTTCAGCTCTCAGCTACTTGGTGAGGTGTCCCCTGATACCCAATTAACTGTGAACTTCCCCAGTCAGTCTTCATTAGAGCTAATCCTTCATGGCATGCATCACCCTAAAATGATCTCGCTTACTTACTTGTCTCCCTTTCCCTTTCCCCTGGCTAACTAATGGAATTACTGTAAGTGAACCTGTGAATTTAACTTTCTGAATCTAAAGATCCAACAAACAGGCCCTGAGCAACTATGACTTTACCAAGATCAGTCAAATAAGTTAGCCTCTATCTTTGACTTCTGGCATCTTATAAAGGAAAACTTTTCTAGCCCATTAATTACCTGTAAAATAATCAAGTTTGATAGAAATTATTTGAACTATTTTTGTTTTGGTAAATAGGGCTTTTTGCTCTGGTTAGTGGTGATGGTTGTTGTTGGTAGTGGTAGTTAGTGGTGGTTAGTGGTGTGACTAGTGGTGTTAGTAGAGCGAAGAAAGGAGAGAAAACAAATGGGAGTTGTGATGTGGAATGAACATGACACTTTCCATTCTCACTTACGGATAAAAATCTCTGTATCTCAGAGAGAAATGCCCTTTCCTGGGAAATCATTTGAGTTAAACACATATTAATGGACACTTGTTGTGTGTTCAGTATGAATAATCTGCAGCTCTTTCCTTAAATAGCTAGCAATAGCGATAGAAAATTAGTGGGAGACTGTAGTCCTGAGCTGGATGGGAAGGAAGTTTTGAATTAAGAGAGTATAGATTTCTGTAATTACAACACTGGACTGGCATCTATTATTGAAGTGAGACATTTCTTGGTACTAAAAGCACCTAAAGGACATTATATGATCTAAGAATGAAAAATAAATAAATAAATAAATAACGTTTTTGTGGCCTGCCTGAGATTTCATCAAAAGAAGAGGATAATAAACAGTCCATACTGTAGGTCAAAGGATGAAGGTGTTGGGCTTCCCTGGTGGCACAGTGGTTAAGAATCTGCCTGCCAGTGCAGGGGACACTGGTTCAATCCCTGGTCCATGAAGATCCCACATGCCACGGAGCAACTAAGCCCGTGCGCCACAACTACTGAAGCCCACGTGCCTGGAGCCCGTGCTCTGCTGCAAGATAAGCCACGGCAATGAGAAGCCGGTGCACCGCAGCGAAGAGTAGCCCCCGCTCGCAGCAACTAGAGAAAGCCCACACGCAGCAATGAAGACCCAACACAGCCAAATATAAAAAACAAAAAACACCACTTCAAAAAAAAAAAAAGAATAAATGTGTTCTGTTGTTTTGTTGTTGTTTGATTTTTCCTTGCACCCAAATAAGGTGAGCTAATTCGAAGTACAGGTTATAGTGAGATAATGCACGTGGAAGAAGCAAGAGCAAGGGACCATTTGATCCTAGAGAGATATAGAAGCTAGGATGGTAGAAGGAAGTCCTTTTATTCCACAAGATTAAGATCAGTAATTGAAACTTTGGTTAAGGTAAGGAATACTTTAGAAGGAATATATACTTCCTCTAAAGATTCTAATCTTTCTTAATGTGAATGCATATTTATTTCCCATATCTTTTCATGGAGCGCCAAAGTCTTTTCTGTAAGTGTAGGTCTACCGATTGGAGTTTGTGGTAATAATTTTTGCATAAACAAAATACGTAATGCATCATTTGCAATTTCTAGTTTTAATTTTTTTTTAATAGAGTGAGAACTTGAATACCCTTGTGAGGCATACTGAGTGAAGTTTTTTTTTACCTTTTCAAAAATAATTTTCTCGGGGGCTTCCCTGGTGGCGCAGTGGTTGAGACTCTGCCTGCCAATGCAGGGGACGTGGGTTCGAGCCCTGGTCTGGGAGGATCCCGCGTGCCGCGGAGCAACTGGGCCCGTGAGCCACAATTACTGAGCCTGCGCGTCTGGAGCGTGTGCTCCGCAACAAGAGAGGCCGCGATAGTGAGAGGCCCGCGCACCGCGATGAAGAGTGGCCCCCGCTTGCCACAACCAGAGAAAGCCCTCGCACAGAAACGAAGACCCAACACAGCCATAAATAAAAAAATAAATAAAATTAAATAATAATAATAATAATTTTCTCCCATCTTTGTAGTTTCACACTCTTATTTAACTGTAAGATTGTAACGTATCTTTGTCAAGCATTTCCAAAGCATTGAAAGTAAATTTCATAGAAAAAGGCTTTGTTACTAGATGCTATTTTACTTCGTTAATTTACATAATAATTACATTATGTACTTGCAAAAGTTAAGGACAACAAGCATGAAAAGGTTACAGAAGGGAACAAACCACTAAGCATACTGATGAACGCAAATGGGCAGAATTTTGGGGGCAAGGTAAGCAAGAGATTATTAAATAGAGGCATTTCAAATGCCATGAGAATTAATCAGTATGTTTTAGACAGGCAGTGGGAATTACTGGTTAATGCAGTAAGTCTGTAAACTGGACATCAATTAAGAGAGTTTTTATTCTAGTTCTTGATGGCTGTTCAGTTCCAGGTGCCTCCAGACAACCAAGCTGCACTTCCTGCCTTACAGTCCAAAAAAATAAAATAAAATAAAATAACCTTATCCTCTTAAAAAACATTCCTTTCCTTGCTCGTGCTAATTCAAGTAGTATCTGTCAAATGTATCCTAAAACACATTGATGAGCCCTAGACTGGGTCCCAAGTTAGATTAGCATAGAAGTTCTCAAAGCTTTGGTGAAATTCTTATATCATTATCCTGTTCAAAATATTTTAAGAGCAATATTGTCTTTTTATTTATATCTGAATATTCATTCTAATATATAAAGCATGCTTCATGTTTTGTATAATAATCACTACTGAGACACTATCTGATTTTAAAATGTAGCTTTTTTTCCGTCCAAGCAACAGAACAATTTCTGAGGTAAACTGTTTAAATAATTTTGACAGTCAACCTAATAAATACTTTAAGAAAATTTTTCCACAGTTGACATAGATATATATTGTTTCCTCCAACAGGTTCTCAATTTCAAAATTGGTATTTTTGGTTTTCATAAATTAATTTAGTGCATCAGTTCAGCACACAACTTTAATTTTCTTTCTTTGCTGCTAACCCTTGTGCTTCTATCCTCTAGAGGTCTTTAGTCTGTGCCTGAATGCAAGAGATAAATCTAAATGTGTAGATCACCTTTGTTTCTCCACCAGTAATTATTTCTTTTGTAATATTTTTATTCAAAATAAGTAAAACTGAAACCCATGTAAATGATCAACTCACGACACCGAAGTCAATCACCTGTATTTTTATGATCCACTAAAGAATACTTGCATCCTTTATTATCCCAAAGAAAAGAATCTATTTCTTGATAAGAAGTTGTTGGCACTTATCCAATTATATAAGAAATGCATTGCTTTTCTTTTAATTGGTTCTCTTTTTTTTTTTTTTTTTTTTAAAGGATTTTCTTATTTATTTATTTATTTATTTATTTATTTTTGGCTGTGTTGGGTCTTCGGTTCGTGCGAGGGCTTTCTCCAGTTGCGGCAAGCGGGGGCCACTCTTCATCGCGGTGCGGGGACCGCTCTTCATCGCGGTGCGCGGGCCTTTCTCTATCGCGGCCCCTCCCGTCGCGGGGCACAGGCTCCAGACGCGCAGGCTCAGCAATTGTGGCTCACGGGCCCAGCTGCTCCGTGGCATGTGGGATCTTCCCAGACCAGGGCTCGAACCCGTGTCCCCTGCATTAGCAGGCAGATTCTCAACCACTGCGCCACCAGGGAAGCCCTGGTTCTCTTTTTATGGAGTTAAATTTGGGAGTCTTCCAAGGTTTCTGTGGTTGTGCTATAGTCACTCCAAGAATAAGTTCTTTTCATTCTGAAATGAACAAGAGTCACATTAAAGAAAATATCCACAAATAAAAATTTTTTATTGAGTAAGATTGAAATTGTTTGGATTGACATTTTTTGAATGAATAACAAGATAGATACTTTTATCTATTTATTTATTTAAGGATGCCTAACTATAATAAAGGGTATGGACAGAGTCGGCATTATCCCATAGTCTCTGGATTTTCAGTAGAATCTTCCCACAATTATTTCCTAACTGAAGAAACTGGGCTGAAGATGTAGATACATCCTTTCAAAACAATTAAAAATTCCAAAATCACTAAATATTTTCAAATGAAAATATCTATTCTTTATGAGTAAACATGACCAATTATAGCTACTTCCTCACTTGTGTTTTATAAACTTTCTCACAGATTTGTAGGCCCTTAGATTTGGCAGTGATCTTAGAGAACCTCAATCCAAATTCCCTCCTTCAATGCAAGAATCCTTTTTCAGTCAAGGGATCACCCTTGGTTGAAACTTCTAGACGGTAAAATATTAGTTATCTGTAAAGCCATTCTAAACCAGAATGTTTACTTTTATATAGAATTTTTTATTGTTGAAACAGAAATACACTTCTTGATAGGGTTAATTGTGTTTTTGAGAGTTACACACAAAAAGAAATCTATTTCTTCTTGCAACTAAAACAAATTCAGATTTATGGCATGTTCTCAAGAGTATTTTCTTTTCCAAAAACATTCTAATTGTTCCTTCAACCATTTTTTATCTGACATGATTTACAGATTCACCACTGTTCTGACACTTCTACTCAATTCTAGCTTTGATGTTATCGTTTTTAAAATATAATGAACATAATTTAATAAGACATTGTACTTAGAATAATCCTAGCATAATGCAGTGCCTATTTCTATCAGGGTGGTTTCTGGATAAAATACTAAAGAAATCTATTTCTTCTTGCATATATCTTCTATAATATGGAAAATTTTCCATAGGTTACTGTCATTTATTCCGAATGAAAGACAATACCAGAAGGGATAATTCTTCATTGGTTAACATGTTGTACATAGTTTTACAGTCTTGTAGTAGTTTTTCAGATTTGATAACACTTTCATTCAGAATAACTCTCAGAGTCAATAATCTCCCTGATAACTTTTTTTAAACAAGTTACTTTGCTTATGAGTATTTCCAAAGAAGTGCTGAAAATATAATATTCTCATATCAGTCATTTTAATTGGGTAGTCTATAAAGTCTTTTTTAACATTTTAGAAACTACAGTGTGGGATTGGACTTCTTGGTGTAATCTGAATGGGCTAGATGTGAATTCTCATGTGTCTCTCTCCCTACCTCCCCTTCATATACACTCTTGTCCATTTTAAATGGAGGTCACTCTTTCTAATTTATTCATTTGTTCACCATTTGGACAGGTGACAATCTTCTGTCAGGATTTAAAAACAAAGTGAAAATGAACTCTTTAGTTTTAGGTTTCAGATGCAATATATGAATCTGATTACTTCGGTTAAGAAAATTAATTAATGTGTGATGCTAGAATATCAGTAATAAAAAAGGGGAAATAATAGTACCAGAAGATAATGTATTGGTGTCATTTATCACATAACTCTAACAATAAGCTATCATAAACATGTATTTTGTTTTTTCATTCATTGAACACGTTTATTGATAATTTACTACATGCCTGGCACTTGCTAGGTTTCAGGGATCCAACAGGGACCATGCCTTCATGAGGTATTTTTGGATAAGGTGTTGTCATGTATTGAACTGTCCTCTAATTTAATTTTCTAATATTTAAGTCTCTCTCAGCATAATCATTTGCCTCTAGAATGTTTATCAAATAAAAAGTGCATAAAGTTGACATTCTTATTACTGGGTGCTCATTATCTGCTTTTCTCAGTCAGATGCTAGGAAACATGAATTTCTTGATGTTTCCCTTTTTTTTTTTCACTTTTAAAATAGAGTTTGGGCTAGGTTAGCTGTATATTTGCTTTTAATTTTAACTTCAATTATTATCAGTGATGGAGATGCTTTATTTTGCAAATCAATTTATTGTCTTACTTTTTGAAAGTTGCCTTCCTGTGACAACTATCCATTGGTCTTTTACACCTAAAAATAAATCAGTATATTTCTCTCTTCATATTATATATCTCCAAATATTTGAAAAAAATAGGAGTTCTCTGGTTTGAATAATACATCTGGCATTCCATGAGGCAGTCTTTTACAATTTATACTAAGTGTAAAATATGCATGTGATAAAATATATGTGATAAAAGATAAGAAAGATGAAAACACAAAACAACACTGAAAATTAGAAGTTAAACTCTTGTGAATAAGTGAGAGAACTTTTTAAAAGTACTTTGCTGATAAAAATGATGACCAATGGCTTACATTAGTTTTTCTTCTTAAAACATAAAGTTACCTGAAACTTAAAAGAAGTGAAATATGTGATACTCTTTCATTGTCTGTTGCTTACTACAGAGAGGAAAGATCCATTAATGATGAACTGAGTACAATCCAAACACTGATTATCCATCAGTGCCTGATTTTTATATGTTAGAGAATGTGTCTTTCAGAAACTCACAAGGCAATCATAGCATGGTTCTGGAACAGAAGTATTGCATCCTGGAAGTCACGGAACCCACAAATAAAACTGCTCTGAGAAGGAACAAATACAAGAATATTTTGGTAAATGTTCTTGTTGAGGATTGTATTGTATTTTTGGTAACTAATTGGGACAGAGTCAGAGAACCAGCCAAATTACCTACAAATGAATGCCTATTAGACAGTAGGAATTTGGCTTAGAGTAATACACAGTAATGTAATATCCAGTTGTAGATAAAAACAGGTATTTGACTTAGACCCAAAGAGATGATAAGTGGGGCTCAGAATGCACTTTGTACCCTTTGTTAGTAAACATGAGGACTGAACATACTGTCCTATCTTATAGAATGAATCAACAGCTCTCCTAGGCTGGTATTTAGAGAAGAAGACTATGTAGCGATATGCATTTAAAAGTAGCAGTTCTGATTGGTATTAAAGACATAAGACTGAATGATATTCAAAAGGGCGTCAGTGTAGACCAAAGAAAGAATATATTCCAGCATGGAGTTCTAGGGCTGTGAAAAATCTGTATGTCACATGGGTGAAAAAGAAAAAGGAAATGCCTTCTCAGCTCAGAAACCACATGCAAACTATTTATTAATTATTCTGTAAATATTTATTAGGTAACTACTAAATGTTAGACACAGTTCTAGTATGTGGGGTACATGAAGTGAACCAATCAAGCAAAGCTCCTTGGTCCATAGAGTTTGCACGTTTACATCATTGCTTCTTTACCCAACATTCTTTTCCGATTCAGCAGTGTTTCAAACTTTCTCCACTTTCCACAAACCCCATCCACCTCCACCCTATCCCCTCAGAAGATATACTGGACACCACTTTCACAGAGGAACCAGAAGCCATCAGATGAGAAATTTTCATCATCGTACCTCCAAAAACATTTCCATCCCCTCTCCTTTCTACCTTCTTCTTTTTTTAAAAAAAAAAACCTATTTATTTATTTATTTATTTATTTTTTAACATCTATATTGGAGTATAATTGCTTTATAATGGTGTGTTAGTTTCTGCTTTATAACAAAGTGAATCAGCTATACATACACATATATCCCCTTATCTCCTCCCTCTTGCATCTCCCTCTCACCCTCCCTATCCCTCCCTTCTAGGTGGTCACAAAGCACCGAGCTGATCTCCCTGGGCTATGCAGCTGCTTCCCACTAGCTATCTATTTTATGTTTGGTAGTGTATATATGTCCATGCCACTCTCTCACTACATCCCAGCTTACCCTTCCCACTCCCCGTGTCCTCAAGTACATTATCTACGTCTGCGTCTTTATACCTGTCCTGCCCCTAGGTTCTTCAGAACCATTTTGTTTTTGTTTTTTAAGATTCAGAAGCCTTTTCAGCTGCATGGACTCTGTTTGGTTCTAGTTTAGGTGCTATCAGAATGCCTCAAAAATTTAATGACAAGGTATCTTATTTGTTTTTTTGCAGGAGGTGGGAGGAAAATGGGGGATTAAAGTTTTCATTGATAAATAAGTAGTCCTCACTCATGTTAGCCTGGAGAGGGGGTGCTTGATTCTTTTTCTGGTGTAGTATCCTTGTCTTTGTTTTATGTTCAGACATGATTCAAAGTAGTCATGTTTTCTCTCCTTCCACCATATTCATGGAATATTTTCCAATTATTGTTGACATTTTGTAGATTTTTTAAAATACTCAGTAGTACCATTATAGCCCAGCCCTTAGCCAGAAGCTTTCAAAACCAGATTTCTTTTTTTTCTCATTTCTTTTATTGGCTTTAACATTTAAACTTATTCCAATCTTTCATTTTCATTCCAATGCTTTTGATTAATTTCCTTGAGGCAGTGAAGCAGTTGTAGTTAATATAGCTTACATATAGCGGATTCTTAATATTTTATATTTTATCAACAACAATAACAAAAAATAAATGGAGAGGTGTTGTTCTTGATATACGGTTTATGTGCCACTCTATTTTATTTTCCTTTAGGGAAATTCCTAGTTGGATATCTTGGTTAATTGTTTTCTCTTTATCTATTATTTGTCCTCATTCTTTTTTCCCAATAGTTGGAATTCTCAACTATTTGCTTGTCCTTAAAGTATAATAACATTTAATTTTATTGTATTTAATATGCCCATTTTCTGATTTTAAACTTAATTTAAATTATTTATCCAAGCAAAAAATAGTCTCATTCTGAGTTGACATAATGTCTTGATTAAAAGCCACTACTTTTTTTTTAATACTGAAAACATAAATTTATGAATATGCACAAAAGTGGGTTTTCATTTCAGCTTAATATAGGCTACCTTCTCCAGTGTGCTTAATTACTCTTATAATTTAGGTAATTTAGATTTAAATGTGCTTTTGATTAAATGATTCTATCGGCAAATTTCTTGATGCTAAAAGAGAATTTAAACAACTTCACTATCTAAGTCAACCAAAAGAGCATTAGAGTTGAGAACTGAAATATTTGATATGAATATTGATTGGGTCATAATAATGTAATAAAAAGTGTATCATCCAATCTTGTTTATCAGGACACAATCTTAAACATAGCCAGCTGATAAAATAAGTTCAATTATATAACTTCATAAAATAAAATATAGGAAATGCAAGCAGCTTCTGGTTCACCAATTGCAATTTACTTCTCTTGTACATAATGTTTGACACCATAGCAACTACTGGGAAATGTTCTTCAACTTCATCTACAACAATCCCTCCTGCAAATATGTGCCTTGCTCATCTGGAGTTTACACTGTAGCAAGCCTAATGCCCACATATAGTTTTCTTCTAATATAAATGCCAAATTGCTTTCTCAAAAACAAAAATCAAAAATCTTCTGAAGTGGAGGAAGGCTTTATCTACTGCCTAAATATTTAGATAACGTACTGTTTCACACAACAAGGTGATTCATTTTGTAACGTTTAGAAGCTATATATCTTGCTGGATTGAAGGATAAAACAGGTGGGCAGTTTCCTGGGAACACTAATTCTAAGGGAAGTAAAACATTCATGAATATGTAAAGAGAAGGGTGAAAAATCATTTATTAGGACTTCTCTCAAGGAGGACGTTTTATATTCTGGACAGGAAGGCTCTTGGGGCAAGGGAAGAGGCAATCAGTTACAGATGGTTGCTACACTGCCTTCTAAGGTGGCTAAATCCAATTAATTGCAGGCATTTTGTTTTATTATTGGCAAATGCCAGCTGAAGCAGTGTTACTAGCAGTTATCTTCTGCCCGTCGGCAAGCAAGTTTAAACTTCTCCAAATAAGTGTTTATAGGTATTATTCAAAAGATGAACCACATTAATAGTTTATCTTTCAAGTAATTTTCTTACAACGTGTATGTGTAGGGGTAAATGTTGCTGCTATGAACTTTGTGTTGCATGTATCTTCTCGAATTAGTGTTTTTGTTTTTTCAGACATATGCCCAGGAGTGGAATTACTGGATCTAGAAGTTTCGTTATATATTGTTTTTTATATCTTTACTTTCACTGCAGTAAGGGAGACCACTACCTTGACAGAGTCGTAGTAGTGCCACAGAAAGTGAAAGTCAGGGATATGATGTACCATTTTGGGGACCTGGTTTAAGGTGCTTTTCAATATGGAAACACCTTTGAGATTGGACGAAATTTGTAATATAATAGTTGGGGCTGGTGTACACAGCAAAGTGAGAGTTTTGACGTGAGCATTTACAAGCAAACAACCATCTACTAAGTCCAGTTCAGGGACTGACTGTTAAAAATGGAGAAGATGCTATCCTGATGAGGGCAGGTTGAATGCTTTACTGTTTGGATAAATGAATGTTCACGAAATTCCTGAAACGAAACTAAAGTTATTTGCAACTTTATCTTAACTGGGCAAAAATGTCCTGGTTTTTAATAAGATCATGTTAATGCAGAATGTAAAGCAAAATGTAAAGTCATGTTAATGTAAGTTAAGTGTTTGTAGATGATTAAAATTCTCATATTTATTATGTTTTAGGGATATCTTTTAGCCCTTTTTTCCCATAGATTTATTTCCCTTTTAGATTTATTCTCACCACTGAGATATTTATATTTGAAACCATTTTATTTTTGCTTTTTTGTGGATTTTCTATTTTGCCATTTTATTTTTTTTTGTATATTTTGTGTACTTTTTGCTTTTTTCCTACTCATTGGATCTTTGCCTATTGTTGAGTGAAGTGATAACCTCCATTTTTTTTTTTTAACATTTTAAATCAGCCCTAGGGCCTTAGGTCTGAATTGCCAAGGTCAGCCTGCTCCATATTTGCCATTTGATCCATCTACACTTTTCCCTCAGGCTCAATTTATTTAAGATAACATGGCTTCTGAGAATGGAAGCAATGCCCAGCATTGTATATTAACTCCTCATCCTTTGGAATTCAGTTTATGTTTCTCGAGCCTAAAAGTCTTATTTTGCTGACTGTTGATTGGGATGCAGTAGTTGCTGTTTGAGCTTGAAAACTGATGTGCGTGGTTCCCCCCCACCCCAGAATACTCAATACCTCTTCATGAAACAGATTTACATTAGAGCTGTGTAGATTTGATTCTCAGGATAAAGTGTCCATATTCAAGGCAATTGTACTATTATTTTCATCTTGGAAGTCAGCAAGTCTTCAGGGATCTTTTTGTATTTTTGATACTATTTGAGCAAACACTATGCCTCTTATTTAAAGGATTCATACATATTTCCTTACAGTGTCAGCAATCCAGATGCTCAGTTTGGCTTTGAGTAACATCTAAATCAATTATTTTTATCTGGAAAGCATATTAAATACACAATCCTGGATTAGCACTCAAAAAATAGGTTATTGCCTATTGATACATGGTTCGATTTATGAACAATATCTAATTTAAGATTGATACTTTAATAGCTAAATTTTAATTTTTAAAAAATATTGTAATTTTGTTCCCATACTTAGAAATACATTAGAGGGAAGTGCAAGTCATAATCTTAACATTTCTTAAATACCCTTTTCTATTTTCTCCTATTTTTTCACATCCCCCAGTCTTGAGCCTTTTTTGTCAAAACCATAAAACATTCTGTCACTTTACACACTGGTTTGTTCTCCCTTTTTTTCTCAGCTCTTTATTATCTATATTGACTCAAATAATTACATTTTGTGCTCCTACTTTCTCTTCAGTCAAGCTCTCTGCTCTTTCTTCATATATGCATAATAAAAGAATAGATTCTGGGAATAGATACAACACCATAGGGCAGTGGAGGATAAAACTGGACTGGCAATTTCAGACCATGAGACTTTGAACATTCCCACAGTAAGATTACTGTCACATTTTGTATACTCTATATCTAGTTAAGAGTAGGGTTGATCATCTCATGGTGTTGGTTTCCATTGTATCTCCTGGTCTCATAACATTTAGATTTTTCTCTAGTTGACTCATATAACTCTCATCCTCATCCTCAGTCCTTGTTTCTCCAGTCATGGGGTTTAGGAGGAGTTCTGTAATTTGTGATTCTGCCCACTTATTTCCCAATTTAATTTAGAATGAGCTGGCCTCATCTTCCCTATACTTGTAGAACTTTCTAAACTTATTGGACTTGTTCATTATACCTTGTTTATTTTTACAGGCACTTTCAACTATATGTTTTCCTTCATTGATTATTTCTATGCAAATTTAGAAAAGTCAGGAGTCGAATGTATATAGTCAATCTCTATGTTTAAAACTTATCTGCAATAAAATTTTATATCACTCACTAAATTGCTGCATATACATTTTAATAGAGATGATGAAACCTAAAAGCATGAGCAATCTAACAACATGTTTTGGAATTGATGGCAGTTTTCTCTTTCTCTATGATTATAAAGTTATTGGTTTAAATAGATTTATGGAAATTGATTCACATGGGGACAAGCAAAAATTTATAGAGCAGACTGATAAAACAACCTCTCCAATTTAATTGCCACCTAATAATAAACCCCTGCATCCTGTGCTCTGCTTCACAGAGCCTTTAGAATACATGTGGAACAGGAACACATATGGTTTAGGACCTGAAGATCTGTCTTTATGAGTAAAACCAGAAAGCATGAACTAAGCACTATTAGGAATGGCCACGGTCACTCTTCCAGTTGTATTTATGTTGGAGCCATTTCTGAAAAAAACCTATTTAACAGATAACCATTTAACCATTAAACTACCTATTGGAGTGACTACTTTATTGGCGCAAGGGAGGATGTTAGAATAATGCTGAACATTTGGATGACATAGGAGGGAAAAAAAGTTGCAAAATCTTTCAAAAATTCTACATATATTTGGAATGGTGGAAAGGAAATATCTGAATATTTGATCAAACTCCCATCAATTTTTACCCAATTGTTTGGTATTCAGTAGGTATAGACAAAGCTGGTGGGTTTATAGCATTTAAAAATAATTGGCACATGTATAAAAAAAGATAAATCTGTGCTTTGAAGGTCACTCTTGTAGGGCACAACTCTACAAAGTATCACATTACAGAGAAACACATATTTGACTCACCCACAAATTGGAAAATAATGTTAAGTGATGACTGAAGTCTCATATAAAGGTAGAAATAGAGGGATGGGGAAGTGGTTGATGGCTTGTGTTTATAATACAGTCTGTGATAAAACATCATAAAATTCATTGAGACTTCAAAATTTCACATATCCTACCAATCTTGCCTAATATTCTCCTTTGTACTCCTTAAGACTCTAGCCATTTCTCTCTTTTGTCTTTCTTCTCTCTTCTAGAGCTTTTTCTTCTATAGAATGAGATCAAAACCCCCAATCTCGACCTGTAAAAACCAAATTTATTATTGAATCGCATTGCTTTGTCACTCAATACAGCTTTAGTTTTCTAATCTTACAACCTTGCATTTGAATCCCAGATTTGCCATTAAAATATGGGAACAATATTTTCCTAATGCCATCAATAATAAATGTACAATAAATACTTAATGTACAGTGATTGGCACAAAGTTTTTGATCAGAAAACAAAAGCTAATATTTGTCAAATGGATGAATCTGATACTTTTTTTTCATAAAATAAATTTACAGAAAATCTGTATCTAAATTTGTTTCAAAAATAATTCTCTGAATGAACAAGGAGAAATTAATATTTAAAATAACTTTTTTTGTTAATCCTTCATAAAATTATAAGTATTTTTAAAGCAATTATTTTCTTTTTTTATATTTTTTGAAATATAGTTGATTTACAATGTTGTGTTAATTTCTGCTGTATAGCAAAGTGATTCAGATATACATATATATATTATTTTTTCATATTCTTTTCCATTTTGGTTTACCATAGGATATTAAATATAGCTCCTTGTGCTATACAGGAGGACCTTGTTGTTTATCCATCTTATATATACTAGTTTGCATCTAAAGCAATTATTTTCCATGATCCCAGTTGGACCAAGACACTTGGAGATGTTAGACAAGTGATTTAAATGTTCTGTTACAAAAATAAAATTATGTCCTTAAAATTTACAAAGTGTTCATTATCTCATGAACTTTAAAAAAAAAAATGACATTTAATATGAGAACCAAGTCTTAATCACTTGGAAACCCACAATACATACAGGGCTTTTTTTATTCCCAATATAGTACTTTCCCCCTGTGCCACTGAAGCAAATCTGTGTTTTCCAAATGTGGCTTATCATCAAATCACCTGAAACCCTTAGGACAAATTTGATTTTTGTGCCATATTCCAGATCTATTGAGTTAGAGTATTCTGTGCCGAAGTCTGGGAAAAAGCAACCACCTCCCATGCAATTCTGATGATGAGGAAATTTTAAGAAACACTGGGCTAGATGACCTCCAAGGCCCCTTTCTAGCTTCTGATTTCTGACAGTTTATTTTAGGAAAGAAATGTTAATTTTAATGTACCACATTTGTCTAAACTGAGTAAAATTTTATGGCAATTAAATAATCAAACTCCTTGCAAACTGAAAAAAAATCCATGTGGTAGCAGGAATAGAAGCAAAATTCTCAATTTAGTTATGACTCTGATCATACATTTCGGTATGGTAATCAAAGAAAAAAACATGGTGATTTTTGTTTTGCCTTTAAAACTAATTTTTATATCCTTGAAAATGTGACTACCAATATGGCTGAACTTTCAGTGATAATCTGCTCTTTGAATGTTTTTCTCCTAAATTGCGGAAATCAGTATATATTGATATATGGGACAGTAACAGTTGTATTAGTTATAGTTTACTTAGTGTTGTCTCCAATGAAATTTCCTTGATTTGTTCATCATATTTAAATTCATGAGAATCATATTAGGTTACTAGTAAAATTAATTGTATTAAAAGTTTCAATTTTAATTTTTTACTAGTTTATATCTTAAAACACAATGTATTTTCAAACTCTTAATGTATGTGGCCAATAATATGTGAAATTGAAAAGGATATAGTGTTTCTACATCTCCACTAGCTAACTACAATAAAATCTCTTCTAGTTTAAAACCTACTGCACATTCTATCCACCCCCTTCCCAGATCCTCAATATTTTCACAGACTTTTCACAAAAACTTCTTGTTTAATTTATTATTGGTAATAGTCAATAAGTAATGCTTATTTGATAACCCCAAAACAATACACATAACTGAATAGCTGAATTCAAAATAAGAATAAATGTTATACCTTAGAACTCATATTTAACTACCACTGAAGTCATTATAATAATCACATATCAGCAGAAAAAGACATTTTTCCTCTTCTGCTAAAGAGAGTACCAGAACTGGAATTCTCATCATCAGAACGAAAACTTCTGTTCTCCATGGGTTAATTGTCAGCAGAAGAACAAAAGTTTCTACACCAATCAATTCACAATATGTTGCATGATATCCTTGCTTACTAAAATAAGATGGTAAACCAGTAAATAATTTCACCTCTATCTTTAGGAACATCCCCCAAATCCATTTTTTCAAGCAATAGATTGCTCAACTAGCCCCCTGTCAGCACAGCACCTTGCTCATTTGAGTAAATGGTTTTCTTTCCAGGACAACTGGGCAAACTTGCTTTCTTATCAAATAATGGTTTACTTACCAAAAATGGCTCAAAATTCCCCTACTTGGTGTGTCCACCAATACTAGAGTATTATATCAAGGATTTTACTCAATAGGAAGTAGATTCTTGCTTTGAAAGATCTGCCTTAGACCATCCCAACCCAGACCCTAAAAATATTTTGAGACATTCCTAAGATTCAGTCAAGAAGGTATTCTTCCTTGCTACAGTAATGAACTAGGCTTTGCTTGATGAACAGTTGTTATGGGACTTTCTTTCTTTCTTTCTTCCTTCCTTCCTTTCTTTTTTTCTTTCTATCTTTCTTTCCTTTTTTTTTTTTTTTTTTGGTGTGTGTGTGTTCTTTTGGGAATCTGCGATTGACAATCTTCTGTTTTTTATTTTAAAAAGTAATTTTTATTCTTATTGATTACAATAATACTTTCACATGAGCTATATAAATTGTTATCACATTCCATAAAAGAATACATTATATATTTTTGTTTTGTTTTGGTGTTTACACAATCTGCAAAACTATTATGTCTATTAATTTATGGTTCATTCTTTTTTTCAAATGATAAAATAATCATTAATATTAATTATAAGAAACTATAGGAAGAAATTTTCTGACTTAATAAAGCACAGAAGACTGTGATAAATTTCAAACATTAATCTAGCTTTAAATAACCTATTGTACTTATTACACACATACAGATCAAAATAATAGTCAACATTTTGACTAGTGTTTAAAATAAGCAAAAACAAAATCTACAAGAATACCTGCATTGGATTCTGAAAAAAGTTTGTTTTCCTTTTTGGTGATTCTTTGTACTTTTACAATTTTTAATTGTTTTAAAAGTTTATTTTTTGTTATCTTTAAAGCTGGAGATAGAGGATGGTCTCAGGTCTATAAAAATATGATTATAAATATTCTAAACTGATGGAAGTGAGCCTATATTTTCTTCTTTATGCATTTTGTATTTTATAATGTATTTGCAATGAAATAAATATGTCTAAAGTCTTAGAAAATTATACATATTTAAAATGAATACATTTTAAAATGTACAAAACCTACAATAATATTTTAACGAACAGTTGAAATGTTATAAAACATGAAGAAAATTATTTTTTATGTAATAAAAACAATATAGTTATAATTTTTAATACAACATGGGTTTGTAAATAGATGTAGGTAATTTTTGCTCAATGTGGTCTTTTCAATAATATTTTAATAAAAATCTTTGCAATTTATAATAGAAGATTTGAAAGTAGATATACATACTGAAACATGAACCTAATAATTTAGTCACAATAGTGATGGAATGATATTTCATTACCAGGGGATTTTACTTAAAATTGCTCATAATACATTACTTTGGCAGTAGATATTGATGTATTAGAAAGTGATTCTCTTATGATGGGGCTAAATCCCTGGATAGTTATGAATAATTGGTTTCCATAATAATAAATTTCATGCAGAAAAAAAATGACATCGTTATTGTCTTTTTATATTGTATTAAGAGTAGGAAGACTTACATAGCACATTCATTAATTTAGTTAACACCATTTATTGAGTTACTACTGTGTTCACTGTTCTAGACACTTGGGAAACATATAATCAATCACAGATCTTGGACACCATTGTCAAGAAAAGTTAATCAATCAATCTCAGAAAGAAATGGAAAATTTATATAAGCCAAATTGAGGATTATAACTCAGGAACAGCATCTCAGAAAGCTCCAAGAATTGTTCTGCTCGTTAGAAGTCAAAGCACAGTTATATAAAATTTTTGAGACAGAGGGCTCTACATTAAATGATGTATTATTGACAGTTTACACAATCTAGATCTGCAAGTACAAAGTGGTGAGTCATCAGGGCCCTGGCAGTCCAGTGGTTAAGACTCCACACTTCCACTGCAGGGGGCATGGCTTTGATCCCTGGTCTGGGAACTAAGATCCCTGCATGCTGCGTGGCACAGCCAAAAAAAAAAAAACAACCCATAAAGTGGTAAGTCATCATGACAAGATCAAGATGAAAAGTTATCTTCTAAGAAGTTTTCTTGTTGATGCTGGGAGAATGTTGCTTTTTATGGTTGAGCAGGTATTTCTGCCGATGGGGGAGGTTTGGTTGATACTCAATGCACAGTGGAGGGAAGAGAGGAAGCCAAAGGGCAGAGAAAATTTTTTCATTTTTAAATTTTTCTTGTCTTGCCATAGAATATGAATTTTACTTTACACCATGGAGGATGAAACAGTGGAGAAAGAGTTAACCCTTTACACAGTGTTTGCTATGTGTTAGGTGCTGTCCTAAGTGTTTTCCAAATAGTAAGCCATTTATTCCTCATAACAAGTTAAAAAATGGGTACTCATCTTCTGTATTTTAGAGTCGAGGAAACTGAAGCAGAAGCACAAAGTGTTTAAGAGCCTCTCTGCCATCACGCAGCTAGTGCGTTGTAGAGCCAAGATTCATATACTGAAGCAGGGTGCTTCCAAGGCTGTGTTCTTAAAAGCCATGCTGAGGTGCCTAATTTTTCATAGCAAATAAATGCTGGATTGTTGCTAAAGTTATTTGCTAAGTTAAATATAGTTCTTAACCCCAAATTATTTTAATGCTTACTTTATTCTTTAAATTGTTATACTACCATCTTGTATCAAAAGAAAATAAGTGCAGAGATACATTATTGTTCCCTTGTCTCTTTCATAGAAGCTGAAAATTTTGTTGTGTGGTATCATTGAAACAACTTTTTTTTTTCACTACTGTTACTTGCAAAGAATTTACTTTTCAAAAAAACCCCAGAGAATTGTATCTTCTTATATAACACTGTGGATCCAGCTTATTTTGTCTTTAACTGAAGTATACATTAAGTGCAGCAGAGAATTGTCTCACTATCATTAAGAGATATTAAAGTGAATTTTCTCAATATTACAGAAGGAGAGACAATTGCATTACTTGTTAGTATATTGGCATAATTCCTAATTAAAAAGACCTAGGAATAATCATTATGTTTTGAAAATGATAAATTAAGAAAAAAGTTTTTCCCCATATAAACTTACATACTTATTAAAATATCTCAGGTTATCCCGATTGTGCAAATATGGTTCATTTATTGTACACCTATGGCTTACACTGTGCCTAGGGGTGCTCTAAGAAGATGGAGTTCCAAAGAAAATCACAATTTCCTGTAATCTGAACTCTGCTCAGAATCCGCCCTACCATACCCAGCCCATATTTCTTGCAGATCTCTTTGCTGATAGCTCTATTCTGGGAACAGGCCCTGTACCTAATTTCTTTTAGGCAGTTAGGAGGAAGTAAGGTTAGAGTTTCTCCTGAGTCTTTTGGGCCTTGTTTTCAGCTCAAAATAATCCTCATGCCAAAGAGACCCATTTTAGGGTGGCAAATCCTGCTCCCTTATGCAACACATTACCAGTTTGAATGACATCTGATCCTGCAGTTGGGAAGGTTGTCTCTCATTTGCACCTGGCCTCTCACTTGTAGTGGGAAAGGTTTTAGATGATCAAGTCCTACATTTCACATCTCAGGGAGTGGATCCCCATTTTTTAAATCATTACTTATTTGTTACTAAAACAGAGATGGCTATTTTTTCCCACTGGCTGAAGGATTAAAACTGCAAAAGACAACCCCAGAAGTCAGACCTGCCCATTTGTCAATGAACCCACACAGTAGTTTAAAAAAATTATCTATTTAAATTGATTTATCAGCTTGAAGGTGGAGCCCAATGTGACAAGTCAAAACAAGTAATGACCAGTCTGGATAAATGAAGAGAAGCTTAGAGAACTATCATAATAAAATTAAAGGAGAAAACATTCCAGCAGTTGGAAATGATTTTTAAATCTTATGATTTAAAAATTGAAAAAGGGAATGGCTCTTGCTAGAAACTTGACTGGGTAAAGAATAAATATCTTAGAGTACAGATGAAAAATACAAAGAAGTGAATAACTGAAAATGAAAGAGATTTAAGCATAATTATAATGGTTTATAGTTTCCTTTCATCTAAATGGATGATATTGTTATTGAATACTTCAATTTAAGGGCCAAGTATGGATTTTCTAAGCAGAAGAGACTACAGAAATATAATGATAGCATGGCACTCAAAAATTCTAAATGATTCAAATGAAGCCCAGGGATTGAGAGTTGGACTGCTATGTAGTGTTTTAAGTGTAATTGTTGAAGTATGAGGATATCATAGTATAGTATGGTATAGTATACCATAGTATGGTATAGTATAGTTTGTAAGGACAAATATACCATACTGATGGTAGTCAGGGGATACTTTTGATGAAGCAAAGCTAAATCCTGAATGGGGAAAACAACATAACCGAGTAAAGTGGTGATATTTACTTGGGAGCAGGACCCAAATAGTAGTTTTTAAAACTCCCCAGGTGATTCAAATACAGCCAAGTTTGAGAAGGTACTACTATCACTTAGTGGAGAAGAGTCAAAATGTATAGTGAGAAATAGATCCTCCTAAATAATTTTAGAATGCCCTTTACTTCATTGAAAATCCTGGATGTGAACCATCTAATTAGGACCTCCATAAGTTCACATTACTGTAGGTACTCTAAATCAATACAATTATTTTTTTAAAAATAATCTAAATATAGCATACTCTCAGAAAATATTGTTTGCCCCTAAAAATATTTTTTCTTTCAATTATTTTTTAAAAAATGACCCTTGATACATGAAGTTTGTTTTATTTGACCTTTGTCTTGTTTTCAACTTTTTCACTGGCTAAGTTTTAATTAAATTGAAATGAAATTTTCAGAAGCACACTTGATCCAAACTCAAATGACAAAACAAAACTATAGTTTTTAGTTACCCTCTCAGTAGTGACAAATAAACAGTAATAACAATAATTTATAACCTCAAAACACTAAGCACCATCCAAATAGAATGGGCTCCAACTGTAACAATAACAGGTATGCTCTGTATAAGTATGTACCTGATAAAATATAGCCTTTGCAAAGATAGTGCATTAGACTTGCCAGAATTGGATTTTTCTGAGCGAGGCCTTCTTGATTCTTTTAAATGAAATGGGACAATATTCTCAGGACAACTAAATATAGAAAAAAAACCACAGGATTTTTATTCTCTCTTTATTTACTGTCAATATTCATATTTGCCTACACTCTTTTCAGTCTCTCCTGCAGCATTGTTGTGAATGTCTAAGAATTCTTAGATCTTTTAACTCTTATCACACATTTGGACACAGAAGGCTCTGACCACAATTTACAGGACAGCTTTGAGGACTAGACTGAGAGACAATTTCTCAGGATGAATTGTAGCTTATTTTGGTTTTGGCGGATCAGTTTCTGTTCTCTATTTGAAGCATTACAAATAAATAAGCATAATTTCTGGACAAAGAGTACTCACAGGGGTTTTACAAACAGTATATTTTCTTCCTTTATTGCATTGTATGACTTACCTTAGGAATGAACACACAAGTCTGGACATAATTTGATAGTCACAATTTATTAATTTACTTTTTCTTTCTAAAACAAAAGATAAGTACTATGAATTCCGCAGTGGAAATCAGGGCCATACAGAAATTTAGCCAAAGGTAACATTATTGGACATAACATTGTGGGTATGGAAATAGAAAGTTGTAGTGCCAAATACTTTGAATCCTCTTTAATTAACATTATAATCAAAACTATAATGAGAAATAAGAAGCAGAGGATAATGTTAACACGGTGCTTTTGAGAATGTGTAAGAGGGGAGCCAGTCATTAATCCTCTTCTGTATCAAAAAAGAACCTGAAAACTATTTACAAATCAGGTACCATAAAGACACAACAAATAAGTAGTTTAGCCAGGGTGTTGACAGTGCTGAGGACACTGTTTAAAAAAGAACTATGCATATTGTATCCCCTGTGATGGTAAAATTGAGCTTTGGCATGCTATACATAGAAAGGTGGGATTGCACAGTGGGTAAGAGCACAGGACCACTGGAGCCAGATGAACTGGGCAAAAACCCAGCTCTACCACCAGCCAGTTTTATGACTTTGAAGCAAGTTAGCTGATTTATTTATGCCCTAGTTCCCTCATCTATAAAATGGAAGTAAAATAGAATAAAAACACCTGCCTCAGAGGATTGATGATGATAAAGTATTTAGAACAGAGCCTGCCCAGTGTAAGCAGTATGTAAAGAATTGTTTTCCTATTTTTTAATTGCTGAAAAATGTGAAAAGTTCTGTATGTTCTTCTTTAACTACAAAAAGTCAATAGTTATTTGGGTGGAATTAAGTCTTACCCTTGAGGTTAGGATAGCTTCTAAGCTTGTTTTAAATGTTTGTTGCAGGGAATTGTGTTATACTCACCTTAAGTATGTGTAGAAAATTATGATTGTTAAATTATATTTGTTGCAGGAAATTGAATTTCCTTGTGTAAATTGTAAAGTACACACCAGCATTATTGTGATGAACTTTCTGTCTATGACCTCTAAAACACCCCTTTCTATTTGTCACAATATTTTTCCTGTTTATCAGAATGCATCATATCATTTTGTCTTGACAATCTTAGCTATGTGCCCAGTGGAAAAATAAACTGATTGTAACCTACTGAGTCCTAAAATAAATGTGAAGCATATTTTTTTCAACATGAAGAAATAAAGATGAACATAACTTGGTTTTTGCTGCTAAGAAGCTTATCTTTAACCTAAGATTTAATCTGTACTACTACTACTACTACTTATGTTTAGCCATGACCTTGATAGGGATAAAGGGATCATACATCTCAATTTATACCTGTTTTTCCTGGCATAATTAATATGTCCCCTTCTGCATATTTCAAAGTTTTCCCAGTTTGGATAATAAATTATATGGTCACCCTCGATAATGGATACTACCTACCCAAAGGCTCTTTCAGTAAAATGTGGTTCAGGAATTGGACATTAAGATGATGGACATGGTTGATCTAAAATAATGACTGATTTAGCAAGAGACCAAGTGTTGTCATCTAATGAGATCCAGGAATATGGCCCCCTCATAATGATCTGTCCCTGCACTGATGCCTGAACTCCACCTTAGAGATTTATTTCTGCTGCTTATTTAAGACAGGAAGAGAGACGGAGAGAGAGGGAGAGAGACAGACAGAGAGACAGAGAGAGATCACTTTTATGGTATTCCAGCCAAAAATTCATAATCAGAATCTAATATGAGGAAACCTCAGAAAAGGCCAATTTGAGGAAAGTTCTGTAAAATAATTAGCCTATAGTCTTTAAAAAGACATTATCATGAGAGACAAAAGGAAGTCTGAAGAACCATTCTAGGTTAAAAAGACTAAAGATACATAACAACTAAATGCACTATATGATTCTGGATTGGTTTCTAGGCAGGAAACGGTTGACTCAGCAGGCCTGGGTTGCTCAAACCCTGCACATTTCAAAGAAAGGCCTGTTGTCAGGACTGGCCCTTTGTTGGCTGGCTCCTGGGAAATAACCTCTGGGCCCTTGGAATATTCTGCTTGGTATGCCTGAGGTTTTGGTCCATACTGTATCAGTTTGACTAGTTTATCCTGATAATGTGGTTTATGGTGAATACCTGTTTTTACCGGCGTATGGGGATGGTGGGGGGAGATTGGAGTCTTAGTAGCTGAGGTCAGTCAGTCAGGTGCTACATACTTATGTGACTGACCCCCAGTAGAACTCTGGATACCAAAGCTTGGGTGAACGTTCCTGGTTGGCAATACTTCACATGTGTTGTTACATATCACTGTTGGGACACATATTAAGTGTGTTCCTGTCTGATTCCAATGGGAAGAGACACCTAGAAGCTTACAACTGGCTTCTCCTAGACTTTGTCCTATGTGCCTTTTCCTTTTGCAGATTTTAGTAAGTATCTTTTCACTGTATTAAACTATAACCATGATATAATAGCTTTTCTGCATCCTGTAAATACTTCTAGAATCATCAAGTTTGAAAGTGGCCTTGAAAACCCCCAACACAGTTCCTATATTGGAAAAAATTGCTATGAAGAACATTACTAGAATGATTATTGAAACTGGAAAATGGATTGAAAATTAGATAGAAATATTACATCAATGTTAAAATTTCTGAATTGATAATTGTACTGTGTGCAAGAGATTATCTTTGTTATCGGCAAATGCACATTGAAGTATAGTGGGGCCACAGGGCAAGATGACCACAACCTACTCTCAAATGCTTTTTTTTTTTGTATATGCATAATTAGAGAGAAGAACAAAGCAAATATGTCAAATATTAAGAATTGACAGATTTGAGTAGAAGGCATATGGGCATTCTTTGTACGATTCTTGTAATTTTTCTGTAAGTTTCAAATTACGTCAAAATACAAAGTTAAAAACCTCTGCAAAGGATTATATATATACATACATATGTGTGTGTATGTGTTTAATCTTCATTTATAATTTAATGTGAATTCACTATCTGAGCTTTCTAAATATTACCCAAGGACTGCATTTAATAAGTAAATAGAAGGTAGAGAAAAAGTTCAGTCATTTAACAGACAATCAAATGATTGGGCAGCTGGATGTTGCCCTTAAGGTGGAAATTGTCACTAAAAAGAGAAACAGAAGGATTGAATAGAGATGTCAGTTGTCAGAATGGGTATGTGGTCTCTCATAAGGTGGGCCAAAGATAAATTGGCAGACCCTGGGGTGGAAGCAAAGATTTGCAGACTAAGTTGGTGTAGACAATGGTGACTATCCAGTTTTCAGTTAAGCATGGGTTTCAGAGAATATGATGACAGACAATGATCCAGATTTGCAGATCGGTGGTGTCGGAAAGTCTAGGATGGGATACAGAAAAGGTTTCCAGACAGGTGGCAAAAACGTAGTATAGGGAGGCAGGGAACAGGCAATTTCTAAGGGACCCAGAATAAGTTGTAAGTATCATATAAATTTGGAAGAAATTAACAGGCATCCAATGGTGGTGAAAGTTAAAAAAAGAGAAGAAGAAAGGGACTCCAGGCTTCAGAAGTATTGACAAGAAGAGAGAACAGTATTAGGACCTAGGCACCAACTGATGGGATAGATGAAAGGAACCTAATCAATTCAGTAATTAAGTTTACTGAGGTACAGAAACCCAACAGAATTGATAATATGAAATGCTGAGCAATCAACTGTTGGCCTAGAGCTTTTTAAATAGAGGTTCCCAGCTGCTGAGAAGGGACAGAGTTTGCAGGTGGGAATTAAGTGGTCCCAGCTGGGAAATTTGGAGGACTTCAAGAAGAGAGTGCCAAGCAGTCATTGCAATTACTTTTTCCAAAAAAAAAATTTCTATGACTGCCAAATTATAGAGGTGCTAAAGAGGAATATGGAAGAAAAATGCATTTGGGATTCATATAGATCTGCATGTAAAACTTGTCTCTCCCACTTACTGCCTATGTGAACTTCATCAAACCTCATAATAGTATCTAATTCATAGGACTAATTTTAGAAATAAAATAAGTTAACCAAATATGTAAATTTTTGGTCCAGTGCTTGGCACAAAGATTGCACTTAGTAAATGATAAATTTAATTATTATGGATGGAACAAGAGATTGCATAATATTCTCTCTCTTGCTGCCAGTTGGTAAGTGACAGAGGTAGGCATACTGATTCCTAGCTTCATTGGCCAATATTTAAAACAAAAATGAAACAAAACAAAACAAAAAAAACCAACAGGTAAAATAAAGTCTTCTTGTGATACAAAAACTCTGCATAGTGGTAGCCTGCTTCTGAAGTTTGCTTTCCCAATGAGAGATGGGTATATACATAATGTTGACTTTAAGGTCTACCAGGTGGATTGAGAGTTAAAGTTGGCTGGTGTCTCAACTGTTGTGGGAAAACTTAAATGTAAATGAGATCTTACATTCTGCAAATTTGAGGCCCACATACTGCTGGGAGGAAAACATGAAGCCATATGATAATGAAACTATGTTGAAGCCTCCCGTTGTAAATGCCAAAGAATGTCATTCATATTTACACTGGGCCTAGAATCTCACCCAGCTGGGAATCTGACAGAAATATGAATTATATATAATTGAAATATGTAAACTGTGGACTGAAAGTGAGAGAGTAGAAAGATAATTACAAAATTAATTCCACCACAATTATATCACCAAGTAAACAAGGTTTTTAAAAAAAATATTAGCACTTTATTTTCTTGTTCCACTTCTTCAACTCTTTATTTTCATAATTGTCTATTTGTAGTCATACAGAAAATAATCTATTGAAGCTGGAAAATATTTTTATGTGGATAATTTACTTTTGTTCACTTTATCTCATTTGATTTTTGTAGCAACTCTGAGTTGTGAAGGGCATATGATATTCCCATTTTGTAGCTAAAAACCTGAAGTTCAGAGAGTTCATAAGAATTGCCCAAGGTCACACAGCAGATAAGCCAAATCTGGAATTGCAATTTCTCACTCCAAAAGAAGCATGGTTTCTAATTCATTATTCTAACAAAATTTCTAACAGCTCAAGGCAACATCCCTAGGATGACCCTAGCCCTCGTGAAAGTGCTTGCCTAAGGAAACTCAAGGCTGTCAAAGGAATTTACTGTTTGTTTCAGCCCACACCCTAAGATAAGACCCCATCTCCCAGTCTCTATAGAGAGTAGGAGTCTAATTTAGATAAACGCCAGTTAGCACATGGGTTTCACAGGAACCAACATGCCCTTTCTGCATTTTGTAATTTTTCACTTGTCTGGCTTTACTGAGACTCCACTCATGTCCCTCCCCATTTCTTCATCCTCCCTTTATAATGCCCAGTCTTCTCTATACAAGTTGAAGTTGAGGTCAGTTCACACTGGACAGACTGTTCCCTACTGCAGTAGTGTCGTGCTGATTAAAATCTGTCCTTACCACTCTTAACTAGTGTTCAACTTCGTTTATCTTTGACAATAACCACTAGATTGAGAAGAATTAAAAGCTTTGAATATATAAGCATACCTTGTTTTATTGCGCTTGGCTTTATCGTGATTCAGTTACTGCTTTTTTTTTTTTTTTCCAAACTGAAGGTTTATGACAACCCTGCATCAAGCAAGTCTATTGGCACCATTTTTCCAACAGCATTTGCTCACTTTGTGTCTGTGTCACATTTTGTTAATTCTTACAATATTTTAAACATTTTCATTAATATTATATTTGTTATGGTGATCTGTGATCAGTGATCTTTGATGTTGCTACTATGACTTGTTCAAGGCTCAGGTGATGGTTAGCGTTTTTAGCAGTAAGGTATTTCTTAATTAAGGTAGAAAGCAAAAAATTCATGTGTCTTGCTTTAGTGCAATATTCACTTTATTGCTGTGGTCTGGAACCTAACCGGAAATATCTTTGAAGTATGTCTGCATTAAGTGTTGGTAAGGATAGGATCCAGTGAAAACATTTCTACACTGCTGGAGGACTATAATTTGTACTATAAATTGGACAGTTTTCAACATGTAGTAAAGCTAAGAGTTCTTACCCTGTGACTCAGCATTTCTTTTCCTGTCCTTTACAGACTTCCTTACCAGGATAGTTACCTAGAAAATACTGTTGCACACATGCATCAGGATGCTTGCATAAGAATACTACATGTGGGAAACATCTAGATACAAACTAGATGCATAAAAACAGAGGGAGAGACAAAACATGTGCAGTGCATTCATAATATTCATACAATGGAATATTTTATAGTAATAAAAGTAAATGAACCACAGCTGCATTTATCAATATTTGTGACTCTCACAAGTATAATATTGAGCAAAAATTTATAGAATTCATGCAATATACCATTTGTATAAATTTTAAATTAGTCGCCAAAAGAACAATAATAATAATAATATAAAGTATATAAAGAAAATAGAGGAAGGGCAAAAGGGGAAAAAAAAGGAAAAATATTCAGGATGCTGGTTCCTTCAGGGCAGGAGGAGGAATCCAAGAAGAGATATATCTTAACCTGGATGGTAGATACAGTAGTCTATTATGATATGTTTTATAAAGTGTATAATTATATATATGTGTATGCTCAAAATGAAGTTAAAGTCATAGGTCATAAATTAGATTTTAAAATCATAACCTAATATTCATAAATTATGAAAATGGGATATTTCTTATATACTTGTTTTTAAACTAAAGTCCATACCCCAGCACATCAGTTCTGAGCTCTCAGCAAGTTCACAAAATCTTTGTAGTAAGCAGAGTCTCCCCCTCCACCCACCCATCCTCGTTGAAGAATGAATGTTTATTCTCTGGAAAAGCTGAACAGGAGAGATTATGGACACAGAGAGAAAATCTTGCTGAAAGCAGGAGAATTTAACAAAAATGTGTATACTGCACCAAGAGAGTCTGACTCAGAGAACAGAGATAACTAGGAGTTCATTGTCCCCTCATTCCCCTTGTCCTTCATCCCAACTCCTGACTGACAGAACTGAAGATTCATTCAAAGAAAAACTGAACAGCATAAGAACACACCTTACTAACAAACCCTTTCAGGAAATAAAAAGATCACTAGATGACCCTACAAGAGTTTGCTCTAGTGGCTTACTCTTAAATATGAGGGAACAGCCAAGTACTTTCAGACCATGGGGAAATTCTCTAATATTAATAAATGAGATTTTTTAAAAAGAAAGAAGCTCAAAGGAATTGAAGAATACAAAAGTTATGAGGTTGGGCAGGGGGAATGTTGATCTAAGCTTATTTTTTCATATATATTTTTTCATAAAATAAAAGGTAGAAATATTGGAATATATATACACATTGCAATATATATATGTTCCAATATTTCTACCTTGTATTTGGGGATTTAAAAAAAAGACTTTGGCATTTAAAGAGAATTTAATAAGTTTTATCATTCATTATTTTAAATCTTATTCATTCTACTGATGAAATTTATTATATGATTATATTAGGAAATTTTAATACCTTTATATACTACCAAATTTAGATTTATTTTAGATTATTTTGTATCTTTTAATATCTTTACTATCCTTCTTGTCATTCATTAATTTTCAGATTTCAAATTCATATTTGTCTATTACTCTTTTATGAATTTTGATTCCTCTTTTGTACAGGCTGTGTCTTCTTACATCATAATGATGTACTTTTTTTTTTTTTTGTAAATTTTCTTTAGTTTCTTAATAGTAAATAATTTTCAGGGCTTTCATTTCCTCTATGTCTCCAAGGTGCTGTTTCCTTCCTTTGCCTTGTAGTAATTCTTCCTAGGCCTGTTGTTTATTTTTGGCTCTATATTTGTTCTTCACATGCCCAGTGAGGCAGAGATTCAGCTAAGCTCGGCATGTTCTGTTATTCAGGTTGTTCAGATGGATTTCTGTTCAAGTAGTTTTTTCTTTTTTTTTCACAGTAGGCTTGTTTCATTTCTGTGTAAGACTTGTAGCTGGACAGCATGTTGATAATCACGTGTGACCAAGTAGGCCTTAATGTTCTTCTCAGGTTGGCTAACCTTTTTTTTTTTAAGATTGATTGATTGATTGATTGATTGATTGCTATGTTGGGTCTTCGTTTCTGCGCTAGGGCTTTCTCTAGTTGCGGCAAGCGGGGGCCACTCTTCATCGCGGTGCGCGGGCCTCTCACTATCGCGGCCTCTCTTGTTGCGGAGCACAGGCTCCAGACGCGCAGGCTCAGTAGTTGTGGCTCACGGGCCCAGTTGCTCCACGGCATGTGGGATCTTCCCAGACCAGGGCTCGAACCCGTGTCCCCTGCATTGGCAGGCAGATTCTCAACCACTGCGCCACCAGGGAAGCCCTGGCTAACCTTTAACCACGCTTCTTCCTGACTCTTGGCTCCTGACCTCCCTTTTCTTACAGCATTTACTTTAGAAAGCTTGTAATTTTAAATCTCTTCTCTGCCCCTTGGAGATACAATTTTTTTAACGGCCTCTTGCCCATTTTACAACCCAAGAATGTCTTTCTTAAGGACCTGGGAGCCATCTCTTTGAAATGTAATAATCAAGAAAGATAGCTCCCTACTTCCTGAGAGGCACCTTGCTCATAGTTGGAAAAGTACCTCCTGTCATGAAAACATGACAGAGTTTACTTTTCCTTAGAACAAGGCCAGTTTAGCAAACACAGGTGGCCTGTGATTCCACTGCCCCCACTCCCCTCAGTTCTTAATATTCACCAGCCCTTTGGTGCATTGGAGTTGAGCTCAGGACTCTCTCCCTTATAGCAATAATGTGGAATAAAGCTTCGCTTGCCTGTATATCTTTGGTATAATTTTTGCTTCGACATGTGTTATGACTCAGTTATCCTAAGCTTTCATATAGAAAGGTTATGCTGACTTCAGAAGAGATGGTCACTAACTATACAGAGCTATGTATCTAACTAAAACAGAGCTATACACAAGAAGTATGTGAAAAAAACAACCCCAGTAGACAGGGCTCCCAGGCTTTTATTTCTTGTTTTACTTTCCTATGTTTGTTTGTTTCTTTTACTTTTGGCCTGTTTATCCTCAGGATGAAATACAGCTCTCCACTTTTGTCTCCCTTATCATATAATCTCTGAGTAGATGCAGAAAGAGGTATTAAGTTAGTGGGAGAAGAATTCTCTAACTTCCCCCTAAAGCTTCAGCTGTACAGTAAAGAGATTAAAAAAAAAAATCTCAATTTTCTTTTCTTCTTTTTTTTCCTTTTTAAATTTTTAATTTCATAAAGCATCTCTAAAGAGAGGAATTGCTGCATATGCTTAGTCTCTAGGACATTCAAACGTGGGGATTAACACACATCAATTTATTCCCTGCTGTTGTAAGTATGTGGGTCACTTCTTACAAATTAAGAGAACTGAAAATGCTCTTGAGAGGTCTGATTTACACTTACATTTAAATCAAAGAAAGCTGGAATATTTCAAAGAGAGAAGTAGAATTGTAGTGGTTCCTGGCTAGGAACAGGAGATCATTTCGGATACCATTATAATTATAGCAGTGAGTTAATAAAGGCTTTAACTAAAGATTGGAAATGTAGCTGAATATAATAAGATAGTTTCAAGAGGCTTTTGGAGATAGATTTGGCATGAATCTGTGATTATGTCTGGTGGATGAGGAAGAAGGGGGGAATAATTATGTCTAAACTTTCTATGTTGGGTCATGGTAGATGATCATGAACAAAACAGGAGTCGGTATGTGGTATATTGGAAAGATAATTTGTTTCTAATCTTGGACCTGCCTCAACAAATTGTATGACCTTATAAAAGTCTATTAAAAGCTGGAGTCTCCAATTCTTCATCCAGTTTATCTTGATATTCCTTTTCAGCAGTAAAGATCTAGTGTTCTTAAGGTAAATCAATCGCCTTCATATTGAATGATCTCTTTCAAATCGTTAACAGGCACTTATATCAAGCATCTATTGTGGTTGTTATAACACTGAGAATTAAGAGAGACACAGAGTAAAGACAGTATATGTATAAAGACAATGGAAGAATAACCTGCACAATGCATTTATAAATTAATAAAGCGATATTATTTAAATTCTAGTATTTATGTTATAAGAAGGTTAATACTATGGAAGTTTCATCATTGCAGGAAAAATTAATAAAGTCATCTTCTGCATAAAATTTACCATGTAACACACGCAGAAAGACTGCTTCAAAGTTGCCAATTACAAAGAGATTATTTAAGAACTGAGATACAGAGAAGAACAATGACAATGCATTTTTTAAGTTTAGTGACTGGTAAAGAGAAGGCCACGTTTCAATTCAGACACGTCCGATTCCAAAACACGTGCACTTTAATCTATATCCTTGTTAGATCTTTGCATTACATAACCTATTTTCAATAGTGAAAGAGATTGTTTCTTTCTTACTTGAAGCATAACAAATACATTGGCCCTAATCTAAAAATAATGTGCAATTAGGTGCAACAACTATTTCAGACGAACTAATATATTACTTCAAGATATTGTCTTGTCATGCAAGGTTTTGAAACAAATATTAGAAAAAAACCCCAAAACTCCAGTTGAAATGTATAAGAACTGAGTTATGCTGCCATCTAGTGATCATTTGTTTGCTGACAGTCCTTGAGTACCAAAATAAATAAATAAATAAAATCAAGGAAATTAAAGATTTATATATGTGCAAAAGGTAGGCTAACAAAGCTAATAAATAGGCCGATATAGATTTATATGGTTAACTCCATACAAGTTGAGATGAGGGTAAAAATATAAAATAATAATGAAATAAAAATATTAGTGAAAAATTTTATTATTCTAGAAGTTTTTCTTCTTAAAAGCAGAAACTGCATTAGTTTACATAGAAACTTAAGTCCTTCAGTAGAGTTTCCACACATTTCATTTTATGGATTCTAGGGGTTTTTTTTGTCTTATTACTTAAAGTACATATTCTTTATAACTTACATGTAGTCTCAGTTTAGAGAGATTATATTTTAGGGAGACATATCTTTCCACCTAAGCTGGAAGTGAGAATAAGAGCTGAAGACAGTTGGATAAAGAGAGGTGATCTCAAGAATATCACGGGCAGAGGAGGAAGCAGCATGGAAAGTGAAGAACAAAGAAGATTTGTTCTTAAGGTCAATTGTGCTCAATGTTTTAAGGAGCTCAATAATTGCTGGGGAAACTTTAAGAAAACCTTCAATGCTAACCAAGTAGCGGAGGTCTCAAAGCATTTTACATAGTTTGGTATATTACACAAAATAAAAGTACAGGGTTTTAATTCCAAACAATCATATCTGGAAAAACTCTAGGAATATTAGATATTGATTCTCATTTATGTGTGACCCTTACATGAAGATAAAGGTCTATAGGCTTAAAGTCTTGAGGGTGAAGAGTACTAAGAAAAGAGAAAAAAATATTCTACGTTCTAAAATACGTTCATTTACTTGTTCAGAGAGTTGAAATCACTTAGATAACATATGAGATGCTAAACCATGTGTTAGTAGTGTTACATACTAAATTCTCCCAGCTCTTAAAAAATTTATAATTAAATGACAGAGAAACACACCTATAAATGATTGAATATGCTAAACATGGAGCACATAAACAGAAGACAACTTTTTTTTTTCTCCTACCATTGTCCACACACCCACTCTGCTGCATCTCTCTTCTCAATTTATTAGGGACATTTTTGGCAAATCATGATTCTCTGGTAATATGGGGTATTACAATAGCCTTGTCGGCTTTAAAAGTTTACCTCAAGATATAAACTAATCAAGGTTAAAACCTTACTGTCTTACTTAGTTCAATGTTTCTTCCCTAAGATCAGCTCAGCCTTTAAGTGGCACGGGAATCAACAGTGGGGCAAAGGCAAGACTTAACAATTTTATTTTTTCTTTTGCTCTCCTTACTTGATTTCCTTTCCTACCATCTCTCCTCCCACTGACTTCTTCATGAGAGCATCAGGAGAAAGGATAGTAGAAGTTTAAAATAGATGTCTTTTCATTAGGCTTGTGCTGTTTGTTCTCTCTGTTGTGATAAATACTCAAATGATGGCATTCTATCACAGTGAAGTTCTGGAAACTTCAGAGACACCCCTCACCACATTCGGTTAACAGGCAAGACCATCCTTTTACTTTGTGACTTGAAACGTTTAATATCGCTCACCATGTTGGCTATAAGCTCCATGAGGACAGAGCTGGAACATTCTGTTACTGCTATATGCTGAGCACTAATGCTCTGTGTCTATGTTTGAACATTCAAAGAATCAGAGAATCATGAAACTTCATACTGAAAAGGGTCTTAAAACAAAAGAGAATGAAAAATGGGCTCTAATTCAGGTGTAAGCAAACTGAAGACAGTTTGACTAGAAACCTTGAAATACGTGCTCATCTTTCAACACATGTATGGTTATAGGTTTTATGGATGTCTGCTTATGGATTTTGGCGTGCTGATTGGTCAAGTCTGAGTTCCTCTCTCCACCCCTGTGTGGAGCTTCACCTACAAAATATGTCCTGGAAGATGAGAAAGGATGGTCCACCTCCATGGTGGCTCCGGGAAAAATAACCTCAAATCGAATTTACGTTAAAATTCATCTTATCATTCAGGAACTCTTGGGGGGCAGCATTTGGTTTGGTAAGGCCTGATTTGGGCTCATTTTGGAACATTACATGAATTTACAGCAATTTTTTTTTTTTTTTTTGAAAACAGAACTACACATTTATTCCAGCAGTGGAGCAAAGGTAAATTGAAAAATTGAGTCTGTCATCAGACAAGATAGATGTGTTTGAATAAATAAATCTTTGTACAACAAAATTCTACGAAATATATATTAAAAGGAAAACAATAGAATGGGAGAATTATGTCACCAATATTACTGTGAAGAGCTTATTTTTATTTATTTATTTATTTATTTATTTATTTATTTATTTATTTTTGGCTGTGTTGGGTCTTCGTTGCTGCACGCGGGCATTCTCTAGTTGTGGCAAGCGGGGGCTACTGCATTGTGGTGCACGGGCTTCTCATTGCAGTGGCTTCTCTTGTTGCGGAGCACGGGCTCTAGTCGTGCGGGCTTCAGTAGTTGTGGCACACGGGCTCAGTAGTTGTGGCTCACAGACTCTAGAGCACAGGCTCAGTAGTGGTGGTGCATGGGCTTAGCTGCTCCATGGCATGTGGGATCTTCCCAGACCAGAGCTCGAACCCATGTCCACTGCATTGGCAGGAGAATTCTTAACCACTGTGCCACCAGGGAAGTCCCTGTGAAGAGCTTATTAGCAAAATTATTAAAATTGGTAGAACTGTGTAATGAACAGGTCTAGATGCTCCTCCCAGAAGCGAGCAAAGACGTGGCCAGCTGGTCCTCAGGGCCGCCAGGAGCCGTGGTCTGGCCTGGAGAGAGCCTCGGACCCGTAATGAGTCAGAGTCCACACATCCCAGTTACCTAATGAGCCCACATCTGTCCCTTCACATGTAAAATGCATGTAATTATACCTACTTTGCAGGATTCTTACAAGGATAAATTAGAGGGCCTGTCACTATTGTGAGCATTCAAGAAATGGGATTATTATTATCATCAGAGGGTAAAAATGCACACCATTACTGGCAATTAAAGAAATGAAAATTATGACAATTTAAAGGTAACATGACATATCTATTGAAGTAGCAAAAAGATATCCAAATTCAGAAAAGGACTTGAACAAGAATATTCATAGCAGCTCCATCCACAATTTCCAAATCCTGGAAAGAGCCCAGGTGACCATCAGTGGATAAACAAATTGTGACACATTCACACAGTGGAACACTTCCCAGCAACAAAAAGAATGACTCGCTGATACATGCAAGAATGTGGATGAAGAGCAAAATCATCATGCAGAGTGAAAGAAGCCTTACACAAATGATTTCCTACTGGATGATTCCATTTTTATGGAATTCTGGAACTCTAGAAAAAACTGATCTGTGGTAGAAAAAATCAAAATAGTGGTTGCTTTTGGAGGAGGGGGTCAGGGATTGACTAGGAGGGGGCATGAGGGAATTTTCTGGACTATGGGAATGTTCTATATCATGACATGGTACAGCAAATTTTTTAAATTAACCACTTCCAACTAATTCTACATACAGGGATTGCAAAAAAACATAAATAAAAAGAAACATTTGGAGAAGAGGGATTGGCCACCACCCTACTGAATAGACCTCTGAGGTCCAGTGCAGTAGCCACAACCAAACATGTCTGCTGAGCATTAGAATGTGGCTTGTCCGATGTGATATGAGTGTAAAACACACACTGGATTTTGTACAAAAGTAAAATATCTCTGCAATATCATCTGTAAAGATTATAGTTTGAAATAAGAATATTTTACATATACCCAGTGAAAAAGTATTATTAAATTTGTTTTACCTATCTCTTTTTACTTTTATTTATGTGGCTACAATAAAATATAAACTAACATGTATTATATTTCTATTGGACAGTGCTGGTCTAGAAAATAATCTCCTGGCTGGAAAAGCCAGAATTTTCAGCCCTTAAAGAGGGATTGTTTCCTTATCCTCTGACCTGGGGATTTCTCTGCCTTAATGAAATGCTGATTGCTTTCCCTGTTTTCCCTCCCCTCATTTAAGGCCTCTACTTTGCATCTTCCTTAAACTCACTCTAAATAATGTCTCCTCAAGCCCAGGCTGCATGCAGTTACATCTTGGAATGTGTATTTTGACCTTAAACTCTAGAGAAGAACTTCTATCCTGCGGACACCTGTATTTTTCAGTGTTTTTAATTCCTGCTTCTGGAAAAGAGATGGTAGGAGATTCAGGAAAGTCTTGATGTATTAGCATTTTCCATCCTTGACATCGATAGAACTTACACCTATCTGAGACTAATGGAATGGAGAGTTTAGCCCTTCAAGCATTAATTTCAAGAATTCTGACCCTTTAATATACTTCCTATACTAGATATATTTTCCCATTGCATTCCTTGGTAATGTTTTGCTTGCAAATGATAGTAAGAACTCCATCTAGCAGAAATATTTAAAAAATTAATTACAAGGATATTCAGATCCTGTAAAACAACAAAGTTGTATGTAAGACAGGCATACAGCAAAACCACAGGAAGAATCAGAAGATTTGGAAATTCATTAAAACTCTTTCCCCATTTTTAATATTTAATTCTCCCTCTCTTTCCTGTTATTTTTTTTCTCTACCTCTTGACCAATTTTCTCTAAATGGCAGAAAACATGACTGTTAAGTCTTAAGGGGAAAATTTATTTTGGTTCAGTATCCTCCTACTATTCACCCAGTTTCAAAACTTCATATTTATCTCTAAATGTACATTGCTTCTGTAATGTAATTAACCTAACAATCTTCTTTATTCTTGCAGTTCCCCTTGACTTTCCATTCCAATTTCCACCATCCCAATTCAAGACTGCTCTACTCTTCCCCAGACTTCTCACTTTGCTTTCCACCTCTACTCTTTCTCCTCTTCCTGTGTATTGATATTCAGATTTAAAATCTTCTAATGGTAATAACTGACTTCATTTGAAGATTCCTGGAATGAGTGGATAAAGTTAGTATTAAGAAAAGATACAAAGTGGTTTACAGATTCAATGTAATCTCTATCAAAATGCCATTTTTTTACAGAAATAGAAGAAAACAATTTTAAAATGCATAAGAAACTACAGAAGACCCTGAATAGCCAAATCAATTTTGAACAAGAAGAATAAAGCTGAATAAAACTTCCACGTTTCAAAATATGTTACAAAGCCACACTAATCAAAACAGTATGGTACTAGCATAAAAATAGACATATAAGCCAATGGAACAGGATAGAAAGACCAGAGATAATCCCATGTATATATGGCCAACTAATCTTTGACAAGGGTGCTAAGAATACACAACAGGGAAAAGATAGTTCCTTCAATAAATGGTGCTGGGAAAACTGGATATACACATGCAAAAGAATAAAATTGGACCCTTATCTTACAACATACACAAAATTGCCTCAAAATATATTAAATATTTAAATGTAAATCATGAAACAATGAAATTCAAGAAGAAAACTTTGGGAAAAAGCTTCTTGACATTGGTCTTGGCAATGATTTCTTAGATATGACACCAAAAGCTGAGGTAACAAAAGCAAATATAGACAAATGGGATTACATCAAACAAAAAATGCTTCTGCACAGCAAAGAAAACAAAGCAAAAGGGTGACCTACAGAATGGAAGAAAATAGTTGTAAACTGTACATCTGATAAAGGGCTAATATCCAAAATATATCAGAAACTCTTACAACTTAGTAACAAAAAATAAATAATCTGATTTAAAAATGGGCAAGGAACTGAATAGACATTTCTCCAAAGAAGACATGCAAATGGTTAACAGGTACATGAAATAATGTTCAACATCACCAAACATCAGAGAACTACAAATCAAAACCACAATGAACTATCACCTCACACAGGTTAGGATGGCTATCATAAACACACACACACACACACACATGCACACATACACACACAATAACAAATGTTGGTGAGGATGTGGAGGAAAGAGAACCCTTATGCACTGTTGGTGGGAATGTAAAATGGTATAGCCACTATGAAAAGCAGTATGGAAGTTCCTCAAAAAATTGAAAATAGAACTACCATATGATCCAGGAATCCCACTTTTGGATATGTACAATGGAATTGAAATCAGGATCTCAAAGAGATATCTGCACTCCCATGTTCATTGCAGGTTATTCCCAACAGCCACATGGAAGCAAACTAAATGCCCATCAATAGATAAGTGGATAAAGAAATTGTGTTATATACATGCAATGGAGTATCACTCAGTCTTAAAAAAAGAAGCTGTATGACAACAGGAAGAAACCCAAAGGACATTACACTAAGTAAAAGAAGCCATGATTCTTCCTGCATGATTTCACTTATATGAGGTATCTAAAATAGTCAAACTCAGAATAGTGACTGCCAAGGGCTGGCAGGAGGGGGAAATGGGGAGCTGTAGTTCAACAGATGTAAAACTTTCCAGTTGTGTACAATAAATAAATCCTAGCGATCTACCGTACAGCATAGTGCCTACAATTAACAATACTATATTATAAATCTAAATATTTGCTAAAAGAGTAGATCTATGTTAATAGTCTTATCACAAAATATAATAACATATAAATAAATACAATAATAGTAATAATAGTGAAAATAAAGTGAGCAGGCAGAAACTTGGAAGGGATGGATATGTTTATTGCAAAGATAGTGGTGATGATTTCATGAATGTATAAGTTATCCCTAAATCATGACGTTGAATACATTAAATACAAACAGCTTTTTGTGTATCAATTTATACCTCAGTAAAGTGGCTAATAAAAAGAATATATATATATATATATATAAGTCATTGAAAGGAAAAAAAAAGAAAATGTTGACTTTTGCAAAAGAAAAAGCAAGAAACAATATTTCACTTTTGAGTTATATGAGTTTCACTATAAATGAAGTCAGCCTTCAGTACCTTAATATAATCAGAAGAAATATGTTGTATTTAAAGTCAATTGATTTCAGAATAAAACTTCCACAAGAAGGATAAAGGCAAAGTATTATTGAATCTCAGGCAAGTCTTTATTTATAAATACAATTTCTCAAATATGTTTTCATCCAATTTGGTCACAGATTCTGGGAAGTTGTTTGGTGACATATGTCTGTGCTTGAAAAGCTAATGGAAAAGTGGAAACAGAGCTGCTTTTTTTAAAGCTGCTAAAATGATATAGACACACAGGAGAAAGGAACCAATTATTTACTTTCTCTAAGGTTAAACTACCAATCTGGAGATAATAACAAGTTTTGTGGGTATTGGTAACATTTTTCATCATGTGTTTCCATGCATGATTTATCCTCCCTATTTTCCTTCAATAAGGTGAATTGCTTTTCTGATGAGAGGTCATTAGGTAACACTTGCACAGGTTATCATAAAATATAAATCTAATGATTAGAACTAATGTGCCAGCTGAATATAGTCAATATAAGCAGACATTATTAGCTGAAAAGAGAAAATGGCTTGAATATCTAGATGCCCTTATGTTATCTGTAGCATCATGAAAATCTGCCTAAAATGCAAAACAGATTCCTTTGACAGAGTTTGGTTTTAGGTTTAGACGAGAGGAAATGCCTGCCCCTTCACTTCTCAGAAGGTGCACTGGATGGAAAAATATTTACCCTGGGAGACAAATGAACATCAATCAGCTCAGATCAGGACTTGGTTGGTTTGGGGCAAGATGATAGATATGATTTGGAGATTGATTTTAGAAGGATACATTCTTCTTAAGAGAAGGGACCAAATTATATTCACCTTTCTTTTCTTCATGTATATACTTACACAAGCTTTGTCATTCAGATATATTTATTTTTACATAAATTAATATAAAATACCTGGATAACTCACTTGATACAGTAAGGGCTTTTGGAATAACTAACAATCATTATCATTCTGAGAGATTTAACATGGAAGAAGTTTGGTGTGAATTATTAGTATGATCATTTTTATTGTGAGAATTATTATACTATGTAGCTTTTTGTGGTGGGCATCTTTTTAAATTTATAACCACTTAGCCTTTGATCCTCTGACTCTATCTGGAGAATTTCTTACTTTAAAAATATTGGTAGGGGGAAAAAAATACCCTCCTTCTATAGAAACTAAAAATGCTAGCTACTCCTGATCTAACCTCTCCCCACCACTGACATTGACTCAGTAGCTTGTAAACAAGCAATTCCCTTTCTTAGCTAGTGAGGATAGTAAATTATGAAAGGTGACATTTATGGAAACAGAAGTGTCCAATGCTTGAAGAAATGTTCTTCAACATACCAGTTCTGCAGTGTGGTTTTATGCATTGTTCCTGGTGGTTAATTCAAAAATTGGTTCTTTGGTCTTTCCAATAATTCTTTTAATAAAGTTATTTTCCTCCTTTTTAGACAGAGCCAGTTTCTGTTAATTGAATAAAAACCCTGATCCGTTCCATTGCCTACTTCCATTTCACTGTGACTTCCCTTCCTTTGGAATTTGTAGAGAATATGACCTATATGTGTCTTTATTTCTCTATTTAATCATAAACTGCTTGATCATGGGGCTCTTATGTTATATATTCTTTGTATCATTCATAGTATTTAGCAAAATGCCATCTTTCAGATGCTTGAATGAACTTGAGATTACAATAGAAAAAGCATAGACTTGAGAAATACTCAAAATGAACACTACTCTGATAAAATCTTACCTTGCCTAAGCCGCAGTATATGCCTGGGTCACAGATTCTTCACATATAAAAACAGTCAGATAAGGTTTATGGTTCTAAAAATCCATGTCTATATTATATGTCTTAGCTTGTTCTGTTCAGTAGCTCTTGAAGTTAAGGACCCTTTAATATGATACTCCTTAATAAAATTTCAGGAGCAGGTATGCCTAAAATAGATGCACAGCCCAAATTTAATTCATGTTTCTTTGTTGTTTTTCTGTCTGTAAACTGAGGATTGACTACACATGTGCCAAAATAACCTCAGCGTAGGGGAAGAGAGTTAATTAGACTAGAACTACTTCCATTGTCACCTCCCTTTATTATCTGGGTTCCTCCAGATTTTCCTGAGACTGAGAAGCTCAACAATTATAGCAGCTTAGTATCCTCCAGATCTTACTTTCCTATAATTATTTATGTCTCCAATCCCCAGTTGCCACTCCCCAGCTGCTTCTTTGTTCTTCTCTCTGTTTGGGGGACAAAATGGGTGACAGGCATATCCAGACTCCCTCTCTTGGTATATCAGCATCTATCACTAATGAATAGTGTCACTCTTTCTTGCTGAGCCTGCATATGTTTGGCAAATACTCAGAACAACACTCCAGGACGTCAATACCAACCAGGGCTGGCACAGTTTGGTGCAGACACTTTATATTAATTCACTCACCACTCACTTCAACGCATTCGGGGCTTGCTTTCTTGAACAACAGAGGCTGGCAACCCACAAGCTGCATTTTCCAAACATCCTTTTAACTAGGGTTCAGGCATGGGAATTAGGTTCTGCTAAGCAGATGGGCCTGCATGAAATGTGGATGAGGAAATAAACAGCTTGAAGTAGCTGGTGCTTGTGGGTCTCCTGGGGCAGCTGTGGTAGAGTTTCCAGTTCCTACTGTAGGGGCAATGGCACGTTTTTCCATTGGAATAGCCTCATGGTATGATTGGGCATTTTTCCTGGATATGTTGTCCTTCATGTATCTCTCCCAGAAATGAAGTGCCCAGACTGAAAGGCCATCCTAACAATTCTGTTATGTGATTTCCACTAACCACTGCCTTAGTGAATAAACCAGCTAGATTAATTTCAATTGTCTGACATTAAGAACTATGACCTATACAAAGTTGAAATGTACTTTTTATCTCTGTCAATTAATAATGTGTTTGTAACAGAACACCCAACAAACAGTGGTTTAAACACGGGGCTTATTTTGCACATGGTGCTCAAGGATGTCAACCAGAAACTATCTTCAGCATGTAATTTTCTACCGCATTGTTGTAACATGCATCCCTATTTAGTCTGCACATCAGGTAGCAGGGAAGGGTGGATCAAAGCTTTCTTCTAACATTCTTTCATTTGAGAAACGATGTCATACCCAGGGACTACTGTTGACATTTCAGTGGCTAGAACTGTGTGACATGCCCTCCCTAAAGCATAGAGGCTGGTATTTCATTATCCTATTTTTATAATAGAGACAGGCAAGGGAGTGGAGATCAGAAATTGTGTTGAGGGAGACATATTACAGTGTTTGCCACACCATCATTGCCTTAGTTGCTGTTGTCACCTGGGACTCCTCTGATAAGCTCCTACCAAAGCCTCCTCACATATTTAGATGAAATAGTTAGTTCTTAACTGGATAAAATTAAACATACCAAAAGGCTCATCTGTTCAAAAGTGACTTCCCCCAAAGCTTGTCATCAAATGTAAATTTTCTACTTCTGGAGTCACATATTTGGATTACGATATTTGCCAACCAGAGAACATATGCTAGACTGCCTATGTATTATTCAGTGATAGCAACTCAAAAACCCATCACCACTCATTATCTTGTTACTACAGGCAAGATTATTAAATGGACAGGGATATCTTCATGCAAAACAGAGCAGAATGGAAGCTTTATGAGAAAGGTAGGCCTGAGTAGACCATAAGGCAGCATGAGCAATTGGATAACAGGGATGACAAAGTAAACTAAAGAGGAAAACAAGTACAACTAAGCTTCTCCTACACAGATCTGATGAGATTGACATCTTTCTGTTCATTTCTTCTACCTGAAATCCGTAGGAGCAGCATTTCACTTCCATGTAATCATACTAAGACGTAACCAGTTACTGGCTACTCCAACTATGAAGGACCAAAGTCCCACATCCTAAACCTTTTTGCTATGTCTTAATATTCTTGAGGTCTGGCTTAAGTTTATGTTCAATATTCCAATTCTATAATTCTGTGGTATTTGCTGCTTATTTAAAGATATGAATTAAAAATGTAGACCTACAGACCGCTGCATTTAATTTCTACAGAAATTTTTGTTTTGACTTCCATAAAATATTAAAATTTAGTAGAGAAATATTGATTTCAAGTTTTATTATTTTAAAGATTTATAATTTACTAGGACCAAATTGGAAGATTTGTACTTAATGTTTATTCATATAAATCAACATGTAATCACCTTCCTCACTTAGCAATGACAAAATAAATAATAAAATTGGTATCTACCAACTTAATCATTGCTAGAACCAATTTTTAATTTGAAGTTGTTTTTTTTCTTAGTCATTCATTCACAATTAATCATTCTTGAATTGCTCAATCCTAAAAAGGTTTGACAAATGTTGCATGTAGAAACAGGTTTTGTTTTCCAAATTGCACTTTCTACACTACTCGTTTTCATTACTCAGAATATTTGCATAAAAATAGTATCAAATTAAACCAGTTGCCAATTTCATTTTAGTGGATCTGAAATCCTCTTGAAATTATTGCAAGTCAACAAAATGTAAACTTGCTTGCTTTAGCATATACGTGTTGAACAGCAAACACATCCAACTTTCTTCCCAGTGATACCTCTGTTAAAATATGCTTTATTCTACTACTCCATAAAAGAACCATAAACTATTGCTTAAAAACTACCTCAACTAACTTTTAAGTTAGTTTCTGCAAGTGCAAAACAGAAGCATTTGATTTCATGAAGCTTCAAGTGAACTTCTAATAGATTTAGGCCACTCCATCTCTCCGAGAATCACTGTGCAAAATCATTTTCAGGTTAAGTATAAGCATTGCAAAGAGTAGTCGCCTGAAAACATAATAAGAATGTAACCAAGATTGTTTTCATAGCTTCCATTTTAAAATTTCTTCAGTCCTGTAATTTTTCATTTGGTTTTCTATATAGCAGCCATTAAAGCCTCAGAATTGTCTCTGAACGATGCTTATTTATTCTTGTTAATATGTTATCATTCTATTTCTTTATCCATTTTCAGCCACCAAATATTCAGGCTAATGGAGACTGAAATGTGTTGGGAAGCTATTTTCCTCAAATTGCTTATGAGGTAGATTTTACTTTTGAAAGTATTACCATTTTTCCCATTTTACTATCATTCTTATTAAAATAGATACTGATATTGCAGTAAAAATGACAGATTGCTTAACTTTAGGATTTTTAATGGAGAAATAAAAATTTAGTCACAATATATTCTCGAAGTTTCGACTTCTAAGTTCAACTTACATTTTTCCCCTCTCCATTGTCATCATCGCAGCTTTAGTCACCTAAAGCCTGGGTTTTGCAGCATCCTTTCTGCTTCTTTTAAAACCTCCAATTTCTCTCCTCTCCAATAGGATCTGCACAAAACTTACAAAATTATCTTATTAAAAACAGTTCTATTACTCTGGCTAAAATCTATAAAAACCCTACCTATTTCCTGCCATATCTATTGTAAAATAATAGTTTCCCTGGTTTTTATCCACCTCTCTGTATTTTCCCTGCTAAGGTATAGGTCTGATATGGATGTGCTGGTGATTCCTTAATTTTTTTAAACTCATCTGTTATTTTTTATTTTCATTTTTCAAGGTCAGAAACATATCACAAAGTTATCTTGATTCTGAAAATACTTTCAATTCCTTACCCTTTCATTTATTCCTTTCACAGGTAATGATTTCTCCAAGTATTTCTGACTTCAGGAAACAAACACTGCTTTTCTGCTCTTTTCAGATTTATTAAGATATAATTGACATATAACATTATATAAGTTCAAGGTGTACAATGTGATGACTTGATACATGTATATATTGTGAATGTTTACCACAATGAGTTAGTTAACACATCCTTCACCTCACGTAATTACCATTTTGTGTTGTTGTCCTCATGGTGAGAACATTAAAGTTTTATTCTCATAGCAACTTTCAAGTATACAGGATTGTTAACTAAAGCCGCCATGCTGAACCTTAGATCCCGGAACTTACTCATCTTATAATGGAAAGTTTGTAAACTTTGACCAACATCTCCCCATTCTCCCCCACCTTCAGTCCCTGGCAACCACCATTCTAACTTCGTGTCCATAAGGTCAATGTTTTTAGATTCCACATATATGTGAGATCACACAGGATTTGGCTTTCTCTATTTGACTTAATTCACTGAGTATAATGCCCTCAAGATCCATCTGTGTTGTCACAAATAGCAGATTTACTTCTTTGTTATGGCTGAATAATGATAATAATAATAAGAAGAAGGATGAATTTAGATAGATAGATAGATAGATAGATAGATAGATAGATAGATGTCACATTTTCTTTCATCCTTTGACAGACACTTAAGTTGTTTCCACGTCTTGGCTATTGTGGATAATGTTGCAGTGAACATGGAAATGCAGATATCTCTTTGAGATAGTGATTTCATTTCCTTTGACTATATACTTAGAAGTAGGATTACTGGATCATATGGTAGTTCTAGTCTTGGTTTTTTGAGGAAACTCCATACTGTTTTCCATAGTGGCTGCACCAGTTCACATTCCCACCAACAGTGCACGAGGGTTCCCTTTTCTCCACATCCTTACCAACACTGGTTATTTGTTGTCTTTTTGATAATTGCCATTTAACAGGTGTGAGGTGATACTTCATTGTGGTTTTGATTTGCGTTTCCCTGAAGATTAGTGATGTTGAACACCTTTTCAAGTACTTCTTGGCCATTTATACATTTTCTTTGAAGAAATGTCTATTCAGGTCCTCTGACTGACATTTTTAAATCGAATTGTTTGCATTTTTGCTGTTGAGTTGTAAGAGTTTCATTTATATTTTGGATATTAACTCTTTATCAGACACATGGTTTGCAAAAATTTTCTCCCATTCCACTGGTTGTCTTTTCATTTTGTTGATTTTGTGTGTGTGTGTGTGTGTGTGTGTGTGCAAAAACTTGTTATTTTGATGTAGTCTCACTTGTTGAATTTTGCTTTTGTTGCTTTTGCTTTTGTTGATATAGCCAAAACATCATTGCCAAGACCAATGTCGAGGAGCTTTTTTCAATGTTTGCTTCCAGGAGTTTTACAGGTTCAAGTCTTACATTTAAATCTTTAATCCATTTGGAGTTAATTTTTATGAATGCTGTGAGATAAGGGTCCAATTTCATTCTTTTACATGTGAATATCCAATTTTTCTAACACCATTATTGAAGCGGCTATCCTCTCCCTACTGAGTACTCTTGGCTCCTTGTCAAATATTAGGTGAACATATATGTGCGGATTTATTTTGGGACTCTCAATTCTGTTCCATTGGTTTATGTGTCCGGGAGCATATTTTGACCCTGGATATAGTGGTACAGGTGCGTGTGGTAGCTCTCAGCCCAGGTGTCAAGATGTCAGCTCACAGCACTGGGGTCCACAGCATTGACATGCATGGTCCTTTGTGAGCACTGTGAGCCGCCCCACAGTGGCTACTACGGCTGTTGGACTCTCAGAGGCACCTCATAATCTAGCAGCTAGAGACCAGGGCAGGCAGTGGTAGTGGCCAGAACCAGTGCTATGCACATACTTGGCTACAGAGCCAGCTCCAGATGCCTTTGTAGTGGCAGAGGCCTGTAACAGACAAACACGAAGTAGTGGGGGTCAAGGTCAACTGCAGGTGTTCTTAAGTGTCCATCAATGGATGAATGGATAAAGAAAATGTGATATATATATATATATATATATATATATATATATATACACACATACATAAATTCTGCCATAATTTTATTATTATGAGTATTATTCAGTCACTTTGGGGTACAAGGTAATGTCAGAATACAGAAAAACATCATCCTAATCTTTGATATTTCAATATGCCATATGCTTTATTTACAAGAATACAATGTTACATTAAGAGTGTGAACTCTGGAGGCTGACAAGTTATGATAAAATCCTTTACCTGTTATTTCTTAGTAGTAGTATCACCCTGGGCAGGTGACCTCATCCCTTGGTATTTCAGTCCTCTCAACTGTAAAATAGGGTCAGCAACATTGCCTACTCAAAGTGTTGTATCAGATACATGCAAAGCCTATAGAACAGTGACTTGTATACATATGTGCTATACAAAAGGTAAGCTATTACTATTATTATCATCATCATCATAATCAGTGGGTATATATTTTCTTGTCTTGTGTGATGACTCCATAGCATTTGAAAAGGACGATTCAGGACTTCCTTCCCCTGCCTTGGTGATTAAGGAAGCACATGTTTTTGTGAAGGCCGCTGAGCCATCGCAGCGGGAGAGCTGCTACAGAATATCTCCTGGACCTGTGGTGTACTGTGTGCATGAAAAGTAAACGTGTTCTTTTATGTTACTAAGATCTGGAGGTTGTTCTTACTATATCATAACTTGGCATTTCTGACTAATAAATGACCCTGTTGGCAAGTCAATATAGCTTGTTAAAAATTGGCTACAGTCTTCACCAATTTCTAGCTATGTGGTCTTGGAAACTTCTCCATTGCCTCAATTTTGATCTACAGAAAATAAGTGAGACTATTATTTATCGTAAAGGATTATTGTGAGAGTAAAGAAATATAAACATTATAAATTGCCTCACATGTATTAACCCCTCAGTAATTAGTATTACTATTTTAAAATTTGTAATTAAAAAAACCCCAAATATATTAGGGGAACTTTTGATAACTGGGTAATATTGAGAGTCTAGTTAAAACTCTTTTAGACATACTATCTTATCTGTAGCTGGTGGGAGTTGGTGGGGCTGTAAAGTGGAATAGTTTCTATGGAGGAAAAGTAGACAATATTTTTTCAGATTTAAAAATGATCATACCTGCTAACCCAGCATTTCCACTTGTGGGTATTTGTTCTCCACATAAACACAAATATGTATGAAAATGCCTATGTACATAGATAGATATTCATTGAAATATTGTTTGTGATAGCAAAAGAAGGAAAAATAAACCTAACTAGTCAGCAATAAGGAATTGGTTAAGTAAAGAATAATAAATTCATACTCTGAAATACTATCAGGCAATTTTTAAAATGAAGTGATCCATAATATGGAAAGATCTCTAAGATACACTGTTCGGTAAAAAGTGTAAGATGTGGAGAAGGTTTAATGTGTTTCTACTCATGTAAACAGAAGATGCATATGCATAGAATGTCTAGGGAGAACAGAAGGATGAACAAACAACTGGTAACACTATCTTTGGGAAAAGGAGTTATGTTTTGGGAGAAATAGTTGAATGAAAGATGTATTTTTCATTGTATTTCTTAAATATTTTTTTCACTTTTACAATGCAAATAATATAAAGTAGACAAAAGGAAAAATGATGCACCAGGCATACTTCTGCCATTATACTGTCACTAAAGGGTTGTTTATGAGTAAATGAATTGAGTGACATTGAAATGAGTTTTTTTGGATACACTCGAGTGTTATTTTTATATACAGAAAAAGCAATTTAGAAAAATTATTTTTAAGACTAAATATTAAAATTAAAATATATTCCCTTTTGCTTTAAGCTTATTTTACAAATTTTTAATTCTATTCATAAGTTTATTAGATTTTGATAATTATTTCTAAGGATTTAAATAATGTGTACTCTTGTTTCTAAATTTAATCATGCATCCTCGAACTTTAAGCAGTCTTCTATTATTATATTAGATTTCTTTTTCAAATACTTGTTGTCTATGATAAAAATATTTCTAAGTATTTAAAACATTCTTATAAGTCTAATAGATTAAACTTATATCACTATTTAAAAATTTAGTAAGGCTTCAGCTTAAAGACACTAATCTAAATCAATTACTCAATTATACATTTTAAAATTGTCTTTTAAAAGACTGTCACTCTAATAGCCAAACTGTCTTAAACAATATAAGTGTGAGAATACTAATGATTGTATGAGATAGAATCTTGAGTAAGGTGGGTATTGATTTTACATGTGCAGAGCAGTTAAGAAACTTGACTAAGCTCATATAACTAAATAATAGCAAAATAGGATCGAGGTTTGTCTGATTCCAATTTCCTATAACCTTCACACTATGTTACCTGCTTTACCACATGCTAGAGACTATCAAAAAAGAATTTTATTAACTCGTATTTAAAAGTTCAAGAAGTAGGGCTAGCTTCTAGTGTAGTTGGATATTGGGGCTCAAAAGATAACTTCATTATCCAGTTTTACCCTCATACTCTTGCAACTTTGCTTTTTTGTGTGTTACCTCCATTTTTAGCTGCAGAAACAAGTCTTATATTTACCTACCATCTAATCAAATGCTGGTATTTCATTTTTCTGAAATTCTCCAGCAAAGACCTCATCATATCCTATTTCTCTATTTTTACAATAGCTGCATCCCTGAAATATAACAACTAGCCAGGGAAATAAGATATACTGATTCCCTTAGCTAAAGCAACATCAACCTTAATGTGAGATTCTATTTTAACAAATCATGCGGATCAAAAGTGACAAATAGGTGTATCTACAATAGAAATGCCTGGTTTGTGAAGGCAAATGTGAGGAGAAAATATGTTATTGTTAAAGGAAATTCTGAAGTGATCCTGCCCTTTCTGCATCTACTAGGCTTGTTATTTGAAGACTTTTTGGAATTCCAGAATCACCTATTAAAGTTGAAATGTCTACTTTTAACTTAATTAACCAATACCTTTAGTGTGATCTGGGGGAAGGAGGGGAGAGTGGCCTATATTTTGGCAACACAAGCTTTCCAGAGTAAATGGCCGCGGATTGGCAGATAGCCGGTATGAAGAATCATAGTGAGAATTGTACCAAGAGTAGATAGAGAGTATTGGACAAAAGATGCAATAAAAAGTGACACTTCCCTTAACGGTTATCAGAGCCCCAGTTAAGCTGCCAGGTATTTGTTCAAGGCTAGGAGACTTAGACACTAACAAGAGGAAGTTGTTATACCAGTGTAAGAGGAATTGGACCATGTGGCATGTTGTTAAGATAGTAAGGGCAGGGTTCTTAGTACCAGAATTCTATGAGGCAATGACTAAGACTTGGCTGGACACCGATACAGGAGTCACAGCTAGAGTAGTGAGAGCAGATTTCATAACAAGCAAGAACATTTGCTTTTTTTTATTATTTATTTATTTATTTATTTTTGTCTGTGTTGGGTCTTCGTTTCTGTGCGAGGGCTTTCTCTACTTGTGGCGAGTGGGGGCCACTCTTCATCGCGGTGCGCGAGCCTCTCACTGTCGCGGAGCACAGGCTCCAGACGCACAGGCTCAGTGGTTGTGGCTCACGGGCCTAGTTGCTGGGATCTAGGCCTAGTCCTGGGATCTTCCCAGACCAGGGCTCGAACCCGTGTCCCCTGCATTGGCAGGCAGATTCTCAACCACTGCGCCACCAGGGAAGCCCCTGAACATTTGCTTTTAATTTAAGTTTTTCCTGCCTAAGGTCAGAATTAGTTCTGATAAAAATGGCTCCTGGAAACTGGCCTCAGACTTGAAAAAATGAACTTTGGAAAAGTGGGACCTGAAAGCTTCCAATCAAGGCGCCATGTGTCCTCAGGATTCTTCTCTAGGTCCCTTCTTTTAGAACACAGCTTTCCTTCATTTTCCCAAATATTATGTCTTATATTTTTTGTCCCGGGGATTTTTTCCAGCTTTATTGAAATAAAATCGGTAAAAAAAAAAAAAAAACATTGTGTAAGTTTAAGATGTATAATATGATTACTTGATATATTGTGAAATGATAAGGTTAGTTGACACATCCATCACTTGACATAGTTACAATTTTTGTGTGTGTGGTGAGAATATTTGATTTACTCTCTTAGCAAATGTCAAGCATACAATACAGTATTGTTAATGAAAGTTACCATGCTGTACATTAAAGCCTCAGAACTTATTCATCTTACACCTGAAAAGTTTGAACTTTTTGACCAACATTGCCCCCTTTCTGCCACCCCTGACAACCACTAACCTACTCTCTGTTCCTGTGATTTTGGCTTTTTTAGGTTCCACATATAAGTGAGATCATACAATATTGGTCTTGCTGTGTCTGACTTATTTCACTTAACCTAATGCCCTGAAGAAGATTCATCCATGCTGTCACAAATGGCAGGATTTCCTTCTTTTTTATGACTGAATAATATTCCATTAGATATATTTAATATATCAATATTTTTACACATATTTATTTATAGCTAGTAAGATCATCTTCTGTTAAATAATAAGGCACCATTTATGTATACATACATGATGTGCACACAAAGAAGCAAAGGGAGGGACTTCCCTGGTGATGCAGTGGTTAAGACTCCAAGTTCCCAATACAGGAAGCCCTAGTTCGATCCTTAGTCAGGGAAATAGATCCCACATGCGTGCCACAACTAAAGAGCCAGCACTAAGGAGCCCGCGAGCCGCAACTAAGGAGACTGCCTGACACAACTAAGACCCAGTGCAACCAAATAAATAAACAAGTGAAATATTAAAAAAAACCCAAAAACTAAGTAGCTGTAGAATTCACAAATTTTGCTCTTAAGAAACAGATTGTGATTTTCAATAATAAATACTTATTTAAGAAAAAGAGAAGCAAAGGGAGCTGAAGTGTACATTAGTATCTGGTAAGTGAGTTTATGTGGCAGCAACTTTACTAGAAAACTAGACTATACATGCTATTTTAGATGGAACTTTTTGTCTGTGATCTTTGGTAGAAAAAAGTCTCTAGGTTTCTTCACTATAAAAATGTTGCATTAGTTTAAAAAAATAATATTCGTATGTATTTTCTTTATCCATTCATTCGTCAACAGACAGGTTGTTTCCATGTCTTGGCTATTGTGAATAATGCTGCAATGAACTTGGGGGTGCATATATCTTTTCTAGTTAGTGTTTTTGTTTTCTTTGGGTAAATACCTGCAAGTGGAATTGCTGGATCACATGCTAGTTCTATTTTTAATTTTTTTTAGGAACTGCCATACTGTTTTCCATAGTGGCTGAACGAATTTAAATTCTAACAGTGCACAAGAGTTCCTTTTTCTCCACATCCTTGCCAACACATGTTATCTCTTGTTTTTTTGATAATAGCCATTCTGACAGGTATGAGGTGGTATCCCAATGTGATTTTGATTTGCACTTCCCTGATGATTAATGATGTTAAGTATCTTTTCATGTACTTCGTGACCAGTTGTAAATCTTCTTTGGAAAAATGTCTATTCAAGTCCTTTGCCTGTCCTAAGGATTTAAATAATCAATTGAATGTATAAGTTTGTGTTAATGTGCTTTTGTGCAAATTACCTTTTTTAGGGATTAGTTTAGGCAACCATAGATCAAGGGAATAACACTGGTGTTAAGTAGTTAATTATCAGGATGTTAGAAACATTGATATATAACCTAAATACAAAAAAATCCTTGGTCATACACAAATTAGTTTAAAAGCAATTTAGATACCTATCCATTGCTGAAGGTAATGAGGCTAACTCTATTCTTTCTTTAAAAAAAATCTTGGTCAAATTTGCAGATAGAGCCTGGAGCATATTATCATGGCAGAAAATAAGGAAATGATATAAGGGGGGAAAAAAACCCCACAATGATAGTGACAAGATATATCAAAGGGTCACAGGAGCCAACTGAAAGAGCTCCTGATGGGCAAACTTGGAATAATTCAAATAACAAAGTAAAGAATACAGACATAAGACAAAGATGCCACTAGGTATACTGGAAAGAGTATTAGACTTGTAACTGGGCAGTACAGTTCTGGTCTTAAATCTGCCATTTCATAGAGCATAACTTCTTTACCTCTCAAAGACTAACTTTCATAGATGATTCACTTTAGAAGAGACCTTTTCCCATTGCTCTAGCTTCCATAAAATGGGGGTCTTTTCCCCTAAACACTCCTAGCCTCTTATCCTGTCCTTACTTCTTGTGGCAATGGAATGAGTTTCCTTGATGGTAGGTGAGAGTCATTAATTTATGATTCTTGATTGAATGGGGATAACCTAGAAATGGTTCTAAATGGGAGGTATTTGTTGTTCTATCCTTTCTTTTCTACTCTGGACCAACATGAAACAGCTGAACAATGGCTGAAGCATTTGCTGTTTGGGCAACATGTTCTCTTGGGATTCAGTATTTTTCTATCTTCTTTACTGAGACTTTGCTTAAAGAGATCACCAGCACACTATATATAAACTTAAGATTTTGCCTTCTAATTTCTGAGAAAATTAGTTCTTCCAGTTTTATAGACTCTCTAGAAGAGTGGAGTGTGTGATTTGATTGTTCTACAACCAGCTAGGAAGTGAGTAGTCCCATTTGGGCTTCACACTATATCCTCCATACTAGTTTTTATCAAACATATAGGAGATATTTTGATTTACCTTCTGCCTTTGACTTAGTGCTCAATTGGTTCCAAACTTAGATGGGAAAAGGGAGGTGTTATTTGCTGAGACTCTCAAACCAACCTCAGCATTTCATAAAACCAAATAAAATAATTTATGCTCTGGTAGCTTGAAATTAATAAATCATCATATAAATGTAACTTGTTATCATAGTAAAATGGAAGCTTCTGAAATTAACAGCCATAAGTATTCTACTTCTATGTAAAAAATATTGTTACAACTTCTGTTACTACCCAGAATAATAATGAAATTCTCAACTTGTTTAAAGTTCGTGGCAATCTTGCTTAGCTTTATAGAGTGGACTCTTACACATTCCTAATTGCCAATTATTTCCCTCTCTTTTTGCCCCTTACACATTCAATATAAAACCATGCTTTTGATTAACTTCTGCTCAGTAAATAGGTATTCAGATGCACATTTTGTGCTTCAGAACCACAATTAAAGCTGTAGGGTTAGTTTTTGCAACGTTATTCTAATTAAAATACTTTTAGCTGTATTTGGCATGCATTAAAATGTCAAGTAATTGACAGCCCATAAGTGAAAAATTGATCCAATTATCAAGCCAGCTAGAACTTTTTTCTTTTTTCAACTGCGAAGATTTATTATGGCCATTAGAATTACAGATGTTTATATGTTTGCTTTTAGTAATGGGAATTCATTTAACTTTGCCATGCCCTCGGTGTTGTTTCTACTCTTCAGTGGGGTATACGATTCTTCAACCTTTGAAGTGTACATTTAGAAAAAGGCTCCCAATTCTCTCTTCACATGGAGGAGATAATCATGCTTTCATTGGAGTTTAGGGAATAGATTTTCCTTTTTGTGTCTCCAGATGGTCCTTTTAGTAATGAATCACAGAGGAACATAGTTTATCCTAAGATATGGCTTCTCTACAACATCTTATTTTTTAAATTAATAATACAAATCTTTAACAAATTACTTAATTTAAAATATGCAAATAGAATAAAACAAAAGAAAATATAATAAATGTTAACTTCTAATTGCAACTATTTGGTTAGTCTCTCCTGCAAAGTAATAAAAATATTTAATCCTCTCAATAAAAGCCAGCCCCAAACCCTCCAAAATATCAATTCTATATAGGCTTGAAAGGTGTTTAATTTAGAATGATTATTAATAAAGCAGAAAAGAAAAAGATGGGTAAGATTAATATTTATTCAATTATTTATATTGAGTTATTAGACTAGTACTGCGGGGAAGCAATACATATTATTTTTTAAGAATCTTCATCAGTAAATATTAGCCAACTAGGAAAAAAAGTCACTGCAGAGTATAGGTTGTAGGTATTAAATTTATTTGTACCTGGATCTAATAACTGTAACTGGAATAAATATCAAACTGATTCATTTGTTATGGACACCATAAACATATTATTCCACTGAGGGCATTTTAATAGATATATCTAAATCCTAAACAAACCTTCCCTTACCCAAGGCTTCATAATAACATGTGTCTCTTTAAAGTAAATGCAAAGTTCTCAGCTTAGTACTCAGTGTCTTTTATCACTAGACCCTGGTACCTCCACTCATTTCGCCATATTCCTGGAAATCCTGATCTAGACCACCCAACAACATCCAACACATCTTGATCAATAATCCCACTTCCTTGCTTTTTCCTTTCCTATTTTCTTATTTCCCAGTAGTCTTCACTCCACCTATACAAAAGTTCCAGGAAGACCAGGCTAAAACTTACTTTCACCAAGACCATACCTTCATGAACCTATCCCAGAAATAGAATTCTTCTAATTCTAAATTCAACAGTAGTCTTACAGTTTGTGCTTCACTATAAGAAAGGTATTTAGAGTCAGTTCTCATTTCATGGTAGTTATGTTCTGTAAAGTCACTGCAAATATGAATCATTGCTTCTTGGTGAAATAAAGGTGACTAAAGAGAGGTCTGGAAGCCTCTACAGTTTTCTTAACTGATCAATAGGTAATCTTGTTTTATGTGTGTTTCTATTTCAAGACATCTTATTTAATATACATTGTTGATTCATTAATATTGAACTCCTGGAAAACAACACTATACCTCATGAGTGAATAAAGCATCGAACACCTATTTTTCATAAGGCACATCACAGCCTTCTTGGACTTAAGAACACTGGATAACACTTCAGCATTAGGCTTGGGGGTCATTGTAAACAGCAAAATCGCCAAGAAAAAGCACAAAAATGTGAAAAATGTGGCGCTAAATAGAGCATGAAAAGAACACATTTTACAGTACGAAAGCTGAAACAAGATTTCATAGAGAAACCTTATTTGACCTCAGCTGAGACCGTGTGCATGGGGCAACCCAATTTTTTTTGCTACACTGAGCATGTGCATGTCCATGAATGGAATGACTCTGAAAACCCTAGAGTATTGATTTTAGGGTTGCAAATATATTTAAATCGGTGAATTCATAATAATGGAATCATGGAATTCATAAATAATGAGGATCAACTGCATATTTCTTACACCATCTTGTCTTGTCTTCAGAATTACACCCTCCCCCCAATTCTGATGACCCATTGTGATACATTTAATGATACTTGCTGAATGTGAAAATAAATGTTATTTTGACACAAATAGTATCATACCTGTGACACTGCTATACAAATTAATTTGATTATGTAATCTCTGGCCTTATCTGGAAACATGGATTTAAAGTTTTCTGAGCAATTTTTTAAAAGAACTTTAAAAAGTAAATATAAAAGAATAAACCTAATTATATAAAATGATAATTTTAGAGGCAAATATAATGACAGAGCAATATTATTTCAGTCTCGGTAATATACTTCTAAAATAGCTCCCAGAACAGAGACCACAGGCAAGTAGAGCCATAAGGAGGCTATTGAAATGATCTAGATTTGAGATGATGGGGGAGGCTGGATTAAGGCAGGTGCAATACAAAAGTGGGCCATTTGAAAGAGATATTTTTTAAAATTTGATTTTAAAGTTTTTCATAAGACATTGTTTTCAGATGTCAATTGCAAATAAAAATAATTTCTATTCCAGTCTGTGTATAGCATATGATAGAATTTAAAATGGAAGTAGAAGAAAAGATTATTCTGTTAATATAGAAAACTAACATGAACCAAGACAACCAAAGACAATAACAGCAAAGCTGACATATATTACTAGTGAAAAACCAGGATAATATTTAATAGATTTAATTCTCATTTTAAAAATTCAGAAAATCAAGGTTTCCCTAAAGGAAAATGAATCACATTCAAAATGTTTTTTAAGCATTTTGCTGAATTCTTTGAATTTCTGCTTATAACTATGTCCTTGGGGCGCATAAATGGAACTAGCAGATGGTAGTAAAAATGACTATGACTTAAAAGTTTCTCAAATAGAAAACCCACAAAGTTTCCAAGTCCATAATAATGGCTTATTTGTGCAAAAAAAAGATTCTGAATCACACTTGCATCATCCTCCCATCTCTCTCTAAACTAAAATGATCCTTCATAGACTACTAAACATTCAAGAAGCTGACAAATTGAAAAAGGAAGGATTTTTTGCCTTAATTTTCCCACGATTTGTGGGATTTTGTTTTTGTCCTTGACACAATCCAATGGACAAATTTAATGAACCTGATTTCCTTTTTTTAAATTTTTAAAAAAATTTATTAAAGTATAGTTGATTTACTATATTGTGTGAATTTCTGTACAGCAAAGTGACTCAGTTATACATATATATATATATAGACATTCTTTTCTTATTCCCTCCGTTATTGTTTATCACAGGATATTGACTATAGTTCCCTGTGTGATTTTCTTTTTTAAGTTTAATTATGCCACATTCAAATTTGGCAAAAATAAATAAATAAATAAACAAAATAAAATGCTCTCTTATATCCTGTTTCATTAATTCACCTATTTAGATTGTTCACCAAGAGGATTCATTGCTTCCCTTAGGTAATTAATATATAGTACAATCTAAGGACCCTAGTAGAATATCCCCCAACCTCCTATATTATGCTGGTATTAGCAATAGCTGGTTTGTTTTATAACAGGTATAAAAATGAAGCTGATTGCTTTTCAATTTCTTCTCTCTCCATTGGGAGGAGCCATTGCCCTTTAGGAATAGAAGAAAGCACGGTTACAGAGAAAGTTGTCTCTCTGTTTTTTATTTTCATCTGGTAACTGACCTTTGTGGCTCTGGATCAAATTTTACTCTAGGAAACACGGGTGTTTCAGTAATGTCTGTATTATTACTAACTCTATTCATAATAAACAATTCCACAAAGCAGTTTCTCTTCAGTGGAGGGTGCCTAACACAATGCATGCACAATTTAACAACTTCAGAAATAAAAGAGCTACATTGATTTTAATGGATTTGGCTTTGTTTGCTTGGTTTTTTTTTTTTAAAGAATAACAGAGTAAAATGTGTACTGGAAAACCATAGAACAAATTGGTCTTTAAGCTATATGTAACTCTTTTTCAGCTTTCAGATACTTCTTCACCTCTATAAATATTTAAGCATTAAATATGTTCTTCTCTAGAAGAATTTTTTTAAAAAACCTTTAAATATTTGCTTGTTTGCAAGGATTAAACTGAAAATACGAATTATTTGAGAATCAATCATATACTTAATGATTGTGCAAAATGTGAAAATACTAAATCTAGTTTGATGTACTGAAATACTATACAATTAGAAATTGAGCATTGTATTTGATATGCTTACTTAGGAATTGATCTTTTGATCTTTTTCTCGAAAACTATTTATTATGGAAAACATGATGCAAAGGAGTAGGCAGTGGGGCTCAAAGCATGGACACTGAACAGAGCCAATACACAATACATTTTTTTAAGTGAATTCAGCTTACAAACATCAAGATACTGAGACCCAAGTTCTTTCAGGAATTTAAAGGTATAATAATTTATTAGGGATAAATATATAAATATATGCATTTGGGAATCAACAACACAGAAATCATATTGAAAGTCATGCAATTGAATGAGACCTTTAGTGAGAGCATTTAGATAAAGCACATGACAAGAAGACAGTCAATGATTGAACCTTGGGACAGGCAAGTTTCTACCATACGACCCAGCAATCCCACTACTGGGCATATACCCTGAGAAAACCATAATTCAAAAAGAGTCATGTACCACAATCTTCATTGCAGCTCTATTTACAATGGCCAGGACAAGCAGCAGCCTACGTGTCCATCAACAGATGAATGGATAAAGAAGATGTGGCACATATACACAATGGAATATTACTCAGCCATAAAAAGAAACGAAATTGAGTTATTTGTCATGAGGTGGATGAAACTAGAGTCTGTCATAAAGAGTGAGGTAAGTCAGAAAGAGAAAAACAAATACCATATGCTAACACATATATACGGAATCTTTTAAAAAAAAAGTGGTTTTGAAGAATCTAGGGGCAGGATGGGAATAAAGACGCAGACGTAGAGAATGTACTTGAGGACACAGGGAGTGGGAAGAGTAAGCTGGGACAAAGTGAGAGAGTGGCATGGACATATATACACTACCAAATGTAAAACAGATAGCTAGTGGGAAGCAGCTGCATAGCCCAGGGAGATCAGCTTGGTGCTTTGTGACCACCTAGAAGGGTGGGATAGGGAGGGTGAGAGGGAGATGCAAGAGGGAGGAGATATGGGGATATATGTATATGTATAGCTGATTCACTTTGTTATAAAGCAGAAACTAACACACCATTGTAAAGCAATTATACTCCAATATAGTTGTTAAAAAATAAATAAATAAATAGTTGGTTTTTTTTTTTTTTTTTTTAAAAAGAAAGAGTTAGAAAGGAGAGGTGATGGAAGTGTTTTTGAAGGTATGATGATGAAAATTTCTCATCTGATGGCTTCTGGTTCCTCTGTGAAATTGGTGTCCAGTATATCTTCTGAGGGGATAGGGTGGAGGTGGATGGGGTTTGTGGAAAGTGGAGAAAGTTTGAAACACTTCTGAATCAGAAAAGCATGTTGGGTAAAGAAGCAATGATGTAAACATGCAAACTCTATGGGTCAAGGAGCTTTGCTTGATTGGTTCACCTCATGTACCCCACATACTAGAATTGTGTCTAACATTTAGTAGTTACCTAATAAATATTTTCAGAATAATTAATAAATAGTTTGCATGTGGTTTCTGAGCTGAGAAGGCATTTCCTTTTCCGTCTTCATCCATGTGACATACAGATTTTTCAGAGCCCAGAACTCCGTGCTGGAATACATTCTTTCTCCAGTCTACTCTGATCTCCAACAAACACATGAAAGGATGCTGTGTAAGTGATATCTAACTTGCTTAAACAGATTCTTATGCTTTATTCTACACATATTCCTTTCTCTAAATGATAGAGCTTACATTTATATTTAGCACTATTTAATATTTTTAATAGATTTTTCTCTATTATAGTGCATGTAAATTTTACTTATACTTTTCATTTTAGGGTTTTCTGCTTCTTCTGTCATTTCATGTATCCCCACTTGCATCTCTGTTATATTAAAACTCTTTATAGCAATTCATGCCTTTACATCAGAATACTTTTTATTAATTGAAGTGTTCAAATTCATCATTTTTGTTTTGTACTTCATTATTTTTATTGGTCCTTTTCAGTTCTTAATAATAAAATTTAAAATAACAAAAGAAAAATCCTTTACAAATGTCCAAACAAGGAGTCTGCAATTTCTCATTATTGTATTGAAACTTTCAGAATAGTCTTTACAAATGGCAGTTGAAATTGAGTATTACCAACCCTTAACATGAGCCTAAAAATGTCTCTGGTCACTTCAATGCCAACTTCCTGAGAGAGGAAGTCAGGGTGGAAAGATGTAATGGTCTTCACCAATTGCAGTTAAAATATCCTACTTTTGCAAGTTTTACAATAATACTTGGTCATATGAATGCATTGTTAGGAACGTTCCCGTTGTCTTAGACAGTAACTGTGCAAGTAAGGAGCACCGTTCAATTTTAAATTTACTTTCAATCAAGAGTGTTTAATTTACCCAATTCTGTCACCATTTCATTGTTTTTCCCATAGATTGTTTGTAGGTTCATAAAGCCTATGTAAAATCTTTCTACGTGCTTACTTTAGAAGAACGTTATAGGAAAGAACTACCAGATCTAGCTCCATCTATTTCTCCCCCACCCCACTCCCAAGGAACTTTCCTATACAATTAGAAATTAAAACTTTTCAGTGGTTACAGTCTCTACTGCTATAGTTTAGGTGAAAGGTGATAAATGAAGGACAGAAAATTAGCTCTACTAACAGTTACTAAACTCATATAGAAATAAACTTCATCATATGAAAGAATTATATCGTTGATGTTGAAGTAGCTGTTTTGGAACCTAATGTCTCTAATAGCCATTTATGATCCACCTGGTCCTGTTTCTCTGTCTCTTTTTGCTCTCGCTATCTCTTATTACATTTATCTATCTTTTCATCTCTCTAATATCTAAAATAGTTGGATTATTACTAAGGACTTTTTGAAGATGACAAATAATTATAGGAGAAGAGAACTCAATACATACATGCAGCTTATTATAAAAGTCTCTATACAAGAAACTATTAAGAATGCAATTCTGACGTTATCCTTCAGTCCTTAACTAAAGGTTTAGCATCAACTCTCAATGCAGTGCTGGCACTCAGTATGAATCTGAAATGTTGACGATAAATAATTTCAACTCAAACCCTCAAGTTCTTTGCTTTAACAAGGAATCTGAAGCCATTCTCATCTCTCTCCTTATAATTCTTGAAAAAGAGGTATAGCCTTTTCTGTTCACATATATATTAAAAAATGAAGTCAAAAACAAATAGCTCACCATATTGAGCTCAATTTAGGTGTATAAACCAAACTAAAAATCTATGTAGCTCAGCAAAACCAAGAGGCACTGATGTTTGAACATTTTTATATAAAAAACTACCTCCTCTCTCTGGCCACCATTTCTAATTGGTTACTGATTGTTAATGATGATTTTTTGGAAAATAACACCTCTTCCATTTGCCTAGCCCCAAATATATTTCTCTGAAAGTTATCTGTATTTTTTTCACAAAGATGTCTTTTTTTCCTGTTTTCAATCTCTATTCCTTTGTATCCATTGTTTAAACTCCTGCCAAATTAATCTATCTAGACAATTATTTATGATATCACTTTATAGGTAAAGTATGTTCAATCATTTTCCATTTTCTACCAAGTAAATGCTAATTTCGTGATGCTGGAATTTTAGACTTTAACCTGTAATTATCATCAGATATGCTAATTTGTCCCTTGGTCAAAACATGTATGTCTAACATTGATTTAGAAGACATCTATTTTGGTCAATCCCAAAATAATTCGCACATTTTTTTATAGCCAGACCCCAACTTTTATTTGGAGAGTTGCCACCCTGCAGTCTATATGTTTCTAATGTACCTAACCCTAGTCCTGGTTACATTATTGGGATTGCAACTTGACTTTCTGAGCCACAATCCCCCCTCTCCATAGTAGGGATGGATATGTTAGTCAGAATTCAAGAGTGAGCATATAACCCAAGTCAGGCTTGTGAAAAACCTATCCAGTATATTTATTTTTTATTTGTTGGAAAAGGCTTTTTCTTTTAAGATAGTCAAGCCAATAGTTAAAGAACCGATAGCCATTAAACTATCACTGGAAGAGAACCAACAGAAAATAAAGCCACAGAAAGAATGGGTAATTGCAGAATCACCAGTCATTCTGGGGGTGGAATTTGGCTTAATTTCATCTGAATTTCAAAGGACAAGTTACACTGGTTTACACTTAAATTATACCTATTGTATCGCAATGCTTCTATCAATCTATATCTTCGCTCAAATTTACTTTATCAGATCCTTCCAACTCATTTAAATATGTCTATTACTTATCCATATTGGAAGATTTAGTTCAAATTCATCTCTTGTGTAAAGTTTTCCATGATTTCCTTAGCTTTACGTGTTATCAACCTCTTCACTTCCCCACGGTATTCTACATATATGTGTCATGTATCACTTTTTGCATTCTACCATGCATTATGATTATTTTTCTGTCAGCTATAGCACAGTGAAAATAGCACTTTTTGTGGTATTTGGCGAATTAAGTTGGAACAGCTTATTCCCACTGTTTATTGTGCAACCCTGGATAAGATGCTAAATTTCTCTGAACTTCAGTTTTTATGGTGATTAAGTGAACATGAGAAAATATTTAGTTCTAGAACTATAATAGAAATACTTCAGCAACATATGTACAAAACTTTTTATTCAATAATTGAATAACTATTTACTAAGTATTTATTATGTACAAAGCACTGAGCTAAGAACGACATTGTGACTAACACATAATATGTTCTGTTCAATCAAAGTTTGTAAAAGAGCACTTATTATGTTCCTAGTTAGAATGAAAGCCTGGAAGAAAGGGTTCATAATTTATTTTATTCATCAAAACACTTATTACATTGCTCTTATCATATTCAATGAGGTTTTTAATAAAATTTTAGGAGGAAATTAGAAATGAAATCTTTAGAGTCAGAAAAGTTGCCATCTGGTTAACTGTACAAAAAGAAAGACAAGTACCAGATTTCCTTCTGTACTGCTTGCTTTAAAGAATTATTGATATGTAAGTATCACTAATAAAGAAAGCAAATCTTCAGGGAATGGCTGTACACAATGCCATAATATCTATAAGAAGTTGTCATTTTGTTCATGTAGTTGTTGTTTAGAGGAACTGAGTTTAATAGAAGAGTATATTATTTCAACAAATTTCATCAGTAGTATTTTCTTTCTATGTCATGTTCCAATATGGCAACTGTATCATGTTCCAGTATGGCAACTTTAAATCTTATATCAATGTAACATTTCCCTAACCACTAGAGCTTTAAAAAAACATATTCATTAGACTTCTCATTTCTCTAACATTAAAAATGCTCACGGCAATAATTGTCAACAGCTCTGTGTTTGTCACAAAAAAAAAAAGCCTTGGAGGCGACTTTCATTCCCTGGAATCATTGCAAATAGACTTGGGGGGCGGGCAGGGAAGCACAGTTCTTGTAAATATAGAATGGTGTGTATTTACAGAGCATGTTTGTAATGGATATGGTCATTTCCAAAGTATGAGGGTACTTTAGAGATAATAGATTATCTTTTTTCCAAAAGGTATGCTTTTAATCTTTTAGATATCTGGTACCCTAAGGGAAAACCTTTTTAACATTTGCATTACTTATTTTACTGAATTATTTTAAAACAGGTACTTCAAAGTGTATTTTAATTATTAATATTTTTATTTCCCTTATTAACATTTTATTGAGAACAGATATTTATTATCTCTATGAAAATATTGTTTCATAAAAGTACTACCATAAATTCAATGTCATTATTTAAACAAATAGACTTGTATCTTTATAAGTTTACATATATAAACCATAGCATGTTTAAAGCAATATGTCTATATATATATACATATATATTGTGATATATATACAATATACTATATAATAATATAACATCTATAACACGTAGTGTATATATAGTATATATTATATATATGAACCACCACATTTGTATCACACTGTATATGCATATATATGGAAAAATGTATATATGTATATGTCACACACACACACACACACACACACACACACACACACATACACACATACACAGAGGTTGTATTCCTGGCATTCTCTTCCCTGAGAAACAGTTCTGATCCTATAAAACTTAAAATCAATGAAAAAAGTTTCTCAAGTACTTTTCATGTGTTCTGTGGCCAAGCATATCAGCATGATTGAGAGTTAGATTCACCTGTAGGCTTAAATTGGGTAACATTTGTAAGACAGTTTCAGAAGTTCTCTAGATAAAGACAGTTGAAAAGGTCATGGTGTGTTTAATGTACTCTATTGCAGAAGTCAGGACCACTCTACTGATTTAAAATGAAAGTTGGCTAATAGCTCCCTTTACAGCTACTCTCAACAACCCCAATTCCCAGACTTAGGCAGACTTTAAATATCTAGGTAGCTTTAAAGGAATAGAGCTCATGATACCAAATACTATTAGCTAATTGAAAGCAACTATCTAGAAAAACTTTCATTCATTATTGGAAAGAAAATCTTAACCATGATAAATATTTGGCTAAGCATTTCACCATAGAACATTCAGAATATTTATTAGAAAATCAATACCACCTAACTACACATAGGAAATTATTTCACAAATATTTTACCATCAATTATTTGACTCAGAATCAGTATTAGTAAAAAAGTATAATTTGTGCAGTTATCCTTCTATTCTGAGATAAGTAAAAAAAATACAATAGTATCAGTTTCCTTCATTCCAAACCTTTATTTTGTATATAGCAATGGACAACAGTTCTCAGAGAATAAATAGGCATAACCTGGTTGATATGTGGTTGAGAATATCCTGGAAAGAGAATTATAAAAAAGTAAAATACTATAGGCAGGGAGATGAAAAATCTCTGGTTGTAATATTTCTAGAACGTGTAATTCTTAGCATGTCCTTATATACTAGATTGGGTCAGAGTTCCTGATTACCAGAAAATTGCAATTGAACAAAACCCCAAAACAAGAGTAAGTGATTTTTATTGGCAACACTGAGAATGGACAAAAAAATAAATAAAAGAATGAAAGAAAAAAGAAATAAATGCTTTTGAGAAAACTCTATGGAGTGAGAGGATGAGTGGGGAAGAAACTAACAACCAAGAAAAAGAAAAAGAAGAAGAACATAGCTCTAACAATAATCTACTGCAAAATCTAGAAGAAAATGTCAGGAACTTTTTATTTGTATCCTCAAAAGAATTTAGAATGACTTGGCCTCTATAAAATAGGAGCAAACAATTATTAGGACAGAAAACACTGAAATGGAAATTCTTTAAGATGAGTTGAAAAGTCAACAGGATAAAAAGGATGCTTTCAGAATGAGCTGAAAAAGGAACCTGATGTGGTTATGAAAGATTGCAAGAGTATCAACGAACACAGTGGCAAAATTAAATCCTCACTGAAATCAATAAAAGGTAAAATTTACATTGAGAAGAATCAAATCACTGACCTAAAGGTCAAGCCTGAAAAGTTCTCCAAGGTTGCAAAGGAAGAGGACAAAGAGATAAATAATGTGAGAGATGGCATTAAACATAGGAAAAGAGAGACAGGGGAGAAAATATTCTAAGGAGAAATGAAAACAAATAAAAAATAAAATCTAGGTAACATGGATTCAACATTTTTAAAATAGGATCTATGGATTCAGAGTGGTGTTTCACCTCATTCAGGGCAAAATCAAAGAAAAAAATATTTGGAAATATTATGGAATATTTTTGATTGATAAGCATAATAAAATAAAACCTTATAAGGAATCACTCATTTACCTTCTTAAGTTTTCCTAGGTAGGAATAAATTTCAGGTTGGTTCTAAGACTGTTCAAAGTTTTAGGGGAAACTTGAAACAGTAAGAGACTCAAAATGAGAGCTATAGAAATGAAAAATGGAAGAAAGCATAGGAAAAATCGTGCTTTTAAACATTTTTTTGCATTTTTAACTATTAAAATTTTTTAAATCTTTTTTTTAAACATCTTTATTAGAGTATAATTGCTTTACAGTGGTGTGTCAGTTTCTGCTTTATAACAAAGTGAATCAGTTATACATATACATATGTCCCCATATCTCTTCCCTCTTGCATCTCCCTCCCTCCCACCCTCTCTATCCCACCCCTCTAGGTGGTCACAAAGCACCGAGCTGATCTCCCTGTGCTATGTGGCTGCTTCCCACTAGCTATCTATTTTACATTTGGTAGTGTATATATGTCCATTCCACTCTCTCACTTTGTCCCAGCTTACCCTTCCCCATCCCTGTATCCTCAAGTCCATTCTCTAGTAGGTCTGCATCTTTATTCCTGTCTTGCCCCTAGATTCTTCTGACCATTTTCCTTCTTTTTTTTTTTTTTAGATTCCATATATATGTGTTAGCATACTGTATTTGTTTTTCTCTTTCTGACTTACTTCACTCTGTATGACAATCTCTAGGTCCATCCACCTCACTACAAATAACTCAGTTTCGTTCCTTTTTATGGCTGAGTAATATTCCATTGTATATATGTGCCACATCTTCTTTATCCATTCATCCGATGATGGGCACTTAGGTTGCTTCCATGTCCTGGCTATTGTAAATAGTGCTGCAATGGACATTTTGGTACATGACTCTTTTTGAATTATGGTTTTCTCAGGGTATATGCCCAGTAGTGGGATTGCTGGGTCGTATGGTAGTTCTATTAAAATTTTTTAAATCTTAAATGGCATTGTTCCTTGTGTATATTCAACATACATCATTAATTTATATCAGTGTAGAAACTAGATTTTTATTTCCTACAAATGAAACTGTGACTCAGAACTGAACACATATTAGTGCACCATGAGAATAAATTATTCAATATAAGTGCTCATTCCTTTCAAATGCATTCACTGAAGTAAACTTATATGAGTTTATGAAAATATTAAATGATTGGTTTTTCTTTTAGCTATTTTTACTAATGCTATATATTTTTCAAAAGAGTAGAAAAATGTTAGGAAATGTGTCTTAATTGGGTATTTTTCTTTATATTATTTCATGAACGGAAAGAGAAAATCTCACAGCTCTTAACAGTGAAGAACACTGATGCATTAGCCTTTGATAATTTGTGAAAACAATTTCAAGTAAAATTTACTGAAAAAAACGTAAATTTGTTTTTTCCATTAAGATAATTTCTTATGAGTTACACTTGTAAGCAGAATAGAGTAAGACACAATGACCTTTTTGGCTATTTGGGACAGAATCAACTTGTTCTCTCTCTCCAACTCCCCCCCATCCCCCGCCCTCGGTAGCATAACTGAATGAGTGTCAGTCTGAACTCTAAGTTACAAGACTGTAATTAATTACATCACAATTGACCTGCTGGTCAGTTCTCCATTTGCACTTGGCAACCTGGACCAATAATTTTCTACTAACAGACAAATTGCATTTTGTACTTCTTCACTGTAATGCAAAAAAAAAAAAAAAAAAAAAAAAGGCTAGTGACCCAAATGGCACAGATGATGCTAGAGAATACACATCCTATGAGAAGTCCTGACAAATCGCAAGTGTGAGAAACCAAAGTGGGGCCCATGCAGAGAATTTGGGAATGGAATTCTAAGGGAATTTCATAAATGACTTTCTACTGACAAAGTAAGACATGAACTAAGCGAGACGTTACTGCTTATAGTAATCCCCTAACGAAGTCAGCATATTCAAGTTAGGATAATGCTTTGACAACTAACTAAATCAACAGCAAGAAGCAAATTTCTACTTCAGAGATTAAATAAGTGGGTACACTTGAGTATTATGTTTTATATTTTTAAGTAATGATTTTGTCTGATTGTAAGAAGATACATGCATGTTTAAAATTTGGAAGCTATATGAAAGGTAAATCAAGAAGAACAACAATGCAAATTAATTGTGCAAGTATAAACACAATTATTTCTTTTTGGTTTTATCAAGATCATAGTCATTCTATATAAACTCTTGTATTTGTTTTTAAATTTATGTGGACCTTTATCCACTTTTGTTTTCTTTTGAACACATGCTTTTTACATCCCTGCTCATGGATTAATCCCTATCACATGGATATACCATGTGATAGCACTGAGCATAATATCTGAATTATAGTAAGCTCTTGAAAATAATCAATTATTGTTTCCATGAGCATTTTGATTGTTCAAAATTGTCTGATATGATAAATAATGCTTTGATCAAAATTATGAATGTAAATATTTATCTGAATTTCAAATTCCTTCAGATAAATTATTAAAAAGGATTTATTGAAAGTGATCTATTTAAGGCTCTCAGTATTGAAAGTTTATGATCATGTGTCCCACTATACTCTTGATATTATTTTTCTGTATCTAAATTAATCTATAAAATTATAGGAAAATTATACCTTCTTGTCTAACAAGAATTTATGTTATTAATAAGAATTATAGAAAATTCATTAGTTTACATTTTAACTTTTCTATGCATTGTTCATCTTTGGAGTTAATGTCTCTTTTAGAGCAAAGGTTTCTAAACTGTGCTTCATGGAGATCTAGGGACCTAATGTTTATGGGCCCTGGGAAGCCAGGCAAGTGGGCAAAGAATAGAAGCCCAGTGGGTGTTCAGACTCTGGAATTTGACCTGAGCAAGTCTGCCCCCACCTACTTTACAATTCGGGCTTCATCTAAAGCTAAATGTATAGAAGATGCTTGGCAATCACTACATTTTAGTGTTAGTAATTGATTACAAATTTTTAAGAGCTCTACACATTTTTAACATATTAACACTGTATTGTTTATAAATATTTCCTAGTTTATCTTTAGTCATGTTCGATGGTTTGTAATGACAAGAAGTTGTTATTTTTAGGTAGGAAAACATATGAATTTATTTTATTCATTATAGCCAAAATATGCAATAGCTTTATAAACTAAGACCATTAGGAAGAAAAGCACAAAACCTTGTCAAGGGCTATTAGAAAAAATAGTCTTAAATAACAGGAGAGGGATAGCATGTTTATGAGCGCAGATAACCACTGATATGTCTTAAGTCAGGTTATGCTGGAAACATTCTCAGCAAGATTTGTTTGAAGGCACTTTATTGCTTTTGGTAACAACTCCAAGACACCATTGTGAGGAAATGGGAAGCAGGATTAGGTAGAGGATTAGTCCAAGCCAATCCCATGGGGATGTCTGGAGCTGGGGTGGTCCTTTAGAGATGTCTTGAATTGAGGCAAGGGGTCTGGACCTTTGTCCCTCCACATTAACCAGGCATTGTAAATAGGTGCTCTGGAGATGCAGCTTAATCTTGAGCAACTTTTAGGGGAGGAACCCGGGTGTAAACTATCAGTAACCAGTATTCCCTGCAGCTTGTGGGGTGAGAACCTTCCTCTGAAAGGGGATCTGGGCTGCACACCCTAGCAACCACTCTATTGTAAGATGTTAATTTCTCTCTTATGCTGCTGTTGGCATTATAAACTGGTATAAATTTCCTGTAAGGAAATTTTGGTAATTTATATCAACATTTTTTCCAATTTGCTTGTGGAATTTTTTTATAACAAAATTATCAAATATATGACAAAGATTTATAGGCAAGTATGTAAGATTTACATTTTTGTTCTCTATCTACCTTTAAATAAATATAAACATATAATTATAACTAAACAACATTATGGTATATTATATTCTAGAGTATATACAGTATATATTATAATAGTATAATCTGATATTTTATATGCTTATATGTATTTCATATATACATATGGAACATATATATATTATATATATATATAGAATGAAATTTAGCAGAAAATTTATGTAAATTGCTCCTGGATAATGAAACTTTGGCTGATAATTTTTTCCCTGCTATTTATTTTTTTTGTCTGTTTTTCAAGTTACCTATGAAAACTAATATTATTTTTTAATTAGAAAAAATATTAATTAACCATGATATTTAAGCTTTAAACTATCTCTTAGCTTCTTCATATCAAACACACAAGTAGACCAATTTTTTAATGGTTTGGTTTCAATATTGCTCTTTTCCAAATCATAATGTAAACCATACAAACACATGAAATGTACATCTTCCTACCCAAGATGCCTCACTAGAGAATGTTGTGAAGTTATTTCTGAGAGGGGAGATAAGTTGTGTGGCTATTTCTCAAATTTTGATCAGATTATCTGGAATCAACTTCTCACTGAATTTAACCTTGTCAGGACAGGCAGCTGTTGGTCAAGGTTGGTCAGCACAGGCTTTAGCATTTGACAAATGTGATCCCCACACTTAGCTCTGTCATTTGCCAACTATATATCCTGGAGAAAGTTACACATTTAATGTCTCTATTCTTCAGTCCCATCGTCTGTAAAAAGGGGATAATGCTGCTTACTACAGAATGCTGTGTATAGTAAATGAGAGAGAATATGTTGCATAACTCCTATAATTTCAGCCAAATTTGTGGAAAGAAGTGATCAAAAATGATAGCTATTTTATTATCATTCTATGGAATTTTTCCCCTAGCAAGTCATTGGCTCTAATCTGAATACAAACCAAAGGAAAGAAACTATGAAGTGGACTCCAAATCACAGAATTCTTATAATGTTTCGACCTAATTACTACCATTTTATGGGTGGCTGCCAACAGTTTACTTTATTCAAAGTAGAGGAAAATATAATTTCTATCTAGTTCTTTTGATAAAAATGAGATGATCACTACTATAAATTATTACATTTGCAGTGTCAAATTATGAAGGGAAAACAATTATTCTAAAAATGGAAACATATATATATTCAATATATATATATACATATGTATATGTATACACACACATTTTTTTCCCCAGTTGGAAATATGTTGCCCTTTTTTGTTGTCATGTGATAGAAGAATGATATATTCATGCACTAATGTGTCATAGAAAATCTTTCACACACACAAAAAATGTAGATTTCTAGTACTCTGCGTCCAATGACTTGAGTTGAAGGAAGAGATACATATACTGAGGATCTGGAAAGCTGACATAAACCGTCATTAACAGCAAGTTACACAGAATTCAGACAAGCACAGTGGTACCTGAAAATGTATTTTGCTGTATCAAAGAACTAGCCTGTGAGTTTCCCCTTAATGATTATTTAGCAAAGATGTCAACCAATTTTATTGTGGCTTTATTCTTTTATCATTTGAGCTACATATGACTAAATCAGAAGCATAGTCTTGTAATTCAATATGAATGGTATGTCTGTTTTACAAACATAATCATTGGGAAACTCTGTATATTAGCAATATTGTATTTCTTCAATCCTTTTGCTAGATGCTTTAGCCTTTTCACTCTGGAAACTGATTAAAATGGAAAGATAACCTATTAAGCAATTTCACAGAGTCCCTGTGATGGAGATTAGCAAAGCAGTCTTCTTCAATTAAATCTGAAGGCTAGTGAAATGAAAGGGCACTTGACTCATTCATTTCTTTCTACCCTCTGACTATGACATGAGCAAATGAATTGTCAACAAATGGAGAGTACATATTACAGTTGCTTTGTTAATAATGTTAAATTGTGAAAAGCAATTATTTTTTTATAACCCTTCTGGAAATAGATGAGAATTCCACTTAGATTTCCACTTTATTTTCAAAGTAGCTCTTAGTATAATGTGTTGCATAATGTATTTTAATCTTCACGAAAATTTTCTACACCAAAATAATAAAACTGCTGCTTCATTTGTTTCTTCTTCATGGTTTAAGGTTTAAGGAATAGCCTATGTTAAATCAATCAGGCAGCTTTGTATTTTCAGCTGTAATACCACAGATTTAAGTCAGATATTCAAAAAAATCTTTCTTTTTTGTTCTTGACATATAACAATTTATTGAAAAGGAAATATAATTGGACTGAAAATCAGGAGAGATGGGCTTGAGTCCAGGCTCATTTCTTGTTTAATGTTGATTAAACCACTTGGTCCTCTAGGCTCCACATATATTTACTTATAAAATATGGTAAAATTGTCTTTCAATTGTTTTCTTTTTTCCCCTATCAATTATGCTAGAAATCTAGCATTTGGTGATCTACTTTCTTTCAGGAAACACAGCATAGGTAATTTCCTGGGTGCCATTAGAATCTTCTGGGGTTGGCACCCATATGGAATCTGTATACAGAAAGCATGCTGAGGACCTTTTTCCTTTGGTTAATAAAGATTTACTTTTGTTATGTAATATTATATGGAAATTTGAGAACTGGGAAAGATATATAGATAAGTGAGGAGTTTTCATTTATTATTATTCATTTCCTTTATTATGAAACATGTGGCAGCAGAAATAAAGGAATTAGAGAAACATAATTAATATATCTATCCCCAGGTCTCTGCTTTTGGAAATCAGGAAAATTCACTCCTCCATAAGCTCAAACTCACGTAGGAGAATACATTTTTTTTACTCCATGTTTTAAAAAATTCTCTTTAAGCCTCCTAAAAATATAATTTAATTATCTATAGATTTTTAAATGGAAATTACAAAAATATTCTAACCTTCGTAACTCAGTTTTATTTGGGTATGAGTCAACTTACACAAAAAGTCTCACTCAGCTAAGTTGTGCACTTTGGCGGAAGGAGTAGCAGAGTATGCATTTGAACACTTGGAACTGATCAAAAACTTGAGACTAATAACCAGGGATACCGATGCTTTGTCAGTGAGCTTGGTATACAATCTTTACAACAATGTTTTTATAAAAATTAAGTAATATAAATTATACCATGTTTTTAAATGTTATGTAAGCTGTGAAATACCTTGCAAATGAAAGATACTGTTTTAACAAATCTAACATATAACTCAGGCTAAGCCATATGTGATCAGTTGATCCAACACATATCTTCTGGTCTGCATAGCTCTAGAAACAGAACAGGAAGGAAATTTATGAGATTGCCCTTGTGTTTCATGTCATATCACATCAAACTAAACTTTTGGCCCGTGGTGAAAATCCATTTCCTAAGTAATTGTGAATCTATTTTCCACGAATATTCTAAGCAAAAATTTTAAATGCAGATATAGACTTTAAGTATAATGACGTTGTATTAAGATAACAAATCAAAGAAAATATGAGATGTGAAATCGTACTGTAAAACGTAAATACAAAAATATAAAAAAATAGGAAAAAGAAAAATAAATATACTAAGTCTGGAAGCACTTAAAGGCAGGGATGTTAAAAATAAAAAGTCTGGAAAGGAATTCTCAGTGGCAGAGCATGTTTTGATGTACGTCAAATTATACAATTAGCTGGGGGGAGAATCACTTCATTGTTTGAAAGCAGTGAAAAGCAGTTTAGGATTTGTTTGTTTATTTGCATGCAAAAATGTCAGAATGACACAGGGAAAAAGATTTGAAAAGAAGGGTTAAGCAAAATTCTGGGGAAGATAGGAACTGCCAAGTTAGACAAGAGTTGAATCCAGAGGAAATATCACCCTGGCGTTCAAGAATGACATGGAACCTGCAGTGGGATGATTAAGCCTTCTAACGATGAGTTATGATCGTTGCCCAGGAAATAGAGTCCTAGGACCTTAAAAATCAGACTCCATAAGCTACTATACATAGGAATTAGTAAAATGAATTTTTTCTTTTTTAAAATTAATTAATTTATTTATTTTTGACTGCGTTGGGTCTTCGTTGCTGCACGCGGGCTTTCTCTAGTTGCCGCGAGCGGGGTCTACTCATCATCGTTGTGGTGTGCGAGCTTCTCATTGCGGTGGCTTCTCTTGTTGTGGAGCACGGGCTCTAGGCACGTGGGCTTCAGTAGTTGCAGCATGCAGGCTCAGTAGCTGTGGCTCGCGGGCTCTAGAGTGCAGGCTTAGTGGTTTTGGCGCGCAGGCTTAGTTGCTCCGTGGCATGTGGGATCTTCCAGGACCAGGGCTCAAACCCGTGTCTCCTGCATTGGCAGGAGGATTCTTAACCACTGAGCCACCAGGGAAGCCCAGTAAAAGGAATTTTCCCCCGTTTCTTTACCTTTGGGTAATTTGTACTCAGTTTTCCTCTAGAGCCAAAATAATCACTTAGACTACTATCTACTGGCTTGAAGAAGCTGGTGACTTCTTGAAGAGAACATGAGAAAGGAGTGCAGTAGGAAGGCTCTGCTTCTTAGAGAATAGAGCTTTTCTAAATCCATGTCACCTATTCCTCTTATTGGTAGTAGCACCACTGAGAAGAACCAGGGACTGTCTTTCAGATGTAAGGTGCATCAATATAATGCCATCATCATTGTAGTTTCAGTTTAATAGCTTGGGAGTTAAACCATGTGACAAAGATATGATCTATAATACTCCAACTTGATTTTATAAACTGACAAGCCATTTTGTATTGACCTCCCCCTTTTTTTTTTGAAAGCTTAGGTTTTTTTTCTGCTGTTGCTTGTGGTTTTCTTTCATGTTTAACAAATTCAGTTCATTATGCATCATTCATTATTTCATTAAAGTTTTCAAAAATATTTTTCCCACTAAATTCCCTAAATTCTGGAGCTCTTGATGGACCATTAGCTAATCAAATAGAGCTAGTAGAAAACAAGTGATCTTAAACCTCTGTTGTTTTTTTCTTCATAAATCAGTGCTAATTATTTAGGTCCAGTGAGGCTGCAAAATGGTAAATCCCTAAATATTAGAGGGAAGTGTTTGATTTTTATTAAGGTTTTAAAGCACTAATGCATAATTTTAAATCTGAGGTAAGATTTTATATTTTACTGGCTACAGCTTTTTATAAAGCCAAGTTTAAATTCTGACTAATTCCCAAATTCTTATGCAGTTGAACATTCATGATGACCTTGTAAAATTAACTATGAAAAAAATCTAATGAATGGCATAGGATTTACATTGTAACCATTCCTTAGAGAATTTACATTTTCCAGCAAGCCCAGGTAATTACTCATGATGGCAGAAAGGATTATTTTAGATGTCTGTCTTTTCAGTTTATGTCTTGAATTAATATATACCAAGAATGAGAACTAATTGAAATGAGTTCACTGTTTTGAGAAGGAATAAAAGAGCTCACAAAATATCATTATAGATACAGTTGCAAGTATTTTCATCTATATTGTGCTTAGAACAAAATATATCAAATACTATTATATTGACAGTTGGGTACTTTTATTGTCTTGCTTGTAAATGTTTAGAATGTTCTTCTTGTGTAATTTATAATCTGAGTCTTTAACTTTCTCTTTGCCATGAGGTCAACAAATGATCTAATTTGGACATGGCAGTCTTAATGTTTACCTTTATTTCATAATCTAGTATATCAGGATAGGTTTTAAAAATATACGAATTTGTAATTTTCATAAATATTCTCTTACTCTACCTCAAGCTGGAAGTTCTACCTTTACCTTTCTTGCCTTCATTACAGCAAGGTGGAGATCAAGGGTTATTTGAGGTCACAGGCTTTTCCTTTCTTTGTAGAGGGTTTAAATGATTATGCTCAGTATCTAAACAATAAACACTAAACACACACAGGTGTCCAACTCTGTGCTCAGCACAATTCTAAATGCATCACATACATTATTCCTTTTGTTCCTATCACCCTTATAAGACGGGTCAGCACCAATATCAACTCCTTTTAAAGATGAGGAAATTGAGGTTAAGCAACCTGCACAAAGGCACAAGCTATTGAGTGGCTGAGCCGGGGTTTGGACTCAAGCACAAATTCCAGTCCCTTGGCCATAACCACTATACTTTCTGTAATATACTGGATAGTTATGGAAGCCAGATTTGAAAGACAAAGATGGAGGATGAAGTTGTTCATAAGACTTTAAACTGTATAGCTGTTAGGGGAGCCTAGAGTGACAAGACCTCCAATACAGAGGCTTCAGACTCAACAAAGTTTCTAGTGTTTCAGTTTGTCATGGGAGCAGCTTGTAGCCACTAGGGACTCACCTACTGACCATAGGGCCTCTCAGAGTTGTAGATTTCCAAGGTAGAATAATGGAGGATAGAAAGATTAAGGTTTAGTTGAATATAAGAAATGGATAGAATGTATAAAGAAATAGGCGAGGCAGGATTATACTTCATGAGAACAAATAAAGACATGATTCTCACCATTTTCATCCTTCCCCAAAACTTCAAAGACATTGAAGATTACTGTATTGATACAACATCTATATGAAAATATCAAACAGAAAGCTGAACATTCTCATCCTTAGGGAATATGTTACGAATGGCATTATGATTTGGGGAGTCTTCTCCAAATAGATGAAGTTACCTTACAAAACTTACGATACATAGGTTATTCAGTAGTTGAAAAAATCAAGGCTTTCTGCTATTACCACTCATGGAAAAACTAGATGAAATATGGTAAGGAGGGTACAAAAATTCTCATGAATTGCAGATAATTTTCTATCTGGAAAAGTCAAGATGATCAATTGAATATCTATTAAAATTAATCAGCAATGCTAGAAATGTGACTGCCTATATGGTTTCCTCTTGTTTTATGTCAATACAATCATATTATACATATTCATACGCTAAAATAAAATATATATAAGGACACACATCCAAATGTTAACGCAAGTTACCTTTAGGTTATAAGAGTGAGAAAATGTAAGAGGAAAGTTTTCAGTTTATTTTTTATAACCTCTATACTGCTTGAATTTTTAAGAATAAAAGGTGTATCGCTTCATTTTAAAAATCTAAAACAAAAGTAGATTTGGGGGAAAGTTGCAGTTAATTTTATCTGGAATACTGGTCACCTAGATTTTAAATGCTGAATCCTAATTCTGCCTCACCACCTCTGTACCCCAATTCCCACCTGCTTAATCAGACTTTGTCAGGAATCTGACAAAGAATCTGTATTTTTAACAAGCTTTCCATGCTTTTTATGCACACTAAATTAGAAAATCACTACTTTAGAGGGTAGTTTCAGTACAGATGTAGAGTCAAAAATCAATCTGCCGTAGCGGAAGGAGTGAATAAAAGACGTAAATATTGAGGAAGAAAGTAAAAAGTAACATGGAAAAATTTTGAAGGAAAGAGCAAAGAGACTGGCAATTGCCATTAAGCTGGTAATTGTAAACTGCATTCAAAAATCTTTCATTAATTAATTAAGAAACTAAAATTATTAAAGAATCATATTTTTTTTCACTTGGGTACAAAGGATGTTTGTTTTAACTCTGATTTTGTGCAATTGGTAGAATGAGTCTAAAGTAAAAAATCAAAGGAGTAGTAGTTTGAGTTATACTGATATAAACACCAGGATATATTTTATCTGTCTTTATTTCTCCAATAGAAAGACACATTTTTCACATTGTCCACCCTACCTGTAATATCTTTAACCCTTTTTTTACAAGTGGTGATATATGTATTTTATCCATATTAACTTATCAGAACTTGATATTTTTACTCTTTTCAATATATGGAGGAATTCACTACTTTTAATAAATCAGAACTCTGCTGATTTTCTTTGGACAGCTGGTATTCGTGTTTATAACCTTAAAGGGAATGTGTGAACATCTGCGTTTGATGAATAACTCCATGTGTATTGTAGCTCCTTCAACAGAAATTGTTCAGAGGTTCGGAAGCTGGTGATAAATAATTAATGAGCACAGAAGCAATATTCTCACTTTATTGCCAGACTTAGAGGAAACACACAGTACAAGCTGTAAACCAGGCTTTCCTTTCTCTTTTGTCTTCCCTTTGACTAGTCATTTAGTTGATTGCAGGCCCTGTCATTCAGAAGACCTCCAGGCTTATAAAATATCTTCATTTTATCTTGTCTTTAATTCATTTTGTCAAAGGGATATCATGAATCTTGAAAGCTTCCGTCCTTCAAACGCCACTGAGACATGACTTCTAGAGGTAATACTTAACTTGGATGTGGTGGGTATGAGCCCATCTACTTTTTATTTTTTACTTAAAAATTATTTTTTGATTTTGTAAAGCTTTTTTATGACATTAAAAGAAATGGAAAACTGAAAAGTTATAGCAATTAATGAAATAATTCTGTGTCATTTCTATACAAATCTTAGAATCAAAGTATGACTATATCTAGCAACACAACAGTCCCACAAATTGGTTTAAATTTGAGATTCTTTCAAGGGTAAAGTAGCTGAAATTTAATATAGACCTTTATGGATACAATGATACAAGCATTGATAAAGAGATAATTTATTATAAGATAAAATCTGCCAAAAGATTCTGTATACTAACAAATTATATAAATAGAATCCATAAAAAAATTCTTCTCTGGGCTTTAGTATAAGATATTATTAATTAAAAAGATAAATTTTGATATTAATTATATTTTTAAAGCTTGTACTGTTGTAAAATTTGAACTCAACACATCCCCCAAGAATGACAGCCATTGAGACAATAAAAAATATGGATTAGGAAAATAAAGCATATATATACTTATGCCAGGCCCAGTACATTACAAATATTATCTCATTTAACCTTCCTAATAACCTATATAAAAGATATTGTATCTGTTTTATAGATAAAGGCAATAAGGCTAGATAATATATCTATTTTCAGTTCTCATAACCTGTGAGTGATGTAACTGGGATTGTTTTCCTCTAAAGTTCATATTCATTCCATTGTACTATCTTGTAGAATACCTGATTTCACCTTACATGATATTAATACTATACACTTTATGACACAAGGCTGTTTCTTGGCATCACATATTCTAAGACATTACCTATTCTCTGGTCCACAGGAATGAGCTAACAGTGTTGTACATGTTATGGTGCTAGTGCTACAGTTGGCCCACTAACTTTATTTCTCTCCTATTTTCTTATGGTCTTTCTTTCTTTCTTCCTTTCTTCGTTTCTTTCTTTCTTTCTTTCCTTCCGTTTCATCATCTATTTTTCTATTATCTCTCACCCTCTTCTGCTCCCTCTTCCTCTCCCTCTGCCCTCTCTCTCTCTCTCTCCTTCTCTCTCTCTCTATCCATCTACTTATCTGCCAAGTATTTGTGTAGTTTCCTGTCTTCTTAACCATTATTGAATTTATAATGAAAGCAAAGACCATATTACATTTATTCTTGTTCCTAGCACAGTGGCACTGAAATGTGTTCAGTAGAAAAAAATGTAATCCTTTAGTTATGACAGAATTATATTGGAAGGCAAATTGATGCCCAAGACTGTTGTAAATCAGTGAAGCAACAGAGGAATCAAGGATTAAAAGGAATTTACTAGGTCAATTTTCAAGTCATTGACATTTTGTACTTATAAAGGGTGAAATACACATGAAGAAAAGGAGATACCTGGCAGAGAAGAAATCAGGATCTTCCTGATTTTTTTTTTTCATATGAGTCATCCTTTAAACAATGGTTTCTGCTAATATTGACTAATTCTCCACAATACAGAAGAATTATCTTCATGATTCATGCAGGTAACAAACCATATTTGCTTTTTGCCTCTTCAACCAGCTTCATTCCCTTTTATTTATTCCATTTTTCTTTATAAGTGAAAGTGCATGGTGATGTGGAAGGAAAAGAAGCCAGGAATGAGAAATCTAAGTTCTAGTTCTCGTTATTCTAATTATTAGATCTAAATTTTGGGGTGCCTCTTTGAGCCTCAGTTATCTAATATGAGGATTATAATATATGACTTCTCTATAAAATTTTTTAATTTACTGAAAATTAATGATATATCAAAGACAGAGTAATATATGCTGTTTTTTATATAATTCAATAATCACAAAAAATCATGTGATATGTTTATTCCCATTTTACATTGGATTAAGTCATAGAAAAGCTAACGAGTTTATGCAAACTAATGTAAGTAGCAGAACTGATATTCATACACAAGTATTCTCCCAAAGTCAGTGTTCTTCCTTTACAAGTAATTAGTAAATTGATTTTTGTTTTGTGTTGTTTTGGTACTTAGTATGCTTATACAATTGAAAATAACACACAATTCTCCAAATCAAAATAAAAACTGGTTTTCTATGGAAATGTCTGCTGTAATTTTTCTCATAGAAATTTTAATTTGTTCATTGAATTTCTCTTCATTCTGATTAGATTGCATAAAAGGTCATTCATAGCATTCTAGACCCTCACAAGCAGCATAGACAAATGTAATCTGACCTTAGTCTGATGCTATAATACCTTCCTCAAAACACCACAGAATTGCCTGTCTAACTGATAAATGTATCCAGGTTTAGGAAGTTGTCTACTTCCTGAAGACCATTGGATTCGTAAAGGCTTCTGTTGTTAAAATTGATTCCTTGTTATTGCCGTGTAAATCTCCCCCATCTTTGAATGTTTGTTTTACAGAGTAACACAGAATAAGCCTATATTTGTTGCACATGAAATCTTTACATATTTCAAGATCAGTATTTCATAATCCTTTTATTGTCATGGTTAAGCATCCTATGTTTATTCAGTGGGCTCTCATGTTACAGGAATTTAGGTTCCTTCATCACTTTCGTAACTCTTCTTTCTGTGTTTCTCTGTTACTTGCCTGAACATGAATCTAAATTTTGCCCAGCACAGAGGTGGAGCAGGTCCATCACTTCAAATTTTCTTAAAATATTATTTTGTAATGAAGTATAGGAATGACAAATTTGAGACAATGGTTCTATACAACTGACTCTTATTAAGCTCACAAGCAATGACAAATCCTGGTTCTTTGTTTTCCATACAAATTGTACTTTCAATTTTTTGCTTGTCAGTTTATTTTTAGACCTAGTTTCAGAACTCCATATTTATCCATATTACATTTCTTTTTAGGTTTATTCCATATTCAAACTTGATATGATCATTTTTGTCCAATCCAAATTGTTTGCTGTTCCTTCATAAACTGTATCTTCTAAATGATTAAGAACAAGCACTTTTTGATATACAATCAGATATCTTTTACTACTTAATGTAAATACATTATTTCATAATCTTTTGGAGACAGTATTCCACCAGTTTGTATTCTTCTAACTTTATTCCAAATTTAAATTTCTCCATTAATGTCCACATGATACTTCAATAGACATTGGTAAAATTCATGACAAAATCCAGATTATAACCAGGGACAACAAACCCACAGACACAGGTGGAATTCATAGTAGATATATAATGTTTGGACTTTAAAGTGTTTAAAGAAAATAGAAATTCAGTGACTTTAGGAGAGACTGTACTCTCCACCTTCCATAGGCCTCTGTACTCCTTATTGATTTACACTTATTGCTTCACAAAATTATGTTTCTGATCTGACCCCTTAAAGTATTAGAGTTTGAGACCCTTGAATGATTCCCCTCATCTACCAGCTTTTACCCGTGTAAGTATTCGTAATAGTCAGTTTATGAGCTGGTTCCTAGGGTTTACCAATTATCCCATTCTAAGCACACACACACACACACACACACACACACACACACACACAAAACACTGTTAGAAAATTAATTCTTGAATATTTCCCTGGTTAAATATCAGTTACATATATACCTGGCTAAATATTACAAATCTTGCATCTAACGTCTCTACCTTCCTGAAAAGTGTGGCTCTATTTTTTCATCTCTAATCTTCATATTCCACAAGATTATGAAAATATTGTGGTTAGTGGTAGTAACTTCTCATGCAAATTTTTTCCAGTGCTTTGGGATTTAATTTCTCCAAACAAGAAAATTTAAACTTCATTTAGAACATCTAGGAGCAAACCTAGAATCCTGCACACATCTTGGGATTCAACTCTATCTGAATGTTTCCTCAGACTGAAAATGGCAGTATGTCTTTATTCCTGAGAAAGAAAAAGGTGCAGATTAGGAGTTTAAAAGTGGTACTTTAGTTATTATTAAATCATTAGTTCCCATTGGCCAAGATGGCTTTACTATTCTAGCCTTCACTAAATTTAAGAGAGGTTTCTTCCTGACAAAAGACCCCTGACCTCCCTTTTCTTAGAGCTTTTACTTTAGAAAACTTGCAACTGTAAATCTTTCTCTGCCCCTTTGAGATGTAAATCTTTTCCAAGCCTCCTTGGAGGCTTGTAAAATCTTTTACAACCCAGGAATGTCTTTTTTAAGGACCTGGGAGCCATTCCTTTGAAATGTAATCATCAAGAAAGATAGTACCCCTGTCTTCCAATCTCCAAAGCAGGCACATAACTTCAGTAAGCACCAATTAGCAAACACATCGGCTTAATCACTTTGACCAAACTCCCTGCTAATATAGGCCAGCATTCTTCCACTTGTTCAGCCCAGCATAAAACACTCTCTGCCTTTTGTTTCAGGGGAGTTAAATTGAATCTCTTTCTCCTATTGCAACAGTCTTGAATAATATCTTCCTTGCCTATTTAAGTTGTCTGGTGCAATTTTTCTTTGATATAATTAACCCAGCTACAACTACCAAAAACAAAAAAATTTAAAGTATTTTTCTTCAATAGTAGGAACATATATTGTGCATTGTTTGCCAGACTGTATTTACTTCTATCTTCCTCACAATAAAACAAAAGGAAAGTCCTAGTATTGCCCCTGAATTGAAGATCAGCAAACTAGACTCAGAGAGTTTACTTATTTGTTTAAGACTAAGTAGCAAAAGGTAAAGGTGCCAACCCAAGCAGTCAACTCCAGAATTCATGCAATTCACCATTAGGCTAATCTGCCTCCTGGTTTTAAGCAATATATATATATTTTTTAATTATTAGCACCTTTAATTAATTATTTATTTTTTTTTTTTTTTGGCTGTGTTGGGTCTTTGTTTCTGTGCGAGGGCTTTCTCTAGTTGCGGCAAGCGGGGGCCACTCTTCATCGCGGTGCGCAAGCCTCTCATTATCGCGGCCTCTCTTGTTGCAGAGCACAGGCTCCAGACGCACAGGCTCAGTAGTTGTGGCTCACGGGCCTAGTTGCTCCGCGGCATGTGGGATCTTCCCAGACCAGGGCTCGAACACGTGTCCCCTGCATTGGCAGGCAGATTCTCAACCACTGCGCCACCAGGGAAGCCCTAAGCAATATTTAATACTGTAGATTATTCTTCAATTCAGCCTTCCTTTTTTTAAGAATAGTATTTACCTTCTAGCTTTGCTTATTTGTCCTTATCTCATTTTAAAAAATATATCTTTAAAATCTGAGCTCAAAGTGAAACAGGAAGGAAGAGGACAGGGCACAACTGTTAGAAGAATGACATAGTCCAAGGACATGACAAACTGATTAGAACCAAATAGGTCCAAGATGGCGGTTGACTTTCACTAGACCGTGAGCCTCAGTAGATGCTCACTGTAACACATCAGCAAGCTAAATGACACACTCACCAGCACCATGACATTTCTGAGGCCCACTATCAAAGATCGAAAGGTGGGTGGTGGCCCAATTACCGGGAATCCCCACCCGTTCCCCAAATTAGCTGGAATACCCTTCCCACTCATTAGCCTATGAAATTACCTACCCTTATGAAAACTGAGAACTCCATACCCTGGTGCCTTTCTCACCTTCTGAGATGGCCCACACTCTGTCTGTGGAGTGTGTTTCTCTCTAAATAAATCCACTTCTTAACTATCACTTTGTCACTCACTGAATTCTTCCTGTGATGAGACATCAAGAACCTGAGCTTCATTAAGTCCTGAGACCAGGTGTGGGATCTCAGTTAAAAGACCATGGGTTCAAGTCCCAATCTGAGTTGCATGGTTTCAAAAGGAGCTTTCAGTTCATTCTTTTTTTTTTTTTTAATAACATGATTAATAGAATTTAATTATATATTAATTCTATATTATAAAAAGATATTCTTTTTTTTATAGATCTTTATTGGAGTATAATTGATGGAAGACCTGAAGAGACATTTCACCAAAGAAGACATACAGATGGCCAAGAGACACATGAAAAGATGCTCAACATCACTAATTATTAGAGAAATACAAATCAAAACTACAATGAGGTATCACCTCACACTGGTCAGAATGGCCATTATCAAAAAATCTAGAAACAATAAATGCTGGAAAGGGTGTGGTGAAAAGGGAACCCTCCTGCACTGTTGGTGGGAATGTAAATTGATACAGCCACTATGGAGAACAGTATGGAGGTTCCTTAAAAAACTCAAAATAGAACTACCATATGACCCAGCAATCCCACTACTGGGCATATACCTTCAGTTCATTCTTTAACTACTTTCATTCCAATAGTTTGATGTTCCTCTTTAGGGTCTTAGTCTACACCCATCTGTAGTCTCAACTTTTATAGCTTATCTTTCTCAAGTTCGAAGTATATTTATTACATTCCCCCTTGGAGCTATCACTAACTTGAAAATGACATAGTCCCTTTCTCCAAAGGTTAAACAATGTGTGTTCATTTTATAAATAATGTAATGAGGCATAAAAGGTAAATTGCAGTAGGAATAGCAACAAGATCAGATGGCTGATAGGGGAAGTTTTAAGTAGTGATATTGATGACACTGTCTGTAGAATTTATTCTTTTTTGGAAATGACAAAGAGAATAGCCTCATAGCAATCCACTAGACCATAGCAAATATCCATAGTGTGTAAGCTGATCATCACCCACTCTTGGGCATTCAGGGAACATTAGATTGCTATTTTTTGGTTTCTTTGTTACCTTGTTTAATTATTTCATTTTTTTAGTATCAGTGGTTCTTTCCAAGAATGTATCTTAACTTTAAATAAGATATCATTTTATAAAATAATTTATTGGTATTTTGATTTGTGTGTTGTTATTCACCTAAAATGCCTCACATGATGTTGTTTTATTTTATTAATTTATTTGAAGAAAAGTTTGCTATTTTTCTTTATTCTTCAAAACCATCTTCCAATTGGAATAAGGATAATTTACATCTTAGTTGGATTTGTGACTGACAGATAAATATTTTTATAACTTTTGGCAAATACCAGTCAGTTAAAAAAGATGCAGAGCTACACACACACAACACACACACACATACATACACATCACTGCCAGAGAAACAAGCTGATTTTGTTAATGTATACTGCCTTATGTTCAATCTTTTGATGCCTTTCAGGAAATCTCCATGAAAAATAATTTACAAAGTGGAAAAAAAATGAAAAATTAAATGAATTTTATTAAGAAAACTTTAGCACAACTGTAAGTTAAAAGCTAATTTGAAAGGGAAGCATGAAGTCTCATTTGAAGATAGGAAACTTCCTCTCTCTGAAAATGCAAGGTACATTTTCTTCTGTGGAATTTAATAAGCTGATATGAATCAGTATGTTAGCGTTCAGCCCAGAAGTAGAAAGCAAAATTATCTTTCTGGCCAAAATGGTGACACATAATTACTCATTCTCAAAAAAATCATTAGCACTACAGCATTTTCAAATGCACATTTGCTTAGACGTGATATCTATCTTGAAGAGTATTATTTAATGAAGAATATTCTGTCATCCTTTGGAATTTAACTGAACTTGCGAGTAACCAGAAAGCAAGCTCTGAGTAGATGGTCAGTACTTTTACTTATGACAATGTCATATATAATATGAGATATGGAAGGTCACTGAATAAAAAATGTACAATAATCCAGCCCCAAAATATTTCTCATTTAAATTTTTTTTTATTTGACATGACATTTACCTGTCTTTTACCTTTTTTTTTGTTCCATTGACCTGGCTTATAATACAGGCAATACCTTCTGTAGGGAAAAAAGAAAACTCCTCATTGACCTAAATGAAAAATATTTGAAGTAAAAGATATGTGGATATGAACAAGTCAAGGTCTATAGCGATGATATTTTGAATTCTATACTAACTAAAATTATAAACTTTTCTACATTAAGAGTGAGAAAAATTCATCATTTCGTGACCTACATTAATGCTTTACAAATTTGCCTGCTCATTTTAGCCATCTCTGCATCATTCTCAACTGGATTCAAGACGTTTCAATAGCTGTTTCAGACCATAGTGTATGATGTATTCTTACTTGAAATACCATCTTATTATGAAGGCTAGTGGTATTTTTCATTTAATATTAAGCAGAAATCCACTATGATAAATAAAAAATATTGATTATTCAACTTGTAGTGAGCTACAGTAACCTATCATTATATTATTGTTTCTGTTCTGTGGACATAGGTCACAAATTTCTGATTAATTCAATTTTAAAGCTTATCCTAAATATATTTATTTGTAATTCAACATAAGAAATTTAGTTTTTGCCATGGATATTGTAATCCTCATTAATGTGTACGTACATGAAATATGAAAGGAGGCTTATAAAAAATCTCTAATCAGGCAAATGCACCATTAAAAAAAAAACTCGGAAGTGAGTTAAGTCACTACAGCATTTAAGAAATGAGTACGATGAAGAAAGCAAAGGCATTGTTTATACATGATTTGAGAAGGATTTAGTATCTTACTCCAAGGTTCTATGTTATTAATTTGCATCGGAATTAATAGTCAGTGTTTCATAAAAATTATTTTTGTGTATATGCTTATGATTTGTTTTCTTGTTAACCTCTATATTATTGCCTCACATTAAGAGCATTATCTGATCAATTGGGAAAAGGCTAATATCCACAGGTTTTTGAGGGATCCAAGGGATTATCATTGCAGTGCATTGGCACAAATTCCACAAATGCTCACTCCTGCATGATAAGATAATATTTTGGTAGGGGTGATGGATGGGGTGGGAGGTAGAAGTAGAGTGGGGGGTGGACATACAAACCATTGATACAGAGCTTGCTTTAGGGAAAGACTCTACTCAATCTATTGAAATGAGCTCAAAACTCATAGATCAAGTAAATATCAGAAAAGGGTTTGTAAGGGACACTTTTAAACTCTGATTCTTAGTCAAATTGGGTTGAAAATATGATAATAGTATTGACTAACTGATAAATTAATTTAAATAAAGGCCCCTTATGTCCCTAAAAGTAAAACATGCCCAGGATAACTTATTTAGAAGTATTTTATCTTCCACTTAATCATCCATTAAGTTTTTTTTTAAATTTTTTTTAAACATCTTTATTGGAGTATAATTGCTTTACAATGGTGTGTTAGTTTCTGCTCTATAACAAAGTGAATCAGTTATACATATACATATGTCCCCATATCTCTTCCCTCTTCCGTCTCCCTCCCTCCCACCCTCCCTATACCACCCCTCTAGGTGGTCACAAAGCACCAAGCTGATTTCCCTGTGTTATGTGGCTGCTTCCCACTAGCTGTCTTATTTCACGTTTGGTAGTGTATATATGTCCATGCCACTCTCTCTCTTTGTCACATCTTACCCTTCCCCCTCCCTGTATCCTCAAGTCCATTCTCTAGTAGGTCTGTGTCTTTATTCCCATCTTGCCCCTAGGTTCTTCATGACCTTTTTTTTTTTCTTTTTAGATTCTATATATATGTGTTAGCATACTGTATTTGTTTTTCTCTTTCTGACTTACTTCACTCTGTATAACAGACTTAAGGTCCATCCACCTCAGCACAAATAACTCAATTTCGTTTCTTTTTATGGCTGAGTAATATTCCATTGTATATATGTCCCACATCTTCTTTATCCATTCATCTGTTGATGGACACTAAGGTTGCTTCCATGTCCTGGCTATTGTAAATAGAGCTGCAATGAACATTTTGGTACATGACTCTTTTTGAATTATGGTTTTCTCAGGGTATATGCCCAGTAGTGGGATTGCTGGGTTGTATGGTAGTTCTATTTTTAGTTTTTTAAGGAATCTCCATGCTGTTCTGCATAGTGGCTGTATCAATTTACATTCCCACCAACAGTGCAAGAGGGTTCCCTTTTCTCTACACCCTTGCCAGCATTTATTCTTCGTAGATTTTTGGATGATGGCCATTCTGACTGGTGTGAGATGATATCTCATTGTAGTTTTGATTTGCATTTCTCTAATGATTAATGATGTTGAGCATTCTTCCATGTGTTTGTTGGCAATCTGTATATTACTTTGGTGAAATGTCTATTTAGGTCTTCTGCCCATTTGGGGATTGGGTTGCTTCTTTTTTTCATATTGAGCTGCATGAGCTGCTTGTAAATTTTGGACATAAATCCTTTATCAGTTGCTTCATTCGCAAATATTTTCTCCCATTCTGAGGATTGTCTTTTTGTCTTGTTTATGGTTTCCTTTGCTGTGCAAAAGATTTTAAGTTTCATTAGGTCCCATTTGTTTATTTTTGTTTTTATTTCCATTTCTCTAGGAGGTGGGTTAAAAAGGATCTTGCTGTGATTAATGTCATAGAGTGTTCTTCCTATGTTTTCCTCTAGGAGTTTTATAGTGTCTGGCCTTACATTTAGGTCTTTAATCCATTTTGAGTTTATTTTTGTGTATGGTGTTAGGGAGTGTTCTAATTTCATTCTTTTACATGTAGCTGTCCAGTTTTCCCAGCACCACTTATTGAAGAGGCTGTCTTTTCTCCATTGTATATTCTTGCCACCTTTATCAAAGATAAGGTGACCATATGTGCGTGGGTTTATCTCTGGGCTTTCTATCCTGTTCCATTGATCTATATTTCTGTTTTTGTGCCAGTACCATACTGACTTGATTATGTAGCTTTGTAGTATAGTCCGAAGTCAGGGAGCCTGATTCCTCTAGCTCCATTTTAATTCTCAAGATTGCTTTGGCTCTTCAGCATCTTTTATGTTCCCACACAAACTGTGAAATTTTTTGTTCTAATTCTGTGAAAAATGCCAGTGGTAGTTTGATAGGGATTGCATTGAATCTGTAGATTGCTTTGGGTAGTAGAGTCATTTTCACAATGTTGATTTTTCCAATCCAAGAACATGGTATATCTCACTATCTATCTGTATCATCTTTAATTTCTTTCATCAGTGTCTTATAATTTTCTGCATACAGGTCTTTTGTATCCTTAGGTAGGTTTATTCCTAGATATTTTATTCTTTTTGTTGCAATGGTAAATGGGAGTCTTTTCTTAATTTCACTTTCTTAATTTTCATCATTAGTGTATAGGAATGCAAGAGATATCTGTGCATTAATTTTCTTTCCTGCTACTTTACCAAATTCATTGATTAGCTCTATTAGTTTTCTGGTAACATCTTTAGGATTCTCTATGTATAGTATCATGTCATCTGCAAACAGTGACAGCTTTACTTCTTCTTTTCCAATTTGGATTCCTTTTATTTCTTTTTCTTCTCTGATTGCTGTGGCTAAAACTTCCAAAACTATGTTGAATAATAGTGGTGAGAGTGGGCAACCTTGTCTTGTTCCTGTTCTTAGTGGAAATGGTTTCAGTTTTTCACAATTGAGAACAATGTTGGCTGTGGGTTTGTCACATATGGCCTTTATTATGTTGAGGTAAGTTCCCTCTAGGCCTACTTTCTGGAGGGTTTTTGTCATAAATGGGTGTTGAATTCTATCAAAAACTTTTTCTGCATCTACTGAGATGATCATATGGTTTTTCTCCTTCAATTTGTTAATATGGTCTATCATGTTGTTTGATTTGCATATATTGAAGAATCCTTGCATTCCTGGGATAAACCCCACTTGATCATGGTGTATGATCCTTTTAATGTGCGTTGGATTCTGTTTGCTAGTATTTTGTTGAGGATTTTTGCATCTATGTTCATCAGTGATATTGGCCTGTAGTTTTCTTTCTTTGTGACATCTTTGTCTGAATTTGTATGAGGGTGATGGTGGCCTCGTAGAATGAGTTTGAGAGTGTTCCTCCCTCTGCTATATTTTGGAAGAGTTTGAGAATGATAGATATTATCCCTTCTCTAAATGTTTGATAGAATTCGCCTGTGAAGCCATCTGGTCCTGGGCTTTTGTTTGTTGGAAGATTTTTAATCACAGTCTCAATTTCAGTGCTTGTGATTGGTCTGTTTATGTTTTCTATTTCTTCTTTGTTCAGTTTCGGGAGGTTGTGCTTTTCTAAGAATTTGTCCATTTCTTCCAGGTTGTCCATTTTTGGGGGCATATAGTTGCTTGTAGTAATCTCTCATGATCCTCTGTATTTCTGCAGTGTCAGTTGTTACTTCTCCTTTTTCATTTCTAATTCTATTGATTTGAGTCTTCTCCCTTTTTTTCTTGATGAGTCTGGCTAATGGTTTATAAATTTTCTTTATCTTCTCAAAGAACCAGCTTTTAGTTTTATTGATCTTTGCTATCATTTCCTTCATTTCTTTTTCATTTATTTCTGATCTGATCTTTATGATTTCTTTCTTTCTGCTATCTTTGGGGTTTTTTTGTTCTTCTTTCTCTAATTGCTTTACGTGTAAGGTTAGGTTGTTTATTTGAGATGTTTCTTGTTTCTTGAGGTAGGATTGTATTGCTATAAACTTCCCTCTTAGAACTGCTTTTGCTGCATCCCATAGGTTTTGCGTCATCATGTTTTCACTGTCATTTGTTTCTAGGTATTTTTGATTTCCTCTTTGATTTCTTCAGTGATCTTATGGTTATTAAGTAGTGTATTGTTTAGCCTCCATGTGTTTGTATTTTTTACAGACTTTTTCCTGTGGTTGATATCTAGTCTCATAGCCTTGTGGTCGGAAAAGATACCTGATACAATTTCAATTTTCTTAAATTTACCAAGGCTTGATTTGTGACCCAAGTTATGATTTATCCTGGTGAAGCTAAGTATAGAGTATAATAAGGATTTGGTCTCAAAGTCTAGTGCAGAGCCCTAGTCAGTGAAGATTGACTAAGTAGGATTGCTTTTTGTCTTTACTAGAGGCAGGGGGACCTACAAACCAGGGTGCTTTCTGCCCTGGTTTGTAGGCAGTTTAAGGCCAGAAGCAGAGTTGGCTTCATGTTAGATCTTAGGTATTTCCAGGATTGTAACATGAGATTTTGTGCATAATTAAAAAGAATCTCAAAGAAGAAATTAATGGCTGCTTTTTCCCCCCCTCTAGATTGAATTCCTCTCTTTGATTACTTTAGCCACAAGGAAAATTTGAGAGGAAGGTTGTTACAGCTATTTTCTCAGGCTTACCTGGGTACAGTGAAAGCTCTGCCCACTTTTTGCTCCCAAGTATAGAATAAGGTTGGATAGCCTTGAATGTATTTCACCTAGAACTCTAAGATAATATTATTTGGGCTGTAAAATAATTACAGCTTCAAAGTTAGGTTAAAACAGGACAGGGTCTTGAAGATAAAGATGCTTTTAGAATAAGAAATCCACAGAAGCTTAACAACACATTATGGTTAGTCTGTAGAACAAGTCAGGAGGGGAATGACATTATGGCAAAATGGATGTTTAACAATAAAGGGAAAATAATAAAGCTCAAAAACATTTATCTTATGAGACACTGAAACACAATCTATGGAGATTGCGTTGGTTTGGTGGCTGAAGAAATGTAAAGATGTGTATTATACTTCTGCTTTAAAAAGAAAAATGGAGGGTTAAATTAGATAATTAGGTGATATATGTGAAGTTGTATTATAATTGTAAAATTTATAATGCTTCCTGTTTAGTTCCAGTTTTCTATTTGTTTACCCTTACACCAGCATCATGCCTTCTTGATTGTTATAGCTCTATAGCAAGCCTGGAATTCAATACATTGAGTCCTTGATTGGCTTTCTTCTTTTTCCAACTTGTTTCTGAAAAGCCTAGGAAGAAATATTTGTATAATAGATATTTGATAAAGGGAAAAAAATGGAATATATATTTTAAAAAAAAAACCTCTTATAACACAACAGTAAAAAGAAAATAACAAATGAGTAGGAAGTTTGAACAGGTTCTTCCCCCAAAATAATATAGGTCAATAAATAATGTAAAGATGTTCAACATCATTACTTAACATGGAAACAAAAATTAAAATGGTAATAAGTTACTCACTTACCACTGCATACCCACTAAAATGGCTTAAATAAAAAAAAAACCTTACAACACCAGGTGTTAGGAAGGATGTGGAGCAATTAGGATACTAAACATTGCAATTGGGAATGCAAAATGGTAAAACTATTTTTGGGAAAGGGTTTGAGAGTTTCTTATAAAGCTAAACATATACTGGAGACCCAGAAATTCTATTCATAGATATTTATTTACTAAGAAAATGAAAACAAATATCCACAAAGAGACCTGTACTCAGTGGTTTAAGCAGTTGTATTCAAAATGGCCCCAAACTGGAGACAACTCAAATGTCTATCAAGCTGGGAAATGGATAAACACATTGTGGTATATTCATACAATAGAATAATAGCTATAAAAAGGAATGGACTGCTAATGAAACCAAGCAGGACCCCGTGGGGCACTCCTAGGTACAAAAGCCTTCCTGTGTCCCCAGTTTCTTTTCTGTAGGAAAAAAATCTTCAGCCTCCTAGACCTTTCCTGAGTTCTAGAAGGCAGATTCAAATAGTTACAAATTAGGGAAGTGAGGGAATACAGAAACAAAGGAGGAGCAGTCAAGAAGCAATAATATTGCAATGGGGCAGAGTCCTGGATCCTCCTCAGGGGATGTGCATAGCAATCGGATACATATCTCTGAGTTCTTCTGCAGGAGCTGGAGCTCCCACCCAGGTGGAGGATGGTAACTCCAGGTTGAGCACAAGCACATGGACCCTAGACTGGTTGGAACCAGAACACTGATGAGGGAGATTCCTGGAACACCACCCTAACCACCAACCAATCAGGAGCAAGTAACACACCCCTGCAGCCCTCCCTCCAAATCTTGCCTATAAAAGCTCTTCCTTGAACCACTGGGGAGTTCTGGCTTTTTGAGCATGAGCCACCTATTCTCCTTGCTTGGCTCTGCAATAAACCTTTCTCTGCTCCAAACCCCAGTGTTTCTGTTTGTTTGTCCTCACTGTGTGTCGGGTGCACAAACTTGGGCTTGACGATATGTGCTACAACATGGAAGAATTGTAAAGGCACATGTTGTCAAGCCCAACATGGATGAATTGTTAACAGTGACAGAAGATGGACAAAAGGACTGGAAACGGTATGGTTCCCTTCATATGACATTTTGAAAAGTCAATATTATGAAACCAGAGAGAGAGTGAATCATATTTGCCAGGATCTAGGTATGGGCAGATAAGAGATATAACAGAAATTTTGGGGGTGATGGAAATAAATGTCCATATCTTGATTGTGCTGTTGATTACACTACTACACACATTTGTCATGCCTCAACAAACTGTACCCTTTAAAAAATGACTATTTTATATGTAAATTATATCTCAATAAATAGGTATAAATATATATTAATTAGTCTTTAAAAATTTCTCCTACATTGTTTCTTAGTAAGCCACTGTAACTGTATCTCTTTCACACAGGCACACACACGTGCACGCACGTACTCACACACACACAAACACACACACACACAGAGTTTTCTTTCCTTCCCACTTACCAGATTTGCTTTCGTATAACACTCAACAAAAATGTGAACTGTGAACGTGTTTTCTATTTTTTCTGCACCTAAATTGTTTAAAAGCAAGTCCCAAATGAAACTTCCAATGAAATGAAAATCATTGTCTTCTTGTGATAGCTGTCTCCTTGTTAGATAATTTCTCAGGTTCTCCAATATCAAGTAGATATGATGGAATCTAGCTTAAATTCTTGCCTAGTTAATCTAGGGTTTCTATTGCCTCTCCTAAGAGTCTGCTCACAGCCACTAATCATTTCTCTTGGGTTTAAGCTTCTTATGGAAGGAGAAAAGGGGATAGAAGAGTGAGCAAGTAATTTTTGTTTAAAGACAGCAGGTAATATTAGCTGATTTTACAAACTGAATATCTTACCATGATAGACCCTGTCCCAGGAAAAAAATGCACATATACAATTTCATTTGCATACGCATTTATGAAGTTTATGGACAATGTCAACACTACAGAAGATGGGTGAGGACACTTTCTCTATGGGAGCAGCAAAGACCGTTTAATGTTCCTGAAAATATCTTTCTTTAGTGCCTGGCTCATCAGGAAATCAAATGTATTGATTAATAGTGATGCTTACCATAAGGGTAATGCCAACTTCTTTTCTCAATTGAGGTAACATTTCAAAATGTAGTTTAATTTTTGCTTTCTATTTCCAAAGTAACGACATACAGAAGGAATGAGAACATGATGCAATTTGAAAAACATGACATTAGGAAATGGATGAAAACTCGAATGGCGCTTTCAAAGTTGTTGCCTTGCCTTATTTGATTTTCTACAGATGTCATTTGTTCTCAGAAAATATACTGCCACCCAGCAAATAATTGATGTGCAACTGTGTGAGTTTCCACTACCAGAGACATTTTTTTCTGAGTTCTCACCGATTTTGTAGATCAACAAAATGGAATAACCAAGGGCCTATATCTTTTCCTTGACTAGCTTTCTTTTTGCTCTGGAAATCCTTTTATAAATAATGCTATGAATAAATATTAACAATAATTAAAAGTGAAAATATACTTTATCTTAAAAGTAGCAGAATTTGTATACTTTTATATATGGAACATAGCATCAACTTCCAATTATCCATGACAACGGTGAGCAGATAGTTGATGAACCCAAATATTGACAAGTAAGATACAAATGGCTTTACATCTAAATCAATTCCCTTCCCCACCGATTTTCTTTTTTTTCAACACTACTGAAAATAACAACCAGTTGGAGCAAATAGTCAACAAAAGTAAGTACTTACTTACTGGATACATTGTTATCTCTGAGGAAATTTCTTGTGGAGTGGTGATTACATAAGAGGTGGGTAAAAGGTAATCAGAGAGAGATGGGCATTGCAATTTCTACAAAGAAGAATCAGCCCCAGTAGAGCAAAACAATAGTTACCTCAGCTAAGTCTTTGTTTAGTATTTCCTTTTGTCTTTGTTGAGTATTCTTTACTCAATTACTGATTTTGTGGTGGAAAATTGAAGTGACAGGACATAGCTCTGAGTAAATCTAAGAGGGTTTACCGCCTTATTGTATTCCTTAGGGTGACCATTCAGGCATTCTCTACAGTTCCTCAAAGCCTCATTCCAAACCTGTGTGTTTTGTCTTATCCTCTCAGTGGATTCTATAACTCTTGTTTTGCGGACCAAAGGCATCACGACTTATGTGCTATATGATTTCTGGTAATTTCTTAACTTCTTTATTAATCCTTTACTTTCCTCATCTTGTGGGTTTAGTTTCTTGTGGGTTTAATGAAACAATAGATGTAAAGTGTTTAGGGCTGTTAACCAACATTTCAGAAACAGAGGCCTGATTGGAATAAAGAGGCATTTATTTGGGGTTTGTTGGGACTGCACCCAGGAAATAGATACAAGAAGCACTTGAATTGTGTTCTGTGGGACTACATAATGCGGAAGGCTTATAAAGGCAAAAAACCTACAAGGTTATATAAATTGATTGTCAAGAATTAGGATTGGAGCTGACAAGAAGGGTATTTGTTATGCAAGGATTGATTGTGGTCTGAAATGATTACATAGTTGCAAAGTGGAGAGGAACTTTAAAACTACTAGTTTGCAGCTAGTAGTTGCTAGCAAACATTGTTTGGCTGTGTCCTTGAGTTTGATACAGTTTAGAGAAAATTCAGGTTCTCAGAGATTCAAGGAATGTGTCTGAAACTAAATCCACAATGGCCAACTGGCTCCATTTTGGATGCCTGAGCCGTAGTTACTTCGTTTTGATTTTTAAATGATTTTAAATATTTCATCAGAGAAATCCCTGGGATATTGTGAGGGCCAATATGTTAATTGTTGTGTTATTGATATTTTTGTATCTCTACATCCACATTTTTGGTGCTCTCAAAATTTCTTATTCTAAATTTTCATCCGTATTCATTCTATTTTGCTGTCTTGGAAAAAGAAGAAGACTCCTCCTTTCCAATGTTATATTAAACTTAATGTAAAAACATTTTTAAAAGGTATGGTGATTTGATGACCCAGAACAAATCATCCACTGGTGGTTGTTTTCCAAGTATATTTTAAATTTCTTAACCTAGCATCCACCATTTTCATCTATCTGCTCCAAATGTATAATTATCAATCTTAAATTCACCTGCAATTCAGGGGACACGGGTTTGAGCCCTGGTCCAGGAAGATCCCACATGCCTGATCTTGAATAATGGTGGGAAGCAAAGCTCCTACTAATTCACACTGGACATGTATGATAAACAAAAAATAATACTTTATAATTTTAAAACACTCATTCATTGAGGTTGATTTGTGACCATGGCAGACCCTAGCCTGTCCTGACTATCCTAGGTGCTAGAGATTTTAAAGAAAGGAAACATCAAATTGCTTCCCTCAAGGACTCATGAGGTAGAACTGTGCTGTCCAGTATGGCGGCACCAAATACACTTAAAATTTAAATTAGTTAATATTAAATAAAATTCAAAGTTCAGTTCCTCTATCACACTAGCCAAATCCCAAGTGTTTGGTAGCTATGTGGCTAGTGGCTCTCATATTCTACAGCATATATTTCCATCTTCAAAGAGTACTACTGGACAGCATTGGTCTAGAAAAATGGGTAGAGAAAGTCAAGCTATTGCAATACAGTTTTATAAATGATAACAGAGCTGTAGGTGAGGGATATAATGAGAAAAAAAGTGCTGGAAAATAGAGTCTCAAAAATGTTATTTTTAGGGTAATTGAAAAAAATGGAAGTGAATAACACATCACACTTTAATTTTTTTAATGTGCAAAATTATATTACACTTTTAGGATTTTATTCAACACATGTATGAGAACATTTATGCAGGGCAGTGTACAGAATTGTCCAATGCAGCAAAGCCATTTTAACACCAGGTGTCTGCAAGCACTGGCGATAATTGCATGCTCATCTATTCGGGCCTGGATATATGAATACATTACGATATATCCATGAGATAGGATATAAGGTAGTTTTCAACTTAAAATGAGTTGGGGTGCCCTCTTGGTTGGGCTTCACGTGGTGAGGATCACCACCCTCACGGAGCATGTCGGGGAGAACTGGGTGCCCTAAGAACGAAGCTGAATCTGAGCCAGCTCTGAGGTTCTGCATGTTCTGGAGTTTGAATTATTCTAGAAAAGAAACTCCAAGGAGAACTGATCAGCTCATCCACTTCTAAAACTAAGGTCTGTTGCCAAGAATGGAGTATAGGGATGTCGCCATAAACCTCTCTTGGCAGGAAAAGGAATGTCTGGACACTGCTCAAGGGACTTGTGCAGAGATGTATTGTTGGAGGACTACAAAAGTTGTACTCACAGGGGACTTGAGTTCCCACTAAGATGAAATAAGGGCATGTGAGCCTGGCTTCCCCACTGAATACAACTGAAACTCTTGGACAATATGCGTGAAGCCATTTGCTGTGGGCTGTGCTAGCAGCAAATGCTAGCAGGCGGAGTGGGAGCTCAAAGGACCGACATCCTGGTGGTGAGCCTTCTGTGTCGGTCTTGTTTTCTTTTTCCTGTTATCTCCAAGCCTGCAATCAAAGACAGTCTGCAGCCTGAAAGTGCATGCTGGTTACAGAAAGAAGTAGTTTCTAAATAAGCCCTTTCTTTCTGGTCAGAGGTGTAGGAAATGGAGGTCCTCTGAGACAGAGTGAAGGAATTTCCTGTTTTTATTTGTTTGCTTTGTTTTCAGCCCTTCTCACCTTCACCCTTAGGCAAGTATAGCTGGGTGTCTGTTTTAACTGATAGGTTGTGAGTTCCAAGACAGTGGCATTCTCTCTGTTGTGTGCCCATGATCTAGAACAGTGCCTGGACATAGGAAATACTCAGTAAATATTTGTATAAAGAAACTAAAATATAAAAGGAGGCAAAAGGTAGAAGAGACCACATCAAAAGGAATATAGAACAATCAGAGTGAAGAAGACTTTTAGGATATTTCAATCCTCTGGAAAATTTACCCAAAAGGGACAAATAGGATCAAGAGCAGGTCATTTAAGATCATTCATTTGACAGATGAAGTAGAAAATAAAAAAGACTGCATTGGTTAGAAACAGTAAGAAGCTCCAGTGAAAGTTTGTATTAGGCATAATAATAAATTTCATCTCCTCTTCAATGTTATCTATATGTGAATAATATTGGTTTACAAAAGCAGTGGTGCTTCATGAGATTTAAACAACCTGCATTTTCTATGCTATGGCAAGGAATCCTAAAAAGAACCAAGTACTCATCAACCCACATGTATTTATTAAGTGGCACTTTAGCCACTCATTTTGGTGAATGGAGTTTAACTTACTAAGTTAAGGGAATTATTTTCATAATATTTGGCCTCAGTAGACTTTTGCAATATTCACTGTGCACTGGGCACTCTGAAATAGGAATGCTCAATGAACAAAAGTTGCAGCCATCTCTTACGGGCAAGAACTTTGGCTTCCATGATTTTCTATCAGTGGTTTCCTTTATATTTTTCTTCCTCGTGTGTTTTGTTTTTTTCTTTTCCCTCTCAGACATCTCTGATTTCAGGGTTTAGGCAGCACAATAAATTATTTCATATACTCTCTCCTGGACATCTTCCAAGCAAAATGCCCTTATTCTGCTTTTTTGTTCAGTCTATGTAGCATCTCATGATTTTATTGGATACATCAATTGTGCAGAGCTTTTGATTGTATATGGGCAAACACAACCATACCATTTCTCTAGTTTATCTTCTGTGTAATGTATCCTTTCAGCAATCTCATAAATACACCCAGCCATTTCCCCAGCTTGTCCTCCCTTTGCAGGAGCAAGCTGAGATAAAAATGTACAAAATCCTTTTTCACAATAATTTTACTCACCCTGAGGACTAATGGGCAATTACTTCCCCATTTTAGATCTGTTTTGCACTGTGTTCAGTGCTGGTTGATATTTACATAATCTCTTAATTTACTTAGTCTTTAAACCCAGAAATCAAGTCCAAGCTCCTAAAAAAGTTCCACCAGCCTAGCATACCTGGTCTTACCTTGAATATCTCTGGTTTTAATTTCATGAGCTCTTGTATGACACTTACTACATCCATCTAGGAAAATCTTGACTACTGGATACACGTAGGAAACGCATCATTCTGATCAACTGAGTTTTCTGAAAAGCTGAAGACATGCATTTACGAGCAGCAAAGCCTTAAAATTAATTTTGAATAGACATCTTTAAAATGTGTATGCCTGGTTCTAAGATACTAAATGGAAGCACATGGGGGACATAAAAAGATCACTAACACCATTATTGGAGGGATCTAACAATTTTTTTTTCAGTTTCTTTTTTCTTTCAAAATTGGCAAATCTGGGCAAAATCACCTTGAGAGTAACTAAGCTTCCTGACTTTTACCGTGGACTTTTGGAATCAGACCCTCCCAGAAACCACCTGACTGTGCACGTGGCGAGGCGAGGCAAGGCAGGCTGCATGGGTGAAAGTTTGCCCTGATGCAAAATGGTGACTATGATCTGATTTTACAGTCCTTACAGCTGCCTTTTACCGTGTTGCTGTTTTCTCCCTTCTCTGAGGCCGGCAGGTGTCTGTCATTGCTCACTGCTGCCAGCGCACCAGCTAGTGACAACCCTTCCCCTGCTGTCTAATGTAGTCGTATTCTAAAAAAATGATAAATATTGCAAAAATGATAAATTTCTTTGCAAGAGCCGAATACATATTCTCTAAGCGTAGGCCCAAGGGGCTCTCTTGTGCATATGTAACCAGCTTATGTAATGGGCGGGAAGAGCTTTATTTTGTCTATACTATGAGAACAGCTTTATTTTGTCTCCCCATTGCCTTAACCACACTATTTTGAAGTCTCCTTTCTGCCCTGGGATGCCTTTTCAGGATATACTATAATTTAGGAGTCACTTTCAGATACTAAAATGTGTGATCCAATCTAAATCAAAACTTGAACCTTGCATTCAGTTTAAAGTTTTTACTGTCACCAGTTGAAGCCTAACCAATGTGCTGTAGGCCCAGCAGAGAGGAAGGCGTGAGGGTGGGGAGATGGAACCTGGTCTGTTATTTCACTCTCTTTATTCCAAATGCCTCTTCTCTCATCTCCACCCCAACAATTTCCTATCTGTATTTCTCACTTGATTTTGGCAGGCGTCTATATTTGATTTACTTCCTGGAGGATATTAGTGGTTTCTTTGGAGAATTCCAACAGTGCACCTTATCTTTTTGTGGAGGATTTATTTTCTACGAGATCACACATCACCCTCATGAGCTCCTGCCCTGGCTTTACAGATAAGGGTTCCCTTGTCCTGGGAGGCAAACCTCTTGGGCAACTTCCATGGTTTCCGTTTGGGCCATTGGAAAACTCACAAATCCTTGTCCCACAAAACAGGGGAAGATCAGGTTTGCTAACACTCCTGTCCTTCCACCTTCGCTCCTTACCTTCCACTACAGATTTGTTCAACCAGCTTGTGATTTGCAGGTTCTTCCAGAGAAGGTCAGGTCCCTGTTCTTTCTTCCCTTCTAAACTTGTAGGAACAGGTGACCATTGTTTTCCCAAGAACACATACAAGTTTCTGAAGCTCAGCTGCGTCACTTCTGTGGTGACAACTCTAAGCTCTGTAAGTAGTTTTTTGTTTGTTTGTTTGTTTTGGGGGCGGGGGATCCTTTACTTTTTTGATGTGTAGAGGAAGGACTCTCCTTCCTGCCTCCCTGGGAGAGGGAGGAATGAAAATGCCGGAATAGTTTCTATCCCTAATGAGTCTCCAGCCTTTTTAAAAACCACCTGGAGACTAGATGGCTACTGACAAGGACCAGCTTGGCCACCACTTAATAAGTACTCTGGAATGTGTGATCACCTCTCTTTAAAATGCAGACCTGTACTTTTTACTCTTTGTCCTGAACTTTGCAGCCTCAGTCACTCTCCCTAGACAATAGGAATAGTCCCATTTGATACCCAGTTACAAGTATGTTGTGTGAACTGAGGAGCAATTACTTTGTAGTATCTGTCTTAGTTGCCCAGAAGCCTTTTTCATTTTGTTTTATTTTATATCCTGGTGTATTTTAGATTTTCAAACCTGCAGTACTGATATGTTTCTAGTTTTTGGTAAGTGTAATGGTGTAGGCTGCCCTGTATCATTTTTTTTTTTAACATTTTAGATTTATGTCTCAAACCCCAAGCTAATTATAAGTGACTCACTGAATTCTTAAAATTTCTTATATTGTAATCAAATAAAATATATATTAAGTTTTCAGCATTGTTTGGAAAAGGCATTCAATATGTATTTATTTATTAATCATATGAGTTTTTCCTATGTAAATTTTTCTTCCATTAACATGGTACCTTTTCAAGGACAATGCTTTGGTATACCCTATGTTTAAGAGGAAAGATATTGGAATTTGTGTTAGAAATTCAAATGCTGCTTGATCACTTACTAGATATGAGATTTGGGGAAAGATATTTTAAACTTATTTCAGCCTCAGTTTCCATTTTTTAAAGAACAATGCCTATTTTGCCTGTTCGTAAGAATTATATGTTGCAATGAATATAAATCTTCTGAAATTCAGAAGGAGATTTATATATATTAGTATCCTTTACTCACCCTTCAATTACTCGTCCCTTATTTAAGATATTCCATTCTGAGTATCTTCTCTGAATCTGTGATGGTGATTCCTTACTCTCAGAGTAATTAATCTTTCAGAATCTGTATCACAAAATCTGCAATCAATATACCAGGCACCCTTCACTCATTTGTATTATATTCTACTCAGAGTCCTTAGAGAACTATAAAAAATATATGCACTTGCCAGGGGCAGTATTGTTGCTTTTTCTGATTCCTTCTGAAGTCTATGATGTAATTAATCTGAGCTTGGTGCTCTGTCAACTTCAATAATCCTGATGACCTTATTACACTCTCCAGTGGAGAGTTAAGTATTAAGCGAGCACCTGAGGGAATTAGATTCTACTGTCATCGTTACAAGCCAATGTTTTTAGAAACCGTTTCACCCCCTTGTGTATATGAGAAGTTGTATATTCAACTGAGGATGAATAGAACTGTTGTGTTTGCCAACTCATTTTCATAACTGGGGGCTGGGTGGGGGAGGAGAGCTAGTGAGGATTCTAACAAGGAAGAAGAAAATTAAACGGCATCTGTGTAGGTAAAACCAAGAGTCTATTTTCATTATTAAAGCTGCTTATCATTGCAATAACCACTGGTTGTTGTCTCAGGGAAGTACTGTACATGCCCACAGTTTTAGAAAACAGCTTCTCCATTTCGCTTTGCTGCTTTTGACTTGATTGCCGGGATGGCAGCGTGATTGGATACCTGAATAATAATAAATTTTGGCATGCAGATTTGAACAGTGAAGGAAAAGGATGAGGAAAATAATGGCGGTGGCGTAAGCTCATCTTAAATTTATGCAAAAATATGGTTAGCCAAATGATGAACAGATGCAGCTGAGTATTTCCATCATTTTTGTTAAATATCCTGCAAATGATTCTGGCTGGTTATACAGGGAAATTGCATCAAAATGAAGTGTGTACATGAGTAAAATATTAATGACTGATCTCCATTCAATAGGCTATAGATAATACAGCTGTTTTTAGACTCCAGCTGTGGAAACATAACTTACTTTTTCTGGGGGTGGGGGGAAGAAGACTTCCCATTTTGTTTTATTTCCATCTCATTTTCTATTTACTTATTTTTTTCTTCCCTTAGTTTTCTGACACCTCTTTCTTTTAGGAGTATCTCCAACACCCACACAATCTTCCTGAGTAATAGGAGTCAGCACGTGTAAACTTTATTTAGACTTCTGGCAATGTGTGTCGTTCATGAATGGTGACATCTTGGGGAGGAGCCTATTAGGGTCTCAGTGCCTGAAGTAGATTTTAGGATGTGAGGCTATGTGTCTTTGGCTCCTAAGTCACAGCTGCCATGAGGCCAGGAGTAGACCGGAAACTAGGGACTGGCCCCACTTCCCATAAAAGCTTGGCCAAGCATGGGTGGTAATGATTAAATCAAGATTGTCTTTTTGAGGGATGAATAAAGGCATATAAGCAGTAAGGCAGGACGAGGGTAGGCAGAAGGCTAAAAATGAACAGAGAAAGTAGTAAGTAAAATCTATGAAGCAGAAGTGGTTGAAAATAAACAGAAAACTCAAGTGGCGCAAAAGAGAAGAGTGAGAAGTGAATTGTTAATTTATAATAATGGCATAGATATGTAGCCAGACACTGTATGAAGATCATTTCATATACCATCTCATTCAATTATCACTGCACTCCTACAAGTATTATAGAATCCGTCCAGTTCCTATAGATGTGGAAAACGGAAGTTCAGGGACATTAAAAACAAGCAAACAAACACATCCAAGATTATATATCTGTTTGAACCCAACACTTTGGCCCCAGAGCCCATACTCTTGAGCACTGTCACCATATTGCCTTCAGTAACACCTGTAGTAGTGAGAGAAAAGCCGGGAAAGTGACTGAGTCATAATAGTACCAGAAATGGAGAGTAGGTAGCAGCTACTTTCACTGAGATCAGTTCTATTTCACAGAGTTTTCTAAATCCTTAAATTATAATTCTGGCTATGAAACTCATCCTTTTCTTCTGTGAGACCTGGCTGTATGGTCCTCAGGCCTCCAGCATTCTTACTTGTTGGAGTATTCTAAAATAATATAGGGATAGGCCTGAAAGAGATGCGAAGATATGGAGACAGAGTGGTCCAGGCAGAGACAGTAAAAAGTATAAATGCCCTGAAATAGAAATAAGACTGTTCTAGTCTTAGCAAGAAGTCCAGTTTAGCTCTATTATAACAGAGATTCTATGCTATCTCAAAGCCCCTAAATCTTAGAACTGTGAGAGTGAGTGACACATAGGAAGGGGTTCAATAACCACTTGTTGAATGAATACATGAATGAAAAAGTACATGAACGAAAACTGAACAATATTTAGGCACCAGGCATTGGTGAATGGAAGTCAAATGTTACCAAAATGGCAATAGGAGAGGAAAAATAGCTTGAGCATTTAACATGAGAAAACTTCTTTAATTCACCAATCTGTTCTTGATTAGCCCCACTTCTTTGTTTATATTTTATTGTACCCAACAGCCTCATGCTGTTTACTTGGCTTCAGAGACTTCGTGTTTTTCCAAACAAACATACTGCTCATTAAAAAGGCCATTTCTAGCATTTCATGAATGGGGAATAATGCCAGTATTTGACAACTTCATTTTATCAGGCTGCTCATCCGTGTAAATTTATTAGGATCATTTATTTCTAAATATCTTCCAGATTGATAGCTAAGTCAAAATCAAATCATTGCCAAATTGGCTACAGATACATTTTAATAACTTCAGTGTTCCTTACTACCAACTCTACAGACATGCTCTTTGACTAACTCAAGTTTTATGGTAGATAGTAATCCATCTTCAATATGAACAGTAATTATACGTAACTGTGCTCTCTAGGGTATTAGAACTAACAGATTCATTGAAAATCTACAAACAAAATACTTGACGTCCACTTTGTCTTCTTTTTGATGCTTCTAATTTTCTCCCTACTCTAGTCATGTGCTTGTATTTCTTCAGTGTATTGTGTGTGATCCATCTGGTGTCCTGAGTTCTGCTTCTGGGTCTGCTACTGGTGTTAAAGCTGTCAAATGTTTGCAAAAAATATGGTAAAAAAAAATCAATTTTTATTCACTCATTTTTCAGTGCAATCAATGAGCATTGGTCATAATGCTATGAGAACTTGGCAGTACCAATCTGAGTTATAAGCACCAGGCTGTGCTGAGAACCCTCCCTCCCTTCAGATGTTGAGTTATCAACCTTCAACCAAATCTCTTGGCTTTAGTGTGCAGGGAATGCCATAACAAAATACCACAGACTGGATGGCTTAAACAACAGAACTGTATTTTCTCCACTTCTGGGGCCTAGAAGTCCAATATCAGCAGGTTTGATTTCTTCTGAGTCCTCTCTCCTTGGCTTGCACATGGCCATCTTCGTGTTATATCCTCATGTGGACGTCCATCTGTCTGTGAGTCTGTGTCGTAATCTCCTCTTCTTATGCCACCAGTCATATTGGATTAGGGCCCATCTATCCCACCCATCTGACCTCATTTTATCTTAGTTACCTCTTTAAAGGCCCTGTTTCCAAATATAATCACATTCTGAGGTACTGGAGTTAGGGCTTCAACATATGAATTCTGAGCGGACAAAATTCAGCCTATAACAATATTATTTCCTCATGACATATCTCCTAGAAGAGTCTTGATGGCCTTGCTGTACTAAATATCTAGACGTACCCAGCGTGCCTCAAACTCAAATAAGGGCCTCTGCTACAAGCAGATGACTTTGATGGTTTTTCAGAGGCTAAAGGGAAGAAATCAATGAGTAGACAGTTTTACTGCTCTAGAGGACAGACATATGTTAAGTTTTAATAAAGCCATTATACACAGTGTGTTTGTGTGCATGCATGTATGTGTCTAATTTTTTATCTTTACAACCAACATAAAAAGTTGGTTTTATAAATCCCACTGTACACATAAAGCTATCAAGGCTTAGAAAATTATCTGATGTGAAAAATGGCAAGATGATAGGCATAGAGCTGGACTTAAAAACCAGATTTCTATTATTTCAAAATCCTTACACTTGCCATTGCATAGGACCACCTCTAAAGGCTAAACTCAGTTTTGACCAAACTCATGAGAAAATTATTAAATGAGACTCTCTGAAACATTCTTTCCATCTTTCATATTTGCAGGCAATAACCTAGTGCTTTTGTTAAACTTATGGAGGTGATTCAACTGAGAAATTCAGTTCAGGTAGGCTGAGAGTCAAAAGAGGTTATAAGACCTAAAATCTCACCAAGGGAACAGTGAGTAAGACCGCGTGTGCTTACTACCGATGGTAATACCAGGGCTCTCCAGCATCTTAAAGCCACACTAATTTAGAACCATTCAACTTAAATAGGATCTCTGTTACAAACGAAGTTTTTGTCTATTTGTCTGTAAATCACATCTGGCAAAAAGAGCTGGACAGTTTTCCCCAAAATTGGAAAATACATTTGTAATGGTTCAGCATACAAAAATTTGCTTTGAGATCTCTGAGAGAACTATCTCAAGGGATGAGATAGTTATCCTGTAGTGTAATCGAAATATAAATAGAGGTTGTGAGACTGCCTGTACAAAGACACATGCAATACTTACTGAGATGCCATAAATAACTAATCGTTATTTTATCTAGAACCCCCAGATCAATAGTCACCATGACATAATCCTAGGAATACTAGTTTGGTGACTCAAACTGAGAAGTTAAAATCTCCTCTTATTTGGGCAGAGATATTTGTAGCATGAGAGGTAGAGTTAATAAGAATTGCCAATTCTAATTGTGCTGAGTAGGCCAGAAGTTTTAAATAAAAGGATATACTATGTAATTCTTTCACTTTATATTGTAGTTATAACTGAGTATCTTGCACCTACACAAAAGCAATCCTGGTAATTGGAAGAAAGTCTGTTAAGACTGAAAGCAGAAAGAATGACTTCTGTTATAAATGACAAGTGATGGAACAGGAAATTACTTGCAAATTAATGAATGATTATGTAGCGAAAATCATAACGGAAAAATATCATATTTATTTCAGTGTAAAATCTTAACTGAAATACTCTAACCCCATGATATTTATATCCTAAGGTTTTCCTCCATTTAAACTTTAGTATGAATGATTAAACTGAGTTCAATGACCTCCCCCCAAAAAGTACAAGACTAGGGAAATGAAACTTGTTTTTGAGAGATATCTTTCCTCGAAGGTATGTCATAATTGCAATATTTACACTTAGAAAAAATTACAGTAAATATTATGCAATATTTAAATGGATTAATTGAACTGTGCATGTAGGAAAACATTATTTTTTAGATTTCCAAACTATGGTTTGTACATTTACATATTTTGGTTACAAGAGACCACCTACTTTTCATATTGCTAAGTGATAATGGAATGGATTATTGATAAAAGGAATCATTACACAGCCCAAGTTCATAGAGAAAAAGAGAGGAAACAGAAGAGGGAAACTATGCAAATTATGTAATTGTATTTTTTTCCATATTTAAAAAAAATACACGGACAAAAATTATGATGAAAGGGGTAAGTCAACTTGTTACATTTTACTGAAATTGGTATTATTTTGAGCTAGACACTTAGAATAGCACAAATATTGGCAATCTTGTGACAACAGTAGAATAGGCCTTTAGAATAAGCAGAGTACTTAATGGAGAAGACGTAAAGGGAAAGGAGAGTGAGTAAGCTCTCTTTGCCACAAGCTGTGCTCCTTCCCATGTCACACACTAAAGCTTGTTTTATAATTATACTTACACATCTTACACACTTTTAAAAACTATTTTAAGAGCAAAATAAATTGTCAAGTACTCTCTGAATGATTCTTTTGTTAGACAATCTTACTATGAAATCACTGCAGTACATGGATACATGTCTGTTACCAAATAAAGAAATAATACATGCAGAGAATTGACTTTTTTTTTCCTCTAGAGAATATAATTGTAATGTAGCCTTTGAGCACAATTAAAATTCAATGAAAGATAACATCACATTAAATAAAGGGTAATTCATGAATGTTCCAGCAGATTTCTCCTGCTGAAGGTATGAGTGAACATCAGATATGCAGTTGCAATATTCATGTGCATTGGCTGGCCTGAGGCAAATAACAAGAATAAAACAGGTTGAAGTCCTGTCATATTTGAGTCCTTAATTAATTCTGACATCACTGTGAGAGTGCAATGGTTGAAATCCTTATCCCTCTTTTAGAAGTGAGAAAACCTGAGTTTGAGAGATGAAATGCCAAAGATCACAAGACTCCTTCGTGGCAGCACTGTGACCACCACCTGCTCCTAATTACTACTCTGGAGTTTTCACTCAATCCCAAACCTTTACTTTGAAATAATCTAATAAATTGATTTGATCCCTCTGTGTGATTGCACTTGAATTCTTTTTTTTTTTTTTTTTTTAGATCAGAGGCTCTTTTCATTAAATGACACTCAGAAACCATTTCACTGATTCTCAAGCTGAACTGTTCAGTAATTGGTTGACCTGTGGCAAAACCACAGAATTAAAAAGAAAGAACAAAATCGTTGGGGGAAAACGGACAGCATTTAAAATCATAGCTTAAGTGATTTATAATCTAGTTATTATCTTCACAATAAATAATTGTCTTTGTTCTCAAGTCTCAGAAATAATGTTTCCAATGTGTGAACGCTTTTGAAAAGTAATTGTTTAAAAAATTCTATTCAAAAATGACATTTATCAGGCACATGAAATTATCTGCTGCTCTAAATAGACCTGAGATTTGGCCACTATTATTTGGTCACTGAAAGAAGTTAATCAAGATTTAAAATTTCACTTAGTTTCCATAATGGCAAGAACAGATACACTGGAATTGATAAAATCTTAGGATTAATTTAATTTTAGCAAGCACAACTGTAAAAATAAACAGTAGGATATATGAGCAATGCAGATCAATGGAAAAATGTTTTAAAGCCAGGTTTTTTTTTTTTTTCTGTTCCAATGGTTTCATTGTAGCTCTCTAAGATTTGTTAGCTGCTTTTGTTGTGGTGTTGTATGTTTTGTTATAAGCTTTTCTTTTGTTGTATTCAGCTACCAAATCATGTCTGTTTTTCTATGTAAAATTAAAATGTACAATTTGTGACTAAATCATCATATAATAGTCTACCCTTGCAACCTAGCATTTTAGCTTTTTACAAAAGTTGTGATGATCTCATTAATGCTGTCCCCAAAAAAGAGAAAATAATCAAACTTTAATTGCCAAGGTACCTTCTAGAAAATGAAAGTTATGAGATGAATAGTAAATTATCTCATTTGCGTTTTGCAACCAAACAGAAAGCCTTCACGTTTCACTGTTTAAATTCACAATGTATTAGGCAAAAAAGGACAAGTAGTACATTGTTATACTTCTTAAAAATAATTTTAAAATGCTGTGATTTTTAAGAGATATTGAATTTGTTTAAATATGTGAAATCTTACATTTGTAAAAAAAAATAGATTAAAAACAAAAAACCTAATTTTTAAATTCTGCAGAATAAAAGCCTGGAATATACAAATATCTAGGAAGATTTTATAATTAAAATAATGGTAAAAGAATTTTGTTCCTCCTTGACAAGAACAAAATGAATCCATAGTTTTACTCTTGGAATTAACATAACAGAATATTATTCAATTCAATATTTACTTTTTATTCTATCATTTCTTCTATCAATATTTATTGAACATCTATTATGTGCCAGATATTGTGCTGAGCAGTATATAAGACAGCGATCATCTGTTCTCATGAAATTTAAATTCCAATAGAAAATTCTACAGTTTGTAAGGAGTTGTGCTTAATATGCTCATCTCCATTAGTAATGGGGGAGGTGAGAGTGATGTGGGTAGAACTTTTGAGACTGGGGTGGTAGGGTGATGTGGGATTGTGGGCAGGGGAGTGATGATTCAAAAGTACCCAAGTAAGTGCCACAAAGAGTGGCGCTGTCACAATCTGTTGTTATTCCCATCTCACATATTACTGATAAATTTTCCCTATAAATGGAAATAAAAGTCCCCAACCAAGAGTCTTAAATATCTTGCTTTGATCAAAACAAAGCTGCAGGTCCTTGGATAACACTGTTTTTCCATAAACACATAAAGACTCTGGAGAACTCCACGATTTGGTAGATAGGGGCTTTTTGTGTATTATTTATATGACACCTAGTCACACTGAACTTGTACAACCCTGCTCCCTGAAGACCAGACAAGAGAGTAAACAGGAGATGCCGTCCTTGGAAACTCCATCCTTATCCTCATAACAGCTTAGCAACCAGGGTACTAAGGGGCAAAGTGAAAGCACAGTCTGTAAAAGGGTGGCTTCTAAACATAGCAGCCTCCCCCTGGTTTACACACTTCTTATAACCAACCCCTTGAAGGGGTGAGGCAGGGCTGTGAAAACGATGGGATATCGCTCCTGCAATTAAGCTACTTGTGGACTTTGTGTTCATAAAAAGGGAGATTACCCCGAGTGGGCCTGACCTAATCATGTCAGTCCTTAAAAGACTGAAGCAACAGAGATGCTCTTCTGTTGGCTGTAAGCTTTCGTGTTGTGAGAGAATGGGAAGGTGGGCTCTAGAAGCTGAGAGCCACTTTTTTGGGGAGGGGCAAGGGGTAGAGTGCCAGAAAGGCTGATCCCACATCTCTATTTGCATGATATACCATTACCTCTGAAGTAGCCATACCTTGCTCTGCATTCTCACGGTTATCCACAGCTCTAGACATAGAGCCTTACCATCTTTGCAGAACATTTTATTAAATAACCAAATCTATAGTATTTTATGTCCATCAATAATAGGTAACGTTTAAGGCCTGGAACATTATCCTCATCCAATCACCACGACTAACCATAAACTGAATATAACAAGCTGTTCTGAATTACTCCTGCCCACGCTCTGCTTAATGACACTGCCTGCCAATACCTGTGAGTTGCTAAGTGTTACCTGCCGTATAGCATTGTTTATGAGTATCATCACAAAGTATGTGATTTGGTCTCATATTACAAACTGCCTGTGGTTTTGCCACCTAGACACAGGTAAAGCTTGAAGTCTGAACAATTTGCTTTCACTCACAAGTGCTCATATGGGACTCCCAGAACATATAATAATGGTTTAAGGTTAGATTGTTCCAATTCATCCCTGCCCATTCTTCACTCCTACTCACATCAAGCACGGAAGATCCAGCTTCAGATATCTTTAACCCTTTGATTTTCCCATATATTTCAAATTACTCCATTAGCTAATCCACTGTACATTTTCGACTATATGTCCATGCAGTTCATACCTTTATTTCTAAATTCTGATTACATACTATTTTCAAAACAGAATGTTACAAGTAAACAACACTTTCTTTGTAGATTTGGTCTCACAACCGTCATCACAGTTTGGCTCTCATTCTCTCTTAAAAACATCTCTCAATCCTTCTGTGAGTTACAACTAGGGTAACCAGATAACTTATTTTCCAAAACATAACACTATTGAAAGGACAGGGGGACAATATCAATAACAACTGAATAACAGTTGTAAACCAAGACTCTCCCAGGAAGACCAGGATATGTGGTCATTCTTTGGGTCTTGTTAAGGCAGGAAGTCTGATAAATATTTGCACACACCCACAAGATAAAGTAGCTTAATTATCTTTTTCCACCTGAACCTAATAAATGTTCCTAATATACCACTTTCTGGGCCTGAAGTCCCCCCTTAGGCCTATCTCATAGCTTTCCCAATAGTAAAAATTATAACTGTTATAGATCAGTTAGCATTACTTTCATGGGGGGGGGACTTTGGACTATACTATGGATTATTCTTTCCCTAGCTAATAAGAAACAACCTATAATTAACACTGGACAAACCAGTTAGAGTTTTTACTTTTTTATATATTCTCTGTGAGGAGAATATTATTCTAATAGCGATGGTTTTATTAAACTACTGTTTTTGTGGCCCGCTGCCATTACTCAGAAGAAAAGAGTTATTACAGATAATGTTGCTGATAAATTGATGATGAGAAAAATCAAAGTCTTTTAAAATTTTATGAAGAGTCATTAAATCTATTGGGGGTAATTCACTGACTGTAAATACAAAGCTCTTGAATTAAAATTTCAGCTGAATGGGAAGTGGGAAAAATATTGATGCTGAGAAACTGGGAAATAGTATATGAGACAAGTTAAAAAATACTTTAACTGCTACACTGCAAATGCAACTGAGTAGTTCATTATAGGCAGTCATTCTGAAGTGATAAAATGATAAACTGAATTACTTCATATTTTCCACTTATCTTTTCAGACTGCCGTTTTTGTCCACACTGTAGAGCCCTCTTAAATGAACATTAAACTCTTTAACAAAAGGATGGATCATTTACAACTGATCTAAAGATATGCAAACAGAAGACTAGTGCCATCTATTGGAATATATATTGCCTTTAAATGCTTAGGGGCAGAAGGATGATATATTTCTCTTATCATTCCAGAGGCAAAAAAAATCCTCAGGGTTATAATTTAAGAAATAAATAGTTCTAAAACATCAATCTTTATAAAGGCATTACAATGTGCATGATATCATGTTTTTAAATTCTCATAATTTTAAATCAAATAATTTATATATACAAGAGCTCAGCCAAAAAGTAAAAAAATAAAAAAAATTCCAGGGTCCCAAACATTCTAGGGATATGCTATTGGAGACTAAAAGACAGGATGAATGCAAACTTATTTTCTGATTTCTCTCTAGGGCAGTAGTTCTCGGCATTTAGAATGCACTGAGGCATACGTTGAAAATGCAGCTTCTCAGACCTCACTTTGCATAAGATGAAATATGAGGTGCTTGTGGGACTCACAGTTGGAAATATATAGTATTTCCTTGGACAGGCAGATCTGAAGCAGAGATGGGAGCTTGGCTTAGAATGGCACATTTCTAACCAAAAACAGGTGTTTGAGATCTAGAGCAAAAGCCATAGAACAGTTCACAAAGCAGAATTACACACACTCATGTGAAGAAGCCCATAACCTAACTGTGCCAAATTCTCTGCATTTAGATGGTAAAACTGATCTTGGGAATAAGATGACTTGGGTAGTTATTTTCAACATTTTATCATGGAATCAGAGAATGTCACAGGTGGAATGCAACCAAGAAATCGTTTCATTCGAGCTTATTAATTTATCAGCGAAGAAACTTGCCTAGAGAGATTAAGTGACCTAATTGGGGCCACAGAGTTTGTTGTCAAACTGATCACAATGTTTTTTCCAATCTATTATACAACGTCTAAATCAACTTTTGAATCATTGTTGAATCCAGTACTAAGCAGACATAAGCACATTTAATTCCAAAAGAAAATTTAGCTGTAAGGGAAGTACTTAAGAGACCAGCCTTCATCTACCTTCAAACTATAGAAATGGCTGCTCTGCTCTGCTCTGCAAATAAGGCCTTGAACTGTAATAATCCATACAGCAGCAAGAGCGGAAGCAGCTTAGCTAGGCTTTCTCTGAACTGGGCTTGATTCAAAGTTATAACTCCTGTGTGTATTTACGGGTATGTGCATGCATGTGCGTGTATGTCTGAAAACAGAAAGAGCTTGGGGATAAGAATGCAGTGGGAGCAGAGTAACTTTAGGTGATAAAATCACATTAAAAGCGGAGAGGTCACCTTGTATTTAAAAATCAGCACATCATCTTGCTGATCTAAGGTTAAACTTGCAGGTGAAAGGTGTTATTATATTGATGTGAGTTTGTTTTCTTAGAGCTCTGTGGAATTATATCCCTAATTATGACTTATCTATTTACCTGATAAAATCCAAGTAAGGGGTTTATGCCAATAATAAAGATGACCATCTAACGGAATAATCCTGTCTAAGTCTGGATCAGTTTATGACTGTATTAGCTTTCGATTGCTGCATAACTACTTATCACAAATCTAGCTGCTTAAGACAGTCCTCACTTAGGAATCTCACATTTCTCTAGGTCAGAAGTCAGGGAATGCTTGGCTGAGCCATCTTCTGAGGGTCTCACAGGCCAAAGGCAAAGTGTCAGCTAAACTGGGCTCTTATCTGGAGGCTCTGAGGAAGAATCAGCTTCCAAGCTCATTCAGGTTGTTTGCAGAATTCAATTTCTGTGGCTGTAGGTCTGAGGTACTGTTTCCTTGCTAGCCGGCAGCCAGTGGCTACTCTCAGCTCCAAGATGCACCCACATTCCTTCTCACTTGGCCCCCTTCATCTTCAAAGCTAGCAATGGTGCATCAAACCCCTCTCACACTTCAAATCTCTGTGATGTCTTCTCCTACCAGATGGAGAACACTGAGTTTTTTAAGTCCTCACCTGACTGGGGTGAGGACTTAAAAATCCCTTTACAGCAAAATCCCTTTACAGCAATATTTAGATTACTGTTTAACTGAATAACCAGAAGACAAGAATCTCAGGAGACAGTCTTTAGAATTCCGCTTGCCACACAACATTTTATCTATGGCACAAAATACTGAGAGCATTCTTTGTACTCTCGATATTTTGAAATATCTTTGCAACATCCTTTAATGTCACGTATACTGGGAACTTCACTTTCTCTGAAACATCTTTATCCTTTTTATCACAACCAGTTTCCTCATTTATGTTGGTAATTCCACCTTCATTAAGTTCCTCTGGCTGCATACCTTGGGTCTCTAGAATGCTGGCAGTGTCAACCACTCCTGTGATCAGCCATCTCCTAATCTCATCAAATCTCACTTTCAGTGTTATCAAAATTAGAACTCTTTTCTTGAAAATAGAATGATTAGATGCAGAACATGATAGCGGTAAGTAAACTCTTTTGAAAAATAGATGTTTCTTTTACTGCAAATTTATATTTTGTGAGAATGCTGAGGGACCCAAACTCTATTAGGTAGCCAAGAAGTATATTATCTTGGGCACATTATATAATTTTCAGGCAGAGGTTTCTCTAACAGGGTAGGGTAACTAGTTGAAAGCAAGAGTATAAGTACCATTTCCAAAGGAAATGATGATGATGATAATGTTATTATTTTAATTAATTTATTTCACCTCAGGCCAGGGCAGAGGCTTTCTTATCTGTTGTTTCTGCAGTCAGGAAGACCTCTGTTTCTCTCCTTTTACTCTGCCCATCCTTTCACTAAGGATGTAAAGATCATCTCAGGTATCTTGTATTTATGGGGAGTGTAATGAGTGGTCTCGATTTGTGATGATGGAGGCCTAATCTCCCATTCTCACGTGGAAGTTCCTGGTTTCTGTATGTCCTCCAGTGCAGCCCCATTTTCTGTTTTCACTTGTGTCTCTGGTTTGTGTTTAGTATGTGCATGTATGTGTGTAGAAGAGAGAGCTATTTCCCATACTTTCTTGGGAGGATAGCAAAACACTTAATAGCATCTTTGTTCCAGTTTAATCATCATCCAGGTTCTTTTTGCACCAAGAAGTCTTTTTCCAATATCTAGACCACGATACACATAGAAGTGGAAGTCTAGTTCACGTTTTGGTATACATTTTGTTACATATGTACATATCCCTAAACAATATATAGCATTGTTTTGCATATTGTTAAGCTTCAAATGAAAGGTATAAAATTATAAGAACAAACGGTTTGCTAAATATTTTATTTGTGCAGCCCTGGTTATTTTCACTTCTGCATATGACTATATATATATATTTTTTTTTTTCTTTATCTAAAAAAAAAAAAAATTAATAGATTTCTGGTAGCATGGGTTAGTTACTAAGCACAATGTTCTTTTTTTGGACAGAGTTCTTAAGCCTGCCTTATTAAATATCTTAAATCTATCATTTTTGCCTTATTTTATTGGTACTTACAATAAACTATTTGAAATATTAGGCTTGGGTTTGAAGGGGATATCTTTATTTAATATGATCTTTGCTGCAGGATTGGGACTTATTTTATTTTTATTTTATTTTTTTTTAAACATCTTTATTGAAGTATAATTGCCTTACAATAGTGTGTTAGCTTCTGCTTTATAACAAAGTGAATCAGTTATACATATACAATATGTTCCCATTTCTCTTCCCTCTTGCATCTCCCTCCCTCCCACCCTCCCCATCCCACCCCTCTAGGTGGTCACAAAGCACCGAGCTGATCTATATATTTTTAATGGGTAGTTATATCACTTTCAATTTTTTCCTATTACAGACAATGCTACAAGAGGTGGAAATATTGGCGCATTGGTTATGCATATCAACTGCAATAGATATTTCCAAATTGCTTTCCCAAATATTTTTACTATATTACAGTCCAGCAGCAACGTGCGAGACTTTTAATTGCTCCGTGTACCTGTCAGAGTTGATATCATCACCCTTTCTTAACTATTCTGAGTGGTATAGATTGGTATTTAATTTGCTTTTAGCTTGTATTTCTTCAAAACTAAGTGAACTTTTCACATCTTTTTTGTCGTTTGGATTTCTTATTCTATAAATGCTGTTCTTTTACTTCGTCCATTTGTCAATTGTATAATTATTTTGTCAATAATCTTTTATCGGTTATAAGAACTGTTAACACTTCTACTAGCGTGTTATGGCATTTTGTTGTTGTGTGTTTGTTTCTAGGATGACAGTGCATAGAAAGTTTTACTTTCATTACAGTTCAACATATCAATCTTTTATGTTTGTTGCTTTTATTTACTTAAGAAAACTTCCCTTGCCTACAATTATGAACATATCCTCCTATATTTCCCTCTAAAGGTTTGATGTTCTACTTTACTACAGTAAGTCTTAAATCCTCATGGAAATTAATTTTTGTGTCTGGAGTACAGTTTTAATATCTATGGTTAATCTATTCCAGAACAATGTAAGTTTATAGTCTACTGACTATACTACCAGTTTAGTCATACATCAAGATGACAAAAATGTGTTTGTTTTTCCATCTAATTCTGAACTATCTTCTATTCTAGTTTGTTTCTGCACCACAACCACACTAGCTGTTCATCAAAAAGATCTTGTTGATACTTGTGCCTTGCTTTTCATATAAATCTTAAAATTAGCTTATCAAGTTCCATGAAAATGTCCACTTGGATTTTAATCAAGGTTACTTACATATATTTGGAGTGATGATACTGAGCCTCCTATCCATTAACATCCCATTAATCTCCATTTATTTGGGTTTTCTTTATGACTCTTCATTTATTTGAGTTTCCTTTAACATTCCAGACGAAAATTTTCTCATTTGCTCCACAAAATTTTACACCACTCTTGTTATATTTGTATTACATAGGACCATATGTACTCTTGTTGCATTACATTATAAATGCACCATTTAAAATTTTTTATTGTTCTGATTTTGAATCCTGATCTTATATCTAGCAACTTTAATATCCAGCAACTTTACTGCATTCCATCATTACTTGCAGTGGTATGTTCATAGATTGTATACAATTATCCATTTAGGTATCATCTGAGAATGAGAATTTTGTTTCTTCCATTCCTGCTTTTAAAGGGAATGCTTCCAAGTATTTACCATTAAGCAAAGCAGTTGTAGATCTTGATACATACGTTATCAGTGTATGGAAGTTCTTTAGCCCTTGTTTCTATATGGTTAGTAAGTACTTTTAAAGTTAATAGTTGGTATTGAATTTTACACACTATTTTTCTGTATTGAAATATTCACATGGTTTCTCTCTAATGGTGATGCAATGGGTTTTTTTTATTTGAATTTTATTTATTTTTTATACAGCAGGTTATTAGTTATCTATTTTATACATACTAGTGTATATATGTCAATCCCAATCTCCCAATTCATCACACCACCACCACCACCCCGCCCTGTGATGCAATGATTTTCTGAGTCAAAATCTTTCCTGGGGTTAACCAGACTTGTTGATAAAGTTTATTTTTGATATTTTAAAGGAGTTGGTTGCCTAACATCTTCATAATACACTTAGCCTATAATGATTTTCATTTCTTGCTATATTGTTTGTAAAACTCTAAGTGTCTAGATTTTTTTTGTATACTTGGGCAGACATGGGATTTTTTTTTAAGTTCTAGTAGTTAAATTACAACATTTATTAAATTTTAAGGTTAAAAATAAAAATTCCTTGAGTCACTTTTGATAAGTTATATTGTTAAATATATTTTCCATTTTCAATGTTTTCAGTCACTGTCTTAAAGTTTTCATCAGTATCACAATTTTTTCACTCTGCTGTTAACTGCAATTTCTTTTAAAAAAATTAGTCCTTTCACTTATTAAAAATTTTCTTGCTTCAACAAAGTGCACTGGCCTTGCACTAGCATTCTACTTTTGCTTCTATTGCTTCTGTATTTTTGTTTTTAAACTGTGGGCAAGTCTTTGCTGCTGAACGTATTTTCTCATTTCTGAAATGAATTTAGTATTTCCTTTCCAGCTCACATATTTCCACTAAGGCTCGAGTAATAATGATTGAAGTTTTCAAAATGGAAAAAACAAAACCAAGGATTTTTGTTTATTGTAGATAAACCTGTAAATTTTTTTTACAGGTTTATCTACAATATCTTTCTGAACAAGTGCATCCCTTATAACAAATATTTTCTTTCAAAGCATAACAGGCATCTTTGGGAACATGTGGAAGAATCAAAAAGCTTGTGCCCTCCACAGCAGGGTGAAACTTTCAAATGTGACGTTATCTCTGAGAACCAGCAATTCACTAACCATGGTAATTGAAGACTAATATGAAAAGATGTTTAAAGAAAGCTCTTCCTGAATCCTTAACTACTTGAGCATACTTCATTTTCTTTGTCAACATCAAGCAACCATTTATTAGGTTCCTGACTTCATGCTACACGCCAGTTAAAACCAAGTATCTAGGGAGTTAAAAGGTATGTGATTTTTTTTCTTTTTAAATATAAAGATCATTAGTTAGAAAACATGAAAACAATCTCAAAAGTCCTACTGTCAAGTGGATTTAGTAGAGCACTGAGATCTTGCAAATACCTCATTTCAGAAAAGTAGGTTAGCATGAAATATATTAATTCAAATCTAAACATATGAAATAGGATCCAAAAGGATTTGCTGCAGCTGCATCTGAGTGTTTGGTGACTTAACACCACGTCACATGTCAATAAAGTCCCCTGAGATATCCTACTGCAACTGGTTTCCTCTGGTCCCATTTCTATAATTTTTATTCATCTAAATATTATTTCCAATTTGGGACTGTTTCTTTAACGAACTAGAACATTTAGCAAACTACTGATTTGATCAGTACTAAGGAGCAATATATACAATTTCTAGGGAAGTGCTCCAACTTTGGAATAGGGACTGGAATAAATGAAAAATCTCTGAATTATCTAAAAACAAAATGACAGACCTAAATAGTTGGAGTAAAACGAAAAGTATTGGAAAAAATTACCTTTAGAAAGGCTGACTCATTTTTGCTATGAATCATTTGCCTCTTGAGAGCAAGAGTCGTATTAGATCAAAATGGTGATAAAGTGTATATATTAAGATAGCTTGAGTGCCATTTAAATTGAACTATCCTTCACACTGGACTTAGTGACAGGATCGTATTGTATTTATTTTACCACCTTCTTATTTGTTATGGTAAAGGGAAAATTGTATAGTTTGTTTCTTTCACTGGATGTTGCAGAGAGCTAAATCTGCACTATTAGATGGAGAAACAAAGTTGGGCAAAATTCCTCTATCTGATAAAACTCATTCAGGAGAAAGTGACTAAGGTTCAACAGTGGTTCAACATTTATTTCACTATGTGAATACCCAAGAAACGTACAATTTTAAAAGATGAACAGAGTCCAAATAAAGTCATTTTTTAAAATTTTGTTTATTGTAATTGTTTACCAATGGGGAGACGCAGTTTATTTACACCAGCAGCCATGGGGCAAGGGGAATACACAGTTAGTTAGCAACCTGTATAGGATGGACTACCTATGCAAAAATAAGACTCTCCAAAACAAAGGACAATGGTGAGCTTCACTACACTTCCCCGATGATCCCAGCATGCGATAATGCCAGGCAATGGCCCCTGGGCATGCGGTGGTGGGAACTAATGTATGGAAGAAAAAGCCACAAACCACAGAAATTTGTAAAGAACCCCTTCCCCCCCATACACACACACACACTCAGATACATAATAGAATTACAGGGTGATCAATACACTTAATTGAGGAGATTAGGACAGGAATTCTGCTGTTAAGAGGAAAGATAGGGAAAGGGAGAGTTCCTAACCACTGTTAACTATATGGTAGGGAGCATTCTCTCCCCCAAAAAGAAAGGAGTTAGTTGTCCCCTCAGGGCACCTGTTGGACCTAGCCCACCTCATACCCAACCAGGACCGGGGGCTACTGCCCTAATAATGGGGAGCAAAAAACAAAAACACAAACCAAGAGGGAGGTAATATGAACCAACCATTACTCAAAACTATTTCCACTTCTCCCTCCTCTAACCAGGAGAAAAGGCCAGAAAGGAAACAGTAATGTCACAATCTAAGCTCCCTCTCTGAAGGAGGAGTGGACCATGGCCTTACCTGCAGCCTGCTTCCCAGCTATTATCTTTAAGTAGGCCAGAGTCTCACTTAGACCCTCCTTTCCTTCTGCATCCCCTCAGAAGGAGATGTCTCTAAAAAAGGCAAGGGCAGATAACCCAACATTATTTCAGTTCTTGCCAGGGTTTGACTTTTTAAACAGTTATTACAACTCTTGGATTGAAGACCAATCTGTAGCTAGGCCCTCAGCCTGAGCAGGACAACTCTAGAGGGAGAATGCAATAATAAACAGTCTCGAGGCCCTATTACTATGCTTCCCTTAACCCTCTAGAGTATGTAACCCAAATCAGTCCATACAGTCCAAACAGCTCCTTCTGGGATAAGGACGGATACATGCACAGCAAGGGTTAGAGAAAATGGATCAGAACCTACGCCGTCCCTGTGCCACTCGGCCTTGACTGCTTTTCTGCTTAGGTCCTAGGGGGCAGTATCCAAGTGGAGGTGGGAAGATATAACTCCTCAGGAACTAAGACCCAGCAGGAAGGCATACCAGCAAGGAGTCCTACAGGAGAAATGCTTAGGCATGACACTGCTTTTCATATACAAAAAATTACTTTCTCTTCCCATCCTAATCCCAATAGAGGGAGCCATAAGAAAGATTCTGCTCTCTCTCACAAAAACAAGAAAACAAAACAAACTTAAGAGAAGCCCAGGAAAGGGAAACTGGGCAGCCTTCAGAAGTAGGAGCATCAAGAGAGAGAAACTGAAACTGGTCAGCGCGAATATAGAGCGACAGGCAGCACCCGGGCTGATGAGCTGCACCAGATCGGCACGGAGCAGGGGGCTGGAGGGACACGGGGCCAAGCCAGACAAAGGAGGCTGGGCCCCTTACTGGGGCACAGAATGAGGTAAGAAAACATTTCAAATAAAAGCAGCACCGTTCCCGCTCACCTTGGGGCTCCCACCCCTATACACTTCATCAACTTCAACCAGGGCGTCAAGTGGAGGGTAGTTTTTGATACTCAGCTCACACTTCCCATCCTCCCCTATCCCATTCCCTAAAACCAGAGGGTTACTGGGGGCCATTTCCTGACTTCCAACAACAAAAGGACAGATCTTGTTGTCAAGAAGGTCCAAAGGGAACTGAGTGGAAAGGGCTGCCCTTCGGGAGGGGCAGAGAAGGTGGTGACAGTCTAGATGTTCCCTGCCACGGAGCTCTGTGACTGCCCAACCCAAGGAACAGGGGCGTTCAATAGGATACTGCACAGTCAGGTGAGGGTGGACCCAGTCCTGCTCCTTGGCTCCTAGCACTAACCCATTCACATTAGTGAGCGCAGCTGAAACAGGTCCCCTCCGGGCTCAGCTTTCAAACCACAGCCTCCTGCACAGCCATGATGCTCTTCCATAGTTCACTCCTGCCCCGAAAGTGGCAGGCAGGTAGTGACCTGGCATAATAACCAAGTCAGACCCATGGACTTGCTAGGTCACGAGTAACTCAGAGTAGGAAAATGCCCCACCGAACTGTTGTCCACAGCACAGTACATCCAGATATGAATCCTGCAGTTTGAAAGATCGTGCATAGTCGCAGAAGGCCCTGCTACCTCCCCAAGGGACCATAACTTAATCCTCAGCCTGCCTGGATAACCAAGTCATTCATCTGCTAAGCCTATGCCACCAGGTGGGGTGCAAGAAATAGGGCTCTGTTCAGCAAAACGCTAGCCCATGTCCCCAACTCCGCTGAAGTCACTGTTAAACGCTGGACCTTTGGGAAACTGGTGGCTTTGAGCTTTTCTTCTTGTTGGTGTCAAGACCACAGAACTTCTCCTACCAGATTCAGCTGGGAATTCTTTTTCTTGGCTTTCCCAGATCGGAACGATTAATATCCAGATCTCATAAGTGACTTTCATTTGTCTTGGAGAAGCCCAAATCAGAGGCTCAGAGATCAGAGGTGCAGTCCCACTGAGGCCCAACAATTAAGGCCTGACCATCAGTTATGTCCAAACGGTCAGTTATCCAGAAAGCCCTTGACATCAGGCAGACAGAAAGGCTGAGGAACCAAAGAACTTTATATGCTGAGCACACAGATGCTCACCTGTGCACTGGGGACAGTACAGGGTTCTTGTGCACTTTCTGGTGGGTTTAGAAATCAACCACTGCCTGGCGTGCAGGATGCACAGCACCGCCCCTCCTGTCCAGGATTTCAAAGCTGATCCAAAAGTAATACATTTATACAAGGATCCGAATTCCTAAATTCTCCACTCCAAGTTTTTAAAGGCTAGGTTCTTCAATGGGAACTGGGACTTTTGTCTGATTTTTTTTTTTTTTTTTTTTTTTTTTCTACTTAGCTACCTAACTTCTCAAAACCACAGGACTGGTCTATGTTATTGTCCTGGTCACCCTCAGACTCTCATGTTGCAGCTACTGGAATTCCGGAGGTGAGCGTTGCAGCTGCTGATCAGGCCCATTCCCAGATTCTCCGGGAAGGGAGCAAAGCGGGAGGCGACACGCTCCTTTATCTTCCACTGGCTGAATGCCAAAATCCTTCACGCTACCAGTCTCTGCGAATTCCAGGTAGAAGTACCCACACTTGACTGCCCGGTGCACCTCAAAGCAGAAGCCCAAACAAGAATCCTCTATTAGGTCTACGTATATCTCCTGAGCGATGGCCTCTAGCTTGTTAGTATCCAGGTTAGCCAACGAAATTTCCTCCATTTTAATCTGTACACGACCGTGGAGAGGGCGCTCGGATTACTCACAGCTGCACGGGCGGCAACACGTCGGGCTCGGCCGGCCGCGCCTAGGCCTACAGGCCTGTCAGGGCCGCGTCTTCAGCAGCGAGGGCGGAGGCGTCGCGGCGGCAGAAGCAGGGCAGCTGCAGCAACCAGTGGCGACTGCTCCGGAACCCCAGGTATCTCCGTTTCTTTTGGCGTCTCCCCGGGCCTGGGACTTTCAGCTCGGGCTGGCCCCAGACTCACCGCCGCCAAACGGTCTCAGTGCCTCTCTCCGCGGCCCCGATCTCTTCCGCTCGCTGGTCCGGGCTTAGCCCCGCCTCCCCACTTCCGCTCCTCAGCACGCCTGCGCATTGGCCCCGCGCAGACTCGCCGGGTTCCTCCCTATGCGCAGCTGCTTGGGTAGCCCTGGAGTTTTAGGAAAACGGATGGGAAGAACTAAAACGTATCAGACTGTCATTATCTCTAATTGTGAAAAGATGATAAGGATGCTGTTTTATGTTATTTTGTTTGCAGATTTAAACACTTGCTAATGAATTCTTCGTCCATGCTTAATCGATTCCCTCTTGAAAAAGACAAATGACAACTATGTGCACATTTGTGGTAATGATCTGAAATACAGTTTTAGGACTAGTTCTCCTGATACGTTTGAAAATTCGACATATAATTGACTTACAATCATTTATACTACTGCCGCAGTTGTCATTTAAATCCACTAGATGGTGCAAGGAAACAAATTACACTAGAGTTTATCTTTCAGTCTTTTTTTGAATGAAAAACTAGGCACTAAAGACGTTAATTCATATATATTGATAATATGAACCCAAGGCGTTTATTTCACTTATAAGACCATTAAGTCAGTGTGACTATAAATAGATCATCATATACTGTACACCTCTAAAATAATTCAAAGAGAAAATTATATGTATATTTTCTATTGTAGAGGGAGGAAACCTGAAATATGTTAAATACACTGGGAGGTAAAGGAATCTTTTCCTAAAATTGTGCTGCATGAATTGTGGGATCTAGAGCCAGTCTACCTGAGTATAAATCCTAGATCCAACATTTAACAGTTCTGTTTCCTCATCTGGATAAAGCTAGTTCCCATTTAATATTTAAAATTAAATGATATTTAAAAAAAATTCTTCTTGTGACAGCTTCTTACATGTAAGTAAGCATTCAGTAACTGTCAGCTATTTTAATCATATTAGTTACGGACTTGAATATAAGAAAATTTTCCTGTATCTTGTTAGTTTCTGCCCCCACCACTGTGAAATAGAGCAGCCTCTTGTACCTTTATACTTTATTAAAATATAGCTGTAGCCAAAGAAACAAAATTTAAAAAACAATACATATTTGTATCTGTCTGATTCTATAATTTCCTTTCCAGAGTAAAGGAAAATATAGACATGTATCTTTCCAGACAGATACAAATAAGAACTTTCTAATGTATATGATCATCAGAACACTATTAAATAGTTTTAGAATTCATTCTTAATATCTTACTCTATATTTTTATGAGTAGAAGGTTAAGTACCAGTTTAACTTATTGGTTTATGAGTACTTAGCTGGTACTTGTACCCATCCAAATTTTCTGATTGTGTATTTTATCATCTTAAAAAACACAAATTGGCAGATATGGAGGAATTTGAAAGCCTAAGCTATTTAAGACCCATGCATGACAAGAATATTTTTATCTGGGACATAACTTTTTTTCCATTGCAGCCTTTGTGTAATTTATACATTCTCCATTCAAAAATTGGTACCATGTTTTGATATAAGTTGAAATCTGCATATAGCCATGTGCTAAGCCATAAAATATAATGATCAAGTGCATAAGTTCTTGAGTCAGACTGCCCCCCTCCTACCAGTTACTATCTATGTGAACTTGCCTTATCTACTTCTGTAAATCACAGTTTTCTCATTGTAAAATGTCAATGACAATTCCCATCATAAAAGCTTGCTGTGGATTTAAACTTGACAATGAACTTAAAAGTCTTCACAAAGTGTCTGACAAATAGTATATAATATTGTTTACCTACCTATTACATGTCTAGTTAGGTAAGAAGATACAGATGTAAATACAATCATTTCCACTCACTCCTCTCCCATGCCTTCTCCAAATTTAATTTAAAGCAGTGATTCTCAAATATTAATGTGTATATAAACCACTCAGAGATCCTTTCAAAATGCAGATTATGATTCATTAGCTCTGGAGTAGGACCTGGGTTTTCGCATTTCTAACATATTTGATGCTGCTGGTTCGTGGACCATACTTTGAGTAGCAAGGAATTAAAATGGCTTGATAGTGGGCAACTGTTCTTCATAGTGATTGACTCCCATATAGTTTGTTCTCGCCAAATTATCATGAGAGACTTTGCATGCTTGATTTTGACAGAAGAAGAATAAGTGATTGTTTTTCTACCCTTTAAATCCTCCGTATATTGCGAGAGTTAGAACTCAAATCTGCAATTTATTTAATGAAGAGTGGTAGTCAATAAAGCTTACTTCAAAATATATACAAGAGACCGTAATATTAATTGAAATTCAGATAATCAGGGCTATGACTAGGTTTAGATTTCCTGTCAGTATTTTATTATATTTACTCTTAGAAAAAGAACACTCTCATGACACTGAAAATGTGTACTTATGCTCATTGTCACCTTGTCACCTCTCTTCTACTTGTATCATTTAAGATGGCCTTACTTCTTGTTAAAACGTACTGAAACTCTTTATGTTAAATCAATGACATGTCACAAAATGAAGTAAGAAAGACCTTAGTTCCAGTGCAATTAATAGGGTTGAAGGTATTTAAGCCTTTGGCATGCAAATATTTTTAAAAATAGAAACTCTCCATTATCTAAATCATTTTTCTCAATACAAAGCAAGTAACAGGGGTTGATTCTTCATAAAAGAGTGATCTTCAAAGAATATGTACATCATATATGCTTAAAATATTTAGTGTACAAATTAAGGGAAGTAAAATTGTATTGTGAAATTTAATTGTCTTTGATTATTCTCTTCCCATTCAATAACTGTAATATATGCAGTGGGAGAATCAGCTTTTGCAAAGAGGAGCATCTTTTAAATTACTTAAAGGTTTTTATTAAAGACTGAAATTCCATATTTTTTTTTGTATTCACATAAAATAAAACAGTGAGACAGCAGCGTGCATTCAGGAATAGACCTGGGAGCCAAAAGACCTGAGTTGCTGTCCTTTTTCTGCCACTAACTTATCAGGTGACCTTTGGCAAAAAGGCGAATTCACATTTGTAAAAACATGGACTCATGTTTTCTGAATATCCCTTTTAAAACCAAATTTCTGTGAATCAAGAAATCTGAGGAAATAGCTTTCACCAAATTAAGGGTCAAGTCACTTCTTATGTACCGGCCAACAAAGTTCAAATGTTGGATCCTGAGGGTTTTCTTACCCCAAACTAATCTGCTCTCCTACCTAGGGCATCTTGAAGCACCTCCACATGTTTGGGTTAAGAGCATTATTCATCTACTGAATACCAGGTGCGTGTTGTAATTATTTTGCCTAACATCTGAAGATGTTGCCTGTATGTGTATGTGGTCATTTTTAGTGGAAAATTTTAATTTATCTAGTGATTTTGACTCCTATGAAATCCATTTTCATCTATAAAATATTAGTTAAAACTTTACTTGCTTTTCTTTAGTTACCTAGGTTTTTAAGGTAAGTGAATAGTAAATCAGAGAGAGAGAGAACATTTGACTATATTGTCTTCTTTTATTCACATGACCATGCTTTATGTCAGAAATAAGCTATATAGTATTATGCCTTTTTGTCTGTAATTTGCTAAAAGAAACATATGTGTGTCATAGCTCAACAGTAAACACTCACATGTCCTTCTAGGCATGACCAGCTTGAAGTGTCAAATCCATCCTCTGCTGAAATCCATTTTTCAGGATTTGCATTTAAAAACTGATTATCATGACTTCCATGAGATTCTGAGATGCCAAAATTTGATATTAGATAAGGGTGCCACGCTAAAATTGCGATGTCAAAAATAAATTTACGATTTTAATCTGCCCTACTAAATTGTGAAATCAAGGTGACAGTGAGCTTTGGCATTTATGACAACTCTGGCTTCTGCTCTACTAAAGAAAAAAACACTGTAATCCTGAGCTAACTACACTTAGTAAGTAGTGTAGTATGCTAATCTAAAATAACAATTTTAGGACTTAGCATAACACAGTCTTTTTTTTAAAAAATTGATCTTTTGATAAATCAGTTGATCAGCATCATTTTGATCTATGGAAAGGCTCTCTGGAATTATTTCCATATATTTGTATGTACAGGAAAATGTTAAAAATATTTTTCAAGTGTTTATGACACTGCCTTTGAAGATTATAAGCTATTTCTTAAATAAAAATATAATCATTATTGCTGGCCTCTCCCTATGTGAGAGAGTCGGCCTGGTAGTGCAGAGAAGGATATCTGTTTACCTTATATATGAATATAAGGATGGGCCCAGAAAAATGTAAACTTAAACACTGAAAATCATTTCTTTTTTAAAAAATTTTATTTATTTATGTAGGCTGTGTTGGGTCTTCATTGCTGTGCACTGGCTTTCTCCAGTTGCAGCTAGTGGGCGCTACTCTTCGTTGCGGTGCACGGGCTTCTCACTGCGGTGGCTTCTCTTTGTTGCAGAGCATGGGCTCTAGGCGCATGGGCTTCAGTAGTTGTGGCTCGCGGGCTCAATGGGCTTAGTTGCTCCGCGGCACGTGGGATCTTCCGGACCAGGGCTCGAACCCATGTCCCCTGCATTGGCAGGCGGATTCTTAACCACTGCGCCACCAGGGAAGTCCTTGAAAATAATTTCTGATTAGGCAATGCTGATGTGATGTGGCAACAATTAACAGAGACTTTAAAAAAAAAACCTTATTTAAGAGAATTTCAAGCTTACAGAAGAGTTGCAAGACTATTACAAATAATAACTTCTATATACCTACTCTTCACCCAAGTTTACTTAACATTTTGCTCCTTTTACTTTCTCCATCTCTCTGCCTCCCTCTCTCTGTTTCTCTCTATCTCCCCTCCCCCACCCCACCGCTGCCCCCTCCTCTCTGAGGTTTCCTTATCACAAACTACTCTGAACTATTATTTTTCCTAATCTATATGGTCAGTAAATTGCAGATATCATTCCCTATTATCCCTAAATATTCAATGTGTGTGCCTTAAGAACAGGCATTCTGGGCTTCCCTGGTGGCGCAGTGGTTGAGAATCTGCCTGCCAATGCAGGCGACACGGGTTCGAGCCCTGGTCTGGGAAGATCCCACATGCCGCGGAGCAACTGGGCCCGTGAGCCACAACTACTGAGCCTGCGCGTCTGGAGCCCGTGCTCCGCAGCAAGAGAGGCCGAGATAATGAGAGGCCCGCGCACCGCGATGAAGAGTGGCCCCCACTTGCTGCAACTAGAGAAAGCCCTCGCACAGAAACGAAGACCCAACACAGCTATAAATAAATTAAAAAAAAAAAAAAAAAAAAAAGAACAGGCATTCTTTTACATCACCACAATATAATGAGCGAATTTAGGATTTTGACTTGTTTAGGAATTACCTAATATCTTAAGTCTAAAATAAACTCCATATACAAATATTTCCAATTGTCCTAATAATGTCCTTTATAGTAATTTTTTCCCTGGATCTAATCCAAGACTACATATTGCATTTACTTACTGTGTCTATTCAGTTTCCTCTAATCGGAACAGTTATATAGCTGAGAATTTTGAAAATAAAAGGATATTGTACACAAGGTCAAAGACATTCCATTTCAATCAAATGTGAGTAGAATAAAAAATATTTTTAAGGACATGCAATTTCCCTAATTAAAGCCTTGATTATGGTAAAAATGTATCTTAGCAGATCAGGACGCTGTACCAATGTTGCTTGAAAATAAAAATGATGATGAAGAAAGTTCGTCTACCAGAGTAAGTTTGCCATACTGACATGTCAGGGTTTTTTTGACATAGATGCCTTCTGGAACTTCTATTACATCCATTTTTAGATATATTTAATGACAGTAATATTGATTCCTTCCCTTCCCTGCTAACGCATGTACTTTAGGAGATCTTGATCTCGCTAACTCTAGTTTTGCCAAGCACAATACTTCTCAGAAATATAAACCTCAAGGCTGATGAAGAGTTTCTATCATGATTTAAACTGTTGCTTGGGCCTGTCCTGATTAGTAAAACATGCCTTTTGGTTGCTAGTACACATCAGAGTAAACCAATGGAAAGTAACATCTAAACTTAGGAATCATTCAAAATAAAATCATGGCTTTCTTCACTTAACCAGTCTAATAGTAAAAGGAGGAAACTATAATAATATATTCAGGTCTGGTTAAAAAAATTAAGGCCAGAGATGTTAAATGAATTGTCCAACTAGTTGGTGGCAGAATTAGAACTAGATGTTAAGGTTTCTAACTCCGAATTTTCTTTCTGTTACACAATGGTGTCTCCAGTACATACTTTTTAATTTCAAAAAAGTCAGTAGTGACTATTTCCTATAATGCATTTGGTAAAAACACTTTAGAGTCAGCGTTAATATGTAATACATCAAAATCTTACTGCTAATGTAGCATGTACCAGCGGCCAAAAGCATAAAATATTTTTTAATCATTCTTTGCTTATCCACAAGGTGCTAAAACCCATAAAGTGAGGCTCTACAAAATGTGCTCTTTAATTTTTTTATGCTAGAACTTTAAAAGGAGAACTTTTCAGATTAAGAAACCATGCATTCCACAAAAAGATCATAAACTTAATTTAGAATGTATTTTGAGAGAGTTTTAAGAATCAGATGTTCACAGAAAAGTTTTTACTGCCTATAAGTAGTGTTATTTTTAGAAGTTTTTCAACAAATTGGTTTTAAGTTGTTCAGTGCAACATTGTTTCTTTCTATGTTTTTTCCTTCTTTTTCCATAGTTCTTTGCTTTCAAGTTATAGAGAAGTTTTCATGTAATTAATTGAACATACTTTTTTTCTAATTTGACTAATGTCCATTAGGTTTGTTTTTATCTTTTCCCATCAAGAACTGTCTCATATTTTCTTAAGTCAAGCTGTTAGACTGGTGGGTGGGATGCTTTTACTTCTTATATTCCACAGACAGGCATCTGGCAATGGCCACCATGTGAGAGATTAATTTTCTTACAAAAATCCTGGTAAATGTAGAATTAAGAGCAAATTTAGGTACTAACATGATGGTATCTCAGAATCTCTCACAGGTTAATTACAGATTTTTTTTTATTAAAGTAACTCTGGTTTCTCTTGTTGGACTTAAACTCATTTCATATTACCTCTTTTTCCTTCGTTTACCTGAAGCTGCTCTTTGCTTTTCAATTCTCAGAGGAATTCCAGAACCTTGATTTGTCCCTATTGTCAGAGATCATTAGTTGTCTTCTAGCCTCACTTTTTTATATTTGCTAAAACATCATTCTTATGTTATCTTACCCTAACTTTACCCAGTTCTCACTCTGTATGAACATCACCGTCTACTGTTATCTTACTAGTTCTCATTCTATATGGACATCACCATTATTTATGTATTGTATGTGCCTACTTTTGCTTCAAGGCAGAGTTGAGTAGTTGCAACTGAGACCATATGGCTTGTAAGCCTTAAATATTTACCATATAGTCCTTTAAGAAAAAGTTTACCTATGGTTTATGCTATGGTTCTGTTAGAAGGACAAAATAATAGAGAAAGAATTATTATCATCCTTCACTTTTATTATTTTGTTGCCCAACTATTGCATTATCTTTCTGGAGGATATAAGAGGAACCTGGAGATACCATCTCTATAATCTGCTTTTAGCTTTTATTGAACACAATTGAGAATTCAGAATTTTTCATTTTCTACCCTTAATAGCATAGGGAAGAAAATTGACAGAGGAGGATGCTTCACAATTATTAGATCAATTGGAAGATAAATTCAAAGAGACAGATAACAGTACTCTAATGATAATGGTGAAATGGATTATGGATGTGAAATGGATCGTGTAAGTGGAGTCTTAGACAATTAGACAATGAGTCTTCAGATGACAATATCTAGATGAACTTTTCTAGAATATATACGTGAACAAAGTATTTCCAAGAACAAAGGGAGTAGGTGATTTAATCCAGTTGTTAAATAGGAAAAACTTCATCAGGCAATGTTTTACAGTAAGGACCTAGACTATCCTATTTTGCTAAAAGGAGGTGTTTTCATCTTTATTCATCTTTTATGATGTTCGTGTGCCAAAATTTACTTATTACAAAAAAGCTCGTAATGTTTAAGTTTATTTAAAATTTTTGAATAGAGTTGTTTTCAACTATCTTTTTATTCTTACCTCTGTGAATTATTTATTAAATGACAAAATTATTTTTAGGAGTTCATTGGGTCCAGATAAAAAATGATGGTGATAATTTTCTTGGTATATTGAGGGCTAAATATTAATGACAAGAAAGAAAGAAGAAACAAATAAAAAGGAATGAACTTAGGCAAGTTAGATTTAGCAGTTTTAAGTCATAGTTGTTAAAAATTAATGTAATATTTCTGTATTTATGTTAAGCGTTTGTTTTTCTCTGGGAGAGAGCCTGTCTGCATCCCACGCACAATCTCAAGGATTCCAATATAAATAAATTTATTGGCTTTTATAAAAAAGCTTTCTTTTAAAACATACAGGTGGCATGTGCCCTTGAAATAAGTCTGTGCAGTGAAATTCTCTTCTGGTCAAACATAGATGCTCTTACCAACCTTCTTTAGATCAGATGTCAAGTTCCTGCAGTTACTTTGTTTTGTAGTTTTCCTTTGTGGGCCTGCCTTTTCACTTTATTTTTAATTCAAGCAGATGTTTCTCTAGATATATTTTCATGTGCTTACCTCTGGTTTGATAAGTTTTCCTCAGGAATTTTAATAAAATAACAAGGCAGCTTTTTTTCTTAGCCCCCAGATACTTGCTCCCATAAATCCTACATATATAAACAAAGTATGGCGTAGAATACAAGAAAAAGTATATATATACCCTTAAATCAAGATGAGCTAAGAGAAGAAGAAACTTAAACTTCTCTTCTTACACCTGAAACAATCAAGCCAATCTTTGGTACTGTACGTATTGACACTCGCTGATGCAGGAGAGACATGTCAAGTTAATAGTTTCAGGCTTAAAGTAGGCAGTTTGCAAGCTGACAAAGATTTACTCATTTTTTACCACTCTTCCCTACACAGAATACATTATAATTCTATACAGATCTCACTGTATAATGTTGATTTTTTAAAGGAACAACAACATGGAAGAAGACAAGAAATGGGAGAAAGGTGGGAGAGATCTTATTGGTTTCTGATTTGATGCCAATAGCTGCTTGCATTAAGGTCTCAAAAGAGTAAACTCATTACATCTACTCTCTAGTCTCTTTCAGCTATAAGTTTTTCCATATTCATTTTTGTTATAAAAGCATAAATGGCAGTTAAATCCAGGGACTCTGAAGTTTTAGCCTGGGCCACTTACTATTTGTATGACCCTAGGCAATTCTAGTAACAGCTCAGACTTAGTTAGTTCATCTGTAAAATGGACACTGAAATAGTGCTTTCCTTATAAGGAATTGTGAAAGCAAAATAAAATGTAAATTACTTAAATGAATGTTGGACATTAAGTATTCAGTAAACACAACGTATTTTTATAGTGATGTAGGAGAAATACTGATCTTTGAGCTCAAATGACTGGTTTTTAATCACTTATTCCTATATTCAGTAAATACTGAGGGGTTTTTTTCTTTGTGTTTGGAAGTTAAGGTACAGTGATAAAGGAGTCCAATTCTTCTTTCAAGGAGCTACTTAGTGGAGATCGAGTGATAAACATAAACTCATATAATTAAAGTTTATGAGAACTCATAAAAATGTGCATAGAATTCAGTAGGCATACTCAAAATGGAGCGGTCAGTTCTGTGTGCAGAGAAGGGAAAATTTTGTGGGAATGTGACCCTTTGTTTAGGACTTAGAAGAGGAATACATATTGCTTGTCAGTAGTTACAGGTGGAGTGAGGGACATTTTAGGTGGAGAGAGGAGCATGATAGAATAGAGGTATGAAATAATATTGTATTCGTTATCTGTTGTGTTACTCATTATAGCTAGAGTGGAGGAAAACGTGTCTACAATCTGAGGATGGGATGCAGGAGAGGCTGGAAAAAATTTTTGTGGTCATTGAAGGGTTTTTAGAGATTTTTATATTGGAAAGTTTATCTACAATCAATGTGGAGGAATGGAATGTGAAATGAAATGTTATAAAACCATGGGCAGGAAGGGTAACATGAAGACTGTTGTAGTCCGGGTGAGAAATCATAGATTCATGAACTAATACAACAGCACTGAAGATGGAGGAAAGGAAAAATTGTGGTAAATACATAAGGCGTCAAATTGATAGGATTTGTTTGGGTTGCAATAAGAAAAACCTCACAGAATGACAGAACAAATGAAATGAGATATTTAAATAAAAGTGCTTTGTAAAATATAAAGCTGTGTATGATTTTCAGTTGTTAACCACATTCAAGATTATATAATCAATGACTTTAAAGACACAATTAATATTTGTCCAACAAAATATAACTGTTGTCTACTCTTAAAATTTTTAAGGCTTTAAATTGTATTTTAAAATACAATCTTTCAATATTTGTCTAGAGACTGTCCTAATAATCCTAGTATATTTGTGGGAACATATGCCACCTCGATAACTGTTTCCACGTAATTCAAGCTTCTTTTATACTTACAACATCTGATCAGATTTACCAAGCCTTAAAATTTTACCAGAAAATACAACATGTTTACACACACACACACACACACACACACACACAATTGGGTTAAACTAAAGGAATTATTGAAGTAGTAGAGTTACAGACAAATTTTCATAGTGCTTTAGCTATAAGAATAAAATTTATAAGAATAAAATTGGAGGCATAATTCAAAATGGATTCACATGGTACCCATTTTTGAAGTGAGGCTCGACTTGTCTTCATTTGCATAGGTAACTAGGAAGCAGCAAGTTCATTTATAAGTGATAATCATTTTATTTTCACAGCACTAGCTAAAACCTTTGGTGGCCAAAATCCTATAAACCTTGACAGACAACTGCCCTCCATGAACTCTAGGTCTTTGACTCATTTATTGTTAGAGGAATCCAGCCGTGCCTGGCATGAATTTAAAAACATTCAGAGATCTCGTTCTTATATTCCACATTTTGGGGCCATTTATCCATTGACATTAGGTCTACCACATCTGTTCATGCATTTAAATGAAAGTTAAAGACTTTCCTTTTTGATCAAGTTTTAGTGTTTTCATAATTTATATGCACCACACTACTCTAGAAAAGTTTGTTCAGAGCAATTTTCTCTGTTTTATCTGTCAATGGTATTTTTACGCCTTTTATTCTGCAGCCTTTAAGATGTGATGTGAATAAAAACAGCTTTCTAAATAAAGATTGATTGTCTGGTAACAGTTACACAGTAAACAACAGTCTTCATATGAGACTTTTAAAATACATATTTTAAAATGATATAATGATATATATCATTGTTGGTTTAAATGATAGAATGGCACATATCTTAATTTATTGGAATGTACACAAAACTATCCTCAAATAGACATTAAAGTTAAATTGGGAATTTTTTAAGAAAAATTTTGACAAATGCTTTGTTCAAATGGCTGAAAACATCTGCGTACAATGTTTTCTTAATATGGACGTTGGAACAACCTTTTTTTTCCCCCATGGAGTTTGATTCTGTCCTACTGAGAGGAATATCTTTTGTTGGGATTGAATGAAATTCCCAATTGAGTCCACCGGTCAAAAAATCTGGTCTTAATTAAATTTCCTTCCCTTAATCTTCAACAATCTTTCTAACAACTTTTCAGTCTACTGAAAGAAAAGAGAGTGTTTGGAAGAAAAGCTTCTAGCTTTTCCTATACAAAGAAGTTTGTTGGATTTATATTCACGTTACTTCATCAAAAAATATGATGTGCATCAAAGGAGTTAGATTATTTTTATTGATCCTCAGTGAAAAGTGAACTTATGCCTATAAAAGAATAATGTAAAATACCTTTTAAAACGTGTGGTAAAATGTAACGCTACTTGGAATAAATATAAAGAATCACAATAATAAAATAAAATAATAACAATAATAAAATAAAATAATATAAATATATTATAAATGGAATTGCATCAATCACCAGAAGGAATAGAATATGTCCAGAGATACTTTGGTAAAACAGTTCCCCCGGACTCAGTAAACACATGAACACGTACACATTTACTCTGACACAGCACTCTGGAATTTAACCAAACCTTCTTTTTTTTTTTTAAACTCAAGAGAGTTCCAAATAGGGTTTGTATTTTTCCTCTCTAACAATCTCAATTTATATATTTAAGCATATATTCTACTCTCATATGTGTGTTTTAAAGACTTAGAGTAAGAATCTGATTTCTCTTTTGTTCAAACAATTCCTAAATTAGATCCTGAGTTCCGATCACTTTACTGAGTTCCAGAGTAGCATGTCTACCTGCCTGGATGATATCCTCATTTGGTTATCTGTTGGGTATCTCAAACATCTTTACAAGTCTTAAACACAAATTTTGATTTTCCCCTCCATCTTTGTCATAAAAATGCTTCTCTCTGTTTTTCCTGTTCCAGTTCATTACACTGTTCAACCAGATAGCCAGTCCAAAAGTCTAGGACTCAATCTTGAGTTCTCTCTGTTAATTATGTCTGTATCCATCTGTTAGCATCCTGTGCACTTGACATCAAAATGCATCCCAAATCTTACCATTTTTGACTCCTTGAATTACCACTACCTCATGACCATGCCACCATCATGTCCCACCTCAGTTGTGGCAATAGTCCCCTACCTGGTATCTCTACTTCCACACTTTCTTCTCTATAATTCATTTGACCTAGAACAGACAGAGTGATACACACATATATATACACACACAACACACACACATTTAAAGTTCTAATATATTTCCTTGACATTTAGTGCAAAATCTCAACTCTTGACTTAGGCCACAGTGTCCCGTATAATATGACAATTGGCTCCCTTTCCAACCCCATCTTGACCTTTATCCACTCTGCTCCATCCACAATGTCCTTTTTGCTGTTCCTCCACAAGTTAGTTCTCATCTCAGACAATTTAAACTAGTTATTCAGTTAGTGTGAAATACATTTCTCCCACATCTTTACAGGGTTCTCTCTCTCTGAAAATTCAGGTTCTTCTCACCTATCTCATTAGAGAGGTTTTCTCCAATGAACTTACCTAAAATAGCCTCCTCTTTATTTTCTCTACTCTCACTTTATCTTGCTGAATTTATTTGTATACCCAGTTTCTATCTGCAACTATTCATTTGTTTATGTATTATCCTTTATCCCCCTCATTAGAATTTAAGTACCAGTAGGTCAGAGACTTCATCTTGGTAATTGTTATATCTTTACCTCATACTCAAAGTATAAGTGATGAATGCATGAATTAATGGATAATTCAATCTTTATCTGGAATTAATTTTTCAGCGTTCGTTTCTTACTTTTATACTCTAACATAGGAATCAGACATGCAGGATGTGTGAAGCGTGTATAGGTGCTTTGGGATTATTGCCTTTATATTGCTCTGTGACCTTAAGTACAGCAATTCCATCAATTTGCCTTATTTTCTTCATTTTGAATAGTGTACATATAATTGCTTGAGAGATGAAAAATTGACTTTCGTTTCAAAGTTACAGTGAAAGTAGTATATCTGAAAAAGTTGAATATATATGGGGAAAGCCAATTTGTAATATCATGAGTAAGGGTGTATTAAAATGCATGTATTTCTTTCAAAGCAGACTAAAGTCCAAAAAGATTACCATTCAACTTTATAAGAAATGGAGAAAATGAGATACTAAAAATTTTTTAAGAATAAAAGACCTCATCAAATAAATTATATGTTAAACCATGTAATCCCTTGGCTGTTTATTGAGAATGTTAACAACTCTGGAGGCTCATGTTTCTCCTCCTTGCACAAAGATTTGTTCCAATTATGATTTTTTTTGAAGTATTTTATTAACCAACTCCTACTCCCAATTTTAGTGTTTTACTTCTGGTTTGAACATTGCTATCTTTGAGAATTGTTTTCCATGGAAGTAATTTGTGAAAATGGGATCCTGATCTTAGGCACCATTGCCTTAATTGTCGTGACTCACAATTTAAAGAAGCTATTTTCTCTGTGGGTTAAAAATCAATCCACGAGGAAATATACATATCCACCTTTTGAAACCTAGACTTACATGTATAAACTTTCAAGAGAAGGTACATCTAGCTCTGTATCTCCTTATCATTGCTTCCCATATCAAGTTACCAATGTTCAGCCTTAAGGTTCAAGCAAGGAACAACACAACTTGAAAAGTGCCAGTGTAGAATTTAAAGAATCTTTCATTCAATTTAAAAAAAAGCAAGAAAAAAAGGTGCTATTCTCTTTGGAGAAATTATCAAGGAAGGATTTCAGGGAGATGCTCTAGTAAAGTGTTAGGTTGGGACTTGTTATTATGGTGGCAACTTGAAATATTGAGCTAAACTTGTTAACTTAAATTTATTTTCTCTAAATATAGCTGGAAATGTTAACACAGACAGATGGAAATACATTTAATTTCAGAGCAGAAATGATAGCTGTAACATTATCATATAAGGGACAATTCGAGATAAATCTCTTCACAGAGTTGCAATAACTTCATTTAAATTTGATTTAGTTATGCATAGTGTTGTGGTAAATGTTAAATGCAGAATGTAGAACAAAATTTGTACATTTTAATGTACTATGTAAATGTTTTTATTATTAGAATACATTTCATCGTTTCATTGTGTTCCTTAATAGATCTTTTCTCTCATAGCTATGTCTCGAATTTGAATTTCAATGGATCCTTCAGTTTTCTCCATAGTAGGCAATTTTACCTTGGCCTAGTTAGGAAGAAAGCAAAATCAAAGCTAATGGCTTGTTGCTCATGTAATTTTGGGTTATATTTTTTCTCCCTCTCTTCTCTAATTTTCTTGACATACAGAAATATGTGAGAAGGGAGAAACCCATGACTGCTTATTGGGAATAACTCATTCTTCACTGGCCTGCTTATTGCTGTACCAGGCAGTCTTACATGTGCGGTAGTGCAAGTTCTCAGCCTCTGGCCATCAAGAAAGAAAATGAGAGCTCTCTGTGGGACTTCAACATGAAACAGTCCATAGAGATGCTCTGCCTTGGGTTGTCTTGTCTGAAGATTTCATCAATTCAATTGGGAATAGATTTGACAAGGTAGGTAGGAGCTAGAACCCAAAGTTAGACTTCTAGTTCAAAATGGGTGATTGTATATTCCCTATTTGCCTAAATATGCATCTGCTATTTTGTTAGAGGATTTTTATTTATTTTTACTGATTTCATGTGGGCACAATCTCAACCCCTGATATATGCTTTATATTTTTCACCAACTTTCTTCAATGTAATCCTCATATGTGGTGGTGTAACTAAACACACTCTAAAGAACTTAATTTTTACTGGTGTTACTTGCAATTATGATATGCAAATACTTATTAAATGAACAGGGAATTATTGGCAGAGTTAGAGAAGGCCAAAGATAGGGAAAGCAATGTAATATCCATAGAAGCAATTGTTCCCCTTATTTCCTGGAAATGTGTCTCCTTGAATGGAAATTATATATTATACATTTCAGGATGCATATGGTTAAATATATCCATGCTTATATTAGGTGTACTCTAAAATAATCCCTCCTAGTTGTTTCTTTGTTTTCCACATATATTTTCTTAAACCAAGCCAAATCATTTCTAGGATAAATGATTAAGTTAAAATGTTAGATCATGTCACTCCTCTAGAGAAAGCTTTCCAGTGGCTTTCTATCTAGGAATAAAGTTAAAATTCTTTGTCCTTCAAGACCCTACAGTATCTAGCCCCCATCACTTCTCTGAAATCATCACTTCTTTCCCTCACTAGCTCTAAGTCACACTGTTCTGGTTGCAGTTCTTTAAACATACCAGACTCACTTTTGACTTATCATCTTTTCATTGGCTATTCCTTCTGCCAAGAAAACCTTCCCCAGATATCCATATTATTAACTTTTAAATCTCATTCAAGTTTTTGTTCCAATGTGTTTCCATGAGTTCTTCATTGACTGCTCCATTTAAAATTACAATCTGCTTCCCCCTACCATGGACTTGGACTCCTGATGCTGCACAACACCCCAAATTATATTACCAAGTATATTAAATTCTGCTTTTCTGAGTCATTACAATATACTTATTTCACTTATGCTGTCTCACCATAGTTCATTTATTGCTAAACCTAAGTCCTTCCATCCAACAAATAGGAGCAATCTTCACTGAATCAGCAGAGTGGGTTAACCCCTAGTGTTCTGACTCTATATAGTACACTCAACTTTCCCTTTTTGCACTCTTCATCAATTTTTCCTTTGATTTCTGAGTAGAAGGTATATACTTTCAAATTTATGACTGCCCACAAAATCCAAAATGAGCATTATTTTATCACCCATAAGTGAATTAAACAGTAATTTTCCTTTAGCACTAGAAATAATCTTGCCAATCAAAGTATATTAGCTTCTTCCAGTTTAAAATGAAGAATTTTAGGACGAATATGATTCTCTCCTATTCCTCTTTCTTTAATCTCCAAAGGCCACCTAAATCCAGGATGGGGGTAGGGAGGTGACCTTAAGGAGGGGGCATTTGCTTTTTGGGCTATTCTCTGTTCCCACCGAGTTCAGCCATGATGTGATTTATTTTGTCTATACTATGGCCAGTCGCTGCTCTTGCTGCATATTTATTTTTGCTTAATATTTTAGAAAACTCTTAATTTTGAATAGTTTTAGACTGATAGAAAAGTTGCAATGATAGTGCAAGGAGTTTCTACATACCCCACACCCAGTTTCCCTTATTATTAACATCTTACATTAGCATGCTACATTTGTCAGAACTAATGAACCAATACTGATATATTATTATCAACTACTCTCATGCTTTTTTTCAGATTTCATTAGTTTTCCCCTAATATCCTTTTTCTAATACAGGATCTTATCTAGGATACCACTTTGCATTTAATCATTATGTCTCCTTAGACTTCTCTGGGCTGTGGTAGTTTTGCAGACTCTCCTTGTTTGTGATGACCTTGACACTTTTGAGGAGCACTGGTCAGGTATTTTCTAGAATTTCCCTCAAATGGGATTTGTCTGATGATTTCCTTATGGTTAGACAAGGCTTAGGGGTTTTGTGGACCATAGCACATCATATAAAGGGTACAAGCTATCAACATGATTTACCATTGGTTACGTTAATGTTGATCACCCATCTAAGGTGATGTTTGCCAGGTCTCTGTACTGTAAACTACACACACATACAAACACTTTTCATAATTTACTCTTTGGAAGTAAGTCATTTATTGGGTGGGAATTATATTCCACCTCCTTGAGAGGGGAGAATCTACATAAATTATTTGTCTTTATCTTTAGATTTGTCTTTACTCCCGAATTTACTTATTTACTAAATAATTTATATCAATATTGACTCATGGATATTTATTTTATGTTTTAAGTTATAATACAATACTATGATATTTATTTTGTTGTGCACACTGTTCCATCTTTGGCTGTTGGGGGAACTTTCAGGGTCCCTTGACTTAACCCCAACATTTTGGATTTTAAGCCCTTACTTTCTGGCACTACAAGATGCTCTAGGCTCATTTCGTACATTATCTGCCACAGTTCCAGACTCAGCTCTTCTTCAGGGAGCCTTGGTTCCTTTTATTGAAGAATGGTATTAAAAATCAACATCTGGCTTCTAGGTCTGCTCACTGCTATTGAGTCATTGGTTCTAGGCCCTCCTTGTGGACATAACTAGGACATATATGTATGTATACTAACCGATGTATAAACCTGTATCTATAATTATTTCTATACACGCACACACACACACACACACACATATATGGTGGTTTAAAAATTCTTAACCTGTACCACCATGAGAAAAAAACTGTAGAGCTAGAGTAAAGTTTATGTACGTTTTCTTTTGTCTTCAGTCTTATGATCTAGTCATTTCCAAAGTTATTAGGTCAGCACCGCTTTTCTCCCACCTCCTACAGTTAGGTTATATCATACATTTTTAACACAGAGTTGTTTGTCACAAATCCATTGGGCACTGCATTCTAGACCCCCACCCTCTACTTGATCTTTTTTTTTTTTCAATTTGTACACATTACGGTTCACTCTTTCTATCTACCACTAGAGAACTATACAGAATAGAATCATGGCTCTAAAAAAATCCCCTGTACTTCACCTATTTGGCAGGCAGTTAAATTACTTGTGGATTCTTACTGATTCTGTTAGTGTGGTTTTAGACTTTGTCAAGGTAGGTCTATTTGATTTTGTCCTTAATTAGAGGGTGTTACCTTTATTCCAAAAGAATGTCCTTTCTGAGCTCTCAATTGAATACCTGAAATCCTCAGCAATGTGTCTTCTCTCAGAATGGGCCATAATTGCAGTATTTTCTATCCTTGTGTGACCACTGTTTTCTCCATTCAGTCGTAGTCCAGCACTGTCTACTTTCTGCCAAGGTAAGTAGGGTCTTTCTGTCAGCATGCATAGAATAGCCTTCAGCCAAAAACTCAGGGTGAACCCTCACAGAAACTTCTCTGGCTCCTTTGTTCAACTTCTTCCTTTCCAGGAACCTGCCCTGAAAATTCCATCCACTTCAACACTATAAATTTCTGATCTCTGCTTCCATAGCTCAGCAATGCCACTACTTCACTTGGGCTCCATTTCCCTGATACAAGTAAAGGAAGTAAGTATCTGTACTTAGAGTACTGCTGTGTCCCTTCTCTTAAAAATCACAGTACTGCTTTGCCTATAGTTCAGTACATTAAAAAATCCTCATATATTTTGCCTGATTTTATAGTTATTTATAGTTGGAGATCACATAAGATACTAGTTACATTTTTGATGGTTGGAAATTTAATTGTCACATAAGTAGACTTTTATTATTATTTCAATGCTGGAAATTTTTGAATGGTTGAAAATTAAATTTGTTGTATAACTATTAACTTATCACTCTAAAACTTTTACAGCCAGTAATATTTCCTGGCATATTTATGACCCATTCTTGGAATATAACTGTACTCTTGCTGAAGTTTTGGGAATCTTTGGTTTATGGTGTAAACTTTATGCTATAATTTGTTGAAGATTTGCTTTTGATATTCTAAGCCAAACTTTAGGAATACCAAACAGTTATATTTTTCAAGTACTGATCCTGGAGATAAAAATGGTCACCTATTATTGAACAAAAGTCTAGGAAGGTGAGTATGTTTTCAAGAATGTTTTGGACCTTATGACCAAGAAATTAACACTATTTTTGTTATAGTTTTGGATGAGGAAGCATTACCTCAAAATCTAGTTTAAATTCAAAAAAGGGACACATAGCTAAAGGTATTACTGAGAAAAAAATACACGAGAGAATAAATCAAAATATTATCCACTAAACCAGTCTTATCTCTAGGCTTAATATACCATGGGCATTTTATGCATACAACATACCTTCTGAGAGTAACATTAATTCTTTTTAGAGTCCTGGAATACACCTGCAGGAATACACTTTTCTGTGTACTATCTGCTTTTAACAGGAAAAAATGAGCTTGGGAAAGTAAAACTAATTTAACACCTGTCATGCAAACTTCTATCTATATCTCACTACATATATATCCGTACTTAGGGGAATTTTAGTATAAGAAGGAAGAATCCTAAGGATTTGGTTCACATAGTAACAACGAAAAAGTACCTCAGAAAAAAACAAGCAAAAGTTCTTAAACTATTAAATCATTAGAAGGTTAAAGCTTTATCCTGTAGTAAAGATTGTGCTGGTTACACTGTAAAACAGAGCACCTTAGTGACATGGTGATGTATTTCCCCTCCTCAATTTCAGTTTGTATTGTGTGATTATTTCCAAAGACATACTAGGTTCTGACATGGCTTTTTTTCCTCTGGTAAATACATTTCAAAAAAATGAACTTTGTGTTGACTTCCTTTTCTAATATGACTTTCTAATGTCAATTTTAAGAAATGAACCAGTATAATATAACACACCAAAAGGAGATAAAATTCCTAATGTTGACACATTGTACATCTAACCTAAATCATCATAGGTTGTGGTGTGAATGTGGTGTAACATTTTCGTGTTTTGATGATGACTTTTTTTTAAACTAGAGGTGAAAAGGAGGCCTGACTTCCCAATATGATAATGACCGTCTTCTTGTTATAATTCAAATTACTATGATTTTGAGAAGGTAGACATACAAATGTTATCAGAATCTTATAACAAACTAGGCTTTGATTTATTGTTGCTTTTATTACAAGCCTACTTCGAGGAATAACTAACACACAATATGTTAACCAATGCGGACAGTTTTATGAGGTTCTGTAGGTCACTGCAGTTTGTTGCATTTGAAATGACATGAAATTAATCATTATGTAATTATCACATGTGACCTTACATTACTAGTGCATTTATTAATACTTTCATATGCTAACAATCAGCAATAATCAGATAACCAAGCAAATTAGTGTAATAAGATTGCTAGTGTTAGGACTATGAGGAGAAAATCAATTAAATGAAATAAGATATGCAAATGGAATATTCAGTTTAACTATGAAGTAAAAGCTGCTAGGGGCTTCTTTATAAATATTGCACCTGACATCATGATTATCACATATTTTATGGAAACCTACTGTATCTGTTAAGACTTACATGGATTTGTGCTGGAAGTACTTGTGCTTCTCTTTCATTAAGAAGTCAGGGTGACAGCAATCCCACTACTGGGCATATACCCTGAGAAAACCATAATTCAAAAAGAGTCATGTACCACAATGTTCATTGCAGCTCTATTTACAGTAGCCAGGACATGGAAGCAACCTAAGTGTCCATGGACAGATGAATGGATAAAGATGTGGCACATTTATACAATGGAATATTACTCAGCCATAAAAGGGAACGAAACTGAGTTATTTGTAGTGAGGTGGATGGACATAGAGATTGTCATACAGAGTGAAGTAAGTCAGAAAGAGAAAAACAAATGCCGTATGCTAACACATATATATGGAATCTAAAAAAAAAAGAAAAAAAGAAAAAATGGTCATGAAGAACCTAGGGGCAGGATGGGAATAAAGACGCAGACCTACTAGAGAATGGACATGAGGACATGGGGAGGGGGAAGGGTAAGCTGGGACGAAGTGAGAGAGTGGCATGGACATATATACACTACCAAACGTAAAATAGATAGCTAGTGGGAAGCAGCCGCATAGCACAGGGAGATCAGCTCGGTGCTTTGTGACCACCTAGAGGGGTGGGATACGGAGGGTGGGAGGGAGTCGCAAGAGGGAGGGGATATGGGGTATATGTATATGTATAGCTGATTCACTTTGTTATACAGCAGAAACTAACACAATGTTGTAAAGCAATTATACTCCAATAAAGATGTTAGAAAAAAAAAAAAAAAGTCAGGGCGAGATAGTTCTGGGATTGTATGGCAGCTCAGCAACGACATCTAGGACTCAGTATCCTCCTGCCATATTGGCTTGCCATTTTTTGTGTGTGGACTTTCATCTTTGTAGAATCAGTGTTGATGCTGTCTTCCAGATATTGCTTTTGCTTTTCAAGCAGAAAGACGTGTAAAGAAGGAAAGAGCTGATGGCTAATGTGCCATTTCAACTACCTAACAAGCTTTGCAGGAAGAAGCTCTACTCACGTACTGATTTTTTTACCTCATAGTGAACACTGGGTCATATGGTCACCCCTAACTGCCTGAGATCTGGGAAGGTTAGTATTTACGTTTCCACCTACTTAAGGAAGGCAAGAGAGAAAGCAGCGTGTCTAATGTCCGAGCTGCAAGTTCACACGATCTGCAATCACTAGTATAAGCAAACCACGGGATGAGGATTTATTGGTTTGGGGTCACCTATTGCCAGAAATAAAAAGTTGAAAATATTTGATAAATGCTGCATCTGGTAGAAAATTGCTTTTATGTTGAAACCCATTTCTGGGGAGGGGAATTTTTTTTCTAGCAGTAGGTGCGTCTGTTTGTGGAATGGATGATAAATTTGCTCCCAGATGACAAGGGAAAAAAAACCCAAAACTACTCTGTGAGAGGAAGTTTTTAACTCTCTAGACAAGAGGTGAGAGTCAGAGATATATCATAGTACAAACCCTGAAAAAGGTGACCTCTTTGTATAAATCTTCAAGTCTTGAGTAAAGTTACTAAATTCACAAAATGTTTGTTGCAATTTAATTTTTTAAAAACTGTAGAGAGGCTGTATTTTACATTCTGTCTGACACTAGAGAAAAGTAGGAGCATGTGAAATGCAAGCGCTATAGAAAGGGCACAAGAAGATATCAGCCTGCAAGACTTTATATGTATCATAGAAATCTGGACTGTCTCTAAGGCATGGGGAGTTTCCTGTGAGTCAAGTATTTTTTTAAGAACTGTCAGGGCAGGGAAAACCCAGCTGATCTACAGGCTACACATAGAAAACTTGAGCTAGTAAATAACTAGCAAGTCAGAAGATTTGCAGAAATTCATGCATATGTAACTATGTAGTAGATGAATAAGAGTGTGTGTGTGTGTGTGTGAGTGTGAGGTTTAAATACCTTTGATATTGGATTTTCTTTTCACGTTATCACCTCTGTTGTTGGAAGTTAAAAGGAAAACTTTTCCAGAGGGAACTTTTTTCGTAGCCATTTCTTTATTGCATTGTATCAGATAACAAACTGAAAGCCAGTTTTTTATTAATTCCTTTAAAAAAGTTTTCTTGATTTTGTCTTCTAATGAGATTATGAATTCCATTTAAAATGGTTACATAGTATCTAATGTATCTTTATATTATAATTTATATAATCAATTATTTGTTCATGTGCATTAGGCTTTTTTCCAACTTTTTATGAGAAACTGTACTGTATGATGCATATCTTTTTGTACTAATGTAATTATTCTCCTTATGAGTATACTCCTAGGGTGAGTTCACAGGATCAAAAAGTATATGTAGTTTATATTTTTAGATAAGCTGAAAAAACACCTACCAGTAAGGCTATACTAATTTGCCTTTCTACTATCAAATTTTATTTGCTTTTATTTGAATGTTAGCAACAATAAATATCTTTTCATGTTTGTTAGCTAATTCATTTAATTTAGGAGTTGTCTCTCTCTTCCTTTGCCCATTTTTGTCATGTTTCTCAATTAAATTCATAATTTATTCATAAAAACTGCATGAGAATTTTAATGTTTTCTTTGATATTTATATGTATTTTGCAATCGTTTTACTATTTTGTTATTAGTATTTTACTTATATTTATTTTATTTATTGTGACAAAGTCTTTCCATTTAGATTGTCAAATATATTGGCTTTCAACTATATCGTTTCTGGTTTTATTTTGGAGTTTTTACTATCCACTGATACAAACATGTTCAACATTTTCTTGTGGTGCTCTCATATCATTATTGTCATTTTTATGAATGTGAAATTTATTTTGAACTGAACAGTGAACTGGGAATCCAGGTTTCATTTTCAAAATAGCTAGCTCATTGTCTTAACATTCAGTTTTGAATAATTAATCAGATCCTTAACGATTTTAAATATACCTCCATTATATACAAAATGTCCTTGAAATCTTTTGTTGATTTCTGAGCTTTCTATTCTGTTTATTTAATATGCATCATGGATGGTCCAAGTAATTTTTCAGTAGTAGCAGAAGAAGTGGTTCCCTGGCTGTGAGGAACAATTAAAATATATTATACAGTGTATACTTAATTTTACAATTAAAGTTTATTATACTGCAAGAGGGTTATAATAGTTCAAAGAGAGGACACTCATACCATCATCATCTGATTTTAGTCCTGGACTTCATACTAGGATTTTTTGTTTAGGAGTTTAACAGTGGAGACCTGGTTGAACTATGTCTCCAACATGGGACTTTATGGGGAAGGTCAGAGAGTAAAACCATGTGTTTTATGCATCTCACCTGCAGCCTTGAAACTGCAGCCTTGAAACAAATCCATTACTTGAACTTAACGTTTCCCATGCCAATTTCAAATAGCAGGGCTCTGTTTTGCCAAAATCCATATTCCCCAAGACAGTTATATCATAACTGGGAATGTTTCTTATTGCACAACATTTAAAAAGTTTCTCTTGTTACTTCAAAATATAACAAAGTTTAAGACTTGTGGTGTTTGGGTTAACCAATAATCATAATTTCTTCTACTTGTACATACACATATTTGACACTTGCTTTTTATTAGTGCAGGATTCTTCCACAAAGAACTTTTCAAGGTCCTGTTCATATATTCTTACTGTGTATTTCTATTTAGACCCACACAATTTAATTACAGTAGTGTTACTCCTGTTTTTGAGGACTTTTGTATCATTGATTATTTATTCTTTCTACAGAATTTGAAAATACATTCTTCCAAGAAAAAAAAAAAAGTCCTGTCAGTACTTTAGATACATTGATTTGATTTTATTGTTAATTTTGGAGGAACTTACATCTTTACAAGATTAAGTCTTCCTCTCCAGGAAAAAGCCATATCTTTCTATTAAAATAAATTTTTATGTCCTTCAGCAAAGTTTTACAGTTTTCACCCTATATAAGCCATATACAAGTCATTAAATTTGTAACTAAGAATTTAATTTTTTAAGCTTTTCTTTTTAATGGGCATTGTCTCATTTATATCTGTTTCTATTAACAGATGACTGTTTTTATGGAAATTTTATTATATTTCTGTATTTTTTAAGGGTGATTGATATTTTAACCAATGTTTTTATTTTTAATATTTTTTCAGTTGATTCTCTGATATTTTAAAGTAAACATATTTCTGAAAATAATGATTATTTCTTCTTCAAATTGTCCATAATAAGCCAAGGAGAGATTGTAGTTATCCAATCATGTCACTGTATCAAATGATTTTGCTCATTGTCAAATGACCAAACTGCTATGCCACAACTGCTCACTGACTACCACTGATATTAAGATGTCATTGATTACAAAATATATACATAGATTTCTGAGTTATTAGAATATTAAATAAATGGGCATCTTAGAATCAATGGTTAGATTAAATGTATATGTGCAAATCTTTTTATACCACAAATCAAACATTCTTTATCTTTGAAGAATCATTTTGTTACATGTAGAATTTTTGGTTTACACTTTTCATATTTCATTTCATTGCTTTCTGATCTCCACTGTTTCTGATGAGAAGTTACCTATTTGTCATTTTTCCTATGTATATGAGGAGTAATTTTTTCTTGCTAGTTTCATGTTTTTCTCTGTCTTTGGGTTTCAACAGTTTCATTATGACTTCATTGCTTTTATCCTACTTAGGGCATTCTGAACTTGGATTTGTAGATTCATGTTTCTTTGAATTTGGGAGTTTTCAGCCACTATTTTTATCATAAATTTTAAAGACTTTCTCTCCTCTCTTTCTAAGGCTGACATTGCATTTATGTCGGCACACTGGGTATATGTCCCAAAGGTCTCTGATAATATGAAAAACTGGAATTCTCACACATTGCTTGTGGGAAGGTATAATTGAGCTGCTATTTTGTTAATTTTTTTTTCAGTTTAATTAAAATGCTAAACCATTAGCCAGACTCATCAAGAAAAAGAGGGAGAGGACTCAAACCAGTAAAATTAGAAATGAAAAAGGAGAAGTTACAACAGACACAGCAGAAATACAAAGCATCCTAAGAGACTACTACAAGCAACTCTATGCCAATAAAATGGACAACCTGGAAGAAATGGACAAATTAGGTATAACCTTCCAAGACTGAACCAGGAAGAAATAGAAAATATGAACAGACCAATCACAAGTAATGAAATTGAAACTGTGATTAAAAATCTTCCAACAAACAAAAGCCCAGGACCAGATGGCTTCACAGGTGAATTCTATCAAACATTTAGAGAAGAGCTAACACCCATCCTTCTCAAACTCTTCCAAAAAATTGCAGAGGAAGAAACACTCCCAAACTCATTCCATGAGGCCACCCTGATACCAAAACCAGACAAAGATACTACAAAAAAAGAAACTTACAGACCATTATCACTGATGAATATAGATGCAAAAATCCTCAACAAAATACTAGCAAACAGAATCCAACAACACATTAAAAGGATCATACACCACGATCAAGTGGGATTTATCCCAGGGATGCAAGGATTCTTCGACATAGGCAAATCAATCAATGTGATACACCATATTAACAAACTGAAGAATAAAAACCATATGATCATCTCAATAGATGCAGAAAAAGCTTTTGACAAAATTCAACACCCATTTATGATAAAAACTCTCCAGAAAGTGGGCATAGAGGGAACCTACCTCAAAATAATAAAGACCATATATGACAAACCCATAGCAAACTTCCTTCTCAGTGGTGAAGAACTGAAAGCATTTCCTCTAAGATCAGGAACAAGACAAGGATGTCCACTCTCGTCACTATTATTCAACATAGTTTTGGAAGCCCTAGCCATGGCAATAATAAATAGGAATAAATAAATAAATAAAAGGAATCCAAATTGGAAAAGAAGAAGTAAAACTGTGACTGTTTGCCGATGACATGATACTATACATAGAGAATCGTAAAGATGCCACCAGGAAACTACTTGAGCTAATCAATGAATTTGGTAAAGTTGCAGGACCCAAAATTAATGCACAGAAATCTCTTGCATTCCTATACACCAGTGATGAAAAATCTGAAAGAGAAATTAAGGAAACACTCCCATTTACTATAGCAACAAAAAGAATAAAATACCTAGGAATAAACCTACCTAAGGAGACAAAAGACCTGTATGCAGAAAACTATAAGACACTGATGAAAGAAATTACAGATGATACCAACAGATGGAGAGATATACCATGTTCTTGGATTGGAAGAATTAATATTGTGAAAATGACTATGCTACCCAAAGCAATCTACAGATTCAATGCAATCCCTATCAAATTACCAATGGCATTTTTTACAGAACTAGAACAAAAACTCTTAAAATTTGTATGGAGACAAAAATACCCTGAATAGCCAAAGCAGTCTTGAGGGAAAAAAACGGAGCTGGAGGAATCAGACTCCCTGACTTCAGACTATACTACAAAGCTACAGTAATCAAGATAGTATGGTACAGCCACAAAAACAGAAATATAGATCAATGGAACAGTATAGAAAGGCCAGAGATAAACCCATGCACCTATGGTCAACTAATCTACGTCAAAGGAGGTAAGGATATACAATGGAGAAAAGAGAGTCTCTTCAATAAGTGGTGCTGGGAAAAGTGTAGAGCTACATGTAAAAGAATGAAATTAGAACACTCCCTAACACCGTACACAAAAATAAACTCAAAATGCATTAGAGACCTAAATATAAGACTGGACACTATACAACTCTTAGTGGAAAACATAGGAAGAACACTCTTTGACATAAATCACAGCAAGATCTTTTTTGATCCACATCCTAGAGTAATGGAAATAAAAACAAAAATAAATAAATGGGACCTAATGAAACTTAAAAGCTTTTGCAAAGCAAAGCAAACTACAAACAAGGCAAAAAGACAGCCCTCAGAATGGGAGAAAATATTTGCAAACGAAGGCACGGAAAAAGGATTAATCTCCAAAATATATAAACCACTCATGCAACTCAATATTAAAAAAAAAACAACCCAATCAAAAAATGGGCAGAAGACCTAAATAGACATTTCTCCAAAGAAGACATACAGATGGCCAAGAAGCACATGAAAAGCTGCTCAACATCACTAATTATTAGAGAAATGCAAATCAAAACTACAATGAGGTATCACCTCACACCAGTTAGAATGGGCATCATCAGAAAATCTACAAACAACAAATGCTGGAGAGGGTGTGGAGAAAAGGGAACCCTCTTGCACTGTTGGCGGGAATGTAAATTGATACAGCCACTATGGAGAACAGTATGGAGGTTCCTTAAAAAACTAAAAATAGAATTACCATATGACCCAGCAATCCCACTACTGGGCATATACCCAGAGAAAACCATAATTTAAAAAGACATGTGCACCCCAATGTTCATTGCAGCACTATTTACAATAGTCAGGACATGGAAGCAACCTAAATGCCCATCGACAGCCGAATGGATAAAGAAGATGTGGCACATATATACAATGTAATATTACTCAGCCATAAAGAGGAATGAAACTGGGTCATTTGTAGAGACGTGGATGGATCTAGAGACTGTCATACAGAGTGAAGTAAGTCAGAAAGAGAAAAAAAAATCGTCTATTAACGTATATATGTGGAACCTAGAAATATGGTACAGATGAACCGGTTTGCAGTGCAGAAATAGAGACATAGATGTAGAGAACAAACTAATGGACACCAAGGGGGGGAAAGTGGCAGGGGTAGGTGATGGTGTGATGAATTGAGATATTGGGATTGACATATATACACTAATATGTATAAAATGGATAACAAATAACCTGCTGTATAAAAAAATAAATTAAAAAATGCTAAAAGTAAACTTAACTTATATCTAAGTGATTTAATTTCTAGAGCTCTATTCAAAATAAATGAATATATATTTTCACTAACTTGAACGTTAATGTCCATAGAAACATGATTCTCTGATAATAAGAGTTGCAAACAATCCAAATGTTTTTCAACTGGGGAATGGATAAGAAAAAGATATATATTCATACAGTGCAATATTATTTAGAAATAAAAACAACAAAATGCTGTTCTTGTTACAACACAGAAGAATCTCAAAAACAGTATGCCAAGTGAAAGTAGTCACATGCAAAGGACTGTATATTGTATGATTCCAGTTATATAAAATGTTCAGCATTTATTATTTGTAGACTTTTTATGATGGCCATCCTGACCTGTGTGAGATGATACCTCATTGTAGTTTTGATTTGCATTTCTCTAATTAGTGACGTTGAGCATTTTTTCATGTGCCTGTTGGACGTCTGTATGTCTTCTTTGGAGAAATGCCTGTTTAGATTTTCTACTCATTTTTGTTTAGGCTGTTTGTTTTTTTATACTGAGTTGTATGAGCTGTTTGTATGTTTTGGAAATTAAGCCGTTGTCAGATGCATCGCTGCAAATATTTTCTCCTATTCCATAGGTTAGTTTTTCATTTTGTTTATGCTTTCCTTTGCTGTGCAAAAGCTTGTAAGTTTGATTAGGTCCCATTTGTTTATTTTTGGTTTTGCTTCCTTTGCCTTGGGAGACTGACCTAAGAAAACATTGCTACGATTTGCTTCAGAGAATGTTTTGTCTATATTCTATTCTAGGAGTTTTATGGTGTCATGTCTTACATTTAGATCTTTAATCCATTTTGAGTTTATTTTTGTGTATGGTGTGAGGGAGTGTTCTCACTACATCTCACTACCTGTGGCTGTCCAGCTTTCCCAACACCACTTGCTGAAGAGACTGTCTTTTCTCCATCACGAAGAAGTCTCATCATCAAAAAGTCTACAGATAGTAAATGCTGGAGAGGGTGTGGAAGAAAGGGAACCTTTTACACTGTTGATGGGAATGTAAATTGGTGCAGCCACTATGGAGGACAGTATGGAGGTTCCTTAAGAACTAAAAATAGATGGTATACCATATCTTCTTTATCCATTCATTGACAGATGAATGGATCTATCTATCTATCTATCTATCTATCTATCTATCTATCTATCTATCTCCATACACACACACACACACACACACAATGGAATAATACTCAGCCAAAAAAAGAATGAAGTATTTGAAGCAACATGGATGGACCTAGAGATTATTATACTAAGTGAAGTAAGTCAGACAGTGAAAGACAAATATCATATGAGATCACTTATTTGTGGCATCTAAAAAAAAATGATACAAATGAACTTATTTACAAAACAGAAATAGACTCACAGACATAGAAAGCAATCTTATAGTACCAAAGGGGAAGCAGGGGAAGGGATAGATTAGGAGTTTGGGATTAACAGATATACACTACTATATATAAAATAGAGAAACAAGGACCTACTGTATAGCACAGGGAACTAAACTCAATATTTTGTAATAACCTATAATGGAAAAGAATCTAAAATGTATAATTGAATCACTTTGCTGTACAGCTGAAACTAACACAACATTGTAAATCAACTATACTTCAAGAAAAAATTTTAAATATATGTATATTCCTCAAGAAGAATAAACAAGTGAGATAAGATATATATATATATATATACATATATATATATATATATATATATATATAAAGGCAATATATATGGTTGAATGAGTAAATCATTTCTAAGTTTTTGTATTTGAACATGTATTTTCAGCATTTGTTTATACTTTGTGAGCCTGAATATTATGTAGTGTCAGGTGTATCTGATTATTTAGAAGATTATCAGTCTTTCTTAATTTACATGTCTTGTGTTCTTCATTATAGGCAATCAAAATGAAAAGTTCCCTGTACCAACAAAAGGAAATCCCCATAAAAGTCTTGTAAATTTGGTATAAGATTTGCAAAATCACTAGAACATCATTTTTATTGATTCTGACTATATATTTCAAATAATGAAACTACTTTATATGCATTATCAATCATAATAAATTGAGTTAGTCATGTAACAAAAAAATAAATAAAAAAATAAAGTGTCTGTAAAATGCAGGCTTATAGAGACAGAAAACAGACCAATGTTTGCATGGGGTTGGGGTAGGAGTGGGAATTGACCACAAACAAGCTCAAGGGAATTTTTGGGGGGAATGAAAATGTTAACAAATTGGATTTTCTTGGGGTTGCACAACTCTGTAAATTTGGTAAAAAGCATTAAATTGTATGTTCACTTACAATGGGTAAAATTTATGGCATGTAAGTTGTATCTTAAAAAGTTGTATATAAAAAGGAAGGGAAAAAAGAAGAAAAGATAGGGAAAGAAAACAATGTCATAGCAAATTACTGGAAGCACATTTCATTCTACATATTTTACAGTATATTTCAAGTATTATTTTGTACAAGTAGAATTATAAGGTAAAAATTATACGCATTTAAAATTTTTATAGATAGTGCCAAATTGCTTTCTGTAGGAAATTCCACTCCCACCAGTAAAATCTAAGGATGACTGATTCCCCAAGCTTTTCCATGTTTTATATTATCAGACTTAGATTTTTTAATTTTGTTTTCATTTGCCATACTATAAGTGAGAATCTTTTCATGTATTTAAAAACTATTTGTAATTCTTCTGTGCACATTCTGTTGACATCTCTTATTTTCATGTTGTATTTTTGTCTCTTATTCATTTCTAAGAACTCTTTAAACATAAGAAACTTTAGCCCTTTGCCTGCTCTTCAGTTGCAAATATTTTTCCTAGTTCAATGCATACCTTTGACTTTGGACTAAATGTCTTTCATTAAAAGTTCCAGCTTTCTTTTCATCTTACTCTTTCAACTGTGTAATCCAGTCTCCTCCAGTTTTTTGCACATGAAAAACAATTATTTTACAAATCTGTCATCTGTTTTGGAGCATACAAAATATTTTAAATCTATTTTCACTGTCCTATTAATTTTTTTCTGTAGAATTTTTGATAGCAATTTATGCTATGATTTTGTTTATGAATTTTTTTCTGGGGACATATATCTGGCAGTGTTTTTGCTTCTACATAGTATAGATAGAGCCCCTTAATCCCCTCCCTCCTAGTTTCTATTTATTAATTTTTTTTAGTCCTTGATTTTTAAAAAAAGGTTAGTTTTGATGGCATGAAATTTTGTCTTTATCATGCTATAATCTGAGTTTCCCTTCTCAATTTCTTTCTGATTTTCTTGAATTTCCATTATTTGTACTTGCTTTGGGGCTTGTTCTCTTCCATAGAAAAATATTCCTTTGCTACTAATTAATCCCAAATTAGGAGGAGAGGGATCCCCCTTTGAGAAGCTGATTTAATGATTTACCAATAGGCTTATTGGATTTAATGGGTCATTTTATATTTCCCACCTTCTTATTGGCTAGAGCTGAAAAGTAGGGTTGCTTCTAAACCTTACCTTCCTTTAAGGAATCCTGTCTATGGGAGAAAAATGATGCTGCTTGGCCCAAGTCTTATATCATTACTGCTGCCCCTTACCATCTGTGAGAGTATAGTTTTTTACAAACTATAAGGAGTTTCCCTGACTCTTCCCAGTCATCACTTCAAGTTATGCTACTCATAACTGTGACTGTGCTTGAGAGAGATAATATTTAATGTGGATTCCTGATGGCCCCTTTTAATTTGATCAATAGTGTGTCACTTTTGGCTGATATTTCTGCACTGTATATATATTTGAGATTCTCTCTCTCTCTCTCTCTCTCTCTCATTCTTTCTCTCCTCTTCTCTGGTTTCTGCTCTCACTTTGGTAGAACAACCTACTTATTCCCATAAGAAACTGCATCACTTTACTAGGAAAGGCCTGACTTCCCGGTAGGCTTCAAGAATGACAAACCCTCCAAGAAATTAACTGTCTGGGTACCAGTGTATTTCATTACATTAAAACATTTTTGACTGCAACTACAGAAATGGGACCAAAGGGACATTACAATACAGCAAAGACTGTTAATTATCAATGCACCAAGAGCGCTCTGCAGAAATTGGAAGAAACGCTCTTTGTACTTTTAACCTATTACTTTCCACTAAATGTGTATTATAAGAGCAGCTATAAGATGTTTTGAAAGAGGGAAGAAAATATGAATGGGAGAAACATGATGAATTATAATGAAGAAATATCTAAACTGATAGGAAAGTTTTTTTTAAAAAAGTAGACATAGTGTCTAAAAAATTACCTACAACAACTTTCTGTTATAATTTTATGATCAGTGTATATTTAATATCGATCACAATTCTATGCTATATGGAGACTGAACCTACTACTCACTATAAAGACATGCCTGAATTCAAATTTATGAAAGTGATAGAAAAGAGATATGTTTACATTTTGAATATCACTTACCTTGCTCCATTGATTACGTCACCTGGGCAGGACTGCAATTTCAGGTGAAGCTGGAAGGGAAGAAGTTTTGTGAAATTAGAAGGTCACACTGTCCACTGGCTTCTTACCTCAAATACAGTCAATCATTAGGAAATAACATTAAATTGAAGAAAGTTAATTTCTGTTAGCCACCTATTACCCAGAGAACATTTCCCTAAAAAGAACCTCTATTAGCAGGTTTCCTATCACTCATATCCTCTGTAATAACACTGCAAAAACTTCCTTTGGAGCACTGATTAGACTCTTCAACTACTGATTTATGCAATGATATGTTGTTGTCATCATTGTAAGTTAGACTTCAAGGTCCTGAGATCACTGAGATTTTGTTTCCTTTTGTATCTGAAGTTGCTCATCTGTCTCACCATAAGCATGCCGTAAACATTTCCTCAATGAAGGAAGGAACACAGAATTTGCTCTTCCACTCTTATAAATCCAGAAATAAGTACCCGACTTATAGCTGAACAAACATGAGGGTAAATACTGTGCAGTGGATATTTGTTGTCTGCATGACCTCCTGGCATGCATTGCTCTCCTTCCGGATGATACGCTGATTTCCCTCATGTGGATTTCTTCCCTATGTGTTTAACCTGGGAGAGGCTCTCAGTGAAGATCCTCTGCTCTCACACAAAAGAAGGTAGACACGAGAATGGAGAAAAACAAAGTATGTGCACATAAAAGAGTCAGCTCCAACTACCTGGAACACTGAGGCTGGTTCCCTTTTGTGAACCTAGTTTTTAAGCCACCTCTTTGATTGCATGAGCGAGGCCCCTATCCTTCCCATAAATTTCTTTTTTGCTAAGTTAGATACAGTTGATTTCTATTGCTTATGACAAAAGTATCTCAATTTATATACATGGAGATGTAGTTAGTCTAAATGAAACACACAAGAAAGTTATGCCATTTATTAACAGCTTGACTAAAAAACTAGAGAGGAATTAAAAAGGGAAGCAAGGAGAATAAAGAATGTGAATAATTTTTCAGTGTCACTTGAGTCAGTTATTCACAATACGAGTTAAATTTTTCCTTGCAGGGCAGTTCCAAATATCAAATCATACTCATATTCAACTATAAATATTAAGATGTATTTTCTTCTAAGGCTCACTTTTAATTAAATTGAAAACGGTAATATTACCTCCTTTGCAGGTTTATTGTGAGGATTACAGGGGATCGGAAACACATAAATCAGACAACACATAAATCACATAAATCAGACAAATTTTTAAAAACTGTTAGCCTTAGTATGAACAGTTATTATAAGGGGATGTGATTTTTCTGGCCCTAGCCCTTGTACTACCATTTTGTTTCGTCCATCCTTTACCCTTACTATCGCCTCCCTCTAAGGAGAGGATTGTTCCTCCTTGATTGATCAGACTCTATTGCATTAATTAGGCCTAGTTTCTCTGGTGAGACGGATCACTGCATTGAAACATGATGTGCATCTGAGACTTTCCCTGTCTACTTCCTCTTCCTTTATCTATTGCCAGAAGAGTAAGTGGCCAGGAGGGTGAGCCAACTTTATCATATTAGAGAAAGGGTAAATGCAGGAAGTAAGAAGACTTGATTAAACCTGATAGTCTCAGCCAATGTTCTCAAATTTTAGCATTCATCAGAATCACTTGGAGGGTTTGTTAAAATACAGATGGCTGGCTGCCACTCCAGTTTATCAGATTCAATAGATCTGAGATAGAGGCTAGGAATTTGCATTTCTAATAAGTTACTAAAAGTGATGGTGATCATTGCTAGTCCAAGGATGCTTTTGAGATCTCTGGACCTTTGAGAACCACTGATGCCATTTTTCAAAAATCTGATCTGCATTGGAACTTATCAGGTACATTTTTTCATTTTTTCTATATTTGCCTCTTCAAATATATATATATATATATATATATATATATATATATACACACACACATACATATATTTATTTATTTATTTATTTCTCTGAAGTCATTGAAGGAGTCAGAGTGAATGATAAGACAACCAAATACTAAAAATGACAAACTAAAAATATTGCAATATATATGAAAATATGCTACTGTATTTTATCATACCTAAGATTCCATGGATTGGAAGATACACCATTATTTTAGATACCATCATAAAGGTAAATATTCTCTGCCAGTTATGCTATGATACCATGTTTTTTAAATATGTTATAGTTTTTATTTTATTGTTATTAAAAGAATGGCCCTATACTTACTATTTCATCTCATATTTTTGTCATATATCATTATCATGTAAACATAGAAAGCAAAATAAAAATGAAAAAATTAAGATATTCTTAAAACTTTTCATCCTCAGAGTTTGATCTTCAGTTCACTTTCCTACTCATGTAAAGTCGAATTTTTTTCCACAAGATGTCTTGCTGTGTGCCCTCAATAGCATTGGGGCTCTACCCCATTTGTGGAGCTGCAGCTGTGTTGCAGCATCTCTTGAAACAGTGATTCACTATTTTATGAAAGATTTTAAGTATTGACACCCATTCTGAAATTTTGATATTGAGGTGTTCTTGCTCTTACTATAAAGCATTAATTGGCTTTCTGGCAACAGCCAGGAATCATATTCCTTCAAATGGTACACAATTATTTTGTTGACCAAAACATGAAGGAACTGCAGTGGTCTTTTCATGCAATCATGAAAAACAACCAACTTTTAGCCTTTTTGAAAAATCTAATGAAAATTAGGTTAGGACTGCTGTCTAACTGACAGTGATTGCAAGATGCCATAAATTGTAAGACAAATCCCAATTTTAGAGATGTTAAAATATGCAAAAAAACCCCATTATATGTCTTACTACTGATGAAATGAGTTTCTCTGATTTTCAGAGTTTCAGTAAATCAGTAAGACACCACCACCCATTTCTCCTCCTTATTGCAGTCATCTACAAAGCAATGGGTCACTTTTTTCAATCCTTTCGGATTTTAGCATAAATTCTACCATAAATTCTGATCATTTCAATATCCATGTAATGTCCCTCTTGTCTCTCTTCACCTTCTCTTCAGTGATGATCTTATACTAAAACCCACCTCTTACACTTACTCCCAAGTGAATGCTAGTAATTACCCCTCTTTCATAATCATAACTTGAAGCACTCCACTCCCAAACTTCATTTGATATCTTTCCAGGTCATTCATGATTTACAGTACCATGTCTCCAGCAATTCTTTGTCAGTGCTTAGAGAAACAACTCCTTGTCTCTACAACATGCTTTATCATTGATTCTACATTATCCCTCACAAACCTCCTATCACCACTCCCTCCTCACCCAATTTAGGTCCCATCGTGTATTCTTATACTAACTCCCTCAACTCATTTTCCCCATTCTCCCTATTTTTTATTCAGTTTGTATGCTGAGTAACTTTGGTGAAAACTAACTCACTGCCTTTGCTGAACCTGTGCCTGAACAGCTGAAAGTTGCTGGAGAAAAATGCACAATTCTGCTGAATGGTCCCATTTTAATTTCATAGCTACTCATCTCAAGTTGGTTCTTGATGCTACTTTACATTTGTTCCCTTTTTATTTCTGCCTTATTTTTTCTTCTCCTGTTTTCTTATGGGTTATTCTCATTGGCATTAAAAAACTGCTACAATATTTCCCTTAAAAAATAACCTCCCTTGGTCCACATTCCTTAGGGCTACTGTCCCATTTCTCTGCTCTCTTTTATAGCTATATTTCTAAAAGAGTTGTTAATATTTAATATCTGCTTACTCTCATTCAGTTTTCTCCTGAACTTACATCTTTTATGTTTTTATTCCTATAATTCTTAAATAGACATCAGGGTTACCAATGACTTCCTTCTTTTCAAATGTAAATTTGGTAGTGTATATAAGTCCATGCCACTCTCTTTGTCCCAGCTTACCCTTCCCACTCCCCGTGTCCTCAAGAAGAAGGACTATTTTTAAGGCTCTTTTATGTGTCAGGAAACTTGATTCAACTTATCTACTTGGCTCATATCATGATTGATCAATTGATATCCTGAGATGTTAATACCTGGATAAGTTGGTATTGGGGTGGATTTCTTTAATTAATAAATTAATTTAATTTAATTAATAAATAATAAATAAATAAATAAATGTAATTAATAAATAGGCAACAATCCAGTTCAGTAAGAACCATTTAGTGTAGTTGATAACAGGTCAGGAAGTGAGAGTTTTTCATATTTGACACTTGCTTTTTTGATGTGAAAACATACATGGCCAGTTGACATTCTACAGACCTACTTTTATCTTGCAGTTTGTTGTGTATCCATTTTAAGCAATAAAATATGCAATTGGGGGGCTTCCCTGGTGGCGCAGTGGTTGAGAGTCTGCCTGCCAATGCAGGGGACACGGGTTCGAGCCCTGGTCTGGGAAGATCCCACATGCCACGGAGCAAGTGGGCCCGTGAGCCACAATTACTGAGCCTGCGCGCCTGGAGCCTGTGCTCCGCAACAAGAGAAGCCGCGATAATGAGAGGCCCGCGCACCGCGATGAAGAGTGGCCCCCACTTGCCGCAACTAGAGAAAGCCCTCGCACAGAAACGAAGACCCAACACAGCCATAAATAAATAAATAAATAAAAATTCTATAACTTAAAAAAAAAATATGCAACTGGTCTTCAGGAAACATGTGAGAATCAAATGAAGGCACCTCCAGTTTGCTTCATCCTCCTTCAAACTTTCAGCCTGTGTTTACTGATAGTGGAATACATTTGTTAATCACTGCAAATGAAACAATTATTTGTCTCAAGTTTATTCTGCAACATCGTTACTCTTTTCTCTTTTATGTTTTTAACAATAGCTATTAATAAAATTATGATTATATTTTGATACATAATGCCTACATTATCTCACATGATTTTTTTTTAATTTTTTATTTTTTAACATCTTTATTGGAGTATAATTGCTCTACAGTGGTGTGTTAGTTTCTGCTTTATAACAAAGTGAATCAGCTATTTTTGTTTTATTCATCTACTGATATGGTTGATCACTTGCTACACATTAAAATATTTTTTTCATTGTTTTCTTCTAAGACTTAATTCTCTCTTTGTTTTTCTCCTGAATCGTTTTCCACTTTTCCTAAAGCTGCTTTGCTGATCTCTTCCATTTTCCTGACCTTTAAACATAGATTCCTTCATGTCTTAGGTATTTAGTCTAGGCTCATTGTTACAAATGTTGTTTCTATTCTGGTGATTTGCAAATTTTTATCTCCAGCTTAGACTTCCCTCCTGAACTCCAAAGATATATATTCAACTTTCTACTCAATATTTCCTATTGTGTATATCTAATATGCAACTCAAAATGAACATGCCTAAAACTCTTTTTCTGATGTCCTGCTTCTGCAAACCTGTTTCTCTTACAACTTCATGTCTCAGTTAATGGCATATGTATGCTTCATCATAATCAGGCCTAAAACCTTGGACTCATTCTTGACTTCACAAACTTTATCACATTCTATATGAAGTCTAAAAGTAAGTATCTGTAAAATCTACATTCAGGATATACACAGATTCTGACCGCTTCCATCCTTTTACTTCTAACATTTGGTCTAAATTCAATGTTATTCCTTACAAAGATTTTTGCAAAATTCTAACTGGTAATTCCACTTTCATCCTTGCTCTTATATAAGTTTATTCTTTACAATATAGAAGGATTTAAAAATTAAAGACTGATATGTTATCCATGCCCCCAAACATTTCAAAGCTTTCCCATATCATCCAAAATTGGAAAAAAAAAAAACACTTACAACTGCCTGCAAGAACTACATTATTCTGTTGTCCTACTTCTTGACTATTCTAAATTGTCTTCTATTCTCCCTCTTGCTCACTTAGCTCTGGCCACAAGGGTGAGAAAAATATCTCCTAATAATGTGTAACTTCGAAGTGACCAATATTGCTACAATATTTCCCATTAAAAAAATAACTTCTCTTGACCCACATACGTTAAGGCTAGTGGCAGAATTCACAAAGTAGGTATGTCCCAAGAAACCTCAAACTGAAATTTGTTTTAGAGTGGTCCTATGTTGGCAGTCTCCTGAGATTCCTGGAAGAAGAAAATGCAAATCTTCTCTGGAGAAAGCCATTTAAAAAATAGGTCTCAATAAATTTCTTCAGATAAAGTTACATTGAACTTTATGTCAAAAATCATTACCAGAAAAAGACCATAAAAAAGAGCTAGCAGAAAAAATTAAACAAGGGACTTCCCTGGTGGTCCAGTGGTTAAGACTCCTTAATTCCAAAGCAGGGGGTGTGGGTCTGATCCCTGGTTGGGGAAGTAAGATCCTGCATGCTGAAAAAAAAAAAAACCTTACTGCAAAGCATTCAGATATTGAAATCATCAGAAGCAGAATATAAAATATGTATCTAAAAAGAGTAAAATATGTATCTAAAAAGGGGCTAACTATAAAAAGAAATTACCAGGTAGTTTTGCCTAAGGATGGAAGAGGGCTCTTAGAAAAAACAAAAACAAACTAGGGCAGAAATATCCTTAAAGGATGAAATAAATTATACAAAGCAAAAGGGGGATTCATAAATCGAAAGATAGGTATAAGAAATTACACAAAATGCAAAACAATGAGACAAAGGGTTAAAAATAAAAAAGAAGGGTTAAATACAGAAAGAACAGAGGAAGAAGTTCTGGCTCTCATCTAACTGGAGATCTAGAAGGAGATAATAGAATGTGGAGAGGAAATATTTAAACATGCCATCTTTATAATTGAAAATAGACAAATCATCAGATAAAGGTAACAATATATTTCTAGAAGGAGAAATAAAAAGAAATCCTTTCAAATACATCTCTAGGTGAAAATGAATATGATTAATATAAAAGAGTTGATCTCTGAAGTAGGCAAAGAGAAAAGATAGATAACATATTAGGTTGAACCATTTCAAATTGCCTTTTTCTGTAGATTGAAAATGGTCAAATAGCTGCAATTTCATATATGGTCAATGTATTACAAAGAAACAATAGTTCAACTGTTGGGAATTTGGGAGACAAAACAATTGCCACACAAGTAAAGAAAATTTGATAATGTGTAACTTCAAAAGCACCTACATGTGGTTCTATAGGCAGAATTTACAAAACAGTTATGTTTGTTGGAACCTCAAGTTCAAAAGCCATGATGAAACATTTGCTATGCAAAATAAAATGTTCAAATTGTATACATTTATTGTATACACTTCTCAAAATTTACTAGCGATAGTAAAAGTGAAAGAAAATAACTGTCAACCTGGAAGTGTAAAACAGATTAAACTAAGGGCTGAATAAAGATATTTTACTGGCAAACACTGGCAAATTTTAGCACCCTCCTTAAAGACTTCAAAAGAATCTACATTTACATGTCCATCAACATGGGTGAGGTTCCTGGCCAAAATCCAGGACACTAACAGCACTAAATGTTGGTAAGGATGTGGAACAACCAGAACTCTAATTTATTGCTGGTGGGAATGCAAAACGGTACAGCCCCTCTGGAAGACTAGCAGTTTCATTCAAAACTAAACATACTGGAAAGAAAAGATCCAGCAATCACATTCCTTGATATTTACCCCAATGAGCTGAATACTTATGTCTACATGAATCCTGAACACAAATGCTCATAGCAACTTTATTCATAATTGCTAAAACTTGGAAACAACCAAGATATCTTTCAGTAGGTGAATTGATAAAAAAAAACTGAGGTATTCCCCTACAATGGAATATTATTCTGTGATGAAAATAAAAGTGCTATCAAGCCATGAGAGGACATGGAGAAACGTTAACACATATTTCTAAGAGAGAGAAGCCAGTCTAAAAAGGCTATATACTGTATAATTCCAGCTATATGACATTCTGGAAAAGGCAAAACTATGAAGAGAGTAGTTGTCAGGGGTTCAATGGGAGAGAGAGAGGAATGAATAGTAGAAGCATAGGAGATTTTTGAGGCAGTGAAACTGTTCTCTAAAATACTGTGATGGTGAACATATGTCATTATACATTTGTTAAAGCCCATACAATTTACAATACAAAGAGTGAGCCCTAATGTAAACTATGGACTAGAGTCAATAATAATGTATTAGTCTTGTCCCATTTATTGTAACAAACATACCACACTAATGCAAGATATTAATAATAGGCGAAACTGGAGGGAGAGGATGAGGTACATGGGAACTCCGTGTGCTTTCTGCTTATTTTTTTTTTCTGTAAACCTAAAACTATTCAAAACTAACTAAAAAAATTGGGAGTAAACAAAAAGCCTGTTGAATAAATAATTACATCATATAATGGAATACTATACAGCTATTAACAAGAATTAAGGAAGTCTGATTGCACCGATATGGAAAAAGTATAAGAGAGAAAAAATAAGGTGTAGAACAGTGTTTATATTATCTTATTTGTATGAATCCAATTTATATGAAATATATATACACACTTTTTTCTTAGAGGATGTGAAAGAGTTGTTTATAGTCTTTACCTTTGGAAAAGTAACTGTGGGTTGGAATTAAATAGATGGTGGAAGGGAGATATAGACATCCTATTGTATCCCTTTTATTGTACGTGTATTTTGTTTAAACAAATTAAAAGTTTAAAGGTAAAAATACTCCATATACATTTATTGTATACATTTTTCAAAATTTACTAGTGATAGTAAAAGTGATACATACTAGATTTTAGTAAAACTAAAAAATTTTCTTTGCTTACCAACTTAAATGAATGATTTTATATCAATAGTTTATTACTTACCTATGGATTTCTTGACTGCTTTGATGCTCTGAAATATGAAATCACTAGGCATAGGGCTGACCTGAGCTGGGGTGGAAAGATGGGTCAAAGAAGAAACTTTGAATTGAATTGGATGTAAAAACAAAGTTTTGTTTACTCTGGATTGGATCTTTTGATAGAGAAAGTGTTGAAATGGACTTTTTTTTACACAGACATGATCAAGATGGAAAATAGAAAGAGGGGTGGAAAATAAGAAGAAACACTGTGGGATCTGCCTAACAACTCATCAAGAAATGATGAAAAGAGAGCTTACAGATTGTGCAAAGTATCTTTGAAAGCAGTGGCTGCAGAAACATAGTCATTTCCATTCTTATACCCTATTGATTTTAAGTGTCAAGTAGGTTAAGAAACAGTAACAGTGTTATAAATTCTAAATTTCTGTAGCAGGAGTCCAATTCAATAAATGGCTGAATACTGTCTATCACATGGCATGATATTCTCTAAAAGGCAGATCAAGAAAGAACAGATTTTTTTTCTCTTTTGCACTGTTTTCTTATGGAGAACTTTTATGATCTCAGATGTCTGTTAAATTCCATAACTAAAACTACCGTGATGCATCACTGCAACCTCAGCTAATGGTTATGAACTGGGAAGAAGAGGCTATTTTTATTCAGAGTAGAGGAAAGATAATGACAGCAAAGAATTTAAGTTTTGGATATTCCCTATTTGCATGGAAATGTTAACAGATCTTTAAAAACTTATATTTGTCTGTAAGACATGTCTGTTATTTTTCTTACTGATACAAAGAAGCTATTTACTAGACTTACTCTATAGCTATGTTTCCAAAGTTGAAGATAAAGCAAAATGGTGGAATTTCTCAGTACATATTTCCAAGCAGTTGGTGATCTACAATCAGGACCATTGCTCCAGCAGGGATGCCCGTACCTAGCTAACTGCCAGTGTTTCTGTTTTGCGTCACTTCCCTGGGGATGGATGGAGGAAGAAATTTGACCTTTTTTCAGGCAATCATGCCAGCACGAGAAGTCCCAGCTTAACATCAAAGTCATCTTGAGAGTAATGTATGCAAGTAATAACACTTTAATTTGTGGCTCTGATGAAGCCTGACATAATGAACAAGGAAATGTTACTGCCTAAGAGAAGAGCGAATCAGGAAACCAGTTTTGACAAGTTGTCCCAAGCACTAGTCTCTGGCCCTGCTTCGGAGGTTTTTATGGATATATAATTGAGCCAGGCCTGTTATAAGCTTTCTGGACACATTTAGCTCTTAAAATGTTTCCGTCAATGTAACAACTTGTATATTACACCCTGTGGACAGTAAATAATTGCTTAAGCTCTCTGCTTTACTGATTCTTCTCAGGCAGACCTGCAGGACTGCTTAACCTTTAATACTGAACAACAAGAACTTGGTATTTATAAAGGGGATCTTGAAGTCCTAGCATCTCAAGTTATAAACAAAGAAAGTGAGATAAGAGTGTTTATGTGACTCGCCTGAAATCAGTGATGTTTGTTAATCTGCACTAGACTCAAAAGAATTGCGTGACCTTTCCCAGCTTTTGTAGATAACTAAATCAGCAGAATGAAAGTCCTTTATTTCTTTCCCATTGTAAATTAATTCCCCCCGTTTAGGCAGAAGTATATATATGAGAGCAGAATGACACTCTTCACTAACTTAGTAGGCCAGTCAGTCAAATATTTCTGTCTGTTGCCATGTGGTGCATTGTGGAGCTGACACACATTTAGCCTTTGAAGAAAGGGCATGTAATTGCATCAGTGTGCCACGAAATCCATTTTAAATCTGGCAAATGTACTGCAGTGCTTTGTTAGCAATTATAAATTCACAGTGGTAGGTGATAGGAAGAGAGACAGAAACGGGATGTCAGGAAAAATGAGGATCACTTGCTGGCAACTGTCTATTCAGTTGCCAAAAAATTAAACAGTTTGAGTTTCATTGTGGTAATAGTGCTACTGCTCAGAAGCCAGAAGTTAATTTTTATACATCTCTGTCATCCCCACGTTTGTTCTCATGAAGCAAACAAATTTAGCTTCTAATGCATAAAGTGATGCCATAATGAAAAGGGGTATTCCTCTAAAGGAAGATATGTTAAAAAGGAAATATTTCTCTCTAAGATTACTGCTTTTAAATTGCATTAACAGAAGCATAATCAGGAGAGCAAAAAAGGAAGAATATTTTAAACCTAAATATAACTGTCCAATATACAACATAGTGTGTGAGAGTATTACTCTTGTTTGAAATGATAGAATTCTCATAAAGACTTTGGCAGGGCACATATATGCAAAGCTCCCAAGTTTTTGAAAAGTGAAAATGGTAAGTCTAACACAATGAAAATATTGAGTTTTACGCTGCATTTAATTTATAAATAGTATCCTTGTTTCTTAAAATCAAATATAGGGATGCAATCAAAGTACATGTCTCAAAAATAGGGATCATTTTGCCCCTGCTGACAGGGATGAAGCCCATGATCACCACTCGGGTGTGTAGTAGCAAGTGAGTTTAACAGATGAGGTAACGTAAGGCACTTTGTATAAATCTCCTGTACACATTTTAAAGCCCAAATATTTTATATGTAAATATAATTCATAATGCAAAACTTATGGAGCACTAGAGGAAAGTTCTTCACCCTCGTTTTTTTTCTCTTTCTTTCCTTAACCCTAACTCTTAATCAAGTCTCTTGTTTTCCCAAACACCCTGATGCAGTGTCCAACCATTCCTCCAAATCTTCCCTCAGAAATATATCATTATTTAAAGTTACCTCTACTTCTGTGCCACTGCAAGTTCCCAATCATTTTTTCTTTTTAAAATTTCCTATTTCAAAATACCTCCTCCTTTCTAATTCTCTCCCAACATATTTTCCCATGTTTCTTCCTCAAGAATCGACAGATGATGGCAGTAATTGCTAAATGAATAATATATGGAGTAAAATGTGATTAGCTAAAATGCCAGTCTTATTTTTATTGCAAATCAGCAACTTAAATTAATATTGAAGGAGACCATTTTCTTATTTTTGGATTTGGAGAAAGTGTGTATTTATTTGCAACTCTAATGAGAAAATGGGAGTTATAAATCTTATTATCTAATTCTGAGAATACATTAAAACTAAATTAGGTATTTTATCAGTATAGTGACATCATATTTCAAATTATACATCTGCAGGACTAGAGTTGATCATTGAGTTTACATATAAACATTCTTCTGTAGAATTTTTAGTAATCTTAATGGTAATCCATGATGATGAATTAAAGCTCATGGTGAACTGAAAAGCAGAATGAACTCATTAATCAATTCAATACGGTATCTGTCACAGGTAACTTTAGAATTATCTATTTCCTTCTCATATCTGAAAAAGTCTAGTTGCCAGATGACTATTGATAAAATGTCATAGTGAAAAAATATCTGAAACTGAAGTATACCTACTTTGATAGGAAGTACTTGAATTATAAAAGTAGAACAATATTTGGTATTACATTAACTCTCATAGGTACCAACGGGTCAATATTTTATATAAAAATATGATATATGAAAATAAATATTTTATATGAAATTAGAATAACGACTTGAAGTAATAGATGTTAATTACATTATTTTAACTGAATAAAAGAACTACAGCATAGGCACTAAATTAATATGCTGATAACTCCTAAATCTAAATATTATGCTTGGATCCTGAATCCCAGGTCTGTATCTTAAGCCCTAAATTCTCATCAGAACCCCAGACTTATAATCGAGCTGTCTATATCATTTCCACTTGGATGTGTACTATCTCAAATTTAGTGTAACCAAAAGGGAACTCTTACCTTTAGTCCTCAAACCTCCTCTGCCTCAGCCCCCCATTTCAGTAAGGATATCACAGTCTTCTCTGTAGCTTAAACAAAAAAATCATGATTCTAACCTGATTATGCTCGTTTACTCACTTCTTATATCTAACCCATGAGCAAGTCATGTAGACCCATGTATACTTCCATGTACTTTTTACCATTCCCACTATTGTTACCCTAATTCAAGTCATCGTGATTTCTTGTTAAGATCATGGTAAAAGTCTGTTTACAAATTTTCCTGCTTTCCTTTTTGCCCTTTCCTTCTGTTGTCCACAGTATAATCTGAATAATGGCTTAAAAGTTAACTCAGATCACGCCAATCCCTACTTAAAATTTTTTACTATTTTTTTAAAATGATTGTCAAAATCTTTCTAGACTTAAAATCCGTATATATACTGGATCCTGCTAAATGTTCAGACCTCAGCTTGAATCATTCTCTCCTTTACATATTTTGTGCCCAAATTACTGGAATGCTTTTGGTTTCTTGATTTTTAGCAAGCTTGTTTCCATCTTCAGGTCTTTGCAAAAAGTATTTTCTCTGCTTAAAATATACTTCTGCTTAACATTCTCAGGCTGGCTCCTTCTTGCCATTCAGATCTCTGTTAAACATCAGTGTAAGTATCAAATTCCTTCCCTGACTTCTCAAATTGTGGTAGCCACCCAGATGATCTCTATCGAATTACTCTATTTTAATTCTCTGAGTAGCACTTACAACTACCTGGTATTTCTTAAGTATTTATGTATTTTATTTCTACTGACTGTCTCTCCCTACTAGAATATAAGCTGCATCAGAACATGAAACTTAACTGTTTTGTTCACTCTTCCATTCTCAAGGTATATAATAGTGATTGGTGCATTCAGGCATTCTATGAGTATTTTCCAAATAAATTTATTGATAAATTACATATTTTCAACTGCATAATTATTATAACTTTGTAAGTGTGAACCAGGCAGGAAGCCATCCAGAAAAAATAGTAAAAATGTTGAATCTATCTCCCAACATGTTATTTTAGAAATTAGATTCATTTTGTGTTCCATGTTGGATTGGGTTGGAATATTTACAAGTTTACCTTATCCTTTCGGATTGTAAAAGTTTTAACATCACAACAGTTGTTGCAACCATATATGATTGCTTAAAGTTTATTATGTTCCATGCAATGATTTAAGTGCTTTACACATGTTAACTCATAATCTTTATAACATCATAATAATACAAATCTTATTTTATAGATGAGGAAACTAAGGCACAGAAAGATTAAACAACCCAAGATTATATGGCTAGTAAGTAGCAGATTTGGGAATCAAACCTAGCAGCCTGGATTGTCTGGGGTTATAATTATTAAGCTATAGTGCCTCTTAACCTTGAAACGCAACTTAACTCATTCAACCAACATTCAACAATCATTTATTGATAGCTTACGTGTTAATGACAAAGTATTAAATATTTTAGATGGAAAGAAAAATATTGCAATTATAGTCTTCAGGAAACTTTTATTCTTAATGGGCTGGTAGAAAAGTTAAAAATTAGTGAAGTGTCTGTTATAATGAGTGTGGAAATGTTTGATAAATAAAAGTGGGAGGGGCTGAGTGAACTCATAGAAACACCTAGAAAAGACATCTGACATATATTGAAGAAGGGAATTTGTCAGCCAAGGGATCTTAGAGTTTATGTTTACGTTAAATCCAAAAGCATCAGTAGGAGTTACCTGGGAGAAGACTAGACATGTTCATGGCAGAGGAAAACAGCAAATAGCAAAATATAAAATTAAGGTCTGACCTTGCACATGTTTTGTGTGACAGGGCTACACTGAGATATTAGACACTCTCAACATGACTGGCTCTCCTGTTGGTTGTCAGTAATATGTGTTCTCATGTAAACCAGTCTCCTAATTCCTACACTCAGTGGCTTTCCTGACCTAAAGATTACAAAGTCAACAGAACTATTGGTTAGCTATTAGGTTATTGCAACAGAACTATTTTTCTCATCCTATACAAAAGAAACAAGGAGGTGAAAATGACCTAAATAAAGAATTTTAAAACTTGTCCAAATAAACAACTTTAAAACATATAAATAATAGAATTAATTTTAAAATGCTACAAAATAGGAACACTATTATTTTTAAAGGAATTGTCTATGAGAAAAATTATAAATTTTAACAGTGACCAATAATATGAGTTAATATCCTTAAGGTAATTTAAATTAAGATGGCTTTTAGTAACTCCCCCCACAAGCAACTATATTGCTTAACAAATATAATACTAACACTGAAAGAATAAATATCAAGCTAATGACCAAAGACTTGAATTTCTATTTTTTAAAATTTTAGTTAGTAATATCTGTGGATTATTACTTTAGAACATCATTCCTAGAAAAAGTAATTCTACTCATCTCGAATTGTGTGTGTGTCTGTGTATGTGTGTTTGTGTGTGTGTGTTCTTTTCCCTTGATGAACACTTTTGGAATCAAAAGAGGTAGATAGATTCAAAATGTTTATTTTTATCTAGTGCCGTATTATCACAGAGGAATTCTTAGTAGTTACATTAATCAAATAAGAGAAAAATAAAGATATTAGAGTACGTTCTACCATCAGATTTCAGGAAATCATTAGAATGTTAAAGACTCTAGTGTAACAAAAACCTTTAGAAGCAGTAATTTCTTTCTTTTGTATTAGCTTATTTTTTATACATTAATATGTGAAGAAGAAAACAGAGCAGTTCATCTCTTTGCTACTTACCGGTTCATTTCCTTTCAAGATATGAGGATCTATCTCATGATTAATTGTACAACTTTTCAGTAGTTATGGTTGTTGCTAAAGAATGTTTCATCAGAAACTTGAGAGAAAATTTAAAGACATTCATCAAAATTTCCATTTGGAGTCTAGAGAAACAATAAAGTAGATATTGACTTCTCTTGAGCAATGGATTGTGATTTATAGATTCAAAGGGAGAGTCAATATTTACCTTCAGTGAAAATGATTCTTGATGGTCAATGAAATATAAAATTTAGTACATTGTTTCTAATCAGAAATATCTTGAAATCTATTAAATGATGACACAAATAACATTTATATTTTTCCATTTATAAAAATGTATGTGCACTATAAGAAATTCTGTAACATATATAACATTAAAAGTAGAAGAATTACCAACAATTTCCCATCAAAAGAAAAGCAACCGTTAATATTTTGGTGTATTTCATGTTAGTCATTTTCTTATAAAAATATTTGGGTGTGTTTATATATATAAATTTTGATTTTAGATATGATAAAAATAAAATATGTAGCTTGCATTATTCACCCCAAATATGCATTCTTTCTTCTGTTAAAAGGATTATACATCTTCACCTATTGACCTGTGACTTGCTAAACTCTGTGTGCTGTAAGTGTATCTCTCCAACCCACTGACATTGTGTTTGTCCATGAAAATTGCGTTGGCCAATGGCATGGGGCATATACACACTACTATATCCAAGCTTTAAGTGCCATTACAGGTTTCCACCAGCAATCTTGCTGTTTTCTCTCTGTCACAAAACCAACATGTATCATATGAGGGCTTCTCTTTTCAGTATGGATCTAGAATTAGAAGACATATAGAAGAGGAAAGCATCACCTCCTCACAGATGCTGACATGTAGTGTGTGCAAGAAATGTGTTTATTGTTATAAACCACTGAGATTTTGGGCTATTGCTATTGTGAAAAAGTGGCTAATACATTCAAATGTATTGTTTTTTGACATAACACAAATTTTACTAATAATAAAGGAAATATTGATAAATTCTACTACCTCAAAATTAAGAATTTTTATCAAAGTACACCATAAAGAAAGTTAAAATAAAAGCCACGTTGTCAGTCATTTGCCACATATGTAGCTGAAAAAGAATAAATTCAAAACACTTTCAGATATTATATATAAATATATAAATATGTAGTAATTAATATATATTAATGTGTAATAATTAATAATACATAATATACAAATATATTACAATATAATATATATTTATAATATATAAACAATTAAGTTAATATAAAGTTCAATAGAAAAAGAAAACTAACTTGATAGAAAAATGGGCAAGATGAATGAATGGGCATTTTACAGAGGAGAAAGATCAAATATTAAATAAACATTTAAAAATGCTAAAATTCCTTAGCGATCAAGAAAATACAAGTTAAGAATACAATAAGATACAGTTTTATTCTCACTATATTGGCAAAAAGTAAAATTGAAGTTACCCTGTGTTGAAAAGATTTCTATCAATTGGGTAGTAGGAGTGGACTCTTTAGGTTGGAGTGTATTAGTACAGTCACTATAGTAAACAAATTGGTTCTATTGTTTAAAACTGAAGGTGTATGTATTGTATTATTCAGAGTTCACTCTATGGACTAGAGAGCTTTTGTACTTCTGTACTAAGAGACTAGGAAAGAGCAGCATCATTTACAGGAGAAAACATCCAGGAAACACCAAAGTATGTTTTGACAGGAAAATGGATAGATGAACTGTTGAGCTGTTCTAGAAAACTCTTATGCAACCATATATAAAAAACATAGGTAAATCTTAGATATAATGATTAATTCAAAAAGAAGAAGGAAGAAAAAAGAAAACAAAGGAAAGGAAAAGAAAGAAAAGAAAAGAAAAGAAAAGAAAGCCATGGATAATTACTTACAGTAAGATGCATATTTATGGAGATCACACACATATGCAAAAACAATATTTTGTTTAGAAATACCTATGTTTTACAAGATGAGCTTAATTGATATTTATAAGACATTCCATCCAAAAACAACAGAATACACATTCCTCTCAAGTGCTCATGGAACATTCTCCAGGATAGATCATATCTTGGTTCACAAATCAAGCCTTGGTAAATTTAAGAAAATTGAAATAGTATCAAGTATCTTTTCCAACCACAACGTTATGAGACTAGATATCAATTACAGGAAAAAATCTGTAAGAAATACAAACACATGCAGGCTAAACAACAAACTACTTAATAACCAAGAAATCACTGAAGAAATCAAAGAGGAAATCAAAAAATACCTAGCAACAAATGACAATGAAAACACAACGGCCCAATACCTATGGGATGCAGCAAAAGCAGTTCTAAGAGGGAAGTTTATAGCAATACAATCCTACCTTAAGAAACAAGAAACATCTCAAATAAACAATCTAACCTTACACCTAAAGCAATTAGAGAAAGAAGAACAAATATTCCCCAAAGTTAGCGGAAGGAAAGAAATCATAAAGATCAGACCAGAAATAAATGAAAAAGAAACGAAGTAAACAGTAGCAAAGATGAATGAAACTAAAAGCTGGTTCTTTGACAAGATAAACAAAATTGATAAACCAGTAGCCAGACTCATCAAGAAAAAAAGGGAGAAGACTCAAATCAAGAAAATTAGAAATGAAAAAGGAAAAGTAACAACTGACACTGCAGAAGTACAAAGGAACATGAGAGATTACTACAAGCAACTATATGCCAATAAAATGGACAACCTGGAAGAAATGGACAAATTCTTAGAAAGGCACAACCTTCTGAACCAGGAAGAAATAGAAAATATGAATAGACCAAACACAAGCACTGAAATTGAAACTGTGATTAAAAATCTTCCAACAAACAAAAGCCCAGGACCAGATGGCTTCACAGGCGAAGTCTATCAAACATTTAGAGAAGAGGTAACACCTATCCCTCTCAAACTCTTCCAAAATATTGCAGAGGGAGGAACACTCCCAAACTCATTCTACGAGGCCACCATCACTGTGATACCAAAACCAGACAAAAACGTCACAAAGAAAGAAAACTACAGGCCAATAACACTGATGAACATAGATGCAAAAATCCTCAACAAAATACTAGCGAACAGAATCCAACAGCACATTAAAAGGATCATACACCATGATCAAGTGGGGTTTATCCCAGGAATGCAAGGATTCTTCAATGTATGCAAATCAATCAACGTGATACACCATATTAACAAATTGAAGGAGATAAACATTATGATCGTCTCAATAGATGAAGAGAAAGCTTCTGACAAAATTCAACACCCATTTATGATAAAAACCCTCCAGAAAGTAGCCATAGAGGGAACGTACCTCAACATAGTAAAGGCCATATATGACAAACCCACAGCCAACATCGTCCTCAATGGTGAAAAACTGAAACCTTTTCCACTAAGATCACGAACAAGACAAGGTTGCCCACTCTCACCACTATTATTCAACATAGTTTTGGAAGTTTTAGCAACAGGAATCAGAGAAGAAAAAGAAATAAAAAGAATCCAAATTGGAAAAGAAGAAGTAAAGCCGTCACTGTTTGTGGATGACACGATACTATACATAGAGAATCCTAAAGATGCCACCAGGAAACTGCTAGAGCTAACCAATGAATTTGGTAAAGTAGCAGGATACAAAATTAACGCACAGAAATCTCTTGTATTCCTATACACTGATGATGAAAAATCTGAAAGTGAAATTAAGAAAAGACTCCCATTTACCATTGCAACAAAAAGAATAAAATATTTAGGATTAAACCTACCTAAGGAGACAAAAGACCTGTATGCAGAAAATTATAAGACACTGATGAAAGAAATTAAAGATGATACAAATAGATGGAGAGATATACCATGTTCTTGGATTGGAAGAATCAACATTGTGAAAATGACTATACTACCCAAAGCAATCTACAGAGTCAATGCAATCCCTATCAAACTACCACTGGCATTTTTCACAGAACTAGAACAAAAAATTTCACAATTTGTATGGAAACACAAAATACCCCAAATAGACAAAGCAAACTGGAGACAGAAAAACGGAGCTGGAGGAATCAGGCTCCCCGACTTCAGACTACACTTCAAAGCTACAGTAATCAAAACAGTATGGTACTGGCACAAAAACAGAAATATAGATCAATGGAACAGGATAGAAAGCCCAGAGATAAACCCATGCACATATGGTCACCTTATCTTTGATAAAGTAGGCAACAGTATACAATGGAGAAAAGACAGCCTCTTCAATAAGTGGTGCTGGGAAAACTGGACAGCTACATGTAAAAGAATGAAATTAGAACACTCCCTAACACCATACACAAAAATAAACTCAAAATGGATTAAAGACCTAAATGTAAGGCCAGACATTATAAAACTCTAGAGGAAAACATAGGTGCAACACTCTGTGACATAAATCACAGCAAGATCCTTTTTGACCCACCTCCTACAGAAATGGATATAAAAACAAAAATAAACAAATGGGACCTCATGAAACTTAAAAGTTTTGCACAGCAAAGGAAACCATAAACAAGACGAAAAGACAACCCTCAGAATGGGAGAAAATATTTGCAAATGAAGCAACTGACAAAGGATTAATCTCCAAAATATACAAGCAACTCATGCAGCTCAATATCAAAAAAACAAACAACCCAATCCAAAAATGGGCAGAAGATCTAAATAGACATTTCTCCAAAGAAGATATACAGGTTGCTAACAAACACATGAAAGAATGCTGAACATCATTAATCATTAGAGAAATGTAAATCAAAACTACAATGAGATATCATCTCACACCAGTCAGAATGGCCATCATCCAAAAATCTACGAACAACAAATGCTGGAGAGGATGTGGAGAAAAGGGAACCCTCTTTCACTGTTGGTGGGAATGTAAATTGATACAGCCACTATGGAGAACAGTATGGAGGTTCCTTAAAACACTAAAAATAGAACTACCATACGACCCAGCAATCCCCACTACCGGGCATATACCCTGAGAAAACCATAATTCAAAAAGAGTCATGTACCAAAATGTTCATTGCAGCTCTATTTACAATAGCCAGGACATGGAAGCAACCTAAGTCTCCATCAACAGATGAATGGATAAAGAAGATGTGGCACATATATACAATGGAATATTACTCAGCCATAAAAAGAAACGAAACTGAGTTATTTGTAGTGAGGTGGATGGACCTAGAGACTGTCATACAGAGTGAAGTAAGTCAGAAAGAGAAAAACAAATACCGTATGCTAACACATATATATGGAATCTAAAAAAAAAAAAAAAGGTCAGAAGAATCTAGGGGCAAGATGGGAATAAAGATGCAGACCTACTAGAGAATGGACTTGAGGATATGGGGAGGGGGAAGGGTAAGCTGGGACAAGGTGAGAGAGTGGCATGGACATATATACACTACCAAACGTAAAATAGATAGCTAGTGGGAAGCAGCCACATAGCACAGGGAGATCAGCTCGGTGCTTTGTGACCACCTAGAGGGGTGGGATAGGGAGGGTGGAAGGGAGGGATATGTAAGAGGGAAGAGATATGGGGACATATGTATATGTATAACTGATTCACTTTGTTATAAAGCAGAAACTAACACACCATTGTGAAGCAATTATACTCCAATAAAGATGTTTAAAAAAAAAGAAATACCTATGTTTTATACATGGTAAAGACAAACTTCAGATAGGAATTATCTGTAGGGGAAAAAGGCATAGAATATAAGTGTGGGGCAAACAGATAGTGAGTTCATTTTATGATTATGCTTTATAACTTAAGTGTTATATTATTGCTTCATTTATAGTGTAACTCGATAAATTTTTATAAAATTTAACTTTTATCTCTATGGAAATTTTAAATATTAATAATACCATGATGAATATTTACTTATAATTTTTGTCACATTTTATATTATTTCCTTAAGATAGAGCACCCAAGAATGGATTTAGCGTATTTGAATATATTATCATTATTTATATACATTGTCAAATATTTACTCAATAGTTGTGCCAATATTTTTTTCAGCCCCAAATATATGTTTCATTAATCAACCCTGTACATTTTCATTTAACAACATATTATGCTAATTTATTTTATGAAAATCGTATTCCAATATTAAATATTTACTTCTTTCCTTATTAGTGAGATTGATCATTTTCCACTTATAGTAAATATTGTTCTCAGTTTCTTTATTATTAATTTATATCACCATTTTACAGTGGAAATAACAAACTCTTAAACTCATAGTGATTGCAAGCCACCTCCATGTTGCTACCTTTTAAGTACAGGAATTTTTTGTGCTCATATTCTTATATCTATCCTTTTCTTCACTTTGGGATTATTTTTCCTTTGAGTGTTAATATTGGAAAATTATCTATTTTCCAACATTTAAAAATCAATAATTACATTAGTTTGTAGTTGTAATGTATATTTTTACATTTAACTTTTATGTGTATGGTAATTATTTGAAGAGTGTAGGTTGAGTTTATTTTTCTTCACACCTTAATAGGTTCTTCTAACATCACGTACAACCCTCCCTTTCTCATCACAATGATATGTGAGGGTTCCTTTCTCAGTCATTGCATTTTATTTTTGTGACACTTTTCTATTTATTAGTCTCATACTCTCTTATTTCTGGTTGTAATATAGTTTAATATTCATGATGTTAACCCTCATTACTGCTATTTTAATAATTTTACAGAGTGTAGTATATTTTTGTCTTCTTTTTGAAGAATATTGTAACTATTTTAGTTTACTTACATTGAATATTAATTCTTGAAGAATGTTTTTCTTTAACATACTTAATATTTTCTTCTAGATATTTGATCTTTCCTCACATATTTTATGTTTTTACCCTTTCAGAAAAATTTTGCAGTTTTCTGCTTATGTGTTACATTTCTTGGCCTTCTATATTCTGTTACTATTGTGAATGGGTTTTGTCTTTAATTAATTTTTTATTTAAAAAAATTTTTAATGGTAAGAATTTCCACTTATAACGTAATTTTTTTTTCTAATAAGCCTCAGAATGGATTTTTTTTTTTTTATTGCTCACCTTTGAAGGAAGAGCTCTATGCAGGCCCAATGCTGAGATCTGAAGATTGAACTCAACTGTCTCATGGATGTTAAGGATGTTGTCAGATTTCTAACTGCAGATATTTATGTATTAGGAATTCCAACCGAAATGTCCACATTTGGTAACATTTAAGAATACTTTTATTCAAAGTATGCTCCAAAGGAAGCTCAGCTGAATCAAGAAAGAAGCAAGAGTCAGGAGTGAGGGGAAGTAGTGCTTAGTGAAATAAGTCAGACAGGGAAAGACAAATACTTTGTGTTATCACTTATATGTGAAATCTAAATAATAAACAAATAGATATAACAAAAGATCTGAAAGATAAAAATCAGACAGAAGACATTCTTTCTCTGGTAACAACAATGGATAATTCTTACTGCAATGGATAATGCTTAATGATTATTAAAGTCTTTTGTTGACAAGAATTTTTGTAATGGCTAATCAGACTTTGATTTTTTAGTCACCAACTGCAAGGCTTCTGGTCAGTTATGACTTTGGTGGTAGATTCTTGAATATTTCTGAATTTTGGGTAGCAGAGCACATTCTTGACCTCTCAAACACAATTTCTATGACATGACCTAAACCCTTTGTGGCATCCTCTTTATTTTCACACTTCTAGCCTTTCCAACAAGTTTGTAAATGTCTGACTTCTTCTAATAACCTATTTTGTGCCTGAAATACCAAAAACAATTTCTATTTTCCTAAAATGAACAATGACTGATACAAGTCTTTTCTAACATGAATCCTTATTGGACACTAACTCTGTGCCAGGCATTGCTCTAAATGCTTTAAATACATTAACATATTTTATTCTAGCGACAAGTCAACGATGTAGACAATGCTATCATTCCCACTTAAAACATAAGGAAATCAAGGCAGAGAAATATCTAATAATTTTTTTACTTGTCACACAGCAAGTGAGTGGTGGAACCTGAGTTCAAATCCAAGAGGTCTTGTTAAAGAGCCTGTGCTTTTAATTACTCTCTATCTCTGTCTTATTCGTAGAGTGCACGTGGTATTTATTCCACTTACCTTAGGGGAGTGTTAGACTGTGAGTCATAATATTTGTGGCTATTCTTGTTTTATCTCAGATTATTCAGGCAAAGTCCACTGCCTGCAGATTACTCTAAAGTGGTATGCTCACTAAAAACCCAGGTGTTATACTGGTATTCTTTCCTAAGAATTCTATCAAGACTTAGATTAAATTGACCTTACTCTGACCTATTGAAGTGGATTTCCCCTATAACAGATGAGAAGTATTATTTCTCATATATTATCAGGTAGTTGAGAATATTGTAATAATTATTTAAAATTCCATATAAAAATTAAACTTCATAGTTTTGTTACTGGATAAGTATTTAATTTGCAATGGATTTTAGTGAGGAAATGTCATACTATTATAAATATTCACTTTATAAAATTATTGCAAATAGTAGGTACTCAGATATTTATTCAATAAATAATTTTGTCAAGAGGATTACCAATAGCAAAAATATAAGCTTTTAATACGTTTAAAACAAAAAGTTTTCTTTCAATTTGATTTGAATCTATTGCCTAATAAAAATGACAAGATTTATTTTTATTGGCTGCCCTGAGATTCATTTTATTTTGTTTAAACACCAGTATAATTATTTAATAGTTATCATTTAATTTCTTTGAAAGTACTGATTACAGACTATTTATTTTTAGCATCTCAGTTTTCAAGATTTCTTTGGTCTACGAGAAATACTCAAATTAAAAAAAATTATTTGTTTATATAATTTTTCATGCCAGAGATGATTTTAATTATGGTTGTATCCATTATCATATTTATTTTATATCTTCACCATTATACACTTTTCATTTTATTAAAATCACTAAATAAAACTATTTGCATGTATTGACCCCCTTTGCATACTTAATTTCAATTGATTTTAATTTTTTTTAATACATCTTTCTCACATCACCCAAATCTGCTGCCCAAATATAGTTGCTCAAGCCTAAATGCACACTTGCCTTATTTCACTGGTCCTATCAGGTTGCAAGTTAAAGCCACTTAATGTTGACAATACTTTACAACTCAAGCTGCAGATTAAATGCACTGTAAATTCCTTTATTTTACAGAGCTGATCTGTGACTTCACAATTCTTTGTTAGACAGTGTGGATTTCTTCAACATGCCTAGTTGTGATTTATCCCCAGGTAAATGACCAAGAACTAGTTTGTTATTCATAGACGGTCAAGTGACCCCCCTGTGTGATAAAAAGAGAGAAAGTGAAACCCATATCAATAATGTCGACTGTCACTACGCTTTAAACATTGACCAAGCACAGGCAGAATCTGAAAATATAATGCAATTTGCAGTAAATTCTTACAGAAGAAAACATGAAATCAAGACACATTGGGGAAAAAAAGGCATGAATGGAATAGTGCTTGGAATATTTTCCTCAGTTATATCTTATTAAGTGTTTCTTCAAACCCAATGTGAAGGTTTGGAAGTTAAGAACCACACTGGAGATTAATTCTAACATGTTTGTATATAATTATTCTACGTGAACTCTCTATTCAAATTATGCCTTTATTCCATGGTATGGTTCAATGATTCTCAATTAATCCTTTCATAATAAAGTACTTAAATGACAAAAATCTTCATGCAATTGATGCATAGGCATCTGAATGTGATAATCACAGATCAGTAACTGATTTCTAGAACTTGGTTTTCAGTAAGGACTAGACAGCTAAGCCACATTCCAAATGGACTGCTAAAGGTACCAAGCATATTCCTGTTGGTTATGCCATATGTTGCCTATATGAACGTTAGTGACATGGTTATAAGATTTGTAATATCTCTGATAAACTTCAGAAACATTAATTATATGAAGAGGTTCACAGCATCACAGCATTTACATTTACACTCTAATGGATTCTTATATTAGGTAATTGAGAATAATAAGCTTGTCATCACTGAGGTGCATTAGAGACAGAGAGGCTTCCAGATATGCCAACAGTTTTCAGTCCCATTTACCATTTTTTAAAAACATAACTATTACTATACATAATCCATTAATAAAGCTGCCAGAAGATGCTTGTTCTTGTAAAGAATACTGCACTCTAAAGATAAGTGGCATTAATGTTACTCAGGAAACCTGAAACTTCAATCTACTCTTAGGGACAATTAGGATTCTATCACACAAGTGCTAGATTATATCTACTTAAACTGGTTTTCTATATCGTGGAAAGTAAAAAGGTAATTATCAAAATGGATGTAAATGAAACATGCATTTTAGAAAATAGTTGAACCAATTACTCTCAGAGGATATATAAGGGTTGGAAAATCTTTCACCCAATTTACTCATCCATTCAAACTTTATTTCCAAAAGTAAGCAGAGATTATTCCATAAACACTTATTTATTAGATTTATAAAATGGGGACAGCTCAACCTGCAGAAAACTGTTTGAAACAAAAATTATTTAACAACTAATGGAAGGCCATTCTTAAGAGATATTTCTGCTACAGAAGTAAACTTTGGAAAAAATCTCTGGTGCTATCTTATGAGATGCTGTTATAACAGCAGACAAAGTATATTCACTCTCATTGTAACAGTGCAGGACTTTTACTGAACCAAATCCTCAGACCCTCTAGAGAAAGGCAACAACACGCAAGCCTTTTTTTTTTTTTTTTTTTAAGTGAAAGCAGGTTTAGTCAGGGAGATACGCACTCCATAGACAGAGTGCGGGCCATCTCAGAAGGCAGGATGCCTTGGGAGAAACACCCAAGTCTTTATTTCTATTAAAATAAGTAAATTGCATGCCTAATTATCTAGGGGCCACAGGAACATGATTATTTTACATCTGACATTTGTATTCTTCACTTATGGCCTCTATTTGTTTCCTTATAGTGAAACACTTATCTCTTATAGGAGTAACAGGGAAAAAAAAGGAAGATTAGTATCTTTTCTATTTGCCTTCTCTTCTTTCTCTTTACCCTTTTATAATTTTATTACCCTTACCATCATCATCATCACTGTAAGCTAAAAAGCAAAATGTGAATAAATGGATGGTTGAACATTAATATGATGATAAAAGGAAAAGTGAAAATGATAAAGTAATACTACTGTGCATTTGAATCTTTTAGGTAGGAGTTATATATCCATTTTCTGTTTATAATATCCTTGCACAGTAAGAAAAGTGAAGATAAGAGAGATTACGTAACTGACTCACAGTAAGAGATAATGTAGCAGTATTTAAACATACGTATGGGATTTAGTATCTAAGAATCGCAGATTCATATCTCAGCTATATTAATTTCTTTCTTGGTGATAGTTGGTGGGTTACTTAATCTCTATTCTCTAGAAAGTTTTACATAACAGTTCAAGTGACTTAAAGTCTAAACTTTCCACTGACTCAGAGGTTTTTCCTCAATAAATAATATGTATTTGAAGTTCTTAGAAAGGAAAAGAGGCTTTTGTGTATGTGTGTTGTGCTGGGAGTGTTGTGAACAAAGAAAAAAAATGGCAGCAAAACTGTTCTTTTACACATGGCACTATGTTAAAACATTTTTACATTTCTAAACATTCTTTCCCAAGTGATGGTATTTCCTATGACATGTATAGCGTCAATGGCTCCTCATAAAGCGTGACTGAGCTGTGCTGGATGATAGTATAGAATGGTGATTAAGAGCATGTGTTCTACATTCACACTGCCTGGATTTAGAGCCTGGGTGTACCACTTACTAGCTCTATGACCTGAAGTAAACTACTTAATCTGTTTGTGTCTTAGTTTATTCATCTGTAAAATGACTCTAATAATAATAATAATGCGTACATCCCAGGGTCAATGTGAGTTTTAAATTAGTAGATATAGGGAAAGTCCTCAAAACTGTCTTGCACATAGTAAATGCTAGTTACATGCTATCTATTTTCATTATTGCCAAATCTCTCTCAGAAGTTCATGGAGGAGTGATGTTGCCATAAGAACATCATCTAATTGTCAACATCTTTCATCACATAAAGCTGCCTGAGAACATGGCCAGATTTCAAACTCTCTGTAGTAATCTTTCCCACCCCCATTGTCTGTAGTCCAGCACAGCAGGCTTATTAATGAGGTTTCCTCAGAATTGTCTGGTAGTGGATGTGGTGGATTAGTATCCTAAGAACTAGGCAAAAGAGGGTCAATATAATTTCTCCTAGCTCAAATCATTTATATTACTTGCTTTCTGGTGTGAAAAGATGTCCCAAGCTCATGTTGTATATCTCCTATTCAAGACTTAATTGTTTCCTGTAATATATAATATACAGTATATATTAAGAGCTAAGACTTAATTGTTTCCTGTAATATATAATATACAGTATATATTAAGAGCTACAGATATTTCATGAGTTTTATATTACTAATTCCTGATATTTCTAATTCAAATTTAGTACTAAAGTCTATTTACTTAACCTTGTTACTCTTACATCTGTTCCTCTGCACTTCCACATAGAAAATCTTAGTTCTCAACATGATTAGTCATTTGCATTATTCCACAATATTCACAACACTCTCAAAATGATATTAACAACACTAACACTAACAAAAGAATACTATAAGCAGATAATTTCTTTTTCAGTTCTTTTTGTCTTTAGAGTATATTCTTGGTGGTGCTTTTGCCGGCATACCTTTGAGATATATTTCTAGAAGTGAGGTTACTGGACCAAAGGGTACAAGCCTATGTAATTTTGCTAGATATTGTGACTTTTCTGTCCAAATTTTGTATTCCCACTAGTGATGTATGAGTGCCTATGTTTCCACTGGCGTGTCACCAGAGTACATTTTCAAATTTTTAATATTTGCCAAACTAATAGGTGAGAAACGGTATCATAGTGTAGTTTTGATTTACATTTCTTTTTATCATGAAAGCAAGTGAGAACCAGTAGCTTATCTATGGTTAAGGACCATTTGCTCTTTTTTTTTTTTCTTTTTGGTGAAAAGTATGTTCATATATTTAGTCTCCTCAACACAGTAAAACTTCACAACATTGCAAATATATGATACATTTTATAACACAAGCTTCTTTCATGCTATTGGTGTTTTTATCCACAAAGCTCCACTAATGCACTGTGTAACCCTTCTGGCAGCTCTCCACCTTCACACTCTTTTCCCAAGGGGTTAAACCATGACTTAACATACTGTCAAATGAAGAAGATTTTTTTTGATGATGGCTATTCTGACCGGTGTGAGATGATATCTCATTGTAGTTTTGATTTGCATTTCTCTAATGATTAATGATGTTGAGCATTCTTTCATGTGATTGTTGGCAATCTGTATATCTTCTTTGGAGAAATGTCTATTTAGGTCTTCTGCCCATTTTTGGATTGGGTTGTTTGTTTTTTTTGATATTGAGCTGCATGAGCCGCTTGTAAATTTTGGAGATTAATCCTTTGTCAGTTGCTTCATTTGCAAATATTTTCTCCCATTCTGAGGGTTGTCTTTTCATCTTGTTTATGGTTTCCTTTGCTGTGCAAAAGCTTTTAAGTTTCATGAGGTCCCATTTGTTTATTTTTGCTTTTATTTCCATTTCTCTAGGAGGTGGGTCAAAAAGGATCTTGCTATGATTTATGGGAGGGAGGGAGACGCAAGAGGGAAGAGATATGGCGATATATGTATATGTATAACTGATTCACTTTGTTATAAAGCAGACACTAACACACCATTGTAAAGCAATTATACTCCAATAAAGATGTTAAAAAAAAAATTAAGAAGGAGAAATTGGTCATGAGCAGCTGGCTTCTGCTTTACCCTCTTCCTCTGAACCTGTTGCAGAGTCAGTGAGCTCTTAATTAATTTTACTTTCCTGTAAATGTAGTGTTAGAGACCTTCTTCTATAGCCTGTTACTAGGCATGGACGTTTGTCCAGTTTTGGTATTCAGCAAGTAGGAGCCCAATTGTTGCCTACAAGTATAAGGAGGATATCTTTATTCCTAGGAGACACGTGCTACAGTATTTAGGGATAAAAGGACATGGAGTTTGCAACATTTTTTTTCAAATGGTTCCATAAATAAAGAACACACACACAATAATAATATTTACTATTATATTTGTATCACTTTTATCAGAGATAAAAAGCAAAGAAGATAAAGTAATAACAATGGATGAAAGATATACGGAAGTTCATTGCATTATTATTGCAACTCTTCTCTAAATGTAAATCGTTTTCAAATTAAAACTTAAAAAATAAATAAATTGGTCATAAAATAAAAGAATAAATACAGAAGAGAAAAATAAAAGTCACTAAGACATAAGAGAAGATAAATGATAAATAGACCCATATATTTGTGTATATGAGAGTACTGCTAATAGAAGTCACTGAGTAAATCCTATAATGATAAAATATTATATTTTTATTAGAATATTTAACAAATATCATGAATGGTAACCATATATTTCTTTTCTTGTAATTAATAAACTTAGAACTTTTTATTATGTGGCTAGATTAACACTTAGAACCAACAGCCAACAATCAGTCAAAAGTGCTTATTTTGTTAAAATCCCTTTTTTTTCCTACTGAAGATAATATTGATGTTTCTTAGTTTTAAACCTCTGAGATTTCTTTAATTTTGTTTCAAATTCCTTCAAGGTCAGGCAGGGGAAACAAATACTTCTATTTCATAGTCAAGCTCTGTGGATGCAACTTTATCACTGCTTTCAAAGAGATGAGATGTTTTGACCCCATGATTTATGACATAAATGATTTTTATTTGATGATAAACAAATGTAATTTCCTAATTTGGGACACTGAGTGTTGGGCTTTCTCTATTATTTAGTAGAAATGTTAGAAAGTAGCAAGTGTGCATAATTTGTTTTCTTTTATTGTATTATATCTTATATAAATTATCTTTTGGGATGAAATACAAAAGGCCATGTGGTATCAAGACCTAGGAGCATAGTTGCAGCTTATCAAACACAAAATTATCACAAATAAAGGAACGATGTTTATATAACAAATGTCCATAAATCTTGGCCTATAAACAGGATATGTCTAAGGGTTTTATTTTTTTGTTTAATAATATGCTATCAAAAGACTTTCTCATTTTTCTCATTATCTCACTCATAAATGAATGTGATATTATTAAGAATGAACTGTATTATGCAACATTTAATTCCATGGCAGGCCAAAAAGTGTAAAGTTCATTCTAGCTCCAGTATCTATGTTGATTTGCTCCCTAACCTTTGTCCCTCCTGGTTGCTTTATTTGGCACAATCCCTTTCGAGCTAGTCCTAGGCGGGCAGCCTTCCCTAAACGCTGATTGGGTTCCTGCACCTTTGCCCTCCTTCAGTGGAAATGCGGCACCTCTCAGTGTAACTCCCTTTAAATTGCACTCAAGCCAAGTCAGCTTCAGCCGTAGTCCTGGCCTCAGACTCTCACGTGTGAGTCAGTTACAGGCCCCCATGATCCTCAGCCTTCAGGAGACTCCTGTCATGGATGTCTCTGAACGGTTGCCTTCACTCCCCTCTCCTTCACCCCGGAGAAGGGAACACCACCGCCCTCCACCCCCCACTCCCGATAGGGAGGCTGCACATCATTCTGGAAGCTTGCTGCAAAGGAATCCCCCCTAGGATTTTTTTCTGCCTCCTTTTTGTTACAGCCTAATACAGAGGAGAAAGCTAAGGGCAGAAAAAACTGTTGTACATGTCTTGGCAGGTGATCCAACACCCCAAGCTATGGGTCTTCTTGGCACCTCTTGTGTTGTTCATGTTCTTTGGATGTACTGCTGAAACTCCAACCAGAGTCCAGTTTACCAACCTGTTATTTTTACGTCTACTAAACAAAGTCAGTTTCTATGTTTAGGAACCTTAATTAATATAAGCAACTTCAGAGAGTATAATTTTGCTATGCAGCCAAAGTGTGTATTTGGGGGCGCTCTCTCAGATATCATGAGATCTAAGGGAGAAGCAACCTTGAATTCTACTGGACGTAAAATAGGAGGTTCAAAAAATCAAAACAACATAAAGGAACCCTAGCCTTCTTAAAGGCTAAAGAAAGGAGGTGTTTAAGAACAATCCAGAGAGAAATGTGTTAAATTCTACTATAATAAGCTAGGTTGTGATATTTTAAACAATGAATGCATGTGATTGTGATTTGAGTGATGTGCTTCAGGAAACTGGAGGTTTCCTGAATACCTATACTAAAAGTCAGACGCCTGTTGATTCTTAGTAATCAGTTAATCTCACAAGTTCTGATGATTTAGCTGCAAAATGAGCAAGTGGAATAAATGATAACTGCAATCATATTCATTTGAAACATTCTAAACTTTCCAGTATTTTGTGATTTATTTAAAGATGTGCTCATGTTGTCATTTTGAGTCTAACTAAGTAACTGTCTTTAGTTAAATTAATTCATTCAAAAAATATTTTTGAACTTTATGTGCTGGGCCCTCTTCTAGGAATTTGAAATACATAAGGTAGACATATCAAATAGATACTCTAGACATATCTGATAGATAATAAACAATAAATACAATAAAAATAAAGTTCTAGTAAGGTAGAATGTGCAAAGGGCTATGGAAGAATACATAGAGTAGGATAAAGGAGCTCAGGAGTGGAAGCAGGTGAGGAGATTATGGTTTAAATAGGATTGTCAGAGTAGCTCCCGTGAGAAAGTGACATTTGAGTAGACTTGAAAGTGAGATAATTAACTACTGTAAGGTGGTAAGAGACAAAGAGCTTTCTGGACTGAAGTCATCATTCAAAGTTCAAAGGCCTGAGGCGAGCAACCCTAGCCTGTCTTTATAGAATGAATAGTAAGTGTGCACGGCGGAGCCTGAGGGAGTGAGTGGGGCAGAAATCATAGACAAGGTCAGAGAGATAAGGGTGGGGACAGAAGCCATAGAGGACACAGTATTGAAGCAAAATGTAAACGTCTACAATCTTGTGGGTAGTAACCCGACCCACAGAAGATACACTGTTCTAAAAATGCCCAAGAGCCTTACTTTCGGCCCTGCTCATGGTCATTTCCTTTCCCAAGGAACAGTACATTCAGAAAATAACATGATGTGCAGAGGTTATGCGTCTGATAATTGTTTCTGCTCAGCCCAATTTGTCCCACAGAAGTTGAAGTATAGGAGAGAGGTGAAGGATAAAATACCGGCAAAAAAAAAGTGCAAATTAAAACCATTCCTTTAGTATCAAGAACATTTGGAAAATTGACTACCTCTCTTCTTTATTGGAGTAATTGTCTCAGTTGTCTTATAGTATTTTAGAGAAATTAATTTCTCAAAATTATAATTATTGATAAATTATCAATTATTTATAATTACAAAATAAATGATTTAATGTGCTTCAATGACAATCAATAATACAAGAGATCCGAGACTACCAGTATGACCCCCTCACCTGCTAATCCATCCAGGTGACAGACAATGCTTAAATCTTATTGGATTACTGCTATGCTATTCAGGTAATTTTTTAGAGGATTTCTAAAAACCTCAGGTAGCTTGTTTTCCAGAAGTCAGGCAAGGGGCATTTTACTTACAAGTTGCATCTTGTTCTTTAGGATAATGGTGCTATTGGAAAACATAGAAGAGAACATTGGTATTTCTCATTGCAGGGGGTACGGAGGTGAGGATGGGGAATGTGTCTCGTTCCATTTATGGGAAAAAGAACAGTTAAAGTAGCACCTTATTCCTCACAATTTCCTTGGATCATTTCAAAAGGATTTTTTTTCTTTTTCTTTGAAGAGAAAATTATTATGCTTTTCAGCTAGACAATAAATATAGAGCTTTGTTTTAAAACAACGTTTTGTTCCACTTTGGTGGAAACTAATAGAAAAATACAACAAATAAAGTAATGAAGTTAATCATTATATGGAATGTACTGGGGTTTCATAGATATAGAAACTGAAATAGAGTAAGGTTTTAATCTCTATGTATTGGCTGGTATGAAGTGGTTGTGGAATAGGGATATATATTAACTATCTGAACCAAGGGGAATTTCTTTCCTTCCTTTATCACAGGTAATCTCTGATAATTTACTGTTATTTGAAATATTTTAAGTATTTGCCCACAATGCACAAAAACTGAGGGTGTTTGTCTCAGAAGAATTTTATGGTAATGCATATTTTTTATGTCAACTTGAAAAGAAAATTTTAAGAAAATATTACATTTCACTTCAATCTGTTTTCATCTTATGTTAAATGGTAAATATCTATAGTAAAAAGTTACCTAAAATATGATATATCTAAATTTGACATAATATTTTGACGTGAAAAGATTAATACAATTTAATGAAAAGCTGAATTAACATTTCAATTATCCTATGTAAATGATGTCTTCCTCTGATGCAGATGCATCTTTTAGTTAGAGAAAAAATATTTTCCATTTAACAATTATCATTAATATCTACAGCACAGCCATTACTTTTACTGTGCCACTCTGACGTATTTTAAAACTCTGAATTATCCAACCACCTATTTAGGTGAGTCTGAATGAGAAGCTTTTGTTAACTTCACAGCATGGTTCTAACACAGGTACAGATACCAGCCAATTAATAAAGAGGGTACTAGAGGCAAAGGCTCTTGAATTCTGGTCAGTGCTATACTGTGTAAGAACAAGGCATTTATCAAACTGTCTTACAAACATCCCGTTAATCTAAATGTGTCTGGATGGAAGTACCAGCAATTTATTTCATCATTTCATCACTTGTGAGGTTTGCAGCATTAGTATTTAATCATTTTAAATGCATAATTATTATCCTTTGCTCCGTGATTTCTCACAGGTCCTCTGAAGGACAGTAAAGTATTGCAATCATATTTTTGGTAACTATTTCTACTCCCAGTCTTTCACACTGATGAATATACTAGGAATGCAGTATGTTAGGGTACATGAAAGGGGAGGAGATCAATTCTGTCCATAAATAATTAGAATGAATGCTTCTGTTTTAGTAATATATGCAATTAACTTCAAGTTATCTTTCCATTCCTTTGTAAATTTATACCATTTCTGGTTGTGTCTTGAAGCAATGCTGAGCACCTCCATGCATATATCAACGCAAACTGTGCCCCGTTTCTCCCAGTTACAATCGATGTAACACCTTTTAAAATATTGGTAAAGATTAATCTTTTAGAACAGCTCTGTAGTTAAGATGGGTACTTGCTGAATCATTAAATAATATTATTAAATATTGCATTAGTTATACAGACAATACTGTAGTCTTGAAATACTAGTTTAATATACTTATGAGAACAAAAACATTGCCTACTTCTATGCTATGTTAAATATTCATGTTTTCTTTACCTGGGAGCCAGTCATCTCTACATGTATTCGCAACCCTAGTAAACAGATTCTAAGATTCTAACCCTTTGTTAAATTGATGCCCTGATATCAATTGGTTTTATTCATACTTTAAAGAAACGTATATGTACAAAATTCCTACTGATATGAGCAGATTAAACAATACTCTGAAAATATTTCAGTAAGGACTACTTATTAGTTTTCTTGCATATCTAACCATATTTACATTTTCTGTTTTTATAGACTAAAGCTTTAGACTGTATTCCTTAGAACATCCTTTTCACATTATTTTCCCCAACTCATTTTAAGAGAGAATTTGTTTTAATTGTGGTTTGTGTTCCTTTAGGGAAATGCTATATTCTTATTTGCACAGGGAGGGAGAATTATAAAACTAACCAAATAACTTAGTTTACTGTAAAAGAAAATTTTTAACCAAAAATAAATGAGATGAGCTCTGGTGCGGACTAGAAGGCTTTTGTTCGCCGTTTGCTTCCAAAATGAGAATGTCCCCCGTAAGTCATTCACTTCCCAAAACTTAACTTCCCCAGTGCAATCCCTTTGTTTTCTGAATGACTTGTCTAACATCAAAGGAAAGGGAGAAAATTAAAGATGCATTCCTTATATAACTGCATTATAAAGGTGGGTATTCCTGAGGGTTAAAATGAAAAAACCCAAAGGATTCGTCTTTCACATATCTATTACAATAAAATCTGTATTTTTGAGAATTTCCTATGGGGATCTGGCTTCATTCATTCCTTCCTTCAACAGCATATGGACTTATTGAGAAGCTATTTGTGCCAGGCATTATTCTAGGTTCTAAGGAGTAAAAATGATAAAATTCCCCGTTCCTGGGTTTACTTTTCAGTGGGGGTAGATGTTGTGATACCCCGGGATCCATCCTCTAGCTGGTCCACCTCCACTTCCATCTTGAAGGCATGCACCCTCTAGGCTTCCACCTCCGGCCCTGTCCTTCTCTTGCTTCACATTCCTTGCTGAACAATCTCAGCCTTTGCCGTGATAGTACAGTAATCATCCACTCTGCCTTAATGTTTTCAAACGTACAATTCACACCTGCACCACTCTGATAGGCCTCCAGACTTAGAGCACAGTCAACTTGAATGTCCCACAGGTATTGTAAGCACAAAGTACAAAATAAGAACTCAGTATCTCTATCCCACACCTCCTCTAATGTCAACCTGTCTTTGTCATGTCCTGTCTTTAATAAATGCCATCCATGTATTAAACCAACTGGCTTCCCAGTCTCCCATCTACTCATTCTTACTGCTCTTGCTCTAATTTTGGCCAAGTTGCCTACCAACAAAACTAGTATAATATACAATAATAATAATAATAATCTTTTAATGTAATATAAGATATATGATATGCTATAGTATAATAAATTGACTTCTTAACTCTAATTTCACTATAGCTTCTCCCACTAAAACTCAAATGCATCTTGATTACTGAGAGAATTATCATTTAAAATCTCTACACGTCGTAATCCTTTTCCGCTTAAATCTTTCCAAGGTTTCAGATGAAAACCAGTATTGTTTTAGCATAGCGTAAAGGGCACTGCATATCTGTCATCTACTTATATCATAACCTGCTACCCCCCTTTGTTCCCCAGAACACCATTAGTTGTTTAGCATGATTTTACAATTCTTCCATCTTTATCTCTCATCTTGTTTCTTTTGTCTAGAACTTTAGTTCTGCATTTTCTGAGCATATTTTGTGAATATATATATAATTATACATATATATTTACTTGACTAGTTTGACAGCAATATACTTTGTAAAATTACTTAATCATTTTTACTTTTGACATTTTCTGCAGCATTTTCCTGTATTTATTTATTTTCTTATTTCTCCAGGAGTGTTCTCAAAGTGGGTCTTTGAGTGGCTAATTTTGGAGGCTGTCATGGATCTACCACTTAAATTCATTTGGATATATAAATATAGGTTCAAAGTTATTTTCCATCAACCACTTTATAATTCTTACTCAATTTATTTATTCATTTATTTTTTACATCTGGGATTGCTGTTGAGAATTCTGTTGCCAGTCTAAGTCTCACTGCTCTGTAGGTAATATTTCTTTTTTTTCTGGAAGCTTTTATTTTAAGTTTATGAGTGTATGTTAGTTTTTTATATAAAATGCTTTGCACTCTATGAATAATGTAAATCTGAGGTCTTTAATCGTTCTTTGATATTTATCATCATTTTATGATATATCTCTTCCTATTTATATGTATGTAAGCATATGTGTGTGTGTGTGTGTATATATATATATGTATTTATTCATTTATTTTCTTTCTCTTTTGGAACTCACATTATCTGTATGTTGGTGTCTGCTTCTTTCTACTCTAGTCTACATATCTCTTAAGCTTTACTTTGTTTTTTGAATTTTATTTTATTTATTTATTCAGCAGGTTCTTATTAGTCATCAATTTTTTACACATCAGCGTATACATGTCAATCCCCAAAGCTTTACTTTTATATCATCTACTTTTTATCCTTTTCTTTTGCCTTCTTAGAGAGTTATTCACACTGATAATCTTGATCATTTTTCTTCCATTTTATCACATCTCTTTGCTCTTTTTTCAATCATTATAATATGCATAACTCATATTTTACTTGGATATCTCTATGACTTCTTATTCCTGTTTTGGTTAAAAATATCCTCTACTGTCATTTTGAAAATGTTTACTATAGTAAATACATTTATCAAAGTGTTCCAATAATCTTGCTTAATGCTCCATGTGTTATTTAGATAGTTTTCTTTCTTTTAATGTGTTTAAACTCTTTAGCTTATAAGCCTACGTCTTGAGTTAAAAGCTATTCTGCCCATTAATAGTTAGTGGGGAGAGGCTGCTGGAAATGCAGTGGCAAAAAAACAGGCAATCTCTGCTTGCATGTAGCTTAAATCCTTTTTTTAAAAAAAATTTATTGAGGGATGAGAGACATTACCAAAAGTTAAACATATTTAATATATAAAACTTGACAAGCTTGGAAATAAATACACACCTGTGAAACCATCGCCACAATCAATGCCACAAACATATAATTTGTCTTCAAAGAATATGGCCTTCAGAGAAAATTCAGAGTTTTAGGCACCAGAAGTTCTGTGAGAAGGCAATATGCAAACCTGGCAATAATCTATGCAAACAGTTTCCTAGTGAAAGTATATACTGGATGAGACAAGTGTTATTTTGTTTTGATAGGTTATTTAAAATGAATTTTAGAGATACCTATTGCAGGTAAAAATAACTAAATTCAATGATAGCTAGTATTAGGTTATGAACATTTAGGATATTTTTGTTAAAATTTTGCAAATCAAATTATTCATTTGGGGATTTTTAGTTCTTAGGCAGTGGGAAGATTTTTTGTATAATTTCCATATATTCATTCCGCACAAAAATCTTAAGAAGGGAAATTTAGATTATTTATTCTTCACGCTGTATAAAATTGGGATTTTGCATGAACCTGTTAGCTTGTCATAAGACGTTATTTTGATTCTTTATGGAGATTGCTTCTGAAATGGTTTGATATTTCTAGTTGAAGGTAAAACAAGGTTTAAAATGCAAAACTGAGTTTGGCAATTCGTAATAGCTTCTGATGAGGAAGGACCACACCGGTCTGTAGGAAACATGCTCCTCTGCTGCTCCAGTTATAGCTAGAATCTTACTAAGGGAGGATGTAAATGTCCCATTTGGATAAAGCTGTGAGAGTAACAACACCATTATTGTACAAAGGCTGCTTGGATTTTACTCCCTTGAGAAGGTTTTTGCAAAAGCATCATACAGAAAAAAAAAAATCTGTTTTTTTTAACAGGGAAGGCTAACACAGTGGAATACACAGGTGCTACACACACACACACACACACACACACACACACACAACCAGTTGTGGTGGGTATTGCTGGGTGCTGCCCAGATCCTGCAGCTGCTAAGATATAGGTATCCAATGGCTCATAGCTCAGTCCCTTCCTGGAATTGAGAGTAGCCTCACCCAGTTATAATTTTTGTCTTGGGAGTAGCCCACCTACAATGACTGGTCCATGCTGGGATACAAATTTCCCAACCCCTTCCCTCTATTCATTACACTGCTGTTCAGAACCCTTCCTGTTTCAGAGTGCCAATGGGATTGCTTGAGTCACCTGTCTCAATTGCATCAGCAGTTTAATTTTTCTATCTGCTCAATTCTGCTTCTTCTCTCCTTTATAGGTGGTGTTCTTGAGAGCACATCCCCCCAAATTCCTGCATTCAGATCCCCATCTTACCAGAGTTTGTTTTGGAAGAATCTGACCTACAACACACTGAGTGACATTTTCTACTGGAATTCCTTGTGTTTCTGCCACTGGAAGTCTTGGGCTTTCTCCTGTGGTTATAGTATTCCTTAGCCCTCATATCCTTCTGTATTACTGAAGCTTATTGAAATTTATCAAATAGACAATGAGAATTATCATCTGTTACAGGGCAAAGAGTATCCAGATATATGAAATAATTTTTTATGATGATCCTCTCCTGACACTTATACTTGCTACATGCTATCACATTTACCTTTCACTTCATAACTCAATATTTTTGTAAGCTAGAGGGGTTTGTTGACTAATAATTTCATTGGTTATATGGAAATTTACAGATCAACACTGTGATACTGAAAGAGGTATAAAAGGTTTACGTACATAAAACTATAACCACAAAAGTAAAGTGTTGCAGCACTGCATGTTGAGGTTGGTTCTTGCTCTCAGAAAAAAAAAAAAAAAAAAAGGTTTAGATTGTTTTCTAACCTGGATGAGATATTTTCAAGATATCTGGGCCTGGAGTTCATCTACTTAGATTCTACCAACTTCTGTGTCCTGTTATATACTTCTTGCTGATTGTAGAAATGCTGTCTAGCTTTGCCCTACTTAGCTGTGTGTTTTTGAATTACAGTTGTCATTGGGTCTAGACCATACTTAAACTTGATTACCAAGATTCAAGGATAGCTCCAGGATGATTCTACATCTGTATTTCATTTCTTTGCTCCCCAAACTTTGTCACAGATCTTTCATCTCCAGCTCCAGTGTCAGTATTCATGATGCATTCCTGCCCGTGGTCCTGACCTTAATAGACTTTTTTATACTCACATATATTCCCAAAAGTATTGCTTCATTCACTCATCCATCCATTCATCCATCTATCCATTCATTTATTCATTTATCTATTCATCTATCTTAGGACAGTTTCTCTAGAACTGGAACCTGACATGAGGAGTTCTTGTTCAAATGATTTTTCGTGGGAGTGCTCTCAGGAAGAGGGAAGGAAAGGAATCAGGTCAAGCAGGGAAAAATCTAAACATGGTTGTGGCTCTCTTGGAGACTTGCTGCAGTCTGATCCATGAGGGATATTCTGTAGCACTAATTGTGCCACAGAATTAGTCCTATCTTGTGGCAATTATTCCACTTTAGTCAATCATTAGCCAAGGTCTGAGATTTGAAAGGCACAGAAACAAAGGCATTCTCAAGAGAAGGGGGAGGGAGGAAAAGTGGGCAATAACAGTATCTACTAGAACATCCATCTGTCCATCATCCATCATCCATCTAACTATTCATTCATCTATCCAAAGATCTATTGAGTATACATTTTGCCAGCTTCTGGGAATAAAAGAAGGGACCCTTGATCTGAAAGAACATGCAGTATAGTGGAGGAGGAAAAAAAGGCAATTAAAACCCAGAAAAAAATATGTTCTTTTGTAAAAGTCTAAACTAGGAGCTCTGTGCAAAGTTAGGGCACTCCTAATTCTACCACAATGAATGGGGTTATAGAAAGTTTCTTAAAAGAAGCAATCATTAGTAGTAATAATAAAAGGAGGTTATTAGTTGCTAAAAAAGGTGAAAGGTGGTACAATGAACGGCAGAACAGAAGTTATTACTGCTCATTCTTGGTAGGGAAAAGCCTAGTCAAATTAATATTTCTTTGGGCCTATTTTCCCATTTGGGCAGAGGGAAAAAAGAATGGGCGTTTGTGAAAGGCTTGATGAAATAGATTAGAGGGCCCTCTTGTGTCCCCTTGACTTGGGTTTACTTTGTTAGACCCAAAGCTCTAGCCCAAGGAAAAGGAGCATCAGTTTGAAGAAGGTTACCATGAAGAGAGATTCTCTCCTTAGTCACTTGATTTAGTAATGTTTAAGAGTTTCATAACAATTTTCCTATTAAATTCCTACAGTCTTAGGTTGAATATAATTATATTGGGGTGGGAAATTAACTGTGATTACTGAAGTAAATCTTCAGGCTGACTAGCTAAGTAGAAAAAAGAGGGACAATTCAGGTATGAGAAATAGCAGGGTACAGAACTGCTGGAAAATAAAAGCATTTATTTGAAATCTAAATGCATTTTTGCTAGACAAGCATTTAGGATAGGGTCTTGTTAAGACTTGGTTATAAGAGAACTTACATGTCATTGGAGTATGCTAAGTATAGGAATGATATGTTCAATCTTTGTTTTATACTATATTTCTGCATGAGGAAAAGATTTCTTAGGCAGAGAAACTTAGAGGGAGATGAGTTAGTTGTCCATTTCATTTCCAAGACCTGACTGCCTCAAAATGATCAGGTTACCTTTTTACTTATAACTAGAGCAGGGGAAAAAGAACAAAGCTGTTATTGCTCTACTATCAGTGGATTGATTTATGCTTATTTGCAATGAACTCAAGTTGGCTTTGCCTTTCTGGATTCCCTTTTACTGACAAAAGCACTTCAATATTTTTCACTGAGTATCCACTACTCCTTCACGTATTGCAGGTGGAGCTGACAAGTCTGGTCACTGAGATTCACAGTAATTGATTCAAGGATGAATGCGTGACCCAATCCAAGCCAAGAACAATTAGCCTCATGAATTTTGCATAGCACCATCAGGAAAAAAAATACATGCTCATTTTCTCTGAGGTTAATAAATCATAAAATGCAAGTTTTTATTTGTTGTTAGCCATCTCTGATACTTTGTGGAAGGGAAACTTCTCAGCTTAAAACCAATATAGAAGGGAACAGAGAAAAGAGATGGGGAGCCAGTTAGAATGGGCATCATCAGAAAATCTACAAACAACAAATGCTGGAGAGGGTGTGGAGGAAAGGGAACCCTCTTGCACTGTTGGTGGGAACGTAAATTGATACAACCACTATGGAGAACAGTATGGAGGTTCCTTAAAAAACTAAAAATAGAATTACCATATGACCCAGCAATCCCACTACTGGGCATATACCCTGAGAAAACCATACAAAAAGACACATGCACCCCAATGTTCATTGCAGCACTATTTACAATAGCCAGGTCACAGAAGCAACCTAAATGTCCATCGACAGATGAATGGATAAAGATGTGGTACATATATACAATGGAATATTACTCAGCCATACAAAGGAATGAAATTGGGTCATTTGTAGAGATGTGGATGGATCTAGAGACTGTCATACAGAGTGAAGTAAGTCAGAAAGAGAAAAACAAATATCGTATATTAACGCATATATGTGGAATCTAGAAAACTGGTACAGATGAACTGGTTTGCAAGGCAGAAAGAGAGACACAGATCTAGAGAACAAACGTATGGACACCAAGGGGGGAAAGCAGGGGGTGGAGGGGGGGATGAATTAGGAGACTGGGATTGACATATATACACTAATATATATAAAACAGATAACTAATAAGAACCTGCTGTATAACACAGAGAACTCCCCTTTGCTGTACAGTAGAAACTAACACCACATTGTAAAACAGCTATACCCCAATTAAAAAAAAAAAAAGGTAAATAAGTGGATACAGTAAAAGAAATGTAAAAAATGGGGAGAAATTATTTCTTGAAGATATAATTTTACAGTCTCACTGGAGTCATGTCTGAAGTCCATCTAGTTGTGGACAGGCTTTCTAACATAGGAAAACTTCTTTTTGTAAATAAGCCAGATTGAGTTGTATTTCAGTTTCTTGGACTCAAAAGAGTTCTGACTCATAAACTTTCCTATCAAAGCTCCAAACTGCCTCCTGTCTGTCCACTCGTGACTCAGAACATGCTTGGTTTCTCATCTCTTCATTATTAATTTTTCTTTCTTGGCATTAGTAACAATATTTTGGGTTTATTACTTCAGCCCAGATCTGCAGCTATTGGTGAGAATTGCTGTCCCCACTATACAAAGTTCTCACCACACAAAGTCAATTGAGGAATTGTTCAGTTGTCTTGCAAACCCCATTTCCCTACCCAAGTTTCTTTCGTGTCTCAAGATACAAAATTTGAAGAAATTCACAGCAAGTCAGATCATTAACTGATGAAGTCATAAACAAAGAGGTGATTTAAGAGCTCCTTAAGAGGCCAATGGATACTGGAAATGAGGGATAGGACAGAGTTTGTAAGGACTTTGGCTTTCTTTGGTACTCAGGTGAATAACAGTGCCATCAGGGGAAAGTTTTAGGGAAAGATAATATAATTCTGGATGTATGTCTTTCCATCTCAACTGCCCCAAAACTAGTTTAATTTATTCCTCCATGGATTATAATAATCTTATTACGGTTTCCTCACATCCACTCTTATTCCCTGCTACCTAAAGGACAGTGAGAATTTTCAAAATCCAAGCCAGAATATGTAAACTCTGCTTAAAACACTTTAAAGACTTTCAACTATTTTCAGCAGAAGAAAAAAAATCATCATGTTAAGAAATTGAAGTCCGGAGAAATACTGTTTCAAAGGCACTGAAGAGTTGACCATCATCTAAGAAATACTTAGTTACATTATGGAAATTATATAAATAGCAACTATAAATAGCTACCATCAGTAGAATCTGACTCTCCCTACCCGTCAGCCTCAGTTGGCCAGACACGTTCCCTTCTAGTAAATCATTGCACCCTGGCAATCCCAGTTCCTCAGCACACCCACCTGCCTCCACTCCTGGGGCTTTTGATCATGATGCCCTTCACTCTGTTGGAGCAATCCAGCCTTCCTTACCTTATTTCTCAAGTCATATTTTTACTTATTTTTCCCCAACATACCTCACTAGAGCAAATCCCCCTATTCAATCTTTAAATTATTTTGTAATTTTTACCAGATCTGTAGTTTTGTGACCAGTTATGTGATGATTTGATTACTTAAATTCCTTTCTCACTGAACTGTGTGTTCCATGAGGGCAGAGATCATTTAAGCTTTAGTTGACCATTATACTCAATGTCTTGTTAGTGTTTGGGTCGTTACAATTCCCTCATTTTTAATTTATTAAAGGATAAGTGTTTTTTGAGAGTGTATATATTTTGTTAAAAACTATTTTTCTTTTGCTTGCTGTTGCATGTTTGAGGCCATAAGGAAAAACATTTTTCAAAAAATGTTCTTCTCCCTCCCGTGTCTCTGCCTCAGTTTAATTTTTATATATCACTGAGATGAAACCCCTTCTTTTCTCCGTTGGCAATAAATGCTTGCAGCAAATATTAGTTAGGATTTTGAATCCTAAACATATTCTGTAATGTTTGTGTGTAGTGCCATGGATGGTATTGCTCTCAATTTAGGCAGGATTACTCATACCATTCCTTTGATAGAGGAAGTTAATTTTTCTTACTGCAATTTATTTACTCTGGAAATATCCGAAAACTTACTATTCAGAGGTTTCTTAATCTCTTGCCTTTTAAAATGACGATTTATGTGGTAGGAATGGCGGCACAAGAGAATGTCATCTATTTCTGCAAGCTTTATGTAATGGACAGAGTGCAGACAGCAGATAAAGCTGAATATTTGTGCCTGGGATAAAGAATATTTTAATTGCAAATTCACCAGTAGAGGAATTCTTGTCACTACCTTAGAGGAGAATAAATAGATGATCTCCCTCTTACTTCTGCATGCATACTTATGAACTTTATCAGAGAACCAGGCTAGACATAACTGCACTCGGTTTAACTATTTCTATGCTTTCTGTCCCTAGAATTGTTATAGCCGACTCATTAGCTACAATATATCTGCTTTGGGGAGGTCTCCGTAGAATTTGTTAAAATGACACCTTTGCTAAATCAGGATTCCCAGTTTGCTCTACTGGAAAGTGATTTGCAGACAGAAAATACAAAGCTCGTGCATGAGATTAAAAACACAAACAGTATTTGTCAGGTTTTTTGCTGCCTGGATTTGGAGATACGGTTTTTAACTTTCCAGATTATAGTGTTTATGATGTTTCAGGCACTATTCTATACACTATTAATTTATTGAATCCCCATAACAAGTTATCAGACACCACCACCCCTCAGAGGAGGAAACTGAGGCACAGAGAGGCTAACTAGCCTGAGGTCACACAGCTACTGGGTCTTGGCACCAGGACCAGAAGACAGCAATCTGAGTCAGAGTGCGTGCCCTTCCCCACTATCGGGCGTTGCCTCTCAAGTTTATTATAGGCTCATTTGGTTTTTTTTTGGACTGATCTCTAAAACCAACCTTGGCTTCAACTCAGATTAAAAATAAAGAACTTAAGAAAGTACAATCCATTTAATGTTCACTTTACCGGCATTCATCCACTTTGAAAAACTACCTGAAAGTGCACTGCTTGCTTCCTTGATTTTCCTTGTAGGCAAATAGAGAAGAGTGTACTTCCCAAGGTAGTTACAGCTTGATCTCTCTTCCGACACACAGTTCTCCCAATATGATGTTGACACTCTTTCCATGAGAGGTGAAGTTGACGTTGTCTCCCTTGGAATATGAGTGGACCTGTGCCTATAGTGGCAGTGACCTAAGAAGAGGTCGTTAAAGATGATATAACTTCTGCCTGGTCATCTTGAGGTGTTTGCTCTCGGAACACAGTCACTATGCTGCAATGAAGCCTAGACCACATGGAGAGGGCATGTGGACTTTTTCCGGTCCTCAGCCTCAGCAGAGATCCCAGCCAGCAAACAACATCAGCCACCAGGCATGTGTGTGAAGACTACTCCAAATGACTCCTGTCCCCGGTTTTTGAGTCTTTCCAGCGAAGACCTCAACCACTGCAGATCAGAGGTAAACTATTCCTTCTGTGCCCTGTCTAAATTCCTGACCCATGAAGTCTGGAATATAATAAAGTTATTTATTTATGCCACTAGTTTTGTGTCAGTTTGTTACTCAGCAATAGATAGCTGGAACAATGAAATGGGGCTAATACCGCTGGCCTTTTATAAGGTATATAATTAATTTTTGAAGCAGTAATGTAATTGGAATTATTCATTATAGTTAAATCCTGGAAGAACTCTAAAATCACTTTAGATCAAATGCATCTAATTTCAAAAAAAATCAGAGTGGGAATTTAAATTGAATTTTAGTGATGGGTTTTTCACTTTTTTTGCTGCTGATTAGTTAGGCAATTTATGTTTTATCTCTTCTCAAATGTTTTGTGCCTCATTTTCTTTCTTTTTCAAATCCTCAATGCTGACATCATGATGCTTTTATTATTGTGATTAACCATAAACTTTTGCAGAAAACAGTTCCTTGTTTGGCCACATGACTATATTTGAGTGCTGACACGTTTACCAAATTTTAGATTCAAGGTCACTAGCACCTAAGATTGAAACTAATTTTATTTCAGATATTACCATTGGAAACTGCACCTGAATTAGGTATTTTTCCCAGCAATGGAGGGTATTCAATAGTCAGTATTTTGGGGGTGTGGAAGAGAAGAATCAGAGAAAATTTTCTGAGTGATTTTTCAATTTAATAAAATCATGACAGTTGTGTGTGTGTGTGTGTGTGTGTGTGTGTGTGTATGTGTGCTTTGAGACCTGATCTTCTGGGACAGAGTATCTAAATCTGAGATTGTTCATGACTTAAAAGATTGGGATAATTTAAGTTTAATAGACCTGAGTTTTAGTATAATTTTTAAGGTTTTCTTTGAATATATTATGTACCTGATTAAAGACACATGAGTATTTTGTTTTGATATATAAGACATTAATTATTTTTCAAGGACTCTAAATGTTTTCACTGTGTTGACAATTTCATGTGATATAATCATATGCTTTAATCTCCTAAACATATAACTCTCTTGACATTTTAAAAATGTGAGATTTAAAAGAAACAATCATTAACATATTTAAATAGCTATAATTTTTTTTCAGCTCATCATTACAAAATGGCAGATATTATGGATTCTAAAACAAAAGCTAGCAAGAGAAAGAAAAGTGGAGGTGAGAGATCTATATTGTATAACACACAAAAAAACCCCTCCATTAGTTCATGTGCTCAGCTATGTCCCAAAATAAGTGGACATGTTAATTAAAATCTAACATAGATATAAAAAAAATATTTTTAAGCAAAGTAGAAAACAGTCTGCTTTAAGCACTTCAGTTACATAAAGGGTATTAAGCACTTACTTTGAACCAGCAATTGTGATAAGTTTTGGGGACACAAAGAGACCCTTACCGTCAAAAAAATTAAGTTCTGGAGAGAGACACATTTGACATAAACACATAATGATAAGGCAATGTGCAAGTACACAGGTATTAAGTACAATGGTAAACAAAAATGTCTATGGGAACAAAAGTTCTCTGACTGGGGATCTCCCAAACAATTCTGGGGAGAAGATGATCCGTCATGAAAATTTTGAAGGTTGAGTTAGAAAAAGATGAAAGAAAGAACATTCCAGAAAGAAGTGGTAGTCTCATGAAATATATTCCAGATGAAGAATCATTTATGGGAGGAACTAGAAACAATTTAGCACGCTGGAGCATAAAATACGAATCAGGCTGCACAGGGGGATAAAGCCTACGCCATATCAGGCACGATCTTGTATACTATAAGGAGCTATGTCTTCTCATATGGTATGGGGAATAAAGCAACACTGAAGAATTTATGAGAAGGGAAGTGATAAGGTCAGATAGTTGTTTTAGGTAGATCACTGAAGCTTTGTAGAAACTGGTTATACATGGGGAGGAATTATTTCTGTAACTGAAGGCAGAGACTGAGGGTCTAACTAGAGCAAAGGAGACCAGAGTACAGATTCAAGAGATAGTGATTTTGTAAAGTTATCAGTTTTTGTAAAGTTTTGATTGAAAATCTAGTGGATGGGGAATGAAAACAAAAAGTAAAGAATAGCTTTCTGTTCTAAAACTTAAATTACAAAAATGAAGCAAAGCTGAACTCACTGAGTGATGAGGCTGGAACCATTTCAGACAAGGTCTCATGCACCATGTAAACTACAAAGCTTAAATGGATTTTAAATGATGTTGTCGCTAACTGAGATGGAGAACATAGGAAGAGGCCCAATTGTGGAGAACAGTTTTGTTGTTAGCAATGATAAATTGACAGTTGTAAGGTCAGGTTTTGAACTTCTGACTGAGGTTCTTATGGAACAAAAGTGTGGAGAGTCATATATGCACCAAAGTTTAAGAAAGAAAGCAGGATTGGATATTCCAAACTTTGGAATAGTCAACATGAAAATATTGGTAAAAATTATTAGAGTACAAATAGAAAGTGAAAACAAAGAGAAAAGAAATGGGCATAAATGGGAACTCTAGAGATTCCAATAGTTAAAGTCACTGGTGTACTGGTAAATGTTTAACAACAGACTTTCTAGGAAAAAAAAAATCATGTCTATAAGTATATACATTTACTATAAATTTTACTAATATAATGTGACAAAACTTTCAAATAATAGCAAAATGTACAGTATTTATTACTGAAAATTATTCATAGTCAGTCAATTCCCACAGAATGCTTTTGTTGATTTTTGCTGCACTCTTTGTATCCATAGCTAATCCATGGCAACAACTGATGAACGATTGTAGTTCCTATATGAAAGCTCATTGATATTCTTCTTAATTAGTAAGTTGAAAGTGAAACAATGAAGATGTATCTTGGAACTTTACTCATGTCAATAATGTGAGACTTCTTTGCTGAATCAAAAAATAGTTTTTGAATACAGTTAAGAATATTTTCTCATTTTTTGTGTTGTTGACAATGTAATGGTTACACACACAGACTTTTAAGTTTAAACTGTATTATTAACATTTCTCCAACACCTTTGTAAGTTTAGAAAATCAACAAAGCAAGTAATCAGGACTTAATTTGTAGTAAGTGCTGATTTCCATGGTGTAAATACTGCCATCATGGCCAATTTTAAGATTTCAACATATTGTCACATAATGCAGCGTTGAAAAGAGATATGAAGTTGCACATTTATAACATACAGATAAAATAGCATGGCATTGGTTAAAATGCAAACAGAGAAGAGAGACCCCTGAAAGAAACAGAAGATATGAAAGAATGCAATTGGAGAATATATTTGCAGGCAAAAAGTTTAGAAGAGGAGATGTGATGTTTAGGGAGAACAAAATGATCAGTAGTTAAGTCCAGTTAATAAGGTCTCAAAACATTCTTGCCTTGACAAATAACAAGTTTTGCTGAACAAAGACAAAGCTTAAGCAAGATCATTAAGGTGGGGAAATGGTAGAAATAAATTGGATATAAAGGTTGTTTGTTTTTTGTTTAGTTTTCATGGGAAAACTTTAGTAAACTGAATAGGAGCTGTCTGGGAAGAAGGAATTCTTGGTTACTTGTAAGGAAATCTAATGTACATTTGACACACAAAACAATGTATTGTAACATGATTTTACAGAATTATCATGATGTACCTTACAAAGACCATACATAACCATCTAGAGATAGTAACATTTAACTCCTTATGCAAAGACATATTAAGAGGTAAACTATAAAATTTAAGAGGCCAAGACAGGTGCCAATGCTCACATCTATGTCCTCCAAGGTGAGAAGTTCTGCTATCAGGTGTTCATTATTCTAGTATGCTTTTCTTTTAAAAATAAATCTTTATTATAGTAATAAACCAACTTTTATGATATTGATCTATGGAAGTAGAAACTATGGAAAATAAAGGTGCTAATGAAAGGAAACAGTGTCCTAGAAGGGAGAGGAAGGAATACTAAATCTAAACTTTTCTGAACTTTCTGATGAAGGATGATGAGGGTCTTCATTTGCATACCAATTTTTATATATGAAATTATTATTTTAATCACATAAAATACATGCGTTATTATACATTAGACATATATTCCTCCGTTAATCCTTTTCAAAAATCAATCAGGTCGCATGTCATATGTTTTTTTTGTTTGTTTTTGTTTTTGTTTTTCTTAAATTTATTTATTTATGGCTGTGTTGGGTCTTCGCTTCTGTGCGAGGGCTCTCTCCAGCCGCGGCAAGTGGGGGCCACTCCTCATCGCGGTGCGCGGGCCTCCCACCATCGCGGCCTCTCGCTGCGGAGCACAGGCTCCAGACGCGCAGGTTCAGCAGCCGTGGCTCACGGGCCCAGTTGCTCCGCGGCACGCGGGATCCTCCCAGACCAGGGCTCGAACCCGTGCCCCCCGCACCGGCAGGCAAACTCCCAACCACTGCGCCACCAGGGAAGCCCGCATGTCATATGTTTTGATCTTTTTCACACTTCAGATTATATTTTTGATCAAAATGAGTTGCTAAATCCTTTGGTGATTAAAAATGCCATTTGCATTATTTATTTACAAAAATAGAACCTATGAAGTCACACAGAATAGGGTTAACAAGATATTAAGCTTGGATCAGTGAACCACTTAATTTTGCATTATTTGATACTTCACTCTACAATGAAGGTATTAAGATTTGCACTGTATCTCTCAATATAATGATGCACAAGAAAGCATGTCGACATTATTTTGACAGATACGTGGCAGGTATGTGAATACATTAACATAAAATATTATCCGGCTTTTCTTTTGCATAATAGTTCATTATAGTTTCCCTGTTAGTGTTTCTCCCTTCTTTGCTGACATGACAACTAAGGCAGAGCTTCCTTCTATATAATTATCAAGGAATGTCTACATGTCTATAGGCATAAACTTAGCTAAAATCACATATGATAGGATCAGTAAAACCCCCTATGATAGAGCATAGCATAGGGTCTTGTACATTTGAATATGTCCAGAGGTCTTCTTGGTAGCAACTTTGCAAGTTATCTCTACTGTGAATTGATATATAAGAAATTTGTTCATTGCAAATAAGGACCCTGCTGTATACCCTATTTATAGGCCTAACATTGTCTAACATATATTTAAGTACAGTGTTGTCAATTAACATTTAATTAATAAGATGATATAGTATATCACAATTAGTATTTGGAGTAACAATATGTTTGTGTTTTGTTGCAAAATTGCCTCCTGGGGTGTGGCACAGTCCCCGCTGGGCCATTTAGTAGCCACTGGACCTGATCCACTTACTCAGGCTCTCTGGGCCACTAGTTCCCTCATCTTTAAAACAAGGATAATGCCTATTTCATCCATCCAATCTTTCATCTAAAGATTTCATAAGAAGTTGTGCATAAAATGTTTAGCACAGCTCCTGACTTAAAGTTAGATTTCAATAAATATTAATTCTCTCCTGGCCCATAATTCTCCAGAAGTTGAATTATATGCATGCATTATAGGCAACGTAATTAATAGCTGATGCTGCTAACATCTTAAAAGTATTAGTTACAGGAACGTCTTATAGTCTATAAATGCCAGAGGATAACAACAACATCTTTAAGGCAAATGTGCTCAAATAACTTGTGACAGCAATCTTACTACTAGGAAATAAATTATAATAGTAGTAATTTTCCTATGAAATTAGAAACCTTTTCATAAAAGAACAGTTCTTTTATCTTTAACTTCATAAATCATGGCATATAATGTGCTCTCAATTTGAAAATAAAGACTTTCATTGGTAGATGTTGAAATTTATAATGTTGGTAATTGCAGCATTGGAAAGAATGCTACTTTAAAGAAATCTGCATTTTTCACTGGGATTAACTACTTTTGCCTACATAAAAGAGAATTATAAAAGTTACATTATAAAATCTTCTCTCTGGTATTCGGTTCTTGAGGAACTTTCTGACCTCAACTGATTTCTGGTGATGTCAATAGTGTTTTACTGTCTGTACGTTGCATGTTTCTAAATAAATGAATAGTCCTCACGCTGCTTTTGTTTGTGCCATTCTTTCAAGTAACTAGATCCCATCTGTGACACTGGTCCCAGAAGCTTTGTTCTCCCGAGAATAAATAGATTTAAATACTCTTTACTCTGGATGGATCTTTGATAGACTACTTGTAATAATGGTCAGAAAAAGATTTTTAAATGATGGTTTGGGAAAATACATGCAAGTTGATTATTTTTTGAATTTCATATATTTTTATTGTCCATGTTTTGGAGAACTTGAAAATACTGCTATTTGCCTGAAAATATATTTATGAGTGTTTATGAGTGGGATTCTTAACCCAGTTCTTACTTTCCTCCCTATTTTTACATCTTTCAGACCTGAATCATGGTCTAAAGGCTCTCCCTGCCTACTTCAGCTCCCATCCCTTTATTCTTCACAAATATTTCCCCCAATAAATTTCTTGTATCTTCACATGAGTTTTTAGAGGACTCAAACACATGCAAATGGAGTCAGGAGTGGTCCAATAAACTAGGCAGTAAGATGGGGTTTGGGGAATTGCAAAGGGGCCCTATCTTGAGTGGAATATGGGGCACTAATAGTTCCCTTTACAAGATGTTGCCCAACTGCTAAAGGTTTCACCAGTGGTGGACGTGGTAAATAGTCTGGTAGAGGAAAAATCTTTGTTGATATGATGACTCAGGCATTTGGAGAATATGTGGGTGAACTATGCCTCCAAGGACAATGGAACTGGCAGGTTATTACTGAGTTACGTGACCAGTCTAAACAGATGATGAAAAACTAAGCATTGTTTGAAACAGTTAAAGCCAGAGAGACAGAGAACATCTTCAGAAGCTTAAAAAGAAGTCTTTATCACCTGCAGACAAAAAGCTGAGGAGCAGTCGCAGGATTTGACAAAGTTGCAGAACTCCAGCAACACTTAAATGCTCAGGCACGGCAAAATCAGGGGCCTGGTTGGAAAATACTAGGACCCTGAAACATAGGCTGGACTCCCTCGAGGATTTATGCTCTGTTGGCTGCCTTGAGTCCTCAGAGTCAGTAGAGGTAGCTCACCCTTCCTCAATGAAAGGTACCACTTCACTGTTCAGGATGTACTGATGAGGACCCGTCCTCTCCACCCTAAGGCAAGAGGAGTCCCCTCAGGAGATGTCCCTCACCTGGCTGCTAGGCCTGTGGCTAGTGTTAAGTTTCAGCTGGGGACACGCTGCAACTCATAAGGAAACACAGAAATTATACACCAAGGTATGTCCAAGAATTATTTAGCATGTGCCAACAGGAGCCAGAGGAATATTCCTGGGATTGCATTTTGAGAGTGCTTGATCAGAATATAAGATTGGGTAAGTGTGAATTTGTTGAATTATGGGCACTTTCTTGGAACACAGGACTTAATAAGCCATCAAGGACCCCAGGGATTGGGGTAAACTCACTGTTAAGATGATGATCCAGGCTGAGTGAAGTGGAAGAGGCACTGAAAAACCAAGTAGACAAGGGCTGGCCTTTCACCAACCTTCATAATAAGCCACTCTGGAACTTGCATCACGAGCACATAAACGGAGTGTCCAATAATGGCTGGTATAGAAGCCATGCATCGGCTCAATGTCAGGGACTCCCACTCACCGAAGTCAATCAAGCATAAATGACTCATGTCCAAGATGTTAACAACAGAGGCTAATGCTGAGCCCCCAACTGGGTACTTTTCCATGAGGTGAGAAACCAACTCCTTAGTCACAATTCTACCACATTGTGTCACTTCTACCCTAGAGTGTCAGTGGTTTGTCCTTTTGGAATAGATAACTATTCTAGTATGAATTTGACTCTCCTGCCTGCAGAGCCTTAGCCAGTAACACAGTCTGGGAGATTATGCAATGCCTTATCTACAGACATGGAATCTCACTGCCTAGTATCTAATCAGGCGACTCACTTTATAGAAAAACAGGTATGAGAGTGTGACCTGTGATAACAGGGTTCACTGATTGTATCACAAACCACCCCATCCAGAAGCAGGCATTCTCACAGGGTGCTGAAATGGCTAACCAAGACACAAGCAAAATGCTATCTTAGAAGCAATACTCCGCTACGATGAGGTGCCATCCTTCAGGACTAAGACATGTACTAAATGAAAGAGCTCTAAATGTGTTTGGTGCCGCCAAAAGGAAGAATATGTGGGTCTTAGAGTCAAGGGATACACTGTGGTCTGAATATTTGTGTTCTTTTAAGATTCATATGTTAAAATCCTAATGCCCAATGTGATGTTATTAGAGGGTGGGTCCTTTGGGAGGTGCTTAGGTCATGAGGGTAGAGCCCTCATGCATGAGATGAGTGCCTTATAAAAGAGGCTCCAGAGAGATCCTTAGCCCCTTCCCCGTGTGAGGATAAACAGAAGTCTAGCAGTTCCACCCCCCAACCTCAGAAGAGGGCCCTTACCAAACCGTGCTGGCACCCAGATCTCAGACTTCCAGTCTCCAGAACCGTGAGCAATACATTTCTGCTGTTTATAAGCTACTTAGTCTGTGGTATTTTGTTATAGCAGCCTCAACAGACTAAGGCGGGGTAGAAGCAAGAGTAGACCTACTAATTATCACTCCCTACGACTCATTGGAGGATCTGATGTACCTTATACCCAAAACTCACAGCTCTGAAAGTGGGAATCCTCAAAGGGGGCGCACGGAAAAGAAATACAGTAAAGGAATCATTGTATTTTAAGTTAGAACATCTGCCAGGCCACCATGGACATTTTGTTTCCAGGGAAATGGAGTCACCAAGTCAGCGGGGATAATTGACCCTGATCAGCAGGAGGACGTAGGACTGTTTTCACACAATGGGGGCATAAGAATACATGTGGAAGCCAGGTGACCCACTAGGTACTGCTTCACCCAACTGAGAACGGACACGTTCAACAATCTGCACTGGGCACCTCTAGCTACTCCCTCACCTAATTAATAGACAATAGACACATTCAACAACCTGCACTGGGAAGCGTGTGACTATCAAAGGTTCAGACCCCCCCCCTCCCCCAAGGAATGGAGGACTGTGTCACATCACCAAATAATCCATCAGAACATGCTAAAGTGATGACAGAGGCTGAGGAGAGTTTAGAATGGCTAGTGGACAAAAGGGAAGATGAGTATTAGCTTTATTACCAAGACAAACTGCAGTGACAGAGGTCATAGCTCATCTCCTTAACCTCCCTTTCTACAAATTCTTTCAGGAAGAGAAGCCAACGGGAACAGCAGAAAAACAGATTTCCAAACTTGAAAGGAAAAATGGCCTCTACAGCGGCTCCACTCAGGTCTCTTTCAAGAGAATCTGATGCTATGGCCATGACTGACCTACAGCCCAGCTTCCATTCTTTGATCCGTTATTGTATTTACACTCAGGCCACACTTTCCCTGGGTTGCAACCAGCCCATGGTGAAGCATGACAGTGTACTATTGCCAGCCCCTTCCTGCCAGGTGCAAGATTTCTTTAATGGGAAAAGTTTGCTTTGAGATTCCTCATCAGTCTGGCCAAGACTTTCTTAGAGCTGTGCTACAATAAGACCCTTTCTACCCAATCATTACTTTACTCTCTCCTTTTACAGATGAGACCTGCCTATTCCTGATCCCTTTATCTTTCATAAGCAGTCTTCCAAATAAATTTCTTACACACCAAATCCCAACTTGGCTTCTGCTTCTTAGAGGATTCCAGCTGACACAGTGGTCATTGGACCCCTTGTATGTACTATTTCTGTTTATTCTATTTTTGCACTTAAGCCAAGTGCAATATTAAAATGCATTTGCAAAATGCAAAATATTAAAATGCATTTGTTTACATGTCTGTGCCCCTACTGGACTAGGAGATCTTAGACTATCTGGTAAATGAGAATGGGACTTACACACAATCTAACATACACTGAGTAATACGTGTTTCTTGGCTACTGTTTTATCAAATTTATATGTTCTAACAAGCGTACCTATACCAAATTTAGCATTCATCATATTGTATTATCACATTGCATAATTACTACTGAGGCTTTCTCCTATGACCACCACTATGAGCCATTTAGAGTAAAGATTCTTCTTATTCATCTGTATTCCCAGAATATAATGCCACATAGTAGCTGCTAAATAAATATTAAAATTAATATTTTCTTATTGTTGAATATAATTGTTTTAAATGAACCACATTTAAACATTTGTTTCAACATTGATACTTCTTAATTTAATATGTATTATTTATAGATACTTAATAATTGCCTATTAATATTTATTGAAACATAGTTTTAAATGATGTATTCTAATAGATGTTAAAGATACACCACTTTACATATTTATATTACTCTCATCTCTATTGGCTTCTCTTTTAACATTGAAAAATAAAACAAAGAAGCAACAACATAAAATTTTTGAATCACTATGTTGTAAGTCTGAAACTAATATAATAGTATAAATCAACTATATCTCAATAAAAAAATAACAATTCATTTGTAGATAAATCATACATTTTCTTTAAAAACAGCATGAATCACTTATAAAATGGTAAAAGTAAAAAATTTGTTCACATATTATGATCATTAAAATTATATAATAATAAACATTAAAATACAATATTTAGTAATTTGCTAGTCTGAAATATTATTTTCACTTCAACTTGCTTCTTTGTATCACAGAAAAATAATAACATGATTAAAACTCCTAAAAAGAGCAACAACAATAAAACAAAGAAATCAAAAAATAAAAAGATCATATCACTCTTATATAGAAAGGACAAACTATTTCCTTTGATTCTTTCTAACAAATTACCACATCATTGCTCTTACTGTCACAATTAAATATTTTACCTTACTGGCCTTAACTTCCCATATTTCTTTACTGATAAACTATGGATTGGGCCACCATTATTCTATTGAATCTATTCTTTTAAGAATCAAAAATAGCTGCTAATATTAATTCCCAGAGAGTGTTAAAAATTCACTACCCGGCTTCCCTGATGGCACAGTGGTTAAGAATCCGCCTGCCAATGCAGGGGTCACGAGTTCGAGCCCTGGTCCGGGAAGATCCCACATGCCACAGAGCAACTAAGCCCCTGCGCCACAGCAAATGAGCCTGCGCTCTAGAGCCCGCAAGCCACAACTACTGAGCCCGTGAGCCTAGAGCCCATGCTCCACAACAAGAGAAGCCACCACAATGAGAAGCCCACACACTGCAATGAAGAGTAGCCCCCGCTCGCCACAGCTAGAGAAAGCCTGCCTGCAGCAACGACAACCCAACACAGCCAAAAATAAAATAAATAACATAAATAAATTAAAAAAAAATCACTACCATGAGACTCTGTGGCATAGGAACATGGGATATATGAAGTGGGAAAGGGGAATAATAATGGAATAGAGAATATCACCATATGAAGTAAACATTTTAAGAATAAAATGTATCAGGTTTAAAAAGCTAGTAAATGATTAAATTAGAAGGGACAATACCAGCTAAGCTCAAACATCAGTATGGTAGACACAATTTAGTTCTTATTAGCCATCAGTTTAAACAATAAATACATGGTAAAAACATTCTTAAAATGAGCCATCTCTGTGAACAAGGTACATTTAGTAGCACAATGTAGAAACAGCAGAAACACCAGGTATTATACAACTCCTAACTTTTCACTGCTTCAATTGAAGTGTCTCAGTTTGCCTGTCTTGTCATTTTCAACACTCCAGCTTAAGTTCAATTACCTCTTATTTGTGACACATAATTTACCTTCCTATCCAGCCTTTTTGCTTCTAGATTTTTCCTCATCTTATACATTTTCAACCATGTCATACAAGCTGACTTTCTAAATTTGATTATGTTAGTCCTCCTCTCAAAAATCTTCAGTGTTTTCTCTTTCACCTTGGGGGTAAAAATATCTAAATTCCATAATACAGGATTCAAGGGTTTTATAATTCATTTTCAGCCTGCATTTTCATCTTGACCTCAGGTCATATTTCTCAATACTTTGCATGCTGGGCTTGCGGTTTCTCCCCAAATTCTCATTAATTCCTTCTCACCTTGGCTTAATCTATTCCATCTATCTGAACTCTCCTTTTTCTCTGATTGTTGAGTGATACATCACTTACCCTACAGCAACAGCTGGAATGTAGGTCCTCAATGAAGTTTATCTAGAATGAATGCTGGCAAGTGTAACTAACTGGATGCTATTAACACAAGCACTGATGAACGTTCTCAGTACCTCCAGGAGATGGTTCAATCCTAAGCCAACTTATGCATGTCTCAGCCTGGAAGGAATCTGAACTTTTGACCACTTATTATACTAATGAAGACATCCAGAACATCTGCTAGAAACTCAAGATACTTATCAGAAACTTATGGTAAAATACCTTGTGGCAGTTTATCTTCTAATTGGACCCCTACCCTAAAACAACTTTTGATTCCTTAAGAACAAATATTTTCTCACTCAGCTCAGAGTCAATCACAATTCTCACCAGGCAACTTTTAATAACATTGTGGCTTTTTGTCTTTATAAGCCCCTGACTCTTTCTCTTCCTCTTCCTCAAAACTTTCTTTGGGTTTTACCGGATTCTGTGTCTCCAGAACTGCGATTCTTTTTTGTTTTTGTTTTTTTCGAAGTATAGTTTATTTACATTATTGTGTTAGTTTCAGGTGTATAGCAAAGTGAGTCGGTTTTATATATATATATATATATATATATATATATATATATATATATATATGTAATTTTTCATATTCTTTTCCATTATAGGTTATTACAAGATATTGAATATAATTTCCTGTGCTATACATTAAGTCCTAGTTGTTTATCTATTTTATATATAGTAGCATGTTCATCTCATACTCCTAATTTATCCCTCCCCACACTTTCCCCTTTGGTTACCATAAGTTTATATTCTATGTCTATGAGTCTGTTTCTGCTTTGTAAATAAGTTCATTTGTATTATTTTGTAAATAAGTTCATTTGTATTTTTTTTGTAAATAAGATCCCACATACAAGTGATATCATATAATATTTGTCTTTCTCTGTCTGACTTACTCTACTTAGTATGATAATCTCTGAACTGAAATTCTTAAGACCCCAAATAAATATTTTTTCTATTTGCAGCCTCTTGCATTATTTTTTTGTTGACAAAACACAGATACCATGATTTCCATAATCCCACAAAAGGGGTCATCTTGACAATCTTGGGGTCAATAAATACATGGAATGGGATCCAGAAAAAATAATTTTAGTCAGGAGTGAGGGTTGATATAAAAAGAATGGCTTGGTTTCAGCAAATAATGGTTGTCCCTTTCCTGAAAATCAGAATGAATTTAGTGAGAAAAGAAAAAAAGTTTTAACTGCATGTTTCCTGTACTCCTCAGGGCTTCGTGTGCCCTCTTCTCTGTTGGAATTTCTTAAGGGAGCCATGACAAATTCTGATGACTCACACAGAATGAAACTAAGAAAACATTCCATATATTTGGAATAGGAGCTTCCTTCCTTTCTCTATACCAGACAAATTAACCATTTTGAAAATTTTAAAGGATTAGCATCATTTTCTGAATGATTTTTATTTAGTCTCTGTAAAATTACACAATCAAAGTTTTCTTAAATATAAGAAAAAAGGATAAATAAGCACAAAGTAACTCATATAATTTTAGAGCAGAGAGTAACTTTAGAAAAGGTAAGATTAACCCGCTCATTTTACGGATGTGAAAATTCTACTAGCTAGAAAAAAATGTCTCTACATAGTGTCAGAGGTGGATCTCAAACTCATGACTCTTGTTCCCTTTCTATAATGTAACTACACCAAATATTAATAATAATCTAATACAGGGGTTGGTGAACTGTGGCCCATGGGCCAATCCAGCTTGCTGCCTCTTTTGGTAAAGTTCCTTGGAACACAGCTATGCTCATTTGTTTACATATCACCTATGGGTGTTTCCATGTGACAAGAGCAGAGTTAAGTAGCTGCAGAAGAGACCATCTGGTGCTCAGAACCTAAAAGAGTTACTCTCTGGCTCTTTAAGAAAATGTTTGCTAACCTCTGATCTAAACTACCAATCTTCTTGTGATTACTGTACACACTTTCCCACTTTAGTTTCCTTTTAGCTACCCACTCTCTGGCAGCTAACACACTCTCCTATAGAACATACACATGGGAAGGAGACAGAGACCTTTATACTCCAGCAGACTGTGTACTTGTATTTGTTATTATTCACTTTTTATTCACAAACTAAACTTTCCTTAAGGAGATTGTCTTCGATGCTTTAGAAGACATTAAGGAAACGTAATATACATTCTAAGTTGGACACTGGGTAAACATTGTAGACATCACTGTTATTGGCAGTGACTAGAATAACTGATAGTCTGGGATCTACTTCAGAGACTGGCTTCAAATATTTCATGAGGGGTCTGCAAAGTAAGGTGTACATTTTTAAGATTAGATAATTTTGTATTGATTTCTTTTCAGATTACTTTTTTTATCACAATTTGCAGCCACAATTCTCATCTTTGTGATGAAAATTTTGCCTGAGAATCCTCTCCAGAAGATCCCTTCACCATCTGAGTTGATAATGATGAGCACATTGGCTAAGAAATGAAAATAACGCCTTCATAGGAAAAAAAAAAAAAAAAAAACCACCCGAAAAATAATACTTGAATAGCTGCTCTGAAAGAGCAGAGTTATCTTTCATCTGGAGAAAAAGAAGAGAGTAAAATGAATCATGATGACTGGATAGAAAGAAATGTGGCAATGAAGAAGGTAAGTTAGCTTCTCAGTTGTAGATATAAAGACGAGGATGGCAAGGCAAGAAAGAGTAACATGGAAAAGACCAATCAGAATTTTGTGATAGGAGGAACTGAAAGAGACCGTGTTCACCTGAACCTCAAACCCTGATGACAGTAGACAGAAAGAAAAACGCAAATTCAACTGGAGCCTTGCAAAAGTGGGGAAAGCACCTGTGCTGCTCGGTGAGGTCAGCTGTTATGGAGGATGTTACTAGCAATCTTCTGCTGGACTCCCTTTGAAGCTACTGAGATTAAGGAGTAGAAGAATAGAAGGGGGACCTTCAAGATGGCAGAGGGGTAAGATGTGGACATCACCTTCCTCCCCACAAACACATTAAAAATACATCTACATCTGGAACAACTCCTACAGAACACCTACTGAACGCTGGCAGAAGAAAAAAAGCCTGGAACTGACTAAGAGGCAAGAGACCATTGTTTTAGGGTGCGTGAGGAGAGGGGATTCCTTCCCTGTCTGCACAAAATCTTGGAAATACAATGGAGAAAACACAAGAAACGTTTAACAAGGACCTAGAATAACTAAAGAGCAAACAAACAATGATGAAGAACACAATAAATTAAATTTAAAATTCTCTAGAAGGAATCAACAGCAGAATAACTGAGGCAGAAGAATGGATAAGTGAGCTGGAAGATAAAATGGTGGCAATAACTGCCAGGGAGCAGAATAAAGAAAAAAGAATGAAAAGAATTGAGGACAGTCTCAGAGACCTCTGGAACAACATTAAACACAAAAACATTTGAATTACAGGGGTCCCAGAAGACGAAGAGAAAAAGAAAGAGTCTGAGAAAATATTTGAAGAGATTATAATTGAAAAATTCCCTAACATGGGAAAGAAAATAGTTAATCAAGTCCAGGAAGCACAGAGAGTCCCATACCGGACAAATCCACGGTGAAACACGCCAAGACACATATTAATCAAACTATCAAAAAATAATACAAATAAAAAATATTAAAAGCAGCAAGGGATAAGCAACAAATAACATACAAGGGAATCGCCATAAGGTTAACAGCTGATCTTTCAGCAGAAACTCTGTAAGCCAGAAGGGAGTGGCAGGACATATTTAAAGTGATGAAAGGGAAAAACCTACAACCAAGATTACTCCACCAAGCAAGGATCTCACTCAGATTCGACAGAGAAATGAAAACCTTTATAGACAATCAAAAGCTAAGAGAATTCAGTACCACCAATCCAGCTTTACAACAAATGTTAAAGGAACTTCTCTAGGAAGGAAACACAAGTGAAGGAAAAGACCTACAAAAACAAATCCAAAACAATTAAGCAAATGGTAATAGGAACATACATATCGATAATTACCTTAAATGTAAATGGATTAAATGCTCCAACCAAAAGACATAGACTGGCTGAATGGATACAAAAACAAGACCCATATATATACTGTCTACAAGAGACCCACTTCAGACCTAGGGACACATACAGACTGAAAGTGAGGGGATGGAAAAAGATATTCCAGGCAAATGGAAATCAAAAGAAAGCTGGAGTAGCCATTCTTACATCAGACAAAATAGACTTTAAAATAAAGACTATTACAAGAGACAAAGAAGGACACTACATAATGATCAAGGGATCAATCCAAGAAGAAGACGTAACAATTGTAAATATTTATGCACCCAACATAGGAACACCTCAATACACAAGGCAAATACTAACAGCCATAAAAGGGGAAATTGACAGTAACACAGTCATAGTAGGGGACTTTAACACCCCACTTTCACCAATGGACAGATCATCCAAAATGAAAATAAATAAGGAAACACAAGCTTTAAATGATACTTTAAAAAAGATGGACTTAATTGATATCTAAAGGACATTCCATCCCAAACAACAGAATACACTTTCTTCTCAAGTGCTCATGGAACATTCTCCAGGATAGACCATATCGTGGGTCACAAATCAACCCTTGGTAAATTTAAGAAAATTGAAATCGTATGAAGTATCTTTTCTGACCAAACGATATAAGAGTAGATATCAATTACAGGAAAAACACTGGAAAAAATACAAACACATGTAGGCTAAACAATACACTACTAAATAACCAAGAGATCACTGAAGAAATCAAAGAGGAAATCTAAAAATACCTAGCAACAAATGACAATGAAAACAAGATGACTCAAAACCTATGGGATGCAGCAAAAGCAGTTCTAAGAGGGAAGTTTACAGTAATACAATCCTACCTCAAGAAACAAGAAACATCTCAAATAAACAACCTAATGTTACATCTAAAGCAATTAGAGAAAGAAGAACAAAAAAAACCCCAAAGTTAGCAGAATGTAAGATTATAAAGATCAGATAAGAAATAAATGAAAAAGAAATGAAGGAAACAATAGCAATGATCAGTAAAACTAAAAGCTGTTTTTTTGAGAAGATAAAGAAAATTCATAAACCATTAGCCAGACTCATCAAGAAAAAAAGGGAGAAGACTCAAATCAACAGAATTAGAATTGAAAAAGAAGTAAAAACTGACACTGCAGAAATACAAAGGATTATGAGAGATTACTACAAGCAACTATATACCAATAAAATGGACAACCTGGAAGAAATGGACAAATTCTTAGAAAAGCACAATCTTCCGAGACTGAACCAGGAAGAAATAGAAAATATAAACAGACTAATCACAAGCACTGACATTGAAACTGTGATTAAAAATCTTCCAACAACCAAAAGCACAGGACCAGATGGCTTCACAGGCGAATTCTATCAAACATTTAGAGAAGAGCTAACACCTATTCTTTTCAAACTCTTCCAAAATATAGCAGAGGGAGGAACACTCCCATTCTATGAGGCCACCATCACCCTGATACCAAAACCAGACAAAGATGTCACAAAGAAAGAAAACCACAGGCCAATATCACTGATGAACATAGATGCAAAAATCCTCAACAAAATACTAGCAAACAGAACCCAACAGCACACTGAAAGAATCATACACCATGGTCAAGTGGGGTTTATCCCAGGAATGCAAGGATTCTTCAATATACGCAAATCAATCAATGTGTTACACCATATTAACAAACTGAAGGATAAAAACCATATGATCATCTCAATAGATGCAGAAAATGCTTTCAACAAATTCAACACCCATTTATCATAAAAACTCTCCAGAAAGTAGGCATAGAGGGAACGTACCTCAACATAATAAAGGCCATATATGACAAACCCAAAGCCAACATCATTCTCAATGGTGAAAAACTGAAACCATTTCCTCTAAGATCAGGAACAAGACAATGTTGCCCACTCTCACCACTATTATTCAAAATAGTTTTGGAAATTTTAGCCACAGCAGTCAGAGAAGAAAAAGAAATAAAAGGAATCCAAATCAGAAAAGAAGAAATAAAACTGTCACTGTTTGCAGATGACATGATACTATACATAGAGAATCCTAAAACTGCCACCAGAAAACTACTGGAATAATCAATGAATTTGGTAAAGTAGTAGGATACAAAATTAATGCACAGAAATCTCTTGCATTCCTATACACTAATGGTGAAAAATCTGAAAAAGAAATTAAGGAAACACTCCCATTTACCATTGCAACAAAAGGAATAAAATACCTAGGAATAAACCTACCTAAGGAGACAAAAGACCTGTATGCAGAAAACTATAAGACACTGATGAAAGAAGTTAAAGATGATACCAACAGATGGAGAGATATACCATGTTCTTGGATTGGAAGAATCAATATTGTGAAAATGACTATACTACCCAAAGCAATCTACAGATTCAGTGCAATCCCTATGAAACTACCAATGGCATTTTTCACAGAACTAGAACAAAGGATGCTCAACATCACTAATTATTAGAGAAATGCAAATCAGATCCAAACTACAATGAGGTATCACCTCACACCAGTCAGAATGGCCATCATCAAAAAATCTACGAACAATAAATGCTGGAGAGGATGTGGAGAAAAGGGAACCCTCCTGCACTGTTGGTGGGAATGTAAATTGATACAGCCACTATGGAGAACAATGTGGAGGTTCCTTAAAAAACTAAAAATAGAACTACCATATGACCCAGCAATTGGGCATATACCCTGAGAAAACCATAATTCAATAAGAGTCATGTATCACAATGCTCATTGCAGCACTATTTATAATAGCCAGGACATGGAAGCAACCTAAGTGTCCATGGACAGATGAATGGATAAAGAAGATGTGGCACATTTATACAATGGAATATTACTCAGCCATGAAAAGAAATGAAATTGAGTTATTTGTAGTGAGGTGGATGGACCTAGAGTCTGTCATACAGAGTGAAGTAAGTAAGAAAGAGAAAAACAAATACCGTATGCTAACACACACACACACACACACACACACACACACACACATATATATATATATATATATATATATATATATATATATGGATTGTAAAAAAAAAAAAAAAAAGTTCTCACGAACCTAGATGCAGGATAGGAATGAAGACGCAGAGGTAGAGAATGGGCTTGAGGACGCGGGGAGGGGGAAGGGTAAGCTGGGACGAAATAAGTGGGTAGTATTGACATATATACACTACCAAATGTAAAACAGATAGCTAGTGGGAAGCAGCTGCATTACACAAGGAGTTCACCTCGGTGCTTTGTGACCACCTAGAGGGGTGGGATAGGGAGGGTGGGACAGAGATGCAAGAGGGAGGGGATATGGCGATATATGTATACATATAGCTGATTCACTTTGTTATACACTAGAAACTAACACAACATTTTTAAGCAATTGTACTCCAATAAAGATGTTAAAAGAAAATAAAAGTATACTTAAAAAAGAAAACTGGAGTAGAAGAATAACATCAAGGTTATGCACAGCTGAAAGAAAATTATTCCTGAGAACCTCAACTTTGACCCTGTTTGTGGCAGACTCACAGGTGCTTCCTCTTCATATTTTCTGACAAATGCTTCAGCAGAGCAGGAGTAGGAAGACGATTCACAGCAATATGGTCAAGAAGTGCCATGAAATTCTTTCAGCTCACCAAAGACCAGTGATGACAATAAATTTTATACATATATCCCAATCCCTGGAGCTGGGAATCTAGGCAGATTCCACGAACGTGTGATACCTATCTGAGCTACCACTCGGTGCCAGGTCATAGGAAGCCTTCCTGATCAGAAAAGCGTCATGTAAAAGAAGCGCAGTGATTCTGATGTTCAGCCTGGTCTGAGAATCATTGAACATAAGAGCTTAGATCAATGAAGGATTCTGTGTTTTAGAGCCATCAAATAATCTATAACTTACCTGTTATGGCCACGAAACTGCTTTTTATATTTCATTAGATGTTAAAATTTAAACTCTGTTTGAATTCATTTGGAAGAAAGCTCCTCTTATCTAGACCCACGTCCAATGTTCATGAAGCCTGGGTGGGGTCCAAGCATAAATCTGCATTAAGCTTCCCCTTTCCTTTTCACATGCTGGAGACTAGCACATCTCAATTGCTTCATCCTTTCTGAGAGCATTTTTTTACAAAATAAAAGCTACAGATGTCTTCCTAATTCCTACTCATTCATTCCCTTATATGATTTACTAGAAGTTCCAACCCCTGTGTTCATGCTCCTTACACAAGCTCACAAAGAGGTCTTTGCAAGGTCAGTATCCCCTGGCTTCGTCTTTCTGCTTAGTCTCAATATTTGCAGAATTACGATGAGTTAAAAATTAGATATGTTTATTCTACTTCTAGCCACATTTGAGTAACTTAGTAGTCTACATATAACTTGGAGCAAAGAAATTAAGGGTAAAATAAAATGATAGGACAGAAATAAGAAACAGAATAACAAAGGAATTAAGCTTTTCTGAATGTCTGAAATATGACTACACATTTGCTTTAAAAAAAACAATTCTTACATTGCCAATGGAATATGAATCTTATATCTGATATGCAATGTAAAGTATAAGAGCTTTAAGCTTTTAAAAAAAGTATTATAATAGAATTTAGTATTTAATCCCCTGCCTTTTATTTATACATTGAAATGCTTTCCTACTGAATAATTTTCAATTATAAGCCCTCCCATGGAACTCGGGTTTTGCGGCTATTTCAACATGTGATGTAGTGAACCGTGAGTTCCATAAGGTGGTATCAAGTCTACCAGTGTGAGCAGGGACACCATTGATAATACTTCAGGTGCCCTTGGACCTTCAGCTTTCATTTTTCCTAAAGTTGTTTTATGCAAAGAAGAAATTCAAAGACATCTTAACAGGTTCATTCAGATCTATTATCTATTGATTTAAACAAAGAAAATCTCAAATGAATCCAAATTTGTGTTCTCCTAAAGAGCCTAAAGTTCAAGTGTGCAGCTGAAGCTTATCTGAGTCTCTGGTCTTCCCTGGCCTGAAGACTTGGGCTTGAAATTCCACAGGGAACTCTGTGCTTCTGGAGTGTCTGACATTTCAATTTTGGGGTTATAGTCAAAGTATGGTCAAACGTACCATGCAAACAGTAATTTTGTTAGTTTTCTTATGCAGAAAGGAAAGATGGGAAATCAAGAAACATGTAAGATATTTAATATTTGAATTTTTGGTCTTTTTATAGATTGAATTAAATCTTATTTGAAAATAAAAATAATAAAAATGATGGTGCTCCTTGAATTACTTCTGTAGGAATATAAAAAGTCTCAAAAATACATGATTAAAATAATCAAATAAAAATGAGATTGACCTGCATCATCCTCATGTGATAAAGAGGACAGATTAAAGTAGTTTGTTTTTGTTTTTGTGTTTTTGGCTGCACCCTGCAGCTTGCAGGATCTTAGTTCCTCCACCAGGGATAGAACCCTGGGCTCGCATCAGTGAAAGCACCGAGTCCTAACTTCTGGACCACCAGGGAAGTCCTTAAAGTAGTTTATCCATAAAAAATGAAAGGGAGAAAGTAAAAATGCTTTCACTTATTAGTGAATATTAAAATTTTCATTTATTAATGGATATTAACTAGCTTATATAACTAGAAAAACAAAAGTGATTTCATTCCATAATCATTAAAATACCATGCACTATGTTCTGCCAATATAAATACATTTATATTCTCAATTATTCTTTCAAAAGGCCATTTTAGAGAACACTGTTACAATTAAATATGAAAAAACCTGTTTAGCTCTCAACTCCTAGTTCCAGTTATCTCAGCAGAGATTCTTGCAATATGAGAAATAATGACCCAATATTGTAATGAAGGCAACTGCCTTAAGCAGTTTTCTTAACTCTGCTTTTTTACTGGCTTGGTGACATAATATAAGACATTTAATCTCCCTACATGTAGATTGGGAATTTATTCCCCATTCTTACTTTATAGCAATGTTAGGAGGATTAATTGGATAATGAATCTAAAGGCTCTAGGCTCAGTAAAGAAAGACACAAATGCAGTGTATTATTTGCCAGTGAAAGAAGACAATGAAAAAGCACTTTCCCTCCTAATCAAAATTATTCCTACCAAGAGAGTGAATGCTAGCAAGTAAATTAAGAATATTTCTGATAGAGTTTCTAGTCTCACATATCCTAGGGCAGCAAGCAAGGAGAGAAAACTTGGCTCTCAGACAATTTAAATACATTTCTTCCATTAAGAAAACAGGACCACTTCAAAGGCATAATGGAAAAGATTTCATAAAGTCATTAAAGCACAAACCTTGAGAAAGTTGGACCAGACCTAAATGAAAGGCACATGTTCAATAAATTAAAAAATAATAATAATTCAAATGATGGTGTCTTGCATTCTTTTTCCACTGCTTTCTTAGAAGAAAGAACATACCACGGCAAATGATTTGTAAAATAACATAATGAAAAACTATCCTATATGGTAGTAGGTACAAAATATAATTCCTAGAATTCATAATAAATGTGAATACCTGTGAGTGTCTATAAGAACATAGACATCAAGGAGTTGTTGATATAGAATTGGACTGGAAAAAAGATTACCTGAGGCTGCCCTTTTTGATGCTGTCTCCTTAGGAATTTTTGCCCTTAAATTAAATTTTTGCAGTGAGAGGTCTGCATTATATCTAAGTTGTTTCCTCACTGAAAGATAAAACAATTATAATTTCTGCTGAGTTTGAATCTCAACAAGGGTTACTTCCTGAACAATAAGAAATGAAAGTTACTCTGTCCAGGTTTCCCTAACTGAGGATGATGAGGATTGAGTTCCCCACTACATCAGAGTAGTGCCCCACTCAGACTTGGGTTGAATTTAGCCATCTTCAGGTTTGAAGACAGATTTGAGGCAGGATTTATGAATTTGTCCTATGCAACAAACAACTCTCACGTTGGCAATCTTGGCAGTCTGTGAAAATGGTTAATGCGTTAAAAAAAAAAAAGCAGAGTTCTTAAGACCCAATACTATCTAACTTTACCTTCAAATAGTTCACATGGTTTGTGAATTTGAAGTTTTAACAATCATTAGTTAACCTCCTTCCATCAGTATGATTGATGGCATTGTGGTTAACCCATGTTCCCTTTTCACTCTTTATTATTAGATTGTAGCAATTATCTTGCTCTTTTAATGATAAGTCCCAATCGAATGATCTCATTTCTTCTGAGAAAATTCACAGCCTTTGCTTAGACAAGTAATAAACTTAGTTTTGGAACATATTAGATGTATTCCCAGAGAGCAGATGACCCATGGTCATCAAGACAAGAAAAAAATATGAACATACACATTGCAAATACTCTAATAAATCATGTTATTTATCCACTAGTAATTTCTATTTGAATAGTTATCAAATTAGCTAATAAACTAACCATATACTATATAGTTCATTATAACTGCATACTTTAAAAAATTGATGGTAAGGTGTAAGTTGTCTTATAATACACGCAATTTCTTATTACATTAATATTTGTTCAGCAGCCAAATCTAATTTTAAAGTTTTCAGAAAGTAACCAGTGAAAAAGAGAAAGTTTTAAATTAATGTCACGATATCACACATATTTTGTAGGGATTGAGGTAATATTTTTCCTATTTTTTTCCCAAGTTTATTGTGTCATACTACTTGTAGAAATAATAGGAAAAAAGACAGATTTATCATAAATGCTATTTTAAAACAAGAGATGCTATTTTTAGATCTTTATTAACCTCATCACAAAATTATCTGTCATTCATATGTAAATTACCAGCCTCAACAAGGTTGGAAACCTGTATTTCTTTCTTCAAGATTGAATTTTGCTACTTTGAAAAATCAGCACAAGGTGGCAGCCAAGAGAAGTTTTTAAAAAGTAATCTTGGAATTTAATTTATGGGATTAGAGCTACAATTCAAGTTCATTTGAAGAGTTACTACACATCTGACATGTCAGCGGCCAAACCAGTACATAAACGTTGATACACACTTCAATTAAAAATCATAATTATCCATACAAAGAAGGCAGCAGGGTATGAAACCAAATGCTCTGGAACTGAGCCAGATACTTTAGATAGACGTTTTGTTCTAATAGTGTAAGTCCTGGTAATCACATTAACTCTTTGTGTCAAGACATTTTCATTTCTTCATGCCAACCTCACAGTGACTTAATATACAGTAATGAAAACTAGCTGTCTGAAGCATTTCAGCTCTAGCAAATTCCAGGAATCTAAAGGAATAAGCAGTGCTGAAAGGAGCTTTCGGTTTAAAGCAATTCAATTTAATTTACCTCATTTAAACTCCACTCTCAGAGATCAATCAGATAAGCGCATTGTGCAGGACACACTGGGGTATACACAGATAAAACACAAATCTTCGGCCTCAAGGAAACAAACAAGCAAAAACATAGGACACAAGGGAGGGAACTTTTTGGGAATTTCTTCACGAATAAAAGTGAAAATATACACATATGATAAATACATAGAAATATCCAGATTTGTTAGACTAGCTCAAAGTCACCTTTATCATTTATAAATTTTATATTTAAGACTGAAATAGTATCTAATTAGTCTCGTAATAATGTATTAAGAGGTCCGTAAAATTGACATGTTTGTCAGGGGTCTATCATTCACTGAAAACATAGAAGTGTATGTTTCTTATTTTTACAGAGAATTAAGTTTCTTCAATAGTAAAACTAATATTATTTATATTACTTATATAAAGAAAATTAATTACTGTAACATTTATCAGTCCTAGCAAAATTTCTGCACATGGTAGTTTTTCAATATATATTAGTTTCTTTACTGATAACTAACATAGTTGAGTATTGCTATGTTCCCAGTACGTGGTCTCATTAAACGTCTATGATCTCTATTATACTATTAGAAAACTGGGACTGAAAGTTTATTTGATTTTTCTAATTCCATGCAATTTACAAGGGACAGGCACAGGATTCCAACCCAAGCTCACTTGCTTCCAGTGTCTGCAGTCCTAGCTATCACATGAAGATGTTTCATGCATGATTTGGTCAGACTGTCTTCACAGAGATGTCATGACCCACCTTTTCTTACATCTGAACTAAACTATTCTTGAGTCTAACCAAGACCTTTTAACCTTACTATAAGGGAGCTCATGAGACTAAGGAGTTTTTTGCTTCACAGTTTTTGCTTAGAAAGTAAATTGATCCAGAACTAAACTTTAAACTCTGTTCCTGAAAATACCAGTGGACAATTGTTTCTTTGAAAACAAAGATCATGCCCTCCTTTCACTTTGCAGGACTTCCTTGTAGCTCCAAGTGCCCTACAAGTAAGGGTGCCTGCTCAAGGTTGGTTTGCATATTTATGTATTCTAGAGGGACTTAGTAATGCGGATCAATGACTGGGTAACTAGTAAACAGCTTTGTGAGTTGTGTTTCTGGTTTTATAGGTAATTTTTATTACTAATTTAATAAGTCTTATTGCATTTTCTCAAGGAATAATTTAAAAATATACACTTGAAATTCATTTGTAAATTAAATAAAAGCCTGGAAACAACAAATGTCAAATTCTTATACCAGATTAGCAACTAAAAACTTCTCTGAATAATTACCTGTTTTACATGTCTTAGAAAAACCGCAATAAATGTATGCTCGACATTTACCCAGTGTCTACTGTTTGATCAATTCCTTTTTATGCATAATCATTTTAACCTTTCGTCATCTCTTTCTCTCCTTTCTCAGTTACACTTTGTCAAAATGGACCCCCAATTAGCATTATTTTGTAATCAGTTTTCATATTAATGCAGACTTTCCTAGTTGTGTTCTGGAGAAATTATCTTTTGAAATTCTTAAGCAGGGGCAATTTTGCCACACAGGAGACATTTGGCAACATCTGGAGACATTTTTGTTGTCATTATAGGGGAGGGAAATGCTCCTGGAATCTAGTAAATAGAGGCTGAGAATGCTGCTAAACATTCTTCAATGCACCAGACAGCCCCTCGCAACAAAAAATGTCAATAGTGCTGACATTGAGAGATCCTGCTACTTTTAACCAGTATATTCAAAGTTGGATGTATATACACGTGTATTAGCATGTTTTTTTTTTCTAAAGAGAGTTTATGGCTTTCATCATCTTCTTAGAATGGTCCCTGATATAAAAAACTATAGTGAAAATAAGCTATACATGATTCTACTACCCAGTTTACATTCTGTCTAGTTTTTAAAGTGACATTTATTGAATACCTTTGCTTAGCGCTGAATTAGTTACAATTTTTGCACTGAAGAGTTAATGAACAATTAGGGAAGTATAATAAAAATGGCAAATAAAGCGAGATATTAATGATAGGAGAAACTGTGTACAGGAGGAGGGGGGTGTACCAGAACTCAATATTTTCTGCTCAATTTTTCTGTAAATGGAAAATTGCTCTAAAAACTAGTCTATTAATTAAAAAAATTTTTAATTGAAGTATAGTTGATTTACAATGTTTCAGGTGTACAGCAGTGATTCAGATCCATATATATATATATATATATATATATATATATATACACTCTGAAAAAGAGTATATATGGATACTCTTTTTTCAGATTCTTTTTCACCATAGGTTATTACAAGATACTGAATATAGTTTCAAGTAGTCTATTAATTTTTTAAAAATGTAGTGTGCTGTATGCAATAATGGTGATGAGGCAAGCAAAGACCAAACAGGAGGTGATATCTTTGCACTGAACAAGAACAATATGAAGGAGAGATATTTCCAGGCAGAGAAAAAAGCCATATTGTTTAACAATATGAATAATTCATTTGAAACTGAACATTTTCTGGGGATTTTTCACTGGTATAATTAATAGATACTTCAAATCAGGGGCTTCCTGGCACTTGCATACCCTGCTTTCCTTTCCAATTTCTGCAGCTACGTGGATCCCATATTCCTTTTCCTATGCACGTTTGTGCTTCCTATACTGCCTGACTTCCATATATCTCTTTTTCTTTGATAACTATCTCATTTTGTTCTATTTTTATTATTCTAGCAAGACTTCCATTCTTCCTTCTCTCCATTCTTCCACCTCCCAACTCCATTTATAAAGTTGGTTTGGAATAATCTAATTCCAGAGGTGGATGGAGGAAAACTTCAAAGGACCTTAAAAATACAATTACCTTCTTCTCTCACTTCAACAAACCAAGAAAATCTTGGAATCATTCTCTGAATGTTCCTCTTACTCTATATGACCTAAGACAGGCTAAGGGCAAGAAATTCAAATCTGCTGACTTCAGCATCTAACAAATGCTCTTTTGGAACTTGCATATTTTCTTTTTATTGTTGCTGACATATTTAGGATTGGCTTTTTCCATCACTAGAGAGCAAAAATTTTATGATTTTAGGTTTGGGTTTTCAGATGAAAGGCAAGGAAAGTAGGTGTTTGGTCTGTGTTTGTTCTGCTCAATTCAGCTTTTTTATTGTAGAGAAAAGTAGCCCTCCTTATATTCCAGCCTCACCCCATGGAGTTTAACACTGGAGTTAAACTGGGGAGAAGTCCCAGACAGTGACACTAGACAGCCTACCTTGCATTGCCTCCTTCAAGTATTACTGGGGAAATATGGTTAAAAATAAAAACTCCTTTGAATCCAGAAAACCTATCCATAAAAGTAGAATATATAAAAAAATTATTATTGAATAAACATTAAAGCAGGATACAATACACTTCACAGGCAATTCTCTAAAGAAATTGCAAAGGCAGAAAAAAATCTCACCTCTTATATGGTCAAGCAAATATACCCCATTACATACATATTCTCAAAATAAACAATCACTAGTCTTCAAGTAAGGGACTTGACATCACCGTTTGCCATACATAGTTCATCCTAAGATCACTTGTCAATTGGAGCAGCCACCTGTGTTTGCTAACTGCTTTTGTTAAAAAAAAGAAAAAGAAAAAGAAAAAAAAACATCTTTATGATCAGAGGTAGGTTTGCCACTTGGAGTCAGTACCAGCTGAAATTGGGATCCCATTGCACCAGGAAAGTGTGAGATGGGAGTGCTCTCTTCCTTGACTGATTACACTTCAAAGTGATGGTTTCCAGATCCTCAGGAAATATTCCAGGGTTGTAAAACTGGCAAGAGGCTTATTTCACCTTAAAACACATTTATATTCATTTCAAAGGGGGTAGAGAAAGGATTCACAATTACAAGTTTTCTAAAGTAAATGCTCTAAAAAAAAGGTGTACATCTTTGGGGGTTCTCTTTCCCTTTTGCAGGGATTATTAACTTTTTTTCTATTTAATTTGTATTTACCTTTACAGCCTACAGCTCACCAGTGATTTAAAAATGTGTGGTATATTCATCCACCAGCGGGCAGACAGCAGAAGCAAGAAGAACTACAATCCTGCAGCCTGCAGCCACATTCACAGAAAGATAGACGAAATGAAAAGGCAGAGGACTATGTACCAGATGAAGGAACAAGATAAAACCCCAGAAAAACAATTAAATGAAGTGGAGATAGGCAACCTTCCAGAAAAAGAATTCAGAATAATGATAGTGAAGATGATACAGGACCTCGGAATAAGAATGGAGGCAAAGATTGAGAAGGTGCAATAAATGTTTAACAAAGACCTAGAAGAAATAAAGAACAAACAGAGATGAACAATACAATAACTGAAATGAAAAATACACTAGAAGGAATCAATAGCAGAATAACTGAGGCAGAAGAAGAGATAAGTGACCTGGAAGACAGAATGGTGGAATTCACTGCCATGGAACAGAATAAAGAAAAAGGAATGAAAAGAAATGAAGACAGCCTAAGAGACCTCTGGGACAACATTAAATGCACCAACATTTGCATTACAGGGGTCCCAGAAGGAGATGAGAGAGAGAAAGGACCCTAGAAAATATTTGAAGAGATTATAGTTGAAAACTTCCCAAATATGGGAAAGGAAATAGTCACCCAAGTCCAGGAAGTGCAGAGAGTCCCAGTCAGGATAAACTCAAGGAGAAACATGCTGAGAAACATAGTAATCAAACTGACAAAAATTAAAGACAAAGAAAAATTATTAAAAGCAACAAGGGCAAAATGACAAATAATATACAAGGGAACTCCCATAAGGTTAACAGATGATTTCTCAGCAGAAACTCTACAAGCCAGAAAGGAGTGGCATGATACATTTAAAGTGATGAAAGGGAAGAACCTACAACCAAGATTACTCTAGCCAGCAAGGATCTCATTCAGATTTGACAGAGAAATCAAAAGCTTTACAGACAAGCAAAAGCTAAGAGAATTCAGCACCACTAAACCAGCTCTACAACAAATGCTAAAGGAACTTCTCTAAGTGGGAAACACAAGAGAAGAAAAGGACCTACAAAAACAAACCCAAAACAATTAAGAAAATGGTATAGGGACATACATATCGATAATTACCTTAAATGTGAGTGGATTAAATGCTCCAGCAAAAAGATACAGGTTTGCTGAATGGATACAAAAACAATACCCATATATATGCTGTCTACAAGAGACCCACTTCAGACTTAGGGACACATACAGACTGAAAGTGAGGGGATGGAAAAAGACATTCCATGCAAATGGAAATCAAAAGAAAGCTGGAGTAGCAATACTCATATCAGTTAAAATAGACTTTAAAATAAAGAATGTTACAAGAGACAAAGAAGGACACTATGTAACGATGAAGGGATCAATCCAAGAAGAAGATATAACAATTATAAATATATATGCACCCAACATAGGAGCACTTCAATACGTAAGGCAAATGCTAACAGCTATAAAAGAAGAAAATGACAGTAACACAATAATAGTGGGGGACTTTAACACCTCACTTACACCAATGCACAGACCATCCAGACAGAAAATTAATAAGGAAACATAAGTTTAAATAACAGAATAGACCAGATAGATTTAATTGATATTTAAGGATATTCCATCCAAAAACAGCAGATTACACTTTCTTCTCAAGTGCACACAGAACATTTTCCAGGATAGATAACATCTTGGCTCACAAATCAAGCCTCAGTAAATTTAAGAAAATTGAAATCATATCAAGTATATTTTCCTACCACAATGCTATGACATTAGAAATAAATTACAGGGAAAAAACGTAATAAATACAAACACATGGAGGTTAAACAATACACTACTAAATAACCAACAGATCACTGAAGAAATCAAAGAGGAAATAAAAAAATACTTAGATACAAATGACAACAAAACACAACGATCCAAAACCTATGGGAGGCAACCAAAGCAGTTCTAAGAGGGACATTTATAGCAACACAATCCTGCTTCAAGAAACAAGACAACCTCAAATAAACAATCTAACCTTACACATAAAGGAACTAGAGAAAGAAGAACAAACAAAACCCAAAGTTAGCAGAAGGAAAGAAATCATAAAGATCAGAGCAGAAATAAATGAAATAGAAACAAAGAAAACAATAGCAAAGATCAATAAAACTAAAAGCTGGTTCTTTGAGAAGATAAACAAAATTGATAAACCACTAGCCAGACACATCAAGAAAAAGAGGGAGAGGACTCAAATCAATAAAATTAGAAATGAAAAAGGAGAAGTTACAACGGAAACCGCAGAAATACAAAGCATCACAAGAGACTACTACAAGCAACTATATGCCAATAAAATGGACAACCTGGAAGAAATGGACAAATTATTAGAAAGGTATAACCTTCCAAGACTGAACCAGGAAGAAATAGAAAATAAGAACAGACCAATCACAAGTAATGAAATTGAAACTGTTGATTAAAAATCTTCCAACAAACTAAAGTCCAGGACCAGATGGCTTCACAGGTGAATTCTATCAAACATTTAGAGAAGAGCTAACACACATCCTTCTCAAACTCTTCCAAAATATAGCAGAGGAAGGAACACTCCCAAACTCATTCTACGAGGCCACCATCACCCTGATACCAAAACCAAAGATACTACAAAAAAAGAAACTTACAGACCAATATCACTGATGAATATAGATGCAAAAATCCTCAACAAAATACTAGCAAACAGAATCCAACAACACATTAAAAGGATCATACACCATGATCAAGTGGAATTTTTCCCAGGGATGCAAGGATTCTTCCGTATACGAAAATCAATCAATGTGATACACCATATTAACAAATTGAAGAATAAAAACCGTATGATCATCTCAATAGATGCAGAAAATGCTTTTGACAAAATTCAACACCAATTTATGAAAAAACTCTCCAGAAAGTAGGCATAGAGGGAACCTACCTCAACATAATAAAGGCCATATATGACAAACCCACAGCCAACATCATTCTCAATGGTGAAAAACTGAAACCGTTTCCTCTAAGATCAGGAACAAGACAAGGTTGTCCACTCTCACCACTATTATTCAAAATAGTTTTGGAAGTTTTAGCCTCAGCAATCAGAGAAGAAAAAGAAATAAAAGGAATACAAACAGGAAAAGAAGTAAAGCTGTCACTGTTTGCAGATGACATGATACTATACATAGAGAATCCTAAAGATGCTACTAGAAAACTACTAGAGCTAATCAATGAATTTGGCAGAGTAGCAGGATACAAAATTAATGCACAGAAATCTCTTGCATTCCTATACATTAACGACGAAAAATCTGAAAGAGAAATTATGGAAACACTCCCACTTACCATTGCAACAAAAAGAATAAAATACCTAGGAATATATCTACCTAGGGAGACAAAAGACCTGTACCTCAGAAAACTATAAGACACTGATGAAAGAAATTAAAGATGATACAAACAGATGGAGAGATATACCATGTTCTTGGATTGGAAGAATCAATATTGTGAAAATGACTGTACTACCCAAAGCCATCTACAGATTCAATGCAATCCCTATCAAATTACCAATGGCATTTTTTATGGAACTAGAACAAAAAATCTTAAAATTTGTATGGAGGCACAAAAGACCCCGAATAGCCAAAGCAGTCTTGAGGGAAAAAAACGGAGCTGGAGGAATCAGACTCCCTGACTTCAGACTATACTACAAAGCTACAGTAATCAAGACAATATGGTACTGGCACAAAAATAGAGATATAGATAAGTGGAACAGGATAGAAAGCCCAGAGATAAACCCACTCACCTATGGTCAACTGATCTATGACAAAGGAGGCAAGGCTATACAATGGAGAAAAGACACTCTCTTCAATAAGTGGTGCTGGAAAAACTGGACAGCTACACGTAAAAGAATGAAATTAGAACACTCCCTAACACCACACACAAAAATGAACTCAAAATGGATTAGAGACCTAAATGTAAGACCAGACACTATATAACTCTTAGAGGAAAACATAGGAGGAACACTCTTTGACATAAATCACAGCAAGATATTTTTTGATCCACCTCCTAGAGAAATGGAAATAAAAACAAAAGTAAACAAATGGGGCCTAATGAACTTAAAAGCTTTTGCACAGCAAAGGAAACCTTAAACAAGACAAAAAGACAACCCTCAGAATGGGAGAAAATATTCACAAATGAATCATCGGACAAAGGATTAATCTCCAAACAGCTCATAAACAGCTCATGAAGCTCAATATTAAAAAACAAACAACTCAATCCAAAAATGGGCAGAAGACCTAAGTAGACATCTCTCCATAGAAGACATACAGATTGCCAAGAGGCACAAAGCTGCTCAACCACTAATTATTAGAGAAATACAAATCAAACTTACAATGAGGTATCACCTCACGCCGGTTAGAATGGGCATCATCAGAAAATCTACAAACAACAAACACTGGAGAGAGTGTGGAGAAAAGGGGACCCTCTTGCACTGTTGGTGGGAATGCAAATTGATACAGCAACTATGGAGAACAGTATGGAGCTTCCTTAAAAAACTTAAAAATAGAATTACCATATGACTCAGCAATCCCACTACTGGGCATATACCCAGAGAAAACCATAATTCAAAAACACACATGCACCCCAATGTTCATTGCAGCACAATTTACAATAGCCAAGTCATGGAAGTAACCTAAATTCCCATCAACAGACGAATGGATAAAGAAGATGTGGTACATCTATACAATGAAATATTACTCAGCCATACAAGGGAACAAAATTGGGTCATTTGTAGAGACGTGGATGGACCTAGAGACTGTCATACAGAGTGAAGTAAGTCAGAAAGAGAAAAACAAATATCGCATATTAACGCCTATATGTGGAATCTAGAAAAATGGTACAGATGAACCAGTTTGCAAGGCAAAAATAGAGACAGAGATGTAGAGAACAAATGTATGGACACCAAGGGAGGTAAGCACGGGGGTGGTGGTGGGATGAATTGGGAGATTGTGATTGACATATATACACTAATATGTATAAAAGATTAATAAGAAGCTGCTGTATAAAAAATAAAATAAAATTCAAACAAAATAAATAAATAAAAAAAAATGTGCAGTATCATTTTGAGGGGTTATTATCAACTGATTCAAATGTTATTCTAATACACACACATTTATATTTATTTGTAATTATCAACACATTTGACAAATCTTATGCCTGTTTATAAAGATTTTTATCAGTTTTTCTATTTTTCTTAACTTCATATACTCTAAGGGATCATTACAAAACTATATGGGAAAAAACTTATATTGAACTCTGTATAGAAAAAAAAACATTGAATTGTATTTCTGAAATTGAAAAATTAAAAAAGGGAGGGGTCAAAATGGATTTTTTAAAAAGTTTTCCCTACACATAAATTGTTTTAAGATGTATTTTTTTTGTTGCTTTTTTATTAAATACTCTTCTAAGAAAGTAGCTTTTAAAGTCTTGCTGCTCAAAGTGTTGTCCATGGACCAAGAGCCTTGGTATTGTCTGTGGTACTGATGTTAGAAATGAGGATCTCAGGATCTACATCTAGTCTACTGAATCCGCATGTAAGTTTTAATAGGCCTTCTACTCATACTTAAAAGTACAAACCAAAGAAGAAATACAAAATCATGTCTGTTCCCCACATAATACATCTAATGCTACGTACAAGTGAAAATCTGTTCACTGTCCTCCAATATTGAAAGTCTCTAAGTATTATTACTCTTTCAATATCTAGGTGCTGTTTATTTCTTTTCAAGTTTAGTCATCATCTCACTTTGATATTCTGTAAACTATGTTACACTTTAACATTAACTACCAACCCCTTATACAAAATTGAAATGGGGAGAAAGGAAGGGTAATTGGTTAATATTAAGTACACACACACACACACACACAAACACATGAACACACACAGGAGTGAGAGAGAACAAGAAAGAAAATAAGGATAAAATATCTCCTTTTTTCAATGCATAAGAATGCTATGGGTCTTATTTACAGCTTCCTTCCTACAGTACCCCTTCCATGTTCCATTTGTCCTCAGCATCTCAGCTGGATGCTGTTCTTTTCTTGGTAAAATGATTCAGACTTTCTCTTCTGGAGATTCTAACCCCTTGGTGATCCTGATCACAGGTGATAAGAGGCACTTCAGCTAAATTTTTTCATCTCAGATTCAGATACAATAGTCAAGAAACCACTATAAATTACATGATTCTGGTGTTAGAAATAAAGGCCCAGAGAATATGATAAATGGGTATTCTGAGTGCCTTATGTGTACATTTCTACTTGCATGGTCTATTTAAAATAATACAAATAGAAGAGCAAATGTTTCTCCTTTGTTACTTTAAAAAAAGTTTTCAAAATGCCTAAATAAATAAGTTTCAATAGGTTGTAAAAGTTTCAGTCTCAAATAGCATGAAGTGAGGCCATAATACTAGGGTTTTGTGTGATGAGTGTTCAGGTGTCATCATTGTATAATTTCAAGAAGTGGGTGATTTTGTTTGAATCATATTGAAGGAACCTATATTTCTGTACATTCTGCAAGTAAATGTAGATAAATATATTCAATATTCAATATTTCATATTAAAGCAGTTTGGATATTTGGATGATAGGAAGGAGACCAAATGAATATATTTTTATAGAAATTTATAAGCATAAATTTAGCCATATGTTTAAGCATATTACCACTGTTTACTTGCCTAACTCTTAGGATCTCTGCACCTTTGATAGCTTCTCTTTAGATTGATAAAAATAAATGTGTCTATTCCCATAGAACTTCAGCATATAGATTTATTGTCAAGCTTCTTTTCATAAAATACAGCCTGAATAACCAGTATATCAGGCCTATTGTAACTTTGGGCAGCAATTTAAATTTTAAAATTCAGTCAAGCACAATAATTCTGAAATTCCATTTCTGTGGTAATGTATAAGAATCCCCATTATACAATGTTTCTCTGTATGTGATAGTTTGAATAACTGGTCCTAACTTTTCACTCTTCTTTCTCATATCCTTTGCCATGTGACTTTGTATTTCCTTCCAGGAAATGGGGCAGAGTATATTTTTCTACTGCTTGACTTTAGGTTCAAACATGTGTTTTGCATTGGCCAATACAAGAGAAGTGACAAGTGCTAATTACCTTAAGAGACCATGTGTATTTCCACTTGTTCCTTTGCATCTCTGCCCCTACCAAAAGAAGAGCTTCCCCTGGTAGCTACTGTTTCCTCAAGCTTGAACTTAGAATAAACACATAGAGGAGACATGACACTAAATCTCAGTGAGGAGAATAGCCGTGCTCAGAGAGATCCATGGCTTAAAGCAAAGCCTTCCTCTCAGCTGAATGTAACCAAGATCAGCTTATGCCCAACAGTGAAATAATTAAATACTTAACATTATATGCCACTGAAAATTTGTGATGATTTTGATGCAGTACTACTCCTCCACATAAAGGTGAATATGTTTCATGATCTAAACTTATATACATCCATCTATTTCAGACTGGAGCTATACCATTTGATGTTTATCCCATCAATTGAATCAGAAAATAGGATGTGTTGAAGCCCATAAAACTGATAATGTCTCCTTTCTTTAAGCAGCATTGATGTAAGATAATATGGATTTTAATAGAAAGAAAGTCTCTTGCTTAATCACCATCAAAAGAGCATTGTAGACAATTCCCAGATGAGGAATGACTTCGTAGTTAAAGGCTTGGAGTAATTGTAAATGATAAGTCACCTAGTACTTGAAAGAGAAATTATGTCACTGCCAGAAGATAAATGTTTATATTTTAATTCAGCAAAATATTCTCTGTACAATATAAAAATGGAGTTCAGTATAACTCAAAAATTCAAGTGATTTGTATGTGTATGTGTGCATATTGTTGAAGGATAGGAAGGAAAATGAAAAAGTAGGATATAGCCTCTTTGAATCTCTGAGCTTAATCCTAAAATTCTGTTCATCTAGTACCACTCTGAGTGCCAAAATCCATATTAGTCAGGGTTCTCTCGAGAAATAAAACTAACAGAATACATAAATAGATATATAGAAAGATTTATTACCAGGGATTGACTCACATGATTATGAAGGCTAAGAAGTACCACTATCTGCCTTCTGCCACCTGGAAACCCTGGAAAGCTGGTGATGTAATTCTAGCTCAAACCTGAAGGCCTGAGATTTAGGCCCAATGTCTGAAGGCAGGAGAGATGGATGTCCCAGCTCAAGGCGAGGGAGCAAATTTGTCCTTCCTCCACCTTTTTGTTCTTCCCCGTCCCCCAGTTTTATTGAGAAATAACATTGTGTAAGTTTAAGGTGTGCAATGTGAGAACATTTAAGATCTACTCTCTTAGCAACTTTTAAGTATATAATATAGTATGGTTAACTATAGTCACCAGGCTGTATGATAAATCTGTAGTGCACAGATCTCCATTGTTTTTAGGGTCAGTCATTGCAGATTTCTTGGTTTCCTTTGGTGGTATCCATTACTCATGATCCTCGTGGCCTTGCATTGGTGCCTGTTCATTTGAGGTACCTCTTCTAGTCTTTACAGACTGGTTTTGGCAAGGAAAGCCCTTTACCAGTTTCTGAGTGGACTGTCTGGGGTTGCCATTGGGTGGGCTGGGCTTCCTGCCAGAGTCCTCTAGCAGTCAGTTCTGGTGCCTGGACCAGCAGGTGGGAAAGCTTGGTGTTTGGGTTCACAGTGGTGGACATGGAGCCTGAGATCACTGAGGTGGTCCTGGCACTTGAGTCTGCAGTGATGGATCCTGGACATGTGTCTGTGTGGGCTGGTTTGGATCCTGGGTCTATCGGGGCTGACCACGTGCTGGTGACCACTGGGGTGTGCCTGGAGACTAAGTTCATGGGGGCCAGCCTGGTGTTGGGCCAGTCCAGAAGCCTGGGTTTGCAAGAGTTGGCCTGGCACCTGGAGCCTCAGGAGCCAGCTTGGAGGTTGGCTCTACAAAGGCTGGGAGCCTTTTTGTTCCATTCAGGCCCTCAAAGGATTGGATAATGCCTACCCACATTGGTAAGGGTGATCTTCTTTACTTAGTCCACTGATTCAGTGTTTCTCTCTTTTGGAAACAGCCTCATAGACATATCCAGAAATAACATTTCACCAGACCTCTGGCCACCCCTTAGCCCAGTCAAGTCAACACATAAAATTATCCACACAGTACTTCTAAAATCAAAGATGCAGTCTCTGCTAGTTGTGGGCAGTAACTAGATGTATAATAAGTGGTAGAAGTAATGGTGGCATGAAAATTTTCAGTGTTGTCTTATTCTTCCTGGCCATACCTTGATATTTTTATTCATCCATAATAAGTATTTAATAAGAGTTTATGTGCATGGATGCTACAGCAGAATCTATGGGAAATAAGAAACAGGAAATATAATTTCTGACCTATGGGGCTCTGAAATCTATGGATGTCAAAGCACTTACATAGAAAATAGCCAGTAAATATCCTAGTAGCTAGACTATGCTGAGTTGGAGTCCACATTTTGCACAACTAAACTTGAGTGATCTTGAGTCTAAAAGTATCAGATAGCCAAATTTATGGTCAATATTGTTTGGATTATAAAATTGATTAGTCTGGTTATGAATAAAAGCCATTTTAAAAACTAGGAAACGTTAAAAAATTAACATTTTTTTTCTTCATTTATGAGACTGACAGAAACTCCTTCTTGCTCTTCATGAATAGAAAATAGATCATCCAATATTTCTACCAACTGAACAAAACTGAATTTTTAAAAGTTTATATACTAATTAAGCCAATGCTAATGGGCTATCCTATTGCTTGTACTGGAGCAGGTGAGGTAAATGTTTTGGAACTGTTCTTCACACATTGACCATGATGAAAATGAGCTAGATCAGTACAATCTGAATATGCCCTTAGCTGACTCAACCACAGTATCTTTATGATTTTGGAAAGATTTCAAAATCTCTGACATGACTCCTCATCTGTAAAATAGGGATGGTAATAGTCCTTACTTCATAAAATTGTGGTGAAGAGCAAACCATGTAGGTGGCATGACCCAGGTAGATAGGGGTCTACCAGCTGCTTTGCTCCTGGCACAGTTTGGGGCAGTAAGTGGTGTGGGAAATGGACCTAAAAGGCAGAAGAGCTAGAGAGTGATAGGCATCTCTGAATATCCTGGGGCGTGGGGAGATGAGAATGGGAGAAGCTACTTGCTTGTATGTAAAAAAATTACAATAATTGGAAGGTTCTAAGAATAAGTTGGGCAGGAAGGGTCTGATTACATATGGCTGACAATTGTTAGGCACACAAATGTTTGCTGTCTGTTGGCTGAACTAGGTAAGGAATGGCCACTCCAATGGTGTAGTTCTCTGAGTATGCTGAAGTTAATTTAATTTTTTTAATTAAATCATTGTTGATTTACAATATTATATGTTTCAGATGTACTGAGGATATTTTTAATTCTTTTTTTTATTATTGAAGTTTATTTGACTTATTATATTAGTTTAGGTGTATAGCATAGTAATTGGATATTTTTATAGATTGCACTCCATACAAAGTTATCATAAAATATTAACTACATTCCCTGTGCTATACATTACATCCTTGTAACTTACTTTATTTATTTATTTACTTATTTTTTATTTTTATTGGCATTTAGTTGATTTACAATGTTGTGTTAGTTTAGGTGTACAGCAAAGTGAATCTGTTATATATATATACGTATATCCACTCTTTTTTAGATTCTTTTCCCATATAGGCTATTACAGAGTATTGAGTAGAGTTTCCTGCGCTATACAGTAGGTTCTTATTAGTTATATATTTTATGTATATGTCATAATTTTTTTATTTCATACCTAATAAGTTGTACTCCTTAATTCCCTTCACCCATTTTGACCCTCCCTCAACCCCTCTCTCCCGTGGCAACCATTAGTTTGTTCTCTGTATACGGAAGCAACCTAAGGGTCTATTGACAGATGAATAGATAAAGAAGAAGTGGTTTATATATACAATGGAATATTACTCAGCCATTAAAAAGAAGGAAATTTTGCCATTTATGGCAACATGAATGGACCTGGAGAATATTATACTTAGTAAAATAAGTCAGACAGATAAATCAAATACTATATGCTTTTACTTATATGTGGCATCTAAAAAATACAACAAACAAACATGTATAACAAAGCAGAAACAGACTCACAGATACTGAGTGTGCTGAGGATTTTTCAAAGAAGAAATAAGAGACCTACTAAGATGTAAACAAATGGGCTTCTTACTGCAGTGAACAGTTTGTGAGAAAATACTGTAGGCTTTTCATCTGCCAGCAGAAAGGACTTACATTGGAAGCTGCCAATGAGAACCACTCATCAATCAGAATGGGAATACAGACATAAAACAACAAAACTAAAATGCATATTTAGAACTTATTTAAGATTTTCAGTGGCAATTAAATTGAGAAAGTCACATTTGCACACAGAAAATGAGGACGATGGTATTAAGTTGGCAAACGACTTAAAAGATAAGAAGAATGCTATTACCAGGATATTCATGAGATTTTCATGTTTACTTCTTTTCCCTTTCTAAGAGAGAATTAAGTTTCTCAAGTGGGGAGTTTTGTCTCTATAAGTGAATGCTGCTCTGAAATAGTCATGTTGATGTCAGAAAAATAGTCTTGAGACTTTAAAAACTATGTACTAACTTAAAAATATATACATCCTTCAGTAAATAATTTCAATTATTTTATTGGGGAAATAGGTTTTACTTAGGTGAGCTAAAGGCATGGAAATGTGAGACACATAGTAAACATTCAATAAATATTAATTGAATAAAAGTATTATTATTAATTATGCCAATCATGAAGGATATTAGTGTGTGCAATATTGTACATGTGTTCCCAAACTGATATCAGACTTATTATATAATGTGTTTTATACTCTAAAATAGAATTTTTCAAGAATTAGGAATTACATACATGAATTCAACAGTTTTGACTACAGGAGTGAAGTGGCTGTGCCTTTCAAAGAGACTTTATTAGCAATAAAGGAAAAAGCCTATGAGATTATATGAACAGCAAATTCTAGTGTTAAAAGTATTTCAACCTAATGGATTAAATTCTATATTTTTGTATTTTGTATTTAATGTACTGCTCCGTTTCATTTTTGTCTTAAAAGAAGACTCTAGAGACCATCTCCTTCTTGTCCACTCACACACAATTTCTGGAGAAGGGACCAGTAATAAATCTTTCAGCCACAAGATGGAAGTTGAGCTTGATACCCAGCGGGCTGGTGAAATAGAGAAAATTAGTTAGCTTCAAACTGTTTTCTGATGTATTTTTACATGGGATAGAACACTGGGAATTGAGATACCATTTAGGTAAGAGAAGATATGTCTACTGAGTTGAAAATATTTTTTGTAAATTTATAAATAGGCTTCTTATCCAAATTTGGTCAAAGTTTAACCTTAAGGGTACAAAATTATGAGCTGAAGAGGTGTATTAAAGTTAGAATAAAATAGCTATTAGATGTACTTGTGCTCTTAGAAATTATGGGTTAGGATATACATAATTTTTGATACATTTTAAATAGCATGACAGACTTATTTAAGTTAGGAACTTTAATTGATAAAATTGAGATCTAAAATTGAGTCTAATCAGATATACTCCTCAGAGTGAAAGGAATTCTTTAATGGTGATGCTAATTTGAATGAAGAAAATGCTTTTTATCACTAAAATCATTTTTGAAATTTATATTTTGCAAATAATAATATTTGCACTCAAATTATCTATGTTTTCTATGAAAATGTTTGCGATTTTGCTAATGGCAACTGGATATTTCTTGGAATGCTATGGGTGGCATCTGATATGCTGAAATGTACCTTGGCTGTGCTTGCCTCATTCAATCAGTAAAGAGAGAAACATAATATCTACATTTCTGACATTCTTAAATAATGGATTTTTTAGCTGGACTTTTAACTATCATTTGAGACCTGACTCTCAGGTTCCAAATAATAGTCTGAAGTATACATGCACTTAAGGAAACTATTAAGCTTTAACTATTTGGGTAAGTAAGGCCCAACTGTAATTATTTTAATTGTTTCTTTTGAAATTATCTATTTTGAAAATTAAGTTTAGAAATAGGCCATTAATTAAATGTAAATTTTATCAGAAATGTGCCAGGGACGTTTTAGATCTCTGTTATTGACTTTATCTAGGCTACTTAATCTTCTCACAAATCCAAGAACTCTGTTTGGTCTGAGGCTGTCATGACTGAGGGCATACTTTTTTGCACTAAGAACTACTAGAAAAAGACTCTTTTGGATACAGGAAAAGGATCATACCCTGAAATAGCCACAGTTAAATCCAGATTTAGAAAGGGGATTTTGAATGAGCCATGTTTAGAATATACTAGGATAAATGGAAATGAGAAGGAGGATAAATAGTGAGATTGAAACAGAGCAGTGGAACATTTTGGCTCATGTGGAAAGAGAAGTGCTGGTGCAGGATTTTTAGTGTCCTAAAGCCATTATATCTCTGCTTTCTTTTTTTTTAAAAAAAAACTGATGGATTCTAAATATATGGGGTTCAAGATATAATTCTCAGTGCTTTGCACAACATTCCTCAAGAGAAGAATGAGTTTTCACTTTCTTTGTTAATTTTATTTTTCGTTTTCTGTGCTTTTACATCTGCATAATGCTATAAGTGGGATCACCAATCCTGAATTCTATGCAGCCAGTTTTTAAATATCTGTGCCAGGGTTAAAAGAAAAAAAAATGTAAAATCACCATTCTGTTCCAATGCTTTTGAAATACTGTGTACTTTACTTTTAGGTAATTATGAATCATTTTAGTCTTCTCTGAAGCCCACACTAGGCTGGTGAGAAACATACAAGTTGGGAATTTTGTAGGTTTCAATACAAAGAGTATCAGACTTAGGAGAGAAAAATATATTTTTACATATGAAACCAAAATACTTAATCTGTTTCATACGGCCGGCACGTAATTAATAGAAGTGACTAGCTAAATGAATGAATAAAGAATGAGGAGGTATAATGGGTTGTGAAGAATTAGGAGTCAAGAAATATTAGGAATTCTTATGAATATTTTTGAAATGTATTTTGTGGTTATGTTATGTTGTGAGAAAAGAGGGACAAAGATGTACACAGAAGACAACATATATGTACTAATGGCTTGAGAGAATTTGATGGACTTTTCTTAAGAGATACATTGAGAAATCAGTGAAATAAGAGGAAGCTGGCTTAGAGTTTTAAAAATTTGTATTGTCAAAGGAGAGAGGCTGGAGGAATTGAAAGTGAATGAATCAACCATAAGACAACTCAATGGATGCAACCATAAACTCCTAAAAGAAAACGTATGCAGTCAACCCCTTGTCATTGGTCTTGGTGATGATTTTTTGAATTTGGCACCAAAAGCAAAGGCAACAAAAACAAAAGTAAACAAGTGGGACTACATCAAACTAAAAAGCTTCTGCACTTCAAAAGAAACCATTAACAAAGTGAAAAGGCAACCTACTGAATGGGAGAAAATATTTGCCAATCATATATCTGGTAAGGGGTTAGTTAGCAAAAATATTTTAAAAATTCATACAACTCAACATCAAAAAAACCAAAAACTCGATTAAAAAATGGGCAAAGGACCTGAATGGATATTTTTCCAAACAAGACATGCAGATGGCCAACAGGCATATGAAAAGATGGTCAACATCACTAATCATCAGGGAAATGCAAATCAAATCCACAATCAGGTATCATCCACCAATGGCTATCAACTGTCACAATGGCTATCATCAAAAAGACAAGAAATAATAAGTGTTGGCAAGGATGTGGAGAAAAGGGAATGCTTGTGCATTGTTGGTGGAAATGTAAACTGGTACAACCACTATGGAAAATAATATGAAGTTTCCTCAAAAAATTAAAAATAGAACTACCAAATGATCCAGCAATTTCACTTCTGGGTATTTATCTGAAGAAAACAAAAACACAACTCAAAAAGATATGCACACCCCTATATTAATTGCAGCATTATTTATAATAACTGAGATATCAAAACCATCTAAGTGTCCATTGACAGATGAAGGAACAGAAAAAATGTTGTATGTATACAAAGGAGTATTATTCAGCCATGAAAAGAATGAAATCTTGCCATTTGCAGTGACATGGATGGATCTTGAGGGCATTAAGCTAAGTGAAATAAGTCAGACAGAGAAAGACAAATACTGTATAATCTCACTTATATGTGGAATCTAAAAACCAAGCTCATTATTACAGAGAACAGATTGGTGGTTGCCAGAACTGGGGGCTGGGGATGGGCAAAATGGGTAAAGGGAGTCAGAAGGTACAAACTTCCAGTTTTAAAACAAAAGTCATGAGTATGTAATGTGTAGCATGGCAGCTATAGTTAATAACACTGCATACATATTTGAAAGTTGCTAAGAGAATAAATCTTAAAAGTTCTAATAGCAAGAAAAAAAATTCTGTAGCTACGTATGGTGACAATGTTAACTAGACTTACTGTAGTGATCATTTCACAATATACACAAATATCAAATTATGTTGTAAATCTGAAACTAATATAACGTTATATGTCAATTATACTGCAATAAAAAAGGACAACAATAAAAAACCCACAATGTATTTTTTCTGCCAATTTATGGAGGAAGCGACTCCAATTTTCACCTAAGGGCAAAATGCTAAGTAATGAAATTAGGTTATAAGTCTACTAAAATAATTCTAATTACATGGTTTGGCTCTAACTTTTATGTATGGTATGAGATGTTGAATAATGATATTATTAAGTTATAAGTTTACCCTCCAAAAATCTAACTAGATGGTTTGGGTGTTTGACTTTCTTTTGGTATTTTCTATAATGACTAAAATATCAGTCCAGATACGGTTTGAACATATTTATATTGCTGTCTTCATTTTACATTTGAGAGTGAACCAAGGACCTTGTCTAAGGTAGCATCTCAGGTAAGTTGCAGGTCAAAAATCAAGGATTATATGACTCCAAAACCAGTGCTCTTTTTACTCACAAAATCTCCTGGAGTGCAGTCAGAGAGGACAGTTTCACTTGGAAAATGCACACCGCATTCATCTTATTAATAAATGTGAGAGGTTCGGGGCAAGATGGCGGAAGAGTAAAACGCGGAGATCACCTTCCTCCCCACAGATACTTCAGAAATACATCTACACGTGGAACTGCTCCTACAGAACACCCACTGAACGCTGGCAGAAGACGTCAGACCTCCCAAAAGGTAAGAAACTCCCCACGTACCTAGGTAGGGCAAAAGAAAAAAGAAATAACAGAGACAAAAGAATAGGGACTGACCGGCACCAGTGGGAGGCAGCTGTGAAGGAGGAAAGGTTTCCACACACTAGGAAGCTCCTTCGCTGGTGGAGACTGCGGGTGGCAGAGGGGGGAGCTTCGGAGCCACGGAGGAGAGCGCAGCCACAGGGGTGCGGAGGGAAAAGCGGAGAGATTCTTGCACAGAGGCTCGGCGCTGAGCAGCACTCAGCAGCCCGAGAGGCTTGTCTGCTCACCCGCCGGGGCGGGCGGGGGCTGGGAGCTGAGGCTCGGGCTTCGGTCGGATCCCAGGGAGAGGACTGGGGTTGGCTGTGTGAACACAGCCTGAAGGGGCTAGTGCGCCACAGCTGGCTGGGAGGGAGTCCGGGAAAAAGTCTGCAGCTGCCGAAGAGGCAAGAGACCTTTTCTTGCCTCTTTGTTTCACGGGGCGCAAGGAGAGGGGATTCAGAGCACCGCCTAAACGAACTCCAGAGACGGGCACGAGCCGTGGCTATCAGCGCGGACCCCAGAGACGGGCATGAGACGCTAAGGCTGCTGCTGCCACCACCAAGAAGCCTATGTGCAGCACAGATCACTCTCCACACCGCCCCTCCCGGGAGCCTGTGCAGCCCGCCACTGCCAGGGTCCCGTGATCCAGGGACAACTTCCCCGGGAGAACGCACGGCACGCCTCAGGCTGCTGCAACGTCACGTGGGCCTCTGCCGCCGCAGGCTTGCCCCGCATCCGTACCCTTCCCTTCCCCCGGCCTGAGTGAGCCAAAGCCCCCAAAGCAGCTGCTACTTTAACCCCGTCCTGTCTGGGCGAAGAACAGATGCCCTCAGGCGACCTACACGCAGAGGCGGGTCCAAATCCAAAGCTGATCCTGGGAGCTGTATGAACAAAGAAGAGAAAGGGAAATCTCTCCCAGCAGCCTCAGGAGCAGCGGATTAAGCTCCACAAACAACCTGATGTACCAGTATCTGTGGAATACTTGAATAGACAACGAATCATCCCAAATTCAGGAGGTGGACTTTGGGAGCAGGATATATTAATTTTTCCCCTTTTCCTCTCTTTGTGAGTGTATATGTGTATGCTTCTGGGTGAGATTTTGTCTGTATAGCTTTGCTTTCACCATTTGTCCTAGGGTTTGGTACGTCCATTTTTTTTTTTTTTTTTTTTTTACTTAAAAAATTTGTTTTTCTTAATAAATTTTTTCTTAATAATTTTTTCCTTATTTTTTATTTTAAAAAATTCAGGGGCTTCCCTGGTGGCGCAGTGGTTGAGAATCTGCCTGCTAATGCAGGGGACACGGGTTCGAGCCCTGGTCTGGGAAGATCCCACATGCCACGGAGCAACTGGGCCCGTGAGCCACAGCTACTGAGCCTGCGCGTCTGGAGCCTGTGCCCCGCAATGGGAGGGGCCGCGATAGTGAAAGGCCCGCGCACCGCGATGAAGAGCGGTCCCCGCACCGCGATGAAGAGTGGCCCCCACTTGCCGTAACCAGAGAAAGCCCTCGCACGAACCGAAGACCCAACACAGCCAAAAATAAATAAATAAATAAATAAAGTAGCTATAAAATTAAAAAAAAAAAAAAAAAATTCAAAAAAAATTTTTCTTAATAATTTTTTTTATTTTTTATTTTAAAAAATTAAATAGTTTTTTCTAATAAATTTTTTCTTAATAATTTTTTCTTTTTTATTTTAAAAAATTAAAAAATTTTTTTCTTAATAATGTTTTTATTTTTATTTTAAAAAATTAAAAAATTTTTTTCCTAATAAATTTTTTTCTTAATAATGTTTTTATTTTTATTTTAAAAAATTAAAAATTATTTTTCCTAATAAATTTTTTTCTTAATTTTTTTCTTATTTTTTATTATAAAAAATTTAAAAAATTATTTTAAAAATTAAAAAAATTTTTTTTCTTAATACATTTTTAAATTTTTTTTCTTATTTTTTATTATGATAGCTTTATTTTATTTTATTTTACTTTATCCTCTTTCTTTCTTTCTATTTTTTCCCCCTTTTATTCTGAGCCATGTGGATGAAAGGCTCTTGGTGCTCCAGCCAGGCATCAGGGCTGTGCCTCTGAGGTGGGAGAGCCAACTTCAGGACACTGGTCCACAAGAGACCTCCCAGCTCCACGTAATACCAAATGGTGAAAATCTCTCAGAGATCTCCATCTCAACATCAAGACCCAGCTTCACTCAACGACCAGCAAGCTACAGTGCTGGACACCCTATGCCAAACAACTAGCAAGACAGGAACACAGCCCCATCCATTAGCAGAGAAGCTGCCTAAAATCATAATAAGGCCACAGACACCCCAAAACACACCACCAGACGTGGACATGCCCACCAGAAAGACAAGATCCAGCCTCATCCACCAGAACACAGGCACTAGTCCCCTCCACCAGGAAGCCTACACAACCCACTGAACCAACCTTAGCCACTGGGGACAGATACCAAAAACAACGGGAACTACGAACCTGCAGCCTGTGAAAAGGAGACCCCAAACACAGTAAGATAAGCAAAATGAGATGACAGAAAAACACACAGAAGAAGAAGGAGCAGGGTCAAAACACACCAGACCTAACAACTGAAGAGGAAATAGGCAGTCTACCTGAAAAAGAATTCAGAATAATGATAGTAAAGATGATCCAAAATCTTGGAAATAGAATAGACAAAATGCAAGAAACATTTAACAAGGAAATAGAAAAGCTAAAGAGGAACCAAGCAACGATGAAAAACACAATAAATGAAATTAAAAATACTCTAGAAGGGATCAATAGCAGAATAACTGAGGCAGAAGAACGGGTAAGTGACCTGGAAGATAAAATAGTGGAAATAACTACTGCAGAGCAGAATAAAGAAAAAAGAATGAAAAGAACTGAGGACAGTCTCAGAGACCTCTGGGACAACATTAAACACACCAACATTCGAATTATAGGGGTCCCAGAAGAAGAGGAAAAGAAAGGGACTGAAAAAATATTTGAAGAGATTATAGTTGAAAACTTCCCTAATATGGGAAAGGAAATAGTTAATCAAGTCCTGGAAGCACTGAGAGTCCCATACAGGATAAATCCAAGGCGAAACACGCCAAAACACATATTAATCAAACTATCAAAAATTAAATATAAAGAAAACATATTAAAAGCAGCAAGGGAAAAATAACAAATAACACACAAGGGAATCCCCATAAGGTTAACAGCTGATCTTGCAGCAGAAACTTTGCAAGCCAGAAGGGAGTGGCAGGATATACTTAAAGTGATGAAGGAGAAAAACCTACAAGCAAGGTTACTCTACCCAGCAAGGATCTCGTTCAGATTTGATGGAGAAATTAAAACCTTTACAGACAAGCAAAAGCTGACAGAGTTCAGCACCACCAAACCAGCTTTACAACAAATGCTAAAGGAAATTCTCTAGGCAAGAAACACAAGAGAAGGAAAACATCTACAATAACAAACCCAATACATTTAAGAAAATGGTAATAGGAACATACATATCGATAATTACCTTAAATGTAAATGGATTAAATGCTCCCACCAAAAGACACAGACTGGCTGAATGGATACAAAAACAAGACCCGTATATATGCTGTCTACAAGAGACCCACTTCAGAACTAGAGACACATACAGACTGAAAGTTGAAAATGTGATTAAAAATCTTCCAACAAACAAAAGCCCAGGACCAGATGGCTTCACAGGTGAATTCTATCAAACATTTAGAGAAGAGGTAACACCTATCCCTCTCAAACTCTTCCAAAATATAACAAGGGGAGGAACACTCCCAAACTCATTCTACGAGGCCACCATCACTGTGATACCAAAACCAGACAAAGATGTCACAAAGAAAGAAAACTACAGGCCAATATCACTGATGAACATAGATGCAAAAATCCTCAACAAAATACTAGCAAACAGAATCCAACAGCACATTAAAAGGATCATACACCATGATCAAGTGGGGTTTATCCCAGGAATGCAAGGATTCTTCAATATATGCAAATCAATCAATGTGATACACCATATTAACAAATTGAAGGAGAAAAACCATATGATCATCTCAATAGATGCAGAGAAAGCTTTCGACAAAATTCAACACCCATTTATGATAAAAGCCCTGCAGAAAGTAGGCATAGAGGGAACTTTCCTCAACATAATAAAGGCCATATATGACAAACCCACAGCCAACATTGTCCTCAATGGTGAAAATCTGAAACCATTTCCACTAAGATCAGGAACAAGACAAGGTTGCCCACTCTCACCACTATTATTCAACATAGTTTTGGAAGTGTTAGCCACAGCAATCAGGGAAGAAAAAGAAATAAAAGGAATCCAAATCAGAAAAGAAGAAGTAAAGCTGTCACTGTTTGCAGATGACATGATACTATACAAAGAGAATCCTAAAGATGCTACCAGGAAACAACTAGAACTAATCAATGAATTTGGTAAAGTAGCAGGATACAAAATTAATGCACAGAAATCTCTTGCATTCCTATACACTAATGATGAAAAATCTGAAAGTGAAATTAAGAAAACACTCCCGTTTACCATTGCAACAAAAAGAATAAAATATCTAGGAGTAAACCTACCTAAGGAGACAAAAGACCTGTATGCAGAAAATTATAAGACACTGATGAAAGAAATTAAAGATGATACAAGTAGATGGAGAGATATACCATGTTCGTGGATTGGAAGAATCAACATTGTGAAAATGACTCTACTACCCAAAGCAATCTGCAGATTCAATGCAATCCCTATGAAACTACCACTGGCATTTTTCACAGAACTAGAACAAAAAATTTCACAATTTGTATGGAAACACAAAAGACCCCAAATAGCCAAAGCAATCTTGAGAACGAAAAATGGAGCTGGAGGAATCAGGCTCCCTGACTTCAGACTATATTACAAAGCTACAGTAATCAAGACAGTTTGGTACTGGCACAAAAACAGAGACATAGATCAATGAAACAGGAATAGAAAGCCCAGAGATAAACCCATGCACATATGGTCACCTTATCTTTGATAAAGGAGGCAAGCATATACAGTGGAGAAAAGACAGCCTCTTCAATAAGTGGTGCTGGGAAAACTGGACAGGTACATGTAAAAGTATGAAATTAGAACACTCCCTAACACCATACACAAAAATAAACTCAAAATGGATTAAAGACCTAAATGTAAGGCCAGACACTATCAAACTCTTAGAGGAAAACATAGGCAGAACACTCTATCACATAAATCACAGCAAGATCCTTTTTGACCCAGATCCTAGAGAAATGGAAATAAAAACAAAAATAGACAAATGGGACCTAATGAAACTTAAAAGCTTTTGCACAGCAAAGGAAACCATAAACAAGAAGAAAAGACAACCCTCAGAATGGGAGAAAATATTTGCAAATGAAGCAACTGACAAAGGATTAATCTCCAAAACATACAAGCAACTCATGCAGCTCAATATCAAAAAAACAAACAACCCAATCCAAAAATGGGCAGAAGACCTAAATAGACATTTCTCCAAAGAAGATATACAGATTGCCAACAAACACCTGAAAGAATGCTCAACATCATTAATCATTAGAGAAATGCAAATCAAAACTACAATGAGATATCATCTCACACCGGTCCGAATGGCCATCATCAAAAAATCTAGAAACAATAAATGCTGGAGAGGGTGTGGAGAAAAGGGAACACTCTTGCACTGTTGGTGGGAATGTAAATTGATACAGCAACTATGGAGAACAGTATGGAGGTTCCTTAAAAAACTAAAAATAGAACTACCATACGACCCAGCCATCCCACTACTGAGCATATACCCTGAGAAAACCATAATTCAAAAAGAGTCATGCACCTAAATGTTCATTGCAGCTCTATTTACAATAGCCAGGACATGGAAGCAACCTAAGTGTCCATCATCAGATGAATGGATAAAGAAGATGTGGCACATATATACAATGGAATATTACTCAGCCATAAAAAGAAACGAAATGGAGTTATTTGTAGTGAGGTGGATGGAGTTAGAGTCTGTCATACAGAGTGAAGTAAGTCAGAAAGAGAAAAACAAATACAGTATGCTAACACATATATATGGAATCTAAGGAGAAAAAAAAAAAGGTCATGAAGAACCTAGTGGCAAGATGGGAATAAAGGCACAGACCTACTAGAGAATGGACTTGAGGATTTGGGGAGGGGGAAGGGTAAGATGTGACAAAGAGAGAGAGTGGCATGGACATATATACACTACCAAACGTAAAATAAATAGCTAGTGGGAAGCAACTGCATAGCACAGGGAGATCAGCTCTGTGCTTTGTGACCACCTAGAGGTGTGGGGTGGGGAGGGCGGGAGGGAGGGAGATGCAAGAGGGAAGAGATATGGGAACATATGTATATGTAAAACTGATTCACTTTGTTATAAAGCAGAAACTAACACACCATTGTAAAGCAATTATACCCCAATAAAGATGTTAAAAAAAAATGATCATGAACATAAAAAGAAAGAAAAAAAATGTGAGGATGGGACGAATAGAAGTGAAGAGGTTGGGTGTTGTATTTTAGGGTGATTAGGGAGAGCTCTCTTAAATGAAGTGAAATTGTAAAGAGATCTAAGCAAGGTAAGCAAATCTTCCCAGGATATAGAGGGTAAAGAGGAGAGCATTCCAGGCAGAGAGAAGAAACACAGATGACCTGAGGTGGAAGGTTGCATGATATGCCCAGATACTTGTAAGGAGGTCAGTGTGGCTGGAGCTCAGCTACCGAGTATGAATGCTTATTCACAAACCAAGTGGCAGTAGTAGTTCAGGGGAAGGTTGGGTCTGGGAAAATATTGCTAGATGTCAACTTATCAATGACATCCAAAGGCATGGAACAGGATTAGGTCACTAATAGAAGTATGGCAATTACAAATGAGGAGGTCCAAAGACTGAACTTTGGAGCACTCCAAACTTCAAAAGTAAAAAATATAAATAGGATCTGGAAAAAGATCCCAAAAAGGGGCGAAAATTAAGAAAAAAGGCAGGGAAGTGTGTTGTCCCGGAGGCCAAGAGGAGGAAGTATTTCTAAAAGGAGTGGTCAATTCTGTCAAATGCTGGTTCCATAAGATAACGAATAATTATTGACCATTGGAGAGCTCATTGGTGGTAGAATGAAATTTGGATAGAGTAGTGGAGAGGAAAATCTATCCAGAGTAGACTGAGAACAAAAATGAAGCAGTGCTAATATAGAGCAAAGGCAAATCATTTTAGGTGCTTTGTAGAAAAGGAGAGTAGAGGAAAAGGTTGTAGTTGAAGAAATGTATCAAAAGAAAATTCATTGCTATGAGAGGAGATATTACAGTATGTCCATATGATAATTTTTAAAGGATCAATGAGAAAAAATTCTGATGATCTAAAAGGGGAGGAGTGGGGAATAGTCTGAGTGAAATCCTTAGGTAAGAGGGCAGCTATTCAATGCATAAGTGTATAGGCCTTTTAATTTAATTTCTCCTAAAAGCACAGTATGAGAGAAAAACTTGGCTGTATATAGTTTATTTAGAAGATGTTTCCTGTAAGCAGAAATAAGTCAGTAGTGAGAAGGATATGGGAAAAAGAAAAAGCCAATATAGGTTGCATTATTGAGGATATGCTCTCCAGAGGGATCTCAGAGAAGAATATAGAATCCATCCAGAATTTTCTAGTCACTGACCTTACTTACTTACTTACTTTAATCCACTGATTCTCATATCCCATTATTTGAGGGTTATCCCCAGGGACATTCATCATGATGATATTTTTAGGCCTAGGGACTCATAACTGATGAATTCATTCAACCATTGATATATAATAAAATGAAATTTCCTTCCAAAAGTCCTAAATAATTACCATGAAATTGGCAACTCCATTCAGTCATTGAGAACACTAAACAGGGTAGAAGAAGAGACATTTTTGTATGGATGGAGGTACCCTTGGGGGCTCTATATATTTGCCAACTATGAGAAATTTTACGACTGTGCAACTCTGTTGAAAATGACTTGGAAATAGGCCAGCTTGTGTCTGGATACACTTTACAAGAAAGATAAAACCTGTATATTTTTACATCTAATAGGAGCCATTTCACATTGTTAGTATATGAAGTATATTTATGGCCCTGTGTGGGGACTTTTCTATAATGTCTATTATCTTTGGTAGATGCAAATGGATATTGACTCATTCTGAATTAATTAGCACCATTCGTCATAGAATCTCACAATATGTCTGTGGATTTGCTTTTGTCTTCACTTTTACTGAAGTGCAAGGAGGTCAAGTGACTTGCCAATGAACATCAAACATGTTGGTAAAGAAGCCAAGAATAGACCCTAAGATTTTGACTCTAAGTTATTTATGTCACTGTATTTATTGACTTTACCTTCTGCTTAGTCATTTTTGGGCACATTTAAGACAAACATAATGAAAAACGACACTCCGATGCTTTAAATAGAGGCTATACTTTACACCAAGGCAGGATGAAAACAGAATATAAATCTGTGAGGCATATGGATTTTTGACTGAAGTTTCAGAATAACCAATTGAACAATTCATTTAATTTCTTAAGGTCTCAGTTTCCATATCCATGAAATTGATGCAATAGTTCCTTAGGTCCCTTTTTTTTTTAAGGATTTTCTTTTTTTTTAATTAATTAATTTATTTATTTTTGTCTGTATTGGGTCTTCGGTTCGTGCGAGGGCTTTCTCCAGTTGCGGCAAGCGGGGGCCACTCTTCATCGCGGTGCGGGGACCGCTCTTCATCGCGGTGCGCGGGCCTTTCTCCATCGCGGCCCCTCCCGTTGCGGGGCACAGGCTCCAGACGCGCAGGCTCAGCAATTGTGGCTCACGGGCCCAGCTGCTCCGTGGCATGTGGGATCTTCCCAGACCAGGGCTCGAACCCGTGTCCCCTGCATTAGCAGGCAGATTCTCAACCACTGCGCCACCAGGGAAGCCCCTTAGGTCCCTTTTAAGACCCGCATTCTGTTTTTCTAGGAGATGATAATTGAGGATTTGGTCATTTTAACTTCATCTGTGTGATGAGTGACTTTACCATGTAGGGTTCCTTAGTCTCCCTGATTTTTATCAGGGATCCTTAAAGTACAGATTCTCATGGATTCTGTCATCACAGGCTCTACTGGGAAGTCCATAGTTAGCTATGTCTTTCTCCTAGAATATTAGCCAATTTGGCTTTCTGAACATAGAATCAAGATAGTAGCTTTCCAAATTACTTCTGAAAAAATGTATGCCTGCTAGTGACATATGCCTACAGAAATATCATAACCTCACTAAGAATTAAATCTTATGAGAGAGCCGATCTGTTTTGCTTCTTATTTTAAATATATACATGTATGTGTATGTGACTGGAATAGTGTCTGGGACATAGTAACTCAATAAAGACTTTTATGAATGAATTATTAGAAAAAGAGAGCTAGAAATCTGCCCCATACCATCTTAGTAATACCTTTGGCACAAGGTCCATGATAAAAGTACAAGACAAATAATAAAGTTATCAGATGACTTTAAATGTTTCTCATTACCCCTCCCCCACTTCAATTCCTAAGACTCAGAAGTTATCTCCTTTTATTTTTTGTTTGTTTCTAGTTTCTATGACTGTTACAACAATTCTAATTAAAATGCATTCACCCACATTTTTTTCTGTCATCAGTCTCTATGCTTTGAAAGATTTGGAAAGTGGTTTCCCTGAAGTAATTTGTACACCTGTATACTTTCCAAAGTTTTGCTTCCGGTGATACTAAATTTAAAATTTGTTCTGATCTTTATCTCTATTTATTCTTTTTAAAAATTATATGTTACAGGTGTACAATATAGTGATTCACAATTTTTAAAGATTATACTCCGTTTATAGTTATTATAAAATATTGGTTATATTCCCTGTGTTGTATGATATGCCCTTGTAGCTTATTTTATACTTTATAGTTTGTACCTCTTAATCCCTACCCCTATATTGCTCCTCCCCCCTCTCCTCTCCACACTGCTAACTGCTAACTTGTTCTCTATATCTGTGAGTCGGCTTCTTTCTTGCTGTAGTCACTAGTTTGTTGTATTTTTTAGATTCCACATATAAGTGATATCATACAGTATTTGTCTTTCTCTGTCTGGCCTTTTTCATTTAGCATAATGCCCTCCAAGTCCAAGTCTCTATTTATTCTTTTTTTTTTACACTTTTTAAAAAAATTTATTTATTTATTTATGGCTGTGTTGGGTCTTCGTTTCTGTGCGAGGGCTTTCTCTAGTTGCGGCAAGCGGGGGCCACTCTTCATCGCGGTGCGGGGACCGCTCTTCATCGCGGTGCGCGGGCCTTTCTCCATCGCGGCCCCTCCCGTTGCGGGGCACAGGCTCCAGACGCGCAGGCTCAGCAATTGTGGCTCACGGGCCCAGCTGCTCCGTGGCATGTGGGATCTTCCCAGACCAGGGCTCGAACCCGTGTCCCCTGCATTAGCAGGCAGATTCTCAACCACTGCGCCACCAGGGAAGCCCCTTAGGTCCCTTTTAAGACCCGCATTCTGTTTTTCTAGGAGATGATAATTGAGGATTTGGTCATTTTAACTTCATCTGTGTGATGAGTGACTTTACCATGTAGGGTTCCTTAGTCTCCCTGATTTTTATCAGGGATCCTTAAAGTACAGATTCTCATGGATTCTGTCATCACAGGCTCTACTGGGAAGTCCATAGTTAGCTATGTCTTTCTCCTAGAATATTAGCCAATTTGGCTTTCTGAACATAGAATCAAGATAGTAGCTTTCCAAATTACTTCTGAAAAAATGTATGCCTGCTAGTGACATATGCCTACAGAAATATCATAACCTCACTAAGAATTAAATCTCATGAGAGAGCCGATCTGTTTTGCTTCTTATTTTAAATATATACATGTATGTGTATGTGACTGGAATAGTGTCTGGGACATAGTAACTCAATAAAGACTTTTATGAATGAATTATTAGAAAAAGAGAGCTAGAAATCTGCCCCATACCATCTTAGTAATACCTTTGGCACAAGGTCCATGATAAAAGTACAAGACAAATAATAAAGTTATCAGATGACTTTAAATGTTTCTCATTACCCCTCCCCCACTTCAATTCCTAAGACTCAGAAGTTATCTCCTTTTAGTTTTTGTTTGTTTCTAGTTTCTATGACTGTTACAACAATTCTAATTAAAATGCATTCACCCACATTTTTTTCTGTCATCAGTCTCTATGCTTTGAAAGATTTGGAAAGTGGTTTCCCTGAAGTAATTTGTACACCTGTATACTTTCCAAAGTTTTGTTTCCGGTGATACTAAATTTAAAATTTGTTCTGATCTTTATCTCTATTTATTCTTTTTAAAAATAATATGTTACAGGTGTACAATATAGTGATTCACAATTTTTAAAGATTATACTCCGTTTATAGTTATTATAAAATATTGGTTATATTCCCTGTGTTGTATGATATGCCCTTGTAGCTTATTTTATACTTTATAGTTTGTACCTCTTAATCCCTACCCCTATATTGCTCCTCCCCCCTCTCCTCTCCACACTGCTAACTGCTAACTTGTTCTCTATATCTGTGAGTCGGCTTCTTTCTTGCTGTAGTCACTAGTTTGTTGTATTTTTTAGATTCCACATATAAGTGATATCATACAGTATTTGTCTTTCTCTGTCTGGCCTTTTTCATTTAGCATAATGCCCTCCAAGTCCAAGTCTCTATTTATTCTTTTTTTTTTACACTTTTTAAAAAAATTTATTTATTTATTTATGGCTGTGTTGGGTCTTCGTTTCTGTGCGAGGGCTTTCTCTAGTTGCGGCAAGTGGGGGCCACTCTTCATCGCGGTGCGTGGGCCTCTCACTATCGTGGCCTCTCTTGCTGTGGAGCACAGGCTCCAGACGTGCAGGCTCAGCAATTGTGGCTCACGGGCCTAGTCGCTCTGCGGCATGTGGGATCTTCCCAGACCAGGGCTCGAACCCATGTCCCCTGCATTGGCAGGCAGATTCTCAACCACTGCACCACCAGGGAAGCCCTCTATTTATTCTTAAATCTCTATTCCTTTTTATTCCAAATCTTTTTATATCTTTTTATTCCGAATTTAAATAGATCTTTTTCTCATCTTTGCTTCATCAGATGAGGAAATTAGCAATCTGCTAATGCCCTTTGCCACTTCTAATTCTCTACACTCAAACTTTTCTTTGCTATGTCATTCATTTTACAATACGAGGGAATGCTGGTTCTTTGTTGTGACTCAGCTTTATTTCCACCCTTATGAACACATCTCTATTACAATGAGATTCTGCTTAGATTCTGCAAATGGAGGCAGTTAATAGGCGGAGGAAGGGATAAGATGTATTTTTCTATTCCTGGTGGTCAGCACCTTTTCCCAACCTTTTACTTTTAACCTACCTGTGTTTTTATATTTAAAGCACATTTAAAGTTGACAGCATATGTTTGGATCTTATTTTTTGTGGAGTCTGACACTTTTTGTCCTCTAATTATAGTAGTCTATATTTAACATAATTATTGATATGATGGAGATTTAATCTACCACCTTCCTATCTACTTAGTTTTTGTTTCATATGTATGTCTTTGTTCCTTTTACTCGGATTAATTAACAATATTTTTGAATTTCATCTAGAATGTGTTGCTTAATTTCTAGATATTTGGGACCTCCAGATATCTTTTAGGTGTTGTTTTCTAGTTTAAGCTTGTAGTTAAAGAACATGCTTTGAACAATTTGAGGGTTTTTTTAATTGAACATTTGAAAACCGCTGTGTTCAGCTGTTACTGGGGCACACATTCTGAAAATATCAGTTTGGTCGATGATCAATCTAATGTCCTTTAAGTATTCTACAGTTTTACTGACTTTCTGTCTGCTTGTTCGATGTAAAACCAAGAGAAGAGGTTTGAAGACTCAAAACATGACTGCCCCAAGCTGTCCTTGGAGGCAGGAAACAGTTCTTACGACCTTGGCCTTCCTGTGATGTGCGTACTCCCCCTGGCTGCAGGACCCAGCCTGCGTGGGCAGGAAGAGCTGCTGCGATGAAGCCCTTCTTGGATGTTTGCTCCCGTATCAGCCTAACCCCCAGCCTCGTTCACGGCCGGGACACCGACCTCCTGCATGGAACTCATCCTGGGGGAGGAGACAGCCCTTCCAGTCACAGGTCTCCTAGGAAGGCCTGGCTTCTCTAAGAGGATGGGCCTCGTGTTTAGACTTGTTCACATCCGACACCTAGGAGAAGAGGCACCTTGAACGTGACCTACTCAGGCCACAGCTGGGGTCACTTTCAAAAAACATGGTTCAAGAGCCACAGACAAACTCATAGGCCCGGTGCAAATGTGGCCTTGGAGATGGAAAATGTCTCCCAATCCCTGAGAGCTTTGAGACTTTCAGGCCAAATTCTCCCTGTGTGTTACAGCTATGGAAATAGGTTCCCATGGTCCAAAGAATTTAGCTGTTTAAATAAAATGTATACCAAGTCCTACCAGGCCCTGTGTTAAATCCTGGAATACCAAGAAGAGTAAGACACTGCCCTGTCCTCGACGGATTTGGAGACACACAGGAAACAAATGATTCCGCCAGAGGTGCTAAGAGTTGTGACAGAGTTGGTGAAAACGCTGTGGGAGCCAGAGGAGGTGGTGCTAATTCTGCAGGAGATCACAGGGATCCAAGAAATTCTGTGCCACTTCCCAAACTAGGACTCAAAAGTAGGTTGGCCACCTCTAGGGTGGAGATCATGGGTGCTGGTCATCAGGACCAAGATGGCAGATTTAAGCCCAATGGTCGTTAGAAAGCCCACTACAGGGTTGGGAACAACATGCTGCCTGAGGATGAATAAGCAGGGGACTTTTTTTCCCCCTCTCTGGATAGGTAGGTAAGTAGCTGGCTTTGAATAGCAAAACCACACTTCTGGGTAATGCTTCTGGTATTCCAATGCAATGCAGTTGGACACAGAATCCAATTCTCATCACCCCCACCCAGACGATGCTGCAGTTCCCTCTGTGCTGCTGGAAAGGAGCCTAAAAGGGTTCGGCTGCAGGAATGGCTTTTACCTTAGTTCACCAGTCTCCTCTTTAATGATATATTGCTTCCTCACCACGGTGGCTCATTTTTCCAAATGGCACATGAGATTGTCTACATCCTGTCCCAAGAGAGACAGCATCGTTCTTGATAGTGTGGGATTTTGCTTTCCCAAGACTAGGTTTTGTAATATTTCAAATGTAATGTACAAATGTAATATTTGTAACTCTTCCAGGTGCAAGGGGCTCTCTAATATATGAGATTACGACTTTTAAAAAAACATCAAATTTGATTTTGTGACCCAGGCTCTTCCATTTGACTTTCTGAGTTATTACAAACACACATTTCTGGTTTTAAAAAAAACGACTGCCCCTCTTCTTTTCTTCTAATATTCTAATATCCTAATATTTCCTTCTAATACACATACTGTTACAGCGGTCATTGAGGCCCTGTTCATCTTTATCCAGTCTTTTTTCCACTCTGCTTCACTGCAGATATTTTCTATTTTTATGTCTTAATGTGTAGCAAGCTTCCATTCTGCATTTTCTAGTCTGCCGTCAAGCTCATTCAGTGAATTTTCACTTCAGATATTGTCATTTCCGTATCCAGAAAGTCCACTTAGTCCTTTTTATAGCTTCAATTTTTCTCTTCAGTAGTATGTTCATGTTTTCTTTTAAATACTTTTACATAGTGATAGATATTTTAATGCTCTTATCTGTCAATTCTATTATCCCTCTTCTTTCTAGGTCTGTTTTTACTGGCATTTTTTCCTTGTCACATAATTTTCTTGCTTCTTGCTATGGTTAGCATTCTTTGAAATTGTATGCTTAACATTATGACTCTGTTTCAGGGCTTTGAATTTTAACATGTAGGCAGTTAAATTACTGGTGGTTCTATTTGCTACTTTTGAGATTTGCTTTTAATATTAATTTGGTGGATCTTGGGTAGCCCTTATTACGAAAACAATTTAGTCCCACTACTTAGGTGGTCTTTCTGTGGTCTCACCTAAATGTGCCTAGTGGTCAACAGGGACACCTGTCTCTGTCTCTGGTTGATTGGAATTTTAGTGCTTTTTTGTGTGGGCTCTAGATCAGCTCACAGCCCTTCTGGTTGCTCAACCTTGTAGAGTTTCACCCCATGCATGTGTATTTTAGTAGCTGTGATGGTTAATTTTACATGTCAACTTGGTTAAGCTGTAGTACCTAGCTATTTAATGAAACACTGATTTAAGTTTTGCTGTGAAGGTATTTTATAGAAGTAGTTAATATCTACAATTAGTTGACTTTAGGTAAAAGAGATTGATAATGTGGGTGGTCCTCATCCAATTAATTGGAAGCCTTCAGAGCAAAATCAGATTTTCTGGAGAAAAATAAATTCTGCCTCAAAGCCGTAGTGTCAACTCCTGCTTTAGTTTCCAGCCTGCCAGACTGCCTACAGTTTCAGACTTGCCTGCCCCCAGAATCACATGAGCCAATTTCTTAATTCCTTAAAATGTCTGTCTATCTATCTATCTATCTATCAGCCCTCCATCTATCATCTATCTCCTATTGGTTCTGATTCTCTGGACACACCTGACTGATAGAGTAATCTATAAATATTCAAGGGGCTGGAACATGGGAATTTCTGAAACTTTTTTTCTTTGCAACTCCCTCCTCTCTGGAATTCTGTGCTGCAACTTCCAGCTGCCTCAGCATCCATGAAATCCAGTCTCTGGCTCCTCAGTTAAACAAGATTGCATGCTCTGCTTAGCCTCTCCTTGCTCATTGGTTTCTCCAGGCAGAATTCTGGGGCAATTGCAGGGTTCACTTCATTTATTTCTCTTCTTTCAGTGATCATGGTTCTGCACTGCCAGTTGTCCATAACTGAAAGATGTTTTATACATTTTGCCATTTTTCTCCGATTGTTTACAATATGAAGTTAAATTCAGTCCTTCCTTTCTTTTAAATTTATTTATTTATCTATTTATTTACTTAAAAAATTCTTAAATTTTATATTGGAGTATAGTTGATTGACAGTGTGTTAGTTTCAGGTGTACAGCAAAGTGATTCAGTTATACATATACATCTATCTATTCTTTTTCAAATTCTTTTCCCATTTAGGTTGTACACACTGCTATATTTAAAATAGATAACCAACAAGGACCTACTGTATAGCACAGGGAATACTGCTCAATACTCTGAAATTCAGTTCTTCTTACTCCATGGTGACCGGAAGCTTGTCTCTCCATCTTCAACACTAGCAAGGCAAAAACTCAGTCAATTAAGAATCTCCATTTAAAAATCATATTGGAAAAGCTTCTATTTCATAAGGAAATAGACATTCATTGCTCTGATTTCAGTAAACTAGAAATAGAAAAATTTCATATATAGGCACTCTTCTTGTATGTTTGCATCGCAATTTATTTTTACACAGAGGTTGTCTTCCGTTTTGATCTCAGCTAGTGTATAATCAATCTTTTCTCTGTTAGTGTACTGTCTTGGTAGGGAGCCTTAGTAAATCATGGGTGCATTGAAAGGTCACAACCAGTTTTTTTTAAATATGTTATTTTATATTTGCTCAGAACCATGATTTTTGGGCATTCTTGACAAAAGTAATAGATCTCTCATCTCTGCACAGGGATAGGACTGGTCAGCTACTTGTTTTATAGATTTCTTTTATTGTTTTGGGACATCAACTTGCCATAAGGTTGAAAAAAAATTCCTTTCTGAGTCTAATAGTATAATTCCCATTCACTCCCCTTCTGGGCTAATGAGTTTATTCAGAACATTGCTTCCTGTGTTCACATACTGCTGCTTCTTTTCTTCTTTTATTGATTCATTTCAGGTCTAGTATAACTGGAAAATTACTCCCTTCACAGCATTAAATTTTCATATTGTTTTTTCCATTTCAGTAACTATATGATGGATATAAGACTTAGTTTCCTTTCTATGTGATAATGATTGAGTTGCATATAATGGGCAAATAGAAAATGTTTTATACAAAATGGCCTAATGGAAGTACTTTTCCTTGTTTAAAAAACACAGTATCTTCCATTTTTACGTCTACTTGATGCTGTTTCTCAACTCTCAATTTAGCTCTCCCTGGTGGGAGTCATCATTATTTGCTCTTGGCAAGCAGAAAGACTGCAACAAAGTCATTTAGTTTCTCCCATTTTCTTTCTCCCATATTTTTGAAGTCACCTCTGTAATGAGATGGTTGTAAAGGCTATTTCGTTTGCATTCCCCAATGCTATTTTTGTTGTTGTTCTGCAGTATTTTCCTATGTACCTTGTACTCTATTTGAATCCTAGGTTAAAACTTTGTGTGTGTGTGTGTGTGTATGTGTTATCTAGATGTATTCTCTCTCTATCATGACTAGAGCAGTTGTATTTTGACAAACATTTATGAATCTTGAAGAATATGGTTACTGTACGACCATGATTGGTATGACATTAATAACTTTGGTAATTATATTAATATTATTAAAACATAGTAAGTTAATATGAGATTGGATGTCATTGTTATCTAGTGCATTGCTTACTTTTAATTTTGTGGTTATCTTATTAGAAAAAATAAATTAGTTGAGGACTTTCAAAGAATGTTACTCAAAAAATGTTTGCTTCATTTTGTTCCCTCAGCACCAATGAGAGTGCAAGATAGTGACTGTTCAATAAGTAGTATTTACAATCAATGAGATCATTTAAAACATTTTTAACAGTATGCTGGAAATAGTTTGTTGTGATTTTCACGTATCATCACATTAAGTAATAAATATTTGGGGGACTTCTCTGGTGGACCAGTGGTTAGGACTCTGCGCTTCCACTGCAGGGGGCACGGGTTTGATCCCTGGTCGGGGAACTAAGATCCCACATGCGGCGCGGCCAAAAATAAATAAATAATAATAATACCTGGTAAATAAATATACATTATTAAAAAAAAGTAATAAATATTTTATAGTTAGAATAGTGCCAGTCCTATATATATATATATTTTTTTTTTTTTTTTCTTTGTCACACAGCATTTCACTTGGCTGGCATTCCTTTTAATACAAAACCTGAAACTATTTCTCTCTGAAACCCTGTCAACATTAAATTCAGGACTTTTATGTATATTGCTTAAAACAAATAACTCACTCTTGTAGATGAGTTCATTTTGATTAGTTACTCTCTAACCATAGATGAGACAAACAGCATTTTCCATTTTTCAATATCATCTAAATTATTGTGGTTAAGTAAGAAGCTGTGAATTCATGAGGATCAATGTTACCATTTTTTAAGTATAGAATATCCATTTTAGCTAATTTAAGATAAAATTGCCCATTTTATAAAATGCAGTCATCTCTACTACTTCCTACTTCCAATTCTACAACAATGATTTGGATGTTTTTGTTTTAAATCTTGCAGTCATTGTACAATTTTTAAAATATTTCAAAGTACATGGCAAATAAATAATTGATTTTTATATTATTTTCATGGTATTATCTGAAAATATTTATTGTTAAATAGTCAAAATTCAGTTTTTGTTCTTAATGCTGACTTTATAAGCAATTTTTCCTATATTCCTTTTCTGTTTCCCAAAGATGATGATAGCAATGGTAGATAAGTAAATATAATCTGAAAAGATAAACTATCTAAGGAACTGTTTTATTAGTCTAAGTTTCAAGAGAAATTTGCATATCATATTCCTCAACTTTAAATACACAGAAATATGGAGGCTCCATCAGCCCTTGAAATGCTATGGTTATTTCACATCTGTTTTCTCATCTCTGACTCCCATAATATACTATAAATCATACTTACTAAATATCAATAGCAAATGCAGACATCTATAGACCTTTGAGTGGTATAATTTTTATATGACTATTTTTATAGTCAGATATCTAAGGTCATTATCTCTTTTTTGCACACTTTTTTGGCACACTTAATTTCTGACTTATCTTTCTCTGATGTTATTTCCATAGGTACAAATTTTGGTCTTATTTTTAAGAGCTTGAAAATAAAGCACCACAGTTTATCACATGTCAAAATTTTCTAAAGATGGGGAAATTGTACCTTTTTATAGATATTGCATTACTTTATTTAGAGGCAGGATTTTTTTTCCATTAAATAATTTTTTTCACTTGTTAAATCATTTGGGATAGAAGCCTGACAGGCACAATAAAAGAACTGGCTTACCCTGACTGCTACTATTCTTGTGAATTTAAATAAGCATTTAAACATTCCTGGTCTCTTTCTTTGATACAATGAATTATTAGACTGGACTGTCTCAAAGATTTTCAGCTTTAAATTTCTAAGAATCTAGCTTTCTGTTTTGCATATCTAATTAGATAGAAATTGTATAAAAGCAATTTTGGTCAGATGAGAAAGGATTCAGTTAGGTTAGACAGGTGATCACTGGGAAAGGGTTAAAATGGAGCTCAGTGGTGTTAACTAGCAATAAGTACACTGAGCTTCCACACTGGGTCATTGATATTATACAAACCACCTGTGATTGCACTTCATCTCTACCCAAATTCTGTCCATAATTTATGCCCTGTGAAAGACATTGCTCAAAAAGCTGGCCTTTTAGTTTACTGGGAAACTTCATTCTGATAGATTTATGCTCCATTTCATCAAATTTTCCTATTGCCGTAGTCACACCCTAAAACACCAGTCTTTGATATTGCTTCACTCTGAAAACATAACAAACATCCCAACATTATCTCCAATCTTTTCATTTCCCTTCTCAGTTATTACTCCAGCAGCTGCTCTCCGTATATTTTGTTTCCTACCATATTATCTCATTGGGACTTTCCCCTTCCCATTTATATGCCTAAATTCTTCAGTGAAACCCAAAACCTGGAAAAACGTAATGTTGGTTTTCTTCACGCCTACCATCAGGTTGCTGAGCCTTGGATCAGTATCACAGTATCAGACAGTGATACAACTAATCATTTATAATCATGTGCATCAGTGACCCTTTTGACCACCTGGGCAATCAATTACTTATAACAATTTTTTCAGCTTTGTGAAACTTCCCATTTCTCCCATTACATGCTGTCCTCAGCAGAAACTTAAACTTTCTCTTCAGCGAGAAAAGAGAAAAATATCAGTGAAGAATTACCTCAAATTCCAACTACCAATCTACAAACCAGTATAAATTCTCACCCCTTCTCTATTCTTTCCTTTCTGTCACAATGCTGCAGTTGTCATTCTTCCCTCCTAAAATCAATATTAAAGTTGGCCTTTAAGTTATTTCATTCTACTTCCCTTTATATTCAGTATCTTCAACTTTTTCAACTATATTATGTCTGTCCATATGCATTTATGCATATTAAAAACACTCCAGTTTGAACAGAAAATGTCCTTTCTTAAAGATACATTCAATTTCAACTATAATTCTGTTTCTTGCACTTCACAGTCTAACTCTGTAAATAAGTTTCTAAGATCTTTGTTTCTATTTCATCATCTCTCATTTGTACACCTACAGTTCAAGTGAAACAACCTTGGCAAATGGCACCAATGACTTCCAAGTCACTCCAATCAGGGGTCACTTCTCAGTCTTCTTGCTTAAACTCTCACTACCCTTCTGAATAAGTGACGCTTTCTTTAAAACACTATCTTCTCTTCAGATTTGATTCCACTTTCACCAAGTATTTTTCCTACATTCTCAATTCTTTCCAATGGTCTATAGCATCTTTAACTGTTGGATTTCCTCATGCCTTCTTCCTCAACTCTATTTCCAATTTACTCTTCCTCTCATGTATTACCATGGCTTACCAAAGCCTGCAAATATGTATTTCTAATACTCTTTTTTGAACTTTAAATGTCTGTATATTTATCAAATATCCATCTACCTATCTGTCTGTCTGTCTGTCTATCATTGTTACCTATCATCTACTGCCTCTCGACCCCCCAATTTAAACTCAAAAGCAAATCATCTATCGATCTGGACCAATTGTCCATTTCCCACAAGCTGCCAGATGTGTGAATTTCTTCTAGAATAGCACTCTTGTTCTCTCTCTAACCTCTCAATCACTCCCTGATTAAAGAAGAAGTTATCTGATTGATTTTTGGAAAAAAGAGCAGAGCATGCTTGGCTCAGTTCTTTTTTTCCTATATCATGACTATTCCTTCAGTATGCAGCCTTTTATTTAGTCTTATGGTATACTCAATTGCTTCAGTCAGGAAGATAGAAGATAGAAGTTGATTTTGTCTTCTTTTTCCTCATGCCCTTCATCCCTACATATCCAACTAACCTTGTACTTCTCCAGACTCTCACTGTTACCCTTCTATTTCTGCCTTCCTCTCTCTCCCTTCTGACTACTGCAGTAGCATTCTAAGTGGTATTCCCCCATCACTTCTTACATCCCATACAACTCCAATTTATCTTTTAAAATGCATAGTTATGTCACCACATCACTTTAAAAAAATCTCCCAGTTAATTTGTAGTTACCTGTAGGAAAAAAATCCAAACTTCTTAATCTGGCTTAAAATTGGTGTACAATTGGGTTCTTAAACTTGCCTCTCTTACTGGCTACCCACCAGCTTGTTCTTTAAGAATTAGCAGTAGCCTCCTTCTCAGAATTCTTCAGTATGTTATGTATGTTTAGCAATTCAGAATTTTTATGCATCCTATTCCTTCTGTCTGGAACAATCTCTACCTTCTCCATTTGAACCTATTCTCTTAGATAATATCTATTATTCTTTTCAGTTTTCAGATTTCAGTTCTCAGGTTAACAGCCAATTCCCATGGAAGTTCTTTATTGATTACTGAAATAGATAAGGTAAACAATTTGTATGCTATATTGCATTCTGTATTTTTCATAGCATATAATGGAAATCGTAACTCTAAATTACTTGTTTATAATAATTTGTGTAATGTTTTTCTTTCTTACTAGACTCTAAGCCCATAAGGGCAGAGCCTATCTTTTCTCAGGGCCACAATGGACTCTCCAACATATTGAGAAGTTCAGTAGGTATTTGCCTAATAAATGAATAGCTAGTAAAGAAGTAGGAATTTCACAGAAAATTATGGCATGAGGAAGGTGAGGAAAGAGACTTTGGAAATAAGGATGGTTATATTGCATCTGATAGAATATAAGTAAGAGAGCAATTATGAATTGTGCACTTACATCGTAGGGCATTTTTACAGAAACTTTAGCAGGTAGATCTTGGGATACTATTACTTCCTCCCTTTTACATATGAGGGAAGTGAAACACAGTGGAGATTATGTGGCTTGACAAAGACCTCACAGCCAGTAGAAGCGGCACTGGTTTACAAGCGCAGTAATGTGGCTGCAGAGCCCATGCTCTTTAGCACTATTTTATAATTCTCAGACCACTAGAATCCTAGCTATCCCATCATTTGTTTCAGTCCCACTTCCAGAGTCAGTCCTGATGGAGCTACAGCAAGAGCTGTGCTGTGTGCAGTAGGAAGGGCACATGACTTGGAATCCAACAGACCTAAGTGCAAAGTGTAAATCCATTGTACCCTCTGTGTCTTCAGGGGACCAGTGGGCTTCTTTGAGGCTTAGTCTTTCCATCCGACAAGAGAAAGTAGTAACATGCAATCTATGTAACCCAGAGCTTTATCTTAAAGAAAGAATGAGGTAATTAATAAAAGTTTTGTAAATTCCTATAAAAATTTAAGCAATATTGATGAATAACTCATTTGCACTAGCATTTTGCTGTTATAGTGAAGAATAAGAGCCGACTAAATACCTGCTTTGAGACATAACTTATAACCTTGTGACCATTAACTATCCTGTCGATTTCAGTTTCATTATTTGTAAAATGGAAATAAAAATTACTATTTCATAGGTTAAGGTATTTTAGGTATTCGTAAGATGGTATATGTATGAGGTGAGACATATATTAATTCCTCAACAAATGTGAGTTCCCTAATGTCTTCCCTCACTGCCCTAGGATTCAGTGACCCAAGACATGATTTTTTGGTATCATTTTTATGTTTGCTTAGTTTTCCCAATTTCTTTTTATCCCTTAGGCCCTGGAGCCTGAATTCTTTTGACCAAATTATAGTTCTCTCTTTTCCAACTTTGGCATAATCAAACTGGACTGATCTTTTTACCTGACTCTTACTACTTTGTTCTTCCTGATTAAACAAACCTCCTTTATCAATTATCTTTTGGATTATGATTCAACCCACTTGTGTAGGCTCTGCATTGCTCTTTTGTTTGCATGTGAGTATGTGTGCCAACTTTAAATATGTTTGTTTTTTAGAACATGTATTTTATCTTAGTTTTAACTTTTGTAGTACCGACAGAGTGCAATCATGTCATTACTCTACATAATTTATTTAGAGTGCCCCAAAATATCATTTTCTAGAACTGCCATCGACTTTGCTTGTCTACTAATTTAGGTCTTTCAAATGTGGTGAAAAACTGGATGCTTCCTTTCCAGTTCTTCAATTATTGCAATGGTAGTTCCAGAGGAGGCAACCTGAAGTTTCCCATATTCCTTTGTACACTTTGCTGTGAAGGCACAGAGTTTTAGGAAGAGGCAATTTATGATTCTTTGTGTCTGCCTGCTTGTCTCTATAGTTTGGGGGACAATTAGCACTTTGCTCCATGACCCGAATTCTTTAATGGAACTAAGAAGAGTTGTTGATTTTCACCTTGTTCAGTTTTTTTTTTCTTGTTGTGAGAATGTGGGTGATGACTTCCAGACTGCACTGGTATTAAAGTACAACAGTTTATTTAAGCTTTCTTCTATCAAAGGACATCTGGGTTGTTTCTAGTTTTGGGCTATTACAAATAAACCTGCTATAAACATTTATGCATAAGTTTTTGTGTGAATATAAGTCTTCACTTTTCTGAGATAAATGCCCAGGAGTGCAATTATTGGGTCTTATTATTAAAAACAACAGCAATTGCAAACTATTTTCAAGAATAGTTGTGCCATTTTACATCCTCACTAGCAATGTGCGAGTGACCAGTTTCCCTATGTTCTCAGCAGGATTTGATGTTTGCACTATTTTTTTAAGAAACCATTCTGTTAGGTATTTAGTGATATCATAGTGTGGTTTTGATTTGCATTTCCCTAGTGGCTAATGATGTTAACATCTTTTTATGTGTTTATTTGCTATCTGTATATCCTCTTCAATGAAATGCTTCTTTATGTCTTTAGCTCATTTAGTAATTGTACTGTTTGGTTTTTTACTGTTGACTTTGAGAATTCTTTATATATTCTAGAAATTAGTTCCTTGTTGGATATGTGTTTGTAAGTCTCACAGTCTATAGCTTGTCTTCTCACCCTCTTGACAGGGTTTTTGCAAAGCAAAAGGTTTTAATTTTGAGAAAGTCCAATTTATCATTTTTCCTCCAATGGAATGTGTTCTCAGTGTCAGGTCTAAGAACTCTTTGCCTAGCGCAAGACCCCAGAAATTTTGTATTTCTGGGTTCTCTATTCTGATCCATTGACATGTACCTATCCTCTGCCATACTGCACTGTCTTGACTGTTTTAGCTATATAGAAAGGCTTAGTATCAGTTAGAGTTATTCCTTCTACTTTATTCTTCTTTGTCAAGATGGTTTACCTTTTTATAAGTTACAAAAGTAATATATGAAGGCACACTTGTAAAGTATTTCAAATGATAGTAGATTCATGTGTTTTGGGGGAGTGTATTTTAGTAACTTTTAAAGAAAAATCCCCCTTTTCAATCACAGAGGAGGATACATATTTGTTTCCCAAAAGTGCATCCTTTCTGATGGGCTTAAAACTAATGCTTCTAGCTCTACATAATGGCTGAAATGTCTAACGCTTTATATTTTGTAACTGAAAAGCCTTGAAGCAAAAAGTGGCCCTAGGTGGAATTCTTCTCATTTTGTAGTGGTAGATATTGACAAGATCATGTTACTTTGTTTCCATCACAGCAACTCAAGATGGCCAGAGGCCTAATCTTTTGTGTGGTATGACTAGGAAGAAGCTTGGAACAATTTTGAAAATGCAGCCTTTTGAGCAATGTTATTCCCAGATATTTAGAGAGGGGATTAACCTTAGCCCCACATGTGTGGTTTCCTTGGTGTCAGAAAGGCTCATGTTAAGCTGACGTTGGTCCACACAAATTTGGAGATAAAGTGATTAAGCAGAAACGTCCAATTACTGGTACTAGGAAATAAGGCATCTCTCTTCAGCTGATTTCAAACTGGAAGTGTGTCTCACTGCCTAACAGGGATTAAAATAACCCTCTTACTTATCCATGTTCAGAACTCTTTGGCAGGAGGATTGCTTCATATTAAGGGGTGCTGCATCCTAGAGTAGGCAGCGTTTTGTATAGTGAATATTGGAGGCAAACAGTAGCTTCTATGGCAGTAATTTGGGGAGGTTTTATGGGAAAATAATAGTTTCAATAAAAGTCCAAATATATTCCCTCTGCTACATCATTTGGCTTCAGAAACAGTATATGAAAAGACAGGGAACTATACCTTAGAGCCGAAAATGATGTAAAGGTGATATCAAGAAACTTAAATTGTAATTATTTCTGCGAAGTAATTGTAGACAGAAAGAAACTTGAGGAGGTATCAGCTTGATCCACATTACCCGAAGTGAGATAGTAGTAGGAAAGATACCAATAGAATAGAATGTCACTGACTTTTATCACCCAGAATTTTCTTTCTACCATTTCATTTAGGGAGATACTTCTCCCCACATTCAAATCACGGGGTTCTGGTGGAGACTGTTGATCACAATTCTCTTTCTCCTTGAGAGTATAACTCAGTTAGGCCAACCATAGAATTTCAGGCCCCACCCATAGGAATGTTTCCATTATGGGCTCATGTCCCAAGCCAGATTGATCAGACTCATTTTCTAGGAGTTTCAGCTGGGACTGACAGATAAGTATCTGACAGGGAAGTCTGAATACTTGGAATCAGTATGCTAGACTCTTAGGGAAAGTAAGCCTGAAAAAATGATAGAGACAAGATTCTTTGGATCCATTTTCCCTTGAGATTAGTCATACCCTATTTTATTTTTTGTTTGGTTAGTCTAGCTAATAAATGTTTTTAAAGTTGTTTGTTTCTGGTTTTGTTTATTTTTTCATTAATTTTTTGAAAGACTTCTTTTGCAGTAGTTGTAGGTTTGTAACAAAATTGAGAGGAAGGTTACAGAGACTTCCCATATATTCCCTGTCCCCACATATGCACAGCTTCCCCCATTATTAACATCATTCACCAGAATGATACATTTTTCATCAAAGATGAACCTACATTGACACGTCATAGTCACCCAAAGTCTACAGTTTTCCTTAGCATTCAATCTTGCTGTTCTATGTTCTATGGGTTTGGACAAATGTATAATAATGTATATACATCATTATAATATCATACAGAATATTTTCACTGCCCTAAAACTCCTCTGTGCTCTGCCTTTTCATCTCTCCCTGCATACTACGCCCCCCATAACCACTGATCTTTTTACTGTCTCCATAGTTTTGCCTTTTCCAGAATGTCATATAATTGTAATCATATAGTATGTAGTCTTTTCAGATTGGCTTGTTTCACTTAGTAATACACAATTAAAGTTCGTCCATGACTTTTCATGGCTTGATAGCTAATTTCTTCTTAGTGCTGGAAAATATTCCACTGTCTTTATGTACCACAGTTTACGTAATCATTCACCTATGGAGAACATTTTCGTTGCTTCCAAGTTTTGGCAATTATAAATAAATCTACTACAAACTTCTGTATGCAGTTTTTTTGGTGTGTGGACATAAGTATTTAACTCCTTGTGTAAATAACAAGGAACATAATTGTTGGATTGTATTGTAAGGGTATGTTTAGTTTTGTAAGAAATTGCCAAACTCTCTTCCAAAGTGGTTGTACCACTTTGCATTTCACCAGCAATCTATGAGAGTTCTTGTTGCTCCACATCTTCACCAGGGTTTGATGTTGTCAGTGGTCCAGATTTTGGCCATTCTAGTAGATGTGTAGTAATATCTCATTGTTGCTTTGATTTCCATTTTCCTGATGAAATATGGTGTAGAGCATCTTTTCTTATGCTTTTTTTTTGCCATCTGTATATCTTCTTTGGTGAGATGTCTCTTTAAATGTTTCACCCAATTTTTAATGGGATTATTTGTTTTCTTATTGTTGAGTTTGAAGGGATCTTTGTATATTTTGGCTAACAGTTCTTTATCAGATATGTCTTTTGCAAATAGTTTCTCCCAGTCTGTGGCTTGTCTTCTAATTCTCTTGATGTTATCTTTTGCAGAGTAGAAGTATTTAATTTTAATAAACTCCAGTTTATCAATGTTTTTTTCATGGATCATGTCTTTGATGTTGTTTATAAAAAGGCATTACCATATCCTAGGTCATCTAGGTTTTCTCCTGTATCATCTTCTAGGAGTTTTATAGTTTTGCATTTTACATTTAGGTCTATAAACTATTTTGAGTTAATTTTTGTGGAGTATAAGGGCTGTGTCTAGATTTACTTTTTGGATGTGAGTGTCCAGTTGTTCCAGCACCATCTATTGAAGAGATTAGTTTTACTCCATTGTGTTACCTTTACTCTTTTGTCAAAGATCAGTTGATTATACTTAATCATGGTCTATTTCTTGGCTTTTTATTTTGTTTCTTTAATTTATTCATCTATTCTTTCACCAGTACCACACTGTGGCTTTATAGTAAGTCTTGAAGTCAGATAACATCAGTCCTCAAATTTTGTTCTTCTCCTTCAGTATTGCATTGGCTATTCTGGGTCTTTTGCACCTTGTATAAATTTTAGAATCTGTTTATTGATATTTATAAAATAACTTGCTGGGATTATGATTGGGATTACATTTAATCTATAAATTAAGTTGGGAAGAACTGACACGTTGACACTATTGAGACTTTCTATCCACAGACATAGAATCTCTCTCCATTATTTAGTTCCTCTTTTAAATTTTGTTATCAGAGTTTTATAGTTTTCCTTACATAGATCTTGTACATATTTTGTTAGATTTATACTTGGATATTTCATTTTGGGGGGTGCTAATGTAAATGTTATTGTGTTTCTAATTTCAAATTTGATTTGTTCATTGTGATATATAAGAAAGTAATTGACTTTTGTATATTAAACTTGTATCCTGCAATCTTGCTCTTGTCACTTATTAGTTCCAGAAGGTTTTTTGTTGGTTCTTCTGGATTTTCTATGTAGATGATCGTATCATCTGTGAACCAAGAGAGTTTTATGTCTTCCTTCCTCATCTGTATAATTTTTATTTCCACTTCTTGCTTTATTGCATTAGCAAGGGCTCCCAGTATGATTTTGAAAAAGAGTGGTGAGAGAGGACACCCTTGCTATGTACCTGGTCTTAGTGGAAAAGCTTTGAGTTTGTCTTCACTTAAGTACGATATTTTCTGTAAGTTTTTAAAAATAAATACAGTCATTCCTCAGTATCATGGGGGATTGGTTCCAGGAGCTCTGTAGACACCAAAATTTGTGGATGCTCAAGCCCCTTATATAAAATGGCACAGTGTAGTGAATGCAGCCAGCCCTCTGTATTTGTGGATTTTGCATCAGCAGATTCAACCAACCATGGTTCAATTCAATTCAATTGGATCAATTCACTTCAATCTCTGCTTGGTTGAATTTGTGGATGCAAAATTTGCAGATACAGAGGGTTGACTGTAGTCTCTTTTAAGTTGAGAAATTTCCTCTCTATTACTAATTTACTAATAGTTTTTATCATGAATGGATGTTGGACGGTGTCAAATGCTTTTTCTGCATCTATTGATGGATCATGGGTACTTTTTGTTTTTAGTCTTTTGTTGTGATAATTACATTAATTGGTTTTCAAATTGAACCAACCCTGCATACCTGGGCTAAATCCCACTTGGTCATGGTGTTTCCTTTTATACATTTTTGGATTTGATTTGCTTTTGTTGAAGATTTTAGCATCTGTGTTCGTGAGAAATATTGGTCTGTAGTTTTCTTATAATGTCTTTGTCTGGTTTTGGTAGTAGAGTAATGCTGGCCTCATAGAATGAGATAGAAAGCATTCCCTCTGCTTCTATCCTCTGAAAGAGATTGTAGAGAATTGGTACAATTTCTTCCTTAAATGTTTGGTAAAATTCACCAGTGAACCCATCTGGGCCTGGTGCTTTCTGTTTTAGAAAGTTATTAATTATTGATTCAATTTCTTTAACATATATAAACCTATTCAGATTGCCTATATATTCTTGTGTGAATTCTGGCAGGTTGTATATTTCAAGGAACTGGTCCATTTCATCTAGGCTTTCAAATTCGTAGGCAAATTCACACTATTTTTATTATACTTTTAATTTTCATGATATCTGTAGTAATATCCTTTCTTTCATTTCTGATATTAGTAATTTGTGTACACTTTCTTTTTTTCTTAGTTAACCTGGCTAGAGGCTTATCAATTTTATCGATTTTTTTCAAAGAAACAGCTTTCAGTTTTGTTGATTTTCTCTATTGATTTCCTGCTTTCAATTTCATTGGTTTCTGCTCTAATTCCTATTATTTATCTTCTTGTGCTTGCTTTGGTTTTAATTTGCTGCTCCATTTCTAGTTCTTTAATGTGATTAAAGCAAGCCTATTTAGAGTGTCTGACACATTCCTTAAATTACATGAGTTAAACGTTAAAAGTGATTAAAATTACTACACATGTAAAGGACAAGAGAAACAACATACATATATAAAACCCATGTGCATGTGCACATATATGTGCATGTGTACATATATGTATACATAATATGTTTGGTGACTACTGAATGAATGGATTTCCATTTTGAAAAGTGAACTATTTTCTATTCCCCTTTGAAATGAGACTCAGAAATTCACGGAAGCACTTTTAAAAAGAGAATGTGAGGGTTTTTGATTGTATTCTTTAGTCTGGTCATGCTTGCTTGAAATTTGCCTACCATGCAAACTATTCTCTACTTCTGGTTCTCTTCTTTTAGTAGATAGATTTTGGAACTTTTGGATCTATTCATCAAGTGCCAATTTTTATCATTTTATTCCTTATTATTTAGCACTGTATGTTGGGATAATTCATACATTGGATTTCACTGTTATTTAATTCAATATATAGAAATTCACCTAATCTATTGAGATTTGTACTATTATTATTATTATTACTATTATTATCAACAGTTGTTTTACTTACAGCTATCAATCTTCAAAATTATACATGGTTAACTTGATTATTTATATATTCTCCCATATATTGGAAAATATCAAATATGCTTAGTAATTTTATTGGCTTTCTCCAAATATTTGGTCACTTCTGTATGTATTCTTGTACTGTTTACCCCAGTTTTGATATTTGAAAACACTCACCATTCTCCACAAAGTATACTCATATAGGCTTTTATTTAAAGACCAAAGATGAGTAAAGTGAGATAGAGAATGCATGTAGATATCAGAAATCAAAGACATTCTGCAATGAATCCCTTTTTTTTTTTCACATACACATGGGCCATGCTGAGTTTCTAGCTTGAAATGCCATGATTTGTGTGAAAAATCTTGGCTTAAGGAGTGCTCCTCAAAAAAGCTCTCAGCATCCTTATAAATAATGAAGCCACACTTGTCAAATGGGTTGGGCCTGTTGCAAATCAGCTGTAAAGAAACTGATCCTGTGGGTCACCAGGGAAGTTTCAGACTTAAACATCACATCATAAATACCACTACTTTAATCTTTCCCTGAGTCAAAAACCAGATGTGAAGGAGTCCCAAGATATAGAGACTGAATTTTCCCAGTCCAGCTGTTAATCAACTCTGGCTCCATATCACTAATATTTTATTTTGAAAGGCTTTATTCTGTTTGTACCTGTCATATCATTTTATGACAGTTTGTCTCTAGATCTTGTGGAGGAAATATGGAATGGACTGCTGGGTAGTGGGTTTCAGTGTTAAGTGTTCTGGGCATGGGGCTTCCCATTTGTTCCCATGGCCTTTATATGCAAAGCACTGCTCAGCATCTTACTCAACAATCCCAATAATAAACATGTTAATTCTCTTATTTAGAAGCAGACACCTTCGTGGACAATATTTGTTTAAAACAGCACAGATGCGGCCTGGAGATGAGAGTAGTTGAGGTTGGGATGAAGTTAATCTACCTGGCAGATACTAGCAAGGTAATTTTATTTTTAGGTTTGTTCCTTCTTCTCCTGATGCACAGCACATCAATGTTCATAATCTTCCTGAACTTTCCCAACTTTGCATCAGCCTTGTCATGAACAGGTTTTAAAACACATTTTCTTTCTCCAGATTTAAGATTTACCTCTGTCTCCACATCAAGAATTGCTCAGAATTTTGGTCCCCCTAGGATAACATTTTTGTTTGCCATTTTTTTCCTGCTTTAGGATTTTATATTCCTTATTATCTTTACTTTGAATAGTTCCTTTTCTACTTATCTTTTCCACCTAGTTACAGCTCTGTAATTTTTCATATCTTCCAGGGAAAGCTTTTCTTGATTTGCCACTCTGTTAGCTTCTCCTCTTATATTATGATATAAAACTTGAACTTGGCCTTCAGAGAGTTTCTGATAATTCTTTTTTATCCTCTACAGGATCTGTAGAGGAATCTGCAATTGAATGTATTTTGCCAGTTTTGAAAAATTCTCAAATATTACCTCAAATTTGGCTTCTGTCTCTCCTTTTCTTTGGAGAGATTACAGCTACACATATCTTTTCACATTTTTTTCCATTTGCCTCTTGCATTCTTTTTCTCTGTTTTCCATCCCTCTTCCAATCTGCACTTTAATCTTAATATTTTATATTCACCTAAATTCCTGATTATCAATCTTTCTTTAATACTGTGTCTAATATGACTTTGAACTCACTTATTGGATTCTTATTTTCAGCTACTTTGTTATTTTAATAAACATTTTATTTTAGAACAGTTTCAGATTTACAGAGAAATTAGAAACACAGTTTTGAGAGTTTCCATATATCCCAGACTTAGTTTACCCTGTTATTAACATCTAATTTAGTATGGTACTTTTGTTATAATTAATGAATCAGTATTGATAAATTATTATTAACTAAAGTCAAGAGTTTATTATGGTTTCTTTGTTTTTTTCCTAATGACCTTTTTCTATTCCGAGATCTCAACCATGATAGCATATTACATTCAGCCATGTGTCTCCTTAAGCTTTCTTGAATGTGACAGTTTCTCAGACTTTTTTGTTTTGATGATCTTTACAGTTTTGAGGTGTACTCGTCAGATATTTTCTAAAATATTCCTTAATTGAGATGCATCTGATGTTTTTCTTACAATAAGACTAAGGTTATGTGTTTTTCGGAGTAAGATCACAGATTTTAAGTGCCATTCTCATCACATTATAACAAGAATACATACTACCAATATGATTTAGCGCTGTTTATGTTAAACTTGACATCTGGCTGAGGTAGAGTTTATCAGATTCCTCCATTGTAAACTTAATCTTTTTCCTCCATTTCCATGCAAACAAGTATAGTCAATTTATCTTGACAAAGGAGCAAAGGCAATTCAATGGAGAACTCACAGTCTTTGCAACAAATGGTGAGAATTTATGTTTATTTGGTTAGGAGTTGGTCTCTGTTTAATGTTTTCATAGTTGTATGTGCCAGAGGTGCCAAATTAATTTAAGTGTCCTTGTTTCTGTACCCCTTTGACTTTGGGTTTCCTTAAGAACTGCCCCTAGGAGGGATTCTGAATCTTGTAAGTCTTTCAGCTGTAATCCACTGTTATTATAATGGAGCCCTGTTGGTGTGGTAGAAAAGTACAGGAAAGGGATGTATTCTATAATCTTTTGATTAAATCTCTGTATTTTTGTGAGCTTGTGTCTCTGGGTTGTTACCTTCATAAATGTTTCTGTAGTAGTATAGCTTTTTTTTTTTTTATCTCCCTTAGATGAGATAGGAAATTAGAGGAGGTTGCAATCTGAGTAAATCACTTCCACCAGCTGAGATAAAGATCTGGTAATTATTTTTCCGCCTTGGATAATAGGCAGTACTTATAGAGGAAATTCTGGGAGTATCTGACAATAATTACCCTTCCCCCTTCCCTGTCAGAGCCACAGGGTATCTTTCTAACATATTACCTTAAAAACATAGTGGGCTTGCAAAGTGTGGGGCTCTTTCCAAGATTATGGACCCAGGTTTTTCTTATTGTCATGCTTGTCTACACTCAGCTTCTAGCAATTCATCAAAATGTCTATGTGAGCACTTCTGCATGTTTATGGTTTCTGTGGCTCCTGCTCTAAGCAAGTGGTTCTTGACTGTGACTCTCTTGATTTGCCTGCTCTGTGAATTTCATGCTGGCAAATGGCCTTGTAATCTTTGTTACCTGATGGATTCAATAAAAGCCATTGATTTTCTTTTTGTTCTGCTCTTTCTTGTTTTAAGTTTGGGAGTGACAACTTCAAAGCTCTTCTTTAAATGAACACAGCTGACACCAGAAGTAGCAAACCATTGGATTTTTAACTTCTAGAATGTTAAGTTGACTCCTTTTAAGGATTTGAGGTTTATACTGATATTCTCCATCTGTTTTCTATACTTGCCAACATATTAATCATATTTATTTTAAAGTTATGGTCTGATAACTAGGATATCTAAATGATCAATTTTTTCCCTTGGTTTTGGTCATTTTTTTGCTAAAGCATACCTCGTAATATTTTATTCAATGCTAGATACTGTATATGAAAAATTAGAGAAGCTCTGGATGATATTTTCTTCCTGAGAAAGGGTTAAATATTTTTCTGGAGGGTAAATAGAGTAGAGGCTGATTCCCTTGATTCCATAGAGGATTCATTTTAAGCTTTTTTTTTCCTTTCAGGCAGAACACATTCAACTTTGGCTTTATTTCTAGATCATAGCCCTTACCCCTAGGCTGTGCTCCTCTGAGGTCTTAACTATAAGCCAGAGTTGTTTGACTGTGTTCTTCATCTTGGCAGGTCTTGAACTCCAACCTCTGTCTCCCTAGTATTGCACCGCTGATCAAATTTCTGAACAGTTCTCTAGCTTCCCAGCTGCTACTTTCTGTACAAATTGTTGTAGTATCTTTCTGAGCATGTTCATCTTAGGAGCTGACAAATACCTCAGAGGAAACTGCACTCAGATACTTGGGCTCCCTTTTTGTGGCTCTTGCCTCTCTGAGATTTTGTCCTAAAAGTGTAATCACTTTGAAATTTGCCAAATTCAAAATACAGGAGAAAACCTAGATGACCTAGGATATGGTAATGCCTTTTTATAAACAACATCAAAGACATGATCCATGAAAAAAACATGGATAAACTGGAGTTTATTAAAATTAAATACTTCTACTCTGCAAAAGATAACATCAAGAGAATTAGAAGACAAGCCACAGACTGGGAGAAACTATTTGCAAAAGACATATCTGATAAAGAACTGTTAGCCAAAATATACAAAGATCCCTTCAAACTCAACAATAAGAAAACAAATAATCCCATTAAAAATTGGGTGAAACATTTAAAGAGACATCTCACCAAAGAAGATATACAGATGGCAAAAAAAAGCATAAGAAAAGATGCCCTATCTTCCAAAGTGGTTGTACCACTTTGCATTTCACCAGCAATCTATGAGAGTTCTTGTTGCTCCACATCTTCACCAGGGTTTGATGTTGTCAGTGGTCCAGATTTTGGCCATTCTAGTAGATGTGTAGTAATATCTCATTGTTGCTTTGATTTCCATTTTCCTGATGAAATATGGTGTAGAGCAGCTTTTCTTTTTTCTTTTGCCCTACTCAAGTACGTGGGGAGTTTCTTGCCTTTCGGGAAGCCTGAGGTCTTCTGCCAGCGTTCAGTAGGTGCTCTGCAGGAGTTGTTCCATATGTAGATGTATTTCTGATGTATTTGTGGGGAGGAGGGTGATCTCCACGTCTTACTCCTCTGCCATCTTGAAAGTCTCTCCAAGAAATCCATTTTAGTTAAAATAAATTATTAAATTATGTCTCCTCCATGGAAAAAGTAAGTTAAATCTCTTAGAATTCAGTGCTTGGTGCCTGATTAAACTTTTCTCTGATTTCAAAATTTTATCTGTAAACAGTATAGTATTATTTATGTACCTTAGAAGATCACCATGAAAGTTAAACCAAAAAACTTATTTGAAGCAATTAGCTCTAATAATCACACACAAAAAAGTGTTTACACACTCCATAGTCAATGTGTCCAAATATTTATTTTAAATAAATGTTAGTCAAAATTTCTCATTTTACTGGTCTATATTGATTACTATTCTAAAATTTAACTACTATAATTTGTTATTGCATATTGTTTACACACACACACACACACACACACACAAATACATGCAGACTTGAACTATTGCTCTTTTGTAAATCGGACATTTTCTGAAACAAAGACCAGTATTTTGCCATAATTAGACTTTGTGAAGAGCATTATTAGGTTATGGCAATTTTAGCAGGCATTCTTTTTCTTCCTAAATGGCTATTTGGAGATAATTGAAGAAAGCAAAAGAATGTCCTTGGTGTTAGTTGGATTACTACTTGATAGGAATAAAGCCTACATGGGGCAACATGAAACCTGCAAAAGAACATTGATAAAAAATTAACGAACATTCTTTAGAAGTTCGAAGTGGAAACTGAAGTGGTTAGATATTAACATTCTCTGCTATGTCTTTCAGAAAATATTCCATATTGACTTCGGTAATAACAAACTTAAAAGAAGCCTAGTTAAGAACTTATCAGAGGTACTACCTCTCTTTTTTCTTTTATTATAATTATTACTTTCCTCATTTATTTTAATTGCTAGATTTCAAATAATAAAACTTAGGAAGAGAAAATTAACTTGATAATTGAAGAATAAGGAATTTTCACACAGGCCTAAACACACTCACACACACAGACACACAAATACTGTAAATACCTTTTTACTCATTAACTAGAATCAACCATTCTAACATTGTCATAATTGGTTCTTGTGCTTTTTTGTTTTGTTTAACAAACATAAAACATTCTCACAGCTAACTCTCTACTTGAATAATGTCTCCATTGAATGCAGTCTTAACTATGATACCTCTCTAAAGGCAACCAATATCATGAACTTTGCATGTAAATTTTCAATCTAGTTTTGTTACTTTTTTATATATACTAGATTATATTTGCTTTTTAAATTTGTGTAAATATTATCAGAGTGTATCATTCTTCAGCTTGTTATTTTACTAAACAATACATTTTTGAGATCTATCTGCATTGAGAGAGACAGTCAGACAGACAGACAGATAGATATACCTAATTCATTCCTTTTTCTGGTTGTATAGTTTTTACTCTGACATTTCCAGCCTATATCTATTATATTGTGCCCTATGGATCTCACTTTAACAGAATAAAACTAGAATTTTTCAAGTAAAAATTTGCATTAACAGGGTTTAATCTGTAAGTTTATTCAGTTTACATGATTACTTGTACCTTTTTTAAAAAATTTCTTATTCTATTTACAACATATTTCCTTTGGTTCATTTTATTTTTCTTTTCCCATTTTTATTGAATTCATAAATATTCTTTAGTTCATTTTATTTTCTCTCTGTAAGAGTTTATTTATTCTTTACTTTTAAATTAAGGGCCTATCATGAAATACTTAATCTGTATTTTTTACAGATGTATATTCATCTATTTATTACAGTAGAAAATTAATTGATATTTTTAGCTTATACTTCAAGGAATTTATTGTTGCTTAAATATCCTGAAAGTTGTCTTTTACATTTTCATGTGATTTTTTTATTCATCTCTTTTGGCTCTATTAGTTTCTAAACACAAAATAAAATTATGTATAATCCTCTAGCTAAAATGATTTATCTATTTCCTTACTCATCATTACAATCTGATTTACAATTTTTTTCCCTAGATACTTTTGTTTTTCTTGCCAAGTCGTTCATTTTTTCCTACATTCTTAAATTATAGTTCAGCTTGGTATAGAATATTTGATGACATTTTTAATATGTGCTTTGAAGACATTATTCTTTTTTCCTCAAGTTATCTTCGGATGAGAAATATGCTTAATTTGCCTTGGTGTACTTTTAGAGACACTTAGATTTTTAATTTGATAGCTTTTAAAAGTTAATCTTTTAGGGACTTTGCTGGTGGTGCAGTGATTAGGAATATGCCTGCCAATGCAGGGGACACGAGTTTGAGCCCTGGTCTGGGTGGATCCCACATACCACAGATCAACTCAGCCTGTGTGCCACAACTACTGAGCCAGCGCTCTAGAGCCCACAAGCCACAACTACTGAGCCCACATGCCACAACTACTGAAGCCCATGTGCCTAGAGCCTGTGCTCTGCAGCAAGAGAAGCCATTGCAATAAGAGGCCTGCACACCACAATGAAGAGTAGCCCCCGCCCGCCACATCTAGAGAAGGCCCGCGTGCAGCAACGAAGACCCAATGCAGCCAAAAATAAATAAATAAATAAATAAATATTTAAAAAAGTTAATCTTTTAACTTTTCTTCTTAGACTTTGAGATTCCACAGTTTCATAAAAATATACTTAAGATTTAATTTTTCAATCTAAGGACTTATGTAATTCTGAGAATTGTTGTCTATCATCTCATTTAAAATTGCCTCTTTCACATTCTTCCATTATTCTTCTACTCCTCTATTCACTATTCTGCTAATCCAAATAGAACTATATTGGATCTTCTAAATCTATCATGTTATCTACCATATGATAATAAAGTGTATAGTGTAATTTGTCTATTGAAGTTTATTATGATATAATTTGGATTTGTTTTCTTTTTAAAAATCCATTTGCTTCTCTTAAAATCTGCCTTTCTTGTTTCAAAATCTTGATCCTTTTCTATATTCTTATTTCTCTTATTTTATCTCTCTGAATATTTGGAGCATACTACATAGTCAATTTAAGTTTCTTCAAATTGTTTCATTATCTCTAGTTCCTTGGCTTACAATTCTCTCATTGTGGATCTGTCAGCAGTCAGTCACCTTTCATTGAACTTCATTATAAATCTTATAATTTGATTTCTTTACCATCCTCAGTGGGATAAATCTGGACTCCTAAAAGTACCAGGAATAAAGACTACACCATGGGATGATTTTTCATACTGCTGCCATGTCTTTATAGATTTCATCAGTTTGGGACAAGTCATGCCATCAGTTTATATGCTCTGGGTTCTTGTTCTGCAGAGCAAGCATGAGTGTACCCTCAAAACTCTACCATGTGCAACCTCAGATACTTGTTTTTTTCTGTTCAGAATCTGGTGCAGTAACCCTAAGCAAGCAGTTGAAAAACACTATTTAACATACTAAATATTAGTGATATTTGGATCTGTACATGAAGTCCACGGACTTTGTCCTTGATTTTCAGCATTTTGTAGACTGTTCAAATCGTAGGTGTAATTCCTTTATACCAAATCAAAATTCTTCCACCATCAATCCTATGATTTACATGCCTTCAACCTCCTTTCAACACAAAAAGCTATTGATTGTTATTCCATCCAATAATTAATTATATATGTCTGAACAAAGAGGAAGAATCGTCCATCAGTTAAATCTGACAATTGAATAGAAGTAAAGTTCACAAAAATTTATATTTATATATAAAAATATACTTTTTATACAGTTATTTGAACTACATCTTTAGATTCAAACAGTTACTTGGAAATTTACCCATCCACAATGAACATAAAAATTTTGGTTATATTTTAATCTATATAATTTTATATATATCATCAATGCATTTTCAGAAGGTATTTTGGTAAAGAAAACTTTTATTTCCCCATGAAACTCACACATACATAAAAAATATGTGGAAAGGGATTGCATATGAGAACCCATATTGAAAACTAAATGTATTCATATTTACTTCTGACATAGTATCTTAGATTTACTTGTAAAATCAATTAGATGAAATATCATTTGATAACTAGATCTTGAATTAATAGACATTTAAACCATGAAGACTCAAAATCTATTTGCTTCAGGGTCAGCCAGATACATCATCTATCTTTTGCATCACAAGAAATATTGTCCTTCTCATAGTGGTTATGATAAGAAGAATCCTAATAAATTTGTTATTATCAAGAAATGGTGGTGAAATCAGAGAAATATGATATTCATTATAGCTGTCCATCAATTAAATTTTAGTCAATTTGCAACATACAGAAGTATATATGTTATGCCATGTGCTCATCCCATCTCCCCTTACACCCTAAATCAATAGATTAATAAGATAAACTTAGCTAATTTTGTCTGATAGTTTTATTGTTAATATATCTCACTTTGAAGAAAGTTTTTTGTGTTTTCAAGTTTTAATTTCATGATTCATAGCAATGACCTTAAAGCACTGGTTCTGAAGTGAACTACATATCATTTCTCTTTTGTAACACTTGGGCAATTAGCATGACTTAAAGATGAAAATAATCATGGGGCATTTTTACACAGTAAGAATACAGGAAAGAAATGACTAACTATATCCAAAACTTTTAAGATTTAGCACTTCCAAATATGTGTGGTCTTAGACTATGTAAACTTTATGAATTTAAGGCTTTACATATCCCTTAGTGCATATAAAATAAGTGATAAGATACTAATTAGATATTATTTTAAGATATTATTAAAAGATTGAAAATATTAGATATTATTTAAAGATTGAATTAAAATGGCTAAGTCAATTAATGTAGTCAACAAACTATTTTTTGAGGAACTAGAATGTATGAGATATACAGCATTAATTGAACATACAAATTTTTGAGACATAACCCCTACCTTCAATGAGATTAAATCTACTGTAAAGGAGCTCTCTAGGGAAGTATAATTAATAAATACGTATTGTGTTTAAAATAATAAATTATTAAATAATAAATTAATAAATTAATTGCTGGAATAAAAAATGAAGAAAGATATGAGACAACTAATAAGATGATATGTGAAATGAGATGTGTAGGGGCATACAGACTGAAAAGGAATGAAGAAAAGAGAAAGAATTATTATATAATTAAGAAAATGAGAAATAAAACTAAATAAATGAGAAATGAAACTAAGTATAGGATAATAAAGAACAATAAAAATCAGAAAAATGTGAGCCAGGCTTCCAAAACAATGATTTATTCACTAAAATTTTATTTATAATATGAGGCTTTATTATAATATGAGATATTATTCACAAAATCATAAAGCATGCTTTACTAATATTTTGAAAGAATGAAGTCACTATTATTTTGCAGTGCAACATTGTATTTAGCATTGAGAATCTTTGATGTCCTAAACTTTTATAGATGTAAAACTCTTGTCAAATAGTACCATTTCTTTTGTCTTGTATAAATAACTTAGATCCAAAATTGTAATTTGGGAGTAGCATACATATCAAAAAGAAGCAATACTTATATAAAAGCAGAGGAAACCAAAAATGTAAGCTATCTCAACAAATCTGTGGGATTTTATAGTTCTGATAAAAATTATTAGTCATAATTCTTATTCCCCTTGATAAAATAATGTAGAACAACTTTCTCAGTTCTCTCCATGGGGACAATTTTAAAAATGAATGAAATATACAATAAAAAGCATCTTAAAAATATCAGAAAGCTATCAAGATAGTGAAGAAGCAGAGTCAAAACCTAAAAGAATATAAGTCCACAGAGAGGTAGGCCTAGAACTCAAAAATGCTTTCTATGAGGCATAAAAGCTTCTGGTTTTTAACATATAGTGTACAAAAATAGTCAAAAACAAAGGCAAAGAAAGGACTGAGATAGCAAAACCTGAGGAGAATTCAGAAATAGATCAACAATGACTTTAGTTTTAGATTTATCAGCCACAAATTAAACACACACACACACACACACACACACACATACATACATACATTTTATCATGCTCATGTAGATAAAAGAACAGCTTAAAAACTTTGCAGGAAATAAGAAACTATAAAATTTGACATAGTAGATTTGTATATAAGCCAAACAAAAATTCTTGAAAAAATATATCTGTACCTTAACCAATAGTAACAGCAAAAAGAGGAAACTACTAAATAGTTTTCAAAAGCAGATTTTATATCTAAGAGCAGGTTAAGTATATCTGGAGAAAGAACCAGCCAACTGGAAAATAGATCTGAAGAAGGACTCAAACCACAGTATTGAAGATAAGACTCAAATTAGAGAAGAGAGGACAAGAAAATAGTAAATATGGTGAGACATTCTAAAATCCGCATAACTGGAGTCTCAGAAAGTGGATAGAAGAAGCAGTTCAAAAGCAATGTTTGACAATAAAACGGTTGAGCATTTTCCAGAACTAATGAAGTCAACAGTGAACAGATTCAAGAAGCTCAGTAAATCCTTAGCATGACAAATAGAGAAAAATACACTTAGAAAACTGTTTAGTATTTTCTCAAACTGAACATAAGTATGCTCTACAGCCTAGTGATTTTGATTCTAGTTTATATCACAAACATATATGCATATGTACACAAAAAATATGTTCAAGAATGCTCATAACATTTTAATTTACATTTGCCTTAAACTGGAAACAACCTAAATGTCTATCACAGTACAAGTTAAGCATTGCCTATTTTTCAATGTCTGGAAAGTAGAAAAGTATACAGCAATGAAAAAGAATAAACTACTGCTACCTGAAATATCTTTTATATATGATGTGCAAATAAGGACAATCATAAGGGGTATATACTGCATGATTCCATTATACAAATTTTCAGAACAGATAAAAACAATACATAGAATATCTATGTTTGGGGAAGAGGTTGATTGGCAAGTAGGATAAGACAAGTCTCTAGTGTGCTGTTAAAGGTATATTTTTTGATCTGGGTGGTGAATAAATAGATAAACTTGTTTGCAAAATTTTACAAAGCTATATACTAAAGATTTGTGCATTATATTACAAGTATGCTATATTTCATAAAAAAAGACCTTGTCATTAAAATGTTAAAGCTATTGAGAAGAGGGAAAAGATATGTAAAATATTGACCAAGAACATGGCTAGGGAAAGTTCTCTTAAACAGGAAACAGAGTATTCATGATATGAGAAGAAATGGATAAATTTATCTACATCCAAATCAAGAGCATCTTTCCATCCATAGTAATTGATGAACAATTCATATCCAGAATATACAGAAACTCTACTTATCAATAAGGATAAAAATAGAAGACAACCTATTTAAAAATTGGTAAAACTCTTGAATAAGAACTTCAAAACAGAAAAAAAAAAATGCGAATGATAACAACAGTATCACATGAAAAGCTGGGCAACATCTTTAAAAAATATATAGAAAATCTGGCAATTCCATGTGTTGGAATATTTGTAGAACAATGAGAATTTTCATACTTTACTGGTTTGTGTATTCTTTTTTATAACCATTTTGGAATGCTCTTTGGAATTATCTGCTGAAGCTAAAAATATGTACATCCTAAGAACAGATAATTCTGCTCTTGAATGAATTATTAGTAAAGGTGCACCAGGACCTATGCATAGAGATGCTTGTAGCAGCATTGTTCATCATTGTCTTAGACTAGAAATGTAAATGACTGAATGGTCATCTACATTAGAAGAGATAAATGAATTGTGTTATATTTATAAAATGTAAGTTTCTCTAGCAAAAAAAGCTAAAAAGACTAGCTAAATCCAACACCATGGGTGAATCTTAAAATGTTGAGCAAAAGAACACACTAAAATGATATGTTGATATAATTTTGTTGATATAAAGTGCACAAACTGTTCTATTTTGATGTACACATAGAAGGTAAAACTATAAAGTAAATCATGGAAGTGATTACTATGAAAGTCAAGATCATGTTAACCTCAAAGAGACAGGGAGGAAATGTAATTGTGAAGGAATATGTGGGGTGGGTGGGAATGTTCTCTGATGAATAACCATCACTTTATGGTTATTCCTTATACTGTACATTTATGTAGTATTGTCATATTGACATATATATGTTATACTTCTATAAAAATTTTTTAAAAGGTCACCAAATCATATACCTAATAAGTTGAATGCAAATAATATATGATAAACACTAACTTTGCCTGGTTGATAACTAAAACCAATGGGCAAAAAAGTTCAGTTCTGTGTTATTGTAACAACTGCCTCAAACTGAGTATGGTAGTGAATCTGATTGTGTTTTTAAACTAAAAACATTCTGATGCTAAAATCAGTTTGAGATAAACAAAAGTTGATTCAGTTTGTTCATTAAGATTTCAAAGGGAAATCATAAAGAGACAATTTTTTCAATGTAATTAGGTAAAGATTATGGTTCTTGTTAAATATGGTATAGAAGTAAAATGTATACATCAAATTTGAAAAAGAAAAGCAAGACACATAAAGCAGAATTAATTCAGAGAGGAAAAATTTATTTCACTTCCAAGTTTCCCCTAAATTGTTTATTTCTTTATTTTAAACTCTATTTCTATTTTTTTTTTAATTACCCACTTCCTAAAACTAAGGTTACATTAAAGAGGAGAGCATTGTACCCAGCTGAGGAAAAGTTTCAGATTTATTTTTATTCATTTAAAAAATTTCAATTACTATTATATATTTTTTAATTTTAAATTTTGAAAAGTATTCATTTTATATGGTAAATATTCAGTTGATTTATAAGTCATCTATATCAGATTATTTTCCAAAACCTTTTCTATATAGTAGAAATTGGACTATGTAATTAAGATTATGTAATAGAAATACTTACAGAAGAATTTATCTCCTCACATGAAGTACTTTAACATCATCATATATATCGACAACTCTAATTCTACCATCATGTGCATTATAAGTGGGGCTAAATCTCAAAACTTTCAAATTTGAGAAATAAATTAATAAATTATGGGGAAAACAATGTCAAACTCTGAGGTAGATTTATATTTCATTTTATATATTTTAAATAAATTTTTTAAGTAACTGAAGGGTAAATTAAACTTAATGAAGCACTGGGGATACAATTTATTATTATTATAATTATGATTAAATTATTTTATGACACATCTACTACCGCTTTAACTAATACTGCATCTAATAATATAATGATACATAAATTCCTTTTCACATTGAAGTTACCAGAGTTTCTTTTGAGAATCAGGTTAAGGCTTTGTTTGGAGCTCTGGATGATTTATGTTGTGCATGATAAAACCAACTTCTACACAGTTAAGCTAACTTGAGACCTGGCATCACTTTCTCTCTAAACAATCTTGAAGCTCTTTTTATAGTAGCGCATTGCTCATTGAAGGTGAGAGGATTTCAAGTAGGCAAGTGTCTGGGTCATTATGTGCTGGGCCATGTCTTACGTAGGTATCTGAATTTGTTTAGCTCTGGTTAGTTTGTGATGTATTTTAATTTAGAGGTATAAATGCTAGCCAGAGTTCTGAGCTTTAATTAAATACTGTCAAGGGATTGATTACAGTGTATTGATCCATAACTGAACATACTATCTACTGAGCCACAATTCTAGTAGACAAGGCTACATTTTTAGTTCTGTTCGGATTATAGTCTGTTACTGGGACAATATATAAATTGCATTGTTGTTATTTGAGAATAATGATACATAGCCATTGATAAGACATGTTTCTCTTCCTTTCACTCCATTAACCTACAAGTTTGGATAAACAAAGACACAATATTAGTTTCATATATTTTCTGATGGCAGCTCTGAGAATAAAGAAACAGCTTTGGTAAGACAATACGTTTAGTTGAAATAAATTTTTGGAAATTACTTCCTAAAAAATGGATAGATTTAACTAGAAAATAATGTTTCTATTCTCTTTTCCAAAGACATTGATGGTCCTTCTTTTTCCTCAGTCATCATTGGTGTTTCCTATCCTCTAAACTACCCCTGCCTCACGCAGTAAAACTTAACATTCAACACATAATTTTTCATGTATCTGTGAATCTTCATGTAGCTTCTAGATGTGGTTCAGTGGTTTCTCTATATTGTTGGAAAGTTCAGCATCATCACTGAACCTTTTCACTTTGCACTTGAAATGTAAACTTAAATGGAATCTATGTCCATGTTGCACCCTTTGTCTCTACTTAAGCAGTAGTGGTATGCTTCAGTATTTATTTTATTTGATAAAATGTTCACAAACATTAAGGACTAACTTAAGAAAAATGTCAGAGAATCCTGAGTCAGAGTCCGTGACATACTGATAAGGATTATTTTCAAATTTAAGACATGCTTCCTGAAATGACAAAAGAAAATGTCCTAAATCTCACTTTTTAAAGCATAGAATGATGGAGTCACATTACCTTCCCATTTAATATGAATTAATTCAACAACAAATAGTAGATGAACAAAAAGTGTACACTTTCTCCTACCTTTTCACTCAATGGGCATATACTTGGGGCAAGCATAAGATGAGACAAAATTTTTCTTTCAACTAAATTTCTTACAAGCCTTTTAGGGCATGGACATCTTGTACCATTCTGGTCTACTACTGGTGGTCAGAATTTACATTTCTAAATTGTTTTAAACTTAAAACAAATTCTAGAATTTTAAGACAAATATTTTCCACAAGCACAATCTTTAGTTTATATACTTTTTGTTTTGTTGTTCAGTTCCTTTGTGTTTTGAATTGTGTCCCCTGAAATACATGTTCAAGTGATATTCCCCAGTACCCTGTGTAAGTTGTCTTATTTGGAAGTAAGGTCTTTGCAGATGTAATCAATTAAGGTGAAGTTAGACTAGATTATGGTTGGCTCAAATCCAATGACTGGTGTCCATATAAGACAAAAGAAATTTGGACACAGGGAGAACACCATCTAACGATGGAGGTAGAGAATACAGTTGTGCTGCCACAAGCTAAAGAATGCAAAGGATTACCAACAACCACCAGAAGCTTGGAAAGAATACGCAATAGGTTTGCCTTCTGAGCCCCCAGAAGGAACCAATGTTGACAACACTTTAATTTTGGACATTTGGCCTCCTGCATTATGAAAGAACAAATTTCTGTTAATTTAAGCCACCCACACTCCAGTAGCTTTTTTTTAAAATTTTTTTTGTTTATGATTGTTTAAAAAAATTATTTATTTAATTAATTTATTTTTGACTGCATTGGGTCTCTGTTGCTGTGTGCAGGCTTTCTCTAGTTGCAGCGAGCGGGGGCTACTCTTCGTTGTGGTGTGCAGGCTTCTCATTGCAGTGGTTTCTCTTGTTGCGGAGCACCGGCTCTAGGTGCACCGGCTTCAGTAGTTGTGGCCTGTGGGCTCTAGACCACAGACTCAGTAGTTGTGGCACACGGGCTTAGTTGTTCCACGGCATGTGGGATCTTCCTGGACCAGGGCTCGAACCTGTGTCCTCTGCATTGGCAGGTGGATCCTTAACCACTGAGCCACCAGAGAAGCCCCTCTGGTAGCTTTTTTATGGCAGACCTAGGACACTAATACAAGCCCCAAAGAAAACAAATAAAAACAACAAAACCCTGGATGGAATTACTTAGTGAGAGACAGTCTTAAGGTGAATCCTTCCTAGGGGGTTTTTAAAGGTAATATTGTGGAAGATACTGTTTATATAGGATCTTGGTTAAAGTCAGCATCTAACTCATCTTGATAGTGGAAACTGTTCATTTTTTTTGAAAGACAAATTCACAGTTATAATATTGGTGATCTAATTCATATAATAAGTACAATAACACTTTATACAGTTTTACATGTAGGCAATAGAGAATAGTGGTTAATTACCAGAGTTCCTGAGTTGAGAAAAAAAACCAAGTATTCATACCCAGATCTCCTACCTACCAGCTACATGGCCATGGGAAAATTATTAAGATGGTCTAAACTTCAGTTATTTCTCTATAAAATAGAGCCAATAATAAGAACTAACTATTGTGCTGCTCTAAGTTTTAGACAAGATAATTTCCAGTAGAATGTAAGCTACACTCGAACAGGGGCATTTGTCTTTTTACTCACTGCTGGAACCACATGGAAGGGATTCTATGAACACTTGTTGACTGGATACATGGATGAATGAATAATGCATGGCCAAAAAAGTGCCTGGCCTGGCACGTGGAAAATATTCTAAAGGCATTAGATATTAATGTTTTCCAAAAAAACCCCATCAGATTAATTTATTTTGGACTGTTCTAAAGATCTATGCTGAACTAATTTTTTTTCTCTTTTTGAAATATACTTTCTTTCATTTTTTACAGCTTGCTTATAATATATAAGGATTGTTCAATTTCATGCAACTTTCAGTACAAGACAAAAAGATTTATATATTGTTTGATGGATTTGGTGCTGCACGAATAAATTAGTGGCTAGGAAATATTATACTCTTTTGAAATTCATGACAACTTTTATGCAACTAGGGTATTATTTATCAAATCGATTTAGCAAATTATTGAAAGGTGGCTTAGTAACCAATGATACACTAGTTATCAAGAACAGGTTCTTCTCCTCTGCTTTATTTAGTGATAAAAGATAGCACATCAATCATTTACAGACCTATGCTATTGTCCACCCAGTGACTCATAGAGAAAGTGTAAATGGCTCAAAGGGAATCATCTCCTCTGTTCAAAAAACAGTTTAAAACAAACATAATTTTTTTTATGGACGAATCACTAATGTTGCATTCAAATAGGAATTGTATGCTTTTTCTCTTGTATGAAAATTATAGAGTCTAGCATCTCTTGTATGAAAATTATTAGAGTCTAGGTGTGCCTTTATAGAAGGCACATGCTCTTCTCTGCCAGAAAGATATGAGTTGATACTCTTAATGCAATAAGTGAGGTGGATCTACAGATTTGGTAAGGCTTTTTATCATCCTTGTTCCTAAGCCATAGCCTTCCTAGGACTTTCAAGTAAGAGTGTGGTAGGTTCTCTGTGGTCCTTCACCCAGGCTGGTCTATGCAGCATTACAATACTGTTGAAAACTCTGCCCTGCTTTTCAGAGGACTTCAGCTTAGCTTTTTAGTATCCTGCCCTAAGAATGTTCAGATTTCAGCAAATGTTTCAAGGTAGCATGTGTGTGAGGCCTTTTATGTTTTCAATTTTGTGGCCTTTTTTCAGAGAAAAATTAGATTTCAGTCCCATGTTCACACATGAAATTATCAAATTCATTAGGGAAAATGCAATTTCAGATTAACATCTCATCTTTCTCTGGTTGTTTACTCTTTGTAATAGGTATTAATTCTATTAGTCCTAGGGAATTTAGCAGTTCTCTGATGACTTTCAAAAAGATATCTTTATTTTTTTCTTATTTAATTCAGCTTTTTAAGTTATTCTCAAGAATGTTTTTGTCTTCCATTAGTCACTACATTCCACCCATCAATAAAAGTCTCAAGACGTAGTTCTGTGGGAATTTTGTTACTTATAGGCCCCTCTTACTGCAGTTCTCTTTGTCTCAAAATAATGCATCTCTATTTTTGAAGGCTGCTTGCAAATCAAGTCACTCTTCACTCAGGAGTCACTCTGGTTTTTGATACTGAATCTCTCCAGTCTTCCTTACATCCCTGTGTGATGGAAACTGAGACCACTCTATAATTGATTTCTTATCTCATAGCCTTTATCTGTTTCACAGGAAATATTTATGCATTGCTGGCACCAACAACATCTTGGATATTAGGCTTAATCCAATACAGACACCTCTATCCTCTTGCTAGAGCTCATTTTAAGCTTTTTAAGGTATAAGCCAAACATCCATATTATGTGTCTGAAAAGTACAATAAACACATTTGAAATCTCTCTGAGTGGTCCTGTGAAAGGCATCTTCATAAGACCAAAGGTTAAAGAGTTAGCGCCTCTCAATACGTTCCTTCTTGGTGCTGGTGGTGTGGAGCATGAAGTACAGAAGTGACGCTTGGTGCTGGTGGTGTGGTACCTGAAGTACAAAAATGATACTCATCTCTCAATCTAAAGGTTTTTGAAGAACCCTAAGAGCTACTGTTTATATTTCTTATATCTATTGATATTTACTGTGTTATAAATTAAAACACAAGTTAAAAATATTTACAAATTCACTTAAAATAATGGTAGCCAGCTTATTACAGGTTAACATGAATAATATATGTTGCTTGAAAAATAACTATATTTTCCAAAAGAAGAGAGTGACATTGTTTTATATTTTTTGTAAATCCCTTTACTATCTTGTTTAATAGAGGTCACATGGATTCCCATATCTGCTACTGCATTCATCATTTGCAATATCAATTATTTCTTCACTGTCCATGCTACCCTGTATCGCGCCACTATGAACATATAGTTTTGATATTGTGGATATTCTGACTGGATTTGGAGAAATCTCAAGGTTATCAGATCACGTTTTGATAACCACTGTAGTACAGTAATCGCATTCTTTAAATTAATATCTTTACTTTTCTCTATGTTTTTATTCTTGAAGCAATAGAGAAGATTCAAAATGGGGGAATATGAGGAACATTTTTGGAATGATGGGAACATTCTAAAATTGAATGATGGTGATAATTCCCCATCTGTAAATTTATTAAAACTCACTGAATTACAAACATATATGGTAAGTGTTATGGTATTATAAATTATGCCTTAATAAACCTGTAAAAATGGTGGAATACATTCTAATCCTTTTGTTTCATAAAATCATCATGTGGTGATCTTACTTTGCAATTTCACATTTGTTGTAACTTGGTGACTTATTTAAACCTTCAATTTCTAGGAGAGGCTGGATAGCATAGGGATTAGAAACAGATTCTTGCTTCACCCTGAATTCCTGGATTTAATCCTATACTGTCTCTCTGCTTCCTCCTCTGTAAAAAGGAGAAAATAATAGCAGCTAAGCTAATGATTTGTTCTAAGTATTAACTGAGTTAATATGCCTAGATGTGCTTAGAGTTGTGCCATTGCCTGGTAAACATTACATAAGTGCTAGTTATTATTATAGATGCTGAATTAAGAAGTCAGTTAACGTTAAAATCGAAGATACAAAAGTCAGATAGTAAAACTGAGAGAGAAAGATATGAGAAAAGGGAAGTAAAAAGGAATGTGGTTAATCTTCTTAAAGTAAATAAACAAATCTTATCCCTGAAGTAAGACATACATAATGATGATTAATTCAGGTATAATTTTAAGTAGTGGACTGATGAATGATGGTGTTAGTAATTAGGAAGATAATAGAAATTCAGTTATTTTGGCTATTTCTATTACTATTTTATAGTAGGTAAAATCATTTGAAGAAAGAGATAACCTGGGATACTAACGGTAGGAGAGTTGAGATTAAAAGTTTGCCATAGCTGTTGTTGGGAAATGGAGAAAGATGCTATATAGGAATACAGAAGAGAACAACCAAAGTTGTAGACCATAATTTGTTCTCAGTGTTAATAGAAGTATATTCCTTTGACAACATCAATAGACAAAATGACAAAACTATTTTACTAAAACTGATCCTCATTAATTATTAGAACCAGTTTTAAGAGCATACAGTAGCCATTATAACTGACTAACCAATATTTATTCCCCATGAAATAATTAGTCTAAGTCAATCATAATAATTTCTTTATCTCGTCAGTGCTGAATTTAGAGATGGACAAGTTGAACAACTTGAGGCCAATGAAATGCAACTAAATATTTGCTTTGGACTCCTAAGGAAGTAAATTAAGCCTTTGCAGTTGGATGTGAAGAAAGGTGCTTTTAATCCCAGTTTCTGCTAGCAGACATTTCACCCTCATGACGCGAGCCATCCTCAAGATTAATCTAATGGTTTGTGGTGGCAGAGATAGAGAAATAACTTTGGCTCCTCATAAAATCTTTCAGAAATCAAATCAAGCATCTCAAGAGCCTGGCCTAAATCTGAACTACCTATTATGTAAGTTTATTTATTTTCTTTTCTTTAAAATACAATTTAAGAAGTTTATTTATTTTCTTTTCTTTAAAATACAATTTAAGTTGAAATTTTCATTACCTATAGCTGAAATGACTCAATCTAATACAGAATATAGATCTGGAAATATTCTTCAGATACCCATTATAAAATGTAAAGAGCAAAAGTAAATAAATTTCAGAAGAAAAAGTTTTTATTTAGTGAAAATTAGGTTGTTATATTTATGTATGTTAATTGAATTTACATTTGATCATCTTTATGTAGTTAATCATTTTATATGGAAATTATGGACTCCTTCCAAACTGAAAATCACAAAGAAGCAACCAGGATGACTGAATCAATGGGATTCAAAGCATCTGAGGATAAAACAGGAAACAATCAATTGTATAAGCTCACATTTGACTAAAAGTAATTCTTAGGATATATATAGATCATGAATATGGTGTAATTGAAACAATCTTACAAATTGAAGAGTTTAAAAATTCAAAAAATATATCTGATAACGTGGTAAGAGACTTGTATTTGCTTCTGTCCTATTTTTAGCATTGCTATCTAGTAGAAATTCACCAAATAAAGCATTTCATTTAACTATATTGGTTTGAATCATTGCAATGACTCTAGATTATAAATGGCTTACAAATTATAGGAGAGGTTTTACATTATCCCAACTGTGTTTCACTTTTTTTCTCTCTTGACTTATAGGCAATCTTCTTAGCATACCTCATTACATTATTCTCAGAGTACCTTAATCTCACCACTTTTAAAAATAAATATCTGCCAGTCTTCTCACACTGATTGTACCTGAAGAAACTCTTCTAAAATTATCCCTTTAAACATCTCTTATTCCTGGGTATAATTAGAAGAAAGAAAAAGTGAACATAAAGCTAATTTCAGTTCTTTTATTTTGATACAATAACCAAGTGCTCTAACATAAGTGTCCTTTAATTCCTTATTAAATAGACGATAAAAACTATACTAAAGCATGTCATTTGGAAGCCAAATCCTTTATCCTTCCCTAAATACGTGCATGGATTAGAAATACACTAATTAAATTCCAAACTTATCATAGTGTGATTCCCTTTGTGAATGGAAAGGTGAAGTCTCACTCAGCATAGTTTTACTAAGCCAGAAAGAAAAAAATCAGCATTAAATGCAATTTATTCCAAAATCATATGATGCCCTTACATTCTAGAAAATCATTCAGGCTTGACAGCAAGAAAACACTTTTAAATTGGAAAAGCCTTTAGTTTTCAGACTTTTCCCCTGGTTCTTATTTCCCTTTTACATTTTGATGTCACCAATGTTCCACTCAAATACACTCCTTAGAGCTTTTGTGCAACCTTCCCCATGTGTTTATTTCCCACTTGAGTGCTATCTAGAAGGAAATGTTACTCTACTTTTTAAAAATAATTATTTCTTCCTTATTGATTTAAGTTATTTGATTGAGCCACAAGAAAAATTATCAACATTCAACCATCTACAAAAACAGTATTTTCAGATGGCTCCAGTTAGTATTATCAAAGTACTCAGAATTTCTTCATATCAGAAAAAAGGTGATCTAATACAATCAATAATATAAATTAATTTTCTTTTTAATTTATGTCTCTGAGATTTTAATTACCCTGGATTTAGACTTATATGTATGTAGATTACTTTACTTTGGCCTAATGTTATTTTCCCCCTTTGCTAATTTCAGGGATTATTTTAATCTGAGTTTGGTTAGGAAAAGAGTATTACTGGATAAGAGGTTTTAATATAGGGATTTGAGCTTATATATTTCTGGCAGAAACTGGGAGAGTGAAAATAGATTAACTTAGAGCTGGAGCACTGGAAAAAGAGTTACTAATGATATCAGTGGAAGCATAGGCTGAGGAGGATGGGAAAGAAGCCACAAGACCACAGGGACTTTGACAAGATTCCTTTTCCCCAGAACTGCAAGTCAGAGAGGGTGCTAAACCATGATGTCTGACCAGCACAACCTTAGCGGCGATCACTTCACGTCCACTTTCCTAATTTTACTGAAGTTCTTCTTAATAAGAAACTCTAACTTGTGCTAACACAGAGAAGGGGATTCCATGGAAAATATGTCCTGGCCGTGGAAGGAAGTGATGGTAATTCCCAGTTGACTGCTGACAATCCACCTCAGGCATAGAAGCCAGAGATTTGCATAAGCGATCAAAGATTTTCATCTCCAAGGGACCACTGCTTTTTCCAGAAAACCTAATGATGTAAGCTTATCACTGAGATGCTCCATACCCACAACATACACACGCATACACACAGAGATACACTCAACTCAAGGATCTTGCCAATAAACTAAGCAGCAATGCTTTTCCTAGAAGTTTAAAGCATATTGACTATTTTGGCTCACAGGCATAATTAGTAAGGTAATCGATAGGTAAGTCAGGTCTAATAACAGGGCATTCCTCTCACACTCTGAAAGAAAGTTGGTCTGCCTAGTCAGCTTCTATGTAAGTAATAAATCTCTCATCTGTCTGTTCATTTCTGAGACACTCTACTCCTTTTACAAGATTAGGTAAGTACTCAGGCTTTAAATCCTTTCCCACTAGATCTTCAAGTCATCTAACAATCATAAATATAAGTAAATACAAATGACTATGGAATGAGAAAAACAAACAAAACAAAACAAAAAAAAACACATTTTTTTCCCCCACAGAAAAGCTCTTTCCAAAAAAACATGATCTTGTTTACCAAATGTTGGGGCATAATTATTATGCCAATTAATCTTACCATTTGGAGAAAACTACCTATTTGTGAAATTCAAAAGAAATATGTGAAAATAAAGTATTCCATATTGTGATTTGAAATATTTTAAAATAATGTTATTTCTTTAGAATATTATTTAAAAATAAAAGTCTGTCACCAATTTTTGTACACCATGTATTTTCCTAGAGTATATATTTTTTTCTCATTTCACAGTCTTTAGAAATACATATATCTTACTGTAATCAAAATTTAAGTGAAAGGATAGTGAATCTTATATCAACATTTGAAAAATAGGAAACCACAAGAGAGTGGAGACCTAATAGTGTTCATGAATGTAGTACTTGTCTTTAAAATTATTATGATATTGCATGAATGGGAGAACATGAGAAAGTGAGGTTAAGAAAAAGAGCAATTATTGCAAGGTTGTGAGGGCTGAGAATGATGTTCAGATGGACAATGAAGATGCAGCAGATATAAATATTGTGTCAGAGGTAAGGAAGGATCTCAGAGCCTTGAAAATAAGCAAAAAAGTATTAAATGTCTTAGGTAGTGAAGAATGAAATCAGTCGATGGCTTTGAGAAACAAAGTAAAAGATGAAATCTTATTTTTGTAATTCAACCCCAAAAGACTTTTTGATGCGTTAGTCTTGGGTACTTTTGTTTGCTAACTATTGTAAAGCAGATAGACAGTACTTTGTCTATTTTATCTTTCCCATGTCAGACAGCTTACTGGCTTCCTTGAAATTTAAATTAATAAAATTTATGGCTTACTGATTAATTTTGACACCATAATTTTAAACAGAGATGAGTCTCATTATTGTATGGTACTTGATCATTCCCTAATATGAGAATACAAAATTTTTGATTTTTTTAACAAAAGACATTTTAAAATGTCTCAAGGCATTTGGATCTAAATCTTGGTGATTTCTGTTAAAATTAAAGTAGAGAATTAGGTGGCTTACACTGTATTAATTAAAATTAGAAACATCTATACTTGAATATTTTTATTTTAGAATACATTAAGATTTACAAAAAAGTTGTAGAGATAGTACAATTACTATATACTCCACACTCAGCTTCTCTTATTATTAATATTATATTATATTAGTATGGTACATTTGTCACAATTAATAAACTGATATCAACACCTTATTAACTGAAGTTCATATAACTGAAATCCATACTTTCAGGTTTCTGGAGTTTTCCCCTAATCTCCTTATTCTTTTCCAGGATCCCATCTAGAATAACACATTACAGTGAGTTGTCATGTCTACTTAAGCTCCTCTTGGTTGTCACAGTTTCTTAGATTTTCTTTGGTTTTGGTAACCTTGATAATTTTAAAGATTACTGGTCAGTTATTTTGTAGAATTTAGGTTTGTTTGATGTTTTTCTCATGGTAAGACTGGAGTAATATATACTTCAATATTAAAGAGAAGAAGAAAGTTTTAAAATTGTCACTCAAAAATGATTATAATCTAGTAAACTAATGTAAATTTGTAGGGAAATGAATGAAAAATTATAATATATTAATATCATATCAAAATATAGAGTTCAAGGAGCAGTTTTCTAACTTTTTGAAACCTCAATCTATAATAATAAATAGAAGTAACATTGTGCCTCAGTAGACATACACACATATAAATCTGAAAAAATAAGATCATCTATTTTTTTTTAAATTTCTTTAACTCCACTAAATTCATTCTACAATCATCTAATATGCCATGACTTGCAGTTCTAATAGACTGGTCTAATTTACTGTGTGTCACAGAGGAAATCAAATAGTCTTTTCTCTCACTCAGAGCTTTCGAGAGCATTTGATTGAATATTCCCAAAGACATAGGGGGAAACTGAGCAAAAATATTGGAGAGATAATATAATGTCTAATAACATAAAGTTCCCTCAAGAATTTCTTTACATCTGTTGGAAACACAAAAGGCTAAGTGAGAAGAAAATAAATACATGTTGTTGTGATTTTCATAATGGCCATTACAGTTAAATTAGGTGTGAATCAAGAATAAAAAAGTTAATTGCATGGATAAAGGTTGTACAGTAAGTCAATAGTAAAGAGAATAAAAACCAGGCATCTGTCCCCTGCAGTCACTATTACATATGTTCTGCAAATAGTTGATTTAGCAGGAAATTGCATTCTCTTTAATGTCTCTCATTACATAGGTCTGCTTTTCACTATAAAAGAGAAAATGTGTGTAGGGAATTCAAAACTATGTACAAATGATTTGGGGTCTCAATTTCATTTCTCCACTGAATATGAAAAAATTGCAAGAATCATGTAAAAATGTCCTCTGTTTCAAGTGACTTGCACTACAGCAGTCCCCACGGCAGAGTCCCACACTTGAGCTAAAAGGTAGTATTACAGGGATCATTTCCAAATGGAGATAAAAATAAGAGAAGAATCCTTCATCCTGCGTCCTACTAGGAAATGTGACTCAGAAGCATCTTTTCTTATTACTTCTTCTGTTTGTTTAAAGAGGTAAACACACATCTGGGGAGTATTTTCAAAAAGGGCAAATACAACAGGGATATTATCAAATGACTGGAGTATGATCTAGGCATGTGAGGAATTCTAATTCAGGTGTTTGGGGAATCTTATAAATTCAGTTCTTGTTAAGAGCCAAAACAGTAGCTCATTAGTAACATTTTTTAATGCCAGAAAAGAGATGTGGGTTCAGTTCCCAGTGTCTGTAACTACCTCTTCAGGCTATTTGGCACACGTTATATAGCAGAGGTTGCCTGAAAAAAAAGCTGGAGGCCAGGAAGTACGGCATGCTGCTCACCAATGGTTCTGCTAGCCAGGAAATGATCAGCATGTTGATAGGCCCTCTGATTAGCTATTCATGATGAGATGTACTGTTATGGTGCATGTGTGTGCATAAACCAGGAAGGGGTAAAGTGAAATGTAGAAAATAGATAGGCACAAGTGCCTTTTGTACTTGGCCAGTCTAGGTAAACATGAAGGTGATTTATCATGTCTAATTGTAGCACAAGCGCCTTTTGTACTTGGCCAGTCTAGGTAAACATGAAGGTGATTTATCATGTCTAATTGTAGATAAGAAATAATTACAGCCATTTCAAGACACTAAATAATCTACTTTTAATTCATATAAATAAAATAAAGTCCTAATCAGAAACAATTTGGTTTGTTGACTTTTGCTTGGCTAATTTTTAACAGGGCTTTTTATTTTGGTTATTATACTTTATTATTTTAAATCTACAATGTCGGTAACTTTATTTGTGACCTAGTGCTCCTTCTAATGATGATGACTTTTCAGTTTCTTAAAATATCTCTTGATGGTATTTTTCTACACTAAAACAAGATAGAAAAAAAGAAGTACTAGAATCTTTAAATGATCCTTTATTATATTCATAAACAACATATGAGCAAAGGGAGAAAATGGAACAAAAGAATAAAAGGAAATTCTCCATAAGGAATGATAGCATTCTGACAAACAGCTAAAAGTCTGCTGAAGTCACTGGTTTATATACTTGATTCAATTAATTCTTAAAGGAGACCTGAAGTTGTACGCAAAACTTTGAGTAAATATGTATTTGTGCATTTTTTTTCATGAAGCAAATGATCAATAGTTTTCATAGCATTTTGAGAGCATTCTTAAGTGGATCCATGACCAAAGTCGTCAAAATTCCCTTCTCCTTCCAAATATATCAGATTCATATGAGTTTTCCCAAACTTTCAAGAAACTAGATCATCTACGTCTTATAGAAATTATGTTTTGTAGTCAGATGAAATTCTTCAAGATTTTTGTCTTCAATTTCCCCCAGCTTTCTATTCTATTTTATTCTACATTGTCTTAGAGATAATTTCACTGTTTTATTGGTTTGTTGGTTTTAATTCTCCAGAGTTGGATGAATTTGCCTTTAAACTGTTGTACAAATGCCATTTTAAAACAAAGCCTATTCATTATTTTTTCCACAAAAAAATGGTTGGGTTGGGTTGAAAGGCATAATAAGGTATCTAGAGAATATGTGACAAAAGATGGGTATGGTAAGTAGTCTATGTCAGGGACTTTCCAAGAGGGAGATCAGCACACCACTGATAGGCCAGTGGAGCATGGCAATGAACAATTTAAGAACTGTCACTGTTCAGAGATACAGATAGATAAGCTAAAAAAAAAAATTGCATGAAGTAGCATGGAGACAGACATTAGGGGATTAGTTGCAGTCTCTGGAAGGTGGGAGGACAGGGGTTGACAAGAGAGAAAAGGAGTGGTTCAGGCTTGAGGGACTGGAGAAGTTCTAAGATAAGCAATTTAAGGAGTAACCTTGGCACAGGAGACCAGGGGCAGTCACCTGCTCCAGGAGCAAAGCGTAATTTCTCGATTTGGCCTCTATGGTCAGAGGCAGAATGGTAGCAATGACAACTTGTTGCTAACCATTTGGTAGTGAATTAAATTCTTGCTGGCAAGGGAGAATTTTGGGTCTAGAAGCAGTGGCAGGGTTGAGCTTAATGCCAAGAAGTCTGGCAAAAGGGAAGTAGCCAAATCCTGATGCTGTGGATATTTGACCTATTTCATATACATTTCTTTCAGTAGTATTTAATTATATTCTTTAATTAATGACATTTAGAACTTTCTAGTAATAGGTCCTCCTCTTATTACTGAGAATATGACATATGTAAAATACTCTTTGTTCCTTACTAAACATTATTAACAGTAAATTAAACCTAAGACAATTTTGATTTCTCAAAGTTTACAATGTCTGCCTCAGAGGGAGTTACCTATTAAAATGTTTATCTCAGTCATTTCTAACTGTGGGTCACATATTCTAAATCAAGAAATACAGAATATCCTTTAAACTTGAAATATTGCTCTGTTACCCAAACTTCACATTTAAAATGTTCCTTTCAAAGGGAAAACATCTGTCAAAATTTGTTAAATAATATTTTCAATAAATGCCTTATTTCCCCATTCTTTTACTGTGGCCCCATTATTAAATCAATCTGCCAAAGCATACATTTTTACTTACTTTCATTGTCTCTTCACAAATTGGTATAGATGTGGGTGTCAACCTTTTCTTATATAACACTACTTTCTGAAAAATATTTGCTAAATTATTTCATAACTACTAATTTAAAAATAAAGCATGCACTAAAATTTTTTGTAATCTACAATGCAAATCAGAATGTTGGATATGGTGGGGTTGTGATTCTACTCCTCAAAGCTCCTATTCTGAATAAGATGCTGCTAGTCTCTTTTAGTTTTTGTATCAGCCTGTTGACTTTGCAATCTGAAAGCTCTTGATCATTAATGATCTGTAGCACATCTGTATGCATGATATTGTCTTTCATACTCCTCAACAATACAAAAACATTAGGCACGTATCACAGAGCTCTTTTAATATATTTTCCATGCAACAGTGCTTTTCTAAAATGCAACACATTTTTGCATAAAAAATAAGATTTTATTGTGTGGGGATAATCAGGTAGTTATGCTGAACTAATTGAGCTTTTTCTCTTTCTGACAGTCCCCAGATACAGTAATTGGGGAATTTAGTCATTCCTTAGATCTAGGAATAATGAGTTCTCTACCTTTGGTCACCATTAAAGATTTCCTTACACTGGAATATCCAGGCCAGGCAAGCTCATTAACAAGCAACATTCCAATCCATTGATTACATAATATGAAATAATAGGCTATCTGTCTGTTCATTCGTATAAAACCATTCATTAAAACTGAGCTACTCTGCATATAATGTAAATTGATTGTGCCACTTGCCACTGTTATTTTCATTATATAAATTAACCTGAAAAAAGTGTATTTTTTTCTTTACTATATAAAGCAAAATTAATTAAAAAATGATCACAGGGAAGTGATAATGTACTAGCTGGGATAACTTGGCTTTATTTCTTTAGAGGAAGTCTTTTTTTTCTCTAAATTGGAATCACATTTTAAAAATTCTATTGTCATAATTTTTAGACATTCCACTTCTTTTTCTATTTATTTCAAGTCCTGATTGTGTTCCAGAATTCAGTCTTGATGCTCCATAATCATACAAATCCCCTATTCTGAAAGGAATATTCAGTTCAAAAAGAGAGAGGAAGAGCCTGGGAAATTCATTTAGACTAATAGCATATTTATTTAGCACTGAAGGGCAACATTCTTATTATGAAAAGATATTCTATTTTTTCCCCAAAATGACAAATAAGCTAGTGAGAAGGTGGCACATCTTCTACCTTTGGCTATTTTTCTCTGAAGCTCTGACCTACTTCTTACACTGTTGTGGAAATAGTTGTTGTTTTCCTCTATTTCTTTCCCTCTCTCTATGTCACTTCTTTCAATAGTTCTCTATATGCATGATCAAAGGAATGGAAGCTTGAGTGTTCTTGTGTGCACCCAGCATCAGAAATGCAAGTACATGATGACTTCTTTGGGTGAGCATAAGGCTTAACTTCAAATCTATGTTTAGAGATTTAAAAAATATTCTTATTATTATTTTTAATATTTCTAGTTTCAATAGATGCATACTTGTAAAAAATGTTGTGCCTTTTATTCTTATTCTCTCCATTCTCTGGCTTGTTTGGGGCATCCAGAAAATAAGACTAAACTGATAAGAAGCTCAAGAAAAGGCATGATTAATTTAAAGTAAAGAACATTAACAAGTGAATGCAATTATCTGCCTGTTTGGCAACAGCCACCAGAATAAAAACCACAGGGGCCAAAAAATAAATAAATACATTTTTTAAAGGAAGAAAAGAAGTATACCTAAACATGTTTTCTGCAAGCTAAGTGAACAAAGCCGTAGTTTCTTAAGAGCTATTGCATCCACTCTTAGGACTGAAGCATTAAATCATCCCAAGCCTATCTGTCAGCCAATCAGGAAATCTTTACATTTTAGCTGGGTCTTTAGCACAGCAATCAAGGTACTCTCACAGGTTGTTTTCTTGTAGCATAAAGTTTAATGCACTGTATAGCAAGCACATGGTTGAAAACTGGCCAAGACGGACAGGGACTTGGCAGACACTTTCTGGAGCTCCTAGTGCCAACAAGATGTGTTTGCTAGGTAAAAACAAATAAGAACCAAAATTTTTTCCAGCCTGCACAGATAAAAGGTTCCTGGGGTGTGCTGAGTGTTAGATTGCTGTCCTAAAACCCTTCATTTTGTGCTCTTGTTCTGAGTTGCGTTTTTGTTGCAATGGGTTCCCTGCCTAGGAACTTGCTATACCCTGCTGCGTTAACCATGATGGGCAGGTGGCATGAGGGACCACCAGTTGATTTGACAGTAGTCCAGTGGCGCTTAGGACGACCTTTGCCACAAGAGGGTGGTATACATTTGTGGAAGGTAGGTGATGTTTTAATCCCCACCCCTACCTCCCCTTTTAAATTTGTCCCTGTCTTCTCAGTCTTTCACTTCTCACTTTTCTCTAGAAATGCCTCCAATGGCCATTCTACAAGCTTACATTGCAGTGTCACATTATCAGCTTCAAACATATCAAAAAGCAATCAAAGTGACCATCTTGCAGGCGGGGCAGGTGGTAATTCAACAGAGTTAAAGTCTATAAGACACTCTGGCAAATATTAGAAAATGTCCCCTTAAAGCCCACAGATAAGAGTACGGAACGTTTTATCAGTATTCAATTGTCTATGTAAAAGAAGGAAACGGGATTAGCTGAAGGTTAGCATTTATTCACTAATATTTATGTCATTAAAAATTGTAAGAATACTGTTATTTTATTTATAAATAGCTTATTGAATCTCCACTGTATTTCAAGCATCAAGGATACAGCAATGGACCAGAGACAAAGCCCTGCTCTCATGGAGCTTACAGATGAGTGGGAAAGACAAAAAACCTAGCATATTTACAAACACATATATATGTCAAGTGGTGGTTAGGTGTTAAGAAGGAATGTAAATCAGGTTAAAGAGAAAAGGGTGGTGCTATGTAGATAAAACAGTTACGTAAGGCCCATCCAAATCCAATATAAAAGTGAGTTTGTATAAATTGAATAGTATTTATCTATTCACTCAACATATGTATATATAATGCTTACATATAATGGAAAACAGGTATATTATTTGGTACTTAAGCTATACTATCTACATCCTTCAGGCATTATTTTTTGCCACTCTGGCAAAACATAAATGTTGAGATCTTAGGTTTTGATATAATATACTTATTTTTGTGTCTTACTGTAGTATGATATATAATGGGAAATTACTTAATTTATCTAAGTCTCAGTTTTCTCATATATAAAATGGTATTTGTCCCATAGATTTGTTATGTATATAAAGGAAATAACAAATGAGAAGCACCTAGAATAATGCTAGGAACACAATTCATACTTATTGAATGTGGTATTGAAATTGTTTAAATAAATGCATGGCCAAGTATTGCAAGCTAAAAATTAAACATCAATTACATAATCATGGGAGCACTTTTGGGTTTTTTTAAAAGTTATTATAGCCTTCCACTTACTTTAATGGTAGCATTTTTAAAAATGAATACTTACAGACTGTGATGAAAAAAAATAGCTGCTGTTACTTTTCTACAAATAAAGGCAAGTTAACTATAAGGCCCCTTTTTCAATATATTATTAGTTAAATTAACAAAATTATTTTGAGAATTCTCTTTCTATACCTTTTACAGATGAGGTATGTTTAGGAGCAGGGGCAGAATGTTATGGATTATACTGCAGTAAGGAAAGAGAGTAGTGTCTGTATTTCTTTTTCCTGAAATATCTTTGTATTCTGCCACAGCCTTTGGTCACCAAGATCCTCAGACTTTTGAGTCCTCCTTGTCCCAATTTTAGATCCTCTCCACATTTCTGACCCCGTCTGATAGTAGACGGGAGCCCTCATCTGCTTTCCCAGTACTACCGAGGACTGTGAAGCTGCTGTCAGGCTTCAACCTCATGCTGGACAGGACGTGGATAAAAGGTTTACATTCTTGCTGTATTATATACTCAGAAGGGAGGCTGAAGTCCACACCCAGGATTCCTCCTGTACCCTCGATGTAGTAATATCGGCTACACCCTTACCTACCAAGTGTTTTGGCCTCTAGTTGGGACAGGTGTAATAACTCCTTTTCAAACAAGTATCTCTGAGTCATTCTTACCAAATCTCTTTTAACCTAGAAGAGTGGTCCTTAAGGGTGCAGCAGAATCATCTAGGGGGATTTTAACGCATAGATTGCAGTTCTCTACTCCCAGGGTTTCTGATTCAGTAGGTCCCGAATGGAGCCTGATAACTTGAATTTCTAATAAGTTTCCAGGTGATGCTGATGTTGCTGGTGTAGGAACAATAACTGGGAAACCACTGACCTGGATGATCCTTATTTCCTTTTGGGCTGGAAGATCATCATGGTGAATTTTCCCTTCTTTGTATTTTATAACATAAATTGTATTTCTCAGCCTTTCAAAATTGCTCTTAACATTTAAAACCAAACTTTTGGAATTCTAGAAAATCTTTTTCTCTCTCACCAAAAGACCAGTGGTTTTCTCTTTTTTCCTTACTATATTTTGGATCTGTTTCAAGCTAAGATTAATAAAATGAAATACCAGGAGGAAGAACTAGATTTCTTTTCCAATTTCAAATGTACTTTTCAATTTGGAAAAAAACCAACAAACAATACATTTGCATGTATTTGAAAAGTATTTATTGTTTAAGTATTCTCTGTTTTAACCTTCTGATTGCTAAGTATGATTTAGTCACTAACAGTCTTCCAAACTCTGGAGGTATCATACTGTTTTGCAATTATGTTCTGTTAAATAACGCTTAGGCAGATTACAAGTACTTAGCTAAGTCAATATGAGCAACCGTTTACAATCTGTTATATTTTGCTTATGGTAATTTTTAGGAGGTTATGTTAGATGCACAAATAAGCTAGCTGAACCTGCTAAACGAGAGTGCATGCACTTAATCCTTTTTCTCTTACCGCATTTAAATTAGACCATAAGAATTGCTCTTTTTATAGCATGTCCCTAAGAGTCAACATGAACACCTGGGCCACTGAGGGGAGTATCATACATAAATGCACACATGCAGAAACATACACATATACATTCACACATTTTGGTAAATGGTGCTGAGACGAAACCAGATACAGCACATATACACAAGAGCTTGCCAATATAATGTATATGAATAAAAATAATATATAATTCAAACTTTTAATTTTCCTGGCTTCAAGCAGACTAGACAATGTACTTGTTCTAAATGTTTAATCATCATTTTTTTCAAGTAGCCTCAAATTTAACTGGGATCTAATTATAGAGTCTCTATTTTGATTACTTAGATTTAGGGATGAAATTTTCATTGCTAGATTTTTGTTTGTGTGTTTGATTAGTCAGTAATTTTTCAGACAGACTCACTATATTGTAAAAATTCATGGCTACCCTTGACCAGCAATGACCTTGAGTGTTTGTATGGAATTTGCACCTATATGGTATAAAAATATAGTTAATATACTTTAATATTTGAAATTGATGGTAACAGTAGAGGATCAGGTTGAAAGGCCAGTATATACTCTGAGGCAATCAATTATGAAAGCTGCCTTCTGCTAAGCAGGTGAGGTTGCTGCTTTCATGGCATGCCTTTGTATTTGAAGCCCTATCTGTTGTCTATCAGTCTTTGTATTACAGATCTGCAGAGACTTTTTCCCCCAAAATGGTATCAGTCCATCTCATATTCCTCCCTGCCAGCTGCCTGTTTCTATTTCTGTTTATTTCAAGCAATCAACAACTCCTTTACATTTCTACAGGCTGAGTTTCTGTGGTCCAGTCTTTCTTTTGGTTGGAAAATATATTGGTTTCATTTGAGAGTAGGTCTAGTAAGCATGGCTATAATACCAATTGATGCATTTTCGTCCAGGATCTTGATAATTTCAGTTCCATTTTGCTAACTGAAGACAACATTAACACAGTGCCTCGCAATAAATCCTGTCCAAATACTGAACAAAGGGAGTGATAATGTTCAAGGACTCTCTAAGCTCTGAGGATGCATTATTATTCTTAGAGTCTGTGTTAATCTTCACTGCCTCCCGTGGGTGCCATTTATACTAGTGATCTATTATTTTGCCTACCCAACAACCATATCCCTTTCATTTGGTAAAAGCACCTTGCCTTTCTTTTAGAAGATAACTTTTCTCAACCTTAATTCATGTGATTTGAGGGGAGCTGACTCAACCTTGAACTTTAGTAATACATGTGACCCAGATGTGGACATTTAGGGCACTTCAATTTCCTCACTAAACTCATTACCTCAGCTGGACCAGGGAGAGCCTTACATGTGGATTTTACTATCAAGAGGAAAAGGAAGTAATTTGTTTTTTTCCAAAAAATGTCTCAGCTGATACAATATACTTTTGGTGTCACTAGTTATCACTTGGCACTACTTGTGATTGAGGATAGCTGCCTAAAAATAAAGTCAACAGAGATAAAAGCAAAGCAGTGGTGAAGAGTTACTCTTAGAGAGCTATCCTTGAATATCTCATTTGAACACCTACATCAAGCCATACCTAAAGCCCACTCTTAGACTTCCCTGTTATACCAGCCAAGCACTCTATTATTGCTTGCATCAATTTGAATTGGGTTTCTGCCACCCACAACTAAACTGTATTATAAAGTACACTGATTAAAACAGTATCCCTAGTCCCAAATGCTAGTGTTGTGAGTAACACAAACAACAAAAGCATGATAGAACCATAAACTTTAGGATAAAGCCAATGGGTTATCCTAAGATAAAACACTGTTTTACTGGCATTAACACCTTACATTTCACCTACTACTAAGGAGTCATTTGAGGTGATATGCATGTGCATTCAAGTATGAGACATGCTTCCTCTTTCTTATCTTTCTTTTCATTTATAGTTATCTCCTTGGTTTACCTGAGTACCATGTAGCTACTTTGGTTTCATATATTTAGTGATATTTTGTCTTTAATTAAGCCAGATTTCTTTAATAGGAAGCTGATATATAAATATAACACAGTATAGTGGATACTGAATATGAGCTATGGAAGTAACAGAATACAGTGAGAGCTCTGAGCCATGCAGGTCAGGAGAGAGTTGCAGCCAAGTGTAGTATTTGCCCAGCAAGACCCTGGTTTTCAGGACGATTGTCATTTCATTGTATTACACTGAGCTTTTAAACAATTCATAATTTATTGCATATCTTCTTGAATGTGCGCTTCTAGGGCAGAGTTAGCAGTGTCGACACTTTCCCAAATAACTTTATCAAGGTCTTCAGTGTACTCCTATGAACCCTAGGAGTAGAAGAGTTTCGCTTATTGTCCAAACTCTGGGTCCCAGGCTTTTTGTTTTATAACTGATCAGAGTGGAATAAGGGCTGGAAAGAGTCACTTTTACCTCTATGCCTTTGGCTTCATTTATGCACCCAGGGACTGATACTTTTGCTGACTGGAGTATTTTCCCAATATGTAAAGATAGTTTTTAAGATCTCAGAGTCCTCTGAATTGTGATAAACACATATTCTAACCCTCACTTTCATGCTTACTATCTGGGAGTCCTTGGGACTTAGGTTCCTCCCTTGTAAACTAGGATGACCTTAAGAGACTATTTTTGGGGTGGTAGTTATTATTATTAAATTAGATAATCCTAATTAGTCCACAAAATGTGATTTATTAGTATTAGTGTGAGTATTATAGTCCAATGTAAAAAATAATCATCTAAAAGGAGTCCAATTCTCAGGCAAAGATTTTTTTTAGAAGTAATTCTAAGATGTGAGAGTCATTCAAAAAAATGTTCTCTGACTCATACATGCTATATCATGAAATTATTTGCCTGAGGTTACTACTTGATTTATATGTTCTCCCTGACCTCTCCCACTCTTTTTCCTGTGTGAATACACCGTAAGTATATTATCGACCGTATGTTTCTACTTGCATTCAGTGCCCAGAGTGTGCACAAACATGAAATGTTTCCCATGAGGGAAGAGAAACAAAGACCCTTGAGACAAATGAATCTCCCAGAGCAAAGGAAAGATGCTCTTCTCTGGAATTCAACATAGTCATGGAATCAGAGCACACAAGAAGTGATCTATCAGTACAGCCTCAAGGTCACAATTTCCAATTCAGAGAATCACCCAAGAGAGGGTTTCAGAATTACTAAGTGCTCTGGGACAGCAGCAGAAAGCAGTGCAGGAGGAAAGACCATTTATAAAAGTGAACAACTACAGTGAATGCTAAATTTTTTCTCCTTTCTGGGCAAATGACAGAAGAGGCTATCATATAAAATGCGAAGTGATAGTAATTATGACTTATTGGAGGTGTTTCAATACATTACCATTGGTGATGATGATAAACAGAGTTATCCAGGACAGGAGGGAGAGTTGAACAAAACACAAATTCTAAAAGAACATAAAAGAAAGAGACACAAGATAATAGAATTATTTTCTTAAAATAAAGAAAAAGGGGAAGTAGGAAAAAAATTTGGAGGCCCGAGTGAGATAAAGCATTAAAATTTTAGCATTCAGGAGTTTGGAGGATCAAACTTGTTAAGTTTAATAAAAATGTATTTAAGCACTCTCACTAGAACAAACATTTATATGTTATTTGAAATATTTTTTATAAATAATTAATACTTAAACTAATATTAATGATATTGTTAATGATATGTTACCTTTACATAGGCCTTCTATGTTTTTCATTAACTCTTAATACCATGATTTTAATCAGTCCCAGAGAGAATAAGAGGCTTGTCAAGACCACAGAGCAAATAAATGGGTCAGAATTGGGACAAGAATTTATATTTTCTAAGTACTCAACCAAAGATTCTGCCATCACATTACATACTCTCAAATAGATTTTTCCCAATTTCATAAACATTTAACATGGAGACTACCATCTCAGTAGGCCTTATTAATATGTATAATCCCATCAATTTCCTAAATTCAGGGTAAACCGACTAATAACTATATTGGTTATTATTTGTCTCCTTGGGGACAAACTATACTGAGTGTGTTCTAGTAATAATTTCTTGTTGTTCTTAGCAATACATACATTTATATAATTGGAAATGGTATGGCTTAATTTATAGTAGGAGTGTGTGATGTATCTGGGAGATTGGAATTGTTTCATTTGGTCAAAACGGTCAGCTGTGGATCTTTGGTTTGGTAAGTTTCACTGCATCTTAAGTGCAAAGCAAGAGTAGACATGTTGATTTGAGATTGAGACTTCAGAGAAATGTCATAAGAATGTGACCAGGGAGAAAGCTTTGAGGATAGAGTTGAAATTAATCTATAAGATTGGGGATATGCAGGGAATTCAATATTTTAAGCACAAAACTATCCAAACAGCTATCCCTATGCCAGTTAAAATTGACAGCTCTTATTACAATTGTTACTTTGTAATGAAAGTGTCTAACTTAAAAAAAAAATCTCCATTAAGCTTATAAACAGAATTTTACTGTCTAGCTAAGCGGTATTACAATTTTTCTCTTCTAATTGTTTAACTTAGAGGATTTAGGATATAATTATCTCTCATTGTTGTGATACAATGATTATCAATGATATCGACAAATACACTAAAATAGCGTTCTCCATAATTACTTCATATGTATCTTATTAGATTGTATTCTTCTCCTGCATATTCTTCTTCTTCAAATGCATCATCGAACTATTCTTTCCATTAAAACTCACCTCCTGGGCTTCCCTGGTGGCGCAGTGTTTGAGAATCTGCCTGCCAATGCAGGGGACACGGGTTCGAGCCCTGGTCTGGGAAGATCCCACATGCCACGGAGCAACTGGGCCCGTGAGCCACAATTACTGAGCCTGCGCGTCTGGAGCCTGTGCTCCGCAACAAGAGAGGCCGCGATGGTGAGAGGCCCGCGCACCGCGATGAAGAGTGGTCCCCACTTGCCGCAACTAGAGAAAGCCCTCGCACAAAAAAAAAAAACGAAGACTCAACACAGTCATAAATAAATAAATAAAAGAACGTGAATTTCTTTAAAAAAAAAAAAAAAAACTCATCTCCTTCTCATCTGAATAATTTCCCCAGCTGTCCAGATCCATCTGTATTTTTGATCAAGCTGATTTATTATCGCTAGCTTCTAGCGTTTTATTATTACAGATTTGGATGTGTACTCGTTTACATTTTCTACTGACTGCTTAATGAATATGTTGAATAATACCAATTCACATTCTAATCCCCAGAGACCTTCCTTGATACTTCTATCTTCCAATGAGGTATAAAATAATTTAAGTTTTCTATTTGCTGGGCTAATTTGTATATTCTTACGGTGCCATTATTTGTATGCAAGAAAATCTTAAGTACTGAAACCCGTCATTTAACTAGACTTTTTTCAACTCTCAGCTGTTAGAAAAAAGAAGAAATTAATGGCACAACAGTAGCTAGCAGGCATTGAGTTTAAAAACTACTACTTTACAGAGTCCTGGCTCAGTTTTGCTTTAGCTCAGTCTCCTTTATCTTCAGTAGCTAAAATGACAAAGTTTTAAATGGTAAGACTTGGGTACAACAATATCCCCAGGCACTCTATTAGGAAAATATGCCACAGACCCTACGGTAAACTGAAGGAAACTGGACCTGCTCGCTTCATGGGGAGGATGCTATCTGGGTAATATTCCATCCTCCACCCCTGTGCATATATACATAACTACCCAGAGAGAAAAATCAGTAAATCTTTTAGACAAGCAAAGAATTATGGAGACCTGGGTCACTGTCTCTTCATGATTAGATAAGGTGAGCTTGCTTGCTTAACTTAAAATGACTAATCTCTGGTTCATGAATTGTGGATTTTGAATAAAAATCTTTTTCACACATTTCTGTGGAAATATAATACACCTGGGCACATAATCTCCTCTATCCTACATTTTAAAAAGTTCTACCTAAATCAACTCCATGGTAGTGTGGGTGTGTATATTCTAATGCTATTTTTTCTTCAGAACAGAGAACTTAACAGCTAAAAGCGAGTCTGACATTATCATGGCCAAGCTCAGCATTATACTTGAGTCTGTCCTTCAAAGCAAACCCTCCCCTCTCTACCTCTGCTGTACTGGTTGCTGCTTCCTATGTATCACTTTACTTCCTTAAGAAAATATTAAGACAGTAACACAAATGTGCAATCTCTAATCTTGGTCCTATATCTTTATTACCTATTTCCAACAAACTTTAAATTCCAGCTCTAATCAAGAAACTTGATCAGATTCTCAAGAGACTTTATCAAGCAGGACTTGTTTGGAATGAGCGTATATAATCAGCCTAGGGTAAGGCGAATGTATATCTAAAACCCAGAATAAAGCATTGAGGGATTTGCATTTCAATAAGTATAAATGAGGTAGTAAAGTAATGATGACAAAGGAAGCATTTTCTAAATGGAGAATATATCATAAAAAATAAAAGAAGAAAATATAATACATGTTGTCTGATTTATATGTAATTAAAAGTTAGAATAAGAAGGGGAGGATGCTTAACCTGTCTATTAGAGCAAGCAAACTCTACTCTGGATTACTTTGGTTAAATTATATAACCAAACCAATCCCTGTTATGTCATTTTAAAAACGGCAATTATAAATCCTGAATTGCTCCTAGGGTTTAAATACAAAAGTAGATATAAATCCCCTATCAAAGTGGCTTGTTCATAATAGGTAAGTGACCATAAAATCTTAGCTACATACCCTCTTCTGCCCCAGAGCAGTACTTTGTGGACATATCTCTAACTATTTAAATTAAAGCATAATGAGGAGGGTGTGCTGGAAACAAAGTGACATAGATTACAAAGAACTAGGAACACATCGTTAAGTCTAAAAACTCCAGAGAGGAACCCTATGGTATGCCAATTCACTGGATCAGTGAACCTTGTATTAATATAGCAGAAACATGGCAACAGATACTCAATAAAACCATTATACTAGGTATAGTATAACACTAGCCAATATAGATTGCTATTGGGTTACTTCACGTTTATCTATTTAAAGAGCAGCTCTATTTATTTATTTATATTTTAAGTTCTTTGAAATATTGTTGGCTCTTAAAATTGTCATAGACCAAGCAGTGGAAGTTTGTCTGGGCTTGAGGGAGTTTAGTTTTTATTTCTGGTACCACAAGTGGGCAAACATTGCCTCAACATTTTTACATCAGTAGGGTATTTAAAAATCATTTGAGAAAAAAAATATGGTTTCCCATTTTTGCCTAAAGATATGCCATGAAATTCTCCAGAAAGTTCAACAGAGCAACAAAATCTAGTCTGCAGAACAGAAGTAAGTGACATGAAAAAATATTTTGGAGACAAAAGTAGAGAATTTTTTAAAGAAATTGTGCATCATTGTATCACCAATATTATTGATGTCACTGCAGGGCATATTATTCTTAGGTAAAATACAGAGAATGACAATTCTGTGATTCAAAAGAGCCAGACTCTGAATGGAAGGTTTTAGGAGTAACTAAATCAAATTATTTCTCTTATATTTTATTTTTAATGTATATACAAGAGTGATATATGAAACAAAAGTCTGAATTGAGTCTGAAAGATATCTTCCTACAGGTATAAAATAAACAAAAACATATTGCGATAACTTTTAATTGGCAGTGTTCTCCTATTGTTCTTTCTTAATTGTAATTATCATAACAGTGTCATAAATTGACTGTGTTTTGGATTTAATGAAGTACAGTAGCTGCTCAGATGCTAGAAAATAGTGACCTAGACTGTATCCTAAGATGAGTATTTTTATGAATATATTAGAGTTCTTCCTTGTCTTTCCTCACTAGCGTAGGTATAGCAAACAAAAGAAACACCACTGTGGATACCACAAAAAGTTACAAGATTTACATTTTTGGACATGATAGGAGAGTGATACCTCAGAAGTGTGAATTTTTTAATGATTCTAAAATACACAATAAAACAGTCTTATTTTTCAGAGATTTAAAAATAATATAAAGTAAGTCTGCTAGGCAAAGAGAAAGCTGAAAAAAATCAGAAGAAAATGATTTACATGGCCAAGCATATAGATTAAATGAAAACACAGAGATACTTAAGTCCAAATTTGCTCAATTGTGGCCTCCATTTTGCACCTGCAGTGTGTGGGCACCATTTAAATGACATAACATCTGGCACATTGTTAGTGTAGTAATCGACAACTGCAGAACATTTAAATTGTGGCTGTACTTATGGAGAAAGAGAGAAAGTGCAGTTAAAAAGATGTGAGTCTAAGATAGGTTTAAACTCACAATATCCACATAACTCATTCTTCAGAAGAGAGACTGAAGCTAAGTCTGAACTGGATCAAAGAGGGAACTCAAGGTTATGAAGCTACAAGGAGTTCAGTCATGGGGTGGTAGAAAGAGGATAGGCTTTAGAAATGATCAGATGTCATTTCACATACACTTCCTAGGTGTAGGAAGTTGAAGCAACTACTTAAACTCTTTGTATCACAAGTCTTTCTGTTGTAAAAAGAAAATAATAGAAAGGGTGTGGATTTATAGTGAGAATTATAGTAGTATGCTGAAAAGTAAGAGGCTCTATGAATTGTAGTTTGCCTTCTCAACCTTCTTTTTTCTTTCTTATATTTCTATCCCTAGATTTTATATAAAGTGATGATAATTTTTATGTATTTAACTTAAGTGTGTTTCAATTTGACTTATAAATTCACCTACTTCATACTCTGGGGACTTGGGAATCATTCATTCTAAACCACATATCAAAAGCCTCTTTTTTGCGAATTAATATGCCAGGTGCTGGAATTACAATTGTGAGCACAAAGAAACAAGGACCCTAGGCTTGTTATAACCTATTGAGTAAGACAGACATTAATCAACTGTACAAAAAAAAATTTAGTGACATTACAAATGCGACAAGTGCCATGGATAAGGGATATAGCTTGTAACATGAGAGGGTGCAGAAGTCAAGGAAGTCAGGGAAACATTTCGGAAATTGAAGGAGGAAGAGAAAATATGTAGGCAAAAGGCAAGGGAAGAGCATAAAAGCAAGAGAAAAAAAGAGAAAGTTCTTTCTGGCAGAAAGGAGCACTATATATGAAATCAAAAGAATATGTTTGGTATTAAACTGATGCTATGGATGAAACATTACATACTTGAAAAACTTATAGAGGTCTTTATCAGATTATGTGGAAAAAATAGTAAAGTTATCTATACAGTATAGGGTTGAAGTCATGAGTTATGTTCAAAATGTGTTTGAAATTTTTAACAGTGAAAGTATTCCTGAAAATGTAAATTGTGCCAATAATGGACATTTTGAGGGCAGTTAGATTAATTTAATTCACAATGACATCCCTTTGAGTTCCAAGTTCTAAATTTGGGAGAGATATAAAATACAAGCATGAGTGGGAACACTAGAATTTGGCATGACAAATGTTCACATGTACACCCTTCCTCTGCTTGATCATTCCTACTTTTCTCAGTACTTAGTTCAATGAGTGTCAGAAAGAGAATAGGAAAAGAAAAGAGTTTCACTGCTAAGCTGGACTGAACTATCATTTCTGCGAGAGACTGTATAAATATAGTAGTACAGTAATATATGTGTATGTGTACCTCCACATGAAGTATTGATGTAAGAGTAATGCAGCTGTTGAGAAGCAGTCCAAAATCTGAGCTGGAGTATGGATATTTTTCAAGGTTACAAATCTTACATGAAAAGATGCTCAACATCACTAATCATTAGAGAAATGCAAATTAAAACTACAATGAGGTATCACCTCACACCAGTCAGAATGCCCATCATCAAAAAATCTACAAACAATAAATGCTGGAGAGGGTGTGGAGAAAAGGGAACCCTCTTGCACTGTTGGTGGGAATGTAAATTGATACAGCCACTATGGAGAACAGTATGGAGGTTCCCTAAAAAACTAAAAATAGAACTACCATACGACCCAGAAATCCCACTACTGGGCATATGCCCTGAGAAAACCATAATTCAAAAAGAGTCATGTACCACAGTGTTCATTGTAGCTCTATTTACCATAGCCAGGACATGGAAGCAACCTAAGTGTCCATCGACAGATGAATGGATAAAGAAGATGTGGCACATATATACAATGGAATATTACTCAGCCATAAAAAGAAACGAAATTGAGTTATTTGTAGTGAGGTGGATGGACCTAGAGTCTGTCATACAGAGTGAAGTACGTCGGGAAGAGAAAAACAAATACTGTATGCTAACACATATATATGGAATCTAAAAAAAAAAAAAAGGTTCTGAAAAACATAGGGGCAGGACAGGAATAAAGACGCAGACGTAGAGAATGGACTTGAGGACACGGGGAGGGGGAAGGGTAAGCTGGGACAAAGTGAGAGAGGGGCATGGACATATATACACTACCAAATGTAAAACAGATAGCTAGTCGGAAGCAGCTGCATAGCACAGGGAGATCAGCTCAGCGCTTTGTGTCCACCTAGAGGGATGGGATAAGGAGGGTGGGAGGGAGACGAAAGAGAAAGGAGATAGGGGATATATGTATACGTATAGCTGATTCACTTTGTTATACAGCAGAAACTAACACACCATTGTAAAGCAATTACACTGCAATAAAGATGTAAAAATAAATAAGTAAATAAGTCAAATTACATAAAAATTTCAATAACAATAAATATAATAATAGTGCTGAAATACAAAATCTTAAGGGAAGTAGAAAAATGTGATTGTACCTTAAACCTCTGGGATGGACACCATAAATTAGACAAATGATACAAAGAGTGTTTTAATTTAGTTAAAATCTTATTCTAAATTATCAGTCTCAACATATTCCGCTCATACAATATATTAATGTAAGTCATATACTTATGTTTTAATAAGAATAAGCTTCCCCAAACCACTGTCCATAAGATAAACAACATCTAGAAAGGAAATACAGCTATTTAGCAAAATTAACACTAAAAAATTAATAATTCTGTATACTTATTTTTTACAACAAATCTTTGAATTCTGTGAGATAAATATTACTACTTCAATACTGAAAATAATGAAATTGAGATCCTGAATATTTAACTTAGATGTCCAAAGTCATAAAGTTATTGAGTCTGGCACATAGCAATTATATGATAAATATTTATTGAATTAATAAGCCCATGGAGTATCTTAGTATAAAACCTAGATCTCCAGGACGCCATAGCATCTCACTGCATAAAAAAGATAGTACTATCTGATAGCAGAAAACTTAAATAGAAGCCTATTTAAGAGTTTCCTTCATTGAATCATTTGTTTATGTATTCATTCATTCACTTGTCCGTTCATTTTATTTCCCCTAAGTTTGTTGATAGCATATTACATGTGAGGAATTTTGTTAGGCATGGAGGTGCATCAAAACACAAAACAGTTATGTCCTCAGTCCTCAGGGAGTGTATAGTTTTTCAGGGAATATAGACAATTACACAAGTAATTACTGCATAGGTTAATGTAGGAAAAGTAAAGAATGCAAGAGAATAGGGCATAATAATCTGGGGTTGGTGGAGAGAGGCAGTGAGAAAAACTCAGAAGTGCTTTTAAGTCATGTTCTCACCTAAGAATGGGAATTAGCCAAGTGAAGGTATACAAAATTTGGCGGTTAGGTAGGAGAGTACTGTGTAAAGGAATAGCATGTATTAAGAAAGTCTGTAGGTTACAAAAAGAAACTGAGTATGAATAGAACATAAGAGTACAAGATGGACAGTGGAAAGGCATGAGGATATAGAGGAAGACAGGAGCTAGAAAATGAAGACCCTCATGCAGCTTATTAAGATGTACCCTCAAAGCAATAGTTTATTTTGTATTAGAGGATTGGTTAAGCAATAAAGCATCATCGTTAGAGCTGCATTTTTGTTTGTTTTAAAGATTCTTTTACAGAGGTTTTATATGGACAAAGTTTTAGGGAAAAAAACCAAAATCATTTATGTAGGGATACCAGTTGGTTTCAATGGTATTGGAGAAAACAAAATCACTAGGAGATATGCTTAAGACATTGTCTGCAAGCCATTGTATGGGATTGGAAAGAATGATTCCAGAGATTTTGACTGCAGTAACCAAGTGTGCTGCAGTGCTAATCATGGAGTATGGGAACAGTTATGGAAGAGAGAGTTAGGAGATAGCATGATAAGCTTTGCTCATATTGAGTTTGAAATGTCTACCAGACATCAAGTGGAAATTTCTATTGATTATTTAAATAGAGGGATCTGAGACTGAGGAGAAAAATGTGGTATGGAGCTAAAATTTTTTTTTTTTTTAAAGTATTATTTATTTATTTATTTATTTATGGCTGTGTTGGGTCTTCGTTTCTGTGCGAGGGTTTTCCCCAGTTGCGGCAAGCGGGGGCCACTCCTCATCGCGGCGCGCAGGCCTCTCACCATCGCGGCCTCTCTTGTTGCGGAGCACAGGCTCCAGATGCGCAGGCTCAGCAGTCGTGACTCACAGGCCCAGCCGCTCCACGGCATGTGGGATCCTCCAGCAGTCGTGACTCACAGGCCCAGCCGCTCCACGGCATGTGGGATCCTCCCAGACCAGGGCTCGAACCCGTGCCCCCTGCATTGGCAGGCAGATTCTCAACCACGGCGCCACCAGGGAAGCCCTGAAATTTTTAAAAAATAAATAAAATAGGGAAAAAAACCCATTAATGTGCTAGTGCTCACAGTCTTTCCTCTGAAGGATGAGGCTTTGGGATGGCTTTCCAATTCTGAATCCCAGAGTTAGAGCAACACTGCCTATGGCAAATATTGCAGATTGGTTCGATCAGCATCGCTTTCTGTAAACTAGAGAATGGAAAGGTGAAATCTCATTTCTCATACTCTTGAAGCTAAGTTTTCAAAAGTGCCAGATTTGCACCAAGCAGATTCCCATGCAAGACTTGAAAGGCAGAACTAAGATTATAGGGCAGAGGTCATGAGGCTTCTCTAGCAAGCAAAGCCAGAAAACTTTTTCCTTTTTTTTTTTCTCATTCTCTCTCTCTCTCTAATGGCAGCTGTATAAGGATCTCTGTTCTCCAGTGTTCGGTATCTTGGGTGGTGAGAACCAAAAAGCTATTACTACTGCAGGACTGCAAGAAAATATTTCGTTGGTGTGACTGGACAGTTCTGTTTACATTGCTTCTGGAAGTTTAGCACACAAATTTAGTATCCAAATAATAATATTTTTAAATAAATTCTTTTTTTTTCTTTTATTCTAGTTAGAGTAGATTTTGTCAGCCATTAAAAATCCTCTCCTAGTGACAATTAACTAGGTTTTGTTGGCGTCATTACTGGCTACATAATTTGCAGGGCCCAGTACAAAATAAAATTTGACATCTTTTGTTCAAAAAATATTAAGAATTTCAAGATGGCAACCACAGAGCATTAAATCAAATACTGGGAGCGTCTAAGCTGCACCGGTCACACATCCATGAAGCCAGTCCCAGCTGGAGCATAAAACAGCCAGATGGGTTGATGTGGACAGAGGGTGGTTCTAGAAACAGGCATTTTCAGACTCCACTATCTTGTAGCTTTACTGTCTACAACAGCTGCTAGTTGCTGGGTGAGCAAAAGAGGGAAGGAATAATCACTCTTGAGCTTATCACTGTCCCACCTAAAAGTGTCACATGCTATTTCACCTTATAGGCCATTGGTCCAAATTAGCTACAGGCTCCCTCCTAACTGAAAGAGTGCTGGGTAATATAAGGAAGTAATTTTAACTGTGTGAACAGTATAATATTTGCTACAAATCCCAACATACACCAGTACAAGTCACAGAAATTCCTTGAAATTGACTAATACCAGAATAGATGCTTTGCTACTAAGCTTATCACAAGAATGCTCGATGACACCAGCTTGGTCTTTGCCACCAGCATGCCTGGGGCATGGAAGGAGCATGGGAGGGGCCTTTGGGGTTGTGGAAGGAGCATGGCACATGCCACAAGCTACTGACTCACTTCGGGTGCTGCAGCTCTAGGTTTGTAATGCAACCTCTATAGCAGCTGACTGTACAAATAAAAAGTTCTTTTTGCTTAGTGAGGAGGGCTGCTTAATGTGTAGAACCTCCAGAGAACTGGCATCCCAAATACTTTTATTTTCAAATCCCCTTTCCATAAGAAGGCTTGAAAAACTTCCTGTTTTTTAAAAATTTTTGTGAAGGGTTGCTGGTGAGGAAAGGGCTGGAATTTACTAATTATAGTCAATTTTAATTTTACAGATATTTTACATCCTGATTATATAATCTAAACTCATTCTAATAGTAGTTAAAAAAAAAACAATTGCAAAGGCAGATACTTTAGGAAAAATACAGAATTGCAATGTGAAACAAAACCAAAGATAAGTCACTTATCTATTATTGGGTGTTTCAGACCATCTACATCATCTTTTTAATTTATGGAGTGCATTTAAGCGCCCCCAAATGTTGTCTTTTACAGAGACACAAGTACCAGAATTTGACACAGTTACACATTTGACTGGTATATTAGGGTGGTAGTCATACCACTTGACATGATTTCAGGAGATTTAAGGTTTATTTGGTTCAGTCTCTAGATGTGTAACCTTTAAAAGTCACATAATCACACATCAAACTGCTCTAGTATTTTATACAGCATCACTTTACTTTTGACTTGACCTGACCCTTAGGTAGTTGGGTGTTCTAAAGCAGATTACAGGCTTCCAAAGATTACATCTTGCTTTTTTTGTTTCCATTCTCAGTCACATGTAAAATTTCACTGCAAACTTCTTGAAAATTTTGATATTCCCTAATACTACTTCATGCTAATATGCTGTTTTTTAAAATTTTGTGAAACTAAATGTTGTGTATTTGATTACGTATCACACATTTAAGTGTCATAAATTAGATTTAATTCTATTCAGTTTTCACTTTAACAATATTAATATAAATATATTTTAATGGAGAGACTAGGAAAGCAAGTATGGAAAGAACAAATAGTACATTGTAAGATTCAGTTGCAACTAGAACAAGCTAGAGAATTTGACTTATGAGATATCCAACCATGAACTATTAACCTTTTCTTTCAATTGGCTACATATTTCCTATAAAAAAATGATTAACTGAATGTCCTGAAATTTAAAAATAAGATATAAAATTATATCCTTCTTATGACTTCAGTCACTAAATTTATCTTTATTTTAAAATTAATGATAGATAAAATCTTATACACAAATATATATTTGGGCTCCACTTTACGGAAAAAAGAAAACATTTATAATACCATAACTTCCTACTTACATTATCTTCTAAATGGTGAATTATTGATGTTGCTAATTATGTTTAATTTAGAGGGTAAAAGTTTCCACAATTTCGCTTTTGTTAATTTTACTAACAACACAGTTGGTGATTCTTTGAGAGCTTTCTTTTTGTTCAAATATTGGTTTTAAGAAACAGTTAATTAATTTTCCAGTTTTCTTTCCTTCCTTTCTTTTCTTTCTTTTTCTTCCTTCCTTCCTTTCTTCCTTCCTTCCTTCCTTTTCTTTTTTTGTTTTTTAACCAATTCACAGAAGTCAAAATAGAAGACACTTTTACTCACAAAGAAGTCAGGTAACTGATACACCCAAAGCTCACATCAGATAACTCACCTAAATAAGCTAAACGCTCGAAATACAAACTGAAAATTTAGCAAGTAAGAACCATGTAGTCATTCTTTTTTTGTGAAATTACAACAAACAAATAGAATATGATGGTTAAATCAACAGATCCAAGGTACAGAATACTACTAAACATTTGTAATACGTCAATAAATATTTTTTAATAAATCCTATTTAGTTATTTTATTATCCTATATAATTATTTTATATTCCAGATCTATATCCTTTTAACAAATGAGCATAGGAGGAATGTGACCTATCAGCACAGTACTATAATCAAAAATACCCTAATGATAAAAATATAACATCTTTAACATATCAATAATATCAGGGAATATACAATTTTATCCTGAGATTCTTACTGGCAGGAATCTAAGGCCTAGGAAAGGTGCTCCCTACATCCAGAAGGAAAAAAAAAGAAGGTAGGTAGTTCTCTGTTAAAGGGAGAGGAGAAGCACTGTACAAGAAAGTGAGAATGCAGAAATATATGAAAATACCTAAACAAAATGTACCTGCTTCACAGTGAATAATTTGCAAATATTTATATTTGCAATAGTTGCCAATATATGATTAAAGTCTTAATTCTTGGACTATCAAAGGATGTACAGAAAGAGCTATTCAGTTTCCCACTTCATGTTGTAGTAACAACAGCCTCTTTCTACATGGCTCACTTTCTGGAAGTAGCTGTAATCAAACCCATAAAATTTAATAGTTTGTTTTATTTTTTAATCCTATAAATTAATTCACTGGTCATACACATTTTATGACAAACTACCACTGAGATACAAAAATTTTGTAATGTGACAACTTCTTAGATGTACAGTCTTCTAAACTGTCATTAAAATCTGGTTGACTTTTTACATCTATAAAATATTTGTTTTTAATCCTTTAATGTTATTGCATTGTCTATGAACTATAAAGCTTAAACTCTGGTTAGTTTAAGGTTTTGTCAAATTTTGGCCAGGAAAAGTGAATTTATTTTGACTGTATTTCTTGTGGTAATATCTATTTATAATGCTGGCTCTAAATGGCTGCAATGTGTGTACCCCTCAAGAAAACCATGAGCATATTTTAAACTACAAAATACATTCTGGGCATGAGCAAGAGCATATAATTGGATTGGTTGAGGCCACTTATGTCAGAAAACAAAAGATGATATAATCTGTAAATCAGGCTAACTTATAACAGTGATGAATATCTGCTAAATTCCTAAATTCTCTCTTCTGTGTTTATATGATATATTTTTGGGGGGTTGATATAGAAAACCATTTTCAACGTAGAATATACAAACGCTTTAAACTTGATGATTTTATAGTGTGATTCCTACTACATTACTTATAACAAAACTCTAAAGTGGATGAACTTTCAGACATAATCAAACATTTAATTTAAACATTTAATCCTTTAAATTTCTTCTTACATTGAGTTGTTTTTTTCAGGCATCCTCAGAAGCGCTAGCATGATTTGTTACAGCAAATTACTGATCATCCAGTTGGTCAAATACCAGATTGTGATCTATTTCAGAGCCGTTGTTTCCAATCACATACCCTTCCCTTTTGTTTAAGAGCATTTAAAAAGCCCAGGAACTTCTCAGAGAAAAGGAAGGATCACAGATCCCCAAGTGGGCTCACTGTTAAGAGTCCCTGACACATTATGGAAAGGGACTTACTGGCAGCTTACTCCTTCATTTGTTCTTTAAAATTCCTCTACCAAAGCTTTTGCCCCTAAAACAAACAGTGATCATATCATTAGAGCAGAAAATTAAATGTGTGTGTGTATTACTTTACAGATATTTTATTTTATTTTATTAACAAAGAGAGGGAAAGTAAAGGGATAAGAAAGCTAGCTGGGTCACATATTCTCAAATAACATTTTCTGCCTCTTATACTCAGGGCCAGCTTGGGATTTAAACTTTCATTTATTTGAGAAATGTTGATTTGATATGCATATCTTTAGAACTAATTTAGATAAATGGGTAGGAGGATATCAGTATTAGGGAATTCCCTCTACAATCAGCCGCCTGCCTTGCCTGTACAATGTGTTATGTCGTTTCAATCTGGCCAGTGACCTGTCTAGAACCAGAGACATTAATGTTTAATTATTCCTAGTCACCTTTCAAGCAGGGGCAATTGTCACCACTCCCTTAATAGTTCTGGAATATGTGACACTTAGTAAGGGGAAGGAACTTGATTCTAAGTGCAATGCTGTGTGGTTAGGAATAGTCAGGTTCTATAATATCAACATAGAAAATGTTTGTGTGTATGAGAAAGAGTGCCTACTGTATGTTTTCTTAGCCCCCTATTTAAAACTATTAACAGCTGTTTGAAAGAGATTATTAGTCTCATTTTACAGATGTGAAAATGGAGGTTGAGAGGTTGGGAAAATCATTGACCGTCAAACACCAGCCAGTAATTAAGCTCCCATCTGTCTGATTCCAGGTCAAACACAAGGGTAATGGGAAGACTTTACATTCTCTCAAACAAGTAGTGCGAAGAGGGAGAAAAAAATAGTGTCAGCTTCATAACTCCAGGCAATAAACTCAATGCTTTCTCAATTTGTTCTCAGTATTTTAGTGAAAAGATTTACTCAGGATTCCCAAGCAATTTCAATAAAATCCCAACTGGTTTGAAAATTTTTATATCAGCACTAAATAATAAAAGTCTTAAAAAGCAGTTTTAGACTCACATTGATATAGTGATGGCATCATTATGTTTACGGGCTGATAGGGTCTGAAACTAGGTGTGTTTCATGGATAGGAATACTTTTCACCAATCACATGGAACTAATCATCAGATGTTAAGTTAACCTGACTTATGGTAAAACTCATCCTGACTTCTGCTATGTAAAAAGGAGAAAGGCACAAATCAACAGAAAACGGGATGAGTCAGAAATAGCCTTATCTTCAAATTGCTTAATTTTGATGACTTATGCCTTCATCATACTTTTCAGCAATATAGCTTTTTGAAGTATTTTTTTTTCCTTTGGCAAAGAAGAAATAAATGAGTATATGAATAAAGGAAAAATTAGGTACTGGAGAAATGAAGACTTTCTGATACATCTTTCATCTACTAGATACAGCATAGTTACTTGTATAGTTAACTGTTCTCCCAATCCTTAAAGCCATAACAAGACTTATTGTTGAATATTAAAGATGAAATAATACTTGAAGTTACACAAAATATTATATATAGCAGTATCAAATTACTATCATTTAAATAAATGATAAATCAATATTCTTGTTTCTGAGATAGAAATTTAGCTTCTGTAAATCATTAGAATCTTCCTGCTTTTCCACTGAACCATTATTGTCTTTTATATTCTAACAAGTGTCATGTGACTCCTCTCCAAAATAATAAAGAACAGGGAATCACTGCTGCAGAGAAAATCCTTGGTTTTACAAGCAAGGTATTTCTATATTTCCTTTCTAAGGCCACATAATGATTCCTTAAACTTTTCTTGACAGGGAAAAATAGTAAATATTTTTAGGATTTTGCTGGCCACCGGGTCTCTGTCACAACTACAAAACTCTACCGTTGTAGCGGGAAAGTAGCTATAAACAATAAATAAACAAATGGTGGCATGGCTGGGATCCAATAAAATTTCATTTATAAAAACAGGACAGAACTGACCCAATGATTCTGATTTTCTGACTTCTGTCATGCAGGGTAGCTTCATCAGACCTTCCACTTGGCCAAAGTACCCCACTGGAGGTTTTTTTCTCTATTTCCAAATTTACTCACTGCCAATAATCTACCTTTGTCTTTACTCTCCTTTTAGTATAAAACTGCCTTCATATTTAATCTGTAGCCATTCTTCAAATCCCATCTTAAATCCACCTCATCAGAGAACTCCAGTGAGCATGATACTTTAAGCATATTAAGCTATCATAACCTATTTCATCCATTAAGCAATCTTTCCTCTGTTGACTTATAATAGTGTTCATCATTTTTGCACATAGAATCCTTTTTTTAAGAAAAGAAAACAAACCATCCAATTTAAAAAATGGGCAAAGAACTTGCTAAACATTTTTCCAAAGAAGACACACAAATGGTCACTGGATACATGAAAAGATATTCAATATCACTAATCATTAGGGAAATGTAAATCAAAACCACAATAAGATAGCACCTCACAATAGAATGACTATTATCAAAAAGACAAGAAACGCAAGTGTTAGTGAGGCTGTGGAGAAAAGGTACACTGTTGGTAGGAATGTAAATTGTTGCAGCCATTACAGAAAACATTATGTGGAGGTTCCTCAAAAAATTAAAAATAGAACACCATATAATCTGGTAATCCTATTTCTGTGTATATAACCAAAGGAAATGAAATCACTATATCAAAGAGATATTTGTATCCCTATGTTCATTGCATTATTATTCACGGTAGCAAAGAGGCGGAAACAACCTAAGTGCCCATCAGTGGATGAATGGATAAGGAGGATGTGGTGTATACATGTTCCAATCATCTAATATAATAATAATCTAAGAAAGCTGAACTCATAGAAGTAGATGGTAGAATGGTGGTTCCAGGGCCTGAGAGGTGGGGAAAATGGGGTCATGTTTGTCAGAGGATATAAACTCCCAGCTATAAGATAAAAAAGATCTGGGGAGCTAATGCATAGCGTAATGACTATAATTAACAACACTGTATTATATACTTGAAAGTTGTTAAGAGAATAAATCTTAAATGTTCTTACGACACACATAAAAAAATCTTAATTATGAGGAGATGGGGGTGTTAACTAACTTTATTGTCAATCTTTTTACAATATATACATTTATCTAATCATCACACTGCATGCCTTAAACTCATATATGTTATATGTCAATAATATCTCAATAAACCCAGGGGAAAAATGAAAGGGAACCAAAACTATCGTGTGGTGTGATCCTGTCATTTGGGAAGCATGAAAACCAGAGAGGCTAAGTAATTTTCCATGATCAAATGAAGAAAAGGCAATAGTAAAGCCCAGCTCTCTTGAATCTACTTTAGTAAGCTTTATTAAGGCTGTAAAAATCTTAGCATTTCATAAGGATTCCTAAGGATATATAACTCATTCCATCAAGTACCAAAAAATCCTCTATCAGTTCACTAGCAATTAATATCCAGTTTCAATATTTTCAATCATAGGGAAATAATGACATGCTCCTACTTACAAATAGCGTAATTTTTTAAAAAGACTTTTGTGAGTCCATTTCCTATTGAGCCAAAAATGACACTCAAACTCTTTGCTAAAGTTGATGAAATGGTGATCTGGTGAGAGTCTTTGTTCTTATTAACAAAAATTGTAAGTAGACAGAAAATGAGAAGCTTCATTACCTCCTTGAGGTATATACTAGAGATATATCCCTAGTTGGACAGGTCTAATTGTTATTTCTTATACTGAGCAAAACCATCCTCTCTGTAATATTTACTCACTTGCTTAGCTCTACAAATTTACTCTCACGTGTCTTATCTTACTTTCATGTGACAAATCTTCACATATTTGAGAAATGTTGCCATGTACCCTCTAAGAATTTTGTTTTCAGACTAAACACCACCAGAACAGCCATTATTCATCCATAATATATAATACCAAGAACACTTCCAATAACTCACATATACGTATGCATGTTACTTTCCCCAGTGGCAAGTGGTCCAACCCGCACAGAGTACAGTGAGTTTCCTGTCTTCCATGCCTTGTAAGCTGGAGTTCTCTTAACACAGATTGATTGAACTAAAGATAGACTATCTTGGCTAAATCTGGTAATAGTTTGCTTATATTCCTTACCCTTTAAGTACATTTCAGTATATTAAAATCAGAAATAACTCAGTTATGATTCAACGAATTCCCACATAAACTATTTCCTCTTATTTCCTGGCCAGTTGAGCATTCAGTAGATGCTTGAAATTCATGCTGTAATGCAGAATTCTAAGTTGTATGATTTAAACTCATATGTTTTCACTGGTAATGCTGCATGGTTGGAGGTCTTTGACTTAATTTCCTAAACCAGTGGACCACTCTTCAATTAAAAAAAAAAAAAGAGATTCTTTTATGAGAATTAGAGTCCCTGGAAAAGAAAGTTTGAAAACAAATATTCTTTTTGAAGGCTTAAAGTAACGTCAAAGACATAACAGGGAACTGTGCATTTAGACCTATATTTCACATGTCTTTGCTAGGTTAAGCACCCTCTGGGAGAAACTTTCTGAGTGCTGAATGTTGAAAAGGATTCTTAAGAGTATATAACTCAACATGCCATCAAGTACAAAAAGTCCCTCTATCAGTTAACCAGCAATTAATATCCAGTTTTGATATTTTCAGTGAACTTGTTTTTACACATAGTCATTGGCTGAATCTCACCATTTGTGATCTACAGTTCTGAAAACAGACTCTCCAAGGCTGGTGATCAGCAGTGAAAAAGAGCTTAAATGTATCAGTAAGCCTCCACCCAAGACTCCATTTCATTCATTCAACATAAAGCCAGCATTTTCCGGAGTTAATTTCAACAGTTTTAATCCATTTCATCTATTTAAACTAGGTTCCTCTTCATTATTTTAAAGATGTTGTTTTGAGAGAACAAAAGAGGAAAATTATGTGTGACAGATACATGTTTAGGCAAAACCAAGCTAAACAATACAAAAACAAAAACAGAAGAATATGTGGAAAGTATCTGATTCGATCAATGCCACAAGACTTTCTCATCAAGTTATTTAGCAGGTAATTTGAAAATGGGCTGGGAGTTTTCTAAGCCTTCTAAATTAGTGTGATGCAGCCTAGAGCTGCCACATCGAGGTTCTCATCTATAGGACAAGCAGATTAAACTCATTACAAGTGTCAACTCTGTCCTTCTATTCTCATCCTGAGTGGCTCATTAACTTGTTTTGAGTAGGAGTACCTATGTATCAATGAGCTGGTTAAAGGTTCTTGTCATGAACTTAGATTTCAAAATGGATGTGACTAAAGCAGTGACTGTCATTTTCATACAGCAGCAATTCTGCAGAATATGAGTACCTGCAGGTTACATTTTATTCATCTTCCTCTTTTAGACAGATTGTGGATTGGCCTATCCACACTCTCAAGTGCAAGTGTGAGGGAGGAGGAGAGTGAGAATTCATGAGAAGGGGCAGGAGGTAGTAATGTAAGAGACACATTCTTACTTTAATGTGGCTTGAAAATCCCAGCTTACCTCCAGGCTGGGTTTGGGAGACAAAAGTTTATGTGCTATATGGCTGTTAGAAATATTTTATATTTCTATGGACTATTATTTGGGCTTCACAAAGAAAGATGTTAAAAATTTACTTTTATATCACTCTAAAAACTATAGAAACTATAGAAAGACCCATAAATGAAAAAAAATTCAAACATAATTCCAAGACCTAACTCTTATAGTCTTTTTGCTATTCATAAAAATACAGACAGCATATTAATAGACATATAAGATATATATATATATAATTGTATGTATTCATTTATCTTAATGTAACTGAAATTACCCATTGTCCTTTCAGATTTAAATAAAAATTTATTAAAATCCAGTTTGTGGTAATTTTAAGCATGTCTACAAATTCTCTGATACTGCTATACCTTCCTTGAATATTGGTTGGTCTTAATGCCTCACTATGACAACTAGTTTTATGTGTCAACTTGGGCAGGTGACCTAGCTATTCAATCAGACACTAATCTAGGTATGCTGTAAAGGTGTTTTGTAAATGTGGTTAAAGTCCATATTAAGTTGATTTTAAGTACACAGATAATCCTAGATAAACTGGGTGGACCTGATTCAATCAGTTGGGAGTCCTTAAGAGCAGAGCTGAGGCTTCCTAAGAACTTCTTTCTGTAGACAGCCTCCTCAATAATGTCCAAGAGTTTCTTTTTTTTTTCCTTATTTAAAAAATTTTTTTCATTTCGTTTATTTTTTATACAGGAGGTTCTTATTAGTTATCCATTTTATACATATTAGTGTATATATGTCAATACCCACCTCCCAATTCATCACACCACCACCCCCCGGCCAATTTCAGCCCCTTGGTGTCCATAAGTTTGTTCTCTACATCTGTGTCTCTATTTCTGCCATGTAAACAGATATTTTTGTAGATATTTTGATTATGGCCATTCTGACTGGTGTGAGGTGATACCTCATTGTAGTTTTGATTTGCATTTCTCTAATGATTAGTGATGTTGAGTATCCTTTCACATGTTTGTTGGCAATCTGTATATCTTCTTTGGAGAAACATCTATTTAGGTCTTCTGCCTATTTTTGGATTGGGTTGTTTGTTTCTTCGATATTGAGTTGCATGAGCTGCTTGTAAATTTAGGAGGTTAATCCTTTGTCAGTTGCTTCATTTGCAAATAGTTTCTCCCATTCTGAGGGTTGTCTTTTTGTCTTGTTTAAGGTTTCCTTTGCTGTGAAAAAGCTTTTAAGTTTCATTAGGTCCCATTTGTTTATTTTTGTTTTTATTTCCATTTCTCAAGGAGGTGGGTCAAAAAGGATCTTCCTGTGATTTATGTCGTAGAGTGTTCTGTCTATGTTTTCCTCTAAGAGTTTTATAGTGTCTGGTCTTACATTTAGGTCTTTAATCCATTTTGAGTTTATTTTTGTGTATGGTGTTAGGGAGTGTTCTAATTTCATTCTTTTACATGTAGCTGTCAAGTTTTCCCAGCACCACTTATCGAAGAGGCTGTCTTTTTCCATTACATATTCTTGCCTCCTTTATCAAAAATAAGGTGACCATATGTGCATGGGTATATCTCTGGGCTTTCTATCCTGTTCCATTGATCTATATTTCTGTTTTTGTGCCAGTGCCATACTGTCTTGATTACTGTAGCTTTGTAGTATAGTCTGAGGCAGGGAGCCTGATTCCTCTAGCTCTGTTTTTCTTTCTCAAGATCGCTTTGGCTATTCGGGGTCTTTTGTGTTTCCATAAAATTGTGAAATTTTTTGTTCTAGTTCTGTGAAAAATGCCATTGGTAGTTTGATAGGGATTGCATTGAATCTGTAGATTGCTTTGAGTAGTATAGTCATTTTCACAATGTTGATTCGTCCAATCCAAGAACAAGGTATATCTCTCCATCTGTTTGTGTCATTTTTAATTTCTTCAATCAGTGTCTTATAGTTTTCTGCATACAGGTCTTTTGTCTGCTTAGGTAGGTTTATTCCTAGGTATTTTATTCTTTGTGTTGCAATGGAAAATGGGAGCATTTCCTTAATTTCTCTTTCACATTTTTCATCATTAGTGTATAGGAATGAAAGAGATTTCTGTTCATTTTGTATCCTGCTACATTACCAAATTCGTTGACTAGCTCTAGTAGTTTTCTGGTAGCATCTTTAGGATTCTCTATGTATAGTATCATGTCATCTGCAAACAGTGACAGCTTTACTTCTTCTTTTCCAATTTGGATTTTTTATTTCTTTTTCTTCTCTGATTGCTTTGGCTAAAATTTCCAAAACTATGCTGAATAATAATGGTGAGAGTGGACAACCTTGTCTTGTTCCTGATCTTAGTGGAAATGGTTTTAGTTTTTCACCATTGAGAACGATGTTGGCTATGGGTTTGTCACATATGGCCTTTATTATGTTGAGGTAAGTTCCCTCTAGGCCTACTTTCTGGAGGGTTTTTATCATAAATGGGTGTTGAATTTTGTCAAAAGTTATTTCTGCATCTATTGAGATGATCATATGGTTTTTCTCCTTCAATTTGTTAATATGGTTTATCACATTGATTGATTTGCATATACTGAAGAATCCTTGCATTCCTGGGATAAACCCCACTCGATCATGGGGTATGATTCTTGTAATGTGCTGTTGGATTCTGTTTGCTAGTATTTTGTTGAGGATTTTTGCATCTATGTTCATCAGTGATATTGGCCTGTAGTTTTCTTTCTTTGTGACATCTTTGTCTGAATTTGTATCAGGGTGATGGTGGCCTCATAGAATGAGTTTGAGAGTATTCCTCCCTGTGCTATAGTTTGGAAGAGTTTGAGAAGGATAGGTATTAACGCTTCTCTAAACGTTTGATAGAATTCGCCTGTGAAGCCATCTGGTCCTGGGCTTTTGTTTGTTGGAAGATTTTTAATCACAGTCTCAATATCAGTGCTTGTGATTGGTCTGTTTATGTTTTCTATTTCTTCCTGGTTCAGTTTCGGAAGGTAGTGCTTTTCTAAGAATTTGCCCATTTCTTCCAGGTTGTCCATTTTTTTTGGCATATAGTTGCTTGTAGTAATCTCTCATGATCCTCTGTATTTCTGCAGTGTCAGTTGTTACTTCTCCTTTTTCATTTCTAATTCTATTGATTTGAGTCTTCTCCCTTTTTTTCTTGATGAGTCTGGCTAATGGTTTATCAATTTTGTTTATCTTCTCAAAGAACCAGCTTTTAGTTTTATTGATCTTTGCTATTTTTTCTTCATTTCTTTTTCATTTTTTTCTGATCTGATCTTTATGATTTCTTTCTTTCTGCTAACTTTGGGGTTCTTTTGTTCTTCTTTCTCTAATTGCTTTAGGTGTAAGCTTAGGTTGTTCATTTGAGATGTTTCTTGTTTCTTAAGGTAGGATTGTATTGCTATAAACTTCCCTCTTCGAACTGCTTTTGCTGCATCCCATAGGTTTTGGGTCATCGTGTTTTCATTGTCATTTGTTTCTAGGTATTTTTTGATTTCCTCTTTGATTTCTTCAGTGATCTCTTGGTTATTAAGTAGTGTATTGTATAGCCTCCATGTGTTTGCATTTTTTACAGATCTTTTCCTGTAATTGATATCTAGTCTCATAGCGTTGTGGTCGGAAAAGATACTTGAAACGATTTCAATTTTCTTAAATTTACCAAGGGTTGATTTGTGACCCAAGATATGATCTATCCTGGAGAATGTTCCATAAGCACTTGAGAAGAAAGTGTATTCTGTTGTTTTTGGATGGAATGTCCTATAAATATCAATTAAGTCCATCTTGTTTAATGTATCAATGTATCATTTAAAGCTTGTGTTTCCTTCTTTTTTTCATTTGGATGTTTTGTCCATTGGTGAAAGTGGGGTGTTAAAGTCCCCTACTATGACTGTTACTGTTGATTTCTGCTTTTATGGCTGTTAGTATTTGCCTTATGTATTGAGGTGCTCCTATGTTGGGTGCATAAATATTTACAATTGTTATATCTTCTTCTTGGATTGATCCCTTGATCATTATGTAGTGCCCTAATTTGTCTCCTGTAATAGTCTTTATTTTAAAGTCTGTTTTATCTGATATGAGAATGGCTACTCCAGCTTCCTTTTGATTTCCATTTGCATGGAATATCTTTTTCCATTCCCTCATTTTCAGTCTATATGTGTCCCTAGGTCTGAAGTGGGTCTCTTGTAGACAGCATATATATGGGTCTTATTTTTGTATCCATTCAGCCTATGTCTTTTGGTTGGAGCATTTAATCCACTTACATTTAAGGTGGTTATTGAGATGTATGTTTGTATTGCCACTTTCTTAATTGTTTTGGGTTTGTTATTGTAGGTCTTTTCCTTGTCTTGTGTTTCCTGTCTAGAGAAGTTCCTTTAGCATTTGTTGTAAAGCTGGTTTGGTGGTGCTGAATTCTCTTAGCTTTTGCTTGTCTGTAAAGGTTTTAATTTCTCCATCGAATCTGAATGTGATCCTTGCTGGGTAGAGTAATCTTGGTTGTAGGTTTTTCCCTTTCATCAATCTAAATATGTCCTGCCACTCCCTTCTGGCTTGCAGAGTTTCTGCTGAAAGATCAGCTGTTAACCTTATGGGGAGTCCCTTGTATGTTTTTTGTAGTTTTTCCCTTCCTGCTTTTAATATTTTTTCTTTGTGTTTAATTTTTATAGTTTGATTAATATGTGTCTTGGCGTGTTTCTCCTTGGATTTATCCTGTATGGACTCTCTGCACTTCCTGGACTTGATTGACTATTTCCTTTCCCATATTAGGGAAGTTTTCAACTATAATCTCTTCAAATATTTTCTCAGTCCCTTTCCTTTTTTCTTCTTCTGGGACCCCTATAATTTGAATGTTGGTGTGTTTAATGTTGTCCCAGAGGTCTCTAAGACTGTCTTCAATTCTTTTCATTCTGTTTTCTTTATTCTTCTCTGTAGTAGTTATTTCCACTATTTTATCTTCCAGGTCACTTATCCATCTTCTGCCTCAGTTATTCTGCTATTGACTCTTTCTAGAGAATTTTAAATTTCATTTATTGTGTTGTTCATCACTGTTTGTTTGCTCTTTAGTTCTTCTAGGTCCTTGTTAAACGTTTCTTTTATTTTCTCCATTCTATTTGTAAGATTTTGGATCATGTTTACTATCATTACTCTGAATTCTTTTTCAGGTAGACTGCCTATTTCCTCTTCATTTGTTTGGTCTGGTGGGGTTTTACCTTGTTCCTTCATCTGCTGTGTTTCTGTCATCTCATTTTGCTTAACTTACTGTGTTTGGGGTCTCCTTTTTGCAGGCTGCAGGTTCGTAGTTCCCGTTGTTTTTGGTGTTTGCCCCCAGTGGCTAAGGTTGGTGGGTTTGTAGGCTTCCTAGTGGAGGGGACTAGTGCCTGTGTTCTGGTGGATGAGGCTGGATCTTGTCTTTCTGGTGGGCAGCACCACATTCAGTGGGGTGTTTTGGGGTGTCTGTGACCTTATTATGATTTTAGGCAGCCTCTCTGCTAATGGGTGGGGTTGTGTTCATGTCTTGCTAGTTGTTTGGCATAGGGTGTCCAGCACTGTAGCTTGCTGGTCGTTGAGCGGAGCTGGGTCTTATCATTGAGAAGGAGATCTCTGGGAGAGCTTTTGCCGTTTGATATTTTGTGGAGCCAGGAGGTCTCTGGTGGACAAATGTCCTGAACTTGGCTCTCCCATCTCAGAGGCACAGGCCTGACACCTGGCCAGAGCACCAAAACCCTGTCAGTCACAAGGCTCAGAAGAAAAGAGAAAAAAAAAAGGCAAGCAAGAAAGAAAAAATAAAATAAAATAAAATAATTAAAATAAAAAATACTTATTAAAAATAAAAAAATTAAATGTAGTAAAAAAAGAGAAAAAGAAAGAACAGATCAACCAAACCAAAAAACAAGTCCACCAGTGATAACAAGTGCTAAAAACTATACTTAAAAAAAAAAAAAAAAAGTAAACTCTAAATACTAAACTAATATAAACATAAAACCAGAAATGAATTAGATGCAGAAAGCAAACCCCAAGTCTACATTTGCTCCCAAAGTCCACTGCATCAATTTGGGATGATTCGTTGTCTACTAAGGTATTCCACAGATGCAGGGTACATCAAGTTGATTGTGGAGATTTAATCCATTGCTCCTGAGGCTGCTGGGAGAGATTTCCCTTTCTCTTCTTTGTTCGCACAGCTCCTGAGGTTCAGCTTCAGATTTGGCCCTGCCTCTGCATGTAGGTCACCTGAGGGTGTCTGTTCTTCGCCCAGACAGGATGGGGTTAAAGGAGCAGCTGATTAGGGGGCTCTGGCTCACTCAGGCCGGGGGGAGGGAGGGGTACGGATGTGGGGCGAGCGTGCAGCGGCAGAGCCTGCCGTGAAGTTGCACCAGCCTGAGGCGTGCTGTACGTTCTTCTGGGGAAGTTGTCCCTGGATCACGGGACCCTGGCAGTGGCGGGCTGCACTGGCTCCTGGGAGGGGAGGTGTGGAGAGTGACCTGTGCTTGCACACAGGTTTCTTGGTGGCGGCAGCAGCAGCCTTAGCATCTCATGCCAGTCTCTGGGGTCCACGCTGATAGCCGCAGCTCGCACCCATCTCTGGAGCTCATTTAGGCGGTGCTCTGAATCCCCTCTCCTCGTGCACCCCAGAACAATGGTCTCTTGCCTCTTAGACAGGTCTAGACTTTTTCTCGGACTCCCTCCCAGTGAGCTGTGGTGCACTGGCCCCTTCAGGCTGTGTTCACACGGCCAACCCCAGTCCTCTCCCTGGGGTCTGACCTCCGAAGCCCGAGCCTCAGCTCCCAGTCCCCGCCCGCCCCGGCAGCTGAACAGACAAGCCTCTCGGGCTGGTGAGTGCTGCTCGGCACTGATCCTCTGTGCGGGAATCTCTCCGCTTTGCCCTCCGCACCCCTGTGGCTGCGCTCTCCTCCGTGGCTCCGAAGCTTCCCCCCTCCGCCATCGGCAGTCTCCGCCTGTGAAGGGGCTTCCTAGTGTATGGAAACCTTTCCTCCTTCACAGCTCCCTCCCACTGGTGCAGGTCCCATCCCTATTCTTTTGTCTCTGTTTTTCCTTTTTTCTTTTGCCCTACCCAGGTACGAGGGGAGTTTCTTGCCTTTTGGGAGGTCTGAGGTCTTCTGCCAGCGTTCAGTCGGTGTTCTGTAGGAGCTGTTCCACATGTAGATGTATTTCTGATGTATTTGTGTGTAGGAAGATTATCTCCATGTCTTACTTCTCTGCCATCTTGAAGGTCTCTGAGAACACACGATTTTAACAGGTTCACCAGGAAGTTGCTTTGCTCAAAGGTGAACATTTTCTTGTTTTGTGGACAAAGTCAATGTATGATTATACTGGCTATAAAAAATAGTCCTTGATAAATTCAACTATGTTTATTTACATAGGGTAGACCTTTGTTGCCTTAACTTTTAAGAACATTTAAAAGAATATACATATAACTTTATTAAATTCACATATATATTAATGTAATAAAGTATGGTTAACTTCATACATGATAAAATGCCAATATATCATCACATTATAAAACCAAGATCATGGAAATATAGAAAAATATGTACATACAATATAAAAAAGATTTAGGCTATTCTGGCTGAAATATTTTAGAAAGGCTTTTGTTTGCTAAAAAATCATTGTTTTGTGAACCCAGCTAAATATTTGTTAGCCATCATGATCTTTCCCCTCCACTTTTTGTGCAAAACCAAAGTTTAGGCTAATGTGTGATATTAATCATACGTGAATGTGGGTTTGAAATGGACCAAGACGTACATCTGATGCTGTAAGTATCTGTAATCCTGATGCAAATATGTCATTGGTGAATTCTATAATATATGTATGGTGAAACTTTTTGCTCAGCAGGGAGAAAAATAAGAATTTGAAATAAGGCGTTGCAAGCTAGTCTAACTTTCCACTCTGCCACACGTTGATGGCCCTCATAATTCATACCTAGGGGAAAGTACAAGCCAAGCCGGGGAAGTCTGAAACCAAATAAGCCCTACTGTATTAGGGAAAGTGCCAATTAAAGACATGTTTTATTATCAACAAGAAATCATGAGTGCATTAGTGCATGGTGGAGAAGGAAAATAATTTGGCTTAAGAGGATTAGAAATCCCCAGTTCCTAGTTAAAAGTAATTCAACCACATAGCAAAATAAACAAATTCAATAATATTTGAAGTTTATGAACAAAGGTAGTCAGAAGGGGAGAAATGACAATGTAATGATATAGACAAAGCTTTGTTTTTAGAGCTTTTGAAAAATCTGTTTCAGAAAAGTCTCACAGAGAGAAGAAAAACAGAGCTTACTATTAAATCCTTGTGGCTAAACCATTGTTTTGCATTGATTTTTATGTTATCTTTTTCTCTAATAATGTCACATTATTTATTAAAATGATGACCTCACAATAATTGATACACAGTTAAAAGCATTCTGAAAAATAGACTTTGCAAGAATTGTGCTTCATTTATTTTTGATTTCATTGGTTTTGTGTGGGTTGTTTATGCATCAATGTTCAGTACAGTTTCATTTACTTTATGCCCATGTGTTATTTGTAAGTTTGTTGATGTTTCACCAATAGACAACAAATCAATAGAGACAGAAAAAAGAGAATGAAAATTTTTATTCTTCCTTCTCCATGATGATGTGGCCTTTCCTAATCTTCCCCATGTAAAAATAGTGATAATAATTTATCTCTGTTTCAAAGAATTGTTCTGAATATTGGATAATTTAAAAATAATTCAAGTGAATAAGCTTTAACACTATAAAGTACTATGCAAAGGAAATAGCCATTACTTTTTTATTAATATAATAATTAACATTAAGAAGCATGCCTTTTTTGGACATATGAAAATGAAATAGTGCAACTATAAGTAATTCTGAGAAATGATGAGGAAAAGGCTGAAGAAATCACATAAAAGTAGATTAAACTTGTGTCAAATTTCAGGCTCAAAAAACAACAACAACAACACAAAACACATAATAGATTTTGCCCAACGGGCATTACTAGCCTTCAACACATACTAAGTGACAGAAAGCAGGAAGACATTCTCAATTCACCAACCCCAGCCCCAGCCAACACTCCCTCATGGAACCTTTCATTTCTCAGGACTGTGGAACATGCACTTGTCTGAAATTGTAATTGATGTTGCTGCCACAAACAGCAGCAAATATGAATGCACCCTTATCTTTTCCCCAGCTTCAATAGAGGAAAATGGAACTACCACGCATGTGTGAGGAGATAGAGAAGATGAACAACTTCAAAATCTAGTGAACTTCTGACTAGTAAACAGTTAAATTCAGAATAAAGAAATAGTTGAAACTCACAGTCACACAGGGTATTCCTAAGTGGGTTCCAAGTAAAGGGCACAGAGACTAGATACTTGGTGTGGACAAGCAAACCAAAATTTCACCATTTTAAAAGTATGTGATCTCAGACAAGTTTTTCAAACTTGGAAATAAAATGTGAAAATAGGCGAGACATTAATTACGAATATTGCAGGTATAAAGTAAGTACCAAGTAATGACAGTGGCAGTGATGATAACGATGATGATGATGATGATGATGATGCTGTCAGACATCAAATTATCTCTGAAGTCATTATCACAGTTATCTATAATTTGGCATTATATGTCCCCCAATGTAAGTCTTATGATGTAAGCTGACAGAATATTCCTCTTTCATTTTGAAAAACTTTGAGTATATTTGAGTGAAGATGTTAATGTTAGATTTACTGAGACCAAGTAAAACTTAAATAAATGGCATGTTCAAACCAGAGTTTAATAAATCCAAGTATTTTCTTTCTTTTGTAAATTATTAAATATTTGCAGTACCACATATTTATCAGTCTGAATATCAACTCTTCGCATGAGCAGTAAAGATTAATGAACATACCTAATTAAATGATTTCAATTACATGTGTACTAAGTCCAAGTTATCCTAAAGATTTAAAAAATAAATTCCTGATATTAGCTTATTTTGCTATTTGCAAATTACTCCTAAAATAAAGATGTAGGAAAACTGTTATGAATGTAATTGACTGTTCTGACCACTACTTGCTCATCACTGCACTAATCTAACAATATTATCAACAATGAAGCTCTTGCCTCAGTGTTTTGCTTTTCTATAATTATTTATTAGATCTTAATAAAATTGAAAATGGTAACATAGTATTTTTCTGTTGACTCCCAAAAAGTAAAAGAGATATAATTAAGAAAAAAATCTTGGTGTATTTTTAAATCTTTTTCATTTCTCATATACTTTTAATAGTCCTTATATATGTGGCTGAGCTGGATTAAGGCAAAAATATTTACTTTTGTAATAATAAAGTACAACAAAGTAAATCCATATTTCTGGGTATTATTGTTTATGGTACTATAGCAAATAAAATATTAATCTTTTAAAATATATATACTCTTTGCTAATGTATCTTTCTAGTTAATGAAGAATGCTATGCACTTCTCAACTCCAATAGTGCAAAGCAATGACTTTGTAAAAGTCAGAAACCTGAATATATCATGATTTTTTAATATGGTGTAATAGCACTGGCAAGACAAATCTCAGGGTGTTTCTGTACCTTTGGCCAATTTAATTCAATCAAACACGTAAATCATTTAACAGAGTTCCTGCTATATTTGTAATGTTCAATAAATATGATTTCTTTTTCTATCTCTGTCCTAGGCTGCCTTGCTTTGGCTTTTTAGACCCTCTCCTTCTATTAGACATGTTCTTCACCTCACGTTGAAAATCATGCTCACAACACAAGTCTTCTAAGTCTTTCTCTAATGGAATCATCTTATTTGAATTATTACTTTTCTATGATTTATCCCAGCCTTATCCATTTAATGTATTCACTAATTCATACATTCCTTCATGGTTTGACATATTGTGCTGCTTTATTTGTCTCACTTATGTTACTCTATTACACAGATTCCCTAAAGGTAAAAATAAAACACTGTACTATAAATATTGCTCATTACATATCAGTTTAATAGCTGGAATTTGCCTTAAAAGTGTCTTTATTTTTTAGACTAAATACAGTTGATATTTTCATTATGTCATTTGTAATGTTGATGTTAGCCAGTCATTTCAGCTAAAATTAAGTCTTCAAATGAAGAAAAGCAAAGATATGTTATTTTAAATTGTTTACATTTGTAAATCAGGTATTTTGACATAATTATTCAACTTAATGATAGATTAAAATCCAATAAGCACTTAAACTCTATGGGTTAATCCACTATGCAAATTTACGTTAAGTCAAAGGGCTCCGAATTTAAACTACTTAAAGATATTACAATATGAATAGCTAAAACTTCTGATTAAAAAATGGAAAAAAAAAAGTTACTCTCAGTGCTGCCAATATAGCCATAGGCTATTTGAACTTATTCCCCTCCTGTGCTCAACATTTTAATCTAAGACCCATTCCTTGCTGTCTTGAAAGTGCCAATTCTCTTGAGTAATCTATTTGAGAAGCTCTTTGGTCTTCTTGTTTTGTAAGTGGAGGACAAATGGGATGTTAATAAGGGAAAGTGCAAGTACTTAGGACCTGAGTTTGACAGCAGAAGAAATTAAAGATGGCTCTGGAAAAACAGCTTCTGTTAATAGTAAGAAAATAGAGATTAAAAAAAATAGAAAGAGGATCTTGAAAATAATGGATTTGTAACTTATTACTTTCTAAATTATTTAAATAGCCTTATTAATATCAGATTATTATTTCATTTTATACAATGTATTTATTGACTAGCACATCACACAAACTTTGTGTCAGCTTAACAATGCCATAAGAGTACTAATTACTTTTTATGTGGCATCAGATTTCACTCCCTATGAGTCCCTCACCCAGAATATCTGGGAAAATTAACTCACATATCTTTATTCTCCAAGAGTTAGATGCGATACAATTAATAAAATGTTGCCATGATTCCTCTCCCTTCTCACATACTATCTCAAAATCTTAACCAAGTTTCAAGGTTCAGTGTAAGTTTCACTTAACTATCTCAAAATCTTAACCAACTTTCAAGGTTCAGTGTAAGTTTCACTTCCATCACAAATATTTACCTGAATATTTCAGCATATATGATCTATTTCTCCAAATCCATAAGCCATCTATTTCTTGCATTACACAATTTGGTATTATACAATGTTCTAAGATTGCATGCATTTATATTTCCCTCACTCAACCCTTCAAAATATTATACCTTTTCACAGTTCAAAGGCTGTAATTCACACTTCACTTTTATGTGCTTGTGTACTAGTATAATTATAAATATGACAGGCACTATTTTTTGAGCTGCAATTTTAATATCAGAAACTTGACTTTGTCATTTACTTGCTGCATGGCCTTGGGCTAATCAATTGATATTTCTAAACATTATTTTTATGTATGAGATATTATGTTTATATTGAATTCATAGGTTTATAGGAATAAGAGGAAATACTGCATGATAAATAGTACTAAAACCATAAAGTATTGGAAAAATTAGTTGATGGAACAAAAATTATGTCTAAATGGACAAAAGAGTGCTAATCTTTGAGATCACTTACTTAAGAACGGATATAAGGAATTCTGAGAAACAGATATAGTGCACTTTAATAAATATCATCCATCTTGATCATTTTTCACAACTAAATTAAAATAAAATCATCAGTTCTGCAGTAGTCAGCACCTTTCTTGTTGAACGTGTTCTATAACTCCTTCCCATAGAGACATGGCAGTTTACTATTTCCCCACTTCTGAAGAACAGATGTAAAACCAGGACGCCACATTTAACCAGGCATAAGTATGTCCTCCTTTTTCATACTTGTGAGAATCTAGCTTTCATGCCCAACAACCCAGATTCCAAGCTTCGCAGTGTGACTTTTACTGATGTTACTTTAATAAGGAATCTAGTGAATTGCAGTTTATTACTATATTATTATTTATCTTCATATCTATATACATATATATACATATTGATATGCAGTAAACTGAAGATTGCTAGAGAAAGACATCTGCACGTGGGGTGCAAGGTATTCCGTTGAGGAAAGAATTGCAAGAGTAAAATGATGAAATTTTCTTTATGTAATAAAGGGAGGAAGGTGGCAACTCTCTCCTTCCTCACATCAGGATGTCTCCTTGAAAACATTATACACCCAATCTTTTGATTTTACAGCATAAAGATGAAGGCTTTCTGACCCTTGGAACTTGAAACACGTACCTCTAAAATTCACCCAGGAGATTCTTAGGAGGGGTGCAGGAGACTATCACATGGTGCAACCATTTGTCTCTCATGGAAATAACTACCCCATGGAAGTTCTAATTATTGTCCCTTATTTTTGTCCACACCTTGCAGTCTTCCGTGGACTGTCTGCATGCATGTAACCTGATATGCATACTCAATAATTATCTCCCTCTTCTGTATTGACGCAAAGTTTTTTGGGTTTTCTTGGGAAGAGAGGCTTGTTTTTCTATTTCCCCTACAGAACTATATCTTAACCACTTCTAACAGAGTTTCAAAGTTTTGGTAATGATCAAGAAGATTCCAATTAAGGCCTATAGGGAAAGAAGGAATAAAGACAACCTGTAAGTAGAAAAAAATGGGCAGAATAAATTGGCTCTGTACTCTGTTTTTGGGTGTGTCTAGGTTATTTCATCTAAAAAGTCTTGCTAATTTTAAGATGAATACTTTTTTAGACGGACAGTGTGCACTTGACCAGGCAGGTTTGCATTCTGGGAATGCATAGGTGTGAATACAAAAAACCCTTTAATATTGATATTAAAGTTGAAGTATATCCAGTAACCATCTTGAGCTTAGAATTAACTTGCCTGGGATGGTTTCACTGTTGCTGACATCTTTATATACCATTCATCAAAGTTCATGAGAAGCTGAACTCCTGCTTGGAAACAGGAGCTTTAGTCATTAGCCCGACCCCCAGCCCCACTGCCTGCTCTATGATCTGGAGAGGAGAGTCCAGTGATGATTTACAGGCTCCTTGAGGGACATCTACATCTCTGTATTTAAACAGAAGCATGCATTGACTCTTTTAACAGTAGACAAAAGTACAATTTTAAGGTTATATCAGGAGAAAAGATAGCAGTGTCAGAAAGCTAATGTACTCCCTGATCATCTGGCTCTGTGGAGGACCAGAGTCAGAATACTAGGAATAGGACTTAACCATTCTACCAAAACAGGAAACCTTATTTCACATACTTTATAACCTTCTGGTGAATTTAATATAATTCACTTGAAGATTTTTTTTTAAATTTTTTAAAGAAAATATTTTTTGTACTTGTTAGTTAAAATAATGTTTGAGAATCTGTAAAGATTGTGATGCGTTGGGCTACTCCACAAAAGCTTATACCATAAAAGATGTATCATTTAATGCTCATCAAATTATTATGTATTTTAAAAATTTATATTTACAGATTATTAATTTGTACCATATCCATTAAATAATGCTATGAAAATTATGTGATAAGCAAGAAAAATTACTTCCAGATCCTGAATGTAGGTGCCTTGATGGTCCACATTAATTCATAAAACTTGACTAATTAATGACATAATTAAGAGTTTGCTACTACAGAACTCTATTAAATGTAAATTTCTTTAAAGCTACGAAGTTAATTATCAGTTAATTTTTTTGAAAGAAGCATGTCATTTTAATATATGGAATAAATACACAGAAGAGAAAAAATAGTGAATTATTAAAATTTAACTTAAATATTAATAAATTACATAATAACGGACAGAATACTTATAAACTAATTTGTCTAGCACATTAGTTTCAAGGTATCTACTTTTCCTTACAATGGCGCAGGGAATAGTAAAGAGTTCTAAAATGGAGTCCCAGTTTACAGAAGCAAAAATCTCTAGGTGAGTTTCCATCCACCAACAGATGTATCTGAAGCAGTTGAAGTGAGACAGGATTTTTTAAGAAAGCTTTAAACTCACAAGTTCCATCATGAATAAAATTAAAATTATTGCCTTCATTAGTTTTCTTCCCTCCAAATCTTGAGAATTTGCTTTCAATATCATCCATCAGAATCATTGTGGAGGAAAGGTCACAGACCTAATTCTTCATTCAGGCACAGAGGACATTAACATCTAATATACAATGTGAGATATCATATATAATAATTAGGATGTAATTATCTTCATATATTTCCTCATAGATGTCTTTAGGCACTAGATGTTCTTCAACTTCAAGAAACCACAGTGGACACTGTTCCTATGGTTACCTGGAGGGGTGCATTATGGAGATAGCTCACGACTATAAAAGGAGCAAGAAACAAAGCGAGAATTGCCAGCTGGCCGAATAAAGTCACTCTGTCCATCAGTATTTCTCATTATCCTGATGCTAAGATTGTGTTATTTACTAGGAACAAAGAAATTAATAAAACATTTTACATGAATAAACCAATTTAATTAGTTTTCAGTCTGCTTTAATTCATTTATGGCTGCAGCTCTAGATTCCTGATAAAAATTATTTTAAAAAAAGAATTTGGGAAAAGAAAAGAAGTCTGCTGTTTTAAAGGGGACAGCATTTTGAAAGAACTGTTCCCTCAAATATTATTGAGATGATCACTGAAATAGTACAGGTAAAGTCAACTAGTATTTAAAACAACAATCCAGTGGGAAATAACCATGTTTTCTACACAATCATAGGTTTATTTAACTGAACATGAACCTAATCTTGTTATTCTTGTTTTTGTAATAGCTTGTCCGAAATAAAACCTCTGTATTTTGACAACATTTTTGCTGAGAGAGAGACAGAGAGAGATAAGAAAATGATAGCATCGCATGCTCTAAAAGGAAGTAAAAATGGAATTAGAGAGTGAAATGAGAATGGTAAGAAATTATTAAGCTCCCCTAGACAAAACTAATTTTTGGTGAGAAATCTTTGAATCTTTCACTTTTCCTATTCATTCATTTGCAAAACAAAGATATGATTTGGTAAAGCACCTAAATATTCTTACTAATTTTGAGATGGAAAACAGCAGTCTTCAGTGTGCTAAAGTTTGCCGAATAGAGATGTTTATACATATGTATACATACTTATAAACGCTTACCATTATATTCTCTTTTCTAATCAAACATAAAATATTTAATCATTTTTATTTAGCTCCTGATACAATTTGTTTTTAAAATCCAGGTTGAAGCTTATGAAAAGTACCAAAAATTTTCAACTCTATATTTTTGCATGCTTCTGACATTAAATATCTTAGAGAAAGTCAGTATTCCTCAGTTTAGCAAGGTTGCCTCTCTGACTGCCAGAGCTGAGAAAGACCAAAAAAATGGCAATTTATGCAAATTTTCTAATTAAGCAAGGAAATCCTAAGGCATTTACTGGAACCTACCATCAAGTATCCTGACATTTTTTAAAACTGAATAAGATATAGTTATTTGTGTATGTCAGCAAATACCCAGCGGCACGTCTGAGAGCAACATTTATAAAGAGCAGACACCCCCATTTACCTGGGAAGATTCTGAAATAATTAAGTTAGTAAATCATCACCTAGTCAGGACATCAGGGTCCCACAGCTACTCTCCTTGATCTTCACCTTAATTATGTACTTGTCTTGATACCGGATTATAAAATGTACTGATATTCATGTGCTGTTGACTGCTCTATTCTGGAGATACTTCCTAAGCTATCCATGATTTGATGTTTTTATTCTAACTCTCCATGCTGCTTTGACATATATATCCAGAGAGAGGTGTCTGTCATAACCTGCAAACTCCTAGGGGGGGTAAGCTACTTACAATCAGTTTTCATCGTTCAGTAGCCACCAGAGTGGCATTTGCAATCAGCCAGTTAATCAGCGCTTAATGTCAGGATAAGGATGACTATGACAAATCCATATTTTGGTTGAAGTATAAATATATAAAGAGAAGACAGACAGTGTCGTCCATTTCAAATGTACACACATGCATACACACACACAAAATAAAGAGGATTTTAAATAATACATTTTATCTTAACTCCAAGATCTATCAACACCATCATTATGCTTTTAATAATTAAAAAAAGAATGTAATACTGTAAATTACTACCACCATCAAAAAGGAATGTCATACTGTTGATTACCCATTATAGTGGTACAGTGATATAATTGTATTTTGGACATATACCTTATTTTTATTTCTTTTATATCTATTTTGTATACTTAGTATATATGCATATGTACATATGTGTGTGACTTTCTATTAGAAAAAATAAAACAAAATATGGGTGTCTATTATTCAATTATATGACATATAAGATGAAATATTAGAACTCAGTCTTCTACCAGGGATGAATTACTTACATCCTCTGTAGAACACCTACAATATTCTCTCCAGGAAAGTGATACTGACTATTGTAGAACCAAGAAAAGGCAAGTTAAGGAGGAAATAATGTTATTAGAGTCCTTACTTTTGGGTCTGCTTAAGGAATAATCAGAGGGAGAGAGCATAATACTACATCATCCAAGTCTGTAGAGTGAATGGATGAGGACATTATACAAACAAGAAATATACAGCATTTCTAATCCTTGTACCATACTCATCCTTGAGAGAAGTGTCCTGTGTCTTCAAGGTTTGCCTTATGAAGATCTCAACATTTTGAAAAATAAAAAGACAAAAAGATAGCAACAAATAAAAAAGCCTCAAACCTTGACTAGTGATTGAATTTTTCACCTGCTATCTTTTACTATTTAATCTGTACATGGACGTAAAAATCAGCTGACCTGTCCAGAACATCTGGATGTTATGGTACCCAACGACTATGATAGCCACAGCTAATGAGCCTAAAGATAGGAAGAGCATTACCTGGTTGCTGTTTCAGCCTTCAGTCAATGAATATAAACAGGCTTTTGTTGATCTTTTGTCCTACTAAAATGTAATCCCGTTTATTGAACTGATGACTTACAGTAACCATTTTGACATTATTTCTTTATAAATCTAACATGGTATCCTTGTTCTGTTCTTCGTCTCTCTGTATTAGAGAAACCATAAAAAAAACGATATAATCTGTTTAAGCTCAGTGATTCTAATGATTGATAAAAAAATTTGTATAGAAAATGCCATATATATGTATATATATTAAAAATATATAAAAATACATATGGGGGCTGCCCTGGTGGCGCAGTGGTTAAGGGTCCGCCTGCCAATGCAGGGGACACGGGTTCGAGCCCTGGTCTGGGAAGATCCCACATGCCACGGAGCAAATAAGCCCGTGTGCCACAACTACTGAGCCTGCACTCTAGAGCCCATGAGCCACAACTGCGGAGCCTGCGTGCCGCAGCTGCTGAAGCCTGCGCGCCTGGAGCCCGAGCTCCGCAACAAGAGAAGCCACCGCAATGAGAAGCCTGCTCACCACAAGGAAGAGTAGCCCCTGCTCGCTGCAACTATAAAAAGCCCGCGTGCAGCAACGAAGACCCAACGCAGCCATAAATAAATAAATAAATAAAATAAATTTACACAAAGAAAAAACATATAAAAGTCATACAACATGAAAAAAAAGTAGGATCTCCACTTTCATGTCTATAGTTATTTCATACAAAATGTTCTGCCTCAATTTTGTTCCCCGAATAATGAGATTGATGATGGGACCTGCCCCAAAGGGTTTTGTAAAAATGAAATTAAGTAATGCTTATAACGTCTATACAGCAAGTGCTGAGGGAATGTATTCATTGATATTATTATTGTCGTGGCTATTAGTATATCATCAGAGTGTCAGATCTAAAGTAAGTTTTATGCTGGCAAATTTGTCCACCATTAGGAGAGAAAGGCTGTGTTGAGATTGGGAAGTATGCCCAGGCTAAGCAATGGGCTTGTGAAGGTAAATGTGGAAAAGCTGGCCCCTTTTGGTCTGGTTAAGACAGAATGATCTGCCTGTCATTCAAGGCTGGGCCTTCTCCCGAGGAGAAGTGTCTCCAATAAGCACCTGGACTATTCCCCTGCCTCAGCTGGGGGTCACTGTATCATATACTATATATTCAAAGGCCATACTCTGTGATCTGAGTTGCATTTTATAGTTTTATACAGAAAACTATATCTACTGTGTACTTACTAGCGGTCAAAACTCTTGACATCTTTTAAGTCCTGTGCTTCCACTGGTCTAAGGATGGGGAAAGAGGATAGGAGGGGCTCTTTTGGTCTACCTGGAAATATGCAGAAATTGATATCAAGTTTTTAACATGGGAAACTAGAAGTATTAATAAAAATATAATTTTAGGACACAGAATTAACAATGGAAGTCAAGACTGTAGCTTTCATTTAGCAGCATTGCAACAGCATAATGTGGGTTTTATCATTTAAAAAATACTGTCTTATAAATAGTTTTACATAATCTTCACAACCAATCAGTGACCTAGCTAGAGAAAAATATTGTTTTCTCCATTTTACAGATGACACAACTGATTTTTAGAGGTTAAGTGACTTACCAGATCTCATATATGTGTAAACAATAGATTTAAGGCAAGAGCTTATATCTTCCCTCCAAAGAAAATTTCTTAATATTTATATATTTCAGCTTTACATATTCATTGATAAAATAAACATTTGTAAATAAAACTCTAGCAACTTGTCAATTTGTCTTATTACAAATATACACCAAATTTCTCTCTTAGAAAATCAACTTTAGTGACATATTTACTCAGGTTTAATAACTTCAAGTAATAGCTTTTGGGTATCTACTCTGTTTTCATCCAAAGGCATTCCATCTCTAATAGAATTACACCTAAAGTTATAAAAACACAACACGATGGAGGAAAACTCCCAGGTAAGTGGTTTAAGCCACTGGGTTATCTGTGCCATTCAGTGAGATAGAGAAGATGTGATCAAGATAATTTTTGGAGGAGAAGGGAGGGAGTCAAGAGTTGTAGTTTTCACATATTATAATTGAGGATACAGCTAAACATGGAAGTTCAAATATCAAGGAGGCTGTTTGGTTACACAGTCTAGATCTCAAGGGATCTGGTAGAAGTTGTAAATGGGGGAGCCATGAGCATATAGAAGTAGATGTATGAGTCCACTTAGACATGGTTTAGAGAGGAATGAGAGTTTGGCCTTGAAACACTCCAACATTTAGAAACTGGGTAGGAAAGAGAAGCCGGCAAAGGAAAATAAGGAAAAGTTGGGTGGTACAAGAAAAATCCTGGGAGTGTGACTGTAAACAATAGAAGAAAGTGTTTCAAATATGCTGAATTTCTGGAGAGAAATGGTATGAAATAAGTGGTACTTGAAGACATTTCATTGGTCTGAGTGAAACAAAATTCATTTTTGGAGAGATTTCTATCAGCCAGAGTTTGATCAGAGAAACAGAACCCCTTATAAATAAATAGTTTATTGTAGAGATTCAACCCTAACAATTGTGGGAATTCATTATGCTATCCCTGATGGAGCTGTGGCCAGAAGTCAGCAGTGCAATCTACTAAGAAAAGATTGACATTAATGTGAAGTGGGGAAACATGGAACAACTAGAATACCCAAAAATGAATGGACTCTAGGAGTACAGAATGGAACTGACATTGGTTTCCTATCACCTCTAAGACTCTAACTTCAATAGCGGGGGTGCCCTGCAGGAACAGCTAGTGACTTTTGCAAATGAGCTAGGAGTGCAAAAGATCCTTAAGGAGGAGGTGAGGCAGCAGCTAAAGTTGCTGTGGATTCAGCTGCAGCCCATCCCAACCAGTTGAGCCAACAGATAAAGGGCAACCTGCCTGATCTGTTAGCAGCAACCTATCCCCCCTTTATCCTTCCGAGAGTAAAAAAGAACATGACTTCCACTGTCTAACTCTTGTTCACGATGTCTCTTGTGACCCATGCAAACTGGAACCATGCAGGGAGGGGAATTCAGGGAAACTAATTCTCAGTTAGCTAACTTGACACAGTACAAATTCTCCTGAGGGTGGAAGACTGAATGGGAGGTGAGTTAACATCTACAACTCTTTCAAGGGTTTTGCTGAAACAAACAGAAGTGCAAATTTTTTAATTTAGTTTTTGGTTTTTGATTTATTTATTTTTGTTCTACAAGATGGTTGATAATGGAGCAATCTGGTTCTATAAGATGGTAGATAATTGAGAATGACTCAGCAGAAATGGAGAGATTAATGATGAAGGGAAGAGAGAATAAGGACAGAACTAGTAAAGCCCTTGAGAAGGTAAGATGAATAATTGCTGTTAACAGTCTAGGTCTAGGACATTTCTTTTCAGTCTTTCTTTTTGCTATGTATTTCTGATGGAATTTAGTGGTTCACAGCACAGACTGGGACAGATTGGCTTTAAATCTTGACCCTATTACTTAATAGTTGCGTGACAAAGAGCAGAATCTCTTTGCCTCAGATTCTTCTTTTTAAAATGGCAATACAAAAACTAGACTCAAAGGGTCACTGAAAGATAAAATAATAATGGTACCCATCCATAGGTCATTGCCAAGATTAAATAAGTTAATATTTGGAATTCATGTTGAACACTATGGGTTCTTAGCACGTGCTCTGTTATTATTTAAATATTTGGGTGCCTAAAAGAATATACATTTCTTAAAATTATTTTTTCATTAACATTCTAATCTTAAGACCTCTATTATTTAAATTTCTTTACAAATATTGTTTTATTATTCCATAATCTTCCAGCATATGGAGTGTAACAAAATGTGCGTAAATTTTTCTTTTTCCCTGAATGGGCATTCAGGAAAACTAATCATACATTCAGAAAGCTTCTAATTTGAAAAAATACTTTTTCTGCTGTTTTTGTTTGCTTTACATAATGCTGTTGTGGACATCTTTGAACATAAGGATATGTCCACTTATATTATTTCTGTAGAATAAACTACCAGAATTGGAATAATGAGTTAGTAATTCCCAGCATTCTTAATGTTCTGTCTTTTGAGTAATAAAGAAAAAGTAGTCCTAAAAATTAAGTTTGAACTTTGTTCTTTTAAAATATTATCTTAAGAGTTTTGTTCATTAAGTTACTAAATGGTAGAGAGTGTTAAAATTTATTAAAATTAAAATTTTCAGCAATATGTGTCTATCATTTATTTCTAAATCCATGCTAAACTCTGTTAAATACTAGAAAACCATGATTTTTCTTCAGCTGCATCTCTGTTAAAATTAACATTGAGATTTCCATAGAAAAAGATGCTTTCCTTAGACATTTAAATTATAGTAATTGCAATGGCTTTTTAGATTATTTTACTATTTGCTCATCTTTTGTACCTGATGTTTACAATTATAGACTTTATCATGAAAGTTAAAAACACACTAAAGTGAGATAATATACATAGCTTTTCACTGATTGTCAATTACCATTTTGATTATGTCACTTGTTAATTTCACAATTAAAACATATGGATAATTTCTTTGTACAGCAATTGCCTCCTCTATCATAGTAACTAGTGGCAAATCTGCCAAGATAATACTCTCACCTGTCTATAGAAATTTAAGAGTCTCCTTTGCATTACTAATTTGACCACAAAGTTGATCTCCTCCAGTGTGCGTTCATCTATTGTTAGTGTATTTGTTAACAACCATACCCATGTCTTTATTTCAACTGTTAATCATGATTTTATAATGCACAGTTATGACAAATGTCCTTAAACATTTTCCGGATGAATGCCCACAATTTCACAAATGTTCACATGGTTGTTAAAAAAAAATTACATCATGAATAAAGCAGAAGAATATATGCCTACACAAGGAAAGAAAGAATTTTACCCTATAGAAGAACACTCACTAATAATGCCATAATCACTGTTATTAGAATCCGCCTTATTTTCTCTGCAATCATCTGTCTTTGGAGTGGAAAGATAGGCTGTTCTTCTTCCTGAGAGACAGTGGCTAAATAAAATGCATTTCATTTTTTCTTTCCACCATCAAGCTGGTGTTCACATCCATAAGAAATAGGAAAAGTACATTTTTAAAATAGTGTACTCTCATGGTTTCCTTAACACCACACTCTCCTTGTTCTCTCTAATCTTTTCTACTTTTTCTCCTTATATTGTTAGAGTTAATACCATTAGGTACTACAATTTTAGAATACACTAATGAGTACTCCAAATGCATTTTCTCCTTTAATTTTCTGAATAACACTATTGGGTGAGTATTTTATTGCAGAGAGGAAACTAACTTGCCACAAAATTATGTTGGTAAGAAACAAAATGCAAATTAAATCCAGAAGGTGTGACTGACTCACCTCAAAAATTTAACTATTATGCCCCTCCCCGCCCCTGCCATTACCAGCTCCCTTCCATCATACGATCCCTTAAGTGGCTGTAGGACCAAGTTTCTGTCCATCATCATCCACTCTTCTCATTCGGCATTCTTTCCTGCAGTGATTTCTTTCCCATGTTTTCAGATTCTATTGTAGCTTGGAGGCTTCCATATCTTTTTCACAAGCCTAAAACCTACTTCTGAGCTAAAGATTCTTAGTTTCATTTATCTGATGGACACCTGCACCACAGTGTTTCACAAGAACCTGAGTATCATTATATCTATAATTAATTACATAATTTCCCCAGCTCCATTCTTTCTCTGCCAAACTTGTCTTTACCTTTAATTTTCTATCTCTGTGGTTGCTTCAATGTTTATGAGATTCTTAAGAAGTCCCCCTTAAGGATTTATGAGATCCTTAAGAGTCTTTAAAAAGCCTCTTTCCCATTCCACATTTCAATCATTCAACCAAGGTTTTGTCATCCCAATTCCTACAAATCTGAATTCATCTTCATTCTCTATCCTCACTGCCAATTCATCTTTCTTCCATCTCAAATCCATTCTTCAGGTGATCTCAAATTGATCTTCTGAAAATATTTTAATAGACTCCCATTATATTCAAGATAAATTTCAAATTCCTTAAGTAACCCAGAAATCATAATCAATATTATGCCAACATTTCTAACCATATTATTCACTTTTCCTACTGTAATGGAAGTTCTCTTAACAAGTAAGATTTCTTACTGTTCCCTGCTTTGAACTTAAGCTTACTCTGTCTTCCATGTTTTTAATGGACTGTCAACCTGAAAACATTTTTTCCTGCCTTTCAAAATCAGACTTAATTTTCTCATTCTCTGTGAGATTCTTCTTTGTTGTTATTTTAATGTTTTTATTAAAATGTAACTTAAGTAGATAAAAGTGCTCAAATAACAGATGCACTGCTTAAACTGTTATCTTAAGAGTTTTTGTTTGTTTATTTGTATTAATTATTGCTTTTCCTATTTTTGATATCCCTTTACTTGGCCCTTCCTACCATATTCCAAAGTCTTCAAAATAGGCAAGTTATTAGTTTTACTAAAATTCAAAAATATTTTAGATATGTGATAATTTTAGTGGTTACCAACAGCTCCTCTCTATTAGGATACACATTTCCCCTCATCCTCACCCATCCAGAGTTTTGTCTCACTTTTTTTTTTCAAGGTTTTTCAATTTTATTTTATTTTATTTTTAATTTTTTTCTTTTTGGCCACACCATGTGGCTTGCAGGATCCCAGTTCCGCAACCAGGGGTTGAACCTGGGCCATGAATTCTAACCACAAGAACACCAGGGAACTCCCTTGTCTCACTTTAGAGAGATGTTTTCTAATTTTTGTTTTAACTTACATTTTGAATTAAGTAATAGTAAGTATATTTTCATATATGAGTGCCTGTTTTAATTTTTTTCCAAAAGCACTGAATTTATATCTTTGTCTATTTTTTCCAACAAGGTATTTTTACTTCCTAATGATTTGAAATGGCTGCTTATACATGAAGTAAATTGCCTGTTATGCATTGCAAATATTTTTCAATCTGTTTTTGTTTTATGGATTTGTTAATATTTTTTCTTGCATTTTTCTCAATCTTTGTCTTTATGGCTTATAGATTCTATGCCATCCTTAGGTGTCCAATTGAAGACATGAAAAAACATATTTATTCTGGTACTTTTTTTGAACTCACTTTTACATTTTTAAATTGGACACTTCTGGTATTAATTTTATAATAGGGTACATAGTAGAAATCCAGATTTATTCAAATAGCTAGTCAATTCCCTACCATAGTCTCTTTACTAATCCTTGTTTTCCCCACTAATTTTCATAGAGTAAATCAATTCATATTTTGGGGGCTGTTTCTGGATTCTCTATTATGCTCCATTGATCTGTGAGTCTACTCATGCACAAATAACTTATTTTATTAACCAGAGCTTTATCCTTTGTTATCCAACTGAAATACTTCCTTTGTCACCATCCTAATCCTCCTTTCATACAGAAATTTTCTGATTATTCTAGAATGTTTTTCTTTTAATACCAACTTTAGAAACAGTTTCTCTAATTCAAAATTAAAGCTGGTATTATTTAAAATATTAACTTAGGAAAATGGCATTTTGAAAATATGTAATATTCATATCCAAGGACAGATTATGCACTTCCATCTATTCAGAGTCATTTCTGCATTTTTTTTTATTCTTCATATTCTAGAAAAGTGCATTATTGGGCATTTCACATATTTATATTGCCAATTATGAAGACAATATTTTAATTTCTTTCCTCACTGCTTATTACTAGTATAAAATGCATTTCTATCTATTTGTCTAAGTAGTTTTTAATCAAGCATATTACTAGCTTTACTTACTAATTTTTTCATACCTATTTTCCACCTTTTGTTTTTAAATATATAATCTATGAAAGAAAAAGAGTTTCCCTCCTCTTTTCCAGTTGTACACCACTTTTTTATCTTCTCTCATTCCAAAGGTCAATGTGGAGAACTTTTTTTACAGCATCTAGAATTCTACACCCCATTCTCATCACTCTTCCCTCCTTTAATATTTATTCAGTCTCTGCTACTCAGAAAATGCTTGGGCAGATAGTAAGGGAATGAACAAAATGCACTGGCGTTTGACTTATAACTGTCTGCTAACACAACTGTATCACCATGGCCTATCTTCTACCTGGGACCTCATGAGTCCTCGAAAGTGGGTCCTATATTTGGGGGAATACATTGGTAACATAAATACACCGTTTTATCAAAAGTGGTAGAGAGGAAGATAGTTTGTTAATACATGTTATTCTGCACTTGTCTGCATTCTGTCAAGACGAACAGGAAGAAAGTCATTACAACATTGAGAAAATCTCTTCTGAGTAAAACAGAACAGAACAGTTAAGCACCCTTCCAAGTGCTTAAAATTTGGCTGTGAGCTCGTTTGTTTTTTTATTCATTTATTCATGTAATCGTTCAACAACAATATACAGACATTGTTCTAAGCAGTGAAGATATGGCAATAAACAAAACAAACCCCATGTTCTCATAGAACTTTCACTCTAGAGGAAGGAAAGATAATTTAAAAACATTGTTGGGATTAGATAACATGTAAATGATATTTAAAGCCATGTACTAAATGAGATAAGCTTGGATTTAGTGTAGATACTGAAAGTCCAAGGATTGATCCCTGAGATATACCAATATTGCAACATTGGTGAATTTAGGAACAGTAAGAATATTAGCCCAAAAATAGTAAATTAGAAAAATAATCAAGACAACTGTGGGTTCTGGATTTCATGTAAACAGTGTATTTTAAGAAAGAAGTAGTGTTCAACTGCATTAAGTTTTCAGGTTGTAGGTTGAGTAGAATGAGGATTTGGAATTGATCATTGGATTTTGTAACGAGACGATCACTGCTGACCGTAACATGTTTTGGTTTTGTGGAGTGGAAGGACTTCACTCAAGGTTGGAATAAGTTCAAGAGAGAATGAGGAAAGGAAGAAGATAGTGGAGTGCTAACATTTCTTTAAGGTTGCTTTGAAAGCACAAATTAGAGTCTAGGGAGTTTTGTCTATGATGTGTGTATTATTTTTCTTTAAGGTGGGAAATATTCAGCATGTTTGATCCAGTACAGAGAGACTAATTATAATTCAGAAGAGAGAGGACCAATAAGAAAACAAACTTCTAATACTTGAGAGGTCATGAGATCCAGTGCAGAGATAGAAGAGTTGGTCATTGAGAGGCACACTGATAATTCATCTGTAACAACAGGAGGAAAGATTCTGTATATAGTTACCAATGCAGGATATTTTGTGGAAGTCGTGGTGGACTTATATAGAAATTTTCTTCTAATTTCCTCTATTTTTCAAGTGAAACGAGTAGATAATAAGGTCACAAGCAGAAGGTAATGGGAAGAGGAGAAAAGGTTGATATATTGAGAAATGTGAAAATAGTGTAAAATAGTCCTTTTGGAGAGTGACATATGAGGTGAAAGGCAACACTATCAGGCAGCACTGAGGTCTCACTTAAAGTTAACTGTTATGAATTTACAATGAGAAGTGCCAGAAAGCTGAGTGCATTGCTGAAATAGGTAAGGATTTAGAGAGTACAACTGAGGCAGAGTAGGGAAGGGAATTGAGAGTGTGCAAAGGAAATAGTTTATTTGTTTATTAACCATAGACTTTAATTGGTTCTAATAATCTAATTGGATCTAATAAAAGTATGGAGGGAGGATGTGAGAGATGTTGATTCATAGTGAAGAAGACAGAAGTAGCTGTGCACCTCACCCTACCATCCTATTTCAATGGGAAACAAAACATATAAAAAGGATTTGCAAAAAATTTAGCAGATATGGGAGATAGAAGACAATAGCTACCCTCTGTACATGGGGTACTCCAGAGAAAAAACTGCAGTACTAGAAAAAGAAGCAAAAATCAGAAATATTTCCCAGACTAAACCATTCCCTAATTAAGTGGATTGAAAAGACATAGCATTTTAGGGAAATTCAATGTAAAGAAAGTCAAAAAAGAGAAAAAAAAAGAGAAACAATACCCTGAGAAAACCATAATTCAAAGAGTCATGTACCACAATGTTCATTGCAGCTCTATTTACAATAGCCAGGACATGGAAACAACCTAAGTGTCCATCAACAGATGAATGGATAAAGAAGACGTGGCACATATATACAATGGAATATTACTCAGCCATAAAAAGAAACGAAATTGAGTTATTTGTAGTGAGGTGGATGGACCAAGAGCCTGTCATACAGAGTGAAGTAAGTCAGAAAGAGAAAAACAAATACCGTATGCTAACACATATATATGGAATCTAAAAAAAAAAAAGGTTCTGAAGAACCTAGGGGCAGGACAGGAATAAAGACTCAGACATAGAGAATGGACTTGAGGATACGGGGAGGGGGAAGGGTAAGCTGGGACGAAGTGAGAGAGTGGCATGGACATATATACACTACCAAATGTAAAATAGATAGCTAGTGGGAAGCAGCTGTATAGCACGGGGAGATCAGCTTGGTGCTTTGTGACCACCTAGAGGGGTGGGATAGAGAGGGTGGGAAGTAGATGCGAAAGGGAAGGGATATGGGGATATATGTATACATATAGCTGATTCACTTTGTTATACAGCAGAAACTAACACAACATTGTAAAGCAATTATACTCCAATAAAGATGTTAAAATAATAAAAAAAAGAAAATGGAAAAGAAAAAGAAAGTATCAATAGAAAAAAAAAATCTATGAAGAAGAAAAGTTCAAACATTTGTGACTGAAAAGGAAGAAAATTTAGGTTTGCCTCAGATTTTCCATTGCAATACCGAAACTAGAAAACAATTCTTCTGGATAATTTAATCAGAGACACTCAAATAGCAATCTATCCTCTGATAGATCCAATCTAGTGCATCTACTGCAATCAATGTCTAATATCCCTATACCTCTCACTTTGAGAATTCAAAGTAAAGAGATATTTATGAGATTACTTGTTTCATCAAAGGAATGGGTCTTGTGGTGCACCAAAACCCTGCCTTTAGATATCACAAAGCTTATTTTTCCTCCATAGGTTTCATTTGTGATCTCAGTAAATGAAAAGAGTCAGATGTAAGGATAACTCTTCTACCTCCCTTTGAAGTTTATGTTGTATAATTCATCATGGCATCTCTAATATATCTTCTAGTTTTAAAGGATTTTCAATTTAATTGGGCAGACCATCTTGAGAATCACTTCAGAACAACTGTATTACTTTAGAGGGAATATATAAATCTGCCTCAACAAATACATAAACACAGGATAATAAAATGTCTGGTAAATTTGGTAATTATGTGTACAGGTTAATCTTTGGGTTCTGCTACTCACATTGAATTTTGAACGTTGGAAATACAATGTTTGTTAAATACTACTACCATTGTTTACTTAATAAAGGTGATGTAAACCGATCTCTGTAATTAGCAATGTAATTGATGAATAATATATTGCTCATTACAATGATAACAAAGTAAGAATAAAAACAGCAATGTTAGTGCTATGGTCTGAGTGTTTGTGTCTCCTCCCACCCCCAGTGCATATTTTGGAAGCCTAACGCCCAAGGTGGTCATTTTAGGAGGTAGAGCCTTTGGGAGACAATTAGGTCAATCAATGGGATTGGTGCCTTAAAAGAGAGATTCCACAGAGGTCCTTCGCCCCTTCCATCATGTGAGGATACCAGAAGTGAGACTGGGAAGAGGGCACTTACCGGACCATGCTGGCACCCTGATCTGGGACTTACAGCCTCCAGAAGTATGAAAAATAAATGTTTGTTGTTTATACCTCACCCAGTCTGCGGTATTGTTAAAGTAGCCAGAACAGACTAAGGCAAGTTAACATTTTTAATCCTAATTTATTCTAGGTATTATACCTGGCACTGTAGGTAGCATTTACTTCGTACCGCCTAGCAAATATATGAGATATGTCCTATGATTTTCTTATCCTACAGATAGGAAAACTAAGGCTTACAGTGGTTATGTGTCTTGCCCAAGGTCAAGGTGTTGACGCTGGAATTTAAACTCAAGAGGGCTGATGTTATAATTCAACTCATAACTATTAAGACAAAAAGTTGTTACACATGAAGTAACAATGTATTTTAAAATGCTGGCTAATATTGTGGATTTTTTTTGTTGTTTTACTTTCTCAGGCCTCTCTTAGATGACATTTGTGTAACATGAAAATTTCAAAGAAAGATCTACATCTAAAATGCATGACTATTCCTATCAGCCGTTTGCAAGAACTGTATTAGTAAATCACCTGGGAAACATGGCATATTAAAGGCTATTTATCATGCGTCACTCTCTTTCATATCGGTGCTGAAAAATGTGAGTTTTAATTTACAGCAGTGACTACATGAAATACCACAAGATAACGGCCAACAGAAAAAAAAGAAGAAAAAAAGGAAGAAAGAACCCCTAGAAATAGAGAAGTAGGATACGTATTAACGTGATGCTATATGTAGGGTCTGTGTCTTTTAAGAATCCTTTTCTTTTTCACACTATGTTTTTCCCCTGTATCTCATTTGACATCCTTTATGACCCTATATATTTTAAAGGACTTGCAGCAATGCTGACTAATATGACATAAAATCATTCACTTTGACTTTAAATGGAAATTTTGAAATACTGATTTTCAATCTCTGCTATCTGATGCTTTTATAAACACCAAGTAGCTTAGCTTCTCCTAATTTTCTAGAATGGCAACAGTGGTTTTGAGAGTTTTGGAGGCTTCAATTTCATGTTTGCTTTCTTGCTCTTTGAATAGAAAAATAATCCATAAAAAATGTGATGAGTTTACAAAATCCCACCTAAAACTAAAATAAAGAAAAAATAAACAGCTGTATGTTTTGAAATCTGCGTTTGCCAGTTGGCACCTTTATTTGTCAGTGACTTGAGGATAGCAAGCTAAAGAATACATCATTATAAGTGTATAGGGGATACATCTGTTATGCCTGAAATCAAATAATTAAATAGTGACTTGTTATTCAAATCTCTATTTAATGCCATTTTTAATAAAATATGAGGGGATATATGAAGTGGGTATATCTGTAACAACAATGACAATACTAATAACAAAGACTCAATAAATTATCTTTTAAAGAACCTGTTTGTATAATTGTTGAGGGGTTATTAAAAGATTTTTTCCTTCATATTTTATAACTTATACTGGAAGATTCATGGAGGGAGAAAATTGATCACCAGAACTCTTAACATGCAACGGAGTTTAGTGGAATGAACACTTCATTGAATTAGCTATGTTAATGGTCAAAATCAAGGACAATTCTTTCACATATTGACACATAAAATGCAAATAAAAATCAAATTCAATATAAATGATCCCTCTCTGTACTATATATATATATGTGTGTGTGTGTGCATGTGTATATATAAAATAAGCCTTTTGAACTTTAACTACAAAATCTGAAACTTCAGAAGTAGAGTCATGTTTGTGATCCTTTAATCACCTTCCTAATTGAATCCCCATTTCACAGATGATTAAACTAAGATTCACAGACTCTAAGTTATTTGCCCAAAGTAATTTTATAACTAGCAAGTGGCAGAGATCTTGTTCTCCAGTATCCAAGCTTGGTGTTCTTTCTCTAAACATGAAATAAATAACTTTAGAGGCGAATGCTGGAAAAAGTTGACAAGATAATAATAAAATGCAAAGTATATAAATAGTTAAGTTAGCAGAGTTATTGCGCTATTTAACTTTGTAGTTTAGGTTCACACCATTATGTAGAAATAATTTATGTATTTCTTTATTTAAAAAATTCAAGTTTTGAATATTTTTGTATTGAAACAAGGAAGGTGGATAAAATTTAGTTCTAATTTAGTATAGAACAATCTACTTATTTCTCTTTTCCTTCCTTTGTTATTAGTCTCCTTTGATCACCTCTTCTATTCCTTTCTCCCATATACATACACACATATATTTTAACACACTCACACATACACACACAAGTAGTTTATAAAAATAAAGCATGGTTGATTTATCTTTATGACTTATTTAAACATGGAAAAATATTTGTAGTTATCAAACGTAAAACCTGTAAAAAGGTCCTAGACCTGTACTTAATAATCAGAATATAGTCTTAGAACAAGTGCTTAGGTATGTATTTGGTCTTTATCTCAGGTATTGAAGCTCAATTTTAAAAATAAAAATAATTATGCATAGCTTCATGTGCTCTACAAAAATTTACTGCCTTCTTAAACAACTTAAGATAAATTTATATACAATAAAATACACAGATATAAAATGCACAGTATGAAGAATTTTCACAAATTCATGTAGCCATGGAACTAGCACCTCAATGATCCTATTATCCCAGAACAACCCATCATGTTCCTTTGCAGTCAATCCATGCCCCTCCCTCACACCCCACTCCTTGGCAACAACTGATCTGGTTCCTGTCACTGTTTAATTGTTTTGCATAGTCTAGAATTTTATAAATGAAATCTTACAGTCTTTAGTTTTTGCATCTGATTTCTTTTGTTCAACATAATGTTTTTAAAATTCATCATGTTATATGTTCTTTATATTAATGAGTAGTGTTCCAGTGTGTGGACATTTTTATGAAGAGAGTTAGTGAACACATTCACATATAGGTCTTTTTTAGACAAGTGTTCTCAATTACTTCAGGTAAATACCTGGTAGAGAAATTGCTGGGCCATATGATAAGTGTATATTTAACTTTTTAAGAAACTGCCAAACAATTTTCCAAAGTGTTTGTCCACTTTAATTCCCATTGGCAGTAAAGAATAGTTCTAGTTGCTCCATGCCTTATCCAACAGATTGTATTGCCAGCCATTTAAACTTAGCTATTCTAGTGGGTGGATGTATAGTGGTATCTCATTTTGATTTTGTTTTTCTTTCTCTGAAGTTTAATGATAGCGAGTATCTCTTCATGTCCTTACTGACCATCTGAATATCTTTTTGGTGATGTGTTCAATTTTTTTGGTCCATTTAAAAAGTTGGGTTTTTGTCATAAGTAGCTTTTTAATATTCTAGTTATACTTTTGTCACATACATTTTTGTGAATCATTTTTCACAACATGCATCTTACCTTTTCATTTTCTTAGCAATGTCTTTAAAAGAACATATTTTTTCATTGTTTATAAAACCCCATTTGGTAGCTATCTATTGCTGTGTAGCACATTTCTTCCAAATTTAGCAGCTTAAATAAACAACACATTATCTTACATAGTTGTGAGGGTCAGTAATCTAGGAGCAGCTAGATAGATGTTTCTGGCTCAGGATCTCTCATGAAGTTGCCGTAAAACTGCGGGTTGAACCGGAGCTGGAGAATCAGCTTTTACTCTTATTCACATGGTTATCACCCAGTCTCTAGTTCCTCCAACCTAGGCTGCTCCATAGGGCTGCTTATGGCAAGGCAGTTCAATTTCTTGAACAGGTGTCATCCAAAGGAGGGAGAGAAGTAGAAATAGAGATAGAGCAAGAGCAAGAGCCCAAGAGACCAAGATGGAAAGCACAATATTTGATATAACTTAATCTCAGAGAATGACATGTGATCACTTCTGCCATAGTCTATTGGTCACACATTCCAACCCTATACAATGTGAGAGGAATTACACAAAGTTGTGAATACCAGGAAGTACTAGGGGATGACCAGGACCATCCTGGAGACTAGCTACCACACACATTTATTAATATTTTATTTTATGGAATTGCTTCTTGTAGCCTACCTATATGAACTTTATCTACCTTAATATCATAAGGATTCTCTCCTTTGTTTCCTTACATAAATTTTAAGTTTTTAGCATTTCTGTTCAGTACAATTACCCATTTCAAGCTATTTTTTTGGTATGGTATGATATGAGTTGAGGTTTCATTTATTCCATATGAATTTCCAGTAGTTCCAGGGAAAGTATAATTTCCCCATATGAATTACACTAGCACAAATTTAAAAAAATTGATTTACAAAATTTCTATTTTCAGTAAAACTAAGTAAGCTCCCACCATTTGTCACCTTCCCACAGATAACAACTATAATCTTTGGAGAAAATAATATGACCTGTAGGCATTGGTGGGTGAATCAAAATAGGAAGATTCTGAGAGGAGAGTCAAAACATGAATTTCCCTTTTAACAGCTTTTACCAAGATGGTAGATTGAACTCACTTCCATGTAGGGTGATTGAAACCTTGATAAAAACCTAAAGTCTGTCTGAAATCATGACAAAAGGAGAAAGACTTTGAGACAAATACAGCCATTAGAAAGTAAATGCAAAGTGGGAGAGCCTGAAAGCAGAAGCCCATGTTCAATATATAAACTCTAAAGAAGCCTTTGGTTGACCCTTGACTCATGAATGGATATATTTCAGCTAGAATAAAAAATAAAATAAAATCTAAAGAAATGAGTTGCCACCAAAGGGCAGAGTTTTAATTTTAGTCCAGCCTCTTTAACAAACAACTGGCTCTTAAATATACACACTCTTTGGAGGACTCCCAGAGTCTCCACTAGAAAATGTTAACTATGTCCAGAGTAAAATAAAAAATTACATAACATACTATGAACCAAGAAAATGTACCCCATTCTCAATAGAAAAGTCCATTAGTTGAGATCAACGTTAATTTGAGATTGCCCAGATGTTGAAATTAGCAGATAAGGATTTTAATACAGTTATTATAATTAAGCTCAGTGAAGTAGAGAAAGATGTGATTCACAATGGATAAAAATATTTGAAATATCGACAGAGAAAAAGTATAAAATGGAAATTCTGAAACCAAAAAAATCACAATATCTAAAATTAAAAAAAAAAACTGGATGTTCTTAACAGCATAATGGGTTTAAGACAGAAAGAGTAGTGAGCTTAAAGATAAGTTGATACAAATAAACTAATATGAAGGACAGAGAGCACAAAATATGAAAGAAATTATTCAAACCTAAGAAACACCAGGGAATATAACACAAAGTGTAACATTTTAAAGAGAAGTAGTGGAAGCTAGAGAGAGAGAAAATGGTGGGAATATGTCTCAATTTATATTATGGGACCAGAATTATCCTGACACCAAAACCAGTCAAATATATTTCATTTAAACTACAGACCAATATACCTTAAGAATATAGATGTAAAAATTATACACAAAATTTCAGCAAATGAATCCCCACAAATAAAGATAACAAATTATAGTCAAGTAGGTTTTACCCTAGGAATATAAGGTAGATTTAACACTTAAAAGTAAACTGATGTAATTCACTATATTAACAAATTGAAAATGGAAAAAAAATATGATCATCTTAATACACAGAAATCTTTTGACAATATCCAAGATACATCCTGATAAAAACTCTCAAACTAAGAATAGAAGAATACTTCTTCAACCTGATAAAGAGCATTTTTCTTAGTTTTTCTCATCAATATTTTGTCATTTTCAGTGTACAGATATTTTACATATATATATTTAATCATCACTATCATTTCATATGTTTGATGTTCTAACAAACCTGGAAACTTTCTGGGACCCAGAACATTTCTGGGAATTTTAATAAGCCCTGGAATCTTTCTGGAGCCCCAGAAACTTCCTGGGAACAAGATACGTATACTTTTAAAATAAAGTTTGTTTGGATTGGAGAGCTGCACACAAGGGAGTGGAGCTTAAATCCAAGAGTGACTTACCCAAGCCCCTCAGTAATGATGAGTGGAGCAGTGAATTCAAAGTGTTCAGTGGGTGCTTTGCCTGGGCACTTCATTGTCCCATAGGCCATTAGCAGTCAGCTTAGGATCCCATTCCTCATCATAAAACCTGTTAAAAAAGGATTAAAGAAGACAATTTAAGTGATAAAAAGAAACTTCATTTAACAGTTCCTGAAGTGAACAGTCTCCTTTCAGAGAACTGCAAAATAGGGCAGAAGGCAGGTAGCTATTATAGGATAAAGACAGCAAGAGAAAAACAGAAAATATCTGATTGGCTGGAACCATATAATCAACCTTGTTTGGGGTAAGAAGGAACAAAGAAATTAGTATAGAGCCCAGAGTTGGCTTGGTGTTTGCGGATTGGCATAAGGATATCCTGAGTTTCATGTCAAGAAGAGCATCTACAGGGACATGAGAGTTATCTAAGTTTCTGTTTGCTGAAGTGGCACCTTGGGCAGGAGCAACTCCATCTTGGGCCTAGAAATTTATTTTATCACATCCAAGGATAAGGTGTACTTGCAGCCAGCCCACTCGAAAGGAGAGAAGTTTGCTGATTTTCCTGGACTATAGGTGGTTCAGTGTCACCAGGTAAGCAGGAAGCAACTCTCCAGGATGCAGGTGAACTGCAAGGGTGTAGGTACATAGAGAAAGGGGGGCACCTGTGTGGGAGGTCTGGATCACATGATAGCACAGTGTCAGGAGGTCCTAACCATCATTACTCAATGAATAGTTGCCAAATGCATAAGCTGTAATACAAATTTACAGTCCTCAATTTAGTCCATAAATATTTATGGGGAATATAGTATGTCACAAACACTAATCTAGGTGTTGGGCTGTTACAACAGTGAACAAAATAGGAAAACATTTTCTCTCTGTGGAGCTTAAATTCTTGTTGTGGAAATAGACTTAGCACAACTAAGTAAGCAAAATACGTACATCAGATGGTGCTAATGCTATGTGAGATGGAGGTCAAGAGAGGTGGTATTGTTATTTCAAACAGGTTGCTTTGGGAGGCATCACTAAAAAGTAGATATTTCAATAAAAACCTAAAAATAGGGAGAAAGCAAACCATTCATATGTCTGAAGAAAGATAGCTCCACGCTGAATAAACAGTAACTACAGATGTGGGAGCCTAGTTAGCATGTTCAAGGATTAGAAGGGACGCCAGTTTTGATAGAGCAGAGTCAGCAAGGGCACAAGTAAGAGATCAGGTCAGAGACATATTGGAAGGAAGGCTGTATACAACATTGTGGGCCATTGTAAATAATTTGGATATTACTCTAAACAAAATAAAAATCCATTGGAAAGTTTTAGGCAGAGAAGTGACAAGATATGTTTTATGTTTTAGAAGGATCAATCTAGCTGCTCTGTTAACATTGGACCTTTGTGGTATAAAAGCAAGAACAAAGGCAGGGAACCATTTAGGCGGCCAATAGACATAGTTCATGAGAAAGAAAAGAGATGTTGGGACGACGACGGTAACAGGAAATGGTGAAACGTGGCCAGATTCTGGGTACATTTTCAATGTAAAAACAATGACGTTTACTGTTACATTGGATGTGGAGTGTGAGAAAAAGTAAGGAATAAGAATAACTTAAATGTTCTTTTAATTTTAAGAAAATCTTAAAAGGTTTTGGCCTGAGCATCTGAAAGAATGATGATGTAATTTCTTTTTTAAAAAAATTATTTATTTATTTATTTTATTTTATTTTTGGCCACATTGTGGGGCTTACGGATCTTAGTTCCCCAACCAGGGATTGAACCCCAGGCCACTGCAGTGAAAGCACCGAGTCCTAACCACTGGACTACCAGGAAGTTCCCTGTAATTTCTTAAGATAGATAAGGTTAGGAGAGGCACATCAAGATAGAAATGATCAATGGATTTTATTTTTCTCTTCAATTACAGTTTAATAATTCATAGACAATTATATAGTATTCAAAGAAATATTTTAATTTTCTACTAGATTCTTAAAATTAATATGCCATCACACTTGGAATAAAATTTTTATTTCTTTTTTTATATTATGATTCTATTTATTTTATTTTATTTTATTTTATTTATTTTTTAACATCTTTATTGGAGTATAATTGCTTTACAATGTTGTGGTAGTTTCTGCTTTATAACAAAGTGAATCACCTATACATATACATACATCCCCATATATCCTCCCTCTTGCATCTCCCTCCCACCCTCCCTAATCTTGCCTTTTCTATGTTTGATTTTTTAACAAACCATATATATATATATATATATATATGTATACATTATATATTGTCACTCATAAACTATACTTTGTTTGAAAATTTGGACTTTTATACTTTGGTCATGCTGTCAGAGAGCAAAACTTTGGTTATTGCAGCGTCATCTAGTGTTTGTGCAATTAATAAGATACTTTATTGAATTTTTCCTTATTTTGTATAAATTACTAGAAAATGAAAGAAATTAAAGTGCTGATACTAGTCATAAAAAGATGTATCATAAACATAATGCAATTGCGACAAAGATGGAATTCATTAAGAATGTGGAATGAAGAAACTCTTTAGTTTCAGTTCTATATCATTAGACTTATCTGATTGTGTGAAATGTGAAGGGCAAAAGAACAAAATTTAAGAACACGTGTGGGATGCTAGTATATACTGTCATACTTTAAGAGCTCTATAGGAGAGCACAATTGATGCAGTGTCAATCTATTGTTCAACTCGAAAATATAATATTAAGCTTTCATAGTTAGAATTAGACATACGATGTCTAATTCAAATGTCGTGCTTTACATTCTGTAGAATTTTGTTGATTAATTTAAACATTATGCTTTCTAGAATAAATAAATCCCAAGTGGTTGTTACCAACATATGCATAGATTGTGTCTATACAAAAAAAAAGTTATTAGTTTAATCATCTAGTCAAATAATAGGTTAATCAACAGAAAATATATTAGGTTATTGGGAGAACTGATAGATAGAATTAATATGGTCAAGTTGCTTATACACATACAAAGGATATACTTGCAAAATTACAAAACTATTCTATCTATTAGCACAAAAAAGTTATTTAAATTACCATACCATCAGTTAATTGACAAGAGATCAAGTTATTAACATCATAGTATAAAAACACTGTAAGTCTTAGAAAACTCCCTCACTGAAATCTAGACTTATTCTAAAATTAATATGCTTCTATCTATCATTAAGTGCTTTATATTTCACTGTTAATATCTAAATATTCATAAGTTTATTCAAACTTTATTTCATAAAAGACTTGAAATTTGGAAGAATTTTAGTTTTGCTTGTATGATTTTTCCATTTTACACCATGCATAAAAGCAAATTCCCAAAGGCTTTAATATTTGAATATAAAAATGAATACAATTAAATTCCCAGTAACAAACATAAGAGAAAAGCAAAATACCCAACAAGAGCAACATGAGACTATGGTGGGAAACAACACTGACTACATGTACACTGCCTGCATGGGGAAAATAAAATTTTTTAAAGTAAAAGGCCAACCATTTGGAAGTTCTACAAGGCAGATAAAGGATCTTTACACTAAATGTACATGGAACTCTTGAAATAAAATAAGATAAAGATGAAATGCTTAATGGAAAAAATAGGCTAAAAAAGAAAACAAATTTAACAAAATAGAATATATCTATAAAAATCAAGCTTTAATGTGCAAACAACCTAAATTTCCATCGACAGATAAATGGATAAAGAAAATGTGGTATATATATATATACAACGTAATTCTATTGAGCCTTTACAAAGGAGGAAATTCTGCAATACGTGAAGGATGAAATTTGAGAGCATTATGCTTAGTGAAATAAGCCAGTCACAGAAAAAAAAAAATACTGCATGATTCCACTTATACGCGGTATCTACAGTAGTCAAACTCATAGAATCCAAGAGTGATAAGATGGTTGCCAGCCACTGGAGGGAAGGGAAATGAGTTACTAATCAATGGGCATAAAGTTTCATTCAAGAAAAATGAATAAACTCTACAGATCTGCTTTACAACATTGTACCTCAACAAAAATATATAGTGCACAAAACAATTTGTTAAAAGGGTAGACCTCATATGTTAAGTGTTTTATCCACAATAAATTTTTTTTAAGAAATCAAGTTTTACTCTAATAATAACAGGAAGATATAATTGAGGACATCCAATGACGAAACTTGACATGAGTCATCATGTTCTATGATGATAAGCATTCAGGAAAGTCTCAGCAACCCACGGCAAATACCTGGTTTTCAAATTAACTGTACATTTTTCTTTGCTTTAAATTTTTTAGCAATGGGACTAAATTAAATGTAAATTTTAAAAAGATTATGAAAACGTTTAAAGTTCCGTGAAAAATTTAAAGATCATAAACCTTTATGAAAAATGTAAAGATTATAAGCAGCTGGAAAACTGCAGAAAATAGAAAATAACATAAAGTATAAATTGGCACAACATTTCTAGGGAAGCAATTTATCAATACATACCAGGTCCTTATTTTTTTCACATCATTCAGGCCAACAATCATATACAAATACTTATATATATATAAATGTTTTGCAAATTTTATTTATGGTCATTTTAGCACAGTTTAGGACAATGTTAAAAATGAATAACCTGTCTAAAAATAATGAATATAATTACAATAAAATAATTGTGTCATAGCAATTTAAAGATTGCCATATGTATTTTAAATATATTTTAGTTACATATTTATTGATGTAAACATTATTTAATATAATGTTTAAATAAAAAACACGCTACATGCTAAATGTAAAAGGGCATTTTATTTTATAAAATTATAGATTTACATATATCTGTAGTATTAGACACAAATATCTAGTTATCTTAATTAGATATGATACCTATAGAATTATAGATATTCTATAGCTTGAAAGCCCAGAAACCCTTTCATTTGCCAGATCTCAATCACAACCCTCAAAACACACCCTCCCACAATCCTGTCTTTTGTGCAGCTATTTTCTTGTGTATTTTTATTTTTTCGTTATCTAAATATGCATCCTTATACATGGTAGTTTAGTATCACCCATTTTCTTAAAATTTGGTATGTCTCTTAAGCTTCTTAATTTACAGGTGCAAATTCTATCTTTTCTTTTCCCCTTACAACTTATCAAATTGAAAATCACAAGCCATTTAAATTTTCCCCTGTCTGGATTTGCTGATTACATGCCCGTTTTGCAATTCATATGTTCCACTGCCCTCTGTATTTTCTGCAACTTGGAAGAAAATAGACTTAGCTTAGATTTCTTTTTTTTTTTTTTTGGCAAGATCACACATGATTTTGGTTTTCTAGCTGGTCTTTCTCTTTCTATGCTTAATTCATCTATCCATTAATTCACTGAGAGCTGATTTATCATTTTTCTTTTTAGTTATTACCAGGGGTAGTTCTATAAAGTTTCACTTTCCCTCATCTGTTAATTAAGTATTAGTGTTTGCTACTTGTTATAATAATAAAGCATTAGTTCTCTTTTTTACTTATTACTTAAAATATTTTAAAAGTAACACTTTAAATGGAAAAACAAGTTAAATCCCTGATTTTTCCCCTTTATTTTATAGATTTCCAGGTAATTTGTTTCTTCTCATTCCGTAAAGTAACTAAGTAGATTGCTGTTTAAGTATCATTAGGAACTCATGTATTTAAACATATTTGATGGATTTCACTTCTTTAATATAAATTCAATTCATTTTGAAGCTCAGATTATCTTATCTTTAGTTATAGCACCTCTTTACATTGAATCTTGTCTCCTTTAGATGTGATCCCGATAGTTTTTCAATGACAAGGTATTCCAGACTTGTTTCGTGTCACTTTCAGCCTCAGAACTGGAATCAGCCATTCCTCCAAGAAGTTCTCATTATCTTTAGTGGGAAAAGGGAATTTAAATCTACAATCTGGATGTTACGGATGCTTTTTTTTTTAAACATCTTTATTGGAGTATAATTTCTTTACAATGTTGTGTTAGTTTCTGCTGTATAACAAAGTCAGTCAGCTATATGTATACATATATTGCCATATCCCCTCCCCCTTGCGTCTCCCTCCTATCCTCCCTATTCCACCCGTCTAGGTGGTCACAAAGCACCGAGCTGATCTCCCTGTGCTATGCAGCTGCTTCCCACTAGCTATCTATTTTGCATTTGGTAGTGTATATATAATACCGTATGCTAACACATACACAGGGATGCTTATTTTTACCTGATTTCTTTCTATACAATTTTGTGGATGAAACTTATAGGAAAATAAACATTGATAGAACAATGACTTGATCAATGGATGGATAAAGTGCCTAATGAGTTTATACTAATTTTCCAATTCAAATTCAGGAGTGCAGGACTACTCAGCCTCTTCTACTTTACATCTATTCTTCTTTCACCTTTAGAATTCTGTTTTCAGGTACAGAAGGCGGTGATAAAATTACAATACGCAATAATTATCCATTTGCCTTATTCCACATCATACCCATGTTAGTTTCCACATAACAATGTAAATGCTTCCAAAACTAATATGATTACTGACCACATCTAAAAGATTTGTAAATGCATTCTTTTTGTCCTCAGTTATTTCTAATAATACTAAATCTACTTTGTCCTAGCATATAGTTATTATACTCAATATCTTCTCATTTAATCTTAGTTCTATATAGGTAGCTATATATCCAAGGCTTATTTTCATATGAAAATTTGAAATTTTATAAATTTCCTGAAATTTTAAAAGGAAGTTTCTTTCAGAATAGCTTTTATAACTTCACAGAGCTCTCACATCTGTTTTCTTTATTATTAGTATTTAAAAATATGATTTTTCTGGCTCAATTTCCCTCCCCCACTTTTATCTGACTTTTTCTTCTCTTCATTTCTATTGGCCTTGTCCTGATAAGTTGAATTCAGGAATTCAGTTCTCAGGTTTTTTTTTTTTTCCCCTTAATGCGGAACTTTGTTCTGGAAGTTGGTCACACTTAATCAATTTAAAAATTCAAAGGGGCTAGACTGTTCCAGCCCTGTCAGACCTTCCTACAGACAGTTACATTGACCAAGTGTGGATTAGGCAAAATCCCTCCTAACTTTAACTGCTGTTTTCAAATTGGCTCCTCATGAATATCCTGTCTTTATATCTTAAAATGTCTAATTTTTTCACCATGCTTCCATCTGTACAAAGGCTAAGACAACACAGGGCTTGTAGCTGTGGTGTTTTCTCCCCATCCCTTGTATTTGGGGTTTGTGAAGATACCTTGTAATCTAATTTTGTTGTAAATGTGGTCCATCGATTTGGGATTACTATTTAATTGTTCTATCTGCTTTTATAAAGGTATTTGAGGGGATTAAATATCATGCTACTGTCATTTCCCCAGAATCCCCTGTTCTTATATTGAAACCAATTTTTCACAATGGAGGAATGTGTCCTTAAATAAAAGTAACTTTGCTCTCCTTTCAAGGTTCCTATTTCAAGGTATTAGAAGTATACTATAACTGCATTTTGTGTATAAAATAGAACAAATTTTAGCATAACCTATGCCAACCAATTAAAGTAAAGTAAAAGCATAAACCAGAGCTAAACACAGTGCACCAAAAATTGTGTTAACACCAGGCAAGTATCTTTTGGCTCTTTCCACAAAAATCTGCACTGTAGACAAATTGCAATAAACAAGACTGACAGTTATTCACTGTTGGTCTCTTTAGCTTCATTTGGAAAGCCAAAGTCTGTGATTTCTTTTCAGCAACAAAATTAGTTGGAATGGTCAAATCCTTTCTGTTTAATGCAGTTTTGTATCAATTATTTTTTTAAATTACTAAATGTTAGCTGAGAAATTAGTCTGCAATTATCCCTGCCATCCACCCCCTTTGGCTTCACTGCTTCTATCAAAGAGTTTTGCCCCTGGGGATATAAACATATGCAGTATTTTGCACAAATTTATTCCATTGCTTATAAAATCATATTATATTAGACTGTATGGTTACATTTATTTAGCCCCGGGCTATTGCATAAGAAGACTAACCTACATATAACTTTGTATGAGCTATTATTTTATGACAACAATTAGTTGGGGCAAATATGCTAGAAGAGTTAACTCATTTGTAAAATAGTGGAAAAAAGTATTCTATTCTTAATACTCTAGTTTGAAAGTTTCAACTCTTAAGCAATTTTTTAAAACTTAGGCATAGAGTACAAAACTATTTGGGTGTGATAAACTTTCTAGGAAACCCTGGTTAGAATAACTAAGAGTTTCATCAATTTTTACACATGCCTAAAAATGCACCATTGTCTATTGGATTTGGTTATTTGAACATAATGTAGTTTAGATAATGTATCGCATAGGAGAACACATGGGCTTTGAGGCCTACAGACCTAAGTTCTCGATTTCCTTTTGCTGTATGACCTTGAAGAATTGCTTATCCCATATATGCCTCAGCTTCCTCTCCCAAAAGTGAGAATAATAATAATGCTAAATTTATGAAATTGTTATGATAATTAAACGATACAATAAATACAAACCAACTTTTACTCTGCTTTGTATATAGTCATAAAAGTTTGAACATAAAAAGCATCACAAATTTCACTTGTCCAAAACAGATCACTTTTTTTTTTTCCCCTATCCAACATCTTTCCCATAGCTCTTCACATGATTTACTCCGTTTCTTACTTCATTTATTTGCTCGAAGATAATAATGAATATATGTTAAGGATGAAGTTCCTGTAACGGTGGTACCATAGTAGAATAAGCTCATTCTTCAGTCCTCTACAGCGGCTTTAAACACCTTCATGTCGGAAAAGGTAAATGCTAAATATCTAATTACTAAATCTAATTATTTTTAAAGACTGGCAATCTTAAAAATGGATAACTCTGAATTTAGATTAGGGCTTCATTTTATAATAACAAACTACATTATTTTCAAAATGCTCTGTTTTCTTTTATGTAAGCATGCACTCGTTTCTAGATTAACATTTTATTAATATTTGAAAATAGCCCTTTTACAAGATTTGCTATTATCTTTGGACCAAAACTGTCAACTTGTTCAGCTTTCTTCAATAAATAAAGTATAAATGCAGGAAATATTTATTTGTATTTGATGTATTCCATATATTTGTTGAAAATAATTTTTAATTTATATTTAAATTAGCAGAATTAATCTATTTACTTTAATAAGAATATTTGTCATTTAGGTATACATTTTCGAATATAAGCTTGAAAACACTGACTTGCTGAGAACATTTTTATTCATCAGGACAGATAGAAGAGCCTAAGTCCCACCTGTAGTAACAACCTTGGTGTACTTTAAGAGACAAGAGGAGATATATATTATATATATATAATATATATGTATAAATATATATTTATAATATATAATATAATTTAATATATTAATTATAATTTATATATTTAACAATAATATATAATATATAATACATATTTATACATTTATACATTATATATATTTATATATATATTTTGAAATATAGAAAGTAAGAGGGGAATAATGGGTAATGAAGAAATGTTTGCAGTCCACAAAGAGTCTTATATACTGTTTGTACACATATTTTCTTGATATGTTAAAGTCTGCATGTGTGCATAAGCTTTAATAAGCTGTAATATAATCAGAAAGAATAAGAGTTACTTTTTATATTGGCATTTCCTGACTTCTGCAATTTCCAAAAAGATGGTTAGGCTTGTGGTCTTCGTTGCAGTTAATGTTTACATTTTAGGGCCTAAAGCAAGCTTTGCCTTCACAACACCTCTCCTTCTAGCAATTGCCTTACAAAGGCCTGAGCATACTAAGAGAAGAGGAAAAAGTGCTTTTCGTGATGCTGTCAATGGTGTGATTTATTTTTATTTTATTTTTGTAAATAATAGGACATTATTTAAGCACTAAGGTAGTATAGTAATAGCCACATGTCAAGACAACTGTTAAAAGGTGAATTTAAAATGCAATGCAAAATTATTGAGTTTTATGCAGGTGAGTTATGTAATTTGATGCTATTTGTGAAAGATTATTTAAGAATATTTTAAATTCCCATAGAAAAGGAATTAGAAAGGGGATAATTAAGAAGCTGGTTAAAAGGCTGTTACCGTAAAAACAATAAAAGATAAATATAATCTTTGACCATGGAAGTGACAGAATGGTTTTATTTAAAATATATTTTTGACCTATGGAAAATACAGGGGAGTGTCAAAAATGACTTCCATGTTTACACCTAGAGAGACTGCATGGAGATGGTGCCGCTCCCCAAGATGGTATGACTGTGAAGGAGTAGTATCGGTGACAAGTTTCTTGTGACAGTTATTATATGGAAAGCTGTTAAATAGGCATTTGCACATGCAACTTTAGAGCTCAGAAATATATCCTAGAATGAGAAATTTAAATCATGCCATTCATTCATGTAAGGTCATTTTTAAAAGCTGAAAGTGTACAAAGTAAAAGACAGTCACTATACTGGTTGCTATTTCATGGATACAATGATTAGTTATGAATTTTCACTAAAACATATGTTATGGATTAGGTATCAGTAGCTTTTTTATGGTGCTCTTGTCATATGTGATGTCAACAGAAAAGATATTTTCAGAGATTCAAGGGTTTTGGAAAAAACACATCCATGATCCCTCGCTGAAAATTTAATCAATGTGTAATTTAAGTGACTAGGAGATGGACTGCAGTAAATCCAGATTTGGAAGCCATGGTATAAGAGAATCGACAGTGAAAAATGAAACCAGTAAAACATAAAGATCAGTAGGGCATGCACAGAAATAACTAAAATAAAATACAGAAAGTAGTAAATGTCCCCTGAGAAATGATATACAAATAAAGTTCAATTCGGTATTGGGAATTGAAAATTCTTTCCATAGCAAAGGATCAGGGATATATGAGGAAGGAGGTGACTATAGAATTGGGCCTTACAGGGTAATTAGGATTTGAACAAGGAAACATGGGAGAGAAATTATTAGGTTGTTCAAAAAGACCAGCAAGAGCAGGTACATTGACTGGACGAAGGGAGGCATGTGCATCTTGTATAGTTCTCTGTCAGAGGACCAGGTAGATCACATGGAGAACTGGGTGACTCAGAAGGACACAGAGATCAGACCAAACTGGGTGAGCCTTTGAATTTATGTATCATCTCACTATCACTAATGGGTAATCATTCTTTACAGGTACAACCCAATAATTTAAAATTATGCAAATGGGAAAAAAGTGAACTCTTGCTTGAAAACTTATCTTTAAGAAATCAGTTGTAACTGTCTGATATTTAAAATAAACTGTTCATTTTATAGTAAGATTCCTTCAGCACTAGATCTGATGATTATCCAATATCCCATAAGGAAAGTTAGAGATAAGTAGGGAAATTAACAAAACAAGAAGTAAACTAAAAATTTTTAGATTTGATTTTCTCCATAAAGAGAAAGATGATTTTAAAATATGATTATAAGGCATGATTGCAAATCAATGCCAATTAACTGTAAAGGAATTATATTTAATTAAGGGGTATTCTTAAAATGTTCATGTACTTAGAAGATATGAAAATTTACCAAGGGAGCTTCAGTTTGGTCAACAGATTGTAGATTTAACACATAGATTAGCTTTAAATAGTATTATTCTTCAAAATAAGGTTTGGTTTGTAAATTAATAGGCACAGAGTTTTTCTACATATTTGCAGTGTGATGTGTGCTGCATGTGAACATGAAACTCTGAGAGTATGTATGATTTTACACATCTTTTACTTATTTCAGGCTCATGCTTGCAACCAACCAATGTTAATATTAAATTCCTAAATACACAAAACCAGTAAAATAATTCAATAATAATCTGAGAGTAAAAATTATTTCTTTTTAATTCATCATAATTATAAAAAACAGCCTGATTTTTAGCTTATTTTCCATGCATCTTTTATTTCTCAGTGTAATCAAATACTTCCTCTCTGCCCATTTCTTCTTTTCTTACATGTCTTAGAATGGCAGCACAGACTGTATAAATTATTGTAAGCACATAGTCACAAATCTACAGGAAATTTACACAGAGTTAAAGAAAATCAGGCAGAAAAGACAGTAAAGATTGCAGCAAAAACGATGCTTATTAAGAACTGTTTTCATTACTCTTTCCTGTCTCATCACTACCCATACTTGGCATATTCTTCTACTTTTCGTTCTTTGAAATTGAACTCAGATGGCATTTTCTCAATAACCTCTCTCTTTTCTGTTCTTCCAGAATGTGAGATAGAGTCAGGTTACACACTTGAAATCTGGCATCAGATAAACCTCATTTGTGTCTAACCCTTGTACTCCTTACTTTGTAAATTTAAAGTCACTATTCTGTCCTTAGTGGAGAGAGTTAAGGGTCTCTGCCTCAAGAATTTCTATGAGGATTTAATGAGCTTGTGTATATCAACAGCTTAGTATTATTACATGTTCTACTATAATATTCCCACGTTGTAGTATAAATGCTGCTTTTCTTCAATCTTTATCATCTGATTTTTTCCTTAAAGCAACTCCAATGAAATTATTCCCCATCTAAAACACTGAAAATCTCCTTGTCAAGACCACCAATGACCACGATGGTACTAAAACTTAATGTATTTCTCATTTCTCTTCAAATTGCAGCACTATTGGACACAAGTGATCTATCACTCCCTTCCCAGGAGAACATTTTAATGTCTGCTTTCCAGGGCCATTCCCCATCACTATTGTTCTTCCTCTTCAATCACTGGTCATTCCTCCTCAGTCCCACTTGCTGATTCCTCCTTATATCTTCAGTCTCTTAAAGATGGAGTGTCCCAAGGTCCATGGTCCTTTCTTTTCTCTCTGTACTAACTCCCATGACAATCTCATGCAGACTGTATGCTGAAGGCTCCCATATTTGCATCTACTGTGAATGCAATATTTATCTATTCAATGGCCTACCTAACATCTCTGCTTGGATATCTAAGAGACATCTCAGATTTGGTCTTCCTGACACCAGTTCCCCCTTCCTAACCTGCCCGTATCTCAGTCTTCCACATACATCAGTTGATGGGAACTCCATCTTTCTAACTGCCTAGGTCCAAACTCAGGTGTCTTCCTTGCCTTCTCCCTTTCTCTCACATACCACATCAAAACTGGCTAAACTTTAAAACACATATAGAGAATTAGAAATTTTCTCACCCCTCCAGTAATCCCTCTCTGGTCCAAATCTGGATTATAGCGAAAGCCTTTTAAAGAGCTCCCTGATTCCACTATCTGTTCCTCTAATACATGTTCTTAATACAAAAGCTAGACCGATCCTTTCTAAAATATACTTAGAGCGTGTTCCTTCTTTTCTAAAAAAATTTACAATGCCTTCTTCATATCATTTAGAATAGCAAAAAAAAAAAAAGTATTTATAATATCCTGAAAATCTCCACATATCTGTTCCTTACTGCTTCAATGTATACCCCTACAGACTTCTTATCTTACATATCGTTTTAGCCACAATGGCTTTCTTGATGAATTCTGAGCTTGCCAATTAGGGTCCTACCCCAGGGCCTTTGCACTTGCTCTTCCTTCTGATCATAATGTTCCTCTTCCACATATTCACAGGCCAGCTCCCTCATCCACTTTAACCCTTTGCTCAAATGTAACTCTAAATAAAGAGGCCTCTCATGGCTACCTTATTTTAACTTGTACTCATCTTCCCTCCTTGTTTTATTTTCCTAAAGACTGGATAATATGTGTTGTCAAATTTTAAAAGTTCACCTAAATGTCTATAGAGCATTTGCTATTTTATCATAATACAGAAAAGTATTTAATCAGTCAGTCATGTTTGTTTAAAAACCATATGATCACTACTCTTTTAAAATATTATATAGTTGTTTTAGAAAGATTTAGAAAATATATAAGCTGAATCCCTGAATTGTATTTGCATTATGATAAAAAGGGATTCTACAAATTAATTCCAATAGGATTCAATAATGAACATAATAATAAAAATGGGTGTGCTTTGATGATTAATATATTCACACAATTTAAGCCCCCTTCTTTACTTGTTCTATATACAATACTGCTGTTTCCCTTCATCTAAAATGAAGAATTTTCTTTATTTATACAATCAAAAATATTTTAATCTTTTTTCCCTCACTCCTTGAGGTTTCTACCCAGTTTATTTTTGTTCATTATGTTCTAAAACTCCTCCTGGAGTGGTCTTCCTAATACACTGTGGTTTGTTTAAATATAATACTTATAATCCATATATAATTTTTCTTAAGCAAAATGCTTAACTTAAGAATAATCTCTTTTAAACTCAAAAGTGTCCTTAGGTACACCTGATAAATTTCCAGCAGACAGTCATGAGCTATTCATTTAATATAAAAAGTACTTTTCCATTCTTTCTTTTTTGGTTCTTAAATGTGTATTAATAATTAATGAAATAGAAAAAGTTTCAAAGGATTCTAGGCGATGCACAGTGTTACAATGGATTCTGTGGCTAAGTCAGCCCTAGGATTTAGTATTCTCACTTATAAATTGAGAATTATACGCTCACATGTACCACATAAACAGAAAGACTAGCTCATAAAAATGGTGTTTCCCAATCAACAAAGTGAAATAAGATAGGAAAAAAAAGAGCGTAAAGGGCATAATTAACCAAAAGAATGATAGACTCTTAAGCTATGGAAGTGTAATAGACTAAAAGCTTAGCACATCATCAAAAAGTGATGACTTAGCCAGTTTCCATAGAAAATAACCCAAAGATACAGATTTCAACTTTTGTTCTAATTTAGAGCTTTCTAAAGCAATACCTCCAAAACGAACTGGATAACACCCATCTTGTTTGGAAGACATGTTAAGAGATAAAGTTTTTAGGTTCCTTTGATAAAAATTCTGCATATGTCTAATTTATTTTAACTTTGTCAGCAAATATTTTCTCATGCCATGTATCAGAAGGAGATTTTCTCCCCCTTAGGTATACACATTTAATCACCATGTTTGTATGTTTTTCTTAAAGACAGCAAAAAGCTCTATCTAGGAAAACCATTTTTAAACTCTTCTAGCTTAACAAATAACTTTAGTCTATTTGTTGCTCTTCAAGAATAACGTTTAATTTAAACAATTTATTCAACAGTAGTGACAAATCTAAAATTTTCGGCTAGGAAATCTCTTCCCATTCTGCTCCTGTAGTTTAGCTCAATAAACTCTAAAAATAAAATTTCAAGTAATAGCAGATATACACTGAGTTACTTCTAAATAATACTTCAAAACTCAACAGGCCTTACAGTAAATCTGAATGTAGGAATGATTCCCTACAGATGCGAGACCCACCATAGCCATTGTGTTATTAGTTACACCAGGAAGCCTTGTCAAACTGCGTGACTACTGAACCTGGAAATACTCAAATGTCACAGATCAAATCTCCATCGTTATAAAGACTCTACAAAGACCCGTAAAGGTATTTTAACTTGGATTGACATTTATGCTTCCTGAAAAACTTTAACTTTCAAGAAGCAAATATTCTCTGGCTCTATGGTTTATTTCTTCATGTGTTATATGAATACTATCTCTTGGTAACACTCCTAAATAGCCACTGTAAATTGTGTTTAATTCAAGGAGTTTATATATTACACATGAATATAGGGCTCTAAACTACATAGGCATTGAACAACTTAGGAAAAAACGTCGTTATATTTTTTGAGATGTTTAAAACATGCACAGATAATAAGCACTAACTAAAAGAAATAAATTATTTTATAAAGTAGGTATTTAATTTGATGATAATGAAAACTTCACTAAAATGCTAAACTACAGGAATATTATTATAAAGGTTAAGAAACTTTAAATTTACACATTTATTAGAATTGCTAATCAGGAAAAAAATATAAAATTCAACCTAATTAAAAAGAAAACTAGGCTATGCTTTAAACATTAAAGCATGAATTGGAAAATATAGGCAATAATAGATAACTGAAATGAAACCAAAAAACCTCCACTCTTATTTCCAAAGTTTTAAGCATTTGAATGATGAACAGTTTTGTTTGGTTATTGGGACAATTGCATAAATTATCCATTAAATATGTTTAGGCATAGCCTTAAAATCAATAAGAAAATGGAAAAAAATAGTTGTATATTCATGAAATTATAGTCTTTAAAATCACAGATTTAATGCTTACTTGTGTTTACAAAAATGATATGCATGTTATTTCAATATGAAACTAATTTTTATTTGAAAAACATTGTTCAAGTTCTTCTATACCAAATACATCTAGAAAAACATCGATTCCTTTAGTTAGATTTCCAAAAGTGTTTGGAATGTTGTGGATTTCTTGCTATTTTATTGTGTCTTAGAAGTTACACTGTATTATAAAACAATTTCATGGGCGGCATGGCCACTCGGATGAGATCCTTTCGGTGTAGGCAAAAGGAGAATGCTAATATTTACCCATCAGCATTCTATTTCTACTGGCATCAGAATGTTGGCTTTCTCATGGAGTGTATGGGGGTCCTCTTCTGAAGCCACTGCCCTCAAGATATACATATTGACAATCCATATCCTGACTTGACAGTGCCACTTTCTAGGGCATTGGTTTAACCTAGTGGAACTTATGCACCCAGGCCCACTTCTCTGTTTTCATCTCTCCTTGCCATGCTAGTCATGGCTCATCCAGTAAATCACCAGTCTTCAAAATTCCTCAGAAAGGAAACAGGCACCAAACTCTGAGTATATATATATATATATATATATATATATATATATATATATATATTCCTGAATTACTGAGGACAAATGTCAATTTCTCAAGAACTGAACACCCTCCAGTGGCTATTGTAGGATGGCCCTAAGGGTCTCTGCAGCTTTGGAAATAGCCAACTGGAAATGATCACTGTCAACTCCCTCTTCGGTAAATACTGCAACCTCTCTGAGACTGAGCTCCCCTCAGTTATTCTAGTGAGCCACACCCAGCACTAACATACTCATTTTCTCCCTCCAAAGCTCTCCATTTCCCGCTTATATGGCTTGATTATTGCGAGTAAAGGTGAAACACTAGTTTGTCTACCTTTCCCTTTTAACAAATAGGTGAAGTCCAAAATAGGATGGGGGGTGGGGGAGGAACTCTGGCAGCTTTATAATTGTTTTACAATGTAGACAGACTTGTCTATAATTCTCAAAATTAAAAAAAAAAAAGAAAAGAAAAAAGAAAAAGACCCATTTTACGTACTGTCATGTATCTCAGCTAATCCACTCACATAATTAGAACTTTCCTGTAATACGTGAATTAAAGAGGGTGGGAGTTGTGAAGAAAAAACACTACAGAAATCACAAAAGAACAAAACCATCCCTCTAATGTGTGTGAAAATTTCTCTTCTATGAACATATAGCCACAAAGTTGTGTGCTAATATAAATATAAAATTGGGGACCAATTTTGTGTGACTGTGTGGATAACACTAAGCTTTGGTGGTCATTATATTAGGTGTGAATAAAAACTCACTGCTCATAGGCTTTTATGAATACCTCGCTTCATTTATTCTGTGGTACCCATGGGAATGTCTGTTAATATATATTTCACTGAATAAGACACAATTTGTCTTTCATTTTCCCTGTCCTCCACCAAGCACACACCTGTGTGCTTTCAATGTAGGGTTAAAACAAAAAATATCATATAAGGTGGCAAAGTGATTTATTAAGAATTTAATGTGGCAGAATAACCTATTAAGAAATTAACTGTCTAGCTTTTCTTCTTCCATAGCACAACAAAATGGATAATATGTTATTTTGTTTCACCCTCCATTTGTAGCAGGGGGCTCTACTTTTGTGTCTTGAATTCTGGATTTTCTTTATTTTCTGGGTAAAGGGACAGAGGATAATTTTTTTTGGGTTTTTGTGGGCAATGGAGGAGTTGTCAGGCAGAATATAGAAATAATATGTTTTAAAAAGTAAAATCCCCTATGTTTCCCTACAGCCATTCCATTTTTGAAATATACTTAGCTCCCCCGGACGACAGAGACTGAAGCATCTTTATGCTCTGATACTCAGAGGTCTGTGGTTTTTGAAAAACTCTTTTGATTAACTTAAAAATAAATTTAGATAGTTAATGTAGCTTACCTTACTGGACAGCTGAGCTCTATAGGAAAAGTCATATGAAGTGTTACTCTGAAGAAACATTTTAAGGAAGAAAAAGGTATACGCATTGCATTTTCAAGCACATCTTCAAGGCAGTAAAAGAGATGTGGAAACCTCTGCTCTGTTGTATTGGTTCATAAGAATAAATTGAAAATGAGAAGATGGCAGTGGTTAAAGCTAAAAACATGTATTGATTACTTAGAAAATTAGACACAGTGGGCCAAAAAATTTCCTGATGCAAAGAGGATAAAAGAAGGTAATAGATTTCATAACATGTAGATGATTAATGATTCTACATTATCAGTAGTTTTAGAAATGTTATAAAACATAATGAAGGGGCTTATATTTGGAATCTGAAATTTCACAAGATGCAGGTACATGAAGTATGAAAACTTGAATTACTTACAAAACACAAGGCAGTGTGTTCTCTCTTTGAGTTGTCTATTAAAACCTTGTTTTTTATAAAAGTCAGGTAGAAAGTGCAAGTCATGGAAAGAGGAATGCTGTTTTTCAATTAGGGCATAAATCTGATGCTAATATTCAGAGTTCAGTGCTTTTATTGAGATGACAATTTTGTTTACTTTCAACATCATACATTTAGCAAAAGATTTATGGTAATAAAAATAAAATAAAAATACAGCTATTAAATTATTCTGTTTTCTTGAGGAATTCTTGAAAAATTAAGTTGATATAAATACATGTAACATTTCTTAAGTATGCTAAAATGTGTATAGAAAACAACTTATAAAGTTCTTATCTAACTAGTAGGGAATTTAAACATCTTTAATATAAAGTTATATTTATCATTTATTTTTGCTTCATTTCACATTTAAGTAATTACCAATGAGTTTGTTTTAGGACCTCTAAAAAAAAGCCAGTGTGTTTTATATTTATAATTAAGACATAAATATCTGAGATAAATCTAGCTAATAGTGAAATATAAGGACATTTTTCATCTTCTAAAAATTATCCTCTTATGTTGTACATTTATGTAAATTATGTCAATAAAATCTCTAGTCATGAGATTTGAAAGTTTACTAAAAGATATTGCAGATGAAGAGCTAAATATTTTATCACACTTGAATGTTTATGTAACTATTCCATTTAATGTTGTGTATTTCACTATATACCATAACTGTCTCCATAACCACTAGCAAGAGTTATGGAGTAAACCCACTATAGTGTAATGTATCAATTACTTTTTCCTTATGCACCAGTATCGCCTTTTGTCCTGTGTTTAGACAGTGCTGCCATTTGTGAGTGTGTGTGTATGTGCGTGTCTGTGTGCCTACATGATAAAACAATCCATTTGAAGGCTAGGGAAGGGAATATTAGTTGTATTTTATGTTATGTCAATTCAATGAACATTTCAAAACTAAGTACTCATGGAGAAAGTGAGTAAGATGTTATAGGCAAAGCCTTTTTTGGCACTGTGCATGGTAAGAATAAAAACTAAAACCTGCGTTAAATCATATACTTTCTACTAGGTTTGTTCATCATGATATAATATATTCCAATAAGATCATGAGTAAGCCTGACTAATTTCAACATTCCTGAAAGAACAGTGCTTATCTCTTTTGTTCTCTAAAGGCCCAGAATTTTGAATACATAAGTTCTGGAAAGGCACAATTAGTCCACATAACATATAACCTTTATATAATCTAAATGGATTTTTTAAATTAAGAAAAATTTTTAGGAACTTCTGAGATTGTTTTTTTATTTATTATTTGTGTGCTCTCTCTTTTTCTCTCTCTCTCTCTATATATGTATATATATAATAAATGTCACATATTGGTAACAGATATAGAACAAACACTCATGAATCTACCACCCAACTAAAGAAGCAAACACTGCAAATAGTTACTCTCTAAGTGCTCCCATCTTCTCTGCCTTCCTCCCATTGGAAACCACTAACCTGAATTATGAGATTATGCTCTTGTTTTTTAAAAATATAATTTTACCACATATGATAAAAAATAAAACAAAATGTTTTTAGAAGTGCTAAATACCTGTATAGCATAGTAAAATCAGACAGAATTGGATTCATATCTAGTCTTTTTGTTTTTGCTTTAGTTTTTAGTACTGTTGTTTTGCTTCATATTATCTTTGTATCTCTGACATTTTTATTCTGAACTTAAAAAACAACTAAATAAAAAGGTGTGGGAGGTACTGTTAATACCTTCTTTATAGAGTTTTCATGACAATTAAATGAAGCTAAGAAGATTAAAATGTATCTAAAGTGTTCAGAACGATGTTTGGTGCATACTGGATGTTTTTATCATTATTATTATTACTGTTATTATCATTATTTTATGTTGCTGTATGTGTGTAACTCTTGTTTATGATTTAGTAACTGTTTAGTCAATCAACATGGTTCAATCCAAAGCCTTGGCTTAGTTCTTAGATAATATTTTTGCTATTATACATGTCACTCTTTTAATTAAATTGTTTCTTCAATGTTTATTAAGAAGATAATTATGAAACACATAATTCTACATCAACTCTTATTGAGTTGTCAGTATAGTCAGTACCCTCATGCTCCTGTAGATAGTCAAAATAAACAGAATGCCATGAAAAATTGCATCAGAACAGACTCTGTTCCTGTCCAAACACACCACATCCTACTCCAGTATCTATACTAAATGAAACATTCTTGTACTGACACTTTCATGACTTTTAAAAAATTTCAATAATTTACAATTTATCACTTTCCTTTTGTGAGGAATGGAATAAAGTCCCTTATTACTCTAAACTTGTTTCCACAGATAATAGTTATATATTATAAATTTTAGATATTTTATATTTTAAAAACACACACAATGTAGTTTTCAATTACATAATTAATAGATATGTAATAATGCTAAATAAACTAAAGGACTCCCTTTGACTTTCTATGTCCCTGTAATGTTTTTCGATATATATTATGTGGAAAAGAAAAATTATATCATTTTGACAATTTTCTATTCTCCTCAAGTTGTTTAGCAGTGCAGATGCATGCCATCATTTCTTCTATTCTCTTTGTCACATGTATAATGTTAAAAGATACAGTGCTTGTAATGTCTTTGAAGAAATTACTGCCCTCAAGAATTCTACTGTGTTATTAATATGTTACTCAACAGGTACTTTTAAAACATTCCTGCTAAAATAGGCTGTATCATTTCCTCTATCATTTTTCTCCATCCCTTTGCATTGTTTGATTAAAAAAAGAAAAGTCTAAGGGAGCTAATAAACTGTTTTAGAAATACTATCTACTTTCAAATTAAGACAGAAACAAACACAAATGAACATATTTAAGATGATGTCCTAATAACGTCATAGTTAGATTCTGTTTAGTATTAACTGTGTTATATACTACAAAGATATTATAAATAAAATATTTAGAGTAGGGATATTATCTGGATTTAAAAGCAATGGAAGAAGTTCCAAAGAAGAATGTCCATAGATTTCCAGCATAAAATACTACAACTTCAAGTGTAAGAAAGCCACAATTAAAAAACAAATAGCTATGAATCAAAATATTTATTTAAAATAAACTGTATTTATATCATTAAAGTTTAAATGCCTCAGGCAACTAGATAAGAAAATACAAATGTAATAATAGGTAAATGAACACACTGTGAATTGACAATTCACAAAAGAAGAGAATGATTATAATACTACTAGCCACAAATATTCAGAACCCATCTGAACATGAAACAGTTGACAAAATATTAACAAAAAGTTTTCATTTCTAATTCACTAATACAATCCTGTGGGGAAGATATGAACTCTGGGGTTCAAGATATCAGTGTACAATTTTGTGGTCACATCTTAGCAGCCCTTTAAAAATTTAGACTCTATGATATAACAAAATCTAAGTTTTTCTCCACTATGTGTGCCCATTGCCCTTTATGATGCTTTTATGCTCTGCCTTTCAGTGGTGTCCTTAAGAAGGTCTTTTTCTTGGATTTCAGTGTGACTTGTACTATCTCTGCTATTAATTAACCTTTCTTCCGCTGAACTGGTTTCACACTCAGTGTGCCTGTTTGTCTGTCTTTGTTCTATCTGAGCTGTCTACGAAATGTAGCAGAGGAACCAAGGCTCTCTCAGCAAAAGGGCACCAACTCTTTTTTTACAGCCTACTCTTTGGTTCATGGATTCTCAGCGGTCAATTTGAGACCATAATTGTGTTCATATGTCACCACAGACAATTCTCAGGGGCCTGCCTTCAATTTCTTATTCCCTTACAAAATCCTAAATATCAATTCTAGTCCCTTTACCATTTAAGCTTTCAACTAAACGACTTCAAGACAATTCTCAGGGGAGAATGGGGGGGGGGGGGAAAGTGTAGTTGAAAACTACCTTCTATTGTGCGTATATTCAGATAACCAGCAACCAAACTGCAGAGATTTCCCTGTCCCTCCAATAACACTTTTCTGAAAGAAAGTTGGGACACATAACTGTCATAAGCCCAGCAAGTCACAGGGCTTATTATTTTTCATTCAAAGCAACTACAGTGTGGCACTTGATTATTCAGTGCATAGTAAGAAAATTTTAACATTCTAAGGAAAAACTGTAACCCTTTGTCTGAAAACTACTCCTGTGTTCTGGTTAATTTTTTTTAAAACCAACAACCATGGTGTTTAAATATAGGCAGTTCTTAAAAGTTAATTCTATTAGTGAAGTGATATAGGTTGAGCTTTCTTCTAGAAATAATTTGGGTAACAGAGATAAGAGATTAACTGTATACTCATTTCACATGACATTGGGTCACGTTAACTATGTCTTTGAATTTCAAACTTTGAACTGGGAAGAAGGATTAATCTGACTTGACCAGGCAAATGCAATCTTAGGAACAGGAGAGGAAAGTGTTAGAAGCAGCTTCTCTGTCAGTTAAACACTGGGAGTCATAGAAGTATGTTCATGCTGCAGGGAAAAGAAGAACACTGGATGGGAATTAGACTCTAAAAGATTCATCAGAGATGGAAGACCCTTTACCACTCATTAAGCAAAATGGCGTGGCAGCAGGTATCAACAGCTATAACATTAACCTTCAGAATGGATTCCTTCCAGTCATGGGTCATTCTGATATGGGATTTCAAAGGCAGCATACAAGTTCCTTGGAGGCAAAGTAGTGTGGCCTTCTACCTCACAGAGTCTGTAGAAACTTTTTGAACAGCCCAGAATAGTCTGTCACCAGAAGCTAAGTTATTAAATAAAAATTAGGGAAATTTCAGCTCACACAGAAGAACAGACATAATTGAATTAATGGTCTTAGCCTGAGCCAATTTGAGAGATCTTTTAATGAGACCTAGAGGCCGGAATTTTCAAAACAATGAGAACAACAAAAATAAGCAATCCGAATCAGCTGTCTTTTTCTCTTAAAAGAAGATTCATGACAGTTCACCAAAAATATACTTGGTAGAGAAGTATTTTGTTTTTGTTTTGTTTACCTATGTGTTAGACAAGTTTTTATCTGCTGAGAGGTTGACCAAATGGATCTGCCACTCTGTTCCTGTTTCTATCACTGCTGACCTCTGACCTCTGAATTACAATTCCAGGACTGATTTTGATCCTCTGCAGTGCCACCAAGAAAGGACATCAAAGGATGATGGAGTAAACTGGCATAGAGTTTTCTGCATTACCATCAATTTTATTCTGAGTCTCATGTTGTAGATTTTTCAGAAATGAATGCTGCTACTCAAAATTCTTTCTGGCCATACAGCCCTTACTTAATCTTAACATACGATACAAGTATACCTCACAAAGTTAGGAAGTCAGGGTAAAGGTGACCATAAAGTTGAATAAATCAAGAAAGAAGGATAATCAGGGGTTGGTGTCTAGAGTCTTGGAGGTTGCCTCAATTAGAGAGAGGACCACACCTGGGAGAAACTGAGGAGTTGAGTTTATATGCTTCAGTAAATATGACCAAGTGAGAAATCAAATAATTATCTTATCATGAAATATAACCATTCTTTTTCATAATTAGTGAGCAGGGTCCCTTCCTTGGTTATAACTGAATACTTGTTGAAAAAGAGAAATGGTAAAAGGGGTACAATTTTATATTGTACTTAGAAGAGAAATGCAACTATCTGCATGCATACACGTGAGCACATGTATGTACACACACAATAAACAATAAGGAATCTAAATTTCTATGTTATTTGAATTATTTGAGAGCATAAGAAAAGTTACAAAACTTCTCAAGTCATTATAAGGCAGTCATCAACTATATAGCCACATAATACAACCAAATTAAAAATAAAAGTGTAACAAAGTCGTAAATAAAGTAATCACAGATATTATCCACCAGTGTATTGAAAGAAAAATGTATCATGACAAAAAAAATTTAATCCTGAGAAAGGAATACATGTTTAATATTATCAGGTTTATATTGTCAATGATCATACCAATAGTTGTCAACAATTTGTGATAAGTCAAATTGAATTAAATTAAAGCATACATTTATTTTAAAATATATAAAACTCTTAATATGTTTAATTTGCCATCATTGAAGATAACTGTTCTTAGAGGCGAATTAAGAAATTTATCAATGACTGACAAACATATAAATAGTTCTATCTAGGTGAACTATTGCACTAATTGTACAATGTAGGTTAAGTAACCCAGTAAAATGTAGTATGTACACCATGTTCTAAGAAAACGATCATTTTATTGACAAAGATATATTTTTTTTTCTGCAGAGATACATTATATATATAGATATATACACACATATATTTTTGCTTCTGGGAAGACAGGGTAGACATATTTACATATTTTCCCTGTTCCTCTAGCTAAGTACAATTAAAACCCTAGACGTTATACATTATCTATATAACAAACATTCTGAAAGGTGAAGAGAGACAGGCAGACAGGCTAGAAAACAGGGGTCTGAGGAATGGCACAATGATGAGTTTCCTGGGTTTTCTTTTTGTTTCATACATCCCAAACTTAAGAGCTGGAGAAGTCAGTAACCTGGAAACACCAACAAGTACAGACAAAAATAAAAGTCCCAATAGATGCCTGTTCTAACAAAAGAACCAGGAAAGCAGCCATCTAGCCAGCTAGAAACTTTTACACAATAAGCACTCTATTGCAGGAAACACAATAGGAAAGAACATGGCACCATCCCTAGCCAGCCAGCAAAGGCAGAATGGGGAGCCTGGATTTCCACTGTTTCCATTTTGTAGCAAGGTGTACCAATCTCCCTTGCCTACCATGTATGAGTGGGATTAGAGAAGACTGAGTTGGGAGCTAGGACATTTCCTTGAGGTGGTAAAAAGAACCTTACATGTTATTAATGGAGACTACATAGCAAGCCTATATTTCCACTTCCACCTGGCAGTAATGAGCTGGTGCCCCTCCTTCTCCCCCTAGGAAAGCATTAGAGGAGTCCTCTTGGAGAGCCAAGACTTTTATTCTTGCCAGCAGCAACAAGGCCATCCCCTCACCCAACCTAGTGTAATTGGAAGCCATGTAAGATGCAGAAATGAGGCAGACCTATCTCTCCTAGACAGGGAGATATTAGTAGTGACATGGTAGGGGGCCAGAACATCCACCATTTCACAACAATAGTGAGTAGCCCCTGACCCTGGGTGTCAACAGAGGCCAAGTGGGGAACCTGCACATCTATTCTCTCCTGGCCGTAACAAAACTTCACTTTGCCCTTCCCATGCCAGAGCAGTGTCAGAGCAAGCCAGCTAAAATGGGTTTAAAGATCCAGAGTTTCATAACACTCAAATGTCTAGGTTTCAATATCAAATTATGCATCATACCAAGAACCAGAAAGATCTCAAACTGAATAAAAAAGACAAACAATAGATGCCAACACTAAGATAACAGAGATGTTAGAATTATCTGATAAAGATTTTAAAGCAGTCATCAAAACAATGCTTAAATGATCAATTATAACACACTTGAAACAAATGAAAAAATAGAAACTTATGGCAAGGAAACAGAAAGTCTCAGCAAAGAAATTGAAGATATAAAAAAGAACCAAATGGAAATTATAAAGCTGAAAAATACAATAATTGAAATAATTTAATGGATAGGCTCAACAGCATAATGAATGGAACAGAGGAAATAATCAGTAAACTTGAAAATACAAAAATAAAAATCATCCAATAAGAACTACAAAGAGAATATAGACTGGAAAAAAATAAATGGAACTACAGGAACACTGTGGAACAGTGGGTCATAGCAAAAAAAAACAAAAACAAAAACAAAAAAAACCTAATATACATATCACTGGAGTCCAGAAAGGAAATAAAAAAGAGGATGAGGCTGAAAGAGTGCTTGAAGAAATAATGGCTGGAAACTCCTCCAATGTGGCAAAAGACAGAAACCCACAATTTTAAGAAGCTGAGCAAATCTCAAACAAGATAAACTCAAAGATATCAACACCAAGAAATATCATAATCAAACTTCTGAAAACTAAAGACAAAGAAACAACCTTGAAAGTTCTGAATGAAGTCCAGAAAGAAAAGAACTGTCAACCCAGACTTCTATATCCCTGAAAATATCCTTCAGGAAAGAGGGTGAAAGCAAGCCATCTCAGAAGAAACTAATGTGAACAGGAGTTGGTAAAAGAGAATATCTAAATCTCCAAAAAGCATATAGAACATGTTCAGCATCATCTATCAGCATGTAAACACAAATTAATTCCTGCATGATATACCACTTTTCATCTACCAAGACAGCTAAAATTAAATAGATTTATAATATTAATTTTGACAAAGATATGGAGAATCTGGAACTCTCATTCAGTGTTGGTGGTTGTGTAAATTGGTTAAAAGACTTTGGAAAACTGTAACTACTAAAGCTAAACATATGTCTACATCATGACTCAGCAAATCCACTGCTACCATATACCCAAAAGACATGAGCATGTAGGTCCTCAAAATCATATGCAAAAGAATGTTTGCAAAAGGTTTATTTATATTTGAAAACTAGAAACAACCCAAAAGACTATCTACAGGAAAATGGATGAATGATAGGATATTCAAACAATAGAATACTACACACCTAAATAAGAATGAAATCCTGATAATCAAAATAATATGGATTAATTTCATAGATGTTATGTTGAGCAAAGGAAGTGAGACACAAATGATAATATCTCATATAAATTAATTTATATGAATTTCAAGAACCCACAGTACTTATCGGTGATTATAAAGGTTAGAATAATTAAGAAATTCTGAGGGTGAGTATAAATCAAAAAGCCAATGAGAAAAATTTCTAGAGTCTTAAAAAAGAGTCTATATCTGATATTGGGTGTTACATATGTAAACAATCTTTGAGATCTACATTTAAGTTTTGTGCATGATGAAGGTGAGCATAACTGGCTGAGTTATGTTTTCTTACCCTGAAAGTCACTAATTATTTGAGCTTGGATTTTTCAAATTTCAGAGACCATGGTAATCTCCATTATGTCATGTTGCCCTCCTAAGATAAACAGTGCCATCTAGATCTAATTCTACGGCTTAGTAGCCCTGAAAAGTGGAAGAGAATTTATGCTGATTAAGAACACTGAAGAAATCATACTAATATAGGGTTAACAATCCAATAATTCACCAAACATTCTGCATAAAATATAACCTCAAATGGAGGGCCATTTATGATTCAAAAATTGAAACTTCCCTGCTCATACTGAAGAGAATGTAAAAAAGTAGGACTTTTGTTATCCTCATAGTTTGTGGGTTCAATAGTAATACTGATGGACTATTCAAAAAGTAGGTGTTTTTTCTACAAATACTTAAATTATTTGGGTACTACCAAAAGACAATAACTTTGAGTCTAAACATACTTAAAAAGGTAAATATCATATATAGGACAATATGGCATGAAATAATATGTAATATTAAAATAATATGCATTTAGATGTAATATTCTCTATGGATCCCTTCAAATTAAGTTGTCCTCCCTAAGTCTTTTCCAACCCATTGTTCATATAGGTTACCTAATCCTCTTTCACATTTTTAGTTGTCTCCTATATGCTGAATATTATCAATATTAAGTCATATTTCTCCCCTGCTCTGCCTTTACTATTTGCACATTTAAATGCTTCTGGAAAAAAAAATCTTACAATAAGTTCATCTTCCTCTCCTCTAAAACCATTTATGTATTCTCAGCATTATATTGCAGTACCGCAGTTAACCCACTCACCCAGCTAAGAACACTGTGGTCACACTTGACCTCCTCAGCTTTATAATTGCCCACTTCTAGTTACTTTATATCTTTGATTATATGCTTAATAGTTCTCTACACACAACATGCTATGGTGTCTCATCTCTCTGATTATTCCTATTTTTTAATCATTTTTTAGAATCAGCTCAAATGTCTCTAATCCTCATATCCTTTCTTGCACTCTGCATATACCTACTTCCATTAAACTAACTGTATTATAATTATGTATTTAATTTGAATCTTTTCTATTAGACTGTAACTGCATAAAGAACTATGCACCTAGCCTCTTGCCGTCAAGACTGTCCCGTACATGGAGGCTTCTCATGTGAAGAAGATGGTATTAAAAGTTCTATAGTGCTATGCATTGTACAGCAAGATCAATGCACCCCTTTTTGAAAACAGACAAACATATCTGAATGAAGAGAGAACACATGACATCTGCAAAAATCGAGACTTTCTTTGTTTAGAAATCACATTAGTTTCTTTTATATTTCCATATAAGGAATTGAGAGGAACCTTTCTCTTCTTATTCCCAATGAGATCTGAAATTTATGCCCTGAGGTCACACTGGTCTACAATTTCTGCTCTGAAAAATTAATGAGTGTCAAAACACTTCCTCACACTGTTGGTAAGTTTGACCAGTTAAATTCACAGATATTTGGCTTTAGCAGTGGAATCCTGTCAGCCTCATTCTCTAAGTGACCCATGCTTTTTTCTCTTGGTCACCAGACCAGTGGGATACTTGCAAAAGGTGGAAGCAATGAAGTAATAGCTGTACTCTATTTGTCTGTATATGTGGTAGAGGAAAAAGAAATAGTGTCTTTCAGTGTCCTGCAATTAATTTTTCATTTTGATCCAAGGGATGAAAGTACCATCTAGCCCATAGAGTGACAAGAGCCATAGTTTTACTGAGAGGAACTCACAGATAGTTTAATTTTCTAAATAAAAAATATACGTATATATACCAAATATAAAATGTTAATCTTCTGAATATATTTAACCCTTTTAATTTTCATTTTGAAAGGGAACAATCCGCACTTGGCTATCTAACCCAAACCATGTTTTCCCAAAGTGTGATTTGCAGAACCTTGATTTGAGAAGCTGCTTAACAGGAATTGAATGATAGAAAGACTTCTATAATCAAACACATTTGGGAATCATATAGCTAAGCAAATTTAAATAAGTTTCTTCATGACTTAGAGCACTGGATATGCAAATATGTCTTAGAATACGTTACAATATGCAGATTTTTCTCAGGTATTTGAACATGGCACTTTTTTTTTCATTGATTGTATCAAGATAAAAGTATTTTATAGAATTAATGTCACATGAAGCATATCTTGCAAAGTACTACCATAAACTAACCATATCTATCTTTCCATTTCTTCCTAATGTTTCTGTCTTTTATAAAAATGTTCCCTTTTCATTCTTTTGTTCTTGTTTGTTTAGTTTTCTGACCTTACTAAGCACCCACTGAGCATAGCATAGCAGGAGGCAGTAGCTATTTATTGCCTTGACAGGTTGGGTAACCTGAGAGGGTAAGGGCATAAGAAGGGATAAAACGATGTTACTCTCAAAAAAAAAAATCAATTTTTTCTGGTCTGCTACATACTTTGTAGACCCATTTCACTATAATATAAATGACTACATAGAATGTCAACCTAAAGTACATCTTGGCCCCAAAGCCCTTTTGGGTAGCCACATAAACTCTTCAGGGATTTCATAAGCCTCTAAACTGTCATTATCCACATACTAGCATTTAGGTACTTGAGTTTAAGTAAAATATAAAATCTTTCAAAAAAATCACAAAAGAGGTTATAAGTGCCATGAAACTTCACTATAGTTAATGGTAAATGGACTCTCTCTCATCAATATCTTTCTGTCTCGTCTATTGAATGATTATTATGTTGGATTAATAATTCAATGATTATGTCTTCAGTTAGCTTGGTTTCATAATAAGAAAGTTCACCAGTAAGTTGTCATGGATAATCATCTTGAAATTATTTGTTTAAATATTCAGCCTGATAGGGCTTCCCAGGTGGCGCAGTGGTTAAGAATCTGCCTGCCAATGCAGGGGACACGGGTTCGAGCCCTGGTCTGGGAGGATCCCACATGCCGCGGAGCAACTGCGCCCGTGAGCCACAACTACTGAGCCTGCGCGTCTGGAGCCTGTGCTCCGCAATAAGAGAGGCCGCGATAGTGAGAGGCCCGCGCACCGCGATGAAGAGTGGCCCCCACTTGCCGCAACTAGAGAAAGCCCTCGCACAGAAACGAAGACCCAACACAGCCAAAAATAAATAAATAAATTTAAAAAAGTAAAAAAATAAAAAAAAAATATTCAGCCTGATAGTCTACATGACTCATTTATAACATAGAATTAGTAAGTGGCCTTTCCAAGATTCAGTATTTATAATAAATGAGATTGTTCTGGTATGAAACAACTTCTCATAAGTAGGTTAATCATTTAAACTAAACCACAGCATCCTACAGTGAATTTTCCTCTCTAAACTTCTATGATTGTAAATCAGGCTAAATCATAGTATATGCTATAATTTATATATCTTCTGAGAACTACTAGGATCCTGAATCCTTAACCAATTTTCTGTCTTAGCCAAAGCTCATGTGGTAAGATATGCAGAGGGTACAGGACAGACAATTGTGCAAAGCTTTGACCTCAGACTCCCTTGTAGAACATATAGTCATGGTGACTTGGGTGGGATGATTTTTGAGTCAGAATTATTTCTTTGGTGTTTGTGGCCCAAAGCCTTGGCTACAACAATAATGAAAATCACTCCTTGCTCTATTTATTTATGCTTATATCTATATGCATCTTTTCACAGTTTTTCGTTGTTGTTGTTGCCTCCAAAACCTTTAGCATATTGTTTTTTGGTTTTTTGTTTTTTTTTTTACTTTAACTACTCGATTTTTCTCTTTTTTTTATAGAGGTGAGACTCACCTGATTTGTTTATTGATGACTGTTACCAGGTAATTGCATAATTTTCTTCTTGTCAAAATATATCACATTTTAAAAAATATCCCATTACATGTCAATAAATGTTCACAAAATTACTTCAATATTTTGTCTTCTTTATTTCTCAATAAATGATTAATTTTTCCAAAATAAAATTTCTTATTTCAGATTTAGAATTAATTTAGATTTAGTCCACTTTATATAGAAGAAAAATCACTATTATTTTACAGATTAAGTAACTGAAATTTTAAAAAATAAAATGTTTTCCAATGATATTTACCTAGCTAATGGCAAAGAAAAAATTATGTTAAAACTAGGCTGCATGTTGGCCATAACATTGAATGGAGACATATTTAAGGCAAATGTTATGTTCCTTGGTCTCTAGGGGGATGCCAAATCCTGATACCACCAAAAGAACTGTATCATTTGTTCTGGTTTTATTTACAGTTTAAATCTCTGCTTGATTTGTTCTTCATTTGTGAAATCTGGATTTGTTTAAGTGCATCTGAACATTTTCATAGCTTAGCTTCCAAGTAGATATCTGTTCAGGATCAACCACATATCAACTATCTAGCAGCTGTGAATTAAGCTGACCTGAGGGTTAGAATCAGATTTCCCTAGTACTCATGCTTTCCAGATGGTTATTTAGCAAACTGGGACATTTCTTGGTCCCTAGGAAATAAAGAATGTTTCTAACTACTATCAAACCTATTTTGGAATTGTGAGCTCTTGATAAAATTTCAGTTTGGCTCTTTGTTCTATTACTTAACATATCAGTTTTCACAGTCCTTCAGAGTTACAGAATAAATTCTTTTTTGAATAGAATAAATGGGTTTTTTTTCTTTTATTTCTGCACTCAATTATCAGTCAGTGTTCTCACAGGACTCTGATCTAGTGAAAAAAATTATTAGTCTCTAGAGCCAAAGAAAACATGTGACTGAATTGCAATTAAATGCTTGACGTTGCAAACTAGAAATGTACAGGAAGAACTGGGGGTCAAAGTACAATATTTCTTGAAATTAAATTGTCTGCATTAATAAACATCGTTGTATAACAATAATTAAAATGACCCTTTTTATTAACAATTCTAACAAATACTCCTCTGCCCCTTCTATGTGCTAGCCCTATTTAAGAAATAGCATTGCTCAGTAAACATGGAGCCAATGGTTACCTGTAAAGTTCGTGTTTATTTACAAATCTCAATCTCCAAACAATAGTCTCCTTCCTCTCTGTCATATTTCTCAAAGAGACCATATCTATATTACCATACACTTCGCATGAATCATACAGGCTTGATAATTTCTCAACTTTCTAATGTCCAGACAACAATCCACAAAATGTACCTGTCATCTTAGAGATAAGCATGATGGACATAGAGAGAGGAGATAAAATATAGTAAAGATTTAATTTTAAATACAAATTTTTTTCTTCAGCAATATTATTTTATGATGGTCATTAAACTGAATCAATGTGTTTTATATAGTTCTTTTTAAATTTTAAACTCTTCATTTTTCACTGTATTATTTTTGAATTTTACAAGAACCAGAGATGTACACAGCACATACATAATGATATTCCCATTTTACATGTAGTATTAGCAAATTTATACAGTGCCGAATATGTTTCTGTTTAGTATGTGTTTAGTATTTGCCTGTACAAAGTGTGCTATGTTGATAAATTCATTTAGTCTTTAAAACTTCAACTCTGAGGAAGTTCTATTATTAGCCCCCTTCACATTTAATAAGGAAACCAAGGCATAGAGAGTAGGTAACCTCTCAACATCCCACAGCTAGCATGGTAGAACCAGAATACAACCTCGGTAAACTGACTCCATAGATGTCCACTGTAACCTTTGCATTGTACTGACTCTCACATCACAAAGTAAGGATATTAAGGCCTCATGAAAGTGTGATTTTTTATCACACTGCTATATAAGCAGTAATAATGAGCTCTTGTCTCCTGATTCTCATTAGGAAAGACTACAAAGCTTAATAAGCATATTGCAAAGTTCTTAATAAAAATCAGTCAGTGTTTTTCTCAAATCCAAAGAAGCGTCTTAATTTCTAGATGGGTATCATTCTTTTGATCAAGGAAATGCCATTCAGGAAATTGGGACCTAAACAGCAAATTTTTGCAATGGTAGAGTATGCATTTGTGGATACATGATATGTATGAGTAAAACCACAAAAGCTAAACCCTAGTTAAAAGGACTGAATTGATTCATTTTTTAACAAAGATTTACTGAATTCCTACTTATACCAAGCATGCTTCTTTGCGTTACACTATGTCAGTAGACAAAAGATCCTGCCTTTGTGTAGTCTACAGACAAGCAAATGGAGGGATATAAAAAAAGGAAAATAAAACAAAACCACAGAAAATAAGGAAATTTTAAGGCAGTAGGGATTATAGAAAAAAGAAAATGTCAAGTATGGTAACAAGGAGTCTGAAATTCAACATGGCTGATGGTAATGGAATGGCTATAGTTTTTATCAGGGTGTTCAGATTTGGTCTGACAGTTGAGCGAAAATTGTAAAGAGGTGAGAAAAGCAGTCATGCAATTTTCTAGGGGAACAACATTGAGAAAATAGGAACAACTTACTAAAACCAGTGGTGATAACTGGCATATTCAAGAAATACCAGAATGACCAGCAGAACCAGTTAAGTAATTTATGTAAAATTAAAATGTTAAAAATATTAAGAGTTTAAAGATGGTGACAAGGGAGAATTAAAGTGTGGGGTCCATTTGAGCAAGGAGCCCTATATGATGACATAGGTTGCATGCCCATGAAGCTGGCACTGTGTGGCCAAGTGACTGACTAGGGAGATGAGATTAGAAAAATGAAGAGAGGCCAGATCTTGTAGTATTGTACAATTAAGGCCATGGAGACAGCTTTTGCTTTTACTCTGAGTGAAGTGGGGAGCTACTAAATGGTTTTGAGTAAAAGAACAATATGTTTTGATTTATAGTTTTAAAATGACCTCTTCTGATGCTGTTTTGAGAATGGAATGTAGATTAGCCAGGGTAGAGGCAGGGAAAAGTTGCATTAATAACTAATAATTGTTTGGGTTGGATAATAATGCTTTAAGAAACTAGATATTTCTTTGCAATGAACTTAATAGCTCTAACATATGTTTAAGTGTGAATGTATATATAGTGGTATGAATGTATATTAAGAGGACTGGTTCAGATTAAAAGAGAACCTTTCGGTTTTACGTAAATTGATTGTAAGAGATAAAAATAAAGTTAATTATGGAAGAGGGTTAAATATTTGAAGGGAGAGCATTATATTCAGGGTAAACTTCCAGATATGGAAATCTCATATTAGATTTTAGTTGTGTCTGTAGTCTGAATATACATTTTAAAATATCTAATAAATGAGAGCATATGAGTTGTCATTGGAAGTAATTGTAAACTCGAGATAATCATATACGGAAAGATTTTTGGAGATTACATCCTGTGAAAAAAGGTGTGTGTGACTCTTAAAGGTACTGCTGAGCATTAACACTTGCCTTAGCTCTTACTTCATGCATTCTAAATGATACCTTTGTAATAACAATTTGATTATGCTAGTTTCAGAGTTAAACTAAGCACTTTTGAGTATATGTATACATTCTGGGATTTTAAAATTTAGATTTACAGAAAGTCAAATGTTAAAATGCCGAAAACATAAACAATTCCTCCTTTAAATATTTTTGGCAATTTTATATGCATTAGATGTTGAAATTCTATTATTATAAAGTGATAAAAAGTCCAGAGTGAATTACAGTAAACAAATATTCACATAAAATTCGAAGAGTTTATTACTTTCAAAAGCAATAAAAAGATGGCTACATACAAAGAATCTGCCATCTCTGAGAATTTACTATCAAAAATAGGTCAGGTTGGGATTCTGGAAAGATGGATGCAATGGATGGTTGGTGAATCTCCTCCAATCTCTTAATTTAAAATAACTAACCAACTACCCAACCAACCAACCAAACCAAAACACACACACACAAACACACACACACAAACACACACACACACACACACACACACACACAACCAGATTAGGATAGCAAAAGCAAAAGCCCCATGGAAAATATCTATATAAAATCAAGTGACAAAATGGTTTCAGGAACTCAAAAATACGTGTGTGGAGTCAAATCTACAAGACCCATGGGAAATCAGAAACTGCAGGAGGGAAAGTAGAGAGAAAGCACTGAGCTCTTATAGCCCTGGGACCTGAGGAATCCACAAGTCACCATAGATATTCACTGCCAAGCATCCCAGTTCAAACTGAGAAGAGCATCCGAAACTGAGAGGGAATTTTCAGGACTAAGTCTATGAGTGATTGAAAAGATGCTGTTAGAAGAAAGGGCTGAAGCAGTCTGAGCCCTGTGAAATCTAAGAAACCAGAGTTTACATCAGGATAAGACCCTACATTGAGGAGAAAGTATTGAAGTATGATCAAAATGAGCAGGACAAAGATAGAAGGTGCAGAAAAAAAAGGAGAGAGGTATCTCCAAAATGCATGTGAACATGTTTGATCATCTTATGAAAATAATGGAGAAAAAATCTCTAGAGTGATAGATGTAGCACCATATGAAGGCCCAAAATTACTGTCTAAAAAAATACAGGAACACTAATCTCACTTAAAAATGAGCAACGATAAATACTTTTGGTTGAATTCCATAGAGATTAGTACAGAGAAATAAAAGAATAAAAAGCAGAGTAACGTCCCTAAAAAAGTGAAGGTGTAACAGAAAGACCTGCATACAAAATAATTTTTTAATATAACCTAATATTTCAAATTGAGTTAAAATTAATACAAAAGTAATAGAAGCTCTGAAAGAACAGCTTAAATCAGAAATAGAATAAAATAAAAAATATGCTTGAGAAAATATATGAAAGGTATATGAGAGGAAATAATTAGAAAATTTTTAGAAAGTCATCTCAGAAATAAAGACTGAATTGGAAGAAACAGAAATAATCATGAATAATGCCATAAGAAACATAAAATGTAGAAAATTGACATTTAAAATTTTTAAATGAATGTAGAAATAAATCAAATGGATTTGAGAAAAGTCATTAGATACAGAAGATAGGCCAAGATAATCCAACATAGCTAAAAATAAGAACCACCAAAAAGAAAACCAAGCAATAGAGCAGAAATAAAAATTTTAAAAATCATTGAAAAAAAAACTACTGGAAACTTAGTATTGCACTATTACAGTTCATAAATGAGAAAATCAACACAGAATGACCCATACATTTATATATCCTAACAAAAGTATTGGCTTTGAGTAAAATGAAAAAGAAAAAGAAAAGAACTTTGGGCATTTAGGCAGACAGTTTATATAATGTATAAGGGAAAGAAAATCAGTTTGTCATCAGACTTTTTGACAATACTTAATACTGTCATACAATTAAATAACATATTTAAGATATGTAAGCAAGAAAAATTAAGCCAGTGTCTCATTCACTCAAACTGGCCAGAGATAACTATTAGAACCATATAAAACTCAGTAAGAGTTTTTTTCTGTAAGTTCTCTTTTAGGAATATAGTAGATGCATAATTACCTACAATTAATTAAGAGGCTATTCATATATTTTAATAGGTAATGGTTTTATCAAATTTTTTTATAGTATTTGGATTTCTTGATACATTTAAATAGTACTTTAAGACAGGGCTATCTCAGTGAAATAAACATGTCATTTGTAACTATTTAAGGTTTTAATAAAAATATTAGATGTCTTTCTAAAATGTGCAAGAGAGTAGATATTTATTTAATAAATATTTAATTATGTGAAGTTTTTTGGAAAATCATTGTTCCTAAGAGCCTGGGGCAGTAGTGGAATAAATAATTTAACATGGTTAAAATAGAAAGGAGGTAAATTTTAGTCTGTTACAATTACCTAGGTAGAAGATAATTGTGGCAGTGTTCCTGGAACCTCTGATATACATGGAGAAGAATCAAATTATTTTAAAGAAAGAATTAGTAGGATTCAGTGACATAAAGAACATAAAAAGATTTTTAAAAAGAAAAATATATCAAATATGACCAAGTTTTCTAGAAAAGGAATCTAGAAAATCATCTGAAAAAAACTCGTTGACAGAACTGGGTTAGCTGGAAAGCAAATGTATGTTGGAGGATGATATGGAGGAGTTAAATTTTGCATATAGTGAGTTTGAGGTGACGATCAACAAAACTTTTTGCATATACATGTAACAAGTTCAGACTATAGATATAAATGTGGGGTTATTTTTAGAGAAATAAAAGATGATAATGTAAAATTAGGCAAGGCTTCCAAAAGACTAAATGAAGAAAACAAAGCAGATTTCTAAAACGAAGTAACTTCCTATATTTTTAGCCAACTGCATTTTTTTTCTAGCAGTAAGGATTTGCTGAAAGATGGGGTGATGTTAGAGGATATAGATTTGAAATATGTCTTAGATTACTAAGTGTCTAAGTAAGTCGTTCTTAACAAATCAAATTTTCATCAAGGGTGCTGCAGGCATATCATATGAACGCCCAGGTCTCAATTATATTTTAACTTCTCAGTTTACAATAAAGTTATAATGGGATTGTCAGATGGGGAGGAGGGAAATGCATCCAAGTATGTACACTTCTTTATCTTTGTAAGTAGAACTAAAATACTAGATAGATAGATATATGGATAGATAGATTTTTTTATTACAGCATTGTCTATTTCATAAGAAAAAGTAAGACAACAGCCCAAGGCTGTGTCAAACCAATGTCAAAACAAACTGATATATTCAGTATAAGAACAGCAAAGTTGTATGCTTATTTTAAATAATTATACTTGAATTTTAATATTTTCTCTTAGGCAGATTTCTAATGAGCTAAAACACCTAGTTAATAGTATAAAAAACTTAAATACAGTATAAAAGTTTATCTTATTAATTTCTCTGCACATGTCAAACTTTGCAGTATTTACACATATTGTGCTAGGTGGGTTCCATGCTCAAATTTTTTGATTATTTGAAATATTCAGTCATATTATATGACAGCCTGTTTTCTGAATCTATGAGCAACTGAGTTTTAGTTCTGACAATATTATCATCAGTTGGAATGTTTCTATTTTTAAAAAAGTGAATCATATTAAGAATGCAATCAAAAAGTAGATTTCAAAGTTCCATTCTAAAGGGAGGAAGTCCATAAAGTTTTACAGTTACAGAGGCCGCAATGTAAACTGTAAAATCTCCCCTTCCATACTCAAATTGAAACAGTATTTACCAAAATATTAGAAAGATATGAGCTATCATTTGGTGTAATAACAGGAAATATGAGGAAAATTAACTGTTAACTTCCTCCCAGAGAAAAGAACATGACTTGGATAAATCAATTCCATCTATCTTTCTTTCTATCTATCTATCTATCTATCTATCTATCTATCTATCTATCTATCTATCATCTATCTATCTAAAGTCTATCTGTATCTAACTACCTATGTAAATAATATATCATGTCCACAAACTTTATAAATTTCTATAAGAGCATACATGTAACTTTTTTCTCTTTACTTTGAAATTATTTTATCTATAATAGTGAGACTGTTTTTTAATAAAATAACCAGCCTCAGGACTTCCCTGGTGGTGCAGTGGTTAAGAATCCGCCTGCCAATGCAGGGGACACGGGTTCTAGGCCTGGTCTGGGAAGATCCCACATGCCACGGAGCAACTAAGCCCATGCGCTACAACTACTGAGCCTGCGGTCTACAGCCTGCGAGCCACATCTACTGAGCCCATGCACCACAACTACTGAAGCCCGTGCGCCTAGAGCCTGTGCTCCGCAACGAGAAGCCATTGCAAGGAGAAGCCCACACACCGCAATGAAGAGTAGCCCCCGCTCGCCACAGCTAGAGGAAGCCCGTATGCAGCAATGAAGACCCAACGCAGCCAAAAATAAATAAATAAAATAAATAAATTTATTAAAAATAAATAAATAAATAAAATCACCAGCTTCAAAGGTATCTTGAACTAACATGCCAGATAAAATATTATTTTAATAATTCTCTAAAATCTCAGCTCCTATATACATGAGAATATGTACAGAATTATAATTTTTATCATGTACATGTGGCCTCCTCTTTGTCAATGGATTCTTTGCTCATAACTAGGGCTTAAATTTCAAGAGAGCAAGAATGTGAAGGGAGTGAAGGGTGGTAAGAAGCAATGTGTTCACTCATTTAGGTGGTATATTGAGGAGCAGCTGGAAGCTGGGAACTCCTAGTGATGTAAATACCTAGAAATACGTATAGTTTTCTAAACAATTCTCCATCCTTTTAGTTACTCTTTTTCTGTTCTTCCACATAGACCAGGATTTTTGTGTTCATAATTTTCCATTTTGGGTGAATCAGACTCAAGAGAGACCTGTTAATATAAGACTAAGTTTCATTAATAGATGAGCTAAACAGAGAGACACTGTGGAGAACTGGGTTTTTCAAGATCCAACTAAGTGTTAACATTATATATGAGGGTCTAAAGTTGTAAGATCTGCAGATTCCTCGAAAGAAATAGGAAGTCTGAATTTTTAAATAAAATAAGCAGTTTTAAAAGATTAATTGTTAAAATCAAAGAGAATATTTTAAAAAGCATAATTCACTCATTTATGAATATATATGTATATTTTGCATCTGTATTACAATTTCCACCTACCATCTTAATAGGTTTTTCTCTTACTTTGAAGCAAGACCTTGAGAGCCAGGAATTTTTATTGCTATATATAAAAGGAAAAGCAAATATAGCTAAAGAGGCATTTTCCTGTTTTTGACCATGATGGTATAAGTAGTACTGAAATATTAGCCCTCTCAAGGTTAACACCTATAATTTTTGTTTATCTGAAAATGTCTTCTGATGGAATTCATATATGAAGAATGTTTTCACTGACTATACAATTGTGGTTTGACATTTTTTTCCTTTCCATGCTGCAAAAATGTCATGACAGCATCGTAAACAAATACACATTACATAAGATATTAAAGTTGTTTAGGTTGAAGAAATTGAATTGCAGGAAGGAATAAAAAGCACTGAAAATGATCACTATATGGTAAATATAAAATATTTTATACTTTTCTTCTCTTAATTTTTTCTCTTAATTTAGTCTTTCAAACAATAATTATAATAATGTATTGAGGATTTCACAATGTGTATAGGGATATATATAATAAAAATTACACATTGGAATGGGGGTAAAAGGAATTATATGGTTCATTTGCAGTCTTTTTCATTTTATGTGAAGTGGTAAAATATAAACTCTAACAGTCAATGATAAGTTTAAAATGCATATTATTGATATAATCCCTAGATAAGCTGTGATATCCAAGAGAAAGCAGGAAAGGGGAAAAAAGATGAGAAAAATTGGAAAAAAAACATTTAAAAACAATAGAAATAAATTGAACCATATTAATAACTAAAAATAAAATCAAAGTAAAATAAATGTCTAAAAAGTCCTGTATTTACTTAAAGATATTGAATTTGTAATTAAAAGTTCTCCAACCAAGATGACACTGGCCCATGTGAATTAACTCTAAACATTTTGAAACATTATAGAAGAAATAAAATCTTACAAGAATTCCTTCAGAAAATGGGGAAGGAAACACTTTCCAGCTCCTTTTCTGAGGCCAGTACAACGCTCAGTGTTAAAACTGATCAAGATAATAAAAGAAGTAAAATTACAAGCCCAGGTGCCTCATAAATATAAATACAAAAATCCTAAGGAGAATATTAGCATACCAAATCAGTAACATTTAAACTAAATTATATATCATGACCAAGTGGGTTTTCCCCCAGGAAAGGTAGTTTAACATTGAAAAATCAAACAAAGTAATTCACCAAAATAAAGGAGAAAAGAAAATGATCATTTCAATAGATACAGAAAAGCATTTGACAAATTCAACATTAATTCATAATATAAACTGTCAACAGAGGAAAAAATGTTCTTTATCTGATAAAGAGCATCTATAAAAAAAACCCACAGCTAATATACTTATTAGTGAAATTGAATATTTCAAATGTCCTAAACTTGGGAACAAAGCAGGAATGTCTTTACTACCATTTGTAGTCAACATGTCAACACTGTAATGGGTGTCCTTGACTTCACTGAAGCAAGAACAATAAAAAATAAAAGATTAAAGACTGGAAGAGAAGTAGCAAAATTGTCCCTAATTTCTGACATAATTTTTTGTGTGTGTGGAAACTTCTACAAAATTCATTAAACCACTACTAACACCTACATGCAAATTAGCATGGTTGAATGATAGAAGGTAATTAGACAACAATCAATTGCAATTCTATATATTAGTTTCCAACAATGAGAACATTAGAATTTTTAAAAAAGGGCCACTTGAAAACCATATAAAATAAGATAATATTTAGGAAGAAACAACAGATTGCATGTCCTCTACATCAAACACAATGAAACTGTTGAAAGAAATTAATGGACTAAATAAAGTGCTACACATGTTCAGGAATGGGAAGATAAGATATGTAAAGATGTCAATTCCATACAAATCAATTTATAGACTTAGTGCAATCTTTTCCCACAGTGGTTTTATTGAGATATAATTCACATATAATAAAATCCATCCTTAAAAGTGTAGAATTCTGCAGTTCTTACTCTAGGAGGTGGTAACCATCCACAAAATGTAATTTTAGAACATCTTTTTCACCTCAAAATGAAACCCTATACCCAATAACAGCCATACCCTTCCAACCACATGCCCCTGGAAACTCATAATTTACTTTCTGTCCCTATGTATTTTCTTATTCTTGACATTTCCTATAAGTGCAATCATACAATATGTGGTTCTTTGTAAATGCCTTCTTTCACTTTGCAAACATTTCAAAGTAAATGCACATTGTACTACGTATAAGTGCTCCGTTCTTTTTCATTGCTAAATAGTATCCAATTGTATGGGTATACCACATTTTTTTCATCAGGTGATGGATATTTAGGCGGTTCCATTTTTTAGCTATAATGAATAATACTACTTTGAAGATTCATTTTTTGTGGGAATATATATTTTCATTTCTCTTCAAAATATATGTAGAATTTAGAATTGCTGGGTCATTTGGAAACTCTACATTTAACATTCTGAGGAACTGTTAGAATGTTTTCCAATGTGGCTGCACCATTTAACATCCCAACCAAATAAACCTACCTAAGGAGACAAAACACTGTAGGCGGAAAATTATAAGACTCTGATGAAAGAAATTAAAGATGATACAAATAGATGGAGAGATATACCATGTTCTTGGATTGGAAGAATCAACATTGTGAAAATGACTCTACTACCCAAAGCAATCTACAAATTCAATGCAATCCCTATCAAACTACCACTGGCATTTTTCACAGAACTAGAACAAAAAATTTCACAATTTGTATGGAAACACAAAAGACCCCGAATAGCCAAAGCAATCTAGAGAACGAAAAATGGAGCTGGAGGAATCAGGCTCCCTGACTTCAGACTATACTACAAAGCTACAGTAATCAAGACAGTTTGGTACTGGCACAAAAACAGAGACATAGATCAATGGAACAGGATAGAAAGCCCAGAGATAAACCCACGCACATATGGTCACCTTATCTTTGATAAAGGAGGCAAGAATACACAGTGGAGAAAAGACAGCCTCTTCAATAAGTGGTGCTGGGAAAACTGTACAGCTACATGTAAAAGAATGAAATTAGAACACTCCCTAACACCATACACAAAAATAAACTCAAAATGCATTAAAGACCTAAATGTAAAGCCAGACACTATAAAACTTTTAGAGGAAAACATAGGCAGAACACTCTATGACATAAATCACAGCAAGATCCTTTTTGACCCACCTCCTAGAGAAATGGAAATAAAAACAAAAATAAACAAATGGGACCTAATGAAACTTGAAAGCTTTTGCACAGCAAAGGAAATCATAAACAAGATGAAAAGACAACCCTCAGAATGGGAGAAAATATTTGCAAATGAAGCAACTGACAAAGGATTAATCTCCAAAACATACAAGCAACTCATGCAGCTCAATATCAAAAAAAACAAACAACCCAATCCACAAATCGGCAGAGGACCTAAATAGACATTTCTCCAAAGAAGATATACAGATTGCCAACAAACACATGAAAGAATGCTCAACATCACTAATCATTAGAGAAATGCAAGTCAAAACTACAATGAAGTATCACCTCACACCAGTCAGAATGGCCATCATCAAAAAATCTACAAACAATAAATACTGGAGAGGGTGTGGAGAAAAGGGAACCCTCTTGCACTGTTGGTGGGAATGTAAATTGATACAGCCATTAGGGAGAACAGTATGGAGGTTTCTTAAAAAGCTAAAAATAGAACTACCACACAACCCAGGAATCCCACTACTGGCATATACCCTGAGAAAACCATAATTCAAAAAGAGTCATGTACCAAAATGTTCATTGCAGCTCTATTTATAATAGTCAGGACATGGAAGCAACCTAAGTGTCCACCTACAGATGAATGGATAAAGAAGATGTGGCACATATATGCAATGGAATATTACTCAGCCATAAAAGAGGAACGAAACTGAGTTATTTGTAGTGAGGTGGATGGACCTAGACACTGTCATACAGAGTGAAGTAAGTCAGAAAGAGAAAAACAAATACCGTATGCTAACACATATATATGGAATCTAAAAAAGATGGTCAGAAGAACCCAGGGGCAAGACGGGAATAAAGAGGCAGACCTACTAGAGCTCGGACTTGAGGATACGGGGAGGGGGAAGGGTAAGCTGGGACAAAGTGAGAGAGTGGCATGGACATATATACACTACCAAACGTAAAATAGATAGCTAGTGGGAAGCAACCACATAGCACAGGGAGATCAGCTCGGTGATTTGTGACTACCTAGAGGGGTGGGATAGGGAGGGTGGGAGGGAGGGAGATGCAAGAGGGAAGAGATGTGGGGACATATGTATATGTATAACTGATTCACTTTGTTATAAAGCAGAAACTAACACACCATTGTAAAGCAATTATACTACGATAAAGATGTTAAAAAAAAAAAAATCCCAACCAGCAGGGAATGAAGCTTCAATTTTTTCTACCTCCTCATGAATATTTATTATTATCTGCAATTTTATTTTAGCAACCTAATGCATGTGAAATAGCATCTTTTTGCAGTTAAACTTTTCATTTCCCTAATGACTTATGATGTTTAGAATCTTTTCGTGTACTTATTGGTCATATATATATGTCCTTTTTGGAGAAATGTCTATTAAAATCCTTTGTCAATTTTTAAAATTGGATTATTTTTAATTGTTGAATTGTAAAGGTTTTTATACATTCTGGATACCAATCGCTTATCAGGCACATAGATTGAAAATACTTTTTTTCTATTCTGTGTATTGTCTTTTTATTTTCTGGATGTGTGTTTTGAAGCAAAAACATTTTAATTTTGATGTTAATTTATCTTTTTGTTATTGTTGCCTGTGCTTTTTGTTGTCATAGCTAGAAACCCATTACCTAATGTAAGTGCATTAAGATTTATGCCTATGTTTTCTTCTAAGAGTTTAATAGTTTTAGCTATTACATTTAGTTCTATAATACATTTTATGATATTTTTAATATGGTATGACTAGCGTCCAGCTTTATTCTTTTGTATATGGCTACTCAATTTTCTTAGCACCAGTAAAATTCCTTTCCTCCATAGTGAAAAACTTGGCTCTAATTATCCTCAATATATTCAATTTGCTCAATAATAGAATACACAGAAATAATTTTCAGATTTCTTAACCCATGTTCCTGCAATAAACAGTTTCACTAGAGTTCAATATTTTTTTAGGTACAATTTATATATGGTAAAATGTACATATCTTAAGGATACAATTCTGTGAAGTTTTATAAATACATACTCTCATGAAACCTACATACATATCTAAATAAAGAATATTTTCATCACCTCAGAATGTTCCCTAGGATCCTAGACTTTGAATACTAAAAGGCAATATCTGTTATAAATAAAGGAGAAGGAGGAGGAAAAGACCAGAAGGAAAAGAAGACCAGATTAAAGCAGTATAAGTCCAGATCTCAGTTTCTAAATACCAATCTCTACTAAAAGGAACAAAATTTCTTTAGAGGACGGCTGATTTCTACGCTAGGACAAGGGAATAAAAGTTGAGCCAGGGACCCCATGTTGTGTCAAAAAGAAACGAAGTATCAAGAATCATGGAGACTTGTCAGGAATTAGTGTGACAAGGTTCACAATGGCTAAATCTGGAACAACTTGAGCACCAAAATAAATATTTACTGAATTGCATCTTATTAAATGAAAGAAAAATCACTTAGACCACAATGACATACAAAAATAAATGAATACATAAATGAATAAATACAGAGAAGGGAAAGCATTTCCTCCCAAAACAATGACCAAAAAAAATCAAATACAAGGAATAAAGGAGTTAGAAAATTATTAGTAGGTACTAAAAATAAAAGGTAAAATTTGAGGAGAATACTTCCAGTTTTACCTCTGACATGTAGAAAGCTTGAAAGTAGTCATTTTCATCTTTACAACAAAAGTACTTGGATAAACTGAAAGTCAGTTTTTCTTGGACCTATCAGAAAACAGACATGGCTGGACATACTACTACCCCCAAATGTGGAGAGACAGTCAAGTCCAAAGAGACACAGCTAACTAAGATCTGCTTAATTGTATCAGAAGCCATAAATTGGTAGAAATGGGATTTTTGGTAAATTGCTGGAGGCTCAGTGGGCATGACTGTGAGAGTGAGGAATTCCTGGAGGCTGGAGTTTTAAGAGGGACCCATCACATTAATTTGATTTATGTACAGGAACCACACTAGATTCTTACAAAGAGTATCCAAGAAAAATCCCCTCCTGACTGTGGCTGGGGTTGGGGGGAAGAGTAATTACTGAAATAAACCCAGAATCTTCTCCACAACAAGGTCTACTGTCTAAAAGTGGAGATGTAATCAGAAGACTATAGAATTCCCTCTTTCCCCTGCTTACTACCACCACAACAGGGCTCTAGTGTAATAACAGTGGATTACAGATAGAAAAGCAGCAAGACCTTAATTCTCTCTGATGAAGAGTACTTAGGGAAGCCCCAAATCAACAGAAGAGATGTAACATGGACAAAAACATAATTTGAAGCTTCTGGCATCTATAGGTACAGCAAGTATTAATGGAGCCCACTACTAACGAGATGAACATAGATCCTCACATAACAGACCAATTTACCTCAGTTCCTATCAATTGATACATGTTTGCCTTTCAAGAGAAAATTACAAGTTATGCCAAAACACAATAAAAAAAAAGGCAGGCTGAGGAGACAAAGAAATCATCAGAAGCAGAATCAAACATGTCACAGACTTTGGAATTGCTAGATAGATAATTTAAAATAACTATGATTAATTTATTGAGTTCTAATGAAAAAAGTAAACATGTAAGACAAATGAAGAAAGTAAGCAGAGAAAGGAAAAAAAAATAAGAACCCACATAAAACACTAGAAGTCAAATACAACAAAACAACAAAATAAGTAAAATAAAAAATGCTTATGATGTTATGATGTACTTTACTAAACATGGCAGATTGGTAAGCTTGTGGATAGGTCAGTGAAAACTCATGAAACAGAAATGCAAAGAGAAAACACAATGGAAAAAAAAAAGAACATCCAAGAACTGAGAACCATGGGGTAGTTTCAGACTGTGTAACATATATATATTTGGATTACCAGGAAGGAAAGAAAAACAGAAAAGAGTAGAAAAAAATAGTTGAAGTAATAATGGACAAGAACTTTAAAAAATTAATGACAGATACCAAATCACAAACCCAGGAGGCCCGGAGAACACCAAGAAGGAAAATACGAGCCCCCAAGTATGTCCTCAGCTGAAAAAAAATAGAGGCTTACCTTGTTCAAATGGAAGAAAAATGAAGACAGAGAAAATCTTAAATGAAGCCAGAGATGGGAGAAACTTTATATATAGAGGAAGACAGATAAAAATGATAGCAGACTAGCAAGAAGAGAGTGGAGTGAAATATTTTAAGTATTGAAAGAAAAACAAACAAATACAAACATAAAATGTTTTATCTACCATTAAGTGTGTCTACCAACAAATGGGAAAAATATAAAAAACTGGAGCGTCTGAGTAAAAAGTATGTGGGAATTCCTCATTATTTTTGTACCTTTTGGAAGTTTAAAATTATATCATGTAATTCAAAACTAAATCAATATAAAGAGTCATCTCCAAATAAATCCATCTTTCCAACTCATGACCCCATAGGATTAGACAAAAAGGAATGTAGAGAACTAATTTTTTTTGGCAGATTCCCCCAAAGTAAGGAATATGAACATGTATGTTAAACAATAGTGCACAGTAAAGGCACTGCTGACGTGAGAATTACCCTGGCTAGAATTATGGCAACGTGGAAAAGAGGTTTACTTTTGGGGTTTGCTTGACTACTGTACCTATCTTTTCTTGCCACCAACACTTCTGATATTAGAGCCATACCCCAGAATACTGTAAGAACAAAATGAGAAAGTAGTGCTACATTTAAAATTCAGATATAGGCATACCTCATTTTATTGTGCTTTGAAGATACTTCACTTCTACAAATTGAAGGTTTGTGGCAGTCCTGCATCAAGAAAGCCTATCAGCACCATTTTCCCAACAGCATTTGTTCTCCTTGTGTCTCTGTGTCAACATTTTGGTAATTTGCACAATATTTCGAAGTTTTTCATTATTATTATATTTGTTATGGTGATCTGTGATCAGTGATCTTTGATGTTCCTACTACAACTTGCTGAAGGTTAGCATTTTTTAACAATAAACTATTTTTTAATTAAGGTATGTACCTTTTTTTAGACATAATGCTCTTGCACACTTAATAGTCTACAGAATAGTATAAACATGCAATTTATATGCACTGGGAAACCAAAAAATTTGTGTGACTCACTTTATTATGATATTCACTTTATTGTCATGGTCTGGAACTGAACCCACAATATCTCTCAGTTAAGCCCAATTCTATTCTGACAAAAGGGGGGAAAAAGAGGAGAAAAATGTGAGGTATTAGTATGGAAGTTGGGAAAGTTCTCTGACTACTAGGTCACTCAGAATAACAAGAGGCACTATTACAGGGTAAACTTACATATTTGAGCGATAGTGTTAATATGTTTACATTGACCAAGAAATGAGATTAATTTACCTATTCCATAAGCACAAAAAGAGTAAGTATTTAACTTAAAAGTAAACTGTAAATTATACTATCACATTTATTTTATATAACTTTTTATTTTTATATATGGTCAAAATCCAAGTAATAAGAGTGATTTTCAGGCAAAAATAAGTTTTAAACTTGTAAAAATTTTTAAAAAGTTTGCATAAAGGAAGTTCCTGTAAGTGACAATTTCTATTTTCTTCTCATTTTGTAACTGGTTATATAATCAGAAAACCTGTTGATGTGAGCCAAAGGAACAGTTTATTCATACAATATAAATTATTTCTGAGTCACTCCATGCTTCTTCCTCTGCCATCCCTATTAGAGATAATTTGTGTAATTCATGTCTTCCTGGGAATCCTATGAGCCTACAAGTAACACTGCAATTATGACTTCAAATTTTCAAAAACCTTTATCAAATCTGAAAATCTCCCCCTATTCTGTACTTGATTCTAACTACAGATTGATTGCCTTTGTCATGATCTCAAAGGATAATACAATCAATTGAAGGAATATGATTAGTCTGTTAATTAATGATATTTTTGTCAATTTAATGATTTTCACATGTATAGTTAATCAAGAATATAAATTGAAAATATCAAAATCTCTCAGAGCAGATATCAAGAATACTCTCTATACAGAGAGCTGGGTTGCTGTTTGTTTATGAAGTGGTAGTGAACTAATCCATATGAATGTACCTATAATTTTTCCCTCAAGAAATCTCTATACTGGACTGTGAACTAAAAGGTGTGATATTTTTATTCATCTTTGTATTTACAGCATTTAGCATATTGTCTGACAAAGTATATCTTGTGGACAAAATAATGGAAGGAAAGAAAGAAGGAAAGAAGTAAGAGACAGAGGAAGGAAAGTGGTTGAGTGGGAGGGTGGGTCTTCTGAGGACAGGTAAAATCAATCTCATTTTTGAGGTAGTATTTTCTATATGAATAGCATAAATATTCCCAGGAATACTTGGTCAGTAGAATCTTTAATTCAGGGTAAAACCAAGAACCATGTGATCTTGAGCCTTCTTCATACATAAGGTAATTTGAAGAGCAAAATCCTTTGTTTTTGCAGTTTAATATTAATTTAAAGAAACTTTGTGCTAAGAAAGATCTAGGAGCTTCAGGAAGTGTGGAACAAGAGGGGCTCCCATTGTTTTCTTTTTCAGAATTTTCTTGGATTTTCTTGGGAGGCAGTCAAATATGAAGGTCAAGAGTGTGAGTTTGGAAACCAGCCAAACTTCATCCATTCCTAGACATTTGTCACTGTAAGTTAAAGTTTTAATGTCACTGCTTCAACATGGATAAAATGGAATTAATCCATATTCACATTCAAATCATCATTGGATTGTCAAGCTTTTAAAATTTTTGCTAATCTATTTGGTGTGTCAGGATGTCCCCTTGAGATTTCCATTTGCATTTACCTGAAGTCAATGACAAGAAGCATCTTTTCATTTATTATTGGCCATTTAAGTTTCATCTTTTATGAACTTCCCATTGAGGTCTTTTGCTTCTTTTTCATCTAGTTGTTTTCTCTATTTCAAATCAAATTGATTTTCTGCTTTTTTTTTCTTTTTTTTGATATTCTAGAATTGATCACTTTTGCTCAATTATTTTAAAACTTTGTTGAAATTTTTGTTTTTCTTAGATAAAAATTAATATTAGTTACTTTAAAAGTACCATTATTATTTTTTTTTTTTTACTTTTCTTTTTTTTTTCAAACATCTTTATTGAAGTATAATTGCCTTAAAATAGTGTGTTAGCATCTGCTTTATAACAAAGTGAATCTGTTATACATATACAATATGTTCCCATTTCTCTTCCCTCTTGCATCTCCCTCCCTCCCACCCTCCCCATCCCACCCCTCTAGGTGGTCACAAAGCACCGAGCTGATCTCCCTGTGCTATGCGGCTGCTTCCCACTAGCTATCTATTTTACATTTGGTAGTGTATATATGTCCATGACACTCTCTTACCCTGTCACATCTCACCCCACCCCCTCCCCATATCCTCAAGTCCATTCTCTAGTAGGTCTGTGTCTTTATTCCCGTCTTGCCACTAGGTTCTTCATGGCCTTTTTTTTTTTTTTTCCCCTTAGATTCCATATATATGTGTTAGCATACTGTATTTGTTTTTCTCTTTCTGACTTACTTCACTCTGTATGACAGACTCTAACTCCATCCACCTCATTACAAATACCTCCATTTCATTTCTTTTTATGGCTGAGTAATATTCCATTGTATATATGTGCCACATCTTCTTTATCCATTCATCTGTCGATGGACATTTAGGTTGCTTCCATGTCCTGGCTATTGTAAATAGAGCTGCAATGAACATTTTGGTACATGACTCTTTTTGACCTATGGTTTTCTCAGGGTATATGCCCAGTAGTGGGATTGCTGGGTCGTATGGTAGTTCTATTTGTAGTTTTTTAAGGAACCTCCATACTGTTCTCCATAGTGGCTGTATCAATTTACATTCCCACCAACAGTGCAAGAGTGTTCCCTTTCCTCCACACCCTCTCCAGCATTTATTGTTTCTAGATTTTTTGATGATGGCCATTCGGACCGGTGTGAGATGATATCTCATTGTAGTTTTGATTTGCATTTCTCTAATGATTAATGATGTTGAGCATTCTTTCATGTGTCTGTAGGCCATCTGTATATCTTCTTTGGAGAAATGTCTATTTAGATCTTCTGCCCATTTTTGGATTGGGTTGTTCGTTTTTTTGTTATTGAGCTGCATGAGCTGCTTGTAAATCTTGGAGATTAATCCTTTGTCAGTTGCTTCATTTGCAAATATTTTCTCCCATTCTGAGGGTTGTCTTTTGGTCTTGTTTATGGTTTCCTTTGCTGTGCAAAAGCTTTTCAGTTTCATTAGGTCCCATTTGTTTCTTTGTGTACTTATTTCCATTTCTCTGGGAGCTGGGTCAAAAAGAATCTTGCTGTGATGTATGTCATAGAGTGTTCTGCCTATGTTTTCCTCTAAGAGTTTGATAGTGTCTGCCCTTACACTTAGGTCTTTAATCCATTTTGAGTTTATTTTTGTGCATGGTGTCAGGGAGTGTTCTAATTTCATACTTTTACATGTTCCTGTCCAATTTTCCCAGCACCACTAATTGAAGAGGCTGTCTTTTCTCCACTGTATATGCTTGCCTCCTTTATCAAAGATAAGTTGACCATATGTGTGTGGGTTTATCTCTGGGCTTTCTATCCTGTTCCATTGATCTATATTTCTGTTTTTGTGCCAATACCAAACTGTCTTGATTACTGAAGCTTTGTAATATAGTCTGAAGTCAGGGAGCCTGATTCCCCCAGCTCCATTTTTCGTTCTCAAGATTGCTTTGGCTATTCGGGGTCTTTTGTGTTTCCATACAAATTGTGAAATTTTTTGTTCTAGTTCTGTGAAAAATGCTAGTGGTAGTTTGATAGGTATTGCATTGAATCTGTAGATTGCTTTGGGTAGTAGAGACATTTTCACAATGTTGATTCTTCCAATCCAGGAACATGGTATATCTCTCCATCTATTTGTATCATCTTTAATTTCTTTCATCAGTGTCTTATAATTTTCTGCATACAGGTCTTTTGTCTCCTTAGGTAGGTTTATTCCTAGATATTTTATTCTTTTTGTTGCAATGGTAAATGGGAGTGTTTTCTTAATTTCACTTTCAGATTTTTCGTCATTAGTGTATAGAAATGCAAGAGATTTCTGTGCATTAATTTTGTATCCTGCTACTTTACCAAATTCATTGATTAGCTCTAGGAGTTTTCTAGTAGCATCTTTAGGATTCTCTATGTATAGTATCATGTCATCTGCAAATAGTGACAGCTTTACTTCTTCTTTTCCGATTTGGATTCCTTTTATTTCTTTGTCTTCTCTGATTGCCAGTCCCAGTCCTCTCCCTGCGATCCGACCGAAGCCCGAGCCTCAGCTCCCAGCCCCGCCCGCCCCGGCGGCTAAGCAGACAAGCCTCTCGGGCTGGTGAGTGCTGCTCGGCGCCGAGCCTCTGTGCAGGAACCTCTCCGCTTTGCCCTCCGCACCTCTGTGGCTGCGCTCTCCTCCGTGGCTCTGAAGCTTCCCCCCTCCGCCCCCCGCAGTCTCTGCCCGCGAAGGGGCTCCTAGTGCGTGGAAACCTTTCCTCCTTCACGGCTCCCTCCCACTGGTGCAGGTGCCGTCCCTATTCTTTTGTCTCTGTTATTTCTTTTTTCTTTTGCCCTACCCAAGTACGGGGGGAGTTTCTTGCCTTTTTGGAGGTCGGACGTTTTCTGCCAGCGTTCAGTGGGTGTTCTGTAGGAGCAGTTCCACGTGTAGGTGTATTTCTACTGTATCTGTGGGAAGGAATGTGATCTCCACGTCTTACTCTTCCGCCATCTTCTCCAAAAGTACCATTATTACAAATATTTTAATTGTTACTTGAGTTCTAAATGGTGTCTAGTTTCCATAATAATTTCTTTATTAACATATATAATATTTTAAAAGTTTTAAGTATTTTGAAATACAGTCTTTTAAACTGTCTTAAAGATCTGAGTTTCTGACCTATATCTTTTTCCTTCTCTCTGAAGAAATTTTAACATTTCTCGCAGGTAGGCCCACTGGCAACAAATTCCATCAACTTTTGTTTGTATGAGAAAGTCCTTATTTCTCCTTCACTTTTGAAGGGTACAAAATTCTAAGTTGGTGGTCTTTTTCTCTCAACACTCAAATATTTCACTCTTCTTTCTTCATGCTTGCATGGTTTCTGAGGAAGGGTTAGATGTAATTCTTCTCTTTGTTCCTCTGTAAGTAAGGGCTTTGTTTGGTTTTGTTTTATCTTTCTAGCTTCTTTCAATTTTTTTTTTTATGTTTGATTTTCTGTAAGTTAAATATAATATGCCTAATTTGCAAATAAAATGACTATTTTTTGGCATTTATTCTGGTAGGTGTTTTCTGAGCCTTCTGGAACTATGATTTGGTTTCTGACATTAATTTGGGGAAATGTTCAGTCATTGTTGCTTCACGTATTTCTTATATTCCTTTCTTTCTTCTCCTTTAATATTCCCATTTTACATATGTTACACCTTTTGTAACTGTCCCAGGGATCCTGGATATTCTGTGCCATTTTTTTTTTCTGTTTTTTCTTTTTTTCTTTGCTTTTCTGTTTTGAGTGTTTGCATTGACATATCCTCCAGCTCAGAGTTTTTTTTTTTTTTCTTAGCCAGGTCCAATCTAGTATTAAGTCCATTTAAAGGCATTCTTCATTTCTGTTATAGCTTTTTTTTTTTTTTAAATCTCTAGCATTTCTTTTTAATTTTTTTCTTAGAATTTCCATCTCTCCTTATATTGCCCATCTGTTCTTGCATAGTGTTTCTTTTACTCATTAGAGCCTTTAGCATATTAATCATAGTTGTTTTAAACTCCCAATCTGATAATTCCAACATCCTTGCCATATCTGGTTCTGAGCCTTGCTGTGTCTATTCAAATTGTGTTTTTGCCTTTTGGCATGCCTTGAAATTTTTTTCTTGATAGCTGGACATGAGGTACTGGGTGAAAGGAGCTATAGTAAATTGTGGTGGTAAGATGTTGGGGGAGGGGATTTTCCTGTAGTCCTATGACTAGGTCTCAGTCTTTTAGTGATCCTGTGCCACTGGACTGTGAACTTCACAAATACTTCTCAGTCCCCTCCTCACCCCACCCCACTTGGGTGGGATGGGATGGCTAGAAGTGTCTGGAGTTGGGTATTTACCTTCTCCCCATGAATGCTAGAGTTGGCTAGAATTGGATATTTCCCTTCCTCTAGGTCAGTTAGACTATTTACAACAAACAAACAAATGAAAACACTGGGTTAATCTCTGGTAAAATATTTTAAGATAGTTATTTTTCCCTCCTCTGGCTGGAATCATGATGGGATTTTTGTCTGATATTCACTGTGAGAACCATGTCTAGCATTTAGAGGCAAAACACAAAATTGTGGGGGGCACTCCGTGAGCAGTTTCCTCTAGAGTTTTTAACTCTCAGAGTTGTCCACATTGAGCCTCCAGCTATCTGTCAGTTACAGTTTAGGTTTTCCTACACCAGCCCTGGTTCCCTTGAGGTTTCTGCTCATGAGTTTGTGCTCCAGTACATTGTGATTCCCTGTATTCACCTTTCTCTCCAATTTTGGGGGCAGTGATTTCACTTCAGTCAGATCTAAGAGTTATGTTCTTTTAATGTATAAAAAATATAATTATTATTTTAATAAACACTATATGTAAAAACATATAATGTATCACACTTTGTTACCACTGTGTACACTTTATTATGTATTTTATGCATATATGTACTTCTAATACATATGCATATACATAATTCTAATTAAAGTTTTATGTAATTCTAATGAATATCAGAAAATATAACTCATATTTTAATCTAACAACATTCTATCTAATCTGTTAATCATGTTAGTCATATCACAATACACAAACCTCTTGGCATCCATAAAAATATCAATTATTCACCTAATAGCTTTGATACTTTTTTGCCTTTGATAACTTCAAATTTTAGAATTCTACATGGAATATATATTTCTTTGAAAATTGAAGAGAAAATGAAAACAAAAAAGAGGGAATAAATTTTTGGTGTTTTGCAAGCCCCAGGAATCCCTAGGGTAATATTAGTTAAGATATTATATATTGTATTCACTCTGTTACCAATTTTTGCTTAATGTTTTTAATAGGTCTATATTATTTAATAATAGATAATAACTTTTACTTAAGTCCTCCTATGACTCTATTTCTACATACATAAAGAGATATATGCAATTAAATTTTATTTTGTATGTGACAGTCATTGCTTCAAAATATAGTATAATTAAGAAACATTTTCTCCTTTTTTTCTTTTTTTTAAATAGTATATTTTTCCAGTCCCAATCCACAACCACCTAGCCCTTTACTTGCCATTGTATACATATTACAAAGATACAGCAGAATTTTGTGTGTTTCTGATTTTAAGTCTCTCCCCAAATAAATGTACATTCCCAAATAGTGATAAGAAATGAGAAACTTGTATCTCTCACCTTAAGTTTGCCATATCATTTATTTTCACCCTCTCATGATGAAGTGGTCATCTTAGACCTTGATACATTTTTCTCTTTGAAGGTAAACTGTCTCTTTATGAATTATTCTTTCAGTAGAATACATGTATATACACTTAATTATTCCTGTTTCTCAGCCTTTGATCATAATCTATGAAAGAGGAAAAACTTAGAGTACCTGAAAGTGGTGTTGTATTGCAAGTTAATTTTCTAAAACAGAATAGTCTCCCCTTAGACACAGCACATTCCTCTTCTTCTGCTCTAGATTATTTTGGGAAATGCCTGGCTGATTTCTTTTATCACCACAGTTTCCATTCTTTTCTATATATTTAATGTGTGACAGGTAAGATTGGAAAGATGGAAAATATCAGCCTGAGGAATGGCTAGACATCTTAGAAAGACAAAAGCATTATAAAAATTTTAAATGACACAGAGATGAGTCAGGGGTAAAAAAAATAGAGATTAGAAAATCTGACATTATTTTTAGGTGTGATAATTGTTGGCTATCAGTATTAATTGAAGGTAAATATCGTGCTAGAATGAAAACTAAATGCATTTTGTAAACTAACATGGATAAACTGCAAAGCTCAAGTCAATTACCATCAATTTAAATGTATTTTTACCCTTTCTATTTCGTATGCCTTCAGTTCAAAGAACTCAAGATTACCTTTGGAGCTCACAGAAAGTACTTTGTTATGAGGCATAGGTAACACTACTGGACTACATTACATAATATGTTATGTATCCAAGATTCTTTTCTAAATGTATGATTTTATTTTAGTGTAATTCTTATCTCCTATTGATGGCAAACAAATAATAAACCTCAAAATACGTCTATCAAGTAAATAAGCTACAATTACTTAGGTAGTATTTGTTTATAATTAAAAAGACTAATCTTTTAATTCCTTCCAGTGTGACAGTTTGACAGCAAGCTATTGAAAATCTGATGTTAAGTGTAGCTGATCCAGCTTTAAATAAATTCAACACAATTCACTTTGAGCATAATTTGAACAAAGGTTACTTGTCTCATGATTGAAACAAAAGCAGTATGAGTTAACAACTCTCTACTCCTAATCCCTGAATATTGTTCTGCTTTGTAAAGCCTGGAGAGGAAAGAAAGATTTATGGGAGATAATCTATATTTTTCAAAAGACATCGTGTGTCACATTAATATTTAAGACATTTTCAAATGATTTTTTTATTCTTTCAATTAAATTTTATTAACTGCCCCATATATACAAAATACAATCTCAATTCTCAGGATAAGAAATGAACAAATTTTGGTCCATAGTCTCAAGGAACTAAGAGACTAGTAGAGAATGAGTAATCACAGTGTAGTTTAGTAAATGCTGAAAGGTCATGAATGCAAGATAGGGGAGGGGCAAAAAGTTCCCAAGTTGACCTGGGTATAGTTGGGGTTGCTGGAAAAAAGATGTCACAAGAGATCATTACAGAACACATATCGGATATAGCATATTATCATGAACTACAACTATTTGGTTTTGGATCATTTATGTTTTTAAGGGCTAAAAAATATTTAAGATAATCTCTTTGTCACTCCTTTTCATTTGATTTCATGTGTTGTGTTCCTAATGCTTTTAGGGATAAACAAATTACGCCAGTAGTTACACAAAACATAAAAACAGTGCATAAAAATCACCCTCTATCCTTTCTTTTCCACAGTGAAGCTATTCAGTACGTGACATGCTAATATTAGGAAAGCCAGATATCGATAAAGTGTCCCTCAAAGGGTTATTACTAATTGATTGGTTACACTTCATTTTCCCATTCATGAATACAGAAAGTTCAGCATAAACATTACAGTTTGTTTATTTCAGCGTTGTATAAAGTCTTCCTTTGGCAGTGTATGTAGCAGAGGAAAGACTGTTTTTTAAACTTTTTAGATTTTATGCTCAGTTTTGCTGAATAATATTTTTTTCAGTGAATTAATTTCCTAAGAACTAATTGAAGCAATGGAGATATTTTGGATAACGTCTTTACTTCCCTGATTACATATTTTTTATATAAGTAAATTGCTTATAAATACAAGGAATTTCTATTTCCAAGACCATAATAAAAACTAAAGTAATTTTTACTGTTAGATAAAGTAAGATATTAATCTATATTGGACTTTTTCAAACTAAGTCAATAAAGGCTTATTAATTAGTGTATGTCCATACATTGTGTAGACTTCTGCCTTTGAAGATTAACTAGTATCTTTTATCTAATAAATGTTCCTAAACTAAAAGGAAATTGTTTTCCATGAGATTATTTATTCAGTGTGGTTACTTGTAATTTGGACGTTAGGAAAATGGAGAGCCTTGTTGACATGGATTCTGAGGCACAGTCAGAACTTGTTTTGGGAGTGGGGACAGGAGCAGGATTGCTGTAATTAAGGAGCAGTATCATTGACTCAAGAAAAGGAGAGAGGTACCTCTTGTGCCATATATTTACATTTGTGTGCTGAAGTGATGTACAACTTAAGTTCTGTGATAGGCTGGATTATCATGATTTCAGCAAGTCCCTTGAGCCTTCTTTTCCAGTAGGCATGTTTGCTCTCTAGCGCTAATATAGTCAATAGCAATTAGTAAATGTCTTCAAATGTTTGGCTCAATTGTCCCGCCTGTATAAAAAGAAACATGAATTCTGCTATTCAAATGATAACTAAAATTACTCAGATAATTGTTCTTTATCCATATAATTTTCATTTTTTATTTTTTTCTCACATTTGGGATTATTTAACTGGTACTAGTTAAAAATTATAGATAACATTTAAACTGAAAATGCCTTTGGATTCTTTTCTCATAATTATGTTGTGTGTCTATTTGTCATTTACCAAGGTAAGTATATACTGGTAGTTCTTAAGCTTTATTGTGCACATTAATTACCTGGGAGGTTGTTATAAATGACTAATTCTTGTGCCTCATCCATAATTACTATTAGACTCACAAGGTATAGTCTAGGAATTTGCTTTGTAATAAGTTCCATAGGAAATTCCAATTCACATTTTTGGGAGATTACACGAGGCTGGTTACTAAAACCACCCCATTTTGTGCTTTTAGTTGCAATCTACCCATTTAGAAGTTTCATAAGTCACACAAAGAAAAAATATTTTCAGCATGAATCATCTTGTGCCTTAGTTTAAGGATTTTAAATTTAAATCTTGGTCCTCTCTGATTGTGAACCCAGTAAGCTACCATCACTTCCATCCGTCTATTTTTCTAGCTAACATCTGTGTGAAAATCTTCTTCCCACACTAGCAGCCTGTATGCCAGCCAGTCACAGACGACCAAGTTTGGAATGCTATTCTTATATAATTGCTGCCTGTGGAACATGGTACTGCTGTGCGGGATGCTAGTTCATTAGTTATGAGTTAGAGTGGAACTTGAGCATTAAAACAAGAAACTCTTCATTTCCTTCGGTTCAGCTTGAGTCTCCTCCACTCTCCTTGTATAGTATAGGAGGCTGAGTCCAATCACAAAATCAGGTGAGCACACCCACCCAGAGCGTATTCACTCACTAGCAGCAGGTCATCTCCTTTTCTTCCTCCAACGTAGCTCCATGGGACTGCCAGCTGCAGAGCAAATGTAGTTCAGCCCCCTTGCATAGAAGAACTGATTTCTATGAAGTGGGAAATTGATGAAGAGTGTGTGATTCTAGTCAATTTCCCTCACGATGGGTAAGAAGTGCCTGGGCACAGGCTGGTGTGGCACTTCCAGAGCAGCTGCTGCTCTTTCCCTGAGCTTAGTAAAGATGCAGAAAGGAAAATGGAGCAGATAAAAAACAGGGAGGCAAATGTGCAAAACTATCTTATTTTCTATCTTTTCACATTAAGAATTTCCTATATTTTCTCACTGATTAAGTTATTAAAAGATTTGCATGTAGTCACAGTTTTACCTAAGGTAATGCAATTCCCAAATGGTTTGTAAAGTTCCAAACAATACAGGATTTATTTTTAGAATGCTACACAAGAGGACACAGGTTTGTTTATATTTTGGGGGGTTATTTTTTAAAATGTGCTTGTTTTTAGAATGACAGACCACCCACAAACCATGAGTCTTTTTAAAGATTGTAGATAAACATTTACTTCAACGCAAACACTTTCAGAAAGTGGCTGAACTAAATGTCGAACCTGACATTTTCGCCTCAGATTTAGAACAAGAAGAATAGTAAAATCATAGACTATGGTTTCTGCAATTCTGTCTATCATCCCCAACCAACACAGTTATCTGCATACAGAACTAACCAATTATCCAAAGTCACAGGAAGGGAAGTGGCCCTCTACCTTTCTACCTCCTAGAGATCTGCCATCTCTTCTGCATCTGCCTTCTTATTCATGATACTTACTCTTTTCCCCTAGACTACAAACATGCTCAAGTCTTTCTCATGACAATGCACACACACTCACTTAAATTTTCCTCTCCATTACAGTTCTCTCTCTCCCTGGCTCTTTCTCTCTCTTTTAATTTTGGGACTAAATTTCTTGAGTCTAATGGTATGGTACTTTCATCATTTTCCATTCATTTCTTAACACACTAACATCTATATATTTCTACTAAAATTACTCTGAAAAAGCATTTCAACTGGTAAATTTTATATTTCTAAGAACAATAGACATTCTGTACTTTGTCACTGATTCACTGATTTTAATATTGTTGACCATATAATCTCCTTAATAATTTATAATATTAATCTCCTTAAAATAATTTGCCCACTGAATCATGTGATGTCACTCACCTTGCTTCCTCTTCCATTTAGACATTAGTATTCCTTCATTTTCCTTGTCTCCTCCTTTTCTATTAATTAAATTATGATATTTCCTGGAGTGCTTACCTTAGCTCTTTCCTCTCTACAAACACTCACATAGTTTTTACTATAAATGCTGTGTTATTAACTATAAATATGCTACAAGCAACAAATTCCCCATTCATAGAATACCAACCTGGGCCTATTCCTTTTTTCCCATTTCCCCCCCATCTCAAGGGTGTCTCCCTCCTCATTTTTTTTTTCTCTCTCAGGAAATATCAGCACCATCTAGTCACTCACCAAACCTAGAAATCCTAACAGCAATCTTGACTTCAACGTTTCTCTCAACTTGTATATTGAAACAAAATCATTCCAACGTGGTCTCAATATTTTCCTGACTCTCTTTTTCCTGTTTCCACTATGGTCCTTTCAACCCTCATTATCTGTTACATCACCTTGGTACAAGCACCTCTTTGCCTGTAGAATTGAATCCAAATTCCTTAACCTTGCTCTTAAAGCTTTCATGACAGATCCCCGACTATACTCCTTTCCTGCTTATCTCTAGCATGCTCTAGTAAGAAGAAATCTCTTGTTGTTCTTAGGAAACATCATGCTATTTCTAGCTTTCTTACTATATTCCTTTCTTTTCTTCTCTGCTTATAAACTATCCTTTCTACACAGAGTCTGTTATTCTTTCTTAGTTAGCTAATTCCCAATTTTGCTCAGCTATTCACCTCCAAGGATATTTCCTGAACCCTAGGCTAAATTGAATTCTGATTCATGACTAAACAAAATAAAATGGATAACATTATGGATTTTTTGCTCCAAGGAAACCAAAATACAAAAATATTTATATTTATCACTACATATGTCTGTAGGAGAGAAGCAAATATCATCATTACCATTAAAAAATAATACTTTTGTAGCTGTGAAATCTCCCTTCCTTTCTCTAGCCCCTATGTGGAATTATATTAATCTAAGATTTTATAAGATTTATCTGGAGTAGAAAAGAAAAGGACATTTCTCTTTCTCAGGAAAATACCTAAGAGTCTATAGTACCTTTAGGGTTCTGGTGAAAGTCATGACACACTCATCTGCATCAGGCTTCTGTGGCCAGGGTTTGGCCTATGGATCTGAAAACAAAAATAAACTACATGAGTCCAAATGTTTTTCAACAATTAGAATTAATATGCAGCATATGGCCATTTCACTTACAACCACAATTAGAGAATCAGAATTCATTGATTAATAGACAACAAATTAGGAGAATAATTAATTTTACAAAATCTTTTTTTGCAGAAAGATGTTTAACTCTTTGTACATAAAAATGTTTTCAATGAAGAGTATTTGGTAACCACTAAATGAGTTTTTTTCACTATGATCTACAACCACATTCTGATCATATAAATGAGAACATTTAAAATTCTTTAAAGGGGACTTCTAGTATCAGAGCTGACCTGTAAAGAACTTGACAGTCATCACTCCTGTCCTTACAACAAGAAAAAGATGAAAAAACTTAAAATCAAGGATTCTACTTGGACCCATCAGAGGGCAAACCACCGCACCAAAATCTGTAGAGATGTGCTCATCCAAAGAGACACAGCCAAGATTTGGTTACCCGGAGCAGAAGCTGTTTTGACAAATCACTCTAGACTGGGTGTGGATATCAATTTGAGAGTAAGAAACTCCAGGGGGCAAAGCCAAGGTTAAGCTTTTATGTGTTTAACCTCGAGGATTCACACCAGGTTCTCATAATGAAGATATGAGAAAGATACCCTCTATTTATGTCATAGGAAGGGAAGAGTAATCAATGTAAATAATTCCTTGAGCCTTCTGCATAATAAAGGCTTACTCTCCAGGGTAAAAGATTGCTACAGCATTATTCAAGTGAAAGGGCATTCCTTTCACTTCAGCCTTCTTTAGCCTTTTTGTGTCACCTAAGATGGGAAGTAGTCAATAGGGGTCAGAACATCAAGGAAATAGATTGAGAAGAATGATGTCCATGAAAGGATCAGGAAGAAGAGAGAAAAAAAGCAATCATGTTGGGGAAAAAAGTTGGGAAAGTCATAATCCTCTGACAAAGGCTATTCAAACAATGAGATTTCATTAGATTTTAGAGATTTCTTTACCCACACCCTTCCACGATAACAGCATGGCTCCAGTATAATATCAAAGATTACAGCTGAAGGAACCAAGGAGGAGTTCTTAGAAAAGCCCAAAGTAAAGGTGAGACAGAAACAAAGACACCAGAAGAATCTGAAGTCTCTGGCACCTGTAGCTTCAGCAGACTTTAAGTAGAGCCTGATTCCTAGCTAAATTAATGTAATCTCTCACTGAAAACCTATTTCCTTTATTTACATTAGCCAACATTGTTGGCTTTCAGCAACAACAACAACAAAAATTACAGAGTTCCTAAAGGTAAGGAAAACACATTCTGAAAAGGTAAAGCAACCATCAAAGCCAAACAAAGATGTGACACAGATGTTGAAATTATCAGACAAATCATTTAAAATAACTATGGTTAATTTGTTAAGGACTCTAATGGAAAAAAGTAGATAACATGCAAGAACAGATGTGAAGACAGAGATGAAAACTCTAAGAAAGAATCAAGACAGTGATGGGGAAAAATCCCACTATAACATAGTTATAGAATATCTTCTACGAACCTACCAGTAGACCTGACATGACAGAGAAAGGATCAGTGATTTGGAAGATAGCTCAAAAGAGACTTCAGAAATTAAAATCCAAAAGAAAAAGAATGAAAAACAACAAAAACTGTTAGATAATTTTCAAGGGCATAATATACACATAACTTTAATGCCAGAGCAGAAAAAATTAGAGAATAAAATAGAATAAATATTTGGAAATATAATGGCTGAGAAATTTCCAAAATTAATGACAAACACCAAAGCACAGTTCCACAATGCTTAGAGAATAAGCAGGGCAAGGTTAAACAAAAACAAGCAAACAAAAAAACAACAAACAACAAAAAATGTGAATGTAAAAAAAAATGTAGAAAAACAAAGAAAAATATTGAAAAAATATGTTGTGATGTCATATTTTAAATTTTTTATTTTGCATATCCCTTAACTACTTATTGTAGAAATAGATGATTTTATTACTTTTGTCTTTTAACCTTCCTACTAGCTTTATAAATGTTTGATTCACTACCTTTACCATATGTTTGAACTTTCCAGTGAGATAATTTTCCTGTCATTATTTCTAGTTGTAGCCTTTTCTTTTCTGCTTAGCAGTCCCTTTGACATTTCTTGTAAGGCTGGTTTCATGGTGCTGAACTCTTTTAGCTTTTGCTTGTCTATAAAACTTTTGATCTCTCCTTCAAATCTGAATGATAGCCTTGTTGGGCAGAGTATTCTTAGTTGTAGGTTTTTTCCTTTCAGCACTTTGAGTATATCATGTCATTCCCTTCTGGCCTGTAAAGTTTCTGCTGAAAAATCAGGTGATAGCCTTATGGAAATTCTGTTGTATGTAACTAGTTGCTCTTCTCTTGCTGCTTTTAAGATTCTTTCTTTACCTTCAATTTTTGCTGTTTTAATTGTAATGTGTCTTGGTGCGGATTTCTTTGGGCTCATCTTTTTTGGGTTTATCTTGTTTGTGCTTCCTGGACCTGGATATCAGTTTCCTTCCCCAGGTTAAGGAAGTTTTCTGCTATTACTTCTTCTAATAAGTTCTATTCTTTTTTGTTCTCTCTGTTTTTTCTTGTGGACCCCTATTATGTGAACGTTAGTATACTTGATGTTGTTGCAGAGATTTCTTAAACTGTCCTTATTTAAAAAAATGTTTTTCTCTGTTCAGCTTGACTGATTTCCACTACTCTGTCTTCAATTTCACTGACCCATTTTTCTATATCATCTAATCTACTCTTGATTTCCCTAGTGTGTTTTTATTTCAGTTATTGTATTCTTCAGCTCTGACTGGTTCTTTTTTATATTTTCTAACTCTTCACTGAAGTTCTGAGTTCATCTATTTTTCTCCCAAGATTGGTGAGTATCTTTATCATCATTACCTAGAACTCTTTATTGGATAGATTGCTTATCTCTAATTCATTTAGTTATTTTTCTTAGGTTTTGTCTTGTTCCTTCATTTGGAACATATTCCTTTGTCTCTTCATTTTGCCTGATCTCTGTGTTCATTTCTATATATTAGGTAGGTTTGTTACATCTCCTGATCTTGAAGAAATGACTTTATGTATTGAATAAGAGATGTCCTATGGGTCCCAGCAGCATCCTCTCCTCTGTTACCAGAGCTAAGTGCTCCAAGAGTGTCCTGTATGTGGGCTGCATGTGCCCTTCTGTTGTGATGGGGTCAACTACTGTGGGCATGGGTGTAGGCAGGGTTGGCCCTGGCCCAGCTGGCTGTGGGACCCTGCTTCTTGCAGTTGCTGTGGGCCCACTGGTGGGTGGGGCTGACCCCAGGCACTAATACGCTAAGAGGGAGGAGTCCAAAATGGCACTTGCCAGCATCCATGTCAGCACGATAGAATGAGATCCCCAAAATGTCTGCCTCTGGCATCTTAGTTCCCAGGGGAAATCCCAGCTGCCTCTTGCCTTTGTGGGAGAGTCTCCAAGATCAGTAAGAGAGTCTGACACAGGTGCCTTTCAAACTACTACCTTTGTGCCAGGACTCAGAGCATGTGAGATTTTGCATGTACCCTTTAAGAGCAAAGTCTCTATTTCCTATAGAGCTCCACTTCTCCCAAATGTAAGCCCCACTGGTTTTCAGAGTCTGACTTTCTGGGTGCTCTTCTTCCTGGTGCAGGACATTCAGGCTGGGGAGCCTGATGTGGGGCTCTGTCCCCTTGCTCCTTGGGGAGGACCTCTGTGGTTGTGACATCCTCCCCATTTATGAGTCACCAACCTGTGTGGTGTGCCTCCTGACAAGACCACATCTCTGTCCCTCTTACCCATCTCATTGTGGCTCCTTTTTTATATTTTTAGTTGTGGAATATGTTTTCTGCTCATCCTCAGGTCATTCTCATAGGTAGTTGTAACACTGTAAGTAGTTGTAACTTTGGTGTGCCCATAAGAGACGGTGAGGTCAGGGTCTTTTTACTGCACCATCTTGATCCCTTCCTCATAAAGCCAATCTTTAAGGAAAATAATTGTAGTTTATATTTCTCAAAGCTGATGATTAAATAAATGTATAAGCAGCCTACAGTATTTAATAAAAGTATTATATGAAAACACACAAAATATAAGCAGAAAGTATATGGTGGGTATAAGTAAAAGCCAGAAACAAAATTAAATGTTCCTCCCTTTAATAGTTCTTTAGGAGTAGGCCCACTATTTTCCTGAGTATTGGTCCAGTAAAACACAATTTGGAAATCCTTTTCTCTAACAAAATGTATTTGAACCACAAGAAATTTCAGTTACTGAGTATTGGTGAGAACATCAACTTTTGTTGTTTCATTGAGGAAAATATCACAGCAACCCACTGGGCCTTGTTTGCATCAAAATTCTTATTGGTAGAAAGTAGTTACTTCAAGATAATTACACCACAGTATATATTCAAGTATCTTTTCTCTTAACTAAATTTCTTACATTGGGGAAAAACAATATAGAAAAATAATGTTGACATTGCTGACTAGTTTTGAATATAAATCCCTCAGGAAAATATTTTCTATTCTAGTTAATCTTCCCTTAGTAGTACTCATAGTCTTCTGCAGTAGAAAATGATCTGACTTACCTTGCAAAAACAAATAAGACTGTTAAATGAAAAGGGATATACCACATACAATTTTAGTAATTTTTTTCCCATTAAAATGTTTGAAAAGAATTAGGGAAACTCTGGGCTTCTCACTTCAAATATGAAAAGTAAGGGAGCTTAGGGATGTAATTAACATAAATCTAAACTGATTTCAGCAGTATTTTCCTTACAGAGATCTTTTTCTGTGACTAGGAATACACACATTTTACTAAGGGAGATGTCTGAAGAATAACTGTTTTGAGCTAATAGCTATTTTGACTGAGATTCTGTAAAGTAAGAATAAAATTGAAGGCTTATTTGTTCATTTATATACTCATAAATTAAAAATATTTATTGAAACCTATTTTGTGTAGTAAGTTATGAGCTGGAAATACCTCATGTTATTTAAAATTATGTCAGTAAGTGTTTTGTTCATGACAAACTATTCCACAAAAATTGAGTACCTACTTAAGGTAAAGTATACTTTTATATTGAGGTTATAAATAAAAATTACACCATTCTTAAAGACCTCACAATTTATTTGTAGGATTATTTTAATACTTTACTTTTTAGAGGAGTTTTTGGTTTACAACACAATTGAAGGAGGTACAGAAATTTCCCATATATCCCCTGTCCGTACACCTGCATAGCCTCCCTCATTACCAACTTCACAAAGAGCTTGCACAACACAATATCAAAAAAATAAATAAATAAATAAAACAATCTGATTAAAAAATGAGCAGAGGATCTGAATAAGAATTTTTCCAAAGAAGACACACAGATGGCCAACAGGTAAAAGAAAAGATGCTCAACATTACTAATCATCAGGGAAATGCAAATCAAAACCAGTGTGAGCTATCACCTCACACCTGGAATGATTATAGCTGGAACGGCTGTAATCAAAAAGGACACAAATAAATGTTGGTGAGGATGTGGAGAAAAGGGAACCCTCATACACTGTTGGTGTATGAGGAAATGTAAAATTGTGCAGCCACTATGGAAAACAGTATTGAGGTTTCTCAAAAAGCTAAAAATAGAACTACCATATGATCCAACAATTCTACTCCTGGGTATATATCCGAAAAAAACTAAAACACTAATTTGAAAAGATACATGCATCAATGTTCATAGCAGCACTATTTACAATAGCCAAAATATGGACGGAACCTAAGTGTCCATCAACAGATGAATGGATAAAGAAGATATAATATATATATATATATAAATGTGTATCTTGTCTGTTGACACGCCGTTGTGTGAGTGACTTATACAATGATATATCCATTCATGACCATTTGTGTTGATTCCAGTTTTTTACTATTATGAATAAAGTTGCTCTGAACATTCTTATACATGTCTTTAGTGCCTATCAGTACCTCACAGCAAACAAGAAATTTTATTTGTCTTCTAAGAAACTTCACCATATCTAGCTTATATTGTGTGCATGCACACACACATGCACACACACACACAATACTGCATACACTCCTGGATTATGGAATTGATAAAAAATGCAGAGGAACATGATACAATACAAAGCAACACATGTCTATGTATATGCAAGACAGGTGTTTGTGTATAGGTTATCATTTGCTCTCCTCATTCCAAATTGTTTTAACCAGCTTTGTCTTACTTGACACTATGCTTTATTACTCAAGATTCATACATAATGTTCCCAACTGAGCTTGGACATCCAATTGTTCAAGTTCACATTATAGCAGTGAGCTAATGTAGAGTCTGCTACCTGTTTACTGCTCAGAAAGATTAAATTACCATGCCTAAGATAGTGGATAAAAATAGAAGAGTACTAGTCCTTCCTTTTCAATAGATGATATTAAAGAATTTGCAGTGAAAGTGAAAGATATCCTCTCAGTCTTAAAGTGATTCCTTAGTACTGACAAATTAATGGAATGCCAACATTATTTTTAGTATCTAAAGAGTTGTTAAAAATCTCTCTTAGAATATAAGGATGATTAAAGAAAATCAAGATAATTATACTTCACTGCCTTTAAAAAAGTACCTTTACTATAAAAGTGAATTTACTGATTTATAGAATACCTTTACTCTAAATCTGTATTCATTTATTGGAAAACTATAATATTTTTATTTCATTTCATTATTCTATGATCACTATCATTTTAAGAGGGTCACTTTTTTAAGATCCAATAATTCTTTAATTTCTTTATTGCAATCATTGGTCAAAACAATAAATATGCTTTTTATATATTGATTGTATTGGAAACCAACAGAACCATAGCTTCTTAGAGAACTCTTCATTTCCCTCATTTTAAAGATTAGAAAACTGAGATTATATGATGTGCCCAACATCACACTGATAGGAAGCAGCTGGTGACTTTTCACTTTCTTTTAAAACAGGAATAACAAAAGCTTTTTGTAAGATGCTTGAAATTTATAATGTGTTTTTTACATATCATGGCTTTTGGGCCTTTTTTTTTTTTAAGTAGAAAGACAACTGCATAGAAGAAATATTCAGAATCCAGTTTGGGTTGGTTACATGTATACATATAAATGTTGACCCAGGAAATCAGATTATATATTTTAAGGTAATAGGTTTATTTTTATATGATGAGTATATGAAGCAATCTATTTCAATGGCAATATATATTTCAAAATACTTGACATTATTTAATAGATCATTTTCTATAATACCATTACATATATATTATACATATACATACATATTATATATATATATATATATATATATATATATATATGTTTATCCTTTTCCATTTCCCAAAGTAAGATAAGAAAAAAATTATAGCAAGCTAGAACAAGTTTATTATCTTTCCAGGCTATAAATAAACCACTGAATGTCTAATGAACTGTTTGTAAAGAAATGAAAAACTTATCCATATTTGGGTTTGCATGAGATTCTTTTAAATTGAATATTCTTGTTATTAAGAATCTTGATATAAGTTACACTAGTTATACAAAATCTGTGACTCTAAAGAGACAGAATGTTTATTTCTTTCCCAGTCCAAGCCAATATGTGGTTTAGGGGGATAGAAAGATTCATTCATGAGATGACTCAGGTTTCCTTCCTTAGATTTTGTACTTGCCTTCCCAGTTGGAGTTTGTACAATACAACCACCTTCACGTTATAGCCCACGTGAAGTCAGAGAGGCATTCAGTAAGGACAATCAGGTTACTTCTAAAGATGTTACTCAGAAATTGCGTACATTATTTTGTTAGGTAGAACTTAGTCCTGGTCATAACTAGTTGCAAAAGCATCTGGCACATGTGGTCTCTAGCTCTGCTATGGGCAAGCTAAAAAACAATTAATAAAATGATGAAAATAAAAGTGGCAGACAATTAATAATCCATGTCACATGTGAACTTTGTAGTGATGCTAAACATAATCTGACTATTTTTTTTGGTTCATAAGGAGCATGAGGACATTATTTTTCTTCATGTTCATTAGTTTTCAATGTATATTACTTTAAAATTCTTTTTCTTTGAACGTTTAGTTCCTAGGGAATTTTATATTTGTTTACAGGTTTTGACAACAGGGTGACAAACCATTATTTCAAATAAGCTATTATTTCTCATAAATTTTCAATCTTTATAAAACAGACTTTTAAGGTCATAGGCCAGTTTCAATTAAAAAAATAGTGAAACTCGCTTTGATGTATCTTAGTGTTATCCATCATTGGAAAGGCATAGGGTTGTGAGAGTAAACTGGTCTGCTGAAAGATTTCTCATGGCTGTAAGCCTAAGGCAAGGATGAGGAAAAAAAGATGAGGCTGAAAAGTGGGTAAAGCCTTGTGCTTAAAGACTCTGAACACCATCATGTGCCTTCAAACTGCTATCATGAAGCTGGGAGATAAGAAGTCTCCAAAACATTTTATTGCATGTATGTCAATAAAAATTATTGAGCATATAACCCAAATATATGTACTTAGTGTAGACTTTGTATGCATATACTATTCTACTGATGTATTATGTGCATTATAAAGCATATACGAAATAGAATATAAAGAGCTAGGGCGAAAACAAACAGCACTTTAAATATAAAAAAGATTTTTACTCTCCAGTTATAAAGTTTATCTTCATATTCTGTACAATGAGTTTTTAAACATCTTACTGATAACATGAAAGTCATAATATAAGAAGTTACATTTCAAGCTGTAATTCTATTCAGGGTGAAGTTCAACATTCACAGTAGTTTCACAAAGTCACATGTGACATCTCTATTTCATATAATTTTCTTGTTAATGATGAAAAAAAAGAATTCTTCCTCAGTAAGGGGTAATGTAAGCCAGAGGGCTGGCAGTTATGTATGTTTATTTACTGCAAAGCCAGTTTCATGCAGAGCAAGATGAAGAATCCCCAACTTATGGGCAGTTATCCCTTGCTATCTTATTAGTCACCAGTCCCTACTTCCTTAATGCAAGCAGTCCCTGAAAAAGTCCCACTTTTTGTCAACCTGTTTCATAAATAATCAATAAATTCCAGAACTCCAAGCTTTCTTAAAAATTCTTAACTCTGGTCAAGCATTTGTTTGGATGGATACTGTGTGTCCCAATGTAGTTCTCTCTGGCTGGGCAAGAAACAATCTTCATCATCTCCAATATTTAAGTGAAGGTTGCCATTCAAATTCAGATTTAAAAAGCATTTGGAGTTATTAGTTGTAAGCTCTGATTAGAATTTTCTTTTTTTTTAAACCATGTGATATGGCTGGAAATGACCTCATGTAAGAAATATGAGACTTATTTGGTATGTTTAAATTATACACCATGTTCTCTGTTTGTGCTTGCATTACTGGTATTATTTTTATCTGTCAATCATGGGAATTAATATAGTTTAAAATGAAATCAACTTAACCAGACACGAATAAACTTTGAGGGCAGCACTGTCAATCTTGCCTATTATGAAATTCTCACTTTTCTCGTAGGGTAACTCAATTGCCTAAATACAGTATGTTTCAAATAAGTAAAGGAGCCTTGTAATTTGTATAATAAATATTATTATATCCTGGTATTTTTCTTATTATCTTACAGTTTTTAGTTATAAAAATTAATATGAGTAAAAGTGCTAATATTTTCATTCAGGTTGCATGCAAACTTCTTTGGAAACAAGTTGCTCTATGCAAAAGTTGCTGCTTGTTTTTTAAGCATTTAGGTTTGCATGAGATTCTGTATGATTGAATATTCTAAGTATTAAGAATCTCAACATAAGTTACAATAGTTATACCAAACCTCTGACTTTTAAAGGACAGAATGTGTAGTCTATATCTAACCCTCTAACTCTAATAGTTAACCTAACTTAGAGTTTACCTTTCTGGGGGAATATCAAATCAAAATGTTAGCTGAAATAAATTCCAAGATACTTAAAGCAAGTTATTAACATTGATATTGCATAGACAAGTCAACAGCAAATGGCATCTCATAAAGTAATACCATTTTTTATTATTTGGTAGGTTTAATGTATACTGCCTCATGATAGCTCTCAATAAGACATGAGAAGGCAGCTTCCATAGTTTTAACAGAGGCATTTTATCTTAAGTACTGATAAAATTCTCAGTCTGTATGTTTGCTGAGCCTGGTTCCGTGACGGACTGTTGATGCAGTGAGTAATTCTCATATAAGCCACTGTTCTTCTGTTTCTTGGCTATATCATCCTCTGATTTGCCATCAGAACAGAGCAATTTTAGTCACTTCTGTCCCCTTGCATCTGTTCCAAGGGATATCATGCACAGAATATTAGTGATCTCAAATACCAATCTGGCACAGGTGTTTGGGTCACAAGTTTTCATTCTGAACAAGTAATTGAAAAACAATCTTTACCTGGCCAGCACAAAAATGAACTAAAACTTTCTGTGCCATATTTGTTTACTTCAGAGGGGATTCTATTACCATATATTTATCTTCAGTCTTTGCTTATAGAATAGTTATATATTTTATTTTGCCCCTAACATTTTTCTTTAGGGGGAAAATAGAAGAAATAAGGCAGACTGTATCAAGATGCTTACCGCAGTCTAAAAGAAATAAATTCTGTATTCCTGCTTTAGAGAACAGGAAGACAAGAAAGCATGCAAATTCCTGCTAGAAATTCTCTTCACCATCAAATTCAAAATAATTATTTCAAATTAGAAAGTTTCAAACCTTAGTCTTATTCACAGATACCTTATTTCTAATGATTACACACACATTTGAAAAACACATCAGTGAAAAACAATCATAGAACGTCTTTTCTTTTTGAGATGAGATTCTCAGGATTCATTTCTATACCAAGCAACACTTTAATATCGTATCTTCTACTCTTTCAAAAAGGTTATTGATTTTTCATGGTTTCATCTCTCAATCAAAGCCTAACATGAAAACTTGTTTGTTGACGTGAGCCTTGATGTAAAATTTAGTTTAACTATTTTTTAGTAATATGTTTGTCAGTGGCATAGCAATTTTCTTGTCACTGAAACTAGTGGATCCTCTAAATGCTTTGCGCACCAGAGTATAAAATTATTGTTTTCTTCATCTTGACTATTCAAGTCGACAAATGCTAATTTTAATAGAAATTTAAAAAAAAACTGTTTCAAGCAAATACATTACATTTTATACAGTTGAAACTGATTCCTCATCTTCTGCCATGCTAGTTCTTTTACAGTTTTTGAAGCTAAGACTCTAAAGCAGTTACACAGAAAGAAACATCCCAGGGCTACTTTAAGTCTTGGTTCTGGCTTTACATATGCCAGGAGAGACACAAAACTCTGCGCTATTGTCTTGGAAGGTTATGTGTTTCTCTGCTATTTTTTATGAACCTAATGGAGGAACTAAAATGATGCCTGGTATCAGGAATGAAGCAAGTTTTATCTATGAGTTTTTAAAATATGCGATTCCCATCACATTAATTAAAGCTTGGTCCCTGTACTTCAGGTGACACTGTTAATTAAGGGAAAGTAGAACTCTCAGTGAAACAAATCAATTTCTGAAATAAACTTCATGGACACAGATTTTATTAATTCACCAAACTCAGGAACTTCTCTACAAGCAGGATTATCTTATGAAATGGCACTTCATAAGACATACACATTTTGTTAATGTTTTCTAAAGTGTTTATTTTTTCTTTTATTGGAGTAAAATTACTTTACAATGTTGTGCTAGTTTCTGCTGTACAATGAAGTGAATCAGCTATATTGTATCCCATCCCTCTTGGACCTCCCTCCCACCCACCCCATTCCACCCATCTAGGTCATCACAGTGCACCGACCTGAGCTCCCTGTGCTATACAGCAGATTCCCATTAGCTATCTATTTTACGCATGGTAGTGTATTTATGTCAAACCTAATCTCCCAATTTGTCCCACCCTCCCCTTCCCCTCTGTGTTCACATGTCCATTCTCTACATCTATGTCTCTATTCCTGCCCTTTAGGCTCATCTGTACCATTTTTCTAGATTCCACATATTTGTGTTAGTATACGATATTTGTTTTTCTCTTTCTGGCTTACTTCACTCTGTATGACAGACTCTAGGTCCATCCACATCTCTACAAAGGACCCAAGTTCGTTCCTTTTTATGGCTGAGTAATATTCCATTGTATATATGTACCACATCTTCTTTATCCATTCATCTATCATTGGACATTTAGGTTGTTTCCATGGCCTGGCTATTGTAAATAGTGCTGCAAGGAACATTTGGGTACATGTGCATATTTGAATTATGGTTTTCTCAGGGTATATGCCCAGTAGTGGGATTGCTGGGTCATATGGTAGTTCTATTTTTAGTTTTTTAAGGAACCTCCATACAGTTCTCCATAGTGGATGTATCAATTTACATTCCTACCAACAGTGCAAAAGTGTTCCCTTTTCTCCATACCCTCTCCAGCATTTATTGTTTGTAGATTTTTTGATGATGGCCATTCTGACCCACCTATTTGCATTTCTCTAATAATTAGTAATGTTGAGCATTTTTTCATGTTCCTCTTGGCCATGCATATGTCTTCTTTGGTGAAATTATTTAAGTCTTCCACCCATTTTTTTTTAACTTTTTACTTTTAAATAACTACAGATTCACAAGAACTCACCGAAATAATACAGAGAGGTCCCTTGTACCCTTCACTAAGCTTCCTCAATGGCAACATCTGATATAATTCTAGTATAATATCAAAACCAAAATATTGACATTGGCATAATCTACAGAATTTATTCAGGTTTTGTGAATTTTTACATGTATTCATTTGTTCCACCCATTTTTTAATTGAGTTGCTTGTTTTTTTGATATTGAGATCCATGAGCTGTTTGTATATTTTGCAGATTAATCCTTTGTCCATTGCTGCATTTGCAAATATTTTCTCCCATTCTGAGGGTTGTCTTTTCATCTTGTTTATGGTTTCCTTTGCTGTGCAAGAGCTTTTAAGTTTCATTAGGTCCCATTTATTTTTGTTTTTATTTTCATTACTCTAGGAGGTGGGTCAAAAAAAATCTTGCTGTGGCTTATGTCAAAGAGTGTTTTTCCTATGTTTTCCATTAAGAGTTTTATAGTGTCTATTCTTACATTTAGGTCTTTAATCCATTTTGAGTTTATTTTTGTGTATGGTGTTAGGTAGTGTTCTAATTTCATTCTTTTACATGTAGCTGTCCAGTTTTCCCATCACCACTTCTTGAAGAGGCTGTCTTTTCTCCATTGTATATTCTTGCCTCCTTTGTCATAAATTAGGTGACCATATGTGCATGGGTTTATCTCTGGGCTTTCTATTCTGTTCCATTGATCTGTATTTCTGTTTTTGTGCCAGTACCATACTGTGTTGATTACTGTAGCTTTGTAGTATAGTTTGAAGTTGGGGAACCTGATTCTTCCAGCTCCATTTTTCTTCCTCAAGATTGTTTTGGCTATTTGGGGTCTTCTGTGTTTCCATACAGATTGTAAAATTTCTTGTTCTAATTCTGTGAAGAATGCTGTTGGTAGTTTGATAGGGATTGCATTGAATCTGTAGATTGCTTTGGGTAGTATAGTCATTTTCAAAATACTGATTCTTCCAATCCAAGAACATGGTCTATTTCTCCATTTGTTTAAGTCATCTTTGATTTCTTTTTGTTTTAAATAAATTTATTTATTTATTTATTTTTGGCTGCATTGGGTCTTTGTTGCTGCGCACAGGCTTTCTCTAGTTGCAGCAAGCAGGGGCTACTCTTCATTGTGGTGCATGGGCTTCTCATTGTGGTGACTTCTCTTGTTAGGGAGCATGGGCTCTAGGTGCACAGGCTTCAGTAGTTGTGGCACGCAGATCAGTAGTTGTGGCTCACGGGTTCTAGAGTGCAAGCTCAGTAGCTGTAGGGCATGGGCTTAGTTGCTCCGCAGCATGTGGGATCTTCCCAGACCAGGGCTCGAACCCGTATCCCCTGCATTGGCAGGCAGATTCTTAACCACTGTGCCACCAGGGAGGTCCCATCTTTGATTTCTTTCATCAGTGTTTTATAGTTTTCTGAGTACAACTCTTTTGCTTCCTAAGGTGGTTAATTCCTAGGTATTTTATTCTTTTTGTTGTGATGTTAAATGGGATTGTTTCCTTAATTCCTCTTTCAGATTTTTTGTTGTTAGTGTATAGGAATGCCAGAAATTTCTGTGCATTAATTTTGTATCCTGTAACCTTACCAAATTCATTGATTAGTTCTAGTAGTTTTCTGGTGGCATCTTTAGGATTTTCTATGTATAGTATCATGTCATCCGCAAGCAGTGACAATTTTACTTCTTTTCCAATCTGTATTCCTTTTATTTTATTTTTTTCTTCTCTGAATGCCATGGCTAGGACTTCCAAAAATATGTTGAATAAGAGTGGCAAGGGCTTCCCTGGTGGCGCAGTGGTTGAGAATCTGCCTGCCAATGCAGGGGACACGGGTTCAAGCCCTGGTCTGGGAAGATCCCACATGCCGTGGAGCAACTGGGCCCGTGAGCCACAACTACTGAGCCTGTGCATCTGGAGCCTGTGCTCCGCAACAAGAGAGGCTGCAACAGTGAGAGGCCTGCGCACTGCGATGAAGAGTGGCCCCCGCTCGCCCCAACTAGAGAAAGCCCTCGCACAGAAACGAAGACCCAGCACAGTCAAAAAATAATAATAATAATAAATAAGTAAATAAATAAATAATTAAAAAAAAAAAGAGTGGCAAGAGTGGACATCCTTTTCTTGCTCTTGATCTTAGTGAAAATGCTTTCAGTTTTTCACTGTTGAGCATGTTTGCTGTGAATGAACACTTTATGAATTTTAAAACAATATTTGGGGAGGTTGTAGAATGCCAAATTTCATTTGATACGTTTTTATTCTTTTATTGTATTTTTTAAAATTTTCAATGTACCACTACAGAAACATGAAACTTAGAGGTTAACTGTTAAAAAATAGAGAATAGGATCTCTGCTCTCTCATTCAGTTTTAATTTTCTCAGTTTTATGTAATATAATGAACTGAAGCTTTTCTTATACCACACCTGTTACCTTCTTTTGCCAAAAAATCTTTTGATGCCATATATTACCCCATAGAGAGAGTCACGTGTTCTTCCCCTTCTCATTTTACTCTCGGAATCTTAGCTATAGGAAAGGATTGTTCTTCATACTTGGAGTTCTAATAGTTGTTATGTTTAGATTTCTGCTAACACATTTTTTATTGGGCTACCAAAATTTAACAGTTGGTAACCCCACTCATTGCTAGCCAGAGGGAGCCACTAACTTAAATGAAGCAACCATCCTCACATACTTGAATCAGATTGGCAATCAGTTTCCTGGTAATTGGATTAGTAGAATACTCTGAGTTTCAAGTTTCTGTGCAATTTGCATATTCATACACGTCCTGCTTCACTCTGATTTATGACTCTTTTATATGTATTTACATGACAGTCTTTCAATTTACAAGTGAATGGCTATCCAAAAGAGAGTGAATGACTCAAGCTAGCTCATATTTACATGAAGTGTTTAAAATTGTGAAGTTTAGAGAGATTGATAAGTGTGATTTTTTATTTTCATATATTTATGAAAATAAGATATACTTTGTATGCAAACAGAACTCATTGTATACACTTCTAATTCTACAGTAAATCAGAATATTCTGTTGCAACCTGATTTTTTTGATATACATATTCCATCAAATTATGTTTCTGTATATTGCTTCAGAATTTTAAAAGCAGATCCTAGGATCTTCTGTAATAAATTATCAATTTATTAAATAAAAAAGGCTGCAACCCATAACTTTAAAAGGGTGGTATCTTCCATGTTCTGTGGCATGCCTCTACACTCTTCCCTCCTTCAATTGCCAGAGCTCTTCTAATGCAATAATTTCTTTTAACAGATGATAGGAGAGGCAACTATAATAAAGAGAAAGCCTTCTAGGATGGGCATACTTAACCTCTACTATAAGCTTCAGATTCTTCCTCAAAAAATAAGCATGATAATTTCCCACAGGTTATTGAAAGTATTAAAGAGTTAATATGTTGTAAATGTGTTATGCTTTATATGACTAATATATTTCCTATCTATTGCTATGTAATAAATTATCCCCAAACAGCTGTTTAAAACAACAACAGAAAAAAATTTATTATCTCACATGATTTCACTGGGTCTGGAATCTGACCTAGGCATCTTAACAGGATAGCCCTGGTTTAGGGCTTTTTCTGAGGTTGCAGTCAAGATGACAAGTTGGACTATTGCCATTTGAAAGCTTTACTGGGCTGGAGAATCCACATCCAAATTCACCCACATGGCTTCAGTTCATCAAATGGGTTTCTCCAGAGAGTTGCTCAGAGTATGGAGCTAGCTTACCCCAGAGAAAGTGATGTGAGAGAGAGTACAACATCAAACTGCCCTTTGTGACTTAGTTTCCAAGTCACACATTAATCACTTCTGCTTCATTCTATTCTTTAGAAACTGGCCACTTAGTCCAGCCTAAATTTAATGGGGTGGGGTTAAACAAGTAAGTGAATATTTGGAGGTAATCATTGGGAGTCATCTTGGAGGCTGGCTACCACAAATAAGGTATCATAATCTATTCTATTTGATACACTGTCACAAGGTGACACAAATTTAAAACTCTATTTCTGTCTTGTTCTACTCAAGGAATGCACTAAAATAAAGGAGAAAGAGAGACAAATGAATAGAATAAATTAATTATATATTTGTTATTAAAATAACATTTTATATAATATATATTAAGTATAAATCACAGTTTCATATTAAAATTTGTATAAAATATTATCAACAGTATTTAATAGTACTGATTAAATATGAAATTATATATATTACAATAAATGTACTTAGCACTTAAAGTATATATTGTAAACCTATTGGTTGTTAATTGGCACAAATGATGAAAAGGTGAAAATTGAATTGAGCATAAAAAAGTGAGCAAAGTTAAATAATAGAGGGTGGAAGGCAAAGGAATCTCTAGGCTAGGGTGGCAGTATGAGCAAAGTTAGAATGAAAGATTGTGGCTTCTTTAAGTAACCACAAATTTTTCATTTTATTGGAACATAGGACAGAAAGATGGTCTGAATGGAGTAAGCAAATAGTTAGAGATTAAGACAAGGAACCAATCATGGAATATATTTTACAATGTTATTTTAGTTGAGGAAAAAAGTTGGAAAGATTTAAAGCTGAGGTGTATGAATGATAGGATGAAAAATTGTAAAATTAGAGAGAAAGAGATGAGCCATCAGACTGTTACGTTCCCACATAGCTGATGATAAAGGTATGGCCAAAAGTATAGCATCAGTATTAAAATCAGAAGACAATAACAATAAATGTTAAAAAAAAAAAGAGACTTATACCTCTGGTTGTGATGGAGTAGTTTATGTGAGACAAATCTCCTCTCTGGGAAGAGCTATGACAGCTAGATAAAATTAGAAATTGAAAAGAGCCAAGGAACAAGGACTAGAAGGTCCAAGATCATAAAAAGGAGGGAAAGGCATACATATGAGATCAATATTCTTCATGCTTTTTCTCTTCAAGATATTGGACAATTCTTATACTGCAAGAACTCAATGCTGAGAAGAGAAGAAAAAGCGGCAGCAAACAGATCAAACTAAGCTGAGCTTTGAGCATGCTTGTGAGATTGGAGAGACAAAAATTGGCTATTTGTGGATCTGTCAAGAAGAGCCCTGGTAGAGACCACGGATTTCAGTTAAAAATTAAGGCAGGATATAATATAGGAGTAAGCACTAATAAAAAATAGACCAGAAAGATATCTAATTTTGAAATCACTCATTTCTTAATTTGATCAACTTGAGCTGCCTCTACATCCAGTACCTTCCAAAAGAAAAGTATGGACTCTCTGCAGGAAGAGTTAAAATCATCATCCTGAGCTGTTACAATTTTTATACACAATTCCAGACACTTAATCAAAAATCACTAGGCATACATCCACATCTGACCATCATGGACAGAACAGAGACTAGATTTAACCCTTACTTAAGACATCTGAGACAAAATAAGAAATGGTTTGCAAGATACTGGACATCAGGCAGTGAAAGATGATGATTCCCGAGGATGGAAAACCAATAAGGCAACCCTGAAGATGGCACCAGCTTTTTGATCTGAGAAAGTTTTCAGGCCACAGCAAAGAAAGCAGGGAATCCAGTTGGAGCTTGGCATACATCTTAAGGTGAGGAAGCAGAGATGAGACCCACTGGGGGTCTCCTTGAATAGTCATCAGAGAACTGGTCAATGTGCACGTGAGAGGAAACTACCTGAAGCCAAGGAAAGAGCATACAAAAGGATTAGAAGGAACAGGACCTAGTACTTACACAGAACTAGGAACAGTGTCTGTTACCACCAGCCAGACTGGAATATCAGATAATTCATCGGGCATTCAATAAGCTGCTCAGTAAGGTCTTGCCTCAGTAGTAGGGAATATTTATCCCTAGAATAAATGCTGCTCAGTCACACCTAATATATCTTAAGACTCAAACAGATCAAATGGATTCTATTTAACTTACTTACATCATAGAACAAATCTCAAGAATATTTATGGAAAAACAAAGTATTTTTTAACATGTTTAACAAATGAGTTAATTCATATATATATAATTTTTAATATAATTTATTGTAGAATAATTTTAGATTTACAAAAATTTGAGCAGATATTAAAGAATTTCCATAAACCTCTCGAACTTTCTTCTTGCCTCCACAGTTTCCCCCACTATTAATATTTTTCTATTAATGTGCAACTTTTATTAAATTTAATAAAAATATTGATACATTATTTGTAACTAAAGTTCATAGTCTACATTAAGGTTCATTCTTTGTGCCATACAGTTCTATGGGCTTTGACACATGGAGACATAGAAAATATTAATGCAGATAATAGGCCAATAAAATAAGTTGATCTGCAATTTAAAACCCTTCTACAAAGAAAACATATATGTAAATATATGTAAATATTTACATATATGTAAATATTTACATATATGTAAAACATTTCAAACATTGTAATCAACTTTATTGGGAAATAATTTACATGCAAAAAATTCCATGAACTTTAGGTGTAAAATTCAACAAGCTTGACAAATAATTATATAACCACCACTACAATTATAGTACAGAACAGGAGTTGAAAAACTTTTCTGTAATGGATAAGCTGGTACATAATGTAGCTCTGGAGGCCATGATTTGGTAGGTACTTATATCCGTATAAGACAGAAAATGATTTTCCAATAGTGGAGTACAATGTTTTTGTACTATGGGTCTTTTAAAGAGAAGAATGGAAATTTTTTTGAGAGAAAACATTTCACTTAATTTGCTTTTAAAATTATTGTTCTCATTTATCAAAAACAATTGCAAATGTTTATGTGTTAGTACTAGACTTGGATGGGATTTTATGTATTTCACCTTTGACAATGTCTTTCACATAGATTAGCACTGTCACATACTGATAACAATCCATTGGCATATATTTTAATTGAGCATATTCATCATGTGAAAAGCATTCATAGAACTGCCTTAGATTCTTCTCTTTATACTCTCCTTTTATCATGTTAGTACACTGTAGATGAATCACTTCCAAATAAAGGTAGAAGCCCTTCAATTGCACAGTTAAATGGATTTTGAAATATGAAAATTTCCTTTGTACTTGCATCAAGATATGAAAACAAAGTATTAAAATTATAATTTGAACTCAGAGAATATATCTCCTGCAAATTGGTGTGACAATAGAGATCTCATTTCTCGTTTTAATAGTTGAAGCATGGGAAGTATATAAAACAATTTGACAGTACTTGGGATACAGAAAAAAATCAGTTGTCATTGAAATTACTTTTCCCCAGTATAAGTTTTGCATATAGGCATTGTTTATAATTTTAGGTTGACTCATTATTAAGAGACATTATGAATTATGCAATAAAAGCTAGTTTCCAGGTTTTTTCCAAATTTTTTCTAAAAATTGTGATTTTTTTTGAGCTCAAGGATTTTTAGCTGACCCACAGAATTTCTGTGTAGTAAGGCATGTTAGCATACCATACAAAAAATTAAAATAATGCTTAATTCTGAGAGTAAATGAAATTCACTTTTTATATTACTGTTTCTATAACACATAATAGATTTAAATATTATCATCAAAGTCCCTGTTGATGAAAAAATGCAATTAATAACCATCTATTTGTAAAAGCTTTGTAATTATGTCCAAATAAACCTTTTTCTGCTCTACACATATTTTTAAAATTTTATTTTATTGAAGTATAGTTGATTTACAGTATTGTGTTAACTTCTACTCTACAGCAAAGTGATTTAGTAATACATATATATATATATATATTCTTTTTCATATTCTTTTCCATTATAGTTTATCACAGGATATTGAATTTAGTTCCCTGTGCTATAGAGTAGGGCCTTGTTGTTTGCTCTACACATGTTTTTATCACCACCCACTGTAACACATCTTAGCAGTTTTCACCTCAGGTTGTTCTGAATTGTGTTATCTCAACTTTGAAACTAATCTCCACTGTAGTTCTGCAATGCAGACTGTTGACGGAGGCTAATTCTTCAGTCAGTCACTCCAAACTCAGCATCAATCCCTTGAATAAACACCTGAGGAGGATTGATAACAATTGTTGACTCATCAAGAGCTAAGAAAAACCATCTCAAATAATTTGCCTTGTTTTTTGACTATGTATATTACTCCCAATGACCTCAAATCTTTGTTTAATTGTTCTCCTCAAAAAGCTATCTTAAACAGTTGATTTTTTCTGAACACACTTTTCTCAGCCACTGATCAAAATGATTCAATTAACTCATTATTGATAAATGACTTTTCTTGGTTGGCTAATTAATTAATTAGAAGTGGATGTTAGTTGCAGTCTTTCTTTTGGGGCGGGGCAGTGAGAAAATTGCTTTAATTTCTAGTTTTTTTTTTCATTGCTTTCCTGTTGTGATGGGTGCTTAGTTTGGTAATGTAGATGTGTATTGTATTCTGTTGGCATAGCTACAGTGACACTGAGTAATGAGCACAATACTTTGCCATCTAATACATTAATAGAATAATACAAATTCCATTATGCCTCAAGAAGGCACAAAATTACTCACTACGTAACAGTGCTCTTTTGCAATTTTGCAATTTTTAGTGTCAGTTTGGGTCAAGCAGCTTTTTTCCAGAAATATTATCTGTGTAAATTAAATCACATTCTAATGAATTCACTGAATGTAAGTCAACATTGTAAAAAATTTACAGTAAAGGCCCATTTGTTGGAGCAAAACAAGATATTCAAGGTAGGCAGAGATAGTTCTTTCCACCATGCTATAAATCCTTTCACTTCCAAGGCCAAAGAAAAGCTATTTCTCAGGCTGCAGGAACTTTTTTCTTTTTAGGAATATCTTACCTACAGCTATTTTCTCCAATGTAATATAAAAAGTGGTGATTAATCCTAATATTCACCAAAGGACTTAAACTTATTAACTATATAATTGAGCTGATATTAAGAGTGTTTCCAGATAGTCAATTTATAGCATAGTACCTATTTATTTTAAATATCAAGATGTAAAATACCTTCATGGCCTGTGTTAATGCAATGTCGGTAAGGAGGGAAGAAGAACATAGACAAACATTTCTATCTTTCTTGTCTTCATTGGAAATAACTCGATTAACAATTCACACAAACAGATCTTACAAGATTTAGCAGTATTTTAAAAATCAAGTTCATATTTTATTCAACTAAAAGTTCACATTTAAAGAATGACCATGTTTTTGCTGTGTGAGCATATACTTATATAGCCAGTTTCTGCTTTCCATACAAAGTCATTTAATGCCTTAAGGATTTAATCATATCAGGAAAACTGTAATCCTTTGAGAAAAACATGCATTGTACACATGTATACACAAACACACACACTTTTTCAATTTGTTACACTGAAGAGCAAAGAAGCCAGGAGAAGGAAAATTGACAAACACCTTAAAATGAACAAAAATACAGTTATTTGAGAATTTCAAGTTTCCCTCATTGTGTACATATTTATATCAATCTTCTGAGTTTTTAGTCTTTCTAACATATGAAAATTTCATTATTTTCTAAATCTTCAATCTTCTGACCATTTCTTAACTATTTCTTCTCAAGTGAGAAGCCCAAGTATCAGAGAGCTTAAAAAATGAGAGATAATGAAAAAATGGGACTTGACACAAAAGTAGCAGATGATGCTATGCACAGAAGGAACGGTCCAATTCCTGATTTTCTTCACCACCAGCATGTTCCCTTTTTCTTCCCACTTGCAGAGATCCTCAGTTTTTAAAATCTATAACACTTACAGAGTGAATCTAAAAATGCTTTACCAACATTATTTTATCTTCTTTTTTTTTTTTTTTTTTAAACCCTGGTGGCTAAACAGAAGCGAGCCACTATGTGAGTTTTTTTCTTTTTTCTTTTTTTTTAAATTTATTTATTTATTTATTTATTTTTATGGCTGTGTTGGGTCTTCGTTTCTGTGCAAGGGCTTTCTCTAGTTGTGGCAAGCAGGGGCCACTCTTCATCGTGGTGCGCGGGCCTCTCATTATCGCGGCCTCTCTTGCTGTGGAGCACAGGCTCCAGACGCGCAGTCTCAGTAATTGTGGCTCACGGGCCCAGCTGCTCCGCGGCATGTGGGATCTTCCCAGACCAGGGCTCGAACCCGTGTCCCCTGCATTGGCAGGCAGATTCTCAACCACTGCACCACCAGGGAAGCCCCATTATTTACCTTAACAACACCCATGAGAATCAAATCACTTTTCATTTTGCTGAGTAAAGTGATCTGAGAAATTAATTTCTTTCTCTAAATAAACTTCATGACTATTGATATTCACAGCTATAACATTTTATATACTTATGAGAAGTATGCATTTTTGAAAAGTAATTTTAAATTTGTCATTTGTTTACCTACTAAATAGACTGTAACATATAAGTGTCTTATACACAAATTTATAAGGCAAGTATATTAAAAAGCTCTTCATGTATCTTCAAAATTTAATTTATATGCATATGGTTATATCTAGAAGTTTTATTTTTTATATAATTCATAGATGATGAAAAACAACTCATACTTTATGTGGAGAATGGAAAAGAGACACGTAGAATAATATGCCATGTTATTAAAATACATTAAAACCAAAACAACTGAAAAGATGCTACACAAATTGAGCTTTTGATGGGATTATATCACTTAGAGTAAAGGAAGAGATACACACACTTTTGAGAGTGTCAAGTTTTTATCCATAATACAAAGTAGGAAAAAAAAAATAAAACAATCTGAAAAATGAAAGCATTTTCTGTGACACTAAAACTTAATCTTACTTTGAATCTCCTTATTCTAGCTCTGAAAAGCATTATTTGTTCCCCCTAGAGAAGTTTTGATTTGGCAAACGGTGAAACTATTATAGAATAACTTTGATTATGAGTCTATTAATCAAGCAATATTTAATTCACTGGATTCAGTTACAAGACCCATACAATGCTCAGGAAAAGAGAAAGACAGAGAGAGAGAGAGAGAGAGAGATACTAAATTATCTGGAAGAGACAGTTTTAAATGAAAAGATAGATTTTATCTATAACTGTAACTTTGCTTATTCCCTGAATTTTTAGCCAGAATGTAGACTTTAGAAAAAGATAATATCTGTTATAGAAAATAGAGCTACATATTTTCCTCATCTGAGTAGCTCAGATGTTGAGCCCCAACTAAAATAATAATTTAAAAAATCTTAGAAAAAATAGTATAGGCAATGCATGATAGGATTTGATGCTAGAAGAAATTCTTCTAGAATGTGATAACCTCAACTTCTTTATCACATAGAATGCACTTCAAGAAGTTTCAAGGAATATGGTTGGGTGGCTAATGAAAGATAAAAGACCTTTCAGTTAAGTGAAAAAAACTTTTGACTGACGTAATGGACAGAAGGTTGAGAACATCAGAACCTCAGCTTTGTAAATAAACAAGTGACAGCCCTGGTCACAATTTCTAGGCAAGGTAATTCTGACAGTGGGTATGGTATTTCTTCAGTGACACTTCATATCTGAAGGATTTGCTTTTCTTCTACCGGCTTTGACATTGTAATTCTTTGTAGTTAAACTTCCCTAGTTAAACTTCCCTAAAATTGCTTTGACATCCTCTAAAAGATGTCTTTGATCTCTTATCTCATATGGGAGGGGGGATTCCCTCATTTACGTGACAAATAGGAAGCATTCTTAAAAATTGTTTGTAGTTATCTTTGTTTCTGCTAAAGAATTTAAATAATTGATTTGTCTTGTTTCTACTTCTTTTACCCATATACTTTTTTATTGAAATATTTTTAATTGTTTGTTAGGATGTGATCGTTTCCCAAGAGCATTCCTGAAATGGTTTACTTGTTTATGAACCTAAAATGAACTTTAAGAAGGGAACAGACTTTTGTTATCAATGCTGTAAGATGTTATAGCATATCTACAAACAGTTTTAGAAAGCACATTTGTGCTAGCAAGTTATTTTATTGAAAATGAAAATTTCAAATGCAAACAATACCCCATCAGGCTTGACACCCTACAATTAAGATCACTGGCAATGAAACAAAGTGGTTAAAAATATATGTATCTAAATCAAAGAGACAGTATTTGAATTCTGGTTCTGTCAATGGTAACGGTGATTTTAATCAATTCATTAACTTCTCTGGGCCTTAGCTTTTTCCATCTGTAAACTAACATCATTAAGACTTTTTTTCTTAGGTTATGGACAAGTTTAAGAATTTCCTAAAGGATTCATAAGTTGTATGCAAAATATCACAGGAGCTACATTGTTTGGTCTTCTAGAACATTCTGTAACATGAAAGATTTTTCATGAATATTCTTGAAGACTTAGGAAATGTGTCAATAATACAGAATTGCCCTGGGATAAGAACCTGCAGCTGAAGGAAAGGGTATCATTGTTACTTAAATCCCCACATTAACTTCTCATCATTTCAGCTCTACACTGTCCAGAAGAAGCTGGAGAGAGAAAAAATGACTTCAGTGATGGCACTGTAAGACACAGGGCAAGTCCAAGAGTTCTAAAGTCAGAGAAATCTGTGTTCATTTACATTCCTAGTTGTAGAACTTTTGGTAAAATGCTTTATTTTTCTAAGCCTCAGTTTCTGTATCTGAAAAACGGGAAGTGTCTTTGTGCTGTATGCAATGTTCCTAGTACCTACAAGGCACTTAGCACATGAAAATCTAGTATTACACAAACATGAAGGATCTATCAATGCCAAAATTAATTGAATGAATTATGAAATTATGGGTTTTGAGATTTCCCGTAAGCCACAAGTTTAGATGCCAATATGGGTGAGATATTCATTCAGATAGCAATGTTCACTTATTAGCCAAATCCTAAAATGTCCTCAGTTATACACACTAGCACACTAGGCATAACTCTCATTTTACTGAGATGACTTTTAGGAAAGTATCAAATAACAAAATATATGCACTATTTTTAAAAAGTTGTTCAGAGTTTCATTTTAGTTACGTAAGATAATATTTCATGGAATTTACATAAAAGTTAAGTAGTCATATAGTTATAAGATATTTATTTATTCATTTGTTACTTAATTAACATTGCTTTATTTCAAATGATTAAGCAATTGATTAAAAAATTGAGAGCTACCTCAAAGCCTGTGATAATTTGATGCAACTATTTTGTGATGACCACCCAAAGCAAAAACAAACAAAAAAACCCAAACTCTGTATTTTATGAAAGGAAGAGAACTAGATGGAAAACTTGGAGAATTGGGTTGAAATTCTAACTCTCATACTTACTAGCTATTATTCAGCTTAGGACAAATTCATTAATTTTGCTCTATGAGCCTCATGTTCTATTAAAATTGAATTAGTAATACCTGTCCTTGTCATTTAATGATAGGTGTGAGAACAAATTAAAATAATGTCTGTAAAACTATATTTTATAATGGAGAATGCATTATAAACATGGATTTTGAAAGTATCGTAAAAATAAAAGAGGATAAAATCATTTCACGATATTCTGGTTCTGAGTCTTTCATGCATATTAAGGAGGGAAGAAATCAACTGTAGAGCTGATACTTTTACTCAGTAAGAACAAGAATAGGAAGAACAAGACTTGGAGTCTTAGGGAATAAGAAACAGTACATTTCATGACTCTCCAGAATTACAGGTAATGCTACTCTGAAACCTAAGGATCGATCCATGAGTTTTGAAATGTAATGCCTGTTAGTCTCAAAATAGAATGAAAGCTTGTGAAATGGAGCTCTTGCCCTCTGCTATTATTACTAGTTAAGTTTGTAATGAATATAACACTCATCTCAGAATAGGGAAGCAACTAAGAATCCTGGTTCTTCATGAATTATGGTGATATTATCATGTTTTATCCGCCTGAAGAAGTCATGGCATTTGCTACTTTATTAATGTATGCTAGGTGCAAAATAACAATGAATACAGAAGTAAGCATAGATTTTAATTACAGAACATATAACTAATGCAAAACAGAAGACTGACTCATGAAAGTGATTAATAAATAAGAAATTCTATAGTGAAAATAGTGCAGGGTTGAATCTTTACCAGTCTAATTAAAACCTGAATTCCAGAGAGATTCACATTAACTGGCACAGATTATAGTGTCTTTGTATCTGCAATTAATAAGTTGGAATCTCACTCCTAAAAAGGTTCCTTATAGAATTTCAAGTATTAACCTTCTTTTTTTTGTTGAAAGAGTGATTTATTTCCGTCTGGTTTGGCAGACTTATATGGGAGATGATACACATAAAGTGTATAAGTTTGTGATCTTTCATTAGCTGAGCATTGATATTAATAGCTAACTCTTGTTGTCAGCTGCTTTTTTATCTAGTTTGCCCCATTTATTTTTTTACCATGAAATACATACATGGTAGGATTAAGGTAGAAAATTAAGCTGCATGAGTCTGAAGAAAACACATTATAAGCATTATCTGGTTACTAATTAGACTCTAGCAGACACTCATCTGCAATGATTACTGCACTCTTAACAAAAGAAAAAATGATTCATCCTGTATATGAAAGAGATTTGGTTAACACTGAAATTAATCTTTCCATTTACGGGAGAAAACTGTTTACTGGAAATTTTGCTTACTTAACAAATGTAGATGAATTATCCTAGATGCCAGTCAAAATCATTTCATGCTATAGTCTCCTTGTGTTTCAGTATTGATTAATTTGATCTAATGTTTTCTTGACATAGTGTCTTCTTTATGCTCAATTACTGCAGATAGCTAGAGCCTTACCACACATCACTAACATTAGCAGAAAAATAACACAAATACTGCTTCTTCTAATGAGTTATACACACTTAAAAACACAGCTAATTAATTTTTACAACAGAAAACAACAAAATAAAATAACTAAAATGACATAACTGTGAACCTAAGACAAAGGGAGTGAAGGATGGTGATGTCGAATGTGAAGACAGTCATGATCAATAAGATTAGAGTGAAGCAGTCAGTCTTTACAATAGCATTTCATTTACTTTAATTAGTTTCCAATTCAATTAATTCTATATATTGCAACATGAATAATATTCTAGAGATACAAAGAGCTACAGAAACTATTTACGAAAGGGAAACTCTGTATAAGTTATAATTAATGAGTAGTTTGTAAGGGATTCTTTTAACTGGGTAATAGTACCTGCCATTATTAATGATTAATCTCCCCTCAAACGATATTCATCCCTGGCACTGAGTACCCTTCTCTGAATCACATTCTTCAGAATAAAAGTTGTTTTTAAGCAAAGATGGTGCACTGCATTAAATCATGAGTATTTTCAAAATGTATTTAAAATACATTGCTTCAGTGGAAAGCAGTAATATAAATTAACAATGTCAAGAATGATGTCATTTGAAGAGTTAGTCTCTGATTACTATGGTTTTAGGACTGCTGATGTAACTTAAGAACAATTATTTTTCCTTTGTAATGTGGCAAAAACTTTTGTCTCTAAAATTATAAATCCTAATACTGATAAGCCCACTTTTTGTTAGTAATATATTAGAAAGGTATAAATTTGGCTTATATTCTCTTTTCTCCCCAAATTATTTTTATTGTATCTATATATACTGGATACCCTTATGTAATTTTATCTAATATGAAGAGCCTAAGTTACTATGAAAAGACATATCTAAAGTTAAATAGTAAGTTGTGGCAGATCTACCAGTTGCATTTAGAATTGCATGCTTCCTATTTGGTGTATAATTTGAGTGAATTTGTTGCTCTATTAATTAATTCATTCATTCATCCTATCTGTTATTGATTCAGCATTTATTGTGTAATTATTACTTTATCCCATGAGCATTTCATCACTGGGCTCACAAACATATCTGGGAACTTGGAAGAACCAAGACTATAACACTGATGCCAAGGAAGTTTAGGGAAAAATATACGTGGATGAAGAACTTTTCATTGTAGACCTGGAATGAAAATACACGTTTCAAGTGAATGGTCATCAAATAATACCCACTGCAAAATACCTCCCAATAATCAAATGACAAAATGATCTTCCCTGTAGATATTAGTGAGACTTTTCGTTAACTACCACACTCTTGCTAAATGGGCTAATGGACAAATTGGATGTGGCAAGAATGGAAGTAATACATGGGCTCATTAATATTTTTTTTCTTTAACCAAGGCTGAATTGGCTATCACTACAACTTGATGTTCGCTTGGAGCTAACTATCAGCAATCCAGAGTCTTTCACATGGTACCATACCTTGGGGGGACCAGCCTGCCTACCAATGGCAGGTTGATTATATTGAGTATCTTCCACCATGGAAGGAGCCCTATTTTCCCTTATTGGTATAGGGATTGATTATGGAGGTGGATTTTCCTTCCTTGTCCACCATTCTGCCACCATTTGCATCCTTACTGAATTCTCATTTGCTTATATATCCCACAGAATATTTCTTTGATAAACTATCCTTATAGAAAGAGAAGGTAGAAAATAAACTCATGCATATAAGGTTATTAGCTTTACCATATTTCTCATCACTCAAAAACAGCTGGCCTGAAAGAAGAGTGGAAGTTTCCACAGAATACTCAGTTAAGATGTTATAAGGGGGGCAATAATTTGGGTTTGGGACATGGTATATAGGCTCTGAACAAAAGATCAATATGTGGTGCTATTTCTCCCAGAGTTAGAAACATGGACCCAAGGGAACAAGGATTACAAGCTAGAGTGGCATCTTCCAATCAGGATTCCTGGCCAACTTTCAAAATATTGATTTTCTTATATATGATATTTAGAGTTTCACCATTTTCGAGGTCTTACAATAATAAGGAAAAAATAAAACTTTCCATAAGAGGATTCAAAACATACTTCTATTGAGTTTATAAGCTGTGACTACTAAATGGCTATATTAGCCAGGGTTTTTCAGGTAAACAGAACCCATCGGAGATATATATATATATATATATATATATATATATATATATATATATATCAATCTATCTACTATCTACCTATCTATCTATCTATCATCTATAAATATAAATGCACATACAGAGAGAGAGAAAGAGAGAGATTGAGAGAGAGAGAGAAATTTATTACAGGAATTGGCCCACGTGATTATGGAAGCTGAGAAATCCTACAATCTGCCATCTGCAAGCTGGAGAATCAGGAAAGCCAGTAGTACAATTCAGTTCAAAGCCAAAGGTCTGAGAAACAGGAGCTGATGGTTTAAGTCAGTCCGAGGCCAAACAGCCCTAAGACTCAGTAGCTCCAACATCCAAGGGCAAAAAAATTGAACATCCCAGCTCAGAAAGAGAGAAAGAATTTGACCTTCCCTCACTTTTTGTTCTATTCAGGCGCTCAAAAGTTTGGATGATGCCCACCCACACTGTTGAGGGTGTCTCCTTTACTCAGTCTACTGAATCAAATGATAATCTCTTCCAGAAATATCGTCACAGATACACTCAGAAATAATGCTTTCCCTGATATCTGGGCATCTCTTAACCCAATCAAGTTGATACATACAATTAACCATCAAAATGGCCATTTGGAGCTTCTCGTGTCATTGAGAAAAACAGGAAAAGAGAGATTTCCTAAGTCTGGAATGATTACTCCTGATTAACAAAGAGCAATATTGTTGCTGTTATAAGATGCAAGCACAGAAGATCTAAGGCACCTACAAGAAATGCCATGTGTAGTGGTTAAAGTTAATACATGATAACAGCAATACCATGTAGTAATATTAAAAAAAATGTTCATAAATTTTAGGGAAGTTTAGACATCCAACCAATTAAATAGTCCTTGTCAACTGAAATGCTGACTGAAAGCAAAGGGAATATTAAACCAGAAAACAAGCTAGTATAAACAGTAATTTTGACCTTGTGAAAAGTTGAAGAAATGAAAGTCATAGAAATAACCCATGGATTAGTTTATATTAGCTAATTTTTTTCAACATACTCTTCCACTTTTTATTTATATAGGATGTACTGGTTGGGGTTAAATTTATTCTTAAATACACAGTTTAGAGATTATTGAGATAGGTCTGTGAATAAATTACAGAGGAAAGGTCATTAAATAGAAACCCTAGGCTTGAAACTGTATTCAGTGATTGATGAAACTGGGACCTTGCCTTCTGGGGAAGGGATGAAAATATTTTTATTTATGTGTGGGAAGTTGTAATATATCAATATTACGTTCAAAGGTATTGTTACTGCTGTTTTGATATTGAACAGTCAAAGGTGGGAATTGTGGTGGAGATCTGTTTTGATGACCATCTAATCGGGAAGACTGTAGTTGCCTATATAATCTGGTCCCTCTCTTTATATTTTACTTGGCCCTATTTTACTTGCCTTTCCAATACAGAATCTCCCCCAAACCACTCCTCCACACTTAAAAAAATCATTTCCCTTTATCTCTACTAAGGCTCAGATATGAATTTTAGATTCCACCAATTATATGCACCCAAGGGAAATTCTGATTAGATAAATGGAAAAAGAACTAGGGTACCACATATATCTTGTGCTGATGCCAATTTTTACAAAGACCTGAAACGGCAGGAGTGGAATGGCTTCCTGATCTGTAGCTTTCTGTCATGACAGAGGAAACAGCTCTTTTAAAGAGCCAGTTCTACAGTGTGGGTCAGAAAGTCATTTCTAGAATCTCAGTCTAGAATTTATTTTCTCAGACTGAAAAATTCTGTGAAATATCTGTAATTTTAACAACTTCTTTCTACTACTGTTTTCTTTTCTTTTTTTTTTTGGTAATAAAAATAAAAATTCTGACCAATAACAGTCATATATGTCAATTAAAAGTGGTTTTTGTTTTGTTTGTTTTGTTTACTTTTGAGAAGGTCCAGAGAATAATTATATGTAAAATTAGAAACTTGCAAATTATGATGATTAAAGTAGGCCTAAAATATGGGACCACTAAGAAAATGATTCAGCTAAAAAACTTAACTTGCAAAATTTGTTTTACCATATTTGTTAGTAAAGATTCATGGATATAGCTAGGCTTCTCACTTATACTTTGTGTCAGGTGGTATATAAGATTTTCTAGAGCAATTAGGACTTAAGAGGAGGTTAGAAACCTTAAGAGCGTAACAAAGAAAGTGTCTTGAAGGACCATATGGAATTCTTACTCTATAATATAGTATCATTAGTAGCAGGCTGAAGGAGCCTGAGTGATAGGGAAACATGCCTCTTCAGTTAGAATAGGCTTTTGTCTCTTGTCCTTTGTAGCCTTTTCTATGCAGCAATATTAGAAGAGACTGGATGTTTTTTACTATGCCACTTAGTGTCATTTTTCAAACTCCATTATCATTGGAACAACTACCTATATTTATGGCAGACATGGCATTGGCCTACCTAACAGCATAGAGGATTTTTATAATGACATTACAGTGTCAAAGGGAAGCAAGAGTACATTAGATTATCAGAGTGCTTTTCCAGATGATCCTTGAAATTAAACGTTTTGGGAGTTGGAAATTAGAAAGATTTCCCCTCCACCCCCCAGTGGAGTATGCCGGTGGTACCTATACTACAAAGGGAGTAGTGTGTAAAGAAACACATTAACAGTCCTATGGTTAATTTTACCATTTTGGTTAAAACTATGGGGGTGAATAAATCATTAACAGAAACAGAACAGAGAACAATTATAAGTGAGGTCCAACTGATAAGGTAGACTGGAATTGAAAGCCAGGATTAAAACACTTAAGGCAGAATCACCTGGGGTGACAACTTTGAGAATGGCAGAGGTCCTGATTAACCCTGTGGGCCCCCTGGAGTGTCAGTCAGAAACCTTCCAGGCAGAAACTATATGATAACTAATTCACTGTGTGAGTACGTACAACTCAGAAATTCTTTAATTCTCAGGCGGGTGTCTCTCTCTTTAGCAGTGGTAAGAGAAACAGTATCTGCAAACGTTTAGATGAGGTATGGAGCAAAGCAAATAGCAACAGTCTAAAAACATTAATCTTTACTTACTCACTTTGTAAAACAATTTTAGGTTAAAGGATTTAACTGTCAGAAATTCTAACCCAAAATGTGTGCATTAAAACTTTCTTTTAGGCAGTCATAACTACAGGTTACAAATAATGTTAAAAGACAGGGGTTCAGAAATTATTGTCCACTTAGGCTAGGAGATTCCCAGTTGAAAACTAAAAGTACAAAACTGAAGCACGAAATTTTCAGTAAGTGTACAAAAAGCAATTTATTGCTTAGTAAACTATTTCTGACACCAGAAAATATATGTAATAATATAATTTGCACTTGTGCGTCTATTACCAAGTTTAAGAAATAAAATAGAATTGAAGTCTCCAATTTATTCCTCCCAGACCTCATCTCCAATGTTCCTGCTTACAGATAACCTTTACTCCACATTTGGCATTTAAATACTCATTCAAATTTTTATATATTTTTTCATATGGAGTTGTCTTCAAACAGCATGTAATTTATTCTGCATGCATGAAAATTATATTAAAGATATTATACTTTATGATCATCTGGAACTTGCTTTCTTAGTCAATATTTTAAAATAAATTATCCATATTATTACAAGAGGTTCTTGTTCATTTTCGTGTGTATATATTGCGGTGCTGTGTGAATAAAACAACTTCTTGATTTATTCTCCTAGATGAATATTCAGATTGTTTTCAATTTTTCAATATTATAAACAATGCTACCATAAACATTCTTGAACGTCTCCCTGGGCACATGTGGCCATTTCTTGGGGAAATGTAATTGCTGAGTTATAATACATGTGCACCTTCCACTTCACTAGAGAGTGTGAAATTGCTCTCCAGAGGGGCTGTGCCAATTTACAAATCTGCCAGCAGTGAATGAGAATTCCCTTTGCCCCACACCTTACCATTATTAGTTCTTGCTATTTTTTAAATTGTTGCCAATTTAATAGGTGTGAAACTGTAGGTAATTATTGTTTTAATTTGCATTTTCCTAATTATTAATGAGTTTGAGCATTTTTTGTATATTATTGACTTTGTGGGTCCCTTCTTCTGGGATTTGCCTTAATATATTGCAAGCTCAGCAAAATCTTTTAAAGATTGTTTCATTTTATTCAGAATTTTTAACTCTTTTACAACAGAAAGATTTTCATTGTTTTGTTTGAAATGTTTCTCTAAAGTATTAATGCCTGCTTCTTGCCCTCAGTCATTCTAATTTAGCTGTAATGTGGTGCAACCTGGGCATCAGGGTTTTACAAAATCCCCAGGTAGTTCTAAGTGCAGCAGCATTTGGGAACCTTTAGATTAAGCTGATTCTGGATAGCTAATGTCCCAGAATAAACAAATCAATTGGTGCCCTACTTTTCACCTGAACAGGTGGTAATTGGGTGGGAGAAGAAGAAAGAGAAATCATTCAAATGACAAATAAAAGTGTAATACTTTCACTTATTTTATTTGATAAAGTATCCTGTCAACTTTGGGTAGTTAAAGATAATACTGAGGGACATTTGTTTTGTTTTCTGCTTAAGGTAGAAAAAAATGTTTAGGAAAGGAGAGAAAGATAAGCTGGCAAGCTGTTATTGTGAGAATATTAAATATTAAGGTTGTGTGACCACATGAATAGACTTCAATTTGGTCTAATGTATAGTCTTTCTGTGAGGAAAGTCCTTCTGAGAAATGGATTTTTCTTTACCTAATCTAGCAGATAGAATAAACATAAACTGGAACTATTACTGTTGACTAGCACTACTGGGCAGACATGCCCAATGCCCAAATCTCCAGAAAAGTTCTTGCTCAATGTATAACTTGTATAACTTGCTCGATGTAGAGATTGGTGTTTAGTAAATTGTATCCATCACCTATTTTAAAGGAGCTCATATGTTTGCAGGTAACAACTTCAGATACCACTCACCCAGTTTTAGAGGGAACAGTGCTCACTATTAAAACAGTATAAAATACTCTCAGAAAGAGAAATTAAGGAAACAATCCCATCTACAATCACATCAAAGAGAATAAAATACTTAGGAATAAACCTACCTAAAGAGGTAAAAGACCTGTACTTGGAAAACTATAAGATGTTAATGAAAGAAATTGAAGATGACACAAACAGATGGAAAGATATACCATGTTCACGGATTGGAAGAATTACTATTGTTAAAACAACCATACTACCCAAAACAATGTACAGATTCAGTGCAATCCCTACCAAAATACTAAGGGAATTTTTCACAGAACTAAAACAAAATTTTTTAAAATTTATATGAAAACACAAAAGACTGAACAGTCAAAACAATCTTGAGAAAGAAGAACAGAGTCAGAGGTATCATGCACCCTGACTTCAGACTATAATACAAAGTTACAATAATCAAAGCAGTATGGTACTGGCACAAAAACAGACACATAGACCAATGAAATGGAATAGAGAGCTCAGAAACAAACCCATACACTTATGGTCAATTAATTTATGACTAAGGAGGCGAGAATATTCAATGGAGAAAAGACAGTCTCTTCAATAAATGGTGCTGGAAAATCTGGACAGCTACATGTAAAAGAATGAAATTAGGACATTTTCTCACACCATATACAAAAATAAACTCAAAATGGATTAAATATCTAAATGTAAGACCAGAAACCATGAAACTCCTGGAAGAAAACATAGGTGGAACACTCTGACATAAATCATAGCAATATTTGTTTGGATCTGTCTTCTAAAGCAAAGGAAATAAAAACAAAAATAAACAAATGGGAACTAATTAAACTTAAAAGCTGTTGCTCAGCAAAGGAAACCATCAACAAAACAAAAAGACAACCTACTGAATGGGAGAAAATATTTGCAAATGATATGATCAATAGGAGTTAATATCCAAAGTGTATAAACAGCTCATACAATTCAACATCACAATAAAAACTACATGATTAAAAAATGGGCAGAAGACCTGAATAGACATTTTTCTAAAGAACACATACAGATGGCCATCAGGCACATGAAAAGATGTTCAGCATCAATCATCAGAGAAATGTAAATTAAAATCACAATGAGATATGATCTCACACCTGTTAGAATGGCTATCATCAAAAATTCCACATATATGCAGTGGTTGAGAATCTGCCTGCCAATGCAGGGGACACAGGTTCGAGCCCTGGTCTGGGAAGATCCCACATGCCACGGAGCAACTGGGCTCGTGAGCCACAATTACTGAGCCTGCGCGTCTGGAGCCTGTGCTCCGCAACGAGAGGGGCCGCGATGGTGGGAGGCCCGCGCACCGCGATGAAGAGTGGTCCCCACTTGCCACAATTAGAGAAGGCCCTCGCAGAGAAACGAAGACCCAACACAGTCATAAATAAATAAATACATAAATAAAAGAACGTGAATTTCTTAAAAAAAAAAAAAAATTCCACATATAACACATGTTGGCGAAGATGTGGAGAAAAGGGAACCCTTGTACACTGTTGGTGGGAGTGTGAATTGGTACAGTCACTATGAAAAACAGTATGGCAGTTTCTCAAAAAACTAAAAATAGAACTACCAGATGACCCAGCAATTCCACTCCTGGGTATTTACATGAAAAAAATGAAAACACTAATTTGAAAAGATACATGCACCCCAATGTTCAGGGCAGCATTATTTACAATAGCCAAGACATGGAAGCAACCTAAGTGTCCATCAAGAGATGAGTGGATAAAGAAGATGTGATGTCCTAATCATTAGAGAAATGAAAATCCAAACTACAATGAGGTATCACCTCACACCAGTCAGAATGGCCATCATCAAAAAATCTACAAACAACAAATGCTGGAGAGGGTGTGGAGAAAAGGGAACCCTCTTGCACTGTTGGTGGGAATGTAAATTGATACAGCCACTATGGAGAATGGTATGGAGGTTCCTTAAAAAACTAAAACTAGAACTACCATACGACCCAGCAATCCCACTACTGGGCATATACCCTGAGAAAACCATAATTCAGAAAGAGTCATGTACCAAAATGTTCACTGCGGCTCTTTTTACAATAGCCAGGATATGGAAGCAACCTAAGTGTCCATCGACAGATGAATGAATAAAGAAAATGTGGCACATATATACAATGGAATATTACTCAGCCATAAAAAGAAACGAAATTGAGTTATTTGTAGTGAGGTGGATGGACCTAGACTCTGTCACACAGAGTAAAGTAAGTCAGAAAGAGAAAAACAAATACCGTATGCTAACACACATATATGGAATCTAAAAAAAAAAAAAAAAAAAAAATGGTTCTGACGAACCTAGGGGCAGGACAGCAATAAAGACGCAGACGTAGAGAATGGACTTGAGGACTTTAGTTATTTATCTTCAGTCTCCTCCACTATGTAACAGTTTCCTTGTTTTTCCTTACTGTGATAGATGCTTTTGAAGAGTAAATCAGTTATGTTGTAGAATGTCCCTCAATGTGGAGTTGTCACTATTTTCTGATCATTGGAATGAGATTATGCATTTTGGACAAGAATGCCACAAAAATGATGTGCCTTTCTCAGTGTATCATATCAAGTTTTTGTGATGTTGATATGTTTAATGGGAAACAGAGCTGGTTAAAAAAGAAAAAGTTTGAGATAATAGAAACTAGTGAAATGTGCAAAAGAATTTAATTCTATACCATCTGAAGGGAAAAAGACTATGACTGATATAATGTTGATATCTCCACAATGAACCTGATAGTGAACAATATAATAAAATTACCCCACCCATAACCAATGCACTAATCAATATTAGTGTCCCTCAACATAAAATGAAGGAATGTAAGTAAACGCTTAAAATATTTATTTTTAACTTATTGTGGAAATGTGAATCAGGCTAAAAATTGACATCTCTTATGCAAGAAAATTTCTAGCAACAAATACATGAAACTATCATTCTTGAAGCAACACTTTAAAACCAATCATGTAAACTGTGAATAAAAACCACCAGAATGTTTTGTAACTTAAAAGAGAAGTCTTGGCTGGGAACAGTATAATGAAAAGTACAATCAAACAAGCAAGCAGATTGCTTAAAGCTAAAATTCAGATCTATTTCAGAATTGCATTGGTAATTGAAGCTCATACAATTGGAGAAATTTAGTGCTATTCTGTATTGTAGCTAAAAGTGGACAGATTTTAGGTCAAAACCCAATAGAAAACAGCAAACAACACTTTCAAATGACATATTTCACTATACTTAAATGCATTCTTAATTATTTTAGAAACCAAAATAAAGTTTTTTCCTACTCCTTTTTCATTTTCTTGTTCTCTTACCTGTCTACTCCTTTTTCGTCTTCTTAGCCATGAAATTATATAAGTAAATAATTTTGTAATTTCATTGCCCTTTTAAAACTAAATATTAACTCTCATTCTATCTCTGTAATCAGTTCCAAATTTTTCCTAACAGGTAAAAAATTTTATAAGTCCATTAATTCTCAATATAATTAACAAAAAATGATAGTGTTTCTTTCCTTGAGGAAAACTAACCTCAAGCATTGCTTAAAATATAAATAATGTGTTTTTGTAATTTTACTAGGAGGATAATTGTAAGTTGTAAAAATTTCTTCTTGCTATCAGCATCCTTTTAGCAGCTGCAAAGTTATCATTCATCATTTTGCTTGCCCCTCATAAGCTGTACCCACTAGCATGAACTCGTAGTAACACAATGCAATTTGGAAACATATTTACGAAAAACAATAAATGTACAAGTATTTTAGGGATGAAAAATAACACAAAGTATACTAGACGAGTTGGACACAAAAATAAAACACATTCAGAGAGAAATAATTTTATTTGATTTCAAGAAGGCTATGAATACTTTGATCTTATAAAAAATTTAAAAGGCACAGCAACATTAGATATAAAAGTAATTTGTAATATGAGGATTAAAGTATGTTTTTTTCAGCTTTACTGAGGTAAAATTGAGTTAACATATCCATCACTTCACATATTTAATATTTCTTCCTTTTTGGTGAGAACAATTAAGCTCTATTTTCTTAGCCAATTTCAATTATATAGTACAGTGTTATCAACTGTAATCAGCATGTTATGCATTATCCTCATACCTTAATCAACTGTAACCAAAAGTTTCTACCCTATTACCAACCTCTCCCTAATTTCCCCATCCCCTAGCACCTGACAACCAATTTTTGCTCTCTGTTTCTATAAGCTCAACTTAAAAAAAAAAAAAAAAGATTGCAAATATAAGTGATATAATGTAGTATTTTTCTTTCTCTCTCTGAGTTATTTCACTTGGCATGATGTCCTCGAGGTTCATCCTCTTGATGCAAATGACAGGGTTTCCTTCTTTCTAAAGGCTGTATAATATTCCATTGTACATGTATAACACATTTTCTTTATTCATTTCTCAACAGACACATAGGTTGTTTCCATACCTTGGTTATTGTGAATAATACTGCAATGAACATGAGAGAAAAGATATCTCTTTGAGACACTGATTTCACTTCCTTTGGATATATACCCAGTAGTAGAATTGCAGATCAAATGGTAGTTCTATTTTTAATTTTTGGAGGAACCTCCATTCTGTTTTCCATTGTGCCTATACTGATTTACATTCCCACCAACAGTGTACAAGGATTCCCTTTTCTAAACATCCTTGCCAGAATTTTTTATCTCTTATCTTTTTGATAATGGGCATCCTAACAAGTGTGAGGCTATATCTCATTGTGGTTTCTATTTGCATCTCTTGATGATTAGTGATGTTAAGCACCTTTGTGTGTACCTGTTGACTATTTGCATCTCTTCTCCAGAAAAATATCTTAAAGTCCTTTGTCCATTTTCTAATTGCGCTATTTTTTTTTTTACTTCTATTGAGTTATAAGAATTCCTTGTATATTTTGGATATTAATTCCTTATTGAATATGTGGTTTGAAAATATTTCCTCCCATTTCAAACATAGTTTGTCTTTTCATTTTGTCGATGGTTTCCTTTGTTGTGCAGACACTTTTTAGCTTGATGTGGTCCCATTTGTTTATTTTTACTTTTATTGTCTTTTGCTTTTGGAGTCATATCCAAAAAAAATCATTGCCAGACCAATCAAGGAGCTTAAACCCTATGTTTTCTTCTAGGGCTTTTGCAGTTTCAGGTCTTATGTTCAAGTTTTTAATCCATTTTGAGTTGATTTTTGTGCATGGTGTAAGGAAAGTGTCCAGTTTCATTCTTTTGCATGTAGCTGCCCAGTATTCTCAACACCGTTTATTGAAAAGGTTACCTTTTCTCCATTGTATATTTTTGGTTCCTTTGTCAAAAATCAGTTGCCCATATATGCATGGGTTTATTTCTGGTCTCTCAATTCTGTTCCATTAATCTATGTGTCTGTTTTTATGCCAATATCATACTGTTTTGATTACTATGACTTTATAATATAGTTTGAAATCAGTATGTGTAATGCCTCTAGCTCTGTTCTTCTTTCTCAAGATTGCTTTGGCTATTCAGGGGTCTTTTGTGGTTTCACACAAATTTTTGGATTGTTTTTTCTATTTCTGTAAAAAAAATGCTATTGAAATTTTGATAGGTATTTCATTGAATCTGTAGATAACTTTGGGTAGTATGGATCTTTTAACAATACTAATTCTTCCAATGCATGAGCATGGAATATCTTTCCATTTATTTGTGTCATCTATAATTTTTTTTAATCAGTGTTATAGTGTACAGATGTTTCACCTCCTTGGTTAGATTTATACCTAAGCATTTTATTCTCTTTGATGCTATTGTAATGGTATTATTTTCTTAATTTCTCTTTCTGATAGGTCATTATTAGTGTATAGAATAACAACTAATTTTTGTATATTGATTTTGTATTCTGCAACTTTACTGCATTTGTTTACTAGTTTTAAGAGTTTTTGGTGAATTCTTTAGGGTTTTCTCTATGTAACAACATGCTACCTCCAAGTAGAGACAGTTTTACTTCTTTCTTTCTGATGTGGATACCTTTTATTTCCTTTTCTTGCCTAAATGTTCTGGCTAAGACTTTCATACTATACTGAATAAAAATGGCAAGAATGAGCATCCTTATCCTTTCCCCAATATTAGAATGAAAGTTTTCAGCTTTTCACCATTGAGTATGATATTGGCTGTAGGCCAATATGTATATGGCTTTTATTATGTTGAGGTATGCTCCTCTATACCCAGTTTGTTAAAAGTTTTTATCATGGATTTTGCATTTTATCAAATGCTTTTTCTGCATCTGTTGAGATGATCATATTATTTTTATCCTTCATTCTGTTAATGTCTATATCACATTTATTGAGTTGTGGATGTTGGACCATTCTTGCATCCCTGGAATAAATCTGAACTGGTCATGGTTTATGATCCTTTAATTATACTGTTGAATTCAGTTTGTTAGCATTTTGTTGAGGATTTTTGCATCTATGTTTATCAGGGCTATTGGCCTGTAATTTTCTTTTCTTTCAGTGTCCTTGTCTGGCTTTTATATTGGGGTGATGCTGGCCTGGTAAAATAAGTTTGGAAGTTTTCCCTCCTCTTCAATTTTTTTGAAGAGTTTGATAAGTATTGACATTTATTGTTTTTAAATGTTTGGTAGAATTCACCAGTAAAGCTGTCTAGTTCTAGACTTTTCTTTGTTATGAGGTTTTTTTGATTACTGATTCAATCTTCTTGCTATTAATTGATCTGTACAGATATTCTATTTCTTCATGATTCAGTTTCTTAGGTTGTGTGTTTCTAAGAATATATACATTACTTCTGGGTTCTCCAATTTGTTAGTGTATAATTGTCCACTGTAGTCTTTTATGATCTTTGTTGTCTCTGTGCATTAGATAAAAACACCACCTCTCCCAGTATTGACAGAGTAGTCTCATGTGGGAAATGATCCTCTTCAATCAGCTCTACCAGAGCTTCTGGTTGTATCTCACACCTTTGTAATTGCTCAGTTTCCAGTAGCTGAGGGTGTGCCAAGACCTGGCAGTGTTTCAAAGGGGAGGATCACAGTTATCATATATCAACAGATTCAGATGGATTAGAAGCTAGACTTTCAGGCAGCAGTTGGGAAAGTATATAGTTAAGCACCTTTCAGGGAAAACTAGGAGACAGCCATCTTGCCTGCTTCCTTTGTTCTGGGCCTGGTATATAGTATGGGGCGGTGGAGGGATGCTCCTATATCTGTTTAAAAACTGCTTCTTTGTTTGCTATAGTCTGGTGAGACTTGTGAATGTAAGCCCCGTGGGCTACTAGAATCAGGCAATCCAGGCCTGTTCCTCAGGCAGCAGCCACAAAAGCTGGGCTCCAGACCTGTGTATCAACAGTTCCATGGAGATACTGGTGACGTGGTATTTCTTCTTGGTGTGAGAGAGAGGAAGAAGGTGGAGAAAGTGTCTGCTAGATTCCGCACTTTCCAGGGAGATCACAGCCAGCCTCTAGATGTGTGCTAATTTTAGAAGTTAGACCTTCAGGCAGCAATTCATAAAGTATGCAGTTAAATCCTTTCAAGAAAAGACTGGGCAATAGGTGTTTTTGTCTGCTGCCTCTGTGCCGAGCCCTTTGGGGAGAGCAAAAGTGATTGCTCACATTCACATGCTTATTAAGAACTCCTTCTTTGTATGCAGTCTGGTGAGTCTCATGGATGAAAGCCCCTTTGCTTTCAGAGCTAGGTTTTTGGGGAGCCCATCCCTCAGGTGGGAGTCAAAATTGGAAATGCTAGAAGTATGGTTCAAAACCTTTTCTCCTGAGGGAGAAACTGGGAGTTTGGGGTTCCCTCCCAACTGTATGGCACTGTGCCGGGGCTAAACTTTAGAGCCAGAGTGCATCTCAGCCTTTGCTACCCACTCTGCTGTGGGTATTTTCTCATTTGCCTGATGTGTAGAAGTCACTGAACTCATTTCTGGATTACTTTCAAAGGGAATGAGTCCATTTGCAGTTGTATATTTAGTGAGTCCATAGGAGAAGACTTTTGTGTCACCATCTTGGTCAACTCCCCTCTTTCAGTGATTAAAGTATGTTTAATGATAGACCTCCCTGTTCTTTCTTCTCTCTCTATCCCCTCTCTCTTTTACCAAACTCCTCTGTAGTCTACTTCTTTCTATCTTTCCCTTCCCACCCTCTCCCCTCTGTGTTTACACAATTTTCAAATTCTTTTAGGAGAAAACACATTGCTGCTTACTATTCTTGGGGCAGGCACCTTGTCTTGTGTCATCACTGGGTCCTTTAGACTAGAATAGTGAATTGACACAATCATGTCAACTGATTTGGTAGGAGATTCACTGGAGGATCATCAATATTATGAAAGGTATAACTGTGTTAAATGTGTTATGAGGTAGCAAACGTGTTATTAGATATCAAATCTCTAAGCCTTGTATAATCAGAATTTTTTTTAGTCAGTGGCAGATTTGGTATTGTCCTATACTTTTCATCTCTCTCTCTCTCTGTACACACACACACACACACACACATATATAAAACATTTTTTAAACACATAACTAAGACTATAATTAGCCTTAGGAATATTATCTAGCAGGTATAGGCTTTCTCCTCCACAAATGGAAGTCTATTCATATTGGATACTGTCTATTATTCTGTCTTCAAGTTCATTGACTCTTTTCTCTGACCATTCTCTTCTGCTGTTTAGCCCATCCACTAAGTTATTCATTTTCATCATTATATTTTTCTGTTCCTCTTTATGTTTTTTGTCTTTATATGTTCTGCTTCTTTTCTGAGACTTTGTGGGTTTTTTCCAAGCAAGTCTGTAAAAACTCATCAAAGTATTTTTTAAATGGCTGCTTTTAAATATTTGTCAAATAATACTAAGATCTCTGCCACTTTGGTGTTGGAGTCTGTCAACTGTCCTTTTCATTCAAATTGTGGTTTTCTTGATTCTCAATACGATGAGTGACTTTTGATTGAAACCTGGACATTTAAGGTATTACATGATATGAGTCTGATTCTCATAAACAAATAAAAAACCCTTTATCTGCTTTTAAGTTGGCTTTCTCTGACAACACTCCAACGGAGAAAAGGGGGAGGTGAATGCCAGGTGTGGGTAGAAGTCCAGGTTCCCCACTTGACTTCCATTGAGACAGAATGAGTAAGGGGCTCCTTGTTAATGCCTTGGTGGGAGTGAGAGTTCCAGTTCTTCTGTAGGCCTCTGTTGACACCAACCTGGCTGGGAGAAGTAGGAGTACCTCTTTACTCTTCCTTAAATGACCTCCACTGACACCAACCTCAAGGTGGTCTCATTACTGCTGAGTAGTGGTGAAGGCCCTTATTCACCATTTGGCCTCTGCTGACACCACTCTGGCAGGTTGAGGTGCCATATTACAGCCTAACAAGTATAGAAGTCTAGATTCACCCAGACTTTGGCTTTTGCAGGCATGAGTGGGAGAGGGACCACAATTTTTTTTCTGTGGTGTATGCCTGGAATGGCATGGTCATTGTCTAAAACTTTTCTGTCTTGTTAGACTCGCCTTTTCTTTCATTCTTAGGCCTTTTTTTTAAATTTATTTTTTCTTCACCTACTCATGTTTCTGGGTTGCTGGCTTCTTTGGCTCCATATCTGGCATTTATTAGGCAAAAAGAAAATCCATAGAACTCACAATATGTTGTTCCTTGAGCCCTCAGATCCCCAGCTAGTCTGCCTTCTTCTCTTAACTTTTCAGAGTCTTCTTATGTTTACTGTGTATATAATTCCATGGTTTTTAGTTATACTTACTGGAAGAAAAGGAAAATGTACAAGTGTTCTGTCTCCCTGGAGGTAGAAGTTGAATGGAATTCATGCTTCAGACTGTATCTTTCAAGTTAAGCAACTGTTTTAAGTACTTTCACATGAGATAAATAATAAATCTCCAAATGGCAAAAAATTAAACAAAGAAAGAGAAAACACAATTTTATTGGTCACTTTCTATTTTGTTATTAAATACTTTATAGTTCCAGTAAGCTCATTCATGTACTCACTTAGACGGTTAACTATAATATGCAATACCTAACAATATTCTAACAGCAATACATGAATAAGAGTGCCATTTTCCATTCCTTTTCCTTATACGAATCCTCTGCCTGCCTCTGTATATTTTCCAAATTGTAAATAAATACTGACAATTTCATACACAGACAAAGTGCAGATGTCAGGGCCAATCCATCTACAAAATATTAGTAAAGTTTTGTTTCTTTCTAAATTTTAAAAAATATAAATGTGAGTTATAACATTTTCTTTGACAGCTAAAAGACTCAGATATTCCCCATTAGGCGGGGACTCCTTCTTTAAAGACTGCTGTTTAATTTGGGGGAAGGACAGGTTAACTGTTTAACTCCAAACAAAAGTAGAGTTGAATTAAAAAAACAATCAGAGATGGGAGATCTCATGAAGGGGAAATGTTGTCAGCCATTTGGGGTGTTTAGACAGAAAGGGAGAGTTTTAGTGATAGGTATTTTCAGTTTGCTCTGCAAAGCAAAGCAGACAGAACTCTGCTCAATAACCTGCCAGAAGCTGAGAAGAGCAAAGAGCAATTTCACACCTCTTTCTGATAAGGCAGTGGGTTAATTAAAGGTAATCAATCTAGTGGCAAATAAAAAAGAATTGCAAAGATTGTTTTAACACAAGAGCTTTTCAGTAATGAATAGATCTTTTCAACTGAAGAAAATCTAGGAAGCAGAAGAGTCTGTCTGCTTGATCTTGTGGGGTGGGAGGAATGACTGATCAACTTGCTGTCATCTTGAGTATGATATTTCAGTTTCTTGTTCTGTTTTGTATGGTTTTGACCATAGTTTTTTAACCTCTAAATTGAGGGCCTCCTACAATATAATTATCCCTACTGCCTATTTCTTTTGTGTACATAGACTCAAAGAAAGTTTTTGAATAAGCTCAGTATTGGAAATATTGAAATGATTTTTATATTTTACCCAGGTAATTTCCTTGGCCAATAAATCCTGTAAAGTGGTTATGAGGTTGTATCAGAACTCCCTGAATTGTAATCATAATAGCATGAAATGTTACATTTATATAGTATCTGTCATTTCTGAATCTCAAATGATTTAAATATGCCTCATTAATCACTCAAGCATTCTTGGAGCTATGTAGGTGTGTGTTTTTAGCATTATTATCAACAATTAAGTAATACCAAAGAGATCAATCTTATCTTTTACAACATAAAGGAAGTATAATTTTTTTTACCTCCAAAAGGCTCGTAATGAATAAAGAGAAAGACATTTAAATGTAAATATGCCTCTAAACACACTGTCAAATATCAGTGCGATAATTATACAAAATGAATTTGAGATTCATAGCAAAGAAACTACTCTCTTTAGAATATACTAGATTTTTGTGAAAACAGCATCAATAGTTTTAGGCCTCTAGGATATGATTAGGTGCATTAGAATAGTAATTTAATTTACTATTGATTCAGGTATACTCCCCATTTTCCAATGGCTATATTTCTGAAAAGTTTGTAAGAATTAAACTTTTATTAAAAAAGTAAACAACAAGAATGGAAAGATGTTGCTAGCTGAATAACTACTTTTAAGGATAAGTACAATTAGTCATTTACCTGGTATGTCTAATCGTATTAAACATTCTGAATTTGTTCATAAGATTTTTACATATTTGGAATTCTTAAAAGTGGAACTATACCTGTACCTTAATAGCATGGGAGAAAACGTAATTTTCTAAAATATCCTAAAATATTCCCAGGGAGTATTTTATGCAGGGAGAATCTTCATTAGCAACACATTGTCATTAGTAAAACTGGTAAGGAAATCTGCTTAAGCAATAAAATTAAAAATAACTAGAAATTTCTCAGGACATTAAGTGAATACATATGTTTCGTTTTGAGGTGAAGTCTATCGTTCTTAAATTCAAATGTTATCTAAACTATTTATCTACCATAGTTCACCTTCTTGTGCTTTGTAAAAAAAAATGTAGTTAAATGTTTTTTAAATGTTATCATAACACAGTAGGGAAATTTTCAATTTCATTACAGAAGTTTTAAAAAACTGGTTTACTTAGATACACAGTGGACATAATTATCTCAATATCTTTATCTAACCTCTTCTGAGATCTGAATATAATTCATCTATAATGTTTATCACAATGAATTATTAATAAATAGTATTTTGGAAACAATTCTAATATATTAAAATTCAAAAAAATAACTTTTTTGGCTGCAGTTAAAAATCTTTAAAACAGTGACATGCAGTGTTAAATGTCACTGAGAAGTATAAAAGTAGAAGCACAAATGTGAAGCATAATATTTATTATAAAAAATTCTAAAGACTCATTTATTAAGTGTTTCAAACAAGTCAAAGGACTTTTCATAAGTAAACTATAGGGCTTCCCTGGTGGCGCAGTGGTTGAGAAGCTGCCTGTTAATGCAGGGGACACGGGCTCGAGCCCCGGTCTGGGAAGATCCCACATGCCACGGAGGAACTAGGCCCGTGAGCCACAATTACTGAGCCTACGCGTCTGGAGCCTGTGCTCCGCTACAAGTGAGGCCGCGATAGTGAGACGCCCGCGCACCGCGATGAAGAGTGGTCCCCGCTTGCTGCAACTAGAGAAAGCCCTCGCACAGAAACGAAGACCCAACACAGCCAAAAATAAATAAACAAAAATAAATTTAAAAAAAAAAAGCAAGATGTGACTAATTCAGTCTTTCAAAAAAAATAAATAAAAAAAGTAAACTATATTAAAAATGACTGTACAATACAATTTTTCACTACAACATATAGTGGAATTTTCTCTGCAATTCTTAATTCACAAAGTTTAGCTTATAAAATGTACTTTACATAAAAATGGACTTGCTAGTTTACAACATAGATATTTACTGAGTATTTGTACCATAGCCATTGCTTTTCTGTGAAACAATCTTTCATTTGTGTGTGTGTGTACATATTAACATAAATTTTGCATGAAGTAAGCAAGAATCACTTTTTTAAGACAGAATGTTAAATGGAAGCATCTATAGAAATACGTTTGTACTTTCACTGGGAATAGCAAGTCACTCATGCTTTTTGCTTTCCCTCCTACAAAGTAGATAATCTATTGTTCACGTCAAGTTGACAAGACACATCAAGAACAATTTAGGAGTTTTGAAGGTGGGTAAGGACCTCCATTTATGCTTAGTACTGCAGAACACCTTTCAACCAGTAACTAATTTTTTTCTCTTATATCCTACTTTATGGTAATAATAATAATGATAAAATTAAGGACATTTCCCTAATACACACGTTTTCTTTACTTGTCAATTTTATGTCCACACAACTGTACTAATACTTCATAAATAGAAGTAGATCTAAATTGATGAGATAAAATATAGGAAAATACAAGTTCCAGTATTTTTTTTTCCTGTACCTCTGGAATTAGACACTGTACTTTGAATATCACCACTCCAAGGTACAAAAATGTTCCTATGTCCAATCCAAGAAGATCTAAGTTACATTAACTCAGTAGCCATCTGCTAATTCTTCTAACTGGCTTTTTTTCCCCCAAACTACTCCATACTAGTATATATCAGCAAGCATAGAAAGTTCACTTTCCGTCAAAAGTAATCTCAGAAAAGGAAGGTTAGGAACTGCTACCACATGAGGTTTTTAATCTCACTATTTAACACACCCTTGCCTCAGGTTCCCCAAAAGGTACATACTTTATGGTTGCTAGAGGCGTGACCTTTGATGTGTATTTTCACACACAAATGCACACACATTTTCAAAAATACTTAACAAACATACAAAGACTTTATAAGGACTTGAGTTGCCTTTAACCTACACCCTTGGCACTTTTGTGTGATTGGCAGAATTTTTAATCATACCTGCCATTCAAAGATGTGGTTCCAAATACACATTTATTCTGCTGAACCAATTACTATGTTCAATATGCAATTATGAAGACAGGAGCTGAGCAGAGTCTCCCTCTCCCTTTCTTTCTCCATTGAATAGAAAAGGAAAAAATGATCTGGACCCACAGCAATCTGAGAATAAGGAGGAGACAGGAAGGGGTAGGAAGGAAAGTGGAGCCAGGGGAGATGGCCCAAGTCTGAGAATTGGGAGCTTATGCTCACTTTAACTAGGTTTTCAAGAGACAAGGGGCCTCCATGTCACTTAGAAATGAGGATTTCAAATTTAATAAAGATGATAAAGGTAAAATATAGTTAAAATGTAGGACTGCTAACATTTTCTCCTCTAGGAAACTCAAATGGTCACAAAGGTGAGCATCAAAGTTGGATGCACATTTAACATCGTTCTGATCTAAAGTAGGCACAGGTGGAAGAGAGTATGGATAACTGACTCAGAGGACTTAATGTCTGGCAATGACTTTTGCCATATAAGTGCTGTCCCCATATATTGTTACTGTTAAGATTCTGCATAATTTAAGAGAATAGTCATCATTTATTTGATTGCATTTTGATTTATTCCAGAGCCTCATCTAAAGAGCCCAACAGTTCATAAAAAGGCTCTTATATCTTAGAAGAAAAAATATGAAAACTTAAAGGAATATCTCACAGATTACATTCTCTCTAATTATTTAATAGAATATAAAGAATGTCAGTCAATTTGGATCAGGTCTTGGACTGGAAAATTTCATGAACTTTCCAGTGATTTCAGGAGTTCATACTTAATTTTTCTAATCACTTAATATTTGAGTTTCCTTCATTGATAATCTATCAGTTATATTCCTGGAAAAGTTCACAACTGATGCTTTTGTGGAAGCTATCCCTAACACATACTGCTCTTATATTGTAGAATAACACCTAAATGCCATAGAGGAGAATTATTCAACAAAAAGAATTGAAAGCTTAGATGACTTCTATTCTCATATCCTTTTGGACTAAGCTTTAACAGTGGAAACCAGGTACCTTAAAAAATTAAAAATAAAGATAGTCCCCAGGTGTTACAGATATAAATCTGAGATAGCACAACACCTTATGGCCAATGCAAAAAGGCAACATGATGTTGGGGAAAGGAAATAGACTTTGAATCATACATTGCTGGATAGTAAATTAGCATCTTCAACTAATTGTGTAAGTTTTAGAACATGTTTAGGAAGTTACTTAAGATAATTATTGCTAAAGAGAAAAAAAAAAGAATCATAAAATTCAGCAGTGCCAAACTAAGATGCTGTGTAAACTATATCAAGTTCAACTATGGCCTAAAGAAGTAGGTAACATAACAGAAAGGGGAGAATTCAGGACAGAGGGTCATTCAACTCTATTAAACAAAGTCAAATACTTAATTCTAGAACTTGAACTTTTGCTGATCTGTAGGTTTGGAGAGTCATAGGGTATTTGTGGATGAAGAATTTGGTGGCTTGGTGGCTGCTTCACAAGGGCTTCCCGTTTGTGAGACAGAGACAGAGGCAATTACTTTACATGTCAAGTAAAATCCCAGTTCCTTGCAGAAGCCCTGGCTGACCAGTCTGGTTGAGTGATTGTCCCTCACATCTATATGGTTCTAGCAACTATTGCCTCTGCCCTTTAATGGATGCTTGATTCTACAATTCAGCATTAACTATCTCACCCTACTTTCCTTAGAAGCTTCAGGAATACCTTCTGTTTTATATCTTGTTGTGCCCTCCTGGGTGATTAGCTTTTGATGAGGTGCTCAACAAATATTTATGAAAGGAATATATCAAATTATAGAGCATATGTAATTGCAAGTTTGAGTGCCTTATCTGTCATGGCATTGTGTCTCATGGAGGTAAAAGACAAAACTGCATGAGTTCAACAAAATTAGAGAACATACACATCCTTTGAAGCCTATTCTTTTTTTTCTTAATTTTATTTAATTTTTTGGCTGTGTTGGGTCTTTGCTGCGCGTGGGCTTTTCTCTACTTGAGGAGAGCGGGAGCTACTCTTGGTTGCCGTGCGCGGTGGTTTCTCTGGTTACAGAGCACGGGCTCTAGGCGCACGGGCTTCAGTAGCTGTGGCGCATGGGCTTAGTTGCTCCGCGGCACGCGGGATCTTCCCAAACCAGGGCTCGAACCCGTGTCTCCTGCATTGGCAGGTGGATTCTTAACCACTGCGCTACCAGGGAAGTCCCTGGAGGCTATTCTTCATGCTTACTTGTGCTATTCACCTGCCTATTCTTGGCATAGCAAAGAGCAGAATCAAATGGGGTGACCACCCTCTGGAGCCAGACCTCCTAGATTCAACTCCTGGGTCTTACATTGTCAGACTAGGTGATCCTGAGCCCATCACTTATTACAATCTTGATTCTCAGCAGTGATAACAATTCCTAGTCTCAAATGGTTGATATGTGATTGAAAAGATGACTATATCTAAAGAATTTAGTAAACACAAAGCAAGCACTCAATAAATATTAGCTCTTATTATCTGAATCATCATGAAACATACATTTCTCTGCCTATTGGTGTTTAGAGTATTGGCTACTCAGGCGTTTCATCATTCAGACTTATTTCATCATTTCCCACCTGTATTGTGGAGAAGTTATAGATTCCTGAGGACAGCAATTTTTTTTATGCCAGTGAGTCTGCAGTGAAAGCATCTTGTGGGTCCCCAATGGAGAAATATGCATGTTTCTGGTTCTTCAAAGGTCTTTTGCTGAGAAACCACAAAATATTATTCAGAGACATGACATTTTCTGTGACTCGATCTTATGCAATCTGAATCATGAGAAACTGCTTTCTGGAAAGTCTTGTCCTGCATCAAATTCATAAGAAAAAAGAGCCCCTATTTCTATAATAGCGCCTTTTAGATATTGCTTCATACTGGCCTCTCATAAGCATTGCTTCAATATTTCTACAATTACTTTAAATATATGATACATCATACATATATATATATATATATATATATATATATATATGTTTCAAAGTTTAGCATCTTTCTTCATTAGCTATGTCCCATATATCTTCTTAAAAAGATGGGAAATTAGAAATGAAGTAGCACTGTCATTTAATTCCTATAACCAATATTCTACACTGCTGGAACTATTAGTCTTAATTCTACTTTTATTTTGGTGGTGGATTGTTTTAGTTGGGAAGCTTTTGGGTGCCAGGGAAGGAAACCAAGTGCAATTAGCTCCAGCAAAAAAGCAATTATAACAAGACTACAGTGGTGTCTAACAGAACCCTACATAATAACTGTACAAGTATCAGGAATTACTGAAACAATAAGCAGGAAGCTGGGAATGTGATCTTTATTTCCTTCTGCACATGTTCTTTTTGCTGTTTCTGGACTGAAGGGCATTCTCTGATACACAGTCCATACAGACTTTATAAGGACCTTAAAATCTTAAAATCTAATATAAGGCCATTATTTACAGTATTTTAAAACTTTTTTATTTCTTTTTTGCTAATGTGCACTGGTTTAATATATCAGCTATCTTACATTCATGGCGTAGAAAAATTGAGAAGGGACCTTAATATATCAAATATTTACTTTCTAATTGCAAATAACCAAATTTTAACTTTATTAAAACTAACAAGGATTACTAAATTACAAAAAACTTAAAGGACGCACATATGTATGTGTGTACATATGCCTATCTAAACATGAAAATATATACTTTGAGCATGACAATTGAGGAAGTTGTACTAAGTACAATACCTCCAAATTTCAAAATGAGAAAATTCTAGACAGTGTGAGAATATTGATTAAACTATTTCACCTGGTAAGTAATACTATTAAAATAATGGTCAGAAGATTAATGAGAGAAGAGTCTGTATATTATTTTTCTTTTCAGGCCTGAGTACAAAGACTATCATATATAATACTAGTTTCTCTAATAAATTCTTTGTTAAATATATTATAGGCAAAAGAAAAAATAACAGAAGAAACAATTTTAGATAACTAAAACCTATCCAAACGTAAGGATATACAATTTAGAGCATAATACACCATGGGGTTTAAATTCTAGTGGAATGACAAATACAGCAGTTCTAGAGAGTACTGATATGATCTAAACTTAAAGGATGAAACAGAATCAGGAATAAGAGAAATGTGATTGTCTCTAAGCAGTACTTAAACTTCATAAATTCTGTCTCATGGCCTTTTGGTTAGTGTCCATTTTCTAAACTAAAACTTACAGTTTAGGGTTTCAAAAGAACTTTTAGGCTGTCACTCAAAGGGCCTCCTATTGTTACTTGTTTATTGTTCAGTGCAAGTTTTAATATAAATGATGTTCAATCACTGTTAAACAAAAGGAGATGGGGTATAAGAAATAAGAATAACATTTTTTATCAAGTAAATCTTAGACATCACAGAAGTTCTGTAATTCAAAGTCACTGCAATATCAAAGCATTATCATTATCAACAGTGATGTGACTGTAAGTAGAGGCACACCTGAATCATATAAGTGGAAGAATCAAAAGAAAAATACAGATGATTTAATGCCAATTAATAGTTTTCTTAAAAAATAGAATTTAAAAGAATTGTCAAAGAAATGTAAAAATCTAAACGAAGAATAATCACTAAATAGAGTAGTCAAACAAGTATTTAAACCTCTTCCTGCCAAACAGAAATCAGAACCACATGCTTTTTATCAAATCTTTAAGAAGGAAATAATGTACATTTTTTTCCAACCAATTTAATGATGCTAGTATACTCTTAATTCCAAAGTGGTCAAGGATGAATGAATAAAGAAGATGTGGTACATATATACAATGGAATATTACTCAGCCATTGAAAAGAATTAATAATGCCATTTGCAGCAACACGGATGGACCTGGAGATTATCATACTAGGTGAAGTTAAGTCAGACAGAGAAAGACAAATATCATATGATATTGCTTATACAGGGAATCTAAAAAAATGATACAAATGAACTTATTTACAAAAGAGAAACAGACTTACAGACTTAGAGAACTTATTTATGGTTACCAGGGGGGAAGGGGGAGGGGGAGGGATAGATTGGGAGTTTGGGATTGACATGTATATACTGCTATATTTAAAACAGATAACCAACAAGGACCTACTGTGTAGCACAGGGAACTCTGCTTAATATTATGTAACAACCTAAATGGGAAAATAATTTGAAAAAGAATAGATACATGTATATGTATAACTGAATCACTTTGCTGTACACCTGAAACTAACACAACATTGTTAAATCAACTATACTCCAGTATAAAATAAAATTTTTTTAAAAAGTGGTGAAGGAGAGTACAAGAAAATAAATTATTTTTGCTCATGAACATATATGCAAAAATCTTCAACAAATCACATTTAGCAGTGTAGTAAAATACTGAATCATTAATAAGGAGTGTTTGTCCCTTGAATCCAAGTCTTGTTTACTTTAGGAAATTTATCCATATTTAATAACCCATTAAGATAAAAACAGAGAAAAAGTTATATAATTATCTCAATAGATACAGAAAGTAATTTAATAATATGTGGGAAAGAATATTCGTAGGAACATGTACCAGTTAAAATTTCACCTGGAGCGCCAAAGCTGAAGACACTATTTTTTAAGTAGTCTCACTTTCTAAAGCAAGACAAAGTGTAAGACAATTTAGTCACATCACACAAATGGAATTTGAGTCCTCTAACCCAAACAGAATTCTACGACTTTCCTTTCTATTATAGTAGCCACCATAACTGCGGAAAATTTAATTTTAATTATTTTAAATAAAAGACAATTTAAAATTCTGTTTTTCAGTCACATGCTGTATTTCAGTTTCAAGTGCTAAGTAGCTACGTGTGGCTAGTGACAGCTACGTTGGACAGCACAAAGAACATGAGAGTGAAGCGGAAGACATGATTGGGGGAGATATAAAGAGTATTTCCTTGAAGCAAGTTGCTGGAGTGCCGTTTAATCCTTCTTCTACTCTCCAGTATCCACATAGCTTGGACTGTTGGTGCTCTTTGTCATGATCACAAGCTAAGTAAGTGGTTATTTAAAATAAATACTGACAGACAGCAGGATGGTTGTCAGGCAGAAAAAAGATTGCCCCCCCCTGCCCCCCAACCTGGCTTCAGCCACTAAGAAAGCTGTTTCAGAATGCTGTAATGGAAGCACACTGTGGAAAGCAGTCTAAATTTATCTGCCAGATGGTCAACCAAACCCATGAATAATAACTGGATTCAAGTATCTTCAAAGTCTCTCACCTAAGGTTTCCTAGCTAGACAAATGTGACTCTGTAGAAAGGTGCAGAGACTGTGGAGAATCAACTGTCCCTGCACTGTGAATTTGAAAAACCCACAAAATGTACCTCAGTAAGAGAACAGTGTAGCATCTGACCATGTATCAATCCAGAGGAAGCCAGTACTAGGTTACAAGTACTTTGGTCAAGTAAGAGTTCTTCCATCCCAGACACCCTCATGTTCCCTGCTTCTCCACACCCAACCCCATATAGCCAGAGTAGCATAATGAATTGGAGAAGAGATATGGAAGAGAAAGGAACAAAGCCTCCAAGAAGATTGTGCACCAAATCTTTGCAACATGGAACAGAACTGTCTCATTTCAGAGGACGGAGAGATTTTTAAAATCTGTCTTTCAGGAATGAAAAAGAGGATGGGGGTACAGTTTTGTAATTAAAATGAATACAAAATGCATCTCTTTGTAATTTACATATAATCTCTATTTATGATAGCCATAGCCCCAGCAAGAAACCAAAAATAGTAAATTAACTATTAATCTTTCTCAATAGTAAAAAGTTAGTCAACATCCCTCCCTTTCCCATGTCTCTACACCTACTTTAGTCTAGATTTGGTGCTGGATTAAGATGAGAAAACTTTTCCTATAAAGTAACAATACTATTAAAAGTGATAGAAATTAAGACTGTTATTATTAAGGCTGTGAAAATAAACAAATACAGCAATGGAATAGAATGGAAAGTCTAGATATAGGCTAAGAGCTCTAAAGAAACTTAGTAGACATTATTGGAAATAGTACAGATAAATGAAGAGACAACTGACTTACTAAAAGAGAATTTGAATCAATGAATATTGTCCAGCAAGTGGCACCTATTACTACCTCCATGGGAGGAGTCCCATAGCATGGAGCACAGCAAATAGCATAATAACGTCTACACCAAGAACAGTAGTCCCAGATGGCAACCCACTCCATGGTTTTCAGGCATCAGGTCTCCAAGAAAGATATAACTCACACAGACACTGGATGGAACAATGCCTTACTCACATAGAGATAGAACAAGATCAGCAACAGTGAGTGTTTGTCCCCCATGGCCAGAGGGTCTCCTCCCACAGCCCAGCCACGAGGGGTTTACATGCCCCCCTCGCCACGGGAAACAGTTATAGCAGTGGGAGTGACCAGGTGCCATATGCACATATGTAAGGAGAACAAAAAAGCACACTTCAAATCCATATGCCCAGCACAGGCTATGAGGGTTCTTGATTTCTTCGTAAAGAAATTTTCCTGTCCCAAAGCATATTCTTATGTGACCATGCAGGGGTCCAGAGACTGGGCTCACATGACTGCCTCTCCCAACAAATATCCATTTAAAAAAAACATAAGTAAGGATTCCTACTTTGTAGAATAAACATAAATTAATATCAGCTAGTAAGATAGGCAAAATTTATAAAATTTAAACTTTCATGAAGAAAATATGGAACATATAAAGTAAGATGTAGAAAGCACAATATATAATGAATTATTAATATATTGATTATATTATAATTTCATCTTTTACGCAGAAAAAAGGAAAAAGGTAAGACAGACTTGAAAATATATTTTAAACACACAATGATATAGGATTAGCATTAGCATAAAGCATATTAAAATACCTAACTAAAAAGAAAATAATGTTATTAAAAAAATAAAGAATGTAAATAGGTAATTTAAAAAAAACAGGAAACCTCAATAATTTGTCAAAAAATCCTCAGTGCCATCTTAAAAATAGAAATATTCTGTAACACTAATTAATCAACTTGGAAAAAAATATTTAAGCCAAAAACTTAGAATATGTTAACTTAAGTTGACTTTATATACATATATATGTATATATATTTCATGTTTGAAAAAAGCACAACTAAAACAAAATAAAAATCTTTATATAACTAAGAATGTTGCAAGGCAAGCATTATTATTCCTTGCTGTGACAGAATAAATAAACACATTATTTTGAAAAACACTTGGAAAATTAGCACATTTAATGTCAAAATTTCATAATTTTCACACAATAATTCTACTTTGGATATTCTAAAAAGTAATTAATTGCAAGTCGTGAAAAAAGCTATAATCATTAAGATCTCCATCAATGTGTTACATGTAATACAAATTTTGAAGAAATATATTCACTAATAAAAGAATACTACTTAAATAATGGCCTAGCCACCCTGTGGAAAAAATTCTTTAAAAATTTAATGTATAAATAATTTGTTAAATTCAAAGAATATTGATTTTTTTGTAAAACATCAAACCTAGATGTGAAACGTTAAATTTTCACAAACCTACATGTAGAGTTAATTATAAAAGTTTCAGTAAAAAAACACCATTTTTTTCTAACTGTAGTTAATTGAATTAACTTTAGCTCTTCTTAAAAGGTGTTAAATTGGTTCTGTGTATGTAAAATGATGAAAAATATTTAATACATTTTCAATTCACAATTTCTGTGTCTTATTAATGTGAATTGTGTACCTTTAGAAGAGATATAATTTATACTTTAACAGATATTTTTGATAGAAATATTTTTCTCTAGTAGCATCTTGAGAAACAAATGTATTTTAAACAAAGTTAGAGAAAAAAATTGGAATGGAATAGGCCAAAAATATGCACACTAGCTTTCTTTGAATGCTTCCACTGACTGTTCTAAGACTTTTCTATTTCAATACTTTCTTTTTAATAATCATAAATTACTTAATTTTACGCTAACATCTAAAGTGTTATCTTTCTCACTAATGTATTTTAAAAGTAAGAAAGGACTTCATTTGTTAATACTACTTCTCTAAATAGTTAATTTAGTGGTACTAAAACACAAAGGAAATAAAACTGTAGTGAGAATTCCTTCCATAAATTATTATTTAACTATAGTTATTCCTTTATTTGATTATTATTTAACTGGTATAGAGAGACAAAGGAAATATCTGATTTTTAATTTTTTTTGTATGACATAGCCTAATTGTTTACTTTTCATTTGATTTTACTCGATTTCAGCAGAATTTGAAGAAAATTTCTAAAATTTAGTAATCATGCATTTTGTATAATGGAATGAGTATTGCTGACTTGTTTCAAAATGCAAATTGCACATTTACAAATTTGGGTCTTATTTGCCCTGGTTCCATTACCAGAGGGAAAACATAAACATGAAGCTTGCCTTAACATTTATATCTATGAGGAACTGTTGACCTTCACTTAGTGCTATTAAAATATATTTTTTTAACACCTTTACTGGAGTACAATTGCTTTACAGTGCTGTGTTAGTTTCTGCTGTATAACAAAGTGAATCAGCTATATTCATATGTATATCCCCATATCCCATCCCTGTTGTGTCTCCCTCCCACTCCCCTTATCCCACCCTTCTAGGTGGTCGCAAAGCACCAAGCTGATCTCCCTGTGCGATGCAGCTGCTTCCCACTAGCTATCAATTTTACATTTGGTAGTGTATATACGTCAATGCTACTCTTACTTCGTCCCAGCTTACCCTTCCCCCTCCCCATGTCCTCAAGTGCATTCTCTATGTCTGTGTCTTAATTACTGTCCTGCTCGTAGGTTCATCAGAACCATTTTTTTCTTAGATTCCATATATATGTTTTACCATATGTTATTTGTTTTTCTCTTTCTGACATACTTCACTCTGTATGACAGACTCTAGGTCCATTCACCTGACTACAAATAACTCAATTTCATTTCTTTTTATGGCTGAGTAATACTCCATTGTATATCTGTGCCACATCTTTATCCATTCATCTGTTGATGGACACTTAGGTGCTTCCATGTCCGGGCTATTGTAAATAGTGCTGAAATGAACATTGTGGTACATGACTCTTTTTGAATTATGGTTTTCTCAGGGTATATGCCCAGTAGTGGAATTACTGGGTCATAAGGTAGTTCTATTTTTAGTTGTTTAAGGAATCTCCATACTGTTCTCCATAGTGGCTATACCAATTTACATTCCCACCCACAGTGCAAGAGGGTTCCCTTTGCTCCACACCCTCTCCAGAATTTACTGTTTGTAGATTTTTTGATGATGGCCATTCTGACCGATGTGAGGTGATACCTCATTGTAGTTTTGATTTGCAATTCTCTATGTTTTTGAGCATCCTTTCATGTGTTTGTTGGCAACCTGTATATCTTCTTTGGAGAAATGTCTATTTAGATCTTCTGCCTATTTTTGGATTGGGTTGTTTTTTGATATTGAGCTGCATGAACTGTTTGTATATTTTGGAGATTAATCCTTTGTCAGTTGCTTCATTTGCAAATATTTTCTCTCGTTCTGAGGGTTGTCTTTTCATCTTTTTTATGGTTTCCTTTGTTGGGCAAAAGCTTTTAAGTTTCATTAGGTCCCATTTGTTTATTTTTGTTTTTATTTCCATTTCTCTAGAAGGTGGGTCAAAAAGGATCTTGCTGGGATTTATGTCATAGAGTGTTCTGCCTATGTTTTCCTCTAAGAGTTTTATAGTGTCTGGTCTTACATTTAGGTCTTTAATGCATTTTGAGTTTATTTTTGTGTATGGTGTTAGGGAGTGTTCTAAATTTCAGTCTTTTACATGTAGCTCTCCAGTTTTCCCAGCGCCACTTATTGAAGAGGCTGTCTTTTTCCATTGTAAACTCTTGACTCCTTTATCAAAGATAAGGTTACCATATGTGCATGGGTTTATCTCTAGGCTTTCTATCCTGTTCCATGGATCTATATTTCTGATTTTGTGCCAGTACCATACTGTCTTGATTACTGTAGCTTTGAAGTATAGTTTGAAGTCTGGGAGCCTGATTCCTCCAGCTCCGTTTTTCTTTCTCAAGATTGCTTTGGCTATTTGGGGTCTTTTGTGTTTCCATACAAATTGTGAAGTTTTTTGTTCCAGTTCTGTGAAAAATGCCATTGGTAGTTTGATAGGGATTGCACTGAATCTGTAGATTGCTTTGGCTAGTATAGTCATTTTCACAATGTTGATTCTTCCAATCCAAGAACATGTTATAACTCTCCATCTGTTTGTATTATCTTAAATTTATTTCATCACTGTCTTAGAGTTTTCTGCATACAGGTCTTTGGTCTCCTTAGGTAGGTTTATTCCTAGGTATTTTATTCTTTTTGTTGCAAGGGTAAATGGGAGTGTTTCCTTAATTTCCCTTTCAGATTTTTCATCAATAGTGTATAGGAATGCAAGAGATTTCTGTGCATTAATTTTGTACCCTGCTACTCTACCAAATTCACTGATTAGCTCTAGTAGTTTTCTGGTAGCATCTTTAGGATTCTCTATGCATAGTATCATGTCATCTGCAAACAGTGACAGCTTTACTTCTTCTTTTCCGATTTGGATTCCTTTTATTTCTTTTTCTTCTCTGATTGCTGTGGCTAAAACTTCCAAAACTATGTTGAGTAACAGTGGTGAGAGTGGGCAACCTTGTCTTGATCCTGTTCTTAGTGGAAATGGTTTCAGTTTTTCACCATGGAGAACGATGTTGGCTCTGGGTTTGTCATATATGGCCTTTATTATGTTGAGGTAGGTTGCCTCTATGCCTATCTTCTGGAGAGGTTTTATGATAAATGGGTGTTGGATTTTGTGAAAAGCTTTTTCTGCATCTATTGAGATGATCATATGGTTTTCATTCTTCAGTTTGTTAATATGGTTTATCATATTGATTTGCATATATTGAAGAATCCTTGCATTCCTGGGATAAACCCCACTTGATCATGGTGTATGATCCTTTTAACATGCTGTTGGATTCTGTTCGCTGGTATTTTGTTGAGGATTTTTGCATCTAAGTTCATCAGAGATATTGGCCTGTAGTTTTCTTTTTTTATGACATATTTGTCTGGTTTTGGTATCAGGGTGAAGGTGGTCTTGTAGAATGAGTTTGGGAGTGTTCCTCCCTCTGCTACATTCTGGAAGAGTTTGAAAAGGATAGGTGTTAACTCTTCTCTAAATGTTTGATAGAATTCGACTGTGAAGCCATCTGGTCCTGAGCTTTTGTTTGTTGGAAGATTTTAAATCACAGTTTCAATTTCAGTGCTTGTGATTGGTCTGTTTATATTTTCTATTTCTTCCTGGTTCAGTCTCAGAAGGTTGTGCTTTTCTAAGAATTTGTCCATTTCTTCCAGGTTGTCCACTTTATTGGCATATAGTTGCTTGTAGTAATCTCTCATGATCCTTTGTATTTTTGCAGTGTCAGTTGTTACTTCTCCTTTATCATTTCTAATTCTGTTGATTTGAGTCTTCTCCCTTTTTTACTTGATGAGTCTGGCTAATGGTTTACCAATTTTGTTTATCTTCTCAAAGGACGAGCTTTTAGTTTTACTGATCTTTGCTATTGTTTCTCTCATTTCTTTTTCATTTATTTCTGATCTGATCTTTATGATTTCTTTCCTTCTGCTAACTTCGGGGTTTTTTTTGGTCTTCTTTCTCTAATTGCTTTAGGTGTAAGTTAGAGTTGTTTATTTGAGACTTTTCTTGTTTCTTGAGGTAGGACTGTATTGCTATAAACTTCCCTCTTAGAACTGCTTTTGCTGCATCCCATAGCTTTTAGGTCATCATGTTTTCATTGTCATTTGTTTCTAGGAATTCTTTGATTTCCTCTTTGATTTCTTCAGTGATCTCTTGGTTATTTAGTAGCATATCGTTTAGCCTCCATGTGTTTATATTTTTACAGTTTTTTTCCCTGGAATTGATATCCAGTCTCATAGTGTTGGGGTCAGGAAAAGATACTTGATACGATTTCAATTTTCTGAAATTTACCAAGGCTTGATTTGTGACCCGAGGTATGGTCTATCCTGGAGCATGTTATATGAGCACTTGAGAAGAAAGTGTATTCTGTTGTTTTTGGATGGAATGTCCTATAAATATCAATTAAGCCCATCTTGTTTAATGTGTCATTTAAAGCTTGTGCTTCCTTTTTTATTTTCATTTAGGATGATCTGTCCATTGGTGAAAGTGGGGTGTTAAAGTCCCCTACCTAATGATTGTGTTACTGTCGATTTTCCCTTTTAAGACTGCTAGCATTTGCCTTATGTATTGAGGTGCTCCTATGTTGGGTGCCTAAATATTTACAATTGTTATATCTTCTTCTTGGATTGATCCTTTGATCATTTTGTAGTGTCCTTCTTTGTCTCTTGTAATCGTCTTTATTTAAAGTCTATTTTGTCTGATATGAGAATTGCTACTCCAGCTTTCTTTTGATTTCCATTTGCATGGAATATCTTTTTCCATCCCCTCACTTTCAGTCTGTATGTGTCCCTAGGTCTGAAGTGGGTCTCTTGTAGACAGTGTATGTACGGGTCTTGTTGTTGTATCCATTCAGCCAGTCTGTGTCTTTGCTTGGAGCATTTAATCCATTTTCATTTAAGGTAATTATTGATATGTATGTTCCTATTACCATTTTCTTAATTGTTTTGGGTTTGTTATTGTAGGTCTTTTCCTTCTCTTGTGTTTCCTGCCTAGAGAAGTTCCTTTAGCAGTTTTGTTGTAAAGCTGGTTTGGTGTCGCTGAATTCTCTTAACTTTTGCTTATCTGTAAAGCTTTTAATTTCTCTGTCAAATCTGAATGAGATCCTTGCTGGGCAGAGTAATCTTGGTTGTAGGTTTTTCCATTTCTTCACTTTAAATACGTCCTGCCACTCCGTTATGGCTTGCAGAGTTTCTGCTGAAAAATCAGCAGTTAACCTTATGGGGATTCCCTTGTATGTTATTTGTTGCTTTTCCCTTGCTGCTTTCAATATTTTTTCTTTGTATTTAGTTTTTGATAGTTTGATAATATGTGTGTTGGCGTGTTTCTCTTTGGGTTTGTCCTGTATGGTACTCTCTCTGCTTCCTGGACTTGATTGTCTATTTCCTTTCCCATGTTAGAGAAGTTTTCGACTATAATCTCTTCAAATATTTTCTCAGACCCTTTCTTTTTCTCTTCTTCTTCTGGGACCCCTATAATTTGAATGTTGGTGGGTTTAATTTTGTCCCAGAGGTCTCTGAGACTGTCCTCAATTCTTTTCATTCTTTTTCCTTTATTCAGCTCCCTGGCAGTTATTTCCACTATTTTATCTTCCAGCTCACTTATTCGTCCTTCTGCCTCAGGTATTTTGTTATTGATTGCTTCTAGAGTATTTTTAATTTCAGTAATTGTGTTGTTCATAACTGTTTCTTTGCTCTTTAGTTCTTCTAGATCCTTGTTAAATGTTTCTTGTATTTTCTCCATTCTGTTTCCGAGATTTTGGATCATCTTTACTGTCATTACTCTGAATTCTTTTTCAGGTAGGTTGCCTATTTCGTCTTCATTTATTTGGTCTTATAGGTTTTTACCTTGCTCCTTCATCTGTAGCAAATTTTTTTGTCGTTTCATTTTTTTTTTTTTTTTTTTGATGGGTGGTGCTTTATTCCTGTCTTACTGGTTGTTTGGCCTGAGACATCCAGCACTGGAGTTTGCAGACAGTGGACAGAGCTGGGTCTTGGGGCTGAGATGAGGACCTCTGGGAGGCCTCACTTCAACTGATATTCCCTGGGGTCTGAGGTTCTCTGTTAGTCCAGCGGTTTGGACTCAGACCTCCCACCACAGGAGCTCAGGCCCGACCTCTGGCCTGGGAACCAAGATCCTGCAAGTTTTGTGGTGCAGTAAAAAAAAAAAAAAAAAAAGGAAAAAAGGAACAAAGAAAGAAAAAAGGAGCAGTACAATATCAAAGAAGAGAAAACAAAATAAAATTAGAAAGATAAAAAATATATTAGGAAAAATAAAACTATAATTGAAACAACTGGTCTCTGGGGGTTCCTCCCACCTAGTTAGGTGTCCGTGGTCCCCCACTGGTGCCTGGTATGTGCCCTCGTTGTGAGGAGACACAAATTCCGTGTCCTCCTAGTATGCCATCTTGACTCCACCCCCTTAAAAATTTTTAAATAATAAATTTATTCAACTGAATGGTTCTGGAAAGAATCTTTTTTTAAAGGATGATATTATCTTAATTAAAAGAGCATTTATGTGTGAAAACATAAGGTCTAACGCACTTCTGCTTTACATATTATCCAGAAGCATGAACAAATTTGTAAGTTGTTAAATCATAATTATTATACTTTTTAAATTTCAATTTTACATTGTATCTGAGACTTCAGCTCCTCTTTCAAATTAATAAAGACCATAACACCGAAGCATCTTTTAACTTATCTAAGTGAATATACCTCATTTTAAAGAAAATTGCATCTCTATTTTTAAAAAAATTAAAATTAATTTTACAAAACTGTTTTAGAACTTAGGAAGAAGAATCTATTAAAGTGTATACAAAGAGTTTATAATGAAGATAGTTGTATAAGTGATTTAGAAGATACCCTCATTACTCACTCATTTCTAACCAAATTCTCATTAGCAACAACATCATCAAATCTCAGAAGTGTAGTTTGTTTTGATTAATTAATTCTAAAATGAGAGTTCAATTAACCAATTACTCAATAGTTTACATATTGATTTTCTTGTATTGCATTAAGTATAGTGCAGAATATATAAAGAAATACAAGACCTGTATCAGTACGAAGCTAATATCTTTTTTAAACACAAAGTTTATACATGAATTCAACTAAGAATCACATTTGATTTGTTAAGAAATTTACATTACATTATTATCAAATTTATCTTCTATAATCCAATTCAAAGCGTAGCGAGCTCTTTTAAATGCATGAAGATTGGCTTCTCATCTCTCTGTAAAACTTGATACCCTGATGATCATGCCATGTGTTCTCCTGAACAAAAATTCTATGAACAAGACTAGGGGAAAAAAGGAATTTAAGAGTGCTGAGCAATGAGAACTTTTCTCTGCCAAATCTGTGTTTGGCATGTCTTGCATAGGATACACTGTTCATGCCTTCAAAGAGTTATAAGCAGAGAAGGGGGATAGGAAGGTGACTCCAGGACAAATTTTACTTCATTTATTTATTCACTATCTAATCATTTATTCTTCCATTGATTCAGCCAATCAGCCATCATCACATAATTATATAATATTTAATATATAAAGCTGAATAATACCAGCTCTGATATCTAGTTCTTCACAACACAGCAAAAAAATAGTCAAACAGAACTAATTATGACGATCATAATAAATTCTATAAGGAAATTTGTATTGTGTTAACAAGAACAAAGAGAAAATTATTGAGTGACAAAAGACTCATCCAAGATTTGCATATTAAAGAAAAAGTCTGGACCTTAAAGAATGTATAATCCAAGAAAAGTTGAAAAGATAAGAAATACTAAGGAGAAAAAGAGAAATGTTTCATTTTTATCTTCATTAGTTGTTTAAAGAAATGCAGCTGCATAGCACAGGGAGATCAGCTCGGTGCTTTGTGACCACCTAGAGGGGTGGGATAGGGAGGGTGGGAGGGAGATGCAAGAGGGAGAGGATATGGGGATATATGTATAGATATAGCTGATTCACTTTGTTATACAGCAGAAACTAACACAACATTATAAAGCAAATATACTCCAATAAAGATGTTTAAAAAAATGTGAATTCCTAGAATTTCAGATAAAAATACAATATTTTAGATACCCATTCATTCAAATAATGTTTATTATTATCAACAGGGAATGTACTGGAAAATTCAAAAACGTTATCTTATTAGCACAGCAATACATTTGAAAGCTAAATATTATTTGAAAATAAGCCATTACTTTAAATAATTTTGATCAATATTGCTATGTTTTGGCTATGAATAATCTTGTCTGTTGAAGTCTATTAGTTAGGGTTCTCCAGTCCAGAGATACAGAACTAATAGGAGATATACATATACATACACACACACAGAGAGACACACACACACACATATACATGTATTTATAATTTATTATAAGAGCTATTATAAAGAATTGGTTCACAGGATTCTGGGAGCTGAGAAGTACAATCTGCCGTCTGCAATCCAGAGACCTGGGAAATAGTTTAGTTCAGTCTGAGTCCAAAGCCCTGAAAACTAGGAGAACTGATGGCCTAAGTTCTAGTTCAAGTCCAAAATCCTCAGAACTGGGAATGCTGATGGTGTTAGTCCCAGTTTAAGGGCAGGGGAAAGACTTATGTCCAGTTCAATGGTAAAACAGAGCAAATAAGAGATAATTTTCCCTTCCCTTTCATTTTTGTTCTACTCAGCCCCTCAACAGATTAGTTGATGCCCACCAACATTGGGGAGGGCAAATCTGCTTTACTCAGTCTACTGATTCAAATGCTAGTCTCTTCTGTAAACACCCTCACAGACACACCCAGAAGTAATATTTAACCAACTACCTAGGCATCCCTTGACCTAGTCAAGTTGACACATAAAATTAACCGTGGCATAATCCATTAAAAAAACTAATCAGTGAATGTGATAAAAACCATTAGCAACTTTAACCTTTTTTTTTTCAAGTTCTGAGTGAAGCATTAAAATCAAATGAGTTCAATGTTTTTACTAAATTTTAGCAATTGCTTGACTGAACTGCTAAATCAGTGTAGCTAACCTCTCAATCCAAAAGAGTTTCTGCTTGAAAGATATTCAAGGCACTTTCAATTTCCAAAAGTATCAAAATGATCCTTTTTTGCATTTGTTAAATGTGTGGTAAGGAGGAAAACTATGTGAAAATAATAAGTTCCTTCAACTAAAAATTAAACAGAATGAAAAAGAATGGAGAAATGTAGATATACAAGACCAGAGGAAATCATATCAATCACATATCCTTGTTTGTTCTTTGATCAAAGTTAATCTTAATCAATGAATTATTAGTAGGGATTTGAAAAAAATGAATCTATGTACTTTGAAATGGACATGTACAGAGGAATATTAAATGCAGTCCATTGTAAATGAGAGAGAAATATACAATTTTCCTGAAATGTATTTCAATGAGAAGATTTGGGATTGACAATAAAATGTTTCATAGTATATTTTCCTTTTTAGACTTTTAAAAGTTTAGGTTATTTTTAGATGTGGCTAATAATATATGTTCTTAAAAGGCATTCATATAATCTGCATACAGTATTTTGAAAATAATGCCATAGAGTTTTATTATAAAACAATTCATGATTCGATGACACTGCCTATTTCTTCTAGAGTTCTAATAAGTAATTACCATTTGCAAATGTTTTGTCTATTATGCTTCAACTGACAAAAATTCTCCATAAATATACCTATTATATATTTCTCTTTAAAAATGGTGTCTATGAACAACTCATTCTATAAAAGTATAGAAGATTAAAGCATACTACAAAATTATACTGATTCTTTTATAGTTTCAAACATGTTTCCATAATTTATTTTATGGTATAATTCTGTAACAGGTGTTAGAGATCATGTATTTCACCCCTCTCAAGGCCATCTGTTTCCACTGGCAGATGTACAACATTTGGTAGATATTAATAAAAAATCCATGCATCATAAAGGGATGAATATCATCCAAATTTAGCACAGCTCAAGGAAGACTATTGGTGGGAGAAACAGCTCTATAGATAATATTTTTGGTAGTGAGCTAAATATTAAATGAGAAGAAATGAATGAAAATGATTGAATATTATGTTTGCACAAAATTTGCCCTAAAAAACATGTAATTATAGAATGATGAAACCTAAATGTATCACTTATTCTAGTCCTCTGTCTCATGTATTCTTATAATATATAGTCCAAATGACAACAATACAGTTGGCCCTCTATATCTGCAGGTTCCACATCCGTGGATTCAACCAACTATAGATCAAAAATATTAAAAAAAAATCCAGAAAGTTCCGAAAAGCAAAACTTAAATTTACCACACACCCACAACTATTTGCATAAGCATTTACATTGTATTAGGTATTATAAGTAATCTAGAGATGATTTAAAGTAGATGAGAAGGTGCATGTAGGTTCTATGCAAATACTGTGCCATTTTATATAAAGGACTTGAGCGCCCAGTGAATTTTAGCATCTGTGGGAGGGTCCTGGAACCAGGCCCCCATGGATACTGAGGGATGACTGTATCCTTTGCTTCTGAGTGTTTCTAAGGCTGGAAATATCCCATGTTTGGTGAATTTTTTAAATTGCATGATTATAACATGCATTGCTCTAGAAAGGATTTTCCTTTTCTTCTGTTGGAGGTATTTTCCACTACCAATCTTAGACTACCTTAAAATACATTTTCAGCAGATTTTTCAAGCCAGGTAGGTCATATGAATTAAGGGTGTGTGATTAGAGATTCTTCCTGGTAGCTTTTTCTATTATGTCTCCCCGCCAGCTAAGGCTGAAACAACACTGATCTCTACTATCACCTTGCCTCTACATGGTGGGTTTTTCCTAACTTACCTACTGAGGAAGCTGGATTTTTCTGAGAAATCTATAATCTAACTTCCCTATGTATTATTTCCTGTCTCCCTTATCACCAAGGCTACCTGGCTCAAGGGTAAAAGCTGGTCTTAGTGCTCTCTGGTTTCTCTGAATTCCCTCTATCTCATAGTATGTATCCTCTGAAAATGTCCCTTAATTTCCTGAAAAGTCAGTCAAACATAAAAAAAAAAAAAGTTTTCTTCTCTCACCTAACTCTCTCATACACCAAGATTTTTAAATGTTCTTAACTGGGAAATTACTTCAGGTTGTCTTATTTAAAAATACATCTAAAACAGCCTTTTCTCATCTCTGTCCCTTCAGAGAAAGACACCACACACACACACACACACAAAAGATGAGAAAGAGGGGGAAGATGCCAGTAACACCTTGCAACCTGGATGGTGTCCTTAACATAAGTAAATCAAGGTAAGTCGGGTCAGAAATTATTCCACTCCTGGTGTCAGCGTGGGGGGTTATAAATTCTGGATTCTTTATAAGGGAACATATCCGAAAACTAGGCTTTGAATTAGAAGGTCCCACTGGAGAACAAGCGTGCTAAATGGATCAATGTGTCACGTAAATGAGAACTACAGGAAGAGCAAAGCATGTGCACACACTGTTGAGTTGTAGATATGAGAAGGGAAATCAGATATTACCAAGCCAATATTAAGTAGAAGCAAGAGCAATCCAAATATATGACTCTAGCTAAGATGAAGAAAGAACACAACTTTATAAAGTATTAAAAAACAATGAAATATGTAAGTTGTTTAACTGGACGCTTGACAGATTAAGTGCTTGATAAATAGCAACTTTCATTCTCTCTCCCTTCCTCCCATATCGCTTTCCTCATTACTCCAGAAAATTCTGGAAAGTCATCATATTCTAAATTCAGGTTTTCGTATTTGCAAGTTTAGTTTCTTGGGTTCTTCAGTTTCTAGGAAGAGGCTGATATATAAAGCAGAATGCAATATAGCTGATTTATGGTGATCTTTCAATAAAATAATAGTGCCCTTCCAAAAAAATAATATATGAACTGTAAGTTCTCCTTGCTGATATCAGGACACTTTGAAAATATTTTTCCTTCTCCTAATAAAGAGTAATAATAATAATAAATAATTCAGAGAGCCTAAGCAGAGGCTGCTTCTTTCTATGAATATAGCATTTACTTGTTATAGAAGTCATGATCTAGGCCTCTACCCATCTAGGGCTTCTGCTTAGAGTCTTGACTTAATACAGAAGCTCAGGTTCACCCTCCTAGAATTAGAGAAAGCCTCAGGTTTAGTTTCTAGATACTGGCGCTTGTATTGTCATTTGTACTAGTAAATCATGTATTCATTGTATCAATTAGTATTAGGTTCAGCTACAGAACAGAAAAACTAAAGTATCAGTGACACAAATAAGATAGAAATTTATTTTTTATCCTGTATATGTCCAGGTACTGGAGGCATTGCTCTCCAGTGTCTCAGAGACCTTGCTCCTTCTGTCCATTTGTCATATGTGGTCTTTATCACAGGTCTCCAGGTGTTTTGTTTTGCAAACTATGTTGCAAAAAGAAGGCAAAACACTAGAAGAGGGCAAGGAACACAATACATTATCTCTTGAAGGTTCCTAGACTTGACCACACAGCAGTTTTCTTATAATTCATTGATCAAACTTAGTTACATGTCTGTATTTATCTCAAAAAAACCTGAGTAATAGTCACTCTGACCTATGCCCAACTAAACATTTGGGTTTCTATTACTATAGAATGAGAAAATGGATATTATAGATAAGCCCACTTTGCCACACTCACTGACTGGTGTAAGCCCATTGTGTTTGTTGCTGTTGCTGTTGTTGTTTCCTCTTGTTTTCTGTGAGCACAGGCATGTTTTTAAAAAGGTGCTTATCGTGTATCCAGTATCTATTAGTAAGGAGGTAGAGATCCTTTCAATTTATTTAGTCAGCTATATGGAAGGAAACAGAAAACAAAATTTTCTTTTTCTGAGTGTATTTGTACTGTTAATTAGGAAATGGATTTCCTTCACATTCAGCCAAATTGTGGCTATGCCAGATTTTGGCTTTGAAAGGGTGGGGAGGGAAAGAACAGCCCCTGATGTCCGCTAAGGCATGGTGTTTCCTTGTGGAACAATAAAATAATATTAGACAATGCTACTATGAAACTAAGATGAGGCCAAACCAAAAGAAAAGCAGTCCATAATTATTTCAGCAAAGACAAAAACAATAACATTGTCAAACAACAGTGACCAATCATCTCCCTCTCCCAGCTAACACGAGTGACTGCTACTTTTCTAAGAATTACATTTAGCTCCTTTTCAACTTCCAGATAAAATTATTAAGATAACCAGTCATACAATCACCTCTCCTTTTTCTGACAATATCCAATCCAGAACAAAACTGTTTTCTTGCACCCTCTCCAAATCACTTTAAAAGCTCAAATCCTATATACAAGAAAGTCCTAACATTCTTAATGAGACTTCCCATACCCCCCACCCCATAGCTTGCTCACTCTCTTGTTTCAGGGAGCAAATAAATTCACCTTTGTTCAACTGAAATGTGCTCTGCTCTTTTTGAACTGAGGGGCATCAACATATATTTGTAATTTGGAAGACACCTAGTCCATTAAAGTTTATTTATTTTGATAGCTACTGTGATCCATTATGTGGAGGTTTTGCCATTTTATTTCATACAAGTAACTGATTTCTAGCATTTGGGAGATCTAAATAGTAGCTATGTATGTCCATAACCACATTTCTGTAGTAGCTTTCTATGGACAATGTTCCATATACATATATATTTTACTAACTAAAATAAATGATGTTACCAGTCGATATTAGGCTAATTTAAATTAGCCTAATTTAAATTGGGCTAATTTAAACCAAAGGATAGGATTTATAGTAAGTATTCCAATGCACCTATAGACAACCACATTTCAGATCATAGCTGGCTCTCAGGAAAGGACTAGAATTAGAAGCTGTATTGGCCTACTTTTTCTTTTTTCTATATACCTCTTTCTCTGTCTTTTTTTTTTTTTTCTTTCTTTAATGAGAATAGATTTTTCTACTTCTCCTTTTAAGTGTCAGGCTAGTAATAGCCACTCTATAGCTCCCAAGTTTATAAATCAGTCAAGACAACTCTTCAAAATAAATTAAATTACTTGGGTTTAGTCATGAAACCAAAGAAGAATACCGGATTTTCCCAATATGAGCCCAACCAATCGTGACAGGGTGAGTGGGCTCAAATTATAAAAGGCAGATTATTGGGTCTATTCATGGAGAAAATTGTCACCTGCACAGAAACCACTGAAGGATGGACTATAGTATTTCATATTTCAAATAATGGCAGGTAATTTTTATTTTGGTGGGATTTTAAAGTATTTTTTTATTTCACATTAATTGTGGGAAATTTGAAAAAAAAAAAGATATTTTGTCCTTCTGTTTTCCATGATAGAGTTAGCCCTCAATCTTCTCTTCTTTGCTGAAAATACTTCAGTAAGCTATGGATTGAAGGACTGAAAATAGAAAATGCCTAGAGAAATTGCATCCATTTATAGTATGTTTATTTTGGGGATCCCTAGAAAGATGGGAGGAAGAGAACTTGATAATAACAGTTTACAAGGGGCAAGTCACTTCACTCAGAAGGAAAAAAGGAAAGAAAATGGCAGAAGGTGACAGGAAAGAAAATGAGACCTATAGCTTATTTACAGACAGGAATTTAGAGAGATTATTTATGGCTCTTGTCTGTCACTGGGATTGTATACTAAGTGATGAGGCTCTGAAAGCAATGATAAGGGAGAAGAGAGCCATCTGTGAGTGGCTCTAACAGATTAGCGACCAACAGATAACACAGGATAACTGTTAACAGATAACTCAAGAGCTGCCAGATTTAGCAGACAGAGAAGAGGTAAAGAGAGTCTCTGACATGAACAAAAGGCTAGGACTTATCCCATTTTCTGGACACCACGTAAACGTCCCAGATTCTTGTGTGACTTTTCATAATCACAGCACAACAAACAATGAAATAGAATTGTTTGTCAACTTGTCAAGCTGTATTCTTTTTAAATGATATTTTTATTGAAGCATAACAGAGGATTGCATAAACCATATTTTTCATGAATTGCCAAACACAGAAAGATCAGCCCTTCTTGGGTGTCAAGCCAGCCAGCTTTTGGACTGGAAATTACACCATTGGCTTTCCTGGGTGCCCAGCTTGCTGACCACAGATAGATCTTGGTACTTAGTCTCTATAATTGCATGATTACATGAGTAAATTTCTCATAATAAATCTCAGTCTCTCTGTATATATAGAGATAGGTGGATAGATACAGATATATCTGTATCTATCATATCTCCTACTGGTTCAGTTTCTCTAGAGACCCCTGACCAATACAGCCACTCAGCTGACTTTTACTGGTACATGCACTCCCATGGGTCACAGCTTCTTTAGTTATCTGCAGACTCACCTTTGGCTGACTGGAACCACCTACTCAGGGAAGTTCTGTCCAGCTCCCCATCCCCACCTTTGACCATCAGACAATGATTAACTGACACATTGGTACCAACAGCTGTACCTCTTGGCTCACGGGAGGCCAATTTCATGTGCAATCTATGTTTCATACCATCATAGTGAGATCAGGTTAAGGCTAGTTTCCATCAGAGATTACATTCTATCTTTGCTTTTGGGCTCTGCTCAATCTCACCTTTCTCATTCTTCTTCCTGGGGAGAATATCCCAAATAAACAATTGAAAAAGAATCTCTTCCTCATACTCTTCCTCTAAGGACTTGAGAGAAGTTGTTCTAAGAAGCAAATTTTGCAGATGCAATTCTGGAGTTGTATAATTTACCAGATGAAGGCATTATCACTAGCAGTAGATGGAGTACTGATGGTCTTAGGCATGCTTAGGTAGTGTGATTGCTCATACTTTTACCTGTGGTGAGCTGGGATGAGATGCAAGTGGAATGAAATTCACTATCTGGTGCAAGTCTTGGGCAACTGAGAGGTATAGAAAAAAATGCTAATTACAAGGACAGTGGAACTGGAATTGCTGAGTCATTGAAGAGAGAAAACTACAAGCTTAGGTCTATGAATCAACACTTTAAAGCAAAGCAGGAAAATTCAAAAAGCCTCACATGCAGCATTTAAAGAGTCCGTCATGGGGGCTTCCCCTTCCCCAGTGGCGCAATGGCTGAGAATCTGCCTGCCAACGCAGGGGACACGGGTTCGAGCCCTGGTCTGGGAGGATCCCACATGCCACGGAGCAACTAGGCCCATGAGCCACAACTACTGAGCCTGCGCGTCTGGAGCCTGTGCTCTGCAACAAGAGAGGCCGTGATAGTGAGAGGCCCGCACACCGCGATGAAGAGTGGTCCCCGCTCGCCGCAACTAGAGAAAGCCCTCGCAAGGAAACGAAGACCCAACACAGCCAAAAATTAATTAATTAATTAATTAATTAAAAAAAAAAAAAAAAAGCTGAGATGCTTCTATTAAAAAAAAAAAAAAAAAAAAGGAGTCCCTCATCATATACAGCCCCTGGTCACAAATAGTTGAATGTCAGGCAAGGAATTTAATTTTACAAGTGGGAGAAATTCAAGGATGGCTGAATTCTAAGCCTTAATAATTCTATTATCTGAAATTTAGGGCCCTCATAGGGAAGAAGTAGGACTGTTAGACTTGGGTTGGAGATATACAAATAAGCTCATTTGAGAACCTTGAATCCTCAGATTTCCTGAACCCTCTAAGCCTACATTCTTAATTTCTTGCATTCTTAATATCTAAGAACTTACATTTTAATGCTAGAATTTGTACTTGATTCTATTTTATTGATTTAATTTATCTTCTAGACTTCTACATTTTATCTCTTTATTTTCTTGAAAATATTGGTCACATTTATTTTTAATTTTTGTTTAACTCCAAGACTAATTTTTCTGAAGGTCTGTTTCTGTTGTCTGTTTACTTTCTCTTGCTTTTATTTTTTAATGATTGATAATTTGTGAGTAAATGATTGGCATTATATATAACAAATTGTAGACATAATATTACATTTTTTATTATCTTACCTTTCTCTATGGAGGGTTTACTTTTGCTCTTGGGGGTTGTTTGGCTACAAGAAGGGTGTGTTAATATGATATATAAATGACCTATTTAGTAAGGGTAAGAAATCTGAAGCAAATAGCAAACAAGAGAGCAAAAAAAAAAATTAACTTCATCATTTTTTCATTTGTGCAGGAAAACCTATTGGTCCTCAGAGAAAATATTTCCCTCCTTTTAAAAATGGAGGCTTATGACAAATTCTAAGTTATGAATAGAATAGTCATAAAGCATAAAACATTTTACCTTCCCCAAATGCAGTTTGAGGAATTTTTGAAAGTTGAGGTAAAGATATTTTAGATGTTTGCAGTTGAGGCGGGTTAAGAATATCGTAGTAACTAAATCATATGAGTGTATAGACCAGGAGATAAAATGTAAGCCAGGAGAAACTGAAGCAAAATATTCCATCACAAGTTTGTTGGGGTAATTTTGATCAAGAGATTAAGAGGAAGAGCTAACAAAGCCACAAAATAGCCTCTGTAAAAACACATTAAAGAGGCTTTTGTAAAGATATTCCTCATAACAATGAAAAAAAGAAGTCTGGTTGTGAACAAAGTGAATGTTGAGGTCCAAAGAAAATTACCAAATGCCTAAACTAGTCATTGAAGGGTCTGGGAAGAACTATTGGAAGTGGATGATTGCAAAAAAAAAATAGTGATTTTGTGGTTTATGATAGCAGTGAATAGCTGATAGCTACAATTCTATGAAGACTTTGTAGAGCCATCCCATACCACAAATACAATCAGGGGCTATATAGGAAGTGACATGACAAATTTCATCTCAACAATGCAAGCAGGTACTAAGTATAGGGTTTGTTTGTCACAGTAGAGAATGGAGTTAAAGATAGTTCTGCCAAGCCTCACTCATTATAGTGATGGTCACTTTGTTGAGATTAATCTAAAAGCCATTTTTAAAGGATTCTATTCTTATAGTGAAGAGATTTGCTGTCTATTTCCTGAAACCAAGAAAATTTTTGTTGATTTTTGTTTTGCTATATACTTTTCTCAACTGGCTTTATTTGATAATCCTGAGTCAAACAATAAAACGAAATAACAGCACTTAAGACAATGTGTATGCATATATGGCACCCAAATGACCCTGAATTCCTAGCTTTATTATACATACATAAAATATGAGTATATATGCATAGTATGTAGGTTATATATGTATATATATATATCTTTCTGTGTATGTACGTGTGACCTAACGATGCATATGACAGCTCCCTACCCAACAAGAAATTATTTCACCCAAAATTTGAGACTGAGAAACTGCATAGATAAACCATAACTAAATATTATTCCCTTTTGGCTATGATTTTAATGGTGTGTCAGGCAACAGTTGCTGAGTGCCTACAGTACAACATACACTCTCCTTTGAATGAGGATAGAACCAGCACCATCCCAGTTCAAACAGCAACTCTGCAAATTAAGCCACATTGCTGCCATCTTCCAGAATACATGGCAATAATTAAATCTCTGGTATTTCTGATGTTAATGATACTCCTTGGAAGAGTGAGATGCATGACATAAAACTATATGCAGAGGCCCTGATAGGATGACCAACCCATCCCCATTTTTCTAGGATATCCCCAGTTTTAGCCCTAAAACACCCACATCCAGGAAAACTCAGTCCCAGGGAAACCAGGGTGCTTGGTCACCTTACTGGAAATAGTGGTTAAATAACATAGATAAAGCTTCTGCCTTTAAAAATCTTACATTTAAGTTTTGAAAAACAAACAACAAAATCTAGATGAATACATAAAACACTTTCATTTAAGCACACATAAGTGGTGTATGAAGTGAAAAAGAATGGAATCCAGGATGATTAAAGATTTTGGTGGTAGCAGCAAGGAATGTAACTTTGGCTGAGATTAAGAGAAGAAAATAATAATTCGATTTTAAAAACTAGTACCTCAAGTCAACCTCAGAAAAGTACTCAAGACACCTGTGTTTTATTCCCAGAATTGTCAATAATTAGCTGTGTGACTCTAAAAAGACACAACTTTTCTGAGCCTGAATTTCTTCACCTACAAGTTAAGCAAGACGGGCAATTTAATCTCTGTAGTTCTGCCTACGTCTGAAATTCTAGAATAGAACCTTTCCAATCAAGATTTAAATGATTATTATATCCTTGGACATAATAGACATCATGTCACCTATTTCTGTCCAGTTGCTACTCAAACAGTTAAGAAGTAGAAAGTAATTGGTCTTTTGCCTTTTGAACAGTGTTATTTATTGTTTCATCAGAAGTTACATGGGGAATAGACATTTATTGTCATGTCACATTTTACCCGCTGGGAAGGGATAGCAGCTAATAATGGAACTGTTTACAGCAAAATGCATTTGTACAAAAAACAGTTTGCCTTCTGTGTGAAGCTGATGAGGGATTTTGAGCTAGTTCATTTCCTCCTCATGACTTCTTAAAAAAGACTTTCCACTTGCTGGGCAATCATTTAAAAAGCAAAGTGAAGTTCATAGTGTTATATCTCTTGTGGCATATACAAAGAAGACAAAGAGCTTCTCAATGGTGGGATGTTTAAAACCGTTTTAGAGTGCAGTCATCATAAGCAATTATCTCCCCAGTGACCATTCTTCCAAGCCTATTTTCACTATACAGACTTATTAAGCCCATGTGCCTTAGAATCCAATGATCTGGTTTGGAACCAGCTCAGTTATTAGTTATGACACTGTACACAGAATAATTACCTTCTTTTGTAAAACAGAGATAATATTTCCTATATTATAGAGTTGTTTGGAGCTTAAGTGTGATAATACAAATAAAGTACTGAGCACAGTATTTGAAACATACTAACTCCCCAATAAATGTTTCCTAGAACCATGATTATTTTAAAACCCAAAACCACTCCTGTAAGACAGGTTATAATAAAGCAGTGGCTCACCATGTGGCACTACTGAGCAATCTTTTAATATATCTAAGCCACTTTTATCTATTATGCCAGTGCACTTCTAAATGTGGTATATTTCATCATGGTCATAGGTTAGACCTTGGATTTCAGCAATTTGAGACCATGGCTGTCTCTTTTAAGTGTGGTATAGATGCATATAATGAAGTAACTATTTTTAGTCAGCAGTAAGTGCATATCAGCAAACATTAAGTGGACGCTGGGACCATGAAATATGTGAACATTAGGATATGTGTTTAAATGTTGACATCAAATATAAAAGAGTTTAATTGTTTTAGAAAAAATAGGACTGTCATATATTATAAGTAAAATCAGTTCTTTTTCTCTTTATTATTTCATTTTACTTATGAAAACAGGAAAATTGTTCACAGTTTTCTAGAAAGAAAATTATTTTACACAGAAGAAAGCAGTTGATTTGAAACAGAAAATAGTTTTCAAAACCCAAGCTCAAGATTAAAGTCTTGATATTTATAAGAGCGTTGCCTTATATAAGGTTAAAATTATTGTTTTATAGAAACAAATAAGGATTAAACAACACAAAACTGTGAAATTTCTTTAATCGTAGAGAGTAGAATGCATTCATACTGCTTTCTGTTTTATTTTTGCCTACAGATTTGGTAGAAGAAAGTGAAATTTTAAAGATTTAATATCTAGTTTTGCTATTTTAAGAGGATTAGCTCCCTGTGCACAGTTCCCATGATCTAATGGCACCTCCCTGAGTCTTCAAACCATCACTAACCTTTACTATTTCAACAGTACCAGGGGAAGAATGCATTTGTTTCATATTTCTATTCCAAGAAACAAGGTGTTTTCTGATCACATAAATGTTTCACATCCAGGAACTATCTAGAATAGAGAATTTTTTGAAAATACATCACTATAAGTCTCAGTAAAAAAATGAATTTGACATGACACTGAAAAAAAGGCTACATAGAAAAATGCACAACAAAAACTTCCTTTGATAAATAATTTAAAGTTTTAATATTATTAAAAGTTTAGGGTTCCCTGGTGGCGAAGTGGTTGGGAGTCTGCCTGCCAATGCAGGGGACACAGGTTTAGGCCCTGGTCTGGGAGGATCCCACGTGCCGCGGAGCGACTGGGCCCGTGAGCCACAACTACTGAGCCTGCGCGTCTGGAGCCTGTGCTCTGCAACGAGAGAGGCCGCGATAGTGAGAGGCCCACGCACCGCGATGAAGAGTGGCCCCCGCTCGCCGCAACTAGAGAGAGCCCTCGCGCAGAAACTAAGACCCAACACAGCCAAAAATAAATAAATAAATAAATAAATAAATAAATAAATAAATAAATAAAAAGAACTTGCTTCCTTTAAAAAAAAAAAAGTTTATATATATATATATAAATACTAATAGAAGAGCCTATCCCTTTTTTACTGATCCTTAGAAATTTCAAGCTTTCTACTCTCCCTCTACTGAAAGCATGTATTAATTAGTATTTCCATCATTTAAAAAAAATCGTGTATTACCTCTTGGAAATTTGTCACCAGGTTTAAAGAAAATAGTAGTAGTAGTATTCAGGAAAAGAAAGGTTTATTCCTTTTGTGCTTATAATGCAATCAAGTTTTAAAGGATTCCCATTTCTTCTCAATTAAAAACTCTTTAGACAAAGATAATTTCTGTGCATATATGAATATCACTTTGTGGTTATTCTTGGAATTTTTTGGTATTCTTTACATCTGCCTTTGGGGATGTGGGGCAGATACTGTAGTTTTACCAATGGTACAATAAAACACAGAATTCAATTAAATAATCAAATAATTGAGGCAGTACATGAAAAGGTAATATGTTAATATACAAGTATAAATAATTATCTTGTTATAATGTTGATAACTCATGTCTTCATTTATCTATTCATCCAACTACAGTAACAGAGGTAAAGAAAGGAAGAAGAAAACTCGTGTCTTCAAAAATATCTCAGTTTGGCGCATTTCATTAACTGCTAAAGCAAATACATGTATCAAGAAGATTTTTATACTATGTATGTATAATATTCCATGTATACATATATATTCTATATGTATTCCATGTTTAAATATATTTATTTTGTATATGTTTACTTATGACTATATAAAATATTTACATTTCAAATTGTATATATTTTAATATATAATAATTATCATTAATAGCTGGCCAATATCATGAAGTACATCTCTAATCCACAAATTTTAGTAAGGGTATAACTGAGGCTCAAAGAAAATCAAAACTTTCTCTCAGAAGCATACAATTAGTGAGTCTCCAAACCATACAATATAAATTCATCATTGATTCTCAAACTTTTAAGGTCATAATTTCTTTTGATAAATAGAAACTATTATCCTTGTTTTAAATATTCTGATGTATCTCTTCCACTGCAATATCCCAATTTGTTTCTCTTTGAGAAGATAGTATCTTTTCAGCATCCCTACAGTCTAGAAAATTTTGTACAGCATGGCTTAATTCTTATTGCTTGAAATATAAGGTAATGCTTTCCATTTATAACATAAATTACATGATAACATCTATTCTTAAAAAAGCATACTCCTAGCCTTTATAAAATACCAGTACCTTCCCACAGGGAGAAAAATTATAGAAGCTAGGCCTTCTCTTTCTTATTTTCTTTCTTCTGTACCACATTATTCTGTTAGCAAAAAATCATCTTCTTAAATGATCATCCACTAAAAAGTTTTGAAGTATCTCATATGTGTAGGGTTATTCTGTATTTACCTTGTTTTTGAGGTGATGGCACATAACAGGGTGGTGAAAGTTGTTATAATAACATTAGTGGCTGTGTTTGAATGAAATATTGGGATTTTGTCATTTACGGAGCATTTTCTATGCGTCAGGAACATGGCATAATTACACTGCTCTAATAATCATAACACTAAATGGTATATATTACTATCCTGATTTTTTTGAGATAAGAAAAATGAGTTTTAGGAAGTCTAGAAAATTCTCAAGGCACTAATGGAAGAAATATGTTTTATGGTTTCCTGATTTAAAAGGTCTCTGCTTTCTGTTATGCCATGCTATATTATTAAGAATTAAAGGGTTACTTTTTGAAGTTTGGTTTATGACACTAGTATTCTGTCAGTGATGGGTCTTTATAAAAATTACCATTAAATATAAATAAACTCTTGCACCAATTCAGTTTTAATGAAGAATTATCTCTGGGTACGGGGTCATGGAACACACATTTAAAAATTCTCCCGAGGTTAATGTGATGTACAGATAAGTTTGAAAACTACTCAGTCTTTTGCAAAATCTAATAATCCCATTTTATCCATACTTTGACACGGCTGTATACATGCATAGAGTCACAGAGTTAACACTTTCTTATTCCATATAGAAATACAGAATTCCTAAGTCAGTAGGGGCACTAAAATTGGAGCAATGATCACAGCATATATGTTTTGTTTACTCAAGATTGCAGTATGTTGCTAGTGAGTAACCAAAAATTTGAAGGAACTTGTTTCATGATAATGAAAAAAGTATAGCAATCTTGAAGAGAAACACTACTGGGGTTTTCATTAGGCAAAGATTCAAATAATCAAGAGTTATTCTATTTTACACTTAAAGACCATCATACTATCAATATTCCTACCATATTACAAAGGCTGTATAAATCTGAGCCAGGATCAAGTTTTCATTGATGAAAAAGAAAATATTTTTCCTTTCAGTAGACTTGCTTATTATGAAAGAAGCTCTTTCTTTTTCTTCCTTCCTTTCTTCCTTCCTTCCTTCCTTTCTTTCTTTCCTTCCTTACTTTTTTCCTTGAAGTAATTTTAGATTTACTGAAATATTGCAGAAAAGGTACAGAGTTCCCATATATCCTTCACCCAGCTTCCCCTAATTCAAATAAGTTATATAACCAGAGTAAAACGGCCAAAGCTAAATAAATAATGTCTGTCCAATATTAGTAACTAAACTACAACTTTATTTGAATTTTAGCAGTTTTTTAATTGTTAGTTTTTTCCTGTCCCAGAATCAAACCCAGATCACACATTTCATTTAGATTTCATGTCCACTTAGTGTTATTAGCCAATCCAGAAATGTGCCATAATGTTTCATAGTTGTTCTCTTCAATACTTTTGAAGAGTACTGTTTATTTTGTAGAATGTCCTTTAATTTGGGTTTGTTTGTGTGTATTTATGGTATATCTTTCAATCCTTTTACCTCTAAGCTATACATGTTTTTATATTTATAATTGATTTATTATATACAGTATGTAGTTGGGTCTTACTTTAAAAGGCAGAACATATTTCTTTTAACTAAGATGTTTAAACCATTCCTATTTCAATCTTATTATTGATAACCAGTTTAAATCTATCATCTTTTGAATTGTTTGTCAGATAGTTTCAACATTTGTGTCAGATCAGAGAGTCTATTTCTGAAGATACTGTCTCTCAGAAGATTGTTGTTTTATCCTATCTTTTAGAAGCCTTGTCTTTTTTTTTTTTTTTTTTTTTTAAACTGATAGCCAGATATCTGTATGAGAAAGTAGAGACTGAAATAAATGGGCACTTCTTTACTTCTGGGCCTCTAGGGTGCAAATTTGGGGTAATCCACTTATGATTTATTATTGTTGTTGTAAACAATAATTTATATTTTTTAAAAATTCAGAAACAAGAAAAACAATGTATATTTACTTCCAAATTTATTATTTCCTGTGATTTTCATTCTTTTATGTACACACGGTTAAACAACCAATGGGTCAAAGTAGAAATCACAATAGAAATCAGAAAATATACAGAGATAAACAAAAACGAAAACAGCACATTCCAAAATGTGTGGGGCGAGGCAAAAGCAATGCTCATTGGGAAATCTATAGATTTAAATTCTTAAAATAACAAAAGAAGAAAGATCTCAAACCAACAGCCTAACTTTACACCTTGAAGAACTAGAGAAAAAAAAAAAAGAGCAAAGTAAATCCAAAGCTAGCAGAAGAAGGAAATAATAAAGATTAGAACAGAAACAACAAAAAAAAATAGAGAATAGAAAAACAATAGAAAGAACCAATAAAACCAAAATTAGTTTTTGAAAAGATCAAGAAAGTTGACCAATATTTAGCTTGACTCATATAAAGAAGTAAAGAGAGAAGACAGAAATAAATAAAATGGGAAATGAGAATGGGGATATTACTATTAAACTTACAGAAATAAAAAGGACTGTAAGATAATACTAAGAACAATTATATGTCAAGAAATTGTTCTAGATAAAATGGATAAATTCCTAGAAACACATAAAATGCCTAAATTGACTCAAAATGAAGAAAACCTCAACAGACCAAACAAGAGACCAAATCAGTAATCAAAAACCTCCCAGCAGGGGGCTTCCCTGGTGGCGCAGTGGTTGAGAATCTGCCTGCTAATGCAGGGGACACGGGTTCGAGCCCTGGTCTGGGAGGATCCCACATGCCGTGGAGCAACTGGGCCCGTGAACCACAACTGCTGAGCCTGCGCGTCTGGAGCCTGTGTTCCGCAACAAGAGAGGCCGCGATAGTGACAGGCCTGCGCACCGCGATGAAGAGTGGCCCCCACTTGCCGCAGCTAGAGAAAGCCCTAGCACAGAAACGAAGACCCAACATAGCAATCAATCAATCAATCAATCAATAAAAATCTTTGGAAAAAAAACCAAAAAAAACCTCCCAGCAAAGTCCAGGACTAGAAGGCTTTACTAATAAATTCTATCGAATATTTATAGAAGAATTAAAACTATTTTATCTCAAATGCTTCTTAAAATCAGTAAAAGAGGATGGAACACTTCATAACTTATTCTGTGAAGCCAACATTACCCTGATACCAAAGCCAGGTATAAACATCACAAGAATAGAAAACTACAGACCAATATCCCTTATGAGTATTGATTAAAAGTCCCTCAACATAACTAGCAAACCAAATCTAACAGCGTTTTAAAAGAATTATATACCATAACCAAGTGAGATTTATGCCAGAAATACAAGGTTGTTTCAACATAAAATGATCACTGTAACACATGACATTAACAGAATTAAATTTTTAAAAAAAGATCATCTCAATTAATGCAGAAAAGTCATTTTTCCAAATCCAGCACCCTTTTTGTAATTAAGAAAAAACACTCATATCTACAGATTACTGGATCATTTGTATAAGCATACAATAACCAAGATGATTCTCTAATACAAGCATCACGAAGTCTGTTTCTGTGACTAAGTGAGGAGAATGGGGGTGTGTGTGCATCTCTGGGGAGGGGATACAATAATGAATACATTTCTTCACATTCAAATCTATCAGCTCTGCTACCAAACAGCTTTGTAACCCTGAGCAAGACATCTTGGATATTGGCATCCTTGTCTGTAAATAACATCCTTCCTATATTAGATATTATGAGTCACCAAAATTACAGGAGGTGGGAGGAAAAGAAGCAGACTGAGTAAAGTTGCAAAGCAGAAGAAAAAACACTCATAAAAGCAGGAAAAGAACAGATCTTTCACAGCATGATAAAGGGAATTTATTTTAAAAAACCAAAAAAACAAAAACCAACATCACAGCAAACATCATACTCAATGATGAAAGACTAAAAGCCCAATGGAGAACGGTACATAGCACAAACACAAAAACTAATAATATACTATATAAAAAGAAAATATCAATAATGACAAGAAAAATGAAAATATTTCTTACTCAAGTTAATAAATCATAATTACAAATATTTCTTAATAAATAAAAGCTGTCAAAATAAAAATTGTACGTTACCTTGTAGTAAACAATTAATTCTTTATATATAAAACCTATAGGATATGAAAAAGGTAACAGTCAGAACAAAAATTACAGTTTGAAAGGCGTTAAAATAAAAACAAGAAATATAGAGAAAATGAATATGCTTTCATATAAAGTGAGTGGAAAAATAGCTAAGTAAACCAAAAGGAAGTAGAGACACAAATAATAAATAGTGGAAAGTAACTGGAAAATGTAATACTATTATAGTTAAATATTAAAAACAATATTTCTTTAAAAAGTCAAATAAAACTTTAGGAACTATTTTTATAAATGGATCAAAGGCAGAAATTAACAATATCTAGAAAGAATTATGTAACTACAGATATAAAAGCATTTAAAATTTATAGAAGTGATCTGTACAGCTTTATACAAATTAATTTTAAAGTCTAATTAGAAAGAAAATTTTCTAGATAAATTTAACTGGCAAAATTAACTAAAAAAGAAGTAGAAAGCTTGAAAAATAAACAGTAAAAAAATAATAAAAGAAATTATTAAATACCTACAAAAATAGGCACTGAGCTTAGATGGTTATAGAGGTTGACCTTAGATCTTATTAATGGAGCTCCAAAGCACAGAAGAAAGGTTGGAAAATTATAGATAATGATTTGAACATAACTCTGAAACTAGAACCAATAAAGGAGAGAACAAAACAATGCTAGAGACCAGTATCACTTTAGAAAATTCATGCAAATGACACACTGCAAAACATAGTTCAAAGTCATTTAAATAGCAGTACATCTTGACCAAGTATTTGCTTAGCTATTCAAAGATGCTTTGATATTACAAATTTTACCAATGCAATTCACTTCATTATCAGTTTCAAGGTAAAGTGCTCAGAGTCTACTAGTGTAGAAATAACTTCTCTTGTACCAACTCTTTCAGTCAACAACTATAATCTCTGGACAAAGTACAAATAGCTACTTGAAAGCATTGGAAAATCTTCAAAAGTAAGCAGACACTGGATGGCAGTCTACACTTGGGATAAGGAAACAACATTGGTGGGTACTGGCCACTAAACTCAAAATTTTTTCCAGGGCTTCCCTGGTGGCGCAGTGGTTGAGAATCTGCCTGCTAATGCAGGAGACACGGGTTCGAGCCCTGGTCTGGGAGGATCCCACATGCCGCGGAGCGGCTGGGCCCGTGAGCCACGGCTGCTGAGCCTGCGCTTCTGAAGCCTGTGCCCCGCGACGGGAGGGGCCGCGATAGTGAAAGGCCCGCGCACCGCGATGAAGAGCGGTCCCCGCACCGCGATGAAGAGTGGCCCCCACTTGCCGCAACTGGAGAAAGCCCTCGCACGAACCAAAGACCCAGCACAGCCAAAAATAAAATAAATAAATAAATAAATAAATAAATAAATATAGTAGCTATTAAAAAAAAAAAAAAAAAAAAAACCCAACTAAACTAAAAAAAAAAAAAAAAAAAAAATTTTTTTCCAGAGAGTAAGCTAAGTCTTACTGGCTTGAATAACAAGAGGACAGAGATTGAGGTAAAACAGCAACTGAAAAGGAAGAAAAATAAATCATAGAAAGAGAGAGCCATAGGTTTTAGCCTCAAATTTTCTAAAATATCTCTGCCCAAATCTCAAACTGACTCCTAAATTATGTGTGTGGGGAAGACTTCAAGAAGCTTAGCTAAGAACCAAAGAAATAAACAGAGAAATTCTGCTACAACCTATGACAGGGAAGACAAAACTTAGAGTTAGAGTCTAGCCAATTTCACCAGTTTTCTTAAAAAGAGAAATCAACATTTTTCAGAGAAACATAATAGAATTTAGAGCTTATACTATGTATCACTCATAATATCTAGGATACATTTCAGCATTACTAAGTGTAGGAAGAAATAGGAAAATGTCACCAAGATTTAAGAGGAAAGGCTATCAGCACAGGCTAATCTAAAAATGATCCAGATGTTGGAATTAGCAGACAATTATTTTAAAATAGCTATTTTAACTATGTTCAAAGGCATGTGCTGAGATAGATTAGAGTTAAATAAATGGAGCAATATACATTGTTCATAGATAGGAATATTCAATATCATGTCAACTTTATCCAAGTTGATCTACAGGTTCAATGAAATACCAATCAAAATCCTATCAGGCTTTTTCTTTTGTGGAAGTTGACAAGTTGGTTCTAAAATACGTATGGATTCAAAGGACCTGGAATGTATAAAACATCTCTGAAAAATAAAACAACTTGGAGAACATACACTACCAGATTTCAATGTTGACTACATAAAGCTTCATTATCAAAACATGGAAGCTTCGGTGTGAAGAGAAGAAAATTGATCAATGATACAGAAAAGAAAGTCCACAAATAGATTCACACATATATGCTTAATTAAATTTGACAATGAAGCCAAAGCAATTCAGTGGAAAGAGGATAGTAAAAAAATGATGCTGGAAAAAATGGATAACCATATATAAAAAAACATGAACTTCTACACTTAACTAGCAACATATACCACAGATAAAACAAAAACAAAAACAAACTCAGATTAGACTATATAGCCAGAAATTGCAAGGAAAGGGATTGTCACCCAGAGCCTGTAGAAAGGACCACAGTCTTACCAGCAGCTTGATTTTAGCCATGGAAGCCTGTTTTGGAATTCTGATCTATGGAAATGTAACATAATAGATTTATGTTGCTTTAAGTCACTAAGTGCATGGTAATTTTTTACTATAGTGACAAAAACTTGATACAAAACCTTTTGGTGCATATAACATGCCTATAAGCTCTCTTTTCTTTTTTCTTTCTTTCTTTTTTTTTTTTTTTGATTCAGTAAGAATGCAATGAGTGCAGTCAGTAGTAGTGGGAAAAACAGTCAAAGTCAGTAAAAAATGCTAAAATCTGATTGTGAATCTCTGTTTTCATAGTCATTATGCAGATGTTATTTTCTTTAGCTGAAATGATGGAGTTGTTGCCCCCAACAGACTTGCATATTATAAGTGTAGACCACTGGGAAGATCCATCTAATAACCACAGTGTACTGATGGAGTAGTTCTTTTCAGCTTACCAGTAGGAGGATGAAATCAACTTCTCTGAAAACATAATGAGTCCAAGGATAGAGTCACTAATCAGAAATGAGCTGAACAGGACATGGAGTAGGAATAGGCTCATTGGGGCAAAAGGTCTAGTTCAAGATATGACCGAGTGGAAAAGAGAATGAAGGTCCAAATACAGTAGTCTAAAGATATAACTGGGGCTAAAAGACTCTTTTGAGATTGTTCAGGATTGCTAGCTCAGCTTTTTCTAATAGGAAAGAGGCACAACCCCGGCAATTCTGAGGAGTACGTTGAGGCCTAGCAATGACAAGCCATAATTTTTTGCAGCTTTACTCTGTTGACAGCTGAAATGAAAAGCCTGTTAGTGTTCAGTAACAGGCCATCGTTGCTATGAAACTTTTCAGATACAAGGAATATTAAAATCCTTGGCTCAGATAACCAGGGAGAAATAGTTTAGGTCTAATTACTTGTTATTTTTACCTATTAAATATTTACATCCATGGTATTAGGAATTTTTAGAGGTAGAAGAAAACTTAGAGATCATCAAGAGTTTCCCTACAGAACACTGCAACCACTAGCCACACTGGCTATTGAGCACTTGAAATGTGGCCAATCCAAACTGAAATGTACTGTAAGTATAAAATATTCACCAGCTTTCCTAGCCTTAGGATAAAAAGGAGAGGAATGTAAAATGCCTCATTTTACAACTTTTTTCAGAAATTGACTACATGTTGAAATATTAATTTTAGATTTACTGAGTTAAACAATATATATAAACCTAGGGAGATGGTTTCTTCTTTGTATCTTACTCTCATTTCTTAGATCATCCTCCTGTTTAGATGGTGACTTTGAAGGATGAAATAAATCATACACTTGAGAATGTATTAAAGGAAAGTTCCCAAAATTTGAAAGCTGAGATTGAGGCAGAGGCATAGAGAAATTAAGATATTAGGAAAGAGACTTCTATTTTTCAGAGTCTAGTGTATATTAATCGGCAATATTGAGACTTGTTTAGCAAAATGTCAACATTGTTAATTTCCCTGCTTAATGTTATGTAACAAATCCAACTATATGTATTTTTAAAAATTTCTTCTCTATTTTCACAACTCTTATGGACCTTATTTTCTATTATATATTATAAGAACGTCCTAACTCATGCCTCTGAATATGTTAAAATACCTTATCAACCTATTCTCTGTATAAATCTCAGAGTAATCTTTCTAAATTATAAATTTATTATGCCATCCTCTGGATTAAAATATGTGGAAACATTTCCTTCACCATGTGGCAAATAAAATCTCATCTAGAAATAAAATGCAATTCTAGCTTATGCACCAGTACTTCTCAATACCCTAATTCCATGCTAAACTGCAAGTAGTTCCCCCTAACATACGTTCATCCATTTCCACTTGCCTGGGATAAAATGCAGCGAAGAGGTCTTAGTAAATCCAGTCAAATCAAAGTGGTCTTAGCAAATTACATCATATCAAATTAAGGCAAACAGAGCAAGCTAACTCCTGCAAAGAAAGATCCTAATGAGAATATTTTTTAATAAGTAGGGTGGGCAGAATTTATGAATTGCATATTTTTCTGTTATAATTTACCACACACAAAACTTTTCTTTAGCCAAAACTACTTTTTATAATTAGTTCTTGCATTTTTCATGGTTGATTACAGGCAAGATGAACATATCCTGATCTTGAGGGTGATTTCAACATAAATGCAACTTTACTTTGATGTTAAATCTTCCTTGAATTTTCCTACTCTGGACTTTTATTTGATACTAACAGATTTTAAACACTCTTGCACTGTTGGTGGAAATGTAAATTGATACAGCCACTATGGAGAACAGTATGGAGGTTCCTTAAAAAACTAAAAATAGAACTACCATACGACCCAGCAATCCCACTACTGGGCATATACCCTGAGAAAACCATAATTCAAAAAGAGTCATGTACCAAAATGTTCATTGCAGCTCTATTTACAATAGCCAGGACATGGAAGCAACCTAAGTGTCCATCATCGGATGAATGGATAAAGAAGATGTGGCACATATATACAATGGAATATTACTCAGCCATAAAAAGGAACGAAATTGAGTTATTTGTAGTGAGGTGGATGGAGTTAGAGTCTGTCATACAGAGTGAAGTAAGTCAGAAAGAGAAAAACAAATACAGTATGCTAACACATATATATGGAATCTAAGGAAAAAAAAAAAAAGGTCATGAAGAACCTAGTGGCAAGATGGGAATAAAGACACAGACCTACTAAAGAATGGACTTGAGGATATGGGGAGGGGGAGGGGTAAGATGGGACAGGGTGAGAGAGTGGCATGGACATATATACACTACCAAATGTAAAATAGATAGCCAGTGGGAAGCAGACACATAGCACAGGGAGGTCAGCTCGGTGCTTTGTGACCGCCTGGGGGGGTGGGATGGGGAGGGTGGGAGGGAGGGAGATGCGGGAGGGAGGAGATATGGAAACGTGTGTATATGTGTAGCTGATTCACTTTGTTATAAAGCAGAAACTAACACACCATTGTGAAGCAATTATACTTCAATAAAGATGATTAAAAAAAAAAAACTTGTACTTTATTTTGCTGATATTTGTTATTTCCCTAACATTTTCATAACTTTTAATTTGCTTTGACTTTAACTCTGGTCTCAACCAAGTCCAGAAACTCTTTTAATTTCCAAAAATTGCAGTTTAACATGTAGTTATGACTTTGTGCTCATTTTTGTTCATTTTTATGATATATGTCTTTATAATGGAATACATGGTTATTATATCACATAGTTACCCTGCTTACCTGTATGAACATTATTAAGAAAAAAAGTAAATTATCTGTATCTTCAAAATTATTAAGCATCTTGTTAAAAGTATCATGTTTTATAATCAACTTTAATTCACATTATTTACTTAATTTTATTCACTATTTTAGTATAAAATCATGCCTCCAAAAATCATACTTTATGTTTGTTCATTTATTTGGATGATTAATAAACATTTACTACTTCATCATATTTCTTATGTTGCCATCTGCTGCTTTCTGTTAAATCTAGAAATACCATGAAATTTATGACTGAAGGCTTTCTCTGTGCAACTGAATTGTGACTCCACAAAGTAAAAAAACTAGCCATTTTAAAATTTGTAATCCACCATACGTACATTGGCTTTTGCTTTGAGATCAAAGATTAGAATATTTTTCCAAATAAATTTATTAAGTATAAATATTAATCTACTTTTTAACCTAGGTATTTTCTATTTACAGAATCTGTAAAATTTTCATTTAGAGAAACAGCAATACTCCTTTTAAAATAAATTATTTAAGATCTTGTATTTGATTTCTGAACTATATAATCAATACATATAAAAGAAACATTGAACTCTTGCCTAAGGCTAATATGATCTGCAGGTGTAATTACACATTGTAAGCCGAAATATATAATTCAAGAAGCAGGTGATTCAGTTGAAAATACTTACAGAATATGTAAACTGTTTAAAGAACTTGACTTCTATTTTATTTAGAAGTGTAAGTTTTATCTCACTGAATTAAATTCATGACCAGTAGATCAAGCCCAACAATTAGAGACACATTTGCAATAAACAAAGACTCATGAAGGATGGATAGGTTTGCCAAAGGACGAGAATTTCCCAAACCTTGGACAAAAGGTATAGAGAAATAGTGGAGAAATGCAATTTGTAATCAGTCTAAAAATGGGAACTGGAAGCTATGTTTTAAATTAGTATTTTTATTCTATATACTACTGTATGGCATTGCATGCCTTTGGGGGGAAGGAAACAGATCACATTTTTGCTCTACACAATTATCACCATCAGTAGTGATGGGGTGGATTGGAGCTAGGAGGAGATGGAGATAAGAGAATCCTATTGGAATAGTGAAAGGCAAAGATTAATGATAATCCAAATGGTAGAAGCACAAGAAGGACATTGAAAAAAGACACAAAACATTGAAAGTATAGGATAAGTAAAATTCAATAAATGATAGAATGTATTGGGTCAAGAAGGTAAAAGAGTTTTCTATGATTCTTGGAGTTTTAAACCTGAGAAGTGACTATGGTGTTAACATTATCTAAAATTTGCAACACCAGAAGGCAGGTTTCTGAGAGGAAAATGTTTTTACTTTTAGTTTTATTTAGCTTTATTTTCACTGAATTGGAGCAGAGCAGCTGTCTCTGTGATTTGACAATTTAAAAGGTATTTCTGCCTTTATGACTTCAAAATACTCTTTAATATTAGAAAAATGTCATTTTTAATAAATGTCCAGGTAGAACTAACAGAAAAAAGTATTTCACTCAACCTGCCAGCACAATTAGCAAAATTACAAGGGAGATATGCAAAATTGAGAATAATTAATGATTGCCATTCTAATCTTAATATTTGTTGGAAGTAATATAAAATGTTATAATCATTTTGAAAAGAAATTTGGCAATTTGTTTCAAGACCCAGTAACCTAATAAAACTACATATGGGAAGAGTAGCCCTCCCAAACTGTTTGACACCTAATAAAAATTGGCATACAAAACATTTATCAATTAGTATTTTCGTGTATTTTTCTACAGACAAAAACGTTTGTCTTTCCGAACACAGAATATACTTCTTTGACTCCAATTATACTCATAGTAAAATCTAAATACAGCTTAAATAACTGCTTTAAAATATAATGTGGATTTTAAGGATATTAAAACTAGAACACTGATAATGTATAAGAAAAATCAGAAAATACATTGGAAATTCTTTTTCTTTTTTTTTTGGCTGCACCACGCAGCTTGCAGAATCTTAGCTCCCAGACCAGAAAACCAGGGATTGAGCCCAGGGCCCTGCAGTGAAAGCACCGAGTCCTAACCACTAGACCACCAGGGAATTCCCAGAAATTACTTCTAAAAAAACTAGTACTTCAACAACAACAAAAATTCAATAGAGATGTGGCAATATTTTTTGAAATCTAAAACTAATATTATAAATAAATTAAACAAGAATTGGTAAGGGAGTGTTGGGAAGTAAACAGTAAATATACCCTAAAGTCTCTGCTCGTATGTGAAAGAGGCTATGAATGCATTTGTTTTAATGTTAACTAAAATAAATGAAATAAATACATTCACATGTAAATACATTACAAAATGATTATAAGTAGTATCCAGAAACATAAAAGAAGGAGGTAAAATTTTATTACTGATGCACCAATGGTTCTCAAATTTTGGAGTATCTCAGAATCTTTTGGTATCATTGTTAGAATTAAATAGTCCTAGGATTCACTCCAAGAAATTCTAATTTTATTGTCCTTGGGGGAGGCTAGGCTATCAGCATTTTCAATAAACAATTCAGGTTAATTCTGATACACATAGTATTGGGACCCAATACTTGAAACATACTGAATTTGAAAAGGAAGAAACCGTGGAATTTCCATGATTTAATTAATGTAACTCAATTGAGAATTTAAAAAACAGAACTAGAAAATATGATATAGAAAAAAATAATAAGACTAAATACTCTGTTGTTGCAGTCAGCACTTATAAAATAAATACTCCACATCCTTCCTATTTCTTCACATCAATAAACTTGGATGAAAGTTGTAGATATGTTATTGGTACAATTAGTCACATTTCTTTATACTAACAGCAAGAGAATCTGCAAAATGTGGTGTTTCTTTATAATTCTTAATAGTACTGGAATTCACACTTTTCAGAAATTTTGAATTGTGGTTAACTTGTTAAAAATGGTGAATCAGCAACAAATGATTGCTATCTGATACAGCTCCCAAAAAGAAAATATGGATGGTATTATGAATACCTATTAATATCTGAAAAATAGAAATAAATTGGCAATCTTGCTTCTAGCATTAGATAATATCTATCAATGGAAAATGAATATGCATTTTTTATAAATGTATAAGAATGGCTGCTTATTTAAATAATAATAATAATAATATCCATCTATCTCTAAAGTATAGATATTTTTTCTACTTCTAACTGGGTAGATGTATGTTTAGTTTCCTATTGCTGCTGTAATAAATTACCACAAACTTATTGGCTTAAAATAACAAAATTTATTTTCTTATAGTTTGGAGGTCAGAATTCCAAAATCTGTCTCTTAGGGCTAATGTCTAGTTGTCTGCAGAGCTGGGCCCTTCTGGAGAGTCTAAGGGGACAATGGGCTTTCTTGCCCTTTTTAGTTTCTAGAGGCTACATGCATTCCTTAGCTCATGATCACTTCCTTGCCTCACTCCAACCTCTTGCTTCCAGTGTAACAAAATTATGGATATAGTTGGTGGGGTACCAGAAGAGGAAGGACTTATTAGAATTGATGTTAATACACAATAAATAGGTAGGAAGAAGATTTTTCAGTGTGTTTCAAAATGATGGCCCAAGGTACCAAGAAATGAGTTGTTATGTGGATTGGATCTGCATCTCCAGGGAGATAAAGCCTTTGAATGCCCCTTCTAAATTGTATTAGTCAGGATTTTCCAGAGAAGCAGACCAACAAGGTGAGTGAGAGAGAGGGAGAGACAGAGAGAGATATTTGTTATAGGAATTGGCTCATGCAGTTATGAAGGCCAAGAAGTCCAATGATTTGCTGTGTGCAAGCTGGAGAACCAGGAAAGCCACTGGTATAATTCGGTCTGAGTTCAAAGGCCTGAAAAGTAGGGGACTGATGGTGTTAAGTCCTGGTATGAATCTGAATGCCTGACAATGAGGAGTGCTGATGTCTGAGAGCAGAAGAAGATAGATGTCTCAAGTAGAGAGAGTTTATTTGCCCTTTTTCTACCTTTTTGTTCTATTCAGGCCCTCAACAGATTGAATAATGCTGATCCGCATAGATGAGGGTCCTCTTCTTTACCCAGCTGACTGACTCAAATGCTAATCTCTTTTGGAGACATCCTCACAGATACCCAGAAATAATGCTTTATCAGTTTCCTGGACATACTTTAGCCCAGTCAAGGTGAGACATAAAATGAACCATCACATAAATATAAAATTATCTAATAGGGAAATATGAAGTAAACAAGTAAGAGGATAAGACCTACCATTAGAGCTATCTGGTGGACAGCATAGTGGTAGAGAAGGAGGGAGTCAGAATTAGAACAGAAGAAAGGAAGGAAAGGAGACAAGGTTAGGACCACCAGACTCCCCACCCAGAGTGACTGCAGCTACTTACAGGCTCCCTCTTGAACAACAATTCTCGGTGGAATTGAGTGAAAGACGTTCTTGCATAGTTGACTCTGATGTATTATTGAAAACATTTACTAACAGGTGAAATATAATTTGGGGTTACTTCTTTGGGATTTGTACTGTGTGATGCTTGGCTTTTGTTTTGCCTCTTTTAAGAGCCTTGGATCAAGCTTATTTAAATTCATTGGAATGTGCCACTTAGCAAAGAAACTAGAAATCAGAGGTAGAGATAATCAAGACTCTCCGTTATCATACTCAGCTTTTAAAAAACAAGTTCTTAGGTGTTTCTTCTAAGTAAAATAGACATCATTATTACCCTTATCATCAGTATTTAACAATAACAATGCCATGACAGTTTTGGAATAATGAATACTGCAACTGATGATTATTTTAGTATTGCAACTTTGAATAGGCAGTCATTCCATTAAAAAAAATCATTTTGGAGAATAGTTTGAGGCTGGAAATTTTAGGTGGGGCTGGTATATTCTCTTTACTATATACTATTGTGATCTGAAAATAAAAGAAACCCTTCTGATAAACATTGAATTTTTCAAATTATTTGCCATACTTATAAAGTGAGATAATAAATAATATAATGTATTAAAACATTTATAATAACTATTTTTGTTGTGAAGACAAAGCAATCAATATAAGCATATGCATTAAAAATAGACATATTTCATAGTACTTGCCATGTCTAAACTAATAGTTCCAAAAGCACCCTCGTATAACTGAAAATAGACATTCTTGACTCTTGAGACTGTAAAAATGGTATTATTGGAAAATGTAAGTGGCAACATGATGAAAATTTACTTAAATATGTTATTTTCCTATAAACTTACAGGTCTTTTGCTTATTACATATTACATATGCCTGTCCTAGGATGAATGCAATAAACACATAAATTAAGAAAAAATATCTCAAACAAACAACAAAACTTTACATCTTAAGGAACCAGAAAAAGAACAAATTAAAGCCAATGTTTCAGGAGGAAAAAAATAATAAAGAATAGAGCAGAAATAAATTAAACAGAGCTAGAAAAGGTCAATGAAACTAAGAGCTATTTTTTTAAAAGATAAAAAGTTGACAAATTTTTAGCTGAACTAAGAAAGAGCAAAAATTTAAATAAAATCATAAATAAAAGAGGAAAAATTACAACTGATATTGCAGAAATTTAAAGGATCATAAGAGACTACTATGAAAAAATATATGACAACAAATTAAATAACCTTGAAGAAATAGCTAAATTCCTAGAAACATACAACCTACCTAGACTAAATCATAAAGAAATAGAAAATCTGAATAGACCTGTAACTGGTAAAGAGATAAAGTCAGTAACCAAAAATATCCACCTAAAAAAAATCCAGGACAAGATGGCTTCACTGGTGATTTCTACCAAACATTTAAAGAATTAATGTCAATTCTTCTCAAATTCTTCCAAAGAACTGAAGGAGAAGGGACACTTCCAAACTCCTTTTATGAGGTGAGGATTACCTAGATATCAAAGCCAGACAAGAATACTATAAGAAAAGCAAATTACAAGTTACAATCCCTGATTAACATAGATGCAAAAACCCTTAACAAAATACTAACAAGCCAAATTCAACAGCACATTAAAGGAATCATATAGCATGAACAGGTGAGATTCATCTTGGGGTGCAAAATGATTCAATGTATGCAAATCAATAAATAAGATGTGCCACATTACCAAAAATATATAGATAAAAATCATATAATCATATGAAGATGTAGAAAAAGCCTTTGACAAAATTCAGTATCTTTTCACGATAAAAATTCTTAACAAAGTGGTATAAAGGGAATGTACCTCAAGATAATACAGTCCATATATGACAAACTGACAGCTAATTTCATACTCAATGGTGAAAAGCTAAATGCTTTTCCTCTAAGGTCAGGAAAAAGACAAGGATGCCCACTCTTGTCACTTCTAGTCAACATAGTATTGGAAGTCCTAGCCAGAACAATAGACAAAATAAATAAATAAATACATACATACATACTATCCAAATCAGAAAGAAAGATCTAAAGTCATCTCTGTTTGTAGGTAACATCATCTTATGTATAGAAAACCCCAAAGACTCCACCAAAAAACTGTTAGAATTAATAAATAAATGAATTCAGTATAGTTTCAGGATAAAAAAATCAATATACATAAATCAGTTCCATTTCTATTCACTAAAAATGAAATATATTAAAGAAGAATGAAGAAACCAATCCCATTTACAATAGCATCAAAATTTAAGGATAAATTTAACCGAAGAGGTGAAACATCTGCACACTGAAAACTATAAGACATTGATGAAATAAATTAGACACAATAGAAATATTCTTGGATTGGAAGAATTAATACTGTTAAAATGTCCATACTATCTAAAGTGATCTACAGATTCAATGCAGTCCCTATCAAAACTGCAAAGGCATTTTTCAAAGAAATAGAAAAAACTATGCGAAAAATGTTTTGGTATCACAAAAAACCCCAAATATCCAAGGAAATCTTGAGAAAGAAGAACAAGGCTGGAGGCATTTTACTTCTTGATTTTAAATTACATTACAAAGCTATAGTAAGCAAAACATCATGGTACTATCATAAAACCATACACATATACCAATGGAACACAATAGGGAGATCAGAAATAAACCCACACATATACTGTCAACTAATCTTTCACAAGGGTGCCTACAACAGGCAATGGGGAAAAGACAGTGTCGTCAATAAAAGGTGGTGGGAAAACTGAATAGCCACACACAAAAGAGAGAAACTGGTTCCCTATCTTACACCACTTACAAAAATTAACTTGAAATAAAGACAAATTTAAGACCTAAAACCATAAAACTCAAAGAAGAAAACACAGGGGAAAAACTCTTTAACATTGGTCTTCTTAATGATCTTTTTGGATATGACACCAAAAGCAAAGGCAACAAAAGTAAAATTAAACAATTGAGATTACATCAAACTAAAAAACTTCTGCATAGTAAAGAAAACAACATACAACATGAAAAGGCATTCTATGGAATGGGAAAAAATATTTGCTAACCAAATAGCTGATAAGGGGTTAACATCTAAAATATTTAAAGAACTCATACAACTCGATAACAAAAAAAAAAAAAACCCCAAATAACCCAATTAAAAAAATAGGCAAAGGACCTGAATAGACATTTTTCAAAAAATGACATACACATGGCCAACAGGTAAACGAAAAGGTGCTAAACATCACCAATCATAAGGGAAATGCAAGTAAACCACAATGTGGTATCACCTCACCAGTTAGAATGGTTACTACTAAAAAGACAAGAGATAAATTTTGGTAAGGATGTGCAGAAATGGGAACCCTTGTACACTACTGGTGAGTATGTAAGTTGGTACAGCCATTAACGAAAATAGTATGGAGGTTCTCCTAAAAATAATAAGTAGAACTGTCATATTATCCTGCAATCCCAATTCTGGTTATATATCTGAAGAAAGCAAAATCAGTATCTTGTAAAGAGATCTGCATTCCCATATCCATTGCAGCTTCTTAACGATAGCTAAGATATGGAAACAACCTGAGTGTCCACCTGTGGATGAATGATTAAGGAAAATATTGATACATATACAATGAAATATTATTCAGCCATAAGAAAAAGGAAATCTTCCATTTGTGACAACATGCACGAAACTGGAGGGCATTATGCTAGACAGAGCAATACAAATACTGTATAATATCACTTACATGTGGAAGCTTTAAAAAGTTGAATTTACAGAAACAGAGGGTAAAATGGTGGTTATCAGAGGTTGGGAGTAGGCGAAACAGGGAGAGGTTTTTCAAAGATACAAATTTTCAGTTGCAAAATGCATAAGTTCTGAGGAGCTAAAGCACAGCACGGTGACTATAGCGATTAATACTGTATTGTATAATTGAAATTTGCTAAAAAAATGATGTTAAGTGTTCTCACCCTGCAAGAAAGAAAGGAAACTATGGGAGGTGATGGATTTGATAATTGACTTGATAGTGGTAATCATTTCACAATATATATCAATATGTATATCTAATCATCACATTTCACACTTTATACAATTTTACTTGTCAATTATGTCTCAATAAAGTAAAAATTGATATAAAACTTGATATCAAGTCAAACAGTTCAAAAATGATAAAACAACACTAAAATTTTTTTTCAAATCTTATAAGGTTTTTTTTTTTTTAAGTTCTGGTATTACCAAGAAAATAAAACTTTTCTCCTTAATTATCTTATGGGATGGATGCCTGAGTAAGAGAATCTATATTATATTAGGTAAATTCTAAGCTAACGTTCAGAATGGGTTGTCAAAACTCATACAAATTAAAGAGCTTAATATCACTAGATATAGTGTTATAATAATTTCAAGATTAAAGACAACCAAGAGGCACAGAAGAAGCCGAAAGAGATCTGGACACTGAGAGCAACTCCCTGTCTTTCCACAGTAGCCATGTACTCCTTGCCCAAAATGATGGACGAGGTCCCTGAGAGAGTCTGTGGGTCATCTCACACAGCACAAAGGCTTTAAATTTTGAAATATCTCCACTTTATACCTCAGAGTGTTGTAAAACTTACCCTGCCTAATAAATCTGTAGGTCTGGCTATCATCTATAGGTAATCTTTAGCCAGGGTTCTCTTACTAAGAACATTCTGTAGGTTAGAACTTTGCAAATATCATTAGTTTAATCATCCATACTTCTAGCTGACAAAGATATTTAGAGTAGGACACCAGTAAGTTCTCTTCTTTTCTGGGGGGCATGCCTCAGTGAAGTGAGTAAATGTAGCTGCTGCTTTGATCAGCTGCTTTGATTCCTTCCTCTCCAGGCTCATTTAGGGATCAAATCGTCAAACCTGAAGGAGGACTCATCGTGGGATAATCTACTGTAGTGTCTGCTAAAGTGAAGGCAAAAAGTAGGCAGCTTTAAGTTTAAAATAAAGTCTACTTTACTAATAACCCTCTTAATACTATCTTTTATATAGAATATATTGTAAAAATAAGTAGATAGGTGGTCTAAAGATATAAATTGGAAACTGCTGAAAAGAAAATAAAAATGCAGACAAAAATAATAAATACAAATGGTTTTGGTAATCACCCAAAGAATTCTGACAACCAAAACGTACTAAAATATAATAATGATTATAAGCAAAGACTTTGACAGCTTGACTGCTTTGACTGGGGTGCATAGTATGCTAAACACATTTCTTAAAGAGAAAAATGATGTGGAAGGAATATCTTCTTCCTTTGTAAGCAAGAAAAATAAGCTGCTTTTATCTTTAAATCCCAGAACTTTGTGTAGGAGGAGTCAATCAATATGACCTATTTGGAATTTGCAAAGTATTTTATATTACATTTCCCAATGTTATCATTCTCATTATCATCTGTAGTTGGATTTGAGGGGTTTTTTAATAGATAACTATATGGAAATATTTAAAATTCCTGTTTACAGTCTTTTTAAAATAACATCTGTGAAATTCAGCCTTTCTATGACAGTCTTTTGACTGTAACAACTACAGCAGCTGAGCAGATAATGAATAGTATAAGATATAATACTTTTGTTAACTTCTTTTCTGTTTATCTTATAAGGACATGCTCTAAATTCTGATGTATCTTTTTAACTGAAGTGTGAAATAGGGATTTGGTACTAACATTTTATGAGAGTAGCGTGTCTTACCCCTAGAACAGCAAAATTAGTGTATATTTTTATGTCGATAATTTTACTAATTTATGAGTTTGATTTTCATTCTATTATAAAATTGGCTTTTTACTGTAGATAAGAGTAAAGGTAGTACTCAAAAAATTGGTGTATTTTCTTTTATTTTTTTTATAAATTTATTTTATTTATTAATTTTTGGCTGCATTGGGTCTTTGCTGCTATGCGTGGGCTTTCCCTAGTTGCGGCGAGCAGGGATACTCTTCATTGCGGTGCGTGGGCTTCTCATTGTGGTGGCTTGTTGCAGAGCATGGGCTCTAGGCACGCGGGCTTCAGTAGTTGTGGCACATGGGCTCAGTAGTCGTGGTTCACGGGCTCTAGAGCACAGGTTTAGGAGATGTGGCGCATGAGCTTAGTTGCTCCACAGCATGTGGGATCTTCCCGGACCAGGGCTCAAACCTGTGTCCCCTGCACTGGCAGGTGGATTCCTAACCACTGTGCCACCAGGGAAGCCCCAAACTGGTGTATTTTCTTGACAGAAATATATTTTGAGGTATATTTAATTTTGTTTATATTTGAATCTTTATTGATATCTAAAGAAACTTGCAGATTTTTCTTCTAATGTGGCCTATTATTTCTAGTATCAATTAAAGGGTCTTTTCTTCCAAATACTATGTAATAAAAATCTCTATGTTCATAAGGCCTTGTCTGCTTACCTAAGTCAATTAATAATAAAACTGTAAATTTTTTAGTTTCACTGTGTAGGAGGTACTGCACTTGTTCACTTATTATCTCCTTTTACAACACGAGAATTTCTGAAACTTGAGTACTGCTTTAGTCTTTCTTAGAAGAAAATAATTGTGAACATCCAATGGAATTAAAAATATTTTACTAAGATGGCATTTCTATAAATAACATGTCAAAGTATAACTCCTTGTGCTTATAGTTCTTTTACAATTATTACAAATTTTAAATTATAAATTATGTACAAATACCCAAAATTAAACTAATAAGAATAATAAAATGTTAGTGATCTTATTGTTTTCCTAAAACAACCAATTAAGTTGTATTTTTTCTATTCTTGTATTATGACTTTAGTCATATCAGTGAAAAAAATGGATACTGAATGAGAATGGTGTGTAATATGTATTAATATCACATCTTTGTTAGTAGTTTAGCTAATCAGCCACACAACCAAAGAACAACCACAAATATCAATTTTAATTATGTGTCACTGACTTTTGTTATTAACACTCTTGCTAGTATAAGGCTAATTTTAGTACTATAGCATTATGAAAATGTGCCAAGGTCACATTATATCTAAGTTTTAGTAGAAACAGAAAAGATAATAAAAGTTTTAAAAGTTTGGGCTTGAAAATATTGTATCTACAATCCATTTATTTAAAACTTTAACATTATTCTGCACTTTGTTTTATGGGTCTTTTGAGTTAGGAATGCCTGGATACCATGTGTGATGTAATGATTCAAATCTCTTCTCTATTTGAACTTCTGAAAAACACTGTTCATACAGCACATTATGGTGTAATTTGGGAAAGCACAGAAGAGTACACTGCAATTAAATATGCTAAAACATATTTTCTTTTGGATTGTCATCATAATTAAAGATTATAGAATTTTCTATTTTTCTGGGGTTTTTTTTTGGTAGATAACATAAATCTAAGTTAAAGGAAACGTGCATCTCACTATGATGCCTCAAGAATACTTGAAAAAAGTATGGTTAAATGTAAAAAGACATATTAAGACTGTTTTATCTGCTACCTGAGGAATATAAATTCCTGTGTTATTTTTGTTTTTTAAATATTTATATTTACCATCAGCCTTTACAATATTTAGCACTTCAGAATGCTAGAATGTTCCTCTCTGCATTAATGTCCTACATATTTTACCATGAAGTCTATTCTAAAGGTGACATACAGCTAGATAATGCCTTTATATTGGTGCTTAAACAGACAATAAGAATGCTTGGAGCAGTTCTGGTGCTGGTGAGATCATATTATATTATATGTTAGGAACTAAATACAGGCAAAATAATGGAGAAATGAGAAATGGCAGTGTTGCCTTTGCATTTAATTCGCATGATCTTGAAGCTGGAGCCTAGTGTTGCCTGCGTTCAAATGATTCCAGGCTGGAATTTCAGTTATGCCACTTAGAAACGTTGTGATTTTGAGAAATTTCCTTAATCAACCAGAGCATCGATTTCTCTACACATAAAATGTGATAGTAATACCTACTTAATATGATTATTTTGAAAATTAAAATGTTTATTGTGCTTAACACAGGGTTCTACATGATCCAGAGTAGGCATTCAGTAAGAGAGTGTTTTTGTTATTATTAGAAACAGAATTTGTATCTGGTCTTCTGGGACAAATTACCATCCAGTCTTATCTTTGATTAATGGGGAAGGGGAGATCAAAGTGGGAAGGAGAAACCTGCTCTATCACATTTATAAATAGCTTTTATACAAAAAGTTTTGTGTTGTTAGTTGTTTAGACCTAGGGAGTAATTTTCTCATGGAAACAATGCTATAAATTGTAGTTAAGTCTCAGACAAGCCCACAGAACTCTATTTAGTCCATAATGTAGTTGAAATAATGTGTACTTGCAATGGAAGTTAGTAGAAAAATAATACTGTTGCAGTACTACCAATTAAACAAAACAGAGAAAAACTAGAATAAAAATTAGTTATTTTATTGAATCCTTGCACTGACTAAAAACTTAATTAAAAGATGGTGAATGATCAACCGAGATTTCTGTAGAAATTCTAGCGGTCACTTTTATAGAATTTCAGAAGCTTTAGAGGAAGATTATACTACTCATTAAAGCTAATCTGACTTCATTTTGTTCTCTTTTTTTTCTTTCTTTTTTCCACTTCAAACACAATAAGGAAATAATTAAGAGGAACAGAAAAAATAAATACAGGGAAAATGTTCTCTTGATATTGGAAGAGAGAAGGAGTTCAGAATAGGAGAGAGAAGAAAAGGCAGGTTATTGGAAAGGGGAGTAGAAGTTTATTGAGAAAGGAAAGGGGTGAGAAAGAAAGACTAAGTGGAAGAAAGAAAGAGGTATCAAGAAAAAGTGGAAAAGGAAGAGAGAGAAGTAGAATTTGTTGAAGAGTTGTATGCAATGTGAGACATGGGAAAAATAATGAAATAGTCCATGACAGCGGATTGCAGTATGAAGCAGCCTACTGCAAAATGTGAAATTTCACTAATATCTTAAAATTTCTAAAAATGTACAATAACTTTGCATTTTACAAGAAAAAAATGTGAATGCACTGGGAATCAATGAGTTTTTTTCAATCCATCAAATAACTGGGATCACGGGGCAAACTGCCACCTAGAAATCTGGAATATAGGAGAATACTGAGAATCGTAGCCCAGATCAGCTCACATGGAGGAGAAGCTCCGGAGTCATATTTGGTATGAACATTTACATGGTCATTTTGACAAATTGCTGGAGGCAGAGTGAGAAACTCTGGAGGACTCAGTTTTAAGGGGCCCCTACACTTTTGTGGGTTTACCAATAGGAATCTCATTAGGTACTCAATGTGATGATCCTAGAAAAGTCCCCTCACGTTTTCTATTTTGAACAGGTGAGAGCAGGATGTAAATTATTACTAATCTATCCCTGTTATAAAAGGGAAACTAATATAAAATATAAATATAAATTATACAGTTGATTCACGGATAGAGAGGGCTGACTGTAAAGTTGTATGTAGATTTTCAACAGGGTGGGGTTGGGACCCCAACCCTTGCCATTGTTCAAGGGTTAACTGTAATTAAATAATAATTAAAGGAATATAAAAAATGTATCCCTCTGTTTTATATCCTTGTTCTAAAAGGGAAACTAATTTACCAGAGCCTTCTTTAACTGGGAAAAGGGATATTAGCCAACTTCAGCCCTTCTAGCTTTCCTACTCACCTAAGATGAGGAAAAAAAGCTGAGAAACACTTTTGATTATCACAGCTCCACACACTTAGACTCAGTTGAACATGAAGCGATAGAGAGTGTTGGAGACGGAAAGTTATAATGTACCTGCACTTCCCAGGAAGTGTTATTTGAAAGTGGACTTAGATTAGCTGTAAAGGTTCATTAGGTATGCTGCAAAGTCTAGGACAGCCACTGAAAGCAATTTAAAGGAAGTATAATTGATATGCTAAGGGGGGGAGAGAAAACTGAGTCATATAATGCTCAACTATACCCAGAAAGGGCAGACATAAAAGAGGGAAGATAAAAAAATAAACAGAAAACATATACAATAAATAGAAAACAGTTAGAAACATGGTAGTTATGAATCAAACGATGTAAATAATCACTTTAAATGTAAATGGCCTAAATGAAGTAATTAAAAGACAGAGACTATCAGAGTGGATTAAAAAAAAAAACGACCCAACTATAAGTTGTCTGTAAGATATCTACTTTAAATATAAAAACCAAGTTAGGTTAAAAGTGAAGGTATGAAAAAAATAACATGCTAATACTAATCAAAAGAGAGTGGGAATAACTATATTAATTTAAGACAAAGCAGACTTTAAAGCAAGGAAAGTTATCAGAGATAAGGAGAGTTATTCCATAATGATATAGTGGTCAATTCTCCAAGAAGATATAACAATCCTTAACCTGTAGCCACTCAACAGTAGAGCATCAAATTACATGAGACAAAACTGACAGAACTAATGGGAAAACTAAATGAACCTACTATTACAGTTGAAGATTTCAGGACCTATCCCTCTTTCAGTAAAGGCTATCCAGTATCCAGAAAGGATGTGATTTGAGCAATGCCATTAATCAACTATACCTAATTGACATTTATAAAATGCTTCATCCAATAACAGTAGAATACATATTCTTCTCAAGTTCATACGGATCATTTACCAGGATAAACCACATTATGGGTCATAAATCACACCTCAACAAATTTAAAATAAGAAAATGTATTCAAAGTGTGTTCTTAGACTACAATGGAATTAAAAAGAAATCAGTAACAGAGAGATAGCTGGAAAATCCAAAACTATTTGGAGATTAAACGACACACATTTAATAACACATGAGTCAAAGAAGTATCAAGAGAAATATTTAAAATAGTTTAAACTAAATCTAAATGAAAATGCAACATATCAAAATTTGTGGGATGCAGCCAAAACAATGATTGGAGAGAATTTTATAATATTGAATGCATATATTAGAAAAGAGAGAGCTGAAGTCAACCTAACCTTCCACCTTAGGAAACTAGAGAAAGGAGAGCAATTTAAGCCTAAACCAAGCAGAAGAAAAGAAAAAAAAAAATGAGTTGGAAATACTTGCCACTGAAAACAAGCTCTCTCTCTCTCTGTCTCTCTCTCGATTTATATATATAGATATATATATAGATATATAAAATCAATGAAAGCAAAAATTGGTTACTTGAAAAGTTTATTAGAATTGATAAACCTATATCCTAGATAACAAAGGAAAAAAGAGAGAAGACACAAATCACTAACATCAGAAATAAGAAGTCATCACCACTACTGATGCCAGGGCATTAAAAGGATAATAAGGGAATATTTTGAGCAACTTTATGCCCACATGTATGATAATTTAGATGAAATGGACCATTTCTTTGAGAGACACACACTATTAAAACTCCCCACAAGAGAAGAGGCCTATAACTATTAAAGAAATTGAATTAACACTTAAGAACCTTCCAAAAGAAGGAACACACCAGGCTTTTCACTTGTGATTTCTACCAAGCTTGTTAGGAAAAAATGATCCCAATTTTCTACAACTCTTTCAGAAAGTAGAAGCAGAGGGAACATTTCCTAACTCATTCTATGAGGCCAGCACTACCTTAATAACAAAAACATATAAAGAATTTACAAGAAAGGAAAACCCCAGACTAATATCTCATGAACATAGATGCAAAAATTCTCAACAAAATATTAGGAAATCAAATCCAACAAATTATACACCAAGACTAAGGGGGAGGTGGTTTTTCTAAATGTGCAAAGCTAGTTGACCATTAAAAAAAACAGTTAATATAATCCACCAATCAATAGGCAGGGTAATGGTGAAAAATTATATACACATATCAATTGATGCAGAAAAAACCTGTGACAAATTCCAACACTCAATCATGAGAAAAAAAAACCAAAAAACAAAAAACCTCTCAACAACCTAGGAATAGAGAAAAAAACTTCCTCAACTTGATAAGGAACATCTATAAAAACACCCTACAACTAACATAATAGTTAATGGTGAGAAGCTGGATGCTTTCCCCTTAAGACTGTAAACAAGGTAACAATATCTTCTTTTACCGCTCCTACTCAACATCATATTGGAACACTTACCTAGTGCAATAATGCAAGGGAAAAAAATGTGTACAGTTTGGAAAAGAAGAAATAACATTATCTTTGTTTACAGATGGCATGACAGTCTATGTATAAGATTGTAATAATTGACAAACGGACAACTTCCAGAGCTAATATGCAATTACAGTAAGGTCATAGGATACCAGGTTAACATATATAAGTCAGTTGTTTTCTTTATAACAGCAATGAACCATTAAAATTTGAAATTAAAAACACAGGACCATTTACATTAGCCCCACCCACCGCCCCAAATTAAATACCTAAGTATAAATCTAATAAAATATATACAGAATCTATATTTAGAAAAATGCAAAACTCTGATGAAGGAACTCAAAGAAAAATTAAAGAAGATATATTTAATGTTCATGAATTGAAAGACTAAATATTGTTAAGATGTCAATTATTCTAATTTGATCAATGCAATCTCAATCAAATGAAGCTATTTTATAGAGTTCTACAAGCCTGTTTAAAGTTTATATGAAAATTCAAAGACCTAAAATATTCACCACAACATTAAGAAAGTAAAAATTTGAAGGTTTACATTACTCAACTATAAGAGGTACTTCCTATAAAGCTACGGTGATCAAGACAGAGTAGTATTTGTGAAAGAACAGACACATGGAGATCAATGGAACAGAATAAAGAGTCCACAAATAGACACACAAATGCAGCCAGTGAGTCTTTGACTAAGAAACAAAGGCAATTCAATGGAAAAATGACAGTCTTTTTAATAAATAGTGCTGGAAGAATCAGACATCTATATGCCAGAGAGAGAGAGAGAGAGATAGTCTAGACACAGACCTTACTCTTTTCACAAAATGCAAAACTATAAAAACTGTTAGAAGATAACACAGGGAAAAAACTAGGTGATCTTGGACTTCGCAATGAAGTTTTTCATACAAATATACACAAAAATACACACAAAAAATCACAATCCATGAAATTAAAAGAAAATGATAACTTGGTCTTTGTTAAAATTCAAAATATCTGCTCTGCAAAAGACACTGTAAGGAGAATGAAAGGATAACCCACAGGCTGAGAGAAAATATTTGCAAAACACATATTTGACAAACAACTTGTATCTAAAATATTTTTTTTTAAACTCCTAAAACTAACCAATTAGAAAACAACAATCCAAATTATAAACTAGCAAACATCTGGACATCTCACCAAAGAAGATATACGGATGGCAAATAGGAATATGAAAAGTTGCTCAACATCATTTTTCCCTCGGAAATTGCTAATTAAAACAAGACACCACTACCCACCTATGAGAATAGCTAAAACGCAAAACACTAAAAATACCAAATGCTGACAAGAATGTCATTCATTATTGGTGAGAATGTGGGAAATGAGTGTGTAATTCATTACTGGTGAGAATGCAAAATGGCTCAGCTTATTTGACTATTACAATAAGTAATATTGTGTTGGCTATTTGGCTATTACTTATTGTAGAGGATTCTAGGGATTTTGTGACTGCACAAAGAAAAAGATGTGGCCATGAGAGGCAGTACACACAACAAGCTCAGCATGTGAAGGGCTATCATTCAGAAATGAGAAGGGCAAGGAAACTACCGGGGGAGAGGGGGATTGGAGAGGGGATTTGTGTGTCTAGGTGATAACTCTCTACAGCATGGTAGGCCATCTCTGAGTCAGAGAACTTTGATGGGCATTAGTGGCTTGGGGTCTTATATCCACAAGGCTCTATCTCATCAATGGCCAAAGACTGTTGGATGAGTTTTCACAGTACTATGAACTAAATTTTATCTTCCCCTCAAATTCAGTTGTAGCCCTAACCCTCAATGTGATGTATTTGGAGATATGGCCTCTGGAAGGCCATTAAGTTTATAATGAGGCACTAGGATGGGGCCTTCATGATGGGATTATTACCCTCATAAGAAGAGATACCAGAGAGAGTACCTGAAGGGGAACTCTCTCAACCGTTTGAGAACAAAGAGAGAGGGCAGCCATCTGCAAGCAAGGAATAGAGACCTCAACTGAAACTGAATGGCTCACATCTTAACCTTGGACTTCTCAGCCTCCAGAACTGTGAGAAATTTCTGTTACTTAAGCTACCCAGTCTATGGTATTTTGTTATGGCAGTTGTTAAACACTCAGAGTATGCAAAGCAGGCAAGCTCTAAATGGCTAAAAATGTGCTTGTTTAAGTTGGGTTTAGAACTGGTACACTTGTGAGATAATGCAACTCATAATACAGTGAAGAAATGATCAACCTAGGCACCAATATACAGAGACCATCTTTGGCTCATTCGTATAACACTTACAAAGCTAAACATAGTCTTACCATATGATCCAGCAATCACACACCTAGGTATTTACCTAATTGAGTTGAAAGCTTATGTCCACCCAAAAAACCTGCACATGAATGTTTATAACAGTGTTATTCAGGATTGCCAAACACTGTTAGCAGTCAAGATGTCTTTCAATATTTAAACAGATAAACTGTGTTACATACGTACAATGCAATACTCTTCAGCAATAAACAAAATGAGTTAACAAGCCATAAGAAGACATGGGAAATGTGAAATGCATATTGCTATCTAAAAGAACCTAATCCAAAAAAGCTACATATTGTATGACTCCAGTTATATGATATTCCAGAAAAGACAATCTAAAACTATAAAGATATTAAATATTTCTGAGGCCATACTGATATAACTAAACGGTTGAAAAAATTAATAGGTGAGAAGAGAAAATATCTCTTGAGGAGAAGCATTTAAAATAATTTATGTAGATATTCTATCCTAAAGGAAGGGGAGCATAAATCCCCACTCCTTAAGTGTGGGCTCCAAAGAGGAAAGCATGGAAATGGGGGAGGGGAGATAAATATAATTTTATATCAGAGAAACCTGACAAGCATAACATCAGCCAGGTGACCAAGGTCAACATCATAAGCCAACAGTCCTGATCAACAGAGTTATCAAAGGCCAACAGTCAAATCATGTTGATATTTTGATGTGATGAAAATGACAATTACTTCTGTGATCTTCCCTCAAATCCATAACCCCCATGAAATCATTAGAAAAAAAACATCAGGCGAATTTCAATAGAGGGGCATTCTACAATATATGTCCATTACTCCTTAAGACTGTCAAGGTCACAAAAATAAGGAAAGTCTAAGTAACTGCCATGGACAGAATAGCCTAATGAGACATGACAACTAAACAGTCTTTGGAGTCCTGATGGGATCCTCAAACAGAAAAAGACAAGTAAAAAGTAAAGCAATTTGAATAAACTGTGGACTGTGGATTGATAACAACATTTCAATATTGGTTCATTAATTTTTAAAATGTACCATACTCATATCAGATGTTAATAATAGAGTAAACTCTGTGTGTGTGTATATTGTGGGTATACTGGAACTCTATGTACTATATGCTGAGTTTTTCTGCAAATCTAAAACTTCTAAAATATAAATTCTGTTCATAAAAATCAATATATTTAATAAACTATTTCTCATTACAATTGATGTTTCATTTCTGTTTTAAATTAACAGTCTGAAAAGCACTTTAGAAGAAGAAAACAGTAAAGATTGTGGGAAAGTTGTTGACCTATACATTCCCCCAGAAGATGTAAGCTTAAATTAATTGGCTTTCCTCTAGGATATTTTGTTGCAGACATTTTATTTCATTGCTTGAGTGTTTTGAGAGTAGGAAATCATTGGGTGAAGAGTGTATCATTCCAGAACAGAAGATACATGTAATAACTATGTTTTTAACTAATAAGTTACTGTAACATACTATTTCTATTAATGAAATAAAGGTAAATCTTTAACAAACTTCACTGTAACTTTATTATCAGATGTGGAAATAATTTAAAAGCACAGGATATATGATTCTTACTAACAGAAACATACACAGATACTAAATACAAAACTTCTTAAATAGCACACACACACACACACACACACACACACACACCTCAACAGAGTATAGAAGTGATTAAGTAAGGAAAAAATGAAAGTCTGTAAGAAGCAGTGCTTAGGGAAAAAAGACATAGACGTCAAATTCTGAAAGTTATATCATCTAACCACTTACCAATTCCTTCACTGCACAAATATTTATTAAGAAGAAGAGAAATACTCTGCTTCATAGATTTAATGATTCCAGTGACATACAATAGGTTAAAAAATACAAAAAAAACTAGACAAATGAGTATATAGTAAATAACACAAATCAGTTAATAAAAATACCGTAAAGAAAATGAAGCAGGGTAATTATATAGACAGTTATTGGACTAGGATGTTTTAGATAAGGTGATCAGGAGAAAATCTCTAAAATTGTATATTTAAGCAATAATATACATGATCAGAATAATTTAACCTTGAGAAGATTTTGAAGGAGAGAATCCCAGGCAAAAGAAACAGGAAAATGCAAAATTTGTAAAAATAGGAACTAGCCTTGCCAGTTCCAGGAGAAATAAGACTAATGTGATTAGGCCATTGTGAATTGTGTTTGAGGACAGTATGAGTTGATAAGATCAGTGAAGTAGCTGATTGTTAGACCATGTGGGACTTTGCATATCACAGGAAAGTGTACATGGCATCACTGAACCATGGAGTTCAAGAGAAGACCACTAGACTCTTGTCGAAAGAATGAAAAAATGGGGAGTGCAGACACAGTAACCAAAAAGTGAAGGGTGCTATACGTCTTATTAGAAGTTTGAAAGTAGAGGTATATATTTATGAAAGAAAACATTTACAAGTGTAAGAATGGAGGAGGGTAGAAAGACACAATGAAGGGAAACCAAGTAGGGCAAAGGAAATAAAAACTGCTATTTTATTTTCAAACCCCTCTCAAATTTCTTTCCCTTCCTGGAAATCCCCATTTCTTTCATTCTTCTGATTAAAATATTTCTAGCTCTGAAGGTTCATCTTTTCTGTGTTAACTCTTTCCAGCTATAAACAACTTCCTTCTCGACCTAAAGATACTTTAGCACTGATCTATACACTTTGAAATTGATTGCTAGCTATTTTACTAATATACATTATGCCTTTTCAATTTGGCTGTAACTCACTGAAGGCAAGGTTATTTCTATTTCCAATATTGTCTGTTATATTTAACGGACATAATTGGGAAAAATATGTAATTGTTAATGAATTCCAAATTTAAATCTTCAGTCTGGACTTTTCCCCTAAACTACAGACCCATATATTTAACTACTTACTGTATATCTCCAGTTGATGTTTTATAGGCATCTAAAACTTAACATGTAGATTGAGTGTTTGATATTCCCTCTCAACTTGATCTACCAGTACTGTTTGCCATTTCACTAAATGGCGACTCTATTCTTCCAATTGCTCAGGCCTCATAATTTGTAGCTTTCTTTGACGCTTTGCTTTTTTTTAGTATTCCACATGCAATCCATTCTTGGGTCACAACTTTGGGAGTTCCCCAGGTTAAATCTGAAACTGGATCCCATACACTGAGGGCAAGGAGAAACAGAAGAAAAAGGCAGACACTCCAGATTGGTAGGTGGCAGTTTTAATAAGCAAGGGAAGTTGTATGTGAAGCTTACCTTAAATAAGTAGATCTCTGCACCTCCCAAACAGAATCTTAAAATTTATATAGAGACCTTAATGGGGTTCAGTAACGTATACTGTGCAGATGGCCTCAACAACACATTAGTATCTCAAGTTTGTGTCCTTGAAACAGCTCAGGCTATAAGAATAGTGGACAGAACATACATTCCAAGGACAAGGGACATCATAGCCTTTGCTCTTCCCTCTATCTGGAATGTTCCTCCTCAGATATATCATGGTTTACTGATTTACCAGCTTCATTTCTTTACTCAAATGTCACCCTCTCAGTGAATCTTTTCTGGTAAATCCTATATAAAAATGCAATTCTTGGGCTTCCCTGGTGGCGCAGTGGTTGCGAATCCGCCTGCCAATGCAGGGGACACGGGTTCGAGCCCTGGTCTGGGAAGATCCCACATGCCGCGGAGCAACTGGGCCCGTGAGCCACAATTACTGAGCCTGCGCGTCTGGAGCCTATGCTCCGCAACGAGAGAGGCCGCGATAGTGAGAGGCCCGCGCACCACGATGAAGAATGGCCCCCACTTGCCGCAACTGGAGAAAGCCCTCACACAGAAACGAAGACCCAACACAGCCATAAATAATAAATAAATAAATAAATAAAATAGTAAAAAAAAAAATTAAAAAAAAAATGCAATTCTTTTATCTCTAATAATTTTCCTTTTCATAGCTTTATCATTTTCCAAAATATTTTATATTCATCTATTCATCTTTTTATCATCACTAGGAGGAAAGCCTCATAAGGGTTGCAGCGTATTCACTGTTCCTAAAACATAATCAACACTCAAAAATTACTTGTTGAATGAAAGAATAAATGAATCATTGAAGATAGTGTGCTGAATTAATCTAAAACAGAGTAAATCTGATGTCCTGACATATCTTGTCTCAGTTAATGTGATCCATCAAATTATGGCACTAGCTTAGTCACAGTAATAAAATACTTTCATGTTAATTATGTAAATTGAATATTTGTTTGAGGGGAGACTTTTGTTATAAAAAGCAGCTTTCTGCTCAAATTTAAGTAGCTTCAAGTTTAAAAATGATGTGTCTATTTGTTGTTTTCTGAACAAGAATACTTTACTGAAATAGATCACAGCAGGAGGATGGATTAGTGTGGTTAAAAGAAAAAAGGAGAAGCTACAAGAGAGACATTCACTTATTTCTTTTTATTGTTGACTCCAACTTAGCAGAATCATTTTTTCTCATTTCCTTTCCTTTCTAGCTTACCTAATTTGCTGAACCCTCTCCACTTACTGATGCCTTCTTGTCAGTCTGACAAACTGACCCCCTGCCTAGAAAACCTTCACTCTTCACAAGTCTTTCCTACTGCCACCTGATTTTTTTCCTTATCCATAATTCCTCTCCATGAAGTTTTACAATGTCTAATACATTCTTTGTCACAATTCTCTTCACAGTCCAGTCCACACTACACATTACTTCAATGTAATCTTTGTAAAACTCTCACCTAAGAAAACTACTGATTTCTAGGAAAGGTATTTCTCTCTTTTACACATAAAATATTGAATCTGTTTAGCTTTAAAGAGCCAGTCCATATATTACCTCCTCTCTATGTTTTTCCCTGACCCACTGAACCATAATTCCCCACCCTGAACTGTTTTCTTACCTGTTTTTCCATCATAGTTTATGAATGCCTCGATTCAAACATCTCTCTTATTATATTACAAGTATTTATTTCTGCTTCTGTCATGCTAGATATATAGAGGAATCTTTAAAAGAATGATTTGTGTTGTTTTTACTTTTGTACTATGTTTTCTGTCATTGGGTAACTACTGAAAAATAAAATATATTTACACTAGGTGCTTTCAATTCATAAAAAAGATTATAGTAAGATTAAGTTAGAGACAACACATTTTTTACAAGTTAAATGTTAACTGACTAACGTCAGTATAAAAATTAATTTGAAAATTAGGTGTATGCTGTCATTTTCATATTATGCCATCCTGATCCTTAGTTTCCCTATGAGTATAAAAGAAAGAAACAGAGAAAGTTAGAAGGAGAGAAAGAAAAAGAAAGAAAGGACGGAAGAAAGGGAGAGAAAGAGGGAGGAAGAAAAAAAAGAGGGAAGGAGGGAAGGAAGGAGAGGGGAAAGAGAAAAAAGCAGAATAAATAGTTATTAAATATACTAAGACTACCTGAAAAAGAACTCTTAATATTTTATAGTTTTGCCTTTTACACATTGTACTCTAAACTCAGCTTCTCCAATCATTTGCTTTTGTAGTCCTACTGGATTCTTTAGATGTCTGCTCATTTTCTCAAATTTGAGCTGTCAACATTTCATTTTATTTTAGTTAGTTATAAAACAAAAACAGTCCTTGTTATTTAAGCTTTTGTTAGCTAGCTCATTTGCCTGCTCTCAACATAGTAAAATGAGAGAGAATGATGGTAGCTTTGCCACATTCTTTGTTCAGGGTAGAGAGGTGAAAAATACAGACTAACTTTCTCACCTGGAAAGCAAATACAAAGAAACAAGACCCTGTATACAATGTTGACAGTACTGTCCCCTCAGTCATGTACAAGCATTTTTGGTAGAAATGTTACAACAGCAATAAACTTTAGAACACAACTGGCAATATCTACCAGAATGATCAAGGCATTTATTACTATTCCCAGCAGTCTTATATAGGAGATCTGTCCTATAGATTTATCTGGACATTTGTTGCAAGATATAAAAAAATAACAAGTGTACATTGATGACATTGCAGCATTTTTGTAATAGTAACGTATTAGAATTAACCCAAGTGTCCACTGATGGGGGAGGGAAGAGTTAAATTAATTATGATTTTATCTTCAGAATGAAATAAAATGTAAGCAAGACAAAAAGATGACCTATAGAATAGAAGAAAATATTTGCAAATGATATGACTGATGAGGCGGTAATGTCCAAAATATATAAACAGTTCATATAACTCAATATCAAAAAACCAAACAACCTGATTAAAAAATGGGCAGAAGGCCTGAATAGACATTTTTCCAAAGAAGATATACATATACATATTCATTAGCCAACAGGCTAATGAAGAGATGCTCAGGATCGCTAATCATCAGAGAAATGCAAATAGAAACCACAGTGAGATACCACCTCACACCTGTCAAAATAGCTATCATCAAAAAGTCTACAAATAACAAATGTTGGTGAGAATGTAGAGAAAAGGGAACCCTAGTACAGTGTTGGTGGGAATGTGAATTGGTGAAGCCACTATGGAAAACAGTATGGAGGTTCCTCAAAAAAGCTTAGAATAGAACTAGCATATGATCCAGCAATTCTACTAATGGGTGTATGTGTATATATATACATATATACATATATATATAAAGAAAATAAAAGCACTAATTCAAAAAGATAAATGCATCCAATGTTCATAGCAGCATTATTTACAATAGCCAATATATGGAAGGAACCTAAGTGCCTATTAGCTGATGAATGGATAAAGAAGATTTGATATACATACACATAATGGAATATTACTCAGCCATAAAAAATGATATTCTGCCATTTCCAATAACGTGGATGGACCTAGAAGATATTATGCTTAGTGAAATAAGTCATATAGATAAAGTCAAATACTCTATGTTATAGAGTAGGAATCTAATAAATAAAACAAGCAAATGTATAAAACAAAACAGAAACAGACTCACAGATATAGAGAACGAACTAGTCATTACCACTGGGGAGAGAGGATTGGGTAGGGGCAAGATAGGGGTGTGGGATTAAGAAATACAAACTATTATTAATAAAATAAATAAGCAACAGGATATATTGTATGGCACTAAGAATTATAGCCATTATTCTATAATAATCTTAAATGGAGTACAATCTATAAAAAATTCAATCACTATGTTGTACACATGAAACTAATGTAATATTTTAAATCAACTATACTTCAAAAAAAAAGATATAGTTGTACATAAATATATTCTCTAGGGATACCATATAAACTAATATGATTTCTTATAAAAAAAATAAATCCCATATTGAGAGTTAAATAGAAAGTATATAAATACAGCTTATCACCTTGAATCAAATCAAAACCCTATACTTTAATATATTTTAGATTCACAGAAGTGAATAGGCACTATTTTTCTCTTAAAAGCATACATTATTAAATTTCAGAGTCTAGGTTACAAAATCAAGTAGAGATATTGCATGATTGTCTTGGCAAAAGATACTAAGTCTTTCTTTTCCCAGAATATTTAGATGGAAGCTAGATTGTTTTCCTTTATTTCATTTATCCAAATAATGACATCAATCTTCTACATTAAATTTCTGATAGAAACTTGGCTTTGAGGAAAAGACGTTATACACATCAAATTTTAAGACAATCTAATTTTAAAACACAGACCTAAGTATTCTATAATTTTACATCATTTTTAATATGTCTAAACACTTCATATTTACAACCATAACAACAAAATCCACTGACACCACTTTTGTTTCTCCACTTTGGCTGTACTCCAACTCTTCCCATCTTCAGCAGAAAGCCAGTCAAGGGGAAGCCCTGACCCACATCCAGCTGCTGATTGCTATATGCCTCACAGCCTGAGTGCTAATTCTTTCTCTGAGAAATTGGAAAGGCTCCTACAAGCTGCTGGTAAGCTTTAATGGAGAGTAGATGAACAGATTGTCCTTTAGAACTGGCCAAATTTCAGTATCCATATTGAAAAACAGACTTCAAGAAGGTTATTGTTTTTGTTTTATCCCCTTTACTCTTTAATGCTTTGTTCTTTCAACCAAAAGTGTCTATCTGGGTTTTGTGGGTCTCATTTTCATTCTAGTTCAAGGTATACAGCCTTATTAGCACAGTTGCCACCTGGCTATGCTTTTAATCTGTATTGGGTAGTCATTCACCTCCCACATGGCATCAGCAGGATATTCAGTTGATAGTTCCCAGGGGTGTCTTAGTGGGACTCTCTTTACAGAGTAGGGTGTTGTCCAGCGTCCAGTATTCCTCTGTTCAGCAAATGACAGGCCAGTCTGTATCCATGGGACAACAACTTGATTTAATTTTCATTTGCTTTTTTTTAAATTAAGTTCTCTAGTGTGCATAAGAAGCAGAGGGAGCGACTTCAGCTTGTTTATGCTTGAGTAACATTGTGAAATGAAGGAAGCACTAACTATACTGGGAGTCAGAAAATTTGCACAGTGTTCTTTCATCTGTCTTTCCTTGGCTGGTCATCCTCTCACTTTGGGCCTCAGTTGCCTCCTTGGTAAAGTGGAATGATAATAATATTTACTCACCTAAGGTGGGACTTGTATTAATGAATATATGAGGTTCTTTGCAATTCTAGGCTTTAGTCACAGTAGAAATAAACAGGCGCATCTGAAATTTACCAGTTCCCAAGAGACCCCTATGCTAATAGCAGGTGGAGCAAAAAAAATTCCAAGTAAAATGCCCACCACCCAGAATAGTGGTAGGAGTGTAATTTATTGAATATTTACTCCCTGTCCAGCACTATGAAGGCACTGAAATGAAATACTGAGCAAAATCAATGTCTCTAACCTCACAGAGATTACTGAAGAAATGAAGAGTGAAGCACTAGGTGTTGTGATTGATTAGAATCCCATGTGCTGTGCCAACCTCTTTAGGCTTAAGGGTTCTCACCTGTGAACAATTACTTGTTTTTCTCTATCAACAGTATCAGAATAAATAGAGGTTCTTAGTGAAACTTTCCTGCTGCCTCAGAATCGGCATCAAAAACTTTACCTAATGATATGGAGGCACAGAGAATTCTTCTCACATTTCAAGTTCAGAGAACTTTCAGCGTTTCTCTCGAAGCTGAGAGGCACAAAGGAGAAAGAGAGAATGCAAATTAACCCATTTCATAAGAAAAGGGGTTCAAGTCCTGGGAAGACACTGTATTCCTGGAAGAGCAACTGTTTCTTATTCCTTTCAAATCTCTTTTCAGCCCTCCTTTCCTTGGGGAGGCTATAGGGTCTGGACTGCTTTTCTATAGTGGACAGCAGTATACAGAGCTCTGTGACGCTAAGACAGGCTCACTCCTCTGCTATTGCTCTCCCACCTCCCATAGTATATGTTGCAGATATTCCCAGATTCCCCAAACCTCCCTCAATGTACTAGCACCATACTCACTACTCAGATTCAGTAACAAACCTGAGGGTGAAAAAGGTCAGGAAGCTCCTTGAGCTTCTATCTCCTGCCAATCTCTTTCAGCCACTTAAACAATTTTTAGACAAGTGAAAATAACTGGTCTGAGTGTACCTGCTCTCCCTCTCTGGCACTTCATCCCAGAAACAAAATGCCTTCTTCCTCTTTAGAGTACAACTATCCCTTTTGTATATAGCACAATGACTGTCATTATGGCAGGCAGAATTCTAAAAATGCACCCTACCCTCCAGGGAGATTACTCTGCATTATCCAGGTGGACCCATGTTATCACATGAACCCTTAATGGCAGAAGAGAAAGGCACAAGAGGGAGCCAGAGAGATGTAGCAGAATGGAAAGGAGGAGAGTATTGAAGCTTGAGACAGACTAGACTCACTGTTGCTGGAAGGAGGTCATGTGGAAAGCACAGGGACGAAAGTGCACTATCTAGGAGCAAAGACCCCTTGCTGACAGCAAGGAAATGGGGACCTGGATTCTGCCTGAATAAGTCTGGCACTGAATTATATCCAGAGCCTCCAGTAAAGAACAAAGCCTTGTGTTGTTTTAAACTGCTACATTTTGGGTAATGTGCTGGGGCAACAATAGAAAACAAATACAGTCATTTCCTCCTCCTACTCTAAGGTGCCTTTGCCTTTCTGTCCCAGAGGGAAAGCTATAGAAAGAATTAGCAAAAGGAGAAAACAAATTGGTGGTAGTCAAAATATTATTTCTTTTACACTTTTTAACTTTATATTGGTGTGATATTCTATAATTAGATTATAAAGGCCTTGACAGAACTTATACACAAAGTAAGTTCTAAAATACACATGCGTGTGTGTGTGTGTGTGTAAGAGAGATTTGGATTAACAGTTCTTCATATGTTCATATTCATATATGAAGAACTATTAATTGAACTTCATATATTCAATATTCTCTCACTGGAACCTCAGTAAAACACCATGAATTAAGTATACTTATGTGTGTATTATATATAAAGAAACTGAGCCTCAGAAATTTTTAGTGATCTGCCTAATGTCATGAAACAAAATTCTGACTGCTAAGTGGAGCCAACTCTAAGGAAATAAAATGTCTAAAATTAGTGAACTTGTGGGGCTTCCCTGGTGGCGCAGTGGTTAAGAGTCCACCTGCCAATGCAGGGGACACGTGTTCCAGCCCTGATCCAGGAAGATCCCACATGCCGTGGAGCAACGAAGCCCGTGTGCCACAACTACTGAGCCTGCACTCTAGAGCCCACAAGCCACAGCTACTGAAGTCTGCATGCCTAGAGCCTGTGCTCCACAACAAGAGAAGCCACCACAATGAGAAACCCACGCACCACAACAAAGAGTGGCCCCCACTCTCCACAACTAGAGGTAGCCCGTGCGCAGCAATGAAGACCCAATGCAGCCAAAAATAAAAATAAATAAAATAAATAAATTTATTAAAAATAAATAAATAAAATTAGTGAACTTGCAAAAGTAGCCTGAGATCACCAAGGCTTGAAGAAAAAGCTAGAAGACAGATTGGCCAAGTGTAGGAATACCACAGGGTGGCCTGCGTCTCACTATTTGTCATGATAAGAATACAGGAGTATTCCATTAATAGACTTAAGTTGTCTTATCGTTATTTCAAAGTGAGGCATTTCCATAGCAAAGGGCCAAAGTGACAAAATACTGTAAAGCAGACCACCATAGCATGCACTCAAAAAATATTAAGCATAATTACTCTACACAGTCACCACTTCAATAGCTCATCTGAGGAGCATTTAAACTTAAAAAAAAAAAAAGTTTTCTTGTAATAACTTTAATAGGTACAGGTGCAGAGTAGAAACAGTACTAGTCTAAAGTGGATCTCTTATGCAGGAGCAAAGTCCTATAGTACCCTCTGTATAATCAAAATCTTTCTCCTAAAGGAGCCAGCATTTGAGTACGTGCCATAGAGAAATAAAGGAAAACCAGTTAGTATTAGCTGAAGAATTATAGCACCCCACACAATGGGGACAACAAAGTCTGTACCACTTATGTGGAGTTGCTGTTTTTTACCTCTCCTTCCTCTGCATCTTCCCAACTAGGGAAGTAAGTGCAAGAAGACATCCAGGGAAAAGAACAGATCTTGTCTCCATCCAACCCAAACTGGTGGAAGGAACTATGAGGCTAGACTAAATTTGGGAAGTATCAGGATTTTGAATCAAATATGTGATTGAAAACATTTAAAATGATTGAAATTCATGGACTCAAATGAGAAGCAATTATAGTAATAACTACACAGTGGGAAGGGAGATATCAAAGTCTGTACCAAGTATTAGAAAAAAATAGAAATATTTTCTACTTATACTTTAATGATTTTCAATTAATTGAGCAAACTAATTTCATATTACATTGTTTATATCAATATCTATCTATATATATATTTTAAGTTTAGGAGTATCCTACTAGAATTGTCACAAAAAAATTTTTAAATTTGTTGACATGCTCTTCAGATGAGCCGTTAAACTGATGTCTGTGCAGCGTAATTATATTTAATTTATTGAGCACTTACTACGAGTAGGACACTGTTCTAAATATTTTACATGTAACATTAATCAGATTATCAAAACTACCTTAATAACCTTGGTAAGATGAGAAAACTGAGGCACAGTAAGTTTGAATACTGTGCACAGCTCAGAATGAAGTACCAGAGCTAGGATTTGAACAGGAAGTTGAACACTGGGGCTGTTGTGTCAAAATTCCTGTTCATGGACAAAGCACAAAAGGTTCAGAATAGAAATTCAAGTTCACTCCCCACTGTTTCAAAGCTAGAAGGATCAATCACAGATAACAAAAGAATCAACCTACTTCCTCAAACACAATATTTATTTGGACAATCCCTTGACTTAACTTCTCTGGCTTGACACACGTGATAAACAAATTAACATTACTGGTCTTCATGCCTTTTTTTTATCCTGAAAACAATCCATTCTCAAAAATCTCTGAGTTAACTTCTCTTTCCTTCCCTCTTTTATTCTTGTAGAATTCCTGCTAGATATACGTTGGAGACTTGCGTTTCTTCCTACGTGCCTTGATTGCTTTTACTATGCAGTCTCTGTCTCATTACATTGCCTTCTATGAGATTATAGTGCTATAACAGATAAACTGAGATTGATTTAGTACATATTTGGTGTCATGTATTGCACTTTCCATTTTACACATTTGCATTCAAAATAGCACTAAGATGTAAAAACTGTTATAATTCCCATTTTATAGATGGTCTGAGGATAATAGGGAAGTTAAAGAATCAAACCAATTCAGTGTGACCACAGGGCCTGCAGTGTTAACTCCTGCCTTTACTGCTGGTTTCAGTTGATTTTCCTTAGCAAGATTTAGTCCACTCTTTAGCACTCCTATTGAAAGTTTTAAAAATTTAGTTTAAATGATATTTTTCTATTCCAAGGTTTTTAAGTAATCTTTTTAATCTCTCTCTGTACGAAAAACACCCTACTTGTTTTTTGAATACTAATTAAACCTCAACATTTTGAGGGTTTAAGCTTACTTATTATGAAATATTGTACATACAATTATTTGATCTCTATTCCTTAGATGTAAAGTTTCCTTCCTATTGGATCTTTCAAATAGTAAAAATTCTCTGTAGGCTCTCCATCATGCATCTTTTACTGGAGGAGTAGTTTCTTGTCAGCCTCAATAAGAGCCCTTTATGGTACAAGAAGCAGGGATCATGCTATCAGGTTGTTTCTAGGACCTTACTCTCTGCAGATGGGCAGTCTTGACCTTGCATTCACATGTAACACAGACCAAATTCTTATCATTTGTGACTGCATTTACTTGATCCTCTGAATATTCAAAGTTGCACAGGATGGCTTCATCCCAAGTTGAGAGCAAAGGTAATTAGTGGACCCTGGTGTTTCCCTGGGTTCTGGGGATCACACAGGAAGCCTAGTCTCCTCACTTCACCTCACCCCCATATATGTATGGAGTCTTCTATCAGTTCCAAGCAGCTAGTGGGTTAAGTTTTTTCTATTCTTGCTTCTTTGGTATTTCTCTTTCTATTTAGGCCCTTATAATCTCTTCTTTCTTTCATTTTTAAATGTATAGTTAATATTTTTTCAATACTATGAACTAGAATGGATAAAGTTCTCTTGCTCTTTTGGTCACCTAGACCAAAACTGTGTATGTTATACAAGGATCTTTAAGCATGCAACAGTGCTAATTTATATACATTATTGTTCTGTTTATGTAGAATTTTCGCACATGATTTCAGGACGAAGAAAAAAATCTTTCTGTGATACATTATTTTTATTTTGTGTGCAACTCATGTCTGTTTCATGGTTTGAAAGCTTCTAAAAATTCTACCAATATGAAGAAAATGGAGTCTTATTGTCTACTGGTTTTACTGCTAAAAAACAGATGAAAGAAACATTAAAATATGTGAATAGAAAAAGGAGAACATTGAACATTAATATAGACAAATAAAACTCTAATAAAACAAAGGAAAATCTGGTCTCATTAGTCCTCTTTTCTCCTTAAATTATTTGTCTTTATATTTTAGAGATTTTTTAAATTTCTGAAAAAGGAATACTCTAAAACGTAAGATAATGTAAGCACTAAGTTACCAATTTTATTCTTATCTCAAATAGAGATACACTAATAGATATAAGTATATGTACATTTATATACCTAATATACACATATATACCTAATACTCTGAAGAGTTAAATATAAAAAGATAAGTAATTATAAAAGATAATTATATAATATTGATTTTGTTTTATATTTATTTACAAATTAGAAATTATTAGTTATTGAGGAATATCCTTATTCTCAAAAAGAACCTTCAAATATTTGCCATTCCCACAGAATTGGTTTACTGCTTCCAAATATTACATTAAGGTAAGCAGTAAAATAATATGGTTCTCTGATTTTCCTTATTTCTTCTTTCTATCTAGTCTTCAAGTTACCAACTGGCATATTTCTTTATTTTTTTTTTTTACCAATATGCTATTTTACACTTTATTAAAACAAAAAATTCAATATCAAATTCAAAATTTTCAATATCCTTTAAAATTATACATTTTATTTTTTACAGAAAACTACAACTAAAAGAGCACTCAGCTCTCTGAATAAAAGTTATTTCAGTATTTAATATCATGCAATATTTTTTAATTAAAAGGTGATGAATTCAACTTTAATATTTGATAAACAGCCAACAACTGGAAATTTTTTCTAACTACAAAAGATGTTATTTATATTTGACACAAAGTCGAAGGAATTAGAGATGCATATTTTCAATTATTTTGTGCTTTATTGTTCAAGAGGTTTTTTTTTTTAATTGAAATAAAGCTATCTGAATTTTACATTAATTTCTCATTTAACCTCCAAAGTCTCTCATTTTTATTTTTCCTTAGAAGATAAGAGAGTACAGTTTTTGTTAGAACTGGTTGTGAATAGTAAATAATAAGTACACAAACTTAAATGCTCAAGGAATATACAGTTATTCAGTTCATAATATAATCATTAATTTAATCCAGAACTGTCTTGTTTTTCTTCTTTGCTTCTTCTTTATTCTTTTTCTTTTCTCTTCTATAAGTATTTATTAATATTTGAAACTTTTCCCATTGCTTAAGTCCTCTTCAACAACAATAACAACAACTTGCACTCTTGGGCACTTGTTTTAAGAAAAACTCAAAAATATTTTACTTCATTTCATACCTTACTAGCAATTATATGACACCAAGAGAAATGATCACAGAAATAATACCTAAAAGTATAAAGAGAAATCAGTGAATTAAGCTTTACCTTGGAGAACTAGAAAAAACAGAGCAAACTAAGTCCAAAGGAAGCAGAAAAGAATAACTAATAAAAATTAGAGCAGAATCAATGAAATTGAAAACAGGAAACCAAAAGAGAAAATTAAAAAAAATAAAAGCTGGTTATTTGAAAAGCCAATGAAATCAATACCCTCTAACAAGGCTAACTAAGAAAAAAAGAGAGAGGACACAAATTACTGATATCAGAAATTAAAGGGAGGACATTACTGTAGATCTCACGGACATTAAAAGGATAATCAAGGAATACTATGAATAACCCTATTCCACAAATTTGATAACTGAGATGAAATGGACCAATTTCTTGAAAGATACAATCTGTCAATATTACCCAAGAATAAATAGATAATCTGAATAGGCCTATACCTATTAAAGAAATTGAGAATAGTTAATAAACCTCCAAAACAGAAAGCACCCACCCCAGATGGATTCACCAGTGAATTCTGCCAAACATTTAGGAAGAAGTTGTACCAATTCTCCATAGACTTTTTCAGAAGATACAAACAGAATCTTAACTCATTCTATGAGGCCAGATTACCCTAATACCAAACCAGACAAAGACATTGTAAGAAAAGAAAACTATATCTTTTCATAACAAGAAAAGAAAACCAATATCTCTCATGAACACAGATGCAAAAATTCTCAACAAAATTTTATCAAATCCAAACAATGTATAAAAAGAATTATACATCATGATCTAATGGGATATATCCCAGGTATGCAAGGTTTGTTCAACATTTGAAAATCAATTAATGGAAACCATTGCATTAACAGACTGAAAAGTAAAAATCACATGATCATATCAATAGACACAGAAAAAACATATGGCAAAATCCAACACCCATCCATGATAAAAACTCTCAATAAACTAAGAATAAAGGAAAACTACCAGGAATTCTAGCTGAGGCAATTAAGACAAAAAGGAAATAAAAGGTATACAGATTGAGAAAGAAGAACTAGAACTGTCTTTGTTCACAACTGAAATAATTGTCCTTGTAGAGAATCCAAAAGGATTTACAAGAAACCTCCTGCAAGTAATAAGCAATTATAGGAAGTTTGAAGGATACAAGGTTAATATATAAAAATCAATTACTTTCCTATTTCCCATAATGAAGAAATGGATTTGAAATTAAAAACACAATATCATTTACATTAGTGCTCCTAAAAATATATATACTTAGGTATAAGTCTAATAAAATATGTACAAGACCTATATGAGGAATACTACAAAACTCTGATGAACACAATCAAAGAACTAAGTAAATAAAGGGATACGTGTTCATGGATAGGAAGACTCAATATTGTCAAGACGTCAGTTCTTCCTAACTTGATCTGTAGTTTCAACATATTCTTATCAAACTTGCAGCAAGTTACTTCATGGCTACCAACAGATTCTCAAGTTTATATGGAAAGGCAAAAGACACAGAATAGCCAACACAAATTTAAAGAACAGCAAAGTTGCAGGACTGATATTGCTTGACTTCAAGACTTATATAAAGTTAGAGTAATCAAGAAAGTGTGATATTAGCAAGAGAATAGACAAATAGATCAATGGGACAGAATAGAGCCCAATTAATATAATCAACTGATCTTTGGCAGAGGAGCAAAGACAATACAATGGAGAAAAGATACTCTTTTCAACAAATGGTGCTGAAACAACCGGATATCCACCTGCAAAGAAAAAAAAAAGCATCTAGACACAGATGTTACACCCTGCTAAGACACCTTTAAGAGTCTTAACGCTATTAAAACACACTGTTAAGAAAATGAAAAGACAAGCCATAGACTGGGAGAAAATATTTGCAAAAGACATATCTGTAAAGGAGTGTTAAACAAAATATACAAAGAACTTTTAAAACCCAGCAGTAAGAAAACAAACAATTAAAAATGGGTCAAAGGTGTTATCAGACACTTCACCAAAGAAGATATAAAGATGGCAAATATGCATATGAAAAGATGCCCTACACCATATATCATCAGGGGAATGCACTTAAAACAACGAGATTCTAACACACACCTATTAGAATGGCCCGAATCCAGAACACTGACAACACCAAACGCTGGCAAATGTGTGGGACAACAGGAACTCTCTTTTCATCGCTGGCTTGAATGCAAAATAGTACAGACACTTTGGAAGGCAGTTTGGTGGTTTCCTATAAACCTAAACATTCTCTCACCATACTATTCAGCAAATATACTCCATGGTATTTTACCAAATGAGTAGAAAATTTAAGTCCACATAAAAGCCTTCACACATGTTTTTAGCAGCTTAATTCATAATTGCCAAAATTTGGAAGCAACCAAGATGTCCTTCAGTAGGTGAATGGAAAAAAAAAAAAACTGTAGTATATCCAGACAATGGAATACTATTCAGTACTAAAAAATGAGCTAACAGGTCATGAAAAAATATGAAGGACCCATAAATGCATTTTCTAAGTGAAAGAAGCCAATCTAAAATGACTATGCACTCTATGATTACAACTATATGATATTCTAGACAAAGCAAAACTATGGAGGCAATTAAAAAAAAAAAGATCAGTGATTAGGAGGGAAGGATAGATAGGCAGAGTACAGAGAATTTTTAAGGCAGTGAAACTACTCTGTATATTATAATGGTAAATAAATGTCATTATAAATTTGTCCAAACTCATAATGTTTAATACCATGAGTGAACCTCAATGCAGACTATAGACTGGGTGATAATGATTTGTCACTTGCAACAAATGTACCACTCTAGTGGGGGATGTTGATAATAGGGAGAATATGTATGTATGGGAGCAGGGGTGTATTGGAAGTACCTGTACCTTCTGCCTAATTTTGCTGTGAACCTAAAATTGCTCTAAAAAATAAAGTCTCTTAGAAAATGTAAAGAGGATTAAGGGTGAAGGCTATATTTAAAAAGTTAGAGATTATTTACAGAAGTGGAAAGCCATGTGGAACAAACTAAGACTACTTTCCTGTGGTACCTAGGAATTGTTAATTCAATTTTAAATAAACATTTGTTGAAATTCTAATATGAGCAGTTGTAATATGGTAAAAAGACTATTGGTTTAGAGTAAGAAGAACTAAATATATTTCCTAGCTCTTAAACTTAACTTGTGAGTTATCCTTCAGCTATTATTTACTTTGATAAATATGAACATCTTTTTTATCAGGTAAGAATAATGAATCTCTCTTTATGTTGTATTTGGCTTGTTAAGTGGAATCAGATTTTGAGATTATCTAACATAGTTAATTAAACTAAATGTTAATTAAATATTAACCTACAGATAATTTGATAATCAAATTAAAGACTTTAATGAGAGGAATCTCCAGTAAACTCATGGGTGATATGTTTTTATTTCTTAATCTGTTTGACTTAAAGTTATTTGAATTTGAAAACAATAGATATTTATTACCACATAATCTTAGCATGGTGCCTGGAATAAAGTACAAAGCAAACATATCAACATTTGTTGAATGTTGACTAATAGTAAGAAAGTTTATGTACATTTCATTTATTATTATGTTTTTCACGTTACAATTTTTAATTTTCTTATTTTTTACATTTTCAATTTTTTACATTTTCTTATTTATCATTCAATAAATACATGATGGTCAAGGACATTCTATACAATCACCTCCAGCTTCATCAACGATTCATATGGCTCATCATTATTTTAGCATTAGTGACCATGTTTGGGCGATAACGTGAAGGAAAGCGATCTACGTGATGAGAACTCATTATACTATATATAATAAAATTATTATATAGATATAATAAAACTTCAAAAATAAAATAATTGAAAAGTTAAGATATTAAAAATATCAAAATCTTTGGTGCTTCAATTATTTTCATATATTTTACCTAACTCATGAGAGTTTGGACTTAGACTTTTTATTGGTAGTGGTAACTTCAATACACTATTTACTATTTGAGATTCCTCAACCTGCAGTGATTCACATATCTGTTAATAACTTAATTATTTCTTGTTTGATTTGATAATTTTATGGCATAAAGGAAATCCTACAGTCTGTTCTTGAATAGATGTCAATTATCATAAAATTAAGAAATTACTGTAACAAGGATATACAATTAATCAGCTCTATGCTTCACACTACCATGTGCATGCCCTGATGCACTCACTGCTTTTAGCAATACAGCAGCTGTTCTTTAATGCATTTTTTTATATCTCCAAGTAATTCTTTCATGATGAATTATGGCACATTCAACCAGAATTAATAATGCACCAAAAGCATGTGTGAAAAATTAAATAAAATCTTTACTGAAGAATTAAATTTAATTTGAAATTAAAAATAAACAAAAAGTATGATAAATTTTCAGCTGATGGAAATACCACTTTGTAAATATCTTCAGTGGTCAAGAATGATACAATACTTAACTTTAATGAGAAGTAAATATTCACCTAAGAGAAAAATAGGAATCATCCACTGTGGTCACAGCAAGAATAAGGTAAGATCTATGAAAGAACTACCCAAATATTGTTAAATTTGTAATTTTAACCTTGAGATACCCTCATGTCATATATATTCTATTACTGACATGCTGTCTTCTCAATCCCTGTCACCAGTGGAAAATGTTCAGTAATTTTCCTTTTGTTACTCTCACCTAAATGAACCCTGCAAAGAAGAGCCTTGAGATGAGTCATGTAATATTGTAGTATGAATTAAGTAAAATCTATTCTATCAGCAAATGTTCTTGGAATGGTGATAATTAAGGAACTGTTTGCAGTCTGAGTCTAATCAAGAGAGAAAATCCACACAGTAATTTGAACAAGAAAAGTTCAATGTGAAGAAATATTACCTATAACAAGGAATTGGTGTAATGTGGCATGGGCTTGTGAGAAGTAAAGAAACATTAAAGAATATAGGTAAGGCAGATATAAAGAATAGCCATTCCCTCTATGGCTAAGATAGAACACCCAAAGGAAAGGCCCCCACAGGGCTCAGATACAGACCATATGGGAGGAAAAGCCATGGCTAATTGGATGGCAGAGAAGTCACTTTGGTGCAACACAGGAAAACCTTGCTGGGAATCTACACTCTAGCACTTGCCACATTTCCACTCACTAAGGTGCTGGGGAAAGTTCTTCACTGAGAGGTATCTCACTGGAGACACTACTACAAAACCACTCAACGAGGATGTGTGGGGATGAATGCTGTTGGCTTTGGTGCACTGTAGGAGTCAAGAACTAAAAAGCTGCAAGGACTACAGAAGTCAGGTGCTGAAGTGTCCACTCTGCATGAGCCCTTTAGGACCTCCTGCAATGTCTCTCTAGCCCCCTCTACTGGTAAATCTGAACACTGTACCAGCTGGCAGAGCAGAAATACTTAACGGGCACAGATCCATCTTTACAGAGCAAGCAGAAAGTTTGAAATAAGAGGTGAGAGTCAATAAATCAATAACTGGCAGAGTGAAATAAATGCATAAGGGCACTTATCCATGATCCTGAGGCAGTTATGCTTGAAAATTCGATATTCATGACATGCAAGACACATGACATGAACAGCAGTTGGATATGAAATACAAAGAGAAGAGCATGATCAGAGGAACAGGAGGGGAAATACGAGGAAATGAATGCAAAGTCCCAATTAGCTGTTATGTAGCTATTCAGTTTTTGATGGCCTCTAAATTAAGTGATAGATCTTACTTAATAGACAATTGGGACGATAAAGGGTTTTAAGTAAACGGCTAAGGAATTCAAAATGTTCTCTAGAAATATTACTTCTATAACGTGAACAAGACAGATAAAGCCATTGCAATGCCCCTGGGACTTATCTCTTACCATGAAATAAATAGTTTTATTTCTATCTAAACAAAAGTATGCATAGAAAAGCAAATCAAGGAAAGAATAAATGTGTAAACTGGTGCTTGGAAATATGTTGATTTTTAAAATAAGCCTGTAAATTAGTAGCCCTTACTTTGCTCTACACTTGACAGAAGAATCAGCCATAGTTGACAGAATACATAGGAATGATCGTAGAAAAGGAGGTCACATGGAGCTACAATGAAGAAGAAAACTATCCTTGACTACTCTGTAAATTTACGCACAAAATTTTAAAGATATATGCTAATTACTCAATTTCAAAAATCATGGGTGCTCAATATTCTTCTCTATTAGCTTTAAGTTAATTGTGGTGATGTTTTAAACTCAATACAGAGAAAAGTAAACTGAACATAGAATCAAAGATACGGATTCCAGTCTAGACTGTGCTCTCTATTTTCCACGTAATGTTAGGCAATAAAAATGATCTTTAAAACAGAGGTGTTAATGTAGCACACGCTTGCCATAGGAATAAAATAAAATAATGTAGGTGAAACATCTTTATTAATTGGAAAGCACTGTATAAATACAAAGCATTTATTTTGATTTATTTCAACTGTGTTGAGGAATGCTAGTTAAATAACAACGTTATTTCTTAAAGAATCAATGTTTCAAAATTTATTCAGGATATCTTTTATTAAGGATATCTTCCTCACGGGTATTCAGGACAAAATCTATTTTTCTCCCCTGATCTGAACAACAAAGAACATAGTATCAGAGTTAAGGTTTTTTTTATAGGCATTTCACAATCTCATAGAATCCTCATACATGCTTCATATTTGATCTTATAATTACTCTAATTTTTGTATTTTTAGAATTAATATGCTTCAATATTATTAAACTATTATCTACATCCACTTTTCCTTTTTTATAGGTCTAGTCATTCAAGTGACATTTCAAACTTATTCTTAATTTTCCAAGATTCATAATTCTAAACATATTTTGACATATTTTAAATTCAATATGAATTTTAATACCTGCTTTAAAATATTTATTTTTAGTTTAAGTTTAAATAGGTCTAAATTTTCCCTGCTGATAAACTTACATAATTAATAAAGGCTCAACAAGTAAGTATTATTTTTGCAGAAAACTGTTTTATATGGGTCACATATCTCAAGTAATAGAAATTTAAGAATGTAATTTTTATTTTCTTTAATTATATATATATATATATATATATATATATATATATATATATATATATTCAGCACTCAATTTGTATTTGACAGAAGAATCCAGCAATCATCATTGTTTTGGATTACGCCATACCAAGAGGAAATGAGCCCCATAATGTAGTCCCAAATTGGCATTTATCCCAGAAGTTGAAAGGGAATTTTGCCAGGATAAAAATAATAAAATAAGGATTGATATTTGAACCTTAACCACTTTCATACAGTGTGTATCTCTGCAGAATAAAGAAATATAAAAGCTGAACTGTCCATCAATATGAGGGCCGTGAGCAAAACGCAAACCAGTGGCTGAAGTACAAAAGCAGAAACTTGCTTATATTTATCCAGAATGAGTAAGTCATACCACCATATTTCTGATTTCAGCTGAAGTAAGCCTAAGTGTTACATAATGAAGGAAGATCCTGAAATAGAATGACCTAGTCAAATGTCATGAAAAAGTAAAAAGTACCATAATTGTGAGAAGATAAAATGCAAATATTGGTGTTCGATGCCATTTAAAAATATTTTATTTGATCAAGGTGGTAATTAGTTTAACAATAAGCTCAGGTCACAGAAACTACTGAACTATTAAATAGACTTAGAAATTTTAAAAGCTACTGATTTATTCAGGTGATATGTATCTTTTCTTCATTACACACTGTAATGATTTTACCTACACAGCGGAACATGAGCCCTATTGCTAATTACAAAAAACTGCATGTGTCACAGAAGATTATGCCTTTATCTTTTAGAAGTTCTTTAAATTGAATTACATACACTATAATGTTAAATTTTTTTTCTTAAATTGAGTGTTACTGTTGATTATCCCTACCCACTTTTTAAAACTGGATTGAAAACTAACTTTAGGGGATTTCATTTGCTGGTTATAGTGGAATAGCTTATATCAGACAAAATGTCTCAACAAGGGTAAATATAAAACCTGAAATAAAAATAAAAACTGCTGTTTGAAGATACTGGAAATCAACTCAGGAGGTCAGGACTTCAAGGGTCCAAAATTCTCAAGGAAAAAAAACACAAAGAAAAGACTCCAACACTGTTTGTCTGTCACTTCTCTTCTTAAGGCATTTGCACACTTGTCAGCAACATATGGCCCATAGGCCAAGTAAAAACTGGATCTCAGGGCTTTCTGAAGTAGCACAAAACATTAGAAACAAAAATTAGAATTCAGGGCTATCACAATAGCTTGGAATTAAAAGACCAAAATTTCAGAGCAAAGGGAGCAATAAAGAGGTGAACTTAATATTATGTGACTCTTTGCTTGTATAGTACTTTTTAAACTTTAATTCTGCAGAGAGTGAGAGGCTGGGCAAGCAAGAGCAGTCTCTGCCAAAAAGGAAAAAATAAAGGCTATTCAGCTCCTTACTAGGATGAAATGCTCAGGAAAAATACTCCAGGTTTCCACGGAGACTCATAAAGTGTTACTGCTAGATACAGATGAATAAAGTATTAGTGGAAAGGAAGATAAGTCAGTAGAAAATATTATTGACTCATAATGAAGTAAACATGAATAAAAATATAGAGAAGAATGTTATATATATTATAACAAATAATTATATATGTATAAATAAATATATATATATATATATAACAAAATGAAGAAGAATTGTAGACCTGCAACTGGAGTCCTAGAAGGAGCAGAGAGAGAAAAGGAGGCAGTAAGCAGTAAGTTTTGTTTGAAGAGACACTGCTGTGAATCTTCTAAAAATTAATAAAAAAAAAAGACATAAAGCTACACAGACAGGAATGATAAATATGAAATAGTCAATCCTAGGCAAACTATAGAAAATCACTGAAATTCCGTCAGAAATAGAAAAATGTCAAAAGCAATCAGAAAAAAACAGAACGTTATCTTCAAATAAAGAGCAATAATAATGGCATCCACTTTTTAAACATAAATGATAAAAACCAGAGAATAGGTGATACATTTTAAATTCTTTAAAAGAAACTAAAGCTAAGCTATAATTTAATAACCACCTAAAATATATTTAAAACTGATGTTGAATTTTACTTAAGACCCTCCCTTCCCACGAAAAAATAATTTATAGGTACCCAACTTGCACTAACAGAAATACTAAAGGAAATTCTTGAAGCAAAAGAAAAACTATCTCAATTGGATTTTCAAGGAATGAAGGGATAAAGAACACTGGAAAAGATAAAAGTATGGTGAGTTTAAATAAAATTGGCTATGTAAAAATAGTAATATGAAGACTTATTAAGGATGAAAATACCTGACAAAGGAGGCACAAAATGTGGGAAGGGATAAATACACCTAATACTTTAGAGGGAATTCCACACACACAAAAATAATGGATATAAAAATGATGTCTAGTTGAATTAATAACACTTTTTTTCTCAATAAAATTGCTATATTTTTTTGACATTTAATATTCATTCAAAAATTTTTTTTATGTTTTATGCACCAAGATCAATAGTAGGCCTTGAATATACATGTCAGAATATGACACATTCCTTGTTCTCAAGTGCATTAAATCCAATTTAATAGCAAATTCTCCCTAGTCTAAATTCAGAATTGATTTAATTCATATTAGGAACAAAGAAGAAACACTGCTAAATATACATACTTAAAAAAAAACTAACTGAAAACAACATATATTCATTCATACAATTATATGTTCCTTTTATTCTGTATCCAAATCAAAATTTGAATCTAATATTTCGGCAAACTTATAATCTAATTTTTCTGACTTTCTTTAGTTATCAGTAAGAATTTATGCCATCATTATTATATTCTTGTATTAATAAAAATCATCTTACTTTACTTCTTTTAAACTTTTGGGATTGATAATATCATATGGGGCTAATTTTTATTTCATTTCTTGTTTGGCTAAAATTGTAGTTCTGTTCACAAACGTATAGAACTTAAGTACAATAGCATCTTGCAAAATCTTTATTTTACCTTATTTTACTTTGGTGCTTCAGTGATGTTCCTTCTTGATTTATAAACTAGTTATATCTAACTCTCTTAACTCTGAAAATTGTAATATTTATTTAAAGAGATTTGGCATTTTATTTGACATTAATTTCTTTCCTAGCAACAGGATAATGTTCTAAGCATACAATGATGAGTGATGTTTCATTTATCATCTTTTTAAAAACATTTTAAGCTACAAGTAGGAACTCAAATTTTAATTAGGAGTAGACCCCATATAGTGCTATAGACAAAAATAATTCAAGTGATGTGATAATCAGATGAGTAGAATATTTTAGCAAAGATAAGTTAAACCAGGTGAAGTCAGTGACACAGCATCAGTGATAAAGTCGCCCTTGGCTAGTAAGATGAAAGCCACTTTTGAAAATTATTATTGTAGGACATATTTCAATAATTCAATAGAGAAATGTTAAAATACAAAAAAAATAACTGAGAATTGATGAAATATATTCATTATAAAGCAATGAACAACACAGAAATGCAATCGTAAACACAAAGCATTGTGAGGCCTGGAAGAGGGGTGCAAATCCTTATTAATGAAAAATTTTTCTTCCATTTCTGAAAACATTTTCCTCAATATTATTTTATTCATGTTTAAAGATAAATATACAAAAAGTATTCAGACCATGTGATTGAAGGCAAAAAGAAGGGTGGGAAAGAAAGTCTTTCTCTTGTCCTTAGCAGTACTCAGGTAAGATTTGAAGCGTTCCATTATCATGCTAATTCTATGTTCATCATTTCTTGTCACTATTTATCTAAACACAATGGAAAACTAGCCAATGTCTGGCAGAGTTTGTCTAATTCTTTCTTCAAAGTAGAGCTAGAACAAGTTACTTAACACCAAAAAAGATCTCTTAGCCTTTCACATACTTCTGAAACCCAAAGCAACTTGATTTCAAATATAGAGAGGGGGGAAAACCTCTGTGTTAAAGTAAAGATGTTCATAGACCAGATTATGTTTATGATGTTCTTTAGTATCTGGTAAGAACCCTTTATTTTATTTTATTTTCTATGGCCCCTAAGTGTAATGTTAAAGTTCTATCGAGTCTATCTAAGCACAGGAATGCTGTATTATGCCTTACAGAGAAAATAGTGTATTAGATATGCTTCCCTTAGGCATGAGTTATAATGGTGTTGGCTGTGAGTTCAGTGTTAATGCATCATAATACATATTAAATAAGGTACCTTTAAACAGAAATACACATAAATCCAAGTAATGTGCTGCTCTGGTGTTGAAAGTATTGTAACCAGAGGCCTAGTCTAGTATTTCCCTTAGGAGCATGGTTCAGTGATTGTGGTGACTTTATAGACCAGAACCAACACAAACAGAACCAACTATATAAAAGAAATCCTTTAAATTATGAAGAGAATAATTTATCAAAACCAACTTAGATTCTTCCCAATAAGGCAAGGTTTATTTAACACTACAGAATTAATGAGTATACTGGATCACATAAACAGATTAAAGTCATATCTCAGTAGCTGAGGGCATTTGATAAAATCCAACATAGATTTGTGTGAAATTTTTTGAATTTTATTTATTTTTTTATACAGCAGGTTATTAGTTATCCATTATATACATATTAGTATATCTATGTCAATCCCAATCTCCCAATTCATCCCACCACCACCCCCCCCCCCACCGCTTTCCCCCCTTGGTGTCAATACGCTTGTTCTCTGCATCTGTGTCTCAGTTTCTGCCCTGAAAACAGGTTCATCTGTACCATTTTTCTAGGTTCCACATATATACGTTAATATACGATATTTGTTTTTCTCTTTCTGACTTACTTCACTCTGTATGACAGTCTCTAGATTCATCCACCTCTCTACAAATGACCCAATTTTGTTCCTTTTTATGGATGAGTAATATCCCATTGTATATATATACCACGTCTTCTTTATCCATTCGTCTGTCGATGGGCATTTAGGTGGCTTCCATGACCTGGCTATTGTAAATAGTGCTGCAATGAACATTGGGGAGCATGTGTCTTTTTGAATTATGGTTTGCTCTGGGTATATGCCCAGTAGTGGGATTGCTGGGTCATATGGTAATTCTATTTTTAGTTTTTTAAGGAACCTCCATACTGTTCTCTCTCCATAGTGACTGTATCAATTTACATTCCCACCAACAGTGCAAGAGGGTTCCCTTTTCTCCACACCCTCTCCAGCATTTGTTGTTTGTAGATTTTCTGATGATGCCCATTCTAACTGGTGTGAGGTGATAACTCATTGTGGTTTTGATTTGCATTTCTCTAGTAATTAGTGATGTTGAGCAGCTTTTCATGTACCTCTTGGCCATCTGTATGTCTTCTTTGGAGAAATGTCTATTTAGGTCTTCTGCCCATTTTTGGATTGGGTTGTTTGTTGTTTTAATATTGAGCTATAGGAGCTGTTTGTATATTTTGGAGATTAATCCTTTGTCCGTTGATTCGTTTGCAAATATTTTCTCCCATTCTGAGGGTTGTCTTTTCGTCTTGTTTGAAGCTTCCTTTGCTGTGCAAAACTTTTAAGTTTCAGTAGGTCCAATTTGTTTATTTTTGTTTTTATTTCCATTACTCTAGGAGGCGGATCAAACAAAATCTTGCTGTGATTTATGTCAAAGAGTGTTCTTCCTATGTTCTCCTCTAAGAGTTTTATTGTGTCCAGTCTTACATTTAGGTCTCTAATCCATTTTGCATTTATTTTTGTGTATGGTGTTAGCGAGTGTTCTAATTTCATTGTTTTCCATGTAGCTGTCCAGTTTGCCCAGCACCACTTATTGAAGAGACTGTCTTTTCTCCATTGTATATCCTTGCCTTCTTTGTCATAGATTAGTTGACCACAGGTGCTTGGGTTTATCTCTGGGCTTTCTATCCTGTTCCATTGATCTACTTCTCTGTTTTTGTGTCAGCACCATACTGTCTTGATTACTATAGCTTTGTAGTATAGTGTGAAGTCAGGAAGTCTGATTCCTCCAGCTCCGCTTTTTCCCCTCAAGACTGCATTGGCTATTCGGGGTCTTTTGTGTTTCCATACAAATTTTAAGATTTTTTGTTCTAGTTTTGTAAAAAATGCCATTGGCAATTTGATAGGGATTGCAATGAATCTGTAGATTGCTTTGGGTAGTATAGTCATTTTCACAATATTGATTCTTCCAATCCAAGAACATGGTATATCTCTCCATCTGTTGGTATCATCTTTAATTTCTTTCATCAGTGTCTTATAGTTTTCTGCATACAGGTCTTTTGTCTCCTTAGGTAGGTTTATTCCTAGGTATTTTATTCTTTTTGTTGCAATGGTAAGTGGGAGTGTTTCCTTAATTTCCCTTTCAGATTTTTCATCATTAGTGTATAGGAATGCAAGAGATTTCTGTGCATTAATTTTGTATCCTGCAACTTTACCAAATTCATTGATTAGCTCTAGTAGTTTCCTGGTGGCATCTTTAGGATTCTTTATGTATAGTATCATGTCATCTGCAAACAGTGACAGTTTTACTTCTTCTTTTCCAATTTGTATTCCTTTTATTTCTTTTTCTTCTCTGATTGTCATGGCTAGGACTACCAAAACTATGTTGAATAATAGTGGTGAGAGTGGACATCCTTGTCTTGTTCCTGATCTTAGAGGAAATGCTTTCATTTTTCACCATTGAGAATGATGTTTGCTGTGGGTTTGTTGTATATGGCCTTTATTATGTTGAGGTATGTTCCCTCTATGCCCCCTTTCTGGAGATTTTTTTTTATCATAAATGGGTGTTAAATTTTGTCAAAAGCTTTTACTGCATCTATTGAGATGATCATATGGTTTTAATTCTTCAATTTGTTAATATGGTTTGTCACATTGATTGATTTGTGTATACTGAAGAATCCTTGCATCCCTGGGATAAATCCCACTTGATCATGGTGTATGATCCTTTTAATGTGTTGTTGGATTCTGTTTGCTAGTATTTTGTTGAGGATTTTTGCATCTATATTCATCAGTGATATTGGTCTGTAAGTTTCTTTTTTTGTAGTATCTATGTCTGGTTTTTGTATTGGGGTGATGATGGCCTCATAGAATGAGTTTGGGAGTGTTCCTTCCTCTGCAATTTTTTGGAAGAGTTTGAGAAGGATGGGTGTTAGCTCTTCTCTAAATGTTTGATAGAATTCACCTGTGAAGCCATCTGGTCCTGGGCTTTTGTTTGTTGGAAGATTTTAAATCACAGTTTCAATTTCAGTGCTTGTGATTGGTCTGTTTCTATTTTCTATTTCTTCCTGGTTCAGTCTCAGAAGGTTGTGCGTTCTAAGTATATGTCCATTTCTTCCAGGTTGTCCATTTTATTGGCATAGAGTTGCTTGTAGTACTCTCTTAGGATGCTTTGTATTTCTGCAGTGTCTTTTGTAACTTCTCCTTTTTCATTTCTAATTTTATTGATTTGAGTCCTCCCTCTTTTTTTGATGAGTCTGGTTAATGGTTTATCAATTTTGTTTATCTTCTCAAAGAACCAGCTTTTTGTTTTATTGATCTTTGCTATTGTTTTCTTTGTTTCTATTTCATTTGTTTCTGCTCTGATCTTTATGATTTCTTTCCTTCTACTAACTTTGGGTTTTGTTTGTTCTTCTTTCTCTAGTTCTTTTAGGTGTAAGGTTAGATTGTTTATTTGAGATTTTTCTTGTTTCCTGAGGTAGGCTTGTATTGCTATTAACTTCCCTCTTAGAACTGCTTTTGCTGCATCCCATAGGTTTTGGATCGTCGTGTTTTCATTGTCATTTGTCTCTACGTACTTTTTGATTTCCTCTTTGATTTCTTCAGTGATCTCTTGGTTATTTAGTAACGTATTGTTTACCTTCCATGTGTCTGTGTTTTTTACGTTTTTTTCCATGTAATTGATTTCTAATCTCATAGTGTTGTGGTCCGAAAAGATGCTTGATATGATTTCAATTTTCTTAAATTTACTGAGGCCTGATTTGTGACCCTAGATGTGATCTATCCTGGAGAATGTTCCACGTGCACTTAAGAAGAAAATGTAATCTGCTGTTTTTAGATGGAATGTCCTATATATATCAATTAAATCTATCTGGTCTATTGTGTCATTTAAAGCTTGTGTTTCCTTAGTAATTTTCTGTTTGGATGATCTTTCCATTGGTGTAAGTGAGGTGTTAAAGTCCCCCACTATTATTGTGTTACTGTCGATTTCCTCTTTTATAGCTGTTAGCAGTTGGTTTATGTACTGAGGTGCTCCTATGTTGGGAGCATATATATTTATAAGTCTTATATCTTCTTCTTGGATTGATCCCTTGATCATTATGTAGTGTCCTTCCTTATCTCTTGTAACATTCTTTATTTTAAAGTCTATTTTATCTGATATGAGTATTGCTACTCCAGCTTTCTTTTGATTTCCATTTGCATGGAATATCTTTTTCCATCCCCTCACTTTCAGTCTGTATGTGTCCCTAGGTCGGAAGTGGGTCTCTTGTAGACAGCATATATATGGGTCTTGCTTTTGTATCCATTCAGCAAGCCGGTGTTTTTTGGTTGGAGCATTTAATCCATTCACATTTAAGGTAATTATCAATATGTTTGTTCCTATTACCATTTTCTTAATTGTTTTGGGTTTGTTTTTGTAGGTCCTTTTCTTCTCTTGTGTTTCCCACTTAGAGAAGTTCCTTTAGCATTTGTTGTAGAGCTGGTTTGGTGGTGCTGAATTCTCTTAGCTTTTACTTGTCTGTAAAGCTTTTGATTTCTCCATTGAATCTGAATGAGATCCTTGCTGGGTAGAGTAATCTTGGTTGTAATTTCTCCCCTTTCATCACTTTAAATATGTCATGCCACTCCCTTCTGGTTTGTAGAGTTTCTGCTGAGAAATCAGCTGTTAACCTTATGGGAGTTCCCTTGTATGTTATTTGTTGTTTTTCCCTTGCTGCTTTCAATAGTTTTTCTTTGCCGTTAGTTTTTGCCAATTTGATTAATATGTGTCTTAGCGTGTTTCTCCTTGGGTTTATCCTGTATGGGACTCTCTGTGCTTCCTGGACTTGGGTGGTTATTTCCTTTCCCATGTTAGGGAAGTTTTCAACTATAATCTCTTCAAATATTTTCTCTGGTCCTTTCTCTCTCTCTCTTCTCCTTCTGGGACCCCTATAATGGGAATGTTGATATGTTTAATGTTTTCCCAGAGGTCTCTTAGGCTGTCTTCATTTCTTTTCATTCTTTTTTCTTTACTCTGTTCCACAGCAGTGAATTCCACCATTCTGTCTTCCAGGTCACTTATCCGTTCTTCTGCCTCAGTTATTCTGCTATTGATTCCTTCTAGTGTAGTTTTCATTTCAGTTATTGTATTGTTCATCTCTGTTTTTTTGTTCTTTCATCCTTCTAGGTCTTTGTTAAACATTTCTTCCATCTTCTTGATCTTTGCCTCCATTCTTTTTCCGAGGTCCTGGATCATCTTCACTATCATTATTCTGAATTCTTTTTCTGATAGGTTGCCTATCTCTAGTTCATTTAGTTGTTTTTCTGGGTTTTTATCTTTTTCTTTCATCTGGTACATAGTCCTCTGTCTTTTTATCTTGTCTATCTTTCTGTGAATGTGGTTTTTGTTCCACAGGCTGCAGGATTGTAGTTCTTCTTGCTTCTGCTGTCTGCCCTCTGGTGGTAGCACCGTTTATTTTTGAAGCCAATATATTTCTATAAAATAATAAGTTTGGAGAATATTTGTGTAAGACAGTTACTGAGGTTTCTGAACCTTCTTGTAAAATGCTAAATGCATGATGGATTTCTGAGTGCTCCTTAAAAGGGATGGAAAATACTAGTTTCATAAATGAGCAAAATGAACACACAAAATAAATTGTAATAAGAGAGTTTGAAAAACTAATAAAATGTATTGAAGTGATGTGATCTTTATAATCAGAATATAAATATTGAAGAAATCCTTTATGAAGGGGGTATCATATGTGTCCCATCTTACATATATGTGGGCCATTTGAACATATGTGAATGAAAGAAAGAGGCTTTGCAGGTAGAGGAATTGAGTGAGCCTAGAATAAGAGGTAGAAAATCCAACTCCATACTCAGAGATTGGAAACAAGTCTACTTTGGATTATAGGGTGGATGAAAAATAAACAGCAGCAAATAAATCAGTGATGGTGAATGCAGAAACAGTTTATATATATATATATGACTTTTTTTCCATTCACCATCACTGATTTATTTGCTGCTGTTCATTTTCCCATATATATATGGAAATATGTGTGTGTGTGTGTGTGTGTGTGTATATATACACATATATATACATATATATATATATATACAGTAAATCACTTTGCTGTACTCCAGAAACTAACACAACATTGTAAACTAACTATAATAAAAAAACAGAAAAAAATTTCTAGTTCTTCTATTCTGCTGTCTTTTTCAAAAAGTATATAGGAACAATGATTCCATAATTAAAATTGAATTTTGTTTCATAAGGATTTCTGCTTTAGTCCTTTTAGTTTTTACCATCAGTAGTATGTAAAAGTGTGACCACTGAAACAGAATGCTTATAGATAGCATAGTTCCGTGAAAAAAATATTCTATTAAGACTTGAGTACTGAGGGACTTCCCTGGCGGTGCAGTGGTTAAGAATCTGCCTGCCAGTGCAAGGGACATGGGTTCAATCCCTGGTCCGGGAAGATGCCACATGCTGTGGAGCAACTAAGCCCGTGCGCTACAACTACTGAGCCTGCAATCTGGAGCCTGTGAGCCACAACTACTGAGCCCACATGCCACAACTACTGAAGCCCGCGTGCCCAGAGCCAGTGCTCAGCAACAACAGAAGCCACCGCAATGAGAAGCCCATGCACCTCAATCAAGAGTAGCTTCCACTTGCCACAACTAGAGAAAGCCCACACACAGCAACGAAGACCCAATACAGCCAAAAACAAATAAATTAAAATAAATAAATTTTTAAAAAAAGACTTGAGTACTGAGTTCAAGTTCTGCCAATGCCAGTGTACTAGTTATGACTGTATCAGTTAAAAGTAAATTTGATGGCACTAAAAAGAAAGTTGACTACAGTGGCTTTTCAAATAGGTTTATATTTTTCTTATAAACAGAATATGACCAGAGATAAACAGTCCAGGATGCAACTACTCAAATGGTCATTAAGTACTTTTATAATCCAGCATCCTTTGCATGTGCGTTTCATCCTCCTGCTTGCAAGATAGCTGCTTCATTTCCTGTTATCATGTATGTCCTTTAGGCAAGAAGGTAAACACAAAATGTGAAACAATTGAGTCTATTCTGTTTATGAAGAAAACAATCCATGAAATGCTATCTAGTAGATGTCTGTTCACATATCACTAGTGATTATTGTGATATCCATATCAACAAGGTACTGTGAGGATATGAACATTTTAAATGAGACATATGGGCATCCAAATTAAACTGGTGTTATATTATTAGGAAAAAAAGAGTGGATATTGATAGACACCTATGAGTGCCTGTTCCTGTAATCTTTTTTTTTTTTCCATTTAAAACATAAAGGGATTGCATAATCTATAAAACCCAGGTCAATTATGAGAATCTGAGATTATATATCAACTAAAAAGAATTTGACCATTGTATTCAGATATGAGTCACATTTCATATCATAATCATAATACAAAAACCAATTGCCTTGGCTATAAATGGCACAACCCTGGGAATTGTATTTGTGATTATGAGAGCAAAATGCTTCATTATTACTCAAAGTTTCTCTTTCATCAGAATAAGTGATAGCTCTGAACACTGAGTAAGCTAATGTCAGAAATGGGTTAATTAGACTTTGTGCTTTTTATATTGTTTACATCACTTCTAAAGGACTGTTGCATTTCAAAGTAGTAGAAATGCAATTTCATGGTATTCTGCTTAAATGACTTAGAGATATATACTAACTGCCTAAAGTTTGATTATTTTAATGATTTTAAGTCTACCAGAACACAAATACAGATTTGTGATTTTCTAACCAATATACTTGTTCCAGAATGAAGACTCTAATCTGAAAGTTAAATTATAAATTTGCTCATCAAAACTAATGGGCAGACCACAGAGAAGATAATCTTAGTAAAAGGAATTAACGTCAATAAAAGTTTCATGCATAATTTATGACAAGCATAGAATAAATTAAACTATCACAGAACCTAGCATAAGTACCAAATAACCTGAGGTTATTGGTAAAGCTAATCTAGACTTTTAATCAAATATTCACAAAAATGAATTTAGATCATTGACAGAATAATTCGTTGATTAAAATTTCTATTTTGTTAACTGGTTTTTGTTATTATATACATGCACTATTTTGAGATCTTTGATACATGCTAAATTTGAGTAAAATATTTAAAACTGTCTACTATTTGTATTGTTAGTAGAATGATGCATTACCTTTGAGTAATTTAAAGAGTTATGTTTAGAAACATCCTCTGCTTTAGGTTAACTTATTTATTCGTTTATTCATTAGGTATGATAAAGATTTTTCTACATTATGACTAATAAGCAATATGAACACGTTTTGCAAAGGCAAATGCAATGCCATCTATTTCATAAATAACATTTCAGAAACTTAATATTATTATTTAAATGGTCAATGTATATATTTTATATCTTTGAGTTGCAAACTAATTTAGAAATGATAATAATGATGTTGCATTGACTATTTTGAGAAATAAGAAATCCTATGCTACTAAAAATAAATTGATAAGAACATGTAGATGTTCAAAGGTTGACTATGGTCTCCCACCCTTATGAATATTAAGAAATTCAGGCAGCTTTCTCACTGAGAATAATTAGAAGAGCTGGACAAATATAATGCATTAGGCTACCTAAAATAAAGTGAAAATTTTCTGTGATATTATATGAAGAAGAGCTAACTAAGTCCAATAGAGGGGAGTATGAGACTTGGAACTTTTTACTTTTGTGCGTGTTTTAGGATTTTAGTTAGGCTGTCTGAGAAGCTGAGTTGCAAGGCTAAAGTATTTTCACGTGACTTTTCACAAGAATTTCAAAGGGGGGTGACAAAATAGGTAAACGTCCACACTCTGAGGCCAGATAACCTAAGTTTTCTTATTTACTAGATCTAGCTCCTCAGAAGAATTAACTTCCTTGGGCTTTCTTTCTCCTTCTTTGATATTTTATAATATACATAGTAAAATATAAGGTTCATTATTATTACCATATATTATGCTAAATGATAGCATAAATGCCATCATTATCAGGGTAGTGGAAAAGGAAAAGTAAAGAAAATTTCTTAAAAGATACATAAATAGATTCCTATTGGGCACAGGGGAAAATACTCATAACACTTACCATCCTATTTGGCAAATGATTCTGTGATTTTAGCTGGTATATTTATAACTACATTCCTGGTAAATATAAATCTATCAGTATTAAAGCAATTAAAAAGTCCTACAAATTGAACAGAATAAATCTAGCAGAAAAGTAATTAAAAGAATATTGACAGTCTTTCCGGAGGAAAAAAAATGAACAATAAACAAGAAAATTTACTCAGCCTTATATATCATCTTGGAAATATTAATTCAGATAATGATATACAATTTCAAGTCTACGAGACAGCAAAAGAATGAAAAAAGGGAAAGAGGGAGAGAAGCAGGGAAGAAAGGAAGGAAGGAAGGAGGGAAGGGAAGAAAGAAAAAAGGAAATGCAGGGAAAGTAGAAAAGGAAAGGAATTGGAGACGACTGATATTACAAATTGGGAGGATGTGGAGCAATAGAAACTCTCAGACTCTGCTGGTAGGAATGGTATTGGCAACACAATTGTGGAAAACAATTTGACACTATCTTGTAATGTTAAAGACGTTCATAACCTCTTACCCTCCTACTTTATCCAAGACTTATAATGGTAATTAATGGTAATTATAATGGTAATTACTTTATCCAATTATTGTAATGGTAACATGTTTACAAGATGACAAAGAATATTCATTGTGACGTTGTTCGTTACTGCAGTAAACTGAAAACATCTTCATTTACAAGAAAATTGCTAACTAAACTGTAGTAGAGTTATACAATTAAATATTGCTTTAGCAGTTAAAATGGAATGAACTAGGCTTCCTATTTCAATGTAGAAAGACTACAAGGATATAATATTGAAAAAAAACAAACTATGTAAAATCCTACGAAAAATAATTTAAGTGTGTATATATATATATAGATTATACATAATCTATGCATGAGAATAATAAGCACCATAACAGGGTAATGGATTCCCATAGGAGGTAGAAAAGAAGGATACAAAATAAATAAATGGCTCAATGACAGGTTTAGTTTAGTTTTGTTTTGTTCTGTTTTGAGTTCCCTGACACATCCCCAGTTTCTTAAACAGAACCTGGCACAAAGGAAGTTCTCAAAGATGTTGAACAAATGAATAAATGAATGAATGTATGATATTTTCAGTTTCCTTCTTATAATCTGTATAATTACAAGATAATTACCAAGATTTTAATTATATCATTCTTTGTACTATTATTCTATGTATGAAACACTTTAGAATTTTAAAAACTAAAGAAAAATACTGACACTTCACATAAAAATTTATTTTAAGCTGTTATTCTCATTTTTTAAAAAATATAGGGCACCATTTTGTCAGTTATTTATCCTTAAAAGAGATTATGTAATGTTTTTCTATTAATAATAAGAAATTGAAATTATAAATACAATCAATGCTATCAATGCTATTACAGTTTTACCCTCAAAAACGTTTTGAATCAAAGATCTCTAGTATTTCTATAATAATCTTCTATCTCATAAGCATGATAGATGTAATCATGTACACCCTCAGAAAAATGTCCAAGATTAATGACATCAGGTATTGTCTGAAACTTTAAGCAAAATAATTATTTTAATATCAGAGTAGCACCCATTATCTTGCCTTACTCAGCATCAGTTTGTACTGATCCAATAACTTGTGTAGGGCAGATTATTGCTAATGAGACCAAGGTCACAAGCTCTTTTGACTTGCAGGCCAGTTAGTTTGTTCTGCACCTTGGCTCCTGATTGCACCATAGGGTGGTGGGTCTTGCTTGAGAACTTATACAAATAGAAAAATGGTTTCATTTAAACAAACAGACTGGAAATCTTTGAAAACACAGTTTTCCTCTTTTGGAAATTAAGTTGTTACTAGAATGTTAGAAGCTAGAGGAAATACTAGAAGTTAAGGGGCAAAGAGAAAGTCATTAATGTTTAAGTCAGAGTTAGAAATGCAAATCTGAAGTTCCAGACCACTGCAATAGTGAGTATTGCAATAAAGTGACTCACATAAATTTTTTGGTTTCTCAGTGCATATAAAAGTTATGCTTACACAATATTTCTGTAGTCCAGTAAGTGTGCAATAGCATTGTGTCTAAAAGAAAAACATGCATATCTTAATTAACAATACTTTGTTAAAAAATGTTAACCATCATGTGAACCTTCAGTGAGTTGAAATTTTTTTTGCTGGTGGAGGGTATGCCTTGATGTTGATTGGCTGCTGACTACTTAGGGTGGTGGGTGCTGCAGGTTGGGGTGACTTTGGCAATTTCTTAAAATAAGGCAATAATGAAGCTTGCTGCATCAATTGACTCTTCCTTTCATGACAATTTCTCTGTAGCATGCAGTACTGCTTGATAAAATTTTATCCACAGTAGAACTTCTTTCAAAATTGGAGTCAATTGTCTCTAACCTTGATGCTGCTTTATCAATTAAATTTCTACACTATTCTATGTCTTTTGTTGTCATTTCAACAGTCTTTCCAGCATCTTCACCAGGAGTAGATTCCATCTCAAGAAACCACTTTCTTTGCTATCTGTAAGAAGCAACTCCTCATCTGTTAAAGTTTATCATGAGACTGCAGCAATTTAGTCGCATCTTCAGGCTCCACTTCTAATTCTAGTTCTCTTGCTATTTCTACCACCCAGAGTTACTTCCTCCACTAAAGTCTTGAACCCTTTAAAGTCGTCCATGAGGATTGGAATCAACTTCCAAACTCCTGCTGTTAATATTTTTGACCTCTTCTCATGAATCATGAACGTTCTTAATGACATCTAGGATGGTGAATTCTTTCCAGAAGGTTTTCAAGATACTTTGCCCAGATCCATCAGAGGAATTCAAGATACTTTGCTCAGATCCACCAGAGGAATCACTATCTATGGCAGCAATAGCCTTACAAAATTTATTTCTTAAATAATAAGATTTAAAAATTCAAAATCACGCCTTCACCTATTCTGGGCTGCAGAATGGATGTTGTGTTGGCAGACATGAAATCTCATTGCATATCTCCATCAGAGCTCTTGGGTGCAATTGTTCTTGAACAGTAATATTTTTAAAGCAATCTTTTTTTTCTAAGTAGCTGGTTTCAACAGTGAGATTAAAATATTCAATAAACCATATTGTAAACAGATGTGCTGTCATCCAGGCTTTGTTGTTCTATTTATAGAGCACAGTAATGGAGTAAAGTAATTTGTAATATATTATCTCATTTAAACCACTGCACAACACTACAATATAGGAATTATTAGGCCCATTTTACAAATAAGAAAATTAACTATTAAGAAGAAAAAGAAATTTTGACAAATTTTGTCCTAGGAATATCCACCAGATTGGTATGTGCTTGAGTGAGCTTGCATCGGTTTATAAGAGCCAATTGTTAAATTTTGTGAGGGGGTTGTTAAACTGTTGGCAGTTTTGAAATGGCCACGGTGGGAGTATTTACACCACAGAAACTGGCAAATGCTACAAGTCAGAGCTCTCTCTTTTCAGAGGACTGCTTTACCAGCCCACAACTGAATGTCACTCAGCTAATTTCTATAGAGTTAGGATTTATATTCTTCTGTGTTTTGTTAAAGAACCCATTCTTTTGATTTTTGTGTAATATGGTTTTCATGTGACACTATCACTCTTCTAAAATTTATTATGTATAACATTAATAAGGTTAATAAGTCTTAAATTATATTTTATAGTGCTTAATAGTAAATCATGCTTACACTGATTAAATTAGTGATCCTTGAATATCAAACTAGAAAACAAGTCCTTTATTTAGTAGCTAAGGGGGAGGTTTCATGCAGGGCAGGGCCATTACCAGAACTATGATAAGCTTCTTAACACATTCTCAGACAGTAGGGTGAAAAGTGGTTTTTGTTTTAGAAGAGACCAAAGGTAAGCAATCAGAAGCCTATTAAAATAGTCTCTGTGAGCAGTAACAAGGTCTTCACTAATACAGTAGTGGCAAGTGTAGCTCCTGAATTTTATTGTTACTACCAGAGGACATTTGCACACCATAATAAAATGCCATATGGGAACTTAGCTTTGCTGGCTCAGTACAAAATTTGCTCCTTCTAAAATACTTAATTTGTGTCAATTGATACGACTGTACCTGAGTGTCTTCCTTTAAAAAAAATAGCTCTCTCCTAGAGAGCACTGTACTGTTTCTAATTATTTGATAAGAGCAATGAAGTGAATTCATCTTCAAATTTTTAGAGGTTTATGAATTTATGCCTGACTGAAAGCATTTTTGTCCTAGGAATATCACTCTTTTCATGTTAATTTTCCCTCCATCTGTCCAAATATTCAGACGGTGAAGAATATATTTCATCATATCCAAATTGTCCTGTTTCTTTTCCATTTTGCTAAATTGATTCCTCTAAGGAAAGGACTCTCTCCATTTTATCAGATTTTAATCTGTCTTGGAAACATCATAACAGTGAGTCCCTTTTGTTTTAGTGCTTTTAAAATGCTATTAACTCTTATTTTCAAACAGGAAAGAATTGATCACCTCCAACATCACAGGTAGAAAGAGGAACAAATATACGTTTAATCTAATGCGTTTTATCACTAGATATTTACATGAAATTTGTATAGTTGATAGTTTGTAATTTAATAAATTAATTTAACCATGATCAAATCAGAACTTAAAAAAAATACATAACAGGCATAAATCTCAGTCCATAAGCTCTGTTGTGAAAGAAATATCATTTACTTATTTTTTTATAATTTTATTAAGTTTTTACATTGAGCTCCCATTCTCTTGGGACAGCCTTATAGCTGAGCTCAGTAATGGTTTTGTTCTCTTTTCTCTTTTGCCCTGGTTCCAAGACCCTATAAGTTACCAGTGTCCAATGGCAGAGGTGGCTCTGGTTTTTAGTTACCTACTTCCATAGGTCACCAAACATCCTGCACATATGTTCCCTTTAGGTCTGGAGGCTCTCTATCATTTTGGTAAAATTATTTGTAAATGGAAATTTTTGTTGAGTTTTGAACCTCTATGCCTATGGCCTGAAGTAATTTGTAATCATTTCTCAGTATAATCTTGGTGCCCGTATTCCCAGATGACTGCCCACAGCACTGCTATGAAGCAAATTCTGGTTTCCTATTACCTCTAGACCCGAAAACCTTTCCCTAGTTTCTTTTCTCAGGCCAAGGAAGTCTCCATATAATCTGGAGAAAATCCTTCTTCCATCATGTTTCATCATCATCTGATTCCATCTGAAACCCTGTTTCTTTTTTCTTTTACTCCCTTAGAAAAGTCTCTAAGTTCTCCTAGGAGTGCAAGCTATTGGAAGGGAGCTAATTCTATTGTGTACCCTGTCAAATGCTTCCCTTGGAGCTATGAAATACAGATCAAACTGCCTAAAAGAGACTGAGGCAGAGGCCAACATTTCAGGAGAATCTTCACTCACATAAGAAATATTACAATTGCATACACAATTAAACATAAGATACCGATTATGAGGACTTACTGACTCAATATAAATATATTTATACTTCTTTGTGAATGTGGATAATGCAGGTTGTCTGGGAAAATATTGCTCTACAAGTGCTACAGATATTCTTTCATCCCAAGGATATGGTTGGGATTGGGTCAAATCTATGACCATGACAGAGCAAAACTAACCTGACCCACATAGTGAATGATGGTCTAGCCCTGATGACCTCATTGCTCTAATAAGCTGTTTAGTCAGTCACAAAATACTGGGTTGGCCAAAAAGTTCGTTCAGGATTTTCTGTAAAATGTTGCGGAAAAACTCGAATGAACTTTTTGGCTAACCAATATCACCAAATTTTAACAACATACAAAGCAGTATACAGTTCACTACTTAACTATCCTAATTTTCATGTATCTTAGATTCACAAGGATTCAGGTCAATCATTGTAAAAATAAGTAAGATTAACTTCGTTTTTGTTAGTTTGATTTCCTGATCCCTACACATTTGCTTGGGGCATAAGAAGTTAAATTATTCCAAAGGCAGAGACTAAACTTCCTTTGTAGTTCACCTGGACACCTTCAGAATCCTATTAGTGAAAAAAAATCACATTATTTATTTCCAGCAATAGAATCAAAATTATATCAATAAAAATAAATCTAAAAGCAACAAAAGTGTTATTAAATCTTTCTCTTAATTTTTCTCTCCTTCTTATCATAAGTTTGATTTTCCTGTGTCTGCATGGCTCACTGGTCACTCAACGATTGGACAGAAGCTGTGCTCAGGCTCCTGTGTCCCTAAGGCTTCTACTCTGTGCTGACCCATCTGGGGATGGGGGTGGGGTTGAACAGTTTCAAGCCTGCCTTAACTTTTACTTTCTGATCCAGTTCAGTCTTCTCTGTGCATGCCTACTGTTTTCTAGTCAGCCAAGAATGCATGGGGAGCTTAGCTTCTAGGGCTCTTTCATTTCCAGGCTCTCTTTTAAAAGTCCAGCTTGACTGCCACTTCCCCCACTCAAGTCCACAACCTCAGGCTAGCAGAGCTTTGATTTTCCACCCTTACTTTCGACTTAGTTTGCTACTTTTACTTACTATGCCACAGGGTGTGGTTTTTTCACTCTGTTCAAAATCAATCAAGTCAGCCTCCTTTGTCAGCAAAGTTGCTAGTTTCCTTGGCCATCTATACCCTGGTTAAACTATTGTGCTGATAATATACTGAGAGTGAAGTGCAGGGTTGGGGGGCAGGAAACGGAACAGCCCCAGGCCATAGAATCTTACCGTTTTTAGCGGAAGTTCTAGCAGTTTTTCATAAATAAATGTCTCACAGTTTGTTTTTGCCTTTGATCAACTTTCAGTGTCCTGACATGGTTGTTTTCAACAATATTGTACAATTTTATACTTGCTTTTTTTAGAAGATTTGCCAACATCTTCTATCATTGCTGGAAATCCTGCCTTATTTTTTGCATTGTTAAAGGATTTTTCAATTATCTCATTTTATCATCACAATCAGCCTATGAATTAATGTTTTTATATTATAATTTTACAGGAGCAGAACCCATGAACAAATAGATTCAGAAGTATGACCAGGAGGAGGGTCTACATACGCCCAAAGATATATGATTGGCTTGTTCCATAAAACCCATTCATACCAAAGTGATAGACCACTCTTTACATTAATACATTATGGAAAACAAAACAAAACCATGATGCTTCGCAAATAAACAGACACATTCACACATAATGTCCTTCACTTTCGTAACTGAGAACAGAATGATCCCTTTTCACTCCCCATACATCACTTTTCCTCCCATACAATAACCAAATCTTCTCAGTATTGAAATACAGTAATTGTCTTTATTAAGTGTAATGAATGTGTCTGAAATTAGGAGCATACTTAGATTCCAGCGAAAAACAAGAAACAGCTTATTTATGCAACATGTAACAAAAACACAGCTCCATTGCGAATAACACTTTTTAAAACACAGCATAAAAGTGATAAATTATTTTAGCATCTAACAATCACTTTAATTATGTTTTCCAATTCTATCACTGAGGTTGGAAACATATTTTCATAAAATGTTTCCCACATGTACATTCAGTCTTTCCATAAAGCACTTAGTTTTGTAATAAAAACATAGCTTATTTTTAATGTGGAAATTCTGGGTAGTCCAAACAGTAGGCTTTGCAAATTCTGACAGGGAAGCTAAGTGCTATCAAGAGATACCATGAAATAAACAGTTCTGAATTCTGATCACCCTTTCCATTTCATTGAAATACATGCAATATCTCAATTTTAATTTGCATTTCAATATTTAGTTTTGTTTAGTATATGATGCAATATTATAGCTTAGAATTAGCTTAGAATGCTGTTTTAGTCAGCTTAGGCTGCCATTAACAAATATCATAGACTGAGTGGATTAAATAACAGAAATTTATTTCCCACAGATCTGAAAAATCTGTGGTAACTCCAAGATCAAGGTGTCAGTAACATAGATTTCAATCTGAGGCCATCGTTCTGTGTACTCACATGACCTCTTCTTTGTATGTTCACAGAGATAATCAGAGCGAGCTCTCTGGTGTCTCTTCTTTTAAGGACACTAATCCCTTTGGACCAGGGCCCACCCTCATGACCTCATCTACCCTACAAAGGGCCCCATCTCCAAATACCATCACATTGGGAGTTAGAGTTTCAACATATGAATTTTGAAAAGATACAAACAGTCCATAACAAATGTCAACACAAATTAACTCACACATTCAAAGAATATTTACTTGGGGAGCCTGGTGTAAGAGAGTGAATAAAAAAGATATTGTGCTTGTTCTCATGAAGCTGAAATCTAATTTATTTATTTTTGCTCATGTCCATCTTTGGTAAGGATTTCCAAAATAATCCCCAGAATTTCGGGAAGCTGTATATATACTGGAAGAAAGAATCTCCATGGCTACTTTTTTTCTAATAAAAATTTTAATATTTAACATAAAACAATTTACATGGAGGTAATAACTATTAAACACATCATGTGATAGTCTCTGAGGCCCTTCTTTGCTGTTGTTAGTTTTACCTCAATATATAAGACATCTACCAATTTCCCAAATACACGGTGATAAATTTATTTTAACTCTGCTTCATCTTACTCATCCTTCCAAAGGATAATGCAGGGGGAAGATGAGAGGGTTTTGAGGATTGGGTAGAAGAAAGACATAGCATGAGTCCAAAACGATGTAGCAATAATAACTGAAAAATTATTGTGATAAAAATATTTTATGACTGACTATAAATGTTCGTTTTGTTAAAATACATACTATAAATCTGATTTGAAGCAGAGCTAATACTTTGGTAACAGTTTTTCGTACTTTACGACTTTTTAAAATTATGTCATTCTCCCTCAATTTATTAAAACTATATATTTTGGAGGAAGCCATCATTCAATGCTGTTTTTTTACAATTTAGCTGTCATTGTGTTCATCTTGGAAAGCACTGTAGCTTTTTTGCTTGAGGGTTTTTGTGCCATTCCAAATCTTTATACATAAATTTTCAGCTGGCATTCAAGGCCCTTCACACAATGATACAGACGAAACACTATCTTTCCTTCTCCTCACTCATCCTCCTTGGCCAAGTCTCATAGTGTTCAGCTTGCCAGGAAAACTAGATTATATACTGTCTGCTGAACAGATCTAAATCATTCTCACATCTGTGCCATTTTTCATGCTGTCTTTTTCCAGGAATAAAACACACACACACACACACACACACTTATGGAAGATGTATATATATATATATATATATATATATATATATATATATATATATATCTTACTGCATAATTCACATATTACATTTCTGAATTTTCCTAACCACTCTTGTGACTTTTACCTCATTGAATCTCCAATCACATTTTATAACTAAATTTGAAGACAAATCTTCAAGTGTTTTCAAGTCAGATGAAACAAAGCGCATTCACACAAAGAAACATTTTTTTCATATTCCATAAAAATATATTGTTAAAGGCATTTTCTTTATGTGGTTTAAATTCTCTTAAATTAAAAAAAGATGTAATATTTTAAAAAATATGGATCGTATATTGTTTTGTTTCTCTTGGTCATAAAATGTTAATTGTGTAGTAATTTTTTTTGTCCCTTCCAGTTAGCTAGCTTGGAAGTAAATGTGATATTCAATCATAGTAACTATATGCAAACATTAGCTCCCAGGAGATTAGTTGCTCATTCATAAGGTGTGGTGCATAAGAGAACCACAGACCCAAGAAATGCCTGACTCAAGGTGGTACTCAGTGAATTCAAATCCTAGGGGCATAAAGATGTTTAGAGATTGTCATCTAGGCTCAGGTTATAGCCCTGTTTTGGGAGAAAAGCAGAGGTACAGAAAAAGGTTTTAGTAATGGTGAGGAACTATAGGAACAAAGTTGGCAAAAATGAGGCAAGAACCTATGCTGTGGTCAGCTGGCTGGCTGTGTAGCCAAGAGGCTCATTCAAGCCTCATACAGGAGAAAACAGGTACTCAGAGTTTATTCTGAACCTGACACTGCTTAGGTCCTGGGGTACTGATGAGAACAAAACAAAAACCCTGCTCTCATAAAACTTATATTCCAGTGTAGGGTCACAGACAGTAAACAAACACACATATCATTTCAGGGAGTGATAACAGTCAAAAAGATAAATAAAAGAGAGTAAGGAAAAAGAGCATTTAATTACACTTGATCTTAGCCAAAAGGCTGAAAAGCGATAGGAGAGCATTGAATTAATTAAGGTGAATGGTGAAGACCTTTCAATCAGGTGAAATATGACCAGGGACCAGTATAAAGTAATGGAGGGAGCTATCAGTATTTCTGAGTAATGTACCTTTTGGGAAGAGAAAACAAAAAATGCCACGTGTCTAGGTAAGAATATGCTTGGTTGGAAGGCCAGAAAGTTAGAGGGTGGTTAGGATGAAGTGAAAAAAGAGAGTGGCCATTTTTAGATGAGGATTTTAAAAATATTTTTCAATGAATATTAGCAAAGTCTATTATAATTTTATATCCATTTGTAAAAACATACTTTTCTACATCAATAAGAAGGTAGTAGAGTTTTTTAAAATGTGTTGCTGATTTAAACAAAACAAGGAATGATTATCTCCTATCTATCTATATCCCAATGTAGTCTCCTCATTGTCAAACTTAGAGTGGATGATAACCATTTGGCTCACATTTCTTGGTATTTTGTGAAATGTAAGGGTTCACGTAGTACTCAGCAATTTACCTGTACACTGACAAGTATAAAAAATTCTTGAAGAAATTTATAGTCATGTTCCTTTTCTAATACAAGTTCTGGGTGTTTGTCTTGATATAGGAAAAATCAGCTCATAAGTTCCTTCTGAAAACATTTCATCTCTGGTAAATTTGTTTTGACTCTTAAATTTTTTTGTAGGTTAATGCAGCAAGATTTTTTATTATTAGATAACAATCCTAGGATAAAAATAAGTTCTTATAAAATAAGTCTCAATGTTTCAATTTCTCCTGACTATAGGAGATACGCAATTTATCAAAACCAGTATACAGGAAAAGTATGAGGACTATTTTTGAGAAATAAAATCTATTTTTCAAGAAAATTTAAGGAGATCATTTATCCTTACTTTTAAACCGTAAGATTGAAGGAATTTGGCATCTCCTCATACCTGGGAGAGTCTCATTAGCAGGACTTAATGGCATTTGGATATAATCTAGGACAGTTGAGCTATTCTATATGCAACTGTGACTGATTTGACAGCAATTATTAGTTTTAAAAGTTGAAATAAGGCAGGAAGATGACTTTAATACTGTGGTTATCATAAATAATAGAAAGCGTATGCTTTTTATTACTAACTTAATAAATACTGCTTATTTAAGAATACAGATGGATATATATTAAGATGTAAATTAAATGAAACAAGGAATTATTCTTTTATCTTTTCTTTTTGCTAGTATTGTGCCTACAGCTATAACCAATAATGACATAGTCTATGTCCTTGTAAAACTTTTTTCAAAATTTTTTCCACAATGATAAACAAGAATTTAAGTGATATGCTCAAAAGCTTATTGAAGAAGTAAATGATTTCCATTCTTGGTAATGTCAGATTGGTGAATCTAGACTCCATCCTACCGTGAATAACCAGGAAAAAGTGGTTAAAATATAAAAACAAATTCACATAAGAGCACTGAAAATCTAATGAGATCCTAAAAATGTACTTCCAATAGAAGTTTCAACAGGTTTGTGTGCATGTGTGTGTGTACATGTGTAAATTAAAACTGTGATTCTTCAATTTATACAAAATGCGAAGGGTTTAGAACAGTCAAATCATTCATGAAAAGGATAAATATTATTGAACTGGGATAAAGGACAATGTTATTAATAAAAGATAAGAAAATTTATCTGTATACAAAATATGAAACTGGAGTACTACCTTACATCACATATAAATATAAATACCAAGTGCACTATAGAACGAATTATAAAAGCCAAAATAAATTAATACAGGATACATACATACATATAGATTCTAGAATATACTATTGGAAAATATGTTCATGATTTTGTGGTATCGAGCAATTAATTATGACACAAAAATCCTTGAAAATAAAGAAAAATATTGACAGGTTGCACTACATGAAAATTAAAAACCATTAAATTAGAGAAAAAGCAAACCCAGTAGTGAGAAAAGACTCTTGTAACACGTGTAACCAACAAAGGGAGCACAGTCACTGCATATGAATGAGTCATAAATAACTCATTAATATCAATAAGAAAATGATGAACAACCTATCAGGAACAAATTGTCAAAGCCATAGTCAAGTATTATATTTTATGAAACAGCCCAACTGGCTCATAAACACAGAAAAAGGTGTTTAAAACTCACTTGTGATCAGAGAAATGCCAACTGATATCACAATGAAATACCACTACATATGTACCAAACTGATAAAAAGGCAAAAAAGGGTAGTATCAAGTATTAGAAAGAGTAAGGAACAATAGGTCCACTTAAACAGTGTCAGACTATTAATCATACAACCACTAATATAGCCATATATTATGACTCAATAATTCCATTCCTAGGTCTATTTCCAATAAAACTGTGTACATAAAAATGTTTATTTAAGAGTGTTCTAAGCACTATTATTCTGAATGAATATACTAGAAATAACCCAAATGTTCATCAATAGTAGAATACTGTTTAGCATATTCATAAAATGAAATCTACCCACCGATGAAAATAAATGAAATACAGCTTCATGTCACAACATGCATGGATTTTTACAAGCACAGTCCTCAGTAAAAGAACACACAAAATAGCATAATTCATGATTCTCAACTGAAGGCAAAAGCAGGCTCATCTTTAGTTTATGATTATTAGTTAGGATATTAACTAATCAATAATTAGGGCATTGGTCATCTTGGGTAGGAGAGAGAGGATAATGATTTGTCAGGGTCAAGAGGTGACTTGTGGTGTGCTGATAACGTTCTCTTTCTAGACCTGGGTGGTAGTTGCACACACATTCAGTTTTTGATCTTACAATGAGTTTTACATTTATTTTTTGTACATTTTGCTGTACATGTGTTCTACTTTAATTTATAGAGGTACAAAATTTATAAACATTGTAGTGTTTATAAAGTTGCCATCCAACTTTAGGTATATGTCAAAGAAAACAGGGAAATTGTGGCTAATGTAGAGGGGAGTTTCTTTCCCTTTTGCACTGGAACACAAAGGTTATTACAACAAGTGATTATAGAGATAGAGATGTAATACAATAGATGAGATATAATTAAGGATTGACTAAGATCTAAAAAGAAAAACAGAAAGGAAAGTTTCTTTGGGAAATCAACAGATACAGGCAGTCAGATATTGATACACAGAAAAACATGCAAGTTCAACATCACCAATAATGATGACCTTTTTAGTGCATAAGACAGAGTTGTGGAATTTCTAGACAGAGTTGTGCAATTTCTTAAGTTAGCACACACAAATCGCATGAGAAGATGACAAGAAAAGCAAGAGAGGAAGCAAACAAGCAGGTAAGATTATACATTTGTTGGTGTTCCACATGACACCTAAGCATGCAGCAGATGAACTCGCTTTTTATCCACTGCTTTCCAGTAAAACTACTACAATGGGTAGACTTTCAAAATGTTATTAAAAAGAAAACTATGGAAAATGATCCACTTACATATAAAAAGAGCAAATATTGCTTATTATTATATTTAAAAGGGAAAAACTTTACTAGAAAGATGTAGAATTTGCAGTCAGATAAATCTAAATTTATCTGACTTTTAGTTATGTGATCTTGGTCATGTTTCAATAGATTTGAGCCCCGATTTCTTCAACTGTAAAAATACCATGTTATTTCACATAGATGTTGTCAGAAATTAATATAAACATCTAAGAATTAGTTTAGTGCCCAGCACTTAGTAATATATAATACATACTATTTCAAGTGGTTGTAATTATTTTTGGTAAGATAATCAGAGGTTACTCTTATTGCCTTGATCATCAAATTCTTTCAGGTGACACTTGTCTTAATATAGTGATAAAGTGGAGATCCCTACTTATAGTTCCTAATCTTCCTCTACATGGTAACTACATGTAATCACAATTTCTCTAAATGCAACCACAACCCTTGAAACATCTTCATCTTGGTCTTCTGGATGTCTACGCCAAGAAAGATATAGTTACTGCTCCTCCTTCACCAGCATTCTCTCAGTTCTCTTCCTAATTACTACCTCCACTCTGGGTAATAGATATAAAAAATAATCTTGCCCTCTGTTAGATATTAGTCTAACCCTTCCTTATAGGAATGTATACTTTTATGTTAATAAAGGAGCCATCTTTCACATGAAATAACCTCCCAACATTCAAGAAGAGTAGACCCACGAAAATGACTTTGTGGCTGACCTCTGCTAACCTAGTTTCATTTTAAGCTACTCTTTCTCACTATGCTTTGATATATAAGACATCCAGGAAACTAAGAGCAAACTTTTTTAAGTTTACCAACTAAGCTCTGGACTCCAGGAGATAACTTTACCAAGACAAGGAAAAAGACTAGAGGAAAGCATGCAAAAAGCACAAGGGTGAGAGAATCTGACATATTGGAGGACAAAGTGAAGAGCAGAGTGGGTAGCAAGGTAAATAAACGTGGAGTGATGTGAAATAAATTTGGGAAAATAGGTTGGCAATTTATGCAAGCCTGGTAAATCATTAACATAAGTTTGAATTGTAATTTGATTGCAAAGAGAAGTCACTGAAAGATTTTAGGCAAGAGTTAACTGGAGGTGATCTTTGTAGATCATGGATAAGAATGTAGCAAGAACAGAAATGAGAAGAAACATTAGGAAATATCTAGAGTAGATCTGAAAAGATATGATCTTGTCTTGGAGTAGAAATGGAGAATAGCAGATGTGAGGTTGGAGGTAGAATAAATAGGACTGGCTGAACGACTGGAGGTGGAGAATGGTGGCAGTGGAGATGAAAACTAAGAACCAGGGAGATGTCCAGATTTCTTACCTAAAAGTATAAATAGCATTTGGTGTCATTTTATTAATATGGGGAAAAAACTAGGGGAAGACAGAACTTTTTTGCATTATCCTGACCCTCATTTTATCTATTTACCCTAATGAATTATTTTATGCCCATCATTACAAGATTGAAGGCAGGAATGAAGTCTGATGTTCACCCCTTAACTATTTATTGGTGATTTTTAAAAGATAGAATATTTCATAAAGTCAAGGTTGAGTTAAGATACTTTGTTTGAACCAAATGCAAATTGGAGAGCTATGTGGCTTAAGGAATTTCAGAATAGTGAAGTAAATCACAAGAACATCAGATTTTTTTCCCCTACGTTCTTCATAACTGACCATCTAAAATATATTTAAAGCAAAAACGTTTATTTTCCTTCACATTTAAGTTGCATCAACTTTATAGTGGCTCTGAATGATAGAGCATTTCTCAATGGATCCCAACAGCCTCCTAAAATCATCCTTAAACTAAAAAGGTTTGATTTTACGAAGACTATATAATTCTATTTACATGATGAAATAAGTATATGCATTAAAAAAAGAACTGGAACAACTGTGTTATTGCCAATTCAATTCATCTATTGATATTTGTGCATGTAAACAGCTAAGATTCCTTCATATTTTTTAGGAGGGTGTACTAAAAAAATTCCTTACAAAAGTTATAATGATTAAGATTATAATGTTGGGCTTCCCTGGTGGTGCAGTGGTTGAGAATCTGCCTGCCAATGCAGGGGACACGGGTTCGAGCTCTGGTCTGGGAAGATCCCACATGCCGCGGAGCAACTAGGCCCGTGAGCCACAACTACTGAGCCCGCGCGTCTGGAGCCTGTGCTCCGCAACAAGAGAGGCCGCGATAGTGAGAGGCCCGCGCACCGCGATGAAGAGTGGCCCCCGCTTGCCGCAACTAGAGAAAGCCCTCGCACAGAAACGAAGACCCAACACAGCCAAAAATAAATAAATAAATAAATAAACTCCAATCTAAAAAAAAAAAGATTATAATGTTGCTTTTCAAGTTATAATTTCAAAGGAAACAGTAACCTCTAGGCACATACATATCATGTTTTCTGTAGAGAACGTCAAGAAAAAAACTATTAATATAAAGTGAATTTTTTCTTTGAAATTCAAATAATGAACCATAGAAGTGATGACAATTTAAATAAGGAGTTTTGATATATATTGAGGAACATTCAGTGTAACAAAGAAACCCATGAACCTTGAATGCACTTGATCTATCTGGGTTTCAGTTCCCTAGTCTTTAACTTGGGAGAGACCGATTATTATTTTTCCAACTTTAAAATCCTATGTTGTTTCCTTGAAATTAGACAATAATAAAGACTTTTTAAAAAACTTCTCTCATCTTAAATCCATTAAACATTTTTTTCACCTTAAAAAATTTACTCCTTTTTATCTACCTCAGACCAAAAGAATAAAAGTGATAAAGATTATTTTATCTAATATGGGGCGTATTATATAGTCAGCGTTATATTAAATTAGTCGGTTTATAGCAAGCATTTCATTGTCAATACTTGACAATTTTCCAGAATAATTTCCATTTTCAAGTATATTGTCTCACTGTTTTCAGAAATTAAGGAAAAGCAAGATGATGTGTCCCAACTGTCAATTGAAAAATACACTCATTAAGCTTTTAAAATATATAATAAATATATTATATATGTAAAATATCTAGTAATATTGATACTAAATATATATTACATACAAAATATAATAAATATGTATGCTGCCACCCTTAATATAAGCTGATAAAAGATGGACATAGTATTAAAGCACAAGCAATCTCAATAAAATATACTTTAGAGAAGTTTAGGGAAATTTTTATAGATAGGACATGTTGTCAAATAAACTAGAAGCTTATTCTGAAGACTAGTTGACTCCAGTAAACCTTCCTAACAGAGTCTCTAGAAGATGTATGAATAACAGAAAATGTCAGTATATAAAGGAATGTTTCCCTTAGGGTCCATATTGTACATGCTTCTGGATTTTGACTTCATTTTATCACTCTACATAGTCATTCAGTTCTCACCTGAGTCCCAGTGTTTTCCTTTCTAACTTGTTCATCAGATGGTTCCTGGCTTATGACAGCTGCCCAGGTAAAAATCCAATCTTATTCACATTTCTTCTACCTAACTCTTAGGTAAGTTCTTCTCAAATTTACCATAGGTAAGAGGGCTTTTTAAAGCATCCATCCCCAGAAATTCCTATTCAACAGGTTTGGTGTGGGACCAGAAAATGGTCATTTCTGACAAGCTCCCAAGTGATGCTGATCCTACAGCTCTGTGAACCACACTTTCAGTAGCACTGTCTTAGGTGATACAGATGGTCACCCAAATCTATTAGAAGTTCAAAATTTAGCCAAGCCTGCTTTCCTCCATCTCCAAAATATTAGCTACTCATTAGATAAATTACAAGCTATCATTTATTGTCTATTTTTTTGATAATCATGAAATAAATAGATTGAATAACTGCTGATTTCACTACGGAGGCACAATCTGTTTGGTCAAATCAAGCAACTTAACAATGTCCAACATTCTGACAGTTCCAACCAACTGCCCTTTCATTAGATAAGAGTCATGAGTTTTAAGAGAGTTTCCAAGAGTTGTTTATTCCGACTGGCTCTCACACTTTTACAAATTGAACATAATAATGTTTTTTTCTTTGTGTATAATTTGTGTGCTTGTTTTTGTTTTAGGCAAAACGGCAGAAGAACTTTCTTTGGAAGAGAAACAATTCCTCTTTGATGTTAATTAGCACAATTGAGGTGTTATGTCTCAGATCTTCTTTCTTTCATCTTCCTCCTAACCCCCGCCACTCTAGCTAAAGCATTTCTCTCTAAAATGAGAAGCTAACAATCCAGGCTTCCTCGGATTGTTTTTCCTTGGAAAAAATGTTTTTCCTTGGAAAAAATGTACATACTGATGTCCATGAATCTGTAACTTTGGAAACTGAAATTACCAGTTTAAAACACAAGTTAGCTTTGCTAGACAATCATGTTCATTACATTTATGAATACAGTACAGGGAAGATGCACAGGGGCTAGTATCTCACCCTGGATTACACTTAACTTCTCAAACAAACCCTTTCTAGACACGCATTCTTAGAAACTAGACCTTTCCATGTTGTAACAGTCATGAAGGAGATTCATGCTCTGGCACTCTAAGGATAATAGAATATTGGTGACATTTGTCATAATGATGACATTATAACAGGCACAAAGAGAACTAAATAAGGCCTCTGCTGGGGAAAAAAAAAAGACAGAAGATTGTTACCTATGATTAAATGCTACTATCAAACAGAGAAAGATGAATTATACACTAAAATAGCTTGTTTTACAAGAATATACTATCAGTAGAGTCAATCTGATATGACTTCAATAAAATGATGTCATTGAGATATGATACAAAGTATATTTCTAAAGAAATAAAGCATTATTACTGATTTTAATAGATTTGGTGATTTTGTTAAATGTTTGACTCATCCAGTGAAATAGGATTTTAGTAGGTAGTTTTCTTTTTTTTTTCCTGTTTTACAAAATATAAGCCTTTATTATAAAAATCACACTCAAAGTATAAAGCAGGGACAGGGAGTTATTGTTTCATGGGTACAGAGCTTCAGTTTAGAATAATAAACTTCTGGAGGTGGGCGGTGGTGACGGTTGCACAACAATGTGAATGTACGTAGTGCCACTGAACTGTATGCATAAACTGGTTAAAGTGGTAAATTCTGTGTTATGTATATTTTACCACAGTAAAAAAAAAGTATAAAGTTTAAAAAATCACACGCTTTCACACATCTCTCTAAACATATGAACACACGTATATAAAATTTGCAGTGATCTTCTCTCACTCAGCTACAGATATCTCTTTTAAACTCCAGTAATCTTAAAGATGATCTTAAATGAAATAATTAAAGTAATAAGGATCATTCATATAAAACAATCATAGTCAAATCCTTCAGATCACCTGGTGGACCAGAGGGCTTTCAGGAAGTCCCCAGGCTTCGTGCTGTGTTCCCTTAAATGGGCTCAGGTACAAGAGGTATAGAATGTTGTTTATACAGGAAATTTCAAAGTCATAAGGGAAAAGCTGTCTTTTAAGAAAGTGAAGAGAAGAGAGACAAAGAAATTAGGCACTGTAAATATTTTCAAGAGGTAAGAAAGCCAAAATCCATAGAAATCATGAAACTAAAAGATTCATGTCACCTTCATTAGTCTAACTTTTTGCAGCCCTAGAAAAGTCCAAGTGCACTGCAAAGAAATTGTTCGTAGCTCCATGTTTTTCTGCAAATGACTCATGGGAGACCTAGGGGGTGAGAGAGCCATGCTTTTCTTTTACAATCAAATGGTAGTTTTCTAATTTTATATCAGAAAAATGATTTATTAACTGAAAAATATCTCAAAAATATTTTTATGTATCTAGATATTACATGGGGCCCAGCAATAACTGGGTTACTTTTTTCCCCCAGATATAACAATATGATTTTATAGTGTGATATATGTTTTGCCTTAATTTTATTTTACTTTTGTAAAATACATAGGCATACATATGTTTATTTGAATGTCTTTGAGCCAGCATTAGCATGTATAATTTGTAGGATTTAGCATGTAGGATTTAGAAAAAATGGGGGTGGGGAGATTGTGTAAAAGAAAGCATAAATGGAAAGAAAGAAAAACATTAAAATCTGTGACATACTTTTAAGCCAAATATATGTACTCAGGCAAGTCCGACATGTTTTGCGTCTCTTAAAAATCCACTCAGGAATGTTTCTAATATATTCAAGGTAACCACTGTCACATTATCCTTTGAAGACAGTCTTCCTATCCTTAACTGTGTTATGCCCCTGGGAAAAGGCAATCATTGAAAAATAATTTAGAATAAGGGAAAAAGAAAACAAACAAACAAAAGACCTAGATATGATTCTAGAATCCACCCATTAATGACTATGGAAATTTGAGGAAACTATTCAACTTCCCAAAGTTTCAGTTTCCATCTCATGAACCACACAGGCTTTCCTGCATTTTTTTTGGTCACTTTATATTTTATGTAGCACTGGCAAAATTATTTTTTAAAGTGTCTAGTTCTAGCATTAAAAAGGGCACAGTACAGGAAGCTACCGAGTGAGGATATACAGAAACATGTTATTTAAAAGATCAAACTTAAGATGTTAGCTTGAAAAGAAGAGTGAATACAAAGTTTTCAATGGCTTCAAGAGGTTTTTGTTAAAGGTATCTATGGGTCAACTTTCTACCTATTATGAAGATCCATTTAAACGGTAAAGAACTCCACCTCCTACCCAGGGAATTGGGAATTAGGAAGACTTTTATTTATATATCCTCTTGTACCGCTTCAAAAATAAACAGTTGTGCAGCTGTCCAGACCACTCTCCCCGCTCTTTCTGTGTGAGTGCACGTGTGAATCAGAAAAGTTGACTAATCAACTGATATTCTCATATATTGGGTGACCTTTCCTGCTCTAATCAGATATTGGGTCAACTTTCCTCAGATACAGAGAATAGACATGAACATACATAAGGGATGTTATTTTTCTCTTAAATATACCTATATAGTACTTAGTAGGGGAGATATATTCATTCTTTATTGTATTAAGCAATCTTTTTAAAGTGTTTGTTGTTTGCCAGACAGTAAAGATATAAAGATATTAAGGCATGCTCTCTATATTTCAGGAAAATACAGTATACAAGAGTGTGGAATGTTTTTAACAAAGTTTTCATGGTAAAGTTTAGACAATTTCTTTAACATATAGCAATTGTTTCACTGATACTGTTGAACAAGTAATTTAGGTCTTTTCCAAGTTTCTTCAAGAAGAATAAATTAAATTTCTCATTCACAAACCATAGATTTTGATTTGACTTCTTTTTAAAAGTCTCATAAAAATTTATGTTAACAATATCAGTTTTGATTAAATTCTAACTATACATACTTATGCATTAATATTAAGGGAAAATACTTTTGAAAATAGTTTTATGAATTATCTTTTAAAGTGATCAAAACACTGATGCCCATCCATGACTAATGAGAACTGATTTTGAAGCTTCAAGGTTATAAACTCTCCTGACCCTGGTCTGTATATGATTTATCTAGCAAAACTCAGCTACTGTAGTTAAAATGCCTAAGCTGTTCTTTCTCCTAGGGGCAGAGAGTTGTCTGATTAAAATACTACTCCCTTCTGCCCATTCCTGCCTTCCAAGGAGAATGAACACCTATTGTATCCACCTACTCCCTTCAGACAACCTGTCTGCATTTGGCCACTAACTTATCCTCTTATTTAACACTACATTCAAGCCATGTTCTGATTTGATATTTCTGACAACCCAAGGGAGAACTTTATAACATTTTTTTTTTTTTGCCAATGCCAATTCCAAGTGAAGATAAAAACTTCTGCAAACAGCAGCCCTGCTTCCATTATTGCTTTTCTTCTCATCAGAACAGAAAAATGAGAGCTTCCCCTTTATACACTGCACTTAATGTTAAATTCTTTCTGCCACCAATATGAAGATTTCCGTATATTGTTTAAATATATATGTACATTTTTTGAATAGAATTAGTACCTATTTTTGATTTTTAAGCAAACCACAAAAATCAGAATATATGATGGCAAGAATTTTGCTATGTTCTTAAAATCATTAGCTAACTTCTTTCACTTCATGAATATTTAGTAAGTGGATACAATGTGCCAGGAGTTCTTCTAGTCATCTGGGTGTATCTGTGTATAAAAGAGAATAGATTCCTATCTTCATGGAGTTTATATTTTAGCAAGGAGAGAGAGACAATAAAAATTGATATAGCAAATGAATATTCTACTATTTATAAGTATGAGGACTAAAAAAAGCTTATAAGTATACATGAGTCAAGAGTGTCAGGGGCTGGGAGGCATAGATTGTAATATTAAATAGGATGATCTGGCAGTTCTCCTTGAAATGATAAGATCTGACCAAAGATTTAAGAAGGATAGTGGTTTAGTATATGGATTTCTGGATTCATTCCAAAAGAAATAAATAGCAAATATACAATCCTTATAGTGGAACAAAAGAGGCCACTGTGGCTGGAATGTCTTGGTTGGGGAGAAGGGATAGGAAGACAAGAAAATGAAGTCAGAGAGTTAAGGCGGAGTTGGAGGGGTAAGATTATATGGGGCTTTATAGAAGGCATAAGGGCTGTGACTTTTACTCTGAATGAACTAGGAAGTTATCACCGTTCAGAGGTAACATGATCTGACTTAGGCTTAGAGAGACCCCTCCCCCTCTAGTGGCTTCTGTATATGAATTAATTGTATTGGGCTAAGAGTAGAAGCAGAAAGGCCAGCTAGGTAGCTATTGAAGTAATCCCAGTAAGAAGAGATGATGGAGACTTGTTTGAGGGAGGTACCAGCAGATCAAGTGAGAAGCTGCCAGATTCTAGAGGAGCCAACATTGCAGGGCGTGGGAGAGGGGAGTCAAGAAGGACTCCAGAAATTCTGGTGCTAACCAACCGGAAGGATGCACTCAGGAGTAAGTGGATTTGGGAGGAGGAAAAACAGGGGTCAGTATTGCACATATTCTGTTTGAGAATTTCAGTAGACATCCAAGTAAAGAAGTTAGCAAGAAACTAATAAACAAGTTTGAAGCTCAAAAGAAATATCAAACTAAAGATATAAATTGGGGACCATTAGCAACTATGCGTTATTTAAAGTCATGAGACTACATGAACTCACCAAGGGAGGGAGGCCAGTTCAAGAAGAGAAAAAGATCAAACTCTGAACCTTCAGACGTTCTACCAGTTAGAGATTGGGAATATTAGGATAAACAGCCAGGATTAATAGGGAACACCTGTGAAGTAGAGCAGCGGCAACAGATAGTAGTACCTTGGAGAAGAATTGAAGAAATATATCAAAGAGGAGAGAGTAAGCATCCGTATGAAGTGCTGCTAATAGATCCAGTAAAATGAGGGCTGTGAACTAATAATTGGATTTAAGAGTATGGACATCACTGGTGAACTGGACAAGAGCAGCAATATAGGAGGTATGAAAATAGAAGCCAGACTACAGAAGGGTCTACGAAAAAAGTGGAAAGGGAGAAATTTAATATATTCAACTCTTCCAAGGAGATTCATTACACAAGAGAGTAATCCTTCACGGTAAACGCCATTAGCATTTTACAGATTAGGAAAACAAAACTGATAGAATACACAAATGGCCTCAAGTCAAACAGTTTGCAAGGGATAGAAACTGAATTCAAATTCAGACCTGCCTGACTCCTTCTGTTGTACCCTACTGTTTTCCCAAGTAGCCAGAGATTGGAGAGTGATCGATTAATTCTTGTTTTATGTGATTTTGTGAGATTTAAGTGATTTATTTATATAAGTTGTATAGCACAAAATCTAGCATGTTATAGGTGAAAAATACATGTTTCTCCTCCTTATGTTCCCTACTCCCATTTACTGCCTGAAATATATAGGGTTGTTGGTAAATGTAAAGCAAGTATTTATTGCTTATGAAATGTGATAAAATCAAACATACTATAGCCTAAGAACATATGAAGTTTTTAACTTACATTTCTTCTTATAATAGAGGGCAACAAGAAATGTAGAACTTATTTTTTTGCTCACATTTTGTCACCAGAAAAAAAGGAATATTGAATCCTACCCAGCTGACTGATAATAAAAAGTATGCACGTATAGTTTGTAAGCTTACATTACTCTAAAAAATAGCCATTTATCTATGTAAGGAAGAAAGTTAGAATCTTTTATCAGTTTTTCCTCTAATATTCTTTAAAGTATATATTCTCTTGTAAACTTTTTCATTTAATGACAGCATGATTTTGAAAATGAACAGCATGTGGTATGGGAATTCACATTATTTAGATAATTATTTCAGCTACTGAACAGAAGAAACAAAACAAAATGAATCTAAATTTGTATAAAATGATATTTAAGGATTAGAGATCACATCACACACGGAAGTTTATTTACATTCCAACTCCCTAGAAAAAATTACTTTGAAAATGCATACACAGGATCAAAGTTTTAGGTGTGTTTGGGAAATAGTAACTGATCTTGTTTCGTTGGAACTTCGACAAACAAATGAATTATATAGACAAATATAGTTGTAGATGTGGATATAAGTATAGGTAAGAAAATAATATTTTTGATATCGGAAGAGGCTTTAAGAATTTCAAGCTTTGCAGATCCTTTCCAACCCAAATTAGGAATGTTAAAATAGTGTTTCATTCAAAATTACGTTCTACCTTAGAGGTAGGGATTGGAAAGAGACAATAAATATGAAAATTGTTATTTATGATAATAAATAAATTGCTCATGGGTGTTGGCGATTTGGGAAGCTTCCCTAAGCTACATTATCAGGAGATGAGTCTGAGGGGATACTGACAAGTCTGATACACCAACTGACAAGAAGGAGGTAGTCATGAAGGTAATTTTGGACAGAGCTTTCACAGTAGGAGTACACTTAAAGAAAGTGTTAAGGCCTTGAAAAATATCAAAGCATGATTCTGAAATTTAAAAATCACAGAAGAAGAGCTCTCTGTGCAAAACACAGTAAGGAAGTGAGAAAATCATGGGAGAGATCATTGGAGAGGTTAGCCAAACAGATTACACAGGATCTTGCATGTCAGGGTAAGGAGTGTGGACTTCATTGAAATGGCCATGGGAGCCTTTAGAGAACTGACTGACAATGGTGGTGTGGAGTATGATCTTAGCAGAGAAAAGTAAAATACAAGAGCTAGATACAGCAATTATAACAGATGAAATAAATTCCATACTTCTTTTGTGAAGTGTGGGGTTGTATAAAAGGGAAGAGTAAAAAATAACTTTCACTGACTGGGTAGACCTCAGTTTGAACAGATTGAGTTTGAGATACTGACAGTAGAATTCCAGAAAGACACTGAAGATTAAGACTAAAGTTTACCCTGAAGAGAGAGCCAGCCATGCAGTTTGGGGCAACATCAGCCTTGAGAGGATCACTGAACATATTAGAAAGACTGGCCTTTCCCTAGTCACAAGGGTTTGGGGACTTTGTAGAACACCTCTCTTCTATAATGCAAAGCCTCTAAATTAGAAGAAGCTGGAATGGGAAAGAGAAAGGTTTAGAATCTAAAAGGAAGAAGTAATGAGGGAGACAGACTCAACTTTCTTTTGCCTATTACCAATCAATGCTACTTTCTTTTCTGGGAAGCTTCAGCACCAATATTATGTTCCTGTAATATAAGTGGTGTATTTATTAACACGACTTAATTTTTAGAAGGTGTACATGAAAATGTGCATACTGTGCTCAATGAAGTTATAATTCAATTGTAAAACAAAAACAATGGACTTCTTGCTTCTATTTTAAAATTCACAACTACACAATATTTCAGAGAAAAATTGTACAACTTCAGTCCTTAATGGGACTTATACTCTCTCACTCTACATGGCCTTTCTTAGCAAGCTTCTCTCCCTGCCAAACCCCTCCGTGACTGATAACTCTCTCCATCCCTCCCTCCCAACCTTACCATATTTTTTTTTATCATCTTCTCTTCTTTTGTCCCCTGTTATATTTCTACCTCACTATAGATAAATTCAGACTTTTTTGGACTCTTTGAATTTTTCAATCTATACTTTATTGAGATCAATCCAACAGAAGACCGGCAGAAAAGCTGATCAAACAAATGCTCTTCCATAGAAGGGGTGTGTGTGTGTGTGTGCATGTTGTTGTTGTTGGGGAGAAGGAGCTACAAATACTTCTACAATAATTATTTTTGTCCCTGAGAGATGAGATATCATCTTTGGAATTTTAAAAATACATACAAAATGTGTGAAGAATCTTCTCACAAAAGACACATGCTCTGAAATCATGAAGTAGTTAAATTTTCCATTTGAAGTTATAAATTCTAAATTTTTTGTTCTTATTTATTTTATTTATTTATTTTTTAACATCTTTATTGGAGTATAACAAGTATTCTAAACTTAGCCAGTAATCAGAAACTCACATGCTTTAAAAAAGAAGCATATAAAAACAATTAATTTGTCTCCATCTTAATTAAATGATGAAGCAATTCAACCAACTCAGCTTTTAAATTTAATCATAATTAATCTAAATAGGTACAGAATGCTGTATTATAGTTGCTCAATAAGAGACTGCAGGCATCTGGCAGGAACATTTCAACTCTATAGGTTGCTTCATTTATTCAGAAAGTAATAACAAGGCAGAAAATCATTAAGAAGTTTTTTGCTGAGATGACAGTGCATTATTCAAAGTCTGTCTTTAGATATACTAAAGGATATAAACCTCATACACATTTAGAGTCTGTTTACAAGAGTTCTTAGACCTGATAGCAAAAGCATGAGACACAAAAACAAAAAATTGATATCAGACCTCATAAAATAAAAAAAATTGCCTTGCAAAAGGCTATGTAAGAGAATGATATGATAATTATGGCTGTAATGAAGACTTCTCATTAAATTTTTTACATATTGCCAATCACCTATTTAATTTAATGTTATCTTATATGGAATATATAAAGGTCCAACATAATAATTGTGCTGTACCTAGACCAATTTGAAATAAAATGTGATGAGTAATCCGGTTGTTTTCATCAGATTAATTGGTTCAATTTGCATAGTCTACCATTACTGAGAGCAGAAGTTCTCAATTTAGTTTTTAAAAACTCATTTAATCCCCCACCTCCAAAATAGCAATTATCTTCTGCAAAAGACATATTGTCATAAAGATGAAGAAAGGCATTGTCCTATATAGCCTACTAGATGGTAATCTGGATGGATAAGAAAGAGAGAGAGAGAGGGGAGAAAGGGAGAGAGAGATGTAAGGAAACCTGTTTATAAGTACAACACAGGCATAGGGTCTGGGTAAACATAAATAAGTACCTGATTTGAGTAGTAGCAGGGTGACTGAAAAAGAGGTGACAGATATGAGAAAAAACATTTACAGAAATTGTTCATTATTCTATTTATTGTTCTTCATTTATTATTTTGCTTTTTAAAAATAGTAGAATAATGCAAACCTTTTGGTGATATGCTGCCAAGCTGTAAGGTAGGTTGAAAAAATAAGACAAAAGTTAAAGTATAACAGTGAAAGGCTATGTTTGAAAATTTGAACATCATCAACTAGAAGCATATTATCTAAGCAACAGAATTTTGTGATTATGTATCTCAAAACGAAAAAGAGAAATTGTGTCTAATGAATATTCCAAATTACTACATATATTTTCATAGATGTGGATGAGTTAATACTGATATTAGTAGAATAGCTTTTGAATATCTACATTTTTCTTTTAAATACAAGCAAAATTAACATTAACTCATGATGAACCTTTGAATTTACTTTTACTCAACAATGAATTACATATAATCAAAGAACTTTTCAACAACTGGTTCTGGAGATTGTACATAGGTGAAAAACACGAAACAAAACAAAACTAAACTAAGTGAATCACAGACTTACATGTGAACCATAAGTTATAAATATTCTTTTACTTCCAAGGAGATATTGACTGATAATAAACAAATGGTTTCCTCATTGATGGGCCCTTGCATAGTAATAATTTCCTGTAGTATCATCCTTACTGAAAACATAGAGCTACCTCAAGTTTAGCAGAAGGAAGTACCTTTGGGAAAATGTAGAATTTCTTGCAGCGGATGGATGTTCTTCTGCAATGGATAAACAGATTAAATCTTCCACTTATACAAAACAGTGAGTTAGTTTGTAGTTTTAAAAAATGTTTTCTACTCATGTATTTATGTTATTTCTTAAGTTTATAGACAAAAGTGAATTGGTAAGTTTAATTTGGACATATTGAATAGGAACATATTGAATGGTCAGTTGAAAGGACAGGTCTGAAACTCAGAAGAAATATGGTGCCAGAAGAAGAAAGTTGATGCTAATATACATTATCAGCATGTAGATGGCATTACAAGATGCATGGGTGAGTAAGATCATCCTGCATGAGACACAAAAATGGGCTCAAAAGGTCCCGATTAAGAATGCAACCATATACAGTGATATGCAATATTATAATATATTGCACTCAGAACTACAAAATGTATCATTCCATTGAGAAATCATATTCAGAAATTAAATCATTTAAGGGCTTAACCACTTGGAACATTTCAGCAATTCACTGAATTGGTACTAACTTATCTACAATTGAATATTTGATTAGATTAGATTTAAAGGAATTAATGATCATGCTTGCATTGGTAAAAGAGAGACTGCTAATTTTTGACAAGTAGAGGCAAAACAGTTACTTAAATTACTGCTGATAGCCACTTATAATCAAGTGCTTATAAATGACAGGGCTTTGAGTACCAGGTAGAACACTTAGTACCATAAGGAGTATAACAGGGCTGGCTAGTTGCATCTAAGTACACTGAAGAACTTGAGGAAAGAAAATGATGTGCTCAGGGCTTTAAATCTCAGCTTGAAGTCTAAGTGAGTGACCAGGAAGCTTTTATGACTGTCCTAAAAGGAACATATCTGTAACTCTAAGACTGAGATTTCTGAAAACCAAACTAAAAGCCTAACATTGCAGATGGCTGAATTTTAATTCAAAATTTAATTTCCAACTCTCAGCCTCTCTTTTTGTTAAAATTAGGGCATTGATTGGGAAGGTAAAGATCCCCAAAAACTGAGGTAGGGGACACACTGGCCGATTCTTATGAAGCTGGAGAACTCAAGCTTTCAATGCTGCTGAGCCTCTTCTGCAGCCCTCTTCTCTATTTGAAGAGGTGAGTCTCCTCTTGCCTGAAGAAATTTAATAGCCCCCATGAGGAAGTTGCTTTGTAATGTTCTCTTGATCCTCTGTAGATTCTGCCCTCATCACCTCTATTTGCTACTAGATCCAAAAACAGGCTCAGATCCCAGCAGGCCCCAAAAGATGAGGTTCAAAGCATAACCTATGAGGGGGGTATTGATAATCAAGAAAATGACTGCATAATTTTGTTAAGATATAATCCTTGGGAACAGGTGTCGGGGGAAGTTTTCAAAGAGTGAGAGACCAGGTTGGAATCATGCAATGCCGAATCAAGAAAAAATTATTAACATGGCTCTTCTGCAGAGATTCTAGATTTATTTTGTGACCTTGAGTGGCTAGTAGTGACTTTAAAATTTGCTTTGTTGGCTGACTAAACACCAGATGTATATGTCACCTCTACTAAATAAAGTATCAATTTGGTCCTCCCCCAAATTTGTTATACTATAGAAGTAGGTATCCAAAATTTTACAGACACTGGAATGCTTGAGTGGATTTATCATGTAATATCTGTTCACTTATACCTTTACTATGTTTCCTAGAAGAGTCAGGAGGAAGCAATATCATGAGAAATAAATTTATGTGGGTAGTTCTGGCATCCTCAATGAGATCTTTGGTAACCCTTCACAATAGGCCAAGAATGACAGTGCAAACTCCTCCAGAGAATTCTTCAGGTGTGAAATTTTGAGCCATCTCCAACACACAACAAACCCTGGCCAACTGAGGCCCTTTCTGAGAGCAAAGGGAATATGAAATGATAGTGTAAGAAAGTAGATGTAAATACCAGCTATGATAACATGATCATTTGCAAATTGAGGACTATAAGAGTTTGAGTGTTTTCCCTTTAGCTTATAGAGCTTTATGTATGTATCAATTATTACCAATTTTGTTTCCTTCCCATCTCCCATGCCCCTACCATTTAAAATGATATGTGTTCATTGTTTTGGACCTTACATTTCAGTATGTAAGTTATAAGATATGAAAGCAGGAGTTTGGCACAGTTAAAAAAGAAATGAACAGTACCCAAGGATGAACACAAAGGGTTGTATCCTCTTTTGATGAATGGATTAGCATGTTTTCAATTGCGCAAGGGATATATGTATCCTATTAGGCAGAAGAATGAATTTGTTATCGTCTTTATTTGCAATCTGTTCTAGTTAAGAGAGATGAGAATGAATGCCAAGTTGATAAGATATAGAGTGTGACTTTGTACTGTGGCAATTTAGGAAAGCTGGAATTACGTGTCCCAGAATCTCTTCCTATACACATAGTTCACAAGAGAAATTAATTTTTGTGAGATATGGAAGATAAGTGAAGCAGCAGCCATATTTTTATCCTCTAAAAGTTGGTACAGGGCACCAGGCACTGTAGCAGTTCATGAACATAATTGTTGGTCTTCTAGCAAACTTGATTGGTGTGGAGCAGCATCAGACGTGCAACTTCTCCAGCTCCTGCTGAATCTCTTTCCTTCAACTTTCCCGAGTCTTTAGTCAAGTGCACGTGCAGCTCCATGGTGAAGAGCACTGGCTTCTCTATCAGAGGTTGGAAGTGGTGAAAAACAGATGCAAGTTCTGGTTTGCTCTCCTAGGTTCCAGCTGTATTCACAGATTCCAATTTGTTCATGCTGTTGTCCACATTAGTTTTCTTACCCCATTGCTGAAGTGATTAATGTATAGCAAATTTGACCAAATAAATAACACCGACAACATCCATGCACAGATTTCCCTCGCCAATTTCACAACTATGTAAGGGCTAATTCTTATAATATCTATATCATTTATAGTGTCTGTTTCTCTTAATGAATCCTAACTAAGCTAGGTAGTTAGTTAGTTAGATAATAGACAGAGAATGAAAATAATGACACTGGAAGAAGTTGTACCAGAAAGTGATATTTCAATTCTGCATTGGTCTATATTACCTGAAAGAATGTAGCTTATGTTAAGTTCCAAAATTTGGGTACAGAAGCAAGCAAACAAACAGACTAAAATGAGATGGATGGGGAAAATAAATAATAAAAATAAAATAGGGCACATATTTTTCTAGGGTGTCTTTGTAAAACAAATTAAAAATACAAAAATGCCCTCAAACCATCTAACAAAAAAACCTCATGATTTAACAGCTGCATGACTCATTATTTAAATGGTATATCAAAAAAATGTTATTCTAAAGTAACATCAAATTTGAAATGATTTAATCTAAAGTCCATAAATATTTCTGCTTTAATAAATTACAGAGCAGTCTGCATTTAAAAAAGGACTAAGGAGCAAAATAAAATAATGACTACATTGTTGTACTTTTAAAAATATTTTTTTTTTGGTCAGCACAATTGCAATCATTATTCATGGAGTATTTGCCTTGCACCAGGAACTACACTAATTATTTTATATTCATTAATTTTGTTGTCACAATGCCTTATAAGTGTTATTTTTATCCTAGTTTATAAATGGAGAAAAAAAGCACAGGGAGATTAAATAATCTGCCTGAAGAAATACATCTAGTAAATAAGAGAACCAGAAGATGAACTTAGGTTATCTGACCTCAGAGGGTAGATGTTAACTTCTTTGACAGCTATCTTTGAAATTCTCATTAATGTATTCTTTTAAGATAAAATTTTATAGAATAAAAATAATAATAATTTGAAAAATGCCAAAATATGAATCAACACTAACAAAATGTTAGAGTAATTATTCCAATCTGAGGAATCATCTTTCATTATTAGGTTACCTGAGGAGAAGAGGTTGAGGAAATGGAAAGAAGGGTCAGATGAGGAGGGAAGGCTACATGTCTATACCTGTGTATAAATATATATACATATATATGCATTCCAATATACACATATATATGTGTCTATATGTATAAAACAAGTTAGGTAGAATTAGATAGTTGATAATGAAACACTGAAGTACTTTCAAATATTTTCAACAATTTTAGCTTATTTTTCTGATATCTGCAGTTCTATTACTAAATGCATATTTATACTTCTACATGTTGTTTCAATTATAGATGTTGTGTATAAATCTCCTACTATAGAAAATATTTTAGACCTCGTCTGCTGCATCAAATAAAAATATTTTCCCTTACCTCATTCTCTCAATGAACTTTAATCACAGCTTTTTGTTAAATAAATACGATTTACATTATCATGAATATATAAATATTGGCCACATTTGGTTCCTGTAATATCTTATATTCACATAATTTGGGGGGGAGTTAACTACTGGTATTATCTGGGGAGAACAATTACCATGTTATTTGTTTTTCTTTTTTTTCTATTCCCATCATTAATTCTTCCTCAGACCCTAATACTATATTTGGTCTAGTCAACCACATTTAATCTAAAATTTAAAAAATTTCTAAATTTGGAATCCTCTCTCATGAATCTCTCCCTCTTCCTCCTCCTGGGTTGTTTGATGACTAGCATGGAAAGAAAGCTGATTGGAAGGGGGTACATGTGAACTCATGCTTTATCAAGGGATGACACAACAATAAATTGTTCTCTGCATTGGAAGTCCCTCAAAATTCAGGGAGTATTTTCTTTTGAACCTGCCACTTTTCTTTGAGCTTGCTGCTCTTTCCAGGTAGTATTTCTTTTATGACCTCAGCAGGAGCAAATATCACCAGAATACAAACATATTCTTTTTTAAGAGTTGAGTGTGAATGCAGACACTTAAGCAGTAGAGGTCTGTGTCTTACTGACCCTTCCACAATGTGCAACCCACACTTCTGATTTCAGCTTCAGGATCACACCTCACCACGTTCAAATGTACCTGGTGCCTTCAATCCCCGAGCTTCTCCAGAGATTTACACTGCAAATTTAAAGTCAGTTTTCTGTGGGTTTTTGTCAGTTATTACTTTTCCATAGCTTTCCAGCTGACTTTTCTTCTATGAATCTCTCATTGTCCTGTTCTTGTGAGCATTACTTTTTTATTCCTTTATTTGTACTATTAAATAGTTATTCTAGAAGGAGAAGACTTAACTATGTACATTATATAGTCATAGTAAACCAGAAGAATTTTTTTTGTTATTTTAAATTTAGCAGTCAATATATATTGTCTATACAGTTTGGTTGGTATGATTTGTAATAAAAATGATCAGAAATTAGAAATCCAAGGCAGAAAATTTCAACAAAAACCTTGACTGCAATCAAATTATGATGCCAATTTATCAACTTATCTGTTATTACCGAACAACTTATTTGTCTAATGTAACCTTACTATACCTGAGTTTAGTATATTATTATGAGGGAAAGTCAATCTGAATGATTAAGATGGGAAACACGATGTAAATTAAATCCAGGTTCCATAGTAATTTAGAAACTGTTTACATTACAAGAAACTATATGCAAACATGATACTAAGTCCATAGTTTTTGTGAATTGCTTTAATAAAGGGAATGTTGATTAATCATTAAGTTTTGAGATGATACAAGAAATACTAGAAACAAACTTCCAGCTTGGGAAAGAAATCATTTGGAATTAGATGAAAGGGTCAGGTTACATAGGATCCTACCTAGTGTTTAGGATTTGTTTTCTGTTTCTGGGGTAGGAGTATGAGGATGGAAGTCTCAGCACATATTACTGAACATTCTTCTCTCTCAAATCCTTGACAGGGTAACTCAGCCATAAAAATTACCTTAACTAATTGTCTTTAGCCTACTTTAAAAAAAAAAAAATCTCCCACGTTATCTTTCATTTCTCATCAATTCTCCACTGCCCAACAGACTCTGACAGCCTGATCTTCACAGGCATTAAGGGTTCTCACACCAACCAACATGAGCAGAAAAAGAAAGATCTCAATCTTTCTATTTCCTGTGTGACATAGGAAAGACCACGCTAAATAAATACAACCACGCTAAGCAAATACAAGAAAATTTTAAGCAAAATACATGAGAGCCCTTGAGAATATACAATTAGAGTAATTTCTAAGAAAGTACCAGAGGGGAAAATAGACACCGCAGGGGTACAATGGTCCGTTAGGCGGATAGGCAGCTCACAGTCAGGGGTAAATAAGGAAGCTGAAGTTCAGAACTCTGTTGGTGAGCAGAAGACTAAACCTATTCCCAAAGATAGGTTTGTGATGGACAAAAGGGCAGCAGATTTCTTTAGACTTCTCTAAGTGTTTAGAGTAAATCTAATGAAGCAGAAAGACCTGGGTCTGGCTGGGACTAACCCTGGCTGGGACAGACAGTTTCAGATAACACAAGTATAGTTGGAAAACAGATAGATGGACAAACAGTACTTGCTGAATAATTCAAAACTTAAATACTCCCATATTGTCTCAATTAAATACTGAATTGTATTAATATGACTTACAATACAATCAGGAAAAAAAGAAATGTCTAGTATCTTATATAATGACATTTCTATTGTATATGGGCAATATCAAGCTTTAGAATAATAAAAGTGAGTTTCCCAGTACAATTTTTATGATATATAATTAGTATTCTATAATCTTTGTGTGAAATAAAAGGAATATGAATTACCGAATATAAAAGCAAGTGATAAAGACAAACCTTATGGGAGCACCACTGCAGTCTCTGAAGATAAGATTTTTGCAAGTACTAAGCTACAAGATTCTTAGGCACTCATAAATCTCAGGTCTGCAAGATTCTGATGTGTGGAACACTTGGAAAACAGGAAGCCTATTTTTGCCTGGCTTTATTTACTGACAATTTGTAACACCCAGAATCCTGTGTAGTATTTGTGTATGATAAAAAGTAGATACTGGAAGTGAGGTAGTTCTTAATTAAGAGAGTACTACAGATAAATGTTAGCAAAATACAAGACATACAAACAACAACAACAAAAGTTACGAAAGCTCTCAGATGAAATAGCAGGTGATATTTTGCTGTCTGGGCTTATACTAGTGAGAGAGTCAATGTAGGACACCAGCAATCAGCAGCTCATAAGGCAAGCCTGGTACTTTAGCATAACAGTCCTAGGTCAATCTTCAACAATATTTTTCTTAATTAGACTGAGTTCTCATATGATGAAAGTTGAATGTACAAATTGATGTTAAAAACTAAAATGGAAGAAAACTTACAGACATTTAGTAAACTTTATTCAATCAATAAGTTTGCATTTTTGATTTGTTTTGTCTTGCTTTTCAGATGGAATAGAATCTTGCTTAAGTTCCCGACTGCCTGGGTTTGAATCCCCGCTCTAAAATCTACTAGGTCCATGGATTTGGATAATTTACTTAACTTCTGTGTCTCAGTTACCTCATTTGTAAAAAGGCGATAATAGTGTAAACTATCTCATAAGGTTGCTATGAGGTAATCAACTCATAAATTAGTTAATTTGTATAAATTGCTTAGGATAGTGCCTGGCACAAGTAGTCACCATGCAAGTGTATGCTATTATTTTTATCACTATTTTAAGAAATTTTATGAATCTTACTTTGTACCAGGCACTGTAGGAAGCATTCTCAGCTCTTCCTAATACGCACTTCTTCCTCCCCCTGAGAAATGATTATATTGAATTCTGCATCTAACATAATAATCCAATTACTCTTGAAATAGAAAAATAAATGCTTAAAGCTGTCAAAAATGACCAAGGTAAGTGTGTGATGTCACTATGTAATAGCAAAAGTAAGACTATTGTCAAAATTCTCAAAATTGTCCAAAGTTAGGTTGACATTTAATTCCCTTTCATCCCTATTACTGTGTTTTGTACTTTTTGCTGGTATTATTACCTTCTAGGACCGATGCTCTGTGGTCTACATGGGTTCCTTATATAGAGACAAAGGAAATAATCTAATTAATTAATTAGTATTAAGCGATTTATTGACTTTAGCTTGGTCTTCTCGTACAATATAATTAAGGAATTTTCAACTACCAGAGACACCCAATAGCATTAAAGGATACTTTACAGTGTATTATGCTGACCATTCCTAGTGCTCTTTGAAAGCAGACACACACCTATTTTTTTGCTGTTGTTGTGGGGCTAATCAATGTTCAGCAATCATTGATAAGTGATCAATAAATGTTTGCTGTGGAACTGCACCTTAGTCTTAATATATGTCAATAATAGATACAGATTGTTGTAAAAACCAGGCAAAGGCACATTTAAGTTAATCAAGCATAGTTTCCCATCTGAAGAAGTCAGGGTACACAACAGAGAGATCAGCAATTGTATCCAATGGAAGTGTAGACATCGTGGCCTCTAAAATCCCCAAGAGCCACGCCAGGAAGCACAGAGTTGTCCATGATAACTTTTTATAAGTGAGCGTAGGTCATGTCAGACACCCTGGATGATTAACTTTCTCTTCCAAGCCCAGGCTTATACATATATTTGGGACAGTCAAGCTTTGAGCCTTGGCTGGAAACATGCTATAGACCACCTCATCTGGACCAGGTGCACCTCATAAGAGACTCAGGCCTGAGCCTCCTTCTAATCCAACATACCTCAGGAAAAATATATTCCCTAACTCAAATTACAGAACTAGAACAAGGGCCAGTTACCCAGATGTTTCTGAGAATCATGCTTATACACTTTTATACCAGCCAGTGTATCCTACCCTGTGGTAGTGAATAAAGAGGAAAAATCATAAAGTGATCATTTTCTTAAGTTGGAGACTGTACCAGAAAAATTAATAACAATTATTTTAATAATGATGCTAATAGTTAATATAGCATCAACTTAGTCTTATTGTGTACAGTGTTAAAAAAATAACTTTGCTTGTGTTATTTTTATCACTACAACACTAACCTGAGCTAGGAGACCTAGACTTAAGAAGTTAAAATGTGGACTAATATAAAGGGCAGGGCTCTGGCTGTTCCTGGGCAGTTTAACTGTAAGACCTGACTCTCTATCACATCTAAAAATGAATCCTGGGCCTTTTAGAGCGTTATTGCCAGGCACTCCCACCATGCACCCTATGCTCCTGTCATGATACTGACTGTATCTCAAGGAAATCAGGGAAATCACATAGGTGATCTCCCTAGCCCTGTGAGTCCAGGAGACTCTGAAGGAAACTGGTAAAATCTATAACCACTTATACAAGCTAAGAATGTCACCGTGTGATATGTGGCACAGAGAGAAACAGAATCAAAGTGATTGTGTCATAACTTTGAATCATACCCTATGTGTTAGAGGGCATCTCAACATTATCTTTCAGAATTTTTTCTGAAAGTGTCAGTGCTGTGTGTAACTTTTAAAGGTTGAATTTCACGGAACTGTAAATGGCCCTTTAAAAAATTACTATTAAGGCTTAGACTTCGAATACTTTTACAGGAAATGTAGGAAGACGGTCTTCTTGCAACAAGAAAGGCAAATGCAGAACCACAATGCCACTTTTCAGTACATTACTAAAAACTCATAGAAATAAATATGTATTCTTGTTGTTCTGTTCTCCTGACAGAAAAAAAGTGCCTAAATTCTACATCACAGCATCACCCCATAAAAGGGATATCAATCTCTACCCTCTGTTTCTGCACCTTCAAAAATTCTGTCGATGAGAATATATTACATGATAGCACCAAATATCCGATAACAATCAGCCTACCTATCAGTCATGAAGTCTCACTGATATGCTTCTAAAACATATTTTTTTCAGAAGGTCATTTTGCCAATAATATTATAAACTGAAATATTAATATGAGGGAAAAAGGTTCTATGTACAATAACCATTAGAACTGAATAAACATTTAATTATACACTTTAGGCTTCTTCTTGCAAAGCATTATGCAGTAAAAATACATTTGATAAAATATTCTAATCCTTCATTCTGTTTCCAGGCAAGTGGTAACTAGTCTTATATATTTACTGATCACAATACTAGGTCACAACATATATTCCCATGCCACGTACTATTAGCAATCACTTAGAACAGCAGCCTTTTCAGCTGAGTAGGTGAGACACAGCAAGCTTTGGAGACAGTAGCCAATAATCAGCAGGTTTATTGGATCTTCCAGCAGGTAGATTATTTTAAAAGTTGAACCTGCTGGGATTTGGTTTTCTGAAGAGTCTGTTGTTTTTGCTGTACCTTTTGTAGTAGTGAATTTCACATTAGCACACAGTATCAAGAAATTCTGACACCTAGATCAGAGGGAGTTAATTACTCACCAGTAGGGCTTATTGTCAGGGAGCTTGCACTTAACACTGGAGAAACAGAGATTGACAGCCATAATAACATGGTTGCAGCAAACCAATCCTGGGAGCATATTTTCAGTATTTGGACTTATATGCATTTATTTATTGTATCAGAGTTGGGTGACAAGATAAAACATCTTCAAACACAACAAAGTGATAAATGAAGTAGACAGTGAAGAATAATGGAGAAAAAGAATAATGAACTAATCAGTGCTTCTTCTCAAATTTCTTAAGCAACATTGAGTCTGGCTGAGAAACAGCATTTTGTCATTATGGTAGCCAATGGCTACATATTACTTAGTGTCACATGCATTATTTCTAATCCTCACAAGAATCTATCAAGGTAGTTATACTTTATTTTAGATATGGGAAAAATAAGTCTAAGTTAATTTAAATACCTTTCCCATAGTTAGTGTTTTTTATGACATTATAAAATGGTTTTATGAAACAGAAAGTTCAACTGCACCTGAATTAAACAATAAGGAATTTGTTGGCTCTAAAATTGGAAGACCCAGAGGCAGAGTTTGACCTAGAAAGTTAATATGATAAAGACCCTATTTATTTTTATTTCTCCATTATGTCACCCGCAATTTTGTCTTGGTCCAAGGTTGCTGCTGCTGCAAATGTAAGACAGATACCAGCAGCAACCCAGGTACGTAGGCTTCCTCATCATGTCCACAAGTAATGACAGAGAACCTTGATACAATCAACAAAGTTTTGAGCTTCGCATTAATTGGGGCTTTCTAAACAAATCTGTAAACACAAAACTATGCACTAATTGCTAAGACAGCTCTACATGTCACTCTGGCACAGGGAATGGGACTTAAGAGCCTACTCCTAGACAAAGACTCTGAACTGAAGTAGAAAAATCTTGGTGTTTGTAAGAAATTCCCTAAATGACAATGAGAAATGCCAATTAACACTGTGAGAAAAAACAAGAGCAGTAAACACTGAGGCTGGAGGTATCGACATGAGCTAAATCATGTGAGGTCTCAGAGGCCATATTAAAGATTTTAGGCTTTGTTCAAATTTAATGGGTAAGTATTCACAGATCCTACATAAAAAAAAAACATATGATCTAAATTAAGTTTCGAAATGAGTAATTTGGCTTTTGTGGGGGAATACGATTTCCAGAGAATAAAAGCAGGAAGTCTTATTTGTAGTCTAGGAAACTGATGGTGGTCACTGGGACCAGAACTGTATCAGTGCAGATAGAGATTGGTAAATTGACTTGAGATATATTTTGTAGACAGAATCAATAGGACATGCAGATGCCTCTGTATAAGATATGTTGAATATCATGTACTTTAATTCAAAATAATTAGTGATACATTATTAGGTATCACATTTCCATCCGACAGTATGATGGGTTTCAAAAATTGTCTTCAAAGATAGATAAAAATACCCTTCAGATAACTTACAGTTAGGAAAATAGATAATTCATGAAAAACTATCTTTAATGTGGTCTGGTAAGAAATATAATTAATGGGTAAAAAAAAGTGCAATAGATACAAGTGGAAATAAAGAGAAGTAACAAACTTAGTCCTAACTGGCCTGAGGGTCTGAGGGAAAAAAATACTAGAAAAAAGAAAATAACACATTATTTACCTAGTTAGAAACAATCATAGATTTCATGCTTATCATCAATGCAAGTCTGTCAAAGATATAATTCAGCAATATGAAATCTTGAACTCTAACAGATCATCTACTTTTCTAAGCAAGGAACAGACCCTTTAAGTCCCTGTTCCACTTGATGGTCACAGTCCATTTGTATAAACAGACTTGTTTGACCATGGATGTAAACACAAATTCCAAAATTGCTTTTCATACATTTCAGGCTGACATTTACTGAAAACTAACTTAATGCCAAGGTAAGTCTATTTCAGCCTCAATAAAAACACAATTTATTGCAAACCATCTCTCAACCAGTCACTGTTAGGTGTTCAGCCAGTCATTCAACTCATATTTATAAAACACTTATTGTGTGGGTCAGGTACTTGTGACAACCACTGATGATACAATAATGATTTTAAGAGAAACAGACACATCCCTTGCCATACTAATATCACTGTGTACATAAATTAATATGCTATAAAGAAGAGAAACAGAGTTATAAATGTTTGTAATAGATCAACTGATTCATAAAAGATATGTGGGAAAGCTCCATAGTGATGATTTCATACAAAACAGTGGAATCTGGTGAACTGAGGGACAGAGAGGAAAGCATAATCAGGCAGAGGGGATAGCACATGTAAAATTATATGCTGAGAAAAGACATGGCGAATTTGATGGGCTGAAAGAAAGCCACTATAGCTGCAATTAGGGAGAGTATAATGTAGATGAATTTGGGGAGTTAGGTGGGTGCCAAAACATGCAATTTTAGGCATTGAGGTATGTTGTCTTCACTCTAAAAACAATGAAAAGCCGTTGAAAGGCTTTATATATTGAAGTGATACATTTTTATTTGATCACATAAAAGATTGCTCTGAGTACAAAAAAAAAAAATTGAAGGGGTAAATATGTGTTGTCAGACTTAGAGAAGAAATGATGGTAACGTGGACTAAGGGAGACAGAGAGATGTGTTCAAGCTTGAGATATTTTTAACAGGTTAAACCAATAGACTTCTAGGGTTGGAATATCAGGAGCAAGGCAGAGGCAGATGTCATAGATGATTTTTCAATTTCTCGTTTACATAACTTGATGGGTTATGCAGCAATTTGTGAAGAAAAAGAGTGGTAAAGAACTAGGTGTGGGGATAAAGATTATAAGTTTAGTTGTTGTCTTTATTATGGAAGAGGGTCTTTGAAATATCCAAGAATTTATTTCAATTAGGTAGTCAAATATTATCTGGAGCTAACAGGCAATTCTGACCACAGACATCAATTTTTGAGTAATCTACCTAATGTAATAATGGCAGTCATATATGTGAATGGAATTGCCTAGGAGTATAGTCCAGCTTGTGACAACCTGCGATCTTGCAACTGAGATTTGACAAGTCTAATACTTTATTGTAGATCATAAAAAATGAGAAGTAGGAATAAAATATGGAGAATTTTAAAAATAAAATCTAAAGAGAATGTTTCAAGAATAAGGGAGTGTTTGGCAGTAAAGACACCCCTCCCACACAAAAAGCTTATTGAATATAGTGACATTGGAAGTAATAAGTGAACTTGGGAGAATTTCAATAACAGAGAGATGGGGGCTAGAAGATAGATTGGTGTTGCAGTGAGTAAAGAGAAAGAAAAAGAGAGAAGAAAAAGAAAGAAAAGAGAAAGAAAGAAAGAAAGAATGAAGGAAAGAAAGAAAGAGGGAGGGAGGGAAGGAAGAAAAGGAAGAAAGGAAAGGAGGGAGGGAGGAAGTGGAACATATAGATAAGCCTTTTGAGAGCTTTGTGCAGAAACAGAAATAAGACTGAAACTGTAGAGGTATATGTGGACAAGTAAGATTCTGTTGCCTTCTTTTTCTTTTTCCATTTCTCACAGGATATACTTGAATTGATTTACAAGCCAATGTGAATGATGCAATTGTGAGAAAGATATGGAAAATCAAAATGAGAATAGATGACAGATATCATAATAAGAAAGCAGATGAGATGGGATCCAGAGTAGAGACAAATTATCTTCAAACAGGAGGATGGATTTCACTGTGACATGAGGAAGGAGGAGAGAATGGGAGCAGATGATACTAATAATCATAAAAACATTAATAATACAAGCTAACATGTAAGAACTTTACATATGGAAAAAAATAAGGCACAAAAAGTTTTGTCTTTCCCAAGGTCATCTATTTTAAAGTTAGTGGAAAGAAGTTAAAAGTTGGGTATTTGAGGAGAGTAGAATAATGTTGAATAAGACATTTAGAAGAGAGGCAGGAGAGGCAGTGAGCTGACCAGACATGTAGTGGGATTACAGAACAGTGTTGGAGACCCCAATTAAGTTTGGTGGTTAAGAATTTATAGTGAAAAATATTCTGTTCGGTTATATGAAAATCTCATGTAGAAATTAGATGATCAGGGTCAGTCCTGGAAAAAGATTATTAGGCTCAAAGGGGATGGAATTTTGCAATATGTGTGACAAAAATTCTGAGAAGTAAGGGAGATTTACATATACCAAACATATTCTTGATAAAAGTCATAGTGAAATCAATAAAGTTGAACAGAAAAGGAAATGAAGGGGATATCTAATGAATTTGTAGAGAGCAGCAAGCTCAAGGAACTGGAATTCCTGATAAAGTAAAATAAATAAAATAGTTAATGATAAATGATGGAAATGGTTGAATAAGCCATAAAGAAAGGAGACACTGGGCATGAAGTGGGATTACTGGATCAGTGATTTTTGAAGATTGATCAGATTCAGGTGATGAAAAGACTCAAGGTGTGACCATGGAAGTGAGAGACTTAAGTGGAGAAGATAAAGAAGATCACTGAGTATCAGGAATTTTTAGAACTAAGGAGTTCTAGAGCTGGAAACACTGTGCACGTGAATGTTGACATTAATCCATTTGACGTTGGGACTTGGAATAAAGAGAAACATCTAAAATCTTTGAGGAGTGGAGGAAACAAACTGGGACATCCACAGATGACAGTGTTAAAGAGAGAGGCTGGTACAATACAACCACTTAAATCCTCAAAGGATCTGCATTTTCTTTTTGTTTTGAATAAGAATGAAGTACTAGGAGTCTGGAATTATAATGCAGAATAAGAATAAAGCACACTAATTGTTAAGAAAAAAAAAGTAAACAGGAACAGGCACTATTTATCTGTCAATATTAACCTTAAATTTTCTACCATACTTTCCCTGTCAGATGTATAAACCTTCCTTATCTTCTTTTGCATCACTCTTTTTACTTGCTTTCCTAACAGAAATCAGGCCTCACTCTGAGAATACTACTTGCCTTACAGAGTGCTCATGCCCAGCAGAGTCCAACAGAGCCCAGAAGGACCCAGCAGAACTGCAGTTGAGGAACAGTTTGTTCGGGTAAACCAGTTTTGTGACTATTTGTTATGCACTATTGTTGCAGTAAAAATTGAATATTTCATTTTTATTTTTACCTTTTGAGATTATATACATATAAATATGTGTATATATGTATATTTAGGTACATATGTATGTACATACGTATGTATGTACATATGTACATTGTGATATATTAGATTGCAACGCCTTGTAAAAATAGCTGAAGAAATATTCTTTACCAAAACATATGCATGCATCTTTTGATCTGTTTCTTTTATTTTTAAAATATTTTTCTACAAATATAGATTTCCTTTCTTTCCTTTATATTTAAACTTTTTCAAAAACTCAGAATCAGTAAATAAGTTTTACTTCCATTGTAAATCTCCATAGGCCTACTCTGTGTTGACAGTCTATGCTAAACAATTGATATTGACTAACTAGATACTTCTATCAAGAATGACTTTTCTGGAGTAAAGAAATCACAATGCTTATTGTATCCTTGACAAGTGCAGACTTTGCAAAGTATGGAGAATGAAATAAAATAAACCACTTTGCATTAGAATCTGTATATTATTGGTTCCCCTCATTGAATCAGATTAACTTTAATACTTAATTTTCTTTCCAATGCATTAAATAGGATACTTTTAATATACTCTAAGTTAAGATAAGGAAAATATTAGCTCTGCTTTTATACAAAATTATCACTTCACTTTTTCTGTTGTATCCAGCTCATTTGATGCAAATTCATGGTATTCATCCACTTGAACTTCATTGGTAACAGTGAGAAATTATTTCTGTTGCATTTGATGGAGTCTAACCATGAGTCACTCATTTTTCTAACATAAGAGTGACTGGAATGGATTAAAGGAAGACTTCAGACTATAAGAAATGTTTCACGATTGCTTCTTTCTGACCTGAAGACACTGATACATGACTTCTTGGTTGAAAGAAATTTCCTATTCTCTCTACCCATGGACTTGATGCTTTTCTATGTGAAAACATGAGTGGTTAAATGTTAGCCTTCCAAAGCTCTGACACCTTGTTTGAGATTAGTGATGGTCAAAACTTTGGATATGTGTTCTCTAAACTTTCAATTGCCTAACTTTTCTAAAATCCTACATACTTACTTCTCTTTCTTTCATCACCATCTGTGTCTTGACAAAGAAGAAAATATTTTGGCCTTTCAATGTATTATAATAATCATAGGAAAAACCCATTGATAAAACTTCCATGAAATTATGTTGTGAATAAACAGCATCAGCAACATATTTTTTTCTCTTAAAATACAAAGTATGGAAGAACAATATTTACACTGATATGAGGGTCCTTACACCTTACATTTTAGAGTTTCTAGTCCAATGTGAAGGCAATGCTAAAGAACATGTGGGCAAATATTTTAATTAGCAAGGCAGCGACATAAAACGTAAATGATTTTAACTCTTAGAAGATTCTCGTACACTTGTACTTTGCCAAGACAGAAGAAAATATCAGAAGATTAGATTGTTTCATGGTCATTTTCTAGAGTTAATACTGCATATAAACCACTTATGTCTGTGGTATTGATCCCTTGAGTTGATAGAATTGATCTGCCCAGGTAAGTGAATAATTTCTTTCTCTTCAACACTCCACATTTATATTTCTTGAATATATACACTTCTTAGGAGAGAATGGCTCTCCTGGGTAGAGAAACCTATATTTTCTCAAGATAAACAAAACCATGCTCTTCATTTCAAGAACCAAAACAAGTTTTAAAAATGGATCTAATTTAAACTAAGGGGAAATTATCACTTATTTAGGATGTTCTTAAACACTATCTATATTAAGATTATTGTAATAAAGCAGTTTGGAATGTATAAGATACAGTTCTATCTCTCCTAATGTGGTTTTTGGTAAAAGAAAATTAATTAATTATACTGTTAATAATCCTTCTGAGACTCAAGAAGATGATCTGTCCTATGAAACCCCTTTAGATACAGAGTTGATACAGGGACCTTACAGAAGAACAGTTTAAAATTGACACATTAGATGGGTCTGTTGTCTTGTTAGGTCGCAACATTTTATTAGTTAGGTTAACTCTAGCTACTGTGATACACTAAAAATGGATGGAAGCTTAACATAACAGAATGTTATTTTATGTTCATTTAATAGTCCAAAATAGGTGTTCCTGGATGACAGGAAACTTTCATTTTATGTGTGAATCAAATACTCAAGGTCCTTTAACCTTACAGTGCCATCATCTCTTAGGACTACACGGTTATCTGCACCTATTTGGTGGGAGAACTTGTGTGTGGGTGGCGGCTGGGGCCCACATATTTCTCTAAAGTCTTGGCTCAGAAACAGGCATATCAAATGTCTGCACATATTTACTGCTAAAATATAGTCACATTTTTCCCACTTAATTTTAGGGGAAGATAGGTATTATAGGCTAGGTTTTTGCCAAAGAAGAAAATCACCTTTTTATTGAAGAGCTAATAATACCAACCATAATATAGAATTCTCATCTCCAGATCTATTTGAAGATTTCTTTCAACATATGGAACACAATCAAATCCTCATGCAAGGAAGATAACCCAAAGTACCATCCAATAACTACATCCAGTTCAAAGTCTACTATCTGTTAGTGATGCAGAGTAGGTCCTCAATATACTCAAGATATAATAATGAAGCAGCACTGGAATAACTGCAATAAAAAGTTCTATTTAAAAAAGAAAAGAAGAGAAATAAATAATAGTGTAGTTTATAACAATTTTGCTATTCTGCTGGTCAGATACTGTGAAGACACTCCTGGACTGGCTATGGAGAAAGTCATTGATTAGTCCTTGAGTCCTCCCTCTGGGAGGAACCTCCTTGACCATTACCCTTGTTATGTTAGAAAAGGTGGAGGTTCTGAGATTTTACCCCACTTGCCACTTACCAGATAACAAGTAAGCCTGACATAGTATTCTAACAAAACGTCATAGGAGCCCTGGATCAGTCAATCAAAATAGCAGTCATAGCAGCAGTTTTCATCAGTTCTTCATGGCCCAGATCCAATAGGCAATACACGTGGGTCAGATATTACGTGCACATACAGTAGCGTTCAGTATAGGAAAGGGACACCAACTTTTAAGAGATGCTCAGGCTTCATGGAGCTGCTAGCACATCCACCCACTATCTCTTAGAAAGAGAGAGCTTGCTCATTACCCTAGAGTGTAAGTACCTCTCCGGGAGGGAAACAGAAGGGCTTTATCTTTATTATGCTGGAATGTCTGTTGGGAGGTAAATCACTAATTCTCTCTGGGGAAGGATATACTATCTCTATCTTCTAAGGCTGTTTTCTTTCAAACATGTCCTTTCTCTTTAAGTCCCAGACCTTGTAAAAACACATTGTCTCTAACAATTCACCATGGGCACATATGAAATATGTGTTGGAATTAACTTCCCATGAGACTGTAAAGTTTTTGTATTCCATTTCCTATTATGCCAGTTTAGTACCTTAGGATGTTAAAGCTGGTACATTCAAAAACACTTTAGCTTCAAATCATGGTTTCTTTGGAAGTAAAATCCCCTAAAATATTTAGTAGGCTTCCAATGTGTTTGCTTCTAGTTAATTCCTTTGGCCTATAACCACACCCATCATTATGTCTTGCATTTAATTTTCCATTCTGCTTGATTTTTTTCACTTATACTATCCTTGGCACTCCTGTACTGGTGGGCTACCTTAAGCCATATAGAACAACAGTGTTTGGCGGTTAGCTAATTACCCATAAACTGATTTTGGCTAAATCTCAACAGGCCCTTGTCTCAAAGTCTTTATCAGTCATACTTCCTACTTTGGTGGGTCCAGAAACAGTTGTCATCACAAAATTGTGGATTCTTAATATTCCTTAATATCCCTTTTATTTCAGCTTATAGGTAGTTCAATTCTGCTTGAGCTGATCTTTTTCTTATAATGTCTTACTATAAGGTTCAAAGAACAATTAACCCACTGTAGTAAACTAAGTCTGCTTAAATTTTCAGAAGCATCTGTTCAGAGTTTTAACTTCATCTTTTTACATATTATTTCCTGAAAATTGTCCTTGAAATTTACCAGCATTCATCTCAGTCCAGATTTGCCAAATAAACATGTCCTAACAGTCATGGCATAAACACATAGGAAAAGAACCCTTAAAACCGATTAGATATTTGTTACTGCTCAGAAATTCTCAGACTAACAGATAAAACTGTATTAGCTAATATTTCAAAATAAAATGATAAAAATGGCTAAAACTCATATTCCTCTAAGAAAAAGATGCTTAATAGAATTTTGCACCCATGAATGGATGAGCAAAAGAATGAAAATTTAATTGCAATTTTGAATGAGAATAGCACATTTAATACTGGCATTTTTTATTTTAAAGAGATTTTATTTTATTTCATTTCATTTCTTTTTATTTTATTTTGTGTCAGCTTTGTCAGAGTATAACTGACAAATAAAAATTGTATGTATTTAAGACATACAATGTGATGATTTGATATAAATAGAAATTGTGAAATGATTAGCACAACCAAGCTAATCAACACATCCATCACTTCACAGAGTTACTACTGTGTGTGTGTGGTGAGAGCACTTAAGACCTACTCTTGTAAATTCCAAGTATAAAATATCATATTATTAACTACAGTCACCATGCTGTACATTAGATCCTGAGAACTTATTCACCTTATAACTAAAAGTTTGTGCCCTATGATCAACATCTCCCCATTTCCTCCACTTCTCAGCCCATCACAACCACCACTCTATTCTGCTTCTGTGAGTTTGACTTTTTTAGATTACACACGTAAGTTCACACAATATTTGTCTTTCTGTGTCTGTCTTATTTCACTTACTAAAGTGTCTTCCAGGTTCATTCATGTTGTCACAAATGGTAGTATTTTCTTTTTTATTTTTGAATTATATATATATATATATATATATGTATATGTATAAATCATATATATACATATCCATATCAAAATTCCATTTTTCACAGAAAAAAAAAAGAATCCTAAAAATCCATAGGGAATCACAAAAGACCCTAAATGGCCAAAGTAATACCGAGAAAGAAGAACAAAGTTGGAGGCATTCCACTTCCTGATTTTAAATTATGTTACAAAGCTATAGTAATCAAAACAGCATAGCACTAGCATAAAGCCAAACATATAGACCAGTGAAACATAACAGAGAGCCCAGAAGCAAACCCATGCATATATAGTCAACTTATTTTTTGGATAGTTTGTTGTTAGTGTATAGAAATTCAACTGATTTTTGTATTCTGATTTGTATCCTGTAACTTTACTGAATTTGTTTATTATTTCTACCAGTTTTGTTGTTGTTGTTTTTTGGGTTTTTTTTGTGGTGGAGTCATCAGGGTTTTCTACATATAAGATCATGTCATCTGTAAATAAAGACAGTTTTATTTCTTCCTTTCTGATTTGGATGCCTTTTATTTTTTCTCTTGCCTAAATGCTCTGGCTAAACTTCAAGTACTATGTTGAATAAAAGTGGCAAGAATGGGCATCCTTGTCTTATTCCTGATACCAGAGTAAAAGCTTTCAGCTTTTCACCATTGAGTACGATGTTATCTGCAGACTTGGAACGTACGGCCTTTATTATGTTGAGGTACATTTCTGCTATACCTAATTTGTTAAGAGTTTTTTTATCATAAATGGATGCTGAATTTTGTCAAATGCTTTCTTTACATCTATTGAAACAATTATGTGATTTTTATCCTTCATTCTGTTAATATTATATACCACACCCTATTTGTGTATGTTGACCCATCCCAGGGACAAATCTCATTTGATTATGGTGTATTATCCTTTTAATGTTTTATTGAATTAAATTTGCTAGTATTTTGTTGTGGATTTTGCGTATCTGTTTAACAGGGATATTGGTCTGTAATTTTCTTGTTTTGTCTTTATTTGAATTTGTTATGAGGATAACACTGGCCTTGTAAAATGAGTTTGGAAGTGCTTCCTCTTCTTCAATTCTTTGGAATAATTTGAGGATTGGTGTTAATTCTTTAAATGTTTGGTAGAATTCACCAGTGAGGACATGTGGTCCTGAGCTTTTTTTCTGTTGATGGATTTTTGATTACTGACACAATCTATTTACTCGATATTGGTCTGTTCGTATTTTCTACTTCATGATTCAGTCTTGGTAGGGTATATGTTCTAGTAATTTATTCCTTTCTTTTAGGTTAGCCAATTTGTTAGCATATAATTATTGATAGTAGTGTCTTATGATCCTTTGTACTGTGTGGTATCCGTTGTAATGTCTCCTCTTTTATTTCTTATTTTCTTTATTAGAGACCTCTCTCTTTTTTTTCTTGGTTTATCTAGCTAAAGTTTTGTCAATTCTGTTTTTATTTTCAAAAAACCAACTCAGTATCATTGATTTTTCTATTGTCTGTCTAGTCTCTATTTTATTTATTTCCACACTAGATTTTCTCATTTCCTTCTTTCTGCTATATTTGGGCTTAGTTTCTTTTTTTTCTAGTTCTTCAGGTATAAATTTAGGTTGTTTATTTGATTTTCCTTTTTTCTTAATATAGGCATTTATTGCTATAAACTTTCCTCTTAGAACTGCTTGCTCTTTCCTATAAGTTTTGGTATGTTCTATTTCTACTTTGGGTTGTCTCAAGATACTTTTTGATGTCTATTTGCTTTATTGTCTGACCCACTGATTGTTCATGAGTGAATGTGTTGTTTAATTTCCTCATATTTGGGAATTTTTCAGTTTTACTCCTGTCACTGGTTTCTAGTTTCATACCATTATGGTAGGGAATGATACTTATTTGGTGGTACAACATTTGCCTGATTCCTCATGATCTATGTAGCCTTGCGTTGGTATCTGTGCATTTGAAGGAGCAATTGCCTTTTCCAGTCTTTACATACTGATTTCAGCAGGTAAAGACCTTCTCTTGCTGGTTCCCTAGGCTGATGGGATTATATCTGCAATCATAGTCCATTTGGGTTGAGGTCAGGTCATGTGGCTACTGCTGGGTATTTAGTGGGTTGGCAAGACTGTTGCCAGGGGCTTGGGCAGGCATGGATTCTGTCTGGTCCCTGGGCAGACTGAACTGCTTCTAGGTTCTTGGTCAGCAGGGCTGGTGCTGAGACAAGAGTCTGCTTCAGGGTCTGAATTTGATGGGCTTGTTACCAGGTGTGTGGACGGATGTGGCTCCCACCTGGCTTCTGGGTAGGCTCTCGCTGGGTCATTGAGACGGTCCCTTGGCAGGCAGGATAGGACCTGGTCTGCGGCTGAGAGAGGCAAGAACCAAGACACAGGGCTACTTTAGGGTCTGCATCTGGGACTGGGGTCTGCAGAACTGCTTCTGGGGCACGGATGGGCATGTCTCCTGCCAGTTCCTGAGCAAGCAGGACTGTCCCCAGACCATGGCTAAGAGGGGTTGGAGTTGAATCACAGGACTGCTTCAGGATCTTCAGGTGGAACAAGGTTAGTGGGCCAACCTCTGGGGTAAAAGATGGGCATGTCTTCCACTAAGTCCCTAGGCAGGCAGGACCACTCCTGAACTGAGGTAGCTGAGGTGCTGGAGCTGGGTCTTGGGCTGCTTCAGAGTACAGAGCTGAGACCAAGTTTGGCAGGCCTGTTACCTGAGGCTCAGGTAGGTCCAGATGGTGCTGGTGGCAGGATCAAAGCCCAAACAGGGTTGTAGCAAAGTCCACACAGAGATGGGGATTTTTCCATGTCTGTAGCTGGGACCACGTTTGGCCAACCTGTTAACTGGACGTGAGCCTGCCTTCTCAAAACTGCCCTCCTTGGTCTTGATCTCCACCAAGGTTTAGCAACCTTCTTACCTAAATCCCAAAGCTCTCACAAAGGTATGTTTGTCAATAGATGACTGCCACATTATTGTTGCTGTGTGGGGGATAATCATCAGAGGACCTTTTATCCTGCCAGTTTACTGACATCACTCCTAATTTCTTAATATGCAAATTTGATTGAAGTCACTAAATAAATGCAATAAATTGTCACTTTAGGCACATTTTTATTAGCTCTTCATACCAAATTTCTTAATTGTAATGTAGAAATTTTTGAAAAATACTGACATTCCTTACACAGTATGGTTTGTGAATTAAGTATAAGATTAATTAATATTTGTAAAGAGTAAAGATTCTAGAAATTATTATACTTCTATACTCACTAAAAATCATTATTTTCTGGTGTTTTCTTATAGCAGGTGTTTGTATCTCTTCATTAAAAAATATTATCAGTAAAAGCATATTCTCACAGGTTTTAACAGAAGCTTTGATACCAAAGCTTTGATACCAAAATCCACTGGTATCAAATTACCTGTAATGTTTAACTGTCAAGGTTAATTACTTAAATTCAGCTTTTCTTGCAACAATTTTGGTAAGAAACAAATTGATTCAGCTGAAGCAATTAACATTTTAACAACAGCATCAAATACACAATAACCAAACAAATAATTCCCTAAAATCATATTATTTTTAGCTTTAAAATTATTACACAAAAACAAGTGTTGTGTATTACACACACAAGTGAGTGGTGTTTAATGTGATCTGTGAACATATTACAATCAGTTCTATTATAAGACATTTAATAATTAACTATATTTTCCTGAGAGCAAATATATCCACATTCTCTAGAACTCTGTTTAATATCTGGGAGGTTAGATAAACTGATCTTTAAGTTTCCTTCCTTCTAAAAACTCCATGATTTTATCCTCTTATGTTTTACTTATTTTGTCTTATTTTATTTTGCTTTTCCATTATTTTTTCAATTCCTACTTTCACACACTGGTCAAAGAGCTTACTGACAAAGGTTTTCATTTTTCTTGGCATTTTCAGGGTCCCTATATACGTCCCTACATTCATTTCTCTCTTGCAAATATCGTCAAGTCTGTAAACTAGTCATGAAGGAATTCCTTAAGGTCACTGACATGGTAGCTAGCTCAGAGCATTCTTAAATTTGCTCTATACAATACTTGCCAATATTTGCTGAGGTACCTGGTTTTGCATAAATTCATTACAATTTTCCATCTTTCTTCTTAAGCTCACAATAGTTATCTAACCCACCATTGTTTCATTTAATGTACTTTGCTTCTGCGTGGTTTTTGTCTTGGAAGTATCTAATATATCTGTGTCCATATTGCCAAGTAGCAAAATCACTTTGTATTCAATTTCTTCTTCCAGATGCTATTAATTCCAGATTCAGATGGAAAACTTCCTTTTATTGAACCACATGAGACCATTTACTTTGTAACAGCTTTTCTTTTTAAGGCTTAACTGCATTTTATATATTTGGCAATGAAAATTCTGTCCTCAAAAGTCTTTAGCTTATATTATTTCATTGTTTGGGCTTTCTTAACTTGGATCTATGTTAAAAATGTGTCTTCTTTTTTACAAAGTGAGATAATTCTAACTCTATTTAAATGATCATATTTCGATTTTCCTTCATAATGAAAAATGAGAAATGAGGCATAAAAGTATCTGGGTAATGAACTGAATATTAGTTTAGTTCTTCAATAGGCAGTGAATTAGTAAGAGGACATGTATTTACCATGGGTTATATTTTAAAATGCTCATTATTATCCCTTTCTTAAAAAATTCTAACTAAACAGCTCTTTTATTAAAGAAGTTATACTGTCATAGTTTATTAAACTTTAAGTCCCATGTAACAGCCCACCTTAAACAAATTATATGTTTAAAAAGAAAAAATGGTTGATTTTAGCTGCAGTTTCTATTAGCTTAGCAAAGAGATGGGAATAACAGGAGTTGCATAAGACAGTTTTTGGTGTAGGAGACAGATTGACAGAAGGAGTGACCAGGGTAGTAAACCTATCTTAGATGGAAAAGTTGGTGACAAGCGTAAGATATTGAAAATAATAGGATCAACCAAAAGGATCCTCAAAATTCAAGCACACAAGCTATTGCTGTGAACAGTCCTATGAAAATGCCTGGATCCAAGCTAGTAGAAAACAGAAGAGCCACTCTAGAGGCAATCTGGAGTGGGTATGGAGAAGGTGCAACAAATTATCTATGGCATTGTTCTTAAACCTCTTTGCCTTTTTAGCCTCTGGCCTTTGAGGATACCCACATATAAAAAGGAGGTTAACAAATAAAATTAAATGAATATATTTAAGAAAACATCTGGATGCTATGTTACTCAAGATATAATGCCCAACACTGGCACAACACATTGTGTAATCAAAACGTTAAGTCTCCTACCAGTGTTGGGCCACCAGGAAATACTTCTTCTCATCTCTTGCCACCATGTCAGAATTCCAAGAAGATTTGTTGGTTGTTCCACTGCTGTCATAGAAAGAGACAAAGTTTAATTAAGAAGAAAGGCAAATTAATAAATTTGACAAATTTTTCTCAGATTGCATGAATATAATAGTTCCTTGCAAAATAAAGTTTTATAAAACTTTGAATAATCTGAGGTGAATTTAAAAAATTTAAATCAAATATAGTACATGTGAAATATATGACTAAAGTAGCCTTCCAATATTCCCAGAAAATTTGAATATGAAAAAAGAAACATTTGTATGACTATGAAAAAGAATCATTTCTAAAATAATGATTTATATTCAGATGATTTTCTGGCCATTTTCAATCAAGGTAAATTTTCTGGTTAAAATTTTTTGAAAAAAAGTTGAAAAATAAATTGATTTATTTCCTGATTTCTTTATAATACTGTAGCTTGAAAAAATTTAAAAGAATTCAAGAAGTATTGTATGAATTTATATATTGCATGAACTAAGTAATAAACTTATGATGAAATTAAAATATTTTAATAGCTTATGTGATGATAATACTTTATTATATAAGATTTCTTTATAATCATTGAATATTATATCTGTGGTTCATGTCTGAATCTTATTATTCCTTAAAGAATTCTATTGATAATTCCAGTTTTCCTGTTTCAACAAAGTGTCTCCAAACTTGAACTTACTAGACTATCAGACTTTTAAGGACTCAGGAAATATATAAGTTTGCATTACTGTCAGTTGAACACAAATTATCTTAAAATATCAAATGTAATAATGTTAATATGATTTATCTTAAATAACAATATATAACAATATATATATTTATTTATACATATTTATAATTTATGCTTATTTTATTATTCATTCAGACATCACTGGCTCATCAAAGAACACTAATACATGAACAATAATATTTAAATGTAGTTATAGCTGATATTTTGCTGACTTTCAGTGATATAGTTTTGCATGTATTTTTCAATTTTGTTTTATAGAGGTGTACTTTTCAAGGTAAGAGGATAGATGACATATTATTTAACAATTTATTAGCTTCATTCATAACTTTTATGTGAGTTTGCATTTGTACTTGCCCAATGCCCTGAGGATATTAGGGGTAGGCCTGGTTATCTGAAAGAGTAATTTCTTTTGTTAGAAGTTTTTAAAATAGATTTACTCACTCTTTGGTCACTTTTTTTACATCAACTATTTATGAATAAAAACAACCAAAATGAAATATGTATTAGGGATTTAATCATGGTTCACATTTTAATGTTTTCTCTCTTATTCACTTCATCAATTTTCACCTTCATATGAAGCTCACAACCACTCACATTGGATGTATTCCAATTTTTTCCTATGTTCCCACTCACTCCATGAGAAAACTGGCCCAATTTTTTAAAATAAAATACACATGAATTACAAAATAATTGCTGTACCTCATTTAAATTAATTGATGCAAAATTATATCACAGTATAAAACAGTGGTATCAGTTATGTCCACTGCCTAAATATATTTTTCTAAAAATAATAAAATTTTATGAAATAATAATGGTGTTTGATAATTTAGAATCATATCCCTGATCAAATAAGTTTTTTTTTTTTTAACCAAGTTAAACCAATTATTTGGGGTGTATAGCTGGCTATGAAAGATTTGAAGAAAAATCTTTACATATTGACACTAAGTATATCTATATGTATTAGCACATAAAATCAGAAGTAGACTTTCTGGAAGTAAAGTGTGATACCATAAAGTACATCTATACTGATACCATAAAGTACATCTATAATGATAACTTGAACTGTGGCAACTTTCATTTTCTTCCGATAAAACAATGCAATAGTTTCAGTAATTTAATAATAATAATGATAGGTGCTAATATTTATTTCTGTCCTACAAATGGATCCCCTAAACTCAAATTTAAAATATGCTTGCCAATTTAAACTGGAAATGTATTTTTTTACAACATTTTAAGAGAACACAGTTGATGCAGCACACATACATTTTAAAGCAATACCCACACACTTTAAAGTTTGCAGTGCATTATCACTCAAATCTAACACTTTGTTACTGAATCTAGGAATGGCTTTCCAAACTCGAGTTTCATGCTGCAGTCAACGAAACAACCACTGATTCTTTAAAAATTAAAACAAGAACATTTTTATCATTCAGACATTTAATTAGAACTTCAAAAATAGATTAATTGTAATTGAGTAAGTAATAAAATATAGCTTGGCATTTTTTAGAGAAATCTAAATTAACATGGTTAAGTTACTTTATTTTTTGGTTTGTCAGTAAACTTAGTCCTTCCCATGTCCTTAGAGTTGAAAAGCAAATATCTGTAAAAATAGATGATCTTTTTTTCTTTTAACCCCCTTGAAATTGCAAAGTCTATTAAAGCAGGTTTTACTTTTTATAATAACTGCACTTTAAAATGAACTTTTAATATACGATTTTATTTCTTTCATTTGCCTACCAGAGATACTTCATTATATAACATCATTTTTTCCTAACCTTCTTGTCTTGGTAAACAGACTAGAGAAAATTTTAAATCAGCATGACTGTATTAATCTTTAGATAAATACAAAAGTTAATGTGAATGATAAATATATATATATATATATATATAATATGACCCAACTGATTTCTTGTTTAAAATATCTTTTGGCCAACAGCTGCTAATCCAGCTGTTGCTGATCTTCATTCATTCAAACAAATTTAACAGTGTTCTACTATATTCTAAGCCCTGTACTAAGTACAGGACACAACAAGACAAACTTTGTCTCTGAACTAAGGAATGCACATTTTGTTCGAGAAGGGGTGGATGGACTACAAACAAGAAAAGAAATCACACACAAAACAACATAGTACCTTCTAGGGATACATGCTCTGATGAAAATAGAAGAGACTAGTATGATATTAAGTAAAGGGGGGAAGTACCTTTAAATATTGGGAGGAATATTACAAGCAAAAGGAACAGAAAATACAAATGCTCTGAGTCATCTGAAAGAAAACCAATTATAGTGGTAGTGACTAAGGGGCAGAAACAAACTAAGTGTTTATGAGCCGCTGCAAGGAATTCAGATGTTATTATAAGTGTGGAGAAAAAGGTACTAGAAGGTTTTAGACTCTTGAATGTCAGAAATTTCAAATATTTACTCTGATGCTTGGGGAATGGAGAGAGAAGGGTGCCTACATTGGGACCAGAAAGAAGGCTATTAGCACAGACTGGTAGTCTGGTCCAGAGATAATCATGATCAGGTCAAAGATATTAAAGGTACAGTGGAAGAGAAGTGAAAGCATTTATAATATATTTTGGAGACAGGTCTGAAAATATTTGCCAAAAGAAAAAAGAAAAACAAAACAAAACACAAACATCAACAAAGATTCTCAGGAAGTTGGTTTAAGCAGCTGAGTTAGTTTTGGTACCATTCACTAAGAAAGGGAAGCATAAGACACAACACATTCGGGAAAGAATATCAAAAGCTCCATTGGGATGTCTTGAGTTGGACATGCATATTATCTAAGTGTAGATGTCCAGTAAGCTGTTGTATGTATGAGTCTGGATTTCAGGTGAAAAGTTAGGATTGGAGATAGACAGTTGGGAGTCTTAGCATATGGATGTTACTTATAGGCATGGAACTGCATGAAGTTGCCTGAGGAGGGTATATTCAGAGGAGAGAAGTGAGTATGATGACTTAGATCTGAGACACTTAATCACCTAGAGTCAAATGGCATAAAAGGAGGATCCAGCATCAGACACTGAGATGGAGTGGGCAATAAGGTAGGAGAAAATAGAGTGTAATAGAAAAAACAGAATACAAAGGAATAAATTAATTTAAGAATAGGAAGCGGTATTTTATACTAAATGCTGTTAAGATAGCAATTAAGATGAGAACAGAAAAGCAACATTTGCCAAGATAGAAATTATAGGTTTCCTTGACAAAAGCAGTTTATCGTAGTAGCAGAGATGAGGTGAGAAGTGAAAAGTGAGGAAGTACAGACAGTAAAGACAGACTACTCTTTCAAAATTTATTTTTTATATAAGGGAAGAGTGTGATGAGGCAGTGCCTGAAAAGGAACATGCTGTCTGAATGGACAAAAAGATGACAATAGAAAAAGGATTAGATAGATAGACAGATAGATAGATAGATAGGGATATATTTTACATAGAGGAAAACAAAGCATGTTTGTATGTTGATAAAAAAAAATCCGGAGAGAGAATATTTGTGAAGGTGACAGAGGAAAGTCATAGGAATAAAGCAGTTTAGAAAGAGATAAGGCAGAGGTGGATGAATGTGGTTGTTGTAAACATTTAGAAAAGAGGTTGAGGACATAGGGGAGTCTGACAATCTATGTAACAATCACACTTGACAATCATAGTAACAATCTATGTTACTGACAGCGAAAAGTGAAAGAGTTTGGGAAGATGGAGAAGAGCGCAAGACTGGATTAGATTAAATAATGTACAGAGCAGTTTGGAGATAAAAATCTGGCTAGTGATGGATGACCTGGGAAGCATAAACATGGTTGTTGACTCAAGAAAATAGGGAAAGGAAACAAAATGGTAGTAGTGCCAAATCTCTCAGATAGTACTTCTCAAACTATATGTGGTGAAAGACTATTTTTCCCCTGTGCATTACAGAAGAATATTTATTTATGTAAAAAAAAAAAACTTTACGGGAAATGATTACATGCTTGGATATTGCAGCAATATTTCTATAAATATTTACTCCAATTTCTGTATTACTTCTCTGTGGACCAGTAAAAAAATAATTGCCCACTGACAACAATTTGAAAAATAAACTTTGACTAAGACTTCCTTAGGTTAGTGTGAGAAACCAGATAAAGCTATACTTTAGAGCAGTGGGTTTTTTTGGGGTTTTTTTGGTGAAACCAACAATAAAATCTAGGCAAACTACAAAATGTTTATTTAGTTAGAAATTTTATTTTTACTTGTAAATTATATACATGCACTACTGTGCTAATATATCACATAATAACATTTAAATAAAAGGAACAAGATATTCACTTAAAAAGTACCTGTGAAGTCACTGAAGAAAAGATGAAAATTCATAATAGTACTTAAAATTAAGGCTATCGAAATGTAATGCAAAAACTGGCACCAATGATAAAGGATTTGGATCTGAGTTAAGAAAAATTGTACTCAGGCTTCCTATTATGGCACACCCAAGCATCATTTATGAAATACTATTTTGATTATGCTAATGCTAAGCTTCATAGCACTACTAATAAGCATCACCTGACTCAGTACATGTAGATTCCAGAAGCTAAGTAATAATACTTCCTCAGCCCTGAATACTATTACACCTGCCATATTTCTGCATTTAGGCAGAAATTTCGTAACACAGAGAAGAACCGCGAAGGAGAAGTGGGACTACGAAGAAAAGCCAATGGCAATTGGGAGGAGTTGTGGGATGCTGATAAGAATTCAAGCTTTCTAGAAGTATTACCTTGAATAAAGCCAGAAGGATATGAGAAAAAATAAAAAATCCAGATATGGATGAACCGTACCGAACATTTGATGTATTTTCCTCCTGAATTATATTTATTCAGAACTACACAGAAAAAAATAATTGAGATAGAAAGAAGATCGCTCTTCAGTATGGAATTGATTCAAAAATCTAAGTTCTATTAAAAATCAGGAATTGTCTTGAATCTTTACACATCACCTTGTCTTCCATGACTGTGACTCCCATTTCTGTAGAACTAATAGGTCACTAAGAGTTGCTACTATGTGCCCAAGGAACAGTGAAAAAGACCAATGCTCACTGCCTCCACTGTAGATTTCAAAGCCTAAGCCATGCTGAAAATAAGTAGGAAAGAAAATTTAAATTGGATCAGAGATCTATTTTTTTATATTAGCTTGGACAGGACTTTATTTAATAATTGCAGACTGAGATATTTGCTATTATATGCAAATGAGTGGAAAAGCTGTGGAAGAGATTTGAGATTTTATGCATGTGTGAAGAATGATCCTACCAAACAGATTTCAGAGGGCAGTGTTGCAAATTAATATTTATTTCTAAGGATTCCTGAGTCCATTTCATCCTGGTTTATATATTAACAAATCACATATTGCCTTGTTTGAGAGTCTCTCTGAGACCGCTACCAATTAACTAAACTCATTTCCTGTTCTTTGGCACATGGATGGTCTCACTTCTCAGGCTCATTCAGAGTTAGATGTCTATATGTGACTGAGTTCCAACCAACAGCATAAAAGCAATAATTGTGTGTTCCATCTCCAGTTATGGTCAATTAAAACTTCTAATGCACTCTATACTTTGTTCCTTTTTTATCAGAAAATTGTTAACTCTTGTATTTTAAAAATTTTTTATTAGAGTATAGTTGCTTTACAATGCTGTGTTAGTTTCTACTGTACAGCAAAGTGGATCAGTTATATGTATACATATATCCCCTCTTTTTTGGACTTCCTTCCCATTTAGGTCACCACAGAGCACTGAGCAGAGGTCCCTGTGCTATACAGCAGGTTCTCATTAGTTATCTATTTTATACATAGTATCAATAGTGTATATATGTCAATCCCAATCTCCCAATTTATACTTTGTTCTTTATTCTTCTGTCAGGTGCACATAGAGGACAAGAAAGATCCAGGCATTTGTAGAAATATACAGAATAGGAGTCTGGGTCATTGAATAAACTAATGGAGGAGAAATGATCTGCCATCCTATGCATTTGTCAACTATGGTTTTGAGGGCAAAATATAAAATTCTATCATGCTAAGTCATTGCTTTCGTTCTATTTCTACAGCACTTAGCCTATCCTAAGTAGTACAATGAGTGATAGCCATAAGAATGAAAAGAGAGGTGAAAATATTTCTACATTAAGGAAGTGTGTTAGTGTCTAGAAGACTCACAAGAAGAAAATATTTCTGAAATTATATAAAGCAAGAACCAAAGAACAAAGTTAGAATGCTGTTTGCATCCTTAATGAATTGCAAGAAATTTGCTCTTATGTATGAGAAAAACAAAGTCATAAGAAATGAACCAGAAGAGATTAAAAGGTAATGAGATAACTGAAAGATGAGAGTAAAAAAGAATAAAGTCTACAATGTAGGAAAGGAAGAGAAAACTTGACACTACAGAAAATTAAATCAGTAACCTGAAAGACAAATATGAGAAGCTCTCCTAGAGTGTCATGGAATAAAGGTTAAAGAGTTTAATATGTTGTTAAAGAAGAATGATAAACCCAAGGTTAGATAATAAGATACCAATACTTTCTTTACCAGAAGCAAGTGATTAATAACTAAAGATCTCAAGCTGAAGAGATTCATGTTTTTTTGGTTTGTTCAGGAATGATCAACAAGAAGGAATTATTATGATACAGTTTTGAACTGCAAAGAGAAACAGAAACTAGTTATGCAACCAGGAATGGAAAAACACACAAACACACATGGATACCAACAAAAGAAGAAAAGTCAGTCATCAGCAGACATTTGGTCCTGTCCAAAATGTCCATTGAGACGTTTGGTCCATGCCAAAAGGTCCTTGAAATTTGGTCCTATCAAAAACATCCACTTTTAGAAAACATCCCTGAGTTCAAATATCCCATAACTTTTATATATGCTTTTGGGTTACAGGATTAATACATTAAAAAAATACTACCATGTTTTATTAGTCCAATAATTGTGTTGTGGCTATACTGCCAATAATAATTCTTCTTGCCTAGCAGGTAATGACACATGGGGTTAGGTTGATGGGTTGGGGTTTGACTCTTACAGAAGAGCAGGATTTATATTTACTATGCATGCTGAGGGAGACTCCTACAGTTAGAGAAATGAACAAAAAGTCCAAACAAAAAGATGGGATCTCAAGATACACAGTGCATTAATATATCACTGGGCATTTGTTTGGAAATGATTGGGTCATTAAATACAGGGGAAGTTTGAAAGGAGGAGCTTGGTCGAATTGCTATATAAAAAGAACAGTGAACAAGTTGACATAAACACTTTACAAAACATCTTGCATGTTTGGGAGGAGAGAGAAAGGGTGTGACTCTCCTATCACACAGGGGTCATGTGTATTAGCTGCCATGAGGAGGATGCTGGGCATTTGATTAACCCCCTGCTACAACTATCCCATCTCCCAAGGTTAATGAGTGGTGTTTCTCTTGAACCAATGTCCTATAGATGTATGATCACAGTAGACCTCAAGAAGTATCTGGAGCTATATGGAGAGGTTTCATTGGTGTGACTCCCACACAGGTACCTAACTCCTGGCTGATCCAGCCCAGCTGAACAAGGTGTCGAATCCTTAAGACATTAGTAAGGTTTTCCCTACCAGTAAACCAGTGACCATTGGTCAGATGTTTACAAAAGAAAAAAATAATAACCCTTCTTCTGTTCCTTGGCAATATGACATCTTTATTTTAAAATTCTCAGCAGAATATGGCAGAAATAGTGTACTCAAAAAAAAAGCCAATGCTTCCTTAATGTTTTTTGTTACCATTTCCATTCGTTTAAAATGGAAAGGAATCAAAGATATTTTCCATTCCTTTAAAATGGAAAGGAATCAGAGTAAAAGATATTGGCAGAGTAAAAGATACTGGCACTGTGAAGAGAGGAGAATCTGCAATGCCCAATGTACAGTTAGTCAAGATTTGGATAACATTACAATCATTCAAGATGGGACAGAGAAACATCAGCACAAAGTTGGTGTTGAGGGGAAGTAAGGAAAACCCTGAATAGGTTAAAATGACAGACAGAAGAAGAACCAAATGCAATACCATCACAGGTATTTCAAAGAACTCACCATGACATTCATGATGAAGAGGTACTGTTAATACTACCAGAAAGAAACCCATTAAAGAGACAAGTAAATAGAATTCAAAACAGACATCAACCTCTAAACTCAATTTTATTTCATGGACTTGAACTTCCAGAAGAGTACAAAGTGACCAGATACAAAGAACCATCTCTTATGGATGATTCTGATGCTCAAGACGATGAAAGAATTCTTATTTACACAACTATGACAATACTTGATATTTAAATACCACTACCACATTTACTGATGACACCTTCAAGATGGCACCAACACAGTTCACTTATTTATTCATTGTGCACAGTGTGGTATTGGGTTTTACCATACCATTGATTTAACCACTAAAAATGAAACTCTGAGAAGACACTTACATATATATATGAAAAAAATGCCTGAATTTGCATGGGAAAAATCTAAACATTAATTCTTCATTGTGCATGATGTATTTTGAGATTGCAAATGTGAATGCGATTTGACTACTCCTACCAAATGCACAAATAAAAGGATGCTGTTTCACTTTTCACAATCACTGTGACAAAAAAGAATATATCTTCTTAGGGTCTAACATGAAAGTATATGACAAGAGAAATAACACCTATAAGTATGCATCCATGTTGTTTGAACTTCCGTTTGTGCCTCTGGAAGATGTAAATGAAATTTTGAGTATAATATGGAGAACTCAGATTTAGATGACCTCATATGTTACGTTGAAAGAGTGTATGTTCATGGAAGGCATGACAGAGGCAGAAGACCAGAAAATCCAAGATTTCCACCTGAAATTTGGGACGTTTATATATCAGTGCTGAACAGCTATCACAAGACAATACAGTGGAAAGCTGCCAGAGCAAATTTCAAAAGCTGATGGTAGTGCATCATCCTTCAATATGGTGATTTATTGAAATGTTAAAAGATGAACAGCAAAGGAATGAACAAAATATCACCCAGGTTCTTGATTGTCACACTCAAATACTGCCACCAACTTCACAACAATACCAACAAAATCAAATTTATATAACTGAAATTGTCAACAGATAAAATATAAAGCTAATAATCAGGTCAATATATACTTGAGAGCAGTTTTTCATCAACTTAAGAGTAACCTTGCCAAACTTCATGATGAAGAAGAACAAGAATAAATGTAAAATCCAAAATTCATCAGGAATTACAATAAAAATAACATAAATAAACTTTTAACAAAGTTAAATGTTTATATTACTTAAATCGTGAGCCAAATATCTCAATGGCCATTTTGGGAAGGGCCAAATTTCAAGGACCTTCTTGGTGTGAACCAAATGTCTCTGTCAGGACCAAATTTCAAGGCCCTTTGGCAAAGTTAAATATTTGTATTATTTAAAAAATCATGGAACAAATGTCTCAGTGGACATTTTGGACAGGACCAATTTTCAAGGGCCTTTTCAGCATGGACCAAATGTCTCACTCAGGATCAAATTTCATGAAATTTCTGGCAAAGTTAAATGTTTGTATCATTTAATGAATCATGGACCAAATGTCTCAATGAATATTTTGGACAGCACCAAATTTCAAGGACATCTTTAGCATGAAAGAAATGTCTCAATGGACATTTTGGACAGGACCAAATATCAAGGAACTTTTGGTGTGGACCCAATGTCTCAATGGACATTTTGGACAGGACCAAATGTTCTGCAAAGACAGTTAGTTGTTCTTATGATGTTGCAGAAACCAAAATACCAGAGGACAGATTTCAAAATATTGAGTGGTAAAAGACATAATCTCAAAATGTCAAGACTCACTGAATAGTCTTTCTTGCATGGACTCAGCAGAAAATAAAAATATTCTCAGGTATGTATGTTAAAAATTAAAACTTTCATATATCTTTCTAAAGTTTAACATATGTATTAATGAAAAAGAGATAAAGCAAAGGTAAGATTTAAAGAAGGACAATTATAATTTAAACAATTAAAGGTAAGTGTTAAAAAAGGTAATAGCAAAAATCTGCAGTCATTTTTGTCAATCAGTAAAAAAAGATGGCATATGTTAGATATATCATAAAAATAATGAAAAATCATCTTTATCTGAAGTAAGAAATCATTGAGGAAGTTCTTCAAATAGATAGGATATAGAAAAAATAAAATGCATTAAATTTTTTTTAATATAGGCTATAAAAATAATACTTTTATCAATTTTATCAACTAGAAAAATATAAGCTAAAGACAGCTTAAAAAATTAAAACTATTATACACAAGATTGAAGATTCAAGAGAGTATACACAGAGCAACATATACATATAACAAAGAAAGAAAATTTTAAAAGCAAAGCATAAATAAGCTGACAAAATAATTAAAAGACAATTTTTATCAGTCAAAACATTAAATATGAAAGAATTTAACTATCAAAATAGAACTCTCACTACATGACAAAAGTAAAATCTAACTATATGATGTTTAAAGTAAACTTAAGTGGCATTAAAAATAAAAATATGGCGGCATATATATTAAGCAAAACAAATAGGTGAACATTTTACAGAATAAATATTTTCTCTTGAAGGGCTTCATATAGAATTTAATCATTGCTACATTTAATGAGTTTTACACTGTGCTAGAGACTATTATACAATTTTGTAGTAATTAACTCATATATTCTTCTAAACTACTCTGTGAATTAAGTACAATATGATTTTCATTTTAAAGATAAATTAATAAAGGTAGCTAATTTTCTCTAAGATCACACAATTTATGGAGCTCAGATTGAAATCCAGGGCAGCTGAATTCAGAGCCCAAGATTTTAAGTTCAGTACCTTTCTATGAGGATAAAATTGTCGTAAAATTTATGCCCCTTGATTACACTGCATTGGTTATAAATATGTCAGTAAGTGACAAAAACAGTTGGAAAAAACAAACATACTTCTTTCAGACATTAACACATTTAGTAAATTATTAACTATAATCATAAAGAATAATAATTATAATAATGTCAGTGGAACTTACAATTTAATAGATTAATGAAAACTATTTTGTTCTAATCAATGTACTACATATCTTAAACAAATTTTATTTAATAATCACAGCAATTTTTGCTGTGAGAAAAATAAAGTCCAAACCTGGGATAGAAAGTAAGTAGTTGAAGGTCTTCAGTATTTGTACTGAAGTCAGTATTTGTGTCCAGAACTATTCTACTCCAAACCTCTTTTCATAAAAATACATTATATTATGTCCTAATAAAATAACAAGGTAGGTTTAAAGGTACACAAATTTTTAAATTTTTTGCAACTTTCTTGAGATATTATTGACATATAACATATGTTAAGTTTAAGGTATACAAGATGATTTGGTACACAGAAATTGTGAAATGATTACCACAATAAGATTAGTTAACACCTCCATCCCCTTACATAATTACCTTTTTTGTCTGTGTGGTGAGAAAAAATGAAAATAAATGTAATGAGGATTCAACTTAAGAAACTGGAAGAAGGATAAAAAAACTGTCTGAAATTGTGTTAAAGCTAAAAATTTATTAAATCAAAGATAAAACACAAAATTGACAGATACATTCAAGAGCTATTTATCTGGTTGATCAATAAAAGAAATAAACCTCCAATAAAGATAAGCAAGAAAATAAAAAGGCATAGAGAAAGCAGAAATTAGAACAGGCATTTAACTTCAAAAAAAATTAATTAAAAATTAATTTAAAAGAAAACAGTGTAAGATAATACTACAGGTAATTCTATCCAGAAAATTAACATTTTTAATAAAGGGAACGATTTTTAAGAAGAACAATATGTTCTCAATTTGACTACAGCGTAAGTTAAAATATATGAAAATAATTTATTAAATTAGAGATAAATAAATAAGTAAAAGTAATTGAAGTATTATCCCATCAAGAGGTTCTGGACTTGGACTGTGTTAGAGTCTGGGTCTATCACACAGTGTATAATTTCTTTGTCCTTAAAAAAGGAGAGAAAAATACAAAAATCTTTCGATCCATTTTCTGAAGTAGATAAAAACCTGACACCCAATTGTGATGAAGATGCCAGGAAAACAACACAAGCATACTGAAAAACACCAAAATCCTTGCTGTCACTCCCACAACCCCCAAATTTCATGCTTGATGGGTTTGAACAATGACACATTTTGCAATTAAAAGGATGAAAGAATCATTGCCTTGAATCCCAAATATTTAATAATAGTTCTTATGGGTATAAGGTATAATTTCTAATTGGTTCACTTATTTCTGAAACACCCTCTAGAGAGGCTTACAATAGTTGTTTCACCTACTTTTCTTTCCTGATAAGGGTTAGAATCACTGAACACTAAAACACCTTCTTGTTTAGCATTTACTAAGAAATAAAAAATGATCACCAAGTCAATTTCTTGAAATGTTAGATCCAAATATTGGATCTAAAATTTAGTCTCTATATTTGAAAAAAAATCCTTAATTTTCTCCTTTTGATGCAAAATCAAACATAAAACAAAACCCAGTCATTTTCTTTAGAAAGTTCCATAAATAATTACTAGCACACTGTGACCAAGGATAGCTTTATACTAAAAATAGAAAAATAGGGGCTTCCCTGGTGGCGCAGGGAATCTGCCTGCTAATGCAGGGGACACGAGTTCGAGCCCTGGTCTGGGAAGATCCCACATGCCACGGAGCAGCTGGGCCCGTGAGCCACAACTGCTGAGCCTGCGCGTCTGGAGCCTGTGCCCCGCAACGGGAGGGGCCGCGATAGTGAAAGGCCCGCGCACCGCGATGAAGAGCGGTCCCCGCACCGCGATGAAGAGTGGCCCCCGCTTGCCGCAACTAGAGAAAGCCCTCGCACGAACCGAAGACCCAACACAGCCAAAAATAAATAAATAAATAAATAAAGTAGCTATTAAAAAAAACAATTAAAAAAAAAAAAGAAAAATAATTGGGCTATGCTTTGAGAGGTTTAGTCAATGAAAGGAGATATCAGTTATTTATAGCAATAATAATAATATAAAAATCTATGTGCGAAGCATTTTTCTAAAGGTTTTGCATATATTACACCTCATCTAATCCTCATAACAACTCTATGTGGTAGTTTCCCAGATATAGAAACTGAAGCCCAGAGAGGTTTAGTAACTTTTCTGAGAACACAGTTAATAAGTACCTGGACACGCACACAGTTAGTCTGGATTTGTATGGGTTTGTGCTTGCAACCACACACCATAAAATATTAACAGTAGAAAGTTAAAGTAGAAATTGTCATTATCTGCAACCTGGAAAACCATTTAGAAGAGCAAGTGCTCTTAGCAATACTGCTCCTTCTCTAGCCCTAACTCATCCTGTTCTAAAACTTACAGGAGACAAAAAGCTCTGTCTTCCCTTGTCACTATTCCCCTTAATGGGGACAGCCACAAACAAGATTTATGGAGATCTGCAGAGCATCTCATGCTCTTGGTAAGACTGCCCCTCCTTGGCCTACATTCAGTCAGCTTACAAACTGTTTTAACAGATTAATTCTAAAATGGAAGCTATCACTAGAATTGATTACCCAATTTCCCCTAAGAAACCATCAGTTTCTAATCTAATCTAATCTAATCTAATCATTTTATAGCCCTGTTTATTTCAGAAACAACTAAAATCCCAAATGTTCACAACCATCCATATGGCTCTATACATCCCCTAATTGGACCCAATGCCCTACCATTTCCTGACTCTCCAAACATAGTCACTGTACTGTCAACAGAAAACCCCTTGTATCTTTCCAAGTTCTTAGTATTTGAATCTAATTCTTACTCTTTCAAACAAACCCTATAAATCCTCCATAGCCCCTGCTTTTTCCCTGCAGCACTTTCAAATGTGTCTGTGTTTTGGCTTATGCTCTTTTTCTTTTCACTGTGTTCCTTCTACAACCCCTGTACACAGGTCTGGACCAAGGGGAAGGGGTTGACTCTTTCTATGCATACCCACATCACTGTTCCTCCTCCCTCAGCACCTCAGTTCATTCTCCTTGGTTTATACTATCCACCCCCTCTCTTTCATGCAATGCAAAGTCTATACACATTCCTGCTTTATCTCCTTAAGTCACTGAAGATTTAATACCAGGCTCATCATCTTCTTATCGCCACGGGAAACTGCAACATCCGTATATATATAGCCTTTCAGATGCCTGTTTCTCAGTCGTTGGAAGTCATATTTCCATAATCAGTTTGACTTCCAATGACATTTTCTCCTAAACTACTTTAGTTCCCATTCCCACTGGTAGTAAGTCACACTGAAAATGGGTCCCCTATAAAAAAAGTTATAAAAAAACTACTTGTCTCAGTGCTCATTCTTTGACCACCACTTATACTTTTCTATCCCACTTAGTCTACTATCCCATTTTCAACAAAGCTTGGACAGTTGGGGACCGCCATTTCTTTGGAGCTTCTTGCTAGTCATGTCCCACTGCCTTTCTTTTTTTTTTTTCTTATTTCCCTTGTTTTACAACATATATTCCATGAAACATTACTGGAATAACACTTCTGAATAGACCATCCACCATACTGCTCCATTTTCCCTCCTATATTCACCTGATATACTGATACTAGTAAGCATCACCAATGTATCTGGCCCTCCTTATACCATGGGTCTAAGAGAGTTTTAAACCCCTTTGAATTAACGAGCTTTGACCAATGAAATATGAATGGAAGTAGTAAACGCCACTTTTTTGGTACAAATATTATAGAACCAGTATGTGATTCCTCATGTTTTCTCTTTTTCACTGAGACAGTCACAGAAATATATGTTAGTATGGAGGAACCTGATATCAAAGCAACACAGAATACTGAGCTAATACAAGGTGGACAGTTGCCCTGGAGAGTTTTATGGATCCATATCGATCTTTGTATAAACTATGTTTTTATTCTCTTAATGCCAATAAGGTACTGGAGTCAACTGGACTCGTATCTGGAAAATCCCTAACCTGGTTAATCTCAACTCAGTGTATTTGTGCTTCTAGCTGAGCAGCTAGAACAACACAGGAAAAAAAGAATCACAACCTTGCTGACTGGTCTTATTTTAAATTTGGGAGCATAAGTTTCAGTTGTTCTTCCTATATTTCCCACTATCTTCTCTCTACAATTCTTTAAGATGACCATTTCACAATTTTCCCCCTCTCCCAAATCATCCAACTTACCCCATTATCAGTTTACAGCCTGTGTTCCTACTTTACTGAGGATGTAGAAGCCGTGGTAAAGTAAATGTCAAATTCCTCACTTCCAATACCGAATCTACTTATCTACCTAAATGTAAACCCATATAACCTGCTTTCAATCATGTTAAAGTAGAACAGGGAATCTTGCTCCCCTTTAAGCAAGTCACCTAAAATTGCCTGGATCACAGCCTCTCCTCTCTCCTATTGAAAGGCTTTGTTTCTGAAATTATCCCCTCTGTTTACATAAATATAATTTCCTTGTTATTGGATCTCTCCCAACAACATACAAATATATAATACATATTTCTTAAAATATAAAAAATTTGGCCACCTCTTTATCCCCTTTTCTACTATCCTGTAATAGTCCTAAAATAATTGACATCTTCAATCTGCTGCAGCATTTCTAGTCAAGGTCACAAGGGAATTTTATCTTACATTTATTAACCATTTATTAACAAATGGTTAATTTCAGTCCTCAACTCACTTAACCAGCCAAATTCGTAATTAGATTTTACATATTTGCTCACTTCCTTCTTCCCTCCAGAAACATTTTTTTTTAAACTTATATTCAGGGACATAATGACCTTAAGTCTTACTTCCAAATTGCTGTCTTTCCTCAGTTTATTCTACAGGCTCTTTCTTTGCTTGAACTCTAAATGTTAGAGTATTATACGACTTAGTTAAGGACCTTCTCTGTTTTCTCTTCTTCATTGACACGCACTCCTTAGATGATCTTACCCAGTCCTGTGCTTTTAATATGTCTATAAAATATCAAGTACCAAATATGCATTTCTATCTTCAACACTTCCCATGAGTTTCTGAACCAGATATGGAATTTTCTGTTATATTTCTACACTCAATAAAAATTTCAAATTTAATGTGTCCAAACCACTTTTTACCTAACCCACACATTCCCGAGTCTTATCCATCTCTGTAAATGGGGCCACTGGCTACCCCACTGCTCAGACCAAAACCTAGAAGTCATCCTTATTTCTCTAATTCTCCTTGGGCCAGCAGGCAAACCAAAGGGTGCTCTTCTCATGATGATGGCAGTGGTAGAAGAGAAAGAGTGGAAACCTGTGATGTTTCTTAAGGACCAAGCTTGTAATTGGCACACTGTTAGTTCTGCCTACACACCCACTGTTGACCAAAAACAATTGAAATGACAAACTTACAGTTAAGGAGTCAAGATTTTGGCCAATAATTTAATGTCCTAAGCAATATATCCACGATTGGTAAAACTGTTTCTGAGTTAAAATATTATTGGAGTTCTAAGCAATAATAAACAATGTTTGGCAGAGGTTTTTAAGTATGTAAAGCATTTTCACATGCATTGCATAGTTATCCATATTATCTCATTTTATCCTCAGGCAACACTGCAATATGTATATTTTCACCATTTTACAAATGAGAAAACTAAGGATCAGAGAGGTAAAATGGAATTTCTCAAATCACTGTTATATAAAAGCATTGGAATCCACTACTTAGTTTTGTTTAGATTCCAACTATCTCTCCCCTCTTTCTCTACTACATCATAATGCCTCCATAACTTATTAAAATAAAAGAAAAATTTTGGAGTATAACATGTTGTAAATTGCCTACATATGACCAAACAGTTGCTACTTAGTGACATGTATTCATGTTACCAAAAAAACTTCATCTTGTAAACTTAACAGTGATTCTTATAGTCAGCTTTGATGGATGATGCTGTTACTATTGCATTCAAATCCTCTGACAACATCACTACCAAATCAATATCCTTTCCAATGTATCATGTAAGAAGTCTGAAAGAGATTACAAAATAAAAGCACTCCATATTTTCAGAGTATTATCAATGATGATACCTGTGTCTAGAAGCTAGATAGTAAAATGGGATTTGTGTGTGTGTGTGTAGTCAAATGGTATATCAAACAGATTAGACTTTGGTTTGCAAAACAGAGTTCTGTCCTTGTTCTGATCTTTATCTTAGCAATTATTTAGCAAAACTTACTGGACTCCTTTTAGTATATAATTATTTTTGCCATTTGAGGAAGATATATGATATACAATTTTTCAGTAAAGGACGTTTTCTAATGTAGTGAAAAATGGGAAAGTTTGTCATGTTTTAACTGTAAAGAAATAGCTGTGTTTATCATCGAATACGCAGCATCATGAAGAAGAGAAGAGGGATCTTTCATAAGCATACTTACACTAGGGGAACCCAATTGGCTTTCTCCCCTGATCTTCACCTGAGCTTTTTGTCTCAGTTCAGCTGTGCCATCTATCAAGGGTGTTGATCAGGACCTAAGGACAACTTGCAACTGTAGCTAGACACAGTAGGATGAAGCTTACAATTTTGCACCAAGTATTTAGTTTCTTATTTTAAAGTTTTGCTTTCTCTATTGTTTAAGGCAAAGTTGATTTATCATGCCACAGCCTTGGCTCTGCTCCACAGTGAAATCTACAAAGTTGCTTGAAAATTCTTTTTAAGTGTAGTTAAATCCATGATTTGAAGGATCAGTCATGTTCTGTTTTCCATTATTTTCACATATCTACTAGTGTCTGACACCTGTTAAGCCATCATAAATATTTAATGAATTAAATCAATTAACTTATATGAGGTTTTCATAAGGAATAAAGAATGAAAACAAGCCTAGTGTAAATTATTAGTTAAGCTTTTATGAAAGAAAATTAAAAAGGAAAATAATACTTTAATATAAGGTTTCAAAATTTCTCTTAGTTATCATGCGTTACAAAAAAAATAGAATTCTCAAATAAATAAAAGAAAGTTTCCTTAAAGGGAAAAATGTAATTACATATGAAACTTGGAAAAAGGTATTAAACATAAAGCTCTGATAGCACTGTTGTATAAAATGACTCTAGAAGGAAGAAAGAAAACACAGAAGAAGAAAAAATAAAATCATAGATCTGTTTTATAACAAAATCAATAATAAAGAAAAATGTCTCCAAAAGCAAAGAAAACAATTTTGAGACTTGAGTCAATCCATTAAAAAAAATGGGAACCCAATCCAAAAATGGGCAGAAGATCTAAATAGACATTTCTCCAAAGAAGATATACAGATGGCCTACAGACACATGAAAGAATGCTCAACATCATTAATCATTAGAGAAATGCAAATCAAAACTACAATGAGATATCATCTCACACTGGTCAGAATGGCCATCATCAAAAAATCTAGAAACAATAAATGCTGGAGAGGGTGTGGAGGAAAGGGAACACTCTTGCACTGTTGGTGGGAATGTAAATTGATACAGCCACTATGGAGAACAGTATGGAGGTTCCTTAAAAAACTACAAATAGAACTACCATACGACCCAGCAATCCCACTACTGGGCATATACCCTGAGAAAACCATAGGTCAAAAAGAGTCATGTACCAAAATGTTCATTGCAGCTCTATTTACAATAGCCAGGACATGGAAGCAACCTAAATGTCCATCGACAGATGAATGGATAAAGAAGATGTGGCACATATATACAATGGAATATTACTCAGCCATCAAAAGAAATGAAATGGAGGTATTTGTAATGAGGTGGATGGAGTTAGAGTCTGTCATACAGAGTGAAGTAAGTCAGAAAGAGAAAAACAAATACAGTATGCTAACACATATATATGGAATCTAAGGGAAAAAAAAAAAAAAAAGGCCATGAAGAACCTAGTGGCAAGACGGGAATAAAGACACAGACCTACTAGAGAATGGACTTGAGGATATGGGGAGGGGGTGGGGTGAGATGTGACAGGGTAAGAGAGTGTCATGGACATATATACACTACCAAATGTAAAATAGATAGCTAGTGGGAAGCAGCCGCATAGCACAGGGAGATCAGCTCGGTGCTTTGTGACCACCTAGAGGGGTGGGATGGGGAGGGTGGGAGGGAGGGAGATGCAAGAGGGAAGAGAAATGGGAACATATTGTATGTGTATAACTGATTCACTTTGTTATAAAGCAGATGCTAACACACTATTGTAAGGCAATTATACTTCAATAAAGATGTTTTAAAAAAAAATGGGAAAAAATTGAAAGAAGTATCAATTTTTCACATAAAGATATATTTGTATACATAAGATTTATATCTTACACAGATAAAATATGTAGTTATTATAAAGAGATGAGTATTTAATGCTTGAAAACTAAGGTTCAGATCTTATCTCAGACACTGCTTGATTCAATAATTTATGACACATCATTTAAAAATCATGAGCTAGTCCTCCCCCTGGCCTGAGTGCGCCAGAGCCCCTTAATCAGCTGCTCCTTTAACCCCCTCCTGTCTGGGCAAAGAACAGATGCCAGAGGGCGACCTATATGCAGAGGCAGGGCCAAATCCAAAGGTGAACCCCAGGAGCTGTGCAAACAAAGAAAACAAAGGGCAATTTCTCCATGCAGCCTCAGAAGCAGAGGATTAAATCTCCACAATCTACCTGATGTACACTGCATCTGTGGAATACCTGAATTTATAATGAATCATCACAAAATTGAGACGGTGGACTTTGGGAGCAACTGTAGATTTGTGGTTTGCTGTATGCGACTGACTAGTTTCTGATTTATATGGTTATATTAGTTTAATTTTTAGCACTTGTTATCACTGGTGGATTTGTTTATTGGTTTTGTTGCTCTCTTCTTTTTTATTTTTATTACTTAAAAATTTTTTTTATTTTAATAATATATATTTTAAATTTTTTATTTTAATAACTATTTTATTTTACTTTATTTTTCTTTCTTTTTTTTCCTCCCTTTTCTTCTGAGCCATGTGACTGACAGGGTCTTGGTGTTCTGGCCAGGTGTCAGACCTGAGACGCTGAGGTGGGAGAGCTGAGTTCAGGACACTGGACCACCAGGGACCTCCTGGCCCCAAGTAATATCAATCGGAGAGAGCTCTCCCACAGACCTCTGTCTCAATGCTAAGACCCAGCTCCACTCAACGACCAGCAAGCTCCAGTGCTGGGAACCCCATGCCAAACAACTAGCAAGACAGGAACACAAGCCCACCCATTAGCAGTGAGGCTGCCTAAAATCAAACTAAGGTCACAGACACCCAAAAACACACCACCAGACGCAGTCCTGCCCACCAGAAAGACAAGATCCAGCCTCATCCACCAGAACACAAGCACCAGGCCCCTCCACCAAAAAGCCTACACAACCCACTGAACAAACCTTACCCACTGGGGGCAGACACCAAAAACAATGGGAACTAAGAAGCTGCAGCCTGTCTACAAGAGACCCACATCAGACCTAGGGACACATACAGACTGAAAGTGAGGGGACGGAAAAGATATTCCATGCAAATGGAAATCAAAAGAAACCTGGAGTAGCAAGTCTCATATCAGACAAAATAGATTTTAAAATAAAGATTATTACAAGAGACAAAGAAGGACACTACATAATGATCAAGGGATCAATCCAAGAAGAAGACATAACAACTGTAAATATTTATGCACCCAACATAGGTGGACCTCAATAAACGCTAACAGCCATAAAAGGGGAAATCGACAGTAACACAATCATAGTAGGGGACTTTAACACTGCACTTTCACCAATGGACAGATTATCCAAGTGAAAATAAAGAAGGAAACACAAGCTTTAAATAACACACTAAACAAGATAGACTTAATTGATATTTATAGGACATTCCATCCAAAAACAACAGAATACACTTTCTGCTCAAGTGCTCATGGAACATTCTCCAGGATAGACCATATCTTGGGTCACAAATCAAGCCTTGGTAAATTTAAGAAAAATCGAAATCATATCAAGTATCTTTTCCAACCACAACGCTATCAGATTGATATCAATTACAGGAAAAACACTGTAAAAAATACAAACACATGGAGGCTATACAATATGCTACTAAATAACCAAGAGATCACTGAAGAAATCAAAGAAGAAATCAAAAAACAGCTAGAAACAAATGACAATGAAAACACAATGGCCCAAAACCTATGGGATGCAGCAAAAGCGGTTCTAAGAGGGAAGTTTATAGCAATAAAATCCTACCTCAAGAAACAAGAAACATCTCAAATAAACAACCTAACCTTACACCTAAAGCAATTAGAGAAAAAACAACAACAAAAAAACCCCAAAGTTAGCAGAAGGAAAGAAATCATAAAGATCAGATCAGAAATAAATGAAAAAGAAATGAAGAAAACAATTGCAAAGATCAATAAAACTAAAAGCTGGTTCTTTGAGAAGATAAACAAAATTGATAAACCATTAGCCAGACTCATCAAGAAAGAAAGGGGAGAAGACTCAAATCAACAGAATTAGAAATGAAAAAGGAGAAGTAACAACTGACAATGCAGAAATACAAAAGACCATGAGAGATTACCACAGGCAACTATATGTCAATAAAATGGACAACCCGGAAGAAATGGATAAATTCTTAGAAAGGAACAACCTTCTGAGACTGAACCAGGAAGAAACTGAAAATATAAACAGACCAATCACAAGCACTGAAATTGAAACTGTGATTAAAAATCTTCCAACAAACAAAAGCCCAGGACCAGATGGCTTCACAGGCAAATTTTATCAAACATTTAGAGTAGAGCTAAATTCTATCCTTCTCAAACTCTTCCAAAAAATTGCAGAGGGAGGAACACTCCCAAACTTATTCTACAAGGCCACCATAACCCTGATAACAAAACGAGACAAAGATGTCACAAAAAAAGAAAACTACAGGCAAATAACACTGATGAACATAGATGCAAAAATCCTCAACAAAATACTAGCAAACAGAATCCAGCAGCACATTAAAAGGATCATACACCATGATCCAGTGGGGTTTATCCCAGGAATACAAGGATTCTTCAATATATGCAAATCAATCAATGTGATACACCATATTACCAAATTGAAGGAGAAAACCGGATGATCATCTCAAGGCAATATATGACAAACGCACAGCCAACAACGTTCTCAACGGTGAAAAACTGAAACCATTTCCACTAAGATCAGGCACAAGACAATGTTGCCTACTCTCACCACTATTATTCAACATACTCTTGGAAGCTATAGTCATAGCAATCAAAGACAAAGAAGAAATAAACGGAATCCAAATCGGAAAAGAAGTAAAACTGTCACTGTTTGCAGATGACATGATACTATACATAGAGAATCCTAAAGATGTTACCAGACAACTATTAGAGCTAATTAATTAATTTGGTAAAGTAGCAGGATACAAAATGAATGCACAGAAATCTCTTACATTCCTATACACTAATGATGAAAAATCTGAAAGAGAAATTAAGGAAACACTGCCATTTTCCATTGCAACAAAAAGGAAAAATACCTAGGAATAAACCCACCTAAGGAGACAAAAGACCTGTATGCAGAAAACTATAAGACACTGCTGAAAGGAATTAAAGATGATACAAAGAGATGGAGAGATATACCATGTTCTTGGATTGGAAGAATCAACATTGTGAAAATGACTATACTACCCAAAGCAATCTACAGATTCAATGCAATCCCTATCAAACTACCAATGGTGTGTTTCACAGAACTAGAACAAAAAATTTCACAATTTGTATGGAAACACAAAAGACCCCAAATAACCAAAGCAATCTTGAGGAAGAAAAACGGAGCTGGAGGAATCAGGCTCCTGGACTTCAGACTAAATTACAAAGCCACAGTAATCAAGAGAGTATGGTACTGGCACAAAAACAGAACTACAGATCCATGGAACAGGACAGAAAGCCAAGAGATAAACCCACGCACATATGGTCACCTTATCTTTGATACAGGAGGCAAGAATATACAATGGAGAAAAGACAGCCTCTTCGATAAGTGGTGCTGGGAAAACTGGACAGCTACGTGTAAAAGAATGGATAGAGCACACCCTAACACCATACACAAAAATAAACTCAAAATGCATTAAAGACCTAAATGTAAGGCCAGACACTGTAAAACTTTTAGAGGAAAACAGAGGCAGAACACTCTATGACATAAATCACAGCAAGATCCTCTTTGACCCACCTCCTAGAGAAATGGAAATAAAAACAAAAATAAACAAATGGGACCTAATGAAAGTTAAAAGCTTTTGCACAGCAAAGGAAACCACAAACAAGATGAAAAGACAACCCACAGAATGGGAGAAAACATTTGCAAACGAAGCAAGTGAAAAAGGATTAATCTACAAAATATAAAAGCAGCTCATGCAGCTCCATATCAAAAAAATAAACAACCCAATCCAAAAATGGGCAGAAGACCTAAATAGACATTTCTCCAAAGGAGATATACAGATTGCCAACAAACATATTAATGGATGCTTAACATCACTAAGCATTCGAGAAATGGAAATCAAAACTACAATGAGGTATCACCTCACATCGGTCAGAATGGCCATCATCAAAAAATCTACAAACAATAAATGCTGGAGAGGGTGTGGAGAAAAGGGAACCCTCATACACTGTTTGTGGGAATGTAAATTGCTACAGCCACTATGGAGAACAGTATGGAAGTTCCCTAAAAAACTAAAAATAGAACTACCATATGACCCAGGAATTCCACTACTGGGCATATACCCTGAGAAATCCATAATTCAAAAATTCACGTGCCACAGTATTCATTGCAGCACTATTTACAATAGCCAGGACATGGAAGCAACCTAAGTGTCCATCGACAGATGAATGCATAAAGAAGATGTGGCACATATATACAATGGAATATTACTCAGCCATAAAAAGAAACAAAATTGAGTTATTTGTAGTGAGGTGGATGGACACAGAGTCTGTCATACAGAGTGAAGTCAGAAAGAGAAAAACAAATACCGTATGCTAACACATATATATGGAATCTAAAAAAAAAAAAAAAAGGTTCTGAAGAACCTAGAGGCAGGACAGGAATAATGACACAGATGTAGAGAATGTACTTGAGGATATGGGGAGGGGGAAAAGGGTAAGCTGAGACGAAGTAAGAAGTAAGAGTGGCATTGACATATATACACTACCAAATGTAAAATAAATAGCTAGTGGGAAGCAGCCGCATAGCACAGGCAGATCAGCTCTCGGTGCTTTGTGACAACCTAGAGGGGTGGGATAGGGAGAGTAGGAGGGAGACGCAAGAGGGAGGGGATGTGGGGATATATGTGTGTGTATGGCTGATTCGCTTTGTTGTGCAGCAGAAACTGGTGCGACAGTGTGAAGCAATTTTACTTCAAAAAAGATGTAAAAAAACAACAAAAAAGAAATTGTATACCTTCAACATGTGTACTTTTTTTTTTTTGGTATATCAATTATATCTCAATAAACCTGTTTAAAAAAAAAAGAAAAGAAGAGAAAAATAACCTCTAAACATGACTCATTAACTAAAAGTTAATGATACAAGTGGCCTCTACACTCTTAAAAATTAAAAATAAAATCTCTGAATGACCTGTAGAGAAAACAGAAATGTCAGTTACATTTTCATTTCAATGTTCTTCTCAAACTTTGTCTCTTAGTATTTTGGGCAAGAAAAGAGCATTAAATATTGGAAGAAACAAAATAAAAAAATAAAAATCATGAGCTAGACTTTTCTCATGTAGAAAATGAGTAAGACAATTAACTCAATTTTTACCCAATTTGTATACAGCTATACATATCTTTACACAGACTATAAAATAACTTCAAATCTACTTTCTCACTTGAAGATTTCTATTCAAGATTATAATTTGCAAGTGAGATAATAAATGTAAATAAATTTATAAAATATCAGAAATCATTTCACAGACATAATGTGGCTTTTTATTTTGCTATCATATACGTATATTTTAACCTCCATACTTTCAAAGAATGAAGGTGAGGGTTGTTTCAAGAAGCAGTATTATTATCATGGAATTAAAAGGAAATTTGTCAATGGCTTCTAATAGAATCTAAACTCCCTACCTAACTTACAGATTCTTACATAATCAGGGCCATTTTTCTCTATTTTTCAATTTATAATGTTTCTTTATTGCTCACTACCCTCTAGCAAAACTAGTCTTCTCCAGGGGTCTAAATTATGCCGATTTTATTCCCACTTTAGGAGCTTGCATTAGTGTTTCTTTTAACCTTGATAGCTGACTCCTGGTCATTTAAACATTAGGCCTTCCCTAATCACCTGATCTAAAGTAGCCTCCAAGAACTCTACCAAATCACCTTACAGTGATCTTTTGTAGAATACTCATCACCACCTGATATTTTCCTGTGCCTTCATTTATTTTTCCTTATTTACTGTCAACCTTCTCCTTCTAGGATTTATCTTCATGAATGAGGGAACCTTGCCTTTGTTCTTCATCTCAACATATGTTTGTTAAATAATCATAGAGAACTTCCAAGCTGAACACTTCTATGGTACTGGGGACTAGAGTCTCAGAGGTGTACTCTTTGTCCAAATACACAGGCAGTTTCTTGGATCTGAGTTCCACGACCTCTCTCCTTTATCCTGCTAATCAGCACTAGTTAACTCTTTTATTGGTTTTCTTGTCACAATGTTATGTTCAAACTTACAACAAGCAGCATAAATCTACTATATTTCTATAAAGTTGAGAAATATTCCCAGTATTCTAAGAAAAGAGCTGGCATTCTGTTGACCAAATAAAAAGGAATGCTGAGAAGTTGATCTGGATCAATCACCCACTCAAGTAACAGAAGCAAAAAGTGTATGTATAAAAGAAGTACTGTCAGCCAGAAGAATCCTAAAGGCACCTAAAATTCCAGATGGAGAAGTGACATTGGAAAGAGTTAGATCAAAAGGCTTATTGATTATTATGATTCCAAAGTGCTGTTTCTAGTAGTTTCGACACAGGAATTAAAAAAGTGAATGAAGAATGGTCACAGTTACTGATGGATATTTAAAGATAAGATAAAAGTCCATGCTAAAAAATGATTGGTTAAAAAGGCTAAGGAAAACAGTCATCTCACGTAAGGAAGAACCAAAAGCATAGGTACTTATCCATTCACTTTGAGTGTGAAGGAAAAGAAAGGAGGTTACCAATTGTTAAAGTATTTTAAGTCTGATAAGAGTATCAAACACTTTCATAACATTTAATAGTTTATAAAATCAAATTATTTTCATTCTCAGATTTAATAATCCTTCGTAAATGGTATTTTTAATTTCCCTTTTAAAGATGAAGGTAGTCACCTCAGCTCTGATATATAAAGAGTTTGGAGATTACCACTCCTCTCCTCCTTATAAGGAGAAAAAGCTGGACAAGAAAAAAAAATAATGACTTTTCTTGGACCCATCAGAGAGCTGATGTCACAGCACAAAGACCCACCATGAAATCTGGAAAGACAGGAACATCCAGAGAGCTGTAAGACCCAAGATTTGCTTATCTGGAACAGAACCTGCTGGGCACCATAAGCTGGGAGGAACAGTGGGCAATTACTTAAATAGTAATTTTGGTTAATTCTTGAAAACTGGGTATAGATCAGTGTGCAACTGAACAAATCCTGGGGCAACAGTCGTAGCTGGGCCGCACACTTTCATTAGCTTTCCCTCCAGGAACGCCATCTGGTTCTCACAGCCAGGATTCAAGGATGATCCTCCTTGTGGCCCCGGCAGTGGGAAGAAGAGTAGCCAATGCGAAAGCCTCCCAGGTTCTTCTCCCTGATAAAGGCCATCTCTCCAGGGGAAGGATGCCACAAGTTGGCAATACTGGAAATTTACCCCAGTTAGGGTGAGGAAACTCCAATCCCACTCTAGCCTGCCACAGTCTTCCTGGCTCAACTAAGAGGAAAAAACCCATAGTCAATAAGGGAGAGAGATTGAAGTAAACAGATTAAGAATGCTGCAGCTAAGGGAGGGGTAATGGGAAGGGGATAAAAAGCTAGACTCCTGTAGAGGAGACAGAAACACTTGTGAAGGTTACATTCCTGAAATGCAGTCTCAAGAAACTGTGATTTAGTCTGAGAATTACAGAAGACTCCTCCTCCCCACACTTTACCGCCATATTAACAGCATTCCAGCAAGGTAGCAGTAAACTATAGCTGCAAGATATAGGCCCTCGTTAAGAAGCAGTATAAAGGAAAGCCCCAAAACAAAGAAAGGAGCCCAAAATAAGGACATTAGAGGAATTTGAAGTCTCTGATACCTATAACTACAACAAACATTGGATGCATCCCAGCTCTTAGCCAGGTTAACATAAATCCTTACATTAAAGGTGTAGGGACTTCCCTGGTGGCACAGTGGCTAAGACTCCGAGCTCCTAATGCAGGGGGCCTGGGTTTGATCCCTGGCCGGGGAACTAGATCCCACATGCATGCTGCAACTAACAGTTCACATGCCACAACTAAGGAGCCCACATGTAACAACTAAGACCCAGAACAACCAAATAAATTAATTAATTTAAAAAAAAAAGGTCTATTTACCTAGCAGTTCCTATTAACCAATACAACATTACAAAATATGTCAAAAGGCAAGAAACAACAAAGTCTGAAGAGAAAAAAGCAGACATCAGAACCAGATTCAGATATGGCATGGGTATTATAATTATCAGACAGAGAACTTAAAATAATTAGTATGTTAAGGCTCTAATGGGCAAAGTAGACAACACATAAGACTGGATGGCTAATGTAAGCAGAAAGTTGGAAATTTTAAGAAATAATCAAAAGGAAATTCTGTAAATCAAAAACATAGTATCAGAAAAGAATAATGCTTTTGACACGTTCATCAGTAGACTCAAGGCAACTGAGGAAAGAATCAATGAGCTAGAAGATAGGTCAACCTTAACAATCTCATACAAAAGTAAGAAGCTAATTTTTAACTTCAGTTCCTCAGTATCCAAATTCTACTACCCGCTTTTATTACCTTTAATTATCTACTCTAGCATAGATAGAATCATTACCTATCAAAAATAAACACAATGGGATATAATATTTAAAATAATAATTTACTTGAACATTTGGTAAGTGAATATAATTTAAAAATAAATCCATGGTTTTACCAGCATAGAGATTCTAATAAAATATCAGTTACATAAATGCTAAGAAATCTAATTTGATTTGTATTTTGTCAGATTTACATTAGTATCAATTTTATTAACCAAGGAATCACCAAGACCAGGGTACATGGAAGACCCTGCATGAATGTCTATTTAACAACTGAATGCAACTCTGTGCAAGAAGAAAAGAAAATATCAGAAGCCATTATTTAGCTAATTATTTCTCTCATTTTAATTTCACTCAACAAATGATTACTTTATGCCTACTTTGAATCAGAGGTTCTACTGTTTGTTGATTTAACAAGAGTTATAGATTAATACAGATAAAAAGTCATGGTACCTTCCCTTCAATTGGTTACTGTCAAGTAAGAGAAGGGGATAATTGGGTGGCTGGTGATGCTGCCTCTTAAAGGACATAATACGGCAGGTTCTGAAAGGTGGGGAAAAAAAAAACCTCTGAAGACTAAAACCAACTGTATCATTGCTGAAGCGACCTTGGTAGGAACAGGTGGCAATACAAAAGGTGAAATCTCCCCCTCCATATTCCAGCCTTTCTGTCTCCCATCAAAATCCTCTATTATTTTTGACCTTTGAAACACAACAAAACAAAAACACTTTCTCTTAACCAGATATAACTACCCTTGATATGAACAAAGATGTCAAAGTCCAAACACTCATTGTTTCCATCTCTGGGTGACATGTATGACATCCCTGTCTAAATGATGTTAACTGATCCCTAAGATAGTAAGAGTTCTACTTTTAATAACCTAAGGACTAAATTATAAAATTAAATACCAACAAAAATCTTTAAATAAATAATGAGAAAAAACGGGAAGAGGGAGAGGGATCAGGAAGAAGATGATGGTGAAGACAAAGAAGAAGAAGATAGTAAATATATAAACTAAACATATAACAAGCAAAGGAAAAATATTCATAGCAGCTAAAGTTCTCATTTCTGTAACATGTCACAAAGTCATGGTTTATATTTACCTTTTCATTCTTCTAGTATTCATTTGCCCTCTCCAGAACTTCAGCTGGTCAGGGTCTTTACCTCATGGAGTAATTCATACCTTAATTACTGAATGTTTTGACTACTCAGTGGTTTTGATTTTTTATGCAGCTTTTAATATTTGATATAGAAGTAGTAAGAGCATACCCTGCATTTCAAATCTTGTCTTTCCCTCTACCACATTTTGAGTGGTTAGGAGGAGATGCATGTTCAATTAGAAGGATTTTTTAATAAAAAATTTTTGCTTTTTGCTTTTTGCATTCTTCTCTTGTTCTATAGTTACAAAGTCATGCTTAAGGAAAACAAAAAAAAAAAGGTTCCTTTTTTTTAAACCAATTAATAGCAAATGATATGGAAGGAAAAATAATCAAGTAGAGATCCTTTCTCTATCTAATCAAACACAGCAACTTCTTTTCTTATATTGATTGAAATGCTATTTGTTTACATAAACTGAGACCTTTTTGTACCTTTTCTACTTCTATTCCAGAACACTGAGCACAAAAGTGCTGACACAATCTTTTTATTCTTATTTTTATTTTTCTTCCTTTTAAACATGCTTTTATGTGACAAGTCAAGACTATGGATTATAGAACAAGATTCCAAAGAAATGAAAAAATGAACTATATACAATTTCAGTGGCCTCTTGGGGCTTTTCAGAATTAAGGTCAACACAAAAATCCCATCTGTACTTATTACCTCCATCACCCGTTGTTAAAACAAGCCCACAATCTGCTTTTTTCTCTTCTTTCTGCCACAGAGAGATTGCTATCACTGCACTTTCTATTCTCTCCCTCCTTATCACATTATGACTTTGAGGTCCAAAAAGGAGATGATTTACTGCCCTCAACATCCTAGAAAACCACAGCAAGCTCTCCTGTTGGAGCCAGTCTCAGGGAACAAAGGCCCATCTTGTGTTCTGGTTATTCCTACACTATGAACAATCAACTTCCATAAATAAGAAAAGAGTGACCATGTAAACATGTGGGGAGAAAAAATGAAGTAAAACACACCCAAGGGCAGAAATTAACTATATAAATTTTGGACCTCATATCTTCTAAATGCCTGGTAAGGTGCCTTGTAAGACATATAGGTTCAATGAATAGTTGTTGATAAGAACTGAGTTGAAATACTGTTGGGTGAAGCCACTAAGTTAATTTTTTCTAAAAATCTATTTCCTTTATATGCAGTGGGGAAGTGGGAAGGGAAAGCTGAAAAATAAAATCATGCAATTCTATGATCTTCTGTGATATCCACCCTTAAATTCACATAAAATTGTAGCTGGGTGTCAATTTACTCCATATTTTATATATTTGAAGTGTCATATAAAAGGATTTATGAAAAATGTGTACCTTTTATCTATGGTTGAGTTTTCAAATTTCACATAAAAAGTATAGCCAGTGATATCAGCTTAGATTCATGATGAAGAAAACATTCAGGCATTCATAAACATTTTGATTTTTTTAAATGCAAATTGATATTCATATATGGAGTGAGAATTCACACATTTCTCATAAAGCCTTTAGATGATAACAACTTTGAGTTGATTGCCCTACGAATAAGGAAGTGTGAAAGGAGTTAAGAAAACACATCAATTACTTGCTTTTTATTCTTTCTTAAATAACCTGAATGAAGACCCTCTTTCAAGAAATTTACTCTAATTAGTGGAAGAAAATGTACACATTACTGATGTATCAAGAGAGCCACTTCTGGGGCTTCCCTGGTGGCGCAGTGGTTGAGAGTCTGCCTGCCAATGCAGGGGACACGGGTTCGAGCCCTGGTCTGGGAGGATCCCACATGCCGCGGAGCAACTAGGCCCATGAGCCACAACTGCTGAGCCTGCGTGTCTGGAGCCTGTGCTCCGCAACAAGAAAGGCCGTGACACTGAGTGGCCCCCGCACGCCGCAAGTCGAGAAAGCCCTCGCACAGAAACGAAGACCCAATGCAGCCAAAAATAAAATAATTAATTAATTAATTTTAAAAAAAAGAAAAAACAAATAAAAAAAAAAAAAAGAGAGCCACTTCTTTCGTTTTTCTTAAGGGGACTTTTTGATAAAATTATGGATATGTACTCATGATATATCTATAGCACTACCAATTTTATGCCTGCCTAGCTCGGTGTTTTCTTTAATTTCCAGGTGTAAATATTGATCTGTCTGCTTTTTGAATCTTCCATAAACATTCAATAAGGTGACTTTTTAAAAAAAGTCTCTTAAATTAAGTTTGTTCACAATTTTGAACAATAATCATTGCTGCTTTTCACAAAACATTTCTAGTTCTCCTTCTAGGCCAGTAGTAGAATTGCACTTTGCTGTTCCCATATAATTTTGGGCCAGTGTAATGGAGCAAAAGTGACTCGTGTCACTCCTGGGCAGGGGCTTTAAGAACCAATGCATGAATCTGTGATTCTATACTTTCCTTGTCCGAGATGCAGTCTCTTGTTGCCTGGATCCTTTTGTAAGTACAGCTGACCCTTGAACAACATCGGTTTGAACTGCGCAGGTCCACTTATACTTGGATTTTTTTCAATAGTAAATACTAAAGTACTGCACAATCCATGGTTGGTTGAATTCATGGTGTGGAACCTGGAATACAAGGAACCACAGCTATGGAGGGCTGACTATAAATTATACTTGGATTTTCAACTGCAGAGAGGGTCGGTGCCCCTAACCCCCATGTTGTTCAAGGGTCAACTGTACAGAGAGTAGAACTTCCTGCCACCTGTTTTGGGAACATATAATTAACAGGAAATAAATTGTGATTGCATTAAGCCACAGAAATTTAGAGGTATATTCTTCCAAAGCATAAGTTAATCTATCTTAACAGGCATACCTAAAAATCCTATTTGCTTGTTTTCTTTGGAAAATGTTGACATAAAATGTGTAGTTGACTTTTCTGTACCATATGCTTCAAGCTTTGGTTAAAGACTGGGTATAGGGATAAGCATGAAATGAAGGGACAGGAAGTTGGAATGAGATGAGAGAAGGGAAAGATACTGGGGACAATGTATAGATGTACTATATTTTTTTAACAACTACGGTTAAGTTAGTAAGAGCTTATGTGATCTACTGTAATTCTGATGAGTAAAAAAGCCTGATACAATATTTAACCGTCAATTCTAAACTCCCTCCCTCCCCTTTCTTCTTCTATGACTGTTTCTACTGTGCATGCTTTTTGAACATTTTTAAATCTTTCCATCTTAGTGACAGTGATAGTTCAATCCAGAAACACTTTACTTTGTTATATACATCTCAGGCCTCGAAACAACATACAGTGTTTATAAGGTTACTGGACATATAGAATGCAATGTCTTCTCGGGAGAAATGACTCATGCTAATTTGGATGTTTATACCAGCTTCCATTCTACTGCAGGGAGAGATGGAGAGAATTTGCTAGATTATAAAAATATTAAAGCAATGCCCAATAAGAGAATAAAAGTCAAGTTGAAAAGAGACCTTTGCTGGAGCTGAATCCAGCATAGATTTGATAGATTTACAAAACAGGGAACTAGCAGTAAAATAACCCAAGGACTATAAAGAATTTTACATATGGTAATCTCTTTATTGCAACAGGATTCCACCAGCATCCCTCATTTTCTCCTCATTAGATTTCTGCTTCTCAGATTTGCCACTGCTGAAAGGACACAGGAATGGCTGTTCTTCTACAGCCTTTCCATCTCCCAAATTTAATCACTGCCATTTGTTTACAATGTGTCTAGTAAGTATATGTAGTTTCTAATTCTTTCCCTTAAGATATTGTTTTTAGTTTTTTAACTCACTGAGTAAATGTTAAGTTATTGATTGAAATAAACATTAAACAGTATTATTTTTAAGCTGGAAGGCAGTAAATTATAAAGGTCAGAAGAGCAGTCTCTTTTACATTAAAACTGTAGTTGAATGCCAGTCTCAACACTTAAAAAAATCTGTACTTTGAACAAGGATTTAAACTTTTTAAGTTTTAGTTAAATTATCTTTAGGATAATGATAAAAATGATAATGATGTTACTAGTATTTACCTCATATTTTTTATAATAAATAAAATGTTACATATATAACTAGAGTTGTTAAATAGAATAGTTGGTAAATTTGAATTTCAAATAAATAATATCTTAGTATAAGTATGTTCCAAATATTTGAGTATACTTACACTAAAAAAAATAGTGAAGCACATTAATACAAATATAAATATATGTATATATGTATGTATATATATATATATATATATATATATATATATATATATATACACTTTTAAAAAGTTTTTATCTGAATTCAAAATTAACAGAAATTAATTGTATTTTTATTTTCTAAATTTGGGAACCATATACATAACCTCAGCACGGTTTGTAATGTATCATGTTAGCAAGGTGATAACTGCTATTGCTGTTATTATTATCATTACTACTATTATTATTATACCAATACCTTGAAGTGTTCCTAGAACTTTATATTTTGAAACAAGTATGATTCAGCATTACCAGAAACATAATCAACTATACTCTTCTAAGGCAAATCTAAATCTCAATTCTTCCCACCTGTTTCTCTACTTATCTATTTGGTCTTTGTACTTCACTCAGAGGTTATCTTCTTTATTTAATACTATCTGTGGCAGATCAACTTCTAAGGTGACCCTCATGAACCTGCCTCCCCGGTTCATGCCTTTGTATGATTCCCTAACCCTGAATGTGGTGGGATCCATGAGTTGCTTCTAACCAACAGAATATGGCAAAGATGACAAGATGTATGTGATTGTGTGATTGACTGTATTATATAAGATCGTAATGCCCACCTTACTGGAATCTCTACCCTTATTAATGTCCATTTAATTTCTGCAAGCAAAAGCACGTATTATGTTCCAATTGCTTTACAAGAAAAATTAAAGTTATAAGTTTTTAAAATTACACTATTTTCTGAGTATAGTACATATTGATACTAACTTAGCATTTACTTTTAGAGCTATGTTAAAATAGCTTCAATACAAAACTTAAATAAGACTTTAAACATTGATTAATAAAATAAACCATCAGCAAAAGTAGATTTAATAGGAAATTAGTAGTTTGCAAATGGAGACGTTAGCCAAAAGAAAATGAAAATCACATACTTTCAAATATGCATTATATAGCATCACTATTTTTTAATTTATAAGTCAGGTTACGCTCCAATAAATAGAAACTGGGTAACCTGAAAGATTTCTCAACATCATTTTGATTCTCTCATGTTTAGAAGTCATAGAATCATTCATATAATAGAAACTTTGTACTATTCTTTAGAAGAAAAATTTGAATTTGGTAATAAGAAAGATATAAAGGTACAGAAAGGAGATAAGTAAATAAGTAAATTTCTTACATGGTATCCTAATGTTTAATTGTCAAATCTCAACTATCTCAAAAATCTGAATAAAATGTGACTTATAGTAAAGAGGGAGCAAGAAACCAAAATGAAAACGTAATGTTATAGCTGCCTTTAGGACATTTTAAAAAGAGCCTTGATTTTTAAAGGCTGCTCTAAAGAAAAAAGCCTTGGTTTTTAAAGGCTGCTTTGTGAATAAAGGAAAAGACTTTGAAAGCAAGAAAGGTTTTAAGTTAGAATTTTGAACTAAGCATAAAGTTAATTTGCCCAAAGATCTCTCTATCATAGATGAATGAGTGTACCATAAGATCCACTCAACTGGCAAGAAGGAGATGACAAGAGAAAAAATAGTCTGTTCAAGCCTTACCAGTACATGGGAAAAAAGAAAGTTCTTATGAGATATAATCTTCCTTTACGTGACTTTTAAGATTTAATGTATACTCTCAGGATTGTAGAAGGAAATCCTGAGCAAAAGAAATAATTCAATGTATCTTTCTATCCATTGAAAGTTAAGCTCCATGATGATCAGATTTTTTGATGTTGTGGTTATTGATATTTATTGATATATCCCTACAATATAAAACATTCTATGCCACATGGCAGGTGCTCAATAAATATTTGATGAATAAATGAATGAATTTAGTCTTAAGGAAGAGAGAGACTAGAAAACTGAATGTATTTTTAGGAGAACACAATCTCAAAAAACCTCTTCTGATTCTCACAGAGAAAGCATCAACAAATCTGTTTAAGTCCAAATTTTTTTTAAAAAAATGAAAATAAAGGTAATTTGCCAGTATTCAGGATTAAAATTTTAAAATATCTGATAATAGAGTTATTAGATAATAACAAAATATGCATGGTTGAAATGTTTAAAGTTATGAAAGATGGATTCAAAATGTAAGAAAGAAATACATAAAAGAAAATTAGAAAATATCTTCTAGGAACGAAAAAATATAATCCTTGTAATTAAAACTTGAAGAAGCTCATGGAATGGTCATTTGGAAAAATACTGCTGAGAACAAGGAGGCAAGCTTGACAGAAGACTTTAAAAATTTATCAGTAAGAAGGCATTGTAGATCTAACAAGTCAGTGAAAAATTAAAGGGCAATATCAGTTCAAGATCAGACAAGTAAACAGCTTAGAAGTCATCATTCCCATCTTTACAAGTAAAAGCTGAAATACTGAAACTCCACTACTTTTATTGGACTCACCATTTTGTAGAGGTAACAGGGCAAATCACCATCCTGAAATCTCTAGAAGGCAGGCAAATCAAGAGTCATAGCAGAGACTGCTTACTTATAGCAGAAGCCAATGGAGCAATAAAACTGATAAGAAGTTAAATGGTAATTCAACAAACTTCTGAAGGCTGAGTGTGCACTAGCGTGAGATTGAGAACTCCTAGAGGCTTTAATTTTTGCGGTGGGGAAGGCAAAATTTTCTCGGTTCTACTTTCAGGAATCTTACCATATTCTCATGATGAACAGTAGGCAAAGATTCCCTCTTAATCCTGGCAGGAAAAGGGGGAGAGTAATCACTGTGAAATATGCTTGAGCGTCTCCAAAAGAAAGCCTAGTATTCAGGGTTAAAGACTTCAGTAGAGTCAACTCCCATCTAGGGGAGGATAATTTCTCCCACTCCTGCCCTCTCTAGACTGTCTATGGCACTTAATCTTGGGGGAGGGGAAACTATAAAACACTTGTGACACAGGCCTATTAAAAAATGAGATTTACTCACAAGATTAAATGCTTCCCTTCCCACACAGTTTACCACCACTCTAATACGGCTCCAGTAATAAAAATGAATTTCAGCTAAAACAGCTTCAAGACACAGACTCCAGGGAAGAAGACTTAGAGAAGGACAAAATGTCAACAAGAGAGACAGTAACAATTACCCTAGAAAATTTTATACCTATGGTCCTTATAGCTACAGCAAACACTGAACATAGCCCAACTTCTAGTCTTATTAACATAAATCATCATCTGCTTAAAACAGAAATTTATTCTTTCACAGTTCAGGAGGCCAGATGTCCAAAATCAAGGTTCAGGAGTGTTGGTGCCTTTTCAGAAACTTTGAGGAAGAAACTGTCTCATGCCTCTCCCCTACGTTCTGGTGGTTGTCAGAAATCCTTGACATTCCTTAGACTGTAGGCACATGTCTTGAATCTTTGCCTCAGTCTCAACATGGTCTTATTCTCTGTGTGTCCATGTGTGTCTTTTTCTCTCGCTTCGAAGGACATTCTTATTGTTTCTTAGTAGGTATACTAATAGATATTGTAAATAATGTAAAATAGTTGATATTAAATATTTGTGTGTAAATAAATCATGGATTACAGGAGAACAAAAAAGATGATTATTAGACTACTATGGTTTAGCTCTTATAAGGACAGTCAGTGTCCCTTTCTTATTTAAACTGAAAGTTATGAAGCTCCCATAGTAAGAAGACATCTATGATTCAAATCAGTCCATTTATCTTATTACCAAATTCTTTAGAATTATTTTAAACTATTTCTAATATTCAACAATGGAATAACTTTGGTAATTACATATATTTTCCATAAAATTAAAGAAAATTACACTGCTGCTTCATATCTTCTTAAAACAATTTGGTACAAATCATAAGCTTAGTAATAATATAAATTTGTATTTTACTTCTACTGAAATTAACCTTTTGGAATATCTACATTATCTAAAGCTTAGGATCAATTTATTTAATACTCATACCAAATTTTAATCCAATACAAATTAAATATAATAAGAGACAGACTGTTTTAATCTATTTGTTTGAATAGTAGTAGCTCAGTGCTGATAAAAGCTTTTTTATATGATTATGTACATATATAACAATTAGCTTGTACCTATTAGTGTGGTTGTGGACACTTTTGAGCAGAGATGCATTGGACATTGGCATTTCCACAATTGTTGAGTCTAAAAATACTAAATGAGAATTTCTCTGTAACAAATTCTTAGAGAATATTTATTTCTACTCTGATATATTTTTCTCTGAAATCTCAGAAATTGAACCATTCTTGGTAACTGAGTTTAAAATGACTTAAATTTAAATATAATTTGAATTCATCTAAGAGAACACTCTCCACCACACAAAATGGTATGTTCTCAATAAATGTATGCCCAGCCATTGAATATGTGGGTTCAAATGAGATATGACTGGTTAATTGATTTGAAAGTTGTGAAACTCAAATATGAGGCAATTTTTTTCTCATACGTGCTTCAAAAACATTCATTTATTTTTAGACAATAGATTGCCATTTTATTCTTCTACCCTATAGATATAAGGGAGCTCTTTCAGTCTCTTGAATGTGTCTATTACATCCTACCTCACAGTCTGAATATATTTTCCCCATTCTTCACTTGACCAATGTTTAGCTATTATTCAAGTCGAACATGGATATGGCTTTCTCAAGGGACTCTTCTTCTGACCTGAATATCACGTTAACTCCCTCATTATACCTTCTTATGCACTCACCCATGACACTGACCATAATTTTGTGATTATTAAAATAATACATGTTTATTCCACAAGATATTTCTCCATTTTGTACAAAGCTCCTAGTATACTACTTGACACACAGTGAGTGCACAGAAAGAGTTAATAGATAAGTTAATGAAAAGAATCACTCAAAAACACAATGAAGCTGAAGTGTATCATAAATAACTGAAATTACTGTAGACAAACGAAGTCTATATTTTGTTCTGTTCTAGCCCATCAAGTATAGACTGTCTTTAAATGTTTTTGTAGTCTATTTCATATGGAGATTTTGTGAATCCTCAGTAAGGTTTTCCTAAAATTGCAAAGGAAATCCAGAAGATTGAACTTTTTATGCCCAAAATTAATCATAATGTTCAATGAAGCACTGTACGTTATACTTGTGCTCATTGATATATTATTCTTGAGGTTAACCTTGGCAGGACGAGTTTTGGTATCTCAATTTGCCATTCTTAATTTTTCAAAGGGTAGACTAAAGAAAAGGTTAAATTAGTAAGATTAGCTGTGATGACACTTTTATTTATTGAGGGAAAAGAAAATATTTGTATATAGAGCAGATGAATAAATATTTTATGATGTAATGAAAACATGCATGTTCATAATATTTATTCCAAGTTATCAAAATTGTGTGATATGTGTCTGTGTATAACCTTAGAATAAAACTGTGACATGGGTCATATATTTTAGAGATTATTTATCAAAATCATTTAAATAATAAAATATTTTAAAACATCTTTGTAAAAATACCTTCTACTCGTGATAGAATTGTTCTCTAAACTGTGGTGATGGTAGTCATATGCATCTACACATGTGCTAAAACTGCATAGAATTAAATACACCTATTGCATGTAAAACTGGTGAAATCTGAGGTAAGGTCAATTTCCTGGTTTTGGTACAACAGTCATACAAAACATTACCACTGAGTGAAGTTGTGAGATCTCTCTGTATTATTTCTTACAACTGCATATGAATCTACAATTATCTCAAAATTTAAAAGTTAAAAAAATTAAAACATTCTCCACCCACCATCCACTATAAATTCCTTGAGGGCATGGACTCTGTCTTTTTCACCATTGTATCCTAACATCTAACAAAGTACCTTGTAGTTTGTAGCCAATAAATAAATAAATAGCTGTTTAATAAATACATGAATTCCTGTGAAATAAGCATGTGTGAAGGGGGAAGCTTCAATACTGGAAAATTTAATCATATAGCATACTTCATTCCCTAAAAATGACCAATGTATATTCAAAGTTCATATTATTTAGTTCTGCTTTTTGAAATTATTAGGATTAGAATTGGATATAAAATAAAAGCTCTAGTTTTGAGACAAAAAAATTTCTCTCTCATTTTTAAATTAATATTTCTTTTCTTTCAAAACATGTAATAAAAAGAGAAAACATTTTATGTACCCCTAAAATTCTTAGGTGGGATATATATATATATATATATAACCAATAAAATACATTTTATATATTATAAAAATTTTATGTATTAATTTATAAATATATTTATATTTATAAGCCTAACATGGATATGGCTTCCTCAAGGAAACCTTCTTCTGATGGTTAAATTATTTATAATTTAATTTACATTTAATTTTATATACATTATTGGTTTTATATATAACCAATTATATATATATATATATATATATATATATATATATATATCCAATAAAAAAGCAAAACAAGACTCCAATGCTGTTTTACAACTTTAAATATAAACTGTCACATTTTGCTAGAGTAGAGCTCGTATTTTACTGGTGATAGAATGTATTCATAAAAACTCCAAACTCCATGTACATCAAAATGCAAAGCCCTTAGCTATCTTTCTGTTATTTTTTATCAATTATTATTTTATCTGTTATTATCACTATTAAATTTTATCATATAAAGTGTTCCCTTAAATTTTTTACACTAATTGTCTTTCTATAACAGCAGAATAATTTTGTTATTCTATATACTATTTAAGATATTAATAAGTGATAACATCAGCCATCAGATTTCTGAACTTCAATATCAAACATGAGATCATGTCCCCTGGTATGAATCTTTTCTTCTGTAAACTTTTTACCTCTTTACAACAAAGATTATCCAAATTTGTCCAATGTTCCAATTTCATGTAAATATCAAAATGCTATTACATTTCTAGGAATCATTTTTCAAAGTTTTATTTCCTTTTAAGGTCCTTCATATTTAAAAGTTATATAATCTCTACACAGAAGTAAAACCATAAAGAAAAATATAAAACTATTTACCAGAACTCTGTTTATTTATCATACCCCCACTGTAAGCATTCTTATATCATGTTGATCTATTCATTTCCAATAATTTTTTCTGCTAACCTAAAGGTGACCTATATTTGTTTTTTTATGCATTGATGTTGCCTAATTTAAAAAGTAGTTAATAATCCAAGAATACAGATGTTAGATAAGCGTTACAACATATCCATAATAAATTTCTGTGCTATTATTTAAAATGACCATTAACAGGCCTTGAAAAATACAATTTTGTATATGTTTTACAAAGTGAATAAGAAGAACACAATACCAAATGTGTTCTAAATTCTCTGTAGCATTAAAATGAGGAGGGATATTCTATGTAGTGGGCTAAGGGCAGAGAACATTTGGCAATTTCACCCACAGAAAAAATATATATACAATATTTATATACTATATAATATGTATTTGCATATTTAATACCTGTTTGCATATTAATGTTTGCACATACATGTATAGTTACTTAAATATGTTTATACATTTAAATATGGGTATATAATACATAGAGAGTGAGAATTAACTTTTTGCAATCACATACCAGACTGCAAAAAATTTTTAAGTTAATTTTTAATTTACTAAAATTTCAAAAAATTTTAATCAAAATCAGTGTCCTATTATTAGAATAGACATTTAAAATATGAAGTCAATATAAAATCATATTGCTACAAATACTGTTGGCATATGGTGGAACAGTTTTAGTAAATTTCACATATTTAACTCAAGTAAGGGCGTCAATATTTTCTTCAAGCACCAAGCTATGTCACACATAAACACATTTATACAGACAAATAGAAGCTGCCACCCGTTGAGAATGGTCATTATAACTATTTCAATAAGGTTATATATGTGTTCTGGCTTGCTTACTTGATAAACACCCTTATTAAAAATGGAGGCAATACAAAGAAGATGAATCTTTGATTATGGCTTGTGTCTAGTGGAAGACAAATTATGTTTAAGTTGTGAAACAATATCTACTCTGGTTATAATTTAAAAACTTTTAAAAATTACTTAAAGAAGACCAAAGTGAAAAAAACAATTTGTTTGACAAGGTCGACAGCTGTATCACTTTGATAAGCACTGAAAAAGAGAAATCACAACACAGGCATCTTGCTGTTTTTACCTTGATACTCCAAGTGGAGAAATTCATTTTGTGTCAATAAGAACCACAGAAACCTTACTCAGTTTCTCTGCCAATATGACAATTCGTATAACATTACCCACAATGCCTCACATTGTGATTTTTGCCTTGAAAACAGATCTAACTGAGCCTTGCTGAGCTCCATTAATGTGTCCGTTTAAACTGAACAAACCTAATTATCTCACATGAAAGTTATGCCACCTCTGGTGCAGCAAAGCTAATGCAATTAAAGTCAGCCAGATGTAATAACTGAGTATTGTAAACACAGTCTATCTGGTAAAGAACAGTTCATTATACATTAGTACTGGGCAGTCTGTAACATATCCACACCAACTACAATATACCTTTCTAATGCAACATTATCTTTGGTATAAAATCCATAAACTCCAGAATGAGAGGGCCACCGTATGTCTTAGGAGTAAATATCTAGGTGGATTTAAGATGCTCTATCTCATACATTTTGGTTCTATACTTTGAAAACCAAATTTTCTGAAGTATTCATAAAATATGGATTTTAACTCTTCATATTCTTTAAAGGAATTAAACCAAAAGAAACTATGATTTCTCATTTCTGTTGCACATGTAAGGAGCTTAGAAGCTATGACTCTACCCTAACAAGTAAAAAGTTAAACTGATGGGAAAATCAACAATTTTTCTAGGATCTCTAAGAGAGGGAAGGACACAGGACAACTGCTGCCCCAAGGTTTGCGAGGTAGACATATAAGGAGTGAGCTTACAGAAGCAAAGACTCACAATTGGAAATCACTGTAGGAAGAAGTGCCAGGATAGGAAAACCTGAACAGTAATCAATGAATTATTGGAGGTTCAATATGGATAAATCTGAGAGTTAAATACTCCAGAGACACCCAGTCATAGAGGGACCCCCACATTTTTGTGAGACTTAACTCAAGGAAGTCAACCATGTCCTCAAAGTAAATTATCTGAGAAAAATCCCCTCCTGCCTGGGTAGAATGAGGAAAAAAGAATCATTTTTGAAATAATACCATTTCACTCTATTCTTCTAATAAGAAATGTCTTCCAGAGGAACTAGCTAACCAGAGACTAACCTGCTGGTGTCTTATCAGAGCCAAATACACCTGGAAGAAGAGGTATATTCAACTCCAGCTCACTCTAACCATCATGCCCCACCTGAGGAGAAAAAAAAAAAATACGGGAAACACTTGTGAAGTTCACCATCCAGACATGCAGGCTTACTAGAAGACTGAGACCTAATCATAGGACTATAGAACACTTCCTCTCTCCCAACACCTCACATCCACATTACTAAAGACCTATTTGCACTTCCTTTTACTTGGCAGATCATGTCCAGCTACCAAGAAAAAATAACATGGTATGTCAAAAAAGCAAAAAACACAATTTGAAGAGACAGAGAAAACATCAGAATCAGACATGACAGGGATGTTGGAATTAGACTGGGAATTTAAAACAACTATGATTAATATACTAAGAGCTCTAAACAACAGAGTAAACAGCATGCAATAAGAGATGGACAATGTAAGCAGAGAGATGAATATCCTAGGACAGAACCAAAAATAAATGCTAGATATCATAAATACTTTTATAAAAATGAAGAATGTCTTTAATGCAGTTTATTAGTAGACTGGACACAGTGGAGGAAAAAAATTCTGTGCTTAAAGATATGTCGATTGGAACCTCCAAAACTGAAAAACAAAGTGAAGAGAATTAAAAAAAAAACAAAACTAAACTAAAAACCCCCAGGATATCAAGGACTGTGTGACAACTATAAAAGATATGCACACCATGAGAGTACAAGGAGAGAAAAAAGACAAAGAACAGAAGAAATATTTAAAATATAGGAACAATTTTTCCCCAAATTGATGTCAGACAATAAACCACAAGTCCAGAAAGCTAAGAGAACACTAAACAGAATAAATGCCAAATAGCTAAATGTGGGCATATCATTCTCAAACTACAGAAAATTGAAGGTCAAGAAAAAATACTAAAAAAACAGAGGAGAAAATACACTATATAGAGGAATAAAGATAAGATTGCATCTGCCTTCTACTCAGAAATTAAGCCATCAGGAAGAGACTGAAGTGAAATATTTAAAGTGTTGAGAGAAAAAAAACCCAAAAACCTAGAATTCTATATCCTGCAAAATTATCCTTCAAAAGTAAAGGAGAAATAAAGGACAAATTTGAACTTAACAACACAATCAATCGACTGGATATAACTGACATCCATAGAATACTTCATCCCGTAACAGGAGAATACACAATCTTATTAAGCTCAAATGGAACACTCACCAAGACAGACCACATTCTGAGCTATAAAACGCTGTTTTAGCAAATTTAAAAAAATAGAAGTAATATAATGTCTGTTCTCAGATCACAACGGAATTAAACTAGAAATCAATAACAGAAAGATAATTTGAATATTCCAAAATACATGGAGATTAAACAACACACTTTCAAATAACACACAAGTCAAAGAAAAAAACTCAAGATAAATTTTAAAATATTTTGAACTAAATAAAAATGAAAGCGAAATTTATAAAAATACGTTGGATGTAGTGAAAGAAGTGCTTAGAGGGAAAATTGTAGCACTGAATGCAAATATTAGAAAAGAAGATAAATCTGAAGTCAATATACCTCAGTTCTTACCTTAAGAAACTAGATAAAGAAGAGTAAGTTAAGTGAAAAATAAAGCAGAAGAAAAGAAATAATAAGACTTAGAGGGCTTCCCTGGTGGCACAGTGGTTAAGAATCTGCCTGCCAATGCAGGGGACACGGGTTGGAGCCCAGGTCCAAGAAGATCCCATGTGCTGCAGAGCAACTAAGCCCGTGATCCACAACTACTGAGCCCGTGCGCCTAGAGCCCGTGCTCCGCAACAAGAGAAGCCACCGCAATGAGAAGCCCATATACCGCAACAAAGAGTAGCCCCCGCTTGCCTCAACTAGAGAAAGACTGCGCACAGCAATGAAGACCCAATGCAGCCAAAATTAAATTAATTAAATAAATTAATTAAAAAAAAAAAGCAGAAATCAATGAAATTGAAAACAGGAAATCAACAGAGAATATCAACAAAACCAGAAGCTGTTTTCTTGAAAATATTAATAATATCAATAAGCCTCCATCTAGGCTAAATAAGAAAAAAATAGAAACTACTAATATCAGAAATGAGAAAAAAAAAAAAAAAAAGAAATGAGAGTGGGGCAGCACTACATATCCCATGGACATTAAAAGTATAAAAAAGAAATACTATGAACAGCTGTATGCCCACAAATTTGATAACCTAGATGAAACAGACAAATTCCTTGAAAGACACAGTTGCCAATAGTCACCCAAGAAAAAATAAGCTGTCTGAATAGGCTTGTATCAATTAAAGACATTTAATAAAAAATTAATAAACTTCCAAAACAAAAAGTACCAGTCCCAGATAGTTTCACAGTAAATGTTATTTCTAATGTAGGAGAAAACCAAGATGACCTTAGGTATAGTGATAACTTTTTAGATATAACACCAATGGAATGACCCATGAAAGAAATAATTGATAAGCTGCACTTCATTAAAATTAAAAGCGGCTGCTCTGTAAAAGGCGATGTCAAGAGAATGAGATGACTGGGAAAAATTATTTCTAAAAGGCACACCTAATAAAATATTGTTATCCAAAATATACAAAGAAATCTTGAAACTGAAAAATAATAAACTGATAAAATAGAGAAAAGCAAATTTAAATAGCAATGCATATTTATTCAACCTTTAGCTATTGTCAGATTTAATACATCTGACAATATAAAATGTTTGCACAGATGTGGGAAAGTTATTAGGCACTCTATCCTTCAAACAGTACTTGGGGGAAAAGTATGATGTATTTCATTTAGGGACGGTTTAGCAATATGTAATTCTACCAAAAATGTACCTATCTCATAATAAAGCAACTTGACATTTAGGAATTTACAAAGAAACATCTGGATCAGGGCTTTGAAGTACATTATTGAGCATTGTTTGAAAGAGCAAAAGTGAGTAACAACCCAAAATGTCCCTCAGAAGGTGAAGTGGTCAGTAAAGTACAGTATACGTGTACTATGGAATGTTAAAAGAAATGAAATAGATATATCAACATGGTTACATCTCCAAAACATAATGTGGAATGAAAAAAAAAGAAACAGAATAAATCAGACAATGTGTCCATACATTACTGAAAAACAATATTAAGTATAAACATAACTTAATAGGTTCAAGGCTGGAAGAATTCACCACAAACTCATGACTGAGTTTGCTTCTATAAAAAGTATCAGCAGGTGTGTGAGAGGCTAGGGAACCTCTGATTATATGAGCAAATGCATGAGCAAATGCAGTACTCTACTTGTCAAAGAGTACTTGGTTTTCAGGCATAAGGAAGATACTATGCACATATTTTTTGGTTCATTTTTTAGAATAGACTATTCATAAGAAAATTACCAGAAGAATGGATGTTAAACTATTAACAGATGTTACTAGTAGATGGGGGAAATTCATGATTATAATCTATTTTATTTTTCATATATTTAATTTTTTCACTTATATATATTCTGAACTAGATGTATATAAATTTAATTCTAAAAATTCTGAAGCTTTACATTTTTAATACTTAAAGACCTACCAATGACTTTGAAAAAGAAAAATTTGAATGTAACATACTTATCTAATAACTGGAGTTACTATTTCAGAAGGAAATTGGAGTGCAGAGTAAATGGAAATGTCCCTCTTTACTGAACATACCTCTGTATTTTTTTTAACATGAGAGTGGATTGATATATAAATATATAATATGTATAATTAAAAATGCAATAAAACTATAATAAAGAAGAAAAACCACTTAAATTATGGCAAAAATGTACAACAAGGACAGAAATATCTAGCGCTTCCAGAAATGAGGATAATACTGCTTGACATAATTTTATACCTATTTGCTGTGGGAAAGCCCTATTTCTGGCAATGTGAACTTTAAAAAAGATAAGGTGATCAATTGTATGGCTAACAATGCCTAATAAGCTAAAACCAAATCTAACTGCTTATGAGTACATCTTTTCTTTGTTAAAAAAACTGAGTTGAAAATAATCTTGCAAGAATTCTCATACAGAGGACTATTTGTTTTGTACCAAGCCTAGAAATCTGCATTTAACAAACATCTTACCTGATATATTTGAAGGTCATTGATTTTGAAGAACTGAAAGTGAATGAATGGCATAACTTTCACAAAATCCTATGTGAATGGTAACAATGTTGTAAGCTCTACTAATCAGATGTCCTCTCAAGATAAAATATATGTCAATAAATCAATAATAGGTACTACATATGATCAATGTTTCTATATACAGATTTCAAGATAAATAGATATACCTTGTGATAAATAAATGAGTTAATTTATAAATGAAATATAGTTGTATCATGTCTACATAAAATAATTTTGTCTTAGAAATGATAATATTGATATAAAGTCTTTCATGCAGACAATAATTACATATCAATTCCATCTGGTTATTCAATCTATTGTTAATGTGAATAAAAACTACTACTTACAAATAAAGATTATTTATATTCCTCTACTCTACAGCAAAATTAGTTTCAAGTCATGACAAGTGGTAACTTTTTAAAGGTTTGTTTCAGTGTGGAATGTGAAAGCATAGCCATGAACTTTTCATAGTCTATTTCATTATTTTGATATTTTATATTTTGAATGGGCCTGGTACTCATGCATGGTTTTGTACCTTGATGCTTTCTTTATTTGGAAAATACTGATATACTAAGTTACACAGGCACTCCAATGATTGAGGCATTTCTTATCAAATACTATTAGTTATTTTCCTTGAAATGACAGGCTCTCATTATTCACTTTAGAGAAAATGTCCACCAAATACCCTATCTGAATAACCACAGTGTGTCTGTTGGTCTCTTTCTACTAAAATGGTGTTCCATGCATAAAGCAGCTAGTCAGCCTGTAACTCAAAAAACAAACTGTATAAGTGATTTTCATCAAGACAAACATGGTAGTGTGGTATGTTGCAGACCTGCTTTCTGCACATTTCCTATTTTTTACACAGAATATTAAGTGCATATACAATGAATGAATTTTAATAAAATTATATTTTTAATGCTTCAAGGACATTTTAAAGGCAGGTTTTTTAAAAAATTGCAATTATATAGCAGTAAAAAATAGGACTAAGTACTAGTACCACTATGTTGATTCCCACTAGAGCCAGCATTTTTACTATTGCTTTTGTACCATTAGTGCAAATGTCAACCCAGAGAAAGAGGTAATTAACATCTTAATATTACTATGAGAATAATTTTGACTTCATGAACCTCCTGAAAGTGTCTCAGAGAACCCAAATATCCTGCAAATCACGCTTTGAGAAATCATTTCAGAGGGCAGCCACAATTAAGCTCCGCTTGCTGCCTTGAGGTAATGATGGCAAAAAATGGCCAGATCTTTAGCTTATAGAAAAATTGGGATTTAAAAAAAAAATAATGACACTTCTACAATACTATTGGCAACTAATTGAACTTACATAGGAGGTTTGTCTTCAGCAGCTGTAAGATGAGTAGATCTTCTGCACCCACCTGCCACGTGACCCCAGACAGTATCCTCAAATTTTATATGGAGGCATTAACTGGGTTCAGTCAAGTATTTGGTCCAGATGGTCTCAACCACACCTTATTGTCTCAAGGCTATGTCCTTAAAACACCTCCAGCAATGGAAATGGTGGGTCTCAACCACACCTTATTGTCTCAAGGCTATGTCCTTAAAACACCTCCAGCAATGGAAATGGTGGGCAGAAGTTACAATCCAAGGACAGGGGAGGGAGTAAAGAGCCTCCATTGCCCAGGTCCAGCTCTCAGATCAACTGATAGTCACATCTTCTTGATGACTTCCTCCTACAAAATAAAGTACGGTATTGTAAAACAGGTCAGGATATTTGAAATCAGATTTGAACTAGTGCCCCTGATGGAACCTATTAACATTTGTATCTTTTTATGTAAGTTGCTAATCCTTTATGCCTTGATTGTTCCACCTACGAAATGGAAAATGGGCCACAGAAAAAGGTAAATTATTAAACTGCAGGGTTTAAAAAAATTTTTTTTTTCCATCATCATTATGAAATTTGCATTATTTTCATGAATTCTTGAGTTAAGAAATGGTGGAGCAGAGTTTAAATCAGAATTTTTAAGTGGTGGAGTCAAGCCTAGATCTGAAATTTATCAGAATTTGCCTAGAATTATATAAAGGAAAAGAGCAATAAATGCTAGAAACCACCATAAAGTGTCTTTCCTCTGCTGTGTGTTTCTGCCTGAGATATGTATTCCTGAGTATTTCCTTAGTTGAATGTTTTTCTAGCTAAACTTGGTACTGAGAGTTTCTCAGAAAATATCTCTTCTCTTAGCAGGAGTTATTGCCCATGAAATATGCTCTTTGGTATGTTTATAAGCACAGCTATCTTTGATCACAAAAGACAACTGTATCATGATTTATTTTCAAAGTGTTTCATTACCATTAATTATTTTATGTAGACCTTTTGCAGAAACAAAGCTGTCTGAAAAATGGCAATGTCTTTGCTCGGTTGCCTTTATGATAATTTACTAAGCCAAAACAAAACAAAACCTAAACTAAACTACAAATAATCTTTCTTTTCCACATTTTCATCCTTCTAAAGTCATCAGAAACTTTAATTACAACATTTAGGATCAGAATATATGGGAAAAACGAGGATTTTTCCACAATTTATATTCATCTTCTAGTCACAGTGTATGAAATAGGTGACATTCTTCTGAACCACCTGTACCATTTGTTTGCTCACTACCTTACTTCAGCAGTTTCCAATTTTTTTTTTCAGCGTTTCTTTATACTCTTAAAAGTAATTGAAGACTCCGAAGAACTTTTGTCTAGATGGATTATATCTTTTGATATTTACTGTATTGGAAATTAAAACTCAGATCATTTAAACATATTAACTAATTAAACATAGTAATAAAAACATATTTATATGAAAAATAAATGTCTTTTATGATACTGTTACACATTTTTAAAACCACTGTTTTACATTTTTGCAAATCTCTTTAATATATGGATTAATAGAAGTCATCAGGGTTCTTATGTATTCTTATATCTGCTCCTGTATTAATCTGTGGTGATATCACATGTTGGGAAGCCTTTGGAAAATCCCACTGTATGCTTCTTAAAGAGTAAAAAAGGCAAATTACATCTTTGTCTTATTTTAACAGCTTTATTGAGATAGAATTTACATACCATAAAGTTAACCTGTCTTAAATGTACAATTCAATGTTTTGTAGTATACTTTCAAAATTATGCAAGTCAATATACTCTAATTTCAGAACACTTTCACCTTGGCAATTAAGGTCATCTATACCATTTTTCTAGATTCCACATATATACGTTAATATACGGTATTTATTTTTTTCTTTCTGACTTACTTCACTCTGTATCACACTCTCTAGTCCATCCACGTCTCTACAAATGACCCAATTTCAGAAATATTGACACCGACGTAGAGAACAAATGTATGGATACCAAGGGGGAAAGGGGCAGGGTGGGAGGAAATGGGAGATTGGGATTGACACATATACACTATTGATACTATGTATAAAATAGACAACTGATGGGAACATACTATATAGCACAGGGAACTCTACTTAATGCACCGTAGTGTCCTAAATGGAGGGGATATATGTATATGTATGGCTGATTCATTTTGCTGTGAAGCAGAAGTTAACACAACATTGTAAAGCAATTATACTCCAATAAAAATTAATTAAAACAAAACATATGAACAAAAAAACCCACTTTCATCAATGCAAAAAGAAATCCTATACCCATTATCTGTCCTTCTTCATTTTCCTCCCCATAGTACTTTGCAACCACTCATTTTATTTCTGTCTCTATAGAATTGCCTATTCTGGACATTCTATATAAATAGCATCATAAGATATATAGCATTTTTGCGATCAACTTCTTTCACTTATACTGTATTAGAGGTTCACCCATGTTTCAACACATGTCAGTACTTCATTTCTTTTTATTGCTAAATAATATTCCATCTACACTACATTGTGTTTATATATTCATTATTTGAAAGGTATTAGAGTTTTTTTTCCACTTTTTGGCTATTATAAATAACTCTGCTGTGACCATTAGTGTACAAGATCTTCTTCGGACATATGCTTCTATTTCTCTTAGTTAAGATATCTAGAGGTGGAATTGCTGGGTCTTTGGTAACTACATACAACATTTTGAAAAATTGTCAAGCTGTTTTCCATAGCAGCTTTACCATTTTACATTCCTACTATCAATGTATGAAGATTAGTTTATCTATATTCTCACTAACACTGTTATTATCTATTTTTATTTTAGCCAGTCTAGTGTGTGTGACATCTCATAGTTTTGATTTATATTTTCATAATGACTAATTATGTTGATCATCTTTAAATGTACTTATTGTCCATTCATATATCTTCTTTAGAGAAATGTGTATTTCAACTCTTTACCTATTTTTTACTTGAGTTATTTGCCTTTTTATTGTTGAGTTGTAAGAGTTCTTTATATATTCTGGACATAAGTCCTTGTGATGGTTAATTTAATGTAACTAGGCTGGGTCACCATGCCCAGATTTGGTCAAACATAATTCTAGGTGAAAATGTTTCATTAGATGATATTAACATTGAGTTGGTGGACCTTGAATTAAGCAGAGTACTCCTCATAATGTGAATGGACCTCATCCAATCAGATAAAGCTATAATAGAACAAAGACTGACCTCTCCTAAGCAAGAAATAATCCTGTCAGCAGATTCTGTCAGGATTTCAGTCTTTAAATCAGAAATAAGATTGACATTTTACTTGGAACACCATTACTAGTGAAGTAACTCCCTTTCCCTCTAAATGTCTATGATCTTCTAACTTTGTAGTCCTATTATTATGTCAACATTATAGTTTACTGCCTATTGCACTTCATTTTCTATAAAATAACACATACGAAAAATATTTTCTTTCCAGACTTTCTTAGGGTCATGTAAGCTGTGACCTCATTTTAGGCTTATCAAGCAACAACAACAAAAACCTCCTGAAAGGGCACGAATAAAGCCATCAATTTTAAATACTTACCTGACATACCAAGCATTCAGATAGGTACTAAGATGCACATTATTTTAATTATACCTGAGAGTAACCTGTGTAATCAATATTTTCCCCCTTAAAAAAAAAAGGCTTTAAGCTATTATTTCTAGAAAGCTATTGTACTAAAACTAAAATATTGACCAGAGAATAATTCCAGCTAAAGACAACCTAAAAGTGAAAGAACTACACTGAGAAAGAAATGAGAAGAGATAAGACCCATTAATATGCTTTGTTTCAAGTAAATATGCCTAAAATTGTGTTAAATGAGATAGGCTTTGCCATTGATATAAGAAAACATTTTCTGAGATAGGGGTTTAGGGAAAGTTAGAACACTTGAAAACCAGAATGCTTTAGATTCTCATACATTTCCTTTCCTATCACTGCTGATTACAAAGATATTTGCATGTAAATAGAAATTTTCTTCTGTGTAATCAACAGGCTGTTCCTTCAGTTTGCTATGCATGCTCTCACCATGGATCCTTTTTTTCCTCAGTAATCAATTCAAATATCACAGACACTGTACTATGACATCATCAAATAATCCACAATTAGAAACAGTTATGAGATCAAAAAGGAGAAAACACTTTTTGTACAAAAGTCTCAGAAGTCTGCAATAACGGTCACCCTAAAATATGGGAAATTCTAATAGTTTAATGAGGCTTAGTCTGTGCGGCTTAGTCTATCATAAGATGTGCAATCAGAATATTGATATTAATATTAATATGTGGATCTGTGCCTTACACAAGTCAAATAACTGCACTATTATTACTCTCAATAAATAGTTTATTCACATTTATCCTTCCTCTTCAGACCTCTTATAGGACTTAAATGAACTTTCCTATGGAATTTCTCCCTTTGGAAAAATATATCTGTGTCAGTCTCTTGCTCTAGTAAACTAGTGAGATAGCTTAATTAGTATAATGTAAGAGTAGTTATGTTTTAATACTCCAAGGCATCTAGTTGAGTATCTGGCCCATAACACATGGTAAATAATTACTTGCAGATTAAGTTAACAGAACTGTGTAATATCAAACAGCTCAGTGGCTCAGTCCAATTTAATGTGATACCTGTTTTCTCATATAAAACAATGTATAAGCCATTAAAAACTAGTTATTCCATAGATAGCTAGTGGGAAGCAGCCACACTGCACAGGGAGATCAGCTCGGTGCTTTGTGTCCACCTAGAGGGGTGGGATAGGGAGGGTGGGAGGGAGACGCAAGAGGGAGGAGATATGGGGATATACGTGTATGTATAGCTGATTCACTTTGCTATAAAGCAGAAACTAACCATTGTAAAGCAGTTATACTCCAATAAAGATGTTAAAAAAAAAAAAGAAAAAACAAAACAAAAAAAACTAGTTATTTCACAAATAAAATGTGCTTTCAGGAACAAAGAGGAAAATAATTCTGGCAAATTAACTTCATATGAATATCTGAATACACACATACTATTTTTTTAATATCAAAGCAGAAATTTTCAGAATAGACAGAATAAGGCATTAGCACTCAAAAATAATCAATTGTAGTTTTAAAAAAATTTTCAGAACTATAAAATAAGAGATTGTCAGATGAACATTTTATGTTATAAAAAAGAAACTGAATGAATGATAGCCTCCTCCTAAATTTTAAGAAACCAAATTCTCATATTTGAGCAACCTCAAAAACAAAATATTATTTTGAATTACTTCCCACCAATTTTAAATACCCAGCCCTGATCCTTCTACCTTTGACTATCAGTTTACACAACCAACTACTTACTTGACATCTTGACTTGAATATATAATAGGCACTTCAAATATAAGCTATCCTCTCCCAAAACAGAATTCTTGACATGTCCCCAAACTTGTTTCTCCTCCTAAAAAGAAATTACCACCAAAAGCTCAGCTGCTCATACAAAAAAACATAAGAGCTATTGTTGATTCTTGTCCTACCTTTCATTTCTAATTCATCACAGTATTCTTCAGTATATGAAAAAAAAAAAAAAAAAAAAAAAAAAAAAATATATATATATATATATATATATATATTCTATCCATTTTTCTGTCTCTACTGCCAGCCCTTTAATCACTGCAACAGAATCCTGAGAGTTTCCTCATTTGAACTATTTTGGGTAGTCTTGGCTTTCTTTTCATTTGTATGTTATAAATTTCATAAAATAACTATGAATTTTTGTGAAAATTTATATTAAAATAAGTTATGCCCCTAGAAAAGTATACACAGATGCATAACAGGAAAAGAGATTTGCAAATGCACATGTGAGTAGGCATCATGTTTGCATAGGATGTGTCACTGGCTATAGAGAAGTAGCCTGACTTTTAAAATAAAACACTTTGTGTAGTATATGTGGATGAAGGGGTGTGAGAGAAGCATCTTCTTTGGATTTTTTAAAGTAACTTCCTTATACATCTTTTATGAAACCCACTTATGTTGATTGCTGTGTAATTTACATGGAAAAAGGAAATGATTCATAGTCTTCATGACTGCTTGCGTTCATTTCTGTTTTTTTAAATCTTAATTGTCAGCAGAATTGGGTATTCTCTGCAGCTGGCTCTTAGTCCTGTGATGGTAGACACTGCAACCTAAAATGAAACCATGGCTTTGAGATCAGACAATCATGGAGACAAATCTGACTATTGGCTAATCTCTCTCTCTCTTGCTCTCCTCTTCTTCCCCATTTCACTCCCTTCCTTTTTTATCCCTTCCTTCTTCCCTTGTTTCTTTCTTTTTTTTAAAATAAGTATCGACCTCATTAGGTGATAAGACTTATGCCAGGAACCAAGTATAGGGACAAATAAGAACATTCCCCATGACCTCAAGGATTTCTAGTTTAGCAGGAAAATCAGATAGTTAGGGGAATATTCAACATGTCAGGAGATAAATAAGATTAACTCTGCTTATAAAATGTCAGAGAAAGTGTCAAAGGAAGAGGAAGAATTTGAACTCAATTTGACCCATCAAAGGAGGTTATCTCCCTGAGATACATGACAGGATTTCATAAATATTATTTTCTTAATTATTACTTTTCCTCTCTAAGTAACATATTATCCTGGGAGATTTTCAATATTTCTTTCATGAGAATCAGGTTTCAAATTAAATCTAAGAAAATCATGTTTCAGAAATTTAATTCAGCATACATTCCTGTGTCTACGTTTTTAGGTAATGATGGTGATACAAAGACATAACATATGTGCTGTACAATCTAAAAACTTTCAGTTTCTCATGTAAAAAAAAATGGGGAAACATGCAAATAACTCCATTAGCTGGCAGACTGGAATAAATTCTATTACAAAATTATAAACAGTGCTATGTAAACACAGGAAAGGAAAAACTAATTCCAAATGAAGGATCATAGAAAGTTTTCCAGAAATGATGATCAGTTTAGTTCTTGATATATTGGTCGTACTTTGGTGAGTAAACATGTGGGGACAAAAACTTATCAAGCCCTGAGTGCATGTTGAATAAAGATACAGAGATAAGCATAAACCAAATATATTCTTAGATACTTGACAGTACGGCAAAGAACAAGAGGAAAACTGAATCCAGTTTTGGGGAGTCTGGAGCTTATAGAACCAGGAAATGGGATCCTTAAGAAAAAACAAAATAAAACTTACAAATACAAGTTAGGTACAAATGTGAATTTTTATTCAGAAGGAGAAGAAAATTGTAACAAATTATATATTTTTAAAATAACTGACAAATATCACTTTTAAAGAAAAATCACCCTGGAGACTTGTTAAAAATAAAAAAAAAGATTTTCTCAAGACTATTGCAATAGGGGAGAGAGACTGAACCCACTCTGCTGGGGAGAAAAAAAGGCAGGAGGATTATTAAATTCTGAGTTGAGCTAGTAAAATAATACAGGAGGACATTAGTAGGGAGGTTGGTCAGTGTGATAGGTCAATGTGTTTGCTAATTGTTGCTTATGGCAGTTAGGCTCCTACATTCCCATAAGGACAGGGAGACGGGAACCCTATCTTTCTTGACTTCCACATTCCAAATGCATGACTCCCATTTCTCCTTAAGACATTTCTGGATGTAGAGGACTTATACCTCAAAGAAGCAGAGAAAAAGTTTACAGTTTTCTAAAGTAAATGCTCCAAGAAAAGGGAGACGGGAAGAAACCTGTCTAAAGTTTAGTCAAGAGTAGGGAATGGTAAGGCTGTCTTGTTCACTAAAAAAAAAAATCATCAAATCCAGAAAAATAAATTAACAGTTATTTTAGTTAAATTTCTTACAAGTTGTATATTACCTTTCTTTTCTATAATCATTAGATACATTATCTTTGATTATATTTTCATGTGGGAACAATTTAGTGATACCATTTCTTATAGAAAAATTTCATTTTCCTTCCAGCAAGATTGGCTAAAATAAATTATTATTAATAGTTTAAAGAAGTTTATCTTATATTTAGAACTCATTTTTGGTAATATCAAGAAAATTTTAGGATGGTTGCCAAATTTAAAGAAATTGCTGTCAAATTTCTTTCATATATGTGCTATAAAATTTCATAGAATTTCAGGGTTTTTTGTGCAATAACTAATCCTAAATACTCTCTGAACTAATTACATTCATTCATTAATCTGCCAACAATGTCCTTGTTGTAGTTGTATACTTTGAGTTTTATATCATTTTTGCCAATGTTACTATTTCCTGTCAAATAAACAAGAAGTTAATAAGAATCTGAATAGTGTGATTAGGCAAGTCCAACTCAGGCCAGTGGAAAAAGCACGAGCAAGTCATGGTCTGGTATTGTCCACTTTGGCTATTGTATGGTGTGTAACCTGAGCAGCAGTTTACAGAACACTGGTGAAGTATTAGGAAAACTTGGCAGACAAGGACCAGGCGTGGTTAGTTGACAGAAATGTGTACAGTATGTTCACAAAGCTAAACTTAAAAACTCCCTCTACCTTTGAAATCACTCAACTGAGGAACCGAATATCAGCTGGCTATTTATGTAGGGACAGTGATCTTTTTTATTTAGTTATTTTTTCAAATAAATTACCAAATGGAAATAATAAGTCTGGAAATTTTTTTTAGAAAGACTAATTTTGTAACTGAAATATTTTTTTTTTTAATGTCATCAGAGAAATTGTTACAAATATATGCAGGGCAGATAATATTCTTGCCTTGCTGAGCAAATAGAAGAAAAGAATCAAATAGAAGAAACAAAAAAGTTAACTGAAAGCTGATCTAGGAGTTAGTTTGAACATAGTTTGAACAGAGTCCCATTACCAGCTCTATAACTATGCCTTTGCTATGTATAGGGAAAAAATTTCAAGAACAGTATAAAGCAAAATGTGCATTACATGCTGTCTAAAGTAAGTTCCATTTCAGTGCTTGAATGGATAAAATGCTGCAAATTGAACGCAGTAGGAAAAGACCTACAGAAAGACATGAAATGATATTTAAAAAAGGCCTTTAATGTCACTGAGGTAATTACTTTTCTTATGAAATAAGTGCTATAGTTTGCTAGTAAAAGGAAAGGATGACACTGTTTGTCTTGTTCATTGTTGAAACATGATTTATCACAGTTCATTTATGAGAGCCTCATATTTTCTTGTCATATTTTGACCATGATTTTTTTGGGCAAAAAATGATTTCACTTTTCAATTTAAAAGTAGTGTACAATCAGACTAGTCTGTAAATATGTTGAATACCACAACAACAAACTTGAAAAAAATTAACGTTCAGCTTGCCTTTTTTTTTTAACCAAACTACACAAGGGAAAATGAGAAGCTAAGACTGAAATGTCTTCACCTCGTCTGGAAAGAGTCATACACATTTAGAAAAAGGAATGACAGTATTTTAACCATACCAAATTCATAATGGCCTGATTTATCAAATCAATGTAGCTTATAATGTTATAATTTTAGTATCATATGGAAAATTAAAATCATTCTTTCCAAAACTATGTTCATACATAAAAGAAATTGCATTTCTAATCAAATAAGGAATAAGCTCCTCAAATATGTAAAAGAAAGATGACTTTAGGTTAGTATGTACCCTTTGAAATCACTGGCTGTTCTAGTCTTCAGGCATATCCTTTCACAGTTATATAGTTAGTTTGAGGTTGTTTATAAGTTTATTCAAGAAGGTTTTAGGTCTGTCACTTCTGTGTTACATTTTAAAGCACATTTTCCATCCAAGTGCACAGAGTCTAGAATATTCCTAATATTTTGCAAGTTAAGGTGATTTACAATATAAAACTAATTAAAATCACATGTTGCATAAAAATACATCAACTGTAAAATCAAATTTAGCCAAGTCCTTTTCAACAAGAAGTTCCATCAAGTATTAATAGTACCACTGGGTCTATAGGTTGGTAGAGCTTTCCTAGAGGGCCAATTTGGCTCCATATATCTACAATTAAAATGTACTTACTTTGTATCCTAGCAATCTCATTTCTATGAATTTATCACAAGGCAACAATTAGATGCACTTGCCAAATATGTGTAAAAAACTTCATTCCAACATTTTAAACATATCAGAATATTGGATGAAACCAAAATGTTAAACAACAGTTAATATTCCAAAGTTTGGTGTTATTTGGCAATAATTAAAAATGATATTAATGATATATATAGAAAAATATGTCCATAATATTTAAAGTGAGTTATACATAAATTATCAAATGTTATATTTCATTAGCTTATTTTTTGGATATGTTTTAAATGCACATAGAAAGTTTTTGGAAAGGACAGAAACCAAAATATCCACCAATGATTGACATATTACTTAGCAGTAAAACCCAAAATTCATTTCCAAATACATTATATGCACTGAAAAATATTTGTGACAGAATGAATAAATCAATGAATACAATAAAGACAATAATTAGACAAGGATGTGTATTCCCACCCGTAATGTCATTTTTCAATGATATTCCTGCAAATGCAGTAAATAAAATATTGCAGTAAGAAAATAGAAAAAAAAAAAGAAAAGAAACAAAAATTAGAAAGGAGTAAAACTATAATGATTTGTAAATGATAGTATTTCATACAGAGAAAACACAAGAGAATTAATTAAAAACTTAAAACTCTGTATACATTTTGAAGAGTGTGACTAGGATTAAATTTATGGAACCTTATAGCTTTGTATATAATACAAATTATGTACAAATACTACATACAGCAATAAAAGAAAATTAATGGGAAAAAAAGATGCTTACACTCAAAATGGTAATAAAATAAAGAATAAAGAATTTTAAAAATATTTAAAAGATATATGGCATGATAGGGTGCTGGAGCTGGCTCCAAAGGCTCATAAGCGGCCATTGTGCTCATCTTTTCCCAACTCTGCTTTCACAAGTGATGAGAGGTTGATAGCTTGAAATTGACTACAGTGGGATTGATTGTACCATAGAAACTAGCAAACACTACAAATCAGGGCCCACCTGATCAGGGCCCAAGCCTGTTAAACATTTACCAGTATACTACTACATATACATTAATATAAACATGCATAGCATAGCATGTGGTAGTGGTAGGCAGGGGAAAACAAAATAAAAAGATTAGGAGGGGAGAGAGAGAGATAGAAAGAGAAAGAGAGAGAGACTGAATTATTTAATGTTAAAATAATTATGTCATTATCACATAGTATTTAGAATTTATTGTCTTTTTTTAATTATAAAAGAAAAAAGCAGTCGACTTTCTGTATTTTCTAAAAATGTACAATTTGTGTCAGAAGAAGAAGAAATAATAACTAATTTCACTTTTAAAAAGTGCATATTTGTTCTGTCAGCTTTATTTCTAGCCAAATTCACCCTACATAAATTGTTACAGATATGAGAAAACTATGTATGTATACATGTATATATCATATTTTTTTCAGGAAAGTTTATTCCAGCCATATTTATAACAATAAACTGTTAATGCAATCTGAATATAACACACTGGGGCATTTGTTGATATGGAAAAACATCCATACTCTATGGTTAAGTGAAATTAAGGCCAATTAAATATTTTCAATTAAATATATTTGATTATCTGCCCTCATTGTACTTCCTTCCCCAAACTCTACTAATGACCATAGAGAGACTTGTTTTAATATTAAAATATATGAATAGAGAAAATAGTGGAGATAAAAAGTTGGAACACAAATTAACATAGCCTATTGTAAAATGCAGAATTATAGTAAGCCCAGAAAGACTCAGGAATTAGAGGAATTATGTAGTAAGCCAAGAAACAGGAAAATAGGGTTCCAGGGTGAGGATAGAGCACAGGAGGAAAATGGGTGAAATTTCCAGGAAAATATTGAAAGGATATTCGAAGATGATAACTTGGTGAGGAGCCAGTCCAAATTGGATTAGAAAGACATAGGGGCCTGGCGTGTGGGGTGTGGGGAGAAAATAAAGAATTTAATGGATTAATTATTACTTGAATGTGCTGAGAAGAGTTTCACTCTTCAACAGAGAGTTTGGGAATTAATTAATGATAGATCCATAAAAACTTAAGCATATAAACATATTAGACAGCTTTGGGAAGATAAAAATAGTGTACAAGAAAGGAAGTGAAACCCAGTCTTAGTGTATTACATGACTGAGTGGAAAATAATTAATAGAGTTACAAGAATATAAATACTGAATATTGGTCTAACCAAATCTGAAAATATGGATAGAATTCGCTAATGGGAAGTATGTTTATGGGCATACGTGTATTGTGTGTCTGTGTGTATAGAGGAGGTAAGAAAGCTAAATCTTCATTTTTCATGGTAAGATGCCAAATGATAGTATACAAAATCAAAAAGTAAAGTGTTTGTGTTAAAAAACACGTTACCTGGAAAACAGGGAGCTAAACATAGTGGGCGTGGGAGGAGAGTACAACTGAAAGACTTGAAAGTGGTTGCCACTGAGAAACGAACAGAGTGAGATAAAGAGGCTTCTATGTATTCGTTCTGAATCTTAAAGATCTAGTTGGCATTTAAAACCAAGGATGTTTATCTTTAATAAAAATTTTAAAACTAAAAACCTTAAATAATAAATGTTTAATAAACTTAGCCATCATTGACATGTCTAGATAATTGCCAAAGCCTCTTCACTGTTGCCCTGCTTTTGCTCTTGCCCTCTTTGAGTTTATTTTCAAAAGGGATCTAGAGTGATTCTGTAAATATACGTCAGATCATAACTCTCTAATGGCTCCCAAGCTATTCGGAGCCAAGGTCAAGAAGTGTAAAATGGTTTGCAAGGATCCAGCCACCTTTTACATCGCCAGCTTCATCCCTGCCACTTTCTCTCTGGCTCCCTCTCCTCCAGTTACACTGACCGCTCCTATTAAATGTGTAACACACTTACACTTGACACTTGTTCTTCCACTGATAGCCGCAGAGCTCGCTCCTTCACTCCCTCAGTTTTGTCCTGACACTTTCTCAGTGAAGTCCCTCCCACCTCTATTGCATCTTGTAAACTGCCACCACTCCAGGACTCTTGATATACCTTCCTTGCTTTATTTTTCTTCACTAAACTTCTAGCGGTACAGTTCATCTGTTCATTTTTACATATCCCTTCCAGATAAAATGTACTCTCTACAAGAGCAAGGATTTTTCATTGCTTTATCCTCAGTGGCCATAGCAGTGTCTTATATATACAATTCAATAAATAGTTGTTTTTGTTTTTTTTTTTTATTAATTAATTTATTTATTTTTGTCTATATTGGGTCTTCGGTTCGTGCGAGGGCTTTCTCCAGTTGCGGCAAGCGGGGGCCACTCTTCATCGCGGTGCGGGGACCGCTCTTCATCGCGGTGCGCGGGCCTTTCTCCATCGCGGCCCCTCCCGTTGCGGGGCACAGGCTCCAGACGCGCAGGCTCAGCAATTGTGGCTCACGGGCCCAGCTGCTCCGTGGCATGTGGGATCTTCCCAGACCAGGGCTCGAACCCGTGTCCCCTGCATTAGCAGGCAGATTCTCAACCACTGCGCCACCAGGGAAGCCCCCAATAAATAGTTTTTAATCAATGAATAATTGCAATAGCTATAGATTTAAGAATGAAGTTATTCAGCAATGTATAAGAAGTAGCTATTTCTGCTTATTTCTCTTATAGAATTTTAAGCATTTTTTTCTATTATCTTATTTTTAAATGTATGTACAAATAACATATATACATTGTAATAAAGAGGTATATAAAATTAACTTTAAGAATAAACCTACAGGGCTTCCCTGGTGGCGCAGTGGTTGAGAGTCTGCCTGCTAATGCAGGGGACACGGGTTTGAGCCCTGGTCTGGGAAGATCCCACATGCCGTGGAGCAGCTGGGCCCGTGAGCCGCAATTGCTGAGCCTGCGCGTCTGGAGCCTGTGCTCCACAACAAAAGAGGCCGCGATAGTGAGAGGCCCGCGCACCGCGATGAAGAGTGGCCCCCACTTGCCACAACTAGAGAAAGCCCTCGCACAGAAATGAAGACCTAACACAGCCATAAATAAATTAAAAAAAAAAAAAAAAAAAAAGAATAAACCTACATCAGAAAAGTGCTAAAAAAGAGTTCATACTGATATATGGTTTAGGTACAATGTGAAGAACAAATACAGAACAAATGAAATTTTTTAATGAGAGTTAAAAACTACATTACAATACTAATTTTAAAAAGAAAAAAGGAAAAGCTTTCCAACACTAGTATAACAATTTACATTATGTTGCCATCTGTTTTTTTTCCTTTATCCACAGACGTAGATGAACACAATAATGGTATTATTATTATTGTTTTAGTCATACTTATTGATCACTATCTGTTTTCTTGGTCTCTTGCTATGTCTCTTACGTGCATCCTATGACGTAATCGTTATGACACGTTGTAGGCTCTATTAATTTTACATTTTATAGATAAAAATTTTGATAAAAAGCTGTTTTCTTCCAATTAAACTACATTTCATTAAGTCTAATTACTGTATCATCATTAAATTTTTCTCTTTGGATCCACTTAGTTGTGAAATATGTTTCAACCTTCATACGTATAGGCCCAAAGTCTTCAACCTTCCCCCAAATCTGCTTCCCCCACCTCTGTCACCAGCAAAGTCCATTAACAATTCCCGAGAACTGAAAATAGAATCTGGGTAATAAAATAAAGTCTAACCTTTTTTTTTTTTTCCTTTGCGCTTCACCTGGTTTCCCTTTCTCAAAGGGCGCGGAGCTCAGAGGCCTGGCCCCAGGCACTTCAGACCGGAGCTCCTCCCGTGAAAGGGCAGTGACGACCTCTTACGACTGAACTCCCGCCTCAGCTCGGAGGGCCGTGCGCAGAAGCGTTGCGCTCCACACAGCACTTCAAGATGGCGGCGGCGGGCTGTGCGCAGAGACGCTGTGGCCGGCGCTTCCGTCTGGAGCCTGAGCAGCACAGCTGTGCAAGACCCACGAGAGCTCTGCCCTCTTCCGGCTGACAAGAAACCTATAAAGCAGCCTGTTGGGGAGAGCGAGTAGATTAGAGCGACTAACTAGAGTAGGAGCTCACACCTCTGCCGTCTCTGACCAAAGAATCAAGCTTTCCTTTGCTCCTCAACTGAGTTTGGTCTATTGGCGCGAGCAACACGGAGCAGTAGGACCCTTGCTGGGGACCAACTCAGGAGGGTAGGTAATACCACCTGAATCTTTTTTCCTCAGTAAATGTCAATGAATATTTGCAATTGCTCAGGCAAAAATCCTGGAGTCGCTTTTTTTTTTTTTAATTCTTATTTATGTATGTATGTATGTATTTATTTGTTTGTTTATTTATTTATGGCTGTGTTGGGTCTTCGTTTCTGTGCGAGGGCTTTCTCTAGTTGCGGCAAGCGGGGGCCAATCTTCATCACGGTGCGCGGGCCTCTCACTACGGCGGCCTCTCTTGTTGCGGAGCACAGGCTCCAGACGCGCAGGCTCAGTAATTGTGGCTCACGGGCCTAGTTGCTCTGCGGCATGTGGGATCTTCCCAGAGCAGGGCTCGAACCCGTGTGCCCTGCATTGGCAGGCAGACTCTCAACCGCTGCGCCACCAGGGAAGCCGCTGGAGTCACTTTTGACTCCTCTTTATTTCTACTCCCACATGAATCCTGTTGCCCCTACCCTCAAAATATAGCCACAGTCTAACCACTTCTCAGTATTCCACTAAACCACCAGAGTCCAATCACCAGAATCTCTTGACTAATTCTGATTTCAAATACCCTGACCTGTTTTTCAGTAAGTCCTGTTCTTTATTTTGTTGAAGGAGGTCATGGAGAGGACGTCAGCTGTGGTTGAATTGCCAGCTGGATGGGGCAGTCTGAGGCTCCTCTCCCCCTCCCCTTGGAATGTACCACCGGCCTACTCTTCCTGCACAAGGAGCTTTTCCAAGGATGCGGCCTTTGAGAGAGTGAGGCAGTGTTGAGACCATCGGCACTGAATATGCGACTGAAACCCAAAGCGTCTATATAGACTTTTAAGATTCTGGCGGGCAGGTGCAGAGAACTACTCGTCTTAACAGCTGGAGGAGACAAGTCTCTTACGTAAGTTCCCTTGCTTATTTTTTTTATTTAAAAATTTTTTCGAAACACAGAGCTATTCCTTAACCACAAGGCTTTCTCTTGTGGCTCTTTTGAAACTTCACTCACCTCCCTCCCATTCCTACTGTTACCGACCCTTTCGGATCAGGTGGACCCTCAAGTGGGCACCCTTCCTTGCAGGGTGCCTCTCATGTCAATCGAAAGAGACCAGGTTCTGCAAAGCAGAGCAGAAAGCTTATTTGTGTATCAAGGAATGGGGAAGGGAGAACCGGAGCTGTAAAGAAGCCTTCTTGCAGAGGGAGGGAAGCGGGAAACTTTTAAGGGGTAAGAGGAGGGTGGGGCCATCTGAATTCGAGGAAAGGGAGGTGATGTTCAGAAACAGCTGGAGCATGCGCAGTCCTTCCGGCTCCCTTGCACGAAGCGCTAGTTGTGCCTAGAAAAGTGCAAGTCCCTCTTTTGGGCAGAGATCCTAGCATGTGATGAAGCAATGGCAACTTATGGACACTTTGGGTCTCATCTATGCAGGGGCTGCCCTCGTGGTCAGGCTGGAACCGGTTCAGGGCGGTTGACTGTCCCCATCTTGGGCCTCTGTCTCGGGCTGGTTCTGTGGTTTTACTTACATGGCGTCTGCCTTCGTCTTAGTTTCTGTTAGGCAAGCACAGCTGTGGGAATAGACTAACAGATGTGGTGTGGGAATAAAAGGAAAGTAGGTGTGGGTCCTTTCCCAGTAACACTACCTCCTCCTCCTTAACCCTGGCAAAGATTAATCTGTTCTCTATTTACATAATTTTATTTAAAAAATATTATATAAATGGAATCATACAATATGTAACCATTAGGATTTACTTATTTTCGTTCAACATAATTCCCTGAAGACAACTAAGTTGTTGTGTATAGTAATAGTTTGTTCCTTTTTATTGCTGAGTAGTATTCCATGATATGTATGTACCATAAATTTGTTTACTCATTCACCCATTGAAAGGTATCTGGGTTGTTTTCAGTTTTCATTTATTAGGAACAAAGCTTCCATGAATATTTGTGTACAGGTTTTTATGTGATTTGTTTTCATTATTCTGAGATAAATGAATACTCAAGAGTGCAATTTATGGGTGGTATGGAAGTGTCATATTTATTTTTATAAGAAATTACCAAACTGCTTTCCAGTGTGGCTGTATCAGTTTGCATTTTCACCAGCAGTGTATGTATAATCTAGTCTTTCTGCATCATTGTCCGCATTTGGTGCTTCACTAATTTTTATTTTAGCTATTCTGATAAGTGTGTAGTGATATCTTACTGTGGTTTTAATTTGCATTTACCTAATGGCTAATGATGTGCTTTTTCGCCACCTGTATATCCTTTTTGGTGAAATGCCTATACACCTCTCTTTCCCATTTTCTAATTGAATTGCTTTTTTTTTTTTTAACTGTTGAGTTTTGAGAGTTCCGTTTATATTCTAAATATTTGTCTTTTGTCAGCTATGTGGTTTGCAAATATTGTCTCCAAGTCTACAGCTTGTCTTTTCATTATCTTAATAGGGTCTTTCATAGAACATTTTAAAACTTTTTTTCCCCAGCTTTATTGAGATATAAGTGATATATGACCTTGGTAAGTTTAAGGTGTACAGTGTGATGATTTTTTACATGTATATATTGGGGACATTTTTTTTTAACTTTGATGAGGTTCAATTTATGTGTTTTGTTTTGTTTTGTTTTCCTTAATGGATCATGCTTTTGGTGTTACTTCTAAGAACACATTGCTTAACCTCTGGTCATGAGGACTATCTTCTAAATTTTTTATAGTTTTACATTTTACATTTATATCTATGGTACAATTTGAGTTAACTTTGTATATAATGTGAGGTTTAGGTTGAGGTTCATTTGGGGGCATATGGATATCCAGTTGATTCAAGATTATTTGTTGATCACTGTTCTTTCTCCATTGACTTGCCCTTGCAACCTTGTCAAAAATCATGTGGCCATTTTTTGGTGTGGGATCTAGTTTTGTATTTTCTATTTAATTTCATTGATCTATGTGTCTGCAATCTATCCTTTCATCAATACTACGTTGTCTTTATTACTGTAGCTATATAGTGAGTCATAAAATTGGTTAATATGATTCCCTCAGTGTATTCTTGTTTTTCAAAATTGATTTAGATATCCTAGGTCCTTTACTTTTCCAAACAAATTATAGAATCAACTTTTCTATACCTAAAAAAAAAAAAAAAGAAAGAAAAGAAAACTTGCTGCAATTTTGACTGAAATTTCATTAAATCTCTAGATTAGGGGAGAATTGACATTGTTAATACATTTACAGACTAGTACAAATAATACATTTACTAACTAAAATGATTGTATTTATGTAAGAATAAATATAGTAAACAATGTCAATTCTCACTTGCTTATGAAACCTGCTACCTACAATCTGAAGTGGTCTGCCTCTTTCTTTGATCTCTCTGTTCCTCATGCATGGGGGCCAGTTTCGAATTTTACCAGGTGAATACCTGTGGTTGTGAACCAACAGTCCCCCTTTCCTCTCTAATGATTTTTCTGTCTCAAGGTAAACACCAAGATTTGATTTGCCCCTTCCTCTCCTAGTTACCCTTCAACCTCATCTGCTACTATTTTTTTTTCTTTGCTCATTCCACACAGCAAAATTGGCTTAATGGATGAATAAAATATTGAGATTATTTAAATTTAATTTATACTAATTTAACAAGTATTAAAAAACTATTTAGTTTTATATATCTGACTAGTAGTGAGTTCAACATTTTTAATGATGTGCATTCCTCAGTGTTTGCTTATGAGAAATATCTGCATATAGTTGTTCCCCTTTATGTCTGTTAGAAGCCCATATATATCTTGCCATTTGTGTAACTTCAGTTTTTAATAATAGCCCTTTGTCATATTTCTATTTCTTAAAATGAATTAATTTATATATTTATTTTTGGTTGCGTTGGGTCTTCATTGCTGCATGTGGGCTTTCTCTAGTTGCAGCGAGTGGGGGCTTCTCTTCGTTGCGGTGCGTGGGCTTCTCATTGCAGTGGCTTCTCTTGTGGAGCACGGGCTCTAGGCGTGTGGGCTTCAGTAGTTGTGGCATGCAGGTTTAGTAGTTGTGGCTCGTGAGCTCTAGAGCGCAGGCTCAGTAGGTATGGTACATGGGCTTAGTTGCTCTGCAGCATGTGGGATCTTCCCGGACCAGGGCTTGGACCTGTGTCCCCTGCATTGGCAGGTGGATTCTTAACCACTGTGCTACCAGGGAAGTCCTGTCCTATTTCTGACCTACTTTTAATTTTAAATTTTGTCATTTTTTCAGAAGTTTTACTTTTTAAACAGAATGTTACCTTAATATTTTTATCTATTGTGTAAACTTTAATGATTAAAAACAATTACTTCAAATATAACACTTTCCATTTCTATTGCCAATTAAAATTTATGCCACTTTTAGGAAGGTATTTCACCAGTATGGAATTTTTTGCCTGTATACAATAAGGTATGAATCTGAATGTGTGTCTTTCCAATTAATACTCAGTTTTGCCACCAACTTTTATTAATTTTTACCTATATCATCATTTGGTGTGTTGTATTTGTATGAGTATATGTGAAGTTGCCTGTATATAATAAACACTGTTTTAGACTGTTAGTGTATACGGCAATTATGTTTATTTATGTAAGTATCTATTGAATATTTTCCTTCATATCAAACAAATATAATTATCGTGTTAACTTAAATTTTAATATTTGGTAGAGAACAATCAGTGTGCCATTTTGAAATATTATTTTATTGTTTCCACACATTTTCTTTTCTGGGTAAATTTATGATCCTTCTGAAATTTTGTTTGAAATTGCTTAATATTGAAATTTTAATTGAAAATTAATCTGGGGAGAATTTTCAAATTTCTGCTATTAAGTTTTCTAAAAAAGAACCATTGATCGTCTTCATACTGTTCAAGTTTATATTTTTTAAATTTAGTGATCCTGAGTACATCACTAAATATTTTAGTTTGGGCCAAAATAAATGGGAATTATTACTGTCAAATTTTTGTTGTATTTGCAATCACAATTGATTTTCAGGCTGATTCTTTTATTTATTCAGAGATGCGTATGTATTTATCCAGAAAATATTTATTTTGCTCAGACTATGTATTAGTTGCTGTTCTTAACATTGAGGATATTGCATTCCACTTGGGGAGAGATGAAAGAAATAATGAATAAACATCATAGTACCAGAGAATAATAGTGGTGCACAAGAAAACAAAGAAGGATATGAAGAGAATTATTCCAGATAGGGGTATTTTGAATACAACGATCAAGGAAAGACTCCCAGAGGTTTTCATAGTTTGCATTTCATTTCTAACATTTTAATTGGAATTGTTTATGGTTTTTAATCTCTTTTCTTCTAGTTAATAATCTATAATTCTACATTTAAAGTATTTTTATTCTAATTTAATTCAAGGCTCAACCCTGCTCAAACACTGGATAAAGCTTAGAGGTTTTTGTAGTTTAGTTTTGTTTTTGTTTTTATGATTCTAGGCTATGATTCTCATCTTCCTGTTTGGTTAATATGCTGATATAACTATTGGATCTTCATCCTATTTCAGCTACCTGTAGCTCTTTTACATGACTCAGATTATATCAACCTTATTAGTGTGATTTATTCTTAGTTAATTTACTACCCAACCCTAAAGTGAGACAGAATTCTTAAATCATTATGCTGCTCTTTTTTCTGAACTTCTACCTTTGACATTTTTTTTTTTTTTTATAAGGAAATGGGTTTTTTTTTTTTAATTTATTTATTTATTTATTTTTGGCTGTGCTGGGTCTTCGGTTCGTGCGAGGGCTTTCTCTAGTTGCGGCAAGTGGGGGCCACTCTTCATCGCGGTGCGGGGGCCACTCTTCATCGCGGTGCGCGGGCCTTTCACTATCGCGGCCCCTCCCATTGCGGGGCACAGGCTCCAGACGCGCAGGCTCAGCAGCTGTGGCTCACGGGCCCAGCTGCTCCGTGGCATGTGGGATCTTCCCAGACCAGGGCTCGAACCCGTGTCTCCTGCATTAGCAGGCAGATTCTCAACCACTGCGCCACCAGGGAAGCCCGACATTTTTTTCTTAAAATGTTTATCACTTTATTGCATTGAAGGTGTACTGAAATGATAATAATAATATCTACTAATAATAATTTAGGTATCTGCTAGACACTCTTTTGAGTGTTCCACATATTATGTTAATCACTTAATGAAATAGATTAATGGATGGCATCGTTACCCAGGTTTACACGTGAGGAACTCAGAAAATTGGAGTAACTTAAGATAGTATCATAGCTTCTACACTACTGTGGATCTCACATGCTAAATGAAACATTGACACCTGAGAGCATAATTTTTAGTTTCACTCTATATTTCCTTTGAAAATATAGACTATTTGAATATATAATATTTTTAGGACTTCTGATTTAAAATTGAGTCTAGAAACAAGATCCTTACACAATCTATTTTAACATTCACTTAAATAACCATTAAGGTAGAATGAAAATAAGGAAAGGAAAATAAAATAATGAAAGAAATGAGCTCAAAAATAATAAAAATGAGAAAGAAAGAATCCAGGAAAATATCTGGTAATTCTAAAACCAACTAAACTCTATTAAAGAACAGTATACCCATTTTGCTTTTTGACATTGGATTTCACCTCATAAAATGGATGCTTCTAAATATATTTTTTAAATGTAAGGAGAGGAATTAAGCACTCTTCACGTCCCTAACTTAAAAACTAATTGCTTAAAACAAATGGAAAGTGAGGTAGCTATTCTCTACTGTGTGGATGCAACTTTTTGATCCATGTAAAGCCTTCGTCTCTTCTATATCTTTCCACATCCATTTAGGTTTTTAAGTCCCAGAAAACAATGGTGGGAGATGGAAGTAGATAGAATGACTGACATGAACATGTTACATCCTGGAAAGAGTTCCAGGTAGATTTGCGTGTCAGGAAGGTAGAATTTTTGTCTGTTTTATTACCGATAAATCCCCATTATTTAGCATATGGAAGACACTAACCAAAATTTTGAATAAAAGGTATAAAGCAGTGTAGGTGATGTTGGAAACATGTCAGCTCTAGACACTAGAGATTTCAGTATTCCTTTATTCTGCACTGGAATATTAAGCCATCAACAGTAGAAGCCTTCACTCTTATAGAGCAGAAGAGGAAAACAATCTGGGAGTCTTCATCCAGCAACTCTTCATATTTAGATTCGTGAAACAATTTTGACTTCAGCCAATCCTCATACCCATTTCCACAGACCAACAATGGCTAGTAGTTCACCGATCAAGGACAAGTAAAGAATGAAAAAACTAGATGCAGTAAACAAACTGTAAAAATAATGTAAAGAGAAAGCTATATTGAAAACTCAGAAGAACATGTGTATTGAGTTCTATGAATTTAAATAAATTTTTCATATTTTTAAAATAAGAATATTTGTTCTCTCTGAAACAGAAGCAGAAAATTATAAGAGAAGTTCAATCAAAATTAGAAGGAAAAACAATAGGAAACTAAAAATGCGATTTCAGAATTAAAACCACTTTAGAAGTAGTAAAGCATTGAGTTGGCAAAGTGGCAATTTGAATTAGTGCTAGGCAAAGAACATCTTCCAGAACACATTAAAACATAAAAATACTTCAGAAAAAGAAGAAAATAATAGATTTGGAGAATATGACTTGAAATTGAGGATACTCACTGGAGTTATTTATATGTGCTCTCTAGTTTAGGGAGCTAATTTTTCTGCATATTGAATTTGCTGACTCTCAAGTTAGTTCATTTCCTCATGTGGTTAGGAGACTTTGCTTGTGATCTTTTCTTTACTAGGGTTGACAGTATGTCTGTATGTGTGTGTGTGTGTGTGCTTTTGTGGAGGTGTTTGTGAGTATGTATTTTTTGTAGGAGTTCCCAGCTGAAAGTTGATGTTTTAATTTACTTCTCACTAGGTATCAGGCTTTGTACATATTCTAGTCAACTTTTAAATTAATTCCTAGGTTTACTTAGAACAATCCATGTAGAAAGGTGGTATAAATTCAGACCTTATCTAACACCTTTTCATAGCATAGACCAAGGCTAATTGATGGCATTAATCTAATTTCCATACAGAGTGAACTCTCAATTTTCTCTGATGATCATATATTTTATTTATAATAAAGTTTAATAAGAAATATTATTTTTAAATATGTAGACTCATCTGATTTTATAAATAGCTTAGAAAAGCACATAATAAAAGGTAGTCATTTCTGGTGATGGTTATAAAACATCTAGTGATTTATACTTTTCTCCATTTTTTATAATTTCAACAAGCATCATTTAATAAACAGGAAAGCTATTATTTTAAATGCACATTAATATGCTTTTACCATCAATTCCAAATCTATGCACACACTTCAATGAAATATTTGAAAATTGTGTTGAGAGTTAATTCATTCAGCATGTATTTATTGAGGTTTACTAAGTGGTGACCACTGTGACAATAGCTGAGATACAGAGGTAAAGAGGGGAGACAAGATCCCTATTCTCATAAGATTCCAAAATGGTGTGGTAAAAAGATAATAAATGCAAATAAATATTCAGTTCTATTTCTAAAATTGGGATATATAATGCAATTTAAGAGTATAAAACAGGCCTAACTAACTTGGCTCAAGATTCATCTATACTTCCTTTCAGGAGATGTCATTTAAACTGACACTTGATTTATGAATAGGAGTTTCCCAGGAAAAGTCAAGTGGCCTAGTTCTATTCTAAACTAGTCCTTTTGTTTTTGAGTAAGTTACCTAATGTCTCTAAACTTCTGTGACCTAATCTGTAAATATACCAAAGCATTATATTTAATCTACCTACTGCACAAAATTGTTGTGAATATTAAGTTAATATTTTAGTCTGTGCAGGCTGCTATAACAAAACATCATAGGTTGGGTGGTTTAAACGACAGAAATTTATTTGTCATAGGTCTGGAGGCTGGTAAGTCTAAGATCAAGGTTCTGGCAGAGTTCCATTTCTGGTGAAGACTCTTCCTGGCTGCCTCTCACTGTGTCCTCACATGGCAGAGAAAGAGGCAGAAAACTCTGGTGTCTCGTTCTCTTCTTATTCCTATCGTATTAGGGTTCCTCCCTTTTAACTTCTTTTAACCATAATCCTTAAGGTTTAGGACCTCCTTAAAGGTCCTATCTCCAATACACTCACATGGAGGGTTAGGACTCCAACGTATGAATTCGAGAGCAATATAATTCAGTCCATAGTGATCACTTTTTTTTTTTAACTAGTCGGTTGACAAAGATTGTATAAGATTTTCAAGAGTATTAGCTACTATTCTAGGTGTTGGTAGCTGGGATAATACCAGTGGAGGTGTTATTATATATAGCCAGAACAACATGTGTGAAAGCCCTGAGGTGGGAAGAAGTTTGACCAGTGTAATTGGAAAATGGTGAAAACTGGTACGCTGATTAAGAGAATGGCAAGGCAATCGGGTCAATTCATGCAGTACCTGGTAGGACCTGAAAAGATTTCGAAGTGTTTACAATTGTCGGTCCCTCTTTATCTGTGAGGGATTGGTTACAGGACTGAAGGTATATGCCAAAACCCAGGATGCTCAAGTCCCATAGTTGTCCCTGTATCACAGGTTCCACATCTGCAGATTCAACCAACAACAGATCTTGTAGTACTGTAGGTTTTTTTTTTTTTTTTAAAGTGTATATGTGGACCCTCCTAATTCAAACTCATGCTTTCTAATGGTCAAATGTAAATCTTGGGGAAAATAGACAGCAATTAGGGAGGTAACAACATCAAGACTGAATTTGAAGATGACTGACTCCATATAAGAAATGCATTGAAAGAGGGGGAAAGCATTTATGCTATAGGACCAAATATAGGAGAGTAATAATGGGGATTTAGGGTTATCAGAAAGCATATGAGGTATTCCTATGCTGAAAGAAACAATTTAAAGTTCAGTCATTGAGGAATGGTTGTATCAATCTTGCTATATCAAATTTTAACATTTTTGTATACTTTAAAGATGATTTTTAGTAGTAGTTTAAAAATAATTGAATAGCAGAAAAGTTTTCACAAAGCCATGCTAAGCTAGGGAGATAATATTTAAAACAATGTTTTTAAGTTTGTAAATTTTTTTATACATCTACGAATGCTACAGGTGCATAGGCACATGTAAAATATTACAAATATTTATGAACAATATGGCACAGTTAAAAAGAAAATGAGTAAAATATAAATGTGAAATATTGCATATTTGTTATCAATTTTAATTATGAAAATAGCACTTAAACTATTAATAATTGTTATCTTGGGAAAGACTAATTATAAGAATGCTTTATTTTTTTCATCTGCTTTTTGTACATCTCCAAATGTTTTATAGTATTTATTATGTTACTAGGTATTACACATATTGTATATCTATCTTGATTTTATGGCCTTGATGAGACTAATGAAGTTAAAAAGTAAAGCAAAAAACAATAATTCAAACAAGAATTTTTTTAAGTTGTGATTTTTAAATTTTCTACTCTGATTACATTATTACAATGCTGAAATTATCGATATCTCACAAAGGTAGGAAAATGTTATGTATTAATGTGGTGGAAAAGAAGCTCAAGGTTTGATACAGAAAGAACTGTAATTGATTCTAAATGTTCTACTAGATAGGCATGGGGTTTTTACCAGGTTAACAAGCTTCATTTTCATTATCAGTGAATAAATGAGAAAATAAGCCCCACTCTACCTATTGCATGTGGGTGTTGTGTGGAAGATTTAAAATAATGTGTGAAAGTTACTTGAAAATTATTTATTATGCAAATCTAAAAATCCTTGTTTTGGCAATGAAATTAATGATCACAGGGAGGCAAAGAAAACAATAAATAAATTATATTGAAAACTTGAAACAAATGATTAAGCAGTATATGAGGAAAGCCAAACACTAAATAACTTTCTTTTCTTTGGGGTTAACTAATATCTCATACTCATGTAGTCCTAATAATCACTAACAAATTAGTTAACTTTCTCCCTAATGGCTTGAAAAAAACAGGCCATTTGATCAAGGACTTCATTAGTAGATTTTAAATTATTTTTATTGTAGCACAGTATATTATTAACTCAACATAAGTAGACCAGAAATAAACTAGATCTACTCAGTTTAGATCTAAATCACACCCATATTTATTAATAATTAATAAACATCATTTAATAATATGCTAAGTGTATGCAAATATGTGTACACTTGGGGTAATTATAGTGGATATAACAGATAAAAAGAATGGTTTAAAAAAGTTTATAATAATGAAAGGGCATTTAAGTAACATTTATCTCTGAGTCTCTTGGTAGTCAGAGCAAAACTGAAAAATTAATTAGCATCATGCATTTCTGTTGTCGATGAAAATTGTGTGGCTTTAAATTGATTTCTTCAAGTCTCTCATAATCATACAATGTTCTGCTAGACGTCTAAAAATATGCGTGTAAATTCCTGAATTTCTCTTTTTACTAAGTGTGATCAAGAATGACAGGAAATTCTCTTTGCAAACTCACATGGGGACAGATCAGTAGTGTGAAAGAAAGAATGTCCATCCTGTTGCATCTGGTGCTGGCTTCTCTTGCCCTTGATTTTAGTTTCTTCCTTAACCTTTCTGGGCCCAACCTAACCCAAAACTCCTTCAGAGGCCCCAAAATGACTTTAACAGGGGACCATTTATTTTCTGCATCCTATTTCAGACTTAATAGCCTTAATACTTTTGAGGGGCCTAAAGTAATTTCTTTAATTTGTTCGTGGTCAATCAAGCAGAAATCTATACATGGCTCATTTTCTGCAAAATGAACAGCATCAGATTAAGATATCTAAATGCTGTAAGGGTTGAAAAAATATAGATCCTTGTTTTGTGTGACATTGGAAAGTAAACACTAATCTCCAAAATGAGTTTGAAGAAATACCATATCATATCTCTCATGTGTTACTTAGCATGTTTTGCAGTATCAACTATCAAATTCTTTAAAATGTTTCTAATTTTTCTGCTAATTCTTTTAACTGGCACACAAGTAAATGATTACCATAACAAATAGGTAAAGCCCCATGGGTTACTCATTATAATTGTATCTCTATTAATTCCACATGGATTTCTCACCCTATCAACATATACATTCAAGTAATGTATCCTTATGCTTGTGACAACAACTAATTTTTTTAAAAAAGAGTTTTGAATAGAATATGGAGAATCTATTTGTAGTAAATAAATACTTTTTCTCCCATAAACAAATCTTTTAAGATAGGCATTTGACTGATTGACATAAAACATCATTGTCAAAATAATTATGTCTTTTTTGCAAAGTACTAATCATTCAATCAGTACATTTTAATGTAGTGACAGGAAGATTTCTGAATTTGATTTACTTAAATTTTTCTCACCATATGTAAATTTATTTCTTCTGTCACACTTTTTTTTTTTTTCTGGAAATGGATAAGTAAAACAAAACAAAACAAACTTTACCTAACTGTTTACTTTTAAGAGTTATATTATGCTCCTTGCTTTCAAGAGCCATCATGGAAAAAGGCACGATAGATTGTCACTATATTATCTTTAGCTATAGAACCGACAAACCATTTAATAATATCAAAAGTAAGATTTCCTACGTTCAAAGATTTAGTTTTCTGTTCAAGTTAGATCTTAGCTGATTAGTTAGGTGTATCTGACTGAAACATGCTTTTTATCTTCCTTTTCTGTGTGCTGCCTTGCATAGAATTCAGCTGAAACATTTTAAAACCATGGAATTATTACATAGCTAGTATATTGAGTCAATTAAATGGGTACTGAGAAATATGTGCTATTTCTTTCAATCTGTTCACTTTTCAACCAAAGAAAAAAGGGTGAACAATTGTCTGCGAAGTATTTGCTGGCTGTCCTTTGACTTATAAATTAAGAATAAATTTAGACAGAATCAAACTTATGTTTTCCCAAATTATGTAATAGTTATTCAGCAAATTTTTCTAATATTAAAGCACTTAAATTTATCATTTGGAAGCCATAATATCAGAATATTGATTATGAACATGCAAACAATACATCTTTTTTGAAAGAATGGGGAAAAATACAGCCAACAATTATTTATCTACTTTCAACACCTAATTCTACCAATTTCATAATTACAGCTAATATTTATTGAGCTCCTATGTGCTACTCATGATGCTAGGTACATAATGTGATCATTTTGCTTCATGTTGATAGTAATTCGATAACAGTGTTACTAGGCTAGATTATTATCCTTATTTTACATATGAAATTACAGACACCTGTAAAGATGAGATAGTTTGTCCAAGATCACTCAGGTCAGAAGTAGGTGCTGAGGGACTCAGCTGGCTGGGACCCCCTAAACCCCTTCTGGGAGAAAACTGGAACTAACTCTGCCCTACCTCCCTGCACTAACCAGCTTTGAGGATGGCAGTGAAGAGCCCTGGAAGGGAACGCACTTCCCATGTGACTCTCACATTGACCATTAAAGTTATTTTATTTTATTTAAATTTATTGATGTATAGTTGATTTACAATGTTGTGTTAATTTCTGCTGTACAGCAAAGTGACTCAGTTATGCATATATATATGCTTTTTCATATTCTTTTCCATTATTGTTTGTCACAGGATATTGAATATAGTTCCCTATGCTATACAGTAGGAACTTGTTGTTTATCCATCCTATATATGTTTGCCTCTGCTAATCCCAAACTCTCAATCCTTCCCTCCCCTACCCCCTTCCCCTGGCAACCACAAGTCTGTTCTCTATGTCTATGAGTCTGTTTTTATTTTGTAGATATGTTGATTTGGGCTGTATTTTAGATTCCACACATAAGCGATATCGTATGGTATTTGTCTTTCTCTTCCTGACTTACTTCACTTAGTATGATAGTCTCTAGGTCCATCCATGTTGCTGCAAATGGCATTATTTCATTCTTTCTGATGGTTGAGTAATATTCCATTGTATATATATAACACATCTTCTTTATCCATTCATTTGTTGATGGACATTTAGGCTGTTTCTATGTCTTGGCTATTGTAAATAGTGCTGCTATGAACATAGGAGTACATGTATCTTTTCAAATTACAGTTTTGTCTGAGTATATGCCCAGGAGTGGGATTGCTGGATCATATGGCAACTCCATTTTTAGTTTTTTGAGGATCCTCCATACTGTTTTCTATAGTGACTGCACCAATTTACATTCCCACCACAGTATAAGAGGGTCCCCTTTTCTCCACACCCTCTCCAGCATTTGTTGTTTGTAGACTTTTTATTGATGGCCATTCTGACTGGTGTGAGGTGGTACCTCATTGTAGTTTTGATTTGCATTTCTCTAATAATTAGCGATGCTGAGCATTTTTCATGTGCCTGTTGGCCATCTGTATGTCTTCTTTGGAGAAATGTCTATTTAAGTCTTCTCCCCATTTTTTGATTGGGTGGTTTAGTTTTTCATTGTTGTGTTGTATGAGCTGTTTGTATGTTTTGGAAATTAAGCCCTTGTCAGTCACATCATTTGCAAATATTTTCTCCCAATCTGTAGGTTGTCTTTTCATTTTGTTTATGGTTTCCTTCACTGTGCAAAAGCCTACAAGTTTGATTAGGTCCCATTTGTCTATTTTTGCTTTTATTTCTATTGTCTTGGGAGACTGACCTAAGAAAACATTGGTACGATTTATGTCAGAGAATGTTTTGCTTATGTTCTCTTTTAGGAGTAACAGACCCTTTGTTAAATTCTCCTGAATATACCTGAATCATTCTTAATGCTTACACACAATTTCCTGAGAATTGAAGAGAGAGAGATCAAATTGGTGTGTTGTTACAAAAGCTGTAGTTCCCAGAAAGATTTGCTGGTCTCTCCAGTATTGTAGCCATTAGCTACATGTGTCTATTGAACACTTGAAATTGAAATGTGCTTTAAATGCTTCAAGTGAATAGTTGAAGTTGAGATGTGCTTTAAGTGTAAATCCACACTGAATTTCAAAGACTTAGTATGAAAAAAAGTAAAATATATCAGCAATACTTTAAAAATCTAATTACATGTTGAAATAAAAACATTTTGGAAATAGTGGCTTAAAAAATGTATTGATAAAATTAATTTATTTAATGTACTAGATATTTTGGTGGCTGCTTTTTGCTGTTAAGTTGGTTCATATATGTATTGTTTCTGCATATACTTTTGTATTCTTATGTACATTTTGATTTGCCCCAAAGCTCTTACATTTTTAAAGAGCAGAAATTGTCTTCTATTTAATTTTTAATAATTCATCTGCTGGCCTGAAATACTAAAGACAGGCTGGCACATGGCTCTGTGATAAACTGGCTGTGGGTGGCGATCACTTCCCTCCTTCCTTGGTGGTGTAATCTCATGATTATATTTGGGCAATCCTCCCTTTTCTAAACAACCATAGGGAACCAGTCATAAAAATGCCATTTTCCTTAACAGTGATTTGTTTATATCTGAGCCAATGATGCAGTGCAATCCAAAAAGTTTTTTTTTTTAAAGATTTATTGTTTTTTTTTTTTTATAAATGTATTTATTTGTTTTTATTTTTGGCTGTGTTGGGTCTTCGTTGCTGTGCACGGGCTTTCTCTAGTTGCGGCAAGCGGGGGCTACTCTTCATTGCTGTGCACAGGCTTCTCATTGGTAGCTTCTCTTGTTGCGGAGCACGGGCTCTAGGCAGGCATGCGGGCTCAGTAGTTGTGGCGCACAGGCTCAGTAGTTGTGGCTCAAGGGCTTAGTTGCTCCATGGCATGTGGGATCTTCCCGGACCAGAGATCGAACCCATGTCCCCTGCATTGGCAGGCGGATTCTTAACCACTGCGTCACCAGGGAAGCCCCAAAAAGTTTTTTTGAGAGCAAGCCTGGTGAGACGATTTGGGGATTTTTTTAGTATAAAGAGATTAATATGGTGGGGAAAGGTAATTAATTCTTCATTGATTGGGTACTTTTCTTGGTTAGGATGCCTGGAGCTGTGACATACACCCTCCTGCATCACAATGAGGTTAGCTAAGTTGACACAGTAAGATTCAAAGGAACCTGGGTTTCTGATGTCATTAGTTTTATTTTCTTTCTTCTTTATTTATTCATTCATTTATTAGTTATTTTCTTTATTCTTTATATATCCGTACATTGTCATGCATTTCCAAAATAAAGATGAAAATTGAGCAGTTTTAGATGGTGATCAATATTATCTAAAAATGATAGGGCCTGGATTTACTGTAAACTGTTATTAAAAAAGTATAAGATTATCTCATTCATAGATTTTCATTAACCCTAATAGTCATATATTTTATAGTTTTATCCTAAACATGCTGCAACTCCTGACGGTGTATAGATTCCAGTTGTATCTAACATCACCATGCCTTATATGTTTCATTGTGTATTTTCCTGATAATTATGTATATTCTTATTGTATTTCTCTGTCATTCATTTGGAACATTTTTTCTTTATTATATATATGCTTTTTTATATCTATGGTTTTGATTTCTTCTGATCATCTTAACTCGCCTCTATTTAAGAGCTGAGTTATTTGCTCCATTTGATAGGTTTTGATATTTATTCCCCAAACCCTTAATCATTCCCAGCCTGTGATCATACTTTTGCTTTGCATGCAAAGAGTGTTAAGCTTCTTTTGCTTATTTGTTATTAACAAAAATAATATTTTACCTTACAAAGTAAGCTTATAACATGTACAATGCACACAGCAAGTCAGCCTGATACAAATATGGTAGTTGAGGAAAAAGGAAGGGGTCTTTTCCATTCCTCTGCTTTAATCAGAATTACTTGCACTAAAGAAAAACAAAGTGGTTCTGAAGGACATAGGGGCAGGACAGGAATAAAGACGCAGATGTAGAGAATGGACTTGAGGACACGGGGAGGAGGAAGGGTAAGCTGGGACAAAGTGAGAGAGTGGCATGGACATATTTACACTACCAAACATAAAATAGATAGCTAGTGGGAAGCAGCCGCATCGCACAGGGAGATCAGCTTGGTGCTTTGTGACCACCTAGAGGGGTGGGATAGGGAGGGTGGGAGGCAGGGAGACACAAGAGGGAGGAGATATGGGGATATATGTATATGTATAGCTGATTCACTTTGTTATAAAGCAGAAACTAACACACCATTGTAAAGCAATTATACTCTAATAAAGGTGTTAAAAAAAGAAAAGAATTACTTGCACAGATTACCACATTGGTTTAGGAAGTCAGGCACTTTCCCAAAATCACAACTCTGGAGTCATTCATTGTAGACAAACCTCAGAAAGACCTTCAGCCTGAAGACATACCATAAAAACATAAACAGCCTCCTAAGCTGATCTCATTGCCTCTATTCTTATATAACATCTAGCCTGCTCTTATACTATAAAGTTAAGTTTCTAAAAAATCAAATTTAATCCTGTCTTTTCTTATGTTTAAGATATTTCACCTTTTTCATTCATTTCATAATAAAATTGAAAACCATATCATTAAATCCAAGGGCTTTCATAATCTGAACCTTTTGATAATTCTAGCGTCATTTTTCAATAATTGCACTCCCTGAACTCTGTACCTTTGCCAGATTCAGTGGATGTTAGCTGTCTGACATCCCATGGCCTCTCACCTTGTGGTGTTTGTCTATGATATTTGTAACAATTTCCCAATCCTGGCTCCTCATGGTTATGCTCAATTAATTTTTCCTTACTCGTGTGACATCAATTCCTTCACAAATCATTTCCTGAAATGATATGACCAGAATAGTTCTTTCTTTTATTTCTGCCCAAAGTACCGTCTGCTACCAAATGTACTTTTACTTGTGTTGAGGGGAGAGTTCATAAAATAGCTATTTATTATTTGTCTTACCAGTTGTTACATATCTGGTACCTAGTTTTTATTATTTTTAGAGAGAGAAATTGACATTTAAACATTTCAAGGATATTCTAATTTCTAGTAGCATAATCATCCTGGAAAGAATTATTTGAATGATAGCTTTCAGTTATGCATATGTGAGAAATGTAGACTAGACAGATCAGCCATTAAGTCAGAAGTTTTACACTAGATACTATTTTTATAAGTCAGTGCCTGTGCCACAAGAGTAGTTACAAATTTTGCTGTCACACTTACCTTAGAGCCTCCATTATTCTGGAGAAAGCCTGGAATGCAGAAGCCTGCCCTTGCTTCTCTCTCATTGTCAGAGGATTTTAAGATTACCGGGATGAGGTGGCCCAATCTGCATAAGGGCCAATGAATGCCCTGGGAGAAAAAATTTCAAGACTTCTACCACACCACTTTTGAGATTCAATTTCATTAGACTATGTCTGGTGCATTGATATGATCTGGAGAAATGAGCCAGGATGATAAGTATAGGCCCAGGAGCTTCTAAAGGGGAATTCACCGTAAAAGAGAAAGGAGTCTGGACTGGTATCGTAAAAGATTGCTAAGAGCCAACCATTCTGGGGCTATAGGTAAGTATATTGTAAAGAACGTGGTGGAGTGTATCAAAATGTAAAAACTGAGAGAGTTGTATCACAAAAGTAAGACACCTTGGAATCTCAGGTCGATTTGGTTAAAGTGAGAACAGCACCCAATCGATCTTATAGGATCTTTCAAATTAAAATTGCCATATATGAATGCTAGATTTAAAAAAATTAAGTGAAGTGAGAACAATCAGAATTGATTCTTTAAATAGGACATATAGAAATAAAGCACTCAAATATAAAGAATAACCTGAGTTTTAAGTCTCTGGTTTGGGTGAAAATTACCGCAGCTGCATCCTTCTTCTTGGACTATCAAGGCGGTGGTCTCAGCTTTGGTTTCAGCAACCTGGTATGGGAAAGCAGCTCGTCTGAACCAGTCCTTGATTTCTTGGCTTTATCCATGTGGAAGAGAGAGAGAGAAAAGAAACAATGTCATTACAATAGGGATCACAGTTGTAATGATATAAAAACTGATTTTTTAAAAAATTCAGTCCTGTAAATATTGTTTAATAAAGAATTTCAAAATACACGTATATTTATTTTTCTCTACCACAGTGAGCAGAGATCATCTTTGTCTTATCAGTTGTTACGTATCTGGTACCTATACATAGTCTAGATCTGAGCAGACACTGAATAAATATCTGTGAAAACAATGAATGGTGTAACATATTTTCTGAATCTAAGATGCCTTAGAGTTTTTAAGATGACTATAATTAAACTATAGCTTTGATGAAAACAAGAACTAAATACTATCACATAAAATATATTTATAAATTATAAAACACATATTCCCTTTAGAAAAATTTTAAAAATAAAAAATATATCATTGATAATTAAGAAAAAATGCTAAGTAATTTGGCTAAAATAAAACTTCCTGGCACGTAGAATACACAGCACAAAAATGCAAATCTGGTAACTTCTGTTTCAGAACCGAAATATGATCCATCACTTAGAAGTTTTATAAATGTTTAAAATCCCATTTGTATCATCTCATTTCAATTTATAAACTAGATAAAGAAAAGTGAGATTCAAGGGACTATTTTATGAAGCTTGTGCACTTCTCTAGGTGTATATGGAAGTGAAAATATGGTCCCCTTTGGTTGAGTAGTTTCTGAATTCCCCAATTGTTTCATTGAACATATTTGTTATCAAGAGAAATTTAGCTTTTTAACTATAAGAAATCATTTAAAAATTATACTCAGAGACCTGAACCAAGAACTTCTACGCTAAGCTGGAGACGGGTATTTTCTCTCCTAGTTTGTGGAGCTGAAAGACCCTCTTCTCTGCATCTTGCAAGAATTTCATGCAGAAATTATTAGAGCCCAAGTGCTAGAACACCTCACAACTCCTACCCATCACATTATATCATCTGCCTACCTATGATGTAATTTACTAAGAAAATATCATTGCCTACCATGGAACAGAAAGACAAGTTAGACAAAGCTCATGCTTATAGGAAGTATAGCGAACTAAATATTAATAAGAAATGTTGTTTTGATGGAGAAATGTCACCAGCAAGATGGTGGAATATGAGTTTTCTGCTGTCATTCCCTCATAGAGCATTGACTTTGACTACCACCCACAGACAAGTGTACCTTTGTGGGGGTCTGGGAGCTCAGCAGAGAAGTTCCAGCACACTGATGGGGCAAAAAAAAAAAAAAATCAGAGAACAGACACATTGAAGAGGGTAAGAAGAACAGATTCACTTTATCCACATCATCCCTCCTTCCATAGCAGCACAGCTCAGTGTCAAGAGACACAACCTCAGCCTGTGATTTCTCCCATGGCGGAAAGTGAGAGAGTAGCAAGTGAGAACTCAGCTTCCCAGACATGTGGGATGCTGGCCAAATATCCACTTCTTTCTTTCCTCACCACCAGTAATGAGGCAAGCCATGAGTAGCATGGCTGTGGATTGTGAGAGACTGAGAGTAACCAGGCTTGGAAAACATCTAAGGGCTGTGCATCCTACTAAACACATCATGGACCCAGTCAGGGAACCTGACCACAAACTGCTTGGGACACTTTGCCTATAGACCCCCCAACTAGGCTACAGGAACCCTAAATGCTCTGAGTGTCTCACTCATCATCCCACCTCCCACCCATGGCAGACTTCCATGCACCACTATGGATAATGAGTGAGTCTTTGCAGATGGCTCATGAACACATGCAGAAAGCCAGCCCACTCTGTGGGATTGGGAGAAGGCACACAAAATTAAGAATTTAAGGGCATTACCCTATCAAAACCAAAAGCCTCTGAACCTAGCCTGGCCTTGAGGGATTGAGAAAAATCATACAATTTAAGAATTCTCGCACCAGAGGGAATAAGTGTTTGGGGGGTGGGTGAATCCATAGAACAGGCCTGAGAGATGGTCAGAAGCTCTAGCTAGCCTGATTGGTGAAGGTAATTTTATTCCCAAAGGGAATCAGTAAGACTGGAAGAGATGACTATTTCTTTAAATGTGAAGACAGCAACATAAGATTTCAAGGAGCATGAAAAATTAAGAAAATATGACATCACCAAGAGAACATAACAATTTTCCAGTAACAGATCTCAAAGAAATGGAGGTCTACAAATTTCCTGACAAAGAATTCAAAATCATTATTTTAAGGAAGCTCAGCAAGCTACCAAACTGCAAATAAATCAGGAAAACAAAACAAGAACAAAATGAGTAGTTCAATGAAGAGATAGAAATCATAAAAAGAACAAAACAAATTCTGGAGTTGAAGAATACAATGAATGAAATGAAAAATACAATGGAGTACATCAACAGCAGATTTGACCAATCAGTAGAAAGAATCTGTGAACACAGATACAAATTATTTAAAATTATAAAATCAGAGGAGAATAAAGAAAAAAGAATGCCCATTCTAAGCACTTCTATTCAACATACTACTGGAAGTCAGAGCAATTAGGCAAGCAAAGAAATAAAAGTCATCCAAATGAGAAAGGAAGAAGTAAAATTGTCTCTGCAGATGGCATGATCTTATATATAGAAAAGCTTAAAGAAACCAGCAAAATATGTTGGAACTAATCAATCAATTCAGTAAAGTTGCAGGATACAAATTTAACTTAAAAAAATCTGTTGCATTTCTGTACACTATAAACAAAATTAAGATGCATATACTGTTACTGATGTCACAATTTTTTTTGCCATCTTTCTAAAGAATTTTTCAAAACCTAGATATTTCCTGAGTTCAATAGTGACCTAGTACAACACATCCATATTCTCTTTCTTTCTCTCTCTCTCTGTCTCAGTCACACACACACACATACACACAAACACAAGTCTCCATTACTTCTGACATTCAGAATCTACTTAGCGAAAGATAAGTCAATATAGTTACATCTAATGCCAATGCCACACCCACACCCAACAGAATGAGGATCCATCTCACATAGCATGTATTTATTACATTTACTTTTTTTTTCCTCTGGCCACGTGCCTTGCAGCATGTGGGATCTTAGTTCCCCGACTGACCGGGGATTGGACCCACGCCCCCTTCATTGGGAGCACAGTCTTAACCACTGGACCGCCAGGGAAGTCCTTAGCATGTATTTATTAAAAGCTAACTGTTATCTCATACCATGCTAGTCGCTCCAGGGAACACAAAGTCAACAGAAGTTACTTGAATAGTCACTCAAATTATTTCAAATGCAGTTAGACAAAGACAGGACATACTGTATATTATTACTATTATACCTGGTGGAAAATGATTAAACCAGCTCTTGATATAGTATAGCCATTGATCTGAACTCTCTCTGTCCCTTGAGGGGCATCAGGAAATATGTGAGGTTGCTAGAGGTTGTCATAGTCACAAAGAGTGAGGTATACAGTGGGGAGGAAGCAGAGATTCTATATATCTTTCAGAGTATGAGACAGTTCTGTACAGCAAAATATGAAATGATCCAAAATGCCAGTATAGTCCCAGAAATAAATAATACAGACTACTTATATACATACATATATGTATATATATTTGTGTATATTCAATATAACAATTTTATAGCATTTCTTGCCATGTAGAAATATATGAGTTATATATAAATATATGTATTTTACGTGTATATTTTTCCTTCACTATAAAATTAAGGAAAATATCTTGAGAAATTTTATTTCAAGGAAAGAAATTTTACAGAAGAAATTTTAGAGTTTCTTTATATATTTCAAAGAAAAAGAGACAGCAAAGGCTACACAATGTTACTGGTCTTCTAGGAAAAACAAAAGGAGCCAGATTGGGAAAATAATATCTCTATCAAAAATTTAAAAATTGTTTTCAGTGACTACCATTCACCTTACACATACTTACAGAATTCTCTCACCACCCTCCCCTATCACTGGAGTATGCACATTAATGTCTTTTTCTCCAGATAGAAAATTAAGGACATGCCTTCTTATGAAATTGAGCTTGGGTTTCCAGAATGTGGCTGCTGCCCCCTAGGATACTGTGTGGTGTATGGATTGGTCACTGTTTTTGGTGAAAGAAAGCTAAACTTACCTGAACACTGAAGTAAAACACATTCTACATATCTTTCTGCTGCAAATAAGCTTATAGGTATAGTTCTCTGGTTCAGAGAAATGGCCAGCTATGCAGAAGAAACTATGCCAGCTACCTAAATTAATAAACCTATGCTTTCATTCATAAATATAACTGGACAACAAAAAATTAGCAGATATTTAGAAAAATCAGTACAAAAATTTAATTTACCTAGGAAGAATAAGCAGACTGTGGAAGAAATTCAGAGAGGAGACTATAACTTCTTAAAAAAATTAAAATAAGAAAAGAAAAGCAAACAAAACATTCTAATCAGTAAAATTAGAGGAATATGAGAAGATAATATTTCTGCTCAACAAGAACAAAAATTTATGATAAAAGAAATTAGATATCAATAAAATAATTCATAAAAATTTAAAATAAAACTCCCCTATGAGTAAAAAAATTGAGGCTATCTCTCAAAATGAAGAGTTAAAAAGAGGTGCAAAGCATGAGAGGAAATCTGAGGCATAACATATTCCATATCAGAGGACCAACAAAAGACTAATAGACATTCCAGAATAAGAAAATGGGGGGGGAAAAAAAGGCGGAAAGATATAATTGAAGAAAGAGTAGAAGATATCTTCCCAAAGTTGAAACATGTCATGAGTCTATTTTCAACTCTGGTTTTTGATAGAAAGAAATAACTTTCAGGTAAACTACAGTGGAAAAAAAAAAAACTAAAAGAGAATCTAAGAAATCTGAGGAATCTAGAAAGATTCCAGAGGATCCAAGAAAATACCAACCTTACATTATACTAAAATGGAAATAAATGTCAGGCCTAGAGGTAAGAAGATGTTAGAAAAGTCCAAGAATTTTATAATCAAAAACTGATCAAAAACTGAAAGTTCTTAATGATATGGTAACTATGGTATATGTTTTATCTGCCAAAATGAAAATGAAATTTAATTGGATTAACCAGAAAAAAAAAAACACTCAGAAAAGTAATGCATTACTTGAATATAAAGTAAATTAAGACTTGAAATAATTTTTACATTTTATGTAAATGTGGCGTATGGCTTTCATTCTCTGATAGATACCTGTTATATAGTGAGCATTTGATAAATATCTGTTAAAGCACTTAATTAATTAGTTAAATATAAGTAAAGAAAATTCATTTGACGCTGGTGCAAATCATATACGGTTCAAGTATATATATTGTTGAAGAGGCTTTCTGCTGCTCTGTGGATGGAATTGCTGGTTTAGCAGTGAATCGTATTTGCATTGTCAAAGAATTATAAATAATGTATATTCTTGGGCTTCCAGTTTTTACACAATGATCTATAGGCAAGACATAGAACATTGTATTAGAATTATAGAGTTGATTGTAAATGTTTTAAATTTATTGCTAATGTAAATGTGAAAGAATGGAGATTTAAAATTCTATTAGTAAAACTAAAGCTGCCTCTTACCCTAACTGTGTCAGCTTATGGTATACCAGACTGATGCTCAGAGCAGGAGAGAGAAGCATAGAGGAGGAGAAATGCAAAGAGACACTAGTTTCCTCTTCTCATATACTGGAGTGTCAAGCAATGTAATACATAATTGATAGGCCATAATATATAGGTATGCACATATTATAAAAAACCTATACAATCTTTTTTTGATGTTTTTGTTTGTGTATGTGTGTGTGTGTTTCCTGTGGTAACAAATTACCACAAACTTAGTGGCTTCAAATAACACGAGTTTATTCATTTGCAGTTCTGTAGGTCAGAGTCTGGTGTGAGTCCCATGGGGTTAAAATCAAGGTTGGCAGCAGTGTTATATTGCTTTCTGGAAACTCTGGGAAAAGTACTGACTTTCTTGTTTATTCAGATTTTTGGCAGGCCTAAGTTTCTTACCGCTGGAAATGACCAAGGTCACTATTTTCTTGGTATCTGCAGGCAGTCCGCAATTTACAAGCTGTTGCATTCCTCAGCTTGTGGTTTCATTCCTCCATTTTCAAATCCAGCGATGGTGGGTTGAGTTCCACTCACATTTCAAAAATGTCTGCCTCTTTTTTAGTCTCATCTCTCTGACTGAAGCTTTCTTCCACTTTTAAAAGTCGTAATCACATTTAATCTACCTAGATTATCCAGGATAACTTTCTGATTTTATGGCCCATAAACTTAATTCTATCTGCAAAATTCTCTTTGTCATGTAACTTAACATACATGGACATAACACCAGGGTTAGTGTGAGGGTATCTCCGGGGGTCTTACAGGAAATTTCAGTTCAGAAAAGTGCAGAATAATTAAGCAGATGCTGTGAATAATTGACTTTTTTGTTAGGAAGTAGGCAGAGGTATCTACCTCCTTTGAGGAAGCATTCATCATTATTCTAGCATCTAGTTCCTAGCATTCTATGCAAATACCCAACCACGGTACCCAGATATGTTTGGCTAGACTAGTACAGTATCTGTTTTAAGCATAGTTCCTTCATGTTCTCCGAATTGAGTCATCCACTGCTATAGTAATGCTTCATAACAGTCAACTCCCAAATTCTCATTTACTGTTCTCTCATGTTTCTTTGGGTCTTCTGGGGTAGATCCGCTTTAGGCTAGGCCATCAATTTTAAGTCCTGAATCTCCTCTACATATTTCTCATTTGAAAACCCAGGGTCAAGGAACAACAACTAATTGCGTATGTTCTTTTCATAATGACTGGTAGAATACCACCAGGCTGGCAGAGAATGTGTGTGTTGGCTTGTTTTGGGTTTTGTTTATTTCCATTTCTATATTTGTTTTTAACTAAAAACCTTGAATGATACAGAGGATACAGCATTACATGGCTGAATTTTCATTGAATGATTTTGGAACAAACTATAAATGCTTCTTATTGGTTATTTCACTTGAAAAAAAGTAATCCATGGGCGATACTGCTGAGTCACACTATTTGAAGAAGAGGCAGCCTAAAGATATATATATATATATATTAATTTTATTTTATTCATTTATTTTTATACAGCAGGTTCTTATTAGTTATCTATTTTATACATATTAGTGTATATATGTCATATATTTTAAGCATGATCTTAAAATCCTTTTTCTCAGAATAACGTGGTAGTTATTTTTATTATTTTTAATTAATTTTTATTGGGGTATAATTGATTTACAATGTTGCGTTAGTTTCTGCTGTACAGCAAAGTTATTCTGTTACACATATACATATATCCACTCTTTTTTAGATTCTGTTCCCATATAGGTCATTACAGAGTATTGAGTAGACTTCCCTGTGCTACACAGTAGGTTCTTATTAGTTATCTATTTTATATATAGTAGTGTGTATATGTCAATCCCAATCTCCCAATTTATTCCTCCCCCCCTTCCCCCTTGATAACCATAAGTTTGTTTTCTACATCTGTGACTCTGTTTCTGTTTTATAAATAGGTTTATTTGTACCATTTTTAGTAGTTATTTTTTAAAAATCAACAGAAAACTTTTTTGCCCTATTGGAGATCTACTTAATAAGAATATATGGTTGCTGTGCCTGAGATTCTGATTTCAAATTAATTTCTCAATGGCAATTTCCATGCACCTTTTAAAACACCTTATTACTCTTGAACTAATATGCATTCAATTAAGTTACATCATTGCTTTCTTGTAATGAAAGCAATTGATTCCTAATCTTCTAACAAAAACTTTGTTAAACTGTACTATCTTTCATTCTTTAGTCATAGTAAATTATTGTTTTAGGTCATTGTAAAGTATTTATCATGTATTCATATATTTGATCTCATTTTCTCTACTCACAACACTCCTCTGTATTAGGCAGAAGAAAGAATAGTGGATCTAAATTTTTCTACTCTAAATCTCAACCTATAATGCCCAGATGCTTTAGAAAATATTGTAAATTCGTAAGATTCCCCTCAAAACAGAGTGCTTAACTTTAAAATTATCTAACAATTTTTGCTTTGAAAATTGTTTTTATCATAAATTTTAAATATTTAATCTATTTTAGGTTGTAGAATGTAATGTGTAATGGAGAGATGATTGCCTCTTTTTAAAGAAATATCTTTAAAATTACTTTGATGGTGTAGTGGTTAGATGCAAGACAAACATTGGCTCAAATCCCAGCTACTTCACTCACTGGCTGTATGATTAAAAGGATTTACTTAATTCTTAACATTTATCCTTTTTCATCAAAGGAGGTTAAAATAACCATAATATTATAAGAATTACTTTAGAACAGTCATGTAAGCTTTTAGCATATATCCCAACCCCTCAGCTATTATTCCTGTAGCTCTGGCATTTTTTTTTTTTTCCTGTTAATGGCATAGCATGCCATTTAGCCTGACATGAATTTTGAAATAAAAAATAATGTTAAAATCTGAGTATCTGAGTTCAGTTCCACACTTCCATCTAGATTTTAAAGGTGGTGTAGTATATTGCTTAATACTGTGGATCCCAGAGTTAGGGTTTCTTGTTTAATTTTTTACGTTTTCACTTAGAAGATGACTGACTTGAAGAAGTCACTTATCACTCTATTCCTCAATTTCTGCATCTGAAAATTAAAGGAGTAATAACATAAATTAATTTGTAAGGTTATGAATCTTTAAGACATAAATTATGTAGAATGCTTAGGAACATGTCTAAGTTAAGGGGGTCACTCTTGTAAAGTTGGTTCTTATTATACAAATTTTTGTACAAAAGGGAAGTATTTTACTTTTGTGTGATGTCAACATTTGACATTAGGTATAATGTTGTAGTCTTGCCCAGCAGGGATGGGAGATATGAGAAAGAAAATTGGAGAAGTGCTACCAAAAAATCCTTACTAAGTTTTCTTTGGACATAAATGGCTTTATGTCACTGTCAAATATATTTTGAGTGTACAATTATGTTTATGATTCATGAACCATATGAGACCAATGACAATATTATTGCTATAATTTTACTTTGCATTTGCATAGCCCTTTAAAATTTAGAAATCTTATTCAGGTACAAAATTGTGTTTAATATTCACAAGCATAATGTATGAGATGGGTTTACTTAAATATGTTTACTGATAAGAAAACTAAAGCTCAGAAACATTAAATAATTTGATGAAGTTTAAACAAACAGTAAGTGGAAGAGCTTAAATTTAAACTCTGGTCTTCTGACACTCATAAGGGCAAGTTTTTCTTTGGAATCTAAAAGAAAATATTTTATTTAGAGATAGATGTTATCTCACTTTTTATGACAGGAGTAGAATCTCACCATACTAACTTTATGTAAGCCAAAAAATCTCAAAAAACATCCAAAAAAAAAACCTGATAACTATCAACAATGTCCTAAAATGAGGCCATACAGTCTCCAGAAAAATTAAGCCATTTTCTTTGTGACTTCTTTTTTTTGGTTTTTTTTCTCCTTGAGATGAAAAATATTTATACTTATAGCCAGAAAAATTTACCTGCACTATAAAAACATAGGCCATGTGGCCCATTTGGCTCTGCTAGAAAACCTCACATTCATGTAAGCCACTTATTTTACAGATGTACAAAGCAAGCTTTATTTCCTTGTGTCATGGATGAGAAATCTAGCCTGTTGCTTTTAAGAGAAATATACAGCAGATCTGGAGATATCAATGAATACTCCATGTTAAGAGAAGAAATATAATATTTAAAATAACTCAAAAAAAAAAGCTACTAGGCACAAGTACTTTTGGTTTCCCATGTAAAATAAAAATTCTTCCTGAAGTAATTGTGTGTGTGTATTTTCTCTGGATACATATAATTTTTTTTTTTCTCCAGAGGAGGTCAAACTACAGCCAGCATATTGTGAAATTAATCAAGTATCTCATTTATTGTGTCTGATTGAATTTTTTTTGTCTGATTGAATTTTAATGGAGCTGATAATCTAGTTTGACAACTTGCTGAATTATTGTCAGATATATTAAACAATCTCTTCTCATTATGTATGACAGTTAAGTGCTGTAAATTATGGGGCTCTGTAGGAGTTGGGTGTGTTATAAAGCCAAATGACACACACTTCTGGAGAGGGAGGAACTGTACTTAAGTGACCTCTTATAATAATTCCCAAAGAGCATTCACAGGCAGTTCTACACAGCCTCTTTTATTCTGGTCAGAACAACAGCTGCTTACTTGAACAAGAAACAAAGAGCTAGATGGATAGATAGAACTATTTTCTAATATTACTTGAATTTTATCCAAACTTGAAGACCCAGTTTCTAGCAACCTTGTTCAACCATTTCAGCCCAAAATTCACAAATATAATAAATATTTGTTGATTTATGACCTGGTAAATTGAGGTATTTAATAAATGAGAGTTATTAATATATTTTTATTTTTTATTATTAAAGGGAAGAATCAATTGATTAAGTTTTAAGTTAAAGAAGTTAATATTTTAATTTAATGACATTAATATATTATAAACTGGTAATTATATTGGTAAATGTTATATATAATAATTAAATTATATATAAATGTAATTGTGTATAATTTTATAATTACAAATATTTATTATATAATATGCTTGTTATATGTTATAAGTATTAAATATTTATGAAATGTATTTATAATTATATAGAAATATAAAATTATAAATGTTATATATGGGTAAATGTTTTATATATATATAAAATGATTATAGTTTGTAATGTGTGACAATAAATTAACAAGTACTCATTAGAGGGCAGTTAGGGCAAAAATGATGTAACATTATCTCGAATAATATCACTACCTAGAAATAACTGCTAGTTTTGTATATTTCAATCCTTCTATAACAACTGTCTTATATGAATGAGATCATGCTTTATACATTTTTTTCCTTTTTTTAACTTTTTAAAATTTTATTTATTTATTTTTAATTTTTATTTTTTTATATTTGCATATACCATTTTATGTCACTTTTTTGATTTAACATTACATTGTAGATATTTTCCCATGTCACTAAAAATTACTCATTAATAATTTAAGTGTTTTAAGATTAAATAATGATGACTTTCAGTTTCATATCTGGCATGTAAAGAACTTGAAAGTTGCCACTCCCATTCTTACTACAAGAAAAAGCAGGTCAAACTGAAAATTAATGACTTTTCTTTGATCTAACAGAAAACTAAGTTTCAGGGCAAATTACTTTCCTGAAATCTGGAAAGACAAGTTCATCCAGAGAGACATAGCCAGGTCGGCTTACCTGGAGCAGGAACCTCTGGAGCGATAAACTGATAGGAACACTTAAGTGGTAATATTGACGAACAGCTAGAGACTCAAGGTACACTAGTGTGCAAGTGAAGAGCTATTGGTGACCCTCATTTTTCTGAGCTTAACATCAAGTGACCATGCTTGGTTCTCAAGATAAAGATCTCCCAAATGACCTCTTTGGGACAGGGGGAGGGGAAGGGTAATTGTGGAACAGACCTAGATACTTCTACAGTACAAAGGCCTATGTTCATGGAAAGACTGCTGGAGCACTGTCTCATTTGAGGGAAGGGCATTCTTCCAGCCTCATTCCCCTCTAGCTTCCTGTCTCACCTGAGTGGGGGAAAAACTCCATATTCAATTTTGGTCAGGTCTTCAAGGAATTAGAGAATGCCACAGCAGGGAAAAGTAGAGGATGGGGGCGGGGGGCATTATATCCCTGGATAAACACTTGTGATTGCCAAAGCTCCAAGACACATACCCACTAAAACTCTGAGATTTAATGGGAAGATTATAGTGTGTAATATAACAGGACTCCAGTATTAAAAATGTCAATTCAGCCAGTAGAGCTACAAGATATAAACTCTCTCTGAGAAAGATTAGTTAGGGAAACCCAAAGTCAAAAGGGGAAATAAAAAAAGGCCACCAAAGGAAATTGAAGACTCTGTCACATATAGCTATAGCAAATATTACACATAGCCAAACTCCTAGACACATTAACTTAAATCTTCACACTAAAAGCTTTTTTAATCTCAGTTCCTATCACCCAATACAGTATGTTTACTTCTCAACAAAAAATTATGTCATGCCAAAAGGCAAGAGAAAACACAATGTGAAGAGACAAAATTAAACATCAGACCCTGAATCAGATATTATGTTAGAATTATCATACAGGGAATTTAAAGTAACCATGCTTAATATGTTAAGGCATCTGCCTGATGGAAAAAGTGTACAATATGTATGGACAGATAGGTAATTTAAGGAGACAGAGAGAAACTATAAGAAAGAATCACAAGGAAATATTAGAAATCAAAATGAGAGTGTTAGGAAATAAGAATATTTTGATGGGCTTATCTGTACACTTGACAAGACTGGGAAAAAATCACTAAGCTTGAAAATAAGTCAATAGAAACTTCCCAAACTGAAATACACAGAAGGAATTAAAAACAAATAAACAAACAAACACAACATCTAAGAGCTATGAGACAATTTCAAAGGTATGACATACGCATGATTGGAAAATCAGAATGAGAAGGTAGAGAAAAGATTAAAAGGTGTGTATGGAATATTTGTAATAATAACAGAGAATTTTATAAAATTTATCACAGGCACCAAACAAGCTCAGAGAACAAAAAAAGGATACTTCCAATAAAACAAAATAAATAAACAAACAGAAAACCCTGGGCATATCATATCAAACTGCAAGAAACCAAAGACAAAGAAACAATCTTAAAAGAAACCGGAGGAAAAACCGGTTTTCTTATAGTCAAGTAAGGCAAGAATACTAGTGGACTTCTTGTCAGAAATCATGCAGGCAGAGAACAGAGTGAAATACTTAATATGTTGAAAGAAATAAAAAAGAACAAACTTAGAATTGTATATACAACAGATCATCCTTCAAATGTAAATGAGAAATAAAGACTTTCTCATTGAAAAATGAAAACAAAACTGAAGGACCTTGTGACTAGCAGAAGAAACGTAAAAATAAGTTCTTTGGAAGGAAGGAAACAAGCTTGGATCTATATAAAGAAAAGTAAGATGTCAAAAATGGGAAAAAATGTAGGTAAATATTTTTCTTACTCTTAATTGATGTAAAAATAATACTGTGCAAAGAGATAACAGTAAAAATGCATTGGTTGATGATAACATATGTATAAGTTAAATGAATATCACAAGGGATGAAAGTGCAGAATTGGAAATTATGATAAAGGTCCCTGCACTACATGTGAAATGGTATACTGCTACTTGAAGATACACAATCTCTCTCTCTCTATATATATATATATATTAGTTAAAAAATAACAAAAACCTAGGGCAATGACTAAGAAAATGACTTTAAAAAGTCTGAAGAGAAATTTAAAATATTATGAACTAAATGAAAATAAAAATACAACATTATAACTTCTGAGATGCAGTTAGTGCAATGCTTTAGAGGGATAACACAGGTAATACATGTATTAGGAAAGGAGAAAGACATAAAATCAATACCTAAGCTTTCTCCTCAGGAAATGAGAGATACACAAGCTTAAATCAAGCAGAAAAAAAGAAAGAAAAATCTGAGCAGAAATCAATGGAATTGAGAAAAAGGAAAACAATTGAGAAAAATGATGAAATAAATGCTTGTTCTTTTGAAAAGATCAGTAAAACTGACAAACCTTTAGAAAACCAAGAAAAAAGCAAAGATGAATATTACCAATCTCAGAAATGAAAGAGGACCCATCACTACTGATGCCATGGATACTAAAAGAATACTTAGAACACCTTTCTGATAATAAATTGAATAGCTTACGTGAAATGGGCCACTTCTTTGTAGGACACAAACTATCAAAACTCATACAAGGAAAAATGGATAATACAAATAGCCGTATATCTATTTAAAAAATTAAATCGGGAATTAATAACCTTCCAAAAGAAAACATCAGACCCAGATAGTTTCATTGGTGAATTCTACCAGAACTTTAAGTGATAAATTCTACTAATCCTTCCAAAATTCTTCCAGAATATGGAAGCAGAGGGCATACCACTAAACTTATTCTATGAGGTCAGCATTACTCTAATACCAAAATCATATAAAGACAAGAAAGGAAAACTACAAATCATTATCTGTACTGAACATTGATGCAAAAAATCTTCAACAAAATATTAGCCAAATCCAAAAATATTTTACAAGAATTATACACAATAACCAAGTGGGATTTTTTTCATATATACAAGGCTATTCCAACACTGAAATACCAATTGATGAAATTTACTACATCAGCAGGCTAAAGGAAAAAATATATAATCAAATAAATTGACACCAAAAACTTAAAAAAGGAAAAAACATTTGACATAATTCAACACTGAAATACCAATTGATGAAATTTACTACATCAACAGGCTAAAGGAAAAAACATATAATCAAATAAATTGACACCAAAAACTTAAAAAAGGAAAAAACATTTGACATAATCCTAAGCTCATTCATGACAAAAACTCAAACTAGGAATAGAGAGGAACTTCCTCAACTTGACAAAGAAAATCTACAAAACCTATAGCTAACATCATACTTAATGATGAGAAATTAAACATGTTCTCCTTCCAATTGGGAACCAAAAAAGTATGTCCTTTTTATTGCTTCTATTCAAAAACATACCAGAAACTACCAAGATTTCTTTCAATATATGAATGAATAAACAAACTGAAGTACATCCATACAATGGAATACTATTTGGCAATGGAAGGGAATGAGTTATCAAGACGTGGAAAGACATGGAGAAAACCAAAACATATATTGCAAAGTGAAAGAAGCCAGTTCTAAAAGAGCACACAATATATGATTTCATTGATTTGACAATCTGGAACAGTCAAAATTATAGAGATAGTAAATACAACAGTGGTTGCTAGGTTCAAGGAGAGAAGGAAATGGTGGGCATTGAACAGGTAAAACACACAGGGGTTTTTAGGGTGGTAAAACTATTCTGAATAACACTGTAGTGGTGGATGCATGACTCTGTGTATTGGTCAAAAACCATAGAACTTTACAGCACAAAGACTGACCTTCGATGTAGGCAAATTTTTAAAATTATTTAAGAAGTCAGGGCATCCTAGGATGGAATGGATCAGAAGAATTAATTTTAATGCAGCAAAAGGAATGGTAGTCAGAACTGTACTCTCATTGATAACATTGTATCCCATGGAAATATAGGATAACAGATTTGAAACACACACATACACACACATATAGGCACACATATGCACACTATCATTGAACACTATTAATTGGTGGATGGTGGGGGTCAGGTTTCTCACTTTTGGAATAGAAATTTACAGATAAAAAAAGAGAGTAGACTAGCATGATTTATGTGGTAATGGATTAGAGTTTGAAACATCAATATGAACTCATTTTCATTTAATATAAATACAGATATATGGAATTATTTATAAATTTATATATATGCATGAGTTAGTATATGCACTTACATTTCCTTGCTCTCTCAGCTGAGAGAGCCTAGGAGCAAAGACAACCCAGTAGCAACAAGCACACCTAGCACAAAGAGTTTGTTTTCTAATAACATTCTCCAGCAAAAATAACCAGAACACCTTGGAAAACTAGCTGATTTTAGAACTGGGACAGGAAATACCCAAGATGAGCCTGGAGCTTCTTGTAGTACCAAAAAACAAGGAAGTGCTAAAAAAAACCCTACAATAATTATAGTGTGTCAGATGGACACAAGAGTAAACCTAAAGAGCTCCCAACAGCCAAAGCTGGAAAAATTTGAACAAAAAATAAAGGAGTGTTTAATTGACTTATAAATGAATTATGAATTATAACACAAAATATATAAAAATCCATTAATACATACTAATATATAAACATAATTGAATACTTTAGTAAGTGGGAGAGAATAGACAAATATTCCATATAGAAAAATTCCAAATAACTTATATAAATACTTCACTATCAAGAAGGTGGAGCATAACTTCCAACTCCTTAAATATGGGTTGCATATAGTGACTTCCAGAAAATACAGTATGAAAAGAGGAGAAAAAATCAGATTAATTTTACTGTGGAGAAACCTGAAAGACACTAACTCAGCCAACTGATCAAGGTTAAACTCAACAATGTTGATAATGTATACCTTTGATGTGGTATGATGAGAATGGCACTTCACCTCTGTGATCTTCCTCCCAAAATACTATATAACTCCATTCTAATCATGATAAAGATATCGGAAAAATCCTCATTGAAGGACATTCTACAAAATACCTGGTAAATACTCCTCAAACTGTTAATATCAACAAAACCAAAAAAAAATTGAAACCTGTTACATCTAAGGGGAGTCTAAGGGGACATGATGACTAAATATAATGTGCTTTCCTCGGTGGGATCCTGGCACAGAAAAACACTCTGTTAAAACAAAGCAAAACAAAAAAACCTCTGAATAAAGTATGAACTTGAGTTAATAATAAAGTTTCAATACTATTTCATTAATTGTGATTAATTTGCCATACTCATGTGAGATATAAATAACAGAGGTTACTGGGTTTATAGGGTGTATTTAAACCTTTGTGATATCTTTACCACTATTTTATGAATCTACATTGTTCTAAAATAAAAAGCTTATTAAAATATAATATATCAGTGGGACTTCCCTGGCAGTCCAGTGGTTAAGACTTCACCTTCCAGTGCAGGGGGTGCGGGTTCGATCCCTGGTCAGGGAACTAAGATCCCACATGGCTCACAGCTAAGAAACCAAAACAGAAAACAAAAGCAATGTTGCAACAAATTCAATAAAGACTTTAAAATATATGTATATAATATATTCAAATTAGTTACATATATATTATTAGCAGATACATATTAGGCTGTCTTCAATGCCTTTCTGTTTTTTTTGTCTTTTGATTTTTATTTTGCTATATAGAAAATTATTATCTATATGTGGGTCTGCCTGAATATTTCAGACTTACATTTCTTTTTGAGAGCCAACATTACTTTCACTAATATTTTAAATAGAATTTTAAAATATGTGATAAGGTAGCTATTAGCATATTCCAGAAACACAATCTTTTTTTTTAAATGGGTCAAAAGTTATATAAAGAGAAAGATGACTATAGTATGATGTTGACTTATCTACAGAGTAGGTATAAGTGTGGTATACATTCTTCAAAGCAACATTTGTCTCATTCTTCAGTACTAAGAAACATTTGAGAGAAGCTCAATATCAAATTGTCCATGTAGCCTGGGAGATGATACAGGAACTAAAGTTCTACATAAGCCTGAAGTTTAAATTTTACATAGATATGATTATTCCATTGAGTGTGTGTGTGTGTGTTTGAAGAATATTTTTTCTATTTCTTGTTATTCTTTCTCTTCCACTTTTTCTTTCAACTTGTGTAAATGGAATAGAAAGTACAGAATTGTGCACACCCTCAAATATGTATGGTTTAGCAGGAACTGTCAGAGAAAGAAGTTTTAGGTTCATTCCAGGATGAAAATAATGGAAATGCCAAAAGGAAAAAAAAAGGATGTTGAGATTCCATGTAAAAATTACATTTTGATGGCTCTGATTGTGTGCCTTCATAAACCCTGTGATTTCAAAACACATTTAGATAGCACTTCTTTTTTCGACAATCCTCCATAATTCTTGAGAAGTATGAGTATCATTTGTGTGTGTGTGTGTGTGTGTGTGTGTGTGTGTGTGAAGGTGGAGGGAGATTTCGTAAAACAATAAAAATTTACATAAATTATCATTTGTAGAGGAAGGGAGAAGGGAGATTTCATAAAACAGTAAAAATATACATACCAGAAATGTATAAGGCAGGAAGAAAAGTGGAACCTACCTCTCAGTGTTAGGTAGTGAATGTTTCTGCACTATTCTCCATGCATTATATATAAATCATAACTCAGATTACATTGTCTATATAGATCGCTTTGTACAGTATTTTGCAAAAAGCAGCCCATGCAATGCTATTGTTATATACCTTGCTTTATTTTGATTTTACCATATAAGATGGTGTTTCCCATGGTGAATTTTATGTTATAATGAAAGTTTTTATCCTATCTACTTGCATTTGAAATTTTATCTCTTCTTGCTTTCAAAGCAGTTTTGGCTACAACTATTCACATTTCTTTATTGGTCACATATGTTTGTTTATTTTTTATTAACATTTAATTTCTCTTTGCCATATATTAATTCTTAACTTTGAATGTTATTAAATGTGTTCTTCCGTGGTTCCCATTCCTTGATTTTTATCTTTTTGTATTGTTTGGTTTTGGTATGTTATTTTAAGTTTCTGTGTTTTGATGATATATTTTTCAATCCAATTTTGAGTTACTTTTTCCTCCTATAAACTGAGAAATTCTACCTATTCACATTTACTGTGCTCACTGATTTATTTAGTTACTTGTCTGCTATTTCTTTCAACATATAATTCTTTCTACTTTCTTCAAGATTAATTGGATTTTTAAAAAATTTTCTTTATACCCTTTTCCCTTGTAGTGTGGAAGTTCTACCTCTGTTAATGGGCTGAACTGTGTTCCCTGACCCCCAAATTCAGATATTGAAGCCCTAACCCCTATTACCTCAAAATGTGACTGCATTTGGAGACAGAGCTTTTAAAGAAGTGATTAAGTAAAAATGAGGCCCTTAGGGTGAGCCCTAATCCAATCTGACTGGTATCCTTATAAGAAAAGGAAATTCAGATTCAGGAGAGACACCTGTGCATTCACACAGAGGAAAGACCACGTGAGGACACAATGTGAAGGTGGGCATCTGCAAGCCAAGGAGAGGCCTCAAAAGACACCAGACTTGCCAACACCTTGATGTTAGACTTCTGGCCTCCAGCATGTGTGAGAAAATGCATTTCTGTTGTTTAAGCTACCAAGTCTGTGGTATTTTGTTCTGGCAGCCCTAGCAACTTATTACAACCTCTATTAAGAGTTGTTCTTAAAGCTCTTAATTATTTAATATCCATATTTTAGCCTAAATTAGTTTTTCAATATTAATAATTAAATGCTATCAGTAACTGCTTTTCCATAGCAACAATGGTTTCAGCATGCTTTTACTTAGGCCTTTTCCCTTCCCCCAGTCTGATGGAGTTGTAAATCCAGATATTATGTTTTTTTTTAAAATAAATGCTTCTGTTTTCATAATGTTTTCTTATTATTTGCATTAAATTTCACATCTGCATTGTCAGCTATTATTGAGATTCAAATATATTTTTAAAACCTTATTCCTAAAATATCTTTCATTTCTCACATTCCTAAATTTAATATATGTTCCCTTTGGCTAAAGTACTTTCTCTATTCATGGCAATATTAATTTTTAAGAAAAATATATGTGGCTGGTATAATTTATTTCAGTCTTTGTCACAAAATAGCTTTAATTTTCAATCTTCCACATAAGAGTATTTTGCTTAGATCCAGTTTTTTAAGTTAGCAATCTTATCCTTTACAATTATGTAAATTCTGATAAATTCTAAAGGTTAGAAAGCCAAAAGAAAAAGCAAATCTGGTCTTAACTGATAATATTAAACAAAAAGAAAAAGCAGTGCTTTGTGATTACTGTCTCTATACCAAATGCTAGAAAATTTCTTGTTAACTTGAAGTAAAAAAGAGGATTTTAATATTATGACCATCTTTTCACCGCTATTTTTTGCAAACTATTTGCCCTCTGACAGGTATACTCACATGAAGTGTTTTTTTTTTTCTTCATCATATTGTCATTCCTTTGTGTACCACAGAAATCCTTTCCTAAGTAAATTAAGAAGAATGAAGTATATTTCATCAAATTAAATCTGACAAGAGTGATAACATGCTGCTTCTTTAAATTATGGTTAATAGATGCAAGCATGCTGATTACATGGTAATTACAAAGTGTAGAACACTAAATATTAAGTTAAACAATTTAAATTGTTGACTGTAACAAAGTTAATGTAATCATAGTAGTCACTTAAAGGAGGCCCTTTTACATTTAAATAGCTATAAGCTAAAACATAGTTCTTCATAGATTTTAGAATATAGATAGAAGTGTTCATTTACATAATACTTTATAAATATTTCTTTATGCAAATAAGCACTTCTTTATTACTGAATTATTTCTTCAAAATTTCCAAATCTGTGCAGGTTATAGGGAAAACATGAGGTACTTCTTTTTTTTTTTTTTAAAGTTTCATTTTTTATTTATTTTTATTTATGGCTGTGTTGGGTCTTCGTTTCTGTGCAAGGGCTTTCTCTAGTTGTGGCAAGTGGGGGCCACTCTTCATTGCAGTGCGCGGGCCTCTCACTATCGCGGTCTCTCTTGTTGCGGAGCACAGGCTCCAGACGTGCAGGCTCAGTAATTGTGGCTCACAGGCCCAGCTGCTCCGCGGCATGTGGGATCTTCCCAGACCAGGGCTCGAACCCGTGTCCCCTGCATTGGCAGGCAGATTCTCAACCACTGTGCCACCAGGGAAGCCCAACATGAGGTACTTCTTTCCTTGGAATAAATTAATGTTTTGAATAAATAAACATTACACTTTAACTTGCCCACCTACTACCACACACATGCACGTGTACACGTGCATGCCCACACACACACCCTTTAAGCACTCAGAACATCTATTTCACTAAAATTTTAAGTCTTACTTAAACCAGTGATGAAAAAATGGCTATATTGAGGCAAAATGAATCATACTGAGAGATGTGTATAAACTTTCCATAACTGTTAGTGGCAGAGAATTCCATTTGGCTTCTGGACCAACTGACATTGTTAATGAGGCACAGCTAAACCATCAAATGCGCAGGTTGGGATTATTCTGTCTAAATGCACATACTAATAAATGAGTGTCTTTATAAATGTGTTCTCAACCATGCAACTAGTGTCAGAAACATCAAATTATATTTCTTTTACGAGAGTCCTTACACTCTGGAGTTGGAACTTAAAAAACCCTACACACCTCACCTTATTTAACTGGACTATTACCATAACACTGATCGGATCCGCTCAGAATTAGACACTAAATTAAATTTGTTCTTTGCCCTTTCATAATAAGTATTTAAATGACAAAAGGCAATTGTCAGAAAGTGTTGAAAATTCAATCAAGAAATTTATAGTGAGATTTTATATGCTTCGGTAAAAATGGTAGACACTAATGGATTTTGTTCTAAATTATTATATTAATACAAGTGAGCAGAATGTATCTAACAAACATTCTCTTTTTCAGAAATTTTGAATATAAGTAGTTGTTCTAATCTTCAATTTTGAGCATTTTGAACTCTGGCAGCAGAATTCTGGTGCAGAGAAGTAAGCTAGACAGGGAGTATCACTGAAAATCTTAATGAAAGAATGATCCAAATATTAAAGCATCCTAAGGTAATCTTCAAAATCAAATCTAATAACTTATGGGAATGAATCATAACTTGAGAAACCCCTAATAACTGACTTTATGGTTTTCTAGTCAACTGCAGTGATCCCACTGATTCTATTCTATACACTTATTCTACACAGAGAAAGTATTGGATTGGCCGAAAAGTTTGTTCAGTTTTAAGTAAAAATAAAACACGCATTTTTCATTTTTCACGAAGAACTTTACTGAACAACGTATTCACTAACCGAGCGAACTTTTGGCCAACACAGTATCTAGCTAACTTAAGTTTGCAAAATGCATTGCCAATGGATTCATTAGCGCCTCAGAAGAATATTGAAACCCTGTTAAAGCTATGATATTAGGTATTTTCAGTACCTCACTAGTATCCTATGGTATGATCAAGATAATAGACGTATCCAAAACACAATATTTATTATATCTTTGACTTATAAGTAAAACATATTGTGTGTATATATTTCTCCTAGGAGAAAAATGAAGCAAGTTGATTTTGAATAAATTTTTATTTGAAATATGTATTATTATATAATCAGTTATACTGTATAATAAAGATAATACAAATAAAATGGAAAAATATTAAGTCTACAAATTATAGATCACCACAATTTTCTGTATATAGGCAAGGACTCTGGCACAAACTAGTTTGTGTTCAAATTCTATTTTTGCCAAGTACTTGGTGTATAACCTTGGTTTCCTTATATCTAAGTGACGAAATAATGTTTCTTAGAATAGTGAGAAAGAGAATCATACAATTATTTTCGAACATGCTTTTTCCACTTAACATGGCATAAGTTAATTTTCATACCATAAACATACACCTATGTCATTTTATTTATTTTGCTTTTCTCCAGTTTTGAGATAAAATTGACATATGGCATTGTATTAGTTTTAGGTATACAACATGATGATTTGATATATGTATATATTGTGAAATGATTACCACAATAGATTTAGTTAACATCATTCACCTCACATAGTTACACAATTTTTTTCTTGTGATAAGAACTTTTAAGATCTACTCTCCTAGCAACTTTCAAATATACAGTAAAATATTGTTAACTTTTGTCACGAAGCTGTACACTATATACCCAGAACGTATGTATCTTATAACTGGAAGTTTGTACCTTTTGACCTATGTTATTTTAATGGCATTCTGTTATATAAGAATATCATGCTTTAGTTTCCAAGTGGATTTTTAGTTTATTTTGTTATTTATTAGTGATTCACTGCATTTAGGTGAGATTTGGTTAGTTTGTTGATTCTTAAATATTTGCTGAAACAGTGTATGCTAATAAATAGCCATTTTAATCAATATTGTATACATGGTGCAAATATAAGTATATTTTATTTGATAGGGAAATCTTATTCAATATTTTTTTAAATTTTTTCAGCTTTATTAAGATATAAGTGATATATAACGTTGTATAATTTCAAGATGTACAACATGACTTCATACACGCATATATTGTGAAAGAATTACCACAGTAAGGTTAGCTCCCACTTCTGTCACCTCACATGATTATCGTTTTTTGTGTGTGCGTGTGGTGAGAACATTTAAAATCTACTCCCTTAGTGCTCAAGTATATAATGCAGTATTGTTAACTACAGTCACTATGCCGTATATTAGTTCCACAGAACTTTCTCATTTTAGGATTGAAAGTTTATATCCTTTGACCAGTATCTTCTCATTTTCCCTATCCTCAGCCCCTTGGCAACAGCTATCTTACTGTCTGTTTCTGAGAGCATTTTAGATTCCACATAGATGTGAGATCATACAGTATTTGTCTTTCTCTAACTTATATCACTTAGCATAATTTCCTCAAGGTCCATCAGTGTTATTGCAAATGAAAGAATTTTCTTCTATTAATGGCTAAATAATATTCCATTTTAATATATACCATATTTTCTTTTTTTCCCCAGCTTAATTGAGTTATACTTGACAAATAGATTTATGACATTAAAATGTGCAGCTTGAGGATTTGACATTCACTGTGAAAATTCTCTCTGTGGAGTTAATTAACATATCTATCACCCCATGGAGTTAATTAACATATCTATCACCCCACATATTTACTTTGTGTGTGTGTGTGTGTGAGAGAGAGAGAGAGAACATTTAAGTTCTACTCTCTTACCAACTTTCAATTATATTATACAGTGTTATCAACTATAAAAATGTTAGAATCTTAGACCTTATTCATCCTATAACTGAAAGTTTGTATTCTTTTACCAAGCTCTTCTTATTTCCCCTAATCCCCCCACACCCTGCCTCTGGCAACCACTTTATACTCTTTATATGTGTAGAGTATACGTTTGAATTTGGGGGCTTTTCTAGATTTTACATACAAATGATACCATGCAGTATTGTCTTCCAGTCTGGCTTATTTCACTTAGCATAATACTAAGCATAATATAATACTAATTATAGCATAATCCATATTCATCTATGTTGCTGCAAATGACAGGATCTCCTTCTTTATAAAGGCTGAATAATATTTATATATATGATATATTGGAGTTATATCAAAAAAATGCTGCCAAGAATGATGTCAAGGAACTTTTCCCCTATCTTTTCTTCTGGAAGTTTTATGGTATTAGGTCTTACATTTAAGTCTTTAATCCATTTTGAGTTAATTTTGTATATGGTGTAAAATAGAGATCCAATTTTTTTTTTTTTTTTTTTTTTGCATGTGGATATCCTGTTTCCCCAACACTGCAAATTAAAGAGAATACTCTTTCCCCATCGTGTGTTTGTGGCACCCTTGTCAAACATTAGTTGACTATATATGCATGGGTTTATTTATGGGCTCTCTATTATATTGATTGGTGTGTCTGTTTTTATGCCAGTACCATGCTGTTTTGGTTATTTGTGCTATATAATACAGGTTAAATCAGGAAATATGATACTGACTACTTTATTCTTTTTTCTTTGGATTACTTTGGTTATTCAGGGTCTTTTGTAGTTCTATATAAGTTTTAGGATTGTTTCTTCTATTTCTGTGAAAAATACCATTGAAATTTAAATTGAGATTTTATTAATTTCATTGATCGCTTTGGATAGTGTGCATATTTTAACAATATTAATTCTGCAAATTCATTTAACATGGGATACCCTTCTATTCATTGATATATTCTTCAATTTCTTTCATCAGAGCCTTATAGTTTAAAATGCACAGATTATTCACCTCCTTCATTAAGTTCATTCTTAACTATTTTTAGTTTATGATGCTATTGTAACTTGAATTGTTTTCTTTATTTCTTTTCAAATAGTTCCTTGTTAGTGTATAGAAATGTAACTGATTTTTGCATGTTGACTTTGTAGCATGTAACATTACTAAATTCATTCATTAGTTCTAGCAGTTTTTTGGTAGAGTCCTTAGAATTTTCTATACATAAGATCATATCATCTGTAAGCAGAGACAACTTTACTTCTTCCTTTCTGATTTGGATGCCTTTTACTTATTTTTCTTCCCTAATTGCTCTGGGTAGAACTTCAAGTACTATGTTGAGTAGAGGTGGTGTAGTTGGGCAACCTTGTTTTGACCTGCTCTGCCTTTGGAGCTTTCTTTTAAAATCTTCAGTTCAGTCACTATATTCTTCAGCTCTAGGATTTCTTTCTTTTTTTTTTTTTTTTAATGCTTTCTATTTCTTTTCAAACTTCTCATTTTCTTTATGCATTTTCCCCCAATTTTGTTTAATTGTGTGTTTTTGTAGTTCACTGAATTTCTTTAATAGGATTATTCTATTTGTCAGACAGTTCATAGATGTCCATTTGCTTATGATCATTTATTGAAGCTTTATTAGTTTCCCGTGGTGGCATCATGTTTACCAGACTTTCTGTGATCTTTGTATTTTTGCCTTGATATTGGTGCATTTGAGGATGCAATGTCCTCTTCTATACTTTACACACATTCACCTCAGCAGGGAAAGACCTTTATCATTCAGCCTAGCTTGGGATTCTGAATGGGTTAGTTAGTTGGTAGTGTCCACAGGCAAGATGGGATTGCTGTCAGATTCTCTAGTTAAGTGAGGCCACTGCTCATGCTCTGAGGTCAGGGGGTGTCACTATTTCAGCTGCATTGTTGGGTGGGCCTGCTGGCTGTATTCTGTGTTCAAGTAGGCATGCTCTGTGGTCAGGTGTGGCCATAAGTGGGGCCCTGCAATTACCTTTGTTCATATGGGGTTGCAGGCTGTGTTCCCCAGTAGGGCAGTGCTGCTAGTTGGACTCCATGATTGGACAGGTCTTTAGCCTGAGTTCCTGGTCAGGTAGGACCTCAGTCTATGCTCCCCACCCAGATGGTACTGCTGGTTGGACTCTGCATTTAGGAGGTGCTGCAGGCCGGGCTTCCTGTTCAGTTGGAAGCCTTAGGCTATGCTCTGCTATCAAGCAGGACTGCAGTCTTTGCCCTGAATTCAGCAAGGCTACTGGCTGGGCTCTGCAACTGAGCAAGTCTCTGTCTTTGCTCTCCTGTTGGGCAAGGTCATCAGCTGTGTTCCCTGTTTAGGTGGGACTTTCAGCTGTACCCCACAGTTGGATGGGGCTGCAGCTGTTTCCTGTGGTTGGACCAGGGAGCTGTCCAGGCTCCCTGGTTGGGTGGATCTGTAGGCTATCCTCTGTGATTGGGAGGGGTCACTGGCTGAGTTTCCTGCCTGGGCAAGGATGCAGGTTGTGCTCAGCAATTGGACAAGACCATAGGCTGGGCTCTGTGGCTGGGCAGTACAATCAGCTGGACTCTGAGGCTACCTGAGGTCACTGTTCAAGCTCTCTGATCAGGTGGGCCAGAGGTCATGCTCAACAAATGGGCCTGAGAGGGTTGTAGGGTGGGTTTCATTGCTACCTGGGTTCCCTGGCCAGGCTTCCTGATTGGGCTATACTGGAGGGCATGTTCAGCAGTTAAGCAGGGCTCTGAATTTGCTTCCCTGCCTGGGTGGGATGAAGGATGTACTTTAAGACAGCCCAGGGTCTCAGGCCAGGCTTCCTGGTTGAGCAGATCTGGAGGCTATGCTCAACAATTGGTCGGGGATGCTGATTTGCCTCTCTACTCTGGTGGGCCATAGGATGTGCTCTGAGGCTGCTGGGCATTTGTGGCCAGGTTTCCTGGGGCTTGGGAGTGAAGGGTATGCTCAGCATTTGGTCCGAGCTCCAAATTTGCTTCCCTGCCCAGGTAGAGTTGTAAAACAGGCTACCCAGCAAATATGGTCCATAGGCTGGGGACCCAAGCCAATCACAACTGCCAACCGAACTCCCTGTCCAGAGAGGACCACCAGCTCCCCCCTAAAAATGAATAGAGCTGTTTGCTGGCATCTCTGCATGGAAGCCACTGCCTGTAGAAATGAGGTCCTCCAAGACCTGAGTGCTGGTCGCTATAAGTCCCACCACCTTCTCCATCTCTGAGCCCCAGTGGTCCAGCCCTGCAGATTCCCTCAGTGATCCCCATAAAGTGAGACCCAAGTGGGTCTCTCAGGAAGTGTCCACAATGCTGGGGAAGCTAGATGTCCATGTTGGGCTCTCTCTGTCCTACTGAAACAACTGTATGACCAGGAGGGGCCTCTCCGTACAGTACTGTGCTGGCCTGTGGGAGGAGTGATATGGTCCATGTGAATCCACTCTTCTTACCCTTCTACTATGTTCCTTCTAGGTCTCTGTGGTCCAGGTGTGTGCTTCAGCCTTGTGTCCAGGTTCTGGGATTTTCACAAAGGTGTCTTGTCTATGTTGTTCCCTAACAAGGGTCCTCCTGCCTGGTGTCATTCTAGCCAATAGAACAAGACCAAGTCCAGTTGGAAGCAAAGAAAATCTTTATTATTTGATCAAAGAATGGAGAGGTGCAAACTCTGTGCTCTAGAGCAGCGGTCCCCAACCTTTCTGGCACCAGGGACCGGTTTCGTGGAAGACTGTTTTTCCATAGATGGGGGTGGGAGGATGGGGATGGTTCAGGTGCTCATGTGGGGGATGGGGAGCGATGGGGAGCACCAGATGAAGCCTCGCTCTCTCCCCCGCAGCTCACCTCCTGCTGTGCGGCCCGGTTCCTAACAGGCCAAGGACCTGTAGCGGTCTGCGGCTCGTGGGTTGGGGACCCCTGCTCTAGAGTACCTCCTCTCCCAGACAGGCCAGTGGCAGGGCTGCTTTCTAGGGATCTCATCAGTGGGGAGGGGGTGGAGTTCTCAGGAATCTGGCATGCAGCTGTGCTGCTCAAGCCCCAGATCTCGCAGTGCCAGGCCCAGTGTCTCTGCGCACAGCCCACTATCTTGAATTGCCGTGTTGCGCGCAGCTCTTCTGCTAACAGCCCGCGGAGCTGAGGTGTCAGTTTAGCCATTAGAGGTCGCCGCCTTTTGGCCCTGGGAAACTCTGGTCTGAAGTACCTGAGGCAAGGCCTCTGCACACAGCATACTATGAGCAAATGAAACTAGATGAAGCACAAAGGACTTTATTTTATTACCCAGATTCTAGTTTTATTTCCTGGGAATTGTTAAGGGGCTTTGCCAGTGAATAGGGATAGCCACTAGCTGGTTTTCTTGTGAGGTGGACCGAAGTTAGGAGTCACCTGCTTTACAATCTTGATAATGTCACTCCCCTAGTTATAGCTGTTTTAAATTCCTAGTCTGATAATTTCAACATCCCTGCCATGTCTGTTTCTGACACTAGCTCTGTCCCTTCAAATTGTGTTTTTTGCCTTTGGTATGCCTTGTAAATTTTTTTTTTTTTGACAGCTGGACATGATATATCAAATAAAAGGAACTGCTGTAATAGGCTTTTTGTAATATGGAGGTGAGGTGTGGAGGGAGGGGAGGCATTCTACAGTCCTCTTATTAGGTCTCAGTCTTTAAGTGACCATATGCCTCTGCACTGATCACTTCACAAGTGATCTCAGTTTTTTCTGCCCCTTTAGGTGGGACAGGATGGCTGGAGTGGGCATTTCCCTTCTCTCATGTGCAAGGATAGAACTGACTGGAGTTGGGTATTTACCTTCCTCCAGGTGAGTAAAGCTCTGATAATACCCCAGCAGGTTAGGCTCCGGGTAACTAGTTTCCCCTGAGGTCAGGCCCGGCTAAGAAGAGCAGAGTGCCCTGGTGTATTTCAAAATAATTCCTTTTCCCTCCCCCCTGTTGGAAGCATAAAGGGATTTTTCTCTGATATTCATCTTGAGAACCTGGTCAAGATCCTGGAGATAAATCACACAAAATTTCAGAACCCCTTCAGTAAGGGGGGAACCCCTGCAGTTTTTGACTCTTAGAGTCGTCTGTATTTGAGCCTCCAGCAATTCGTCAGTTACAGTTCCAGTTTTCCGACCCTGGCACCAGTTGCTGCAGAGGTTTCTGCTTGTACATCTCTGCTCTGATAAGTTGGGACTGCTTATGTTTGCCTGTCTGTCTCTCCAGTCGTGAAGGGAGCAGTTTGTCCTATGTGCTTCCCTCCCCTCTCCTATGGATCCAAGAAGAGTTGTTGATTTTTCAGCCTGTTAAGCTTTTTACTTGTTTTTTGAGATGGAGTGGCAACTTCCAAGCTCCTGACACGCAGAAATGAAAACTGGAGGTACCTCTGCAATAATATGTACACAATAATATATACTGAAGTCTACTTAGCACACTGCCTACTCCCATTCTGCAGAGGCTCACTCTCTTCTTTCTTTTCAAGATGCTTGCTCTTTATCTTTCTCAAACCTCCCAATCACTGACCTTATCTATGTCACCTTTACAAAACTACAATATTTTTACCATAGCTCATTTCCACTGTTCTTACTTCTCTCCCCCTGGTGTTATCCTGCTTGTTTTACATATCTGCATCTTTTGAAAAAGCTGGTCTTTTGTTCATAGTGGAAATCAATCATAACCTGACAGGATAAAGTGGTGGTTGAGAGCTCAGACTTTGGGATGAGTCATAGAAGGTAATACTTCCATCATTGAGACGATAAACAATTATCAAATTATTTAATCTCTCCTATTCTATAAATTGATATAGCCCTTACCTCATGGAGTTTTCAATAAGACTATATTTGTAAAATACTAAGCAACTAGCTTCTCTCAAGTGTAAACAATCAGCTCCTTGCCTCAGTTGCGCCCAACACCTAGTTGGATGTTTCTCACAGTTTTCTTGGCACTACCTTGTGCTCTATCTATAAGTGTTGAGGAGTCCCCACCCTATAATTGTATGGGGAGATTCTTGAAAAATGGGGAATGAGAGCTATTATAGAAAAGCTTCCCTTTTCAACTTCTCCTGTAAAGCGCTTTTATAAGAACTTCTGAGTTCAAGGTAGAATTGGCACCATTCACTCCCAGTAGTCATCTTTTCACTAGATTTACATCTTTCTCATTTTACTACAATTCATTTTTTTTACACGCTCCCTTTCCCTCCCTGTGGAACATTCTATATGCATTGTATCAATGTTATCTTCAGGTGTCTATGATTTTATGAGTGTGTATGTGTGTGTTTTTTGTTGAGTCATCAGAGGGTTTACTTCTCTTTAGAGCTGAAGTATTTGGAAAAAGTTATATTCAGTAAGTCTCTTCAAAGGTCTGAGAATTCTGGGAGACTGAATTGTAAACTAAAATTTTACTATCCAGCCAGTTGATAATAAAAATTCAATTCCAAGTGTCTGTTCCTGCAGTTTTATAATTCAATAGATTAACCACTTTCATTTCTTTTTTCCCCTCTGAATTCCGGCATATAGAATACAATTTTGCATTAAAGTATATTTTGTCAATATTCCTTATACAGAAAACTAATCATATGGTAACACACAATTCCAGAATACACTAGTAGCTGCTAGAATACAACTATTCTGTAATTCGCAAATTTTTATTGGTGGCTTTATGTTTCACTAATCAATGACATGACAAATAATTATTGTTTTATTCTGCATTTTTTAAATATATGTATTTGTGCGAAAGAGGCCAATACCTCAGGAGTCGAGTAATGAAAGCTGTTTGCATGTGCACATAAAATTCATGATTAAGTGATAAATTCATGGTCAAGAGCATAAATATTTCTTTGGAAATCCATATTTATCCAAAAATATTGGCAAAATTAATATCATATTAATATATTAATATAGCATCATATTCAATGATATTTTAATATAATTATTTTAATCATAGGGATTATTTAAATTTGACTGAGATTGATATTATCAGTAGAGGATACTCATTAAAATTAACAATTGTAATTTGAGAGGTAACAGTGACACATTATAGTACAAAAATCAGGCACGTAATGTGTTGTTTTCCTGTGTATTACACATTACATGTGTAATGAACATGTAATGGAAAACAACACATTACATGCCTACATTGTTTTTTTTTAGTTATCTGTTTTTGTACTTCTCAACCTTACTTTTTAATTTAAAATAATAGCACACAAAAAAATAAATAAAAAAATAAAATAAAATAAAATAATAGCACAAAACAAATCAGTTATCTTCAGTAGCAAATAAAATTCCAATAATCAAGAGGCTCCTCAAATGTTGAAGATAATTTTTTTCAATCTTTTTCTCTAGTTTTGTTAATTTAAAGTTCCTTGATCTTTGCTTTGAGAAACAAAATAAATATAGGTAATTTTTTAAAAGAAAGGCATTTAAATTAGTCATACTTAAAGGCTCATGGTGCCCAAATGCTTTAGTTTATGATGAATAACAGTTATTATTCTAAGCTTGCAGAAACACTAGGTACACTGCATAAGCATGTTTTCCCCACTGAGCATCAAGTTGTCCACTAATTTGTCTTTGAAATACATCCTGGCCAAGATGTGCTCTGGAAATTGTCCAAATTAATCAGGCTTCTTGATCGTGCAGATGAAAATGTCTTTATAGTATAGTCAAAGTATATTACATTAAAGACACTGAATAATCCTAGATTCCCAGCCAGCTTGTGATGACTGTTATGTTGCCGATTGATTAATCCAATATAAAGGTAATAATTCAACTTTTTAATTCGCCAGCCTTCCACATCCAAGTAAATGGAACCATCATCCATCCAGTTGCTGAAAACAAAACCATTCAGTATTCTTTGACCAAATTCTTGCTATGATAAAGCACTTACTTCATGGAGTTTTCAATGAGTGTTCTTTGGTTATTCTCTTTTCCTCAAACTCTAACCCAGTCTGCGATCAAGTCCTGCAGACTCTGGTGCCACAACACATTCAGAAAAATCTACTCCTTTCCAACTTCACTGCTACGATGTTGGTCTCAGTCACTGTCAGCTTTCACTGGAATGACTACAGTAACCTCCTAACTTGTCTCCCAGCTTCCTTTATTAATACCCAACATAGCAATTGGCATTATTTATTTAAATTTAAGCCACACCTTGATCACTTCTCAGTTTATAATTTAGTACACTTCCATTGCAATAAGAATGACTGCAAACTCTTATTTTTGTTTTAATTTGGTTGATTTTATCTCATGCCAGCCTACATTTTACTCACTACAGTACAACAACTACTGGCCTTTTTCTGTTCCTTGAACCTGACTAATTTAACCCACTTATTGATTCTTCCCTCTGATCTTCAAATGGATGGCTTCTTCTATTCATACGTCCATTTATTCCTGGTTCATAGAAGGCTCTCAACAAAACTTTTGAATGAATAAACCTAGTATATAATGCAGTATTGCATAATAAACCCTAGATGGCACAAGAAAGAAAAAAGCTCTAAGAAGGGTAGGCATCAGCAGTAACCATACAATCAATTTCAAGTATTCTTATAAGTCTGTTATTTTGTTCTTTATCTCCTGCTAAAATAAAATAATGTATACAGAGAACATAGCCCTATTGATAATAGTGATATAGTTAATTAACATAAATAATAAATATAAGTAAAATAACCAATATAATAAAACATGTAATGAAAGTTGACTACATGAAAGGCACTGTCCTAGTCTCTAGGGACAAATTTGCTTTCTCTTAATATGTAACAAATGGGTAAAATGATTTTTTTTTTTTTTTCCTTTTAGCATCAAAATTTTAATTCTTCATGATGATTTTAATGGCCCATAACATGATGTTAATGGCTCACCATTTGTCTTTCTTTCCTTCAAATTTATTGAAACAAAAAGATGGCCAATAATATAGTAAAAATATTTAGATAAAATTTCTTCTAAAAAAAAAAGTTTGTCAATATTTAAATCTATACAAATCTATGTTTTAAATTTTGTTGTTTTTTTTTTTTGTTTTTACTGTTGCCTCTCATGTATTATTATGAATCAAAATTACCTTATTTTATTAGCCAAAATTAAGAAATATTTTAAAGAATAATTAATAGTAAAAGAGACATTATTAAATACAATGAATGTTAGAGTCACTTATGAAATTAAAACTGAAAAGACTTCAGTCATCTTTATCAAAACCCAATAGTTCCAGATTTACCTAAACTCACCTCCCTTCCCCCCCAGAAATATAGCATACACCTGCATAATTTGGGGAAAAAATATTAGTATAATTAAACCTGAAAAACAGAAAAGTTATTATTACTAAAGTATAAAATATGAATTAATTCATTTGTCAATTTTCTCAACAAATGTTTATGAAATACACACTGCATTCTAGACACAGAGCAATTACCAAGAGAAAGAAAACATAAGAGAATATGTAGGATTTTTTTTTTAAGCAACAGAGTGTGATATTTCAAATAATCATTCTACTTATGTTATCTTGCTTTATTCACTTCACCACTCTTATGCCATAGATTTCTTGTAGGAAGCAGCTAACACGCTTCTTGTCTTAATAGTAAATCTAAGATTGTAGCTCCTTATCTGATCAGCCACTTAATTGTACTACATTACAAAGTCATCTCCACAGAAAGAGTTCCATCTGATGTATTTTTAGAATCTCTAATAAAAAATTATTGCCCTCAAAGGATTAGCTATTTAAATTGAGGGGAAAAGTGTCTACCCTATTTCAGTTGAATTGTCTAAATAATCATCTGAAATCATTATTTGAATTCTTAATTGTAAGCATGGCCTTTTTGGTGCTATTTTGTATATTTTCCACAACACTATTATTAATATTGTTAGACACTTTGTCTACTACAAACAGCAATGGGTGGCTTTGTTGTTCCATTCCAGTGCTTTCTGGTTGAGGAGACTAGGTGGATATTACTGGATATTACTAGGCTGGTAATATCCCCAGAGGTACAAAAAGTTCTCTTGATTTCAACATGAGAGTTTTGAATAAATTAATCAAATTATAGCATTTTTTTGCTTGATTGACAACCCATAATTGTAATGTCCACAACACACTTATGAATAAAGAGCCTTATATGCACAACATAGGTACATTTAGAATTTTCAAGTAAAACTTTACCAATAACAATTTGAAAACACATTGCTTCTTTATGATAAAGATTATAAATAGTTTTATCTATAAAATATAGTTATAACTTTATAATTAAATGTACCTTTAACGTTGTATTATTTTAATTGTTGTTTTCATTGTATTTTTAACTTCAAGAGCTGAAAACTTTTATTAAATATATGAAGGGTCTTATGATATCTTAAATCTAGAAAAATGTTATATATTTTTCTTTTTTTATAAATATATTTTTTCTTTGAACTATTTTCTCTTGATAATAATAAACTTTGCAAGATTCACTATAGATTTTAAAACATTTTCAGTCTTTTGCTTGTGATGAGGTTGTAGAAAGTCACTAGAGGTGGATGCTTCCATCCTAACAAAGATAATAAGCTAGGGAAGCTAAAATATCAGATATTTTTCAACACATAAGGGACTTAAACAAAGAACCTTAAATTAACTAAATTTCAAAAAGTGATGTCATTTTTTAAAATTTTTATTGGAGTATAGTTGATTTACAATGTGGTGTCAGTTTCAGGTGTACAGCAAAGTGAATCAGTTATACATGTACATATATCCACTCTTTTTTAGATTCTTTTCCCATATAGGCATAACAGAATATTGAGCAGAGTCCCCTGTGCTATACAGTAGGTTCTTATTAGTTATCTATTTCATATACAGTAGTGTGTATACGTCAATCCCAATCTTCCAGTTTATCCATCCCCCCCACCTTACCCCCTGGTAACCATAAGTTTGTTTTCTACATCTGTAACTCTATTCCTGTTTTGTAGATAAGTTCATTTGCACCCTTTTTTAGATAAGTCTTCTCTTAGAAGATTCTCACAGCCAGAGAGGGGGGAATTAAAGGAATATTCCACATAAGGTATAAGAAGAAACCTGCCAAATTTTGAATAAACTTTTAATATTAGCATTATGATAATGTACTGTAAAAGATATGAGTCCTGAACATCATGGACATAACGCATGTCTGTAATGACCACTGATACTTTCCCACAGGGCTTATCTAGTTCATGGGAATAGGGTACAGGAGGTTGGGGCACGTCAGGAGAACTGTAGCATGAGGGCCTTGTCCCAGTGCAAGGCAGCAGTCGTCCAAATGTTGAGTGCATCTACAAAAAAATTATCTGCTAACCTTGTACGCTTTTCTTCTAGGATGAGAACCAACCCCAATAATTCGACTTTCACAACTTCTGTTCAACATTTATTTTTCTGGAAGCCCTCCCTAGTACAATAAGAATGATAAAATTAGTAAGATATGTAAAGGCTCTAAAGGAAATAGTAAAACTTTATTTCTTTTTCAGATGTTTTGTTGTTAGTGTATAGAAACACAACTAATTTCTGTATGTTGGTTTTGTGTACTGCAACTTTACTGAATTTGCTGATTAGTTCTAACAGTTTTCTGGTGGAGTCTTTAGGATTTTCTATAGGCGTACCTCGGAGATATCATGGGTTTGGTTCCAGACCACTAGTGAATATGGTAAACAAGTCACACAAATTTTTTGTTTTCCCAGTGTGTATAAAAGCTATATTTACACTATACTATTAAGTATGCAATAGCATTATGTCTAAAAAAATGTACATATCTTAGTTTAAAAAATACTTTATTGCTAAAAAATTCTAACCACCACCTGAGCCTTCAGTGAGTCATAATCTTTTTGCCTATGGAGGGTTTGAAATATTGTGAGAATTACCAAAATGTGACAGAGACACAAAGTGAATAAAAGCTGTTGGAAAAATGATGCCAGTAGACTTGCTCAATGCATGCTTGCCACAAACTTTCAAGTAGTAAAAAGGCAATATCTGAAAAGAGCAATAAAGTGAAGCACAATAAAATGAAGTACAGTACATTTTTGTAAGACCATATCATTCACAAGCAGAGACAATTTTTTCTTCTTTTTTTCAATTTGGATGCTTCTTATTTCTGTGCCTTACCCGATTGCTCTGGCTAGGGCTTCCAGTAATATGTTGAATAAGAGTAGTGAGAGTGGGCACCCTTTTCTTATTCCTGACCTTAGAGGAAAAACCTTCAACATTTCACCATTGAGTATGATGTTAGCTGTGGGTTTTGTCATATATGGCCTTTATTATGTTAAGGTATGTTCTTTCTACACCCAATTTGTTGAGAGTATTTATCATGAAAGGAAGTTGTATTTTGTCAAATGCTTTTCTTGCATCTACTGAGATGGTCATATGATTTTTATCTTTTATTCTATTAATGTGATTTATCACAGTTATTGATTTGTGTATGTTAAATCATCCTTGCATCCTTGGGATAAGTCCCATTTAATCACAGTGTATGATTCTTTTAATGTGCTAATGAATTCAGTTTGCCAGTTTTTGTTGAGGATATTTGCATCTATATTAGTAAAACATATTTGGCTGTAGTTTTCTTTTCATGTAGTATCCTTAACTGGCTTTGGTATCAGGGTAGTGCTGACCTCATAAAATGGATTTGGAAGTATTCCCTCTTCTTCAGTTTTTTGGAAGAGTTTATTAAGTGTTGGCGTTAATTCTTCTTTAAATATTTGGTAATTCACCAGTGAAACCTCTGGTTCTGGGCTTTTCTTTGTTGCAGGGTTTTTGATTACTGATTCACTCTACTTATCATTATTAGTTGGTTTATATTTTCTATTTTTTTATGATTCAATCTTGGTAAATTGTATTATTCTATGAATTTGTCCATTATTCTATGTTATCTATTTTGTTGACATATAAATGTTCAGAGTAGTTTCTTATGATCCTGTGTATTTCTATGGTGTTAGTTGTAATATTTCCTCCTTTGTTTCTGATTTTATTTATTTAAGTCTCTCATTTTTTCTTAGATAGACTAGCTAAAGGTTTGCCAATTTTATTTTATCTTTTCAGAAAATCAGCTTTTAGTTTCATTGATCTTTTCTATTGTTTTTCTGGTCTCCGTTTCATTTATTTCTGCTCTGATCTTAGTTATTTCCTTCTGCTAATTTTGGGCTAAATTTGTTCCTCTTTTTCTAGTTTCTTGAGATGTAAAATTATGTTGTTTATTTAAGATCTTTATTTTTCTTACTGTAGGAATTTAATGCTATAAACTTCCCTCTTATAAATGCTTTTGCTGTAACCTGTAGGTTTTGGTATGTTTTGTTTCTATTTTATCCGCTTCAAGACTTTTTTAATTTTTCTTTTGATTTATTATTTGACCTATTGGTTGTTCAGGAGCATGTTGTTTAATTTCCACATATTTGTAAATTTTCCAGCTTTCCTTTTATAGTTTTATACCATGGTGGTTGGAAAAGATACTTGTTATAATATCAACCTTCTTAAATTTAAAACTTGTGTTGTGGCCTATCTTGTTTGGCAATATATCCTGGAGAGTGTTCTGTGAAAGCTTGAGATGTGTATTCTGTTGTTCTTGAATGGATGGTTCTATATATGTCTATTAGATCCATTTGGTCTAAAGTATGATTCAAGTCCAACATCTTCGTTGACTTTCTGACTGGATGCTCTATCGTTGAAAAATGGGATGCTGAAGTCCCCTATGATTATTTGTCTATTTCTTATTCAAATCTGTTAGTATTTACATAATATATTTAGGTGCTTCAGTGTTGAGTGCCTATATTTTTAAGATTATTTTATATTCTTGATGAATTGACCCTTTTATAATTATATAATGACCTTTTTCTCTTGTTACCATTTTTGGTTTAAAGTCTATTTTGTCTGATATAAGTATAGATGCCCCTGTTTAGTTTCCCCTTGCATGGACTATCTTTTTCCATTTCATCATTTTGAGCCTATGTGTACTCTTAAAGATGAAATGAGTCTCTTGTAAGCAACATATGGTTGGATCTTGTTTTGTTTTGTTTTCCTATCCTGTCAATCTATGTTTATTGATTGAAGAATTCAATCTATTTACATTTAGAGTAATTATCGATAGTTAAGGACCACTAATACCTTGTTATCAATTGCTTTCTCACTGTTTCGTAGTTCCCTTTTTCCATTCTTCATCTTTTGTTGCTTTCCTTTGTAAATTGGTGATTTTTTTCATACCGGTATGCTCTGATTCCCTTTTTAAAAAAAAAAAAAAGATTTAATTTTTTAAAATTTATTTTTGGCTGTGTTGGGTTTTCGTTGCTGCGCCCTGGCTTTCTCTAGTTGTGGCAAGTGGGGGCTACTCTTCCTTGTGGTGCATGGGCTTCTCCTTGCGGTGGCTTCTCTTGTTGCGGAGCATGGGCTCTAGGCATGCGGGCTTCAGTAGTTGTGGCACACAGGCTCTAGAGCACAGGCTCAGTAGTTGTGGTGCACGGGCTTAGTTGCTCTGCGGCATGTGGGATCTTCCCAGACCAGGGATCGAACCCATGCCCCCTGCATTGGCAGGCAGATTCTTAACCACTGTGCCACCGGGAAAGTCTCTCTGGTTCCCTTTCTTTTTTTTAATCATTCATGAACCTATTATAAGCTTTTGCTTTATGGGCATCATGAGGTTTACAGAAAACATTCTATAGATATTACAGTCTGTTTTACACCAATAACAAATTCAATTGTATACAAAAACTCTACCCTTCTATTTCCCCTATTTTATTTTTTAATGTCACAATATACTTTTTTGTTTGTTTTTTGTTTTTCTTATTTTTAATTTATTTTTTCTATTGAAGTATAGTTGATTTGCAATGTTGTGTTAATTTCTGCTGTAAAACAAAGTGGTTCAGGTATATACACATATATATATATTCTTTTTTATATTTTTTTCCATTATGGCTTGTCCCAGGACATTGAATATAGTTCCCTGTGCTATACAATAGGACCTTGTTTTTTATCCATTCTATATGTAATAGTTTGCATCTACTAACCCCAAACTCCCAGTCCATCCCTCCCCCACTCCCTTTCCCCCTTGGAAACCACAAGTTTGTTCTCTATGTCTGTGAGTCTGTTTCTGCTTAGTAGATAGGTTCATTTGTGCCATATTTTAGATTCCACATATAAGTGATATCATACAGTATTTGTCTGTCTCTTTCTGACTTACTTCACTTAGTATGATAATCTCTAGTTGCATCCATGTTGCTGCAAGTGGCATTATTTAGTTCTTTTTTATGGCTGAGTAGTATTCAGCATCACTAATTATTAGAGAAATACAAATCAAAACTACAATGAAGTACCACTTCACACCGGCCAGAATGGCCATCATTAAAAAGTCTACAAATATCAAATGCTGGAGAGGTTGTGGAGAAAAGGGAACCCTCCTACACTGTTGGTGAGAATGTAAGTTGGTGCAGTCACTATGGAGAACAGTATAGAGGTTCCTCAGAAAACTAAAAATAAAATTACCATATGATCCATCAGTCCCACTCCTGGGCATATATCTGGACAAAACTTTAAATCAAAAAGATACATGCACCCCTATGTTCATAGCAGCACAATTCACAATATCCAAGATATGGAAACAACCTAAATGTCCATCGACAGATGAATGGATAAAGAAGATGTGGTGCATATATACAATATGCTTATTTTTATATTATTTGCTCATTGAAATTTTAAGGTAACTATAATTATTTTTAATACTTTTGTACTTTAATCTGTATACTACAATTAAATTTAAAAAAAAAAAACAAACCACAGTTCAGTTGGAGGATCCATGGCACTTTCCATCACTCTTTCGCAGAAACTTGTGTGCTAGATTCCTGATGGAGTCCACAATGCAGTCAGCGGGAAGCATGTCCCTTTAATTCCCTCTGAGAATTTTTCTGCTTCCATCCTGATCTCCTCCCTCACCCCAGTCACGAAGATTTCAGTTTTGTAGTTTGGAAGCTGCAAGAGAGAAATGAGTCTCTTTGGCACCATCTGCACAGCTGGGAAACTGGGAATTCACTCACTCACTTTCCTTCTTCCCACACAGTGGAAATCATGGGCCAAAAAGAACTTGTTTAGCCCTAAACTGTGCCACCATGGGGGATGGTTGACGTAGACAAAGTCAAGCTGTTCCTTTTACCCATTCCAGTGCATCAAAACTTGTAATTTGTTTTTAGCTCCAACGGAGGGCTGGAACTTCTCTGGAAGCCTGGCTTCCACAAAGCCTCTCTTGTCCATGGGCGATTCCCAAGTCAGTATTCTCCAGATGCTCCCAGACCATGACTGAGAGCCCCTGGAACCAGTTCACAGGCTACTGCAGGATCCACAGCAATACTGAAGTCTGCTTATTACACTATGCACAGGTAGGCAAGACTCCTTCCAGGTCCCTTGGCATATGGTGCTGGATCCCACAACTTTCACAGAGGCACTTTCATTCATGATGGTTGCCAAAAATTTGTTGTTTAAGGGGGAACAGATCAAACAATGTCTTATACCAGCATGATGCTGTGATCCCTCTCTTTCATCTGGCTGTCTTAGTTTTGATGACCTTGACAATTTTAAGGAGTATTACTGGTCAGGAATTTTGTAGAATGCCCCTCTATTAGGATTTGTCTGGTGTCTTTCTCATAATTAGACAGGAGTTATAAGTTTTGAAGAGAAAGTCCACAGTGGTAAAGTGCCATTTTTATTTTATCACATCAAGCATACATTACTATCAGCAAAACAACTCAGTTGATATGACAAAGATTCTCTCCTTGACCAGACTCTAGCCAAGTTCTGAGCTCCCTTTTGGACTAGGCCTCCATCTGAACCTATTAAAAACTACACACTCTCAACGCAAATGGTTTCAACTACTCTCATTCCCCACATTAAAAGACTTAAAGAAGCACTAACAATTTCTAACAGGTGAAGTCCATATCCCTAGAATGACCCTAGCCACCTTAAAGTATCTGCCTGAGAAAGCTCAAGGCTGCCAAAAGAATTTCTTGTTTGTTCTAGCCAATGTCTGACAATAAGCCCCATGACTACCCTTTCTTAGAACATTTACTAAGAAGGGCTTACAACTGTGAATTCTTCCTCTGTGCCTTTGAGATTTGTATATATATCCTACAACTCAGGATTGTCTTTCTCAAGGACCTGAGAGCTCTTTCTTTAAAATGTTGTCATCAGGATGGATAGGGCCTTTGTCTTCCAGTCTCTATGAAAGAATAGAATTGTAACTTTTAATAATTGCTAGCTAACAGACACAGAGAGCCTAATCAGTATTTATAGTGACTAATGCTTTATAATTTTTCATTTCCCTGATTCTACTGAGTCCCTGTCTGCCCCACTTCCTACTCCTCATTCTCCATTTAAAATGCCCAGTCACCTCTGTACAAATCAATACTGAGTTCCGTTTATGCTGGACCCTCTCCCTAGTGCAATAAAATAGCATTGATTAAAATCTGGCCTTACCACTTTAGTGTCCGGCCTTCTTTATCTTTGACAGATATCATCTTGATTATCTTCAGAGTAGGGTTTGTCTAGTTTTTCCACTATAAATTTACTCTTTTATTCCCCTCCTTTCCATACTGTACTCTTTGGAAGGAATTCACCATGTGCAGCCCAGATTTAAGGAATAGGGGGCTGTGCTTCACCTCCTTGAGAGTAAAATATTTACATAAATTGTTTGGAATTATTCTGCATGGGAAATTTGTCTCTTCTCCCTAAAATTTACTTATTTGGTTATTTATTTATTTCCGTTTGAATTGAGCCCAGTATGAACTGATATAAATAAATTCATAAGAATGAATAAATCATTAAAAATTTTTTTTGTACTTTGGTTTATAATAAAATACTACCTTTAAATTTTTTGCTCAAATTATTTCAGCTTTTTTATTTGATTCCTGTGTTCCTCTGACATACTCCCGTCATTTTTGTTTTTGGTTTTGTTTTGTTTTGTTTATATATTATATATTATAATATACTCCAGGATCATCTTGTTTTGTTTTGTTTTGGAGAACTTTCTTACTTTTTGGCATTATAATGTACTCCAGGATCATCTTGCCCTAGTCCTACAAGCAGCCATTTCTTATAAGAGCTTTGATTGCTTTTATTAAAGGCTGGTTTTTGAAACCAAGATTAGGGATCTAGATGTATATATACTATGACTTTTGTATATTGAGCATCTATCCCTTGAACTGGTTAATTTCAAATATTAGTTCTAGTATTTTTTTTATGTAGATTGTTTAGGATTTCTTTGCAAATAACCATATTTATGAATAAAGAAGTTGCTTATGCTGGTAAAGGGCAGTCTGTGAAAAATCTACATCAAGCATTATACTTTATTACCAAATGTTTTTCTTTAAAATTAGGATCAAAACAATGACCACCAATTTTCTTCAACATTGTTCTCAAGGTCCTAGTCAAAACAGTAAGAGAAGAAAAAACCAGAGTACTAGCAGTGGAAAGAAAGAAATAATGTTGTTATTATTAGGTTTGTAATTTTTTTAAAATCCCCACATAAATTACTAGAATTATTATGTGGTTTAGCAAGTTAACTGGAAAAATGTCACTGTAGAGAAATTTATTCTACACTCTAAATTTATACACTCTCAACAAAAACAAAAATGAACCTAAAAAATTCTTTACAACAGCATTAAAATAGCTTGGAAAATTTTCAAGACCTCCATGTAGAAAACTACAAAATATTATTTATAGAAAAAAAATTTTAAACTATATTAATATTTTATTGCTGCTGCAGCAAATTGCAGTTCTGAAGATCAGAAGTCAAAACTGGGTTCCACTGGGCTAAAATCAATGTGTCTGCAGGGCTGCATTTCTTCTGGAGACTCCTGGGAGAGATCTGTTCTTTTTCTAGAGGCCATGAGTATTCCTTGGCTCACAGTACCTTCTTGCATATTTAAAACCAGCAATAGCACTTCAATTCCTTCTCACATTGCATCACTCTAATATTAACCACACTGCGTCCCCCTCTTTGGGGGTTTTCTCTACCATGTTCCTCGTTGCTTCCTGGATACTCACTACCGATTCTTTAATAACTGTATATCTACTAACAGTTTGTTCAAAGCAATCTATGCTTTTCTTTAATGCTCTTTAAAATACTTCCATCTTTTGTTTATTTCCCAATTCCAAAGACACTTCCACATTTTTAGGTATATGACACAGTAGCACTCCACTTCCAGGCACCAATATCAGTATCAGTGTCCTATTGCTGCTTTTACAAATTATCATAAACTTTGTGTCTTAAAAAACACAAGTTTATTATTTTATAGTTCTAGAAGTCAGAAGTCATAAATTCAAAGTGTTGCCATGGCTGTCTCCCTTCTAGCTGAAAATCCATTTCCTTGCCTTTTCTAGCTTTTATAAGCTTCTATTCCTTGACTCATGGCCCTATCCTTTATAAAAGCCAGTAGTATGTCATCTCCTCATGACCCCCTCTTACAAGGACTCTTCAGATTAAACTGGGCTCACTTTCATAATTTACAGTAATTTCCTCATCTCAAGATTCTTAATTGTATCTGCAAAACCCTTTTTGCCATAGAAGCTAACACATTTTCTTATGATGGGGATTAAGGCATGGATATCTTTGGAAGGTCATTATTCTGCCTACCACAAGATATAAATAAATGAAGGTATTACCATGTCATTGACTGGAAGGCGTGTAAAGATGTCAGTTTATTCCAATTGATTTATAAATTCACTGCACTCCTTAAAAATATCCAAGGAAGTTTTTAATGGAAACTGTAGGTGATGTGGATAGGGAAGGGGTTTTAGGACTTAGGTGATGCTAAAACTGTTTTTTCTTTACTTGATTATGTTACATGTGTATCCATTTTCTGATGATTCACTGAGCTTTAGCTTATGAGCTATGCATTCATATTTTGTGTACTTCTGCTGATGTATGTTTTACTTCTTAAAAACTTAACTATTCATGTTTAAATGTAATAGGTTCACTGGAAGTCAAAATAAAAATAGACTTGTCACGTAAATTAAAGAGAGGATTCAAACATGAGAATGGTGGAATTCCAGGAAATGAAAGATCCATTTTAGTGCAAAGAATGCATGTCCCATGATTTCTTACAAGTGTTTGTAATAGAGAAATTCTAGTAAACTTTTTGGTTGTGATCTTTCTGTAACTCACCAGAAACACAGGTGTATTCTGTCTTAAGAACAAACCCAATTCAGTATTTATTTCTTTTGGCAAATGAGTTTTAAATTTACTAATATATCTTACAATAAACCTGCATTGTTTCTCAGTCAATATTACTTTTTAGCGAATGTTAGTAAGCCTGACCAGTCAATTCTCTATTCTGTAGAAGTAACTAATCAGAACATGCCTTTACCTGCTAGTTACACTTAACTAATTAGTTCATGTAATACCCACGTGAGGTAGGAAAGTAAGCATTTTACTTCCAATTTTACAAATGAGGAAACAGATGCAAATGTCTTAGACCATTTTCCTGAGGCCATTCACCAAATCAATTGGAGAAGCAATATTTAAGCTAAAAGTTTCAATTCTTTCACTAATTTTCTATTGACTTGTTTTTGTCAGGCTGTTTTCAACACATAAAAGCTAAAAGTCAAAAGTATTATTTTGTACACAAGTATTCTGTATTCACATGAACAATTAGGATATTCAAAAATTATTCAGCCAAAAAAGAAAACATTCTCATTTTTATACATTTGAATGAATGCTCATTTTCTTATCTAATTTCTGAATCAGTAGGGATATGAAGGTAAGATGTCATGACAGTTTTTATTGCATGTTATATTTAAAGCACTGGATTTAGAATTTAGTACAGCAGACTGGGTTCTGGTCCCTCCTCTGGTAGTTTCAAAGGCTTTTGAATTAGGCAATTATTTAATCATGTAGAGTTTTAATTTTACCATTTCTAAATAAGTGGAAATGGGAACAACTGTCCTGTTTATTTTGTTAATTATTGTGAAGATTAAAGAAGACAGTTTTTATGTTTTTATGAATGTGCCGTAAAATGGATAGCTTTGTATTTTTCTGTACTTTAGTGAGAATTTTTGGAAAAGGAAATAATTTACTTAAAAATAATCCTTAGGAAAATATTTCTGTAGTCATCCTGCTTTGCGTGTTTATCTAAACTATCTTAAAGTTTTAATGAATCTGTTTTTAAGTATATTTATGGAAAAGTAGAATGGTTTTAGATGGTCAAGTGTAGAACTGAATACACATGAAAAGCTAATCTAGGCACTTTTTTTTTCAGAATTTTTAAAAAATGTGACAAAGCAGCTGAATAGTCATAATAGCTGGAGTTTACTGGGAACTTACTATTTTAAGATATTTTCATCTATGATATCATCTGATCCTTTCCACATCACTATTAGTTTACTATTATTTTCTCCATTGTCCAAATGAAGACACTGAGGCTAGGGAGTTTAATACCTAGTTTTACTCCTCTAGTACTACTTCGGTTTTACTCCTTCAGTACTTAGTAGCTGAGTAATATGAGCCAATTTTTTATGTCTCAGGTCCTCATTTGTATGCTTGGAGTAATAATTTATATTGTGTAAAGTGTTTATTTTAAATTTTTTAACACTTTAAAGAACTGATATCTTTTTTTTGAAGTAGTAAGCTATCAATTAATAGCTATTGTTACACTCTATCACATGTAAATCAATATTCTTTTCAATGAGATATTTTTTTTTATAATTCAAATTTATTGTGACCCAGAGAAGATATTTATTTTATACTGTTGGGATGGTCGTCCAGTGTCAATTTCTCACTCTTCCTTAATAACAGAACCTTAACTTTGCACAGTGCAACAATATTCTGAGTCCAAATTGCTATCTTTCTCAGACGCTCTTAGCTAGGGGAAGTATATGACACATTTCTGGCCAATGTAATGTAACCTGAAGATACCTAGAAAGTTTTTTCCTCCAATCTGGGTTCAGTATTTATTCGCTCTCTCTTGCCATTCTTTTTCTACCTATAACACCAGTGTATGATTTAGAACAGCAATAGACATCTGGAGACCATGACACATTAAACATGGGAATAGAAGCTAGCACACTGTTTCACTTAATGGTTAGTGAAAAAGAAATTAAAAGATTGTGGGTCCCCGGTTGTATCAGTGAGCTGCACAGTATGACTACTGAACTCTGGGTCTCTTGATTTCTTTCTGGTGATGGAAGTAAACTTCCATGTTCTACTATTTCTGGCTGAACACATTAGTAACTGATTCACTCAGTATGCTGACTAATGACTTAAGAATCATCGAGCTACGTGATTAAATTTTTCCTTTCCTTTAATAGATCCCCATAGGAAAATCTTCAATCATATTAAAGTTAAAATAATGACTGGTGATATGATTTAGGAGCAGTTCAAGTAATTAATAGATCGACTGTGGGTACACCATTAGTACTTAAACTATTCAAGGGAAGTTATCCTAACCTGGAGAAGTTCCCATTTGGAAATCAGCACTGCCATCTGCTGCAGATGGAAGCATATGATCCCTTATAGTTATTTAATAAAGATTCTAGAATTCTGTGAGCATCACATGACATATAAATTGCACGAGTGCACACTCACTTGACCTCTTTGCCAGTTTCATGACAATATTATCCTTATAGCCAAAATCATTCACTTGAAAACTTTTAAAATTAATTCTAAGAAAACAATAGCCTTTTTGAATCAGTGCAGTGTTGTTCAAAAAAAATGATCATTTTATAAAAAAGCATTTATTAATTAAAATTATAGTCTTCCAAGGAAGCTGTCCCCAAATCAGAATATTAAATACTCTATGAATTACTTCCTACAAGGTTGTAAGTACAAAGCAGTTCATCTTGCTCCCTTGAAAAGCAGACAACATCCTTATATATTTTGCAGTGAAATTAGACTGTCTTCATATTTCCACTATATAAGAAAGTGTGTGTGAAGGTCAAAATTTTCTTTAACCCACTGTTGTTTTGTTTTGTTTTGTTTTGTTTTCCTGTGCTTTCTACCAACATTTTTACCAAAAAGGAATTTGTTTATTTGTTAGTTTTAAAATTACGGGACCAATGTAGCAACATTGCATGTCCAACCAGATTTTAACCATGCTCATATTTATATTTGTTTCAGACCTTATTTTGTTAAAATAATACACAGTTGTAACTCCTATGTATACCTCTATCTGAATGTATTTCATATACCTATATTTGTTAATATTATCCTAAATTCAGAAGTGAAGTTTCTGAAGCAAAATATATTATTTACTTAAAGCCAATAATTTTACTGCTTTCCTTTTGCCCCAATTATTACACCTCAGGTGATGCAATGAGAACCAGATGTATGCTATATGTAAGAGGGTCTACAGTAGGCAAGGAAACTTCAAAAAAAAAAAGTATCTTGATGGTTACATAGGATAGAGAGGTAGCTCTTACCCTCAGCTTCTGAGGAAAACGTAACGAGAATAATCCTGAGTCCTCATCACACTTTGGAAAGTAAATAAATCTCTCCAGGGGAGAAATAAGGCCAGTGTCTCCAACTTTAAAACCAAAGGATGTCTTTATGGTCCTATGACTCTTCCTTCTTAGAAATATAACACATGCCTGTCTCTGGAGTTCTCTATTCAGTCATAAATTAACCTCAAAGTCTTGTCTTTTAGTTCAGGTCCCAAATTTCAGTAAAATTTGCTCAGAAAGTCCTAGTGGTAAAGAAACATAAAGTATTTTCTCTGTAACTTCATACTTCCCTCTTTCTTGCCTCTGGAAAAATAACTTCAATTCTACAAGTTATTGTATATCCTTCCAGTGTATGTGTTTAGAATTAATACCAAAAAAAAACAAAAAAAATTCAGAATTCTCTTAGTTCATCCAAGCCACCATAACAAAATATCATAAACTGGGCGGCTTGTAAACAACAAACATTTACTTGTTTGCTTAGAGGCTGGGAAGTCTAAGAAAGGCACTGGCAGATTCAGTGTCTAGTGAGGGCGAGCATCCTGGTTCACACATCGTCCCTTCTTGCTTTGTCCTCATGTGGTGAAAAGGATGAGCTAGCTCTCTGAGGTCTCTTTTATATGGGCACTAATCCCATTCATTAGGGCTCTGCCTCCATGATATAATCTCCCAAAGTCCTCACCTCCTAAAACTATCCCCTGAGGGGTTAAGATTTCAACGTATGAAGTTGGAGGGGACCCAAACATTCAGACCATTTCAAGAAACTTTCATTTCATCAATTTTATGTATCTGTTCAACTATTTCACATACACTAGCACTTAGAATTGCTGGGATGCTACTAATATTAGCTTATAAAAGATTATAATTTCAGTCTTGCTTGCACTTTCTTCACTCTTGCTTGAAGCCAGATGCCTCTTTTGAACTGCCTTGGAAAAGTCCACACACAGGTAACTGAATAGAAGTGATAAGAGAGTGCTTCTTAATCTGGTTCCTGATTTAGGGGAAACATTCAGTATTTTACCATTAGCTATGATGTTAATTGTAGGGTTTTTGTTCTGCAAAAAGGATAAAGGCCTATTCACTCCTATGTAAGTATCTCTCTGTGCAACCCAATTGATTTAGAGAAGTGGTAAGAAAAACAAGAAATAAAATGTTATTTTCTATGGTGGCCTGGACTTAAGATTTCCTTACCTCAGAGATGCCTCCATTCTTCCCCCATCTTGGTAAAAATTTATTCTTCTGTAGATAGGAAAGGAGAGAAGGAGGAGCTCAACCATACATAGGAAGAAAATACAATCCATGGCCCAGATAGTTGGACTCAGTCACAGGGCATTAAGGCTCTTCAGAAAAAAAGAGTTCTTCATAATCTGTATATGACTGCTGAGAAAGCGGCTATAAAAAGGACTTCCACCCACGTTAAAAAACTGTGAAGAGACAGATAATAAATAATGTTAAGCTTTGCAGGTCAAAAGGCAAAATAGAGGATATTAGACAGGTACTTTAGGTAAAATCCCTTCCCCACCTTATTTGCCTGGGGTTGGTCCACAGGGGAGTAGGAGTGCTTTGCACTTAGTTGCCGTCAGCTGTAGACATTCTCTGTAAAAGAAAGACAGGATGAACAGAAGGGGTCTTGTGGGTGAGAGGGTGTGTACCTGGCTTAGTTTCTGACCCAGTTACTCCCAGATCCCCATGGTGCGCCCTTCTCTCCTTCCAGAGAGCTTGGCTCTCTCAATTTGTACAGCTTGGCTGGAGGTGAGTCATCTCCCTTGGACTCAAAGTTCCAACTCAGAGTTTGGGCCCTTGCCTCATCAGTCAAGTCCCCAGTGTATAGACAGTGGCCCTTGCAGACCTGGGGCAGCAGTGGGATACAACTGCCAGGGAAGCAGGCACTGGGATCCTAAGGGAAAGATGGGCCAGGCAGCCTGCTGGAGTGGTGCCAGGAGCCATGCAAAAACAAGGAGAGCATTGTATTTGGCCCATGGTCTGTAGTTTGCATACCTCTGGTCTTTTCCATTCCTCTGATTTTACATGTGAGGAAATACACAGGAAATTAAAGCAACTACTATATCAAACAAATTATTTGACAGGACCCATTACCTCAAGCATACACACCATTCATGAATTTGAAGTGTAATTTGATTCCCATTATCTGTCTGTATATGATAAATGCTTTGACTATTCTGATGGAAGTTCAAGATTACTAAACTAACACAGTGAATCAGGAGCAACATGACATTATTTCTTTTATCTCTGGAAGACTGATTACTTCCATGAAGAGCAGAGGAAGAAAGCAAATATATATATTTATTTTCAGTTATTATTTTCCAGGCTTTGAGCCACTTCAGATTCACAATTTTGCTGTAATATAGTTATTACCAATCCAATTTTATAAGTGAGTAAACACACATACACATAAACAAAAAGTTTGGCTAATATGTGGTAGAAATGGAATTTGAAATGGATCTGACAACTAGTCAATTTTTAACCCAGTACTCATCCAATAAAGCAGTGGTTTTCAGCATTCTCAGTTTTGTTAAACAATCTAAAATATAGTATTTGGCTCTTAATCATTATTTTACTCTTTACTACTCTGTTTTTTTTTTTAGTATTTACTACCATGACTGAGTTTTCATAACATTGTAAGTGAAGGTTCTCACATATCTAAATAAATGTAGATTTTTTAGTGTATTGATATTTCACCATGCGTTTTATTTCTTACTTCCTGTAAGTTCTACTAATACATTCACATCACATGATCTGTGCAATTTGATATTACTTTTGATAAATATCACCGTGGTTGTACATATCCTCACAGTAGGGCCTATCAAATCACACATGTTAACACAGAACTTTAAGTGAATGTTTAAAGACCAAACCTCCAGCTACTGCTAGAATATATGATAACCATTTGGGGATTACCAACTATAGAAAGAAGAGACAAAAAGTTTGACTTTTGTGACAAAAGTTTAGAGATTAGGAGAGGTTCCTTGCCAGATAATTTGGACACAGGCTTAGATGTTATCTTAATTACATGTGTAAGAGTAAGAAGTATATTTTACATAGCTTTCAGAGTTTTATTTTTGAGAACTATACAGTATTAGTTCTCCATATTTGATTCCCAGCAATGATGTTCATTCACCATGATGTGTGAACAAGGAGAGCATGAGGTTATCCAAAGTTGGAGGGCTTCTGCATTGTATTTGCTTTAATTTTAAAGTACTATGGAGACCAAAGCATAAAATGTGTTGGGCAGCTGTTTTACAACTCACAGGTTTCTGATTGTACCAGTATAATCACAGACATAAAATTTTGGTTTCTATCTATACTCAAGAATAGAAAAATAAATTTTCAGTATTGATCAGCAATTTAAAGACTATGAGATACTGTGCACAGTCATCTTTTGGAAGATTATGAAAAAAACTAGAGCTGTATTAATGACAGAAATTTACCTAAATGTTGTTTCCTGAATTAAATTCATGAGGTGAATAAAAATGTATTTTTTTAGATAAAACTAAAGATTCTAAAGAAAAGATGCAGATAGTATGTTCCATGTGTGGAAATAATTGGTAAGAAGCATTATTGTAATTGAGAAAAATATATTATTGAATATTTAAAATTTACTGATGAAATAGAATAAAATTATACTACCATTTTTAGAGGGCTTACTTTTTCTTATGGCTCCTGTAATCTCCTAAAAAATAACATTGGATTAATTTGATATTGAATAATAATAATAAATATTTATGCTTGTTTGAACAGCAGAAGCCATTTGACTCCCATATAACCTCATTTTATACTGCACTTTTTGTGTTTACCCTGATACATATTTTAAGAAAAAATTCCAAATGCAAATTAACAACTCTGTGTTATTTTATTAAGAAATAGAGGAGTTGTTAATATTTATAATTTTAGTGTACATTTGTGATTCTTATAATTCTGAAAGCAACCATTAATGTGAAAACATTTTATGTTTAAATAGCATAAATCAAAGCAGAGTCAACCTCATCTTTTCCTTCAAATTTTAATATTTCTGTTGCCCAGAGGATATATTTCATAGTGTGGTCTTCAAGTACTTTACCATGTACTTTGTACATAGTTAATCAATATAAACTACTGACAGTTATTGATCATTAGCTTCTCAGAGGTTTCTTAACCCTTACATCACTCTAATAATGTCTCCATAAACTATGGATTGTTTACTGTTACTCTTCCTTGTGTACTGTAGCCGTCATGCTACTAAGTCATTATTATCTTTGACATCTGTGGAAAAATATCATCTTTGTATAAAGGACATAATTCCCATTTCAACCAACATTGGTATTCTCTATGCAATCAAGACTCTTCCCTCTCTCTCTTTTAAATGACTAAAGACAATTGCATAATTTAACATCATGAGTTACATTTAATTCATAGTAAATGATGAGCAAATGTGTAGAATTCTTGAAATTTTTGAAAAATAATTTTATCAATCAATATTACTAATGCACTTTCATAATTTGTTGAAATTGGATAAATAACTTTGAAACAATTTTACAGAATCTATATAAATATATATCAAGGTCTGATGAAATATATTTACCTGTTCATTTGATCTAGTCAGTCTTTAGTCATTTCTAGAAATGGGGAGCTATTCATATTTCAGAGAAGTAGATAAATAGTCCCAAGTCAATTTCAGGACTACTGACTCTTTGATAAAGCTGCTGTAGAAACTAAAAACATATAATATATATATATATATATATTATATGTTTTTAGTAAGGAAGATATTTTGAAGTATTTGTAACTCACCTCTAAAATACAAAATCCTAATAATAATATATATATACACACATATACATGTACATATATATATACATGTACATATATATATACTTCCCTCGCAGTTTAAGACTCTGCACTTCCACTGCAGAGGACGTGGGTTCCATCCCTGGTCAGGGAACTAAGATCCCACGTGCGGCACGGTGTGGCCAAAAAATAAAAAAATAAAAAATAAAACTATGAAACTCAGTTCTAGGAGGGGGTAGTACCATGGTACCCAACTCCATGAGAGTGCCCGCAACACTTCAGCCTTGTCAGCGTTGATTATTGCAATAAAAAGAACAAAACAAAAGCTTTACTAATTAAAAATATATATATTCAATATATACACACATATATACATGTACATATATGCATGTATATATGTGTGTATGTACACATATATGTATATATGTGCACATGTGTATGTATGTATATATATTCTTAGGGTTTTGTACTTTAGGGGTGAGTTACACACACTTCAAAATATCTTCCTTGATATTTTACAACAATCTATTGTTGGAGCTTTGGACTAAAAAAGCAATGAAAGTTAGAAATATTGAAGGCTGAGGTCAGTACAAGTGAAAAGAAGATGAAGAGGGAAAGTAGTTTTTATCCTTATATTACAAACTTCTCTGTTCCTCTTACTCCTTCTTTTTTCCTTTTCTTTTCCTCCTCTATCCTAGCCTCTTCTTTCTTTTCTCCTACTCGGCTTCATCTTCATCTTTTTCTTCATCTTACTTCTTAGATAGTGAATTACTTTTGACACTGTCATGCCTGAAGTAATTCATATTTATCATCTGGAACTAATGTAATGAATCATATGACACTCTTATATTGAATAAAAATGAAGACATTATTTAAATTTTTTAAAGGAAAAAACTAGTCCCAAGTCAGGAAAAAAAAATTTTACATAATTATACTTTATTTTAGTAATTGTTTTAGGAACTGGTGTTTTCTTGTGAACATGATACAGCTTCTATCTCAGGGAGCTTTTAAACTAGATAGACAAGAGATAGACATGGCTGCATCATCTGCTAAATTAGAATAAGAAAGAACTGATTGCAAGTAAAGCACAATAGTGGGGGAGCACTTTACTAAAGCTTTGGTTCGAAAGATATCCTAGTCAACAGTGTATAAGCTAAGATATGAAGGATGCATTGTGATTAATCAGATAAAGTGAGAATATGACAGGGAAGAGAAAGTTTTCCACATAGGGTAAATAGCACTCATTTATTCATGCATTCAATAACAATTTCTTTTCAATACCTACTGTGTCCTATACATTTTTCTAGGCATTAGGGATCCAAAGTTGGAGGAGAAATAACATCGAGTCTCTGCCATTACAAAACTTACAATCTTGTAGCAGAGAGGCATTTATAAAAGAATCACAGTAATATATGTATAATTGTGTCTGTATTATATAATATCTGTATTATATTAGCGCATATAAATATGAGCAAACATTTAAGTGGAAGATCGGGAGTTGATAGGCAAATGCTGTGCTTGTGGTGGTGGTTGCATAGGAAGTAGGGAGTGGGGAGTAGGGCACATCATATTCAGATGTGCTGTGGTGGAAGTGTAAGTAAGGGTCATATCTTCATTTCCAAAAAGATTAATGAGTCTAGAAGAAGGCAGTATTATTGAAGCGGATCCCATGTTGATTCAGAGAGGAGATTATTGCAATAATTTAGTAATTGTACTTTCTTAAAAGTTGTATGAATATGGTTGAAGACAAAGAAAATATTTAAAAATTATCCAAGTGTGAAAAATCAATGACTGGTCATTATCTACCATAGTCAAATCTATACATACATTATAATCTAAAAATTAGACTCATAGATAAATCCGACAGACTTATATGTACATATGGGCACCAAAAAGACTCACAAAAAATGTTAACACTAGGCTCAGTGTAACAGCCAAAAATTTGAAATAACTGAAAAAGTCATCAACAGAATAATGGATAATTAAATTTTGTATATTCATACAATGGAATAATATACAGAAATGAAAAATTAATGAACCACTGCTGTAAGCAAAAATATGGTTGAATGTTGCAAACATAATGTTGAGTGAAAAAAAGACATACAAACAATTACATAATATATGAATCAATTTTATAAAGTTCAGAATTACTCAAAACTAATTCATGGTGTTAGAGATTAGGATAGTATTTATTTGGGGGGGGAGGATAGAAGGATAGTAACAAGGAAGAAACATGAATAGGTTTTTCCAGTGCTGGTAATTGTATGATAATTTACTGAGCTCTGTACTGATAATTAGTATTCTTGTATTTATGTGCATTCTACTTTAATTTAAAATAAAGGTTTTTAAATAAATAATGAAACTTAGAAATAGTTTTCATACAGAGAAATGGGTAAAGTGGAGCCAAGGAAGGTCCTAGTGTTCTAGAATTATAGATGTTTTTGGCATTCACTTAGAGGATATTAGAGGAAGCCCTGGGTTCAGCCACAATAGAAGTGATTATTTTCAGTTTTGAATATTTGGAGCTCAGTATGCCTTTTTCACATCTAAGTGGAAATGAAAAGGAGGCAGGGAATGGGTATAAGTTTCACAGCTCATAGAGGAGCTGTGGGCTAGAGAAATAAATTTGTAAGTTCATGTGCATATAGGTATAAAAATAAAATCATGTGAATACCTAGGATTGGCAAGTGAGCAAATTTAGAGTATGAAAGAAAGTGGGTATGGAGTCAGCATATATAAATAATTTTTTAAATCAAGTTTGTCTCGATGAGGAAAAGAAAGCTAAAAGAGGAGACCACTGTGTCTGGAGTAGAGAGAAGGGGAGTGGTAAGAAATGTGATCAGGTTTGTTGTTGGTGGGGACTTCATTTAAAAGTTGTGGTATTGCACAAAGGGAAGCAAAAAGAGAAAAGAAAAAACGCTAGATGACAGACCCTGGGGCAATCTATCATTTAGAAGTCTGCACTGAACGGACCTCAGGTAAGACAAAACCCAGTCAGTTTTGATATATAGAAGAAGGCAAGAAACATTATGCCCCTGTCTTCCTGACTACATTAAGGATGCATGAAAGTAGGTAGATCTAAAGTTCTACTTCTGAAAAAAATAAGGAACCTCACATTTAATTTCCCCTCTTGTTGGGAATGTGGTATATGGTAGACAAGCTTAGAAGTATCTGGAGTTTGAGACTAAAATAAATCAACATAGCTGAAGCATAGATTTTGGATGATAAGGAGAAAGAACAAGGGCAAGAGTTAATGCTTATTTATTAGAATGAAGTAAGAACAAGCCAGATCCAGAGGAGTAAAGAACTTGAATCGCATGGGAAATAGTGTGCTTATTTATAAGCATATTGCCTTATAAAGGCACTGGAGAGAATATTAAAATGTTTAAGGAGGGAATGGACATATTGAAGGATTTTGTCTCTTCCTATATCTGTTCTGTATGTTTACTGCAGAAATTCACTATGGCTTATAGAACTAATATGCACATATTTTGCATACATGCTTCTCCACCACATTCTAGTTTTTAAAAGAATATAAATGGATGTAAACTGCTAATTAAAAAATTGAAGGCATTTTTCGTCTATAATTGGTGTGTGTCAGTTGAGGAGAAAGTAAGCTAATATACTCAATTCCTATATGAGAGAGAGCTAAAGCCAATATCATACATAAGTTAATAAAAATGTATATAGAGTAGACAAATGCATATCCCAGTGTCATAGGGAGCACTGATAAAAAGAGAGAATCTTCAGAAATAATTCTGATTAAAAAATTGAACAATCAAAAACAGTGAAGAATTACTGATTCTGCCAGCTACATATTGTACAGAGTTCAGGAGTCAAGATAAGTATACCAATATTGCTATTCTCTCTCTCTCTCTCTTTCTTCTCTTATCTTCCTCTCTCTTTTTCCTCTTTCTTAAAATATTGTTTCTTTGCCTGATTTCCAGTAATTAAGAAGCAAAAAGTGGAAAAAAATGAAATAAATAGATAAATCACTTCTCATAAATAATTTTGTGAGGAAAATGTGAAAAACATATACAAAAAAATATGCAAGCATATAAGCATCATGACTAAGGCCCTGTTAATGAAAAGTAGCAGAAAAGTAAAGAGCTGAAACAGACCTGAGTATACTTCGATATTGGAATTATCAGACACAAATTATCTAAAAATAATGCTTTACTATATACAAAGAAATGTTTTTTTTTTAAATTTTCAATTTTTAAAAATTTTTTGAAATTTATTTTTGGCTGTGTTGGGTCTTTGTTGCTGTGCGTGGGCTTTCTCTAGTTGCAGTGAGCGGGGGCTACTCTTCGTTGCAGTGTGCAGGCTTCTCATTGTGATGGCCTCTCTTGTTGCAGAGCACAGGCTCCAGGTGCGCAGGCTCCGTAGTTGTGGCTCACGGGCTCTGGAGCGCAGGCTCAGTAGTTGTGGTGCATGGACTTAGTTGCTCTGCGGGATTTTGGATCTTCTGGACCAGGGCTTGAACTCGTGTCCCCTGCATTGGCAGGTGGATTCTTAACCACTGCACCGCCAGGGAAACCCCAAAGAAATGTTTTTAAAAATCTGCTAGGAACTAAAAATTACCCAAAAAACTAATGTATTTGAGGAAAATAAGTAAGCCTTCTAGAAATATATTTATCTGTCTTATCTATCTACATAATAATTGAAATAATTATTATTATTCAATTATTATAATAATTAAATCCAGTGAATTTATTTAACATCAGATTAGACAGAAACACATGAAAAGGAAATTGGCAATCTAGAAGGATTTTTACAGAATGGAACACATAAAAGTGAAAAGATGAAAGGTAAAAAAAAGAGTTAAGAACTAGGGATGAGGTAAAGATCTAACATATATCTAATTGGATTTTCAAAAAGAAAAGAGAGAAAGAATGCGTAGATGAAATATTTGGAGGGAATGAACATCTGAAACTTTTCTGAAGTTGGTAAAATTAATCAACCCATATATTCTAGATGACTAACAAATCACAAAAATAATACATACAAAAGACCTCCAGACTCCTGGAAGAGAACTTGGAAGTCACCACTCTATCCTAACAAAAAAAAGCTGAACAAATGGAAAAATCAAAAATTGATCTTAGCTCTACCAGAGAAATGAGGTCACAGGACATATCACTGCCTCCAAAATTGAAGAGACAGGAGGATACAGAGAATCACAACTTAGCTGAGAAGAAACTCACAAGCTGAAATCTCCCCTGAAACCAATGCTTAGTAGCAAAATCTGAACTGTAATTGATGAATTGCTAGAGGCTCAGTGTGACAGCATGAGAGGTAAAAACTTGGGGAGGAGCCCACAATTTCATGAGTAAACAAACCCTAGAGTTCTACTAGGTTGTTACAGAGAATATCATAGAAAAATCCATTCTGGCTTCTATCAGGAGGAGGGAGAAAAGTAACCATTTTGAAATAGCCAGAGCATTCTGTTCTTCTTAAAAAGGCCTACCCTCAAGAGAAACTATTGGGTTGAACTTTTGGCCAACCCAATATTTTACCAGAGCTTAACCTATTGGAGTTTTATCAGAATCTAACATACCTGGTGAAACAGAAATACCCAACTCCAAGCCCCTCTAGCCATCCTTTCCCACCTGAGGCAAGAGAAAAGAACTGAAATGCACTTGTGAAATTCATAGCCTAGGGGCACAGCTCACTAAAAGATTGAGACCTAATCATAATACAGGAATATCCCCCTCTCCCACATGTCTTACCACCACGTTATTGAAGGCCTGTTTACCTGAGTTGCTTTTACCTAGTACATCATGTCCAGCCTTTACTCCCCAAATTACAAGACATACCAAAAGGCAAAACAAGCAAACAAACAAACAAAAAAACACAGTTGTAACAGACAAAGCAAGACTGTCAGAACTAGACTCAGACATAGCAGAGAATTTGAAAATATCAGACCGTAAGAACAAACAAACAAACAAAAAAGTATGATTGATATGCTAAGGATTCTAATGGAAAAGATAGACAACATTTGACAGCAAATTGGTAATGGAAATTCTAAGAAAAAAAGATATATTAGAGATATTAAAAACAATACCTTATAACAGAAAAAAAGATCTTTAATGGGTTCATTAATAGATTGGACACAGTTGAGGAAAGAATCTCTGAGCATAAGAATCTGTCAATAGAAACTTCTAAAACTGAAATGCAAATAGAAAAAAGATGGAAAAGAAAAAAAAGAACAGGCTATCCAAGAGTTGTGGGACAACAACAAAAGTTGTATCATATGCACAATGGGAATAGCAGAAGGAGAGAAGAGAGAGGAACAGAAGAAATATTTTAGGAAATAATCAGAATTTCCCCCAATTAATGTCACATACCAAACCACAGAGCCAAGAAGTTCAGAAAACACTAAGCAGGATAAATGCTGAATAAACTACATTTAGAATATCATATTTAAACTGCAGAAAGTCAAAGATAAAAAAATTCTTAAAGTATCCAGGGGCTGGGGGTGAGTGAGGGGGGGGAACCTTACCTACAGAGGAGCAAAGATGAGACCATCCAAATTCTGCTTATAAACTGTGCAAGCAAAAAGAAATGAGTAAAATATATAGTATTCAAAAAAAAATCTCCCAACATAGAATTCTTCAAAATTATCCTTCAGAAGTATAGGGGAAATAAAGACTTTCTGAGACAAACAAAATTGAGATTTGTTACCAGTAGCTGTGTCTTGCAAGAAATGTTAAAAGAAGTTCTTCAGAGGAAAGGAAAATGATATGGGTCAGAAACTTGGGTCTACATAAAAAAAGGAAGATCATCGAAGAAGGAATAAGTGAAGGTAAAATAAAAACTTTAATTTTATAATTCTTAATTGATCTAGCAGAGAATCATTTGTTTAAAATAATAATAACAACAATGTATTGGATGACTGTAACTTACATATGAGTAAAATGAGCATTATCATTGTTTTGATGGATGGGAGAGAGGAATTAAAGATAGTTTGTTATTATAAGGTAATTGCACTGCCTGTGAAATGGTATAGTTTTATTTGAAATTTATCTGATAAGAGACTTATCTAAAATATTCAAAGAACTCTTAAATCTCAACAATAAGAAAATGAATAACCCAATTTAAAAATGGGTAAAAGATTTATACAGATGCTTCACCAAAGAAGATATACAGATAGCAAATAAGCACATGAAAAGATGTTCCATATCATATATCATTTGGAAAATTAAAACAATGAGATACCACTACACACCTACTATAATGGTCATAACTCAGAACACTGAAAATACCAAAGGCTGATGAGGATGTGGAGGTACAGGAGCCCTCATACACTGCTGGTGGGAATGAAAAACAGTACAGCTACTTTGGAAGACAGTTCAGTGGTTTCTTAGAAAACTAAACATCCTCTTGCTATGTTTATCCAGCTATTGTACTCCTTGATATCTACCCAAAGGAGCTGAAAATTTATGTTCTTACAAAGATCTGAATGTGGATGTTTATAGCAGATTTATTCAGCATAGTTTTGGAAGTCCTAAGCATGAAAATAAGAGGAGAAAAAGAAATAAAAGGAATCCAAATTGGAAAAGAAGAATTAAAACTGTCACTGCTTGCAGATTACATGATACTATACATAGAAAATCCTAAAGATGCTACCAGAAAACTACTAGAGCTCATCAATGAATTTGGTAAGGTTGCAGTATACAAAATTAATACACAGAAACCTGTTGCATTTCTATACATTAACAATGAAAGATCAGAAAGAGAAATTAAAGAAACAATCCCATTTACCACTGCATCAAAAAGAATAAAATACTTAGGAATAAATCTACCTAAGGAGGCAAAAGACCTGTACTCTGAAAACTATGAGATGCTGATGAAAGAAATCAAAGAGGACACAAACAGATGGAACGATATACCATGTTCTTGGATTGGAAGAAACAATATTGTCAGAATGACTATAGTACCCAACATAATCTAAAGATTCAATGCAATCCCTATCAAATTGCCAATGGCATTTTTCCAGATCTAAACCTAAAAAACCTTAAAATTTGTATGGAAACACAAAAGACCCCAAATAGCCAAAGGAATCTTGAAAAGAATAAATGGAGCTGGAGGAATCAGGCTCCCTGACTTCAAGCTATACTATAAAGCTACAGTAATCAAAACAGTATGGTACTGGCACAAAGACAGACTTATAGATCAGTGAAACAGGATAGAAAGCCCAGAAATAAGCCCATGCATCTATGGTCAATTAATCTACGACAAAGGTGGCAAGAATATACAATGGAGAAAAGGCAGTTTCTTCAATAAGTGGTACTGGGAAAATGGGACAGCTACATGTAAACAAATGAAATTAGAACACTCATTAACATCATACACAAAAATAAATTCAAAATGGATTAAAAACCTAAATGTAAGAGCAAATACTATAGAACTCTTAGAGGAAAACATAGGCAGGACACTCTCTGACATAAATTGCAGCAAAACCTTTTTTTGATCCACCTCCTAAAGTAATGAAAATTAAAAAAAAATAAATAAACAAATGGGACCTAGTTAAACTTAAAAGCTTTTGCACAGCAAAGGAAACTATAAACACAACAAAAAGACAACCTCAGAATGGGAGAAATTATTTGCAAACAAAGTGACCGACAAGGGATTAATCTCCAAAATAAACAAACAGGTCATGCAGCTCAATAAGCAAAAAAACGAAAAACCCAATCAAAAAATGGGTGGAAGATCTAAAAAAACATTTCTCCAAAGAAGACATACAGGTGGCCAAAAAGCACATGAAACAACTCTCAACATCACTAATTATTAGAGAAATGCAAATAAAAACTGCAATGAGGTTTCACCTCACGCTGGTCAGAATGGACATCATCAAAAAGTCTGCAAACAATGGAAGCTGGAGAGGGTGTGGAGAAAAGGGAACCCTCCTACAATCCCACACCTGGGCATATATCCAGAGAAAACCATAATTTGAAAAGATACATGCACCCCAGTGTTCATTGCAGCACTATTTACTATAGCCAAAACATGGAAGCAACCTAAATGTCCATCAACAGATGAATAAAGAAGATGTGGTACATATATGCAATGGAATATTACTCAGCTATTAAAAGAAATGAAATAATGCCATTTGCAGAAACATGGATGGACCTGGAGATTATCATACTAAGTGAAGTAAGTCAGACAAAGACAAATATCATATGATATCACTTACATGTGGAATCTAAAAAATGATGCAGATGAACTTACTTACAAAACAGAAGCAGAGTCACAGACTTAGAAAATAAACTTTTGGTTACCAAAGAGGAAAGCTGTGGGGGAGAGATAAATTAGGAGTTTGGGATTAACATATACACACTGCTACATATAAAATAGATAATCAACAAGCACCTACTGTATATCACAGGGAACTCTACTCAATACTCTGTAATAGCCTATATCTGGAAAAAATATATATATATATGTATAACTAATTCACTGCTGTACATCTGAAGCACAACATTGTAAATCAACTATATTCCAATATAAAATAAAAAATTATTTAAATGAAGGAAAAACATCAAAGCTAAGAAAAAGGGAAAAAATGTAAAATTGACTAGCATAAATGTAAAGACTGATCAATTCATCCTCTTTAAAATTTAGTAATTATCTAGTTAATAATAATATACCTACTTTTTTTGCTTTTCTTTATGAACTATTGTATACATCTCATAATAAAATAGAAATGAACAGCATAGAAAATTTCTATAATGAGACCTATTGAAAATATTAACTTGAATATAAAATCATTGTTACCTCCTGTTGCAACTATTTAGACTCTTATTAAGTTTACAACAGTTACTTCTCATGGAATTTGCTTCTCTCCTGAAGAGAATGTTAACTCCAGCCAGGTATTTCATGTGTGCTTCTCCCCCTCCTCCCGCTTCTCTGTTTTAAATTTCATAGCTCTGTAAAGTCATTCAGAGCCATGGATGTTCCTACTATAATGTGTAGGACAATATATGTAAAAAAAGATAACATACAGTGATTTAGAATGGACACTGACAAATTAACATAACCCATGGCTATGAAAGGGGGTCATTTCTCTAAAGTAAATGAATGTATATTCACTTATGAACATATTGCAACTTTGTAGGAGCTAATAATTTCTCCAGCATATCATGAATAAAATACCTATCAGATATTTAAGTGCAAACAAACCATAGCACATGGACTTGTTCTTTAAAAAGATTATCAACAACATGTAAATCATGTTCTGTATTTCTTTGATGGGATTAAATTGTTAGAATGGGAAAGCTAGAGGTATTTATTTACTTATTTCTGACAGCATCACTTGCTTCACATTGCACTGCTTCCCATAGGAATTGCTGCTGGCTGCCACATTCGTTTGGCTCTCTTTGCATGACAAAAAAGCTAGACTCCATTAAAGTATCAGTTGCAGTGAATTTAGATCCTTCCTCAGGGATATATCTAACCATTAAACATTATGCAGGAAGACTGACTTTTATAAAAGACAACTATTCTTTGGATTCCAAGCTGCATTCAAAAATAGTCAAGGATAAAATAGAAATATTTGACAGAGAAAATGAGATAAATTAATTTTCACATGATCTTGAGAAGCCACTTCCAAATTCCAGTTAAAATTACTAGAGAAAGTCTATGAAATTTAGGAGATAATCAAAAGGCTATTATTTTATATTTATGTGTTTGTGTTCTTCACACAAAAAACCTAATGCTGTAGCATCAGATAGAAATTAAGAATAGCTTTAAAGTTCAAGAAATATTAAGTTAAGCTTTGTTAATATGATCATTTCTCTTATAGAAAGTGGAGATATCAATTCAAAAATGTGAACAAAAGCAAAAATTTTTTTTAATTTAATTTAATTTTTTGTAAAGCAGGTTCTTATTAGTTATCTATTTTATACATATTAGTGTATCTATGTCAATCCCAATCTCCCAATTCATACCACCACCACCACCACCACCACCACCACCACCACCACCACCCCACCGCTTTCCCCGCTTGGTGTCCGTATGTCCTCTACATCTGTGTCTCTGTTTCTGCCTTGCAAACCAGTTCATCTGTACCATTTTTCTAGATTCCTCATATATGCCTTAATATGCGATATTTGTTTCTCTCTTTCTGACTTACTTCACTCTGTATGAGAGTCTCTAGGTCCATCCACATCAGTACAAGTGACCCAATTTCATTCCGTTTTATGGCTGAGTAATATTCCATTGTATATATGAACCACTTCTTCTTTATCCATTCGTCTGTTGATGGGCATTTAGGTTGCTTCCATGACCTGGCTATTGTAAATAGTGCTGCAATGAACATTAGGGTCCATGTGTCTTTTTGAATTATGGTTTTCTCTGGGTGTATGCCCAGTAGTGGGATGCTGGGTCATATGGTAATTCTATTTTTAGTTTTTTGAGGAACTTCCATGCTGTTCTCCATAGTGGCTGTATCAATTTACATTCCCACCAACTGTGCAAGAGGGTTCCCTTTCCTCTACACCCTCTCCAGCAATTTTGTTTGTAGATTTTCTGATGATGCCCATTCTGACTGGTGTGAGGTGATAACCTAATTGTGGTTTTGATTTGCTTTCTCTAATAATTAGTGATGTTGAGCAGCTTTTCATGTGCCTCTTGGCCATCTGTATGTCTTCTTTGGAAAAATGTCTATTTAGGTCTTCTGCCCATTTTTTTGATTGGGTTGTTTGTTTTTTTGATATTGAGCTGCATCAGCTGTTTATGTATTTTGGAGATTATCCTTTGTCCATTGATTCGTTTGCAAATATTTTCTCCCATTCTGAGAGTTGTCTTTTCGTCTTGTTTATAGTTTCCTTTGCTGTGCAAAAGCTTTTAAGTTTCATTAGGTCCCATTTGTTTATTTTTGTTTTTATTTCCCTTACTCTAGGAGGTGGGTCAAAAAAGATCTTTCTGTGATTCATGTCAAATAGTGTTCTTTCTATGTTTTCCTCTAAGAGTTTTATAGTGTCCAGTCTTATACTAAGGTCTTTAATCCATTCTAAGTTTATATTTGTGTATGGTGTTAGGGAGTGTTCTAATTTCATTCGTTTACATGTAGCTGTCCAGTTTTCCCAGCACCACTTGTTGAAGAGACTGTCTTTTCTCCATTGTATATCCTTGCCTCCTTTGTCATAGATCAGTTGACCATAGGTGTATGGGTTTACCTCTGGGCTTTCTGTCCTGTTCCAGTGATCTATATATCTGTTTTTGTGCCAGTACCGTATTGTCTTGATTACTGTAGCTTTGTAGTATAGTCTGAAGTCAGGGGGTCTGATTCCCTTTTTTTCCCTCAAAACTGCTTTGGCTATTCAGGGTCCTTTGTGTCTCCATACAAATTTTAAGATTTTTTCTTCTAGTTCTGTAAAAAATGCCATTGATAATTTGGTAGGGATTGCATTGAATCTGTAGATAGCTTTTGGTAGTATAGTCATCTTCACAATACTGATTCTTCCAAACCAAGAACATGGTATATCTCTCCATCTGTTTGTGTCATCTTTGATTTCTTTCATCAGTGTCTTATAGTTTTCTACATACAGGTCTTTTGTCTCCCTAGGTAGGTTTATTCCTAAGTATTTTATTCTTTTTTTTGCAATGGTAACTGGGAGTGTTTCCTTAATTTCTCTTTCTGATCTTTTGTTGTTAGTGTATAGGAAAGCAAGAGATTACTGTGCATTAATTTTGTATCCTGCAACTTTACCAAATTCATTGCTTAGCTCTAGTAACTTTCTGGAGGCATCTTTAGGATTACCTATGTATACTATCATGCCATCTGCAAACAGTGACAGTTTTACTTCTTCTCTTCCAATTTGGATTCCTTTGATTTCTTTATCTTCTCTGATTGCTGTGGCTAGGACTTCCAAAACTATGTTGAATAAGAGTGGCTAGAGTGGACATTCTTGTCTTGTTCCTGATCTTACAGGAAATTCTTTCGGTTTTTCATGATTGAAAATGATGTTGGCTGTGGGTTTGTCATATATGGCTTTTATTATGTTGAGGCAGTTTGCTTCTATGCCCAGTTTCTGGAGAGTTTTTATCATAAAAGTGTATTGAATTTTGTCAAAAGCTTTTTCTGCATCTATTGAGATGATATGGTTTTTATTCTTCAATTTGTTAATATGGTCTATCACATTGGTTGATTTGCATATATCGAAGAATCCTTGCATCCCTGGGATAAATCCCACTTAATCATGGTGTATAATCCATTTAACGTGTTGTTGGATTCTGTTTGCTTGTATTTAGTGAGGATATTTGCATCTATATTCATCAGTGATATTAGTCTGTAATTTTCTTTTATTGTAGTATCTTTTTCTGGTTTTGGTATCAGGATGATGGTGGCCGCATAGAATGAGTTTGTGAGTGTTCCTTCCTCTGCACCTTTTTGGAAGAGTTTGAGAAGGATGGGTGTTAGCTCTTCTCTAAATGCTTGATAGAAATCACCTGTTAAGCCATCTAGTCCTGGACTTTTGTTTGTTGGAAGATTTTTAATCACAGTTTCAATTTCAGTGCTTGTGATTGGTCTAATCATATTTTTTATTTCTTCCTGGTTCAGTCTTGGAAGATTATACCTTTCTAAGAATTTGTCTATTTCTTCCAGGTTGTCCATTTTATTGGCATAGACTTGCTTGTAGTAGTCTCTTAGGATGATTTGTATTTGTGCAGTGTCTTTTGTAACTTCTCCTTTTTCCTTTCTAATTTTATTGATTTTAGTCCTCTCCCTCTTTTTCTTTTTTTTTTTTCTTTTGTTAAAATTAATTAATTTATTTATTTTTGGCTGTGTTGGGTCTTTGTTTCTGTGCGAGGGCTTTCTCTAGTTGCGGCGAGTAGGGGCCACTCTTCATCGCGGTGCACGGGCCTCTCACTGTCACGGCCTCTCTTGTTGTGGAGCACAGGCTCCATATGCTCAGGCTCAGTAGTTGTGGCTCACGGGCCTAGTTGCTCTGCGGCACTTGGGATCTTCCCAGACCAGGGCTCGAACCCGTGTCCCCTGCATTGGCAGGCAGATTCTCAACCACTGCACCACCAGGGAAGCCCATCCCTCTTTTTCTTGATGAGTGTGTCTAAAGGTTTATCAATTTTGTTTATCTTCTCAAAGAACCAGCTTTTAGTTTTACTGATCTTTGCTATTGTTTTCTTTGTTTCTATTTCATTTATTTCTGCTCTGATATTTGCGATTTCTTTCCTTCTACTAACTTTGGGTTTTGTTTGTTCTTCTTTCTCTAGTTCCTTTAGGTGTAAGGTTAGACTGTTTATTTGAGACTTTTCTTGTTTCTTGAGGTAAGATTGTATTGCTATAAACTTCCCTCTTGGAACTGCTTTTGCTGCATCCCATAGGTTTTGGGTCATTGTGTTTTGCTTGTCATTTGTCTCTAGGTATTTTTTGATTTCCTCTTTGATTTCTTCGGTGATCTCTTGGTTATTTAGTAACGTATTTTTTAGCCTACATGTGTTTGTGTTTTTTTTCCCTATAATTTATTTCTAATCTCATAGTGCTGTGGTTGGAAAAGATGCTTGATATGATTTCAGTTTTCTTAAATTTACCAAGGCTTGATTTGTGACCGAAGATGTGATCTATCCTGGAGCATGTTCTGTGTGGACTTGAAAAGAAAGTGCCCTCTGCTGTTTTCTGATGGAATGTCCTTAAATATCAATTAAATCTACCTGGTCTATTGTGTCATTTAAAGCTTGTTTTTCCTCACTAATTTTGTGTCTGGATGATCTGTCCTTTGGTGTAAGTGAGGTGTTAAAGTCCCCCAGTATTTTTGTGTTACTGTTGTTTTCCTCTTTTGTAGCTGTTAGCATTTGCCTTATGTATTGAGGTGCTCCTATGTTTGGTGCATATATATTTATAATTGCTATATCTTCTTCTTGGATTGATCCCTTGATCATTATGTGGTGTCCTTCCTGTCTCTTGTAACATTCTTTATTTGAAAGTCTATTTTATCTGATATGAGTATTGCTACTCCAGCTTTCTTTTGATTTCCATTTGCATGGAATATCTTTTTCCATCCCCTCACTTTCAGTCTATATGTGTCCCTAGGTCTGAGGTAGGTCTCTTGTAGACAGCATATATATGGATCTTGTTTTTGTATCCATTCAGTGAGCCTGTGTCTTTTGGTTGGAGCATTTAATCCATTCACATTTAAGTTAATTATCGATATGTATGTTCCTATTACCATTTTCTTAATTGTTTTGGATTTGTTTTTGTAGGTTCTTTTGTGCTCTTGTGTCTCCCACTTAAAAAAGTTTCTTTAGCATTTGTTGTAGAGCTGGTTTGGTGGTGCTGAATTCTCTTAGCTTTTGCTTGTCTGTAAAGCTTATGATTTCTCCATCGAATCTGAATGAGATACTTGCTGGGTAGAGTAATCTTGGTTGTAGGTTGTTCCCTTTCATCACTTTAAACATATCATGCCACTCTCTTGTGGCTTGTAGAGTTTCTGCTGAGAAATCAGCTGTTAACCTATGGGAGTTCCCTTGTATGTTATTTTTCATTTTTCCTTTGTAGCTTTTAATAATTTTTCTTTGTCTTTAATTTTTGTCAGTTTGATTACTATGTGTCTTGGCATGTTTCTCCTTGGGTTTATCCTGCCAACCCTCTACACTTCCTGGACTTTGGTGGATATTTCCTTTCCCATGTTAGGGAAGTTTTCGACTGTAATCTCCTCAAATATTTTCTTGGGTCCTTTCTCTCTCTCTCTTCTCCTTCAAGGACCCCTATGATGCAAATGTTGGTGCATTTAATGTTGTCCCAGATGTATCTTAGGCTGCCTTCATTTCTTTTCATTCTTTTTTCTTTATTCTGTTCCACGGCAGTGAATTCCACCATTCTGTCTTCCAGGTCACTTCTCTGTTCTTCTGCCTCAGTTTTTCTGCTATTGATTCCTTCTAGTGTATTTTTTATTTCAGTTATTGTATTGTTCATCTCTGTTTGTTTGTTCTTTAATTCTTCTAGGTGTTTTTTCTTTAATTCTTCTAGGTCTTTGTTAAACATTCCTTGCATCATCTCGATCTTTGCCTCCATTCTTTTTCCGAGGTCCTGGATCATCTTCACTATCATTATTCTGAATTCTTTTTCTGGAAGGTTGCCTATCTCTACTTCATTTAACTGTTTTTCAGGGGGGTTTTTTTGTTCCTTTATCTGGTACATAGTCCTCAGCCTTTTCATTTTGTCTGTCGTTCTGTGAATGTGGTTTTTGTTTCACAGGCTGCAGGATTGTTGTTCTTCTTGCTTTTGCTCTGTGCCCTCTGGTGGATGGGGCTATCTAAGGGACTTATGCAAGCTTCCTGATGGGAGGGACTGGTGGTGGGTAGAGCTGGGTGTTGCTCTGGTGGGCAGAGCTCATTAAAAATTTAATTCCCTTGTCTGCTCTTGGGTGGCACTGAGTTCCCTCCCTGTTGGTAGTTTGGCTTGAGGTGACCCAACACTGGAGGCAACAGGCTCTTGGTGGGGCTAATGGTAGACTCCAGGAGGGCTCATGCTAAGGAGTACTTCCCAGAACTTCTGCTGCCAGTGTCCTTATCCCCACTGTGAGCCACAGCCACCCCTGCCTCTGCAGGAGACCCTCCAACACTAGCAGGTAGGTCTGGTCTCCTATGGGGTCACTGCTCCCCCACACACACACTGGATCCTGATGCGCACATTCCTTTGTGTGCACCCTCCAAGAGTGGAGTCTCTGTTTCCCCCAGTCCTGTCAAAGTCCTGCAATCAAATCCCGCTCGCCTTCAAAGTCTGATTCTCTGGGAATTCCTCTTCCCGTTGCCAGACCCCCAGGTTGGGAAGCCTGATGTGAGGCTCAGAACATTCCAGTGGGTGGACTTCTGTGGAATAATTGTTCTCCAGTTTGTGAGTCACCCACCCAGTGGTTATGGGATTTGATTTTATTGTGATTGTGCCCCTCCTACTGTCTCATTGTGTCTTCTCCTTTGTCTTTGGATGTGGGGGTATATTTTTTGGTGAGTTCCAGCGTCTTCCTGTCGATGATTGTTCAGCAGTTAGCTGTGATTCCGGTGCTCTTGCAAGTAGGAGTGAGCGCATGTCCTTCTACTCTGCCATCTTGAACCGAAGGTCCCAAAAGCAAAATTCTAAAGCACCATAGTAGGCCCTTGTTACAGAAATGTAATGCAAATACAACTGCCATTTTCTTGGCATAAACTGACCAATTCATTAATCTGAAAGTACATGCTTCTGAATTAGAAATTAAGAATTTAGCTTATAATGTAAATTTAGTGCATAATTAACATTGTTAATTTTTTTCACTATTTTACGTTCCAAAACATGGATTTACAGTTGAAGGTCCCTAAAATTTGGGGGTTTACAAACAGTTATCTTAGGAGGTATGAGGTATTGTTATTCTAGCATTTATACAAGGCTAATTTTTAATGAGACTAGTTTTGTTATAGTCTATTCTGGGCTGGATTCTTGGAGTCCAACATGTGGTATTTAAGCTTAAGTAAGTCAGACTCTGAGAACTATGCTGGAAGGTGGGGGTGAAACAGATTCTATGATAAGACAATGTTTTCCTTGAAGACAATGAATATCCCTGCTATAAATTATCCTTGGGAAGAAAATGACAAACTGGTGACTGGGCTTTGAAAATTGGAGTCTCAACACTGAGAGTAAAGAATATATATACATCTGGAGACTCTATTGGATTAGGTTAAACAGCCCCATTATTTAGAATCATAAGAAAATAGACAGGGATCAGGCTCTGAAATTTCAGAGAATATGAGCCCTAACATTAACACATAATAGCAGTATACTTGGTCTTCTCTGTTGTACATCTGTTTTTCTAACCCCTACCCATATGTTCAGAAAGAAGCAGTTTACTCCATTGAATCAAATATTTTTAATGATCCCTCAAAATTGCATTTAGTACAGAATATTACATAATTTGAAATAACATATTTGAATTAATGGCCCAATATAAATTAGCATAGGTGAGGAAAAGTAGCATGGTGCAGAGAGGGGTTATTTGCAGTTTAAAGAAGGCATATTTTAGTACTCTCAATATTGCCAATGTTACATCCAAACTCACAATGAGTTTGAATCTTTTAATTGAATCTGAGTACTTGCAGAGTATATTTCTCTCTTTGATTGTAAATTTTCCAATCAGCTCTGACTCGCCCAAAGTGGAAAATCAATATTGTTGTGAATTTTTGAGAACTACTATAAGGAGTAATACACCAAAATAGTTAGAATTATGTTTTTATGTAGTGGTCATTCACCTAATATTTGATCAGTTTTGTTATGCTGCATCTACCAGTTCCTACTCTCCTTTTCCCCAAGATCATTTGTAAGATGGAATAAATCTCCTGTAGAACAAGAAATGTACACCCCAACAGCAAAATGCATCTATCTAGTCAACGTTTCAGTTAGGTTATTTGAAGCTGAAATCTTGCTTCTGGAATTCAGACATATGATATGTAATTATGGAGAGGCAGAGACATTGCTCACTCAGTTCATAGTAGTTAATATTACTACACATATCAAGATAACTGAATGCTTTAAAATTCTATTAAGAGAATGAATTGAAGCTGAAAACATAGGAAAGTCAAGGTCTAACAGTTTCTGAAGATAAATTATTTATTCTTGAAATCAGTGATCTTTCATTCAGTTTAGTGCTAGGAGATATCTACAAAGTTTCAGAAAATTCAGCAGAAGACATATTTACAAGTTTTAAATTCCTGTTTAAAATCTTTCTGAATCTTAATTCAATGTGTGCTTTTTCATACTGTATTTTAAATTTTGTTTTCAAGTTGATTCTTGCTAGCATATAGAAATAAATTTGATTCTTACATATAGACCTTGATCCAATAACACTGTTAAATTTACTTATAGTTCTAATATTTTTATATACATTCTAAAGACTTCCTAACTTTAAAAAAATTAAATGACTGTCTTCTGTAAGTATTTTTAAAATTTTATTTTCCAAGTTATTTTTCTTGGTGTATAGAAATATGTTGATTATTTATGTTAACTATAGATTAAAGATCCTCATTCTTGGATCCTCTACTTAAATAGATCTGGAATTGACTCTCTCTATTTTAATTTATAATTTTATTTTTCTGTTTAAGGACCTCATGAATTAAAACACACACACAGACACACTGAGATAGTCATCCTTCTCTGATTATGGCTTACTATCATGATTCGTCCAGACAAAGCTCCTTTTTAAGTTACATTTTCCCCTCCCCTCCCATTCAAATTTTGATGTTTTAAATCCCCCATAGGTACTTACTGTAGGGTATGCACTATACTTCTTTCCACATGTGTATTTAGTTACTGATGAATCCTGAAAAAGAATATGTGTAGGTAGTGTTTTAATTTAAATTATAGTGTCCTATCAATATACTTATTTTATTATCATACTAATTTGCATTTATTTCTATATGAAGCACCACATTTGTCTATATTTATTAGCAATTAACATTCCCTGTTCTGTATATTTCATATTCCTAATGCCCTTTTTTTTCTTGCTTTTTACCTTCATTTCCTGTGCCCCCTCACTGGAGTGGGAGCTCCATAGTATTTCAGATATTAATCCCTCGCTTATTTTATACTTTGCAAATATTTTTCTGTACTTGTTATCCATTAGTTAACTTGGTCTAGTATCCTTTTATGAATTGAACTATTTAATGTGAATTTTCAAATTTACAAATTTTAAAGTTTTCAGATTTATCAATTTTTATATGTTTAAATATTATTTTCTTTTTAACAATATTATTTGTATTATCTAAAAAGATGGTATACAACTCTATATAATCAGATTTAATATATTTTAATTCGTGTTTTAATTTTTCTTATACAAATTTAATTTCAAGATAAATTATAAATTTTTGTTCCTACTATGTATAATTTTCAGATTTCTTTTCCTGTTTTCTAACTGGTTATTGCTGGTATATATGAAAGCTGTGGATTTTTGTGCATTGACCTCCTGAAATCTCTTCTGTTGTTTCAAACATTTGTCAATTGATTCATGTTTTTTAGTATACCATTATATTATTTGTAAATAATGACACTGCCTGGCTTATAATAGTTTCCTTGTTTGTTTGTTTTTTAATGTGCTTACTGAATGACTAATTGAAGTGAGTTTTTTTGCATTTACTTAGAGTTTTTCATTTTGTGACATTGTCCAATATTTTATATTCTGTTCTGCTTTTATGTTTCATTACTTTTATATTACACTATGTGATGTCAGATTCTCGGTGTGATTCTCAGTGTTTTGAATCACTTTTCATCTAAAGAAACCTCCATTAGTCCATGAGGTGCTCACTTTCATTTATAGCAACTCAGAAAGTTAGAAAAAAATTAATGTCAAATTTAATTAGACTCTAGAACTTTCCCTAAGCAATTATTCACAGATTACACTGAAAGACTACTTTGAGTGAGACTCCTGACTAAGGCAAGAAGACAGAGGCAAGATAGAAAATAACAGAACTATCACACAAATGAAATACGAGTTGGAGGTAATAAGGGCATCAAAATGTTCCAAAACCAGAAAAACAAATAAAAATCTAGAGAACAGAGATAACTATAAAAATAGAAAGAAAAGAAGAATCTCTACATTGGTCAAAATTTGGAGATGATGCTTTACAAAGTACCTAGCAGGGCATTTGGCATAGACTCATCACAAAATGTGTTTATGATATCTCAAGTGCTAGTAGGATTTTAAGAAACACAAGATGGAAAGTCAAAGTAAACTGTATCACAAAGAGTAGAGTTAGGGTAACTAAGGAAATAGAGGAAAATATAGAAGGAATTGATATATGGTAACCACAGTATGAAGAGTATCATGCTAATAAACCAGCTTGGTATTTGGAATTTCAGATGTTCTTACCCTCATGAGAATCCATCGTCAGCAAAATTAAGACTGGCTTGGTGGTGCATAAGTGATGAAAAAGATTGAAATTTAATATTAGTTCCTAAATAATGAGTGCTCTCTCAGTTTCCCAAGTTAACCGGCCTGTCTCCTGTCACCTGAATCTGCTCATGGTTTTCTTCTAGAGGTTTAGGTTAGAACATTTTCAGTGTTAGTCAAGGACAGATTAAGAAATAAAAAGTAATCAAAAAATTAGCCAGTAGTAGCATTTAGAATTACACTGTGTTCCTAGCTAGTTCTGGTGATCAAGAAGACAGGGAAGAATAAGTGAAAGCATTTTTTAGCCTCTCTTTTTGTGTTAGCCCAATTTATATGACTGCATTTTCATAATGGATCCTATACTATAGTCTATCTCTTTATCCACCTACCTTGTGATAGCCTGCTTTTAGGTATGAGGTCATGTAATAAAATCGCAGCATTCACTACATTTGATGCTAATAGTTTATGTAGTTCAGTCATTTGCCTGAACCATACCTGCGTCATACATAGCCATTAAAAACCATACCTTCTGTGACTTGTGTTAGTTCCTCAGTCCTTCTATACTGCTCAGCCAGGTTTATAGCATTTAGAGACATTATCCTGAAAATGATTTACCAATTACTGAAATGTTCAGTTCATGTTTAGAGCTTTCTATCAAGTTTTGTGTTTTGGTCTTGTGTTATGTGTTTTAGAGTAAGGAGAACCAGACGTTTTCTCCAGCCTCAAAATTTGGCTTGGCTCTCTTACATTATTTGTTTGGCTCTGGGAAGTCAGCAGCACTTTATTCCCATTATGCAGGAAAATGTCAGGGGTATAATTAAAGGGAGAAGATAGAGATGAAGAAAATCTAAGCTTGATAGTCTTTATATTAAAAGCAATTTTATTTTGTCTGACTTGTATTAATTTCCTGGTGCTGCCGTAACAAAGTACCACAGACTGAGTGGCTTTAAAAAAAAATAATTTTTTGTTTCATTTTTGGAGGCCAGAAGTCTAAAATCAAGTTGTTGGCAGGACCATGTTCTATGGAAGGCTATAGGGAAGAATCTACTCCATGCCTTTTTCTTAGTTCCTGGTGCTACCAGTAATTCCTGGCATTCCTTGGCTTGTAGTTGCATAACTCCAATCTCTGCCTCCATCATCACTTTCTGTTCTCCCTAACTCTCTGTGTCTTCACATAACAATATTCTTATACAGACACCAGCCACATTGGACTAGAAGCCCACTCTAACAGTATGTCCTTATCTTAACTAATTGCATTTATATTGACCTTATTTTCAAATAAGGTCACATTCTGAAGTACTGGGGATTAGGACTTCAACATATCTTTTTTGAGGGAGAATCAATTCAACCCTAAAACACTTATGTATTGACCAACAGGTAGAATTATTCAGGATAATTTTTTTCCCTCAAAATATTGAAGAGGAAGTATTATACAAGAGTCTAAATGACATACAGATAGATGTCAAACAAAATTTCTTGTATTTAATATCCTAAAAAGTAAAAATCTATAATATATGTGAGACAGAGATAATTTTTGGCTCATTATGTTGAGCGGTCTTAAAAATAAGTAGGGGTTAATGCTAACATTGAGCAGGATAAGCTCAAGACAAGGCTTCTTGACTAATTTTCATTTACTAAATATTTTATACAAATTGATGGTTCCTTTTGGCTGTGTACTTTAAGGGATTTGATCATCTCTCAATAAGAAATCAAACCAGAAACTTAAAGTCCTATTTATAAATGACAGCACCAGCCAAAACTTGGGCTGAATTCAAGCTTTCATCTATGTTCCCACAGGAAATAGAATTTAAATGAATCTGTCACACAGGCAAATGATATGTTTAACTAGCTTTCATGAATAAACCCATTGCTTTTTTTAGATGTGGAATCTTCTGTTTGTCTTTACATCTTTGAATAGTTTTATTTATACTTTTGTGTTATAATGGAGTGCATAGTGGAAGAGCTCCTCATTTTCTGGTTTTTAGAATTTAGGAATCTAGTTACTCTCCTACTCTCCTTCGGTCTTATCCAATGACACATTTCTTGGAGGTACAGTTAGGGTTAACTCCCATTCTCCAGGTTTTTTTAATGTCTGATTACAGAAGTTATATATTTAGTTTTTAATCACCGAAGCAGATATTTGGGGGGAGGAGGGCATTTGGTCAAATGTTGTGTTTGTTTGCCTCAATTTATTCCACCTAATGAGACATCTTAGGGCAGCAGTCATGTTGACAGTAAAAGTAATAGCTTTACAAAAGCAGTAACCTGTAGCCGCATATTGTACTTCTGAAAAAAGGAAGCATTGGTTCAGGGGACATCTTTTTATTGAGCGACCACCATCTATGATGGAAGATATAGATGAGAAAAGAACATTTCTAATCGAAGAACACTCAGATAAGGAGGGTCAATTAATCTTTGTCTTTGGAAACTGAGGATAGGAATTAACTTTTGTAAACTAGGGTGATGGCAAAGTTCAAATAAAACTTACATTATTAAAGTTCTTTGTGACTCTCTTTTTTCAGCCTGTGCAAATTACTTTGCACTTGTGTCAGCTCATGACTTAATACAGTTGCTAGGGCCTGGTTGGTTACCAATGCTAACAAATGTTGAAAACCATAAATTATCTCAGCAGTGGCTATTATCTAAACCTGAATGACTGGGTTGCATTTAGATGAGCTCCTCTTAGCTTCTTGTTATCTTTTGGGAGTTTCACCTTAAAGCTCCTGAGTGGGAAAGCTAAGTGTAAAGTGAAACAAGTAAATCCTACCCTGCCTGCTTGGAGGCTTTGACTGTGTAAAGGAATTAAAGTATACAGAGCACATTACCAGCTCCATTGCTTGATCTAAATATATCTTATGTTTTGTCAGAATTGACCTTTGGGAACTGTTGATTCTTGGGAGATTGAAGAATTCTTAAAATTTACACATTCCAGAACTATCTAATGGGGTCTAGTTCACATTTCACTGTATTTCCATGATGATGGAAATTAATAGATACCTAGTATGTTTTCCATACAGATCCTGGCTATAATTTTAATTATCATGATGATTATAGTTTAAGCACTATCAATATTTAGTTCATATAAATAGCTACCAGAGTTGGGAGTATGGTGGATAAAAGGGCACAATGTAGTCTAAGATTATATATGCCATGAGTCATGAATTATGGAACTATTCCCCACCTCATGGACACTATATTAAGCAACAGAAAACACAAGGGATAATTTGTGTGATGAAGGAAATATATTAAATTGATTTCACCATACACATCTTTGCCGCAAACATTTTCACCATAACTAATTGGCTGTAACACAATTTTGCCGTGAAAGATAAAATAACTGGTTGACAGTTTTTAGTTTGCCAGTTTGGTTTTAGCTGGTTGAAATGTATTAGCATTTCCTCCAGTTAGGAATGTTACTGATGGCTTTATCGAGCTGACAGATGATGATGATTTCCCCCGACATTTGGTTTCTTGTTTTGAAACACACTGTATTGGAGGAGAATGAAGTCGAGGGCCTCAAAGGCACAGAGTTGAGCCCATGTTTCCCAAAGAACTTTAGAACATCTATCAGTGGACATGTGACCTGATGCCAAAAGTGTACAACATTGTAGAGGTTTTCACAACGAATACAAAGCTCAGTTACAAATATGCATCCTAGTGTTCGGAAACTGATACCTCTCTTAACGAAGAAAGAAATTTTAGCAAAAAAGAAAAAGCGTGATGCTGAACAAGGAGATGAATCAAATTATATATATATATATATGTAACTGTGAATGAAAGACTTGGAAGACAAGTGCTTAGGTACAACCCACAAAATCAGTTATTTGCCCCAAGAGTCTACACACATTTTAAATGTATTCAAATATCTTTGTATTTCTCAATATAGTCTTTTAAATTTTATTTGTTTCTCATGTTTCATTGTGTCTTTTTTTTTATGTCTCTCTTTTGTTTTTCATTATTTAATCTTTGACAGCAAAATTGCCTTATGGCCAATTGGTTATGCTGTGAAAATGTTGGTAGCAAAAATGCTTGTGGCAAAGGTGATTATGGCAAAAGTGCTGGACACAGATTGCATCAAATAGGAAGTTTCACTATGGAAAGAAATGCTCAGCAGAGATTTTCCTTGCTTTCGAACAAAAACGTAGGCACAAAAAATGTTTATGTAACAGAGTATAGAAATACAGTGTTCTGTATTTTATAAATGTTGTTATAGATAAAATCTACTTCCGTGGGATCATCCCTATAATTACATAGTATTTTACTGACATATACTGGTGAAAAGTTTAAATTCATGTCTAAAAAATGAGGTTATTAGGATATCAATACCATCAGCTCACTTAACTTTCAGTTTTCAATGGACCCTATATTGATACAAAAATCACTACTTCAACAAAAGATACTTCACATTAACGTTTTCTTTCATGTTCAGCATAATTCTGTTTTACTTGTAAATTTAAAGAATTTTCAGGCTTCAAATATGTGATAAGGCTTAGTCAACATGATGCCACTCACTAGTGGATCACAGTAGGGTTTTTTGTAGTCGGGGTTAACAATTGTCAATTTCCAGCAGCGCGTTCTGAATAATAATGAATAGCTCATCCAGTTATTGATTTTAGCTGTTTTTTAAAACATGTTTTGAGCAGTAAGCTTACTTTCACTCAACCATCTTCCAGACATACCAAGACTCTTAATGAGAAGTTATACATAAAGCTGAAATAAACGTCTCTTAGCTAAGTAAAAATTTTAAGAGGGCTTACCACTTAATCTTCTCTACTAAAAATAATGTAAACTCTTCCATGATAAATTATCTCACAAAATAAAAGTGACTTCCCCATGTTTCTGGGTTTTGATTGTTTTTTCCTGTTTCACATCCCTTGTAGATACCTCAGCGAAGGGAAGGACTCTGACAGCACACTCGACATGCATGTTTCTTGGGAACATTGGTCTCAAGCTGATCAAAGATATTTTTCAAAACAAAATCGCATGACGCATATGTTCTCAATTTGGCAACAAACCATTTCTAGTATATTTTCCCCTAAGTGTCAAAGGGATATGCTCTGTTCCTTCCTAACTCTAGCCTTGATTCTCAACAAGGCTTTTCTCTAGAAAGAAAACAACCTTGTTGTATATAATGACCCTGAAAATTTCTTATTGTTCATAGTCAAAAAACACAATTAAGATGCTTTCGCTAAGATCAACAAGCTGCTGGAAATCTTGACATAATTTATTCATTGTTTTCTGTATTGAAAAATAATTGGTAGATGGTACTGCTTTTCATGTGACTGAAAATATTAATGATTGACATGTGGTACATTTTTAATTGACTTGGATCAGGACTTCCAAGCCCCCTTTCAGCAAATGGGGTGGCTTTCCAGCATTTGTATCTCCTTAGCTGAGAATGGGGAAATTAGGAGTGGTAAAACAAGTCAAAATATTTAGTGTAACTATAGCTATTAGGCAGATAACTCCAAGAAAGGAAAACTTGGCTGAGTTTTTCATTTAAAAATAGTTAAAGAAGTAATTTTTGTTATCATTCAGAAAAGTGAATGACAATTTAATTTTACATATAAAATTGTAGCATAGAAACAGTGTCATAAATTTATTTTCCACTCTTAATTTTAGACTATCTCATCTTACTTGCCAATGCATATTATTCCCAGAAGGATTTTGTCTAGTGGTTTATCTTTTATCCAGTTAAGCTACAGAGTTTATAAACGATAGTTTCCATTTCTTCCCTGGAGAGAGTGTTATACACTCATCATCATTAAAAAGTCATAATCATTAAGAAGTTTTTGCTGACATTGGCCTAAATGCTTGTTTTTATTTTGCTAGTCAGGGTTCTAATACCTTAAATAATGTCATTTTATACTTGATGTTTGCACCTTTCAACACTAGTTTTCCATTCACTTAATTCTGTCTGCAACTTGCTTTCTAGCATCTATATAGATTTTCCCTCCCGTGCTAGAAATAAATACTAATGAAGATGCACTTGCTATTAAAGAGCATAGAGAATCCCTTTGAGCAGCTGAGTAAGGGTCTAAGCTTTATTCCCTCTGCTAATTGACTGAGCGAGAGCTACTAAGCTAAAATGAAAGTCAGGGGAGATAAGTAAGGGGAAGAAAACTTTGGAGACGAGATATTAAGTTGTTTCCATCACTGTTTTGTATAAACCTCTTTTTCTGGTTTTCCTTCAATATAAATAAGGACATGTCTTTTTTTATACTTAGTCTTGACCCAAATATCAAAAAAACAAAATATTTCAAATATATAAAAAATCATTGCACCCCTGATATGTGATTTTTTATGGCACCAATTGACCTTCCAAAAGACCAATTTGGGATTGATGAATTCCCTTTTTTTTTTTTTTAACAACTTTATTGGAGTATAACTGCTTTACAATGGTGTGTTAGTTTCTGCTGTATAACATAGTGAATCAGCTATACATATACATATATCCCCATATCTCCTCCCTCTTGCGTATTCCTCCCACCCTCCCTATCCCACCCCTCTAGGTGGACAGAGAGCTGATCTCCCTGTGCTATGAGGCTGCTTCCCACTGGGTATCTATTTTACATTTGGTAGTGTACATATATCCAAGCCACTCTCTCACTTCATCCCAGCTTACCCTTTTCCTCCTCGCCGTGTCCTCAAGTCCATTCTCTATTTCTGTGTCTTTATTCCTGTCATGCCCCTAGGTTCTTCAGAACCTTTTTTTTTTTTAGATTCCATATATATGTGATAGCATACGGTATCTGTTTTTCTCTTTCTGATGTACTTCACTCTGTATGACAGTGTCTAGGTCCATCCACCACACTACAAATAACTCAATTTTGTTTCTCTTTATGGCTGAGTAATATTCCATTGTATGTATGTGCCACATCTTCTTTATCCATTCATCCATTGATGGACACTTAGGTTGCTTCCATGTCCTGGCTATTGTAAATAGTGCTGCAATGAACATTGCGGTACATGACTCTTTTTGAATTATGGTTTTCTCAGGATATATGCCCAGTAGTGGGGTTGGTGGGTCATATGGTAATTCTATTTTTAGTTTCTTAAGGAACCTCCATACTGTTCTCCATAGTGGCTGTATCAATTTACATTCCTACCAAAAGTGCAAGAGTGTTCCCTTTTCTCCACACCCTCTCCAGCATTTATTGTTTGTAGATTTTTTGATGATGGCCATTCTGACTGGTGTGAGGTGATATCTCATTGTAGTTTTGATTTGCATTTCTCTAATGATTAGTGATGTTGAGCATCCTTTCATGTGTTTGTTGGCAATCTGTACATCTTCTTTGGAGAAATGTCTATTTAAGTCTTCTGCCCATTTTTGGATTGGGTTGCTTGTTTTTTTGATATTGAGCTGCATGAGCTGCTTGTATATTTTAGACATTAATCCTTTGTCAGTTGCTTTGTTTGCAAATATTTTCTCCCATTCTGAGGGTTGTCTTTTCATCTTGTTTATGGTTTCCTTTGCTGTGCAAAAGCTTTTAAGTTTCATTAGGTCCCATTTGTTTATTTTTGTTTTTATTTCCACTTCTCTAGGAGGTGGGTCAGGAGGATCTTGCTGTGATTTATGTCAGAGAGTGTTCTGCCTATGTTTTCCTCTAAGAGTTTTATACTGTCTGGCCTTACATTTAGGTCTTTAATCCATTTTGAGTTTACTTTTGTGTATGGTGTTAAGAAGTGTTCTAATTTCATTCTTTTACATGCAGCTGTCCAGTTTTCCCAGCATTACTTATTGGAGAGGCTGTCTTTTTTCCATTGTATATTCTTGCCTCCTTTATCAAAGATAAGGTGACCATATGTGCATGGGTTTATCTCTGGGCTTTCTGTCCTGTTCTACTGATCTATATTTCTGTTTTTATACCAGTACCATACTATCTTGATTACTGTAGCTTTGTAGTAGAGTCTGAAGTCAGGGAGCCTGATTCCTCCAGCTCCATTTTTCTTTCTTAAGATTGCTTTGGCTATTTGGGGTCTTTTGTGTTTCCATACAAATTGTGCAATTTTTTGGTCTAGATCTGTGAAAAATGCCATTGGTAGTTTGATAGGGATTGCATTGAATCTGTAGATTGCTTTGGGTAGTATAGCCATTTTCACAATGTTGATTCTTCCAATCCAAGAACATGGTATATTTCTCCATCTGCTTGTATCATCTTTAATTTCTTTCATCAGTGTCTTATAGTTTTCTGCATACAGGACTTTTGTCTCCTTAGGTAGGTTTATTCCTAGGTATTGTATTCTTTTTGTTGCAGTGATAAATGGGAGTGTTTCCTTAATTTCCCTTTCAGATTTTTCATCACTAGTGTATAGGAATGCAAGAGATTTCTGTGCATTAATTTTGTATCATGCTACTTTACCAAATTCATCGATTAGCTCTAGTAGTTTTCTGGTAGCATCTTTTAGGTTCTCTATGTATAGTATCATGTCATCTGCAAACAGTGACAGTTTTACTTCTTCTTTTCTGATTTGGATTCCTTTTATTTCTTTTTCTTCTCTGATTGCTTGGCTAAAACTTCCAAAACTATGTTGAATAATAACAGAGTGGGCAACCTTGTCTTGTTCCTGATCTTAGTTTTTCACCATTGAGAATGATGTTCGCTGTGGGTTTGTCATATATGACCTTTATTATGTTGAGGTAGGTTCCCTCTATGCCTACTTTCTGGAGAGTTTTTATCATAAATGGGTGTTGAATTTTGTGGAAAGCTTTTTCTGCATCTATTGAGATGATCTTATGGTTTTTCTCCTTCAATTTGTTAATATGGTTTATCCCATTGATTGATTTGCAACACTGAAGAAATCAAAGAGGAAATCAAAAAATACCTAGAAACAAAGGACATGAAAACATGATGACGCAAAACCTATGGGATGCAACAAAAGCAGTGCTAAGCAGGAAGTTTGTAGCAAAAAATCCTACCTCAAGAAACAAGAAACATCTCAAATGAATGACCTAACCTTACACCTAAAGCAATTAGGGAAAGAAGAACAAAAAACCCCAAAGTTAGCAGAAGGAAAGAAATCATAAAGATCAGATCAGAAATAAATGAAAAAGAAATGAAGGAAATGATGGCAAAGATCAATAAAACTAAAACCTGGTTTTTTGAGAAGACAAGGAATTGATGAATTCTCATTCATCAAATCAGAAGCTTCTGACATTGTTAGAAAGGTATAATTTAAGTAGAAGATGGACTGAGTTGAAGAACTCATGTTGTTAACTCTAAATCGACTGTGGGTTCTGGTTTCCCTAGGAGAGTTGATTTATGCTTTGAAAAAAGGAAAACAAAAACAGAGATATAGTGTGAGTTAATCTGAGTTTATTACCAAACAAGACAGGAAAACCTGATCCAAAGCAAAGAGATTGGGTTGAGTGAAATGGTGCCCATAGATTGATTGTCAAAGATGAACTTAGAGAAAATCGTAAAGCATAAGATGATAGATAGATAGATAGATAGATACATGATATATAGATGACAAATTGGGTGTGTGGGGGGAGAGAAGGAGAGAGAGAGAGAGAGAAAGAAGCCTTTGGATCACAGTCTCTGTGACCAAAGGAAAGAGTGAAGCTTATAAAGGCAAAAGCCCCAGAGCTGCACAAAGGAAGGTGAGTGTGGGTTTGAACAAGTCTTTGTCTTGTCAGTTCAGAATTTGTTGGCTGTAGTGGATGCCAAGGCAGGCCACGTTTGTCCATTTGTTGAGTGTAGGATAGTAGAATCATGAGTTCACCATCACCGCCATCACCACCTTTCTCTGGATTCTGATCAGTTATCTGAAAAGTAGTTGTTCTTGTTCCTTCTGAGGACCCTTACTGCTTGCTGTCTTGTAAACTTCAAGCTCAGGGTCACACTGAGAACATGACTTTATAAGCATGCTCAAAGATCCCCAATTTATTTTTTTTAATCAAAATGTGGTCCCAAGGTCTTGTCCTACATATCTTTTTCACGGATTTTTAAATTTGTTTTAAAAAGTAATTTTTAAATAGTCACATTAAAAACCTAGAGGGGTTTTGCCAATGTCTACTTTGTACTTCCAGTCTCTGTCATGGCTCCATTTAGAAACCATGAGATACATGAATTTTGCAGAATTTTAATTTGGTTAAGTCTGAAAGACCACCAGACCATCAAAAATACAGCTCTTTTTACTCAACCCTTTCTCAAATACATCCTAGCAAACACCTTTGTCCTAAATGTAGGATGCAGAGTTTTTCAAGAGCAGCAGTAATGGAAAGCTAACACCTTCTTACATGAGGAGTCTTCAACACATCTGCCCCTTGCTGGACACTAGCTGTAACATCCACCTCTGCTGAGTCCAGTGTGCTGACTTAAAAGATGCAGTAAGCTATCATAGAATGGTACCGAGATGGGGGAAGTACAGATTGTCCCTGGTGCAGCCAATAGGGGAGTGCGTTATACATAGAAAATTTTTAAAACAATAATAACGCTAACAGTTGCTAATTTTTCTGCTTTTTATTGCATAATGCTCCAGCAGTTCTGAACAATGGTGTGACAAAATATTCCACCCTGCCAGGGCTGACCACTTCCACTGCGAACCCCCACCCCGCTTTGGGGCTCCAGTAGATACGACCTCCAGCCATTCGGCAGTGGAGGAGACACAAGAATGGTAATTGAGGTGTAGAAGAAATTTGTGCAGGAAACTGAGACTGAGAACTAGTGCCAGGGACCCAGTGGAGAGTAGACTGAATATGTGTGTTACAGTGCTTTATGCACATAATGTGCTGTTAAGCCTAAAAAATGTTTATAACTGTTTTCTGTATCAGTGAACTAAAACAAAAGTGCATGTTTAATTTAAAAATACATACTAAATGTCCATTTTTCAAGAGAGTTGATTTCATCCACAAAAGGAAGCTTGGTGTTACCCCTGACTGCATAAAATCAGAAGAGATAAATCTGTTAAAGAAACATCAGCATTTACTTCAGAAGTTAATGGTTAATTTAGGAAGACTAGCGCTCTCCAGATTTGATGTTAACTATATGCAGCGGCAGAAGGTGCATTTACAATGTCATTCCATGCAATGATACATTTTATTTAAATAAAGTGGCCCTTCCTCTACATTATTTTCATTTATTTTCAAATCTAAGTTTTCCTCTGCACATATAAAACATGAAACAATGACTGTTCATATGTTGGCTCTATTTACAAAAGGAGAAATTTGCAAGCAGATAAATTCCGATTTTTATATTGGTGATATCAGATTCTCCAAAGAGAAAATCACTCAACGTTAATTGGAAGAGTGGTTTATATTTGTTGTATTGAACTAATTAAATGGATATAAAGCTTTTGAAAATTCTTTGTTAAAGATGAAACACAGAAATAACTGGGAAAGCTCCTATAACTTCAGATTAAAAAGTTCAATATTGAAGATAAAATTATTTATTATATTAAAGTTCTAAAATTTGATAGGGCAAAGCATTGTGTTGAAAAAGTTCTTAATTAAGAAACCAGACAGATATAATTTGTAATATGTTGTAATATGAGCTCTATTTATAATTATTTCCAAAAGTGCTGTGAAATTCTAAAATCAAAATACAAACTGAAGTTGTATTTAAACACTGATAGATTTACTGAAATATAGTTTTGTTAAAAGGTGATGTTGAACATTAAACGGTAACATCTGCATGGTGGTAATACTTTCTATGTCATTCATTGGATTTTAGAAATGCTTTTGAGCCCTTCAAAAGATATATTTAAAATCAGACTAAGTGTCCTAAAATGCTATTGGGATTTTTGACAGTAAATCCTTTAAATTGTAGTTACATAATGTTCCATATCAGTTTGAAATATTTAATCAAGTATTTTTCAAATGGAGCACGAAATGTCAGATTTTAAGCTTTTAGTAAATTGTGATTATAGAAAACATTATATGTAACAGGAAGACATTGGGATGTACCACTACAAAGACAAGGGAGGAACTGAACAATTCAAAGGAGAGTTTAGACATTCTATCAAATTTACATTTGAAATTTTATATTCACACTTTGGAATACCTCAGTGTATGAGAAAGTGCTTTAATGGAACCGCTAATTTATTTAAAAATAATTGAAAATGCCCCTTGGAAAAGTATATTTGAATTAAGAAAGGGGATCAAAATGGTAACATTAAAGGATAAGTTGCTTTTATCTTTTATTATTCAGGATATTTATTCAGCTTAGAGATCACACACATACATGTCCATACTTTGTGTATTTAGATATTTACCTATACACACACACGGATATGCGTACTTGCGTTTTCAAATAATCACATCTATTTGTGCAAATGTGTACTTGTACATTTACACAAACATAAAATTTGTATGTGGCACTGTGTATGTATATGTATAGGTTTGTGTGTGTGTTTGTGTGTGTATGTAGTGAAATGTCTTCAAAAATAGGAAAACTTTGTTCCTTCATTTTGTTCACTTGATATGATCTAATATGCAGTCAGAATTAAGGATCTAGAGAGAATCCTCAGTTTTTCCACGTCCTAAGCTTTTCCAAAAATCTGTTTTCCCAAATTTTCCAGATTAAAACATTATTGAATATTCTGCTGTTACTCAAGTCAGGTTTACATGGGATCATTTCAAGAATGTTTCTTCCACTTTCGTAACTCTAAGTTTTATTTAGAATTTATTTGCTCATGTTTATTATGAAGCATATCATGAAAATTCTTTAAACTTCACCATGTCCAATCCTTCCACCATTTTCAAAGCCAGTCACTTTGATCTTTACCAGAAATCATCAGCTTTGTATTTGTGCTTAAAAAATACCCTTTACAGGATTATTATGTAGTGTTTTTTTGTGGCACATACTTATGATATTCCTATTACCTTGCCTTAAATATGGCGATACTTAAATATTTCAGTCTTCTACTATAATTACCAATTTTACATTTAATAGATCCATGTGTTAGTGATGGGGAAGACAAAGAAATCTCTAAGTGAGCTTCATCTTATCTCAAATAAAATAATTTTCATTATGAAAACCAAGGGTGATTTTAGTCTCTCCATGAAAAATTAGCAAACAAACAAATTAGCAAACAAAATGTATCTTATCTCAATGCACTTATTAGTTAAAAACTCCTAATCTGTTTATTTTCAAAGACTTGAAGTTACTTTATGAAATAATGAATTGAAAATTAGGATATACCAGTGATAAGATTAATCAAATATACTGATAAGGGAATAGCAACCCATGAAAAAATGTTTGAGTCTTTTTATTATTATGTTGAAAAGATATAAATAATTATAGTCATATGCTTGACAGAGTTTGAACTTTCCAATTACTGACTTATTTACCACTTCAAACTCATTCAAAGCTGTCAAAATCAAAACAAAGTCAAACGAATCCTATAACCTCAGATGTTCAGAGAAGCTGAGAGATCTTAGAAAGCTCTCGGGAACGTTTAATAAACATATACCATGTGCTGCACACGGTGTTAAACCCTGAGAACACAAGCATACTTGTGAAACATCTTCTGTTTTGGTCTAGTTGTGCAGTCTGATAGAAAAAAACAGATACACAAGCAAATTGAAATACATCATGAAAGCACTAAAAAAGTAGATATAAATTTCTATTTTAGAAAACAATTATTTGTTGAAAACCGCGTCTTTTCCAGAAAAGATTTAAGTACTCTGCATAGACTACTATCTTTGCATGATTTAAAGACAGAGGGAGAAAATAAACTGCAAAAGGTAATCCAAGTAGCCCTTCAAAATTTATTCAACAAAGAAGCCATTAAGCTAAGCATTATAAATGAAAAAAAAAGTTTATATTTACTCAATTCCCACATGCAATTGCTTTTACATTATTTTGTTTTTCTACTTCATGCTCTTTTCTGTCTCTGCCATTACTTCCACTTGTATATGTACTTCACAGCTTTCATCCATTTCTTTTGTATTTTGAAGAGTAACACAGAATGTGATTTGTGGATCAATTGAGAGCTTTATAAAATTTAAGTATAGCTTTAATCATGAGTGACAATTTTTTTCTCTTTGAGTAAAATGGACATTTTTAAACTGAAGCATCTGTTAGGTGTGAAAAGCAAAGAAACACTTAGCAAAGTAATTTATTAGACCTCACTTCATAAAAAAAGTTCATTTGCATTGTGCTTCAGAAAATGTAAGAGTAAATGAAATTGTGTGTATTTTAAGTGAAAGAATGCTTAATTAAACTTACCAAAATGAAAGTCTTGATGAATTAGCACATTGTGGTATTCATCTATTTAGAAACTATTGCTGAGTTTTCAATATGCTTAATAGGTTCATCTGCTTAACTTTCCACATTAATGTTATTAGCCATGGAATAACTAGAATTAGACTCCTGATGGTCACTGAGGAATAACTATGTTGATCCTCATTAGCATCAGTTATCTTTACAACACTTGAAGCAAAGCATGGGTTATAATCAACTTAATTATCATTCTCCTCTGTGTGAAGGAAATTGCTGCATTAAAGCTTCTCAAACTCATGGTGCCAGGTATAGGCACTATGTTTGACATCTTAGTCTAAGTAATGCTGAAGTAACAAATAACTGACTTAAAACCAATAAAAATGAATGTCTATTGTGGTACAACTATGGCTCTGTTTTCTCACATCTTTATTTCTCACATATTTATTCACATTATTGAAGGTGCGTCCCCTACCTGAGATATGCTGTCTCCTGGAAGACGGACACGGCAGCTCTTCCATTCATGACTAATTGGGTAAAGCCAGTCACATTAGCAAATGGAATTTAAGTCTCCAATAAGCAGGGGTCAGTAGGAAGGGGCAGTAAATATTTTGACAATAGTCCATTCTATCTCAGGGGCAAAGAGTAGAAAATACCTGCATTGTCCTAATGCCTCTTCATGGCTTTTGGCCAGTCTTCTCCTTCTGGAAAAATTACCATTTTTTAACCTATTAAATTACTCTATGCATTTATTGTGGATTTTGTCTTTGGTTTTATAATTATCCATTCCACTCTACTTTTGAAATATTTTGAGAAAATTCATTAACGTGAATAACCCATTAACAAAGAACATAGATTATTTCCCTTTTTACCAAAAAAAATTAATCTACATTTCACTTCAAACTTTACTCCTGCTTTTACACTGAATAACAAACATTCAGCATACAAACCTTTACTTCTCCTTCCATAACTGTGCATGACCACAAAAATCAGTGTTAGCATTCTTTTAAACACAATCTGAAAATGGCTTTTCAATTCTCTCAAGATACTGTTTTAAGTGACCATATCAGCCAGCTAGGGTTAGCACTCAAGATAAAGACTTTTTACCTTTTCTGCTCATGTCCTTAGTATCAATTTTAAAAAAACAAACAAACACACGACAACAACAACAACAACAAAACTTTTCACAACTATCTCCACCACCACCTCCTACCTTCTAGTGAACTAGAATGTATCCCTATTACCCTCCCCTCCCCTAGCCCCAGGAACTTCTAGTCACTCAAACCCATCCTTTTCTCTCAATCCGTATTCCAAGCCTGACCTCACTTTCTTCCCCAATAAGCTAAACTCCTTGATCAGTCACTTCCCCTGAGCTCAAAATTGCAAGGGAGTAGGAATGAGGAAGGCAGCTGCTTTCTACTCCTTCTGTCTCCATGCATGGTCTTCTACTAAACTAACATCTCTGGCTCTCTCTCTATTCTTCACACATCTTTACATAGGGAAGGAAAGTAAATTATCTTTGAGATAATTTAAGATAATATAATCTTTGAGATATATTTAAGAGAAAACACTGAGCATGCTTACCTCAGCTGCTTCCCTTTTGGGAGCAAGCCTATTTATATAGATCTTGCATAATTACCTACTCTCTGTCATATGGAAAGAAGTCTGCCCTTGAAGGGAAAGACAAGCAACTAGTTAATCAGCTGTTCCGGTGACAGGTAAGTATATCTAACTGAGGGATGAGGAATTAGCAATTTTGTTGGTTGCAGAAGGAAAGCCATGTTCTGTAATCACCTTTCATAGGAATTAATGTGAGAATTTGTTTTTATTATTCATACTCCTGCACCTTTTTCTCAACTTGCTCCATTCTTGAGTTATGAAGAATGTGTTATTTATTTGGACCCCTTACACCCTAACTCACAATATCTGTATCCTTTTCCTGCCAGTGATTTGCCCTATAAACCTCAATTTCTTTCTTACATCTGGGTCGCTTAGCATTTCTGGGAGAAATAACACTGTTCTGTGCATGGATATAATTACATCTTTATAACTTTAATAAATTCCATCTCAGCAAGACAATCAGCATTTAGTGGGCATGGCTAGGAGAGAAGGAGTTAAGAGCCTGAGCTCTAAGATTAACACTGCCTTGGCTCCTCTATTTCCAACATAGGAACTTTAGGTTCTGGAGCGTATAACTTAAGGTCCTGTGCCTCAGATTCCTCATCTGTAAACTTCAAATATTATAGCATTTACCTCATGTGATGGCAAAGATTGAAATAACACATGCATAATGCTCAAAACAGTGCCTGGAAATAACATCAGTTATTATAAGCTTGGCAACTTTGTGTGTGTGTGTGTGTGTTATATCCCTTGCCCAGTCCATCCAGGGCACATGTCAGATGCATTCTTCAATCTTGTCTTTCTTCATATGTGTAGTAAAGCTTTTTCTTGAAATGCTGTCTTGACCTAGTTTTGAGGCTAGTCAGTTCTCCTTGAGCAGCTAATTACAACAGTCCACACTCAACCACTTCTCTTATCAGTGTCTCACACTTCCAACCACCATACAAGATCTCCAGTTACCACTGGGCCAGGTACCAGACAACTGGGGACTGCCTCTATGGCTGAGAGCCAGAGAAATTATTCAAATTAGCTAAATGTCAGGAAGCCCTTGAAATCTAGCTAACCCTACCTCACTTGCCATGTATAAGCTGCCCCTTATATTTCCAGCTCACTGTTATCATGTTCCCAGGTTGTGCGGCCCTGTAAGGCACCTTTCTGTCATTCACAGCCGTAAGTAACAAATTCTGCCTTCATCTTTTGGATGCTCAGTGTGTTGTGCTCCTTAAAGCATCTTTAAGTCTTGTAAAACAATATGTTCCTCATATAAGCAATATCATATTTGTCTTTCTCTGACTTCACTCAGTATAACAATTTCTAGGTCCATCCATGTTGCTGCAAAAGGCATTATTTCATCCTTTTTATGGGTGAGTAATATTCCATAGTATATATGTACCACATCTTCTTTATCCATTCCTCTGTCAATGGACAGGTTGCTTCCATGACCTAACTATTGTAAATAGTGCTGCAATGAACATTTGGGTGCATGTATCTCATTAAATTATGATTTTCTCTGGATATATGCCCAGGAGTGAGATTGCTGGATCATATGGTAGCTCTATTTTTAGTTTCTTAAGGAACTTCCATACTGTTCTTATAGTGGTTGTACCAATTTACTTCCCACCAACAGTGTAGGAGGGTTCCCTTTTCTCCACACCCTCTCCAGCATATATTGTTTGTAGATTTTTTTTGATGGTGGCCATTCTGATAATTGTGAGGTGATACCTCGTTGTAGTTTTGATTTGCATTTCTCTAATAGTTAGTGATGTTGAGCAACTTTTCATGTGCTTTTTGGCTATCTGTATGTCTTCTTTGAAGAAATGTCTATTTAGATCTCCTGGCTATTTTTTGATTTGGTTGTTTTTGTTTTTTCTTTTTTTGCTATTGAGCTTCATGAGCTGTTTGTATATTTTAGAGATTAAGCCCTTGTCAGTTGTTTCATTTGCAAATATTGCAAATATTTTCTCCCATTCTGAGGGTTGTCTTTTCATTTTGTTTATGGTATCCCTTGCTGTGCAAAATCTTTTAAGTTTAATTAGGTCACATTTATTTATTTTTGTTTTTATTTTCATTACTCTAGGAGGTGGGTCAAAAAGATCTTGCTACGATTTATGTCAGAGAGTATTCTGCCTATGTTTTCCTCTAAGAGTTTTATAGTATTCAATCTTACATTTAGGTCTTAAATCCATTTTGAATTTATTTTGTATATGGTGTTAAGGAGGGTTCTAATTTCGTTCATTTACATGTAGCTGTCCAGTTTTCCCAGCACCACTTATTAAATAGACTGTCTTTTCTCCATTGTATATTCTTGCCTCCTTTGTCATAGATTGGGTGACCATAGGTGCTTGGGTTTATCTCTGGACTGTCTACCCTGTTCCATTGATCTATATTTCTGTTTTTGTGCCAGTACCATACAGTTTTGATTACTGTAGCTTTGTAGTATAGTCTGAAGTCAGGGAGCCTGATTCCTCTAGATCCGTTTTTCTTCCACAAGATTGCTTTGACTATTCGAGGTCTTTTATGTTTCCATACAAATTGTAAAATTTTTTTGTTCTAATTCTGTGAAAAATGTCCAGCAAAGAGTCTCATCTAGTGAGCCTTCATGGGTTCTCCAGGTGATCTGATGCACCTGGGGCTGAGACACACCTTGAAAATCACTTCCTTGGAAGGTAAGGCATAACCTCTGAAGTCAAGCTGACCAAACTTACCCCCACTCCACCACTTATCAACTGAGTGACCTTGAGCAAGTGAGTTAATCTCTCCAACCATAAGATTGGTGGGAGGATGAAATCAGTGTTTACCTGAGGGAGCTGAAGTGTCATCACCTTCTCTCTTCCAGTGGTCTACTTCTGTTAATAGGACCAAAAACATCAGTGTCTGTGGAGTTGTATGAAAAGTTTTTAACCACACCTACATCTTACATGAATGCATGTGTCTCTATTGCTATAAAAGTGAAATTTCTACACCAAAAGTTATGTGATTAAGAGTAACTCAATTTGTAATTGGTAGTGATATCTCAAGTCCTCAAGGTGCATAAAAAGAATTCTTGCAAAGTGAGACAAACTAAATTATTTTCTAACACAATGCCATTAAAAAAAAAAAAAGAGTGGCTTGAATACTTGATACTTAAAGATTTTAAAGACCTCCAAGATGATGATTGTATGCTGTGGAAGGATGTTCACAATATATTCTTACATGAAAAATCATTTTTGACAAGAAAAATGTAAAAAAAAAAAGAAAAAAACAACAGTATGTTCCTTAATTTACTTCAACAGAATGCGTTTTCCTATCCTGAATTTAAAAGTGAGTTGTCCAGCATATAATTCTCTGAAGTCTAGTACCACAAACTTTTTCCCAGTCTCAAATCAAAACCACAATAAATTATCACTTCACATTTTTAAGATGACTATTATTAAAAAAAAAAAAAAAAGATAATAGGTGTTGTTGAGGTTTTTGGGAAATTGGAACCCTAGTACACTGTTGGTAAGAATATAAAGTTGTGCTGCCAAGGTGGAAAACAATATGGAGATTGTTCAAAAAAGTAGAAAGAGAACTACCATGTGATCCAGCAATTCCACTTGTCTGCGTATATATCAAAAAATAAATAAAATAAAATCACTGTCTCAAATGGATATCTGCATTCCCATGTTCATTGCAGCATTATGCTTAATACAGTAAGTCCCCTACATACAAACGAGTTCCATGCAGAGAGCTAGTTCATAAGTCCAGTTTGTTCATAACTCCAACAAAATTAGCCTAGGTACCCAACTAACACAATCAGCTATATAGTACTGTACTATAATAGGTTTATAATACTTTTCACACAAATAATACGTACATAAAAAACAAACAAAAAAATAAACATTTGTAATCTTACAGTACAGTACCTTGAAAAGTACAGTAGTACAGTACAACAGCTGACATACAGGGGCTGGCGTGCACGTTCGCATCTTTGAAAGTTCACAACTTGAAGGTACGTATGTAGGGGTCTTACTGTAGCCAAAATATGGAACAACCCAAATGTTCTTTGATAGCTGAATGGATAAAGAAAATGTGGTATATACATGCAATGTAATATCATTCAGTCTTACAAAAGAAGGAAATCCTACCATTTGTGACAACCTAGATAGACCTGGAAGACAGTATGCTAAGTAAAACCAGTCAGCCACAGAAGAATAAATACTGCATAATTCCTCTTATATGAGGCATCTAAAGTAGTCAAAGGTGCAGTAGACAGCATAATGATGGCTGCCAGGAGATAAGGGTAGGGAGATATAGGGACTTGTTCAGTTGGTATAAAGTCACAGTTATACAAAATAAGTTCTGGAAATCTGGGGTACAACACAGTGCCTATAATTAACAATAAGGTAATGCATGCTTAAAAACTGTTAAGAGGGTAGACCTCATGATACATATTCTTAACACAAAAAAAAGAAAAAAAAAAAGGCACAAAACTTTTGGAGTTTATGGATAGGTTTATAACCTGGATTGTGGTGATGATAACACAAGTGTATTCATATGCCTAAACTCACCAGATTGTATACATTAATTATGTGCAGATTGTTATACCAATTAAAGCTAGTGGAAAGAAACAACTTATCAAGGGGTTGTTTATCCTGGAAGTTATTTTCTTACTCCAAGTTTGTACACTTGAATCACCAACAATAAGAGGATAAGAAGTCAGCAGCCATGGTTCATATTTTGAAGAACATGTCACCTCCATAGTTAATAATAACCAAATACCTAGAGCTATATAATTATAGTTGTTGAAGATTATAATCTAGAAATATAGGCCTTTACAGAAATGAATCTCTGAAATAAATAGAGGTAATATTAAAGAGATGTTCTTCAGTCAGTTGGAACTTAGCTTACATTTGCTATAAGAATTCTGGTATCTAGGAATGTTAACATATACAACGATGCTTGAATGAAATTTTTTTCCCCTGTTTGGGTGTATTGTAGGCTCACAATATGATATTCGATAAGAAATTCCGAATTAAAATTGTATTTCAGCTCACATCTTACATACTCAGAAAGCTTCCACTGAAACCTCGAATGGGAGATAAGGTGAAACCTTTTGTAAGGGCACAGAGTTTAGAGTGAAAATACTTGGTTGAATCCAGGCTTTACAGACCACCAACTGTGGAATCTTGAGCAAGTTATTCAGCCTCTCTGGGGCACATCTGTATTTAATTTGATAAGAGTGCCTTTCTCAAAAGATGAGTAAATGAATTAATTATTGTAAAGTCTTCAAAGAGAACCTGACATATTAAGCACTCTATAAATAATTACTCATTCAAAAACATAGCTTTTCTTTTTTGGTGTTTTTGTTTGTTTTTGTATGTCCGTCTGATTTTTTTTTACTATAATATACTATGCACCATAATAGGTACTAGAGGACTTTTATTTCACATTCTTGGTTCTTTATTAGTTTGGAACTTGCATATTTTATATTATGGTAAACTGACTTAAAATCTCGAATACCTCTACTATATCGTTAGCACTCCCCTCAAGTAAGCAAATGATTTATATCTTGTAAAATATAAGGCATGTTAAAATGTCACTATACATAATATTATTATTACTAAAATTTTTTTAATAAAAATTTCTGAGTTAATCAAAGTGAGTAGAGTAGCACTAAATAACCTAAGTATAATGTATTATAACAGTATAGACATAAGGCAATTAGCTTAAACTAACCAAACTGTACTAACAAACTAAACTAACTAAATATTTGAATCATAAACATTAAACTTAGTTAATAGAATTTGGACAAGGAAACATTTAAAAATTCTTTTTATATCTTAAATATTTTCTAAAGAATCTTTTGATAAGTCCTCCCTTATCTCTCCTACACTTTCATTCCAATATCCATATATATTTATGTTTAAATATATAGAGAGATTTAGTGAAAGAAAAATCAACAGATGTTTATACTTTCAGATAAGAAAATTAAAAATCCATTATGGGTCTAAAATTAAATTATGTGAAGGAATTCTTTTTAACTTTAGATATGCATTATGATTGTAATGGGGACAGTTACACTTTTCAATAATTAAAGCATTGTATGTGTCGTCCCAAATAAACTCTGTTCATTGCTAAATTTTTAAGTGGTAGCAAGAGTAAGTAGTTTATATTCAATATTTAAGAGACTTGTTCTAAACTCCTTTATTATTCTTCATTTAGAATTATCATTCTAAGCAGTTATGGTTAAATTTTCAGTACTGTTGTTTTATAGATTTTTTTCCCTCTGTAAACCATACAGAGCCCACTAACAGAAATAATTATCTGTGAAAGTACATTTTAAAAGAAAAAAGAGATGTTCATAACTGATCTCTAATAAAGCACAGCAAAATGCAGAATTTGCAAGGAGTCATTAGAAACATTTTAGCTGCATTGACTGCATTTAGCTCAATTTTCTAAGACACTTAAAAGAAATTTTTCTGTCAGAGAAGTCAAACTTCATAGCCTAATTTATTATGTCTATTATCTGAACTTTGGTGCCTGTCACTTCATGCATAATAGTATATACTAGGTTCTGCTTTACCACCACTGGCTATAATATCTTACCATATTTTCATGCAAAATGAAGAGTAATTTCAAGGTAGCAGTCTCTCTTATGTACTTGATTACTATCCAGGGGCTTCGGCGTACAAAGATGCTTAGAGACAGACATATGCTACTTTAGGAAGCTAAGTAAATAGAAAATAAAGCTCGAATACAAATTAGAAAATTGTCAATACTATGAAAGTTCAGAGGAATAATGTCATTCTGTTGAAAGAGTTCAAGGTGTCTCAAGTGGCATGGGAGAAAACCCTCCGAACCATTGGTCCCCATTGCTGATAGCTCTCTTGCTAATCCATTGGCCCTTAAACTGGGTATCCAACATACTCCTGGGGATACACATGTTATCCAGGGGTTCGCAGTCATGGAGACCCTTAGGGGAACCCAAAACATATATGTATTCTGCTTTAAAACTGGTCTGTCTACCTGAGAAAACCTCCCTTTTGCCACTTCTTTCCCATCTCTCCTTTCACTTTTGAGCTTCTCCCACAATTCAAAAGGAAGTCCCATCTCACACCATCCCAAATCTCTCTATGGTTCTTTGCTCTGTAATTTAAAATACCTGCTTATTTTTTCAGAAAGAAAAAAAAAATGGAAGAGTCATTACAGAAGAGATATTTAGCTAGACCTTAAAAGGATGAATCAATTGAACAACTAGAGTTAAGGAGGAAGACCATTTAAATAGAAGGACTAATTTGTACACCAGGATGGAAGCAGAACATTGTGGAGTGTGTTGATTTAGAGTGAATGTTTGGTTATGAGTTGAATGTGTATACAAGAAGTGGAAAATGAGGTTAGAATGGTAAGTTGACACCAGATCAAGGAACATTAGAATAACAGGCTAATGCGTTTGGGTGTAATTTGTAAGGCAATGGGAGCATTCTGTGTTATTTTGAGCAGGGAAGTAAAATGATTGAAGGAAAAACAAACAAATAAAAAACAGAGAGGTAGCACACAAATTTGGAATTGGGCATGCTTGTGTTTCAGTTCCAAATGTAAATGGAAGAAACTTAGCCTCAGTTTCCGCATATGTAATATTGACTGGTAAATTATATTTGGGGGATTGATGTGAAAATTAAATGAAATAATGTATGTAAAGCACCTAAGTGCAATGCTGGACTGATTATTGAATTTCAATGAATCGTGGTTAGCCTGACAGCGAGCACTGTGGGGAACAGATTCGTCTTTGCAGACACTTCACACAGAAACAGTTAGTTAACAATTAATATTAACTAGAGGTAATAAAATTCTGATAAAGCCTGTTGCAGTGGGATTGGGAAGTCAGATATCATGAAGGAAGACTAGAGATGGAAACTCTCTAGAAGATGAGATGTCTATAGGGATAATGAAGAAAAGAATGGGAAATGATACTGATATTTTGGAATTTCTTGTCTAGGAAATGTTCCTGTCACTCAAAGGTAAGGAATTCAAGAAAAGAAACATTTATGGGATAGATGATCTAGTTTAGAACCTGTTTATTTTGAGGTCGATTTTACAGTGTCAGTGAGATGCCTAGGTAACAGTTGTGGAATTGGAGCTTAGAAGAGAGAGCAGATCTTAAGATAAATTTAGGGCAGTAGCTATGAGGAAAAAAACTGGACAGAGAATTAGAAGTCAGAGGTTAACATTAAAACTCTGTTTTATGGACTTCCCTGGTGGCACAGTGGTTAAGAATCCACCTGCCAATACAGGGGACACGGGTTCGAGCCCTGGTCTGGGAAGATCCCACATGCCGTGTAGCAACTAAGTCCGTGTGCCACAACTACTGAGCCTGTGTTCTAGAGCCCATGAGCCGCAACTACTGAGCCTGTGTGCCACAACTACTGAAGCACCTAGAGCCCGTGTGCCTAGAGCCCCTGCTCTGCAACAAGAGAAGCCACCGCAATGAGAAGCCTGAGCACTGCAATGAAGAGTAGCCCCCACTTGCTGCAACTAGAGAAAGCCCGTGCATAGCAACAAAGACCCAACGCAGCCAAAACTAAATCAAATAAAATAAATAATAAATAAATAAATAAATAAAAACTCTGTTTTATGATTTTTTTAATCTTTTAAAAAGTCCCATAAGCCTCAATTTTATTGAAAAAATAAATTTTCTGATTATTATAGTAAAAATAAATGATATATGGTATATTGAATGCATTTAAATCTAAAATGCAATGTACAAGTAATAATGTTAAATAATTATTGAACTCTTAGAATAAGCAAACACACATAGAGAAATAAAGGACTTGGGACACAAAAAGCATAAATAATGTGTCAAAGGCCTCATGGCTTGGAAGTGGTAGAGCTGGGCTAGATACTCAGGCAGGTCAGTGTCCAGAGGACTTGCACGAAACTACTACTATTTTTGCTTTCAAGTTATCAAGTGTTACATTAAAACTTTCTTCATGAAAGAAAACATATTTTACCTAATTATATCTTTGTGTCCCCAGCACTTAGCAGATTTGTTCACTGTAACGGTAAAATGAATGTTTGATGAATTAATTATTGATCTACATGGAGGTGATATATAAAGCCATAAAAATTCAAGTGTATCAAATGAGTGCATATGGAGAAGTGGAGAGGAGAGGAGAGAAGGGAAATGAGAGGATGGGCAGGAGAGGGGAAAAATTTAGGATTAGAAGTTTGGAAAAGAAAAACATGTGGTGTCCAAAAGCAGATAGAGATGGAATGAGCAAAGAGGGGATTAAGAAACATGAAATTTAGATTTCAGGGAATACATAAAAGGAAACAGTTTCAAACAGGATACAATTGTCAAAAATATTAAGCTCCGTGGTAAGTCTTAAAAGTTCAAATGGAGAGCTTAACCAGTATAATTTTTGAACCACAGTCTGCCTTAGTAGGGATCTAGCTCTTCCCCTGATCTTCATGTTTGGGAAATCTACCTGGTAATACTCAGCCTCCTTTTCCACCCCTTTTTCACTTTTCCCCAATGAAAGGAAGATTGATGATCTGATTTGGAATTTGGGAGAAGAACTTGAACATGTTCAGTTAAGAGTCATTGTCAAACCTTTCCTGACTCGTAGTTTTTCAGAGCTGAGTAATATATCTGCTCCTATACAGAAGCCCTGCAACTGTTCATCTGCATCAGTAAATCTGTATATTTCAGAGGTTAAATATTAGCAAGGCCATTGGGACTGCTTCTCCTAGGATATGATTTCTACTCTAGGGACACCATTGATTTTTTAATGTCTGTTTGACTCTTGAGTCTACGCCCAATTGATCCCAGCTCAGGCATAGAAAAGAGATTATTATTTATTGAATCCTTCTGAACTCCAACAGTATTGTTCTTAATTCTTACTCCACTTGCCCACCACAGTTGGAGTCCGTTCTTTACTAGCTAGATATCTCAGCTCCCACAAAGTATTGCTGGTCTTCTTCCTCAAGAATGGTAATGTCATTTACTTAAGCTCTTGTTTCTTACTTTGTGACTGTAATGCTTTACCTCTCTAGAAGTAGCTGACCTAATGAAGAGTAACTTTAGCAAGCCAGGTCAGGTTTAAAGTCCTAACATCCCCCCATGATGGAGTTTCACAATTTCTGGGGAACTAACTAGGTCTGAAAGTATCCACAGAACCAGGTCAAAATGAGGACTATCTTACCGATGTAGCTAGGGGAAGGACTAGAGATATACAGGAATTTTGAGGCTGAAGACTCATGAAGGACCTGACTATACTCCAATAAAAATTAAAAAAAAAAAAAAAAGAAAGAAAAACAAGACATGTGGGTTGTGAAATAAGGGTCAGGGTCCAAAGCAAATACTTTAAGAAATCACTGTCAAACCTGAATTTATTGTTTTAATTGCATGGACTAGGCACTCAGGCTGAGATTAAAAGTCTTAGCTCATTCCCCATTGCTCATGCGAAGCATTCTAGAATGCATTATAGCTCAGGAGAAGTAGGAGATCTATGGAGACATTTGAGATGTAAGTGTTATGAGAGATGTAGAAATAGAAACTGGTGGAGGAGGGAGATGGAGGTGAGAAAGCAGAAAGAAAATATGGATTGTTTCTCCCTCAACTTGGATATTAATAGAAGGAAGGAGGATATTATAGGATTGAGAGGGATTTGTATTTTAAGAAATATAACACCCATGTAGAAAGATGCATTAATCGTGTATGCACAATTCAATGAATTATCAGAATAAATACTGCCAGGTCAAGAAATATAGCATTGCCAGATCCCATAAATCCCTTCATGTCCTCTCCCAATCACTATCTCCTTCTTCCCTCCCAAAGGTAATGACTCTCTTTACTTCTATTTAAATTGTTTAGTTAAATCTGCTTTTGAAGTTATATATAAATTAAATTATGCAGTGTATTCTTTTGCATCTGACTACTCTAGCTTAACATTATTTGACAGTGTTGTAGCTCAGTAATGATTATTGTTGTATAACATTCCATTGTATGAATGTACACAATAAGGTATTTATGCCTTCTATTGGTAATGGACATTTCTGTTTAGTATGACGTAAGTACTGATAAAAATTGATCAAAAATATTGAATTTTGGTACACAGAATCCTTTGTAAAAGTGCCAGGACATTTTCTTGCTGCCCTCTTGGATCTCCGCTTTACTTCAACTTTCACAGTCAGAGGGATACTGGCCTTGAACCTATGAAGCAGAAACAGTTTATAATCCTTGGGCTTATAAATCACCTTTCTAATGTAATTAAAACCACTACCTTTCCAGACACACCTGGTTTATCACCGTGATGTATTTAGTGACAGTGAGATCTTCCAGACATCATAGTTTGTACACTGTGCATTATCATCCTGTATCCCTCAGATCTAGAAAGAGGAGTAGAAGTCTTTTTCTCATTTTGTCTTCCCATGCTGTTTACACTACTGGAAGAGCTCCCACTTCAGCTGGAATAGCAATTTCCTATTTACAACAGATTCTAGGATTGCTTGGGAGGAATTGGCACAGTGAAAACCATTATTCTTTTATATCCTATAAAAATTTGGATTGGCGTTGTATAGAAATTATAAGTTATTTTGAAAAATGTTCATCTTGACAATAATGACTCTTCTCCTTTCAAAAATACGGTATATATTTTCCATTCATTTGGGTCTTTTTATATGTCTTTTGGTAAAGTTTTATAATTCTTACTGTTGCTGTCAGGTCTTTTTCATATAACACTTTTAACTTAAACTTATTTTTACATTTAAGTATATTATAAAATTGATCAATGTAAATAGGTTCTTTTTTATTCCAAATACTAATTAATTATTGCTACTATAGAGAAATACATAGGAAGTTTACTCATTTTTATATTGTTTTTTGGTACAGTCTCCTTGGTGTACTTTTTCCCAATTATAGTATTATTGTTTATTGCCTCTTTGGATTTTCTAGGTGGAAGATTTATTATTTATAAATAATGATAGTTTCATTTCTTAATTTCCAATATTTATATATATATAATTTATTTGTATATGTTGCATTGACAATGACTGTAGTACAAGGCTGAATAATAACTGTGATAGTGAGCTCTGAGTTTCTAGTAAATGACATTTATAGAGTTAAAGCATATCTCTCCAATTCTTTATTTACTGAGGGATTTCTTATGAAGAAATGGTGTGTAATCTTCTAATTTTTTTTTCTATGTGTGTGTATATATTATATGTGTGTGTGTATATAGGTATACACACACACACACACATATATATATTTCTTTTTTAATTCCTAGATGTATAGATGTGCATAAATATATTTTCAGAGTCAGGAAAAAAAGCTAATCCTGGTTGATTAAGCAAAAAGAGATTTTATTAAAAGGATATTTAAATTCAGCAAGTTCACAGGATAAGTAGAGAAAGATTGCAGGATGCAAGATCAATATACAAAAGTAACTGTATTTCCACATACAAGCAGTGAACAATACAAAAATGAAATTAAGACTACAATTCCATTTGCAATTGCATCAAAAAGAATATAGCACTTAGAAAACATTCAACAACAAAAAAATGCAAGAAAATAACAAAACTTTGATGTGGAAAATAAAGGAAGATCTAAATAGGTAGAGAGACATTCCATGTTCATGGTTTGGAAATCTCAATGTACTAAAGATAGTAATTCCCTTAAAATTGATCTATAGATTAGAACAATTCCTATGAAAATTCTAGCAGGGTTTTTGAAAAAAATTGGCACCAGATTCTACAATTTATATGGAAATGCAAAACACCTAATAACCAAAACAATTTTGAAAAAGAGCAAGTTTTCTGATTCTGCATGTAAGAAGTTGAAAGTCACCACTTAGTCTTTAACAAGTAGACAGCTGAACATATTGAAAAATCAAAAACACTTCCTGGATCCATAAGAGAAGAGAAGACACAAGGCACTGCTGCCCCCATGATTGGAGAGACAGACAAGGGAATGCAAGGAGTCATGGCTTGCTAGCTAGAGGCCTATTGATTTTATTGATCTTTTCAAAGAACCAGCTTTTGGTTTCACTGATTTTCTCTCTTGATTTCCTATTTTCAATTCCTGTGATCTGCTCTAATATTCATTATTTCTATTCTCCTGCTTGCTTTGCATTTAACTTCCTCTTCTTTATTTTAGTTTCCTAAGGTAGAACTTTGGATTATTAATTTTTGAATTTTCTTCTTTTCTAATATATGCATTCAATGTCACATATTTCTCTTTAAGCACTGCTTTCTCTGTATACCACAAATTTTGATAAATTGTGTTTTCAAATATTTAGTTCAAAATATTTTCAAATTTCTTTTTATATTTCTTCTTTGATGCATGTCTTAATTGGAAGTATATTGTTGGATCTCCATATATTTTGGGATTTTCTAATTATCTGTTATTGATTTCTAGTTTAATCCTATTGTGATCTGAGAACAGACGTTGTATGATTTCAATTCTTTTAAGTTGGTTAAGGTGTTTTCTATGGCCCAGAATGTGCTCTATTTTGGTGAACGTTTCATGTTAGCTTGAGAAGAATGTGTATTCTGTTGTTGGATGAAGTAGTCTACAGATGGCAATGATATCCAGTTGATTGATCGTGAGTTCAGGTGTCCTTACTGATTTTCTGCCTGTTGGATATGTGCATTTGTGATCAAAGGGTGTTTAACTTTCTAACTATAATCATGGACTCATCTATTCTCTTTGCAATTCTATTTTTTTTTTCCTTCACATAGTTTAACCCTTTGTTATTAAGCACATGTACAGTAAAGATTAAGGCTTGATCTCCTGTATATATTTATACCAGTTCCATTTGATAATGGAATGCTGCTATACACATTCAGCTTTATGGCTTGGTGGATCAGATAGCACCCACTTCATGACGAGCAGCTCAGGTTGCATAGTAACTTGGTGGCCCATGGTTCAGTATTTAGTCTCTACTAAGGCTCAGTAGAAAGCTAAAATCTGTTTCTCAAAGGGAGAGTAGTTATCCACAGAGTATGGTAGGGCTTTGCTACAAAATTATAAGGGTCTGTATTGTGATTCACCTATACGGGCTTGCCAAAGTCTCCAAATTTTGTCATCAATGTCATGGACCAGTGTGTTACCTTGTGGAAGAAAAAAGCAGTCAAGATCCCTATGAGGTAGAGCAGTGAAGGTATATTGCTTCTTTTGCCAGCCAAAAGCAAACTGTATCTGGTGAGCCTTATTGACAGGGATGGATAAAAAGGCATTTGCCGGATCTGCATACCAGGTACCAGGGGATATGTTAATTTGCTCAAGCAATGAAACCACATCTAGTTCAAGAGCTGTAATCAGAATAACCACATCTGGGTAAGCTTATAATAATCCACTGTTTTATGCAAGATGCATCAGTTTTCTGCACAGGTCAAATTGGTGAGTTGAAGGAGGATGTGATGAAAATCAGCACCCTGCATCTTTCAGGTCCCTCATGGTAGGCACTAATCTTTGCAATCACTCTAGGAATGTTGTATTGCCTTTTATTTACTATTTTTCTATTAAATGAACAGTAGAGAAAGTTCTAGTGACTTCCAATTGCCCCTTCCCGTTATAATAGTCCTAGTTAACAGGTCAGGCAACCAATGTTTGGATTCTGCCAGTTGCTGAGTATAGCTATTCAAATTATTTATTCCCAAACTGGGAAAATTAACTCCAGGATTGGTTCAGTGACCTACTGGGCTCACTGTGAGACTGACCGGAGGTAAAACTTCATTGATCACCTGACCTCCATAAGCCCTTACTCTGACTCGTGGACCACAGGGACATTTTGGGTCTCTTGAAATGTGTCAGTTCAAAGCCAGTGTCTAGTTGTCCCTAAAAGGTCTGATTAATTTATTTACCCCAATGCACAGTTAGCCTGGTAAAAGGCTATAGAGCACTTTGGGGAAGACTGTGAGAAAGAGTAACAGTATAAAAAACTTCAACAGTATACCAGGATCCTTCCTTAAAGGAACTCAGCCTCCCCTTCTTTCAAGGGGTTCTGGGTCTGTAAACTGAAATCTGGGAATTGATTGAGGGGACATTTCTGTTTTGATAATTCAGGTAAACCTCATGTTCACTTGACCTAAAACATTTCTATTTATATAGATCATGTAAGAAGTTAGTAATCTTTCTATATATTCCACTTTTAGAAACACCATGATCAACTAGCCAAAACCATAGATGTGGGTGTCAGACTATTCTGATTGATATTTTGATTCTGTTGTCCACTGTGGTAAGCACAAGCACCTTGTCTTTGGTGGTTGAGTGCAGTCACTTAGTCCCTGCCCCCTTCGGATTCAATTACTCTTCTTGCATCTAGGTTTCCCAATTCAGTGGCCACAGTTGTCACTGTAAGGTCTGGCCTACAAAGAAGAGTGATTACAGAACTCTTCAGTGATGCTGGAGTTCCACTCATAAATTTATTTTCACAGTCATGGTGAAAGGCATTTCTTCTGGATCTTCCCAGGTTAGATGAGTAGGTCTTAAATGACAAATGCACTCTAGTGTTTCAATTTCCATAAGCCTTTGAATCCCTTCATCTACATTAAATTGTGGGAGGTTGGGCATTTCCATGTCACTCACAGTGGGTCACCTTTTGATCCAAGTTTCAGCTAACCAATCAAGCAAACTGTTAGAGACTTTTCTAACTCCCTTTCCAACTGCAACATTAAATGCAGAATCTCTGCTTAGTGGACCCATATCAGTAAATTCAGCCAGATCCATCTTTATGTTCCTCCCACCATTATCCCACATACCTAATAAACCCATTCCCAGCATATGCCCAGATTTCTATCTGTATAAATTTGAAAATTCAAGTAGTTCTTTTGGAGTGTAGCATAATTCCTCATGGATCATACTTTGTTCCTCAACTTGAGGGGCCTGCTCCAAGTCAGGGGCATCCTGACTTGAATGGAGTTATAGGTCCAGAAATAAAGAGAAGTGGTGAGGGTGGGTCCCGAGAAGAATCAGCATTGTCTTGCAAGGCAGCAGCCTCAGGGAGCCTTTATAGTTTCTGAAGGCAATGCAGGGTTAATCTTCTCAGAGGGGAGCAGGGGAGCTACCTCTGGGGATGGAGAGTCTACTTGTCCTAGGATTAGAGAGGCTAGTAGAAATACTGGCAAAGGATTATCAGAATTTAGGGGCTCAGTGTCTGCAACTTTATCAGGCTTTTTCCACATGTCCCCATTACAGCTTTCAGGATTCCATTTTTTTTCCCAATCATTGCCCTCACTTTAGCAGTAGACACCCTGTGAAACTGTGAATTCAATTTGCATTGTAATTCCACCGCAGGCAGTATGAGATTCTGGGTTTGGTTTTCATTCATGTCAGCCCTGTGGCTCCAGGAAATAGGGTCTCTTTCAGGGCAGGTATTTTTATACCACCTCATTTATTTCTAGAAACATTCTATGCTCTTAGTATTACTTGATATTTTACTTCACAGTTGTTCCTTATATACCTTTGACATGTTGTTCTCTGACTCCTTGTGACTCTTTTTTTCTCCTCAGAGTTCTTTGCTTGACCCTTTACTCTTTTTATTTAACCATTTTTCTTAAGTGGGGTTGAGGTGAAGTATTGGTATCTCTAAATAAGTACCTAAGAGGTTGTCTGGAGGCTATTTGTAATTTGCTTTAGAACATGGACTATTTTCCTTTTTACTTTTCTTTTTTATCTGAAAAGTGACTCAATAACTAGAATGTCAGCACTTTCCAAATCCATAGAACTGGCTTAGCCCAGGATTTCATGTTATCAACAATACCCACTATATTTTCTGGGTAATACAGCTAGGACTTCTGATATTAGGGAAGAGAAATATATTCACAGTTCAGGTCTTTTGCATTTGTGGCATACAGTAAAGGAGAATATTGTGTGTGTGTGTGTGTGTGTAATTGTATGTGTAGCTATGTATACTGCAAATGTTACACCTGTTCTCAATGGGAATGACACAGTATGTTCTCCCCAAATAAGGCCATGACTAATCTCCTCCCTTATAGGAATATTTCTTCTCACTGTCTCTCACTCTCTCTAGCTCATTGCTGTATATCTTTATTTTGTCACATGTGTATCCAGCACATTTTCTTTTGATTTCTTCCAATGAAAATTATGAATCTAAATCTATTTTAAAATACTTACCAAATAGTCTCTTATGTTTTATTTATTTAATTCGTAAAATGTTTGGTATCAAAACTAACTTGTTTTCAAGAATACAAAACCAGTATGGTTTCTCTCTTATTACATTCTACATTTGAAGTTTATAGACAGTGTTAAGACATATTTTCTATTTTCTGAAATGATTATTTTACACCATTGACTCAAACTCACAGAGAATTTTCCATTGATGCTTCTAAGTAATTTACTAAAATTTATACTAGATAATTTAGATAATAATACTTCTATTAGAATATTAAGATAGAGGACTGAGATAGGAATTTGTTTCTCATAGTACTATATCTGATAAGACTGAAAGTGACTGACACATTGCTTTTCATGAAAATTGATAATATATGTTTAATTTCAGTCAAATGTGTGTTCCAACACAGCATTAAAGATACAGCATTTGCATCTATGCCTTTGCAGAGTCACAAGTATTATAAAAAATATGCCTACTCTTAAGACTAAAATGTTTATTTGCACTGGCCAAGCCCCTCCTTTCTTGAATTAAGTTACTCAGGAAGTAAAATAAATAAAGGGCAACCTGACATATATGCATTCTACATGAAAATATTATTATATTAATTTTGTTTCCTGTGCAGTGACTGTTTATTGTAAGTGTAAACCAGCCCTACAGACTAGAATATTTCTTTACACAGGTTGATATAGACTCTTACCAACACTCCCTTGACAATGGCAGATTCAGTGTTTGCAATCCAAGTCGTCCAACACTATTATGTGAGAATCTTTACTTTAATATCTCCTTTGTTCATCTTGCCATGGTATCTTAAGATACTGTAATTCTCAATTTGCGGGTTATTTTTATTGAGGGGAAAAGGTCAACAAGCTGTACCTAAACGCTCTCATTTGCATCTGTTCCATGTTCATATATTTCTAGAAATATGTACATTGTGGTCTGTTATTTTCCATTGAAATTTGAATTAGAAAATTTAATTTGCATCAATGAAATTTAGATTGAACAGTAGGGAAGTTTTAAAAATTATGAGATGGAATCATACTACAAAGAAAAGTTTTATATGCTTTTTGTATTATATGGAGGTCAATATATGGTAAATTTTATTTAGTGATGGTTACAAAAATGCAAATGATTCCTTTTAAAGACGTTAACACTGATGTCCTAAAATTTTTAGATGGAAAGATTGCTACTTAAAAAAATTATTTAGTCACTTCACTTTCTATAACAGAAAGTAATATCTCTTTTATTCCTCTTGAAAAATAAAAAAAAAGATTATAACCTATGCTTTAAGATTATAACAGTCGTTAAAATTCTTAAAAGTCAAACCTGGGCTTCCCTGGTGGCGCAGTGGTTGAGAGTCCGCCTGCCAATGCAGAGGACACGGGTTCGAGCCCTGGTCTGGGAGGATCCCACATGCCGCAGAGCGGCTGGGCCCGTGAGCCACAATTACTGAGCCTGCGCGTCTGGAGCCTGTGCTCCGCAACAAGAGAGGCCGCAATAGTGAGAGGCTTGCGCACCGCGATGAAGAGTGGCCCCCGCTTGCCGCAACTAGAGAAAGCCCTCGCACAGAAACGAAGACCCAACACAGCCATAAATAAAAAATAAAAAAATAAAAAAAATAAAAAATAAAAAAGTCAAACCTGGCAATAATTTTCCATTATTTCAATATAATTTATCACATTTTTTACATTTTAAAAGAAGAAAAATGTTAATAAAAGTGTAAAAACTTTATCTCTTTGCGTTTTGGTATAGAAAGACTACTATGTTTTTTCAACTATATGCCTGATTATTAGATCTTTTATTTCTTAAATTTTGACAAAAAATTTAAGAGTTCCCCCTTATGCCTAACTGATCTATTTTTATATTTTTTAATGTTTCTTTATATTTAAGAGATATTTTATAGGCATATTTTATCACATTTTGAAATTAAAGATCACTAATAAATATTTGTAACTATCTCAACTCTTCTTAATTTTTTCTTTCTCAGAATATGCCCTGGTGACTTAACAAATATTTTATGGGACTTATAGAACATGATGTAATGTTCTGGTGACAACAAAGAATTAAATACAAATTTGGACTTAGGATATAAAAAGAATTTTCTTAAATTTTAAAATGTTTTAAATTTTAAATTTCTATAGTACTAGTCAAAATTTAGTAACACCCAAAGAACGTTGTCAAATTAGCTGAAATGATTTTTGATAATATCTCTGTATTTATGTATGCATGTATCCATTTCTCTCTCTTCCCCCTACCTCCCTGCCTCTCTCCCTATCTCTCTGTCTGTCTCTCTCATTCTCATCTATCTTTTGCCACATTTTCCTCACTACGTTTTTTTCCCTCTTCACAAATCTAATAGTTCAAATCGACATGACATGCATTCAAGAAAAAATTGTCACTCATTAGTAGAATAATGACAGAATTCAATTTTAGAAGAAAAAATCATTAGTAAAAATATTTCTATATGAACATATGGCAAAAATGAGACGGAGTCAAAGTGGACTTAAATTAGTTTAATGTTGTCTAGCAAATCACTCACTGTTGGTAATAAAAGCAGAAAGTAATTATACTAGCATAGTCAACTAAGGTATAGAAGGCAAAGATATTACACTATATTGCATAGAAAAATTGTAGTATTTTATACAGTCTAGTGTAGTATATTATGATAACATAATTGTAAGCTCCTTTACCTTTGAAAGTTTTTCAGTAATATTACTCATCTTATTTGAGCCCATCAATGATCTTTTAAAGTTTTTAGTATGGAATTTTTCAAATATACACAAAAGTAGGAAGTATATTCTAATAAACTTGCAAATAACTAACATCTACATGCTAGAACTGTCGATATTTTTTAATCTTGTAATTTTAGTCTATTTCCTTCTTTTATCTTCCATTTTAATTAAAATACACAATTGTAGCATATACTTAAAATACAAATTAATTAAAATTTTTCCTGTTTGAAAAAGCTAAGTTACATGGAACTCATTATGGAGAACTCGTATCAGAGTTCTCCATATGTTGAGATATATTCTGAATACATAATTTATGGTCAAATAAAATAAACTTAACAATTCTTCAATAATTCAAATCAAGTATTAAATCTATATTTAAGTTGGACAAGTATTCCCCTGGCATTTGGTTAAATGCCTAAACTATGATGATTCAATAATGGTGAGCAGTATCCTTGAATTAATTCAATTTGAAGACAGTGTAGCAGTCACTATACTGCAATTAAATTTGTTTAGAAAATTAACTTGAAATAAATGGACCATTTTCTGGAAAGGATGTGTTTTATTTAGTCTGATAACTGTAAATGTTTGTTTAAAAAAACTGATTGAAAGAAAAGTCATTAATTAATGCATTTTGCCATATTAGAAATGAAAAATTCAAGGGAAAGAATGCCCATTTTCCATGCCCTTTCCTTTCACACACAGATGAATCTCTTTACCCTGGAGCTAGAAGTCTCTTCTTTGAAGTACTTCTACATTCCGCCAAGCCCTTTGCTCTGTTTTCAAAGTATACACAGTTTTTTTTTCTGCACTGTCCTTTAGCCATTTTGAAATAAACATAATAACTTGAATTCATACAGTGCCTATCAGGCACAAACCCCATGGCATACCATAGATATTAATTAATTGAATCTCATGAGCCATATGGTGATATACACTGTCTAATTCAAGAGCACAGCTACTGTCTTTTAGTGACTCCTAGGAAATCTAGGCCCTTAACTGTATTCTTCAGATTTTACTGGGTTTCACCTGGCAGACAGGCTAACCTAACGACATAAAATAAACCAGAATATGTGGGGGGGTTTTTTTTCTCCTAAATTTACATTAATGGTATAAAAAGCTTTGACTTCCATAAAGGGTGCTCATTGTCTTATGGATTTTTTTTTCAATACTATTGCCAGATTTAAATCATTCATCTTATGTTTTATATAGCTTCTTGATATAAAGAAATGTCATTTCAAAGTTAGTTAGCAAAAATCTTCCTTATTATTCTATACCAAAAAAATTAAAATAAGATATATTTTTCCAAATATAAATGACTGTATTTGGTAATTTTATAATGTTATGGATAAACAATAAATCCCCTCTTGCCTTAATCACTCATGCATATGTCAGCATAGAATATTTAGCAAACCTTTATTCTCCATGTTCCAAAAGATTTGAATTAGAGAGGTTTTGCTTTAAGTTACAGTTGTGAAGATAGAAAAATCCTAATTCATCCCCATTTGTGGAATAACTTTTTTGTTTGTTTGCATGATCATTGGTTGTTTATTCCCCCTCAGATGTGCTTTAAAAACAAAAACAAAACAGAAATGATTTTCTTTTAAGTTATGACTATTTGAGAGTCTGGAGTGACATACCATCTCCTAAGCCAGAGGTGGTTACATGGTGGGAACTGCCTATCTTTTTACCTTTTCTATATTTCCCTTCAATAAACTTAATTTTCCATGATAGATAATAATAGCTAAAATTTAGTGAACAATGTGTCTGGCATTTTGCTGAAATCTTTATACATCATCTTATTTAATTTTCACAGCAATCTTATGAGGTAGGATAAGTTTATAAATTAGGATTCTAGAAGACAAGGAAGTAAAGCACTTTGCCTATGATCACATAACAGGCAGGTAGACATAGGTAGATAGACAGACTGATAGACAATAGAATAATAGACTCTTAAGTCTTGTTGTTTTTGTTTTCTGTTTGTTTGTTTTTGTTTTTACTGCCCTGGCATTGCTGGACATCCAGCAACTCTAGTCCTGCCTACTGTATGTCAGAAGGGCTTCCCCAGTCACTCTGAAGACCAAACCTTCTTGGCCTCATTAGATTCCAAAAACTTCCCCCAGGAACAAGACCAACTCACTAAGAACTGTTGCCTATGGAAAAGAATTCAAAACATTCTGAGGCTCTTATTTCTGTCTTCTATCCTCAACTTGCCCTTTTTAGGGTTTGAGTGGTATTTTAGGAAGTAAACAAAAATGATAACTAATCCTGAACTAAGTCAAGGGTTCCTTCCTTAATTCTCCAAGGCAGAGGTATCTGCTCCTTCCTTTGGGATCCACACTGTGTCGTTCACTGCTCTCATACCACTTCCCATCTGACAACAATTCACCTGTTTGCATTTATGTTTCCTCCATTAGAACAAAATCAAATTCATTCACTTTCACTTTTTTTTTCCCTAAGAGCTGAAAATATTTGGGAATGATCTCAACCTCTTTTTGAAAACATCTTTACTATGGTATAATTGAAATACAAATGACATATAATAAACAGTACACTTTGATATATTTGGCATGTGTATACATCCAGGGAATTGTTACAATCAAGATAGTGAACAAATTCATTAGACCAAGTTTTCTCAATTATTCCACCTGCCCCTCTACACCCCACTCATTCCAAGGCAACAACAACCGGTCTACTTGTCGCTATATATTGGTTTGGACTTTCCAGAAATATTGGGTTGGCCAAAAAGTTCGTTCAGGTTTTTCATAAGATGTTATGGAACAACCCAAATGAACTTTTTGGCCAACGCAATATATGCAAAAGAAACTATACTATACATAATCTTCTGGTCTGCATTATTTCTTTCAGCATAATTATTCTGAGGTTCATCCCTGTTGTTTTATATATCACTAGCTCATTCTTTTTATTTTTAATTTAAATTAAATTAAATTTTTTTATTGAAGTGTAGTTGATCTACAATATTATATTAGTTTCAGGTGTGCAACATATTATTTTGATATTTTTATATATTATACTCCATACCAATTTATTTAGCTCATTATTTTTAAATGATGACTTGCATTCTGTTGTATGGATATAGTATATTTTACTTATTCATTCTCTGTTTAATGAATATTTGGATTGTTTCCCCTTTTTGGCTAGCAACCTTATATCCTGCAACCTTGCTAATTTGGGAAGTCAGCTTTAAATCATGCTGTTTGCTTTGAAGATAATCTGTTATTTTGCTGCTTTTAATATTTTTCTTTATTTTTGTTTCTTTCATATTGTGCTAAATATATATTATATATTGTTTAACTTAGACATGCATGAAAGTTTAATGTAGTGGAAAGAGCTCAGGCTTCTCCTCTGAAAATATGGAAATGGTCAGGTTTATCAAAACACAATATTGTCCCCCTTTTTGCTTCTCTACCAGTAACAGCAATGTTCCTCTTTTTTTAATGCCATAATAAAGATATGATTAATCCTCAAATATTGTAATAATCTGAATATAAAACAATCATTAGGTCAGAATTATTAGACTAGAAGATCCTTAGGGCAAGGTCTCTTTGTTTTGTTTTTCATATATTGCGTTCAACAGTTTTCCCTACCTATTAATCAGACAATACAGTGTTAAATAAATCCATTTATAAATAACAAAATATCATTGTGTATGTGAGCTAAAAAAATAGATTTACCTTACATATTAGGAATATATGAATATATTATTAGCTATATGCAGAGAGCTCTTCATATTTTTCCTGTAATATAAGCAATAAATCCTCATCATTTGTTGGCTTTGAAATGTATTTGATGATGTGGCCATTTGGAGGGACCTGGTGTTGTTTAGTTTTTATTGGTTTAAATTGAAATTACTCTTTTATTAAGATATAAATTAATATTATATATGCCCTTAGATTTTACAGTACAGTATTGGAAGATAGAGGATATGTTATATAAAACAATGAGAATGGGAGCACTTTCCAGGCTTGGCATTGCTTTCTCATGATTTCTTATTAACAAAGGTATTCTACTTTAATCAAGGAGTAATCTCAGGTAAACTCATAGCAATATATTTCAAGTCTAGGGACCTCTGGTGCCCTCCTCTCACAATGCATAATAGAATTCCTTGTTTTCGCAAAGCCAGGTCAGACTGTGGCTACATGGGAGTGATTATTTAATATTACCTTATATTAACTTTAATTTTATCTGTTTCATGCATTTTATAACATCTAACAATTTTTTGGCATTTTAAAAATTAATAATTAGTAGTTGAATTGAGACAAGCTGAAGAGCATTTTGTCTGATTCATTCCTGTATTCAACATATTTCTTTTTCTTTTTTTAATTAATTAATTAATTTATTTATTTTTGGCCCCTTGGGCCTCTCACTGTCACAGCCTCTCCCGTTGCGGAGCACAGGCTCCAGACGCGCAGGCTCAGTAGTTGTGGCTCACGGGTTAGTTGCTCCGCGGCATGTGGGATCTTCCCAGACCAGGGCTCGAACCCGTGTCCCCTGCATTGGCAGGCAGATTCTTAACCACTGCGCCACCAGGGAAGCCCCCCTCAACATATTTTTAATGAAAACGAACTGAATATTCTAAATGATGTGAAAGTGGGGTTGGGATGAGAACACAGGGAATTGTTTTATAAGTCCTATAATACTTTCTTTTTTCCTGGTTTTAAAAAGGTTCAGAGGTCTTTCTGCCAGCCAGTAGATCGTTTGTTCCCAGTAACTTAATCATCGTGCAAATATTGGCAAGGTTGATTCTGGCTAGAACATCAAAGGGATATTGGAGTAAAAGATCACAAAGCTTTAATGTTATATTTCTTTTGCTTTTCTATAACAGTTTAATTATAGATAATATTTCCAAACTGTATTAAAATTAGATAATTACACACTTATAAGTAAACTTAGATTGCTGAAAGATAGTTTTATTTGAACTTTAATGACAGAAACAAATGCATTTTCCATTGAAAACTGACTTTAGTTATATTAAGTATTATATAACTTAGAAGTTAAATTTAGTAGTGGCAGGCAATATAGAAAACTATATCTGTAATGTACAACTTTTATTCAGAATAGACATTTGTTTAGAATTATGTTGTTGTTTTTTACCCCCTGCTAAAACTGAATATTAACTTCTGAAATTGTTTCTTTTTGTTTTTTTTAACTGTTTATAAGAATGCCCCTTGTCTTTTTGTTTCTTTCTTTGGAAGTAAAATACTTACATGTTCTCAATAATCATAGTTTAATGTTTTACTCTAAATGAATTTAATATACTGACACCTTATTGATTTCCCACAAGGGCTTTTATAAACTTTTTATATTACATATTTTGATAAAATGTCTTATGAATTTGTATTTATTTCCCATCAGATGCTAATTGTTATCAAAAAGTGTTCTATGGAGAAGAGTAAAATCTGATTAACTTATTCAATAACAGGCAGAAATTTTCCACTCTTTTACCTTGGTGGTAGTCTCTCCTTCATGTAATTGCAGTATTTTTAATGAAAGTAAGCAGTCAACAAAAATCTCAGAAACTAATTTTATTTAATGATCTTAGAAAAAAATATGTTTTCAAATTTCTAGTTATTGTTGCACTCAGAGTTAAAACAGTCCTTTTGATTGATATTCAAATCAATTAACAAACCTTTCTTGAGTCTCCACCATGTATCAACTGTTTTATATGTTAGAAAGACGGGGAGAACAATAAATGAATAGTTGACTATATTTTCATACTAAAACATTCTTCTTATACATATAGTAAGTAAAAATTAAATTTTTTACACTACTGTTTTTTTAATGATGTCATTTTCCTGAAAGCAAGATTCATAATTATTTCACAACAGTACCCTGCTTCTTGTTTATCTCTGCAACCTTCCAAGTTATATTTCTGCAAAGTCAGTAGCTTCTTTTCATGTTGGAGTTTTCTGAGGGGTAACTGATAGATTCAGGGGAATGCTGCATTAGCTAGCAAGGTGTAAAATAGGGTCTATCAGAGGCCAAGTCAAAACAAAATGTCATAGATAACGGCTTCAATGGATACATCTTTAATTCTTTATTGAGATTAGAAAGTCCAGCATTTACATCTTTAAACCATGGTTCAAGTGATCGCAATCGTTGCTTCTCCAGTGGGCTTCACTTCAACCCTCTAGAATGTGTAAGTCATGAAATGGTATGGATTAGACAGTGAGATCCTCATTAACAGGGTGTAATTGAATGTGAATTAATTACAATAATCATCTCTTCTCCTCAGGTTTTAAAAACAAATATTTAATTCCTAAGCAATAGTCATTTAGCAATCAGTAATTCACTTAGCCAATTTACTATGATACGGCTATTTTAAGGTAGGCTTTAAAGAGTTGGAAATTCCCTTGCCAAAATTTTATTAGCCCAAAATTATGGTTGTAGGTTCATATGTACTAATTTCAATGTCTTAGATAATGATCTGGAATTTCAGTGGTTTGAAATGCTGTTAAACTTTGATAATTGAATTATGTTGATTTACTCATTTCTGATACCTAGTCTTGAAAAAAAAAAACTTTCTAATCTTTTATCTCCTTCCATGGGCATTCAAGTTTCTGAAAAAAGAAAACCATTAGACTATTAGACAGGCCAATCTCCATATCAAACAGAGGGATTCACTCTCCCCAAAACAGATCCAGATGAGCTAATACCTGTGGGCTCCCATCACAGGGAGGTCTTGGATAGAGAAAGAGTCTCATGGAATTATTAAGGAATAACATATGAGGAAAGAAGTCAGAATATTTAATAAAAAGCAGGTACTTCTTTGTGGATTGAATTAAGTGAGTGGACCCTGTTATGGCTTGAATCACGATCCTCAAAAGATATGTTGTTTTAACCCCTAATACCTCAGGATGTGATGTTATTTGGAAATAGGGTCATTGCAGATGTAATTAGTTAAGATGAGGTTATACTGAGCTAGGGTGGCTCCTTAATTCAACATGACTGGTGTATGAAGAGGGAAGATGATGTGAAGACAGACACATTGCAAGAATGCCCTGTGAATGTGGAGGCAGAAATTGAGTGATGCACCTACAAGCCAAAGAACACTGGGGCAACCAGAAGCTGGAGAGGCAAGGAAAGATCTCTAATGGCCTTAGAGGGAGCATAGCCCTATCAACAGCTTAATTTTGGACTTCTGGCCTCCCGAAGTGTGTGATAATAAATTTCCATGGTTTTAAATCACCCAGTTAGCACTACTTTATTACAACAGCCCTAGGAAACTAATACAGGCCCTGCGTAGATTCTATTTCAGAGATACTTCTTTGCCCCAGTATGGTGCTGGAGTCATTAGTACTTTAATTTTTATCCATGGAATTGGTTGCCTCAGGCATTCTATCTACTTCTCCAGCAGAAGTCTTCCTTTAATGAGCCAGTGGAGTGCAGCATGGTTCACTGCCCTGACTTCTGAATTTCCACCTATACTACCCCTGTATATGTAAAATGTTTTTCACTGTCAATCATGCCATATCCTGATCCTTATTTCTTCTTTCTCTTATGCTTCATGGGCATCCCAGTCATGCAACCTCATCACACTATCCTTACTATAGACTCAGACATTTCATGTTCCTCCTTCAACAGAACAGCGCGCTTTTCTTCACAGCTTAAAAAATGTGTTCTTACACACAATTTACCAGAAAATAAACTCAATCAAAATTGATGATTAGTAGACCTTCGACTCATTCCTGACATCCCAAGTTGCACATGTCCTTAGCATATAAGAAACTCAATTTAAATTCAAAATAAGCATTAATTAGTCCTGCTATAGTCACCTAGAAAATAGAATAAAACCATTTAGGTTTTAGTAGTGCCCACTTCAAGATCTCATAAAGAACCTCTTTTGGATCCTATTAGATTAGTAGCCTGATGATGTAAGTGAATGGTATTCTAATCTCTCACGAGGCCTTTAAAATTAATTGAATGTATTTATGATCCTAATCATGCTGCCTTCCATTACAAGCAAAACATGACTTCTTCATTCAAGAAAATGTCAGATAGATGAGGGCAAATAAAAACGTAATTAAATACAAAGCAGAATGCAATGATAACTCAGGAACAAGGAAGACATAAAGCAACAGGCTCTTGGATAACAGAGGGAGAAGGTACACATGAAGATGGATCCTGGCCTTGAAGGAAAGATCAGATTTTGACAAAGACAGGTACATATAATTTTACATACAGAGCAGAGCATGAGCGAAGTCATAGAAACATGGAATAGAAATAATAATGTAAATTGCTAAATTTCTTTCATCCTTTCCAAAACAGAATTCTATGTTAAATAAGTGATTGTCTAATTTAATATTCATGAAAGTCCTATAAGTAGGTCTGTTACTTTCTCTATAAACATGAGGCAACTGAAGCCAAATAATTTGCTGAATTTTATGTGAACACATTTTTGGAGTACAGAAAGAGGACTGGTTTGACTAGATTTCTGATTGTGGAAGAAAGAAACAAAAGAGGCAAAAATAAAATACTGTAAAAAGGTAGGGTGTAAGCCTTGTTATGAAGACAAAGATTTAACCTGATAAGTAATTGAACAAGTAATTGAATTGAATTCAATTAAAACCATTGAATGTTTTGTACATGGCTATGACAAGATTCAAGTTCTGCTTGGAAAATATTAATCTGGTATCTGCAGTTTAGGTTAAAGAAAGTAAAAATTTGAGATTAGATGATCAGTTAGAACACTGTATATTCTCTTTTTCTTTTTCCACTGTCACTGCCTTAGGACAGACCCTTATCTTTATCTCTGTGGACTACAGAAATAATCTCAGAACTGGTTTCTGTAGCTCCAGTTTCCTTTCTTCAACGTATAATCCTCATTGTCACCCATGAACTTTGTCAAACATGCGTACCATTATTTAACTCCTGTGTTTTAATTTTTTTTAATGGCTTCTCATTACATTCAGAAAAAAAGAGATTATCCTTAGTATGACTTTAAGGCTCTTTATAATTTAAATAGTTTTACAGCCCTTCTCCTCACCTGTCTCCAATCTTTACCCTCCACACCATCTCTCTATTTAAGCACACCAAATGACTGTTTCCACATTTAGAACTTCCTGAGTCACAACACTTTATGTGCTCCATAAATCTATAATGTTCTCTCCCAAATTCTTTATCTGATAAAAGTTATCCATTCCTAGAGACCACCTTAGTTTCATTGTAGCCCGAGTTCAGGGAGACATTCCATTCTCTAAGCTTTCATTTAGCATGTATAACTTCCACTATTATGACATTTGTCACATTTTATTTGAGTCTTATGTTTATATGCCTGTCTTCCACAGTTGGTAAAAACCCAGAAACAAGGCACCCACGCTATGCTGATAATTAAATTTTGGAAAAATTTCCCTATCAATAAAAATGTTCTGCTCAGCTTGTATTATATGTTAGCCAGGAACAAAGGAAGCAAAACTTCCACTCCCCTGTGCGTTTCCAAGAGAGGATGACACTTCAGGTCATGTATACTGATCAGCCAGATACTCATTGATAGTCCATTTAGGCAAAGTGCACATAGCATCAAAGCAATTAGTCACCGATTTAAAGAAAATAATTGAGAATAATGACGTTTTTATTATAGAATTAATTCAACCATGATGACATTCATAGTATAAAATCCTTCTGATTTCTTTAACAGTATTTAGGGCAGATCCTGCAGGAACTTAGTTCAAGAAGGGATGAAGGTAATTTGCTAAGAAGAAAGCAAGAGTAACAATTAATTTTACTTACAGAGTGCTCTTGTAGAATGAAGGTGCATGTTGGAGTTTTATTAAACAAACATTTCTTTGAAGTTGGCATCCTGAGGTGCCACACTGAAATTCTTCCTTATTTTTAAACAGATGGAGAAATCATGCCACACACACACACACACACACACACACACACACACACACACCTCAGTTATTTAAAATTATATAAACTATATTAAAATTTAAGAATTCATGAAAGAAATGCTACCAAATTATAACAAAACCCAGGATTTGTTTATTAAATGATGGATTTGACAATTGAGGTTATTATATATGCACAAAATTATCTAAGACATTTATTCTAAGCTTATTTGTTATAGATGGACAATTGATTTTTATCAGGTTCAGCCTGATAATACTTTTAAATAAGAAAGCTCCTGTAATTTTTATTAAAAATGGTAGTATTCACAGCTTCTACTCACCAGATACACAATTTTTTAAGAAAAATATATATTGGTCACAGTATACAATGAATAATACATATTTTAGCAAATCTCCAGCGTTTGGGCATATTAAGAAAAGAACTACCACAGGATGGTGAAAGTGGAATGGAAGATATCTTATCCTTTACTTAAGCTATAACCATTCCTAGCCTATAAATAGGAACAGCTCTTTTTTTTTTTTTTTCCTTTTTGTGGTAGTGTTCTACTTCTACACACCTCTCCATCCTCACCTCATTCCCATGGTTCTTCATATCTCATCCTCTGTGAAACCAATGGTTAGGAAAAGATATACATTTTGTGGCACCTGAAGCTTAAACAGCTATGGGGCAAAGGAAGGGGGAGGCTTTTTGAGAAAAGAATACAAGATTTCCAGCAGGTATTAAAATGCATATTTACTTAGAGTGCATAGTTGAAGCACATAAAATTTTTAAAGTTTTAAAAAATCTTACAAATAAAAGAATCATCACAAAATCCAGAAGGTAACCTAACACCTGTGTCTTATTTTCATATTACAACTCAAGGTGTGTCTATACATTGGGCAGTAAGGACCCTTGGAAGCTATGCCTACACCAAAATGACTGGCAATAACAACATATGCAGAAGTGATTTTAAATCTCATAAACATACAAACAGCATAAATTCTTACTCTAGTTCCCATTAGTCAAATAACAATGGCAATAGCCCCCTCCAATGCCACCTGGCATGAGAAAAACTGTCACAGAGGAGAAATCATAGTCAAGAGAGACAGTGGTCATAACTAGTTATATTCAAAGTATATCAATTTCATAATTTTTTAAAAATATATGACTACATGAATATGTTGTGGTGTTTCCCAGGTTCTTAGAAGGAGCCTGTGCCAGTGAGGATCCCTGAATCACAAGGTTTTTTAGCTCAAGGAAAATACATCTCTACCTCTTGTCTAGCCATTCCAAAATTGTTGTCATTCCATAAACATGTCATGTGTTTCCTTCCATGGTGTCTATGCTTTTGCTTCTCTTTCTGCTTTCAATTTGTATCTTATTCAAAACTTTTAGACTTTAAGACTGAGTTCAACTAATTCATCCTGTACAAATTTTAGGAATTATTCTTGTTTTAGAAATGATTCTGGTGGTATCATCACGTGTCTCTGTTTCCTTACTCTACTACTCCATTTGTATATAGTTTTCATGGTTCCTGGAACATAACATCTACTCAATGAAAGTTCAATTTATGTATTGTTGAGCATTAAGCAAAGCAAAGAGAAAAAGGAATTGAAAAATAATTGAACTGATTACAAAGGGTCCTATTCAACATCTGAATAGCATTGTTACCAGTGCCTCTCTGAATTTTGATAGGAATAATTTAGTGTTCTGTTAAATTTTAGAAAACATAATATTTTCTTTAAAAATAAGAGTATGCAAATATTCTATTAAGATGTAAAGAATATATATTTTCTAGTGAGGATTTTTACAGGAAATGTTTTTCCGATTGGCAAGTTGAATCGTCTTAAATCTAATTTACAATGCAGCTTACAACCTACTAACATAATGAATCCAATGTTATATTTTAAATAGTTCTCTGATGTTTTTCCTAATCAAGTTGAGAGACTCTCTGCAATTTTATAAAAGTGATTTGGCAATTGGAGAAAATACTTAATCAAAACTGTTTCCAAAATATATAAGTTCATTAAAGCTGTAAAAATGACTATTTCTACATAAAGACATGCAAAAGAGAGAATTGTGTTTCTTACAAGTCTTTGTCACTTACTTTTTTCTGGTTATAACTTAAATTTCCCTTTTACTAACTAAACTGAGACAAAAAGTGAAGCTATTTAAACTTCTTCAAATTATAAATGACTTTTCAGTATATAATTTTACTAATGGCTAGAATTTATTGATTACTAAATACAAAATGGTGAAGAAATATTATTCATATTTCTCAGAACAATCTTATCTTGATTATCTCCATTTCAAAGATCTGAAACTGAGATTTAGAAATATTAGATAATTTGCTCAATTTACACAAATCATACGTAGAATAACAAGGATTTTAAAAATCCAAGTTTTATATTTGTATTTATTAAAATTTACAGCCCGCTTCAAACTGACTTCCCATATATGTATTTTGTGAGTTGTGTGTGTGTGTATGTATTATATGTGTGGGCATAGATAAAAAAAATATTGATATATGAGAAACATTATAATTAATATATGAGAAGCAGTTACTAAAAAGAGTAAATACTTGCTTTTTCCTCAGGTTCAAAGGCCAGGAACATGCAAGAATCAAGAGCAAATGTATTTCCATGTAAGTTTATTCATGAGAATGTATTTCTTAATCTCATTGTATCCTTGTAATTATAATTGGTTAGAAGAAGTCAGGACCATTAGACTCCAGACAAACAGATTTGCCTAAGTTAGGTTGGCCTACTTTTTACTTAGAACAAGAAACTTTAACCACTTAGATTCTCAAATTTTTTATTGTATGATAGATAACAATACCTTTTTACAATATAGTTTTTAAACTAATAACATAACGCATAAAACATCAAGATGATTGCCTGGAATAATTCAGACTAACTTCAAACTGGATGAAAGTTGACTGGTTCTTCACATATCAAAAATAAGATGCTAATTCTCTCTAATAAAATGAAAGACTTTATCTGTTTATACTTAGATTGCATTTTCCCTAACTAGGCAAAATCAATTACTGGTTTCAAGAAACACTATAAAAATATGATTTATGAATATAGTCTACAAAGATATTCTTGATAGTAAATTTATTTCTTATTTTACTCTATGCCATAAAAAAGAATATCTAAGAGCTGAGATTCCACTAACTTCAAAGGAAGTGCATTACATTAGCTCAGCAATGTGCCGGACAAGATAAGCAGTGACCCCTTTGATTCTATAAATAGAGACCTACAGGCAGGCACACATCTGAAATTCATCCATCTATCTTTTAAAAAATGTCATAGATGGAGATTCAAGAGTGTTGATATAAAAGATGTAAATATTAATGTCATGAAAAAATATCAGTATGTTTAAATATGCTCTCAAGTGAACAAAATTAAGAAGTTTAAATAAATAAGTTCAAATAACCTTCTCTATTATACGTGAATTGCAGATGTCATGGAATTGTTGGTATCATAAAGAAAGTACTATTGCTGATAAAATCTTATGTGGATGAACTGAAATTATTAAGGTTTCTTTTCAAAAGCCATATGCATAGAACTCTTTGACTTGGTTGACTTTTTGCATATTTGAAAAATGTATAATAAGGAATCATAAGCCTGATCTGGTCATTACTGTAGGACAAGGGTGAGTCCTTTTGAAAAAACTATCCAACTCACTCCTAAGGAATATTGGAAGGATACTAATGTTGAGGTTAATAGTGGTTTATTTTTTCCTCCTTAATTACAATTCTGAAGGAATATGAGAAAAATAGATAGAGAGATAGAGATTATATTTATATCATTTATACACACATATATATAGTAAGTTTCAATTTAATGATTATGCTTTCATCTTGATTTTCTTCTACATTTTTTATGTTAAAATGCTTTTCTTTTTTGCAACTATTTTTAAACAGCCTATACTTGTTGAGTATTTGTGTGTCTCTTAACATTCTTACTTGGTTCAAGAAAACATTTGCAAACTTATGCTCTATATTTAAAAATATATGAATCTATGAAATATAACAGTTTGGCACATGTAGTAGATTCTCTGGCACTACACTTAAATCCCCCATTCAGAACCCAGGCACTCATTCCTCCAGCTACCAGGTATGTTGACTACTGACAGCTCACAGCTGAGTCCCTCTCCAGAAACTGATCTGAAGGGAGCTGCCTCGCCCAACACCATGTTCCCTCCCTGAGCATAGCTTGCACCCAATGACTGATCTGTATTGGGCTACAAATGCCTGGCTCCCTTTTCATGACTGAGAACAATTCTGAAGGTCCATCCCTGCTCCACAGTCCCTCACAGGATCAGCCAAGGACTCTGTGAAAACTACGTCTTGCAAATGCATCACAATTTACCATTTCTCTCCACCAGTGCAGCTTCTCACATGATTATAGGTACTGCCCCAGAGAAAACTCCCCATTAATTGACCTGCACGCAAATCTCATTCTCAAGAGATTTGTGTTTCTGGGGCAAACTAACTTCAGATATAAGCACTATTTTGGAGGTTACTCCAATCATGGCGTTAATGTCAATCAATATTTTCTCCAGACAATGTCAAGAAATATTCAATTTTAAAGGCAAGAGTTATACTCTTGATAAATAATATTTTATGAGCATTTGTACCTTAACCACTACTGAGGTGATAATGAGTGTGAACTTGCAAATAAGGTCATAATAAATAATGAGATAACATTTATCAGCTACTTCCTGTATGCCACATGATTATACATTATCTTTATTCGTTGCTCATTACAAACATGTAGTGATGAGAAAACATAGCTCTGGGTTAAGTTATTTGCTCAACATAATTTAACAGGACCAACATTCAAGCCAAGATCTGTCTTATCCTGAAATCTTCTCATACTGTGAATTTTCTACCCTAAGGGCTGCAAAACTGAGACCAAGTCAGTGGGGACCTATTGATAACACTTTTAGAGTGTGTGAGAAAAAATAATGGATAAGAAAAATGGATACAGCTATACTGGAGGAGTGGTATCTATGAGGAAAGCCTTTCTAAAGAGTTCTAGAAGAAAAGTTTACATCATTAGAGTGATCCACATCAGAGGAAGGCAGTGCAGATCATGATAGCTCCCAACATAGAACCATTGTTAATTTTAGGGGTTAGCTATGAGTTAAAGTAAATCATGAACAATTTTCATAATTAACATTAGTTAATGCTATTTGTCTATAATTGATTTAATATCATCTTAGTTATTTTATTGTTAAAGAGTTTCCAGCAGGAAAAGAACCACATTGTTTAATAGAAAATGTTTCCCAGATTTGGGGGATGGTGTCTGAAAGAAAAGAATAGTGATATTCTCCTAACCCAGACATACCACAAATATTTTTAAAGTGTCCTTAATGACTGTCAACCTTGATATGAGTCATGTGTGTGTGTTTTACAATTTAGGTGTCACTTTGGCATCCTCAAAAAGTGAGAATTTGCTTATCTGTGGCATTATTATATTTAAAACAGTAGTAAGAAAAAATAAATAACTTTTTCTTATGTAATTAATCAAAACTCAACTTCTCCGTAAGCTGTTTTTGGAAGGGATTTCATGTAAACAGAATGAGGGAAATGCTCAACGGGGTTGTAGGGGAAGGTATCCTTTGAGGTTTCTCTGCACTTGTGTTAACTAATCAAGCATGAACAAAATGTCCTACTATTATGTTGTTTGTTATAAAAGTGCCTCAGATTTAATTTTGATGAAAGTACTTTAAAAGAAATCCCTGTTACAAGCATGAACATTTATAACACCAGTTAAACATGAGTGTCTATAATAGTCAAAATTGAAATGCACAAAAATATAAATCCCAGACACTGAGAAAATATTTTTATAAATGATATCTTACTTTTATAAAATTATAGCAAAATCTGTAAGATTTTTAGTCTGTCTTTGAAATATAGGCCATACTTGCTCTAGGACACATTCAAGTACAAACTTGAGGATGAAGGTATTCGCAGAGTGTGAAGTCTGTAGTGAATTTATCAAAGTGCAATTCTGTATGTTAATGAGCTAAATTTATGCTTTGGAGGCTTTCCCAAAGTGACTAAATGAGGAATAGTTCAACAAGAAAATTAGTTCATAGAAAAGTGAAAAAAAAAAAGAAAAACTGATCCAAAAGGAAGGTACCTTGGAATAGCACTTGGTCATTTTTTAAATTACATTCATGATATACTAAAGTATGAGGCTCTATAAATTTGCAGGTGTTTCAGAGGGAGGATATAGTTTCATTAGGTTGTGGTATAGAAAGGTTTTAGATACCTGGGAGAAGGGGGAGTCTGAGAAATAATTTTATAGAATGAATATATCTTTAGATAATGGAGTAGACTTTTTGTAGAGGTGAGGGAATCATTTACAGTTAGATTGTAAAGGACCTGATACTCCCAGCAGGATCAGAGGGAATCTTTAACACAAGAGGAAGAGTTCCAGACAAATGGACAGTAGCTGTGATATCTAGCATCAGATAAATGAGTGAGAGAGACTTTCTAGCTAGCAAAGAACTGGGAATGAAGGAAAGTAGGCAGAGACTTTTCAGAAAACTACTGACAAGTGTAATTTAGGATGAGAGATTAGATGCAGCTCTTATATTTATTCATTCATCCACACATTTAATCATTCAACAAATATTTATTGGGTATCTCCTATTTGTCAGGCACTATTATGAAGTGGGGCACAAAGAAAATTCTCTACCTCGATGGAGATTACATTTTAGTGGGAGATGCAGACAATAAAAGTGAATATATAATTTCATATACATACAAATTGTAATAGATGCTAAAAAGTAAAGTTTGGAAAGTACATAACAAGTATCATGGGGGAAAAAGCATTTTTAGATTGGATGGCCAGAGAGGGTCTCACAGAGAAGGTGCCATTTGAGCAAAAGTCCTGAAGGAGTTGGGATAGAGAATCATAGAAATATCTATGGTAGCAGCATACCAAACTTCATTAGGTGGGGCACACCTGGACAGTGTGACCATAAAGGAATGAGCAAAGCGTAGAAGAGTAGATGTGGTTGAGGATACAGGTAGATTTATTTAGGTTCTTACAGGTCACGATGGAGATTTTGAATTTTAATCATCCTAGAAAATTAAGTAAAATACCAATGAATTTTGCAATTCGGTACAAGCAGGACTAGATCCTATGCATCTAGTCTTTTAGGCATCTATGTCTTAAAATTATTTTCTATGAAGAGACTCCTATTATGCCCTAGGCATAATCAACATTCTGTCAGCTACAAATATCCACTGCCTGTCACTCAATAAATATCCAAGTAACAGGATACAGAAAGTCCTTAACTCCTTAACATGGAGTCTTCATTCTCCTGTAATTCATTGCTAGACTTTCAAGAGATACAATATTAGTTGTTTATCTAGATTTTGACAGCAGCTCTGCCTCTGTGTGCCAACTATGTGATCTTTGGTAAGTGCCTCAGACCCTCCATCTGTAAAGAAACTAATAATACATGTATAGTTTTGAGGATTAAAATGATCAGTATGGGAAGCAACTTCATTTCTTTCACATATAAATTTCAATTAATGTTATCATTCACATATTATCATTATTAAAGCATTAAAGAATCGAAATGTCAGAAATGTACATATATGCAAATAATATGTACCACCTTTTAATTACCTCTCCTGCTGCCAGCACATTTTCTTGATATCCTGACATGTTTCTGAAAAATAAAAACAAACTTCGGCTGACAGTGAACTTTTGTTGATTCCAAGTTCCCTTGCACTTGAAAACAGACTTGCCTGTATCTGTTAAAGATATATTTCTTGCAAGCTCCTCTTCCACGTATTTATTAATTCAGATAGACTTCCTCTGGTTTTTGGCCTGCATGTATCTTCATGTAAACAGAGCTACAGATGGTTATGACAAGTTCTTGTTTGTGCATATCAGAGGGCATGCTGTGTGGCAAATTGCACTCTTGTTTTTCTCAAGTAGATTCAGGGAATTTTCTTTCTGTTTCATTTTTCCCCATGATAGGGCATCATATGGCCCATAGTGAACAAATGTAAATCTAAAGGAGCTTGGACACAAAATAAGGTGCTAATAAAATAACATTTCTATTGTTCAGGGTTTAATAAGGCTTGTAATTGGTTTTGGTTGCCAAACATGTGGGTCAGTGAGAATAACACTGAAAGTAGATTAGACGCAATTCAGGCAGCTATATTAAAAACTCAGTGTGGTGAATTTGCTGTTATTGCAGAAGCAGAAGTAAGGATGGTATGTCACTGACATCAATGTGCTCTCATTTGATCTAAAAACCTTAATGTGTGTTGAGAGCCAAAACTGAGGAACTACTCACAAGTTTATAAAATTAACATAATTTTATTGTATAAATGAGATAGTAGAGAAAAATTTATTCTCAACCCTGTGTTTATGATACTATAGTTACTAAATTAACTATACTAATAGCAAAATTGAAAAATAGGTAAACTCAGAAGTCTCCATAGAGTCATAAAAGGGCTAAGTTCTAGTGTTGGGTCACCAGGTAGATACTAACTAAAAGGGCTTGACTTTGGTTTTCACTACCAAAGAAAGGTTTAAAAATTTCAGTGACAGAAACTCCTTCCCTTTACGTGTCCCCTTTCCAATGCTAATAATATTCAAGTAAATTATGACGAAGAGGACTTAAATTAGATTGGACCCAGAAAGTATTGTAGTCAACTTTATGGAAAAACAGAATGAATATTTTATTCCCAGGAGACCATGCAGAGTGCATGTAATAGGGTATCTGAATTGAAGGTGATCTTCTTTTGTGATTCCAGTTGATTTCCATAATGTGCTTTAAATAAAACTTCTAATTAAAGCTCAATAAATTTCATATACATATCAATTCTTAGAAAATTATCAATTAAATAGCTACTCACATTTCACAGCAGTGCAAGGTACCAAACTGATTACTATTTTTTTTCCTCCTCTCTTTTAAAGACTAGAGATTGAGAAAGCAAAGCTAAGAGAAAGTGACAGCAAAGATGAAAATTAGAATTGAGAATGTCTAACTTTAATTCTGTATTCAGTCTACTAACCTACAGTGCTATTCACTAGAGAAATTGAACAAAAGCCCATAATACATCCCATAAAATTACATATATATGTAAACCATCATATCTTCCAAAAAACTTGAATAATTTTTATACATTTATCTTAATCTTTTTCTTCCACAATAAGAGCTCCACCCCTATCAAGTTTCAGGTTTATAAATTTAGCTGTTCTTGAGTAATGTGAGTGCCAATAGATGCTGGAGGCATTTCTGGCATTTTTATCAGAATGAGAAATTTAACTTTTTCATTCTCATGTAAGTACAAGAAAAAAAAAAAAAAAAACTACTAAATTGATTTTGGCTAAACTTCCCAAATTATTCGCCTTTAGGTTGAGAAGAAAAGAAAAAAAATCAGCTCAGAAAGTTTTTTGGATGACGTTATAAGCTATTGTGATAGATATTCAAGCTCTAAATCACTTTCAACTTTAAATTCAATGTTCACAATCGCAGAGGTTGATATCTTAGAATATACTTTTTGTTGATCTCAGAAATGATAAAAAGAAAAAATTAGCTAATCCTAGTAAAAGCAACAGAAAATAGGAGCGAACATGAAGCTTTTACAAAATATAATATACAATGTATAACCTATTTTTGAAAAAGATCATGGAATTGGGGGGGAAGTATACAGTTTTGGAATGAAATATTTTTTTCTAGTAGGAATATATGGTAAATAATTAGCTTGCTAGTCAATTTTCATTCAGTAACTCAAAAATCTCATATATGAGTCACTGATTGAAAATGCTGGAAAAGACACAAAAAAGATCTCTAAAGTATAGATCATTTACTCTGGTAGGAGTTTTGCTGAGCAGGGGATGTTAGAGAAAATGAATTAAAAATGTAACAACCATTGTTTTAAAAATTAAATAACTATAAAGTTCACAGATCTATGAATAATAAAATTGAAAAGGACTTCAAAGACACTCAAGTTAGGTGTGTCTTAATACAATATTTTTGGCATTTTTTCCAATATGTGATTATATATTCTTTTTCATGGATTAGAAAACTAAAGCATTATAAAGCTAAAAGCAATTAACACTAAATATGGAATCATTCATAGGGCAGAACCATCTTGAACATAGCAAAAGTTTAGTACAATAGTTCCAGTTCTCTTATTAAATGCCAGTAGTATCCCACAAGTCATGGAGAAGACAACAAACAACAAAACAAACAAAATGCTCTCCCCATGTCCAGATGACCCTATGCAACATACCTCTCCCAAGCTGAAAACTATTGAAGCTGGTCCAAATGCCTCCTACCACAGATGAGAAAACTGAAGTCCAGAAAACTAGACTTTTCTAAGCTATTTTAATCTCCCAGACAAAGATTTTATTATACTATTTTGTTTAGCTACTACAGAGGTTAACTATACTTTAGATATTTTTTTTTAAGCTGTGAGTTATCAGGATTAAGGTTAATCACCCTTCATTCTATTTTTTTTTTCAAATTTGCCAGAGTATAAGAAATAAATAATAAACTATAAATAGTGACAAATTAAGTGAACCAAGAAAGATAATTTACTATTATTATTATATTAAGATTTTGTGTCTTAAGCAAAACAGAAAAAAATTAAATTGTTACTTGAATATGCTTTTTCTAAGGTGCAAAACATCATACAATTATTAGATATGATAAAAAATAGAGACTGACTTAACTATTTATTAAAACCAATTGGCATGATTTTGAATCATCAGTGGGTTTCAAGTCACATGTGAGAATAAAGTCATGTGTGAATTAAAGACAGTTTAGAAAAATCTAGTATTGGTCTATACACAGAATCAGAGTATTTTAATTATCTTTCTTTTCCATGTCTCATTCCCTGGATTCCAGACTCAAGAATTCCAAATGTGAGAACACTTGACCCTGACCAGCAGACTCAAACCCATTGAATTTTCAGGACCTAGATTTTGGTGTCAGGGCCAAAGATTAAAATTCAAAATGTTTCATTGGATTCTCAGCATATTATCATTATCCTTTTGCTTATTTCTCCAGTTTGGTTATTTCAGGGATCAAAATATGATTTTTTTCCTTTTTCTTGATACCCAATCCCCACATATTGTCCTTTTCATTTCCCCTCCACATATACTTACATAAAGATAGCCTAAATTCCCTGAAGCTAGTAGATAGGACCCTGCCTACTAAGAGAACTCCCTCCCCATGTCATCTGCTTGACTCATAGATTTCTGAATATTACATTTTTCTCCTTCTCCTTGGATCTAAGCAATTGTCAAGATATACACCTTATTCCATGTTAAATCACTCAGTTTCTTCCTCAGAAGATCATCTATTGTTTGTTGCCATAATGTTCAGATGTCACTTTCTGCTGCCTTCAGCTAGCAATCCCTGACTTTCCCCTAGTAGCAATAGCCGAATCCATTTTCTCTAGTATCAGTTTAATCCCTTCTGAGCCTATTGTTATTCTATTGTGACAGGCTTGCCTCTCCAAGGGTGTATTTCTTTGTGTATTCTCCTTAGAGCTCATTGACCCTCTTGAATATGTGACAATGTTTTTAATCAAATTTAGGATGTATCCATGCCTTGTTTCTTCAAATATTATATCTGCTCTTTCTCATCTTCTTGTTATGTCAGTCCCATTATGTATATATTGGTATGCTTGTTGATGTTCCACAGGTCTCTGAGGCTCTATTCAATCTTCATTCTTTTTACTTCCTATCCCTGAGACTGAATAATCTCAATTAACATACCTTCAAATTCACTGATTTTTTTCTTTCACCTGCTCAAATCCACTGTTGAAACACTCTAGTGAATTTTTCATTTAATTTATTGAACTTTTCAACTGCAGAGTTTCTATTTGGTTCTCTCTCTCTTTTTCCTTTTAAATAATTTCTACTTCTGTATTGACATTTTCTATTTGGTGAGACATCATTCTCATACTTTCCTTGAAGTTTTTATACATGGTTTCCTTTAGTTCTTTGAAAATATTATAATAGTTAATCTAAAATATTTATCTAATAAATACAATATCTTGGCTTCTTCAGGGACAGTTTCTATGGATTGCTTTTTTTCCTGCATATGCATATACTGTGCATATTTATACTTTCCTGTTTCTTTCTGATCTCATAATTTTTTGGAAAAAATTGTATTTTATAATATTATGTGGCATCTCTGGAAGTCAGAACCCATCCCTGCTACCCAGAGATTGTTGTTATTGCTGTTTATTTCTGTTATTTTTGTTGTTCCTATTTGTTTATCAAATGACCTTACTGAACTATGTTAAGTCTGTATTCTTTGCAATGTGCAGCCATTGAAGTTGCATAGTTACCTTAGTGGTCAGCTAAAGAGTGGATAAATATTTTATTAGATGCCTTAAACCAATAAGTCTTCTGTTCTCTCTATATGTGAATTGGGGCATGCCTTCAATGACGTGGCAGTTAGTTTACAAATCTGTTTAAAAGCCTTCATTTCACACTTGTGTGGATTCTCAAGATTAGCTGGAGATGAGGAAGTAATGCTTTTTTGGGTGTTTGCTAAGTATGTGTACAGCTCTGAACATGTGGGCAGCTTTATAGATTCCAGGAATATGGTACAACATTTCTAAGTCCCCTACCGATAGCTCATTCTCAGATTTTCTTTTTAAGGTTTTTTGGCCAGATTCTTATTTGCCCCAATTGCTGTCACTGTCACAGGCAACTGCAGTGTTGTACAGTTGCTACTGATTATTGTCAACAAACACGTTGCGGGTAGAATTTTTCTCACTGAGTGATCTCTGAGTCAGGTCAAATGAAGACTTGCTCTGTGAATGGAGATTTCCAGGGAAATTCTAGACAGGTCATATAGAGTGACAGTTCTCTGGTAATGAGACATTTGTGGAGCTTCAAATCCATTCTGCCACCTGCAGTGGTCATTAAGCTACTGGTTTTATAGCTACTCTTATTACCAGGGGAATAAGAATAAGGTAGGTTAAAATGTGATAAAGCTCATTGTTACTGAGATACAGCTGTTTGTACTGTTTTGAATAAATACTCTATGGATTTTTGCAAGCCTTTGGTTAACTTCCAGAATTAGAAAAAAGTTTATATTTACATTTTTTTTTTTTACCAGTGTTCTTTTTGTATTTCTGGGGGAACATATTTGGGGATGTCATTATTCCACCATTCCTGGAGTTTCTCTCCCAGACATATTTTAATCTGAAATATAAATGAACTGAACTCTTCTTTAAGAAAAGCAAATGTACATATATGTCTTAAAATTAAACACCAGTTGTCTTACAAGAGACATATGTAAAATATAATTAAATACAAAGTTTAAAACAAAAGCAAGGACATAGATTGATTCTTTTCAAATTAAAACATGACTGAATAGCACTATTTATATCAAAGAAATTAAATTGTTAGAGTTAAAACAATATACCTAACAAACAGAATCACTTTATTGTAACATAATGTGTACCCATAAATATATCTGTTAAATAACATAATAAAATTTATGAAAACAAAGTACTTTTAGAAAGTTTGATAAAAACACTATAATAGGAGAGAGAAAAATACATGCCCATGTATACAAAACAGCTAAATATATGAAAGAGTTTAAATCTTGCCTCTCACTTGCATTCTCTAAAAAAATAATTTTGGACCTGGGGATTGATGAGTAAAATATTTAAAAATTGTCACAACAAATAATTTCAATGTTAAGTAAAATATTAAAAGCATGTAAAAATATGAAAAGGTATTCAAATTTATTTAATGCAGGTGGCAGCTCTTGACCCAAAACTTGAAAAATATGGACCACAAAAAAGAATATTTATAAACATAGACACCAAGAACTGAAATAGAATACAAAGAAATACAATAAAACAGTGAAATTAAAAGTGATGACCATGAGTGGTTTACTATGGAATGTGTTAATGCCCACAAGTCAGGAATAAATTATATATGAAAAAAATACACAAACTACTTAATGTATTCTGAAAAAGCATTTGAAAACACACTTGTATCTAATTAGTTATGTTTTTAATTAAAAAAAATTGTTTTATTTTAATTAAAATTTTGATCATGGTAAAATACAAATAATATAAAATTTACCATCTTAATCATTTTTTTTGCTTTTGAATTTTATTTATTTTTTTATACAGCAGGTTCTTATTAGTCATCCATTTTATACATATTAGTGTATACATGTCAATCCCAATCTCCCAATTCATCACAGCGCCACCACCACCACCACCCCCACCGCTTTCCCCCCTTGGTGTCCATATGTTTGTTCTCTACATCTGTGTCTCAATTTCAACCCTGCAAACTGGTTCATCTGTACCATTTTTCTAGGTTCCACATATATGCGTTAATATATGATATTTGTTTTTCTCTTTCTGACTTACTTCACTCTGTATGACAGTCTCTAGATTCATCCATGTCTCTAATTAGTTATTTAAAGTCAAGAATATAGTGCTATTTGCTTAATACAAATATATATCCACTTCCTTTGACAGTGTAATTTCAATTATCAGAGTTGATATATAAAATTCAGGGATATTTAGGCAGGTTATAGATATAATTATAATAATTTAAAACTATAATGTATAATTACAATAATATATAATTTTTATAATTTATAATAATTTATAATTATAAATACCTCCATATAATGATATGCAGTTAGACATTTATGCTAGATTTAAGTATGTTTACACACAGATTTACTTAAAAATGAAAATGCTAAGTAATGGCTTAAAAAACAAGATACAAAATTCTATGATTGGTGTGATTTTAATCTTGGAAGAAAATAGTGTTTGGAAAAAGAATTTCTAAGCATAAGTTATAATTGAATGAATAATAGTGCTGTTCACTATTTTCTGATTTTTTTCTGTATTTTTCAAAAAAAATCTCTCTTCATTTCACTATAATTAGAAAATAAAAGTACTTTTAAAAGACTGGATAGCAAAAAATGTGTCCAGTATTCTAGATTCAGTTGTCTTTGAAACTTGTTTTTACCTAAGTAAAAGTAATTTCTTTATATTGGTATGTATATTAGATACAAATTAGAGGAACAGAGGAACAGATTTGCCTTCACTCTCTTGGTCTTTTTTCTTTTTATATGTGCAACCTTTTAGATACATAAGCACACTCATGATGGTTTTCTACCATTAAAATATCTATTTTCAGAACATCTCTGACTGTTTTCGGTTACAGATTTTGGTTCACCCTACGAGCAGAAGTGTCTCTTGGAACAGCTGGGCACAGATGCCTTTTGCATCTGGCCTCTGAAAAAGTAATCCACTGAGCTTAGATTTCAAAAGCAGCTTGCATGTTTATCAAAGTTTGAAGACTAGAAGAGTTCTCAAAGAAGAAACAGTTTTTTAAATTCTACATGGCAATTTTAAAGTTATTCACCCATGTTAAATAACTCCAGAGATCACTTAAACCATCATAAAATATTTTCTAATATTTAATATCTCTTACTGTCAAGGAATCAATCTTCCTATTGAACTTAAATCATTCATGTAGTAGTTAGGATGGATTCATAGTGTTTTATCCTCCATGGTGAGGATACTCTGTGTAAGAACCTTTTAAATGCAGAAATTTGGTAAGGTATTGCACTAAAACACAGGAGGGTCATGGAGATACTTTGCTTTTATTTTAGCCAATGAACACCATAATTATATTGTAAAATTGTCCCTACTCCAAAAAATAACATTGAATAATGAGGTTATTGAGAGAAAGACCAACCTGGATGTGAAAACATGTATACTGAGAATTACTTTTAAAATGTACATTGTTGGGGAACCTTCAAGGTGGCGGAGGAGTAAGACGTGGAGATCACCTTCCTCCCCACAAATACATCAAAAATACATTAACATGTGGAACAACTCCTACAGAACACCTACTGAACGCTGGCAGAAGACCTCGAACTTCCCAAAAGGCAAGAAAATCCCCACGTACCTGGGTAGGGAAAAAGAAAAAACAGAGACAAAAGAATAGGGATGGGACCTGCACCTCTGGGAGGGAGCCGTGAAGGAGGAAAAGTTTCCACACACTAGGAAGCCCCTTCACTGGTGGGGACAGGGGGTGGGCTGGGGTGAAGCTTTGGAGCCACAGAGGAGAGCACAGCAACAGGAGTTCAGAGGGCAAAGTGGAGAGATTCCTGCACAGGGGATCAGTGCCGACCAGCCCTCACCAGCCTGAGAGGCTTGTCTGCTCACCTGCTGGGGCGGGTGGGGGCTGGGAGCTGAGGCTCAGGCTTCAGAGGTCAGATCCCAGGGAGAGGACTGGGGTTGGCTGTGTGAACACAGCCTGAAGGGGGCTAGTGCACCACACCTAGCCGGGAGGGAGTCCGTGAAAAACTCTGGACCTGCCTAAGAGGCAAGAGACCATTGTTTTGGGGCACGCAAGGAGAGGGGATTCCTTCCCTGTCTGTCCTCTGAAGGCAGAGCACTGCCTAAATGACCTCCAGAGATGGGTGTGAGCCACAGCTATCTGCTCGGACCCCAAAGACGGGAATGAAATGCTAAGGCTGATGCTGCAGCCAACAAGAATCTTCTGTGCAAGCACAGGTCACTATCCACACCCTCCTGGAGCCTGTGCAGCCCGCCACTGCCAGAGTCCCGTGATCCAGGGACAACTTCCCTGGGAGAACACATGGCGTGCCTCAGGCTGTTGAAATGTCACACTGGACTCTGCCACTGCAGGCTTGTCCTGCATTCCAATTGTAACTACCATACCCCTCCCTCCCCCTGGCCTGAATAGGCCAGAGCCACCTAATCAGCCACTGCTTTAACCCTGTCCTGTATGGGCAGGAACAGATTCCTGAGGGTGACCTACACACAGAGGTGGGGCCAAAACCAAAGCTGAACCCCAGGAGCTGTGCGAACAAAGAAGAGAAAGGGAAATTTCTCCCAGCAGCCTCAGGGGCAGCGGATTAAATCTCCACAATCAACTTGATGTACCCTGCATCTGCGGAATACCTGAATAGACAACGAGTCATCCCAAACGTGAGGCAATGAACTTTGGGAGCAACTGTGGACTTGGGGTTTGCTGTCTGTGACTGATTTGGTTTTGATTTTTATGTTTATCTTAGTGTAGTTTTTAGTGCTTGTTATCATTGGTGGATTTGTTTATTGGTTTGGGTGCTCTCTTCTTTTCTTTTATTATTATTAATTTTTAATTATTTTAATAATTATTTGTTTTATTTTTATTTCTTTTTTCTTTCTTTTTTTCTCCCTTTTCTTCTGAGCTGTGTGGGTGACAGAGTTTTGGTGCTCCAGCCTGGTGTCAGGCCTGAGGCTCTGAGGTGGGAGAGGCGAGTTCGGGACATTGGACCACCAGAGACCTCCCAGCCCCACGTAATATCAATAGGTGAGAGCTCCCCCAGAGATCTCTCTTTCAACAATAAGACCTAGCTCCACCCAACGGCCAGCAGACTCCAGCGCTGGACGCCCCATGCCAAACAACTAGCAAGACAGGAACACAACCCCACCCATTAGCAGAGAGACTGCCTAAAATCATACTACATTCACAGACACCCCAAAACACACCACCGGAGACAGCCCTTCTCACCAGAAATACAAGATCCAGCCCCACCCACCAGAACACAGGCACCAGTCCCCTCCGCCAGGAAGCCTACACAAGCCACTGAACCAACCTCACCCACTGGGGGCAGACACCAAAAACAATGGGAACTACGAACCTGCAGCCTGTGAAAAGGAGACCACAAACACAGTAAGTTAAACAAAATGAGAAGACAGAGAAATATGCAGCAGATGAAGGAGCAAGGTAAAAACCCACCAGACCAAACAAATGAAGAGGAAATAGGCAGTCTGCCTGAAATGATGTAAAGAGGATCCAAAATCTTGGAAATAGAATGGAGAAAATACAAGAAACGTTTTACAAGGACCTGGAAGAACTAAAGAGCAAACAAACAATGATGAACAACACAATAAATGAAATGAAAAATTCTCTAGAAGGAATCAATAGCAGAATAACTGAGGCAAAAGAACAGATAAGCGACCTGGAAAATAAAATAGTGGAAATAACTATCACAGAGCAGAATAAAGAAAAAAGAATGAAAACAATTGAGGACAGTCTCAGAGACTTCTGGGACAACATTAAACACAAAAACATTCGAATTATAGGGGTCCTAGAAGAAGAGAAAAAGAAAAGGTCTTCCCTAACAGACTTCATTTGAAACTATTTCACATACCTCTGAACTACTCTACCAAATATTACCTGAACAGTTTGCTCAGAGATTAATCCTATACTTTGTCTTTTCTCATCTAATTTTTGTCATGATTTTAAAAATTTAATTGTTTTTTAGTTTTCTACATTATTTACTTTCATCCAAACTGTACTATTATCTTGAAATAATAATTACATGTTGATATTTTGAATTCCCACAATACCTTGTGTGTAGTAAAACCCTTTCAAAATACTATTTATTCAATTAGTAGAAACTTAGATATTCTATAAATTTTTAAAACTATAAATATTTCCATATATAAGAAACCACAAAGGTTACCTTCTGTATAATCTGGACTTGATTTTTGCTGTTGAATATTAAGATCGCCAGTTTATGCATCAATACAATGGAAAAAAATAACACCAAACTATTGACAGTAGATTATCACTACCATCTTCTTATGCTAAACATGATACTGTCAAATCTTTCTAGTTACTGGATGGGTTAATATTTTTTTCCAGTGACAGCTGATGATGCCATTCTCTGTTAGGATTGCAAACTGGAAAGGAGAATGATCCTTTACATTTTTTAACTTATAAATATCAACCACTTCTCTAAACACAGTGCACACCATTCTTAATACTTAAAAGCATAAGTATTCCTCCACAAACTAAAGAATTCTTGGAATAAATATATTTTTTCCTTGAAATTACATAGTTTTTTTAGTCTAGAGTCACTTTCTTTCATTTATGCATGCAGTAGTTATAGAGTCTGTCCTAGAATATTTTTGCAATTTTAAAATACGTCAAAACTAGTGATAATCTGACTTAGAAAGATAAAGCCTAATAAAATGATCCACGCCCTTTATAACGCTAGCATTATGAGTCCTTTAACTTTTTTCACAGTGTAAAACTTACTCTCTAAGATTTTCATTATCTTTATGATTCAATAATGACACCTCTCTAACTTTTCTACATTTCACTTTGGAAAGCATAGATTATAACACTATTCTGGGAAGAATCTGATGGCTATTGAGAGAATTTGATCCATAAAATAGCATTGCTGCTGATGATTGTAGGAAAAACAAAACAAAACAAAACTTGTGTTTGTGTTCATGTTTTTGAATTGGCAAATTTAATAAATAATGCTAATATGAACTCTGGCTCTCTTGAACCACAGTGTCATGACAGTATCTGAAGTTACATAAGTAAGCAAATGGCCTAAAGAGACATTTGGAAAGTATTAATATAGTAGCTAACTAAATGTACTTGCCTTAAGGGGCACAAATATATATTCAGAATAAGTAAAATGTCAACTCTCAGAGAGTATATTAATCAACCATTAAAAAGTCTACTAGGAAACTAAAAATTTTTGAATACCTAACTGAATGTCCTGAATTCCTAATTTTGTACAGGGGTAAACGTATTTATACATAAAGAGAAAAGGCTGTTGCACTCAAACCTCAGAAAATAGGTTGGTATTTATGCTTTAAGTACATCGTTATGCTAATAAAAAATAAATAGCTAACAGAATAAAATAGCTACAATAAGCTATTAAATTCACACATTGTCTATAAATATAGTCAATAGTTACACCTGATTATGAAAGTAATTATCTACATGAAACAAAATTAACAAAGTTTTGTAATTTTATAATTTCAAAGTCTATATTCACCTAAATCATCCAATATATTCAATGTATTCTATATTTTATATAAATAGATAAAATTAAAATATAAACGTGAAAATTTAACACAATGCCAAAACAAGGAAACAAAGTCATAACTCTGTAGATCTTCACTGATAGAAAACAACATTTTCATTGACCTTTTGTTGCTTTCAAGTCAATAATCCATCTGTTACCAAAAGTCTTAAGATTGTACTGAAACACAAGATCCTTCTAGGTCCCACCATAGTAGACAAAGATGCCAACATCTGAAGTAGCAATTTCTTGTGTTGTCATTCTACGAAGTTGTATCTATTCCTAAGTCTCAAATATTTGCCTCATTAACATTATATGATAATAGTGGCATTACTTACGTACAGATTATCTGCTACAATTCAGACAGTAGGCACACAGTAGGCACACAGGAGTACAATTCAGACAGTAGGCACACAGGAGTATGTCACCTATTCTTGTTTGAGAGAAGAAAGATATGACAACAAAAAGTGTCTTTAGTCATTACAACTTCATGTTTCTGAAACTTTAGATCGCAACTCACAACATTTGAAAAAATAATGAGTACTGGACAGAGTTATAAATATATCATGATAGCCTTCAAAAGTCTACATCTCTGCCCCTTTTTCTCCACTTGTTAACACTGAGATCCTAAACATCCTCCTTTTTCATCAATCCAGATCTCATATCCTGCTCTTCATCTAAGTGTATCTATTTCATGCTTAATCCTAAGTACATGCTTCTTTTCCTTAATTCTTCTGTTGCTCTCTATTGGCCTAAAACCATTTTAAAATGATATCATTAATAAAGTATCCAAGAGGAGCTGATCTTACATTGTTTCTACTATTATAACATCATTAACTTACTTATGAAACCATTCTCTACCATATCCCACCTTCATCTCTATAGACTTTGAATTCTCAACATGTGATCAGCATACATCTTTCTCAGATAACCCTCATTTTTCTGATATAAACAAAATTTTAAAAAAGAAATGGCTTAGAAATGTATAACTTTTAAAAGTATTTTCTTTCAAAACATTTTTACTATTACCCTGTTAGTAAACAGAATAGAACATTTAATTCTCATTTTTAAAAATGACTAACCTGATACCCAGAGAAATAAAATCACTTTCCAAAAGTTACATCAGAAATTATGGTCACAGATTAGTTTGTGTGGCCTCTCCAATCCTAATCCTGCTTTTTCCACTACTAAATTGGCTTTGTCTTGGTCTGTGCTTTTCTCATGATTCGTTCTTTAAAATGATAGCTTAAGATAATAAGCATGACTTCTGGGTAATTTCTCTTACGGTTCAATTATCAGTTGCGTTTTTTTTTGGTCTCTTTGTATCTTTTGTCCAGAATTTGCCCCACCTGTAGGCAGGCATGCAGTTATTTTTAGTCCCATGTAGTTTCTTTGTATTTTATTGCTGGAGGAGTCCAGGTGCAAGCATTGCAGCAAAGGGTCCCAGCTCCCAGCCCGTCTCAATTCTTGTATTTTTTTAATTTTTTTTTTTTTAAATTACTGTTTACTATATTTTATTTATTTATTTTTAATTTTTGGCCGCACCTCGCAGCATGTGGGATCTTAGTTCCCCGACCACGGATCGAACCCACGCCCCCTGCATGAGAAGGCAGATTCTTAACGACTGCACCACCAGGGCATTCCCCCAATTATCAGAATTGATTATTGTGAGAATGTGGAGAATTGCTGAAGGAACATGATGGAGCAGGTACAGAAAATTAGAGTTAAAGGTAAAAGTTAGTAGTTTTATGTAAAACATAATACTTGCAAGACAGAGTTATCACTGTTCCAGAGGCTGCTTAGTTGGAATAAAATAGTTTGTATATTCTGTGGAACAGTTTGAGCTTTACTTCTCCACCCTATAACTTGTCTGTACTAGCCTTATCATTATACCTTTTGATGTCTACCTTGTGATTGTTTCAGGTATGACTTTTTTCCTCTAGATCAGCTACCTGATATTTTTAATTTGCTTAGAGAAAAACAAAATAATTTTTATATTACTTTTTATTAAAACATTTATTGATTGATTGTTTTAAAATTCCACATGGCTCAACTCATTTATAAGAATTGGAGAAAAGGAAAACAAACTATAGACTTCCCAGGTCTCTCTTTAGCCATGAAAAAAATTAATAAAGAATTTCCTGTGTCTTCTGACAAAGTCTTGGATAAAACATCTGGAATTTAATGAAATGGTATTGAACTGCAATGCTGAAACAGTTACCTGAGTTTTGAAAGAATTCAAAGGAACAAGGTCCAGAGCCACTATGCAGTGTTTTTCTATACTAAATATTCCAAAACTTGGCAAAATATATTTTCTACAGATGCCTTTCACCTTCTTTATAGTAGAATACATAACTGGATATATGGCATCTCTGAAACAATATTAAGACAAATTTAGTCACATCATTGATCCACATGGATAAAGGAGATATTGTCAGAGATACTACACAAAATAGATGATAGATAGATAGATAGATACAAAGAGGACATAAAAAGGAAAAATAGTAATTATTTTCTAGCATAATGTTTTAAAGAAAACATGAATTAGAGTCTCTTGAATGGGAAGCAATAAAGAAATTATTATATTTTGTTGGTGGTTCCTTTTTAAACTTCAAACGTGTTATAACATTTTCTGTGCAGACCTTGGGCTTCAGGCCATTACTGTTGCCAATATGCAACTCTGTTCAATACAAATTGGAATTGAGCTTTAGCAATGGTGATGGAAAAAAAAAGAAATTATTATATTTTGCTCTAAGAAGATTATAAAAGAATACAAGGGGAAAAAATAGTAGAGCCAAGAAAAATAAATAGAGCCTAGACAAAAGACAAAAGTTTAAAAATAATTTTTAGGGTTTTACTTTGGTTTCTCAAAGATGAACACCTGAGCCAATAAACAAAATGATTCAATTCAATAACACATGTATAAACAAGCAGGACATCACAGTGTTGAAAGTGAAACTCAACTACTCACATTGTGACTGAAAGAGCTAAGATCACCTAATGGGATGAACTGACTATATCTAATTCTGATTGCCCAACTAAAAATTTATTCTGTTGATATAAGCAAAGCTTGAGTGAGATACTAGGGAAATAGCTGCATTAGACAGAATGAAATATTAGACTTTTTTGTTTAGATGAGTAGAGATTAGATTATGCCAAGATGGTGTGTTTTTAGGAAAGTCAACTACTCCAAGTCAGAGTCTCCAAAATCATAAAGTAACAACAATATATTCAAGAAGTTATTATATCAAGTAACATATTATATGTGAAACTTTTATATAATTTATGAAAAACTGCAAATTTAAAGCATCTACTTGTTTATTAGGAAAAAGAGAATCCTCTGATAGACGAGTACAGGTACCATTCTTGGTCATTATCCATGCTTTGTGGGATGGAGACAATGAACTCAGATTCGTTACCTGATATTCTAGTATGGAGGAATTGGATTAGACTATGAATAAAGTATCAGTTGTACTCTTTCTCTTCTGGCCTGAAGCCTAGACAACTTGGAAGGGCAGCTGTAGGGTCCTCTGTGTGTTAATACTTTAATGACAAGAAAACCTCAAAAGCTTAATCCAAGGGAAAGAGTTTCTCTCTCAGGCTGAGAACATCCCAGCCCCAAACTTCCCATCACCCACCTCCTTTCCTCTAGGCTTCATGCTAATTTCCAACTAGCCTTTTAAAACTAGAGAATGGGAAAGGGACATCTTCTTGAGCAGGAAAAAATTTTCTTTCTGTTGTATTTTACCATTTCTAAGGAAAGTATGAGAGATAAGAGCAGAGCCATAAGCTAAGAGTAAGTGTCAAATAGAAGAACATTTTTCTGTAATCCAATTTTATTTCTAATTTCTGAACCTTTCTCCTTAGAACCTCCACCCATAGCACTGTCGTCTAATTATGAGTTTAGATTACATTTTGTACTTCTGAACACTGTAACTACTGCTTCCCATGTATAAGATGAGTTATGAGATGGTAATTGAAGGGAGAAGAAGAGGACTTTGAGGTATCTCTAGTTTTTAATATGCTACTGACATTCAAAAATATCATTTACACAGAAGCAAGATAAATATAGTAAAGTTTGGGGCTTCCCTGGTGGCGCAGTGGTTGAGAGTCTGCCTGCCAATGCAGGGGACACGGGTTCGAGCCCTGGTCTGGGAAGATCCCACATGCCGCGGAGCAACTAGGCCCGTGAGCCACAGCTGCTGAGCCTCCGCATCTGGAGCCTGTGCTCCGCAACGGGAGAGGCTGCGATAGTAAGAGGCCCGCGCACCGCGATGAGGAGTGGCCCCCGCTCGCCGCAACTAGAGAAAGCCCTCGCACAGAAACAAAGACCCAACACAGCCATAGATAAATAAATAAATAAATAAAATTAAAAAAAAAAAAATTTCAGGTCGATTAAAAAAAAAAAAATAGTAAAGTTTGACTTTTTGCTTCTCAAATCCTGTTTAGCCACCTAAAGATTATTGACTTGTTCTTAAGCCAGAATTATATACCCAAGAGTTGGGTGGTTCATAGAAACCTAAAAAAGCAAGTAGGATGCACAATATAGAGAAATTTTAGTTAAAACAAATTATCCCAATTTTAAGAGGGCCTTTTTCTAATCCACTCTCTAAACAGCATTGGAATAGGGTGCTTGAATAATAAATCAAAACCAGTGACAGCAAAGACTTCCTCCCCGCCCCCAACTCTGAGAATTCATGGGGAGTCCTTTTGAATTCTTTTCAGGCAGGATGATGTTGGAAAAGTCAAATAACCTTCTTGTTATTCAGTTAAACTCTCCATAATCTTGAAAATAATAGCAATTGCTAACTTACTCTGACTTCACTAAATTTTAAGGATCAAAAGAAATTTAATTAAATTGAACAAATACACATTAAAAAGTCACAGTTAGTGTTAGATTCTGAGAATAAAATAGTGAATAGACCTATTTTCCCTACCCTCTGGAGCTTACAGTGTAATGCAGCAGTCCCCAACCTTTTAGGCACCAGGGGCTGGTTTCGTGGAAGACAATTTTTCCACAGATTGGCGTGGGGGAGTGTTTCAGGTGGTAATGCAAGTGATGGTTCAGGCGGTAATGCAAGTGATGGTTCAGGCGGTAATGCAAGCGATGAGGAGCGATGGGGAGCGACAGATGAAGCTTCGCTCACTCGCCCACCGCTCACCTCCTGCTGTGCGGCCCGGTTCCTAAGTGGCCATGGACCAGTACCGGGGCGTTGGGGACCCCTGGTCTAATGGGAAAGATAAATAATCACACTATATCTGTTGTCTATTGGCTGATAATTCTGCATTACAAATGATAAAACCATAGTGGTACACAAAAATAAGAGATTATTAATCACCTAGTGTGCAGTTAGGTGGCTTTGCTGGACTTTATTTGACTCACTCACATGCTATGGGGGTGGCTAGGCTGTAAGATGAACCAGGATGGCTTTGTTTGAGACAACTGGGGCAACTTGACACTGCCCACATGTCTCTCAACCCATAGCAGTAAAGCCTGGGCATATTCTCTTGGCAATGTCGCAGATTACAAGACAGATCAAAGGAAAAGTAAGCCTCCCTATGAGGCTTAGACTCAAAACTGGCTCACCACATCATCCCTTCTAAACCTCATCGGGATAGCCAAATAAATCACATGGCTGATCCCAGAATCAATGGGTACGGAAATTAACTCGATCATTTTAGTGACAGGAAATTCATATTCACATGGCAAAGGGTTTGAATAGAGAAAAGGGTGAAAAACTGGGGTCACTACTGTCATCAGTCTCTCATATACACACATGTATATGCATAATCACAAAGCTTGCTCCAGTGGAGACAGATACCATTGTAACAGTAAACACTGACATAGATTGAGAGAAGATTTGACATCTTCATCATTACATTTGAATCACAGGCTATATTATTTTTTCATTGCTGCTCTTCCAAATTACCAGAAATTTAGCAGCTAAAAATAACACAAATGTATTATTTCAAAGTTCTGTATGTCAGAAGTATTGTCAAGGTTTTGCCCAGTCTGGGATCTTATCTGGAGGCTCTGGGAGAAAAATCTGTTTCCAGGTTCACTCAGGTTGTTGACAGAATTTAGTTACATGCAGCAGTGGGACTGAGGTCCTTGTTTCTTTGCAGACTGTCAGTCTGGAACTTCTCTCAGATCCTTAATGTCTCCTGCATCTTTTGTCATTTTGGTCCCTCCATCTTCAAAGAGAACAATGGCAGGTTAAATCACTCTCTGACTTTTATTTCTGCCCTATATTTTTTATTCCAACTGGAGAAAGTTCTCTGCTTTTAAAGACTCATATGATTAGGTTGAGCCCACCAAGATAATCCAGGATAATCTCCCTATTTTAAGGTCCATCAATTTAATTACATTCATTTTCCCTGTAATACTGCATATTCAAGGGATCTAGGCATTAGGACATGAATATCTTTAGTAGGTCATTCTGCCTATCACCACCTGCCTTCTGACTCCCAAAGGTTCATGTCCCTCCCAAATGCAAAATACGTTCATCCCATTCTAAATCCGTAAAGGTCTCCTTCCATTACAGCATCAACTCAAATCCCAAATCACATCTAAATCTCATCAACTCAGAAATTCGAAATCTCATCATCTAAATAATCTGATAAAATCATCTACATCATGAGGCTGAAGTTCTTGGTACAATCTATTAAACACAACAGCTGGGGCACAATTCCTCTCCATCTGTGAACCTATGAAACTAAAGTCATAAATTATCAGCTCCCAACATACAGTAGTAGGGCATGCATAGACAACAGTCACAGATATCCTTATTTAAAAAGTGGAAAAATGGAGAATAAAATGGAGTCAGCAGTCCAAAGCATTTTTAAACTGAAAGCAAGCAAACTACATTAGATTTCAAGGTTTGGGAATAATTTTCCTTGGTTCTCTGCTCAGGCCTCTGGTCTCTAGGCTTCACCTTTGGAGTCATTATTCCTTCTTTATGAAAGGTAGCACATATTTAATGTTGAATATTTTTATCAGCCTGTTTCCTGCTGGTAGAATTTTGGAGGCTACAGGAGATTCACTTGGAAGCCTTGTCCATTTTTGAGATAATCCTATGCCTCTTTGGTTTCTGTTCAGATGACTGAAAGACAAAGATCTTCAACTTTCCATGGGATCCTGGTTTGACTGAGGGAATATGTGAGTCACACCTTTGATCTCTTCAAAGAGCCTTTTGTGTAACTGAACACTTGGACTTATTGTCCTCTGGGTAGGCTGAGAATTTTCCAAGTCTTCATGTTCTGGTTTCTTTTAGTTGAATAATTCTTCCCTTAATTTATATAATTCCTCTTGCATTTTATTATAAACAGCAAGGAGAAATTAGGAGAAACTTAAACACTTTGTTTGGTAATCTCTCCAACTAAATATCCAAGTTCATTATTCACAAGTTCTGATTTCCACATAATCTCAGGACACCATTACACTCAGCTTTCTGACACTAAATAACAAGGGTCCTCTTTCTCAAGTTTCTAATAACATATTCCTCAATTATTTCTGAGTGCTCACCAGAAGTGTCCTTGAAGTCCAGATTTCTATGGACAGTCAGTTAACAGAGATTTAGGCTTTCTCTAAGGTAATTTGAAATTTCTCATAATTCTCATTACTTCCTTCTGAATCAGTTGGTGTAGCATGATGAATTCTAGGAACTTCTTGACCTCATTTCAATTGCAGCAAATAACCCCAGTAAGCTGAAATATTTCTGCAGCGCTATGGAGTTGCTCAGTACATGAACTCTGTCTTCCAGACTTCTGTATAATAACTTGCTAAGGAAGAACTTACTAAGAATTTATCTTCTGTGTATGTTTTTGGACATAAATCTCCTGACATCCTAAACCATGGGGAAGGTAGGAAATAGCCACTCAACAAATGTTGAAACAGAACTAAAACTGCCAATCTGCTCCTCAAGTATGTGAGAAAAACCATCTGGTTGTATCTTCAAAGAGTGTTTTCTCAAGAGTAATTTAGGTGAAAACCACTAAGCAAAGTGGAAAGGATCTGTCACCTATTCTGTGAACAAGATGACATGTTGTTCATTAGATAACAAGCACATGCCTCTTCAAATGCAAAATTGGGCATATCAGGAAATGTAAAATTGGTATTGGGCATGGGGGAGAGAGAATGCAGATGGGTTTTATTTTTTTAACTCAAAATGAATAACTAATGAGTAGAGAGATGAAGATGGTATTTAAAATTTGTCAATTAAACAGCTGTTGCATCAAACACCTCTATCATAGAAAACTTCATCATTTCAATAAAACTTTCAGGAAGACTGTTACAAAAATATAGTCTGTGATAAAAATAAGCCACTGTATTTGTCATGTTAATGAACCATTTTGAAGGTAATGCTTTTTGTTTATAAGTATTCTCATGAAAAACTCTAGAATATATAGGCCATTTAATAGAAAAATCTCAAGACTAAAATACTTGATCTTTGATGTACGAATTTATTTAATCATCCAACCAATTTATTACTATATTATTGATACTTTTCTTTTAAGAAATGCCTATTGGTTCCCTTTTGCCTGTAATACAAACTTCAAGGTTCTAGTCTTTATTATATGCCCCCAATCTTGTGTTTACTTATACCTTCTGACATACCCTGACAACCAGCTGTATGGAGTATCTCACGATTCCACAAACAAGCCATTTCTCTGCCTTTGTATGCACTCTATTCTGTCTGGAATGACATTCTCAGTCCAATTGGTTTGACCTACTTTAAATATTAACACCCTACCTCCAAGACTACTTCAGTAATCTCAGACTTCATTAATAATTTCTGTTTCTCTGTACCCTTAGCATATTTTTATTCCCCCTCTTATGGATTTAATGCATATTTTGAATGAAACACCAAACTAATAGGAATGAGCATTGTCTTTGGGGTTAGATAACTCATGGTTCAAATACTGGCCCCATCATATATTAACTTTATGACCTGAAAAAATCTTACTTCTATGTAAAATAAAAAGAGTAATGCCTATATTCTAGGAACATTGAGAATATTAAATGGATACATATATAAAAGCCACTGCACCCAGCTGTTAGTATACACTCAATACATGTGCTTTTCTTCAAACTTCCACAGCACTATAAATATGTAATGTATATAACTCTAGTCTCACCTGTGACTACAAAATAAACTTACACTTCATTTTTTTTTTTTTAACTTTTTTTGGGTTTATTTATTTATTTATTTATGGCTGTGTTAGGTCTTCGTTTCTGTGCGAGGGCTTTCTCTAGTTGCGGTAAGTGGGGGCCACTCTTCATCGCGGTGCGCGGGCCTCTCATTATCATGGCCTCTCCTGTGGCGGAGTAGAGGCTCCAGACGCGGAGGCTCAGCAGCTGTGGCTCACGGGCCTAGTTGCTCCGCGGCATGTGGGATCCTCCCAGACCAGGGCCCGAACCCGTGTCCCCTGCGTTGGCAGGCAGATTCTCAACCACTGCGCCACCAGGGAAGCCCTACACTTCATTTTTGTAAGCCCATATTTTTATGACATAAGCTCCCACTAGCCTATTTTGTAGAAATAAGTCCCACTCAGTGTCTTATTCTGTTATTTCCTTTAGTTCCTAAGGGGGAAATGAATGAATGAATTAAGCATTTATTTCATATAGATGGTAGGTGTTTTAGATATATAATTTGTGTGTATTTGAAAACTAATGTTCTGGAGACCAAGGGGGAGTATAATTTAATCAGCACAAGAGAGACTAGTGTGTTTGTCGTTTATCTTAAAAGGATAACTGGGCATCACTTGTGCACCAGAATTGGTCACAGGCAAAGCATTTCTGAGTAATCACTTGGGAATCTCCAGGAATCACACTTTCCTTCCCTTCCCTTCATATCGGCTTCATACACTGAAAGAGACAGGGGGAATATTTTCTTAAGCATACAAAATATTTTTGAAACTACCAGGCAGTTTAATAGAGAGAATAGTATATTTTATAAAATACAGATCAAGAGACTCTTTTATTTTTCTGTGTCATAACTTCATATTTCTTTCTTTTTGCTATATCTTCATGTGATCAAGTCAAACAAAATCCAACAAGAAATTTCAAGATAGCTAAAAGATGGTTTCAGAATTAAGTTGTTACCAAAAGAAAAAAAAAATGGAGACAGGATTTGGAAGGGGAAAGTAAAATAACAGAAAATTTTACTTTAACATGTGTCTACCTACTCATTCCTACCTATTCTTTTCATTTCTAAGGGTCTACAGCCATAATCAAACATAATTGAACCATTCATTATCTGTCATCTTACCAATTTCTTAGTCTCTTTCATCTCGAACTTACTTTGATTATAAGTTACTGACTTTTAACATACTGCTTAGCTAAAAAAAAATTTTTTTTTAATAACATTGGTCACTCTGGGAATATCTTTCAGCCTAATTATATCCTTTCATTCTCATATTTTATTTTCTTTGACTCAAAACTGTGACAGACAAGTTATCTGTCATTTCTCTTTTCACGGCACACATTATACCAGTTTACTCTGTTTTCTTATATTTTAATAAAACTGACATTCCTAAACCAAAAATAATTGTCTCAGTTACCAAATAATCTCACTACTACTGCAAATAATCCCTTACCGCCTCTAGTTAAATTTAATTGTATATTTGTTCTTGTTCTCCAGATCTTCCTTGATATCTAGGCTTCTGACTTACATCTTTTCCCCCCTCCTTTTTCCATAACATCAAACCTGGAGGAGAATTGAATTAGAGTTTTCCTGGGATGAGATGCAAGTACACTGTCAAGCTCAAACTTCTGGCCTGCAGCCATTATTGACATTATTCCCATTCATTGTCTATGAAGCACTAACCTAGAAGTTTTAGGAATTTGCAAAAGAAGCAGGAATCTCCATAACTAACCCAGATGACCTAATATATAAGGGAAAAGCAAGAAAAAAAGCAACTTTAAAAGATACATATTTAGCTGTTGTAATTTAAACAGATATGATTGAGGGAGAAAAAGCATAACGCATAGAGACCTTTCCTAAATGAAGATAATTAAATAAGGTTGAATTTAACCTTTGTTAGATAGTGATTTAGTATGAAGGAAAAAAAGATATTTCAGGTAAGTGGATGAAGAAGAGAGGTATAATCATGGAAACTCACGTGTGGTAGAGAGAATATTTATTTTCACTTTCATGAAATACGGGAAGAAGAGATCAATGATAAAGAGTACTGATAGAAATTTTTGCTTACAGTTTGCTGACTGGTGCTGACTTAGTTAAGTACTCAAAATGTGCTTGCTGGTTTTGTTAGATAACAGGGAAGGAGGAATTTTCGGATCTCCTCTATAGAGGAAATGAGCAAATGAATCTGGTTAATTGCAAAACATGCTGTCCCTCCCTAAATCTGTGCCACTGGCAATGTGTTTTCTCCACCCCTTAAATCTGGGCTTAACTTGAGACTTCCTTTAACCAGTAGAATGCACAGAAATAACATCATGCTAGGTTTGAACACTTTCATCCTTATTTTTGGAATTTTATGGAGCCATCATGTGGGCAAGCTCCTGCTGGAAGAAAAGAGTCACAGAATTCATTGTTCCTGTTGCCCCAGTCAACAAGCAGCCAATCCCCAGAAGAAAAACTTTCTGGCTGGCTGACAGCTGACTAGACTCACTAGTTAGCCTGGCTGAGATTAGAACTGGCCACCTGAGTCCAGACACACTGCTGACCCACATAAGACCAAGTTAAATAAATAGTCACAGTTTTAAGTCTCTTAATCAGATGATAATTTAATTCAAAATAAAATTATGCTGCATCAGCTGACAAACTATAAATATAAAATTTAAATGCCTTATTTGAACAAATATTTATTTGTATATATATGTTTATATAATACTCCTGTTTTATATAGTGAAATCAGAGTAATAAAACAAACATAAATCTTTGCTCTTGTGGAGTTTATATTCTAGAAAGAGTGATGCATAGTAAACAAAGGAAGTAATACTTATGTCAAATGTTGATAAATTTATGACAAAAATTAAACTAGGGAATGTCACTAGGAATCATTGTGGGGACCCAAAAAGTGGTTCAGGTATTAAGACTGTTGACACTCCATACCCCAAGATAGTTTGAAGAAAGTTTATCAGTCACAAACTGACTCTCAGAGGAAAGAAGAGTGGGAAGAAGAAGGCTTGGGCTGCCTTTATGAAGGCAGAGGAATTAGGTTAGGACTTTTAAAGTGCTAGGGGGTAGAACTGGGGAAAGATTCCCATGTGCAAGCTGGAGATTTGTAAGGTATAAATTTCCCATAGGGATCAGAAAAGGAGGCATGCATGGGCTTTCTTATTAGCCTGTCCAAATGTAGGGCCAAAGAGGAACAAAAGTGAAAGTTTCAAAAGAAGTCAGCAGTCAAACATGAAAAAATGAAGTCAGACTCTTTATTACTGATGATCAGGAAGGGCCTTTCTAAGAATGTGACAAAAGACTTAGAGGATTTGAAGTGTAGTATTAAAAAAGTTTCTGTTCTTTGTCTCAGGTTTCTGATACACAACTTCTAAAACCCTTGGAATTTCCTGTGTGATTGAAGTCTCTCTGTTATGCTTATGAGGTGGCTTATGGTGGGCCACTGGATAGCTTTGGGATGGGACTGGTCTCACCAGAAAGACCAACCATGTGATTAATGGGTTCAGACTTTGGGTCATTCCAGACTACACAGAGCGGGGGGAGGCCTGAGATTGAGTTCAACCACATGGCTGTTGATTTCATCAATAATGTCTACATAATGAAGCTCTAATAAAAACTCTGGACACTGAGGTTCAGTAGAGCTTCCTGATTGTGAACAAATTGATGTACTAGAAAGGTGATGCAGCACCCTGAGGCTATGGGGAAAAGGCATTGGAAGCTGTGCATTTGGGACCCTCCCAGACCTCACCCTATATATAGTGCTTTTCTATGTTCTGTGAGTCATTCTAATTATTGAATCTCAGGGAGTTGGGGAAAGCCTTGAATTTACAGCCAGAAGTGCACATGGCCTAGGGACCCCTAAAGCATAGCTGGCATCTGAAATAAGAATGGTCTTATGGAGAAATTAACTCTTAAATTGTGGGTTCTGATGTTAACTCCAGGTGGATGGCATCAGAATTGTACTGTGATACACCCAGATGCTGTTACACCAGTTGGATTTTTACCAGATTATGAGGGGATAATGCTGTACAGGAAAAAGAAGAAAGAGCTTCCCAAACAAAAGGAACAAGAGGATCAAAAACCTTGAGGTTGGAGTGTGCCTGATGTGCTCCAGTAAAAGCAACTATCTCATTGTGGCTAAAGAGGTATAAGGAAACTAGATGAGTAGTTCCTGAGATCAGAGAGGTAGAAGGGGATCAGAACGTGTGGGACCTCGTGGGCCATTGTAAGGGCTTTGCCTTTTACTTTGAATTATACCATAAAGTTATGACTAGAGAAGAAGCATAACTTGACCTAAAAAATAAAGGAATGACTACTTTTGTGTGTTTGTTTGGGTAGTTGGAAAGAAGCAGAGGTATCTGTTAGGAGTGATATTGCAATAATAAGACAAAGGATAATAATGACTTGGCCAGGATTTAACTGATGTGATGAGAAGAGTTCAAATTCCAGATATATTTTAAAGGGAGAAGGGGGTAAAAAAAAAGATTTTCTGATGAATTGAATATAGAGTATAAGGAAAGAGTGAAGTTAAGATCCAAGAACCTGTTTTTGCATCTTCTAATTAAGGTTCATTTCTTGCTGAGTGGTGGCTTCATCTTTCAGAAAGGGCCTGGAAGATACAGAGTACCACCCCACATCATTTGTATCCAGCCTGGGCTATGCTGCCATTTTAGCGTCAATTCTCTTATTTATTTTTTTATTTTTATTTTTATTTTCTCTTTTTTTAAAAAATTTATTTATTTTTTATTTATTTATTTTTGGCTGTGTTGGGTCTTCATTGCTGTGTACGGGCTTTCTCTAGTTGTGGCAAGTGGGGGCTACTCTTCATTGCGGTGTGCAGGCTTCTCACTGTGGTGGCTTCTCTTGTTGCAAAGCATGGGCTCTAGGCGCGTGGGCTTCAGTAGTTGTGGCACACGTGCTCAGTAGTTGTGGCTCATGAGCTCTAGAGCACAGGCTCAGTAGTTGTGGCTCACGGGCTTAGTTGCTCCGCGGCATGTGGGATCTTCTCAGACCAAGGCTCGAACCCGTGTCCCCTGCATTGGCAGGCGGATTCTTAACCACTGTGCCACCAGGGAAGCCCCTATTCTCTTATTTAAACTCATGAAATAAATCTGTCTTATTTATTCACATGATCCAGATTCAGCAATGCAATTAAGTGATAGTCCCCTGTCCTAAAAATATGTGTACACATAAGGGATTATTTAAGCACACTCAGCTTTTTTTTTTCCCCAGGGGATATATTATCAAATAAATTTTACTTCAAAATTATTAATTAGAAAAATGTATTATTTTCTTACTCTAATTAGTCTTGTATCTCAATAAAAGTATCACTATAAACAAATGCATAGTTAAAAAAATTATTTCCCCATAGATAAGATTTCTTACAATTATTTAGTGACATTGTTACTCTGCCTATATTTTGGGAAAATAATTTTCCCTGAAATTGCACACTCATATTCTACAATAGCTCAGTAACATATGCAAAATATTTAAGTAAATTTTAGAGAAAAAATATGAAGAATTTCTAGATCACAGAGTACTATTTTAATATTTTGTTCAGTTTTTGATCATAACAAGCTACTTAACACTCTCAGTTCTTTTATTATTTCTGTTGTAAAATACAAAAATGTATTTTGTAAATTACCCTGGATATTTTCTAATCCAGAGGTAATACATGATTAATTTGGTGTTACCAAACAAAGTACTCTAATCAATATCATGTCTCATTTTCGACTTTTGATTGTGATTCAAAATAATCGGCTGTGTTGGTAAATACTGCTACATACTCAAAAATTCTTTTTACCTTCTGACCCCTTCCAAATACACATACACACACACACACAAACATTCATGCATGTACAATCAATAAACAGAGGAGGTATTCATTTTCAACCAAATAATCTAATGCACTGGGATATTTCCGTGAAACATGTTAATTCATCATGTCTACTGTAATAGTTAAAAGAGCAAGAACCAGCATAATATGTTCTAGACCCTATTATTTCTTGTTAATTGTACTCATGTCTGTTCTCCTTTGGGAATTGTGTAGTGATTATGAAGAGCATTATCAAGTGGGGATTAAAAGAATAATAATAATTACAGTAGAAAATTTACATGATTTACAACATGACATGTTTTAACATAAAATCCTCATTTCTGACTTTTAATCTGCTCTAATGTTGTATTAGCATTACTCTTTATTATCATAATTTTAATCTTTTTCTTCACTTTTGCACACAAAAATAACTGCCTGTTTCTTCGTAGACAGATCATAACATACAGATCCAGACCTTTTTAGTATCTTTCTTTTGTAACATTTCTTAAATTGAATAATGGCTTTGAACTTTTCTAGAAGAAAGCCTAGAGGCACATGAGAGAGAAAACAAATTTTTAAAAATGCCAACTTTATTTACTATCTGTTTACAAAGTTTGAAATGAAACAAACAACTAGGTAGTTTTCACAGTAATGAAAATTCCAAAGCTAGAAATCAGAAGACTTGGGTCCATGCAGTCCATTTTCTCCTTATATATAAAACTCCTATTACACAGGAAGGTTAGAATAAAATTAATTACATTAGATAATATATGAGAGTCCTTTGAAAATGCTAAAGTGTTACATAATGTATTGTTTAATCAAATCAAAATTAAGGAATTCATTTTAATAATAAAATTATCTTTGATAATTCAAAAGTATATGTTATACTATATTTATTTCATTTTAATTTAATTTTTACATCTTTATTGGAGTATAATTGCTTTACAATGTTGTATTTCTGCTGTACAACAAAGTGAATCAGCTGTATGTATACACATATCCCCATATCCCCTCCCTCTTGAGCCTCCCTCCCACCCTTCTTATTCCACCCCTCTAGGTGGTCACAAAGCATGGAGCTGATCTCCCTGTGCTATGCAGCACCTTCCCACTAGCCATCCATTTTACATTTGGTAGTGTGTATATGTCAATGCTACTCTCTCATGTCATCCCAGCTTCCCCTCCCTCCCTGTGTCCTCAAGTCTGTTCTCAACATCTGCATCTTTATTCTTGCCCTGCCACTAGGTTCCTCAGTACTGTTTTTTTACATTCCATATATATGCGTTAGCATACGGTATTTGTTTTTCTCTTTCTGACTTACTTCACTCTGTATGACAGTCTCTAGGTCCATCCACCTCATTACAAATAAATTAATTTCATTCCTTTATATGGCTGAGTAATATTCCATTGTATATATGTGCCACATCTTCTTTATCCATTTGTCTGTCGACGGACACTTAGGTTGCTTCCATATCCTGGCTATTGTAAATAGTGCTGCAATGAATATTGTGGTACATGACTCTTTGAATTATGGTTTTCTCCAGGTATATGCCCAGTAGTGGGATTGCTGGGTCATATGGTAGTTCTGTTTTTAGTTTTTTAAGGAACCTCCATACTGTTCTCCATAGTGGCTGTATCAATTTACATTCCCACCAACAGTGCAAACTCTTCCCTTTTCTCCACACCCTCTCCAGCATTTATTGTTTCTAGATTTTTTTGATGATGGCCATTCTGACCCGTGTGGGGTGATACCACATTGTGGTTTTGATTTGCATTTCTCTAATGGTTAGGGATGTTGAGCATCTTTTCATGTGTTTGTTGGTAATCTGTACATCTTCTTTGGAGAAATATCTATTTATGTCTTCTGCCCATTTCTGGATTCAGTTGTTTGTTTTTTTGATATTGAGCTGCATGAGCTGCTTGTATATTTTGGAGACTAATCCTTTGTCAGTTTCTTCATTTGTAAATATTTTCTCCCTTTCCAAGGGTTGTCTGTTCATCTTGTTTATGGTTTCCTTTGCTGTGCAAAACCTTTTAAGTTTCATTAGGTCCCATTTGTTTATTTTTGTTTTATTTCCATTTCTGTAGGAGGTGGGTCAAAGAGGATCTTGCTGTGATTTATGTCAGAGAGTGTTCTGCCTATGGAGAGTTTTTATCATAAGTGGGTGTTGAATTTCGTCAAAAGCTTTTTCTGCATCTATTGAGATGATCATATGGTTTTTATCCTTCAATTTGTTAATATGGTGTATCACATTGATTGATTTGCATATATTAAAGAATCCTTGCATTCCTGGGATAAACCCCACTAATCATGGTGTATGATCCTTTTAAGGTGATGTTGGATTCTGTTTGCTAGTATTTTTTTCAGGATTTTTTGCATCTATGTTCATCAGTGATACTGGCCTGTAATTTTCTTTTTTTGTGACATCTTTGTCTGGTCTTGGTAGCAGGGTGGTGGTGGCCCTATAAAATGAGTTTGGGAGTGTTCCTCCCTCTGCTATATTTTGGAAGAGTTTGAGAAGGATAGGTGTTAGCTCTTCTCTAAACGTTTGATAGAATTCGCCTGTGAAGCCATGTAGTCCTGATCTTTTGTTTGTTGGAAGATTTTTAATCACAGTTTCAATTTCAGTGCTTGTGATTGGTCTGTTTATATTTTCTATTTCTTCCTGGTTCAGTCTCAGAAGGTTGTGCTTTTCTAAGAATTTGTCCATTTCTTCCAGGTTGTCCATTTTATTGGCATATAGTTGCATATGGTAATCTCTCATGATCCTTTGTACTTCTGCAGTGTCAGTGGTTACTTCTCCTTTTTCATTTCTAATTCTGTTGATTTGAGTCTTCTCCCTTTTTTTCTTGATGAGTCTGGCTAATGGTTTATCAATTTTGTTTACTTTCTCAAAGAACCAGCTTTTAGTTTTATTGATCTTTGCAATCATTTCCTTCTTTCTTTTTCATTTATTTCTGTTTGATCTTTATGATTTCTTTCCTTCTGCTAACTTTGGTTTTTTTGTTGTTGTTTTTTTTCTCTAATTGCTTTAGGTGTAAGGTTAAGTTGTTTATTTGAGACTTTTCTTGTTTCTTGTGGTAGGATTTTATTGCTATAAACTTCCCTCTTAGAAGTGCTTTTGCTGCATCCCATAGGTTTTGGGTCATCGTGTTTTCATTGCCATTTGTTTCTAGGTATTTTTTTATTTCCTCTTTGATTTCTTCAGTGATCTCTTGGTTATATAGTAGCATATTGTTTAGCCTCCATTTATTTGTTTTTTTTTACAATTTTTTTCCTGTAATTGATATCTAGTCTCATAACATTGTGGTCAGAAAAGATACTTGATACGATTTCAATTTTCTTAAGTTTACCAAGGCTTGATTTGTGACCCAAGATATGATCTATCCTGGAGAATGTTCCATGAGCACTTCAGAAGAAAGTGTATTCTGGTTTTTTTGGATGGAATGTCCTATAAATATCAATTAAGTCCATCTTGTTTAATGTGTCATTTAAAGCTTGTGTTTCCTTATTTATTTTCATTTTGGATAATCTGTCCATTGGTGAAAGTGGGGTGTTAAAGTCCCCTACTATTATTGTGTTACTGTCAGTTTCCCCTTTTATGGCTGTTAGCATTTGACTTATGTACTGAGGTGCTGCTATGTTGGGTGCATAGATATTTACAATTGTTACATCTTCCTCTTTGATTGATCCCTTGATCAGTATGTAGTGTCCTTCCTTGTCTCTTGTAGTAGTCTTTAGTTTGAAGTCTATTTTTTCTGATATAAGTATTGCTACTCCAGCTTTCTTTTGATTTCCATTTGCATGGAATATCTTTTTCCATGCCTTCACTTTCAGTCTGTATATGTCCCTAGGTCTGAGGTGGGGCTCTTGTAGACAGCATAAATAAGGGTCTTGTTTTTGTATCCATTCAGGCAGTCTGTGTCTTTTGGTTGGAACATTTAATGCATTTACATTTAAGGTAATTATTGAAATGCATGTTCCTATTACCATTTTCTTAATTGTTTTTGGTTTATTGTTGTAGGTCTTTTCCTTCTTTTGTGTTTCCTGTCCAGAGAAGTTCCTTTAGCATTTGCTGGTTTGGTGGTGCTGAATTCTCTTAACTTTTGCTTGTCTGTAAAGCTTTTGAGTTCTCTGTCAAATCTGAATGAGATCCTTGATGGGTAGAGGAATCTTGGTTGTAGGTTTTTCCCTTTCATCCCTTTAAATATATCTTGCCACTCCCTCTGGCTGTAGAGTTTCTGCTGAAAGATCAACTGTTAACTTATTGGACATTCCTTTGTATGTTATTTGTTGCTTTTCTCTTGCTGCTTTTAATATTTTTTCTTTGTGTTTAATTTTTGTTTGATAAATATGTTTCTCAGCATGCTTTTCCTTGGGTTTATCCCATATGGGACTCTCTCTGCTTCCTGGGCTTGATTGACTATTTACTTTTCCCATGTTGGGGAAGTTTATGTCTATAATCTCTTCAAATATTTTCTCAGACCCTTTCTTCTTCTTCTCAGATGCCTATATTTGAATGTTGGTGCACTTAATGTTGTCCCAGAGGTCTCTGAGGCTGTCTTCTGTTCTTTTCATTCTTTTTTCTTTTTTCTCCTCTGTGGCCGTTATTCCCACCATTCTGCCTTCCAGCTCACTTATCCATTCTCCTGCCTTAGTTATTCTGCTATTGATTCCTTCTAGAGTATTTTTAATTTCAGTTATTGTGTTGTTCATTACTGTTTGTTTGCTCTTTAGTTTTTCTAGGTCCTTGTTAAATGTTTCTTGTGTTTTCTCTATTCTATTTCTGAGATTTTGGATCATCTTTACTATCATTACTCTGAATTCTTTTTCAGGTAGACTGCCTATTTTCTCTTCATTTATTTGGTCTTGTGAGTTTTTATTTTGCTCCTTTGCCCGCAAGATATTTCTCTGTCTTCTTATTTTGTCTAATTTACAGTAATTGAGGTTTCCTTTCCCTAGGCTCTAGGGTCGAAGTTCCTCTTGCTTCTGTTCTCTGCCCCTGGTGGTGAAGTTGGTCCAGTGGCTTGCATAAGCTTCCTGATAGGAGGTAGTGCTCCCTGCGTTCTGGTGGATGGAGCTTAGTCTTTTCCCTCTGATGAGCAGGGATTTGTTCAGGTGGTGTGTTTTGGGGTGTCTGTGAGCTTACTGTGACTTTAAGTAGTCTGTGTGCTGCTGGGTAGTTTTGTGTTACTGTCTTGTTTGTTGTTTGGTGTGAGGCATCCAGTGCTGGATTCTTCAGTGCCAACTGAAGAATAAAGCAAGGAAACTGAACAAACCAATAAAAATGATTTTTTAAAAAATTAATAAAATAAAATAAAAAGGAAAAAAACACAGGACAACAGAAAAGCAAAGTAGAAATGGAAATATAAAAAAATTTTAAATATGTTAAAGAAAAAGAAGAACACAAACATAAGGGAAAAGAACACAGAATAATAGAAAAGCAAAGTAAAAATATAAATATATTTAAAAAATAAAAATAAAAAAGTTATAAAACAAAAAATCCCCAAAGACTAAATAAAAAAATATGAAAACAACAACAAACATAAAAAAAGAAAAAAACAAACAAAAAAGCCAGAACCAACAACAGAATGAATCAAAACATTGCAAAATGAATAGTAATAATTATGTTTCCCTGGGGTCTCAGCTGGAAGTGTTCTTGCATGTGCCATGAGCCACAGCCCACCCCTGCCTCCCCAAGAGGCCCTCCTCTGTTTCTGGGCTGGTCTCTGGACCTGCTGTGGGCCCTGTGGGGACCACTCAGACTCTGATCTGGCCCAGTTCCTGCGTGTGCTTGCCCTCAAAGTCCACAGCTGCCAGAGCTAGACCATTTTCATTTGTGGGAACACTTTTTGTCTACTCAGATATTCCATAGACACAGGGTCTACCTAGCTGATTGTGGGTATTTATTCTGCAGCTTGTTCAGCTAATGGAAAGATTTTTGATCTTCTTCCTTAGTCACCCTATCCCTGGGGTTCAGCTTTGGTTTTTATCCCCACCTCTGTGTGTGGTCCACCCACAGAAGTCTGGTCCTGAGGCTGCCTTGGAGCTCTTGGGTCTGTCCCAGTGAGGAAAGGGTGCAGAGGTGGTATGACTGCTTGGATTGTGGGAGCGCCAGTGGCACCAAATGCGAAGGGAAGCCGGCAGCCATGGGCGCAAGAGATATGGCCCTACTGAGGGCCTTTTCTGGTGCCCAGCATAAAACACATGAAGGCCAACCCTGGCCGGGCCTTTTCTGGCGCCCCACAGCAGTCATGCAAGGGCCAGCCCTGAGGGGGCTTATTTTATTGCTCGGCAGCCAGCGCACGAGAGCCATCCCTGAGAGGGCTTCTTTTATTGTCCATCAGCAGGTGCCGGTGTGTGGGGAGAGAAAGGTTACAATAGTGGCTCCTCCCCCTGTATGTGACTCAGCAGTAGTGCCCTGCTTCCATGGCAGTCCAGTCTTCCTCCGTAGGCATTTGCTGTGGCGGATTTCCTCCTTCCCATCCCCTCAGTCCATCTCCCCACAGCCAACAGCAGTTCTTGCTCTGGGCCTGTTCTCCAATCCCCACGGTCCAGCTCCCGGCCTCCTTGCACACCTGTGAACACATGTCCCAGTACGGGGCATGTAGGGCCATGGTATGGACCATCTGTGTATTTCTCACTCTGTCCCGTCTGCCACAGGTCAGCTGCTTCACCCTCTTCTGACAGCCTCAAATGTCTCCTCTCCCTTCTGTCCCAATCGACTTCCCCATTGGAGAGGGCGTTTCCCCGTCAGAAAGGGGGTTTCCCTGAATACGGGAATTTCTCTTATGCTTCTGCTCCCCTGCCCCAGGGTGCAGGTCCCATCCCGCTTCCTCTCCTCCTCCTTCTCCCTTCTTTTTTTCATCCTACCCAGTTATGCAGTGATCTTTATAGTCCTTTCCAGTCTCCAAGGTCTTCTGCTAGTGCTCATCCGGTGTTCTGTGAGAGTTGTTTCATCTATAGATGTATTCCTGATGCATCTGTGGAGAGAGATGAACTCCACATCCTTCTACTCCTCTGCCATCTTAACTCCATCCTATACTATATTTGGACGAAGCACTGGGCAAGGTGCTTTGGCAAATCATATATGAAGAAAATGCCACTCTTCCCCACAAGTTATTCACAATCGAATGGAAAGACATCGTACACAAAATTAATGTTAAAAAGAGTAGGATTAATTAAATGATGTATTAACTGCAAAGTTCTAAAGAGAGAAAGAATAGCAGTAATTAATTCAAAACGTAGCACTAGTGAAGGTTTCATGGGAAAGGTAATTTATAGGGTATGGCATTATAAATTCCTCTATTACAATATCAAAAGTTTTAAGATGCAAATGTGGGAAGTATTTTTTTAGGCAATATTTGACTGCTGAGGTGAGGATGTTAAATAACACCATCAATATGCCAAGGACTGTGAAGGATTTAGATTTTAAACCACTTGCAAGCTAACAGGTTAGCTTACTATGGTTTCAAGGATCCTGGCAGAAGCTAACAGGTTAGCTTACTATGGTTTCAAGGATCCTGGCAGAAGACACAAGACTCCTGGCTCAGGTACAGAATACTTTATTACTCATGGCACAGCAGGCAGCATGTGCTTCGTGTTCTTTTGGTTCCTTTTACCCACTGTGTCTCATGGGAATAATGTAGAGTAGAATATGTATTCAGACATGTTTAAAAGAATGCTCTAGAAGGCTCTGTAGGCTGTAAAAAGATCCTCCACATTCCCCATGACAACAAATTAGTATACATTTTTCTAGCATATATATTTTTTAATTCAGATATCTGGCCTATTTTTTTCAATTATTTTCCAGGCCTGACCTCTTTCCACTTTTCCCCAAAATCTAATTTTAAGTATAAGCACAGCCTAGCATAACTCTGGTGGGTTAATGTGGGCCTAACCTGGAATTGCTTTGGTGTCTCATTTACTGGCTATGGAGTAGATAGTGGCAGATAGAATCCTTTGTTTATAAATCAACCCAAATATACAGCTTTAATATCTGTCCCCTACTAGGTGGCCATTAATTTTGAATGGCTGAATTCAGGTCTTTGACCTCAGTTTCCAACTTGTTCTAGAACTGAGCCATAAACTTGCTCTAGAACTGAGCTTGGAGAGCTGGGTAATTTTTACACAAAAATTTGATTTCTGCCAGTTTCTTTTACTGTAAGAAGACTCTGTTTATAACAATCCTTATATTAACTATAATGTATCGCCAAGAAATATCTGCAGTGTTCTCAACTCTAAGCCCTCAGAATAGAACATAGATATTGATTCTGAGGAAAATATTATTAGAATGTTATATGTTTCCTTTAATGAAGGTATTTGTACAACTATTCCAATGGACCCATTCTTCTCTTTCCCTTAGATTTCCTTTGTCCCATTTGATTGGAAATAGTTTTCTCCTGCCCATTTGAAGTTCACTCATGATCACAGCCAAATAGGGTTTTGCTTTTGTTCTTCACCTTAAGATCTGGTACATATATAATGGGTAAATATTAAATCACTCTTGCTTATAAAACCCTGAATCAAAGACACAGTATTTTTAAAAAATCCTCTCAAAAAGAAAAATAAAATAGCCAAAATGATATATATCAATCATCCAGAAATCCCAGGAATTATGCCAGGACTCATTTTTCCTACTTTAGCTAGATTAATTATTAGTACATTAAAAAATTTTAGAGACAGAATAGTGAATAATTTCCATTGCATTCACGGCATCCTTCTCCCATCCCCATTTCCGTTATGCCAGACTTTAGTTTGGGGATCCATATGGTTTTGTGGAGACTGACTCCCCTTCTGGCTTCACTGGTGGGATTTATATATCACAGCTAAGCCAGTGTTATGGGCTGAATTTTGCAAGTCCAGAGTACATCTCAGGATTTTTGTGGGGGACTATGGTGAACTAAATATCCCCTCTTTCTAACTGAGAAGAATGAGGAAGGATGTAGTCCTAAAGGCTGGTGGCATTTATCTTAGTATCACAAAGGGAGCCTTAGGATGAAACCAACCTCATAAGGGCAGAATATTGAAAACATGCCAGGTCTACCTGTAGATTTTTAAGTTGTGTGAGCCAGTAAATTATCTACACTTAAGCCTTATGAAATTAGTAATTTGATCATTTTTTTAATCATAAAAAAGACAAGCTCATGTTGATCAACCCAATGTACTGCTTAATCCAGAACTTCTGTTACAAGCTAATAAAACTGTCTAAACTGAAGAGATGGACACATAAATTTTATGCCTTTGAGAATTTTTAACTTGTTAAACTGCTGCCAAAACATAAATTTTTAAATTAAAAATTAAATTATAAATTTAATTAAATTATACATTGAAGTAAAAAATATTAATTATTCAAGAAGTATATTGATACCAGTACAGTCTCTGATGAAAGATTTCAAACAGAGTTTTTTAGATATAGAGATACAAAGAAAATTATAGGAATATGTATAGGTAAATGTGTTACTCTTCATATAAATTTCAATTTCTTCCTTCATATCAGGTGGCTCTCTGCTTTTCACTCATTCTTTAATTCATTAAACGAATATTTATTAAACCTTTCCCATGTATCAGGCACAGTGAAACCCATAGGTATGGAGAGGTAAACAGAATGCACAAAGTCCCTGGCCAAAGTTATTGCCTAGAGGAGTGAGACATTAAGGAAACCATTACAAACATACATAAATATACACATAAAACTCCTTGTAGTAATTAACCCTTTTCCACTTGAAGAAGTTCTGTTTAACCTAAATCTGATTCAACAGTCTGAGGATGTGCATAGTACTCAGGCTGGGCAATCAGAGAACACATGCCCTTGCCTACAGTAATGGCTCATGGATAGACATGTGATCCAAACTAAGGTGATAGCAAGTCCTCTCCAAGTCTTTGCCAAAGCCAATCATGAGATAATGCTGTCTTTTCTTAATACCTTTAGCTGTAATGAATATTTATCCCTAGAACTGCTGGTAGCCATTTACAGACCACACAGGGAAATATTAATGGAGAATAAAATCAGTACAAAAGAAAGCAGCAGAGATAGACAACCTTGATGATATTTTTGAATTTCTATCCCAATGGTGACTAGAAGAAGTTTATCCCTGGAACATTCAATTATGTAACACTATATGTTTTCTACTTTTTTTTTTTTTTTAATTAGATGTATTTAGGTTCAAGTCAAAGCTACTGATAACTAACACACCTCTTTCTTCATTTCGGGATCTGCACAACATCTGTCAAGAAGTCAAAATGCCTTTTTTCTCCTGGAAATCTTTATGTTCCAAGAGCATCCTAAATTTAAGTCTGTCATTGAATATCACAACTTGTATTGCCATTATCTATTTCTTTTTTAATTTATGCTGTATTGGAATTTAATAATTTAATAATATTTAATTATTGAATACAACAATCTCTCATTTAACTTACTATACTTCATACATAGTACATGCTAGTGTTTATTAAAGGACTGAATAATTACTCAAAACATAAAATATATGATTACTGACACACTAATTGGCTTAATATACTATAAAGCACTTAAACTGGAACTTAATAAGATAAAAAGTAATTTACCATTTTAAAATTACAAAAGGCAAGAAGTTTTGATGCTATAATAAATCCCCAAATATGTAGGCTTTTTTTTTCACAATTCACAAATTCCTCTCATAAATATTTTTTCCTATTTTATCTTCACAATAAGCCTACAGAATAAGCGAGGCTCATGTCTTTATTTTGTAGAATCAGAAACTGAAGTTTAGAGAGTTTAGATGACTTATTCAAAGAAATATGTGTATTAAGTAGCAGACCCAGAATTTATATTATGTATTTATAAGATATCTTCAATAGTAAAGCCAACTTGGAGATTTTTATTTCTTTTTCTGTTGCCTATACTCTCATTGGCATTCTGTGATAAATAATAATTTCTCCAAATAAATATGGGTAGCAGGGTCTTCTCAGCCAGGGTATTTCAGAGACTCATGTATAACTGATATGTAAATAGTAAATACCCTCCTATTTGTGGTATTTAGCCATATTTCCTGACTTTGAGGGACTAAAACTTTCTATAGGAAATACCTCAAAATTGTTCACAGGTTTAGATATAGAGATATCACTTAGAAAGAGTTAGAATGTGTCCCAATGGAAATTATAATAAATAACAGAGAGGACCAGGGACCTGAGAGAGGGAGAATATATATGAAAATAAAAAGTGTGGCATTATGTACTTGAACTAGTAACAGGGACTAAGGAGAAGTGAACAGTTTCTCAAAGTACAAAAATGGACTTTGCACTTGACTCCCCCTGGTCCAGACCCTAAGTTTCTTATGGGCCCTTGGAGAGAAACCAGTGCTTAGCAAAATTAAAAGAAACCCTGTCTCTAGTGCTCCATGGGATTTTTTTTTCTAGGGATCTCTCTGCTCTCTACCTCCTTCTAGCAGATGGAGAGCAAGAGGGGCAGTGGAAGTCACAATCAGCTCCTAATTACCATGTGGATGTCCTGAAGAGGGTTGCAGTATCCATGTGAATCACATTAGAGAACTCGGAATCCAGAGCTAGAAATTGAAGCACAAAGAAAGCAGCAAAAGGAACATCAGCAGCCCCAAGATGTGGGAGACCAATGTGGATTACTGCCTGTATTAAATGTTTGGTCCATCACCCAAGCAGGAGCCAAAATAACAATGTTTTAAATAAGGTAATAGTTTATTTTCTACCCATGTAATGGCATAAGCAGTTTAAGGCTTGGATAGTGACTTCACAGCAGAATTTTAAAATCCCATAATTTTGTTCTGCTGTCCTTAGGAGGTAACACTTGTCCACGTGATCCAGATGGCTTTTTAGTTCTTCCACAGTTTAACTAGGTCATGGGGCAAGGAGGAAAGAGGATAGGAAAGGTATAAAGTATGTCTTGAAATTTGCATATACTCCTTAGATTCATATATCATTAGCCAAAACTTAGTCACACAGTCATACACAGTTTAAAGAAAAACCAGGCAATGCTGTCTTTATTATGGACAGCCATATGATTCTGCTAATAATTGAAGATTTTATTACATTGAGAGCGAAGAGAAACAGTTATTTGGGGATTTACTAGGAGTCTCTGCCACATTGCTGTTGTATAGGAAGTTAAGAAGAAAGCTGACGGGAGCAGATTGGTGCAGGTGACATCAATGTGGGCAAACAAAACAAGAGAAGACAAAGGCTAAGAGGGAGGGCAGAAGTAACAGCTAGAATAGATGTCTGACAAAGGTTAGGTTCGATGCACATAAAGTGTGAAACGACTTTGCCCTTAGAAGGATCCCAGAAAGATATTAAAGGGAAATGTCTTTCTCTTTGACAGATGAGAAAAAGTAAGCCATTTTTCATAGATGGCTTAGACTTTTAAAGTGGCACACTAGGTTCCATGAAACAACAGAACCAAGGAGTCATTTTAGATATATGTGTATTAGAATTGTAATAGCATTTATATACAAAGGTAAGTGATATTCATATGTAAATGTCCTCACTTTTTAATTATAACTTTATATTTTTGAATTGTCCTGTTGCTAATATGTGATGAGTAGACAGAATAATATAAAATATATATTAAACCCAGGATAAATATAGGTTTGGGGATGATAGAAAGAAGGGAGTCATCTAAAACACCTAAAAGTGAATGAATCTCAGGAGAAATAAAACTGATTCAAGACAAAACTTGAAGAGCAATTTTGAGAAAGGACTTAAACTGGTCCCTTTAAAAAACTGTGACCTTAAGAAAACTCAGGGTGTGCAGTCCGTGGAAGGTTCAGTAATTGACTAATATCTTATATGTATCCAGGAGAGAAACTTTGACTTGACCTTTGGGTTATATGCAAGTCTCAGCTAGAACAAGGTTCAATATTTTTCTCAATTTCCAGAAGTCAGGAACCATGCAAGAAACAACAATAACAACTGGGTTCAGAAGTCAAAGAGTTTAAAATAAGCAAAAGAATGTATTAAGTTCAACAAACTGGATTTTGTATCTATACTGCCACATTCTTCTGACGCTAGCAAGATTCTTCACACTGTAACCAAAAATGTTTACTATAATTTGTTAAGTGGGTGATGCATTAAATAATTCTCCAAGAAGAGATGTAGAGGAAAAGACAGTACAAGTCCCCAACTCATATTGAAATGGTGCAAATCTTACTCAACATTCCTTAGTTCATACATGTATCAGTGGGCAATATCAGTTAAAAAGAGTTCCCCTCTTTAAGAGTGACCATGGAATATTTCAAAAGTTTCCAGAATTTTGAAGGCCAGATCAGTCTTATTCCAATAACAAAAGCATGTTGTAAACTTTCTATTGTCAGGTGTTTTCCATACAACATAGTAGTTAAGAGAATGTATTATGGAATCTTAACTATTAGATGTGAATTGTGGTTTCACCACTTGACTGGTGTGTGATTTGAGGCAAGTTACTTAAATGTTTTAGGTCTATTTATCTTTTCACTTTCAAAACATTTTAAAAGTAAATTTACTTCACAGGGTTGTTGAGAATATTTCATGTGATGGAAAATTAATTAACCATTTGCTAGCTGTTATAAGCAATGAGTACATGCTTACATTATTATTACTCTCACAAAGAGCCAGTGGAGCTCTGTGCAGTAGGGCAGGATGAGAATTCTGTAGCAAATTAAATCTTCAGTGAAAGACTTCCACATTCTCGTGGCTGTTAATTAGAAGATTGTGTTGCCTTTACATGAGGTCCTTTTACCATAAGTTGTCCATATCAACTTTTACTCTGATTTGGCAATGAGTCCAAAAAGTTTGCCATTTCAAATTTTGTCTCAGTTTCCTACAACTATTCTTGCCCTCTACTCCTTGAAATTCTGAGGCGGTAGATGATATTTGAGAGTTGGAATTAACATCTTTTAAAAAAACTAGTATACTTCTGATGCAGTTATTACTATCTAATTCTCTGACTTGAATATTTTCCACTAACTTACTTTTTTTGGAGGGGGGGAGACATTTTTATAGAAGGTTTATTTCTAAAAATGAACCATGTATTAATTTCCTGAGACTGCTATGATAAATCTTCACAAATTGGTGGCATAAAACAATACAAATTTATTCTCTCACATTTCTGGAAGCTAGAAGTCTGAAATTTAGTTGGGCTGTGCCCCTCTATTGCTCTAAGGGAAAATCCATCCTTTGCCTCTTCCAGCTTCTGGTAGCTGCCCTGGCATTCCTGGGCTTGTGGTCACATCACTTCTGTCTCTACCTATATCTTCACATTTCTTTCTCCTCTGTATCTGTGTTATTTCCCTTTGGCTCTCTCTTATAAATTACGTGTGATGGCATTTAGAGCTCACCCTGATAACCCAGGGCAATCTCCTCATCTCAAAATCCTTAATTTACTTACATCTGCAAAGTTCCTTTTTCCAAATAAAATAACATTTACAAATTCCAGATATTAGGACTTGATGTCTTTGAGTGGCTATTATTCAAACTACTACAAACTGTTTAACTGATATACTTACCTTGGAGGCACTTCTTCAGGGTAAGATACCCCATTCTGTCCTCATAGTGCACTTAGTGTGAATCACATTTTTTATTTCTTTTGTTGGTTTAAATTGTCTGATTTTTTGAAGTACACATACTTTTGGGAGTAAGTGTTATAAAAGTGAAATTGCTTTGTAGCAACTTCATTCACCATCCATATGTCTGATCTTTGCCTTTAATATCAAAGTGTCCCAGGAATTACTTGAAATACTGAATAAGACATCCCATGATGTATATCAGGTAAATGAACAAAAATGAATGTCAATCTTCAGTCCAGTTCACACAAGTTGAAAAAGTTACTGGTAGAAAATTGTGGAAGGTACAGAGAAGCCACTTTCTATATATTTTAACTTAGAGGAGATTCATATTCTTGAAAAAATAGAACTATTGCTCTAGAAGTCACTTTAAGAGTACCTTCCTCCTGGAGCTCCTGACTTTATGAAAGAGAAAAGAGTCTTTCAGTGATTAAGTGGTTCAAAAAGGTAGTGCACCCAATCAGAGGAAGCAATGGGGCTAGAACCCAGGTTTGTGTGGTTCCAAGGTCAGTGCTCCCTCCAACCCCTGCTGGGAAAAGCTTGCTACTTCATTAGATCAACTTCTCAATTTCTAAAATTGCCTGACACATCAAGGAATAATTCTGATTATTTTTCACAAGGTAGGCTAAGTATTACATTATTTTAATAAAGAAAAATGTAAAAATAAACACAAGAAAATTCACCAGAAATCTTCATCTAAAAGCTGCAAAAACACAAGAAAAAAATCACTGTACTAAAACAGAAAAAGAAAAAGTTCTTAATATTTTCCATTGCCATGGTAACAATGCACCAGTTTATCTATTCTTATCAAAATGTATGAATGCAGGACTCCCTTACCAATAGATAGGGGGGAACACAGGTGCTCAGCAAAGGTTAAGGAGCTGTACAAAATATATTTTTACCTGCTAACTAATTTGAATATTTTTTTCAATTGAGTTAAAAATTGCCAAGAAATAGAGCACTCCTTGTCATTGTTTAACCCAATTAGGAAAAAAAATCACATTGCAATAAAAGAGGCCAGTTGCTCTTCTGCTCTCATGAATACATTATTTCTGATTGATACACAATATTGCTGTCAGTTCTTAGATTAACTATTTGCAATCTCATAAATCTGAAGCCAAGAGCCTGTGGAATTGGAAAAAGTCTGAAGGGGTTGAATCAACAAGAGACAAACAATGCCTGGCAGTGCTTCTGAAACCTTAAGGTGCACAGGATTCACCTGGGGATCTTGTTCAACTGCAGATCCCAGATCCTGTTTCATGAATCAGGGGTGGAGTCTTAGATTCTGTAGTTCCAACAGGTTTTCAGGTGATACTAAGGTTGTTAGACCATGACTCAAGCTTCAGCTGTTAAGGTGGGAGATTCCACAAAAGGGTAAGAAAGTACACAGAAGAGTGGGTGAGCATAAAACAGAAATCTTTCCAGAGTTAATATACTGTGTGTCACAATTCTGATGACCAGAACTGTCCGATGTATTTACATTTGTGCAAGTCCAATACCTCAGGTCTGAGCAAGATGCCCTGAAATTCCCTTCGACTTGACTGAATTTTAGACAGGCTTCTTTCATGATTCTGGGCCTCAGACCTCTATTATTTTTTAGAGCATTTACTTTAGAAAACTTGTAATTGTAAATTCTTTTTCGGCCCCTTTGATATGTATGTAAATCTCCTCCCAGCCTCTTGCCAGTTTTACAACCCAGGAAATGTCTTTTCCAAGGACCTGGGGACCATCTCTTTGAAATGTAAAATGTAGAAGGAGATCGTAACACTATCTCCCAGTCTCTGTGGGAAGGTAAGAGGCTAACTTCGATTGACACCAATTAGCAAACACAGATGGCCTAAACACAGAGCAAAAATCTGCAAACTTTCTTGCCAAAGATAATAAGTTCCACTGCCTCAAACTGAAAAATCTCAAGGTCCCCCGTAGTTAACCATGCTGCACATCTCTTTCTCTAACGCTGGACATTATCATTTTGCTGATCTCAAAACAAACAAACAAACCCCAGTATTCTTTTCATGTGCCCCAAACCTGTCGCTTTGGTCTAATAGAGGAGAGCCACCTGGAAATTATTCTCCCCAATTACTAATTCATCACTGTTCACTTTCCTCTTCAAATGAAAACCCAAGCTCTCTAAGTATCAATTTATGTTGGCCTGAGAGATGTCTGAGGCCCCATATTCCAAATTTCCACTTATACATAGCCCTGGTATCCTCCCATGTTTGTTTTATTTATCATCACAGCTGATGTAATAAAATCATTTACTTTATATGCACACAAGGATTACCTATCTATCTCTCTATAGATCTACCTATAAATTCTTGCTGATGTATTCATCTCAATATATGTCAAGGAAGTAAAATTCACAGTTGGAAAAAAATACCACTTAAACAAATAAACTGAGACTTTTAAGTCTTTTACTTCCAAACACATGTGATAGTTGTGAGTTATAAAGTATTTTCTCCCTATCATGGTTTTCAGTATATTCTTGTATTTTTTTTTTAATAGTTTTTTTTTTAATACTTTATTTATGTATTTTATTTTATTTATTTATGACTGTGTTGGGTCTCTTAGTTTTCGTGTGAGGGCTTTCTCTAGTTGCGGCAAGTGGGGGCCACTCTTCATCGCGGTGCGCGGGCCTTTCACTATCGCGGCCCCTCCCGTTGCGGGGCACAGGCTCCAGACGCGCAGGCTCAGTAGTTGTGGCTCACGGGCCCAGTTGCTCCGCGGCATGTGGGATCTTCCCAGACCAGGGCTCGAACCCGTGTCCCCTGCATTGGCAGGCAGATTCTCAACCACTGCGCCACCAGGGAAGCCCTATTCTTGTATTTTATAGTACATTAAATACAACTAAATATTTGACAACTACCTATATAAGGTGACTAGCACTGAGTGCATATTATGAACACTTTTCTTATCACTTTACTGCAATCCTTACTATAATCTATAAATCAGGTAGATTATTATTATTTTACCCATGAAGGATCTTGAAGCACAGAGAGGTTAAGTAACTTGTCTAAGGTCATACACTGTCAGAGAGGAAGAAATTTTCCACTGCCCTTCTAAGTTCTTCTAGCTGGTCTAAGAATTAATTGGCCATGAGATAGGTTAACAGGAGAAAATCAAAAGATTCATAACATGTACACATGGGAGAGACCTGGGAAAACTGAGTAACTTGTCAAAATGGCCAAAATCCTCATTTTAAATACCATCTTCAGCTAAAGACAAAAGAGGATGTAGAGGTAGTGGTTTGGGACTTCAAAGGGGAGAAAGGCAATTCACAAGGAGATGAAAAAGCAAATGTTTAGTAGGCAAATGTTTGCTGGGCCATGCAGAGACAATGGGACAGAGTAGACTCTGATCTCCACACACCTGGCTCATATTCTTTGCAGATATCTCTGGTTTTATCTCTATTCTAGGAACAGGCCCTTTATCTAAATTCTTTTAAGCAGTTAAGGGGTAGATATCAAAAAACTTCCCAGGTCTTCTGTTTCTTAAAAAAAGCAGTCTAAATTAATCCTTATACCAAAGAGACAAATTTTGCGGTGGCAAGTTTTGCTTCCCTACCCAGCTGCTAAGTGAAGAAACTTGAACCCAAGAATTTAACTCTGTGGCTTAAGAGTTTAACCATCAAATATTTTGTGAGGTGCAATGACCTCACATCTCTCAATTCACTGAAATTATTTGAAAATTGGAAAATGTAGGGATTGCAGGTAGACTTACCCCTGGATACCTGAATTTTAACAAATGGTAGAGGACTAATTTGAATTGAGACAGCTTAAATTGTAGTAGTTCTTTGACTGCTGCCCTTGGTTCTCAAACAACTGATGAGAAAACACTGTACTATTATAACACACATTTAATGTAATATCAATGTGTAATATATAACAGAAAATTTGTACTAACCTCTTTACATATGTATATATGTAGATTTTATATATATATGTAGATTTTATATCTATACACACACACACACACACACACACACACACACACACACGTCCAATGCAGATATATATTCTTTCTGAGATCATAAATATTTTGTCATAAATCTTTAGGAAAAAAAAGTTACATTACAGGCAGTAATTTTATAAAAACTGTGATTTGGAGCTCTATTTTATATTATATCATCAATGATTAATTTAAGTGACATCTAAAAGATAATAGTGGTGTCATTTTTACTGAGATATGTGAAGCATCTAATAATGCTTTTATTAGAATTTATATTATCTTAAAAGAATAAAAAGACAAGCCACAGACTGGAAGAAAATATTTACAAAACACATATCTGATAAAGGACTTGTATCCAAAATATATGAAGAACTCTTAAAATATATGAATGATGAGAAAACAAACCAATTTTAAAAATGGGCAACAAATCTGAACAGACATCTCACCAATCAAGATGCACAGATGACAAATAAACGTATGAAAAGATGCTCAGAATCATGTCATTAGTGAATTGCAAATTAAAAACAACGAGATTCCACTACACACCTATTGAATAGCTAAAATTAAAAATAAAAACAAAACAAAAATCTGACAATACCAAATGCTAGCGTGGATGTGGAGCAACAGGAACTCTCATTCATTGCTGATGTGAATGCCAGATGGTATATCCACTTTGGAAGACAGTTTGGCAGTTTCATATAAAGCTAAACATAGTCTAACCATATGTTCCAGTCATCATATACTTAGGTATTTACCCATTTGAATTAAAAACTTAAGTCTACACAAAAACCTAGACACAAATATTTATAACAGTCATGAAAAAAGGCAAAAAGGAAAGGTTGCAAAGAAGATGTCCTTCAATAGGTGAATGGATGAGCAAACTGTGGTACATCTATACTGTGGGATATTCCACTATATAAATAAATTAGCTACCATATGATACAGCAGTTCTGCTCCTGGGTATATATGTGGAAAAGATGAAAACACTAACTCAAAAAGATACATGCACCCCAGTGTTCATAGCAGCAGTATTTACAATAACCAAGACATGGCTGCACTATCTTCTCAATTATTCTGTAAATCTAAAACTGTTTTAAAAAGTCAAGTCTATTGACAAAAAAAATTGTACTATAAGATTAGTAATGATAATGTTCTCACTATACGTTCATTGCAAGCTTCATAGAATCTTTTTGAAGTCCAGTTATAAACTAATTCTGTATGAACAAGGTCAAATTCCCAATGCAAATGTAAATAGTAACCATTCTACTATTTAAAAATCTGCCCTGACAGAAATTAAAATAATTTAAGGCCACATTGATGCCACAGATAAATAACAGAAAATTAAAATGAACATTCTGAAATATTTTACTTCTTATATTTTTATTTTAAATGGATAAAACATTAAAATAGATCTGCCTGCCAAATCAACTGATAATTTCTTTTACAAAATTAAGTAGCATTAGAATAGAATTTTAAGGCTGCAATCATAAAAAGGAAAAAACAGATATTTAATTTACAAGCAAGATCTTCCGAGTAAGAAAAAAAAAACTTATTTCAAATTCTGGCTTCACATGACCTACAGCTGAGTAATCTGTGTTCGGTTACCTAAACTCATAGTCTTATTTTCTTCACACATAATGTGACCTCATTTATGAATCTGTAATAGCTAAATGAATGCATAGGCTTTAGCATGCTGCCTGGCATGTACTAAAAGCACTCAATGACCAGTCATTAAGTATTGTTGATATTATTGACAAAATATCTGATTTTCCAGATGGAAGTAATACCTGAGACTCAATTAGCTCTGCTTTTGATCCATAGAATTTCACATGAGGTAAGATTGTTGCGACAATACTTCAATTTTATAGGTAAGAAAATTGAAGATCTTATGTTTGAGCATTTGCTCAATGCCAGATAACTAGTTAATAATTGCTTACACTTAGTAATTTGTTTATTACACAGCCTTTTCATTTGTGCAAGTCCAATATCTCAGGTCTGACCAAGATGCCCTGAAATTCCCTTCAGCTTGACTGAAGTTACAGTAACATTTTTTCCAATGTCATCCCCTTCCAGAAGGCTTACTAAAAAAAGTTTTTTTTTTTCCTCTCTTTTAAGTAAGGGCAGTTTAGTGGAATAATATTAGGATAAGTTGCAGCAAGAGAACCTGGCTATAATTCTTTTTTTGCCACTTGCCAAAAAAGTTTCCTTTCATGGAGGGTATCATGTACTCTCACTGCATCATCAGTTTCTTCAAATGTTTATTGGGTGATACTATAGAAATTATTAGCAAGTGCATTTTGTGTGATTATTGAAAGGCTACAATAAAGTGTGTTTAATAGTGGCATGAAAACCACAATGTGCTATATAAAGTATTATTATCATATCTACAACCCTATGAGAAGGAGTTGAAGGCAGATTACTGTAAAAGGAATTCATTGGACTAATAATCATAGCCAACATAAGAGTGCACATTTATTTGAGGAATTGGAGGTGTTTCGGCTTGTTTTCATTTTTCCCTAGTGTTAGGAGCAATGAATAAGACTTAATTGTCATTTTAATTAAACAACATAGCAAATTACAAGGATATTGTCAGGATTAGTGTTTGACAGCCAGAGTTGAAAAAAGTGTGCCTTAAGCTCCTGGGTGTAATGCAATATACACTGATAAAAATAGAAGTATGCATTTTAAACATCTTTCTATTCTGTAGCTCAATGTTGAAAAGATGGGTTTTAGCTCCAACATTTATAGTAACAATATACCTTTAACCTGAAATGAAGCTGTTAATACAAAATGACATCTTTAATATTCAAAATCAAAACAAATATATTTTCTGAAAGTTTTAGGGTAAGTATGAACTCTATACTATCTAATAGAATTCTATTATCATTACTCTTCATTAACAAAACTATTAGGTAATGTATTTAGGGAGTCACTAATATGGCCCTTTTATAAATCTTGCTGTAAGTTCTATAAATAAAATGAACAGTCTATATTTTAAGTAGATGTCCCTTAAAATACTCTGACAACTTTATTTTATGTGTATTATATTTAAACTATATTTAAACTGTGATTCTTGTTCATTTACTGTAATAAGAAGATCTTACATCATTTACTTAAAGAATGGTGGAAAGAAGAGAGAAAACTAACTGGTCTCAACTATTCCTACACAGGACAAAAGAAGACTTTTATTTATAAAAATTCTTGAGCAGATGGTGATTTTGACAAAGGCATAACACATTGTTTTCAAAGACCCTGGAAAATGCATTGATATATTTAAAAATAATTTGCTGGGTCCCTATAAGGAGTGAGTATATTCCAAAAGATCTCAATTAATGGAATTGAACCTGATGATTTGTAAGTCAAAATGACTAGGTCCCAGGTTTGGGAGAGGGGGTTAACAGTTAGCAAACTAACAACTATTTCCACTTCCTAAGTATAAAGGTTAATAGGTGTGTCATGTTTATATCTGCTTAAAAGTACTTCCATATGAACAACTTGACTGGAACGTGTCTTTCTAATGTCAAGTGAAAGACTTGAGAGATAAAAATGTAATGTAAAAGTAAACACAACTTGGCTTATTTTTGCTCCTGAAGGATGGTAGCTTAAGAATGTAGGTGATAAGCCTAATAAATAGTTAACTGTAAGTAGAGAAGAACTTTGCCTTTGGTGGCTATTCTTTCACACTGGATTAATTTCTGGTTACAGACCCAGAGTACTATTATCTAATCTCTTTTATAATGTCTCACTCAATGAAAAGTTACAACCTCACAACCTTTTCAAATACATACTCTAAACTAATTATCTACATATCCATAAAGGTAAAATAATGGTGGGGCACAGTTAGGCTTAGAGTAAATTTACAGTTCCGTACCATACAGTTCATACTGGGAAATGGTTTCCTTCATACATTTCCTTGCTATTGAGTCATTTTCTTTTCCTTTCTAAAATTCTCCCTTTATATAATTAAAGATTAGTTTTCAGTTTGAAGTTGTAGATAATTTCCAGATTAATATTTCATCCCAGTGTAACTGATTCTTACCAGCATTCATTAATGATTATTTAAAGGAAATGTGTGCTCAGTGAAGTAAATGAATTCTTGTGAATTTTTGGAAGAATCACTTCAGCTAACTTTGAAAAAGGAGTGGGAAGGATGTGTTTTAAGCACACATTGCTTTAATCCTAGTAGGTTTATTTCATATATATATATGAAATTTTATATATATATATATATATATTTATATATACACACACACACACACACACACACACACACATACTTACATACATCTTAGCAAGTTCATTTATTGAGCAACCATTGGGACCACAGTATCCCATTGCACTTGCCAACAATATATGCAAGTCAACCACCAAATGTCAGCTTTCTCTGAGGGTGATAATGTATCCTCACACAAGCTTAACATTAATACCCAAAGACCTTTCAACGTGTTTCTCTCATTCAAATAAACTTAGCAATAAACATTCCTAAACTAGCTGATCGATAGAGATTTGGTGATAAATAATACAGAGTCTTGTATAACTTATGGCCAAAGAAAAATACTCTTGGAAATTAATAGATGTAGTAAGAGGTACCATATAGCCCGCTGCAGCATGCTGCAAAATTTACTATTGAAAGCATGTTATAAATTTGTCACTGAACAGGGAGAAATATGGAATCAAGCCTGTGGAACTATAGGCTCCAGGATTCGTTGTGAAAATGAAAATTTTCAAAAACTTTTTTACAGTAGTCTAAATAAAGTAAAAAAAAATTCTAAACACCTATATGAAATATATATTTCCCTACACACAAATCAAATTCTGAGAGAAAAATTTACAACATAGGAAAGAGGTCATAGTACCAAAAGGCTTATAAAAAGGGCCCATGTTTTGTAAGGCAAAACTTCAATATAATCAGTTAACTAAAATTTCAAAGAGTTATAAAAACATTTTAAGTAAATTACCCCCTGAAGTTTAATTTAGTGGCAATACATTTATTAAACAAAGATATGATGCTAGTTTTATACCACTGCTGTAACAAATCACCAAAAACTTCGTGTCTTAACATAACACAAATTGAGAATTTTGAAGTTCTGCAGGGCAGAAGTCAACAAGGGTCTTAGCAGGCTAAGATCAAGGTGTCCTGCAGGGCTGCACTCTTTCCAGAGACCTGAGGGAAGAATCTGTTTCCTTGAATTTTCTAGCTACTAGAGAGCCCTCTTGTGTTTCTTGACTCATGGCCCCTTTCTCCATCTTCAAATTTAGCAATCTCCGGTCACTCTGACTTAACTTCTGCTTCAGTCTTCCATTTTAGGAACTCTTGTGTTTACAGGATAATCTTCCTATTTTATAATCAGTTGATTAGCAAACTTAATTCCATCTCCAATCTAGATTCCTCTTTGCCATTCAACATAGCATAAGTTTATGTTCTGGAATTGGGATTTGAATATGTTTGAGAGGCCATTATTCTGCCTATCACAGATATATACAGAGTGTCACAATTTGCACAGAGTTCCATTTACGGATACAACATTCTTCAAAAATATTTAAATTTGCAGGTCCATTCTCACCATAAATAAGGAGTAAAAGGATGTACAATGCTTTATTTTTATTCCATTTACAATTTTTTTTTGGATACTTACTTTACTTTCCTATTCATTGGAGGTTTAATTAGAAAAACAAAAATGGGAGTGGTAGAATGCTATCATATAATCATATGTGTATATATATGTATATACAGTATAGGTACATATATATATATGATAGAAGTAGATGTGGCTAACAATTATGGAGCATGAAGAAAAAGTGGCATTCTGCAATCTTCTTGAACTGCACATTGTTTTTACAAATCCAAAGCACTTGAGGATTTATGCTTTCTCTTCTGCCCTGGTTCTACTCCAAAATGCTCTCAGTACTATCTGCATATCATTTTTAGTTGTTGTTTCTCTTCTGTATGTGTGCCAGGTGGGGAGATTAGACATCTAGGACTTAAATAAATACAGAATAAATTAGCTGCTGTTCTCAGAGTGCCCTAGAGTCAAGTAAGTTTTAAAAAAATACAATTATGAAATAGTATGCTAAATTAATGTTTCATATATAATACCTCTTACTTCCCTTTCCAGTAATATTGTCCTGTCTAAATATGTCAAGAGAACATCTAATCACTTCCTTTCTCAAGTACATTCTCCATAATATTTTAATATTTAAGGCTATAACTGCCTATTTAAGAAGGTAAGGTCTAGTGTTTGAGTTGTGAATGTTGACATACACCATACATTGCTTAACACTTTTCTATTTGCAAATATCATTTTGAAAATACCATAAAACATCATCTCCATCCTCTGATGCTTAGGCAGAATTAAATATGATAATTTAATCTAAGTAGATGAGTACCTATTTTACTAAAATAGGGAAGAGTTTCATTTTTTTTTTTCCCTTGATGGTTTGTGATATGGTGCAGAGTAAGGCAGCATGAACTAGGATATCAAGATAGGAGTTTTGAATGGGAATCTGGAAAACAGAAGTCATACTCAAGGACGCAGTAACTGTATTTACAAAGACAAGTAAATAAAACACTGGTTCTTTCAAAAGTATCTCTATCTATCTATCTATCTGTCTATCTATCATCTCTCTCTCTCTCTCTTTCTCTCTCTCTCTCTACTATAAAGTTTGGCTATGTGCCCCAAAACAATTTCTGTAAGATTTAGTAAATCTATAATCTCTAATCTGACTTGTTAACATATTTTGGCCATTTTGTCATCACAAAAGTTAATTTTAAGTATTCCTTGTTGAGTTCATTATACTAATTTTGCTTATTTAGTTGCCCAACTTGACTAATACTATTACTTTACTTATTAGTACCAGAAATAGTACCATGTGAGACAAAATATGTAGGAGGAAACTCTATGTTTTTACAAGTTGCACTGATGATCCAAGAGTTATAATACTGTGGATAAGATACAGCTCCATTATAATTTGCAGCCAAATTTTAAGTACTGATAGGGTCAGAGAAATAACTATAAAAAAAGCAGGGGGCTTCCCTGGTGGCGCAGTGGTTGAGAGTCTGCCTGCTAATGCAGGGGACACGGGTTCGGGCCCTGGTCTGGGAGGATCCCACGTGCCGCGGAGCGGCTGGGCCCGTGAGCCACAATTGCTGAGCCTGCGCGTCTGGAGCCTGTGCCCCGCGACGGGGGGGGCCACGGTGGAGAGAGGCCCGCGCACCGCGATGAAGAGCGGTCCCCGCACTGCGATGAAGAGCGGTCCCCGCACCGCGATGAAGAGTGGCCCCCGCTTGCCGCAACTGGAGAAAGCCCTCGCACGAACCGAAGACCCAACACAGCCAAAAATAAATAAATAAATAAATAAATAAGAAAATCCTTTTAAAAAAAAAAAAAAAAAAAAAAAGCAGGACCTGGAGAGTCAGCCTGTGGGGTACGACTCAGCATCCAGCCAGTGGTTGTGCAGGCAGTGTTGCTGCACAAAACAGATGAAATGTGGATCCTCTAGCAAAAGGAGCCTTGTGGCTGACAGGGTCTTGTTGCTCCAGCTGGGTGTCAGGCCTAAGCCTCTGAGGTAGGAGAGCTGAGTTCAGGACATTGGTCCACCAGAGACCTCCCGGCCCCACGTAATATCAATCAGCAAGAGCTCTCCCACAGATCTCCGTCTCAATGCTAAGACCCAGCTCCTCTCAACGACCAGCAAGCTCCAATGCTGGACACCCTATGTCAAACAACTAGCAAGACAGGAACACAACCCCACCCATTAGCAGAGAGGCTGCCTAAAATCATAATAAGTTCACAGACACCCCAAAACATACCACCGGATGCAGTCCTGCCCACCAGAAAGACAAGATCCAGCCTCTCCACCAGAACACAGAAACGAGTGCCCTACACCAGGAAGCCTACACAACCCACTGAACCAACATTACCTACTGGGGGCAGACACCAAAACAACTGGAACTACAAACCTGCAGCCTGCAAAAAGGAGACCCCAAACATAGTAAGTTAAGCAAAATGAGAAGACAAAGAAGTGTGCAGCAGATGAAGGAGCAAGGTAAAAACCCACCAGACCAAACAAATGAAGAGGAAATAGGCAGCCTACCTGAAAAAGAATTTAGAGTAATGATAGTAAAGATGATCCAAAATCTTGGAAATAGAATAGAGAAGATACAAAAAACGTTTAACAAGGATCTAGAAGAACTAAAGAGCAAACAAACAATGATGAACAACACAATCAATGAAATTAAAAATTCTCTAGAAGGAATCAATAGCAGAATAACTCAGGCAGAAGAACAGATATGTGACCTGGAAGATAAAATAGTGGAAATAACTACCACAGAGGAGAATAAAGAAAAAAGAATGAAAAGAATTGAGGACAGTCTCAGAGAACTTTGGGACAGCATTAAACACACCAACATTTGAATTATAGGAGTACTAGAAGAAGAAGAGAAAAAGAAAGGGATGGAGAAAATATTTGAAGACATTATGGTTGAAAACTTCCCTAATATGGGAAAGTCAATGTTCAATCAAGTCCGGGAAGCACAGAGAGTCCACACAGGATAAATCCAAGGAGAAAAATGCCAAGACACATATTAATCAAACTATCAAAAATTAAATACAAAGAAGAAATATTAAAAGCAACAAGGGAAAAGCAACAAATAACATAGAAGGGTTGCCCATAAGGTGAACAGCTGATCTTTCAGCAGAAGCTCTGCAAGCTGGAAGGGAGTGGCAGAACATATTTAAAATGATGAAAGGGAAAAACCTACAACCAAGATTCCTCTACCCAACAAGGATCTCATTCAGATTCGATGGAAAAATTAAAACCTTTAGAGACAAGCAAAAGTTAAGAGAATTCAGCACCACTAAACCAGCTTTACAACAAAAGCTAAAGGAACTTCTCTAAGCAGGAAACACAAGAGCAGGAAAAGACCTACAAAAATAAACCCAAAACAATTAAGAAAATGGTAATAGGAACATACATATCAATAATTACCTTAAATGTAAATGGATTAAATGCTCCAACCAGAAGACATACACTGGCTGATTGGATACAAAAACAAGACCCATATATATGCTGTCTACAAGGGACCCACTTCAGACCTATTGACAATACAGACTGAAAGTGAGGGGATGGAAAAAGATATTCCATGCAAATGGAAATCAAAAGAAAGCTGAAGTAGCAATTCTCATTATCAGACAAAATCGACTTTAAAATAAAGATGATTACAAGAGACAAAAAAGGCTACTACATAATGATCAAGGGATCAATCCAAGAAGAAGATATAATGATTGTAAATATTTATGCACCCAACATAGGAACACCTCAATATACAAGGCAAATGCTAACAGCCATAAAAGGGGAAATCGACAGTAACACAATAATAGTAGGGAACTTTAACACCCCACTTTCACCAATAGATCATCGAAAATGAAAATAAATAAGGAAACACAAGCTTTAAATGACCCATTAAACAAGATGGACTTAATTGATATTTATAGGACATTCCATCCAAAAAAACCAGGATACACTTTCTTCTGAAGTGCTCATGGAACATTCTCCAGGATAGATCATATCTTGGGTCACAAATCAAGCCTTGGTAAACTTAAGAAAATTGAAATCGTATCAAGTACTTTTCTGACCACAACGCTATGAGACTAGATATCAATTACAGAAAAAAAACTGTAAAAAGTACAAATACATGGAGGCTAAACAGTATGCTACTAAATAACCAAGAGGTCACTGAAGAAATCAAAGAGGAAATAAAAAAATACCTAGCAGAAAAGTGCAATGAAAACACGATGACCCAAAACCTATAGGATGCAGCAAAAACACTGCTAAGAGGGAAATTTATAGCAATACAATCCTACCTCAAGAAACAAGAAGAATCTCAAACAACCTAACCTTACACCTAAAGCAAGGAGAGAAAGTAAAACAAAACAAAAAAATCCCCAAAGTTAGCAGAAGGAAAGGAATCATAAAGATCAGATCAGAAATACATGAAAAAGAAATGAAGGAAACAAACGCAAAGACCAATAAAACTAAAAGCTGGATCTTTGAGAAGATAAACAAAATTGATAAACCACTAGCCAGACTCCTCAAGAAAAAAAGGGAGAAGACTCAAATCAAAAGAATTAGAAATGAAAAAAGAGAAGTCATAACTGGCCCTGCAGAAATACAAAGAATCATGGGGGATTACTACAAGCACGTATATGCCAATAAAATGGACAACCTGAAAGAAATGGACAAATTCTTAGAAAACTGCAACCTTCTGAGACTGAACCAGGAAGAAATAGAAAATATAAACCGACCAATCACAAGCACTGAAATTGAAACTGTGATTTAAAATCTTCCAACAAACAAAAGCCCCGGACCAGATGGCTTCACAGGCGAACTCTGTCAAACATTTAGAGAAGAGCTAACACCTATCCTTCTCAAACTCTTCCAAAACATAGCAGAGGGAGGAACACTCCCAAACTCATTCTACGAGGCCACCATCACCCTGATACCAAAACCAGGTGAAGATGTCACAAAAAACTACAGACCAATATCACTGATGAACATAGATGCAAAAATCCTCACCAAAATACTAGCAAGCAGAATCCAACAGCACCTTAAAAGTAGCATACACCATGATCAAGTGGGGTTTATGCCAGGATTGCAAGGATTCTTCAATAACACAAATCAATCAATGTGATACACCATATTAATAAGCTGAAGGAGAAAAACCATATGATCATCTCAATAGATGCAGAGAAAGCTTTCGACAAAATTCAACACCCATTTATGATAAAAGCCCTGCAGAAAGTACGCATAGAGGGAACTTTCCTCAACATAAAAAGGCCATATATGACAAACCCAGAGCCAACATCGTTCTCAATGGTGAAAAACTGAAACCATCTCCACTAAGATCAGGAACAAGGCAAGGGTGCCCACTCTCACTGCTATTATTCAACATAGTTTTGGAAGTTCTAGCCGCAGCAATCAGAGAAGAAAAAGAAATAAAAGGAATCCAAATTGGAAATGAAGAATTAAAGCTGTCGCTGTTTGCAGATGACATGATACTATACATAGAGAATCCTAAAGATGCTACCAGAAAACTACTAGAGCTAATCAATGAATTTGGTAAAGTAGCAGGATACAAAGTTAATGCACAGAAATCTCTTGCATTTCTATACACTAATGATGAAAAATCAGAAAGAGAAATTAAGGAAACACTCCCATTTACCATTGCAACAAAAAGAACAAAATACCTAGGAATAAACCTACCTAAGGAGGCAAAAGACCTGTATGCAGAAAACTATAAGACACTGATGAAAGAAATTAAAGATGATACAAACAGATGGAGAGATATACCATGTTCTTGGATTGGAAGAATCAACATTGTGAAAATGACTATACTACCCAAAGCAATCTACAGATTCAATGTAATCCCTATCAAATTACCAATGGCATTTTCAGAGAACTAGAACAAAACATTTCATAATTTGTATGGAAACATAAGAGACCCCCTATAGCCAAAGCAATCTTAAAAAAGAAAAATAGAGCCGGAGGAATCAGGCTCCCTGTTTTCAGACTATACTACAAAGCTACAGTAATCGAGACAGTATGGTACTGACACAAAAACAGAAATACAGATCAATGGAGCAGGATAGAAAGCCCAGAGATAAACCCCCACACATAGGGTCACCTTATCTTTGATGAAGGAGGCAAGAATATGCAATGGAGAAAAGACAGCCTCTTCAATACATGGTGCTGGGAAAACTGGACAGCTACATGTAAAAGAATGAAAGTAGAACACTTCCTAACACCATACACAAAGATAAAGTCAAAATGGATTAAGGACCTAAATGTAAGGCCAGACACTATCAAACTCTTAGAGGAAAACATAGAACACTCTCTGACATAAATCACAGCAAGATCCTTTTTGACCCACCTCCTAAGGGAGTGGAAATAAAAATAAAAGTAAACAAATGGGACCTAATTAAACTTAAGAGCTTTTGCACAGCAAAGGAAACCGTAAGCAAGATGAAATGACAACCCTCAGAATGGGAGAAAATATTTGCAAATGAAGCAACTGACAAAGGATTAATCTCCAAAATATACAAGTAGCTCATGCAGCTCAATATCAAAAAAACAAACAACCCAATCCAAAAGTGGGCAGAAGACCTAAATAGACATTTCTCCAAAGAAGATATACAGATTGCCAACAAACACATGAAAGGATTCTCAACATCCCTAATCATTGAGAAATGCAAATCAAAACTCAACACCAGTCAGAATGGCCATCATCAAAACATCTACAAACAATAAATGCTGGAGAGGGTGTGGAGAGAAGGGAACCCTCTTGCACTGTTGGTAGGAATGTAAATTGATACAGCCACTATGGAGAACAGTATGGAGGTTCCTTTAAAAACTAAAAATAGAACTACCATATGACCCAGCAATCCCACTGCTGGGCATATACCCTGGGAAAACCATAATTCAGAAGAGAAATGCACCACCATGTTCATTGCAACAGAATTTACAATAGCCAGGACATGGAAGCAACCTATGTGTCCATCAACAGATGAATGGATAAAGAAGATTTGGCACATATATACAATGGAATATTACTCAGCCATAAATAGAAATGAAATTGAGTTATTTGTAGTGAGGTGGATGGACCTAGAGTTTGTCATACAGAGTGAGGTAAGTCAGAAAGAGAAAAACAAATACCGTCTGCTAACACATATATATGGAAACTAAAAAAAAAAAAAAAAGTTCTGAAGAACCTTGGGGCAGGACAGGAATAAAGTCGCAGATGTAGATAATGGACTTGAGGACATGGGGAGGGGGAAGTGTAAACTGGGATGAAGTGAGAGAGTGGCATTGATATGTATACCCTACCAAATGTAAAATAGATAGCTAGTGGGAAGCAGCTGCATAGCACAGGGAGATCAGCTCGTTGCTTTGTGACCACCTAGAGGGGTGGGATAGGGAAGGTGGGAGGGAGACGCAAGAAGGGGGAATATGGGGATATATGTGTACGTTTAGCTGATTCACTTTGTTATACAGCAGAAACTAACACAACATCGTAAAGCAATTATATTCCATAAAGATGTTAAAAAAATAGCAAGTAAGGCATCTTATCCTCTCTCCTTGAGTTGTTGAGTCATATCTGCTTATGACAAAAACAAATTTTACTAATTTTAAGAAAAACTGAACTGTAATCTCTTCTATCCATGAAATAGCATCGGATCAGGTAGCTTTATGCCTGCTAAAAGATAAATCCTTCTTATTCCAGGACAAAAGATAGACAGTTTAACTAATAAAACAAGAAAGCTCAATAGATCTTCTGGCTAGAACAATTTTTTGTTTTCTGTTAAAAAGTATTATTGTTTATCCATATACTACTCTCTAGGTCAGGAGTTTGTGATCCTGAAAAAGCAACATAATTATATATGGAGTTTTCAGTAGTAAAGTTTCTTGGTTTCCATCTGCACAAATTTTCATTCAATATATTTACTTATTGAGCATTTACTATGTGCCAGGCAGTGTTCCAGTCACTTGATATATCAGAGAAGAGCAAAAAGAAAAATATATAAGTATATATTTGTAGAATATATATTCTAATGGGATAGAGGGATAATAAATATTGGGTTGGCCAAAAAGATCATTTGGCTTTTCTGTGACATGTTACGGAAAAACCCAAACAAACTTTTTGACTAATCCAATATAATAAATAAATACAATTTAGAAGATGATATAAGGGAAAAAATAATACTATGAAAAAAATCAGATCAGAGGGAATGGGAGGTGTTTTAATTTAAATAGTTTACCAGGTAGGCCTCCTTGAGAAGAAAGTCTTACAGAATAATGCAAACAAAGTTACTAAATCAGAGGCTCATGCAGCAGTTATGAGGAATAGCAAGGAGGTTAATATCATTGGAACAGAATATGTGAAGGAGAGATTAGTAAAAAAAAAAAAAAAAAAAAAAATGAGGACAAAGGCATATTGCATTTTGGGGATGGGACCTATGCATGTGTATTTTAAGCAATAAAGATGATTCTGAAACACAGCCAGGACTGAAGTAGTACCCTCTCTTATATGTTTTAATAACCTTTTCTAGTAACGAGTACTAATTTTCGTTTACAAAGGGATGGATTAATGTTACAAAAAGATGAAGGAAACATCAAATTGCACAGAAATATTATTTAGGAATTAAACATTTCTGAAGTTGCATAATTAATATAGTAAGAGGTAAATATGGACTATTTCTGAACTGTGAATCCAGACATTGGAATATGTCCAATGATATTGAAAAATTTGCTGAGTATTGGAAAATAGTCTGCTATGAAGGAAATAAGTATGAAGGAAAAATTTGGAAAGAGCGTGATGCTATGCTTAAAAATCTAACATATGAAAAGTTCATTCAGTAACTACAGACATTTCCATATTTTTATTTAACCAAATGTTCACTTTGGGTTTTGTTCCACTGTTTTAAACTCTAAGTAATTACTAAATACATGGTAGAGAAATGTGAATGTAGAATATAGGTATCATAAAAAATGCTAATTTATTTTCAGATATCAAATAATTCAATATATTCTATTGACCTCTCAGTAAAGTCTTGGGGAAAATGTTAGTGATTATTAAGTTCATAAGTAGTAGTCACTCTACATTATCAGCATAATGCCATTCATTCTTCAAAACCAGCTCCAACTCTAATATTTTCCATCTTGCTTAATACTACCACCAAAAATATTTAGAATTAGCTGAGATAATCCCTAAATCTCTTTCCACCCACAACTTCCAAAAGACTATTAAATTCTATCAACACTGATTCAATACACTGGATCTGTGTACTCTCCATTGCACTACTCTAGATCTGAGTGTTATCACCTCTCATCTGGACTATGAGAACAGATTTTAAGTGTATTCCTGCCCTCTAGTACCATTCACTACCAATTACTTATATACTAGAGTCTTCTCTTCTAAGTGACAAATATACCCATATTATTTCCCTCCCTAAATCCATTTGATTAGCTGCTATCAACTGCAGAATTCATACTTTTTTGTAGGGCACAAAATACTTCTACAGGTTCTAGAATCTGCTTGTCCTCTAGCTTTGTTCCTTGCAATGTCCATCCTCTTCTCACTATATCCTTCAGCCATGCCAAATTGGCCCTTTTCTCAATGTGTCATCTGATCTCACACTTGCATGCCTTTAAACAAGAAAACCTCTCTTCCTAGAATTCTTTTTGGTCCTTTATTTCCCTGGTAAACTAAAACAACATTCAAGATCCAACTTAGATGTTACATTTCCAAAGAGTCAATCCCTCCCTCCTTTAGAATTATATATATATATTTTATATATCTCCAATATAGGGCTTTATCACAAATTACTAACATTATGGTTTTCATGTCTGCATTATTAAGTAATAAAGTGTTTTTATTTTTGAAGCATACTTTCTTAGTATTCTTTCTATTCCTATGTCTAATTGAGTCCTGGAAAAGTTAATTTAATAAATATTTGAAGGGAAATGAATGACAAGAAAGAAAAAGAGGGAAGAAGTAAAGATGGCAGCGCATTGGTATTTATGGCTCTTTTTGAGGGCAACCATCCTATCTTTCTAGTTCTATTTCCATATTTCAAAATGGTTATCCCAAATGTAAAATAGAACTTACATACAGAGTGTGAAAATATGCACTAGCTTTATATTTTCAACTGACAATAAATTATCTAGGTTATAAAGAAAAAGCAAAGCTAGAGTGCCCCCGCACCCCCAATGTCAATGCAATCTGTTAAAGTGTTATTCAGAAGATGCATGGAAAGACAGAACATTCTAGGTACTTATGAACTGTGATGCTACAAATCTCAATTACCTTATTTTACTCTTCAAATTTGAGTGTTTCTTCTATCTGAAGAAGAGTTATTACAAAATAAAAATATTAAAAATCAACTACTTACCAAAAAATTTGAGTCATAAAAAGAGAGAGAAATTGTTTTTATAAATTCTTCAACATTTCTGACACAGTGGCCACCTGAGACTTATTGTACATTTCTAGTGGGAGAAAATGTCCTTTTCCGAAACCTCTCCGTTTTGGTTGGTCAGAACTATCAGAACGTCTTTTTGAAACCATCCTCTTCTTTTTCCTTTACCTTCTGAAGCAACATTGAGTAAACTTAATTTTTTGAAATTAAAGAAAAGACTTCAAAGAATTATACATTTATAATTATTCCTATTAGTCACCTTTCATCCATAATAAATATACCAAATTCCTTTTACCATTTCTCAAAAACAAGTTGTAGCTTGTGTTATGATCTCCAAAATTTTTTAACAAATTTATCCTCTGAACATAAAGCATAAGAAGGACCTATATAGAAATAGAAATGTTCAGATAGAAATGTTCACATCCTTCAATGTATTCTGACTCAGATGGCTGACATCTAGGCTGTATACTCCCAGGACACTACAATAAAATTTAACTTTCAAACATTCAAAAAAAAAAATACTGTAGACAGTTTATTTTCTAGATAGCTGAAAATTAAAGCCTAATTCTATTTTATAGATTCTTTTACATCAAGGATCATCTCTGAGTGTTTAGAGGTTTCATACAGATTCGTTTTCTTTTTTCAAGAAAGCTCTTATTCCTTTTTTTATGATTGGTTGTAATAAATTGTGAAGTTTTGCTTTCTTGAAACCTTGAATCACTTTAAATATTGATATTGGTGGAATCTTCCTTTTTTCTCTCAAGACATTTTGTTCTAAATTGCTGTCATCATCACTTTCTTAGACAATCTGATGTAAAGAGTTTCACTCAATAACTAGTACAAAAGTGACCTGGTCATTGTCTCCTGGTTTTTCAATGTTAGTGACTACTTTTTCCTTGTTTGTTGTAATATTTTCAATGTACCAAGTGCTACTGTTACTTCCTTTTATTCTTTAGAGAAAAGAAAATTCTTATAAGGTTATCCAGCCAATACTATATCAGATTTGCTAAATATAGAAAAATGAAGCTTCTATTGGTGTCCAGATATATACAAATACATGCATACATACATTCACTTTGTTTACAAATGATTTACACGTTGGGTACCAGTAGGTAGATATCTTATAATGAGATTGCTATATACTCATCGTCTTGTGTTAGATTTTACTGAAAATTACCGAGAGATTTATCAAATATTCTTTACTCTCTGCTCTCCCTATTTTTCTTCATAGTGTCCAATATTAAAATGTCCCCATGATACATTTCTCTCTCCATCATATTTCAAATTGAAGCTCTTTTATTCATGCCAGTAAATCTCTTAATACACACAGGTTTGTATAATTTTTAAAAATATACAGTTGCCTTAAAAGGACTTATGGTAATTTTATAAATCATAATTTAAGGGAAAAAAAACTATTCCTGTTTTCAGGCACCACATCTAAATTTGCTCTCAGTACACATTCTCTTTTCAGTATCACTATTAAAATCTTTAACTTGAAGAAATTGATGCATTAGCTATGCCTCTAAATCTTTAAGTTTTGTATCTGGCTTCATTCCTTACTTCAATCTTTCAAGAAAGATTTTCGTGTCAATTATATGGTAGATACTAATCTGTGTACATAAGAACAGATAGAATGTACTCATTACTTTGAAATAATTCATTTACAATATAGTGAAGGAAATATATCTGTACAGAAACTGTAATTAGAAAGTGCAACGTTGTGTAATGCAAAATTTTTCAAGAGAGGCAAGCTGAAGGAGTGCTTATTCTGCCAGAGGAGTTGAGGGGGTAAAATTTGAGCTAAGTCATCTCTTTTGGATAAACATTCAAAAGGTAGAAAAAGAGGAAGCTGCTGTCCAGACAGAGGGAACCAACATGTCAAAAGGCATGAAAAATCATGGCGCCCTTGGAGAACCACAGTTTGTACCATAAATTGTCTAAAGTGTAAGGTTTATATATGAGCCAAGAAGGAGATGATCTTGGGAATAATGATGGTCATAAGATGAAGAGTTTTGCATACTATGCTGAGATTTGACCTTATAGATGATAAAAATATTGAAATAATTTAAGCAAGGATGTGACAAACAGATTTGTATTTTAGAAGAGTTATTTTTATCGAATATGGAGAATAGATTAGGTGACTTAAGACTGGAAAAATAATAATGTACATACAAGTTGTAGATGAAGTTATGAGTGAGAAGACAGCTAAAGACACAGCACAAGGAAAAAAACAAAAAAGAGGTATCTTTAAAAAAAATACAGTAATTTCAAGAATAGAATCATCAACAGGATCAAGCATTACAGAAAGGACAGAAAAGACAAAATAAGGATTGAAAACATTATATTGGAATTGGAATAATAATCCCAAAAGAGTGGCAGGAGAAACCAGACTGGACGGTTCTGAAATCTGTATGAAAAGAAGCATTTTAGACAGGTGTGAGGACTACTCTTTAAGCAATGAATAAATGAATGAATGAATGAATGAATGAATGATTCATTTTAGTAGTCTTTATTCCTATGAATTTTTAACTTGTTGATTTAGCAAATATCCATGCCAGTAGCTGCTTTAGACGTTGGGGATATAACATGAACAACAAAAAGCCCCAGCCCTAAAACCTTAAAGAACTTGATAATATAACCGGTAAAAAGCTCTTCGGTGTCTCTGTAATGCAGTTTGCTAAGTAAAAACAGTAGTTACTTGGGCTAATAATCTTTCTGAGAAAGAAACTAACAGGGAGTAACTTAGGTCCTAACGTGTTGCAGTCCATTATCTCTCAGCAATGTGGCAATTACATTTTTATGCATTAAGTGGAAGAGGCATGTATCTGCAGTTAAACTTTTATGCATCACTATTTACAAAAGTGGAATAAATATCCATCAATGACATCATGTATACAAGAACATCCATCAAGTGTTAGAAAAAGGAAAGGAATATCTGTGATTAATTGTTTATTCTTCAATTCATCAAGTGATAAAATAAATATGCTTCAGTTTAACTGCTGACACATTCAGAGTAAGGAGTGGGATATTTGTTGGTTCAAATTGCGTATGTTACTAATTTCAAGAGCGAAATAAAAATCCATCAATGACATACCAAGTAACTGGAAATGCTTCGGAGGATTTGTCCAGAGATTTTATTTACCCAAATTGCCTTCTCAGAACTTGTTGTCACATCAAAAAAATCTGCCCTGATTTGTTGATACATCGAGTTCTGTAGGGAACTAGTTATGGGTCAAAGATTTGCACAACTGTTTATATGACATATGACAGCAAGCCTAATACAGTCCAAGTGCTATCGTGTTATTTATAAGTAACTTTACAGAAAACTCTATCATCAACAAATGTTGGTATTAATGTTAGAAGGGTTTTATTAATTAGATACCAAAATATGGTTTGAATTTTTGTAGAGGATCTGTCCACTTTACCTATACACTATGATTGGACAATATTTTACTCAGTTCTTTTGCTCTCTAAATTACATTGTTATGGGTGACATATGTTACACTGAAAAGTGTACGGTTCCTCAAATATGTTCAATAGTACAAAGCTTTATAATATTTGCAGTCCACTCCTGGAACACTTGCAATCATACCAACACTATTATTTCAAAACTTTATCTTGCTTTACATGATCAATAGTGTATAGAATGGATATCTTAGAAATACAAGTTGCTGAGGACTGAAACTGGACCAAAACATAAATGTTTACCAATTATCTACTGTGGAATAACTGAACAATATTAAATAAAATGAGATTATTTATTACAAATACACATTGATATTTGACTAAGTGTAAGATGACTTGATGTCCAAGCCTCCATGCTATTTTTTTTTTAATTTGGATAAAAGAAAAAGTATTTTAAATATCCAGTTGGATTGAGGACCAACATAAACTGCGCATGCTCTGTCTCATAAAAATAGGAAACAAATTATCAAATCCAACTATTACTTGCTCTTTACTTTGATAATACAACTGTGAAAATGTAAATTATTTTTTTGTTCACAATCTCTTAAGAATCATTAGAACCAAAAGACTAACTTCTCTGAATGACTGTTTTTATCACATTGCAGGAATTGGTAGGGGAGATCCATTTCATTAAGAAGGAATTTTCATTTTGTCCTTTATAGAATAATTCAAATAAAAGCCATTAATGATTGAAATTGTTTTTAAAAGTCAAGGTGAAGTTAAAAATCTCTTCTTCCTTGCTCCCCATTTTCTCAGAAATCCATCAAGATTCCAACTTCAAAGCTGTCTAATTAGGAGCATAATATTCAGATCCCACTTGAGAGGCAAAAAAGAAAGTAATATACAAAAGAAGGAAAGACACTGTAATCACTGTTTCCCAACCTTTTTCAGTTCACAGCGGGCAAGAATATTTGCATGGTACACTGAATACACTGATAAAGTGCTTACAGTTAAGAGCAACCAGTCAAGATTCAAATTCTAGGGATAAACCCTTTAATTGTCCTGACTTGGGGTTAAGTGCACTTTGACCAGGAGGAGAATAGGATGTTTACTTTGAAGGCTCACCAAGATTTAATCTAATAGGAGAAGAGTTCCCTAAAGTAAAATCAGGGTGCTTCTAAAATTAACAACTAAAAGAAGCATAGATGCCACAGAAGGAATGATGTTGTTAGAAATATAGCACATATATATTATTTCCATTTTAGAAATTTAAAAAACATATACATACACATACGCAGACAAGACACACACTCATTTACACACATACGTATATGTGTTGTCCATATTCATAGTTTTAGCAAGTGATTAGAAGGTAAAAAGTTAGGAATATGTTTACTATAGCTATATATATACTTTTGGGTTTTTTGGCTGGTTTTTTTTGTTTGTTTTTGACTGGAGTGTAATTGCTTTACAATGTTGTGTTAGTTTCTGCTGTACAATGAAGTGAGTCAGCTATTTTAAAACTGACTATATGCTTTCAAAAATGAACAAATTTAATATGGATATAGAAATAGACATAAATATAGGTATAGATGAACAAATGCCTGTGCTCATTGTAATGATAATTATTTCTCCTGCTTCTGTGAAATCGGCATGTTCAGCAGGGAATAGAAGTTTCATTAATTTTAAGACATGCTCTTTAAAAAAAGAAACAGAGGGTGAATCCAGTAATTGCTAAATTGTGCCAAAAGAAAAGACCAGTAGCAGTTAAGTGGCTAGTTTTTATTTACATGCTTCAAGATTAATATAATAGCTCTAACATATATTTTCCCTTGTATAACATCTATTTTATAAAAATACACTAATTCCTTTGGAAAATAACATGAAATCTCTGCTTATATTCACCAAGTGACTAATATTCAGTTTGTTGTTCCATGTCCAATAATTTTGTTTAACAAACTAGGTCTTTAGAAAGCAGTTAAATAAGATGGCATCATTCCCATTTAATCATGACTTCCTTTTTACTTCAATACTCTAAGAAAAGGGCAGGAGTGAGGGAGAAAAAAGCTAGCAATGAGCAAACAGACTAAGATATATGGTAACAATGTTGCTTCAACAGGCTACTCGCCAAAACAAATTTCTCTTTTATCTGAAGAACTATGTAGCTGGGCTTTCCTAAAATCCTGACCCTCTCTTTCAGCAGGCAGAAAGGGACATAAGTTTATATTTAAAAATTCCCATATTGAAAACTTCACAAGTTCATTATTCATCTATTCCCAAAGACAGATACCTTTTCATTGTGAAGGCATGTAAATAAAAGCTTATATTTTTACATGAAGCAGTCAAAAACTTTTGTCCTTATTGTATAGCCCTGAAAGAGGAAATTAAGATAGATACCATTGTTCTGTGAAGCCATCTGAACTAGTAGACCCGGGTATATAAAACTGCTTAGGTATCAAGTTTATGAGGCTACCAACATGGGTACATGTAACCACTATGGTTGTACATCAGAAAGAACAGAGAGGTCAAATGCTAATTGGTAATTGTAAAATGAAAATTATCTAGGTTTATAAGTGATGTATGTATGTATATATTTTGTTGACTTTTTTCTTCCAGCTTTATTGAGATATAATTGACAATTGGCACTGTATTAGTTTAAAGTGTACAGCAAAATGATTTAACTTCCATACATCAGGAAATGATACCACAGTAGGTTTTGTGAACATTCGTCATCTCATATAGATACAAAAATAAAGAAATAGAAGAAAACCCTTTTTCCTTGTGATGAGAACTCTTAGGATTTACTGTCAACAACTTTCATATATAACATAAAGCAGTGTTAATTACATTTATCATGTTGTACGTTACATCCCTAGTACTTATTTATCTTATAACTAGTTTATACTTGGCTTTATAAACATTTTAGATCAACTATCGTCTGTTGTAACTCATAAATTGAATAGCTCAATGAACATTTGAATCACATACAAAGTGAACACAAAGGTGACCTCAGGTAGGCACACAGTTTTCTTTTTTTTTGTTATCCATTACTCAGGGTCTTGGGATGGTGATCTCAATAATGATACTCCAAAAATGCCTTGCATAAAAGTTAATATAATGAACCTGAATTGAAATTGGATTTTGTTCTACACAAGGACTACTTCAGGGGAGAGGACATAAAATGGGGCTTAATATCACTTAATAAGTATATATGTTTTTCTAAAATAAAGTATAAGATTAAGGCCAGATGGATGACACTTTTAACAACTATGGACAGCTGCAGCAGAAGGCAGATGTTAGACTACCCACATGGCTCTAATTTTAAGAATGCATATTAGATTTCTTTTTTCTTTCTTTTTTTAAAGAAAACATATTTTAAAATCTCACATTTAATCTCTTCTTCCACACAGGTTATAGTACAGCTCAGACGTGATACATATTTCTCTTCAGATGCTACTAATATTGTGCTATTTAAGTAGATTTTCTGACAGATAGTCCTTTTTTGGAGCAGAACTGTTTTCTAATCTTAATGCTAGTATTTTTAAAAAAATGTATTTTCGCTACTTAAAAACACTCATTGCTTGCTCAAGTCTTTGAGTACCTCTAATTTTATTGCACTATAAAAGAAAATGTTTTTACTATAGCAAAAGTCAACAGTCACTATACTTTTAAGAGAAGCAGGGCATAAAGTCTAATCCTGATTTTATTGATGGTTTGAGAAGTAAAATGAATTCTTCTTGAAAAATAATATGAAGTCTCTCTGACTCACATCCTTCATTTTTCAGCTGAAATTAAATTTCTTCTTGGATTAAATGAGCAATATAGATTTTATATATGTGAGATATAATTGGGGCAGTAATACTCACTGAACAATTAATCTTTTATTTTTCATTGAGTTAGGTCTTGCAGTCTCTCACAGAAGCATTTTGAAATAATTGCAGTTTAGAACCTAAATTGAACATAACTTTAACCATAGTTCAAAACAGTGAAAGGATTGAAATAGTTAGAAAGAGCTTACATTTGGGAAAACTTATTTTCCCACAGCATACTTAATCATTTTTTCACTTTTAGCTGTAACTGTTATTTGTTCATCATATTCAACATTTAACCTTATGGTATGTCATTCCCTTTAACATCTTTATGAAACATTTTTTTAAATTTCATTTAGAAAAAAACTTTTTTGGGGGCAGATTTGACTGTTTATATATTGTCAGACCAACATGCGGTATCGTCTTCCATTCTCCCTATCACATTGACGGTCTTCACTGCTTCTCCCTTTCCTCATCCACTCGTGTGCTGTATTCCTCAGATATTCTGAAAAGTCTTTCTCATCTACTCTCAACCCCATCTCACAAACACACAAACATACTCCTTGGAATTAGGGTCTTCCTTCTTTCTCAATAGTTCCATCAACATTTATTAGTCTGGTTTTATATATCCTTTCAGGACTTTGAGTACACCTTCTAATGTGATAAATGGAGGGGTTACCGTAAGATACAATCTGTCCCTTTTTAAAAAGTCAGATATATTTGAATGGTGAGTGACACACAAACAATAGATTAATCTCAAATTTTAATTTTGTTCTTTTATAAAGTGAGGCTCTTTAAGACTAAATCAGACAGTAATGGTTATTTTTTAATCAATAAAGCATTTATTGAACATTTACATTTAGTCAAGTACTGGAATAAATAGTGAACACAAAATGATGGATAGGTGCCCTGATTTAAGAAACTCATGCTTTAGTATGGAGATCAATATGCTTAAAAGATTTATAAGGCAAAGTGAGTTATGTTTCTTTCTTACTTCTGCTTCCTGATATGGTTTATTTGCTAATTATTCACAAAGTAATCTTGAATGTGAAACTTTTCTTCATTTCTCCCATTCCTTACATAATTTGGTGCTCCTTGCCTTGTGCTTTATGACACTTTTTTACTTTACCACTTACCACAGTCCCATAAATATCTGTGTTTAATTTACATGACCCTCTTCAGGAATTGTGGCTACTTTGTCTTACTCGTGTTTGTATTCAGATACTGCATATGGTTCAGAAGTATGTCAAGCTTCCAATCTATGTGGTAGATGAAATTACCTTGGTTAATTTCATGCTCTAGAGCAGGAAAAAAGTTAAACATAATAAAAATAAGAATTAATTTGGAAGGAAAGAATAGCAACATAATCTATTCTCAAATGTTATAGTTTTTGTTTTTTGTTTTTTTAAATTGGTATAGGCTATTTAGCCATTTGTTTCAAAAGTCAAGAGTAGCAGGAGTGGTGATATCCTTTGGGATAAATTTCTAACCAAAAAATATGGGGAATGGAATCCTCTAAAACTGAGTAAAAGACTGATGGGCAATCTGAGCACAAAAATTATATTCAATATCATACATTTCTAATAAAGACAATCAAAAGATATATTTTCCCTAGCTGGTTGAAAAGTTCTTGGGAGATTAGGAGAAAATAAATACTTAGATTGATGTAGAGGTGAAGAATTAGTACAGAGAATATGAGGATATTTTATGATGGTTGGAAATCATGATGAAATCCTGAGTGCAATTCTGAGGGAATGGATAAAATTACTGTTTATTTAGTTTTGACGTGTAGAATATGAAGTGAAACCAAACAAAAAATGGTATAAAGACTGGAGGAATATGAAGGCATCAAGTAAATATAGATATAATAACATAGATATGTCTGAATAGAAACTTGGGATTTTTATACAGGTGTAGTGCTCTGGTCTGAATGTTTGTGCCCCCCCTTCTCAATCCATATGTTGAATCTTAATGCCCAATGTGATGGTATTAGAAGGTAAGGCCTTTGGATGGGGTTTAGGTCATGAGGGCCAAACCCTCATGAATGAGATTAGTGCCCTTATATAAGACATCTGAGAGAGCTCCTTTGCCCTTTCTTCCATATGAGGATACAATGAGAAGTCTGCAACCTGAAAGATGGCCTTCACCCAGCCCTGTTGGCACTTTAATCCCAGACTTTCAGTATCCAGAATTGTGAGAAATAAATTTCTGTTGTTTATAAACTACTCAGTCTGTGGTATTTTGATACAGCAACCTGAATAGACTAAGTCATAGGTGTTTTGGTCACAGTGGAATTTTATAATTTATCAAGTGGAGCAGAGCATGTGCTTTCAGGATCATGGTGGACTAGATTATCTGGAACATCCTCTTACTGCAAAACAACTAGACCTAGACTGAAATGTTTCAAATGTATTTCTTAACACTTAGGAATTTAAAGACAATCTTCATAGATTGCCAACTAACTCTTTTCCCCTCCCCACACACATTCAGTGGAGGAAAACAAACAAACAAACAGAAACTTGATCCAAAACCTGACCTTAAAAGTTAAATTTGGGACCAGTGAGAGAACCGGTAGGAGCAGAATTTTTCTCAGAGCAAATACCAGTGATAACTCTTTGGCAGAGGTTGTAAGCCTTGGACAGACTAGGAGGGCTAAAACTCAGATGCCCTCATTAAGCCACAATTTTAAAAGGATCTGGAGTGACTCAGGGCTGATAGAGTCCTCGGAATCAGGCAAAATCAGCCACAAACCTCACAAATAAATATAAACTGACAATCAAAGGCCACAACCATCCACGAAGATAAAGCATCATGAAAGTTTTGTCAGCAGTAATGACAACCACCTTGGAACTCCAAGTTTTACAAATGTTAGAATTGATAGTGGCAGCATATTGGATAACTATGTTTGAAAAGAAAAAGGAGACACAGAATGAATTCATAAACTTAAGTATGCTATAAAAAATTTTCTTTAATGACCAGGCAATCTTAAAATCAACTAATAAATTTTCAAGAATGAAACATGATCATTGAAACAAAACACAAAATGAATGAATTTAATAACAGAACAAAAATGAAGAATAAATTGAAGAACAGAAATATCTAGCTGAAGATAATTTTTTGAAATGTCAGCCAAAAGAGAAAAATAAGTTAAATACATGAAAGATAATTTAAGATATATAGTGGCTAGAATGAACATATGTTTAATTATAGTTCCAGAATACAAGTCTGCAGAGAATTGAGGCAAGGCAAAACTTGAGGACAAAATGGCTGAGAATTTCCTAATACAGAAATACGATAATATTGTCAGGAAGCACAATATATCAAAATGGACATTAATTTTTTTAAAGTCCACCATTGGACGCAGCATACCAACATTTCACAAGAAAAAGCAATTTTAAAAGTAGGGAGAGACAAAATATTGATGCACCTACCAAAAAAGTAAATATTAAATTAACAACAGACTTCCAAATAATAACAATGCTATCCCAAAATAATAGAATTAATTTTCTAGAGTACTGAGTGAAAATAATCATCTCACTAGATTTTTTACCCTGTCAAGAAATGGATTGTTTTTTCAGTGGTGATGGTGAACACACCTGTTGTAAACCAAGTCTCCATCTAAAAACAATTGGAAAATATTTTTTAAGGAAAGCTGTTTGTAGGCATTGGAAAACCACCAAGAGAACAAGGACTTATGGGGATAAGATTGAAGAAAAGGAAAGTATAAGTTGATTAGTCCAATATTTGGATCTACTTTCCCTTGAACCATTTGCTGATTCTCAGGCTAAAAGGCTAAGAGAGTAAACAGAAGTTCTGCAGTTGTCTAGGGCTGGGAAGGAAAAAAAAATAATGATCTAAGCCTATCAAGATCCAGTTGTTCTTCCAGAATTTTATTGCAAATATCTATTTCCAGGGATATAAAAATAGCTGTATAAAGATATTTGAAGCTGTTCACACCAACATTACTTGTAACTGTAATTTTAATTGTAAACAAAACAAAACAAAACAAAAACCCAAGGAAACAAAAAATTGGAAAAATATAAAATGCCTATCAAAGAGAATGATTAAATTAATTACAGTTGTTATTGTCTACCCTGATATACCAACCTGTCTATAGTCTACAGTCTACCCTGATGTACCAACAAGTGTTTTGGGGTATTTTTATGTCTGAGACATTGTGCTAATTGCTTTATACAGTAGATGTATTTCCCCCCGTTTTGTAGATGTGCACAATGCGGCTTAAATAGATTAGATTACTATTCTCAGGCAAACCTTCTTGTTAACTTCAAAGCGTTGCTATAATCCACTCTACTATTCTTTCCTATATTATTATAGGGAGAAAAATATCTGTGATGGAATATTATAAAATATTAACTGTGGTTATATTAAGATGTTTAGATGGTAAATGATTTGTAATTTTGTCTTTATGTTGCATTATTTATTTTACTCTGAAAAAAATTTTTTAAGTAGTGCAAGCCTTATCTCTTACCATGCTTTTGTGTTTCTTGAGAACAGGATCTATGTTAGAAGTGTCTTTTGTATTCCTCAGAAGGAACTGAAAATAAGATTAAATTCATATTAAGCATTTGATAAATATTCATTGAATAACAATATTAATAAAAAATTTTCATGACAAGACAAAATCAACTAACTGTACACTGGAGCAAACAAAAAGAGCTCATGGCTATACAGTTAGAGACCTGGCCTGATTTTTATAACTGAATGATTTGTAATGATTCCTCATTGATAATGCAGGTGGAAATGAAAACCATTTATCAAAAACACCTTAGGGCATCACCATCAATTTAATATAATTAAGTATAGAATATTTCCAGAAGGTAACAAATCTAATCAGTGTTTTCATATATAAGCTAGGTAATTAGATGTCATATATCAACAGCTCAAGAAATATTTGTTAGGTGTGTATTATACATTACTCCCTATGCTTTAGCTGGAGGATGAAATGATGAATAAGTCATTGTCTTTCTCTTCGAGAAATTTACAAGGAATATAAGCATGTAAAATTATGTATACATACTATAATAGTCATAAATCTAAGGATATGCAATATGTTTGAAGATGTGGTCATTAATTCTATCAGCAGTGAAAGGTCCAGACAGGAGAGTTAGGAAAGACTTGGCATCAGAAGTGATGTTAAGAGATGGAGGCATAAATGACTAGCTTTGTAACAAGAATTACTACAAGCATTTGTCCATTAATGGAGAATAAAATGTTAAGAGACAGAGGCATAAAATGACTAGGTTCAAGCAAGAACATGAAATTGAAGGACAAACTCTATCATTTATAATATTAAGGGATATCTATATGTCTAAATAGCAATACATGAGGAAAGACAGGAACAGAGAGGATGCTTATGACTAAAGATCTCAGAAGGAAGCTACCCATAGTTCTCAAGTAGAGGTCCCACCTTTTTAGAAGAAATGGAAACAATGTGTGTGGAGTTATATTAGGAGCTTCCCTGGATCCAGTTTATCATCAAGGAGGAGCAGGGGAGGCTGGACTGCATTGCTGATCACAAACACATACCATATTTCCAGAAAACAATCTTTTGGTGAGCCAGAGTGAAGAACAAAATGAACGTTGCTTTTTAAGGATTTTTATGTCTTCAGAAATCTATTAGACAAGAAAAAGCAAAGACAAAGAAAAAAAAAAAATACCCATGAAACTTTGTGCCATAAGAAAGAGATATTCTGAAGCATGGAAACCCTACCCCAACAGGAACATCCTGTAAAATAACTGCTCTAGGTCACTGCATTCAAAAAATACATAATAATTTAAAAGAAATAGCACAGAATCTATACAAAGATAATTCCATGTAAAATAAAATTGGAAAGAGAGAAGGAAGGAAGGAAGAGCAGGCCAGGAAAGCTTCCAAGTAAAAATACTACCATGGGACATAGACTTTTACATAGAAATCAAAAGTAGAAAAGGCACCTCCGTCATCTCAATGCAGAGATTCAAGAATTTTGCAGACTAAAAGGCAAGATAATAGAATTAAAAACTAGCACAATTGAAAAATAAATTCATTTAGAAAAGAAGGCCTCATTGATGGCTGTACAAAAGAGATAGGCACTGCTAAAAAGTAATAAAGGGGACTTCCCTGGTGGCGCAGTAGTTAAGAATCCACCTGCCAATGCAGAGGACATGGGTTCAAGCCCTGTTCCAGGAAGATCCCACGTGCCGTGGAGCAACTAAGCCCATGTGCCACAACTACTGAGCCCATGCTCTAGAGTTTGTGAGCCACGGCTACTGAGCCCACGTGCCACGACTACTAAAGCCCAAGCACTTAGAGCCCATGCTCCGCAACAAGAGAAGCCACCGCAATAAGCCCACGCACCACAACAAAGAGCAGTCCCCACTCACCGCAACTAGAGAAAGCCCATGTGCAGCAATGAAGACCCAACACAGCCAAAAGTAAATAAATAAAATAAATTAAAAAAAAAAACTAATAAAGGACATTGAGGTCAGGATTAAGAAAAGTGAACAAAATAAAGTAGAAAATGAAGATTAGGAAACAAATCAATAGACGCAAAAAACTTATAAAGGAGATCCAAAATATGCATACTTTTTTGTCTTTGTAAAAAAAAAAAAAAAAAAAAAAACCTAATAGATTTAAATACAATAAGAAAACTTTCCAGTGCCCAATAAATACTTGAATCTATAGTTTGAAGTGGGAAACCATATTCTAGGAGAAAAAATACGGACAAAATTATTAACACCCACATATAAAAAAGGGATAAAGAAAGAACTCTTCAGGTATTTAAACAAAATGTCATATTAGCTACAAGTGTGATCTCTGATTTCCCCACAGAAACATCCAGTACTTGACAACACTGGAATAATGACTATCAAGTGCTCTAGGAAAAAGAGAACTGTACGACAATTGCATATACCCAGCTAAACTTTGGTTCCAATGTAGAATTGAGAGTTCAATGGGTTTTAACTCAGGTGGGACTTTCTTGAAACCGCTCCTAGAGCACTAACTAAAATGCTAAAAAGTGAATCAGAAAACTATATCAAAAAGACTGCTGGTGAACAGTGATTCCATTTAACTGCTTAATTAAAGCTAAAAAAAAAGTGTAGGTGAAACAAATTTGAATTCCCTGTGACCACCACACTATAAGGAATGTAAGCCATCTAGAGAGGCCATATGTAGTTCTGGTCCACAGTTCCAGGTGAGGTCTCAGGGAGTACTCAGCATCAACCACCAGATGTATGTGGACACCTCAAAATGTTTCCAGTTCCCAGCTGGCAAATCAGTCCCAACCACTGAGTGTTCTCAGGTGAGATATTGTATATATGAAGACATCCTATTAAAATTCCTGACCCACAGAACCTATGAACTTAACAAAATGGTTGTTTAATACCACTAAGATTGTAGTGATTTGCCATGAATCAGTAGTAACTGAAATAGCATTAACCATTATCCTGAAATTTTACGTTCCCAAACAGTAAAAGTAACACACACAAGAAAATATAGAATATATTGTGAAAGGTTTAGAAATATAAATAATGATTTATATCTGTCAAAATTAACAAATAGGTCATTGTTATACTTAAATTATGCCTCATTAAAAATAAAACATAACTAAAAATCACAGAATTAAAGATATATACTTGTAAGTGAGCCAAATTCACCTATTAGATTCAACTATTATATATGTATAATGGCATGATAGTCAAATGTTCGGTATTCAAATATTTTTTAAATGAAACCCCTCTATATAAGTTGTTATAAATGATTTCCAAAAATTATTTAAAATACAGAATAGTAGGCTTTGTAGTCTACTACTTGTTTTAAAACAAAACAAAACATTAACAAAACCCCCCAAATATGTTTATATACAAAGTATATCTTCGAAAAAAATACATAAATGATAACACTGGTTTCTTGCAGTGGGGCAAATCGGGTAAATAAAGTAAATGAAAGGGAGGTTTACTTCTTAATGCATGTTCTTTTGTATCTCTTGTGTTGTTATTATGTGCATTTGCTTGTTCCAAAAAAAAAAAAGCTATTTAAAAAATAATCAATTCAGACTTACCTTGAGGAGATTATTAAGTTCTACAAAAGGAAATTAATTAATGGAACAATTAAAGAAGAGGATTACCTATTTAGCAAAAGTGAGTAAATTATTCATTGGAAGTGAAATTCAATATGTAACCCATTCTATTTAATTTGATTGGTTAGTCTCTTCCAATATGTACTTATTTAAATTTACTTTCTGCAGGAAGACTCACTGGTTGCTGTCTAAAAGAATGAATAAAATTTTTACTCAGTTACCTTCGAATTAATTCTATGAGTGTCTTCAACAACTGAAGTTGAAAAAAATCTTGACCCTTCAAGAATAATCCATCTTTCAAATATAGTTTTATGAATGAATGTCCTGCTGATATTAGCATCACAGATTCATATGTACAGAGGGCTATGCACTATTAATGGGGGTGTTTCATAAATAACTAAAAGTATGCTTTCTCTGATGTCATTAAGAAAGTCTTGTAATCTAAAATAATTCTTAATTTGTTAGAACATACTTTCAGGAATTTATGAATGCAAGCAAATATAACATAACATAACATAACATAACATAGACAACATAGTATGAATAATGGTTTCATTTTGCTGAAGTATATAATCTGAGAATTCTTGAAAATCCAGAATTTTAACTTTATTTTAAATGCAGTAGCTCTGAGACATTCTTGCCATGGTCATATAACTTTGTACATAATCTATAATCCTTTCTGCCTGTAACACACTAATCATTGCAGATTTATGATGCGAAAGATAATTTAGATAGCTTGCTCTTCAATTCACTGGGATAGAAAAACATTTTTGATACATCAATAATCAGATGCCATGTAAGGCACTTAATTGAATTTTTTGAATGACAGAACAGAAGAAATGGAGTATTCTACAAAGGACAAATAGATACTAACTTTATATTTACTTTGGGATTTAACAAAGCTCAAGATGACTATTTTCCTTTAACTAGATTCATTTTCTTCATTTCTTACATAATTAGCTAAAGCCAAATAACTAATAGGTATATTTTAGGGGTTGTGAGAAGATAATTTTCTTTAGTAAGATAAAATTTTTCTTTAAATAATATGAAACTCTTCCTGGTGCTCAGTGAAAATATTTTCTTTCATGCAAGATATTTTCTCATAAAGGAATTTTTTCTTTCTTATTATTTCTAACATTTTCCACATGTGTTAAGATATACACTAATGTGAAGGAACATGTGTTCATGATTAATATTAATTAAATTATGAAGAAAAATTTCTACACAATGTATACTGACAGTCTCATCTGTACAGGAATTATACCTTTACCTGATTAATTAAAACCAGTCTTATTTGTGAAACCTAGCACTGCTTCTCTCTTCTATATCAAGTGTGAATCTCAACTTTTTTTTCCTTTTCTTTCATTTGAATATTTAGAAAATGTTCAATTTTCTCCTCCTCATTCTGAAAGCTTTCTTCCAACAAACCTGCCAACTATTCTTTTTTTTTCCCTCTAACTATATCGTATTTTCCCAAATCTGATTCTATAATGGCTGTAGTTACATAACAACTACAATAACTTCCTGCCACAACATTTTATTACAATGGTCTTTTACATTTATGACTCATGCCTATATTAGGCTCCTCAAGAGCACATTTTTTTTTCTTTTGTGCTTGACACGTTCCATTTTTAATTCTCCATTGTAAACTCTCAGTTTGAAAAAAATAATATAAAATAAAAAATATTTAAAATATTATACCAATGTAACACTGTCATCACTTTTGGCATGTCACCTATCTGTCATCCATTCTTCTTGTATTAAAACTTTTAATTTAAAATAAGTCTACAAAATAGCACATCGGATATGTATATTCTTTTATTATAAAAAATAAATAAGTAGCTAAAAGACACTTCTATTAGTAAGATGGATAAGAGGAAGTAATGCTGAGAGAAGGAAACTGAATGCTTTAAAATACATGGCTTTTTTGAGGCTGACATTTTAATAATACTTCTTTGGAGTTGCATTGTCCCCATTTTCTTTACAATTCCCATAAAGAGAGATTATTATCCTAATTAGAGCTGTTAGATGTTAGAAGAGAAAAATGTGTGAGCAAGCTCTTTCTTTTTCTTCTCCCAAGGAAAGTAAGTCTTCTAAGTTATGAAGATAAACTCAGTAAAATTCTTCATAGAAAAGAAAATTTTACTTCCCTTAGAAACAATTTGGGTCTCTACCATGAAATTCAGAATTGATAAACCTGTATAACACTTCATGTTTAAAAACTCTTTTGGCTGAAGCTCTTTGGAAATTATTTCCTATTGAGCCAGTCCTTGAAAATGGATGTATTTTCTAGTGTTCACTGTATTTAAATATATGACCCACAGTGAGAGGCAAACAAAAGTACTAGTATTCAAACCTAAGGAGTGAACATACTTTAATTAAGCACTCTCAACTTTTTAAATTTTCCAGTGCAATTCACTACAAACACTATGTAAATATATATTAAATTATATCATACCTGGCTGTTAATTTCTCAGATCACCTCCAGGATAGTACCAAAAAGGGATCAGAACTATTTTAGATACCAAAAGTTCATTTGGACACCTTTTAAATTAATTTAAAGTTTTATTGTTTGTGCACGGCAACTGGTTTAAAATATACTAGGAATAGTTTGTTTGTTTGTTTATTAAATACAGAAAAAAAATCTTCTATGTTACCAGACCTTAAAAGACATATTTGCTCCTTTACTTCACCTTCAGTTCAAGCACAAGTCCAATCTCCCTCTGTCTCTCAAAATACCCACTGAGGCTGAAAAAAAGCTTTGAGATTTTATTTACAAACTCACAAATTTTTCTGTAGTATGTGAGCAAATATGAAGATAAGATAAATGGTCTCAAACAAAAAATAAAATGCACTGACTAGTGAAATAAATGAAAATAAAAATTAAGACAGGCACAGTAAACATTTTTTTTAAAGCAGTAATGCAAAAAAGTCAGTATCTTCTTTTAGCCATCAAGCATCTTCCTCTTCACTATAGTTTTTAATAATATATATATATTTTTAATTTATTCATTAGTCAATTTATTCCTTTATTCAACCATTAGATACTTGGGGCCAAATGACATCAGGCAGTGTGCTACATATGCAGGGCTAATCGAGAAACACTCGTGATGTTTCTCAAAGAGCCAACCATCTAGTAGATTTCATTTATTAAATTTTGATCATTATGAAATCTTACAGGTTAGACTTAACACTCAAATTGTTTGACCAAATAATTTTCCACCATTCAAATGTGGTAGTCTTTGTTCTTTTGCATGATTGATAAATAATACAATTTTTTTCACCTTTGAAAAAAAAGATTCAAGTTGCAAATATATAAATATGCACTTTTTTCTTTACCATGCATTGCTTAGTAAAGAAAACCAATGTTTATTGACTTTGGCTTCTGCCACATACTTATTATATTATTGCATTCAATATACATTCAGCACATTTTTTAAATTTTTATTTATTTAAAAGATTTTAACTCATTTTTTTGCTATAGTTGATTTTTTCATTTTTTTAATTAAATTTTTTATTGACATATGGTTGATTTACAATGTTCTGTTAGTTTCTGCTGTACAGCAAAGTGAGTCAGTTATACATACACATATATCCACTCTTTTTTAGATTCTATTCCCATATAGGTCATTACAGAGTATTGGATAGAGTTCCCTGTGCTATACAGTAGGTTCTTATTAGTTATCTATTTTATACATAGTAATGTGTATATGTCAATCCCTATCTCCCAATTTATACTTCTCTCCCCTTTCCCCCTTGGTAACCGTAGTTTGTTTTCTACATCTGTGACTCAATTTCTGTTTTATAAATAGGTTCATTTATACCATTATTTTAGATTCCACGTATAAGCTGTATCATGTGATATTTGTCTTTCTCCGTCTGACTTACTTCACTCTGTTTGACAACCTCTAGGTCCATCCATGTCACTGCAAATGGCATTATTTCATTCTTTTTTATGGCTGATATTCCATTGTATATACGTACCCCATCTTCTTTATCTATTCCTCTACTGATGGACATTTAGGTTGTTTCCATGTCCTGGCTAGTGCTGCAATGAACATTGGGGTGCATATGTCCTTCTGAATTACGGTTTTCTCAGGGTATATGCCCAGTAGTGGGATTGTTGGGTCTTATGGTAGCTCTATTTTTAGTTTTTTAAAAGAAAACCATCAACAAAACAAAAAGAAAACCCACAGGATGGGAGAAAATAATTACAAATGAAGCAACTGACAAGGGATTAATCTCCAAAATATACAAACAGCTCATGCAGCTCAGTATTAAAAAAACAAACAACCCAATCAAAAAATGGGTGGAAGATCTAAATAGACATTTCTCCAAAGAAGACATCCAGATGGCCAAGAGGCACATGAAAAGATGCTCAACATCACTAATTATTAGAGAAGTGCAAATCAAAACTACAATGAGGTATCACCTCACACTGGCCATCATCAAAACGTCTACAAACAATAAATGCTGGAGAGGGTGTGGAGAAAAAGGAACTCTCCTACACTGTTGGTGGGAATGTAAATTGGTACAGCCACTATGGAGAACAGTATGGAGATTCCTTAAAAAGCATTCAACACATTTTTATACATCCCATTTTCCTTCAGGTACTTATCCAGGCCATAGGTGTTTATATGTGTAGTTGGAAAAAAAAAATAGTATGTGCCTTCAAAGAGACTCAAATTTAAACCTTGCAGATGACTATATTCTAAGTGAAGAAACAAATATAAAAATACTACAATAATTTATGTGACTTATCATAGTGAAGATATATACAGAATGCAATAGGAACTTAGTGTGTCCAAGTAGCTCTGAGGGAGTCAGAGCAGGCTTCAGAGAGTGACTGATGCTTGAGATGACTCTTAAAAGATAAAATTTGAGTGTATCAAGTGGATAGAGTAGTGCATTCCGGGGAGAGAGATGGACACTTGTGGAGTTACGGCCTAAAATGATTCTTCAGCATTCCCAGTGATTGTGTCAACACCTATTTTCCTGTATTATGTCTCTTTAAGATAGCTAGAATGGTTTATGTTTCTTGAAAATGAAACTTAATCTAATATTCCAGACCCAGCACATGTTATCCATAGATTTAGAGGTATGATATAATCAGAGAATGACATGGAGTTATTGATAATTAGAAGACAAGGCCACATGAAGAAGCAGAAGTAGCCCTTTGAATATGATGTAAAATCGTGAAGGAACGTGTACACTAAGAATGAAAACTTAGACTTTATAGTAGGTGATAGAATGTCATTGGTGCAAGTCAAACATTTCAGTAACATACACAAAGATGCATTTAAGAATAAGACTTTGGAAGTGGCACTGTAGATTTTCTGAAGAGATAGAAACCTAGAAATCTGGTATGAAGACCAGCTATCATAACTATTCTGAAACAGGAAATGAAAATAAGCTCAAAATGGTTAAAGGCCTAAATGTAAGACCAGAAACCATGAAACTCCTAGAGGAGAACATAGGCAGAACACACTTTGATATAAATTGTAGGAATATTTTCTTTGACCTATCTCCTAAAGCAAAGGAAAAAACAAGCAAAAATAAACAAATGGGACCTAATTAAACTTAAAAGCTTTTGCACAGCAAGGAAACGTTCGACAAAACAAAAAGTTAGCCTACTAAATGGGAGAAAATATTTGCAAGTGATATGACCAATAAGGGGTTAAAATCTAAAGTATACAAATGACTCATACAACTCAACATCAAGAAGAAAAAAAAAAAGCCCAATTAAAAAAATGGGCAGAAGACCTGAACAGACATTTTTCCAAAGAGAAAATGCAGATGGCCAACAGGCACATGAGAAGACGATCAACATTACTAATCATCAGGAAAATGCAAATCAAACCACAATGAGTTATACCTCACACCTGTCAGAATGGCCATCATCAAAAAGAACACAAATAACAAATGTTGTTGAGGATGTGGAGCAAAGGGAGCTCTCCTGCAATGCTGGTGGGAATGTAAACTGGTGTAGTCATTGTAGAAAAACAGTATGGAGGTTTCTCAAAAATCTAAAAATAGGACTACCATATGACCCAGCAATTTCACACCTGGGTATATATCCAACAAAACAAAAACACTAATTCAAAAAGATGCACCTCAATGTTCATAGCAGCATTATTTACAATTGCCAAGATATGGCAGCAACCTAAGTGTCCATCAACAGATGAATGGATAAAGAAGATGTGGTACATTTACAAAATGGAATACGACTCAGCCATAAAAAATGATATTTTTCCATTTGCAACAACTTGGGTGGACTTGGAGGGTATTACGCTAAGTGAAATAAGTCAGACAGAGAAAGACAAATACTGTATGATATCACTTATATGGAGAACCTAAAAAATACAACAAACTAGTGAATATAACAAAGAAGAAGCAGACTCACAGAGAACAAACTAGTGGTTATCAGTGGGGAAAGGGGCAATATAGGGGTAGGGGATTAAGAGGTACAAACTATTACGTGTAAAATAAGCTACAAGGATATGTTTTACAACACAGGGAATATAGCCAATATTTTATAATAACTATATATGGATTATAACCTTTAAAAATTGTGAATCACTGTATTGTACACCTGCAAATCATATAATACTATAGATCAACTATACTTCAATTTTTTTAAAAAATTAAGATGGTCTGAATGATGGCACCAATGATTAGAGTAGAGAGGAGAAGGCTTTTGAGACATACATGACAATTAGAGTAATAAACAAGATGAAGTGAATATGAGTGATGAGGAAGAGGTGTATCTCTAAAGAACACTTCCACTTTCCTTCCTGGCCTGGTGAGAGTGGAAATGGTACACTTTATCTAGGTTAGAGGAAGGCAGTGGTGATTTGCCAGGAAGGACAGAGGAAGTAGTGGGTTATGGGTGTGCAACTGGGGAAGATAATGATGAGTTCAGTTTTGATAATGATTCAGTATTGATTCATGTTTTCTCTCTTACCCATGATTCATCTCAATTTTTTCTGGTCTCTCCAGTAAAGAAAAACAATGGTTCTGCCTAGGGGCAGGACAGGAATAAAGACGCAGATGTAGAGAATAGACTTGAGGACACGGGGAGGGGGAAAGGTAAGCTGGGACGAAGTGAGAGAGTGGCATGGACTTCTATATACTACCAAATGTAAAATAGATAGCTAGTGGGAAGCAGCCGCATAGCACAGGGAGATCAAATCGGTGCTCTGTGACCACCAAGAGGGGTGGGATAGGGACGATGGGAGGGAGGGAGACGCAAAAGGGAAGAGATATGGGGATATATGTATATGTATAGCTGATTCACTTTGTTATACAGCAGCTAACACACCATTGTAAAGCAATTATACTCCAATAAAGATGTTAAAAAAAAAAAAAGAAAAACAGTGGTTCTGTTCTTCAAAAAAGATATGATTTTCTTAACAACAACAACAAAAAAGGCAAATTCACAAGGACTTTAATGTCTATGTTTTAGGTGTTCAGATAAGGAGTCACTTTCCTCACCATCTGTTTCACCTGCTATCCGCATGGAATATGCTGTTCTCCATTTCAGCTACAAAGTTGCAAACACTATTTTCACAGGGGACTCTGGAACTGATGTCAGGTCTTACTGAGATTTTTACATTATGGTTCACCCTCCAAATGGAAGTAAAAGTTTTGAGGGCTATTGAACAGTAAATGTTCCCCATGTATCACATTACAAAACACAGACCTGTGTGAAAGAATTTGATGTCAACTTGCTGTGACAATGCAGTGTTCAATTGCCCAAAGAATGTCAAATTCTACACCTATAGTAAGATTTTCTAGTGCTTACACAATGAACTACATAAAACAGGCAGTGACAGACACTGTTGAAATGTTTTTTAAGGATATATTTAACTCAGCTTTTGAGATATGTTCGTCATCTTTTTCCAACAGTCTTGACTTCTTTGGTTTTATGTTACATTCAGACATATTTAAGGGTAACTATGAGATGTTTCAAAGTAAAAGAATGTCATGGAAAAAAATACAGGGTCTTTCTTTATGAATATAATCAAGCATCCACAAATCACGTGCCCATTCTATACATAAAGAATAATAAGGGGTGCTGTTAAATTTCCACTTCAGAGCACAAGGCATATTAAATTAAGAGAGATATGGAGTTCAATTTTTGCTCTGAACTTTTTTTTTTCTTTTGCCTCTCTATCAATTCATGACTTCACTTTAAAAAGCTTCACCTTGTGATTATAGCATCTTGGTCTGAAGTGCCTTCACTAATGCAGAATTCAACTTCAACACAAATATGCCAGATGCTTAGAAAGATTTTTTTAGCCCAGAGATTATCAGAGAAATGAGGTCACTCTAAAAGGGAAGATAAAATTCAATCAGTGTTCAACCAAACATGTGAAAGCAATTATGGGTAGAGGGCATCACGGAAATGAATGTTATAGTAGAAGAAAGGTTATAGGACCAGAAAGGAAAAATCAGCTTAAAATATGGAACCAAGGATGGCCATTAAAGAATGTGTGATTTGGATAAAATGTTTATATTATTTCTTCCATCCCTTTTATGTTATGTTGAAATTGTGCTGAGAAAGTATGCATTATTTTGCTAACTCAGACTATTAAAATATCATTTTACTCCAAAAACATTTCCGTAATCTGAAAGGTTATTAGAAGACATAATATAAAATCTTAAGTATCACAGCCTAGTGGGAGCTAAGTTAGTGTGTGTGTTTAATTAGAATATTTTAAAGTAACCAATAGTTATTATAACAGGTAACTGTCTTAATTTACCTCATGATTATATTAGTATGGACAATGTCAAAGATACATGTTAATTGCTACATACATGTTAGCTTAGTTTTCATTATCAGAAATAATTTAACAAATGTCAGAATACTTTTCTTCCTTTCCCATGAAGTAATGAAGACAATAAAGTGAAAGATATGTTAAATTTATTCAATTATAAATGTTTTTTGTCATAAAAGATAGGTTTGAAAAATTTGTATTTTTTTTCTAATACATATACTTTATCTTGAAGGACAAAACAGACCTTTTTATTGAATTGTAAAATAAATGGAACCAGGAATCACACATTAATGAAGAGGATTTGCTAAATTTTCAAGTCATAGATAATGGTCCATAAACTATTTCATGTCTTAGAGTAGATGAAAAGTAAAGCCTATGAAGAGGCCATTAAAGGCCTTTTAAAACATTTTAAAAACTTTTTTTCTTGAAGGAATATACAAACACAGAAGTCCACAAATCAGATCTGTACAGCCTGATTATCACAAATGAACACAACTGTGTAATCACCACAAAAGTTAGAAATGGAACATTACCAGTAGCTCCCTAAAATTCCCCTTTCCAATGTCTGTCCTTCTGTCCTACTCAAGGTAATCACTTTTCTGACTTCTCACACCATGTATTAGATTAAATATCTTTGCCTTTTGTAAACATGGAACTATACCATCTATTTTTTTTTTTTTTTTTTTTTTTTTTTGTCTCACTGCCTTTTTACTGGCTTGTATTTATTTCTGGAATGAGTCCAAGTTGCTGTATGTAGCAGCAATTTGTTCATTTTGTTGATGCATATTAATCCTTTGACTATATAAAGATTTATATACTTTTTTTTTGATGGACATATAGAATTCTATGGACTGAAGGATGCCCCCTTCCCATCATATATTGAAGCTCTAACCCTTCAGTGTGACTGTTTCTGAAGGTAGGATCTGTAGGAGGTAATTAAGGTTACATGAAGTCATTAAGGGTAGCACCCTAATCTGATAGGACTGTTGCCTTATAAGAGGAGGAGATCTCTGTCTCTGTCTCTCACTCTCTCTGCCAAGTGAGGGCACAGCAAGAAAAGAGCCATCTGCAAGCCAGGAAGAGAAGTCTCACCAGAAACCAAACCCTGCCAGTACATTGATCCTGGACTATCCAGCCTCAAGAACTCTGAGAAAATAAATTTCCATTGTTTAGGCTACCCAGTCTGTGTCATTTTGCTACGGCAACATGAACAAACTAAAACAGACATGCAGGTTGTTTCTAATTTGAGGCTATTCAAAACAATAATTTCATGGGAATTCTTGTACATTCTTGTGCTTTGGCACACGTATGCATACATTTGTTATGTATTTTTCAGAGGGTATGTGTATGCTCAGATTTAATAGATAAATTAAAAGATTATATTTTTAAACTCCCAGCATCAGTGTATGCCTGTTAACAGTTCCAGTTGATTTACATTTTAATTACAACTTGCTACTGGCAATCTCTTTAGTTTTAACTGTTTCGGTTTGTATTTCCTGGTGTCTACAGTGACTTATAGGGTGGAACACTTTTTCATGATTATTGGCTATTTTGGATATCATTTTATGTGAGGAATCTCTTTAGTCATGTAACATTTATTTTTTTCTACTGGATTGTCTTTCTCTAAATAATTTATAGTAGTTGTTAATATTATTTTTATTTCTTGGCAAATGATATATTTTCCTAAAAGTCTTCTGATATAACTTCATATATTTTAAAGTAATGGCTCTTTAAAGTAAGTACTAGTAGCTCCTAGTATTTCCTTTTATGTCAAGTGATGGCATAAAAAATAATTTATGTGTTCATTTGAGAAACTGCAAAGGCCAACGGTACCCTTAAAGTGGAGAAATTTTTCTTTATTTAGCAAAATGTCTAATGTGTAAAATGTCTAATGTGTAACCTGTGTGCTAAGCATCACAGTTTTCCCACCTGTGTGTAGATACACATCTGATATTTTATAAAAGGAGACGTCCTTTCCCAGGACTCATTTATTTCCACTTCTGCAGTCATTGTTGCCAAAGACTTATCCTGAAATGCTTAGTAAGGGTCTCTTTTACTGGCATGACAGTTATCAACTATTTGAGAGAGAGAGATAAGGTCCTAAATGAGTTCTCTTCTATACATTTTATAATGAAATGGGGCTAGGATATGACATTTTCTCTAGTAAAGTTTATTAACATATCAGAATTTAAGTCTGGAACCTTAAGTCCTAAGTTGAGCTTTGGGAAGTGCTTTTGCTTTTACTTGTGTGTGTGTGTGTGTGTGTGTGTGTGTGTGTGTGTGTGTGAAAAAAAGGAAATTCCACTCTCAGGAAGAATAGACAGATAGTTTATTCAGTGCCAAGCTTACGTGGGTTTTAGCTATATGACTCAATCAAAGCCTTGCCATAATCATTACAGATGCTCCTGAAAATAGGACCTATTTTCGCTGAGCTCTCACTTTGAAAGATAAGATTATGGATAGAGAAATATGCAAAAGTTTCAAAATTATATGAATTATTGCTGTAGGCTGGAATTGAAAGTGACAAAAGATTTTCCTGGTTTTAGCCTGAAGGCTGGAATTTACAAAAATTTTAAACACTGCAGAATTCTTTTGAAGGCACTTCTGTCTGACGAACTTACAATCAACATAAAGCTCTTTAATTGTTTTCTTCCTAAAATAGTTAATAACAGTGTAACATACTTTGTAAGGATGACAGTTGGATTGAGGACAAAGGAAATGATTTCACTCTTCCTCATTTCAAAGAGTCTATTGAGATTGCTGGTATTTCTTGACCCAAGATAAGTCAATTTCTGACTGTAGGAACTGTGAGAGATCTAATTTTGTTTACCAAAATTTACCTTTGAGAATCAGTGTTTTGCACTAATTACAAACAAAACAGAAAGCTGAAATGACTGAATTTCAAGTGATGATTATTCGTAATGCCTAGTCAAAGACCCCATCATAATTTAGCTGCAAATTCCATCCAAATCATGGAAATTAAATTCATTTTTAACCGAAGACAATCTTACTTTTGTGTTCCAGCGAAAGTTTTATTGATTTTTTCATGAATGATCTAATAAGTTATTCATGAAAAAGTGACAGAGTCTTCATAAAGCTTACTTTATATTAGAAAAAAATAATTTCTTTATACAACAAAATAAATTGCATGATAGTAGGCCTATATGTTTACATGTAAATGGTGTAGATGGGAAAGTCCGTTACATTGATGATGTTAGATGAACCTAATAAAAGAGTATTAGAGATCTGTAGAGTGAAGGAAGAATAATTTTACTTTTTACGTGGAAAAATTTAGACTACTGATAACTTTTCAGAGACGTATTATTGCACAAGGTTTTTAGGATTCTGTAAGACAATCTTATAAAAGATACTGCCTTATAAGTAGGCTCTTTGGTATTTTACTACTGGAAGAATAATGGATGAAATTTAGAAGGACTGTCTAATCTTGAGTTATGATACTAGAGCAAATGGTATCACTTCATGTGGACTTAAGATATCACTTTTTTATAGGAAATGTTATAAGAAAAAAAATACATGTATATACTTAGCAAATCCTGAGTAAGAAAGTATACATATAGTCCAACTGAATTGCTATTGGGATTTTAAAATATTTGAGGCGCAAGGTCAAAGCTATGAGTCCAGAATTCATTCCTGCCAAGAGAATACCTATTCCCTGTTCCCTTTATCAGGATGGATGGCAGTTCTGAAAACTATACTCATAGGATGCAATCATATTCCAAAGTATCGATTGTTTCCTGCCCCATTGTTTTATGAGAGCGCCTATCACTACATGGAGGTAGAAAGATGACTTAAGAAGGGAACACAGGGTAGGAGAATGCTATTTTGAAACTTTAGCCCTCATGATGAAGGAGCATCACCATGTAAGATGACCCCTATCATATTCACAAAAATGTTTTTAGAAGTTGGAAGAAACTACTTCAAAGGCACTGTGTTGAGTGTATTTCAAAGAATTACATGATACATCTTTTTTTTTTTAACATCTTTATTGGAGTATAATTGCTTTAAAATCTTGTGTTAGTTTTTGCTGTATAACAAGGTGAATCAGCTATATGTATACATATATCCCCATATCCCTCCCTCTTCAGTCTCCCTCCCACCCTCCCTATCCCACTCCTCTAGGTGGTCACAAAGCACCGAGCTGATGTCCCCGTGTGATGCAGCTGCTTCCCACTAGCTATCTATTTTATATTTGGTACTGTCTATATGTCAATGCTACTCTCTCACTTAGTCCCAGCTTACCCTTCCCCCTCCCCATGTCCTCAAGTCCATTCTCTACGTCTGCATCTTTTTTTCCTGTCCTGCCCCTAGGTTCTTCACAACCATTTTTTTTTCTAGATTCCATACATATGTGTGTTAGCATATGGTATTTGTTTTTCTCTTTCTAACTTACTTCACTCTGTATGACAGACTCTAGGTCCAACCACCTCACTACAAATAACTCAATTTCGTTTCTTTTTATGGCTGAGTAATAGTCCGTTCTATATATGTGCCACATCTTCTTTATCCATTCATCTGTCAATGGACACGTAGGTTGCTTCCATGTCCTGGCTATTGTAAATAGTGCTGCAATGAACATTGTGGTACATGACTCTTTTTGAATTATGGTTTTCTCAGGGTATATGCCCAGTAGTGGGCTTGCTGAGTCATATGGTAGTTCTATTTTTAGATTTTTAAGGAACCTCCATACTGTTCTCCATAGTGGCTGTATCAATTTACATTCCCACCAACAGTGCAAGAGGATTCCCTTTTCTCCACACCCTCTCCAGCATTTGTTGTTTGTAGATTTTCTGATGATGCCCATTCTAACCCGTGTGAGATGATACATCATTGTAGTTTTGACTTGCATTTCTCTACTGATTAGTGATGGTGATCATCCTTTAATGTGTTTGTTGGCAATCTGTATATCTTTGGAGAAATGTCTATATGGTCTTCTACCCATGTTTGGATTGGGTTGTTTTTTTGATATTGAGCTGCATGAGCTGCTTGCATATTTTGGAGATTAATCCTTTGTCAGTTGCTTCATTTGCAAATATCTTCTTGCATTCTGAGGGTTGTCTTTTCATCTTGTTTATGGTTTCCTTTGCTGTGCAAAAGCTTTTAAGTTTCATTAGGTCCCATTTGTTTATTTTTGTTTTTATTTCCATTTCTCTAGGAGATGGGTCAAAAAGGATCTTGCTGTGATTTATGTCATAGAGTGTTCTTCGTGTGTTTTCTTCTAAGAGTTCTATAGTGTCTGGCCTTACATTTAAGTCTTTAATTCATTTTGAGTTTATTTTTGTGTATGGTGTTAAGGAGTGTTCTAATTTCATTGTTTTACATGTAGCTGTCCATTTTTCCCAGCACCACTTATTGAAGAGGCTGTCTTTTATCCATTGTATATTCTTGCCTCCTTTATCAAAGATAAGGTGACCATATGTGCATGGGTTTATCTCTGGGCTTTCTATCTTGTTCCATTGATCTATATTTCTGTTTTTGTGCCAGTACCATACTGTCTTGATTACTGTAGCTTTGTAGTATACTCTGAAGTCTGGGAGCCTTATTCCTCCAGCTCTGTTTTACTTTCTCAAGATTGCTTTGGCTATTCGGGGTCTTTTGTGTTTCCATACAAATTGTGAAATTTTTTGTTCTAGTTCTGTGAAAAGTGCCGTTGATTGATAATGACTGCCTTGAATCTGTAGATTGCTTTGTGTAGTATAGTCATTTTCACAATGTTGATTCTTCCAATCCAAGAACATGGTATATCTCTCCATCTGTTTGTATCATCTTTAATTTCTTTCCTCAGTGTCTTATAGTTTTCTGCAAACAGGTCTTTTGTCTCCTTAGGAAGGTTTATTCCTGGGTGTTTTATTCTTTTTGTTGCTATGGTAAATGGGAGTGTTTCCTTAATTTCTCTTTCTGATTTTTCATCATTAGTGTATAGGAATGCAAGAGATTTCTGTGCATTAATTTTGAATCCTGATATTTTACCAAATTCATTGATTAGCTCTAGTAGTTTTCTGGTAACGTCTTTAGAATTCTCTATGTATAGTATCAAGTCATCTGCAAACAGTGACAGTTTTACTTCTTTTCCGATTTGGATTACGTTTCTTCCTGTTTCTCCTCTGATTGCTGTGGCTAGAACTTCCAAAACTATGTTGAATAATAGTGGTGAGAGTGGGCAAACTTGTCTTGTTCCTGATCTTAGTGGAAATGGTTTCAGTTTTTCTCCATTGAGAATGATGTTGGCTGTGGGTTTGTCATATATGGCCTTTATTATGTTGAGGTAAGTTCCCTCTATGCCTACTGTCTGGAGGGTTTTTATCATAAATGGGTGTTGAATTTTGTCAAAACCTTTTTCTGAATCTATTGACATTATATGGTTTTTATCTTTCAGTTTGTTAATATGGTGTATCACATTCATTGATTTGCATATACAGAAGAATCCTTTCATTCCTGGGATAAACCTCACTTGACTATGGTGTATGATACTTTTAATGTGCTGTTGGATTATGTTTGCTTGTATTTGTTCAGAATTTTTACATCTATGTTCATCAGTGATATTGGTCTGTAGTTTTCTTTTTTTGTGACATCTTTGTCTGGTTTTGGTATCAGGGTGATGGCGGCCTCGTAGAATGCATTTGGGAGTGTTCCTCCCTCTGCTATATTTTGGAAGAGTTTGAGAAGGGTAGGTGTTAGCTCTTCTCTAAACGTTTGATAGAATTCACCTGTGAAGCCATCTGGTCCTGGGCTTTTGTTTCTTGGAAGATTTTTAATCACAGTCTCAATTTCAGTGCTTGTGATTCATCTGTTTATATTTTCTGTTTCTTCCTGGTTCATTCTTGGAAGGTTGTGCTTTTCTAAGAATTTGTCCATTTATTCCAGGTTGTCCATTTTATTGGCATAGAGTTGCTTGTAGTAAACCCTCATGATTCTTTGTATTTCTGCAGGGTCAGTTGTTACTTCTCCTTTTTCATTTCTAATTCTGTTGATTTGTGTCTTCTTCCTTTTTTTCGTTTTGAGTCTCACTAGTGGTTTATCAATTTTATCTTCTCAAAGAACCAGCTTTTAGTTTTATTGATCTTTGTTCTTGTTTCCTTCATTTCTTTATCATTTATTTCTAACCTGATTTTTATGTTTTCTTTCCTTCTGCTAACTTTGGGGTTTTTTTTGTTTTTCTTTCTCTAATTGCTATAGGTGTAAGGTTAAGTTGTTTATTTGAGATTTTTCTTGTTTCTTGAGGTAGGATTGTATTGCTATTAACTCCCCTCTTAGAACAGCTATTACTGCATCACATGGGTTTTGGGTTGTTGTGTTTTCATTGTCATTTGTTTCTAGGTATTTTTTGATTTCCCCTTTGATTTCTTCAGTGATCTCGTGGTTATTTAGTAGTGTATTGTTTAGCCTCCATGTGTTTGTAATTTTACAATTTTTTTCCTGTGATTTATATCTACTCTCATAGTGTTGTGGTTGGAAAAGATACTTGATACAATTTCAGTTTTCTTAAATTTACCAAGGCTTGATCTGTGACCCAAGATATGATCTATCCTGGAGAATGTTCCATAAGCACTTGAGAGGAAAGTGTTTTCTGTTGTTTTTGGATGGAATGTCCTATTATCAATTAAGTCCATCTGGTCTAATGTGTCATTTAAAGCTTGTGTTTCCTTATTTATTTTCATTTTGGATGATCTGTCCATTGGTGAAAGTGAGGTGTTAAAGTTCTCTACTATTATTGTGTTACTGTTGATTTCCCCTTTTATGGCTGTTAGCATTTGCCTTATATATCGAGGTGCTCCAATATTGGGTGCATAATTATTTACAATTGTTATATCTTCCTCTTGGATTGATCCCTTGACCATTATGTAGTTTCTTTCCCTGTGTCTTGTAATTGTCTTTATTTTAAAGTCTATTTTATCTGATATGAGAAATGCTTCTCCAGCTTTCTTTTGATTTCCATTTGCATGGAATATCTTTTTCCATCCCCTCACTTTCAGTCTTTATGTGTTCTTAGGTCTGAAGTGGGTCTCTTGTAGACAGCATATATACGGGTCTTGTTTTTGTATCCATTCAGCCAGTCTATGTCTTCTGGTTGGAGCATTTAATCCATTTACATTTAAGGTAATTATCGATATGTATGTTCCTATTACCATTTTCTTAATTGTTTTCATTTGTTATTGTAGGTCTTTTCATTCTCTTGTGTTTCTTGCCTAGAGAAGTTCCTTTAGCATTTGTTTTAAAGCTGGTTTGGTGGTCCTGAATTCTCTTACCTTTTGCTTGTCTGTAAAGGTTTTAATTTTCTGTCGAATCTGAATTAGATCCTTGCTGGGTAGAGGAATCTTGGTTGTATGTTTCTCCCTTTCATCACTTTAAATATCCTGCCACTCCCTTCCGGCCTTCAGAGTTTCTGCTGAAAGATCAGCTGTTAACCTTTTGGGGATTCCTTTCTATGTTATTTGTTGCTTTTCCCTTGCTGCTTTTAATATTTTTTCTCTGTATTTAAATCTTGATAGTTTGATTAATATGTGTCTTGGCGTGTTTCTCCTTGGATGTATCCTGTATGGGACTCTCTGAGCTTCCTGGACTTGATTGACTATTTCCTTTCCCATGTTAGGGAAATTTTCAACTGTAATCTCTTCAAATATTTTCTCAGTCCCTTTCTTTTTCTCTTCTTCTTCTGGAACCCTTATAATTCGAATGTTGGTACGTTTAATGTTGTCCCAGAGGTCCCCGAAACTGTCCTCAATTCTTCTCATTCTTTTTTCTTTATTCTGCTCTGCAGTAGTTATTTCCACTATTTTATCTTCCAGGTCACTTATCCCTTCTTCTGCCTCAGTTATTCTGCTATTGATTCCTTCTAGAGAATTTTTAATGTCATTTATTGTGTTGTTCATCATTGCTTGTTTGCTCTTTAGTTCTTCTAGGTCCTTGTTAAACATTTCTTGTATTTTCTCCATTCTCTTTCCAAGATTTTGTATCCTCTTTACTATCTTACTCTGAATTATTTTCCAGGTAGACTGCCTATTTTCTCTTCATTTGTTTGGTCTGGTGGGTTTTTACCTTGCTCCTTCATCTGCTGCATATTTCTCTGTCTTCTCATTTTGCTAAACTTACTGTTTTTGGGGTCTCCTTTTCACAGGCTGCAGGTTCGTAGTTCCTGTTGTTTTTGGTGTCTGCCCCCAGTGGGTGAGGTTGGTTCAGTGGGTTGTGTAGGCTTCCTCGTGGAGGGGACTGGTGCCTGTGTTCTGGTGGGTGGGGCTGCATCTTGCCTTTCTGGTGGGCAGGGCTGCGTCTGGTGGTGTGTTTTGGGTGTTTGTGAACTTAGTATGATTTTAGGCAGCCTCTCTGCTAATGGGTGGCGTTGTGTTCCTGTCTTGCTAGTTGTTTGCCATGGGATGTCCATCACTGGAGTTTGCTGGCCATTGGGTGGAGCTGGGTCTTAGCATTGAGGCAGAGATCTCTGGGAGAGCTCTCACCAATTGATACATGGGGCCGGGAGGTCTCTGGTGGTCCAGTGTCCTGAATTCGGCTCCTCCACCTCAGATGCTCAGGCCTGACACCAGGCTGGAGCACCAAGACCCTCTCTGCCATATGGCTCAGAAGAAAAGGGAGAAAAGAAGAAAGAAAAAAAAATAATGAAAAAATAAATAAATTAATGTAATTAAATTAAAATATTAAAATAAAAAAATTTTAAAAATTATTAAAATAAAAAAGTACAAAAAAAAAAAGAGAGCATCCAAGCCAATAAACAAATCCACCAGTGATAACAAGTGCTAAAAACTATAGTAAGATAAACATAAAAATCAGAAACTAGCCAGTTGCAGACAGGAAACCCCAAGTCTACAGTTGCTCCCAACGTCCACTGCCTCAATTTTGGGTTGGTTCATTGTCTATTCAGGTATTCCACAGATGCAGGGTACCTCAAGTTGATTGTGGGGATTTAATCTGCTGCTCCTGAGGCTGCACGGAGAAATTTCCCTTTCTCTTCTTTGCACAGCTCCTGGGGTTCAGCTTTGGTTTTGGGCCCACCTCTGTGTGTAGCTTGCCCTCAGGCTTCTGTTCCCACCCAGACAGGACGGTGTTAAAGCAGTGGCTGATTAGTGGGCTCTGGCTCACTCATGCCTGCGGGAGGGAATGTTATGGTAGTTATAATTGGAATGCGTGGTGAGCCTGTGGTGGTAGAGGCCGGCATGACGTTGCAACAGCCTGAGGTGCGCCGTGTGTTCTCCCAGGGAAGTTGTTCCTGGATCACGGGACCCTGGCAGTGGTGGGCTGCACAGGCTCCTGGCAGGGGAGGTGTGGATAGTGACCTGCACTTGCACATAGGATTCTTGGTGGCTGCAGCAGCAGCGTTAGCGTTTCATGCCCATCTCTGCGGTCCGAGCTGATAGCCGCTGCTTGCGCCCATATCTGGAGCTCGTTTAGGCGGTGCTCTGCCTTGTGTGGGCAGACAGGGAAGGAATCCCCTCTCCTTGCTCACCCCGAAACAATGGTCTCTTGCCTCTCTGGCAGGTCCAGATTTTTCCTGGACTCCCTCCCAGCTAGCTGTGGTACACTAGCCCCCTTCAGGCTGTGTTCACGCCGCCAGCCCCAGTCCTGTCCCTCGATCTGACCTCCGAAGCCCGAGCCTCAGCTCCCAGCCCTCACCCACCCCGGAGGGTGAGCAGACAAGCCTCTCGGGCTGGTGAGTGCTGGTCGGCACCGATCCTCTGTGCGGGAATCTCTCCGCTTTGCCCTCCGCACCCCTGTGGCTGCGCTCTCCTCTGTGGCTCCGAAACTACCCCCTCCACCACCTGCAGTCTCCGCCCGCGAAGGGGCTTCCTAGTGTGTGGAAACCTTTCCTCCTTCACAGCTCCCTCCCACTGGTGCAGGTCCTGTCCCTATTCTTTTGTCTCTGTTTTTTCTTTTTTCTTTTGCCCTACTCAGGTACATGGGGAGTTCCTTGCCTTTTGGGAGGTCTGAGGTCTTCTGCCAGCATTCAGTAGGTGTTGTGTGGGAGTTGTTCCCCATGTAGATGTATTTTTGATGTATTTGTGGGGAGAAAGGTGATCTCCACGTGTTACTCCTCCACCAATTTGAAGGTCCCCCCACATGGTACATTTTTAATCAGGATAAAAAATGTATAACCAATTGGAGGAACAAAAATAATTCCTGAGAGGAAATAAAGGAACGAATTCATATAGGGTCAGTTTTCTAAATTTGATGTATATGTTCAAAGTTATAGACTCTTAAGTCAAAGGAAAATATAAAATATATATTAAGTATAATTAATTTGCTAAATCATGGTTGTTCATATATATATTTCAAGTATATGTAAGTGTATAATATGTTACATCATGGGTGTTTTGATGATAAACTATAGCTTAGGGAAGAGAGAAGAACCTTTTATTGTAGTTTCTCATATCTCTGAAAGAGATTGTTCAGAAACATGGAGATCTTAGCCTCTGACCTGTTTAAGAGACAATTCTGGAGAGGATCAAGAGCAAGTCTCTGCCCGTCAGGGGGAAATTGGAGGCAGACCTAATCATTTCAGGAAGCCTCAAAATAGCCTAGATTTTTAAAAGTAGCAAAATAGATCTCAAACACATTGTGTCCAAGAGAGAAATTTCACACCTATAATGAAAAAGTTTTTTTTCAGTACCAGCATCATTTATCCTTTTTTAAAATTAAAATTAATTATCTTCTTTTTTAAGTGAATGAAGTTTTCAGGTATTTTCCTGCATTGATTCCTTGGTGAAAGTACTTGGTGCTATGAGATCTACTTGAGTCTTTCATATTGCTATTGATCAATAAATACAATGGGATGAAATCAGTCATCTAAACTTATTTAGACAAGTATTTATCTACCAAATTATATAGGACAAGTAACCTTTAAATGATTTAGCAAATTGCAGTTTATCATATTTACTAATATTGTTTAGTCTCTTGGTAATATCAATTAAGCTTTTCATTATTTCCTTTTAAAACTCATCATTTAACTGAAGATTTGGACTGGTCAAAATAATTTGCATGTTTTTCCTAAAAAAAAATATTCTGTGAGTTCTGCTCTGTTACACAGTGCTTTACTTATGATGAGAAAGCAGAATAAGAATATGAAGTCAATGTTTTGAACATTTTCTAACAAAACAAATGCTGAAGGTATAATATAGTTAAACCTTTTCTATTTTCATAAGTACCACTGGGGAGAAAGACATTGTATTAAACATAATAATGGTAGCTAACATTCATTTACTGCTTATGGAGCCATAGGCACTGTATTAATCTCTTCATTTCTATAAGTTAAATTTACCTGTAAACAAAAAAACAAACAAAAAAACCCAGAAATAAATATGAAGGATTTCTGTGGCTATCTCCACTTTACAGATGAGAAATTTGAAATTAGAGAACTTAAGAAATGGGCGGATGATCACATATCCTGCTACTGGCTGAATTAGCAGTTCTGGTGGCTAATTCTGACTCAGTTCTGGCTAAGGGCAGAAGCAGACAGTGAACAAGAACCCACAATTAAAAGTGAGGTGCTGAATTTTGAGCTGTCTATTCAGCTAAACCAACAAATGAAAGGGATGGATAAGAGAAGTGTAAAAAATTAAAGAGAGAGTCTCGTTGAAATGGGTGGTGGGCATATTTCCTCTTTCACCAAGAAAGAAGGAGGGGAGTAAGTGATGTCCCCTCAGTTCTAAAGTTAAGGATGTTTTAAGCAGGCTACCCCAAAAGTCTTATTTATGTCCCCAGGGGCCTGAAGAACAACACAGACTGAAATCTGACACACACATGGATACATAAGAAATCTAAATGGTGAGAGGCTCTCTGAAAGTACTGACGGCCATATAGAAGAAGGCTGAAGTTTAGGAAATGACTACATCACCACTAATTACATGCCAAAGATAGATGTTTCACATTGATAAGATATAGGACATGTGATAGTGAGAACCTGCCTGGAGACATCTAATGGAATTGTCCCAAGAAGATCTCCTGGAAAAGGAATAGGGCCTCAGCAAAGAGTGTTGAAGAAGAACCCCCAAGAACAGGGACTAAAGGGTAATATATAAAAATATATACAGAAAAATCATCACCCATATCACAGAATTGCAGACGACATAGCTTCATCTATAGAGAACTCCCTAGAGTCTCTAAAATCTTACATCTAGGAATTCATCTGCTTTAAACACCTTCCAAGCCTGGAGAAGGGACTTAACACTAAGAAATGCCAGTCCATTTAGATATCTCTAGCCCCTTATACTCCATATTCTCCTTCTTTCAAACTTGAAAGGACCAGAGAATGTTTAGTTTAAAAAAAAAAAAAAAGAGGACAAAAACGTAAGTCAGGGACAAAGAGAAGAAGCCAATCACACACTTCCTTTCCACGCCAGGATCCCCACTAACTCATGGCATAGTTAAAGAAGAGAAGTTTTAAGTGAAGTTTAGACTATGATTATTATACATAACTAGATAATTTAATTTCTCAAATGAGACTGCTTTTGTTGCTTGGAGTGATTAGAAGAGATTTTGTTATCTGAGTGTCCAGAAAATTCAGAAGTTCTGCTCAAAAATACATCTAAATCAGAAGTTCTGCTCAAAAATACATCTAAATCATCTCTCTGTCATGAGAGAGAACTAGCCTCACAATAGATTGAGCTTGGACAGGCAATATGGGTAGAGGAGAATAAAGGTTTTTTTGTTGTTGCAGATCATAATCCCACTTGACCCATCGCAGCTTTATATGCCTGGATCATCCATTATCTTTGCCAATCTTGATATATAGATAGATATCATATGTGCTAATAATTCTTTCAAAATACTAAGTAATTTCCTACATATTACCAGGTAGTATTTTAGACCCTGGGAAGATAATAATGAGAGAAACAAATATGAATAAGACAGGCATACCTAAAATTTAAAGATGTAACTATGGCCTTGTCTATAATATAAGGATTTGACTTGTTCTTGTTAGTTATTGAAGGCATCCCTGTGAAAGTGACACATAAAGTGAGAGCTGAGGTTAAGGAAGTAAAAGATGAGATTTAGAGTAGAATGGAAAGCATCTGTAAAGTTTATGTTGTGGTAGGAAACATGGAGAACGTGAGGAACTAGAGAAATATCATAGTGAGAAAAAGTAGAAAAGTGGAGAAGACTTGGCATCTGAAGCCTCCCAGGAAGTAGGCTGAGGCTAAACCTTTCAGGGCTTCGTATGCCTAGTCCAGGAGTTTACTACTAAGAAAAGAGCATTGGGAAGCCATTGAGATGTACATATCAAACAGCTTAACATAAACCGTACCATGTTTCCTATCTCACAAGTGAAATGACTGTCAGGTATGGGGAACTAAAAATAAAATTAAGTCCAAAATTTTCTTTTGTCAGAGTCTCTTTTTTTTTCTTTGCCTATTGATGAGATTAAAGAGATGATCTCAAATTGCACCATGTTCAAAGACCTTTCTAATCTCTTGACCACTTCAGCAAACATGACCCTGGACAATGGCGATTAGAAATGCAATTACTATTTCTATTGTGAAAAAATTATATACTGGCCCCTACATTTTTTGTTACTGTCCAACTTCCATCTACACAATAGTGGTATAAAAAATTAAGTAATACTTTGACAGTTTTGCAAAGAGGAAGAAAGAAAATGTGACTATTTTCTTTTTTTTTGTAACCATCTTTAAAATGACAGGCTAGAATTTACTGAACTTTTGAAAGGGGAAAGGGAATGATGTTATTTGTAGAACTGCAGAGGTTTATCAGATGAGGAGGGAGCTATTTGAAGAGTAAAAAAAAAATGTTGGTTGTCTGAGGAGACGTGTACTGAGAAGATCCTTAGAGTTCAGGGATACATGCATCAAATACATCGATAGTTTGGGAGTTGCTAAAAATAGAATATTACTACTATGTGACCTAGGATAATATTTTAGATACATTAATTGTCACTAGGGAAGAGCAAAGTCTGTTGTCCCCTGATGTGATCTTAAACCTACTAATTTTTTTAATCTATATAATCAGACTTTTAAATTTTCACCATTTATTTAAGACATATATAATCTGCACAAGTTTAGGGCGTGTTAAATCTTTAAGATTCCCATTTCACATTGCTTAGAGAAAAAAGAAACTTATAGAAAGAAGATTCCTAGTGTACTGTTAGAAATAAATCAACAAACTCAATTAAATTTTCAAGACATACAAAGCACAATCAATCCACCAGTAATGATATAACACCATTTCGTGAGTGTTCATTTTCTCATAATAATAAAAATCCCAGTGAACATATATATGGTGCACGGCCAAGTTGGTTAGAGAGCTATATTTTAAATATCTAGTCATAAGACAGCATTCAAATTCTCAAACACTTATTGTTGCAGAGAAAGTGATTGGATCCTGATGTCTTTGAGAATCTACCTCTCTGGATAAGCCTCCTATTATTTAGTGATAGAAGACCCCCCTGAGGTTCACACAACTGTGACAAGTTTTATTGCCTCCATAATATTATTACCCACCAAAGAAACCACATCTCATATAAACGCATACATTTTAATTTACATATTATAAAATTAATATGCAATGTATATATACATATGTTAGATATTGAAACCATTCCATACTAATCTTTGACAGTGTATAATATGATAGTGTTTTTAATAAGATTTTTATTAAATTAAATGGAATATTTCATTATTAATCACCACATAGTTTGTTGGATTCAAACAAATGATCCAATATATAGCTTAGGGGAAGTGAGCCTGTACAGACAGAATTCTGTAAGGAAGTTTGACTATTCTTGACCACTTAGAATAACATAATTTTGATTATAAGCAACAAAGGATTCATCCTACTGAGATTCTTAAATGAGGGCATTAAAATCTTAGACTTAATGAAAATGACAAAAGGATTTATCAAACCTGAAATTAAAAGCATTTTAAAAGAATTGTTCATTGAAATTCTGATACTCCCTTCCAGTTCATTCTCATTGGAGATTTGGTGGTGACCATTATCCAATATTACTAAGGAAATAGTTTTAGTGACTAATGTCCTTGGCTCTTCCAACTCTTTTAGTACTTTTCGTCAGTTGGCATCTTTCCCCATTTCCATTGTACTGGAATATCACCTTCACACTTATAGAGTCCTTAGTGTGGCTAAGTTCATTTTATATACTGAATTTTAAACCAACCAATTTATATATTGAAATTTGTTTCCTACACACAAATTCTGTAGAATGCTGATTGCCTATTTTATTTGTTAACTAAAGTAGCTGTCTAATCCTGGAGTTCTTTGTATTTTTTACCTGAATGCATTGAGTATGAGTTTTCTTTGCTTTTTATTTTCAAAAAACCTTGGTAGTATTTTCTTCATGTTCTGAGTGAGAACCAAAAATATGTTGAATAACAAGTGATTTCTATGTGTAGTAAAGATTGCTGATTGCGCACAAAAACCATTCTTCTCTTTTTTAATAATCGACATCCCTGAGGATTAGTTCAGCACGTGCCACCTCTCTGAAGTCTATAAAATTCTGCCCAATGGGAAGTAAGCAGAGACAATTTATGATACTTCCAGATCATGCCCCAAAAATGGAATGCAGCATTCACACCTCTGTCCTTTTCTCCTTCTGAGTTTACTGTACAGGCCTTCATTAAAGCTAATTTTTGCCCTTTTTCTTTCTTTGCTTTTTTTAAGTTTATTTTTACCAATTGTGTTACTACTATATCCTTCTCCCAGACTTTTTTTTTCTCTTCTAACAGGTCATGCAGACGAAACTTTGAGACTATTTCTACTATAATTCTTACCAATACATCTCATTCATCAATTATGGAATTGTTCTAATCTGAATTTTCTACCCGTCAGAGACTTAGCCAAATCTATCCTTCTGACCTCGACTGAAACATACCAAGTTGCCTCAATAAGGATATTAAAACATTATTATATTCTGTTACACATATTCCTATTATAAATGTATTAGTATGCTAGAGCTGCCATAACAAAACCAACAGACTGGATAGCTTAAACAATAGAAACTAATTTTATTACAGTTCAGGAGGCTAGAAGTCCAAGATCAAGGTGTCTGCAGGTTTGGTTTATCCTGTCTTTCTCCTTGACTTGCAGATGGCCACCTTCTTGCTGTGTCTTTACATGGCCTTTCCTTTCTGCGTAAGCATTTCTGATGTCTCACTGTGTGTCCAGATTTCCTCTTGTTATAAGGACACCATCAGATTGAATTAAGGTCCACCATATTGCCTCTTTAAAGGCTCTATCTACAAATACAGTCACATTCTGAGGTACGGGGGATGAGGACTTAAACACTTAAACATGTGAATTTTGGGGGACTCAATTCAATCCATAGTAATAATCAATTAGGGTCATTGTTTGCAGCAAGAGAAACCATCCTGCACAAATTTAAACAAATGTGAATTTAATAGAAAATAAAGTGAGTGTGAAGTGTTGATAAGAAAACTAGAGAACCTGTTTTAAAAATGAATAGACCTGGAGGATCTCTGAAGAGTTAGAAAATAGATAAGTATTTTAACAGAAATACTGTAGTTAAGTACTGCCACTGGTATTAATGAACCTGGTATTTCATTTTTGTATCGATAGTCAAGAAGAAAGTGTTTATTTGTGTAAGCTTAGATCACATTCTTATCACCTGGAACTGCTGGGATGCTAAGAGAAAAAAATGAAATATTAAAAAAATCTCCAAGTACTCATTCAGGTTTCAAAGATGATAGAGAAAAGATTTGGGATATTCATTTGGTTCAGTAAATGATCTAAATTTCAAGGAAAATAAATGATCAGTGATTGATTTAAGCAAAAGAGAGATTTATTGACGTGTAAGGCATTTCTGGTAATCTTCAGAAAATTGGGAGGGCTAGAGAAGCAGTTTCAGGTGCCATGCAACCAGAATTACAGCTAAAATTGCACTTTAAAACTAGTCCAGGCAGGATTAAAGATGCAGACGTAGAGAATGGACTTGAGGACACGGGGAGGGGAAGGGTAAGCTGGGACTAAGTGAGAGAGTGGCATGGACATATAAACACTACCAAATGTAAAATAGATAGCTAATGGGAAGCAGCCACATAGCACAGGGAGATCAATTCAGTGCTTTGTGTCTACCTAAAGGGGTCGGATAGGGAGGGTGGGAGGGAGATGCAAGAGGGAGGAGATATGGGGGTATATGTTTACGTATAGCTGATTCACTTTGTTATACAGCAGAAACTAACAAACTACTGTAAAGCAATTATACTCCAATACAGATGTTAAAAAAAAAAAAAAAAAAACTACTCCAGGGAATACCCTGCTACTGCCACTGATAACCCCTAGACACACTAGCTTGCACTACTGATGCTACAATTAAGACTTGCACTGTCAATCTCATCATTGCCATGACTACTCTAGAAATGGGATGCCACCTATATAACTCTCTGTACACCATGAAAATGTACTTTTCCTGGTTTCTGGTTCCTGGTTTCACGAGATCATGAGTCAGAATTCAAGGGCTGTATCCTGACTGGCTGAATATACTCCTGCCTAAAGTGAGTTTCTGGCATGTTTATATTTTAAAGAGGGAGGCAAGATGAATAGGCACTGTCTTCCCCATGGCCAGTAAAGTCAAGAAATTTCCCAACTATAAGAAGGGAAATTATATGAGGGACAGTCCAAGAATTAAAAATAATCACTCTGTTATCTAGCTAGACTATGCTCAATAAAAGAGAGTTAATTCCACAAGAAGAAATTGAGATTTCCTTAGGAAGGAGGAATAAATATTGGCAGCTAAAAAGTGTCTACAATGCATAAGAAAAAAATAATCTCAACTGGTTGCAAGAGCAGTAAATTAGAAAATGGGTCAAACCAAGAATTTCCCAGAACGAACATTCAATCTCTTCTAGAAAAGAGCTATAAGGAAGAAAAAGAAAGAAAGAAAGGGAAAGAAAGAAAGGGGGAGAGAGGGAGGGAGGGAAGAAGGAAGGAAGGAAGCAAGGAAGGAAGGAAGGGAGGAAGAACACTCTAGGCCTTAATTCATGTCTATGGAATTTCAGTTGCATTTCCTAAAAAAAAACAATACTTTCTCTCCCACCCATATTTATGGGAGAAATCTACTTTTAGCATTGGTAGACTGTGTAATTCAGACCAAGCTACCCATTGAAAACAATTATAAAAGTTTAACAAAATGCTTTATGATTCCACTTGTAGGTATCAGAGAAGAGCACCAAAAAGGCAGTTAAAAAGTGCAAAGTAAATATCCAGGAAAAGAGAGAATTTCAGAGAGATCAGCCTGGCATTTTATAGCCATGATTCACCCTAGATGCATCTTCCTTTCCATAAGAGGAACAGAGCTACGGATTTACCTGTAGGCTAAGAAGACAAAAGTAGGAGATAGAGACCCATCCAGAAAGGAGTCTGGATACTGGTACAGAAAAGTTCAAGGCTTTGGGTTAGAATCAAGAAAGGATTCTCCTTGAGAGTAGGGTTAAACCTGTGATAGACTGGCCTGTACATCATCTCAATCTGTGAAACTGAATCAAGGTAACCTGAGATTGCTGGTAGCCACAGATACCGGTGGAAATAAACATGAATCATCCATCTCTGAGAGAAAATATTATCCTAAGCCTCAAATAATTTACCAAATGATCTTATATAATGTCTGAAACAGTAAAATATAAACAGGCACATGATAAGAAAAGCCAGTTTGATAGAAAACCAAGGGAAACAATACATACTAGAAACAAATTTACCAAAAAATACAGATAATGGAGTAATCAGCACAAACTTTAAAAATAACTGGGCTTAAAACAGTCAAGAAAATAAAATACAAGATTGAAAATTTTGGCAGAGAAGTTGAAATTTTTAATAAGTACCACATTATGATTTTAGAACTGATAAATAAAACGACTGAAAGTAAGAAGTCATTGGATGAGCTTAATAGCAGATTAGCTACAGCTGGAAAGAAAATAGTTAAACTATAAAATAGGTCACAAGAAAATATTGAGAAAAGAGCCTGGGAAGATAATAAAAGGAGGGAAAGGGGAGGATGATAATAAACACAGAAGAGAGAATGAAAGACAGGGCATATGGTGAGAATGTCAATATGTGTGAAATAGGCACCCAGAGGAAGAGAAGCAAGTGAATGGTGCGGAAGACATATTTAAAGAGAAAGTAACTGAAAATTTTTCTGAAATTGACATACCGTTAAGCCACAGATTTAAGAAGTTCTAAAAAAAAACAAATCAGATTCATAAAAAGAAAGTAAAACAAAACAACACATAGACACATCAGAGAACTACTGTTTAAAAAAAAATGATGAGAAAACCTTAATAGTATACAGTGTATTATTTACCACTAAGTCAGTGAGTACTTTCAAAGAAATCATAATTTAATTCGCAACTGACTTCTTAACAAAAACGATGCAAGCCAAAAGACAGTAGACTGGTATTTTCAGACTGTTGAATGCAGAGAACTGCCATCTTGAAACTGTATGCCCAGTAACACAGCTTTCAAAAACAGAAGGTGGAAGATATTTATGGATAAAATTTTTGAGCCTTCACCAAACCAAGGGAAATATGTTAATCAGGGAATTTTTAAATCAGAAAAATGATCCTAGATAAAAACTTCTGGATACAAGAAGGAATAATAAACATCTTAAGTGTATATCTAAAGTATAGTAAGATATAATATGTAGTAAAGTATTATCTAAAGGGGTTTAAAATATAGAGAGAATTAAGATTTAAAACAATAATAGCATATATGTCAGGAGATAGTGAGTAGAGTTCAATTGTATTAAGTTGTAGAAAGAGATTAAAGTAGTAATTCATTTTAAACTTATACAATTCAAGGATAAAATGTTGAAATCTCTAACTACTAAAATTTAATCAAAAGTATCAAGCTTGTTGTGCTATGCTAAGATATGTGATCTATTGTAAAGAAGGTAAAAATGTGAGAAACAAAGAACATAATACATTTACTTATCAGAAAAAGAAATAGGACGTTCTTAAAAATTTCCATGAGTCCAGCCCAAATTCTTAGAACAATATAAGACAATTTACAACATTTACCCTGACAGAAAAATCCCCACATCTACTAATTTAGCAGCTAGCTCAAGTATTCACCTAGTCATATTTAGAGAGTAAACTAATATTTCTGAAGTATTAAAAATTCATTAATTCAAATTCAGGAGAAAAAATTAAAAAGAATTCACTATGACAAATTTCCATGTGTACTAAAACTAGCCAATATACGTACTTGCTTAAACCAGAAGAACAATTAGAGATGTAGAACTAAGTTTTAAGTATCAAACTTAAAAAAAAAATCAATAATTATATAATCCAAGATTCCACACTATGCAGGTTAAAATAGACACAATACTGCATGCTATGCAGATCAAAAAGTAAGTGCAGTAATTTAACTTAACTGCCCAGAGTTACTTGAACCCTGAAAGGCATAAATGCCAAAAGTAACAATGATTTTGCCTTTACCCTCTGCTGTCCAGGAAGTGTATGCCTTGTTGAGTGACTACTTGACAGGTTGCTGGATTTGTTGGTACCTAGAGAAGCAGCCCATTTCTCCCAGGCTTACTGCTGATAAACTGGCACTGGTCAATCTCCTTTTACTATCTTACCATCAATTTCATTGCACTGAAGTCTTACTTTTGAGTTTTCTATTAATTTTTTGAAAACCTTTCTTCTCTGTTAAACACTTAAAACAGCACTTTTTTCTTATCTTTGCTTATTATTATACTTCTTGTTCATGCCATACCATTTTCTCTCAGCAGTTAAACTCAGATATCAAAAAAAGCTATTTTGTATACAAAACATGATATTTAGTATGCTATAAATTAAAGATATATCAAAAATACTTAAAGTACTATGCTCTTTACTTGGTTCTTCTATCTTCACTTATTCGTCAGTGCATTATCTACCACCAAAACAGTGAGTATTGTGTTAACAAATTAATGAGACTTTGAGGGGGAAAAAATGTACAAGAGCTTATCTAAATATTTCATTATTCAAAGTTAAAGCATAGGAAGGAGTCCATGTATTTCAATTATGCTGCTACTCCTCAAAATATTGTTAGAAAATATTATAAATTTTCAACAAGCTATGTTGATATGAGCATGTAACTGGATAATTTTTCAAATTACTCATTTGTGTTTTCCTCCTTCCTCTCTGTTTCCTTACAAACAAGTAGGAAGCTTTATTTCTTAGGGGAAGTATGTAGCAGAATCTAATTAGAAGTAGTCATCAAGACTTCATTCCCCAGATCTATGGAAAACAGTATGGAGGCTCCTCAAAAAAATTAAAAATAGAACTACCATATCATTAAGAAATTTCAGTTCTGGGTAATTTTGAGAATTAAAAAGAATTGAAATCAGGATCTCAAAGATATATTAGCACATCTATGTTCATTGCAGCATTATTCACAATAGCCAAGATGTGGAAACAACCTAAATGTCCATAGACAGAGGAAAGGATAAAAAAAAATGTGATATGTACATACAATGGATTACTATACAGCTGTAAAAAATAAGGAAATTCTGCAATATGGGACAACACAGATGAAACTTGAGAACATTATGCTAAGTGAAGTAAGCCAGTCACAGAAAAGCAAATGCTGCATGATTCCACTTATATGAGTTATCTAAAATAATTAAATTCATAGAATCAAAGAGTGGAATGATGGTTGCCAGAAGCTAAGGGGAAGGGGGAAATGAGAAATGAGCAATCAGCAAGCATAATGTTTCAGTCAAGCAAGATGAATAGGTTCTAGAGATCTGCTGTAAAATATTTTTCCTTTAGTCAACAATAATAGGTTGTATACTTAAAGAGGGTAGGTGTCATGTTAAGTGTTCTTTCCACAATAAATTAAAATAAAATAAAAATAAATCATTCAGCTAACAAATTTTTTTTAAAAAGACTTTATTTTCACCTACACCAGGAAATCCTAAGCCTATTGGAGAGAACAGAGTTTGAATAGAGATATTTTCTGCAGACCAGAAACAGATCTTAAATTCCTCTGAGCTGGAAAGAGTAAAAAGTTCAATAATTTCAGAAGAGACAACATTTTGTTCTCTGATTCTGGCAGCTCTCCAAGAGAGGAAGCAACATTTTAGAGAATAAATGACCAAATAATGCATCTAAGAGAGAAGAGGCACAATCCTAAGCCAAGGTTACCAAAAACATGCAATTTCCTGTGCCCCAAACTTGAATGAAAACAACAGAATGAGTAGACCTGAAGGAGCCATGCCAGGAGACACTGTTTGTCTATCTCAGCGATAACCACACTGAGCTAGCGAAGAACTTCCCCATATACCCTTGTGCTTTGTGAAATCCCAATAATTTCACACATCAGCACAGGAAGAGGAAGTTTGAGTACCATGAATTTCCAAATTCCTGCCAGTCTGTTAAGATGTAGGTTCTGAAACAAAATTAATCTGACTTATTGAAAACAAAAATGTGAAATTCCTTGAACATAAGTTTGTTGACTATGATATTATAACTAGCACAAGCTTAAAACTTTGTTTTATTTCTAATCAAAGGAAATGATTCATGCTTCTAGTCAATTGAATAAGCTAATATTTAGAGTGGGTATCTTTTTTTTTTTAATTAATTAATTTATTTATTTATGGCTGTGTTGGGTCTTCGTTTCTGTGCGAGGGCTTTCTCTAGTTGCGGCAAGTGAGGGCCACTCTTCATCGCGGTGCGCGGGCCTCTCACTATCGCGGCCTCTCTTGTTGCGGAGCACAGGCTCCAAACGCACAGGCTCAGCACTTGTGGCTCACGGGCCTAGTCGCTCTGCGGCATGTGGGATCTTCCCAGACCAGGGCTCGAACCCGTGTCCCCTGCATTGGCAGGCAGATTCTCAACCACTGCGCCACCAGGGGAGCCCCCATAGAGTGGATATCTTTTAATATACCAGATACAGTTCCAGAATAGCAACTGAGGATAGCTGTGGTAGATTGTAACTGTACTGGACTTGATTTATTCACATCTCCCTCTATCTACCCAGATGAACTCTGGGTTTGGCTATGTGACTTGTTTTGACCAGTGAGACCCTGGAAAACCTGGAAAACAAGCAGACTTGAAAAGTGCTTATGCTTTAGGATTTGTCCTCTCTTGCTCCTGCTTTGAAACCTGGGACTGCCTTGTGAAAACGGCTGGGCTCGCCTAGTGGAGAATGAGACCACATTGAGGAGAGGAGTGCCAACCCAGGGAGGCCTACCAGCATCTGCTAGACACATAAATGTGGCCACATTTCTTCATCCAAGCTAGTTTTCCCAGACTAGAAAAACTGCTGAAACGGGAGAACCACTTAGCCAACCCACAGAGGATGACATAATATATCATCACTGATTCAAGCCATAAATTTTGTTTTTATGTAGCAAAGCTACCTGATGCAATACTCTATAGTTACTGGAAGGGTTGGTTAATTATTGATAGTATGCTGTTTTGTTCTTAAACATCCAGGTTTGGATGGTAAATTATATGGATAACATAATTAAAAAACAAGAACTGGTATCTCAAGGTGCAATCAGAGGTGATTTTTTATATGTGGAGTTTGTGAGGTCCCTGTGTAAAACTCTTCATTTCTTCATGAGTGAAGAACTAATTAGGAAATCGATGCAGAAATCAGACAGATAAAAATAAATATATTAGCTTTGTCGTTGGTAAAGTCTGTTTTAGAAGATGTGGTTTATGAATTTGAAAACAGTGAGCTGGCTAACCCTTCACCTCAAAATTCAATGCACCTACACTGTTAGAGATAGAGTAGAAAAACTAAAGAATCACAGGGATATACAGTAAGTCAAAATAAAGTAACAGAGGACCCAAGGGAGGCTTTCAGGCTACAACCAGCAAAAAGCTAGAGTCTCTAATAATGCAGCTGCAAGGAAACAAATTCCACCAACAACTTGAAGATACTTGCAAGTGGATTCTTTCCCAGTCAGGCGTTCTGATGAGAGTATAGCCCCCAAAAAAACCTCAGTCATGGCCTTTGGGAGACACTGAGCAGAGGACCCTGCTAAGCTGTGCCTGTACTCCTAAGCCACAGAAATTGTGAAATAATAAATGTGTGTTAAGTGGCTGAATTTTTCTCACGCAGCAATAGAAAAATAAAATAGTGATTATTTTTGTCTCCTTGAATTAGTCTGAATAGCCCAGGTTTTGTTGCAAAAACAAACAACCCTCAATTTCGAGAGTTAACAAATTACAAGGTTATTTCTTGCTCAAATTCAGTAAGCTACAGGTTCTGGCACACATATGGGGATTTTAGCCTTACATATGAGCAGAGTTAATTCATCTGTTACCATAAGATGAAAGGGATAACATATGAATACAGAAATAGGTAGGATGGTAGTTTTGGTTGTTGAGAATAAGTTCCTTTTACTTACATTTCTCCGGGAAATTAGAAGCAAGTAAAATGAGAATAGAGTGAAGAGTAGGTGTGAAATAGTCATCTCAGAGAATAAGGGAGTGAATTGCCTTGGGAAATGCTGTAAGGATTGCCAAGAAGTTAGGAGGCTCACTTGAGGTTTATGATAATACATTTAAATTGAGGTCGTTCTGTGTGTTTTTAATTTATTTTTCTCCAGACATGTTCAGCTACTTGGGAGAATACATAGTGTACATCAAATCATATATTTAACCATATCTGAGGTTATTCCTTGAATGATAGAGGAAGAGAAGAACAGGGGAATTGAGATGCATGTAGTTGTGTGATTTTAAAGATGCAACTTGAAATCAGTTGGGTAAAAAGGAAAATGAGAACATGAAGGGGATAATAGATGTGAAAATGTGGGTATCAGTGGATAGAAGATACTAGTAAGGTTGAGGAACTGCAGGACTACAGGTGTAAGAAATACAGTGCTGAAATTATAAGAATCAGTGCCCAGAGAGTGGGATGCTTGAAACTGAGACTTATAGAAGTGGTACAGTTATTGATAATAACAAATTTGACAGCCTGGATACGGTAGCCAAGGGAATGGAGTAAATGATAAAGTTATTTCAAAGAAGCAAGTCAACAGGATCAGGATGCATCATCCAGAATGTAAGGAATCATCAAGGATGATAATAGGAGTGGCTGAGAGAGGGTGATAGAAGTGCTAAAACCTTAAGGAGATGTGGTACAGTGACTACTAGGGTAATAAATAATTGCAACACAGAGGGATTGTATGTAGCCGTAATTTGATGATACATACTTTGGAAACTCTGGAGCTGTTTTTTAACATTTATTCTTAATTTAAAATTTTTGTTTTTATTTTATTTTGTCTGGCCTGAAAATGGCAATGAAGCCACGTAACTCATGGTTCAGTTTCGTTTAAGATATGGGAGAAATAAAAACTACTACATGAGACAGCTTCAGGAGAATCCTGGGGTTCAGAGATCTTACCAGTTGTTTCATAGTTCAGCCACTTCTCCTAGCTGCTGCTGCACTTCTCTTGCAGCTAAAGAAGGTGTACTCTTACCCATAACACTGCCCTACTTCAGGGCCATCACATTTTCTTTAATATTTCAAAAGGTTTCTAAAGATCCCCTGCCTCCGCTCTTACTCTCTGCCACTCTATCCCTACACTGTAGCCAGAGTGACGTTTCCACATCGAAAATCTCAATTAACTATTCCTTCACAGAAGTATTCAGTTATTTTCCTAGTGAAATAGAATTAATTTCCCATTCCTTACATTAGCACTGATTAGTCCTCCAAGCTTCTGGTATGACCTCCTTCTCTATTTTCACTCTATACTCACTCATCACTTTACTCTAACATCAGTTCTGTGAATGTGTCATGGTCTTTTATGTTAAGCTGCCTTTTTATTTCTATTCTTCCTGTCTAGAATTCCAAGTTATAGGATGACTCTGTGCAATTAAAGCTGTGACACCTCTACACTGATGTGGCCCTTTGGAAACATGACTTGGCCAAGCAGCATTTTGAGAATTAAGATAGTCTTCACTGTGGGTAGACCCCACTGCAATAGGGTGCCATGAGTGCTACCATGGGAGCAGTTGCTTTGGGTACATGAGGCAAATGGAGCCCCTTGTCTATATAGAACTCAAAAGTGTGAATAAGACTAACAGATTTAATCTGTTTGTTACCATTATTCGCCAGCAATTCTAAACATTAGCAGTGTAAAAACACTCTTCCCTAAAAATCCTTTTTTGATGTTTTAAACAGTCATCGCAATTACTATTTAATTTTAATTTTACACATACATGTGAATTATATATTTAACTATATATATAGTAGGCAAATACTCATATTTATGTATTATTTATTTATATATGTTATAATATATATATGGCCTATATGTGTATGTGTGTGTACATGTAAAATTTACTTTGGTATCCTAAACAAGTGATCTAACCTAAGTTTTTGTTTATTCATCTGTAAAGGGAGGTTAATCACATTCCTCATAACATTTTGTGACTGTTAAATGAGGTGATATGTCCAAAGCATTTAGTAGGGCATTTAGCACATTGTAAATGATATTAATGTTTGCTGTTACCATGATGACCTAGATTCCAGTAGTATCACTAGGCTCTAAGGATACAGAAGTGAAACAGAAGGAGTCTGTCTCTTTTTTTAAAAAAAACCTATTTTTTTAGAATAGGTGACAAGTAAACAATAACACAGTATGACTGAGGGTTTGAATAAGAGTAGGTATGTGAAAATACAGTAGTAGCTATAAAAAGAGAATGATAATTTCTGCCTGAGATGTGAGGTTGGAGATAACTTTTCAAAAGGGGTAACTCATACATGTTCTGAGGAGTAAGTGCAAATGATTAATTTGATCTTAGCCATTCATAGAGCATTCAGTGCTTAAAGCTGTCCCATTTGTAATAACACAATTTTGAAGGAATTAGAGACTATGAGATAAAAACAATATTAACCAGTTCTCCATAATGCAAAAGAAAATAAGGGGGAGGGGAAAGAAGGGACACACACACACAGGCACTCACACAGAGTGAGAGTGAGCGAGAGAGAGAGAGAGAGAGGGAGAGAGGGAGAGAGAATATGAGTGTTGGGATGGAGGGAAAAGGGGCTGATAGATATATACCTGGTATATCTCAAGATTTGATAATTTCATCAGACAATAGCCTGGAAAATTAACTTCCAGGCTATTGTATTTTAGAAGGAAGAAATGAGTATAATAATAGACTAGTATCAAAGATTTTCCTCAGCTTCCCAGACTTCCCTTAGGAGAAAATTGCTGGGCATGGTAGTTCCCTGGGCTAAATTACCCTTTTCCTAGAATGTGAAAGTACCCATGACTGACTCGTGAGCCTCTCTATATTTGTTTTATCTTAGATATTGTAATTCATGAATTTTATCATGACTGATAGTGGTATCTACCATGGGCACATAAGTGAGACGTGATATCATGTACCATACATACAGACACGTACAGTTCATTCTGAGACTGTGATCTTGAAATATATATATAATGCTCTCTCTGTACCTTGATTTTATCATATATGCCACCAAAGTACTGGTATCAGACCTACATAACCCATAGGATATTGTGCAAATTGAATAACACAAAGAGTGTTTAAAAAAAGAAAACAAATTTCATTTATATGATTAAATTAATATTAATAGTATGAGGAGGGGAAGGAAAAGGGGCATATCTTTGCTATTCAGGATTTAAAATTCCTATGTTGCTTTTCTAAAGCCCTCACCACTAGGATATTGCCAGTTATATTACATGGCTACTCACACAAGTCACCTGAGAAAATTAAGATAGTTCAGTCTACTCTTATTCTGATTTGCCATCATTTACCACTACACTTAGTCTTGCCTCTTTGAACCCTGCTGGGTCCAGGTTTGCCTTGGCCAAATAAAATAAATTCAGTGTTCAGTAAGGGAATAGATGTTTAAATGGAGCTAGACTGAGAGAAATATTTTCACTGGAATCAATGTATATCACACTCCATTGGTCAGTGATTGGTTATGACAGGTATTGAGAAAGAAATCCCAGTAAGAAGCAAAAGGTGTATAAACCACAAAATGCAGATGATGGTGAAATGAGGCTTTCAAAGTGCTACAATACTGAGTAATTCTGACAGTACAGAGAAGGCTGAGCTGTTCATCACTCATTTTTATATGTGACACTCAACATGCACACCTATTTAATATATATGATTCACAGTGTATATCCTTTCTTGTTAATTAGAATGACATATTATAAATTAGAGTGGATGGAAGGTGTGCTGATTAAAACGTATCCAAGAAAATCTGTGTATAAACAATTTTATAAAAAGCCACACATATCATCAAATTATATTTTGAGTTAGTAATTTGAATTTAATTATTAAATGGAACTCAATTTATGAAATTTTCTCAAGTTAAGGTTTTCTCAAGATAAGGCTTTCTTTTTCCTATGATTATGATGACAATGCTTTTCTAGCTCTTTACAAAAAAAAGTGTGAATGGATAAGAGGTCAGAAAACAGGTCAAACATCTATTAATCAAAATGTATATCAGAAAATCTTTGACTATTACCTTAATGACATGAAAATTAGTTATAATTTAAGCATTTGGGGGATACTAATTTACTACCATTATTTTACTTGTCATAGAATAAAAAGAAAAAATGTATTATTTTCTTTTGTATTCTATTAATAGGTCATAACTTTTCTCCATTTATATTGAAAAAAATATTGTGGAACTTAGAGAATTACAGAAGTCACTTGTAGTGATAAAAGAAAAAAAAATTTTCTCCTAATAGATATTGGCTTAAATGTCAGATATGCTTCTGTGCATGAAACATACACAATATTCTGGAAACAGTAGACAAAGGAATGCCAAATTTTTTTTTATTGAGATATAATTGACATATTATACAATATAACACATTATATAGCATTATATTAGTTTCAGATGTACAATATAATGATTCAATATATGTATATATCATGAAATGATCACCACAATAAAAGTCTAATTAACATTCATCACTACTCAGTTAACAATTTTTTTCTCTTGTGATGAAAACTAAAGTCACCATGCTGTATATTACACCACAAGGACTTATTTATTTTGACCACCGTCACCCACTTCACCATGGATAAAAATGACCAAATTTCTTTTTTGCTGATATTGAACTTTAGAGTTATTCAACATAACTTTCAAAATTAAATATTCTAAAATCCATTCATGTTTTTGTTTGTGTGACTTGGTTTATTGCTTAGAGATATAAATATACTTTTTTTTAAGTATAGAATGAAAATTGGATCCATTTTCAAAATAATGTGTTCTTTAAAATAGACTTCCTCAATTATTATCAGGAAAATCATAGGTTAAATCTAAAACACACTAGATAATCAAACATAATTTAAAGACAAGTCAAAACATTAAGACAGAAAGCAAACAGAACTCAAGGTATCCAAAACTCATAGTTAATTTAATAATCTATTCTTGAAGATTTATTGACTTGCCCCTTAAGGGTACACAGCAAATAAAATTATAATATTAATGTAAGAGTAACAAAAACTAGCACCATAGGTTATTTCTATCTTGATCATATTAATATATTTTTTTTCTCAAAAGCTTTTGTATGTACTCCTTTCTTTCCATTACAATACTAGGTCTGCATTATCTCTTACATATATTATTGCAACAATTTTTAAAATAATATTTATGCTTATAATTAGTTAACATGTATCCATAATCCTATAAAACCAATATTTATACCTACAAGTGTAGTATATATAAATTACTATTTAACTTTTATATCAGGTAACATTGTTTTGGATAACTTTGAAGTCCCTATATAGATTTTAATGGCTTTCTGTAGTTTGCAAACTGAGGTTCAGTCCTCTATTTCCTCCCTCCTAATATTCATTCCCCAGTCTTTTTTAAAAACCTATTTCCCTACATTAATAAGTCACTCAAGAGCTTACCAGAGTCCCTGGAATAACTCTAAGGAAAACCTTCTCAAACTGGCTTCATCTTAATACTTTAACATGATGGCTATCAGCTCCAACCAATGAAATTTTCATAAAAAGAATCTTTTACTATTTAATCTAATAGATAACTCTAAACTTTATATTGTAACAAGACAATATCCTTCTTTCCATCTATCTAAGGCTTACCTTATAAGGCCAAGTCTAAAGCATATTCTTCTATTGAAATTTTGGATTTAGCATGTACTCACTGAGCTCACTTTTTTCTGATCTCTCCTAGGATTTATAATGATACTTTATATTTTCTCAATTATACTTTGTTTTAAATTCTTGGATTGTTTCCAATGTATGTGTATGTTGTCTCCTAAAAAAAAAAAAAAATCTAAATCTTTAAATCAAAGGCCATGATATGTGAGAGGACTCTGGGAAGATAACAAAGTAGTTAGTACCAGGAATCTGTTTCCCCACCCAGACAACAATTACACTGGTAGAATCTGTCTGATGTAACTATTTTGGAACTATGGAGGCTATTGAAGACTTGCAACTTACAGGGGAAGGACTGGATGATAAATTATGGTTACTTTTGGTAAATTTCAGTTCTTAGCTCCTCAGCAGTTACCCATCTCCCACCCCTCAGCCCTGTGGCAGGGAGCTATATATGTGTTTTGGAGTAGCTTGCACACAGTCTTGCCAGAGGCAGGGTAGGCAATAAGGATCCTATCTTCCAAATATCAAGGATCTGGGTTCCAGTCACCTATTTCTGCTTCTGGGCAGAAAGACACAGACAGAGGCAGTCAGCCATTGTTGATGCATCTCCCTTCATTGTTGTAAGCCCCTCCACCTCTGGTTGAAGTGACTTCTAGGGGATTTTAAAGGGCAGGTACCTTTCTCTTTCCCCTCCTTCATTTTTCTCTTTTTCCCCTTTTTGGAGCCAGATATTAAAGACTAGGACATTCAATAGTAACCACATATACAAGGAAATTAGAATGCTACCACATATGTACAGGGAAAGACACAGGCTCCAAAAAAAAAAAAAAAAAAAAACATGAAAAGAGCTTATTCACACTTTGGGATGCTACTTAGCACAGAGATAGCCTACAGCAATCAAAAAGACAAAACACAACAAAAAACCCTGCAAACCTTAGGGAAGGGGGGAGAACCTGATTTTTAGAATGACCGCATTATTAGATTCAAATATCCAATTTTCAACAAAAACAAAAAAGATCACAAGGCACAAAAAGAAACAGGAACACATGGCCCATTTAAAGGAAAAACTAAATAAATAAACCAACAGAAAATATCCCTGAAAAAGACCTGGAGCTGAATTTAATAATAGAAATGAAAAGTTCACTGGAGGGATTTAAAGGGAGATTTGAGTAGGCAGAAGAGTCTGCAAACTTGAAGATAAAACAATTGAAATTATTGAGTGAGAAACAGAAAGACAAAAGATTAAAGAAAAGTGACCAGAGCCTCAGGGACCTGTGGGATATCATCTAGTGGACTAACTTATGCACTGTTTCAGTCTCAGGAGAAGAGCAAGAAAAGGGGCAGAGAATATTTAAAGAAATAATGACCAAAAAATTTCCAAACTTGATGAAGGCATGAATATTAACATCCACTAAGCTCAACAAACTCCAAGTAGAATGAACTCAAAGAGATTCACACTGAGATACATTATAATCAAACTACTGAAAGCCAAATGCAAACAAAGCCTTGAAAGCAGCAAGAGAAAAGTGACTCATCACATGCAAGGGATCCTCAATAAGATTATCAGCAGATTTCTCATCAGAAGCTTTGAAAGCAAGTAGTTAGTGGACTGATATATTTAAAGTCCTACAAGAAAAAAAGAAACTGTCCAACAAGAATCCTGTATCCAGAAAAACTGTCCTTAAAAAGTGAGGAAGAAATTAAGACATATCCAGATAAACAAAATCTGAGGGAATTTGTTACCACTAGACCTGCCCTGCAAAAAAATGTTAAAGGGAATCTTGCAGGTTGGAGTGAAAGGACATAGACAGTAATTTGGAGCTATTTGAAAAAATAAAGATTACAGTAAAAGTAAATACATGGGCAATTATAAAAGCTAGTATTATTGTAACTTTGGTTTGTAGCTCCTTTTGTTTTCTATATAACTTAACAGACTAATGCATTAAAAAACAAGTATTAGTTTATATTTATGTACATATAATATATAAAAATGTAATTTTGTGACATCAACAACTGAAAAGAATGGGACTAGAGCTGTAAAGTAGCAGAGTTTTTGTAAGTTATTAAAGTTAAGATGGTATTCAGATTAGAGTGCTATAACTTTAGGATGTTAAATGTAATGCCCTTAGTAACCACAAAGAAAATAGCTGTACAATATACACAAAGGGGAATGGGAATGGATTAAAATATTTCAGTTTGAAAAGTCAACAATAAAGAAGTAATGCAGGAAATGAGGGGCAAAAAAGCAAAAAGGCATATTAAAAACAAATAGAAAAAATGATGGAAGGAAGTAATTTCTTCCTTATCCTTATCAGTAATCACTTTAAAAATTGGATTAAATTCTCCAAGCAAATGATGGAGATTGTGTATATACATACATATATATTATATTTGTACAAAAGATTCACTTTAGATCCAAAGACGTTAACAGGTTGAAAGTAAAAGAATGGAAAATTATATTCCATGCAAATAATAACCAGACAAGAGCAAGAGTGGCAGCTATACTAATATCAGACAAAAGAGGCTTTAAATCAACAAAGGTTACAAGAGACAAAGAAGGACAATATATATTAATAAAAGTTTAAATATAGCAAGAAAATATAACAATGTTTTAAGTATTTAGATACCTAATAACAGACTAGCAAAATATATGAAATAAAAATTTATAGAATTAAAGGGGGAAATAGCTTACAATAATAGTTGGACACTTTAAACCCCACTGTCAGTAATGGATAGAACATCCAGACAGAAGATAAGTACGGAAGTAGAGGACTTTAAATAATAAACCAATTAGGTCTAACATATATAGAACACTCGACCTAATAACAGCAGCATACACACTCGTCCTAAGTGCACATGGTACTGGAATAAAGACAGATATGTAGACCAATGGAATAGAATAGAGAGCATAGAAATAAGCTTTAACTAATGTGGTCAAATGATTTTTGAGAAAGAGTTTCAAGACTATTCAATGGGGAAAAGATAGTCTTCTTGACGTATGGTTCTGGAAAAACTGGATATCCACATGAAAAAAAAATACAGTTAAACTCTCACATAACACCATATACAAAAATTAGAAAAATGGATTAAAGACCTATATGTACAACCTAAAATTATAAAACACAGTAGTAAACATAGGGTAAAAGCTTCACAACTTGACATTTGATTTGGCAGTTTCGGGGGGGTATTACAACAAAGGCATAGGGAAAAAAATAGACAAATTGGACTTCAAGAAAAATTTATTGTGCATCAAAGGACAATATCAAACAATGAAAAGCAACCCACAGAATGCAAGAAAATGTTTGCAAATCCTATATATAAAAATAGATTAATATCTAGTATATATAGGGAATGCCTAAGACTAAACAAAGAAAAAAAACTCAGTTAAGAAAAAGCAAGTTATTTGAATAGACATTTCTACAAAGAAGATATATATATATAGATAATAGATACATGAGAAGATGTTGAGCATCACTAACCATTAAGGAGATGCAAATCAAAAGTACCATAAGATACCACCTCATACCCATTAGAATGGCTACTTTAAACACATACACACACAAACACACACAAAACAAAATGACAAGTGTTGGTGAGGATGTGAAAAAATTGGAATCCATGTGCACTGTAGGTGGGAATGCAAGATGTTAGAACCACTATGGAAAACATGGCAGTTTCTCAAAAAGTTAAAAATAGAATTTCTGTATGATCCAGCAATTTCACTTCTGAGTATATACTGAAAAAGCTTGAAAGCAAAGTCTTGAAGAGATATTTATACACCCATGTTCATCACAGTATTATTCACAACTGCTAAAATGTGGAAATAGTCCAAGTGTCCTTTGACAGAAGGGATAAGCAAGATGTGGTATATACATACAATGGAATATTGTTCAGCCTTAAAAATGAAGGAAATTCTGACATACACTACAACATTGATGAATCTTGAGAACATCATACTAAGTGAAATAAGCCAATCACTAGAAGGCAAATACTAAAGGATTACATTTATATAAGGTACTTTGAATAGTCAAAATCACAGAGACAGAAAGTAGAATGGTGGTTGTCAGAAACTGCGGGGAGGGGAGAACAGGGATTTACTATTTAATGGGTATGGAGTTTCAGTTTTGCAAGATGGAAAGAGTTCTGGAAATGGATAGTAGTGATGGTGACACAACATGAATTTACTTAATACCACTGACTGAATTGTACACTTAAAACTGGTTAAAATGGTAAATTTTATGTTATATATTTTGCCACTATAAAAATTGGAAAAAAAGGCCATGATGTGATTCTTGTTTAGATACACAATACATTATAGTCAACATATTGATCATCTACAATTATGTATAGCACGTATAATTACCAGGCTTGTAGACTTGTTCCCAGCTGCTACAGGTATTGGTTTCCAACACCTCACAGGTACTACATTTTCTGGAGAATTTTCCCTGGCCAAACAGGAGCTGCTCAATTGCTCAACTGGGGGACTATCTGCCCAGTTACCCTTAGAAGACCATAACCAGTGACTTTCTCACATGGTGACACTGAAGGCTGGCTTTCTTGTCTCAAAGTGGAAACAGCTCTTTGGTTCAATTAGTGCTGCAAATATCTTCATGGGATCTTGTAGAAGCAAGTCTGCAGCCCAAAACAACACTCCTGCTTGGATTTTCCCTGTGGTTTATGCTTCTGCCCTCACTCTCTTTCTCCTGAAAGTGCTCTTAAATAAGTCACTTGCCCAGGTATCACCTCTGATTCTAGGGAATCAAACCTAAACAGTAGCAAAAGTAGCATGTGTAAGTTATTCAATAAAAACACTCTAAAAACTCAGGATCATCAAGTGAGAGAACATTCAAGACCTCTATAATGTAACAGCTCTCATTTTCAGCATAAGCATGATCTTAAGGCTCAAATTTTGATAATATGGTCAATGCTTTAGAAGTTCATGTATAAAATTATTAACTTTGAGACTATTTTTGGTAATATTGCAGGTCTGGAAAAGCAGATTGAAACTATTCATAAAATCTTGCCTATTACAGAAAACAAATCCAGATAGATGTCACAGGAGATAGCCATGAACTGGATGTTAACAATGTATTAATTTTATTATGTATAGGTTGGCTGAAAAAGTAAGCTAAAAAAGCCTCATGAGCATATGAGAACATCAGGGCATCTCTCACAATGGTGAATGGTGTATTGCTGAAAGATGACTACATAGCTATTTCCAATAACCTTTGGCAAAAAGTATTAAACAGAATACATCATGACTACTTGAGCTCATGAAATGATGTAAAAGAAGAACATGGGCAACAGCATTTTGGCAAGCATCCAAGAAAGAAATGGATGAAAAAGTAGCTTCTTCTCTGCTATGCCAGCTCTTATGGCATGAAAATATGAAAGAGATACTAATGAGAAGACCAGCAGCTGTCATACTTGGGAAAAAGTTGGCACACACACACACACACACACAAAAAAACAGTTATCAGAGACTTGAAATTGCTATTTCATGGTCTGGAACCACCAACATAAGAAGAGGTGAGAATGAAACACAACATAGTAAGCATTCATAAAGGTTTAATATTGACAAGTATAAGAATGAGAAGTATAATTTTTAACAAAATATACTGTTTAGGTGTATAAAATAATTTTGAAATTTGCCTAATTTATATGTTAATTTATATAGAAAATTTAGATAATTAACTTACTCAGAGTACCCACTGAGAGGAAATGTTTGCTAACTTTAAGTTCTTCAAATTAATTAACTACATGTATATTTATTGTGTTAAATGATCTGCCAATGACAAGTTGGATCCTGATAAACTATTGAGGATCACATAAAAAGTATTAAAAATTAACTGAAATAATTATTGTCCCTTAAAAAAGAGTACATTTACAAATGTTAAAAGTCTTAAACATAGCAGATTAAATCAAATAACAAACCCTCAAAAACATCTGTGATAAATTTAGACTGTGATTACCTTGACAAGATGTCTAGAAAAGTGATTTCTTCATTTTGCTTACCTTTTGTAAAAAACTAACAGCGATGTGGTTTTGAAAGGTCTACATTTTTCTTCTTGAGTAAATAGTTCGTATCTGATCTTTTATACACATATCTGTGAACAGTCTGATTTATCTGCACATAAATTATAAAGAGCACTGTATATGTTACATATTGATATTTGCATCACATTTGTGGGATTAATTTGCTCATCAACATAAAATCAATGTTTACTTTTCACCCACGTTATTGCTAATAAGCTTTTAAATGAAGCGCATAAATGGTATTAAAACCCATTGTCATCACAATTCAAGCCATATACGCCATAGAATTTTGGACAATGTTTATTAACTCTTGTGACATAGTAATTCACTGTTTACTATACCTTTTGAGACTATGAATACTATCACTAAAACAAATAATGCTTATAAACCTATTTATAAGCCAAAGAAACAACAAATTAAATATGTGAAATAGAATATAAACCATAAGTAAAAAATACTATACAGTTCATTTGTGATTCCTTTTATTACATAAAGTTTTGATAAAGATATTATATTCATTCCAAACTCTCTTAAAATCTACTAGTGCCAAGCATAGTTACATTACACATATCATACTATAGACTCCATTATAATAGTACTTAAGTTGATCTTGATTTGTGTACCACATCTTACATCTGATTCTGGGCAAATCACACAATATTTGTTTTCTCAGTGATAATACTTGAAATTATTTCTTATATTCTCTTTCACAAGGCTGTCATAAACATAAATGTTTAAAGCACTATGAACATGAAATATTTCATTAGCTTTGTTAAGAATCCACAAATTTTAGCTAAATACATAATGATTCTCAATGATAAACTAATTACATGAAAAACAAATGACCAAGATGATGGACAAGCTTAGCCTTTATGTTTCTCTCCATCTTACTAATCTTTATCTCCCAGAGGATAGTTGCTATTTGGAATATGAAACAGAATGGTTTATTTCTAACCATCTTTCCAAGTTCTAGTATGTTCTCATTAGAAACCATGTGCCACTAAAGTCCTTGGAAAGAAAGAAGGAAAGAAGGAAGGAAAGAAAGAAAGGAAAGAAGGAAGAGAGAAAGGGAAGAAGGAAGGAAGGAAGAAAAAGAGAAAAAGACACTACACTGAGAGAAAAAGATCTATCACATAAGCTACCATCTGAAGAATGTAAACTCCGTGAAGGCAGAGATGTTTAAATATTTTGCTTATTTCTGTAATCAGAGAATGTAAAAATAGGTGGGCCTATGGTAGGGTATAAAAAGAATATTTGTTGCATAAATAAATCACTTGATTATATTTGGATTATATCTAAGAAGTATCTTAAATAGGTAAATTATAGAGACAGAAAGTATATTAGAACTACCAGGAGTTACTAGGAGGGAAATGGGAAGTTGTTGCTCAATTGATACAGTTTCTTTTTAATGTGATGAGAATGTTTTGGAAATAGATAGTGGTGGTGGTTGTAAACCTTGTGAATGTGATTAATACCACGGAACTGTACATGCAAAAATGGTAACAATGGCAAATTTTGTTATATATTTTACCATAATAAAACATTCTTCAAAATTATAACTCTAATCCAGAAAAATCCACGGACTTAGAATAAGCAGATAAAATCACTCAGCCCCAAGAGAAAGTAAGCATTTATGATTCTAAAGAGTGAAAATACAAAAAGACCTCAAATAGCCAAAGCAATCTTAAGAAAGAAAAACGGAGCTGAAGGAATCAGGCTCCCTGACTTAAGACTATAATACGAAGCTACAGTAAGCAAGACAGTACGGTACTGGCACAAAAACAGAAATATAGATCAATGGAACAGGATAGAAAGCCCAGAGGTAAACCCACGCACATATGGTCACCTTATCTTTGACAAAGGAGGCAAGGATATACAATGGAGAAGACAGCCTCTTCAATAAGTGGTGCTGGGAAAACTGGACAGCTACATGTAAAAGAATGAAATTAGAGCACTCCCTAACACCATACACAAAAATAAACACAAAATGAATTAAAGACCTAAATGTAAGGCCAGACACTATAAAACTCTTAGAAGAAAACATAGGCAGAACACTCTTTGACATAAATTGCAGCAAGATCCTTTTTGACCCACCTCCTAGAGTAATTAAAATAAAAACAAAAATAAATAAATGGGACCTAATTAAAATTAAAAGCTTGCAAAGCACGGCAAAGGAAACTATAAACAAGATGAAAAGACAACCCTCGGAATGGGAGAAAATATTTGCAAATGAAGCAACTGACAAAGGATTAATCTCCAAAATATAGAAGCAACTCATGCAGCTCAATATCAGAAAAACAGACAATCCAATCAAAAATGGGCAGAAGACCTAAATAGACATTTCTGCAAAGAAGACATGCAGATGGTCAAGAGGCACATGAAAAGATGCTCAACATCACTGATTATTAGAGAAATGCAAATCAAAACCACAATGAGGTATCACCTCACACCAGTCAGAATGACCATCATCAAAAAATCAACAAACAATAAATGCTGGAGAGGGTGTGGAGAAAAGGGAACCCTCTTGCACTGTTGGTGGGAATGTAAATTGATACAGCCACTTTGGAGAACAGTATGGAGGTTCCTTAAAAACTAAAAGTAGAACTACCATATGGCCCAGCAATCCCACTAGCGGGCATATACCCTGAGAAAAACATAATTCAAAAAGATACATGTCCCAGTGTTCATTGCATTGGGACATATCCTGACTATTTACAATAGCCAGGACATGGAAGCAACTTAATGTCCATCGACAGATGAATGGATAAAGAAGTGGCACATATATACAATGGAATATTACTCAGCCATAAAAAGGAACAACATTGGGTCATTTGTAGTGATGTGGATGAAACTAGAGTCTGTCATACAGGGTGAAGTAAGTCAGAAAGAGAAAAAAAAATATCGTATATTAACGCACATGTTTGGAATCTAGCAAAATGGTAATGATGACCTATTTGCAGGGCAGGAAAAGAGATGCAGACATAAAGAACTGACTTGTGGACATGGGGGGAAGGGGGTGGTGGGATGAACTGAGAAAGTAGCACTGACACATATGCACTACGATGTGTTAAATAGATAGCTAGAGGGAAGCTGCTGTATAGCACAGGGTGCTCAGCTTGGTGCTCTGTGATGACCTTGAGGGGTGGGATGGAGGTGTGGGAGGAAGGCTCAAGAGGGAGGGGATATGGGGATATATGTATACATATAGCTGATTCACTTTGTTCTACAGCAGAAACTAACACAACAGTGTAAAGCAATTATATTCCAATAAAATAATTTTTTTAATCTATATTTTGAAATACACTATTGGTAAATATATGTTTTTCAAGAAAAACTTTAAATAATATAAAATGAACAGACCTGAAGTGGACAATTGATAAGTTTTTACAAAGAAACACATTTATAAAGCCATCATCCCTGCCAAGATATAGAACATTACCATCACCTCAGTAAAGTTTTCTCTTCCAAGGGTGTGCTGGAGACAGCTTATAAAAACTTGCAAGTGGAAATTGATATATTTTCAGGAATTTTTGCGAGCTGGTTATTAAACATAGGTCTTATTAAAAAGCAAATTATTTGAACTTAAATTATATCAAAACGGTTAATGTATAATGAAAAAACAGGTCTTAAGTATTTATTATATTTTAGTAGTGTGCTCTTGAGATTGTCTATTTCTTCTGCATGGCAGAAATATTATATTGTATGTTACTATACATTCCTGACTGTGTACTCAATGACTACAAGATAGTAGTTTGAAATAGGCAAACTCAGTATTTACAATATGGAAATCATAATTTTTTAAAATTAGGACTTTTTTCCCCAAAGAAAGATTCTTAAACATATTCCTGCAAATCACTGCTCACCTGTCCCAGACAACCACTGTTTTTCATTTCTAAACCATAGCTTAATTTTGCCCGTTCTTGAATTTTACATGAATAGAATCATAAATATTATTCTGTTTTGTACCTGACTTCTTATGTTTAATGTTTCTGAGATTTTTTTTCTAATGTTTCTGCATATATGAGTAGCCTGTTCTTTCTAATCGCTGAGTAATGTGCCATTGTAGGAATATACTACAATTTGTTTATCCCGGCTTCTTCAGACAATATTTTGAGTTATCTGTAATTTTGGGTTGTTTTGAATTAAGCTGCTAAAAACATTCCTGTACAGTCTTCAGTGGATATACTCATTCTTATTTCTCTTAAGTAAATATCTACAGGTGGAATTTATGAATCATGGGTAGGTGTATATTTAACTTTTTAAGAAACTGCCAGGTTTGCAATGAGTGTATACCATTTCACACTGCCACCAGAAATGTATGGGAGAGTTCCAGTAGCTCTGCTTCTTCACTAACATTTAGTTTTGTCGATCTTTCAAGTTTCAGCAATTCTAGAGGATTTGAAATGATCTCATTGTAATTTTAATTTGATGATTAATGATGTTGAACATCTTTCATGTGCTTATGAACCATCTGTTTATCTTCACTTGTGAAGTGTCTGCCCAGGTCTCTTGTCCAACTATTTTTAAATTAAGTTGTCTTTTTACTATTGCTTTGTGATCTTTATATTGTTGATACAAGACCTTTATCAAATACATGTATTATAAATATTTTCTCTATGGCCTTTTTTTGAAGTATGGTTGATTTACAATGTTGTGTTAGTCTCAGGTATACAGCAAAGTGATTCAGTTATACATATGTATATTCTTTTTCATATTCTTTTCCATTATGAATTATTAGAAGATATTGAATATAGTTTCCTGTGCTATACGGTAGGGCCTTGCTGTTTATATATTTTGTATATCATAGTTTGTTTCTATGGCCTTTTTTTAAAGGTGTGTTTTGATAACCAGAAGTTTTAATTTTGATGAATTCTATCAATATTTTTTTCTTTCATAGTTAGCTTGTTTTGGTTCTCTCTATGAAATTCTCTTCTACCCCAAGGTTATTAAGAAGTATTTCTGTGTCTTCTTCTAGAAGTTTTCTTGTTTTACCTTTTACATTAAGTCTATATTTCATTTCACATAAATTTTTACATAACACTTGATGAAGGTGTTGAGGTTATTTTTTTTCCATGTGGCTATCCAGCAGGTCTAAAACCACTTTTTGAAAAATATTCTTCTTTCTCTATTGAATTGGCTTGGTATCTTCATCAAAAAACAATTGATCTTATATATGTTCCTGTAACTTACTTGTTTCATTGATTTTTTTTTTCCATCCATACTCCAAAAACACAGTCTTGGTCACTGTAACTTCATTGTAAAAAATATTATGATTTGAAATCAGGTGGTGTTAGTCTTTCAACGTTTTTCCTCAAAATTATTTTTGGCTATTGAAAATATTTTAAATTTCCATAAACATTTTGGTCTCAACTCATCAATTATTACAAGAAATAATGTAGGAATTTTAACTTGAAATGCATTTAATCTTTTAAGATCAATTGAAATCTTAGCAACATTAAGTTGTTTAATTGATGTGCATGATACTACTCTCATTTATTTAGACCATCTTTAATTTCTTGTAGCAATCTCATAGTTTCCCATGTAGAAATTTTATACATCTTTTGCTAAATTTATACTTATTCATCATGGATTTTGATGCATCTGTTAATGGATTTAAACATTTTATAATTGCTATCAATATGCAAAACTACAATTAATTTTAATATATGGATCTGTGGTCTTGCTATACTTCCATATTAGTTCTAGTAGTTCATTTGTAAATTCCTTGGGATTGTCTATATAAGCAATTGTGTCATTTGGGAATAAGAATATTTACTTCTTCCTTTTCAATCCGTATGCTTATTCTTTCTTTTTCTCCCTTTATTGCACTGATTAGGACATTTAATACAGTAGTGAAAATAAGTGAGAAATTGTGAGAGTAGATTTCTTTTCCTTTTTTGGGAGATTTAATATAAAGATGTTCATTATTTCGCCATTAAGAAACTCTTCATCTTAATGAAGAGCTTGCCTTCTATTCATAGTTTACTGAGAGATTTTGTTATGAATCTACTAAGATAAACATATTTTTCTTTATTTTCTTTCATTTGATGCTGATTTGCCTTGATTGGATTTTTAATGTTGACCCTGCTTTCTCGGGCTAATCCCATTTGGTTAGAACATATTGTTCTTTGTATATATTGCTAGAATCAATTTGCAAAGATTTTGTGAAGATTTTTTCTGTTTGTATTCATGTGGGTACTGGCCTTAATTTAATTAATTAATTAATTTATTTTTGGCTGCATAAGGTCTTCGTTGCTGCGTGAGGGCTTTCTCTAGTTGTGTCGAGCAGGGGCTACTGTTCGTTGCGGTGTGCCGGCCTCTCATTGCGGTGGCTTTTCTTGTTGTGGAGCATGGGCTGTAGAGCGCAGTCTTGGTAATTGTGGCGCACGGGCTTAGCTGCTCCGTGGCATGTGGGATTTTCCTGGACCAGGGATCGAACCCGTGTGCCCTGTATTGGCAGGCGGATTCTTAACCACTGCGCCACCAGGAAAGTCCCCTTCATCAGGTTTTGATATTGCTGTTATGTTTCCCTCCTAAAGTGAATTGTGAAGTTTTTTTTTTCTCCTCATTTGAGAATTTATATGATTGATATAATTTCTTACTTATATATTTAATAGAATTCACCTGTGAAACCATAACCTAGACTTTATTTGTGTGACATTTTTGGTAATGTGTTTAGTAGATATAGAGATGTTTAGATTTTCTATTTATTTTCATGTAAATTTTGGTGAGTTATATTTTTCATAGAATATTTATTTCATCAAATTTATTCAAACTATTTCCTTAATATCTTTTTATATTCTGTAGAATCTATGGTATGTCCCATATTTCATTCTTGATAACAATATTTTTTGGAGTTTCTCTCTTTTTTCCTTTATCAGTCTTGCTACTGGTTCATTAATTTTATTATATTTTCCAAAGAGCAAACTCTTGAATTTGTTAATTGCCTCTATTTTTGTTTTCCATTGCATTGATTTTTGCTTTTATTTTTATTACCTACTCCATTTACCTATTTTTGAGTTTAATATGCTTATCTTTAGCTTTTAAGGTGGTGAGTTAGATCTTTTGTTTAGATGTGATTTAATTGAGGTATATAAACTTAAATATTTCTTTGTAAGCACTGCTTTAGGTATATGCCATACATTTTGATATGCTGTTTTGTCATTATCAATCCATTAGAAATATTTTCTAATTTCCCTTGTAATTTCATTTTTAATATAAATTGGTTATTTAAAAGTATTTTATTTACCAATATTTATGGAATTATTTGCATTAACATATTCATTATGTTAAAATGAAAACATATTTTGTAATACTTTAATTTTTGAGTTCATTGAGACATATTATGAACGGGCATTATTGGGGATAATATTTTGTAAATGCTGATTAGATAAAGTTGGTTGATACTGTTTATTACTGATTTTTTTGTCTTGGTATTCTATCAATTGCTAGAGGCAATGTATTATAATTACTAGTGCCTTATTTATTTGGATACCTGAGCTTCTTTCTCTCAGATTTTGCTTGATGTGCTTTAAAGTTCTGTTATTAAACAAAAACAAAGAAAATGTAGCCTTTATTCATAACATTGTTCTTTTGTTTGTAATGTATTACTTTTCTCTCATTTCTTTCAAAATTTCTTTTTATTTTTGCACTTTAGCTATTTTAAGTGGTGTGACTCTTTAAAATTTATCTTGCTTGGGGTTTGCAGAGTTTTTTAGAATTGTAATTTGATGGTTTTCATCACATTTGGAAAATCTGTCCCAATTGTTCCACTCCTCTCTTTCTTGGACTCGGTTCTACATATCTTAGAACATTTGATATCATTCTGCAAGTCACTGGGATTCACTTTATTCTTTAAGGCATTTTTCTCTAGATATTTATCTTCAAAATCAACCCATTTTTTTCTGCCCTTTCTTTATTTCTGCTAGTAAGTCTATCCAGTAATTTTATTTCTTATGTTAGATATTGCAATTTTAAATTCTAGAATTTCCATTTGGTTTGCTGCTATTGATTTTTTTTCCATTTATATTCAGTTAATTTAATCAAGTTTTCATTTAAGTAAGTTCTTGAACATATCAATATTTGTAATATCTTCTTTAGACCTTGTCTGCTATTTTCACATCTGGGTTACCCCTTAGTCTGTTTCTAGGGACTTTTTTTTTTTTTTTTTATAACAGTTGTTCACATTATTCTTACTTATCAGCACATTTTATAAGTTTCTCTTGGATATTGGACATTATAAATAGCACTTCATAGAGTTCCTGGATTCTATTATCTTCTGATAGTGTTTGTTTGTTTAAGCAGATAGTTAACTTGCTGGAAATTCATCTTGAACTTGTGGAGGCTTGTTCTAATACTCTATTAGGGCAGACTCTGGAAAACTCAAGGATTTTAGCAAACACCTCTAGCTTGACCAGACTCAAACTCCTCTACCTAGACCAGACTCAAACTCCAACTCTGCCCTCTCTCCTTTAGGCAGAAGATGAACTCTCTTCTTAGTCTTTTAGTCCTACAGATTTTGCTTTATTTTGTTTTCTTCCACTTGGCTTTTGAAATGTCCCACGTGCATGTTTAGTTCAGAGGTAAACCATGGCTTTAAAGAAGTTTATAGATGTTTTGGGGGCAGGCCCTGCTTTGATTTCAGCTTCTCTGAGGTTTATCTCCTTTATTTCTAGACACTCTGGTTGCCTAAAATTCTATCTTGTGAAATCTTAATCTGATAGGACTATAACTTTCTGTTTGAGCTTTAGCCTCCGTACTCACATGGGCAAGGTAATACCTCCAGGGGAAAGATATGTATACTTGGATCTCATCCAGTTAACTTATGTTGTGGATGATTGAATCCCTGAAGTTTTTTCCTTAGTTGGATAGCTCTCCAGTGCTTTTTTATAATAGTTACCCCCCCCCACCAGAATTAATAGCTATTGTCTTTGGACAAGTTATTCCAATGTAAGCTACTCTGCTGGGATTCACTAATGTATTTTAAAAGCGCAGTGTATAGGCATGACTATATCATTCACTTACTATGTTTCTAATTCAGATTTTTACCAAACATTTAGACACTGATAAACCACAGGGAACAAATATTAAGGGTTGAATTTCAAGAAAATACTCAAAAAAAGTTTAGTAATAATGCATTCAATTGCTATGTGACATATGTATAGCTGAATTCATTGTCAATTCTTTTTAAAAACTAACTAAAAATGACCAATTTATATTTTAGTACTACTCACTTTTTTAAATTTAGTGACTTGAGATCTAAATTTTAAAAGACCGCAAAAAGATGACAGCTTGTTTTGCAACTTACAGGATATTTGTTCTTTCTATATACTCGGCTCCATATGTTCACAACACAACCAGAAATGATCTTAGGAGAATGGGTTAATATTAAAGAAAAAAAAAGCAATAACAACTCACCAGAAATAAGGCTGCTAACCACAGTAGGATTGTTAAACTTCAGTAATACCTATAAACTTGTAATACATGTTTACCTTTCAGTAGCAAAGAAAAATGTGGGTCTTACAATTTAGCATCCAAAAAGTACTTGTTTTGGATACTTTAAGTTTTTTTCTTTTAATCTTAAGGAAACAAATGGTTGAAGATAGTTATATTTGTTCATGCAGTAACCATTTTATCAAATATCAACGTTTTTCCTCTTGCAAGGTCTCAAAAGAAGTATGAAAAGTAGTAACTTAGTTAAGGAAAGTTTCTTCCTAATATCTATCCAAGTTGACTAAATACTCATACAGGTTCTCTTTTCATTGTTGCAAGATGGCTACAAAAGCACCAGATCTCAAAATCTCATATTTTTTCCAGTAGCAAAAGGAAAAATCCCTCCTAAATTTCAAGCAAAAATCATTGTTTCTAATTAACTCTTATTGGTCACATAAGCATCTTTCTAGTCCTAGAAGTCAAAAATAATGGTTTGATTGTAAGAGACACTGTTTATATAAACCTTTCTTGTCAAAAGGCATGTGAAACTTCATCCAAAATACACAACTGAGAATGGGTACAAGCATGATTTTCTTGAATGAAAATGGTGAGAAAACTCTTTACTGGGCTGCATTATAACTAATACCCAATGAACAGTCAAATCAATCTAGTGTTTTTCAACTTTGGACCCCATCTGGAAAGGTTTATGATCAACCCTATTACAGATGTGATTTTAGTTGAAATGCATTGTCACACCATGGATTCTACAAGTAAAAGTCTACCAAATTCAGGTTTCTATTTTAAAAAAAAGAAAAAGAAAGAAAGAAAAAGGACAAGAATAAAAGCATTACTTCAACTCTTACAGCCCATGAAGTTAGAAACATTCTATTAATAATTGGACTCACATTTCATTACTCTTAAGCTATTTTCCTTCTTTTATATTATACATATTAAGCTTCTCAAACTGTGCACAGCAAAAGATCCCCAGATATAACAGAAATGCAGGTTATAATCAATATGTAATTCTGTTCTGTATTCTTTCCCTTTGATGTAAGCAGGTTGGATTGGGGGATGGAGAAGCTCATGGTAGGGTTATTTTGAGGTACCTTTGAGCTGCTTATTAGCAGGTCCTTGTTAGCAGCTTCTTATTACCAGCTTTCCCAGGCAGTTGTGACATGTTTTGAAGATAACTCTTTGTTCCATTGAAACCATAATGCCTACTTTAATCTGCAGTGAATTCAGAAAAAGAGAAGAAAAGGCCAATTAAATTGTAAAATACCTTTAAAGTCACTGCCATACACCACTAGCTTTTACACCTTAGACAATATTAAATTATAGAGCCTTTAGTGAAAAATTATATTTTTGCTTTGGAACCAGTCTGGCAGCAATAATATGTGCTTCCATACAATAATAGGCACCAGAAGTATAAGCAATGCCAATAACCCCGTTAGAGTTAAAAAGAACCCATAAATGAAATAACTTTAGAGAAGCCAATGTTTACTGTAAGTACATTAACTAAAAGAAAGATCAAATATTGATGTGTCAAACAATTTAATGACAACGTATTGTGTGCAGTCAGTGCACCAGGCATTACAGAACTCCATTTCTTTCCTATTCATTAATGTGTAAACCATTATATGATGCTACCTATACTCCAGTCATTGCTTTATAAGCGTTGTATGTAATAACACCTTTATTCTTAAAATGAAGAAAGTCTTGTTACTACTCTCATTTTACTGTGAAGAAACTCAGACTTGGAGAGGTAACAAAATTCTTCACTGTTAACAACAGCTATTACAAAATATGACCTGTATACAGTCAGCTCTAGTATCTAGGCTATTAACCCCTTGTCTACCCTAACTCTGTTTAAAGAGTAATATGTGTATTTCTGAACCTTTTTTGGTAAACTTCCCTCTCTCTCCTTTTCCCACATCTCTGAAGTGGTGGTGCTTAACTGTCCCCACTTAACGGTTCTCTTTAATTTAACCAGGTTTCTTACTAGCACCTCCATAAAAAAATTTAAATATTCTTTCTCCCCATCTTATGACTTTGCTCATAGGATTCTCAGACTACTGAAACATCTTCCATTCAAGTCGTATTTAATGAGATCCTATTTAATGATCCAGACACTGTGCAACTCCTATTAACAAATCTATCCTAGTTTATTCCTTCAAGATTTGGCTAGGAAGGCAAAATCCTTGAAGCAAGCCAAAAGCCTTGCTTTCTCTAGGAAGCATTATGTAACATCTTTTATTCTTTCCTCACCCTGACCATTCCTGAGTGTCATGTTACTATAATTTTGCACTGAGTATTATGGATGTCTATTGTTCCTAATGCATACACACAGAATTTTATGAAGAAAGGAGCATAGTATTTAGAATAGGAAGATAAAAGCCAAAGTTAAGTAATATTGTCCAAGTCATTTATTATAACTGAGACATTTCTTCTTGCCACCAAAATGTTAATAACAGAAATTATAACATGATCTTAATTCACAGGATATTTAGTGTGATGAAATATGATGATTCAGATAGAGATGCTTTATAAAACCATATAGCATAAAGAGTTTAGTTTCCAGCCTTACCCTGGACCCAAACAACACCCACATTACCCTTAACCAGTCATTTGCAATTGGCCATGACCTGTTCATAAATCAGTGATATTTCAGCCTAGTGGACATTTTAGAAGCATTTTGTTAACTTTAGCTAGTGTGGTTTGTGAATGAGTTTCAGGCTATCCATGTAAGAAAGTTTACGTGGCGGAAGTTTTTTTCTTTTTTAAAAGGATAAAGCCAGTGATTCAGTGATTGCTGTTCCTGCAATGATTCCTCATCATCCTTGTCATCCTCGTCATCCTGCTTCTTTTCCACAAGTTTATAAAGTTATAATTGCTGTGCATTACACTACACATATCTTACATATAAAATGTTCTATTTTTATATACATCTAACAAATCATCACCACAATCAAGATAATGAGTATAGAGGTCACCTACAAGTTTCCTTATGCCACTTTGGTATCTATTCTTCCCTCCCCACTTCCTCTGTCCCCAAACAAACATTGATCTGATTTTTATAACTGTAAACTTGGTGTGCTTTTTCTAGAATTTCAAATATATTGAATCCATTTCTTGTGTACTCTTTTTGTCTGGTATCTTTCACTTCATGAAATTATTTTGAAATGTTTCCATGTTGTTGCAAGTATTGCTAGTTAATTCCTTTTTATTGTTGAGTAGAATTCCGTTATATGAGTATGCCACAATTTGTTTATCCATTCACCTGTTGGTGGCCAGTAGGTTTGTTTCCAGTTTTTAGCTATTACAATTAAAGCTGCTATGGGCATCTGTGTGCAACTCTTTGTATGAGCATATGCTTTCAATTCTAGGTATTTCAATTGGATAAATACCTAGGCTGTGTTATAAGATAGGTATTAAAAACTAGTTTGTTTTGAAAAAAGAAAAACAACTGCCAAACTGTTTTACAAAGTACAGTTGACATTGAACAGCATAGGTTTGAACTGTGCAGGTCCTCTTATCATGGATTTTTTTCAATAAATACCTACTATAGTACTACACAATCTGCAGGTTGGTTGAATCAGCAGATATGGAATTGCTGATACAGAGGGCCCACTGTAAAGTTATATGCAGATTTTCAACAGTGCAGGGGATGGGCGCCCCAACCCTCCTGTTGTTCAAGAGTCAACTGTAGTTGTGACATTTTACATTCTTACCAGCAGTGAATCTGAGTCAAATTGTTTCATATCCTTACCAATAGTTGGTATGATCTGTTGCTTTAATTTTACCATTCTAGTCAGTGTTTAGTGCTATCTCATTGTAGTTTATATCTTTCATTTCCCCAATAATGAATGATGTTGAACATGATTTCATATGCTTATTTGTCATTCTTATAGCTCTGTTGTTGAAGTGCTCATTTAAACCCTTTGTTTTTTTAATTATTAATTCTTAAGATTTGAAAGTTCTATATATATATTCTAAATTCAATAATTTTTGTATTTATTTTGCAAATATTTTCTCCCATTTACTGAATTTCCTTTTTATTTTTGAAAAGCAAACATTTTTAATTTTGGTGACATATCATTTACCATTTTTTTCTTCTTGTGGTATTTTGCCCTATTTAAGATATCTTTGCCATGCTCAAGTTTACTAAGATGTTTTGCTCATATTTTCTTTTAGAAGTTTTATAATTTTAACACACATTTAGGTATATGCTCCATTTCAAGTTAATTTTTTATCTGGTGAAAGTTAGTAGTTGACATTCCCATTTTTCAGAAATATTTCCAATTATTCTAGTACGATTTTTTTTTTAAATAAAGATAATTTCCTCAGTGACTTGTCTTGACAACTTTTTGAAAATTTAATTGACCATACACGTATGGTCTCTCTGGTCTCTCTGTTCTACAAGATCTATATGACTATCTTTGTACCAATTCCACACTGTCTTGATTACAGTAGTTTTATAATGAATGTGAATATAAGATAGTATAACTCCCCCACATTTTTTTCTTTTTCTTTTTTTGATTTGTTTTGGTCATTTTTGTTTCTTTGCATTTCCATATAAGTTTTAGAATTAGCCTACAAATTTCCCAAGAAAAATAAAAGGCCTTCTTGGATATTGACTGGCACTGTGTTCACCTTAAAGATAAATTTGGGAAAAAATGACATCTTAATATTGATTTTTTGTATCCATAAAAGTAGTATAATTCTACATTTATTTAAGTTTTGTCCAACTTATCTCAGCAATGTTTTTTGTTTGTTTTCACTATACATGTCATTCACACATACTTATTCTCTAAGTACTTCATATTTTGGTTGTTATTGCAGTTGGTATTCTGACATTCTTTATAATTTAAAATTCTGAATGTTTGTTGGTCACATATAAAAATGCTAAAAAATAAAAAAAATAAAATAAAAAAATAAAAAAATGCAAGTGATTTTTGTATATTCATATTTTTATCCTAAAAATTTCCTAAAAGTACTTAATGGTTCTACTAAAATATTTTGTAGATTTTTAAGGGTTTTCTACATAGATTATCATGTTCTCATATGAAGTGGATTTTTTTCTTCCATTTCAATATGGATATCATACATTCCTTATTCTTCACTGATTGTACTCTAGAATCTTCAGTAAATTGTTGAATAGAAATGTGAGAGGACATGTTAGCTTTCTTTTTGATCTTAAAATTAAATTAAAATTAAACAAATATCTCAGATATTTTATGCTGTACCTGACACTTCAATCAAATATGATCTTTTTTCATCATATTTCTTCAGAGTTAGCACTTCCACTGCCCTTGGCTTGGGTCTAGAATCAGACTTAGGTTTATCACCTTCAGTGAGAATTGCAAGAACACGTTTGCAGTTTGTTGCCTGCTGAGAAAAGAACTTCACTTGTATTATTTTATTTTTTATTTGCTGGTTTTCTTAGAATGGATAATATTTGATCATTTTGAGATAAATTAATGTTAATTAATATTCTTTTCTCAGTAAACAAATTTTAAGTGTAGCTATTAAATGGATGAACACTATGGCCAAACCAGGTAAGTGTGAACCTGAGTCTGTCACTTAGTTGCTATGTGACCTTGGCCAAGTTACTTAACCTCTCTTTGCTACAGTTTCTTCATCAAGGAAACATTATAGTATTGTTACTTACCTTCTAGTATTATTATAATGATTAATTACATTAATATATAAATCACTTAGATCAATGTCTAGCATATACTGACCATGATAGAAGTGTTAGGAATTTTATATTTTTAGTTGTATGAATTTGGTAAGTTCTTCAATCTCACAAAGATGTAATGTTTTCATCTCTTAAGGAGGGAGTGAATAATAGTAGCTATCTTAGAATTGTATCCAATATGGTATGTCAACCATTTAGCACATAAGTGATCAATAAGTTAAATTTATTTTTATTATTGGTATTATACTTTTTATTCTTATCATGTTACTTGCAGTAGTAATACTTCATCTAATTTGCCATAATTTACACGAGCCAATACTGGGGTGTAAATTATAAAATAATCCCAAAAAATGATTTTTAAATGAAAGATTTCTTTAAAAGAAACAAAATTTATTTGTTTGGCTGTGCCGGGTCTTACTTGGCACACGGCATCTTCATTTCCGTGTGTGGGATCTTCATTGCAGCATGTGGAATCTTTAGTTGCGGCACGCAGGCTCTTAGTTGTGGCATAGGGGATCTAGTTCCCGGATCAGGGATTGAACCCAGGCCCTCTGCATTTGGAGCGTGGAGTCTTAACCACTGGACCACCAGGGAAGTCCCTAAATGAAAAATTTCTCGTTGAAGTAGTAAGGATTCAGGTTTGATATCTGACACAGGTTTACAGAATTTCACCAGGATTTTGGCCACTGAAGTTTGATTTTTATTTTGGGAGAGTGGAGTTGGGAGCATGGTTTGATCTATAGCAAAGGATTTCATACAATAATGCAATTGTATTTTTAAAAGTACAATTTTTGCATTCCAATCTGAAGAGAGTTACACATTTTCCATTTGAACATCCCACTGGCATTCTGTGTCAAAGTATGCCATAAGTAGGCAGGTAAAGGTCTATGAGAGCAATACTCTTAACACTTTTCCATTATTTTACTTTTAATATGTGGTTCTACATGCAGAATACATATAGTAGGTTTCATATCACAATTATTTTAAAGAAGAATGTATATTACACATCTATTCATTAGGAGCACTGAATGTTTTTGACTTACTGATTATTATACTTCAAACTTAAAACATGTAGATTCCAAAATGAGTCACAGCATAATGAAAAGCACCTGCTCTGTAGCACCATTTAATATGTATATAGCATATTTGGAATCATTTGCTTATATGTACTTTTCTTCAGCTTTCATATAAATACCTTTGAGATATTTTAGTATACTTTACATATTCTGTCTCAATACTTGCCTGATTTTAACTCTCAAAAATGGTGATCCCATTCTAAAACCTACTATTGTCTTTTCACTTAAAAAATGATTGCTGACCCTCTCTATCCTACTCCTCTAGGTGGTCACAAAGAAAATAAAAAATAAAAGTAGTGGACTAAAAAAAAAAAAAGAAAAAAAATGCTGAAAGTTTTATGTTACCATTGAAGACTTAGCAGTTTTTCCTAAGCCTTCAACAATGACTAGTGGGAAAATATAGTGCAGTAGTACGTAAATGGTATGGTTTATTCAGTGTAAATAGGCGTTCATTATTAGCAAAAGAGTAAAAATTAAACCTTGGGAGTAAGTGCAGCTAAAATTAGTCTGTTATGTGATTTATAAAAACTAACATTAATATCATATTCTTATTATTTTTCATCATGGTAATGTTTTGAAATTAATTTTCATTTTTACCTGCCTCTTTATTTCTGGATCGGTGCCAAGAGATATGCAGTAAAAGATCCAGAAATTTCTTGAGACTCTATTATCTCCAGTTTATTTCTGCCAATCCTATCCATCTTATTCAGAGCAATATTAAATATTCTAAAAGATTTGCTATAACTTATAAATAAGCACCTTAAATTTCCCTTTAGCCTTCTGTAAGCCTCAGAGTCTTCTAAAGTAGACTTTTATATAAGTTCACATTGTGTTCATAAGATGAAACTAAAGGAAATATTCAAACTTACTTTTAAATTGTGAACCTATGCAATCAATGTAGTAAACTCTTGGACTTAAAATATATATTTTTTACACACCTTGCCCATTTATATTGTATGACAATGTTGATTCTGATCAACAAAGTGATTATATTTATAAAAAGATAAATCAAATTTTAAAACCAACACTTCCAAAATTTTGGACCCTAATTACCATTTGCAGGTCACCTGAAAAATGTGTGATCGGAACTTAACCTCAGAGTGACTTTCAGAGTGAAACACTCAGAAGCTGCATAATGGAGTAGAACATAAAAGGCTAGGAATGTGGAGAATTAGCTGGAGCAATAACTCTATTAGGCAGTCTCTCAAATACTTTTTCTATGTCCTCCATTGCTCTAACCAGATTTACTCATTCTTGAGATTATCTAAGTACATATAAACATCTCACTCTCTAAATTAACTAAATTCATTTTAATTGCTTATTGGTAGTGCAATGTTGAATCCTATTGTAAATATTTTGTTAAAAATAATATTCCTACATGAATGGATGATTTTTGTTTGTTTTCTTAATCTATATTCCTATGTCCTTGATTTCCTAAAAAAGAAGTACATCTACGTATAACTTAGCCTAATTTAATTATATCTCTTTGATTTTCTGTTACTTACGCAATCATAATTTTCCAATGCAAAGGTCACCTATATTATGAGTTCTTAGAGAAGATCACATATGGTCTAAAACTATGATTTACAAGTGCTTGGTTGGGAAATTTAAAAAGATATTTAAAACCCAAGTGAGGTTATAAACAATATCAGGGTAATTCAATTTTTGACATTATAAGTTTAGTGTAAGTTTATATTGCTCATTTATTTTAATTAAAAAAATACTTCTAATGTATACCTCTTAATAAGATTGTTTCTAAAAGAAAATCGCAGGCTCTTTACTGGTGAGACATTCCTATTATTTTTTTTATAGCAACATGATATGATATGTTTAGAGCCTACATGCCTTTACTCATGCTGCTTCCTCTTTCAGAAATATATTTTCAAAATCAACTTTGCATTTTAAAATCCTATAAAATTATTTAACTACCAACTTAGGCATACTCTTCTTTCTGAAGTGTTTTACAGAACCCTCAATTAAAATCAATTAATTCTTTATTTTCATAGGAATTTGTATCTCAATTTTAACTTTTTATCTCATTTTTTCTCAGTTACTCAGTTCTGTCTACCTAGGTCATTATTGTGACTTGAGGGCATAGATTTTTTTTTAATATCCTCAAGGAACCTAGAACATTGTAGAAAATCAATAAATGTTAAATTATATGTACATAAATCATTGCAATATGATGCAGTAACAAAAAAACCAAACCTTAATTTCATTTTTTCTCTCTCTTTTTCTCTTTGTTTTTACATTTTTTCACAGCTTTGTTAAGGTATAATTTACATACCATAATACTCAACTATTTTAAGTGTACAGTTTAATAAGTTCAGTAAATTTATACAGGTGTGCAGCCATCACTGCAATTCAATTTTAGAATACTATTATACCCACAACATCCCCTTGTGCTCTTTGCAATAAATCTTCACTCCCACACCTAATCCCAGGCAACCATATATTGGATTCTGGCTCTATAATTTTGTCTTATTAAGATTGATCTATGTTATTGCATGCATTAGTAGTTTCTTCTCCTTTTTTACTGAATAGTACTCCATTATGTTAAAATACCATATATTGCTTACCAGCTGGTGGATGTTTGGGTTGTTTCCAGATTTTCTGTTACTATAAATGATGCTACTATCTATTTTGTGTAAAAGAATTTAGTGGAAATTATAAAATGTAACATATTTTTATTTCCCTAGAGTAGACTATGAAGAATAGGGTGGCTGGATTATATGACAAGCGTATACTTAACTTAAAAAAAATAACAAACTCTTTTTCCAAGTGGCTATGTCATTTTACTTTCCCAGCATCAAAGCTTTAGAGTTCCAGTTTCTCCACATTCTTACCAACAGTTAGTATTTATTCTCTCTTCTTTTTGTAAAATGAATTCTAGTGTGTGTTTTGTGGTATCTCATTGTGATTGTAATTTGTGTTTCCCTAATGATTAATTATGTTGAATATCTTTTCATGTGCTTCTTGCCATTCAATTATCTTTTGGGGGGAAATTGTCAATTAAACATTTTGTTCACTTTTCGAGAATTTTTGAATTTGTATTTTTGAGTCTCAAGTTTTCTTTACATAGTTTGGATACATAAGATATAGATAGGTTTTACAAATATTTTCTTCCAGTCTGTTGGTTATCCTTTTTTTTTTCTTTTTTTTTTTGCTTTCTGTGTCATACCTAAGAAATCTTTGCCTATGGCAAAGTCACAAATATTTTTCTTTCATGTTTCCTTCTAAAAAAATTCATACTTCTTACATTTAAGTCTATTATTAATTTCAAATTGATTGTTCTATATGGCGTTAAGGAAGGATTGATTTTCATTCAATATATACCTATATTACTACAGCTTTTGTTGAAAAGAATATTCTTTCCTCATTTAATTACTAAGGCTCTTTTGTCGAAAACCAATTAACCATATGTGTGAGGGTCATTTTGGACTCTTTACTCTGTTCCATTCAACTATATGTCTATCCTTAAGCCAGTACTGAAATTTTTTGATGACTTTAGCTTTTATAGGAAACTGAGAAATCAGGGAGTGTATGCCCTCCACAATGATATTTTATTCTCCAAATTAGTTATTTTAGGTTCTTTACATTTTTGTATAAGTTTTAAGCTCAGCTTGCAAATTTCTACGCCTTCCTCCCACCCAAAAAAAAAGGCTACTGGAATTTTCTTTGGGTTTGTATTAAATCTATAGATCAATTAGGGAAGAATTAACTCTTTAGCATTTTGGATCTTCCAATTCATGGACATGGTATATATATCCAGTTATTTGACTTTTTAAAGTTCTGTCAGCAATGTTTTGTACTTCTCAGTGTATAGGTCTTACTCTACTTTCACTAAATATATTCCTAATATTTTATTCCCTTTTGGTACTATTTTCAAAGGAATTATTTTTAAATTCATTATCAAGTTTATTTTGCTAATATGCAGAAATACAATTGAATTAGGGGTATTGATCTTATAATCCTGCAACATTGCTAAACTTATTTATTTGCTCTAATGACTTTTTTGTAGGTTAATTATGATTTTCTACATAGAAGAATATTTTGTCCACCAAGGAGATAGTTTTATTTCTTCTTTAACAGTCAGCACATTAAATATTTTATTCCAGTGCCTACCAGCCTCTATTATTCTGGTGAGAAGTCAGTGTTTCCATTTTCCCCTGTCTGCTATCAGTCATTTTTTTCTTTCTACATGAAGGGCTTTTCATTGCCTTTGAATTTGAGCAGTTGACTATTGTGTGTCTCTGTGTGGGTCTGTAAGTTAGAGTTTTCATCAAATATGAAAAACAATTTTTGGCCATTATTTCTTTATTTTTTTCCCCTTTCTCTTTCCTCCTTTCTGAGACACTCATCATGTGCATGTTGAAATGCATGAAATTGTTCCAAAGATCTCTGAGGAACTATTCATTTTCTTTCAATCTTTGTTCTCTCTGTCTTTGGAATGGATAATTTTCATTAATTTACCTTCAAGTTCATGTTTTCCATGTTCCATTTCAAATTCATGGATGAAGTCATCTATTGAATGTTTCATTTTAGTTATTATAATTTTTATCTCTAAAACTTCCACTTGGTTCTTTTTATACTTTCCATTTCTCTCTTGAGAGTCTCTATTTTTAGTCTCATTGTTATCATATTTTCCTTTAAATAAATAGTTACTTTGAAGTTTTCATTTAGTAATTCCAACATATGGACAGATGGGATTATTTTGAGTTATGTTTTAAGGTTGTTTTTGCTTTGTTTTGTTTTGTTTTTCATCTTCCTTTTTCTTTGTATATCTCACAGTTTTGCTTAAACCTGGATATTTTAGGTGGCATATTATGGGAACTCTGAATTCTATTTTATTTTTCTGAGTGTTCTTGATCTTTATTTTAGTCTCTTGTCAGGAATTAAATGATGTAACCAGATTCCCTCATGGTGTGCAGCTATAGTTATCTTTGCTCAGCTTTCCCCTTTTTTCTCTTTTTCTGGGGGGGGGGCAGGAGGACCTATTTCTGCATAGTTTACTGATCAACCAATGATTCAGGTGGATATTGTGCTCATAAACCTCAAGTCTGGGATGTTTCTACCTTTAGCAACCCAAGCTATGTGTGACTTGAGAAATATCTACAAGGTCAAAGCCAGTTTTAAATCTCCCTTGGCCTCTATTCTTCCAGGTTCCTTCCAGGTTGCTTTACACTTGCATAGTTTAGAAATCAACTAGAAATATTTGGAGACCTCATATCAACATTTCTATCTTCTCACTTCTAGAATCTCCCTGTTAAGTTCTGGCTGCTGTTCCTATTACCATAGACTCAGCCTGTTACCTCAGGATTGGAAAACTTTGTTTTCCCTGTAAGTACTAACCATGTCAGCCACATTTAGCCAACAAAACCACAGGTTTTTGCTACTCTGTACTGACTCTCAACCTTCACTTGAATCTTAAATGTCTTATTTCAGAGCTGCTGGGTTTTGCAGTCAGCCATAAACCATTAAAACTAAAACTTTCTCTGATCAAGCTGATGGGAAGGCCCAAAAAGAAGGCTACAGATTTACTACTGTTCTCAACCAGTAACACTGGAGTTTTGAAGAATAATTGCTTCTCAATTTGTTGTCTGCATTTGGTTGATTTTTAGGACTCAAATGATTATGACTTTGGGGGGCAAGTTTTTCAATATACTTGTTTTCTGCAGAGGGGGATCACCTGATCTTCTCATATTACAACTATTAGAACTTCTGATGGAGTTTCATTTTTATGGAAATCTTACTAAAAATCAATACAATCATGTAGAAACTATAACAATATGGATTCTATCATTCCTTAATGGGGTAACATTGCCCCAAAGTGGTGACTTATAAATAAAATAATACATAATAAATATATAGGCATCATTGAATATCCAGGTACCAGGGTTTTATAAGCATGCATGAGTATGTGTAGTACTTTAGCAAACTAAATAATGTAAAGGTGTATTACTGGAGGTAAAATAATTTACATGTATGCTAAAATAGTATAAAGATACTTCTATGGTAAAACAGTGTGAAGACAGTTCCAGAACAAGTGACTACATTAATCTGACCTCACATCAGAGCAAAACTGAAAGTAGAAATTATGTGTTGAAAGCAAATCACTTGTCACCCTTTGAACAAAAACAAAGAAAAGTTATTTTCCTGCTAATGCTTTAAAAAATCACATTAAGACAAGTACTGTATAAATTGACATAACTGCAAAATTTATAAACCCAGTTTCTCATACAAAAGAATTTTTAATGTTGAATGGTATCAAAAAGTACCTTACACTTAAGATAATGAGATTGTATTTGATGCAAATTTCTGACATGAGCAGTATTATTTAAACAAGATATACAGAATTTTACCCAGGTGCCTATAATGTTGTAATTTTACATCACTATATTACTAATACAATTCTCAAATTTAGTGCTTCTAATAGAACTTATATATTTAATATTATTTCTATCTCATCTCTTCCATGACTCAGAACACTGGAAGCCATGAACTTCTCCAAGGCAGTGCCTGAAAGTGCCAATATAACTTTATTTAGTTTTATCCATGCACTCCCTCTATATTAGTTCAGGCCAAGAGTTCCATCTGTGACATGACATAAGTATGGGCTTTGCAACTAGGCAATCAAAATTAACCTATATTGGAAGCCTTATTGCAATACTTTTTTTCCCCTTTTTAAAAAAATTTGAAAGCTTGCCAAGTTATTTAAATATCTTGGCCTCAATTCTAAGAAATGTGGAGTTAATAATATTTACCTAATAGTAATTTTTAAAATAGAAGCAAGACTTTTTTTTTAAGCTGGCATATTTATAGGAGATTATTAGATTCCTCCTGTTCCTTGGTTGAAAACAAGAAAGCTAAATCTATGCAGTTATACCTAGAGAACAAATCAAATCAATCATTAAATATAAGATGACATTTTTTACCTGACTAAAATGGAAAAGGAGGATTTTTAAAACTTTCTCTCATTTCAAACACTGAATCTCAGAACTTGAAACCCCAATTTATAGGGAGGGATCTGAATGTATTATGTTTATCTGTTAATTATTTTTATCTAGAAAGAAGTAAATTGTCATTTGAAAGTCTACTTATTTTTCAAGCACCAGGGAGGAAAAAAAAAATGACAAAAAGGAAAAAGTAGTTTCAAATCTCTTCCAGATTATTATTACATAAATCTCTAATATCTGATTATCAGATAGAAGGAGAATGCGATAGAACTCAAAATACTTAAAAGACGATTTTTTGTTCCCATTGGCAACTGTCTGATTTAATAAAACCCCTCAGGGAAAAGTTCTGACACTGAAAAGACTGACCTTGGAAGTAGAATGGATTATTTGTTAAGAAGATTGTTCCCTCAAATGCATTCTGTTCAAGTATCTTTGTTGAACCTCTGTGCTGTATGTGACCAGACAGGACTTGACTCTCGTGAGCCATAATTTGTGTAAAGAAATTGACTTTGAGATGAAGCCACCACTTCCAGGAATACCGCTTTCAAATCTGTTCTTGTGGTAGACATGAATTGAAAGATATGATTGGGGGAAAACTGATCAATTGAGTAAGAATAAACATAATGTTTGCTTGAACTGTTGAGTAAGGAATTTGGAAAGGTTGTGCATATGCCAATTGAAAAGAAAACTCCAAGAGAAACACCTCATGGGAGATCTAAGATGAAAATAGCTTCGGGAAAATAAGCCGGTTGAACAATATGTCAATCAATTTTAAAGAAATAAAATCTAGAAAGTTTAAGATCTTGATTTTTTTTTTTTTTTTTTTTGCACCTTAACTTGCTAGAGGGGCAAAGAATTCATCAGAGTTTTAAATTTAATTATTTCTTAGTATATCTATGCCATGGATATTCAGTATAGAGAATTCACAAAAGACAAAGGTGAGGAGAGTTGACTTGTGGTCTTGTAAATGACATAGAGATCAAAGAAAAGTGTGTAACTGAAAAGAGGAAACCATACTGTGAAAATAAATGCAATTTCATGGAAATTTTCCCCATAATTGAACTTGTGCAAAAACCCATTAAAACTTTTGCTTACATATCAGTGATCATATTTCTAGCTATCTTAAAATTAATTTTTACAGTTTTATTAACAATAACAATGATTGGAAAAATCAACTTTAAAAAATATGCATTTTGTATAACTCCATTTAGAATAATGAAGCAGAATGAAGATGATAGGTAAACAAAGTTTATATTTCCTAACTTCAAAACATTATGGTGAAGGACATTGGGGGAATATATTTGCTGTATTTCTGTGTATATTTTGCATCTACATTGGTGACAGCAGGTATTGACAGCTGGCTGGGGTAATGTAACACCTGCTAATAAAATGCAGTGCCTGGGCAGGCTCTGGAATAGTTATCAAAGAATTATATAAATTGGTTTTTGATTTAGTCCTCCTTAGTTCTATAAATCTGTAGTTGGCACATGGACATTTTGCATGGTAAATCTTTGTTTCACCCCAGTAAAGGTTTGCACATGGGAAAAGAAATTTACATTGAGATTTGGCTCTAATATACGTTTGCAAAATCTCAGTATTACAAATTACAGTTCAAATGAATGTGCTGTGGAAGCAAAATTGACTAAATAAGCATGTCATTAATTTAACTCATTGGTCTGCAATATCTGGATATTTTTACACTTGTACTTGCAATCCACAATTATCACTGCAAAAAGAGAGGAGTCAGGAAAAGAGAAAACTGAAATAGAATTTACCACTTTTCCAGTTATAACCAATCTGGGCCAGAAGAAGTAAAAGTTTTCTAAGTAACATGGTCATTTATGTGATTACAAATCAGATACTTGTCACAATATTCCCTTTTCCCACATGTATCTTCATGTTTGAGCTGAACTCTTAACTAAACTAGTGTAAGGAGACCTTAGTTTGAACTCTACCTTTCCTTCCTATGTATTTGTATATCAGATATTTGAGGATCTGACTATTCCTCCATACTGGATTATAAATTTACATCTTTAAACAAGTTGACCCTTTTTAATATCTGACAAAGTGAATTTTGTGTTCTTTGTTGTTTTTTTTATATAATTATTTTGACAAAATTTGAAGCACTATTAGAGTATACAAATTCAATACTTTTTGAGCACTTTATATTTGAAAGGTACTCTGATAGAAAAAAAAACATGAATAAGAAAACATACCTGTTTTCAGGAGAGTAGTCTCTTATGGAATAAAGAGACATGTTTGCAATTAATCATAGTGAAATATAGAATGACATGGCCAACATAACAGAAATCCAAACAGATTGCTACAGGAATACTTTAAAGGAAATAGATTGAACATTCTTAAATAAGAATTGAAAAAAGAATCATAAAATCAATATTGTTATTATCTTTTTAAAAATTATTGCAGAGGTAGAGACTACAATAGGTTAATTGCAAGTGATTACAACTGCAGTGTTTAGATGACATAGACTGTACCTAAAAAGGTTGTATTATAGTATTTTATTTTTAAAATTGGACTTTTAAAAATTTGATCTGCGTGTGTGTGTGTGAGTGTATTCTCAAATCTTTGGGAACAGTAGGTAGAGATATCTTAAGAGTATAGTTTTTGTTGATTTGCATTTAAAAAAGAATCCAGTGTATTTGAAAATGTGAGTTTTTTGAAAAATGAATATTCCTTATGAGCCTAGAGTGACAAAAGATTTTCACCTTTCTTGTTCTCTGCTCCAATAGGGAGTATGACAGCTTTAATTTTATATTTCCCTGTAGAAAAGGGAGAAAATTAGACTTTGTGACTGCTCTAAGCCCTTTCTAACTTTCCTCTGGGGTAATAGTTTTAAATACTTGGTCCATGGACCTCGTCACAATCCTATAAAAACTATAGCCTGCTTCCACAGGGGATAAAAGTACACTCAAATACAGAATTTTGCATTTAATTTTTGAGCCAAAGACCCCAAAGCCCATTCTCAGACCCCAGGTTCAGAATGCCTAATCTAGAGCCTATCCATCTTCAAGTACATTCTTTCACAAACAGTAAAATAATGCTTCTTGAGATTAAAATCTCAGAAAAAAAGACATTTAGTGTTTGACTAGGAAGTCAATAGTGTAAATCAAACTTAGAGCTTTGTTGCGATTATCACTTTTTTTAAAACAAGTGGAAAGTGCATTCTACAAAGCAACAGTGAATTGTGAACAGTAATTTTTCTTATTAAAATCTAGAGGCATTCTTATTAATATTTGTTAATTTTTTAGAAATCATATGATGATTTTTTCCAGAATTATGTGGAAAACCATTATTATTGTTACTTCCTACTGTAGTTTTGTGAGCTGGAAGCAAGACTGCCTTGCAATAATATAATTCATTGAGATTTCTCATATTTAAATTTTCATTGGAAAATGTGGAGAAAATAACATTTTAAAAGAACATCTCTATGTGTCACTCCCTCTGCCATTTGCCTTTATACTTCATTAGTATTGAAAATACATTTTTGAGAGAATTGTATAGACATTGTTCTATAATATAATTTTGAAATATTTACATGATGTATCTATATACTTATAGTTTCTCTTTTATTTGCCTGAACTGATTGATATAAAATTCAGAATTTTTATTGTTCTTAGTACTTAAGCTCTCATAAAAAAGCTAGTGTTCAATCAGCCTAGCCAAGATTCCCAATAATCCAAAACTCCCTGCTCACTCCTCTTAGAGATAATTATTAGCCCGTGCAGTCAGAAAACACAGGAGAACAAGCCTTCATCATCCCAACAGTTGCTGTCCGTTCTTAACAGATCGTTACTTGAAGGCTTCAAGGCTTTGTGGCTGAAATTGCCCCAAGTAAGTCTCTACTCATAGGTCAGTGTTTGTCCACTTTGGCACCATTGGCATTTTGGGCCAGATAATTCTTTATTTTTAGGGTCTCTCCTGTGCATTGTAGAATGTTTGAAGCATCTCTGGCCTCTCACCACAGGTGCCAGTAGCATCCCCTTCTGTTGTGACAACCAAAAATGTCCCCAGATAATGCCAAAAGTTTCTCAGGGGCAAATAGACCCTCCCATTGAGAACCACTACTTTAGGTGACTTTTCACCTAGAAATACTGGCCTTCACTGACACATAGAGTTTATTTTCTGATTTACATAGTCTGAGACTCAAAATTAGTCTTGCCTGATCAGGGTAACTCGAGATAAAACTCATTGTTTCGCTGCTTTGAAGGTTAGCCATTTATCAGTGATATACCTGAAACACTCACTATCACTCCCTCTTGAAGTCCTTAGTTATGACTTCATAGGTATCACTCACCATATCAAGGAATCCAGGCTCTCCCAATATGCAGTCAGAAATTATGCCATTACTGCAAATATATTCTGAAGTCAAAAAACAAACTTTTTCTCAACAATATTGGTCTCTGAAGACAAATGTCTAATGATAAGTGATGGTGTTTGTATGGTGTCCCTCCACTTTTTTCTGCCATCTGTCTATCACTTGTTTACCAATAATTATAGACCAAATTGTGAGCAGATGAGTTAAACTGCAAAAAGCATGGCAATTACACATATATGTAAATATACTTATTTCTTAGGAAGTTGAGCACATCCTACCCCAGTCTTTTCCATTCCCTTCTATCTGGCCAATTAGTAATAAATTACCAAGGTGACTACTATAATTATACAAATAATGTCACCTCAATCTCTTAAAGCCTTAGAGATTTCCACTCAGAAACTGAATAACATCTATGCAAATAAAGTCCACATCACCTAGTGATGACTTCTCAATGTCCCTAAGTTGAGTGTTTCAGTCAGTTATACTAAAGCCCTTAATTTTTTGAGGGGCATGTAAAGCCTGGATCTCTATAATTTATCTCAAGGTAACCCCTAGCTTCCTCTTCTCTTTAAATTATACACGGAATTTTACTACGAGTGTGATGTTTGGAGTCTGACCTAATGAGTCTGAGTCCTGCCTGGACATTTATTAGCTACATGACCTTGGGCGCGTTACTTAAGTTTTCAAATCTTACCTTTCCTAAAATGTGGAGGATAATAATATATTTATGCATAGGGTTATTGTTATGACTAAATGAGAAATTTTATATAAAATGCTTACAACAGCACCTATTAAATAGTGATGACAGCAAGTGTTGGCCATTATTATTCCCTGTTTACCAATTCCTTGCTTACTAAATCTAAAGTTTGAAATGACTAGCAAATAGGGTCTGAAAGTCATTTGAAGGGGTCATTTTTTCATAGTTCTCTTCTTTAAACATCACCTCAACTTAGAAGCCTTCACATTTCAAAGCTATAAAATCTTTGCCTTTGTATTTAACAAAGAGTTCACGCCTTGCTTATCAATTTACAGTCTTGGGAAATTTCAAACATTATAGGTTAGAGACATGCCTTACCCTTACATGACATGGTAGAAGAGGAAGCTATAAAGAGATCATCACTGCTTCCCCAGGAGTAAAGCAACTCTCGCCAAATACATCCCTTTCATCTTCCCTGTCTCTAGATAAATGATAGATAGATGATAGATAGATAGATAGGTAGATAGATAATAGAAAGATAGATAGATAGATAATGTGTATATGCACACGCACAAACACACACAACATCTCTAGGGATTTAAATTCCTTTGTTATAAGTATAAATTGAATACTTTTGGGTATCTTAGAATGTGTCCTTATTCAAAAGAAAGTTAAAGTTCTTTAGCACTGCAAATATGGATGGCAGCTGAGAAATTGATACATCCATAGACTATATGTTTTAGAATATAAGCCATTACACAAAGAGAGAACATAAACCATAAGAGTAAGAACAACCAAAGAAATAACACTACTGAAAAGATATTATTCAAACCTCAATTAACTTGAGTATTTTATTACATGTGAGAAAATGTAAGTACTGGCAGCAAAGAAGTATAAAGTTGATGGAAGAGTCTTTAACTCCTCCATGTAAACTTGTCCACATCTCCACTGGCCAGCACTTCTACTGAACACGTGTTCTTAGATCACTCTCAAATTGACAGGAATACTTCTTGTTCATTTTAAATCTCATTGACAACCCATTGTTCCCTTTTCTCTGGGGCGCAACCTCTTGAATTTTAACGCATACCTGTAAAGTTCACTTACCTGGCAATGCATATTTACTCATGTAATTGCACTACCTTTCTTTTGGTGTTTAATGTACTTATCCTTCAAATCTGGGTATACCAAGACATGTGTACGGCATTTCATTTCCTTCACTCAGATTTCTAATTAAATGGTAATGGGTTGAGACAATAAGAGTGACTGGAAAAGTACTTCTAAGTACAGGTGACTGTAAAGTGTGTTGAAAATACTAGAATAATCTTCCCGGTAAATCAAAAGTATGTAAGCGGTCTGGACTAGCATGAGGTAAGTAAGAAAAATCAATAATAGTGGATTGTAAAGTGTCATTCTTAATTGTGAGGAGATTCTTCTTTATTTATTTAAGAAATATTTATTGAGCAATTACTGAGCAGTGTGCTAGAATTTCATTGGTGAACAATACGAGGTATAGAAATAAATAAGCAATTGCAATGTAATGAGATAATGAAAATACAAGTGTGATATGTGAGCATATATGAAGAGCAGCTAGAATAAGATAGCTTTCATTTTAAAGACACGGAGGAGGTCATTTCTAACAAATGCAGTTGGTACCCTGACTTACATCACTTTAATGCTTGCTGTTAGACTTGCAACTAACAGTATCTGAATCTCTTTGCAAGAAGTCTTTCGCATGAGGGGACGAAAACCACTGTGGCAAGATCCCGGCAGGCTAAGAATACCAAGGAGTTAACAACGCTTCCCCCCATTCCCCAAGAAGCAAACCTCAATCAATGTCTAACAGGGATTAAAGGCTAAAGACCCCGGTTCACTTGCCTCTCCTATGGAATAACTGAAGTGTGTATTTATAACATTTCCCAAAGTGTTCTGCAGATCTAAGCTCTAGTCACTCATAATGGTTACTCACTTGAAAAGACATCTTTATTCACTGTCTTCTCTTTCTTGTCTCAATTACCACATTACTTCAGTGTTTCTTGCATCTCCCAAAGAAGCCACCACTTTCCCTCAAATCATCACTTCAGCATCTGCTTCTCAGGAACACAAATTAAAGCACCCCCTAATCTAAAAACTTCAAAAGAGGAAAAATCTCTATTTTAAAAAAAATTTTTATTGGAGTATAGTTGATTTACAATGTTGTGTTAGTTTCAGGTGTACCATAAAGTGAATCAGTTATACATATACATATATCCACTTTTTTTTTTAGATTCTTTTCCCATTTAGTTCATTACAGAGTATTGAGTAGAGTTCCCTGTGCTATACAGTAGGTCCTATTAGTTATCTATTTTATATATAGTAGTGTGTATATGTCAATCCCAATCTCCTCATTTATCCCTCCCCCCCTTTCCCTCTGGTAACCATAAGTTTATTTTCTACATCTGTAACTCTATTTCTGTTTTGTAAATGCCATTTGCAGCAACATGGATGGGCCTAGAGATTGCCATACTGAGTGAAGTAAGTCCGAAAGAGAAAGACATATATCATATGTCGCTTATATGTGGAATCTAAAAAAATGGTACAAATGAACTTATTTACAAAACAGAAAAAGAATCCCTATTATAATGAGAATTTACAGGTGAAAAAACATACTAAACATTTACATGATACAAAGCTAGACATCTCTCTTTCTCTTTGTCTTGTTTCATGAATTTATTGATATTTCCTTTTACTACAGTGTGATAATAAAATTGAGCCAAAAAGGTATCATCCTTTTTGATGGTAGAAACAGCAAAAAGAGTGTATAAAGAGCATATCTGGGCTATTTTGGGTCACTTTTAGCAGTAATTTGAAAACTAGCTAGAATTTTACCCCACTTATCAAAGTTCCTCTTTAGAACAAATGAAGAGATTTTTCTTGATTTGGGGATTTTAAAAATAAGGGCCTTGATTTCCTTCCTTTTAGCTAAATCACCATCACCCAGTGATTTTCAATGATGTTTAAGTATCACCAAAATTATCTCTGGTTATTTCAAAGGATGTCACCAATTCATTTGGTAGGAGGGAAAAGAAAATATATTCAAGTAGTTTTCTAAATATTTGGGTGCAATAAGGAGGTTAAAATATAAACAGCGAGAGAAAACTTAGAATTTGTGTATTCCTATCCTTTACTTCCTCTGCACACCCTTAGCAAATGTTTGAAAAGCTCAGAGACTTGGATTATATTGTCTCATAAGTCTATTTTATCGCCAGATAGACAATGTTAACATGTCTACCAATTGATCCCACTTCTCCCCCCAAAGAACCATATTAAACTGTGTTTCTTTTTTTTCTGGCATTACAACCCATCCAACCCTGAATGAAGCCATTTAAATTCCACCTAAGGCTTTTTGGGGAGATTATATATTATAAGAATTTGAAACTGGGAAATACTGAGGATTATAGGCATTAGTATCAAACACATATTACTTTTTATTCAGACTTATTAAGGAGAAAATATATTCTTTCTCACTAATGAAAATATTCCTCCTGACAGATCCTCAAATCCAGGTTGAGCCACGGATTGTGACATTTGCCAAAATATAATTTTGAATTTTTTTGTCAGGTAAACTTAGAATTGTTGAAATGCACATAGTAAAATCTTATACACACACGGTTCCAATACTTCCTTGTGTACATTTAAGTGGCATAAAGTAAAGTGTAGAAAAAAATAGGAATTACATTACCATTTGAAAATTCGTAAGTAGAGTGGAAAAGGAATTTAGCTGCAAAGATCTGCTTCAGCTCTGCAGGGGGATGGTAGATATTTTTCTAGATGACTCAGAAGATTTTCTACATAGTCTTAAGGAATTCCTCTTTTTAACCCATGGCACATGGACACTGAGTGCCCAAATAATAACAAGAGCAGCAGCAACAAAATGATTATAAAAATGGCTAACATTTATTGAACCCTAAATATGTGCCAAAGAGTCTTCGAAGTCCTGTATGCCTATGTATGCATTATTCATAAGGAAACTGAGACGCAGGATTCATAATCTTGCTCAAGGTCACACAGCTATTAAGTGACAAAGCTAAGATTAGAACCCAGGCAGTACGAATTATAACCATTATGCTACTCTAAATGCAATTATATTACAACAGATATTTCAATAGTATAAAAATTATAACCAAAAATTTTCGTAGTAAGGCATAAAATTGAGCAGTGTCCTGAACCCCTTATCTCTTTCCTCTCACTGACTCCATACAAAAATGTGAAAGGAATAATGCAAACATTTGGAGTTACTTTGGAAGAAAGGAAATTAGGTTTGCTTGAGAGAATGTTAACTTGTCAGCATATTGTAGACATAGAATCTCCAGAGGACTGGGAAGTGCAAAAATATTCCACCTTTGGCTTTAAAGGATGAGATTTTCAAACAGATGTTCAAACACATAGTAAATGCATGTTTCTCAGATTTGATGTTATTCATTAATGGTGAAACAAAGATACTGGTAGGAAAGATGTTCTTGTATGAATTATCAGAGGTAAGAAACCTAAGATCACAAATCTGACTGGATTCAAATTGTGACAGAAATTGGAAACATTTCTTGAGGTGAAGAAAAGAGTTTTTATTAAAATTAATGAGTCTTATGCCATTGTTGAAAGAATTGAGGTTGTGTCTGTTAGAGCTGTAGCTGAGTTGATCTATTCTTTCCCAACTCTTGAAATAATATCAGTTACCATGGCTAAATCAGTGGTGCAGTTAATAGTGTGGAAATATATCCCCCAACACATCCCTACTGACATTTGTGGACCAGCCGTGCCACAGCCAATTCATTTACTAGACTCTGACTTGGTCTAAATGGCAAACCTATAATTAAAGGGAAACAAAATATAAAATTAAAATATTGACAATGTTACCAGTGCTCCCACCCTAAACTTTTCCCTTAAAGAGAAAAAATATATGCTGTAAAACTCTTCTTTTTCATCTTCAAAGGACAGACATACTGAAATAGAACTTACATTGAGGCAAAGATAAGAGAACAAAGCAAGAGAACAAATGAAAGGATGGCACAGAGAGTGCTGTGTTCAGTAATCAAAACTGTCAATCAATATGGACTCGTTGCTTTAATGAATTGTCAAGTGTCATTATTAAAAGAAATGAGTGTCTGTTATTTCAGAATGTAAAATGAATTATTTTCCTACTAATCCAAGAGACCTCTGACAACTCTCACTTTTAGCTCTATCATTATTATGTGCATCAATGTAAGCATAAGGTGTATTTTCACTTTGGACAACATTCAAATGCAAACACATGTAGTAAACCTTTCTTAGGCTGGCAAGGTACAGTCCATGTTTACTATAATTTTTTCTTGATTTCTGACCCATGCATTACATACCCCTTTGTGAGCAAGCTCACTTAACCCAACCAAAAATAAATCCAAGAGTCTTGGGTGAAATCAGCCAACTTCAGAGCAGGAAAGACAGGCACAGTGTAACAGCAAGGCTATAGGTTTTGCTGTCAGGGAAACTAGTATTTCTCTGTGATATTGACCTACTTATTTAATCATGAGTTTACGTTTACTCAGCCAAAAAATGAAGATAATATTATCTATCTCATGGATAGATATTGTGAAGACATTCATACATCACAGCTGTATATGTTCAACATTGCTTTTTAGCATATTCACAGTTTACTTCCACCTTAAAAAGACTTAGGAATGACGATACAGATGATGATCCAATAATCAAATGAAGGTATAGAGCTTTGTATTGTCTCTATTTTATAATATTTTAGCTCATCATTCTAACATTTTTTGAATGTTTGGAAATTCAGTACTACTTTTTCACCAACCTAAGAGGTCAATATACCCAGCAGGGCTCCTAATTCTACGACAAAGGCTTTTACCATAGCACATTTTCAAATGAATGAATGAATGAATAAGAAACTGGAAAGGGTTAGTCTTAAGGATTGTTATAAACTTCTCACTTCATTCTAAGTGGAAAGAATTCTTTATGAAGAATCATATCAATTTAAGAATCCCCATTTCAGTAGTCAAGATTTGACAAGTGAATAGAATGAGAAGAAATAGATGTTTTAACTTGCCCCAACATAAATAGAGCCATATTTTAACATTCCCTACAACTTGGTAACATGACTTTCAAAACTAAAAAAGAAGTTTCAATTCAGGAAAAAGAAAAAAACAATCTGATCTAATGAAATGTAACTCCACCTAAAACAAAAAACACTAAAAGAATATCTTTGTTTGCATATTCAGTTTAAGTGGAAAGTAGTATGGCTTATCATGTGTTACTTTTCATAGAAAGACATAGTACACTTTCAAGTTCATGACAGTGCTTAGAAATCATTTTTTAATAAATTCTTATTTTTATCAATATAATTCATAAATATAATATAAAAATAGCAGTATACCTTTTATAAGTAAATTCTACAGAGACAAAAATGTAGCTGTGATTCTCATGTCTTAGCATTATTACCAAGCTGCTGTCTTACATTTGGTAAGTGTCCAGAATTCCTGGGAGTAATTTTCTACAGTTTTCCTACCTTGTTCCCTCACTCTATTTTCAGCATATTATTCCCAAGCATTCAGTGAAGTCCTGAGTGTAAGAAATGGCAGTTAATGTAATTTTTCTCTATGGCTACAGGTCCTTGGAATTTCAAAACATGAACAAGGTCACACTCAGTCAATAAATTCTAAATTTTTGGCTGTTTTTTTCCCTATCCCATTCTGTGGTAAATTTTTCTCCTTCCTGCTGCTTCACCAAGAATGCAAGCAAGTCATGATTTCTCCCTCCTAAAAGGAGTTTCCACATTCTGCATTTTAATTCACATGGATTTCTTTTTGTCCTCAGCTTTCTCACATATTCAAGACAACTATGATGCTGTAGCTTATATCATCTGTGTTAGAGTGAGATCAATAGTTTCTTGCAACTCTCTATATCCTAGTCAGAATCAGAAAGTTTATCTTCACTTTTGATGATTATTTTCACTGAAAGTAGAATTCAAGTGTAACAGGTATTTTCTTTCCAACTTTAACAATGTAATCCCACTGCTTTTAGCTTTCATCATTTATTTGGCAAATTATCTGTCAGTGTTATTCTTTTACTCTTTTGAAATTAATGTCTCTTTCTTCCTCTGGCTGCTTACAAGATTTTATTTCTTTCTGTTTTATTATGATGTGACTCCCTGTGATTTTCCTTTCTCTTCCCCTCCCCCTTCACCCTTTCTCCCCCTCTCCCTCCCTCCCCTCCTCCCTCCTCCCCCTCTCCTCCCTTTTCCCCTTCTCCTTCCTCTTCTTCTCCTTCTCCTTCTCCTTCTTCTTTCTTCTTTCATGCTGCACATCGTTTATAGGTCTTCTTGAATCTAAAGGTTCATGTCTTTTACCAGTTTTGGACAATTTTTGGACATTCAACTCTTCAAATATTGCTTCTGCTTCATATTTCCTGTTCTTCCAGGATTCTTTTCACTATGAGATAAAGAATATATTTTCACTGTTTCTCACATGACTCAAATTATTTAGTGTATTTATATTTTCCCCAGATTTTTGGATTTAGCATATGTTTTGCTATCTTTCATTGCACCAGTTCAGTCTTGTCTTGTATATATTTTGCTTTTAGTAATTTTAGTTATTGTATTGTTAAGATCTAGAATTTCAATTTGATTTTTTTAGATTCAAGTTTTCTAGTGATATTTTCCATTTTCACCTGTCTATATTTCTCTAGCTTATTAAATATATTAATCATAGTTGTTTTAAAGAACGTCTCTTCTAACTTCTTACTAGGATTAATTTAGGGTCAGTTTTTATTGTCATATGGTAGTATACTCCTGTTTCTATGCAGGGGAAATCACCAGTATTAAAGTGAAAAATGTAAAGTCTCCTTAAAATATTATCTTTATCCAGAATGTGTTCTCTCTCTGTTCTAGCCCATAGTGGGGGCTCATTTCCTTAATTCAGTCTAGAACTAAAATAGATTAAACCTTGGTAGGAATTTTGAAAAATCTTCATCTGCCTCAGATTTGCCTACTACTTTGCTCTAGGGCTTCCCCAGCTATTTTTTTATCCTTCTATTTGAAAATTACAAAACTATTCCTGGATTAGTTTGGGTTCTTATGCTGCATATCACAAAGCCCAATTCTAACTAACTTAATAAAAATATGGAATAAAGGACAGATGAAGGACTAGGTTTGCAACAAAAGATAAGCAATATCCCATAAATTAGGTTAGTACTGAGTGGATGAATATTAGCAACTATTTAACTATCTGATTAAAGTGTCTTGACATGAATCAACTAAAATACCATTCCTCATTTTAAAAATTTTGTTTCACTTTATATAAGATACCAATTTCTGATATTGAGAAGAAAAAAAAAAGCCCAGTTTTATGAGTTGGGATCAGTTAATAAAAAGTTTGGCAGGAGAATATAGAACCTCTGAGTATATACGTGGAAGGCACGTAAATTTGGTTTCTGATTGACTAGGAAGTTCTTTATAAATAAGTAGAAGAGAAAAGCACAAATATTAATATTTCCTTTTATTATCTCATTATACAAATGTTATTGTGCATAGTGAACCATTGTGCATTCAGGGCTTTAAAACAGAAAATAAAATACCTATTATGTGAAGCCAATATAAGGCTCAGCCTTATTTCCAGGATGGCTAGTTATATTTAATATTTCTGGATGACTTGCTAGGATCCAGAATCTTATGGCTTTGATGTATGTGAGAAGTTTTATCTGTAACATCAGAGATATTTTACTCAAAAACTGTTCAGTTCTTTATATGATAGTTTTAAGTTAATCAACTAGAAAAATAATAATGTGAATATATCACACTAATATTTAAAAGTATAAAGAAACTTTCACTTTTTGCAGTATGAATCATGGAATGTTATTGCTAGAAGGGACATTAGAGATCAAATAACCTTAGCATATCATTTTACATTAATTATTCTGTGTAAAAGTGCTGAGTCAGCATGAACTGTGTATAGACTTGGTTCACTTTTGGTTTTACAAATTCTGACTTGTTGGGCCTTAGATCACAGTAGACGACCTATTTGTTTAATCAGATGGTTTCTAATTTAGTAAATAAATAGTAAATTTATTTATTTATTATTATTATTATTATTTTAAATGCGGGTGCTTAGAGCTTAGACTCTAGAGTCAGGTCGGCCACGTTTGAATCTTTTTTTTTTTTTTAAAGAGCTCCTGACTTATTTATTTATTTATTTACTTTATTATTATTATTTTTATTTTTATTTTTTTGCTGTGTTGGGTCTTCGTTTCTGTGCGAGGGCTTTCTCCAGTTGTGGCGAGCGGGGGCCACTCTTCATCGCCGTGCGCGGGCCTCTCACTGTCGCGGCCTCTCTTGTTGCGGAGCACAGGCTCCAGACGCGCAGGCTCAGTAGTTGTGGCTCATGGGCCTAGCTGCTCCGCGGCATGTGGGATCTTCCCAGACCAGGGCTCGAACCCGTGTCCCCTGCATTGGCAGGCAGATTCTCAACCACTGCGCCACCAGGGAAGCCCCAGTAAATTTATTTTTAACAGATAAATGTGAATTTTTTATATGACTCTAGAGTTTCATAGCAAAAGCAGTTGAGCATTATCATTAGAAGCTAGTACACTGACAGTAGCACACATTGATATTTGTACCAATGTTGCCTGATATCATGAAAAACAAAATGCATGTAAATTAGTTATAAACAATATGAGCTTCTACATAGAAAATTGATATTATTAAGCATAGGAAATGATAAAATGATAAAACTGAATAACCAGTATGCCATAGTCACCAAACTTAGTCATAAAGAACTCTGCTGTCAGAGCTATTAGACTTCATCATTAGGATAGCAATAATAACAGGACAGAATATCAGGTTACTTGTCCAAGATCACATAGCTGGTTAAATAGCAAAAATAGTAAAGGCATTCTCATTCTCAAACACTGTGCTTTTCTTCCAAAAATTTCTGTTATAGGAGGGATGCTTTTCCAGCAAGGAACATTTACCTCACTTCTTCATGTTATTGGTGTTTTCAAAAGAAGCGCTTTATCCTTGTCCTTGAAGTGTTTACAGTCTAGCTGGAAGATGGCATCTAAATGTGAAATGAGTTAAAATTATTAAAGTAACATCTTCATAAGTGGAAATAAACATAGGAAAAAGTGATGATGTGAGAAATGGGAAATTATGCAGAGTAATCAGGTACTTTGTGGAGAAGACAAATTTCAAATCAGGTTTTGAAGATGTTGAAGGTGAATGAGTGGAGGTATTAGGAAAAAAAATTCCATGATTAAAAACACAAAGGGAGGAATGAGTGTTACTAAGAACTTAGTAAAACTATTCCAGAGGTGAGGATAGACAAGTGGTAAAGCAAGCATTGGGAGCTAGAAAGCTATTCAGAAGGCCTTGTATTTGATAGACTAGGAAATACTAAAGCCAAGCCGTAGTTTCTATAGCAGGAATATTGACCGCACAATGTAAATAGATCTGAAAAGAGTTTTTCAGTAATAATGGATAGTATATATATATTTTTAAAACTAGCCTTTGCATAGCAAATAGCATTTTTTAAATTCAATTTTCGCAGTATCCATCACAACTACCATTTTTTGGCATTGAGTGCAATTGTCTTCTTGCATTTATTCCCCCCTTTACTCCCTTCAACGATGGGGCTCCCAAGTTTTAGTTACCACATAATAACAACAGAAGGATATATTTCTTAGCCTCTTTTAGCATAGGTACACCCATATACTCTCTTTGGGCCACTGGTATATGTGATGAAATTAGGTGAGCAACTTTGGGATCATCACCTTAACTATAAAGCCACCAACAGTGGATTTCCTCATTCACTTTCTTCTGGTCTGGGCAGAGATATGACTGCTAGCCAACAGTAATGATATGACCAAGTACAGAGCACTTGAAGATGATAGAGCAAGATGAAAGAAATCTGCATCCCTAAACGTTTTCTTGGAACAGGTCATTTCCACCAGTCCTGGAAAATTCATTTTTGTACTGTTTTGTGTGAGGTAAACTCCTACATCATTCAAACCACTAAATGTGGGGTTTCTTGTTCTAGCAGTATAGTCTGAATTCTACTTCCAAAATTGGTACCTGGAAGAGGGGCTGTGCCCCAATAAAAATTAAAAACATTGTCTTGGTATGTGACAGCTGGTAGAAGAAAGGATACAGTATATGCTGATATGCTTGTGACACTTGTCCTGAGGAAAAACATTTGGTGAACTATAACCTGTAATAATTGGGAGTCACACCAAATGCCTTTGAACTTGTAGCTGTAGGGAAGGAGGATGGAAAAACACAGAATTCTGATGGAAAAATGAAAAATTCTATAAAAAAGAGATAAGCCCAGGCAAGAATCTGTCAGTTTTCAGGCAGAGGTGGAAGCAAGAGTCTTTCTGCCTGTGGCCTGTAATCTAAATTACTGAGAATCAGCAGACTCAGAGAGATGGAAAAGCCAACTTCTCTGTTTTCTAAACAGCAGGAGATAAGATTGTCACTCAGAGCCTTTCCTGGTCAGACACAGTCAGCCTAGATTCAAAAATAAGACTTAGGGTACATCCTCCCAATCAAACCTATTGTTTCATTGGTAACCACTCCTGAATTGAGAGAGACGGGGATGGGAAACTTAAAGGTGCTAATAATGGTTGCCTGATGTAATGCAATTAATTTTCTCACTGAAAACAGAACGAAGTCAATAAATGGGGAGTGGAAGGAGATAGCTTATGAGCATTGATGATCTGCAAAGACAATGGAGGACTCCTAGCTGAATTTTTATTAAAAGCCTATTCGCAGAGAGAGATATCAGAGAATACAAATACATTTTTTTGTTTCCTTTTTGGTCCTAAAAATCATGTTCTATTGTTTGAACTTTATTTTATCACATGTGGTATAGAAACTATCTTCATCAGAACCATGTGAATTGCTTGGTAAAATGTACATCTTTGGTCTAACCAACATCTAATAAATCAGATCTCTGCTGGTGGACTACTAAAACTTTTTTTTAAGATGTGCCTAGTTACAAATGAATCTTTAAAAAATCCTTAACCTCTTTTTCCTTAAGTTTTAAATAATGATATAAAAGTTAACCACTTCAGTAAATGTTGACATATGAGCCTTTTTGTTAAATATAGAGTTATCTTTGAATTCAAATAATATTTTATACCAAAAAAGAATTAAGTTAAAAAGGAACTTGGTTATGAAACATGTCTTTGAAGAATCAATATTAAGCATAGTAAATACAGAAATAATCTTTGCTGGTAGCACGTTATAAATTTTTCATGACAATTATTGCCTAAGCTAATTTTTAATTGCATTAGTATGCCCTCGTGCAATATGTATTCAACCTGCCCAGTTAACTAACTTGTGAAATCAAATATTACTTGAGATAAAAATATAACTTTTTATCAACAAGACTATCATATTACAATTAAATATTAAAATGTCAATCAGGTCATTTTCTTGGTAAAATACATATCATAGCTATATTATATGCTTAATGTATTTGCCAAGAGAATGACCATGTATCTTAGATCAGTTCTGCATCCTCAGCTTTGGTGTGATTGCGATGCTCATCCCAAAGGCCATTTTAAAAAAATTATTACACTGTTAAGACATGTTCCATTTTAACCAAATTAAATAAAGCATTTAACATATTTTTAGCATTATGAAGAATTAGCTGGAATTTATGTGCAGATGACTACATATTTTGAATATGGATTTACATTAATCTCATAGCAACTCTACTGATCAGTAAGAATGGAAGCACCCAACTCTTTTGAAGGCTTTTTTTGAGCTATTTCATATCATTACAAGATCTGAACAAGCACAGGTACTGAGTACCCTAAGGACTCAAAGGGTTCCCTTACAGAGTGACAAATATTCTAAGCCGACCTTAAAAGTAAATAGAAAAGTTACCTGATAAGCAAATACATGATTGACTCTCACCAGTGGGCAATGCTCCTTTATATGGAAACAACAGTATGACAGTATGTTAATGACTTCCCTTACTTCTTGGAAAACACGGTAGGAGGGACAGTAGTGTTACATCAATTACCAAGAAAAAGGGCAGGGGGAGACAGAGCTAAATTTAAGTTAAATAAATGAAGAGATAAATGAATAAACGGTAAATAAAAATATGTAACATTTGAAAAAAATATAGCTTTGTTCTTGAAGAAAAGAATCAGGCTGGGCTGGTCAGACCCTAAAATTGAGCAGTGAAGTGACCTAAAGGGCAAATGTTCTGGAGACTGGCAGAAGTGAATGATATCACACTCCACAGTAAGTGGGCTGCCGGCTTTGAGTCATTTTTGGGAATGGGCAGAGGGGGCAAAATTTGATTTTACATCCAAGAGCTATTTTTATTTAAATCTGTAATTATTCCTATATATTTTCATAAGATTAATATTTAATGTGGGAGTTAAATTTAAAATAATTTAAAAGAACTTAGAAAGCTTGAAATGGACTTAAAAGTCTTTCCAATAACACATATAGTTGATAGAGTGGAAAATAGTTCCTGACAACTTTTTTTTCACTCTCCAAATTCAGGTTTTAGATTTTTTAAAAAATCACACCATGGAAAAGCAATGTATATTTTCCTACCATACTTTCAAAAACAGCATCTCCTAATTTTTGGTATGTTTCCAAATGTGAGATCATCCTAAAGTTTGTACATAGTTGTAAAATTAAAAATTTAATGGCGTGCTGCAGAAAAATCCTATACCATTTAAGGCATATAGCTTTTCAACTTTGAAGTGGTATTAACTTCAGAGCCTTTGCACATTTTTTTTAATCTATTGAAGTGATTTTCTATGGGTCTCAACATTCAAAGTAATATATCATGTAGTTTTATCAAACATGAATACATACCTCTTTAAATTTAACTCACTGTTTTCAATTTAACAGTTACTTAAGCTCACAAGGACTTTTTTTTGTTCCTACATTATGATATAAAACTCACAAATTACGAAGACCTTGCATAATTGTATTGCTCCGAGATCTTCGGAAAAAGTTATATAAATGATAATTAGAAAATCTTTTTATTACTGAAAACATTTCAAAACCATTATACACTCATAAGACTTCAAAAAGTTGTTATTCTAAATATGTTTTTCAAAACAATACAAAATAATGTTCCCACCATATGATTTTTTTATATTGAAATATTACAATCTCATGTGAAATTGTCAATGCATTTCAAATGTAAACATTGCTATATCAAGACAGTAAGATCGTCACACAAGAAATCTGACTGATCTCACTGACTCATCTCCACAGTCTTGGTTAATAGGAACTTCTCTGCTCACTCAGTCATACTTTCATTAATGGAGTTTGCATGGCCCTTGATGTGTAATTACTAACAATGGTGATATTCCTTGCCTGACTTAGGGGCAAAATAGCTCCCATACTGGTTCCATGACTGATTTATTGGACTACCTAGGGGCATTTGTTCTAGTCTAATGTGGTTGATCAACCTCTTCATAGATCTGAAGACTGGACAAAGAAAGCAGAGAGACATAAGAACAATCTACTGCCTAGTTCTTTACAAATATATGTGTTGTGTTTCCTGAATTCTGTTTCACTTGTTCAAAAATCCCTCAAATTCTCAACACTCAGTCATAATCTTAGTAAACAGTCATTAGTTTTCCAGTCTTGTAAGCCAACAAGATATCTGAGGTCACATAGTAACACTCACTGTCATTCTAGTATATACAACATTAAAATCTTTAAGCAGTATTTAAGATGTAACAATATACATTTCAAATTTAACATGTACCTGTGGCTCTAAGGTTATTTACCTAAAATGAGGACCCACTTTAACCCCATATTATTTTCTTTAACATTTATTTCACCTTGTTGAGGGATTTTCTTTTCCCAAAACATTGTACTTCTACACCAACTTTTTTTTTCAATGAACACTATAGTTGTGAAATGAAAGCAGTAGGAAAAGATGGTAATGTTAGATGTAAAACATTTGTTTCTAAACTCTGCCATTGTATGGGAACACAATATCTGGAAGTAGACACAAAGTGTGTGAACCAAGACAATCATTAACCAACAAAATTGGAGACATATTTTGATTCTAAAAATCAGAACAAAACAAACACTGTTCTTTTTGTACCCATAAGAAATTTGGTTCTAGAAAGGTACCGAGGCGATTTAATCCTATTTCTCGACAGCAAACATAACATAGTTTAAATTTTATTCTTCTGAGAGATTGTTTGACAGAATTTTCTGTATGAATTTTGGGAAAACTACCTTCAAAAGACAATGAAATATAAAATTCCCTAAGTTATTTTTAATTAACTTGCCTGGATAATTTCCTGGTTTTATTTTTCTGAAGGCATAACCATTCCAAACTGAAGCACACATATCACAGACTGGCTGTCTAAATTTTTACTTGCTATTTGTGTGATTTCAGAAATTCAAGAAATGGTAATTCTAGATAGTAGAAGTTACATACATTTATGATACTAGATTGTAGTTGTTGAGGCAGCTAGGACGTGTCCATGTGCTATATTTCCATCAACTGTATTGCCAAACAGATTCCAGTGATATGGAGAGCTGCACAGGAAATGAACTCTAAGTAGACAGGTTGTATGAGAGAGTCAGAAAAGAATTTTGCAACTTATTGAACAAGTAGATTCAAAACAATCATACCTTCCTCACTTCTTCCCATAGGCCTGTATGTAAGGAAGACTGGAGGAGACAAAATGTTCTTAACAATATTCATGGCAAGCATATCCCTAACATCTGTGCATCCCAGAACAAAAGTGAAAATGGAGGCTCACAAATTGTAAGTCTAAATGTCAAAAAGTTATATATCAAGCTGAAAAACTGTTAAGTAAAAGTTACTCTATCTTCTTACTTTGATACAAATACCTTCATATGTTCTGGAAGACCAGGTTTGAAAATCTTGGAATTCTGTGCCAGAATCTGGCCTTCCAGACAGTGCAACTCTGGGCTTCTACCCACATTATGTTCCACCTTCATCACCTATGTATTTTTTTTCCCTTCACTAACAGCCTCCCTTTTTCTCCACCATGAATGGTCTCACCATCATGCATTGGATACTCCAGGTCACAGGTGCAATCTTCATCTACACCCTCTGCAAATATCTACAGGCCAACCCTTGGATTTAGGTGTGTGTACACCAGTAAATGGTCCACACTTGCAAGTTAAGATGCAAGACTGAGACTGTGTGGGACCTAAATCTGGTTCATGGCTGTTAGGGCAGGGGATTCTGTGGTTCTAGTACCTAAAGTGAAGTCTAGGAGTAAGAATGCACTTTCTAAATGGGCATGAGCTCTTGTCTCTGAAAATTTCTTACCCTGTGGAGAGACTCAGAGAGAGAGCCAGGACAAGACCATCTAAAATTAAGGTACAAAGTGAGACCACGTTGCCCTGGTTTAAGGGGAGAAATGTTATGTGAAATGTTAATTTTATCTCCTTAAAAAATTTCTTAAAGATATTTGGATCTCAGATATTACAGGATATTGCTGAATAGAGATCAGTTTTTATCATTTTTTTTTTATATTAAGACTTCTTTAGAGCAGTTTTAGGTTCACAGCAAAATTGAGGGAAGGAACAGAGATCTCCTGCATACTCCCAGCCCCGACACATGCATAACCTTCCCCCATTATCAGCATCCCACACCAGAGTAGAACATTTGTTACAACTGATAAACCTACATTGGCATATCATAATAACCCAAAGTCCATAGTTTGCATTATGGCTCCCCCTTGGCATTATACATTCTATGGGTTTAGACGAGCTTGCAATGTCATGTATCTGTCATTACAGTATTACACATAGTACTTTCACTACCCTGAAAATTCTCCGTATTCTGCCGATTTATCTCTCCCACCATCTTTCCATATGCTTATTTGCCATATGTATATCTTCTTTGGTGAGCTGTCTGTTAGTCTTTGGCCCATTTGTTAATTGGGTTGTTTGTTTTCTTATTGTTGACTTCTAAGAGGTCTTCGTTATTTTAAATAACAGTCCTTTGTTAGATATGTCTTTTGCAAATATTTTCTCTCACTCCATGACTTACCTTCTCATTGTCTTGACAGTGTCTTTCAGAGAGCAGACATTTTTAAGTTTAAGAAAGTGCAACTTACCAATTACTTCTTTCATGGATTGTACCTTTAGTGTTGTATCTAAAAAGGCACTGCCATACCCATCTAGGTTTTCTCTTATGTTATTTTCTAGCAGTTTGTAGTGTAAGTGCCTGAGAGTTTTATTTTGTTTTCTTTAATTGTAATGTAAGTGTCTGACCTTAAGCTTAATTTTTTTATAAATTTAATTTCTGCATAATATAAAGGAGAAAAATATGAAGATATTTAGACTAAAAAACCCGTGAGAACAGAAACCCCTTTTCCATCCAGTAGTCCAGCACCTTTAAAACTTATTCTCCACTAGTATAAGTAAAAGTGTAGTATAAATGGCTATTTTTAAATAAAGAATCTTGCATTTTAATCTTAACTTCACCATTTATTAGTTCTTAGATAGTCACTGTTTTATAAATAGATTATTAAGGCTTCCATTTTGTGCATGAAAAAATAGGAAGTAAAGCAATTTTAGAATTTTGTTAATAGCAAGGATCATAGAATATAGACTAACCCACTGATGTGCTGATAAATGTTTAAAATGTTATGGATTGGGGTGGAGTGGAGTGGGCTCTACTTTTTGCCAATTTCCATGGTGTAAATACCCCCAACATGGCCCATTTTTGGCTACCAACATGCTGCCAACTAGCCAGTAAAATTCTTGAAAATTTAATAGTTGGGTCTAGTGATCCAGTATGAGTAACTTCCACTACACTACACCACGGGCCCAACTCTTTCATGATGTGGGTGATTTCACCTGCAATGCCAAAATGTATACTCTAATAAAATATTCCTCATTTGTAGATTGCTCTAATATATGTATGAGAAAATTTTTCCTAATGTGTGAAATATTGTACAAATCTTAGCTGTCAATGACTTTTATTTAATAATTATATAAATTAGCTATATGGTTCCTTATACTAGCTTGTTCCAAAAAAGAAATTTTGAAAACAATATATGAATTTATACTTATCCTATAAATTTTAAGCTTCACAATTTAATCTGAAAATTTAAGGAAAAAAGAATAAAGTGCTTAGTCTATGGTTAAGAAATAGTCGTCAGTCCTTTAATAGTTTGTGATAAATTTTATTGAACCTTTTAAATAGAGTTGTGAAAATTGCTGTCTTTTCTATAACATGGGAGAAAAGTGACTTCAAGTACATTCTTAAACATAGCAAGTGACTTGAAATATTTATGTTTATAGATAAATATACACAATCTTTATTTACTGGGATAGAATATAGAGTGGCATCTTGTTTTAAAAAACTCATCCGATTTTGTATTTCCAGATTGAAAGTGAAAGTGATTTAGCTTCTCTGTTAGGATTAGCAAATGTGGCATTGCTTTTCCATTAGGATTAGCTGTCAACCATCAGCTGTAACACTAGAAAAATCACAGCTCTACTCTGAGCAAGCCCAGAAGATGATGCCAGGAAGTTACTATCAGGTTCTATCCAGGTATGCAGAGCCAGAAAACTTTACAAAGAGGCAGAAATCTCTGTTGGGTGTTTGGCATGAACAAGTTTGCATCACACTTCCAGTGAAATTATTTTGATCTAACTTATTTTATTTAACGAAACACTCTAAGGTTTTTTACTTCTGTTTATCTAAATATGGCTCCTTTGCAGATAGAAACATCTAAGGAGGCATTGGTTGTCTTTGCAAATACAGAGAGAATCTCTTAAAAATGTCATTTCTGTTTAGGCTTCTGAGATTTGCAACTCAATATCTGCTTAAAATACTCACTATGTGACTTAGAAAAGAAATATTATTCTAGTATTTATGAAATTATATATAAATATTTATATAAATATATAAACTTTTATATCAATTTATATGTCTACATGTATATAAGTATATATTCTGGTGTATGTATATGCACTAGGACATATTTTCCATGGCTAATTTTTATTCAGCAAGCATTTGCTGAATATTTAGAATTTTCAAAACATTGTGCTATGAGCTGAAGGAAAATAAAGATGAATAAAACACTCAAAAAGAAAGCGATATTATTTTCTAGTAGAGAAGACTGTCACATACATACATAGGAAATGAGATTGATATGAGGCAGTGGGGAGGAAAAGAGGAGGACAGAGTATCAATGACCATGCTAGAACCCAATTTATTCAACATCACAACTCAGCAGAGTGTGGGTAGACAATTCTATTAGGTATGGCAAGGGTAAAATGGAAAGGTTATGGTTAAATCCTTTTCTGGAGAGACCCTTCACCAGACACGGGATAGCTAGACAAGGGATGAAAGTTTTTGAAGGGAAGTTGTATAATACCTATCAACCCTTAAATGTACATTTACTATAGCAAATTTACATCTAGGAGCCCCCCTCCCCCTCCCCCCAAAAAAACAGGAAAAAAATGGCATGTTTTTCCTCTTGCGAATACTCAAAATGGCATTGTTACAATATGATAAAATTAGAAACCACCTACATAACTTTTCAAAAGAGGAAAATTGTTAAATGACATATGTTACAACCATACAACATAATTAGCTGAAAAAAAAATGATTTTGTTTAAAAATGTACCCAATAATACGAAAAAAAAATGTTTCAATAGATTATCAGTGTAGAACAGTGCCTGGCAGAGTCAGCATTCTATTCAAGAATATTTTGCTCTTCTACGAGTGCCTTAGAGACAGATGCATTTGGAACGAGTTTGTTTAAATTTCAACGAAAGTACTGGCTACTTATGTTTTTAAACTTTTGATGGATATTAACTACCACATACACTCATTGGTAATTAATATCTCAAACATAATATTTCACAATGTATATCTATCTTTGTGGTCAACTGGATCCCATAGTGATATGGGTTATATATGATTTCAAAATCAAACTATAACTACACATAGGAAATATTTGCCAAATCATAGTTGTTATCCTGTACCTCCAACATGACTGTCTGTGAGGGAAATGAAAATGCTCTCAGAATTCAGGTCAGATTTTCACTATAGTGAGTTGATTATTGAGAGTTAAGCACTGTAGGAAGAAAGTAGCCTTAGGTAAGTAGTATGTCACATCTCCTGCTTAGATTGTTAGAATTTACAAGTATTGAATAAACTGTCATGGAAGCTGTGACTAACCTCTTTTATTCTCCTAAAACAAACAAACAAAAATCTCTCTTGAAAGTGTTTCCTTCAGTTTGGGACCTTTTTATGCTCTCCAAGGCTTTTCTTTTCTCTTCATTGTTTCTATAAGCACCTTAAGACTTGCTTCAGTGAAGGGAGAATATAAAGCAGAAACACTTAGCAACATAATAGATCAGTGCACTATTATTTGTTGCCTCAGAAGGTATTTGCAAGACATGCAAAGTGTTTTCTTTTTTGTTTGTTGATGCATATTTCTATTGCCCTAGAGCCTCCCTTTATACAAGTAGCCCTCTGGCTTTCCTAGTACTACAGATCAGACATTCCCTAAACGTCATAAATTCCTAACTACATGCCAAACAAATATGTTTATCTGGCACAGACACAAAACAGTGTCAAAAAGAAAATATTTGGGGATCTTGATAAGTTAATTTGTCACTCTATAAATACTTATGCCCCTTTCCAAAGCCTATCCAAACACAAGTTTAATTTAAAGACATAGTTGACCCAAGTTCCTTTAGCAGAAAAGCCCAAAATGCAGATCCAACGTAAATTAGTCATTGGAATTTACCTACATTTGTATTTAGTGTCCTTTAATATTTTGAGTTTCATCTAGATACTCTATGACTTTGACCACTAAAATTGGGTATCTCTGATCTAACATCAAAGCAAAGCTTTTGATATTGCTATTGAAAATATTCTTCTGAAGCTTTCTAAAATATTACGTTCAGAAAAAAATGATTTCAATGGCTCCTGGGCATGGCTAGAAGTTTTTCTATCCTTTCATATATTTTTATCAACCTAACTATCTTCATTTTATATAAGATAGAAAGGGTAAAATTCAATGGTGACCCACTTTGCACTGCTAGCAGGGGAATGTGGGATGGGGCCAGAAACAGCCAGGAGTTAGTTAGCAGGTTCCTTCCAAAGCAATAGAACTTGAACTACCTTCTTACATTTAATCCAACTCCCTTTGTACCACTTCCCCTCTAGATAGGCATCTCTAATAATACATTTAAAACAGGACAATAACTTTACAAATAATTGCCTCTAATTAGAAGGTTCTTGGTATACATAGTTTTTCCAATTCTTCTCTTCAGTAACTTCTGTACTTCTAGTTGGTCTTCTAGGCGACCCCATTAAGCAGCATAGCTGAGAATTCACAGTTAGGAGTCCTATTCAGCCAAATTAATTAAGTGCCATTTTTCTTCTGGGAGGAAATTAGCTGTTTAGATAAATATATTAATTGAGTGTTTGATTCTGTAATCATACACAGAATCCCTTAGCACAGTTATACCTTGTTCCAAAGCCCTCTTTAAATATTTCTTTTAGCTTTTTCAGTCAGCTTTTGAATACACCTATAATCTTCTCAGCCATGAAAAATAATTTATGATATACGTCTCCTCCAAATTTATTACAGGCTTACCAGCTTTATATTACTTCTTGGCTTTGAAGTAATTTCAGGAGACTGTTGATCTCAGGGTGATTGTGTATGCGGTCATTTATACAAGACAGGGCTTGGCTCAGTTTCTTTAGCTCCTTGAAATTTGGGGACCAGTGTTACTGGGATGAGTCCACTATGATCCCTCAGGGGAAGCCACATCCCAGGTACTTCACGGAAAGAAATAGCATGTACAGGAATGGGTATGACATGATCCTCCCCCTCAATAGAAATAAACTACAAATAACATGAAATAGATGTGAAAGGTGCATTAAGAAGGGGAGAAAAAATATTTCACAGAAGCACTACTAAACATTATAAATTTGGACAGGTATGTGAGAAGGAGGATAAGGTAACTGCATTTAAAATACAGTGAAGGGGGCTTCCCTGGTGGCGCAGTGGTTGAGAATCTGCCTGCCAATGCAGGGGACACGGATTCGAGCCCTGGTCTGGGAAGATCCCACATGCCGCGGAGCAACTGGACCCGTGAGCCACAACTAGAGAAAACCCTCGCACGGAAATGAAGACCCAACACAGCCAAAAATAATAAATAAATAAATATTTTTAAAAAATAAAATACAGTGAAGGATGAGCGACTTAATGGCATCATGAAGAAATGGCCACAATCTAGTTCAGCTAAAATGCCTTCCCTGGGCACTTATGTGTATACAATAACCAGTTGAGGTGAACAGTGTATTTGAACCCAGATTCTGGAAAACTTTTAATTCCTATCTGGGAAGTTTGCATTTTAGTATGCAATGGGAGTCTTAGAGGTATTCAAGCTGGAAAGATACATGTTCAGAACTGTGATGCGGGAGATAATCCATTAACATCCTAATTTGTCTTTGGAAACATCAAGGGATAGTTCCCTGAATAGTGGCCATATTTGCTTCACTCACCCATCCTTCATTCATTGCATCATTCAAACATTCAAAAAACATTTATTAGGCACTTAAAGCTGTTTTAGTAAGATAGTATCAGTTTCCTAATCTGACAAATATACTGTATGCATCACCATGGTATATACAAAGATGAATCAGATATAATACTATCATTCATAGTTCAGAAGACAGGGTAAGAAAGTACATAAATAACTACAGGGTAATGTTCAACACAGGTAGAGGATCAGGGAAAGATTCATGAAAAGATAGCCTAAACATTGGACTCAAATAAGTTATGGCTTTTTAAGATTTATTTTACAGGTTATCTTAATTAGACATATATAGAAAAGAACTATTTTTTCTATTGAAACATAATACTAATACAGAAAAGTACACAAATTATAAATGTATAAGTCAATAAATGTTCACAAAGTGAGCACATTTATGTAGTCAGCACTAGATCAAGAAACAGACCATTACCCCAGAAGCCCTCTTGTCCCCCCTTCTAATCAAGGGTAACCAATATCCTGACTTCTTAAAACACCATAGGTGAGTTCTATGTATCTTTGAAATTTAATAAATGGAATCATTTAGTAAATACTTTTTGTGTGTATGGCTTGAAAAGAACTTTTGATTTGAAGGATTCTAGGTTAATTTACCACCCCAAAAGTACCTGCTAAAAAGCTACAAAATTTCCTGTTTTGCTCGTAGAGACGAAACCTATTGAATTATCTCAGAGTACTTCAGCAGCATTTGGGCTACTTGAGTGTAGTTTGTAATGGATCAGGAAAAAATGTGGCTCACCAATGCACTTTTACAATATCTTAGTGTAAATTAGTTTATCAGATCACATTTTTCCATAAAAGTAATTTAAGAGGAGAAGAAATTGAAATTTTGATAGCATAAAGATGCCAAAATATAATGTAGCTCTCAGAGTCAAGATCAGGAAGATGATGCACTAAGTGAACATAAAAGGCTAGTTGGAAATTTGAAGGTGATAGAATTACTAGTCAGGCACCAGGTATTCAAAACTTAGGCGAAAAGGTCATTTGAAGGGGGAAAAAAGTAAGTCCTGGAAAATGAAGCCAACCGCATGGTTTTGCTTATCACTGGTCCTCCTCAGGACTTATAACTCCGGGCATTAAAATTCTGGTTCTACTTCAAACTCACAAAATACCTGTGGTTTATGTAGTACCTCCTGATAAATATTCTGGTTCTTTTCCAAATTCATATTTAAACAATTTTTCATGCAAAAAACCCAAAACTTTTTAAAGAACCACTGTTCCTCTGATGAAGTCACAATAGTTTGTTTGTTTGTTGTTTTCTCCTTGAAATTTTCGCTTGGTTTGAAGAAATTACAGAGTAAAGCTGACTACAGTAACTGGTTTTAGAGTTTCTTAGTCCATCCAGTTGTTTTTCTGGAGATTGGCTCATTTCCCTGTTTCACAGATCACTGAAGCCCTTTGTGGTCACTGAGTCCCATCCATCTTATTTTGGGTTGACTTTGTGAATCTCGCACATTTAGAATAGACAATAGGGATAAGTAGAATCTGGGAACAAAGGCCCTCACGCTGGATAGGCATGTAACACCTAAAAGAAGATTTGACAAAAATGAAAGGAGACAGCTTTTGGAAGTGATAGATAGGACCTTGCAAAGAAAATACTCAGTTTCTGTTGCAATACAAATAACATTGATGCATATTTTCAGAAAGTCATAGTCTTAATGAATTAATATATATCAACATTATTTTAAACATATTTGGTTTCATGTATGTGTGTTTAGAGTTAATTTTATCCAAAATCTTCACTCCTGCTCTCCTTCCATATCATTCCAAACTTTAACTTCCATTTCTTTTCTAAGCCTGTTTTTCTCCTTTCATCTCTCTGACTTGAGTATTTTTTGATTGTGCCTCTTTGGTTTCGTATTGTATACTTAGCACTTATTTGATGCTTTTAATCTTCGAAGCTCCTGAGAACGTTACCTAATTAATCCTCCCCACAATCCTTAAAGTCTTGTAAGAAAATTCATTATTAGATTTTCTACTTTTACACGTGAAGAAAAATAAGGCAAGTTAAATAGCTTACAAAAAAATCACAAAAAGTGTGTTGTAGCCTGTACTGAGACTCCTCTGATCAATCACATTGCTCCTGCATCTTCCATTTGGTATCTTCTTTCTGGTGGTCTCTGCTATAATGTATTTATTTGATATTGTACATTTTATTTATTCATATTTCAATCTCTCACAATGAAGGGTGAATTTCTTTCTTTTAATAATATGTTTTCTGTTAATTTTACACTTTCCATTTCTCAGTACTTGTTTTTGGCTTATCCTATTTTTGTGTTTATTTGTAATTTTATAAGCCTTTTACAGCCTCTTCCATATTCTTTTCAACCTATTTGCAATTTTTACTTTCATACAATACTTAATTAGCTGGTCCATGATTGTAATAGAAAAAGCAATAGCTTTAAAAGTGAGTTTAGATTGAATACTGACTTCTCCATTTGCTCTAATAGGTTGGTCAAATAAATTAATGTCTCTGATAATATGATATCTTTATCTATATGTTAGAAAATAGAACATATATTTCACTGGATTGCTGTAAGGATAAAGTATATAACATACACAAAGTGCCTAGCATAGCGACTGCACACAGTTATTTCAATTCTTTTCTTCTCTTTTTTTTAAATTTATTTATTTTTTTCTTTTCTTCTCTTTTTTTTTTTTTTTAATTATTATTTATTTATTTATTTATGGCTGTGTTGGATCTTCGTTTCTGTGTGAGGGCTTTCTCTAGTTGTGGCAAGCGGGGGCCACTCCTCATCGCGGTGTGCGGGCCTCTCACCATCGCGGCCTCTCCCGTTGCGGAGCACAGGCTCCAGACGCGCAGGCTCCAGACGCGCAGGCCCAGCAGCTGTGGCTCACGGGCCCAGCCGCTCCGCGGCATGTGGGGTCCTCCCAGACCAGGGCTCGAACCCGTGTGCCCTGAACTGGCAGGCAGATTCTCAACCACTGCGCCACCAGGGAAGCCCTTTTCTTCTCTTTTTAATCTCCATTACTTTTTAAAAAATTTAGTGTATTTTACATACACAGAAAAGTTAAGATCTTCAGTGTACCTTTTTATGATTTTTAACAAACGTATACACTTGTGTAACCATCATGTGGCTCAAGATAGAGGACTTTTCTATCATCCTTGAAGGTTTCCTAATAACTGTGTCCAGTCAATACCTCCTCCAAGGTAACAAGTGTTCTGATTATCACCATCCATTAGCCTTGATTATTCTAGAACTTCATGTAAATGTAATCATTCAGTACATACACTTTACCATCTATCTTCTTTCACTGATCATGTGTTTTGAGATCCATAAATGTTATTGAATGTTGTATCAATAGTTTTGACCTTTGTTTGTGCTTCTAATTCTGATGAACATCTAAGTTGTTTCCAATTTGGAGCTATTATGAGTAAGGCTTCTTTCTATGTACATTCTTGTAAAAGACTTTTGTGAACAAATATTTTTATTTGTCTTGTGCAAATACCTAGGAATGGAATTGCTGAGTCATAAGGTTTGACTTTGTAAGACTTTGCCAGTTTTTCACAGTGGTTGTACCATTTTACACTGGCCCCAGCAATGTATGAAAGCATGGTTGTTCCACATGCTTGTCAACACTTGATACTGAGAGCATTTTAAATTTTAGTCCTTCCATTGGGTGTGTAGTAGTATTTCATTATGAATTTCTTTGGCATTTCTTTGATGACTCATGATGTCCAGCAATAATTGGCCTAATTCTTTTTTTGGAAGAGTACTGTTATGTCTTTTCTTAGCAATTAGAATTTTTCATTTAATTTTCTAATTTTAACTTTATAGAAGTTATCACAATAGAGATTGTTCTTCTATTAACAGCAAGAAAAAATATATGGCCAACCCTACTACTTTAATTATTAGTATTCCTAATATAAAACTGGCAAGAACTATCAGTTGTCCCCTTCTGATAGTACAAGCATTGGATTTTCTTCTGAAACAGAATAATGTTTGAATTTTCTAGGATTTGATGAAAAGTTTTTGGTGAAAATAGAAAATAATACTGGAAAATTTACAACAGAGCAGTGATTTTCTTTAAAGTAATGAAATAGTTTGGAGGGCAAGCTGTATCAAAAATGGAGGAAAGATTTTTATGTTTATTAAAAGTAGACATGAATTAAATAGCTTGAAGAACAGTGACAGAGAATGACAATCCAAATTTGTGTCCACTTATTGGAATGTGATGTATCTGAAAATAGATGTCAGAGAGGAAGAGAAAAGAAGATCAGGAACCACTCAACTAGAGTTCGGGTTTCTCCTGAGAGGAAAGCATCAACATTTCTGTTATATCTTCTCCCAGTTTCTGTTACCTAGCACATTTTTCCTCTGGACAGCAAAACTCAAAATAAATAACTGTTATTTTACTAGCTGTCTCTACAAAATAGAGTGCCTTCAGATGTTTTTCTTTAACACAGTTACTTCAACCTATTTTTCAACTTGTCACTTATCAACCACTCACTTTAGAAAGTACTGAAATATAAGAATTTTTAAAAAATAGATTAAAAGTATATAGAGAGAGCTCATTGCATTTAGGCCTTTTAATCTGGTAACAATATGGTTGACCAAGTTGCTGACTTCAGCTAGCTGAACTACTGAACCAAGTCAACCACTGGTGATATTATTGACTTCTCAATTAACAACCTAAAAGAATGAGAAAAAATAAAATGTCCATAGGCCAATTAGTCCTTTCATTCTATAACTTGAGAGACATATATCACACAAGCAATCTGCCTATCTGCAATAGATAATGATAAATGATAGATAGATAGATAGAGATAGAAAAATGAAAATGAAAAGAAAATCTCCCAGTAGGAGCCTCCCTCCCTTAGTAACTATATTTGTATTCTCACAATTAATAATATGAAAAGCTACATTCATTGATTCCTAACATTTCTTGAGTACTCATAATATTCCAATACACTGGGCTCAAAATTGAATTGACAATAGGAAACTAACCAGAGATAACACATAGTCACAAGTCCAGATTTTTCATCCTGGCCTCAGAATAGTTGCTTTGTGTGTGTGCATGCATGTATATGTATATGTGTATGTGTATATGTGTATGTGTATGTGTGTGTGTGTGTGTGTGTGTGTGTGTGTGTCTTGTCTATAACAACAAAGAAGCACATGAAATTCCAGGAAAAAATTTTGAAAAATTGCAACCATGAAAAGAAACATTAAATTCTGAATTTGGTTAAGGACAGAATGCTAGTAAATTTTCAGTAATACCACTTTCTTAATTCAAGTTCCCTAAAAACAGACTATGAGATGGGGACTAATGTGCAATGATTTACTAAGGAAGTGTTCCCAGGGGAAACCAGTAAGAGGGGGGGAAGTAAGACATAGAAGGGGAAGTCAAGCATAGATGTGATTCCTGATCATACCAATTCTAGTTCTCAGGTTAATACAGCTGAGGAGCCCTGAAGTATAAATTACATCTCACTTCCCCCCATCCCCCTTAAGGCAATGGAATTTAGCATTCATACTCCTGCACCAGTCAATCAGTGACTATGGGCTGCCTCAAGGGATACAAAAAAAAAACCTCTCAGCCACTTCCATCTTTCTTGAATCTCTAAGGGTAGTCTCCTGATCTATCAATGGTCCCAAAGTAAGAGCACCATAAAATAGAAAAAAGGAAAAATTCAGTAGGTGAAATTGCTCCTACCCATTAGCATAAATTTTATAAGTTTCAGGTACTTAGGTTGGTCACAAGACAAAGAAACATGGAAACAAGAACGTGTGTGGGACAAGGCAAATGTTCCACTATCCATTATCAGAAACAGATAGGCTAAGAGTGAGGAAATCTGGAAAAGTACATTCCCTGGTTTTGGGTTTAACAAGGGGAAAAAAAAAATGAGTGCTTTAGTCTAGGAGTTGAAGCTCTTGGTCTTTCCAAAGAGATAGCTATTGATTCTGTCAGTTTTGCAGAAAAGTCATAACTCTTTATAAAACCGTAAAAAACAAAGCACAAAGAAGCTGAGGATAGATGCACAGAACTTATAAAAAGGACCCAAGGGGATCTAGGCAGGGCACTAGCCGTGCTCAATATAATTCTCAAATTTGGAGAAAAGCAGATAAGCAGTTCCGTAAGCACCCTGAGGTGTTGGATAAGTGCTGGCAAAATCTGCTAAAGTGGCGCACTTCTGTTCCACCAAACTATCTCAGGGAACAGAGAAATAATTTTAGTTGTTTACCATTTATTTCTGTGCATATTAGGAGGAAAACAAAATGAAAAGTAAAATAATCATAACGATACAGTGATGTTGCCCCAATAATAGAAATTTTGTGGAACTTAAGACAAAAGAAAAAATACTGAAATAAAGGAGCCATAAGAACTTAGTTGAAGCTGACCCTCCCATCTGGCCTGGCACGTGGACTGTGAGTGTTCTGGTGAAAAACTTCATGGTTACAGAGATGTGATGGGGCGAGAGGCAACTACTATGAAGAGATAGGCACAATGAAGGAATACAACACTACCAACTGATCAAGAATGTGATTCTATCCCATCTATTAATATTATAGACAGTTTAGGACTAGGCTGGCTTCTTACAAAATATAAATAGCCATATATATATACATATACATAAACATTTAAAATAAAAGATGAGACACTTAAAAATTATTTGCAAGACCTAAAGGTAAATTTACTGGGAAGGTAATGAAGCTTGAACTTGAGGATCCTCACTTGTATGGGATAATTTCAGGGTCCTAGGAAGAAACTCAACAATGTGATCACATAGTTACATATTTTTTTAGAATTTGTAAAAATAAGATTTTTTTTTTTTTTAATTTTATGGCTGTGTTGGGTCTTCGTTTCTGTGCGAAGTCTTTCTCTAGTTGCGGCAAGCGGGGGCCACTCTTCATCGCAGTGCGCGGGCCTCTCACTATCGCGGCCTCTCTTGTTGCGGAGCACAGGCTCCAGACGCGCAGGCTCAGTAATTGTGGCTCACGGGCCCAACTGCTCCGCAGCATGTGGGATCTTCCCAGACCAGGGCTCGAACCTGTGTCCCCTGCATTGGCAGGCAGATTCTCAACCACTGCGCCACCAGGGAAGCCCAAAATAAGATATTTTTATTCAATAATTGAGGATAGTATCTCAACGATTAATCCTACTTCCCCTCCTCCATCTCTCTACCCCTTTAACTAGTACCATTGGAATGAGCATGCGCATTTTAGGAACTGGCTAAGGGACTGTTAGGATTGGGGCACATTTTGTTTGGGTTTATTAGGATCTATTCCTATGAATTGCAGCCAAATCTCTGTATAGTTAAGTTATTGCTAGCCATTCTGGTGTAAGGATGGCTTCCAGAAAAACTCCTACTCAGTGGCACTCAATCTTGGACATACGTGGTTTAGTGGAGGAGAAACATGATTTGAAATGTTTGGGGCAATGGAAGTTTCTTCTAATCATTAAATTTGTGAAATTGTTACTGAAGAATTTGGTTCACATTTACTTTTTGTTACAAATATTAACAGCAAAAAATTAATTCAAATCAACCATGCTAAAGAAATACAAATTGATACTTTCTTCTTGCTAAAAAAAAATTGCAAAATTATCATTATATGAAGAGGTGATCAAAGAATACTTGATCCAAGAAATGCTGGGAAAATGTATTACAGGTGTACATTCAGCAGTTAATAAAAACCATAAAGAGTTAAATGGTGTTTCTGGATTTTGTGATGCATGTGGTGTTTTTCAGCCTTTAGAGTATGAGATTTGTTCTGATTTCTTGTGTAGACTTTAAATGTATGTCCACTTTAATATCTAATTATATATTTTCAAGTTTGGTTCTAATCCTGGCAGGACCTTTGCAGGAAGAAATTACCCTATGAAACAATATAGCAAATAGGAACAATACAAGGAAATTTAAATACTGCATTTCTGAAAGGAAGTCAATATTACAAAAATGTCAATATGATTTGAATTTAGCTATAAATTGATGTGATCTCAATTAAAATACAAAAATATTTTTTAATTCAAAACAGATATTAAATTATATTTGAAAATTAAGCATATGAAATCAACCAGAGACATCATAATCACACTCCTTTAGGCATGGCTAGATCCAACACCCCAGTGGACCTTATATAGACTCTTACTTTTCTCCATCTCTCATATATGCTTTTATATACATTTCTTTAACTTTTTTTTCTCATTATATGTCTCCATATCTTCAAGGAAGATTGTCTTAATCAGTTCCAGCAAAAGTCATTCAAACAGATTCTGATTCCAGCAGAATAAACTCTTTTAAGACCAGTATATCATATCTCAGGAAAGACCAATTGACCCCAATTCAGAAATATATCATAACCAGGGGTTTAAATATTCTAAGTGGCTGACTTGTATCACTACTCATCTTTTTTGATGAGGATGGGTGTACCATGAGTGACATCCCCAGTGATGAAGGTGTGGCAATATTCTGACTGGCTCCCTTGGGGCACCATTCACCCTTGTGTTAAATATAGGGTACTGCTAGTGACCTTCCAACATGGTGTTGTGGTGATAGGTTTCTAGAGGCAAGAATACTAGATATAAAAAAGGCAGAGATATGGGAACATATGTATATGTATAACTGATTCACTTTGTTATAAAGCAGAAACTAACACACCATTGTAAAGCAATTATACTCCAATAAAGATGTTAAAAAAAAAGTAATGCAAAAACAATAATAAAATGCAAAAAATAAATAAATAAATAAATAAATAAAAAGGGCATACACTATGTCATTCAAGCTAGGATGTCATCAGTGATAAGAAACACTACTATTTATGTAACGCTAAGAAAGAAGATGCTGCTAGTGAAACTATGTTACAATAGTTTATTTTTTTTTATTTTTATTTTTTTTTTGGTTGCGTTGGGTCTTTGTTGCAGCAGGCAGGCTTTTCTCTAGTTGCGGCGAGTGGGGGCTACTCTTCATTGCTATGCACAAGCTTCTCATTGCGGTGGCTTCTCTTGTTGTGGAGCACGAGCTCTAGGCATGCGGGCTTCAGTAGCTGTGGCACACGGGCTCAGTAGTTGTGGTTCGTGGGCTCTAGAGTGCAGCTTCAGTAGTTGTGGCACACGGGCTTAGTTGCTCCACGGCATGTGGGATCTTCCTGGGCTAGGGCTCGAACCCATGTCTCCTGCATTGGCAGGTGGATTCTTAACCACTGTGCCACCAGGGAAGCCCTACAATAGTTTCTTATCACATGCTTTTATATTTATTGAGATTCTTTAGACATAATAATGTTATGCTTTTGTTGACTTTAAAAAGAAAATATAAGTGAAATATATTGGTTAAAGTGCCATTAAAACATTTTCACATTCAGTGTTCAACTCTTCTGAAACTCTTCAACTTAGAATGTGTGTGTGTGTGTGTGTGTGTGTGAGAGAGAGAGTGTATGTGTCTGTCTACGACTGTGTGTGTTTTCACACATTATCTTCTCTGCCAGGGAGAGTTTTGTTATTGCAGCATTTCTTAAAAGAGTGCTCCCTCTTTGTATCTGGAATTTTCTTCCAAGCTAGTTACATTCATTCTGCAAGCTTTGATGCAATGTACATGCAAAAGAAGTGCTTTATAACTCCCCCTTGAACAATAGCAGTTGAAAGATTAATCCCAAACTCAGAAAAGTTAATATAACAAAATTTGAATCTTAGTATCCATAAACATATTATGCCAGTAAAATAGAATACAAATGATTGTTCTTTGGTTGATGTATTTTGTTTCAGTTAACGTTAATATATATATTTATATTTGGAAGTCCTTCTATTAATTTTCTCCACTAAATTTATTTTCTTATAGTTTTTCTCTCATCTCCCAGGCTTTAAGGAATCTAATTGTAGTAACAGGGTAGAGATTTCTTAAGTGGTAAATATTTTTTAACTGACACAATCTGTAAGAACATAAAATAATAAAATATCAAACTCCAACATTGTATTCCAAAATATTTAGTTGCCATAGTAGATATAGTTACATCCTTTTCAACATAAATTTTGAAAAATCAGTTTATATACTGAGGTAGGCAAAATAATGTCCTCTTAAATATGTCCATGTCCTAATCCCTGGAGCCTGTGAATATGGTATGGTACATGGTAAAGGGGAATTAATGTTGCAGATGAATATAAGATTTTTAATCAGCTGAAATTGAGATGTAGAGGTGCTCTTTGATTACCTGGGTATAAACAATATAATTACAAAATGTCTTATAAGTGAAAGAGAGGAGTCAGTATCAGAGTGATACAACGTAAAAAAAAAAAAACTCAACTGGCTATTGTTGGCTTTGAAGTTGAAAAAAGATCACTAGCCAAGGAATGCAGCAGCCTCTAGAATATGGAAAAGGCAAGAAAACAGATTATCCCCTAGAACCTCTAGAAGCCACACAGCCCTGCCGACACCCTGATTTTATCCCAGACAGACCAATTCAGATTTCTGCCCTCCAGAACTGTAAGATAATACATTTATGTTTTTGATACCACAGCCAATGTCTGTGGTAATTTGTTACAGTAGCAATAGAAAACTAATATAATCTCTCAACTATCTCTTCCTATTTTCAGAAAGAATGATGCTAATAATTAGTAAACATTTGTTGAGTTTCATCAAATCAATATTTTTTCACAATTTCATGTTCCTAGAGAACCATCTCAGTGTAATAAGAACTAATGAGCAGGGCTTGATTCTTTTTCTAAGAGTTCATAGGAAAAACATTCCTATCTTGATCTTGGGCTAGCTACCCTATTATTATGATTGAAAGGGAGGGAAACACTCAAATCTTCCTGAGAGTGTCCTTGATTGGATAAATCACAGGTTGGTTAATCCGTCAGGCTACCTTTCCAGAGAATCAAGGATCTTATTACCAAGAATCTGTTCAGCAGGAACCATTGCCAGTAATCAAATACCAATACACTTTCTGACAGTGGTAATTAATAATAGGGATTTGTTGATTGACCTGTAACACTGTCAGAGTATGTGTTTCCCATTGCAGAGGCATCTTTTAAATGAACAAACACAAAAAAACAACCTATCACAAAGAGGATCATCAAACATCATACAATTTGTAATAATTTGTTGGGGTGGATTTCCACTATTCTTAAAAATAAATTTAGCATGTGTCCTCCAGGTTACCAAAAAAGGTGACATGGGGCTAGGAGTAAATAAATTTGGCATTCTTTATCCAAAAAGTTTAATATCATGTCTCATCAGAGGTGCTGGGAATGTGCTAAGCAATAGGAATAGTTAATTCAACACAAGAAAGCAATCTTCTCAGTAGACATTAACATCTATTTCTTCTCTCATTAGCAGTTCTGTGTCATCCCAATGATATATGCTATTTTTCAGATTCAAAGATAGTGTAAGAACGGCCATTATTAGCCCATCTGCTCTAAAATATTCACTGACCAATTGCAGTGATAAATGGCAATATAAATCCCAGAAATGGGACAAGGGTTAGGGGCTGAGGAAGTGGGTCCAGGGAAAGAATTTGCAGATGTGTGCTTCCTAGCAACCGTTTCCATAGTTATCCAAAACACAGCACTGCCTCTCTACCTTTCTCCCCTGCCTTGTTTCCCCTTTCATTAAGCATGATTTTTCTCAACAGAAAAGACTAATAAAGCAGAACCTTTTGATGAACTCTGGATTTCTGTGAATGTCGTGGCATTTTCTCAGTAGCCAATTACTATAACAATTGTAGAGTCATAGTGAGCAATCTCAGACTGGCTAAAAAAGCTAATTATTTCTTTTTTATTATTATTATAGTGGGTCAATTAAGGGAAATATAGACCTATAACTTACACAGATTTACTATAGAGTCTTGTGGAAGGTCACTTTGTTTTATCTTATCCAGAAATGTATTGGGTATATCATAATCTATTATATCACAGGTAAAAAGAGTTGTCTGGAAGGAAATTGTTTCATTAACAGGCTTTAAAATGTTGGTTTAAAAAAAAAGCAAGCTGTTGTATGGTGAAATAATCTGTGTAATCCTGCAAAAAATAAGCACAAATGTAACATATAAATACTATATCAGTGCTTCCCTGGTGGTGCAGTGGTTGAGAATCCTCCTGCCAATGCAGGGGACACGGGTTCAATCCCTGGTCTGGGAAGTTTCGCACATGCCACGGATCAACTAAGCCCGTGCGCCACAACTACTGAGCCTGCACTCTAGAGCCCGCGAGCCACAACTACTGATCCCATGTGCCACAACTACTGAAGCCTGTGTGCTTAGAGCCCATGCTTCGCAGAAAGAGAAGCCACCGCAATGAGTAGCCCCCACTCACCGCAACTAGAGAAAGCCCATGCACAGCTACCAAGACCCAATGATGCAGCCAAAAATTAATTAATTAATTAATTAATTAATTATAAAAAATACTATATCATAACTCAGATTGATGTTTGTGTGTATATATATATAAATATACACATTGATATATATATATCAATTATATGTGTTTGCACATTTTTAAATTGCTCTAGAAGTTAAATTGGGATGGCTGTCTTTAATAGACACATTAAAGGTCTAAGCAACAATGTTATTTAGGAGAAGCATGACTTTGTCACCCCTCTTAACACAGTCCCTGGCACATGCCTGTTAATAAATGTCCATTTAAATTATCAAAGTTTTCCTCCTGCATAATTTCAGTTTTGTTCCCTAAATTCTTCACACTGTATTTAAGAAAACATTGCATTCTTTTTCTGCTGCATGCTGTTACTGACAGTCCAATGTCATCATGCAGTAATGAGGTACTTAATTCCCAGGACCCATTTGAGCCTTCCTGAGGCAACAGTTCTTGAATGCACTGAAGTTTTCCCTCTATCTCCTCCTACTACCACTATGCTTTCTTAAAACCAACCTGACGTGTTCATTTCCTCAAAACATGTTTCCATGTTAGGTGGAAGTTTATCTAAGTTCATAGACTATTCCAGGTTTTATTAATGGCTGATGACAGCTTAATAGTCTACCTCTTCCTGGGCAATATCTTGGGAAATGTTATCAGAGCTCTGCTAGACACACAATGATAATAGTAGAAGTCATCATCATCATCGTAATTATAGCTAAAAATTATGTAGCCCTCATTCCCAAGTACTCTAAGGACTTTATTGTTATGCTCACCTATATTTCTCACATCTACCTATGAAAGATTCACTTTTATTCCCTGCATCAGCCTCACCGGAAAAGCAAAAGAGGTTTGGATAGTTTGGCAACTTGTCGAAATTCACACAGTTTGACCACATAGGACTCAATGAAAACCTGAAACTTTTGATTCCAGAGCTTTAGAATTTAGCCACCATGTTATAATTCTTCCCTGTTTTAACCCCAAGAATGGTCATAATTGGACATCTCCATTGCCTTGGCAATCTGGTGATGGAGATTCTAAGACAGGCAGATCTTTCACACAAAATTGTGCCGTACATTACATTGGGTGTTGCCCAGCAAATTCAGCTGGTGCTCAATTTTTAATAACTTTTAACTTTTGTTGTTAATTGTAAATGAGCCAAGATATTTGTTTGGGAGTCAGTGATACATGAAAATAGTCTCTGTTATTTTAAAAATTAGTTCAACCAAAACACACTGCATGCAATAGATAATCCACAGTTAATTATCAGTAGTGTTATCCAGTTGCTTGCAGATTCTGATTTCCTAACGTTTGTCCAGCTTTCTGATTTTAAAAAGAATTTACCTTTCTGTTTAGTGAAGCAACATGTGGAAAAACCATTTTGTAACTCAATTTCTCAGCTCCTTCCTCCTGCTGGAATTACAGCTTTTAGGGGCATATGTGAAATATTGGACTTGATTCTCATTATCACCTGCTAATTTCCTACTGTGAAGAATGTGTTACCTGATAATGACACATTGTAAAACATTGATCAAAGCTTTCCCTGGAACACAGAGGTAACAGTGTGAACTTATTTGTTTTCAGTGACTAGGTTGTCACCAAAGGGGGAAAATTTTAGGGACTGCTAATTTCATAAGCTCACCATTACCTCCCTATACCAAAAAATAGAGAGAGATAAATAGATATATAAATTCTTTTCATCACTTTTTTGTATCTATAAGAGCATGAGGAAAAAAAGTCACTTTCAAATGGAATCACTTACAAGAGGAAGTAATTAAATAGCCATAGCCTGGGAAAATGCTGTGTAGCCTAATTATATTACCCAAAGATCAACAGACACCTCTCTGCATGGTATCCATACATATTGCATGTTGCATATATTTATCCCTAAGTTAATATACATAGTAAGATGCCACATTTATATGTAAATATTATATATAGTACGATAGGTAAAGATATAGATATATTTTATATATAGTAATATAATACATATAGTAAGTGCTAAAGACTGTTTAACTAGAGCACACATCTATATCCTATGGGTATTTTACTCCAAAGATGGTAGCAGCTATAGGAAATTCCACTTTTTTTTTTTTTTTTTTTTCGGCCATGGCTTGTATGAATCTTAGTTCCCTGACCAGGGATTGAACCCGGGTCCATGGCAGTGAAAGCACTGTCTTAACAACTGGACCGCCAGGGAATTCCCCATTCTGCTTTTAAAATTAAAAAAAAGAGAGAGTCCAATGAATTCAGATGAAAATATAAAAATGTAGATGATCTTAATTGCAAGTGTGACAGTAAGCTCATACCTAAAACTGGGATAACAGAGGTTAGAATGGTAAAAAGACTATAATACCATATTGGGAAACAAGCAAAAAAAAAGTTTTATTTGTGTTTCTAAAGTTTGTCACTAAAGTTTATTATATTTTAGTCTTATGAATTGTTTAGTTACTAAAGATATAGCTACTGTTGAAACAGCTATTTTGGAGAAACAAAAATAAATGTAAAAGGAAATTGCTAATTTTTCTCGACTTAGAAATTGCTGAAATGTTGGAATAAGCAGCAACTCTCAAGCCAGAATAAACACCAGAGTTATCTGAATTGAAAAAAGTAAATTAATAAATTAATTAAATTTCTTCCTCCCTCCCAGTCCCATGCTGGGAATCATTGGATACTGGTACACGCTGCTATCACGTCAATAAGCATGTTTATTGCAGGATTAGTCACACTAAAACTATGTTTCTCAACCTGGGGAGTTATTACAAAATGGAAATCTGGCCCTTAAATAAACTCTGGAGGGGAGAATGCTGGTAAAGTCTAGACATTTGGTTTTTTTTTTTTTTTTTTTTTTAGACATTTGTATTTTTAAACATTCCTGGGTGTTTGTAGACCTAGGTACTGTAGAAAAATCTATGAATTCTATTTCCTTTTTTTTGCTTTTGCATTTCTCTCTAGGTTTGACCCTTTTCTGGATAATAATTTTATTTTCACCTCATTAAATACTAATGCAAGGAAACGTTTTATCTTTCTTATAAATTTCCTTATTTTTCCCAGCCAGGAGTCAGTTTCTTTCAGTCAGTCTCTCTCTCCCTCCTCCAAGGTCTGTGACCACTCACGCCAGTTTTCTATATCTAAGTATCAATACATAAACCTCTCTCCAGTCTGAAATGGTCTAGATCAGTAGTGATTCTCAGTAGTTCTCATACTTCAACATGCATCAATATAAGAGGCTTGTTGGAATTCAGCTTGATTGGCCCCTCACCCAGAATTTCTGATTCAGCAGGTTTGAGATGGTAACTGAGAGTTTGCATTTCTAACAAGCTTACAAGTGATGCTAATGCTACTAGTCCCAGGCTCACACATCGAGAGCCACTGCTTTAGAATATTAGAGCATTTCCCTAGGAGAGGAGAAGCACAAGTTTAAACAACCTTCTTGTTAATTGAATTTTCAGATTCCTTTAGGCATTGCTTTAAGGTGAAAACTGTATGGATGCTTAAATTTGTAATGTAAAGCAATTATAACAAATCAAACAAAAATTGTTGAATTAAATTTAGGCTTGTTTCATCAATGTAACCATAAGCCAAAATACGTCCTTTTAATATATTCAATGAGTAGAATCAGTCATATCTAGTAACAGTAATCTATTTATCCTCTATTTTTTACATGTATGAAATAATGTCAGTAACATCATTTTAAATATTTTCAGTAATAATTTCTTAAAAACTGTAAACTTCCTAAACAGGAACTTAAGACCACAACACTTCAGAATAAATCAGTTTATGTCAACATGTATGTAAGCCTTCTTTGAACATCTCCCTTTTTTAAGACCTGACTGATTGATGTTATATCAGGAATGCATTTTTTAAGTAAAGTGTATAGATTCTTGTTGTGGCATGGCATATTTCAGTGCATTGAGAGACTTGGAATTTTGAAAGTGAAATCACCTTAGATATCAATTAGTCCAAGAAACCTGAATTAGAAATTATAAGATTATAAATTATAAGATTTTAGTCTTGACCTTTTTGCTCATTTACTGCTTATCCTAGGATAATGTTTAACCTCTCTGAACCTCATTTTATTTGTTTGTAAAAATAGTATTTTTGTCAATGGATGAACAAATAGATGAATAAAATGTGTATACACATACAATGGAATGGTATTCAGCCTTAAAAAAGGAAGAAAATCTTATTACATGCTACAATAGGATGAATATTGAAGACAGTGCGTTAAGTAAAATAAGCCAGTCACAAAAAGACTGTATGATTCCACTTATATGAATTACTTAAAGTAGTCAAATTTATAGAAAGAGAAAGTAGATGGTAGTTATCAGGGTCTGGGTCAAGGGGGAAAAGGGGAATTGTTATTTAATAAGTGTAGAGTTTCCGATTTGCAAGATGAAAAAGTTCTGGAGACACGTCTCACACCAATGTGAAAATACTTAACGCTACTTAACAGTACACTTAGAGATAGTTAAAAAATGATAAGTTTTATGTAATGTGTTTTTTTTTAATCACATTAAAAAAATGGTATTAGCAGGAAACACAAGAGAAGAAAAGGACCTACAAAAACAAACCCAAAACAATTAAGAAAATATTAATAGGAACATACATATCGATAATTACCTTAAATGTGAATGGATTAAATGCTCCAACCAAAAGACACAGACTTGCTGAATGGATACAAAAACAAGACCCATATATATGCTGTCTACAAGAGACCCACTTCAGACCTAGGGACACATGCAGACTGAAAGTGAGGGGATGGGAAAAGATATTCAATGCAAATGGAAATCAAAAAAAGCTGGAGTAGCAATGCTCACATAAGACAAAATGGACTTTAAAATAAAGAATGTTACAAGAGACAAGGAAGGACAGTACATAATGATCAAGGGATCAATCCAAGAAGAAGATATAACAATTATAAATATATATGTAGCCAACATAGGAGCACATCAATACATAAGGCAAATGCTAACAGCTATAAAAGAGGAAATCGACAGTAATGCAGTAATAGTGGGGGACTTTAACACCTCACTTACACCAATGGACAGACCATCCAGATAGAAAATTAACAAGGAAACAAAAAATGGTATTTTTATAAGAATCAAAGAGGGTGTGTTATGTATGTATATCACCATAATTATCACACAGTATACATTGGAGGATGCAATGGAGTACTGAATAGAATAGAATAAATTAATAGAATAAAAATTTTTCCCAACCAATGTGTGGAAGAACTAGGGCTAGAGCTCTCTTGCTCCTCGGTCAGATCAATGACCTCTCTGTTAAATCTTGGGAAAGTCAGAGATCTAACAAGTTTGGCATCTGAAACAAGAAGACAGGTGTACTGGGCACAGTGATATGTACCCAGTTCCCCTATCAAAGGACTTGTTACACCAACTGTCAGTCCCTCCATGGATGTCTCAGATGCAAAGAGCTCCTTCCCACAAGGTCACACCTCTCCTGTGGATGCCTACATCCAAAGAGTGAAAAAGACAGAAGAATAAAGGTGTGACCATGTAAGCCCAATGGAGAAAAATTCTGAAGAATCATTTTAGCTTTGCAGCTACTTGTGGGGTCAGCTAAGGCTGTCATTAGCCTTCTTACAATTCTACTCCCTTTGCCCAACCCTGCTTCCTTCACTTTCCTTCCACAGGCATTGATTCCAAAGACACTCCCTCCAGTCATTCTGCTGACTGTACTCCATTGCGATCATCTTTTCAAAGAACTCACCCTCCAAGACCAAGATAGCAACAGTAGCGAGAGCCTCAGCAGGAGCAGCAAGAGCTTCATAAATTCTATATGTTGATTATCAACCATAGGTCATGTTCATATTCTAAGCTACATTACTTTCATCTCACTTTCTTCACAACATTTCAAATAAAGTATTATAACCTCCATCTTGCCAATCAGAACATGAAGGCCCAAGGATAGTAATACTGTACCCAAGCAGCAACATCCCACTGGACAAACTTAAACTGAGTCAAGAATGAAGGGAAAGAAGAAGAGTTAAGAAAGAATGAACTATTAATTCATTGGGCAAAGACTTTTCTGGAAAGCCCACCTGGCTGCCTTCATGCTTGTGTTTTCTCTAACTCCGTCTTTTAAAGAATGGCATGTGTTTCTTGGTTGATTGAGAAGCTTTCTTTTGCACATGTCCTGTCCCATAATATTTTACCAATGTAATAATAGATAATGGCAATTTTTATCATTTTTTCATTGAGTGAATTATTTATTCAACATCAGCAATATTCTGGCATTATTAAAGGTGTGGGAGTTATAGCATAGATAAAACAAGAAATGCAAGGTCCCTGCTTTTATGGAGCGTGTATCATGATGGAAAATAGAAAATAAACAAAAAGTACACAAATGAGCAAAATGACTTTGGATGGGAATTGATAAATGCTGTAATGAAAATATATCAGGAGTATAATGCATAGTAATGTGTGCAAAATCACATTCAGTGGCCGTTTGACATGGTCTAGATCTCCTTTTATCTCTTTTTTTTTAAACATCTTTATTGGAGTATAATTGCTTTACAATGGTGTGTTAGTTTTTGCTTTATAACAAAGTGAATCATTTATACATACACATATATCCCCATATCTCCTCCCTCTTGAGTCTCCCTCCCACCCTCCCTATCCCCTCTAGGTGGTCACAAAGCACCAAGCTGATCTCCCTGTGCTATGAGGCTGCTTCCCACTAGCTATCTATTTTACATTTGGTAGTATATATTAGTCCATGCCACTCTCTCACTTCGTCCCAGCTTATGCCTCCCCCTCCCTGTGTCCTCAAGTCCATTCTCTACATCTGCATCATTATTCCTGTCCTACCCCTAGGTTCTTCATAACCTTTTTTTTTTTTTTGATGCCATATACATGTGCTAGCATATGGTATTTGTTTTTCTCTTTCTGACTCAACTTCACTCAGTATGACAGTCTCTATGTCCATCCACCTCACTACAAATACCTCCATTTCATTTCTTTTTATGGCTGAGTAATATTCCATTGTATATATGTGCCACATCTTCTTTATCCATTCATCTGTCGATGGATACCTAGGTTGTTTCCATGTCCTGGCTATTGTAAATAGAGCTGCAATGAACATTGGGGTACATGACTCTTTTTGAATTATGGTTTTCTCAGGGTATATGCCCAGTAGTGGGATTGCTGGGTCGTATGGTAGTTCTATTTTTAGTTTTTTAAGGAACCTCCATACTGTTCTCCATAGTGGCTGTATCAATTTACATTCCCACCAACAGCTCATGCAGCTCAATATCAAAAAACCAAACAACCCAATCCAAAAATGGGCAGAAGACCTAAATAGACATTTCTCCAAAGAAGATATACAGATTGCTAACACACACATGAAAGGATGCTCAACATCACTAATCATTTGAGAAATGCAAATCAAAACTACAATGAGGTATGTAGTTTGGCCATCAGAATGGCCATCATCAAAAAAATCTACAAACAATAAATGCTGGAGAGGGTGTGGAGAAAAGGAAACACTCTTACACTGTTGGTGGGAATATCTCTTCGTTTTAATCAAATCTGACTGCTTTCAATCTCTTGTGCTGAGCATGCTCTTCCTGTCACAGGAGGAAGAGAACACGCTGTTCCCCTTGCCTGAGATGGACTCTTTTCCAGATTGCAGGTCAATCAATACTACCACAGGGAGGTTTTGCTACCTTAATGATCAGGTTAAATTCCTCTATTATAGAAAACTTTGGTTGTCATAGCATTGGTCATGACCATCAGTTACCTTTGTTTCAATGTTTCATTGTTGTGTATTTCCTTGAGTGGACTGCAGGCTATAAGAGTGAAGTATTAGTAACCTTGTCTTTGTGCTTACTTTCATATTCTTAGCACCTAAAAGGGTGCCTGAAACATAATAGCAACTCAATCAATTATGTTAGGTATGTGCCCACTGCTCAGGATACAAAGTAATAAACCAACAAATAATTAAAACTGAGTCCCACACCTCAATGAGCTCACAGTACAGTGTGAATGATAACAGCCAACAATTTCAGCATAAATTAGATGCTCTGTTAGAGTTGTTGCTTTAATATTTCATCTATTTTTGTGTGTAGTAATTCTGAATAATGAAATTTTTTGCAAAATCTTTACAGACACGCCACATACTCTATTCTATGCATTATTACATGGTATAGTTACTCAAAACACTAGTTTTTAAAATATTTATATGACTATGATACCAGTTGAATAATACAATTGTACTATAAACTTTGTGTTTACTTCTCCTTAGCTCATTAGTTATTTATTCCATTGGGGAAGGTATATTAATTAGCAGTGATTCACACAATTAGAGGCATAAACTTATCATTAAAATGTTAGGTGTTTTTCTTATTGACTGAAAATACAAAAAAGTTATCCCTTGTTCTCCTTAAGTAGACATGAAAAAGCATCATGTCTTCTGGTTGCAAAACAAAAACTAAAACTAAAAATTTCTGGAATTACTAGTTTTATGTGTGTTTATGCAGAAGCATAAAATGTGAAGGCTACCAAATACAGATATAACAAACCAATCCTACTGCAATTCATACTGCTTCCTTTCAATTATGTAGCAACCAGATCTTCCAAAGATCATCTTAAGGATGATATATTTAAATTATTCTAGATGCTACTTTTCTAGCTAAGATCAAAGTTTAATTCATTCTGCACTATAAACACACACAGATAGCAGGAAATAAATACTTCTTATGTTATTTCTTAGGATTTTCATTTTTCAATGCAGCCATCAGAATTTATCTCCAGATCATTATGACAATAAATTGCCTTTCTTCAAGCGTCCAACCAAAAAATCAAGGAAGCTTACAAAAGATATAATTTACTGGCACGTGGGCATAAAACTAACCTAGAAAGCTTATGTGCTTTCCTTATAAAAATAAAACTCAGACAGAGATAACATCTCATGGAGTTATACAATATTAGAGCACTAATTTTCCTTCAAAGAAATCTGGTCAGAGTACTGGTTAGTTGGCTTAACCAAGTGGACCAGCTATTCAATGGCAGCACTATACCTAAAACTCACATCTTCAAGCATGCAGCCGTCTGCAATTTCACTAACGTGATGGCACTTCTACAACTGTTTATTTCATTCTGCCCAAATCCCTAGGATATTTGGAAAATATTTATCTCCTATACTTTAATGCAAAATGAGTAATTTTGATATAGGTTAACAGTTCCTCAGAAGCAGTAAAAAATACTATATTGAACATTTATTCTAAAGGGTCATTTATATTCTGTTCCATCTTCTCTAAGCTAGCATCAAGCACATTGAGAATTTACACTTCATCCTCTAAGAACAAACTTCTAAAATTATGTGATAATCTGATTTTTGTAATCAGGAAGCAAGACCATTCACAATTTTCAGGATAGTTTTATGTATAAATCCTGAAATCACAAAACAAAGCAATCAGTATATTTAGCTATATTAATTTATTTTCTTTCTTTTTACCCAAAGGTGTAATCACCATAGTCCCATGAATGCTTACATTAATAAAAATATTGGAGGCTTTATATTCTTTTAGATTTTAAAATTTAGTTCACATGTTTGGAACTAATACTTTTAGAAACTTCTGATTAGTTTCTTGCAAGTTATGGGGATTGATATCTTGAGGCAAACAAAGTAGCATGGTGTCTTAAACATTTCTCCATTGAGAAGTGATATTTTAAAAACCCGTTATCCTCTCCACTGACCTGAGAAACCTGTTTACAGCACTGCATTCAAGAGTGAGGGTGGATTAATAGATTCGATATTTTTTCTTTTTGGAATTCAGTTTAACTCCTATTTTCCAGACATCGGATCTGTTTAAGATCATTGGTGACTTTAGATTTTCACTTGACAATCTAATTGTTTGAAAATGTACCTTAATTCATAGTAAATATCTAATTTAAGGTACATTCAAAGCACAATGTGGGGAAAAGTAGACCCATTAATAATTGCATTAAATCACTCTGTTACAAGAATTTAGAGACAGTTTTAAAAATTTTGTAAATTTACTGAGTTTATCCTTTTTCTTTAAATGATACGTGTAATTGGATTAATTACTTAAAATAGAAATCTAGGAGCAAATGCTAACATATGTTTAGAAGACTATAAAATGCCCTTATACATAAAATATATGAAGTACAGATCATTAAAATATCACCTTCATTACTAATGTTTTGAGATAACCAACATTAATATTTTGTTTCATAGATCAAAAATGTTTCTAAATAATCATATTTTTAATGAGCAAGGGATAGTATGCTTTATACTGTTTTGTAACATGTTTTTCCCTTAAAAAATAATTGACATAGAATGTGCAATACCAAGAGTAATCCCTAGTGTAAACTATGAACTTGAGGTGATAATGATGTGTCAGTGTAGGTTCATCTATTATAATAAATGCACCACTCAGGATGTAGATAGTGGGAGAGGCCATGCATGTGTGGGGACAGAGAGTATATGGTAACTGTATACTTTTAACTCAGTTTTTCTGTGAACATAAAACTGCTCTCAAAAGTAAAGTCTATTTATATAAACATATACATATATATACACACACATAGAGAGAGAGAGAGGAAATGAAAGATCATCCTGTGTTCAATAAACACATGTTGAATAATTATTATAATATTTAACAACAGTTTAGTTTAGTTAAACAAATGTATTTTATTGGTGTACATATGTGCGTCACTGCAATGAACATACCTATATCTAAGATAAATTCACTGTTGAGTCAGGGAACTGCACAGTACAAATACTTTGATTTATATGGCTTCCTTCCTTCTACAGTGTTTAGTCTTTGTTAATTTTTGTCTCAATTTAAGACTTATGATAGGGCTTCCCTGGTGGCGCAGTGGTTGAGAGTCTGCCTGCTAATGCAGGGGACACGGGTTCGCGCCCTGGTCTGGGAAGATCCCACATGCCGCGGAGCAACTAGACCCGTGAGCCACAACTACTGAGCCTGCGCGTCTGGAGCCTGTGCTCCGCAACAAGAGAGGCCACGATAGTGAGAGGCCCGCGCACCGCGATGAAGAGTGGCCCCCACTTGCCTCAACTAGAGAAGGCCCTAGCACAGAAACGAAGACCCAACATAGCAATCAAGCAATCAATCAATCAATAAATTAAAAAACTTAAAAAAAAAAAGACTTATGATATATCATGCTTATTTTAATTTGCACTGTTATGATTATTTGTGAGATTGAACACATTTTTATGCATCTCATCCATTCATTTATCCATTCTTTCAACTAAAATTTCTAGGTCCTATATACCCAGCCACAAACAAAAACAACATAAACCCCTGTCTTTATGGAACTTACACTATACAAAGGGAGTGTTTAAAAGAAAGAATAAGCGAAATATATTATGTTAGTGATTGATAAGTACAAAAGAGAAAAATGCAGCATGGAAGGGAAATGCTTGGATGTGTAGGGTTGTTGAAATTTAACATAGATGGTTAGAGAAGACTCACAGATGTTATGACATTCGAACAGAGATTTAAGGGGTCTGGTGGCTTGATCCAGTACAATAATAACAGAAATGGTGAGAAGTGTTCATATTTTGGTGTGTTTAAAGGTAGGCTAATGAGATTTGTTGACAAGTGGATAAGGATATGAGGAATGAAAGAAAGAGAGAATCAAGGATAACTACATTCTTTGGTCTAAGCAACTGAAGGGATAGAATCACCATTTTTAATAAGAAAGAAAGTGGTAAAAGCAAGTATGGGAAGAAAATTTTGTATTTAGGTATATTATATGCTAATGCCTATTAGACATGAAATGGAAATATCATCAAGTCATTTAAATATGTGAGTCTGAAAGTCAGTGGGAGGTAGTCTAGACTGAAGATACACAGTTGGAGATCTTTAGTATATCAATGACAATGAAAACCATCAGCCTGTATAAAAACATAGAGAGAATAAAAATAGATAAAGGAGAGAGGTGGGGCAAGGACTGAATCCTAGGATGCCACCACCATTTAGTGGTTTGAGAGATATTGAAGGTGACTGAGAATAAAGTGAAATGAAGCAAAGTGAAATCGCACAGACAAGAAAGTCTGACATGGAAGAAAAATGAAGATGGTGTTTTATAAATGAGGGAATGATCAACTGTATCAAATGCCACCAGTAGGTCAAGTAAAATAAAATTTGACATAAAGTAAAACACTAGGCATAGTGCTATAGTGGCTGATACGCAGTTTCATTGGAGCGATGAGACTAGACTAGGTCAAAGAAATCAAGATAGAAGAGAAACTAGAGAATAGTGAGTATAGATAACTCTTTCCAAAAGATTTTCCTTAGAAGAAACCAGGATAATGGAGCAGTATCTGAACTGAAAGATTATGAGGTTTTAAGAAAAAAGATAGTTTTAAGATGGGAGAGAATATAGTATATTTGTATGGTGATGGGCGTAATCTGTTGGAGGCAGGGATTTGATGATGTAGGAGATTGAGAGGAGAATTAATGGATCTACTGGGCAAGAGAAAGGCAGTAAATTGCACTATCTAGGGAGTATATATTCTTCCTTTCACCCAGTAATTTCAAGTGTGTGTGTGTGAATAACAGCAACAACAAAAAGAAACCTAGAAACAACCTGAATTTCCATTCAACAAACGAATGGATGAATAAATTGTGGTGCATTCATAAAATGGAACACATAAAGAAATGAAAAATGGCAAATTGCAGCTACATACATCATTATGGGCAAATTTCAAACTCACAAATTTGAGTGAAAATATATGTCATTAAAATATACACAAAATACAATTTCATTTATAGCAATGTAAAAAAAAACAAGCAAAACTAAATCAAAGATGGTTTATTGATACATATATATGTGCTAAAGCAGTAAAAACAAAAAAAAGTGGGAGTTAATTTTCACAAAATTCAGAATGATAGTCTGGCAGGAAGGCAGATATAACCAGAGAAGGACCCATGAGCAGCCCTGAAGACTCTGATTATTTTGTGTTTATCTTGGTTGAAACATAGAAATGTCAATTTTATTATTTTTCTTCATATTGGACCTATGCCACTTATAATCTTTTCTATTTTATTTCTTAAAATTTTTGATATAAATATATTTCTAGTACATTAAGATCTTTTTCTCCTTTACATCAAGACTCCCGTGAACTACATGATTTTGATATATTTTGACATCTGGCAAGTTGGTTATAGTTTTTTCCACCTTTAACCTTAACTCAGGAAATTCCCTTTCCCTTTATTCCATTATCTCATTCTTTTTTATCCTACTTTATTGTTGCACCTCTAATTTCTCTGAAAGCATAAAGTGGATGATATCTAAAATGGTTTCAGTTTTTCCAAAGTAATTTTTTAAACTTACACTCTTTCCAAAACTCTTTGTATACTAAGTTTTACCCGTTTACTTTCAGGGTATTGTTGGTATTCCATGTTTTGTATTGACTTGTTATTTTGTTATCTTCATTTATCCTGGAATGTTGTTATTGTCTTTATTTAACCTCGTCTAGAGTCACACTAAATTATTGTTAATGAATTTTTGTTATTTCCATTATTCACTAATTAGAATTTCCCTCTATTCTCCTCATAGAGTTCTGAAGAAAATTATAAATTTACAATTAAATTCTTATTGTGAAAAAGAAAATAAACCATACACATAAGGCAAAATTCTTCCAGAACCATCTATTTCTCCAATAGTTGCCCTCCCCCCAGGGCCTATGAATATTTTCTCTTAATATTAATCTATTAATATACTGAACATTTAATCAATTTAAACAAGAAGTTGTTTTTCAAAATTGATGACTAAATTCTAAAAACTAATATATAAAATATGGATTTTTATATTTATATATGGCTACTTTATGAAAGTATCTCACTCTTTTTGATTCTCTATTTCTAGGTATATAATCTTATTCTCTATTAATAATGATACTTTTTCTCAGTGTATTAACACTTTTATATTTGTTTCATGCCTCAAGTCTTTGTTAATGAGAATGCAGGTAGACCCCACCCTTGTTCCATCTCCTGTTTTAGTAATTTGTCATTAAATAATGTTGTTGGTAATCGGCTTAAGATGATTTAGTTAGTCATTTTTATAATACAATGATGATGATGATGATGATGATGATGATGATGACGATGATGACAACAGATAACATTTATAGAGAATCCTAACAATGTGTCATATACCAATATAAGTATTTTACATGCATTATCTCACTTCATTTTTCTAACCTGCCAATGGCGTAATGCAGAAACTAAGAATTTTGAGGATTGACCAGGATTACTTAGCTAGTCAGTGGTGAGGTGGAACTTAAACTTGGTCTGTATGATTACAAATAGTTCACATTCTTACTTAAATATTTACTATGCTATTTATCTAATAATATTTTTAAAAGGTCCAAAACTTATTATTAGGGTAGTGAATCAAATATCAAAGCAGGTAGATTTAAGTACGCTAAAATGTTAACAATTCAAATAGCATGTAATAAAGGGTAAATAGATTATTTTTTAAAACAAGAGCAAGATTAGTTGAACTTTCTATCCCTTCTTCACTATTTCTTTTCTTTTTTCCCTGTGTTTCTCTGTCTCACTTAAATTACACTTCCACAAAACAGTGTTATAAACCTTTGAGGTAGATGAAGTCCATAACCTTTGAGCTGAGTTCATTGCCTTGCCTGTGGGCCGTTGTACATTTGACCACCACCTGTATTTTGATTACACTACAAGGTCACTTAAAGTCCTGCCCTTGTTTTATTTTGTATGAGAGTTTTTTTAGGGTTCTACTTTTGCAAATATTCAAGCCTTAATCTTCCCCTTCATCCTACTAATTTAACACTTTTTTTTTCCATGGGCCCAAAACTGCATTTATTTATATCCCACAATATTTCCTGACTAGAAAGCAAGGCAAAGAGTAAAACCCAACCACCTTTCCCAGAATCTAGCATGTGATTAAAAGTTGGGCTTTGTATAATTTCTCTAATACACATTCCTGTTCATGCCTGTTTTGCTTACTTTTTAAACCAGTTTTTCCTGAAATTTTTCAGGTGGGAGGCAACATAGTATCATCTATAATAGAGCAGTAGACCCAAACAGGGTGGCCTAAAACCCCAGGAAACCCAAGCATTTCCTTGGGTTTTAGGACAAAAAGACTGGAAAAGCCAATTTACTTCCAAAAACAAAAATTAAATGAAACCAGGAAATAGAGCTAGTGGTGGAGGAGGTGAGATGAGGGACCATGAATTTAGGAGTCTGACAGAACTGAAGTGCAAGCACAGCTACATTCATAACAGTTGTGTGATTTTTTTTTTTTTTTTGAAAATTACTAGATTCTGAGTCAAGCATCCTCATGTTCAAAATGAGGACAATTCAATCTTGGGAATAGTATTTAGATTAGATATAAATATAAAAAGCTACCAAATATCTGGCACATAGTACATAGCAAGCCATGATTAAGTGCTATCTTTTATAATTGACAAGTCTATGTACTTGAAACAAATCATGAGACCATATAAGAGTATAAGAAAGGCTGAGTTGCAGTGGCAGCAATGCCAGAGGCAATGGCCAAGGTCCAGCTGGCTCACAGCTCCATGGGATGCACACTGTCCCTGTGGTACTAGATTGTCTGTGCCTCGCCTGCCTTGGCTATTGCTGAAGATCGGTTCTCTAGCTTTCCTACTTATTCTATCTATGGTTCACCTGAAACCCTTCCAAAAAAATCTGTTTCTGCTTAATTTGTTTCTGTTATTTGTAGCTGCAAACCATGACTAGCACTGTATAGAAGTTGGAGTGGTTTCTAAGAACAGATCTTCAGGGACATAGAGAAACCTGGGCTTTGTCTCTGGCATATTTGGGGCTGAAGATAATCAAGATTCAACTTAGCATTAAAAGATAGAGATTTGTGATTCCACAGCATACAGCAGAGAACAAGCTATCTAATCTATTTCTGTGGTCACCTGAAATAAAGTACCCACTGAAAAACAGTCACTGGGGTCTGAGTGGCAACTGCTGTAACCAATATGAAGGGCATGAGGTAAATAAAATGATCATTTCCTTCACACTTAATAAGAAAGAGAATGGCAAGATCCGATTTCTAAGTTCTCAGCTCAAGGTAAAGACTGAAATTCAAGCCCCTCCTAGACCCAAGGAGTCTCCATAAAAGAAGCTAACATTTTCTCCACGAGGTTGTCAGATTACAAAAGGAAATATTTCCCAGCCTCATTCGGTCTCTTACGTGAAATATAAGACATTTGTGGAGAAGGAGTTGAACACTGATAATTGGAAAGGGGATACAGAGGAGATTAAGGAGACTCAGAGTATTCTGAAACCCAAATCAGTTTATCTCCACTGTCTGAAAGATTGTTCTGCTGGCTTGAAGATTCTGTGGCAACCTTGGCTGATGAAGTTTCTTTGAAAAGAGCAGCTGTGTCTCCTAATGCCTCCCACTTTTCACCCTTTTTGTCTCTAGCTGATAACTCCACATTTTACCAGGAGACACATTAAAACAAACAAACAAACAAAAGCATAGAAGGAGAAGTCCTGTAACCCTAAAATAACTATGATATTTTAATAACTTGATAAAATTCCATGAGATATAATTGAGGATGAATTCTGAGGGTGCTGGGTCAATGTAAGACAAACACATTTTTCAATGTTTTGTTTTGTTTTGTTTTCCATTTCAACTGGATTAGAACTAAAACTCCAGTGGTATGGTAATAAAAGACCATAGTTATCAGGGCCATGGCAGCAACACCAGCACCAGCAACAACAATCATTACTATTCTAAACCCTGTGCTCCTGAGTACTCTCTTCTCTCTGCCTTGTTCTTCTGGCTCCTTCCTGAACCCAGCCTTCCTGTTAATTCTGTGACCCACCTAATTAGACTTCTGAGATGTTTCTTTCGGTATAAGTTAACCAGTGTCTGTATCTGACTAGTACAGTAGATATCAATAATATTAAGCTCTATTAATAATTCTCAGAATGCTGTCACATAAATGTATTGTGTTATTATGAATAATAATAAGTAAAAATTTTAATATGGCAATCAAGATGCATTTTGAATTTGCTACTATGTAATTGAACTCTAATAAATAGATTATAGAGTAGATCTTACATAAACATTCAACAAAGAAAAAATAAATTATTCTATTGCCATTATTAATCTCTCACCTCACTTCAGTTATAATGGGATTAAATCCAGGATTATTTTGCACGGTTAAAATTTTTATTATAATTTTTTCATAATAATAGGGAAGGTTGTTCAGAATCAGTGCTCTATAATATCAATAAAAGACACTGACTGGGGGCTTCCCTAGTGGCGCAGTGGTTGAGAGTCTGCCTGCTAATGCAGGGGACACGGGTTCGAGCCCTGGTCTGGGAGGATCCCACATGCCGCGGAGCGGCTGGGCCCGTGAGCCACAGCTACTGAGCCTGCGCGTCTGGAGCCTGTGCCCCGCAACGCGGGGGGGGGGGGGGGAGTCGCGATGGTGAAAGGCCCGCGCACCGCGATGAAGAGCGGCCCCCGCGCCACGATGAGGAGTGGCCCACGCTTGCCGCAACTGGAGAGAGCCCTCGCACGAAACGAAGACCCAACACAGCCAAAAATAATAAATAAATAAAAATTAAAAAAAAAAAAAAGACACTGACTAATACTAGAGAAAATATTTTAAGTTCCATATGGTACCCTAAGAAATGTGGTTAGTAATTTGCTTGACACTTAATTTCCTAGTTATCTATTAAAGCATCCTGCAAATACCTGAAGTTATCAGAATCATAACTTCAACCTGAAATCATCAATCACAAATGTCAATATAAGGACCTTTAGGTGTTCTGAGACCATTTTCCAACATGTGGGTGTGTGTGAGAAGGGGCTTTGCCCACAACGCTGCCAACAAGCAAGGCTCCAGATATCAGCTGAGTGTCCTACAATTCAACTCAATTCTGACACTATCCAACCGGAGATACCATTAGATCCAACAGGTCAAGGGTTTAGCCTCACAAGACTGCCCCTGATCCCCTTTAAGCACCAGTCACAATCCCAGGTCATCACAGGTGCTTCTGACCAACAGGCTATATAGATCGGAGGTTGCAACAACTGCTTCCCATTCAGGATGCCAGGTTGTTACCTGTACTTATGAACTCAGGAAACCCATTTACTCACTAAATTACTGGTTTATTATGAAAAGATATAACTCAGGATCAGCCAGATGGAAGAAATGTATAGGACAAGATATGGGGAAAAGTCAGTTTCCATGCTCTCTCCAGGCACCATTTTCCCTGCATCTTCAACCCAGAAGCTCTTCAAACCCTGTCCTTTTGGGGTTTTATGGAGTCTTTTTTACATAGGCATGATTGATTAAATTTTTGGCCACTGGATTGATTCAACCTCCATGTCCTCTCCCCTCTTCCCTTCCCAGAGGTTGAGGTGGGACTGAAAGTGCCAACCAACCAATCACATGGTTATTTCTCCTGGCAGTCAGCCACTATCCTGAGATGAGGTACAAAAGTCACCTCATTAACATAAAAAAGGTACCTTCATATCTCTCATCACTTAGGAAATTTGAAGGGTTTTAAGAGCTCTGTGCCAGAAACAGGGATGAAGACCAAATATATGATTTTTTGTTATAAAACACAATATTACAAGGAAATAAAGCCTCCAACTTTGACATGAATTAAAAGTGTTTATTTGATTATTCTATGTTAATAAGTTTGACGTCACTTGTTTTATACTTGTTAACTGGTAGAGTAACACATATTAAAATACATTTAAGTAGTAAATTTTTGTAAATGTTATTAATAACCCTAATAATATTTTCAAAACAAAAATTCCTGTACCATAAATATTATTTTAATTATTTTTAACACTTTGTTTCAAATTCTTAAAATCTATCTTATGTAATATTACCTATCTTACTTATTATATTGCACTGTAATTTTTTTCCTTACATTTATCACTATCTAAAATTATATTTCTTTAACTTGTTTAATTTCTGATTTTAGTCTAGAAACAATTTCCATCAAGTAAAGACTTTACTGGTCATTCTTACTACTAACAACCCATCACCTAGAGAAATACTCAGAACAAAATAAGATAAACTCTTGCTGAATTTTTAGTTCCTTTGGTACAAAAGAAAGATATACTCCAATTCTGAACTTACTAACTCTATGACTTTTGATAAATACTTTCATTTCCAAGCCTCCATTTGCTCACAGGCAAACTAAAGGTAATGATATTTCCTCTGAAGATATCACAAGTGTAAAATTAGATAAAGTATAAAAAAGACTGACTTATAGAAGGTGCTCAACATTTGCTAATTATCTTCTTTTTTTTTAAACTATTGCATATATTAACTCCATCATATTATTTATTGCCCCTGTTAGCGCTAACCATTATTATATAATCATGACTATAATTATCTATTATAGATAATATAATTAACACTTTAAAATGCATTAGGCTAATGGGCTAATTTTTTCATGTTGCTGTATTTTACATATTTCAATTAATTGACCTCTAGTTAACTGGTTCACTGGATTAACTGACACATCATCCCTCCCTATACCTATATAAAAGTATAACAATTGATAACCAGGGTAGACTAAAAGCTCATGGTTAACACTCTCATATAATTTTGCATTTTTTTCTTCTGACAATTAAATTTGCATGCTTACCAAGAGTCATTAGTTTTTCTTTATATATCTATATGCAAATTACCTTGTTATTACATTACATAATAATTAAATACTAAATAAACCTTAGAAGTTAAATTAGTGAAATATAGCTTTAAAAAAAGATTGTTCCAGTTAAATTTAAATGAATAGCTTTGAAAGTTTTAAATGTAGTTGCTAAAAAATTATGCTGCCAAATTTGGTGTGGGTAAGACAACTGAAAAGTATTGGGGAAAAAATTCACAAGATTTGTAAAGGATTATATCTTTAATTTGCTTATCAGATATTCTTAATTCTCTCCATTTTGAAGAAATAAATATTTGAAATTTTACACAATGTATTAATGCATGTGGTTTATGCAAAAAAAAGAGATCATAAAGCTTTTTTGATCTGCACTCAAAGAAGAGGCTCTGGACTTACAAAAATTAATTGTCATTTATATGTTTTTATTTTAAACTAAACATTTAATTTATGCATATATTGCATTTTATGAGTCCCCATGCAACCAACTTTTTCAAATACACAACAAACTTTCAGTCTTGATTATGTGTGATAAGAGAGTTTCTCCCAAACTCTCAATGTGGTAATTGGGCAATAATACCTAAGACCTCCTAGCCTCAATTAGAGGACATGTTGATCCATGTTATTGCATAGATTAAATTTTGACCAAATTTTGATGTAATGTAGTGAAAAGAACATAAACTTTAAACCACTATAGACTTGACTCTGACCCTTAAAGCTTTTAAGTAGACATGATTCTGAACTTTCTGAGCTTCACGTTTCTTCAGCTATTAAGATGCTGGTTACTACAATCTTAAAAAGTTCTTAGGAAACTTAAAAGACATAGTTTGTGAAATTAACAGTGGCACCCATATTATAGCAAGTCCTGAGTAAATTTTGTTTTATTCGTATTGGCCTGTATGTTTAGTTTTTGCAGTTATTCAACTGAATATGTTTTTTACAGTTTTCTCCATTGCCATATTCTTAAGTGATAATTTACAGCTTCATGTTTCTTTTTAATGTAAAATATAGAGTTTCAAGCCAAAAATGGAATACTGTACATGACCAGAAGGGTTGTTTTCCTTTTTCCTCTTTTAGAGAATATATGCAATTACATATGCTACATTAAATGTCAAATGACAATGTTCCATATTTGTTTACAGGAAATATTTTTTTTTTTTTTTTTTTTATTAATTAATTTATTTATTATTTTTGGCTGTGTTGGGTCTTCGGTTCGTGCGAGGGCTTTCTCCAGTTGTGGCAAGCGGGGGCCACTCTTCATCGCGGTGCGGGAACCGCTCTTCATCGCGGTGCGCGGGCCTTTCTCTATCGCGGCCCCTCCCGTTGCGGGGCACAGGCTCCAGACGCGCAGGCTCAGCAATTGTGGCTCACGGGCCCAGCTGCTCCGCGGCACGTGGGATCCTCCCAGACCAGGGCTCGAACCCGTGTCCCCTGCATTAGCAGGCAGACTCTCAACCACTGCGCCACCAGGGAAGCCCTACAGGAAATATTTTTAAACTATCACTCTGAACAAGCCTCTCAAAAAGTGCTTACATATTTTGAAGTAAAATAGAAACTTACTTTCACTTCATTTATGGCATCTTGACAATTCATTAGTTCAGATTCCAGCAAACATATTTTTTGTCTATCTAATACTGAGGTGTTCTTTAGCAACACTGCTGGAAAGAAAGAATCTGTGATTTTTCTCTATTTTGCTGGTGATTATAAGCAGGAGGTAGTCACAGCTCAACTACTTGTTGTCGGTGTGTGCTTGGTTTGGGGACATAGTTTATTTGGAAGAGAAAAACAGAACTATTATCTATGGAGTAAGAAAATGCCACTGAGTGCAAATCTAAAAGTCTTTCATTTAAGCCAAGTAAATAGATTTGGGGATGTATCCAGTGAGCTTCTATTAAACAATCTAACCCACGAAACTCAGTGGCACTTCCAAAATGATGTGTAAAAGTAGTAAAAATAAAATATAGAAAATAAGAATAGAAAATGTCAAGTGAACGCACCTCTGACAAATGTGCTCAAAGATATAGACACAGGTTTTCCAAAGTTTTCACAGCATAATATCCTCTAATCAAGTTTACAATGGAATTATACTTATGAAAGCAATAAAGTTGAGTAGTTTTATGCTTTCATAAAAAAACCATGCCTCTCTCAAATGGAATGGCCTTTATCCACTATGACATTTTATACCACTGCCTGGTGGAACACACATTCTCACAAAATTATGCTATCATCTTTTCTAATAGTATTTTTGCAATTATAATAATAAAATCAGTCCTAGTTTCTTGTTATTAGATTAGGTGACAAGAAAATATTGGAAAATTTATAAACGAGAAACAGTGCTTTTTTTCTAGAGGTTAAAGAAAAATCTTTGATAGACATTTCGGACAGTCTAATTTAACCCTCATAACATCTCTAAGAAGTAAAATAGTAATCACCTCAGTATTTACATCATGAATTAAAATGAGAGGTATCATTTAAAATATTCTTCTTTTGAACTTAATTCAACATTGGAAATATCTCATACTATGTTCATCTTCATATTTTTACTTGCACTTTTTTGTATCTTATCACTTTTACTTTTTTTTTCAAGAAGGGAACATAATAGTCAAAAGATTTTATGTCTATTTAACTACCCTCCCTCTTCCAAATATCTAATATTGCACAGTTATATACTGTCAAAGAGACTCAATATTGGCAATGATAAAAACTGTTCAACAAAATAAAACCATATTTATTGTTACCGCCCAGTAGTCACTGTCATGATGGAATATAAGTGCCACCCGTGTATATAAGAGGACGTAGGAGAGCACTCAAATGAAAATACCTCCTAATCAAGAAAGGTAGCTCTTCAAACACCCCATGCTTATGGACAATGCTCTGTTAGGGATTACAGACAATCTCTGGATATTTTTCCCCCAGACATATAATGGTCCCTGAAGATGCCCTGTTATTTTCCTGTGTATCTCTCAGAAACAGGGAAGATGTGTCAGAGCCAGCAATACATAGAGTGCCAGTGTAAAATGGTACCTTATACTTTCACACAGGTTTAGCAAAGAAATGAGGATTGAGAGGAATGGGGATGATATTTATCATTTCATAGCACTATGGAATGTGTTTTTACACTCTGAAATGCCAAAAGGAAAAAAAAAATTCAGGTAGAATAAGAAACAAAAGCAAGTGTAAACGCATCACACGTGGCTAGTGCAAATATTACTTAGCAAAATATTTTATTTTTCTTGATAAAAAGACAATGAGAATCTGTGTGAGAACGTGCCACAGAACTGCAAAACAAAGATAATTTTCGACCATGTATATATGCAAGATTGACTTCTGAGAGTTTTATATAAGCTAAATAAATAGAGAAAAATGGTCATGCCCCCTAGCAGGTCACTCTGCTTATCATTTCTGTCTGATCTCCAACTGAGACAGGTGGTTATAAGATTGTGAAGCTTCTCTCTAGAAATCTTTCTCAACTGGGCACCCTCTACCCTAACAGTAGCTGAGTGTTTCAGTGTCTCATCACTGGAACTGAACCTTATGACCCCTGCATGTTCATTGACTTGTCATTACTGAGAACCAAGGTATCACCAGTGAGAAACAGGACTTAATATCCCATAATAATACTGAAACCTATGGCCTTTGTCATTCATGACCTGCAAGGTCTGGAGGCCAAGAAGTTCAAGGGCAAGTTCTTAGTCAAGACCATGGACTTCATTCATCAGTAAGACAAGCTTTTCTCCAGGACTGCCTCTTTTGTTCATCAAGAATGGATGGGCTGATTGGAGGAATTCATATTCAACAGCTCAATTTGTTCTGATACTGTTTGAATCTATTTTTCTACAAAAAACACACCATTTGGTGTTAAAATACCTGTGTTTACTTATTAAGTCTAGGACTTACTGCTTGTGTAACCTTGGGATCTCAAGGGCAATTAATGCTCCTAAAAGGAGGAGGTTGGTTTAGTGATATCTAATTCAGACCCTGGATTCTTGGTGAGAATTTATACTGGGCACTGAGGTCAAGGGAATATGGGGAAAACACTCCCCTGTTGGTCATAATCCCCATTTTGTCTCAAGACTATGTTTTTTTTCAAACTTCTAACCCTAAAGCTGTGGGAGGTGGGGGGAGAGGGGAGGTAGTTGCTATGTCCCTGAAGTATCTCTGCCACTATTCTATATGTGCCTTACATTTTGCAGAGTATGTCTTGGGAAAATTTCCCTGGTAAAGAAGACCAACAATCTGAAGAAGCTATGCATAGGTATGTTGGTGGAAACTTGATGGGGGAGAGGTGACTATACCCTTATCTCGGCATGGCCATTATTAATAATGCCCTTGTGTTTATTTGGACACACCTTTGCTTCAAGTCATGGATTCGAAAGAAACCTCAATCAAATGCATCCGCATCAGTTCCCATGTGGATTCCCAAGGACTTGTCCATATCCAAAGGAGCAGAAAGGAGCAGTTACCGAGTAATCACCTTAACAAGAAAGGTGTGATGCATATATGAAAAGAAATAGTTTTATTGGTGCATAGCTTACATATCATAAAATTCACCCATTTCAAGTGAACAATTCAATGATTTTTAAAGTAAATTTACCAAGCTGTGCATCACCATAAATCAGTTCTAGAACATTTTTATCACCCAATATGGTCCCTCATAGATATTTAGTGTTAACCCCCATCCTGCCTCCCTCCCAAGGCCACCACTAATCTATTTAGTATCTCTATGGATTTTAGAGGTTAGATTTGATACCATGCTTAAATATTTGAAAATTAGAGATCATTAAAGAGAGTAAAGGAGGAGAATAATGTATTTCAGATGCTTGTTTCAGAAGGTTCTGGTAGCCTGGGATGAGAGATTAAAGATGAGAGGCTGGACATTAGGAGACTGGTTATGAGAGTGTTGTAATAATCCAGGTGTGGATGATGAGGCAAAGAACTCATGGTCAGGTCTTGGCAGGACTCGGTTCATGCACATTCAGAACAGGCAGCTTTCTTTGTGATGTGAATTGTCTTCAACAGCCTGGAATTGGAGAGGGGTTCCCAGTGAAGAGCAAGATCATCAGGAAACCTTTATCCCATTTGACTGGTGGTCTATGGAACAGGTTGTAGGTGGAAAAAGAGAGATTTTGTTTATGTATATTTTCTAGGAACTCTATGCATAAGAGCATAAGAGAAGAAAGTGAAAGAGAAGTTATGCAGTTGTGATTTATAAATGGTTGCACGCAGCAGATAAAAGTCTAGCGCTGGTGAAGAGTGCACCTAAATGTGGGGCTACCTGGAGGAGGAGAGAATTTAGATAAAGTCGATCATCCTAAATATCTCAGGGAGCAAAATAAGTTGACCCAGTGTGAATATTACCTTTTCTTCTGAATTGAGGTTGCTAAAAATCATACCCATCCACAATTATTTCTGCCATGGACCTGTCCAGGAATTGAGATTTACTCATTTCCTTGTATTAAAACCTACTTTCTCAGATATCTCTGTTAAAGTGTTAATATGTTACTGAGACAAGGCATAGTATTAATCCATTATCACCTATTGGCCAGTAGCAAATTAGTCAGATGTCAACAAGAAAAGAAGACACCTATGAGAAAATGAGAAACAGGCCAAACAAGTTTGGATAGGATGATCCTGAGCAACAACACTACCAAGAATCCTGAACTGAGCCCAGCAGGGACTCCAGAAAGAGATTTTCTCAGTCATGACATGTACAAGTGTACTACATATTGGCATTCCTATTTTGTGTGCCATTTCTTTCAAAGATAAGCTTATACTTCTATATACTCTAAATGAACTCCAGAAGTGAAACTATTGTGGACAAAAGAATGCAGCCTGCCATTTCTGTAAACAACAAACGTTGCCTGCAATCAAGCCATCAGCCACTGTAGCCACCTCCCGACAGTATGCCCTGAGAAGAATTCAGGATGGAGAGAAACAGGATTTTCACTCTAGATAGTTAAGATGCATATCAAAGGAATAATTTCAGTGAGCCCAGACTCTTGCATCTTCCCAAGCATAGAAAAGCACATCTTTTGATGCTTGACTACGTGGTTTTTTTCAGCAAAAACTCCTATGTATCCTGGCTTCTCCCTTGACTCTTTGGAACAATTTCTCAGAGGTATCCCAGGCTATAGTCCTCTGTATTGTCCCTGAATAAAACATAATTCTCAACTTTTAGGTTGTACATTTTTTTGAGGCAACACTATCCTTCTACATTTATTTTTTTATTTGTCCTGGTGATTTCTTATTGTTTTCCCATGATTTTCCTCTCCAAAACAGTCTATTGATTTACAGACATTTATTCAAATTTATTGTGTGGAAAGGCCCTGTGAAGGCCACAAAGAAATGTTAAATGATAATGAGCAGGAAACATAGAAGGAGAGCAACAGTCATTCTCATCCTTACTAAAAAAGCCTGATTTTATTCATGGTGCAAATGGATCCAACTAAAAATGTGTTATTATTTCCCAGCTCTCCCCCTAGTGTCCACATAACATAAATTTTGTCCCAATGTATATTATTAGGAGTAACTGATTACTTAAGAAAAAAATTCTAGGACTTCCCTGGCGGCGCAGTGGTTAAGAATCCGCCTGCCAATGCAGGGGACACAGGTACAGCCCTGGTCCGGGAAGATCCCACATGCCACGGATCAACTAAGCCCGTGCGCCACAACTACTGAGCCTGCTCTCTAGAGCCCATGAGCCACAACTACTGCAGCCCGTGCACCTAAAGCCCATGCTCCACAACAAGAGAAGCCACCACAATGAGAAGTCTGTGCACCATAACGAAGAGTAGCCCCTGCTCACCGCAACTAGAGAAAGCCCGCGTGCAGCAACAAAGACCCAAAGACCCAACACAGCCAAAAATAAATAAATGAATAAATAATAAATAAATAAATTCATTAAGAAATAATCTTATAAAATAAATAAATAATTTAAAAATTCTAAACAGAACTAACCCAGCCAGCACATGCCCTTTTACCTTCTGCCATTCTGATTCTTCTTGCCTGTAATATGGCTGTGATGCTGTAAGTGGAGCAGCTATCTTGTAACCTTGAGGTATTATGTATAAGCTAACAAAGGTTAATTGAAAAAATAGGAATAAGGTCACTAATGGCATTGTGGTTAACTTTTCCAGTCTCATTATGTGAGGCAAATAAAACTTCATAGTAGAAAGCAATTACTAATTGATACAGGATACTCATGCCAATATCTAGGTAAGAAGAAATGAGAACAAGATATTCTAAGGTTATAGCTAGACATTCACATTCTTAAGAACTGCCAGCCTTATTGGGTGTGTCAGAGATAAATAATTAAACTTTTACAAGTTAAATTCTGTAATAGTTATGCAGCCATTGTGTTACAGGTCACTGACTTGATTTCAGTGAATGTTTTTCAAAGGAGGTAATACTTGAACAATGACTTGAAGATTGAGAAGAAATTTTCCAAGCAGTCTTAGAGAGATATGAAAGGGATCACTGGGAAAGGGAAACCAGGCAGAGAGATCAGTCTGTGCAAAGGTACAAAGGCTGATAAAAAGGATGGAGAGAGGTGGATACAAGTATTTCAGGGCACCTGGAATCTTGTGTGCATATCACAGAATGGCAGGAAGATGGGCTGAGTTTAAGGGCAAGGGCCAGATGTTGAAGGATAGCATAGGGCATGCTAAGGAGTTTGTGCTTCATCGCATGGCCAGGGTTTACAGCCTGGCATCCAGCAGTAAATTCTACGTTTTAAGTTTGAATGTGTTTAAGTAGAATGTACTCTATGTCTTTGCCACAGGCTCCACAACTCCCTTTTAATGATAGTTTCCACCTCACATATTTACATTAGATATCTGGCCCCTGAAAATATTTGTCTGTGACCTCTTAGAGGAAAATTAAGCCAAGTGCTAAAGTGTCTGAAGAAGATAGGAAAGCTTGAAGGTGCTGAGCAGATTACAGTGAAGTGTACAGGTGTGCAGGAATAAGTGGAAGGCAGAGTCTTCAAATGAGCAAGGCTTGATTTCATAGACAGGGAAAAAAAAAAACCATAAGTGCCAGGAGAAGATGAAAGAAGTTAAAAATATCTAATAACCTCCAGCAAAGACGACAGAGGATAAGAAATGGTCCCATTCAATAGTGTGGAAAGGAAAGTAGAGTAACCATGGGAAAGATTTATTTTCAATAAGTATTTAATAAATTGAATTTCACAGATAAGACTTTCATATTTAAGAGCTACAACTCTCTAATTTCTTAAAAATCTTTAAAATATTGGTCTGCCTATCAAAATGCCAAATTCTTGATTTGTAATTCATCAATAATAAACATTTAGTAAGTATTTACCAAGTGCAGACATAAATTTCTAAACTTTTTGGGAGATGTAATATTATATTTTTGCCTAATAGACTTTATAGCACCATAAATACCAAGGTGTGAAAACAACTCTGTAATTATTCATTATTATTGAGAGAAATAAGGTGGATAGAAAGGAAAATTAAGTATGAAAGAATAACAGAAAAATGGTCAGTTTACAAGGTAAAATTAATAAATTATCAAGTTATGCTAACATGCATTATTTAACCCAAATAGTTTTAGCATTTTCAATAATGAATATAATGTATAAAATGCACAAATAGAAAGGCGTAATATACCCTGTGAGCACTTTTACCAGGGTGCTAATGACCTGCTTGAGTTAGCACCTTGGGCTTTGCCTCCAGCCTTAAAATACAGTCAATTATTACCTGCTCAAATCTATACCAGCATGTTTTAACTAGACTAACTATACTCTAAGGAGATGTAAATATCATACTGTTTCATTTTCATTCACAGCTTCTAAAATCACAGCTATTATTCACAAGGCAATTGTAGTTTTGAGTATGCTATAATGTACCTGTATGTGAAAATCATGTACTTGTGACAGTATTTAACTTTCTTGACTCATAAAATTAAAAATATCTGAGTCTGAAGTAGATTTAAAATATCTTCTTATATATACTTAAATAGCATATTATCAATTTCTTCCATTTTCTCCATATATAGTTATATTTTAGATTATAGCTTTTTGAGATGATATTAAACACCAGTGGCATATAGGCCAAACATAACTGAAATTTTAAAGCCACTGCCAAACTAAAATGGAGACATACAACATACAAATTTCATTCATTCAAGTAACAATTGTCAACTTTTTCATTATTTGGACTAACTCTTCCTCCTACCTCTTGGCCCATAGCGAAAAAGCAACGTGCATTTTGTTAATTATTCACAAACTTCTTGTGGGGGAGGAGATGATATTTAAAGGTGTAAATGGTCAGTGCTGTCTCTGTATTCTGATAATAGTTTGAAGGATAATCTGATAATAGTTTGAAGGAAGGATAAGAATTAGCTAAGCAGAAAAAGAAGATATATTCAGACTGAAGGAAGAACATGTACATAGGCTCAGAAAGAAAACAGAGAATGCCATGATTAAAGATAGCTGGAAGGTGAGTATGGCCTGAGAACTGAAGAAAGTCTGGCAAGTGATAGGACTTGTGAGGTCAAAGTTGCTAGGATATGAAAGATTCTTACATGCCAAAGCCTTTTGAAGATTTCAGCTTGAAAGTTAAAAAGCCACTTAATGTTCTTAGCAGAGAAATGGCATGGTCACATTTATGCATTATGAAAGTCATTCTTACAACAGCATAAGAGTGGATTGGATAAAAATAAGATCAGAGGCATGGGAACCCATCATGGGGCTTTTGGAGAACTCTAGCAGAGAGGTGATAGTGGTCTGAAATAAAGCCACTGCAGTGAGGATGGAGAGGAGGGGGAATTCAAGAATGTTAAAGTGAAAAAATGGATAGATTTTATCCCCAGTGAGATTAAAGCCTAAATGAGATGGAAGAATGAGGATAATTCTCAGCTTTCTGACTTAAATAATTAGGTATCTGATGGTGCTATTCAAAAAGATAGGGAAAAATGAAAAGATGAGCACAGGTCTGGTGAAGCAGGAAGAAAGTAAACTTACTTTTGAACATACAAGTATCTCTGAAGCATTCAAGCGAAGATATCCAGGAAGAAGCTGGATATATATATTTTTAACATCCTTATTAGAGTATAACTGCTTTACACTGTTGTGTTAGTTTCTGCTGTATAACAAAGTGAATCAGCTATACATATACTTATATCCCCATATCCCCTCCCTCTTGCATCTCCCTCCCACGCTCCCTATCCCACCCCTCTAGGTGGTCACAAAGCACAGAGCTGATCTCCCCCTGCGATACAGCTGCTTCCCACTAGCTATCTATTTTACGTTTGGTAGTGTATATATGTCCATGCCACTCTCTCACTTCGTCCCAGCTTACCCTTCCCCCTACCCATGTCCTCAAGGCCATTCTCTACGTCTTTTTTCCTCCTACCCCTAGGTTCCTCAGAACCTTTTTTTTTTTTTTTTAGTTTCCATATATATGTGTTAGCATACAGTATTTGTTTTTCTCTTTCTGACTTCACTCTGTATGACAGACTCTAGGTCCATCCACCTCACTACAAAAAACTCAATTTCCTTTCTTTTTATGGCTGAGTAATATTCCATTGTATATATGTGCCACATCTTTATCCATTCATCTGTCAGTGGACACTTAGGTTGCTTCCATGTCCTGGCTACTGTAAATAGTGCTGCAATGAACATTGTGGTACATGACTCTTTTTGAATTATGGTTTTCTCAGGGTATATGCCCAGTAGTGGGATTGCTGGGTCATATGGTAGTTCTATTTTTAGTGTTTTAAGGAACCTCCATACTGTTCTCCATAGTGGCTGTATCAATTTACATTCCCACCAACAGAGCAAGAGGGTTACCATTTCTCCACACCCTCTCCAGCATTTATTGTTTGTAGATTTTTTTTGATGATGGCCATTCTGGCTGGTGTGAGGTGATACCTCACTGTAGTTTTGATTTGCATTTCTCTAATGATTAGTGATGTTGAGCATCCTTTCATGTGTTTGTTGGCAATCTGTATATCTTCTTTGGAGACATGTCTATTTAGGTCTTCTGCCCATTTTTGGATTGGGTTGTTTGTTTTTCTGATATTGAGCTGCTTCTATATTTTGGAGATTAATCATTTGTCAGTTGCTTCGTTTGCAAGTACTTTCTCCCATTCTGAGGGTTGTCTTTTCATCTTGTTTATGGTTTCCTTTGCTGTGCAAAAGCTTTTAAGTTTCATTAGGTCCCATTTGTTTGTATTTTATTTTATTTCCATTCCTCTGGGAGGTGGGTCAAAAAGGATCTTGCTGTGATTTATGTCATAGTGTTCTGCCTATGTTTTCCTCTAAGAGTTTTATAGTGTCTGGCCTTACATTTAGGTCTTTAATCCATTTTGAGTTTATTTTTGTGTATGGTGTTAGGAAGTGTCCTAATTTCATTTTTTACATGTAGCTGTCCAGTTTTCCCAGCACCACTTATTGAAGAGGCTGTCTTTTCTCCGTTGTATATTCTTGCCTCCTTTATCAAAGATAAGGTGACTCTATGTGCGGGGGTTTATGTCTGGATTTTCTTTCCTGTTCCATTGATCTATATTTCTGTTTCTGTGCCAGTACCATACTGTCTTGATTACTGTAGCTTTGTAATATAGTCTAAATTCAGAGAACATGATTCCACCAGCTCCGTTTTTCTTTCTCAAGTTTGCTTTGGCTATTCGGGGTCTTTTATGTTTCCATACAAATTGTGAAATTTTTTGTTCTAGTTCTGTGAAAAATGCCATTGGTAGTTTGATAGGGATTGCATTGAATCTGTACATTGCTTTGGGTAGTATAGTCGTTTTCACAATGTTGATTCTTCTAATCCAAGACCATGGTATATCTCTCCATCTGTTTGTATCATCTTTAATTTCTTTCATCAGTGTCTTATAGTTTTCTGCATACACGTCTTTTGTCTCCTTAGGTAGGTTTATTCCTAGATATTTTATTCTTTTTGTTGCAATGGTAAACGGGAGTGTTTTCTTAATTTCACTTTCAGATTTTTCATCATTAGTGTATAGGAATGCAAGAGATTTCTGTGCATTAATTTTGTATCCTACTACTTTACCAAATCCATTGATTAGCTCTAGTAGTTTTCTGGTGGCATCTTTAGGACTATCACTGTACTGTATCATGTCATCTGCAAACAGTGACTGTTTTACTTCCTCTTTTTCTGATTTCGTTTCCTTTTATTTCTTTTACTTCTCTGATTGCTGTGAGTTAAGCTTCCAAAATTATGTTGAATAATAGTGGTGAGAGTTGGCAACCTTGTCTTGTTCCTGATCTTATTGGAAACGGTTTCAGTTTTTCACCATTGACAATGATGTCGGGTGTGGGTTTGTCATATATGGCCTTTATTATGTTGAGGTAAGTTCCCTTTATGCCTACTTTCTGGAGGGTTTTTATTATAAATGGAAGTTAAATTTTGTCACAAGCTTCTTTGCATTATTGAGATTATCACATGGTTTTTATCCTTCACTTTGTTAATATGGTGTTTCACATTGACTGATTTGCGTATATTGAAGAATCCTTGCATTCCTAGGGTAGACCTCACTTGATCATGGTGTATGATCCTTTTAATGTGCTCTTGGATTCTGTTTGCTAGTATTTTGGTGAGGATTTTTGCATCTATGTTTATAAGAGATATTGGCCTGTAATTTTCCTTTTTTTGTGACATCTTTGTCTGGTTTTGGTATTGGGGTGATCATGGCCTTGTAGAATGAGTTTCAGTGTTCCTCCCTCTGCTATATTTTGGAAGAGTTTGAGAAGGATAGGTGTTAGCTCTTCTCTAAATGTTTGATAGAATTTGCCTATGAAACCATCTGGTCCTGGGCTTTTGTTTGTTGGAAGATTTTTAATCACAGTTTCGATTTCAGTGCTTGTGATTTGTCTGTTCACATTTACTATTTCTTCCTGGTTCAGTCACAGAAGGTTATGTTTTTCTAAGAATTTGTCCATTTCTTCCAGATTGTCCATTTTTTTGGCATATAGTTGCTTGTAGTAATCTCTCATGACCCTTTGTATTTCTGCAGTGTCACTTGTTACTTCTTTTCATTTCTAATTCTGTTGATTTGAGTCTTTTCCTTTTTTTTCTTAATGAGTCTGGCTAATGGTTTGTCAGCTTTGTTTATCTTCTCAAAGAACCAGCTTTTAGTTTTATTGATCTTTGCTATTGTTTCCTTCATTTCTTTTTCATTTATTTCTGATCTGATTTTCATGATTACTTTCCTTCTGCTAACTTTGGGATTTTCTTGTTCTTCTTTCTCTAATTGCTTTAGATTTAAGGTCAGGTTGTTTATTTGAGATTTTTCTTGTTTCTTGAGATAGGCTTGTATTGCTATAAACTTCCCTCTTAGAACTGCTTTTGCTGCATCCCATAGGTTTTGAGTTACCGTGTTTTCACTGTCATTTGTTTCTAAGTATTTTTGATTTCCTCTTTGATTTCTTCAGTGATATCTTGGTTATTTAGTAGTGTACTGTTTAGCCTCCATGTGTTTGTATTTTTTACATTTTTTTCCCTGTAATTCATATCTAGTCTCATAGCATTGTGGTCAGAAAATATACTTGATATCATTTCAATTTTCTTAAATTTACCAAGGCTTGATTTGTGACCCAAGATATGATCTATCCTGGACAATGTTCCATGAGCACTTGAGAGGAAAGTGTATTCTGTTGTGTTTGGATGAGATTTCCTATAAATATCAATTAAGTCCATCTTGTGTAATGTATCATTTAAAGCTTGTCTTTCGTTATTTATTTTCTTTTTGGATGACCTGTCCATTGGTGTGAGTGGGGTGTTAAAGTCCCCTACTATTAATGTGTTACTATCGATTTCCCCTTTTATTGCTGTTAGCATTTGCCTTATGTTGAGGTGCTCCTATGTTGGGTGCATAAATACTTACAGTTGTTATATCTTCCTCTTGGATTGATCCCTTGATCATTATGTAGTGTCCTTCTTTATCTCTTGTAATAGTCTTTATTTTAAAGTCTATTTTGTCTGATATTAGACTTGCTACTCCATCTTTCTTTTGATTTCCATTTGCATGGAATATCTTTTTCCATCCCCTCACTTTCAGTCTGTATGTGTCCCTAGGTCTGTAGTGGGTCTCTTGTAGACAGCATATATATGGATCTTGTTTTTGTATCCATTCAGTCATTCTGTGTGTTTTGGTTGGAACATTTAATCCATTTACATTCAAGGTTGTTATCGATATGTATGTTCCTATTACCATTTTATTAATTGTTTTGGGTTTGTTTTTGTAGGTCTTTTCCTTCTCTTATGTTTCCTGCCTAGAGAAGTTCCTTTAGCATTTATCGTAAAGCTGGTTTGGTGGTGCTGAATTCTCTTAGCTTTTGCTTGTCTGTAAAGGTTTTATTTTCTCCGTCAAATCTGAATGAGATCCTTGCTGGGTGGAGGAATCTTGAAAGGAGGTTTTTTCCCTTTCATCACTTTAAATATGTCCTGCCACTCCCTTCTGGCTTGCAGAGTTTCTGCTGAAAGATCAGCTGTTAATCTTATGGGGATTCCCTTGTATGGTATATGTTGCTTTTCCCTTTCTGCTTTTAATATTTTTTCTTTGTATTTAATTTTTGATAGTTTGATTAATATGTGTCTTGGCATGTTTCTCCTTGGATTTATCCTGTATGGGACTCTCTGCATTTCCTGGACTCGATTGACTATTTCTTTTCCCATATTAGGGAAGTTTTCAACTATAATCTCTTCAAATATTTTCTCAGTCCCTTTCTTTTCCTCTTCTTCTTCTGGGACCCCTATGATTTGAATGTTGGTGAATTTAATGTTGTCCCAGAGGTCTCTGGTACTGTCCTCCATTCTTTTCATTCTTTTTTTCTTTATTCTACTCTGCAGTAGTTATTTCCACTATTTTATCTTCCAGGTCACTTATCCATTCGTCTGCCTCACTTATTCTGCTATTGATTCCTTCTAGAGAATTTTTAATTTCATTTATTGTGTTGTTCATCATTGTTTGTTCTTTAGTTCTTCTAGGTCTTTGTTTAATGTTTCTTCTATTTTCTTCATTCTATGTCTAAGATTTTGGATCATCTTTACTATCATTACTCTGAATTCTTTTTCAGGTAGACTGCCTATTTCCTCTGCATTTGTTTGGTCTAGTGGGTTTTTGTTTTTCTCCTTCATCTGCTGCATATTTCTCTCTCTTCTCATTTTCCTTACCTTACTGTGCTTGGGAGTCTCCTTTTCACAGGCCGTAGGTTCGTAGTTCCCATTGTTTTTGGTGTCTGCCCCCAGTGGGTGAGGTTGGTTCAGCGAGTTGTGTAGGCTTCCTGGTGGAGGGGACTGGTGGCTATGTTCTGGTGGATGAGGCTGGATCTTCCCTTTCTGGTGGGCAGGATCGCATCTGGTGGTGTGTTTTGGGGTGTCTGTGAACTTGTTATGATTTTAGGCAGCCTCTCTGTTAATGGGTGGGGTTGTGTTCCTGTCTTGCTAGTTTCTTGGCATGGGGCATCCAGCACTAGTGCTTGCTGGTCATTGAGTGGAGCTGAGTCTTCGTGTTGAGATGGAGATCTCTGGGAGAACTCTCGCCCAATGACATTAATTGGGGCTGTGATGTCTCTAGTGGTCCAGTGTCCTGAACTCGGCTCTCCCACCTCAGAGGCTCAGGCCTGACACCTGGCTGGAGCACCAAGACTCTGTCAGCTACACGACTCAGAAGAAAAGGGAGAAAATAAATAAATAAATAAATAAATAAATAAATAAATGAATGAATGAATGAAAGAAATAGAATAAAGTTATTAAAATAAAAATTTTAAAATATTATTAAAATGAAAACATAAAAACATTAAAAAAAGGAAGAGAGCAACCTAGTCAATAAAGAAATCTACCAGTGATAATAAACTCTAAATACTAAACTACGACAAACATAAAACCAGAAACAAATTAGATGCAGATAGCAAACCCCAAGTCTACAGTTGCTCCCAAAGTCCACTGCCTCAATTATGGGATGATTCATTGTCTATTCAGGTATTCCAGAGATGCAGGGTACATCAAGTTGATTGTGGAGATTTAATCCACTGCTCCTGAGGCTGCTGGGAGAGATTTCCCTTTCTCTTCTTTGTTCGCTCAGCTCCTGGGGTTCAGCTTTGGATTTGGCCCTGCCTCTGCATGTAGGTCGCCTGAGGGCATCTGTTCCCCGCCCAGACAGGACGGGGTTAAAGGAGCGGCTGATTAGGGGGCTCTGGCTCACTCAGGCCAGGGGGAGGGAGGGGTACAGAATGTGGGGTGAGCCTGTGGAGCAGAGTCTAGTGTGACTTTGCAACAGGCTGAGGCACACCATGTGTTCTCCCAGGGAAGTTGTCCCTGGATCATGGGACCCTTGCAGTGGCGGGCTGCACAGGCTCCCGGGAGGGGAGGTGTGGAGAGTGACCTGTGCTTGCACACAGGCTCCTTGGTGGCTGCAGCAGCAGCCTTAGCATTTCATGCCCATTTCTGTTGTCCGTGCTGATAGCCATGGCTCACGCCCATCTCTGAAGCTTGTTTAGGCAGTGCTCTGAATCCCCCCTCCTCGCGCACCCCAAAACAATGGTCTCTTGCCATCTTGAAGGTCCTCTCTGGATATAATTTTTAAGTGTAGTATAATATGGTTCCAAGTCTAATGTATTATCTATTTCTATGACTACTTAGCTCAGTGCTTTAATGAAGTCAAGTTAAGTGTCTCAGTTTAATTTCTTCTTCTTGACTTAACTGGTAGAATTCTGCCAGTGACAAGTAAGAATAGTAAGAGAGACCAAAAGATTAAGGGCAAATACATTGCCATAACTAATTGTTGGTCAGTAGTATCATCTTTTTTAGAACCTAATTATGAATTGGAGAAAGTGACAATTTAGCTTTTTATATCTTATGCCTGTGTTGAAAGAAAGGTAACTTGAGTAGAAAAATCTAAGCCACAAATAAAATGACACCTAACAAAACCTCACAGGGTACTAGTAAATAGTTTCTGCTGTTGACCATATATTATATTTACCATTACAAACTTTTGTAAATTGAGTTCAACCTTTTTCCCTTTTCCTGAAAGAAAAATCAAATAATGAATATAAAAAATGAATGGATATCAAGGCACAAGGAACGTTATGTAATACAAATTACAAAACTACAGTGTAGTTATACAAAATTATGATCTTCATGAGATAAGATGAGTTTGTATTCAGCCAAAGAATCAACATAATTGCAAAGCAGAGTCTGAATCAGCTGGATTAAATAATGGTCTTTCTTAAAAAAGGCAATCTTTTTAGAAAACAGCTTTCGTAAAAGTTTTGCAGAAGTTATCGGTAGTCTACATAACTTTACACATTTATTTTAAAATCTAAGTTAAACAAAGTTGACTAAGAAAATTAGAAATTGAGCTCTCCAAAATAGAATCTAGAGGAAAGACTGTCAGTGGGCTCCAGACATATGGATTGGTAAGATTTCCAGACATATGAAGCAGTTTATATATTTCCAAGTATTTGATATCACTGATTCAAAGTCTCAGAGTCAGTGCCGACCAGACTGGATGTGTGTTCCAAGATTCCCAACCTAATGCCAATCTCTTGAGATAAAAGCTCTCATAAGAGCCCTCCATACAGTGCTCTGAAAACTTCACCTGGCCACCATAAAGCTTTAAAATATCATTAGGAGAATTTTTTTTTCAAAAGAACCAGAAATTTTCAGTGACATGCCTTAGAACATTGCTTTCTTTGCTCTTTGGTGCATATGGATGTGGTATCAGTAGTTTCAATCTGTTTCCTTGCTCCTTTATGAAAATAGCTTGTCTAAGAAGTCCTTTTCTTTAGAAATTATGACTATTTCAGTTCACAATTTGAGATCCTATAATCTCTAAGCAAGCTCTTACGTTAGTGCTTTAATCAGAAAATGTCTCTGCTGAACAAAGTTTTGTTATTAATATGCAAATGAATGCTGTAATGCAGATGACACTTTTCCCCAAACCACATTCAATTAACATACCAATAACTTTAGGTTCTCCTAGTGTAATCAGAATTAGTGTTTTACATGACAGATTTTTTAACACTTCTTAGGTTGTGAGAAGAAAGAATTTGAAGCCATCGTTTATTATCATGATGCAAATGCAAAACATATAGATTGAGAGAATGGAAGAAAATGGCCAAAGATGACATAAATATAACAATGTTATAAATGCTCTTATTCAGGTTTCTGAATTGACTGCTGAACCAGGGAACCACATAACTACCTTAAAGAAGGCACTTCATATTAAAATTAGCAGTTGTACCCATCTGTTATAATAGAATTATATAATCAAGTTCCTTTCTACCCTACACATGAAATGGAAACAGCAACAAAAATAAAGAAAATCACAACAGATTATACGGTAAACTGCTGCAATTATTAGTCACCTAAAACAAGTCTATATGGTTGAAGCATTTGAAGAGATTAAAGTTCAAAATTAAAAATTAACCTGAAAACATTGTCTGCAGACTCTCCATAAGTGGAACGGAAGTTCTTCAGCTTCTAAGAATGTTACTGATCAATGTTTGTGACTAAAGTATTGTCTACCTGCCATGAGGCAGGTTTAAATGAACATGGAATGAAACACTGAAGTCTCTTGTTTTATTTTCTCTGTGTTGGGAAATAATTTTGTGAAATTTATTCAGCAACAACTTACTTGTCACTTATTTTATTATAGTCAGTAATGTAGATTCTGGGGCAGTAGTGTGAAAAAAATGTCTTTTAGTACTCAAACGTAACTCTTTTTTATTGTGGATATCTTTTTAACTTTCATTTTTATTTTTACTTATTTACTTTTTATATCTTTATTGGAGTATGACTGCTTTATGATGTTGTGTTAGATTCTACTGTACAACAAAGTGAATGAGCTATATGTATACATATGTCCCCATATCCCCTCTCTCTTGAGCCTCCCTCCCACCCTCCCTATCCCACCCCTCTAGGTCATCACAAAGCGAGCTGATCTCCCTGTGCTACACAGCAGCTTCCCACTAGCCGTCCATTTTACATTCGGTAGTGTATATATGTCAGTGCTACTCTCTCACTTCGTCCCAGCTTCCCCTTCCCCCACTGCGTCCTCAAGTCCATTCTCTACATCTGTGTCCTTATTGCTGCCCTGCTACTAGGTTCATCAGTACCGTTTTTTTAGATTCCATATATGTACATTAACATACAGTATTTGCTTTTCTCTTTCTGACATACTTCAGTCTGTATGACAGACTCTCGATCCATCCACCTCATTGCAAATAACTCAGTTTCATTCCTTTTTATGGCTGAGTAATATTCCGTTGTATATATGTTCCACACCTTCTTTATCCATTCATCTGTTGATGGAAACTTAGGCTCCTTCCATGTCCTGGCTACTGTAAATACTGCTGCAGTGAACATTGTGGTACATGACTCTTTTTGAATTATGGTTTTCTCAGGGTATATGCCCAGTAGTGAGATTGCTGGGTAGTATGGCAGTTCTATTTTTAGCTTTTTAAGGAACCTCCATACTGTTCTCCATAGTGGCTGTATCAATTTACATTCCCACCAACAGTGCAGAAAGGTTCCCTTTTCTCCACACCCTCTCCAGCATTAATTGTTTGTAGGTTTTTTGATGTTGGCCGTTCTGACTGGTGTGAGGTGATACCTCAGTGTGGTTTTGACTTGCATTTTTCTAGTGATGTTGAGCAACCTTTCATGTATTTGTTGGCAATCTGTATGTCTTCTTTGGAGAAATGTGTGTTTAGATCTTCAGCCCGTTTTTGGATTGGGTTGCTTGCTCTTTTTGATATTGAGCTGCATGAGGGGCTTGTATATTTCGGAGATTAATCCTTTGTCAGTTGCTTTGTTTGCAAATACTTTCTCCCATTCTGAGGGTTCTCTTTTCATCTTGTTTGTAGTTTCCTTTGCTGTGCAAAAGCTTTTAAGTTTCATTAGGTTCCATTTGTTTATGTTTTATTTTATTTCCATTTCTCTAGGAGGTGGGACAAAAAGGATCTTGCTGTGATATATGTCATAGAGTGTTCTGGCTATGTTTTCCTCTAAGAGTTTTATAGTGTCTGGCCTTACATTTAGGTCTTTAATCCATTTTGAGTTTATTTTTGTGTATGGTGTTAGGAAGGGTTCTAATTTCATTTTTTACATGTAGCTGTCCAGTTTTCCCAGCACCACTTATTGAAGAGGCTGTCTTTTCTCCATTGTATATTCTTGCCTCCTTTGTCAAACATAAGGTGACACTATGTGTGGGGATTTATCTCTGGATTTTCTATCCTGTTCCATTGATCTATATTTCCGTTTTTGTGCCAGTACCATACTCTCTTGATTACTGTAGCTTTGTAATATAGTCTGAAGTCAGGGAGCTTGATTCCTCCAGCTCCTTTTTTCCTTCTCAATGTTGCTTTGGCTATTCGGGGTCTTTTGTGTTTCCATACAAACTGTGAAATTTTTTGTTCTAGTTCTGTGAAAAATGCCATTGGTAGTTTGATAGGGATTGCATTTAATCTGTAGATTGCTTTGGGTAGTAGAATTATTTTCACAATGTTGATTCTTTCAATCCAAGAACATGGGATATCTTTCCGTCTCTTTGTATTATCTTTGATTTCTTTCATCTGTGTCTTACAGTTTTCTGCATGCAGGTCTTTTGACTCCTTAAGTAGGTTTATTCCTAGGTATTTTATTCTTTTTGTTGCAATGGAAAATGGGAGTGTTTCCTTAATTTCTCTTTCTGGGTTTTCATCATCATTGTATAGGAATGCAAGAGATTTCTGTGCATTAATTTTGTATCCTGCAACTTTACCAAATTCATTGATTAGCTATAGTAGTTTTCTCTTGGCATCTTTAGGATTTTCTATGTATAGTACCATGTCTTCTGCAAACAGCGACAGTTTTACTTCTTCTTTTCCAATTTGGATTCATTTTATTTCTTTTTCTTCTCTGATTGCCATGGCTAAAACTTCCAAAACTATGTTGAATAATATCTTAGAGGAAATGCTTTCAGTTTTTCACCATTGAGAATGATGTTGGCCACGGGTTTGTCATATATGGCTTTTATTATGTTGAGGTAGATTCCCTCTCTGCGCACTTTCTGTAGAGTTTTTATCATAAATCGGTGTTGAATTTTGTCAAAAGCTTTTTCTACATCTATTGAGATGATCATATGGTTTTTATTCTTCAGTTTGTTACTATGGTGTATCACATTAATTGATTTGCGTATACTGAAGAATCCTTGCATTCCTGGGATAAACCCCACTTGATCATGGTGTATGATCCTTTTTTTAATGTGCTCTTGGTTTCTGTTTACTGGTATTTTGTTGAGGATTTTTGCATCTATGTTCATCAGAGATATTGGCCTGTAATTTTCTTTTTTTGTGACATCTTTGTCTGGTTTTGGAATCAGGTTAATGGTGGCCTCATAGAATGAGTTTGGGAATGTTCCTCCCTCTGCTATATTTTGGAAGAGTTTGAGAAGCTTAGGTGTTAGCTCTTCTCTAAATGTTTGATAGAATTAACCTCTGAAGACATCTGGTCCTGGGCTTTTTTTTGTTGGAAGATTTTTAATCACAGTTTCAATGTCAGTGCTTGTGATTGGTCTGTTTATATTTTCTATTTCTTCTTGGTTCACTCTTGGAAGGTTGTGCTTTTCTAAGAATTTGTCCATTTCTTCCAGTTTGTCCATTTTATTGGCATATAGTTGCTTGTAGTAATCTCCCATGTTCCTTTGTATTTCTGTGGTGTCAGTTGTTACTTCTCCTTTTTCATTTCTAATTCTGTCGATTTCAGTCTTCTCCCTTTTTTTACCTGATAAGTCTGGCTAATAGTTTATCAATTTTGTTTATCTTCTCAAAGAACCAGCTTTTAATTTTATTGATCTTTGCTATTGTTTTCTTCATTTCTTTTCCATTTATTTCTGAGCTGATCTTTATGATTTCCTTCCTTTTGCTAACTTTGGGGTGTTTTTTGTTCTTCTTTCTCTAATTGCTTTAGGTGTAAGGTTAGGTTGTTTATTTGAGATTTTTCTTGTTTCTTGAGATAGGCTTGTATTGCTATAAACTTCCCTCTTAGAACTGCTTTGCTGCATCCCGTAGTTTTTGGAACGTTGTGTTTTTGTTGTCATTTGTCTTTCAGTATATTCTGATTTCCTCTTTGATTTCTTCAGTGATCTCTTGGTTGTTTAGTAGTGTATTGTTTAGCCTCCATGTGTTTGTATTTTCTACAGATTTTTTCCTGTAATTGATATCTAGTCTCATAGCATTGTGGTCGGAAATGTTGCTTGATATGATTTCAATTTTCTTAAATTTACTAAGGCTTGATTTGTGACCCAAGATGTGATATATCCTGGACAATATTCCATGTGCACTTGAGAAGAAATTGTATTCTGTTGTTTTGGGATGGAATGTCCTATAAATATCAATTAAGTCCATCTCATCTAATATGGCATTTAAAGCTTGTGTTAACTTATTTATTTTCATTTTGGATGATTTGTCCATTGGTGTAAGTGGAGTGTTAAAGTCACCAAATATTTTTGTGTTACTGTCGATTTCCCCTTTTATGGCTATTAGCATTTGCCTTATGTATTGAGGTGCTCCTATGTTTGATGCATGGATATTTACAATTGTTGCATCCTCTTCTTAGATTGATCCCTTGATCATTATATAGTGTCCTTCCTTGTCTCTTGTAGTAGTCTTTATTTTAAAGTCTGTTTTGTCTGATATAAGTATTTCTACTCCAGCTTTCTTTTGATTTCCATTTGCATGGAATATCTTTTTCCATCCCCTCACTTTCAGTCTGTATGTGTCCCTAGGTCTGAAGTGGGTCTCTTTTAGGCAGCATGTACATGGATCTTGTTTTGTATCCATTCTGCCAGTCTTTTTCTTCTGTTTGGGGCATTTAATCCATTTACATGTAAGGTAATTATTGATATGTGTGTTCCTATTACCATTTTCTTAATTGTCTTGTTTTTGTTTTTGTAAGTCTTTTCCTTCTTTTGTGTTTCCTGTCTAGAGAAGTTCCTTTAGCATTTGTTGTAAAGCTGGTTTGGTGGTGCTGAATTCTCTTAACTTTTGCTTGTCTGTAAATGTTTTGATTTCTCTGTCGAATCTTAATGAGATCCTTGCTGGGTAGAGGAATCTTGGTTGTAGATTTTTCCCTTTCATCACTTTAAATATATCTTGCCCCTCCCTTCTGGCCTGTAGAGTTTCTGCTGAAAGATCCTCTCTTAACCTTATGGGGATTCCCTTTTATGTTATTTGTTGCTTTTCCCTTCCGGCTTTTAATATTTTTTCTTTGTATTTAATTTTTGTTAGTTTGATTATTATGTGTTTTGGTGTGTTTCTCCTTTGGTTTATCCTGTATGGGACTCTCTGCACTTCCTGGATTTGATTGAGTATATCCTTTCCCATGTTGGGGAAGTTTTCGAGTATAGTCTCTTCAAATATTTTCTCAAAGCTTTCTCTTTTCTTCTTTTTCTGGGACGCCTGTAATTCAAATATCGATGCACTTAATGTTGTCCCATAGTTCTCTGAGACTGTCTTCCATTCTTTTCATTCTTTTTTCTTTATTCTGCTCTGCGGTATTTTTTTCCCAACATTCTATCTTCCAGCTCACATATCCGTTCTTCTGCCTTAGTTATTCTGCTCTTGATTCCTTCTAGAGTATTTTTAATTTCAGTTATTTTGTTTTTCATTACTGTTTGTTTGCTCTTTAATTCTTCTAGGTCCTTGTTAAAAGTTTCTTGTATTATCTCTATTCTATTTTCAAGATTTTGGAAATTCTTTACTATCATTACTCTGAATTCTTTTTTGGGTAGTTTGCCTTTTTCCTCTTCATTTATTTTGTCTTTTGTGTTTTTGTCTTGCTCCTTTGCCTGCAAGATATTTCTCTCTCTTCTCATTTTGTCTAATTTACCGTATTTGAGGTCTCCCTTTCCCAGGCTGCAGGGTCGTAGTTCCTCTTGCTTCTGTTCTCTGCCCCAGCTAGTGATGTTTGTCCAGTGGCTTTCGTAGGCTTCCTGATCAGAGGGACTGGTACCTGCATTCTGGTGGGTGGAACTGAGTCTTTTCCCTCTGATGAGCAGGACCATGTCATGTGGTGTGTTTTGGGGTGTCTGTGAGCTTAGTATGACTTTAGATTGTCTGTGTGCTGATGGGTAGGTTTGTGTTCCTCTCTTTTTTGTTGTTTGGTGTGAGGCGTCCAGCACCTGGAGCTGCTGGCAGTTGGGTAGAGCCGGGTCTCAGATTCAGATAGAGGCCTCTGTGAGAGCTCTCAGCAATTATTCTTCCCTTAGGCCAGGAATTCTCTAGTAATCCAGAGTCCTGGACTCAGTGCTCCCACCCCAGAGCCTCAGGCCCAACTTCTGGTTGAGGGACTAAGACCCCGTAAGTCACTCATCCCTGCAATAAAGGGGAGTAAAAAAAAAAAAAAAAGAAAAGAAAAAGACTAACAAAACCCCAGACAAATGGCAAAAAGTAAAATCAAACAAACAGAAACAGGAACAAGGAAACATGCACACACACAAAAGAAACAAAAGCAGAGCCAAATAAATCAAAAAGCAAGAGGACAACCAGAAAAACGAAAGAACCCAAGAACGAAATCCAAGTTAAAAAGAAAGCTGACAAAAACACAAAACCAAAAAACAAAACGAAAGCAGAGTGCCAACTGAAGAATGAAGCAAAGAAACAAAACAACCCCCCCCAAAAAAAGGTAAAAGGGGATCGAAGAAAGAACAACAGAAAAGAATGTAGAAATAGAAATGTAAAAAAATAATAATAAAATATAAAATATATTAAGGGAAAAAAAGACAAACAAAACCCCAGAGAAATCATAAAAACAAAATCAAACAAACAAAAACAGAAACAAGGAAATACACACACATGTAAAAGAAACAAAAACACAACCAAATAAAACAAAAAGCAAGAGAACAACCAGACAAATAGAAGACCTCAAAAACAAAATCAAACAATTAGAATTAAAATTAACAAAAATACGTAACCTAAAAACAAAACCAAAGCAGTGTGCCAACTGAAGAATAATGGAAGGAAACAGAACAAACCGATAAAAATGATTTAAAAATAATAAAAATAAAATAAAAAGGGAAAAGACACAGGACAACAGAAAAGCAAAGTAGAAATGGAAATATATTAAAAAAATTAAAAACATGTTATAAAACACGGAGATCCCAAACGACTACATAAAAAAAACCTAAAACAACAAGAAAAAACAAACAAAAAAGAAAGAAAAAGAAACCAAAAAAAAGCCAGAACCAACAACTGATTGAATCAAAACATAGTAGTAATAATTACATAATATAATAATAGTAATAATTATGTTTCCCTGCGGTCTCTGCTTTAAGTGTCGTTGCACACACCATGAGCCACAGGCCACTTCCACCTCCTCAAGAGGCCCTCCTCTGCTTCTGGGGTGGTCTCTGGACCTGCTGTGGTCCCTGTGGGGTCCACTCAGACTCTGATCTAACCCAATTCCTGTGTATGCTGCCCCCAAAGTCCACAGCCGCCAGAGCTAGACCGTTTTCATTTGTGGGTACACTCAATGTCTACTCAGATGTTCCATAGACACAGGGTCTACCTAGCTGATCGTGGGGATTTAAGCTGCAGCTTGTACAGCTGATGGAAAGATTTTCCGGTCTTCTTCCTTAGTCGCCCCGTCCCTGGGGTTCAGCTTTGGTTTTATCCCCACCTCTGCATGTGGTCCACCCACAGGAGTCTAGTCCTGAGGCTGCCTTGGAGCTCTTGGGTCGCCCCTGTTGAGGACCAGGTGCAGAGGTGGTATGACTGCTTGTTTTGTGGGAGCCCTGGTGGCGCCAGATGCACAGGGAAGCTGGCGGCCATGGGCTCAAGAGATATGGCCCTAGTGAGGGCCTTTTCTGGCATCTGGCAACCAGCACACGAGAGCCAGCCCAGAGTGGGCTTCTTTTATTGTCGTCGGCAGGCGCCGCCAGTGTGTGGGGAGAGAGAGGTTACAATAGTGGTTCCTCCCCCTGTGTGTGACTCAGCAGTAGAGCCCTGCTTCCATGGCAGTCCGGTCTTCCTCCATAGGCACTCCCTGCTGCAGATTTCCTCCCTCCCATCCGCTCAGTCCGTCTCCCCACAGCCAACAGCAGTTCTCGCTCGAGCCAGTTCTCCATTCCCCATGCACCAGCTCCCAGCCCCCCTCACACACCTGAGAACACACGTCTCAGTCCGGAGCATGTAGGGCCGCAGTATGGACCATCTGTGTATTTCTCATTCTGTCCTGTCTGCCACAGATCGGCTGCTTCACCCTCTTCTGACAGCCTCAAATGCTTCCTTCTGTTCCAATCGATTTCCCCATCAGAGAGGGGGTTTCCCTGAATTCGGGAATCTCTCCTCTGCTTCAGCTCCCCCGCCCCAGGGTGCAGATCCCATCCTGCTTCCTCTCCTTCTCTTCTCCCTTCTTTTTTCCATCCTACCCAGTTATGCAGGGATATTTATACCTGGTGTCCAAGGTGTCCTTTTTACCTGGTGTCCAAGGTCTTCTTCTAGTTTTCATCTGGTGTTCTGTGAGAATTGTTGCATCTGTAGATGCATTCCTGATACATCCATGGAGAGAGATGAACTCCATGTCCACCTACACCTCAGCCATCTTGAATGTCCTTGGATATCATTTTAAAGAATCTAATTTATATTTCACAATACAATATGCTACTATCATAGGTGTAAAAATACAGTTTTGTGGGCTTTTTTTTTTTTTTACCAATTTCTTTGAATTGCTCCATATGTTCTATCACACAAAGTTTTGAGCATTCAAACATATCAGTTTCTAAAACAATTGTAAAGGTTTGTGTCAGCTTGTTTGCCAGTGTACTTACTATTTTCTGAGAAGTGTTGACTTTGATAACAAGTTTCTCCTGAGGAAAAAGCTGGCACCCAATTTCCCTGTTCTAGTATTCAATGTGAATCTAAATCATGCAAGAACATAAAAATCACTCTACTGAACATTTCTGGTACTCCTAATCAGCACTCATGTCATTAGTATTAAATGGATCAGGGTAGCTTCTCTGTAGTCAAAAACAAAGATTTCACACTCATTTGAATTTTAACATATTTCTTACTTCAAACATTAATTTGGCAGCAATCTGTTTAAGACATAATGTGAAGTAGAGACATTCCAAACAGAAAGTTGACCCCTGAATTAATTGTAGTACTCCCCACACTCAGTACACAAAAAGCTTAAAATATATAATTTTAAACATATCACACTTCAGCCTAGTGCTTCACATGTGCCTGATGTGTTTTATTAAGGTATTATTTTTGCCACACACACGACTGATATCCAATACGCTGCTGTCCAAGAGCAGATCAGCAACATAACTTTCAACAGCTCCTGTTGGCATGCTGCTATTTGCTATAATTGCTCTTAGAGAAGTACCACATTCCCTTAAGACATTACCCTGCACTTTTTATGTGTACATATTATTTTTAGCTCTAGCAAGAGTTTGAAGAGTGTTTACTTTTACATAGGAAGGAATTAGAGAGGCAAGAAGGACAAAATCCCAGGGATATGAGATGCATAGTCCTATAACCATTTATTTGTTTATTTTTGTAGTTGGTGTTGGTTGGTTATTTTGGCGTGTGTGTGTGTGTGTGTGTGTGTGGTGGTGAGGGGTCATTGGTGATTTTTCTAGAAAAATTAAGTACCATGTAAAAGTAAAAGCGCACAAAAGTGCGAGAATACATTTCACCTAAAAGCTACCACCCTACATCCCAATTTTAAACCAAATCACATTTTTTGTTAAAATACTTTATGTCAGAAATGAGTGTATTGAATGGAAACTTTTCCATGTTCATTTTATTGGATCTCAAAGCAGCATTTGACTCTTGTTTACTTGCTTCTTGTTTGAAGCACACTCCTCACTTGGCTCAATGACACAACCATTCCCTGGCTTTCCTCTTACCTTTCTATCTACTTCTTGGCACTCCCCAGGCAGACTGACCTTCCTCTACTTGGACTTTTTATGAAGACCGAGGTCATCAGTGTTTCTCAATGTTCCTCCTAGGTAATGTCATCTACTCTTAGAGGGATCTCCCTCTAAGAGTCAGATCTTAAAAGTTCAATTTTCTGATGAATATCTCTTTTTGGATGTGTCAAAACCACCTTTGATTGTATATTCCCAAACCATGATCCAGGTTTTTAAATCCGGTCCTTTCTGCTGCTTCCTTTCCAATGAATGGCATCATCATACATTCAATTTATCAATCCAGAAACCTTACCACTGTCTTCACTAACCTCTCTCACTCTATCCCTGTAATCAAGGCAACATTGTCTTTTTGATTGTGTCTCTTAAATACCTTCCAAATTTATCCACTGTTCTTTTTCACCACCTCTCTCATCCAAGTCTAAGGAACCATTGTTTCTTACAAGGAATACTACAGAGCCCTCTCTAGATAGATGGATATATAGATAGGTAGATAGATAGGTAGATAGGTAGGTAGATAGATAGATAGATAAATAGATAGATAGATAGAGATAGTCAGTAATAGACAAGTGATAGATACACACAACATACGTACTTGCATAGATACATAGATAGACCTTATTTCTCCATATTAAATAAAAATCTTTTTAAAAGGTAATGTTATTTACCTTATGTTTCTCTCCTTCTTTCTCTTACACACACACACACACACACGTGTGTGTGCACACTTAACCTTTTCCTTAGTTCCATAATAAGGTACATTAGATTAATACTCAGAATTTTTCACTGTTTTTCCATCCCCAGTAGAGGATTGGAATATATTTCTTCACTCCTTGACTTTAGATCCAGCCATATGACTTGCTTTGGCCAATAGGTGAAACTGGAAGTGGAAGGGATCCAGTTCCAAGACCAGGTCTTCAGAGGCCTTGGGATTTTCCACCTGACTTTTAGTGCCTCTGCCATCACTAAAAATAGTTGTCCAGGCCAGCCCATGGCTAAAAGGAGAATAAGATACATGAGGAGCAGATCTAAACTGCCCCCCTCAAACCCCGCTCCTGCCTCAAATTTTTGTTTTTTTGTTTTTGTTTTTGTTTTGTGAGCTAAAGAATCTTAACCATTGTATGCTGCTGAGATCTTTGTGCTTGTTTGTTATGCATAGTTATTGAGGTCAGTGCTAACTGATATTTATGGTTTCTTTTCTTTCCAAATATGCAGTAAAATGTCTTAAACATGGCCAAAAAATCCTGTGTAGTTTGTCCCACTACTTCGTGTTTATCTTCCTTTCATACTAAGCTCCCTCTCTCTCCCTGTGTCCAGTAATGGTGGTTTTCTTCCAGGTCTGTGAATTTGCCAATAAGTTCTCATACTACAGAAACTTACACCTTGTTATGTTTCTTCTCCTTTTTTTACTTAGTTCCTTCTCATCCTTCAGAATATCAGCTCAAGCACTAATTCTTCAGGATTAGCTTGACATAATTGCTATTTGACTTTTGTTTGTGTGATTTTGTAGTTTGTTTCTACCACTGAACTTTAATAAAAACAGGACTGTTTAAGTGTTGAATGAAGTAATTAATGAAAGAGGGGATCCAAGCCTGATGAGTCACATTCAGATGTCACATTAATTACATTTTTGGACACTTGCTAGCCCATAGCATCAACAAAGTTTTTTTTTTTTTTTTTGCAAATAGTTACATATGTAGTAAAACAAATTATAAGTGGTATAAAATAATTTTGACAAATGCATTCAGAGTTATCTTTTTCTCTTAACTCTAAACAAGTAAAAATTATACATTTCTTCATGAACTTCTCTTTAATACAATAAATCAGGCAAGTTGAGAATCCATTCAGCCTCTTGCTCTGCACTTCTTTGGTGTTCTCCCATGAGATGATTCACTTTCTATCAAGAAAAATACTAACTTCACTTCCAGCATCAACTTAAGGCTTTAGTATTTTCATTTAAATAATAATAGAAGTGAGTTACAAATTTATAGTTTTTCTTCTCACATTCCAGCCCAGGGGACCAAATCATTCCCTATATCACTGAACTGGATTTAAAAATGAGTTCTTTACACCATAATCAGCAGATTCAATACTTGAAATCCTGATGCAAAATTGTCCTTATTTAGAATTCATTCAATATTTTTAACTACTTTGATCTCCTTCTCTTGTTCATACATAATTGTGTGTGCAGATCTGTTTCCCTTACTAGATTGTTAGCTCATCTTAAGGGTAAGAAGTGCATTTTATTAATCTGTGTACCTACCCACCCCACTTCACTTAAAAAATATATCATAGTTTTAAACATGTAATAAATGATTAGTTTATATTTGTTGACATATTAAACGTTATTAATTATAAGGAATTAGCTTTTGCACTCATACCATGTTAGGGACAGGGCAAAATGCTGGAATTATCTTCATTGCCTCTTTTCATTCCAGAAAATCATTCTACCACATTCAAAAATTTCTACTTATTTGAAGTCCATATAATATGATTTTTATACCTCCTTCTCTATTTTTGTCACTTTCTTCCACACACTCCCCAATTTTCTCAAGAACATTTTAGTCCCTTATTCACTGTTTACCCTATTACCCAAACTCTTGGTAGCATCCTGATGTATAAATAATTCAACATTTTTATCTAAGAGTAGTTGTATCATTTCAAAGCCAATGATCTTTATTTCCACTGTAGCAAGAACCCACCAATTTAGGCTGATTTTGGACAATTCCAGAAATTTTCTATAACAAAATTGATAATATCTCTCTTTGGTGTTTTTGTCCATCCAGATGTTCAGTTGTTTCCATTCTTCCAGTGAACTTGCATTGTTTCCTCATCGGTCCTCTGGTCCCTCTATTTGTTTCCAGTCACTGCAGCCTATCATTCCCTCCTAGTTTTATAATCCTTTCAATTAATCCTAACTATTTTGATCCACTGTTCCAAATATCCACTCCCCAGCATACTGGATACTCTTAATTCCTTGACTTTTTTGTTGTTGTTTGTTTGTCTGTTCCTATCTTGCTAGTTTAAATCCCTGGATAACTTTAAATATCTCTGTTGACTCCTCTTTCTGGAATACTATTGTTTACAAAAATAATGAAACTGATGCTCTTGCCATGCCAGCCTCATTGTCTGGAAATGCTTGGCATGGTCATGGAGTGCTGAGAATCTGCTACAATAAATAAGTGTTGAAATAAAGAATGGGGTGAAATCATCAAATACTTCGAATTTGATCAAAAGAGATTGAATCTCAGTCTTTAGATAATAGATACTATTTGAAGTTACAAGAAAAAGGCAGTGATATTGCTCAATCTGTTCTAGAGATTAGAAAGTTTTAATCATGATAATATAAAAAACAATTTAGTACAATGTAAATATATAGTAATGTAAATTCAATGGTATACAGGACATGAAGATGATAAAAATAGACAATGTTGGGTAGAAGCTAAATATTTTTAAGGGACTATGGTAAAATTATTCCTTAGTTGTGGTTCCCAAACTTGACTATTTATGATAATCATCTGTGAGACTTTTTTAAAAGTGCTGAGACCACAGCTCCATCCTTGAGGTTATAATTCTCTAGGTCTGCAGTGAGGATGAGGAATCTCCATTTTTCATAAGCATCACTAATCACTGTGATGTATGTACAAGTCTGGGAATCATTACCTTATAGGAAGCAAAAGTCAGGTCACCTTTATTCCTCAATATGTGGAGTTCTACTTCTTTTTTCTTTCTCATAATCAGTCATTTTAGGAGAAATGTCTAACCTAAGAGCATTTTCCTATTTATTCTAGTAGAAACCATTTCTTGTGGGTTGAAAAAGCAGTCCCCTATGGGCCACATTTCCCTCAGTCAGAGATGTTTTGCATTGTCTTGCTGTCAATCACTTTCAGTAGTAATCACCTATCAATTTCACCTCTCCTGTCAAGTGATTTTTATGGCATCTATGATTTATGTGGCAGAAACTGCATTCCAGAGCAAGGCATTGGCTTTGAACACTGTTTATAGGACTAAGATCTGTTTCAATACCTTGCTAGAAATGATTACTCTAAATGCTGTTGGGAAGTAGTTTGAACAGCCTAAGTTTCGGTGGCAATTCTCCCCACATGATCACCAGACAAACTCAGCATGCTGGATTTCTTTTGCCAAAGGGGGTGAACAAATAAACATCTCCAAGTTCAAGTGAATTTGGCTTATAATTCAAAATATACTAAATATTATTCTACCAATTATTAAATGAAAAGGAGAGATTTCAATGCATAGGGCATCAATAATGGTATAATATGATTTTTTTTCAGTCATTAAAATCTGACCTTATTATCACTTAAATAAAAATATGCACTCACCTCTGCAATGATATTTTAAACCTAAAGTCATAAATAAATTAATGTGACTTGTATATTTTGGTCACTAATGATTTGAAAAGCAAATTTACTTAGACCTAAAAAGCAAGTTTCATTTCATCATAAATTAGCTTTCTGGTGGTCCCATCAGCAAAATTAAAATGCCTAGTTTGGGGCTTCCCTGGTAGCACAGTCGTTAAGAATCTGCCTGCCAATGCAGGGGACACAGGTTCAAGCCCTGGTCTGGGAAGATCCCACATGCCATGGAGCAACTAAGCCTGTGCGCCACAACTGCTGAGCCTGCGCTCTAGAGCCTGCAAGCCATAACTACTGAGCCTGCGTGCCACAACTACTGAAGCCTGTGTGCCTAGAGCCTGTGCTCTGCAACAAGAGAAGCCACCACAATGAGAAACTCATGCTCCGCAGCGAAGAGTAGCCCCCTCTCGCCACAACTAGAGAAAGCCCACACGCAGCAATGAAGACCCAACACAGCCAAAAAGAAAAAAAAAAGCCTAGTTTGGTGGTGCTTGCCACACCAATACCAACAATTCTCCCTGCTTCCTTCCCTCGAATTACTCAATAAATAATAAAAAAAGTTTTCATGTTCTTTTCTGACCTAACATACCTGAAGGAAACCAATATACTCATATTAAGACTGTATAATTTGCAAGGTGAGGGGATTTAAGTATTACTCAGTATATCCTGAATTGCTTTAAATCCATCTCCATATCCAAAATTTTGCTACATTATATTATTAATTTCTTCCTGAGGCATGCTCCCCTATTCTTGTCTTGAGAATTATTTAACAGAGCCAGCAAATGCTAAAATATAAACAATATCATTTAATAAAAATTAATAAACAATACCAAGTATTAAAATTATTTCTGGAACTATCATCTTTTTCTTTTGCAAAAAGTTATTATAATGTAGTTTTTGATGTACTATTTCAATTTATATTGCCATACCTTACAAGACCTGTTTACTGGTCTTGGGGAGGGCTGGGGTGGCTGGTAATCTAACCACTCTACCTGAGTAGAATATGTCACTTTATCAAAACCGTGGCCATGTGAGCCACGCTTAGAGCTGAAGAAATGTCAATCATTGCACCTTATCTTAATAACATTGGAGGACATCTAAGCATACTGTCCAGAGAAATTCTTATTAAAAACTCTGTCTTTTTCTAAAGTTGCTGAGAGCCTCTCACCCTCAGTTGAGCTCACTTTCCCATATCTCTTCGCAATTTCTTTCTCTAACTTATTGCTATGCCCTCTGCTATGCTGGAGGGGAAAACGGTTCATCCTTCACTCTGTCCATTTTCCTGTGATAATCTGAGTTGCCTTTGTTCTTTCTACCATTTTGCCCTACCACAATCCTCATCCTGCAAGTATGGGGAACCAACTTGGTTGGTTCTGCTCACTCAGAACCTCAGTGAGCAAAGAGAGGAGAAAGACTGAGAAGTGCATTAATAATTTTTGACCCTTTCCACAAAAATATGCAAACAGAAATAGTACAGTCAGTTAAATCTTGAGCTCGAAATGCTGGACAACTTAAAAGAAGGGAAGAATTGCTTTCAAAAATATTGAATGCACTTGATAAAATATAAAGTATGTAAGTAAAAATAAAAGTAATATTATGGTTGCCTATAGAGTACAATGTATTTTATATTGTAAGGTTTATATATGTTTCTCATCAAACTCATTTTATACATATATATGTATACATATATAATATTTTATTTATATAGTATATATTTATGTATAAGTATATGATATTATATATGATTTTTATATATAGTTAGTTAGTTAGTTACCATACAGAAAACCCCCAAATAGATTGAGTTTCAAAAGAAGACAGCCGTTGGTGACCATATATCTCAGTAATAATGGTGCAACCATCTGCCTGTCTTGTTCCACCAAAATTTCTGAAATTTTTACATGGACTTAGCCTTAGTTGTTTAAGGTTGGCATCTAATAAATTATTGAAAATGAGAGAGAGAGAGAAAAACGATATATACAGAGAGAGATCTCCTAAGAAGTTCTGCTGGGCATCAAGTTTATAGTCTACCTAAATGTTCAAAAGATGGCTGGTATTTAAAGAAATAGCATTCTTAAGTTTTATTTGAAAGATGAAACTTAAAAGCTGCAAGTAGAACTAAAAAATGTTACAACTGTTAACACTCTCCTTTTTTTTTTTCAAATTATCTTTAAATTCCACTCATTAAGTGAAAAATCAATCAAGATGAAGCATGGACATATAATTCATTCATTTTTGTGTAACATGACTCCTTGCTAGAAATTTGTAGATCTGAGAATTAAAGTGAAGCCATTATGTAGGAGGAGGGAATATAAATGGAAACGAATAAGAAAGTATAGACAGCAATGACAGTCTAAGGCATGGTACTAATGATTCCAATTTTAATTTTTATTTCTTTAGAGATAGTCTTCATCATACATCTAAATAGCTTCAAGCCAAAGCCACAAAGATCATTTAAGTATCAGAAAGTATCTGATATAGTATTTAAAATCATGTGATTATATTCTGATCTACTGATTTAGCCCTGGGGTACCCAGTCTGTCACTCCATTAGTGATTACTGGTATTGTTAGTTAGCAATTCTCCCTTGAAGTGATCCTTAGAGATTTGAAGAATCAGCAATGCAGCCCAAGTTATTTCTACTAACTTATTCTATAGGTGTTACTTCTTTTATTTTATACAAAGCTTTCCATAGCCACATGCCTTGGAAAAGGCTAATTAAAATCACTGAAGGAAATATGATCAGCCAAACGAGGTAGAAAATAAATCTAGGGAAAAATCATTTAATACTTGCTGCATTTTTGTAATAAAATGCTTTTCTTAGGGCTTCCCTGGTGGCGCAGTGGTTGAGAGTCTGCCTGCTAATGCAGGGGACACGGGTTCGAGCCCTGGTCTGGGAGGATCCCACATGCCGCGGAGCGGCTGGGCCCGTGAGCCACAATTGCTGAGCCTGCGCGTCTGGAGCCTGTGCCCCGCGACGGGAGGGGCCGCGATAGAGAGAGGCCCGCGCACCGCGATGAAGAGCGGTCCCCGCACCGCGATGAAGAGTGGCCCCCGCTTGCCGCAACTGGAGAAAGCCCTCGCACGAACCGAAGACCCAACACAGCCAAAAATAAATAAATAAATAAATAAAAATAAGAAAATCCTTTAAAAAAAAAAAAAAAAAAAGTGCCTAAAAAAATCTATAAAAAAAAAAAAAATAAAAATAAAAAAAAATAAAATGCTTTTCTTAGATGCTGCAAGTATATTTCACTAGAAATTATTAAGCAGAGGTAGTGTGATTTTCTCCATTTTATTTTCATGTATAATATGTTTAAATGTTCAATAAATAAAATAAAAATCACATATATTAAGTAGGAAAAAACTAACAAGGCTTTATTCTAGATAGTAGGATGTACATAAAGAAGTAAGATGTATATTTAGTAGGCTGAGTAGCTTGCTGTAAATCAAGGTGATTACCAGAAATATTACCAGGCAACAGAGATCCACAGGAGGGAAGAGTGTGACCAGGTTAGGCCTGATATCTATCTAATAAGCCTAAGGTCAAAAAACATATCTTCCATTTATAAAGACAACGTGACTACTACTTCCAAATAGTGAATCATAGCTCAGCAAGCTTCCTCAAAATGTATCTCTTTATGGAAAGCATAATCCCAAAACTAAAAATCTGGACATCAAAATAGGTGATTATCTTTAATAATTATATCCACACTAAATTTTAGTCAGCGTTTATGTCTTACATAGTTTCTGGAACCTGAAATTACATTTTTCCTCACTTTAGAAGGGAGATGGAAATTAATGATTTTTAAAGTGATTACCCTTATTTAACTAAACTATGCTACTCAAAGTATAATTTTCAATCACATACACACACACACACATACAATTACATATTCAGAATCCTGGAGCTTTTGTACCAGTTATTATTGGAGAGAAGCCTCAAAAGTATCATCATGATAGAACTGTTTTTCATTTTATATAATTTTATTTTAAATTATATGTATTCAGTTTCTAAAATCTGTTTTGTTGGGGTTTTTTAAAGCAACAATTTTCAAAGTGCTCTCTTCTTATGTTATGGATTTAGTTCTTCATTTTTATCTTTGAATATTTCAAACATTTATTTTAAAGTTTCTTTCAAATTGCTTTGTTAGCACTAGCTTATCACTTGTGAATGCTCCAGTGACTTATTCTCAAGACAGTAATACCATCTTGTGATCTGGAATTTTTGCCAGTTCATCCTCAGAAGAACTGCCTCTTAAGCATTTCTACATACATTAGCCCTGGAAGGCCAAGGTGGTCTTATGATGTTATTTTGCAGTTACTAAAGGCTGTACAGAGCATAAGTGTATATTTTTAGGTATATAAAAGGAAGAATATTTCTAAATTGAATGTAAGAAACAGAAACACTAAAGTTATGGAGACTCACCTGGAGGTATGTGGCTAGTCTGTAGAATTTCTGAAATGAGTTTGTGATTAAATTTCATACATTCAACAGGAGCATTTCTTTGCATGTGTGGGGATCAGGTAGGAGTTCACAGTAGGACTAACTTTAATGATCTTAGTGGTTTGACCAAATATCTGAAATATTTTTCAAGGCACTACATCTTCTCAATTTCTACATTCTTGGAAGTGTATGTATGTGTTCTAAAAGATGCAGTTACAGTTTTTTCTCAATATACTAAAAGAATAACAGGGAAATATCCTCCCTCAAGTCACATGAAGAAACAGAGAACAATTTGAATTAAGATATTACTGAATATCACAATGCTTAAAATAATGCCCTATGGAGTCAGAGACTTGGGTTTGTCACCTGTAAGCTATGTGATGAGCAAGTTACTAAATTTATCAGTAGAATTATATGTAAAATGAGAGTAATTATAACTTCCTTATTAGGCTATTGCATAATTTCTTTGTATTACTCTGGGTTCTCCAGAGAAACAGAACCAAAAGGACCTCTCTCATATAGATATATGGATATAGATATAGATATAGATATATTGCTATCTGTCTAGAATCTATTTATCTATCGAAGAGATAATACTTATTTTGAGGAATTCACTCACACAGTTCTAAAGGCTAGCCATTCAAAATATGTAGGGCTGGCTGGCAGGCTGGAGACTGTGGTAAGAGTTGATGCTGCAGTCTTGAGTCTGAATTTAGCAGGGCAGCAAGCTGGAAACTAGGCAGGGTTTCTGTGTTATAGTCATAAAGACAGTCCCTTCTGAGGGTGCTGAGGGAGAATCTGTTCCATTCCTCTCCCCTAGATTCTGCTGGTTTTCTGGCAATTTTTAGTATTCCTTGGCATGTACTTCTCTGCTTTCGTCTTCACCTGACATTCTCTCTGTATCCTATTTTATTTTTATAAGAACACATTTATATTGGAATTAGGGCCCATCTTAATGACCCTTTCTAAACTAATTACATCTGCAACAACCTATTTCCAAATAAGGTCACTTTCTCAGGTCTAGCAGTTAGGGCTATAAGATATGAATTTGGGGTGTCCACAATTTAGCTCATAATATCCCTGTAACAGAAACCACTCAGTAAATGATAGGTAATGTTTTTGAACATGATCAAATATTTAAGGAAGACTGAAGTTAGAGTTCTTTAAGAAAATAATATATAGATTAAGAACTTGAGCTAATTCAAGGAAAGAATGCTTATTGTCCTCTTATTTCAAGATGTCAATAAATAAAATAAGATATGGTTCTTGCTAAAGGAGTACAGATTTAAAAATAAGTTGTATTGACTCTAGAAATAGCTACTGATAAATTGGAAAAAAACAGAGAAATTATAGGAGAAGAAAATATTTAGATTTTGAGAATATTTTAGCTCTTCCTCAATCTATGAGTTCACATATTTATAGTTTCCATCAAGAGGATAATATAATTTTGAAAGTCTTCAGAAGCATATCCTAAAGAATATTGTGTGAAAAGCTCACGAAGAAAAGGTATGAATTTCCCCGTGCAGAGAAAAAGCACCAAAGGGAAGGAAATGGGAGTAAATGTAAGTGTGTAGGACGGCTGTACTCCTTGTAAAGGAATTCTAGTGTTCTGTTACTAACAGATTATGCTGATTTCTTGCAGGAATTCCACTTTTTCCCCACATCAAAGGAAAAAAATTGCTGCATGATCAAATCCAGTCTCACTACATTCTGTTCAAAACTGTATTCTTTCTTTTTCACTTTCATGTTTGGAAATACTACCCAGTCCCAAGGTCCAAGAGCTCAGAAGTGATTTTATTTTCTCTTCTTATGTGTGTCCCAAGGTCAATTATACCTAATATGTGGGATGCCTTCTCCATCTCAGTAACATCTGTTGAAATTCCATCTTTCAAGGCCAACTGTCAGAAATGCTGTTGGGTTACCACTGTCCAACCACTAGATTTCCTATTAGATCCTGATTCATACTGAATGTTGGTTTTCACTCTCTTGCAATTTTCTGATATTCTTTATAATCTAATGTATTTTTACTTTGAACTCTTTTCGTCTGAGATAATCTGAAAGAATCATTTCAAAGAAGCTAACATAATGAATTTGTAAACTAGGTGAATAGCACAAATCCTAAAAGATTGAAGACACTCATGTTAGATGTCTAGGGAATGGATATAGGTAATAGAAAGAATCCTTCTAAATGCATTCCTCTAGATATACCTAAAAAAATAAAAATAATAAAAGACATTGTGGTGGAATTTCCAAGAGGATAAGGATTGTACCATAGTCATGGGTGATTTCCAGGAAAAAGATCTAGTAAAATAAAAAGTCTACTAACGGAGAAGTCTTTCTTCCAATATGACTTATATGCACACGTGTGAACCCAATACAATACAGTGTGTCAATTATTTGTCTATATGTAATTATATTTCTAATGTTTGGATTTTGCCTTCATAAACTATTGATTTAGGGTAGTATTAATTCTAAAATAATTGGATCTTCAACAATTTATTTAGAATAAAGATGCATTTTGCAACACAATTTTATAAATCTGAAAAAATAAACAGATATTGAATATGAAACGACAGCTGGAAATGAAATCAATAATAAGGATTGGAAATATTTAAAGTAAAATAGAACTTTTTAAATAGAGTAGTTATATCACATTTTTAAGGAGCTTTTGATGCTGTCACTGAATTTATACTTTCAGAGGAGGTGTTAATTTTTGATGAACTGAAAATAATCCTTATATTCATAAGGATTACATCTTCATTGTAAGATGGTAAGAAATATAATGCCCACTAGTATATTTCTGAGAATCAGGAAGAGTGGATTTTATTGGAACTTATGCAGTGTGGATACTCAGGTGTGAATCTTTTGAATGCTTTTATGTGTTTATGAGATACTTTATTAGCATTTTATTCTTTAACCAAGATTGATATAAACTATATAGCAGTTATTACTTTTTTTTCTATAAAGCATTTTTTTAAAAAATTTGAGGTCAGTGACCTTACAGCCAGACACCACCACCAGTAGCACTAAGGCCACACATTTTGTAAGGCAGTTCCTCCTAAGACACAGCAGGGGTCTACTTAGGCTTAAGTTTGTACACCCTCAGAAACCCACAATTACTGACAACACAGAGGGGTATTAGATATTACGATCAAATAACTCCAAACTGCCAAATCCAGTCATTCATGGAACCCTTGCTTACTTGAATTTTCCCTGACAGTAAAGCTGACGAGCACTCCCCTCTGGAGTTTCTACCCCTCTGACTGCAGAATAGCTCTCAGTCTACATTCTCATTTTCTTTGACAGCATTCAAACCTCTTCACTTATTATTTTCCTATATCTCTTGCATATCTATATGAAAATCATCCTTTAGATTTTTCAAAATTTTTGTATATACTTGCATATAGTATTTAAGTTTAAAAATTTCTACTATTTCTATAGTGAGATTCACTTTCTCATTCCTAATATTTATTTGTGACTCTCCTCTTTGTGAATTGCCAATTATTTGACTATTTTATGAGATTTCAATGAACCAGATTGTGTTTTTGTTGATCAGATCTATACTTTTCCTGTTACTTTATTTGTTGCTGAGGCTGTATTCTAGAATACTGATTTTGATTTGTATTCTGATTAAGGTGTCCCTTACTTATTTCTGGATTGTTTTGTTCTTCCCTTTTTTCCTTTTTTGCTTACTTTCTTTAATTCATTTATTTAATTTTAATTTTTATTTTACATTGGAGTATAGTTGATTAACAATGTTGTATTGGTTTTAGGTGTACAGCAGAGTGATTTAGTTATACATATACATGTATCTATTCTTTTTCAAATTCTTTTCCCATTTAGGTTATTACAGAGTACTGAGCAGAGTTCCCTGTGCTATACAGTAGGTCCTTTCTGGTTATCTATTTTAAATATAGCAATGTGTACATGTCAAAAATAAACTCAAAATTGCTTAAAGACCTAAAGGTAAGACCAGATACTATAAAACTCTCAGAGGAAAATATAGGCAGAACACTCTGACATAAATTGCAGCAATATCTTTTTCCATCCGTCTCCTAGAATAATGGAAGTAAAACCAAAAATAAACAAATGGGACCTAATTAAACTCAAAAGCTTTTGCACAGCAAAGGAAACCATAAACAAAATGAAAAGACAACCCATAGAATGGGAGAAAATATTTGCAAACGATTGCAACCAACAAGGGATTAATCTCCAACATTTACAAAGAGCTCAAGCAGCTCAATATCAACAAAAAAAAAAAACCCAGTCAGAAAATGGGCAGAAGACCTAAATAGACATTTCTCCAAAGAAGATATACAGATGGCCAAGAGGCATATGAAAAGATGCTCAACATTGCTAATTATTGGAGAATGCATATCAAAACTACAATGAGGTATCACCTCACACCAGTCAGAATGGCCATCATCAAAAAATCCACAAACAATAAATGCTGGAGGGGGTGTGGAGAAAAGGAAACCCTTCTACACTGTTGGTGGGAATATAAACTGGTACAGCCACTATGGAGAACAGTATGGAGGTTCCTTAAAAAACTAAAAATAGAACTACCATATGACCCAGCAATCCCACTCCTGGGCATATACCTGGAGAAAACCATAATTCTAAAAGATACTTGCACCCCAATGTTCATTGCAATGCTGTTTACAATAGCCAAGACATGGAAACAACCTAAATGTCCATCAACAGATGAATGGATAAAGAAGATATGGTACATATATACAATGGAATATTACTCAGCCATTAAAAAGAGTGAAACAATGCCATCTGCAGCAACGTGGATGGACCTGGAGACTATCATACTAAGTAAAGTTAAGGCAGACAGAGAAAGACAAATATCATATGATATCACTTATATGCAGAATCTGAAAAAAATGATACAAAAGAACTTATTTACAAAACAGAAACTCTCACAGACTTAGAGAACAAACTTATGGTTTTGGGGTAGGGGGAGGGTGGGGAGGATCGATTGGGAGTTTGGGACTGACATGTACACACTGCTATATTATCAGTTTTTGAACTTCATTTCTCCTTGTAGAATTTTTACACTGATTTTTTTGGCTTGTATTGTATACTAATGTGACATGTGTGATATATGTATTCATTTATACAACAAATGATCACTGAGGATAAAACATTAGATACTGCACTACACCCTAGTATTTCAGTCCTCATAGAGCTTATATTCTAGTAGAGACAAGACAAATAATATAAAAGTAAACAAACAAACAAACAAAAAATATATATATACTCTGTAAAATGGTGATAAATGGATAAAGAAATGGTGAGGAATAAGCTAAAGGGGAGAAGGAGTGCTACTGATCATGGAAGTGCTAGAATGAGCCTGCAGATATGTAAGGGAAAGATGTTCCAGGAAAAGCAGATTCAGTGTATATAAGAAATGAAAAGAGGGCTTGTATAAGAAGGAAAATGGTAGAAGATGACATCAGAGAAGTGGGGATGGTGACACATATTATAGGACTTTTAGACCATTGTATGGAACTTGGCTTTTATTTTAAGTGACATAGAAAACCATTTATTTGATTGTTTGATTAAAAGAGATATATAACCTTTCTTGTAAGCAGTCATCAGTGCTGTGGGTACACGCCTAAAAGAATGAATATCAGTTAGGGGCTAATGCAATAATGCAGTCAAGAGCTAATTGCAGCTTGGATCTGTGATATAGTAGTAGTTGTGGTGGCAAATGATTGATTCTGGATATATTGAATATAGAAGCAACAAGTTTTGATATAATGAATTAGATGTGGTGGTAAACTATAGAGTGGAGTCAAAAATAACTCCATAGTATTTTTCCAGAACTAATGGAAGGATAGAATTTGCATTTATAGGTTAGGGAGGATGATAGAATTTTGCTGTTTCAAAATGTTAAGTTTGAGTAACCTGAGATTAAACCCAACAGGTCTGAATACTTACTTGATGGATAGTAGTCAAGGCAAAATGCTATTCTGAAATTGCCTGCACTTTCTTTTCCCGTGGCTTTGAAGGTAGAAACTAGCCTTTCTTTTTTTTTTTTTTAAGGCATCTTCTCCCTTCTTCTTTACAGTAACCATACTATCAAGCCTTTTTATTCATGAAAATATAAAGGAAGTTCTGAATATGGGATGGTGTCCAAAGAGTGATGCTTCTGACTGAGATATTAAGCATTTTGTTTAATAATGAACTAGATCTTCATTCAAGACACAGGGGCATCTCTGATAAGGTTATTAGCTATATATGTTTTTTCTTTTCTTTTCCTTCATTCTTTTTCATTTGTCCGGAGACAGGGCACCTTGTTGGAAGTTGAGTTCTTCTAATCTATGACTCTATAGAGACAGATTTTAAAAAGGAGAATATTGTTCAGGCTAAATCCAAGGAAAAGGGACCTCTAGGTGGGTTCTAGCCAGTGGACTAGAGGAAAAATGAGACCTGGTTATCTGCTTTTTAGATTTCATTCTATGGATTGTAATTCCTTTATGTTGTCTTCAAACATCTGATAATTTTTTTTAAACAAGATAGGTTTGCTTTAGGTGTAATTTGGGGAATTAAGAGAATATTTTGAAGCATAATAGAGTAGGAAGAGCTGCAGCAACTTGGATAACTACTTACAGAAACAAAAGAGTTAAGTGGAGACGCTTCAGAAGGATAGTTTTGTGGGATGTAAAGACACCCATCCTGGGGAATTCTCAGGAATACTGGGGTGGTGGAGTTGACTCCCTTCAACATGAATGATGGTTTCTCATGGCATATTATTTGGATATTAAAGTGAAGGCTTTGTCCACACACACCCCACTACTACCTTCCACAGACACCTATTACCAATTCAGATGATTAGAGATATTATGACAAGTATATTTATCATATAACTAGCTGTTAATAAACTTTCTTATTAAATCTGATAGTTCTCAGTTGATTCTCTAGGGCTTCTAGATATATAACTGTGTCATTTGAAAATTTTTATACTTTCCTTTTTAAGAGTTTTATCTCTTATTTCTGTTTCATTTATTCATGCATTGGCCAGAAATATCCAGAATCATATTAATGAATAAGAGCAATTGCAGACATCTTTGCTTTCCTCCTGGTTTTAATGAGTATGATTTTTTTGTGTATCATCATTAAGTTTCATGTTGGCTCTTGATTTAAAGTATATATTTTACACAATTTTAAGGAAATTCACCTGCATTTGTTTTTTTTATTTGTTAATATTATTAAGGTTTATTAAATGGCATTCAGGTTCTCTTGAGGTAATATTTTCTTATTGATATGATAAATGATTAATAATGATTAATTAATAAACTATCATTAAATTCCTAGATAAATCTTATTTTTTTGTGGTGGATTTTAATTGTTTTATATATTTTTAGCTTTGATTTCATGTAACAGAAACTCACATGTAAGAGATTATTAAAAAGGGAGGAAATGTATTGACATGTAATGAAAATGTATAACTGGGAAGAATACAATAGACTGATAAGCCAGATTTCTTCATTTTTTCACTCTTGTGACAAAAGAGTGTAGGGAGTTCTGGTCTACAGCTTCAAAAAAGTACACATGACAATGTAAAAGATTTTTTTATAAAACAAAAACAGAGTACTGTTAACAGAGGTAGTGGTAAGGGATACAAGGCAGGCAAAATTTTTTTTAAAAATGTAGGACAAAGTTACATGTATATTAAATATAATGCAGACTTTGGCTTGCTGATAGTTTATTTAGAATGTCCACATTTACATTGAGTGACGTTAGTCACTGATATTTTTGGTTCTATGTTTTCAAACTTTGTATAAAGATTAATATAGCTAAATAGAGGGCTCTCTGTCTGTCTTTCCTTATTTTCTTCATTCCCTGAAACATGTTATAGGCTGATATTCATGTTTGAAAGTGTGAAAAAACTCACCTAAAGAATCCTCTGCGTCCATGGTCTTTTGTAGAAGTAATTTTCTTCAAGATTATAGGTCCCTTTAGGTTGAATACAGAGTCTATTTTAGTTATTTATGTTTTCCAGAGGACTCATTGAATTTAATTTGTGAATGAATAAACAATGAGTATAATGAGAAGTTTAGATTGATAAATTGAATTTATTCAAGATCAATTAGAAAGATAATAAACGCAAAATGTTTAAAATAATTATTTAAATATAGTCAATATTTGTTCACAATTTTACTTTTTATCTGTTTCTTTTCTTTTAAAGCATATTTCCAGGTATTAGTCCATTTTACTTTATGCCTTTGTTCTATATATTGTCTGCTTTCTGGTTAATTATTTGTATTACATATTTTTGCAGTTACATTTATTATTTACTTCTTGAGTTTAATGCTTAGATTGTGTCTATTTTATTGGTGAATAATAAAGTACTGCAATTTTAAGATATGAGTTCATTTGTGAATTCGTAGCTCATATGTTTTTACCCTTCAACCTACTTGCCTTCAACCTATTTTTTAAAAATATACTGATGGCAGTTTTTAAACTTTAAACTTTTGTAAACTTCTTGCTCTATGTAACATTGTGAATAGCACAGAATTATTACTTGAACAGAGCCTAGAACATACTAGCATCATATACATATTATTATTTGACCAAATATATGATCTATGTTTTTAAAATATTCAGTAGATCCTAAAAACAAAATAAGTTTATTTCATTTGTTAGTGAAGTAATTTGCTATATATCTACTACTTAACTTTATTTTTATATTATCTAAGTGCATTTCTCTATTTATTTTGATTGCCTGATTTGTCATAGACTGAAAGATATTTGCTAAAAAATCTCCCAATTAATTTATATTTCTTTGAATTTTTCTTGTATGCTAAAATATTTTGTTTTATTTATGTTGCAGCTATATTGACACATAATTATCACTGATTCATTATGGATTATGAATACAAATTTATTTTCTCATAATTTTATATCTTTCTTGAATTCTACTTTGTAGGATGTTAAAGGTTGAATCGTTTCCTCCTCAAAATTCATATGCTGAAGTCCTAATCACCAGTACCTCAAATGTGACCTTATTTAGAAATAGGGTCATTACAGATGTAATTAATTAAGAAGAGGTTGTACTGGAGTAGGGTTGAAACTACTCCAATATGACTGATGTCCTTTTATGACTGATGAGAAAGTTAGACACAGACATGCATGCACAGAGAGAATGCCATGTGAGGAGATACAAAAGACAACCAAATTTACAAGGGAGGAATGACAAAGGCTACCAGAAGCTAGAAGAGAGGCCTAATATAGATACTTCCTTAGAATCTTCTAAGGGAGTATGACCCTGCTGATACCTTGATTTTAGTCTTCTGGCTTCAAAACTGTGAATAGTAACTTTCTATTTTTTAAACCACCTAATTTTTGGCACTTTGTTATGCAGCCTAGAAAACTAATACACAGAATAATATTTTGGGCATTATTGATTTTTTTCCTCTGGTTATATTTTTGACTTCTCTGATATGTCACATTCTAGATTCTTATTTGCAACCTTACAGTAAGGTACAGATTTTGGTCTGAATAACTGAAAGATGAAGTGGCATTTCTCAAGATGGGGAAAATCAGAAAGAATAATTGGAGGGGGAATTATTAGTATGGTTTTTGATATGTGAAATTTTTAGATACTTATTAGGCAATCCAGTAGATTTGTGGATTATATTTGGATATTTGATTCTGAGGTTCAGAGGAGATAAAATTTGATATTACCAGGGGCGTGGATATAAATTCAGAACAGAAGAAATCTGAGAACTGAGGTTTCTTTACATATTTCTCTAAATATGTAAGTAGGAGAGCTGAGGAGAGTCAGCAAAGAGACTGGGTATAAGTGGCAAGTCAAGAAGAAAAATACCAGAAGGGAATCCTGAAATCCAAGTGAAGAAAATGATTGAAGGAGTTGCAAGTGGCCAACCATCAAATGTTGTTTCTAAGTCAAGTAAGATGGTATAGAGAATCAACATCAAATTTATCAAAGAGGAGGTCACTGTTGACCATGACAGTAGCATTTTTGTGGAGAAGTAGGAAAAAATGATTTATTGCAGGGGGTTCACATGAAAATAAAAGGAGAGGAATTGGAGGTAGTGAGTATAAGCAAGTTCTACAAGTTCTAGTCTTTGCTCTAAGAGTTAACAAAGAAATAGAACAGTAAGTAGACAGGAATGTAGACTCAAGACAGATTTACTTCATTTCGTTTCATTTGACTTTACTGGAAGATCAACACTATGATTATATGTTGATGAGAGTGAAGTATTAGAGGAAATCATTGATGATGCTAGACATAGAGAGGAGAACTGCTGCAGCAATGTCCTTGAATGGTGAGCAGATGTGACAATAAGGGCCCAAGCAAGCAGACCGCCATTATGAAGGAGCACAGATACTTCATGTGAAGGAAAGGGGGAGAAGGAAGAGTATACAGGAAAAAGTGCAGGTAAATTTCAATAAAATAGGAATAAAGATCTTTAGCTGAAGGTGAAGACAGAAGCTAGTGTTGTCTAGAAGAGTGTGAGCATATGGGGTAGTGTAGCAGTTCTAAAAATGAGATTCAGTAACCCCAGTGGGAACAGTCCCAAGACTTTTTCAGGGTTTCAGAGATCCTCCCTTTTCTAACTGCATAATAATGTGTGGTGGAGTTTTCTTCATATGATTGAACCAAACAATAACACAGAAGATGATATGAGAATCTGACTGTCTTTTACTAAGGCATACATTAAGAAGATATTTGCAAAAATGGAAATAATGTCACTCATTACTAAGTTTTTGCTTTAAAAAATACACTTATTTCTCATAAAAGTACTATTTCACAAGCTTTGTATTGATTAATTACTGAATCATACTAGAATACTAGTCTTATTCTAATTTAAAAATGTGTATATTTACAACAAATACTACTGATAATAGTAATTTGTGGGCATCAACAATATACTGAATATTGTAATAAACAACATGTAGTTATTTACTCCTCAAACAGGGATTCAAATGTTTTCACAATAAGTTTACATTATTAAATTTTGACATGATATATGTCAAAACGAGAAGAAAAAAAGCATCAAAACTCCTTAATATTGTCAAGCAATATTGTGAATAACTTGCAAATGGGCAAGAATGATCACTAGGTGTCTTGTCCACAGTGCTCTTCTGAGTTCTCCACTTTCCATTGTCTTTTAAGCTATTTGCAGTTTTACAAATTATAAAAATATGTTTGTAATGCAAATTACTATTGTCCATAGAAACATACATAAATGTTATTGTGTCTGGTGAAGATGCAACTGATCATTGCCTTGTGGATATTGACTACTTTTGTGTCTACTTATAAATTCATTTCAGCATTCTGGATTGCCTGAACATGTGTGTTCTTTGAATTCTCCTTTGCATTGGTTTTAACATCATATTGGTTTCCTCACTAATTAATGAGCTAAATGAATTGTTGATGAATGTTTATTTTATATTTTTATGAGATACATGATATAATGTTTTTAAAATTATTTTCTAGTAATATTGTGCCAAAATATATATTTTCTTTCAATCAGTCAAAAATACGATATTTTATAAAATGATACAGAAAAGACAAGTGGTTCTCAGACATTCACAGAACACTGTATTTTCCCTGTATTTCACAGTCTGAAGCTCAACATACAAATGCACTTTGGGTGAAGGGGGATGTTGGTGGAAAGGGGAGGCTGAAGGTTAAAGACATTCAAAATTGAACAAAAGTTGTTTCTGATCTTATCATTTCACGAGAGGGTATTTTAGCAGCAAAATTTAAGAAGAGTATAAATTTAAAATAAAAATAGCTTTTTAATAAAAATAGTTTTATTTGAGAGTGTTTTTTTCATCAATTGTATTTTCTTCACCTCACTGCACACAAGTGAAAACGTTGTCAGAGGTTCCCATTGGGCCAAGGACCAAATTTAGAAAAACTGAGATTTAACAAAATACTTAGATGATTAAGGCTTTCTCTGACTTGCTTAAATTAACTATATGCATATAATTGTATCCGCTGTTTCACACTGCATTGTAATTATCGTTCTCCTCCAGCAGACAGTGAGTTTCAGAAGGTTATTTGTTAGAGACTGCTAGCTGTCAGACAAAATCCCTTTTTCCCATCTTCCTTGGCAATAGCTAGAAACTTGGCTGCCTATCTATATTACATTTCCAGTCTCCCTTGCAACTAGAGTTGTCATGTTTGCTAAGTTTTCGCAGATGGGAGGCAAGCAGATATGAAGAGTGCACTTCACTCAAGGTCCCTTAAGAGAATGGGCATGCCTCTTACATAATCTCTCTTGACTTCCCACAGCTACAATCTAGATGTGGTGGCTACCCCTAATGTAGTTGGGGATGGTGAAAAAAATGAAAAGAAACTGGGTTTCTGAATAACAATGTGGAACAGATCTCTCTGCTATCTTAGAATTGTTACACAAAAGAGAAACAAGCTTCCATCTTCTTTAAGCTTCTTTAACTTGGCTTTCTGCATTATGATAGCCTAGGCTTAGGCTAAATAATAAAAGATGGAACTATATTTTTATTCATTTTAATATCTCAGTAGGCTGGGATGATGATTGGCATATAAATACACAATAAGTGCTTCTCAAATTAATAAATGACTGCTGTCATAACTGCATGAGAAATACATTGGTATGGTTATTTAAGTGAGGTTTTTACTCAATTATAGTAATTGTTATCTAAAGGTAATATCTGGTGTAACACTTAGCATTACAAGGCCTTGTTATATATACTAAATAATATAATGCTTATAATCATCCTTTGTTTTAGAAATTATGATGATTATTATTATGATGTTCATTTACAAATGTGGAAATTGAGGCTAAGAAGTTGTGACTTTCCCAAGGTTGAACAGATATTTATGGTGGATACTGAATTTGAACCCCACTATATTAATATTAATTCATTCAGAGCATAATATTTAAGTAGCATACCATATTTGGGTAAGTGACCATTTTAACACAAAGATTTATGTAGAAGTTTGATCAATCCCAATGTATGTTTCTCTCAAAGGCTGCACTTTCAGAGACAAAGAAATTATCAAGATAACTTTTACAATCCAATCTGCTCAAAGCTTTATAAATTGATCCACTCTCCTCTTACCTCACCTCCCTCACACAGTCATTTCAAACCCATTGCACAGTACAAAATAAAATACTTTCTTCTGGAAACATTTCTGATCCCTTCTTTACAAAAGTGTGAAATTTGAGATTGAATACATGAGAGTCAAAAACATATCAACTGACCACATGGAGTTAACTTCTTTGATGGATTCTGATTCTATTATTTCTATGACTGAAGCATTCCAAACCATCACGACTTCTCTGCCCACTTACTGTTTGGACAATGCTATTCTTTTCTCTGAATCATATTTGGAATACCTCATCTAGTTTGTTTCTTAATAACACAAAGCATGGTTCTTTCACTTATTTATAAGGGAAATGAAGAGTAAATACCCATCACAGTCAAAGACTATCTATTTGGCATGGGTTATACATTATTTCCACAATATTTGGAGTACACTAGGCATTTTTCTTTGTGAGTTTTTTCTCTTTCATCTATTGATTACAAATACTTTTTTTTTTACTCGCTTGTACATAAGATGATATATCATACCTTGAAATAAGCTTTCATTATTTTTCCTGTATAATATATTACCTTTATACACTACCTTCATCATTGCAACATGTATTTGCATATTTTAACTCTCCACATGAAAGCTTAGCAATATGATTTTAGCAGTTCCCATTTGAATTGCAATTTCAGCGTGATTCAGGAGGCAGTGAGAGCATCCTCAGCCAGACAGGTACACAATGACAAAGTATTACTTCCAACACTGTAGAGGCAAGGAGACTTGTAGGTTATTATTGGCTTTAATTATCACTCCCATAAGCTGTAATATTCTTTACTTGTGGTGAAGCAGCCCTCTACAGAGTGTGAAATCCTTCCCTGCTTTTGAAAATATCCAAGAAATGAACTGAATCACTTCCAATCTGCTATAACAACTGAACACCCACTGATAAGTATAAGCAAGGGACAAATTTATCATCACCAATAGAAAATAGGCTTTTTGAAAGTGAGATTTGAGACATCTAGCTGGTTGCTTACTACCAGCAGTGATCAGCAAAACCAAATCCACTTTCTTTTTAAACGCAGAGACATTTTATTTTCCCTGATTGGTATTCAAGTCAATAAAAAAGCACAGTCTTTTTTTTTTTATGTTTGTACTTTATTTATTGCTATAAAATTTGAACACTAAAATATCAAGATAAATGGTTCTCATAGTTACAACCATTAATTTCCAGTCCTACTCTCATTCACAATGTCTGCTTTTTTTTCCTTCCATCAGATGCTTCCAGTACAAATCAAACCTGAGGATTTGAATAGGCTCCATTTAGTCTCTCTTCTGAAGGCCCAACTCACATAATCCTGATTTCTTTGCCTCTTAAGGTAAGGCTTATATAAGCACTTTGCACAAAGACATATGCCATTCAGCCTGAAATCAGTGCACAGTGATTCACTTCCCAATATTACCTCAGGGTTTCAGCAAGTCCTTTGGTTCTCATACTAAGACCACAGTGAATTTCCTTCTAGCTCCATGCTCTGAATTTCAGATCTAAGGGGAAAAGGCTATTAAAGGAAGATAATAGAAAAAAGGGAAGCAACTATATGTAAGAATTTTGAGATATTTGTTAGAAACTTCTCATTCTTTATTTTAGCTGTCTAAATAATATGCCAGAATTTTATTATAAACTGGAAGATTCAAAAATATTTTTAAGTTCAGTAAATTTACTTTCAAAATACATTTAACATGGCTATTTAAGCCTAAAAATCATCTTTGGCAAAGGACATCAGATTTTCTCATTTATATTAATTCTTACTGAAAGAGTTGGAAATTTTTCTCCAGCATGGTATTTTCATTTCTAAGTCCAAAAGCTATGATTGACTTATTACTATATTAAAAATTCTGGAATTGTCTTTAATGTAGCAGGTAGACAATGATATGGCAAAAACGTATGAACACAAGACTGTCATTTACTGATGTTCAATGTTACATTTCTTGTGTGTGCCTACAATTTTTAAATCCTGTAGTTCTTAAAATTATAGGTATGAAAACCACAAGCTAAATCAAATCAGAGAAAAACAATAACTGTGAAATCAGTTTCTTTTGCTTTGACTATCTTGTTTCTACTGATGTTGGAAATGGAAAAAGTTGTAGTGGTTTTATAAATGATAGAGTAGCCTTGATCTTAGAAACAGGAGATTTTAAAGCGTCTCTTCTTAGAGAAAAATAATTTTATTTTTACCTTCTCATGTGAGTGGACTTTACCATAGAGCATATTAGCAATCAGAGTACTTACAGAAACTCTACACATTTTAATTGCATGGTTATTCATAAAGATGATTTTGATAATCATATATATTTCATACAATTGGCTATTTCCTGTCTTCTCTGTATTTTCAGAAACAACTGTTTTTAACATATTATATGACATAGCACAGTATTACATTATAGGTAGTGTATGGATTTCTAGGGGTAAAAAAAAATGTATGAGGAAAAGATAAATTAAAACATTGCTAAGTGACACCAAAGGGAATAATTTTGCTTTAAACAAGTATACCAAGTGAATATGTAGAATATTTCCATAATTTAGACTAACACTTTCCTATTTCTTAGAAAATAATTCAACCATATATTAGATCGAGTAATTTAATATCATGAACATTTCAGAATGGGCAATTCTCTTGCCAGCTTTCTGAGCTGTGTTCTAACAATGGCAGGTACCCTTGTTGCTTACCATGTAAGACTAAATATGCAAATATTCTCTGTGCTATGGTGCTTTAGGGCAACTGGAGACTTGCCATTTGTGCTATTATGATAAAAGCCGAAGCCAATTTCCTCCAAACCATGTTTTTTGAGATAGAGAACATTAACCAGGAGCAGTCAAAATGACAAGGCAGTAAGTATATGAACAGAATGAACATCCAGCAAAGAAGTTTAAAGGAATATGACTGCAATAAAAACTGGTAAAAACTGCCCAGTGATTTAGGTGGTGGACTATCTTCAAGTTTTAAACACTTTGAGAGAGGGTGTGTGAATTACTGTTCCAATTCTGTGGTATTTTTTGAGAGAAATAGGAATATGACTAGACTGCATTTGCTCTTGAAATACTTTCAAATCTGGTCTGGCTGAAATAAAAATGGCATGAAAATGTCAGCTGAGCCTTTGAAGATTTAGGTTATGCTGCTCTGAGATTTAGGTGATGGCAGATATCAGAGACCTAAGCAGTTCATTTCATGCTCTGATTTCATCTTCAAGGGAAACTATTTTAGATGTAACTCATAAGAAGAAGAATTAAGAACCCTTCTCCTAATAACCATGCTGTCAAAGACCAACTTAAGTGGAAATGCTTAATTAGGATTTCTAAGGGAAGAAGATTTTAGGGAAACAGTTCAAAAATAGAACTCAAGTCCAAATCCACAATGCATTCATTTTAGTTCTTCTTTAGTTCATTCATCCAATACACATTCTGCTATTGTTGTTTGCTTTAGTATAACTGGCACATTTAAACAAAGACATTATCTTGAACTCTAACCAATTTTGGAGTTGTAGCAAGATGAACTTTTCACTTATTGTTATTACTAATTTATAGCAAAGAAGACTAATAGAAGTGACTAATAACACTGGATGAGGAGTTTGCCAAAAAACAAATTATTATTACTTAGACCCCCTTTCACCTTTTGGGTCTCTCACTAGCAAATAAAAATTCCAGGTTCAGAGAATAATGAGAGTTGAAGAATGAGTAGCTCATGGATATGAGGACTATGTTCCTATCCTGTCACTCAGGCTTACATGGAAAGTAGTGGGACAAAATACAGTAATTTTTCAAACAGTACCTATACAGCAAAATAAGAAGGTACCAAGATGTTAGAAGAGTTATGTAGAGTTGACATTGAAAATGGCTATTTGGTGTTTGGTATATGAAAAATTTCAAACTAATAAGTTAGATTTCTTGTTACTTTTTTTTTTAACATCTTTATTGGAGTATAATTGCTTTACAATGGTGTGTTAGTTTCTGCTTTATAACAAAGTGAATCAGTTATACATATACATATATCCCGATATCTCTTCCCTCTTGCATCTCCCTCCCTCCAACCCTCCCTATCCCACCCCTCTAGGTGGTAACAAAGCACCGAGCTGATCTCCCTGTGCTATGCGGCTGCTTCCCCCTAGCTATCTATTTTACATTTCGTAGTGTGTATATGTCCATGCCACTCTCTCACTTCATCCCAGCTTCCCCTCCCCCCGCCCCCCCTGCCAGTGTCCTCGAGTTTGTTCTTTACGTCTGTGTCTTTATTCCTGTCCTGCCCCTAGGTTCATCAGAACCATTTATTTTTTTAGATTCCATATGTATGTGTTAGCCTACGGTATTTGTTTTTCTCTTTCTGACTTACTTCACTCTGTATGACAGACTCTAGGTCCATCCACCTCACTACAAATAACTCAATTTCATTTCTTTTTATGGCTGAGTAATATTCCATTGTATATATGTGCCACATCTTTTTTATCCATTCATCTGTCGATGGACACTTAGGTTGCTTCCATATTCTGGCTACTGTAAATAGTGCTGCAATGAACATAGTGGTACGTGACTCTTTTTGAATTATGGTTTTCTCTGGGTTTATGCCCAGTAGTGGGATTGCTGGGTCGTATGGTACTTCTATTTTTAGTTTTATAAGGAACCTCCATACTATTCTCCATAGTGGCTGTATCAACTTACATTCCCACCAACAGTGCAAGAGTGTTCCCTTATCTCCACACCCTCGCCAGCATTTATTCTTTGTAGACTTTTTGATGATGGCCATTCTGACTGGTGTGAGATGATATCTCATTGTAGTTTTGGTTTGCATTTCTCTAATGAATAATGATGTTGAGCATTCTTTCACGTGTTTGTTGGCAATCTGTATACCTTCTTTGGAGAAATGTCTATTTAGGTCTTCCACCCATTTTTGGATTGGGTTGTTTGTTTTTTTGATATTGAGCTGCAGGAGCTACTTCTAAATTTTGGAGATTAATCCTTTATCAGTTCCTTCATTTGCAAATATTTTCTCCCATTCTGAGGGTTGTCTTTTTGTCTTCTTTATGGTTTCCTTTGCTGTGCAAAAGTTTTTAAGTTTCATTAGGTCCCATTTGTTTATTTTTGTTTTTATTTCCATTTCTCTAGAGGGGGATCAAAAAGGATCTTTCTGTGATTTATGTCATAGAGTGTTCTGCCTATGTTTTCCTCTAAGAGTTTTACAGTGTCTCCCTTACATTTAGGTCTTTAATCCATTTTGAGTTTATTTTTGTGTATGGTGTTAGTGAGTGTTCTAATTTCATTCTTTACATGTAGCTGTCCAGTTTTCCCAGCACCACTTATTGAAGAGGCTGTCTTTTCTCCATTGTATATTCTTGCCTCCTTTATCAAAGATAAGGTGACCATATGTGCGTGGGTTTATCTCTGGGCTTTCTATCCTGTTCCATTAATCTATATTTCTGTTTTTGTGCCAGGACCATACTGTCTTGATTACTGTAGCTTTGTAGTAAAGTCTGAAGTCAGGGAGCCTGATTCCTCCAGCTCCGTTTTTCTTTCTCAAGATTGCTTTGGCTATTCGGGGTATTTTGTGTTTCCATACAAACTGTGAAACTTTTTGCTCTAGTTCTGTGAAAAATGCCATTGGTAATTTGATAGGGATTGCACTGAATCTGTAGATTGCTTTGGGTAGTATAGTCATTTTCACAATCTTGATTCTTCCAGTCGAAGAACATGGTATATCTCTCCATCTATTTGTATCATCTTTAATTTCTTTCATCAGTGTCTTATAATTTTCTGCATGCAGGTCTTTTGTCTCCTTAGGTAGGTTTATTCCTAGGTCTTTTATTCCTTTTGTTGCAATGGTAAATGGGAGTATTTCCTTAATTTCTCTTTCAGATTTTTCATCATTAGTGTATAGGAATGCAAGAGATTTCTGTGCATTAATTTTGTATCCTGCTACTTTACCAAATTCGCTCTACTAGTTTTCTGGTAGCATCTTTAGGATTCTCTATGTATAGTATCATCTCATCTGCAAACAATGACAGCTTTACTTCTTCTTTTGCCATTTGGTTTCCTTTTATTTCTTTTTCTTCTCTGATTGCTGTGGCTAACACTTCCAAAACTATGTTGAATAATAGTGGTGAGAGTGGGCAACCTTGTCTTGTTCCTGATCTTAGTGGAAATGATTTCAGTTTTTCACCATTGTGGATGATGTTGGCTGTGGGTTTGTCATACATGGCCTTTATTATCTTGAGGAAAGTTCCCTCTATGCCTACTTTCTGGAGGGTTTTTATCATAAATGGGTGTTGAATATTGTCAACAGCTTTCTCTGCATCTATTGAAATGATCATATGGTTTTTCTCCTTCAATTTGTTAATATGGTGTATAATATGGATTGATTTGCATATATTGAAGAATCCTTGCATTCCTGGGATAAACCCCACTTGATCATGGTGTATGATCCTTTTAATGTGCTGTTGGATTCTGTTTGCTAGTATTTGTTGAGGATTTTTGCATCTATGTTCATCGGTAATATTGGCCTGTAGTTTTCTTTCTTTGTGACATCTTTGTCCCGTTTTGGTATCAGGGTGATGGAGGCCTCATAGAATGAGGTGGGGAGTGTTCCTCCCTCTGCTATGTTTTGGAAGAGTTTGAGAAGGATAGGTGTTAGTTCTTCTCTAAATGTTTGATAGAATTCGCCTATGAAGACATCTGGTCCTGGGCTTTTGTTTGTTGGAAGATTTTTTTTTTTTTTTTTTGTTGGAAGATTTTTAATCACAGTTTCAATTTCAGTGCTTGTGATTGGTCTGTTCATATTTTCTATTTATTCCTGGTTCAGTCTTGGAAGGTTGTGCATTTCTAAGAATTTGTCCATTTCTTCCAAGTTGCCCATTTTATTGGCATAGAGTTGCTTGTAGTAATCTCTCATAATCCTTTGTATTTCTGCAGTGTCAGTTTTTACTTCTCCTTTTTCATTTCTAATTTTATTGATTTGAGTCTTCTCCCTTTTTTTCTTGATGAGTCTGGTAATGGTTTATCAATTTTGTTTATCTCCTCAAAGAACCATCTTTTAGTTTTATTGATATTTACTATTGTTTCCTTCATTTATTTTTCATTCATTTCTGATCTGATCTCTATGATTTCTTTCCTTCTGCTAACTTTGGGTTGTTTTTTTTTGTTGTTGTTCTACTTTCTCTACGTGCTTTAGGTGTAAGGTTAGGTTGTTTATTTGAGATGATTCTTGTTTCTTAAGGTAAGATTGTGTTGCTATAAACTTCCCTCTTAGAACTGCTTTTGTTGCATCCCATAGGTTTTGGGTCGTCGTGTTTTCATTGTCATTTGTTTCCAGATATTTTTTGATTTCCTCTTTGATTTCCTCAGTGATCTCTTGGTTATTAAGTAGTGTAATGTTTAGCCTCAATGTGTTTGTATTTTTTACAGATTTTTTTTCCTGTAATTGATATCTAGTCTCATAGTGTTGTGGTCGGAAAAGATACTTGATATGATTTCAATTTTCTTAAATTTACCAAGGCTTGATTTGTGACCCAAGATATGATCTATCCTGGAGAATGTTCCATGAGCACTTGAGAAGAAAGTGTAATATGCTGTTTTCAGATGGAATGTCCTATAAATATCAATTAAATCTATCTATTCTATTGTGTCATTTAAAGCTTGTGTTTCCTTATTAATTTTCTGTCTGGATGATCTGTCCTTTGGTGTAAGTGAGCTGTTAAAGTCTCCCACTATTACTGTGTTACTGTCTATTTCCTCTTTTATAGCTGTTAACATTTGCCTTAAGTGTTGAGGTGCTCCTATGTTGGGTGCATATACATTTATAATTGTTGTATGTTCTTCTTGGATTGATCCCTTGATCATTATGTAATGTCCTTCTTTGTCTCTTGTAATAGTCTTTATTTTAAAGTCTATTTTGTCTGATATGAGAATTGCTACTCCAGCTTTCTTTTGATTTCCATTTGCATGGAATATCTTTTTCCATCCCCTCACTTTCAGTCTGTATGTGTCCCTAGGTCTGAAGTGGGTCTCTTGTAGGCAGCATATATATGGGTCTTTTTTTTGTATCCATTCAGCCAGTCTCTGTCTTTTGTTTGGAGCATTTAATCCATTTACATTTAAGGTAATTATCGATATGTATGTTCCTATTACCATTTTCTTAATTGTTTTGGGGTTGTTTTTGTAGGCCTTTTCTTTCTCTTGTGTTTCCTGCCTAGAGAAGTTCCTTTAGCATTTATCGTAAAGCTGGTTTGGTGGTGCTGAATTCTCTTAGCTTTTGCTTGTCTGTAAAGGTTTTATTTTCTCCGTCAAATCTGAATGAGATCCTTGCTGGGTAGAGGAATTTTGGTTGTAGGTTTTTCCCTTTCATCACTTTAAATATGTCCTGACACTCCCATCTAGCTTGTGGAGTTTCTGCTGAAAGATCAGCTGTTAACCTTATGGGGATTCCCTTGTATGTTATTTGTTGTTTTTCCCTTGCTGCTTTTAATATTTTTTCTTTGTATTTAATTTTTGATAGCTTGATTAATATGTGTTTTGGCCCGTTTCTCCTTGGATTTTCCTGTATGGGACTCTGTGCTTCCTGGACTTGATTAACTATTTCCTTTCCCATATTAGGGAAGTTTTCAACTATAATCTCTTCAAATATTTTCTCAGCCCCTTTCTTTTTCTCTTTTTCTTCTGAGACCTTTATAATTCGAATGTTCGTGTGTTTAATGTTGTCCCAGATGTCTCTGAGAATGTCTTCAATTCTTTCATTCTTTTTTCTTTATTCTGCTCTGCAGTAGTTATTTCCACTATTTTACTTTCCAGATCACTTCTCTGTTCTTCTGCCTCAGTTATTCTGCTATTGATCCCTTCTATAGAATTTTTAATTTCATTTATTGTGCTGTTCATCACTGTTTGTTTGCTCTTTAGTTCTTCTAGGTCCTTGTTAAACGTTTTTTGTATTTTCTCCATTCTGTTTCCAAGATTTTACATCATCTTTACTATCATTATTCTGAATTCTTTTTCAGGTAGACTGCCTATTTCCTCTTCATTTGTTTGGTCTGGTGGGTTTTTACCCTGCTCCTTCATCTGCTGTGTGTTTGTTTTTCTTCTCATTTTGCTTAACTTACTGTGTTTGGGGTCTCCTTTTTGCAGACTGCAGGTTCTTAGTTCCTGTTGTTTTTGGTGTCTGCCCCTAGTGGCTAAGGTTGTTTCAGTGGGTTGTGTAGGCTTCCTGGTGGAGGGGACTAGTTCCTGAATTCTGGTGGATGAGCTTGGATCTTGTCTTTCTGGTGGGCAGGTCCACATCTGGTGGTGTGTTTTTGGGGTGTTTGTGACCTTATTATGATTTTAGGCAGCCTCTCTGCTAATGGGTGGGGTTGTGTTCCTGTCTTGCTAGTTATTTGGCATAGGGTGTCCAGCACTGTAGCTTGCTGGTCATTGAGTGGAGCTGGGTCTTGGAGTTGAGATGGAGATCTCTGAGAGATTTTCGCCATTTGATATAACGTGGAGCTGGGAGGTCTCTGGTGGACCAATGTCCTGAACTCGGCTCTCCCACCTCAGAGGCATAGCCCTGACGCCTGGCTGGAGCACCAAGAGCCTGTCAGCCACATGGCTCAGAATAAAAGAGAGAAAAAAAGAAAGAAAGAAAGAAGAGAAAATAAAATGAAATAAAATAAAATGAGATAAAATAAAGTTATTAAAATAAAAAATAATTATTTAAAAATTTTTTAAAGTAATAAAAAAAAAAGGAAGAAAGAAAGAAGAGAGCAACCAAACCAGAAAATAAATCCACTAATGATAACAAGCACTAAAAACTATACTAAAAAAAAAAAAAAAAAACCGGACAGACAGAATCCTAGCACAAATGGTAAAAGCAAAGTTATACAGACAAAATCACACACAGAAGCATATACATACACACTCACAAAAGGAGAAAAAGGGAAAAATATATATATATCATTGCTCCCAAAGTCCACCTCCTCAATTTGGGATGATTCGTTGCCTATTCAGGTATTCCACAGATGCAGGTTACATCAAGTTGATTGTGGAGATTGAATCTGCTGCTCCTGAGGCTGCTGGGAGAGATTTCCCTTTCTCTTCTTTGTTCACACAGCTCCTGGGGTTCCACTTTGGATTTGGCCCCACCTCTGTGTGTAGGTCGCCTGAGGATGTCTGTTCTTCACTCAGACAGGACAGGGTTAAAGGAGCAGCTGATTAGGGGGCTCTGGCTCACTCAGGCGGGGGGAGGGAGGGGTACAGATGTGGGGTGAGCCTGCGGTGGCAGAGGCCAACATGACGTTGCAGGAGCCTGAGGCGCGCCGTGCGTTCTTCCGGGGACGTTGTCCCTGGATCACGGGACCCTGGCAGTGGCGGGCTGCACAGGCTCCCAGGAGGGGTGGTGTGAAGAGTGACCTATGCTCACACACAGGCTTTTGGTGGCGGCAGCAGCAGCCTTAGCGTCCCATGCCTGTCTCTGGGGTCCGTGGTGATAGCCGCGGCTCGCGCCCGTCTCTGGAGCTCCTTTAAGCAGCGCTCTTAATCCCCTCTCCTCACGCACCAGGAAACAAAGAGGCAAGAACAAGTCTCTTGCCTCTTTGGTAGGTCCAGACTTTTTCCCAGACTCCCTCCCGGCTAGCCATGGCGCACTAGCCCCCTTCAGGCTGTGTTCACGCAGCCAACCCCAGTCCTCTCCCTGCGATCCAACCGAAGCCCGAGCCTCAGCTTCCAGCCCCCACCCGCCCCGGCGGGTGAGCAGACAAGCCTCTCAGGCTGTTAAGTGCTGGTCGGGACCGATCCTCTGTGCGGGAATCTCTCCGCTTTGCCCTCCGCACCCCTGTGGCTGCACTCTCCTCCGTGGCTCTGAAGCTTCCCCCCTCCGCCACCTGCAGTCTCTGCCTGCGAAGGGCCATCCTAGTGTGTGGAAACCTTTCCTCCTTCACAGCTGCCTCCCAGAGGTGCAGGTCCCATCCCTATGCTTTTGTCTCTGTTTTTTCTTTTTTCTTTTACCCTACCCAGGTACGTGGGGAGTTTCTTGCCTTTTGGGAAGTCTGAGGTATTCTGACAGTGTTCAGTAGGTGTTCTGTAGGAGTTGTTCCACATGTAGATGTATTTCTGAGGTATTTGTGGGGAGGAAGGTGATCTCCACGTCTTACTCCTCCACCATCTTGAAGCTCCTCCCCCCTTGTTACTTTTTAAAATCCTCTTCTCTGTATGTAAGGTCCTCATCATCAAAGTTCTGCCTAAATGTCATATTTCAAGGAAGGCTCCTCAGATCCCCATAGTCCAGAACTATATTTACCTAAGCTCCTATAGTCTTTTATTTGTACCTCTTCCATAAAACTCTAACAATCTACCAAGTCCTGGAGCCATTTACATCTTTCTTTGAGTTCCTAGAGAGCAGAGACCATATCTTGCTATTATTTTATCCCCAGTATAGGGTTTGCACATATATCAATTTCTCAATAATTTTGCAGTAAATTAAAATATTTTGTACTTGTTCTTTTGCATAAAAGTAAATATACTTAGAAAACATAATAAATTCTATCCACAAACAATCAAATAAATATCTTCTAAGAATTTTTAAAAATCAGAATTAATCTAAAAACTTAGTCAACTAGAGAGAAAAATGTTTCAGCTCCAAAAATGAAGCATTAAGATCTAAAACGAAAAATAACCAAGTTTTCCAGTAACATGTTTAGAAAGTACATTTTAATGTATTTTCTTTTATTCTTTTCTGCTTTGCTTATTTTTAAAGAGTAGATATTATATTTTATCTTTTAGGTGGTAACGTAACATACATGTTTCCCATGCCACTAGATATTCTTCATAAATATCTTAACAGTAGCAGTCTAATCCATCCTATTGGTATAGAATAATTGACTTAGTTACACTTTTTGTTGACATTGAGTTTTACTTTTCCTATAGTAGATATTTTGAAGAAGAGTGCAACAGATATTGTTGTATTAAAAAGTTAAAAACATTATTTTAAATCTTAAATTATTAGAAATAGGACCTTCAATTTTTACACAAGCAGCAATTGATAGGATAACACTGAAGACCTAACAAGACAGAGAAACCATGGTTAAAATAGCAGGATGATTTAAAAAATATTTTTCAGTTATGTTTGCATTGCTGGAATTTTACCTGGAATTAAAAGAGACATGGAATAATGTCCAAAAAAGAAACACATCCTCAGCTAACATAAGAAGGGTATATATGCTGTAAGGCTAAGAAACCTACCTGTACACACCTTTCATACTTAGTACTTGAAGTGGAGTGGGAAACTGGAAAACAATTTATGATGCCTAAGAACGATACCCAATTAGAGCTTACACTAAAAAATTACTCAGTGTGGGAAAGACATTTAATAAGTGTTTAGTAGGGAACTGCACTGCTTCAGATTGTAGACTAGAGCCAAACTCATGGGGTCACATCACATTTCTTCCGCTGATTGGTTGTGTCATTTGAGGAAAGTTTTTTAACTGCTCTGAACCTATTATTTCAACTCCAAAGAGGGAAATAATAACTGCACTTATCATCTAATATTGTGCATAAAAAATAAGCTCATAACTATAATTTGAAATTTGTACAATTCTGTTCTAAGTATTTTATTTACAGTAATGTGTATATATGTGTATATACACGTGGTATATATCTATTTGTGAGTATACTGTATATATACTATACTATACTATTGTAAGTATATTATATATGAGATATATTACGTATATCATATATATATATATAATTTGGAGAAGCAGCATAGCTTAGTGTTTAAAAGTGTGGATTGTGGAGCTAGACTACCTGGGTTTGAAATCAGCTATCTAACTTATTGGCTGAATGTCTTTGGACAAGTTATTTAATTTCTTTGTGCCTTTATTTCGTCATTGGTAGAATGAGATGATAATAATACCTTCACATCATGTTTTGTTATAAAGGTTAAATAAGTTAATGTTTTTAAAGTGCCTAAAACATCTGTCACGTAAAAAGCTGTATATTCATTTGTTAAATTGATATAAGTAACACCAAAATATTATCAATAAGGAAGGTAAAGAGTGATATACAGAAATGATAAATCTCTGCTATCAATACCCCTCCTTTAAAAAAAAAAACCCCAATGCCTCAGAAATTAAAAGAGAAAATAGTAATAGTAGATGCACCACATGAGCATTGGTCTTCCTTTTTGTTTCTGTCACTTGAAATGTTGCCATAACTAAAGATTACGTACTTCAAACATGTAAGAAAATTGCCCAACATTTCAGAAAACTACAAGATAAACCCTGAAATGTAAAATATAATTACTCAGTTGGAATATGGCCAGCATTGTGGGGAAAGCAAAGTACCACTGTCACTATAGGAAGTAGAATTGGAAAACTCTTAATTCAGTGGTAGAAATGGAACTTAAACAGAATGACAAAGCAGGACAGCCAAGAAATATAAGGAACGTATGCCAAGTAAGGTATAAAGGAGAAAAAATGATACAAAGTGAAGCCCATAATTTGTATATAAATTAATTTGTCTTAGAAAATATGAAAAACATCACTGTGTTACAAAAGCAGTAAGTTGAGAGTATATCTCTTTTTTTTTGTAACCAATACTGACATTTCTGAGACTTCAGTATCCCATAAACATGGAATAGGTTATACTTTACTAAATGCAAACAGTTTTCTGTTAATTTAGCTTAGTATTTCCCAACCCAGCCATATTGACATTTTTGATTGGATAATTCTTTGTTGTGGAACACCATTTTGTGCAATGTAGGATATTTAGCAGCATACTTATTCTGTACCCACTAGATGCCACTAGAACCACCCTACTTACGACAAACAAAAATGTATTCTAGACTTGCCAAATGTCCCCTAGAGGAGAAAAACTACCCCCAGTTGAGAAACACTGCTTTAACCAATTAGAGAATGAAACAATCTCGGGTTTGAATGACAGCTGAGAAATCACATAGTTCAGTTCTTAACACATATTCTCCTTATTACTAGGTGAATCAGTGTTCATCTAGCACCCCCTTGAATTGTATCTGTGATTAAGAACTCACTTTCTCACCCTCAAATTTCACACCATCTATTGTTTAGTAGTTCTATCTTACATCCACTTCTCTGGGGAAAATTTTACCTTTTATATTTCTGTTTTATTTCTGTTAAGTCTTCTTATTCTTATGGGCGGAGGGGAATTCCTCTTTTTCCTTCCTGAATACTCAAATACTCCTATGTCATAGCTTTTAGCCTCTCCCAGCAGTGTGCCGGTAGAGACACTAGTAAACAAATTCTCCAGATTCAGTGTGAGCTGGGGAAAATAGACTCTGAAGTATGATGGTACTTTAATCTTCTTTGTTCCAAACTCTATATGGAACCTGAAATCATATGACCCTTTTCAGAAGCCTTATCAAACTGTTCAGTCATATCAAACTGGAAGACAAGAAAATACCCAATCATTTCCATTTGCTCTGCTACTGTATTTATTGCATGTACTCTGTGCTTGTAGAGCTCTTAAAAGAAACGGAGTTCCAGAGACAAACAATAATTTTATAATAACTAACAATCCTCATTTATACTTCCCTACAGAGGAGATAGTCAAAACATTTAACAGTTGGGAGGTCAGAAGCACTTATCAATCAAAAAAGATACCTCACCAGTGAAACTGGAATCCTGCCATAAAGAACCAGTAAACTCACCTCTGTACAAACCAACTAAATACCAGGCAACTCTCACAGGTGATTTTTTTAAAACTGATTTCAGGACTCTATATCAAGTTCCACTAATTTTCACTTACTCTTTCATTCTGTCCAGACTGTTTTGGATCTTGACCATTACTTAAGGTAAACAATGCAAACTAACTCTTTTAATGGTAACAGATAAAAACTTTATTTGACTTTGCTTAGAACGAGGAACCTGAAAGAAACACAAGTGAAGTGCTGGGGGTTCTATTAGTTAATATTGCACCATCAACTCCAGTCACATGGAAATGTATCATCCTTGTTCTTCTAACTCCAAACAAGACTGTAAACCTACTGTGTCGACTATGTGTTTTTCTTAATGATTTTCCTAAAACTCCGTCTCACACAGGGCTTCTCAGCAATCTTGGTATCTTCCAACTTTTACTATTCTTACTGTGATGTGAGGCGGTCTTTACCAGTCAGAGTTGTTCATGCTTATCACATTTATTCCTCAACTCATTTTTTTAAATCCTAAATCAGTTTATAGTGTCATAAAATTTAAACAAATTGTATGCCAGGCTTTTTCACAAAATTGATCAACATATTTTTTATAGACAAATTACCACACTGTCTGCTTGAGCAGCACAAATAATGAAATAACAATTAAATATAGAATTTATATGCTAAGTATTTTATTTTGTAATCTATAATCCTTTAAAGCATTTTATTACACTTTATATCCTTCCCCCTACAAAAGTTTGGGGATTTGATATGCCTACCATAAGTTATACTGAAAAAATTAGTAACATATAAATAGAAAACCAGATCACGGAGAAAAAATTTAAAAGATGAATACAAATTGCTAATCTGAAGGCTCCTAAAGCTACAAAAAAATTAGTTTTCTTTGTATTTCCAGTGCCCAGCTTAGTATCTGGTATCTAGAAATGATAAATAAATGTCTGCTATATAAAAAATGAGCAAAATAGTTCTTCATACTGGAAAAATTCATAGTATATCCAGGTTTTACTATAAATTTTATCACCTTGAATTTTCATATTTTAGGAAATAAATCCTTAGGAGTTTATTTAGGAACTATATTTTATAAAAATAATTTTTAGCAAAATGAATTATTAATGAAGTATGGATTTGTAAAACAAAGTATTAATGGATACTATTAATTTCTTTCAATGGTACTTAATATAATTAATTCTAATACTTTGATTAAAATCATAAACTCTTATAATTAAATTAAGGGAATTTTTTGCTATAGAAGATCTAGAGGATTGTTCTCCAAACATTGATTAAACAATCCAGTTTCTAACAATATATTTTGTTAGCGTTTAGAGACATTAAACAGAACCCACTTCATTACATTTCTACTAGAAAATTTTCTTTCTGTTTTTTCTCTAGAGTTTAAGCTTAATCTATCAACATATAACAATCTCTCTAGTTTTGTTCTCTGGAGAAGAACAGAGTAAGTTCTTATCCATGTTTGCCAAATCTAGTTTATGTTCAGAAATCCTGGGAGGTGGTGGTGGTGGATACATTTTAAAGATATATATTTTTTTTCCTTAAATCACATCCCCTGAGAATTCTGATATAGCAGACCTGACTTTAGAGCTCTGAAATGTGTATTTGTAAATGTCGTCTTGGTCATACTGATCATCAACCTGCACTGGCAACCACTGGTCCATGCTATCAACTTCGTATCTTAATGGTGAGACCAGTACATTAATTGGGAAGTACATTTGGTATTGAAATTAGAAAACAGAAGAGAAAACAGAGTTCATCCTAAGTATATGTAGACCATTTTGAAAAGAGTAGCAAGGCAGAGACTTCAATTGTGGAGATATCTTAAGAAATAGGTTTTCTTTTTTGCGGTAAGCCTATTGATGAGATCTTGCTTTCTGCAGAATAAGAGACTGAAGTGTAATTTTCAATAAAGTTGATTCAATTCAACATGTGAGATAAAACACATGGATTTTTATGACCTTATTAGAAACTCTGTAGGAAAGACCTTTTGGTGACTAAATCTATAGCTAGTTCCTGATGAAAACTTATTTGATAAATAAACCATTATGAAGTTGAATTGCAAAACTCCAGTGGCCTGCTGGAATTCCCTCTTTTGGAGTCTTGCCTGAGTCAGTTCACACTAAATTTTCTACAAGTATATTAAGTGAAGAATTTGGGTGCATATCACAGGGAATATCAAAGAGTATTTCTTACAACTAGGATGGAGAATTAATAAGTATAAGTCCTCCTTCTTTTCCTGACACCACCTGGCTTTACAAAAGCAGGCAAATTACCTTATTACACTTATGTTCTTTGTTTTTTTTTTTATCTGAAAAACAAAGGAATTAAAATAAATACATTCATTTATTGAGCATATTTTTTAAAGTTCTTACTATATTAAGCATTCAGATAGATATGAAAGGATTTACAAATAAGATAAAAATAGAGCCCCTAGACCAAGGAGAGTAGTAGAAATCAAATGTCATATACATCAATATTTACAATTCAGCATAAAAAGGAATATATGAAATAGGTGTGAAAAAATGCTGTGGAAGTTCTAAGAAGAAAGATAGTATTTTTGCCTTGGGTTCCAGAGAAGGTTTCTTTGTACTACCACTTGAGGAATAAATAAGATTATCACATGCAAAGTTGGGTGAGATACTTTATGAAGAGGGAAATTTCTGAACAAAGAGATAGAATAGAATATCATTTGTTTGGGGACAGACAGTTTGGGTAAGCTAAGGCTAGAGAGCAGTTACAACCACCTTCAGAGACTTAATATACTAAGGGAATCCATTAATGTATGGCAACTTTATTATCTGGTGTTGGGAGACAGTTCAGCAAAACTTTACTTTTTCCAACAAAAGTAAACATGGATTTAAAAGCATTGAGATGTTGATTGTTAATGGGAGGGAGGTTGTGTTAATAAAAGGTTAAGAATGGGTTTAAGAATTTTCAAGTACATCAGTGGTTTTCTGGTTTATTCTCTTGATTATTTTATTGACAAATAAAATCTTATCCAGAAACCATATAAAATATCAATAAATAAAAGTGCTGCTGCTCTGATTGAGAGAGAGAGGAGAAGGGTGGGACCCAGAACCCTGCAGGAGGAACAACCTGCTGGATTAGTAGGCACCCCTGAGGAATGTTATGTTTACTCAGAACACATATTGAAAACTCTGGGCAGAATGACTGGGAACAGGATGATGCTATGGACAGAAATCAGATCAGTAAGAGGAGCAAGTTGGGGATAGAAGTTAATAAATTTGCTGGTCACATTGAGGTACCAAATTAACATTCAATTATAAATGCCTAAGAGGAGATGGAGTGAGAGCTAAGGGGAGAAGTTGAGGTGAGGGATATCATTTGAAAGGGTTGCTGACATCCTAGTGAGAGATAATATTGCCAGAAAAGGTGCACAAAGAGAAGACAAATGGGCGAGGTCCAGGTCTTAGGGAATGCAGTAATTCAAGGTGTGGGAAGCAGAAAAGAAGCTGAGAGTGGAACAGGGAGAGAATAAGGGACGAAGCAGGCAAATGTCAGGTCACAGATGCTTGAATTACAGCTGATGATGCTTTTAGAAAATAAGGAATGGCATTTGGTTTGTTGGCTGGTTTTGTTTATTTGTAAGTTTTTGATAAAGGCATATTCAAAATTTATAACACTCTTTAAATATGATATGGATAGACACAAAATGGCTTGCTACAAAAAGAAATAACATGTATTTAGGAAACACAGTCTTGTTTACTAGATTAATTCATGAGCGAATGGAAACATTCCCTCTGGCTTGAATTTGATGCAAGGGAGTCAGGCTATACACCCACCAGTGAAGGCAAAGAGAAAAACCTTGAAAGCATAAAAAACAGAAAACAAAAATCCACCATTACCATCTTGATTTGTATTAGATTTATTGAAATCAGAAACTTTTTTTTTTTAGAACATGTGTCAAAAATTTTACTCAACTTACTGATGAGGGAACCAAAATGATGGCAATAGTGGTTCAAAGGAGGAGGCAAGGAATGCAGATTTATACTGTAAGTTGTTTAAAAGGAGCCAAAATGAATTTGCTAAGAAATTCAAAACTGGGCAATGTCCTACAGTCACTAAACCATAACTGTTTGGGGTTCTTTTTCTTTCCTTTTTTTTTTTTTTTAACATCTTTATTGGAGTATAATTGCTTTACAATGTTGTGTTAGTTTCTGCTGTATAACAAAGTGAATCAGCTATATGTATACATATAGCCCCATATCCCCTCCCTATGATTCTGTTGGGGAGTCCAAAATGTTATATGATATATTAAAGGAAATAAGATAAATTTATTAATGGCATTATTACCTGGAAAAATTACATCAAATATCTAACAAAAATATGTTTAAAATAATTTCCAAAGAAGGTCATGACTAACTACTGTAGAGAAGCAAAAAAAAAAATGAAGACTGAGAAATGACACCAGATTGGAAGATTAGATCAATGCTGATCACCAGGGCTGAATAATCTCCCAAAGCTTCTAATAGTTATAGGATTATTCCTGACTATATATTTATATATTGGCAATGTGAATATTTTTTTTAATATGTAAAATATGCATGCGCATCTGCCTCTACACACATACACGCACACATATACACACATACTCACAAATGCTAATTTCTATTCTAAATGGCATGTACATTGATCATCATTGTGTATATAATATTTTCTAATAAAGTTTTATGAATTTTAAGTGCTTTTCTGATGTTACACGTTACTAGAGTAGTGCCAATACTGCAGATCATGAAAAATACTGGGTAATTTATCTGCATTAGCTAAAGATTTAAAAACTGTGTTGATATTAACTCTTTGTATTCTTGATAATAAAACACTATGTCACCAGACTTATCAGGATGAGGATGAGATGTATGTCTTTCTAATATGGCATTCCTAAATTCTGTGTGGTAAGTTTGAAAATGCACTTGAATATTTCTAATGTCAAGAGTGACAGTGCTTCATTGCACATCAGTTCTCTGTTAGATCTTTTCTCCCACATTTGGAAATCATGCCATGTGATATTTTTTCAAAATTAGTTTTTGTGCCTGCCTTAATAGATCTTGTGCTTATAGAGTAAGTCATAGTCTTCTATATTATTCCATGTTCTCCTCCATGAATACTTAAACTGCTTTTTCTTAACGCAGTCTACTCATATTAAAACTATTATAACCAAATGTTTTTCATTTAATTCTCTTTCCAAAACAAATTAATACATAAAAGGGACCATAGAGAAGCTCTAGAAAAGAGAATTAAAATTATCAAAAGAAACAGCATATGAAAAGAATTATATAGAAAATACAGATAAATATCCCATATCATAAAAGTTCTAGAAATAACTAACTTACTTGAATGTAAAAATATAAGAATGAAAGGTAGCTTAATGTTATTGACCTAAATTAGTCCTAAGTTTTACTGATCAGTTAGAGTATTTAAAGATATTTCAGAATAAAAATGCTTTTCCTTGGAACTAATTTCACTTTCCTCCATGGCAACAACAAGTTCTCCCTGAGGCAGCGTCTCCTCATCTTGCCTCAGCTCCACCAACCATGCAAAGTGTGTGAATGCACTTGGCAACCTCCCAGCTTCACTCCTGGGGATTTTGTATACTTGGCTATAGGTGGTTGTGTTTGTGATATTGAACTTAATATATTGAGAATGCATTTTAGAATTGTAATTTTCAAAATATAAGCAAATACAATCAAAAGATAAATGTGTTTTACTGTATACTACATCTATGACAAAAACACAGCAGCTGCACTGCAAGTAGAGATGTAATGCAAGGTGTGTACCATTAGAAAGAAAAATGTATTAAGTACTAATGAAGTCCTCCAGTATAGGCTAGAAAATTAAAGATGGCTGAGTTGATATTACATTTAATGATACACTTTTTCCTAAATTTTTATTGGAGTATAGTTGATTTACAATGTTGTGTTAGTTTCTGCTGTACAGCAGTGTGAATCACTTATGTATATATACATATATCCGCCCTTTTTTAGATTCCTTTCCCATATAGGTCATTACAGAGTATTGAGTAGAGTTCCCTGTGCTATACAGTAGGTCCTTATTAGTTATCTATTTTATATATAGTACTGTGTATATGCCAATCCCAACCTCCCAATTTATCCCTCCCCCCCTAATTTTCTTCATTATGTGATGCTAATGGAGGTGAAGCATGAAAAGACAACTAGGGAATCATGGGAAATAAAGAGTTTTTGATGAAGTTAACCCATCCCAATATTATGTGTCCTTCTACAGGTACTGAGTTATTTCTTCAAAACCTGTGATTTTGCAAATACTTCATGTCCCTCAGCCTCTGATGTTCAGCCTTCATTCTGTGGCCTGCCTCTCCTACTCAGTCTTCAAAGCATGGTTCAATTATCCCATTCTCTGAAAAACAGTTTCTGATCATGTCCTATCTACGTTTTACTGAAATAGCAATGACCTACAACCTAGCTCTTATCCTTGCACTTGACTCTTTTATAGCATCTGTCACGTGTGTCATAATTACCCATGTATCTCCTGTTCTAAACACTGAGTACCTTAGGAGTAAGAGAAGGGTCTTTATGGAAAACAACCAGCCAAGCTCTTGGAGTATATGATAGGGGCTCAGTAAATGCTCACTGAATTATTGAAATGGATTGTCATTAATTATTCACTGGATCTCAGTTTCTCATCTGAGCATGATGTGACTGTCCTAGTTGATATCTAAAGTGCTTCCTAACTCTAAAATATAGACCAGTTGTATGAAATTCTGACCCCAGTATCTCCATTAACACTATTGACCACCGTTTCTGAAAATTTTATCATTTTGCTCTGAGACCACTCTTCTTTTTTGTCTCTCAAAAGGGATCCTTCTCTTGATTTTTCATATTGAATTCCAGTATCCAATTAAAAAAAAAAACTTAATTTGCAGTTGCTTCCTGCTCTCTCCCCATCTTTCAATCACCAATTCTTTATCCATTATTTCAAAGCCTATATCCCCAGTCCTCAATACACATTGTCAGTGAGAAGCTATGTTTCTGAAGAGCAGTTTTTGAATTCTGGCCTGCTTTTGAATTCTGACTGTAAATAGGAATACTGTTTAGTGTCCAACTCAGGGTCGTTGTGAATATTAAATGAGATCTTACACATAAAGTGCATAGCATGGGCCCTGGTATACGATAAGCATTTAAGAAAAGAATAAGAATGTCTGCATAAGGTACATATTCAATAAATGCTTGTACCTTGTATGTACTTTGAAAACCACGGTAGTTTTAGATAGAACCCACAGTTGTGAATGAAGTTTAGTGTTATTTATAGTTGCGGCAGTTGAGTTTGGAAATAATCTTAGGCAATCCCTTCACCTTTCTTAATGTTTCTTAAAAAGGCCCCAGATTAATGGTTCAGCCCAAGTAATCTGGTAAAAGAAAAAAAAAGTCTATCAGCTGACTTGGTTTATTTAGGATCATCTAAAGCCCATTTTAGAAAGGAAGCACTATTTGTGTGACTTCATCTCAAGAGACAGTCTATTCATAAAGATACTTTCTTAAACTGATAGTAATTCAGGTAGCTAGAATTTCAGCATAATAGTATGAATTCAGTGGAGATAGGCATTATTGGTTTTTTTAAGTCTTGAAGATTAATAGTTGATAGGAATGCTATAATATCTCAGATCTAAGGCAGAATTTCTTTATTTCACTTAAGATTCATTTTTGGCATAATCAGTATTTTTTAAATGAAAGTTTATTAACCCACTATCATGGCAAATAAGAAGATGTGATAAAAATACCACCCTGAAAAAGACTTCCAAATCCTTTAAAGCTACATCTTCCCTTTTTATTAAAAAATCTTATGAAGGAATTATACTAAATATATTTTAATCTATCATTTCAGAAATATATTTCAATGTATCATTTTAGAAATGGCAAGAGAACTTATAACTTAATCCATTACACCAGCACAGGCTAAACTTTCCCAAAATTTGAACATGAAAAACTATGTTTTGTCAAACACAAAATACAATAAAAACATCCCATAGAGTTAAGCACTAGAGGATAATGTCTATTCAGTTCAGGTTTTCACTTCCATTTCTAAAAACATGCTCCATCCCTCCCTACGACTATAGTACTTCTTTTCCATGCTGTCAAACATAGAGGCAGATATAGTATAGCCTTAATGTTTCAGAACTTTTATAATAAAATATTTTATATTAGACATTTTTTTCCCACAACATCATTAAATTTGCTTCAGAATTGCTATGGGCTTAATACAAATTTAGAAAGCAAAAGGAAAACATATTACTCCATGTACTGTTCCATCAACTGTCAACTATGGGCAAGAAAACTAATGGCAAAATGCCTTTTTCTTTTCAAACCAAGCTCAGTTCACTCAGAAAACACATTCTGACTCTCTCAATACTTGAAACTTTTCTTTTTATATATTTATTGGAATGCTTATTTAAATTTATTTTGAATTATGAAAATCTCAATAAGATAAGACTAATGTTTGCCATCAGGTGTTCCAAAGAACAATAGTTAAGAGGGATGTTAATAGATAACTATTTAAAAAACAAACAAAAACAAATGTTTCATGTTCAAAAAGGTTTTGGAAACTCTGGGTCAAACAAAATAAGATAGGTTTGTTTACTGCAAAATATGCAGAGACTTAAAATGGTAATTTGTATTATGAGTCTCCAAGTTATAAAAAGCAGTGTTTCTCAAGAAAAGATAATGGAAGCTTTTTTCTTTTTAGCTAGTTTCCATTTACTTGTTCATGAATCAAATAACTACTGATTTGAGTGTTTACTATACTTTCTCTTTTCTGCAGCTTACATTCTTACATGGTAGAGAGACAGAAACAGATACACAAATTGTGTTAAATGTTGAGTGAAGGGCAGATGATATAATGGAGAAGGAGGAAAAAAGTCACATAGGATCTCTATGGAGATACGACATTTGAGTTGAGAAAGAAAATTCTAGCCAGAGGAAGCAGAGGCAAGAAAGGGTTAAGTGCATCTGTGTTGTAGAAGTAGAATGGAGAATACTACAGCTAGAGAAGAACTGCACACAGGGAGTAAGTGATGAGGTTGGAGAAGGACACAGACAGATCATTTAAGACACTGTAGGTCATAGTAAGATGTTTAAATTTTATTATAAAAGTGACACAGTGAGACTTCTCTGGTGGTCCAGTGATTAAGACTCTGTGCTTCCACTGAACGGGGTGCAGGTTCGATTCCTGGTCAGGGAAGTAAGGTGATCAGGGAACTAAGATCCCGCATTCTGGGCGGTGTGGCCAGTAAATAAATAAATAATAAAAGCAACACAAAGCAAATGGCTAGTGATGGTAATAGATGGTAATGAATGTAAGCTCTATGAGGGCAGATACGTGCAGCTAGCCACAGAGCCTAGAAGGGTATCTAGCCCATAGTACACACTACTGTAATGTTTCTTGAATTAAGACCCAGAAAGTGATGATTCTTAGCTAGAAAACAGAGATTTAATATAAAACAAAAACAGGAATATCCAATTTGGCAATGGTTTATCACTTATGAATAATTCATATGAACTATTAAAATTTAAAAAGAGATGTAGAAAATGGTTTTAGTGAGAGCTCATTCTGAATATATTTGTACAGTTTATAAATGACTTTAGTCCTGGATTTATAAAATTATTAAGGGTCTACAGAGGTTGCTTTTATTTTTCAGATTTATTTCACTGCACTTTATTGGTGAGTTAAATCTTATGATGCATTTCTACATACTTGGAGAGTCTCAAAATTCTTAGGATATTTACTTTGTATATGACAAAAGTCTACTCCATTTGCAGATGGGTAATCTGTAAGTAAATGAGAGATTCTCAAGAATACAAACCATCCCTAAAACAGAATTTCTTAGGAAAAATATGTTTTATTTTAAGTAAACTTTTCTAAGTTACCTCAAGTTATAATAGCATCCTTTATATCAACTACATAGTTTCCTGTAAAATATTTTTGTAAATATACATATTTATATGGAAATTTTCATGCAGGTACTTTACTGTGTAAATATGTAAAATGGAGGTAGAGAAAATATCTAATTGCACATTAATACCCTTCCATATTTGGTGTAAACATCTTTAGCTAAAATTACAATATAATCACAGGTACATAAATGTTTAGTTTACCAATTATAGCATAATTATTATCATGTTTACAATGAAAGTGATATATGAAAAGATATTTTCAATAGTCTCAGAATCATGAATCTGCTTTTCTTATTAATTATAGCTAATTCCAAAGGTTGATTACAAACACAATTTTAACTCCTAACTTCATATACTTAATGTTTATTCAAAAGGCACTATAATTTTTTTTAACCAATAGGAAATATAGGTTTAGGGAAAACATTTAAGTGTTTGAAGAGGGAAAATGAATATTTATTTTTTATGCATACTATAGTTTTGGTAGATAAAGATCATCTCAATTGTGCTAATTTCTAACCACCACCATCTGCCTTTTAAAGAAAATTTTAGATTTAAAATTATATAATTTTTGACCATGTTAGACTTAAATAGTTTAACTTTAGGATTAGTGCTGATCCACAATGAGGTCAGGAATATAAACTGTAATTATCACTTTTAATTACCTGAAATTTTTTTTCAAGAACTGAGATAAACAATAAGGTTGCCATATTCACCGAATTCAGAAGGGCCATTATAAAGTCAAGATCCTAGACCATTATTGAAGTAAGCATGAGCTAAATGACATAAAATTTTAATCCCAAAATATTTGAGTTTCATCTAGATATCCTTATAGTTTCACTTGGTAGGAAACATCAGGTAGGTCTTTTATCTACCAATATTGCTTAAGTACTTTTTATAGCTAGTCATGTCATTTGAACACAGGAGACAATTTTAACATTGATGGATCCTGAATGTGGATGATGTATAAAGTCTTGGAAATAGGGATAGTAATCCCTATTCCCAAAGGTTGTTGTGAAGTTTAAATTAAAATAAAATATATTATGTGTGTTAATGTACTTTGCATATTCTAGATGCTCAATTTATTTCTTCCTATTATTAAATGAAACAACTAACTAATAGGACCTAGGACCTTCTCAAATAGTTGCTTGAGTATAGAACAGATATACCTCCTTCAAAGTCCTTCAGTGATGCTTCCTATGGAATCATTCCTGGGAAGAAAGAAATTCTTCTAGAGTTGCTAGTACCTACTCTCCAGTAGATAGCATCTATTCTTTTATATACATACATACATACATACATATACAAGCACACACATATAATATATCCATATATCCATTATATCCATATATACACACACACAGACACACAGACACTTATATATATTTGATATCATTTGCCAGAGATCTTGAAAACACCAGTAGGTGACTCTGCCCACTTCTGGGATGACGGTGTAATAATTAACCAATACCATTCTGTTGATTACTGAGTTGACTTTTGAAGATACTCCTGTGCCCCAAAATTTGAGTGCCTCAAACTGCAGAGTGAAGCAAAGAATCCAAATAAAAACCCCAGAGCAAAAATCATTCTTCCTTCTGTAGAGAAACTCCAAAGAAATTTTTTTAAAGTAATTGCCTTTAAAGATAAATAATCATCTTAAAGATCAATTACTGGTAGAAATGATTAAGTGTATTTATTATGTGTTATTAAAATTAGAAATGTTAACTCTGTGTCTATTTTAACAAATAAACACATTCTAGAGTGAGTGTAATCAGGGAGAAGTAAAATTGGAGAGTGAGTAGGGTAAAGGCTTTTATTTTAAAAAATGAAGTACCTTTTAGGAATTTTAAGTACTTAGTGATAGAAGGACAGATAAGACAGTGCTGTGAAGTTTCTTCCAACCCCAATAATTCTGCCTTTGGAACTTATTCTGAATAAAATAAACAGTATTAATAAACTGAATGAAACCATTTGGAAAGAAAGTCACATTCTGAAATAAAACATACACTGGACCTGAAAATATGGAATAACAATGACCTCTTATGATGAATAAGAATTTTTTTGAGAAGACTGATACAGGAGAATTCAGTAAATACATTTAGACATTACAATCCCTTTTTAAACAAAATAGGAAATGGAAGAAAATCACTTTGGGAAACATGGTTATATCTAAAAAGTAAACAAGTAAAGATATCCTCCTTCCAGGAAATATAAAACTAAATGCCTTGCCACAAATTACTATAGTTATACAAATTCAAGCTGAATAAATAAATAAAAACAATACTAAGTACCTTGATCAATGTTTTCCCCAAGGTCAGAAATGGGACAATAAATATTTTGACAGTCAATAAACTGATGGATGGGGAATTATTACAATTTTAAACAACTTCTTTAGAAAAAAAAATTTGAAAAAATCAAATAGCTGTGTCTTTCACATTGGGAAAATCACAGTTAAAATATTAGACATTAATTCTGAAGGGCTCATAGGTTTTACCTTTCAGATGAACATAAGCTGTAGGTAGTATGGATGGCAGGCTTTTGTTTTCATACAGGTCCATACATTCACTCCTCTTCATTAAGGGAAAACAGGATATAGATAAGGATTGGTTTTGGATACCCAAATTATCTCCATCTGCATCTTGATTTTCCTCTATGAAAATCCAATTACAATATTCTATTTGAATAACATATTCAAAATAATTAACAATAGTTGTGCTACAACCCCATGTGCTCAGAAAAAAAGGCCATCTGTAGTTATCTATTATGGCCAAATAGATACTATAATAACTGAATATCAGCTTTTCTTCTACTAAAATATAGAAGTAAATTATTACCACAGCTTATGTCACTTCCAGAGGGGTTTCCAGGTTCATGTATTTAACTTCCTTCTGAGTATCACAATTTGATTTTCCAACATGCCAACACGTACCAAACATGCACATAACTTAATGCATATCTAATCCACAAAACCTTATTCTCCTATTCCTGTGATTTTTATTTAGAGAATAACACTACCATCCAACCCGATTAGAAATTTAAACCATTGAACAGATCAGAAGCCAAGGAATCATTCTTGGTATTCCAGGGATAGGGATGGGGAGGCAAGGCACAAGTAGAGAGGAGAAGCTGCAGAAATTTTCTAGAGGCAGTTCACTGAGGATTTGTAAACCATCTTAAAGTTTTTTGAACTTTATTCTAAGCATAATGGATAGCACTGTGATTTTAAGACTACAGGATAAGGTAAGCTAAGATCTAGTTTTGCGTTCTGAATTTTTCAACATTATTCAGTGTTGCTGATTTGTAAGTTGTTTCAGTATCCAAACGTTATTTTCAATCTATTTTTTCTAGATACGATCATTGCTATTTTTATATGATGAATTCCATTTCATCCTATTTTGCACATATTTGTAACTTTCTTATATACAATTTCATTCTGTGCTCTCCATGGGCTTTGAAATACCTTCGTTTTACCAATGACTAAACATTTTGTGGACTCTCCATCTACCTGTTCTCCTAGCTTTAAAATATTAAATGGCATAAAGCATATCATCTTTTCCTTCAGTATGTTAATTCCCATATGTTTATTACTTTCAAGCAAGCTTTTCAACACATTAGATTCACAGAACAATCATAATCATCAGTGTAATTTTAACAGATATATATGAAATATTTCAGTGAATTTTTTCTTATGTATGCATCATAGTATATTTACATAATATAAAAAAGCATTTCATATATGATTAGTATTTCTTTATAGGGTAATGCTTTCAATAAATTTTAAAACTTCACCTTGCTTGTTTGAAATGTAAGGCCAAGCAGTATTGTCTTCTTTTTTTTTTCATTATTTTTTTTAACATCTGTATTGGAGTATAATGGCTTTACATTGTTGTGTTACTTGCTGCTGTATAACAAAGTGAATCAGCTATACGTATACGTATATCCCCATATCCCCTCCCTCTTGCGTCTCCCTGCCATCCTCCCTATCCCACCCCTCTAGGTGATCACAAAGCACCAAGCTGACCTCCCTGTGCCATGTGGCTGCTTCCCACTAGCTATCTATTTTACATTTGGTAGTGTATATATGTCCATGCCACTGTCTCACTTCTTCCCAGCTTACCCTTCCCCCTCTCCGTGTCCTCAAGTCCATTCTCTACCTCTGTGTCTTTATTCCTATCCTTCCCCAAGGTTCTTCAGAACCTTTTTTTTTTTTTGATTCCATATATGTGTGTTAACATACGGTATTTGTTTTTCTCTTTCTGACTTACTTCACTCTGTATGACAGATTCTAGGTCCATCCACCTCACTACAAAAAACTCAATTTCATTTCTTTTTATGTCTGAGTAATATTCCATTGTATATATGTGCCACATCTTCTTTAGCCATTCATCTGCCGATGGACACTTAGGTAGCTTCCTGGCTATTATAAATAGTGCTGCAATGAACATTGGGGTACATGAGTCTTTTTCAGTTATGGTTCTCTCAGGGTATATGCCCAGTAGTGGGATTGCTGGGTCATATGATAGTTCTATTTTTAGGTTTTTAAGGAACCTCCATACTGTTCTCATAGTGGCTGTATCAATTTACATTCCCACCAACAGTGTAGGAGGGTTCCCTTTACTCCACACCCTCTCCAGCATTTATTGTTTGTGGATTTTTTGATGATGGCCATTCTGACTGGTGTGAGGTGATACCTCATTGTAGTTTTGATTTGCATTTCTCTAATGATCAGTGATGTTGAGCATCCTTTCATGTGTCTGTTGGCAATCTGTTTATCTTCTTTGAAGAAATGTCTATATGGTCTCCTGCCCATTTTTGGATTGGGTTGTTTGTTTTTTTGATATTGAGCTGCATGAGCTGCTTGTAAATTTTGGAGATTAATCCTTTGTCAGTTGCTTTGTTTGCAAATATTTTCTCCCTTTCTGAGGGTTGTCTTTTCACCTTGTTTATGGTTTCCTTTGCTGTGCAAAAGCTTTTAAGTTTCATTAGGTCCCATTTGTTTATTTTTGTTTTTATTTCCATTTCTCTAGGAGGTGGATCAAAAAGGGTCTCTCTGTGATTTATGTCATAGGGTGTTCTGCCTATGTTTTCCTCTAAGAGTTTTTGTAGTGTCTAGCTTTACATTTAGGTCTTTAATCCACCTTGAGTTTATTTTTGTGTATGGTGTTAGGGAGTGGTCTAATTTCATTCTTTTACATGTAGCTTTCTGGTTTTCCCAGCACCACTTATTGAAGAGGCTGTCTTTTCCCCACTGTATATTCTTGCCTCCTTTATCAAAGATAAGGTGACCATACGTACGTGGGTTTATCTCTGGGCTTTCTATCATGTTCCATTGATCTATATTTCTGTTTTTGTGCCAACACCCTACTCTCTTGATTACTGTAGCTTTGTAGTAAAGTCTGAAGTCAGGGAGCCTGATTCCTCCAGCTCCGTTTTTCTTTCTCAAGATGGCTTTGGCTATTCGGGGTCTTTTGTGTTTCCATACAAATTGTGAAAGTTTTTGTTCTAATTCTGTGAAAAATGCCGTTGGTAGTTTGATAGGGATTGCATTGACTCTGTAGATTGCTTTGGGTAGTATAGTCATTTTCACAATGTTGATTCTTCCAATCCAAGAACATGGTATATCTCTCCATCTGTTTGTATCATCTTTAATTTCTTTCATCAGTGTCTTATAGTTTTCTGCATACAGGTCCTTTGTCTCCTTAGGTAGGTTTATTCCTAGGTATTTTATTCTTTTTGTTGCAATGATAAATAGGAGTATTTCCTTAATTTCTTTTTCAGATTTTTCATCAGTGTATAGGAATGCAAGAGATTTCTGTGAATTAATTTTGAATCCAGCTACTTTACCAAATTCATTGATTAGCTCTAGTAGATTTCTGGTAGCATCTTTAGGATTCTCTATGTATAGTATCATGTCATCTGCAAATAGTGACAGTTTTACTTCTTCCCTTCTGCTTAGGATTCCTTTTATTTCTTTTTCTTCCTGACTGCTGTGGCTAAAACTTCCAAAACTATGTTGAATAATAGTGGTGAGAGTGGGCAACCTTGTCTTGTTCCTGATCTTAGTGGAAACGGTTTCAATTATTCACCATTGAGAACGATGTTGGCTGTGGGTTTGTCATATATGGCCTTTATTATGTTGAAGTAAGTTCCTTCTATGCCTACTTTCTGGAGAGTTTTTATTATAAATGGGTGTTGATTTTTGTGGAAAGCTTTTTCTGCATCTATTGAGATGATCATATGGTTTTTATCCTTCAATTTGTTAATATGGTGTATCACATTGATTGATTTGCATATATTGAAGAATCCTTGCATTCCTGGGATAAACCCCACTTGATCATGGTGTATGATCCTTTTAATGTGCTGTTGGATTCTGTTTGCTAGTATTTTGTTGAGGATTTTTGCATCTATCTTCATCAGTGATATTGGCCTGTTGTTTTCGTTTTTTGTGACATCTTTGTCTAGTTTTGGTAGCAGGGTGATAGTGGCCTCATAGAATGAGATTGGGAGTGTTCCTCCCTCTGCTATATTTTGGAAGAGTTTGAGAAGGATAGGTGTTAGCTCTTCTCTAAATGTTTCATAGAATTTGCCTGTGAAGCCATATGGACCTGGGCTTTTGTTTTTTGGAAGATTTTTAATCACAGTTTCGATTTCAGTGCTTGTGATTGGTCTGTTTATATTTTCTATGCCTTGCTGGTTCAGTCTCGGAAGGTTGTGCTTTTCTAAGAATTTGTCCATTTCTTCCAGATTGTCCATTTTATTGGCATATAGTTGCTTGTAGTAATGTCTCATGATCCTTTGTATTTCTGCAGTGTCAGTTGTTACTTCTCCTTTTTCATTTCTAATTCTGTTGATTTGAGTCTTTTCCCTTTTTTTCTTGATGAGGCTGGCTAATGATTTATCAATTTTGTTTATCTTCTCAAAGAACCAGCTTTTAGTTTTATTGATCTTTGCTATCGTTTTCTTCATTTCTTTTTCATTTATTTCTGATCTGATCTGTATGATTTCTTTCCTCCTGCTAACTTTGGGGGTTTTTTTTTTTGTTCTTCTTTCTCTAATTGCTTTAGGTGTAAGGTTAGGTTGTTTATTTGAGATGTTTCTTGTTTCTTGAGGTAGGATTGTATTGCTGTAAACTTCCCGCTTAGAAGTGCTTTTTTTGCATCCCATAGGTTTTGGGTCATCATGTTTTCATTGTCATTTTTCTCTAGGTATTTTTTGATTTCCTCTTTGATTTCTTCAGTGATCTCTTGGTTATTTAGTAGCGTATTGTTTAGCTTCCATGTGTTTGTATTTTTTTACAGTTTTTTTCCTGTAATTGATATCTAGTCTCATAGCGTTGTGGTCAGAAAAGATACTTGATACGATTTCAATATTCTTAAATTTACCAAGGCTTGATATGTGACCCTAGATATGATCTATCCTGGAGAATGTTCCATGAGCACTTGAGAAGAAAGTGTATTCTGTTGTGTTTGGATGGAATGTCCTTTACATTTCAATTAAATCAATCTTGTTTAATGTGTCATTTAAAGCTTGTGTTTCCCCATTTATTTTCATTTTGGTTGATGTGTCCATTGGTGAAAATGGGTGTTAAAGTCTCCTACTATTATTGTGTTACTGTTGATTTCCCCTTTTATGGCTGTTAGCATTTGCCTTATGTACTGAGGTGCTCCTATGTTGGGCACATAAATATTTACAATTGTTATATCTTCTTCTTGGATTGATCCCTTGATCATTATGTAGTTTTCTTCTTTGTCTCTTGTAATAGTCTTTACTTTAAAGTCTATTTTGTCTGATATGAGAATTGCTACTCCAGCTTTCTTTTGACTTCCATTTGCATGGAATATTTTTTCCAACCCCTCTTTTTCAGTCTGTATTTGTCCCTAGGTCTGAAGTGGGTCTCTTGTAGACAACATATATACGGGTCTTTTTTTTGTATCCACTCAGCCAGTCTCTGTGTTTTGTTTGGAGCATTTAATCCGTTTACATTTAAGGTAATTATCGATATGTATGTTCCTATTACCGTTTTCTTAATTGTTTGGGGGTTGTTTTTGTAGGTCTTTTCCTTCTCTTGTGTTTCCTGCCTAGAGAAGTTCCTTTAGCATTTATCGTAAAGCTGGTTTGGTGGTGCTGAATTCTCTTAGCTTTTGCTTGTCGGTAAAGCTTTTAATTTCTCCATTGAATCTGAATGAGATCCTTGCTGGGAAGAGCAATCTTGGTTGTAGTTTTTTTCCCTTTCACCACTTTAAATATGTCCTGCCACTCCCATCTGCCTTGCAGAGTTTCTGCTAAAAGATCAGCTGTTAACCCTATGGGGATTCCCTTGTTTGTTATTTGTTGCTTTTCCCTTGCTGATTTCAATATTTTTTCTTTGTGTTTAATTTTTGATAGTTTGATTAATATGTGTTTTGGTGTGTTTCTACTTGGCTTTATCCTGTATGGGACTCCCTTCCCCTCCTGGACTTGATTGACTATTTTCTTCCCAAATTATGGAGATTTTCAACTATAATCTCTTCAAATATTTCCTCATTCCCTTTCCTTTTCTCTTCTTCTTCTGGGACCCCTAAAATTTGAATGTTGGTGTGTTTAATGTTGTCCCAGTAGTCTCTGAGACTGTCCTCAACTCTTTTCATTCTTTTTTCTTTATTCTGCTCTGTGGTAGTTATTTCCACTATTTTATCTTCCAGGTCACTTATCCGTTCTTTTGCCTCAGTTATTCTGCTATTGATTCCTTTTAAAGAATTTTTAATTTCATTTATTGTGTTGTTCATCATTGTTTGTTTGCTGTTTAGTTCTTCTAGGTCCTTGTTAAACGTTTCTTTTATGTTCTCCCTTCTATTTCCAAGATTTTGGATTATGTTTACTATCATTACTCTGAATTATTTTTCAGGTAGACTGCCTATTTCCTCTTCATTTGTTTGGTCTGGTGGGTTTTTACCTTGCTCCTTCATCTGCTGCATATTTCTCTGTCTTCTCATTTTGCTTAACTTACTGTTTTTGGGGTCTCCTTTCACAGGCTGCAGGTTCGTAGTTTCCGTTGTTTTTGGTGTCTTCCCCCAGTGGGTAAGATTGGCTCAGTGGGTTGTGTAGGCTTCCTGGTGGAGGGGACTGGTGCCTGTGTTCTGGTGGACGAGGCTGGATATTTTCTTTCTGGTAAGCAGGACCTCGTCCGGTGGTGTGTTTTGGGGTGTCTGTGCACTTACTACGATTTTTGGCACCCTCTGCTAATGGGTGGTGTTGTGTTCCTGCCTTTCTAGTTGTTTGGCATAGGGTGTCCAGCACTGTAGCTTGCTGGTCTTTGAGTGGAACTGGGTCTTATCATTGGGACAGAGATCTCTGGGAGTGCTCTCACCAATTGATATTACATTGCGCCTGGAAGTCTCTGGTGGTCCAATGTCCTGAACTCGACTCTCCCACCTCAGAGGCTCAGGCCTGACAGCAGGTTGGAGCACCAAGACCCTGTCAGCCACACAGGTTTTGGCAGTCTGAGGCCTTCTGCCAGTGTTCAGTAGTGTCCTGTAGGAGTTTTTCCCCATGTAGATTTTTTTTTTTAATGTATTTGTGGGGAGGAAGGTGATCTCCACATCCTGCTCATCCACCATATTGACGGTCCTCTCTTTTCACACCTCCTGTTGCTAGAGGATCCTCATTTCATCTGGAAAGGACATAAATCTGGCAATCTCTCTTCACGCCTAGCCCATCCACATTTTTTCCCTTTGTGCTTAGTCTGTTTCACTTGCTCATAGCCGGCCCCATGCAGAGGCCTTGCCCCCAGCCCTTCAGACCAGAGTTCCTTGTGAAATGGCTGAGCCGACACCTCAGCTCGGGATGTGCGCTGTAGCTCCTCCCAAGACACTCAACTCAAGATGGCGGCAGGTGGTGTGCAGAGACACTACATACGCCCTGCAGTGTGATGTCAGTATTGTCTTCTATTTTTAAAATTTATTTAGAAGATGATTCAATAAACAAAGATACTTTCATTTTCAGTCAAAATTTTGGTCAGTAAGATTTTCCAGATCAATTTTTCTATGTAAGGAGACATATATAAAACAAGTATCAGATGAAAAATATCACCCAGTCGTTCATCTTTTGTTTACTCATGTAGCAACTGTATTAGTTGCATACTATATTACTTTTATGGTGAATAAAAAATTGACCCAGACTGGAACTTGGCCTTCTAAGAGGTAGCGTTCTTTGTTTCAAGTAAAAGATGTTAGACAACCAAAGTGATAGGGTTTTTTTTTTATTGTTTGTTTGATTACTGAATTTGAAAAAGTCTGTTTGTAAAGAAAAGTAAATGAAGGAATTTTTTCAATTAAAAGAAATGAAAAGTTAAGTAAATATAATTCCTCTCAGAAGTAAAATATTTAACATTAGTATATAAATACTATTCAATGCAATTTTTAAAACCTCACCTATTGAAAAATGGGTAAATTATATGAAAAGGAAATTCACAAAATAACAAATGTAAATTATTTAAAATAATGTTAAACTTTTTGGTCATTTTCGACGAGGTTTGGAAAGTCTATGATGATTTGAATACAAAGTAAAGTAAAGCTTTTAGACAGCAAAATGACAATAGATTTTAAAAATTAAACTTCCATACTGCAGACTAATCCTTAGAAAAATACAAAAACTCACAAAAAGACGTACATAAAATCATATTGTTGATTTTATTTTATTTATTTTTTATAACATCTTTATTGGAGTATGATTGCTTTACAATGTTGTGTTAGTTTCTTTGATTTTATTTTAAAATTATAAAACAGTCTGTTAAATGTTTAGAGATTGATGAAATAAAATACATACTAAAGATGGACATTCATACAGTATTAAAATTACATTCCATGTAAAGATAAAAGAATGTGCTAATATAATTATCTTAAGTGATAAAAACACAAAAATAGTATAGTCCATATGAACTCCATTTTATTGTGTACACATATATGTATATGTGTACACAATGATAACAAAAGCAGAAAAATTGGCAAAGATAACTTGGGGGAGTGTAGATATAGGTAATTTTTCAAACATTATACAGTAAAATTTAGAAAGCATAGAAGGAAATTTAACAGTGAACTTGGCCCATGCTGTAAACATTTAAGAACTATGTGGTACATACATATAAAGTAAGGATTCTGCAAGACAAAATGAAATTAGTGTTATAATAAAATATTGAACAGAATTTAAGGATTCTGAGATAGAACAATTATTTCCACTAAAATAATTCATCAAAAAAGCTTTTATGTAGAAATTTAGAATAGTGTAGAATTTTAGTTGAACCTTAGAAAAGAACTGAGGCACACCATAATCAAAAGCAACAAGACATCAACATGTGTATTTTTGGGTAAAAGGAATAGTTATTTTTGTGCCTCCTGAACAGAGCTTGCATGCAGGAAGTCGATCTAAGGAACGTGGAATTTTCCTAACCAGCTATAGGAATCTTTCATTGCCCTAAAAAAGACAGAAAGAAAGAGAGAGAGAGAGAGAGAGAAGGAAGGGAGGGAAGGGAGAGAAGGAGGGAGGAAGGGAGGGAAGGAAGGCAGGAAGGAAAGAAGGAAGGAAGGAAAAAGGAAAGAGAGAAAGAAAGAAAGTTAGTAGAGAGTATTTCCTATACCCAGGGGTAAATATAAGCTCATTCTCCTTAAGTTGCTTGAGTTAACTCCTCACTCAGTGATTAGTTAAATGAGTCATTGTCCAGATTTTTCTTCAAAAAGGGAAGTTATGTTCCATGATTATAAATAAAAATAAATGAATCTGCAAATTGCAAAGATTTTTTTAGATTAACTTGATTTTGCTTTTGGAAAACGTTAAGGCTGAAAACACTTCACAACCTTTCTCCAGAGTCCCAGCAATTTTTTTCAGATATCTCAGGTGATTTCTTTTACAAATATCAATCTAGATTATTTTACATAAAACTTTTCAAAGTTATGTATACACTTAATCCTCTAAAAAGTGTTTAAAAGTATTTTTTCTGTAAGATTATAATTAGCTTCTCTTCTATCAACTTCTGTGTCAGAGGTTTAGAGCATCTAATTTGGGACAAGTTTTATAATAATCATTTTTTAAAATTTCACTACTAATATTCTAAACTCCTTTAGTTTTGCAATTTGACACAACCCAAAAGAAAATATCTTGTAAAATCAAATGAGCTTCTGAATACATTTTTCAGAATAAAACATTGAGATTGTTCTCATAATACTATAAATTTAGTCCCCATACTTCTAAGTTACATCAATTTATCAACATCCTTGGACCTAAAATAGCAGCACTCAACTGTTAAATTGATATATTACAGGCATCCATTATTGTATAGTTCTGGACATATTTATAATATTCAAGCAATACACAGATAATTAAATCCTTTGTCTAGTGAGTTTTCTAAACTTAGAAATTTACAGAAGAGTGAACTCTAGAAGTCTCCATCAGCATTTTAGAATGACGGCTCACATGCGACTGTTAGAAAAACTAATGTGAAGGACTTCAGAATACTTACACAGAAATCAGTGACAGGACTGAAATGAAAACAAACAGCATGCAAGTTAGGAACCTGGCTCTGAAATCACACTGATAGCATTTAATGTGCATGTCTGCCACTAACTACTCTTGTGACTTTAGGCAAATGATTTGATCTCTCTGGGCTACTATTTCCTAATCAGTAAAATGAAGGTAGCAATATAGTTTAACTCAAAAATTTTGAGAGTTCAATAACATGATAGCATTCAAACACCAAGAAATATATCAGACACAGAAAAAATGCCCAATAAATACAAGTTATTATTTTCTTTTAAATAGGTTTCATAAAAATACAGAAAATAGTATGTCTAATTCTATTGTTTCAAAGGAGCACATATCTAAATGCTGAGTAATTTCTTATGAGACCTACGGATATACTTATAGCTTTTTCCCCCTATTGTTTCCTCTGGAGTTATTCAGAAATGCATTTCCTTTAAGCGAGTTCTAATGGCTGTCACTATGATTTAAAGCTTTCTACAGAATCTTTCACATAGGGTATGGCTGCCTAAATTACTTTGGACCTAATTTTAGATAAACTGCCATAGCAAGTGTTGAATAAATGCATGAGTAAGCAAAGTAAGGCAAAACAGATATTTAACATTTGTGACTGGTGTTATCTTTCTAGAGTGTTTGAATAGAAGTAGTTTAAGTTGGTTAATTAGGTTCCCCCGCACACGCAAAACTTCATGTTCAGAAACATTACATTACACTCATCATCTCTCTAAAAGGCTTGTCACTAAATTTCCTCACAGAGGGTGAGAGAGCAAGAGAGGTAGAGAGAGAAAGAGAGAGAGAGAGAGAATGAATCAGATCAATTCCAGATACATTTCCCTCAAAGACACCATCTCATCTTTTAACACAATAATACTGAAGTATAAGGTGGAAGTCTGATATTAAAATACATTTAGGCTAGCAGTATTTTTCGGCAGAAAAGTTCCATGATGTAAATGATGTTGTTTTGGTAAAATTAAATTCATTCTATTTATATGATGTATGTTGATTATACATATTAGTTATTAAACTGGATGAACATCTTAAAAATAAAATGAATTTAATACAATTAATTTGACAATGTGAAAAATGGAAAGAATGGCAAAATTCTACAACCTGCGGTTGAATTTTAAATATAGCTGAATGTAAAATGGAAATGTAAATATGGACTACACATGGAGAGAGACTGATACCCCCTTCTCCTTTATATCATCTCCCCCATCATTCATAATAAACATAAAGGTCTCCTTACAGAGCTGTGACTAGAAATATGTTACAAAATAATTTCATTTTTAGCAGTATTATCTTGAAAATCATTATTTAAATAATCTTTAATTAGTGTATGTGAATAATTTTCTCTTCATCCACTATGATTTGCTTCAGGCAGCCTCAGCAGGTAACTCAGACACCGGTCTCTGAAACTCCTTGTTAATATCCAGTATTACAAGTGCTTCTACTGAACCGAATGCAAACTTTGAATGCAAATTGACCACAGGGTGAAATCAATAAAGTGCACCCAAATGCTAAATGAGATCAAAGAAAAAAGCCATAATAGACAAAAAATAGACAAATCAATAAAGTGATGAAAGATAGCTAACTGTAAGAGTTCCGTAAAAGTTATTATTATCAATCATAAGCACCAAACTCATGTTTTAAATGTCAAGAGGAAAGCTGAACATTTAAAAGAAAGAGAAAATAGGTGCTCTATTAATTCAAAAAAGTATAGTTCTCTTTTCCAGAAAATTGAATACTTGCAACTTTATGCTATTCTTTTAATTACAAAAAGGTCTTTATTGATAGTTGAATTATTTAAAATTCATCCTAGGTCTGTTTAGTTCATATTCAATCATTTCAGATTTAGTTGATTTCAAACACAGTGAGTATTTCTCATACAACTTTGGGGAAATGTTGTTCTGAGCCCTTAGAAACTCAATGGCTATGAAAAAGTACATTTATTGACAAAGAGCCAGCTTTGGTATTAAGCCACACCTATGTGACAAAGTTTTAAAAAGTTATTTTAAATTTGGAGCTCTGGCTCTCAACCACACATTCTCAGTACTAAACCATCAGCGCCAATTTCTCCTAGGCAGTTAAACTAATTCAGAAGGATGCTCTTTGCCAACACTATGCTTTACAGTTTGCTAAGATTTTATTGCTATTCTACGTTGGCTATCCAGTCTTCTCCAGGCCAGATGACTGGCTGCAACTTCAGCAGATGAGCTATAGGTTTTCTACATAAGCATGAATAGCAGTTTCTTCCAAAGTGTTCTCCCATTCCAATTTCTGCTCCATCACTTTTAATTTCATTCTTCTTGGCTCTCCTTAACCTCTTAATTTTCTATATCCATACATATTCCACTATTCAAGAATACCTTTTTCCCCTTTTACTCAACAGGCAGCATCTACCACAGTTTCCACAACCACTGCAGGTGGGTTGAGGGTCATAGCTGCAGTTTGAATAAAACATTTTTGTTTTTTAGCTCCTTGCTCCTTGAGAGCTTGTTAGAAATGCAAGCTACATTCCACCCAGACCTATCAAATCAGAATTTGCCATTTAACAAGATCCCCAAGTGATTTAAATACACATTAAAATTTGCAAAACACTGAAGCTAACACAGTTCATTCAGCTGAGAAGGTAAGATGACTTTCTTTATTCCCCCAGGTTGGGTGGATGGAGAGAGCATGGGTAAGTCAAGGAAGGCTGTGCTCTTTCCACTCTCCAAGATATAGCTCAAAAAGTCTCCATGAACACACACCACTGAAGCACACTAACCACCAAACAGTCCAGCTCACCAAAATAGAGGTCTCCAACACACAGTGCTTTTATCTCCTATGAGCCATAGTATGTTACTACATATATAAATGTTCAAAGTAGACACAATACTAATTTTTTCTACAAAATTTTGTGGTAAGCATTTCCAAAAACAAGCTTCATTTTGTGAAACCCTATCAAACAATATTTTACTATGAACAGTACAGAAACCATGCTCCCAAAGACACAAGATAGGGGAGACAAAAATGTATTTTTAGAAACTGGAAAACTGGAAGTGGACCTACTTTTCTTTGTTTTAAGAAGCAAATATCTACTCCTTCCGTTATGTATGGTGTGTGTGATGTTCTTACGACTGTCTCATTCCCAATGCTTTGCACTTTCAACATGCATACAATATTTACGGAGAAGACTATTTCAAAATATAGTTCAGACTCAAAGGCTGAAAAATTGAAGTCTGTCCCCATCTGCACTACTGATTCCATCTATAAAGCAATAGCAACTGCACAATACAGGTGGGCAAACACTGCATAAAATGTGTGTAGAGCATGTCTACCACAATGAAATAAAAAGGCTATATTTCAAAACATGGCACTCCATTTTAGTAAAGGTGTACACTGACATTTTAAAAATAAATACTCTGGGCTCCTGGTGTACCTTTCACGGGCATAGAGTATATGTCTACACTGCAGTTTTGATAGCGTAATATTATTTTTCACTGTTGGTTCACATTATGTAATTTTCATATTTATATAAAAATGCAATAAACATGAACTATTTTCCAGTAAAATGCAATGAAGAAAATTTAAGTTGTAAGAGTAATAAAAATTAATCCAATTTTTTTCTTTATATGCATATGCCAGGATTATTATTTAAAAGTTTAAACTTTATTACTAACAGTTCTATTCATTATAGTTCCTTTGGAAACTTCCTAAGAAAAATTGTTAAAAATTACAGTTTTTTATGACCTGTCTTTTGATATGAAAAACAAATAGTTGGTAGTATTTCCAAAACCATTGAATTCAATCTCTTCTCTCTCTCTCTCTGGGCAGTACATTTCTATCATAATTCCCAGAAGATAGTTAATTAAATTTTTAGAATTATGACCAACTCCTTCTTTTCAACACACACACAGACTAAAAATAAAGTAGGTTGATGTTGACTTTTATGAAATGAATGGATCCTTTAAAGACTTTTTTTTTACTGAAGTATAGTTGGTTTACAGTGTTTCAGGTGTACAGCAAATCCCACTGCTTGGTCCAGGAGTGGGATTCCTAGATCATATGGTAACTCTATTTTTAGTTTTATAAGAAACCTCCATACTGTTTTCCATAGTGGCTGCACCAATTTACATTCCCACCAACAGTGTAGGGTGGTTCCCTTTTTTCCACACCCTCTCCAGCATTTATTATCTGTAGACTTTATGATGATGGCCATTCTGACCAGTGTGAAGTAATACCTCATTGTAGTTTTGATTTGCATTTCTCTAATAATTAGCTATGTTGACATCTTTTCATGTTCCTGTAGACCATCTGTATGTTTTTGGAGAAATGTCTATTTAGATCTTTTGCCCATTTTTTGATTGGGTTGTTTATTTTTTTGATATGGAGCTGTATAAGCTGTTTGTATATTTTGGAAGTTAATCCCTTGTTGGTTGCATCATTTGCAAATATTTTCTAAGTCCTCATTCTTGATTAAAGTAATATTCTTAAAAATGTTCAGACCTTCTGTAAACATTTGGTCTATACCAAAATGGGTCCATAAATTTATAAATAAATATCTCATATTGATGAATAAGTGGATCACAAATGATAGTTATAACCAGACATTTTCTAAATAGGTACTAAACTAAATGGTTCCCCTTCCGTAATTTATATTGCACAACACTGGTAAAATCTTACAAACTCACGTGATATGTGAGGTTATTTATGCTAAGGTTGTTTGTCTAGTGATACAAATCTGGATTATCCAGACCAAAAGCAGAGGTCCTGATCCCAGATATAACTGATGATTGATTCTCTCCTATACCATTTTGCTTCTCAGAAATGAAATCTTTGATTATGGGCCAATCACCAATATGAATTGGTTAGTTCCTGCTTCCTTAGAGAAGGAAGGTACTGCCAGACATGGTCTGTAATTGATTTTATTCATGTCTAATAACACTGACACTTGACAGATTATTTTGTCTCTGATGTTATAAGACTCAGAAAAGTGGAAACTTAGAGCACTTGAAGGGAAATGCGAAGTGTAATCTTCAACAAGCAAGAACACGCTGGAGCTTTACTTCTCTAAGTAACTAAAGAAAAGAGTCTAAGGGTCAGCATCTTACAATGAAAGCAATATAACAAGTGTTCATATGAGGAAAGCCTCTTAAGGCCCCACCTAATGGTGTTGTGGTGCCAGGTACTAATGCTTCAGGTACCTACATTTGAAGATAGGGGGCACCAGGACCTTCTACTTTAAATCCTCTCCGTAGGAAGGACAGGAATAAGACAGCAGGCCAGTGTAGAAGGAAATGCCTAGATCAATTTTTCAAGACCCTTTGGTAGTAAGATGATGCCTGGACTTGTTTCCTGTCAGGAAGCTCCTAGTTGCCTATGTAGGTTGTAGGGCCCAAGGGAGACAGCACCAAAAGAACCAAAAATTGAGATGATGTAAGATTCTATAGGTCTTTGGCCATTAATCCACATTATTACATGCCAGTATTAGCTATTTCACTTTCAAATGTAGTTCAGGCATATATTGAAAGAAGAAACTAATTTCTGAATTGGGGAAACATACCCCAAATCCATTCCCATAAGTTGTTCATACATATGCTTTTATTTCTACTCAATAGTAACAGATAAGTTTCCCAAATAATTAAAAGTGATAACCACTTGCAGTCTTTCTGATAGTGATTGGATCACATATCTACTATGTATTCATTTTTCCTATTATATTATCTGCAAACTGCAAAAGTATGATCACTGTATGTTTTAGTCCAATTCTGTATTCCACAATAAGATATAACATGATGGTGTTATACAATTACTGCTGCAAAGTCATACCACTCGGAAAGTATACTGGATAGGAAATGTTCATGTCTCGCTACAATGATCAAAACTGCCAGAAGCAATACCCACATACGAGTCTCAGCACCTGACATTTTGACATGTTGATGGATCTAAGCAGCAGCTGCTGGAACTTAGTGACAGATCAAGGTTTTAAGAAGCTTGGGGTGTTTTCTGTCAAGTGCAGTCAAATGCAAAGAGAGATGAGGGTAGAGTTAGGGCAGGAAAAACGGTAATGACAAATGAAGATCTGTATTAAGTACTTATCCCAAAGTCCAGAAGACAAAGATATACTGATAGAAGAATGCAAAGCACTGGCACGGGGATGGTACAAAATTTGAAGTCATTTGGGATAAACATCCACAACACCCTTCTCCATGTGGTGTTCCAGTTGTTCCATGAGGACAATTTTTACTTTTATTATCTTTCTTTCCCCTGGACTTTAGGAATTCTTTACGTTTTTTCATACTCCTGTTCCTTTGCCTTCTTTTAGCTCATATTATTCCCCTCCTCTCTCAGCCTAATCTTTCAGTCAGGCAGCAATTTCTATAGGCCTTGCTCATCCCCAAGAGTAATGCTTGGGGATAAAGGGATTGCTGTTCAAGATCCCTCAGGAGTAGGATTGGAGCTGGGAAATCATCCCTTACAAATAAAAGCTTTTCACAAATCACTTTATAATCTATTTTGATGATGAAGATAGTGTATAGGAATCATTCTAAAAAGGAAAGAAAAGTAAACGTTCCTATTAAAATTATAAGGAAGAGCTGAAATACAATATGGAATACAGTAAACCATCAAGAAATAGAAAGTAAAAATATTATACTTGAGAAAATATAAATTCAAAGTATATTGGAAATTGTGAGTGAATTAAAGTGAAAAACAATTATACTGAGGAAGGGGAAACACTGGACAAATCAGTGCTGAAATCACCACTAGAAACCAATAATATTGCACTGTCATATGACAGTGAGTACCTTAGAGAATTTATCTTAGTAATTTGAAGAATTTACTTCAAAAAAGTGAATTGTGATTTCTTAGTTCTAAAGCCTACAAGGATATCAAATGTGTCCCAGAAGAGACAGAAATAAAGGTAAAGATAACAGAACTGCTACCCAATCCTGAATAGCATTAATAGTCACTCAGGAAGATCCCAAAGTGGCATCATAAGGTAAAGAATGAGAATGTGAAAGGAGTCCAAAAGGACTGACAGGAAACAGCAAGAATTTCATAATTCAGGGGAAAAAAAGTCAGCCTCTCTTAATTCCAGTGATACAGATGTAGGTGTGGCTATTTGCTATTAATCCTCAATTTTTCTACTCTTTGACAGTATAATATATATAGGAATTTAGGAAGAAGGGAATAAAATGTCTCCTTTACAGCTGAAGACTTGCCATCGTATGGCTGAGTTTTATGTGATTTGATGGCTCTAAAGGCTGCTTTAGAATTATTGTAGACACGTTCAATATCTGACCTTTGGAGGACTTGCTGGTGGCCTGAAAACACAAAACACACTGTTATTACATTCTCCCCTTACCCACGCTGTCATCTTTCACCCTGGCACTTGTTTGGAAAAGAAAGAAATAAAAATACAAAGAGCGTTGCTATATATGATAAGCATTACTTTTCAAACAACAGTGTTTACCATATACCACATATTGTCTAGTCAGTGCTTTAGGTGGTATGTAGATCAATAAACAATTTCACATTCTTTGTTTTAAAATCCTATTGGCTTCTTTGTTACACTAGACTTATAAATCCCAACTACTTCAAGTTTCTCAACCTCTCTGAGCCTTAAATTAGCCATCTGTCATATGAGGATAATAGCTATCCCTGTAGGTTATATAAAGATTAAATGAGCTTCTTTAAGCACACAAAGTTTAGCACACTGTAAAAGTGCAATAAATGGTAGCATTTGTTATTACTGCTATTGCTGTGGTTGATATTCCTAAATTTTATCCCAGAGAGTATACATTCATATGAGTATGCATGTGCATTAATGTATACGTTCAAGACTTGGAAAGAAATATTTTAAACCATAATAGCCTAAGGAAAAGGTATATTTTGATTTAGGGGAAAAGATATAATAATAGTATAGTGAACCTAAAACTTCCCCAAGGTACTTATCTTGTATACAGTCTATAACTATAGACTTTGTATTGCCTTTGAATGTCATTAATTTGAAATTACTACCCTCTTCCTTTCTTATCAAACAGTGGAAGGGAAAATGAAAATTCTTCTTTATGTCTCATATTAAAGTAAAATATGTAAACATTGATTTATTTCTTGGTTAAAAAACACTTTCACATACATGCACACACACACACACACACACAGTTCTTGCCTTGATCAAATTCTGCTTCTGTGATGTTGGAAAAGTCTTTTAATGTTTAAGTCTTAATGTTTGACCTATAAAATTGGGTCAAAGAAGTTATTTTGGTGAATTGTTTTGAAACTCAAATGAGACAATTTATAGAAAAGTGCTGCATAATTTAAAAAGTTCGGTGCGACCACCTAGAGGGGTGGGATAGGGAGGGTAGGAGGGAGACGCAAGAGGGAAGAGATATGGGGATATATGTATATGTATATGTATAGCTGATTCACTTTGTTATAAAGCAGAAACTAACACACCATTGTAAAGCAATTATACTCCGATAATGATGTTAAAAATTTTTTTTAAAGTTCAATGCAAATACTTGCCCTTGCTCTTAACTGAAGAGGAACAAATAGAGTGTCTGTAAAAAAATATGACCCAATCCCTTAGATTTGTACCCCTTTTGTAAAGAAATCCTATTTATCTGTAATCCATGAGTTTACTTGTTTAAGAATTCCATTAAAATGATATAATGTAAGTTCAGGTTTCCAGTTTGAAGTCTTGCCAGTCACCAAATATAAGAGTAAGATACTGCTGTCAGAAAGATCATCAGAAAAGGGGACAGACCATAAGAGAGACAGAGCTGCATCCCAGCACAGGGATTCCCCTCCATATTTGCCCTCTTTCAAGATTCCCTCTCCCTCTGCTCCCTCCACCTTCCAGCCTGTACTCTGGTCACTTTCCAGACACTCAAACTGCACCATACTATACTACAGTAATTACTCTACTCTACTCTACTCTACTCTACTCTACTCTACTCTACTCTACTCTACTCTACTATATTCCTTTCAGTTGCTTCTACAAGCTACTCCACCTAGAGAAGACAAAAAAGTATTCCACATCCTCAATCGATCCTAGGCAAAATCTGACCTTATTTTACTTTATTTGATTCATCTCCTTAGGATTAATCAAGGTAACATTGTACTATATGGAAAATATGTTTCTACATGAGACAGTTTAAACAAAGATCTGTTGTTCCTACGTATTCTCCAATACATTGTTTTACTACTGACAGTACATTAAGTTGAAACTCATACAGTTACAAAGAGGAGTGACCTATATGTTTGCATCACCCCAAACTCTTCTATATCCATTCAAATCATTTGAATACTTCAGAGTAGTTCAGGATTTTTTTCTTTTTCTATGTAGAAATAGTGCCAGCACTGATTATTTTTTTAATTAAAATGAAATGATTTTTTTGTTGTTTGTTCTTACCTGTATTAGGACTGTGGCGTGAGTTGTATGCAGTTCTAAAATAAACAAGATTTCTTTGATAGCCTACATCTCTGGACACGTAAAAACACATTTTCCTGTTTGAATACTTTTAGTCACTCATAAAGAACGCAAAGGGAAAGTTCTGCCAATTCTACTTGGATGACTTTGGCAAGTTTAACTTCTATACCCAAGAACTGGTTGCAGGTCCCCAAGGAATAGTAATTCCCCATTACTGAATCATTTCACCTAAGAATTGGCAGCTGTTGACATTGTAATTCCTTGCAAGAGTGTAGCTTTGCATGGTGATCATTATTAATATAGATAACTTTAATTAATAATGACTTGCCTAGCTAAAAAAGGAAAGATCTGGAATAATTACATATAAGTAACATATGGGTCTGAATTGCCAGATTTAAAAGAGTGTAATTCCACTTAATAGAAATGACTTTTGAGAGATGCAGCAGATTGTAGAACGACTAATTATGACCAGACCCTATCCTAGTAAGAATGAGTATTTCAAAAACACCCAGCAGCACATACAGTCATCAGCCAAGAACTGATTATTCACAGGTGGATTGCCCACACTGCAGTCTCCAGGCACAGCAGATTTCCTTGCTCAGCTGCTTCATATCACCTCAGGCAAACTCTCCTCTCCAGCATAGCATTTCTGCTGCTCAGTCAGGCTGCCCTACCCTTTGCAAATTTTACAAGGTCTTGGATAGCCCAATCCTCATGCCTCAGCTTTAAGAAGCCCAATCAACCCTTCCTGGCCTTCCACTGCCTTTGCATTCTCAGGTGGCTCTCCCAGGTCTACAGGTAAGTGCATGCCTCCAAAACATTTCTACTTTGGCTTCCATTAGGAGTCTCAGCTGTTCCCTAAAAAGTCCTGTGCACAAACATAAATCTCTTTCTAATCCCCTCTGATCCTTTCTTCCCCGCACAGTATCTACTGCAGGGAATTGGGAGAGTGTAAACTGACCCAGAGACATTTCCAGTTATAAAAAGCAATTCTTAGAGGCTGTCCTACAAAGAGCTGGGACCTCAAAAATAGCAATATAGAAAATCAGAAAGCCTTCATAGCACTCAAATTAGGACCAGGAAAACATTGAAGGGACATGTACCTTTAAGGTGTCCTAATAGTTACATAATCACCACATATTCAAGAACTTAGTACAATTATAATCATTCATATAAAATTTCAAATGACTGCTATATTTAAGGCCCCATAAACTAAGGGCTATACATTATCTACGTTACCCCTTACTTCCACTGGCTAACAAGATGCCTAGTGCGTCCAACAAATAACTATTAATTGAAAAAAGAATATTCATATAGAGAAATGATTTGTTGATGGCTTTTAAGAAGTCCTAATTTGACCTGGTATAGAAAAAAATCAACCAGTTTGTAGTAGTTAATAAAACACTTGAAATTATAAACACTCCCAAAAATACCTCCTCAAAATAATTTCCTATAATTTATGGAGTTGATTGGAATGCAATTTGATCTCCCAATTGGAATGAGAGGTTAAAACATAACCTTGCAAACATTGCAGTGAATTTATTTTTCTTATAAGGTCAGGTTCTCTTTTATGTCATCACCAATACGAGGTATATCTTTTCTCTTTTAGTCCTTTCTCTTTTCTTTCTTTGCTCCATTTATTCATTCAGTATTTATTGAGAGTCAGCTTCATGCCAGGCACATGCCAGTATTTATTGAGAGTCAGCTTCATGCCAGAAATACTCCCTATAGTCAAATTCTCAGTGTTATAAAAACATCACTTATAGGGAACATGACCTGTTCTGGAACATCTGGAAAGGCTGCCCTGAGTAAATGGATGTAAAATGAGATCTAAGAGACGTTGCCGTAAATCAGATTCATCAGAGTACAGATAGTAAGATAAGTATTTTTGTGCAAGTGGTTTATTGAGGGAGTACTCTCAAGAGTGGGAAAAGCAGGACAAGAAAGGTGGCAAAAGTCAAACAAGTGTGTGATTTCAGGCAAAGCAACAAGTAGCAGTAGACTGAGGGCAAACCTCCAAAGAATGTATCAGATGTGAGCACTTACATGCAAAAGTTCTGGAAGTAAGCCTCATAAAGGCATTAGAGAGCATTCCAGGCAGAAGGAATACCATGTACCAAGGTCCTGTGGTAGAGTAAAGCATTCAAGGAACTGAATGAAGTTTAGTGAAGAGAACATAATGAAATAAGAGAAAGTAGAACAAAGTGAGGCTGCAGAGATAAGCTAGACTACCTAGGCCGTGTAGGCTATATAAGCTAGAATAATACTGGGTATTCAAATACGCAAATCCCAAAATGTCAGTGGTTTAGCATGATGTAGTTTATTCTTCATTTACCTGAAAGTCCAGTATAGCTATTTGTGATTGGTAGATGACTTCTTGCATGGGGCGATTCATGACCCAAACTGCTTTTGTCTTGGGTTTCTGCCAACTGTGTCATCTTAGAGCTGTCTGTGTATATGCAGAAGGGAGAGAGAATCGAGAAACTCCAATGACTTCTTGAAACCCTAACCTAGAAAAGGTAATGATTACCTCCACTATATTCCATTAGTGAGAACTAGAAAAAAAGGAAGGAAAACAGGGAAATGCAATCCCATGCTAGGTAGTTGTCTTGACAAGTCCACACTATGGAAAGGGGAACATGAATTTTGATGGACAGGTTAATATTTGTTATGGGTTTGAGTATTTATTATAAAACAGTGGAAACATTCTTAAGGAGATATATAAGAAACAGTAGGGAATGGTATAAATTACATTAACTGACATAAGGTATAATTTGGATGTGGGAAAGATGCATATATTCAAAAAAAATGTCAAGAGCTAATAGCAAAATGGCTTTTGGTAGAAATAAAAGAGATCATTAGATTCAAGATATTTTGGTAGGTAAGTAGGCTTTAGTAGAATAAATGAGACAAGGAAAAAAAAGGTATCAAGAATAAATTCTAGGCTCTGGACTATACTATGGTATGAATAGTATTTCCATTCACTGTTATAGGGAATATGGAAAGAGGAACATACTTTTAGGGGCTGCATACGGATGTTGTAAATTTGGCTATGTAATTCTTTGTACACCCAGACTGAAAAGTCATTTTCACACCTTTGCTTGTCAGGCTCTTCATATTTGAAGATATTAATTAAACTGTCTCTATTGGAATATTAGAGTATCAATAAATAACACTCATCTCTTCAATTCTCAAATTCAGAACCAACTCATAGCCTGAAGAGTCAGACAGATGGAAATCAAAAAATGACTTTTATTACTATTAAAGCTAATTGTAAAAATGACTTGGCAAACCAAACTTGCATCCCAGAATTGAATTTACCCATTCAGACACAGGCAGAGTGCACGATCACAGATTTCTCAGTATGGGCTCATCCTATAAAATTTCAAGGCATGGAGAAGCAAGGAATGCCTTCTTTTTGTATGTGGAACTACACTACCTAGCTCCTTCTCCCAAACTAAGATAAGTCAATCCTACTTCTGTGGGATTTGAATAGAAGGTATGAATAGAAGGGAGGTGTGAATAAAAAGCCAGAGAGAGACCAGAGTGGCACTTTTGCAACTCTCCTCACATGGAAATACGAAGGGTCAAGTCTAAGTGTTCCACCTTAGGTCCTTCATCAAGGAGGATCCCTGCGATTTTTCCTTCATCAATAGTAATTTTATTTTACTAAGCTTTGTTTTATTTTCTTCATTGCCCTTATTACTATTTAAAATTATTTTACAAAGTTTTTTACCTGTTTATATTCTTTCACTCCCTCTAAATTATAAGCTCAAAGTGAGAAGCAGTTTTTTAATCTTGTTTACATCTAGTCCCCAGAGTCTAGAATAGTAACTGGCACAAAAGTAAATGATCAATAAATATTTGCCAAATAAAATAAGCAAAGAGCCCTGTGGGAGAGAGTATAGAATGAAAAGATGAGGTCTGGGGTAGAGAGTGATAATAATGCTCTCCAATTAATTATGACTCACACTGTTCATGGTCTGACACTGTGATGTCACCACTCCTTCTGTCAAGAGGTGGAGTGGATTTCCACATCACTTTGAATCTGACTGGCCTTGTGATTTGTTTTGACCAAAAAATTTGACTAAGATGACTTTGTGCAAGTTCCAGAGCCTAAGCCTCAAGATATAGTGTAGCTTCTACTTTTACATTCGTGAGACACAGACACTGTGTAAAGAAGTGCAGGTAAAACAACTGAATGATGAAAGACCATGTGGAGAGAGAGGTCCCAGAAACCCGCCTTCCCTGCCAACATTCTGGACATGAGAGTGGCGTCATCTTTTACTCTATATGTCTAGACTTAGCAGATGAATAAAGACATACAAGTGAGCGCAGGTGAGACCAGGAGAACTATCCCGCCAACCCACAGTCATGAGAAATAATAAGTTGTTATTGTCTTAAGGCATTAAGTTTGGGGATGGTTTTGCTTTATGCATAATTGAAACAAGGGCATATAACCAAGTGTTGAGATTCTCTAATATTCAATTGCTAGACAGAGAAAAATTAGACTGCATGGGAGAATAACAAGTAGCAGGCAGAGAGGTAGAGGAACATTTAGGAAACTATATGTTATGAAATACAAAAAAAGAAAAGAGAGTGAACAGGGGAGACGGGGCGGGGGGGCGGGGAGAATGTCTCAATGCGAAAGTTATCAATATGTCAAATATTGCTGATAAATAAAGATGAGGTCTGAAAATGACCATTGATTTAAGAGTATTGATCATTGATGACCTAGTGAGAATTGTTTTGGTAGTAATATGGGAGGAAGTCAATTCAGAACAGATTGAGGAGGGAATGAAAAGATAACAAATGGAGACAATTAGTTCAAGTAATTCTTCTGAGATGTCTTACTGTAAAATATGGGAGGGAAATAGAATGATGACTAGAGAGACTTGTGGGTTCAGAGATGGGTTTTTCCCAGTGTTTATAAAGTTTTTTCTTTTTAGTTTACTATGATTTTTTAAAATTTGGACATACATAATGGGAAGTCCCAGAGAAATTTTGAATATATAGAAGAGAACAGGCATAATTGAGAGGGTCTGGTTTCTTAATAAGTGAGTCAGGTAGAGGAAGCATAGGGAGAGGAAGTGGCTATAGGTGAGAAAAGGTAATGCCTCCCTAATAAAAGATCAAGGAAGAAGCACATAATGAATATAGACATAAGATTATCACAAAAGTATATGGAAAGAAAGTTGGAGTTTCCATTTAACAGTTACCATACCACTCCCATTTTTTTCTTAAATCAGGAGGCATATTCATTTGCTGAAAATGAGAAGGATTGTGAGTGGGAATTGGGTAGGTTGGAACATCATTGAAAAAGTTTGAAATAATCTTCACACATTTTGGGGATTGAACTGACAGAAAAACATAGACTTTTGTGCAATGTAAAGATTCCAGCTGTGACAGGTAGTTATGAATTTATAATAATTTACTGTGCTATTGTTTTCCCCTATTAATCTTCTCCAAAATTATTCACTGCTCACATGCATACGTAGAGGAAATAGGCAGTTGAGTTCAACCAGGATTAGACTTTCTCCAAATAGGTAAGTGAAAAGACAAAAGGACAGGGAGTTTATTACCAAGAGTTTAGTAGACATTGTAAAAGATGCATGGACTCTAAACTGGATAAAAAGAGGAAGGGAGAAAAAAATAAGGGTGGAAGTCTGGAAGAAAGCAAAGGCTTGAATAGACAAGAGACCCTGAAAAGGTCAAGACATTGTAGAAGAACCTGAGCAAGCAATGTAGACTAGGAGGCTGTGGCTGAATAGTGCATTAACTGAATCAGTCCATTTAGAATTAGAGACGTTTAGTGTTTCTGGTTGTTTTTTTAGGAGGTGACAGCTTAGGTGAGGTAAAATGTTAGAGAAATTCACAAGAGTTGACAAAAAAAACTAATAAACCACAGTCTATAGATATATTGAAGTCATCCAGGATGAGATAGGTGCCAAGATATTTACAAAAGGAAGGAGAAGGCTTTAAAAATTTTCATGTGCAACAACTACAATCAGCCCTTTGTATCTGTAGATGCCACATCCGTGGACTCAACCAACTGTGAACCAAAAATATTTGGGAAAAAATTCCAGAAGTTTCCAAATAGTAAAATTTGAATTCGCCATGCTCCAGCAACTGTTTACATAGCATTACATTGTATTTACAACTGCTTACATAGCATTTACATTGTATTAGTTCCCATAAGTAATCTACGTATTATTTAAAGTAAATGAGAGGATGTGTATAGGTTATATGCAAACATTACACCATTTTATATAAGGGACTTGAGTAGTCTCAGATTTTCGTATTCACAGGGATCCTGAAATCAATCCCCTATGGATATCAAGTGACAACTGTATTTAATTAGTAGTTGTTTTAAACTGTGTTCTCTGAAAAGTACTGGTTATACAGAAGTGATTTAGAGTTAGGCTTCTACATCCCTACAGAAATGTGACTAAGAGCTACAAGTCACTTAGGGGAATCAAGTAAATCTGTTGCCACATAGACCCTGTTTCCCATAGATCAAGTCCATTTTCGTCTGTGTGGATTGTCAACATCCCCACTTTACTGAGATGTGAGATGACCACTCCTTTTCCAGGAAACCATTTCTTTTCTGTTTTGCAAATGCTCGTTGAAAGAAAAAGAAATCTGTTCAAGGACCAAATCATTTTTGTTTTTTAGTTTTTTGGGGTGTTTTTTTGTTTTTTTTGTTTGTTTTTGTTTTTGTTTTTTATTGGGGTATAGTTGTTTTACAATGTTGTGTTAGTTTCTACTGTACAGTGAAGTGGAGTTCCCTGTGCTATACAGTAGATTCTTATTAGCTATCTATTTAATACATATTAGTGTATATATGTCAATCCCAATCTCCCTCATTCCACGCCCCCTGCTTTCCCCACCTTGGTGTCCATACATTTGTTCTCTACATCTGTGTCTCTAATTCTGCCTTGCAAAACAGTTCATCTGTACCATTTTTCTAGATTCCACATATATGAGTTAATATACGATATTTGTTTTTCTCTTTCTGACTTACTTCACTCTGTATGACAGTCTCTAGGTCCATCCAACTCTCTACAAATGCCCTTATTTTGTTCCTTTTTAAGGCTGAGTAATATTCCACTGTATATATGTACCACATCTTCTTTATCCATTTGTCTGTTGATGGGCATTTAGGTTGCTTCCACGACCTGGCTATTGTAAAGAGTGCTGCAATGAACATTGGGGTACATGTGTCTTTTTGAATTATGGTTTTCTCTGGGTATGTGCCCAGTAGTGGAATTGCTGGGTCATATGGTAATTCTATTTTTAATTTTTTAAGGAACCTCCATACTGTTCTCCATAGTGGCTGTAGCAATTTACATTCCCACCAACAGTGCAAGAGGCTTCCCTTTTCTCCACACCCTCTCCAGCATTTATTGTTCGTAGATTTTCTGATGATGCCCATTGTAACCAGTATGAGGTGATACCTCATTGTAGTTTTAATTTGCATTTCTCTAATAATTAGTGATGTTGAACAGCTTTTCATGTGGCTTTTGGCCATCTATATGTCTTCTTTGGAGAAATGTCTATTTAGGTCTTCTGCCCATTTTTGATTGGGTTGTTTGTTTTTTTGATATTGAGCTGCATGAGCTGTTTATATATTTTGGAGATTAATCCTTTGTCTGTTGATTCGTTTGCAAATATTTTCTCCCATTCTGAGGTTTGTCTTTTGTCTTGTTTATAGTTTGCTGTGCAAAAGCATTTAAGTTTCATGGGGTTTCATTTGTTTATTTTTGTTTTTATTTCTATTACTCTAGCAGGTGGGTCAAGAAAGATCTTGCTGTGATTTATGTCAAAGATTGTTCTTCCTATGTTTTCCTCTAAGAGTTTAATAGTGTCCAGTCTTACAGTTAGGTCTTTAATCAATTTTGAGTTTATTTTTGTGTATGGTGTTAGGGAATGTTCTAATTTCATTCTTTTACATGTAGCTGTCCAGTTTTCCCAGCACCACTTAGTAAGAGATTGTATTTTCTCCATTGTATATCCTTGCTTCCTTTATCAAAGATAAGGTGACCATATGTGCATGGGTTTATCTCTGGGCTTTCTATCCTGTTCCATTGCTCTTTATTTCTGTTTTTGTGCCATGACCATATTATCTTGATTACTGTAGCTTTGTACTATAGTCTGAAGTCAGGAAGTCTGATTCCTCCAGCTCCGTTTTTTTTTCTGAAGATTGCTTTGGCTATTTGGGGTCTTTTGTGTCTCCATACAAATTTTAAGATTTTTTGTTCTAGTTCTGTAAAAACTGCCATTGGTATTTTGATAGGGATTGCATTGAATCTGTAGATTGCTTTGGGTAGTATAGTCATTTTCACAATATTGATTCTTCCAATCCAAGAACATGGTATATCCCTCCATCTGTTTGTGTCATCTTTGATTCTTTTATCAGTGTCCTATAGTTTTCCGAGTACAGGTCTTTTAACTCCTTAGGTAGGTTTATTCCAAGGTATTTTATTCTTTTTGTTGCAATGATGAATGCGATTGTTGCCTTAATTTCTCTTTCTGATCTTTTGTTGTTAGCATATAGGAATACAAGAGATTTCAGTGCATTATTTTTGTATCCTGCAACTTTACCAAATTAATTGATTAGCTCTAGTATTTTTCTGGTGGCATCTTTAGGATTTTCTATGCATAGTATCATGTCATCTGCAAACAGTAAAAGTTTTACTTCTTTTTCTCCAATTTGTATTCCTTTTATTTCTTTTTCTTCTCTGATTTCCATGGCTAGGACTTCCAAAACTATGTTGAATAATAATGGTGAGAGTGGACCTCCTTGTCTTGTTTCTGATCTTAGTAGAAATGCTTTCAGTTTTTCACCATTGAGAATGATGTTTGCTGTGGGTTTGTTGTATATGACCTGTATTATGTTGTTGAGGCAGGTTCCCTCTATGCCCACTTTCTGGAGAGTTTTTATCATGAACTCTCAAAAGCTATTTGTCAAAAGCTTTTTCTGCACCTATTGAGATGATCATATGTTTTTTATTCTTCCATTTGTTAATATGGTGTATCACATTGAATGATATGCATATATTGAAGAATCCTTGCATTCCTGGGATAAATTCCAACTGATCATGGTGTATGATCATTTTAACGTGTTGTTGGAGTCTGTTTGCTAGTATTTTGTTGAGGATGTTTGCATCTATATTCATCAGTGATATTGGTCTGTAATTTTCTTTTTTTGTAGTATCTTTTTCTGGTTTTGGTATCAGGGTGATGTCCTCGTAGAATGAGTTTGGGAGTGTTCCTTCCCCTGCAATTTTTTGGAAGAGTTTGAGAAGGATGCGTATTAGCTTTTCTCTAAATGTTTGATAGAATTCACCTGTGAAGCCATCTGGTCCTGGACTTTTGTTTGTTGGAAGATTTTATTCATAGTTTCAATATCATTACTTCTGATTGGTCTGTTCATATTTTCTATTTCTTCCTGGTTCAGTCTTGGAAGCTTATACCTTTCTAAGAATTTCTCCATTTCTTCCAGGTTGTCCATTTTATTGGCATAGAGTTGCCTGTAGTAGTCTCTTATGATGCTTTCTATTTCTGCAGTGTCCGTTGTAACTTCTCCTTTTTCATTTCTAATTTTATTGATTTGAGTCCTCTCCCCCTTTTACTTGATGAGTCTGGCTAAAGGTTTATCAATTTTGTTTATCTTCTCAAAGAAGCAGCTTTTAGTTTTATTGATCTTTGCTATTGTTTTCTTAGTTTCTATTTTATTTATTTCTGCTCTGATCTTTATGATATCTTTCCTTCTACTAACTTTGGGTTTTCTTTGTTCTGCTTTCTCTAGTTCCTTTAGGTGTAAGGTTAAGTTGTTTATTTGAGATTTTTCTTGTTTCTTGAGGTAGGATTGTATTGCTATAAAGTTCCCTGTTAGAGATGCTTTTGCTGCATCCCATAGGTTTTGGATTGTCATGTTTTTTTTGTCATTTGTCTCTAGGTATGTTTTTGATTTCCTCTTTGATTTCTTCAGTGATCTCTTTGTTATTTAGTAGTGTATTGTTTAGCCTCAATGTGTTTGTGTGTTTTATGTTTTTTTTTCCTGTACTTTATTTCTAATCTCATAGCATTGTGGTCGGAAAAGATGCTTGATGTGATTTCAATTTTCTTAAGTTTACTGAGGCTTGATTTGTGACCCAAGATGTGATCTATCCTGGATAATGTTCCATGTGCACTTGAGAAGAAAGTGTAATCTGCTGTTTTCAGATGGAATGTCCTATAAATATAAATTAAATCTATCTATTCTATTGTGTCATTTAAAGCTTGTGTTTCCTTATTAATTTTCTGTCTGGATGATCTGTCCTTTAGTGTAAGTGAGGTGTTAAAGTCTCCCACTATTACTGTGTTACTGTCTATTTCCTTTTTTATAGCTTTTAGCATTTGCCTTAAGTGTTGAGGTGCTCCTATGTTGGGTGCATATACATTTATAATTGTTGTATGTTCTTCTTGGATTGATCCCTTGATCATTATGTAATGTCCTTCTTTGTCTCTTGTAATAGTCTTTATTTTAAAGTCTATTTTGTCTGATATGAGAATTGCCACTCCAGCTTTCTTTTGATTTCCATTTGCATGGAATTTCTTTTTCCATCCCCTCACTTTCAGTCTGTATGTGTCCCTAGGTCTGAGGTGGGTCTCTTGTAGACAGCATATATACAGGTCTTGTTTTTGTATCCATTCAGCCAGTCTGTGTCTTTTGGTTGGAGTGTTTATCCATTCACATTTAAGGTAATTATCGATACATATGTTCCTATTACCATTTTCTTTTATTTTGTGTTTGTTTTTTGTAGGTCCTTTTCTTCTCTTTTGTTTCCCACTTAGAAAAGTTCCTTTAGCATTTGTTGTAGAGCTGGTTTGTTGGTGCTGAATTCTCATAGCTTTTGCTTGTCTGTAAAGCTTTTGATTTCTCCGTCAAATCTGAATGAGATCCTTGCTGGGTAGAATATTCTTGATTGTATGTCCTTCCCTTTCATCACTTTAAATATATCATGCCACTCCCTTCTGGCTTGTAGAGTTTCTGCTGAGAAATCAGCTGTTAACATTATGGGGATTCCCTTGTATGTTATTTTTCGATTTTCCCTTGTTGCTTTTAGTAATTTTTCTTTGTCTTTAATTTTTGTCAATTTGATTATTTTGTGTCTCGGCATGTTTCTCCTTGGGTTTATCCTGCCTGGGACTCTGTGCTTCTTGGACTTGGGTGGCTATTTCCTTTCCCATGTTAGAGACGTTTTCAACTATAGTCTCCTCAAATATTTTCTCAGGTCCTTTCTCCATCTCTTCTCCTTCTGGGACTCATATAATGTGAATATTAGTTCATTTAATGTTGTCCCAGAGGTCTCTTAGGCTGTCTTCATTCCTTTTCATTCTTTTTTCTTTATTCTGTTCCTCAGCAGTGATTTCCACCATTCTGTCCAGGTCACTTATCCATTCTTCTGCCTCAGTTATTCTGCTATTGATTCCTTCTAGTGTATTTTTCATTTCAGTTATTGTATTGTTCATCTCTGTTTGTTCTTTAATTCTTCTAGGTCTTTGTTAAACATTTCTTGCATCTTCTTTATCTTTGCCTCCATTCTTTTTCCAAGGTCCTGGATCATTTTCACTATCGTTATTGTGAATTCTTTTTCTGGAAGGTTGCCTATCTCCACTTCATTTAATTGTTTTTCTGGGGTTTTATCTTGTCCCTTCATCAGGGACATAGTCCTCTCCCTTTTCATTTTGTCTATCTTTCTGTGATTGTGGTTTTTGTTTTGCAGGCTGCAGAATCATAGTTCTTCTCGCTTCTGCTGTCTGCCCTCTTGCAAATCATTTTTGAATAAACTGCATATTTCACTTCCCTTTTTAAGATCTTCACATGATACAAAATTCTGAGTCTTACATAATCTTTTAAAATTTCTGATTTATTTAAACTTGGGGCCCATTTTTCAAATTATATCTATTGAAATATTTAGCAAAACATTGCAACAGAATAACAATAAGAGATATAATTTATTTCATAGTCACCATGGCTGGTTAAAGTGTTTTACACAATATTTCATCAAATCCACATAGTAAGTTATAAAGTAGGTAGAATTTCCCTAATATTATAAGCTTAAAAGTCACTTATCCAAAATTGATGGAACCAGGATTCAAGCCCAAAGTAGTCTGACTCCAAATCTCTTTATTTATATATTATGCAGGACCCCCTACATAACCTGTAGGACCCATTGCAATATAAAAATTCAAGGCGCCTTGTTCAAAAATTATTAAGACTTTCAATACAGCAACAGCAGAGCATTAATACAAATGTGGGGCCTTCTGAGAGAGCCTTATATGACTGCACAGATGGAATGTCCACAAAGCCAGCCTTATGATTATGAATATTGCCTCCAAGTATGTTATAGTCACTATAAAAAAGAAAAAAATACTGTCACTAGAGTGAGTACCATTATCATTTAAAATGTTGTGCAAGCTCCCTGAATAGAATAGCCCAGACACTTCCAGTTTGAGTTGCTCCTATTATTGTGAAGACTAAACTCTGCCACTTAATAAGTATTTGTTAAGTAAAATAAATAAGTGAAATAACCATTTGTCCTAAGTTTATTACCATTAGCATGTTATGGTTTCAAAGTCATCATGAACCTGACTTCTCTGTTCATGACTTAAACTGACTATTCAGATACTAGAACCCTTTCTTTTTCCTTCTAAATAATCGAACTTATTCTAATACTAAATGGCACAAAATATTAATGACAAAATCAATTTGAAAAACATTGTATATAATCAGACTTTTTAAAATATTAAAATCTGAGGAGAGCAGATATCTTGTCAAAGCAACCACTGACTCAATAAATTTTTGTTGAACATCCACATTTTTGAACATCTATTATTGTTCAGAAGCAATGGTGACCTGGCTGAAAAAATCTTCTATTCTAAGGATCATGAGAGTTAATTAACCATTATTGTGTTAAGCCCTACAAAGAATTCTGAATTAGGGAACCAAATGTGAATGATCATCATAATCTACTATAATCCTTGAAATTAAAATCTCTTTTGCCAAGAACTATCTGCATTTGGACGGTTCATTGCTATGCAATCCTGTTGTAGATTCTAATATTCTTTCTTTTTCTAACAAAATGGGAACAATTTCCTAAAAATGTGTTTATTGATTCATCACTACTTTCTTGAGTTATTTGCTACTGTTCCAATTGTTCCCTTGAATGACTTAAGTTGAATATATCTGGCCATAGTAAATAAAAAACACACAATAAATTCTGAGCAGACACAAGGTTGGATGTTGCAGTCAAACAAAATTTACAGCCAATTTAACCTAGCATTTACTTATTTGCATAATCATTATTGCACTGTTGGGTAATTAGGCATAAATGGTAGGGAGTTTACCAAAAGGACTGCAATTAGTATTATCTTTACAAAAATATTTCAGTAATCAGCTCTGGGTCAGGAAGTTTTTGGAAAATAGAAGCCTGCCTTTAGGTATTGAATCCTTACAATTGTATCTAGGTTTCTAAAATCAACTTGGTTGGATGTGAGTGGGGAAAAGAGCAGTTTTGTGTGATATATAAGGAATGAAAAGAAATTTTGGGGGGAGGGGCTTCCCTGGTGGCACAGTGGTTAAGAATCTGCCTGCCAATACAGGGGACATGGGCTCGAGCCCTGGTCCGGGAAGATCCCATATACCACGGAGCAACTAAGCCCATGCACCACAACTACTGAGCCTGCACTCGAGAGCCCGTGAGCCACAACTACTGAAGACCGCGCACCTAGAGCCTGTGCTCCGCAACAAGAGAAGCCCACGCACTGCACCAAAGAGTAACCCCCGCTCGCCGCAACTAAAGAAAACCCGCACGCAGCAACAAAGGCCCAACACAGCCAAAAAATTAATTAATTAATTAATTAATTAATTAATTAAAAAAAAAGAAATTTGGGGGGGAAATTCCATTGAATACATACTGCTGGACCCAAGAGGGCAAATACACACAGGTAGCAGGTCCCTTTTCTCCAGAAGTTTATGGACATAATATTAGTTTTCCTATTTGTTTTGTCTGATAGATGTAACCACACAGTGATACTGGGAGACATACAGAGCAGACACTGGGATCCTATGAAAACCAAATTTGCTGGGTTTGATATATCACCCAGTGACATGAGTTGAGCAGTTATAAACCAGCTCCCTTAAACAAGGGCTTGGCTTCAGAGCCAGAGAGGTGGGATGCAATTTCCACAGCCAAAAGATTGGGGTGGAATAATGAAGAAGAGTCTGACAATAAATTAAGTTATGTAAGGAGTCAAAGCCAGAGAAAGTTAGGAACAAATGAGGTAGGCAGTATATGACTTCCCATCATTATCAAAAATCTTTCAGATATGTAGTGCATATGTGCTGGGATGGTTAAAAGTATAAGATCAAAAGCCACATGATAGTAGAAATACAGAAAATGGAGATAGATGAGAGAGTCTTATAGTATTAACAAATGATAGACCTTGTATTATTAAATGTGAAAGGAAAGAGAGTGAAAAAACTCAGCCAGGGCTCCAAAATGCCAAATATGTGACAAAAAGAATAGTGGTTTATAAATAAAAAGAGGGAACACAAGAAGAAAAATTTTGTGAGGGAAGATGTTAAGGAAGTTCAGTTCACCCATGTTGTATTGGAGGTGACATCAGAGCATACAGGGCAAATTTCAATAAATTCATGTGAGTAAATATGAGTTGGAGTTAAAGAACAGGCTCACAAATGGAGATGCCAGTTTGAGGCTCCTTTGCATAGTAGTGCTAGTTGGAAGTCATGGAAATGGATGAAAAGAGAAGCGGGCTAAGGGTGAGAAATGAAAATCATCTATGTAAGAGTGAAAAAAAAACCCCAGCAATAGTGAAGATGCAGTTGGAAAATCAAAAGAACTATGAAAATATTCAGATTCCGAAGGAGAAGAATACTCAAGTGTTAACTACTAGCAACCCAACCTCAGGATGTCAATGACAGACTTTTCTCGCTAAATACTAGACTCTCAATCATTGTAGAACTTGATTGGTTAATACAATTTCTTATGTAGCTCAAATAGCCTATCTGTTTCCTCTGCAATTATTGTGTTAAATGAGAGGTGGAAGCATCTCTGTATTTGACAAGCAAAGTGCTGACTTGCTTTTCCTTCTGTCAATATTAAAATTCTTGTTTCTCTTTGTATTTTCTCTCACCCAATTACATCTGTAGTAATCTGTAAAATATGGCTCAATTGGAACATTAATTGTACTGTTATTTGATTCCCTTTCCCTTATGATTCTCTGCTGAGTCTTGTTGGAAAGAGCCTAGCAAAACTGCATATTACTAATATATTGCTTGTCTTATGTCTTTCCTTGGTGTCTCTGAAATCACAGCTCAAATGTTAATAGAAATCTCTATTTTAATAGGATGCTCTTGTACAAGCTCAACATCAACTCAATTATATATTCTGAAAAGCTATTTACAGCTTTAAACCTAATGCAAATTAGGAAAATTAATTTAAAACCTGCAAGTTACTCAACAGTAATAAGAACTTCTAAAACAGAAGATGATTTTTTGTCTAATAGATATGAATTACCCACCATTTTAAGTTTATGCTAATTCTAATAACAGTATTATACTATGAAAATGAACTTGGAACTGATGAACATTATCATTGGAGGCATCAAGAAAATTGCTTAACTTCTTACACAGTTAAAATGCCTTTTATTATTGCCATATTCTGTTCCAACCAAAAAAAAAAAATCCATATTCCAGCAATGAACCATTTTAATGATTTTATATAAAAATTCAACCAGGGCTTCCCTGGTGGCACAGTGGTTAAGAATCCGCCTGCCAAGGCAGGGGACACGGGTTCGAGCCCTGGTCCGGGAAGATCCCACATGCAATGGAGCAACTAAGCCCATGTGCCACAACTACTGAGCCTGCGCTCTAGAGCCCACGAGCCACAACTACTGAGCCCATGTGCCACAACTACTGAAGCCCATGCGCCTAGAGCCCATGCTCCTCAACAAGAGAAGCCACCACAATGAGAAGCCCGCGCACCGCAACAGAGTAGCCCCCGCTCGCCGCAACTAGAGAAAGCCTGCGTGCAGCAACAAAGACCAAAGCAGCCAAAAATAAAATTAATTAATTAATTTAAAAAAATTCAACCAATGAACAAGAAAGATTATTCCTTAAATTAATCAGTCTCCACTCTAGAAATATTCAATAGAAAATGAAACTGAAAATACCATAGAGGTGCTTTCATTTTTATTACAAGAATCTCTTTTCTAATTGGCAAAGAAATATACGTATTTCTGAGAAAAAGAGAACATTTCTAATGTTGGGATTTTCTAGTAAAAGTGAGAAAGAAAGTAATGTTTTATTATTTTATGGAAAGCCATGCATATGTTTAAGGTGATTAATTTCTCTTCTAGTTCATTTCATTTCTCTGCCTAACTCTTTCCCTTTTTTGTCTGTATGAACTCACACACACACACACAAATTTGATATATTTGCTCACTGAGATGGAGGTCTCCAAGCAAGTGTCCCTTGATCTGAGAAATCTATACACACAGCCATTCCTAAGAGGATGACATAGGAAAATAGAGAGTGCACACTGATGCCAGAGGGTTTCTCCTGCAATTCCCAGGTGATGGTAAACTGAGTAGGTTTTCGGTTCAGACCCTGATCCTAGGCAGAAAAAAGACTCTAAGCCGGAAAGATTAACTGCCTATTCAGTTCTTTTTTTGTTTTCTGAATTTTATTTTATTTTATTTTTTATACAGCAGGTTCTTACTAGTTATCTGTTTTATACATATTAGTGGATATATGTCAATACCAATCTCCCAGTTCATCCCACCACCTATTCAGTTCTCTGATCTGCCGTGGACACAAGCTTCAGAGGTAATTTATAGTCTGTGACAGAACATTGTTTGTTTATAAACTCTTCTTATCAAATTTGCAATGATTTGTGTGTGTGTGTGACTATTTATAAGTTACTCCTAAAGAAATTTCTGAAATGATCGGTAGTACGTAATGCTAAAATGGCTTCCAGGGAATTCAATAAACCAATTTTTTCAGAACTATTCTGGATAGCTAACAAAATCATAAAACCTTAGATTTATAAAAAATCCTAGGAATGAACTCCTTCATTTTACAGAAAAGTAAATTAAAACCAAATGAAAGAAAGGCATTCTTTCACTATTACATACCTGAAGGCTTTCAAGTAAACCAAAGTTCCATTCACCTGTCATACTTTTAATTTAGGTTTAAAATAATGACCTTGATGGGAGACTAACATGTTAATGAAATGCACACATATTAGTGAATAAGTCACTCAAAGCAACCAATGCCATTTCAAACAACTAGTTTACCAAATTCAGCTCTCTAACAAACATCTAGGGGCAGATGGGGGCTTTACTTTTGTTAATAACATATGTCTTTTTTTAGGTTTACAGTCACGATAGTTTTGCTATCCACCATAGAATTCCATATAAATGCCTGAAAATAACAGATGGTCTTTTAAACAACCATATTTACCACTGTATCATCAGCATAAAGTTAAATACAGATTGCTTATTTTTGCTCTGACGCAGCTTCAGTGAACTCATCATTAGCACATCTTTGTTAAACTCAATAATAACTCAACTGTATCTTCAGAGTGTAATGTCAGAGGTAAAAATGTTGTGGCTAAAAAAAAATTAATAAGCCAATTATTTTTCTTCACTTTGTCAAATTTGAAACATAAATTCTGTTTTGACTAATGCAGCAATTAAATATGTTCAAATTGTAATCCAGTTACAAAGGCGCATTAGCAAAAATATGCTTCTCTTTGCTTACCCTGACAAAGAAAAGTACTACCCAATGATAAAAAGAGTGAATGCAACTCAGAATTCCCTGGTGACCACTCTCCCCTTCTGCTGACTGGGAAGTCTCTAGCTCTTCCATTCTTTGGCAATGCAACAATGTTCAAGCCTTACCCATAGCACTTACAAACTGTAAATTCCAGTTTTTTATATTATGTTTTCCCAATGATAAGTATCACTAAACTACACATCTTTTTTTTACCGAAAGGCATTTTTAAATTAAAAACAAACAAAACTAGCATTTCTAGTCCATGGGGGCCAAATTAGGAAATGTGATACAGACCGTGACTCCTGAGATGTGACTCAGCAATAGGTATTCCCAAGGGATTCATTTTAAACTCAAAACTATTAGTGAGTAAGAGTAAATGAAAACAAAATAAACTGCCAGAGTGTTGTCTTGCAAGAACTTGGGGGATTCATGTTTTGGTGGGAGGCTATACTTGTGAAAAAGTAGTACATAAACTTACTAAATATTAACTTAAGTAAATTTACATTGTATAATATGAAATATAAACATACAAAGTATTAACATATTTGCAAGCATGGACAAAAACACATAATAATGCACTTAGAGGTTTTTTAATTCCCAAAGAATATTGAATTAATGTATAAATTTTAATATTAACTATTCATAATTTCATTCAACTGAATATATATTTCCTGAGAACTTACTATATATTCCAAGTACTGTGCTTTAACAAATTATATAGCAATGAACAGAAGAGACAGGATCCTTGCTTTTATGGATTTTAGAGTTCTTAATAACATTTAGCCATTGCAAGAAATCTATTTCCTAAAATAATGACAAAATTAACATAATGCAGTTTGAATTATATTTTTTATACTTTGTTTTGTTATTTAAGAGAATGCTCTATTTATTCCTTTTGAAAGAAAAATCATTTTTTTCTTTCCCTTTTTTTTTAAACTTATGGTAAAATACACATAAAATTTAACATCTTAACCATTTTTAATCATGCAATTCAGTGGTATTAAGTAGATTCATACCATTATGTATCTATTCCCACCATCTATCTCCAGAACTCTTTTCATCTTCAAAACTAAAACTCTATACCCATTAAAAATAACTCCCTATTTCCCCCTACCCCAGTTCCTGACCACCCATTGTATTTTCTGTGATTTTGACTACTCTAGATATATCAAATAAGTAGAATTAAGCATCATTTTCTTTCTGTGACTGACTTATTTCAACCTAGCATAATGTCCTCAAGTTTCTTCCATGTTGTAGTATATGTTAGAATTTTTCTTCCTTTTTGAGGCTGAATAAGATTTCATTGTATGAACACACCACATTTTGTTTATCCATTTATCTGTCGATGGACAGACCCTTGGTTTGCTTCTACAATTTAGTTACTGAGAATAATGTTCCTATGAACATGGTTGTACAAATATCTCTTGGAGACCCTACTTTTAATTCTTTTAGACATATACTAAGAAGTGGAATTGCTGAATTGTATGATAATTCTATTTTTAATTTTTGAGGAATTGCCATTCTATTTTCCACAGCAGCTGTAACAGTTTACATTCCCACTTGTAGTGCACATGGCTTTTATCATGATTTATCATCATGTTTTTGGTAGTTTCCTTCTATTACTAGTTTGTTGAGTGTTTTTATCATGAAAGGTGTTGAATTTTGTCAAATTCATCTGTTGATGAATCTGCGTCTGTTGAGATGACTATGTAGTTTTTTTTTTCCCCTTCATTTTGTGAATGTGGTTTGCCGCATTGATTGATTTTCATGTTAAACCACCTTTATATTTCAAGAATAAATCCAATTTGATCATGGTACATTATCCTTTTAGCATGCTGAACTCTGTTTGCTAGTATTTTGCTGGGGACTTTTCCGTCAATGTCCATAAAGGATACTGGTCTGTAGTTTTCTTTTCTTGTAGTGTCTTTGTCTAGCTTTGGTATCAGGCTAATGTTGGCCTCATAGACTGAGTCAAGAAGTGTTTCCTCTTCTTCATTTCTTTTCGTTTTACAAAGTTATGAAAGATTGGTTCTAGTTCTTTAAGTGTTTGGTAGAATTCACTGGTGAAACGATAAGGCTCTGGGCTTTTCTTTGTTGGGAGAGTTTTGGTTACATATTCAATCTCCTTACTAGGTATGTCTATTCAGATTTTCAGTTTCATCATGATTTAGTCTTGATAGTTTAGTGTTTCTAGGAATGTGTCCATTTTATACAGGTTATTAAATTTCTAGTTAATATAGTCTCATAATTCTTTTTGTTTCTGTAGAATCAGTATTAATATCCCCACTTTAATTTCTGATTTAGTAATTTCAGTCCTCTCTTTTTTCTTAGTCAATCTAGCTAAGATTTTCTCAATTTTGTTGATCTGTTTGAAGAACCAACTTTTTATTTCATTGATTTTCTCTATTGTTTTCCTATTCTCTATTTCATTTACTCCTGCTCTAATTATTATTTCCTTTCTTCTTCTAGCTTTGGGCTCAGTTTTTACTTCTTTTTCTAATTCTTTAATTTGTAAAGAAATATTGTTGATTTGAGATCATTCTTGTTCTTTAATGTGTTTATAGCATTGCTTAGCATTACTTTCACTGTGTCCCATAAATTTTGATATGCTGTGTTTTCATTTTTACTTGTCTCTAAGTATTTTCTAATTTACATTCTCATTTCTTCTTTGAGTCTTTGGTTGTTTAAGAGTGTGTTGTTTAATTTCAACAAATTTGTGAATTTTCTAGTTTTCCTTCTGTTACTGATTTCTAACTTTATTCCACTGTGGTCAGAGAAGATGTTTTGTAAGATATTTATATTTTTTAATTTATTGAGTTTCAATTTGTGACCTGATATATGGTCTATCCTGGAAAATATCTCATGTGCATTTGAGAAAAATGTGGTTTTTGTTGTTATTGGGTAGAGTATTCCTTATATGTTTATTAGGACTAGTTGTTTTCTTATGTTGTTCAAGTCCTCTGTTTTCTTACTTTTGTCTGGTTGTTCTATCCATTATTTAAAATAGGGTATTGAAGTCTCCAACTATTTTTGTAGTAATGTCTATTTTTCCTTTAAAATCTGCCAGTTTTTGCTTCATATATTTGATGGTCTGTTAGTAGGTGCATTAGGTTTATAATTGCTATATATTTTGCTGTATTGAATCCTTTATTAATATATAATGTCTCTGTTGGTGTTTTGTAACTTTTTTTGATTGAAAGTCTATTTTGTCTGATAGTAGTATAACCACTCCTGCTCTGTTTTGGTTACTATTTGCTTGGACTATCTTTTTCCATCCTTTCACTTTCAACCTTTTTATGTCTTTGAATGTAAAGTGAGTCTCTTGTAAATAGCATATACTCATTTTATGGTAATTGATTCCATTATGCCAGTCTCCATCTTTTTTTTGGAGGGTTTAATACATTTACATTTACATTTAAAGTAACTACTGATAAGGAGAGACTCACTTCTGTCATTTTGCTATTTGCTTTTTATATGTCTTATACCTTTTTTGTCCCTCAGTTCCTACAGATCTTCTTTTGTGTTTAGTTAAATTTTGGCAGTGAAATGTTTTAATTCCCTTGTCATTTCTTTTTGCACATTCTCAATAACTTCTTTGTGGTTACCATGAGGATTACATTTAAAATGATAAAGTTATGACTCTAATTTGAATTTATACCAGCTTAACTTCAACAACATATAAAAACTCTGCTACTTTACAACTCTGTTTCATTATGTTAGATGTCACAAAACTACATGTTTATACATTGGATGTCCAAAAGCATAAACTAATAATGTTTAATGCATTAGTTTCTTAGCTCATACAGAAAACAAAATGTGGAGTTACAAATTAATGTTATAATAATACTAGCTTTTAGATAAATTCTTGTGAGGCTTTTAAAAATGTATTAGTCTCTAGTGTTGAAAACAAAATGTGGCATTACAAGCAATTGTTATAATAATACTAGCTTTTATAACTGCCCATGTATTTATCTTTACTGAGATCTTCATTTCTTCATATAGCTTTGAGTTACTATCTAGTGATTTTTCATTTCAACCTGCAAGACTCCCTTTACATTTATTGCAGATATAGAATTCTTGGTAGACACTTTTTTTTCTTTGACCACTTTGAATATATCAGCTCACTGCCTTCTCACCTCCAAAGTTTTTGATGAGAAATTTGCTAACAATCTTATTGAGGATGAGTTGCTTATATGTGATGAGTTGCTTTTCTCTTGCTGCTTTTAAGATTCTCTCTTGTCTTTGTCTTTCAACGGTTTAATTATAATATGTATTGGTGCGGATCTCTTTGAGTTCAACCTACTTGGTTGTACAGTAGTACTTGTATAGGATTCATGAATAAAATATGTATTAGTCATGAATCATATACAGTCATATACACACACACACACACACAATGGGTGTCTCAAAAGTATTAGAGCAGTGACTTATCCAAATAAATGAGGCTAGGAAGTAAAAGTAAATTTTGGCTAGGAATCCAAAATTTCTAACCTAGTTCTTCTATGCTGGAACTGGAAAATCTTGAGATTATATTATTTCTTCTTTTGTTCTACATGATTTTGTTCATGCAACATATCAGCCAATTTATACTTATTCTTCAAGACTACACACCATCACCTCTACTGTAAAATCTTCCACAGTCTCTCATGGTACTTCTTTCACATATCTCTGTTAACATTTATCATGTTATATTCAATTTGTTTGCATCTCTTACTCCTCACACTGTTTTTTAAAAAAAAGCAGCAAATATTCCTTATTATTGAGTACACTCAGCACAATCCCTGAAACATGACAAATTCTCAATAAATGGTAAGGAGGAAAGGGTAGGAGTTAGAGCTGAGACATTTGCTTAGTAGTGAAGTAGGGTCTAAAGCTTAAAACTACAAATAAGAGTAAAGTGTTTAAGGACAGTGATACCAGTCTGACTGGAATAAACAATTTAGGAAAACAACATATGGTCTAATGTAATACTTAATTCAACAGAATTGAGTAATATAGAAAACTCTAATGAGTGTCAGAAAAATTGTAATTTATGATTTTAATCAGTTCAAATCACTATATTTAAGTACTGCCAGAAGGAAGAACAATATGTATCATGTGAAATCCAGAATTTGGTCTCTATGGGTAAAATTATGAGTAAGCTTATTTCAATCAATTCTAGGTCAGTTCATTCTAACAGTTACCACAAGATGAACTACCATGTCGTTTAGCTCCTTACCCATCCTTGGAAAGATTCAAGTATAGTCCAGACAACTCCTTATCTGCACAGTCCTATGAAGAAGTGGAGACTGAACCAGATATATTTATCTTTAATTGCTCATCGGGAATTTAAATTTTCTCTAAGATATAATACCCGTAGATTAGGATGTCAAGATTCCAGCCCACAGAATTGCTGATTCCCTAGTCATTGTTATATGGACAATAGCTAGCAAAAACTCTTCAGTATGGATTTGAAGTATTTACATAAACATATGTGAAATAGTTAATTAATAAATGTGCTTTTACAGAAAAAGGAAAACTCATAGCATGTCGGATCCTAGAGGTGTTAGACATTTCACTTTTCTAAGAATCTATGAAATATATTTAAGTTCTGTTCTTTACTGAATAAAAAGGCTGTGCTGTTCACTGCAGCACTATTTGGATTGACACACGGCTGGAAAGAATCAGATTCCCACTAAGAGGATACTGGTTAGGTAATCCATGAACATCCACACAATGGAGTACTATGCAGCAGTATTAAAGAATAAGAACTAACTTTTTATACAGTGAAGGAGTGATACCAAGATGTAATGTTGAGTAAAAAAATGGGGAGTAATGTGTGTATACTATGCTATTGTTTAGCTAAAAAATATGAGAAAAGTATAAATATACATTAATACATAAAATATTATATTAATAATAAACCAGTGGAAGGATATACCATAAAAATAACAATTATTTTTAGGGGAAAGAGGAAATAGAGTAGACAGAACAGAAGGTAGACTTCTTTGAATATATCTTGTTTGTAGATTTTATTTTGGAATCCTGTAAATATTTTACAAGAAAATGTTGTTTATATGGATAAACAATCTCTGGAAATTAAACAAATTAAATTGTTTGTGCAGCTGGCAGTGTAGCCTCAGAAGAGGACTTGTGATAGGCAGAATCATGGCTCTCCCCAACAGATGTCCAAGCTCTAGCACTCAGAAATTGTGGATATGTTATTTTTGTAGCAAAAGGGACTTGCAGGTATGACCTTGGGATGCAAACCTTGGGAAGTGAAGATTATCCTGGATTATCTGAGTGAGTCCTTAAAAGTGAAGAACCTTTCCCAGTTTTGTTCAGAGTGAACTGAGGACTGAAGAAGTACCAGAAAGACAACAACATTGCTGGCTTTGAAGATGAAGGAAGGGTACCATGAGCCAAGCAAGGTGGACAGCTTCTAGAAGCTGGAAAAGGCAAGGAAATGGATTCCTCTCTAAAGCCTCCAGAAAGGAAAGCAACCCTACCAACACCTTGATTTTAATCCAGTATTGAACTTCTGACTGCAAAACTGTAAGCTAGTAAATTTGTCTTGTTTAAAGCCACTAAGTTTGTAATTTTTTTATAGTAACAATAAAAAACAAATACAGGAATAATTCCAAATGACCTTTAAAAAACAGTAATTTGACTCTATATTTTTAATGGGATATACCCTAAGGACTAATAGAATACAAGTGTTCCTAAACTATTTCATCAATCATATTATGAGTTAATTTCTCTATTTTTATGCTGAGTTAAAAAGAAAATTGTCAGTGCTGTTGAGAACTAAGATATTTAGCATGGGAGAAAGGATATCAAGATCTAAGACTGATTAGGTTAAATCTTTGTAGTCCTAAATTAGAATTAGAACTGTCCTTATGAACCCAGGAACTATTTTATCTTGAAAGAAACAATCTTGTTCACTGAAAAGTCTTAAGAACAATAAGTGAGTTCCGCATTTCTGCAAGTGCTATTTTCCCTTAAAACCCAACAGGACTTCTTGAAGAAATGGCTGGTTTGAGATCTGGTGTAGGGAATGTAGAAGATGAGACTTTCCACACTAACAGACAAGGAAGCCATCAAAACTATCAAAGTTTTCAGGAGTCAATTGAACAGGTTCTACTGATCAAAACTGGGAAAATTTGAACACCACTAAAGATAATAACTGCAGTGGATTTAAACACATCAAATATCTATGGACTCATAATGATACTCAAAACACAAACACAACACCTAACTGGTCACCTTATAAAGGATTATAAAGAACTCCTTTACTATTTTCAAAAATGGGTAAATACAGGAAAATAATCTAGTATTTATTCTGCCTTTTCTTTCAAACTGTACCTCTGTGTAACCAAGTAGTAGATGAGAGAATGTTTGTATTACGGAAATATTCAAGACAATAAATGAAGATATTTGTTGGAACATCGCAATTTAATAACTTATACTGAATTAACACATCTAGGTATTAATGAAAATCAAAGTCAGCTAACATCACAAAAAAAGAGAAAAAATGGATCCTTTATGATGGAAGTATACAACCACTCTTAAAAGTCTTTTTTAAAAGAAGAAGAAACAAAAACAAAAACTTTAAACAGTGATCTAGAATCTGATTAAACCTCTAGATCATATCCAATAGAGAGTTAATATAGGAGAGAGGGGCACATGTTATATGACACCATGTGCAAACAGTGAGTAAAATGTACACCATATGAAACTGCAGAGCAAATAACTATTTCCTCAACAAACAACTTACAAGGAAAAAAAATAGTGATGAAAAATAAAGAGGTTGCAAGGACTTAAAAATATTTCAACCAATTACAATGCATGCTCCTTATTCGGATCCTGATTCAAACAACAAGCTGAGAGACACAGAGAGAGAGAGAGAGAGAGAGAGAAATTGTAAAACAGGGAGGGGGAAAAAAGAAAGAATGGAAAAAGGAATATCAAAAAGGAAAGCCTAAAGAAAAATTTTAAAAATTGAACATTCAACTAGATATTTGATTGATACAGATATTCAATAATATTACAGAATTGTTCACTTATTTTCAGTGTGATGTGGCTCTTATGAATATTTTTGAGAGTTTTTAATTTTTGGAGAAACATTCAAAGATTTATGGAAAAAATAAAGTCTATTGTTTGCTTCAAAATAATCTTGTGGGGATGAGATGGTATTGGATGGGGTTGGGCTTATACTGAGTAGGGATTGATGGTGGGTAGAAGTGGGTTGGAGTATCAATAAGCAAGATTGGTCAGGCTGATTATTTTTGAAACTGGGTGATGGGTACATGGAGGTTCCTAATACATTTCTGTCCATTTTTGTGTATGTTTGAGTTTTTCCATAATAAAAAGTTAAAAGAAAAACAAATGAAAAAGAAGTAGAAGAATCACTGTGGGGAGATTTTTAAGCTGCTACTAAGATATTATTTTTAAAACTCCTCTAATAATTCATTTTCTTATAGTCAGCCAGATATGAAAAAAATCTGAAAAGTGTTATTTGTTAGAAAAAAGTTTTAAACAGCTTCCTCCTTCTTAGTTCCAATAGACATAGTCATCAGTTATCCCCAATTATAAAATTATTATATAATGCATAATAAAATAATTTTACTCTACAATTGTCTCACGCTTCTACTTTCCACTGCTCATGTGTAGCAGGTTCTTTCTGCCCAAACTCCATCATCCCTTTTTAAAATCATGAGTTATTCAGAGCAATGATTAAATGCAGATAGTTTAAGAGCTCTTTCACTGGAAGTTATCAGCCCATCCTTTATATTCTGATTTGTCCGAATTAGATCCTAGCAGGCTTGCTTGGGAAACCCCAGGATGTACTCTTTTTAGAACTGCCCCAGGGTCTGTAAGTTACAAGTGAACAACAAAGACTAAAATATATTGCTTTCCTTTTTTCAAGCCTGTCACTGATAGTGCGATTTTCTTCCCTTATAAATAAGAGATCTATTAAGTTTTCTTTTTTTTTCCTTCAGCACTCATAGAAAATATGATAATATGTTTTTTTCAGGCATGAAAGAAATTGGGTCCTCTCTCCTCTTTGATAATTGTTTCAAGAAACAAACAAAATAATCCTGCAATTCCTTGAGATGGTAAAATATGAGTATCCCCATAGTCCAGGAGCCACCATCAAAAGCTGAAAAAGTGGATGATATGGGTTGTGAATTCTGCTTATATTCTAATCAAATTTGGAGTAGAATCCTAAAGAGCATATAGCCATTCTCAGCACATAATGTGTTTAGAAATATGTAGATATTAATATTACTACTAGTAGTAACAGTGCTATAAAAGAAAAAAATAGAAATGAAAAAAAATCCTTAAGATTATTGCTTAGAGAGGACTATACAAGGAAAAAAAATTAAGAGGAAGCAAGGGCATTATACTGTGAAGATCAGTTTTAGATTTATCAGTGGTTCCCTCTTCGCTAAGGCACTTCTCTGTTCCCTTAGATTTCCAGTGGATTTCTATGCCCTGAGCAGAACAATTTTGTAGGAGCCAAGCAGTACCTTGAGAATGGACAAGGTTGTCTCTTTAACAGTCCCTTAGATACTGACTAATTATTTTGATAATCTGAAAATCAGGGACAGAATTACAAATTTTCCATTTTATCTGATGCCAATCACTGAAGAGAAATGTAAATTGTAAAAGTATAAATTACCCTAGATCACTCTGTATTCTATCTTCAATATGAATGCTTCTTTCTTGCCCTTCCCTCCTCTTCTAACCAAATAAACTCTTCAATTTAGTTTAAATATTTGTAGATTTGATCAACAGTCCTTTATCCTGATTCAGAACAAAGCTGATGACTTCATCTCTAGTGATATAACTAAAAATTTTAGATTTGTAAAAATTCTCTTTTAAACCTTTGAATTCCCTAACCCAGTCTCTGGGGAACAGCAGACACCCAATGAATGTTGAACAATTAATTAATTAATTATATAAAGTAGGCTTCAGGTTCAAAGCCAAGATTTTTTTAAAGTTTAATGTTAAAATGAAATTATTGTAGCTCACATTAATAAACATTAAAAATTCCATTGAAAATTAGAGTGAACATTGGATTTGCTGCCTTTCCTGGTTTAATACTGAAGAGAATACTGGAAAGAAAAATCACCATTAATCATCTCATTGAATTTAATTGAAATAATGTAAATGAAAGTACTTTGTAAACTGTTATGGTATACACAAATAAGGTATTCTTTTCTACCATACAATGTTATAGTTTTGATTAAGCAAATAAAAATCTTACAGTGGAAAAAATTTAAATGGTAAAATCTTGTTACAAGAAAGTGTAAAATGGACATACAGATGGCCAAGAGGCACATGAAAAGCTGCTCAACATCACTAATTATTAGAGAAATGCAAATCAAAACTACAATGAGGTATCAGCTCACACCAGTTAGAATGGGCATCATCAGAAAATCTACAAACAACAAATGCTGGAAAGGGTGTGGAGAAAAGGGAACCCTCTTGCACTGTTGGTGGGAATGTAAATTGATACAGCCACTATGGAGAACAGTATGGAGGTTCCTTAAAAAACTAAAAATAGAATTACCATATAACCCAGCAACTCCACTACTGGGCATATACCCAGAGAAAACCATAATTCAAAAACACACATGCACCCCAATGTTCATTACAGCACTATTTACAATAGCCAGGTCATGGAAGCAACCTAAATGTCCATTGACAGATGAATGGATAAAGAAGATGTGGTACATATATACAATGAAATATTTTTCAGCCATAAAAAGGAATGAAATTGGGTCATTTGTAGAGACGTGGATAGACCTAGAGACTGTCATACAGAGTGAAGTAAGTCAGAAAGAGAAAAACAAATATCATATATTAACGTATATATGTGGAATCTAGAAAAATGGTACAGATGAACTGGTTTGCAAGGCAGAAATAGAGACACAGATGTAGAGAACAAATGTATGGACACCAAGGGGGGAAAACGGGGGTTTGGGGGAGTGGTGGTGGGATGAATTGGGAGATTGGGATTGACATGTATACACTAATATGTATAAAATAGATAACTAATAAAAAAAGTATAAAATGGTTTATGTTTGGTTAGATAAGTGATTATATTCATTTTAGTATTTTAAAAATCAATGTCAAAGTTCATGGCATATTTAAGAAGTTATAACACCATAAGAGATTTAAAAAAGACATTACATTTCTATTTCCTAAATTAGAAATTTCTAGACTTTCATGGGTAAAGTTTCACCCACAGGAAGTACATTGACATATATACTGATCAATCCATTATTTCATCAAAAAGGCGAAATAAATGACTGAAGTCTATGCATTTACTATTATTTGTAAACATGCTTTTAAAGATCTCACTAGAAACTCCCCTATTCCATTCTTTAAATCTAATCTCAAATAACTCTCTCATGATTAACCTACATCTTCATCCAAAGCATTACTGATAGAATACAAATGAGATTTACCTTCAATTTCCATAATAATCACTGTAATTTACATTAAATTTACATAATAACAATCATAATTAAGTAGCATTATAGTAATGGTTATAAAAACAACTGTCATAAATAGCATACACAGAATTTTGAGGGAGACAGAAGCTTTAAGCTATATCGATATTTATTTTGTTGTCTTGTTTTACTGGAAATATATTCATGCCACTACTCTCTTGTAATATTTGTGTTTAACTTCAACACAGAGCTGTAGGGGTATATTACTTTTTTATTTTGAGAATAAGATGATGCATTCTGATTATCTGAAAACCAGGAATGAATTTACTAATTTTCCATTTGTGGCCAACACTTAAAGACAAAGTCTGGGTAAAAGAATTAAATGATCAACTATTTTTGTTACTGCACCATTGTAATGTTATCTCTTTTCTTTTACTTTGCCCAGTTCTTCTATTATTGTCTTGCGTTAGTTTTATCTCTCATCTTTTTACCTATTTTTTCTATCTTCTAGAACTGTTCTTCCACTTTGACACTTTTATTCTTTTTGTTTTCCCTCCAGGATGATTAAATCTCTCATTGGCTATGCTAACATGGGCATAATGAATAGATGGCTTGACATGTTGTGAGAGGAATCTTGTCTTACACAGAGAATATATTAATTAGGACTAGTGTCAAATTAAAATTGCACTGGACAGAGTTAAATAAGCAAGAATGCCTTTATTCAATATCATTGCAAAAGGGGAAAGAGATTGAATTCAACTGCCCTGGAACAAAAAGCAGGAGAGTTTTTAAGCACTGGGATGAGCTACTGGAAAGTATTGAAGGACATTAGGAAGAGGTTGGTCAGTGTGATTAAGTCATCTGTGTCTGCTAATTGATGCTTATCAAAGTTAGGCTCCTACCTCTCACAGAAACTAGAGATAGCGGTATGATCTGTCTTGATTATATTTCAAAGGATGGATATCAGATTCTTGAAAAAGACATCCCTTAGTTGAAAAACCAGTAAAAGCCTGTAAGAAGATTTACATTTCAAAGGGGGAAATGCTGTAAGAATAGAGAGATCAGGGGCCTATAGACAGGAAGGAACCTGTCCAAAGTTTAGACAAGCTGGGAGAACATTCAGGCCATCTTGGTCATTAGGTTTGGCTAAAACTATAGAAAAGTCCAAAATAACTAAAGCTACAGCTTGCCTAATTTTTTTTTTAAAGTTCATTTCTTTCTCACATAAAAGAGTGAAAATTTGCAGTCCAGAGCAAATGGCAGTTTTGTCCTAAGAGGTCTCCAAAATCCAGGTTTCTTCCAGATCACCATTCCCCTATTAGGGGGTGCTCATTTTCTTCATAGTCCAGTAGCACCTCCATTTACATTCCAGGTAGCAAAATGGAGAGAGGTAACCATGATAAAGGCAAATGTCTTGTGTTTGCTGTCTCTTAAGGGAAGTTCCTAGAAGCTTCTGTGGGACATACCTTTTTACATTCTTTTTGTCAGACAGTCTGCACAGTCCAGCATTTTGGATAGCTAAATAACTGTCCATACTTTCCTTCCCACATATACAACAGACTCTTTCATCAAAGAAATAATTCTATTTGCATACTCATGTTTACCTCACTTTTAAAGAATTTATGGAAAGTGACAAAAGCAGTCAAAACACACCAAAATTTAAAAATTTTCTCTTTGCTCCCCTGACACTATAGTTTTGTCAACCCACAGCCTTCTAAGAAAATTCAGGAGACAGTGTCACAAAATGCATTGCCGAGAAAGAATGAGGTAGCTTTTCGAACTTGAAATATCTGAGTTGCTGTCACATGAATGATTCCATTATGCCATTGAAAAAGGTTCAGATTTCACTAATCTAAGCATATCATTGCTAGTATGAAATTCCTTATTTCTTAGCCTTACGTTAAGCAGCTAGTAACTAAAAATCCCAGAATAAAAGGAGCTTAAATAAGAAAATTAATTCTCACCTGTATAAATGTCAGAAACTTTATAGTTCAGCAGTGGAGAAGTAGTTTAGAGACTCAAAATACTTCCAGCTCTCCTCTGTCATCTCTACAGTGTGTCTTTGTCTTCATTATTCAAGGCAGCATGTACAGTCCAGAACACAAGATCGAAGAAGAGATAAAAAAGAGAATGTGAGTGGTTTGCTCTAGGTATCTCTTAAGGAAGTTCTTGGAAACTGCTACAAATCACATATACTTGCATCCCATCTGGACAAAACTTAGTCACATGGAAGCACCTAGCTTTAGGACGCTTGGATGATATAATCTTTTTTTTTTCTTTGCTTTTTTTTTTTAGTCATACATATGCCTGGCTAAATATGTTATCATTTTGGGGAAAAGGAGAGAAAAATATCGAAGGAAACAGGCAGCTTCTGACACGGGGTGATACAGCCAGTGGTACATTATAACTTTACTATTTGGGCATCTCTTGGGCAAATTCATTTATTCTTTCATTTAGTAAATTCTTATAAAATACAGTCTATAAACAATCCTTGGAACAATCCTCTGACATAAGTAAACAGACTTGATAACATATTTTTAGAGATGAGGAAACATAGACACTGACAAATTGAGTGACATCTGAATGCCACAGTGTTACTGATTTGTGAAGCCTGATCTCTCCCTCCATTTTGCCCCTTACCAATCAATTCTCCACACAGTGGCCAGTGGGTTTATAAAAATCCATCTGATGATGCTATTACCCTAGTTAAAATTTGTTGTATCCTCCTGTTATCCTTAGAAGGAAGTCCAAATTCTTTAACATAGATCACAAGGCCTTTTCAAATTCTGAGCTCTTCTCATGTACCCAGGAACCGCATCCTATTCTGTGTTCTGTCCTTCACTTGCTCCCAAATATACGCTCATTATACTGAAGTCCTTAACATGGGAGAAACTTCTCTTACTTCCAAGCCATTAAAAGATATTCACTTCATGAGATATGTTTTTCTTCTTCATCTGGCACTCACAATTCCTTTGTCTAATTTATGCCTACTATTTTTTTTCTCATTTTTTTCCCTAAATTGAGTTATAACAAGAGTATAATAAAGGGCATAAAGTTTACTAATCTTAAGTGTACAGCTTGATAAATTTTTACATTCATATATACCTGCATAATCACCAGCCAGATTAAACTATAAAATATTTCCAGTACTCCAAAAGCACTCCTGCCCCTTCCTGATTAATAGCTATTCCCCTACTCACAAGGACATAATTTTATGACTTCTTTCACCATTAAAGAGTGTGATAACTTTGTGGAGTGTCACTTGGCTAAGTTAATCTACCTTCCCCAAAATTCAGGTTTTAGTATGTTTCCAGATAAGGTGAGCTACAAGAGATATTCTTACTTGAGAGGTAGAGGACTGAAGGGATACAATGGCCATATTGTAACATATACACACCTCTTCCCAGTTACTCAATTAAATGCTAATCTAAGCATTGCTGTAAAGGGATTTTGCAGATACAATTAAAATCCCTAAGCAGTTGATTTTATGTTAGGGAGATTACCCTAGGTCATTCTGACTTAGCCAGAAATCCTTTAAAAGAGAGTTTAGGACTTCCCTGAAGGGTAGAAACTCCCAACTATGGACATTAGATAAGCTTCAGACCCTGCCCACGGGATTCTAGCTTGCTCCTGATCTTCCCTTGTGATTGGTGGCCTACATGACCTATAGACTTGGAACTTGCATAGCTAACCTCTACAATTGCATAAGCCAATTATATATATATATATATATATATATATATATATATATATATATATATATATATATATATAATAAATAAATATATGTATATGTTTTTCAGAAGGATCCAAAACCATACTGAATATTGTTTTATTGATACATTATGTGTGGTAATAGTATATCAGTGTGGAAAGGAATGATAAACTGGAAGTTCAATATTGTGGGGACGTGTTGAGAGGGAGGAAGAGGAATAAGCTTGTGAGTTTACAGGAAGGTATAAGATATTCTTTAAGGAAAATACATGACCTAAAAAAGCTAAAATTTGATAAGCTTGGTGGTGGAGATATGAGTTTTTGTTATATTATTCTATATATTTCAGTATTATTGAATTATGTCCTAATAAAAAAAATAGTCACCTGAAATTTAAAAAAAATTAAAGTTCATAGAGCCAGCACAGTGTAATGAAAAGGGCTAAAGTTTGGAATTAGAAAACTTGGTTTTTGCTTTATGGAATTTTGTGGATGCTCTTCACTTAACGCCAACCATGTTAAAGATAAACATTGGGAACCAAATAAATATTTAAAAGTATCCTATGTTTGAGTATAGATAAAACTGGGCCGCACAATTGGACAGAGACTTGTATTTCCATCTGCCTCTGGGCCTCAGGACTCCAGTGTCTGGACAAAAGATGGAACCAATTAAAAATACCTACTTGGATGGTTTACTGTATGGAGTTTCATAACCAACACTGTGTTTGATTTTTGGTTCTGCCATTTGCTAGTTTTGTGACCTTATTTAAACAGTCTAAGCCCGAGTTTCCACATTTAAAAAATTAGGCTATTTACATCTGCCTTGCAGAGTTTTATGAGGATTAGAGATAAGGTGCTTATTGTTTAGGATGGTGCCTGGCATGAACACAGACACCCAATAACAAACAGTAGTTCTTAATACTAAAGATAATCCCTCTTGGAGCAATCCCTAAGATATTTGAATCCTTGTCAGAACAGAAGGATACCTATTCATCTTACGGATGATTATTTTAAACTGATTCTAAATGCATATATGTATTCAAAGTAAACAAGAATTATAAGTACATAGATAGCATAGAAATTATTTCAATAATTCATTTCAGTTAGCTCCAGAAATATTATCTGTTGTGATTTTAACACAAGGTAGATTGCCCACTACAATCTGTTTGACTTAAAATTATACATAACCCAATTTAACTATTTAAAAATATTTCATGCTTGTTTAGAACAAACATGAAAATAGATCACTCATGGCTTAGGAATATAAAAGTTGTTGGCATAAGTTTGGGGTAAAAATAGGAAATGATGGCTTCTGTGGATACACATTAGGACAGTTTTAAGATGAGCAGCCTTACCGAGGAGAATAGTCTGCCAAGCAATGAGGTAAGATGGGCATTGTTTCCTAACAAAAGGATACCCACTCAGTCTTCTCCTTCTCAGCCTCAGGCTAAAGGAAGATTTCTGCTGCTTTTTTTGGTAACAAATGGGAAGAAAGTTTTAATGAAAAGATTATGAGCTTTATAGTACATAGACAGAGACTTTTAACTCTAATCCTATCACTTCTCAGTGTTGGTTTCTTCATGTGTGAACCCAAGAATAGTAATGCCTACCTTGCAGTGTCATTTTAAAAATTAAATGAAATAATATATGTAAAAATATATGATGCAAAGTTGCTGCTTAATAAACACTGGTTCATTTTACTTTTCCCATCAGTTTTAAGGACTGTCTTGTTTATACTTAGTTCAAGCTCAAAATAAGATGAAGTGTTACACGAGGCATAGATACAAATTCTCCAGGTATGGGTTAGTGCTAAGATGACTAAACTGTACATAAGAATATTAACCTCTCTGATCTGAAAGTTCATAAAGCAGTAACATTCTCTCACCAAATTAGAAGGAAATTTTCTAGGTACTTCCTGGGAGTTTGGAGGGACATTTATGGAGAGGAAGGACAATACATTAGATTGGGAAATAGGGGCCTATAACAATTAATGACACACAGAAGACTGTTGGGCACAAGCCTATCACTGTGAGCAGACTACCTGGGCATAGAGGCCACAGCAGGCATTATATTCCTCATGCACACATTCACTCTGATGGAAAACAGAGTCAGTGCAGCTAGTCTTGTGGTATAGTTCTGCCAACAAAATGATGTCCAACAGACATTCTACAGTAAAAAGATCCCTCCCCCAAGAACAGTTAAGGTTTGCTCAGTGACAGAAATTATGGAATTGGGGTTGATGATAATTAGTCTTTAAACTCTTTTCATGCCAGAGGAAAAAAGTGTTGCTAGCCCTTTGGTTTGTCCTCTGGAAAAATATTTGTAGGTTCCTAGGCAGGAAGTTTGAAGGTACCAAAAGTAAATGAATTTCAAAGTAAAATTGTTACACTTCCTTATTTTAAATGAATGAATATGGAGGTCATCTTCAACATGGGAGAAGAATTCATAAGAATATAGAAAGGCCTTATTAAGAAAATTTGGGGAAATTATAATTCTCTCTCTCTTGAGAGAGAGAGAGAGAGATGAAGAACAAATAAGAGATAGAAAATCCTAAGAAACAAAAAAATCTAGTGTGGATAAAAATTCAGAATTAGTATGCTATTCTACTTTGGAAAAATGGACTGGGTGTATTATAGAACAAAGAAAGGAAACGGCTCAAACTAAAAAAAAAAAAAAAAAAAAAATACCAAGAGATTATCAGATGGAAAAGAGCAAGCAGAAGATGTGAACCAACAGGACCTACTTTACTGATCAGCTGAATTAAATCAGCTATAATAATATGACACATCTCTAGTGTCATTGTATACGCAGCTCGGCTCTTTGTGTCCTTCTGTTGTTTGTGATAAGAGCAATCATCCTATTTCCCATTGTTTTTTAAAATATAAACAGAGGTAGGACCAGAAGCTACATTACAAAGAAACTGCCAAAATGTGCTGATAACAACTAGGATGTTTCATAGCTGTCACATTTAGACTCCCTTTACACAAATAATCCAAAGCAAATCAAAAAGCAACAACAGATTATGCCTGCACTATGGAATTTTGAACTGATATTGTGGCTATGTAAGGCACTTCATACAACATAGAATCTTTTGAAGAAGTTCTAATATCTCCATTCTAAGTGCTTTATAATTCACCATTTATTCTTCCATAACACTTATATTGGGGATCAGTACCTTTCTTTCCCTCTAAGAGAGCTCGAAATCAGCCTTTTAGTCAGAGAATGAGAATTAACCAGGGGTCAAAATATGAGGAAATTAAGACCAGCTTTGCCATTTTATTTCTAACTTCAGTCTGAAATCAAATGGCCACGGTATGTTCAATGGAGTAGACATCATTTTGTTCAGATGATGCTATGCTTAGATGTATGACCATCAGAATTGATGCTGGGGGAAAACAGCAGTAATCCATAAAAATGATAGTTACACACTTGAAAAAACTTCCAAATGGATTCTGCAATCTAACCAAATTTGTCATAGTTTGAATAGATATTGTCATGAAAAAAATGCTATTTTTTATAAGCTAGAATGACATTTTTAACTAAAATGTAACCTTCTAGAAGGCAAGATTTCTGTTTTGTATTCTTTTCTTTTTCTCTGTATAGCATTTTTCTACCTGCCTACAAGGAGCTCAAAAATAAGAATCACTTGACAGAACTAATTCTTATAAATGTAAATATTAGCTCCGGAGACTCAAAGTGTCCTAAAGTCAATTGTTATTGGTGTTCCCAAATATTAAATTTTTTCTTACCTTCCACTCTTTCCTTTCCACCAAACTCTTCTCATTTTACACCTTTGCTTCCTTTTCTTTTATTGTTTCTTTTCTAACTGTGCCTTTCTATGATAAAAACAATGACACTGTTGACCATTTTGTATTCCCACTGATGGCACTCATAGCTAACGGGATTACTGACCACTGCCCTATTTCCTAGGAAACGAGAAAGTGATGCTGAATTGAGTTAGCTTCAAATGAAAATGTGCACATTAACCCCTGGCCAGAGTGCAGGTGAAACAAAAGCTATTGCTAAAAATAGTTCCTTTTTCCTTTTAGTTCATTCACCATTTTTAATAAACTAGAGAAAAGCTATCTTTAGTGTCTCTAGTTCATTTTATGACATTATCATTTATTGGTTTAAGTTTAATGTATAACTAAATAAATTCATTTTTACTTAAAACATAGCTTTTAAAAACAGGTAAATGTATGTATTGATTCTTTTGCTAGAAACCCTTTATCATTTGAAACAAAATACTGTTTTTTAATTCTCTCCAATAGCTTATATGGAGCTATATATTAAACTAGGTCTGTCTATAGAGTCTTTAACACTCCACCTACTAACATCTGTCCAAAGGGAAAAAAAGGTACAAAAAATTTCAGAAAGTAAGGATTTTTCTGAGTTCAGTGTTTCTCAACAAAAGGAGGATGTATAAGTATTCATCAGTATAAAGCACAGAACAAGGATTTAATTGAAGTCATCAAGAATGAGCTTTGTAAAGCTGTCCTCTAGCATCCCTTGGTTATTAGACATTGATTAAATAAGAAGAAACTTTGAAAGAGGTGGAATCTCTGACACATTTGAAATACTCAAGTTTAAGGAAACTGTTTTAGATAAAATGAGAACCCCTGCTGATCCTGGCCCACTTTTAGAGATACATTAAAACCCTAAGCTTTTGTTATTTCTAAAATAGGTTGTTAAGTGATTTTCTTTTACTTTTTTCCTTTCGGCCTGAATGGACCCACATCTAAACCCCTACTTAAGGTTTATGAGGGCATTTCTTGAATAATGGAAATCAATTATAAATTTCCTCACACTTTTTACTTAAAAATAAATCTTTTATTTTTATTCTAGCTTTATATATTTCAAGATTCTACTTGTTCAAATAAGTATAACAAACAAACACCAGTCAAATAAACTAGGTTTTTGGATGCTAATCAAATACAGCACTTGAAGTTCTGAGCTGCACATTTCCTTCAATATCAGTACAGATTTCTGGAGATTACATAATACTTGTTTGGATATTGCAATGAGAAACAAGACCATGCTGATCATGGGGAAAAGGTCATCATTCTGTTGAACTAAATTCACTTTATTTTCCATTTCTTTGCATCACTATCAATAGGTTTTTTAGTCCAACTGTGATAATACTTTTGCTGTGAACGTACACTTCCCTGTATGAAAGTCACAACAGGCAATTGATGCTGGAATGGCTTAGAAGAAGAAAACATATACATATATGCAACTCATACAGAAAAAGGGAAGAAAACTTGCCATGATTAGCAGGATGGTCATACACATCTTAAGTTATAAATGTCATGCACATCTATCAACATTAATTTTTCCTTTCCTTCCTGACAATATCATTGTAGCTTAGCTAGTACGATCAATCACCAAAACTTTCAGAGACAAAGGAGCCAGTAACTAAAAGTTGAACTTTCTGAAATAGAGTATTCTTAGAATAGCATTGTTACAATTGGCAACATAAATCAATATAGTGTATTAGCCATTCACATTCATAAGAAAAAAATAATCATTTCACACTGAGAAATATCCAAGGTCCAATAATGCAAAAAAGTGTTTTTATTTGTTATGATTGTTATAAGGGTTAATAAAACTAACCTTCACCTCCTTTTCTCAAGTAAGATAAGTATGGAAAACATTCCTCTAATAGATTTACACATATATTGTTTATATTAAAATAATTTATTTTATTTGATGAAATAAATTATTAGCCAGCCCAGTTAATTAAACAGAAGTGTCTAGGTCATTAGTTAACTGACTTATTTTAGCCTTCAATCAAGTGTACTACATTTAGTTTCCTGTTTCATTTTTATATTTCAAAGTATCCAGATGTATCCACTTGATACACCCCTGGATATAGGAAAGTATGAACAAGAGACTCCATTTTTGGAAAAGTGCAAAAGGATATTAATCAGTACAGTCACAGCTCATAGAATTGCTGGCAGGACTGAAGAAATGCTCTCGTGGCTAGACTTCCAAAAATGGCTTTTAATACCACAGTGGTACAGAGCCCCAAGGAGGCTCACTGTCATGATCCGTGCCAACAAATTGGATGCCCTTTCTTCCTTCAAGACTTAGCTCCAAACCAAAGTAGCATACGACTCTATCTAATGTGCCAAATCCAAATCACATGTGGAACTACAGCCACAGAGAAACTGAGAATAGTAAATATTGTATCTCCAGCCTCTGCATTCCAGAAAGAAAGTGTTAGAATGGGTTTTGAGAGAACTGATACACTTCTCCATTTGTTGTATTTGGAAACCAAAATGTTTATGAGTAAGGGCTAAGTAGACCAAGACTTAATCCCACTGAAGACAATTTTGTTTTACCAAGGAGCACCATAATATACTATAAAAGAATTCCATTTCTACATGATTTCTGGCTAAGAGAAGCGGATGAATCATCAGAAATCCATCACCATTCATTGAGGAGAAAAACCCTAATATTGCTGATGTTCCTGTCTACTGATGGAGAGTCACAGTGGTCATTTTCATTTATAAAAATGTGAAAATGGTGTTCATGAGACAGAGCATTAGTTAATCTAAAATTAGTTGCATCTTATTTCATTCATTTTCAACTTTATTGAGGTATAACTGATAAACAATATTGTAAGATATTTAAAGAGTACAACATGATGATTTGATATACATATATATTGTGAAAAGATTCCCCCCGTTGAGTTAACATCCCACGTATTTACTTTTTTGTGTGTGTGAGAACATTCAACTTCTGCTCTATTAGCAGATTTCAGTTATACAATACAGTGTTATCAGCTGTAGTCACCATGTTTTACATTAGATCCTCAGACCTTATTCATTCTATAACTGAATGTTCATACCATTTTATCAGCTTCTCCCTATTTTTACCACCCCTGGCAACCACTTTTCACTTCTCTGTTTCTATGAGTTCAACTTTTTTTATTTTTAAGATTCCACATATAGTGACCCTGTGCAGTATTTTCTTTTTCCATCTGACTCTGACTTATTTCACTTAGCATAATGACCTCCAGGTTCATCCCTGTTGTCGCAAGAGGAGGGAGGATGGGTAGATTTATTTTTCATTTACCCATACACAGATGGAATGGCCCTTTTGGGTTTTCTCTTCATGAGATGCTCTCTTAGACTTTATCTGCAGGATACCCCATTATAATTCCATAGCCTCCACAATTTTAAAATTGAAGATTATGAACAATAGGGCTTGGTGGAAAACTTGTGATCAAAAGAGATCTTTGACATTAATATATCTATCTTCCAAGATCCCCATTTTTATAGTGTTTCAGCTTTCTATAGTTACTTTCTTCTCAGCTCAGTGATATGTTTTAATAGTGTCTTCAACTTTTTTTTTTTCAGAGAGGGTTATATATGCTGTCTAATATACTGTCAGAAATATAAATCTCCTTATTTATCTACCAAACTATTCATTTCTTGCTTTTCCAGGTATTCTTATCCTGGACAAAAGACTTTTTGGACACATTAGAGCCCGTGAACACCTATCACATGGAAAACAAACTAGGTTTATTTTGTGAAACTTGAAAAACAAAGTAAAAATACTCTTATCATAGGTAAAAATGTTTGAAGTTCATGTATACAATACCTATGATATTCTGTTTTCTGTGAGATGAATGGTTATAAGTGATATAGAATTTAATGTCAAATCAATGTGAGGAAGAACATTTGAACACAGCTTTCCCAAAATGGAGGAAGAGACCCACCCTTCACTGGAAGTGTTCCCAAAAGGGCTGAATGATTATTTTTCCATGCAATTAATATAAAATATATTATTCAGGGGTTGAGTAGATGACACCTAAATTTCCTTGCATTCCAATATTCATTTTTTTAAAATCCTAAAAATAAAATATCTACTCTTCTTTAGGTTCCAAATGTCTGAAATATTTTCCGAATTATCAGACATTTCTTCAATTAAACTATTCTCAAATACAGTAATATGTTTTCTAAACATTTCTTGATTCAAGAATTCATTTACTCTTGAATTTCTTCTAAGAAGACAGGAAATAAATGGAATTACTTCATTATTTTTGTTATGTTTTTCCAAACACTTACATGTTTCAACAATTATCAACTTAAGGAGTTCCATATTTTGTTTATTTCCTTCTAACTTGTAAATCAGAAAAAAAAATGATCACAGATTTAAAATAAAAGTACTTCAACTCTATCATGTTAATATTGAGAGTTCAAAGTTTGATTACATGGAGGAATCAGTATTCATTTTAATAACAGTGTTATCATAAATGTAATCACAAATCATATCAAATTATAAGCATACATAAAGATACAGCATCAAAAAATAGCCCAAATTCGCACATTAATTTCTTAGTAACCTTACTGTGTAATCTACACAATAATTACCTATGAAGCTATCATTTTCTTTAGAAGTCATATACCATTTGTTCCTCATAGACTTTTTATTTGTTTGCTTTTTTATGTTTTTTGTTTTTATGCTTCAGGAAAACCCATTTCATGCTTCTTGCCACAATCTGGCAAGTCAAAAAATAAAAATATTACAATTGAGTGTTGTTTTCCTGACCAAGTCCTCAGCATTAAATAAATCTTAGCCTGAACTAACAAATGTCACAAAGTCAAAAGCATGAAAACCCATACAATAATCATATAAATAATCAAAATGATGCTCTAGATCATATAAAATAAATATCAATGCAATATGCACATTGATTATGTGGGGGAAAAAACCTACAGCAAATAACATATAACTACTGTATCCAAAATTTGAGCTAAAACTATTAGCTTAGTTGAAGAGGCATCAAACATTTAATTAAGAGGGATTTTGTTTTATCTTCTTAGACTTTAGAAGGGTATATAGAGGGAGATGATCCTGGTACTTTAAGAAGATTTATAAGGATCTCTGAGTCATGCTTTCTTTTTCCCCATATAAATTTCTCAGTAGTAGGCAAAAACTTTCAAAAATCACTATGCTGACCTTGGAGGTATGCTTTAAGTAGTATATTTACTGCTTCTAGTTTTGTTTTTTCCACTGAAAAGCATTTAAAATGTGAGGTGCTACCTTTTACCCATCTCCAGCAAGAAGGAAGCAGTTTTGTCCATCATCTTCAGGATTTATTCTGTCTCCTGAGAGCTCACAGCCCTCCCTGATTCAAATGTTTATTTCCCTTTGTCCCTTCATAGCTTTCAACTTTCCCACCCCAACTTAGCTCTCAGTGTCTTTGAATAAACTAAGAAAAAAAAAGAAAAGTCAAAGTGGCATTTTTTGCAAAATTCCCTGCTGAATGTGAATTGGTGACTTGGTTATGATGAAAACTAAAGGTGTAAAGATTATATCTTAATAAGAGATAACATTATTGAATAGCTTCTGTGCATGATGAATGATGCTAGCACTTTACATTGCTTTATCTCCAATACTCACACTAACATTGAAAACAAAATTTTATTTCCATTTTAGGGATGAAGAGATCAGGTGCAGAGGATTTAAGTAATTTTCCCAAAGCCACACACATAGTGAATGGAAAGCTGGGATTTGAATAAAATCAGTCTATCTCTAAACCCTGTCTGTATTCTTTTTCCTTCCACATTGATCTTCTAGGAACATAGAGAGTGATGAGGAAATTCATTTGGGTTTTAATTTCCAGAAAGGTAGATAGATATGCTTGCTAATTTGTTTTCACGCAATTCCATAAACATTTCTTAAATTGTTATTTTGGGAACACTGTATTATGCAGATTGTAGGGAATATTCAAAATATCTTTTAGACAACATCTTAAATTGTAGTCTAGAAATGAAGTAAAGTAGTTACTACTTTACTTATAGTATGCTTATAGTCTAGAAATGAAGTAAAGTAGTTCCATCTATCTATATGAATTCTATCAAAAGATAGATATCTATCTATCTTTTCATCCATTGGTTTCACAATGTGATAGATCAGGCTGCTATAATATATTATCATAGACTGGGTGGCTTTTAAACAACATCGACTTATTTCTCATAGTTCTGGAGGCTGGGAAGTCCAAGATCAAGGTGCCAGCATATTCACTGTCTGATGAGAGCCCTCTTTCTGGTTCATAGACAGCCATCCTCTCCATGTGTCCTCACATGGTGGAAAAAGAGCAAGTGAGCCATCTAAGGTCTCTTTTACAAGGCGCCAATCCCATTCATGATGGCTCCACCCTCATGACCTCATTACCTCCCAAAAGCTCAATCTCCAAATACCACCACATTGGAGATTAGACTTCAACATATGAATTTTGGGTGGACACAAACATTCAGTCTGTTGCAGTCAACTATATGCATCCTGATTCTGTTTTCAGCATCAGACCCAATTAATGTTCACACACAGACATAAAAGCTTTTCATCTTTTTCTTCCTGTAATATAGCAAACAATCTTGCTAAGATGATTTCTGCAGTCTGTTTTTACTATTGAAGAAGTTTTCAGAGAATCATCAAATAGATAGGTTTGGCTTTAGCTGCATAAAAATGTAGTTTGATTTATTTTGCAAATAAACAATACAAAGGGGGTGTTGTGATTACTGTTATATGATGCCAACCCCTCAGGTTTCCTTTGTTCGTCAACCTACACAGCTTAGGCAAATTCTACTGAAAATGTTTCCTGATGGGCACATACATATTGAATCACAGATACCTGGGATATCCTCACTGAAATACAGCCACTAGATAAGCTCCCACAGGTTACAGTCTCAGTTCAGAGATTTTGGAGTTTAACGTTGTGTACTCGAATGCTTCCAAATCCATTCTGGGTGTTCTATCCAGCATTTGTATTCAACGATTCAACCAAAAAGTAAATTAAAAGCTGAAATAAACTCAATATATTCACTGAGCTTTTTACCCCTAACCAAAGCAAATGTAAAACTGTTTTCTAGGCCATTAACTGAGTTAGATTTTACTCTGGCTTTTTTGTTTACATGCTTGTTGGTTTCTAATTCAACTGACTAGGTCAAACAGGAACTAAATCTACATATTTCTCTATGAAATAGGTATAAAAAGAATATAAACTATTTTTCTAAACCAAACAAATATTTCATTAAATCTAAATCTGTGAGAGGAAAGAGGAAGGGGAGGTGTTCTGGCTTCAGAGATTGCATTGTAGTGACTTGAAGATACTCTTATGATGCTAAATATCAATATGGAATTTCAGCTACTCATCACTCTGGTGCTGTTATGTCTGACTTCCCTTTGATATCATACCAAATTCTTTTCCTTTAACTTATTTATTCACAATCCAAATAACCAAAATGAATTCACATGCACAAACTCATACATACACACATACACATTTACTCAAAAAAAAAAAAAGTTAATTATTTGTCACTGCCAGCTCTACTAGGTATACGTTTCTCACTGTGGTTTTCAAGATCTTTTATAACATGGTCTTAACTTATCTTTCCAGCATTATTGCCTTAATTTCACCTCTGTAAATCCTAAGTGACCACAAATTGAAATAATTCACTGTGGCTAAAGGCAATAATTTTCTATCTCAGTGACTTTGTTAATACTGTCCCTTTACCTATCTTTTCTTTCTATTGATACTTTTATGGGAAATTCTACTGTTAGGACTTTGTTAACTCCAGTGTGATCTGTGGACCAGTAGCTTTGGTATCACCTGAGAGCTGTAGTTAGAAATTTATCTCATGCCTTCTCCAGACCTATTGAATCAGAATCTGCATTTTAACAAGAACCCAGGTGATGTATATGCACATTAAAATTTGAGCGATTTCACATTATTTTTCTATGGTATCTGACTGATATTTTCAATGGGTGCAATAGTTTCATTTTTTGATCTTCATATCTATATATTCATCATTCTTAAAGCTACAAGTATTTATTAAGTGGCTGCTATTTTCCAGGCAAAACTGAGGAGAGCAATTTCAAACTGTGAACATTTCTCATTTATAAACATGGAGCTGTGGAAATGAAAGGAGTTGAATGTGTCGGAAGGGTGGGTTGTATGTGGGAAAACAGTAGAGGAAAGATAAGCAGAAGCCAAATTATTGTATGACTTACTAAAGGGTACAATATATAATATATCCTGAAGCATCTGATACAAGGCCATAATAGGCATATTTAATAGATTATTTTCCCAGAGAGTGAAAAGGAAGTTAGATAATAGAAATAAGGTTAACAGTAAAGAGACTAACTAGGAGGCAAAGACAATAATTCAAATAACGATTAGGGATTTGAACTGAAGAGTATTAGTAGAGATTTATTCATTCATTCAAGAAGTGTTGAGATTCTTTTTCAGTGTTTTCTTTTTATTATTGAAGTGTAATTGATTTACAATGTTGTGTTAGCTTCTGAGATTCTTTTTAAATGCAGTCAGTTGTAACCAGTACTAGCTAGTACTACTCATTTCTCAATCATTGCACTTACAGCCACACGTTTATTAACTACATTATCTGGTTTCTACACTATCACAGGAGTCAGTTGTATCAAATGCCTTGCCACACATGGGTCACCATTTTTCCAGGCTCCTGTAATACTTACCTTGCCACCCACTGCCAAGATCCAAAGTCAATGCCTTATATTCTCTATGTTTTGTTAGAGCAACACCCAGTCCCGGTAGAAATTCCTCCACAGAGATTAACGATACAGTTCACCAATGTCCCCAACCCTGGGCGTGCTCAGTGTTCTCTCCAAGCACAACTCTGCCTTTCCCAGAGCTCGCCCAAGAAATGACAAGTTTCTGAACAATTTTCCATCTGTTCTATAAAGCATCTGGTCTTGTATGTAGAAGTTACTCAATAAATTCTTATTGAACAAAATCCATATATTTATTATTATATGTTTCTTTGTTATGCTCTTAACTCCAAAAAGATTTGTAATAGTCTTAACTTTTGTGCATGTGTGTATGATTATACCTCTGATCAACAGTGAAAATTTTCACTTCTACTGTCTTTAAACAGTGAAGTCAAGCATCATTTATCATTGAATATGTGAGCTAAATAGACAGTTGTTCAGCATCATTGTAACTTCTGAGGTTCATTTTGAACCTTCATAGAGAAGTTCAAGTATGATTACAAGTATTTGCTACAAAGTTATCTATGTCATGTTATACTAACTTTTATTATTTTAATATAAAAATAATAACAATAACAACAGCTGTTATTTACTGAGTAGATATTATGTGCCAGGAATTTTTAAGCATTTGACTTAAATTTATTTTATCATCACAATATCCCTATGAGGTAGTTATTATTCAGAAGGTGCAGATTAGAAAACTGAGGGATAAAGGAAATAAATAGTATAACCAGAATTTGAAAACCGAAGGTTTGATTCCTGAGCTCACTCTTAAACACTATACAATATTTCCTTTTTAGAATGTGGAGGCATATCTGATGTTAGAACTAAGGTGTGGAATTTGCATTGAACAAGAATGTATCCTCTAAATTGGGATTTCTCAACCTCAGTTCTATTGACATGTTAGACTACATAATTCTTGTTGTAGGGGCTATCTGTGTATTGTCAAGTGTTGAGCAGCGTCCCTGCCCTTTACCCACTAGATTCCAGTAGCACCCACAAGTCATGACAATCAAAAATGTCTCCAGATGCTTCCCAGTGTGCCCTAAATGGGCAAAATGACCTCTGTCAAGAACAACTGAGATACATTTTTAAAAAGTGAAACTATACTTGAATTCTCATTAGTCATTGATGCACCCTCATAATATAGTATGGTTGAATGATCTTGTTTCATCAAGATATAGCCTAAATTAAGCACATTTTATTCTAGGCACTCAATATCTTCTTTTCACATCAGAATGTCTTTTCAGGGACAAAAGGTATTTTTAGAAGCTGTTCTCTGTCAGTCCTTTCACTTAATCTTTCATGATATCCATCAGCTGAGAAAAAAGACCACAATGGACTAAAATATCTGATGAGAAAAGACATCTCAAAAAGCCCCCCTTCTCCCAAAGCTATTGCAAATGAGCCATTATGTGTAAGCTCTCAAGGAATAGCTCTCAGGTAATAATGACTTTTTTAAATAGTGAATTCCTAGTACTAACTCATGAGAATATAACTAGATGCAACTGTTCTGCATCAGCTCTTCAGATAGCCAGTTTTATACAGGATATCAGTTATGTTAAGAAAGTTCCAAGGCAATGTGAGAGATTGTTAGCAGCTTTTTTCCCCCTCAAACCACCAGGATTTGAGAACTATGACTGCTGTGGTTTCATTAGTCTCATACTTACAGCCAAATTTTCATTCTTTCTCATGTAAGAGTGTATCATATTATTATCAAAAGCAGTTAACATTATCATAATCAACAGCCACATTATCTGGTCACACATGGTCACATGAGGATGAGTGACATGTGTAAGTGCAAAATCCATGGAGAATTAGATCATTTTCTCTAATAATTATTCTAATTCACGGACCCTTATAAACTCCCAGACTTGTGCACTGAAGTTTGTGTTCAGCAAACTCTAAGAGGAAGTACTTATGGAACAGAACATTTGTAATTTTTCATTGGCCATCTGAGCCGTCTATCTAACTGGCATAAGTATTTGACTCTTGAAAGCAGGTCCATATGGTTTAGGTAAGATGTGGCATTTTACATTTTAATCTGAACCAACAGCCCAGAGTTCTCAGTGGACATTTTACATTACTGGTAGAAAATTCCTTCTAAGAGTATCCTCACCTCTTACCAGTTTATTGTGCAAACACTGGTCAAGTTTTTCACTGTGCTCTTTTCCTCTCATGTTTTTATGATTATTTCATAAACTAAAAGAAATCAGTTTAATTGTCATTTTACTATTGACTAGTTTCACAATGAATATATAAATTACCATTCTTATCACTATATTTTCATATTTGAATTTGTCACATCTTCAGAGTTTTTCCTTGACTTTAAATCTTTCTTGTACAAGATGAAATTCCAGTCATGATGTCAGGACCATGAAGAATAACTTTTCCTAGATAAATGATCGGTCCTTCTATATCGGTTATCTATTGCTGCATAATAAAACACCCCACAGCTCAGTGGCTTATGACAACAACTATTTTATGTGGCTCATGAGTCTGTGGGTCAGCTTGTCAACTCTGTTGATCTTGGCTAGGCTCACTCATGTCACTGTGATCAGCTTGTGGGCCAACTGGGAGCTGGCTGGTCCAGCATGGTCTAGGCTAAGACAACTCAGCTCCACTCCACGTAGCCTCTCATTCTGCAGTATGCCAACGCAGCTTATTCAACACGTTAGTTGGGTACCGTTCCAACAGAGTGAGCAGAAATGCTCAAGTTCTTTGAAGACTAGGCTTGAAAATGGCATGTCACTTCTGTTTCATTCTATTGCTGAAAGCAAGTCACAAAGCCGGTCCAGATTTAAGAGGAGGGGGAATAGCCTCCATCTCTTGGTTAGCGGTGCTACAAAGTCAGTACAAAGGGCCTACATAGTAAGTAATGACTTTTGCGGGGGGGGGGGGGGGGTTGTAATCTACCACGCCTCCAATATTGACAATTTTGACATTTTGAATGTAAGCAGTGAGCCTTCTGCGTGTACAGCTATGTTGTCAAAATATGGTCAGAATAGACTGATTCTGTGCAGCAATTTTATTACTCACAGGGAAGTTGATTAAACTGACCAGTTTACAGATGTAATATGGGAGATGGCGTTTTTGAGGGATGGGTTGAGAATTTTATGATTTATCCTAAAACCCTTTCTTTACTAATAAACATTACACAACAGATACAGAAGCAGAGAAAAAAAAATTGGGTAGTGTCTTTAAAGTTTAGGTCTATCTTGGTAAAGTTCATCTAATGCAGCACCCTATGGATTGTTATTTTTTTAAGTCAGTAGGATCTCTGTGCATAGATGGCATGTGAAGCAGATGAAAATGAGGCAGAATGTTCTGTTCTTTAATGTGGGAAAAAGTATAATGTGCACACATTCCATTTCAATAGAAAAACTCCATGCAAATGTAGTATTCCAAGCAGAACTAAGACTCACTATAATACTGCCTAGTAATATTACTTCTAAAAAGCTATCATAATGCTTAGCTGGGTTTCAGTAGTCTTATTGCTCATGAATGTTCAAATTGCAGGGAAAGCACATTTAGAATAATTATCTGTTTTAAGCCACAACAAAGATATTTTCTTTTGTTCCTACTTATTGTGGAATATGTACAGAGGTTTAAGTGGAACAACCAAAATATAAAAAGTAGAAGAAAAAATTACTTATGTTATAAAAGTGAATTACATATGAACTACATTAAAGGTAAACACATTTTTCTGACCTAGTTAAATGTGGTAGATTCCTTCAGTCCTTTGGGAGGGATCCGTTTGCATTGGCACATGACCATGACTTCTGACTGCATATGAGGGATGCTGTGAGCTAAAATCAGCAATAAAAATATTCATATGTGTATATCACTTTGCAAGGAGTGTTCATATACTTTGTGAACATGTTATTTTTATCAAATCTATAAGGAATACAGGGCATTATAATTATGCATTTTATGTGAAAACTCTGAGGCTCAGGGCGATGGCTGACTTGTCCAATGCCATACTGCTCCTGCATAGGAGGATATGAAAGAAATGTGGGTTCTCTAATTCAATGTCCAGGGCTCTTCTCCATACACAATTATAACTTTTTCCTATAGAGATTGAATAATGATGCAGTTACTTAACTCCAAATACCAGAGAGGAATGAAGAGACAGCTGGGGTCATACTTAAATCCAACTAGGTTTACACTGCTATATTGAAAATGGATAACCAACAAGGACCTACTGTATAGCGCAGGGAACTCTGCTCAATATTATGTAACAACCTAAACGGGAAAAGAATTTGAAAAAGAATAGATACGTGTATATGTATAACGGAATCACTTTGCTGTACACCTGAAACTAACACAACATTGTTAATCAGCTAAACTCCAATATAAAATAAAAAGTTAAAAAAAATCTAACTAGATTCCATGTCTAGCAAACTTGCAAGATAACGTCCAGAAATCTAAAGGACTTCTCCAGTACCCACCCCCTCCCCAGCCTGGGAAAACTCATGCTGGGAAACAGAGGCAGGCATGATGAATTTTATCCATAAAGAAAGTTTGGTTATTAGAGAGAAATAATGATTTTGAATGTGGTTGCAGTCATTTAAATCCATCTTGTGGATGCATGGATTTATGCCTGGGTCCTGGAGAGACGAACAGGGCTGTGATTAAGAAAATTTAAAGGAACAGTTTCAGTTTCTTCTGTAAAGTCTGTACAAGCAACCTTGCCATAAGACTTTTTAAATCCCAATCTAACCTAAAGAGAGATAGGAGTCTCCCCTCTCCCCACAGTGCCAAAGAGGCCCCCAACAGCTTTATGCTGGTGTTGACTTTTACTTAGTGAGGATGGTGATTTTTGTGGGCTCCACATCGGTGACTGTTGGGATCTCTATTTGAGCAATGGGGATGGATACCCACTAGGAGATCCCGGTGTTAGCAAAGCAATAGAATAAGAAGGTGAGTTCACGAGTACGTTGTAACAAACATTCATACATTCGGTCTCAGATGATTTTTAAAAATGTATAACTTTGTACAACTTTGCTTTTTAGCGTCAGGCTGCCTTCCGTAATCATTTTAGCCCATCCTGTTCCAGGACAGTCTATATGGTCAAGAGACTCATCAGTAAAATTCAAGTCACTGTCCACTGTCCAAAGTCCAGGAACTGGGAGGAAAACATTCAGTCATTCTGGAGCTTTCCAACCACCTCCTATTACCCTTTGCTATTATCCTTCTCTTCAGGATTTTGTGCATTCCGAAATCAAAGAAGGAACAGGGATTCCATGATAACCTCCGGGCGAGATAATTCATTCCATTTGGCCCATGAACTCCAGTGTCTGTCTATGCTCCATGTTCTGGTATGTAGTTTGGCTCACTTGATATTCTTTGTTTATGCTAACCTTTGTTTTCATAACCATGGACTTTGCCATTTTCTCAGTTGGAATTACCCTCACTCAATGGCCTCCTGCATCCAAATCCACATTTCTTATTGACTGGCTTTCTCCACACTTCCAAAACACCAAGAAAGCACAGAAATTCTGGACTGTCTTCACTGTACCATAGTGAGGAGTTCAGAACCCAAGGTGAGTTTGCCCATAGGCACCAACAGACTCACCTATAAAAACTGGTCCGCTACCCCTTCCATGCCATAGGGGGCATGAATCCACGACTAATCCAAGATTTCTCTAGAAGGTTTATAATCTCCCAAGGATACAGCATGGAAATGGGACACTGGACATAATCTGAGTGTTCTACATTTCCATCTTCATCTTTGCTCTCTCTGTTCCCTCTTCCTGATCCTTCCCAGCAGGAACTTCTCCTAGATCGAAGCCTTGTCCTTCGTATTGCACGGCTCATTATAATAACTCTGTGCTACAAGTATTTAGGATTGACTATTGATACTAAAACTTAGTTTTGAGATTTCTAAGAAAAATCTTTTCTCTCTCAACAAAGTCTTAACTTTTCCTTCATGGAACTGAAACACAAGTTTTGCCAAAGCAATGGCATCTTTGTTCTAGGCATTATCTTCTCCTTCCTTCACAAAACCCATAAATTCTTCTTCTTAAATAAATGCCGAGTGGCAGCTAGGAAATATTAGGGTGTGATTTGTAATAAAACTGTATTGATTTATTATTTTATTATTTTCCCAGTTTTGATTGAGATGTAATTCACTAATAACATTGTATCAGTTTAAGGTGTACAACATAATGATTTGATACATGTAAATATTGCAAAATGATCACCACAATAAGCTTAGTTAACATCTACCTCCTCACATAGCTACAATTTTTTTCTTGTGATAAGGACTTTAGAAATCTACTCTCTTAGAAACTTTAAATATATAACACAGTACTGTTAACTATTCTGTGTGTGTGTGTGTGTGTGTGTGTGTGTGTGTTATATATATGATATTATTTTTTAAAAATAGAATACCCATATCACTATCAAATATGATTTATTCCTGGATATTCATTTGGAGAGAAATGAATTCATTTGGAGAAATTCATTTAATCCTTCATTAAAAAGTTGGATGGCTGAACCAATAAAATTTGAGCCATTGTTGATAATGTAGTGTCAGTTGTGTCTACAAGCAGATGAAGTCTGAAAAACTCAGGTTGCAAAACTTTGTTGTATTGGGATGGATGCAGAACCCATAAAGGCTTATTTAACCCAGTGATTTTCAGACTGTACCTCACAGTGCCATTCAGGTCTGTGGAGCTGTTTCTGGGAAAACCAATTGTCAGTCAGAGCATTTACACTGTTTTACATACTAGCATTTCAATTAAAATTTCATTTGAAGGAAGTTTCCTTTATTATAGTTTTCCATTATTACAAGAAATTATATAAATAGATGATAAATACAGTGACATAGATATACAGCAACATATAAATGTAGATAAATAAGACAGACAGTATAGATAGATAGATAGATAGATAGATAGATAGATAGATGTAAACTTCTATTTTAACCTTTAAATTCAATGCTTTCCTGACCAGAAAGTTCACCTTACTTTATGGTGATGCATTGAGGTTGGTGGAAAAGGAAGACTGACTTGGTTTTCCTTGATAGAACACTTATTATTCCAAGCACAGTGCATGCTACTTTCATTATTTAATTCATCCTCACAGGAATCATTTGAAATGGTAGTATGATCTCCATTTTATGAATGGAAACAGGCCCAGGGAAGTTAAGAAACTTGTTCAGAGTCAGTGAACATGAAAGACAGAAGTGGTTTTCAAATTAACTCAGGTGTGACTGAACTAAAAGTCCATACTTTACTCCTACACTTATATTACCATGTCGCCTCTAACATGGTAATAAGTGGTGCATAGTGTAGACATGGTCATCTTGGTGATAACATGCAGAAAGATGTGTAGATTCCATTTGCTGCTACAGTCGCCATGGTTCAAGTAAAGGGGATCTTTTATTAAACTTGGAAATGAAAATCAGCAAATCTTTTGTACCATAAAATTCTAATATGTATGGCTCTACTTTAGAAGTCTTTGTCAAATTCTTTAGCTTTGAATAGAATTTTCTTAATCACAGCTTTTGTATCAAAAGATATATGCCTGCTCTTCAAAGTATTCTACTTTCAACATTCACTGTTTTATTCCACAAATATACACATTTTAAGACATTTATTGCCAAGTAGTCTACTACCTCATGTTATTTTTTTAAACAAAGATTTGATTTTTATTTTCTTATATCCCCATATTATGCCTCAATACTTTATTCAAGAAGTGGATTATTCTTCCAAATCAACTCTCTAAAAGGATGCTTCAGTAATATGTTAACTGTATTTATTCCTTTGTAAGTTCAATTTCATTTAACAAGACATTGTGACCAAAAAGTTAGCCAAAATTCATTAGGAACAAAAGCAAAATTAATGAAATAGAAAAACAAATTAAAATCTGACTACATACATTCACTAACGATATTATGAAGAGATCTTAGGTGAAAATAGTAAATAAGAAATTAATCGTGAAAGGAGTAACTATATTATGATTAAAAAATTAACACAGGACTTGACGACGGAAGATCTAAGTTCAAGTCCCAGATATGCCATATACCAAGATTAGTAGGTGAGTTAATATGTGTAACTCTCCAATTAATGTTTGTAAAGTGAGGATAATAATATCTATCTCCTATATTTATTATGAGGATTAAATACAATTGCATGTAAAAACATGTTAAGATATAGAATTCTATACAAGTAAAAGGTACATTTATTAGAAGACATTTTTCTATTTCAGAGTAAACTGACTTAATTCAATTGCCAACACAAGTACACATAGTCACCCCAATGGGAGACAGATGCCTTTGGCTGGTCTATGCTTGTGCTAAAAATGAGGCTGAGAAGTAAGAAGGAGCCAGCCCAGCTGAACACTCCAATTATATTCCTTTTTTTAACCAAAGACCCCGAGGTTTCTCAAGATTCCTCTCTTTGTTTTCCGTTAGTACACCTGGAACTCTATCCAATTTCACAGCAGTCGTCTCCTTTATGTTTTGGATTGGGGTTTTCTCTTGTCAGTGGGATTCACTGATCTATTTATCGATCACTTTCTTAGCAATTTCTTTGTTCCAGGAATTATTTTAGGTGATAAGGTAGGGTATTGAAGAAGACTAAAAATACGTCATGGAGAGTATATTCCATAAATAATATGCAGTAAACAATAAATAAACAAGGAGATAGTATAAGTGCTACAGTGAAAATATTTAACAATGGATATTTAACAATGATTAAGAGTTAGTGTTCAAGAATCTGCCTCATAGAGAACCCTAATTCAATTTCTGGCTAGCCTTACCACTTTGGAAAATTGCTTTAACTGCTCTGACCTTCCATTTCCCTACCTGCAAAATGGTAGTAAGTATGTTAATAACTATTTCAAAGGGCAATTGAGAGGATTAAATGAACTATTACATGTAAAGTATTTGGAACAGAGCCTGGAACGTACTTTAGACTAAGTAGTCAGTGCAGGCCTTTCTGACAAAAAAATAGTTAAGGTAAGACCTGGATGACAAGGAGATGGCTTTGAGAAGCTCTGAGCAGAACACTTAGTGAAATAAAATAGCTAAAAATAGCTCATACAAAGGTTCTGCTATAAAACCAGGCTTGAGTGTTTTAGGGAAAAAAAGGCCATCGGTGTTAGAAGCATGTCGTGATGGTTAATTTTATATGTCAACTTGACTGAGCTAAGGGATGCCCACGCAGCTGGTAAAACATTATTTCTGGTTGTGTCTGTGAGGGTGTTTCTGGAAGATATTAGCATTTGATTCAGTAGACAGTAAAGAAGATTCCCCTTGTTAATGTGAGTGGGCATTATCCAATCTGTTGAGAAACTCAACAGAACAAAAAAGACAAAGGTAGAGAGAATTCTCTCTCTCTCTTCTTGAGCTGTGACATCCATCTTTTCCTGCACTTGGACATTGGAGCTCCTGATTCATGGGCCTTGGGACTCTAGGACTTACGCTATAGGCCCCCTTGCTTCTCAGGCCATTGGATTGGACTTAACTATACCACCAGCTTTTCCTGATTTTCCAGCTTGCAAATGGCAGATTGTGGGACTTGTCAGCCTTCATAATCATGTGAGCCAATTCCTATAATAAACCTCTTCATATGTATACATGCATTGGTTTTATTTATCTGGAGAACCCTGACTAATACACATAGTGATCAGGTGGCAGGATGCTAGCTAGACCCAGTGAGCTCTTGATGGAGGTTGGATTTATCTTATGTTTGATGGGTTGTCTTCTGAGGAATATAATTAAGGGAGTGGAAGGATATGTTTGGCATAAGAGGCTATCATAAAATCCAGTGCTGAGATGATAGTGGCTTGGAGTAGAATGATCTCTGTAGTTGTGGAGGAAAGTAGGCAGACTTCATAGCAAAAAGGAAGGTGCCAAAAATGGAGAATAAGAAGGAGTTGTAAAGGAGGAAAGAGGAAAACTATAAAACATGTTATCATAACAGTCAAGGGAAGACAATTTTAAGAAGGATGGAGTATTCAACCGTCAAATGTTGCTGAGAAGCTGGGTCAAATGAAGACAAGGTTGTGGCCATTCGTCATTTGATGATGGTCACTAAATACTTTGAGCACAGTAGTTTTAGGGAAATGCTGTAGATGAAAGACTGGGTAGGTGAGGTGAGAATGGGAGGCAATGAAATGAAGGCAGCAGTTCTGGACATCTATTCTGAGAAGTTGTACTGCAAAAGATGTCAGGACCAAGTGGACAGAGCGGCAAGTTCAAAGAGCTTTTGGTTTTGGTTTGGGTTGTGTTGATATAGTTGTTTATAATATGGGCAATACTAGAGCATCAGCTTTAATTTTCAAAAATTGTTTGTAATGTCTGGTCAGCAAATACACACAGCAACAATTCCCACACACCCACTTTCCAGCTTTTTCTTTTCCAGGTCTGTTGTGAACTCGAACCATTAAATATGTAAATGTTAGCTACAATTTCCAGAAGTTGGGGCCCAGAAGAAATAGTAAACATTCGTCTTCACTATCATGACTCACTCCTGTATCTGTGATTATCAAATATCCGAATTAAGATGTCAGTAGTGGCCAGGGTCCAGCCCATCTTAATGAGTCTGTTTAGAAAAACTAAAGTTCAGCTCAGAAGATTATAAAGTTCACATTACCCCATCGCTTTGGTTTGTGTGGATTTCAACTATTTAGCAATTTTAATTAATTTAAAAGCTACCTATTCTCCAGCCTCTGGACACTCATGCATTTACTTCCACTAAGCACTTCACAACCAGCATGGCATTTCAACAGTTCATTATGCTCTGAATGCGACACACTGAGAAGATAACAATATCGCCTAAGACAGAGTTCCTTTCCAAATGTTTAACCTGAATCTAATCATGAGGAAACAGACAAATCCAAATTGAGAACCATTCAGCAAAACAACTAACCTGAGCCCAACAAAAATGTCCATACCATACAGACAAATAGAAGGCTGCTGGCCTGAAGGAGATTAAAGAGATCTGACAATGAAATGCAATGTGTGATCACTGATTAGATCTTGGATTTAAACAAAAAAAAAAGCTAAAAAGGACAGCATTCAGATAATTGGGGCTATTTGCATATGGACTGTATATTAGATAAAAATTTTATATCAGTGTTAAATTCCCTGAGTGTGAGAATTATAGTATAGTTGTAAGGATAATGCTCATGTTTTTAGAAGCTAAATGCTAACTTATTTATGTGAATTATTTTCTCTTTCTTCAATTTGTTCTTAAATGCTTCAGAAGGGGCAGATAGGCAGACAGAGAGAGAAGATGTAAAGCAAACAAAATGGACAAAATAAAATATGAATAATAAATAAACTACTCATGCTATTGTCTGTGTTTAGAAATTTCATCTGCACACAAATGCTAATAATATTCACTGTCTAATCATAATACTATAGTTCAGTTTTCCCCACAGAATTCCAAAATCCTTATAGGCAGGAAATAAGTGATATGCATCTTTATCAAAACACTGAGCTCTAGAAAAAAAGTGCACAAAACTGAAACTCAATAAATGTTTGCTAACACAAAAACTATAAAAATGCTAAAAGTATTAAAACTGCTAAAAAAAAAAAAAAAACAATATTTAGACACTATAGTAGAAAAAGTATACCCCCGATAAATTTTTTTGAAGTTCTGGTAACTATACTTTAGAATAGATGGTTAGTAAAGGACCAAACTCAAAGAGAAAACAATCATCACAGCCTTAGTAATAAAACCACTGATGAGTGATTATACAAGTCACTTCAAGGCTGCTTTGAAATCAGTGTTCAAAAAACAACTATGAACAAATCCTAGACTTAGAAGTTAAGAAATTAATATTGTTGGAAATATATCAGTACAAATCATCAAAATTCAAATAAAATTTTCTTAAATCAAATGCATCATTTTAGCTCCAGAAAAATGAACTATTTCATTTTACAGAAGATACAAGAATCTATAAAAATATGTAATGCCAAGACTTTCTGTTGTCAGTAAATAAACTCCTAAAGATTTTAAAGAGTTCAAAAGATTAGGTTTCATCAATTTGTAATTTTTCCCTTCTGTCACTTTGAAAGGACTCTTTATACAAGTCCATTTTGTAGACCTTATAAAGAATCCTCTCATTTCTCTCTCAAAGAACCTGCATTGTGTATGAAGGTTGTGAGAAGGTTAGAGCCAATCAGTGGCATTGGTTTCAATAACTATCTTCCCTATCTTCATCTACTTTTAAGGTTCTAAAAAATAATCAAGATAAAAATTTTATTCTTGTGGTTTCAATAGTCAATTTTTCTGTGATTTGCCCTTTGATGTTATAACATGTAAAGTAATGTGGAATTAATCAGAGGGTTCCATTCATGCACGGTAGAAAAATAAACGTATAAGATATACAGTGACTGTCTGTGTGGAATCACAGATTTCTATTTGGCCAAGTTTTATAGAATTCATCATTTTTCTCTTTAGAGTATCTCATTTTCCCTCAACATCACCGTCCCCCAATACTACCCCCATTTATCATTCTAACCAGTTAAAAAAAAATATATTGGATGAAAAAAAGAATACATGATCCTTCATTAACAAAAGAAAATTAGATAATGTATTTTTGTCTAAAATGGAGGAATAGCTTTGAACCTTACAAAATAGATTCCTTTAATATTTTGTTCTAATTTGCTCAAGCTGCTGTTAGTTTTATTGAGCAACTCTATATTTTAGAATTTCTGTGCTAAATATACTGCACTAAAGCACACTGTATTTTACCCTCCTGCTAAGATCAGGCTCAAAGATACAAAAATGGAGGTGAGAAGACTTAGCAATTGAGGCTACACTTAATATGCTATTTGAAGAACAAAAAGTGGACTAAAACATATGGCATGTAGGCGAAACTGTGTTTAAAATATATTTCTCCAACAAAAATAAGTTAAGGTGATCTAGGGTTAATAACCAAAGCCGAGAAAAGAAGACTCTTCTGCAACTTACAGTGTTCAAAATTATCAAGAACATATATTGAAACATCAAAATTCTCTTGTACATTATAACAGCCTTTCACATATTCAGAATTTTAAAAATAAATATTTTTGAAGTTATCTTTACTTCCTATTTTTATTCTATGTATGCCTTAACTATCAGTACTTTTAAAAAACTACCACCTCAGGCTTCACGCTGAGATTAATTTGAATATTTTTAGAATCCTCTGCCTTTTAATTAAGTATCCTCTAAAATCTTAACTCATTTCTTCTCATTTTACCATTTAATAATATTTCTTTTGATTTCAACTGATGCTCCTAGATCCAATGAACTAGTAATTTCAAGAGATATCTTGATGTCTCTCCCAAAATACAGACTTTTTCACCATTGCTCAAAAAGTGTCCCATCTAAGCTAGTAAAACTTGCTTACTTATGCTCGATATTTCCTCCCACTCTTTGAATATCAGAAATGCTTTACAGTAGGCATATTTAGGCTCACCTGTGCAATATGAGCCAGCAGGGTAAGAAAGGAAATTTCAATTATGCAACTGTTAAATAAATCCATTTACATTATTTTTTCCAAAACAACTATGAACAAATCCTAGACTTAGAAATTAATATCAGACGTAATACATACATAAAATATGTACATAATTTATTCCTACACTATATGTCTAAGTGTTTAATATATTTTAATTTCTTTTTAGGATATGCCTTTAGAGAGGATTACAGTTTTGTTTCCTAAAAACTAAACTGAAAAATCTATATAAACACATTTTTCAGATTTGATCCACATAAGTTTTCAGATTCAACATACAAATAAATTTGTATCTCCAACATAAATCCTTGAATTAAGTGTAAATTTGTTAAGTAACTCCTTGATTATCTGTTTATATCTTGTTTTTATATCAGCTTTTAACATATAAGCTTCTCTCTTTAAGAGCTTGACCCTACATCCACACCCACTACCACTCCCCTACACACACCCCTACACACACACTGCTAGAGAAGACTGGAATTGAGGCACAGCATCACTCTACTGCTGTCCCAGAGAGACCCACATAGTATTTTAGCTGCATATTCAGATTTTGAACATCTTTATAACACTGCTCTGGAAATCCCCAAACTGCTTTTGCATCTATGAAAATAAAGGGTCCCATTGTTATGCAATGGGCTATAAAGAAAGTGCAAGCTTTTTATTCTTATGGGTCCTTTTATAGTATCTGATGTTATTGGAGCAGGGACTGCTTGGGACAAGGGAGAACTAGGCCAAGTTTCGAGCCAGCCAGTTTGTTCATTTCCCTTTATGTTCACTGATGCACCACTTTCAGTAATAAGATCCTTATTCCATGTTTTGGCACTCTAAGTCATGACATTAAAATGACTATAAGGAAACGTATCACAGGCTATTTATCCTTGCGAGGTAGATAATTTAGAAATGTAAGTTATGTGTTTATTTTTATTTTTCTTAAGATTTTTTGATGTGGACCATTTTTAAAATTTTATTGAATTTGTTACAATATTGCTTCTGTTTTATGTTTTGGTTTTTTGGCCCTGTGGCATGTGGGATCTTAGCTCCCCGATGAGGGTTCGAACTCGCACCCCCTGCAAAGTCTTAACCACTGGACCGCCAGAGAAGTCCCAGTTATGTGTTTAAACCAAGGAAATTAACAAAAACAGTACACTTCAGGATTATTGTTGTCTTAATTCTGAGTTTATGATATTTATTGAAAGATCTCTTCAGTAATGCAGTTAGAATATATACATTTATATATATATAAATTTTTATATATTTACATATAATATAAATATAAATTCAATGTAGACACAGACCTATTGAAAGAAAGTCAGTAGCTATAAATCTCTATTGAAATAATGCAAAAGGGCTTGCTCCAAACTTCATAATTTCTTTGCCATGTAGACCACTATTTCTAATCCTTTTACACTTTCCCTAATTTAGACTGTTTAAAACCTCATTCCATAGCAAAGAAAACTGAAAAAAGTATGCTCTATTCTTCCACCTCAGAAACACATGGAGTTACTTCCAGTTTTAGCTCAAACATGTAAAAAGCTTGGAAGCAATCATTCTCATCCCTACAACTAGAAAAAAGCTGAACAAACTAAAAGTCAGCATCTTTGTTTGGACTTATGAGAAAAACTGAGGTCACAGGGCAAACTGGCACCCCAAAAACCTGGAGAAATAGGCAAACACAGAGAGTTACAGCTAGAAATGCTTGCCTAAATTAGAAGCAACTGAAAACATAAAGTGGTGGGAACACACATATGATAATTTTGATGAATTTCTGCAGGCTGATTATGGACTAGCGTGAGAGTGAGAACTCCTGGAGGACACGGTTTTGGGGGAAACCAACACACATTCAAGGGTTTTACCCTTAAGAAACTGCATGAGGTTCTCAAAAGGAAGAGCCAAGAGAGATTCCTCATGGGTTTAGGAGAGGTGGGGAAAGGAATAGTAACCAATGTGAAATGTACCAGAGCATTCTCCATACCAAAAACCTACTCTCCAGAGAAAAAGACTTTACCAGAGTCTTATCTACCTGGAGGAAGGTCATTTCCCAGACATGATCCCCCCTATAGCCTTTCAGTCTTACCTAAAAGGAGAAAAAATAAATAAAAGCTAAGAAACACTTGTCAAGGTCACAGCCCAGGGTCACAGGCCCACCAAAAATATCAGAAGATTATAGAGCACTCACTCTCCCTGACACCTTACCATCATACCAGCAGAGTTTCAGTGTAGTCTTGGTGGATAACAGCTGAAGGAGCTGAAAGACCAAGAGTTTATGACCATTGGTATAGAAATATATAAATATGTGTATGGTACAGACATATATATTTCCTTGCTCTGTCAGCTGAGACTACCTAGAAGAAATGACACACAGCAGTAGCAATAAACAATACACCAGATCTTGGTTTCTTGGTTTCTAATACCATTCTTCCTTAAAAGGAACCAGGGATCCTTGGCAAAATGGCTGACTAGAAATGAATGGAGCAGGAAGTATATAAGATGAGGCTTGAGCATCTTGCAGTGCCAGAAATAAGGGAGTAAAATAATAATAATAATGGTGATGATGATGATGGCAGTAAATCAAAGGCACACAAAAGCCAAGTTAAAGAACTTCCAATGACCAAAATTGGAAAAATTTGAGCAAAAAAATATATAAAATAGTATTAGATTATAACCTAAAGTTTCAGTACATACCTATGAGTCTTGTACTGATATAAATGAATGACTGAATAAATAAACCAATGGAAGATGAGGGACGAATCTCAGGATGAGAAGCATAACTCCCAATACCTTAAGTGTACGCTGCACCTAGTGACTTCCTTCAAAAGAGTGCAGAATGTAAAAGGAAAAAGGAAGAGTAACTTTATAGTGGAGAAACCTGACAAACACTACTTCATCCAAGTGATCAACGTCGACATCACTTATCAACATAAGTCAGGTTGATAGGATACTTTACCTCTGTGATCTTCCTCCCCAAAACTTACAACCCCAGTCCAATCATAAGGGAAAAAATCAGAAAAATTCCAATAGAGGGATATTCTGAAATATATATAACCAATACTCCTCAAAATTGTCAAGGTCATCAAAAACAATGAAGGTTTGAGAAACTGTCACAGCCAAGAGGAGCTTTCAGGAGACATGACAACTAAATGTGATGTGATATCCTAGATGGAAATCCTGGATTTTTACATTAGGTGAAAACTAAGGAAATCTGAATAAAGTATGGACTTAATTTTAATAAATAGCATAGTAATGTGTGATGTTAATAGCAGGGGTACCTGGGTTTAGGGTATATGAAAACACTCTCTTTTTCACAATTTTTATGTAAATCTAAAACTTTTAAAAATAAAGTTTATTTTAAAAAGATATAAGAAACCCTCCTCAAAAAATATATATATACTTACACATGCAATTTTTTTGTGAGGTGGGTATGGGTGGTGGATGGAGAAAGCTCCTATGGACTAGGAAATAGATGCATTTGAGGAGAAATGATATGTCAGCAGCATCCTTATAAAAGGTAATTATCCAATGAGTAGTTCCATGACTGGGTTGAGTGGCCACAGGCATGCTGTGCATTTTGAAGACTAGAGACTGTTCATTACTAGGGGCTGTCATTTTCTACCACCTCTCCCTGAGTGGTGGGCACTACAGAAGGAGCTAGACATTTAGAGATTCTAAACAGATTGCTGAACAGGTATTATTCTGACCTTTATTTGTGTTCACATCTCTGCAAAAACTCATGCTTTCCCCTCCCTTGCTGCTCACAGTGCAGTGTTCATATAATTCTCCTTGAGGCCGATGACACGGGAGTCCTAGGACCTATGACTGACACAGTAAAAAAAAAAAAAACAAAGAGAGAGAAAGCATATGCTTGACTAGTCAAGCTGAACAACTTGCATGACCTGTGACAAACCCTGCATGATGCCCCAGCAGTAGTTCTGAGTTAGATTGGTAAGAAAGACCTTTCCATAGCCCTAGATTCTTCATCCATGCCCTAAACAGTGTTATTCTGCATAAATTAGTATAAAGAGAAGACTAGATAGAGAAAAGTGTTACTTGGATATGAAATAGGTTACTACAAATTGGCTGTTGGTACCTGCCAAAGAGGAGAAAGATGTTTTAAACAATAAGAGGACTTCCATTTCCAGCTAGAATTGAAAACGTAATAACGTTGATCTAACCATAAAAATGAAAATAAGCTGAACAAATTACCAAACAATATCTAAAATAAATTCAGAGAGATGAGAATGCAAAGAAATCAAAATAAGCTAATATCCAGAAAAGGATGAGTGCAGAGTATAAGAGAAGATATCATCACTGCTTTCATCCTTGGTGAAGCAGAAGAAGAAAGAAGACTCTGCCATAGATTGAGGAAAGACGACACCAGACAAATTCATACCATACTTTTTATAGCCACATATGGGCTGACATGATAAATTAGAATTCCAAAGAGCCCCACCACACAGCAAGTTGTCTTCATCTGCCAACTCTTTTCATAGTCCTACAGCAAATTCAGGAATAGACCAAAGACTGGGTTCAAGGTAAAATAACTGTGAGATCCTCCCAGAGGCATGTGGGGCTTTTCACTAAACAAAGCAACACCTGACTGAATGAAGTCAGGACAAGGAAAGGAAATCCTGAGAGGCACTCACTCTCTGCCTTAACCAATGTTAAGGCAACCAATGTTAAGGCAACCAACATTAAGGCAACGTTAAAGCAACATTAAGGAACACATTTATATAAGTATATAGGTTTTAAAAGATTATTGACCATTTAGAACAAAATAATAACAGTGCATTGTGAGGATTTTAGCATATGAAGAAGTATAAAATATGATAGGAGCCAAAACGGAGGGAAGGGCAAATGGAATGACACTATTATAAGGTTTACACATTTGCCATGAAGTCACATAATATAATTTAAAGCTAGGTTGTGGTGTTATAGACAAATCTTGTAAACTTTATAATAGCCACTCAAATATAAAACAAAGAAATATAGCTAATAAACCAACAGAGGGCATAAAATGAGATATTAAAAAATGTTCAGCTTACTGAGAAAAGTCAGGAAAGGAGAAACAGAGAAACAGAACAGACAAATCAAATAAGAAGCAAATACCAAGATAGTAGACTTCAATATAAGCATACTAATAATAACATTAAATACAAGTGGACTGAACACTCCAACTAAAAGCAGAGATTGTCAGATTGGACAAGAAGAATGATCCAACTATATGCTGCATATAAGAAATACTATCGACTTTCTGGTTTCAGTTCTGACATGTAAAGAACTACTTCCAACCAGACAACCAGAAAAAGTTGGAAAAATTGAAAATCAGTGACTTTTCTTGGGCCCATAAGAGATCTGAGATTGCAGAACAAACCACCATCCTTAAACCTGGAGAGACAGGCACATCTTAGAGAGATACAACTGAAACCTGTTTACCTAAAACAGAATCCACTGGAGCCATAAACTGATAGGAACTCTTAGGTGGGAACCATGACTAATTGCTGGAGGCTGATTATGGACTAGCTGGAGAGTGAGAAATTCCTGAGGGCTGCAGTGTTGGGTGGGAAGGGTTACACCTGAGTTTTTCCTGCAGAAACCCCACCAGGTTCTCACAGTGAGGATCCAAGAGAGCCCCCTAGTGGCTGTGGAAGGGAAGGGCAAGAGTAGCCACTGTGAAACACAATGGAGTCTTCTCCATAGCAAAAGCCTGATCTCCAAGGGAAAGGACTTGGCAAGAGCACAAAACCTAGGAAGATGATTCCTTCCTATTCAAGGAAATAGATTGGAAACCCTGCAGTCGAGAAGAGAGTAGGGGGAAGAGAGAACAAAAGCTAAGCCACTTGAGGAACACTCGTGAAGTTCATACCCCTGAGAAACAGGCCCACTTAAAAGGCTAGATTATTCAGAAGATTATAAAATGCTCCTACTCCCCCACTTATAACCACACCAACAAGGCACCAGTATAATGATGATAGTGCATTATAGCTGAAGAGCAACAAGACACAGACTTTCTCTGAGCAGGAATACACAGGGAAGCCCAAAGATAACAGGGAGTGAAACAATAACACTGGAAAAATTAGAAGTCCCTGGTACCTATAGCTACACCAAGTATTAAACATAGCCCAACTCCTAGCAGATTAGCATAAATCCTCACACTAAGGATCTACTTACCTCAGTTCCTACTATCTAATGCAACATATCTGGCTTTCAACAAAAAATTAGCAGTCATGCCAAAAGGCAAGTAAAAACATTCTGAAGAAAGGAAACAATCATTAGAACAACACTCAGACAAGAAATGGGTGTTGGAATTATCATACAGGAATTTCAAATAACTATGATTAATATGTTATGACCCCTAATAGTGCAAATATATAACAGTCAAAACAGATGGGTAATGCATCAGAGAGATGGAAACTCTGAGAAAGAATCAAGAGGAAATGTTAGAACACAGTAACAGAAATGAAATGTCTTTGATGGACTCATCAGAAAACTGGACATGGCCAAGGAAAGAACTAGTGCACTTGAAGATAGGATGAAATATGCCAACCTGAAATGTAAAGAAAAAAAAAACAGAACTGTGAGCCAATATGAAAAGGTGTAACATATACATAATTTTAATACCAGAACAATCAAACCCACTGATTCAGGAAGCTGAGAGAAGGATAAATATCTCCCCATGCTCCCCATCCCCCCCCCCAAAAAAACCCTCAGAAAGCCTCAGAAAATAAACATGCATATATATATATACAGGCATACCATATTCAAACGTCAGAAAACAAGAACAAGTTAGATATAGAGACACAGACAAATTGAATGTAAAAGAGTAAATACAGTATCGTCAGAAATTGTTTTTTAATTGATAATGATAAGGTCAATTAATGAGAAAGACATATTAATACTAAAAGTATATGTACCTAAAAATAGAGATTCAAATGCATGAAGCAAAAATTGAAGAACTAAAATGGAGAAATAAACATGTGTAATCATACTGGAAATTTTAACATGCTCTTCTCAGTAACTGAGAGAACAATGAAGTAAATGCTGTTAAGGAGAAAGGCTATTTGAACAACACTGTCAACATCCCGGACCATGTTGATATTTATAGAAAACCATACCCATCAGCATAAGAATACACATTTTTTCAAGTGCACATATATCACATGGTGGGCCATAAAACACATCTCAATAAATTTCAAAAGACCAAAACATACAAAGTTTTGCTTTCTGATTACAACAATATTAAATTAAACTTATATTTAAATTAAATTAGAAATCGAGAATAAAATATCAAGAAGATTCCCAAATACTTGGAAATTATGCTGTTCATCTTTGGATGATTCATGGGTCAAAGAAGAAATCACATGGGAAATTAGAAAGTATTTTTAACCGAATGATAATGAAATACATCATAAGAATAGTAGATGGAGATAGATATTGCTATAATAAAGAGAAAGACTGTTTTTGATGTTTGGTTACTCACAGCCTACCAGCCTTCCCTCCCCCTTTGTTGTTTGTCCCAACTCTGATTGAGCCAATAAGAAAGCCCCCACGCATCCTCCCCAGGGACCAACAAGGATGTTCAAACCACTCAAGCTCAGGTCCACCTGCACATGCATGAAATCTTCCCAGGCCCACTTTTAAATATAATAAAAACCAAACCCGCTCTCTCTTCTTCCCACAAGCCACCTAAACTGACTTAAGCCTACTTTAAAGTTCTACTTTCCCCAGAAAATCCCAATATGTATGTAATATACATTTTAACAACCTATTGGTTGTGTGATGTCATCAGTCTCGACATCTGAATCAATTTTGGGTAAAGTGTTAATCACACTTTAGGCAGTCAACCATGAAGCAATGGCATAGAAAAATATATATAGCTAAAAACATATAGCTTTATGACTATATTTGAAAAGAAAATGGTCTAAACCAATATTCAAAGCTTCCACCTTAAGAAGTTAAAAATGGCAATTAATCCGAGGATTGGAGAAGATGGCGGAAGAGTAAGACGCGGAGATCACCTTCCTTCCCACAGATACAGTAGAAATACATCTACACGTGGAACTGCTCCTACAGAACACCCACTGAACGCTGGCAGAAAACGTCCGACCTCCAAAAAGGCAAGAAACTCCCCCCGTACTTGGGTAGGGCAAAAGAAAAAAGAAATAACAGAAACAAAAGAATAGGGACGGCACCTGCACCAGTGGGAGGGAGCTGTGAAGGAGGAAAGGTTTCCACGCACTAGGAGCCCCTTCGCGGGCGGAGACTGCGGGTGGCGGAGGGGGGAAGCTTCGGAGCCACGGAGGAGAGCGCAGCCACAGGGGTGCGGAGGGCAAAGCGGAGAGACTCCCGCACGGAGGAGCAGTGCCGACCAGCACTCACCAGCCCGAGAGGCTTGTCTGCTCACCTGCCGGGGCGGGCGGGGCTGGGAGCTGAGGCTCGGCTTCGGTTCGGATCGCAGGGAGAGGACTGGGGCTGGCGGCGTGAACACAGCCTGAAGGGGTTAGCGCACCACAGCTAGCCGGGAGGGAGTCCGGGGAAAAAGTCTGCAGCTGCCGAAGAGGCAAGAGACTTTTTCTTGCCTCTTTGTTTCGCGGCGGGCAAGGAGAGGGGATTCAGAGCGCCGCCTAAACGAACTCCAGAGAAGGGCGCGAGCCGCGGCTATCAGCGCGGATCCCACAGCAACAGGGGCGCAGAGGGAAAATCGGAGAGACTCCCGCACAAAGGCTCGGCGCCGAGCAGCGCTCACCAGCCCGAGAGGCTTGTCTGCTCACCTGCCGGGGCGGGCGGGGGCTGGGAGCTGAGGCTCAGGCTGCGGTCGGATCGCAGGGAGAGGACTGGGGCTGGCGGCGTGAACACAGCCTGGAGGGGTTGGCGCACCACAGCTAGCTGGGAGGGAGACGGGGAAAAGGTCTGCAGCTGCCGAAGAGGCAAGAGACTTTTTCTTGCCTCTTTGTTTCGCTGCGCGCAAGGAGAGGGGATTCAGAGCGCCGCCTAAACGAACTCCAGAGAAGGGCGTGAGCCGCGGTTATCAGCGCGGACCCCAGAGACGGGCGTGAGACGCTGGGGCTGCTGCTGCCGCCTCCAAAAAGCCTGTGTGTGAGCACAGGACACTCTCCACACCGCCCCTCCCGGTAGCCTGTGCAGCCCGCCACTGCCAGGGTCCCGGGATCCGGGGACAACATCCCCGGGAGAACGCACTGCGCGCCTCAGGCTGGTGCAACGTCACACCGGCCTCGGCCACCGCAGGCTCGCCCCGCCTCCTCTGTACCCCTCCCTCCCCACGGCCTGGGTGAGCCAGAGCCCCCGAAGCAGCTGCTCCTTTAACCCCGTCCTGTCTGGGCGGGGAACAGACGCCCTCAGGCGACCTACACGCAGAGGCGGGTCCAAATCCAAAGCTGAACCCCAGGAGCTGTGCGAACAGGGAAGAGAAGGGGAAATCTCTCCCAGCAGCCTCAGAAGCAGCGGATTAAAGCTCCACAAACAACTTGATGTGCCTGCACCTGTCGAATACCTGAATAGACAACGAATCAGCCCAAATTCAGGAGGGGGACTCTGGGAGCAGGAGATATTAATTTTTCCCCTTTTCCTTTTTTTTGTGAGTGTATATGTATATGCTTCTGGGTGAGATTTTGTCTGTATAGCTTTGCTTTACAATAGCTTTATTTTACTTCACTATACTATAGCCTCTTTCTTTCTTTCTTTCTATTTTTTCTCCCTTTTACTCTGAGCTGTGTGGACGAAAGGCTCTTGGTGCTCCAGCCAGGCATCAGGGCCGTGCCTCTGAGGTGGGAGAGCCAACTTCAGAACACTGGTCCACAAGAGACCTCCCAGCTCCACGTAATACCAAACGGCAAAGATCTCCCAGAGATCTCCATCTCAACATCAAGACCCAGCTTCACTCAACGACCAGCAAGCTACAGTGCTGGACATCCTATGCCAAACAACTAGCTAGACAGGAACACAACCCCATCCATTGGCAGAGAGGCTGCCTAAAATCATAATAAGGCCACAGACACCCCAAAATACACCACCAGACGTGGACGTGCCCACCAGAAAGACAAGATCTAGCCTCATCCACCAGAACTCAGGCACTAGTTCCCTCCACCAGGAAGCCTACACAACCCACTGAACCAACCTTAGCCGCTGGGGACAGATACCCAAAACAACGGGAACTACGAACCTGCAGCCTGTGAAAAGGAGACCCCAAACACAGTAAGATAGGCAAAATGAGACGACAGAAAAACACACAGCAGATGAAGGAGCAGGCTCAAAACACACTGGACTTAACAAATGAAGAGGAAATAGGTAGTCTACCTGAAAAAGAATTCAGAATAATGATAGTAAGGATGATCCAAAATCTTGGAAATAGAATAGACAAAATGCAAGAAACATTTAACAAGGATGTAGAAGAACTAAAGAGGAACCAAGCAATGATGAAAAACACAATAAATGAAATCAAAAATACTCTAGATGGGATCAATAGTAGAATAACTGAGGCAGAAGAAAGGATAAGTGACCTGGAAGATAAAATGGTGGAAATAACTACTACAGAGCAGGATAAAGAAAAAAGAATGAAAAGAACTGAGGACAGTCTCAGGGACCTCTGGGACAACATTAAACGTGCCAACATTCGAATTATAGGGGTACCAGAAGAAGAAGAGAAAAAGAAAGGGACTGAGAAAATTTTTGAAGAGATTATAGTTGAAAACTTCCCTAATATGGGAAAGGAAATAGTTAATCAAGTCCTGGAAGCACAGAGAGTCCCATACAGGATAAACCCAAGGAGGAACACGCCAAGACACATATTAATCAAACTGTCAAAAATTAAATATAAGGAAAACATATTAAAGGCAGCAAGGGAAAAAAAACAAATAACACACAAGGGAATCCCCATAAGGTTAACATCTGATCTCTCAGCAGAAACTCTGCAAGCCAGAAGGGAGTGGCAGGATATACTTAAAGTGATGAAGGAGAAAAACCTACAACCAAGATTACTCTACCCAGCAAGGATCTCATTCAGATTCGATGGAGAAATTAAAACCTTTACAGACAAGCAAAAGCTGAGAGAGTTCAGCACCACCAAACCAGCTTTACAACAAATGCTAAAGGAAATTCTCTAGGCAAGAAACACAAGAGAAGGAAAACACCTACAATAACAACCCCAATACATTTAAGAAAATGGGAATAGGAACATACATATCGATAATTACCTTGAATGTAAATGGATTAAATGCTCCCACCAAAAGACACAGGCTGGCTGAATGGATACAAAAACAAGACCCATATATATGCTGTCTACAAGAGACCCACTTCAGACCTAGAGACACATACAGACTGAAAGTGAGGGGATGGAAAAAGATATTCCATGCAAATGGAAATCAAAAGAAAGCTGGAGTAGCAATTCTCATATCAGACAAAATAGACTTTAAAATAAAGACTATTACAAGAGACAAAGAAGGACACTATATAATGATCAAGGGATCGATCCAAGAGGAAGGTATAACAATTGTAAATATTTATGCACCCAACATAGGAGCACCTCAATACATAAGGCAAATACTAACAGCCATAAAAGGGGAAATTGACAGCAACACAATCATAGTAGGGGACTTTAACACCCCACTTTCACCAATGGACAGATCATCCAAAATGAAAATAAATAAGGAAACACAAGCTTTAAATGATACATTAAACAAGATGGACTTAATTGATATTTATAGGACATTCCACCCAAAAACAACAGAATACACATTTTTCTCAAGTGCTCATGGAACATTCTCCAGGATAGATCATATCTTGGGTCACAAATCAAGCCTTGGTAAATTTAAGAAAATTGAAATCGTATCAAGTATCTTTTCCGACCACAACGCTATGAGACTAGATATCAATTACAGGAAAAGATCTGTAAAAAATACAAACACGTGGAGGCTACACAATACATTACTTAATAACGAAGTGATTACTGAAGAAATCAGAGGGGAAATCAAAAAATACCTAGAAACAAATGACAATGGAGACACGACGACCCAAAACCTATGGGACGCAGCAAAAGCAGTGCTAAGAGGGAAGTTTATAGCAATACAAGCCTACCTCAAGAAACAGGAAACATCTCGAATAAACAACCTAACCTTGCACCTAAAGCAATTAGAGAAAGAAGAACAAAAAAACCCCAAAGCCAGCAGAAGGAAAGAAATTATAAAGATCAGGTCAGAAATAAATGAAAAAGAAATGAAGGAAACAATAGCAAAAATCAATGAAACTAAAAGCTGGTTCTTTGAGAAGATAAACAAAATTGATAAACCATTAGCCAGACTCATCAAGAGAAAAAGGGAGAAGACTCAGATCAATAGAATTAGAAATGAAAAAGGAGAAGTAACCACTGACACTGCAGAAATACAAAAGATCATGAGAGATTACTACAAGCAACTCTATGCCAATAAAATGGACAACCTGGAAGAAATGGACAGATTCTTAGAAATGCACAAACTGCCGAGACTGAACCAGGAAGAAATAGAAAATATGAACAGACCAATCACAAGCACTGAAATTGAAACTGTGATTAAAAATCTTCCAACAAACAAAAGCCCAGGACCAGATGGCTTCACAGGTGAATTCTATCAAACATTTAGAGAAGAGCTAACACCTATCCTTCTCAAACTCTTCCAAAATATTGCAGAGGGAGGAACACTCCCAAACTCATTCTACGAGGCCACCATCACCCTGATACCAAAACCAGACAAAGCTGTCACAAAGAAAGAAAACTACAGGCCAATATCACTGATGAACATAGATGCAAAAATCCTCAACAAAATACTAGCAAACAGAATCCAACAGCACATTAAAAGGATCATACACCATGATCAAGTGGGGTTTATCCCAGGAATGCAAGGATTCTTCAATATACGCAAATCAATCAATGTGATACACCATATTAACAAATTGAAGGAGAAAAACCATATGATCATCTCAATAGATGCAGAGAAAGCTTTCGACAAAATTCAACACCCATTTATGATAAAAGCCCTGCAGAAAGTAGGCATAGAGGGAACTTTCCTCAACATAATAAAGGCCATATATGAGAAACCCACAGCCAACATTGTCCTCAATGGTGAAAAACTGAAACCATTTCCACTAAGATCAGGAACAAGACAAGGTTGCCCACTCTCACCACTATTATTCAACATAGTTTTGGAAGTGTTAGCCACAGCAATCAGAGAAGACAAAGAAATAAAAGGAATCCAAATCGGAAAAGAAGAAGTAAAGCTGTCACTATTTGCAGATGACATGATACTATACATAGAGAATCCTAAAGATGCTACCAGAAAACTCCTAGAGCTAATCAATGAATTTGGTAAAGTAGCAGGATACAAAATTAATGCACAGAAATCTCTTGCATTTCTATACACTAATGACGAAAAATCTGAAAGTGAAATTAAGAAAACACTCCCATTTACCATTGCAACAAAAAGAATAAAATATCTAGGAATAAACCTACCTAAGGAGACAAAAGACCTGTATGCAGAAAATTATAAGACACTGATGAAAGAAATTAAAGAGGATACAAATAGATGGAGAGATATACCATGTTCCTGGATTGGAAGAATCAACATTGTGAAAATGACTCTACTACCCAAAGCAATCTACAGATTCAATGCAATCCCTATCAAACTACCACTGGCATTTTTCACAGAACTAGAACAAAAAATTTCACAATTTGTATGGAAACACAAAGGACCCCGAATAGTCAAAGCAATCTTGAGAACGAAAAATGGAGCTGGGGGAATCAGGCTCCCTGACTTCAGACTATATTACAAAGCTTCAGTAATCAAGACAGTTTGGTACTGGCACAAAAACAGAAATATAGATCAATGGAACAGGATAGAAAGCCCAGAGATAAACCCACACACATATGGTCACCTTATCTTTGATAAAGGAGGCAAGCATATACAGTGGAGAAAAGACAGCCTCTTCAATAAGTGGTGCTGGGAAAATTGGACAGGAACATGTAAAAGTATGAAACTAGAACACTCCCTGACACCATGCACAAAAATAAACTCAAAATGGATTAAAGACCTAAGTGTAAGGCCAGACACTATCAAACTCTTAGAGGAAAACATAGGCAGAACACTCTATGACATACATCACAGCAAGATTCTTTTTGACCCAGCTCCCAGAGAAATGGAAATAAGAACACAAATAAACAAATGGGACCTAATGAAACTTAAAAGCTTTTGCACAGCAAAGGAAACCATAAACAAGACCAAAAGACAACCCTCAGAATGGGAGAAAATATTTGCAAATGAAGCAACTGACAAAGGATTAATCTCCAAGATTTACAAGCAGCTCACGCAGCTCAATAACAAAAAAACGAACAACCCAATCCAAAAACGGGCAGAAGATCTAAATAGACATTTCTCCAAAGGAGATATACAGATGGCCTACAGACACATGAAAGAATGCTCAACATCATTAATCATTAGAGAAATGCAAATCAAAACTACAATGAGATATCATCTCACACCGGTCAGAATGGCCATCATCAAAAAATCTAGAAACAATAAATGCTGGAGAGGGTGTGGAGGAAAGGGAACACTCTTGCACTGCTGGTGGGAATGTAAATTGATACAGCCACTATGGAGAACAGTATGGAGGTTCCTTAAAAAACTACAAATAGAACTACCATACGACGCAGCAATCCCACTACTGGGCATATACCCTGAGAAAACCATAGGTCAAAAAGAGTCATGTACCAAAATGTTCATTGCAGCTCTATTTACAATAGCCAGGACATGGAAGCAACCTAAATGTCCATCGACAGATGAATGGATAAAGAAGATGTGGCACATATATACAATGGAATATTACTCAGCCATAAAAAGAAATGAAATGGAGGTATTTGTAATGAGGTGGATGGAGTTAGAGTCTGTCATACAGAGTGAAGTAAGTCAGAAAGAGAAAAACAAATACAGTATGCTAACACATATATACGGAATCTAAGGGGAAAAAAAAAAAAAAAAGGCCATGAAGAACCTAGTGGCAAGACGGGAAGAAAGACACAGACCTACTAGAGAATGGACTTGAGGATATGGGGAGGGGGTGGGGTGAGATGTGACAGGGTAAGAGAGTGTCATGGACATATATACACTACCAAATGTAAAATAGATAACTAGTGGGAAGCAGCCGCATAGCACAGGGAGATCAATTCGGTGCTTTGTGACCACCCAGAGGGGTGGGATGGGGAGGGTGGGAGGGAGGGAGATGCAAGAGGGAAGAGAAATGGGAACATATTGTATATGTATAACTGATTCACTTTGTTAAAAAGCAGAAGCTAACACACTATTGTAAGGCAATTATACTTCAATAAAGATGTTTTAAAAAAAAATGGCAATTAATCCCAAAATAATTAGAAAAAAGGAAATGAAATAACAGCAAAAATCAATAAACTAGAAATGGAAAATGAGCAATGTCTAAAGTTGGTTTCTCTAAAAAATTAATAAACATCTAGGACTGATCAATAATCATCAGAAAAAGATGAACAAGAGAGAGAGAAACAAGATTTCCAGTAGCAGGATTGAAAGAGAGAACTTTACCAAACATTCTACAGATATCAAAGTGGGCATTGTTGATAAATCAGTGCTAAGAAATTTGATGACTTAGATGAAATGGACAAGCTCCTTGAAAGTACAATTGTCAGAAATGTGCAAAAAGAAATAGAAAATATAAATAGTTCTATATCTGGACCCCTTATGCTTTGCTGTTTGGAATATAAAACAGTACAAATTTGGAGACTCTGTCAATTTCTTATGAAGTTAAACCTTTATTTGCCCGATGACTCATTAATTTTACTCAGGTATTTACTCAAGAGAAATGGAAATATATGTCCATAAGACTTGTTCAAGAATGTTCACAGTAGCTTAATTATAATAGCCAAAAACTAGGCATGGAATTTTTTTCCATCAACAAGCAAATTGAGATATATAGGATATACTTATATGATGTAATAATACTCAGCAATAAAAAAATGACACGCTGATAATGTAACAAAATTAGTGAATCTCAAAAACTATTATGGAGTGTGAAAGAAGCATGACATATATTCATATAATCACAGAATGTGATTGCCTCTGTGGGGCAAGGGTAGAGGTGAGGGTGGGGACTGAATTGAAATGGATACTAGGGAACTGCCAGTAGAGATTGAAGTGTTCTGTATCTTGAGCTGCATGGTGGTTACACAAGTAAGTAAAACTATAAATTCATCAAACTAAACACTTTAGATATGTGTATTACATTGTACATAAATTATACCTCCATATTTTAAAAAATAAACCATTTCTGTTTTTTTTCTAAAGAGCTCCAAAACATTCAACCCAAGTTTCACTTAGTCTAACAGAGTCTCACTACTCTAATTTATCCTGTTTTAAACTTGTCCTGATTCATTTGAAAATCCCTTTTGAAGCATCAATATTTTTATTTAGTGCCATGTTTCTAACCTCAACGAATGCACTTTTAAAATATATTCGTGGTATTTTAGTGCTGCATCAAGCTTTTTTTCTGCCCTTGGATCTTAGTGGTCTGAAAATTTTTGGATGAACCACTTTCTATACAAGGACTTTAAAATGTCATTTCATAATCTTGGAGCAGTATGCAAAAATAGCTAATGATAACCAACCAAGTGGTTTCAACAATGCTTGAAACTTTGTAATATTAAAACAATTGGTTAACTCAGTCAATAATAATATTTTAACATCAAAAGACTCCTTACTAAGTGGCAGGCACTTCACTAATTATTTTTCTATTTATTCTTTCATTTAATTCTTCTAGCAAGTCTATACATACTATTATTATTCCCATTCAACAAGGGAGAAAACTGTGTGTCAAAATCATACAGATTAATATACTTCAGGAAGAGCACTAGACTCAGGAGAGTCAGCCTCCAACTCCTAGCATTTAATACCTAAAATTGCCCAATTCAATTAAATTCTTAATCCAAGATAATAGGAATAGAGTAGCTCAGTCATTTAGAGTCAGAGGAGTGTAGTAGTAAGAGCATAGTGTCTAGAGACACACTGCCTGGGTTCAAGTTTCAGCTATGTGACCTTGAACTAGTTACCTAATCTCTTTCTGCCTCAATCTTCTAATTAACAAAATAGGGATAGTAATGCCATAGGATTGTTGAAAGGATTAAATGGGTTAATACATGCAAAACAATAAGAACTGTGCCTGGCACACTGTAAGGAATATATACTTTTTTTTTTTTATATTTAAATAAACTGAAGGACAGTTTGCTTAAAAAATTCTTGTTTGCGTAGATTCATTTAGGAAAACATCTCTCTGAGTTTCATTGCTGTATTCTTTGTGTGTGATTAGCTACAAGGTTTTTCAGCATAAGTTCTTCCATAGAACTTCACTAAAGACTTACAAAGATCAGTGACATATCACCAGGTTTCTGTATCAATCTCTATTTGTCCATTTCTGTCCCTTCTCTATCACAACCCTCTTCTGTACTTTATTCATGGCCATATCAGTGAATATATTTGGAGACCATACTCTTTTATCTTGTCTTTGCAATTTACTATTCATATGACCTTAAACAAATTGCTCCTACTTCGTGGTGTCACGATTTCATTACCTGTAAAATGCGGACCACGCTTCTGATTCAGCTCACTAAGCTTCTGTAAGCGTTGCCTAATTAATGAAGTAAAAGTGCTTCAAAAAGCAGAGTGCTTCATGCATTTCTCAAACTTCATAAGAAGGCAGTTTGACAGTCAGTAAAAAGCAAGGTGTTTGTGACTGGCTGTCTTGTAGCCTCTGCAGGCTCTCCTGGAAATGTGTATGTGTGTCCTGTGTCACTTTCATTCCTTCCCTCATTTTTTTTTTTTTTTTTTAAAGGATTTTCTTATTTATTTATTTATTTATTTATTTATTTTTGGCTGTGTTGGGTCTTCGGTTCGTGCGAGGGCTTTCTCCAGTTGCGGCAAGCGGGGGCCACTCTTCATCGCGGTGCGGGGACCGCTCTTCATCGCGGTGCGCGGGCCTTTCTCCATCGCGGCCCCTCCCGTCGCGGGGCACAGGCTGCAGACGCGCAGGCTCAGCAATTGTGGCTCACGGGCCCAGCTGCTCCGTAGCATGTGGGATCTTCCCAGACCAGGGCTCGAACCCGTGTCCCCTGCATTAGCAGGCAGATTCTCAACCACTGCGCCACCAGGGAAGCCCCCTTCCCTCATATTAATGGATGTACCAGAGAAACTTCAGAGACTTATTTTTCTTCTTTCAGAAGAATCTTCTTTGTAAAGAAGCTAGAATATAAAAATAAACTATGCAAAAATAATGAAAGTATATTGTGGTTTTATATCTTATAGGCACTGTAAGAAATTTTTACAAAGGAATATGTGAGGTATATTTCTCAGATGTTTAATGATTAATTCATCTATTTTGGAGAGCTCATAGGATAAGAATTCTATTTTGTCTTATTTGGGAGATTCACATCTATTCTTCTGTAGTAATGGTGGTGGGTTTTTGCAGTCATTCATCATATTCTTTAGTTTGATACCCCACAGTTGGAATGAATTCCACCAGAGATTGTTGTGAAAGACATAGCTATGGACCAGAGGAATGTTACTCAAGTTACTTCTTTGGAACACTACTGTATCAAAAGATATAGCAAAGGATGCCAAAATCAAGTAGGTCAATGATGATATATCTATTTCTTGGATAGTCACAATGTACTCTAATGTATTTAAAGACCATTCATTCATTCATGGAATCTTTACTGAATGTCTATATGTCAGGGAATTTTCTAGATTCTGATGGCACACAATTAAACAAAACAGACTGAATTTTCTCCTTTTGGAAATCCGTAATCTAATGTTTACAGGAAACCCCTATTTTGCAAAAGAAACCTAACTTAATTTGGGTTAACCTAGCACATCCTAAACTTCCATAAACTCTCCTCATAGAAGAGAAATTAAAATATCATGGGTATCCCAGTATTGTTGGGAACACAATTTTGAAAGTGGTGATGGTAGAAAAATCAGCTCTTTTGACTCCATGGCTTCTGTCTCTTTAATATTTGCCTAACTATATCAGAAATGAATGTCATGGCTGGTATATACTCAACCGGTATAGATTCCCTAACAGACACTCTACTTGGCATTACACATTATGTTTGTGAATTTTAAGTTATCACATGACCTCCCAAAGGATCTCAGTTTGTTACATTTAAGATTAATGAGGCACTGGATAGCCATTAAGAAGCTATTTAAGAATATGCATTTAATTAAAATGAATTATGTATATGCGTTAATACCATTCAACCTTTTTAATTTAGAGAGATAAATCATGGCTATTTCACTCCTGAGAAGGGTCCTAACGTTGGCAAATTGAATACTGATGTTACAATGCCCAAATAATTAATGCCGGTCAGATTCATCCATAATGCGTATATCCTGAGACTTAGCCCACCAGAGAAAATTAAATATTTATTTTTTAGTTGACTATGTGTATGAACTTGCACATTTAATGAGCTACAATGGGTAGTTTAACGTTACTTACACATAGTCTCTGAATACAAAGCAAGTGGTAACATCAATTCTCAAGAAAATCCTGACCAGCAATAAGGCTTAACTTATTCATCATCATTACTGACTCAGTATGAATGTTTTCCTTTAAACACAACCACTATTCATATGCAACACAGTTACCACCTATTGACTTAGTAATGCTTCCAGTGGCATTTTTTTTCTGCCCAAGGGAAATGATGCCAATACTTTAATTCTACCAAGTTTGTATTCAGAACAATGTCATCTACCCAATGGATGGATACCTGAATACCATGGTGGACAGAAATTCTCTCTTTTCTTCTGTATCTCACAGTGCCTCTAATAGGTAGGTGTTCCATCTGTTCATAGTGAGTTTAGTTGAATGAAGAGGAGAAATATGGATAATAAAAATAGATCTGAAAGCCAACATTTGCTGAGAGATTAAACTAAATACTTTCCTTGAAGTAGTTTATTAAATCCTCACAGTAATCATATTGGTTAGGCACTATTATTATTCTCCTTTTATAGATGAGGAAATGGAGACATAAAAGTTTAAATAATTTGTTCAAGATCACAGAGTTGACACTTGATAAACCCAAGATTCGAATTCCAGCAATCTGACTCCTGAGCCTGCTTAAGTTTTGCTGTACTGGCTTAGTAAGTGTAGAGTATCTCACAGTATCACGAAGTCTAAGGAACTCCCAGTCCATCTCTTTTGTTGGCTTCTTATTCACATTCAGTGAAGTTAATAGTTTTACAGAACTAATAACAAATCCATTCTGAGTCACATATTTCAGTTCTCCATGTGTTTTCGAAGAAAATCTAATTACGTACAAGCACACATTCTTTGTGTCTCGCCATAAGGAAACCCACCTAAACCTCTTGAAATATATGTGTATACACACACACACACACACACACACAGAGAGACACACATTTAGTGTCAAGTATAGTAGGAACTCAAATATGAATAAAGAGATGAATTTTATATAAGCTCTTAGGTCTTTATAGAATTAGAATTCTTTCATTAAAAAATAGAAGAAAAATAATATTTAACTAGAAGCTTCCTTTTAGAAATGGAAAGAATCTATTAGTTACCCAGGGAGAAGTAGTGAAATGTCAAGACTAATGTGATTACAGTTTCCTAAAAACATTTCATTTGTTTTTCAATCACCACCGTCACAACTGCAGCCATCTGACTACAAGCATAACAATAACCTTAAAAGGCTTATATCACATGGTTTAGGCTGTACTTTCACCAAGAGCTTCACAGCAGTTTAATCAATAAAACAGCACAAGCTGTGAACAATTATAATAAAACACCTTAAGAATGATCCACAATTAAAAGGTAGAGGAAAAAAAGCCCTTCAATTTAGATAAACCAATCTTCCACTCCGTTTGATAAAGTTCAGTTGAAGTGTTCTGACACTCTCATGGCATCTATCAGCAGAAAGATCTGTAGCCTTGAATCTAAATTAACTCTTCAGGTTGTACAAGAGTAAAGAATCATAAGCCTCTAGTTACACACACTGGAGTATTGCTTGTAACCTAACAAGCAAATTCCTACAGAAATTTCACATTGCAATTTACTAAGAGGTATCTATACGGATTTTAACAAGTGGTTTGAAATATATTTCTAAAATATGACAGTTCTTCATTTTAACATATAAAAATTGATAGACCCATGCTTACAATTAATTTAAAAATATATAGTGATCACCTATAATTTGCTAGACAGGAGGGATTAACAGTAAGTAAGGCATACTCATCATTCTTTTGGGGCTTGCCTTTTTATGATGTTCCATTCTACAGTAAACTTGAAGAATTGGTTAGTGAGGGGGGAGGGAGGGGGGAGGGTGCGCATACATACAGGTTCGTCCAGACAAAAGGACTGGGTAAAACGTGAGTGCCTAAAATATCTTAACCTTCAGAATTGCAAGTAGTTTGGGGGAAAAGCAGGCATGTAAGAAAGTAGTGGTATATGAAGCTTGATATTAAAAGATTTTAAGTCAGAGAGTGACATGATTTGAGTTTTCAAGTTGCAACTTAGAAATAATTCTCTGGCTCCAGAGACAAGAATAGATAAAAAGAAGCAAAACTGGAGAATATTCCATTATTTCAAAATAGAAATGATGAGTTGAATTTTCTCAGTCAGCTCTGCCAATGTGGGTGAGGTGGATTCATTTGAAGGGTCTAGAACAGAATGTAGAATAGAGGTGTAGGGGTTTTTTGCAGGGTAGGCCTCAAGGTTGTACTTCTCCAGTTTTGGGTCTTGACATCTGTTCATCGAGAGAAGAGGTGAGTAATATCATGGACATACTTCCAAACACTGGTTAATATATCTTTATACCATTCCTTGGACATGTAGACATCATCTTTCTCATTTTCATATTCCCTTAGTTAGTGGCTGGGTTGTAGGGGTAATGGTGCTTTTAAGACCTATGAGCAATACCAAGGATGGAAATTTACTGTGGAAGCAGGTGCACTAGGAGATGGTGACATTATATGAAAAATCCATGGTGGGTAGAGGATGTATTATCTGAAGAAAATGTAGCTAGAGTAGGATCACTCAAAATCTAGTTGAGATATACATCTGGCTATAAGTCCTCAGAGTTGGCAGCAGACTTGTAGATTAGAAACAGGGTGGTTAGAAGAGTAACTTCCTAAATTGTAATGCTAACTGAGATCCAAGATCTGTGGAATGATGCCTAGGGAATCCATGGAAGTCAGAATAATTCCTGGGTGAATAACAAAGCAGTGGATAAAACAGTATGGAAACAATGCATAGACTGAAGTGTGCTGGTTTACTGTTTATTCATAAATAACGGAATATTGTCCTTGTCATTGGTATATTCTTCATAGGTCTCTCATGTTTCTGTACACCTTGTCAGCAGAGGTGATGACAACTTCTGTTTAGAACTCCTTTTACAAGGATGTTTATGTAGCAAACATTTTTGGAAGATAGGGATAGTGTCTCCTGGTTCAGAGAGCAGATTTGTTTGCCATCCAATATAGCAAAGATAATGTCTCCCTCCAGGGGAAAGATTGAACAGCTCTGCTTGCAGTCCCTTTAAAGGACTGGAGTTTCTTTAGCTCAGGGTTCCTTAGCTACGATGCAAATGTACTGCATGCACAGCTTACACCTGATCACTTCACACTTTTCTCATGGGACTTAGAGGACAAGGGAAAATAATGCAAACACGTAGTTCACACTCCCTGCTGAGACGTGTAACAAAGTGATTTGTGTTTGACCCAAGGGTCTCATATCTTTTGCCAGAAACCAGTAACTGCAGCAGGCTAACCTTTTAGCTTGTAAGTAGGGTAACACTCGCAAATCCTTCAAAGTTCTTGACAGGATAGTTATTTTATAATGGCATAACAAAAGAGGCATCTCAGCTATTTTTTGAGAATATTTTCATCATAGTTCTAGTTTTCAGGAATATGTACACTTTAATTCAATTTGTTATAGAAGGACCACATCAGTACTGTCACATAATAAACTAATTGGTGGCATAAGGGGAAGGGAGGGGGAATTACACTCAGAATAAGATGTTTTTAAATTCACTGTAGACTGATTACAGAATCAGAATATGCAACTTTTAAAAGAGGCCCCAGCATAGCCAGATTTTCACCACATGAATTCATTTGTCTCTACAGCCCAGATGCTTGCCCCAAGTCCTAATGCTTTGTTCTTGTATTGTCCACCAATTTTCATCTAGAATAGGCTCAGAAACTTTGAATCTTTCACTCTTCACTGCCTGAATTTAATGTTTTCCTCTTAGCTGGTTCTAGCTTCTTGTAGTCTGTTCTAAACTGCACTTTCATGGTTTGGGAGTTTCAACCATGCAGGTGGCCAAAAAAATCTAACTTAAACCCATACATATTGTCAAACATGTGTTGCTGCTATGAATACAGTTATGCGGAAATACAATTATTAAGAAACAGATTGATAATTAGTGTGAATACATGAAGCCAGTGGATCATACTAGCAAGAAAGAGCCAATTGTGTTATTTCCAAACTCTGTGTTTTGTGATCTCACATTGGAATCTTGAAATTCACTGTAGTGGGAATATTATATCATGGAAATAAGCAAATGCTGAATATTAGGCTTTTTTTTTTTTTCTGGACAATCAGTAACATAACCAGAGTATATCCATATTCACATTTCAAAACCAAAACACAATTTTGAGGACTAAATAGTTTTTGATGATTTTATTTTTTATTTATTTATGTTTTTAAAAAGATCCCCAGGAAATTCTCTTTATATTTTCTTCCTTCCTTCCTTCCTTCCTTCCTTCCTTCCTTCCTTCCTTCCTTTCTTTCATCTTTTTGGCTGCATTAGGTCTTCATTGCTGCTTGTGGGCTTTCTCTAGTTGCGGCAAGCGGGGGCTACTCTTCGGTGCGGTGCGTGGGCTTCTCATTGTGGTGGCTTCTCTTGTTGTGGAGCATGGACTCTAGGTGCGCAGACTTCAATAGTTGTGGCACGCAGGCTTAGTAGTTGTGGCTCACGGGCTGTAAAGTGTGGGCTCAGTAGTTGTGGCACACGGGCTTAGTTGCTCCACAGCATGTGGGATCTTCCCAGACCAGGGCTCAAACCCATGCCCCTCCATTGGCAGGCAGATTCTTAAACACTGTGCCACCAGGGAAGTCCTGTTTTTGATTATTTTAATGTTCAGTTTATTATTCAGGTAAGTCAAGTTCTTTACTGGAAAACAAAAACAAAAGTAACATGGACCTTAGTCAATAAAGCAATGGAGATAATACTGAAGTCTTAGTAGAAGGCAACCATTCACACAATTTTTTCCAAAGTTCTCCCTAAATACAGGAGATATTAATTTTTTTATGGTACAAAATTATAAGGCATGGCTGGATACTGAAAACAAATCTAGAAGCTTACAAGTAGTTTCTTGGAATAATTTTATCTGTGTGCCTTAATTATAGCTCATTTAACATCAAAATAACCAGAAATCTTTAATGAAAATCATAAATTCAATATAAAAAATGAAAAAGAGAATATGATGTAAAGTATTTAAAAAAGAAGTAAAAGCAAATATACTGGGGAATACATTACATTCACATGTATAAAAAAATTAAAATCTTGGATTGGATTTTTTAATATGTATGGCCACTGAGACAATTAAAACATAATGACACAGGCACTATGGACTCTGGTCTGAAGAACCAGGTGTGAGGCCTCTGCCTCCCAGCACCAATGAGCAAGTGAAACTAGAAAGCACAAAGGAAAAAAAGGGAGAATTCTTTGTAAAATATGAAGGAAAACTCCTTGATCCAACACACTGGAAAACTAACTCAAAGAACACATTGAAGAAGATTTGAAGCTGTGTGGCTGACAATGTCTTGGTGCTCCAGCCGGCTGTCAGGCCTGAGCCTCTGAGTGGGAGAGCCAAGTTCAGGACATTGGATGACCAGGGACCTCCTGGCCCCCGTAACATCAACTGGCGAGAGCTCTCCCAGAGATCTCCATCTCAATGCTAAGACCCAGCTCCACTAATGACAAGCAAGCTCCAGTGCTGGACACCCCATGCCAAACAACTAGCAAGACAGGAACACAACCCCACCCATTAGCAGAGAGGCTGCCTAAAATCATACTAAGTTCACAGACACCCCAAAACACACCACTGGACGCAGCCCTGCCCACCTGAAAGACAAGATCCAGCCTCATCAACGAGAACACAGGCACCAGTCCCCTCCACCAGGAAGCCTACACAACCCAATGAACCAACCTTAGGCACTGGGGGCAGACACCAAAAACAACAGGAACTACGAACCTGCAGCCTGTGAAAAGGAGACCCCAAACACAGTAAGTTAAGCAAAATGAGAAGACTGAGAAATACACGGCAGATGAAGGAACAAGGTAAAAACCCACCAGACCAAATAAATGAAGAGGAAATAGGCAGTCTGCCTGAAAAAGAATTCAGAGTAATGATAGTAAAGATGATCCAAAATCTTGCAAATAGAATAGAGAACATGCAAGAAATGTTTAACAAGGACCTAGAAGAACTAAAGAGCAAACAACCACTGATAAACAACACAGTAAATGAAATTTAAAATTCTCTAGAAGGAATCAATAGGAGAATAACTGAGGCAGAAGAATGGATAAGTAACCTGGAAAATAAAATAGTGGAAATAACTACCACAGAGCAGAATAAAGAAAAAAGAATGAAAAGAAATGAGGACATTCTCAGGGACCTCTGGGAAAACATTAAATGCAACAACATTCGAACTATAGGGGTCCCAGAAGAAGAATACAAAAAGAAAGGGACTGAGAAAATATTTGAAGAGATTACAGTTGAAAACTTCCCTAACATCGGAAAGGAAATAGCCAATCAAGTCCAGGAAGCACACAGAGTCCCATACAGGATAAACCCAAGGAGAAACATGCCAAGACACATAGTAATCAAACTATCAAAAACTAAATACAAAGAAAAAATATTAAAAGCAGCAAGGGAAAAGCAACAAATAACATACAAGGGAAACCCCATAAGGTTAACAGCTGATCTTTCAGCAGAAACTCTGCAAGCCAGAGCGAGTGGCAGGACATATTAAAAGTGATGAAAGGGAAAACCTACAACCAAGATTCCTCTACCCAGCAAGGATCTCATTCAGATTCGACAGAGAAATTAAAACCTTTACAGACAAGCAAAAGCTCAGAGAATTCAGCACCATCAAACCAGCTTTACAACAAATACTAAAGGAACTTCTCTAGGCAGGAAAAACAAGAAAGGAAAAGACATACAATGACAAACCCAAAACAATTAAGAAAATGGTAATAGGAACATACATATCAATAATTACCTTAAAAGTAAATGGATTAAATGCTCCAACCAAAAGACGTAGACTGGCTGAATGGAAAACAAAACAAGACCTGTATATATGTTGTCTACAGGAGACCCACTTCAGACCTAGGGACACATACAGACCAAAAGTGAGGGGATGGAAAATGATATTCCATGCAAATGGAAATCAAAAGAAAGCTGGAGTAGCAATTCTCATATCAGACAAAATAGACTTTAGAATAAAGACTATTACAAGACACAGGGAAAGAAACTACATAATGATCAAGGGATCAATCCAAGAGGAAGATATAACAATTGTAAATATTTACGCACCCAACATAGAAGCACCTCGATACCTAAGGCAAATGCTAACAGCCATAATAGGGGAAATCGACAGTAACACAATAATAGTAGGGGACCTTAACACTCCACTATCACCAATGGACAGATCAACCAAAATGAAAATAAATAAGGAAACACAAGCTTTAAATGATACATTAAACAAGATGGACTTAATTGATATTTATAGGACAGTCCATCCCAAATCAACAGAATACACTTTCTTCTCAAATGCTCATGGAGCATTCTCCAGGATAGATCATAACCTGGGTCACAAATCAAGCATTGCTAAATTTAAGAAAATTGAAATCATGTTAAAGTATTTTTTCCAACCACAATGCTATGAGACTAGATATCCATTACAGGAAAAAAACTAAAAAATACAAACACATGGAGGCTAAACAATACACTACTAAATAACCAAGAGATCACAGAAGAAATCAAAGAGGAAATCAAAAATACCTAGAAACAAATGACACTGAAAACACAATGACCCAAAACCTATGGGATGCAGCAAAAGCAGTTCTAAGAGGGAAGTTTAGAGCAATACAATCCTACCTCAAGAAATAAGAAACATCTCAAATAAACAGCCTAAAGTTACTCTGAAGGCAATTAGAGAAAGAAGAACAAAAAAAACTCAAAGTTAGCAGAAGGAAAGAAATCATAAAGATCAAATCAGAAATAAATGAAAAAGAAATGAAGGAAACAATAGCAAACATCAATAAAACTAAAAGCTGGTTCTTTGAGAAGATAAACAAAATTGAGAAACAATTAGCCAGACTCATCAAGAAGAAAAGGGAGAAGGCTCAAATCAAATAGAATCAGAAATGAAAGGAGAAGTTACAATTGACACTGAAGAAGTACAAAGAATCATGAGAGATTACTACAAGCAACTATTTGCCAATAAAAGGGACAACCTGGAAGAAATGGACAAATTCTTAGAAAAGCACAACCTTCTGAGACTGAACCAGGAAGAAATAGAAAATACAAACAGACCAATCACAAGTAATGAAATTGAAACTGTGATAAAAAATCTTCCAACAAACAAAAGCCCAGGACCAGATGGCTTCACAGGCGAATTCTATCAAATATTTAGAGAAGAGCTAACACCTATCCTTTTCAAACTCTTCCAAAATATAGCAGAGGGAGGAACACTCCCTAACTCATTCTATGAGGCTACCATCACCCTGATACCAAAACAAGACAAATATGTCATAAAAAAAGAAAACTACAGGCCAATATCACTGATGAACATAGATGCAAAAATCCTCAACAAAATACTAGCAAACAGAATCCAGCAGCACATTAATAGGATCATACCCCATGATCAAGTGGGGTTTATCCCAGGAGTGCAAGGATTCTTCAATATATGTAAGTCAATGAATGTGATTTACCATATTAACAAACTGAAGGATAAAAACCATATGATGATCTCAATAGATGCGGAAAAACGTTTCAACAAAATTCAAAAACCATTTATGATAAAAACTCTCCAGAAAGTAGGCATAGAGGGAACTTACCTCAAAATAATAAAGGCCATATATGACACACGCACAGCCAACATCATCCACAATGGTGAAAAACTGAAACCATCTCCACTAAGATCAGGAACAAGACAAGGTTGCCCACTTTCTCCACTATTATTCAACATAGTTTTGGAAGTTTTAGCCACAGCAATCAGAGACAAAAAAGAAATAAAAGGAATCCAAATCAGTAAAAGAAGTAAAACTGTCACTGTTTGCAGATGACATAATACTACACATAGAGAATCCTAAAGATGCAACGGAAAACTACTAGAGCTAATCAATGAATTTGGTAAAGTAGCAGGATACAAAATTAATGCATGGAAATCTCTTGCATTCCTATGCACTAATGATGAAAAATCTGAAAAGAAATTAAGGAAACACTCCCATTTTCCATTGCAACAAAAAGAATAAATACCTAGGAATAAACCTACCTAAGGAGACAAAAGACCTGTATGCAGAAATCTGTAACACACTGATGAAAGAAATTAAACAGATACAAACAGATGGAGAGATATACCATGTTCTTGGATTGGAAGAATCAACATTGTGAAAATGACTATACTACCCAAAGCAATCTACAGATTCAGTGCAATCCCTATCAAACTACCAATGGCATTTTTCACAGAACTAGAACAAAAAATTTCACAATTTGTATGGAAACACAAAAGACCCCAAATAGCCAAAGCAATCTTGAGAAAGAAAAACAGAACTGGAGGAATCAGGTTCCTTGACTTCAGACTATACTACAAAGGTACAGTAATAAGAGAGTATGGTACTGGCACAAAAACAGAAATATAGATCAATGGAACAGGATAGAAAGCCCAGAGACAAACCCACGCACATATGGTCACCTTATCTTTGATAAAGGAGGCAAGAATATACAATGGAGAAAAGACAGCCTCTTCAATAAGTGGTGCTGGGAAAACTGCACAGCGACATGTAAAAGAATGAAATTAGAACACTCCCTAACACCATACACAAAAATACACTCAAAATGGATTAAAGACCTAAATGTACAGCCAGACACTATAAAACTCTTAGAGGAAAACATAGGCAGAACACTCTTTGACATAAATCACAGCAAGATACTTCTTGACCCAGCTCCTAGAGAAATGGAAATAAAAACAAAAATAAACAAATGGGACCTAATGAAACCTAAAAGCTTTTGCACAGCAAAGGAAACCATAAACAAGATGAAAAGACAACCCTCAGAATGCGAGAAAATATTTGCAAATGAAGCAACAGACAAAGGATTAATCTCCAAAATTTACAAGCACCTCATGCAGCTCAATATCAAAAAAACAAACAACCCAATCCAAAAATGGGAAGAAGACTTTAATAGACATTTCTCCAAAGAAGATATACAAATTGCAAACAAACACATGAAAAGTTGCTCAACATCACTAATCATTAGAGAAATGCAAATTAAGAGTACAATGAGGTATCACCTCACACGGGTCAGAATGGCCATCATCAAAAAATCTACAAACAATAAATTATGAAGAGGGTGTGGGGAAAAGGGAACCCTCTTGCACTGTTGGTGGGAATGTAAATTGATACAACCACTATGGAGAACAGTATGGAGGTTCCTTAATAAACTAAAAATAGAACTACCATATGACCCAGCAATCCCACTACTGGGCATATACCCTGAGAAAACCATAATTCAAAAAGAGTCATGTACCACAATGTTCATTGCGGCACTATTTACAATAGCCAGCATATGGAAGCAACCTAAGTGTCCATCAACAGATGAATGGATAAAGAAGATGTGGCACATATATACAACGTAATATTATTCAGCCATAAGAAGAAACGAAATTGAGTTATTTGTAGTGAGGTGGATGGACCTAGAGACTGTCATACAGAGTGAAGTAAGTCAGAAAGAGAAAAACAAATACCGTATGCTAAAACATATATATGGAATCAAAAAAAAATGGTTCTGAAGAACCTAGGGGCAGGACAGAATAAAGATGCAGACGTAGATAATGGACTTGAGGACATGGGGAGGGGGTAGGGTAAGCTGGGACGAAGTGAGAGAGTGGCATGGATATATATACACTACCAAATGTAAGACAGATAGCTAGTGGGAAGCAGTCGCATAGCACAGGGAGATCAGCTCAGTGCTTCATGACCACGTAGAAAGGTGGAATAGGGAGGGTGGGAGGGAGATGCAAGAGCGAGGGGATATGGAGATATATGTAAAAGCATAGCTGATTCACTTTCCTATACAGTAGCAACTAACACAACAATGTAAAGCAATTATACTCCAATAAAGATGTTATTAAAAAACATAATGATACAGAAACATAGACGCTAAAAGAATGGAAGATATATATACCAAAGAAATGTAAAACTAAAGGAAATTGATAAAGTAGTACTATTATCAGACGAAAATAGACTTTAAGTTAAAATACTTTATCAGAGATAAGAGGGCCATTAATAACAATAAGAAAAAATCTGTAGAAAAATGTACTAATGCTGAATTTTATGCATATAACAATAAATTCTCCAAATATATAAAGTTAAAGTAGACAGAATTATATGAATAAGTTGAAAAAAATAAGAATTTTAATATCAGTGTTCTTAATATATCACAGTCAGAAAGATAGGAATTAGAAAAGCAAACCAAATTAGCATGGGTATAGAATATTTGATCAACTCAATTAAAAATATATACATATATAACCATATATATATATATATATATATATATATATATATATAATATATACAGGCTATATTGAAAATGTATAGATTATCCATTTTTTTCAAGAACATACAGAAACTTTACAAATATTAATCATTTACTGGAGTAGAAAAAAGTTTCAACAAGACTAAATAATAAATATCTAGAATGTAGAGTTCCCTTATTAAAATAAAATAAAATTGAAGCAACAAAACAAAACAAAACAAAACAAAATCTCCCAAACTTCATGTATATAAAAGATTAAAAACATATTTTTGAATACTTTCTAATCCAGAGAGAAATCATAAGGAATATTATATAAATCTATATATGTTAAATATGTGACAATTCTTTTTGAGAATAACTACTATAAATAAAAATAGGGTATGTAACTTCCACAAATACTGAATGAAAAATACATTCATACATACACACACACACACATGCATACATAGGTAAGAGATAATGAAAGGAAGAAAAAAATAAAAAGGAAGATGAAAGGAAGGATAAAAGGAGAAAACAAAAACAGGCAAGAAAGGGTACAAAAGAATATTACAAAATATATTCAAAAGGAAAGCAAAACAACATAAGATGAAAGGAAAATGTCTAAATACATTAAAAATCATGATAAATATAAATTAACTAAGCATATCAGTTAAAAGAAATACATGTTTTATTTTATTTAAAGCTGTATATTCTTTAAAAGAAACAAACCTAGAAGTCAAGGACCTCATGATATTGCAAGTAAGATGATTTTTAAAATGTATTCTAGCTAAATATGAACTGAGATAAACTGAATAGATAGATGGATGGATAGATAATATATAGATAGGTCAGGTTAAAAATGACTTTAAGAAGAAAGCCTATTAGCAATGGAGAGAATTACTATAAGGAAGAAAGATCTAACTCACTTCATAAAAATTAAAAGTCTTCAGTATGACAAGGATACAATCAACATGATGAAAATAAAGGTCATAGGAAAAGATATTTTCAAACCTATAATTAACAAATGACAAATTTACAGAAATATATAAAACTGTAAATAAGAATGTAAAATAAGCAACATGTAAATAAGAAACAAACATTCCAAAGGAAAAATGGGCAAAGGAAATGAAATGGAATTTATTGAAGTAGAAGCACAAATGTTCAATTAAAATATGGAAAGATACTTAAACTCCTGATTAGTTAATAAATGTAAATATAAAATGAATGGAAGGAAATTTTTTTAATCTGACAAAATACTTGTAAATAGCCTATAACAAATATCAAACTTACTGGTGAATTACTGAAAAGATTACCCCACTGCCCATTTTGAGTACAGGAGTTGACAAGGATGTCTGATCTCACAACTTCTCTTCAATTCAACATTGTACTGGAGGTCCTAGTCAGTGCTAAAAGCCAATGATAAAAAAATGAATAAAGGAATGAAATATATAAAGATAGAAAAAAAGAAATAACAATTTATTTCCAGATAATTAAAGAATCTAAAATGATCTATAGAATTAGAATTAATAAGTGACTTTAGCAAGCTGGATATGAGGTCTTCATATAAAAATTAATATTTCTATATACTAGCAATTAGTAAAAGAAAATTTAAGATAGAATTTACAAAATCTCTTAAAACATGTCATATCAAGGAATAAACCTAACAAAAATATGCAAAACTTTCATAGAAATTTGTCACAAATTTTGAAAAACCTAATAAATAAATAGACCAATATCATATTCTATATAAATGAGAAATCCTTTTTTTTAGATAAAGCTACTAACATTTGTTTTCTTATTGTAGCCCTAGCCTATAATAGCTCTGGTCACTGCCAAAAAATATAAAGTCTGATAAGAGTAATTGTTGAGAAAGATTTGGGAAATAGAAACTCTTACTGGTAAAAAAGTAAATTTTTTCAAGCTTTAATGGTAATTCTGGAGTAACTAGTAAAGTTGAAGTTATAACTAGTCTAAAATTCTGTTGTATCTTTGAGATAAACATTCTACATAAACTCTTGCATACGTACATAAATGTAGTTTTCAGTACTGTACAAATGATAATTTAAAAACAACTTAAATATCCATCGTTGTGAGAATGAACATAGGATTTGAATTCTACCATAGGAATAAATGAAGACCACAAATTGAGAAAAAGCATAGTAAAGGAGTCAGCCACCATCACTCGCCTTTGGCAGAGGCTCGAAGGCAGGTGGAAGAGTGTGAAACCTAAAGTGGAAAAAAGAGAAGGCTTGAGGTGTACTGTGTGATTGGAGGTTGCTGGCATGGGGAAGCTGAAGGAGGGCTAACTAAAAGCAAGGCATCTATGTAATTAGTTAGGGAGCACATCTAGCTTTCTCTAATTGGCCCTCAGTTGGAAGCAGGGACAAAAATTCCAGCTGCTGGCAGTTACTTGACCCGGTTATTTATTGTCTTGGGTTGATTGATGCAGAGGTTGTGAGTCAGACTTCTATTCAACATTTTTATATATGATGTAGCAATTGTCTGTATATTCAGTCTCTCACTATATGATTATGGAAATAAGTGAAGTAAGTTGTCAAGTTTCAAAATAATGATATCTCAAAATATAACACTGTCCGAAAAAATAGGAATGTTTCTTTAGGTAGTACAATATAATAGGATTTTAGGACACAAAATTGTATTTCATTGGGAGAGGGGAGCAAACATATAAAATAAATGTACTGAAAAACTGCAGAGGGCTTCCCTTGTGGCGCAGTGGTTAAGAATCCGCCTGCCAATGCAGGGGACACAGGTTTGAGCCCTGGTCCAGGAAGATCCTACATGCCGCGGAGCAACTAAGCCCGTACGTCACAACTACTGAGCCCGCACGCCACTACTACGGAAGCCCGTGCGCCTAGAGCCTGTGCTCCGCAACAAAGAGAAGCCTCCACAATGAGAAGCACGTGCACTACAACGAAGAGTAGCCCCCGCTCGCTGCAAGTAGAGAAAGCCCATGGGCGGCAACGAAGACCCAACACAGCCAAAAATAAATAAATTAATTAATTAATTAAAAAAAAAAACTGCAGAGAAAGGATACACACTAACTTTGATGGCTGTTTCCTCTGGAAAGGAAATCAAATGAATGGAGGAGTAGAGCTTTAGTGATATGCATAACACTTTATTTCTGAAAAATAAATCTAAGTAAATCTTAAAAATATACCTGGCAAATATGAGTTTATATGTATCTATTTTCTATATTTTTAGAATATGTGAATTTTCACATTCAGAATTTAACCTTTACTTTTTTTCCTCCTGCTTCCTCTCCTCCTCCTCCTCCTCCTCCCCTTCCTCTTCCTCTTCTTCTTCTTAAGAACAAATGTCATTCACCTGTATGTTATAATTAGCTACCAACGGACATAACATAGATGGGAGTCAAGATATCTTGTCTACCCCAGCCAGGCAGATAACAAAAGAATGTGGATAAGGCTTACTATGTAAAACAACGAGGAATGATGGTGACTGGTTAACCTGAAAGTGAACGTTTCAATTAAAGACTTTCGAACTGAGAATAGTTTAATGCAGTGTGTAACCCAAACTACCTTTTTTGGCCTATATGCTCTTAGAATTTGAACAGCATTGTTAAAGATCTCCCTGTGAGCTGTAAGGAATGCGGTGAATAAGGGCAAAAGACTTCAGAAGAGACAAGTGCTAATAGGAGCTAGCAAGAATGGAGGAAACTAGGGAAAATCTTCAAGCCCTGAATAGGCTGGATCAGCAGGGCAAGACTGGACCATTCCTCAGTCCACAAGCAGTTAAGGAGCCTACTCTAAGTCAGGTGTCATGTCAAGTGCTAAGGTTTCAGAGATGACCTCAGAGAGGTTATATTCTAAGAATAAGAGTGTCCTGAGTTAAAGCAGCAGCACCAGGCTTTCCTGGTGGTGCAGTGGTTAAGAATCTGCCTGCCAATGCAGGGGACACAGGTTTGAGCCCTTGTCCGGGAAGATCCCACATGCCGCGGAGCAACTAAGCCCGTGTGCCACAACTACCAAGCCTATGCTCTAGAGCCCGCGGGCCACAACTACTGAGCCCGCGAGCCACAACTACTGAAGACCGCGCACCTGGAGCCCGTGCTCCGCAGCAAGAGAAGCCACCGCAATGAGAAGCCCACGCACCGCCACGAAGAGTAGCCCCCGCTCGCCGCAACTAGAGAAAGCCCGTGTGCAGCAATGAAGACCCAACACAGCCAAAAATATATAAATTAATTAATTGGAAAAAAAAAAAAGCAGCAGCACCAGGCCTAAAAGAGAAAGATTGCTTTGAAATATTTCTAGAAGGTAAACATGAAAGAATTGTTTGCCAGACATAAGAATAGTAGCTACTATTTATTTCCACGTGAGGTTTTATATACGAGGGATATATATTCTTATAAAGATAAGAGCAGGAAGTACACAAAGGGATTGGGAACAACTCCCCACCCCAACATATTGAAAAGGAAACTAAGACATTCTGCAGGAATAAAGAGTTTGAAGGGAGCTATAGACTACTATCAAATGGGTAACTCTTTCAGATATTAGCCCCTAAAATCAGACAGAAAAAAAAAAAAAAATAGGGACACAGATGAAAGAGAGCCAAGCTGCAGATCAGGGACACTGTGGGGACACAGAGATAGGCCTGTTAATGAACTAAAGTTTTAAATATATTCTCCATCTCTGCATTTTAACACTGAATAGACACCACTGACATATAATTCTTCTGAGACACATGTAGATATCCTGGACTATTAGCCACCCATTCAGCTGTTCACAATCATGAACTCACATGGGGCAACTAGTTGTGAGGTGTTTTGCATGTAATGTACTTCTATGAATAAAGTATTAAAGTTTCCTCTCTCAAGTGGAAGGGAAAGTGGAGATCCAATTAGATGTCAGGAGAATATGTCATGTGTGTTAATATCATCCATCATATGTGATATAATTAAAAAGAAAAGAACTGATTCCTGATTGATCATGAGAGAGAAGAGAGTAGGCTGAAGCACAAGAGGCTGCACATAGAGCAACTGATGCTTAGTGGTCTTAGGTATTTCTTGTATCTCTCGTGTGTGTCCGAAATACAGAAAATGTAATGTAATACTGACATTCATTCATGAAAAATTCCCACATAACAACAAAAAAGACAAACCTATGTGATTTGACTATAAAGAATCATCAATGATATTTTAGCAAATAAACCTGAAAATCCATCACAATTTAATGTTTGAAATTGTTAAATCAGAAGGGAACTTCTTACAAAAAAATGCTTTTGGAATTCTTTCAGAATTTGTAGTGTATTATTGTGCATATCCTGAGACTAATGGTATCTCTGTTAAGAGTGGACTTGTTTTATTTTTATCTTTATTGTTTTTTAATTATGAAATATTTTAGGCATATTAGAAAGTGTGGCAAATAAGATAAGAAACACCTATATACTAATTGTAGTGTTGAAATCCCTCTAATTTCCAAACTCTACCAGAGGTCATCAAAATCCTGACTTTGGCATTTAGGTTTCCATAGATTTTTTCTCATAGTTACCATTTCATGCATGTGTGTATGGTGAGAACATTTAAAATCTACTCTTTTAGCAGTTTTTTTAAAACAGCCAAACATTATTTAATGCTAACTTAGGTAAATAAAAACAGGATACTTACAATCTTATGTTACTCAAAATCTCAGATAGCAATTTCAAAAGGGTCCAAATAAGTTTTAATCAATGGAAACAGCTCTTAAAAACATGTATTAACTACCATGTTGGCTACTCCAAAGTGTGCACCTTTACATGTATTTTTCAGTATACCTGTTTTAAAAAAACAAATGAAAAAAAGGCAGGTTTTAGAACTTTATGACCACATGTCTACTATCTAAGAGTCCAATAGAGCTACATACAAAATTTTAGAGTTTCTTTTTCAGTATTTGCTGCCTTAAAAAAAAAAAATCAAAGCTTGCTTTATACATTATACATAAACCAACATGGAGATGTGCTGCACAATGATTCCATTTGGGAAATAAATTCTGAACTATTATATACTTTCATATTCAGATACTTTTTGTGTGTTAAACTTTATAATATTTTTCTGTAACATCAAAGGTTTAATTTCTGAGCTACCTGATGTATTAAAAATAATGTATTCCTTCCTTCTTTTAATCCAACTTCCTGGAAATAACAAATTGGAATGTCTTAATATATTAACTTTCCATTAAAATGCATACAGATTTCTCAGATGTGGGGAACCAATTTGACAGACTTATGAACTTTATATCTATTAAAATGCCTCCTAGTTGACATAATAGCTTTAGGAGCCCTGAATACTAGGATTGGGAGCAAACTGTCTCTATATATTTTTCCATTTTTCCCTGTGGAAAGCTACTTGGATCAAAGAGAAAACTTCCTATTTTAATGAGTCTACCATCACATTATCTTGATGGTAAATAACAACCCTTGAAATGATTTAGCAGGAATTACATAAACCTTTGGTCTATGACCAGTGTGATTGATAAAATGATAACCATTCTTTTATTGCTTATTTCTATTTTTGAGATAGAAATTTTACACTAGTTGAAAAGTCATTATTCCAGTTAAAATTCACTCTGAACCTCAACATCTTTCTGCGTCTACTGAAATTATAACTGTATAAAGACTATGGTTATAATCTCTCTCAATCCATTGTAAAGCTCTTGTGATTGATGAAAAGAATGCACAGACCTCCACTTACACTGCAATGGAAGATTTCCCCTCAAGGAAACGTGGCAGAATAGCAGTGAGCAGGCTAAAACTGATTTTTAATGCCCCAAGCCCAGACAATCTGCTGCCTGGTCAACCTGACTCTGAGGTCAGAAAAAATGGCCAAAAAGATAAAAGAAAAACTATTGACAAAGTAATGAGACATCTTAGAGTTCAGAAGATAGGCCCTGAATCTCAATATGGGTTATATGGATTATTTATTAATTATTATTATTTATATGACAATAAATATGGGTTATAATGGATTATAAAGTAGGCTAAGTTCAGCCAAATGTCAGGACTTATGAACAAGGTCCAACTTCTGCACATTGCTCAGCAAGAGGAAGTACGAAATTCCAATGATGCCTGGACAAATAAATAGTAGTTTTCAATTATTTGATGGTCTCCATATTGTTAAGCTTTATGCTTAGTAGCCTTCAAATAATTCTGTCCAGTAATTTTTCTAATCTCCAAAATGTGAAATAGGCTTTTAAAATATTCCTTGTCTTGTATATAGTAGACACAAAATTTTTTATTGAATAAGTTTATAAATTAAAGAAGATTCTAAAGTTATTCTCAGTGGTAAACTCTAGCTCTTGCCAACATACTTATACTTAACATTTCAATTTTCATTTAGTAAATGATTAAAAATTCTTTTCTTTGCGCCACAACCTATGGCATAGTCTTCTAATAAGAGGGTAAATAAGACAAGTTTAATGGAAATAAGAGTCCCCAAACTATGATTAAAAAAAAGACACACCTCAAATTATTACTTATAACCTCTTGCTTTATGATCTTTTTATTGTAATTAAGATCCTCCAGGGTAATGACCAAGGCTTGTATTTACAATTGTCTAATGAATGTGAAAGATGCTGATGTTGACTATGACAACATGCTAGGTCAATTGGTGCCAAGTCAAAGCAATCAACAGTGTTAAGAAAACATGATGGGCTAGTCATAAGGTGGAAAACCTAGCTTTTATGGACGCATAGTCAGATTCAGTAAATCCATAGGCTTCTGAATTAAGCAATGCTTACCACACAAGCATTTTCTCTCTTTACAATATTTAAAAACAAACATAATGCTATCTGATAAATGTTATACAAGTGCTTTCATAACTGTTACAAAAGTGTAGAGAGAAATAAATTTTGCAGGTGTTGCACAGAGAAGAATTTCAAAAAACATGTAAAGTGATAGAATTTGAAGCTAGCAATATTTGTCAACTTCACCAAAGCCCAGGAGGAATTTCCAATAGCAAAAACATGTTACTGTGGTAAAACAGCAGGACAGCAAGACTTGAGAAGTTATTGCACTAACCCCACTGAATTCTGATGCCTTAAAAACCCAGGTACTTCCCTTAGAAGGTCCTTCTAACTCTATAGCACAGTAGCTCTGTTGCTCTGTTCAGAGGTAGTTACATAGGGCCATTAGTTTATTACTAAAATTTCTTCTACATTCTTTTGGCTACACTTCCCAACAGAGCAACAGGGTCAAAGGCAGAAATTACCAAGTGACGGTACATTGTAACCTGAGCTGTGATCTCAGCAGCAGAAAGGGTAGAAATACCAGAAGACAAGGGAGCAATAGGAGCTACAGTCATCTATGCTCTGTCTGGTGTTATAACCACCTCAAACTACTCTAAATTGTATAAGGGCCATTATTTATGTCTTTGTCACTACCAGTACTCCTTTTTTTTCTTTTCACTAGAACAGAAATAAATTTTAATTCATTGAAAAGTGCAGCAGTGAACAGGGTCCTTCGAAGGTCACTTTCTAAGTCAAATGACTGAGATGACACAGAACCAGGGCAGAATAACATCTAAGAACAGATAATGCAAACACAGGAATTCACAAATTCAGTTGGACCTAAGCGGTGGTGAAACAAAAGACCCAAATATTCCCACCTAGTTCCACTGGTGGATCAGTTTAAATACCTTTTGCTTTCTCTTAATAAGGATCCTGGGACAATTTATCTTCTTTCATTAAAACACTAGTCCTTAGACACAAAAATATAACCTTCCATGGCTATCATTACTATTGTGTACAAAAACCCTACTGTTGTCAATTAAAATGTATTTTGCAGCAGCACCATTGGTCAAATTCAAAGATACTCAAAAGGCATTCCCTACTTTTTAGTTGTAGGGAATGTTATTTTACTTGAGGGAGAGCTTTGTAATAGGAAATCTTATATGGCAAAATCTCTATTCATCCCCAAGACCCCTGTCTCTTTGAGATATGTTTTCATCATGTCTCAAAATTTTGTGGGTAGTGTCTTGTATGGGTGGGTCATGTCTGAGCATCTACCCCAGAGCATGAAGCAAAAAAGCAAAGACATATTACTCCTGGAAGTGTTGGGGGAGAGGCCTCCAGCACTTTCTATCTCTGGTATCATGGTAGAGAATTTGTCCTTGATGCTGTCTGAGGAAAGCAGGAACATTTTTTGGCAATAAATTTGGATACCAAGTTGGGGCCAAGGCTTTGGAACAAAGTTGAGGCCATGTCAGGGAAAGAGAGAGGAAAAGCCTATACTCCCTTAAATTGTTATATCTGTTTATAGAAATGTCATCAAGCTTACCTAGGAAAACACACTGTTTTTCAGTGCTCTCCTTCAATGATGTAGTAATAATTTCCAGTTGCTCTCTAAAGAAAGGCAAGAGAAATTTTAGAAAGTCATGAGATAAGTAGGCATGGCCAACAAACCCATTCAAATTAGAAAGTTATGAAAGGTTTGGGAGACTGGGTTGTAAATCCTGGGTTTTTTCATTACTATCTTACTTCTTTACTGGTCAATAGTGTACTTTCTATTTATCTACGTGTATGGAAATATCTTTGGGTAGAAATGAAAAATAAAGTAAAAAGACCTTGGCACCTTAGTTAAATATCATGGAATGCAGAGTTAACACTTATGTACATAACATAAGAAAAAATTAATGAAGTTGGATGTTTTGTATTACAGGGAGTCAAAAAGACGTGCGCAACCTTATGCCACTTGATTTAGGCACCTCAGCCCCTCCCCTGGCTTCACCAAAGCTTAGAGAAAAGGTACTGAATGTGGTTGATGATATCTGGTATCTGAGGGTAGGAATAAGCGATTACCACAAAACCGATTTGAAGAAAGCGAAAGAACTGCTGAAAACCAAAAAGAAGTCAGCCAACATGATTAGTCCTTGAGATGAGTGATGATGCACAAGGAGGAGGAACTTTGTAAATACCCCGTGATATGCTATAGATTTGAATCAAAGGATTTTTTAAAAAAGGATTCAAACATCCTCAGATCATGACTCCACTGTTAAGTTTTGTGTAAACAAGCATACCCTATAGACATTAGACATGAACTGACCAGCTAGGCAAATTTCTCCAGAAGTTTTCTATCAGAAATATACTTAAAGAATCTTAAGATCCACATGTAGAGAAAAAGGGAAATTAACACTGAGAGAATTAAAATAGAAGGAGGTTTTCCAGATTTCTAGAGTTTCCAACAGAGTGATGTAAACATTCAACTTGCAAATCTAAAAATGAAGAATTTGCAGTTATTTGTTCAAAAACTGAGCAGAAAATAGTAAAGCAAATGAAGAGAGTCCTTTTATCCAGAGATTGGATCAAGTGACCGTCAGCAGAATTTTGCATGCAAAACTCAGAACAGCTCAGACCTAATGGCCTGAAATCTCATAATTATGATTGTTAGGAGAAGAAATACCTGGAACACATAAATTTCTAATTTACAAATTAGTGATAATGGTTGCTATGAAAAGTACTCTGGTAATGAGAAACATCCCACTGACCAGAGAGCCTGGAGATTAAAAAAATTACCTTCACTGGGTTTTTAACTGAAAAAGTCATAAAAACAAAGTCTCATGAATCCAGATGATGTTGTTCAAGATAGCATTGATTCTCTCAGTTTCCTCTAGAAAAGGGTATCAGATCTAAAGATAATGTTTCAAAAAAGAAACAAGCTTTAATAACAGATGTTGTTTTATTCATCTTCAAACAGATTTCACAGCCAAATACTATGAACTGATAAGCAGTCTTTGGAGACCTGACCATCCTTAGTCCTTTGTTGTTCAACAATATATGTTTTATGAACTTGGAAATTTTGAGGTCAGTAGTTATATTTGTGTTTGTAGATATAAGATTTAAGGAATACATTTCTTCCATTTTTTAATTAAAATATATTATCATTAAATTAAAAAGGTATACATTTTAGAAAGCATCTAATTGTATCCTCTACAGGCTAAAAAAGTATAAAGAATAAACTAAAATGAAAAGATAGGTTGCTAAATTACAGTTTTATTAAAAGGCTACATGAAATAAGAGGAAAAAGTAAATGCAAAAGTTAAAGAAACATGTGCAATAGAAGCAGTAAATATAGTAATTGATTCTATAGAAAATGGAATCAGTAGTGTGGAGGGAAAAACAGATAATTTCCTAAAGTGCATAAAGAAAAAGAAAACAATCGTCTGTAATAAAGACAGAAAATATCAATAGTAATTAAGCCTGGCAATAATTGGTGCTTATAAACATCAAAATCAATAATCAGGTCTATGTTAGAGAAATACTTTCCTGAGCTCATATGACTCATGATTTCAGATCAGTAGGTCTTTTGGAGTATGAATATTTGGTCATATTTATCATAGGAAATGAGCGCCTATACAAAGTTTAGAGGTTGTATATCCTGTTGTGATGTTATACACACACACACACACACAACACAGCTAAAAGAGGAATATTTTGATTTGCTGATACCGTAGCATTTTGCATCTATGCTCAAGAGTAAAATTGGTCCTTAGTTTTCTCCTTTATTCTGTTTTCATCCAATTTTCTTGCCAGGTATACATGAGCATTATAAAATAGAGTGTGTTACTTCCCATCTTTTCCCATGTTCTTAAAAATACTTTCTCTAAGATTGGAATTATTGCTCACTTGAAATTTCCCATAAAAAACCCGAGCACTTATGCTTTCCTAAGGACAAATCTCTAACAACCATTTTCATTTTTTCGAAGTTATTGCTCTAATCATATTTCTTACTTTATCCAGGGTCAATTTTGGTGATCTATAGTTTTCTTCAAGATTGTCTAAGTTAAAAAATTTTTGCTATAAAGTTGTATATAGTGTTCTCTGAAAATGTTATCTTAATCTCTTCTGGACCCGCAGTCATGACCTCCTTTTTTCATTACACGTATATATTTTTTTCCTTTTGTGTCTTCTATTTAGTTAGCTCTTGATCATATCTGTTAAAGGCTTGTCTGTCTTATCGATCTTTTCAAAGAACCAGCTTTTCTCTTTATTGGTCAATTCTGTTTTTGTTTGTTTGCTGTTTCATTAATTTCTGGTTTTAGAATCAATTCCTTTCTTCTGCTGTTTAGAGATTTATTTTATTGTTCTTTTACTTTCTTATTGAATTGTTAGTTTAGTTCATTTCTTTCTACTCTTCTTATTTTCTAATAATTATATTTAAAGCTATGTTTTCTTCTGTCACTTTGATCCTTTAGTTTAGTGTGTGGTATCTCCCTTGGAGTGTCGAGAAAGTAAAGCATAGTGATTCAGTGTTTGAACTTTAGAACTAAACTGCTTAATTTCAAATCCTAGCTCTATTTTATCTTACCTATGTGAAATCTGGTGCATTATTAAACTCCCTGTGTCTTTAAATGGGATTAATAATAATACTGATCTCATAGAGTTTGTTTCAGGATTAAATATTTGAGTGTGACTGACACATTTGGAAGAGCATCTACACACTCTAAATATACAATAAATAGTACGTATTATTTTTAATGTCAACATTGTCATGTAAATCTAGTTAGTGATCTCTATTTTATCTAAACCCAAGAGTTATTTAAAAGTATTTTTATACATTTTTATGATTGAGGGACATTCTGTCAATTTTTTAAATTATTGCTTTATGATCATTGAATTTGACATGTACATTATCAACTTTTTGAATATGTTTCTGAGTCTCCTCTTAAACACAGACAATTTTTGTTACTGTAATGCATCACAAACGGTTAAAAGAAATTTGTATTTGTTCTGTTTTATTTTGAGGATATGCTGAGGCATACAACCTGTTGCTTAATACCTAGCTCACATAATGGGGAAGATAAAATGTAAGACGTTTTAGAAAAGGTATAGACTAATCACTGCAGAGTTTCTTTGGCTTCAACTAGCTTGAGGCACCTTTCACATATTTCCTGTATGTGTCATTAGCTGAGGCTTATCTCTTAAATTTTATTGGTTTTCTAACTTTAAGGAACTGGTCATAACTTCTGGTCCAGTTTGAGAGTCTATTTTTGTTGGGTTAGTTTATTTCCTTGCTATTTAAATTTTATATTGTTTCTAGATATTTGACACAGGAGGGTAAGAATGAAGTGTGTGTTCAGCTCACTATCTTAAAACAGAAGTTACAATACGTATTACTTAAATGCAACACATTGAGATCAAAATTAAACAGAAAAGCAAAAAAAAAAAAGCCAAAGATTTGTGAGGTATGCCAGATAAGAAAAAGAATGAAAGGTTAATAATACTAATAAAAAGGGAATTTGAATTAAAATATTAAATAAAACATTGTGGGTATATTTTTACTTTGCTGATGTTATTATACATATTTCAACTGTCCTAAAATTATTTTTTCCAAATTAAAAAGCACCCAACAAATAGAGGGGAAAATGTTAGAAATATGAGGAGAAGGTGACAGAAATGTTTATATTGACAGACATCTCAGAGTCTGAGAGATCGTGTTGGTTAAAAAATAGAATATAAAGTATTTGAGATAATGACTTATAAGATAGCTTTCATGTATATTTATTAAACTTTGATTTTTACAAAATTGATGTTATGTCTTTGCAAGCCTTCACTGAATAATTGTGAAAGTTGATCATACATACTCCCACAAAAAATGCCTTTGAAAAAGCAAACTTGCACAGCCAATAATATTGGACCAAACTAAAAAATAAAACTTATTTATAATAAATATTTAATACCAGCTACTGATGACAAAAGTTTCTCTCTCTCCATAAATGCCAACTGGTATAAATTTTTAAAGTACGGAACAAACAATTTACTATATTATTATTATTATTACATTATTTTATTTGATTGCATGTAGTTTTTAAAATCAATCTGACAAGAAGTTTATGCTTTTTTTCTTTTTTTTTAATCTGTTGATTTATAATTAAATGCTATCTAATTTGCCAAAGTGCAACCATTGATTATTTTACTTGTTACCTCAGGAACCAAATGTGGAAAACTGAGTTAGTACAGGATTTTATAGTCTGGTAACGTATTTGTTTTACCTGTAGTTCAACACTTTGCACCATTGCCCAGTTAGCCTACTCTGTCTTCCTGTTAGATAGGTCAGAAATCACAGTCATTAGTGGGTTTTATTTTTTTATTTTTTTAATTAATTTATTTATTTTTGGCTGTGTTGGGTCTTCGTTTCTGTGCGAGGGCCCTCTCCAGTTGCGGCAAGCGGGGGCCACTCTTCATCGCGGTGCGCCGTCCTCTCACCGTCGCGACCTCTCCCACTGCGGAGCACAGGCTCCAGACGCGCAGGCTCAGTAGTTGTGGCTCACGGGCTCAGTCGCTCCGCGGCATGTGGGATCCTCCCGGACCAGGGCTTGAACCCGTGTCCCCTGCATTGGCAGGCAGATTCTTAACCACTGCGCCACCAGGGAAGCCCCCATTAGTGGGTTTTAATCCTATTTATCAGCTCCTCTCTAGAGCGTGCTTGATTCCATCCCTATTAGTTGTCATTAGTTTCATGTGCTGTTCTAAAGAACTCCCTTACGTATGTATTTGTGGCCACTTTAACAGAAAATTGAGGAATAGCTGATATTTCCCCTTACTTTGTCATCATCCAGAGCAACCATAATCCAGAGCAGCAATCCAGAGCATAATCCAGGTTGACCAGTAAAGAAGCAGCCCAGCAGGCACAGCAGTTAAGCATACAGACTCTAGAGTCAGGGTGAATAAACTGAATGTGAATACTGGTTCCCTAACTTACAAACTGCTAGTATTGGGGGAAGTTACCTAAACTTACGAAGATCCAGGATTCAAGTACAAATTGCAAAGAAAACCAGTATCTCCCTGGTAGTATTAGTGTGTAGATTACACAAGTTAATACACACAAAATTGCTAATGCAGTGACTAACATATAATAAAATTCAATAGCACAGGGAGCTCAGCTCGGTGCTCTGTGATGACCTAGATGGGTGAGATGGGGATGGGAAGGGAGGTCCAAAAGGGAGAGGATATATGTGTACATTCATTGTACAGCAGAAACTATCACAACATTGTAAAGCAATTATACTCCAATTAAAAAATAAATAAATAAATTCCATGTAGTCAATTGAAAAAAAAAAGGTTAGCTAATATCATTGTTAGTTACATATAGCAGTCAGGAGTCATATCAGATTCAAATATTTTCTGAGTAATATTATCCTCATGGGCTCTTTTACATTCAGTATAGATAAATGAATAAATCAGTTTATCTTTTACTGCAATGTATCTTTTATTTTTTACTGAAAGGAGTAAAATAGGGAATTGTATTTTTTAAAGTAGAAGTTGCTGCTTATAATTCTTATAATTGGATCCCCACAGTCAGACTTTCTCATTTATGCTTCTTTCTTTTTCTAACATTTTTAATCAGAGCATTTCTTATGCCTCTTTTGAGTTCAGGCTCCATTTCTGAAAATCTAAGAAACAAAAGAAAGTTTTCACAGTGCTAATCCCCTTTTAAAATAGCATATATATCATAAACTTCTGTAAGTATGTTTGTGGGTGGAACGTATGTTTGCATTTGTGTCTGTAAAAATATTAGGTTAGATTTTTAGATATCTTAGGTGTGGGGTGCTCGTAAGATTAAAATACTTGAAAATGTTAATACTTGCCTTACTAAACCAATATTTTTAAACTGAATTGTCAGTTTATATTTTAACAACTAAATCACCTGTTCATACAAATAACCGTGTATGTTGGTTTATTGTAAAGAAATACACTATTTCATCAAAAAATTTACTGATTTCATGCATATTTTAGTTATCACACAGAATCATTCTCTGTGTATAAACTGATGCCGACTGCAAATGGTTAATGCTTTATAGTTCTCGGTAGTAGAACCCATTCTGATTCATGTCCATTGCATTTGCTAATGCTCTAATTGTCACATTGGTAGGAGATTTTCGTCTATTTATTTTTCACAGGTGCAACCAGTTGTTGGGTTTTCAAGGCATATTATACATTTAGCTAAAAATAAAAGTGATATTATAATATGTATTCACTAAATAGGTTAAAAAACTAAGATTAAAAGATAATAATGTAAGAGACAAAGTACCAAACTATTATTGGGAAATAATATAGGATAATTTTTGCACAGTTAACCAAAATAAGTTCACAGAAACATATATTATTATATTTGGGTGAAATCAGTCAGGGTTCAATCAGAGAAGCAGAACCACTAGGAGATAATAGATGACTGTTATTTCTGTGCCTGGTGCTGAAGCCCTGGAGTCTGTGAGGGATGCAGTTCAGTAAAGAAAATGGATATGAAGTGGGGAAAATAAGGACAAACTGGAGCCTGTGAGGCTGAACTGGAAACGCAGGGTCATACCAAAAACCTCATTCATCTGTGACCACTTCTAAGTCTCCCACTTTGAAGACTTTGATGAGGACGGAGTTCTGCAGGGGAAATTAACATCGTTCATCTCAGATAAACACACCCCCAGGCCAGGCATTAGAGAAGCTGAAAGCAAAAATCTGGCAGGAATGGTAGGCCTGGTGTATTTGTTTTCCAGAACTACCCTAACAAAGTATCAATACAAAACAGCAGAAATTTATTATCTCCCAGTTCTGGAGACCAAGAGTCCAAAATTGAGGTGTCAGCAGGAACACTTTCTGGAGGCTCTAGGGAAGGAATCTTGTTTCTTCCAGCTTCTCTGGTATTCCTTGGTTTGTAGCTGTGTCACTCCAATCTCTGCTGCTATCTTTGTGTGTCCTTCTTCCCTGATGTCTTAGGACAACAGTATTATTGAATAGAACCCACCCTAACTCAGTATGACCTCTTCTTACTTTGATTATATCTGACCTATTTCCAAATAGGTCACATTCACAAATACCAGGGGTTAGGACTTCCATGTATCTCTTTTGGGGGATGCAATTCAATCCACACACCTGGCGTCTCCTGACACTGAGGAAATAAAACAACACCATGTGTGTTAGAACAGTGCCTCTAATCTCCAGAATATAAAGGCATAGAACTGATTATCCATTCCCTCCATTGAAATTTTGTCTAAAATGTCTCTTTTGGCTCATGCCAACTCAACTGTGCATGCTCTCTCCATTGATCTGCAATTCCATCTCTGTCATCCATCCATGGTTTATAAATATATGGGTCTGGTTGGAACTGCAAATACACGGAAGGACTACGTTTCATTTCAATTCCTTACTCTGCCAAGTTCTAAGCAACTTTCCGTGATAACTGCTGGCAGCAGTAGTTCTGGGTCCTTTACTCTGAAGGTTTAGGTTTTAGGAATCCCAGCTTAGTACGGAGTGTGTCCTTTTAGAGTTCTCACTTTGGAAGACCCAAAGCTTCAACTTCTGTTCCCTACAGCACTCAAGGCCATGTAAACGGAAGTTTTGCCTATCCATGGATTGGTAAATAACAAGGGCAAAAGTGGCTTCAGTATTCTACTCACCTCTCAAAGTTCTTAATTTTCCTGCATTGATTTACTTCCTGCTGGATCTTTTATGGTTAAAATGATTTTAAAATATCTTAGATCTATTTTGATATTTTTAGCAGAGTGTTTCCTGCAAATAATCTAGCCAATCATTTCCCTAGAAATAGGAATCCCAATCTTTTTCTTATACTAGACAGAATGATTTTAATGTTTATATGAATGGATAGATGTTTAAAAAAATTGTTAATGATGTCTTGATAAAGAAAAAATGAATAAGACCAACAACCCATTAAAATGAGTAAAGGATATGAATGGGAAACTCACAATTAAGAAATCACAAAGGGCTAATAAACATATGCAAAGGAAAGCCTAGATAATTCAGTGATGTATAATAGGTTCTATGAGCAAGGCTCATCTGGACTTGAAGTAGGACACATAAGGGAAACACAGAGCCAGACCCTCTGTTCAGTGATGTCTTCCTGAGAGGATATTTAAGCTGCTTTTTAGCATTTTTATCAACTCATAAATTAACGATTTACATGCCACATGTTTAAACATTACATTTCTTATTTTCCTGTTTTTCCATGTCTCTTTGCCTTTAAAAATCTTGTTCATACAGCACACAAAACTTTTTCCTTCAGGTCATTTCACAACCAGCTCATTTTGCATCTGCATTTCCGAAGTAAGATATGAAAGCACAATCCATATATGCTAGTGATTGTAAAATGATCATCAATAACTTGTTTCTAGAAAATAATCTATTTGACTTAACAGCTTTTTTATCCAGTAATGGAAAAGTTATAAAATAGCCAGGGGAAGATTTTAATTTCTCTTCCTGGAATATATAAGAATGTATTAAACTGATTTATGAACTAAATTAGTATATTTGGGTGCAGTTCAAGGCAAATTGTTATACTGACTTTCATGTAAGATTTCCATGTGCTAGTAAACTATTTTTAAGGCTTTTCTCAATTTCTTTTCAAACTGAAATCAACTTCAAGGAGGAGATACACAATTCAAATATCACATAATTTAAATAAGAGCCTACCAAAATTTTGTTATCCAGGGTTACAACATTTTGGGGTCTACCGATAGTCTCATTATTCACATATCATTATGCCAATCTCATTTCAAAGGAGATTTAGAAAAATTCCAATAAAGGACTGATGACTTTATTTACTTTTAAATCTTTTTCTTTGTTTTTTAAAAAGACTGATTTTATTTTGTCTTTCCATCCACACATTTACAATTAAGACAAAATCAATATTACTTTTTATTCCTCATTACTTACCAGGAGAAAATATTTTTCTCTCTGGGCCTTTCTTTCTCCATTTGTAAAATGAAGAGGTTCCAATGGATCTCTCAAACTTTAGATTTAGAATTTGAAGCTACTAAAATATAATGATTTAAATGAAGAAAATTAGTATTCAGTTGTTTACTACTTCCATCCCCTATATTCTTAACAGCTATTAATAATCACCCCATGTAATCACCTTCTTCCAGCCACCAATTATTTCCATTTTCCTTAGCATTCAGATACACTAATTACATTCCTTGAGTAACAAATACACAAGCACAAATCATCTTGGTGGCAAGTTGGATGCTCATTTAAACACTTTTATCACTTCAACTTGGAATTCCATAACATAAAGACAGTGATAATCAAAAAGTTGATTTGGCCAGTCAGTTATTTGTGATATATAATTTCTGAAAATATCTTAGAAAGCAGCAAAACAAATTGAGGGATTATTTTTGTTGTTGTTGCTCCTGTGTATAGGTATTTCTATTGATGGTGAATTTATGTTTTTACATAATTGAATTAAAACTAAAGTCCAGGAAAATTGTAAATGTGCAAGTCAAAAAGTTGTCATAAATACTCAAGCAGTTATTTTCACCAAAGAACAGTTATGGGTTGAAATTATCTCAGCAGTACATCTTCCGAGTATAAAATATATTTTATAGTATGCATTTTAACAATAGATATTTTCACTACAACTCTAGCACTATACAGGGCAGAAAAACAACCCAAAAAGAGAAGGTGCATGAAAAAGAAGGAGCCATCTATTCTCCTGGTAAACAGAAACAATAGAAAAATTTCAGTATCAGGTCTAACAAAACTTACAACCCACAAGAAGCAACTAAGGTATAAGTAAATGAATGAGGGGCCAGGAGTTAATGATGATGATGAAAATGACATGGACTCCCACTCAGCAGTAAGCAAAGAGAGAATGCAGAACCTTGGGATACATAGGTACAGGGCGAGAGCACAGGAGAGGAAGGACTCAGTACCAGGTAGCACAGTTTGATCCCACTCTCCACTATAAATCCTAGCTCTGTGATGAAAAATCATAAGTCTAATTTATTCCCAGGGCTTGCTCAAGTATGAAACAGACAGTGAAGGAGTGTGTCTTTAAGGGTATAATGCCCAACACCACTTGCCATGCTTATTTAAGAAGCAGCAGATGTAAGAAATAAAATTCCATTACATCATAATAAAGACTAACAAAACATGGTAAACACAAAGCATTGCAATTCCACAATCCCGGTCAAATAATTTCAATAAATGTTATGTAAACCTGTTTGGGGCCAAAAGGAATGGGGAGTTTTGACTCTATCAGCCACTCTTCTCTGATAGTCCTTTCCTCCTTTCGAGGCCTCAGAGTTTAAAATATTACAAGTATTAGAACGCTTTTTTCCTGCAGAAAAACAGAAAACCTCAATTAAAACTGAGTTAACTAAAATGAAATGCATTACCGCCCTTAAAAGTAAGCCCAGAAGTTTGGCAGTTTCCAAGCACTATATGCCAGGGCTCTGGCTCTGCTATTCTTTAGTTCTCATTGCTCTGCTCTCCCACATGTTGACTTATTCTCAAACCCACAGCAAGTACCTGCATGAGGTCAAAAGTTACATGCAAGGGGCTTCCCTGGTGGCGCAGTGGTTGAGAGTCTGCCTGCCAATGCAGGGGACACGAGTTCGAGCCCTGGTCTGGGAAGATCCCACATGCCGCGGAGCAACTGGGCCCGTGAGCCACAACTACTGAGCCTGCGCGTCTGGAGCCTGTGCTCCGCAACAAGAGAGGCCACGATAGTGAGAGGCCCGTGCACCGCGATCAAGAGTGGCCCCTGCTCGCCGCAACGGGAGAAAGCCCTCGCACAGAAACGAAGACCCAACACAGCCAAAAAAATTTTAAAAAAAAAGAGATTATAAAACAAAATAACAATCTATTTAAAAAAAAAAAGTTACATTCAAACTCCTAAGCATACAGCATCCTTATATTTCTATGATTCTTTCTCAGAAGTTGGGTTTTTTTTTAACAAAAGCTACCCAGTACACTTCTCTTCACATCTTATTTTCCAAACTTGACTTTATCCTTAAAAACAATTCCTAGCAAGAAGAGTAGATTAGATGGATTATTTCAAATAGAAGTTGCGTAGTTAATCATAATGACCACTACGATATATACAATGATGTGACCTTAACTGTAAAAGGAAGTTGACTTGAACTCAGCCAGCTGAAAGACCAAACTTAAATGACAGACTTTGTTGGTTGATGAGCAAAAACAATTGCATGACCCTTTCCTAAAACAACTTCTATCTATGGCATTCTGTTCTATCAGCTTAGAACACCCTTCTACCTGTTCTTTGTAATCCTCGAGTCTTATAGTATGAATGTAGGCTTGAATTATATCCTTCTCAGAGGAGATCTACCTTTATAGGTTTCTCTCCTGCCTCAACACTCTGTCAAAGCACCTTTTTTATTTCCTTCATAACACTTAACTATACTTTTAAATTATATAGTTATTTGCTTACTTTTTTGATATTTATTTTCCCAAGCAGGTTCCAACTTCTATGGGAGGAGAAACCATGTCCATTTTGTTAATCACTGTGGAATAATGTATACCCTGTGTATAGCACATAGTAGGCACTAACTAGACATGTGTTGAAAGAAAGGATTAAGTATATATGGATACAAAAAGTCCATAACATGAACATTTCCATATTAGAGATTTAATATATTACAGAAAGACATTTCAAATAATCAGGTTAGGGTGAATTTTAATGGTATTGGGACAAATAACCATCACTTGGAGGGAAAACCTTGTCTCATAAAACATACGTATATTTTATGTAGATTCAATAGCTAACCTTTAAAAAATACTATAAAAGATAAGGACTAGAAGAAAACAAAAGACAGTCTTTCATTCATGTATTAGAAAGTGAATAAAAATTTTTTAAGCAAGCCATGAAACCCACAAGTTATAAAAGATTGATAGTTTCGATTACATAAAAACCTAAGTCATGTATACAGTGAAAAACATAATAAAAAGTGAGGCTATATTTGCAGTATTTTTTATCCTAGATTAACTAAGATCTTATCATCAAGGGTCTAATAGTTTACCCTGCTTCCAAGCAAACAAGTTAGCCCACATGTTTCATGGATAGTGGGAGAGGACACATAATTCCTGGATGAGAAATGTAAAACAGTTTATTACTCACAGAGGCAGCAACAAGCAGTACATCAGAAGCTTGGCTCCAATTCTCCAAGCCCCAATTCCCACAGGTAACATGAGGAAGGCCATAGCCACCTTGACATTACAGGATGACATTACAGGATGACATTACAGGAGAGGAACTGAGTTTAGGGAACCCACATTTTTATAAACGGCAGTAAATATGCCTGCCCTTTCCTCCAGAAGAAAACACTATCTGTTTTTCTCCAGGACTATAAGCAAATCTACCCTTTGCTCTTCCAAGGCTGTTGACTATATAATATCCTTGAAATAGTAGTCCAGAACACAGGGCAATCAATGACTCAACCACAAAACATGCAGAAATGCAAGAGACCCTTAGAGAATGGTCTCTAATATTTATTTATTCTAAACCAATCCTTCCACTAAACACAAATCCAATTCCTTCTCAGTTATTTGAGGACTTCTTCCTTCTCTCTCCTACATCAATAATTTTTTACTATGCTATGTCCCTTTGGCACATAATTGCATTTTTTTTTTTACTCCAGTTTCCATCCCATTTCTCTGCATACCCGTGCAACAAAACTACCCTTTGCATCTCATACTCTTTCCTCCTTTTTTCTTACATATACTCCAGTAAGGTTTTTATCTCACAGAATTCCACTGAAACTGCCCTTGCAAAGATCACCAATGACTAGGATGATCATTTAATTTATTTTCTAAACTATGACACTTAAGAATGAAAGGAACATTATTATTAATTAAACCAAGACAACAGGTACAAACTGGGAGTGTCACAGGCACAATAGGATGAACAGTCACCCTACCAAGATTCTTCATGCAATTAAATCCAATGGCCAATTCAATTTGTATCTTCCTTGACAAATTAGCAGTATCTGGCACCATAGATCATAGAGTTCCGTCACTTGTTTTTCTGGATGCCACATTCACTGATTGTTCCTTCTTTGTATATTTTACTCTTAACAACAGCATTACTATGGAAGCCTAGGCTTCAGTCACTAATCCTATCTCCTTTTCTATTTACTATCTTTTTCTGTGTGGTCTCACCCAGTCATGTGGTTTAAAATACTGTCTATATGCCATTGATGAATAAATTTATATTTTTAGTATAGATCTCTCTTCTGAATTCAAGTCTACTACATACAACTGCCTACTCAATATCTCTACTTGGATTCTAATAGACTTACCAAACCATGAATTATCTGAATATAAATTCAACCAATGGTGAAAAGCTTGACACAGGAAATCCAATATATCAAGACATGTGCAGCCTCAGATTGTGATGTATTAGCTATCAATCAAGCTTTGGGAAACTGCAAATCTGATGACTTGCTCTTCTATCACTCCATTTAATTCACTAACCAAAAAGTGTTAAGCTACTACTCACATAAAAGAGAATAAAATTTTGCCATTTGCAGCAACATGCAGGGACTCGGAGGGTATTATGCTAAGTGAAATAAATCAGACAGAGAAAGACAAATACTGTATGATATCACTTATATGTGGAATCTAAACAATACAACAAACTAGAGAATATAACAAAAAAAGAAGCAGACTCACAGATATAGAGAACAAACTAGTGGTTACCAGTTGTGGGGTAGGGGGGTGTGGATATAGGGGTTGGGGAGTGGGAGATACAAATTACTGGGTGTAAGATAAGCTACAAGGATGTATTATACAATGTGGGGAATAGAGCCAATATTTTGTAATAACTGTAAATAGAGTGTAACCTTTAAAGTTTATATTAAAAAATCAATTAAAAAAAATTCTTTAAATGTTAAGCTATGTAGGACCATAAGAAGGGAGTGAAAAGAGAATGGAATTTAGAGTTATAAAGAGAGCTCCAAATCCTACCTCCTTTTCCTATTTCCAAACTGTGGGATATTACCACATAGCTTGGAGAGTTACTTATGTGTGCATAAGTAATGATTGCATTAAACTGGGAGTAGCAGAAAACTTGACCAAAAAAAGAAAAAGACTTAAATAGGATTAAAAATTTTATATAACAAAAATGCTGGCAGTGGAAAGTTCAGGGCTGGTGGAACTGCCCAAAAAGTCACCTAAAATTCAGGCTTAGTTTATCTTTCCACTCTGCCCTTCTTATTATGTGGTTTCATCAAAGATGGCTGCTCTTCCTCTGGGATCACTATCACAGTGTTGTCCCAAGTAGGAAGAAGGAGTGAGGGAACAGCTAAGGACAAAAGGCAAAGCTTTTCTTTCCCAGGGATTTGCCCTTTTTTAAAACTGAAGTTAAATTTCTGAAAGGGAACCTTCCCCCAGAGACATTCACCTCCATTACATTGACCAGAACTATGCATATGACCAGGACTATATACAATGCAGCTTGCTGAATCTGGAATTTTAGCTGGAAACAGTGGAGGCTTGAAAAAAATTGGAGTTATTTTAGTAAGAAAAAAGATATATTGGTCATCAGCTAACATGTATGTCAAAAAGATTAATTGAGATAATGTAAGCAAATGTACCCAGCACAGTTCTTGACACATAGTGGGCAGCTTGGTATATATAAAGCCTATTTTTGATCAACATTCTTTGAATGTTCTCCCTCTATCTTCAAATCTATTCAATACTACCGTTAGCCAGTCAGTATTTTACTGTTTTATTAGCAGAAAGGAGACTTGGGTCCAAAACTTTGCTCAAACCTAATATTGCAACAAAAGAATTCCAAGTGGAAGAAATTGCCTGATACAAGGGAGAGCAGATAATAATGAGAATGTCAGAGTGAACGATAGGGCATCAACCTAGACCAAAAGGGGGCACTAGGAGTTGCCAACCATTTACGTGGTTCAAGATGTGACAGTAAAAGAGCTAAGAGTTTTAGTCAATTCCTCTGTTTCTCTACTTTGCACTAATTCTATCTATCTACAGTTCTACTCACCACATGCTTGCTAGGAGACAAAGATCTGACAATAAAATCTTAATAAAACCTTTTAAGCATGTGAGCTTCTTGCAGTTAGATGATATTTAAAAATGTAACACATTTTCATTGTGGAAAATGCTCTTTCTTCAACTTTCAACTGAGAGTTTAAGTCTTCCTCAGCTTAAACTTGTACTTCTTCTCCTTGTTATCTTTCAGCACAGCTTGGTCAATCAGAAAGGCTCCCACTCTCCGCACAAAATTATACAACCATGGCAACTGCCCTTTGAAAAGGAAATATTGCCAAAGGGGGAGGCAGCCAACTCACTCAGGTTCGACTAGTCCAGAAGTGTTAAGCAGCTGCAAAGAATATCGGAAGGGTGATGGCTGTGGCTTAGGGCATTTTGAGAAATTAATTTGAGAAACTTTCACTTTCTTCCTGAACCCCTCTAGTTGAATACCACTTTTCATAGCATGGAGCTCCTGCCTGTGGAATTCACTATGGCAGGGGCTCAGCACGTCCAATATATAACTGGATTTCAAAACAAGCTGACTATATGCTTTGAACAAAAATAGCACCACTACCTGTTTGCCAGGACAGGGGAAATGCATCATGAGCTATGGGGTTAAAACACAGTCTCAGTAGGTGCCAGGTTAAGTTGTTCTTTTCTTAATCTGTGGTGCGTTACAGTGAAAACACCACTAAAAGACTTTACTTCAACCTGAAGTACTAGTTTTAAATTATTTCAATATGTAGACATTGAGTATAACGCATCATTATTTGTGCACTCTAAATGAAAAAAACTTAAAGAAAAAATTGTCATTTTAAATTTCTTATAGAGTTCCTGTCAAATATATTTTAAATGATATCTTAATGTGTAGGCCTAAATTTCTTTCTTACTACTTTTTTTGCCATAAATGAAACTCACCTCATTACTTATAGCATTTGAAAAACAGTATTAGGTGTTTAACTGATTAGGTGTTTAACTGATAAGACTTGTCCTAAGAAGTTGTGCATAAAATAATTGAAAAGGAAACTATGGTTTAAAGAAATAAACCATAGTTTATACTTACATAAATAGAATGTTAGTTCATCTATGAGATAGATTAAAACAGAAAGTTTTAATACTACCATTGGGAGGTAATATCTGAAATGATTTGTTTAATTCTGGAAAAAAGATTTTAACAAATATATCAAAATCAATAGTGTTAAGGAGAGTGAGGGATGTGTAAACTGGATAAAATAATAATACCTTAAAATATTAATCTACTTTGCTTTTCCACACCTCTATACTTCCTGATAATTTGCCTTTCCCATATTTTGACAAAATCATCTATGTTTCTTTGACTTAAATTGATATTATTACAGTAAAATTACAAAGAAGAATGAAACATTAATACCTATTTTTTGACTTCCAAAATAGGATTTTCAAGCCCTTAGCAGAAACAATAGTTTTGAAAGCCAAAGCTTTATTTAAAAGTATTATTATATTTCAAACATGCAAAAGGTATGAAGGATAATAAAACAATATGTATTCATCATTCAGCTTAATAATTTAAATGTTATGAATATAATTTGTGGCTCCTTTTGAGATCTCTCCAACCAATTCTCTTTCCTCTCCTCTATCCTGAATTTAGCTGCTGATCATTCCAATGGTATTTTTTGATTAGGAATATATTCATAGAGTTTATAACTAAAAATATAAATAGCACACACTTAAAGTTTACTCCCATACCTGCCTTCATTTGTATGTCTCCTCCTATTCACTCACTCTGTTTCAGGAAACACTATTTTAGTTTTTTATGTGGCTTTCCAGAGTTTCATTACATCTTACATTCCTTTATACATTTTCTACATGTGTATGTTTCTCTACACAAAACAGAATACCGTTCTAAATGTTTTTTAAACTTTATTAGTTATTTTTATACAATTTCCTTTTTATTTTCAAAATTATATTTGTGAGATCCATACACATTTATATTATTAAATCTGATTCATTCATTTTCATTGCTGTATAGTACTCCAGTGTCTAAATATGCCACATTTTAAAATTTATTCTACCATGGACATTAAGCTGGCCTCAAGTTTTGTTGCTGTTATTGTTGTTTGTTTGCTATCTTGTTTGTGTGTTTGGTCATGAACAATGCTGCTAAGAGATTATTTTACAGATCTCTTTGTGTACAAATTTGACCAAGTCTTTATGAGAAGACTATCTAAGAGAGAAATTGCTGGACTGTAGGGTCAGCCCATTTTTTCCTTCACAAGATGTTGCCAAATTGCTCTCTAAAGTGGTTTTGCCAATTTATACTCCCACCAGAAGTAGGGAGCATTTTTTACTTCACATTTTCAGTGGCACTTGCTATTGGTCAACTTTTAAATTTGTGACAATCTAGTCACTATACCATGATATTGATATTTATTTTTGTGTTTCCCCATTACTGCTATGATGTGACAGACTTGCCTGGTGGACAGCCACTGTTTTAGATTTACTTTATCACATTCTACTTTCCCATGCCCTGTGAATTTTCTTTACTTTTTGAGCCCAGTTCTTCATTTTAAAAGATATTTGTTACCTGAAACCCTCCATTTTGGCATTTTTGATTAGTGAAAGTCAAGGAAGCTGGGGATGAGGAACTGGACCTAGACAGATTATATGCACAGATGCAGAGTCAGCATCAGGAGATGGTCCAAACTATGTGTAAGCACCCAGAAATTCAGGATGGATTCTTTTACCCACAGTGGTTAGTAGTAAGGGTGGTCTCTAAAAGAGAGCTCCAGCATCTGTACTTGAGGGCAATTGGAGAGCAGTCACATGTACCACTGTTACACATGTTGCAAAGGGAATTATTAGAAGACCTATCGATGGAAAGTCTAAGGAAGATGAGAGGACAGGTGAGCCTTGTTCTCAACATTTAAATGGTTATTCTATAAAGATTAACATTTCTCTGCAAGGCAGGCATATTAGTCCAAAATAATAGGGAGACCCCAAGATTTTAAAACATGGAAATGGGACTTTTAAAGGGGCAGTGAATTCTCCCAAACCAATAATTTTAAAGTAGTGACTGTAAGGGTATCTGCATTTGGTTTCTGTCTTACCTAAGCCCTAGTCCAGCATTTTACAAATACTATGTACTGAGTAAATATTAATTATTTCAGCCAAGGAATGAACTTATTGACCTCTAAGTCCCTTCTGATCCATAATAAACTTGTAAATATTTCTGGAGTATTAGTTTTGTATTCACAACCATAAAGTAAGTGCCTTAAGGAAAAACAGCGTATTTTAGGCTTTTATACAAGACTGCTAGAAAGTTCCTATAGATATTCTAGAATAATAGACACTAATTTTCCCCACATTTCATCAGGAGGTGTTTCACCAACTAGACAGGGACAGGTGAGGAGGTGGATGAAATACTGCTCTTGCAAATTTTAGAAAGTCATTCACAAGTTGAAGCTGCCAGGAATCGGAGGCTGGAGAGGATTGTAGGTTTGGTCTAAGGAACCCCAACCATGGATGAGGATGAAGTATGCGGGACACCTCCACTCCCCCTCTAGTGAAATAAGAAGTGCTTTTAAGAGAGCCTTGGAGCTTGAGAAACCCTGATGTGGCCCTTAAGTACAGTGTTTACGAGAGAAAAAGAAAAAGACAGAGAGACAGAGGACACAGAGGTATTTTAAATCCTGCCCTAGATCACCTGTAGGGAGGAATACACCTTGACAGAAGGAGGCTTGAGGAAGTAAGGAATCAGCAGGAGGAGATGCATTTGGTGGAGAAAGGGAAGTGCAGATGAGTGCACTCCCCACATCCTCAACAGTGGTTGGTGGTATCTGAAGAGAAAGAGTCACCTTTAAACACCTTTCATAGGTCACTGCCAGTGAGGTAAGACTGATGGGCCCCCGCTCCTCTCTTCCCCCAGCCCCCAGCTCTAAACATAAACGGGTCAGCAGATGTATATAAGGAATTTGCAAAAAGCATATGGATAATGAGGAGGAGCTGGCAAAGTAAAAAAAATTAAAAAAGTTCCCCACTGTCTATCCACTGTCTATCCTGCCCAGATGTCTGTTTCCTGCCTATAGCAGACCTGAACTAAAGTTGAGGCAGAGATTTCATTTTTTTTTCCAGTTTCATTGAAAAATAATTGGCATATATCAATGTATAGGTTTACGGTATACAGCATGAAGGTTTGATTTACATATATTGTGAAATGATCACCACACTAGGTTCAGCTAACATCCAAAAGATTTCACTTTGACTAAAGTTCAGTTTTTATTGTTACACTGGGCAGGACAAGATATATTGAGCTGAGACTATTGGAGGGACTGAAGTGAAAAGAGAATTAATTTTGTAAATATTATTATTATCTTAGAATAAACAGATGAGCTATCTGAGCTATTTGCCAAAATGTTATTTCAGGAGAGTAAAATAACAGCCGCAGAGATTGGGTTTGTAGAGGCAATTATGAGGAGGAAATGTCTTTGTGATTGTGCTTCTGGGTCTTGCTTATTCAACTTCACAGTTACAAGAACAAAGAGCAAACTCAATACTTGGGGTCAAACAGGATTGGATTCTAATCCTACATATGAGAATTATTGATGCTAACAGAGTTAACTTGAGTTCTCACTTAAACTCTCTGGGTCTCAAGATCCTTATGTGCAAAATGCCAACATATCAAGATTAAATGCAATTATGTATATGAAGAAATTAACAGATTGCTTGCCATGTGGAGAATGCTCAGTATACGTAGATGTCTTTCCCATAGTGAATAACAGAGTTCCAAGTACATTTATGTGCTTTCTAAATGCATGTGAATTCAACTCAGTTCAACCAAGCCCTTTTCTTTCATTGTCTTCATCATCCTCAGAATCAAATAATAATGACTTAATAGAGGGGACAGCAAATTATGACCGTTGGACCAAATCCAACTCACCAACTCGTTTTTGTAAAGTTTTATTGGATAATAGCAACACTCATTCTTTGCATATATTCTGTGGTTGCTTTCATGTAATGTATTGGCACTTCATGCGTTGTAGTGGCAGAGTTGGGTACTTGTGACAAAGTCCGTATGGCATGTAAAGCTCAAACTATTCACTCTCCAGCCTTTTACAGAAAAAGTTTGCCAAACAATGAGTTAAATATTGTGCTCTTACAATATGCCATTTATCAAATGATGCCTTTACAATCATTGTCTCATTTAATTTTTACAAAATCTTCTCTGTATTAATCTCTAATTCTCAGGACTTATTGTAAAACTAAATAAAGGTATTCCTCATCCAGAGTACATAACCCTTTGTAGAGGGAGGTAGCAGAGACCTCTACTCCACACCATGACACAGGGTCCCAGTGTTCCACCATCTTTAGCTACACCTCTGGAATGTGCTTCCCCTTCTATCATTATGGTAGAGGGAAAATTGAAGGAGTGTTGTTCACTGGGTCTTAAATTTTTACACATGGAAGTGACACCCATCACTTCCACTCATAGCCCATTATCCAGAGTTAATCATGTGGTCTCACCCAGTTGCAAGGGTTTGACTCAGGAGCACATGGATTTTTGGTGATGAGTATTTTTTGCCATACCCATGAGGTAGTTAACATTTTATACATACTTTAAAGACAAGGATACAGGAGGTGAGAGAGACTAAGAAACTTGTCCAAAGCTGCACAGCTGGTAAATGGCAGAGCCAGAGTTGAAATCTAATCCCTTAGATCCACAGATCATAGTATCTTACTGCGTTATTCCTCTTTTCCCTAAATACCCTTCATTGTCCCTCATTCCCCAACCAATCCCTCCATTCCTATTATCAGGTTGGTTTTTAACATGAAAGATATTGAATATGACAAAGGTTCTCATCTGAGAGGAGATGACCTCCCCACAAGATTTCTACTTCTCTGTGTGTCTTTCTGGTTATATGCCTAGTTGAGTTTGGTAATTTAGAAAGCATCTGTATGTAGTTTTGTGATCATTTATTCAGCAAATACGTGAGTACCTACTCTGTACTAAATACCTAGAGTCTAGTAGGAAATTGAAGAACATAGTATAAAAATTTTCTTTATAGATTATCTTATAAATTTTCTTGGAAAAAATTCCAAAATAATCAAAGCTGCTTCATTACAAAATTCTATTGGAGGAGATATCTTTACCATTGTTACTCACATGGGCAAGAGTCCTTTTCGTCATATTTCATTTCACTTTTTTCTTTCTTTTTCTAGATCGTTACTCGTAAATAAGGCACCAATTTTGCAGATACACAAATCTGAAGTGTTTTTAAGTTTTCAATGTTTACCATCAGTATAGGATTTGAACATAGAAAAGAATAGACTATGGCATTTAAACGTAAGTGAACAAATCTGAACCACACGAAACAGATAAATGCAAACTGAAGCTACAATAATATTCCATTTTTTCACTTGTAATTTGGCAAAGATCAAAAATTGTAAAATGTATTTAGACACATTTTTAAAATAGGCTCTCTCACACATTGCTTGTGAAAACAGACATTGGTTAAGCCTCTTTGGATGGTAATTCTAGCCATTTGTTAAATTATTAATCCACATAGCTTCTGACCAGAAATTAAACTTTTAGCAATCATTTTGTAGACATGTTCAAAGATGTATGAACAATTATATTCATTTCGGTACTGCTTGTAATGGCAAAAAAAATAAAAAAAGAAACAACCTCAAGTATCTATCACTAGGGACTCATTACGTCAATTATGGAATACTACACAACTGTTAAAAGTTGTATGTACTAATACGGAATGAACAATAAGATATAATGTTGAGTGATTAAAGAAACGAATAGAACAGTGAAAGCCTACCATGAGCCAAATATTCAAACACAAATATATAAAGATATGCAAGATATTTCAGAAACTGGAAAAAAAAAGAAACACTTGCTCTGGGGAAAGTAGTTGGTTTGGGGGAAAAGGTAGGAAGGAATCTTCAGTATAGCTGAGCATTTATAATTTGTATGCATTGCCTATTCAAAAATGATCAAAAAACAGTAATTTGGGAAACTATTCAACTGTAATATAAGAATTATGGACACGATTATTCAATTATTACTTTCTATAAGAAACAAATATTGATATCATGAGACTGAAATTTATATTTAATACAAATAGATTTTTATTATTTCAAGGAAATCTGTGATATTAATGAGGCTAAATAATTGTAAAATGTGGTTCTTGCTATCTTTTATCCCTATCCCTGTCTTTTATAAGGATGCTAATATTTGATTTTAGATAATGATGCTTCTCCTGAAATCAATCTTGTGTCATTAATTATTCAAATATGCAGCCTTCCTTGCTGAAATCATTCTAATTATTCCCAGTGCTCAACAGTATTAGTAAAAGTTACATTTGAATTCAAAATAATTTAAACTGAGTCCTTAATATTCCCACAAGCATTTAGCTATTTTTATATTTCACCTCTTGAGATTAAAAAAATAAAAGTAAAAAGATTGAATGTAGCCAATATCATTGTTTTCATTGAAATGATTCTGTGTTTTTATCTCTAATACAATACCATAGAAGGTAGATTAAAATGAGCTTCCTCTCTCTTTTCTGATTTGTAAATCCCACCTCTCATATTAACTCCTCATTTACACTTTTAAAAATTTTATGATGCTCATATTCTTTTATTATCTGTTAGGTTAATCAGCGGACAAGATTTTATGTACATTTTCTAGTGCATTGCCCTTGAGAGATGAAGATTATTATTCATCCTGAATAAATAAATACCATGTAAGTTTGTAATGGTAGATTTTAAACAACATAAGCTGCCACCTAACATAATCTCTTGTCTGCTAGATTGTGCTATCTATTTTCCAAAATAGATTTTACACATATCTGTGCAAAATAATATTATGTATTATTGAAAATAACATGTGGCTTTTGGCAAACTATAAAACCTATTATAGTGTCTATTAAATTATTTAACAAATAATTTCAAGACTATGATTCTTCTATTTAACATTGATTTGAATGGGAGGCAAGGACACAAGCCAGCCTGAAAAATAAGAATTAGAAACAGGGAAAATACATACAATCCTTTCATTAGCGAGTCTTGAAATTTTGATTTAGGTTAGATAAATTAAATTACTTTGGCCTGAGCTGCCTTTCCCCCACCGCAGCAATATTATTCTCCAGAGTCTATTTTCTACAGCTGTATATATGATTTACAGTGATGGCATTCAAAGACTCTATGTACCATTTCTCCCTTCTATACCATATACAGTGGAGAAACAAGGCACAATAAGGAAAAAAAATATGTCCAGCTTAAATATGAATCTTCATTGAAATTTCTATTTGTGACGGTTCTAAAATTCTTTACCATAAATTTTCTGGGATAAGCAAGCTTTAAAAAAATTTTTATTAGAGTTTCTCTTAGCCAGAAAATAAATTCTTTTCTGTGACCTTTGAAAAGTAATACGAATGCTTTATTTCTCATGTTAGTGTTATGAAGCAGCAATCTTGAAATGCAAAACCCAATCATTAGTCACACCCTAGATTAAGGTGACTGTATTTTCACTGTACCCCCAAAAGAGCTCTTTGATAACTGGGACATTGTCCCCATAATACAATGCCTCCTTTAATTTCATTAACTAGTTTGTCAGTTCTGAGCCTGAGCTACAGGGAATTTTAAGGAAGGACTGAAGAGTACAACGAACTCAGATACTGGCAGGAATTTTGTGAAACCAGTAGTTATACTCGAAACACATAGATTCTCTACCCTGTGTTCTATTAGAACACGGCAAGATTAGCATCTAAAGTAAGCCTCTCCTTTTAGACATATAGAAACATTGTCTTACATCAAACACTTCAAAAGGTTGACGTGTAAAAACTAAAGTTTGAATAAGTCAATGTTTTCTTTTGTCCATTCAGAATTGGGGAAAACTCAACCACGTATATCACTTTTTTACCCAGAATCTTACTATGAGGAGCTCGCTAATGACCCTAGAAGCCAGCATGCTTTGACCATGCAGATGGACATGCTTGTGACTGAGAAAAGTTGCTGACATGATGAAAGTCTGATCCCTTTTGAAACAGGTGAGCCCTGCAGTAAAACTGAAAAATATTTTCAAATTTCTCAAAAACAATATTACTGGCCACATTGCCGTAATGCTTATTTCCTAAATCCAGCAAGTATAATTGTTGATCTATTTATCTTCTTGAGTGGGCTCCTTTTGCAGAAAAGAATGTGATTCATTGTCTTTCTAGCTGAAGGTGATCAGTGGTAATTCAAGAACTTCTATATAGGAAATAGTTATGGAAAAGAGGCTAGTGGATACAGGTTCAAGTTGTCTCACATAACACACAAATGATATTTATTTTGATTGTATTCTCATTCATGGACAAAGGTAATAGAAAATGTGGGGAGGTTCCTAAACCTCTGACCACTCTTTTCCCAAGTTGCTGCTGGCTCAAACCACAAATTAAAATGCTAAAATGCTTTGAAAAAAATCTCAACCCAACCAGAATACAAGAACTATAGAAACTGCAATTCCTGGCTGCTGATCTAGACCACCGACACACGAAGCACTGACAGCAAATCTCTTTTCTTCCAAGAAATATTTGCAACCAGGAAAGTTTTTGCAAGCCCATTGTCAGGTTTTATACAAAGTTTAATGACAAATTTTCCAGTGTGGATTAAATTTTAGATGTATCACTAATTTAATGAAGGGCCTCCAAAATATCACATTTCATCAAGTTATTCTGGCTGGTGTAACAATTTTGTGGTGGGGAGAGTGTGGAGAGAGAGAGAGAAATGATAGATAAAATAGTTAATGTTATGCTTAAAATACCAATTCCATATTTTAGGTAAAATGCCTTAGTAGCTCAATATCACTAATTTAATTCAAGTTATAAATGTGAAAAAGAAAGCAATTTCCTGACAAATCCTTCAGATTATCTTGAGGACCAACAAGAAATTTTTGCTTCTCATCACTCATTTGAGATAGGTTTAAGCTTATTTTTAATATTAGGTCTAGTTCCTTAGGAAACGGACCTTGAGATGGATATTTACATGGAAGTAGTTTCTTGGAAAGAAACATAATTTCTTCATAACAGTGTCTGCGTGGGAGAGAAGAAAACAGGATTGGTCAGAGGAGAAATTGTGATGCAGCTGCAACAGAGCCTCAGCCAATTCCTCAGAGAGCTCCAAGGGAATAGCCCTTCAGAGTCCCAAGTTGAAGCAGAAAGGTACCAAAGTCCAGCCTCTCACAAGGACAAGTCCATGGGTGTAATGCCCCCAGGGAAGGGAAAGGACAAGGCATTTTACTTTGGTCTAAGGCCATGACTGGAAAGGAACTCAGCTCAAAGTCCTCACCAGGCAACCCTCCCAGCAGCCAAACAACTGTCTTAGTCTAAAGGGGCCTCTACATTTTCTTCCATGTAAATCTTAAATCATTCAACTTTTGACAATGAAAACCCATTGAACCCTTGTTTCTAATATCGGCAATGCAGTAATGTTATTTAGGGCTAATATATTGAGAATATTATTGACTCTACTAAGATAGCACATCTTAAATATTTGCTAAGGTTTGTGTGTGCTTCTTATTGACAGAATGGACTGTTTACCATCATTAATTTCTTATTAGAGATCTTTAAAGCGTAGATTTTTGACACAACACACAGTTGCAAATAGACAGAATTTATGTCAGTGCGACTGTCACAGATGAAAAGAAAGGACTTTGCTTTTGTAGTTCTACTTTTCAATCAATATTTGTTTAAGGCTTGGTTGAAAGGGGTTCCATGAACAGGTTGCAAGCTTTTGTGCTGACATAACTTCTGTCTATTTGCAACTCTGTGCTTGCCAAGTCTACACCATCTCTCAGCAGGATTCTTAGCATAGCCTGCCAGCAGCCTCCTCAGCGTTGCATCTTCATCTCTTGCAGTCAGTTCTCTACATAGGAGCCAGTAAAAACTGGTTAAAATGCAAATGAGACTATCTCATTCCCCTGCTTACACCTCTTCCATGGCTCCCCATTGCACTCTGAATATATTCCAAGACCTTGCCATGGTCTAAAAGGTGTTTCATGATCTGGCTCCTACCTGCTTCTGTCAAATCCCATCATAACATCAAGCACTGAGCTATTACAACTAAGATGAATAACATTGGCCTCAGTTCTGTTCGTATAAGATAACAAGGTCTTCTGACTCAAGGTATTTGCATTCTGTGTTGTCTGTACCTGGAATATGCTTCTCTCTGAGTCTTGGCAGTTGATGTGCTCTCATTCTTTAACTAGGCTGTCCAAAGATACCTACATATTGCCCTCCCTTCCTTCCTGGGCTTCTACTGACCTCCATGTATTTGTCTGCACCTCCGCAACCTAACCAACAACTTTCCATAACCTTATCATCACAACTATCCATAGCTATCTTGTTTGTAATTTGATAACATGTTTATTTTCTATCACTCCCATAAGAATGCAAATTGAATGCTTTATTACTTCCAGTTTTAATAATGTATCTGATCTCTTCCCAATATTTAATTGATATAGAATATAGAGAAAAAGTATGTGAAATGAAACTTGATAGTTAGCCAAGGACTAGACTAGGTCGTGTATTAGGTCGTGTTAAGATTCTGGAGCAATGGAAACCATTGTCAGGATCTTAGGAGTCTAGAGGTAGAAAGAAGACATAAATATTTCTCTCCATTTGATGCAATTACTCTGTTCACAAGACATGCATTTTATTGTATTCATATATTTATTTAAGTGTTGATTATTAAATTGTCTGTCTTCTTACTGCTGATCAATACTAACATCACCTAGGTTTTTGAAACATTTATGTTGGGCCATTTTTCACAAAAACTTTTCCATGTGTAAAATATTAATATAAAAATTTATCTTGATTCCAAGAAAACTCATATTACCATACTATTTAAAATGACACCTCTCCAGACCCTCCCCAAACTTGTGTCCCTTTAATTTTCTTCCAGGTACTTGCCTTGGGCATATCTATGTATTTATTTACTTCTTAGCTGCATGACTGTATCAGGACAAGACTGTCTTTTATTCTCCTCTGTCTCTGTTCCTAGAGTAAGACTTGACAAATAGGAAGTTCTCAAATGTATGTCAAACTAATGAATGGATGAATCCATTAGTCTAAGAAATTCACATATATGGAAGCTGCTACTTCCCAAGAAGCTGAATAAATGAGGTCTGTTAGTCACTACAGTCCTTTCATCCTGAAAAGGTCATAGAATTAATCTTTTCTTTAATTCTCTGTTTTTATGTATGCAAAATGACTGCCTAATCCAAGGGGTTCATCATTTACTAGCAAATAATAAACACTTTTACAATCTGTTCTATGACCATGTAAATAATGAATATGTAATTGCTAATTGATAACAGTTGTATTGATATTTATTATTTGCTACATTTCTTCTTGATAGTTTAGTTATCACATTTAGGTGAGTTTTACTTTTTAATGGAAGCTTATATACTGTTTTAAAGAAAGAAAGAAAGAAATTATATGTATATAAGAAAGAGAGAGAGAGAGAGAAATTTTTGTCTTTTTCATTCATTACTCTATTCCCAGTGCCTAGAATAATACCTAGTAGACATGGCAGTCACTCAATAAGTATTTGCTGAATTAATAAATTAACATAATATACACTTAGCCAATTTGAATGAAGACTCTTCTCTGGGGGACATATCCACTTTTGTATCTATTCTTTGCTAGATCTTATTTTTACCATCGATTTTTACTCATATTCTTTTACCAAGGACATCAGAGAAGAAAGAGCACTAGATTATGTCAGTATCATCATATTTCTGGTTCAAGCCCTTCTTTATGTGACTGTGTGGAAATCCTTTAAGTTATCTGAGATTCCAATTCCTGAATTATCAAGATAATAAAAGCAGTTTTTGACTTTCTAAAGTTCCCTTTCAAATCTAAAATTATATGTTTTCTTCAACTCTCACCACTTAAGTTCATTTCAATATACATCTATTTTTAGAGACAATTTGTAGACCAGTAGACACTTTTATCTCTTTTCAAGTATTTTCAATGAGAAAGCCTCCCAATTATTCAAAACCCTTTTCTTTAATTCCCCTTTCTTACTCACCTGTAGTCAAGACTATATGGCATCTCCCTAATTACATAATTAAGGGGTTATAACTATACTAAAGTTATTAATTTTAATAATTAATAACCATCTGGGAGGAATAGATGGCTCGACTTACGACTGAAGAGCCTTATGCCTTTGGATGCTGCTGAATAAAGCAAGAATCAGGTAAAACCACTGAAGCCAGATTCTGTTCTATATTTGAAGAGCTCACCCCCAAAACTACTTCAAAGGCCAGTTATACCTGGATATTGCGTTGGGTAGTATAGCTTCTATCTAATTTTAGAAGGGAATTCTGAATCAATTAATGCTCTCTATTAGCCAGTTGGATTGGTTACATTACTTAGCAACATTTTATTCGATATAGAATTACCAGCACCTTTGCAAGTGAGGTGGAATGTGTTATACATTATAGTATTTAAGCTATTAAAGACTCTATTAAAGAAAAGTTGTCAATAGAAAATTATTGTATTTCTTATTAACATTTATCTAAGAAAAATGTAATAAAAGAACTAGTATATAAGAATAGTTTTATTCATCTCAAATAAAAAATAATTAAGGTTTTAATCTTTTTTTATCTCTATGACGTGATCTATGAGGTTGGGATAAGAGGCATCTTAACTACAGTCTCTACTCTAGAGGGCATAGTAAGATCAAATAGTCATGTGATTTCTCCTGTGAGGCTGTGTGGGATGCGTCAAAATCTTCAGGAGGAAAAACCTTTCTCTCTAACTCTTGTTATGTTATTGTGTTTTGTCATCCTAAAACAGTCTCTGCCTCCTTTGTCTTGATCTCCAAATGTGATTATTAGAATCATTTAAGTGGACTATTCCCAGTTGTTTACCTACAGAATTGTGCTTCACACTTTCTAGCACCTATGACAATAAGGAAATAAAATCATCTCCAGCTCCAGGGAACCTATTAGTCTTAAGACAATCATGGTAGTGATTCTCTCTACCGATACATTAGTTTATGAGGAGGCATGAGATGAATGTCTGACCCCTTCATTCATTCACTCATCTATTCAACAATCATTTTTGAGTGCCTCCTATGCGCCAGGCACTTTTCAACGTCTTGAGGATACAAGAGAAAATACAAGTCACAGCTCTTCATAGAGCTTATATTTTAGAGGAAAGAAAAAAATAAAACAAATCAATCAATCAATAATATCTCAGGGAATGAAAAGTGCTCTGAAGAAAAATAAAGCCAGGTAATGTAATATAGAGAAATGTGGGAAGGATGTTGTTTTCAGTAAATGTGATCAACAAATCTCCACTATGTTATGTGACATAGAAGTTGTGATTGAAAAAACTAGAATACAATTGGATATCATTTTAATGACTATAATTGCTTTGTGATCCTAAGAGATAAGAGTATATAAAAAGAATGTAGAATCTGTTATGAACAATGATCTTTACATTTAGATAACAAAGGTATTTGCATATCTCAAGAGACAACCAAAAAGAAAACTAGCTCAAATGATACAACCAGTTGAATAGGAGTTATAGACTCTAATATATCTTAAAAATTACCGACGATATTACTCGAAAATAACGGAAGCCTCTGTATGATCACGTTTTCTTTTATACCATGAAATCCTTGCTATGGATTATGAACAGATTTCATTAAATTTCGGTCACTTCAGGCTAAGCTAAGACAGTGACCTCAAAAATTACTTGGAAAGGTATTTCTGAAAAATGTGTGATGTATATTTCCTTATTATGTAGTCAAGTTTGAACACTTAGTAGATCTACAATTAAGTTTAAGAATATTTGTAACAATAAAATAAACCCATTCTCTTAATATTTTATATTAAGAAATATGTACATATTTGATAATATAAATATTTGGTCGTATAATATTAAAGAGAATTTTACCTTTTAGAGTGACTAGTCAATCCTCTGACTTGTTTAATATTTAAGTTATAAGAATTATTTTACTTTGGAAGTATTTGTTATTTAAGGTAGATAGACATGGTACTTGAGCAAATTAAATATATAAACTTTGTAAACACAGTTTAAATATCTAAAGGAACTTAACAAAGATAGTAAAAAAAATATATTAATCAAAGTTTTTTTAAAGATAATTATTAAAATTACTAGTCTTAAAAACAGAATAATCAAATAGGTAAGTTGGAAATATTAAAAATGTGATCTTAGGAAAGCAATAACTTTAATAAATTGAAATATTTTTTAAAATCTCTGAACAATCTTTGGTATGAAAAAGTACCCACGTGGGCAAGATAAAACATAATTTTCATTAGAGTAACTTTTAAGCAGAGACTTGACTACACTAGGGGGGATTAGCCACAGAGGAAGTTTATCTCTAGCAGAAGGAATATTAACTGCAAAGGCCCTGAGGCAGGAACATGCCTGCTTGATGTTTGTGGCAAAGTGTGATTCCTAGAATTGCTGTCTTGCTCCCAGACCAGAGGGTGAAGCCCTAGAACTAGGTCAGAGCCTAGGATTGACATGAGGTGGAAGCAGAGCCTGGCATATTCTCCCATCTTCTTACTTCTTGTTGTATAAAATAACAAATGCCCTTATTTTTTAAGCCAGTGTGAATTTGCAGTTATGTATTGTTTGTAGGTAAAAATATCTGAACAATTCAAGTTTCTATTTATATTTTTTCAATCTTCAAACTGCCAAACAATGAGTGGGCAATCTTTATTAGGTGGATATGCTATAGGACTTTATTTTCAAGTACATTTTCATTTACAGGTTAAGATGTTATATCTGGAGTTAATTATTTCATAATGACACGTATATATATTTGCTACTTCCACTTTACATGCATTGTCTCTCTGAGTTTCATTCAGTCACAGCATGAAATTGTTATACTCAGTTTATAGAGAAGGAAACTGAGGCCCAGAGAGGTGAAATCATTTGAACGGGAGGCAAGTTTTCAAAGGCCAATGCCATTGCTATCTTCATTATAACCAACTGTTAAAAATTGGTCTTTGACATAAAACCATAGTCCAACTAAAATTCTAAAGTCGTAAATTCAGGGTTGTGGAGTCTCTAATAAGGGAATTTTGGGCAAAATAATGGAAGGAATGATTTGATGGAGCAGCCTTCTATATAGAACTCTTCAAATAAAACTACATTAGTAGCTTTGTCTATTTAAAAGGCTAACTTTGTGTTGAAAGAACCAGGAGTTCGTGGAGAGTTGCAGAGACAATGTCTGCCATTTAGTAGCTGAGTATTGAGATTCAGTTTCCTTCTTACCAAACTATTGTGGGGAGTGATATACATATAAAATGCTTAGCATAGTGCCTACCACATAATAGCACCTCTGAGGTGCTCTTTAAAACTTCACCAGGAATCGTAAAGTGAATGGTATTTTTTTTAGAATATTCATCAACCAATTACCCATACTTTGAAATTGCATAGGAGAATTAAAATCTTAACACAATTTTTTTACTAATATACTTAAAACATTCTTCTGTCCTTAATTCTGCTGCTATCCTGTTTTTCCCACTTATACCCCCATCACTTAGTCTCTGGTGGAGTCTGACACCTGTTAATATACAGTAAAACAATGAAAATAAAAAATGAAGAATTTCATGAAATCTTTGAACATGATATCAGAGATGAGGTTTGGCAGTTGGGTGAGTTAAAAGCAAAATAAAAACAGGATGTTAACACAAAGTATTTCAAAGGGGAAGTATTAAGATATTAAGAAATTAAAGCAAGACCTTGAGAAAATTACTTAAACTCACAAATGCATTTATAAAAATGAATTTACTTATAGTCAAACTGAGAAAGTCCAAATAAAGCAAAGAACATCATTATATCAGAGTATCATGATACATTTTTTACAGAAAGTATCATTGGATTGATTTTTATTTATTCTTTAAAAAAAGAACACATATTGTCAATTATGAGACATTTTGTTAAATAAAAGATGAAATAAATTTATTATCAATTTTAAGGTCTAAGAATGTAATTTTTCACAATTTCCTATGAAAATTTGGTTCCTCTTTTAAATGATTTTCTTTGTGTTAATTGCCTTCATTAATTTATCTTCTCATGATCGAACTTCCTGTAAAACAGTACCTTTAAAGGCTGATTCCCAGAGTATAAGAGGAGACTGAAAATGTTCAAGAAAAAAATGCATTAATTAGGCAGCAAGTTAGTCAGTAAGGGAAGTATTCATAGCCTAAGGAAGGTCACAGAAGTAGCGTCACTAATGCTGGTCCTTTCTATTGCTAAACACTGAGTAAATAACATTTAATGGCCTGGATGGATTTCCCCATTCAAGTCATCACCTTGGGCAGTGGCTTCATTCAGTCATTTAATTAATATTTATTGAGCATTCACCGAGTCAGGTAGGGGGGTATAAGAGATAGAGTACTGTGGGAAAACTAAAAATCCTCATGAAGTGTATAGTCTAATAGGAGAGACAGGCAGTGAAATGATAATTAGTTAACTATATACTATGTTTGCTACTAATAAGTATCTTGAGGAAAAAAAGCAAAGTAGGTTTGGAGTATACTAAATGCTGGATATGGCTGATTGGAAATTTTAGATTTGAGCTAGGAAAAAACTTCAGTGACACAATGATTTTGCAGTCAAAAACTTGAAAGAACAGGAAATAGCCTTGAAGACTTCTAGGAGAAGCGCACTCAGGCAAAGGGAAGGGCAAGTACAGTCTTGATAGTGGGAGCACACCTGAGGTTTTCAAAGAACTCATGGAAGTGGACATCCAGGAGAGGCATGGGCAATACTGAAGAGGTAACAAACAGCCACCTTCTTAAGTCTTGCTTCCTTCTCAGCAAAAGTGGTATAAAAATGATGGTCTGTGCCTAGGAGGGTTGTAAATATTCCATGAGGTAATTCTTACAAAGCATTGAGCATGATGCCTGGCACATAGTAAGTGCTTAATAAATGTTTGTTCTTGTTGTTGTTTGTTATTTCATGGAAATGGAGCCAAAAGGCTGTTTATCTATGTCTGATACCACTGAACATTTGAATTATTTAACTGATTCCCTTTACTTCGATTCCATGACCACTTGGAAACCAATGGATTATAATTTCATTTCCTGTGTGGTTCTGCCTCAAGAGAGAATATGCCAGTTTTACTAATACAGGTGTTCCAAATTAGATGTCAGTACGAGTTACCTTTCTAAATGACAAATTTTCAACTTTGCCACCAAGAGGCTAATTAATGTGAGTTTACCCATGGGAAAATGATCTACTCTCAAACATTTTCCTTGTAAAATCAGGTTTCTAAGTAGATCCCCAGACTTTCCAGCACAGAAAATTCCCTAAGGTGACTCGGCTCAGTGATGCAGCCTGGGGGGCAGCCAGCAAGGCTCTCCTGGCAGCCTTCAGCTCATCTGCTTTTCTATTTAAATGTTACAGATACCTAATTGCCACATACCCTTACTCCATACTGTCACATCTGTCATCTCTCGTCACCCTCTGCATGTTTTTGTGAGTGTGCAAAAGAGCTGCTACTACCCCTATTTTATAAATGCAGAACTGAGATATAGAGAGGTGAAGAGACAGACCTGGGTCCTGAGCCCAGGTAGTCAGTGCTTCTTCTACTACAAGAAAGAAGAAATCCTGGGGTTTAGTCTCAGATTCCCCTCTAACAGGTATGTGATCTTGAAATATCCTTCCTTTTTGGTTCTCAGTTTCCCGAGGGAGTTAGAGGAGTAAATGACCTATAATATCCTTTCTAATATAAATATCTTAGAATACTAAGGTAACAGTGAAATGAGCAAATTAGTAGAACATGTGGGGAAAAATTCAACCAGACCAGAAATTATCAAAAGAATATAAATATGTTAAATATGAACAGAAACACCTTGGCCATATATAACTTAGGTACTGGAGGAAGTTGAGGAGGTGGGAGAAACGGAGGAAGACAGGTCCTAAACATTTATATTTGGCAAAGAGAGACCAGGTACACTGACAGATGCTTATTTTTATATTTTCCCTTTGGAGTTATTTCATGGAAAACTAATAAATTAATAAAAATTTATGAAATAATAAACTAATAAAACATTTATTAAAACAACTGACTCTCCGTAGATGTATTTATACCTGCACTTCATCATTGCCCCATTTGTTATTCAAATAAGTGAAAGCTATTTTCCATCAAATTTCCACTGAAATGGATTACTAATAAATTTAAGAAAAATATGAACAAAAATATGTACACCAAAGTAAAATAAATGAAATAAGTGTAAATAGTCTAATAATTTATTTTTCAAAAAATAAATAAGGGAATAGGAAAACAATTTTAATTTAATAAATTTAATGAACATTTATTAAATAATTTTAAATTTATTAAAATTTTATTAAAATTTATTAAAAATTAAAACAAATGCTTTATTAAAACAAAGCATGACTGAACCAACCAAAGCCTGACTGAACACTGCAAAAGTACTTATTTGAAAACTTTTTAAGTTCCTTTTTTTTTCAAATTGTGTGTTCTGAAGTACATAGTCACACATATTTTTTAATTAGTCACTACAACAGTGCTGCCCTGTTAAGATAACACCATGAACTCCACAGTGGTCTTTTTGTGTTGGAGGCTTCCGTCTGTTATCTCTTGGTTCACTGATCTGTGTTTTTGTTGGACATGTTGGAGAGATCTTGAGGACTTTGGCAGTCCAAGTCCCCTAGCGATTTTCTACCCTGTCATCTTAAAAGGAAACTGGGCTGCGTCATACAAAATCACCCTTACTAGTGCAGTGAAGTGGCAGGGAAAAGGAGGGCAATCAACTCACCTCAACATACTTTTCAGAATATGTTCTGAAAAATTGCCCGTCTGGTCTTCTTAATTTTTCTAATGAGCCCACACTGACCATTTGAATACAATAGAGATTTCAAGAAACTACAATTTTCCTGCTCCACACTACACTGATAATACTTCAGTTAAATGCATGCCTTCGGGGCAAGGTAATTGAAATGATAAATTAATTGCATCTGTTTTAAGCCAACATAGGAAAACTCTTTAGTGTTCTATGCATCAAAATGTCTTTTCTCACAGCAGGTATATTACTGCACTTAAAATCAGGTTAGGACCCTCTTACTGTGGTTGGAAGAGGGAGGAAAGAGGATCGTTTATTCCCTGGAGAACATATACTTCTATACCTGTACATAAAACAACCTTGTCTTTTGGTAGCAGGCTTTTAATTACATCCCAGGGAGAGAGTGACTTACATTGATTATTTACTGGAAGAATGCTGAGAGTATAAAAGAACGTGATTCACTCCACTACAAAGAATGACAGCATTAAGGCCTGTCTGTGCCAGCATTTGAAGATTTCCTCCCTCCCCTTCCTAGGATGCAAGATGCATTAAAGATTTATTTAAAGATTCTTGACTTTGGATAATCAAGGTAGATTTAAAACATTCATTTAATAGATGAGCCTCTGGACGCCACAGAGACTAAATTAGTCACATCACTGGATTCCACTGCTCCGTCTACTTCTGTGGTTTACTGAGGATCTAAGCTTAAACTTTGTTATGACTTGAATGCTTATACATTGTTTTAATATTTTCACTACAACTGACTATCCATAGATGTTATTATACCTGCAATTCTTCATTGCTCCATTTGTTATTCAAATAAGTGAAAGCTATTTTCCATCAAATTTCCACTGAAATGGGTTACTAATAAACTTAAGAAAAATATGAACAAAAATAGGTGCACCAAAGTAAAGTAAAAGAAATAAGTTAAAATAATCTAATAATTTATTTTTCATAAAAATATATAAGGGAATAGGAAAACAATAAAACAATATATAAGGGAATAGGAAAATAATTTAAAAATTGGATTAAATTAGAGACAGGATATGTGGTGCTGATAATAACTCAGACACCTCTATTTAAATCTATTTTCAATACTTATAGAACCACAAAAGGGATAGATTCCAGTGTCCAGTGTAGTATCTATCACAGAAGGAACTAGACTGAAATGAACATTTGGCATCAGCTTCTTTTCTCTTCTAGAGTGAGGACATTAAGTGATGTGTCCATTGGAAATGCCACTAGAGAAAAGGGAATAGAATTACAGAATCACAGAATTCACAGTATCACTGAATTTAGAGTTGATGAAGTTTACTTGGAATACCTTCATAAAAGGGTGAGATGTGTAATTATTTGGTTAAGCAAAGTAAGATACAACTGAAGATCATATTTCTTTTGGATTTCAATATTTAACTCAATGAAGGCAACAATCATGTTTTATATCAACACTTCCTAAATTTTTTGGAGTTGAGCTCCATCATTGTTTGCTTGTTAAATCGTCCCCTTCTCCAAGAACAACCATTTGCAAAGCCGATTACAAATTCTCAGAGAACTGAACATATTTGTTTTGAATATTTGCAATTTCTTTTAGGCATCTCAAGAATCACAAAACCAAGATTAGGATTTACTGTTTTATTACTTTGAGATATTTAAAAATATCTCTACCAAAGATGAAAAACTAATTTTGTTTTACTGGATTATCACTCCAATAGTCTCTTGCTTTACATTGCAAATACATTTGGAAGCCTCTAGGTATTTACTTCTAGACTGTGTGCTTTCCTGGGGAGATCATGTTTGGAAGACTGAAATAAAATAATCCCTGGTTTTCTTCCTGTCATTAAAAGCCTCTATTTACAAACCACAAGCCTAAAGGGAGTGAAATCAACTAAAGAGAAATATGTGCTACAAAGGGAGCTTTAGTTCATGTTCTGGTCATTTAGACAAGATTTACTACCACCATTGATTTACACCATGTATTGTAGTTAAGATAGTAATTGGTACATTATAGTTTATAGTATCTCTAGTACCTCTGAATGATGTCCTTTTTAAAACAGGACTGTACACTAATAATGCATTGGGTCATTACTGTTTTTGTTGTATATTGCTTTTTACAAAGTATTATTTTTTTTTAACAAAATGCAATTATTTTTCCCAGAGTTTTAATAATCTAGATCCTTCTATAGAATCATTTTATTAACATGCTAAAAGTGTATATTCTAAATATCATTTGATCCTGGCATGTACCAAGTGTTATATATGTCACAGGAAACTCAACAATTAATGACTTGACTCCTATCCTCAAAGAGTTTATAGTTCTTTGACTATAAATACAGATAAATAACCCTGTAGTTACACTATAATGTGAAAATAACAGTAAGTGCAGTGTCCTATAGAATGAGTGGGAGCACCAAGAAGAGTTATGAATTGATCACAGAGGCCTTCTGAGAGGGTTTATGGATAGGAGTGTGGAGGAGAGAAGAATATCTCTGAAACGTGGAAGGCATACTCGAAGGTGTGGAAGGAGTAAAGAGTGTGGCCATTTGAAGAATCACAAGTAATTCAGTCTAGCTGGTACCTAGAGCTTGATAATAAAAGCGCCATTAGATGAAGTTAGACAGTTAAGAGGGACCCAGATCTTAAAGTGTTAAAACTTTATATGGAGAGTAACAGGAACCAGTAAAGGATTTTGTATCATGCACTTCTTATGCATCACTGCAGATCCATTTAGACAGACCTGTCTCCGGGACCCCTAGCCATTTTGTTTCTATCCCAACTGCTACTCCAGAGACCAACTCTGCATGGGTTTAGAACAACAACTGTATGCAGGGATATACAAACATGTCCAGTTTCAAGCCTTCACTGAGTGCTTCTAGCCTCACACACCAGGGCTTCCCTGTTGCAATTGAAGCATAACACTTCACAGGACCTGCTTAGTGCCTCTGCATGTGCCACCCAGGAATGTGGGGAAGTTTAGGCCCATCCTTAAAGGACAAGAGTACAAATGCATGCATCAGTCCATGCATCTAAATATGCTAAATATTAAGAACTGAAAATCAACCTAATAAGCTGTTAAATAAAATATGGTCCATCGTCCTACCCATGATAAAAATCTAAAAGGTCAGTTTGAGATTAAAAATTTTAGAATCAGTAGTTTCATGTATCAGTTATCTTTTGCTTTCATAACAAATTACCTCCAAATTTCACAACATAAAAAACAACTCCTTATTATATCACAGTATGAATAAGTTTCAGAAGCAGTTTAGTTGTGTAGTTCTGACTCAGGGGTATCTCATGAGGTTGTATTCAAGGTGTCAGCCTGAGCTGCAATCATCTGAAAGCTTGACTGGGGCTAGAGGATCCACTTTTTTTTTTTTTTTAAAGCTTCTGATTCTTATTGCCACATCACTTATGAAGAGTTCTAAGAGTTTATACTCCCACCATCAGTAATATATTAGTTTCCTCTCATTGTCTTGACCACCAATTTTTGTTTGTTTGTTTTGTTTTTTACTGAAGTATAGTTGATTTACAGTGTTGTGTTAGTTTTAGCTGTACAGCACAGTGATTTGGTTTCATATATATATATACTCTTTTTTAGATTCTTTTCCCTTATAGGTTATTACAAAATACTGAGTATTGTTCCCTGTGCTATACAGTAGGTCTTTGTTGGTTATCTATTTTACATACAGTAATGTGTATATGTTAATCCCAAACTCCTAATTTATCCCTCTCCCCCACTTCCCCTTTGTTAACCATAAGTCTCTTTTCTATGTCTGTGTGTCTATTTCTGTTTTGTATATAAGTTCATTTGTATCATTTCATTTTTTTTTAGATTCCACATATAAGCAATATCATATGATATTCGTCTTTCTCTCTGGCTTATTTCATTTAGTATGATAATCTTTTGGTCCCTCTGTGTTGCTACAAATGGCATTATTTCATTCTTTTTAATGGCTGAGTAATATTCCATTGTATATGTACCACATCTTTTTTATACATTCATCTCTCAATGGCCACTTTCAAAATGGCTCATTCTCATGGCTGTTAGCAGAAAGCCTCAATTCCTTGCTGATTTTTAGAAAGAGGAGGCCAGTTCCTTGCCATAAAGGTGTCTCCTTAGGGCTACTTCAGTGTTTTTACAACATGGCAGCTGGCTTCTCCCAGAGCAAATGATCCAAGAAAAGGAACTAGGATGAAGCTACAGTGTATTTTACATATTGATCTTAGAAACCATAACATCACTTCTACCACATTTTACTGCTTAAAAGTGAGTCACTAAATCCAAGCCACTTTGAAGGAAAGGAGAATTAGGCTCTACCTTTTGAATGGAGAAATATCAAAGAATTTGTGGATTTTTGAATTTTGAACCATAAAGACATAAAAATATAGGAGACTTTGTCCATGGTCATGAGCCCAGTCCCATTCTCTCTCTACCACTGGCTTCTTTCTTCACCATGACTGGCTTCATCTGTACCTACATGAACAGCCATATCACACGTTCAAGCTGGTCCACACACTCCATCATCAGCTGCTTCCTGACCAATTCTCAGGCTTAGAAGTGAAGACACTATTGGAACTTCCCTGGCAGTTCAGTGGTTAAGACTCCATGCTTCCACTGCAGGGGGCATGGGTTCAATCCCCAGTAGAGGAACTAAGATCCTGCATGCCACACAGTATGGCCAAAAAAAAAACAAAAAGTGAAGACAATATCTTGTGGCCTGGGAAGGCCTCAGAAGAATTCTTGGAGCTACTGGGGCAGAGAGTTCTGGAGTTCCAGGTCCCTACTGTGTGATCTAAAAAGATAGGAATGCATTCTGTGATGGTGAGGTTCCATGGACTCCTAAACTTGTGGGTAAAGGTGCGACCACAAAAGAATGAAAATGGTATGGAAACCTATAAAATTCATAGCCCTGACCCACCTCCTAGAGTAACAGAAATAAAAACAAAAATAAACAAATGGGACTTAATTAAACTAAAAAGCTTTTGCACAGCAAAGGAAACCATAAAGAAGACGAAAAGACAACCCTCAGAATGGGAGAAAATATTTGTAAATGAAACAACGGACAAAGGATTAATCTCCAAAATATACAAACAGCTCATGGAGCTCAATATCAAAAAACAAACAATCCAATTAAAAATTGGGCAGAAGACCTAAATAGACATTTCACCAAGGAAGACATACAGATGGCCAAGAGGCACATGAAAAGATGCTCAACATTACTAATTATTGGAGAAATGCAAATCAGAAGTACAATGAGGTATCACCTCACACTGGTCAGAATGGCCATTATCAAAAAATCTAGAAACAATAAATGCTGGAAGGGTATGGTGAAAAGGGAACCCTCCTGCACTGTTGGTGGGAATGTAACTTGATACAGCCACTATGGAGAACAGTATGAAGATTCCTTAAAGAACTAAAAATAGAACTACCATATGACTCAGCAATCCAACTACAGTCATATACCCTGAGAAAACCATAATTCAAAAAGAGTCATGTACCACAATGTTCATTGCAGCTCTATTTACAGTAGCCAGGACATGGAAGCAACCTAAGTGTCCATCGACAGATGAATGGATAAAGAAGATGTGGCACATATATACAATGGACTGTTACTCAGCCATAAAAAGGAACGAAATTGAGTTATTTGTAGTGAGGTGGATGGACCTAGAGTCTGTCATACAGAGTGAAGTTAGTCAGAAAGAGAAAAACAAATACCGTATGCTAACACATATATATGGAATCTAAAAAAAAAAAGGTTCTGATGAACCTAGGGGCAAGGTAGGAATAAAGATATAGACACAGAGAATGGACTTGAGGACATGGGGTGGGAGGGGGAAGCTGGGGCAAAGTGAGAATAGCATCGACATATATGCACTACCGAATGTAAAATAGTTAGCTAGTAGGAAGCAGCCGCATAGCACAGGGAGATCGGCTCGGTGCTTTGCGATGCCCTAGAGGGGTGGGATAGGGAGGGTGGGAGGGAGGCTCAAGAGGGAGGGGATATGGGGACATGCGTATGCATATGGCTGATTCACTTCGGTGTACAAGAGAAACTAACACATTATTGTGAAACAATTATACTCAAATAAAGATCTATTAAAAAATAAAGAAAAAATAAAAGAAAAATATTAAGAAGTAAACAGAGAAGTAGGAAGAAGATAGTGGAAAGTGGCACAACTGAATCCCAGGGAAGAAAGCATTACACGAAGTGGGGAGGGTTCCACAGGGTAAAATGGTGCAGAGAGCTCAAGAAAGAAAATTCAAAATGGTCATTTCAATTTATCAGTTAGTAGTCCGCTGGTGACCTTGGAAAGAGTAATTCCAGTGAAATACAGGCAGTGGGAGCCATTTCCCAGTAGTTTAACAAAAGAGTGGATGGTGAAGAAATGGAGAAAAAGAGTGTTCACACCTCTTTCAAAGACTTTTATGTGAAAGGGAGAAGGAAGTCAACTGTCTACTGTGGGTTGTTGAGGACTGTAAAGTCTGTCATGTCTGTCACTGATGTCAGTCATGATATTGCATACTGTTTATTCGAAGGTGTCTTAGTGCTAATGGAAGGGATTACCAAAGATGAGACATCTCTTCTATGAGAAAGGAAAAGATGTTAGTTTCAGATGGACAGCAAGTTGAGTCAGTTATACATATACATATATCCACTCTTTTTTAGATTCCTTTCCCATATAGGCCATTACAGAGTATTGAGTAGAGTTCCCTGTGCTATACAGTAGGTCCTTATTAGTTATCTATTTTATATAAAATAGTGTGTATATGTCAATCCCAATCTCCCAATTTATCCCTCCCACTCCCTTTCCCCCCTGGTAACCATAAGTTTGTGTTTTACACCTGTAACTCTATTTCTGTTTTGTAGATAAGTTCATTTGTCCTTTTGTAAATTAACTATACTTCAATGAAAATTTTTTAAAAATTAAAAAATAAAATTATAAAAAACGAAAGGAAAGGAAGGGCATTGATGTTGCTTTGTTCTAAGATGCCACAGGAAGCTGAAGAAGATCTCCTTTTATATAAGATGTAAGAGTTGAGGACATCCGAAAAGAATAATGAGAAAGTTTGAGAGATAAGTAGTATAAAAAATTAGGATCTGAAAGAGAATCTTGAAGAAGAAGCTACTGAAGAAAAGGAAGGTGAATTTCTGTGTGTAGTTGAGAAACTGATCAAAATTAGAGAACATAAAATTATAACAGCAGCTCTCCATATGATTATAAAGTTTTCTCTATCAGCAAATACTCACTATCCTGAATATGGAGAAGAGGTTATTGGACTTATCTGAGTTATGGTTCTGCAGTGTTGACTGGATGGAATGACACGCTGGGGCAGTAATGTTTCGAATATAACAGGCAAGTAGGAGCTGTTGTGATGGAATATACTATAGTGTCTACACTGGAGAAGAAGGACTGATAAGAGATGTTCATGATAATAGAGAAAAGCTGAGAAATGATGCTCTGTGATTCACGATGGGTTTAAAGAATAGATGCAGTGGGATGAAAGCTAGTAAGAAAATAGGATATACAGAAGTATGACCAGGAAGTCGGGTATTTTTATGTATGAAAAATGACTTAGTATTAAAAAAAAGAAGAAGAAAAAAAACATCTTCATAACAGTCCTGAAGCAAGGCTATGGTTGTCCAGGGATTGAGCAAACCTCTCCCGCTGCTTTCTATTTATAATTAATTGAAATTTTCTTAGGTGATTTTTCTTAACTAGCTACAGATGAGAAGATCTGACCTATATCTAGACTGTTCTGTACCAATATACACAAACAATACAAGAAATAATTTCCCAGAAGTGCTCGATTACTAACTTAGTTACTAACTGATTATATTTCACAGGTTTTTGTTTAAGATGCCTAATTTTTGATTAAATGACTGTTTCTCAAGTTGACTTGTGGATGTGCGTAGGTTCACATTAAGCATTCATGAACAATCAATTTTTGGCTTTTCAAATAACCTTGAAATAGGTTATTTGGCACCCTGTAGAAAAAACTGCCTGATGATTTTTGACTCGGATGTTTTATTGCCATAGAAAGACAGGAGAACTCTCTCCCCAACCCTTGGTTTCCTCCAACACTTTCTTCTAATTACTGATAAGCATAGTCAAATAGAAAAGCAATTCGAGCCCAGCAAGACTGCTACTCCTATCAAACCAAGTTCACCTAGGAATAATTGCAGTTCTGACCACTGCTATCACTTTCCTTCACCTCCTGCAGTGACCTCTCTAGCATCTAACTTCTCCAGCATTACCAAAATGTATTATCTTGCAATGAGAAAAATCATTGATTTGTGAAAATATAGCCAATCTAAGCTTGTGTGAAAGCCAGGCCTTCATTTTCACCTGTTACACACCCAGCGTTTTATCAACGCAGCCACATCGAGACCTACAAATTATGTGTCAAGGAGGGAGATCCCCAGGATATGCCTCCTTGAATTTTTTTTCCTGCTTTTATTGCTTTGGAAATTCACAGATTGAAAGTAAACAACATGTGTACATCCTATACCTAAAAATCAGTCTTTCCATAAAGAAGCTAAAGGGATTTGTACCAGTGCTTGGTTCGTTCTAGTTTGGCAGACAACTCAACAAACATTTGTTGGGCACTTAAACCCACTTTTGAAGATTTTATTCACTTTCTTAGGATATTAGATGATATTTTCAACAGGATTAAGTTTGAGGCATTAAACATTCCAAATTTCACCACAAATAGTATTGAATTGACAAATGCTTCGATGTCTTATCTGATGCTGAGAGCCTAAAGTGTAGAATCTAATTATTAGCTTTAAGTATTTGTATTACATAGAAAATGTCTATACTGTAGCAGCAAAGTTTTATCTAGTGTTATATATCAAAGAGATTCATCTATATTTCGGTTTTTATCAGAATTTTCAAGTGTTCTTAAGTGAGAACAAATTTAAAATAGTTTATATGTCTGATTGGATGCTTAGAAAATTCTGTTCTTTTAATAGTATTGTACTACTAGGTGTCCCCTTTTACTACTTCTCACTGGTGCTATTTTTATCACTTTGCTATATTACCTGCTTAATAGCCACGTCAAAGAATGTTTATTTGAATTTCTTAACCTGAAGTTAATCAAAAGAAATTATTTAGTCCATTTATTAAAATTTATTTTTTAAAAATACAAATTTATTTTAAAAAATATGATAACTTATAAGAAACACTTTGGAGTCTCCATATTTGAAACCATAACTGTTCACTGATTTTCACTCTAAATGGTTTTTGAGACAGCATTTTTGCAGCATCAAAGGATTGCATCAAATAATGAATCAACTATTCTGTTTGGGGGTGAGGAAGATTTTTTTTTTTTAATCAAAGAGGGATAGCCATATCACAGGTACTTGAATTAGCAGGTTGTTTCAATACCCATAGGAAAATAACCCCATTTTACCTTTATAGAGATCAATACTCTCTAAAACCTCATTTCTTGAAAATCTAAAAATTAAAATAGTAAAAATTAAAAATCTCTAACAACCTAAATGAGGCAAACAATAGCCCCTCCCCCAATCCTTTTGTCTGAGTCACTTTGCAAAGCAAATAAATAAAGCCCAAGCTCATTCTCTGTGTCTTTTCAGTCTCAGTGTACCTGGGGAGATACCACAGAGCTTTCAATCAATAGCCTCCCAAATTCCAGGAACGATTACTTTATTCTCAACGGTCTGTAACAGGGGTGAAAGGGCTTTAAGGCTTCCAACTCACAAGTATGATGTGAATTCATAAAACTTACATCTGTTGCAGTTGTGACTGAGCTTGCTGTTTGTTTATCAATCACCCATTTAAAGATGCAGAACAGAGGACAACATTATACACACAAAATAACACAAATGAATTAGCCAGTTTGCCTAAATTTTTCCCTGGAAAAAATGCACATTATTGAAATAACCTACACAGACTGATTGTTTTTAACCTTACGTCATTATAGTACTCTATGTAACCAATGAATATGAATTAAAACTGTCGCTGTAGTGCATTAAGGAACGCTTTCAAATTGTGTGTTATGTTAGTGTTTTGATGCATCTCTAGAGGAAGCATGTACCACATGAAAATATTCTCACTTCTCAGAGAAGAAAAGTGGCATATTCCCAATTTTGTCATTTGGCAGAAAAATGAAATATTTTTCTTTTCTTCTTGAATAGCAAGGAAAACATTTTTCTCAAAACAAAACAGGTAAAGGCCCTTGTAAATCTTGGCTCTGCTATTAGAAAAGAGCTTGCATGAATCAGACATCAGATATTTTAAGTGACTCTACAGTATTATAACATCCATATGAACTACACATTTTTACCCAGTTCTTTTAAAAACATTAATAAATATAATATACTTTTTTTTTGCGGGAGGAGCATTTTCCAGGAGTGGGCTTCATATAAAAGCATGTCATCTGCAATGTTCGATAATCTTGCCAATAGAGGAAGTGAGACAGTTTACTTTATATTGGAGTTTTGTTTGATCACAATTACTATTTATAAATGGCTATTGAAGATTTTTATTTTACTATATAAAAACCATTTATTTCAGGAAAACATACAGAAATGTGTTTATTTAATGTACTCATACTCCAATAACTAACTCCTTTTGAACTTGTTGCGATATTTTCCCTAAGAGAGTAAACATTTTCCTCCCCACCCTTTCCTCTATGAAAGTGTTAGTGTTTTAGCCTAACCACGTGCACATCCTACTGTCATATAATAGAACCCTGGGTGACTCAGTGACTTCCTTCCCTACCAAGAGCAATTCATGACATCACTGATGTCCCTATAGAAGCATTAAGAAAGTGTCTTAAAAAGATGGAGCTGCTAAATATTTAATCTTGACTAATAGCTGCACTAGGGTAAAACAATTAGTACATTTATTAGTCAGGATTCAATCTACATGTCTATTTTTAAAGAAAAATCTTTGTGAGAGTATAACTTATGTGTTCATTACAGAGGTCAAGGTATGGAAGTAGTGACTAAAGAAGATTTCTTCTGTGAAATGCAAGGCTATGAAATTCTAAAACACCTGTATAGATCAAAAGCTTTTTCATTTTTAGAGCTAATAATGACCTTGATCAAACTGGTGCATTTTAATGAAAACAAATGGTTTACATCAATAACAAAAGCATGAATAGAATCATCATTCATGTACATTCTTATTATTCTTTTCTAATTTGGACACATTAATAATTTGACATTTAACATTGATGTTTTATTGTCCTAATATCTTATGACTCAAGAATATTGTTTTCCTTTAATAAACCAAATGAAAGGGTTATTTTCTTGTTCTCTAATCTTTAATATTAACATTATTTTTTGATAAATGTATCATTGTCATAAGCTATTAATAATAACGATGGGACTATATGGAGTGAGTTTTTTTAATATAAGAGATACAAATAATATCTCACTGTATCTATTTCACAAAAATAGCATCATGAGGACTATCTACTGAAATGACAGCATCGTGCTATTAGGAAATTTATACCCTAGACATATAGGTATGGACCATGGCTATTATATCTAGAAAGATAGCATATAATAACACACTGTTATTATAGTAACACCCTGTTACTATTATAACACATAATCTCTCTGTTATGTGTATAACAACAGAGAGATTACTTAAACTATATTGGTTTCAATTTTTTTCTCATGGTTTTCACTGTCCTAGCTATTACAACTGTATAGGGACCTAAAGATGATGGGATGTACAGGTTTATTGATCTAAGAAAAAATTTGCCCAGGGTGTCTGTTATAGCCCCATGGAGATAAGGAGTTTCCCTTTGAAAATAGTTCCTTTAGTGAATAACACTGTACCTGGAATCAAAGGAATTTCCTACTGACTCTGCCAAAGAGGATGATGCAAGCTGAATCAAAAAATAAGGAAAAAGTATGAAGGAAGAATGGCAAATATGAAGAAGGCTGCCGCAGTATCAGGAGCTCATGCTCCTGGGAGACAACGCTACCCTAAACAGCAGGTGACTCGTGCCCAAGACTCAAAGTAGTAGATGAAGGCTGAAGCTCACAGAGTCAGAATCACACACAGTTGAAATTAAAATGGTGCTTTTCAAAATAGGGAGATGTTTTCTGGATGATTTACCTTGTGAAAATAGACATTAAATTTGAAAAAATAATGTTAAGTTATCTAATCTATTTTTCTTTCTCAGTAAAATGAAGCTTTTTGGATGGAGCATTCTTATGATCCTCTTGACCAATAAATGAAATTGCATTTTACTGAGACTCTCAGAAAAACATAAGGTTTACTCTTTACTGCATCATTTAAATTGCAGGAGCAAAAGTAAACGATTCATTTTAAGTGTTTGGGACAGATAGCTGAAAGCGCTACTAAACATAAAAAGTATAATATATGTGAATTATATTCACTGTCAAGGGAGTGTTGTCTAGAAGTTTAATATGTTAAATATGAGTTTAATTTGAGCATTTCCATTTTTCCAATTTAGGTTGAGATAAGTGTTCTTATGACAACTTATGTTAATGAAGCTAAACCCCAAAGAGTTTATTCAGTGAACCGTGAAGCAGTGAATATCTCCGTGAGGGAGATGACGTCATAAGTGACATTGATTACTATTGCTTTCTCTGGTGTTGGGAATTTTACCGGTTATTTGTCTAAGTGCATAATAATTTTTAGCATTCCTGAATTATTCATTATATGAATGTTGACTTCCACAAACACCTCTTATGAGGTATCACATAGAATTTCGCAGCAATACTCTGAAATCACATTGGAAATTGATACTTATATGCTGATTTACATGGCTTCTAATACATTATCTCTTGTTGCCTCCAAACATTCCATTTATACAAGCAATAGAATACACTCAGAGGCCATAAAAGCAGTGACAGCTGTATAGTACAGAGCCCCCCTCCTTAAACACTGATTTTACAATCAAGGCTGTATGCCTTCAAAATCAACCACAGGGATTCTAGATCACAAATCACAGTTCTCTTGGTGCTTAGTACAAGTGAGCAATTTGATAATGAAAGTAAACTACATGAGTTTGCCAAGTGATAACATAATTTAACAATAGTTTATATAATACTGTTTATCTAATACATATTTAACATTATATCTAATACATATATAATATTATATAAAAGATATTCTATACATCAACTTAGGATTTTACAGTTGGAAAGAACCTTAAAGGTCACCTAATCTAACTCGGTGGTAATTCTTTTTATTATTATTATTTTTATTTATTTTTTTAACAATAAGAAAACAGTTGTCTTAAAGTAAAAGAGACTTTAATATCCTAAGGATGAATTTAGGGCATAAATATTTGATATTTTAAACAAGCAAATGATTTGCAGAGAGAAGCACTTAAATATATTGGTATTCATTTCCTTAATTTTATTTTGCATCTATATTTGCTTTCTACCTCATCCAACAAGATTTCAATTTTTCATTGAGAAACAAATCTAATAACTCTATTTTGGACCCAAAAAGAGACCATAATTTCCATTAGGAAAAAATAAATTGGGTTAGAGACAGGGAAACAATTTTCAACAAGGTTTCTCCTTTTCTACTTTAACTTCTAAAAAAATAGCTCCTTTGTTATATACCTCTATGGAATAGGAATCTTCAGCTACTTACAGATTTAAGCGTTAGGATAAAACCAATGCCCCCTCCCAAGAAAAAAGCCAGCAGCTGATTTTCCTGGAAGCTCAACAACGGTGATTTAGACTTCCTGTTTTATAAGAGCGCAGTGAATCCCTGGGTCTCAAGAGAGCTTTCATTTCTGCCTTGGTTTCTCTAAGAGCCACTCTTATTTACTGTTCCTGTCTGCACTTTGAACCTGTGCTTGGGGAGTTTGGCCTCCCTTCTTGTTTGGGCAGGACTAACAAAAGGAAGACCATTTTGAAGATCTTGACAATTTTTAGACATCTAGATGTGGGTACTTGAGCTGTAAAACTGAATGCGCGTGCTTGCTTTGCACAGTGCAAATAAAAACTGCTTCTCCAAATTGTCATTAAGACACCAAGATTTTCTAGTGAACTGTATTCTTCTTAAAATATGGATAGTTTATCTTTTGAGAGTTGATGGCTGCTTTTATTTAGTAAAAATCATTTCCTTATTCCATTTCTTTCTGTCACATTATTCAAGGTAATAAATACTCCATGGCAGAAACTGTTCCTAAGGGAAGACTGTTTAAACCCACTTGGGAAAATGCTGAACTTTATATATTCAGCTCTCTATCATCCAACATTGTACTGTCTTGGCTGATTCTCGTGAATTATGTGTTTCCTTATACCTAAAAAAAGGTGCTAGGCAAAAATCTATTTGAGAGCCTATCACATTTCACATATTGGGAAATTTGAACATTTTGCCAAACTTTGATATGTTTTTTAAATATCAGACTTAACAAAATATAGATGTTCCCAGGCAGAATGAAAAGACGAAAATGTACAATTTCACACTTTCTATATTCCCTTAGTTAGCAGCTTTTGTGGTCATTAAGTATTCTTTACTGACCTTTATGCTTTTACCCTGAGTGTAAATGGACCGTGAACTGAAAAATCCATGATTTCCATGAAATAAATTAACTGCACAAATAGGAGTAAAAAATTCATGGATCATTATAGCGGTTCTTGTCCTTCACATCTGACGTGAATTGGTACTTTTAATTAGAAAGTTGTGAATAACATACTTTAAAAGTTAAAAGAAACAGAAAATCTAATACTTAATTGTGATAATCAGATCACCAACCAATTAAAAGAGTAAATGTGTGCATTTTTTACAGCAATATAAAGATTAAAACTGAAAACAAAGAAATGTCATTGAAAGGAACCCTCCATTCTCGTGAGCTAATTGCCTGGTATTGCCTTCAGCCTTGTTTTCACAAAGTTTTGAAAATCACAAGGGTGAAATTAAGCATGCAAGAGTGACCATTAACTACTAGGAGCAAAGCCCAGGATTGGTGATCTTCCAACGATTTGCAAATGTAGAGTGATCTTATTCCCAGTTTACAATTCTGCAATGTGAGTGTGAAACTGTTGTTTTTGGCAGGGAAATATACTCTATATCAATCTAGGATATTATAGTTGGAAAGAAACTTAGAGGTCACCTTATCTAACTCAGTGATAATTCTCCAATTCTATACAACCATATAAAATAGGCAGAATATTGCACTCGCTAGCCTAACAGAATATATCACATTGTTCTTAGATTCATTACTTATTCAAAAATTATTTTAAAATAATTTTTCACTATACCAACAGGTACATGAAAAGATGCTCAAATTCACTAGTCATTAGGGAAATGCAAATTAGAACCATAATGAGTTATCACCTTATGCCTGTTAGAATGGCCATCCTCAAAAAGACAAGAGATAACCAAAAAAGACATCAAAAAGACAAGCGATAACCAATGCTGGCATAGATGTAGACTAAAGGGAGACTTTGTGCACTGTTGGCAGGAATTATAAATTGGTGCATCCGTTACAAAAACAGTATGGAGGTCCAGAAAAAATTAAAAGTAGAACTATCACATGATCCAGCAATTCCACTTCTGGGAATATAACCAAAGGAAAAAAAAACACTAACTGGAAAAGATATATGCACCCCCATGTTCATAGCAGCATTACTTATAATAACTAAGTGTCCTTCAATGGATGAATGGATAAAGAAATTGTTTTATATATATATATATATATATACACACACACACACACACACACGTACACACACACACAATGGAATATTATTCAGCCATAAAAATGAGAAAATCCTACAATTTGTGGCAACATTGATGGACCCTGAAGACATTATACTAAGTGAAATAACTCAGCAGAAAAGGACAAATACTGTATGATTTCACTTACACGTGGAATCTAATATAAAAAAAAAACTCATGGAAGAAGACATCTGATTTGTGGTTACCATAAAACAAAAAAGAGGGTTGTGGGGAGGGGGAATTGGAGGATGGTGGTGAAAGGTACAAACTTCCAAGTATAAATAAGTAAGTACTATGGATGTAATGTACAACGTGACCACTGTAGTTAACACTGATGCATTATATATAGCAAAGTGGTTAAGAGAATAGATCCTAAGACTTCGCATCACAAGGGGAAATTTTTTTCTTCTTATTGTATCTAAATGAGATAATGGATGTTAACTAAACCTATTGTGGTAATCATTTCATAATATATGTAAATCAATCCATCATGCTGTACACCTTAAACTTACACAGTGATGTATGTCAATTATTTCTCAATAAAATTGGAAAAAAAATTATTGGGAAAAAAAAAAAGCAATATCCACTGCTGAGTGGGCTCTCAATAAGGAATATCCCATGAGTCAACCTCATTCCCAGTCACCCTGGTGGTTGCTCAGTGGACAATATACAAAATAATACTCAGCAGAAAAGATACTATGAATGGGATCCACAGCATGAACTACTCACTACAGCTGATTTTTCTTCTACCACTGTTGAGTATGCAGCCTGCCAAAAGCAGAGGTCAATACCTGTCCCACCCCAAAATAACATTATTTCCTAGGAAGACCAGCCAACTACCTGATGGCAGCTCGCTGACTTTGGAACCTCATTTTCTGGGGAGTGGTGATATGTCCTTTTGGAAAAACACCTATTCCGGGTACAGATTGTCTTCACTGCCTTCCATTTTCCTGCCAGCATCATCACTCACAGACTCATAGAATGCTTTGTTTACCATCATAGTGCACTACACAAATATTGCTTCTGCACAAGAAATGTGGCAAAGGGTTTAAGTCCATAACATTTATTTCGCTTACCAAATATCTCATTGCCCAGGACCCTGATAGAATAATGGAATAAAGTTCTGAAAATTGTTACAGTACCAGCTAAGAGAAAACACTGCAAAGTTGGAGTGCTGTCTGATTGGATACAATATATACTTGGATTCATCAAGAAATGTGTGGTGCTGTTCCTTCCATAGGCAGAGCACAAAGGTCTCGGAACCAACGGTTGGAAGTAGCTCTTTTCACAACTGGACCTATTAACCCACTTGAAGTGTTCTAGATACTCATCCCTGTAACCTTGAGCTGTTAGTCCTCAAGGGAAGAAAGCTTTCACCAAGGGTCACAACAGTGTTTCCACTGAATTGCAAATTGAGACTGCCATTTTGGACTTCCCTTGTAGAACCAGCTGGATAAAAAGAATGAACTATTATGTTGTAAGGCTAGAGTAATCCTGTGAATAATTCTATTACCCAGGAGAAATAAGACTGCTACTACACAATGGGACAAGAAGGATTATGTCTCAAACCCAAGGTATTTATTAGAGCACCTCTACTACTTCCAATCCACTAGGAAAACTTAACGGAAGACCATAGAAACTCAGGACTACTAAAGACTTTGAACTTCAAGATCCCACTTCCAGGTTAAGAGCACTGTCTTTCCCATCAAAATTGATTTCTGAATACATTACAAATTGGGAGTCCCTAAAGAAGAATGAGTAGTGGAAAGAAGGAAGAAGCCATGAAATGTCTTCCAGACCTCTCTGCTTCTGGTTTCTCTACAAGTTGTTGTGTCTCCTTCAAGAAGTCCAGCTCCCACTAAGCAGTAGTTGCCGTAGATGCAGTTTCTGCTCTTGAATTCTAGTGATAAACTTTGTTCCTTTACCCAAAAGATTATGGTGATTTCCTACTATGAATTGCTAATCTCCAAATTGACACACTATTTACTGTTAGGCTTTTAAGGTCTCTTAACATTTTAGGACCAGTTCCCCATATTAGATTTCACCTATTCAATTATCTGACATGCTCTCTCTTTTCCTTTCTGAAATTTGACTGATAAAGAATTAGATGGGCATTTAGGTTGCTTCATGGCCTGGCTATTGTAAATAGTGCTGCAGTGAACATCGGGGTGCATACATCCTTTCGAATTATAGTTTTCTCCAGATATATGCCCAGGAGTGGGATTGCTGGGTCATATGGTAGCCCTATTTTTAGTTTTTTAAGGAACCTTCATACTGTTCTCCATAGTGGCTGTACCAATTTGCATTCTCACCAACAGTGTAGGAGGGTTCCTTTTTCTCCACACTCTCTCTAGCATTTATTGTTTCTAGATTTTTTGATGATGGCCATTCTGACCAGTGTGAGGTGATACCTCATTTTGGTTTTGATTTGCATTTCTCTAATAATTAGTAATGTTGAGCATCTTTTCATGTGCTTTTTAGCTATCTGTATGTTTTCTTTGGAGAAATGTCTATTTAGATCTTCCTCCGTTTTTTGATTGGGTTTTTTTTTTTTTTGATATTGAGCAGCATGGGCTGTTTGTATACTTTGGAGATTAACCCCTTGTCAGTTGCTTCTTTTGCAAATATTTTCTCCCATCCTGAGGGTTGTCTTTTCATTTTGTTTATGGTTTCCTTTGCTATGCAAAAGCTTTTTAGTTAGGTCCCATTTTTTCATTTGTGTTTTTATTTTCATTACTCTAGGTGGTGGATCAAAAAAGATCTTGCTGCAATTTATGTCAAAGAGTATTCTGCCTATGTTTTCCTCTAAGAGTTTTATAGTATCCAGACTTACATTTAGGTCTTTAATCCATTTTGAGTTTATTTTTGTGTATGGTGTTAGGGAGTGTTTTCATTCTTTTATTTTTATTTTTTTCAGTGATAATACATGGTTTTATAGTAGCAGTAGTATATACAATTTATAAATGAATGTACATATATTGGAGTGCAAGGTAAAATTACAATATTTTACTGATAGCATTCTGGGATCAGAACAGATTCAACTGTGTTAATTTTCTTTTTTTAGTAACAGCTTACCACAAACTTAACAACTTAAAACACACACATTTATCATCACACAGTTTCCATGGGTCATGAGTGCTGGCATGATTTAGCTGTTTCCTCATCTGGAACCTCAATTAGAGAAGTATTCTGCTTCCAAACTCATTCAAGGCTTTTGGAGAATGTATGTCCTTGCAGTATTATGACTGAAGGAGGCGCTCAGGTCCCAGAAGCCTTCCTGCCATGTAGCCCTCTCCACAGACAGTTCACAGTATGGCTGTTTGCTTCTTCACAGCCAAAAGGAGAATCTCTCCGGCTCTAGTCAAAGGTGTTGCCTGCGGTGCCAACTCTCTGGTTCCACGGAGTCTGAGCCTGCAACGTGGTGCATGCTGGGCTGGCAGCAGGTGGGGCCTAGGCTCCCATATGGCTGCGCCCATAGGCTTTTGGTTTCTGGCTCTGGACTTCCCTGCATATCCCTGCGGCTGCTGTCTACAGAGACTAAATGGGCAAGTTTGGAGACAGCGGTATTTGAGGAAGCTCAAGTTTGCCATCTTGGAATTTTCCCTGGATCCAAAAAGTTGGTTGTAGCCACAGATAAGAACGAAGTTGCAGCATTAGATTCTCAGACTGGGTAGATAATCTGGTGCCATGTTGATACGGGCATGGCAGAAAGGGCTGTGGTCGCCACGCTGCTCCAAGAACTGGGTGCAATCACTGGATCGGATGGAGGCCAAATCCCGCGTTGCTGGGAGACTAAAGTTGGGGGCCCAAAGTGGGAGATTATCTTGGACAGTGGCAGTTTCCAGGCAGTTGGGTTGGTGGGTCTGCAGGAGTCAGTGAAGTACCTTGCAGTTCTGAAGACCACTCTTGCCCACCATCACCTCTCTGGTGAGCAAAGTCAGAAGCAAAAGTCCTGGAGCGACAGTGTTTGGCAGACAGCAGGCAGGACCCAGGAACAAGCTTGGCTTTCATTTCATTCTTTTACATGTAGCTGTCCAGTTAACGGATAAAGAAGATGTGGTACAGGGGAGATTAACCAAGATGGCGGAGTAGAAGGACGTGCTCTCACTCCCTCTTGCGAGAGCACCAGAATCACAACTGGCTGCTGGACAATCATTGACAGGAAGACCCTGGACTTCACCAAGGAGGATACCCCACGTCCAAGGACAGAGGAGAAGCCACAGTGAGACGGTAGGAGGGGCGCAATCAGAGTAAAATCAAATCCCATAACTGCTGGGTGGGTGACTCACAGACTGGCGAACACTTATACCACAGAAGTCCACCCACTGGAGTGAAGGTTCTGAGCCCCACGTCAGGCTTCCCAACCTGGGGGTCCGGCAACGGGAGGAGGAATTCCTAGAGAATCAGACTTTGAAGTCTAGTGGGAATTGATTGCAGGACTGTGACAGGACTGGGGGAAACAGAGACCCCACTCTTGGAGGGCACACACAAAGTAATGTGTGCACCGGGACCCAGGGGAAGGAGCAGTGACCCTGGGGGAGACTGAACCAGACGTACCTGCTGGTGTTGGGGGGTCTCCTGCAGAGGCAAGTGGTGGCTCTGTTTCACCGTGGGGATAAGGACACTGGCAGCAGAGGTCCTGGGAAGTTCTCCTTGGCATGAGCCCTCCCAGAGTCTGCCATTAACCCCACCAAAGAGCACGGGTAGGCTCCAGTGTTGGGTTGCCTCAGGCAAAACAACCAACAGGGAGGGAACCCAGCCCCACCCATCAACAGTCAAGTGGATTAAGGTTTTACTGGGCTCTGATCGCCACAGCAACAGGGAGGGAACCCAGCCCCACCCATCAACAGTCAAGTGGATTAAGGTTTTACTGGGCTCTGATCGCCAGAGCAACAGGGAGGGAACCCAGCCCCACCCATCAACAGTCAAGTGGATTAAGGTTTTACTGAGCTCTGACCGCCACAGCAACAGTCAGCTCTACCCACCACCAGAGCCTCCCATCAAGCCTCTTAGATAGCCTCAACCACCAGAGGGCAGACAACAGAAGCAAGAAAAACTACAATCCTGCAGCCTGTGGACCAAAAACCACAGTTACAGAAAGACAGAGAAGATGAAAAGGCAGAGGGCTATGTACCAGATGAAGGAACAAGAAAAAACCCCAGAAAAACAACTAAATGAAGTGGAGATAGGCAACCTTCCAGAAAAAGAATTCAGAATAATGATAGTGAAGATGATCCAGGACCTCGGAATAAGAATGGAGGCAAAGATTGAGAAGATGCAAGAAATGATTAACAAAGACCTAGAAGAATTAAAGAACAAACAAACAGAGATGACCAATACAATAACTGAAATGAAAACTACACTAGAAGGAATCAATAGCAGAATAACTGAGGCAGAAGAACGGATAAGTGACCTGGAAGACAGAATGGTGGAATTCACTGCTGCGGAACAGACTAAAGAAAAAAGAATAAAAAGAAATGAAGACAGCCTAAGAGACCTCTGGGACAACATTAAACGCAACAACATTCGCATTATAGGGGTCCCAGAAGGAGAAGAGAGAGAGAAAGGACCAGAGAAAATATTTGAAGAGATTATAATCGAAAACTTCCCTAACATGGGAAAGGAAATAGCCACCCAAGTCCAGGAAGCGCAGAGAGTCCCATACAGAATAAACCCAAGGAGAAACACGCCGAGACACATAGTAATCAAAGTGGCAAAAATTAAAGACAAAGAAAAATTATTGAAAGCAGCAAGGGAAAAACGACAAATAACATACAAGGGAACCCCCATAAGGTTAACAGCTGATTTCTCAGCAGAAACTCTGCAAGCCAGAAGGGAGTGGCATGAAATACTTAAAGTGATGAAAGGGAAGAACCTACAACCAAGATTACTCTACCCAGCAAGGATCTCATTTAGATTTGATGGAGAAATCAAAAGCTTTACAGACAAGCAAAAGCTAAGAGAATTCAGCACCACCAAACCAGCTCTACAACAAATGCTAAAGGAACTTCTCTAAGTGGGAAACACAAGAGAAGAAAAGGACCTACAAAAACAAACCCAAAACAATTAAGAAAATGGTCATAGGAACATACATATCGATAATTACCTTAAACGTGAATGGATTAAATGCCCCAACCAAAAGACATAGACTGGCTGAATGGATACAAAAACAAGACCCATATATATGCTGTCTACAAGAGACCCACTTCAGACCTAGGGACACATACAGACTGAAAGTGAGGGGATGGAAAAAGATATTCCATGCAAATGGAAATCAAAAGAAAGCTGGAGTAGCTATACTCATATCAGATAAAATAGACTTTAAAATAAAGAATGCTACAAGAGACAAGGAAGGACACTACATAATGATCCAGGGATCAATCCAAGAAGAAGATATAACAATTATAAATATATATGCACCCAACATAGGAGCACCTCAATACATAAGGCAACTGCTAACAGCTATAAAAGAGGAAATCGACAGTAACACAATAATAGTGGGGGACTTTAACACCTCACTTACACCAATGGACAGATCATCCAAAATGAAAATAAATAAGGAAACAGAAGCTTTAAATGACACAATAGACCAGATAGATTTAATTGATATATATAGGACATTCCATCCAAAAATGGCAGATTACACGTTCTTCTCAAGTGCACACGGAACATTCTCCAGGATAGATCACATCTTGGGTCACAAATCAAGCCTCAGTAAATTTAAGAAAATTGAAATCATATCAAGCATCTTTTCTGACCACAACGCTATGAGATTAGAAATGAATTACAGGGAAAAAAACGTAAAAAAGACAAACACATGGAGGCTAAACAATACGTTACTAAATAACCAAGAGATCACTGAAGAAATCAAACAGGAAATAAAAAAATACCTAGAGACAAATGACAATGAAAACACGACGACCCAAAACCTATGGGATGCAGCAAAAGCGGTTCTAAGAGGGAAGTTTATAGCTATACAAGCCTACCTAAAGAAACAAGAAAAATCTCAAGTAAACAATCTAACTTTACACCTAAAGAAACTAGAGAAAGAAGAACAAACAAAACCCAAAGTTAGCAGAAGGAAAGAAATCATAAAGATCAGAGCAGAAATAAATGAAATAGAAACAAAGAAAACAATAGCAAAGATCAATAAAACTAAAAGTTGGTTCTTTGAGAAGATAAACAAAATTGATAAGCCATTAGCCAGACTCATCAAGAAAAAGAGGGAGAGGACTCAAATCAATAAAATCAGAAATGAAAAAGGAGAAGTTACAACACACACCGCAGAAATACAAAACATCCTAAGAGACTACTACAAGCAACTTTATGCCAATAAAATGGACAACCTGGAAGAAATGGACAAATTCTTAGAAAGGTATAACCTTCCAAGACTGAATCAGGAAGAAACAGAAAATATCAACAGACCAATCACAAGTAATGAAATTGAAACTGTGATTAAAAATCTTCCAACAAACAAAAGTCCAGGACCAGATGGCTTCACAGGTGAATTCTATCAAACATTTAGAGAAGAGCTAACACCCATCCTTCTCAAACTCTTCCAAAAAATTGCAGAGGAAGGAACTCTCCCAAACTCATTCTATGAGGCCACCATCACCCTGATACCAAAACCAGACAAAGACACTACAAAAAAAGAAAATTACAGACCAATATCACTGATGAATATAGATGAAAAAATCCTCAACAAAATACTAGCAAACAGAATCCAACAACACATTAAAAGGATCATACACCACGATCAAGTGGGATTTATCCCAGGGATGCAAGGATTCTTCAATATACGCAAATCAATCAATGTGATACACCATATTAACAAATTGAAGAATAAAAACCATATGATCATCTCAATAGATGCAGAAAAAGCTTTTGACAAAATTCAACACCCATTTATGATAAAAACTCTAGAAAGTGGGCATAGAGGGAACCTACCTCAACATAATAAAGGCCATATATGACAAACCCACAGCAAACATCATTCTCAATGGTGAAAAACTGAAAGCATTTCCTCTAAGATCAGGAACGAGACAAGGATGTCCACTCTCACCACTATTATTCAACATAGTTCTGGAAGTCCTAGCCACGGCAATCAGAGAAGAAAAAGAAATAAAAGGAATACAAATTGGAAAAGAAGAAGTAAAACTGTCACTGTTTGCGGATGACATGATACTATACATAGAGAATCCTAAAACTGCCACCAGAAAACTGCTAGAGCTAATTAATGAATATGGTAAAGTTGCAGGCTACAAAATTAATGCACAGAAATCTCTTGCATTCCTATACACTAATGATGAAAAATCTGAAAGAGAAATTATGGAAACACTCCCATTTACCATTGCAACAAAAAGAATAAAATACCTAGGAATAAACCTACCTAGGGAGACAAAAGACCTGTATGCAGAAAACTATAAGACACTGATGAAAGAAATTAAAGATGATACCAACAGATGGAGAGATATACCATGTTCTTGGATTGGAAGAATGAACATTGTGAAAATGAGTATACTACCCAAAGCAATCTACAGATTTAATGCAATCCCTATCAAATTACCAATGGCATTTTTTATGGAGCTAGAACAAATCATCTTAAAATTTGTATGGAGACACAAAAGACCCCGAATAGCCAAAGCAGTCTTGAGGCAAAAAAATGGAGCTGGAGGAATCAGACTCCCTGACTTCAGACTATACTACAAAGCTACAGTAATCAAGACAATATGGTACTGGCACAAAAACAGAAACATAGATCAATGGAACAAGATAGAAAGCCCAGAGATTAACCCACGCACCTATGGTCAACTAATCTATGACAAAGGAGGCAAAGATATACAATGGAGAAAAGACAGTCTCTTCAATAAGTGGTGCTGGGAAAACTGGACAGCTACATGTAAAAGAATGAAATTAGAATACTCCCTAACACCATACACAAAAATAAACTCAAAATGGATTAGAGACCTAAATATAAGACTGGACACTATAAAACTCTTAGAGGAAAACATAGGAAGAACACTCTTTGACGTAAATCACAGCAAGATCTTTTTTGATCCACCTCCTAGAGTAATGGAAATAAAAACAAAAATAAACAAGTGGGACCTAATGAAACTTCAAAGCTTTTGCACAGCAAAGGAAACCATAAACAAGACGAAAAGACAACCCTCAGAATGGGAGAAAATATTTGCAAATGAATCAACGGACAAAGGATTAATCTCCAAAATATATAAACAGCTCATTCAGCTCAATATCAAAGAAACAAACACCCCAATCCAAAAATGGGCAGAAGACCTAAATAGACATTTCTCCAAAGAAGACATACAGACGGCCACGAAGCACATGAAAAGATGCTCAACATCACTAATTATTAGAGAAATGCAAATCAAAACTACAATGAGGTATCACCTCACTCCTGTTAGAATGGGCATCATCAGAAAATCTACAAACAACAAATGCTGGAGAGGGTGTGGAGAAAAGGGAACCCTCTTGCACTGTTGGTGGGAATGTAAATTGATACAGCCACTATGGAGAACAATATGGAGGTTCCTTAAAAAACTAAAAATAGAATTACCATATGACCCAGCAATCCCACTACTGGGCATATACCCAGAGAAAACCGTAATTCAAAAAGACACGTGCACCCGAATGTTCATTGCAGCACTATTTACAATAGCCAGGTCATGGAAGCAAGCTAAATGCCCATCAACAGACGAATGGATAAAGAAGATGTGGTACATATATACAATGGAATATTACTCAGCCATAAAAAGGAACGAAATTGAGTCATTTGTTGAGACGTGGATGGATCTAGAGACTGTCATACAGAGTGAAGTAAGTCAGAAAGAGAAAAACAAATATCGTATATTAATGCATGTATGTGGAACCTAGAAAAATGGTACAGATGAGCCAGTTTGCAGGGCAGAAGTTGAGACACAGATGTAGAGAATGGACATATGGACACCAAGGGGGGAAAACTGCGGTGAGGTGGGGATGGTGGTGTGCTGAACTGGGCGATTGGGATTGACATGTATACACTGATGTGTATAAAACTGATGCCTAATAAGAACCTGCAGTATAAAAAAAAACAAACAAAACAACTAATACTAAACTTTCATTGGGTTATTTGTATGGAAATATGTTAATATAAATGTTTCAGACATTACATGAAATTTCTAAAAATCTTATATTTGTATTTGTATGGAAATATGTATGGAAATATGTTAATATAAATGTTTCAGACATTACATGAAATTTCTAAAAATCTTATATTTGTATTTGTATGGAAATATGTATGGAAATATGTTAATATAAATGTTTCAGACATTACAGGAAACTTCTAAAAATCTTATATGTTCTGGTATAATGTTATAAGTAATAATCCTAGTTATTACTTTAAAATGTATATCTCAGAAATAACTAATTTTCTTGTCAACTGCATTATTATGAACTTTCATCAAATCTTTAACCATGGTCATTTTTAAGTCTTTTGTCATTTACAGACAGTTCTGGGTGTACTCTGATGATTTTGCAAATATGTTCCTGTAAAAGGGTTTCATCTTCAAGAAATTCATGGAAAAGACTCTGACAAGTACAGGTTTCTGGTAACTGACTGTACTGCTGAACTGAATGAATAAGCATTTTCAGAACTCTAATGAAAAACTGATGAACTCATAAAAGTGCTAAGAAAAGATCAAGATAAAAAAAAATTAATTACATGAGACTGAGTGAACTGATGAGGATGAGTATAATTTTTGTGACTTGCTGTCTGAATTAAAAAAAAAAAACCCACAAGGACTCAGAGGCAAAGAATATACAAATCAATTTTCACTGCAAAGTAAAGGAGCTGTTACAGTGGAGGATTACTGGACTGAATGTCAATATTATGACATAGTATGAGTGTGTTTCATGTTTGGTAATTGCAATCATTGTTGCTTTTGTTGTGGTCATCCATGTACAATGCTTGGTGTCAGTCTATTTATCTCTTGTAAAAATAAAATACAGTGTATGTGTGGGAAAAAAAAAGAAGATTTGGTGCAACCCACAAGCTTCTGACCTCACATCAGAATTTAATAAAAAAAAAAAAAAAAGGAAGATGTGGTACATATATACAATGGAATATAACTCAGCCATAAAAAGGAATGAAATAATGCCATTTGAAGCGAAATGGGTGGACCTAGAGATTGTCATACAGTAAGTGAAGTGAAGTCAGAAAGAGAAAGACAAATATCGTATAATATTGCTTATATGTGGGATCTAGAAAAATGGTACAGATGAACTTATTTGCAAAGCAGAAATAGAGTCACAGATGTAGAAAACAAATTTATGGTTACCCAGGGGCGAAGGGGGAGTGGGATGAATTGGGAGATTGTGATTGACATATATATACCACCTTATATAAAGTGGATAACTAATGAGAACCTACTGTATAGCACCAGGAAATCTACTCAGTGTTCTGTGGTGACCTAAATGGGAAGGGAACATAAAAAAGACTGGATATATGTATATGTATAACTGATTCACTTTGCTGTACAGCAGAAACTAACACAACATTGTAAAGCAACTATAGTCCAATAAAAAGTATGAAAAAAAAAAAAAGAATTATAGGTAGGAGCACTCTCATGTTTCTTAAGCTGAAAACTCATTCTTCAACTTTATCCAGTGCCTTACAGTTAGTACTGGCTTTCTCTTAATATAATCAGTACTCTGTTTCACATTTTTAAGATGGTCTTTTTATCAACTATACGCCAATAAAAATTAATTAAAAATAAACAAATAAAATGGTCTTTCTGTATTTGCTGGCTTGATAGGGCATGCTGAAGCGGCAGCAAAATGAGTGGTAAGAATCAGAAACCAAAACCTAACTTCAAGCCCAGTCTTTAAAAATGAAGGTTATAAAGACTCTGCTGTTACATAGAAAAGTGCTTAAGATATAGTGCTCAGTGGAATAAAAAAAGAACCAAAAAGTTAAACATATAGTATAATTCCAACTTAAGAACTGGAATTACTTGAATAATACTCTAAGTGTAGTATACACTTAAATGGAAACACACAAAAATGCCATAGTAATGAACTTATAGATATTATTTGGTACTTTGATTTCTTTTCAAATTTTTTCTAGTTATCATATTACATTATGAAATATTCATATCAAAATATACAATGATAGAGGCATTTAGCTTTTCAGTATTTTCAAACACATAACATACCTGCATTAATTTTTATAAGTATTTTTGCTCTATTATTTTAGTTTTCATAAAAAGATCATAAGTTACAGGCATGTTTAAGTCACATTGGTTAAAATATTTTATTTATAATATTTTATGTTCATATCATTTGAATAAATTCTACTCAGTGTTTAAAATATCAGTAAACTTATGTTACTGATAGCATAATTATTGTAATAGTAACTAATTATACCTATTGTCTTCTGAAATCTTCTTGAACCTGCAGAATTTTAGCTATAGACAATATATTTTACAAAAAAACTTCTAAATTTCACAGCTATGTTTTGACAAAAGAGCCAAACTTGTAGATAAGAATTTAGAATAGGTTCTATAAAGAATACACCTTCTATTAGACAAGATTGAAAACAAATCTGTAGCTTTGGGAATGATCTCTTTCCTTCAACTACTATTTGTAGTATTTTAGAATTTCATAATATAAAAATACAGAATATAATTCCCTTTTTTTCAAATAAATTCAATATAAATTTAATAATACAGTTTGAGCAATGTATTGTTAATTAGAGCTGTTATGATATTTTAAGGATGTTATCTGAATGTATTTTCACTGTATAATAAGCACAGTGGTTTACTTTGTGGTAGCATTCTTCCAAATACTTAGAGCAAAGAAAAAGAGCAGATTTTTTTTTAAAAAGGTTAAATGCCTACCAAGAAACTAATATTATAATATATTCTTGTGCCACTAAATAAAGTGCCCATCCAAGTGCACCTCCTTCTAGAGATGGCATTCAGCCAAATTGATATTCAAAACCTAGCTTAATGTTCAGAATAAATATTAATGTAGCCATGAAATGGTAAATGATAGAAACAGAATATGACCACATGTTGCTCATTGGCATTTGGTAAGCTACAGAAAAAACAACCTAAGAGTCATTACTTACAGTTCTTTTCCCCATCTTACATATACACACACAAACACACACACAATACATACCTCACACATAATCAAAGCCAAAAGAATTTCATTATATTAACTTACAAAACTCACCATTTTAAAGTTGAAGTTAAATTATACATCTTCTTCCTGAGAACTGCTTTTTCTGAAACTGTTTTAGTTGACTTGAGCAGTTTAAAAGTTTGACTTTTTGAACACTTTTTCAACCCAGAAGATTTTATATAAATCATATCCAGATTGGAAGCATTATATTAAATGCAAAGTTTTGGAAAACTAAATTATTGAAGAAATATAATGCTAAGATAAAGACAATGAATATCGTAGCTAGGTGCAAAGTAATCGAAATTGCCGATACCTTGTCATTTGTATAGATATTGTTTCTTTTCTTTTGGTTCTGTGTACTTGCCTTTTACTTTGCATTTATTTTTTGGATTTTTTTGGCTATTAAAAATAATCGGTATCTTAAGCCTTGCATTATAGTCTGAGCTGACTGCCTGGAGATGATACTGGTATACTTTTGCTGTGTTTGTGGCTAGTTGACTATTTTCAAACATAATTCTCAGAAGAAACAAAATATATTTCAAATTGAAAATATGTGCTCAGGGCCACATATAAGTAAAATAATATTCTGCTATCTATCGCTAAGTAACAATCCACTCCAAAACTTAATGGTGTAAAACAACAACTGTTGGTCAGAAATTTAGGTAAGGCACTGTGGAAACAGCTTGTCTCTGTTCCATGATATCTAGGACCCAAGCAGAAAGAGCAGCACTATTTGGATCATGTTGATCTCATGATAAAGGAAAACAGTAAGGAAGGGGGTATCAACACTCTGGGAAAGGTATGCTGTGGTTCATAAACCTGCTCAGTTTTGCTCACATGTCATTGTATAATACAAGTCACCTGGATAAAGCCACCTTTAATGGAGAGGGGACGAATGCATCCCCAGCAGAAGCACTGCTAGTCACATGGTAATGGGCAAGAGTGCACAATTATTTGATCTCATTAACATCTGTATCTTAGACTCTACCTCATATTAACATCTGTATGTTTTAATCTCTCCAGATAATTCTTAAGATCACAGAGCTTTAGAGGCTACTACTGTTCTAGGCTCAACCTCTCAACAAACTAAAAAAAATCACAGATATTTTACAAAGCATTTCTTTGAGCCAACTCCATTTGCTATCTAAATGATACCCATAGATTCATGAGTAAGCCTTTGCCAACGAAAACAATAACATACAAATTATAAATCTTTCAGAATGGAAAATGATGACTGATATTGATTTCCACACTCACCTCTCAGATCAAACTGGCAATTACCAAACAGCTGTCTCAGAACACTACAGGTTTTCAGAGGGAGAATTTCTGTGTGTGTGTGTGTGTGTGTGTGTGTGTGTGTGTGGTGTAAGCAAATATTTATCTGTGGCTACTTACTTTAATTGCAGCTGCTTATTCGCAACAAATGGTTGTTCAACTGAAAGGCGGAGGAAGGGCTGTAGGAATGAAGAGTGTCCGACTCTCTGAGAATGTGAGTAAAAATGGAAATGCAAAGTATTCTTCACATTGAATAATGACAATCTAATGAAAGATGCTAATGATGAGGTTGTCCACAGTATTGTTTGGTTATCGTTAACAAATCACATTATCTTCCCCTTTCTCTGTAGCAATCAGTCTCCTGAAGCAAACTACATGGTAAATTCTTTTGACAGAAAACAATTCCTTTTCTTCATTTCCTCCTTAACTCTATAATGAAATCCTAATGAATACTAAAGGTTTCTGTGAGTAGTACAATAATCATCTATTGTATTACTGATTGAAAGGAACTTGCTGCATATTCAGAGAGATATAAAGGATCTGATTTTCAGACAAATAGTTCTGATAGGCAGATTCAGGACAAATCTAAATTGTGTTTAATTATGCTACTGCGCAGTGTTCTTATAACGGTTTTTCACATGTCAAGTTGATATCCTTGAAATCTTTAAGCACTATTCTAACGTGTAGAGTCTATTTCCTGATTGGCTACATACATTTTAATATTATTTCTACATCTTAGCACTCTGGGAATAATGACATAATGGTAGTCTAGGAAGTCAAAATATTGTCCTAAATAAAATCTTGAGGGATAACGTTTTGGAACATGTATGCTTATAGGGAGGGGTGCTCTTCTAGCATTAATTTGATGGCCTTTCTAAGAATGAAAATATTTTTGTTTTCATGCACGCAATTGCCTACAGGTTTAAACTCAGTTTTGTAAAGGAAACGCATACATATTTTGAAAAATGTGCTGTTTCAAGTACGTTTGTTATGGCATTCCCAACCTAATGAATGGCTTGCTGTAGCCAAGAGCTTGAGGCCCCTAACCTGAACACGTGTACATATATTCATCATGTGTGCTCACTGTACCTTTACAATGTTAACAGAGAAAAACATGAACGCATTCAAAAAGTTTGACCTAGAAGAGAAAATGAAAGTGATTTTTAAAATTTAGATTTCAAAATAAACTCAGTTGAAAAATTATTGCTACATGGCACACAGCTAATAGTTTACTGGACATTTTTGACCTAATTGCTTTCTATGTCTTTGCAGTCAGTAGCCTCAAAATATAATTTTCTTGAATTTTCACCTTTTGGTGCTCTTTTCATTTTTTTATTAGTTCCTTTTTTTAATGCATCTGATATGTCTGACTAAATATACCTTTTTTTAAATTTGATTTGATTTTTTTAAACATCTTTATTGGAGTATAATTGCTTTACAATGGTGTGTTAGTTTCTGCTTTATAACAAAGTGAATCAGCTATACATATACATATATCCCCATATCTCTTCCCTCTTGTGTCTCCCTCCTACCCTCCCTATTCCACCCCTCCAGATGGTCACAAAGCACCGAGCTGATCTCCCTGGGCTATGCAGCTGCTTCCCACTAGCTATCTATTTTACATTTGGTAGTGTATATATGTCCATGCCACTCTCTCACTTCATCCCAGCTTACCCTTCCCCCTCCCCATGTCCTCAAGTCTGTTCTCTACATCTGCCTCTTTATTCCTGTCCTGCCCCTATGTTCTTCATAACCATTTTTTTTTATTTAGATTCCATATATATGTGTTACCGTACAGTATTTGTTTTTCTCTTTCTGACTCACTTCACTCTGTATGACAGACTCTAGGTCCATCCACCTGACTACAGATAACTCAATTTCGTTTCTTTTTATGGCTTAGCCTGTCATGGAAAACTACCCTTTTTTCCCCAATCACAAAATTTAACAAGGCTTGGTGGAAAAGAAAATGGGACAAGTGACCCAACGAAAGATCTTTCATTTGAGGTACTTGCTATTTTGCTATTTCACACTTGTCAGTTTCTTTAAACTGCAAAATGAATGACACTGTATATGAGATCAGCTATCAATATAGTTTATCAATACCTTTTTAGCTTGATTTTGTGATTAATCTACCATCTTGAAACCACAGGTCATTCACTTAAAGTTTTAAGTGATGTATCTTCTGCGATTACTCTGATTTGATTCCACAATTTTCAAATCCTGAGGTCAAGTGATAGAATCAATATAGGAAAAAATATATATAACTTTCTTTCCAAAACTATTTCTTCTAAGTTGTCTTGTCAGATTTGTATACTTGTGTAGGACATAAACATAATATACAGCAACAAATACTGTAAGGTACACTTTGATTGAGGAAATAATGATGCCTTATATAATTATGAAGAATGAATTCAAGGGAATTCGCTTGCAGTCCAGTGGTTAGGACTCCACGCTTTCACTGTGGAGGGCCCGGGTTCAGTCCGTGGTGGGGAAACTAAGATCCTGCAAGCCACGGTGTGGGAAAAAAAAAAAAAAAAATGAATGAAGTAAAAATGAGCCACCTAAAATTGGTCTTGGATTTTGGGATTTTGAAGGGATAAATTAAAACTCACTATATAAATACATGAATTATCAGATACTCATAAAAGAAGAGGTTAATCATCTTTAAAGGGGTGTCTGAGAACTACAGAAGCACTGAAGTATAATCAAGGTGATGAGGGTATAATCTCCTATGGTCAGTACTAGAATATGATTGTAATTAAGAGAAGTGGAACCCAATCAACTCTATTATAAGCTATCAAAAGAAGGGAAGTATCTAGAGTAAAATACATGAAAAGATAATTTAAAGAAGTGAAAATACAAATGACTAATGAATAAAGTTTCAAGTTCAGCTAGTAACTTAATTAAAATAATACTGAGATGTCATTTTTACCTATCAAATTGTCAAAGATTATGAATAGAGTAATACCAAATGTTTGCAAATGTTCAACAAGAAAATTTATCTCATACATTTCTGGTGGCATGTAAAGTTTTGCCTATTCTGGAATGCAGTTAGTAGAAGTGTATGTATAACTTTTAAATATATTTATAATATTTTGATTAAATAGGACACTATGATGAGAGTGTCCTAAAGGTGATAATAATAATAAAATGTATAAATAATCAAAATATCAAAAATAGGAAACCGATGAAATATATTTTCTAATATGATGGATAATTAGTCTTTAATTATGTTTTTGGAGAACTTAAGGACATGTTAAGTAAGAAAAACAATGTATAAAAATGTGCATGTGTATTCAATTATGTTTTTCATTACATACATCTATATGCATGGAAAAATGCTGGTAGGAAATATTAAAATGTTAAGGGTTATATTTATATTCTGAAATTGCAGTTAATGCTTATTATTAACGTATATATAATGGTTAGGCAATAATGATTTACGTTTACTTAGTATTCTTCACAAATAATTTTCCAAACTTTATGTAAATCTCTGGGACTTGTTTTTTAAAAAAAATAACAATGGTAGTATGATTTAATCATATTGTTGTGTGTAATTATAGTTCATCTCTTTTTACTGCTCATACCAGTTGGTTTTTGCTGTATAACAACTATCCCAAAACGTATTGGCTTCAAAGAGCAATCACATACTAGCTCACTGTTCTTTGGGTCAACAACTTAGGTTGAGCTCCAACAGGCAGTACCTATGCTGGTTGCACAGTGCACACACACACACACACATACACACACACACAAGCAGCTGCAATCAGCTCATAGTTTTATTTGGAGTGTGGTTGTTCTAGTGGCATTCTTTACTTGTTTGATGATAGTGCTGGCAGTTAGTAGGTGATGGCTGTCAGCTCGGGGTGATAGAGTAAACTGGAACACGTGTCTCCAGTAGATTAGCCTGGGCTTAAACACACAGTGGCAGTTGCAAGTTTTCTGTGAAAAGCACTTTTTAAGTTTCTGCTTGCATCACATTTGCTATCATCTTATTGGCCAAAGTGCATGCTCCTTAGTCAGCATGCAAAGTTACTAAACAAGGACATGACTCTAAGGAGGAATAAACAAAATTAGGGACCATTACTGCTAAAAAGTACCAGACCCTTCAATTTTGTTCCATATATACCACAATTTACTTATCCATTATCCTGTTTACAGATATTTAGATGGTTTCTGAGATTTGTTGTTATGAATACGGTTATTAGGAATGCTTCTGTATATGTGTACTGTTCTTGGTGCAAAAAATCCTTAAATATATAACTAAGAGGGGAATTGCTGGGAAAGTATGTGAATAGTCAGTTGTATAGGATAATGCCATCTTTTCCCCAAATTATACTCTCACTGGCAATGGGCAGGACAGAAAATTGAAACACATCATCACCAAAACTCACTGCAGTTGAAAAAAAAATAAGACTATTTTGTCTTCAATATTGAAAAATAACAATTAAATTACAATATAACAAGTATATTTTTAGTTATATAGGGAATAGGCTATGTGAAACTTAGAGAATATGAACGTTAGAGTATATAATTGCTTGATCAGCTATTATTTATTCATTCACAAACATCTGTTAAGTACTTAACAGGACACTGTGTTAAGGGATAAAGACATATTTTTTTAAAAAGGAATGATCCTTGCCTTCAAGGATGTAATGATTAATTTTATGTGTCAATTTGACTGGCCATGGGACACCCAGATTAAATATTATTTCTGGATGTGTCTGTGAGGGTGTTTCCAGATGAGATCAGCAACTGAGTCCGTGTGATCTCAGTAAAGTAGATTTCCCTCCCCAGTGTGGGGTGGGCATCATCCAATCCACTGAGGGCCTGAATAGAACAAAAACCAGAAAAAGGAAGAATTCACCCTTTTTTTGCTTCCTGCCTGCCTAGCTGAGTTGGAACCTCTCATCTTAACATTTCCAGCCCTCAGAATGGGATTTTTTTAGACGCATTCTGACAACTATTTTATTCATGCTGCTTCCACGAGGGGAAATTACACCACTTTTCCTGGGTCTCCAGCTTGCAGACAGCAGATAGTGGGACTTCTTAGCTTCCACAGTCACATGAGCCAAATCCTCATAATAAATCTCCATACTACAAGTTCTGTTTGGAGAAACCTGACTAATGCAAAGGGCTTGTGGATATAAGCATGTAGAAAAACTAAGCATTAACAGCAATAGCTGACACTTACATAGAGCCTTCTATATACTAGATGTATATTATATATACGTATACACAGAACTATATATACACACACAGACATCCCCACACTCAGGTATTGTACCTGAATATCAAAGATCTCATATATATAGTAAGGAGACTCATGAAAAGAGAAATTCTTATAAATTAATATTTAAGATTTGAATGATACATTTTTTAAAGCAACATAAGTCTGATAAGAGATAAGAAAAAAATCCTGCCCTTAGAAGATAGAATTAAGATATAAATGGGGAAAAAAAAAAAGAACTGGAGAAATGATGGAGAATAATTACAAGGAAAGTTCAAAGAAAGACTGGTTTAAACATTCCTTGTAAATTATCTCTATTTTGATTAGCTGGTGATTCTTGTTCTGACACATGGATTACAGAGCTGGAAGAAAGGTGAGGGAAAAAAAGAAATACCAGACACTTAAATTATAACCCAGTAGAAAGGTCAAAGAAATGCTAGTTAACACTTTATTTCTTAGGGTAGATGAAATATAAAAAGAACTAAAAGCTCAAAAACAGAAAGAAGAGCCTTTGCCATGTAAGGGCCAAAGTCAAATGGGTGCCCAGAGGAATAATAAAAATGCCCTTCTTTTAGCAAGCAAAAAAATTCAAAAATAAAGCTTAACAATACAAATAGAAAACAGCCATCAGTGTGGCTAGGTGTTCATTTTGTGGTCCTGCTTGATCAGTTATTGTGTTTCCCAATCAGTTATAGTGTTAAATATCACCCAACAGATTAGATTTCAGTGGAACAATTCCAGCTAACTTGAAATTAGTCATGATAATGAGGAGAAAGAAGCTTCTGGACAGCTCCCAAGCTTCATTCATCTGTAAGTTCTGAATTTTTGAATCAAAACTTTGTAAGGACTAAAAGCGTTTTTAAAAAAGTTAAATATAGTTTTCACCATTTTTAAAATTACCTATTGCTTTTATAATATAGATACAGAGGAATAAAAAAAGCTAAATCACAGGAGTTGGGAAGAGAAAAGAAAGGGAAACATCTGAATATCTGTGCAATAGCCAAATATCTGACTTTTTCCATTTAATGCTTGTACCAGTCAGTGTAAGCCAGCTTTACCAATATAACAAACTCTGCCACAGTCTCAGTGGCTTAAAACTATAAAAGTTTATCCTTATGTTACCTGTCTGCAAGGGTTTGCTGAGGTTTCTGCTCTGTGTAATCCTCATGATGAAACACCTACCAGAACATTGCCAGTAATCAAGGCAGAGAGAAATAGAAGGTCAAAAATCACGCAGGTAACATATAACAATTATGCCTATGTTTTATTGGCCAAAGTAGACATATGGCAGACCTAACTTCACAAGAACAGAGGCATGCAATCCAACCATGTACATAAGAAAAAAAATAGAAATATTTGCTGGATAGAAATAGCAAACACCACAAGGCTCATAAAAGCCCATTTCAGTGATGAAATTAAGCCCCAGGGAGGTCAAACAACCACTCAATGACACTTGTTAGTGGAATAGCCAGTTTTGAAATCCAGACATTTCTGACTTCAGGATGTGAACTGGGAAATGGGTAGGATGAATGCTTGATTAATTCAGTGTTACAAAGTCCTTGGTACTGGGAGTTGCCTTACCTGTGGAACAGCAGCATCACCTAAGAATTTAATAGAAATGTACAATCTCAGCCCCACCCAAGATGCTGAACCAGAATTTGCCTTGTAATAAGGTCTCTTGGCAATTCATCTGTACTTAAAGTTTGAGAAGCCCTGTCTTAAACTTCTTCGGCTTTGAGCACACATGAAGTCTCATCGGAAGTAACCCATGGCTGTCCCCTGCTCCAAGCCTACACCTATCCATTTAGAAAGCCTTCCCCCAAATTTCCCATCACCACCACTACCCAGTCATTTCTGAGACCCTATGTAGGAATGTGATAAGGATACCCATCTTCCCTCGACTTTAATACACCTCTGTTTACTCTCCCCGCTGTCTTTCTTCAGGCACAGTGACCTCTCTTTCCTGTGTCTGCTAGCCCGCAGAATAACAAATATGTCCTATTATCTGTGCCACAGCTGAGGAAATGGGTGAAGAATGGACCTCTCTGGAAATGGCATTACAACGACTATCTGGGCCTCTAAGCAGCACTCCTTATGCCCAGAATCAAACACATTCATATACGTACACAGCTTCTACAGCTGTTCCTTTGAGCAGCACTTTTTAAATGGCTCAAGATCAGTCTATTGACCAAATGTAGGCAACGGTGAAGGGATGAGAGAGAACTTTTTCTCATCTCTATTGCGCTCATAGTTCTCTTTTATCTTCCTAAGAATATCAACCCCCAAAGAACTGTGCACCATACACCCAATTCAACGAAAAAAATGAAACTCTCTCATGCATACTAGTAATTCATGTAAATAACACTTGGGGTAAGGGGTACTTCAGATCAGCAGAAATTATCTCTTACAATTAACATATCATATCTAGGATACTAAATAGAAAATAATCATTTTGAATAAACCTAAAGGCCCTCTTATTTTGACAAGTGGTATTGCTTCATACTACTTCTATTCAAATAATTATCATAGAGAATATTAATCTTGAGTGTCTTGGAATCTTTCTGCTATTAAAAACAAGACAACAGACCCCAAATGGAGTTGCTTATGCTAAACCTCACACCACCACCAAGACTTCACTTAATTACAGTTTCTGCTTTTCCAGAAATGGAATCTTAAACCAGTCATTCAGGAATTGTCTGATCAGCACTAGTGAAGTAATCTGCCTGTCAGACCCCTGTCATCTCCTAAAAGAAAGTAACTTTGTCATAATCAATGCACTTCTTTGCCTAGTATAACTTCCTTGTTCTTGCTCCCTTCTGTATATAAAAGTTTTTCATTTTATACAGGTCCTCAGAGCTCCTTTCTATCTGCTAGTTTCAATACTATCTGATTGGAATTCATTTTTGCCCAAATAAACTCTTAAAATTTTTAATATGACTCATAAAGTTTATCTCTTAACATTGTTATACATAATAATAAATTGAAACTTTAAAGAAAACCTATAGATAATAAAGAAATAATGAAACAGAATGAAAAAGGAAAGCCTAATAATAAGTATACATCAGTAGGACAGGGTGTGCTACATGAAATATAAGCAGACTTGGGTTTTCCTGCATAGGACTACCCTTATTCATTATAATTAGCAATAATTGTGCCTTGGATAAACCTCATTGGCTACAATACTGCCACTGTGCAAAGTTTCCCCTTATTCATTTTAGAACCAAATCCCTCCTGCTCCAAATTGTCATTGGGATGCCCATCTAAATATAACATTTCCCAAACCATATGACCAAGTGTTAGCCAATGGGATGTGAGCAACTTTCAGGTCACATTCTTAAAAGGAAGCTACTTGCCTTTCACTTGTTCTTTTCACCTAGGAAGTATCAACAACTGGAACAGTCACCTTGGATCCAGGGATGGAATCTATGCTGATGATGGAAAAGCAACTCTTCCAAATCCCACTATGTTACAATCTTAGAATTTTATGCAGCAGAGACATAAATCTTCTGTCATGTTTAAGTCACTGCTAATTAGTCTTTGGATTAATACTTAACTAATATAGGACTTAATATAAACAATTGTGGGGTTTCTTTCCAACAAAATCTAACCTCTGATAGAATACCTATATAACTGAGGATCTTGCTTTGCCTGATAAGTGAGAACTAAAAATAACAGAATTATTACAAAAAAAACAGAAGGAAAAGACAGCTGTATTTAACTTTAGACAAGTAAATATTCTTTACTTTTTGAAAAATGAATTTGAAAGAGTTTTAAATTTTCATAGGTATAATATCAGATTTATTTGCAAAATATTTTGGATGAAGTAAGCAAGGATCTTCTAAGTCTACACATTTTATTTATGTTTTTATTCAACTAAATGCACTATATGAATTGTCCTGTTTCTGTGAATGAGCTCATCATTTTCTCTGGCTCCAAACCATCTTGCCAGCCTTCCTTCTTCCCTCTTCTGCCATCCTGTTAGTCTCTTCTTCCTTTGTTGTAGAGCCTCCCATACGAATTCTTTCTCTTTTATGTCACTGCTGTATGAAAATCATTACCCACTTCTTCCAGCGTTCTTAAAACTCTCTAAGTGGCCATTACTCCAGCTGCCTCTAACCCCCTGTCTTTTTATTCTACCAGTTCAAAACTTATGGAGAAAAAATTTTTTTAAAATCTTCATTGTGCAAATCATTTGCTTCATCAAATACTTGCAAAAGTTAACATATAAATTTCAGTCTTCTTAGACATTTTGTTATTTAAGCTCCATCCATCGTTATTTCCTGAATACAAAACACATAGTCACACCTCCATTTGCTCAGTCCATACTCTGCCTGAAAAGTATTTTTGATTCAAAACCTCCCAAGGCCCATTCTTCCTTCAAAGCCTACATCATGGCCTGCCCTTTTCATAAGATCTTCAACTGTCCTAGGGGCTCAGCCTCTCTTCTGAATTCATAGTGTTCTTATATGTTCCAAGCATCTAGACCCTCTATTATATCTCATCCTTCAAGAGACAGTAGAAGACACCAATCAGTTGAAATATATATCTAACCTACTGTGCAGGTGGCACTATGCTTGGTGGTAGGAATTCAAAGAAAAGATATGATAGCTGCTGCCTTTGAGAGGCTTACAGACAATTTGGAAAGATATTTAAAAAGCAAATCACAATACAAGATTATACAGAGTTCTTAGAATTCAGAAGTTGGACACATTTAAGGTTGTGGCTCTTACTCCAGCCCCTGGGATTTTATCACCTTATTTGTCATTCTTCTCCCCAAAATTAATTTGTTTTAAAACTACCCTAAGAACTTATATTTAAACCTCTTTGAATTAATAAACCTTAAAAGACTAATAACATCTATAACCTTTATGTTGAATAAACATATCTCTCCCACTTTTCATTCAAATGGTACCTGTTTAGGAAAAGAAGATTGTTTCATGTGTCTGAATGAAAAGTGTGATGATTCCATGCTTTCCTTTTTATCCTTAGGTAGTAAAAAAATCCCATAATCATTTTCAATAACTAAATGCCTTTTGTATTAATAAAAATATCCAATTCCAAATAGGAATCAACATTCTAAACCTGAATCAAATTGAGTCTTCTCCCTCACATACCACCTCGGGAATCACTGAAAGCAGAATGTAGGCAGAAGGAGTGGGGTATAATTTTTCTTTTCTCCTTCTACACTTCGTTCTCCAATTCCCCCTCTTTGATTTTGGCAACCACAGTTTCTGAACCTGCCCATGTCAAAATAGAGCATAGATGAGAGGGACAGGAAATATCTAACTCACTCTTGTGAGGAGGCCTCCCATTCTTTCGGTCAGGTGGATTTAATGCTAACTTCCTCACTCCTTGCTACTTTTGCAGATTCTTTGGAAATCTTGTTCATTATCCTCTTACCTGAAGTTTTCTTGACCCACACACAAATACACTGTATGTTGGTGTTAGCTCACTCCCTTTTCAGTTTTTATAAATTGGAGATCTACCTCTAGCTTCTCCTTTGCTGAGTCCAGTTCACCCATCTAGGAGCAAGCCTGCATAGGACACACACTAGTCTTCCTTGCCCATCTCCTACATCTGGGAAATGAGGGGGAAACATTCATTCTTTGGTCAGACGAATGAAGAATGCAGGCTAATCCCAGCCTAAGCAGACCACTGGCACGTCTCTCACCTGCTAGATTTCTCAGGCATGTGTGAGACACTGATCATTATGTTGCCTTAATTCAGGATATCAAGCTCTCCTAGTTCGGGATGTCAGATTTAGCAAATTAAAGTACAGGCATCCAGTTAAATTTGAATTGCAGATAATCAACAGATATTTTTAGTAGAAGTATGTTCCCTACAATATTTTGGACATACATTTTACCAAAAGGTCATTTGTTGTTTATCTGCAATAGCAATTCAACTTTAGCTTGCGTGTTTAGTATTTTATCTAGAAATTCTACTCCTAGTAGTTCTGTTGATGTCACTCTCTTGACCTGAAGTGAGGAGGGGACTCCCCCAACCATTGACTTTGGGGATGAATCTCTCAGTTCAACTTTATACAAAGAAATACTTTTCCTAAGTCCCCTATCAATCTTCATTCTTTGAAATATTTTAAATAGTCAACCTTAGGGATGATAACCTTTCTTAATATTTCCTTTGGAAATTTGCATCTTGATTTGGTGGAGATGCAAGGTTAAAAGGACTCTCACGTATTGCTGGTAAAAATGTTAATTGTTACAACCATGTTGGTTTGCAACCTGACAAAATCCATTAAAATAAAAATTACATACACACTTTGGAGACTCCTTTCCTGAGAATCATTATATACATGTAAAATGACACTAGTATAAAATGTTTCATAACAAGGATATCCTAGCAGTATTGGTTCATAGAAGCAAAAAAGGAAACAAAAATCAGTAAAAATTTAAATCACCATCAATAGAGGAATAACTGAATAATTTATGGTACAAAGCTCACTCTGAAATATTGGAAAGAATAAATTAGAACTATTCCAATTGATTTGGAGAGATTTCCATAAGGTATAGTTGAGGAAAACTTTTAACTTCATCAAAAAGTACATGTTTCTAAAAATAAATGAATTATCACGATAGAAACCTCTATTTATAATTTTTCCTATAGCTACAGAAAAAAGGAGAAAATATGGAAGACTACATGTAATTGTGTTTATGACAGATCATGGGGAGTACATATATTAGGTTTGCAGAGTCTGGTGGGAGGGAAGATTTTTTTTTTTTTTGCAAAAAATAAACTTCGCTTTTCCAGTGTAAAAATTCTACTTTCAAAAGCTCTTTTGCAAAGTATCGATCCTTTCCATTAAACCAGACCTAGATCTAGCCTTTATTGTTGACTTTAACATACAACCTTTTACCCTAAGGCTTCAGGCTAACTTTGCGTAAGTAAATTGTTCAATCATTAACATAGTTTAATTCCACAGACAAAGCTTTAGTCATTTATAGGCACATATGGTAACCAAAAATAATAATAATAATAACTTTATTGTAAATCTTAAAAGGCAGACAAGCTGATTTTTCGGGAAACAATAGTAAATAGATAAAATTTAAATTATCTAACAGGAACTCCCTCAGTTTGCTCCTACGAAACAGGAAATTTACAAACCTACTTATGCAGGCATATGATGTTTTCTTCCCTCCTGTTACATTAGAAGCGAGGCCATCTCTCTTTAAGCACAGCTCTTTCATCTGTGCTTTGAGATCTACTTACTTTTGTATTCCGAGGATGCTTATATTATTAATGATTGCTTCTAATCCCTATTTACGGAACCAGTCCCTCTCAACTAGATCCCTCTAACATACAAGTACACAAAATCATCCTTCAACCACGTATTTGCCTCCAGCTTATCACCATACTCTTCTTTACCTTTAATCTAACTTCTAGAAAGAACTGTTCATAGTTTCATCTCCTTTTCTTTGGCTCATCACTCCTAAGTCTATTCCAAACTGGCTTTCTTTGTCTTTTCTACAGTGAAAGTTCACTGACCTCACCACTGACCTTCATGTCATGGAATTCAATGGATATTTTTCTGTCCTCTTCTTATTTGCTGTTACCATAGCATTTGACAATGTAGACAGCTCCATTATTTCTATTGTCTCTGATATTTTCCTTCTCTTTTCTTGGTTTCTGTGACATCACCCTCTCTTGGTTTCCCAGCTATATTTCTGTTCTCTTTTTAATCTCATTTATGTTCATTCTTCTAGTCCTGCCTATTTAATGTTGCAATTTCTCAAGACTCAGATATCTTTCCTTCTCTCTAACTCTCTCTCTAAAACTTCAGATCTATGGCTCTAATTACCATCCATGTGTTGATGACTCCAATCTTTTCATCTTTGTAGTTCCAGATAGACCTCTGCTCTGGGTCATATATCCAACTACCTTCTCAACATCTTTACTTGGATATCAAAAGCATTTCAAGCTCCTTCTATCTGTGATTGAGCACATTACCCTCCTTCAAAACCTTGATTCTCTCCCACTGTTAGAGTTCAGCACCGTCATACTCTAGAGGCATAAGCCAGAAACTTAGCAGTCATTCTTATTATTTCCCTTCTCTTATCTTCCCATACTTAATTGATCATTAAATCCTTTAAGTCAATCATCCAAATATATTTCAAACCTCTACTCTTATCATTATCTCCTCTGTAATCAGTACTTATCCAAGCTATTAGCTATTCTCATTTCTTTCCTGGACAATATTTATAATAAATTGGAATATATAATTATTATTATTATTATTATTATTTAACCTACAAACTGCTTTTCTTTTATCTGTATTAGGTCTCCTCCCACCATTCTCTAAACAGTGACTTTTCCAATAACAAATTTGATCAGGTCACTTTCTTCTTAAAACTCTTCAATGACTTTGGACTGCCCTTAGGACCAAGACCAAGTTTCTTCATATTGCCTACAAGCCCTGTATGATCTGGTTCTTGTCATCATCTTTAGTCTTACCCTTTTGATCTTCCTTTCCCAGGGAAATACTTTTAAATCTCACAATCTAAGCGAAGTTGGTTTATTTTATCTCCTATGGAATTATATTTCCTTCCTTCTGAGTACTTATCTCAGTTTTTAATTAAATATCTATTAACAATTTGACCTTTTATTAGTAGCCTCCATTAGAATAGAATGGAGAAAATTTTAATTTTCTCATCATTGCATTTTCAAAGCCCTGAACGTGGCACATAAGCAGTACAAAAAATTTTTATTAAATAAATTAATAAAAATGCACACAGAATAATGTAGTGTTTGAGAGAATAAGCTCTAGAACCAGATACACTGAATTTCAAATTCTAATTCTTCCTTTGCTAGTTGTATAATCCTGGGGAATTTTTTTCTCTCTTAGTTTCCTCATCCCTTCTAAGGATGGTTATAAAAATATCAATAGCTAATATTAAATAAGGACAGTAATGGCACTTAACACTGGGCTAAGTGCTTTCATATGCATTATCTCACTTAAAATTAATGCCACGAGGTAGGTGTTAATATTATTCTTATTTTAGAGGTGAGGAAACAGAAAATTAAGAGAATTAAGTAACTTTCCCAAAGTCATATAGGCATTAAATGGAAGAGATATAAGTAAAACTCAAGTCTATTTGCTACCAAAGTATATGCTTAAAGCCTTATTGCTTTAGTCATCCTTCTCCTCATACTAACCTAATGTGTGGCTCCACTGAGATTATATATACACTGCTTACCACAGTGTCTGGGACATAGTAAATCCTCCAGCAATAGTGCTTATTGTTTTTCTCACCATTATTATTATTATTAGCACAGATTATAAGACCTCGGAAGTGAAACTGATAGATTTTCATTTCCCTACAGGATAAATTTATGCAATCTTAACAAGTTCCTGTCAATTCCATCTGCTGCAGAGCTAGTGGCTTACATCTAAGAAGGCAAAGCCTTCTTCCTCATCTTCAGGGTCCCTCCAAGAGCCTTCACATCCAACAGGCCTGCCTAATACCTCCAAAGAGAGAAACTCAACCACCTCTGAACTCAGTGCAATTTGAACCTCCACCAAATGATAGGGTAATTAATCATAAGCCATCCAGAATAATTTCTTTTTTTGCTGAACTCCAGGCTTTTACTACTTTGTATTCCCTGAGCACCCAACTGAATGCTTTGCACACCATTAGAGAAGGAACAAATACTTGTTAACTGATTGATTGAAAAGAGACAGAAAAGATCATAACTAAAACAAATTCTTTATGCCCTCTTCAGAGACCAGCATGTCAGTGTTCAGATGTCAGTAAATCATGAGAAGGATGTTGTAAGTTCAGAGAAAGTTCACTCAGAGCAATAGTTTCTTCAAAGTCTCCTGGCCAGATAGACTAAATTCTCACTATACTAATTTCCACAGAGACGCTATCATAGCTTACAGCAACATTTCTGTATCTTTTAATTTATAAAATTTAATAGCATGGTTCTTCATAGAGATTTAAAAGACTGATTTTCCAAGGGCTATTGACATTATTTATATCTGTTCCAATTGTAATTATAGCCTGCACCCTAACATAATCAAAACGGTGAATATAAAACAAAGAGTTAGGAAAATAAAAATATCATAGAAATAATATATCCTACTCTTAGATGCTAAATAAAGATTCTGGAATACTTGCCACATTAATAGATAAGCATTAGGTTTTTCTAATTGACATTAGTAAATGTATAAACACACAGCACACCCATATTATTATGTCAGCAAGATTATTCATTGTCGCTTTTGACCTATAAATATTTCAATCTTTTAGTTTCTATTTGTCCCCATTGATCCTCCTCACTGTAAAAATTGATATCTTAACAGTGGTCACTGTCAGGTTGATATGTACATGTTAATCGTATAAACCGACAAGATTATTTGCCGACTGTTGAGATTGATTTAAAATCTTATAATCAGTTCCAGGTTCCAAGATTTCCTTACAGTAGTAGTTTAGGGATAGAAAGTTGTTGGAGAGAGGAAGGTGGGGGAGGATAGAGTAGGCCTGGAGATTGTTTTGAAGATGCACTTGCATGACAGGTATACCGATTTGCTTAGATGAAATGATTTCTTGGATTGCCTTTTGAGTGAACTGATGGAGAACATAGTTAGGGAGACTGTGCTCCCCTCCTCAGTCCCTAGTACTTGCACCTCATTTTTATGAGGGCAAAGAAGGAACACGCTGGCTAAATAATTGACAAGGGGTATTCATGTGTTTTTATCTTGCTCAACTCAGCTAAACAAATAAAAAATAGCAATATTAACTTTCTGTTTAGGTAGCATCTAATTTACCAAAGTTTTCCTCTGAATCTTTTTGTCCTTAAAGAGCAGCCAAAAATATGTTTATTTTGAACTATGAATGTGTGTAAAAATCTGGAGTCCTGAATTTTAGATAAAGAGCTTTCTTGCTGACTTTTTCCTAATATATCAATACATTCTCTAGTCATTTAGCAAATAATTACTTGACTAAGCACAAGGGAGGGGGATAAATACCTCCTTTCTGTAAGGTTGTCTTTTAGAACATTATCCAAAATAAGTTTAGAAGCTTACATTTTAGTCTTATTTTTTTCGGTTCTCATGAAAACAAGGTTTCTCCAGAAATATTTTCAAACACGTTGTTTAATCAAGAGAACTGTGAGATGAGGAAATCTGTAGAAACTAATAATAATGACTAATAGTTAAAACTTACATGGCTTTTCAAAGGTACAGAAATGTTATATAATAGATAACGCACACCAGAGCCATCAGAGTTAGATCATGATGAAGCCACAAGACGTCCTGAATACATTTGATCACAGAAAACATAGTCACTTTGATTTGTAAACCATGTTGATGAATATCTTGTTCATCTTCATCATTTTTCAAATGAGAGACTAAAACCCAGAAAGGTCAAGTTGCTTCTCCAAAATAAACTGGCCAGATATTAAATTATGCATCACTAAAATCAAAATTTCTTGATTACACTTCTCATTGCCTAATTCCACAATTGTTTTCCCAACAAAAACAGAAAACTTGTTATTCTTCAGTAACATGATAAAGAAACATTAAATATTCAGGTTTAAAAAGAACCCCATATCTTGCCTATATTAAATAAGTTTCATTTAATGACTCATAGAGAAATTGAATCTATCACAAAGCATTAGACAACCTACCAGCAATTTCTGAAGTGTGTGTACATTTTCTTAACTTCTATTTAACTTTTCAAATACAATCTGTAGAAAACCCTGGGAAATTAACTCTATCTCAGGCAGTAATGTAAAAATGGAATAGAGTCTTATAAAGCATGCTCTCTAAATTATATTATAATAGAACATAAGTCTGTAAAACTTAGTAAAGCCTAAGTATTTTATTCTGGATTATAATAGGAATTTGCCTAGAGGTATTCAATAGCATTTAGAGAACAAGCAGGGATAATTTTCAACTTCTGATAATATGATAGATCACAAACTCCCCTTCCTCTCCCCAAATCCTTACTGATATAAGATATCTAAAAATCGTGGTTATAACTAATATTTTTTTAAAATACACAAATACGTTTGTGAAAATGTAAGGGAAATTTCCAGAAACCAAATAGCAAAGAAGAAGCAGAAAACCAGAGTGACATGAATTTTTAAAGCAAATTACAGGAAGCCGTTTTGGTAAGAAGAAAGGACCTTGTATTTAAATTGAGGGAAAGGGAAAATAGACAATAAACAAAGAAGGAAAGAATGAAGTAACAAGAGAAGAAAGAAGGAAAGAAGGAAGGAAGGAGGGAAGACATGAGACTATGATAAAGTAGCGTACAGAAAATTCAAAGAATGATATGCCAAGGAATGACTGGATGGCTACTTTAGATTGGAAAGTCAAAGTCTCAGCATGTTGACATTTGCTGAGAAATTAATAACATTTTGAGATAGCTAAGAAAAAAAAAAAGAAAAAAAACAGGAAAAAGAGAATTTTAGGCAGAGGAAATAATGATATCATTATCTGTAATTCAGTTGTTAAAGAGATCATAGAAGATTAACAAAAGAAAAATGTTCCAAATAAAATTTTAAGTTTAAAATCATGTTTCAAAAATCAAAATGTGTGTAATATGATGCATTTCTGTAGAGAGAGACATACAGAAATAAAAAAAAATACTTAAGAGAATAGACAAACACTGCTTTAACTGGGACTACATCAAACTAAAAAGCATCTACATGGTAAAAAAAAAATTTAACAAAATGAAAAGACCTACTGGATGTGAGAAAATATTTGCAAACCATATGTCATATAAGGGGTTAATATCCAAACTGTACAAAGTACTTATACAACTCAATGACCAAAAAAATCTAATTTAAAAACGGGCAGAGGAACTGAATAGACATTTTTCCGAAGAAGGCATCCAAATGGCTAAGAGGTACATGAAAAGGCCTCAACATCACTTCTCATCAGGGAAATGCAAGTCAAAAGTACAATGAGATATCACCTCACACTTGTTAGAATGGCTAATATCAAGACAACTAGAGATAACACATGTTGGTGAGGATGTGGAGAAAAAGGAACACTTGTGCATTGTTGGTGGGAATGTAAATTGTTTCAGTCACTATGAAAAATAGTATGGAGTTTCTTCAAAAAATTAAAAATAGAACTATATATAATTCAGTAATTCCACTTCTGGTTATATATCCAAAAGAAATGAAAAGAGATATCAAAAAGATATTTGCACTTCCATGTTTGTTCACATAGCCAAGATATGGAAACAACCTAAGTCTCCATCAATGGATGAATAGATAAAATAAAGATGTGAAATAGATATATATAAAAAATATTCCATTGATATATATATATTCCATATATATATACATATGGAATGGAATATGGAATATTATTCAGTCATGAGAAGGAATATTATTATATTATTCAGTCATGAGAAGGAGGGAAATTCTGCCATTTGCTACAACATGGATGGACCTTGAGGGCATTACACTAAGTGAGAAAAGTTGGAGAAAGACAAATACCATATGATATCACTTACATGTGGCCTCTAGAAAAGCCAAACTCATAGAAACAGAAAGTAGAATGATGGTTACCAGGCTCTCAGGGAGGGGGGGGGAATTGGGAAGATGTATTTTAGGGTACAAATTTGCAACTAATAAATAAGTTCAGGTGATCTAATGCACAGCATAGCATTACAGTCAACAATACTGTATTATAAACTTCACATTTGCTAAGAGACTAGCTCTTAATTGTTCTCACTACAAAAGAGAAATGATAATTATGTGACATAATAGAGGTGTTCACTAATGCTAACATAGTAATCATACTGTACTATATAAATGTATCAAATCAACACATTGTATATCTTAAACTTACACAGTTCTATATGTCAGTTATACCTCAATTAAAAAGTTGGTTATATCTGGGATGGACTTATGTGTAATGTTTATATCACTTTTGTTTATTTGTATTTGTTAAATTTTTACAATGAACCTGTATTATTTTAAAATAAGAAAAAAGTTAATATTAAACAATTAACATCACTTCATCTGATATTATTATTGAAAGACCACTGTGATCAGTACACTCTGTTACATTCATCCCTTCACCCAATCAAAACACCATGGCCTTCATTTCAAAATGACAAACTGTTCTTTGACAACACTTTTGATCTGAGGTAAAAAGACTAAATTAAACCACAGAGATGAGGGAAATGTGTATGCTCTAATCTCAATTATCTGTTATCTGTTATTAGTTATCTACTGTCTGTTCCTGACTCCCATACTAAGCTCTCCAGAAACTGACCTCACTGCAAACTTAGCACCAGTGACTCAGAACAAGATGAGGTGGGAGTTTCACTACCAGCTGTTTTAAAGCCATGTCTCCAAGGTTCACAAATGATGGTCATTAAGAATTTGCCTCAGATGTCCTAATAGATACCTTTTATTTTCAGAATCAAAGCAGATCTACAATTACTGGAGGAGCATGGGCTCAGGCTGATTGATACTAGAGCACTAGGTAAAGAAATCCAGTCTTTCTCTATTCCCCTCAGGAAGAATGTAGCTTGTGTGTGATCTTTCTTTCTCGCTGGTCTAAGATACACATTGACCCAGTCTGTTACCTAATCCTGCCTCTCTCACACTCCCATAATGTACTCAAGAATTATGTTTACAGAGTACTGACAAAATTGCAGAGTGACATCTACAGCAACATAAAGAACATTATTTTCCTAGATAAAGGAGATTATTTGCTACTGGCGAGATGAATCACTCGGGACCATAGTTCATTGCTGCTTTCATGGGCTTTACCCAAGCTTAGAAAATAAACAAGTCCGGGAAAGAGTATATCTAACAACTGGCAGAATCTCTACAAAAACCTTACTGTTCTTTTCATCATTAACAAAAGTTTTGTTTTGTTTTTTCCTCTTGAGTCTTTCCTACAAGATTCTGTACTGAGTCCTGTTTTCATGAATATTACAACATTCCTATTGCCTTAATAGAGGTTCCAACCAATATTCTTCCTTTCCTGGGGGTGGCAAAACCAGGTTAGAGCCTCACGAATGCCATTTCCTCATCCTGGCTACACAGATTTTATTTCCCAGCCACTTTTGCTGTTAGGTTAGGGTCAAGAAGCCAATGAATCATGAGTATACATCAGGTACATCTTCAACTTCCAAGGGCATCCAGCTTCCTCTCTCTTCTCAGGAAATGAAGACTGAACAGGCCCAGCCTCACAATGGCAGGAGCCTCTTCTTGGAAAAAAACATGCCCAGGACAGACTCCTGATATATTTCAGACTTAAAGAAACTGAGAAATAAACTCTTATGATTAATGTGTAGACTACTAAGTTTTGGAGGTAGTTTAGATACAGCAGCCTTCATTAATTGTCCTTATGCACGGAGTCTGAGTTTTCTCATATATAATAGAGGCAAAATTATATACACTGCAAGGCTGTTGTGAGAAATCAGTGAACAGATACATTAAAAATATGTAAACTGGTATATTATCTTCATGAATGCTGTCAAATGGCCTGTTCTTTGGGGGTTATTATACTGTTTAGCTTGGTAAAATTATAGAGATTGGCCCCATCTTTCCAATTCACATCCCCCTTAGATCTCCTCTGGCATTCACAATTGTCACACCAACCAAGGCATCCAGCCCTTCCCTTGGTCTTTTTGCTGAAGACATTTCACTTTTAGATAGCGGCTCCATTAGAAACTACTACTTACAAGGTGTTAAAATTAGTTTAAAGAGGTAACCTTACCCACGGGGCCTTTGCATCTTATTAATGAATGGTGCTTAGTGATTAAGTGGTCTTTAAGACAAAAAAGATTGAAGTTCTAATTGTGTAATTAGAAAGAAGCTAGAAACCCTTAAGTACAAAAGTAATTATAACAATTATATGTTAGATACTAAATGTGCCCCAGGCTCTGAACTGAACACTTTATATTTATTTTGACATTTCATCATCATAGTATGACTATGAGATAGGTACTGTTAAAGCCAATTTTCTAACCGAAGAAACTGAGGATGAGTGTGGTTAAGTGGAATACCCAAGGTCACACAGTAAGTGGGAAAAAGTAGAAAGAGAACCGTGCTCAGACTGATTCGCCGGAGCCTATGCCCTTACTTCTCTTACTATACTACCTTCTGAGATCTGGGGTAGGTTACACAGTGAGCGTTTGATAAAGGTCAATTTTCTTATCCTTTTTTAATGTTGTCCCTCAAATCATATCAGGTACAAGACCCTCAGCTCTGCTCTGTGATGAGGACTGTACTGATGCCTGACGAGTTGTATTTAGACCAGTTGTGGCTGCCAGGTCCTAGAAGTCCCGAGCCTCATCCATTCCTGTATAAGACACATGGGCATTGTTTTTCATCAGAGGTGCATAGAAACATACCTGTGAAGTTTTAAAAAATAACTGCTTAGACACCATTGTTGGAAAAATATAATTATAAAGAAAATCCTCTTCTAACTCAGAAAGGCTCTCCACAAACATGGTAAAGAATAGAGAAAGAAAACGAGTTTGTCACTGAATAAGCTTTAAACCAGAATATAACAGGCATCTCATACAATCCTCTAAGAGATTGCAAAGACAGAAAGAAATGTCATTCATTCATAGAGCTGAGCAGATACAACTCATTACCTACATGTTCTTCAGATAAATAACTCCTCTTCAAGTAAGAGGACTTGGTAGCACCATTTGTCACACATAGTTCATCCTAAATTTTACCTGGTAATTGAGGTGACTGTGTTAGTTAACTGGCTTTATACCAAAAAAAAAAAAAAAAAAAATTTCTCCTATCTTTATAACAGGAGGTAATTTTGCACTTTGGAACAAGGAGCCCATGGAAGCCCATGTTTTACCCTCCCACAGAGACCAGAAGAGAGTGACACTATCTCCCTGGATGTTTACATTTCAAAGAGATGGTTCCAGGTCCTGGAGAAAGACATTCCAAGGCTGTAAAATGGGCAAAAGTCTTATTTAGCTATTAAAAATGTACATATATTTCTAAGAAGGGGAGCAAGAACTTACAAGTTTTCTAAAGTAAATGCTCCAAGAAAAGGAAGTTAAAGGCCATCTTTTCCTTTATTGCAATGGGGAGAATTAGGCCTCTTGGTTTTAATTTTTATTTGTCCTTACACCATTCCCTGTGAATTGATTCATTTGTCCTGAGTTGGAACCCAGGACTCCACATCCTGCTGGATGTTTAATTCTAAACTACAATTAAGTGTTTCTACATCCTGCTGCCCTATTCCAGGAGTGAGGAAGAAAGTCCCATACCTCATCGGAAATGGGGAGAGGATGCAATATTGTCTCATGACAGCCTCCCAGGAAGAAGAGAGAGGCAGAGGGAGATGGCCTAGAAGCAGCTCCTTACAGGCCTCCCATGCTCTCCTATCCTAGGATGATTACAAGGAATCTGCCAAGCTCAGATTAACTGTAGGACAAGTATTCATTTGACTACGAGGTTGTACAAACATGTGAAGGTCATCAGGGCACTATGGTGAAGCCATTACCCAGCAATAACCACGAACAAGTCCTGTTTTTATAAAAGTCTTGCACACTCATTGGAGGGAAAGTGATTCAGAGGCACATTTTATAAATTCATGTTTTAAAGAAAAATCCCAGAAAATGGAATCATTGATACAACGTAAATTAAGTTCTCACATTTGGACCAATCAAGTCACACTACGGATATATTTTCCTATTATTTAAAGGGAGCTAAGGGGAATATATATATATCCAGAATCACAAAGTGCTCACTGAGAGGTTCTTGGTCATCAGCACAGTAGAGGAGTCCTAGAAAGAAGATTCAAGAAAAAGATGGTAATTCAGAAGTACAATAAAACAGTAAAGGGTACTTTTCTTATTGTCTCATAGTTTCACTGAGGCCCCAAAACTGGGAACCACTGATAATCAATAACTCATTCACCATCTTCTTGGAGGTACTAGATACATCTCCACAGAACTTGTGAATAAGTAGCCAGATCCAATCCTGTGATTCCAGCCAATTCTACCCTCAATCTATACAAGAGTTCCTAAAACATTTGTTGAACTTAAAAAGACTCAGAAGATCCTTTGAAGAAAATTATTAGTTTTAATAAAAGCTATGGGATTTTCCTCTCTTCCACTGCTTCCCCGGCTCAGCAGCCAAGTCAGTAGGTACCCATAAGAACCATCACAGAGATAGGGTTTGACAATCAGCAGGAGAGACTGTGACCTCACTTTCCAACTGGATAATTATGGTTTTCGAACCTCGTAAGTTCTCCCAGGTCTGGGATAGAGTATGACAGAATTATTCCAAGAGCCTAACTTGAGCCTCTGAAGTTTGGGCACCAAAGAGACTGGAACCTGGTTTTCATCCAGAGAAGTCTGAGGGTGGAAGGCTGGATGTAAAGGACTGCAGTAGAAGCAACCTGCATTTCCCTGCTGCCTGGGCAAGAATGAGTATGTCCCATTAGCCTAGTGCAACTGGAAAGAACCCCGCTAGAGAGGACTGACTGCCTGTTCTGATGAAGAAACCAGAGGTGCACCCCTGGAAGGCAGGAGCTAGGATGTGATAAGAGGTTGACAGGAGAGCGCATCATCCAAAGAAAAAATGAGGAGTGTTCCATGAGAGATCTCTGAAGAGACCAAAGATACCCCAGGAGAAAACAAGCTTGATGTTCCAATAACAGAAGGTATTAACTGATAGCACCAATGGTCCAGTGATTTGAAAACCTTTTTGTTCATAACCCATGGTATGAAATACACTTTACATGGCAATTCCATACACACACACACACACACACACACACACATACACACACACACAGACTCCTGTCTACCTTGAGAGAGAGAGAGGAGAGACTCAAAATTTCACAAAATAAAATTTATCCTTCTTGAATGATATGCATTCTGAAATCTAATTCAGTCTGTGCTCTACAAAGTTATTATATGTCCATAATCAATCAGATTCAACATACAGTGTACAGCTTTCTAGATGCCAGAAGGAGCAAAACTGTTGGAAAAGAGGTGTATCAAGAAGAGTGGAAAAGCAGACCTTTTTACTTGTTGTTAATATGCAGAGCTTGAATTCAGCCTTTGAATTAGACAACAGATTGAAGGTATGGTTTTATATTTGATTGCAATTTTCTCTGTTTCTTCTAACATCCCAACATGCATGGAAAATCTATGCTATCTGCCTCACAGGGATGAGCAGTGTGGACTGACCTAACCTGTTGGAAGACAGCATTTGGAAAATATTGTTTTCTGTTTGCACCCCATTGAGTTAACCCATGCAATAAACTTAGTTTCATAAACGTGGACGGACCTAGAGTCTGTCATACAGAGTGAAGTAAGTCAGAAGGAAAAAAACAAGTATTGTATATTAACGCATATATGTGGAATCTAGAAAAATGGTATAGATGACCCTATTTGCAGGGCAGCAATAGAGCCGCAGACGTAGAGAACGAACATGTGGGCACGCGTGGGGGAAGGCGGGTGGGATGAATTAGGAGACTGGGATTGGCATATATACACTACCATGTGTAAGACAGATAGCTAGTGGGAACCTGCTGTATAGTGCAGGGAGCTCAGCTTGGTGCTCTGTGGTGACCTAGGTGGGTGGGATGGGGAGGGAGGGAGGGAGGTCCAAGAGGGAGGGGATATATGTATACATATAGCTGACTCACTTTGTTGTACAGCACAAACTAACACAACATTGTAAAGCAACTATAACCCAATTAAAAAAAAGAAAAGAAACACAGGCAACCAGAACTAAAAAATAATAATAATAGCTACCCTTTGTTATAGACTGAATGTTTGTGTTCCCCCAAAATTCGTATATTGAAGCCCTAACCCCCAATGTGATAGTATGTGGAGATAAGGGCCTTTGGGAACTGATTAGAGCTAGATTATATCATGAGGGTGGAGCTTTCAGGATGGGATAAATAGCCTTATAAGAAGAGGAGGAGTTTCTCTCTCTCTTTCTCTCTCTCTCTCTCCCCCGCCCTCCCTCCCTGTGTGTGTGTGTGTGTGTGTGTGTGTGTGTGTGTGTGTCTGCATAAATACAGACATAAATGTGAGAGCAGCTGTCTGCAAACCAGGAAGAAGACGCCCACTAGACACTAATTCTGCTGGACCTTGATCTTGAACGTTTCAGCCTCCAGAACTATAAGAAATAGTGTCTGTTGTACATAAGCCATCCAGTCTATAGCATTCTGTTATAGCAGCAGGAACTAAGACACCCATTATAAAGACCTTAATTATTTACCAGTTATTTTCAAAGCTATTACCTCATTTAATCATTATAATACATAGTCATAAGGTAGTTATTAAGAGGATTTTGATGTTTTCAGCTTGCGTGTTTCAGTTTTCTGATCTACTGACCGTTGAAGGACATTACTCAGTGTCTGCCAGTAGAGGTGTTTGTCATAGAACTCAGGAGGAAAAAAAAAGGGGGGACAACACAAATGCCTTAAACTTAAAGGCTAAGAGGAACTTTTTTATGCAGGTGGGCAAGGAAATTTCACTGAGGAAATAGCTTGAGGAGAGCTCCTGTATGTGAAGGCAAGGAACTGAAGGGAAAAATGGTAAGAATATTGCTGGGCGATTATATGTTTTCTCTCACGGAATTCAAGAAACTAATAATGGACTTGAGTTCTTTGGATGTTGCTTTTGTTTGCATGAAGCTTCACCAGCTAAAATGAGGTAGAGCTGGGACATGAGTTCAAGCTAACTTCCAAGCTCATGCTACATCATTTATTTTAGTTTGTAGATACTACTGAGTATCTTCTTCAGAGTTCTGTGTCTGGAATTTATGCATCAAAGAATAAGGCAGCATTGTCAGATTAAGTAGAAAAGAGAATTTGGAATAGATAAAGGATTAAATGAGAAGGAGCAGTGCTCTGGATGGGAATAAATAGTGAGATACATTTTCTAGTAATTTCCTCCCCCTGTGATGATAACAAGGGGAAACTACAGGAAAACTTGTTCACTATTTCTCTCCAATCAAAAAGCAGAGTGATAACAAACAAACATGAATAGAGAGCACTAACAATACGCAAATTGAAATAAGTATTCTAATTTCTGGAAAGAATAGAGACATGTATTATACGACTGTGAGGCTTATAAACTTGTCCTTCCCCATTACTTAAAATTGTATTATACAAATTTATTTAATACCCTGAAGAATTCTGGAGAGTTGTTTTTTGTTTTTTGTTTTTTTTGTAACATTTACTCTACCATGGAAATCACCACTAAGTTTGATAGCATAAACTATAGTAACAGGCAAACTGTTCTTAATAAGAATGTCACAGTATTGCACTGTTTGTTCAGATCTACTTAAGAAATTATTAGTGGCTGGAGCTCTAAGGTTCTTTCTTAAGAGTATTTCATCCTCAGGTAATTTTTTACATTTTTCATGTCACTATGACTAACAAATAGAGCTCTTAACAACACCGATATTTAATACATTTTGTAATTGGTTTCCCATTTTCTCAGAAAAAAATTCAAAGTACTTTCATGCATGTAGCTCTATACCACTACAATAGAACACTGAAGGGAGAAAGAGGAGGAAATCTCTGCAAAATATCTCTGGAATAGTCTGTGAATCCTAACAGAAGAGAAAGAATATGTGTGAATAACATAAAAACTGGTACTGTGAGTCAAACTCATAAAGCCACTTTGATGGCCAGAAGGGCTCTTTCACCTTTTTTTGGTAAAATAAAATGATTTGAGGGAAATTAGTATGACACCTTCAAAACTGCCACTTCACAAGCTTCTATAACTTTTTCTGTGGCTAAGTTTAACTCAGTCACAAGACTAGAACTTTCACCTCTGTTAAAATACAGGTTGAGCCAATGTTGACAACATGTAATAGTCATCACAAAAACTCAAAATGTTAATCAACGTGATAAAATCCCAACAAAAAAGATGTGATTTTAGGGCTCTGAGCAGATAAAGAAAGAGACGAAAAGTCTTTCATGAGCTTTGTTATTGCTGTAAAGAGGTCATCCTTTACTTGTCATTTCTTCTTTAATAGGGCTCCTCCCCATCCCTCCACTACAAACAGAATATATGAAGTTGTTAATTTCAAAACTGTTTGCAGTCATCTAAACTAAGGCAACCAAATTTTCCCTATGACAATCAACAGCCTTCAGATATTTCATATCAAAAGATAGATTAATGGATAAAGATATAGTTTATGTATACAATAGAATATTTCTCAGCCATAAAAAGAATGAAATTTTGCTATTTGCGACAACATAAATGGAGCTGGAGGGTATTATACTACGTGAAATAAGACAGAGAAGGATAAATCCTGTATATTTTCACTTACATGTGGACTTTAAAAAACAAAGCAGACAAATATAACAAAACAAAAGCAGACTCACAGAGAATTAACTAGTGCTTGCCCGAGGGGATAGCAGTGGGAGAGATGGGCAAAACAAGGGGATTAAGAGGGGCAAACTAACAATTATAAAATATATAAGCCACAGAGATGTAATGTACAGCACAGAGAATATAGTCAATAATATTATAAAACTTTGGTGTGATATAAAAACATCAAATCACTATGTTGTATACCTGAAACTAATATAACATTATAAGTCAACTATACTTCAAATGAAAAACAAAGATAAACAGTAAAATGCATTATTCTTTCATTAAGCCCTGAGGGCTTATTTTAAATTATTTTATATGTTATTCTCTCAATTTTTGAATAATTTGATTAAGTTTTAGGAAAGTAATTATTTCTTGAAGTGTCTTGAGATTTTATCAACATTGTGTTTATTAGTATTCATTGTTTTTCATCGTTACCTTTCGTAGGGATGCCTGAGAAACACATGGTATAAAGAATGGAAATATGTCTTTTATGAAATAGTAACAAAAATAAGCCAAATTGAGAAATTCTAGATGTAGAAAGAACTTTAAAGATGATTTGGTCCAATTGCCTCATTTGACAAATGAAGAAGCTGAGGTTCAAAGAATATAAATAAGTTTTCTCACCTAATTCATCCAAGATGTTTAGCAAACTACGCACTGAATTCAGTGGCCTATCACTATTTCACATTGTCTTTCTTTAGGGAGAGATCCTTTTTTTTTTTTTTTTTTTTTTTAAGAAATTCACGTTCTTTTATTTATTTATTTATTTATTTATTTATGACTGTGTTGAGTCTTCGTTTCTGTGCGAGGGCTTTCTCTAGTTGCGGCAAGTGGGGACCACTCTTCATCGCGGTGCGCGGGCCTCTCACCATCGCGGCCTCTCTTGTTGCGGAGCACAGGCTCCAGACGCGCAGGCTCAGTAATTGTGGCTCACGGGCCCAGTTGCTCCGTGGCATGTGGGATCTTCCCAGACCAGGGCTCGAACCCGTGTCCCCTGCATTGGCAGGCAGATTCTCAACCACTGCGCCACCAGGGAAGCCCCGAGGGAGAGATCCTTTTTGAAAGTTTTTTTTTTTTTTTTTTTCCTTTAGTCATTTAATTAATCGTCTGAATAGAGAAGTCTTGGTTGGTTAAATTACAACAGATAACTACCTTTTCAACTGCAAGTTAAATAACTATCTGATTCAAGACCAAATACTATTTTATTAAAGTTGCTTGTCGTACCTGACCTTCTAAAATGACAGATTTTTGTTGTTCCAAATAAAAATTAAAAATTCATGAAAGTGTTTTTGTAAGTAGCTTATTACCTATTAAGGTATAGACATCCTTTAGTATAAAATATGTATAACTGCCTTATAGATTATTAATGGGCTCTCAGAATGTTTAGCATACTAGATGTGTTTTAAAAAAATAAATTGGAATTCTGATCCTAAGTTTTCTTTCAAATCTATTATTTTAATTGTGAGAGAATTTTTTAAAATCATTCATTTCTAAATGATGATTTGCATATACATCCATGTTTTCCATTATTAATCAAATTAGATCAACCAAAATGATTTCATACCAAAGGCAAAAAATATATGCCTTTGTAATCAAGAAAATAATCTTAATTTAGCTCAGCAATTCATGTCAATGATGGTAAATGTGTCATGATTAGTTAGACTATAGTGTAATGCAAATACAATAAACCATTTCTGTACATTAATTCATATTTATTACTGGACATTTTTTTCCATCAATAAAAGAAGAATGTGAACTGTGGCACCCATGACCTAGATAAAAAGATCAAGATGTTAGACCTGTTCCTTGGTGACTAGACAGAGTATTAATGGAAGGATAAAAAAAGTTTTCTAAAAATACAAGAGCAAATATGTGTCTGAAAACATCTAGTCAGAACTTCTTTTAAAACCTTCAAGATGAACCACAGAGAGAAGTTTCTATATGATGGATTTCTTTCTTGCAATAACACAATTCATTCTACAAATATTTATTGAACACATGATCTGTGCCAGGCACTCTTCCCGGTGCTAAGGATATAGTGATGAACAATGTTCCCTGTCTTCATGGATCTTATATCCTGCTGGAAGGAGACAGACAAGATGTTACACGTCAGATGGTGATAAGTACTGAGAAGAAAAAAATCAAAATAAGATGAGACTGGGACTGGGCAAGGGTGCTATTTTAGATATAGACGTCCAGAGAAAAACTCTCTCATTAGGTGGTATTTTGAAGGAATGAACCATTAGAGACATCTGGAGAAAAACATTCTAAGTAAAGGGAATAGCAAGTGCAAAGGCCCTGAGAGGGAATAAGCTTGACCCTACTGGCACTACATCAAGAGGACCATGCTGGAGTAGAGTGATTAAAGAAGAGAATAGCATAGATGAGGTCAAGGAGGAAACTCTGTCAGATTATGGAGGGCCTGAAACCACTCTAAAGACTCGTGCTTTTACTCTGAGTTGGAAAGCAGTGGAGGAGGGGAACTGAGTCCAAAAGTGATGTAAATCTGACTTATATTTTAAGAGATGAACCAGGCTGCTGTGTGGAGAATAGTCTGTAGAGGGCAAGAATAAAGCAGTGACCAGTTAGGAAGCTGATGCAATAATCCAGGCAAGAGGAGATGCTGCTGGGCCACAGGGGTAGCAGTGGTGGTATGAGAAGTGGTGGGAGTCCGATATATTTGGAAAGAAAACAAGCTTTGCTACTGGTAGCAATTTGCTATTTGAAAGGTAGAATAATGGCTTCCCAAAGCATCCATGTCTAATCTGTGAATATGTTAGATTATGTGGCCAAGAGGAATTAAGGTTGCAGATGGAATTAAGGTTGCTAATAACTGACCTCAAAATAAGGAGATGATCCTGGACTATCCAGGTGGGCCCAAGGTAATCATAAATGTCCTTAAAAGTGAAAGAGGGAGGTAGAAGAGTGAGTCAGAGGAAGATGTGACTACTGAAGAAAGCAATAGAGAGATACAGCGTTGCTGGCTTTAAAGATAAAGGAAGGGCGCCATATGCCAAGGTAAGGGGCAGCCTCTAGAAGCTGGAGAGGACAAGGAAACATATTTTCCTCTAGAGCCTCCAGAAAAGAATGCAGTCTAGTTTAATCTTGATGAATCTACAGCCAGTGAGACCCATGTCAGGCTTTAAACTTACAGAACTTTGTAAGATAACAAATTTGTGTTGCTTAAGCAAGTTTGTAGTGATATGTTTCAACAGCAGTAAAAAATTAATATAGATTAATACGGGGTATTAGAGAAAGAGAAGAGTCAAGGGTCACTAGAGGTTTAATATAATTTGAATATTATAACTTTGGCTAATAAAGTGTTGATTCATTATTGGCATAGCGAAATATGTTTTTTGTAGCTTTTGAAAATCTCAGTAAGTACCTTTACAAATGAAGGCTTCTAATGCAAATGTTGGTGCCTATCAGTGACCTGATCATCCCTACTTCATTTTTCATTTTCAGAATATAAACACTAACTTTTATTGAATTTGATCCTTTAATACAAAGCACTGAAGTGTGATTGTAAAGCACTGAAAATATTTTTTAAATTAACATAGTAGTACTTAAAAATGAGCATTGTCCTTCTAGATTGTCAGCTTACAAAGCTAACCCCTAATAGCAATTTGGTGCCATGGCAAAACAGGTTTGAATCTATTTCTTTAGCATTGCCTCCAGAGTCTGTTTACAAATCCTGCAAGCAAAGCGCATTATAAATTTACAAAACCACCTATTTTTTTTTCCTGAAAATAATCTAGCTAAATGTATCGCTCAGTTAACGATAGTTTTTATTTATATCCTCCCTATCACAAGGAAACCAACTGAGGCAGTATGACTCACCTTCTTTATTCATTCAACAGATAGTTATATTTTTATACTTGGTTCTCTTGACCTGTAAGAAAAGCACTTTTGTCTGAGGGCCATAACACAAGCTGGGTTATTCCCTTAGCAATAAGTTCCAAGGCAACCAACCAACTTGGGAAGCCAGATATTCACCCAATTTTGGGGACTCAAGAAGACAAAGATATGACAGTTGTCACTCCTAGAGATCTGAGCGTTATGTCCGAGAAACTGTCGATACTTGAGAGATGCGTCAGGATCAAGACCCGGAAAAACCAGTAAGAACAAGATCAAAAATAGGATGTAAGCCTTAAGTGAGAGATGTAGTTTATGTTGAAACCTTGATCCTAGAGGCAGCGATTGGTGAAATAGAATGAATCTGTTTATGGTAAGGAAAGCGTCAGTCCTCTGGACTTATAATTGGGGCCATAGTGGTGCTACACTTAGTGACCACTGAGCATCTGGGGCTTAAATCTGACACACTTGGCCCACTGTTTTTTTGGCAACTAAAGAAACAGGGGTCAATAAGATACACAGAAAACGGGTGGCTCTAGAATCTCAAATTCAGGACAATGACTTCATCCAAAGCCAATCAGATTAAGTGGAGGGGGCAGATCAAGTGAAGGGGGCAAGGGAGTTAAGGAGAAGCCGATTGTGTTTCTTGCTGCTTCTGAGGTTGATTCAAAAGTTATGTGTGTCATATATACACTAATATGTACAAAATAGATAACTAATAAGAACCTGCTGTATAAAAAATAAATAAAATAAAATTAAAAAAAAAAAAGTTATGTGTGTCTACATGGAGCCGTGTAGGAAAATGGGAGGATATAAAAACACGATAAAGGGTCGAAATAGAAAAGTGTTGGCTGGGTGGAGTTCAAGGAAGCTTAATTCTAAAAGATGAAAGGAGTAAAGAGTTTAAAGGGAAAAGTGTGAATTCCCAAAGGCTTCTGACGTTTTTCCTCCTATGCAAAACTGAAACCCTCACCATCTGTCTCACTCCAACAGGAGTTTTTAAGTTGTATATCTGTCCACCGTATCTCTTCTCCATTGTTAACCGCACTCAGACAAGGAGTTTACTTTCTAAACTTGCTAAATGAATCTCCTGATACACTTTCAAAGAAACGTGCAACCTAGCAATACTTCAGAGGTGTCTCTTTTTCAGATGTACATTAAGCCTTGCCTTGGGGGTTACTAATTTTCACTAGAACTGGTCACATCTAAAAGAGGAGCTTATCTCAAAAAATTAAGGAAATTTCCAGAATATCATAAACAATTCCTCCGACTCTAAGCACCAGTGCTGCAGATTTCCTGCAACTGCTGCTCATCTCAGCAACCAGCACAAATAGATAATGTTGCTGCCACCCAGAGTGGGGACTAGGATGAAAAGACAGAGTCTCTGGCACTTAGGCACAAAATTTAATAAGGTCCCAAATAATTGAGTAATCAAGATAAATTATATCAAGTGCAATGTATTTTAAAAGCTAAGTTGACACAAAAATTATATTGAGCAAATTATCAAATTGATGAAGTAAAATATCAAAATTTTAAATTAATTTAAAATTTTAGTTCTTTAATGCTTTTTTTGTTTCTTTGATGAAGGACTATTTGGCTTAAGAAGTGAGAATGTACTCTGTGAATGCACTGATACATTCCCTGGCAATAAAAACATTGGATTTAACTTATTGATTGTTCTTTGTATAAATATGAGAATGTTAACTGCTAAACGTTGCTTCCAATGAAGCTATGAAATCAGTTAATTAATAAGCCACTAAATGCCTGATAATTTTTATTTCATTTAACTCTCACTTTTACTTATCTTTTACTTTTCACTTATCTATACAAAAACATTTTGAATATTTATGTGAGATGTTTCATCACTAAGTTATCACCAAGTTTTTTTATATGTATTTCTCAAGATACACTAGATATAGAACTATATGAATTTTTAAAGAAAGCTCTAGAGATAAAAACAACTTTTATACATTAATGAAAATGATGTATGTAGCTCAGCTGTTAGACATTCACCACTTACATGTAACCTGTCTGTGTCTACTTGACTCCAAACTTGACCCAAATACCCAACCCTAACAGCAGGTTTTTGATAAAAGCCAAACACAAAGCGTGTCGCTTACTGAACATGGGCTGGATTGCGTGATGGGTCACTATGCTCGGTGCATAACATGTCACAATCACGAGGCAGCTGTGGATGCCCAGCCTTTCCTTCCAGCCCATCATCACATCACATCTCTCCCTTGGCCTTTTCTGCTAGAGAAGGGGACTCGGCTCCTGTCCTCTCCCCTCTCCTACCTTCCTCCGAAGGAAAGCCCAGCTCCAGCATGAGTTGCCTTCTATTTCACAGCTGACTGGCAAAGTATGTTTGTTTTTTGGTTTTTTTTTAACATCTTTATTGGAGTATAATTGCTTTACAATGGTGTGATAGTTTCTGCTTTATAACAAAGTGAATCAGTTATACATATACATATATCCCCATATCTCTTCCCTCTTGTGTCTCCCTCCCTCCCACCCTCCCTATCCCACCCCTCTAGGTGGTCACAAAGCACCGAGCTGATCTCCCTGTGCTATGCAGCTGCTTCCCACTAGCTATCTATTTTACATTTGGTAGTGTATATATGTCCATGCCACTCTCTAACTTTGTCCCAGCTTACCCTTCCCCCTCCCCATATCCTCAAGTCCATTCTCTAGTAGGTCTGTGTCTTTATTCCTGTCTTGCCCCTAGGTTCTTTATGACCTTTTTTTTTTTTCTCTTTTTTTTAGGTTCCATATATATGTGTTAGCATACGGTATTTGTTTTTCTCTTTCTGACTTACTTCACTCTGTATGACATATTCTTTAAAAGTTTACCTCCAGCCTTTTCCTTTTATAGAGAAGGCCTCTCTCCTCTAAGAGATGTGAATGCACCCTACTCTTCTCCTCTGCCTTTCAGTGAATCTGTAATTGTATTTAAAGAATGTCTCCCTGGCTCCCAAGTCACCTGAATGGATGAAAGGTTTTCTCTCTCTACATGGGACACATCTCCCAACCCAGGCAGATTGTTCTCTTTGCCTCTACTCCCTTCCCCTGTGTCAGCTTCTATCTCCAGTGGTTCTTGCCTAGGAAGCTTCATAAGCATCCAGAAAAGAAGCCACATCTGTAGCCTGAGTTGTTTGCCTTACTTCCTCCCCTCTTAGGACAAAGACTCATCCCTGTATATACACACCATCTCTTTCAGCAGCCTATTCCAGGTGTCCTATATTCTAAAAGAGGATCTTTTACTAAGATGGTTTTCTTTCATGTGCTAAAATTGCTCCTCACTGCAGCCCACCTCTCAGTTTCTGACAATTTTTATTTTTTCTTATTTATTTATTTTTTGGCTGCGCCATGCAGCATGCAGGATCTTAGTTCCCCAGCCAGGGATGGAACCCACGCCCCTTGCAGTGGAGGCATGGAGTCTTAACCACTGTACCACCAGGGAAGCCCCCCACCCCCGACAATTTTTATACATCAATGAAAATGCAAAGTCAGGGTTGTCCTTATGAGTGCACTCTCTCTCAACAGCCCCACTATTATTTCAACCCTCCTCTTTTCTACTTAATTTTAGGAACTCCTTTATGTTTTCTGAATCCACCCTCAAATTCAACTTGGAACCCCAAGGTGCTAAGGCCTGGGTGGATGGATGCAGCTGCTCTGTTTGTGCTAATCATTAGCCAATTGTGCTACCTGGGAGCTAGACTACTGTCATAGTCACTGGCAAGACCCCTGGGTATCTTTTGAGGAACTTGCCTGCCAGGGGTGGATGACCTGCTCACTCCCATTCCCTGAGACTCTGCTGTCTGTCATTAGACTCAGCATAACCATACCGACATCAGGGTCAGCTCCCTCAATCTGAACTGTGCCTTCAGTCCTTCAGTTGCAGGTCAATCCCACTACTCCAGCTTTGTTTCCTTAGGAGACCTGCCTCTCCATTTCTTGTCTCTAATTCAACTAGCAGTGAGAAATTGAAGGACCTTATGGCATTTCCTGGAGCCTGCAGTTCTCTTCATTGTAAACAGCTGCTGCAGCAACTTGCACTAACTGGACATAATTGTTGACACTGCGCTCCACGGCGCCTCTGTGCAAAAGTCCCTCAAGTCTTGACATATATGTTAAGGTACTTTCAGTGATGTGTGTTCACAAGCTTCACATATAAGTCTCAGCATCTGCCTGCATTCTTGAGTAACTTTTTGACTGATGTCAGGCATTCTGCTGTAGAAAAGGAGGCATTTTTTGTTTATCCATACTTTTGAAAGCATATATAATTCTTAGTGCCAGACTCTACACACTTTCTATTAATCTCTGCTGCATCTATACCTCAGAGTTTTCACACCCCACTAACATTTCAATGGTGTGTTCCAACCACAATTCAAAACCTTTCTCTAAAGGTCCTGACATTGGACTCCTTCCCTTCCCCTCCCCACCCCCACCCAAGTCTCTAGACCCTGCGTAGTATAAGCTCCCTACCAAGAGCTGGAATAATGGCCCTGATACAGTTTTCAATAGCAGTCCGGTCACAGATAATAAAGCTGATTGGGTCTCTTAATTAGCCCATGTATATGTGCCATACACCCAACGTCTTCTTCCGTGATGCATTCCAGTTTTCTGGAAAATGATGCCAAGGTTGGTTTAAACACAAATGTACAGCTGGGTACTTCATGAAGGAGTTTCTTTGATGTATTCTAATAAGCTCACAAAGCACTGGGCATGTGAGACGCTCCAGGTGAAATATTCACTATTCAATCATACATTGTTCCAAAGACTTTCCACAGCATCCCTCTGACTTCCAGTTTCTGAAAAGACCAGCACTGCTCCTAGTAAATCAATCTCTACTGCCTGCACCATTAGCCATGGGGAGCAGGCACTACAGGCTCTATTAAGAGTGACGTTTTAATCTGATAGGCTTTGAGATGACCTCCGTAGATAAAGTATCTCAGAAAATTCTCCAAGGCCCAGGTGTCAGATATACCCCTTGAAGGTTCAGGTTATCTATTTCTTCCTCAAACCACCCTGATTTAAAACAGCTAGTCCTTCAGTTTCCAGAGAATATCCAGTCACATCGCACTTATTGAAATCCCTTTTGCTTTAGCCCTACTCAGGTTTTGTGGAGACATGTCATTGATCTTCATTTTATTCCTTAGCTCAATTCACTAAGCCTCTTCCTTAACCTTAACCTTAACCTTAATCTTACCCACATGCAGATGCTGAGCAGGCAGTTTGCTACATGTGCCTAAAATTTGGGGACGCCATTTGAACCTGAGATATACATTTGGAGTTCTGAGAGTTTATAGTGTAGAGAAAATTTTGAAGCCTGAGCTCTGGAGCATTCCAAAGTTTAGAGGTTAGGGAGGTGAGGAGGAACCAACAAAAGCAACAAGGAAAGAACAGTCAGTAAGAAGAAACCAGGAGCATGTTAAAGCCAAGGAAAGAGAATGTGTAAAGGACACTGTGCTAAATGATGCCAATAGCCCAAACAAGGTGAAGAATGAGAATGAACCTTTGTGTTGGATGGTAGGATAGTACGTCACTGGTTATCTTGAGAAGAATAACTTTAATAGAGAGGAACGAAGGCCTGGTGGAGGTAAGTTCAAGAGAGAACAGGAAGAGAGAAGCTGGAGGCTGTGAGTATAGAGAATACTTTTGAAGAGTTTTGCTGCAAAGAGGAGCAGAGATAGAGGGGATAAAAGCCAGCAGAGTAAGTAGGATCAATATAAGGTATTTTTTAAAGTTGAGGAAAAATAACACGATTTGTATGCTTATGGGGAGAAAATAAGAAGATACAGGGAAAAGAGGCAAGATTTTCTAAAATATTGATCTTCAAAAGGCAAGAGGGCATGGGTAAGTGCACCAGTGAAAAAGCTGACCTTTGCCAGGAGCAGAGAAGCTTCACTCACAGTAATAAAAACAAGAGGCCCAGTATATGGGCCGAGATGACCATATGAGTAAATTTGGTGTTGGGTTCCAGTGATAATTCTCTTCTGATGACTTCTTTATTCTCAGTAAAATAGGAAGCAAAAGCAAGATCATAAGCTGAGAGTGAGTGTGGGGATAGGAGATTAGACATTTAAGAAAAGTGAAGTTATGAAATAATTATCTAAGAGAGTAGAAGGGTTAATGGACTAGGAATATATATATATATATAGTCTGATGGCCAGACAATACGAAGGGCTCACTTGAGATTAGTAGTCATGAACTTAAAGTGAGATAACTATGGAGTCATCTAGCTTTGTTCAGTTGTGTAGATTCAGCCATAAATTAAGGGGAGAATTCAATTGAATTAGGTTTGTACTTTAACCAAAAAGGGCGTAAAAAAATAGAAAGGAACCAAAAAGTTGGATCCATATGCAATAGAGTGACAATAATGATTGATGAGGAAATTTAAGCAGACTAAAGAAAGGAGTGAAGATGTAAGGCAGGTAAGAGAAAGGATGAAGTGGTAGAATCAATGGATTAAAGGTCCTGGTGAGCATTATGGTTTCTGGATTTGGGATACAAAAAGAAATGAGCCAGACCAAAAAAAGAAAAAAAGAAAAAAAGAAAAAAAAATGTCTATTGTAAAAGAAGAGAAAGAATGATGTTTGAAATTGAGATTAAGAAGAATGTGTAGGTTTTGGTAATAACAAGGTCTAAATTATAACACTGGGAAAGATGAGCAAGAGAGAGTATAGGCCAAGGTCACTGAAGATAAGAAGATCAAGGAGCTAAGTAAGTAGCCACATCATTAAAGGATCATTTATATAGATATTGAAATTACCAAGAATTATGAATCTTGTAGGAGAAGTTTGCCAGGAGCAAAATCCTTCAAGACTTCAGAAAAATGACTTAAGCATTTACAGGAAAACCATTCTTTCTCTCTGGCATCTGCTAACATGTATGGACAATTTTCTCGTCATTTTAGATATAATGACAAAAGGCAACAAGTAAACTCATTCAGAGCAGGATGAATTGAATATTGTTATTGTTGGCTGCCTATCCAGCATGTGTTTATCCCATTCTCCTTCCTTTGTGAACTCTGACTTTGTTCTGATATCCACACCTTCTTACTGAAATTATGTGCCAAAAGGACTATTGTCATTAGCTCTCATCCTCAGATGATGCCTGATTATATTAAGGATAATTGCATCATCCTTAGCAGTGATTGGTTAAGGAGTGACATGTGACCTGATTTGTACCAATGAAATACAAAGGTTTCCCCAGAGCCTCTGACTCAGTTCCTCCTAGAATTTTTTTTCCCCTGGAAGAACTTTCAGAAACAACAATATCTTTCATCTTCCAGCTGTTATCATGTATGGATGTGAAGCCTGTACTCCTTTGCTATCAGTCTGAGAATAAAGCAAAACAGGAAGAAGGAAGAAGTCAAATAACCACAGATTGATTGTGTTTACCCTGAACCAATCCTACCTCAGGACTTCCATTTATATGAGTCAATACACTTCCTTATTGCTTAAGGATGAGCCCTTTTGATGAGAGTTTTCTTTCACTTGGGTAAAATAGGATGCTCAATTTATGCAAAGAAGATACAAAATGTTGGTGATTTTTTTTTATTAAAGATATAGAAATTAAAATGGAAGCATTGAGAAATCACACCTTTATGGAGTAAGACAGATTTTTCATGGATATAAAATTACTGGTCATCATCATTCTCCAGATGACCCGCAGGTGTCATATGTACCTTATTTTAGGGAAGTAAAGAGACTTTTTTAATATAAATTAAGTTGAGAACATTTTATTGCCAAAGATATGAAAGAATAATAATAAAAACTAACATTTTGGACTGCCTATAATGGGAATAGATTGATTGGGGGCATGAGGGTAATTGGAGGTTGGTACTGATGATCAAAAAGGTGTCAGAGAATATGAAGCAGTTTCAAGCATACATAATAATCTCACACCAAAGAAAGTAGTTCCAATAACAAGAAAAATTATTACTATGATATTTAAATGACTAAAACTTGTTCCTTTAAAAAAATTTAAAAATCAGTTGAAAATAGACTTTTGGCCATGTAGTTCTTGAAGTATTAAGAAAAACTGAAGACACAGTGTCCTAATATAAGATTTTTTTTTTAGTATCTGTGCAAATTTTTCCTCATTTTTTTTATTATTATTATTTTTTAATCAGTCATCAATTTTATACACATCAGTGTATACATGTCAATCCCAATCCCTAATATAAGATTATGATGGTCAGGATTCTGCCACTATACCTAAGCAACTGTAAAATTAAGGTAGAAAAGCAGTCATATTGAATAGGAAATGAAACATGACAACAATAGAGCTAAAATACACATACTCAATTAAGATGTATATAAAGGGGAAATAATGCTTGGGAAATAAAACAGATTTTTTTTGTATAACTAAGGAAGCATATAGATTATTGGACTACTGTTATCAGTTATTTCTTGCAAATGCAGTGAGATTAATCATCTCTACATATTGCCATGAGATTGGCAATGTCCCTTCCTACAGATGTCAGATATGCCAGTCAATTATTAACAGGTAAAGTTTATTGCAGAAGTTTTAGGTAGCATTGCTAGGTTTTGCATCTTTTTCTTTTGCTCTACCACAAGGACAGTGCAAATAATAATCCCCAAAAGGGGCTTATTCTTCAGTCTGGATCCTAGAATGAAGACAACGTATAGACTAAAGTCAAAGATAACCAAGAGCAGACACATAAATGAGAAATAAGCCTTCTTTACTGAAGCCAAAGAGCTTTGTGGTTGTTTGTTATTGCAGCATAACCTTGTACACACTGACTAACACACAGCATTCAAACAACATGTATACCTATGGGGTCTAAGCAAGAGATTTTAACTCATTTAAGGAAAATCCATGTAAGGGTCAAATAAGAGACACATATATAAAAGACCTGGCATTGTGTATATAATCATAGATTAAAGCACATTGAAGATAAAATTAGATTTATATTAATAGTCAAAAATAAAAGTTTATTTTCCTCTGCCCCCACCTGCTCTTCATCTTCTTGCTCTTCATGCACAGATTCCTTCCAGATGTTTCCAGAAATACCTTTGGGATATATCAAGACAAATGTAAGATCAGTCTTCTTGGTTATCTTGCAGCACTGCCATTTTCCTCCTTTCTGGCTCAGCTTGCTGCACAGATGTCTTCTGTGTCTGCCAACATGAGAAAGATTATTTCCATAGCTAGTGCACACCAGGGGCACTGTCATATTGCTGTTGATACCTCCTGGAGTTTGCGCTGAGGCTTCTGATGCCAGATAGCCAGGGAGCTGACGTCTGCAAAACAGCATGTTCTATGTCCCTGCTAAAATGTCGACTGTTAACTAAACTTTTATCACCAATTCTGTTGAGTGCTTATGCTATCAGGTTCCACCAATTCTGTTGAGTGCTTATGCTATCAGGTTCCTCAGAAATTTTAGTAAACAACTCATTTACTTTAGCATTTTCTCTCTCTCTCTGTCACTCTCCCTCTCCCTATTTTGCTTTGATTCACGGTACTGGGTCAGATGACTTTTAATTAATTCCACTTTGTATTCAAAGTGGTCCCTTCTCTCCCTTGCAAGCATATTGCCTTTGAACCCAACTTTGCACTGGAGCAAGATCTTTCCCAGGTGGGTCCACAGTCCCCCATATACCTAGATCCCTACCCTAACAGCCCTCCAGTGGACATGCCCTGACATTCATTCAGCAGATGTGTGTTGAAGGCCCACTTTGTACTGGGCTCGATGTTAGGTACTAGAGATGCAATGATGAATGAGAACACACAGTCTCGGTGCAGCAGAAGCTTAACGTCTGTGACTGAAACTAAGAAGGAAATAGAAAATATTTACAGGACTGACTCCAATGTACCACAGGAACCTAATGAGGGAAAATAACTGAGTATTAGTGATCAGAGAAGACTTTCCTGAAGAAAAGCATGTCTAATCTACAACTCAAGGCATGAGAGGAATTCCACTATCAGGAATAAAAGCAGGGGAAGACGAGATGGCAGTATTTTCCAAGACCCAGAACTGCAAAAAAAGTGTGACTAGTTTGAAGAACTGAAAGTCAGACAACATGGAGGGCTCCATGAAGAGCATAATTTCTTTGAGGGCAGAAGAGTGTCACTGGATCCTCAATGCCTGGTAGTTATTGTTAAAACATAGTAATTATTCAGTGACAATGCATGATTCCAGATTGTGAGGGTCAGAAAGACTAACAAGATATATGGCTGAAAAGGTAACAAGAACATGAGTGTCCTCGTAAGCCTGTGTTTTAGATCAGAGAACAGTTGATAACAATTGAAAAATTTTAATGAGTGAGGAATGATGTAATTGCATTTGTACTCCACTGCAGTGTTAGAATGGTTTAGACTGATGGCTAAGAGTAAAGAAAAGAGTTCTGCTGAGGAGGTCATTGTAGTCATCAGCTAATTTGGGTAATAACTAATATTTATGGTATGTTTATTATGAGCCTAACTCTATTCTAAATGTTTTACTTGCATTATCTCACATAATCTTGTTAAAAATTCAGTGAGGTAGGTAACCTACTCAAGGTCACATCCCTAATAAGTAGGGAAGAAGCAGAACCAGGATTCAAAACCAGTCGGTCTCTTCAGATCCCATACTCTTAATCTCTTTCTTATAGTCTACATCACAAGAAAAATGATAGTGATTTATTTAAAAAAGAAAAAAAAAAGTATGGTATTGGTGTAGAAAAGTTTCCTAGAAAGGCAGATATTAAGGAGGGAAAATTAACAAGAGTTGGGAACAGGATTAGAGGGCTGCTATGTGGATAAGGAAGATGGACTCAAGGATGATATTCAAGTTTCTAGCTTGTGCAAGGGAGAAAGTACACAGTGAGGATTTTGAGGATGGGGATAAATTGTCATAAGACGTTATATTTGTAAGTGCTTGGGAGATATCAAATAGAGATATTGACTAGGTAGCTGTAGCTGTTGGTGTGGATGGCAATTTGGAATGGAGATCTAGAATTCAGTTTTCAAATTAAGATGGTCCTTAGAAGCAAGTAAGGGGCACCCATTCAAAGACTATATGTACTGAGAGAAACGGACAAAGAATGGAATCTTGATTATGTGAAAATTAAAGGGACATTGAAAGGGAGAATGTTTCGTAAACAAAAAAAGGTAAGAGTAAATAAAAAGATGAGTTAATCCAGGAGAGTGTGAATCAAGTGTCTCAAGACTGAGGGAGAAGAGATACAGACACAAAGACCTGATTGCCCCATACAGAAGTTGCAGGAAGTCACAAAACGGTGAGAACACTTAAATGGCAATTTTGACAAATTATTGGATGCTCCCTATGGACTAACAGGAGATTGAGAAGTTTCTGGATTCACAGACTTAGAGTGCTCCAGGAACCCCGATGGGTTCTCACAGTGAGGTTGCAAGAGAGATTCCCTCAGGGCTCTGGCTGAGGGGGTGGGGTGGAGGAGAAGGAGGGGTAACCATTGTGACGCTCCTTGGTTCTTCTCCATAGCAAAGGCTTACTCTCCAAGGGAAGAACTTCTCCTGAGTTTAGGAAGTATATTCTTCCCCCTCCAGCCTTCCTGTCTCACTTAGGGTGGAAAAGCACCTAGTCAACAAGGAAATAGGATGGAATACAAGCTACATCCCTGGAGGAGAGACAGAAACTCTAGTGAAGTCTATAGTCAGGATGGCCTTAACATTCCCCTCAGCTTGATCAAACGTTAGACAGGCTTCTTCCTGACTCCAGGCCTCTGACTTCCCTTTTCTTATAGCATTTACTTTACAAGATGTGTAATTATAAATTCTTTCCCTGTTTCTTTAGGATGTAAGTCTTTTTGCAAGTCTTTTGCCAGTGCTTTCTCAAGGACCTGGGAGCAATCCCTTTGAAATATAATCATCAAGGAAGATAGTGCCCCAATATCCCAGTTTCTCCGGGAAGGTAGGCGCCTAACTTTGGTGCTCCAAGCTATGCAACTACCTCCTGTCATGGAGATAGGAGAAAGTTTAGGATAGGAGCGAGCACAAGCCAATCGAAAATCAGATGGCCTAAGATGCACCCACGCCAGCTCTTTAAAAACTTTCCCATCCTTTGTTAGAGTGAAACTGAGTATCCAGAGTTGACCTGTGCTCTCTCCCCTATTACTGGATTAACGGCAATGGTATCAGAATAAAATAAGTTTCTATTTGGAAACAAAAGACAGGAATAGCTAACAGTGTCAAATACTACAGAGATGTCAACTAAAATAGTCTGAAACTTGCCAGTGGACTTTAACACCAAGGAGGTAACTTAGGACTGTGAAAAGAAAAATTTTGGGTAGAATCCTCCTGAGAGTGAGAAATTTCCAACCTATACTGGACACTCCAAGAAAGTTTGACTTTCAAACAAAATGCAAGGAAAGAATAAGAAATGTCCAGTTTAAAAATCAGAGAGTTTGTACTTAAATGACTTTTCTGTTTCAAGCAGCAAAAATCAACTTCAGCTATCTGAAAAGCAAAATGGGAACTTGTAAAAAAGCCCGAAGTGTCTCAATGTGATGCAGAAATGCTGTAAGACCTCTAGAAGGGTGTGGTAGGTAGCCTGTGAACGGGCCCCCGATGATGCCTGCCTGTCAGTATTCACGCTCTTTTAAATCTTCTCCTCTCAAGTGTAGGCTGGACCTAGTGACTCACTTCTAATGAATAAAATATGACGGAAGTGATACAGTGTCATTCCCAATATTAGATTACAGAAGTACGTGACTTTTATCTTGATCACTCTCTCTCCCAGCTTTTACTCTGAGGGATAGAAGTAACTAAGTTTGGTGTGTGGAGGGTTAGATAATTTGTCTCTTTAGTTTCACAGATCTAAAGATAAAAGGAACTGTACCCAAGGAGCTATACTTAAGAAACTATATCTGAGGATCTTCATTTGTACCCGAAGCTGATTTATATAAAGTGCTTCTGGGCTTTGAGCTGAGAAGATGAGACTTTGGAGGACCTTAGGAGAGACCGAGTGTCTTCTGAATATGGCAGGGGCGTGAATCATTGGAAGCTCGAGGGTAGACTATGGTAGGCAGCCACTGAAATAACCCTCACTCATCTCACATCCTTTTATTCATACCCTTGGGTAATCTCCCTCTTCACAAATGTGAACTGGTGCTAGTACCCTTTTCTAATGATTAAAATTCAGCAAAAGTGATGGGATATAAATTTCAAGGTTAGATCATGAAAAGACCATGACTTTTGCCTGGTTTGCTCTCTCTCTCTTTCACTCTCCCTCCAAGCCCTAACTCTGGAAAAGCAGCTTCACAGAAAGCAAGTGACCCTATGGAGAGGTTCATGTGGCAAGGAAAGGACCGGCTAACATCCAGAGAGGACCTTAGGTCTGTGAATGGCCAGATGAGTGACTGTGGAAGTGGATGTTCTCCCAGTCAAGGCTTGAGATGGCTATAACCACAGACAATACCTGGATTGCAGCTTTTTGACTGACCCTAAGAGGCACCCAGTTAAGTCTTATTTGGATTCAGAATCCCCCCAAAAATATAAGATAACAAATGTTTCATTTATCATTGGGGTAATTTATTACACTACAATAAGTAACTAATATAAAGAAATAATAACCAGGGAGGTTAACTCTCCCCAAACATCCTCTCCATCTCCCTTCTCTGCTTTTCTGTACTTCTCTCACTGAGAGCATCATGGTAGAAAACACAGATTCTCTTAGGGCCCAAATTCCTGGGCAACTAACTGACCACACTTCAGCCCGTTGTTCCTAGTAATATCACCTATGGTCAAAGGGGCAAGGTCACGCTATTCAGCCACCACAGCCAACATTGCTCGTGCATGAGGGGTAGACCAGTTAAGTGAGGTCCTGAAAAGCTAAGCACATACAACTTGAGCATAGATGTTAAAAGAGGCTCTATTTTGAGTTTCTTAAGGGCATGTTTTTCAATTGACATGACAAACATCTCCAAATATACATTATGTTGAACTTTTTTATATTTCCCCACTCTGGCGATTTCTATCATGAATTTTAAGTCATGTTGGATCATTCAACTATGTAGTTTTTTTAAAATGCTTTTTACATGCCTGGGAAAACTCTTTCTTGAGGTCAGAAATTATTGTCACTTTCTAAAATATTTAATACAAAGAAATACCAACCACTCTTGATCTGAGTTTCAGAGCCAAATATTCCTTAGGTAGTTTAGGTGAAAATAAGAGTAAAATTAAGGAGGGAGATGTGGCCTCCACCCAACAGGTAAGAGATTTGAAATCATCACTTTGAATAACTCAAGGTAATAATTGGGAAGCTAACATACCTATTAAACCATTTATTTGTAATTATTTTAAAACATAAAAAAAAAATGAAAAACATTGCTAGGTAATTAAATAAAAATGCACATAGGTTTAAAAGGATAAAAATTGCCCAACAGGCTAATTTTAAACTTGGTCCTGTTAAAGTATTAAACAATCTAGGGTACTAAATATAACCAAAATAATTGACAGCATAAAAATGTGAGTGAAGGCAGAAAAGGGAAAGATTTGATTGAAGTATAACCTTGGTTCTAAAAGATTTGTGATGTGGTACAAAAAAATGCAGGTACAGTAAAACTAAAAATGTGTGTCTAAAGGAAAAAATAAAAGAAAGGCGATTTTAAAGGTTAAAGGGAGAATAAGAAAAATCAAAATGTTAAGAATAATTTTGTAAACTTTAAACTGCAATTTCTTCATTCACTCATGTGTCACACATTTAGTCATTCATTCATCAGGTATATATTAAGTCCTATTTTATGCCAGACCTTCTGATAAATTCTGAGAAAAACAGATGCTATATTTGCCCTCTTGGGAGTACTGTGAAAAAAAAATTTTTTTTTCTTAAAACAATTATCTAGATTCTGAAAATATGCCAAGCCAGAGTGAAAGAAGGAAAATGAAATTCTAGGCAATACATTTTGTAAATGTTGAAACATGTCTGGAAATCAAGAGTACTTTTCTCTTGCTGTATCATTGATGGCAAGATTTTTAGCACAGAGTAGATTAGGCAGTGTGAATACCATCACTATTATTGAGTTATTTTTAGGAACTTAGTATGCAGAAAATGCTGCAGCTTATACTTAGATACCTTGGGGATGCTCTAGTGTTTAATAACCTAATTGAGCTGACTGAGTCCTATTTAAAGACAGCAGACAAAGCACAATATGCAACTTCACATTCACAGACAGATTTTTAACCCACTCTCTACTTAAAAGATTTCCTATTTGTTTTTAACATAAGAAGCACAAACACACACACACAGAAAATGTAAAAGATCGAAGTGGTTAGCTTTTTTTGCAATAAGTTATGCTATTCTGCTTCCTTCCTATTTGGGATCCAGTTTTTAAGACTTTCAAAGACTCATAAGAACAAAGAAGGTGTACATTTTCTTTGCATGAACCAAGCAAGCAATTGAAAAGCAAAAATGTAAGCCATGTCCTCCCAGTCACTAACACTAAATCTAAGTGGAGGTTGTTAGTGTTAGATGCTTGTGCCACTCACTTATTTATATATTCTGTAAATAGTTATCGCTGACTTAGTATATGTTAGATGTTAAAGATATGGCCACATGGAGATGTCAAGACAAAGCCTTTGTCTTTACAGAGTTTACAGTCTAACAGAAGAAACGGACACGTGTATGCCTGTGCGCACACACACACACACGTGCACACAAACTAACATATGGTTCAGTTAGTGCTAACTGCTTTGAAGACAAATAAAACAAGATAAAGGGATAGATAGTAACAGAGGGCAGAGTAAGGTGGCTATAATAGAGACGTTATAATGGAAGATCTCTCTGAGAAGATGGTCTTTGAAGAGAATCTGCTTAAGATGAGGGGAAAACTATACAAACATTAAGGGAAAGAAAATTCTAGGATGAGAGAGCTGCTTGTGCACAGACTGTAACAAAAACAGTCTTGGCATAATCCTAGAATTGTAAGAAAGACAGAGGTGTATAAGAAAGGGAGGAAGAAGGTCAGAGAAGGAACATATAACACAATATACACAGGTTTAACACAGTTAATACAAAATTTTGTAGGCCATTGAGAGGGCTTTAGATTTTATTGTTAGCACAATAAAAAGCCATTGAGCATGACATGGTCATCTGCATTACTGTCTCATGGCAGCTTTTCCAGTTCAACTTTCCTGAAACTGAACTCATTATCTTTCCCATCCTTTTCCCCCAAAGTGTTTATTCCTCCTAATCCCTCTATGACATTTAAAAATCAAGATTCTGTCCTTCCTGCACATATGAAATATTATGATCACTACTGATTCCTTCTTCTTCTCTATCTTCCTCATAATGTGTAAAGAAAGCTAAACTAGACACCTGAGCACCTGAATTCTAGTCCTTGCTTTGAACCTACTCTCTGAATGGCATTTAGCAGGTCACCCAACCTCTCTGAGCCTCTTTTCTCAGTTTAAGACAAAAATACTAGATGGCTGTCAGAATTATTATTTATGATGTGCTTGTTATATGCCAGGTTCCTCACGAGCAACTGATTTATCGATAAACTGAGGAACAGATGGTAAATTAGTTTGCTCAAAGTTAGGCGTCTAGTAAGAGGTAGATTGGGGATTTGAGGCAATTTTCTCTTGGCAGAGGTGAGGCATTTAATAAGTATGCAATCCTGCCTTTAAAATAAAGTTGTGTATGAGCGTATGCTCTGAAATAAAAATCAAAGTATTACCTTCTTCATCCACTCTTGGACATATTTTATAGTTCTAACTTCATTCAGGACTTATCCTAACACTTATTCTGATTCATGCTCTGTCTTGAGGATAAAGATATGGAAGATCCCGATCTTACCATGAAGTAATGTCAAATTTATATAGATCTCTAGAGTATCCTGCAGGAGCTTTATTTCAGTTAGGGATAGAGTAGAGCAGGCAGGTTGCATATGTAAATGGACATGTAAGTAAGTCTTGAAGGATCACGTTTTTATGCTGAAGTTCAGCTGCCGCACTGGTTCAAGGGCTCATTGCCACAAAGGGCCTTAAAGCTGAGAAGCTGGGAGGAACCTTAGGAGTTAACAGTTTCAGGCCAGTTAAGCCCCCACTAGTTGGAACCACACGCACGTGCTGAATGTTTGTGCTCTTCTCTTTTATCTTTTCAACACTATTAATTTCCTCTCATTCTGGATTATTTTTTTCAACCTCTCTGTACCTTCCTTAATCAGTTCGTAATTGATTTAGCAGTTTACTATGCCTAATTGTATTATAAATGATTTAACGTCTTTTTATTTGCCCTTTTAGCTTTTACCTTAGTTCTCTTAACTCTTATTTGTTCACCTTATCCAAACTTTCATTTCTTCTTTCACTCAGTCCATTGAGAGTGTGAGCCTCTTCTTATCTGTCTTGACTGTCCCACCTCAAATTGCACTGTCACTCTCTCCTTTTCTGTTTTATTTTTTTCTTTTTAGCATTTATTTCTGCCAGACCTACTCTATTCTTATTTATTGTCTAACTTCCCTGTTTGAATTCATAAGGATTCTTTGTTTTTTTTCACTGCTCTCATCCCAGTCATCGCTGCATGCCTGTCACAAATGAGGTCCTCAGTACGTATTTGTTGAATTGAATGAATCTAATTAAAGAAAAAAATTCCAGAGGTACATGTTCTTCTAACATTAGCTGTATGCTTTTGCAGCCTCCTGAAGCACCTCCACTGAGCTGTCAGCATGCCGTTCGTACGCCCTCGGTAAAGCAGTTTTGGATCAGACTCTTCCCTCCTTTCTCTTGCCTGTACCTATGCCCCACAATCACTTAATCCTGCATTTGCTCAAACAGGAAAGCACTTTTTTGAAAAGTGTGTTTTACATGTTTTCCATACAGGTGGTGGTGTTTGTGGAAGGGTCCATGATATTGCCTAGATTCTACCTTCATTTTGTTGCAAACTGTAGTGTTGTCCAAACAGTACCGTTGTCCAAACACTATAAGTGAAAGAAAACAAAAATTCTCTAATTTTGAGGTTAAGGAATTTCCCCGGCTTTAAAATCTTCAGTTGTGTTTTAGAAAGGGAAAGATTTATGAACCTGCACTTACAGTCCTATCTTTTTGCAGTACTTTTTTTGCTCTTGTGATCTAAGAAGATAGTTGATATATTGGCTACTTGCTCTCCCCATTGTCAGTTTTGATCAGCATTTATACGTGTGTATGTGTATGTGTTATTAAACATAAACATAAGTACCATAAACATAAATTATTATCTTATAAAATACCTGTGCAGCCAACAGAATAATTCTAATAGCATAAATTTTAATGGTTCACTGCTGACTAGGTGTGCTTATAACCAGAGTTCCTTCCTGCCTGCCACATGTCCATAGTGGATTTCTCATACTATTCTACATTCCACAGAATTGGTATTTTTGTAGAGTGTTGGGAGTGATACCACTGGCTGCATATTCTACCCACTTCACATGCTAACTCTTGATTTCTTCTAAAATACATATTCCACTGAACCATAGATTACTATCCCTCTCAGAGGAGAGATGCCAAAAAAAATACAACATGACTAAAAACATGTGATCTTACCAAAATAGTTCTTTAACATCTAAAATGCTGTATTTCCAAAATATATTCAGTACCATACAGCATGAATTCTCTAAAGCAATGCAAATGGATGGAAATGCTATAGAGGAAGTTTTTCCAAAAGATCCCCCTGGAACTCGAGATAAAGCCTAGTCGGTTCCTATTTAACCTCCTCATTAATGACCTGGAAAAGGGTGGGAGTCAACAGCACATTAATTAAATTCACAGATGTTTCTTAATTGAAAGGTGTAGCACATATCAGCAAAGGACACAGACTCTGAGGTAAAAAACTGGAGTATGAGATAAAACATACATCTGGGCTGGAAAATAATCTAAAAACCAGAGTTCATTGGTTGAAGATACTTGAGATGGTGTTCCTAGTTCCATGACTCTCAGGCTGAAGATGAGAGTAGAGTATATGCCAATACTATGATCCATTTTAGGTGGCCAGGGATCCAGCTTAGAAGAAAGAGACACATAAAGGGATATTATTCAGGACAGCGATGCAAGTAGCCCCTTGAGGTGTTGTTAATCTCAAGTTAGTATAAATACAGAGGCATCAATTTTTAAATGTAGCAAGAAGAGATAGCTGGAAGAAATAATGATTTGTGAAAATAAGAATTTATATATGGTTCCATAATTAAGTCGAATTTGCAAGAGTCAGATCACACAAACTTCAAAAATGCTCTCATTATATAAGTGAGGAATATGATACCAAGAAAGTTTAAGGCACTAGCCCAGATTCCTAAGGCAACTATTTAACAGAACCTGAGCTGAAGTTTAAGTCTATTGACGACTGATTTCTCTACTGGATCCCTGCACCATTGCCAGGTCTGACTTGAATATCAGCATCAGGGTAGTGAAAATATCCTGACTCTAATATAGGGGGTTCCTGGTAAAAAAGCTTTAGAAGAAAGTTAAAATTCCATACCAATGTCCTGGAGGAATAAAAGAAGCAGAGAGAGCATCAGTGCAGGATAAAGGCAAGAATGGATGTTTGTGGTATCATTTCTTCTCTGCAGACCATTTAGTGATAGGTTCCAAACTGACTTGTGAAAAGTGGGCAAAGAGCACCATACCAGGAGCCAGAAGAATTTTGTTTGAAACCTTGGACATTTATTTCAGTATTGTGATTTTCAGCTTCAAAATTTGCAAATTAAATCTCAATAAAATTAATTAGTCAATTAATTAATACCTATACTAGCCACTTGACAAGGCTGTGGTAACAGTCAAATTTTTTTTTTAATTATAGGAAGGATTTTGTAAAAGGGAAAACTCATATAAATTAAGATATAATTTGCCTGAATACTGACTTAATGACATGCTCTAACTTCCTAAGCAGAGTCCATTCGACTGAGGCCATGCAGCTGCAGTGACTTGTTGGAAAGTCCATCCAGTAAAGAAACAGATATTCAGGGGATGTAAACTAAAACAAGGCTGAAGACAGGGCTTTGTGGGAGTGAAAGGTTCCTGCATCTAACATCACCTGAAAGACAGTAGGTTGATACTCGGTATGTGTATATTCTGTAAGAATACTAAAGGTTTCTATATTCATTGATTAATAAGAATGCTCAGGAGAAGTCAGCCCAGACTTAGTGTCTAGGATCTAGCAAGATTGTAAAGGACTCAGCTATACAAAGGAACGAAATTGGGTCATTTGTAGAGACGTGGATGGACCTAGAGAGTGTCATACAGAGCAAAGTAAGTCAGAAAGAGAAAAACAAATAGCGTATATTAACGCATATATGTGGAATCTAGAAAAATGGTATAGATGATCTTATTTGCAAAGCAGAAATAGAGACACAGACATAGAGAACAAATGTATGGACGCCAAGGGGGAAAGAGGGAGTGGGAGGAATTGGGAGATTAGGATTGATATAGATACACTGTTGAACTATGTATAAAATAGTTAACTAATGAGAACATACCGTATAGCACAGGGAACTCTACTTAATGCACTGTGGTGAACTAAATGGGAAGGAAATCCAAAAAAGAGGGGATATATGTATATGTATAGCTGATTCTTCTTGCTGTACAGTAGAAACTAACACAACATTGCAAAGCAACTATACTCCAATTAAAATTAATTTAAAAAAAAAGATTATAGCGGAAATGGCAAAATTTTATACAGTCAAAAGGACCTGTTTGTAACCTAGCTTCACTGCTCCTGGGCAGTGTGACTTGGGAAAGTCACCAAACTATAGTTGTTTCACTTATAAAAGAAATGATAATGTTATTTATGTCAAAAAGTTGTTGAAAGGATTAGAGAAGCCCATGTAAATTGTCCAGTACAGTGCTGTACCTACCACATAATCATTTTTATGCCTTCCAAAGTAGTGATGGGAAATTTCCTCCCAGATGGAGAAACATTTCACGGATTGCATGTCGGTCAACTTCTATGAGATTTATTTAAAACCCCAAGATGTGAACAGAGCTGTCAATGTTAATGAAAATAAAGGCAGTAGCCACTGAATGCATCTAGCTGTAACTCCACAAATGATACGTGATCATACTGTGGGAAAATTTTGCCCTCACAAGTTGATAATATTTCAGATGATTTCGTGAGTCTTTTTCATTTTTAATTTCTCTGACTGTGATTTTTCTAAGTTAAGGATTTTTCTAAGTTGAGATAACTAGGGAAAAGATTTTTCAACTAACCTTTTGCTGTGCTATTAGTTCCATTAAAACCAACTTATTAAATATAGGCTGGTCAGGTCCAGGGAACAATGAAAATTAGAAATAATGTGCCAGATCTTTTAGGTAGGTTGAGCCATGAAATAATCACAGCCATGATTTTCCCAGAGCTAACCATTCACTTGCAACCTAGCACTTATGAATCATTATGTTACTGTTTTCCTCTTAATGTCTGCTCTGCATCAATGGTCATAATGGATGGAGACTGATGGGGAATTGAGACTTCGCAGCAACTTAGCAATTAAAATGCTCAACTGGTCTTTGTTCTAGCGTTCCCCGATGGATATGGCCCTGTTCATTAATCTGCATGTTGATTACAGCCACTGTGTGCTATCGATCTGTGTTTCCCAGCCCTGTGATTGTAGAAGTATTAAGTTGCCATAGGCATCTATAACAACACACACCTCTGAATTTAATGCTGCTGACAATTATACAACGAAAAAATTATAGTCACTTTTTGTGCTGACTTAAGGATACCAAAGGAAAATTTCAAAACCTGCCTCCATTTAATTATTTTAATAAGTATTTCACTTTATACCATAGATGTGGTTTTAAAATTGTCCAGATAATAAAAACATATTTCCTCATTGACTTACTTTATAAATTTCAGGTGAGATTTGTTTTTATATTCAATTATCAGTGACTCCATTACATTAGTTTGAAATTTCTCTCTTCTGTTCCCAACCTTTTCCTCTCTGTCAAGTAGTTGATGATGTGTAAACCAGCACTTAGATGTGCTGAGAGAGAATGTTATTTCAAAGAATGTGATCATGGATCTTTTTATGAAACAGCTTTTTGAAATGTGAACAACTATCCTGAAATGTATATGTTTATATTAGCTTTCTTTTTTTTTAACATCTTTATTGCAGTATAATTGCTTTACAATGTTGTGTTAGTTTCTGCTGTATAACAAAGTGAATCAGCTATATGTATACATATATCCCCATATCCCCTCCCTTTTGCATCTGGTTCCCACCCTCCCTATCTCACCCCTCTAGGTGGTCACAAAGCACCGAGCTAATCACCCCATGCGATGCAGCTGCTTCCCACTAGCTATCTATTTTACATTTGGCAGTGTATATATGTCAATGCTACTCTTTCACTTCGTCCCAACTTACCCTTCTGCTTCCCCGTGTCCTCAAGTCCATTCTCTATGTCTGTGTCTTTATTCCTGTCATGCCCCTAGGTTCATCAGAACCTTTTTTTTTTTTTTTAGATTCCATATATATGTGTTAGCATATGGTATTTGTTTTTCTCTTTCTGACGTACTTCACTCTGTATGACAGTCTCTAGGTCCATCCACCTCACTACAAATAACTCAATTTTGTTTCTTTTTATGGCTGAGTAATATTCCATTGTATATATGTGCCACATCTTCTTTTTTATTTATTTATTTATTTTATTCATGGCTGTGTTGGGTCTTCGTTTCTGTGCGAGGGCTTTCTCTAGTTGCAGCGAGCGGGGCCACTCTTCATCGCGGTGCGTGGGCCTCTCACTATTGCGGCCTCTCTTGTTGCGGAGCACAGGCTCCAGACGCGCAGGCTCAGTAGTTGTGGCTCACGGGCCTAGTTGCTCCACGGCATGTGGGATCTTCCCAGACCAGGGCTCGAACCCGTGTCTCCTGCATTGGCAGGCAGATTCTCAACCACTGCGCCACCAGGGAAGCCCAATGCCACATCTTCTTTATCCATTCGTCTGTAGATGGACACTTAGGTTGCTTGCATGTCCTTGCTATTGTAAATAGTGCTGCAATGAACATTGTGGTACGTGTCTCTTTTTGAATTATGATTTTCTCAGGGTATATACCCAATAGTGGGATTACTGGGTCAAATGGTAGTTCTATATTTAGTTTTTTAAAGAACCTCCATACTGCTCTCCATAGTGGCTGTACCAGGTTACATTCCCACCAAGAGTGCAAGAGGGTTCCCTTTTCTCCACACCCTCTCCAGCATTTATTGTTTGTAGGTTTTTTGTTGATGGCCATTCTGACTGGTGTGAGGTGATACCTCATAGTAGTTTTGATTTGCATTTCTCTAATGGTTAGTGATGTTGAGCAACCTTTCATGTGTTTGTTGGCAATCTGTATATCTTCTTTGGAGAAATGTCTATTTAGATTTTCTGCCCATTTTTGGATTGAGTTGTTTGTCTTTTTGATATTGAGCTGTATGGGCTGCTTGTATATTTTGGAGATTAATCCTTTGGCAGTTGCTTTGTTTGCAAATATTTTCTTCCATTCTGAGGGTTGTCTTTTCATGTTGTTTATGGTTTCCTTTGCTGTGCAAAAGCTTTGAAGTTTCATTAGGTCCCATTTGTTTATTTTTGTTTTTATTTCCATTTCTATAGGAAGTGGGTCAAAAAGGGTCTTGCTGTGATTTATGTGAAAGAGTGTTCTTCCTATTTTATCCTCTAAGAGTTTTATAGTGTCTGGCCTTACATGTAGGTCTTTAATCCATTTTCAGTTTATTTTTGTGTATGGTGTGAAGGAGTGTTCTAATTTCATTCTTGTACATGTAGCTGTCCAGTTTTCCCAGCACCAGTTATTGAAGAGGCTGTCTTTTCTCCATTGTATATTCTTGGCTCCTTTATCAAAGATAAGGTGACCATAGGTGCGTGGGTTTATCTCTGGGCTTTCTATCCTGTTCCATTGATCTATATTTCTGTTTTTGTGCCAGTACCATACTCTCTTGATTACTGTAGTTTTGTAGTATAGTCCGAAGTCAGGAAGCCTGATTCCTCCAGCTCCGTTTTTCTTTTTCAAGATTGCTTTGGCTATTTGGGGTCTTTTGTGTTTCCATACAAATTGTGAAATTTTTTGTTCTAGTTCTGTGAAAAATGCCATTGGTAGTTTGATAGGGATTGCATTGAATCTGCAGATGGCTTTGGGTAGTATTGTCATTTTCACGACGTTGATTCTTCCAATCCAAGTACATGGTATATCTCTCCATCTGTTTTTATCATCTTTAATTTCTTTCATCAGTGTCTTATAGTTTTCTGCATACAGGTCTTTTGTCTCCTTAGGTAGGTTTATTCTAGGTTTATTCCTAATATTTTATTCTTTTTGTTGCCATGGTAAATGGGAATGTTTCCTTAATTTCTCTTTCAGATTTTTCATCATTAATGTATAGGAATGCAAGAGATTTCTGTGCATTAATTTTGTATCCTGCTACTTTACCAAATTCATTGATTAGCTCTAGTAGTTTTCTGGTAGCATCTTTAGGATTCTCTATGTATAGTATCATGTCATCTGCAGAAATGACAGCTTTACTTCTTTTCTGATTTGGATTCCTTTTATTTCTGTTTCTTCTCTGATTGCTGTGGCTAAAACTTGCAAAACTACGTTGAATAATAGTGGTGAGAGTGGGCATCCTTGTCTTGTTCCTGTTTTTAGAGGAAATGGTTTCAGTTTTTCACCATTGAGAATGATCTTGGCTGTGGGTTTGTCATATATGGCCTTTATTATGTTGAGGTAATTTCCATCTATGCCTACTTTCTGGAGGGTTTTTATCATACATAAGTGTTAAATTTTGTCAAAAGCTTTTTCTGCATCTATTGAGATGATCATATAGTTTTTATCCTTCAGTTTGTTAATATGGTGTATCACATTGATTGATTTGCATATATTGAAGAATCCTTGCATTCCTGGGATAAACCCCACTTGATCATGGTGTATGATCCTTTTAATGTGCTGTTGGATTCTGTTTGCTAGTATTTTGTTGATGATTTTTGCATCTATGTTCATCAGTGATACTGGTGTGTAGTTTTCTTTTTTTGTGATGTCTTTGTCTGGTTTTGGTATCAGGGTGATGGTGGCCTCGTAGAATGAGTTGGGAGTGGTCCTCCCTCTGCTATATTTTGGAAGAGTTTGAGAAGGATAGGTGTTAGCTCTTCTCTCAATGTTTGATAGAATTCGCCTATGAAGCCATCTGGTCCTGGACTTTTGTTTGTTGGAAGATTTTTAATCACAGTTTCAATTTCATTACTTGTGATTGGTCTGTTTATATTTTCTATTTCTTCCTGGTTCAGTCTCGGAAGGTTGTGCATTTCTCAGAATTTGTCCATTTCTTCCAGGTTGTCCATTTTATTGGCATTGAGTTGCTTGAAGTAATCTCTCATGATCCTTTGTATTTCTGCAGTGTCAGTTGTTACTTCTCCTTTTTCATTTCTAATTCTATTGATTTGAGTCTTCTCCCTTTTTTTCTTGATGAGTCTGGCTAATGGTTTATCAATTTTGTTTATCTTCTCAAAGAACCAGCTTTTAGTTTTATTGATCTCTGCTATCATTTCCTTCATTTCTTTTTCATTTATTTCTGATCTGATTTTTATCATTTCTTTACTTCTGCTAACTTTGGGTTTTTTTTTTTGTTTTTCTTTCTCTAATTGCTTTAGGTGTAAGGTTAGGTTGTTTATTTGAGATGTTTCTTTTTTCTTGAGGTAGGATTGTATTGCTATAAACTTCCCTCTTAGAACTTCTTTTGCTGCATCACATAGGTTTTGGTCGTTGTGTTTTTATTGTCATTTTTTCTAGGTATTTTTTTATTTCCTCTTTGATGTCTTCAGTGATCTCTTGGTTATTTAGTATGTACTGTTTAGCATCCATGTGTTTGTATTTTATAGAGATTTTTTCCTGTAGTTGATATCTAGTCTCATAGTGTTGTGGTTGGAAAAGATACTTGATACGATTTCAATTTTCTTAAATTTTCCAAGGGTTGGTTTGTGACCCAAGATATGATCTATCCTGGAGAATGTTCCATGAACACTGAAGAAGAAAGTGTATTCTGTTGTTTTGGGATGGAATGTCCTAGAAATTTCAATTAAGTCCATCTTGTTTAATGTGTCATTTAAAGCTTCTGTTTCTTTATTTATTTTCATTTTGGTTGATCTGTCCATTGGTTAAAGTGGGGTATTAAAGTCCCCTACTATTACTGTGTTATTGTTGATTTCCCCTTTTATGGATGTTAGCATTTGCCGTATGCACTGAGGTGCTCCTATGTTGGGTGCATAAATATTTTACAATTGTTATATCTTCTTCTTCGATTGATCCCTTGATCAGTATGTAGTGTCCTTCTTTGTCTGTTGTAGTAGTCTTTACTTTAAAGTCTATTTTGTCTGATATGAGAATTGCTACTCCAGCTTTCTTTTGATTTCCATTTGCATGGAATATCTTTTTCCATCCCCTCACTTTCAGTCTGTATGTGTCTCTAGGTCTGAAGTTGGTCTCTTGTAGACAGCATATATACAGGTCTTGTTTTTGTATCCATTCAGCCAGTCTATGTCTTTTGGTTGGAGCATTTAATCCATTTACATTTAAGGTAATTATTGATATGTATGTTCCTATTACCATCTTCTTAATTGTGTTAGGTTTGTTTTTGTAGGTCTTTTCCTTCTCTTGTGTTTCCTGCCTAGAGAAGTTCCTTTAGCCTTTGTTGTAAAGCTGGTTTGGTAGTGCTGAGTTCTCTTAGCTTTTGCTTGTCTGTAAAGATTTTAATTTCTCTGTCGAATCTGAATGAGATCCTTGCTGGGTAGAGCAATCTTGCTGTAGGTTTTTCCCCTTCATCACTTTAAATATGTCCTGCCACTCCCTTCTGGCTTGCAGAATTTCTGCTGAAAGATCAGTTGTTAAACTTATGGGGATTCCCTCGTATGTTTTTTGTTGCTTTTCCTTTTCTGCTTTTAATATATTTTTTTGTATTTAATTTTTGATAGTGTGATTACTATGTGTCTTGGCATGTTTCTCCTTGGATTTATTCTGTATTGGACTATCTGCACTTCCTGGACTTGACTATTTCCTTTCCCATATTAGGGAAGTTTTTAACTCTAATCTCTTCAAATATTTTCTCAGTCACTTTCTTTTTCTCTTCTCCTGGGACCCTTATAATTCGAATGTTGGTGCGTTTATTGTTTTCCCAGAGGTCTCTGAGACTGTCCTCAATTCTTTTCATTCTTTTTTCTTTATTCTGCTCTGCAGTAGTTATTTCCACTATTTTATCTTCCAGGTCACTTATCCATTCTTCTGCCTCAGGTATTCTGCTATTGATTCTTTCTAGAGAATTTTTAATTTCATTTATTGTGTTGTTCTTCATTGTTTGTTTGCTCTTTAGTTTTTCTAGGTCCCTGTTAAACGTTTCTTGTATTTCTCCATTCTATTTCCAAGATTTTGGATCATCTTTACTGTCATTACTCTGAATTCTTTTTCAGGTAGACTGCCTATTTCCTCTTCATTTGTTTGTTCTGGTGGGTTTTAACCTTGCGCCTTCATCTTCTGCATATTTCTCTGTCTTCTCATTTTGCTTAACTTACTGTGTTTGGGGTCTCCTTTTTGCAGGCTGCAGGTTCATAGTTCCCATTGTTTTTGGTGTCTTCCCCCAGTGGGTAAGGTTGGTTCAGTGGGTTGTGTAGGCTTCCTGGTGGAGGGGACTGGTGCCTGTGTTCTAGTGGGTGGGGCTGTATCTTGTCTTTCTGGTGGGCAGGGCTGCATCCAGTGGTGTGTGTTGGGGTTTCTGTGAACTTGGTATGATTTTAGGCAGCCTCTCTGCTAATAGGTGGGGTTGTGTTCCTGTCTTGCTAATTGTTTTGCATGGGGCATCCAGCACTGGAGTTTGCTGGCCGTTGAGTGGAGCTGGGTCTTAGTGTTGAGACGGAGATCTCTGGGAGAGCTCTTGTCGATTGATATTACGTGGGGTTGGGTGGTCCAATGTCCTGGACTCGGCTGTCCCACCTCAGAGGCTCAGGCCTGACACCAGGCTGGAGCGCCAAGACCCTGTCAGCCACACAGCTGCTCGGCACGGCTACCTTTGTGCAGCTGACCCACCGGTAGTGCAGAGGCTGAGGGCTCAGGCCCAGCCTTGGACTTCACACACACGTGGCCGCCCTGCATTCAGTGCCTGAGTTGGGTTACCCCTTACTCTATATTAGTTTTCTTAAAGTGGAATGTACTTGAAAATAATTGTGATATGAAGAATGAAGCTATTTTAATTGACACATAATGAAGCCTTGTTATAGATCACAGTGATTGAAAAGAATGATTCTATGAGACATATCTAGTAAACTTTAGTTAATAACACAGGTTAAACATGAATATTTCAAACACTCTTAAACTCATCAGCAAGACCTATAAATACTATCACTTAGATGTTTACTTTAATCACTGATGCATTTTAACAATATAGTTAATTTCCTGGGTCCTGTTTTAACACCAGTAGCAGAACCTACTAACTCTTTAAGCATTCAAATTTCCTAAAGATATAACATGGCTTTTATACATGTAACTCTGTTATAAAGATGAGAGGGATGAGATGATACTTAACTAGTTTTTCAAAGTAAGAATAATTTTAGATTGAAGTCAAAATGATGAACTATATTAACAGAAACCTTATGCCTGTATAAATAAGTGTACCGTAAATTTGGTTCTTCCCTAGAATTTAGGTATTATTGTCAAGTCTCAAGAAAGTGAAAATAACTGATAATTAACACATTTTAACATGCCAAAAACTTAGAGTCCAGGGGAACAGAATAAGTTACCATTCAAGAAGCAGCAAGGTCTTCTGAATATTGCATGTGAACTACTGTTAACCCAACAGGTTATCCCAGTGCTTTAAAAAGCCGTTCTGCCAAACTCCAGCCCCTAAATCAAACTGCTCTGTTAGATGTAAAGTCACTTTATAAAGTTAAGGCAGCACAGGTCATATTTCATATTATTTGATATTATTTTAGTTATGGGAAAAACCTGTGACTGGTCTAATTCATGCCATTGAATCACTTCATATGTTTAAAATATCCTATATGTTTTCTGTTTAGTCTTGAATATGCCTTTTAGAGTTATTTTTATTAGGTTTTAAATTACATCATAATATATACTAAGTTCTAGGTCATCATTATGACCTAACATTCTCTGAAGCCCAAAGACTTCTGTTGTACATCTCTGGGATAAATTCACCTGGAGACATTGTAGAAGCAATTCCAAGCTTATCGAGATTCAGCAACTGCTTCAGTGGGGTATAATTTAAGAGACATCTCAAGGCCTCACTTGTCAACAACAACAAAATCACTCACTTGCATGACACTGCTCAAAGCCCTCCTTTCCCATCACCAAACGTGTCATTTCTTTGGGTTAAGAAATTTTCTCATAAGACTCTTGATAAAACTACAACATCCTCCCTGGCAGAGAAGTAGATTCGCTCTCACACTCATTAGACTAAGAAGGGAAAAGGGAAGAGACATAGGTCAAGAGTATCCTACTGTCGATGGGAAAGTAGGAGAAGGGGATTGGAAGGATTCAGACAATCAGAGGATAAATGTGAAGAGGTGGAAGCAGATAAGTCAAAAATATTTTTCAACTCTACTGCATTCTCAAAATAAATAATTTTATTTATAATAATTTAATACACAAAAAAGTAAGTTGTAAGAGCAATTCTTATCTGAGAATCATGAAGTCCATTCAGCAATCATCTGCTTCCTTTACCCCCACGAGAGTGCAACTGAAAGCCATGCTTGCAAGATCTTTGTTGAGATTCCCATCACCTAAAAAGAATCAGAACCTCTGCTAGTCTTTTTTCATGTGAAATCCCCATAGTACCTTCCTGGTAATCAGGAGCAAGTTACCTCTTCCTCAGCCTCTGAGACCCCAAACACATGACATTATTCCTCCCGTTGAAAAGATGTTACAATAACAATTATTCCTAGAATCTCCTTGGCAACAGGAGCCACTGTAATTGTCCTCAGAACCTTTGTTCTTTTCAACATTCTTCTATAGGTCCTTATACATTTTGTAGAATCCAAACTGTCCTCTTGGGTGCCTAATCTCTTAGTATAACATTACCTGAAGAATAGCTGATTATACTCTCTAATTTTTCTGGATACTATAGACAATAGCCTATGAGTCCTTAGTGTTTTTTGGTGTGTGCTGGCTAATAAATACGACTTGTACTGCACCTAATGTTACCTTCAGCAAGGGAGAAATATGAACAAAATTTAATAGGGAATGACAACTTAGACCATTATGCCCCACACGTTTTTTTCCTACTTTATGTTGTGTATTATCAATGTGACGAAGCTCTTTAATTCCTATGAACCTGACTCCACATGTACAAGTTTTAGCTGTGTAATGTAGCTTTTCTTTTTAGAGATTGAGTGTGAGCCTTAAAGCAGAGTCATGAAAATGTATGAGGAAATAGAATCTGAGTTATGTAGCTGCAAGTAAATACTCAGATAATACAATTCATACAAAACTCCCAGGAGGACTAATATAGCTAAAAGATACAAATCAGATCTTAGGCATTCTGTATAGGATAAATATTTTCATTGAAGACACATTTTTCAAAAGGCATTAGAAAAAGATTTGGTCTCTTAGCCAGCAGATTCAGAGAGAATGGAATAATGTGTGTTGAGTATATAGGGGAAGGGATTAGGGAAAAGGAAAGATAGAATTGACTTATAATGTTGTTTACCATGACATCAGCAAAGGAAAATAAATAGAAATAAGATCTGTGAAGTATACAAGATAAGAAATACAAGGCAAGAATTTGAGCACATTTTAGAAGCTTAGCAAAGCATAAAGTGTCCAGGGGAGAAAGCTGATGATAGCCTTTTTAACAGAAAAGAGAATGATTAAAATCAGAGGCAAAATATTATATTTGTCTTTTTTATTGACTATAGTTGATTTACAATGTTATGTTAATTTCTGCTGTACAACAAAGTGATTCAGTTATACATATATATACATTCTTTTTTAATATTCTTTTCCATTATGGTTTGTCATGGGATATTGAATAGGACCTTGTTGTTTATCTATTCTATATATAATAGTTTGCATCTGCTAATCCTAAAGTCCCACTCCATCCCTCTCCTACCTCCTTTTCCCCTTGGCAATCACAAATCTATTCTCTATGTCTTTGAGTCTGTTTCTGTTTCATAGATAAGTTCATTTGTGTCATACTTTAGATTCCACATATAAGTGATATCATAAGACATTTGTCTTTCTCTTTCTGACTTACTTCACTTAGCATGATAATCTCTAGCTCCAAACATGTTGCTGTAAATGGCATTATTTCATTCTTTTTTATGGCTGAGTAATATTCTATTGTATATATGTACCACATCTTCTTTATCCATTCATCTGTCAACGGACATTTAGGTTGTTTCCAAGTCTTGGCTATTGTGAATAGTGCTGCCATGAACATAGGTGTGCAAAAACATATTTGTCAGGATGAGAAATTATTCTAATGTTAAACAAATGGTTTTAACTGTAGGATAAAAAGAAGAAATAATGGACAAGATTCTACCACAAGCTCAATGAAAACAGAAGGTAATATGGACCCAAAAGTTGTATTTTTAAGTGATAAAAAAGAATTAGACTTTAGAAGTGGAAAACATTTGTCAAGAAAATATCATAATGCATATAGGTAACAATACTGTATTGTATATACAAAAATTGGCTATGAGGATAGATCTTCTGTTGTGTTCTTATTACATAATAATAATAGTAATAATAATAAACAGAAAGGGCAGAAGGAAACTTTTGGAGGTAATGGATATGTTTGTAACATAGATTGTGGTGATAGTTTTACAAATGTATAGTCATCATTTCCAAACTCATCGAGTTGTATAAGTTATATATGTACAGCTTATTGTACATCAATCATACCTCAATAAAGTGGTTTTAAAAAAAATCATTAGTAAGCAAAGGTTAAATAAAAGATCTTTGTTATATGGAATATACACTCTTCCATTAGATGATTTTCAGCACCAATATGAATCTGACATAGTGCATCTATTAGCTATTCCAGCAAACAAACCGCTACAAAATTTAGTGGTTAAAAACAAAAAGTATTCATGTAGCTTTATGGGTCAGGTGATCATTTCTATTGATATGGGCCAGAATCAGCTTATTAAGTCTCTGTGCAACTCTATTTAGGTGGTAAATCAGCCAGCTGGCCTCTGTTAGGATTATTAGTCTGTGTTCCATGTGGCCTCTCGCCCTCCAGCAAGCTAGGCCAGATTCATTCCAGATATTATCATTCCATATATTAGATATGATATTATTCATTCCAGATATTACCATGCTAATATCTGCTAATATCCCAGAGAGAGAGAGAGAGCTGAAACACACAGGTGTCTTGTGGCCTAGGTGTAGAACTGACAAACTTCTTTCATATTTTATTGGATGAATTAAGAGATTGGGATTGACATATATACACTAATATGTATAAAATGGATAACTAATAAGAACCTGATGTATAAAAAAATAAATAAAATAAAATTCAAAAAATCAAAAAAAAAATTTATTGACTAAGGCAAGACACAAGGCCATGGTAGATTTAAGGAAAGAGGAAATAGACTGCACCACCGTATGTGAGTGGCTGCAAAATCACATTGGAAGCAGAAAGAACAGGGCATTATGAAGTGTTAAATCATGGTGGCCTAAAAGAGAGTGACATTCAGGGACTAAAATGTGGTTTCTAATGGCTAAAGAGTAGGCTAAGTGGGGAAGAGATACCATGCTAAGATGGCTTGATTATGTCATAAGAAAAGTAGAGTCTACAAGAAGAGAGGAGCAGGGCAAGGCTGAGAAGTGGGAAGATAAAGATACGGATAGGATGCTATTAAAATAGTTGTTAGAAAAATTAGAGAGTAGTTAGTATATTTGAGAGTTTTCAGAAGTAAATGGTTGATGGATTGGTGTTGGCATATATGGATGAAGGCCAATCAGTGAGAAAGAGGAATGAGGGTAATACCAAGGTTTTAGGCTTAGACAATTGGGTCTTAGCACTATTCAGTGAAGAACATCACAGGATAATTGATTTCTCCTTTTTTGTGGGGAGTAAGTGGGGCTGTTGAGAATTAGTAGAGTTTCGGAAATGTTAAGGTTTTTAAACCTCTGACAATAATACATTTCAATGTTGTAGGAGAAATAGAAGTCAAACTATAAATTGAAGAAAGAATAAGTTAGGCAGAGACATCTTGTGCAAATAACTCTTTTATGATAGTTCTCTGAAAAAAGATGAAAAGTTGTAGGATGTAGCCAGAGGAGGATGAAAGATTGAAGGAAAATTTTGTTTGCTTTTTTAGTGTTTCTTTGCTTTTATTTTTAGGATGGAAAAAGTTTCAGTGTTTTATAGGTTGAGAAAAAGGGAAATTAAATATATAGGTGGTGAGAGGTTTGGGTTAGGATTAGCTTTTGGAAAAAGAAGGGAAAACAATTTCAAAAGCGTGTCATTAGATGCTTTTATATGCGCCAAGATGGGGACTTGAGAGTTAAATGCCTAAGTTCTTTTCTCTGCTCTGATGGTTTTGGTTAGTAGAATAGAATATTTAGGAAAATGAATAAGATATAGAATAGCTCCCTTGGGAAATTTGGGGAGAGAGCAGGCTGAGGACACCTAGAAGGACTGTGAAGGAAGGCTGAAGTACTCCGGAGGAAACTTATTTTTGTTGCCAGGAACTATGTTCAGCCTTTTCATAGGTGTCACTACAATGAGATGTCTCATCAGCAACTCCCTAGGCATGGAATCCCATCCTACACATGGAGAAATGAAGCCTCCTGGAAGATGCATTACCCGATCATCCTAATACTGTGGGGCCAGGACCAAGGATGTCAGTCTAGGTCTATTTGGATCCAAGGCAGGTCTTCCCACACCATACTTCCCTCAAATTTCAATTTTCTATGGTTTTCTGTTGATACTTGTCCACAACTTTTAACTATCCAACTCCCATCCCTGATGAGAAAAAACTTCGTCCTTAATCACATGTACAAGCCAAGGGTTGGTCCCTCCTGAGGAACCATTTACAGAGATAGAAGGTTGCTGCAAGGAAAGAAACTGCTGTCTCATTCCCACAGGGGATGCCCATTTAGGCAGCAGACTTGCTGATCTGCTCTCTCTGATTATTTTTCAGGAAAAATAGGAATTATTAGGATGCAATATGGAGCAATGGTGGGGTAACATGCACCTCAACGTTGGTGCAGCAGATATGCAGGACTTGTACCATCGTTCTAGTACCTGCCCAAGAAAGCTTCCTTTTGTGCAACAAGATCCTAGTGAAAGAAGACTAAGCAGGAGATTATGGAGAGGGTCAGGACAGATTACCCTAGAATATTCCTCCTAAATCTGATCCTGTGCAGCAGAGAAACGTCATCAGGGGCTTCCAAGGAGTCCACCCACCTGCACATCCTGTGAGCAATAGGCATTGGGCATCCCACAACAGATGGGATGACATACCATCCAGAGTTAGTGCAAAGAGAAAAAAAGCTTTAAAATGGATTTGACATTGAAATTGTAGCCTGGACTAAGCTGCACTGGGCTTTTCAGAACCTAACAGAGCAAAAGCACTGAAAGATCTTTATAAGACGATGTTTAGTGGCAGGAACATGAGAAACAATAAGTCATGGTTAAATACAGCGATTGGAGAAAAGAAATAAAACCACTTCCTATTTATACCCCCACTAAAATCAGACTCTTTGATAAACAAGTTACACATGGAATCATGAAAAATATGAGTTAGTAGGACCCCAGACGCTTAGCATTTGACATGTTTTGGAAACAGCTTCAGAGTGAAAGTCTAGTCTAAGTATTCATATACCTAGAGATGGTGTGCGTGGCATGTAAAGTACAAAAATCATGGTAACATTTATAGATGACATTTTTATTTGTTACTTATTTGCATAATTTAAAAATGTGTTTTTACCATAAATGTTATCTTCACTCAAGAAAACAATTCCTGCATCTTGTTTACTTTTCATCTTCTCAGTGTTTCACCTCCATAGCCAGCGCCACTCCAATTTCTGCCTCATTTAAAAGTAAATTGTCTCCATTTCATTTATAATTTCTGGGTTTCTTTCATTAAAAAATAAAGCTGATTATCCTCTATTTGCAATAAACTGCTTACTCTGATTTTTCTTTTCTGGTCTTAAATAGTCAGTCAAGGTTGAGAGGTTTACACGGGCTGAGAGAGTCCTTCAGAGGACTCAAGACACCTAGGTATAGGCTCAGAGCCATTGGATCTCTAATTGTGTGATTCTGGTTTCCTCCCATCTGGATTTATTTTCAAATGCAAGCGTTCCATAATTCATTCTATTTTTTATAATTAAATAAATTCTAGCTGAAGGTCTGAATATTTTAAGGAGCATAGTTCTTGACACGAATTGGATGTTTAGTCTTTTATTGCGTTCATGATATCTGTAGCTAGATAATCTGGAGTTTAGAAAGACAAAAAATTCCTCAGAGTAAATCCTAGTGCTGCCAAAAAGATGGCAAATGCTAATGTGGGATCATGGATAACCAATAGATCTGAGTTCAAATCTGTGAACCAGTGCCTTCATTTCATCGATTGCAACACTGAGGCAATGATTCTTACTTCAGAAAGATGTAGTCACAAATAAGATATCAATTTTAAAGTACCTGGTACTTAATAAGTGTTCACTTTCTTTCTTTAGCAGTTATAAAGGGATAATATAAATGCTACATATATGCTTATACTCTGTGATATGTTATGGACATATTTATAAATTTGGAGGACATGAACACATTCACTTAGAATCGAAATAATTTTGTTCTGTGTTTTTGACCAGAACAAGGATGGGAAATCTCTCAAATGTATTTTCATCATTTAAATCTTCCTGGAATGCTTTTTCCCATCTGAGTTCTATGCCTTACCCCACCTTTGCATATTGAGATGCCTCCTATTTTCCATTCTCTTTCACCTAATACAGCTCTGTATTAATATCATATATTCCTATCAACACAGTAACATCAATCAATTATATCTCCTATGCATTTGGATTGTAAGCTTTTTTCTTCTTTATCTATAATTTCATGCAGGGGTACATGTCATATGGCAAAATCCTGTTAAATGAATTTTTTAATTAAAAAAAAAGTACTAGACAGAAGAAAATATTACCTAAACTTTCTTGAGTGCTTACTGTGTGTCCAGGCTGTGCTAAGTACTTTACATAGATTATCTTATTTAAACTAAACACAAGCCCAGGAAGTAGGTATAGTTATTATTGCCATTTTACATATAAGGCCACTAAGGCATAGAGAGATTAACATCATGCTGTCACATGGGGAGGATGTAGATTTGAGATTCAAACACAAGCAGTCTTCTCCTTGAGCCGACGCTATTACTTTATTAATCACTATTATATTTTCTTTCTCTTTTTCCACTCTTCAAATTCTGTGAGGAGAACGCTTCAAGAGAAAAGTTATAGAGTTAAGTGGCTTGTCAGAGGCAAAATATATGTTAGAACATAATACATTAGAGAACACAAAATCACATCTATGGACTGTATTCGTTGCCTACTACTATTATAACAAATTACCATAGATTTGGTGACTTAAAACAACACAAATTTATTATCTTACAGTTATGGAGGTCATACATTTGAAATCAGTTTCACTGGGCTAAAATCAAGGTGTCAATGGGCCTATATTCCTTCTGGAGGCTCCTGGGGAGAACTTGTTTCCTTGCATTCTCCAGCTTCTAGAGGACACGTACACTCCTTGGCTATGACCCCTTTCTCTACCTTCAAAACCAGCAGTATAACACCTTCTCTATAGTCTGGCATCTGCTTTTGTTGCTTTGAATTAACTGTTGGTAGAAATTGAACATTTTATGCTGCAGATGAGGGCTCAGAAAAAAGTGGGAGAGTGATGCCAAAAGCTTGGTCTCCCTGCACCGGTGCAGGGTCAAATCTCGGAGACAGAGTTTTGGGTGAAGTAGAAAAGGAGAGCTTTATCGCTTTGCCAGGCAGAGGGGGACACAGCAGGGGAGGATTTGATGAGGAGTTTTATAACAATGGTCCAAGGGTGGGGTTTCTGACAAGATTAGGGTGTGTGCAGGGTCTCAGGTGGTTGGTCTCCTAATCTTGATGAGCTTCTCTGGTCCCTTTAATCTCGCCTCAGGTGGTTTCTTGCTGCTCCTCCCTTGATTAGCAACTGTTCGATTCCGCCCTTTGGAACTCAGGGAAGGTCATGGAGGCTGGAGTCTTGCCTACAAGAATGGCGACAAAAAAAGGCTTCCATTCTCAGGAGCCCACAGTCGTCCTCCCGCCCCTCCCCACCCCCAACAATTTCAGGAGCATGGTAGAGTAGAGAAAACTATTTTCTTGGAGAATAAATATGTTTTTTGTAAAAAGTTGGTATAAACATAAATGTTAGAGGCACTTCTGGTGAATGCTCACAGGGAAGTGAGAAACAGGTTATTGGAAATTGAAGGAAAAGAAATCCTTGTTATATAATGGCAGAAAACTTAGTGGCATCGAGGCTTTTAGTTGTATGGAAAGCAGTTGTATGGAAACTTGAAAATAATGAACTTGGATGTTTCACTGAGATTTCTAATGTACTGAAGGTGTGATTTGGTTTCTTCTTGCTGCTTATTCCAAAAAGCCACTAGAAAGAGATAAATTGAAGGAAGAACTTAACCAAAAAAGAAATAAGGACTTCATGATTGGGGGAAATTCTCGGCCTATCCAGATTGCAAAAGAAGCTAAAATTAGGAAATTCACTGTCAGGAAATTCACTTTCACTCTGGAGTGAAAGCCAAGTGTGTGTGTAGCTAGCCAGCCTTTTGCTAGCACCTAAGGAATATCGAAAGCTCAGAGCATTAAATCACACAGAGGCTCTATGAAGAGATTAGGCATGTGACTCACAGATCCCTTTCATCTTCTCAGCAGAAGCCAAAGTAAGAAATACGATTATCCAGGAAAGATGTGTGGAGGAGCCTCTTGTCTCATAGAGTGAACTCCTGTGATATATGCTTGAGACTCGCAAGTTTCTGGGAATGTTATACCAGCAGAAACACTGGCAGCTTGAACTGAAAGGGGCCGAGAGAGAACCAAATGAAACAAGGGCTGCCGAACCTCAAAATTCTACAGGCAGGAAACAGGCTTATAAAACTACTCATCTCCAAAAATGTGCTCCTCTACATGCAAAAGGGAGGATGACTCCTGTCCAAAAGCCAAATCTCCCTCCAGCCACTGACAATTAGTGGGCAAGAGCTGTTACAGGTGGAGGGAGTGGGTTACATGCAGAAACAGCACAGTCAGCTCTGACAGTCATCTTGAAATTGGTCATGCGGTGGTCTGACCAGCATCATCTTGATTGTTTTAAGTACAGTTAATCTTCAGTTCCAGGGTCAATTTGTTCCCATTTCCTTGAGGCCAATTCTTGGAATTGTGGCAGCTCATGTCATGGCTGCAGCCTGGTCATCATGTAGTTAACTTCTTCCACCTGCTGGGGGTTTCAGTATCTACAAGACAGTCCACAGGATATGGCTCAGAATATTATCTACAGCCCTTGAGGAGGAACTAAAGGTCCTTGACTATGCTTACTGACTAAACTATTATTATTTGGTCTCCTTTGACAGTTTTCCTTTGTTTCTACATTTTCTCACTTCTCTGATTAAACTTATTCTTTGGCCAAAGTTTTTCCACAGACAAAAGGTAGGCGGAGGACGTGGGGGGCAAGGACCATAGGGTCCTGCTCTGTTTCACTTAGATAAGATTTTGGACTTGATACTGAATGAGTTGAGGCTTTTGAGACTTTGGGGTGGGGTGAATGTACTTTCATGTGGGATGGATATGAATCTTCAGGGGCCAGAGAGTGAACTGTGATAGGATGAATAATGGCCTCCCAAGATGTCCCCATCCTAATACATCTGTATACTATGAATATAATACCTTACATGATAGACGGGTCTTTGCAGACTTGCTTAAGTTAGTATCTTGAGATGGGAGGATTACCCTGGATTATCTGGGTGGATCCAATGTAATCATAAGACAGAAAGGAGGATCAGAGTCCAAAATAGGAAATGTACAGAGAGATGCAGATGTCAAAGAGGAGAAAAGATGCTACACAGCTAGCTGACCTTGAAGATAGAAGAAGAGGACATAAGCCAAGGAATGTAGGCAGCCTCTAGGAGCTAGAAAAGGCGAGAAAACAGATTTTCTCCTACAGCCCCCAGAAAAAAATGCAGGCTTGCCAATGCCTTCATTTTAGCATAATGAAACTGATTTTGGATTTCTGATCTCTAGAACTCTCATAAATATAGGTTGCTTTAAGCGACTAAATTTATGATAATTTATTAGAGTAACAATAAGAAACTAAAATATGGTTGGTGAATAATCAGATCTGTTTGTTCTGCAGCAATATAAGCACTGTTTCTTCTCTGAAGAATGAAGTTAAAACAAGATAAGTGTACACTCCCATTAATATATGCTAATATATAGAAAATAGGGTTTTTTAAAAATATATATTTACTATGTATCCTAGGAACTTGATAAAATCACCTTTTAGAATCTAGTAGCTTCTTCATAGATTCCTTAATGATGTTCTGTGAGTAAAGACAGTTTCACTTTATCCTTCACAACATATGTGATTTGATCTTATTTTACTTTATTATTATTATTATCATTTTTTGCATTATATAGCTGCCTAAGACCTGCAGTAAAAAACTGAAAAGAAGTAGTGAGTGCAGACAACCATGTTTTGTTTCCAATTTTAGGGAAAGAAATCATTCCATTTTTTGCCACTAAGTTATTATACTAGCTTTTCATTTGATGCCTTCTGTGAAGTGGTGTGTGTTCTCTTCTATATCATGAATATATGTTAAATTTTCTTATATGCTTTTTCTTCAGCTACTGAAATCATCCTATAATTTTAATATTTTTCTCTTCTAGTCTGTTTATCTGATGAATTGCATTGATTGTTTTTCAGTGATAAACCAGCCTTGCATTCCTGCATAAATCATACTTGGTCGTGATTCATTTTCATTTTTATATCTTTGTGGAATCAAGTTGCTAATATTTTTTCAAGAGTTTTTATATCTATGCTCATGAAAGATATAGGTCCGAAGTTTTCTCCATAATGTAAGGTTTTAGCTTAGTGGAATGAGTAGGACAATAATTATTCATATTCTCTTTTCTGGAAGAGTTTGTGGTATTATTTATTCCTCAATCGTTCAATAGAATTTACTAATAAAGCCCAATAGGCCTAGAGTTTTCTTTATGAGAAACTTGAAGTTTTCACTACAACTTCAAGTCCTTTAAGAGAAGTAGAGCTATTTCTTCCTGAATAAACTTTGGTAGTTTTTTTTTTTTTTCTCCTAAGGAATTTGTTCATTTCGTATAACTTGTCAACTGTGGTGTCATAAAATTGTTAATAATATGCCTTTTTTATCCTCTTAATTTTATAAGATCTGCACTGTTAACACCTCTTTAACTCCTGATATTGATAATTTTTATAATCTTTCTTTCTTCATCAGTCTGGCTAGAGTTTCATCAATTTCATTCATCTTTCCAAAGAATGAGCTTTTGACTTCATTATTTTTCTCTATTGTGTTATGTATTCTATTTTATTGTTTTCTGTTCTTACCTTTAATCTTGTGCTTAATCTGGATTTAATTTTCTTTTTTTCTAGCTTGTTAAATTGGAAACTTACATCATTGATTTGTGACCTTTCTTCTATAAGCATAAAATGCTATAAATTACTCTCTAAGTACTGTCTACACTCCAGATTTGGGTGGGTTTTTTTCTTTCATTTTTCTTTCATTGCAGAGGGTTTTTTGTTTGCTTATGTTTGTTGTTTGGTTTTTTTTTTTAATCTATGAGTTATTAAGAGTAAGTTTGTGAATTTCTAAATATTTGGGGTTTCTTTCCAATATCTTTCCGTTATTGATTCTAGTTCAATTCTGATGTGATCAGAGAACATGCTTTATATAATTTCAGTTCTTTTAAATCTGTTGATACTTATTTTATGGCCCAGAATACATCTTGGTGAATGTCTCTTTTGCACTTGAAAAAAATGTTTTCCGCTCTTGTCGTATAGCATGTTCTATTAATGTTAGTCAATTTCCTTGATAACATTGTCTTCTATAGCTGCACTGATATTTTAAATATACTTGTTCTATCAGTTACTACCCATTATTATCAATCTACTATAATTGGGATTTCTCCACTTCTTACTTCAGTCCTGTTAGTTTTTGCTTCCTGTGTTTTGAAGCTGTTAGTATGTATTTACATTTAGGATTTTTTTTGTTTTTTTAATAAATTCATTCAAGTTTGAAATAGAAGAAGCAGAAAATGATGAGACAGAAATAGTATTTATTTGGCAGGAGTGGGTTTTTTTTTGTTTTTTTTTTTTAAGATTTCTTTAAAATAATGCATAGTTCAATATTCTGTCAAATCATCCAGACTGAAATCTATTTTACTTGTCAGGATGCAATTTGTTTTACAAATTAATTCCCACTAAGCTATGAATGACACAGAGCAGTATACAGAGGAAGAAGCAGTGAAGTTTATTGAGATATCTCTGGACAGGTTTCCTTCTTAGGCATGCTTCATTTGGTAATTCTCCATGCATAAATTGGCTTTATTGTTCACAACATGAGTCTGGGTTGGTGGGAATGGCTGAAAACAGTACTTAGAGCAAAATGGTATATAAATTATGTTCTCAAATCTGAGACACTAGAAAGCACTGAAGAAGGGAATCAATGAGTAAATTCTGGGTTAATGGTTAATACTGTGGAACACAAGAAGTTTTCCAACCTTTACAAATAAACTTTGTTCTCTTTTTTCATCATATATAGATCTTTCTCTGCCACACAGTATTTTATTTATTGTTTGAAAAACTTCAAAGGAAACCTGGACAATTTTATTCCCAGGAGGTTGTTTCACCATCTGCTCAAGCAGTAAAACTTCATAGAACTTGGTATCAGTCTCAGGGTATGTCTACACAGCACCAATGAAAGAGAGATTTCATAACACTCTAATTATTTTTGGTTACCAAGTAGGAGAATTTGACTGGGAATGTTTTCTGCTTCCCATTTGTTAATTGATAATGATCCTAGTAATTAAATATTAACTAAATTTTGACTTTTAATGATGTTATCTGATTAAAGCAGATTTATTTATGAGAGGCCCTACCCTGAATAAAGTTTATGCAGCTAGAATAATCCCATTATATAAACTTCATCCTTTCATTTTTTCACCTAACAAATATTTACTGAGCACTCATTTTGTACCAGGCACAATTCTGAACACTGAGATAGTAAAAAAATAAAATAAAATAAAATAAAAGTGCCTTCTCTTACACTTTAATGTAAATACAGTCAATGAGCAGATGAACATATAATGTCAGAGATAACTACTAAGAAGCTAAATGGTCAGGGACTTCCCTGGTGGCACAGTGGTTAAGAATCCACCTGCCAATTCAGGGGACACGGGTTCAAGCCCTGATCCAGGAAGATCCCACATGCCGCAGAGCAACTAAGCCCGTGCGCCACAACTGCTGAGCCTGTGCTCTAGAGCCCACAAGCCACAACTACTGAGCCCACGTGCCACAACTACTGAAGCCCACGCACCTAGAGCCCGTGCTCTGCAACAAGAGAAGCCACCGCAAGGAAGAGTAGCCCCTGCTCGCCGCAACTAGAGAAAGCCCGTGCACAGCAATGGAGACACAGCACAGCCAAAAATAAATAAATAAATAAATTTATTTAAAAAAAAAAGATAGTCAGGAAAAGTTTCTCTGAGCAGGTGACATTTTAACAGAGACATGAATAAAGTAAGAAAATGAACAAGGCAGTTATCTGGAGAAAAATCACCCTAAGCAAAAAGAACAGCTGGTTCAGAATCCCTGAGACAGGAGTAAGCAAGGAGGCCAGTGTGTCTCAAGAAGAGAAAGTGGGTAAGGGGAGAGTGGTAGGAGATAAACTCTAGGGAGGTGAATGGGGCAGGGGTCACATCATGTGGTACTTATTGCATTTTATTCCAAGTGTGATGGAAGATCACTGGAGAATTTGAGCAGGAAAGTCATTTGATCAGGGAGTTATTTGATGTTTTGAAAGGATCCCTTGGGCTGCTGAGTGGAAAAGAAAACAGACTCTACGGGTGTGGGCACAAAAGGGGAAGTAAAGAGACCAGCTAGGAAGACACTGCACGGATCCAAGTGAGGGAGGGAGGTGGCTGAGAATAAGCTGTAAGCCAAATAAATGAGGAGTAGCGGGATTTTTTATCTCTTTTGAGGAGCTTTTGCTAATGGATCAAATATATGAAGGAAAGAAGAGTCCTTATGTCTCCGGGGTTACCAGGTCACCACGGGATGAATGGCTGGGCCAATTACTGAAACCGGGAAAGAATCAAAGGCTCAATTTTGAATAAATCAAAAATGATATGCTTATTTACACCTAAATGAGATGTTGATCAGGAAATTTGTAGATTTCTGGTATTCAGGGATAGATGTTAAAGCCCTTGAAACAAATTTGGTAGTCACCAACATATAGATAGTATTTAAAGCCACGAGAATGGGTAGAAACAAGATCTGAGGTTGGCGCTTTGGATTAATCTATTTTTGGTACCCTGGTGTACTCTGTCACACAGATGAAAGAGTGACTACTGGGGTAGGATCCAAACAAAAGTGTGTGGTCTTCTGGAAACCTAGGAACAAAAGTGTTTCCAAAAGAAAAATAAGAAGTGATCAGTTCTGTGCATTTGCTTCTTAATTCTTTCACTCATTTTATCCCAATCATAATCAATATGAGTAGGAAGAAATACCTACTTTTTATCGTTGAAGAGCTAGAAAATGAAGTTGAAATAAAAACAGAAAATTTATGAAAAATATAGGGTCACAAATTCTATTTTCTGATCATAATACCTGGGATTCACACCAAAGTTCCCCATCTTTTATTTATAAGGTCATCAGCACTCATGGAATAGCACTTCAGATGAGCAACACACATCTGAATATACATCTGCATTAGTTACTATGTTTAATGGCAATGACAGAATCTTCTTTTTTTTGCATTTCCAGATTATCAGTGATGGGGTAACCAATATATTTAGAAATAAATCCTTCACCAAGAAACTAAAATAACTGTATCGGACTCCATCCCAAATGATCTATTTTTAGCTGATAAAAGGAAAAAAAAAAAAGAAACACTCTGAAATGTTATCTATTACTTAAAATTTTGAGTGTAATTTTGGTGCTAAAAGTACTTCATGACTGTAAGTTTATAGTGTCTTAGTCTACATAGAGCATAGGGGATATTGTATTTCTTTTTCTCTGCTGTTAAAAGAGCCACAACTAGTATATTCCCCTGATAAACACACTGTCTATCTCCCCCCACAGAAGCCAGTCTGCACAAGTTAATTGCTTGGACCTGACAGTGCAAAGAACAACAACAATAAATGGGGTGTACTAGGTTGTAGAAAGAACAGATGTGAGTTTTCTGCTCCACTGTATGATGAATTAATTCTCTATCTCTCCATTTATATATGCTGTGGTCACCATTGAAGACCTGTGTTTAAAAACTCTATGGTGAAGCACTCTTCATATGGTCTCCACTATTTCAAAAGTCTCCAGTGGCATCTAAAATTTTTACTTTAAGATATAGTCCTTTTTTTACTGTGTTGGGAAGGGGGGACCTTTACTTGAAATGACACTGAAGTATGATTTTTGTTTCTGGTTGTTCTAAAAATCTCTTGCTTACAGACCTACTACCTGGAGAAACTAGAATTGGGCAATTACCTATAACTTTTTCCCAGTAGAAAATGTAGTTGAAATACATTTTGTAATAAATTTTGCCATTTTATTTTTTATCTGACTCAAAGGATGAACATATTTAAGCTCCTAGGAATGTAGCATTAGCTTAGGGTTCAGAAGATTGATCCATGAAAGGAAATGCACATATTTAAATATCACACCAAAGTAAAAGTGTTTTTTTTGTCACAGATTTCATTATTCAAGGCAAATAAAATGCAAACCTCATGTGTATTTATTGCTTCTCTGGGCACAGACCAAACTCTTGTGGATGAAAACATTCTGAGAATCTATCACTAGATAGAAGTTAGAGATATGGGAATATGTTTCGAGCTCCTGCTGTACTCCAAGTGCTGTGCTAGGGATTTGTGATACACTAGCTCACTCAGGAGTTACAATAGTCTAGTGCAATGGTAAGAAGTTCTTCTGAAGTGTTACTTCTCTGATTATGGTTAAGTTTTCTCATCTGTAAAGGACAGAGAACAATTGTATATAACTCATAAATGCTAAAAGAGTTATGCCTCTAAATTGCTTCCCTCAGTCCTTGCACAGAAAACTCTCTGTTGGTTACATACATCCTTTGAATTTAAAAAAAACAAAAAGGTAACTAATAAAGAAACAAATTGCTTTCTATGTAACATGGTACAGGTTGCATAGACCATAAAAGGAAGATCTAGAATTTAAACCCAAGGCTGTTTCCAGATATCTATAATCCCCACACTCATTGACTGCTTACCTGCACACTCTACCAGGAATTTACATGCAATATTTCACTCAATTGAAAAAAAGTATTTGTGGCAAAGGTAATATTATTTCCATTTTATGGATGAAGAAACTATAGATCGAAAGTATTAAGGAATATTTCTAAAGCTGCCAGAGTTCATAGAAGCTGGAATCAAAACCATGCCAACTATACTGCAACTCTTTTTGGAAGAAGAGACTCAAGATCTGACTCTGTGACCAGCACATAAGCAGCATCCATTAAATGGTTGTGGAATGGATGACTCTAAATCTGATGCTTTTTTCTGTATCATCACTCCGCCGCTGTCCAAGAAAATCTTTGTTAAAAGTCACACTTCACAGAGTTACAAGATATAGGGCTTCAAACCATTAACCCTGCTGCCAAGCCAAACTGAGCTTTTTAGGACTGCCACCAGTCCTGCAAGGGGGCAAGATGAATCCTACAATTTCACATTTGTAGAGTATTAAGTAGTTTGTTTAGAGAAAGGGAAAAGCCACCTGAGCAGAGTCAGAAAGACAGAGATATGTAAAGCCCCTAGTTTCCTCATCATGCCATGGAAAGGGGCAGGGCATCTCTTGGACATGATATGGGTTCTGATCCAGTAGCACCAGGTAGATTAGGGTGAACTATCACCAACTTGTAGAAATTGTTTAGATATACCAACTGCCAATCTCCTGGAGACTTTGAGACCTGATAAACAATGTGGCCCTCTTGATTAGGGGAAGAAAATACCCAGAATGTATAAAACTCCACTTGGATATAACTGATCATGGAGTCATTCCTTGTGTAACAACAACTTATCTAATCATGGAAAATTTTAACTCCAGTCCTAATAATCATTGAACATCCACAAAATATAATTGGCTTTAATAAATTTAATATACTGTACTTGACTCTTTTTTTTTTTTAGTGATCAACAAATTTAACATGATGTTAACATAGCATAAATAACATCCTACAAATATTGGAAATTTCAATAAATATTTCATTTTGTTTATTTTCCTGGAATATATCATTAGATTTTCCCCCAAAGAACTTCAGAGAGTCATTTTTAATGTTCTTTAATCCAGACATAAAATGGTCTCTAGAGCCAGACACACTATAATGTGGGATGCTTCCCCACACAGTTGTGCCAAGATACCTCAGCTCTTTTATTATTCACCTCAGACTCTTCCTGATCATTTGCCAAATAATACTGAGGCAGAAACAAAATTAAAATAAGGCAAAATAAATTAGAGCTGTTAAGATAAAATTAGCTCTTCTACACTTACAGGTAGCCAGGAAAAGGCGTGATATCTTTAAGGCTCAAGTTGACTAATTCTAAGAGATAGGATAGATGAACTAATGTTCCAATAAAATGTATGTTGATGAAATATGGACTTTAAGAATTGACTTTTAATGTAAAAACGAAGCTAAAAGCAACAAAGTCATTGGCAAGCTTGACCTAGGTTGAGAAAGCATCTCATGTGGAAAATCCAGAAGAATTATGGATGCTAAAGAAACTTAAATAAAATTTCAGAGCATTTATATTTCTCATAATGCAAGAATAGGGCTTTGCATTTGCACATATCTTTTATTTTATTTTACATTTTTGTTAATATGTTTTTATGAAAATTCTGTTCTTGAATGTGGCTAGCATCATTGTCACACAGTCATATCATGTTCATTCCTGCTTCCACATGCTGCTCTCACACCCCCTCATATGAAAAGCTGGGGCATGCTAAGTCAGCCCTAGAATGAGAGAGGAAACAGGAAGGGTAGTAATGGGATGGTTACAGGGTTAAGAACAGAGGCTAGACTGTAAGACAGACTTGGAGTTGAGACTTAGCTCTACCACTTGCTGGCAGTATATTCTTGAGCAAATTATTTGATTTCCCTAAACTGTTTCCTCATCAGTAAAATTGGGATAATAATTTCTGTCTCACGGGGATGTTGTAAGTTTTAAATGAGATCACACATATCATCATTTTTGCCTAGAGCCTCAAGCATAAAAACACTCAGTAATTTTAGCCAAAAATATGATTTTAGCTATTATAAATTACCAAGTAGTTCTTAGTAGTTAGTTCTGTGCTACCTAATTTACATGTGCAAAAAGATGCTATAAAATATTTTAATTTCTCAGTTCAATCCCCCTTGAACCTGTGCATAATATTAACCCAAGACTCTCCTCCATGTGGGGATGAGAAGTGAGACCACTCTTGCTCCAGGCGGAGGTTATCGTTAGAAGATGCGAAGAACTAATGGTCAATGATTGCCTTTTAGGCTTTAAAATCTCCCAATCTAGGTGAAAGTTGGAAAACAAAACAAAACAAAACCCACCTCAATTTTTTTCTGGCACTCTCCCCACCACTAACGTCAATCCTATGTCTCTGAGCTGGGGAGAAAAAAAAGAGAATTGGAAGGAAAGAAAGCTGAAGCTTGAATGCTTAGCAGTTGATATGGAAGCACTGAAACTGAAGTAAGACATGCCCCTTTATATTTGAGAAAACAAAAGTTGAGGATATTTGAGGCCCACTTTCTGGATGAGCTCTGACAGGTCTGCAGATATGCCCTGGGTCACAATGATGTAGGTGCCAACTGAATCAGGGTGACTGCCTGGGATTTCAGTGGCAGAGAATATCTGATGAGGACCCAATCTACTTCAGTCTCAGGAAGGTTCAGAAAAACAATCAAGCCTTAGCTGAAGGCAGAAGAATCACATAAAATTAATCTTTAATTCAATGGAGACACGCATTCTCAAATAGTAGCTTGTACTGAGTGGCAAGAGGCCATTGAAACAAATGCCAGTGGATGTGGAAGCCAAACAATTGTGTGTTTCCTTGGATACCAGCACAAGGCAGATCAAGACCAAGAAGTGGAGTTCTCTCCCCACCAATAATACAGATTTTTTCATAAGCCCTTAATCTTAGAATCAACTTCAGGGATAAGGAAAGTAAGGAGAAATCATTCTGTATTTGACTTTAAACTCTAAATGATTGCAATATCTAAATTTCCCTAGAATGAATGGATTGCAGACTCTGATCCTGGATAGAATTGGTGATCAAGATAGAAATTAAGTTCAGGTAGGAGAAAATAAAATTACTTTTCTGAACACTTGACTCTTTAGCCTGTGGAAATACTGTGTGTTCTACATATGCAGCTCTCATTGACTGTACAAGTTAGATTTTACTTCCATATAGTAAAAACATAAACTATGTATCAGAGAGCATATCTCATTAGCCTAACACACACCAAGACACTGTGGCTGCAGTTAGGGTGACTGCTGCCAGGTGTAGGGTGGGGCCCTAGTTATTTCTAGTTATTCAAATAAGTAGTCCAGTGGTTCTCAAACATCAAGGTGTATAAGGGGCTTATTAAAACTGCCTTGTGCCTCAGAGATTCTGGTTCCTTAGGTCTTAGGTGGAGTGTAGGGAATTGAAGCTTTTATATGGTGTCTAGGTTATTTTGACACTGGTTGAGCTATCCATCAACATTGGTTCCAGGTAAAAAGAAGAAAAAAAGAGAATGAGAGAGAGAGAAAGAGAAGAAGACTGAAGCATATGACTAAATATTAAAATAATTATATTTATACAAAATAGTTATTAGGTAGTAGCATTATAGTCACTCTTTAAAGAAAGATATACTCAGTTGCAATATTAAGGAGAACATAAATAGCTAAGTTTAAACAATTGGATTACCTTCTAAATTTATCTATTGTTGTTCAGGCAATGAAGACCATAAACCAACCATCATGAAACGAATACAAAACTTATTAGAACAATTGTAAAATGCAAACATTACTACAATATATAAATCCATAGTAATAGTATTTATTTTATAAGTAAATCACAATAGGAGGCATGTGTTGACTAAATGAGTATAGAGCAACTGTTTTAAAATGAATTTGAGAACCTAAACTAGCAGCTTAGCGGACAAAACAAAGCAATTTACTGGCTGAATAAAGGATGGTGTGCACCTCATAACTTGACAGAAATTAGCCTTTGTGGCATTGGCTGGAAGAGGGGTCATTAAAATGTTTACCAGTAAGAAGCAAATTAACTATGGCAAGACCCTGCCACCCTCACTTATTTCTTCTCCTTTAATCTCTCACCTCTTGTAGGAACAGAAGATTTTTTTGCAAGCCAAGTAAAAACACAGACTTTTTCAGCATATTAGCACAATAATGTTATGCTCAGAGTTACTAAGATTTGCAGGCAGGGTGAACAATTGCCTCAGTTTACCCAGGACTGTGCCAGTAGTGGCACTGAAAGTCTCACAACTCTAGAAAACCCTGAGTCTCAGGCAAACCAGGATAGTTGGGCACCCTGTTTGCAAGAATAAAGATAACTTGTCTTGGAAATATTCTATTCATAAGAATATGAAGACCTTTGTAATAGGAATCATATTTTGAATTGTATTCATGAGTTGTCTCTTTTGCCTTTTTGAACACAAGACTTTAATTGGTCTGCTCGAAGCATCCATCCACCTGGGGCATGGCAGATGAGCAGTGCTTTAGAGAGAAGTAAAAAGTTTGGGATTTGAAATTAAAGATTCTTGGTGAAAAAAACAGTGTAAAGTTTGGCTTCAGATATGCAACTTGGGGCTATTGGGACAATGGTTTTCCACTATCAATATTAAGCCTTGAAACATTATGTTTCCAGCCAACCTACATTCTTGAGAGTGTATTTGCAAGATTGTTTGTTCCCTCTGTATCTCATTGAAACAGAGACTGCAAGACATAGAATATAGAGTTCTCCTTTACCTTAGAAATGATCATCCATCTACCTTGAAAAGCCTTGTTGAAGTGGAAGATGGTGGCGTGGGAAGAGGCAGAGTTTGGTATCCCCACAACTAGGGTACCTGCTGGACGCTGGTGGAGAACCTCAATGCCCAAGGAGATGGGAGGAAACCCCGAGTGACTGGGTAGGACGTAGGGGGAGTGAGGTGGGAGGAGAAGTGGAGGCCGGACAGGACTTGTGCCCGTGAGTGGTGGCTGGGAGGAGGGAGGGGTTTCCACCCCTGGGGGGACCATCAGGGCTCAGAGGATCAGGGGGGAGCACGCTTAGCATTGCCACTGCCCAGTTGGGCCCTGGGAAACCTGAGGGGCTCCCAGGCTGGGTCCTCCACCCTCCAAGGCCCCCTCCAGGCCACATTGGTCCTAGGGGCATAAGAGGGAAGGAGGAGGGGGAAAGAGGAGGAGAGGTGGATGGGAAGGGGCCTGGATCCTTTGGGATTGGAGGATCAGGGGAGGCATGGAGGGTGTTACCCCCACCCACTCAGCCCTGGGAAGCCTGTTGGGCTTCCGGGTCTGGTCCCCTGCCTTCCAGGACACCCTCCAGCCACATGGTTCCTAGGGGCATAGGAGGGAGGGGGGGGGAGAAGAAGAGAGGCCAATGAGGAGGGGCCCTCTGGATCAGAGGATCGGGAGGAGCACACCTAGTGTTTCCCCTGCCCACTTGGGTCCAGTGAGCCTGCTGGGGTCCTAGACCTGGTCCTCCAACCTCCAAGGCCAGAGGCACTCCTGGGCCCCTCCTGTTGAGCCTAAGCCCCACCCCCTACACACCCTGAGCCTTTTCCAGCCCTGTGCATCCTAAGTATAGGCCCTGCCCACCACCTAAACCCCCTGCCTAAGCCTCGCCCTCCACAGCCAAAGGCTTTTCTGGTGTTTTTTTCTTTTTTCCCCTATTTTTCACTATTGTGGTTCTGTTTCACCTTCCAGTTGTTGTTTCATCTGTATTTTTATTTTTTTATTCTTTCAAACATATCTGTTAGTTTTCTAATCTTATTTTATTTTTTACACTTTGTTATTGTTCTGCTCCTTTTTTTCTTTTTCTTTTTCTTTTTTCCTTTTTTTTTTTTTTTTTTTTTGCCACCCTGCATGGCTTGCGGGATCTGGGTTCACAAGCTGGGGGTTGGGCCAGAGCTCCTGCAGTGGGAGCTCCAGTTCTGAACCACTAGACTAACAGAGAACCTCAGAACCCAGGGAATATTCATCAGAATGAGGCCTCCTGGAGGTCCTTGTCTCAGCACCAAGACCCAGATCTACCCAACAGCCTACAAAATCCAGTGCTGGAAGCCTCAGGCCAAACAACCAGTAAGACAGGAGCACAATTCCACCCATCAAAAAAAAAAAAAAAAATGAGATGACAAAAATTATGTCACAGATGAAGGAGCAAGGTAAAAACATAAAGACCAAATAAATGAAGGGGAAATAGGCAACTTACCAGAAAAAGAATTCAGAGTAATGATAGTAAAGATGATCCAGAATCTCGGAAATAGAATGGAAGCACAGATTGAGAAAATACAAGAAATATTTAACAAAGATCTAGAAGAACTAAAGAACAAACAGAGATGAACAACACAATAACTGAAATGAAAAATACACTAGAAGGAATCAATAACAGAATAACTGAGTCAGAAGAACGAATAAGTGAGCTGGAAGACAGAATGCTGGAAATAACTGCTGAGGAGCAGAATAAAGAAAAAAGAATGAAAAGAATTGAAGACAATCTCAGAGACCTCTGGGACAACACTAAACACACCAACATTTGAATTATAGGTGTCTCAGAAGAAGAGAAAAAGAAAGGGTCGGAGAAAATATTTGAAGCGATTATAGTGGGAAACTTCCCTAACATGGGAAAGGAAATAGTCACCCAAATCCAGGAAGCACAGAGAGTCCCAAACAGGATAAAACCTATGAGAAACACACCAAGACATATATTAATCAAACTAACAAAAATTAAATTCAAAGAAAAAATATTAAAAGCAGCAAAGGAAAAGCAAAAAATAACATACAAAGGAGTCCCCATAAGGTGACCAGCTGCTTTTTCAGCAGAAACGATGCAGGCCAGAAGGGAGTGGTAGGATATACTTAAAGTGATGAAAGAGAAAAACCTACAACCAAGATTACTCTACCCAGAAAGGATCTCATTCAGATTCGACAGAGAAATCAAAAACTTTTCAGACAAGCAAAAGCTAAGAGAATTCAGCACCACCAAACCAGCTTTACAACAAATGCTGAAGGAACTTTTCTAGGTGGGAAACACAAGAGAAGAAAAAGAGCCACAAAAGCAAACCCAAAATAATTAAGAAAATGGTAAGAGAAACATACATACTGATAATAACCTTGAATGTAAATAGATTAAATTCTCCAAACAAAAGACACAGACTGGCTGAATGGATACAAAACAAGACCCATATATATGCTGTCTAGAAGAGACCCACTTCAGACCTAGGGACACATACAGACTGCAAGTGAAAGGAAAGAAAAAGATATTCCATGCAAATGGAAATCAAAAGAAAGCTGGATTAGCAATACTCGTATCAGATAAAATAGACTTTAAAATAAAGATTGTTACAAGAGATAAGGAAGGACACTATCTAATGATCAAGGGATCAATCCAAGAAGAAGATATAACAATTATAAATATATATGCACCCAACATAAGAGCACCTCAATACATAAGGCAAATGCTAACAACCATAAAAGGGGAAATAGACAATAACATAATAATAGTAGGTGACTTTAACACCCCACTTACACCAATGGACAGATCATCCAAACAGAAAATAAATAAGGAAACACAAACTTTAAATGACACAATAGATCAGATAGATTTAATTGATATTTATAGGACAGTCCACCTGAAAGTGACAGAATACACTTTCTTCTCAAGTGCGCACTGAACATTCTCCAGGGTAGATCATATCTTGGGTCACAAATCAAGCCTCAGAAAATTTAAGAAAATTGAAATCATATCAAGCATCTTTTCTGACCACTGTGCTATGAGGTTGGAAATCAATTACAGGAAAAAAACCCTTAAAAAACACAAATACATGGAGGCTAAACAGTGCACTACTAAATAACCAAGAGATCACTGAAGAAATCAAAGAAGAAATTTAAAAAATACATAGAAACAAATGACAGTGAAAACACAATGACCCAAAACCTATGGGACACAGCAAAAGCAGTTCTAAGAAGGAAGTTTAGAGCAATTCAATCTCACCTCAAGAAAAAAAAATCTCAAATAAACAATCTAACCTTACACCTAAAGCAACTAGAGAAAGAAGAGCAAAGAAAGCCCAAAGTCAGTAGAAGGAAATAAATCATAAAGATCAGAACAGAAAGAAATGAAATAGAAATGAAGAAAATAATAGCAAAGATCAATAAAACTAAAAGTGGGTTATTTGAGAAGATAAACAAAATTGATAAACCTTTAGCCATACTCATCAAGAAAAAAAGGGAGAGGATGCAAATCAATAAAATTAGAAATGATAAAGGAGAAATCACAACTGACACCACAGAAATACAGAGGATTATAAGAGACTACTACAAACAACTATATGCCAATAAAATGGATAACCTGGAAGAAATGGACAAATTCTTGGAAAGGTACAATTTTCCAATACCAAACCAGGAAGAATTAGAAAATATAAACAGACCTATCACAAGTAATGAAATTGAAACTGTGATTAAAAATCTTCCAACAAACAAAAGTCCAGGAAAGATGGCTTCACAGGCGAGTTCTAGCAAACATTTAGAGAAGAGCTAATACCTATCCTTCTCAAACTCTTCCAAAAAATTGCAGAGGGAGGAGGAACACTCCCAAATTCGTTCTATGAAACCACCATCACCCTAATACCAAAACCAGACAAAGATATCACACCAAAAAAGAAAATTACAGACTAATATCACTGATGAACATAGATACAAAAATCCTGAACAAAATACTAGCAAACAGAATCCAACAGCAAATTAAAAGGATCATACACCATGATCAAGTGGGGTTTATCCCAGGAATGCAAGGATTCTTCAATGTAAGCAAATCAATCAATGTGATATACCATATTAATGAATTAAGGAATAAAAACCATATGATCATCTCAATAGATGCAGAAAAAGCTTTTGACAAAATTCAACACCCATTTATGATAAAAACTCTCCAGAAAATGGGCATAGAGGGAACCTACCTCAACATAATAAAGGCCATATATAACAAACCCACAGCAAACATGATACTCAATGGTGAAAAACTGAAAACATTTCTACTAAGATCAGGAACAAGACAAGGATGTCCACTCTCACCACTGTTATTCAACATAGTTTTGGAAGTCCTAGCAACGGCAATCAGAGAAGAAAAAGAAATAAAAGGAATCCAAACTGGAAAAGAAGAAGCAAAACTGTCACTGTTTGCAGATGATATGACACTATGCATAGAAAATCCTAAAGATGCCACTAGAAAACTACTAGAACTAATCAATGAATCTGGTAAGGTTGCAGAATACAAAATTAATGCACAGAAATCTCTGGCATTTCTGTGCACTAAAACGAAAAATCAGAAAGAGAATTTAAGGAAACAATCCCATTACCATCGCAACAAAAAGAATAAAATACCTAGGAATAAACCTACCTAAGGAGCCAAAAGACCTGTACTCAGAAAACTATAAAACACTGATGAAAGAAATCAAAGATGACATAAACAGATGGAGAGATATACCATGTTCTTGGATTGGAAGAATCAATATTATGAAAATGACTATACTACCCAAAGAAATCTACAGATTCAATGCAATCCCTATGAAACTACCAATGGCATTCTTCACAGAACTAGAACAAAAAATTTTACAATTTGTATGGAAACACAAAAGACCCCGAATAGCCAAAGCAATCTTGAGAAAGAAAAACGGAGCTGGAGGAATCAGGCTCCCCAACTTCAAACTATACTACAAAGCTACAGTAATCAAGACAGTATGGTACTGGCACAAAAACAGAAATATTGATCAATGGTACAGGATAGAAAGCCCAAAGATAAACCCACTCACATATGGTCACCTAATGTATGACAAAGGAGGCAAGAACATACAATGGAGAAAAGACAGTCCCTTCAATAAGTGGTGGTGGGAAAACTGGACAGCTACATGTAAAAGAATGAAATTAGAACATTCCCTAATACCATACACAAAAATAAAATCAAAATGGATTAAAGACCTAAATGTAAGAATGGACACTATAATACTCTTAGAGGAAAACATAGGAAAAACACTCTTTGACATAAACCACAGCAAGATCCTTTTTGACCCACCTCCTAGAGTAATGAAAATACAAACAAAAATAAACAAATGGGACCTAATGAAACTTCAAAGCTTTTGCACAGCAAAGGGAACCATAAACAACACGAAAAGACAACCCTCAGAATGGGAGAAAAATATTTGCAAATGAAACAACGGACAAAGGATTAATCTCCTAAATATACAAACAGCTCACGGAGCTCAATGTCAAAAAAACAAACAACCCAATTAAAAAATGGGCAGAAGACCTAAATAGTCATTTCACCAAAGAAGACATACAGATGGCCAAGAGGCACATGAAAAGCTGTGCAACATCACTAATTATTAGATAAATGCAAATCAAAACTACTATGAGGTATCACCTCACACCGGTCAGCATGGCCATCATCAAAAAGATCTACAAACAATAAATTCTGGAGAGGGTGTGGAGATGAGGGAACCCTTTTGCACTGTTGGTGGAACGTAAATTGATACAGCCACTATGGAGAACAGTATGGAGGTTCCTTAAAAAACTAAAAATAGAACTACCATATGACCCAGCAATCCCACTACTGGGCATATACCCTGAGAAAACCATAATTCAAAAGGACACATGTACCCCAATATTCATTGTAGCACTATTTGCAATAGCCAGGACATGGAAACAACCTAAATGTCCAACGACAGATGAATGGATAAAGAAGATGTGGTACATATATACAATGGAATATTACTCAGCCATAAAAAAAACAAAATTGGGTCATTTGTAGAGTTGTGGATGGACCTAGAGTCTGTCATACAGAGTGAAATAAGCCAGAAAGAGAAAAACAAATACTGTATATTAACGCATATATGTGGAATCTAGAAAAATGGTACAGATTAATTGGTTTACAAGGCAGAAATGAGACACAGATGTAGATAATGGACATGTGGACACAGAGGGGGAAGGGGAGGATGGGGCGAATTGGGAGATTAGGACTGACATAAATACACTACCATGTGTAAAATAGATAGCTAGTGGGAACCTGCTGTACAGCACAGGGAGCTCAGCACAGTACTCTGTGACGACCTAGATGGGTGGGATGGGGATGGTGGGAGGGAGGTCCAAGAGGGAGGGGATATAGGTATACATATAGCTGATTCACTTCATTGGACAGCAGAAACTAACACGACATTGTAAAGCAATTTTACTCCAATTAAAAAAAGAAAAGTAAAGCCTTGTTACTTTTATGATATAGAGACTACATAATACTGGGGAAGTAAAAAAAGTTCTCTTCTTGCCCTGGGGCATTGAAGAGAGAAGAAGGAAAGTGAGATGTAAGAAAGAGACAAGCATGAGTATGCCCTGTCTCTAAGTGCCACCAAGGAAGAGGGAAGACAGTGTCTCCACTCTCTGATTAGGGTGGTACAAGGAAAAGACTATCTCACCAAGTGCCTGTGTTCTGAGGCCTGGCAGATCATGTTTATAATAATGATAATTATGCAATTATATAATTAAAATATAACATTATAATATAATAATAATAATAATAACCACCACAAGTATGCATCAGTGTTTTCTCTATGCCAGCCATAGTGATAGTTGCTTAGCATATATTGTCTCATGCAATCTATTCAACAACTCTGTTACCTGGGAAGTACTTTTTTGATATATATAATATATAATATAGTAAGTGTGATATTCAAAATATTTAACAACCAGTATGGCATGTCTACTGCTGGCCAATCAAAGTGATTAAGAGTGGGTGGCAGGTTGAGAATTTCTCAAAAAGTTGGAATTTGAGATGAGACCAAAGATTGAAAAGGAACCAGCCATGAAACAATCTGTAAGAGACGAGGTCAAAAAGGTAAACCAGATCAGTCTAATCAATATTCTGCAATAACCTATATGGGAAAAGAATCTGAGAAAGAATGAATATATGTATATGTATAACTGAATCACTATGCTGTACACCTGAAACTAACACGACATTGTAAATCAGCTATACTCCAATAAAATTTTTTTTAATGAAATAACCAAAAAAATAAAAAATAAAAATAAAACTCCTGCAATCCATTAGTAAGTGTACTTGACACAGCATATTCACTGTGTTCCTTGAATAACCATGTGCAAGTTGAATCATATTTTAAAGTTTTCTAATTAGTCTCACTTTGTGAAGCATGATGATCATTATAAAAAAATAAAAAATAAAAAAAAAGATTCTTTAATAAAAAGACCGTTCAGGCCATTGTAAGGAGTAGCCTTTTATCTGTAAGTGAAAGGGGAAACCCTTGAAAGCTTCTGAGCAGAAAATGACGTGATCTAATTTACTTTCTAAAAAGACCACTCTGCTCCCTGCTGCTTGGCCACTAGCATGTAATAGCCATACCGTATTGCCAGGAGTTATACAGGGAGGTCCTTTAGGACAATTTTCTCGACCACCCTACTAGTAGTGTCCCCTTACAGCCTCTCGAGTGAGCACAGTTTAGTTAACCTGCTGCTGCCTATCTCACTCCTGACGTCCTACATTTTAGGAAAGTTTTATGTCAACCCATATGGCTTTAGTTCACACTTGCTACATTTCTGAGCATATTAATGTGGGGTCTTAGTTGATCTTCTGAGCATATTAATGAGGGATCTTCTTAGTCCCTACTTCTTGGAGAAGCTGTTTTAGTACAACCGCAAAGGAAGAATGTAGCCTAGATTGCTACAGAGCTTGAAACAAGATGAACTGCTGCTCTCTCTCCATCATTCTTTCCCATGCCTTCCAATTTAATGCAGTGTTTTGATGATGCCATATTTTTGGCTAGTATTAAATCACACAAGCTTTTCTGACACAGAATAGTGAGCACATGACCCAAAAGGGTTTGTATTTAATGACCACATTTAGCTGGGTAGTCTGGATGACAGTAGGCTATGTGTGTTCCTACTGATTCATTTTTAGCTTTCAGCAGTACCTTTAAGGAACCGTCCTGCCCTGCCAACACATTCTGAGGTCTGCATGATAGAAGCATCTGCTTCATGCCCAGAGCTCACCAACTTAGTTTTCTAAACTGCCCTATTTGTCACTGCTACATCTCATTCCTCACAAATTCTCTGCTTCTTGGCCTCTTTTTTCATTCTCTGATAATGATGACGATGCTGATGACGATGATGCTTAAAATGATGATATAATAATACCCACCGCCACAAGTATGCAACCAGTGTTTTCTTTATGCCAGGCAACACATATTATCTCATATAGTCCACTCAACAATTCTGAAACTTGAGTATAATTTTAAGCTCATTTTACAGAGAAGAAAACTGAGGGCTGGAGGCTAGAAGATCACCTAGCTTGTGAGAAGTGAACCCATACTTAACATTCAGAATGTTCTGGCATTAAAACCCACGGCCTTGCCAACCCATTCCTCCTTTGACCTGAGGGTTCTTGCGCCTCCTATCTACAACTGATGACATTTGATGTGCTTATAGATTCACTTGGGTAATAATGCTTCCAGCTCTAGCTTGCCTTGGGAAAATCTTTCCAGGGTACTGCCCCTAAGTAACAAAGGCAGATCTGTTTCTGTGACTTACCCAGAATGTGTCTTGCTGTGCTTTCTTACTTGAAGCAACTCACAGTGGCTCATAGATCAAATGGAAGCAATGCTATGAAAACTTCATAATGTGTACAAACTGAGTTATTATTAAATTACTTTGTAAGGGCCAAGAGTTTTTATAAGGCGCAGGAAGGATATTGTTTAGCTGATTAGTATCCACATTGTTCCCCCAAAATGATTTAAGGCCACTAGAAATATAATTTCAACTCAACTTGCTGTTCTTTAACACAGCCTTAAAAATAGTTATAGCATATTAATTGAAAAGAAATTTATGTTATTCAGTAATACTGTTCGGATTTGCACTTGCTCAGAAGTAAATTATATTTGTATTGCTTAGCCAAAAAACACTTAATAGTTTTGTAAAAATCTGTTTTATTTTTCTAATCATGATGTTGCAAATAGTAAAAGAGTTTTCCTCTTGTGGAATATTTTAGATTTGCCTAGTATTTGTGTTTGAATATGAAAAAGTCTTCTCTCTCCCTCTTAAAAACTATGGTAAAAAGAATATTCACATTTCAATTTCCATGGATGATTTGAATTTCCTTTATGTTATATATTTATTTAATCTGCTTTTCATAATTGGTCTACTTTGTCTTTTTTGGTTTTTTTTTTTTTTTTGCTTATCTATTTGTCATAGAATAGCATGACAAGGCTATTTATGCTTCTTAAGCAGCAGGTAGTATGTATTTTCTGACTAACCTTCTAATGGGATGCAGATTTCAATGAACAAGATAGAAATATTTTAAAAAGTACAAGTATTCAGACATTTTATATCCCCTGGCTGACCACAGTACCCCAACTGAGCAATTACATTGTTCCAAATGGGAATAATTCTTTAAATGATATTGCAGCCTCAGAACACAGTAAATGGTTCAATAATATTCAAGACTAACTTTCTTGTTCTTAGAGAAGGTTATCTCTGCCTCTTTACATATGCACATACATAGGAAAAAGAAGACCTGGACATTCTCCTCATCCTCAGGAATTCCTTTGTAAATAAATAGTTGGAATTTTTTTCAGTGATAGCTCTGGATTTACAAATAAATAAATTTAAAATATGTTAACTAGTGAAAATATAAATAATTTTTAAGGATAATTTCATCTCAATTTTAATGGTAATAGTATATTTTGATTGCATTTCTGATAAATCTATTTGAAGTGTTTTCCCTCTATTCTGTAAGCTGAATTCACTTTCTGACTGATTTTTTTCCATTATTTTATATTCTAAGGCATAGAAATTGCCATATGCAAAGAATACAATAAATGTATTAGAAAAAGTATTTTCCTTTCTATTTCCTTTTGGATAGCCAAGCAATTTTTCAAAGACTATTTATAGCTGAATACGTACATTAGAATGATAGTGATAGATTTTTTTTGTTTTTTAATCGTGGGCACTTTGAAAATACTTGTTAAAGTGCGAGACAGAAGGGAAAGGTGGCAGTGAGAGGTATAAATTTTTTGGTTCATATTCGTTAATATTGTGCTAATCTTGTTATTAACTAATGGAATTTATATAAAATCCAATGGAATGGAGTTTTAGTTCACTCTATTGCCACAGAAAAGGTAACTCAGAATTTTCTAAGTGTGCAATTCAAATACAGCTTAGTTTTAATTGTGAAACAGGGACATAAATTTAAGTGATTTTCTTTCTTCTGGAAAAATATTGATTCTTGGATATATAGTGACTTGGATATGCTTAATTTTGTTATCTGTGTACATACGTGAAAAGATGGCATTTACTTTTTTATTAAGTACATTATATTGGCATTTTCTCAAGAAAGCTGATACGCAAAAAAAATATTAAGTGGGAAAGTATCTGATGAATGCCTGCCTCTTAAGATGATTTTGGTTAAAAAAAATCTGATTAAACAAATTTATGGTTAAAATTAAAAGATAATTGTGTCTATTTCTAGTTCTTTTTGTTCCTCCTGGAATCATCATAACTAGCATGCCAAGATGGTTTTTATCACTTTTCTCAGTTTTTATACACATTATTCTATTTATTTCTCTTGAGGTCTCAAATGCTATTATACATCATAGTTGTTTCCAATTATCTAATTACTCCTCATTTTTATGAACCAAACTGATAAGGTTATCTGCCCTGTGGTCTATTGGAAAAGTTCCAACTCTTAATCATTAGTGTTGGTTGCAAAGCCTTCCCTATAGCCAGTGGAACACTGCTCAGAGACGCCTGGAATAGCTTCTGGAGACAGGAGACCATTTCATTGTGCCTCTTGCTGCCATGAATGCATTTGCATAGATAAAATCTGGCTAAAGTGAATGTCATGGGGAGAAGGGAAGGGTAATAGAAATTACTAAAACTTCAGTGGGCAGATTCGGAAAGCTGTGTAGAAGGTTGGAAGTGTCTGTTAATATTTAATATACTTAAAGTAAGTATGGGCACTGAACTCAAACTTTCTGGACTTGAGTTCCAGCTCCACCACTTACAAATTTAGTGAGGCCCTTAACATCTCTGAACCTAATCAGTAACTGAGGATGATATTAGCCCTACCTCATAGTTACCGTGGACTGCTGTAGGCCTCAGTGATGTAGCGGTAACAAAACATAATTTCTGACTTCATGAAGTCAGAGCTCAATAAATACTAGCTATAATAATAATTATTATTTTATTATTATTATTGTACACTAAAAGGATTTTTTTCCATAACAGCAAAAACTCAACTCTTTCTGTTCTTTTCCTTCTCAATCTCTAAATAACTGAGCAATTCTAGGATCATAGAAATCTTCAGAGAAATCATCTGGACTCGCTATTGAATAAGTCAGCTGAGTTGGGGACGAGGAAGTATAGATAATTCAAACCCGTGAGTTATCAGATCATCCAAACTCTATATTTTTGCCATATATTTCAAACATGGCTGCATTGACAGTTAACCACCTCCTCCTTCATGAAGCTCTCAGCTCTCTTGATTTCCATGACAACTTGTTACTGGTTTTTCTGCCTCACTGAACACTTCTCTAAACTGTCTTCTTCCTCTCTAAGTGTATATATTTTTTCCAAGGTTCTGTCTTCATTCTTGGTTTCTTCTCTCTCCCTCAATGATCTCAATATCCAGAGGTGCCTCATTTGAATATGTTCAAACATGAATACATTTTCCTAACCCTGCATTGGCTCTTCCTACTTTTTTCACTGTTACAGTTGAAATCTTTATCACCTTATCTGACGGCTACCAAAAAATCCTGTCATTTCAACATCATCTCCTTTTCACTTACATCTCAAATCCAGCTACTTGTGTGGTCCTGTAGTTTGCATCCTCATGTCTTTTTGTTAAAATTTTTATTGGAGTATAGTTGATTTACAATGTTGCGTTAGTTTTTGCTGTATAGCAAAGTGAATCAGTTATACATATACATTTATCCACTCTTTTTTAGATACTTTTCCCATATAGGTCATTACAGAGTACTGAGTAGAGTTCCCTGTGCTGTACAGAAGGTTCTTATTAGTTATCTATTTTATATATAGTAGTGTTTTTACGTCAATCCCAATCTCCCAATTTATCCCTCCCCCCACCCACCCACTCTTTTTTTTTTTTAATTTTATAGCTACTTTATTTATTTATTTCTTTATTTTTGGCTGTGTTGGGTCTTCGGTTCGTGCGAGGGCTTTCTCTAGTTACGGCAAGTGGGGGCCACTCTTCATCGCGGTGCAGGGACCGCTCTTCATCGCGGTGCGCGGGCCTCTCACTATCGCGGCCCCTCCCGTTGCGGGGCACAGGCTCCAGACGCGCAGGCTCAGTAGTTGTGGCTCACGGGCCCAGCTGCTCCGTGGCATGTGGGATCTTCCCAGACCAGGGCTCGAACCCGTGTCCCCTGCATTAGCAGGCAGATTCTCAACCACTGCGCCACCAGGGAAGCCCACCCACCCACCCACCCACTCTTGTAACCATAAGTTTATTTTTTACACCTGTGTCTCTATTTCTGTTTTGTAAATAAGTTCATTTGTACCATTTTTTTAGATTCCGCATATAAGTGGTATCATATGATATTTGTCTTTCTCTGTCTGATTTACTTCTCTCAGTATGACAATCTCCATGCCTTCTATTGCTGTTGACTACCTTTGACTCTCCCAAATGTATGTTTCAAGCTGATCCTCTCCCCTGAGTGCTAGGCTCATGACATCTCCACTTGAATCCCTAATCATCACCTCAGATTTAATGTGTCCAAACTTGCAATTCCTCAAGGTTCCGCATCACAGGAAAAGACACCTCTGTTCATTCATTAGGCCAGTCTTGAACTCTAGTCATCCTTGACTATCCTACTTTTCTAACATCCCACCTCCAATTCATCATCATATCTTTCAATTCTGCTATCAAATTGTACCCCGAATACATCTTATATCTGACCACTTCCCACCAATTCCACTGCCACTATCATTATCTTTTCTCTAGATTACTGAAACATCCTTTGTGGAAAGTATTACTTTTGCTAATGAATATCTGGTTCTTCATTACTTGTGGGTACAAAGAAGTCACACTCTTCTCTACCTGCTTGACATGTGATTTGCCTTGGCAAGTGAAATATATGCATATGATTTGTTTTATTTTCAGATGAAGTCACTTAATTGCTGACTCTCTAGATCTTTTTTTTCCTTTCTTTGGCAATCTAGAAGCACTTGTTGATGTGGAAGCGCCATGAAATTGATGCATGGGGCGTTGCCTCAACCCACAGCACTGTTTGCATGTGTTACTATCCAGCCTGACCGACACAACCTTCAAACCGATCTCCTTGATGTGCTCTTGCTTCTATTGTACATCCCTACAGACTATTTTTAACAACTGCTCTCTCAATGCATAAAACATTGTATCTGTCCTCTGTTCCAAACCTTCTAATGGCTTCCCATCAGACTTTGAATAAAATCCAAAGCCATTATCAACACGCCCCATGGCCCTATATACATGATTTGGTCTCTCCTAATTGTCTGAAGTCTTTTCATACCTCTTCCCCCTCACTCTTTCCCTACTCCAGATACGCTGGACTTCTTTAATTCCTCAGATATGACTAGTGTGCTCCTGCCAGAGCCCAAAGCAAAATGCTATCTATCTTCCTCCTGCCATCTATTCTTTGATCAATGCATCCATTGGCAAAACTTAACCAAAACTCAGCTGGTGAAGAAGTCTGAGAAATGCCCTTTGCAGCCTTCTAGTTTTAGTAGTACAGAGAAGAAAATAGAGTAAGTGTGGGACTAAGAACCAATAAACAACTATCCAGTGCCCCTGGCATAATATAAATTGCACAAAAAATATTTATTGAGAAGGCAAACTGAATATGTCCTCCTCAAAGTTTCTCCTATTAATCAGCACCTGCTCATAAGATTATGAGTAATACAGAGAAGCAAAACTAATGGCAATGGAGGTGGTGATCTGAGAATTGTATAAGTACAATATTCCTGAAAACTCACATGTTAAGCAAACCAATACAATGAGACTCTCTTCTTATAAATGAACTTTACATTAAAGCATCTCACTGGCTAACACTCTTATTCAAACTCCCTTCCTGGAAAAATGAGATACGGTGCTAGCCAAAGGCTGGAGTCGTAGGGTCCAAATCTGGCAGTGATGGCGGGGCTGACATGGAAGTCACAGAACATGAATGGAGGCAGTTCTAAATAAAGACAACCAGGGATAAAGCAGGAGTAAAACCAAACTGACATTAAAACCGAAGCATCAATTTAATGAAACTGGGTAGTGAGGCACAAAACAGGAAGCAGGCAACAGAATAAGAACTAGTCACCAAGGGATAGAGAAAAAGCTCAGAATAAAGTCTAGGGGGCAGAGCTTAAAAAAAAAAAAATTCTGTGGTTCTGGAGCATAATTCACCATAGCTTTTTGAACAGACGCTGTGTTTTTACCCTCTGTGTAGGAAAAAGCAGACATACTGTAAGATTAGGAAAGAAAGTGGCAGATGAAATGTAATTTATTTTACTTTGTTAATTTCTAGGCACTATGATAAGCATTTTACATGAACACATTATCTTACTTTCAGTTCATAAAACCCCCAAAGTTATCCACGGTCTCAACTTTACAACTGAGAATAATGAGACCCAGAGAGGTTAAGTCATTTTCCCCAAGTCATGCAATCCAGTAAGGGGTAGAGACAAAATCAAATAACGACCTAATTTCATAGCCCATGATCTTTCCCAGTAGATAAACCTCCTGGTTAAAGTTGCTGGCATCAAATATATTAAATATCTAGGACACACACACACATACACACACAGGAAAAGAATATTTTATCAGTAATGCAAAATATACTTTTAACTGCCTTTAGAACACATATGGTGAACTTATTTATCTTCCTAATTGTTTCTTATGTTAATATTATAATGCATTTTTCCCCAGCAGCACATTCTAAGAGATGAAGGAAGGCAGAAGGTAGGGGCACAAGGATATTGACAGGTGAGAATGAACATTTGTGACAATAACCCACAAAACCAACAATCTACACGTGGCTAATTGAGAGAAGACTGCACTTTTCTCTGTCTGTTTTATCAAACAAGTAGGTCATTTTGCATTTAATCCACATTGATGGTAAACTGCCCATTGGAATTTTCTTCATGTTCCTCACTACTCTTACAAGGTAAAAAACAAAACATAAATTTGAACTTTTGAATTATTGTGGCGATACAGTAATTAAGTGCTATCAAACCAGTCTTTGAAAATTTGTAAAAAAAAAAAAAAAAAATCTGTAGGAAAATACATGGGTTTACATTTCACTTTTTCACTGCTTTCCCCAGTATGTAATGGATTGCAAACAATGGGCTATCTCTGAGAGAACTGGGAATGTAGCATTTAAATCAGTAGCATCTTCTTCCAAGCACATTTCTCTAAAGCCAAGAAGAAACAAACAAAAGGTCAAATTGTACACACAATTTAAAGATGTAAATTTTTAAAAACTAACTTAAAGAAATATTTTTCTCTTAGATCTTGACAGGAGGTGACGTTTTACCTGAAAATTGTTTTGTTATAAAAGCTAACATAGGTAGCAAAGATCCTCAGTCATTTCAGCTCAATTTTCATCTCCCCTGGTTGATGCCCACATGCTTTAGAGAGTAACCATTACCCTTTGCCTTTTCGTTATTGCAGTGTTAACACCTGGAGGGCACTTTCTCGCCTCCCATTCAACCTACTACAGTTTGAATCGGCCAACCCTGGAAATTATTCTCCCAGAATTTCTAGGTGCTACATATTTAGGAAGTACTTGACAGTTCTCACTTAATTCAGTTTCTCTGAAGCATTTGATGCTATTGACCACTAACTTCCCTCTGAAATTCCTCTCCTTTGAGTTCTGAGTCACCATTCTTCTCTGGTTTTCTTCTTACCCCTCTGACTACTCCTTCATGACATCTCTTGAGGTTTCTCCCTCTTGCTTTGTCAATGCTCTGAATGTTGACGTTCAACAGATCTATTTCTCAACTCTCCTCCGTAATTCCTTTGTGTGTGTGATCTTATCCATTCCTTTTTTTTTTTTTAAGGTGTGGCTTGTGCTGCTAGGGTTTTTTTGTTTGTTTTTAATTTATTTATGGCTGTGTTGGGTCTTTTTTTTTTTCACACACACACACACACACACACACACACTGTATTTTATTTTTACAAGAGATAAATGGACTGACACCAAGCATTATAAATGGATGACCACATGTGTTGGGTCTTCGTTTCTGTGCGAGGGCCTTCTCCAGTTGCGGCAAGCGGGGGCCACTCTTCATCGCGGTGCGCGGGCCTCTCACTGTCACGGCCTCTCTTGTTGCGGAGCACAGGCTCCAGACGCGCAGGCTCAGTAGTTGTGGCGCACGGGCTTAGTTGCTCCGCGGCATGTGGGATCTTCCCAGACCAGGGCTCGAACCCGTGTCCCCTGCATTAGCAGGCAGATTCTCAACCACTGTGCCACCAGGGAAGCCCCAATCTTATCCATTCTTAATTACTATTTCAAAAATCATATTTCCAGTCCTGATCTCTCTGATGACATGTTAATCATACTGCACATCAGATAATTCCAGTTGAGCCCCTCATATCAACAAAACTAGAAACAGACCCGTCATACTGCTGCCGAACAATCTGCTCTTTGTCCTGTGTTCTGTATCTTATCCAATGCCAGGACTATTCATGTAGTTTTCCCTAGTCCAAAATCTGGGAGTTGTTCTTACCTTCACTCTCACTTCCAATACCCACCACACCTGAAGGAAAATGAATTCATATCACTCCTCCAATTTTAATACATGCAGAAGTTTCCATTTCCTCTCTCTTTAACACCTCTCTTATCTTCTTTCAATAATTCTTTCAGAATTATTTCAACAGCTTTTTTTCTTTTTTCCTTAATTCTGGCCTTGCTTACTTCTAATACAGTCCCTGCCCTGTAGTTATAGTAATCTTTTTCAAAGTCAATTCTTATCATGTCACTGTCCTGCTTATAACCGTTCAACTCCTCTACCTGGACCTTGTATCTCCTGCCAAACTCTCAGGCATTGGCTACAAGATCTTTTATACCCTGACCCCAGATAAGCTCTTGTCTTTGTCAATATCCATCCCAATCCCCCACCTCAGTCTTATAAAAAGCTATTAAACTATATAACTCCTCAAATGCAACATTCTATTCTTTCTTATCTTGGCACATGCCACCCACAAAAAAATACTCTTTCCCCTTTGTCTCTTCATTTGCTTCACCTAACTACTCCCTACTTATTCTTTTATACTCCGCTGTGAAGTTTCCATGATTCACCCCTCCCAGCATGCATCTGTACACACACACACACACACAACATTTAAAAATAAATGTGAAATAAAAACAGTTTTAAGAACAAACACTGAATTCATTACCATAGACCCACACCAAGGAAAAACTAACACCACATACTAAGATAACATCAGTATGTTTCATGAACATCTTTAGTACATGTGTTTTCAAACACTTTTCTAAAAGTATTACAGAAGTGCTATCACTTCCATTCTCTGAATTAGCACTGATCATCACTTCTTCAAGTTAGTGGCCAGTCAAAATTAATCTAAAAAGAAAGAAAAAAGACTTATAAGATGAGAGTCTTAATGGGACAAGCTACTATCCTATGTATTCATTCTCTCCCTCCTTTGGCATTCATTCTAGATTCCCCTCAGCTTTGGATACACTTCTGTTCTAGATTGCCTGCTTGCTTATCCCATACCTTCATCACTAGATGTCTGAGCCCTTAGTCACCTTGCCCTTGTCAAGCCTTGGTTGCTGCAATTGTTCATTGATAATTATCACTGGGCATGGAAGCAGCAAGAGGCAACTCGCTGAATCCCCTGAGTCCTGAAATATTTAGTCCTCACTGCTGCAATATGTTATAGCGGCCCAGTGTCTACGTGATAGCCAGGTCAATTATTCCTGCCAATATAGTAACTCTGTTATTTGCCTGCTAGTCGGCTGACATGAGGAGCCCAAAATGACCTGGTGGCAGCTTTAGCTCTAAATTTAGTTGAATATTTACTGTGCCCCTAGTTGTAGGACCTTCCCCTTCCTGTATCCCACACAGAAACCAAGATATTGGTCTGGTAGAGACTACATTGCAGGGATAGGAAGCACAAATTCCCTAAATGGATAAATAGAAGTAATGGTAAGTTGAAGACCTTCTACTTCTACCACTTGTTTCATAGACCCATATAATTCAGCTATTTGTATCACAATCTCACAGAACGGCCATTGATTCAAAGTATACATGGCACCTTAAAGGACAATACTCTAATATTGCAAAATGTCCTCCCCAAGCTGACACCTTATGTGTACTTTTGAGAGGCCCTTCCAAGATTCTGTAAGATCTACCTTACCTGTAGATCTCATGATCATGTCCCCTTTGTTATACCTCCTCAATCGTATAATGAGGCCTTAGTCCTAGGTGATGTTATTTCCCAATATAAGCACTCTGTAAGCCCTCTGACAGTTCTGCTAGCTGACGTACTGTATACATGGGTACATATCAATCTCAGTATGGATGAATCGCTATCAATATAGTCAACTAGACACCAAGTGACTGGTTGGATTCCTCAAAAGATGAGGGTTTAGTATTAATTCATTGCTGACTGATCAGACATTCAGCAGTAGGTTATCCTTGGTGAAAGAGAATCCAAGCTATTAGGCCCATAGGTAGCCATTATCCCAGCCAACATAGCCTCTCCATTCATGAGCCAAATGTTCAAATACTAGGGCAGAAAAAAAAGAGGCTGGCTAGCATATACAAATGAGTAATTATGTACATCTGATTTTAATGGCTCCTCTGAAATTGGTATGCTATAATATAAATTGTCTTGAAACAAAAAGATGTACAAACCTTTGTGCCACTCCCAGGTGTATCCATCTGCATGCCTCTTGAATATCTCCTTGTCTCCAATTTCCTATTCTTGCACTTTTCAGTTCCTTAAACAACCTGCAAAGCTATCCATCACTTCCCAGGAATTTGTGTACTTTGAACCACTTCTTTGTTCACATAAATTTGATGACAAGTTATATTGAATGAAGTTCTGTCTACTTGGGGGACTTTCCCTCACCACTGTCTTCCAGGGCCACTCCAAGGGGTGATAGTGTGCAGCAGTCTTTTCTTCACTTGCACCAACACATCAATCAATCCATCCTGGATCCAGACTAGGTGTTTTGCACCTCCATCAGCTGGCCTTAAGGAAACCTCAAAGAGAATGTATCTGTGAGCTTAGAAAGAGTTGTCTTAATAACAGCGGTAGGTGACAAATTGTTCTGGTCAACAAACCAATGTGAAGTGTCCATTATCTAATAAGTTTATCCAACTTGAATATGCCCTCAGGGACCAGAGAAATGACTATGCTGGAGATCTGTGAAGTGGACATGAGCTAGGACTTTATCACTGTATATCCCCCTCTACAAGGTGGGCAGTTGATGTTTGGATCTTCAGGTATGAGTGTCAGCTCAGAACCTGTATCTAAGTGCTCTCAAAATATCTGAGTATTTCTCCTTTCCCCAATGTATGCTATTTTATTAAAGGAAAAGGAGTGGAAGAATGGCTGTTGAATGTGCCTTCTATGTATATTCCTTCTGCAGGGTTCTTCCTCTCCTTCAGTCAGTAACCCTAAGTCTGAAAATTGGCTAAGGTCTGGAAACAAGGATTGTGATTTTCCATTACAGAGGCTGGCATCAATCTTCTTCTCACTTGTTCTTGACCTTCTTTGACTGTATAGGTCAGGGGTCAACAAACTTCTTCTGTGAAGGGCCACAGAGAAAACATTTTATGGCTTTTCAGGTCATACAGTCTCTGTTGAACCTACTTAACTTTTCCACTGTAGCACAAAACAGCCATAAACAATAGGTAAACAAATGGACATGGCTGTGTTCCACAGGCAAATGACCGGCTTTGACCACAGGCTATAGTTTGCTGACCCAGATACAGGTCTAGTAATACCCTTACTGGCTGCCCATCTATCTCATCCATAAGAGACCTGTCATCTCTCAAATAAGATGGAGCCTCAAAAGTCAGTCCCTGAATGTCATTCTGACCTTGCTGTCCATCATAATAATTATATCTACTTTGCTGCTGATGACTAAGGCCTGCCTCCTAACATCAAATATGCCATGATTTTATTATCCACATTGACCCCAGGGAGACAAGCTGTATACAAGCATCTTCTATCATCAATGGAAGCCTACAGAGACAGTCACCACTATGCTTCTCATCAATGCTGTTGCACTCCTTAATATTGAATTCCTTATCCTTTTAGTAAAAGGAGTATCCTCTGGGACCTTCCAGGAAACAGAGCCAGATCGTATTTTTTCCACTTGTATAATAAATTCATTCTAACTTGTTCATTCGTCTAGTTGGTGATGGAGTTCTTATTACTATCTGACTGGTAAACTCTTCAATTTCAGTATCTCACATCAAGGGGACAACTTCTGATACTCTCCTAAGTTGAGTTCCTCAACAAGCATACCCCATGAAAAAGATATGAGGACAAGCAAATTATTTGAGGGTTGTACTCAAGACATACTGTCATGGGAAAGAGGAAGAAAGACAAGTAAGGAAAGGAAGCCAAATACAGATTGTGTTATCTAGCAAGTTACTGATTTGGGCAACTAAAATGCAATCTTACTGAGGAACTTTTAAAGACAATGTAGCATTGACATATATGCACTACCAAATGTAAAATGGATGGCTAGTGGGAAGCTGCTGCATAGCACAGAGAGATGAACTCGATGCTTTGTGACAACCTAGAGGGATAGGGAGGGTAGGAGGGAGGCTCAAGAGGGAGGGGATATGGGGTTATATGTATACATATAGCTGATTCACTTGGTTGTACAGCAGAAACTAACGCAACATTGTAAAGCAATTATGTTCCAATAAAGATGTGAAGAAAAAAAAAAAAGACAATGTGAAACACACCTCAAAATTATCCTTCCCAAGGGTCAGGAAAGCTGAAGTATATATCTTCAAACTCTAATCCATCATTGGCCAAGGACTGCTCCCGGGGTGTTAACTCCCTAATACTTCTAGATGCCCTGAATGTATAATGAGAGAAACTCTGGGACTGAAATGGCAGGAACTTGCAGCGGGACACTGTGGTATGTTCTGGCACTATGAGTACCAAGTGGGTATGGGCAGGACATCAATGATATATGCTACATACATTATAGCTGATGGAAAGGAAGAAAAGGATGGGCAGAAGAAAGATAAAGAAAGTTTATTTCTTAGAGTAAAAAGCTAAGATATTGTAACACAGACACTCCCAAAATGCTAGGGTTCAAAAGAGATAGAAGCTTATTTTCCTCTCGTGTCACACTCAAAGTTCCTGGTCAGTATGTGACTCTTCTCCATACCGTCATTCAGAGGCCACAGTTATGGCAGTTCTGCAATATTCAATACGCAGCTTCCAAGGCCACACTGAAAATCACCTTTTCAGCCAGGGATAGGGGAAAAGAACAGAAAGTAAAGATTTGATTTTCAGCATGTATGTTGATGCTAACAGACATCATTCTCACTCATGTAACGTTAGCAAGATTTTGTCACAGGATCACCCTTAGCAACAAAGCTATCTGGCAATGTTGTTCTTAACTGGGAACCCACAGCTCAACAAAAGTTTTTACCATGGAAGAAGAGGAGAATGGATTTGGGGGTAGTTTCTGCTTCATAAGATAAGAGGGGATTCTTCCAATAGAGGAGAAGCTGTATACTAATTAAAGTTCATAAAAACAAACAAACAAAAAAGATTGTTATAAATATATTCAAAATTGCAAAGACAATCAATATAACAACCAAAAATTAGAAAAAAAAAAAAGAGCTCTATTTTAATTTTTGGAGGAACCTCCATACTGGCCGCACCACTATTCCCAGCAACAGTGCACAAGGGTTCCGTCTAAAGATAATAATAGAAGTTACTCATATAATTCAGTGGCTTGAAAGTAACCACTCAGGAATTTAAAGTGAACAAGGTTTTTAAAATACTGTAGATTTTTCGAGATACAGGGGAGAGGGTCCGATAGAATTTAATTTTTACTATTGTTTTGAATATAATAAAAATACATTCTGAAAGTATAAAAATGAAGTATATTCCCTTGATTCGGGAATATAAAATAAATTATAAAATATGCTGTTAACTAATAAAATCAAAATACATAACTGTATGTTTAATATAATCCCATCAGTATAAATAAGAAAGGATACACACACACAATAAACAGAATATGCTTGTCTATGTTTACAGATATTTTTAGAAATATATATAAAGATTATTCATAATGGTTATCATCAAAGAGTGAAATTGCTGGTCAGAACTTTGAATTAGAAAAAGGGAGATTTCCATTTTTCTGATTTTTTTTACCTCTTCAATTTATTACTTTGGTTTAGAAAAAAATTTTAAATATATTTACAGGGAAAATAAATCCATTGAGCTAAAAAGTCAAATACTCTGATCTACATTTTTAGTCATGTAACTTAAGCTGCAAACTATCCTAAAACTCCTCAGTGTTCACCACAGCTGTCTCCCATCAGTTCATGGAATCATTGAGTTATAACAGGACAGAGTTTTATTAACATGGGCAAAGAAGAGCCCTTTCCTACCTCATGTTCCCCATCAGTGCCATATGACTGAATTCCATCCGCTCAAAACAGTTCTAAGTTAGCATGCATTCATTCATCCATTTATCAATTCATTCATCTTAAAATTCTGAGTCAGAAGCAGCAACAAAATCATCAGAAGCAGCTGATGAAAATGTTATGATGGTGATGGATGCTGGAAAGAGAATTTCTGGAGACAACAGTGTTTCAGAATAGACATTTGCATTGTTTAAGGGGGACTCCACCAGCTATGGCCAGAGTTGGAAGAGATAGTCTTTGTCCAAAATTTTTTATCCTTTTTCATCATAATGCCTTTAGAAGTAATAGCCCTCTGGGGGGTAAATATTGAAAGGAGGAGGTTCTATTAATAATAATTCTTTATCCTGAGCACTTTATTGAATGAGATTATTTAAGTATGGCAGATGTCCTGATGCATCTTCTCACTTGCACCTACTTTGTGCAACCCATGAGAAATAATGGCCACTTTTAGTATAACGTGCATTCATGAGTCATGTTTTGAACATAAGGTAAAATTTCCATTTCCACATAATGAAACTTGTTTAAGATATGATCATTTTTACTTTTCAGTTTATGCAATGCAATTTTTTTTTCTCCAAAAGTGATCAAATTTGCCATATGGTTTATGCAGTTAGGTCCTGGTGACCATTCAGAACACATCACACTGACTCTACCTTTGCCTGATGCTTCTGATCACATGGACATATTCCAAAAGTTGTTCTTTGAGATATTTATTTAAGTCTCTTGAAAGCATTGGTGTTGGTTGAATTCCCACTGGTCCCTTAGGGCAAAAGGATAGGCTTGCTGCTGAGTGGCATTGTGGATTCTGCTGGGCCAAGACCAGAGCTGAGAATTCCACTCTTAAGCATCAGTGTCATGGAGGCCAAGGAGTGAACACAGCCGAAAAAACAGCAAACATACCTAACATTAAAATGGCAGGAGGTGATTCAGAAGCCCATGCAATCTGATGCCATCAGAGACAGACATTAGAGTAGAGGTATGAAGAAACAAGACTCTAGAGCTAGGACATGAGTACAAGAAAAAGAAAATTGAACAAAAAGGCCAACGGTGGTCTTAGACAATTGCCTAAATAAATATTAGGCTGCTGCCTGTGACAACCTCCACCCAGTCAGGACTGCTCTGTCCCCCTCTTCAGCTAGCATAGTGCATGAAAGGGGCAGAATATGCAAGTGAGGGCTACCTGTTCAGGTCTCTTCTGTCTGCCCAAAGGCTCTGTATAGGCTAGTGGGGCCCTGGGCTCAGGTTAAGCAGCCAAGCTTCCACTTGGCTGCATTATGGCTTTTAATCATACTCCCTTCTCCAACCTTAACAATCTGTCCTCAAACAAAAAGTGCACAAAAACACACAACAAAACCATAGATAAACAAACAAAAACAACAGCAAAAGAAATGAGGCAAAAATAAAGGAGGAATCTAAGGCTGCATAACAAAGAGTATCAGCTTGAATATGACAGGATTTCTGGCAGCTGTCCCCCCGCCCCTACCCCCCACCCCTGCACCAAATATTAGCAGGTAAATAATGTGTAGGCAAGATCCCATCCCAATGAAAACCATACAAGATTTACTCTTCTATTTTTTAATGATGAAATTTCATCATTTAATTTCTTCTACGAATATGTATTGAGTTCCTATTGTCGATATTCCAGGGGTATTCCAGAAGATGCAATGGCCTTTGCTCTCATGGAGTTTACAATCTACTGAGAGAAAAATCGGTGATCCCACTGAGCTAGGCTTTCAAGTCTAGAAGAATTAAAAAGGGTGCCTTGCAAGCATGTAATAGTGGAAATTGGCTGGAGGGGCAGGGGTGTGCTAGTGTAGACTGCTCAGCTTCTTTGCAGTAGTAGATGATATTCTATCCAATACGTAAAGACATTTCATTCCACGTAAGATTAGCACATGGCTTTTGAATTATAAACACTTTAATAAAATAACAAATGCCCTATAGAAAGTAGCTACGTGTTCTGATGCTCCAAATTTTCAATTGACAATAAGAAATCTAGTTACAGACACGGGAGGAATTGCTTTCTTATGAAAATGAAAAAACTGTTACATAGCAGGACTGAGAGATAGCACACCTGAGCTGAGAGCCAATTGTGCTTCGTCCCTACTTTCCAGTGCTTCGTAATGAAGTTCATCATCTTCCCAGCATCGTTAGAATCCAAAAGACTTGGATTTGAATCTCACCACACTACATGTAACTGGGTTCTTCTGCAAGTGTCATCTTTGAAAAATGGGAATAAATAATACTTGTCAACATTGAAGGATTAAATGTAAAGGCAGAACAAAATGCATAGTACAAGATGGACCAGGTTGTCTCAAAAACAGAATTATCTCTTTGGTGAAGAGTATTTTTTTTACATAATTCAGGAGAAAAACTGGCCACAGCCAGCAAACACACAGAGAGAAAAAGCCTGAGTTCCCGTACCTATTGTCTGAGACTTCTACCCAGCCACAGAGTTCCCCATTTCCCGCTCGGCCTGTGAGGCCAGCAGAAATCAATTAATTTCACTAACATCTGGCTCAGTTCTGAGATTTCATTTTGTAAGACGAAAAGAGTAGACACTGTGACTTGTGTATTAGAATTCTAGTACTGCTGTAACAAATTACCAAAAATATAGACGTTTCAAACCACGCCCATTTGTTATCTGAATTTTCTGTGGGGCTCAGCTAGATCTCTGCTTAACATCTCACAAGGAGGAAATCAAGGTGCCTGCAAAGTTGTTTTTCCTTTCTCGAGGCTCCAGGGAAGAGTAACACCAAGCTCATCCAGGTTATTGGCAGAATCCGGGTCCTTGTGGTTGTAGGCATGAGCTGTTTCCTTGCTATCAGCCAGGAGCCCCTCTCAGTTCCCCAAGCCCACGTGCATTCCTCCTCACATCGCCCCTTCCATCTTCACGCCAGCAGTAGGTTATATCTCTGACTTCCCCTTCTGCTTCTTCCAGCTAGAGGTATTCCTCTGCTCCTAAAGCTTTTGCAATTAGATTGAGTCCATCCCTGTATTGTTAATTGAGCGTAATCTCTTTATTTAAGGCCACCAACCTTAATTCATCAGCAAAGTAAATAATATATTCACAGTTTCTGAAGGATTAGGGTATGGGCATCCTTGGGATGCTATCATTCTGCCTAAATCAGCCTGGTTTCACTCTGGGAGTGGAGGAAATGGTTTAGCTGTGGGAAAAGGGGAGGAGGGGACTCGTGATAGGAAGGGGCTGACTAAGGGGTTGACTGGAGATAAAGAAGCTGCATCGGGTTGGGGGTTTTGTCTGGTTAGCAGGGTGTTTGCTGCTTGGTTGGCTTTTATGTTGAATTTGAAGACCTTTAGAGTCATCAAGTATACACTTACTAGTTCCACATTTCCCACCATTCCTCATGGTGTTACTCTGCCTGGCTTTACACAATTATCTTATATCCCTGCCTCTGAAAGTATCTGTGTTTACAAAATCTGCCTAAAATGAGATCCACAGGAGACAAATGAGGAGGAAAGAAGTGGGGCATTTGGGAGCCAGCTGTGTATTTGGCCATAATTCTAGCCATCCCCTCCCATGGGGATCTGAAGGGTGCTAATAGACCATCCTTTGTATTCTCCAGAACAGCCAGAAGATGGTTCCTAGAGTGGTTCTATCAGTTCTCCTGATACTTTTCTCTTCTAGAAGGAATTGAGAGCATACCCAAGAGGACAAAAAGGAAAAGGTCTGCCAAGCTACACTCATATAGTAGAGGCTCAATAAATGGTTACTAGTTCACTAAACTGTCTCTCTCTGTGTAAGCTCATTCCTTAACTGTTTATTAAAATGCCTACAAATGAAGGTCTGTGTGCTTGGCATCTATCACACTGAAAAATTTATAATATGAATAAACTAGCAAGAAGCAATACAGTGACCAGACAGGTAAGAGCACAGGTTCTGGAACTGGGCTGCCGAGATGCAAGCTTTGGCCCTACCATTTACTAACTGCTTCCAACTTGGAAAAGTTATTTAACTCCTCTGTGCTTTGTTTTTCTTATCTGCAAATTGGGAAGAGTAATGAAACCTATTATACAGAGATTTTTGTGAGGATCAAATAAGTTAATAGATATAAGGGACTATCTGATATATAGTACTTCTTCAATAAATACTGAATATTATTACTGTTAAAACCTCTTAATTGTTTTTTATAATATCTCTGATCTTCTTTTTAAAAGACTGAGTAATGCATTTGGGAAACAGATTAAAATGTTATTCTAATATTTGTGTTTAAGGTTAAACAATGAACTGGCTTCTTACAAGGAGCTCAGTGTTTGCTGGAGGATATCAAAGTAAACTACCATACAAGAAATAGCCATAAAATACCACACTGGAGAGTGCGGAGAAAAGGTAGGAGAACAGACCTGAATATGTGTGGAGAGGTGGGAATATAACTGACAGAGAAACATAACTTCGTGGCGTTTATACCTTAGCAGGAAGTGGATTTTCTATGAAGCCTATGAAGCTTAAACTTTGGGAAACTTAAAATTTCACAATGCAGGACCCTTCTAAAACCTAGGAGGGGACCTAACTATGTGTGAATTTAGTTTTGTGCTAGTAATTTTGAAATAATTTTCTTTTTCTTTTCCAGCTTCATTGAACTATAATTGGAAAATAAAATTATAAATTTAAAGTGTGTAACGTGATAATTTGGCATATGTATAAATTGTGAAAAGCTTCTCCCATTGAGTTAATTAGCACAACAATCACCTCACATATTTACCTCTGTGTGTGTGTGTGTTTTGTGAACATTTAAGTTCTACTCTCTTAGCAAATTTCAATTACACAATAGTGTTATCAAGTATAGTTATCATGTTATACATTAGATCCTCAGAATTTATTTATTTATTTATTTTTGAACTATTAGATTCATTTATTTGATAATTCCTTTCTCCCATTTGTCTTTTCTATTTTATTTATTTTTTTTGAATTTTATTTATTTATTTTTATACAGCAGGTTCTTATTAGTTATCTATTTCACACATATTAGTGTATATATGTCAATCCCAACCTCCCAATTCATCCCACCACCCCCCCCCCCCGAGAACGTATTTATTTTGTAACTGAAAGTTTGTACCCTTTTACCAGTCCTTCCCTTTTCCCCTCACTCCCTACCCCCCTACCAGCCCATGGCAACCACTTTTCTGCTCCCTGTTTCTGAGTTAAGTTTGTTTTTTTTCTTGTTTTTTTTTTTTTAGATTCCACATATAAGTGATACCATGCAGCATTTGTCTTCCTCTGCCTGGCTTATTTCATTTAGCATATGCCCTCCAGATTCATTCATCTATGTTGTCACAAATAGCAGGATTTCCTTCTAAGACTAAATAATATTAATATTATTTCATTGGGTATATTATTCCATACTCACACATTTTCTTTATCCATTCATCTGTCAATAGACATTTAGGTTGTTTCTATACATTGTCTATTGTAAATACGGCTGCAATGAACATAGGAGTGTAGGTATGTCTGTGAGGTAGTGATTTTATTTCCTTTGTATACCAAGAAGTGGGATTGTTGGATCATATGGTAGCTCTTTTCTAAATTTCTTGTGGAATCTTCATACTGTTTTCCGTACTGGCTGTACCAGTTTACATTCCCAGCAACAGTTTTCAAGGGTTCTCTTTTTTCTACATCATTGCCAGCATTTTGTATCTCTTGTATTTTTGATAATAGCCATCCTAACAGGTGTGAGGTGATAATTCATTGTGATTTTGATTATTTGCATTTTCCTAATGATTAGTGATATTGAGCACCTTTTCATGTACCTGTTGGCCATTTATATGTCTTCTTTAGAAAAATGTCTATTCGGGTCCTTTGCCCATTTTTTAATTTGGTTATTTATTTATTGCTATTGAGTGGCATGAGTTACCTGTATATTCTGGATATTAACCCCTTATTGGATCTGTGGTTTGCAAATATTCAAATATCCCTTATTGGATACGTGATTTGAAAAATTTCTCCCAATCCATAGGTTGCCTTTCATTTTGTTGATGGTTTTCTTTGCTGTGTGGAAGCTTTCTAGTTTGATATAGTCTCTCTTGTTTACTTTTGCTTTTGCTGTCTTTACTTTTGGTGTCATGTAGTCAGTTCCTTAAAGAAGGTCCACCAAAATGAAAAAGACATCAGATCTCCCAAAACCAGGATATTCATCTGAAATGAATACATTTATTCTATGGGATACTTGAGAGCCACATGTAGTTTATTAGTATTCCTAGCATTTATTTCTGCCGGTCTCTGTGCCTTTGCATCTGCTCTAGGTTTGGCTTATCAACAGAGAACATTCTGTATTTCAAGCCAGCAACCATTTTATGATAAAGTCTTCTCTGTCCTGTAGCCATCACATTTATTGGTGGCTACATTCTGGAATATTCTACCTCCTAATAGTTCTCAAGGGCATTCCCTCTGCTCTACCTCAGCTGCCATGGTCCCATTCAGAAACTCATCAACTCTGTCATGGATGAATGCAATGGGCTATCTGTTAACTGATGTCTAAACCCCCCCCTTACTCCTTCTGGTCTATTTTTTATACTGGCAATAGTATTATCTTTATAAAACTCAAATATGGCCATAATAATCCACTTCATAAAATTTTTCGATTACTTACCATTTCCTATAATTTAAACGCTAACTCCTCAGTAGGAAATTAAGATCCTTCATAATCTGGCCAATGTTTTTCCCACAGTGTAGTCCCACCTTCTACGGTTTGCTTTGTTCCTATGTCCCTGCTGCATTGAATTACTATTCATTTTTTGAATATGCTATCCTGTGTCATGCTTCCATGTTTGTCCAGTCACTCTACCCTGGTAATGATGGCCTTAACTTTATTCTCTGGTTGACCATAAGGTGTCTGGTGAATTCCAAGACATCTGTCAAGAGTTAGTTTTGATTTTTTTTTCTTTAATCATCTATGTTAAGAATTCCTTGGAACTGGCATTCTTTCCTTCGTGTGCCCATTATTCTTTGTACATGAACTCCTTCATAATCATTGACCTTATCTTCAAGGGCAGAAACCATTTTCTTTACTGTAACTCCTACAGCTACCACATTTTGAGCATATGGCATGTTTTGATAAATTTTGGTGAAGAAATGATTGAAGGAATGGAATAAATATAGAGCGATTAAAAATGGTTGCCTAGAAGTTACTTCTTATGAATAAATCTTTTCCTCCCAAGAAATACTTCAATAAATGTGTCATTGACAAGTGTCATGTCTTTTCCTTCTGTATTAGTCTCTTGAGTACTTATTACAGTGCAGAGCACATTGTAAATACTTCTTAATTGATTAAATATTGTCAGCAAGGGCAATCTAAAGCACACTCCATTTAACTTCTCTGACAGAAAAGCTGGAGAGTGCCTCACAGAAGAAAATAGGGGGTAATAAATACCAACTTCCACCCAGGGGGTGGAGAATTTGCTTCCATTTTTAATCTCTCTAAAAAAGTACTGATTACCCGGGTTAGGGAAGACTATTTCTGTGATTAGAAGACTACAGCTATTTTTATCTTATAGGAAAAGCCAGTGGGAGTCATTAGATCCTTTCATAGATTAATCTAATTTAGGCTTTTGTGTTCCCACGCCTTGGAAATACACGTTGCTTGCATCTATATTGATTTCAACGTGTGTAGCTCTAGGTTCTGTACACAATGTGTGTTGATATAATTTATGTGTTTGTTCTAATTGCAGGAAAATTATAAGCAAAACTTAAAGAATAAAACTATTTATAATCCCAACATAAGCCAAAATAAGTGAGAATTGGTGTTTGTCATTGCTCTTCTAACAAACTCATAATTAATATTTTTTAAAAAGAAAAAATATTTTCTCTTAAACATCCATATATTACCATCAAAAGTGCATGCAGGGCTTCCCTGGTGGCGCAGTGGTTGAGAATCTGCCTGCCAATGCAGGGGACACGGGTTCGAGCCCTGGTCTGGGAATATCCCACATGCCGCGGAGCAACTGGGCCCGTGAGCCACGATTACTGAGCCTGCGCGTCTGGAGCCTGTGCTCCGCAACAAGAGAGGCCGCGATGGTGAGAGGCCCGCGCACCGCGATGAAGAGTGGCCCCTGCTCGCCACAACTAGAGAAAGCCCTGGCACAGAAACGAAGACCCAACACAGCCATAAATAAAAAAAAAAAAAAAAAAAAAAAAGTGCATGCAAAAAGACTAAGCTGAGAAAAATGTGATCAAGGTTTAGATGTACATGCCAAATATAGTCATTGGAAGTATATTTCTGTGTAAACATATTCTGAAAGAAATATATTTTGTCATGTATTCCTCTAAAATCTGGCACTTAATGTGTTTTAAGATTACAAGCATAAAATTAGCATATTATTAATGTAAATTAGAATGGCAAAGATATGGGTAGCAGCACATTATGAAATGCCATTAGAGAAAAATGGGTTTCTTCCTCCAGGAAATATTGAGAATTCTCTCTCTGTCCTATACTTAAAGGGAAATATTCATTATCAGTTACATTTTTTTTAAGAACCATAAGTATATTATCTGCAAGCTTCCTTTCCTCCAAATGAAGACTGGGCAAATCATTGTAATTGAAATCACCTTGAACTGATGTGAAATTGCATGCCCCTAATCAGTGGTAGTAACAATAATCATAGCTACCATTTATTGACTGTTAATTTTGTGGCAAGGATTTAAAATAAATTATTTCAAAATCCACACTACAGCTCAAAGAGTTAAGTATTATTATACCCCCTTTCCACAGTTGATTAAACAGAGGCCAGGAAAGTTCAAGTCGACCGAGGATACAGCCTTGGCTGGAAGTTGTAGAGTCAGGAATCATATTCAGTTTACAGCCTAGCTCTCATCCACTGGGTCATATTTACTCTGGGGAGAAATCTTGAATCCCCTAGTCTTCTAGCAACCTTGTTGTCAAGAAGGTTTCCTTCCTTATAATGTTCCATTTCCTATGTAAGTCTATTTCTTCCAATTCTGTCCCCTGAGGAGAACAGCTGGTCAGTGCCCTCCTTCTAATAACATTAACTAATTCACTGGTAGAGTAATTTTTCTTATGAGAGATTTTAAACCCCTAGAGAACCAAGTATTTACTCACAGAAGAAAACAAATCTGCACCGAACAAATGCAAGAAGAATGTTTCTTTAGCATCAAGCTTTCCCTATATTTTCAATGTGGGTGGGACGGAAAGAGGTAGACAACGTCAAAGAGCCAGAAGTAAGATATTTAAAAATTTTTTTTCGCATAACTATGATCTAGAACTTGTTGACTACAGATAGAAAAGTTGATGGAAACTCCAAAAATACTAAGAAAATACCTACGCAAACATTTTCAGTGTTTACATCCCAAACCAAATTGCCAAAAATTGCTTAAAGTATTATAAGAATGTTTCACTACAGTAATATTTGTTTTTGGATAAGGCCCTTCTCAAATTTATCATTCAATAATCACTTTGCAATTATTCTTATTTTATGAATATTTTTGCTGGTTCTTTAGCGAACTCTCATCTGACTCATTTAAGGCTTCACTGTGTTTTTACCCATTAATCTCAGCCTCTCCTTTGAAAATTAATCTGTGTTTAATGGCCACCTTATGTAATATGCAACAAGGCAGGACTCTCCCATCCATTCCAAAAAGGATAGCATTGAAATATGTCATTAGGCTTATCTTTGCATCAAAATCTCATTCATCCAATGACCAATCTGGGGAATTTTAGAACCTTATTATAATTTTTTTTTTCATAGTGACTCTAGGGATTACAATTCCAAATCATTCTATTTCTCAAGAGGTTACCAACATCACGGGGAAGATAAGGGCCTTTATAAATTGAAATAAAATATAAACTTTAAAATATATTTAAATCACTACATACTTAGAGCAGGGGAGTCCTTTAGTTCTCTCAGTATATTTAAACACGACTGCAGTTTCTAAAATTTACCAACCTGATAATGAATTCAAAAGGTAAGGCATTTTCTCTTGAGTATAAATATACTGCTGAGTCCTATCTATACCAGAGTGGCTGGACTGCATAATGCATAACAAATTATCTCTAAAATAAAAACTCTTGAAAATTAATACTGTTTTGTAAGAAAATACAGAAGAACCTAATCTCTTTGGTGAATGCTTGAATGAATGAATGAATGAATGAACAAATGTTGAATAATTGGGTTGTTTGTTTATCATCCCAGTCTGCACTTCCAGCCCCTGTCCTTCCCCTGAAATTTCCGGACTATGATAAACCCACAAGTCCACAAGGGAAAATCCTTATACAAAGTAATACCCTTCCCTTTCTTTTATTTTTCAGTCCAATGTATTGACCTGTTAGGTATCAGTTTGACCAATATATTGAACTCCTACTGTCTACTAGATTCTGTGCAAGTCACAAAGAATCAAAGGTGAATAAGAATAGTCTTGTACTCCATGAGTTGACATTCTAGTAGGGAGACAAATGGATAAACAGAGCACTTCTATGCAGCATGGAAATTATAATGATCGAGGTATGGCTCAGTGGAATAAAGGCACACCAAAAAAGTAGCTAACCACTTGTCAGAGCTCCCATCTCATCACATTTAAACCTGTGCACTCCTGTCATTTGCCACTTAAATTTCATCTATGTGTGCTAAACTTTAACCATGAAATTACCAAATTCCATCATAAATACTGCCAGTCAGATGTGAAAAGTATAATAATAGCTAACTTTATTGATATGTCAGGCATTATTGTGAGATTTTATGTGTATTAGCTCAGTTAATCCTCCCAATTTCCTGTAGGAAGTATGGTTATGAACTCATTTCACATACTAGGAAACTAAGGCAAAAGAGACAAAGTTACTTTCTCAAGGTCACAGAACTAGAAAATAGAACTAAAATTCACACTCAGACAATCTGACCCCATATACCCAGTTCTCAAACATTCCATTCCACTGCTTTCTAATGACAGAAGGTAAAACAAAGTAAAGAAAATTTGATTTGAATCTCAACTATAGCAGTAATTATCTCTGTGATCTTAGGCAAGATTTCTAATTTCTCAACTTTCAACTTTTTCAGTATAAAATACCATTAAGTTTTTCTTCTTGTGGCAGTTTTCAATGCGGTCCTAAAAATTCTTTGATCCTAAATTTCCATCGAGAGGTGAGGTATGTTTCTCCCCTTACATCTAGGCTCTGTAATTGCCCAACTAAGGCGATGCTGTGCCAATTTCCATGTTTAGTCCTTAAAAATCTGTCAGCTTCTTCTTGTCTCTTTGGATGTTCTCTCTTGGAACCTATTCTCCATGGGTGAGGAAGCTCAGGGAAAGCCTCTGTGTAGGTGTTCAGACCAATGGCCTAGGTAGAGCTCCAGCCAATACCAACCTTAGATGTATAAATGAGGAAATCTTTGATCTGACTCTGGACACAGAGTATGGCTGTGACTGCATGAGAGAGCTTGAGCAAGAATCACCTACACCCAGTTCACCCCCAGAACCATGAGGGATCATCAAAAAATCATTAAATTGTTTTAAGCCACTAAATCTTAGGGTGATTTTGTATGCAGCGATAGGTAACAGAAACCATTCTGTATTTTGTCAGTATTGTTGGAACAAGTACGAAAGCCCTTAGTATATTATAAAGTACTATACAAATGGAAAGAAATGTTAGCCTATATTAAGTGTGCATAAGCAAGTGACTCCATATGAAATAAAACAAAACCACAGCGTTCAATACCAAGGGCCAATTAGTAAATTCATTTAAATCCAGTGGGTATTCCTTGACCGTCTATGCATACCTAGCTGCAAATTAGGTTCCATAAAGATAAAAAAACAAGGGTAGGTATATTCCATGCATTCTAAGACTATATAAAAGCTTCTTACAACTAAGCAACAAATGAAAAGAACTATGTTATTTAGCATCCAAATTTCTCAGAAACATTATTTTATCCCTTAAAGCACTGTTCACTTCTTGATAGAAAATTTGTTGCTGACATCAGGAAAATCTGGGTTTCAATCTTTCCTTTAATACTTCCTTGAGTGCATATAAAACATCTCTGGTGAAAGGATTCTATCTGTAAAATGAGAGTAATAACATCTACCTTGCAGAATTCTTGGGAGGGTTAAATGGCACAATGTATACTAAGAGCCTAGTGCATAGAATGAGATCGATAATGGACAGCTCCCATTATAATTGACCTTTCTAGGTGTGTTTTCCATTGCAAATTTGCAGTAAAGACAATCCTAGATAACCTGTCATCATAGTTCAGAAAAGTGGCTACAAAGTTTTCCTGTGCTCTTTTCTTAAGAATAACAGGCTACATTGATCTTGAATTACTTCTAACTCTTCTCTATTGAACTGCACATGCATCAGCAAATCCTGCTGATTTTACCTTTTTAACGTACCCTGGATCCAATGCCCCTCATGACCTCCACTGGTGCCAATCTGGCCAAGTCACCATCAACTCTCACATGAGTTATTTGCAGTAACTCTCTGTATTAGTTTCCTTAGGGCTTCCATTTAAAGAAAAGTACCATAAACCAGGCAGTTTAAAACAACAGAAATGTATTCTCTCATGTCCCAGAGGCTAAAAGTCCAAAATCAAAGTGTCATCAGGGCCATGCTCCACCTGAAGTGTCTAGGGGAGGGTCTAGAAGCTCAGCTCAGCACAGCTTCGGGGACTTGCTGGCAATCCTTTGGCATTTCTCGAATTATGGCAACATTAACTCTTATCTCTGGTCTTCTCCCCATGTATGTTTACATTTCCCTCTTATAAGGACACGAGTCTATGGATTAGAGACTGCCCTAATCCAATATGACCGCATCCTAATTTGATTTCATCTACAAAGGCACTATTTCCAAACTAGGTCATATTCACAGGTATTAGGGGGTTAGAACTTCAACATATCCTTTTGGTGGATACATTTCAACTCATAACACTTCCCATCTGCTTTCCCTGATTTACCCTTATGTTCCTCCTTTGCTCAAACCCTCCACTGACAATCCATTTCCCATGAAATAAAAAAAAAAAAAAAAAAAAATTCAAAGTCCTGAAAGAAGACAAAGGAATTCCTCTCATCTTCTCACACCTCCCTATGCTACATCCAACCACCCCATGGCCATTTCTCCGAACTTCCTCTCCCTGGGACTCATTCCATTCTAGCTACATCAGGCTTCCTCTCCATTCCGGCGCTCCTGCCTCAGGGCCTTTGCACTTAGTGTTTCCTGAATATAAAATTCTCTCCCTCCCCTCAACTCCCACAGCCTCATAATTTGCTCCCTTTTTTCCTTCAAGTTTCTGTTGAAATATCACCTTAGCAGAGAAGCCTCTCCTGATGACTCCACTGAAATTAGTACTCTCTTCTACCTTATAGCACTTAGTCAGCAACAGTATCCTGGTTTGTACTTCTTCATAGATAGCACATGTCTCTAAAGGCCATATTATATATTTATTTGTTTAACATTTGATTCTACTCCACCCTCCCCACCCCCACACACTATAATGTAAGCTTCAAGAAGACAGGGACTTTGTTTTCTTTACTCTTTTATCTCCAGTGCTTAGAATAGTGTCCAACAAATTATAGAAATCCAATAGTAATCCAAATGGTACTTGTCCATAGAAATGCAAGTTGGTTTGCTGGAGATTTGGTTGATTATTGCCCGGCAGATATTGACCAGTTTGACAGTTTTCATCTAAGAAAATTTATACCAGCATTCCCGATGACATTATGTATGTGTGGTTCTTTAAGTTCCTTTGAAGAATTTGTAACATCCTACTAGTTCCCTCTTAATAATCTTTTAACAAGATCCACATTGATAAGGTTTCTGGAAAGGGATGGATGTGAATTGAGTTTCAAAGAGAGTGTAGGAATGTACTGACATGTGGGGATGTACAAGGCAAGGAGGGCAATCAGGATTTATGTATATTATTCCCTGTTATTTCATAATTTTCAAAAAGGTAAAATCATGAATCTCATAAAAAATAATGTGAACACAAGTCAACAATTTTATTTACCTCATTAATTAATGAGGGGACTAGTAAGATTTTTAAAAACCAGTAGAGTTACTCTTTATAAGCCCAATTCTTCTTTAAACTGCCATTAACAGGAATTGTTTGCATTGCTATGGACAGGAAACATTATTGATGCATTACTAGTGCACTGTCAATAGCCATCTACATGTTAATCTTTATCTCTCTAAAGGTGCAAAGTACACCAGCCAGAAACAATCAGATGGGCACACCCCATAAAAATAAGATAATCCCTGAAACGTACCCTAGATAACATCCAGTATTCCATTGAAAGTGCATCCAGTAGTCTTTTTCAAAAATCTTTCAGGATTTTCCTAAAAATACCAAGCAGGTTATGAAAGATAAAGAGACTCACATGTTCCTGAGAGTGATGAATATTTGTTTGGTTGGATGAAGGGGCAGTCCAGTTAGTGATAGATGCTAGTGCAAGGCAAGTTAGGATTTTATAAAACAAGTTATGGAAAATCACTCTAAATTATCAAGCAGAGGAGTGACTTGATGAAAACTATGTTTGAAAAGAGTCATTTTAGCAGGTGTGTAGGATGGAAACTTAGAATTGGAGGAGAGGCGGGGAGAAGATGCAAAGCAAAAAGATGCACTTGGAAAATTTCTGTAGGAATTCAACCCCAATTTACACCTGGGACATGCAAACGATCCAGATAAGTTTGGATAGAGAACACTGGTCTTTGGGACAGAGAAAGTAACCAATTGAGGTGACCAGGAGAGAGTCAGCTTCCTTGGAATTGTTCAGACGATACCTAATTGTGGGAGTTTTTGTATTTCTAAAATGTGCTCTTGCTAGCATTTGACAGTTTATTTCTCTGCATTTCTATTACTTTTTGATAGCATGCTAATAAGTGACTTTTAAATTCAAAATATTACATTCACCTTTTATTTGAGCCTTGGACTTTTGTAAAGTTTTCTTGCCTGAAATGTTTTCTCCCTAAAATGTTTTCCTGCCCTGTCATTTGAGAAAGGCATACATCTATAAAACATTCAAGTGTATCTACTCCACTTCTATAAAAGTATTTGCGATATCCTTTTTCTGATGAATGTTGCTTAGATGTCGACTCTAGTGTAATTTATTAATGTAACTTTACTAATATTTACTTAGTGCAGTCTTTAAATGTAGTATTGAATGCTGATAAAGCTTCCTAACAATACTTACAGCAAGCTTAGAGAAACCCATTCTCTTTCTTTTTTCACAGCTTTATTGAGATATAGTTAACATATAAATGTGTGTAAGTTTAAGGTGTACAACGTAATGCCTGATTCATGTATATGTTGCAAAATGATTACCATAATAAGGTTAGTTGTGTAAGTTTTTCTTTTAAATAAGTAGCTCAATTATATTTTGAGTGTGAGTTTTACTGGCTTTTACCTGGCTTGTAAAAAAAAAGAAAAATCATCATGTCTATTCAGTATTAGAAAGCAAAACATTCAGGTCATTTAAATCTATAACAACACATGTTTGAAGTGGTTAGGTTATATCCTGATTTAAAGAAAACCAAATAGCAGGTAACAATCTCATCATAATCGTAGCTAAATAATTGAAGTTCAAGCCATGCTTCCGATCTTTGATTTGAATATGCTTGCTTCATTGGCTTGGATTTTGTAGAAATTAAACAGTGGTGTTTTAAGAAAATGCCCTTTTCGTAGCTTGACATATTCTAAGTAAATACACGCACTCTAAAAATGCATATCCAAAGTTAACCTTTTGAAAATTCAAACTGTACTGAGGACATCATAAGTGATTCACCAGTGACAGACATATAGGTAATTTTTATGACCTGAGCCATGAATCGTTCTTTAGTTCTTGATTCAAGTGACTACTTTTCACTATATTGAGCCATGAGTTTCAAAAATAAACCTTCTGCTGATAAGGAGATTTACGGAGAACAAAAAAGCCTGAGTCAAGTATTTATCTGGGACTAAATTCTGTGAACTAAGCTTAGTTCAAGCAAGAGGTTTTCTAAGCAGTTCATTTATTTTAATATGGTACAAGCATTTTGGAGTTGCACTGTAGCTTTCGTTCACAGTGCATTGACAGAAGAGGAGGAGAAAGGCCTGGAGGTAACATTTCATGCATTCTTAAAGATAAGAATTGAGCATCTGCTAGAAGCAAAGCTCCATGCCAGATGCTCCAGAGATACACAGGCATAGCCTGCAAGGAGCTTATACTTATAATAGAGGGAATAAAACTAGTGCACAGATCATAATGTTATGACAAATTATAAGACAGAATATTATAAATACTCTAGGAAGGGCATAAAAACTAACTTTTTCAGAAATTCCGAAGGCAGAGAAAGAACATTGGTTTTCCAGGGGAATGAGAATAACTTCACGGTGTTTGAATACAACAGTGTTTCTCAAACTTCTGCATTCATAAAAGATGCCTGGGGAGCTTGTTAAAATTTAGATTTCTGGACCATCCCTAGAGATTCTGATTTATACAATCAGTCTGCATTTCTAACTAGCACCCTGGGTGATTTAGATGAAAATGGCCCAAGAACCGTGCTTTACGAACACATGGTTAGAGCCTTAAAAAGATAAATAGCATTGAGAAGGCAGTGATGAAAGGAGAAAGAATTCAGATTAAAGGAATGCTAGCATAAATGAGGAGATAGAAAGGTTTGATGTATTATCTGATCTCTACGGGGGGTTTTGGAATCCCTTTCCCCACCCCAATTAGCTTATTAAAATAACAGTGGTTTCCATGAGCAGTTCTAGAAAATGGAGAAACTTGGAGGTCAGCGATAGAACACATTTAATATCACTACCCCTAAATTAACCCTAAATTGCCTAAAAGTTGATGAAGAGTATGTAAAATATTAATAAGAAGTCCTCACATTGCCAGGTGAGCTCATTTAAACAGCTACAGAACTCCCAAGGGAAAGGCATCTCAGGGAACTTGCAAGGAAAGTGAGTGAGGTGATGCACTCCTGTTGGAACAGCACGCAGGTACTGGTTTTCTGTGGGCCGGCTCTAACTGCCCTATTTTCCTGGCTCAACTTGTCCCTCCAATCAATGGGCAGTTTTCATAAACATGCACTGATGATTGGCATGGTGGGCAGAGGGTGGGGAAGTCAACTAGTTTTCTCCTGTGTCCAGCTGCAAGTGATTGGGAGTTCCCTATGTCCTGTATCTTTGGACAGACGCTCAGATTCCTTTATTTACATTTTACTCTCACTCTCATCCCCACTTTGCATATTACCTGTCCTCACACAACAGAAAATGTTGGAGAAAATGTTGGTTCACAAACTGGAGAGCTCCCCGGCTGAAATCTGAAACTGGCCCCTGTACACATAGGGCAAGGAGAGACTGAAGAAAGAGACAGACTACTCCAGAAAAAGCAATGGAACTTATTGACGAGGTTTATCTTGGGTGCCTGCAAGATGAGCAGGTCTCCACAACTGCCTGCCAGAATCTTAAAATTTTATATAGACATTTATATAACTTAACTGGATTCAGTCATGTATCCAGTCCAGATGGTCTCAACAACACCTTATGCTTTCAAGGCTGCATCTTTAGAACGGCTCCTAGTTTGGGAATGAGAGGCTGAACATACATTTTAAGGAAGGGGAGAGAGTGAGGAACCTTCAGTTGCCTGGGTCCAGCTCAAAGGTGGTCATGTCCTATTGATGACCTCTTCCCCCAAAAGAGGAATCTAGCACTCCTTATCTGTGTCGGCACATGGCTAAAGCAGCAGAGGTGGGGCTAGAACTCAAGGAAGAACATTGTATAGTTGGTAAACATCCAGCCTCCACCAGATGAGAACTTTCTAAGTGCCCATCATCACAAAAAGCTGGCAAAAGAATCAGGAACACTATGGTTAAAATGAGGTACATGGTAAGAAATGAGAACCAAGGAATAAATTATATGCCAAAGGCAAACTGAAAAATCTTGAATTAAGGCAAAGAACTTTTTCAACAGACCAAAGGGAATAATTGCACATAATTCAAATTGGTCTGTAGGAAGTTTGAACTGTATCCAAAGCATGGAGAAACTGACTAAAGGCAAGACAAACATAGGAAACTCTAAACAGATTCACAGAGTTAGGATTATTCTTATATAGTCAGCCCCCTAAAACATGCGGTGTTGATCTATGGAAGAAATTCAATTACAGCATTCATTCCGATTTCTTTCTTAATGAGCTTTCATGTAACATCCAAAGCATAAGCCCAGAGGATTTATTATTGAACACTCTAGAAGAAAAATACAATTTTAATCACTTAAATTATATAAATAATTGAAAAAATCATGAAATGGAAATTTAAGGGATTATACATGCATTTGTTTATTTTCCTTCCTTCTATATACTTCCATCACCTACAATCTTAAGAAGCCATTTGTTCTATATCTCAGGTTCTTCCCATAATAATTGCTACTTCTGAAAAAGTCATCAAAATAGAAATTGTTTGTTTTCATCAGATAATCTTCTCTAACTTGGGTGGATAAAGATGATGAACAGGAGAGATCTTCAAGGTCGTATTTAACTTTCCCCTATGTCATTAAATATTCCCTTTACCCTCCTCCCCACCCCCAAGTCTTAATTTTTCTCTCATTGAAACCACAGAATGATCAGTAATCTTCCCCAACTCCACAGACTTCACAGTCTTTCCTAAAAGTTCAGTCCATATCCAACTTTCCCTTTTCTTAAAAGTAACCTAAAATGTGTATTATATGTTTTCCTATATTCTTTTATGATATTCTGTTTTATCCATAATTGTCATTTGTCCAATCACAAAAATTTCTTCTAGGCAAAGACCTATGCGTTATATTACTTTAATGTCAGCCTAGTATCTAATACAGGTTTGAGTGCACAGTAGGGCAATAAAAATTCACCATTCATTAGCTCCATAGTGATTGTAGCTTAGACCTTTATCATTTAGCAACATATGAAGCATAGCGGTGGCATGTGAGTCAGACAATCATATAATTCACCTTCATCTCCATTTCCTACTAAAATATCGAGGAATAAAAGCTTGACACAATTTTCCCAGTCCAATCCATGATCTTACAAGGAATTTCAAGGACATAAGTGGCACCGTTTTCTGGGATAGATTCACTTTCTGTGGTAATAAGTTAATACTGCAAATATTTTCTATAAGAAGATAATTTGAGAAGGCAGCATGCATGCAAAGTCAAGTGTATGTGACGTTCACAGATTATGAAAAGTGTGCTGTGTTATCACAGATTTAACTTTAGCAGTGAACAAAAATCTCTTTAAAAAATATAGACACTTTAAAAAAAATTACACTTCTTGGTTAGTTCAGCTCTTCAACTAAAATTTCTTTCTTGTGCATTTTGCAACCTTTTGGCAGGTTTATTGTTGAAAAGCTAAGGTACATTCGTAATTGCACCACAGTAACATGCATTTATCATTGGCAAACGTTCTGCACTATAAATGAATTACTGTAATAGATGTGTTATGAAATAGCATCTTATTATCCTTCTGTTCTTCTATTTTCTCTACCAAGAGGGTCAAAGTCGATCACAAGTGTTCCTCTAAAGTGATATTTTTGAACAAATTCAAAGAATGGAGTGAGCTTTTAAGCTTTAGTTTTGCAATACTTTAAAATGATCAACACTTTTTATTCTAGTTATGCCTCTAAATCCCCCAAACACTTCTCGCTGTGTGCCTATACTGGAAAGTCATTGGTTTCTATACTGGCACTTAAGTTGTTCTCAATCAAGAAAATGTGATTGAGAATTTATTATATTTGAAGTTGCTGTCAAGAAATTAAAAAAAAAATCATCTCCATCCTTGAAGAATGTATAATCTCATTGTGAGATAAAATACATTGATATAAAATATCAAAGAAGTGTGAAATGGATGGTATAGTCAATAAGAACTATATACACTAAAGAGAGAATCTGTTCAGAGGAGAGAGATTTCAAAATGACCCCAAAAATGTATCTATGAATACATCAATGCCTAATATAGATTATAAGATTTTCAATTGATTTTATTCAGGTGTGTTTGAAAACAAGAGAGAAAAACATCTACCCTACACCACTTAATAAAGCTTTAGCAAGATATTAGAGTAAAAATATTATCGGCTCTATGGTACGTTGGTAGCTGCCGTTTTAATGTTTCTGAGGTAGGTAAAGTGGAGTTGTCAGAAACATAGGAGCATAGGGTTCTGTAACCATCTTATTTTAACAACTTTAATGACGTCTGAAGAAAGCAGTGCATTGTCTATAAGCAGAGTTCTCCCCAAACAAGTCCCACATAAACATAGACTAACCAAGGGATCTACACGTCTAAGTGAGAAAGTGCTGGTTAGTATCAGATCTGTGGGCAGAATGATAACTGGGGAAAAAAAACCCCACACAGTCTCATCTCATGATTTAAATGAAGACAAAGATGTCACCCTATACATACATAGAGAGAAGTTATAATGGATAACAGTATCAGAATCCCAAAATTCTCACATAACAAAATTTAACAAGAACCAAAATATTAATTTGACTTAGGTACAAAAAAATAGCCAATATTTAACTAAGATTTCTCTTAGCAGTATGCAAACTTTGGACCTTTAAAAAACTAAGAGCTATGTGGATCAAGCGGATCTTTATAAGAAAACTACATATTTAGGCATTACTAGAAGCACAGTAATTAAAGCATGGCAAGAGATATTTTGCTCTATTCTTGCAATTTGGCCAATCTGTACAAGGTTTGTATTACAAAATCAAACCTCTCAAATGACGATAAATATTATGGTAAGTGTCCATAGTCAAAGCAAATAAAATATTTGCACACGAAAGTCAGACAAAGCATTTACTTTCATTCAAGTTTTTTTTCAAGTAATTGAGAATGACTAGAAACTTAACACATGGGAACTCTTATTTTAAAATGAATTTGTGACAAAACAAGCAAACGTCCATATATCACCTCTAACATTAGAGTTCCTGTGTTTTATTACTAACCAGAAAGGGCAGCTTGATTTTTTCCAGTTTCATTTAGCCAAAGTTAGGTTTTAGTATTTCAACTACTCAAGAGAACACCCAGATATGAGTATCTATGTACCCAGATATCTACTGAATCTTATTTGATGGCTCTAGAAATGCACATACTTTCTATTGAACCTAAAGTAATAAAATCACACTTTAATCTAATCTCTCCTCTAAGTCACCAGGCATTTTCTCATATGCAACAAGATGAGAACTTCCAAACTAGAAAATTGAATAATTTGAGTCTAAATGATTGGAAAATGATTTGAATATGTAGTATGGGACTATAATTTCACTTTTTAAATGTGGAAATATGCTTGGTTAAAATTTCTGTCATCTGCTCTCAACTCTCCTCACTCTTCTCCTTCATCCAAAACACACACACACACACACACACACACACACACAGACACACTTCAAACAGCTCACTAGTCAATACTTGCTCTTACTTTGTAATTTGAACAGGATTAAAATTAATATTTATTTTGGAACCTGTGTTTATTATATGAAACATTCCATTTATTTTACTCAATTTTTTTCTCTCACATATCACTGGAAAATATTTAGGTGATCCAAGTACCAGAATAACTGTTATTTGTATAATATATTCACGACATACTTAACTGTAGTCCTTTAGAAACCTGCTGCATTTTGCATATTCTCTGTCTTCTGAAGTCCACCCCCATCTTAAATATAGCAAGCCTACTTTCCAGTCCTACTTTCTAATCCCTTTTTGGTGCTAAATTTTGCTGTATGTCCACCTAGTAATGTTACATTGAAGCCATTCCTGTTAAGCTTTAGCTTTAGGACTTCTACATAGATCTTTGCTAATTAAGCAGTTCCCTCTTATACTTTACCCAGCAGGCAGTTGTTGAAGTTCTGAGGTAGACCTGAATTTGTCATAAATGTCTCAGTGAAGTTCGTCATTGTGCAAATTATAATCCTAATAACTTAATAAAAAACCTACTAACTTGGAAGATCTTACTCTACAACAAAATTTCTTTTCCCCATGAAAAATGGGTTCAATATGAAATCGAATGGAGATAACAACCTACAGGGTAAATGACGGAGAATGAAAAAAATAACAAAAGCAGGATAGAGGGGATTCAAGACTTTTTTGGCCACATATGGCTCAAGAGTTCTCCAATTAAATTATTCACCCTCTACCAGCTTGCTAAAATGTTCCAGAGGTGACAATGTTTCTAGTTCCCTTTTTAGTGAAAAAAATGAATTGCTTGTATTCTGAAATCTGTAATTAGCTAGATAATTCAGGAAAGGAAAACAAATTTCAGCAACCCAAGGGAAGCCAGGAACTAAAGTATTGACGAATGAGCACAATGACTCAAGAGCACACCTAAGCAGATTCAATCTACCCAGATGCCCTTTGGGTCTTGTTTGACAATCTCAAGAACACATGTCACTTTCTATTATGCACACTGATATAGAAAGAGCTCCAAACTTTCACTATTCTCTTTTCCGTGTCAAGTGAAAATAAGCGCCTGCTGCCGAAAAAGGCTCAGTGTTCAGCTGGCAGGTCACAATGAGAAAGAGAAAGAGAAAGAGAAGGGAGAGTAAAAGAAACTGGAAAAGAACTAGAAAAAAGAATAATATTTCAGAGCATAACAGTTTATAATAATAGCTTATGATGTGTTTATCTCCCTGATGTAACGATTTTAACCCATGTATCAGGCCTGAGCTCCGATTTCAGGCACTTGCAAAATGGGCAGCAGAAAAAAAAATTGTTCTATTCAGCAGAGCAAAGGTGCAGTCATTTGCTGGAATGCCCTGCCAATTTCAAAGCAAAATAAAAGTTGAAAAATTGTTGTTTCTGATAATAGTAGATATGGATATAGTCACAAGACTATAGAGACTCATTAAGACTAGAGAAAATGATGTAAGACAAAGTGGGTGACAGGAGAATGTCAATGTCAGAATACAGGGAAAATGAGGCATCTAGGTGGATGGCAGGGAAACAGCTTCCTGCGCTGTGTCAGTGACGTGTTATAGCCCTAAGGTCAGTTGTTCAAGCCTCCTATTCGCCTTTCACAAGCTAACTGAAAACACATTTTGCATTTCTATATTCAAAGAATGTTAAACAACAGTAAGAAATTCTTAGATGTCTAAAAAAATAGGTACTTTCAGTAACATTCTGTAACTATTGCTTACGCTATGTAATGTTCAATTTGGTATGTGCTGCCCAGAGGTTCTTGACCATGATAACTGTGTATTAGAATCATTCTGGGAGCTTTAAAAAATGCTGATGCAGATACCTCAGGCCAGAGAGTCTTCTTTAATTGAAGTGTGGCCCAGGCATAAGTATGTTTTAAAAGCTATTTCAGTTGAGTCTAATGTACAGTCAGGGCAGAGAACCACTGCGCCTACCCAATGTTTCTTAAAGTGTGGTCTAGATGGATGGCCTCTAGTGTAGATGGAACCAACTACAGTCCTTGTTCAAAGTGCAGACGACTGTATCCCAGCCAACACTTACTAAGACAGAATCACTAGAGTTGGGGGCCAGGCAGAATTGTTGTCTTAATAAGCTCCCTCATGATTGTTAGAGGGAATTCTTGTTATCGTGCCTGTATAATTTAATGTCATTTGACAGCCTCTTCAAATGATGGTAGCCATGCTCTACTCCCCCAATTTATATTTTGCAATAGCCATTTTCTGATTTATGTGATTGTTCTGCAGAGAACAATCATTTGACAAAGAAATAAATAGACTATATGGGTATAGATATAGATATAAATGTATATGTGATATCTATATATGAGATATGTACATACATATGCATCTATATATCTCCAGTATATGTGGACACTGGCCATAATCCTAATAGGAGTATTTTTTTTTTCAAACATCAATAGTTATTGATAATCTGCCATTCTTTTTTTTTTTTTTTTTAAATAGGAATTCTTTATTTATTTATTTATTTATGGCTGTGTTGGGTCCTCGCCTCTGTGAGAGGGCTTTCTCTAGTTGCGGCGAGCGGGGGCCACTCTTCATCGCGGTGCGCGGGCCTCTCACTATCGTGGCCTCTCGTTGCGGAGCACAGGCTCCAGACGCGCAGGCTCAGTAGTTGTGGCTCACGGGCCCAGTTGCTCCGCGGCATGTGGGATCTTCCCAGACCAGGGCTTGAACCCCTGTCCCATGCATTGGCAGGCAGACTCTCAACCACTGCGCCACCAGGGAAGCCCAGGAGTATTCTTGATTCTGGCTTGGAAGGCCATCTATTTCTTATTCCCATGCTCATGGCGGAGGAGAATTTCCTATGGCTGAATAAGGTATCATGGGTAAGGCTCAAATGGGTGGCTATGCAGAGTCAAGTCTAATGTTCTCTGAACAATCCTTAGAAAGAGAAAAACCCAGAGAAACTGAAAAACTATACTTTGAGTACTACTTATGCACCCTGATTATATGTATTTTATAGTCCTGTTGTTATTGAAAACTGTTCTTGAAATTCAGGGAACTTGACAGTCTATAGAACGTGGAAACCTATTAAAAAGCAATCTGAAAATGCATTTCAGGTGAAATCACTTTTCCCAAAGTGCAGATCATTTCATTTATTCTAAAGGCATATAATTAGAAAGGAGACTGAATTGGTATTTTTATTCCTTCTTACAGTATAGCACAAATATGTACTTCTTTATTCCAGCTTCAGCATGTATATAGTTTTGAAAAAGTCCTCGTCAAAAAAGGAAGTGATTTTTTTCTTTTTTCATGGACCTCTACAGTGTGTCTACTCAGAATTTTAAAAATCGGTTCTCATGTAAAAACAGAAGCATAATTTAAAAAAGCAGAAGATATTATTTATCTTGGCCTTATCTGAACATGTCAGAAAATTAAGACAGTGATGAATTACACATTACTGTACAAAATTTTATTATCAGAGGCAAAATTCAGATTTGTTCTGCTTAAAGTACAGAAGACAAATTTTCTCACTTAGAAAAATCCATTTTGTCAGTGCTTGGTTATAGTGGAATAAAAACTTCATGTTGAACACATACTGATTGAATTTTTACTCAATAATTTTAAAGGCATACCATAGAAAACATTAACCTGCTAAACTAACACAAAGTTATTTGGTAAATGCTTTAGTAATCATATTTACTAAAAGAACAGTTACTTTTTTATTCCTAAATCATAAAATATTAGAAATGAAAAAAAGTGCTTCCATTTGGCATATTTTAAATAAGTCTGTTCATTTGGAGAATGGCTCTAGGAAAATAAACTTTGTTGCTGAATAAATTCAAGTTCATTAGAAATAGTCCACATAATATTTTAAAAAGATTATCTGATGAATTCAGTGGTGTCCAGAAAGCCAATTATGAAAGCTCAAAGGCAGAATTTCTCTTCTTGCTTCAAGTAAGTGGACAGTGCATAAGCTTCATAGTCCTACTGTGTTTTAGTTTTATAGTTTTGGTCTCTTTTAAAAAACTATCAAAATGTAAAGGGACTAAAATACAGCAAAGATAAATGGCAAGTATATTCATATATGGCAATGCACAGGTAGCATTTAAAAAATAATGTGAGATTACTATTATACAATATTTTAAAAGGTAGAAATACAACATTCACTTGAAACATTTTTTGTACTTAAGTGACAGATAATAAACCTTTTTAAAATGAAACTGAGTAGCAAAAAATTAATAATGAATGTTTTTACCCAGTAGGTCATAAGTTATGTGAAAGTGGGAACAGAATAGTGAACAGGAGCAAAAGTAATACTGTGAACCTTGTCGGGGTTAAAAAGAGAGTGACTGAATGATTAACTTAGAAAGTAAACAAAGCTACAGTAATCAAGACAGTACGGTACTGGCACAAAAACAGAAATATAGATCAATGGTACAGGATAGAAAGCCCAGAGATAAACCCACGCACATATAATCACCTAATTTACGACAAAGGAAGCAAGAACATACAATGGAGAAAAGACAGCCTCTTCGATAAGCGGTGCTGGGAAAACAGGACAGCTACACATAAAAGAATTAAATTAGAACACTCCATAACACCATACACAAAAATAAACTCAAAATGGTTTAAAGACCTAAATGTAAGACTGGACACTATAAAACTCTTAGAGGAAAACATAGGAAAAACACTCTTTGACATAAACCACAGCAAGATCTTTTTTGATCCGCCTCCTAGAGTAATGAAAATAAAAACAAAAATAAACAAATGGCACCTAATTAAACCTAAAAGCTTTTGCACAGCAAAGGAAACCATAAAGAAGACGAAAAGACAACCCTCAGAATGGGAGAAAATATTTGCAAATGAAACAATGGACAAAAGATTAATCTCCAAAATATACAAACAGCTCATGGAGCTCAATATCAAAAAAACAAACAACCCAATTAACAAATGGGCAGAAGACCTAAATAGTCATTTCACCAAAGAAGACATACAGATGGCCAAGAGGCACACAAAAAGCTGCTCAACATCACTAATTACTAGAGAACTGCAAATCAAAACTACAATGAAGTATCACCTCACACTGGTCAGAATGGCCATTATCAAAAAATCTAGAAACAGTAAATGCTGGAAAGGGTGTGGTGAAAAGGGACCCCTCCTGCACTGTTGGTGGGAATATAAATTGATACAACCACTATGGAGAACAGTATGGAGGTTCCTTAAAAAACTAAAAATAGAACTACCATATGACCCAGCAATCCCACTACTGGGCATATACCCTGAGAAAACCATAATTCAAAAAGACACATGCACCACAATGTCCATTGCAGCACTATTTACAATAGCCAGGACATGGAAGCAACCTAAATGTCCATCGACAGATGAATGGCTAAAGAAGATGTGGCACATATATACAACGGAATATTACTCAGCCATAAAAAGAAATGAAACAGTTATTTGTAGTGAGGTGGATGGACCTAGAGACTGTCATACAGAGTGAAGTAAGTCAGAAAGAGAAAAACAAATACCGTATGCTAAAACATATATATGGAATCTAAAAAAAAAAAAAAATGGTACTGATATACTTAGTGGCAGGGCAGGAATAAAGACGTAGACATAGAGAATGGACTTGAGCACATGGGGGGAGGGGGAAGCTGGCCAAGGGCGAAGTGAGAGTAGCATCGACATATACACTACCAAATGTAAAATAGATAGCTAATGGGAAGCAGCAGCATAGCACAGGGAGATCAGCTCGGTGCTTTGCGATGCCCTAGAGGGGTGGGATAGGGAGGGTGGGAGGGAGGCTCAAGAGGGAGGGGATATGGGCATATATGTATGCATATGGTTGATTCACTTTGTTGTACAACAGAAACTAACACAGCATTGTGAAGCAATTATACTCCAAAAAAGATGTATTAAAAAAAAAAGAAAGTAAATACACTGCACATTCAAGGCAGATGTTCTTAACTCTACTGTAATATTTGCTATAAAACATTTCACTCTTTCAATTACTTACATGACATAATAAAAATGTATGCGATTAGAACCAAGTTGACCTGTGCAGAGGTAGGTCAAAGCAGTTATCTTAAACTGTAACTACACAGAGGAGGCCAATGGAAAATGTAACTTCAAGTAAATTAAGGGGCTGCAGTCCATCTATATGGTTCTAAGCAGAAAGAGAGAAATATTTCTCTGACCTCATCGCTAAGCAAAAGGAAAGTTCTGGCTAAACTAATAGGTCTCCTCCATATGCAGGGTAGAGATTTAACTTTATCTTTTGGTCCACTGGTGAAGAGCTTTGCAGTCCATCTTCTCTTTTCCCTTATTTTTCACAGCTTGTTGGCTGGACTATCTGTTAATAACCTGTAACAGCTTAAAACCCACTACACAACACATTAATGTAAAACACTTTGATGAAAACTTTTATAGGCCATATGAAGTAACCTTGTTAAGAAATGAGTAGTAAACCAAAATGTACTAATTAACATTTTTCTCAAATTAGCCAGTGACAATGAAAAAGTAAGCTAAGTATCTATTCAAATCTTCTACAGAGACTGGTCTGTATGGATAATCATTATGTTTTCAGGCATGTAGGAGGCAGATTAAGGACTAATTTAAGCCGTGTAAGGCTTGGGTGCGCAGGTTTTTGAATTCTCGCCAAAACCTACCACCAGTTACACAAGCTCATTACAACTCTTAGCTTCTGTCTCCTCACTGGTGATTTGGAACTGATGGTATTTCACAGAGTTATTAAATGAGATGATACCTACACAACGCCCAGCATTTAGGAGGCACTCAAGTTTTTGTACTTTCCCGATATTATAACTCATTTAACTAATACAGCGCAAAAAATTAATTCTGATTAAAATGAAGAATGGGCCTTTTTTCTTTTTTCTTTGTGGATTGGTACATGAACTGGGAATGTGTAAAGATAAACATTTTCAATGTACTATCCTTAAAGTACCAAATATTCAACATAAAATCCTGTAAAGTGTTATGTTTTCAAAATCTGGGTAAAATTATACTGCCTACCAGTAGGGCTATTTGTGAAAAACCTATTTTAAAAATAAAATTCATATACAGTATACATAAAATTAGAACATATATTTTCACCAATTGTTTATTTTTAATATTTAAGACAATTTTTTCTAGACTTTAAAGTAAAATTTCATAAAATAAAATAAAAATAAAAGCTACTAGAGTACCCTTTTGTTTGATTTTTTCTGAACATAAACAATGCATATTAAACAAAATACTGGGTTAGCCAAAAAGTTCGTTCAGGTTTTTCAAGCATATGGAAAAAATCCGAACGAACTTTTTGGCCAACTCAATATTTTAATTTAAAAAAGACCTTATTAATTCAAAGCAATTGAACTGAAAGTTACTCTTATGTAATTAAATTTTGGAATTCCAGGATATTTTGCAATGACATTTTCATACTCAAAAGTTCACATATACCATTTTGAACAAATACATTATTGCCTAGTACTGTATAAGAATTGTTGAACCTGTTTTTAATAATATATGATTAACTTAAAATTAACACATTGTGAATATACAAACAGTATGCTAAAACCATTTTAGAAAACTTGAGCTACTTTTACATAAGTAGGTTAAACATTTTTCCACAACTTACCGATATTATTAAAATGCTCAAACAACTTTTCTTGAAGATAAATTCTATTCTAATTTATATTCCAACTATAAAAGTTTAAACTATGTGGTTTTATTATACTTTCTAAATGTTACACAATTAAGTGCTGTGAAACAAACAGTGAGAATTATCCTGAAGTACGACAAATCTTTTGAGAATGAGTATACAAAAATAATGTGTAATACTATCTATACCTAAAAATTATTTAGTTCCTTTTTTGTAGTATGTAATTATCTTTCATGTTGCCCTTATTGGTTCATTATTTCTCTATGTTTGTTTCATTTATTGTGATGTAAATTCCTTTAAGCCTTGTTCATCCCTTCCTTTCCTCTCAAAAAGTGCTTTGTGAAATAAAAGGTGCTCAATAAATGTTTAATTAAATTCTGTCAGTACATAATTAGCAGTGTCAAATGATAATAATTCAGCTATGGTCTCTGATAAAGGAAAAAAAACAGGTGTGGGAATCCTAATTTCCCATTATATGAGCTTTTTCTTTAATAAAGTATATGTGGTTTCTTCATGGGTATATTGAGGAGAATAAACTATTTTAGGTTTCTGACTTCTTAGAAAAAATTCCTTAAAATTTAATAGCCAATAGATTTGAATTAAATATATTATTGTAAACTTCTTTAGGAATCCCTTTACTGCATCTGATATAGTACTACAGTTGCACGAAAATGGTTTTTGCATAACTTAGTCTGCACAGATTTATAAACATTTTACTGAATATTACCTTCACTGATTTAAATGGGCATCATTTTATCTGTGGTCTGACCATCTGTTACTACAAAGTTTATCAGAGAAATCTGTGTGGAAAATGAAGCAAATTGTCAGTATTTTAAGGTCATATTTAAATAATGTTCACCAAAATATTAAAAAAAAGAAAACTATTATCAATGGGCTGTATTTTTTGTCCCAGTATTTGGCTATTTATGCTGACCAAAGTGAATGCTGATTAACATTTCTTCCAGTTGTTTGACATTATGCAAACTAGAAACACAGACTTTTAAAAATAATGTAACTATTGTAGATATATTTAATCAGTATTTTGATATTGCTTCTGGTATTTGGAAAATCTCCAATTAATGCAACTGATAGAGGTATTTCAAACATGTCTTTCTATTTTAGTTGTAGGAAGGTTTTCTTGAAGATCTCAAGTTATTGTAATTGTTCCCAAAACAACAGTCATGTAATTTTAAAAAGTTCATGTTGCTACTCTGCGTCTCAGTTTTCTCATCAGACTATTAGGGCTAATATAATTTACTATGTTTTCGAGAGGAGTCAAATGAAACAGCATATGTAAAAGTTCTTTGAAAATTAAATGCAGTTTATAAATATATGGTATAATCTTAGGAACCTTGTAAGATTTTACTGTTATAATATTTGTAAGTTGCACTATCAAAAAATTCTCAGTCCTATGATATAATTATCCTAGAAATAATGTAAACCAAAGTGAGTTTAACTCCCAGGTAAAATCCATGTTATTGAAACTGAAGAATAAACCTAGCATTGTAGATACTAGACTTAGAGGTTGTGCTTGCATATGTAAAAAAACTTCAAAGATTATAGGAAAATTTTAAGGGAAAATGTGTAAAAATGGGGAAAACTTTTTATTTACAGGTTACCTAGAGATATTTAATGCTTCAGAATATTTACTAAATATTCAGTAAATATTTAGTCCTTCCTAATTGAAACCAAGTTTTGCTGTTGTACATATAATGGCACAGTAACTTTTTAAGCCTAGATTTTGGACACTTTCAACTATTTGTTATTTCATGCATGTGTATGATTTGTAAAACAGACAAAGAAGAGAAAAAAGATAAAAACTCTATGCAGAAAATAGAATTTTATAACTTAACTACATTTTACAGAATATTCCAAGAGATGTCATTGGTCATTTTATTGTTTTGAAAATATTACTTATTTAAACAACTAAAAAATGTTAATGCCTGATATAATCTTCAACATTGGAAAGGATAAATTATTGAAAAATATGGAGAACAAAAATTCCATCTCAATGCCATTGATACCACTATACTGTTGAACAAGTATTATATGAGGTATTAAACATTGCACATAATTATACACTTAGGATTTGACATCATAGCTAAACCAGTTGTTCAAGGCCACTAAAATACTGAAAGAAGATTAAGATTATTAGCAGTGCAGAGGAAAAAAGAACTATAAAAGCCCTTTTAACTCAAAGCTGGAAATGGTGATTTCATTCAAAAGAATGTCACAACTATTAAGAGTTTTCAGTAATCCACGACACAAAACAAGACATCCACCTCTAATTTTTTATCTTTTCTATTACATGAATCCAATGGTGATACAGTACATGTTTTGAACCTGCATGACAGTGTGATCTTTATTATTGTTATGTTTCAGAACTTACCCCTTAAGGGTTTCACACATATTTGAAATTATATTAAATTTCATCACTTCAGATAGGTGGCATGACTTTTAGATTTTATACTAAGCATTACTCTGTGTTATTAACAACACATAGAGTATTTAAAATTCATATATTAATTGAAGGGCTGAAAAATTTAGGTATGAGTAATAGATATTAATTGCTAAAAAGATAAAATTCAACCTTAGGTGATACTTGTTCTTTGGATTATTAAATTGTTCCTCTTTACTACAAACCTATAATAAATCTATGGCTCCAGTTTCTAAAATACCTACTTTATTTCCCAATGTTCAGTGACTATTAGAGCTAGAACGTTTCTTTCAATGATTTGCAAGAAGATGTAGAGGAGTGGAAAACCTCAGGAAAACATAAAGTGGTCCACAAGCATTTGGCTTATGTACAGTTAATTGTATCGGCATTTCATAATGGTAAACTTAAAATATGTTCGTTTTTGAGCATCTAAGCAATGTTTGGAGAGCTGGCCTACTGTGTGAGAATACCATTTAAAAACACTTGTGTTACATAATAACAGCCAGGGAAAGACTATTCAAAATTCCCAGGTAGAACAGAGCTGTCAATACTAAAGGAAAAGCTTTGCTCAAGAAAAGAAACTTTTCATCTTAACGAATGGGCACACCTGGCATCAAAGGTCATAAGAATCCATTTGAGGTATGGTCGCTTAATGGGAGATTAGATTCACACAAAGATCAACACACAGGAAGAGTTTTTAACTCTCTGCACCACCTAACATGAGATGGAGAAACAAAGAAGATGGAAAAGAAACACTTTCTCAGCACTGATAATCATTAAGTATACATAACTGTTTTATCCAATAGGAAGCTGGACCAAAATGATGACAGAATCTATATTTACGATGTGAGGTTGCCACTTAGGAAAATTAGAAGAGCGTTTGTACATAAATTTTGTTTAAATTCATTTTTATGTATAGAATAGACCATTCAGGAAGTAGATGAAAAAATCTATAACAGTTGAGAAATTTAGTCAGGAAATTGTCAGGAAGGATAGTGTTGAGATAAATTCTTTGAAGCCTTTTCAAAGTTTGCATATGTTTATAAAAAGAGATAAATTTTCTTTGAGCTGAAGAGAGTCTTTGCACAAATGCAGTGTACAACATACTATATACATATGGGGCCTCCCTATGTACATATACATATGCATACACTATCTATATGCGTTTTTTAATGTATACACAGCTTTAACTCAAAGAAAATGAGTTAGCAGTACAATAATCATTGCAAGACAATCCAAGTGCTGAAATAAGTGACACCAATCACTTGAAGGGCTATTTCACTTCTCACATTGCCCAGGACTAAGAATATAATTCCCTGTTTTAGTTTTTCTGTCATTGCATCACTGATTGTCACAGATAATCTTTGTGCTTTTGCATAATGTCAATCCCGATGTAACATATATTCACATACAACATTGGACATTTTAAATAAGCATGCTAGAACACAGGCAGGACCATACAGCCATGCACAAAATATTCTGAATATGTTTTTTCCATACTGACTGCAACGTCAACATGCACCACTATCATATTTGGTCCTGTACAGTGAGGAATGTATAGCTGAAGCAGTCATGACTAGTTTCACTTGCAAGAGTTTCTTTAGAGAAGAACACCCAGTAGAGAAACAAAACAGAATGAATGAAACAAAAAAAATCCCCCAAAACCAAAAATTAAAAAAAAAATTTCCTCCCACACGTTAACACTGAAAATCTGGCCATTTTCCTCATTCCACATAAAGCAGGTCTTCTCACAAAATTCTGAGTCGAATTGTTTTTAAGAGACACACATTAGTGTCTCAGAGCTTTTCCTAACCATTGGAAAAGCTCATCTTGATAAAGCATTTTCCAGCGTACATTGGCTTCGACAGTTTCCACGGCTCTTGAGAAAGAGGCAGCAGCTACTCCATCATAGCTCTTCATGAAGTTCCTTAGCTGGAAATAGAAATAGTAAAATAGTAAATAGACAGCATAAGGAATATGGTCAATAATACTCTAATAACTTTGTATGGGGGCAGATGGTTACTAGACTTATAATGGTGATCATTTCATAATGTATGCAAATGTCAAATCATTATATAGTATACCTGAAACTAACATAATATTGTATTTCTACTGTTTCAATAAAAAATATAATTTAAAAATGGTAAATACACATGTCTTCAAAAGAACTCATGTCCAACACATATAAACAAGAATCTATTTGAAGAAAAGTGTCACAGTCACTACAGAAGGTATATTAATATGTGGAGTGAGCTTAGTAATGAAATGCAATAAAACAGATTGTGCCCACTAGGTGTAATGTAATTTCTTTTGGAACTGAAAGGAAAAAAAGAGTGGACATTACAGTTTAAATAGCTCCAAATTCAGCTTCTTGTTTCATAAGTAAATATTAAAAGACATATTTAATTTGTCTTTTCATAATAGGTTGATGGGATTGTGGTAAAGACTAGTTCTAATAACAAAGCTATCTAATGTACTAAATAGCCTTAACAATGAATATAAGGATTAAAGTTAACTTTTTGTGCTTAGAGAGAAAATTATTCATCTTCTCTAAATAAATAGTATGAGTGCCTGACACTATCTTTGATAGCAAAGAAATATCAAAATTATTGGGCGGTGGAAAACAAAGTAATGATGCTATGAAAACTGGATGATAAATGACACTGCAATCACCTGAGTAACTAGATTTAGAAAGAATGAAGGAGGAATGTCGATTCATTTAGCTAGAGAATTTGAGCTTTAATTTAAAAGTTATAAGTTTTAAATGTTTTGTCATAATTTTACGGATAGAAGACTTTCTCTAGAGAGTCCACATACTCTGGGAATGCTCAAGGATTTTATTTCAAGATTAAATACTAGCAGTTTTTCTCTCTGTTTGATATGTCTTAAGAAACTGGCAACCAACCAACAATTGCAATGCTAATAGACAAATGTGAAAAATCAACTTGCAACACAGAAGTGTTATACCGTGTAATTAGTGTGGGGTGTGATTCATCACATGGTGGGCACCACATGGAGAATATGCCAGGAGAGAAATGTCATCAAGCTTGACTCAGGGATAGGGAGATATGGAGGCAGGGGAGTCATTAAAATGGAGTTAATTATACCTTTCTGAATTAATCTAGAAATTGGTTCATGGGTAGCTTGGTTTGTTTATGACAATATTACTTTGATTACATGATACTGATGGTTTTTTTCCAAGTTTATCCTCTACTTTCCTACAAAACCTGGTGCCCTGCAGCATTAGCAGTGGATAACCATATCTCAGAGCTATGTTCTTTATAAGACTTCAAATTCACTATGCTTTAATAAGAAACATGCAAAATATTCAATGTATTATGTAACAAAGATTTATCAGCGCTATCCTTAAAACTGATCTGACACCTGACCAGATTTACACATACAAAAGAAAGAGGATGAAGGGAAAGACTAGAATTTATTGAATACCTTCAATATTCTAGGCACTGTGCCACACACATATACCTGTGACACGTACACATAGATAAAAAGGAAGTCTAGTGAAAGCATTTGAATCATATTTTTAAACTTAACTGACTAATCCAGTGATTCATTTGTATTTACATATTTATGTTCAGAGTCATTCAATCTATATTCCTAAAGCAACAAATAGTACATTTTGATCTATATTTTGAATTTTGCGTTTTAATTTATTACAAAAATATGTACATTACAGTGTACATTTGTACATTACATCTGTGCATTACAGTGGCGTTATTTACATAATACAGGTCAATCAGGAAAAAAAGTTACATCTACTTCTTTTAAACTATGTTCCACATTGTTACATATTTTCCTAGGTAGACACTGAATATGCTGGATAGTGATAAATGACCCTTTGGCAGCTTTGACTCTGTGCAGTATGCTCTTGGCCTTTTGCCGAGGTAGAAAGCCAGCCTGAACCATGAAGTAAAACCCTTAAGTCTTCCTCAAAGGCAAACTATGGGATTGACTATGAATGTGTTATTGACACAAAGATAGTAGGTCAGATTATCCTGCAAGAGAACTCTCAGTAGAAAATGTAACTGGGGCTTCTCTAGGGATTCATTCCTTAAATCACTATTTAAGTGCACTAAATACTTCCGTTGTGAGCTCACAGAGCTTGGGGTGACTCACATGCATCTTATGAGTAGCTTATTCATCAGAACACATGTGGCCCACTTTCCATAGTTGTCATAAATTGATCTTATGCCTCATACTGCTCCACAACCCTTCTGGCGAACTTGTGGTCAGAGCAGCCATCTGACTGGTCCTGGGGCACGATCACAGCACCTTCCAGACCCCTGCCTCACTTTAGAGGGCATGGAGTAGATGGAAGGCATTTGGCATTCCAGTTTGCTTATTTTGGCAGCTCTTTGGTAGATGTTCTGCTGCTATTAGTTTTTATTATTGTGCTTCCTAAATATTTATGCCATCTTATGCTTTTATTTGAAAATGTTGCAAGTTTAGACATTTTTATAAAATAACATTTAGTAAGATGTCAGAGTTGCCCTGTTCTCCTTAGCATAAAATTTCTAGACATGTTTGTTAATTTCTCTATTAAAAAACATTTTAGTATTTAGTACTCTTGATTTAGGATACTCTAGACCCCAAACATCACAAAATAATTTGTAAAGTACAGCACACAATATACTCTTAGTAACTATATAAATGAATCGAATTAGCTATTGCCTGATTATGAGGTTTATATTTTCAACATTAAAACTGTAAATGGGATGTCTGTAATGCACAGGATCTATGTTTCTTTACAACAGTGTTGTATATAGGGTTCAAGAGGCCAAAAAAATGAGTGCTGAAGAGGATTGCTGAACGGGCATTAGTATGGAAAAATGGCAAGGGCCTCTGAGGTTTCATGAGGTTGTACTTCCATTAGTTTAAAATTAAGGAAGTGATGTACTGTTTCATGGAGAAATATTGTTCAAATTGCTAGAGCTATGTCATTAGAAGGAAATTGCCAGTTTCAGGTACGAGAATGTCGTTTTGGGGAAGGGACCATAGAACAATGTAAGTGTCTCTGCTGAATGCCCCTAAAGTTGATGGGGATCATTACAATCTCAAATTAGTTTTCAGAATTCATAAAGATGCCGATTCACTTTTGATCTATAAACTTTTGAAAATAAGAATATGCTATATCCAAAGGGAGCATGTTGGTTTTTATGCTTACAAGGCTCATTGGTTATGGGAAAATGAGACTGAAACTTCCTCATTTCCTTTATATTTATGGAAGGGGGTTATCGGCAACACAAATTAACCCCCCTCCCACCCAACAATAGTGGTCCACAATCCTACAGTCGATGATTAGGTAATAAAAGTATGGAAAAGCCTCAGGCAGCAGTTGGTAAACTAGAAAGTCAGTGCAAGCATCTGTGTCATGAAGGGATTCATCACTCAGGCTACAGAGAGCCTGTATTGTGAAGTTAGCTGCTTTGCAGATAATGGAATAAAAGCCACAGCTGAGTTTCAGTTTTCAAAAGGCACCTTTCATTATAGGGGTATCTTGGAACATTTCAAATGGCAATTAATTCAAGTGTAAAAAATTAAATATGCAAGTGAAATATGTAAAGCAAAATGGCCATCATATGATAAAATCAATTTAAATGTCCATTTAACAGATGGTTTTCCATGAGCTGGGTATTATACCGAAGCAAGGAAAACATGAAAGATAGAGTTAGAGAACAGAAGAAGAGGGAGAGAGAACAGGAGAGAGGCAAGGGGAGAGGAAGACGGCAGAAGGAAGGGAGCTAAAAGGAGGGAAGGGGAGAGGGGAGGAGAGGAGAGATCTTTCACTTCTGTGTTCACTTCAATGACTGCACAGGTTGTCACTAAATGAGTCTTTCATTCCGATTATTGAATGTAAAATCAAAGAATTAAAACTACTTCATTTAAGTACATAAACTCATTAGCTTAATTGTTCTTTCTTTCTCTTTCCTATGGATATGAAAGAATTCCTTCCCTTTTAGCTTCCTTTATTAAAAATAAAAAATATAGTAAAACCTGTGCTAGGGCTTTCAAATTCTTCAGCGTTGGGAACACACATAGGGATAAAAATTGAATTCAAATCTAATATTACAATCAGAGACTTAGCTTAGCTTAGCTCATGGTGTGAAAGAATCCAAGTGAGTGCGTGGGGGATGACCATACAAAATTGGACAATATTAGGAGATATTAGGGATGGTGCCAGGGTGGATGCTTCTGGAGAATCCTGCTCAATGGGATGAGCTCTGGGTCACAGCATCGGGCATTCTGTCAGTGACAGCTGAGGACACTGTGATGCTCAATGCCAAATCTCAGCTATATTGTATAATGGAGTTGAGCAGCAGACTAAAAAGCAATACATGTTTGAAGCCCAACTCACTTTAATCAGTCCGATATTTTGCTCCTTCCTCCTACCTACTTACCCCACCCCCCATTTCATACCCCTAACTATTAGAGATGTGAATTAATGGTCACGAAACTAGCTGGTTTAAATTTCCAGAGACATAAAACAGAGAAAAAAGAAAATGTTAGATACTCTGCAAACTGGACACTAGTCCTTAAAAAATAAGTTCAGTTTCATCAATGAAATTCACTTCTTGGGATTGTATCCAGCAGAATTTTAAACGAACTATTAATATCAATATATGTTGCCAGACACACTTCCGTCCAAATGTATGAATTTATTCCATTTAACAAACCAAATAGCATGAAGCATTATTACCATATCCAATTATCATTCTTTGTGTAGACCTGACCACAAAGTAATGAATCTCAAGTTCTGTACATCAATAGCAACCTTGGTCCTCTGTATCCAAATACTGAGTCATTGTGACAGGACAGTTTTTTTGTTCCAAGGATCCCAAACTGGGTTCACAGAGTCAATAGAGGGGTAGCTGATTGGATCAAAGATTTCTGGAGTGTATTTGGAGTCTCCCAACTTGAGAATCATTGCATTCAATCACCTCTCACGGGAATTTAATATTCAATACTAATATGTTAGAAATACCTTTGCAAATAATGAATGGCGTAAAGTCTTTAGCATGGGTGTGTGTGTGTGTGCGCACGGGCACGCACTTCAAAGGAATGGGTATGACTTTATTGGAAAGAAATGGTTGAAGTAAATGCATAATTTCATATGTTTATAAAAGCAAAGCATTAGAACTCATCTTAAAATATTTACCTCTTTCAGTTCACCTTCAGTATTAAGAAATTCTGTAACTCCACTGATAAGTTTGGAATTCAAAAACAATGCTTCTCCATACCTTGAAAGATTAAAAAAAGTCTTAATGTTAAAGCAGGCAGTGATTTAGGAAATACTACTACACATATTTTTAAAGAACCCTTCTCAAGGGCTCCAAGTGACCTGTGTTGTCTTAGTGCTATTCAAGGCCATTTCCCTAGGGAGTCAGGGAGGTGCAAAGAGCCGTGGCTATGGGATGCCATCAAATGTATCCTGATTTGGCTCACAGTGTTTCAAAGAGGTCTAAAGAGAGCCCTCTAAAATTATATTTAGGAATTACTATTATATTTCCAATATAAAGCCAGAGAAAGAAACATTTTAAAACTTTCAATTTTACTTTTTTTTTTTTTGGCCGCACCCCGTGGCTTGCGGGATCTTAGTTCCCTAACCAGGGATCGAACACTGCAGTGGAAGCACAGAGTCCCAGACACTGGACTGGCAGGGAATTCCCTAAAAGTTTTCATTTTAAAGCAACCTAGATCACTGTAAGGAAGAAGGATCTTACCAAAAGAAATAGAACTGCAGGAAAAACTTGGGTATTAGCAGTAAGTCACACAGATCCTTTGGTCTGGTCAGTCAAAATTGACATCGGCATTATCCTTTTTCATTCCTAGAAACTGAGCCAAATTTCTCAAAAATGCTCCCCAAATATTAGCATTTTCTCATGTGAGTATTAAAATAAAACATCAAATTGTTCATTTGAATGTCATAATCTTTGTGCCACAAGCATAATTAACTCATGACCCAAGGCAAAGAACACTATGTATCAGTGAGTTGGAAAGATTTCTCATTTCATTTATTGTCTACTGTGTTAAGGGTACCTATCACAGGTTATCATACTCTTTGAAATAAAAAAAGTACACTAGACTAAACTGGAGGCAGGATCAAGATGGCTGCGTAGAAAGACCCTGAACTCACCTCCTCCTATGACATGCCCATAATACAACTATATAAAGAACTTGAGAACAAATTATGTATCCATTCATGATAAAAACCCTCAACAAATTGGTATAAAGGGAACATACATAAACATAATAAAGGTCATATATGACAAGCCCACAGTTAACAGCATACTCAATGGTGAAAAATGAAAGCATTTCCTCTAAGATCAGGAACAAGACAAGGATGCCCATTCTCGCTACTTTTATTCAACATAGTATTCAACATAGTATTGGAAGTTCTTGCCACAGCAAACAGACAAGACAAAGAAATAAAAAGAATCCAAAGTGGAAAGGAAGAAGTAGAACTTTCACTGTTTGCCGATGACATTATACTGTATGGAAAACCCTAAAGACTCTACAAAAACAAACAAACAAACAAAACCTGTTAGACTAAATGAATTCAGTAAAGTTGCAAGAAACAAAATTAATATACAGAAATCAGCTGCATTTCTATACACTAATACTGAATTATCAGAAAGAAAAGTCAAGAAAACAATTCCATTTACAACTGCATCAAAAAGAATAAAATATCTGGGAATAAATTTAACCAAGGAACATGAAAGACCAGGTACTCTGAAAACTATGAAACACTGATGAAAGAAGTTAAATGCAACATAATTAAATGGAAAGATATACAGTGCTATGTATCAGAAGAATTAATATTGTTAAAATGTGCATACTATCTAAAGCAATCTACAGATTCAGTGCAATCCCCATCAAAATACCAAAGGCATTTTTCACAGAATTAGAACAAATAATCCTAAAATCTGTGTGGAACCACAAAAGACCTTGAATTGTCAAAGCAATCTTGAGAAAGAAGAACAACACTAGAGATATCACACACCCTAACCTCAAACTATACCACAAAGATATAGTTATAAAAACATATGGTACTGGCACAAAAACAGATACGTGGATCAGTGGAAAAGAAATAAATCCATGCACATCCAGTCAATTAATTTGTGACAAAGGCAGCAAGAATATACAATGGGGGAAAACCAGTCTCTTGAATAAATAGTATTGGAAAACTGGACAACTATATATAAAAGAATGAAAGTGGACTATGTTCTTATACCATATACAAAAATAAATTCAAAATGGATTAAAGACTTAAATGTAGGACCTGAAACCATAAAACTCTTAAAAGAAAACATACACTCTTTGACATGTCTTGGCAATATTTTTTTGGATCTGTCTCCTCATGCAAGGTCAACAAAAGCAAAAATAAACAAATAGGGTCACATCAAACTAAAAAGCTTTGGCACAGAAAAGGAAATCATCAACAAATGAATAGGCAATGTACTGAATGGGAGAAGATATTTGCAAATGATATGCTTGATTATGGGATAATATCCAAAATACATAAAGAACTTATAAAACTCAATATAAAAAAAACCCATTTAAAAAATGGGCAGAGGGCTTGAATGGACATTCTTCCACAGAAGACACACAGATGGCCAACAGGTACAAGAAAACATGCTCAACGTTGCTAGTCATCAGGGAAATGCAAATCGAAACCACAATGAGATATCACTTCACACCTGTCAGAATGACTATCAACAAAAAGTAAAGAAATACCAAGTGTTGGTGAGTACATGGAGAAAAGGGAACCCTCATGCACTGTTGGTGGCAATTTAAATTGGTACAGCCCCTATGGAAAACAGTATGGAGGTTCCTCAAAAAACTGAGAAAACAGAACTATCATACGATCCAGCAATTCCACTCACGAGTATTTTTCCAAAGAAAACAAAAACACTAATTGGAAAAGATATAAGCACCCTTGTGTTCACTGCGGCATTATTTACAATAGCCAAGAAGTGGAAGCAGCCTAAGTGTCTATTAACAGATGAATGGATAAAGAAGATGTGGCACATATATACAATGGAATATTACTCAGACCAAAAAAAAAAAAAAAAAAAAAGGAATCTTGCCATTTACAACTACAAGGATGGACCTAGAGGGTATTATGCTACCTGAAGTAAGTCAGATAGAGCAAAACAAATATTGTATGTTTTCAGTTATATGTTGAATCTAAAAAAAAAAACAAATGAAAAAATATAACAAAGCAGAAACAGAGCCACAGATAAAGAGAACTAGTGGTTGTCAGAGGGGAGGAGGGTGCAGTGAAGTGAAGGGAATTAAGAGGTACAAATACTAGTTATAAAATAAATAAGTCACAGGGATATAATGTACAGCACAGGGAATATAGTCAATAATATTTTAATAACATTGGATGGTGTGTAATTTATAAAACTGTGGAATCACTATGTTTTACACCTGAACTGTACTGTAAATGAACTACATTTCAATAATTAAAACAAAAACTAAAAGTACTCTAAAGATAAGATTATGAGTTCTTGAAAGCAGAGGTCCAGTCATCACTACAAGAGGTTTTCTAATGCTGTTCTTACCTGTGGGAACTTAAGTAATTTAGCTTCTGGAGCCTCTGTTTTCTCATCTGTAAAATGAGGGGAGCTAAACTGTATGACCATCATAATTTGCTATAATTCTAACATTGAACTATTCCATGGGAAAAGTTATATCAATAAAATAAAATAAATAGACATTCAATAATAATATAAGTAATCATTAGTGATAAATATGTGGTTACAGAAATGGCCTACTGTACAGGAATGAGAATAATTCTTCAAAGAGTGTTTTGCTTATACTTTGCTTGCAGTTATGTGAAGCAGAAAAAGGCACAATCCTTTCCTTGAAGGTAATATACTATCTAGTACTGTAAACAGATCATTCCCAGGTATTGTGGCTAACTGTGGTGAAAATAAAATTATACAGTGTTCAGAGAAATTCTCTTTAGCTGTGGGGTCTTCAGAATGGCTTCCAGGAGATGATGCCAGATAGATTAAGTATGGAGTAGTTCCAAATATCAAGGAAGAAAGTAGTTTTAGGCCGAGAACCAACATAAACAAAGGCAAGGAGGTGTGAAACAACGTGGTGTATGCCGACGACTACGTGCATTTGGTATTGAGTGTATAAATTGTGAGGCTGAGGATAATAGAATAAGAGGTAGAAGGGTTAGGAAGAGAGGAGCTTAGATTTTCAGTGTAGCACAGAGTATTGAAGGTTTTACAGCAGGAAAATATTTTTGCTTTTCAGAGAGATTCTTGGGACAAAGGGAAGAGGTATACGTGTGAGTGTGTGTGTGTGTGTGTGTGTGTGTGAGTGTGAGATTGTGTGAGTGTGTGTGTGTGTGTGAGTGTGAGATTGTGTGAGTGTGTGTGTGAGTGTGTGTGTGAGTGTGTGTATGTGTGTGGTGCTGGTGGTGGTAGATGTAAATATAAAGGCAGGAGACAGAAGGCTATTGTTAAGAGTACTGGCAAGACATAAGAACCTTCACTAGGGCAGTGGTAGCAGGAAAGAGAGGAAGAATTCAAGAAACACGAAACATTTAGGAATTGTTAAATTATAAGACCTCAAGCCTAACTGTTACATATGTCAAGAGAAAGGGAGAACCATATGTAGATTTCCAGGTGCCTGGCTTGAGCAATTGGTGGATGACCATATATTTACTGAGAAAAGGAAGACAAAAGGAAAATGATGGTTTAGCTTTGCAGGTACACCCCAGTAGGGGATCTCAACAAGAAACTGTCTATCATAGGGTGAAGCTTAGGTGAAATGTCTGAGTTAGAGATGTAGATTTGGGAATGATTCAAGCCACGAGATTTGATGGCAACTAAAACCAGGGAGAATCTGCAGGGCAGGAAGCAAGGAGAACCTTGGACAGTTTCTCCATGAACTTTCATGTTCAAAGATAGACAGAGGAGTAGAAGATGATGGAGACAATCCTATTTGTCAAGATAAACACTGCCCTGTCTATAGAAATGCTGAAGCCTCAATCTTTCTTTCTTTTTTTTTTTTTTTAAGTAACAGACTTTAGTTTTAGAGCAGTTTTAGGTTTACAGAAAAATTGAGCGTAAAGTTGAGTTTCTAAATGCCTCTTCCTCCCTCTTCAGAGTTTTCCTTATTATTAATGTTCAGTTAATAAAACAAAGAGGTCATTAGACTGAGGTGGTTTTAATGCTGTCTCGATCTTTCTACCTTTTGATTAGAGATCATGGACTCTCAGTGAAACAAAACAGGCATATCAGGAACCAAATATTTTTTGGTAGGGACTATAGACTATATATGCATTACACTGAACTCTGATCTACAAAACCACTCCCTAAAGAAACTCTGTTTATTTGGTAGATATTTGATACTTTTTAAAGTGAAATACTTGTATATATATATATTAATTCCACCTTGTGTCTGACTATTCATTATACTATGTGCATGACAGCAAAGCAAGTTCTAATCTTTCAAACATTCCAATTTCTGAGCTGAAAATACTAGGGGAAAAAATGTGCTTTCTAGGAATATCAGTGCTTTCTAACAGTGAAATATTTATAGATAGAAATATGTTTTAATATGACATATCCATTCAAATTGAACTCATTATACAAGGTCAACCAATAAAAATGTGCTTTTAAAAAATAAAGTTTATACACCAGTTTTTAAGAGACGGAACAGTAGGTATGTTGTCTGGAGACATTTAAGTTGGAGAACATGCAGCATTTACATGCTCTATGATGAATTTAATTTTAAAATACCGTAGAGATTATCAGAGTAATAAATTAACATTTATTATAATATATTTAAATACATAACGAAATATTTTCTAAAATTGAGGCTGAATTATTCTCAACGTGAAGCAAGATGGCTCAGGAATAAATTCTACTGCAACTAGAATTATACAGCCATTCAAATATTCCTTCTCGATATCATGGTTTTATGTCAGGTGTTTAATGACATTTATATTTTTAAAAGAATTTAAACAATTCTACAGAAGTAATTAAAGTTTTCTTGTTATAATACCATTACGTATGATTCATAAGTCATTTTTTCTACAACACACTCAGGATATAGGGTTTTAATGACATGATTCCTCCAACCTAAGACAGTTTGATAGATCTTCCAGGAAAGCTGCAATGCTAAACCTTTTCACTCTGCTCATTTCCATATATAATTATGGTTATCAGTCTTTAATAAATGAATAATGTTATAGAACTGTTAAATTAATTCTGAGTTTCACAAGAGTGGCAACACCCATCTTGGCTGACTACTTCAAAATCTAATTCTACTATCTGGACCTTGGTTCTACCACAAAAAGTAGGGCTTTTATCTCTCATATGTCACCTTTGACTTACTCACTCCAGTATGAATGATTGAACTCTTATTTTTACCTGGTATTTAATATCTTCCATTTATCTCTAAAAAATTTCCAGGCAAGGTCTCGGCCATGTGGATTTCGAGCTACATGGATTATCACATCAATTGCATCTTGATCCAGCACCACCTCAGAATTCAGTGATAGATTTAGAAGCCTTTAAGGATAGAATTGTGGGGAAATTTTTAGTCCAATAACAAAGATTTTTTATAAAATTACCAAAATTACATGATTTAATTTATCACAGTCTTCAAAGAATAGTCCAGTGTAAACTTTACTAAAACAATTTTATTAATAGAACAATTTTGTTTTTATAAAAGGAGGAAGATCAAATTCATCATATTGTAATTAATATATTAATTAAAGTCTGAACAATCTTGTGGGTGGAGAAATCATAGTTTTGGTTTGATGATGCAAACTCACTTTAAAAATTCTTTTTAATAAACACTTCTTTTTATAATGAAATATTGTCTTACATACATATGAAAAAACATATAAAATAATTAGTTAGAAACTAAGGTATACCTTTCAAATCAACAAGCTTTAGTCATATTAATATGGCAGTTTTCCTTAGCTCTAGAAAGATAAATTTTAGAGTAACTAGCATATATTTAAGGAAATAAAAACAAGTTCAGTACAGTTTGATTAACAGAGAATACTCTCATTACACGAATTTTAAAAATTAATTGACCCACCTATTTAATAAATTCCTGTCATCACTGCAAGTTAAGGCTTCCAATAATATTTTCTTTTCAGAAACGGCCGTGGTGGAGTGGAATTTCATCCATATGAATTCCCAGACATCCTCATCTAGTAGTGAAACTCCTGTACAGTAGACGATGTCTCTAACATTTAGTGGTATTCTAAAGAAGCAACCCATGGTGGTTTTCTGTTAATTAAAAGCTTCATAGTATTGAAAATAAAGACAGATGCTGCTCTACTAGTCAGTTTTTAAAAAGATGGTTTTGTTAATTAGATTTACCTGAAAGAGAATAATGCTATATAGTAACAATATTCAAAAATATTCCCAACTAAATGAATAAAATAATGTATTTTATTTAAAGATAGTTTTGAATGAAATTTTTTCCACTCTTGAAACTATGTAAACAAGAATCAGAACATAAAGCCTTAAAAAAATAGAAACAGGGTGACTTATATTTCCACCAACATTCATATATTTATCAATCAAAAATTTTGCTCTCAGAATTGTTAGACCCAAGAACCATGAGAAAGCACTGGATGAAGAGACTGACTAACCTGGATAAAACAGAAACATCTCCTAAGTTCTTAGACAATTTTTTCTAAAATTATTTTTCTCAAATAGCTCTCCAAATTTTGGAGCCTAGAAGATTATTAATAGAGATAATAAACAGATAAAACATAAGTAGTAAATTTTGAGAAAGTAAATGTTACAGTGGGAAACTGTTACTCGATTTAATTAATCTTGGCTATTTATAAGCCGAAATTCTCATGTGTACTTCGCTGTGGCAATTTTTTACTAAATATTGTTCTTTCAAGTTTTGATATATACCCCACATTTAAAAAAACTGTTCTCTTAAAGAACACTCCAATATTTTAAAAAATTAAAAATGCATTTCTGCTTTGTATAATATTTAGTGATCTATTATTAAAATTTCTCATTTATAATTTGAATGTTGTTAATAATAAGAAATGTTTTCTCTGGATAACAAGATGAAACAGTCCCTTTTAAATATTTAAGACTTTGATGGTTAAAACATTGCTTTGGTTAATGGAGTATTTGGAAAACAGGAGGAAGCGTCTGAATGACTACCAGTAAGATGATCTTCATCTTACTCTGTTAAGCAGCTAAGTAGGTCTACAATCAGGATATTGAAGATTGTGTATCAGGATACCAAATGTGTAGAGTTGTTAGTACTATCATACAAAATTCACAGTTCCCAGAAATGGCTAAAAGTATATTATTCTGTCTCTTCTTACCAATAATTAAAATGTTTGGAGAAAAGTTACTTCAATCTTGCTGACTGAAGCTTTTTTTCCTTTGTGGTATTTGAAGGCAAGCATTTTGTTTGTTTGATTTGTTTTGTTTTTGAAGAAACAAAAGGAAGATAGACATCAGAAGGAACCAGAAAAGAGCTTCACTTCTTTCTCCTGTCTTCCCTCTCAGCCCTGGAATCCCGTGACGAAAGTACCCATGATAGTCTTCCCAGCGGCTGGTGAAACCTACTTCTCCCTGCTCTGTTTATGAGCAGCTTGCCACACGGCACAGCTGAAATCACTAGGGAAAACATTGCCACCATATGTTGAAGAGTGTGTCAGTCCTGGTAGATACAACATAAGATTACAAAAATGCATCCATCTTTACTAACTGCAATGAGAATGTTAAAAGTTTAAAGTCTTCCTTTAAATCAAGAGCCAGGAAAGAGGATGAATTTTTTCCCTCCAAATATTACAGGCTACAGGGCACAACACTGTATTATTATTGTCATGACTTTGGCCAAGAGATCACTTTAAAAATTTGCAAAAACTAACAATAAAATGTCTACTTAAATCATCAAATCATAGATCAATGCATATTAGACCTAATAGTAACAGCTTACTTTCTAAAAAAAATTCCTTAAGCAATTAATATACCAAAGAGTTCAGGGATAGAGCCCACTGAATAAGGTTTGTTACTGCGTATGAAACCAGTCTCCAATATCAAGCAGAAAGGCATATGGAAATATAGAAAAGGCAAAAAAAGAAAGAAGAAAAAGAAAAAAGAAAAAGGCAGATATTAAACTGTTCCTTAGAAATAACTTGTGTCATATACTATAGTCATTAGCAACGATCCATATTTTTGCAATTCAGTAGTTGCTCCTGGCTGATGCTGAACTGTGTAAAATGCAGACACAAATGAATAAATGGGTTGGTCAGTGCAAAGTCCTGGACACTGGCTAAAGAGGCATCAGAGGTAGAAAATACCACTTTTTCACAATACTACATTCCAGGTTACCTATCTTATTTTGTTTAGTCTATATGATAATATCATGATATCTGTATTATAAACTTCTTTTTGCAGGAGAGGAAACTGTTCTGAGAGAGGATATTTTGCGCTATAACAACAATATAGTAAGTTGAGAACCAGGATGAGCTATACATGAATGTCTTTCCTATTTCTATCAGCTTAGACATAGCTAATGATGATGCAAATAAGATATATAGATTTCTGTTAGTAGTAATAATCAGTAATTGTCACTGAATGCTGATTTTTGTTGTTCCATAAAACACTATCTTATAGAAATTAAGAACAACCAAACCCTGGATCTAACTAGTAGTCTGCAGAGTAATACCAGTGCATCTAATCTATAACTCCCTTAGTGCTGAACTGGCCACAGATGTCACTCCTACCCTCTTTTTTTCATTACTTTTTTTAAGTCCATAGTTTAATCAGTCATCTTTGATAAATATTCAATGGCGGCAAGAATGGTTTTCCAACAATAAGCTTCCATTCTGTTCACCAGCATCGAAATGACACTTGTTAAAACACAGCCTCTGGCTGACTTAAAGGACATAGGCTGGAGGTGTATTTAAGGAGCTGCTGTGTAGCAAGCTGATCATACACAGAGCAAGGAGAAGAAATCTTGAAAGGGCACCCAGCAATGAAGTGCTGGATGAAATGGCAGACGGACCATCCTGAAGGAATCTAACAAAAGTTGTCCTGGGCAAAGGAGGCCTTTGAAAGCAAAGCTGCCCAGAATAAGGGCAAATTCTGTTTTTGAACCGGCAGCCTCAAACAAGAGAAAGACCACATAATTTGGATGTGCTCTGGAAGAAACTGCAGGTCAAGTTTCAGGCTCATGAGCAGCTGTCCCCCTGTGCATAGCAGATGTGTCAAATTTCATTACTATGAAAATGAGACTTACATATATTTACATATATAATCTGAAACCTGTTGATGGTCCACTGAAAAATAGCCCTTGGTCTCAGCTACAAATCCCCAAACTCTCAGGAAAGTAATGGCTATCAGCAGATCCTGGGAGGTACACTTGCTTAAGATTCGTAAGGCTCCTTAGAAGAGCAAGGACAGAGCGGATTAGCCGGAAAATACCACTCTGATTTTTCTAGCATCTCCTCCCAACCCATCAACTCCTTATCTTCCTTACTCACCCACCAGATAAAGAATCAATGTATAGTTCACAAGATTATTTGTACTCATCACTGAAAATAAAACAAGATTGGTGAGCACTGAACTTGCCAAGGGCCCTTGGCTCCTAATGATTTCCATTGTTAATGAAACCCCCTTTTGCTGCTAAATTTGTAAAGATGTGCTAACAACATTTTAGCAAAATGATTGCTCTGGGGACAGTTTAAGATCTCTTTGTATAAACCAAAGTCATTAGGAACAAATGAAAAAGCTCATTTTTTGTAAAGCATGAGCTGAAAAACCCACAGAACTCATAGTTATGAATAGTGCAAATGAGTCCTATGAGATTCTTGATATTAGGGTTACAGGGAGAGAGAATATGGAAATCGTTTATGAAAATGTGAATACCCCCATGGTCATTTCTCTTTAACTGCTACCTCAGAAGTAAATCTTTTAGTGGAATTTTATCATGTGGGAAGGAAAGCTGGGTATGGTATACATTATATAAAGGAACAGGGAGCTGGTCTCTCCTAGCAGCCTTCCTACAAGATGAATGGGGTAATGCTGAGCCAAAAGGAAGTGCCTTTATCTTTCTAAGGTACTAACTTTGCAGAAATGATTACGTAATTAATGTAACTTCTACTATGGTTTTTATTCTACTCTCATTTTAAATAGCATGATGACAGAGTTCATTTGTATGATAAAACTTTTGAAAGCATAAAAATTCAGTATATCATTTTGGAATAATTTATTTTTTACATTTTGGTGATATGTTTAACCTTTTTTACCTTGCCAAAAGCAAATGCCTAAAAACTAAAAGCTTTGGGGTAGAAGTTAAAAAATTAAGCAGTGGAAAAATTAAAGGCATGTGTCTTTTAGGAAAACTTTTTTACTGAGTTAAATAATAATGGTGATGTAGTGGGACTAATATTTTAAAACATAGTAAATTGGTAATTATTTATTAAATGGAAAATTGTGAAGTAGATTGGTAAATTAAAATAAATAACAGGAAAATTTACAAAGATTTTGCTATGAAATTTTTCATTGCTGCATTGTATTTTAAGGTTAAAAATCAGGACTCATCTAAAATAACAATAAAGGACTAGTTTAAGATATAAATGGCAACTAGGAATGATATCACAGATTAACATTTAATGATATGGTAAAATATATTATTTAATATGATGAAATATATTTTTAAGGACAGAGTGTAATATATATATATATATAATATGACTGTGTTAAGTCTAAAGAAAAACGTTAATGTGTATGTTAGAAGAAAGGCTGGAAAGATAAACAAGAATATTAACAACATTAGCCTCTGGGTTTGGGGATTATAGGTAACTAGTGTATTTTTTACTCACATATTTCAAATTTAATAATTTAATAACTTTTACAGTTACTTTGGAAATAAATAAGAGCATAGCTACACTTATAAAGATAAAATTCTGTTACTTTTAGAATAAAATATATACCAATATAAAAAATGCTGTTGAATAATATAGAGAAATAATTCTGATGATACAGTTAAAATATCTCCCAGAGGAAAATTATACTTGCTAAAAGAAAAAAAACACACTATTTTAAAATATAAGTTTTGATGCTTAATCATGATATGGGTCTATTTATTTCTAAGCAGGTTCTCAGTAGACCTAATTTGACCAGTAACTGCCTCCAGGACTGGGCAAGTCAAGGTCATTGCTTTGGGCTTTATTTTTTAATCCTCATTGGACAAGGGCTAAAGTACATGAGTTCTAAGGTCCCTTCCTGCTCTGTTAGTACAAGTGTCTTTTCATTAGTGACGGTATTAACATTGAAATGTGGATTTAATTATTTTCAAAGACAATTAAAAAAAAAATCTCAAATCACTGGCCTCTCGAAGAATACCTCTTTCTTTCACTGGCACTACACATGCCATTGATATAGGGTGTGGCACACCATTTAATTAATTTTAATTAATTTGCAGTTCACTTGAAATATCATTTGCCTCTTCTAACTAAAAATTGGAAGACAGCTTTGGCTGAGGCTTCCTCACCAACACTCCGTATCTTGCTCTGCCTTATAAGTACAAGCACTCTTACTTCTTTTGGGGCAGACAATCCTAGACTCTTAACTATCAGACTGAAAAATAACCTGCATTTACAAAGGCTGACCGTGTCCATCTTGTCCGCTACCCCATCTCTCATTCTATCCAGATTTCTTGGTCCCTTGACTGCCGCTAAGAAAGCCATCCTGAATAAAAATTACAGCTGTTTAGAAGGAATGTGTGACTTTTTTGCACCTACCTGTCTGTTTCCTCATCTGGAAAATGGGAATCATAATTCCTTACAGGGTTGTTACAACGATTAAATGAAATAATGTTTCATTTGATATTCACATGAAAACGGTGCATATCAAGGGTTCAGTATGGATTTTGGATAAATGTTGTGCATAGCCAAGTGCAGGGGACATAGAAAATTGTCTAAATAGGTAGTAATAACATCTCTCCTCCTCATTACTTTTACTACTATTATTATTAGGATGCAGTGCCAACAAATATTCCTATCGTTCCCAAATGAGTACTGGACTATAAAGAAAGCAAAAATAAAGTTTTTAGACAACCTTGCTAAAAGTGAATGAGTAATTATAAAAGTCACTACAGACACCACATCTCAAGTTTAAGGCATCACAATAAAATACACTTTTATAATTCCACCTAACTTTACTGGTATACTTGTCAATCAAATACACTGCTGAATCTATACAAAAACCCTGGCAACCAAAGGAATATCGTTCCTTAGTATCTCTACAAGGCCCATGGCCAACGAGGAACAGAATCCCAAGTGAAGTATGCAGTTGGTGAGCGGCTGGAAGAACAGGAGACGGCAACGCTGTCAGCTGGCACCTTTCATGCATCAGCTGGGGCTGCTCTGTTTCTGAAGAGTCTCCTCACTGGTGCCCACACAGCCTGCTCACTCCCACTGAAAATGGAGCACGACAAAACAAAATACCCTCTGGACCTCAAAACAAAATAGAGTTGGGGAAAACTGGTGGACAATAGACCAACAATATTTAAAATTACTGTGTTCTGAAATGATGTTCCAAACCTCTTCACATTTAATTTTTGCATATTTGCTAAGAGGTATATGCTGCTCTTTCTATATGAAAGAAAAAGGATTGCTGGGAATGGGTGAGTCATTTTAACTCAATATCCCGAATGTATCAAGAGTATATTTTAAGATAGCTGCACTCCTTTTAAATGGCTCTTATAATTAAAATAAATGTACATTCACTTTGCTTAAGCTGAAATAATATATATTACATTATATTTTAAACCTTTAAGTCCCTATATATACAGTAGCTATTATTTCTACTGGCTGGGAAGGGAGAGGGATGGAGAGGGTTAAGTTTCTGGGCTGTAAGACCACTTCATAAAATATAATTGCTAAAGCGTAAGAACAAAAGAAACCAAGTGACTCAGACAACATTAAAAAGAAGAGGACAAGGAGAAGGAGACATCAAAGAAAAAGTAGAAAGAAAGAAAGAACACATGAGACATGCACAGAGTGGCCAAAAAATTCAGAGTAAAAATGACAAAGACAGGCATGACAAAGACCTACAAAAAGGTAAAGGGGAAAAAACGCAATGAGAGGAGAATTTGTGACTTGATTTGTTGAAAATTTTTCTTTGGCCTGGATTTTAAACACATTCTACTGAAAAGCCTAGAACAAAGTTATTTAACGTTTCACAACTCAGAACCCTTATGGCATCCAGAATCAATTATACCCATAAGACCTCCAAAAAATTGAACTGGTTTATAACAAAGGTAGAAAAATTAAGATATCCATGATGACTCACTTTAAAACAGTGAGCTGCAGGCTGCTAGCATAAATAGCTCTAAAAACATAATTTAAAACTTAAGAGGTATACAGTTGTAATAGAAGTTGTGAAATGGCTGATAAATTGCCCTATTTATAGACGCCTGTGTTACAGAGGAGATAAACTGTTTCTGGATAACTGCGTGCTTATTATCCGTGGCTTCCCAACGAATTTCAAATCTGCTCTATCCTGATCCTTGAATATTTAAGCTTCTTCTTCACTTAGCTCAGGTCAGAGCACTGTAAATCTAAGTGCCTCCTATGATATGAAGTCTAAATATAGATGGTGTTTTCTGAATCACAAGGATTAGGAATCAGTACTTGCGGTTAACTTTTAAGATGAAAGATAATGATAGGAACGACATATTAGTCACAAGAGCAAATCCATAGCACTATTCCCATTCAAATCATGATCCAGGCTTGAGTGTTTATGAAAACTCCACTGGATGACATAGGGCTCCACCTGAACAAATAAATCTTGTTGCCCAGGAATAACTTACAGCAACAGTCATTGTCTTGAATTCTTCATACAAAGGTTGAAGATTGCACCAGTTTATTGTATCCATCAAATTACTACATCGACAAATGTATGGGCCTATGCAAATGAGGTTTACCTTCATTTCTAATGCACTGTCAAGGTCACTGTGGTTAATAAGGCTGATTGTACAGCTTGGGAAGAATCAACTACAGCCATTTAGTTAATACTTTAGGCATAACAAGTAAACCGTCATGAGTAGGCAATAATTAATATATTTTCCTCACTTGAAAGGTCTCCAACTAAAAGATTTTATTTGGCTAAAGTAAGTTTTACTATTCTCTGTGTGTGTGTGTTTGTGTCTGTGCATTGACCAAAATGTAATTCTGTACGTTTCGTAATTTTAATTGTTAGATTCACTGCATAAGAAAATGCTGTACTTTTTAAAAATAGAGAAATATTCTTATTCTCGTCAAATCCTGGATGTTCTATGGTTTCACTGAAATACGCTTTGATCCTCCTGTGAAAAAGCAATGAAATCCACAAAAAACTTTATAATACATGTATGTATGCTAAGGAATAAGGATGTATATAATTAAATCTGATAATTAAATATAGCTATAAAAAATCTAGTCCTGTTACACAAGGTAAAATAAAATTACTGATTAAAAAAAGAAGCTGGGGTCTGGAGAAAGGGACAATGGCAAGAGTGGATGAAAAAAGTTAGAAAACAAGCTAGAAGGCCTATTTTGCATTGGGAGATCATATAGCTGAGAAAAACACACACTTTAAAAGAGTCGACTCAAATGTTATGACTTTCTGAAATAAGTGAAATGTATGTATGCACATATACATGTAATTGGCAGGTATTGGTCATAACGTTGCATGTGTATAAAGAGAAGGGGAAAACAGTGCACATTGAATGCCTGCACTGTATGTTCGTTTGAGCATAAAATAAGCAAGGTTTGTTTATATATGAAAATAAAAGTCACTTCAATTTTTTCTATTTGGTTTTTTAATTATAGAAAGAACCTCAAGTCACTAGAAAGTAAAACAAAAAAAAAACAACAAAAAAACTCTTTCTAAATATTTAGATGTGAAGGGATTCTGAAACACGAGAATGGGTCCTTTGCTGTGAATTTTAGGAATATCTCTATATATTATTCTATCTTCATGCGATAGGCCACTCCCATCTTTTTTTCCTACACAAGTAAAAAAATAATATTCTGAGGAATCATGATATTAATTTTGTCTGAATTTTATGAGGAACAAGAAGAACCTCCCTTCTCAGTATCTTCTTTTATTCCTCCATTTCATGATGAAAATCTTAAGTAAGAACAGGGTGAAGTTAGCGAAAGTTAGAAGTCTTATTTGCTATCTGTTGGTAGCACTCCTTGAAATCTCATCAACACAATCCAAAATATTATGTACCAAGTTTTGATTGCAAGGCAGAGGCTAAAGTTGTGTGTATTAGTTTCGTATGGCTGCCGTAACAAATTACCACAAACTTGGTTGCTTAAAACAAAAGAAATTTATTCTCTCACAGTTCTTACGGCCAGAAGTCCAAAATTAAGGTGTCAGCAGGCTGCTTCCTCCTGGAGATTCTGAGGAATCAGTTCCATGCCTCTCTCCTAGCTTCTGGTGGATCTGGCAATCCTTCGCATTCCTTGGCTTGTAAATGCATAACTTCAATATCTACCTCTGTCTTCACATGGATTTCCCTCTGTGTTTCTCTGTTCCTTCTCTTCTGTCTCTGATACGGACACTCAACATTAGACTTAGGGCGCACCCTAAATCCATGCAGTCTCATCTCAAAGTCATTAATTTAATTACATCTGCAAAGATCCTATTTCCAAATAAGGTCACACTCACAGATGGGGTTTAGGATTTAGACATATCTTTTAGAAGCCACTATTCAATCCATGGAAGTGTGTGCATGTGCTTTTATTTTTCCTATTATTGCCAAGAAATTACAAGTCATCAGAGTTCTTTCTCACTTTCAGATATTTTAAGATATGGGTAACGCAAAACAATATTTGATGCCTATGGAAGATCTTTCATCAACATTATCACAATATTGAGTAAATGTTATCACACTATCATTAGAAAGACTACCATGAGTTATTTTCATTTTGAGATAGAATAACTTATATGCATGAAATCAGTCCTAAGTCTTAATCACAAGGGGGAAAAATAAAAAGGAAATGTTGTTGATGTTGCTGAAAGAATCTTCTCAGTGCTAATAGCAATGCTTATATTATTTTTGGAAAATGCGGAGGAAATTTCTTCTTTATAGTGGTTGGTAGTAGTTGCGATAAACCTTGTAATCAATGACTCTTGAATCCATCAGTATAATCTATTGTCTGTGAGTATGTAAGAATGTTTTGGAAGCTGCAAATACTTTTGTTGGTGCTTCTGCTCTGGCTTAGTAAATAATAATGATTACTATTGTAAGTTTAATCACCACTGCTCCTTGTGTTGCCCACGTAAATCTTTATTTACTTAGTACTTGTACTGTGATAAAGTCAGGCAGTTAAAATAGAGCTATTCTGTAACTAATCAATAGGCGTATCTTTTGACAGATAACACAAAAGTTCAATAGTGTTATGCCTGAAATTGGTATAATATTAGGCAAACAATACTAGCATGATAGGAAAATTACTTTTGGCAGAAATGGGGGGAAAACCAATTATACTGAAAAGAAAAAAAAGTTAAATTAAATCAAGTTATTTTCAAAAGCACACCTCTCTAAAAATTAAAATACCCTGAAAAAATACTATTGACTATTTGCCTCTATGCATGACCAATAATATAATATTTTTAAGTAAAATGTCAGGAAAAGCCAAAAGCGTTGGGAAAAGGGAAATAAGTGTATGATTATTTCTGCATTTTAAATTAGAATATAAAATCGTTAATGCATTTAGATTACAAACTAAATGTGACTGTAAAAAAGTGAATAGAATTATGCACTTATATTAGCTCTCAATGCAATTAAAATCCCTGCTACACTGAAAAGTAAATTAAAAACACATCCAAATTAGTCCTGCAAGTAGGTCATTCAGTCAAGTATTTATCTGGTGACGAACTGAACTGAGCTAGCATGTATTGAATTCTCCAAATGGCAAGGACAAGCGGTAGTTTCAGTGTGATTCCAGAGAAGCATAGGGAGAAGAGAGATTATAAAGTCCTCTTCTACATTTAGTTATAGCCGCTCCTGAAGTAATCTTATACATGACCTCTCCTTATACAAAAGGTTAGTCAGGTAGTGATTGACTACTGGTTATGAAAAAGATTTCCAGTCTGACAAAGGAATTCACAATTGGATTAATTCAGATAGCAAGCCCACTTACGACATTTCACATATGGCTTTTCTTCTCCACAGCTTACCAAAACACTTCTATTTGCTAACATACTCTCATCTTAGAAGAGAAATCCCCTTAAGCTTTGATGAAGGAGCATAAGCAATTAACGGGCATTTTTGCTCTTCTCAGCAAATAAAAACAAAACCACCCGATGAAGTGAAAATGAAATTATAAAACCTCCAGACGACGTTCTTGGGTCAGTGTAGATTCTGCCCAATCACCTAAACTTTTGAAAGTACCAAGACTTTAATCTTGAGAAATGATGTTGAGGAAGAAGGCCATTTATTTTTAGGTGACTTTCTTTTTTTGTTTCTAATTTTTATTGGAGTGTAGTTGATTTACAATATTGTCCCAATCTCTGCTGTACAGCAAAGTGCATCAGTTATATCAGTATATCAGTATCCCTTCTATTCTCTCGCTGGACAATCTCATCTACTTCTCATCCTAACCATTTCTACCTACGTCTTAGTGCAGGGGTCTTCAAAATGAGGTGTTTGTACCTCTGGGGGTAAAGTAAGACTTTTCAAGGAGTACCTAAGGATATGGGTAGTAGTAAGGTAATCCATTTTCACATTCTAAATTCTTATATAGATAGTTCTTTTTTCATAAACACCCTTCTCCCACTTTCTCTCACTTTCCAGGAGAGAGGCATATTTCTCATTTATTCATCTTGCATGTTCTGAGGGTGCATTGTACTGCAGTATGAAATAAAGAGAAAATTCTAAATATTGGTGTTGATATCTAGAAAATGAGTTTTCAATTTTTAAAAATCTCTGCTTCCATAAAATTTGAAGAAGGGACTGATCAAGCTGTCAGGTGATAATTAAATTTTGGTGATAGATTACTATGTGATTTTTGGCACAAAACTTGGAAAGATTTTGAAGAATTGTGTTACATTCCTGTAACAAAACAACTTCCATTCCCATCTATTTTCATGTATAAGGTTTTTCAGCACTTTAACATAAAAATATGAATAGAGTTGATGGTGAAACTTTCTCATTCTAGCAGTGAGTAATATTTATCTGTGAGTATATAAACTAATTGGAAAAAAGGCCAATTTCAATTTTTACTTTTATATTTAACAATTTTTATTTTCATGTTTAGAAATTATTTACCAAAATTTGCAATGTATTTATGTGATCAAGTATATACAGTAAACAATTGTAATGAAAACCCAATTTAGGGGAAAAAAAACGTAACAGGCTTTTATGATGACTTGAAAAAATGTGTGTGTGTATGTCTATGTGTGTTCTGTGTGTGTATTTTTTACTGCAGAGAAGTATGATAGGGTGATCCAAGAAAGATTTTCAAGCAAAACTATATTATATTAGAACATAATTTGAGGGAGGAGAAAAGAATAATGTGAAATTTGTGACTAGTAAATAAGAACATAATCGTATTTTTAAATGTCTAATGATGGTTATAAAATAGCTATGATGTTTCAAATCCACTGTATACATTTAAAGGTCTTGAAAGAATTTTATTGAAAAAAATGTTTATTTACAATATGCTGGAATTTAAATCCTTGCAATTATTTATTTATTTGTTGGTTTGTTCAATAAATTTATTTATTTTAGGCTGTGTTGGGTCTTCGTTGCTGCACACGGGCTTTCTCTAGTTGCGGCGAGCGGGGGCTACTCTTCGTTGCGGTGCACGGGCTTCTCATTGCGGTGGCTTACTCTTGTTGTGGAGCGCGGGCTTCAGTAGTTGTGGCACGTGGGCTCAGTAGTTGTGGCTTGTGGGCTCTAGAGTGCAGGCTTAGTAGTTGTGGCTGGCACACAGGCTTAGTTGCTCCGCGGCACGTGGGATCTTCCCAGACCAGGGCTCGAACCCGTGTCCCCTGCATTGGCAGGTGGATGCTTAACCACTGCGCCACCAGGGAAGCCCCAAAGCCCCTCTTGCAATTATTTAAATGTACGATGAAAGTTTTAGATTTAGACTGAAAAATGTCATTTTAGGCAATTCATATGCATAAAAGTTTGAGCCCAAGGGATTATTCTAGTCAATTGTCATCAAATGCCTTCCTTTCTCTTACTTTTTATATTAACTCCTGTCACTCTTCCTTCCTCAGTCATGTTCAAATATGTCCCCTTCACTTCATTTCCAACACCAGCACTCAGGGCCAGAAGTCTTCCCTGATCTCTCTGATCTGGTCAAATTCCTACAGGACAGTCTCTCAGAACACCACAGATCTCTTCTTGGTTGCACTCACCTGAGTTTCATTTTTAGCTTTATGTGATTATTTTGAACAATTTCTGTCTCCCTCCTACACTACCTCCTTGCCCCTGCATTCATCTTTAGGATGGGTAAGGGCACGGACCGCATATTCTCAATGCCAGTCAGGTAGCAGGGGCTGGCATTGCTTGAATGAAGCAATGCTGCCTTCCAAGTGTCTAGCACAGTGCCTGATACATCGTAGCTGCTCAATACATACTTATCGAATACATGAATAAATGAACATATATCCCCCTTTAACTATATAATCAAAAGAGAACCCAAAGTGGACACATTGTGAGGAAACTGTATGATTTATGTGCAAGCACAGTCAGTGTGAAATTTTGGACTGTTGGAGCTTATGGAAACACTAGAGATTTGTTCTCGCTTTAGAAACAGGGTTGAAATTTGGAGCCATTAACAGACTTGTCTTAACCCACAGCTGCCTAACGACAAACTAGGAGCAAACCCAATTCCTCACCCCAGCTCACTGGAGGTTTGGGCAGCCCTGCCCTTTCCACTACTCCACATAGACTCCGTGCTGTGTTCACTTATCTGCAACAGAACAACGCTGGTATCTGACCACTAAAATGGCAGATCTGGCTGGTATAACTTTACCCTATGAAAACTTATAGTAGGTCAATGTACAGTAAAAAAAATACAAAAAGAAGTGTTAAAGAGCAGAGGTAATAGGACCACAATAACTTGGAAACATGGGCAGTAAATCAGGATCTATGTTTTCAGGGAAGAAAACATGAGGTTTCTGAACCGAACACGTACAGACCATAATGGAAAGAGCCCTTTGTCCCTCCACCTTTATGGTCTCACATAAGTAAAGCAAATATTGATGGATAGAGAGCAGACACAAAGGAAAGGAGCTTAACTGGAGCTCTTTACACTATGAGATTAAAAAAACGCTATGGCTGGTGGAGGAACATGTATCGTAAATAGCAGCTGATTAAGGGGAGGGAAGAAAATGTAATATTTACCCAGAGGCCAGGACAGGCAGTATTTCTTAAAGCGGGGAGAAAAGGGCAAACGTCCCCCTGCTCCTAATTGACAGTCTCTATGGTAATGTTTTGTTTTTTATTTTATGTTACAGGTCACATCCTTATCAAAACTTATAGAGAGTTAAGTCTAATATTGAAGGCATTCTATAAATGTCCTATTCTGTTCTATTCTACACTGTTCCTACTTTCCCCATCTAAAATTCATACCACTCATTACTCGGGGGGCGGGGGTGGTCAAAACAAGTATTCAATAGCAGGCAACTTCAAAGATGATTAATGTTGTATAATTTCCTATAAGGGTCAGATATTATATAGGCATTCTTTTACATAATTCTCAGTACTTGTTTGGTTGTTAGTAGTACTGTCACTTTTCAGATGATGAAACCAAGTGATTTTCCTAAGTTAATTTAGTTGAACAGCTGCAATCTGATCACGGTGTCTTTGACGCTGAAGACCATAACCGTTCCTAACACCAACGGTTCCCAAAGTGTGGTCCCCAGATCAGCAGCATCAGCGTCACCTGGAAACTTGTTATAAATACAAATTCTTGGGCCCCATTTCACCTACTGAATCAGAACTCTGGAGGTGGGGCTCAGCATAAGTCCCCCCAGTGATTCTTGTGCACAATCAGGTTAGAGACCACAGGCTTATACAGTGTAGCATAAAACTTTTGCTTACACTCACTGCAGAGAGTACTTGAGTTCTCTTGGCTGTCTTTTTTGCTTCTCTCTCTTTTTTTTTTTTTTTTTGGATCATTTTTGAACAAACATCTATTTACTGATGTATGGAAATTTGATATACCGCCACAGAATCACCGGCAGTAGGGGTAGAAAGTAGACAGGTGAGGGACGGAAGCCTAGATCTGCCACCTATTGTTATATAATCTTGGCAAGTTGCATAACCTTTGTAAGTTTTGGATTTGTCTTCTGTAAAAATGAAAGTAAAAATGACGAGATCATGCACCAAAAGCACTTAGCTCAATCCTGAAATGTAATAAATACTCAATAAAATATAGTTTTCATTATGATTATCATTGTTAAAGACAACAATATTGGTAACATTATAATTAATTGCATGAGTAGTGAAGCTTATTATTGCAGTATTATGTATGCTGCAAAGCTCCAGAGATTCTCCTCTACTTACAAATTTTATTATAAAATGGCCTTAATTTTTTCAATTTCAAAATGAATTTCCAATTAATTTCAATTCACTAAACATTTTTAATTTCCCACAATGTACAAGGTATTCTGCTCTTTTAGGGTATCTTTTAAGTAGGGTATTGATACCAGTTATCAATGTATATGTTAGGGAATGGATATCACCATTGAATACTTTTTTAAAAATTAAACACTTTAAATCTTTACTGTGTCTTGGCTTAAAGCTTTATTGGAAGATTGGGATTGACATATACACACTACTATATACAGAATGGATAACTAATAAGGACCTACTATAGAGCACAGGGAACTCTTCTCAATACTCTGTAATGACCTATATGGGAAAAGAATCTGAAAAAGAGTGGATATATCTATATGTATAACTGATTCACTTTGCTGTACACCTGAAACTAACACAAGACTATAAATCAACTATACTCCAATAAAAATTTTTAAAAAAAGAAAAAATGTATCTTTTCACATTATTTGAAAAATAATACATTATCACAAAATTAAGAGGCTGTGTCAATTGTGGACACATTTAACTTCAGGTTAAATTTTTATTCAAAGAAAATCGCATATTGCTCTATTGAGACCCCTGGACAGTTAACTGTACAATCTCAACAGTGTTTTAATACAGACAGTTTCAAATAATAATTCACTTGCAGTAAAAATATATCCCCTCTATTTTACTCAGTGAAGCTCAGGCCAATTAGTTCTTTTTTTTTTTTTTTTTTTTTTTTTAAAGGATTTTCTTATTTATTTATTTATTTATTTATTTTTGGCTGTGTTGGGTCTTCGGTTCGTGCGAGGGCTTTCTCCAGTTGCGGCAAGTGGGGGCCACTCTTCATCGCGGTGCGGGGACCGCTCTTCATCGCGGTGCGCGGGCCCCTCACTATCGCGGCCTCTCTTGTTGCGGAGCACAGGCTCCAGATGCGCAGGCTCAGTAATTGTGGCTCACGGGTCTAGTTGCTCCGCGGCATGTGGGATCCTCCCAGACCAGGGCTCGAACCCGTGTCCCCTGCATTAGCAGGCAGATTCTCAACCACTGCGCCACCAGGGAAGCCCAAGGCCAATTAGTTCTTGTTTATTTGCACCAACCAGTGAAAGAAACCAATTTCTGTCCCTTTTATTATGCTTTTTATCCATACAAAAAGACTATCATCTTTTCTGTCTTTGTTTTTTAGAGTGAAATTCTCAGTTCTCACTACCTCCTCTCGTAGCTGGTGTTTTCAAGATTTTTTAATCATTTGTATTGTTCTCTACCGAATGCTTGGTGATTTGTGTCTTTTCTGAAATGTGGCACTCTGCTGAACTTAGTCCCCAAACCACAGACTAACAAGACGGGAACATAGCTCAATCTGTCTGTATGCATGACATCGCCATTACAATTCAACACACTGTAGCATTTGAATATTTTAACAGGGCTCAGAATGTCGACTCATTCAATGTATCATCCACTGTAATTCTTGAATTTTTCTCACTGTTGCTACCATCTCTAGCTTTTCATTGCACGTTTTGGTTCCATTACCCTGCCCTGCACCAACTTTCCATTCCATTTTCCTGAATCCAATGCCACCTATTCGACCTATATCCCCAGTATATCAAGATCAGGCTGTATAGTAACACAGCACCCCAGAGGTTGCAATCCCTGCTACTTCCACGACTCTTTGTCCTTTAGATTTACTAGCATAAATACATAGCATCTCTCCAACCAAAATATTTTAGTATACAACTACATTACCCTTGGAGGGTTTTTTCAGATGATTTTTAAGGTTCCAGTTAAACAAAACCAAGCAAACAAACACAAAGCTTACTGGTCTGTTACTTCAGGCACATTTAAAAAGAAACCTAGCCCTCCCCTTAATTGATTCAATTTAAGAAAGTTAAACTCAGCACCAAGAACAGGAGTACATTATTGTTTTATTATTGAGCTGTCATCCCCCAAATATAGATTAAACCTCTGATCTTCACACACAGATAAGATAGCTCAGTGAGTATCATGTGCCCTCCCTGCAGGAAGTCACTTGTGTATGCTGGGTCGTGTCATATGGTTGGTCAGTTGAGTAAACCTTAGTAAACACAGCGCTAGTTTCATTTAGCAGGTTTACTTGCCCAGTTACAAAAGAAAGCAAAGCAGGAGAATATAAAAATGATGAAGGAAATAACAAAAGAACCTTAAAATATTAGGCCCCAATTTAATTATTTTACCACGAATAAATGGCAGAGTTATCAAAACTGAAGTGAGCTGACACTTTCATTTATAAGAGAATTATGGAAGTGATTGAAGGTTCAAACTCACAAATCAAAAATTGCTGCACTCCTTAAACATCAATCCATGTGCCTTCCTTCTGTCTGGAACCTGCCTCCACCCACCTCACATACTCATACACACCTACCGCTGCCTCACTCAGCCCTATCACCTGACAAAGTCCTACTCAACCTTCATGAGGAAGAATGCAGTGTCTCCAAGGCAGTAACCCCTCCCTGCTGTGTGTTCACACTCTGTCTTGTGCTTAGTTCTCGCTTCAAAGTACCACTATTTGTTTATAGAACAGCATCTCCTATTCATTTTGAGCTCTGCCTCTTCTCTTTGATTTTTGGTTACCAGCTGCTATTGAGAATCACTCAATAGAATTTTGTTAAATGAATGAATTATTTTAAAAATAGATTTTCCCCAATAGCTATATTTTTAAATGTAGTAAGTGATGTCCGGCTTGAATAGTGTCTAGGGAAATTGTGGTAATGCAATGGTATAAGTTCAATGTTAATACAATGGCAAGAATATATGTGAGTATGGGTATATTCATGAAAGGGTTCAAAAACAGCTATCAGCTCTGAGAAAAGACATGTGTCTGTAGCCAAATAAAACAAAGAATGAAACAAAAAACAAAGGGGAGGAAAGTTGAGACCACAATCTTCAAATAGTATATATCACCTTTTTTTCCTCAAATGTATATATGATTATATATCTTAATCAAATTTTGGATGTATTGGTTTTGGATAAATGTTTAAGTTTTCATAGCCTAATTAATGTGGTAGAACTGAATTAGGTGGTAAAAAATAGGAAAAATGTTTTATAACATTTTAAGTCTAATATAATAATTTCAGAAGGCTTAGCAAAAAGGATAATCATTAGTCCAAGTTTAACACATGAATTTGCTTTAGTTCTAAAGAAGAGTGATGAGGGATTTAATCACTGTCTTCAAGTGTATGATGGTTCCATTGAGAGATAGTAGTGATCAAATATTTTCCTTCTTAGCTCAGTGTACGACTAAGACCGATTAACTTAAAGAGAAAACAGGAAAACTCTAGAGAAGGTGAGACGTTCTGACTAATTACTAAGTAATGCAGTGAAAGATTTCCCTCACAGACTTTTAAAGCAGGAGAGCTACCTTTTGCTCTAGATTCAGGTACTAAATTTAAACTTAAACAACTCTCAGCAAGACAAATACCAATTTGTTCCATAAACAGATAACACTGTCTGTGGTTCTCAATGTTCTTCTACAACAAGTCTCTTTCTCTGTGGTTCACGGGGTCATCTCAGTCACTCATATCAGGGACAAGCCCCCTGTAGCACGTAAAATAGAATCATCTGAACAAATTGTTCCCTAGCTCCTCATTCTCTGATGGGACTCTCTTTAACACGGTGGCCAAAGACTGGAGAGGAGTGATTATAAATTGCCCAAAGCATAAAAAGAAATAGAATACAATGATCCTTGGAAATTCAAAGACACCTAAAAAGGTTTAGAAAACTATAGTGAGAAGATCACCGATCTTTGATTACTTTATACACTTAATATTCTTTTCATTAACATTAACAACTGACATTTAGTATAATATTTAAATCAAAAATAATACTATTAAATATTTTTAACCTCACATTATGTATTAACATACTGTATGGTGAAATTCCAAGATACAAGTTTAAGGTTTCTGTCAAGGGTCACTAAAAGAGTAAAGGTTTTTCATAACCTTTTTGTATTTAGTTTTTAATGTTAACATTTGCTATGCTACTTCATTTATATCAAATGCTCACAGTTGTTTTATAAATAAATACCGCAACCTTTCTAAAGAACCTTAGAGTCTGACCTAAATTTAATTATTTTGTTCTCATGGGATAGCAAAGCTATCAAAATTTAAAATAAGGTGACATCCTATATTTGAAGAATAAGTCTGGATTAAGAAAGGTAGTTTAAAACTACATAAAACATTCCAAAGATACGTGTATTGTGGCTTTCATGCTGCTGCTTTGTAAGCTGTGAACCTGAAACAAAGTTTTGCAGTGTTTTTTTCTTGTCTTGTTTTTCTCCAGTTGATAAATGGAATGTGTCCACTGAGAATCTGAAAGCAGTATGAATCATATCAGAAATACAGGATTTGGTTCAACTTACCTGTTTCTGTTGCTGGAAATCCAATCTGAAATAAGCGTTGATGCCTGTTGGTGACAGTGCTTGTTGCCAAAACTACATGCTAGCATTATAACTTCTCTACGTAGCTCTCTGGGTATCATCAAAAGGAAAAGAAAAATTAACAAACAGTGTTAATATCTAGAGAGAAAAGGAAACTCGTTACACTACATTGCAGTAGATAAGTAAATAATTAGCACAAAATTAATTTTCAGATATGGAAATTCCATTTTGCTGAGCAAGAGATAACTAAGCAGGGTATAAGTTATACATAAAGAAGTCTTCTCTGGAAACAGTACTATAGTGAGGGGTATGGGTTCAGATCTCAACTTTACCAATAGAGGCAGATCTTAAATTAAAACATGGCAAAGAAAAGCCTTTGTTCTCAGTACCAGGTGGTGGAAACTGTGCTGCCCATCAGAAGTCCTCCCAGGAGAGGGAAACGAAAGATGCAGAATGAAAGAAAGATCGTCTCATGCTGCTAAAGTCACAATGGTTTTAGTGGTGTATTACTGTACAGTTCTGGGGGAAAAAAGCAAATAAGAAAATAAAACCATACTCATGTTGGTAGGCTGCTTGAACAAGAGATCCATTAAAATTTCTTTTTGGCCAACCAAGCTTGATGTACGTTGCTGCAACTTGCTTTAAAATATATTCCTAAATGGGGGGTAGGAGAAATAAAGATAATATCATTTTCAAATCGCTCCATGCTGACAATTAAAATTATACAGTAAAATTAAAATATTTTCTAAATGAACCAACTTTGAAATATCAGTAACATTATGGGCATGGTAATGCTCTATTATAATTTTATTCAACTTGATATGTCAAATATAGAAAATTAGTGTAAAATACAGTTGCAATGACGGAAGTCTACTCTTTACTTCCTACTGAACAATTAAGTAATTTGCACTATTAAATATTTGAGATGATAATTTTTGTAGCAGAACAAGGAAAGTGAGGAATATTGATAATGAATCCATACATACATATATACAAATGTATGTAGATATAGTTTATGAAAATGAGCACCTAATATTTATGTGTTTTATGTCAATAGACCATATTTAATGCAAAACTGTTCTATAAGCCGAGTCAATAGCCTAGCCTTTTGAACCTGACGTACACAGAACACTCTTTAGTAAAATGATGTGGTATTTCAAAGTCAAAATCCATTCATCTAATGATATATTTAAATATCAGTAGCCAGGTAAGATATGCTCTCCTCACTTTAATGTGGTCCTTGGATTCTGTCAATGGAACGAAAGCACTGAAATTACAGTAAAAGCAATTCTTAACTTTTATTGAAAATGAGGTGTCTGACATGATATACTCTTCTAAAGTACAAATATATACAAAAATGTATTTTACTTTACATAAGTTTAATATTGCAGTGTCTCTGTGTTAAGAAGAAAAGAGAAGAGTAATAAGTCCTTCTCCAGCCGATAAAAATTATACCATAACTGTAATGATACATTTCCACGCATGTCTGTTTCAAGGGCTTAGACAAAACTAACAACAATGAACAGTCAAGCCAGGATTATTCCCATTTAAAAAAATATTAAAACAGAGGTGCTTTCATGTAGGTTTAGGATAAAATAGAAAGAAGCAACTCTTACGGACATCACACAGTTTAGATGGCTCTAATAAACAGATTTCATGTCACAGCAATCTAGTCTCGAGTCATTCCAAATGCGTAGGTTAATTAGCAGAGCCAGTATGTCATAAATTAGGATGATTTTATAAGACATAGGTCAGAGTCTTAAAATAACTAAAAGGAAATAAATAGTGCCCAAAGGTGACGGGAGTTACAGAGACATATTCTCATATGCAAAGCTTCACCGGTGATAAGAAATTTTGGAATCAAAAGCTCATTAGCAGTACTTAATCCTAATCTTATTCAAAATGATTATTACATTAGATTAGGTGGTGTCAGCCGTGCAATTCTGGTTTTCCAGCCTTCAAGCTTAGAAAATCTGGTCAGGTAACAGTTTGGAATGTTTGTCATGTCTTCAGGTCTATTTGGATTATCTGTTGTTTGCTCTCCTATATCCCCTTGGACCCAATTATGAATGGGCTTTTGCCTCAATGTTGATCTTATCCTTGTTAATTAAGGAAGTGAATTGAATTTACTATGCCCTTTTGGTTAAAAATAATGACTAAGAATCTTTACTGAAACCGTCTATATTCTGTGAAGGTCTTTGTATCCCTCTCCCCAGGTTAAGTCCTTTGCGAACACAGAGCCCTTTAACTCTAGGGAAGTAAGTTTGAACTTTAAGGAGGTGCCATGTGTATTTGTTCTTAAATTCTGAGGCATTTAAGCTTAATTGACACTTTTAGGCTAGAACAAAAAGTAGCATGTATTACATTTCTTCTTCAAGAATTTGCCACTAGTGTTGCACAGAAGATCAGGACAAAAATAGCACAAATTAGAAGGAACTAAAATAACCCAGGATCAGTTGAATATAGTAGATAATGAGAAAACAGATTATCTTCTGAAAATAAGAAAGAAGAAAATATATCTTTTTACATTGAAGACATTGTATTTCTCCACGCGGTCCAGTAATTTATCTAGAGGATAAAGAGCTCGGCTGGCGGCGTGCCAAGGAAGAAAATCCTTCTCCTCGGACAGGTATCTGATAATCTCCAGGGGAATATTCTGAGGCAAATAGCCAGCTCTGCACAGTCAAAAAAGTTAATGTTAATTATATGCAGAAAAGATACATGATGATGCAAAAATGAAGATTTTACTTATGCAAATAAAAGGCAGAAGGCAAGATTCATCACAGTATAAAGAAGCCATACTCGGTACTATAAAAATAAAATTACTCACTTTTTAAATATAGTCCTACTTAGGATGCCAATGTCCCTTAATATATACAGAGTTGGAGAGTTAAAAATTTGAATGAACACAAAAATATCAGAATGCATGTTTTTAAAAAGGAAAGAATTGTGGAATTTGAATAAATCAACTCTGGGTATTTTCCTTCACGGAAACATTTCAGCAGTCACAAGTAACTGAAAATAATTGATTACTGAAATGAAATTCTGGTTTCTCAATGCATTCTCTTTACTTTTCATGTAGCTCTGTATAATGATATTTAATCCAGGTTGTTTTCAAAAGGACAATCAAATTAAAATAGCAATTTACAGTTTTGACTGTATCTATGTTACATTACCATACAAGCATTCTTCAAACCTTCCTGTTTAAAAAAATAAATGCTTTCTATAACACCTATGAAGATCAGAGTTAGATTTTAAGTCCAAATTACAAAAATGTTAAAGAAATAGACTCTTCCCATTTATTATTTTCAATAGATGCTGTGTCACTGTGGGGACCAATGTCAGATTCTTTGGAAAATATGAAACTGTAGCTTTTTAAAGCTATCTGAACACATGCTGTCCACATTTAAAGAGGGTATATCCAAAAAAGGATCCAAAAAGAAGTGATTACATATAAAATCTACAGTAGATTGCAAATAAAATCCTTGCAAATCAAAGCAATATAAATGACAGTACCCAGTACATTAAAAGATGGCCTTAGCCTTGATGTCCCTGATACTATGTATTTTGCTGAATTTTTTTTACATTAATAATCAACTGAATGCAGACTTTTAACACAGGAGATAGGTAAATATGAAAGCAACCAAAGACTGGTTATCTTCTTTACCTACATTTCACACCATTATTCTTTGTGGCATCACAAAATTAGATGGACCTTTTTATTTGTGTTTGGTAGAATGTGGACAGGGAGAGAGCAAAGCCTTTTCTCATCTTCATTTCGAACAAGTTTGCCAGATTATTTAGTCTTTACTTGTGTGATAAGCAAAAACTACTCTAAAGACAAATATTAACTTGCAGGCTGTGTTTATAATGTTCATAATACAAACCAATTCTGAAGATTATTGGATTTAATAAATGAACGAGCATCACTCTAATGATTTTGGTTCACTCCTGGTATAAGATCAACCACAGTTAATGTCTGACATAAATAAGAATGATGAAAATCACCCCAAATTTCTACATTTCCACAAAATTTCCTAGAGTTTGTATGATTTGGACTCCACCTAGATGTGTGCCACTTTTCTTGTACAGTTTCCATTTTATACATCCTTGCAGAAATAGCATGAAATTAGGCTAAGGCAGCAACAATTAAATAAGAAACTTCTTATTTTTGCTAATGTAGCACCATAATAAATCAGTTAAATTTTGCTTACAAGGGTTTTAAAAGTAATGATTTGGTTTTTTTCCTTAAAAGTAACACAGCTTCCAGTATTTCAGGTTTCATAATTTGTTTCCCCTGAACTTTTAATTCTAGATATTCTTTAGCATGGTGATCATAAATTTGCCTCCCTTAAAATTGTGTAATCCCCATGCCATGGATTATATAATTTTAGAGTTGAAGCCATTATTCTTTTGTTAAGGAAACAAGAAAAATAAGGTATTAAAAAAAAAGAACCTTTAGTATGTAGCTAATTTATTAGGGCCCTTCAAATAAGTTTGGAAAATCAAGAAAGGTGTTTGGGTCTATTTTCTCACAGATTTAAACATACTACCTTATGTCAGTTACAATTTTTTATGTTTCACTTCTTCTCTATACACGGATGGACATCTTTCAATGACTTATTTTTTGTGAGAAATATGACTACAAATTTAAAAGTATGACAAATAATGTTATGAAAAGAGACTTGGACCCAAGAAAGAGCATGAAACTGAGGACGAGCCTGGAACCATGAGTGCCTCCTGAACAATTAAACAAATTCATCTCTCCAAGCCCCACATTCTTTATCTGTGAAATAAGAGGGTTGAACTAGGAGATATCTTTTTTAGCTCCAAAATCCTTTTACTCTAACCTACTTATCTATAATTTAGCCTGCTGAAAAAATTATTACCACAATATGGTCATAATGTATTTGTTTAAAATTTTGAAAAAAAAACCTTATAATTTTTATATTCCCCACTCTTCAATTGTTTGATATGTTATGTGCAAATCTTCTAAGAGTCAGAGCTTGGATCTAGGTTTTACAGGTCATCTGACACAGTGTTAGAAAATTAAAGCAAAGCAAGCCTAATAGATATTCCAAATAATGACAAGACAAGTAAAGAAAAGTATTCATTAAATGAAGAAATGGAGCAGGTTCTGTTTTGAGTGCTTATGCCAAAAATTGCTAACTGCTCACCAAAATCCATGTTCTCCTCTACTTCCTGGAATAGAGTATAATTACTATTCCCTTGGTAGTTATGTGTGGTCACGTGACTAAGCCCTAGCCTGTAGAATATAAGAGTTCCTCACTGTCAAGGTCAGCTCATAGACATCTTTCATTAGCTCCTCCATGTTCTTTTTCCCTAAAATGAATCTTCCAGGGTGACCTTGTATTGAACTCTTGTATTGAACATGTCAGAAACCACCTGGGTCTCTGGATGACTGCATCCCCAAGTACCAGTTCTCACACCCAGTTCTGTTGTGTGAGCAGGCAATACACTTCTATTGTTTTTGATCCAAATATATGTTTGGGTCTATTTTTTTTTAAAGCAGTTAGCTTCTCTAATGCAGTCCTCAAATAGAATAAGAAACAGATTACACTCAAATTGCCCTCATTTTGCGCTGTTACAAACATATGTAAGTAATCATCTACTATATAATTCAATATACTTGCATTTAGCCTACTAAATCAAAATATGTAGCTATACTCAATTGGATAATAGGATAATCAGCTTCATTACAAAATTAAGACTTGTAAGAGATAATGTTGGTGAATAAGTTACCTAGTTTAGATATGTGTTTGTGTAATTGGCTGGTAATGATATCTGTGATTACTACTACTGATAAAGTAATCAATATAGGGGAAGTGTGTGGAATCCCAGTGAATGGAACATGACATTAGCTCAAAGTAATCAGCCCAGAAGGGAGCACACTTAGGGGCCTGATGCTGAAATGCAGTTTCCTTAAATTTGCATCATCACAGGGAAATGTTGTTAAAAAATGGGGGGGGGGGGGTGTGGAATTAGCAAATTTAAAGAATATTTCATGTATAACTAAATGTGTTTTATTAATCTTTTAGGAAGAAATTGTAGATGATATTTATATTCTCTACTGTTGAGGTGGGGCTTGGCATAAGAAATGAGTTAGGAATCAAGAAAAGACAATGGAGAAGAGAAGCAAATGAGGAAAGTTTAATAAATGGATAAAAGATTGCCTATATGCACCTATACAGTTCTTCCTCCCATCCCTGCCCCCCAACACACATACCCTCCCCTCCTCCTTCTCTAATTTACGGGAGCTTGCAATGAAATATATTTTTAGGCATACAAGAGAATATTTTTATAAGAAGGAGATTAAAACCAGACTATATTAACTGATGTTAAAGTGCACTGATCTTAGCTGGCTTTGTTTTCACCTAAGATCCAAAACTACTTTTTAAAAGCTGCTCTGAATTCCTGTGAATGTTAGCTCTTAAATCTACTATGATGGGTGGCATGTACACAAATAACCTATTTTACCATGAATTTTCTTTAAAAGCCATTGGTTTCTGGGTGCTTGAAACTTAGGAAAAAATAAAAAGCACAATCTTCAGACTTTTCAGAGCATCATATTCCAGTTTTCATTAATTGAATATTCATTTAAAGCCAACAAATAGCCTACTACATTATTTCACCCTATATGGAGAAGATACTGTAACTGTCCCTTAGGGCATAGATTTTTAAAGCAATTACTGAAATGCTTAATTAAGAAGTTTACTATTTTATCTATTATTCTTTGTTATTCATTATTAAAAGACTTTAATGTGCTCTTTGTGGGAAGATCCTATGGTGGAGATTGAAAATTCCACTAGTCCTCAGAGTACCATAGAATAAAGAGGAAACTACACAGGAGAGTTATCTGTGTCAACCATGGGTCCATTTGGTCATTTCTTAGAGAAAATAAAGATATGATTCAGGCACTGGCAACTGTTGCCTGCAGCAGAGGTGAAAAAAGGAAGTTACAGTTGGCCCTCCACATCCACGGGTTCTGCATCAGTGGATTCAACCAACTGTAGATAAAAAATATTTGGGAAAAAAAATGCCAAAATTACAGAAAGTTCCAAAAGGCAAAACTTGAATTTGCTGCATACTGACAAACACTTACATAATATTTACATTGTATTTGGTATTATAAGTATTAATCTAGAGATGATTTAAAGTATCCTGGATGATGTACGCAGGTTATATGCAAATACTATGCCATTTTATATAAGGGACCTGAGCACTGGAGGATTTTCGTATTTGTGGGGGTTCCTGAAACCAGTCCCTGAAGGATACCAAGGGACGGCTATACTTACTTGCAGCACCACAAAATTACAAACATGAAGTTGTACAAAAAGGAGTCTCATAGTCCCCTGTCCTCCTGTTGCTTTTCTTCCAGGAAGCCCTCTCCCAAAACTGACTTAGGCACCTATTTTCTGACCTCACATAACACCCGTATTCATAATAAATATCATGATATTAATCAGAATTTTATCATGATACTATCTTTCTCACTCACTGGACTTAGATCTGTAAGGAAATGAAGCATTCTTTTTACCCATCTTTTTATCCCCATAGCCTACTGCAGAATCTAGTTCAAAATAGGCACTCAATATTGTAAGTTCAAGATGGCAGAGTAGAAGGACGTACGCTCACTCTCTCTTGCGAGAGCACCAGAATCATAACTAACTGCTGAACAATCATCAACAGGATGATGGAACTCACCAAAAAAGATACCCTTCATCCAAAGACAAAGGAGAAGCCACAGCGAGATGGTAGGAGGGGCTCAATCACAATAAAATCAAATCCCATAACTGCTGGGTGGGTGACTCACAAACTGGAGAACACTTATACCACAGAAGTCCACCCACTGAAGGGAAGGTTCTGAGCCCCACGTCAGGCTTCCCAACATGGGGGTCTGACAGGGGGAGGAGGAGTTCCCAGAGAATCAGACTTTGAAGGCTAGCAGGATTTGATTGCAGGACTTCAACAGGTCTGGGGCAAACAGAGACTCCACTCTTGGAGTGTGCGCATCAGGACCTGGGGGAAGGAGCAGTGACCCCATAGGAGACTGAACCAGACCTACCTGCTAGTATTGGAGGGTCTCCTGCAGAGGTGGGGGGTGGCTGTGGCTCACCACGGGGACAATGACCCTGGCAGCAGAAGTTTTGGGAAGTACTCCTTGGCGTGAGCCATCCCAGAGTCCACCATTAGCCCACCAAAGGTCCTGTAGGCTCCAGTGCTGGGTCACCTCAAGCCAAATGATCAACAGGGAGGGAACTCAGCCCCACCCATCAGCAGACAAGCAGATTAAAGTTTTACTGAGCTCTGCCCACCAGAGCAACAGCCAGCTCTACCCACCACCAGTCCCTCCCATTAGGAGGCTTGCACAAGCCTCTTAGATAGCCTCATCCACCAGAGGGCAGACAGCAGAAGCAAGAAGAACTACAATCCTGCAGCCTGTGGAACAAAAACCACATTCACAGAAAGATAGACAAGATGAAAAGGCAGAGGGCTATGTACCAGATGAAGGAACAAGATAAAACCCCAGAAAAACAACTAAATGAAGTGGAGAGAGGCAACCTTCCAGAAAAAAATATTCAGAATAATGATGGTGAAGATGATCCAGGAGTTCAGAAAAAGAATGGAGGCAAAGATCAAGAAGAGGCAAGAGATGTTTAACATTGACCTAGAAGAATTAAAGAACAAACAAACAGAGATGAACAATACAATAACTGAAATGAAAAATATACTAGAAGGAATCAATAGCAGAATAACTGAGGCAGAAGAATGGATAAGTGACCTGGAAGATAGAATGGTGGAAATCACTGCCACAGAACAGAATTTAAAAAAAGGAATGAAAAGAAATGAAGACCACCTAAGAGCCCTCTGGGACAACAGTAAACGCACCAACATTCCCATTATAGGGGTCCCAGAAGGAGAAGAGAGAGAGAAAGGACCTGAGAAAATATTTGAAGAGATTATAGTCGAAAACTTCCCTAACATGGGAAAAGAAATAGCCTCGGTAAATTTAAGAAAATTGAAATCATATCAGGCATCTTTTCCAACCACAACTCTATGAGATTAGAAATCAATTAGAGGGAAAAAGACGTAAAAAACACAAACACATGGTGGCTAAACAATACGTTACTAAAAAACCAAGAGATCACTGAAGAAAACAAAGAGGAAATCAAAAAATATCTAGAAACAAATGACAATGGAAACACGACCTATCCAAAACCTATGGGATGCAGCAAAAGCAGTTCTAAGAGGGAAGTTTACAGAAATACAGTCCTATCTCAAGAAACCAGAAAAATCTCAAACAAACAATCTAACCTTACACCTAAAGGAACTAGAGAAAGAAGAACAAACAAAACCCAAAGTTAGTAGAAGGGAAGAAATCATAAAGATCAGAGCAGAAATAAATGAACTAGAAACAAAAAAAACAATAGCTAGGATCAATAAAACTAAAAGCTTGTTATTTGAGAAGATAAACAAAATTGATAAAACTTTAGCCAGACTCATCAAGAAAAAGGGGGAGAGGACTCAAATCAATAAAATTAGAAATGGAAAACGAGAAGTTACAACGGACACTGCAGAAACACAAAGCATCATAAGAGATTACTATATGCAACTCTATGCCAATAAAATGGACAACCTGGAAGAAACGGACAAATTCTTAGAAAGGTACAACCTTCCAAGACTGAACCAGGAAGAAGTAGAAAATATGAACAGACCAGTCACAAGTAATGATATTGAAATTGTGATTAAAAATTTTCCAACAAACAAAATCCAGGACCAGATGGCTTCACAGGTAAATTCTATCAAACATTTAGACAAGAGCTAACACCAATCCTTCTCAAACTCTTCCAAAATATAGCAGAGGGAGGAACACTCCCAAACTCATCCTACGAGGCCATCACCCTGATACCAAAACCAGACAAATATATTACAAAAAAAGAAACTTACAGACCAATATCACTGTTGAATATAGATACAAAAATCCTCAACAAAATACTAGCAAACAGAATCCAACAACACATTAAAAGGATTATATACCATGATCAAGTGGGATTTATCCCAGGGATGCAAGGATTCTTCAATATATGCAAATCAATCAATGTGATACACCATATTAACAAATTGAAAAATAAAAACCATATGATCATCTTGATAGATGCAGAAAAAGCTCTTGACAAAATTCAACACCCATTTATGATAAAAACTCTCCAGAAACTGGGCATAGAGTGAACCTACCTCAACATAATAAAGGCCATATATGACAAACCCACAGCAAACATCCTTCTCAATGGTGAAAAACTGAAAGCATTTCCTCTAAGATCAGGAACAAGACAAGGATGTCCACTCTCGCCACTATTATTCAACATAGTTTTGGAAGTCTTAGCCACAGCAATCAGAGAAGAAAAAGAAATAAAAGGAACCCAAACTGGAAAAGAAGTAAAACTCTCACTGTTTGCAGATGGCATGATACTATATATATAGATAATCCTTAAGATGCCACCAGAAAACTACTAGAGCTAATCAATGAATTTGGTAAAGTTGCAGGATACAAAATTAAGGCACAGAAATCCCTTGCATTCCAATAACCAACGAAAGATAAATTAAGGAAACAATCCCATCCACCATTGTAACAAAAAGAATAAAATACCTAGGAATAAACCTACCTAAGGAGGTAAAAGACCTGTACTCAGAAAACTATAAAACACTGATGAAAGAAATCTAAGATGATGCAAACAGATGGAGGGATATATCATGTTATTGGATTGGAAGAATCAATATTGTGAAAACGACTATTCTACCCAAAGCAATCTACAGATTCAATGCAATCCCTATCAAATTACCAGTGGCATTTTTTACAGAACTAGAATAAAAAATCTTAAAATTTGTATGGAGACACAAAAGACCCCGAATAGCCAAAGCAATTTTCAGGGAAAAAAACAAGAGCTGGGGGAATCAGAATCCCTGACTTCATACTCTACTACAAAGCTATAGTAATCAAGACAATATGGTACTGGCACAAAAACAGAAATATAGATCAATGGAATAGGTTAGAAAGCCCAGAGGTAAACCCACGCACCTATGGTCAACTAATCTATGACAAAGGAGGCAAGGATATACAATGGAGAAAAGACAGTCTCTTCAATAAGTGTTGCTGGGAAAACTGGACAGCTAAATGTAAAAGAATGAAATTAGAACACTCCCTAACACCATACACAAAAATAAACTCAAAATGGATTAAAGAAAAAAAAAATGGATTAAAGACCTAAATGTAAGACCAGACACTATCAAACTCTTAGAGGAAAACATAGGAAGAACACGCTATGACATAAATGATAGCAAGATTGTTTTGAAACCACCTCCTAGAGTAATGGAAATAAAAACAAAAATAAACAAATGGGACCTAATGCAACTTAAAAGCTTTTGCACAGCAAAGGAAACTATAAACAAGATGAAAAGACAGCCCTCAGAATGGGAGAAAATATCTGCAAACGAATCAACAGACAAAGGATTAATCTCCAAAATATATAAGTAGCTCATGTAGCTCAATATCAAAAAAACAAACAACCCAATCCAAAAATGGGCAGAAGACCTAAATAGACATTTCTCCAAAGAAGACGTACAGATGTCCAAGAGGCACATTAAAAGCTGCTCAACATCACTAATTATTAGATAAATGCAAATCAAAACTACAGTGAGGTATCACCTCACACCAGCTAGAATGGGCATCATCAGAAAATCTACAAACAACAAATGCTGGAGAGGGTGTGGAGAAAAGGGAACCCTCTTGCACTGTTTGTGGGAATGTAAATTGATACAGCCACTATGCATAACAGTATGGAGGTTCCTTAGAAAACTAAAAATAGAATTACCATATGACCCAGCAATCTCACTAGTGGGCATATACCCAAAGAAAACCATAATTCAAAAAGACACATGCACCCTAATGTTCATTGCAGTGCTATTTACAATAGCCAGGTCATGGAACCTAAGTGCCCATCAACAGATGAATGGATAAAGAAGATGTGGTACACATATACAATGGAATATTACTCAGCCATAACAAGGAACGAAATTGGGTCATTTGTAGAGACGTGGATGGACCTAGAGACTGTCATACAGAGTGAAGTAAGTCAGAAACAGGAAAAAATTATCGTATATTAACGTATGTATGTGGAATCTAGAAAAATGGTACAGGTGAACCAGTTTGCAATGCAGAAATAGAGACATAGATGTAGAGAACAAACGTATGGACACCAAGGGGGGAAAGTTAGCGGCAGTGGGGGGGAAGGTGGGATGAATTGGGAGGTTGGGATTGACATATATACACTAATATGTATAAAATCAAAAACTAATAAGAACCTGCTGTATAAAAATATAATAATAAAATTTTAAAAAATAGGCACTCAATAAATGTTCCTCAAAACTAAATTAAATTATGGTAATAATGTCAGTTCTTAAAAACAAGCACGTTTTACAAATATATTAAAACTTAAACAGAACCATATTTTTTAAATTAAGCATTTTCTAAGGTTAAACAATACCAGAAGGATGGAAAAATTCTATTGGAGTGATCTTTGTAGTATTTTTGCTCATCTTGTTTATTAATGATACACATGACAGAAGACAAGAAGGCCATTGCTAACTAGCCAATAGCTTTGAATAAGTTAGCCTATAATAAAGTAAAATAGCTTTATAGCCAGTGAGAAAGCAGAGGCATTACACAACATCTCTATACTTTATTTCTCTGATTAATAAATAACTCTCCTACTCTCCTTTATGTGTTATTTTATACCATGTATTTAAATAAATTGAGGGAGGGCTTGGAAATCTCTTTCTCCTGGTCAGTAAATTGACAAGAGTGAATTACGTGATCTCTAAGTTCCCTCTTTCTGTAAGCATTTAATAATTAAAAATAAAGCATCCAGAAATAATTTTTGCAACTTGTATAGTTCCACTACCACCATCACAACCATCCTTTTTTCTCCACACACAAACTTGTTTCTTCATGTCCCAACATAATTTCTCAAGAAATCAGCCATGATCTAAATTCCGAGGGTCCTCTAGGCACTCAGTAATGTTAAGAAGCAAAGTCAATGTTTGGCCTTTAGTTGGAAAAGTCAACAGATGTTAGCTATTTTCCCCAAAAATGAAAAAGTCCTTAGCTTTACAACCAAAGTCAACTAATTTATTTAATTTTATTTTTTAGAAAACTATCAATTAGTATAAGCTATATTGAGGAATTACTGTATTCCACCTACAATGCGTTGTTATGGAATGACATGTTTGTTTCAGTTTATCATCCTTAAAAGCTTCAAGATCAGTACTATTATGCCTTTTTTTTTTAAATAAAGAAGCTAAAGTTTACAGAAGAGAAGCACCTTGCTGAGCTCACCTGGCTAATAAGCGATAGGGATGGAATTCAAAGCCAGAACTGACAAGAAAGCTCCCACTGGTTCCCCTGCATGAGTCTGCCTCCACAAATCCCATTTGAAATAGGGTTAAAGGCTTTCTTTCTCCCTTTCTTTAACATCTGTTTACATGTCATGATCACAGCACTCATCACCCTTAGACCAGAAGCGCAAATAAACAGCTAATAAAATCTCAGGGCTATGAAGGGAAATGAAGCAATATTAGGGAAAGGAGATTTATGGGGGAACAATTTAAATCGGGTGTTTAGGGAAAGGCCTCCCTGAAGACACCTGCATGAAGTGAGAGAACAGGCTAAGTGAATCTGGCAGGAGGCGAATTCTGACTGAGGAAACAGCAAGTTCAAAAGTCCTGAGACAGGAACAAATTTGGGATCTTGAAAGATAATGAAAGGGACTTTGTGGCTGAAGTGGAATAAGCCTGAGACAAATAGTAGGGCCTGAGTTTGCAGAGGTTGGTGGTGCCAGATCATGAAGGCTCTAAATAATAAGGGCTTCAGATCATTTTTCTACAGGTGATGGGAAGCCACCAAAAGTTTTTGAGCTGGGAAATGACATGATCTGATTTATATTCTAAAAGGGTGACTCTAGCTGGAAGAGAGAGCAAACTCAAATTGCCACATGGTCTTCCAAGATGAGAATGAAGTGAAATATGATTTTCCAGTTGATCTTCTCTCTCTCACTACACAGACTATGCTTATGAGAAATATATAACCTCTTGAGTGAAATCGATGACATGAAAACAGACATAATGCTCTGTTTTGTTTTGTTTGTAAGGTAGGCTATGCACGCGATTTGTTTTAGAAACAGTTTCTTATGCAGGTATCAGAAAAAAAAAATTCCAAAAGCTTATCCATGTATTATTTGTTGTTGCTCAATTGCTAAAAACAGCATCAGATGATATGGGAAGGTCATGGAGAAATCATTTAAACAATGAACACATTTTAAAAGAATATATAGTGTATATACAGGGAACTGTATATTCCATTTTGAGTTAATTAGAAGATTTATTCCAGAATTTAAATACAGAAAATAGCCTGAAAGAACACCAGAAAAATTATCCATGTAGCTTATAATTTCCATGGAAAATACAATGCTTAAAGTTCGTATGGAATTCTGCTTTCTGGACAGTGAAATTTTCCAATGCTCTACAGAGCCACATGGGAGTAGGACGAATAAAAATTACAGCATGACTTTGCAGAGTTTGAGTTTACTGACATCAGGATATCAAATCATTAACCTAAAGGTCCATAAATCAGTGGAGCTTCTAACTTCCTATAAGGCTGTTTTCTTAGAGAAATGTGTGAATAATAGGAAACTAGGAAAGAGAAAAACATCACTCAAACCAAGTAACTGGGTATATCTCCTCTTGTCTAACATTTATGTCAAAGTTTTGTCTTTTATATAGATTTTATTACATTGTATGTAAGTTTATATATTTAACTTAAAGTAATTTTCCATATTATTAGGAATTCCTCATAATTACTTTCAAATTAGTTCTAAGACTATTCTGTTGGGGAGATACGTGCAGTTCACCATTGTTGAGTATTTTGGGTATATACATTTTTCATATCTTAAGTAACAGACCTATGAACATCTTTGTGCACAATGCTTTTACATATTCTGGATGATTTTCTTTGGATGGAACACCCAAATTCGAATTCTCATGTTACTAGTTATAACATATTGTGGTTCCTGGCAAATCTGAGTTCATGTTTTCAGGCATCATCAATCAGCCACTGGTCTCAGACAAAGGAAAAAAGGCAGTAACTGTGGTGGCCAACACAGAGTCAGCACTCCCTATGTGCCAGTCCCTAGGCCAAGTGCTACACATACACTATGTTATTAAAGCCTCGTGACAATCTTCTGAGATTAGCAACATTACTATCCTCATGTTACAGATCAAAACTGAGGCTCAAAAAGATTACTTAACCTCTCCAAGGTCATACTGCAAATAAGGATGTTGCTGTTATTTGAATCCAATCTTCCTGCTCCGAGCCCGTGACATTCTCAACCACTATTCCGAAAGGCCTAGGAAGTAATTTTTTATTCTTTTTCCCATCTTCTAGTTAAAAAAATGAGGATAGGAATATGGGGGAAATCAAATGGGAGTAATCTCTGGGGGTCTTATGAGGAAAAAATAATATAAGAGAACAGATGTGGAAGGAGAGACTGATTTGGTCCATGACAGTGACTTTGAAATGGAGGCCTTAATAGATAAAGCTTTTAGACTTTGGTCATTTGTGTCTCTTTTGCCAAAACCACTTTCTTCACCGCTGCCCCCCATTCCCTGGGCCTCTTCATTATCAAGTCTAATCAAGTAAGTCAAGGAACATCCACAGTTCAGACTGGCCTGGAGAGGCTAACTCCAGTTAGGAGCAACATACCTACCGTGAAGAGCACGCATTGCAACAACACTTTGCTTTCAGAAATATTGTTGACAGAGGTAAAAACAACAGAGCACTAGAATGTGTTCTAAAAAAGAAAAGGAGAGGTACTCACATAAAATTACATTCTTTAATGTAAATAAGAGGAACTGCTTCAAACAACAGAAGATGTTTTCCATCTCAAGGTCTTATGGGAAAGGGACAAATTAAGGGTATGGAAAGGGATTTGGGGTCCTAAACTCAGGCTTAGAAGGCAGAGCAAAGGACTTGAATAAAAGCATATGAAGCACTGGAGAAATCGCTTCCTGGACAGAACTGTAGGGCACCTCCTGGGCCTGGATAGCCCACCTCAGGTAAAAATCTCAACAGGAAATCTCAAAATCAAGGCAATCCCACCCCCAGGGTATCCACAGAGGTAGTGCTACATATATACGGCTACTATAATTCCCTATGTAATTTTCTAAGTGTACAGCTAAGGTCTAAATTTTGGACTGACACGAAATTAAGCAAGAAGGTACAGTCCAAAAAGTGGAGGCATTCTGAAAACAAAACAAAACAAAACACTTCCGAGAGTGTAATCTAGTCATGCACAAGACAGTGATGACTCAGTTGGGAAGATTTTTTAGAAGAGGCACCGAAAGTGAAATCTAACTGAAATCTAAAGGGCATCTAACAAGAGCGAAGTGATAGCATCCCATTTAACCCGGGCTCTGCAGCCAACTTGAAGAAGCTCCTGGCCAATGTTAGACATTCTGAGTAGCAATAGGAATAAAAACGGCAATGGATTTAAACTTATCAAACATACTTAAATCCATAGGTTAAAATGATACTTAACTAAAAACAAAACAGAACAAAATAATTGGTCACTACATAGAGAACTGGCTTATTATGCCAGAGAACTGGCTCATTATTTTTGATGCTGAAAAATGCAAGGAAACAATCAAGCATTTATCCCGTCTTTCCTTAAGAACTGTATCACTGGGTCACCAAATAGTAAATGAGAGCAAGTTTCTCTTTGAAAAGCTATTTCTTTTATAAACGGAAAAGGAATGAATGAATCACCATTTGCCAGCTCTAGTGACAATAGATTTAGGCACTGAATCTACTGAATCTGTAGCTGCAAATATCATAAAAAGAGAGACTACTCTTTATTTTATGTGTTCATATAGAGTCAACTCTGAAGCTAACTTGCTAAAAGGCCTTAAATTAAGCCTGTAGACTTGATTACCAATTTATAGGTGATAGAGAAGACAGAGGAACACATAGAAATGCAGAGTGGGGATGCAATCGGCAAAATCCGAACTGTGGGAAATCATACAGGACAAACAGCCTCATTCTTTACCAAATAATTTGGAAAGAATTTTTTAAAAGGTGAAGAAGAAAACCAATAGTTTAAAAGTGATCAAAAAACATATCAACCAACCACAGTGCAGTAATATCATTTGAATCCTAATTCAAACAAACTGTAAAAAAAAAAAAAAAAGTGGCATTTATGAGACAACTGGAAATTTGAACACTTCTTGAGTATTTGATTTTTTTTTTTTTTTTTTTTTTGGCCGAACTGTGCAGCTTAGGGGAATCTCAGTTCCCTGACCAGGGACTGAACCCGGGTCACGGCAGTGAAAGCCTGGGATCCTAACCATTAGGCCACCAGGGAACTCCCCTGAATATTTGATATTATTGAGGAAATACTAATTTTAGGTCATCATGTTTAATAATGTCATTTTTTAGATACACATAATGAAGATTTTTTTGAAGAAATGATTTGATGTCTAGAATTTACTTCAAAATAGTATGAAAGTTTTGCTGGGGACATGAATGAAATAAGACTGACCATGAGTTAATAATTGCTGATGCAGAGCAATGGATACAGGGGCTTTGGTACATAGCTCTAGAGGGTTTTTTATATATTTGAAATTCTTCATAATAAATAGTTAAAAAACTGAAGCAGGGACTAAGTTTTATTTATTTTTGTATCCCCAGCATGCATCATAAAACCTTCACATTGCAAATGCTTAAAAATATTTGCTGAATAATGAACTTCATCAAGGAAGGCAACATTTTTAGTCTCGGTTTCCTTCTTTACAAATGGGAGAAATGGTATTTACCTCCCAGGGTCATTGTGAGGGTTAAAAGAAGAGAAATGGATAGGTAGTTTGTAAACCATAAAGTGTCACACAAATGTGGAGAGCCTTAAGGCTGAAGAACCAGAACTAGAATTCCGCAACCACATGTTCCGCACTTGTATTCTGACCTTGATTTGTTCCTTACACAGAGCCACTAAACTCATGGATAGATCCCAGCACATTCATTTTTCCCTTAGGGACAAAGTACCAAATGGTAGTGTAATTGCCAAGGGAAAGTTATTACTCTGTTCTGAATTATTTCCTTCATAAATCCCAAACCAGTCAAACAGGCTCTGTCACGAAAATGATGGGGTTGCTGTACAGTGATGAGAATCCCACATGTGAGTGCTCCACAAATCTGTGAGTATCCCAACCCTCCAAAGTCATTCTGAATCATGTGTTTAAATCAGAAGTGGGAAGCCAGCCTGGCAGCCTGTTGGTCAACATTGTGGAAACAATGAAAATGAGGTGATGTACTCAGCTATCAGCTACAGAAATATCCCATCATCTGTCTTACGTAGGTTGTACAACACGTGACAAGCATTTTGTTTTTCATTAAACATTTTCTGTTGCATCAAAGGAAAAAAAGTCTTTTCATTTGGTAATGATAACAATCATCCACATTTCTCTTAAATTCAATCATAGCTGCTACTAGCATGTCAAAAAAACAATTTCAAGCAACAATAGTGAATGAGAGAAAAGGGAGAGAGAAGGACACACCTTCTGCTCATGCCATGCATTTTCTCCTTCTCTAATCTTAGTAAAAGATATTCATCTTATGGAGAAATGAAATATCTAATCTAAGTCTTTATGATTTAAAGTGATATTTTCCTGCCTCTCATAATATTATACCCTATTGCAAATTAGAGTTAAAAGCCACTCAATGCCATTGCAGATGAAATGTGGAAGGTAAAAATACCTTTTACTACCAATGAGATAGAAAAAAGGACGTCTACTCTATAATTCATTGTATAGCAAAAAGGATTAATACCTTGAAAAAGATAGTTGTGCCCCCTTGAAATCACCTTTTGGGGAAGCAGGCATGTTAGTGAGATTTTTGATAATTTGTTTCCATCATAAGAATACTAAATGATAATTTAAAGTAAGGACAAAGCTAAACAAATTTGCTGAGCCACAAAGAGTACAAAGTCAATGGGTAGAAAGAGTATAAACAGTGTAAACTGTTAAGAGTATAAACAGGATAAACTAAAGAAACTATGCTATCAATTTATTTGAGAATTCGTACCAAAAGGAATTTTAGATTTGAGACATTTTCAATTCTTGGAATTAAAACACGTTGAAATACTTTTGAAATCATCTAACAACTATATATTAAAACAGATAATTTTTATCCTTTGGGACACTAACTTGTAGACAATTTATAACACCTCCAGAGACAGAAGTTAGGGGGGGAAGTAGCTTCCTCTAATAGCTACATAGCTGTCCTGTCTGTCAATTTTAGCTTTAACTTCCAGTGTCACAAAATTCTGAAGATATACTATTTACATAGAAATATTTAATTAATCTGGATCCCCAACTCAGAAATATGTGACCTTAACCTTTCCTTGATTTTCTTTAATGTTGAAGATGTTCAAAAAAAACTTAGGAAAAGTAACGATAATGATGTTCTAACTCCTTAATGATGATTAGCAATTAGAGGACATTAATGGTATAGATTTACTGTGTTCTAACAATGACACTCATTAATTTTAATAACAGTCCTATAGTTAAGTTCTTGCTTACTGTCTGAAAATTTACCCCTCATTACCACTTGTAGGAAGTAATTTTTAAAAGTTGAAGCATTAATGAAAATACAAACAATACGGGCTTCCCTGGTGGCGCAGTGGTTGAGAATCTGCCTGCCAATGCAGGGGACACGGGTTCGAGCCCTGGTCTGGGAGGATCCCACATGCCGCGGAGCGACTAGGTCCGTGCGCCACAACTACTGAGCCTGCGCGTCTACAGCCTGTGCTCCGCAACAAGGGGGGCCGCGATTGTGAGAGGCCCGTGCACCGCGATGGAGAGTGGCCCCCACTTGCGGCAACTGGAGAAAGCCCTCGCGCAGAAACGAAGACCCAACACAGCCATAAATAAATAAATAAATAAATAAATAAATTAAAAAAAAATAAAGCAAATAATAAGAAAAATACAAACGATACCAAAAAGTGCTAGCTAATTCAGAATATATATATTTACATTATCTTAAAATATTATATATACCTTTTTTACAAGAATAATATGTTTAAAATTTTTTCTATTCTGCTAAAATGATCACATGTAGTCCAACATTATTGAAATTGATATATAATTGTAAAAATTAGAAATATTTCTCCAGTAAGAGAACCACTTTTTTGAGAAGATAATTCTGGAATCTTAATTTAATAAAACTCATTATCATTATTATTTAATGTACAATTATAGTACAATAATAATTTTCATGAGAATCACATATTTAATATTAAAAAGTAAAAATTTAGGAGAAAAAATGACGAAGTGTCAAAATCTTTTAAAGAACTTAGAGAGTTTTAGAAAAATGACAGAAAACTAGGACACTCCATATGACTAAAACACTCTTTAAAAACTTAAACTTGTTACTCTTTTCTTTCAAAGTAACTATCTTAAAAGAATTTTTTCTATGGATTTATCCATAGTTAAATCTGTATCCACTGAGTCCCTGATAAGGAAAAATAAGAAAATCATGAGACTTACACTTTCTAACTTTTATGCCCCTTCTGGATTTTTACTGGCTGAATTACTTCTAAATTTTCTTGGTTTAAAGATTTGCCTCTTTTGTGTAACCTTAATTTCCTTGTTTCCTTTGTTCCATGTGCAAGTGGATTCAAGACTTACCACCACTCCTTTGCATTCAAAGGTTAACTTGACTACGTAAAACATTTTGTATTCTATCCACTGAAATGTACTTTACTTACAGAAATCTGAGCCAGTCTGAATTTTCCACTTTCTAGGTAACCTGTTCTGTTTAATTTTTAAAGCCTAAGGTATTCACCAAAATATGTCTTAATATTAATCGCTCTGTGTAAGTTTCTTCCTTAAACACAGGGTTCCCTTTTGATCTACATGTTCACTTCTTTATTGTAAGAAAGTTTACTCTTCCTATGCTTTCAAATTTTTTTATTTGCTTGCTTCTTTTTCATAAATATTAAGTGCACACACCACACACACATATACCAACACACAAACACACTGCATGTTTCTTGTTTACGTTATCATTTTCATTGTTTTTTCCATTTCATTTATCTAAATTATCTCCAGCTTATTCTCCATGTCGTCCCTGACTATGTTTTCCCCTGTGTCTATGTAATTTTTCCTGCTTCTAATATAGCTTTCTTTCTTGTAATGCCAGATCACTTTTATTCTTTTTGTTGCCTTATCTCTTTTTCTATTTTCTTGCATGTTTTCTTTAAACTCTTGCCTCAGAAGAAACCACATGTCTTTGTTTTCATTCTTGGAAATCACATAGATGAGCATATGTGAACTTTTTGCTTGACGTTATAGTTCTTCTGTTGTTACTATGATTCTTAACTATCTTTCCTATGGTATCCTTCCATAGTTTTATGGCTTTCAGGATGGCATATGTTTGAATTTCACTCATATTTGAAAAGGGTAGTCCTATCTAACAAGTAGTTGCTGATAGGTTGTGGCTAAAGAGCAATCATAGTGAGTAGACTGGGACAGTAGCAGTTTACACTTAGTGGTGTTGTTATTTCAGACCTGGTTCTAATCAAATCAGTGGTTCCATCTGTTTAGGGGTATATTTCTGCTCCATAGTCTCTCTCAGAATATGCTGGAGAGCTGTGTGATTCATAGTTCAACCTTGCATATTGAAGGTTCTTGTTGTGGAGATTTAGCATTTAATTGTCTCTCTCCAGCTGTCTCAATTAATGTTGCCAAGCCAACTGCCATATATATTTCTTCCCCACCCCACTATTTCTGGCCCCTACTTCCTGCAAAAAGTGGGAGTTTGCATGTCTTCTCTTTCAGGCCTGAATTTATTTCCTGCTCTTCCATGTAGAGAAAGATTAGGCAATGTAACCCATCATGCCTCCAGATTCCATTATTCCAAATAAGACCGTCCCTTCATGGATGTGCCTTTCATTTTTAAGATTTCTGTGTCCCATAGAAGGTCTGTAAATACTTTCATCCATTTTCAGAATCCTTCTGTATTTGGGCCCATAATTCAGTGTATTGGTCAATCATTCTTTACTTTTTTTCTTCCATTTTTTGGTTATTGGCAGTTGGTGTTGGGGAAGCAGGGAAGTCGAAATATATATATTTCATTTCCTTCAACTGAACATTGTTTTAAACAAAAGCATAATAAACAAACAAAAACTGGCCCTGCTAATCTGGGTCTTGAGAATGTGGTGTTGAAGCCAGTGTTCACATGTATTTCTGGTAGCATATTCAATTGGTATCTGTTGATTATTCAGCTTGCTCTTGACCAAGTCAATTTCTTTTTTCATCCTGAGGACACAACTAGATTTTATTTACCTGATTCCCTCTCAGTTAGGTATTACCATGTAATTGATTTCTACCAAAAGAGAGTGAGCATATCCAGACTGGCATTTTAAAGCTTATTGTATGTTTCTCCATGCTCTGTCCCATTCTGTCTTGCTGAAATAGAGCCAAACACAAGTTCACCAATGGGCTGCTTTTTAAGGATAACAACCCTTGGTCTACTTGATAGTAAGTCTTTTCGAATAGGAATATAACTCAGGAGATGAGCTTAAATCCAGTTCTTCTGTTGAAGGCTGAAGAACACAAGACAATCCCCAATATATCAAAGAGATACAGAGAATCTGAGAACTAAGTCTCAAAAATATTGTGGGAGTGGGTACTCATACGTGAAATTGCCTAAAAAAAAAATAAGAAGGTTACTAAGGTTTTAAGGGGGCTCTGCTTCCAAAGATGATATAATCTTAGACTAAAAGCATGTGTAACTGTTTAAGACTTGAAACAACCCTTAGGCACTCAACCTTCTACAGGCTTGGAAGTGGAATGATAAAACTGCGTGGTGCCCAAGGAAACTATGTGCCCACGACTCACCTCACATATGTTCATGGAGGATGATGGAAAAGGAGGAGTCTCTCAAAGGGCAGATCCAGAGACTACTAAGAAAAACTGACCAGGAAGCTATGCTCAAAAAGCAAAATCAGAATTTAATCAAGAATTTAATCAAGAAACTTTGTCCATCCCCAAGAGTTCTTCGCAATGGCTCCTATTTTTCCATTTTTCCCTCTCTTGAATGGCAGGTTTTATTCTATCCTTAGCCCCACCACTGAGAATCAGTTGTGTGAGAGACAATCAACTTATTATTTCCTCGGATCTTTTTTTATTTTGTAGAGATCTGTCCTTCACTTGGAGATACTGGACTTGGAGCTGGTTTGGATTCAAAAGATAAAATTTCAGAAGGTATCATTTGAATGCCCCATTTGCTGACCAAGAATATAAAGCAAACAAAAAAATCAGCATTTCATTTATTAAAAAGAAAAAAGAAAATAGATGGCAATCCCATCTATCAGGAATTTTTCTCTGGTATCAGGTAAAGTTTTCTTGAAGATTTTCCAGTGTAAAGAAGCAGTGTAGGAATTTAGTTGAAACATTTGGAAAACAAAAGTGGCTGAAGACCGTGTTGATTCTAGTTAAATATAGAGATATGGTCACTGATGTTAAGCTCTGGTAATTAATAATTGTAAATCAATCAATGTGTTTTCCACCACATGCTAAGTATATTACACAATCCATTTGTGGAGGCAAAAGGTGGTTAAGTATACTTAATTTTGCTTGTACAATTAAATAATTATTACTTGGTAATTTTCTGAGGTAAATAGTGTTTTTAAGAAGACTGTATTTCAAGAACAAGAAGAGATTAGAACAGTTTTTCTCTCCTTTACCTCCTCAGTTGAGGCATGTAGATTAGGAAGAATAGCACACTAGTTGTTTTAAATAAGCCTTTTTTATAACTTCTATTTTAAAATATATATTAAAAAGTCCCACATAACTTATATTTTAGAATATACACACATACACACACACACACCCTTCTCTTACTTTTCCTAAAGTACAAACTGCTATTGACTCATGAATAAAATATAAAAAGGACCCCCAAAAATTGTTAATAATTAAAAATGAAATGTATGCACTGTAATATTCTAAACATGGATCCAACAATAAGAAACTCCAAAAGATCTCAAGTTCAATGAGGCTTGATGGAGAGAGAGAAACAGCTGTATTTCCACGTATCAGTACGTTCCCACATAGCAGTGCATAACTAGAGACATGTTATATTCTCCAGAGTGACAGATTTTTACTTTCCTATAGTGCTGCCCCATTAGTGACTTAATCAGATAAACATGGTTTAAAACTGGATCACATTAAAAGTGAAACTGGTTGGCAAAGGGAATATTTCTAAATGGCTTTTCTGTATTAGCAGGAAATGGCTTTTCTGTATTAGCAGGTAACTGTAACTTGGTGAAGCCAAAATTTGGACATTCTTTTTCTATCTAGAGATTTGAAATCTGAGCATGCCTCTTAATTCAAAATTGGGAGCAAATTTTCATAATGGCAAGAAATTACTTTTTAAGTTTAAATTTCACAAAGATGCTACCACGTTAACTTTTCCATTTTGATTTCTTCATGTTTGTCTTCCTCTTCTACGTGGATCTGTTGCAGTCACTTTATTTTGAGATCTCTTTGAAGATTATCCTGAAATACCATCTACTGCTAACATGTTTGAGATCTATTACCAGATAATGGTGGACACAAGTGTCATGATATTACATGTGTGATGTTACTTGTTTCCTTCTTCCAGATGTTTTTCAAAGCTCACCCTAAATTCTCAAATGCCGCGTCTTCCATGAAGCATTAGGAGATTGTGAGTATACCATCCAAAAGTGATCCCTCTTTCCTTAAAAACACTGTGCCCTTAAACCATCTAACATTTATATTAGATAAACATTAAATCCTTTAGACCTTAATGCATTACATTAGATAAAATCTTCCATTAGATAATTGTGAGATTATAATCTCTCTCTAAATTCTAAGGCATTTGAGAATATGCTGTTAAATTTTGTAGTTCATATGTTTAATATATGTAGTTCATTATGTTTAATATAGTGCACTGTTACAGTAGATTCCTCATAAACAATTGCTTAGTGAACAAATGAAATACATATATTTCTAACAGCTATTGCTTGATAAAAAATTAATTTTGTTGTGAATGTTGTTTTTAAGAGATTCCTTTCTGCTGTCAACATCACGAAGCTGCATTTATCCAGATATATTTGTACCTCTTTGATCTCCTTAATTACCATAACTACTAAATTTAATATTAACATTCAACCTTGATATTTAAAATTACATGCTTCATATTGGAAGAATTATTCTAAATTACAGTAATATTTTTTCTCAAAAGAAAGCTAAGAAAGAGAATGTTATAGACAAAGACAAGTTAAGATGAAAACTGAGTCAACAACTTCAACAAACTACATTCAGATTAAAACTTGGGTATACATTTTATACTTCAGTACAGTGGTATGCATTTCTAATAAAATATATCCTAAATAATTTGTTTTAAATTGAGGTAAAACTAAGGTAAAAGGACCTATCCTGGATTAACTACTTTTCTAGCCCTAAAGTCTCAACTCAATATCATATGTCTCTTGAATGTCATGACAGATCCCAGTCTGTTATGGAATGTCATATAATAACAGAAAATATTGATTGAGCGTTTATTGGACCTGGAGCTACATAGAACTTTTAATTTAATTACATGATCTCATTTAATATTCAAAATAAAATATTCAAAATAAAAGAGCCAAAGTCTGTAACATAAGCAGAGACTTTGGCTCTTTTATTCACTACTATTTACTCTAGTGTTTATAATAGTGCCTGGTACATAGTAGGTGTTTACTAAATATTTGTTGAATTAATGAACTGTCACATTGTGGATAGGCCACATGGGGTCACCATTTCCATCCCTATCTATGTATATTTTTAACTCCCATGTATCTTCAAATGTGCAAAGCTGTTACTATACAACTGGAAGACATTGCTGACTAATTTTGTATTACAGAACTTTCCATTTGTGAATTATTCTTACTAATGAGCATCAGAAATTGAAATAAAAAAGGTCAACCCACTAAAATTATTTTGACGTACTTGCTTCTCATGTTTTTCATTATTTTCATTTTGTCTGTTTGTGAAAGATGTTCTCATATCACTTACCTGTTGAGAATAAGAACACACAGTTCATTTTAATGTCATGTATATATGCTTTAGAAAATGATTAACTTATCTGGAATGAAAAATAGATATTGAATGATGACATACAAACCAGGTAAACAGCTATTGAAAGTTTTTCCTACTAGTTTCTATACATTCTATAAAGATAAAATACAGACTAACAAATAAAGAACATATGTTTCTACGTTACTCTGAATTTGGCATATCTTTGAAGTAAATAAATATTTGAAAATGTCTTCACCAACACTTGGAACTTTCTATTGTTATATGTGATAATTATTTAGTATATAATTCATGTTCATATTTTATCTCAATATCTTCCTTTCGCTAAGAAAATCAATTGAATTTATTTTAAGTAAACATCGGCTATGATTCTTGACTTTTAAAATTCTGGGGACTTCCCTGGTGGTCCAGTGGTGAAGAACATGCCTTCCAATGCTGGGGACGCGGGTTCGATCCCTGGTCGGGGAACTAAGATTCCACATGCTGTGGGGCAACTAAGCCCGCGTGGAACAACTACTGAGCTCATGCGCCTCAACAAGAGAGCCCACATGTCACAAACTACAGAGCCCACGCACCCTGGAGCCCGCACGCCACAACTGGAGAGAGAAAAAATCCACACACCACAACTAGAGGGAAGCCTGTGCACCACAACAAAGAGCCTGTGCCGCATCGAAAGATCACATACACCTCAACGAAGACCCCACATGCCGCAGCCAAGACCCAACACAGCCAAAAAAACACAGGAAATAAATAAATAAAATAAATAAATATAATAAAAAAATAAAAAATAAAATTCTGTATGACTTTTCCCATGTGAAAAGCAGACATGACAAACTAATCTTTCCGAGGCCAAATATAATGATTTCCTCACAGCATGAAATAAGTATTACGGCTCTGTCTTTGTTATCCACCTACCTTTCAATCCATGTATCCATCATCTATCTACCTGTCAACAAACTCATTAACGTTCACACTATATATATAATTTATTGAAATACCCTATGTATTACTTTTGCATTTATTGAAACACAAATTTTCATATGGATTTCTCAACTCTTCACACTCTATGAAATAGCTGATAGTCTATCAATGTCAAAATTCAACAGACTGCAGTAACATTTTAAAAATGGAAATAGGAAACCTGAGAAACTCTACAAAGATGGAAATTAAAAAGTGTGGTAAGCTAGGAGGCAAGGGGCTTAATTGCTCTGCATATTAACTATATTTCTATAATAATTTTAGTCTCACTATCAGTTGAAACAGGGGAAGTAACATTTCCCTCGATACGGCCTAGATAAAGCCCATGATCTGCCCTCAGCTTATGCAATTAACTTCCAGTGCATTTGCACCCTGGGAATGCAAAACCAAGTAATTTTCACCCGGAGTCCTTTCTATTTTGGCATTTCTGACAGCATTCCCAAGAACCCTCCACGAATTTAGAGTGTGTTTAAGTCAGCATCCACATAAAACTCTCTGATACTCAATCATTATTCTCTTTGGAGCCTATTAGCCTTACTTGAATTTGTCGCATATGGACTGCTAGAGTAACATTATCTTTCTTATGAAAACTCTCTTTTTTCCCCTTTGGTTAGCACTACCACCTGGTGACCTGGAGCGCTGATACTGAACTTCTGTTTAATCCTCACCCTAATTAGCTGAAGCAGCTGAGCAACCGGAAACCCCTGCCTCCCTCCCTTCTGAGGCTCAAATCCACTATACTCCAGGCCATTCCACTTTAGGAAGGAAGAAGTCAATCTGCGATTCAAATGTGGTCTGATTCCGCAGGGCCCCGTGCTACTTCTTGGCTTCTGAGTTGGCCTGTACCCATATCTTTAAATAACATTAAATAGGCTTTGGCACAGTTGCAACAAGTCAAGTTTTCCTAATCTGATGTTTTCTCACATCCAAAATAGTGAAGGCCTCTTCACTAGTACTCCATTTCACATAAGGGCATTTGAAGCATTCCACACAGGCTAGTTGAAATTGCATGCAATTAAGGGAGAACCTCATGTATTTAAAATCATCTCCCAAGGCTTTAAGATTTGCCATATAAGCAAAAGTGTGTGCTATTTTGAATTAATCACTCACCTTCATTGCACAAAATGTTGGAACTAAATTTCCTTTCCTTTCCGCTCTTTCCCAAATCATTGTCTCTTCAAGTATAAAAATGAAATCTTCTATATTTTCATGGCAAGTAGAAACTAACGTAAAACACTTATTTTCCATTACCTTTATTCTAGTTTCCTTATCCAGATAGCATTGCTACCTCAGGTAAATAAGTTATTGAAGCCCAAAATAGATTTTATGAGTTCTAGGAGAAAAATACGAGCAGTTCCTATAACTGGCTGATTAGTATGTTTGTTAAGAAAGCTTGCGATCAGAAAGGCCCCTAAGAATCTCTGTTCCAAAGTGGGAAAATATCATTACAAGACAATAAAGTAATTATTCTAGCATAAAACCTGCATGAATACCTATATTCATATATTCCTCATTTAAAAAATTTCTTTATAATTTAATTTATCATAATAAAAATGAAAAGAGGTTTTTTGAGAGTTCTTTGAAAATTAGGCTTTTACATTAACAGACTAAATGCCAGAGGACTCATTTACTTTTCTCCACAGACTAAGTCTACCACAAAACTCTTGTTTCCTTCTTTCTTATCAATTATTTCTTGCTGAAAGAACCTATTTACTTTTTTTCCTTTCCTTTCCTTTCCTTTCCTTTTCCTCATCTTTCTAAGTTCCTGAGTCACTCAAAGACTATCACAGAATAACTACAAAAGCTAAAGATGCCTCCTTCTCACAGTTAACACTTGCTCCAGGTAGCTCAACTGTTCCTGCCTACTTGCACTGTCAATAGACTTACAAATTACTCCAGGTTTAGATGCCAGATTAACTTGCAAGAAAATTCTGCCATGTTGTTCACCATGGAAAACTACTGAACACCTCAGAATTCAATATGTGTGTGTATTGACCTGTGTTAGTATGCTCATTTGGGAGCTCAGCACAGTACTGTGACAACCTAGATGGGTGGGATGGGGGGTGGAAGGGAGGTCCAAGAGGGAGGGGATATAGGTATACATATAGCTGATTCACTTCACTGTACATCAGAAACTAACACAACATTGTAAAGCAATTTTACTCCAATTTAAAAATAAATAAATAAAATAAACATAAAGGTGCCTCCTAATTATATGAGAACCCTCCAGGAGATTTCCATGCTTGGGAAAATTTCTAAGACACCCAGATTTTGAGTTTTGTTCACAGCTATCAGATGGCATATCCGAAATGGTAACATATTTAATAACAAGAATAAAAAAGTGTTTTTGAATAGTTAAAACTAAATCCCTGATGTCCTGATTGTTGAATGATCAGTTCATGACACTATGATCCAAAGAAAGCCACCCTCACTGCTATTAAGGATACAGATCTAAGGCCTTTTAGCTCCACAGGAGCACCTGCCTGTCTAAATTGATGCCATAAATACCTTCTGGGCCTCAAAAGCAGTGGCTTTCATATTGCTGTGGGTGTCAGAATCACATGAGGTGCTTCATAGAATGCAGACTCCTAGGTAGTGGTGGGAGTATGCAATTTTTAATAAAACGTCTCAGGTGCGGTGGTCCTGATGCAGGTGGCCTCTCAGCTCATACTCAAAGAAGCACTGCACCTGAATATGCAAAAGATTCCCAGCAAGCAGGAGAAGAGATAACTCAAATTCATGGAAGGAAAAACACTAAGATAATACTATCACAGTCCAAGAATCTAACATCAGAGGAATATTTATGTCTTCATGCTAAAAGCACATATTACAAATATCTATTCAAGTAAAGTTGATGGTATAAATGACCATTTTGGAGGAAGCTTTACCTAAATAATTTAAATTATGTGTGAACAGGTATTTCAAATTATTGGGAAGCTTAGAGAAATCCTAGAGAAATTCTTATGAAATCTCAGGCTTAGGTTTCAAAGCAATTATAAAATCAAAAGAATCATAACTTTGTGTCAAATGTGACCAGACAGTACTAACTACAATGTGAATTCTAATTTTTTAAATTTGTGAGGCACTAAGGAGCATATATACACTTATTCAAACAAATTTGTACTTGCATTTGGAAATTTAGACTATTTATTCTTTAAAAAGAATGGCTTATGCAAATCCATGTAAGCTACAAACATCACCCATACTTTTGTAACTCAAGAGTGCAGGCTGTTTCTTATGAAAATGGATCAAACCTACAGAAGGATGTCGAAATATCTCTCTTCTACTTTCTACTCAGCACTCTCAGACATTAGACATTAATATTAAAACATTTTCACCTACAGAGCTGAAACACAAATTTTGCACTGGAAGGTTACAAATTTGCTTTTGATTTAATGCAGTACAATTGAAATGCCTCTAAGAAAGTTTGTCGTCCTCAAGAGCCACAGGCCTGCCCTTATGCCCCAGGTGGTTTGAGCTTCTCAGAAGTACCTGGAATGTATGGTAGCTCCCCCTAAATCCTTATCTCAAGGACAACATCTGTGACTCCACCCTCAAAAGGTTTCTAAAGATAGCTCAAAGGAACATGTTACCTCACTCTCTAACCTTGAGCAAACCAGCGTACCCCTGTAGGAACAGAGTGGCTTGAAAATTCAGGAATCTACTCTAGCCTTTTACTGGGTAATCACAGAAAGAAAGCTGAAGACTCCCAGCTCATTATAGTAAATGTCCTGAAAATGCTTTCAAACTATTTTTAACATTTACTGTGACAAAGTGTTACGTAAACTAAGACCAATTTGGAGGCCTTTTGGATATGAATTTTTAAGTAATTGCATGCAGAAAGGTATAAAATGAGAGGGCTTCAAGGTGACTTTTTTGTATATCTCAAGAGGAACGTTAGCTGATAAAGACAAATAATTAAATCCCCAGCCTCTCAGATGTGAGAAATATTGTGATCTCTTAGGGATGGCCACAAAGCTCCTGAATGAACTCATTATGAGTCACTATTCAGAGCATGGAAAGATCTGCCCTGGCCAGAAAGTCCAAAAGCATAACTACAAGCTAATTTTAAATAGCCTTTGGTCAATGGCAGAAGATTGGAAGCATATAGCTAACAATAAATCTTATTTTGCAATAAACAATTTTATCACTTTCAGGATTTCATAAGTATTTAATTGTAATCCTTTTGCACACACATTCTAGTGCCTTAACAAAAGATAAATAAGAACATAATCTACACATGGTTACTTCTCCCAAATGATTCTAATATAAACAGCTAAAGAATCCTTCTCTCCCTGCCCAGTGAGTACAATATAAAATCCATTTTAATCAGTATTCCCAGTATTCTATTATTAATAACTCTTATGATTCCATTATAAAACACAGCTAAGGAAGAAAAATGTTTATACTGAGATTATATAGCACTTTCAAAAAAGAAAAAGGCAGGAATTGAGGAAAGAATTCTGAAACTAAATATCCTTTTTGAAATCAGAATTTATAAAACAGTAGACAATGTCAGAGGGATCCAGGATTCTTAATCAGGTTTTGCATAGCCATGTTCAGGTGAAGTGAAGCAGTCCTGTTATTTTCATAACCGAGTGGGGAAATCAGGACAAAATGTCCAGTCTGCCAAGGTATTTCTCATAAAACGTTTCTAAGTCATTCCTTCTCAATGTCCCCTACAAAAGGTCAACACATTACAATCTAAAGGTCCAGCCATCAACATAGGAAAAGCTACTCTTCCTCTAGCCCAGTTCAAGATGAAGTCGCTTTTTAGGTACATAATGCTCCTATTTTCTGCAATGAGCAAAGAAGTAATGAACACATGTTTGGCAGGGGAAACTTTAAACAACGTACAGGAGAGCCATCCAGAAGACACAGAACTTCTAATAAAAACTGTGATAGAGGAAGTCTCACAAGGAGCAGATTAGTACCAATCAGTTTGCAAACATTGTTAAGGCAGTTTTAACAATGCTGCTATCAGTCCTGAAACTAAAGCCCAGAAACAAAAACAATGCATGAGGGTAGGTTTGGGGTATTCTCATAGTCTGCTTCTTCATGAGCCGTTATATTTGCACTGGCTCACATACTGAATTTCCAGTTCTCCTAACATATCGCAGATTCATAAACTCAGAAACAAGTTGATAAAAATGTATTTATTAATTTTTTAACTTATACAGTCTTCAAAAATGTATTAACTACCACGGATGACAGCTCACCAGTACTTAGAGCACTTCTAAGTGTGACATTCATAATCTCCAAGTACAGGTTCTTGTGCTTATTGTTAATAAAACACTAATACTTTAAAAGATATAACTGCTATCTTATTTCTTAACAAAATTTGCAAACCAAGTTGTAAGATTCTGCCCTAGTTAGGCTTTTTTAGGTGATTGGGTCCTTAATGGAATAGCCTATAACAGAATTTTTAAAGTATGCTCTGCAGGCTAAAAATATATGTTATGACATTAATAATGCAATAATCTGGCATGTGTTCTACAATACATAATTGAATTTTCCAGGAAACTGGTGACTAAATAAATAAGTCAATGCAGTAACTGCCCAGGGCAAGGGTGGTGATGATGATGATTTATCTCTGGAACTCTTCTGGATATGAACAAATGTTCCAAACAATTTTCATGTGTTTTGACGATTTTCAGACAAAATACCACATAGGTCTACAATCCAGTTCTACACACTTTTATAGCTTTTTAAAATCATACTCAGAGCATGTTAATGAACTTAAATATCCAAATCCAGTGGATATTACACTTCCTAAAGCGAATCTTCCAAATTTCCAGTTTCTACTACATATTAAGCTAATAAATAACTTCAATAAGAGTTCTTACATTATCTAGCTGCCAATTCCACTCCTTCTCAAATCTATGTTTTAATCAATTTGTTGCATGAGCATCACTGTGGTAACAGTTCTCTTGCCCTAAATCCATCCTCTAGTTTACACTTTTTCCTTCTGTCATTTCATTACTTTTAAAACTTTAGTAGATTTCCATAGCAAACTTTCATTTTTCTGATGGTATTTCCTATATGATGTCCTCCATAATCTTTCTAGACCACATTAATTCTTTATATTACAACATTTGCATAATATTTTATTCATTGTATTAACATACTGAATATAGTTAATTGTCTATAGTGTATTGTCCCTGCTAGACCATGAATTCATTGAAAACAAGAAATGTATCTTGTTCATTTTTATATCTCTCAATCTAGCAATGCTTCGTCAAAACAAAAACCAACAACAAACATGAACACCCAACAAAAAATATCTAGGCATTTAGTCACTAATTTCAAAGTTCAAGTCATAACACAATGATGATATTTGTGAGGCAATTGATTAATTCCTTACACACAAATAATGAAAATTAGAACATCTAAGTGCAGAAGCAGTACCATTTCCTATAGAAGCGTATACCATAAAAAATGAGGAAATAATATGACATTTCCAGAACCAATGTAAATAAGGCTATAGAGTTTGACTTAGGGACCTAAAAAAATGGGGAGAAACAACATGTTTTGATATTGGAAAGCTCACCTTTGAAAAGATGTTAATTCTTTAAAAATTAACTTATAAATCCAGTCAATGCATATTCAGTCAAAACTGCAGCAGGATTTTTAATGGGCTTTGTCAAACTGATTTTAAAATCTATACTTAAGAGAAAACACGTAAGATTTTGAACAAGAACAAGAGAAAATGTTGTCAACTACAACATACTATAAAGCTAATCAGAGCAACATGGTACTAGTGCCAAAAAGAACAGAGACCAGTTAAACAGAATTGAATCAATTCCCTAAAATATAAGCATTTGCATTAAGATAAAGATATCATTTCAAATCTATGAATAAGAAAGTCCTTTAAACAAATAGGATTAAATAATTGGTTATAACTATATTAATGTTAAAGAAAATTAGACCACTCTTCCATTCTATACATAAAAACTAAGTAGAGAAGGAAGGGTGAAGAGATAGATGTAAAAACAAAATAGCTTTCAAATAAAAAATGAAATATTTTCAAAATGTTCATATAGAGAAGGTCTTCTATGGAAGTCAGAACCAAAGAAACAGAAATCTATGAGAGGAATGATTTAACATATAAATTAAAAGCCTTTGAGATGATGAAATACACCACAAAGTAAAAAAAAAAAAAAAAAAAAAGAGTGTTAAGAGAAAATACTGTAAAATTGTTTTCTACAAAAAGGAGTAAAATCCAAAAAAATCCAAAATATATAGGAAAAGGGTAGGAAAAATACCTCACCCATCTTCTATTAGGCTTTTGTTTTTCCTTTAACCAGGTAACAATTCACAGAAGAAAACAAAATACACATGGCAGATGTATATGAAAAGATGCACAAGTTAATTCAACTAGTTCTGTAACAGCTTCAAAAAAATTATTTTTGCTGCCATACTGTCAAAAATGTAAAAGATGTATATACCCTTTATTATCATGAAGGGTTTGGGGGCATTGGGCCCTCTCGTATGTGGTTGATGGAGGGTGCTACTGGGAAACCCTTTGGAATACAATTCGTAATATTTATCAAAAATTTTATACTCTTTAAACCAAAAATTCCTCTTTCAGGAATCAATCCTATAAAAATACGTATATGTACGACAAAAGACTGTTCAAGAACCCTCAGTGCAGTCTTGATTATAATAATGAAAATTTAGCAACAATGGAATAAAGCTCCTCAGATTTATTTTTATAAATGAGTAGAAAACAGAATGTATTTCTGTTCATGTAAAAAAAATTAAACTGTATGGAAATGTTTAAAAATGGCTGGATTTATATACATCAAATATTAATTTTACCTGTGAAGAGGGAGGGTAAGAGCTATAGGATGTCATGGAAGGAGTAAAAGAAAATTTTCACATTGTTATCTCTTGTTTTAATCACTACAACTAGAATGCATTCATGTGGTTTTTATATATTTAAAAAACAACCATAAAAAAATACCTAGAATATGTGTACTTAATTGCACAAAAAGATAGTGGGCCTGAAAGTTTATAGTTTGAATAATTAATAGTTAATTAGCAATTCACTCAACAAATATATATTGGTATAATCCTGTACCAAAGATTAAGTTAGGCAGTAGTAATACAAGGATGAGACAAAGCCCTACCCTCAAGATCATCCCCAAATCACAGGGACCCAGAAAAGTAGTTGAACTACAAGGTTACAACTGCTAAAGTACAGATCCACAGGATGTCACCTTATTCTTTCTGGGGAGGACAGATAGGTTTCAGGTAAGGTTGTGCAAGTGAAATTTTATTTTTAAGTGAATAGCAATATTCGCAACAGACAAGGGGAGTGGAAAGGAATTTCATATCATGGGCAGTCACCCTGACCTGAGGTCATAAGCGCTGCTGTGCTACTATCTGCAGTTGAATGTCACCCCTCCACCCCTCACTTAAAACCTGTGCACCCTTAGCTAAGAGACTTAACCCCTCTCAACCTCCACGACTCAGCTATAACATGGCTGCAGTAACCACACCCACTCCATGGGTTTACTGAGAAGACTGAACAAAATCATTCATAAAAGCCTCAGTACAGTACCTGGAACATACATATTGATAAATATTTGCTACTCTTCTGTTTGTTATCTATAAAGAAGCCAAAAGGAGCTTGGTGTGTTCAGGAAACTGAAAGAAGACTGATACAGGTTGGTAGCAAAACTTTGAAACATTTACTAGAATACACTGAAATGTGAATAACACTTAACTCCAAGTGACTGCAGGGTGTTTCCAAGTACATGCAGGATAAATCTAATTTTGTGTTTATTTACTTCCATGCTAATAGGAAAATTATCTCATGATCAATAGAACAAATTTCAATATATATTCAAGGAGATTTGCACATTCCCCTGGTAAATTTGTATAAATGATAATGGAACTGTTTACTTCAAATGTTTAAGGCTTCCAAAATTGTTATTGAAAGCAATGTTCTGTCTTAGACAACAAGGAATTTAATTTTGGAAAAAAAAATCATCTACTAAAATTAAAATATTTCATTAAAAAATAGCTTCTATCATTTAATGTAGATGAGTCAAAGATCCTTTCAATTTCCATCTTTCCAACTGCCCTCTCTCTTTAGGATATCACTACTTGTTTGCTTTCTCACCATCATTTCAAACCCGTAAGGATCCACATGAACTACCACTTCAAATCCCCTCAATCTTCCTATATTACCTGGCTCTTCTATTACTGCATATATATGAAGCCTTGGCCCTGTCAATTACTAGCTATATGACTTTAGGTAAGTTACTTGACTTCTCTGACCCTCAGTCTCCTTATCTATATAATGGGAATAATAAGTAATAATACAGATCTGCTTATCTCATAAGGTTGTTGTGAAAATTATACAAATTACTATATGTAAAACAGAACAGTGCCTGGAAATTTATGTGTTTAATTAACTGGTAATATTAGTTCTCTTCTAGTTCCCTAAGCTTTCCTTGTGGAACTCTTAACATAGCTCTCTTTTGCTTGCTTCTCTCTCAGGGCAATGTTACGTTAAGTACACTATCTTACTGGCTTTCTGAACTCTCTAAACTTCTATGTCAAAATAATCTTCATGTTATATCTAATGCTTTCTTCAAAGTCTTCATATCTTACTTAATCTTTATCTCCACATATGACTATCTTGTCAGGCTTTCCTCCACCTCTATCATTTCTAAATTTTTATCTCATAATATCAGATTATTAAAATTAAAACTATACTTGATGTGAACAATACAAAATATTAAAAGGACGGAGTTATTTTACTATTTAGCCTCAAAATTGAGTAAAATAGCTTGGGTTTACGATCAACATTACTTTAAAGGAATAGCTATTTAATGACTACTCAAAAGAATAACTGATTTTTAACATTATAAATCTAACTATGAAAATAACACAAATATTACTATAACTAGTACTATAACTTCTGCTACAAGATTGATATATATTTTGTCCAGAACAGCTTTACCCAGTAGAATATTTATTTCTGTCTTGCAGCGCAAGATTTTCATAATGAATCACATTCAAAAATATATTTAAAAAAAGATATACTAGTATATGTCATGAAAAAAAATGCTGATGCTTCAAGGTACTTTACATCAAAAATTAAATACGGCACAATGGTCATTTTGTAGAGTTCATTAATGAAATTGTAAAGAGAGTATTAATCTTGAGTGTTAAATTGAACTTGTGGCGAAAATTGATCAAGCTTCTCCTGACTCAGAAATACCCCATGGCTACTATTGACCAAGAGTTTGGGACACTGATTATAATTCATATCCAAACACAAAGGGTGTGAGACAGAAATTATTTTTAAAAGATTTCTTATTCAAAACATATACACTATTTAGCTTAATAGAGGAAGTCTTAAGGGCATTAGTTTTATTGTGGAGAGCCACAGGAAAACATACCTGGCTAGGCTGAAGGCATCGTCGATCAAACCTGCTCGGTTACTGACAGAGAGAACCTATGAGGTCAACCAAAAAAAAAAAAAAAAAAATGGAATCACTTAGGATTAAAATGGCAGATGTTCATATGTCAAAACAGATCTTTGATGAGTAAATCCAGTTTACCTCATGGTTCCTGATTAATTGATCTATTAATAATCTCCAATTCCTTAAATCATAGTTGACTCTAAAATAGCCAGTTTGATTGATGTTCCCCAGTAACCAGCTTCCTTTGTCCAAAGAAGTTATTCTGCGGTGTTCTGAAAACAGCATTTTAGGGGGTAAGAGAGATTTGCAATTTTAAGTGTTAAAATAGAATGAATTATGTTTTCTTAATACCAGATATCACAGTACCAATAATTAAAAGAGGACACCATCCTAAATACCTAATTGAAATCTACTCTTTAGTCAATTAATCACTATAGCTAGAATTTGCTAGAAAACCTTTAGTAGCTTACTCATTATTACTCTTGATAAAACCCTGTTATGTATATATAATTTTCTTTCTCAAGATAAATGTAACCAAGAAATCTACTACTGTATTCATGTGGCTGCCAGTTACATTGTATATGTATCTGTGGAAAAGGCTTCAGGTGCACATTCTACTTATTTTATTCAGCAAGAAAGTGATTCAAATAATAGGGCTCATTTATTTGAAAGTCACTGTTATTTCTTACCCTTTTCCTTGTGCTTTCTTGGATGTGCTAATAAATAACAGACTTTACAGCATCATCAATAATGTTGGAAAAAGGAACCTCATTTATTTAAGACTCTAATATTTCTACATATAATTAGAACAAAGATAATAAATTCTGCTTATTGGAATCATTTTGGAAAATGGTAACTTGATTATATTCACTGGTTAATTCAATTAAAGGAAGCCAGTAAAAGCAATCTTATAACTTACATATTTAACCCCTTCAAATATGATACAGATAGAGAACTCATTCACTTTTACTGGCAGCCTTTACTGACTTCCCAGAACCATAGTTTACAATTCTAATTATTTTGTTGCTGCTGCCCTCAGGACTCATGGTTCATAGAAGTTGCATAATGTATGAAGTTTACTTAAAATTCATATTTTATACACACACACACACACACACACATACACACACACACATCTATCTAATTTCCACAGTGACTCAAAACCACAAAATGCATCATGGAAACCATTCATGTCAGTTCTGAGTAAGAGGCACAACCTCTAATTCTCACTCTATTATCCAGGTTTTTACACATCAGACGACAAAACAAATTTTATTTTTACTTTTCTTAAGCGCTGAATTTACAGAGTACTTTCTCTTAAGTAAAAACCATACAAGAAGAGGTTATACCACAAAAAATAATGAATGAATGTTAAAGATCATTAATTGTTCACGTCTAGAATGGGGTGGGCTAATGTAACCAACGCATGTTACATATTATCAACTTTCAGAAATACAGTAAAAAATACTTAAACATAAATGTATACTAAACATAAAAATCTAATCTTTAATGTTTCAAAGAGCACTTCAACTTCTTGACACCTTTATTAACAGTATGTGTTAGAACAGATAAAGAAATGAGGCTCAGACAGGTTAATTGAATTGCCTGAGATGGTGCACCTCAGGTATCCTGACTTCCGTGCCCTTTTTACCACGCATACTCTGTTGATACAAGATGGTATAACATTTTTATTGTATATGATACTGTATACATTTTCATATTCTTATATTAATTTGAAAAAGGGGGAAATAACTTGGGAAACAAGAATTATAAAAGGAGTACGAAAACTTCTTGTAAAATTTTCCTATATATAAATGTTGAACTTACGCCACTGATCGTCTTTTGTCCTCAGTAGAACTTATAACCTAAAGGCCAAGTAATGGCATTTAAGGCCCCTTCTAATTCTATGATTCAATGGCAGAAAGGGATAGTTTTTTTAGTTTGAAATTTTACCCAGCTTAATCTGTGGTACTTAGGAAAATAAATCTGTCAGATATTGCTCTAAAATATTTATAGCTTCCCAAGTTTCTGATACTTTATATCTGCAGGTTTTAAAAAAATTTAATGTGTTTATCCACACAATTTCTGAGAAGCTTTAGAATGAATGTCACCCAATTTTACAGATGTAAAAATAAAAAACAATAATCTAAAAAATGGCATTTAAAAAACAGCTCCTCATAAAGAGAGATTTTAGTTAATCATGTCTGAATTCACTGAAGAAAAATTGATTGAAATATTGAGGATATTGTTTCTCTTGAGCAACCCTAACTCTGTCTTCAGGAATAAGATTTTTATAGCAAAACATATTTAAATTGTTATTGAATTCACATAGGTTAAGAACAAGTTTAATCATTTTCATCTAAGAAGTGATTATTATTTAAAGAAATTACAATATTAAAGGATTGGGTTTAATATATGAACACATGATTAAACATTTTACAATTTTGAAATGGGCATCGATTTCTATGATATTAAATCTGTTTTTTAAAGTTACTTCCTCCTGACATTTTAGATAGATGGCATAACTTAACTTCATGTGATGCACTTGGTTCTAGTTTTTTGAACTTTTGAATTCAACAATGTATAGGTAGAATAGAGACCAACTAAAATAGGAAAACAATCCCTATACCATCTGTGTAGTCTGAGAAGAAAAAGGCAGGCATCTATTGTTTTTCAGTATTCTATTATTAAATTAATAACTAAAACCTGAAGGTTATTACTGTTCATGAATATTTTTACACCTTTGTTATAAATGAAATCTTTGGAGAAATGATTCCCTGAAAGGTTTTCTAATAGATTTTTAAATACCTTTTTCTTTCTACTTAATTATATCTCTAAAATGTTCTTCAAATTAACTAACGGCAAGCAATGAATTTTAAAGAGATCTTTTTCAATAGCCTAATGAGGTACAGTATGTGATGAGTACCATAATAAAAAGTATGGAAGTTATGTTTCAAGTGTTCGTAATAACAATTAAAATTTATATTTAGAATATATCTAAAATGGCACAAGACTTAGATTATATTAAGGCACAAAGTAGTTGTCATTTTATAGTATTTTATATCTTTATATTTTATCCTTCCTTTTGGAATAAAAAGAGAAAGGATATCAGATCTTTCTACTCAATGTTGGCTGGTTGCAGAACAATCAGAATTTAAAACAAATAAAAAAGTGAACCAGGATAACAAGGGTAACAGTGTGAAACAAATTCAGGTATAATAACACATACTAGTTTTCTCACTGGACTCTTGGGAGAATCAAATTAGATAATGCTCTGTAGAGATTATAGAGAACGATTCCTGTGTATCCAGTGGCAAAGTGTCAAAACTGACAGATCTGCAAAGTAACCTACCAAAGTATTAAAATCTTGTGTGTGTGTGTGTGTGTGTGTGTGTGTGTGTTGTAAATAAACTTAGAAAAGAAAATCAAGCTCCTAAGACACTTCTGGCAAGTTATTTCTCAAGCCTTAATTTTCTCATTTGTAAAGAGGGGACTAAAAAAAATGCTCTCTTTAACGGCTTGTAACTTTCATATGAGCCAATATTTAAGGAAAGCGTTATACCATTATGCCGTTTTTAATGTTTACTTCGAATTTGCAGCATCAATTTCCCTTTTATTTTAAGTCTTTTCTTTCCTAACATTTTTTTTAACATCTTTATTGCAGTATATTTACTTTACAAAGGTGTGTTAGCTTCTGCTGTATAACAAAGTAAATCAGCTATACGTATACATATATCCCCAAATCTCCTCCCTGGGGCGTCTCCCTCCCACCCTCCCTATCCCACCCCTCTAGGTGGTCACAAAGCACCGAGCTGATCTCCCTGTGCTATGCAGCTGCTTCCCACTAGCTATCTATTTTACATTTGGTAGTGTATATATGTCCATGCCACTCTCTCACTTCGTCCCAGCTTACCCTTCCCCCTCCCCGTGTCCTCAAGTCCATTCTCTACATCTGCTTATTTATCCCTGTCCTGCCCCTAAATTCTTCAGAACCATTTTTTCTTTAGATTCCATATATATATGTGTTAGCATACGGTATTATTTTTCTCATTCTGACTTACATCACTATGTATGACAGACTCTAGGTCCATCCACTTCACTACAAATAACTCAATTACGTTTCTTTTTATGGCTGAGTAATATTCCATTGTATATATGTGCCACATCTTCTTTATCCATTGCTCTGTCAATGAACACTTAGGTTGCTTCTATGTCCAGGCTATTGTAAATACAGCTGCAGTGAACATTGTGGTACATGACTGTTTTTGAATTATGGTTTTCTCTGGGTATATGCCCAGGAGTGGGATTGCTGGGTCATATGGTACTTCTATTTTTAATTTTTTAAGGAACCTCCATACTGTTCTCCATAGTGGCTGTATCAATTTACATTCCCACCAACAGTGCAAGAGGCTTCCCTTTTCGCCACACCCTCTCCAGCATTTATTCTTTGTAGATTTTTTGATGATGGCCATTCTGACTGGTGTGAGGTGATACTTCATTGCAGTTTAGATTTACATTTCTCTAATGATTTGTGATGTTGGGCATCTTTTCATGTGTTTGTTGGAAATCTGTATATCTTCTTTGGAGACATGTCTATTTAGATCTTCTGCCCATTTTTGGACTGGGTTGTTTGTTTTTTTGATATTGAGCTGCATGAGCTGCTTGTACATTTTGGAGATTAATCCTTTGTCAGTTGCTTCATTTGCAAATATTTTCTCCCATTCTGAGGGTTGTCTTTTCATCTTGTTCATGGTTTCCTTTGCTGTGCAAAAGCTTTCAAGTTTCATTAGGTCCCATTTGTTTATTTTTATTTTTATTTCCATTTCTCTAGGAGGTGGGTCAAAAAGGGTCTTGCTGTGACTTATGTCATAGAGTGGTCTGCCTATGTTTTCATCTAAGAGTTTTATAGCGTCTGGCCTTACATTTAGGTCTTTAATCCATTTTGAATTTATTTTTGTGTATGGTGTTAGGGAGTGTTCTAATTTCATTCTTTTACGTGTAGCTGCCCAGTTTTCCCAGCACCACTTATTGAAGAGGCTGTCTTTTCTCCATTGTATATTCTTGCCGCCTTTATCAAAGATAAAGTGACCATATGTGCATGGGTTTATCTCTGGGCTTTCTGTCATGTTCCATTGATCTATATTTCTGTTTTTGTGCCAGTACCATACGGTCTTGATTGCTGTAGCATTTTAGTGTAGTCTGAAGTCTAGAAGCCTGGCTCCTCTAGCTCCGTTTTTCTTTCTCAAGATTGCTTTGGTTATTGGGGGTCTTTTGTGTTTCCATAAAAATTGTGAAATTTTTTGTTCTAGTTGTGAAAAATGCCATTGGTAGTTTGATAGGGATTGCATTGAATCTGCAGATGGCTTTGGGTAGTATTGTCATTTTCACGACATTGATTCTTCCAATCCAAGAATGTGGTATATCTCTCCATCTGTTTTTATCATCTTTAATTTCTTTCATCAGTGTCTTATAGTTTTCTGCATACAAGTCTTTTGTCTCCTTGGGTGGGTTTACTCCTAGGTATTTTATTCTTTTTCTTGAAAGGGTAGATCGGATATTTCCTTAATTTCTCTTTCAGATTTTTCATCATTAGTGTATAGGATTGCAAGAGATTTCTGTGCATTAATTTTGTATCCTGCTACTTTACCAAATTCATTGATTAGCTCTAGTAGTTTTCTGATACCATCTTTAGGATTCTCTATGTATAGTATCATGTCATCTGCAAACAGTGACAGCTTTACTTCTTTTGGATTTGGATTCTTTTTATTTCTTTTTTGTTTCTGATTGCTGTGGCTAAAACTTCCAAAGCTATGTTGAATAATAGTGGTGAGAGTGGGCAACCTTGTCTTGTTCCTGATCTTAGTGGAAATGGTTTCAGTTTTTCACCATTGAGAACGATGTTGGCTGTGGGTTTGTCATATATAGCCTTTATTATGTTGAGGTAAGTTCCCTCTATGCCTACTTTCTGGAGGGTTATATCATAAATGGGTGTTGAATTTTGTCAAAAGCTTTTTCTGCATCTACTGAGATGATCATATGGTTTTTCTCCTTCAATTTGTTACTATGGTGTATCACATTAGCTGATTGCATACATTGAAGAATCCTTGCATTCCTGGGATAAACCCCACTTGATCATGGTGTATGATCCTTTTAATGTGCTGTTGGATTCTGGTTGCTAGTATTTTGTTGAGGATTTTTGCACCTATGTTCATCAGTGATATTGGCCTGTGGTCTTCTTTTTTTGTGACGTGTTTGTCTGGTTTTGATATCAGGGTGATGGTGGCCTCGTAGAATGAGTTTGGGAGTGTTCCTCCCTCGGCTATACCTTGGAAGCATTTGAGAAGGATAGGTGTTAGCTCTTCTCTAAATGTTTGATAGAATTTGCCTGTGAAGCCATCTGGTCCTAGGCTTTTGTTTGTTTGAAGATTTTTAATCACAGTCTCAATTTCAGTGCTTGTGATTGGTCTGTTTATATTTTCTATTTCTTCCTGGTTCAGTCTAAGAAGGTTGTGCTTTTCTAAGAATTTGTCCATTTCTTCCAGGTTGTCCATTTTATTGGCATAGAGTTGCCTGTAGTAATCCTTCTTGATACTTTGTATTTCTGCAGTGTCAGTTGTTACTTCTCCTTTTTCATTTTCAATTTTATTGATTTGTGTCTTCTCCGTTTTTTTCTTGATGACTCTGGCTAATGGTTTATCAATTTTGTTTAACTTCCCAAGGAACCAGCTTTTAGTTTTATTGATCTTTGCTATTGTTTCCTTCATTTCTTTTTCATTTATTTCTGCTCTGATTTTATGATTTCTTTCCTTCTGCTAACTTTGGCATTTTTTGTTCTTCTTTCTCTAATTGCTTTAGGTGTAAGGTTACGTTGTTTGTTTGAGATGTTTCTTGTTTCTTGAGGTAGGATTTTATAGCTATAAACTTCCTTCTTAGAACTGCTTTTGTGGCACAATGATCCAAAACCTGATCCCACAGGTTTTGGATCACTGTATTTTCATTGTCATTTTTTTCTAGTTATTTTTTGATTTCCTCTTTATTTCTTCAGTGATCTCTTGGTTATTTAGTAGTGTATTCTTTAGCCTCCATGTGTTTGTATTTTTTACAGATTTTTCCTGTAATTGATATCTAATCTCATAGCGTTGTGGTCGGAAAAGATACTTGATACGATTTCAGTTTTCTTAAATTTACCATGGCTTGATTTGTGACCCAGGATATTATCTATCCTGCAGAATGTTCTATGAGCACTTGAGAAGAAAGTGTATTCTGTTGTTTTTGGATGGAATATCCTATAAATATCAATTAAGTCCATCTTGTTTAATGTGTCATTTAAAGCTTGTGTTTCCTTATTTATTTTCATTTTGGATGATCTGTCCATTGGTAAAAGTGTGGTGATAAAGTCCCCTACTATTATTGTGTTACTGTCAATTTCCTTTTTTATGGCTGTTAGCATTTGCGTTATGTATTGAGGTGCTCCTATGTTGGGTGCATAAATATTTACAATTGTTATATCTGCTTCTTGGATTGATCGCTTGATCATTATGTAGTGTTCTTCTTTGTCTCTTGTAATAGTCTTTACTTTAAAGTCTATTTTGTCTGATATGAGAATTGCTACTACAGCTTTCTTTTGATTTCCATTTGCATGGAATATCTTTTTCCATCCCCTCACTGTCAGTCTGTATGCGTCCCTAGGTCTGAAGTGGGTCTCTTGTAGACAGCATATATACGGGTCTTGTTTTTGTATCCATTCAACCAGTTTACATCTTTTGGATGGAGCATTTAATCCATTTACATTTAAGGTAATTATCGATATGTATGTTCCTATTACCATTTCTCAGTTGTTTTGTGTTTGTTATTGTAGGTCTTTTCCTTCTCTTGTGTTTCCTGCCTAGAGAAGTTCCTTTAGCATTTGTTGTAAACTGGTTTGGTGGTGCTGAATTCTCTTAGGTTTTGCTTGTCTGTAAAGGTTTTAATTTCTCTGTCGAATCTGAATGAGATCCTTGCTGGGTAGAGGAATCTTGGTTGTAGGCTTTTCCCTTTCATCACCTTAAATATGACCTGCCACTCCCTTCTGGCTTGCAGAGCTTCTGCTGAGAAATCAGCTGTTAACCTTATGCGGATTCCCTTGTATATTATTTGTTGTTTTTCCTTTGCTACTTTTAATATTTTTTCTTTGTATTTAATTTTTGGTAGCTTGATTAATATGTGTCTTGGCTTGTTTCTCCTTGGATTTACCCTCTTTGGGACTCTCTGCGCTTCCTGGACTTGACTGACTATTTTGTTTCCCATATTAGGGAAGTTTTCAACTATAATCTCTTCAAATATTTTCTCAGTCCCTTTCTTTTTCTCTTCTTCTGGGACCCCTATAATTCGAATGTTGGTGTGTTTAATGTTGTCCCAGATCTCTCTGAGAATGTCCTCCATTCTTTTCATTCTTTTTTCTTTATTCTGCTCTGTGGTAGTTATTTCCACTATTTTAACTCCAGGTCACTTATCCGTTCTTCTGCCGTTCTGTTATTTTGCTATTGATTCCTTCTAGAGATTTTTAAATTTCATTTATTGTGCTGTTCATCGTTGTTTGTTTGCTCTTTAGTTCTTCTAGGTCCTTGTTAAATATTTCTTGTATTTTCTCCATTCTATTTCCAAGATTTTGGATCATCTTTCCTATCATTACTCTGAATTCTTTTTCAGGTAGACTGCCCATTTTCTCTTCATTTGTTAGGTCTGGTGGGTTTTTACCTTGCTCCTTCATCTGCTGTGTATTTCTCTGTCTTCTCATTTTGTTTAACTTACTGTTTTTGGGGTCTCCTTTCACAGGCTGCAGGTTCTACCTCCCATTGTTTTAGGTGTCTGTCCCCAGTGGGTAAGGTTGGTTCAATGGGTTGTGTAGGCTTCCTGGTGGAGGGGACTGGTGACTGTGTTCTGGTGGATGAGGCTGGATCTTGTCTTTCTGGTGGGCAGTGCTGTGTCCTGTGGTATGTTTTGCAGTGTCTGTGAACTTATGATTTTAGGCAGCCTCTCTGCTAATGAGCGGGGTTGTGTTCCTGTCTTCCTAGTTGTTTGGCATAGGGTGTCCAGCACTGTAGCTTGCTGGTCGTTGAGTGGAGCTGGGTTTTAGCATTGAGATGGAGATCTCTGGGAGAAGTTTCGCCGTTTGATATTACATAGGGCTGGGAGGTGTCTGGTGGACCAATGTCTTGAACTCGGCTCTCCCACCTAAGAGGCTCAGGCCTGACACCCGGCTGGAGCACCAAAACCCTGTCAGCCACACAGCTCAGAGGAAAAGGGAGAAAAAAAAAACGAAAGAAAGAAAAAAATATACATATATATAAAATAGAAGTTATTAAAATAAAAAATATATATATTATTAAAAATAAAAAGTAATAAAAAACAAAAGAAAAAAAGAAAGAAGAGAGCAACAAAACCAATAAACAAATCCACCAATGATAACAAGGGCAAAGAACTATACTAAAAAAAAAAAAAAGAAAAGAAGGACAGATAGAATCCTAGGACAAACGGTAAAAGCAAAGCTATACAGACAAAATCACACAGAGAAGCACACACATACACACTCACAAAAAGAGAAAAAGGAAAATATATATATATATATTAAAAGCAAAAGGAAGAGAGCAAGCCAGTCAATAAACAAGTCTACCAATGATAATAAACTCTAAATACTAAACTAAGATAAACATAAAACCAGAAACAAATTAGATGCAGAAAGCAAACCTCAAGTCTACAGTTGCTCCCAAAGTCCACCGCCTCAATTTTGGGATGATTCATTGTCTATTCAGGTATTCCACAGATGCTGGGTACATCAAGTTGATTGTGGAGTTTTAATCCACTGCTCCTGAGGCTGCTGGGAGAGATTTCCCTTTCTCTTCTTTGTTCGTACAGCTCCCGGGGTTCAGCTTTGGATTTGGACCCGCCTCTGCATGTAGGTTGCCTGAAGGCATCTTTTCCCCGCCCAGACAGGACAGCGTTAAAGGAGCAGCTGATTAGGGGGCTCTGGCTCACTCAGGCTGGGGAGAGGGCAGGGTACGGAATGCGGGGCGAGCCTGCGGCGCAGAGGCCGACATGATGTTGCACCAGCCTGAGGCGTGCCATGTGTTCTCCCGGGGAAGTTGTCCCTGGATCACGGGAGCCTGGCAGTGGAGGGCTGCACAGTCAACTGGGAGGGGCGGTGTGGATAGTGACCTGTGCTTGCACACAGGCTTCTTGGTGGCGGCAGCAGCAGCCTTAGCGTCTCATGCCTATTTCTGGTGTCCGTGCTGATAGCCGCGGCTCACACCCATCTCTGGAGCTCATTTAGGCGGTGCTCTGAATCCCCTCTCCTCACGCACCCTGAAACAATGGTCTCTTGCCTCTTAGGCAGCTCCAGACCTTTTCCCGGACTCCCTCCCGGCTAGTTGTGGCGCACTAGCCCCCTTCAGGCTGTGTTCACGCCGCCAAACCCAGTCCTCTCCCTGGGATCCGACCTCCGAAGCCCGAGCCTCAGCTCCCAACCCCCGCCCGCCCCGGCGTGTGAGCAGACAAGCCTCTCAGGCTGTTAAGTGCTGGTCGGCACCGATCCTCTGTGTGGGAATCTCTCCACTTTGCCCTCCACACTCCATTGCTGCACTCTCCTCCGTGGCTCTGAAGCTACACCCCCCACCACCGGTCTCTGCCAGTGAAGGGGCTTCCTAGTGTGTGGAAACATTTCCTCCTTCCCAGCTCCCTGCCCGAGGTGCAGGTCCTGTCCCTATTCTTTTGTCTCTGTTTTTCCTTTTTTCTTTTGCCCTACCCAGGTACGTGGGGAGTTTCTTGCCTTTTGGGAATTCTGAGGTCTTCTGCCAGCATTCAGTAGGTGTTCTGTAGGAGTTGTTCCACATGTAGATGTATTTCTGATATATTTGTGGGTAGGAAGGTGATCTCCACGTCTTACTCCTCTGCCATCTTGAAAGTCCTCTCTTTTCCTAACATTTGGCATTAAATTTATTCCCTTCCATTGCAACTTAATTAATAGCCAGTCAACATGCAGGCTACTACATATATGAATGTCTGCATTCTCAGCAGTTTCATAGTAAAAACAAAAGAGACAAATCCTTCTACCTACTTTCAATAATTTAAAAATTTGTTTTAAAACAATTTTTAGACTAAAATTATCTGTGCCTCAACTTGGAATGAATTAATCATCTGACACCACAAAAAATTGAAGTGTCAAGAGCATTTATTGATTCAAATAAAATTCATACTTTATATTGTTCACCAATGACTTCACCTTAGTATCATGTGACATCAAATTGATATTACTGATAATGAAAAATTATAAAAACATTGATCTGATTGTTATAAGTAAAAGGTGGAATTTTTTATATATGTTGATAAGAATTGATCAGAATATTTTCTTACTGTTTCTGTGAAGAAACATTTTTCATTACTATTAGTTGACTATATTTTGAAAAAAAGGGGATCTAAAAGGTGACAAATTTAACAATCTTTTATTTTTCCTAATCCTTGTCTGGTGTCAGTTTTCTCTTTGTCATCAGAATGAAGGAGTTCGAGACAGAACTAAATATATTTAGAACGAGACTAAACAGGGAAAATAGAAAGGTTCCCTTTCTTTTAGGTCCCACTTAGAAAATTCTTCCAGATTTATGTATTCATAAAGTTTTCAAGAAACATTTACTCGGTATGAACATTCCATGCAAAAGCCTTAACATTTCGACTAAGATAATGTTTATCAACCAGAAGACTCTGCTATGATTTAATGAAATATGACACATTACACTCTGCAGGTTGCACACTACACAACTTTGGGGTGAGGGAGCATGCAAGTAATATCACAGTCCACGTAAATATCATCTCCCAGAGTTACACACCGCACAAACTATGCAGCTGGGTATAACACCTAAATGTATTACCATAGGGGACGTTTTAGGCAAACATACGGTTTGAAATATCATGTTGCTATTATTCCTGATTAATAATAAAAGACTGTAAATAAAAGCAACCTCTCAAATACAACCTGTTGTCATTGGTCAAGAAAAGCCATGATAGTAATAACCTAAAGTGGAGTATAATCTGTTTCACTATGCTGTACACCCGAAACTGATATAATGTTGTAAATCAACCAAACTTCAATAAAAACAAAGAAAAAAAAAAGAAAAGCCATGATACTATTCTAGATACTCTGTGTGGAATAAGCGGGTACCATGAATAACAGCATAGACATAACCAGGGAGTTATAGAGGAAATGGACCTGGGAAAAGTATTCAAGAAGAATCAGACTTGCCCTGAATCCCTGCATTGCCTAAAAGTGAAAGTTGGGGCTGATCCTGACATTTGATCAGTGTCTTTGCACTCTTCTAAGTTCCCATTTTCATTCTACCTTCCAGTGAGAAATATTTTATTTCTGAAAACTGTTCTATTTCGTGTTCCTAGCAATCCTATGGAGCGATGACTTCATTCTAATAGCTGAATCATTACGATAGAAGCTCACTGCTTTCACTCATCATTTCATAATAAATTATGTAGATAAATAAAACAACTACATGAAGATAAAGAGAAGTATAAAGACAATAGAGTAAGTGTGAATTCAGAATCATGGTATAAAAACTAATTTGAAGAAATGAAAAGAATAGATTATAGTAAGCAATTTAAAGGAGAAACACCAATACATTTTAAAGTAAGCATTTCAATGCATCACTACATTACATATGAATGTTTCACACACAATGTATATAAATGAAAGCACATAGTTTCATAATATGTGATGATGTGTTAAAAATACAACAACATGAAAATCTGAATAAAAATTCAACTGGCAAAACAAGTGTTTATATTTCTGGTAAGCAGATTAGATTCTGCTGTGAGACCTTTTTCTTATATGTATGTGTGTATGTATTTTAAGCACTTACATCTCCCTAATAGGAGCAAGACTGAGGAGAAGAAACAATATTTTTGCTGTTTATTTATACTTCACCTTACTTCAAAAACAGATTTGTGGTTGTTTAAATTATGCTTACAAAATAGCAAGAAAACATAAAGTAGCAGAATGTGAGAAAGGAGTAAGAAAAACAAAATGTGGGCATACTTGACCATTTAAATCTAAATGAAATGTTACATAAAAGATGATAATTGGCCTTTTCTTCAATTCAATGGAAAACAGAAATAAAAGAGACCTGTTTCACACTCTAGTATGAAGCATTTAGATTGGATTCAAGAAATAGCTTTCACAGTGAATTGAAATAGGTAACTATCTTATTTGAAGATATTTAGAAATAGAATAGAATCTCATCTTTCTCTGCTCCTTGAGAGTTGACCCTACCTAAGGGATGGTTTCATGACCTAGCAAGCCTCTCCCTTCTGGCCCTATAATTATCTAATTCTACAGAGAATATTGCCTCACCCATTCTTTAAAGAGCCAGTCTGGTAAAGAGAAGATAGCTGGAAAATGGAATTAAAAAATGTGGCCTGTGTTTCAGTATCTGGCATACTGTTCTATTGGGAGTTATGATTGTAATTCTATTACATTCAGGATTATAAAATGGTACAGTTTAAAGCAGTTAAGATTAGTACTACAAGTACTTAGATTTAAATTTTCTCTTTACCATCAGAGACACAAATAAATTTAATAATTATATCAGCGGACTGAAATTAGACTATGTAGAAACTATACTATATTATACTTAAATTTATAGAGGTAATTCCTCTATATTCTCTCTCTAATTTGTCTTTATTCACATTTTTATAACAGCTGATACAAGAGGTTAAGTTGCTAAACAATTATTTGAAACCAAATTCTCAGGGGAGAATATATTTTTTACCTGATTTGTTAGACACCCAAATAATTGCTTCTGAAGACACATGGCTTCTATTTCCTACCACAATAGTTAATGGGATCTGCCACAGGTAACTGCAAAATAAAAGAGAAACTTTAAGAAAAAAAATGGTTATAACAAACAAACAACATTTCCTATGCACCTCCTATGTGATTTTTCTTAGTCTCTTTAGGAGAATTTTTTAAATTCCCCAGTCATAAATGTAAGGAATAGGCCAAGAAGATGAATTCACTCATTCAATGTTGCTAAGCAGACTTGGCCTCTAAGAGTTTTAATTTCAACACAAAAGGTGGACTACCAACAAAACAATTTATCTTGGGAAAAAAGATTTGCATTTTACATGAGGGATAAAAAGTAGCTAAAATCTATAAATCTGAGCTGCACTATATATTGAGTAAAGTCTTAAAATAACTCCTTTCTACTTGATTCTGCATCAGATTAATGCCCGTTCCAGTGGTTTCATGCATTTACATTTCAACATTCTCCTCATTTACTTGTTTAACTATTCTTAAAAAACACCTTTGTCAGATTTTATAGAAAGGATAATACAGCACACATAAAGTTATTCAGCAAAGTAGGGGCAAAAAGCAAAGCTGATCAGATCCCCCTAAAATCCAGATCAATACAAAGAACACCGTGGGACACAATGCTTTGTTTTCTGAAATGGAATTTCTAAATTGATGTGTGAAATCAACCACCAGTGTGCAGGGATCAGTCATGAGTCTCAGCTATTAAAGAGAAGCGTTTTCTAGAACATGACTTTTTATAGGATAAAAATTTAGGCCTAAACTTGTACATGAAGTAATATTAATTTAACCTCAAATGAGCAACCGGAGATAAACTGGATAGTCTTACAATAAAATCCAATGACTACATTTTGTTCCCCTAAAATATAGCCAGGTTATGTTAACCAATCATTGCACCATTAGCAACAGGGATAGTCAACAATATGCAGTATGAGAAAAATATTTCTGACCTGAAAACTATAAGAATACTCTATGAGCTCAGTAACTATGGGAGTTAATGGAGAATTGAGAATTTTTCAGGGAACATGTCTGGGGCTATGTAACTAAAAATAGAATGAATACGTCTCTTGATGGGGGGAGGACATCTCCACTGTCATATGGAATTTGATTATTATTTTATCATTTCACGTCTCCCATTCACAATAATCAGAATTTAGTAATAGCAAAAATCCAAATGGAAGACTGGAAGAAATTCCTAGTGTTATACCAACTGCTATCTCCAACATAGAAAGTTAATATGTTTAAGATTCTAAATTTTAAAAGTATATGCTATACTTAATCAGACAAACATTTCTGAGTGCCAACTATGTGGAGACATGCTGCTATACTGAATGGACTCCGGACAATTGGTCAGGAAATAAACAACCTATTGTAGTGGAACAGGTATTGTTTGTAAGGTAGACATTGGTGAACGCCAACCCATGTACACTCTTTAACAAACATCCCCAAGCTCATAACATGATACCAAGAATATGCTACAAGTATTTAATAATGGATTTACTGTTAGGAAGATACAGAGAATTTATATAATAAATGTATATATAAATATATATAGCTGTTCTCTAAAAATAATGAATCTTTATGATTAACTGAAATTATTAGGTAAGAGACAACAATGCCTAACTCTGCATCTGATTCTCGAATTAAACTATGAACTCATTTTTGTGTACCTAAGATCTTTCAAAAGCCTGGAAATGAAATGCTTCCATAAATTGCTGTTGAAATGGATTGAATGAGATTGAATTGAAGTAAAATAAAAGGAACTATATCAGTCTATAATAAGACAGAGATTAACTTTATGAAATTGATTTTTTTAGTACAGATCATCTATATTGAGTTGGGGCAACTAAATTTTGAAGGCAAATAAATATCAGTTAAACGGCCAGAAATATATAAAATTGAAGATGTTTAAAACTCTTCAAGGATAAATGTGTCTTTTTTGTAGCATGATCATAAAATGTTTATGAAATAGTATTTGCCCCTAATATAAACATACTTATAATTTTACATTTATTTAAACTGTATCCTTCTAAATAATGAAACTAGAAATTACAATAAAAATTGATGTTTTGATTTTGAGTTTTAGCAAAAGTCTCTAAAGTCAAGAAAGAGGGATTCATATCAATACCTGCATTGTTGCTAACAGACAATTCCACATACAAGAAACTTCCTAAATGGCAGACACTGTACTGTATAGCAATGTTCAGATGCAAAAAAAGAAGTTAACTTTAAGGTATTGCGATACAAACATTGGGGCATTTTGTAAAACTTTTAAAATACCCTCTATATTTTTCCTAAGAATGTTTTTGGCCTCTATTCTGTGTGTGTGTGTGAGTGTGTATATGTATGTATATACATGTACAGAGACACACACACAAAATCTATACATCGTCACAAAGACAAAGTAAAAATTACAAATCACCAAGCACATCTGAAGTTTCTACTATTTCTGAATTGCTATACTATCAATACTATACAAGTTATTTTCCTTAACTTTCCAAACAACACATATTTGATCTTCCCACCAATTTCATTAAGATCAAAGAAAGCATGGCAATTATGTTGCTTTATGATTACAACTTAAAAGGCTAGAAGACCTTAAACATTGTGGGTGAAAAGCTCTGTGTGGTGTGCTGTAAAAAAATCCAAAACTGCAGTGAGTTATGTTAAAAAAGAAACTAGCAAAAAGAACCTGTGAAATTAAATTGTGCCCCCGCCCCTTAAGGTTAACTTGAATTTTAGTCATCTCATTTTAAGAAGAAAAAAACAAAAACAATGCACTTCAAAAGACCCTCAAGATATTTTTTATTTAACAGTCCCTGGGACTACCTCTCTTCATCGTAGGTCACATTTTTATAATAAAGCAATGTTTATTCTAATGATTATGTTAAGGTAGAAAAGCGTAGGTGCTTATTTTAGCTGGAGTGAAAAAACTTTTTAAAAAATGGTACCAATATTAGTGAAGCATTAATGTAGATGCCATGAAAAATGGTTCCGTGGTTGCTATCATCGGACCCAAAACAAAAGGAGATAAATGTAATTCTCTGTAGCACAGGACTCCAAGAAGCTCCATACGTATAGGAGACATTACTGAACATTACAATGTATTAACTTTATAAAGAAAAAAAAGCTAAACAAATTCACAATTTCCCAAATACCAAAATGCTAGCAAATATTTTACTCACTTTCACATATCAACTAACTTTATGCAATTATTATATAAAGATCTTTCCTTTCTATTCTGTAATATAGCTACCACATATGAAAAATATGATTACTATATACATTAAAAATGTTCTAGGCATGTTGTAGTGATATTCCAGTGTCCTCTACAAAATTGAAGACAAAGAATTGATTATACTGTCACAGAAAATATCCACAATTCATGGGTTTCCTGGCATAAATGGGCACTATGTTTTACTGCATTAACTATTTGCAGTATATGATAAAGATCTAAGAAGGTTACAGACAAAGGGCAGATAGAATTGGTATTGAAGCTTTGACCACAATGTTATAGTGAATTAAATTATCAATAATATAAAACTGAATACTAAAATTTCAACTGCAAACTTTATTATTTCAAAATAGATATAAAATAAATTTTGAGACTGATGGAATGCCATGCATTATCTCACTCAATATTTTCTATGCCAAGTTCTCAGCGTTCAAAACCATTCATATGATTTTATAACTCCAGCAAAAGCAAAGCTCTGTAAAAGCTTTGTATAGGTATATATACCTATACAGCCTGGGAGAAAGTCTTCCTTTAAAGAGTCAGACTTGCGGCCGATACATCTGGCTCATATTATAGGTTGACCAAGTATTTTTGTTCAAAATTTGTTCTGTCATCTGCATGTCCTTTATGTTTTTCTGCATCAGTGATGCTTGTGTAAGAATGATCATTCTCAAAGGCAAGACCTGAGTCTCTCTAACTTTGCCACAGTCAAGTAGTTTTTATGTACTTCCTGACAAGGCCAGGGTTGATGCCTAAGCAGGTTTCACCTGGGGCCAGGCGGTGGTTGACCAGAAGCAGTGTTTGGCAGCTGTGAGGAATCCAGGCTGGGTGAAGGGTTGACAGAGTCACATCCTGACAGCGTGGCAGGATAATACCCTGTATTCCACAGGTGCAAACCGTTAGATTACAAGGGCAGTCTGCTGAAGGGCAGTGTATATAATGAGCAGGAGATTTAAGACAATACTTTCTTAAGTGGGTTCCCAATTTAGTCACCAGAAAACATTCATGAATTTCTCAGTCACTTCTACCTGGACCCTGCCTTGGAGCTACCTTACTTAGGTATGATTTTCATTCCTCTTAGAGATAACAAAGAAAGCTTAATGCGTGCTTCATATATCCTAGATACTGATGGATGATAAAATCAGATTCCTAATATTCCAGATGGGAGACAGCATGAGCAGTCTAATCCCAACACCTCATTTTATTTATCAATTTTGACCTCCATCCCTCCCTGTCCTGCTCCCAACATCTTACCCGGATATCGTAGAAAAAAATGAAATGAAATGTTTTAACTGCTATCTTTCCTTCGCTCAGCTTTAATAAAATACAAAAGAGTGGGAAAACATGAACTAGAAAAGAATCACTACATGCTGAATTTTCAGTAATGAAATAAGAATTTCAAATGAAAGTTAAAGTAACAACAAGTCAAATTCTATGTATGTTGTGTTAATGGTTTTTAAACACTAAAAGTGAGGGAAGAGAATGTATTTTGATACTAAGTGGCATTGATACTTAGACCATTTTAAATGGATCTAGTTTGAGTTCCTCTGGCTCAGACACTATTTAGTCTGGTTGTGGGGTTTTGATTGTTTAACTAATCTTTCTGGATTGTTAGATTCTGTTCTTGTCTATTCTACAAATCTCAGTTTTCTCAATACCATTTAATCCACTTTAAAGTACTTTAACTTTCTTAAATTTAATTCAACAAATGTTTACAGGGAAAAGTAAAAAACAAAATCACACACTATTGTTTTAAATGACCATGATAATTTAAATCCTGTCTTCTTAAACAAAATAACTTTAGCATGCTGCCACCTTGATAGTTAAAATATCCGGAAATGGGAGTAAAAGAGGGTTCAAAATGAAAATACCATATGTAAATAAAGAAATGAAAACTATATTTCAAGTACATTTCATAATTCTGTTATCAATTATTTTTAAAATGTTAAAATGCAAAGTGAAACATAAAAAACAAAAGCAATTTTTTCACATAAACAACAGAGTTGTACCTGTTATTTTGAGGTTCATGTGCTTTAGTTTTAGCACTGATGTCATAAATAAAATGTTGCTGGGTAATTATTATTCTATTTCCTGCTGTTGTATTTCCCAAGATGGTGATAACAGGATAACCCATCTGGAGTGTCCATTGATCCATTACTTCTTGTATATTTACATACTTTCCATTCCTTTTTAAAGCCTTTATAACCAAAATTGTAAAAATTAATTTTATAAACATAAACTATCAACATAATTAACATTAAACCATTTTCATATTTACTTTTATGATTTACTTAAGTATGAAAACATTTAAAATCAGTGAAACTAATATAATGTGTTAGTAAAATTAATCTTCTTGCCTTAGCTTAAGCTTCATGCGTATATATATATATATATATATATATATACATAGAAATAAAAACTTTATTAACATTAAAGTTTTTACCTAATGGAAGATAAAATATATTTTATTGTTAAAGCAAGTACTTACTTGCAGCATCTTTAAGTATCCCCGGTGTGTCTAGTATTAAACTTAAATACTTGTTATTCACTTATAGAGAAAAAATTCTTTACCATCCATATTTCACTCAAACATGAATATCTGACACCCTATTAAAATTATATTTCAGAAGTATTATCATGTTTGAAAGTAGGCAAGGTATCTTTAACTACCATTGTAGCTGAATTAATTTTAAACCTCATAATCCTTATAATATAATACATCAAATATAAAACAAGAAACCAATATCAAGAAAAGGGAAATATAAAAAGTAAAAACAAACCATCAGTGTCAATAAAAGTTATGAATGTTTTATAAACTCAATTCAAATATTCAAGAAGAGGCTTTGGCTTTCAAGCTTCCTATACTTTACCTCTGATAGTGTATTCCAGAGATCATTTCTGGCTGCATTGCCATACTTATGAATAGTTAAGTAATCCTACAAAGAATATAAAATTGTAATTATAATTCAAAGGCTAAGCAATTTCCAGTAAACACATTTATTTCTCAATTCGGTTAACCATTTCTATTTGTTGGAACTGCCTTAACACAAAGATAAAGACGTGCAAAAAAGATGAAGAATCTCATTTTAAAATATTCCAAAGAGATTGAACTATAGCGTATTTCTTAATTAAATCATCAAACAATACTAATCTCTTAAAATTTATTTTCATAGCCATAATCACTTCTTATGGATTTCCAGGGTCAAAGATCTTCCTCTAATTTAGCAAGTCAAACTCAGGCAGTTTTGAAGAAACTACCTCTGCAATGAAATATTTAGGGGAAACTTTCTCATTAGGCTTTCATGTTGAAGTGTTGAAAAAAATATCTTGTTTTATGGAAAAAGGAAAAAAACAACCTGACCGATATATACTGATGTGAAGAGGGATTGTTTTGCCAAAAAGGTGATGACTATCTCCACAACTCATGCAGTTCCCTGTCTCTCTGCAAAGGACAGGCTGCCTAATACAAAAATGATATATACATATTTCCATGAGTTTGAAACACATATTAATATTTAATAAGAAAAGGTCAATCCTAAGTTTATTTAATATTTTTAAGCTTAGGACTTCACATTTCCCATTTTCAATCATTAGTAGTTTAACGTACATACTTTCTATCTGATTCATGTCTGTTCCCTTCTAAGAAGCGTGGTTTATGTCACTGTGAATGTGTTATTTAGTTATGGCTAGTTGGCATTATTTTTTTTTTCTGAATCCAAAGTGGAAAAATCAATAGAAAACAGTGTTTTATATAATGAAACAGTGTCCCCTCCTTCATCTGAAATTCCATTATCTCTACAACACCTAGGTAGTAGACAAAATCTTAATTTACATCATAGTACTAAAACTGAAAAATTTTTGCTGACTCCTTTCAGTACTTTATGTAGAGTGGAATACTTTGGGGATAATTAAAGCTGGGGAAGCAAATTTTCTGAAATACAAATTGTAGCACCTGTGACAGATTCAACTTTCTCGGTAACTCACAGCACAGCAAATGGCAACTCCCACTTAATCAGACTCCTAGAGATGCAGTACTCAACACTAACTTAGCAACCACAAATTCATCATCGTCATCAGGTGTTAGGAATAACTTTACTGAAAAAATACAAGCCTGAATGACCAATCTGAATCCTAACTTTGGCTTTGAACATGCCACATGAGGCATTTCGAATTAGAACTCAAGGACCAGGATTTAAATCGGCTATTTCAGATTTAGTTGTCAGAATTATTTTTTATGCTTGTTTAGCACTCAAGTGAATAAATTTGGGGAAAATAGGAATTATGAAACATAAATTAAAATTTTATTTTAAATAAATAATAATAATGCTATAATAATAAAGTTTTAACATTAGAACTATTTATTATTGGGTTCTGTTTATGTATAGTGCTGCTAGGATATTCCAAAAGAGGGAACAAAGGAATACTACATAGACCTTGAAAGGTCCAATACATAACTACAGGTTTCTCTTCACAGACAGATCATAAAAATCCAACGGTTCATGACATGAGTTGACCTTGGCCCAATACTGATCATCAACTTGAGCTCTTGGTTCCCTCCCCAATTCAGAATAAAGTTCAAATTTACATTTCAAGCAGGCTGAAATGGCAATTATCCACGTTTAGGAAGGCGCTCCAACTTGTCTGCCTCAGTATTCAGGGCAGATCGCATGCCTTCTTGTACTCCCAGCAGCCCCAGTTTTCGGGTGTTACTGGAATCCTACATATGTCACCTCTTTTCTCCGTTATAAAACACAAATGTTTTCCTTAGTTATTTTAGCCTTTCTCTTGCACAAATATAGTCATATTTTGAATTGAGGAAATTTTGCTTTGTCTTTGTAGAAAAACAAAACCACTTAAAACAATAGTGAGTGTGGTTTTTTGATGATCAATCATTTATTTATTTGTCCATTACACAAAATGTATGGTGCACTTTGCGTGTGCCAGGCAGCTTACCAGGTGCTGGGGCACCAGTGGTGGAGAAAAGTTTACTGAGAATAACTAGAAATACTGAGATGAGATTTGTGTAGGAAGGTTTCTGTGACTGAAACTGGGGAAGTCTTGATACAATAACCAGTTGATAAGATGAATCAAATATTTGGTATGAGATTGAATAAGAAGATTTTAAGTTCTGGTCAAACCTACAAGTCACTGAATATGGAAATGGCTGGAGTTATGAACCTGAAATGAAAATTTATATTTATATTTATGTGTATGAAAGTCAATCAGCAGTAGATTTGACATAATATAAAGTAGAAGAATGATTTAATATTAACACTGTAAAGAGAATTGTGGGTTCTCTGTACAAAGTATTTCAGAAACAGTAGAGTTGTTGAAAAGAGTAAAACAAAGATGACCACTAGAATATTCTTAAGGAACATAACCAACAATATAAACTGATTAAAAGTTAAAAGCAGGGACTTCCCTGGTGGCGCTGTGGTTAAGAATCGCCTGCCAATGCAGGGGACACGGGTTCAAGCCCTGGTCCGGGAAGATTCCACATGCCGCGGAGCAACTAAGCCAGTGCGCCACAACTACTGAGCCTGCGTGCCACAACTACTAAAGCCTGCGCACCTCGAGCCCGTGCTCCACAACAAGAAAAGCCACTGCAATAAGCCCGCGCACCACAACAAAGAGTAGTCCCTGCTCACCGCAACTAGAGAAAGCCCGCGCTCAGCAACGAAGACCCAGTGCAGCCAAATAAATAAATAAATAAATTTATTTTAAAAAAAGTTAAAAGCATGTTAAGCAAAAGTATATTCTGATACATAAAGTGCAGGAATGGGAGTCTGTTCACATCCATACTCCAACACTCCCTAGCTGTATGATCTCTGGCAAGTCACTTAACCCTTTATGCCTGTCTTCACATCTAGAAAATAAGGATAATAAAAGTACCTGCTGCATAGAATTTTTCTGAGAAATAAATGATTTCAATATCTGTACAGTGTTAAAAAGTGAAGAGTGCTTAACACAGTAATGTCTATTCAATAGACAGTAGCTGCTATAATCTTATTAATCATTTCAGGTTACAGGTTGGAAAACTGAGTAACAAAAGCAAAAGCATCATTAATGATAATAATTAAAGAACATAGTACATGAAAACAATATTTGCCTCCCTTTTAGCACTGTGTAAGTTGCTTTATATTTTATCTCATTCCATCCCAAGATGACATTTATGAGTTAGATGTTATCATCAACACTTGATAAATCAAAACACTGGAACTCAGAGACTCCAGCCCATGTCCAAACCCCATATCTATGCACACAACTGCTGACCCAAATCCAATATCTACAAGATGACACACAGGTGACTAAGAGTCATGTTCAAAGCTGAACTCATTGTCCTCCCCTATATCAGCTCCTTTTGGGAGCCCTTCCCCAGGGATGACCCTTCCATCCACCTCAACCAAGGAGTCATCTTTGATGCCTTTCTCTCCCCTTCCACCACATTCAGGTAATGATCCACATCCTAAATAGCCCCCTAATAGTCCCCCTTCCTTTTAGCTGTTTGACAGCCACTCTACAGTATTTTGCCCAGATGACTACGACTGCTACTACTTCTGCTTTGTCCCTTTCAAATCTAATCTCTTTCACGCAGTCATGCATGAATACTTTTCATCAGATATACATATGAATCCCTGCTGCCTTAAGAATATAGTCCAAACATACCTCAATGTAACTTAAAGGTGTCCCTCAGAGTCTGGTCCCTCTGTACCTCTCCAATCTCATCCATTACTTTGTTGGCCCCCTGCCTCAACTTAACCATTTTCAACTTTCTTGCAGATGTCTAATGCATATTTTCTCCCTTTTCTAGTTCCCTGCACAAGCAGTTCTCTACACACCCTTTTCCCCTTTGCCCATTTAAATTCAATTCAATCTCCAGGACTCAAGTCTGCATGTCCTTCGGGAATCCTTTCTTGCCCATTCCCACCCCCTTCCTAATTCTGAGTTAAGCACCCCTCTTATATTCTTACATGTGTCACCATATAAGAGCAATTATCACACTGTTATAATTGCCTGTTTACTAGTTTGACTGCCCACATAGTCTGTAAACTCCATGAGAGTGAGGACCCTGTGATTTCTGTTTACCACTATTTAACCAGCATCTATGTGCCCAGCCTGGTACCCAGTAGATGCTCAATATATTTGTGTGATTTCTGACTTTCCTTATGCAATATGCCTTTCTCTTGACAGCTGACAATGCAGTAAAGAGAGATTTCTTGTACCTATCATGTTCCCCCTAAATGTCATATTTAAACACTAAATACTTAATTTATTATTTCAGTATTTGTCGGATATATAACTTGCAATGATATGTGCAATTGGCTCTGATGTCATCAAAAGACTGTAAACTATTGGGTATGAGACCGTTTTTTGTTTAACTTTCCTTGCTAACAAGTGACACGGTTCATAACATTTTATATATAAAAGCCAATGGGACTAATAAAGACAAGGGGAAAAGTGAAAAGTGAGCTGAGGAAGTAAAGCACTATTATCTTTTAAGATTTATGTGGAAATAATTATGGAATACTTGTTCTACTATTAACGAGCGCTTCAGCATGTTGAAACAGAGGATCAACCATATAAATGGTTTATTCCTCAGGACACGGAGGGACAGTTTGATAAAAATCAAAGAGGTGTGGACTGGCTTGTATGTGTTCAGCTGCAAATAACAAAAAATCCACCCTGGGATGACTTTTTTTAATAACAAGATTTATTCTTTCCTACTATAAGAAGGTAAGATAGAGCCGCAGCTCTTTTCCTATGGAATTCTTTTGGCCCCATCTTTACTTAAGTTTTGGCTTTATCCTCAGATTTGGGGTTAGATGGCTGTAGCAATCCCATGCATTCAGATGTAACATCGCACAGAGGAAAATATGGAAATTTTTCCTGAGAGTCTCTTTTTAAGAATCAGAAAAACTTTCCCTCAAATCCTACATCAAACTCCCCACGTTTCCCGTTTAGCCGAATTCTATCATGTGCTCTAATCAAAATCTGTTAGTGAAATTTTTGGGGGGGGGGGGATTGCACAAGTCAGGACCCAGTCCTATGAAGTATATGATTATATAGATGAGGATGAGAATGCAAACAAAATCAAAATTTGGTTAATAAGGAAGAAGAGGAGACTAGCTTATGGGTAGACCACCCACAGTGTTTTCTCCAATGAGACAAGGGATGCAAGTCCAGGCCTCAGTGACACTGGGAAGCAGGATCCCTTCTACTTGCAAGAATAGTCTGGGAAATGCCAGGTAAATCGAGCATTGATTTTTCTGACTATGTGACAAGAAGTTTGAAGCAAGGGTTTAAAATATTGTTCCTTTCTATTAAGAATAATTGTACCTCAAAATATTTGCACTGGGCATTTGTCATTCTTTTGGCTTTCTGGTATTTAAACACCACTTTTATATGAGGGCGATAACTCATCATGGAATCTTAGAGGAGAGTGAGGGCTCTCTCACTTGAAATGGAAGGGACAAAATTCTAAATCCTCTCCACTCTCCCTGTCAGCTAAAACCTGGACACAAGTGGATACTTCATCCCAGGACTGTTACTCCTACAGGATCAATGCAAAGGAGCAGCAATCACTGAAATTACATCCCCTGTAATGGTGACACCGAGGGTCCAGATACAGTCATGCTAATGGCAGCAAACGAACCAGCCAGTACTATGACATGACCTTGGCTAGGTTTCTTAATTTCTGCGTCTCCTTTAGTTCCTATTATCTGTTTTGTAAGCCTGATTCTCCACACTTCCCAATGATTCCAAGGACTGCCCTACATCCTTCCAAAAAATTCCTTTTTTGCTTAATTTAGTCAGAGTTTGTTTCTGTTGCTTGCAACCCCAAATCCTGACTGATACAACACTAATGGGTGATACAAAACAAAGATGTCTTACATTTTCTTGGTTTCCTCAGCAAGAAAAATAGAAACAATCTCTCAGGACTTATGCAAACTGTAAAACAAAGAACAACCAGTTCTACTTAGTAAATCAACTGGGCTTTTGTATTATTAGGTATGGAGGAAAGAGGTGGGTAGTTTAAAAAAAAAAGAGGCAGATAAGAAGGTTGGAAAAAAAGATATGAAAGTTCCACAGAGAGGAGTGCACAGAGAGTGACAAGAATAAAAAATAAAACTCTGCAAGACTTGTGTCTTAAACGAAGCTTCTAGAGCAGACGCTTTTAAATTGGGAACTATAAGGTCTAAAATTAAATATTTGTAAGTGTGGGCATTATTAGGGTAAAGTGATCTTAAAGGGATCCATGGACACAACAAAAGCAGATTAAAAGCTGCCAGATCACAGCAATGCCACACAAGGGTTGGATAAAACCCATTTGAAGCCTGGCCATGCATTTCAGAGGATGTTTCTACATTCCCTGACCTTGAGAAACAGAAGTAAAAGACGAAAACAGTGACAGATGACCAACTAAAACACAAGAAAGCTAGGCTATAGATCAAAATATTATTTTTGTTAATACCTGAATACTGGTTGGAGATTATGAAATTAAGTAAAAACGAGTAGCCAAGTATTGAAAAAGCATTATGCAAAATAAAAGAATGTTTACATTTTAATTCTACTAGATAAGAACCAAGGATAAAAGGAATAAATAATTATTAAATTTTTATTATTAAATTATAACAAGTTTCCAAGGAGGAAATCATAGAAACCATTAGCAAACATTTTGAGGTACAGCAGTTTCTGACCAATACAATAAAAAAGAGGTGGAATTTAGGAAGGAAAGTTGTTTGAATAGCTGCGATGATAATAGTTGAAAAGTCAGTTATATCATTGTCTGCAGGCCATTTTGATTTTGAGTTTTTAAATGTGTGTTTAACTTAAATTTACTTTCAGAAGTTGCTTACTTAGATATAGGAATATTCAGATATTTCCATAGGAACAAAAGGGCATTTCACATGTTTTAAAAATCCATTACTCCGCCTAATGAGTGTAAATTTTGTAAAATCAGTATACTTTCTTAAAGGGCTGTGAAATATGCCAGAAAATTTTAAATCAAAACAACCTGCTAGCCCATGAAAGATTTTTTTGCCTGTTTGCCTGAAATTACAGACAATGGCGTATTCTCACTTCAGTTCTGTTTTTGCCTTTTATTTAGCAATTATAGATCATACCATCAATGCCCCAACATGCAAGAGCATCACCAGAGGCGCAATATTGCCACTGTTGAATTTATACTCCATCCCAGAACAACCTGACAGGGTCCTACACCTGTCAGCAAAATAGCGTGAATGTTAAGTCTATAGGGGTGTTCTGGGGTACTAAAATATCCCCACCTCTCACTTCTGCTGCTAGCTTGAAATATTACTGAGACATAAAATGAATCTATTGGTAAAACTGAAGTTTGTGAATTGCCTTTTCTGAATGCCCTGGTAATGGGTTTGGACCACAGCAAGCTCACAAAACAGATAAAGTATATCCTGGCCGGTAAGAATATACTGCCTTTTGTAAATCAAGATACCCACTGACTGCAGGCCATGTACATGGAGTTCTCTCACTCAGCCCCCCGTGCTGGTGACTCACTGAGAAGAAAATGAAACTCAGTTGAGAAAGAGGTAGTGTGCATATTCAGAAAAACTAAGAATTCAGGCCAATCCTTACCAGCCATGGGATCTTGGGTAAGATATCTATTTTCTCTAAACCTTAATTTCTTCAACTGGAAAAAGTAGATAATACGGCACTTACTTGAGAACAGTGTGCATAGAAAATGACATAAAACAAGTAAAGCACTTAGGAAGAAAAAAGCCTGCCACACAAAGAAACCAAGAAACTTTAGTTATTTTAAGATCAAGCTCAAGGGAAAAAAGTCTAGAGTCAACATCTTCTTCTTCAACCCTACCTCCAAGAGAGGTCAAAATGTTCTAGAGGCCCAAGGAGATTAAATGGACTAACTTGTAGGAGGAAAGTGCTCAGAGGACATTTTTTTTTAATTTTAAAAAGTAAAATTGCAAGGAAAAAAAATTGAGATCAAAGCTTCTTTAGACTTGAGAAAAGCTTAGAAACCTTCCCTTATCCAAGTCTGGAGAAAGAAAGAGACCGTGAGGTCTAGAACTCTGTTTTTCCCAGAGGTCTACTGAGGTGACAAGACCACTAATGGGGGGAGGGGCCCATGAAATGGGGGCACTAGTTAGGTTCCTCAGCACAAAATAGCCATACCTAAGGGAGCACTAAAGCAGCAAAGACACTAATCTTCAGGTGACCAGAAAGGCAAGGCTTGGACAAGATACATACCAAACATTCAAGCAGCATGCACTATCTCTCTTCTTTCCTGAAACTAATACGACTGACGATCAGTGTGGATGAGAACAGACGGTTCTTTGCTGTATGTTCCGGCCTGATAAAGTTCCCTGGAACATTCTCCTATTAATGGGCATGACACAGGGGGAATTCCATAAGGACAGATTAAATTTCCCATATGCTCAGAAGCATGGGGGATTTCTTCTATTCAGTGTTAAAATAATATACACTTACTAATACGTTATTTACTGTTAACATTATTAATGGCGGGTATTTGTCTATCAGATCCTTCCTGCCTTTGTTTCCCTGGTTATCCAGCTGATATCTCATAGTTTATCTTAATTCCTAACAAACAGCCTCATCTCCTTTGCAGCTTTGTTTTTCAATTAGACTAGCTGGCAAATATCCCATTCCTGGATGAATTCAAGTATTTGCCTTCTTCAAACCTGCACCCATACAGCTGAACATCACAGGAAAAAATAATGCAATTGAGCAGTTGTGTTTTCTTTTCTTTTTTTTAATAGAAATTGTTTCACAGTATTTATTTATTTATTTATTTTTGGCTGTGTTGGGTCTTCATCGCTGCCCACAGGCTTTCTCTAGTTGCAGCGAGCTGGGGCTACCCTTCACTGCAGTGCGTGGGCTTCTCGCTGCGGTGGCTTCTCTTGTTGCCGAGCACGGGCTCTAGGCACACGGGCTTCAGTAGTTGTGGCACGGGGCTCAGTAGTTGTGGCAAACCGGCTTAGTTGCTCCGCAGCACGTGGGATCTTCCAGGACCAGGGCTCGAACCCGTGTCCCCTGCATTGGCAGGCGGATTCTTAACCACAGCACCACCAGGGAAGCCCCTGTGCTTTCTTATAAATTCATAAGCACCAAACTCAAATAGGCACTCAATAAAACCAGGCAGCCGTGCCTTCCTACTCTTCCCAATCCTCAATCTTCAAATCTGTCTACTGGGCAGCATTACCTCACTTTCAGCTATTGACCTTGCCTCAGATAACACTAAAAACATAGAATTTGGAATTCCCTGGCCGTCCAGTGGTTAGGATTCAGCGTTTTCACTGCCGTGGCCTCAGGTTTGATCCCTGGTAAGGGAACTAAGATCCCACAAGCCTCAAGGTGTGGCATAAATAATTAATTAATTAATTTTTAAAAAAAGATAGAATTCATCAGAAAATGAACTCCTTTATTTTCCAATTTCCAAATTTACTGGAAAGGTCTCTCCTATCAAAGACCAGTCTTTTTACTGTCTCAAGAACCAAAGTCCCAGTTGTCTCTTTCTTCTGCAACATTATCAAACTCTTCTGTCCTGACTCCTTCTCTACCAGCCTAAAATGAGTACAACTGTCTCCCATCTTTAAAAAACAAAACAGAAACTTTCCTTTGCCCTTATCCTCCTCTAACTACCTACCCTGTTTTTCTGATCTCCTTCCTTGGCAAATTTAAAAAATTTTATCCTACATACACTATCTCTACTGAGGTATTTCCCATCCACTCTTTTTTTTAGATTAATTTTTATTGGAGTATAGTTGCTTTGCAATGTGTGTTAGTTTCTACTGTACAGCAAAATGAATCAGCTATACATATACATATACCCCCTCTTTTTTGGATTTCCTTCCCATTTAGGTCCCCACAGGGCATTAAGTAGAGTTCCCTGAGCTATACAGTATGTTCTCATTAGTTGTCTATTTTATACATAGTATCAATAGTGTACATGTGTCAATCCCAGTCTCCCAATTCCTCCGGACTCCCTCTTCCCCCTTGGTCTCCATACATTTGTTCTCTACATCTATGTCTCTATTTCTGCTTTGCAAATAAGATCATCTATACCATTTTTCTAGATTCCACATATGTGTTAATATACATTTGTTTTTCTCTTTCTGACTTACTTCACTCTGTATGACACTAACCCATTCCACTAAAGTCATTAAGTTGCAAATTGCCAAAAGGAACACTTTTTAGTCTTTATTCTGCTCTACCCCTTGGCTGCATTTAACCTCCTTAATCACTTTCTTTTTCTTGAAATAGGCTTTTTTCTTGACACGAGTAACACCATACCCTTGGTGTTCTGCCTGCCTCTCTGACTATTTATTCCACCTCGGCCTCTTTTACCAGCCCCCTCCTCTTCCTTCAACCTCTAACTGCTACAGCCCTTCAGGGCTTGGTCTCAGGCCTTCAACCCAGAAACCTCAGAATCATTCCTAGGTACTTTTTCTTCCTCATCTCTCAACTACCACACTCTTCACCCAATCTATCCCAAGGTACATTTCATTCTACCTTCAAAAAACATTTTGAATCCATCCATGTCTCTGTACATCTACTAACTATTTAAGCCTCTGTCATCTCTCACCCGAATATTAAAATATCTTCCTAATTTTATTACCTGATTCCTCCTCTCTTGGTATGCTGATTGCTCCAATCCCAATGTATTATTACAATTAGCCAGATAACTATTTTAAATATAAATAGAGCCATGTTACATTCCAGTTTTAAAACTGTTGAATAGCCTCCCACTGCACTCAGAATAAAACCCAACCCTCTTAAGCACAGTGCACTTCGGCATCCCACAATTAGCTCCTGCCCTCCTCTCCCCCCTCATCTCTTGTCCTTACTAACGCTGCTCATCTACGCTAGTTTCTTTATTTTCCTTGAAAATGCTCAGTTCCTTCCCTCAGCCCTTTGCACAAGCCCTTCCATCTTTCTGGAATGATCTCCCGGGACCCCCACCTCTTTCTCATGCTTCAGAACTGAAGACACATGCCTTCTTCCCAAGAAGGATTTTCTAAACACCTAACCTAAAGTTACCTGACCCACCCACCCGTATGTTATCACACAACATCCTATTTTTCTCCTGCCTAGCATTTATCACACTTAGTAAATAGACCTGTATTTGCTTTTTTCCTTTTTAGCATCTATCTTATCCAGTGATATGATTCATGAGATCAGGGGGCATATCTGCTGTGTGTAGCATGCCCTGAATGCTTGGTATTTATCATAGTGTCTAACATTGAGTGGCTATGTAATAAATATGTGTGGAATAAATGAGTAACTGAACATATCTGATGGGTGAACAACGTGGAAATAAAACTAAAGAGAGCTGATGCAGCAAGAGAAATCACAATTTTGGTTTATTAGCACAAAGCACTAAGAAAAGTTTTTAACACTAAAATGAGTTATTGCTCTTAAGGGGGGAAAAATGATCTGTAACATAATCATAGAGAGAGACCTTGAGCAGAAGAGAAAAGATGAATACGAGAGACTGATTGCAAAAGGAAATGAGATGCAGGATGACAAATGGATATCCCCATTTCTTTGTGTGTCATACTAACACAGAGCCTTCTCTTCCATAGACAGAAACACAGAGGTAGATCAACATGGAATTTTGAATACATTTGAACCTTTTGTAAGATAGGTTCTAAATACATAACTTAGGATAGGTCTTTATAGCCCTCCTCTTAAGCCACTAATTTATAACATACGGTTTTTCAGAACAATAATTTTGACATTTAGATATGATACGGAAAAGAAGTTGTATAAATATGTTATGGTTCATTATTTTTATAACTATTGAATATTTATAAATAGTTATGTTATAAAAAAGTAGAACTTCAGTTTTTTAAACAGATAAACACATGGACAAATATGTCATAAAAAAGTAAGTGATAAGAGTGAAATGCAAGAGAATATATGAAAAGTTTTCAACCTCAGTGTGATAAAAATATATACACTGAAATAGCAATTTTTTACTTATTAAATTAGTAAGAAATTTATTTTGAAAATAAGACACAATGTTGTTTGCTTAGTGTGTTATAAAGAGAGAACTTTCAAACTTTATTTCTACCATTATATATTGGCTTAATATTTCAGAAGAAAAATTGATAATATGCTTCAAGAAATGTAGATGAAAAGATAATCAAAATATAATGGGAAAATCTATAATTTAAAAATTATTACAGTGTTGTTTATTTAACAAAAATTGGAAAGCAATCTAAATGTTTGCCAACAAGGAAATAGCTAAAAATATTATGTACATCTATGCCATAATACTAGTATTAAACTATATACTAGAACCACCAAGCAATTATGAAAATGTGAGTAAAAAAGAAAAAAAAACTTCCCAACCTAGAAGGTTTCTTTAGCATCAAAACTTTCAACATTGCCAAATATATACTTCTAGGCTATTACATGAACATTCTGAAAAGAGAACATAAAATAAGAGAAAAAATAAATTAAAAAAGGAAACGAAAGAAAACTGCTGATGCAAGAGCTAAATAGGTTAGAGAAAAATGCCTCTAAGGCAAGTTTATTGTACCTCTGAACTAGCAATCTAACCAAATGGTAACATTTACAAGGAGGGAGAGAGTGTTTGCAGATAGGTATACATACCCCAGTGTGTACAATTCACTGATCTGTATGCATTTACACACATACCAATATACGAATATATCACCCATTAGCCAAATGTGTCAAATCATTTCACAATACATTTTAAAGATATCAAAAACATCATTTTATAGTATCAACCCTATGAGTTAAAATGAGTAACATATCTTGAGCTCTTAACTAACAGGCAACAGAAAACCAGTAAGAATAAGTTTCTAAAGCCTCCCATTAAGCTGGGTAAATGCTTGTGGGATGAACAAATAGAGATATATGTCATTACTAATGAAGGCTTTTTAGTTAATGCTATATAGTCACAGTAGTCAACTAACAACATTTAATTCAGAGGCAAAATGATAAGGATTCAGTCAGTAGCTGTATACAAACAAATTAATTGAAATTGAGGAATAGAAGTTATTTTCTCTGATTGAGAAATATGAATAGCTATTGCTATTTAATTTTTTAAAGTACTTGATTTTTATTAGAGATAGTATTCTTGATTCTCAAATCCATGGAATCTTTCCTTAAAATTAATACTTTTCTCTATAGCGTACTCATTAATTTTAGCTTTGTAGTTGGTCTTTAATAAGTTAAATGTTAATTAGGTCAAATCCAATGACTAAACATCATCAATGATAGTATTATTATCATATGGTATTGACTGATCACAAAAAATTATTATGATGAATTAACCTTTTGACCTATACCATACCTAAAACTGCACAGTGATTTAAGTGAAACACGGAGAAATTGAACAAAACCTATCTATGGTCATTTAATTTTAGATTAAGCATGATTCAGCTACCACCTGGATAAAAGCACAGTACTATCTCTTCAGAAAGGAAATTAACTTTGACACATGGTCTCTGTTCCTCTGTTATTCCTGACTTTTCATTTATCTAAAAACCTACATGCAAGGGAGCAAACACTCTTTCACAAACATAAGCTTGCAGTTTTCAAATAAAAATCCTGTGTACATACGTTAACATATAACTTCTCACTGGAATACAAGTTATTGAGTATGTTGTTGCTACTAATAATCCCTATAGCTTTGTGCTGTCATTACCTTCAGGCTATCAGAATTTTATGAGCACAAACCAATAATAATGATATTTCCCTTTTGCTTTTTATCCACACCTCATTGCCTTAAATTGATTTGCATAAGCAATTTCCACCCTGATAATTGGAGGCAAACATCTTTTTGTAGGTTACCTTATGGAAAAGAGCAGTTAAATACTAATCAAGAGAAATCTTTCTTTATTCAACCATATTTTAAATGATATTGAATTACCCTCATTGGATAAGCAGGAGAGTGACTCACTTTCTGACATGGATTTCAGAGTGAGTTTATATCAAGTTTAGCAATGACCTTTCTTCATAATTTCAGTTCCCTGGTATTGCCTCATAACAACATGAAGAATGGTACTGCCAGGCTCAAATCATTAAAACAATATTGTTTTGTTTGAGAAGAAAAAGCAGTAGTTATGTACTATTATTTTTTAATAGCTACTGAGCCAATCAATGTTATCTGAGGATTTCAAAATTATAGCTTTATTCTTTTATTTCCAAAAAACTCAAAGAAAAATTTAAAAAATGTTACTAGTGAGATTAAAACAAGTAAAAATGAACTAAGAAAGGTTAAGTTCATGTGAAACAATTCTATCTAAAAGAATCCTTATCCAAATTATTTACTTAAAAAATAAGCCTAGAATACTTATGTAAGAATGAGGATTTGAGCTGTGGAAGCTTAAATTATAAAAACAAGGTAAAAGAAATAGATCCTAATTTACTGGATCTATACACATAAACATTGCTACATATGGGTGAAAATTAATATATATGTACTTAAACAATAAGAAGCCTAGGAAATTAAAAATGTGAGAATTTCAGAAAGATTCAGCAATTCTTACAGTAATAGGGTTTGAACATGAGGTGAACTAAGATGACACACGGAACACAGTGCTACCAAAGCCACCTGAAGAAAGTGATTCAAGGACTTCTGGATTACGATGGTGAATTGAACAACCACATCTAAGTTCACTCCCTTCCAAAACCTGACTAGAGCTACATTGAGTGTATGGGTGCTGTTTCTTTGTGACACCAAAATTCCTTGATTTTCTGAAATCTAGCGGTGGCTTTCCTGACTTTCGCTCCACTAACCCTCCCAACAGGGTCAAAGCCAAATAGTCGTAATACTCAGATGATTAACTGAAGATTCAAGGACACTTTTGCACATCTAGTTAACAAATTTTCCCATCAAATTGAAATAGCCGTCCTAAATTAAAGTATCAAACCCAAATTGTCTAGCTAGTAAAATGCATTAAATGTCTTAGATGCAGAGAATTTGAAAGACGAAAAAAATCTTAGAGAGCATTTAATTCTACTCTTGCATTTTGTAACTATAAAGTCAGAGGCCACGAAAGGTTTAGTGACTAGCAGAAAGCCCATCATTAATTAGAAACAGGAATAAGAATTGTTTCTCCCTACTTATTCCATTGCCTCTTGTGTCCCAAAATATGCCAGCTATTGATTTGGGAAATCGATTACGGAAGAACAATAGCTATACAGAGTTTGCAAAAATACAAATATTTCTATGTTTTAAAAAATGTATTATTTACAAGTGGCATACATGATCCAACAAGGGTTCAAGCTTCGTTTGCTGTGTTTCGCTTTCAATTTAAACATCAAAACAAAACGGAAGCTGACATTAATGGCAGTCAGGACTAATTTTTATGACTGTATATACTGTCTATTACATTCTAAATAGATAGAATGTATGTTCTGTCTATTACATACTGTAAGAAGTTTTGAGGCAACTTATTTTAAAAAGTATGCAAGACTGAACCATTTAAGCATCAGACAAAATTCAAGAAATAAGGGAAGTGGACCAAAAAATCAAGAAGATCAGACCAAGGAAAGTTGTGATTATTCACTATAAAAGTGTTTGCCACCAGACTTTCTGATAGCTGATCGAATGGATTTATGGGCACTAGGAGTCCCTTCCTACTGAAGGATATACGTGTAAGTTGAAACCTGAAATATGTTGTCCAATACAAAATATTACAAAAGTTAGGAAAATGTAGTTGAATCCATACTCAAATACTTGCTAAGTTAAATATAAACATGTGAACTGACCCATCTTTCTATATTATTATCATATTTAATATACAAATATATTTATAGTTTATTTTATATCTATGTATATTTATTATGATATATCATATATTTATATTATATTTTAAATTTATATCATGTAAATATATCATATTTTATATATTTGTGGTTGTATTTGTAAAAAATGTTTGCCTTGTTCTCAAAAGAGCTTAAGATGGTTAATTAGGATATTAAAAAATACAAGAGAACACAAGTTTTAGAAGAAACCACCATTATACTATTGTCTCTGTGTGAAACATCAGGGCTAAAGTCCAAGCACTAAAACAAAAAGAAAAAAAAAGGAAAGGAAAGATGGAGGAGGTAAGAAAAAAGAAAGGAAGAGAGGGAGGAAGGAAGGGAGGAAGAGGGAGAGAGGGAGGGGAAAATATACGAAAAATATACTATCTGCAACTTGGGATGCCTACACCTATAAATCTAACCCTGGCTCTGTCTGCAAATATAAACTTCCATTTGTCAACATAGAAATATCCATGGTTAATGTAAAGGCAATTAATAGATTTTCCAGCAGAGGTAAGCGCTGACAGTCCAGATTAGCTTTTTCAACAACATGTAAACAAAGACTCCCCAGAGCCTCGTGGATGGGAAATATATTAATACCAACTCTGTGACCACTCGGTACCATGACATGAAGTGTCTGTTCAGGAGGTCATTTCCAAACTGTATTTCATACATCTTCATGCACAAGAGATGATAATTTATCACTTAGACGTAGGGGGATCTACTGTAAACTAATCCAAACTGCTGATGATACACTAAATCAGTTTGAGTGATGAGTATAAATAAAGCTGCAAGGGAAGTATCGAAGGATAAAGATCTATCTGATCAATGAGATGTCACAAGGCAAATGAAATGCAATGTTGACAAACATAGAGTCCCACAGTTGAAAATTAACCAAATCAAGTATCAGAGCATAAAGGCACACACATTAAAACAAGCTTCAAATGAAAGTTTAATATAATGGGAGTCAGAGGGTACAGTCTAACTGTTTCAGATAAAACTGAACAGACTGGGTCAGTAGAAAAGGGTGTATTAAATATTGATGTATTTTGCATACTATAGAAATTGTGACAAGATAAAGAAAAATGTTGCAAAACAATAATCCTTTCCAGATAACATAACTATAGTTATTCAATCTGCCAAGCAAATCTATACACACAAGTGAGAAAAAAAACCAATAAAAATTGTATACAAAAAATGATTTCACATCAACTTGCTACTAGGAAATCAAATTCAGTTTGTGTAGCCCTTATGAAAGCTTACATATTTTCTGGAACTGTACTGTCATGCTACAACTTCACTGGGAAAAACAAAGGAGTGGGGATAAGGAAGGACATTTCTCCACACAGTTGATATTCATGGAGGGCACACCTGGAGAAAAAAGATTTTCCTAACTATGTGATCAGAATAGAGACTTTAGCACCCGGCAAACAGGTTCAATGGAATTCAGCTACTCTGAAGGTGTCCCTAATGGGAAGAGCTGATTAAAGTAAATTTCAACCCCTGCTGGGACAATTCGGTAAAAAAACTTTCTAAGGGAAATTTTTCTTCAAGAAATTTATATATTTTTTTCTCTGTTGTATTAACGTATTTATAGCTTTGTCATAACATATTTAACTCTTGCTTTGTATTTTATCTTTTGGTTTATTTTGGGTAAAGATAGAATTACACTACTAAAATATGACCTGATTCCATATGTAGTTTATTTAAATTTCAGAATGAAAAGCTTACTAAGAACAGCTAAGATTGATTGCTCTCTCTGTCTTAGCATAATTGTATTTCAGGTGAACATCAATTTACTTTAAAGGACACTTCTAAGTAGAATGCATCATAAATAATTCATCAATCACAGCTGCTAGTAACATGATTTACTCCAACAGATTCAATGGAATAAAAGTTCTATTTTTCTATATTTGTATTTGCTTTCAAGAATTTAAGAATCCTCCTTTTCTAAGAATCTGCTCCCAGATTCCATACTTTATACTATAAATGTATTATAATAAAACTGTTTCTTTTTTCCCCCTTTATTTAAAACAGTGCATTTTATAATTTAAAAAACATTTAAATATATTTGGAAAAAATAACAGTCTATGTATGTCAACATTAAAACAGCAAACAACATAAAAGGAACATATCTGAAAAAAAAAGTGTTAAGAATTTCTCAGATACATAATTCTAAGAAGGCTAACACAACTTGTTTTCACTTTATATGAACTTTTAAATGGAAGAAAAGGGAATCAGACTTTCATAAAATCTTGTATAGAATATTTAGGATATAATATATTTGAAAATTACTTCAGTTTTAAAATGCATATTAAAGAGATTCTAAATGGTATAACAGTTGGAGTTTTGTGGGTTGGTATGGAATCTTGTCTACCACTTTCATTTGTCATGTGGAAAGACACTGCTTACCTTATTCATCTTAAAGTTTTCCATCAAATTCAGCATTTTTGTATTAGCAATTTCCCAAGCTGTGAAATATCTTTAAAATAATTACAGGAGACGCTTCCCTGGTGGCACAGTGGTTGGGAATCCGCCTGCCAATCCCGGGGACATGGGTTCGAGACCTGGTCTGGGAAGATCCCACATGCCGCGGACCAACTAAGCCTGTGCGCCACAACTACTGAAGCCCGCGTGCCTAGAGCCCGTGCTCCACAACAAGAGAAGTCCGCACACCACAGCAAGGAGTGGACCTTGAAAGCCCGTGCGCAGCAACGAAGACCCAAAGCAGCCATAAATAAATAAATAAATAAATAAATTTGAAAAAAAAAATAAATGCAGGAACAAGGAAAAGTGTAAGAGAAAATAGAAAGCATTTTACTTACTTGCAAACCCCTCTGAAATACTGAATGGCCCATAAAATTAGCCAGCATTCTAATTAAAGCAGCACCCTGTAAGAAAGAGTATTTTTTTAAAAGAAAGAAAAAAACATTTCAACCAAGTCACATGATTATAAAATTATTCCATACCCATAAAAAATAATTTGCTTCATTCATGCTATTTTATTCTTTAAAATAGTTAAGAAATAAGAGCATTATGAATGAAATACTTCACTTAGAGGTAACAATTGCATTTTTTGTTTTGTGGATCTAAAACCAATGACTTCAAAATAGAAGTCTCTTGGATAAAATCTCTCAGAGCAATAATAAGCTGTAATTCAGGAATAATAAAAATTTTATTGAGCACTGTATATGACAAAGTTAATAAAACATGGTTCATGTACTCACAAATTCATAATCTAGTAAGGGAGGGACAACCATGTTAATAAATAATCATGTTAAAACATAGCTTTGAAGTAACACAGCTACATACTCTACCCCTGGTTCAATCAAGAATAATTTAGCCATAGAAGTGGACAGCAGGAGTGCCAAGCAGTCGGACTGCTTGGGTTCAATTCCTGGCGCTGGCATTACCCTCCATGTTTACCCAGAAGAAGCATTTAACCCCTCTGTTCCTCACTTTTCTCACTTGTAAAGTGTAGGCAATAATAGTCCCAATTTACTATGGTTGTTCTGAAATTTAAATATATTACTGTATGTAAGGTAGTTCAAGCTGGGTTTGAAAAACAGTAACCATGATAGAAGTATTAGCTGTCAGTATTATATCAAGCTAATGATTTTTATTTCCTCGTTTTTTTTTTTTTCCTTTTAGAGTCTTCTATAAATCCACATACAAGTAGAACACTTACGTGGCTGATATAAATATTTAGAATAATAGAAGAAAATACTAATTTAAGAGTCTATCTCACTTTGAGAACAGTTATTTTATTGTAGAGCATTATCAGTGCAAAAAGGCTGACATGTAATCAATACGAAACATTCCAAGAAATGATGGCTAAGCCTGGATGATCACAAATCTGTATGTAAAATATAAATAAGCCTTCAAGGAGATATTTCAATCTGCACCAAATTGTTTTAACTATGAAGCAGTGAATTATAAGCAGCAAAAGTTTAAGTATAAATGATAGCCTGGTTTTAAGGGAAATAAATCCCTTTATGACTACATTTCCCACTAATTTCTTACCAGGTGTCTCTTTTTTATAAAAGAGTCATAAGAACCACATATAGACTCATCCTGCCTGGGGCTGGACTGCAGCAGCCAGTACAGAAATGCAAGAATGAATTTCCATTGTTTGTTACCAGAATTGTTTCCTGTAATTCCAAATTTTTAATGCAATACAGTACTCAGGCTCCATGAATCACCATTAAAGAAATGTCTCAGAAACTTTCAGTCATCACCACAGTTGCTCTCAAAATTGGTATTTTATTCACAACTCAACAAATGATGAGCTGGACAAGCCATAGAGTTGCATGCCTCTTCTGGTATATTTTCTTCCCACACCTTCTACTCTTTGCTCTTTCTTTTGCTTCTTAGTCTGTATCTTCTGCACACTTGTATAAATCCATAAAATATAAGCATTTATGATTCAATCTGGGGACCAGGTTAGAATTCCCTTTAGAACTTATCAACTCTGCTCCTTGAATTTCCTTGACAAGCTCCCCTCCTATATATTTTCCAATCTAATCTACCCACCCTGAGGGTGGAAACTGTTAGTTTGGCAGAAAAACTAACCCTTGCCACCTGGGGCGTGAGACAGAATCTCGAGCAGACAACTCAAACTTTCCTTCAGTATAGAACAGCCATCTTCAGATGATTTAAGTGTTTCCCTCTAGGTAATAAAGACTTGGTCTCTTGTCGGGCTGTAAAAACTATGAATTTAGCATGGGCTAATGGCAAAAGAGTTCTTCCTAACCATAAAGAATGTACCGGGCTTCCCTGGTGGCACAGTCGTTGAGAATCCACCTGTCAGTGCAGGGGACACGGGTTCGAGCACTGGTCCGGGAGGATCCCACATGCCGGGGAGCAACTAAGCCCGTGAGCCACAACTACTGAGCCTGCGCTCTAGAGCCTTCGAGCCATAACTACTGAAGCCCATGCACCTAGAGCCTGTGCTCTGCAACGAGAAGCCACCGCAATGAGAAGCCCGTGCACGGCAACGAAGAGTATACCCTGCTTGCCACAACTAGAGAAAAGCCCGCACGCAGCAACGAAGACCCAACGCAGCCAAAAATACATAAATAAATTTATAAAAAAAGAAAAAAGAATGTACCCATTTTCCTGTCTAGGTTGAGCTGTAGCAGAGTACTAACAGGAAAGAAAATCTGGAAATATAATCAATATTTAAAAGTTATATAATATTACTGAACTCCCTATTATTATTATATTGTATAATTTAATTAACTTTTCAAAAATATGTCTGTCTTGCCAATTTGAACATTTTAAGTTCTCCAGAGTAGTATGCATGCATTCTTCTATATTTAACTAGCCTTTTCTTTCCAAAGCTCAATTTTAAAAATCTCTATTTCATAGAACTTCATAGGCAGATGGGCTCTCCAAGTGTCATCATGCAGCCAACACATACTAAGTACCTATTATATATGGGTTATAACAAAGATCGTACCTCTTAATGCAGGCAAAACTCATTGTAAACCTTTGTTCAAAAAAGAAAACAATGAATCCCCTTTCATTGTGTCTTTAAAATATTTTTTCACCAAAGTAAATATAATTTACAACATTGTAATTTATACTCACTTGTGATTCAAAATTCTAGCCCCAATCAAGCAAACTGGATGTTACACAGCCTAAATAGCTTTATGGGAAATAAATATACTATTTCTGCAAGATTTGTATAATTCTGAAACTTAATCAAGAAAACTTATCACTATATTTGCTATACTAAAGTTCAGAGAGATATTAGGATGGAAACTACTACCTGATTTAAAAAAAAATTTTTTTTAGTATTTATTTATTTATTTAGGCTCTGCCTGGTCTTAGTTGCAGCATGCAGACTCTTAGTTGAGGCATGCAGACTTCTTAGTTGCGGCATAAATGTGGGATCCAGTTCCCCAACCGGGGTTCGAACCCAGGCCCCCTGTATTGGGAGTGTGGAGTCTTACCCACCGGACCACCAGGAAAGTCCCACTACCTGATTTTTTTAAGGTTTCATAAAGAATATTCTACAAGAGTATGCTTATAAACCCATTAGTCAGTTAGTAATTTTTGTATTTGTAGTATCTTTTTCATATAAGTTCGTAGCTAAAATTTCTTTTATTTTACATGCGATCATTTGCATGCATGTCAGTCTCAAAGACAGTAAACATCTCCAGAGAAAGGACTGTGTCCTTATGACTTGGTACCCCTGTTCCCTCTGCCTGGCTGAGAAAGCTCTCCTTAACACAATACCTGGATGAGAGAGGAAGAGAAATTAGTTGCACACATAGCAATTACTTATTGTATTTGCCATTCTAGAAGACTACTCAGCCAGGATAGACAGTTTATTACTTTATCTTATCTTTGTACTTCAGTGATAAGTAATCACTTTGAAGAGAGGAAGATCTTCTCCACTACTTTATTCTTTTAACCTATGCTTACTGAGGAAGGCTGCATGCTCAGGATCCTGTAAAGCATAAATAGGAATGTCACAAGTCTCTATCCTCAAGGACCTCAAACCCTCCTAAGTGAGATGAGAATATACAATGTAGTATAAGATGAATGACAAAAGAAATAAAATATTCTACAGTGTTTCAGAAGAGAGGGAGGATGAAGGGTAAAGAGGATCTAAAGAAGTGTCACTTGTGTTGGACTCTGAAGGATGGATGGGATTCCACGAGCAAAGGTAAACACAGAGCATGCATGGTATGGGAGGAACAGCCTTTGTGTGATGTCACGCAGGTGTGAAAGTGAAAAGCACAAGTGGCTAAGGTAATACTGAAAGACAAAGGGCTTACAACTAGGTGATAGAAGAGTCAATGGAATATAAGATTGAAGCAGTTGCTAGAGAAGATTGAATACCAGGACTAAGACATTTGAACTCTGTTAGAGGATCAGGAAGAATTTTTGGAAAAGTGGTTAAAAAAGTGAGGACTCATCTATAATACTCCAAGGAGGAAGTAAAATAACCAGGAGCAAATGGTAGCAGTGAGGATAAAAACCAGAGATAGGTTTAAGCAAGAGAACAAAAATCATTTTAAATCTGAAAGCTTGAGTGACTAGAAGATGATATTAGCAGATATTTGGAATTTAAAAGAAAGTGTTAGGTGAATATGGTAGGATTCATTTGAAACAGGTGGAGTTTGAGGAACAAATAGGGAACCAGAGGAACAGAAGGAAAATGTGACCATAGGAATGAAATTAACTGGAAGGTTTTGACTGAAGACATAAATTAGGATTTGTAGGGGGTGAGATTGCCAAGAGAAGAGTTCTGAGGTTTTAGTGAGGGAGATAGAAAACAGAATTTAGAAACTATGGACTCTGTATGACTTGCACTTGAGTGCCTGTAATAAGCACTCAATGAATACCTGTTGAGAAAATCAATGAAAAAAAATGAAATAAAGAGCAAAGGATGGCACGCTGTGATTGAAAAAACAAATAGAAGGAGAACTGGGTATACGTGGTGGCAAAGAAGACATATTTTAAGAATGAGTGCTTCAGTTTTAACGAAAAAAAGATAGCTAAGAGAAGACCAAAGTGGTCACGTTTAAGAGAGAGCTATTTAAATAGACTGGGAGTGAAAGCCAGATTGCAAAATAATGGAAACAGAGGAAGAAAAGAGAAAGCAATAAGCATGTTCACATGAGGTTTGTTTGTGTTTTTGTTCTTAAAACTGTGGGAGAAAATTTCATGCAAAGAAAAAGATAATCTAGTAGAGATAGGTACTACTAGATACACAGTAGTCCGAGAGATGGTTGCTGGAACAAAACTCTAGGATAGCCAAATAAGAAGAGAATTAGGGTTAGTCTTGGAAAAGGATAAGGACAAATTTCCTCTGAGACAGGCCTAAGACAGAAAATGGAAGTAAAAAATAAGTTAAAGTGTTTGAAGTATAAAACAATGAAGTTGACGAAATAGACTGTAAGCGTCATCGAGGTGGAGACTTGGTCTGTGTGACTCACCACTGTAGATTCACTGCAAAAAACTTTCTGGTACATAGTAGGTTCTCAATAACTACTGAATGAGAGATGGCCTGTCACTGTTCAGTAAAGAAGGAGATGTGGTCCCAAGATTATGTGATTTGAAAGAGTAGAACTAGGTTTGAATTAACTCCAGTGAGAAGGTAAAAAGGAGTCCAAAACATGTGGAAATGTGCAGAAAAGTCCTAAGTCCTAACTGAAGTTATTAATGACATAGCTGTCATTCATTAAGCAACTGTTATATGCCATATTCACGATATTGTAAGGAAAATGCTACTATCCTTATTTGTCAGATCATAAAATTGAGACTTGAACGGATGTGTGTAACTTGACCAAATTAACACAGGTAGTGAGCAGGGGAGCCAGGATTAGAAACCCAGTCATGTGCAACTCCAAAGTCAGTCATCTTAACCAATTTGGATGACTTTCTTGTGATCTCAAATCAAAATAGTTACATGATACTCTTCAGAAACACTGGGTATAGTAAGAACTTGGAAAAAGAAAAGAAATTCTTAGACTTACTCAGAGCTTAGAATCAATAGGTGTTCCCAGAAGAGGACAAAGGGAAACCTAATGGAAGAGACCTAGTTGAAATAGCTGATCAATATGCCCAGGATTGAGGATGAATAGAAGACATAAACAGGCTAGCAGAATAGAACATGTTGATGGACTAGGAGACATAAAGCTAGTTCAGGCAGGTTCAGTAAGAACAAAGGGCTAGCAAAGTTGAAAATAGTGATTTTTTTTTTTTAATTTTTATTTATTTATTTATGGCTGTGCTGGGTCTTCGTTTCTGCGTGAGGGCTTTCTCCAGTTGCGGCAAGTGGGGGCCACTCTTCATCGCGGTGCGTGGGCCTCTCACTATCGCGGCCTCTCCCGTTGCGGAGCACAGGCTCCAGACGCGCAGGCTCAGCAGTTGTGGCTCACGGGCCCAGTTGCACCGCGGCATGTGGGATCCTCCCGGACCAGGGCTCGAACCCGTGTCCCCTGCATTCGCAGGCGGATTCTCAACCACTGCGCCACCAGGGAAGCCCGAAAATAGTGATATTTTTATCAGGTGCTGTGCATGGATGTGGCAGCTGTGAAAAGGCACTGCTTAGATTTCCTACTATTGCTCCTTTGCATTTGTCACCATGAAGGCTGCACTTCCCTCAGTTCACTCCAAGCCTATGACTTTCTCCCTTCCCTCTCTCCTTGCACAGGCTGTGAGCTGCAGTGTGGTCTCAAGGAGCTCTCGCTTCCTTCTCTGGCTCTTTTCCCAGGTAAATATCTCACACCATTGTGTTTCCTTCTCAGAAGACCTAACCCAGTAGGGCGACTTTAAATGCTGAAGTACAAATAAGTATAAATTGTTGGATGGTAGGTCACTGGAATAAGTTGGTACTGAGTATACGCTAATATTAATTAACACACACACCCAAATAAAACCTTTTCCTTCTTAGTCTTCTCAAGAAGTCCTTTAGAATGAAATTATTTGTAGTGAGGTTGATGGACCTAGAGTCTGTCATACAGAGAGAAGTAAGTCAGAAAGAGAAAAACAAATACCATATGCTAACACACATATATGGAATCTAAAAAAAAAAAAACAGTACTGATGAACCTAGTGGCAGGGCAGGAATACATACACAGACATAGAGAATGGACTTGACACGGTGGGGAAGGGGAAACTGGGACGAAGTGAGAGAGTAGCATTGACATATATACACTACCAAATGTAAAATAGATAGCTAGTGGGAAGCTGCTGCATAGCACAGGGCCATCAGCTCGGTGCTTTGTGACAACCTAGAGGGGTGGGATAGGGAGGGTGGGAGGGAGGCTCAAGAGGGAGGGGATATGGGGACATGTGTATACATATAGCTGATTCACTTTGTTGTACAGCAGAAACTAACACAGCGTTGTAAAGCAACTATATACCGATAAAGATATATATAGAGAGAGATAGATATAGATATAGATATAAAAGAAGTCCTTTAGCGTTTATATTCCAATATTCCACATTACAGACGTGTTTGCTCTTCTCAAGGATAGAAGCAGGTAAGGAAAAAGGTATCATTATATTCAGTCTACATATGGGAGAAACTGAGACAAAGGAACAGGTAATCTGTTCAAAGTGACACAGGTATAGTAGTTACCGGAAATTGTCTCCATTCATTCAGTTGTTCTTTGATTAGCACAGAAACCTACAAGGTGAGACTTTCTTGTTACTTTCTAAATTACTGAAAGGATTAGTTTATTGATCCTAAATTAAAGTACTTTTTTAATGTAAATTTCTAAATGATGTCTTTGCACTATATCTGGACATGTGTGGAAATTATGTGATGTTCTAACATGATTTGTTACTAAAGAATGTCTTCGGTCTGGAGTAAAAGCATATCTTAAATCCTCCATGGTTTTTCAAAAACATGTTTTTTCCTTTATTTTTTACAAGAGTATGATAGCTCAAATTGATTACCCAAATGAAAGGAAGAGAGAAATACAGAGAGAGAGAGAGAGAGAAGAGGAAGAGGGGGAAAAAAGGACAAAAAAAGGAAGTTAATTTGACAAAGAAAGCAGAATTAATGCCCCACTGCCCCAGTCACTCGCACCTGGAAACTTGGAGTCCTCTTTGACTTATTACTTCCTGAGGCTGTTTCTATCACTACACGGCTGAATTATTTCACAGCCTCTCAGTGACAACCTCAGAAGCATTCTCACTTTCACAAGTCCATCTTATGGACCACATCAGACTAATTTTAATAATTACTTCTGAAGAAGCATAATGTCTGCTAAAAGTCCAAGTTCTGTCATCTACTGGATGTGAGAGCTTAGGCATGTTATAGAAGCTGCCTAAGTGTCTACAATTAGAACAGAACAACAGCAACAAAGATTACTTCTACCGATGATGATTATGGTGATAATACTTACCTCAAGATTTTTCTGAGGATTCATTTAAATCATTCATATAAAGTACTTGGAACAGTGTTTGGCATATAATTTGCTTCAACCGAAGTTTGTAGTTATTGCCATCATCTTTATCATTACCATTGTTTTTATGTTAGCACCCTGCCCTCAAACTCTTTCCTTTCTAAAAACAATTCCTATGGTAGTAAATCAAGGCCATACACAGTGAAACTCACCATTACCTACCAATACTTTTTCCATATGGCCAAATAATCAGCCTCTAGTTAAGCTGAACTTCTCATATCCCACGAGCATACCTTATACCTTCATGCTTTAATCATGCTATTTACTTCAACTGCAATGACATTCTTTTTCAATCTTATATTCTAAGCCCCATAAATTATTCAAAAGCACAGGGAAAGTCCATACTATAATATGAAACTTCCTACAAATATGTTAGTCCTCAATGCTTTTCTCTCCTCTGCAGTCATAAATCCTTTATGTCTAAACTACATAATTTATCAAATTATTTTACATCACTCACTAATTGTTTCATATGAGCATTTCTTCTTTCCACAATTAGATGTAGGTCAGAACATTTAGACTTATTATTGGCACACCTGTTAGTTGTCAGTGCCATAACTTTTCCATTGCCAGTGAAAGATGGTCCTAGCTAAGAAAAGTATCCACCAACAACTTGCTAGATTCAAATCAGCAATCCAAACCATGAGCTTGTAGCCAACACATGGCTATTCAATCTTCCCTACCATGAAAGTCAGCTTATATCCTACACTGCAGCCTTTTGTTTTTTAGTATTCTCAAGCATTGGTATTCAAACAGGGTAATATATATTTAAGTCAATAGGAAACCAAAAAAGAGGACCACAGATCTGAGACAAGAAAACAGGGAGCTTTCAACAGTGCCAGAAATAGTACTTACATGAAAGCATTCAATTAAAGAAATCTGAAACATAACAATACTGTAAACTCAATGAATGTTCATGAAAGTATAACTTATTAAGAGCAGAAATTAATGAAATAGAAAATAAAGAAATTATTGAGAAGATGAAAAACATTTGTTATGACTTAGCATTCATTCAAAATATTATGTCAATAAACTAGAAAGAGAAGGGAATTCATTAACATGTTAAAGGCCCTCTTCCAAAAATATACTGAGTGGTGAGACATTGTAAGTCCTCTCCATTATGATGGGAATAAGACAAGAATGTTCCTTATTAATACTTATATTCAAAAACACAATAAAATAAATGAACAAATAACAGAATTATAAGCAAAAGCTAGAAATGAAGAAATAAATTAGTATTATATAGAGATAATGTGAAAGTCCTTACAGAAATCCAAGAGAATCTATAGAACTAATCTATAAAATCAATAAAAAAGTGCAGCATGTTTGCCTGACACAGACTAATACATAAATATCAAGAAAGTTAACATAAATCAGTAAAAACTAATTTGAAGAATTAATTTAGAAAGAATCCTATTCTCAAGAGCAAATATACAAACAAATATGAAAAAACCAAAAATTATGGGGAGAAATTAAAAGTTTGTTCAGAGTTTTCATGGAGAAAATTACAGAAATTATCCAAAGACTCAAGGACCTACAAATGAAGAACTATATATATTCCTCACAAAGCTAAAGAGAATTGTTACTGTAAAAATCTCAATTTTTACAAATGGCATTTTTTACAATTTTACAATCTTTTTACAATTTTAAAAATGTCAAACTTTTACAAATAAATGTCAGTTATTCCAAAATTAATGTAGAACATCTTCAAAGTTTTTTTTTTCTAGAAACTGTCTTCATCTGAAAATTCATATGGATTGGCAAACAGTTAACAATAGCAATTTTGAAAGAGAACAAGACAGGGAGAATCATCATATCCGATATCAAACCTAAAAAGCTATAGTGGTTAGACCTTAGACAGAATTATTGAAGCAGGAATGCACATGTAAACCAGGGATCAGAATTTTGGTGCAAATGCACCAAAGCTGATACTGGTGATAGCCAACAGAGATGGTATCACACATGAGTGGGAGTAGGGCAGGAAATTCAATAAGTGGCACTGAGAAGATTGATTATCTAAACCAAAATGACATTACATTGTACATCACACCAAAAAGAAACAACAAAAAATATCCAAATGGATTAAAGAACTTAATATAAGATATAAAACTTTAAAAATATTAGAAAAAAATCTCAAAGCCTAGCTTTAAGAATTTGGGATAAAGAAGGACATTTAAACAAAGCAAAAAGCATGAAGCATAAAAGAGCAAATGGACAAGTAGACTACATCTGAGTTAAAAACATCTGCGTGATAAAAGACATCATAAATTAAAAGATAAATTACAGTCTTATTAGCAACCAAAGATTAGTATCCAGAATACAAAGAAAACCTTCCATTAATCAATGATTAAATACATAAGCAACCAAATTTTAAAACAAACAAAGACCCCATTGGAAAATGGGGAAAGGATATACACAGAAAATTTAAAAAGTAAGAAACTGGGCAATAAACACATAAAAGAGTCTTAATCTCACTAATAAACAAAGAAATGTAAATTAAACAGGAAGATAGCATTTCACAGCCATTAGCCAAGCAAAAACTTTGGGAGTTTAATAATACCAATTATAGATAGGGATGTGAGGAAACTATCTCTCAAACATTCCAGTGGGAGTATGAATACAGGTACCAACACTTTGGGGGAAAACTGTCACACTAAGGTAAATTTAAAGATTGATTTTGTGAATTTAACAAACAATTATTGAGGGCTCACTGTGTCAGGCATTACTATAGGAACTGAAAATGATGCAGAGAACAAACCAAATAAAGATTTCATGGAGTTTACATTCTAGGTAGAAGAGGCAGTTAATAAACAAAGAAACAGCTTAATACAATCATGTCAAGTACTGACTATCGCTATGAAGAAAAATAAAGCAGGGTAAGGGAAAAGAGAATACTGGGGAAGATGGACTCTCAAATTTTACATAAGATAATCAGGGAAGACTGCTCTAATAAATTGACATTTGAGCACAGACATGAATTCATTGAAGAAGCAAGCCATGTTTACAACTGGGGAAGAACATTCCAGGCAGATAGAACACACATAGTTAAATTTTGAAACCTAGAATTCAGGAGAGAGATTGGGGTTAGAAGCCTAGAAGCCTCAGGCTCCCACAAGGAGACTGAAAATAATAACCATATATATGTATATATATGTATATATATATGTGTGTGTGTGTATATATATATATATGTCAAATTATAACTTATGAGTATAAATATATCTGAAGAATGGGTTCTGGAGTATTTCAGCATTTAGAAGTTGAGAAAAGTTGAGTTCATCAAAAAAGATGAAAGAGAAATGACAAGTGAGTGGGTAACAAACAAACAAACAAAAAGAATATGGCATCTAGGAAATAAAATGAAGAAAGTGTTTCGAGGGGAGAATGATCATTGCTATAAAATGTGCTTGAGAAAGCAAGTCAACTAAGTTGAAGACTAATTGGATTTTGCAATGTGGAGTTAATATTTGACCTGACTGGAAAGATTAGGTCAAATGGTGAGAATGAAAATATAATTAGAGTGGTTTTAAAAGAGAAGGGGAAAAAAAGAATTGGGGCTTTACATTAAAAGAATAAAAAGGCATAAGGGAATAGTCTGGGGGGGATGTCAGTCAAGGGGTGTTTATTAAGAATAAAATATAATATTCTATGCAGATAAGGGTAATAAAGTAGAGAAGGAAAATTTGATGATTCAAGAGAGAAGAGACAGCTCTGCTTAAGCAACCTCCCCAAACAGGCAAGAGGATGAAACCCAGTACACAGTGGAGGCATTGGCCTAGATTGAAGCATAGACATTTATCCATTGTAACCAAGAGCAAGGGATTCAACAGGTGAGATGTATATAGAGGTTTGAAGGTGGGAGAACACTGATTGCTATTTCTCAGTGAAATAAATGCAGAGTCAACAGATGTTGTATCCCTCTTTGTCTTAATCTTGCTGGTGGAAAACCCCTTATTCCATGATGTATCTGTAGAGCTTTCTAGGAATATTTTGGTGCTACCATTTTTTAACAGAAACATCTAATAGAAGAAAAATGAAATAAGTTGAATTTAATTAGCCAGACATTTAGAGTATGCTTTAAACAAGATCTTATGAATAATAATTTTCTCTTAAAAATCCAATTATTCATGAACATATTGTAATTCCCATTAAAGTAGTATAAAAGTATTACCAGAGCAATGGTTTAAGAGTAAGTGATAAAAATACTTACATTGTTTAAATTTCTGAACCAAATGGAAGGCTAAAATGTCCCAAACCAATAACAGTATTGAATGAGTTAAGTTAATTTAATTTTGTTTTAAGAATTCAGGAAACAGCATTTGTTTGTAGGACTCTAAATACTCTTTAATCCCAAATTCATTTTAGAATTTACAAACAACAGGCTTTCTTAAATATTGGCCAACAAATGGTATCCTCGTCACTTATTGCAGAACAATTGTTCCTTGTCGGAGTTAAACTATCACAGCTGGAAACCCATATGAAATTTAGCTTATTAAGAAAAATACAACATGAATTTATAATAGTGAACAAGGCATTTCAAACATGCTACGTAAATAAGACCTTTAAGAGACACTTGCATAATATTGTGCTAGCAAATGTCACAAATTAAATACTTAACAGAATCACTCCAAATTATGCTTCTGATATGTTTTGAATACAAAATACTTCCCCAATTTCTGTCTAATATAAAAGATGACATGGTACTTCTTAAACAGACATTGCTGAATTAAGTTGAATGCTGACAAGTTAAGTAAATGTGGTTTATTATGCAAACAACCATATATGTTAGTGTAATGAAACTTTAGTGTCAGTTGGACATTTTGTCTGAAAATTAGAGTACAGCACTAACTTCTAATAAATTACTAAATTGCGTATTTTCTGAGTAATCTAAACATCTGCTTTTTCATCATGCAAAATATTCAGATATTTGATAATTATCTATAAACAAGTTTATATGCATAACATATAGTTATGTGGTTCAATTCATTCTTCTTTCTAATTTTTCTTTGCTAAATTTTATTTTTATTATGCATATTGATGCATATAATAGTGAGGTGTATAAAATATATATGGTATACATCAGTACATTTATATTTTTTATATAATATAAAATTATATTGACAGAAAGAAAAATGAATGGGCATGTGACTCTTAGGAGAATAGTATTTTCTTACGTCTGTCTCTTTCTTCTTTATAATTCCTCTCCCACATTGTGACCTGTATTGTTTTTTGAGAGACTATGTAAAGATTAGTCTCTCTGGTTTCCCTGCACTTCCCATTATCCTTGCATTTGAACAAGTTCATCATGCATGAAAAATGCTCCAATTGCCCAAATCGTCTTAACTCAAATATGACTTAAGTCTTCTATTAAGTCTAATGCCACTTTTTTAAAAAGAAATCTTTCCTAACTCAAAATCCAGAATTAAAATTGTTCTTACAATTCTCCTAGAGAAGTTGCTTTTTATATCTATTCTTACATCTATGTTGACGTAAAGCACAGTCTGTCTTATTTTGAGAATTTACATATTAACAACTATTTGCCACACCACTGGGAGTCAGGAGGGGAGGGGTCATGATCCACAAACCCCAGCATCTTTCTGCATGACTATACATTCAATACATGTCTACTAAATGAGATGACTAAGTAAACGTATCAATGTGTGAAATATTAGCAGAAAACAATAGGAAAAAAAAGAAAACAGTAAATAAGTATGACAGCAGTCTTATTTGGGACAAAGACTATCCCGGGTGGAGACGCCAGGAAGAAAATGATTGTATAAAACTAAATACAGATTTTATAATTCATCTACACTGACTTCTTTTTCTGGATTCCCAAATTCAGGATTCCCTTCTATAGATTTACTCTAATATTTCTCAATATTTCTTGATACTTTTTCTTAAGTAATCTCGTTCATTCAAACATTAAATTATAACCTTTAGTTATAAAAGGTCCTTTTGGTATTATATTAATGTCATAAACAGAGAGGCCTCCAAATCTCAGATACCCATTTGCAGACACTTTGCTGTCTCTGTACTCAAGCCAGAGTACTGTCAAGTGTAGCCTGACTGAAAGTGACACTTGAAGAAAAATGAACTTTGGTAGAAGACAGGCACTCTTGTGTAATTTTCATGTTGAAGAAAAAATCTATTTGCAGGTTATAAAGAAGTGATCTTACAGAGGGCAGATAGCAGAAGCAAGAAGAACTACAATCCTGAAGCCTGTGGAGTGAAAACCACATGCACTGAAAGACAGACAAAATGAAAAGGCAGAGGACTATGTTCCAGATGAAGGAACAAGATAAAACCCCAGAAAATCAACTAAATGAAGTGGAGATAGGCAACCTTCCAGAAAAAGAATTCAGAATAACGATAATGAAGATGATCCAGGACCTCGGAAAAAGAATGGAAGCAAAGATCGAGAGGATGCAAGAAATGTCTAACAAAGACCTGGAAGAACTAAAGAACAACCAAACAGAGATGAACAATACAATAACTGAAACGAAAAGTACACTAGAAGGAATCAATAGCAGAATAACTGAGGCAGAAGAACAGATAAGTGACCTGGAAGACAGAATGGTGGAATTCACTGCTGTGGAACACAATAAAGAAGAAAGAATGAAAAGAAATGAAGACAGCCTAAGAGACCTCTGGGACAACATTAAATGCACCAACATTCGCATTACAGAGGTCCCAGAAGGAGATGAGAGACAGAAAGGACCCTAGAAAATATTTGAAGAGATTATAGTCAAAAACTTCCTGAAGATGGGAAAGGAAATAGTCACCCAAGTCCAGGAAGCACAGAGAGTCCCAGGCAGGATAAACCCAAGGAGAAACATGCCGAGACACATAGAAATCAAATTGACAAACATTAAAGACAAAGGAAAATTATTAAAATCAGCAGGGAAAAACGACAAATAACATACAAAGAAACTCCAATAAGGTTAACAGCTGATTTCTCAGCAGAAACTCTACAAGCCAGAAGGGAGTGGCACGATATATTTAAATTGTTGAAAGGAGAGAACCTACAGCCAAGATACTCTACCCAGCAAGGATCTCATTCAGATTCGATGGAGAAATCAAAAGCCTTACAGACAAGCAAAAGCTAAGAGAATTCAACACCACCAAACCAGCTCTACAATAAATGCTAAACGAACTTCTTTAAGTGGGAAACTCAAGAGAAGAAAAGGACCTACAAAAACAAACCCAAAACAATTAAGAAAATGGCAATAGGAACATACTTACCAATAATTACCTTAAATGTGAATGGATTAAATGCTCCAACCAAAAGACACAGGCTCACTGAATAGATACAAAAACAAGACCTGTATATATGCTGTCTACAAGAGACCCACTTCAGACCTAGGGACACATACAGACTGAAAGTGAGGGGATGGAAAAAGATATTCCATGCAAATGGAAATCAAAAGAAAGCTGGAGTAGCAATTTTCATATAAGATAAAATAGACTTTAAAATAAAGAATGTTACAAGAGACGAGGAAGGACACTACACAATGATCAAGGGATCAATCCAAGAAGAAGATATAACAATTATAAATATATATGCACCCAACATAGGAGCACCTCAATACATAAGAAAAATGCTAACAGCTATAAAAGAGAAAATCGACAGTAACACAGTAACAGTGGGGGACATTAATGCCTCACTTACACCAATGGACAGATCATCCAGACAGAAAATTAATAAGGAAACACAACCTTTAAATGACACAATAGACCAGACAGGTTTAATTGATATTTATAGGACATTCCATCCGAAAACAGCAGATTACACTTTCTTCTCAAGTGCCCATGGAACATCCTCCAGGATAGATCACATCTTGAGGCACAAATCAAGCCTCGGTAAATTTAAAAATATTGAAATCATATCAAGCACCTTTTCCAACCACAACGCTATGAGATTAGAAATGAATTACAAGGAAAAAAACGTAAAAAACAAACACATGGAGGCTAAACAATACGTTACTAAATAACCAAGAGATCACTGAAGAAATCAAAGAGGAAATCAAAAAATACCTAGAGACAAATGACAATGAAAACACGATGATGCAAAACCTATGGGATGGAGAAAAAGCAGTTCTAAAAGGGAAGTTTACAGCAATACGGTCCTTCCTCAAGAAACAAGATAAATCTCAAATAAACAACCTAACCTTACACCTAAAGGAACTAGAGAAAGAAGAACAAACAAAGCCCAAAGTTAGCAGAAGGAAAGAAATCATAAAAACCAGAGCAGAAATAAATGAAATAGAAACAAAGAAAACAATAGCAAAGATCAATAAAACTAAAAGATGATTCTTTGAGAAGATAAACAAAATTGATAAACCTTTAGCCAGACTCATCAAGAAAAAGAGGGAGAGGACTCAAATCAATAAAATTAGAAATGAGAAAGAAGAAGTTACAATGGACGCCGCAGAAATACAAAGCATCATAAGAGACTACTACATGCAACTCTATGCAACTACATGCAACTCTAAAATGGACATACTGGAAGAAATGGACAAATTCGTAGAAAGGTATAACCTTCCCAGACTGAACCAGGAAGAAATAGAAAATATGAGCAGCCCAATCACAAGTAATGAAATTGAAACTGTGATTAAAAATCTTCCAACAAACGAAAGTCCAGGACCAGATGGCTTCACAGGTGAATTCTATCCAACATTTAGACAAGAGCAAACACCAACCCTTCTCAAACTCTTCCAAAAAATTGCAGAGGAAGGAACACTCCCAAACTCATTCTACGAGGCCACCACCACCCTGATACCAAAACCAGACAAAGATACTACAAAACAAGAAACTTACAAACCAATATCACTGCTGAATATAGATGCAACAATCCTCAACACAATACTAGCAAACAGAATCCAACAGCACATTAAAAGGATCATACACCATGATCAAGTGGGATTTATCCCAGGGATGCAAGGATTCTTCAGTATATGCAATTCAATCAATGTGATACATCATACTAACAAATTGAAGAATACAAACCATATGATCATCTCAATAGATGCAGAAAAAGCTTTTGAACAAAATTCAACACCCAATTATGATAAAAACTCTCCTGAAAGTGGGCATAGAGTGAACCTACCTCAACATAATAAAGGCCATATATGACAAACCCACAGCAAACACCCTTCTCAATTGTGAAAAACTGAAAGCATTTCCTCTAAGATCAGGAACAAGACAAGGATGTCCACTCTCACCACTATTATTCAACATAGTTTTGGAAGTCCTAGCCACGGCAATCAGAGGAGAAAAAGAAATAAAAGGAATACAAATTGGAAAAGAAGAATTAAAACTGTCACTATTTGCAGATGACATGATACTATACATAGATAATCCTAAAGATGCCACCAGAAAACTACTAGAGCTAATCAATGAATTTGGTAAAGTTGCAGGATACAAAATTAATGCACAGAAATCTCTTGCATTCCTATACGCTAACAATGAAAGATCAGAAAGAGAAATTAAGGAAACAATCCCATTCACCATTGCAACAAAAAGAATAAAATACCTAGGAATAAACCTACCTAAGGAGGTAAAAGACCTGTACTCAGAAAACTATAAGACACTGATGAAAGAAATCAAAGATGATATAAACAGATAGAGAGGTATACCATGTTCTTGGATTGGAAGAATCAATATTGTGAGAATGACGATACTACCCAGAGCAGTCTGCATATTCAATGCAATCCCTATCAAATTACCAATGGCATTTTTTACAGAACTAGAACAAAAAAATCTTAATTTTTTATGGAGACACTAAAGACCCCGAAAGCAACCTTGAGGGAAAAAAGGGAACTGGAGGAATCAGACTCCCTGACTTCAGACTCTACTACAAAGCTACAGTAATCAAGACAATCTGGTACTGGCACAAAAACAGAAATATAGATCAATGGAACAGGATAGAAAGTCCAGCGATAAATTCATGCACCTATGGTCAACTAATCTATGACAAAGGAGGCAAGGATATACAATGGATAAAAGACAGTCTCTTCAACAAGTGGTGCTGGGAAAACTGGACAGCTACATGTAAAAGAATGAAATTAGAACACTCCCTAACACCATACACAAAAATAAACTCAAAATGGATTAAAGAACTAAACGTAAGACCAGACACTTTAAAACTCTTAGAGGAAAACATAGGAGAACACTCTTTGACATAAATCACAGCAAGATCTTTTTTGACCCACCTCCTAGAGTAGTGGAAATAAAAACAAAAATAAACAAATGGGACCTAGTGAAACTTCAAAGCTTTTGCACAGCAAAGGAAACTATAAACAAGATGAAAAGACAACCCTCAGAATGGGAGAAAATATTTGCAAGTGAATCAATGGACAAAGGATTAATCTGCAAAATATATAAACGGCTCATGCAGCTCAATATTAAAAAAACAAACAACCAAATCAAAAAATGGGCAGAAGACCTAAATAGACATTTCTCCAAAGAAGACGTACAGATGGCCAAGAGGCACATGAAAAGCTGCTCAACATCACTAATTATTAGATACACGCAAATCAAAACTACAATGAGGTATCACCTCACACTGGTTAGAAAGAGCATCATCAGAAAATCTACAAACAACAAATGCTGGAGAGGGTGTGGAGAAAAGGGAACCCTCTTGCACTGTTGGTCGGAATATAAATTGATACAGCCACTATGGAGAACAGTATGGTGGTTCCTCACAAAAATTAAAAGTGGAATTACCATATGACCCAGCAATCCCACTACTGGGCATATACCCAGAGATAACCATAATTCAAAAAGACACATGCACCCCAATGTTTATTGCAGCACTATTTACAATAGCCAGGTCATGGAAGCAATCTAAATGCCCATTGACAGATGAATGGATAAAGAAGATGTGGTACATATATACAATGGAATATTACTCAGCCATAAAAAGAAACGAAATTGGGTCATTTGCAGAGACGTGGATGGAAACAAATATCATATATTAATGCATACATGTGGAATCTAGAAAAATGGTACAGATGAACCAGTTTACAAGGCAGAAATAGAGACACAGATGTAGAGAACAAACGTATGGACACCAAGGGGGGAAAGCGGGGGGTGGGTGGTGGTGGTGGGATGAATTGGGATACTGGGATTGACACATATACAGTAATATGTATAAAATAGATAAGTAATAAGAACCTGTTGTATAAAAATAAATAAATAAATAAATAAATAAATATTTTTAAAAGTTTGGAAAAAACAAAGTGATCTTATAGTAACGGGAAAATGTCTCTGCATATCTTTTAAAGAATAATTTTGAACTATTACCTGTCATCAACAGAGTATTTACAAAGTACAATTATTCCAGCAACACAAAATATCAATTAGAAGCTTAATAACCAAACCAAAAGAAGCTGGAGGCTTGAGGTAACATTTCTAAATTGTCTACCAATAGCTGACAAAAAGGAAGCAATTGCTATTGTCTGAATTGCTAAAAAAAGAGGATTTTAGCAATGTTATCTGAAAAACAGTATAAAGAAATCAACCCAGTGGAAGCACAACAATAAAATGCATGACCCTTTGCTCCTCAGTATCCTGAGCCCTGGAAGGGCTGTTCAGAGTGAGTACAACAATGGGATGTAAAATATATTGCAGGAAAAATAAAACCTTTATATTGAACATGATTTGAAATAACTGTGTGCTGAAAAAAAAGGGTATAGGTAAAAATGTCAGAGGAACATCAGATAAAATCCAGAGATAGGAAAAAAAGTTTTTAAAAAGTAGATATAAAATTTTTTTTTCCTGGAAAAAAGAAGGCTAGCCAAACACTTAATAATAATTTTCAAATATAGGGAAGTTTCACATAAAGTAGATGTGATTGGTTGATTTTTAGGTCCACTGGGAGTTAAACAGCAACCACTTGAAAAAAAGAAATGACTGAAAGAAAGAAAATATTTCTTAACCATGAAGGACTTACCATTTGGTATTAACCATCAATGGAATACGTAGATTGTCCTTCAAAAGTTAGTTTCAATAAACTGTATTTTCTTTTCGTATTTAGGATTTAAGCATTAATCTGCCAGGAAGTATATGAATATTCTTTCGAAAGACCTGCTACAATCAGGCAGCTATGCATGGACTCTTGTTTAGTCCATCTCCAAACTGGCACATTCTTTGATTCATTCATTTAAACAATATATCCATCTAACCCAGCCTCCTACTAATACAGGTATTGCTCCAAAATCCTTCTCTCCCATAGCTCACTGGTATTCCTTTTGGGAAGAAGCTAATAGCCTAAAAATTGCCAACACACACACACACACGCACACATGCTAATAAGAAACAGAAGAAGCCTAGTGTATTATCTGAAGATTCTATATTATATATAGTAAAGGCAAAAAAACCCAAGCCTAAATTTCAATAATATAATCTCAAAATATACTGGACAGAATCTTTTTGTTTTGTAATTCACCAGGCTAATTAATATTTAAGTATTTCACTATATTGTACTATTATTTAGATTTGAAAGAGTTGATATGTTTAGAAATAAGTAACCTTAATGAAAATAACTCTGTCTGACCTAAGAATATAATATTTTTCAATTTAAAAATAATGCACATGCCTAAAGGGCAAATTTATTTTATTCTTATTTTAAAAGGGGATTTCAGATTTTCAAAACTTGCTTTTTCTAAAACATTTATATAGTCAAGTGATATTTTTCCAAATGACTTTACAGTGAAGTAAATTGGTGCACTGACTATATTCACAGGGTATTTTATGTAAGCATCCCTAGCTTGTTAGTCTAATTCAGAAACTCTAGATTTAAATATATCTTAGTATAAGTTTTGTCTTGAGTGGTATAAATGCATCTTTGGGGACAGGTATTAAAAGAAGTCTCCATGGAAAATTAAGGAAGTTAAAGTCCAGAAGACCTGAGACTTGGAGGTCAGTTCTCTGAACTTTTAGGCATACTTCCTACATGAAGAAAACTCACTAGACATGACCATAAATAACTATGCCCTTCATTTGGGCTCAGGATTGTCTTTTTTCTGTGAAACCCAGGATGCTGCTTACTCATCCAGACAAAATGTTGCTGGGACTCCTCTTATAGCAGACGCTTTATTTAGCAGTTGTGCTGAACATCTCATATGTTCTGACACCACTGACAAGGACAAAAGCACAGCTTATTTTTTCATTAAGCATCCATATGAGGAACTCTTCAAGGATGGGCTCACACAAGAGGTTGATGGGATTATTTACATGGATGGGCCATTACAGAGTTCAAGAAAAATGTTGAATAAAGTCACGCTTCTCAAACCACTGGGCTATAAACTGAATTTACCAACCTACCAAATTCATAATAAATAAAACATGTATCATCAGTGAATACTAGCATAGCTAATGTTTCGATCACTGCAACTAATCCACGATGGAAATGGATCAGTTGAAATCTGCACATCATTTTATCATTCAGATGATATAGAAAAGCAAAGAATAAAAACATCTTGTCTAGGGCATGAGCTTGATAACTGAATGACATCTTTTAATCTTCACTGTCGAATTCATTCATACATGATATGACTGATTTCCTGGAAGCTAAGGAAATTATTTTACTGTGCCAATATTTGCAGGATAAGGGAAATAATTGCTTGAGTAAGGTTTTCTTTATCTCCCTTTCTGCTAGTCTGACTTCAGGGTGAGTTTACAGAGAGAATGAAATGCCCAAATTACAGTTTCATCAAACCACCTTCAGCTGTTCTCAGGAAAGTAAATTAGCCTCTTCGCCCATTTCATTGAGAGATGGATTATTTCTTTCCTTCCTTCTCCTCTAGAAAGGCAGAAGTTGTAACTTTCGTTTGGATGCTTGTGGGTAGCAGAGTGTAATGGGGAGCAGATTAGTATTTGAGGACTTGATAACATCTAGAAGCCAGTCAACGAGGTAAGTGTTCATCACCATCCCCTCTTGTAAAAAATGAGGACAGATTTTCCCTCAAACTGATTTTTGTTCTCAGTGTGGCAAAGCACAGATGCATTTTGTCCCAAGAGAGTTTCAAAACTCAAAAACATATCATCTAGGGAACAAAATCAGCAAGCCGTTTATCACGAAGCAAACCTTTCTGACAGTGGTGGATCAGGAGCACAAAGAATCAGCCCATTTTTAAACTTTTCGTGTAAGGTACACTTTTGCGTAATGCCGTCAAGCCAGATCAATAAAATCTGAAGTTTCAATATCTGAGTGAAGGGGTGGAAAATAATTTTAAGAGAACATGTGATATTCCACAGATCACACTTTGGGAAACACCACTTTTGTACGATTAGACTTCCCAAGACACATACATAAAAATGCATACCGCCCTTTCTCCTAGGAATCTATAAGGAAGTATTTGACACTCTAAGCGAACATATACGTCACAGGTTCTCTTCTTACCTTCCCAAACTTTAGCTTCTTGTATGTGGCAGCAAATTTCTACCTCTAACTTTCCTGCATTCTCTTAATCATCAGCCAAAACAAGAAATAGTGATTGCTGCCACCACAAGAATTTTAGAAGAAATAAACCACTTAAATACCTGGTGATCCAGCAACCTTTCACTTTAGAAGCAATTAAAGATCGACTTAACTTTCTTGTGGTTTAACATTGACTCTTAGTTCCTTACTGCTGGGACAAAAGCAAAAAGTGCTTTACTCTGATCATAGCAAATTTCTCCCGCATTCCACCAGCAACATCATGGCTTCCACTGGCAAAAAGTTCACCGAAAAGGGACATTACAATGAGCTGATGAAAAACATTTGGTCCCAAAGCTATAAACATGTTTTCTCAAGCAGAAGTGGAAAAAGATTTGGCTCTTCAAGTAAACAAGAGTGGAATTAGGAACAAAAATGTCATAAAGGGGCAGATCAGTGGTCCGTCAGACTGCAGTCTGTCTCTGACAGAGGCACCAAGGGACGCTGAGAAGCAGGTATGCCCGTTGTTTTCCGTGACCCTCATCTCAGAGGTGAAGGGTATGTTCTGAACTTTCCTAACTTCTCCATCAGGCTTGGGGAAGGAATCACAGGATGTCAGACCCAGGGAGGATCACTTAATGCTTGAGGAAAGTAATTCAGGATGAGCAGAAGTTTTATTCTGCATTATTTTTCAGGATAAGTGTGAGTAGTTCAAACTAAAGAACTCTTAAAAAGGTAATGTTAGCATTTAATAAAGCATGACTCTGCTTAATGGTACAGACCATATTTACTTCCCTTTTTCATACTAAATGTTTAAAATAAAACCCAGAGATATCTCAAAAGTCACTGCTGTTAGGAATCTGAGCCAACTCGAAATTAAATGTGCATCACTACCTTAAAGCCTCTGAGGGTTTGGAAGGTAGAATTAATCTCTGTTAAAATTCATTCAGGGACTTCCCTGGCGGTCCAGTGGTTAAGACTCTGGGCTTCCACTTCAGGGGGCACAGGTTCAATCCCGGGTTGGAGAACTTAAGATCCCGCATGCTGCACCGTGCAGCCAAAAAAAAAAAAAAAAAATCATTCAAACTACAAGTATTTATTGTGCACTCACTATCTGTAAGGCGGTGAACTAGGTAATAACAAGGATATCGCTAAAGCTTTGATTCTAAGACAACTAATTAAACAGACATATACAAGTAATTTAAAAATAAGAGATCTACTAGAAAAGAAGTGACTGTCTCTTCATGTTTTATGTGCAATATGTTCTCAAAACATAAAAAGAAATAGAAGGATGACCAGTCAAGTGTAGTTGGTGAAGAGCACAGACAGAACTGTCAGTGTATGCATCCTAACTCCAACATTGGTGATTTGGATAGGTTACTGCCTAAGTTTCCTCGTCCATAAATTGGGGATGGAAAGGGTATCTGTATCACCAGGTATCTGTAAGGATTATATGACTTAATACATCTAAAGAACTTATATAAAAGTAACTAGTACATAGAAGTGCTAGTTGAGGTTATTATTTCAGACATAAATACCTTTAAACATGCTAACTTTTCCCCAACACTACAACCACACGCATTTCAAACTGGAAAAACATTTTTAGATATTAGATAGCACGGAAAACTTTTACTTTTACACTTAATGATGTGACCACTAAAATAGTTTTAGTTGCTCCAATTTAGTTGCAAAGTTCCTGCTGTGACTGATGCCCTTCCAGAAGGAAAATGATATGTGTTTGCACATTTCATCTTAAAATTGCGGGGCTGGAAAACGCAAAACATAGATATTCAGCTGCTTGATCATTGCTCTGCTTTGGCTTATAGTACTGACCAGGGGGATACATACCCAAAATTCTCTGCTTCAGGTCAGATATTTTTATGGCTCTGAACTAATTGCATCCTACTGTAAAATTACAACAAAAAGTCGGTGCACAACTGAACTGCACCAGTCGGTTTGCTTCTGAATATGCTCCACTCTGTGGAAGCCTAACTATGCTTCTGAGACACCGAGACCCACACAGCTCCATTCCAGCCCATGCACATCTCTACTCAGGGTCTCTCACCTCCAAGACAGTCTTGGCATAGAATTTTTCCGAGGATCCTTAGGCTGTTGGCTCAATTGCGAAGGAGTGTAAACTGGGAAGAGGTGAGCAGTGTAAAATAAGGCTGGATGAGAATGAAGGACAAAGAAAATAGAAGTATCTGTCTGATCAAGATAGACTCTCCAGGAACTATACAATAATGGCACTGGTTTGCTTAGGCAAGAAATTGTATCTGAAAGACCTTTCAAAAGAGAGATGAAATAAATGGTCAGATGAGAGGCAGAGTTATTTGAATAAATGTATAACCTTTTCTACTGTGAAAGTCAACACTTATTTGACTATACGATCAGGCAGTGAGAGAATAGAATTTAGAATCAGTAGGCTGGGTTAAAACCTTGGTTCTTCTACTTATGAGCTGCAAGAACTTGGGCCATAAAATGTAACTACCATAAGCATCAGCTTGATGTAATGTTTAAATGGAATGATGTAAAACTCCAGGAACAAAGTGAACACTCAGTAAATAATAACTATTAACATAAAAAGTGCACTGTGTTTAGTTTTTAAATTAATATCTTGTTCAAGCTTTTAAGATGGCAATAAAAGAGAATAAAGATAATAAAACAGTGTTTTGTTGATGGGTAAAACTTACTACTTTAAAATAAAGAAAATCTTAGATCAAACTCAGAGCTCTGTTTCTAAGAATGATGCACTGTGTAAAGCAAAAAACTTTAGTCCCTGAAACTAAGAAGCAATAATTTGACAAAGAAATAAAGGATGGAAAAAAATAAGTGAAGCTAAGTCTTGAGAGTATGCATTGCCCATTTGTTAGACCTTCTCGTTCGCTCTCCTATGTCTCTTAACCCCTCTTGCATATTTCCCATGTTTTTGTCTTTCTGTGCTGCACTCTAGATAGTTTCTTCAGTTCTCTATTCCCATTTAAAATTCTCTCTTCAGCTCATTCTAGTCTGTGATAAACCCTCTATATATGTACTCTATTTTTATTCACTTTTTATTTTTTACTTTACTGATAAACAACCTTTATTTATTTTTAAATTAATTTTTATGGGAGTATAGTTGCTTTACAATGTTGTGTTAGTTTCTACTGTACAGAAAAATGGATCAGCTATACATATACATTTTTAAATTCAATTATTACATTTTTATTTCTAGAAATCCTCATTAGTTATTCTTTTTAATCTGCTTGCATTGTGCTTATATTTTCAAGCCTCTTTATTTCCCCAAATTTATTAATATACGATTTTATACCCTATGTCTAACATATTCAATGTTTTAATCATATGCATGGGTGATTCTGCTCTCAATTGTTTCAGCTGTCTCATGTTCATGGACCCCTCTTTCCTTTCGTAACTGGTGATTTTTGACTGGGAGATGCTCTTTTTCCTTGGGATTTATCTGTGGAAATCTTTTGAGATGTGATATGAAGGCATGCATTTCTGGAAAGGGTTTGTTTTAGTTCTGTGTGGCATCTGGGGGTACCACTAGTCCAGGACCAAGCATTTTAAATCAAAATCCTGGCTTGATGTTCACAGTGTACCAAGATAGTTTTCATTTGAGCTACAATGCTATGCAAGAGTTGCTCGTGACTGCAAATTTTCAGGAGAATTTTCTTTCCCTCTCCATTTGCTGTCATAGTTTGGAACAGACAGTTTCCTTGTAGTCTCCTGAGGAAAGGGACAGGTTTATTTCTAGTTCATCTGTGTGCTAAAGGTGCAGCATTTTAAGGTCCTGGCTTTATGGGAGGCCTCCCATTAAACTTCTCACCTTCAGCTTTGTCTTCTTTTCCTAGCTTTGTAAAACCTTGAAAACTGTGCTCAAATACTACTGGTTGGAAAAATGACCTCAAGGCAAAAGCCAGCTTCAGTATTTTTTTTTTAATCTCTGTTTTTTAAAGGTAAGAATATGTTGTATGAAATCACAGTCAAGCCTTCTAATACTGATATAAAGACAATTCAAAAGAAAAAAAAAAGCTGAAAGAAAGCTATTCTATTTTTAAAAAGCAGAAAAACCAAAAACTTGATTCAGTGCTATCAGAAAATATGCAATAGCATGAATGATAAAGGATATATAAAACATGTAGTCTCTAGATAATTTTCTCAGTAGGTCATCAAATGACCCTTAGCCTCCTCTGAAATAATCCATGAAAATATCTGTGAAAGTGTATCCAAAGAAATATTTTCATTATTTCAAATGAAATGCCATATTTACCTTCAAAAGGGGCCAAAGAGAAAGGTTTTTTTGTTTGTTTGTATGTTTGACTAGAATTGTATTTACCTTGCAAAGTAATACAGTTTGGCCTATATGAAACAAAAACTCTGAGAATTATGTATGTGTTTGATTAATATAGAGTGAATTGTTTAATACTTGGCTAATGATAAAATAATTGGGGGATAAGTCTTTTGCACTTTATATTAAGACTGGTAACCATATAGGGCTTTTGAAGATTTCTATATTACATCAATATACATGGGTGGTTGATTAAAAATGGGAGGCTGTTATAGTAAGTAAAACAGTGAATCCATCAGATGCTAAAACAGTACCCAATCATGATTATTCTACTGGAAAATTCATTCAGTTCAACTTCTTCCAAACTATTCTATTGTTATAAGTATATAAACTACTTACATTGTGAATATTTTTATTCTTCACTTTCTCTAAGCATGCTTTTTGTAAAAATGAAGTTTTATCTCTGTTCTCCTTTTCCTTCTACTTTACTTCCCATTTGTCAAAATGTCAACCCTTAATTCTAGTTGCCTTTCTTGTTCATCCTTTAAATCTTAATTTATTCCTAACTTTACTTGTCCTTTTCCTAACTACCACAGAATCCCATTATTCCAGAAAATCTATTCAAAATATTGTAATCTCCTTATGTGCTAGGGGAGTATGCATTGGCTGATTCCCAACACTTTTTAGGTTCTATCTTCAGTTGCTATTTCTCTCTGAATATCCTGTATAAAACTTTGAGATTCATAAGTCTCCTGACTGAACTGAACTTGTACTGTTAACAGAAGCCCCGTTCCTTTCTGAGATGCGTTGTAGCTGCCTCCTAGGCTAATGGAATTAAAGTCACATACAGTTGCAGGGTGAGCAAGTTACAGGAATGGAGTACTCTTTGTATATTACCATTTATACTTATTGAAATGGTACTTTTTATTCCTAATTATGGTTATTGATGAAGTCTGGCATGAGTGAACCATTGCAGAAGTCATTAGAATTAGGCTTTTTGCATAAGCAAAACACTAAGAACAACTGTAGCTGTGAAAATATTTCATAAAGCTACTTTAGAAGTGGGATCTCACTATAGCCAAGTTCTGCAAGCTAAGACTTATACACAGCTTTGCCTCTTAAGCTTCTTGTATTGTGTGATCACCACTCTGGCTTTCACAAAAAGAACAGAAGGATAAAGTCAAAACCAACATTGCACTTTCTTAAGCATTTCAGCAAAGTAAAAAAGAAACTGTGTGCAACAGAGGAATTCAAAACTAGTATATTCAATCATTAGTTGATAATAATAAATCAATGAGACACAAGCAGGGCAAGAGAGGGTAAGAATCCTTTGAACAGAGTTAATCCGTTCCTTATACTACTGAGTATGTGCTACCTAGTTTCATTAAATACATAGTTTTTCTTTCAATTTCATCAAATAAATCAGAGAAGAACAGCTAACAGGGCGAAGTACAAGTGACTTGAAAGAAAAAAGCAAGCTGTTTTAAGTATTAAGATTTGAGCAAGAAAAAAAGAAAGCAATCATTCAAATGGTGACGAATCAGTCAAACACATGTGCAAAAGAAAGCTTGCCTCCATCAGCAAAATGCACAAATTAATAATTTACCAGTAAGTGGTAAAGGCATTTATCACAGAAATGTCAATAAAATCATCTCCTCCCACCATATACATTTTCTTTACAAGGGCAAAAAAGCATTTCCTTTACATGATGTCTTAAAATCACCTCTGGCCTAGAATAATGGTTATTTCAAGGCCAAAGGCAAAGACAAGACTCACTGGTAATAAAGAGAGCCACTAAAGTAAGTTATATCCTAGACATTCTTTTCATAATTTTTTTTACAGATATCAACAGATGATTCAGAGATGGATGGGACTTATCTCTAAACTTTCCCATTTTACCTAAGAAGCAAGTAGTTTGCTTCTTTTATCATTCACACTTCTACATTTATTAAAAAGGGAGAGGGGACTTCCTGGTGGTGCAGTGGTTAAGAATCCTCCTGCCAATGCAGGGAACATGGGATCGAGCCCTGGTCCAGGAAGATCCCACATGCCGTGGAGCAACTAAGCCCATGTGCCACAACTACTGAGCCTGTGCTCTAGAGCCCATGAGCCACAACTACTGAGCCCACGTGCCACAACTACTGAAGCCCACATGCTTAGAGCCCATGCTTTGCAACAAGAGAAGCCACAGCACTGAGGAGCCTACGTACTGCAATGAAGAGTAGCCCCCACTCACCACAACTAGAGAAAGCCCGCACACAGCAATGAAGACCCAACACAGCCAAAAATAAATGAATAAAATAAATTTATAAATAAATAAATAAATAAAAAGGGAGAAATTGGGCTTCCCTGGTGGCTCAGTGGTTAAGAATCCACCTGCCAATGCAGGGGACATGGGTTCGAGCCCTGGTCCGGGAAGATCCCACATGCCGCGGAGCAACTAAGCCCATGTGCCACAACTACTGAGCCCACGTACCACAACTACTGAAGCCTGTGCACCTAGAGCCTGCGCTCTGCAACAAGAGAAGCCACCGCAATGAGAAGGCCGGCACCGCAATGAAGAGTACCTCAGCTCGCTGCAACTAGAGAAAGCCTGCACGCAACAACGAAGACCCAGCACAGTCAAAATAGATAAATAAAATAAATTTTAAAAAAATTTTTTAAAAGAAGGGAGAAATTGAATGATACAAACATAAACATATGCATGCAAAATTAATTTCTAATAAATTATGTATTTTATATTACATTATTTGACTATGATATACTATGGAGGCAAGATTCAGGAGAAACTTTTTTAGTAGTCCTACAATTTAGTTTGCTAATTTGGGAGCAGATTTTTAATTTTATCTTTAAAGAATATCAAAGAATGCAGATTTTATCACTGTCAGTGGTTTATATTGAAATGTTTAATTTGTTTTATGTCAAGAAGTTTTTTCTTAGATGAACTGAAATTTCTCCTTAAAATTTAAGGCCATTTATCTTACTCTGACCTTGACGTTGACAGAGAAGTGGTGAACAGTGTTCCTATAATGACCATTTATATATTAGAGCCAATAATTAAGTCATCTCTGAGCCCTCTACATTCCAGAGTAGACATTTGTAAGTTCTTTAGCTTTTTCTGATAGGATTTACCTCCAATTGTTTCTAAATCAATCTCTCTCTCTCTCCATTTCTCTCTCTGGCTCTCTCTTCTTTGCTTACTTTTCCTCAATCTCTTAAGCTTGTTCACATTTTCCTTATGAGATGATCATAACCATTGATTATTATTTCCCAGACTTTATAACCTTTATTTTTTATTTGCATGCCAGTATAGTACTTATTTAAAAACACTGCACTTTTTCGTTCAGGGAAAATCTCTAACTTTAGTATATGTCAAAAGACTGTAACCCAAATCATATTTCCTATTGAAACAGTGGCATAATAGGCAATTAGTTAAAGAAAGTATCCTGGTAGAGTGAAAAGAGCATGAGTTAGAAACAGAGAGGTGAGAATCCTACCTCTGACACCTAGAAGCCTGAGAACAGCATTAACTCCCTGGATTTCTGTTTACTCTTTTTTTTTTTCCCCCCCGCATATAATATTTTATTTGATCTCCCCAGTGGAATCTTTTTTGTTTGATTGTTTGTTTTTTAACACCTTTATTAGAGTATAATTGCTTTACAATGGTGTGTTAGTTTCTGCTTTATAACAAAGTGAATCAGCTATACATATACATATATCCCCGTATCTCCTCCCTCTTGCGTCTCCCTTCCATCCTCCCTATCCCACCCCTCCAGGTGGTCACGAAGCACCGAGCTGATCTCCCTGTGCTATGTGGCTGCTTTCCACTAGCTATCTATTTTACATTTGGTAGTGTATGTATATCGATGCTACTCTCTCATTTCGTCCTAGCTTACCCTTCCCCCACCGTGTCCTCAAGTCCATTCTCTACATCTGCGTCTTTATTCCAGTCCTGCCCCTAGGTTCTTCAGAATCATTTTTTGTCCTTTATATTGCATATACATGTGTTAGCATACGGTATTTGTTTTTCTCTTTCTGACTTATTTCACTCTGTATGACAGACTCTAGGTCCATCCACCTCACTACAAATAACTCAATTTTGTTTCTTTTTATGGCTGAGTAATATTCCATCGTATATATGTGCCACATCTTCTTTATCCATTCATCTGTCGATGGACATTTAGGTTGCTTCCATGTCCTGGCTATTGTAAATAGAGCTGCAATGAACATTTTGGTACATGACTCTTTTTTAATTATGGTTTTCTCAGGGTATATGTCCAGTAGTGGGATTGCTGGGTCGTATGGTAGTTCTATTTTTAGTTTTTTAAGGAACCTCCAAACTGTTCTCCATAGTGGCTGTATCAATTTACATTCCCACCAACAGTGCAAGAGGGTTCCCTTTTCTCCACACCCTCTCCAGCATTTATTCTTTGTAGATTTTTTGATGATGGCCATTCTGACTGGTGTGAGGTGATACCTCATTGTAGTTTTGATTTGCAGTTCTCTAATGATTAGTGATGTTGAGCATCCTTTCATGTGTTTGTTGGCAATCTGTATATCTTCTTTGGAGAAATGTCTATTTAGGTCTTCTGCCCATTTTTAGATTGGGTTGTTAGTTTTTTTTGATATTGAGCTGCAATGAGCTGCTTGTAAATTTTGGAGAGTAATCCTTTGTCAGTTGCTTTGTTTGCAAATATTTTCTCCCATTCTGAGGGTTGTTTTTTCGTCTTGTTTATGGTTTCCTTTGCTGTGAAAAGCTTTTAAATTTCGGTCCCATTTGTATATTTTTGTTTTTATTTCCATTTCTCTAGGAGGTGGGTCAAAAAGATCTTGCTGTGACTTATGTCATAGCGTGTTCTGCCTATGTTTTCCTCCAAGAGTTTTACAGTGTCTGGCCTTACATTTAGGTCTTTAATCCATTTTGAGTTTATTTTTGTGTATGGTGTTAGGGAGTGTTCTAATTTCATTCTTTTACATGTAGCTGTCCAGTTTTCCCAGCACCACTTATTGAATATTGACGAGGCTGTCTTTTCTCCATTGTATATTCTTGCCTCCTTTATCAAAAATAAGGCGACCATATGTGCATGGGTTTATCTCTGGGCTTTCTATCCTGTTCCATTGATCTGTATTTCTGTTTTTGTGCCAATACCATACTGTCTTGATTACTGTAGTTTTGTAGTATAGTCTGAAGTCCAGGAGCCTGATTCCTCCCACTTTGTTTTTCTTTCTCAAGATTGCTTTGGCTATTCTGGGTCTTTTGTGTTTCCATACAAATTGTGAAATTTCTTGTTCTGTGAAAAATGCCATTGGTAAGTTTGATAGGGATTGCATTGAATCTGTAGATTGCTTTGGGTAGTATAGTCATTTTCACAATGTTGATTCTTCCAATCCAAGAACATCTATTTATTCTTATGTAAATTGAAGACAATAATATCTACCTTACAAGGATAGGAAATTTAATGAGATAATTATGTGGATGTCCAGTGGCAAAATAAAATCTCAAAGAACGATTGATACTATTTTTCCTACTACTAGTATTATTGCCATTATACACCTGACCAAAAGCCTATTGCCCAACTGTTTTACAGAAATGACCACAAGAGCTAGTTTAGCAATATATATCATGGGAATACATGTATATGTATAGCTGATTCACTTTGTTATAAGGCAGAAACTAACATACCATTGTAAAGCAATTGTACACCAATAAAGATGTTAAAATACAAAAACAATATATATCATATACCAGAACCTGTAAAGTATGTACAAATGTGTCAAAGAGGACAAAACAGTAACGTTACATTCATTTGAGAGCCTGTATGTAGTAGACTGTGAATTGAGAAAGCAAAGGCTACAAAGGACATGTTTAGAAGAGTAAGAGCTGGGAAGATTTGCAGAACAGGAGGCTGACTGTGCCTGAGGCAGGAAAGTGTAGAGACAGCAGGAGAAGAGTTGAGCTGACAGGAAAGGGTCCCAGGTGGTCCAGGGCTGTGGGGTCAGGCCACATGTGACAGAACCCATTAGAAAGCAGAGTGAATGGGCAACAAATTCTTCCTCCCCCACCCCCTCCAGAATTCATATGGCGTTACATCTGAAACTCTTTAATCCTATTTCAAGTGCCAAGTCTTTTTCCTAATTCCTATAAACAGATGGTATCTTTCCCTCTGAAACACCACAGTGTTTTGCTTATATTGCTTTTCTGACATTTACTTTAATTTAACTCAACAAATACTTATTAAGTGCCTACTATATGCAGGCAGCATAATGAGTACTGGAAAACAGTGAAAATCACAAACACAGATCCCTCCCTTTGTGAAGCTCACACTCAATGGGGGAAAGTGGGAAGCCAGATCATATAATAAACATAATAATGAATAAACTGTATTACACATTTGAAGGTGATCAAACGGTATGTGGATCAGAATAAGAAAAATGGATGAAGAAAGGAGTGAGGGTGTCAGCTGACATTTTAAATGCCTCTTTGAGAAGGTGACATTTAAATAAAGTTTTCAAGGAGAACAAGTTAGAACTATGATGATATCCAGAATAACATCATTCCCAGATCAAAGGCCCTAGGGTGGGAGGGAGTTTAGTTGGATTTCAGGAAAAGCAGAAGAGTTGGTGGAGCACGATTACCATGAGTGAATGGATACTAATAAGAAGAGGTAAAGTCAGAGGGATAAGAGAATAAGGGTCAGGGGTCTATGGAGGACTTGGGAAGAATAGGGTGAGTGGAGATCAGGTAGGGCCTCATGGGTCACTATAAAGACTTTATCTTTTATTCTAATTTTGGTGGGGAATCATTGTAGGGTTTCTAGCAAAGAAGTGGCACTCTCTGGTTTAGGTTTTAAAAATGATCACTTTGAGTGCTTGGTTAAAAATATACTGTAGGGTTGCAGGACTAGAAGCAGAGAGAGCTTTTAAGAAACTACTGTGGCACTATGGTGGTGATTCCGACCAGTATAGCAACAGTAATGGTGGGGAGGAGTCAAATTCCGGAAATATTTTACAGCAGACACCATAAGATTTCCTGATGAATAGGATGAGAAAAAGAGAGACTCAAATGTGGCCTGAGAACTTAGAGTTGCCATCCACTGAGACGGCTCATATCGTATTTTGCCTTGAAATATATTTATTTATGAAAAGTTTTATATATAAGAGCCCAGTATTTAGAATTACACAGATCTGACTTCATATCCTGCTTGTTCACTTGTTAGATGTTTGCCCCTGTGGAAATCACTGAACTTCTTAAGTCTTAGTTTCCTCATCAGTAGAATGGGTTAAAAATGCCAAATCCCAAGTTTTCTGTATGGAGTAAATGGGATAATACATGCAAAGCATTTCACAAAATGCCTCGTACATAATAAATGCTTGTTAAATGAAAGATGTGCTTTACTGTGACTCTTAGTATAATTACTGTTTTCATTTCATATGTTTTATGGGTTATATTCTTGAAAGAAGACACCGTCCTATTATTATTATTATTATTATTTATTTATTTATTTTTTCTACAGAGTAACACTGTCCTGTATCTAGAGTTAGTATGGGCTCTCTCGCTGTACTAACTGTGGCTTGGCTGACACCACACTGTGGGTGGGGAACCTGGTATCAGAAGGGACAAAAGATGCAAATGGCGGATTGGCCCTTTCATATTCACTTCTAAAGATAATAGAAATCATACATATTTTCCTCTTTAGCCATAAAAGAATTTTAAATTAAGTCTGGAATACGTTGGTAGAGTAATAACAAAAGTTGAATTTCCACTCCCCCACTTTTTTTATTTGTATTCGCTATGACCCTTTGTGGGTTTTTCTCTGCTTGCCAATTCTTTCCTTTTACTCTATGTAATTTCATTTGGTCTCTAAAGTATATCAAACTTGTTATAAGAACTGCTGAAAAGTGTTCTTGTTTTTAAAGGATCCTCTTTAAATTTGCTTAAGTCATTTTGAAATCTGTTCCTCTCCCCCAAGCTTGTAGCAATCCTCTCCAACTTGGTACCACATGTAAATTTAATGAGCATTCGCTCACTTTCATCATCCAGGTCACTGGGTCATTGATTCTTATTTCCCTTTGTGCTTTTAGAGTAAAGAGACTCTCTCAATCCAGCTCTTCCAGTCTACCTATCTATGGACAGTATTTTCCTGTTTCCATTGCACTTTTACGATAAAAGCATCCTCATTTTCAACCTACTATTAAAATGGAAATTTTGTTTTTTCCCAGGATGTAACTCTAGCTCTCTCTCTCTCTTTTTTAAAAAACTAGTTCTCATTTTTTTCTCTTCCCATTCTAAAAATATATATGTAATTTTAGGAGTTGGTTTTTTTTATTTTTTTATTTTTTTATTTTTTTATTGATTAATTGATTGATTGATTGATTGCTATGTTGGGTCTTCGTTTCTGTGCTAGGGCTTTCTCTAGTTGTGGCAAGCGGGGGCCACTCTTCATCACGGTGCGCGGGCCTCTCACCATCGTGGCCTCTCCTGCTGCGGAGCACAGGCTCCAGACACGCAGGCTCAGCAATTGTGGCTCACGGGCCCAGCCGCTCCGCGGCATGTGGGATCTTCCCAGACCAGGGCTCGAACCCGTGTCCCCTGCATTAGCAGGCAGATTCCCAACCACTGCGCCACCAGGGAAGCCCAGGAGTTGGTTTTTTTTTTTTCTTTTAATACTGGCCTTGAGACGGTCCATATTGAACATCACTCACTATTTCTTCAAAAGCACTTGGTTCTTAAATTCAAATCCACAGAAATTAGTATCTGGTTTGTTGGTTCCTAACCTATATTTCTTTATAATCTTCTCTACCCCTATAATACAGTTCTATATAAAAAGTTGTTTAAAGTGTAATAAAATTACTATGCAGGAAAAATTACAAAAAACAGAAGTGGGAATAATTAGAATAATTATTAAGGGAATAATTACAAGAGATGATAAGCAAGCAAAGCACTGATGCAATCAGAGGTTGACTGTTGGCAGAGGTTAATGTAGCCTACTAACAGGGATCTTCAGGGAGGAGAGCACAGAAGAGCAGTGGCAAGAAGTGACAATCAAAAGAAAAAAAATGGGCTACATGCTACAACTCTAGTTGCTACAATCTTTTCTGAAATGTCCAGATCTATCATATTACTTCCATCTCTACCACACCTACAGGAATGTTCCTTCTAGAATACAAATTTATTTATACAATGTTATTCCTTTGCTTGAAACGCTCCATTGGTTCCTCTTCATCTGCTGGATAAAGTTCAGACTTCTTAGTGTTGCATAACAGGTCCTCCAAGTTCTTACCTTTATCCAGCCATCATATTCTTTGGGAAACCCTACTTCAAGTGATCCCATTGGACCTGTCAATTGTATGACCTATCTTTCCCACCAGAGGATGAGCTTATGACCCATGCTAGCCATTCAGAATGTCCATAGGGACTGTCCATCCCATGGACATAGGGATTGGCCAATGGCGCTCTATTACTTAATCAGAACAAATCATAGCTTTGGGGAGAAACGAATTCTGTCGTGAGGGAGGCAGTTTACTCTTTCCCCAAGCTCATTAGGATCACAAGCTTGAGGACTCTATCCACCTAAACTTCTTTTAGGCCACCTATCTAAGAATCATCTAGAAATTAAGTCAGAGACAAAGAGCCAAGAAATCAATGGGAGGCAGATTTCTGATGACATTGTTAAAATGCATGGATCCAACCATTCCTAAACATAACAACGCTTCAGACTTACCAGTTTTTCAGTCAACAAATTCTTTTTTAATGTTTAAGATAGTTTGAGTTAAGTTTCTACATTTAAAATGGAAACATTTCTGTTAATACTCAAATGCGACTACACTGACTTATTTATATGCTATTCCTCCTTTGTGTCTTATTACTGTTATATCCTAAGCACTCAGCACACAGTGCCTGGAACATAAGTTGGGGCTTACAAATGATTTTGGAATGAATGTTCCAGCCAAGTTTATTGATCAAATATGACAGTGTTTAAGAACGTTGGCTCTGGAACCTGATTCCCTGGGAAACATATCCTTGGATTGACCATGATTCAATATCTTCATCTTTAAAATGAGGATAATGAAATAAAAACCCCTAAAGGGGATTATGAGAATTAAGTGAGTTAATGAATGTATAGAGTTTAACACAGTGCCTAGCACAGAGTAAGCATTCAATAAATGTTAGCAGTTGATATTATGGCTGTACAATTATCTATATTACCTGTCATACACATCCCAGAATGACACAGTTGATCCATTCCATCCACAGAGTTAAATTGGTTATTGTATATTACCCACATACTAATTGCTGACAGAAAGAGTCTGAGAGAAGCCGAATTGGAGAAGTAGTCTAAAACTCTAAATATACATCAAGGCCTGATATAGAGATTATCAAACTGAAGCCCCTGAGATTATAGCCAAATTGTTCTGAGCTTTGTTTTTCCACATTCGCACTGAAGATTATTTTTCAGACATGCCAGCAGGTACCTGGGCCACTGTTTTTCACCACATTTTTAGAAGTTTGATTTGACACCATGTAGGTGAATCCAAACAATGAGGGCTCATCAAGAAAGCATAATGAACAAGTAGACGGAAAATCAATAAGGATAAAGAAGACTTGAACAATTCTATCAACCAACTTGACCTAATTGGCATTTATAAAACACTCCAGCCAACAGTGGAATACACATTCTTTTGACGTGCATACAGTACATTTATCAACAGAGACCAAATTCTGGGCCATGAAATAAGCCTCAGTAACTCTAAGAAGATTCAAGTCATACAGAATATACTTCCCTGACCACAATAAAACTAAATAAGAAACGAATAACAGAAAAATTTCTGGAAAATCTTCTAATATTTGTAAACTAAATAACATACTTTTTATAACCCATGGAACAATTAATAAATCAAATGGGAAAATAGTATCTTAAGGTGAATGAAAATGAAACTTCTATATCTCAAAATCTAGAGCATGCCCTAAGCAGTACACTTAGGAGGAAACTGATAGAATAAACACCTGAATTAGAACACCTGAATTAGATGAAAGGTCTCCAATTAATGACCTCAGTTTGCACCTTAAGAAACTAGGAAAAAAGAACAATTTAAATCCAAAGCATATAAAGGAAGGAAATAATAATGATTAGAGAGGAAATCTATGCAATAGAAAGTAAGAGCAGAAATCAATTAAACCAAAAGCTGAATTTTTGAGAATAAAATGTAAAAGCTTCTAGCTAGACTAATCAGGAGAAAAGGGATAGACAAAAATTAACAATATCTGGAATAAAAGAGGGGACATTATTAGAGATTATGTGATTACTAAAAGGATAATAAAAGAATATAACATGTACGATGAGCCAAATCCTTGATAAGATATAAACTATGAAAGCTCACGCAAGAAGACATAAATAACCTGAATAACTCACTATACATTAATGAACTTAAATTATTAAATATCTTCCCATGAAGGAAATTCTAGGCCCAGGTTGCTGTACTGGTAAATTCCATCAGATATTTAACAAAGAAAGAATATAAATTCTACATAAATTATCCTATAAAGTGGAAAAGGAGGTAATAGTTTCCATTCTGTGAGGCTAGCATTATAGTGAGAACAAAACCAAAGACATTACAAAAACAGAACACTATAAGACCAATACTCCTCATGAACATAGACACAAAGTTTCTAAACATTTCTTTAGCAAACTTAATCCAACAATGTATATAAAAACACATAAAAATGGATAAAGATGTGACACATATATACAATGGAAGATTACTCAGCCATAAAACGAAATGAAATTCAGTTATTTGTAGTGAGGTGGATGGACCTAGAGACTGTCATACAGAGTGAAGTAAGTCAGAAAGAGAAAAACAAATACCGTATGCTAACACATGTATATGGAATCTAAAAAAAAAAAAAAAAAAAGTGGTTCTGAAGAACCTAGGGGCAGGACAGGAATAAAGACGCAAATGTAGAGAATGGACTTGAGGACACGGGTGGGGGGGGAGGGTAAGCTGGGATGAAGTGAGAGAGTGGCATTGACATATATACACTACCAAATGTAAAACTGATAGCTAATGGAAGCAGCTGCAGAGCACAGGGAGATCAGCTCGGTGCTTTGTGTCCACCAGAGGGGTGGGATAGGGAGGGTGGAGAGAGACACAAGAGAGAGGAGATATGGGGATATATGTATATGTATAGCTGATTCACTTTGTTATACAGCAGAAACTGACACACCATTGTAAAGCAATTATACTCCAATAAAGATGTTAAAAAAATAAATAAATAAAATAAAATGCATTGCAAAAAATATATATATATTATGACCAAATGGTATTTGTCCCAGGGATGTAAAGAAAGCCTAAAATTGAAAAATCTATCAATATAATTCACCATATTAACAAACTAAAATAACAAAAACAAAAATATGATCATCTTGATAGATGGGGAAAAGTATTTGATAGAATCAGCATCCATTTTGGATTAAAACGCTCACCAATGCAGAAGTAGAATGTAACATTTTCAACCTGATAAAGAGTATTTATAAAAATTTAAAGGCAATATCATATCTAATGGTGAAAGACTGAATGTATTGCTCCTAAAATCCAGAACAATACATGGATGTCTGCTCTCACTTCTATTTAACATTGCACAAGATAAGTATACAAAAATAAATTGTATTTCTATATAGAACAACAAAAAGTCATAAATGGGAATTAGAATACCATGTAAAATAGCCTAAAAATGTGAAATACTTAGAGATAAATCTGAAAATAGATATGAAAGATTTATTCATTGAAAAGTACATTGCTGGGCTTCCCTGGTGGCGCAGTGGTTGAGAATCTGCCTGCCAATGCAGGGGACACGGGTTCGAGCCCTGGTCTGAGAAGATCCCACATGCCGTGGAGCAACTAGGCCCGTGAGCCACAATTACTGAGCCTGCGCGTCTGGAGCCTGTGCTCCACAACAAGAGAGGCCGCGATAATGAGAGGCCCGCGGACCGCGATGAAGAGTGGCCCCCACTTGCTGCAACTAGAGAAAGCCCTTGCACAGAAACGAAGACCCAACACACCCATAAATAATAAAAAAATAAATTAAAAAAAAAAAGTAGAGGAATTTAAACAAAAACTCCTAAAGAAACTCAACATTAAAAAAAAAAAAAGTACATTGCTGAGAGAAAATGAAGAGGCCCTAAATTAATGGAACAGTATACAGTATTCATGGGTCACTCAGTATTGCTAAGGTGTCAATGCTCCCAAATTATTTTACAAATGTAATGCAATCCGTGCAATTACAACAGAATTTTATAGAAAGTGAAAAACTCATTCTAAAATTCATATAGAAATTCAAGAGATCAAGAATAACCAAAAGACTTTAAAAAAAAGAACAAAGTTGGAGGACTAACAACCTTATTTCACAGCTTATTAAAAGCTACAGTAATCAAGATTGTATGGTATTGGTGCCAAGATAAATAAATATATCAATAGAATAAATAAACAGTCCAGAAATAGACCCACACATAGTTCACTGATTTCAACAAATGTGCAAAGGCAATTCAACAGGGTAAATAACAGACATTTCAAGAAATGGTTCTTGAAAAATTGGATACCCATGTGCAAAAAGAAGAAAAACATTCAATTCAAACTTCACACCATATACAAAAATTAATTCAAAATCGAATATAGATCTAAATATAAACCTAAAACTATAAAACTTCTAGAAGAAAAAACAAAAGAATAACCTTCATGGCCTTAAATTAACCAAAGATTTCTTAACTCTGACACCAATAGAACTATCAATTTAAAAAAATATGATAAAACATACTTAATCAAAATTAAAATAGTTTGCTTTTAGAAAGATACTGCTATGAAAATAAAGAGTAGGTCATAAATTGGGAAAAACATTATTTGCATATCATATATATGATAACCTGCATTCAAAGTATATAAAGAATCCTCAAAACTCAATAATAAGAAAACAACCCAATCTAAAAAAAACGGGCAATGGATTTGAATTGACCCTTCACCAAGGAAGATATATAAGGGAGAATATACAAATGAAAGAATGGTCAATATTATTAGTCATTAGGGGAATGTAAATTACAATCACAATGAGATACCATTACAGTATCTAAAATTAAACAAATTGATTATACCTAGTTTGTGTTGGTGAAGATGTGGAAAAAGAACTCTGGCACACTTTCAATGAGAATGTACCATGGTACAATGGTTCAACTACTTTGGAAAACAGTTCAGCAGTGTCATAAAACATTAAACATATCTATCATCATCTAGACATTCCAGTTCTAGGTATTTACCCAAGAGAAATAAAGGCAGATACACATACAAAGACCTGTACAAAAATATTCACAGTAGCTTTATTTGTAACAGCCCAAAACTGGAAAAAAACAAATATCCAGGTGAAAGAACAAATTATATTATATCCATATATTCTACAACATGAATTGTACCTCAAAATCATGATGTTGAGTGAAAGAAGGCAGACAAAAAAGAGTGCATACTGTATAATTCCATTTACATAAAACTCTAGAAAATGAAAATTAATCTACAGTGAGAAGTTGATCAATGGGGGAGTGAGGAGGGATGGGAGGAGGTATTACAAAGAGGCATGAGGAAACTTTTGATGAATATGTTCATTAACTTGATTGTGGCGATGTTTTCACTGGGTACACATATGTCAGAACATATTAAATTGTACCCTTTAAGCATGTACAGTTTATTGTATTTTAATTATTACTCAATATAGTTGTTAAAAAGAAAATTTTCTCTTGATAAGTCTTCATTAAAAATGTGTAGATCCTATCATCAGTTGAAAACTCAGTAAGGACAGTATTTCCAGTGGTACTTAAGAATAATGATACATGGCTAGAATGAAGACAAGCCCACAGCTAACATCATACTCAATTGTGAAAAGCTAAGCCTTTCCTCTAAGATCAGGAATAAGACAAGGATGCCCACTCTTGCCATTTCTATTCAACATGGTACTGAAAGTCCTAGTCACAGCAACTAAGCAAGAAAAAAGTAAATAAATAAAAGACCTTCAATCAGAAAGGAAGAAGTAGAATTATCTCTGTTTATAGATGACACGGCCTTATATATAGAAAACCCTAAAGACTTCACCAAAAAACTGTTACAACTAATAAATTAATTCAGTAAAGTTACAGGATGCAAAATTAACATACAGAAATCATTTGTCTTCCTATACACTGACAATGAACTATCTGAAAGAGAAATTAAGAAAGCATTCCCATTTACAATAGCATCAAAAGCAATAAAATACTTACAAATAAATTTAACCAAGTAGGTGAAAGACATACACTGAAAACCATGAAACACTGGTGAGATTGAGGAAGATACAAATAAATGGAAAGATATCCCATGATCTTGGATTGGAAAAATTGATGCTGTGAAATTCTCCATACTACCGAAAAATGATCTAGAGAGTCCATGTAATCCCTATGAAAAGTCCAATGGCATTTTTCACAGAAATAGATAAAAATGATCCTAAAATTTGTATGGAGCTCCAACCTATGGAGCCACAAAAGACCCCAAATAGCCAAAGTTATCCTGAGAAAGAAAGAACAAAACTGGAGGCATCACAATTCCTGATTTCAAGCTATATTACAAAGCTGCAGTAATCAAAACATTATGGTACTGGCACCAGGTACATGGAACCAGTGGAACAGAACAAAGATTCCATATATAAATCAACACATATGTGGTCAACTGATTTTTGACAAGAGCACCAGGAACACACAGTGGAGAAAGGTTAGTCTCTTCGATAAACAGTGTTGGTAAAACTGGATATCCACATGCAAAAGAATGAAACCAGACTCCTATCTTACACCACTCACAAAAATGAACTTGAAATGGACCAAAGACTTAAATGTAAGATGTGAAACCATAAAACTCCTAGAAGAAAATATAGGGGAAAAGATCCTTGACATTGGTCTTAGAAATGATTTATTGGATAAGAGATCAAAAGCACAGGCAACAAAAGTTAAAATAAACAAATTGGACTACATCAAACTAAAGAGCTTTGGCACAGCAAAGCAAACAATCAATAAATTGAAAAGGCAACGTGAAGAATGAGAGAAAGCATTAGCAAACATATAGCTGATAAGGGGTTAATATCCAAAATATATAAAGAACTCATACAACTCAATTGCAAAATAATAATAATAATAATCCAATTAAAAAATAGGCAAAGGACCTGAATAGACATTTTTCCAACATACATACAAATGGCCGATAGCTATATGGAAAGATGCTCTACATCACTAATCATCAGGGAAATGCATATCAAAACCACAATGAGATATATCACTTCATACCTATTGTGATGGCTATTATCAAAAAGGCAAGAGATAACAAATGTTGGTGAGGATGTGAAGAAAAGAGAACACTTACGCAGTGTCAGTAGGAATGTAAATTGGTACAGCCATTACAGAAAACAGTATGGAGGTTCCTCGAGATATTAAAAATAGAACTACCATATGATCTCGCAATCCCAATCCTAAATATCCAAAGGAATTTAAACCAGTATCTAAAGGAGATATCTGCACACCCATGTTCCTTTCAGCATTTCTTCACAATAACCAAGGTATAAAAACAATCTAAATGCCTTTCAACAGATGAATGGATTAAGAAAATGTGATATATATAATTGAATATTATTCAGCCATAAAAGGAAGGAAGTCCTACCATTTGTGACAACATGGATTCACCTGGAGGTCACTATGCTCAGTAAAATAAGCCAGAGAAAGATAAATACTGTATGGTATCACTTATATGCAAAATCTAAAAAAAAAAAAAAAAAAAAAAAGCCAATTTCATAGAAACAGAGAATAGAGTAGTGATTACCAAGGGCTAGGGGAAGGGGGAAATGAGGTGATATAGGTCAAAGGGTACAAATTTTCACTTATAAGAAGAATAAATTCTAATGCTCTAATGTATAGCATGGTGACTACAGTCAATAATACAGTACTGCATACTTCAAAGTTGCAGAGTAGATCTCAGGCATTCTCACTCCCCACCTCCAAAAAGAGTTAACTAGATGAGGTGACAGATGTGTTAATTATCTTGATCTTGGTAATCATTCTACAATGTATATGTGTATCAAATCACCACATTGTACACTTTAAATATATACAATTATATTTGTCAGTTATTCCTCAAAAAATTAAAAAATAAAGGTACATGGCTAGAGACAAATAAGCCAGTGTCCTTTATGATGATGACCCTGAGCGTCACGGCACAGTTTGCTCATGAATCACATTTGTAAACTGGTAAGCCTTTGCACCAAAATGTAGAGAGGGTAAAATAATAATCATTGTAACTTCCTTCTTTCCTACTGTTTTAATTCTTAACCTTCTTGAATGAATTAAAAATTACCCAAATATATGAAATCTGGAATAAATGTTAACTTACCTGTAAAAGCACATCTATAACATATTTAATCAAAGTAATATTTTCCTGATATTATTCATGCAGAAATAATACTGGTATTTACAAATAGTCTTTTAGAATTGGTGGTTAGGTGGGAAATAACCACAGACATGTCTCCAAATGCATCTCAAGCTAACTTAATAAATTACTTTCTGCATTATATTTTAAGAATCAATACAGTTGAGTGAACCAGATGTGCATCCAGCAAAATCTAGCCAAAAAATATCATATATATTGGACTTCCCTGGTGGCGCAGTGGTTGAGAGTCTGCCTGCCAATGCAGGGGACACGGGTTCGAGCCCTGGTCTGGGAAGATCCCACATGCCGCGGAGCAACAAAGCCCGTGATCCACAATTACTGAGCCTGCGCGTCTGGAGCCTGTGCTCCGCAACAAGAGAGGCCGCGATAGTGAGAGGCCCGCGCACCGCGATGAAGAGTGGCCCCCGCTTGCTGCAACTAGAGAAAGCCCTCGTACAGAAACGAAGACCCAACACAGCCAAAAATAAATAAATAAATAAATTAATTAAAAAAAAAATCATATATAAAAGTGAATATGTACTTTAAATATTTATTTAACATTTAAAATAAATATATTAACACTACCTACTTTAAATATGGTACTACACTTCCACTTATCTTTATAAAACATCAAAAATTATCCTTTTTGAGCCAATGCAATGATCAGTGACTTGAAAAGATTTTCTAACACAATTTGCATCTTTACATATTATAGCATACAATGTTAACTAATAGCATACAATATTAACTAATAACCATTGAGATAGTCATTTCCTGGGTGCAAAACCAAACAACCAAATTACTGCACCAAAAAATTCTGATGAATCATTTGATCTCTAGTTATAAAGAGGAATATCTTGTTTTTCAGAAAGAATATTAGCAACTTGTTTTTAAGCTTAAAACGTTATTAAATCAATAGAGTATTTATATAGAAATTCTAATAAATGCAATTCAATCTGCACCAAAGACAAAGTAGATTTTAACACTATTTTAACAATTATTAAGTGGCTGCTAAGTGTTATACACTGAGATGTACATGCTCATGTTAAAATTAGAACAACAAAGGGACAGATATAAGGAAAAATCCTAATCCAAGTAACAATGGAAAAAAATTCATAATATACCTTATTGCTACAGATGTCTAGTCATCGGTCCAAAATCTTTGCCATTCAAAGTCCAGTCTTTAAGATTTCATTTATTATGCTTATTATCCAGGAAACATGCTTAATTCCCCAAATCTCCCTTAAATAATGTTTATAAAATACATATGTCAGGTCACTGCCTATACCCATTTGCAGCAGCCAAACAAAATAAGTATTTAAGGGACATTGGTGGGAAATAATTTGTCACTATATAGGTCAGCTCTCTTATTAATAATAATAAAAACTGACATAACACCATTTGTATAGCAATTTCATATCAAGACTCCAAAGATTTATTCATTAATACTTCCAATATTTCTAGGCATTATTTGGCAAACATTCATCTCCATCTTACTGATTTATAAAGCAAAACCCTAACTCATAAAATGACATGAACCTAGTGACTCTATGTTTTCTAACTCACAGCCCATTTCTATTTGCCAGGGAGAAGAGAAAGATATTATACATCTAGCATGAAATAGTTTGGCTACCCCAGGATAGTGAAATATCCAATTGGCACTTGGGTCTTATCTATTCCCACCTTTTTATATGCGATCCAGTCAAACACCCTGTCAATATCTGTTGCCCGTAGCACTTCCTGTGATACTGGATGGGAACTGGCCAAGCCGTCAAGCAGCATCACTTCATGTAGAACATCTGTCAGAAACCTCTGTTTTTCCTGCAATATAGTAGATGGAACAACATCATAGGTGATTCCTGGTTATGACGGAATATGTGTGACAATATGAACAGAATGTGTGTTACTTAATTGATGATGGTCATCAACCTACATGGTGAGACTTAACTCTAAAGAGAAACCGCTAAATAAAATGCTCCTTAAGTCACTCTAAAATAACAGTGGTTGACTTGAGCACAACATGAAACAAAATCAATGGGTTACAATGGGCCCTAAATAGATAGAAACAATGGACTCTATGTTTTAACAGTGGTTAAAACAAATTTGGAGCGTGGGCACATAAATGAAACTGACTGAGCTTGTTTATGTGTTCTGCAGGGTCAAAACTAAAATTCCAGTCCCAAATAACCTTTTTATAGTTAATCCAATATAAGAATAATAACTAAGTTTCAGAGTTCCATTGCTATTTCTTATTTCTAGTCCATTTAAACAACACATTCCCTCTCTTTCTGTTCCTCCCTCCTTTCTTTCCCTCTCTCTTTCTCACTTATCCTCTCTCTAATACACACACACACACATACACACACTTATTTTCTAAAAGAATTTCAGGAGACCACCACAAATAATAAAAGGCATTACTGACATCAAACTATAATATCTGTGTATGTGGATGTGATACGTGAATTCAGAAAGTGGAGAGCAATAGGTAGCAACAATCCATTTTGTGAAAGCAAACAAAATCGTGAGACTTCTGTGCATTGTTGAGACATTAGTATTCGCTTTAATAAAAGCTGACTTGTAATGTTAGTAATAAACTGTAAAGAAAAACGTACTTCTCTGTTGTTTTTGCTTTAAGAAGCCTGCTTTAAAGAAACAGCTTAGGTTCTGTTAATAAAAATGCTGGCAGCTATTAGTCCTCCTAGTCTCCTGCCTTCACTGAGGGAGAAGGAGAGGAAAAAGAAGTTGCAAGAGATATCAAGGGCTAAATAGCCCTTAGATAGTTGGGACCTGAGAGGTATCATTATAGAGATAAGACTGCAACACTTTAATTGCTCTAGCTAATTCTTAACTCATTCCTGGAGCCTCCAAATTTTGGGCCAGCAGATAAACTGCACTTTATTTCTGAGTGAGTTGTAATTTCAAGCTGAGAGTACACCAATCCTGGACTTTAAAAATTGGAAAGAGAATAAATATACTAAGAAAAGAATAGTTAACTAGGCACATACGTTTGTGTTAATTTAAATCTGGCTTTAAAGAAACATTTTTGTTCATCATCCCTTGCTCAATAATGTAGTATGTTTAATCAATAATTTAACTGGCCATCCAACTATATACTGTAAGGTTTATTTTCTACTAGCTTATTTTTATAGTCTGTGGACTATATATCTAATTTCTTTGGTCCTCTTTTTTCGGTCTACGAATTTCACGTCAGTGCTCCATCAAAAAGGACTTTGTTGCAGTGACTGAACCAAAAGTCACTCTAAGTCCCAGAAGGATGCTCCAGACGGTGAGAGACCACAATAAAAAGTACAAACTTACAATGAATTAAGTGACAAATATTACACAAAGTGATACTGTATTTCTTCTTAAATCGAGTTCCTAATTCAAGATGAATTAAGAAGATTAAGAAGACTGAAATTGGACCCTGTGATTTAAAATTTTTTAAATTAAAAAAAATTGGTATTTACATTGCTCATTTTAAGTCCGCTAAAAAGCAAAGACAAGATCTCAGACAAATGGCCTAGATTTAGAGAATAAGAGAAAATTGTGTATTTCCAAAATAAAAATTTTAAGCCAGTATGCAATCTTGTTAGTCATTCAGTTTTAAAATGCACATTAAAGCTATTTGACACTGGAATTAATGAGAGGAATCATGAAATGTATAATGATACTTCAACTTGATCAATGAACATTTTTATTTATAAAAACTACCAACTGAAGGTGTGATATCCATTCTGAAGGTCAAATAATATTCACCTCTTCAAATAGTGATTGCTTGCTCCATTATGTCACTCAAACATCTGATCAAAAATCACAGTGTAAAATGAACTTAACACAATGATTTATTTGAATCCTAATTTTTAATATTTAGCAACAATAAATATATATTGATCAATATTAAAATCTAGTAAACATATCTTGGTTTGCTAGAGATGTGATTTTTTTAAATGGTATAAAGTCAATGGCCATGAAATCTAAGGTAAATTTCAAAAATGAAATTTCTCGTTTAAGAAAATATAAGTTATACATGATATATTACTTCATGCTTCTGGAGAAAAATAAAAACAAACCTTTGGTCAGTGGAATTTCAAAAAGGAGAGTTTAAATTTAGTAGTGTTAGGTCATTAGCAAAAGATTCGTCTTCTACATTTTTGGAGAGGATGATATTGCCTAATTGAGAAAAAGGGCATTAAGAGAGATTAAGAGAGAGAGAAGGAAAAACAAAAAAGAAAGAAAGAAAAGCCTGGCAGAAGATACACACAAAGCTCAGAAGAGACAATAACTTAAATTGAGGGGGAGAAAAAGAAAATTCTAACCAGAGGCAAACCCAATTTAACAAAATTACAAAGAGTTTTCAGGAGAGAAGGTGCTAATTTTTTATAAAAGACCCGCATCACTATAAAAGAAGAAATAATCTTAGTTTGTCAGTCCCAGGCTAGGGTCCTCCTCCTCCTCCTCATCAACAACAACAATAACGATTACAGCAGAAATTATTAAGTGTTGGTTAGTTGCTTATGGTTGACCTGAGACTATGAAAGTTTAAAAATAAAGTAAAAGAAATCCTGGCTCTTACGTGAGATAAAAGATCAAACAAAACCGCCACAGTGAACAAAATAATAGTTTTCTCTTACACACTAGAAATGCTAAAGAATTTTGAGACAAAACACGATAAAACAGAATTATTTATGGAAAGTTTAATGGAAGAGGTAGAATTTGATCTGATCCTTCAAGTAACTTTAAAGTTGCGTGCATGCTCATGTGTTTGTGTACAGGGAAGAATATATTTATGGTGCATAGTCAACAGTTTTTATTCTACTCTATATTTTAAGGACACCATGATAGGCCATTCTACAACTTTCAAAATGCAAAACAATAAGGTAAAATGGAGAACTTTAACATCTGTTTACAAGAAGTTTATTGTTAACAGTAACAATAAATCCTACCACTCTAATACAGACACCTCTTGGAGATGTTGCATACATGCCTACATTTAACCAGTTCTAATAATATTGAATATGTGTGTCATTTTGTACTGAACTATTTTCAAAAATATGTTGTGTTTGAATTTTTGGAGAACAGTGTAAAGACTTTTCAGAAAAGTAAACAAAGTGTGAGTGAATGCTCAGAGCTGAGAATAACACATGGAAAAGAAGAAAGGCACTATTGTTTTATTCATTCATTCATTTAACAAACATGTATTAAATTCCTACTCAATGCCAGATACTGTACTGTGTTTTGGGAATAAACATATGACTAAAATCTAGTCCACAACCTGAAAGAACTCAAAAGTAGATGAGAAAGACAGGTAAACAGCTATCTGTATTATAATATGATGGATGTTATAAAAACGCAGAGGATGAAATGATTAATTAGTTCAGAAAAGGTTTCACAGAGGAAGTGACATTAAAGTGGGTTGTTGAAGGATGAAAGGTTACTCAGATGAATGGGGGAAGCAGCTTAAAAGGGCAAATCCTGGCAGAGGAAACATGAAAAAAAGCTCGTCTGTTTGAATCCTCAGTTGTCAGGTTGAAGAGTTTGGTCTTAATAAACAGGCAGTAGCAGACATAATGACATAATAAGAGTAGTGTCTTAGGAAAATAAACTTATCTGAGTTATACAGAGTGGCTTGATGTATGCAGAAACGGGAGACAGGAAGTGGCTATTGTACCAAGAGGCGATACGGTGATGATGTATTACAACAGGTGTTGCTGAAGAACTTTTGATTCTGAGAGATATTTTGAATGAACAATCAACTGACATTGATGCCTTGGTCCCCTTAGTGGATGATGAAGAGGAAGTACTAACAAATAACTACATGGAATGACGTGACGGAATTTTAAAAGATTTTAGATTGACAGAATGTTTTAAAAGGTAGGGGGCATGCTACTGACAGAAATGGAGAAGTGGAGAAAACTTTGGTTTGGAGGGCAAGTTAAAAGATGAGTTTTAAACATATTGCAAGGAACGTGACAGTGAACATTTAAAAAGCAATATGTCACAGGCAACTGAAAGTAAAAGCCTAGGTCTAAGATAAGGGGCAAGTGCTAAACAACTTTTGTCAAGAAACAGTAATCTGTATACAAATATAAACGAAGTCTCGGAGAGAAGCAACTCTTTTTAAAAATTATTTCTTACAATATTAACACTTCATACACTGGTATTTAGAAATATATGTGAAGGGAATTATTAAAAATTCTTAACACATCATTAAATACACCTGAAAAAATCAGTTCCTTGATGTCTCCAAATGGCTTCTGCCTGAACATGTCAAGATCTGAAGATTCATGGTGATGGTGGGAAAAGAGGAAGTACTATTGGAAGGGAGGGCTGTCGGCAAGTTCCTATAGAAAGGCTGACTAATTTTAGTGAAGAGCAATACCAGGCAGACACTTTGACTCTTCTCATCAGAAAAGAAAGAAAAAGATCAAGTAATTTGAATCGAGATCAAATAAAGTCAGATACATCAAACCAGACAAAAAAGATGAGAGCAGAGCCTGAGCCAATTCAAGAAGTGGTGAGGCGCTCACAGGCATGAAAAGAGCGGAAAAACTTTCTCTGGGCAGACATGGGTTACATCAGAGCAGCCACAAGGACTCAATTTTCTTTTTTTTTTTTTAAATTTAATTTCCTTTTTTAAAATTTTTACTGGAGTATAGTTGATTTAAAATGTTGTGTTATGGGCTTCCCTGGTGGCACAGTGGTTGAGAATCTGCCTGCCAATGCAGGGGACATGGGTTCGGGCCCTGGTCCGGAAGATCCTACATGCCGTGGAGCAACTAAGCCCGTGTGCCACAACTACTGAGCCTGCGTTCTAGAGCCCACGAGCCACAACTACTGAGCCCACGAGCCACAACTACTGAAGCCCATGTGTCTAGACCCCACGCTCCACAGTAAGAGAAGCCACCGCAATGAGAAGCCCGCGCACCGCGACAAAGAGTAGCCCCCGCTCGCCATAACTAGAGAAAGCCCCCGTGCAGCAATGAAGACCCAACGCAGCCAAAAATAAATAAATTAAGTAAATAAATTAAAAAAAATAAAATGTTGTTTAGTTTCTGCCGTACAGCAAAGTGAATCAGTTATACATATACATATATCCACTCTTTTTTAGATTCTTTTCCCATATAGGTCATTACAGAGTATTGAGTAGAGTTCTGTGCTATACAGTAGGTCCTTATTAGTTATCTCTTTTATATATAGTAGTGTGTACATGTCAATCCCAACCTCCTATATTTATCTTTCCCCCCCTTCCACCCTGGTATCCATAAGTTTGTTTTCTACATCTGTGACTCTACTCTTGTTTTGTGAATAAGTTCATTTGTACCATTTTTTAGATTCCACATATCTAGGAGGATGGGTCTGAATATAAATGGCTCTTTCGTTATTCCTGGGAGAAAAGACAGGAACACTGCTGCAAAATTGATGAAAGAGTCCTAGACTGTAAGAAAAATATCTGCCATTCACTAGCTGTCTGACCTTGAGCAAGTTAATCTTTTCAGACCTCAGCATCCTCATTTGTAAACATATGTGGTTGTGAAGATTAAAGATAATTTGTTCTACAAATATTTATTGAGCACCTGCTATATCCCAAATGGTATGTCTGGTTCTGGGGATAAAAAGATAGAAAAACATGGATCCAACCTTCAGAGATTTTATCCTAGTAGAAAGAGAGACAAAGATGAAAACAAATATTGAAACAGCACCTACTATGTGTAGAAATGGAAGTAGGTTCAGGATATAGAGTGACTACACAGAGAAGGCTGTGATTTGTTCTGCCTGGAGAAAGGAAGGAAAGCTCCTGAATTGATAGTTTGAGTTGAATCTTTAAGGGGGATTGAGTTCTCTAGGAGAATACCACAGAAAGGGGCATTTTGGACAGAAAGGAATATCTGGGGAAAATCATAGAGGTATGAAACAGCCTGACCTGTTTGGGGGACTCCAGAGTTCTGCGTGGCAGAAGGCAGGGAGTATAATGGGGTAAATGACTAGTGATTAGTGCATAGAGACAGACAAGAACAGAATTATCAAGATCCTCCATGGCAAGTTAGGAAGCTAGAATTAAGAAGTGACATCACCAGACCTACATTTAGAAAGATGACTATGAATACTGGAAAGCGGATTAGAGTGAGGAGCAACTCGAAACAAAATAGGACAATACAGCACAATTATGCAAAAATAGCACACAATATGGGCTTTATCTTTGTGATCACAAAATATTATACCATTATTTTTCTAAAATGTAGTTCAATTTTGTGATGACCAATGGTGATCCAACAAGGTATTTACTTTGAAATTCCAAAATGTATGAATCAAATATAGATTTAGACATAAATATAAACATAGGCATAAATATAGATATGTATGTAGATGCACATAAAGATAACCAAATAGATACAAATATTTCCTTTTCAGTATTTTCATTAGTTTATTTAAAGCAATGTCTTATTCCAGTTTTTAATATTGACAACATCCTCCTGAATATAAAGGCACTTTTCTAATCCATAGAGTCAAATGAACAAGAATGTCTGACAAAAATTATTTGAACAATACAATCTAATTCCACACATGTTTACTGATTGCTTTGTACACGCAACCTCCATATGTTAGAGGCTGGGGAAACAAACGAACTTGGGACACAATTCCTGCCTCCAAGCAACTCCCATTATGATAGGGAAGATAGACACACGTACAAATCCTTTGTGCTATTTGATGGGTAACGTATTAGTAACCAAACAAAGTACTATGGGAGTAGAGAACAGAGGGAACGTTATGGGTAAGAATGCTTTCAGTGTCTATGACCATGTTGATTCAATTTCAACTGATCTATCATAAAGAGAAGAAATTAGATATGTCATTCATATTTTGTGTCTTTGGAAATCTATACTACCATGAGATAAAGCCTTTTAAGATTTCATAGGTTAAACAAAATGCCACATGAGTCATTACTAATCTGAACCCCTTGCTTGCATAAGACTAGAACAAGGATACAGGTATACCTAGCATTGCATATTTTGGCTTTTTCACTCTTGTTCTTCATGACTTATTCAAATCAGGACAAATTAAAGGAGAGGAATACAATCAAAAATTCAAACAAGAAAAGCAAACATATTGGAGGAAAATATACATCAGGTTTTATTTATGTGATATGGTATCTCTGTGACGCTGCAATTATCATCTTTTGTAAACACACAACACAATGCCATATTTGTAAAAATTATAAATTATTTGGATTCCAAGTCTCTTAAAATATTAAAAGAATTTTACTCTGTAAGTTTATATTTCATCCTACTTTTATAAAGTTCTAAAATGTCCAAAAGTATTTTAAGCTTTACTCAGTTGAAAGTTAGCTAGATGTACTTGTGAAATATAATGTCATTATTTAGCTGATTAGTTAACATTTTGTAGATAGCTAAATCATACTGATAAATGAAATAAAACTAAAGATGTAGTGAAAATAAGTGTTGCTTCTATATAGTATTTCTTAAAAATTAACATTTCAAAATCTCATGTTTAAAATACACATGCCTAAGATGTTGATAATCATTTTCATGTGCAGCTTGTTAAAACAGACCACTTATATTAAAGTCACACTTATGTAAACACACATATATGCAGTAGGCATTAAAGAATAATTTTAGAAATAATCACCATTAATGCCTATAATAAAACAAGCACTGTATTGAAAATTTTACCTCTGTTTTTGTCCACATAACCTTTTACAGTAAGTGGTACATGAACATAATTATCTGCGCAGATCTCTATTGATATAGCATTATTCTGTGATTTCACATGAGCGTTACAATAAGTAACCAAATGTGTTCTATACGCTCTTATTTCTTTTAACTATCAACTACATTTCATTCACTGCCAAGCCACAAACGCTTTAAGATGCCTTAGTCAACGCACTAACTAAAAAAGCAATTATATCTCTATAAGAAGACTATCTTGGATGACTTTATAAGGCTCTCATAACCCCAAATAACTCCCTGCACAGGTTTTTATGAACTGATATACTCTCAAACATGGCTAACACAGAGAGAAGGTGGGTTAAATTGTGAGTCTCTTCAATGACTACATCCTTCAGCTGCCTTATGTTTTGTTTGTAATATCCAGCCTGAATGTGTCATGTCTAATATTATCCAAGATGTGACACAGCTAAGGGAAAATGCTAAGATGAAACACAAAATGTACTGCGATGTAGTCAACCAAATTCTGAGCCTTCTGCATACTTACTCAAGAACCTTTAAGATATAGCAATATTGATATGGTAGAAGTCACCATCAGTCATTTACATATTCATTAATTATGATAATCCTAGGTCTTACAGAACAACCTTGAATGTGCTTCAAATAATGTCAATCACAGTAATAATTATGAACAGGTTGTCTAATTACATAGCTCATTCTGATTCTAGCAGCCCAAAAAAATCACTGTGAACAATCACCATATGCCATGTGCTTTTATATAACCCTCTTAAAATGTTCACATCATATATTTTTTCAGATTTCTTGACATTTTTTCCTTCTGTTTTCCTTCAAACACTTATCCAATGTAGTTTTATATACTTTTAAGCTCAATATCCTTTTTATTTCAATGAATGAGTTCTTATATAGACATAGAAACTGCTTATAATCTTTCATAAATTATTCATTGCCCATAATTTCTTTTTTTTTTTTGTTAACTTTTGACCAGAATTTTATTATTTGAATTCCTCATAGATGCTATACTTTGGGTTAAATGCTGAGAAATGATGGTAAATAAACAGTCCTTAACTGATGAAGCATATTGTTTAGTGGGGGAGATTTACCTCCTCTTCTTTGCTAATTAACATGAACTCATACCCACTCTTGTACATGTCACTTCAGCATCCTCTGCATAGAGAGGTAAGCTTCTTCACCTTTTCAATACTCCTCTCTCTACTTTGGCGTAAGAATCTTTTCCTCTATCTCTATGCTTAATTGTTTTGAGTAGCTGATAAGACATTTCAATAAAATCAAATTTGCCAGGTTTTTTTTGATACTCACCTGTTTCTCACATCCATCACAAGAAGTTGCTAATATTTTCAGACACATCAATAATAAGCTAAAAAGGCCCTATAATATTTGATTGATAAAATGTAATCCAGAGTATTTTTAAACACACACTGACTAATCATCTTAAACAGATTCAATTTCTACTTAAATCTTAATAGAAACTTTCTTATACCATTCAGGTCTGGAATAATTCCAAAAATAGGCTAGCCAACTCCCAGAAGTCATTAACATGATTACCAAGTAGCTAGTTTATTTTATGTTATTTCAATTTATGAAATAAATAATAATTCAAATGACCTTAATTCTGTAACAAAATTTTTTATTAACTTGATAATGAAATTTATTAAATAACATTTTTGTACTTTAATTTCAATATTTAGTGATATAAATGATCAGTTCATCAAATAATCTAGCTAAATAAAACTTTATACTTGTTGCCAGATCACAGAAGTCTGTATAGTTCCAATGAAAATAAAAAGCATTAATTTTTTCAAATTTAAAAGATTTACTAACTCATAACAAACAACTCCAGAATACATAGAGTGCTATGGTCCAAAAAGTTAACCAATTCAGAAAGGAAAGTCCACATTTATTCCCAGACCCTATATATTACTGTAACTCAAAGTAAGCTACTATAACATTTACAGACTGATTATAAAATTAGCAAAGAAAATCTTTACTATTCAAAATGCAAAATCTGGACTAGCAATCCATTTATAAAGTGCAAAAATATTAAAATATTAGCATTCCAAAGTCATTCTGAAATGGAACAGGTGTACTCAAAAGTATTATGTGAAGGCAATTTCTTTGCTCTTATTAATTTTTAATATGTGATTCACAAGATACTCCACTGGAAAACATATTTTGGACCCTAAGAGTAATACCATTATACTTAAGTACCTAATAGTAATAGTAATATTTGTAGTAAGAAGAAGAAGAAGAAAAATGTCTTAGAGTTTTAAAACTATTCTGTGACAAAAACAGTACAGGTATTTCATACATATTTTGAAGATGAAGAAACAAGACCACACAGCTATTAAGTGTCAAGAGAGTCAAAAATTTGGGACTTCCTTGGTGGTCCAGCGGTTAAGACTTTACACTCCCAACGCAGGGGGCGTGGGTTCGATCCCTGGTCAGGGAACCAAGATCCTGCATGCCACACAGTGCGGCCAAAAAAAAAAAAAACATTAATCCACGGGATAGGTAGAAATAAGGAATCGATTCATTCTAGGAAACTGTAAAGTAGCATTACTCTGACAAAAAATAATTTAACTTAATTGGTAAAATAGATCTATGAGACTCTGAGGACTCTGGTGTTCATACTCAGGTGTGTTCCTCGTCTCTAACAGAGACACTTGCAAAGACTGGGCGTCCAAAAAATGTTTGTTACATAATGCAAAATGAGTGCGTCAATATAGATTAATCCCTGGAAATATTTTGTAAATTAGGGGCCCTAAAAATGCCAGCAAAATGCTTAGCTACTAATAGAATAATATCATTTTGTTGTGAGAAGCCAAATCATTTTCAGGCCTAGGAAGTGATATAAACCATCATCTCTCAGAAGAAGCCAAAGGTTCCAAGAAAAGCACCTTATGGTCTTAAAAAGTAAGACAAAGAAACACGGAGAGTTTTTATTTTTAATTAGTCATCTTCAACATTGTATTGTGTTTAACGTCCTTCACATTGGACTGATCGAGTGGACAGTCGGGAAGAGAATGTAATTAATGCCAAGTTTTGCTCTTTAGGAGCAATCAAACTAACCTTCTCTTTAATCAGAAAACTTGGGAAATAAATAATAAATAGATGAAAATATCGCACCATCACCACAAGCACCACTACAACCAAAAGTACAGAAATATTCTTTTCAAAGCACTTATCTTCCAAGCAAAGCTGCGAAGCTTAGGGAAAGAACAGAACTTAACTGAGCAGAAAGATACTCAAATTCTAAATAAAAATAAATAGCTACTGTAAATCTAAGCAAATATTAGAGAACATGTTTGATCCATGTAATATAAAAATAATAATAGGTAGCTAAATTTTCTTCCTGTTCCATTATTTGGCTAATCCTCTGAGACTTACTATGCTAAATTTTATTTTCCAAACATATCTATGAATATGAACAGTCTGATTGAGTTTATGGATCTGTGTTGTTGAGCTACTGCATAAACAAAACAACTTCTGACAGAGGCATGGTTGGTCAACTAAGAGCAAAAAAAAAAAAAAAATTCCACAATCTACCCACACCTTCTAACTGAAACCACCACACTAAAGATAAAATACAGTGTGTATAAGAAGCTGATATATAGCAGGTCTCTGCTAATAAGCCATGAGGTTTATTCCATAGAAATTAGCAAAATGAATGTCTCATTTTGGGTACTTGATAATTCTTTGAATGAATTAATTAAACAGAATGAATGAAATGTATAACTGAATGGAATGGCAAAAAAGTGGCAGCAATCCATCAAACTAGTTTATATAAAATTAATGTTAACAGCACTCAGGAAAGACATCACTGAACTATAAATAAAATCTTGAGAAGAGACAATTTTAAATGATTAAAGGAGTTAATTGGACACAGGTGGATTTGAAGTAGGTTCTTAGAGAAAAGAAAGCATCCCCACATGTCTTCATTTTTAAAGACAAATATGACAAAGATAACACTCCAATCATTAGAAAGAATTTTATTTCATTCGTCCCAGGGAAAGGTAAAAAGCTAAAAATATAAATAGTTTCAAAAGGGGCTTACTTAAATCTGTGAACGGTAGATCCACAGAGGTTATTCAGCTCAGTGTCAAAACATGTTCTACCCCAAATCATCTTTTTGGATTCATGGTTGAAGAGAGCTGCCTGAGTGATGGCCTGTATGGTAGTCTAGACATTACCACACTCTCAGGCTCTTAAGAAAAATGACAGCAAAGATGCCTACTCTCAAGATACCTATCAGAAGGTCTTACTCTATTTCACAGCGAATTAGCATACGTAAAGTGTTTAATGGTACACAGTAAATGCTACGTAAGTCTTTATTATTGCAAGTGTTACTGGAGTAATTGAAGCAAAATCCTCATCAACCTCAAATTATTGCTTTTTGCTTTCTCTTGACAGGAAGCTCCTTTATACTTTTTGACTCATATCACTTGAACTCACTACTTTCATTTATCACATCCTTGTCTAGCAACATCTGAAGAGTGTTAAAGTAACCTTGATGAAATGGAAAAAAAAAAAAAGTCCCATAAAGTGTTATGGACTGAGACCATTACTCCTTGCTTAGAAATGAGTGTGTTCTAATATCTTTTAAAGCATAGAGCTGCCTGGTTAAGGATGATTAATAATTAGAAAATTAATGAATTATTCTTTGGTTGCCCTCTTAGTCCCCAGCTTTCCTTTTTGGTTGTGTTCATGTTACAGATTTTGCAAAGCAAATTCTCTTTAACATATCTGAGATGATACTGAATGATATCAAGTGTTGAACAATTCATGTTATCATAAGAAGATAAACGTTTTTACCAAGCGTGGTAAAAGGGACAGATTAAATTGGTATAATCTGTTATTGCAAATCACAAGTATTTGAGAACAATGATGTCTAACAGAACATTTCATCATTTTGATATAAATTTTTGGCATCATCAATTTTTTTGTTTATCAAGTGATGTCTGACCATTTTTAGCAAGTTGGAATATTTTGCTTGCAAACTGCTCTTACCTAAAAAGGGAATGAATGGGTTAACTTTTCCTACATTATTTCTAGATGTGAGAAAGGACAGCCTTGCATTATTGTTAGGCTCCAGGTTCAGAAGAGTTTTCTTCCTAGGAAGCGTCTAATCCTGTCAATTTATTGGTTGCTTTTGAAATTCCTAAGGAAATGCAGAAAGACCTTGACACCATGCAAACCTGAACACAGTCTTTGGAAGAAATACTTTATTCTGAAGGGAATGCTCATTTATCTTTTATCTCCAAGTTTAAAATATACAAAACCTGAAACACTTAGTGTCTTTCTGAATATAAATGGTTTTTTAAAAAGTCATCCTTTAAGAACATACATGAAATTTCAATTTGCAGCTTTGTTTTAAATTTTAAAAATTCACATAGTAAAAAAAAAAAAAGAAAAAAAAATGAGGTAATGTGACTAAGAAGAACCTCCTAGACATGTACCTGAATGTATAGAAGTATATGTGAATATATGTGAATATGAATGAATTATGTTTGCTTTTTCTTCCCTTTCTAAAGATATCTTACTTAATAAAACCTGATCTTCCATTTGAAGCAGTAAATGAAGCAGATTTACATTTTCTGAGACTTAACACACCTTGATAACAAGCTTTTCAAGTTTCAATTTCCCAAACAACTGTGAAGCCAACAATGTCTTGATTCTTATATAAGAACTGTAAGTGTAGACAAAACAAATGTATGAATATATTAGAAATACTTCAACTGTTGTTTTATCCTCAAAAATATATTTGTGCCAAAAATTTCTAAGTCAGTTAATGTGCATCAACAGTTAACAAATGACTGGCCTTATTCATTATAATAGATATTCATAACAGGGTTACCAGAGCGTCAGTAAGATCGCTTGTATAAAGCACAGAGTCCTAAAATGAGAAAATATTAACCCAATTAGTTATTGTATTAGCCTTAGTGAGAATTATTTTAACACGCTAGTATAACAGGTGCACTTCCTGTTTTCACTGTTCTTCTTTGCTAGAAATTCTTGGTATCTCTTCAGTCACCATTAGTTAGAACCCAAGTCTCTGGGCTGATTCTTAACATGGACATCCTTTTTTGGATTATCCTAATTTGTATACTCTGAGTGTTAGTCTCATTCTCAATGCATTGGGCCTATGCACCTCAGAACTCCTCCTATATTTACTCAGAATTCAGACCTGAATTCTATGAGACCCTTTCCTCTAATGGTACCAGCTGCTCTTCTCTTTGCAGCTCTTACTTCCCCTGTGGACTTTCTTTGTGTTTGTTATAGGCCTATTGTCCACCAAAGCCCCAAACTTTTCTAACAACTAATGATAAGGAAAAAGCAACCCATTCTCCCAGAATAGAAGGCTACAGCTCCCCAGATCCTCTCAAATGAGAAAAAAAATTTTTTCTCTTCTTTAAAAAACAAAAGTTGATGTTTTCAGCACAAAGAGAAATGACTTGCAGAGGGGTTTGGAGGGAAGAGTAAAGGGAGAGCATAAAGAAGAAGTCTATTTTGAAGACCGTGACCCCCAGGAGACCCAAGCGAGCACTCCTACTTTTCTTCTAGTCTTTCAATGTAAATGTCACTTTTAAGCTACTGAGAAGGATCAAAAATACCACAGACCCTTGGGACTAGCCATAAGAAGCTTTTAAAAGGTTCACATTCAATATGTCAGTCATCTGAGAATAAAATATCATCTACCAGTTGAAAACAATTGGATCACCTTCTAATTTACTGATTTCTCAGGAGTAGAATACTATATGTGGATTTTTTTATCATAATAGACAATATACAACTCTATGGAAAATCACATATATATGATGTATGTGTATATACATATACACATTTATTTGGTATTCAGTATTTATAAAGTAAGATTCTAAAATAAATATTTAATTTCCAAATGGTCTATCTTTGACACCATAGCCCTCCTGGGCAAATATATTTTGATATTGATGAATCACAGGCAATAGTACCAATGTACCAACTACTGTCAAAATGTATATTAACTAACTTTGAAAAGCATGTGAAAGCTTTTTTCCCTACAGACATTAAATCAAAGATGGACTTAAGACATGAATAGCTGAACAAGTAAAATATTAACCAAAACAATGTTTTCTCTCTCTAATTTTCTATTTTTCCTTCTCTTGAGTAGTAGAGTGTTTATTATTGTTTAGAATAATTAAGCAGTATATCTTTACATTTAAACTGGAAAAAAAATTGAATTCAATAAACTCTGTATCTATTTCAGTTTACCAATGATTTTCTCAACTTCTTTTTTGAATAAAAACAAAATAATCTAAGAAGTAAAGGTAATTTTATTGCAATGCCTATTAAATTTAGCAGGCAATTTTTGTTGGAGCACATTAAAATGATACTGAGTCTAATGGCAGAATTCACTTTTACTATTTTAGTCCTGCCCATGATAAAAACAATTGAGAACATTTATCAAAGTTTTGGGCAATACACTTTGAGATATCCTAAGTATTTAGCATAATGAAGTTTAGTTGCACGATTCTCTATTAATAGTAATCTTTATGCCCAGGTATGTGCCCTCATAAAAATTTAGGAAGAATTCCCAGTCTGCAGAATTTATCAGTGCATAAAGTTATTGCTGTGTAAACCTCCTTAGCATCCCAAATCATTTAATAAAAGAGCATACACTCGGGCTTCCCTGGTGGCGCAGTGGTTGAGAGTCTGCCTGCCAATGCAGGGGACACGGGTTCGAGCCCTGGTCTGGGAGGATCCCACATGCCGCGGAGCAACTGGGCCCGTGAGCCACAATTACTGAGCCTGCGCGTCTGGAGCCTGTGCTCCGCAACAAGAGAGGCCGCGATGGTGAGAGGCCCGCGCACCGCGATGAAGAGTGGTCCCCACTTGCCACAACTAGAGAAAGCCCTCGCACAGAAATGAAGACGCAACACAGTCATACATAAATAAATAAATAAATGAACGTGAATTTCTTTAAAAAAAAAAAAAAAAAAAAGAACATACACTCATGTTGAATAATTCTCATTATAGCAAGTACGTCCTTACAAGGCTACATTCAGGAAATTAAAGGTTACACCTATCATATAGATACAAATTATAGTGAAAACCTGTGCAATATGCACAAGGGATATGATTTTGCCTGCATCGGCACCAGGTCTGTAAAATAAGGAGTTCTTCATGGTATCATTTTACTATTCATCCTTTTCCTGTATTAAAGCTCTTTTATCATAGACTTTTTCAAACTTAAATGATAAAGAATTGTTGAAGAATAGTAACTAGGCAGCATGAGTCTCTTCTTTTCTCTCTTTGGATGGCCATCAACAGCATACTGTAACTTAATCATCCAATAATGTTGTCATTAACAACCAACTTTTATCAAACAACATCAAGCAAAAGGACTACTCAACCTATGAAATCTAACCCCAGCCCTGAGCTGAAGAAGTTGCTTCTGCTGATCTTGACACTTCTGTTTGATGAATGAAACATGATATAAGGCTTATGTTCCTATAGAATAGTCCACATTGCCAATATAGATAAGCATTGATTTGGGGAGACTAAGTCTAGATACAAAGATTACAGAAAACTTTTTGTAATCTATACATAATTGTTAGAAATCTAGGGTGTCAAAATAGATCGCTAGGGTTGGAAATGTTAGGGTATTTAAACATAAAATCAATGCCCCTTTGTAATGGAGCATTTATTATTTTCCAGGTCCATGATACCTACTCACATTTGTATAGCGGTTCATGCATTTCAAAGACCTCAAAAGTTATTTTATCTTCACAAAAATTATGTGTGCTTACCAAGTCAGTATAATCGCCCCCATTTCTCAAATATTAAGGGTGAGTCAAAGAAGTGAAATGCCTTTCTTGGAATCTGAATTTCTTCTTGCCTATCCATTTCCTGACCTTATATCATACTACCTGTAAAGGCTCATATCTATAAAATGGTATACTTGATCAGTTTACTGGGGAACAAAATTTTATAGTAGTTTTTATTCCATGTAGTGTTTTTAATGTAAAAACTGATTATTGCTTTAGCAGAAACTGACTGTAAACACATGCACACATATATATACAACCTAAGATTTTACTAACAGTTAAGCAGGCTACACAAGTATACTATCCTAAATCAGAACAAGAGCTTCCTTAACAATACAGTGTAATTCTGGGCTTCCCTATTGCTATTCCATCGAAGGTAGACTGTCATAGTAATCTCCCTAGCAAACTGAAATTGCATTTCAGTGCTTGAGCCTTGGTGTCTAAAAATAATTAAAGCACTGTTTTTGACATTAGAGGCAAAAGAGGTCAGCTTCCTGAATTTCTTTACTTCTGACACAAGCCTGACTTCTGGTTTTTCTAATTTAGGCAAAGTTCTAGTGAAGCCCAAGCCTTGTTCTCCTAGGTGAGGTTTTGTGCTTATCACAACAGTACGAGTTACTGCTAACACAGCCATCACTCTGTGTTCTTCCTAGTATTTCTTTCACTCTTTTGCTGATGCCATTATGAAAAATAGTGCTGACACAGACTTAAAGTCACTTAATATCGTTTCTTACTTATGTGGCTTAGTCCTAAAATGTTGTTTGCAAAGAAGATATTAACGATCCTTGGAGGAGAATTTGTTTAGAGTCTCTTCTTATAGGTTTTATAAATTTAGTATATTGAGGTACTCTACAACCTAAATTGAAAAAACTACTAAAAAAGCAAAAGCAGCCAATGATCAGACAGTATTTGTAATCTTTAAAATCCAAACATAAGGAGACAAAATAATATAACCTGTTTTCACTATTGCCTAATTAATTGTGATGGACCTTATTCTTTCATTTCTTAGTTTAATCCATCATTAATTCCTATTTTTGATGATAACATATGGATTAATATCCTACCAGCCCAAGGTTTTTATACTTCCAGTGCATGGTATGTATTCTGTTAAGGACAAAGTCTCAGATGTGTTATTTACACTCTATATTCATTTTCAATATTTCTTATAAAAATGTTCTCCATTTATAACTTAACTGATAAAGATAATGAAGGAATATACAAAATTATTCAAAGACAAAATCCAGTATGAGGACATTGAAACTTGGGATTCACTGCCATGCTAAAACCATCAAAAGCTGTCAGTTTTCACCTCTAGTATAATTCTGTTGATTCCTTTTTAACCTAAGATGTATTTTTATAATGATGAATAGAAAGGATTTTGTCATAGATAGCTGAATGAGCTGAAAAAAAAAGAAAAACTTACCTATATGAGTAATATGCCATTTGTAATACTAACATCTTTTAGTATTGAAACATAATAGAATTATAAATCAGTAATAATCCACAACATAGTGAAAACTAAATGATAATTTTAAACAAATTTGGTTGAAAGTCAACTAAAAACCAAAAGATAGTTTTACGAATATTAAAATATCCTTAAACATTTCAGTTTTCAAATGTCATATTTGTTTAAAAATTACTTAATTAATATTGATGGTATTGATGATTTTTCTTCAAAGTTCTTTAAAGGCATTTTTAATTAATTTTAATGCCATAATAAAAGAGTTCAAATAAGATTTTTTAAATTGTATAATATATACATGCATACCTAGATACATAAGGCTAAGTAAAATTAACTCACACATTTGTGCAAATGAACCATGCTGCCTTTATAAAATATAAGCAAAACTGGATAATTCAAACATATCAATATGATATTACAATTGTAACATTTCTTCTGAGATATGTAAGATCACCTTTCTTACTCAGCAGGAGTTGGCTGAATTTATGGTAGAGAAGTTATATCATGACTTACAGACATCTTTATATTTTACCTTGGTTTAAATACTATTCAGATCATACTTGTAATCATGACAGATAACTAGATAATCACATAATAATTTAAACATCAAAAAAGAGTGGTGTGAAATAAATATATATTATCACTCATGCTATGTCACAGGTGAAAGCTTTTGAGCTTCTGGAAGTTGACAAATGTCAGTACTTTGCAACTTTTACATAGTGCCACTTAAAATAAATTTAAAATTCAAGTTCCAAAACAACATATACCCTGGGTTCTATTCCATAATAACATAGTCACTTACTGATTAATGGAAGCTTATACCAAATGAAAAACTTACATTAAATGACATATAGAAATCATACCCTCCCTCCACTTTTTCTTCTAGGATGTTCTAGAACATCACTGCTTAAGGTACAACAAATCCTACTTCAGGTTCTGACGTACAGGTATGGGTATAACGTGTACAACTCTTTATAGTAACCTCTTATTAAATCATTTAATCCTAAAGTAAAAACAGCAATAATGCATCAAAAATTTTCGCTAATTTTTGAGTTCATCACATTGAAGAAATATTAAGTTCTCATTTTTCTATATATTGAAACATCCTATACACTTAAAATATAACTTATTGATTACTGTTACCTTCTCTATTTTAAGGGATAATTTATCTTTGTTTTCAAATACTGCAATCTAAAATATTTCTAGTTAGAAAACTTGTACCATTTTGAAATCAGCGTATAACCAATCAGATTCTATTTAGTTCTAATAAACAAAAATCTTTTGGAATACTACTGTTTACATTTTGGGTTACTTTTCCTTTATTGGATAGCTAATTTTTTTTTTTCATGCATCGGTTGGTATTTTCAGTCACGTCTGATGATAAGATAAGCCCAATGTAACACAGGATCAACCTTTCACTTAGAGTTCCAAACAATTAAAAAGTGCACTTACCATGTTCCAGCCGGGGTAGAGGTAGTCTGTACCAACAAACTCAAAGTAGTGAGCAAATCCCTCCTTCAGCCACACGTCTTCCCACCACACAGGAGTCACGAGGTCACCAAACCACTGCCGTGACAAAGGAATGGGCATCAGATAAAATCGCATCTATCCCAGAATTATTTTATCTAAAATTAAATGTATTAAACTATGATTATCACAACTGGAATTCATTCCCCAATTGATTTTGTGATCTTAAAATACGTTGTGGCAACACCATTGATTTATTTGACTACTTGGATGACACTAATTTTCTATAAATGCATTCAGGGAAGAACAAAAATAAAATGTTCAAGGAACACAACAAGAAAATTTAACCTGGAGAAGAAAGGGCTCAGGGTAAAAAAACTGACAACAGCTGTCTTCAAATATTTGAAGACCTAGTATATAGAAGAAGAAAAGGCTTGCATCTTATGGCCCTACAGGGGACAAATCAGTACTAATGGATGGAAATTAGGGTTGTAGATTGGTAGACATTGCTAAAAATGCAGGAGACCCTCTAACAGACTGAAATGGATGAAGATGGAAAATACTACCTCGAGAAGTGGTGAGCTCATCACAGGAAGTACTGAAGCAGCGCCTTCCAGTGGCAGAGGCAATTCACAGACGACATTGGCTGACTGAAGGAACTAATAAGGGCTTTAAGATGCTCGTGCACACCTGACTCTCCATGATTCTATGATAATGAGGGTTGGACCAAAAAAATCTCTAAGATCCCTTCAGGAAAATAATGTTGTAATTTATAATTGGTGTTTTGATTAGATCAGGATACATTACTCTGAAATCCTTGCTGAGTTCACCAAAGCTTAAAGGAATTCTTTTTTCATTAAAAAACAAAACAAACAAAAAAAAAACATTATATACGGGAACTATCCTACAGACTTGGGATTTAATGATGAGAAGTCAGACAATGTCCCTTCTCAGGCAGCTGACACTTTATTGTGGAGGAAGGGACAATGAGGTGAGATAGAAAATAAAAAATAAGCAAATGAAAAATACAATTTCAGATCTTATTAAAGTGTGATAGGAATGGGGGACGGGTCACTTTAGACTGTAAAAACAAAAAGATTCTCTCTAAGCAGATGACATTTGAGCTCAGACTTTAATGATAAGGAGCCATGAGAAAGCCTTAGGCAAGAGGATTATAGGCATTTGTAAGTAACCCTTAGTGTGAAGACTCTAAGTGGGAGTGAGTTATTTAAGAAGCAGAAGGAAAAGGCAGTCAGACAAGTATCAGATCATAGCTTTACAGCTTTAGGAGCTAGAGGAAAGAGCTTGGCGGCTGAGCATTTCAATATTAATAAAGTATCACTTACTCAAGAGGATCTCTAATAGAAATACAAATAAGAGATAACTCTGAATATGCTGATGACCACAAAACAAATGATATTTAAAACATTTTCTGTTCTTGATCAGAAAGTAATGTTTCTTCTCCCTTAAATTGAAAGCCTGTCTTAAGAATTGTGGCAATAAATAGGTGAGGAGAAACGGTAATGTAGAAAATAATTTGGCAATGATAGTGGAAATTATTATGTGTTTCTCCCAGCTTCTGGCTCATTTCCTCATAGTAAGTAGCCGAGCACCACTAAGCTAGAACAAGAAAGTAACTGAGAATCTGGAACAAATGAAATCCAGTTCTAGAAACAATTATCATCAGTGTGTTCTTATTTCAACAGAACTCTACATGTAACTCGTTTCTAGGAACGTTCAAAAAGGACATTGATTTGCGTCAAAGAATTGTATGTTTAGCTGGAAACCATTTTTAGCACAATAGAGGAGCCCTGGTTATCTCTGCAATGGATCCCCTTAAGTCTCTGCAGCAAGGAACACATGCCCAAGCTGACCAGCATGACAGGTACAAACATCTACAGGTTCACTGCAAAAGGCTGACACATAGGTAAATGGTCATATGGCCTAGAACAATTTATCACGAAGTCCCTATTCATGTATTATCATTTAGCTGTTCAGCCTCTTTTACTGACAACGTTTTCCACCTCACTCTTTCCTAAGGTTTTCAAGCTTTTTAAAAAGATTTTGGGTTGGTAACAAATTGAAGTTGTACAGTATCACACTGAGATTTCTGGTGTTTCCACTTAAAAACTATCCATAGTTTCTGGTAATCAGGACAAGGATTGCTTTTTATTAGCACGAACGTTTATTTTCAGTTTTTTTTTCACTAGAATCAAGATTCTAATAAGCATTGTGAAATCTCTGTAATACCTTCTGCTCATTGTAAGAAAGTACATAAAATCAAAATGAAATTAATTTTATCTTAGCTTCACGAGAAAGCTGGCTAATTTACATATGAATTTCTAAACATGCCAAGACAAAAAAATATCAATCATTTGAGAACAAAGAGGCTGTCGCGGAGTTAGTGAAAGACTTCCTAAGTGTCTGTGTGATGGGAGAAGGGGAATAACAAATTGATTTCAGCAAAAGCAAATTTTGACATGTACACAGAACTCAGCTGCATCTTTCAGCAATGCAATAAATCATTGCCATCACTGCACTCACCATATATACACACCAATCATCACAAGAAAATAGAGCAAGGTTGACAAAGAATAGTGAGTGGATAGGGTCTCCAAAGAGGCTGCTGGGTAGCAGTGCCATCTCACTCCTCCACTAAACTGAATGACAGTTACTTATTCAATACGATCCGTGTGTTTGCCTTCGTTTGTGCCGTCATTTGAGAAGGACAACCTATCTTCCAAAAAGAACTACACGGTGCTCTATACAATTAAAACTTAATTGGGAGGAGAATAATTTAGCTCCTAATCTAAGTATTTGAAATCATTCTACGTTCTCGATAGTTTGCAATTATACTTACACCTGATCCTTTTTCTCATACCTGGTGACATATCTCATGAACAATGACCATGGTGACATCCAGCAAATAAGAAATAGATGAAACACTGGGATCCAGCAGTATTCTTTGTTCCACAAAAATACTTAGTCCCCAGTTCTCCATAGCAGCATACGGGTGCTTAGGCACAGCTAAAAGATCTAGAAATAGAATAAAACAATTCCAAAGGCTTTAACAAACATGTCAGATTCTAAATTCATATCCGACAAAAGTCCAGAAATCCTAATTAGAAGAAATACTTGCTCTTTCTCAGTAATTTTTTTTTCTAAATTAAACTACCTGCCATTTCTACGTGACAGCAGAAATATAGGCTATCACTGTCAATGCTGGCCATATCCATCCATCACAGTCCATTTTCAGACCCAGTGCGGTAGGAGGTTGGAAGTATCAGCACCAGTATTGATGGGCCTATCCTAATAAGTTGCAGAAAGTCAAGGAAACCAAATGCAGCAGGAATCTACAGAGTCAAAAGGCATTGTGCCTTCTAATGAAAATATATTCAGCTCAGTGCAGTAAATGCTGTACTCTTGCTTTTACCACAATATTGTTCAAAAGAAAATGTCTCACATCAGTTTAAAAATCTGACATGTCATATTTCTAATTGCTTAATTCTAATGTATTTTTTGAGTTCTGTTAAAAATAAAATATTACATGTAAATATAGCTCAGATAGAGAAAACTAAAAAAGTAGATGTAGTGTCAAAAGGACTATTGAGGGAACCTGCAGACTCTGGTTCTGGTCCTGTCTCCACCATTAATTAAATATATGACATCAGTAAATCACTTTAATTTCTCAAGACCACAATTCTCTCACCTATAAAATAAGGTTATTGGACATCATGATCTCTAAAATCCCTTCCAGTTCCGAAAATCTATGATTAGATGATTCTAAGATTTGTGCTTATTTTAAAAGGTTGTAGAGGTATTATCAACGTTTGCCTAAGGTGACACAGTAAGTACATGCTTTGATGCACTCCCTCTGCTCAAACACATAGCAATGATAAGTAAAATATTAAAAGGAAAAACTGCAAATCATCTCCAGGCTTGAAAATAAACCTCTATAAACCTCTCCATGGACCAGAAATGGTACATAAATGCAAAGCAGTGATTGCATGTGAAGCCGCAGGCAGTGGCATTTGGGAACTGGATCCAGCAGGGTCCACCGGAGCCAAAGGCATCTAAGCCAAGCTGACAACTTGTTGCCAGGGGCTGAGGTAGGGCATGCACGTGCAGAAGCACTGAATATAGCTGGTGCTCAATGCTGCTTGGGTAAGCTAGCAAGCGGCAATGTAAGGATTCGAACCCAGGCAACCTGGCTCCACTTCCCCATGTAAACCCTGGACTAACTCCCTAGGATGCTAAGAAAATAATGGTACAAAAATGTTTCCTGCAGTATTCTTCGTAAGAGTGAAAAGAGAAAACGACAAGCCTTCCACCAAGATAACTGACAAAGAAACTGTGAAATAATTCTAAAAAGGAATACCATACAACCACTGAAATAGTCTTACCACTAGATTCTAACACTACATGTATCAACACGGATAATCTGAAAAACATAATGTTGAGGGAACAAATAAGGTGTAGAATGACCCTTACCATATACTACTTAAAAACAAGCAGAATAGTACCATAGATTGCAAATGGATACTCACACATTCACACATATACTCAGACAGATAGTCATGGTAAAATGCACACACAATCACACACATATAGGAATGATAAACACCAGATTCAGAATTATGATTGCTTCAGAAAAGAAAGAAGGAAGAAGGAATGAGGGACAGTCTCTTAGGTTCCTGGAGCCAATTTCAACATGTGTGCATGTGGGGTGGGGACGTGGGAGGGTTTGTCCCACACCATCTATAAGTAATTCTTGGATTCCAACAGAGTGACCCAGTATTCAACTCAATTCCAATACCATCTACCCAAAGAATCAGATTCCACAGGTTAAGGGTTCAGTCCTACAACACTGCACTCTCCATCCCTACTTCAAAAGCCAGTCCCAAGCCCAGGTTGTTACCTGTGCTTCTGACCTATGGACTAAAGATAAGTCAAGTATGGCCCCTGTATCCACTACACGGAAACATGACAGCTTAACAGAAAAAATAAATAAAGAATAAAAAGTCCTGTGAAAGAGAGAGAAAACAGATTTAGTTGGAGAAGTTCTTGAAAGAGATAGTATCTGAGTTGGACTTCCAAAGATAAATAGGATTTCGACAGGCAGACAGAGGTACTATATGCATTCATTTATGCAAGTATGTATTTATTGAGCATCTCTTTTGCTCAATACAAGCATTGTTTGTTCTGTCATCCAAGCTCCTTGCTCCCTGCTCTCATGGCACTTATATTTATTTGTGGGTGCGCATAGGAAGAGGAGGTTAATTAACAAGTAATAAATGAATGAAAGAAATTTAGTAAATGATAAATGCTACCAAAAAATAATAGAGTAAGACAGTGATTGACTGGTAAGGTGAAATGGGTGGAGTGTGGTCAAAGCAGGCATCTCTAAGGTAATCACATCTCACCTGAGATGTGAATAATGGTTGAAGCTAGCTGTCTGAAGATCTGTGGAAGTATTGATATATTGTTCTAAGAAGAGGGGACAAAAAATGCACAGGCCCTAAGGAGGAAATGAGACTAGCATATTGGACAGAATGAAGGTTGGTGTGGCTGAAGCATATAAAGGAGAAGAGTATAGATGTGAGAGTTATACAGAGTGCAAGTACATAACAAACAGACATACTTCTGCTTAAGATTTTACCTTGAGACCTTCCTTAAATGTGAACAAACTAGGCAATAGAACAACATTGCGCCAACTCTGCCTGCCACCAGCAGATGGCAATAGCAGTAGCAGGTCTGGGGCCATTTACTTGTAGGAACACGGGGACTTATGAACAAGCCTGTTGCAAAACAGAGGCACTTCTGTTTGCTGAAGTTCTCCAAGAGCCGAGAGTAGTCAGGTCCCCAAGACTAAGTCAACAAATCAGGCCTCACACTGGGATATGGAGTGGCTCAAACGGCACAGAGAGAAAATTCCAGGCATGGGCCAGAGGCGAGTCTAAGAGTTTGGAATAAAGAAGGTACAGCCAGGGGCAGTCATCAGACAGCAAAAACCTGACTAGCAGCCTAAGGAGGTGTGGTGAGGGGGCAGCTGAAGGTTGGTGCCAATGATCTCAGGCAATGGTGACCTAAGTAGGCAGCTGATGACAGGTTGGTTTCCAGAGGTCTAAGGGCAGAGAAGTCAGACCCGAGTAAAGAAGCTGTACTTCAACCAGACCAATACTCTTTTTTTTTTTTTTTTCACACACACACACTGTATTTTATTTTTCCAAGAGATAAATAGACTGACACCAAGCATTGTACATGGATGACCACAACAAAAGCAACAATGATTGCAATTACCAAACATGAAACACACTCATACTATGCCATAATATTGACATTCAGTCCAGTAATCCTCCACTGTAACAGCTCCTTTACTTTGCAGTGAAAATTGATTTGTATATTCTTTGCCTCTGAGTCCTTGTGGGATTTTTTTTTTTTAATTCAGACAGAAAGTCACAAAAATTATACTCATCCTCATCAGTTCACTCAGTCCCATGTAATTAATTTTTTTTTTCATCTTGATCTTTTGTTAGCACTTTTATGAGTTCATCAGTTTTTCATTAGAGTTCTGAAAATGCTTATTCATTCAGTTCAGCAGTACAGTCAGTTACCAGAAACCTGTACTCAGACAAAGACTCTTGAGCAAATGGAGTCAGATTCAGATAAAGTGATTGAGAACAGAGTAAAACACAGAGGGATCAAGCACAGGAGGCAGCTTCTCAGATGTTCACAGGCTTTACAAAAAATACAGGGAACCATGTCTATGGCTGGCAGAAGGAAAAAAAAAAAAAAGAAAATTTAAAAAATTAGATTACGCTACTACAGACATAATAACCTTCTATCAAAGTACTGAAGAAACTTGGATTTTGTTCTAACAACTATTGAGGGATAATTTAACTGTGTCTCTCTGCTCTATACCTTTATCTCATAAACAGTTCTATATTTTAAGAACACCTTCAGGAAGCATATATCCACATAAAGACTTGTACACAAATGTTCATAACAGTTTACTTCCAATACGCCCAAACTGGAAATAATTCCAATGTCCATCAATAGATGAATGGATAATGTGTGGTATATCCATACAATAAAATGCTGTTCAGCAATAAAAAGAAATGAGCTATCAATACTTGCAACAACATGAATGAGCCCCAGAATAGTTATACTGAGTAAAAAGGAAGAAAAAATATATATGTTGTATGATTCATATCACTTACATAAAATTTTAGAAAATGCAAATTAATCTATAATGTCAAAAAGAAGATCAGTAGTCACCTGGGGACACAGATAGGAGGGATTAAAAATAGCAACAGGAAAGAATGTCTCTATGTGTATAACTGAGTCACTTTGCTGTACAGTAGAGATTGGCACAGCATTGTAAATCACCTATACTTCGATTAAAAAAATAAATAAAAAAAATAGCAACAGGAAACTTTTGGGGGTGATGGATACGCTCATTATGGTGATGATTTCATGGGTGTATACATATGTTAAAACATCAGATTTTACACTTCACATAAGTGCAGCATACTGTATGTCACTATACCTCAATGAAGCTGTTAATATCTTCAGTAACTGAAATATTCTTTTGCTTAACTTTGAAGATAATAAGATTTATTTACACTGAATTAAATTGTTTCAATTTTTGCAAAATAATTTGTCATGAGGCTATATGCATTAACCTGTGCAACCACAACTCTTTAATATGCCTTGAAAACAGAAGTAAGAAAACTCAAATGTTTCAGAGTCAAATTTACTTGGAAATTTAAAGAAAATCCTGGTTAAAATTATGCATAGGAGTCTGCTCCCAATTAATTACGCTAGTCCTAAAACTATAGGCACATAACAAATATTCATATAATATTAGTGAATGTGATTACATAAATCACCATAAAAATCTGACTTTCTCTACTTGTTCCCTTCAGTGCACTAGAATTTACCTTCTATCTTTAACACTATGTTGAAACAGCTCTCGCTAACTAAGAGCACAAAATCTCATGGAGACCTCTGAGTTCTTACTTTTTTGATACTGCTGAGATTTATCACACTGCTAATTAGGGTCTGTCATAGAAAGATATCCGTGTTTCTCCTCCACTTCTCAGATTAGCCTTTCTTCTTGTTGTTTTTGTTCTTGTTTGTTTGTTTTATTTTCTTGTCATCTGATTTTTGAAAACCAGAGTTCTAGGATTTCCATCTCTGTGTGTGTGTGTGTATGTGTTTTAACTCATTCTACTAGTTTTCTTTGAGTGTTCTCACCCACTCCAATGTCATCTGTCACCACCCACATGCCCAGATAGCTCTCTTTGAGCTCCAGAGGAAAATACCTAAGCACCTTAGTAGTAGACTGTTAATTGATAGTCCCCCCTCCACAGCTACTAATGTACTATTCCTTCTAGAATAATCCTCTCCCCTGTAATCTGGCTTAAACCTTAAGAAAGCTTTGCAGCTTCCTCTTTTGGACTCTGGGGAAGGTCAGTCACCAAGAAAAATGTCCCACTACCCTAACAACACCATGCTAAAAGGAACCCTGAAACCACGTGGAAATGTTCAAAGAATCATCAAGCAGGGTCTCATAATACATACAAACCGAAATCCAGTCTCCAGCATTAGGGGCAATGTTCTGATGTATAACTTCATAAACTAGAAATAGACTTTAATGTATTCTACATTATTAAATAATCACTAGCAAAAAAAAAAAAAAAACCATGTGCAATATCAGGCCTCTCCTCCCTGCCACAGTCAGATTCTGAGCTCACAGATCAGCAGAGTTCGTTGTCCAGAATCATTTCCCCTCTGATGACAAGTCATGCTGAATATAGCTTACAACTAGTTTTGCCTGATGTCACAAACCAAACAGATACGTAACCATTACCAAGTTCCATCCAAGAAAGAACGTGAAATTCTGCAGTTCTGGTCACCAGTTCCATGGTTTCACTGTTTGCCGTGTGAAGTGCTCTTCTGCTCCTTTAAACTTCTCTGCTAAGTATCACTCAGAGGCACTCCCTCCAGATTGACAGACACATTCTGAACCTTGCCCTGGTTCTTCCACCCCAGATCTATCCTGCTCTCAAATCCCCAGACTTACACACTAACTCTTCCTTCTGTTTCCTTCACCCTTTAAATTTCAGCCTCAATACTCTCTTCCATGCTGTGTCCTAGCAGCACCTCAATCACAATCCACGTTACCTTCCCAGCACTGCAACCCTGCCCTTCTTGGCAGAGGGCAGTAGACACAGCAGTTAAAAGTTGGAGCTTTAGAGTCCACACTGCTTGGGATCCAAACCCAGGTCTAACATTTACTGGCTACGGAACTTCAAACAAATTGTTCAATCTCTCTCAGCTTCCATCCCCTCATTGAAAAAGCGGGGATAACTTCCTTGCAGGTTGTTGTGAAGATTCAATGAGATGGTCCGTTTAAAGCACTTAGTCCTAAGCACAAAACATGATAAATCAATGCCATCGCTATTTGGGATCTTTCCAGTTCATCCTCACCTTGGGGAATCAGATTCATGACAGGCCTTAGCTTGAGAGAGGAGGAATCTTGTCTTCTAACAAAGATGAAATGTTGGCTAATGTGTTATGCTAGGCATTCTGATTTCTGAATTGAAAATGTTGCTTATGATGTAACGCAATACAGGACTTACCTAAGAACAAACTATAAAAAGAAAGTCATAGGACATTCCCATTTTATTATTCAGGGACCCTAAATAAGTTTTAAAGGTATAGCAGGTTAAAAAAAAAAAGTTGTGTTTTGATTATGCCATGACTGGCACTTGAAGATACTATTTACATAAGCAGTCATGCTTAAGTATTAAAAACTAAATCTCCTTGCTCTGACAATTACCACATGTGACTAGTATAAATATAAATTGCATTTGAAATAGTAATATTGACAAGATAAAGTTCATAGAAGTCATCTATTACTGGTATTTATAAAATGAGAACCAATGTTTTCCTTTCAAGTGAATATTCTGAAGTTGTTTTTCCTCACAAACAGATTAGGTACTGAATGGCTGTTTTTAAGTTCATTTGACAAAGAGGAGTTGAAGCTTTGCTATCCTTGGATACATTTCCACCAAATTTAAGACCCATATGGGAAAAGAATCTAAAAAGGAGTGGATATATGTATATGTATAACTGATTCACTTTGCTGTACACCTGAAACTAACACAACATTGTAAATCAACTATACTCCAATAAAAATTTTAAAAAAAGAGTGAATCGGTCCTTCAAAGCTTTAAAACAGAACACACTTTCTCCTGATGGACTTTCTATTTGGGCATATTTCCATCAAAAAAGATTAGTTTCAGCTACATACTTTAGCCTGTAACAGAATTTTCATCAGTACCACTTGTATTCACAAGCTTAGCATTTAAGTTCTCAAACTCCTAGCATTCTCCTGAATTAGCATTAGGCCATAATATGCACTCAATGTTTTTGCTGATGCTCCTGCACACACTCAAAAGACTTTTTTTTTTTTTTCATTTCTGCAATCACTTTTCCTCGACACTTCCTGATTACTGTCAATTGCAAAGGAGGAACACTTTTCATGGTTTGTCTAATTCCTTTTTTCCCTGAAAAAGAATTTTTATGCCAAAGGACTTATCCCATATGCACAAGGAACGTTTGTCATTTTCTCACCCATTTAATTTTTAAAATTAGCTCTACTTTGATTGCCATCATCACATTTTGCATCTTCTCTCAAGCACTTTCAAAACTTACGGTCTTCACTTTAATGGACATGATTAGGCATAAACATCAAAAACACACTAAATGATTCCTATCGCCATCATTTGGTGACAGGCCAACTTGACTAATGCTTGTTATATAACAAAGATTTGGTGTTATCTAAGAGAATGTAGGTTGTAAGTAAGGTTCCTTTCTATGAAGGTTTCGTTTACTATATTTTTTCATTTATTCCTAAAATACTTATTCATTACCTAACATAGGCCAGACTGATCCGAACACTGGATAAGACACAGTCCCATTAAACCCTCATGGAGTTTAAAAACCAATGGGGAATACAAACAAGTTTAAAAGTATACATATTATAGACACACATGAAGGAAACCGTAGGGTAGTACATGCGCTAACCTGAGTACATGGTATGATGGAAGCAGCACAGAGCAGAGACTAAGAACATGGGCTGTGAGGTCAGGTAGCCCAGGTTCAAAACTCCATCCTGCTACTTAGCAGGCTTGTTACTTATCATTTCTGCCCCTCATTTTCCTTACCTGTAGAAAGAAGATGATTATAATTGCTACTATTTCACAGCGTTACTGCGAGGGCTATTGTTGGAACACAACTCTCAAGTATCTTTCACATTTCTGTATGTCTTAAGAGCACAGATACTGACTGGTTTTTGTTCCAGACTATCTTTTTAAGGATATTTGTATAGAAAAAACAGAGATAGTGTCCTCTGAAAAGCAAAGGACAGGAGTACATACCATAATTTATAAAATAACTAGATCCCTCAGGGTCAGAGTTCCTCACCTATTATATAATCCATTGCGTATGCAGGTATCACCTGGACCTCTTTGCGTTGCTCTTGGGAATTGGGGCTCAGGGAACTGGCTCAAAAAATGTTGATACTCTGGCTACTGCTATAGCTAAAGGAATGAAGTTTTATTGTCTCTAATCCCAGAGTTTCATGTCTTCCACCAAGTTTCAAGAAACAATGACAGGCTGACTTGTCAAGCTTGCAAATAGGGTAAGATAAAATCTCAGACTCTTCTCAGTTCTTGACAACTATGAGTGAGATGCTTGGAACAATACCTAGTTCTCAATAGCTGTTAGCTATTGTAGACAAAAAGCCCCTCCAAAGATGTCCATGCCCTCATTCCCAGAACCTGTAGATATATTAGATTACTTGGCAAAGGGGAATTAAGGCCACAAATGGAATTAAGGTTGCTAATCAGCTGACCTTAAAATGGGAGAGTATCCTGGATTATCCAGGTGGACTCAGTATAATCACAAGGGTCCTGAAAAGCAGGAGGCAGAAGAGTCAGTGTCAGAGTGAGGAAATGAGAGAAAGACCCTGGAGGCCATTGCTAGCCTTGAAGATGGAAGGGTGTTACAAGCCAAGGAACATGGGGCTTCTAGAAATTAGAAACGGCAAGAAAATTTAGAGATTCTCCCCTAAAGAAAAGACTTTAGTGAGAGCAGTGTCAACCTGCCAACCTACAGAACTGTAAGATAATAAATTTATGTTGTTTTAAGCCACTATGGATGTGGTAATTTATTACAGCATCAATAAGAAACTAATAGAGTATTATCATCATCATCATCATCATTACCTTTATCACTTTTACTATATTGGTAAATATGCTATATTACTATAATATTACTGTATTATATTACTATAATATATTACTACAACAATGTTACTATATTACTGTCATTATTACCATATAAAAGAGGTCCCAAATCTTAACCTAAGAACTGGGAGAGGCTTCCTGGAGAAAGTCAGTTGTGAGATTTATTCAGTTAGCTGGAGGGAAAGTATATTTCAGGCTAAGGGTGTCTGCAAACAAGTGAGAGAGAACATGGAACTTGCAGTAAACAAAAACTGGATCAATATGGCTGAAGCATATAGTGACAAATCCTGTATGGGACGTGCTGAGTTTGAGCTGCCTCTGGAACATCCAAATAGAGATATCCAGTAAGAGGCTGAATATAGAGGTCTGATGTGTTGGGGAGAGGTTTGGGCTGGGGGAACAGATTTAAGAAGTCATCAGCATGTATATAGTAGACTATGACCCATGCTGAGCATAGAAAAAGACTAAGATATCTGAGGAGCACTGAGATTTAAGAAACAGGCAGAAGAAGGGGGCAAATGAAGCAGGCCCACAAAGGATACTAACAGGCACTGTCATAAGAGGTGGGGGGAAGCCAGAAATGTGACATCACATCATTCTACAGTAGTGAGGCAAGAGTCGACAGTGTCTATGAATATCTTAGGTTTATTTATAAAACAGATATTATACACTGAAGTAGTTAAGTATTAATTAATGCAGTCGACAGTGTCTATGAATATCTTAGGTTTATTTATAAAACACAGATATTATACACTGAAGTAGTTAAATATTAATTAATGCTTTTAAAGAATACTAACTTACCATTCGATATCATTTTCAACAGATTTTCAAAATGAATTATAGAACTGCTTACACAGATACAACACAAAGTCTAATTATATGTGTTAGCATCATCACCCAAAGGAGGGAAAAAACCAATACTCTGTTAGGGGCTTTCATTAATCAGCTATTTAATGAGTGTTAGTTGCTGGACTGGGCCCATCCCACAGCATGGAACTCAGGAGTCTTTTTTGTTTCAAAAGTCTGAGGTAGCTGGGAATCATTTTAGAGGCTTGGATAGCTCTTTGACACTCTTTAATTGACAGATTCACATTTCCAGCAGAAGAGAGTATAAAAATAGTACTGTTTATAAATGAGCATTCTTAACTCTTGAAACTTGGAGTTGTCAGTAAAATATATTTCCAAATTCATATGCACTTCAGACAGTCTGAGTACAGAGTGGTTGCTCCTAAAAGAAATTTATGTAAGTTTGGTAAAGCGGAAACAAAGATTCATTGTTCCTTAAGGCCAATTCTTCTTAGTATAAACTGTACTAGTAATAGACACACCATTCAATAAAAAAATGCAAATATATCATTCAAAGGAACCAATGTTGGATGTTTAGCTTAAAACTGTCTAGCATTATTTTCAAGCAAAAAATCAAATACTTGCTGAAGCTCCAGAGGGAAAAAAAAAATCACTGAAGCCCAATAGTTGTTGATTTTTTAAAATCACTTCTTATTGCAGTACAAAGTATTATCTGATGTTAACTGGCATCTAAACAATGGATGAATTTTCAGAGAGCTATAGTAGTCTAAACAGAAGATTCCAAATGTGAATTTTAAAGGTTCCTAAGGGAAATCTCTGATGGTGCTTGGGGTAATGAAGGCAGAGAGAAAAAGGAAGAAAATAGAGTTAAAAAATAGCACAATTATAGAAACAGAAAACGCAGTGACACTGTGTTACTTTACTAAACTTTAACATTAATTCGAAGCTAATTTGCCTTTAAGAGAACTAAAATAGAACCGTATCAGTTTAGCCCTTGGTGTTTTACTAAGAGCCTCTACCTTCGTATAACCCAAACATATAGATTTACCATTTTAAACAGCATCAGGTCACTCAACGCCATGAAGAAAATGAATGTCATGTCCCATTCAGGCTGAATTATGTATCTGATGGGAGGTATTGATCAAAATATGAACCACGTCTTTCATTACTGAAAGTACCTGATGCTTTGTTATAAATATCTTCTGAGAGTATAAAGAAACCGCCTTTTCCAAATTTTTCTACAGAAGAGTTTCTGAGAGCTTCTATTCAATGATTTTTTTTTTCAAAACCCATTACTAGTGTTGCAAATATTCCCTAGTTCAATTTACATTAGATCAAGAAATGAAATACAGGAAGAACTAATAATGAGCCAGAGATTGAACTGAACCCTTTACTTCTCCAAGCTCCAGTATCTAATGCACATCACTAAGTTATACTCCTAAAGTGTATTTTATAGGAAAGAAAATATTTTGTACTTCTAATGGGGAAATGCTGAAAAGAGGGGATATTTTTTGTACCCATCATAAAAATGTTGTTCCTAACGTAAATACTCAGAGAATTGACATAATTGAAAATTGCCAGAAGCCATTTTCCTAACACTACAGTTAATAGAGCATGAGGGTTCTACAGCTCAACACGACGTGTAACTGATCACTGTACACGTGCAGCAGGGAAACTACCATGCAGAAAATGGTAACACCCTTCTCATGATTTCTGTTTCTTCTTGTCCTCCTAAAACACTATGCAAATTTTGCACTTGTGTCTTGGAACCTGTCTGAATCGTTATTAAAATGAAAGCCAGCATTCTGTGGAGTGTTACACTAAAAGGTACAGGTCCAAGGACACTACAGCTCATGTTTTGCAGGAGCATTTGGGATATTCCACTGCTGGGTGGGGGATGGCATCCTTAGAGCCTGACCACCTTACAGCCTGGGCAGAAAATGTTACAAAGTGTTTGGCATGTTCTAAGAGGTAACTACCTCAAGGAACTTGTATCCACCGCTCTGGATCTCAGGGCATTATGTATGTATGTATATATGTGTGTATGTGTGTATATGTGTGTATAAGTATTTATTATATGATAATATGTGTACATTATATAAATATACATACTGAGTGTACATAAGTGTCTACTCTATATAATATTACAAAAATACATATACACACTATATATAATAGAAATTAGCTGAAGTTTGATGAATTCATTGAATTTTATGAGTCTATCATTCTAAATTTTATGAGTCTATCATTCTAAATTCATGCTAGAAGTAGACTGCTTTGTATCTCATCCTATGTAAGTTCAGGCAGATGGAGGTATGAAAACCAGACCACAATTTTGAGTTTTATCCCCAGGCGTCATATTTAATAATAATAGCTGGGGCTTCCCTGGTGGCGCAGTGGTTGGGAATCTGCCTGCCAATGCAGGGGACACGGGTTCGAGCCCTGGTCTGGGAAGATCCCACGTGCCGCGGAGCAACTAGGCCCGTGAGCCACAACTACTGAGCCTGCGCGTCTGGAGCCTGTGCTCCGCAACAAGAGAGGCCGCGATAGTGAGAGGCCCGCGCACCGCGATGAAGAGTGGCCCCCGCTCGCCGCAACTAGAGAAAGCCCTAGCACAGAAACGAAGAGCCAACATAGCAATCAATCAATCAATCAATCAATAAACAAATCTTTAAAAAAATAATAATAATAATAGCTAATAATACTTTCCAAAAATTAGCCTCAAGGTCTCCAGATTAGCTATACAAATACACTAACTGTAACTTTGCTGCTGGTTTTACTCCTAACCTCCTGATCTCTACCACACCTCAAGTTTCATCAATTGTTGACTACTAGGTATGTTCTCATATTTAATGCAATTAGGCAGCAGAATCTCAGGACCAGCTCCAGATCTAGTGAATCAGAATATGCATTTTAACAAGATCTTCAAATGATGCATGTATAGCTTAAAATTTGAGACGTGAATCTTCTAAGACAGGGTGCTTTCCCCCAGGGGTTGTATAAGACTGTCCATGAAGGTGTGAAAGTAAATTAGAACTTTTATTTGTATTTATTTTAGTCTGATACAGATACTCTCCCTGGTTGAATTATCAAGGTCCATCAAAAGAGAGCAGAAGTTCCATAGACATCAAAACGACAAACATCTTTCTCATTAGTTCACTTTCAAGGGATTAGGGCATGTGACAGTACAGAAGCACCCAGTTAAATGGATTTATGGATTATATTATCTAGTGTAACTAAACCAACCCTCACAAAATAAATAGGTGACTTAAAAAGACACCTGGAAAAAAAATAATAATAGATTGAGGTTCATACTAATAATACAAAGACACCAAAAAAAAAAAAAAAACAGAAAAAAAAAGATAGAGCTGACAGTCTTTCAATTCTAAGTAAGAATAACTACCATTTTTGAGCACATATAAGGGCCAGTCAGTTTCTAAGTGATTTATATGTATTAATAACTCAGTTAATCCTGACAATTCTTTGAGACAGATGCTATTCATAGCTCTATTTTGCAAATGAGAAACTGATGCACAGAGACATTAAGTTAATTGCCCAGGACAGTCTGGTATTAGCAGAGATGGGGTTCAAACTTTGGCAGACTGGCTTAGATCCCCCAACCACTACACTCCATTCATTCTATTCCAACTGCATTGTAAGGTGAAAACACCGATATAATTATGTATTACAAAAAAATCGAAAAGAAAACAAATTTATCAACAAGAATACTTGCACTATTGATTCACATCCATTCTCATTAACAAACTTCACTTTGAACTTCACTTGAAGTGTATATTGTGTCTTGAAATTTAGCTACTGAAAGTATTATGTGTACTATTTCAAAACTAAATAAATATAGCTACATAGAGATGAACATGCTCAAAAGTTTTATAGTGGTGGTGCACAACCAGGAAAAGAAAAATAGGAGATTTTTGCCATAAAGCAGTAGTTCTCAACTTTGAGCATTCATGGGAATCCCCTGTAGGGCTGGTTAGAATACATATTTCTGGGCCCCAAGTCCAGAGTTTCTGATGCAGTAGAGCTGGGGCGGGACCTGAATCTGTCTTTCTAACAAGTTCCCGGTGATGTTGATGCGGCTGGTCAGGTGATCACACTTTGAGAATCACTGTTATAAAGGAGCATTTAGAACAGAAGACCTCAAATATTGTCATATATTTGAGTCACCTGGGAAACCTTTAAAAATATTAATGCCTCATGCTTCTCCCAACTCTTCAAATTGTTGTAAGGAGGGAACTCGGCCTCCTTACTCTTTACATGGCCCTAATGTACAGCAAGGGTTGAAATCACTGCTTTAGGTAGAGGGAAAATAAAAGCAGAAAGACTGGTTCAAAGTAATAGAATCCTAACTAAAATACAAAAGTGTTTCAGAGGTGGAAACAGACAGTACTTGTTAATTAATTAAATATTGAAGATAAGAAACCCACCAAAGAGGCATAGACCATGCTACCTAGTTGAATGAATGGGTAATGAATCGAATTATGGTGTTCCATTAACCATGATTATAAATCCAGGGAACCAGAAGGGGGAGAGTCAGAAAGGGGAGGGGGGAATAAGAGGAAGAGAAAGGGAAAATAATTTTATAGTACAAATAGAACAAATTATTTTCATAATGCTAACCTCAAAAGTCCATTTTTGCTAGTAATGGAAAAGTGATACAAAAGTTCCTTTCCATTAACAGCATACACTTCCTTAAATCATCCCAGCAGTTAAAACTTAGGCTGCCTAGCTTCAGAATCCATGTTCTTAATCTCTACTCTATGCTGCATCCTGTTCTGTTTTTATATTGATGGAAATAGGACTCAATTAAATGCCAAACAATAAGTCAAAAGTAGTCGGGATTAGTACCCAAAGCCCTGAAACATTAAAAAGATGATGCCTGCCCTAGTCTATCTTTTTATTCCTGATGAGCAGTCTGAACTAAGTCTATTGTTTTAAAAAGCTTTTTGAAGAAAAACAAAACAAAACAATATAGGCAGTGTGTCTGCAACGCAATGAAAATAATGTTGAAATTTCAGATCATATGGACTTCTGCTAATAGCTAGGAAGACATAAATATTATTTACAGATTTTATTCTAGACTACCAATGTTGATTTCCACAAATGTTTAATCCCCTCTTATAGAATTGTACAGTCAGGACTGAGTAAACTTGCTCTAAATGCTTTTGCTTAAGTGCCAATGAGTTCGTGTAAAAACATAGTTCAGTCTCTATTTTAAACATAATTTTGTTGTCAGCTGAGAGCCGGCATTCTTTAGTATGGCATAGTATCTGGTGTTAATGAAAAACATCAAAACCTTCTCCCCCATATACAAACACCCTATAACAAGAACAAATGAATTTTAATCCTTAGAGAAAAGGGGAAACTTGGGATCAGATGCAAACCATGCTCTGTTGACATTCTCAAATTAAGAAAATATATATGGCAAGGTACTGACTGCTACAATATACAAACGTTTCATTTCCACTCTGGCTGAGTGCAACAGCAGGTGGTAAAGTGGCATTACAAGACAGTCACTTTCACTTTAAGCCCAAAGGCAAAGGACCCATTCTATTTGCAGAGTTAGCTTAAGTTACTCTGTTGTTTCTTCTATACCTACATATACTCACGAAAAGTGAACATAAAAAAATTTCCATTATCTCCAAAGGCAAACAAAATGACTAGTTGATAATATGTCTCTTTTTCTTTCTTTTTTTTTTCTAGATTGCTTTCTATAAGGCTGTGGTTCAAATCATTAGGCTAACCTACAATAGCTCTTCACTTATCTAAGATGCTTTAGTGACCTTAAGTATTATTTCTTAATAATGTCATAATTCAGAACACAGCACAACTTTTAAAAACAGTTCTAAGTCAAATGTATTAGGTATTAGGATCTGACTTTCAAATAAATTTTTACTGGAACACTACCACCCCAAGTTTATGGAAGCTAATGAAAACGTATTAACTGTTTAACACTGATACTAAACTGAACCAATGCTTATTTGCCAAATTATTGATTACTCAGAATGTTTTTCAGTTGAGGGAAATCTGTTTTATCATGAATTTTTAGTGGTCTTATTTGTTAGACTAAATACAGCCCTACTGCTAACCCAAATGACATCACTATACAAATTACAAAAAAGCCACCTCTTCCTCAAGGCACTATACTGACATGTGCCAGAAAACAGTCTTAAAAAATCTACAAATCTATGATGGCTCCAAACATGAACGGTGTCCTTCTAGAGTTGTGCAATGTACAACCTAATCTATTAAGTTATGTCAAAAGAATTAAAAAGAAATGTTTCCTGATCCATAGAGCTCAGAAGCCTAATGTACTCTGCAAGGAGATATTGAGACAAGCTTTTAAAATAACAAGTCCATTTGTGAAGAGATGATTTATGAAACACCGTTGCGGAGGAAAAAACCTTTCCTCTCCCCTTCTAGGTTTTTTCTGGCTCATCTAAGAATTAAATTGACATGAGACAGATTAGTAGGAGAAAATCAAGTTGAATTACATACATATGGGAGCTCCATAAGACTAGGAGGCCCAAGAGCAAGTTAGACAATTGAAGGCTATATATCACCTGGGAGAAGGAGAGGGGGATAGGAGTCTGGGACTTCAAAGGGAAGGAAGGCAATTTACAGGAAGATGAAAGAGTGCAAATGTTTGGTAAACAAAAGTTTGCTGGGGCCATGCAGAGATAATGGGACACGGAAGACTTTGATCAAACAGACCTTGTTGAGTTTCCCCCAGTCTACCACACCTAGTTCACATTATACTTTAGTCATCTGTGGTGATAGTTCTTCCTGGAACAAGTCTTTTATCTAAATTCTTTTAGGCAATTAAGGGGAAGAAATAAGGGCTCTTCCTGAGACTTTTGTTTCTTAAAAACATACAGCCCAAAATAATCCTCAAGCCAAAGAGACATATTTTGGGGTGGCAAAGTTTTGTTCCCCTACATCATCATATTTGATTAAATGACCCAGTGATCATTAAGAATGTGATGGGGGAAAGCTGTTTTGCTTTACAGAGGACATAGCAAAAGACAAATGGACTTAAAAGTGTTAGAGTTATAATTTTTTTCTGACAAGAGAGATATTGTACATCTAGGTAATGTGCCAAGAAAGTCTCCTTAGTTCTCAGCTCTGCATTGCAGTAGAATCCATTGAGGAGCTTTGGAAATACTGATGGCTGGGCCTCAACCCCAGACCAATTCTGTATGAATCTCTAGGGATGGGGCTCAAGCATCAATCTTTTTGGAAGTTTCCCAAATGATTTCTCACGTCCAGCTAGGGTTTCAAACCTCCAACTTAGATGATTTTACAAACAGTGTTCCTACATAACATAGACTAGAATGGTGGTTCTCAAATTTTAGTGTGCATTAGAATCACCAGGAGGGTTTCATTAAACAGACTGCTAGGCACAACTTCCAGAGGTCATGATTTGGTTAGGTGTTGAAGCTTCTGGTCAACACCTGTATTTTGAGGACCATTGGTCTAAAACCTTACTACTCAAAATGTCCTGGGATGGGGACTTCCCTGGTGGCACAGTGGTTAAGAATCTGCCTGCCAATGCAGGGGACACGGGTTCGAGCCCTGGTCCGGGAAGATCCCACATGCCGTGGAGCAACTAAGCCCATGCGCCACAACTACTGAGCCTGTGCTCTAGAGCCCACAAGCCACAACTACTGAAGCCCGCACACCTAGAGCCCATGCTCCGCAACAAGAGAAGCCACCACAATGAGAAGCCCGCGCACTGCAACAAGAGTAGCCCCAGCTCGCTGCAACTAGAGGAAGCCCGAACGCAGCAACGAAGACCCAACGCAGCCAAAAATAAATAAATAAAATAAATAAATTTATTTAAAAAAAAAATGTCCTGGGATGGCAACTTTGACTTAACTGGGAACCTGTTAGAAATGCAGACTCTCAGGCCCCATCCACTTCTGAATGGCTATCTGAATTTTAATAAGGTTCCCAGGTGATTCATATGGAAATTAAAATTTGAGGAGCACTAGTGTAGACCACAGACCAATTAAAAAGTCTACTGGGATAAGAAGGAATATAAATGGGGATGAAATAGGATAGGGACTTGTGAATAATGAAAAAGCTCATATTCTAAAAACTTCAGCTCTAATCAATCAGTGCCCACATGGGCATGCGGACTCACTGTTACCAGATATTCTAATTTTTCAAGATGGTTAGTAATCTGTTTTTTTATGTGAAATCCCTCAACCGTAAAATATTAGCAATTCATTCAAAGGTTTTATAACACCATTAAGACCAAATAAAATATGTCTGTGGGCCGTATTTGGCCCATAGCTTGCCTGTATGTGACCTCTGATCTAGAAAGAGTCAATCATAAATTGAATTAGAGTTTGAGATAAATCACTGGAAATCTCCTAAGAACCCTTCCTTTAAAAGCTTAAGATAAATGATATATTTGGCCACAGTTAATTATTTTCCATAGGGCATACCTCTGCCTGACACAAACTCAGTAAAGCATCAGAAATAAATGTTAGACAGGGCAGCTTTGAAATATGTTATGGAAAAAATATATGCAGCTTATAAGGTAGGCAGCAAGAGAGGATGCGGAAACGTCTCAGGAGTGCCTCTGAAGAACATGAGATGTGCAAGCAATCAATCTCAAAACGAGACAGGAGAGACATTTGATTGTGTTTACTGATAAGTACACCTATGGACACAGCAAAATTTCTCATCATAAGCCTTTGAGAGTAGGAGAAAAGTGGCTGTATTATATAGGTAGAATTTATTTTCCCTTGTAAAAGAAGATATAGTAAAACAACCTCAGTTCCATACTTCCTCTCCACCTTTGTTTAACGGCACTGAATTGTATCATTTCCTTTAACTGTGAAGCAGTTTGAAAAAATTTTCTAATGGAGGCACACAGTACTCTCAATGTATGACATTTTAATGGTCATTGAGTATTTTTTTCTTTAAACCTTGAACAATCACTTATTAAAGTCATCTCAGAAGCTATCTAGAGAATAACAAGAAGGTACCTTTGAGAAAGGTCACATAGGACTAAAAAAACACAAAAGGAGTAGTTAAGCAAGCTGAAAAGAACCACGGAAGTCAAATTATATAGCTGAGTGGGAAAAAAGAGAAAAGAAAAGTTACGAAAACTGCTTATTACTGTGCTGGAGTACCAGTAAACAAGCAAAGTTTCATAAAGGACTTAAGAACAGCATAGAAAAAAGGTCTAAGGTGATATCCAATCTCTCCTAACCAGGCCGTCCTTCCTAACACAATTCTTTCACTATGGGATCTTGAACTCCATAACCTCCAAAGGCTCTCTCTCCAGGATGACTACCACATTTCTTAGCCTGTGATAAAAGGCACTCATAATATAATTTAGCTTTAATCCCATTAAATTATTAAATACTACCTCACACTTTTCTCTAAATCCCCTCAATTAGGCCAACAATTAAGAGAACAGATACTTTTCTGCACTCTTAAATACATCTTTATAAACCCTTCAAGCTTTTGCTGTTAAAATAATGAAACGAAGTTTAGTTGGATGCCTTTCTTGGTCCAATATTTGAGAGAACCACCATCATCTCTTACTTTATTCTCTCATCAGCCTGTTTAAAAAAATGTTGGGCATGCCAAGGACATTTAACTACTAAAGATATATTAGGTAATTATTTTTTCAAAGAAAATGTAAGTAGCACCTCAAACTACATTTGACATCTTAAATGACATATATGAGCAGATAAAGGACAGACTTTTACAGCCCTATCAAAAAAAGGGAATTTGTACTTGAAGCTGCCAAGATTAGAGATTATATATGCTAGGATCTGTATTTATAAGATAACTTTTCATCTTTGGGATTCTTTTAAAAATATTGAAATTAGAACATGATATAAAAGAGGAATGCCATGAAAATCAGAAGCACTTTGCTTTTTACCTTTGCCAGAAAGAAACCATGTGACTCAAGACCAAAGCACTTCAGTTTCTTTATTTTAAACTGATGTCACCATTTTCATTATATACAAAAGGAGGAAAGAAATAAATTAGCATTTAATCAAGTCCTAATAAGTGCCACACTCTGTGTTCGGCACACTCAGTCAGATAAGAGGGTGAACTAGACAATCTTTACGGCCCTTTTAATTGAAAACTTACCTCATTCTATGGAATATTTGAGTAAATTGATATGTAAATCACATGTAAATCCTGATCACAGTAAGTCACACAAGGACCAGTGTTCTCTTGGAATCCATTCTCTTTCTGTCGCAGCCTCACCCAACTATAATGAATAACTCCTTTATCTACTTGTTAGTAGGAAATCCAGAACTATAGAGAGAACCTACATAGCAACCAAACAAGATGCCTTTCTTCCTGGCAGCATTGCCAAGGTACATTACAATGTTAGAGAGGGGTTTAAAGTATATATATATAATATAAATATACATATATATATGCGCAAAAGGTTCCAAATGGTTCTCCATTTTTCCTAATGATACTCAAAAAAATTTTTTTTATTTTTAGCAGTTCATTAACATTGCTATGTTCATACTGAGCTATTGATACTATGCTAAATCCTAGGAAAACAAAGTTGAATAATAATCCAAGCCCTTGTTTCTTAGGACTCAAAAAGGTATTAAAACAAATAGTTTAAGTACATAATAAGTGCAATATACCTAGGATGCCAAGAAAACACAAAAAGAGGGTGTCTAATTCAATCAGAGAGTCAAAGGAAGGTTTCCTAGAGTAAATGATGCTTGAGTAGGTCCCCTAAAGACAAAACAGGGGTAGGACAAAAAGCAAAAGAAGGCATAAGGCATCTCACCCAGAGGGAATAGTAAAAGAAAGACACAAGGGGTAAAGTTGCACAGTACGGTGGAAAAAGAGTCGTAAGGTATTACTGTAGTAGAGTAGATGTAGCAGAGCATGGGGAAATGAAGCTGTAGTGGCAGTCAGTACTAAACCATGGAGGACCTTGATTCATGTCAGGCTAAGAATTTGGATTTTATCCTATGGGCAATGGGAAACCAACGGAGGGTGCAGGAGAATAGCATCGCCAGATTTGCCTATATGGCGTTTGAAAGATGGATCTGAGCTAGAAATGACAGAAGGCAAGAAAATCAGTGACAAGTGAGTCCCTATGTTGTGTGATATTAACAGAACTGTGGAAAAGTGGATAGAATTAAGAAATATTTAAGATTTAAAATCAGAGGAGTAATATGGAGACAGCAAGATGAAAGAGTCTAAAAATACTCTCCTTATGTTTATGGCTTTAGGGCCAATTTGCTACATAGGAGTACAAACAATTGAGATATGAAATACATGGGAAGAGACTGGAGCTGGCGAGGGTGCAAAATTGGGAGCAGGGAAGCTGAATTCTGTTTGGATCTGTTGCAAAAATATGAGTCATAATCCATGAGGGGAGATTCAGTAAGCATTAATCAAAGCGGAAGAAGGAGAAATAGGAGACAGTGCTATCAAAGGAAATAAAGTTCCAAGAATGAAAGAAGGATCAGTAATGCCAAATGCATCAAGGAGATGCAGTGAGATAAGTACCAAAAATGTGCTTATTGGATTTGGTGATTTTGCCTTTGCCAGGCAGTTTCAGTGGACTACTGGGAATGAGAGCCGGACCTCTGTAGGCTGAGGAGGGACTCAGTGGTAAAGAAATGACAGCAGCAAATCTTCCAGAGATTGCAAACCCACATAGATAGGTGAGACTTACCCAAGCATCTCTGCTTCCTCTTTTGAGCAGAAATCTTCTCTGTATGTTATCACATAACACTGAGGATCTCCATCAAGATGGCTTAATAATAGAATTATTTTCCTCAGACCGAGTGAAAAGCCTTAATCACATTTAAAAGCCATTGTGAATAATAGTTATTAAGCACCTTAATAAATCTCCTGTAGAGGGGTGGGATGAGGCAGAATGCCAACCCATAAATCTCTAATAATCCCAGCATCATTTAGGAACTCGACCCTCTTTGCCAGCTGGAATGTTGTCCTAAACACACCTCAAAAATTATAAAGAACATAAGGAGACATGCAGCTTCAATTAAGCCACCCTCTCTTTTGCTTAGTGTTTACAGGGAATGTTCTAGAGAATTCTAGTCTATTACTCCCAAACTTACTCAAGGAAAATGGGTGGCAGAAAAGAAGAGGACTCTCATGCAAATTAACTTATTTCTTTTTATATATATATTTCAAGCACTGCCACTGAATTATTATTGTTCTTTTCTATTCTTGCAAGCACTGGCTTTATTATCTTGTTTATTGCTGTAATTTGGTGATTAGATTCAACATGTACATGATGAATTTGGCCTAACAACATCAATAGGAATGAAATAGCTTCTAGTTCTTTGGAAATGAGAATGCATCTATAACAGCTCTCTTCATTAAACTTGAACCCGGTATAACATATTTTATGATGCTTCTCGTAACAGTAAACCACTTAAAGAGATTTTGAGAGATTCTTCTTCTCTAGGAGGATTAATAGGAAGCTGTACTTCTCATCAGACTTTTCCCACACCTCCTGTTGCTTTCCCTTCCCTGCCTGTCCTGCTCGATGTCAACAACTTTGTGTAGAGCAATGATGGACTACCTTATCCAGAGAGACTTGTCACAGGTGGCTTCTGCAGACAGAGAAAAGTCAGTCATCGTGGGGGCAGGAGGGAAGGAAGCAAAGGGAATATAGGGAAAATTGAAAAGTCATCATCAGGCAATTTTATTTCTGCTTCAGCCAAACAACAAATTACCTTTTTTCTTGCAAACGACTACATAACTTCGATGACGAAAAAGGAAAAACTTTTTATCTGAGAGGAGGAACAAGTGTCAATTAAAAGAGAAAAAAAACCCCAACAACAACCAAAATAAAGTAAGAGGAACCTGTCACAGCATAGCCACTCTGAACTGCAAGAGGTTAACATTTATCTGTTTTTTTTCTGCAAGCCCTTATCACCTTACATATTCTAAAATCTAAAGCAATAACATGGAACTGAGCCAAGCAATGTTTTGATCCTCCCTAATTTTCCTAACTTCAGAAAGTTATAACAAACATGAATATCCCTCACCCCAGAAACATCACCAAGTGTGTATCGTTTATTAATTGAGTCACTTGTTACTAGTTCCTGGATTAAAATCCATTTTGCATGTGCACACTACCCTTCATAGTCAGGGTAAAGGTGTAATGTCATCTGAGTCCTAATAATTGAGGTCCTGATTGCCATTATTAACAAATACTCACCAAGCATCTATTTGTGACAGACACTGCGCTGAGATCTACTCTTGATGTTCTAACTACACTGTAGCTCCCACTAAGAGACTAGTGGAAGGGTGTAGACCTCAGATGCCAGAGGCCAGCTGCCTAGAATTGAATCCTGAATCTGCCATTTACTGCCACTGCTGAGTCTCTTTGAGCCTCGGTTCCTGTTTTGGTCAAAGCAGGATAATATGAATATATATGTCATAGGACTGTTAAAAAGATTAAATAAGTCAGTACATGTGTTAGCATGTAATGCATGCTTAATAGGTCTTATCCAGCATTTTTAACATGAATTTAAAGAGGAAATATATTTTTGATCCCTCTACAGAATAAAAAGTTTGTCAAAAACTCATGTCAGATGTCAGCTTATTCTCAAAAACATATATGTAAAAATTGAGTAGAGTCAATTTTGCATGTGTATAAAGGTGAATTAAAAATGGACTTCTGAAGATTCTTACCATGCTCTATTCCATAAAAATTATCAAACCATATAAGTAGAAAGGGACAACGGTAGTTCAAAACTTGCCTGAACCTGACTTCTAATATTTTTCTTATTTGATGTTTTTGGACAATAATTACAGAGGTCCTGAGGACATGAGAATGGTGTAACAGGGCTGATTTAACACCTGAAGTGTTACATGAAGTGTTACCATGTGACATGCAGCTGAGAAATGGGTGACAGGAGGCCAGAGAAGGATAGACTCTGAACTGACTTAGAGCTAAGGGGAGGTTAGAAGAAGACACAATCATAATTACTTTCATAGAATGCTCACTCTCCATCTGGCAACGTTCTAAGTGCTTTACTCATATGAACTTGTTTAACCCTCACACAACCCAAGTTAATAGGAAGGTACTATTATCATTCTCACTTTGTATACAGGGAAACTGAGAGAGGGTAATTCACTTGCCCAAGGTCATACTATAGCCAATTAGTGGTATATGTAGGACTGGGCCCAAACAGTCTAGCTTTTATTCATGATACTGTACTGCCTCCCTCAAATACAAAGTGATGTAAATGTTTAGCTTAATTTAACTAGGTCATGCATAAGCCAAAATTATAAATATCAGAAAATAGATAATGGAGGGTATGTTTCATGGTGTGTTTATTCAATGAGATATTCACATAAAGTTAATATGTAGATGATAGGGGGTTACATGTTAAAATGTTAGATGTTAATATAATAGAATCTGTGAGCTTCACAGGAATGTTTGATTATCACACTTAAGATGGGAGTTCATACTGCATTACACCTGTCCAGATTCTTCCTTGATAGTGTCAAACAGAATGGGATTCTAGAAGCAAGAGAGCAAGAAAATTTAGAGAAATAGCTCTCTATTCTTCAATACCTCAACTTTGCTGAACTTTCAAGCATCCTAATTCTGTAAGGCATGTTGGACTGATTCTCTTGGAATATAAGTAAAGGAAGCATTAATACTTGTACCCGGGCCATGTCTTATTACCGGGCCTGACCTCACAGGAACCCTGTGAAGCCTAGCAGATGGCATATGCCTGAGTAAACAAGACAAAACAAAACATCATTATTTTGTAGAAACACCTCAGAAATAATCCCAGTGAAGTAATCAGGATAATGTCTTTATATACAGGACATTTTAAAATTTTAATGGGTTTGAATTATGATCATCAAACTACACTAAAAATCAACATGACAAAAAGGAAGAGTCAATGATTTAGTGAAAAAACGCTGGTGAATTATCGGGATTGGAAATAAGTCTGGTCATACCCCATATCTTTATTAATGACCTGAAAAAAGCCCACACCATGTTAATTAAATCTATAAATGCAGCTAAACTGACATGGCATTTCCAAAGGTTAAGCTAGGACAAAAGTTAAAAAGCATCTTCACCTTAAGGAAAATATTTTTAATAAGTAGAAGTACTGTCATAAACTCTCACTCAAAGCACCATCAATTATCATCAAACAGAGATGCTCTTTAAATAAAGGTCAAACTTCACATAATAAAACACTTGAGGATAGACTCATGGCCCTGACTTTAAGAGAAGCTTCATCATTTATACTTTCATTTAGTGTAAAAAACCTCCCTCTTGTTTTTATTGGTCAGAGGGGAAAATATGTGGACAAGTAAAAAAATTAAAATTTCACCTTATATCAACTATACTTATTTTTTGCCTTTCCTACTTAATGAACCAGAAACTCTCTGTTTACTAGTAATAACATAATTATGTCCTTGGGAACTGTTTTTTATATTGCAGCTATTTATTCCCTTATCTATCAGGTCATTAGTTCAAAATTATATGTTTCTCTTGTAACAGCTGATAAAAATAAATTTTTACATTGCATCCCAAAAGAACCATGAAAAAATTCCTAATACCACTTCATTCAGAGCAAACACAGTGCAACAATGGAGTGGGGAAATATTGACCAAAAAAGTATGCCCAACTTTGACTCTATTTTCACTCAAGTATTGTATCCACAAAATTAAATCAAGTGCATTTTGAATGAATGCAAGAAAAGCAGGACAATGTTATTAATGTCATAAAATTAGAAGAAGCATATAATAACCTGATTTAGAAGAGACTGAGGTGAGAATCATTCATTCCTGAATAGCTCTCGACCCCATTTTAGGGGAATTTGGCTTAATTCCCCAACTCAGGGAGCTCTCAACCTAAAAGAACACCAATACTAATGAGCTCATATCATAAAGATCCATTCTTACAAGATTAATTAAGCTATTGCACTTTGAGGAAAGATTTCCATCCTTTTGGGAAGATGGATTATCAAAGTGGTTTCTAATTTTATCTGACTGTCAGATACAGATGACAGTCATGTTTTGCTGACCTACAGGTTTGTTTTTGGTTTGTTTTTTAATTAGTTGTCAGCAGTTTAAAATTTCAGTGCTTTCTCATATAAAATAAGTCTGAATTTCTGGCTCCTCTTGAAGAATGACAAGATCTCTTGAAGAATGACAGGAATGACATCCATCTGGAAACAATCCTCTGCTGATGAGTAAGAACTCTTAAAGGGTGGCATATCTCCTCCAGTTTACCTCAGTGCCCAGTTCTCTAATTCCTATTACACATGTGACCCGTGAAGGCGTAATGAAGCTATTTAAACTTGCCATCCTTGCTCTATAGTCCAAAGACCACATCTTACTTTTCTTCTTCTGCTCTGGAGTAGAAGGGGGCAACAGAAGGAGACAAGAAGTGGGATTCATTCCCACAAAGTGTGAGGCTGTTGGGGATGGAGAGTGCTTTGGTAGACAGAGTTTGTTGTTGGTTTTTTTGTTGTTTTGTTTCATTTTTTACCAGAGCCTTTGATTCTTCCCATAACTGATGTAGCCTGGAAGTTAAGAGGTATAGAGGAATACATTAAAATATAGGACCTTAATACTAGAAAGAACCTATGAGGTCATTTTGTCCATGGCTCCCTTAAACTGGCCTATCACAAGAATCACTGAAAAACATTTATTTTTGATAGGAATTTCAGTAGTAACCGAAAGTCCAATCCAGGGATTCCAAATATTTCCAGAATGGTGACATAAGGAGCTCTCAGATCCACTCCTCAACAAAACAGATGCGGTGTGAATGACAGAAACAACAAAAATAAAATCTTTGGAAATGCCCTAAGGATATATAACAAATGAAGAAACATTTGTTTCAAAAAATCTACTAAGTTCTCAGTAAGAAGAGTGTGAGTCTGTGGCACCTGAGCCACAAACCACTCACTCACTCCTGTCCCCAGGTCACCATAATGGGAACTCCATTATGTCACCTGTGACCAAGAAGCCGAGGCTCAGGAAACTCTCTCCGACCAGCTCCCAAACACAGTCTCTCCTAGAGGGAAAGGATGGCAGCATTTCTCCCCACCCCCAGCTCCACGCTGCAGAGACTAAATCCCAGGCATGTGTAAAAAGAGATCAGAAGCTTCCTTTCTATACCCAGTGACACTTGTATGGTAGAGTCTCTACCCCAGGTATGGCTGGTTGACCCCAGGTATGGCTGGTTGAGAGCACCATGGCCCCAATTGCCTTTGCTTCAGCTTTCTCATAGGGCAGAGGTTCCATACTGGGAGGGGCAGGCCAAGAAGACTAGAGGCTATTGCTCCTGCCTGGAACCACTCTCATAAAGCAGGGGTTTACTCATAAAACAGGGGTTTTACTCCAAAAGAAGCAGGTCATCATCCCCAGGCCCAATTCCAAAACAGTGGCTCAGAGATTTTGCCTATGGGAAAGGCAGGCTATGAGAACAGACTACTCAGAAGCTATCCCCATAGATTTCTTTATTTGAAACAGAATGGGGAAAAATCAAAACCTAAAAATAGTCTCAGAAACCATGGATATTTTGGTAGTAAGCAATTAAAAGGAGGCTCGTAGCTCCGTAAGAGCAACAAGCTAAACCATAGGCCAATTTGTTTACCATAGAGAATAAGAGAAAGAAATAGCTAAGAAGAGCCCTCCTAGGGTCAAAACAAACCTCAAAGACTGCCTTAAATTAATCCCACAACAGGGCCTGAGTTTCATTGGACTAGAGTTTAAAGAATTCATACTAATTTATCACAAACTCTTTCCAAAAAACAGAGGAGGAGGGAACACTTCCCAATTCATTTTATAAGGCCAGCATTACCCTGACGTCAAAACCAGACAAGAGATCAAAATTAAAGGAATTATAATGAATACAGACACAAAAATCATCAAAATACTAGTTAAGCAAATCCATAAATATATAAAAAAGATTATACACCATGACCAAATGAGATTTATTCCAGGAATGCAAGGTTGGTGTAATATCCAAAAATTAGTAATGTAATACACCAACCAATAAAACAAAGGACAAAAACCACACATCTCAACAGAAGCATTAAAAGCACTTGAAAAAAAACTAACATCACTTCATAATTAAACATAATAATAAAAGGGAACTTCCTCAGTCTAATAAATGGCACCTATGAAAACCCCATACCTAACATCATACTTAATGGTAAAAGACTAAATGCTTTCCTACTAAGATCAAGAACAAGACAAGGATCTTCACTCTCTTCACTTCTATTCATCATTGTACTAGATGTTATAGCCAAAGCAATTAGGCAAAAAGAAAAATTAAAAGCATCATATTAGAAAGGAAGAAGTAAAACTGAGTCTATTTGCAGATGACATGATCTTTTATACAGAAAATTCTAAGGAATCTGCTAAAAACAATTAGGACTAATACATGAGTTCAGCAGTTTTACCAGAAATAAGTTCAATATGCAAAAGTCAATTGTATTTCTATATACTAGTAATGAAAAACCCAAAAAATGAAATTGAGAAAATAATTCCATCTACAATGGCATAAAAAAGAATAACTACTTCGGAATAAATTTAACAAAATAAATACAAAATGTATACACCAAAATCTACAAAACATTGTTGAGTAAAATTAAAGACCAAATAAATGGAAAGACACCTCATGTTTATGGATCAAAAGACAATTTTAAGATGACAATACCCCCTATATTGAATTAAAGATTCAAACCATTCTCTATCAAAATCTCAACTGGTGGGACTTCCCTGGCGGTCCAGTGGTTAAGACTCCATACTTCCACTGCAGGGTGCGTGGGTTCCATCCCACATGCCTCCACGAGGCCAAAAAAAAAAAAAAGTGAATGAAACAAAAACTTCACAAATCCAATCATTGCCCCTTCTTTGCTCCGTCTCTGAAATGGTGGTCCATTGCTTCCAGAGTAATTCAGACTCCAACTCTTTGTCTACACTTCTCTAGAAAAAAAAATCTCAAATGGCTTTTTAGCAGAAACTGACAATCTGATCCTAAATTCCGTATGTTAGTTTGAGGGACCAAAAATATCCAAAACAATCTTGAAAAAGAAAACCAAAGTTAGAGTACTAACCAAGTCAAGGTTACAGAAATCAAAACACTTCTGGTACTGGCATAAGGATAGACATATGGATGAATGGGATAGAATGAAGAGTCAGAAATAAACCCTAACATTTATGGTCAATTAGTTTTTGACCAAGTTGCCAAGACAATTCAATGGGGAAATTAGTCTTTTCAACAACTGATGCTGTAACAACTGGATATTCGCATGCAAAATGGACCCCCTTCTCACACCATGCACCAAAGTTAACTCAAAATGGATCATAGGTCCAAATGTAAGAGCTAAAACTGTACAGCTCTCGGAAGAAAATACAGTGACCTTCTGTTAAGTAAAACCTCCCTAAATATGACACCAAAAGCAAAGGGGACAAAAGAAAACATAGTCTAAGACTTAATCAAAGATAAAAAAATTTATGCTTCAAAGTATATCATGAAAAAAGTGAAAACACAACCCACAGGATGGAAGAAAATATCTGTGAATCTTATAAGGGATTTGTATCTAGAATATATAAAATATTCTTGGGACTTCCCCGGTGGCACAGTGTTTAAGAATCCACCTGCCAACGCAGGGGACACACGTTCTCGCCCTGGTCTGGGAAGATCCCACATGCCGCTGAGCAACTAAGCCCGTGTGTCACAACTACTGAGCCTGCGTGCCACAACTACTGAAGCCCACGTGCCTAGAGCCCATGCTTAACAACGAGAGACACCACCGCAATGTGAAGCTCACATGATGCAATGAACAGTAGCCCCCACTCGCCGCAACTAGAGAAAGCCTGTGCATAGCAACAAAGACCCAGCCAAATAAATAAATAAATAAACTTATTTTTTTAAAAAAGAGAGAAAAGGGGAAAAAGAAAATACAATCTTAGAATTTAAAAAAAGATAATAATAATAAAATAAAATATTCTTATAACTCAATAATAAAATGACCACTCAATTTAAAAATGGGCAAAGACCTAAATATATATTTCTCCAAAGAATATATACAAATGGCCAATAAGTATATGAAAAGATGCTCAACATCCTTATCCACCAAGGAAATGCAAATCAAAACCACAACCAGATTCCACTTCACACCTACTAGAATGACTATAATTGAAAGAATAGATTAACAAGTGTTTACTAGGACATATAAAAACTGGAACACTCACACACTGCTGGTGGGCATGTAAAATGGTCCATCCCTTTGAAAAGCAGTATGGCAATTCCTCACAACATTAAATACAGAGTTACCATATGACCCAGTAATTCCAGTCCTAATTATATACCCAAGATAAATAAAAATATATGCCCACAGAAAAAAGTGTACATGAATATTCACAGCAGCATTATTCATAATAGCTAAAAAGTGGAAACAATTCAAATGTTCATCACCTGATAAACTGATAAATAAAATGTGATATACCCATACAATGGAATATAATTCAGCAATAAAGATGAATGAGATACTGATTCATGCAACACTGGATGAACTTTGCAAACATATGCTAAAAGAAGCCAGCCACAAAAACCACACATTGTATGATTCTATTTTTATGAAAAGTCCATAATAGGCAAATCTATACAGGTAGAAAGTAGATTAGTAGTTACCTAGGTTTAGGAGTGAAAGGGTCATGAAGGAAATGTTTCTTTTTGGGTTAATGAAAATGTTTTGAAATTGATTGTGTTGGTAATGGTTGCACAATGCTATGAATATAGTAAAAACCATTTAATTGTACACTTCAAATAGGTGAATAGTCTGGTGTGTGAACTGTACAGATATTTTTCAATTGCCTCTACAGCATCCACCCCCTCCTCTTAATAACAAAATAAGTTTAAAAAACTGTTCTATTAAAAAATAAAGCTCAATAAAGTTATTATATTTTTAAAAATCTAATGTAGCCTTTGTCAGCTAAAGACAGGATGCTCGGTCCTTTTTAATATTTTATCCACAGGCGTTCCAGCAAGTTCATAAATACAGATATATATATATTTAGTTACTTATACATAAATCTGTCTATATATATCATAAACATAAACATGAATGCTCACCATCACACTTATCACATTCTTTATAATGGCAATTTATAGAATTGGTTAAATAATTGAATGCATCCAAATCCTACAGTATCCTGTGGTTGTCATCAAAAACTTCCACATAGATACATATGTTCTTATGTGTTGACTTGTAAATGTGTCCCCAATATATCAAGACAAATTTATAAGGGTTATAACTTAATATGTAAAGATTGATTCAATATATGAGGAATAGTATAACCCAAAATGTTAACAGCAGTAATATCTGGCTGTTGGGATTACTGCTAACATTTGTTTTTCTTTTATTTTTTTCTTTAAACTTTCTGTTGTCAGAAAGTTTAACAATGATGTGGTGCTTTACAAACAGATCACTTAACCCCACCCTAAAGCTACTGTACTTCTGGAGGTATGCCCTAGGGAATATGAGTTTCCCCAAGTTCTCCAGGTCATTTAGACATAGCCAATCTGGCACCGTTGTGCGGTTTATTTTTTTATTAAAAAGTTTTATTATTTATATTGTGAATAAGCAATATATCCAAATAATTCAAGGACAGGAATAAAGATGCAGACGTAGAGAATGGACTTGAGGACAAGGGGAGGGGGAAGGGTAAGCTGGGACGAATTGAGAGAGTGGCATGGACATATATACGCTACCAAATGTAAAATAGATAGCTAGTGGGAAGCAGCCGCATAGCACAGGAGATCAGCTCCGTGCTCTGTGACCACCTAGAGGGGTGGGATAGGGAGGGTGGGAGGGAGACACAAGAGGGAGGGGATATGGGGATATATGTATATGTATAGCTGATTCACTTTGTTATAAAGCAGAAACTAGCACACCACTGTAAAGCAATTATACTCCAATAAAGATGTTAAAAAAAAAACACACACAAAGATATAAACAGGTAGATTGTGATGTTTCTGGTTGTATCCGCAGCCCCACAGTACCCAGCTATGAGGTTTAGATATCAATAGTCTATATAATTTCTGACCTAATAAAAGAATGGCCTCCACAACTTCTCGAACACATGGCCATACAGCTATACATGAATACATAAAGGGAAAGGGAGTCCTCAACCTCAGATGGCAGACTATTCTATCATCAGAGAGCTCTATTTGTTAGTATGTTCCCTTTGTGTTGTCTCAATATATTAAAAGCCACCCATTCGTGCTAGTCTTATCTGCATTATAATAATGGTGCATAAAATCATGTGGGAGAGTGATATATCCTATGGAGGGATGTTTTTCCCTACTCTTTCCCACCCTTTCCACCCATGCATGCACACAAAAGCCAGGGGCACAGATGAAGCAAACTGTCATTGAGATTGAAAGAGTGAACAAAAATAAGTTTTCTGGCATGATATCCTTCATGAGCTATTCTAACAGGAAATCATCCTACACAGTGTGAAATATGGCAGAATGAAATGACTTACAGCTCTACCCAGAAGCTGACAAAGAGAGGCTGGACCCTGGGGAAAGGGTGCAGAGAGGTTAAAGGGCTGTAGAGAGATTCCAAGAAGTGAACACAAGCAGGGTCCCTTTTAGCTCAGGCGCCATGGCACTCATATGCAAATTAGAGAAAGGGCCTAGTCCTCCTGGTTATCCCACCTTCTAGATCAGGGTTGGGCAAAGTACAGCCTCTAGGGCCAAATCTGGCTACATCCATTCATTTACATATTTCCTATGGCTACTTTCAGTAGCCATCAAAGTAGCCAATCAAAGTTCTAAAAACAGAACTACCATATGACCAGCAATTCCACTCTTGGGTATATATCCAGAAAAAATGAAATCTCTAATTTGAAAAGATACGTGCACCCCAAATATGCTAGTGTTCATAGCAGCACTATTTATAATAGACAAGACATGGAAGCAATCAAGAATCCATCAACAGACGATTGGCTTAAGAAGATGTGAGATAGATAGATGATAGATAGATAGATAGATAGTGGAATATTACTCAGCCATAAAAAAAAATGAAATATTGCAATTTGTAGCAACATGGATGGACCTAGAGAATATTATTCTTAGTGAAATAAGTCAGACAGAGAAAGACAAATACTGTGTGGTATCACTTATATGTGGAATATAAAAAATAATATAAATGAATCTAGATACAAAACAGACTCACAGACATAGGAAATAAACTTATGGTTAGCAAATGGGACAGGGAAAGGGGAGGGGCAAATTAGAAGTATGGGATTAATGGATACAAACTAATATACATAAAATATATAAGCAACAAAAATTTATTGTATAGCACAGGGAATTATACCCAATATCTTGTAATAACCGATAATGAAATATAATTTACAAAAACAAAAAACAAAACTCAAAACTGAATCACTATGCTGTACACCTGAAACTAACACAGTATTGTATATCAACTATACTTCAATTAAAAAAAGAAAAGAATTTGCAATTTATAAACCTGTAGAGAAGGAAAGCCCAACATATATATTACACATTTCTATGAAAACATTTTGCCCATTAAGATACGTTAAAAAATTTATTATATTCAATGAGAAAATAGCATGTGCCAATGTAATTATTTCTTCAGTCAATCAAACATGTACAATCAAACATGTACCAATACTACATCACTATGTACTTTAAAACCATATAAGTCTTGAATTATTGAGAGGTTATACATACTATATTCACTTGCCATGTAATTGCATTTACTTCACACTATAGCAAATGATTCCTTAATAATGTTAGCTCCATCCCTACCACTAGCTTGATTGTTTGATTCATCATCAGTGTTTACTGGCGTGACCGCTTAGTGTCTTACTTTTCCTTTCTAGATCCTCTGACTTTATATCTACAAGTTTCGGTAGCTCTAATGGTTCCTGGGCTTCTTAATTTCTTTAGCAAAAATTTTTGTTGTTGCTATTGTTATCCAAGTATGTTTTTTTTTTTATCACAGATCCACAGTAAAAAGCAAACAGTTAAATAAATTTTAAAATATAAATAAATAAATAAATTCTTTCCATGGATAATATGAGGCAGTGTCAAGGTTTTCCTCTTAAAATGGTTTCTTTCAACTGGGGATGGAAGCAGAAAAATGGCACAGAAACTTCTCATGTTGCTGAGAATTGAGAGAAGAGAAAAATCTTGTTTTTCCATTTATTTTCAATCTTGCTTGTAATCAAAATTTCTTTCAAGAGCCTTTCCATCAGCCGTCATGAAGTGAGGATCTTAACTGAAGGCAAATTATAGAAACTCAATTGATTTGATAACAGTAGAATTGCTAAACTAAATGAAGCCAACACACATACATGCAGACGATCTGGTTAAAAACTTTCTCAAACTCTTCTATAAGTAAGAATTTTAAAACATTAAATGTACTATGAAATAGTCGGGAACTATAAAACAAAGTTTGACAGTAACTATATATTGTAGGCATATTTAACCAGGAATATGCAAGTTGCATTAGCTGCAGAATGTGAACCAAACAGAGAAGTAAAACAGATCCAGCATAACTTTTCAAGGGAAAACACGGATGGTTTTGCTGGTCCATTGAGTGCCAACACTTCCTGTGCTACACTTGAAAAGCACTCGGGTAAGTCTAAGCCACACTAACCACAACAAAATGCATATTCCATTGCTTTTTTTGATCAAGATATTCTAAACCCACAATAAAGTTTAATGTAAAACACAAGGCCAGTATTGCTTTCATTTCTCTTACAGGAGTAAAGTTTTTATAGTGACTTGAAAAGTTACTATAAAATGGTTTTATAGTAAATTTTTAAAGGATTTTTTCCTCTTTCTTAGATTTCTTCTCTCTCATTTTAGTTTTAAAAATAGCTGTTTTGGAAGAACTCCTTGACACTATGACAATAGGAATTATGTTCTGGAAAAGAATTTAACACTCTTTCACTAAATAGTTATTGAATAGCTGCTGGGTGCTAGTCATTCAAGGAGATACAAAGATGAGAAATAAATTGGCTCTTCCCTCAAAAACTTTAGAATTAGAGGGATCCAAGCATAACAAAGTAAAAAGGAGATGATTAGTGGTTAATATTTATTTAGAAAAGTATACACAAGTTAGTATGGGAAGGAGAGTTGGAATTTAGCAAGGGGAGACAAGGGACTTCACAGATGAGACAGCGTTTGAGTTAGTCCATGGGTTAGTTTTCTATGGCTGCTATAACAAATTATCACAAATTTAGTGGCTTAAAACAAATTGATTAACTTGGGCCTCACGGGGCTAAAAGCAAGGCATTGGTAGTGCTGGGTTCTTTTCTGGAAGCTCTAAGGGTGTTATGGGTTGAATTGTGATCGCCTGAAAAATGGGATGTTGAAATCCTAACCCATGGTACCTATAAATGAAATCTTACTTGAAAATAGGGTCCTTTCAGATGTAATCAAGTTAAGAAGAGTTCATCCGTATAGGCCCTAATCTAATATGACTAGTATTTTCAGAAAAGGAAAATCCCACATAAGGTCAGAGACACACAGGAAGAATGCCATGTGATGACAGAGGCAGGCATGGGAGTGATGCAGCTGCAAACCAAGGAATGCCAAGGATCAATGGCCACCACCAGAAGGTAGGAAGAGGCAAGGAAAGATTCTACCCAGAGTTCCAGAGCAAGAATGGTCCTACCAACATCTTAATTTTGAACTGTTAGCCTCCAGATATCTGAGAGAATAAATTTTTGTTGTTTTAAACTACCCAGTTCTTATGAACCTAATGGCAGGGCACGAATAAAGACGCAGATGTAGAGAACAGACTTGAGGGCACAGTGGGGGAAGGGTAAGCTGGGACGAAGTGAGAGAGTAGCACTGACATATATACACTACCAAATGTAAAATAGATAGCTAGTGGGAAGCAGCTGCACAGCACAGGGAGATCAGCTCGATGCTTTGTGACCACCTAGAGGGGTGGGATAGGGAGGGTGGAAGGGAGGCTCAAGAGCGAGGAGATATGGGGATATATATATATATATATATATATATATATATATATATACATATAGCTGATTCACTTTGTTGTACAGTAGAAACTAATACAACATTGTAAAGCATTTATACTCCAATAAAGATGTGAAAAAAAAATTTTTTTTTAATAAACTACCCAGTTCTCGGGACGTCCCTGGTGGCACAGTGGTTAAGAATCCGCCTGCCAATGCAGGGGACACAGGTTCGCTCCCTGGTCCAGGAAGATCCCACATGCTGCAGAGCAACTAAGCCCGTGCGCCACAACTACTGAAGCCCACGCGCCTAGAGCCCACGCTCCACAACAAGAGAGAAGCCACCGCAATGAGAAGCCCGTGCACCGCAATGAAGAGTAGCTCCCGCTCGCCGCAACTAGAGAAAGCCCACGCTCAGCAACGAAGACAAAACGCAGCCAAAAAAAAAACAAAAAAACAAAAAACACCACTACCCAGTTCTCTGTACTTTGTTACAGCAGCCCGAGGAAACTAATACAAGGTGCAAATCTGTTTCCTTGCCTTTTTCAGCCTCTGGAGGCCACTTTACCTTCTTGTCTCATGGCTCTTTTCCTTCACCTTCAAAACCAGCAGGGATGGATCTAGTCCTTCCCATGTTGCACCACTCTGAGCACTGCTTCCATTGTCACATCTCCTTTTCTTAGTGACTTGTCTTCTGCTTTCCTCTTCCACTTTTAAAGACCCTTGTGGTTACATACAACACTCCCAGATAATCCAGGGTGATTCCCCTACTTAAAGGTCAACTGATTTAGTAACCTTAATTCTATCTTCAGTCTTAATTTCCCATTTAACATAACATATTCATAGATCCTGAGGTAAGGATGAAGATATCTTTAGGGGACCATTATTCTGCCAACCAGAGTCCATAAAGCAGAGTTCCTCCAAGTGTGGTGGACAGACGACCTCTATCAGAATCACCTTGGTGTCTGATTCCTAGGCTTTGCTTGCTACCTTGTAAGTGGGGACCAGACACTGAAAATTGAGCAGGATTTCTGATTGGTGGTCTTTAGAGAAGAAAGTATCTCAAATGGAAAAATGATTTGAGTCTATGTATAAAAAGAGGAAACTGAAGATGGCGATCATGGACACATAGTATAGTTTTACCATAGGGAAGGATAATCTAAAGGAGATTCGTGAAAAATAAGTTTGGAAATGAGGATGGTACCAGAGCTTCAAGAACTTTGAGGGTCAATTTAAGTGAGTTTAAATTAACTTCACCTGGGGGGTCAAGAAACCAAAGACATTATAGAGATAGATACCTATTTCTTGGACACATTTGCTTTCTCCCCAGAAAGTAATTTATACCAGGAAGAGTAAAATAAAAACAACCAGTTGTTTTTGAAGATAAAATATTGAAATAATACCATTTTGTATTATTCAGTTATGAGGCCATAATTTTTTTTTTTTTTTTACTATTCCTATCTTAATCCATTTTTCTCCAAGAATAAATCACTGGCAAGAACTGAAAAGATAGATTGCTAATCAAAATCTTTCAGTCACTTGGCACTGTATATAACCAGATCATAGTATCTTGTCTTTCACTGCTGATGAATATAGACTCAGAAGATTACACAGGGAATGCAAAGATTAAACGGTAGAAGTTGTAATAAATGTTAGCCTTTTCCAATTCAACATAATGCTAACTGCTAGTTAACCAATTTTCAAACTCCTGCCATTGTTTCAAAGTACACTATAAAATTGGCGAGATTTTCATACCCTTGTCACTATTTCTAGGAAACATAAAATCCCACCTGAAAAAGAAACTATTTGTAGAGATAAAAATTATAATATAAGAGATGAACAGTAGCAGCCCCAGAACATTTTAAAACAATTGTTTCAAGATGAGAGATAATGAATCATTGTAGCTATGAAAAAGACACAAGACTTTATAACAATAAATCTATGTCAATACTAAGGAATAAGGGTGGACATATATATCTGTTGTCTCTGTACCATAAAATATTTGGCATTCTGGTTTACACAACATTTCTATTTAATTGAGTATTGGAATACATACCTATCATAGCTTTTACAAAAATGTCCTGAGGCAATGAAGTTTTTGAAGTCATAATGGAACTGCCATTACCACCATAGATGAGCCTTAAGAAGCGTACATACCTAGCAGGAAATAACGCAAAGATTTCTCTAGATTTTCCCACTTTACTCATTGTCCAAGAACCAAAACGGGACACTGTTGCAGATTGCATTTTTCAAAAAATGCTCACAACAATATGTCCCAGCCCACAGGATCTTCCACAATGTGATCTCGCAAATTCCCTACTGCCTTGAACCCAGGCTGGCTTTAGAGACCCTCTTATCACCCATAGAATGTAGCAAAATAATGCTTCATGACTTCAGAGACCAAGTCAGAGGAAGAGCTACAGCTCCTGCCTTTGTCTCTGGGAAGGTTCTTTCTATGTGTTCCTTTTTCCAATACCTCTCAGAGCCAATCGCCATGCAATGAGAAGGCCAAACCACACAGAGAGGTCACGTGTATGTACACTTGTGTCATCAGTCACAGCTGAGCCCAGCCTTCAATCCCCCCCGCCCCCACCAGCCAGTTATCAGACATGTGAGTAAGAAGCTCCCGAATGAGTCCAAGAGTCACCCCAACCTCAGAATTTCCCAACTGAGGCTAGATATTGTGGAGCAGACACAAGCCACACAATCCATGATCCTAGCAAAATGTTTGTTGCATGATACCACTGAGTTTGACTTCCTTTGTTATGCAGTATAGATAACTTGAACAGTCATTCTAGTTCATATTTTGTATAAAAATTGTACTAATCCCAAAGTTAGTCTGTTAAAAAAAGGAATCCAATATAGGATATTGGACATATAAGACATACAGGAATCAGGCTACATGTACTAAAAGTCTACACCTACAGGCTCAGACCCATGCCCAGCCCTCAGACCAAGTTGAGAACCTAGCCTGAGAGTATATTAGGAATTGTTTCTCCAGTAAAGACTGGGATCTACTTCCCCACATCTGACATGCCAAAGTTGGAGACAATCTCAGTACATGAGAAATTGATCTAGAGTCTCCCTACATATCTTCTGTGTGGCCAGTTTGTGTGACTGGCTCTATGCAATTATCTCAGGTGGAATTGAACTGAGTCTACTTAGATGGCACATTAATCCCCTTGGGTTTTTTTCAGGACCTTTTCTCCTGGACTGAACTCTGCTCCCAGAAAATTATTCAGGTTCCCCTTACTATGAATGAGAACCCATCTAATGCAGAGAACCATGGGTATTAGTATGTATCTCGTCATGTGGACTCAGTGTACCTGATGCTGGCTTGGATCAGAAAGGTCCCAAGTCCCTTGGACTTGCTTATGTATACAGTTTGTACCTTCCAGCATGAGTCCCAATCTTGCCCTAAGATTGTCCCCTCAGCTCCTGATCCTCATCCTATGAAAATTAGGATACTAGGAGTGGCCTCGCAATTAAAGAATCAAGAACATTAAACGAGACAAGGCTGCAGTTTCCAAAATTAGGGATGGACTACCTGGATCCTGATTTTCAGGGTTCTAAGCTAGAGCTCCTTAATTACATTCAACCTATTTCCATACCTGACCTTTGGATATGAGGTGGGCCTCAATCTACAGATGAGGTCAAGTAAGGGTAAGACACAGCAGAATGTAGAGGCCAGGAAAAGGGCACTTCTTAATAGAGATGATACTTCCTCTACAGTTCACGATGGCAATCTTTGAAATAATGGATTCTAGAATTGTACCTTTTTTTAATTTGTTGATTTGTTGGCTGTGGTTTTATTAATTTGCCTTTATGCTTCTTTGGAAAACGGGACATTTCTCCATTTCCATTCTTATTTTCCATGATTTTTCAAAGATATACCCATAGTAGTTTAGCAGATTCTACTGGAATTTACTGGGACACAAGTCATCAAGGTCTGGGAAGGAAATGTAAGGCAAGTAACATTAATTTATTAAGTGGCTACAATTTACCAGACCTTTTATTCATATCAGTCACCGCCTTTAATCTCCTAAATTCCAGAAGCTAGTGTGTTTTTCCTAATTACTATATAAGGCAACTGAGACCCAGACAGGTTAAATACCCTGCTGAAGTTCTAAAGCAAGAAAGTGGCAGAAGTCAAGATTCGAACCTACATCTGGCTGACTCCAAAGCCCCTGCACCTTCCACCATAAAGGTTAAACTTGTTTGGAGCAGTTATTCGTCTCCTATCTCCTCAATCCAGGATGTCTAATTTTTCTTTATAAATGTTTCTCTCATTGGTCTGAGGATTATTTTCCTTCATAGAGAAAAGGAAGGAAGAATTGAAGTTGAGAAATTTCTCTTCTTCCTGCCATCTGACCCAAGGAGTACCAGCTACTCTCTTTCTTTGCTTGCCCCAAACATAATTTGCCCTTTTGATGATTACTACCACTTTTTTTCTTTTAAAAAGCCTCATCTAAATCTGTTTTTACCTTTCAGACCGAGTTCATTTAAGTCCATGCTGCTCTTCTATATTCATGTGTGACCTGAGGCAAACTTGCTTAACCTCTCTGAAGCTCGTTGTCTCATCTCTAAAATGAAATAACGATAGCATCCAACTTACAGTATGTTGTGAGGTTTAAAACACAGTGTGGTTGTAGAAAGTGCTCAGCAAATGTCATCTATTACTTCTATCATCATCCGTGGTCATCCACCTCTCCTTACATCTTTTTGTGCACATCCTTTTAAATCTTTTCTCTGACAAATCCATTGAGGAGCTTCCTGGATAGACCCATTAATTTCTTTAAACACTGATTATACCATCAGACTTTTATTGGGAGTTATTTTCCATTCCTCTTTGTTCATCAACTCATTCTTAAGTCTCTATCAAAAGAATTCTACACAGATTTTCATCTACTAATTTTGATTTGTGATGTGTTCAAATACCTCTTCTCTGGTTACTTCTTGGATGACACAGCTGCTTTTTCCGAGAGTTACTTCCTATCCGTTCCCTTTAGTGTCTCCTTGGCCAGATTTAAGTCAAAATAGCAGTACTTCTACTCAATTAGTTTATCCTCCAAGAAAATAAAGTAACTTTTGCTTATCATCATTATCCTTGTATTTCCTTTATAACTTTTTAAAAAAAATAGAGACTATAATGAAGCATTTTCTTCTTCTTTAGCAACAAAATGCATAGGAGACAGCAATGTTTCTTGGAAGCAAAAAACAAAAGACAAAATTCTGTTATAGACTTGATCTCTGACTCAGCATCTGATTTGAAACAAGAAGACCTCTTGATACTTTCTTTTTCTCACCTGAAATACTGGGACAATAATGTTTTCCCATTATTGGTGTGAGGATTAATGAGACAATGTAAAGAGCTTTGAGCACCTCCGATGAAAGTTGCTCTATTATTACTTTGATTTCCCCTTAAAACATAGAGAAATTAATTCACCAGTCTCTATAGAAAGTTTTAAAAAATCCATTTTGCTCACTTTTTCTAACAGAGCTGGAAGAGAAAGAAGTTTACCTAGGAAAAGATACAGATTCAATTATGTTGTACTATATTTTGTCATCAGAACCATGAAACATATTCGACTTAAGAAATTTTATATGCAGTTGACAGCTTTTAAATATTTTAAATATGCATTTACCTAAAAGAGTAAATAGGCATTTTTCAAGTAAGTATCACATATTTTTCAATCATCCATGAAAGTATTTATCTTACATTCTGCTACTACAATAGAGTACAAAAAGAGAAACACTGAAGTAATAAAAACTTTTGAGTCATGCCTGAATAAATGTGGGAATTAAAAGTTACTCTTGAGAATTATTTGTGATTCACATCTTTATGCCTCAAAGAAATTGAGCAACACACTCTCTCTGCCAGTTATTTTTCATAACAAGAGTTAATAAAGTAGGAATTATAGAGAGATTTAAACTTTAGCATAAGTTCTGAAATATCTTTAAAAATAATACCTAGGACATCTGAAAACACAAGATACCCTAGCTGAGTTCACAGTCTATTTCCAGATAATTCCCATATATGAAATTTTCATTTTTCTACTACATTTGGTAAACAATATACACAGTGAATGTTCCCATGTAATTGAGAAAGATATTGAAAAATATGAGAAAGACTCATGAAAACTGGTCAGTAGACTTATAAGAATAAAATATATTATTAATATTTGTGGGAAGGAAATTATGCTTATCTAGATCAAAGGCTTATTTAGATGATTAGAGTCAGAAGTCATGTCATCTAGGAAACTAAGGAATCAAACCAGGAAAAAAAACTTCAATAACAATATAAATTGTATGCACCAAATAGAACCTCACTGCCTAGAGATTTTGGAAAACAAGGTGGAAAAATCCATCACAGAGCACTAATACAAATAAAATCCAGTAAATAACATTACTAAAGACCACCTCTCCAGTATTCTTCCTTTCCTTGGAAAAGAGTTTCAAATCCAAAATCATCATTATAAATACTTGATACCGATAGTATCACTGCTTATAGTAACTCCAACATGCAAAACACAATTTGTTTTACGAAGACTCAGTAATGTCTTGGTTTGCCCCAGACTGCACAGGGCAGAAAAGAAAACCAGAGTAATCAAATAAGCCAAAGCTGATGTGAAATTCCAAGAATAAGAGTCTAAATCTATAATCTTCACCAAGGCTAATCTCCCACTGGTTCCAATTATATATCTATTGGGAAAACACAATTGAAATTTAAGACTATTAAAGTCATGTTCCAGCCTCCATGTGGTTACTACATTTGCCTTTTACATGTTAGCGGCAGAACCAAAAGAATTAAGAACTAAATAATAAAGGAATGAACTATAGAAGTGGTTTTCCAAGCAAGGTGTTGAGAGGCTGGGCAGTGTGAGGCAGCATTATATCACATGCAGAGATCTCATTTATGGAAAGGACTCCACTGCTAAAATCCTGAAATACAGATTCATGAACTAATAAATAGTAGGAGAAACTGCCATAGAGTCAATTGCACTGGGCTCAGAATCAGACAAATATAACTAAATTCAAAGCCTGTTCAGACCCTCACTAATTTTTAAAAATAAAAGCGTTTTAACACCAGCTTCACAGGAACTATTGGAATGATTAAATGTTTTAATGTATGTAAAGAGATCAGCAGAGAGTAGTAAATGAATAAATTATGTCCTCCCCCTCCTCACCCCAGAAGATACTAAGGAGGGATCATTTAATACATCCCAATGTCTCTTACCAAAACTAAACACTATCCATATTAAAACTTAGACGGAAAGCAATTTTACAGCTACCCGTCTCTTGTAGGTTATGACAGTGCTTTACAACCTTACTGCCAAGATGCTGGTCCCTACTACTCACCTAACTACAAACTAAGTCACTTTCATCTTGACCTTATTCAATTACCATACTCCATTCTTAATTCTAGGCTTCTAGACAGACGGTGGTTACTGAGAAACTTTTTGCCTTCTTAAATTCATTGTCTAAAACTAAAATCTATTCATGTCTTTTTAACCTTTCTTTCTTTGTTCTTCCTTCTAATTCTATGCAAATGAACAATCACATCAAGTAGCTAACAATGAATACTGGGTTAGTACTACAGCCCATGAATTTCACTGTCTATCTTTACTAGTCTTGCAAATTTATCCAAAGGTGTCCATGGATACCTGATTTCCCCCAATATGATACTTTTATTTTCCCCGCTTCTAGTTTATAAAGAAACCAGTTTCATTAATTCCTTAAAAAATTCTAAGTCTAAATTTGAGCTCTGGGGACTCCCCTGGCAGTCCAGTGGTTAAGACTCCACGCTTCCAATGCAGGGGGCGCGGGTTCAATCCCTGGTCGGGGAACTAAGATCCCACATGCCACGCAGCGCGGCAGAAAAGTAAAAATTAAAAAAAAGAAAAAGAAAAAGAAATTTGAGCTTTGCTTTGTCACCAATTTGCTATAATCCTGGTCAAAATCATGCAATTATTCACTTCCCTATGTATAAAATATCACACCAACCAACATAAGGGAATGGCAATATCACACAGAATGAGTAACCACAAGAGAATCTGTTCCCCCAAAAGGCTACTAGAGGAAGCCAGGTAATTACCAAACTTAGTATCTTCTGTGTTTATAAAAGACATATTTTATGAAGTGTTGATTTTAAAATTTGACCCTGGTCACTGAAATAATTTTTCATATTTTGAAACTTTCTTTCAGCATGTATCTCACAGATATGCCCACAACAACTTAGAATCCATTTATAGAAAGAATAAAAGAAAAATACAAAAATATAATAGGCCTCAACCCTAAGACAATACATAAGCAAACGGAAACTACTATGACAGGGGCAGTTCATATAAATGCTAAAGGGAATTAATTTTTAAAAGATTTATTCAAAAACAGTCACTTTGCTAAGAACTGGCATGTAGCTTATCTCATTTTATTATCACAATTGCCCAGTGAATTAAGTAATATTATATGATTTTATAGACAAAAAGAGACCTGATTAAATTAAATAACTTTATGAATAACTACTAAGTCGTGCTGCTGAGATGTGAACCCATGTCTGTATGACAAGGCCAACATCCTTTGTATTTTTACCACAATCGTGTAGCACTATAAAGAGTTGTGGAGGACTGTGGTCCTCTGGATCTTTTCCTGACTTCCAGACCCTCAGGAAAGTTTTAGGTTTTGCATGTTTTGGTTATGGTAGACAAATTTGGGGCAAGTAGTTTACTATATTTGGGATGTATTTTCTCATTGGTAAATGGTCTTTATCAGCACTATCTATTAGAAATAAAATGTGAGCGAATATATAATTTAAAATTTTCTAGTAGCCAAGTTTAGAAAAGTAATAGGTAAAATTAGTTTTAATAATATTTAACCCAATATATCCCAAACATCTTTCCTACAGGTAATTTATATAAAAATTATTAATAAGGTATTTACATTATTTTTTCAAATCTTAGAAATTCAGTTTGTATTTTAGACTTATAGCGCATACTTAACTAGCCATATTTAAACTAGCCATATTTCAAGAGCTCAATAGTCGCCTATGTCTATTGACTGCCATATTGGGCAATACAGCACTAGACAACCTTCAAGTTCTCTTCTACCCTCAAAGTCTAGAGACCTATCATTCTATAGTTTGCAAAATATCCTCAGATGCTGAAGGGAATCAAAAAAGCATTATGTTGTAAAATTATCTTAGACCAAAGTAGCAATGACATGCATGGATTTTATTGCCTATGTCTTTTATTATTATTGTAGGATAACATAGATAGAAAAAGTAATAATATATTTGATATATATTTTATCATATATTTTATATGTGATACAAAATATCTTGCTATTTGATAAGGCAATTCTCCCTCACCTCATAACGCTTTTCCAAGAGTTTGTGACTCTCTTCTTGACTCTTTCAACTTCCATATAATTTCTGAACCAGTTTGTTGAGTTGAACAGAAGAGTCTGCTAAGATTTGGTTTAGAATTCATTGACTCTACAGATCAATTGAGACAGAATTAAGACTTTCACTCTATTAATGTTTTTGTTCTAAATTTATTTGGGTCATTTTTAATATAAATTTTTATATTTTTTCCACAGAACTCATATATCTTAGATTTATTCCCAGGTACTTCATATTTTTTAAACTAGACTAAAATGTATTATTTTATTTTACCTGCTATGTTGCTGGTGTATGTGTGTGTGTGTGTGTGTGTGTGTGTGTATATATATATATATATATATATACACACATACATATAAATACAATTTATTATTGTATTTGAATGTGTACTAGCAATCTTATTAAATTTATTAATCATAATAATTGAATTTCTTGGTTGTTCTATGTAGAATTATGTCATCTGTAAATAATGGCAACTTTGTATTTTGTGTTTAATCCTTGCATCTTTTGATTTTTTTCTGCCTTACTTCGCCAGCTAAGGCTTCCAGTGTGATGTTAAATAGAAGTGGTGGACAGCTGGCCAGCATCATTATCTGATTCCTGACCCAAAAAAGAAAATGTTCAATGTTTCATCATTAAGTTCTATTCGGCTATACGATGTTTGCAAATGAAGTTTTATCACATTAAAAATGCTGATCTTAGATTGCAAAAAAATTTTGTCATGAATTATATACTGATTTTGTTTAAATATTTTTCTCCATTTATTGAAATAATATATTTTCTCTTTTGTATTCTTTTATTATCCATGTTCACATTGACTGATTTTCAAATGTTCAACCAATCTCACATTTCTGGAATAAACTCAACTTTGTAGTGCTGTACTTTATACTCGCTATTTATTTTGTTTAGGATTTTTGCATCTATGTTCATGGATGAGAAATATCTGCAATTTTCCCTTTTATAATGGCCATGTCAGGTTCTGATTTTAAAGTTATGCTGGCCTCATAGAATAAATTGGGGAGCATTCCTGCTTTTCTATTGAATTTAAGAATTTTTTTAAATTGATGTTATTCTTTTTTTTTACTATTTGTTAGAATATGATAGAGTTCAATAAAGTCAGCTAGAACCAGAGTTTCTTTTGTAGGAGCATTTTAGCATATTCAATTTGTTTAAGAGATAAAGAACTATTCATATATTTCTAAACTTTTCTCAACACTAATAAGTTTATTTTTTCTAGGAATTTGTCCATTTTACTAAACTGTCAAAACTAATAGCATAAAATATTAATAAAAGCCTCACATTATTTTTAACATATACAGTACCTGTGGTGATACTCTTTTTTTATTCTGTACATGGATTATTTGCACATTCTCATTTTTTATTCCTTGATTAATCTCAACAAATATTTGTAAATTTTATTATTCTTTTCAGGAAATCAACTTGTGATGACCTGTTTTTGGATTGTTTTATAGTTCTTTAATTTCTGCCTTCTTCCTGGATAAGGCAAGGACTTTAGAGCAATTTAACCACATTTATTCCTCTCCCAGTAGATAGGTTATCACTACCAGTTACTTTATTTCTATTTTAAATTTCATGATACACTTTTATTATTATTTTAAACAATTAATGTTACTTTATATTTGCCTAGGTATTTACCAATTTTTTCTTGTCATTTCTCTTTGTTTTCCAGACCTTCCATCTGGGATTATTTTCCTTCAGACTGAATGACATCTGGATTGAAATTTTAGTCTAAATTATGCTGCAATAACTGATGACTACAAAATCTCATTGGCTTGCAACAACAAAGATTTCTTTTTCTCTCACATTTATGTGTATGGTGGATCAACTACAGCTATGTTTACTGTACTCTTCATTTCAGGATCAAAGTTAAAGGAGAAACTCCTATCGAGAACAACAGTTTTAAAAATTCTGCTCAGAAGTATCACTTCTGAGTGACATGTCACTTCCAATCACACTCAATCAGTTAGTAAAGTGATATGGTTAAATCTGATAACACTGAGGCATGAGAGTCGATTAGAAACAGTGGGAAAACCTTCTGACATTAATAAGATCTTCCCAACCTTTTTTTTTTTTGACGTTTCCACTTGACAGTGTCTGTTGATGACGAACTCAGTATTTGTCTGCCTGAAAAATGTCTTTCATTTACTGACATTTTCCGGGTATGCAATTCTCTGGGTATTTTTCCTTTCAGAACAATAATGATATCATTCCACTTTCTTCTGACTTCATTGCTACTATTAAGAAATTAGCTGTCAGTCTGTTACCAATTTGAAGACAATCTTTTTTTTTTTTTTTAAATCTCTGGCTGCTTTTAAGATCTAAACTTGTATTTGGTGCACTGAATATGATATATTCAGGTGTGTAGTCCTTTCTATTTATCATGCTTGGGATTTGTTGGGCATTTTGAGTCCACAGACTGTATTGTTCTGTTCTGAAAAATTTGCAGCCAATATCTCCTCAAATATTTTCTCTTCCCCATACTTCCCCTCCGTTTCTTCTAGAACTCCAATTAGACATGTATTATACCTCATATACTAGACTTTCTTTTTCTCTCCTCCATGAATTTTAATGTTTCTTTCATATAAATATTTCATATATACATTTTTCTTTTCTTTGCCTCTTCAAGCTAAATTCTGGAAAGTTATTCTGACTGATTTTCTGGATAATTATTCTGACGGATTCATTGAGTTTTTAATTTCAATTATTGGATTTCTCATTTCTAAAACATATATTTGTTTCCTTTTCAAATATGCTAGGGTATGTTTAGAATGCTCTAACTTCAGAGACATTTTTATTTCTTTGAACATTGTTAGCATGACTATTTTATAACTTATAACTATAATTACAATAACTATAGTATTTGCACATTTGTTTTTGTTTTATGTTTTGTTAGTTGGTTCTTGCTATTGATACCCTATTTCCTTCTGTGATTGCTAGTAAGTGTTACTGAGTAATTTTCCTTAGAAAAATATTTATAGATACTCTTTGAGGCTAACATGAAGGTAACTTTCTGCAGAAAAGCTTTTAATTTCCTTCTATCAGGTCCTTAAGGATACCCCCAGTTCAGAAGCAATTAAACAGAATTCAGATTTTGGGGAGCCATCAACATATGTAAATTTGGGTTTCAAATACACATGAGAACCAGATTGTGGCTATAACCTCTCTGAGAGTTTCCACTTCTGCTTTGGAGAGCATCAAGATGATCTTCCTTACAGACCTGTACTGGAAGAATGAGGCCAGTTTACCTTTACTCCTCCCACATTCCTTGGGGTTCCCAACTCTACAAGAGGAGTGCTATCTTTTAGACTCTCCACCTCAAGTGGGTCCCAGGTTTGTTTCCTGTCCACGTTATCCTATTTGCACTTGAATTTAACTCATTTGGCAAACTTCCTCAGAGAAAAGTGGGGGATTCAATGATCCTCTTAACCTTCTGGTTCCAGCTTTTATTTACATTTTAATTTGGTTGATCTTTACTGTCTTTTTAGATCTTTGGTGCTTAAAAAAATTTTTTTTTCTATTTTATGGAGCATTTTTAGTTGTTATTATTCCACTGCAAAGGTTGGTCCAAATAATCTATCTCATCATGTTTCCAAAAAGGGAAATTCCAAGATGTATCTTTATTTAACATTATTTAATATTTCATTGATGTTTTTGTAACAGAAACATATTCATTGCAAACAAAACACAAATAATATTTGTCTCCCACTTTCATTTTATACTTTATTTAGTGGAATGAATATTCCTCGTCCTAGATAAAAATCGCAATAGGTCTCATGTTTTGGATATCCAGCCCTGGACAACAATAAGTTTTAAACCTCAATTAGCATTAAATTGTTTCACTTCCGCCCACCCACCCTCATTAACTTTAGCCTGCTTTGGTCTGGAGTCTGCTGTATTGAAAGGGATCTCTTTGCTATTCTACTCCACACTCTCTACTCAATTTCTCTCCCATTTGATCCCTTTGCTATTCTACTCTATTGTACTTCCCTATATGCAATGTCTTCCCCTTTCACTAGCTGCTAATTAGCCTGTCTCCAGGATTAAAGTTGTGTGTGGCAAACAAGAGGTTGAGTCAAGGGATTGAGGTACATGAGTTAAGGGAACAAAACTGTACTTACTTGCATGAGTGGCTTTGTGCTCTCTGAACCTGGCAAATAATGAAAGCTGACTTTTGATGAGGTACTTTGTGGACTTAGAGGATGATTCCTGCAGGGCACATGTGATTCTATTCCTGGTGGTCATTTGAGATGGTTTCCTTAAGCCCTGGCTATTAATGGTACATTTCCAGACTCTTTTCTCTGACGATAACCTTTGGATAAATCCTCAGGTGATTCCATACCACTTTTCTCCTGTGTAGCCCATATTCAGTCTATGGGAAATGTGCCCTGACAAACTCTGCAAGTACAAGTCAATCAAAACACATCAGCACTCTTTGTCAAAAAGCAATGTGTCAACTTTCATCATCTCCAGATTTCTCAGGCAGGAGGCAGACCTCAGTCTTAGATCTGCTTTAGTTTTTCCCACATGTAAGAAAACATAAGTCCTCTATGGTTTCCAACTGTAGAAGACACATTTAGAGCTCTGGTCGCCTCACTTAAGTCTTCCCAAACCAGCTCTGAGAGGGAGGGAACAGACCATCCTTCTCCTAAAGTCAGTGGAATGGTGACTCACGACAGCACAATAGCTCTCTAAAAGAAATATCTTTGGCAATTCATTCCCCCAATCTTTCCCGACTCTTTAAGGCCTTGATGAGGGATCCAAGTGTCATGGAGCAGCTTATCATTCATTCTCTGCACAAAAAATGAACCATCTTACTCCTACCTGGCATCCTTCTATATATGATTTTAATGACACCTCAATCAAAAATGGGACATTCTGTACACTTTGATATCATTGTTTTATAATCAAAAACAAATTATCAAAAATTTTTAAAATTATTAACCCCACACTTAGCCATGATCTGTGTGATGCTTATAGTGAAAAGTCTCATACCTATTTGCACCATTTCTTTAATAATTTTTTAAGACAAGTAAAACTACATGATATAGTCAACTGAATGGATTTTTAGAATTTCAAAATTGTTAATTGATGGAAAAAATCCAAATTCTGGTAGAAAAAAATGAAAGCAATAAATATGCATCTCACAAAGAAGTAGGAGGGAGAACTTTAGAACTCTCTAAAATAGCAAAATCTATTTCAATAATACTTGGGAGAAGTAGTTACATTAAAGTTTCCTTCAGGAGGAGAAAAATTCACCCTCACCCAAAACATCCAGGTACACCTCCACTCATTTCTCATTAGGGCAACCAACACCTACCAGAAAAAATTCTATTTCCTCCAAAAGCTGTGTGCCTCTCACATGAGAAGAAGCCTGAATATCCTGGTCCCTGCTCAGAAGCAATGATATTGCAAACAGAGAGATCTTTGCTGGATTCCACTGGGAGTCTCAGTGGAAACAACAATCTGTTGTCATTATATAGAGCACTATACAATGCCCTGGGAAGCCCTAATTCTCATAAATCAAAAGTTCTACTTGAATTCTACTGATCTATTTTAGGGAAGGCAATCCTACTCAGAATCAGATTTGTCACAGCACATTCCTTTAATCCTTAGCAGTATGAGCTCTGTAAACACAGTATTTGAAATAATATTACACATTATTTTATACAGAAGCCTTCAGAGTCCCGCATCCCTGAAAGCTTTCTAGTGAAACAGCCAAGTAACTTACTTAAGCTTCTTTCTTTTTTTTTTTTTTTTAAGCAGGAGAGAAGTGAAAGTGCTATGGGCCAGTAAGCAAAGTAATGTTTGAATATTGAGAGGAGTTAATGAGACAAAAAAAGAGCTGTTGCAGTTGGCAAGTCTTACAAAGCAAAGGTTCCTGCAAAGGTAATAGTGATATGAATTAAAGACAAGGACACTGACCATCTATTTGATGTTTATACCCCAAAATGTTGCCCTCAGTAACTGCACCATATCTGCCAGACTGCCAACTTGCTTGCAAATATAATCCTCATGAAATGTTATGTTTTCCTTTACACTGACCAAGCGCATTCACCCTTTTAGAAACATCACAAAGGACTTTGTGTGAGGCTTTGAATGAATCTGCATAAAACCTCTGTGAATTAGCCAAGTGAGTGTTTTGTTTCTTTGGTTTGTTTTTTATTTTCCCTTCTGTGGTCCAAGCACACACGGAGAACAGATGCAGTAGAGAAAAAGAAAAATAACAGTAGACTTCAGCGAGCTAGGCTTAAGATAGGAGATGACTTTGGGGAAAAGTATAATTAGGAATTAACTGAGTATTAGAGATACGATATACCAATGTACAACTAGAGAACCAAATCAAATCATGAAAGAGGACCACTGAAGAGAGTAGAGACATCTCAAACAATAGCAACTAGAGTTCTGATCTACATAGAGATCATTTTGAATGAACAAAAACAGACAAGTTATATACAATATTTTCAAGTCAGTAGATAAAAATTAACACCTCCATGAGGTGTTCCGTGACCTTCCCCCATACCTACCGCCAGATAGAGACATTACAGTGTCCTGGGATAGTGTTCTACCATCTATACTCATATATTGTTCTCTTTGTCTCAGTATTGTCTTCTGTAAAAAAGAACTAGTGATATCTTAAGGATGAAACGGGATAACTCCTAAATGTTCCTAGCACATGCCTTAAACATAGGGGGCACTCAACAAATGACCATTAAGATTCTACTCTAAATATCTTTACTTAGATCTGTCTCCCTCATTACAATCTCCTTGAAGAATTTATCATCTACTGTTAATTGAGAAGTTACTGTATACTAGGCACTGATCTATGTGTTTTACATGTAGATGCTATTGTTATCCTTATTTTACAGACAAGAAAACAGAAGCACTGACAGAATAACTAAGTTGCCCATGGTCACCTATCTAGGAAATGGCAGAGCTAAGACTTAACCCAGGTAGTCTGGCACATAGATAGTACAACACACTGAGTACAGATACTATAGAAACACACACACATACACACACATATGTTTGTGTGCATCCTGCTTAGCTATAAATAGCACAGAAGTCAAGTATGAGTCAACTTCATCTCCTTAATATTTTCCTTTCTACCCATAGTCAAAATCAGAAATGCCTGCTCAAACCAAGTTCAACTAGGACCTACCTCCTTCACTCCACTCCAAGCCCCCATGATCTGTTCTGGTAACTCTGGTTTCTGTCCTATTGGGTTCTACTTTTCTGACTATCTTCTGCAATGCAAGTCCGACTTGGACTTCCTAGCTGAATTTCAATGTTGGCTTCATTCCAGAATCTAGATTACCCTTCAGCTTGAAACTCTGCCATCTTTGGATATGGTCTATCCTACTCCTGTGTCCAATCCAGGCTCCTGGGAATCCGCTCTGGGACCTTATTTTAAAACCCATCTTTCCTTTAAGGCAAGTATGAATATTTAGGTTCCAATTTGGGATTGAACTCCAATGACCCTGGGCAAGTTTTTAATCTCTCAGTTTCCTCATTGGAAACTATTAGGATTTGTCTCACCAGGTTGCTATGAGAACGAAATAAAATCATATATGTCAAGCACTTAGAACTTGCTACACAGCAAACAATGCAAAGGTGCACTGAATGAAAAGAAGGCTGAGAACAGGATAATTCAGTCTGCTTTTATTATTTTGTCTACCTGAATGTCCTTCCTATTCTTTTTTTTTTTTTTAGGAAGCAAGTGGTATTTTTATTCCTTTCATCGTTGTTGAGGAGACATCACGACACAGAGAACAGCAGTCCTGGTCACAGCGGCACGGTTTGGTTAGTTTCCACGAGAACACGATGAGCGGGAGGGGCAGGGTCTGATTTTCCACTCTCTTCACCAGCTTCGACCTCGTGCTGTTCCCCCCCCCAGCAGGGCTGCGCGGAGCCCTGCCGGGTCCCTAACCCGCAGCACAGACGCTGCACTTGCCGTTCTGGCCAGTGACAGGCGAGCAGAGGGTGCAGGAGCCCCCGCTGCTGCCTGGCCAATGGGATGTGGGCAGAGAAGCAAAGGACCCCTGCTCTCCCAGCTGCCCCTCCCCAGAGCACTGGCCCCAGCTGAATGCACCCCTTCAGCCATCACCTGCCAGAGCCCCAGGTCAGGGACAGGAGTCTGAGTCCAGATGAGCTGGGCTAGAGATGGGCGTCTTGGGAGCAGGGAAGGCTGGAGAAGGGGGTAGGGTTCCAGAGACCACGGGGTTATTGCTGAGAAGATATGCAAGGGGCACGTTCCCCAGGGGCGGAGTGAGGTGGGGCAGATGGGCACCAGGGAAGGGGTGTAGCTGCCCGAGGGGAAAGCGGGCTCATCAGCTCCTTGCTGGGAACCTCTCACTGCCAAGGGACCTCGGAACAGACCTGGTCCAGGGACAAATATGGAAGCAAGGTTCTTATAAAAGGAGTGAAGACGGGCCATGCAGAAGGATAACGAAGGTGATGTAAACCTTCCCAAGTCCCAAGCCAATCGGAGACTCCCGCTTGTGCCCAACCCCTCCATCCACCCCTAAATCAAGAGAAGGAACTGGTCTCTTAGGGACAAAGCAGACTCCCAGGAGTGGAAGGTGATGGGGCCATGGAGAGCAGAGACGAGCTGACAGCCACATGGCTGAGCTCCTGCCCAGGAAAGTGGGGCCAGGTTCACTAAAATACAGTGTCATCCACGAACAAGCAGCCATGAAGACCACAGTCATCAGACACACAAACACACACACAGACACACGTCACAGGAGGTGGACGAGACCACAGGCTGCAGGGAGGCAGAGGTTGCATCATTAAGTTGAGGACAGGTGTCTAGGGGTTGGGGAGAGGGCGGGGGACACACAAGTTCTTGGCTTCTCCTGGGGAAAGATCTGTGGCTGAAGTGGCCAGTTTTCTTAAGCATCAGCATTTGCATCTAAAGGTTCAAGCAGCTGCCTTCAGGTTCTTTGTGCCTGAGGGCTGCACTTCAGTTCTCTGCTTTCTGGGGCTCCGTTGCATTTGCAGTGATGAGGTTCTCCACCTGGGCCTCCTCGTCCCCTGGAGCCCGCGGCTTCTGGTTAAAACTGCACTTGCATCTGCGACTTAGGATAAGCAGGATCCCCACCGAGAAGAGGACCACAGCAAACACCAATCCCCCGATCCTCAGGGTCTGGTAGTCATAGTGAAAAGGGTCCTTTTCTTTCTCCTGCTCAGCTGCATTGGCCAGGACCGCCGGGGCCAGCAGGCCACACAGGAAGAGCAGCGCCACCTCCATGGCGTCTGGGGACGGAGGGAGGAAAATGACTCTCTGGGTAGGAGACCCCCCACTCTAACCCTCAGCCCGGCAAGGGCCCCAATCGGATTCCCACCCCGATTCTGAGCTCTCTCCACACGGTGTGAGGTCGTCCTTCCTATTCTTGACTTCCCCTTCATTCTTCAAGACTCAGCTCAATCATCATCTCTTCTTGTCTTCAAGGAAGTGCCTCTCTTTTCTCTGCTCTCGCAACTATCTAAACAAACTTTTATCTTAGTATTTGCCACATTCTGTATCATGTGTTTCTTTGCCTATATCACTAGATTTTCAGGTTCCTGAGAGAAGATGGTATGTGGCAGGGAGGGGTGTCTGGGGTGATTACATATTACTTACTTCTGTTCTCCCATCATAGGCACCAGCTTTTTCTGGACTTAAGTAAACTGAGTATATGATCTTATACCAGAACTACCAAATGAGAAGGTAAAAACTGGCAAAATAATGAGGTTGGATGAAGCAGAGGGAGATTAGTGAAGAAGCAATCATCAGCTTACAACTGTTTCTCAGCTCCAAGGCAGACTGTAGGCACCTTGAACCTCCACCCTCCCACTGAATCAGGCAGTCTCCCCAAGTGTACTAATCACCTTTTATCTTAGGACGTGAAGGATGAAAGTGTGTCCTGCTGAATATGTCAGTGGGGATCCTTCATAGGAAATGTAGCATCGTCAAAACTAGAATGGGATAGTGTTACGGGATGAATTGCGTCCCCTAAAAAAAAATGTTGAAATCCTAACCCCTAGTACTTGTGAATGTGACCGTATTTGGAAATAGGTTCTTTGCAGATGATCAACTCAAGATGAAGCTATTAGGGGAGCCCTAGTTCAATATGACTGATATCCTTAAAAAGGAGGAAGTCTGTACACAGAGACAGACCCATGCAGAAGGAAGACATGCACATGCGGAGAATGTCATGTGAGGACAAAGGCAGTGATCAGGGTGATGTTCCTAACAAGCCAACGAACACCATGGATTGCCAGCAAACCACCAGAGGCTAGGAGAGAGGCACGAAACAGATTCGCCCTCACAACCCTCAGAAGGAACCAAACCTGCCTACACCTTGATCTGGAACTTCTAGCCTCCAGAGCTGTGAGACAAGAAAATTTCTTTTGCTTAAGCCACCCAGTTTGTGGTACTGTTACTGTAGCCCTAGCAAACTAATACAGATTTATTTGGGAAGCAATAAGGAAATCTCATTAAAAGATAAGTATAATAGAATTCAGTCAAGAAAATAAGTAAATGTAACCATCTTAACCAAAAGACTGAAACAAAGAAAAAAAAGTGTTACTTATCTCAGGCCAACAATTCCACTTAGCAGCTTTTCATCCACGTCTAGAAAGGAAAGCACTCCTCAGCCCCACCCATTACTATTCTCTTTCCAAATGTTTGTGGTCCATTCTTGCTCATCTATTTCTATTCTTTCAACTGAACTTTAAGAGCACTTGTCAAGTTTATTTTAAGATAATACATAAAATGATTCAAGTAGATTATTAAATGACACCAAATACAGATTCAAAGATTTATTAATGATATTCCTACTGCTTTTATAAAATCTGTTGTTAATGTGAATGTGATCTTAAACTTTTCTTATATTTAAACTGCCATTTTCCAGTTTAAAGGAAAACCTCAATTTCTATGTGTAATGGTCAGCTGCAGTCTCTAGAGCACACTGTTTGGGGGCAAATCCTTACTTTTCCACTTGCTGTGAATGTGACTAAACAGGTTTTGGTACCAATTCCAGTGATGGCGGAGAAGGTTCCTACACCAAGTAGGAGTTCTCTAGTACGGAGGTCCCCAACCTTTTTGGCACCAGGGACTGGTTTCGTGGAAGACAATTTTTCCACGGACCGGGGGAAGCGGGGGAGATGGTTCAGGCGGTAATGCTAGCAATGGGGAGCGGCAGATGAAGCTTCGCTCACTCGCCCGCCCGCCACTCATGTCCTGCTATGCGGCCCAGTTCCTAACAGTAATGGTCCGTGGCCCAGGGGTTGGGGACCCCTGCTCTAGGACACCAGCTGAGTGCCCTACAATTCAACTTAATTCTGACACTATATACCCAGAGATAGCACCAGATTCTCCAGGTTAAGGGTTCAGACTTACAAGACTGCCCCCCCCACCCCGCACAGCCCCCACCCCACTTCAGAGGTGTCAATCCTAAATGAGGGTTGTTACCTCTACCTCTGACCAGCTGGCTAGGTTCCAAGGACACCCTCCTCAAGTTTGATTCATTTGCTAGAGCAGCTCACAGTACTCAGATAAACATTTTACTTACTAGATCATGGGTTTATTATAAAAGGATATAACTCAGGAACAGCCACATGGAAGAGATGCACAGGGTAAGGCATGGGGAAAGGACACAGAGCTTCCATTCCCTCTGCACGTGAGCCACTCTCCCCCATCTCCACATGTTCACCAATCCAGATGTCTCCAAACCATGTCCTTGTTGGGTTTTATGGAGGCTTCATTACATAGGCATGATTGATTAAATTACTGACCACTGGTAATTGATTCAACCTCCAGGTCCTCTCCCCTCCCCCTTCCTCCCTTCCCCTCAAAGGTCAACGGGTAGGACTGAAAGTTCAACCCTCTAATCACTGGGTTGGTTGTCTGGCAACCAGCCCCCATCCCTAGGTGTCAGCTGGAAGTCACCTTATTAACATAACAAAAGACACTTTATCGCTCTCAACACTTAGGGAATCCTAAGGGTTTTAGGAGCTTTGTGTCAGAAAGGAACAAGGACCAAATATATATTTCTTATTATAAATCACAGTACCACAGTGACTCTAGCCACTAAACCTTTTCAAGGCTCAGTTTTCCCTTCTGTAAAATAAGGATAATGTAATCGAGGAGAACCCTACAAGGCCTTCCCAGAATAGACCTCCACCCATGTCCTCCACCTGCTTTTCGTCTGTAGAAAAACTTTAGTCAAAGAATAAATTTAATCAGAGAAGTGAGAAAATGCAGAAAGGAAGGAAAACAGTCAAGCAAGACAAAATAATAATACTTTGGCCATTAAACAAAGTCAAGGACATTTAGTTCTTCCTCAAAGACTATAGATAATATTCTGAGCCATATCCTTTGAGCTATTTTGCAGATACTGAACCCCCCAGCAGGTGGAAGAAGTTAACTGTATGCTGCCCACAAGCACGTAGACCCTCCAAACCATTTGGAACCAGAAGATTGTTGATGCTGACTCTCCATTACCTCCCCACCGACCAATCAGAAGAACGTCCACGAGCCGATCACGCCCTGCTCTTTGAACACTGTAAGACTCCTCACTACCTCCTCCAGGGCGGGCACACAGTCTTGAGGGCATTAGCCCGATGTGGCCCACTTTGCCTGGCAAAGCAATAAAACTATTTCTCTCTACTTCACCCAAAACTCTTGTCTCCGAGATTTAATCCGGCCCCGGTACACAGAGGCCGAATTTTGGCAACAATAATGGTAATACTAACCACACAAGGAGATCAGAATTCAGTGAGAAAATAGATGTAAAATGCTTAATAAATGCCTCATATATAGTAAGACCTCAGTGAATGTCAGCTATCACTTTTGCTGTCCTTAGTATTAGGTATGTATTAATTTCCCAATGATACATTGGAAAAATTATAACTGTCATGGAGGTCTGCCTTAAAAAAAGACAACCCCCCCAAAAGCCGAAAATCACTTAAAAAATAATATCACTTAAAAATAAAAACTAAAAAGGCTACGATGTATTCTCTGAATGTTAATTTTTTCCCTAGTATATATGTCATTTATAACAAAGTGAAGCTGAAAAATAGTGGTATGCATACAAAAAAAGAAAAAAGTGACTGAGTAGAAACTTCCCAAAATACTTTATCTTTAAAAATCTCCTGGGGCTTCCCTGGTGACGCACTGGATGGGAATCCGCCTGCCAATGCAGGGGACACGGGTTCGATCCCTGGTCTGGGAAGATCTCACATGCTGCAGAGCAACTAAGCCCCGTACGCCACCACTACTGAGCATGCACTCTGGAGCTCATGAGCCACGGCTGCTGAGGCCCGCGTGCCTAGAGTCCGTGCTCCACAACGAGAGAAGCCACTGCAATGAGAGGCCCGCGCACCGCAGCGAAGAGTGACCCCCCTCGCTGCAACTAGAGAAAGCCCGCATGCAGCAACAAAGACCCAACACAGCCAAAAATAAATAAATAAATTTATATTAAAAAAATCGCCTAAATATTCTCAGCAGATTATCTTAACTGTATACAAAATATAATAATTCAAGATAGAAATTATTTTAGTCCATTAATGTTCTCCTTCTCTAATTGAAAATTACTTTCTTCAAATAAAGACATAAAATGCTCTAGGTAAGATTCAAGAGAACATTACTCAACATGCAAAATGTTTCAGTAATCATAGCTTCCTTAATTAAGACTTTTTTATTCCCTCAAATCTGAATAGCATACAATATACAGTGAAATCAGACATGCGATCTAACAAAATGTATGTAATCTATAATCCGGTCCTGATATGGTTTACTTAAAATCGTCACTATAAGCAAGGGCTGTGATTTACTTTTAAGTTACTTAGAAATATAAAGTAATAACTTGAAAGACATCTTTGCCAGTATCTCTGCCAAATCCTCACTCACCCAAGGTTTGAGAATATGCAATACTTGTTAAATGGAAGCTCTTGAGGTGCATAGCTGCTGAAGTGTATAACAAACACATTTATCCTGAGAGTTTTTATTTGTCAATATGTGAAATCTGATTTTGCTTACACCTCCATGTTAAATAAATATATGTGTAGTCTAACATGTATCTCTCCTTTGGAAAAAAAAGAATTACTCATACCAGAAGCAATTAATACCAATAACTAGTTTTCTACATTGCCATGGAAAAACTCTCAAAAACCAGGAAATTAATACCAATAAACTTGAACACCTTGCAAAATACTTTCTGCTACAGTGTCCTATAAGTCAATTTTCACTATTTAAAATGACTCATTTTACTAATACAGAGGAAGACATATCTGCTTAATTGAACAGAAGAATTTAACACACTTCCATAGGTCTCTCATCTATATTCACCAAATAAGTCACTTTCTGACTCAAAAGGCTTGATATTCATCTGTCAATATGCTAACAAAAAATGAAAATGACAAACAGTAAGATTCTCGTTTACTAGGTTAAAAAACTGAGGTCCAGGGAGATTTTTGCCCAAGATTAAAGAGTGAGTTAGTGGTTGAGTGAGAAATTAAAACTGAAATCATTGCACTCCATTTTCTCCCTTGATAGCTTATTCATCTACATTTTAAAATAGACCACAGACAACTGAGATACAGAGGCAGTAAAGAACCTAGAAGTGTGTCAGTCCTATATCATTGAAAGTTCACTCTTATTTTAAAAAGTAGTTTGTTTTTAAAGTCATAAGAATGACTACACTTTAATAAAGAATAAAAAGAATTTTTTTTAAATTAAACTTGTGCAGGAGTCCTCTAAAATCCGCTGAAAAGAAGCTATTTTTGCAGTTGATATGTCTTGTCGATTACAAACTGGATTTAATTTGAACTTCCTACTTGCAAATTTTAGCTTTTGCCATGAATTATAGTGGTTTTCATGATTTAAAAAAAACTGCTAGTAACTCACAGCTTTGACATTTATGTTCCTATGTGAATAATACAATAAATAAATCATCCCTATTTCCTTTATTTTATTAAGCAGCAAAGGTGTGGTTTATAATTATTATCATTATTAAATAAGCAAACAGTTATCAAGTTCCACATAGGATTAGTCCAGAAATTAGAACTTGACCCACTTGCTGGATAAAATGGTTTCTTAACAAGAATTAGATATTCTTCTCTTAAATACTCAATTTCATGATCTAATGTTTAGGAGATTCTCCTCAGCCACTCTGTGAAGATTTTTCTAACACTGGTCTTCAGGTAATACTTGGAGTTTAATTTTTCTATTAATTTGGAAACAGCTCAAGTCTAGACTGGTAAAATGTTCCTATTAACAGTAAGTATGTAATACTTCAGTTTGCACCTCTTGAAGAAAGGGGTGAGTGAAGGATACCCCACCAATCCCCCACTCCATTAAAAAGTTCTGCTTGCATTTTTTTTTGTCTATATTGGAGTTCAAATAAGATTTAATTTTTTTACTAGATCTTTATTGGAGTATAATTGCTTCACAATGCTGTGTTAGTTTTTGTTGTACAACAAAGTGAATCAGCCATATGCATACATATATCCCCATATCCCCTCCCTCTTGAGCCTCCCTTCCACCCTCCCTATCCCATCCCTCTAGGTGGTCACAAAGCACCGAGCTGATCTCCCTGTGCTATGCTGCTGCTTCCCACTAGCTATCTATTTTACATTTCGTAGTGTATATAGGTCCATGCTACTCTCACTTCGCTCCAGCTTACCCCTCCCACCCCGTGTCCTCAAGTCCATTCTCTATGCCTACATCTTTATTCCTGCCCTGCCACTAGGCTCATCAGTACCTTTTTTTGTTGTTGTTGTTAGATTCCATATACATGTGTTAGCGTACGGTATTTGTTTTTCTCTTTCTGACTTACTTCACTCTATATGACAGACTCTGGGTCCATCCACCTCACTACAAATAACTCAATTTCGCTTCTTTTTATGGCTAGTATTCCAGTGTATATATATATACGCCACATCTGCTTTATCCATTCATCTGTCGATGGACACTTAGGTTGCTTCCATGACCTGGCTATTACAAATAGTGCTGCAATGAACATTGTGGTCCATGTCTCTTTTTGAATTATGGTTTTCTCAGGGTATATGCCCGGTAGTGGGATTGCTGGGTCATATGGTAGTTCTATTTTAGATTTTTAAGGAACCTCCATACTGTTCTCCATAGTGGCTGTATCAATTTACATTCCCACCAACAGTGCAGGAGGGTGCCTTTTTCACCACATCCTCTCCAGCATTTATTGTTTCTAGATTTTTTTATAATGGCCATTCTGACTGGTGTGAGGTGATACCTCACTGTAGTTTTGATTTGCATTTCTCTAATTAGTGATGTTGAGCATCTTTTCATGTGCCTCTTGACCATCTGTATGTCTTCTTTGGTGAAATGTCTATTCAGGTCTTCTGCCCAATTTTTGATTGGGTTGTTTGTTTTCTTGATATTGAGCTCCATGAGGTGTTTGTATATTTTGGAGATTAATCCTTTGTCCGTTGTTTCATTTGCAAATATTTTCTCCCATTCTGAGGGTTGGCTTTTCATCTTATTTATGGTTTCCTTTGCTGTGCAAAAGCTTTGAACTTTCATTAGGTCCCATTTGTTTATTTTTGTTTTTATTTCCATTACTCTAGGAGGTGGATCAAAAAAGATCTTGCTGTGATTTATGTCAAAGAGTGTTTTTCTTATGCTTTCCTCTAAGAGTTTTCTAGTGTCCGGTGTTACATTGAGGTCTTTAATCCATTTTGAGTTTATTTTTGTGTATGGTGTTAGGTAGTGTTGTAATTTCATTCTTTTACATGTAGCTATCCAGTTTTCCCAGCACCACTTATTGAAGAGGCTGTCTTTTCTCCATTGTATGTTCTTGCCTCCTTTGTCATAAATTAGGTGACTATATGTGTGTGGGTTTATCTCTGGGATTTCTATCCTGTACCATTGATCTATGTTTCTGTTTTTGTGCCAGTATTATATTGTCTTGATTACTGTAGCTTTGTAGTATAGTTTGAAGTCGGGGAGCCTGATTCCTCCAGCTCCGTTTTTTCTTTCTCAAGATTGCTTTGGCTATTCGGGGTCTTTTGTGTTTCCATACGAATTGTAAGATTTTTTGTTCTAATTCTGTGAAAAATGCCATTGGTAGTTTGATAGGGATTGCAATGAATCTGTAGATTGCTTTGGGTAGTATAGTCATTTTCACAATATTGATTCTTCCAGTCCAAGAACATGGTATATTTCTCCATCTGTTTATGTCATCTTTCATTCCTTTCATCAGTGTCTTACAGTTTTCTGAGTACAAGTCTTTTGCCTCCCTAGGTAGGTTTATTCCTAGGTATGTTATTCTTTTTCTTACAATGGTAAACGGGACTGTTTCCTTAATTTCTCTTTCTGATCTTTCGTTGTTAGTGTATAGGAATGCTAGAGATTTCTGTGGTTTAATTTTGTATCCTGCAACCTTACCAAATTCATTGATTAGTTCTAGTAGTTTTCTGGTGGCATCTTTAGGATTTTCTATGCATAGTGTCATATCATCTGCAAACAGTGACAGTTTTGCTTCTTCTTTTCCAGTTTGGATTCCTTTTATTTCTTTTTCTTCTCTGATTGCCATGGCTAGGACTTCCAAGACTATGTTGAATAAGAGTGGCGAGAGTGGACATCCTTGTCTTGTTCCTGATCTTTGTGGAAATGCTTTCAGTTTTTCACGATTGCGTATGATGTTTGCTGTGGGTTTGCCATATATGGCCTTCATTATGTTGAGGTAGGTTCCCTCTATGCCCACTTTCTGGAGAGTTTTTATCATAAATGGGTGTTGAATTTTGTCAAAAGCTTGTTCTGCATCTATCAAGATGATCATATGGCTTTTATTCTTCAATTTGTTAATATGGGGTATCACATTGATTGATTTATATGTACTGAAGAATCCTTGCACCCCTGGGATAAATACCACTTGATCATGGTGTATGATCCTTTTAATATGTTGTTGGATTCTGTTTGTTAGTATTTTGTTCAGGATTTTTGCATCTATGTTCATCAGTGATATTGCTCTATAATTTTCTTTTTGGGGGGATATCATTTTCTGCTTTTGGTATCAAGGTGATGGTGGCTTCATAGGATGAATTTGGGAGTGTTCCTCCCTCTGCATTGTTTTTGGAAGAGTTTGAAAGGATCAGTGTTAGCTCTTCTCTAAACATTTCATAGAATTTGCCTGTGAAGCCGTCTGGTCCTGGACTTCTGTTTGTTGGAAGATTTTTAACCACAGTTTCAATTTCATTACTTGTGATAGGTCTGTTTATATTTTCTAATTCTTCCTGCTTCAGTCTTGGAAAATTGTACCTTTCCAAGAATTTGTCCATTTCTTCATGGTTGTCCATTCTAATTTTATGGATTTGCATCCTCTCCCTTTTTTTCTTGATGAGTCTGGCTAAGGGTTTATCTGTTTTGTTTATCTTCCCAAAGAACCAGCTTTTAGCTTTATTGATCTTTGCTATTGTTTTCTTCATTTCTATTTCACTTATTTCTGCTCTGATCTTTATGATTTCTTTCCTTCTTCTGACTTTGGGTTTTCTTTGCTCTTCTTTCTCTAGTTGCCTTAGGTATAGGGTTAGATTGTTTATTTGAGATTTTTCTTGTTTCTTGAGGTGAGACTGAATTGCTATAAACTTCCCTCTTAGGACTGCTTTTGCCACTTCCCATAGGTTTTGGGTGGTTGTGTTTTCATTGTCATTTGTTTATAGGTATATTTTAATTTCTTCTTTGATTTCTTCAGCAATCTCTTGGTTATTTAGTAGCGCACTGTTTAGCCTCCACGTATTTGTGGTTTTTACAATGTTTTTCCTGTAATTGATTTCCAATCTCATAGCGATGTGGTCAGAAAAGATACTTGATACGATTTCAATGTTCTTAAATTTTCCGAGGCTTGATTTGTGACCCAAGATGTGATCCATCCTGGAGAATGTTCCATGTGCACTTGAGAAGAAAGTGTATTCTTCCACTTTTGGGGGGAATGTTCTATAAATATCAATTAAATCTATCTGGTCTATTGTGTCATTTAAAGCTTGTGTTGCCTTATTTGTTTTCTGTTTGGATGATCTGTCCATTGGTGTAAGTGGGGTGTTAAAGTCCCCTACTATTATTGTGTTACTGTTGATTTCCCCCTTCATGGTTGTTAGCATTTGCCTTATGTATTGAGGTGCTCCTATGTTGGGTGCATAAGCATTTATAATTGTTATATCTTCTTCTTGGATGGATCCCTTGATCAATATGTAGTGTGCTTCCTTATCTCTCGTAACCGTCTTTATTTTAAAGTCTATTTTATCTGATACAAGTATTGTTACTCTAGCTTTCTTTTGATTTCCATTTGCATGGAATATCTTTTTCCATCCCTTCACTTTCAGTCTGTGTGTGTCCCTAGGTCTGAAGTGGGTCTCTCGTAGAAAGCATATATATGGCTCTTGTTTTGTATCCATTCAGCCAGTCTGTGTCTTTTGGTTGGGGCATTTAATCCATTTACATTCAAGTTTGTTATCGATATGTATGTTCCTATTACCATTTTCTTAATTGTTTTGGGTTTGTTTTTGTGGGTCTTTTTCTTCTCTTGTGTTTCCCATCTAGAGAAGTTCCTTTAGCATTAGTTGTAAAGCTGGTTTGGTGGTGCTGAATTCTCTTAGCTTTTGCTTGTCTGGAAAGCTTTTGATTTCTCCGTCGAATCTGAATGAGATCCTTGCTGGGTAGAGTAATCTTGGTTGTAGGTTTTTCCCTTTCATCACTTTAAGTATATCCTGTCACTCCCTTCTGGCCTGCAGAGTTTCTGCTGAAAATTCAGCTGATAACCTTATGGGGATTCCTTTGTATGTTATTTTTTGGTTTTCCCTTGCTGCTTTTAATATTTTTTCTTTACATTTAATTTTTGTTAGTTTGATTAATATGTGTCTTGGTGTGTTTCTCCTAGGGTTTATCCTGTATGGGACTCTCTGTGCTTCCTGGACTTGGGTGACTATTTTCTTTCCCATGTTAGGGAAGTTTTCCACTATAATCTCTTCAAATATTTTCTCAGGCTCTTTCTTTTTCTCTTCTTCTTCTAGGACCCCTATAATTTGATGTTGGTGTGTTTCATGTTGTCCCAGAGATCTCTGAGATTGCCTTCAATTCTTTTCATTCTTTTTTCCTTATTCTGCTCCTCGGCAGTTATATCCACCATTTTGTCTTCCAGCTTACTTATTCTTTCTTCTGCCTCAGTTATTCTGTTTTTGACTCCTTTTCGTGTATTTTTCATTTCAGTTTTTGTGTTGTTCATCTCTGTTTGTTTTTTCTTTAGTTCTTCTAGATCTTTGTTAAACATTTCGTGTATTTTCTCAATCCATGCCTCCATTCTATTTCTGAGATTCTGGATCATCTTTACTATCATTACTCTGAATTCTTTTTCATGTAGATTGCCTATTTCCTCTTTATTTATTTGGTCTTGTAGGTTTTTACCTTGCTCCTTCATGTGTGACTGTTTTTTTTGCCATCTCATTTTTTTTTTTCCTTTTTTTCATGAGTGGGATTGTGTTCCTGTCTTACTGGTTGTTTGGCCTGAGGCTTCCAACACTGGAGTTTGTAGGCTGTTGGGTAGGGCTGGGTCTTGATGCTGAGATGAGGACTTCTGGGAGACCTCACTCAGATGAATATTCCCTGGGGTCTGAGGTTCTCTGTTAGTCCAGTGGTTTGCACTTGGAGCTCCCACCACAGGAGCTTCGGTCCAATCCCTGGCTTGTGAACCAAGATCACACAAGCTGCATGGCGCAGCAAAAAAAAAAAAAAAAAGGAGAACAATAAGAAAGTAAAAAACAAAATTAGACTAGGAAACTAATGGATATGTTAGAAAAAATATAAAAATAAAAATATAGATGAAACAACAATCGGAAGGTAAAATGGAACCACAATAGTAAGAAAGAGGAGGAGAAAAAAAAAAAAAAGGTGAAAAGGCCTTGGCTGTGGAGGGCAGGGCCTAAGTAGGGACAAGGTTTGGGCAGTGGGTGGGGCCTATGCTGGAAAAGGCCCTGGGGGATGTGGGGGGTGTGACTTAGGCCCAACGGAACAGAAGGGGCCCAGGCGTGCCTCCCACCTGTAGTCTCAGAGGGTGGGGGACCCCACCTGGGAGCCCAGCAGGCTTCCTGGGTTCGAGTAGGTGGGGCAGATGCCTTCTGCTCCTCTCCTGCTTCTCTGGTCCCAGAGGTCCTGTCCCACCTGCCTCTCCTGATCTCTCTGGCCTCCCTCCTATGTCCCCAGGACCCACTCAGCCTGGAGGGGGCTTTGGAGGATGGGGGACTGGCCTGGGAGCTCAGCAGGCTCCCCGTGCCCGAGTGGGCAGGGCAAACACCCTCCACTCCTTTCCCGCTCCTCTGGTCCTAGAGGGCCCCTGCTGCCTGCTTCTTCTGTTCTCTCCTGGCCTCCCTCCTACATCCCTAGGCCCAACTGGGTCTGGAGGGGACCTCTGAGGGCATAGGACCCGGTCCCAGAGCCAGGCAGACTTCCCCAGCCGACTGGGCAGGGGAAACGCTGGGCCAGCTCCCCCTGATCTGAGCCCCAGAAGGCCCCTCCAGGCGTGGGAACCCCTCCCCCCTCTAAGCCACCCCTCAGGGCGCTGGTCCTGTCTGGCCTCCACTTCTCCTCCCCCCTCAGTTCCCCCACATCCTACTGGTTCGCTTGGGGGTTCTTCCTGTCTCCTTGGGCGTCAGGGTGCCCCACCAGCGTCCAGCAGGCGCCCTAGTTGTGGGAAGACGTGAACTCTGTCTTCCCACACTGCCATCTTGACTCCGCCCTATCCCATTTCAGATTTAATTTTTAAATTGGGTTCTGCTGACTTAAAATAATTGAGACTGTCTAAACTTAGAGAAAGAAAAAAATAGTGAACTAGGGGTAATTTACAATCAAACACTGATATTTCAATAATTCACTTATCCAGTACATATTTATTGAGCATCTATTGTACATCAGGATGGGGGAGGAAAATATAATTTCCTCTACCTTTCTAGGTTCTTCTGGCTGGTCCAAGAATTAAAGAAACATTAGACAGATTAATAGGAGAAAATCAAATTTTAATTACACGCATTCAGGGATTCCATAAAGATATGGGGCCCAAGGACAAGTTAGACAATTGAAGCTTATTATGCCATCTGAGAGAAGGAGAAGAGGGTAGGGGTTTGGGACTTCAAAAGAAAGAAAGGCAACTACAGGAAGATGAAAAAGAGCAAATGTTTGGTGAACAAAAGTTTGCTAGTAAATAAATATTTGCTGGGCCATGCAAAGTCAATAGGACCCAGAGAGGACTTTGATCAAAGAGGCAGAGCTAAGTTTCCCCCAGTCTACCACACCTAGCTCATATTATACTTTAGTTATTTATGGTGATAGTGCCTCTTCCTGGAACAGGCCCTTTATCTAAATTCTTTTAGGCAGTAAAGTGGAGGAAGTAAAAGCTCTTCCTGAGCCTTTTGTTTCTTAAAGACAATCAGCCCCAAATAATCCTCAAGACAAAGAGACATATTTGGGGGTGGCAAGTTTTGTTCCCTTACATCAGGCACTGAGAAATCATACATGGTTAACAAGATAAAATTCCTGCCCTTAGGAAATTTCCAGTTGAATAAGTAGACATTATTATATAAATGGCAAAATATACAATACAATGCATATATACATGCTATAAAGAAAAATAAAGAGGGACAAGGAGATAGGATCTAATGGGTAGTTACTTTTGATAAGATCATCAGGGAATGTCTATCTCTGATAGGAGGTGGCATTTGAACATATTCCCAAAATATGTCGCTAGTGAAAAAGCACTTCAGACTGAAGGAGCAATAATTTAAAGGACGAAATGAGACTGGTGTATTCAAGTAAGCATTTAAAAAATCATATAAATAGAGAGGAATAAGCACAAAGGCAATGGTGGGTTCGGTCAGAAAGGTAACCAGGAGTCAGATCATGGAGGGCCTCATAGGCTGACATAAGGACTTGTTCTAAATTTGATGGGAAGCAACAGAGGGAGTGTTGGGTTGCACCACGCAGCCCTGCAAGCCTTGTACTTGCCCAGCATTAATACTGAAGAAAGAGCCCTGCAGTCAGTGACAGAGACATCAGTGGTTTAATAGGTGGGGGATCTTACACGTATGAAGAAAGAAGGTCTTGGATTGACACCCCATCGTGGACAGCAGACTGCAGGCAGGACATGGCAGCAGCCTTCCCTCTGGGGCAGGAGAGGGAGCTACCAGTTATAGGGGGAACTGACCTCAGGTTAGCTCATCAGTTACCAGGTGAACCAGCAGAGGGGCATGTCCCTCTTAGCCCCTCGGGCTAATGACCTTCACTGGGCATATGTCTTCCCCTTTGATAAACTATCATAGTGGAGCTCTTCTGATCTGACGATTAGAGCAATCACTACTTGGAGCCATGGTCAAGTACATAAGCATTTACTGGTTAGGCTCCATGATTAAGAGGGAAGGTCGGTCATATGAGTACGGTGTAGGTGAAGCAGGGACTGGTCGAGCAGGAGATGTACAGAGAGCAAGAGAATAGCCATTTTTGGTGGCCTGGTCATACAGGGAGAGACTGATGTAAATGTGATTTATATTTTTAAAAGCTCACTCTTGGTTGTTGTTTAGACAATAGAATCGGGCAGCAGGGAAGGTTGTAAAAAAGTTGCAAGAGAGAGAGTAGTTTAGAGGCTGGTTCAATAATACAGGAGGAAGAAGATGGTGACGTGGACTAGGGAGTAGCAGTAGAAATAGGGAGAATGAGTAAAACACAGTATACATGTTGAAGGTAGAAGCCTAGAGGACTTGCTGATGAGTTGCATGAAGGCTATACAGAAGACAGAATCAAGACTGACTCTTCAATAGTTTACCTAAGCATCCCTCTACCTGGGGCTGCCATTTGTTAAAATGAAGAAGATGGAAGATGGAGCAGGCTTGGTGGGGGAAACAAGGGTTCTATGGTGGGAATGTTTACCTGTTTAACATCACAAATGTCAAATAAGTTAGAGCTCACAGAAGGTCAGAGGTGACTTAGTAAGCCTCATGCCTACACGGCCCACATTTTTCAGAACTTGGGCCACAAGAAGGTGGCCCTCATGTTGCGATGCAGTTATTCCCGAGAAGGAAAGGGGGAACAAGGAAACGGTGGGGAAGGAGAGCGCTTAAGCAAACAGTCAATTTCAGGGAACACATCTCATGTTTCAGAATCTGTCACATTTTTAAACCTAGCAAATAGCAAAATTGAGGGTCTGCTCTGACAGTGTCAGATTTTGTGTATCTGTTGTCAAACATATCAGTCACTGAAGATAAGAGATGAAAAAAACTACAAATAAATGATTACAGAAAAGGAAATACGCTGATCCTCTTTCTTAGACAGTGGTTGATTTATTTTGAACAGTATAGTGCTGTGTTATAGTTGACATGTTTTTTCTACTGAGCCTAGACAGTGAATCTCAGATTGCTGAGCTCAGATGTGAAATGTGTCACAAGTATTACAAAGATATTACTACAAATTTCATGAAAGTGTTAAAGTTTACTATTAATAAGTCTTTGCTCTGTTTGAATCAGGGTTAATATATCGATACAATTCCCATACATTTGCTTTCTGCAGTGCTTCACTGGGAGAGAATGAATGGGTTGGAATGACAATTAGTAATTCATCTGGCTTGTGTGAATGTGCTTAGGTATACACTAACCATTGGTGCTCTTAAGGTGGTAAAATTTAAGAAATACTAGTTTAGACAATTAACTGCATAGACTTAGAAATGTTAAGATGAACTATTTTCAGGCCTACCTTATTAATGTGCTTAACTTAAATGTGTTAACAGTCACCAGTGTCTAATAAATGAGGCAAGACAACATTTCCTGAGCTCTCAAATTCTAAACACTGAGCAATTTGACTCATAGCTCAGATAACAGGTAGATTCTAAACATGCCACTTTCAACAGGATTTAAAGGAAATCCACAGAGCAGCATGTATTTGTGACTTTTACCCCTCTCATTTCCCAACACAACTCTTCTTTTTCTTAGGAATAACAAATTTCCTAAGAAAACAATTGTACAGAGAAGAAAGTCATAATTAGATTTGATTATTGGCTTTTCTTAACAGACAATGAAGCCTATTCAACCATCATAATCCCAAGCATCCAGGGCATCTCTCAACAACTTGAGTCTTTGCCATATTTGTATGTGTACATTCCCTAATCCGATTCAAATTCACATCTGTTCCAAGCTCTTTCATTCTACCCTCTGGAACTCCCTAGGCATCGTTAGCAAATTCTCCTATCTCCTTAATTTCTTTTCTGAGTGTTTTGTTTTGTTTCTTTGTTTCTTTCCTGAGTGTTTTAGCTCTAATTGAAACTTGGCTATATCTTGAAGGACACTCCTCAAATGGGGGTGATTTTTCTTTCACACCCCACAACATACAAGCCTGGAAGTGTCATCCTTGTTTAAAGCTACTTATACCACCTTCCTAAAAATCCCAGCTTTGAGTAAGTGATACCGCCTGTTTCCCGAATTCATCTGCTGTTGCCTCCCAGGCATCGCATTTCATTAAGTGCTGCCTCATTGATGATCAGGAAACACTGACTTTGTTTCCACCACTCTTCTGTCATCCTTCTTGCATGTCTCAATAGCCACATGGATAATCCTTCAAAACGCTTGAGAGGCCTTGATCTCCTTAGTTCTAGTGTTCTTTTCCATCGACCACATCCAGACCATAGTCATACGCTGGACATTGTCATTCCCAATAACTGTACCACCCGGAAATGTCTTCATGTCAAGCAGTCCACTTCTTGCTTGTAACATCCTATCTGTACAGCCTTGTTCTGCCACTTCTTCTGCTTCAACAATACTTCACCCTCCTCTCTGGGATCTCCAACCTATTAATTCTACACATTCTCACAGCCACTCCTCCTCTCATATCCTAGGTCCCCATTTCACCCAGGTTAGATGATATGGGCATCACTGCAATTATTTAATAATTTCCTTCCTGTTCTCTTCAACTCCCTGGCCCTCTCTCCATCATTCTCACTCAGCAAAACCTCCATACTACTCTATGCCTATCCCGTGCCTGCACTGACTTGCTAATGGTATAAGTTTTACATTTATGACCATATAGTTAAGTGGGCCCCTCTGCTGTGCAGCAATCATACTGTATTTCTGTTATGATTTTGCTCTCCCACCCTCTAAGACAATTATCTCACAACTCTCCTCTTCTCAATCTCAGCCATTCTCTACTATCTCCTTTCTTAATTTGAAATTAGAGGTTGCAGAGAAAAATGGACATCTTAATACCGACAAAATCAAGGTTTCCAGACATTACTCATTTTCGGTGACAATGTGAAATAAATTATATAAGGGTATTTGATATAAAGCCTTCATGTGAATATAGGATATGAATACAGTGTGTGATATATAAGATGTCAATATGTATGTAATCAGTATATATAAATAAATAAATTGTATACAAATATACTGTATTTAGTTTTTAAAGGTATATATTGATAAATTGATATATAGTGTATAAATAATATAGTATATAATTATTGTTTATTAATACAAATTTAAATTCCATTACTGTACATATTCTTTATATACTTAGGATCAAAACAAATGCCCTTAAGAAGAACAAAGTGTACCAAGTATTTTGAATGTACCAATTCAGTTTAATTCTTAAGCATTTATAAAAAATGAAGAAAAAAACAAATCCCTAATAAGGATCTGCTGGTTTGAGGGATTTGTAATTTTTACGTTGTTGAACAATGAGGTTATCGAGTAATATAGGATTCAACAAACTGCAGCCTATGGGCCAAATCTGGCCAGTCATATGTTTTTGTAAATAACATTTTATTGGGACATAGCCATGTTGATTAATTTATATGTTGTCTATGGTTGCCACTGTCTTGCAAGAGTTGAAAAGTTGCAGCCAAGATGGCATATGGTTCACAAAGCTGAAAATATTTTCTACCTGACCCTTTACAGAGAAAGTTTGCTGACCACTATGATATTGATTATGGAGACTTCTTTACATGATTAAAATTCTTTCTAATCACAGATTTTTTTCACTACAGATAAGAGGGAGAGGCAAAGTAACGATACTTTAAAAGGTAAAGCAATAATTTCTTCTTAAGTAGTCAAAGTAATTGAAGCAAAATAGAATGGTAATGGAAAGGCCTGCATAATTCAAGTGGTTGCTACAGTCTTTATTTTGGCCTATTCCTCATTGTCATCCCCACCTCAGCCTAAGCAAACAGCGTTGTAAATGACTCAAACCCATGCACAGAAGTGTTAGACAGCTTGGGCTGCCATAACAAAATACCATAGACTTAAACCACAAAAATTCATTTTCTCACAGTTCTGGAAGCTAGAAATCTGAGTTCAGGTCACCAGTATGGTTAGGTTCTAGCGAGAGCTCTCTTCCTTTCTTCTTGGCTTGTCGACACCCACCTTTTGCTGTGTCCTCATGTGGAAGATAGAGATCTCTCTCTCTTCCTCTTCTTATAAAACACCAAAGCTAATGGATTAGGACTCTACCCTTATGACCTCATTTAACCTCAATTACCTCTTAATTACCTCCTGTCTCCAAATACAGTCACAAGGAGAATTAAATCTTCAACATATGAATTTGGGGGACATACAAGTCAATCCATAGCAATAAGAATTCATGATTTGGGGTATATCCAAATTTCCGCTACAGACATGGAGTATTGGTTCTGCCCAGGAGAGGAATTTTGCTCATCAAGTTTCATACCATTTACCAGCTGGCTTATTAGTATTAATAAAAATTAACAGGTTATATCTCAATGTACTTAAGAAGCTAAATGATCCTAAACGTTATCAACCTACCAATTATTTTACAGCTTAGTGAATATTTTTCTGCCTGTAAAATAAAAAGAATTGCTAAACTATTTAAAAGCTAAAACCATCCTATTTTATACTATTGAAGACACACTCTAGGTCACTCATGAATTATTTCCCATACGAATATAGAACCCACAAGGAAAAATAATAAAGCCAATAAAGAATACATCTAAGTTATAAACCATTAAAATTCCTCCAACTGAAAAATGGCATTTGGGACTCAACGGCTCTCAAAATTACCCTTTAAAAAGCTTAAACGCCCTAAGCTTTAAGGCGTAATATTTACAACTACCTGTAATATTTACAACTACCATATTGGATTTGCTCTGCTTGTATATTGCAACCTCCCTTACTAAAGTTTGTTTTACACTTCAGTCTGCTTTACATTTCAAAGTCCATAAGCAGCAGCATCAAGATTCTCAAAGAGACAGGAATGAATAATTTTGAGACTAAAAGATGGACCACTGGTCCATTTTACATTTGAAATCTCTCAAAAAGCTTTAGTCTCGGGCCTTCCCTGGTGGCGCAGTGGTCGAGAATCTGCCTGCCAATGCAGGGAACACGGGTTCGAGCCCTGGTCTGGGAAGATCCCACATGCCACGGAGCGACTAGGCCCATGAGCCACAATTGCTGAGCCTGCGCGTCTGGAGCCTGTGCTCCGCAACAAGAGAGGCCGTGATAGTGAGAGGCCCGCGCACTGCGATGAAGAGTGGCCCCCACTTGCTGCAACTAGAGAAAGCCCTCGCACAGAAACGAAGACCCAACACGGCCATAAATAAATAAATAAAATTAAAAAAAAAAAAAGTTTTAGTCTCAATCCTAGATCCCCCAGTGTCATGGTAGATAAAGTCATAATGTTAAAACTTTAAAAAATAGCTGATTTTTTTTTTTAATGAGAATGGCATTTTTTTTCAGCTTTTTTTTTTAAACATCTTTATTGGAGTATAATTGCTTTACAATGGTGTGTTAGTTTCTGCTGTATAATAAAGTGAATCAGTGATAATACTTCATTCAAATGATTATATCACTTCTACATTAGCTAGAATTTTTTTTCTAACATTCTTTTTACTTTGTAATAATCTCCCAATATCCATCCACGTTGAATCTTATATGGTTTGCTGAGGATTTGTCTCCTATATTTGACAAGGGAGTGAACAAAATACGTACACCTCACTCAGGTTACAATAGCACATCTGCTTCTCACCTTACAAAATTATAAGTAGATATTCTATAGTTTACAGCAAGGATGTTTATTACCCGTTATTATCTGATAAGATCAAAAGACTTTAAGGCCAACGGCAAAGGGATGCCCTGATTATGATTACCACTTAGAATTCCTAAACCTTAGAAATTGTAATCAATAAGTAATCATGGCAAATCTTTACAGTGGAAACATCTGAAAAGTTCTGAATTGGAAAAGGAACACTATCACAATTACACTGGAACAAAGAAAAGAAAAAAAAAATGTATTTTGACTCTTTCTCTCCTAAGAGCATTTTGCCTTAATTGACTTTTAGATACTTAACCTTACTTTACATAACTATCCCTCAGTCTCAGTTTCTTGAAATGAAGCTATTTGGAAAAACCTTCTGATCTCAATATAAGCTATTTTAGCTCTCAAGTTTATGGCAATAGTCACCTTTCTTTTAAAACTGCCTGATTGGCAGTGCTTCTGTCAGCAGTAATCCCCAGCCTAGACCTTAATGAAATGGTCCTCCTTTTCTCTAGGGCTTTGGATAGCAATTTGGCTATAATTAATTCCAGATTGACCAACGGCCAGTGGAGGAAGTAACTCACTCTCAGAAGAGGATTATTACAACCACAATTTTGTTCTAAATACAGCTGCTCCATCTAGCAAACACAGAAAATACAAATTATTTATCTTGCTACGTTAATTTCAAATGACCAAGAAAAAGAGAAGGAGGCATAAAAACATTGTTCCCTTTCATTGTAGCTACACAGAAAAAGTAAGTCACGGGGGGGAGAAAAGAAACCTCGTTTTTCAAACTTGTCACAATTTTCTAAACTGTACTTGAAACTGACATCAAACCTTCATTTGAAGTCCTATTGTAAAGTAGTAAACTCTGTTGATCCTCCCTTCAAAATATTCAGAATCTGCCCATTTCTCACCACCTCCACTGCTATGACTCTGGTCCGATACAGTATTAATTTCTTGGATTAATATAATAGTTTCTCTCTGCTTTGGGTTTGACTCCCCTTCCCCCAACAACCTGTTCTTCATGAAACAGCCAATGTGATCCCTTAAAAATGTAAGTCATGCCAGATCATGCCTGCTATGGACTGAATTATATCCCCCAAAATTCATTCATTGAAGCCCTAACTCCCAATGTGATGGTATTTGGAGATGGGACCTTAAGAAGCAGGTATTCAGGTTTAGAAGAGGTCAAAAGAATAGGGCCCTCATGATGAGATTAGTATTCTCATAAAAGTAAGCACCAGAGAGCTTGCTTTGTCTCCCTCTGCCATGGGAAAACATACCAAGAAGGTGGACGTCTGCAAACCAGGAAGAGAGCTCTCACCAGAACTCAACCATACTGGCACTCTGATCTCAGACTTCCAGCCTCCAGAACTGTGAGAAAATAAAATTCTGTTGTTAAAGCCACCCAGTCTATGGATTTTGTTATGGCAGCCCAAGCCACTAGAGCAATGCCTTTGCTCAAAATAAAAGTGAATGTCATTCAATGGCTAACCAACAGGATCCTTCATCACCTGGCACAGTTACTTCTCAGACTTCATCTCACCCTACTCTGTCTCATTCACTCTGCATCAGGCACACTGGTTCTTCAACAAGTCAGATACCCTCTTCCTTAGAGTTCCCACACTCTTTCAGATTTTGAATCAAATGTCACCATTTTCAGCAAGGCATTCCCTGACCATCCAACCTGTTTAAAACTTCAACCCCTCCCCCCACCAATATTTCTGACACTTGCTTCTCTGCTTTATTTTCTCTAGAGTACTTATCACTTTCTAACATTATATACTTATTTTATTGTTTGCCTCTCTGCCCTATTAAAATATAAGCCCAATGAGGATGGGGACTGTTGTCTCTTTGGTTACCTGCAGATTCTTCAGTATCTAATAGAACAGTATCTAGTATATAACAGGTATTTAACAACGTTATCAAATCCATGAGTAAATGTTGTTTTCATTTCCAAGAACAACAAGAGCTCATAGACAACTAGATACTTATTTCATTTTCAGATAGCAAAATCATCCCAGGTACGAAGTATGGCCTCTTAATAGCCTCAGTCTAGAGTCGCCAAGATAATAAACCAAAAGCTCAATACTTCTTCTTGGTATCAACTCACCCATTTTTCACCAAATATTTCCTTTACATAAATTCTAATCGGAAAGTGGCTGCAACTACAACTAATTCAACTTTCACCTCTTTCACTTGTATTTACCAAAAAAAGAGTTTCCTTGGTAGTTTAAATGAACATCACCAATATTTCGTTGTTTATTCTGTTAAAAAGAATCATATTTTATTTCATTCACAAAGTAGCCAAAGCTTTGCCTTTTTCCCCTTTCTAGTGTGGTAAAGATAGTTAAAAGAGAAAGAAGTCAGCGATTACTCATTCATTCAACAATAATTTATTGATTACCTACCTTGGGCCAAGCACTGTTCTAGGCAGAGAGAATAGAGCAGAAGACAAACAGACCAAAAAAATGTCTGTTCTCATAGAACATTCACGTTTGGCAAAGGAGGAGAGGTAGCTTGGAGACAGATAATAAATAAAATAAAACATAAATAAAATACATATTAAGAAAGATAATAGAAAGTGCTATGGAGAAAAGTAAATCAGGGAAGAGAGGTGGGAAGTGATTGGCAAGGCTGCAATTTAAGTAGGGGGATCCAAGAAGACCTCCCTGGAAAAGGTGATATTTCAGTCATGCACATATCTGAAGGAAAAGTGTTCTGGGCTGAGGGAAGAATGAATGCAAAGACCCAAGGCTGGCACATGCTTGGTATGTTGGAGAATAAACAAGGATGGTACTGCAGCTGAACCAGACAGAGTGAGAAGGAGAGAAGTAGGAGATAAAGTTGGAGTATAGCAGCAAGTGGCCAGATCCTCAAGGGTCTTGCAGGCCAAAGAAGAATTCTGGATTCTACTCTATTATTAATGGGAAGCCACTGGAACGTTTGAGCAGGAGTGCAACACCACCAGGTAAGTCCAATATCCTTCCCAAGAACTCAGTAAATTCAAGTATCTCACGTTCTCATACCACTTTAACTTCACATCTCAGTGATGTTGAACTCTTCACCCAGGCAAGAATGAGAGTAGTAGCTTTGGAAATGCGGAGAAGTGATCAGACTCTAAATACACTCAGAATGTGGAACCAAAAGGATTTGTTGATGGTTTAGATGAGTAACATGAGAGAAAAACATTACAAGTCTAAGGATTTTTTTACCTGAACAACTTTCGAAGGGATGAAGCTCCCCTTTACTGAGATGGGGAAGATTATGGAAGGAGCAAGATAGTGGTTTAATATCTGAAGCTAAATATGAATATGTTAATTTGAGATATTCATTAGGCATCCAAATGTAGCTATCAAATAGTCAGTAGAATGTAGAAATTTGGAATGGATGAGCAAGAACCAGGCTGGAGATGTAAATTTGGGAATCCAGCATCAGCAGATGGCATTTAAGCCATGAGGCTGGATGAGGTCACCACCAACGTAGGTATCAAAGAGAAGAGGTGCAAAACCGGAGTCCTGGGGCACTCCAGTATTAAGCAGCTAGAGAGGGGAAGAGGAGGAAAAACTAGACTCGGAAAGAACATCCAGTAAAGAAAAACAAACCCCCAAAACAGGAAAATGTGTTGCCTTCAAAGACAAGTGAAAAATGTGTTTCAAGGATTTGGAGAGAACAACTGTGTCAGATGCTGTTGACAGCTCAAGATGAAGACTGAGAATTGGCCATTGGATTTAGCAATGTAGAAGCATTACTGAACTCAACAACAGCAGTTTTAGTGTAGGGTTGGGGGCAAAAGCCTGATGTAGAGTGCACTCAAGAGACAAGGGAAAGCAAGAAATTGGAGTCAGTGGAGACGGACAACCCTTTCAAGCAGTTTAGCTGTAAAATAAAGGAGAGAATGATATAGTAGCTGCAGTCAGTGTGCATGTGTGTGGTTAGGCTGAGAGAAATAGCACTACGTTTTTAATGCTGATGGGGAAAGACCCAACAAAGATGGAGAATTGAAGATCCAGGAAAGAGAAGAGAGAATTGCTAAAGGGATGTCCTTGAGCAGGTGAGAGAGGATGGGATCAGGTGCACAAGACGAGGAGGTGTCCATTACTGGACCAACACCACTCGACCCATATTAATAGGAAAGAGAGCAGAGCATATGGCACAAGACTCGTGCAATAACTACATAGGAAAATGTTGAAAGTAGTTATTTCCTAGCTTAATGGCAAAGTTGTCAGGGCCAAATACCTCTGTTGGAATATGTAAAACAATGCCTTGGAGGCATCTATAAATAAGCCCTGATTAAGTTAAGCACTTTCTAAAGTTGCATTCATTTTCAGGATAAACACTATTTCACAAAACCCTGACTGAATTCGTGAAAATATACTTAGGAGTAAGTCCAAAGTTGTGAAGCTCTGAAATTCTTAAAACCAGAGAAGGAGGGAGGAGGGCGGTAAACAAACTGAACAAGTAACAATATTGGCAAACTAGCTAAATAATAAAAAAACTTCTCTTTAACTAGACTGTAAGCTTCTAGCGGAAGAGGCCACTGTTGCTGACTACAATATACATAGTAACTACTCAATAAATGCTGTTGAATTAATTAGTTAATTCAGTTCTACAGCTGGTTTGTGTTGCATAAAATTCTCCACCCAGTGTACTTGTGGTTTGCTAGTTTATAGCAGTAATAATCTTATGCATCATTCCCACTAAAAGGCATTGTTTGCATTGATTTGTTTATTTCTTTTTTTGTATTAGTAACTGAACATTATAAACATTGAGCATCATATATATGTTTTGTTTGCTAGTACAGTCTTGGAAGCGTATAGCATGTAATAGCTGCAAAACAGCTTAACAAGAACAGTTAAATGGCCATATTACAGAATAATTAATGAAGGGGGAAATGCCTTGCTAAATTGTGTTAAAATACTTGTTAAGTATTGAAGTAACTGTGTCTGTTTTAACAGGGTTTGGTGGTGTTTCAGCACAAATGGTTATCAGAGTGAAGGGTAGGAACATATAAAAAATATTTTCCATTAAAAGACATGATAACTGTTGGGTTGATGAGAAAATCACCACATGAAGGGTTTTTCAGAAATAAATTACCTTCATAAAATTGGGAGACTATAGTTATTTGATTCCAAAGAGGGGGGAAAGGATAGTCATTTGAAGAAACTTATTTCTCTAAAGTACCTGGTAAACTAGAAGGCAAAGAACTGCCTCATCTGATTTCCTAAGAAATGCACTAGTAATGTTAAGCTACAGAGATCCTTATGTTCGTCTCCACCAAGAAACCACATCATTAAATAGCTCCAGTGTATATTCAAACATTTTTAGGGATTCTGGTTGAAGGAAGCATCTTGGGAGTGAACAGACATTATACATAATTAGACCAGACTATATAAAGAGCTTCTAGAGATTTTATTTTAAAAAGCAGTGTTAACTTGAGGCTATCAACAAAACATATATATAGCACTCAATATTTACCTAATCAAAAGGAAGGTAAGAAAAGTCATCATTTAAAAAAATTAAGCCTCAAATAATAACTCAAGTATGAGAGGTATAATTAAAATGAGAATAGTATTATATGATTATCACCTCAAATTAAAAACAACAAATATACCCATTACTTAAAGAAAAAAGATACATAACCACAGAGAGTGAAATGTATAGCAGTCAATACAAATATTTTCTGAAGGAAAAAACTCCAAAGCTTTACTACTTGCAAATAGCAAATCATCATCATCACCATCAACATCATCATCATCATCACCTCCATCATCATCACCACAATAAAGAAATGGATCTATCTGTTATAGCTTAAACAAAACTCAGTCATTCAAGCTAGCCTCTCTTATTCATGAACTTCAATAGGGCAATTTATCCCATAGCTTACCTATTCCATTATAGAAAAATAGATAGACTCCATCAACATGATACATAGAGCCTAAGGTATCCATGGCTTTCCCCACCACACAATTCTCAAAATCATTTCTCCCCTTTCTTTTCCACCTCTGATTAAATTTGTTTCTTTTTTCAGGACTTTAGTAAAGGTAAGGCTTCTTTTTATGTCCCTTTCATGCCTACAGCATCGTGCAATGATCCCACATTCTTAACTACATGGTTCTACATTTTTGCCCCACAAAACTTTGGAGCTTGATTATATTCTATATAGTGAGTCCCTAATCCATTAATTCCTGTAAATATCATATTCTCTCCTTAACGAAATCACAACCTCCTTGAAGCCATAAATTCTTGTTACAAAATACCTGTGCTCCCACTACAATTACAGCACTGTGCCAAGGAAGTAACAAATTCTTCATAAAAGCATGGTGTCCTGAAAAGAAGCAATCAAGCAAACTCCTTTATGAAACGTATTGATTTACAAAGTAGCAGCAAAAGAAAACTGAAAACTATTATAATTAATTGAAATCTAAATAGGATGAATAACAAAATATTCCAATACAAATCTGAGTCACTTTATCTGCCACCTAATTGACTTATTAAAAAAAAACTATCATGAAAAAACATTTAAAATACTCAAATATATCTTCTGATTGATGAAATTATGAGTTATAAGACATGTGCTTATTTATTTTTTTAACAAATTTTCTATAAGGACCATATATTACTTTTTAACATCAATATGAAATTAACAAAAAAGTTACTACATTATTCCTCTAGCAATTAGATTACCTAGTTTATTAAGGTGACCCATATTTTAATCTCTGAATTCTCAAAGTTCCTGGAATCTGTTTCATCAGAATCCCAAGAATCTGGAGCCAGAGAACCTGGGTTTGAATTATAAATCCACTAATTCCTGCTGTGTGATCTGAGTACATTACTTAGTCACTTAGTGCCGAAATTTCGTCACCTGGAAAATGAGAAAATAACAGCCACTACCTCAAAATGCTGTAATAAAGATTAAACGGGTTAGAACGTACGAAGCCCTTAAGAGTGGCCCACATTTAGTAAACACAAACTCATTTGTTTTTGTAGTTGTGGTCAGTAAGTTTTGGGGATAAGAGGAAAGATAAGTTAATTATAAGTCTATAACAACCTTCTTTTAAAGTAAACCTCCATGCCTCAGAGAGTTCTCATGAAAATAGGGCACAGAGCTATAGAAAGGCTTGCTGTACTGTATCAAGCAGGTTCTATACCTCACATTACAACTTAACAACAAGAAAGAGAAAATCTCTACAAACCTCCTACTAATAGTTTTAACTACCTAATGGAGAGATTTAAAAACAAATCCTTACACAGCACACCCTCCTGCCTATTTGGGCTTTAAAATGTTAAAGGAATACCCTTATGCAACAAGGAGAATCAATATTGTCCCAACTGCAAGCATCAGAATTCCTCTTAGGGAACTACTCTGATAAACTACTTGGAGCGGAAACTCAAATCCTTAGAGCTGAGCTAGCATAAGATGATACAATGGCAGAGAAAGTTAAGACTATTCAGAATTAGAAATGAAAAAAAAAATTTGGGAAGAGAGCAGATATTGCTGAGTTTATGACAGAACAGCAAAGTGATTTTTAAGAAAAGAAGGATTCAATATTACATTTTAAGGGTTTGTTTGGGGTTTTTGCAATGTAATGCCCTGACATTTACATATGCGCACATCCCCGCAGAGCACCAGTAGAGTCAGGCCAACTGGTGGAGGTCTGTTTGGGGTTTTCTAATGCAAATAAAAAAAAGAGGCAAGTTCCACAACTCCCTTGACATCTGGGACGGGACAACCTGTGAGGTAAGGGTGTGATCTGTTCACAGAAACAGTTCTTCTCAAGAAGTGAGTATTTTTAGAACACAAATATTTCTCCTTCCCTCTGTTTCCAGAACCCTCCCCATGGAGAATTTTCAGAAACGCTGATCTGTGATCTGTACTCACTGTCTCTAGTTGTAGCATCCACCCCATTTGCTCTTGAACACACCCATCAGGTTTTTGACCTGAAACTGCTCTTGCCCAGGTCACACGGTAGTCTCAATGAATGATCAATTCTCAGTCCTCATCTATCTTGACTTACTACAATTTATCATCTGCTTTTCTGTGAAATACTTTCTTCACCAAATGCCCAGAACATCTAATATACCTATTTCTTTAGTGCCTTAATCACTTGCTTCTTCTCAGTAGCCTTTACCAGCTCCTAATCTCTCTAACTGCTACACGGTTCCTATTCTCTTTTTTTTTTTTTCTGCATTCAGTCTTCATTGCTGCGCGCGGGCTTTCTCTAGTTGGCAGCGAGCGGGGGCTACTCTTCGTTGCGGTCACTGTGGTGGCTTCTCTTGCTGTGGAGCACGGGCTCTAGGCGCACAGGCTTCAATAGTTGTGGCACACAGGCTCAGTAGTTGTGGCTTGCGGGCTCTAGAGTGTAGGCTCAGTAGTTGTGGCACATGGGCTTAGTTGCTCTGCGGCATGTGGGATCTTCCCGGACCAGGGATCAAACCTGTGTCCCCTGCATTGGCAGGCGGATTCTTAACCACTGCGCCACCCAGGAAGTCCCTCCTATTCTCTTTTCTACCTGCTCTCACAGCCTTGGTGATCCCATCCAGCCTCATAGCTTTATACATCATAAAATGCCGGCAAATGTATATCTCTAGCTGGATTACTCAGCCAAACTCCATATTTGTAAATTGAACTGTCTACTTGAGTTTCTTACAGACATCAAGTTGCCACCTAAATGTTTAATAGACGTATCAGTCTTTAAAATGATCTCTTTCCACAATCCTTCTCTCTCAGTAAATGGTAATTCCATCCTTCCAGTTCTTAGGCGCAAAACCTTGGAATCACTCATGGTACGGCTCTTTCCCCCAAATCCCACGTCTGGTTCATCAGCAAATTTGCTGCCTCTACTTTCAATATATGCCTAGAATTAGACCACTTCTGACTACCTCACACTTAATACCCCAGTCCAAGCAGTATCAAATTTTCCCTGAATTTTGCCATAGCCTCTTAACTGGTTTTCATGACTCTGCCCTTTCCCCCTACAGCAGGATGTCTCAATCTCAGCATTATTAATATCTTGGGCTAGATAACTCCTTGTTGTAGGAGGCTGCCATGTGCATTGTAGGATGTTCAGCAGCTTCCCTGGCAATAGCACACACTCCACCAGTCCCCCTTGAGCTGTGAAAAACAAAATGCCTCCAGATATTACCAAGTGCCTCTGAGGGACAGAATCACCCCTCAGTGGAGAACCATTGCCCTACCGTGTATTCAACCTAGTGACAAGAGTGACCCTTTTATAACAGAAGCCAAATTATGTAATACCTCTGCTCAAAACTGACCAATAGATCTCCATCATACCCCCCTCAAAAACACAAACAAACAAAACAACAACAACAATTAAAAAAACCAAAGTCCTTACCACAGCCTGCTGGCTCTACAGGATCTGTCACCTACCCACTACTCCTTGACCTCATCTCCTATTTCTCACCCCTTTACTCACTCCACTCCAGTCCTCCTTGCCTCTTTGCTGTTCCTCAAATACATGAACAAAGTTCCCATCTCAACATCTGGGCACTGTGTTGCCTCTGCCTAGAGTCCTCGTCCTATGGTATCCACTTGGCTTACTCCTTCACTCCCTTAAGTTCTTTGCCCAAAAGTCAGCTTCCCAATAAAGCTTTCCATATTCACTCATTTAAAACATTCAGCCTTTCCCCATGCCCCATGTGCCCCCACACTTCCTATCCCTCCATTCTAGCTTTATTTTTAATGGCACTTATCTCCATCTGACATGCTATGTGGATCACTAATTGCTTAAAGGTCTGGCTCTACCTAATAGAATGTTAAGCCCCAGGTGGGAAGTGATTTTTGCCTTCTTTTATTTGCAGCTGCCTCCCAATGACATAGAAAAGTGCATATGTGAGGTACTCAATAAATGGTTATTAAATAAATGAGGGAAGGAAGGAAGAAGGAAGGAAGGAAGGAAGGAAGAGAGGAAAGAGGGAAGGAAGAAAGGAAGAAGGAAGGAGGGAGGAAGGGACAGGAGGAAGGAAGGGGGAGGGGGAGGGAGGGAAGAATAGGTGTCTTGGAAACCATCTTAGATCTAAAAAGTCAAGGCAGATACAGCTGATATCTAGGATACATCTATATTCATCATGTACAAAGACTGAGTTAATGTCCATAGAATTCATTGAAAATATAATTTGTAATGTACAGTAGAAAGTAAGGATTTGTCAAAATGTTTCTGTGCTTCGGAATTTTTATGTAGGGAGCATTTAGAAAGTATATTTATAAATCCATTAACATATAGCTCTAAATATTTAAAGGTATATTAAATAAGTAGAACTTCAAGAGAAATTTTACAAAGTGCAGGGGATGTGGAAACTCCCCTAGATACATAAAAAGGAGTGTGCTGGGATTAGTCAAATCATTCAATTATATGCACCATAAGGTAGCTTAACAAGTAATAGTAACAGTGAACAAAGCTCTCTTCTACAGATGAAAGACTGCATAGTTCAATTGTGAGTGAAAGAGAGGAACAGAAATGCTTCCTGCTGCAAGCTGACAGTCACATGGAACCCCCTGAAGTTATAAATTGGGTTCCTCTACTAATTACTGGTCTGAAGGGGACAAAGATTCACATTTTATTTCTCTTGCTGAACATGCAACATAAGTACTCGTGAATTTTGCATTAGGGTCAAGCTGAGAAGTTCCCAGCCCGTTTTACCTGGTGTAGAGAACAGTGTCACCCCCGTGCAAATGAAGTCACGACTTCCTTTCTGCCTTGGGTGCCTACCAGGGAGATTTCAGTGTAACAGATTCTAATAGGGAAGTTGATGTAGAGGGGAAAATAAAGAAGGAAGAACAAAACAAAACAAAACATAGATCCTATTTGAAATAAAATTTTGTTTAGAAATTTGAAAGGAAATCTTAGGGATTCTAAGAGCACATGTTTCAAAAGACCTCAGAATTTTGTAATATCACTCATTAAAACTGTATGCTACACCCACTGATAACAATATCAACCATTCTATCTACTTTGTGAATCACTGATTATAAGACCAATAAAGCTACACAGCAGGCAGGTACTTTAGTGAAATAGGCCCATCTCCAGAGACAAGAACCTGCAGTTCAAATGCTAATACTTTTGACCAGGTAAGCACTTTATTTTTGTCAATGAGTGATAACTTTTATGTGGATGCTGGTTAACAACACTCCTGAGAAGGAAAATGGATGGGGGACGAGGGGTGAGGAGCAAAAAACGGTTGTGATATTAATATTTCAAAACAGGTTTTCTGAGAAGAAAAAAAAAGCTTCAGCATTTCTAATGGGTATATATATGCCCTTTCTAACTTCCTGGAACATCTCAGTTCACTCCCTGTAAAAGCAGCAGCTTCATGCGAATTAGGATAACAGAACTCATTCATGTATTCATTCAACAAATAATTATTGAACCTACTCACTTTGTAAAAGAAAGAAATGTAAACATATTCATGGTGAACACAATCTCCATCATTGCAATTTTCCTCCTCTCTTGTTTTTATTCTATTTACTGTAACTGTGTACTCAAAATATGACTGAACAAAAATAATCTAATGGATGACTAATACATTCAGGGCTGACATGTGAGAATTAGGAAATAGAAACTAATCAATGAGTGCCTTCTTAGTGTAAAATATTGTATAGTTCTGGGAGTCATCAAGACCTAGCTTGAAATCCCAACTCCTTTTCTTACTGGCTGTCTGAGTAAATGAAAGACTCCCAGGTCTCAATTCCCTTATGTGGAAAATGTTCTAACGGTACCTACCCACAGAGCAGTTGTGAAGATTAAACGAGATATTGGCAAGCACCCCTCCATAGTGCTTATTCAACAAATTAGCTCTTTGGGTTATCTTTTGGAATCTTAAACTCACGTAATGCCTTTCTCAATTCCCATGAGCACTTTTTGGCAAGACTCAAAAACATTGAATTTTATTTTACCTCTTCAGAAGAAACTGTTTTCTGTGCTCATCTTCTCTAAAAATACAACCCTTAGAATTTTCCTGTTTCTGGATGTCTCAAATAAATGCATGAAGAAGAAATTCCACCTTCAAGGGGCCCTTACGATAAAATAACCAAGAAAATTCTTACCTAGTTTTGGCAAGGAATAGGGCACTTTAAAGTAGTCTTCATAAAATTCTATTAATCTCTTTGTTATATGGAGAGCATAGTCCCCGGATCCTCTTCTGATAGCATCAGGTCTTGCATATAAGCGTACCTAATTAAAAATATATAGAAAAGTTACTTTAGCCTCTTGATCCTCCAATTTTATCTTCCCTGCATATATGAGCCTATACAAATCACTTTGAATACTACGAATATTAAGCAGCATTCTTGTTCATTTATCAAAGCATGCTGCGGCTGAAAGAACCAAACTTAAACAATTAAAGTAACCAAGTTGAGCAAGTCACAGTTTCCCAGCTTTACAAGTTGACAGAGAGAAGATTTATATTGCATCAAAATAAATATTCAAAGTTATCACTTACATGTGCTTGCTAGAGATAGGAAGGTACGGTGGATTAGTATAACGGTTTCCTGACTATGCTGAAAGCAGGCGGGATATGGTGGCTTGGCAGGAGAGAAAATTCATGGTTTGTTAAAGTTACATTGCAACAAGCTTTGGAAGTATTACCAGGCTGAACAAAAAAATAATTTAGGCTTCTTCTTTTCTTTGGAAGCAACTATCCAATTGTCCTTATTCCCAATATGCAAAGTAGGATAGAAAACTTTTCATGTACATAAATGATTGCCATTTTGGAAGGCTGTCTGCAACCGTTCCCGGCTTCAAAACCAGCTGAAGTCAGTCATATTTCTAACACAATCTGGATACTTAATATTGATTTTCAAGTCAAGCATTGTATATTATCTAGTCCTTGGCCAAAAAGGAGCCTGAGGCAAATAACATAAAACTGAACAAAACTAACAATTGTACAGAAAAGGTTAAAATGAGATTAGTTTTCTTAAAGCTTTCATAAAGCTATCTGGCATCTTTCTTTCCAAAGGCTAAATCTGTTTTTCACAGATGCGGTCCCTAATCCTCATATCAATTCTGTGAATAAGAAATATGTATTTTGTGGAGCAGTGGAGAGCCTGGGAGGTGGGTTTTATTCCTGCTCTGCCACGAACCAAGCTGGGAGATACTGAACAAATTACTTAACCTCTTTGGGTCTCAAGTGTTCTCATTCATAAAATGAAGGTGTTAGCCACCAGCTGGTTGCCAAAGTGCTTTTCAGTTCTAAAACACATTACTTCCAATCCCATTTTACAGATAAGGGAGTTTGTGTTCTTTGTAAATCACTAAAAAAGTAAATGGTTTACTTGGTGTGTAGAAATGGATCTTTATATTCAACAGGAAGACAAAAGAGAGCTGTACTCAATCATATAAAAATTGATTATACAATTAGCTCTTTATTATTCTTGCTTAAAGAAAGACAACAGAGATGTGTGTAATCAAAAAGAGCAAAAAGTCAAGGAAAACACATTCTGACTTTGTTAGAAAGACCTGTAATCCAATAAGATGTTTACTAAATTCAATAACAATTATTTACTGAAATTGTGAAACGACTTCCCATCTGACAACCAAATGAAATATCAAATGTGGTTCACAGTTGCCTACAGTTTTGGTTGGCAGGACTATAAAACCAGAAACTGTCAGGAGACACCACCTGCAACAGCAGAAACTACCACTCTCAGAGAGACAGTGGTTAGGACCCCCTACCCCTGACATCAACTGCTTATAAACATGCAATGTCTTAAGTTGCCAAAAAACAGACCCTAAGGAAAGTATGAGTGTACAGGTGATTTATCAAGGAAGTGTTCTCAAGGACAAACCTACAAGGGAGCAAGGAAAACAATATAAGGCAGCATAAAAAGCCAAGCAAGGGTGTAATTTCAAGTGAAGTCCTGGCCTCGGCCTGATCCTACAGGGAGCTCTAGAGTGTAAATTGCACTGGTGAGTTTGTGCTGCCTTGAGGTAAGAGAGCTTCCATATTCCTGCATCTCAGTCATTGGATACTGGTTACCCAGGAGAAGGCATAAAATCCCATGAACTTGTTCTTGAAGGATCTGGATGATGCAACTCCTGTGGTCCAAGGAGAGTCCTTGGGAGAAGAGGTCAGGTGTGAACTGTTAGAAGCAAAAGAGTGAGAGCTGGGTGATAAGCACACCAAACAGGAAAGGAGATCTGGTCTGTGCACCAATAGCATACACCACAGACAAGAATCATTCGTTCCTGCATTCACTCATTCAACAAATATTTATTTGGCATCTGCTTTGCACCAGGGCCTGGACTAAGCATTTTTAAGTGATGAAGAAGACATGTTCTCTAACCACAGATGGTACAAAGCATTATTGGGAACAAAAAGCAATGAAAATGTAATCCCCATTCTCAAAGAGCTTCCCATTAATAAAGGTAAATTAGATAATAACAGATAATGATGCATGCCGTATGAATGGAAAGCCATGAGTGCCAAGTGGATACTGAGGAGAACAGATAGTTTTCAGAAGGTTCAAGGTGAAGTAAATAGTAAATTCATGTTAAAACCATAACCAGGAGGGCTCTGAGAGAAGATGGCGGAAGAGTAAGACGCGGAGATCACATTCCTTCCCACAGATACAGTAGAAATACTCCTACACGTGGAACTGCTCCTACAGAACACCCACTGAACGCTGGCAGAAAACGTCCGACCTCCAAAAAGGCAAGAAACTCCCCCCGTACTTGGGTAGGGCAAAAGAAAAAAGAAATAACAGAGACAAAAGAATAAGGACGGCACCTGCACCAGTGGGAGGGAGCCGTGAAGGAGGAAAGGTTTCCACGCACTAGGAGCCCCTTCGCGGGCGGAGACTGCGGGGGGCGGAGGGGGGAAGCTTCAGAGCCTCGGAGGAGAGCGCAGCCACAGAGGTGCTGAGGGCAAAGCGGAGAGGTTCCCGCACAGAGGCTCGGCGCCGAGCAGCACTCACCAGCCCGAGAGGCTTGTCTGCTTAGCCGCTGGGGCGGGCGGGGCTGGGAGCTGAGGCTCGGGCTTCCGTCGGATCGCAGGGAGAGGACTGGGGCTGGCGGCGTGAACACAGCCTGAAGGGGTTAGCGCACCACAGCTAGCCCGGAGGGAGTCCGGGAAAAAGTCTGCAGCTGCCGAAGAGGCAAGAGACTTTTTCTTGCCTCTTTGTTTCGCGGCGGGCAAGGAGAGGGGATTCAGAGCGCCGCCTAAACGAACTCCAGAGAAGGGCGCGAGCCGCGGCTATCAGCGCGGATCCCACAGCAACAGGGGCGCAGAGGGAAAATCGGAGAGACTCCCGCACAGAGGCTCGGCGCCGAGCGGCGCTCACCAGCCCGAGAGGCTTGTCTGCTCCCCCGCCGGGGCGGGCGGGGCTGGGAGCTGAGGCTCGGGCTGCGGTCGGATCGCAGGGAGAGGACTGGGGCTGGCGGCGTGAACACAGCCTGAAGGGGTTGGCGCACCACAGCTAGCCGGGAGGGAGACCGGGAAAAGGTCTGCAGCTGCCGAAGAGGCAAGAGACTTTTTCTTGCCTCTTTGTTTCGCTGCGCGCAAGGAGAGGGGATTCAGAGCGCCGCCTAAACGAACTCCAGGGAAGGGCGCAAGCCACGGCGATCAGCGCGGACCCCAGAGACGGGCGTGAGACGCTGGGGCTGCTGCTGCCGCCTCCAAAAAGCCTGTGTGTGAGCACAGGTCACTCTCCACACCTCCCCTCCCGGTAGCCTGTGCAGCCCGCCACTGCCAGGGTCCCGGGATCCGGGGACAACATCCCCGGGGGAACGCACTGCGCGCCTCCAGCTGGTGCAACGTCACGCCGGCCTCGGCCGCCGCAGGCTCGCCCCGCCTCCTCCGTACCGCTCCCTCCCCGCGGCCTGGGTGAGCCAGAGCCCCCGAAGGAGCTGCTCCTTTAACCCCGTCCTGTCTGGGCGGGGAACAGACGCCCTCAGGCGACCTACACGCAGAGGCGGGTCCAAATCCAAAGCTGAACCCCAGGAGCTGTGCGAACAGGGAAGAGAAGGGGAAACCTCTCCCAGCAGCCTCAGAAGCAGCGGGTTAAAACTCCACAAACAACGTGATGTACCTGCATCTGCTGAATACCTGAATAGACAACGAATCATCCCAAATCCAGGAGGTGGACTCTGGGAGCAGGAGATATTAATTTTTCCCCTTTTCCTTTTTTTTGTGAGTGTATATGTATATGCTTCTGGGTGAGATTTTGTCTGTATAGCTTTGCTTTACAATAGCTTTATTTTACTTCACTATATTATAGCCTCTTTCTTTCTTTCTATTTTTTCTCCCTTTTACTCTGAGCCGTGTGGACGAAAGGCTCTTGGTGCTCCAGCCAGGCATCAGGGCCGTGCCTCTGAGGTGGGAGAGCCAACTTCAGAACACTGGTCCACAAGAGACCTCCCAGCTCCACGTAATACCAAACGGCAAAAATCTCCCAGAGATCTCCATCTCAACATCAAGACCCAGCTTCACTCGACGACCAGCAAGCTACAGTGCTGGACATCCTATGCCAAACAACTAGCTAGACAGGAACACAACCCCATCCATTGGCAGAGAGGCTGACTAAAATCATAATAAGGCCACAGACACCCCAAAATACACCACCAGATGTGGACGTGCCCACCAGAAAGACAAGATCTAGCCTCATCCACCAGAACTCAGGCACTAGTTCCCTCCACCAGGAAGCCTACACAACCCACTGAACCAACCTTAGCCGCTGGGGACAGATACCAAAAACAACGGGAACTACGAACCTGCAGCCTGTGAAAAGGAGACCCCAAACACAGTAAGATAGGCAAAATGAGACGACAGAAAAACACACAGCAGATGAAGGAGCAGGCTCAAAACACACTGGACTTAACAAATGAAGAGGAAATAGGTAGTCTACCTGAAAAAGAATTCAGAATAATGATAGTAAGGATGATCCAAAATCTTGGAAATAGAATAGACAAAATGCAAGAAACATTTAACAAGGATGTAGAAGAACTAAAGAGGAACCAAGCAATGATGAAAAACACAATAAATGAAATTAAAAATACTCTAGATGGGATCAATAGTAGAATAACTGAGGCAGAAGAAAGGATAAGTGACCTGGAAGATAAAATGGTGGAAATAACTACTACAGAGCAGGATAAAGAAAAAAGAATGAAAAGAACTGAGGACAGTCTCAGGGACCTCTGGGACAACATTAAACGTGCCAACATTCGAATTATAGGGGTACCAGAAGAAGAAGAGAAAAAGAAAGGGACTGAGAAAATTTTTGAAGAGATTATAGTTGAAAACTTCCCTAATATGGGAAAGGAAATAGTTAATCAAGTCCTGGAAGCACAGAGAGTCCCATACAGGATAAACCCAAGGAGGAACACGCCAAGACACATATTAATCAAACTGTCAAAAATTAAATATAAGGAAAACATATTAAAGGCAGCAAGGGAAAAAAAACAAATAACACACAAGGGAATCCCCATAAGGTTAACATCTGATCTCTCAGCAGAAACTCTGCAAGCCAGAAGGGAGTGGCAGGATATACTTAAAGTCATGAAGGAGAAAAACCTACAACCAAGATTACTCTACCCAGCAAGGATCTCATTCAGATTCGATGGAGAAATTAAAACCTTTACAGACAAGCAAAAGCTGAGAGAGTTCAGCACCACCAAACCAGCTTTACAACAAATGCTAAAGGAAATTCTCTAGGCAAGAAACACAAGAGAAGGAAAACACCTACAATAACAAACCCAATACATTTAAGAAAATGGGAATAGGAACATACATATCGATAATTACCTTGAATGTAAATGGATTAAATGCTCCCACCAAAAGACACAGGCTGGCTGAATGGATACAAAAACAAGACCCATACATATGCTGTCTACAAGAGACCCACTTCAGACCTAGGGACACATACAGACTGAAAGTGAGGGGATGGAAAAAGATATTCCATGCAAATGGAAATCAAAAGAAAGCTGGAGTAGCAATTCTCATATCAGACAAAATAGACTTTAAAATAAAGACTATTACAAGAGACAAAGAAGGACACTATATAATGATCAAGGGATCGATCCAAGAGGAAGGTATAACAATTGTAAATATTTATGCACCCAACATAGGAGCACCTCAATACATAAGGCAAATACTAACAGCCATGAAAGGGGAAATTGACAGCAACACAATCATAGTAGGGGACTTTAACACCCCACTTTCACCAATGGACAGATCATCGAAAATGAAAATAAATAAGGAAACACAAGCTTTAAATGATACATTAAACAATATGGACTTAATTGATATTTATAGGACATTCCACCCAAAAACAACAGAATACACATTTTTCTCAAGTGCTCATGGAACATTCTCCAGGATAGATCATATCTTGGGTCACAAATCAAGCCTTGGTAAATTTAAGAAAATTGAAATCGTATCAAGTATCTTTTCCGACCACAATGCTATGAGACTAGATATCAATTACGGGAAAAGATCTGTAAAAAATACAAACACATGGAGGCTACACAATACATTACTTAATAACGAAGTGATTACTGAAGAAATCAAAGGGGAAATCAAAAAATACCTAGAAACAAATGACAATGGAGACACGACGACCCAAAACCTATGGGACACAGCAAAAGCAGTGCTAAGAGGGAAGTTTATAGCAATACAAGCCTACCTCAAGAAACAGGCAACATCTCGAATAAACAACCTAACCTTGCACCTAAAGCAATTAGAGAAAAAAGAACAAAAAAACCCCAAAGCCAGCAGAAGGAAAGAAATTATAAAGATCAGGTCAGAAATAAATGAAAAAGAAATGAAGGAAACAATAGCAAAAATCAATGAAACTAAAAGCTGGTTCTTTGAGAAGATAAACAAAATTGATAAACCATTAGCCAGACTCATCAAGAGAAAAAGGGAGAAGACTCAGATCAATAGAATTAGAAATGAAAAAGGAGAAGTAACCACTGACACTGCAGAAATACAAAAGATCATGAGAGATTACTACAAGCAACTCTATGCCAATAAAATGGACAACCTGGAAGAAATGGACAGATTCTTAGAAATGCACAAACTGCCGAGACTGAACCAGGAAGAAATAGAAAATATGAACAGACCAATCACAAGCACTGAAATTGAAACTGTGATTAAAAACCTTCCAACAAACAAAAGCCCAGGACCAGATGGCTTCACAGGCGAATTCTATCAAACATTTAGAGAAGAGCTAACACCTATCCTTCTCAAACTCTTCCAAAATATAGCAGAGGGAGGAACACTCCCAAACTCATTCTACGAGGCCACCATCACCCTGATACCAAAACCAGACAAAGATGTCACAAAGAAAGAAAACTACAGGCCAATATCACTGATGAACATAGATGCAAAAATCCTCAACAAAATACTAGCAAACAGAATCCAACAGCACATTAAAAGGATCATACACCATGATCAAGTGGGGTTTATCCCAGGAATGCAAGGATTCTTCAATATACGCAAATCAATCAATGTGATACACCATATTAACAAATTGAAGGAGAAAAACCATATGATCACCTCAATAGATGCAGAGAAAGCTTTTGACAAAATTCAACACCCATTTATGATAAAAGCCCTGCAGAAAGTAGGCATAGAGGGAACTTTCCTCAACATAATGAAGGCCATATATGACAAACCCACAGCCAACATTGTCCTCAATGGTGAAAAACTGAAACCATTTCCACTAAGATCAGGAACAAGACAAGGTTGCCCACTCTCACCACTATTATTCAACATAGTTCTGGAAGTCCTAGCCACAGCAATCAGGGAAGACAAAGAAATAAAAGGAATCCAAATCGGAAAAGAAGAAGTAAAGCTGTCACTATTTGCAGATGACATGATACTATACATAGAGAATCCTAAAGATGCTACCAGAAAACTCCTAGAGCTAATCAATGAATTTGGTAAAGTAGCAGGATACAAAATTAATGCACAGAAATCTCTTGCATTTCTATACACTAATGACGAAAAATCTGAAAGTGAAATTAAGAAAACACTCCCATTTACCATTGCAACAAAAAGAATAAAATATCTAGGAATAAACCTACCTAAGGAGACAAAAGACCTGTATGCAGAAAATTATAAGACACTGATGAAAGAAATTAAAGATGATACAAATAGATGGAGAGATATACCATGTTCCTGGATTGGAAGAATCAACATTGTGAAAATGTCTCTACTACCCAAAGCAATCTACAGATTCAATGCAATCCCTATCAAACTACCACTGGCATTTTTCACAGAACTAGAACAAAAAATTTCACAATTTGTATGGAAACACAAAAGACCCCGAATAGCCAAAGCAATCTTGAGAACGAAAAATGGAGCTGGGGGAATCAGGCTCCCTGACTTCAGACTATATTACAAAGCTTCAGTAATCAAGACAGTTTGGTATTGGCACAAAAACAGAAATATAGATCAATGGAACAGGATAGAAAGCCCAGAGATAAACCCACACACATATGGTCAACTTATCTTTGATAAAGGAGGCAAGCATATACAGTGGAGAAAAGACAGCCTCTTCAATAAGTGGTGCTGGGAAAACTGGACAGGAACATGTAAAAGTATGAAATTAGAACACTCCCTGACACCATGCACAAAAATAAACTCAAAATGGATTAAAGACCTAAGTGTAAGGGCAGACACTATCAAACTCTTAGAGGAAAACATAGGCAGAACACTCTATGACATACATCACAGCAAGATTCTTTTTGACCCAGCTCCCAGAGAAATGGAAATAAGAACACAAATAAACAAATGGGACCTAATGAAACTGAAAAGCTTTTGCACAGCAAAGGAAACCATAAACAAGACCAAAAGACAACCCTCAGAATGGGAGAAAATATTTGCAAATGAAGCAACTGACAAAGGATTAATCTCCAAGATTTACAAGCAGCTCATGCAGCTCAATAACAAAAAAACGAACAACCCAATCCAAAAATGGGCAGAAGATCTAAATAGACATTTCTCCAAAGAAGATATACAGATGGCCTACAGACACATGAAAGAATGCTCAACATCATTAATCATTAGAGAAATGCAAATCAAAACTACAATGAGATATCATCTCACACCGGTCAGAATGGCCATCATCAAAAAATCTAGAAACAATAAATGCTGGAGAGGGTGTGGAGGAAAGGGAACACTCTTGCACTGTTGGTGGGAATGTAAATTGATACAGCCACTATGGAGAACAGTATGGAGGTTCCTTAAAAAACTACAAATAGAACTACCATACGACCCAGCAATCCCACTACTGGGCATATACCCTGAGAAAACCATAGGTCAAAAAGAGTCATGTACCAAAATGTTCATTGCAGCTCTATTTACAATAGCCAGGACATGGAAGCAACCTAAATGTCCATCGACAGATGAATGGATAAAGCAGATGTGGCACATATATACAATGGAATATTACTCAGCCATAAAAAGAAATGAAATGGAGGTATTTGTAATGAGGTGGATGGAGTTAGAGTCTGTCATACAGAGTGAAGTAAGTCAGAAAGAGAAAAACAAATACAGTATGCTAACACATATATATGGAATCTAAGGGAAAAAAAAAAAAAAAAGGCCATGAAGAACCTAGTGGCAAGACGGGAATAAAGACACAGACCTACTAGAGAATGGACTTGAGGATATGGGGAGGGGGTGGGGTGAGATGTGACAGGGTAAGAGAGTGTCATGGACATATATACACTACCAAATGTAAAATAGATAGCTAGTGGGAAGCAGCCGCATAGCACAGGGAGATCAGCTCGGTGCTTTGTGACCACCTAGAGGGGTGGGATGGGGAGGGTGGGAGGGAGGGAGATGCAAGAGGGAAGAGAAATGGGAACATATTGTATATGTATAACAGATTCACTTTGTTATAAAGCAGATGCTAACACACTATTGTAAGGCAATTATACTTCAATAAAGATGTTTGAAAAAAAATAAAAAATAAAAAATAAAAATAAATAAATAAGCTACAAGGATATATTGTACAGCACAGGAAAATATAGCCATTATTTTACAATAACTTTAAATGAAGTATAATCTATAAAAATAATGAATCACTATGTTGTATACCTGAAACTAATACAATATTATAAATTAACTATACTTCAATTAAAAAAAAACAAGAAAAAAAAAAAAAAAAAAGAATGTATATGAACTGTCCCAGACATCCCAGGATATAGTCTCTCTCCATATTTGGCCCTTTTCTGCCCTGGTCCCTTCCTCCTTCATAGGAGTAACATTGTTATGAAGTTCATGGGCGTATATCTAGAACTTTTTCTTGTATTTACATTTGTAAAATTACACAGTTTTGATTTTCATTGTATTTTTTCCAAAATATCATACTGTAATGTAGTAATTTGCAATCTTCTTTTTTTGTTTATTTTGATCTTTTGTTCTCCTTGTTTACTTAAGCATGACTTAAGACATTTGTCATGCTAGTATATAAAAATCTACTTCATTCCATAGTTCCCCTCTGCTTAGTAATGGCCATTCAACTTGTTTCCAATTTTTTGTTCTGTAAACAAAGCTAAGGTTTGCACATTTTCACTTCTAACAGAGCCTCCCAAGTTGTCCACCCAAATGGCTGTGCTGATTCACACTCCCATCTGCTCTGCAAAGAGCACATGTTGCCTTACACCCTTGTTGACAGTGGATATTATTAAAATTTTACATTTTGCCTCCCTGTGAGATCAAAAACTGATAAATCATTTTATTTTAATTTCTATTTTTCTGACTGTCAGCAAAACAGAACATATTGTTATGTTTATTGGTCAGTTAAGTCTCCTCTTGTTATCTGTTTATATCCCTTGCCCATTTTTCTGCTGGGTTGTTTGTCTCTAGCTTATTGATTTTGAAGGGTATATACATATAAATTATGTAATATACTCACATTTTCCTGGATATTAATTGATTATCTGTTATACATATTGCAAATATGAGCTCCCAAGGTAATGATTACTCTTTCACTTTACTTTTAGTTTCGATTTAGACAAACTTGTCTATCTTTTCCTCTATGGCATTTGTTTTTTGTGTTTTGCTAATTAAGGCCTTCTTTCCTCCCAGACCATAAACACTCCACCATATTCATTACTAATACTTAATATTTTCATTTAAGTTTCTAGATGAGCTGAAATTTATTTTATTTAATGATTTGAGATAGGACTCTACTTCTATACCTTTTCATTTACCCAAAACATTGAGTTCATTATCATTTCCCACTGGTTTGTAATGCTGGCCTTTATCATACATTAAATTACCACACGTACCTTAGTAAAATTCCGGATTTTCCGTATTTCCAGAATGAAAAGTTCAGAACTTCACTCCGGTATGTATGATTAATCCATTTTGTGCTATATCATGCATGCTGCTTTGTCACTATTTTAATTTTAGCTCTATACTTTGTTCTGATATCTAGTTGAATGCATCACACAATTGCTTTCTTCCTTTTTAAGATTGTCCTGGTTATTCTTAAGCATTTGCTCCTCCATATGAATTTTAAAATCACTTTATCAAGTTCCAAGAAATTCTTGTGAGGATTTTGGTTGCGATTTTATTTAACTTGTAGACTAATTTGGGTTATTAAAATATTTACAATATTGAGCATTCCTATCCATAAATATAGTTTACTTTCTACTTAAGTTTTTCTTTAGATGCTTCAGTAACGTTTTATAGATTATCATAACTTGTTGCACAATTTTTTACTTAAAATTCAATAAAGTTTTTATTGCTTTAAAAAAAAAAAAAAAAAAAAAAACCATAACCAGGACCACTGCAAAATAATGCAGCAAAAGGTCACTGATTTTACTCCCAGGGAGCATCATTGATTTTAGTAGAAACACAGCCATTCCTGTCAATCAGCTCTACCTGTTAGTCAAGCTATCTGTAGGCCCAGACAAGAGAAGCACAATTAAATCAATCTGGTTGTCAAGATTTGATGGAAATGATCCAATCTGAGTGAGAAGATAAAACGTACACATGATTAGCACAGAGTCTTCATTTATTCATTTAAACATTTATTGCACGCCTGCTGTGTGCCAGGCATTGTATTAGAGAGTAGAAATAGAACAATAGAAATTTCTGCCAGAAAATAAACAAAACATTTACTCTTACTGCTCTTAAGAAGCTCACAGTATGTGGAGAAACAAACAAATAAATCAACAGCAAAATACGATGTAAGAAATGTAACTGCATTTTGCCTTCCCTCCCATTACAATGAACTCCTGTAATGTAATGGAATGGACTCCCATTACAAAGGACTGAGCTCCTACCCACGGCCAAACCCTCCACATTCTACCCCTCCTGCCTTTTTGAAGACATTATTCTCAAAATTCTCCCCTTTATCTCCCATATCACCAATTTATGCTTCCATACTGGATCCTTTTCATCAGCAAACACATACCCTGTATCATTTCCTATGTTTAAGAAAAATCTTTGTTGACCACAGTTCCTCCAGCTATGGTTTCCAGCCATGGTCCTTGAAAGAGTTTCCTATATAGTTAGAATTAACACGTAAGTTAACATGCAAACTAGAATACCTTCAAAATGAACAAGAGCACTTAACACCCTGAGACAATAGGTATAAGTAGGGTGGTTGCCCATTTATACTCCCTGTTTCTGGTCTCTCTTGAAGTCACCGCAACAAGGCTTTCATCCCCACTACTCCACCAAAACTGCTCTCATCAGCATCACTTATGGCCCCAGGATGCCAAATCCAACCATCCAACCGTCAGCTCCCAGTCCTCAACATGCTTAACCTATCGGCAGCATTTGACACAGTTGATCATTTCCCCTCTTTCAAACACTTTCTTCACTTGGCTTCTATCTTACTTTCCTTCTATCTGGTTGACCACTCCTTCTCAGCCTCCTGGCTGATTCATCCTCATCCTCTCTCTCATCCCTCTCACTTCTTAATGTTGGAGGATCTCAGATTTTTATCCATAGACATCACTTCTCGGTCTACACTCAGTCCCTTAAAGACAATATTGAGTCCCATGGTTATAAATATTATTTAGATGCTGAAGACCTACCCCATAACTCCAGACTTCCAACTGCCCACTGGACAACTCCACTTGGATATCTAATAAGCTTCTCAAAATTAACACGTCTAAAATCCAAATACCAATCTCTCTCTCTCTCTCTCTCTGTCTGTCTCACACACACACACTCACACACATACACACCTGCTCCTCCTGAAGCCTTTCCATCCAGCTGCCCAAGCCCAATACCTCAAAACCATCCTTGTTTTCCCTCTTTCTCTCACACTCCCAGGTTCAACTCGTCATCAAATCCTTTTGGATCTACCTTAAAAATACACCCAGGATCCAATCACTTCTCACAACCCCACCACGACCATGCTGGTCCAAGCTTCCTTCATTTCTTGCCTGGATGAGTGCTCTAATTTCCTACTGATGCCTCATCCCCTACTCCATTCAGCCTCTTCTCTACACAACAACAACAACAACAACAAAGTTCCAATTAAAATAAATATCAGGGACTTCCCTGGTGGCACAGTGGTTAAGAATCTGCCTGCCAATGCAGGGGACATGGGTTTGAGCCCTGGTCCAGGAAGATTTCACATGCCACAGAGCAACTAAGCCTGTGCACCACAACTACCGAGCCTGCACTCTAGAGCCCACGAGCCACAACTACTGAGCCCGCACACCACAACTACTGAAGCCCGCGCGCCTAGAGCTCGTGCTCCGCAACAAGAGAAGCCACCACAATGAGAAGTCCACGTACCGCAACGAAGAGTAGCCCCCGCTCACCGCAACTAGAGAAAGCCCGCGCACAGCAATGAAGACCCAACGCAGCCAAAAATAAAATTTAAAAATAAATAAATAAATAAATATCAAATCATACCACTCTTCTTTTTGTCCTCTAGTGGCTTCGCATGTCATTTAGAGTAAAAGTCCAAGTTTTTACAAGGGCTCCCAAATCCCTATAAAAACCTAATCCCCTTTACTTCTCTGTCTCATTTCTTACCATTTTGCTCCACACTAACCTTACGCCAATTATACACTAGCTTCCTTGGCATTCCTCAAACATGCCAGAGAGATTCTCTCATCAAGGCTTTGAGTTTTCCCCTAGATATCTCCATGGCTCATTCCCTCTCTTCCTTTAGATGTACTTTTCCAAATATCTTTGCTTTCTGAGCTGTCCTCCCTCCCACCCCAGGACTCTCTATTCTCCTTCCTTGCTTTATTGTTTCCCATACATTTATCACCATTTAACAAAAGGTATGCTTTACTTATTCATTTTGCTTCTGACTGCCTTTTTCCTAAGAATGTAAGTTGCATGAGGGCAAAGATTTTTATCTATTAGTTCTAACCATACAAAAGTGTCATTGTGCTAAGGCAACAATGTTAACCAAATGATAAGTGATTTTAAAGGCAACAGAAAATAATAGGATTTAATTATAATACTGGTGGTAATTCATGGGGGGATATTAAGCCAGAAAATGATGAAATTACTTTTGCATGTCAGAAAGATTACGTCAGTGACCTATACCAGGTGAACTGAGGTATAGGGGGACGCTTGTGAAGACATCCAAGAGAAATAAAATTAGAAAAGTGAAGAGATACATAGTGATAGGTAAGACTGGATACGTAAAGAAAACTTCAAACCAAATTAAAGAAGGGCCTGTAAACCAAATGGTAGAATACTAATTCACTCCTATAGGCATAGGCAAGTCACAGATTTTAAGCCACAGAATGACATAATCAGAATTAAGTTTTAATTGATGATGCTAGCTGCAGTATAGATGATAGATGAGGAGGCACTAGGATCAAACAAAGGAAATAAGTTAGACTATTGTAGTGAAAGTTGACGGTGGTTTGGACTGGAGAGATGGCAGAAGGGATGCAGAGAAATGGAGAGATTTATTCAATTGGTCCTAACATTCTATTGAACAAGTCCTTTAGTTACCAAATAAAGCCAATTGTAGTCACATTCTTAGTAATGAACAATCATTCACCTTATCTGTACCTGTCTCACTCCAGTGCCCAGTTGGAACAAGCGAGACCAGCTGAAGGATGGGGTTGGGGGCGGGGGAAGTCCAAAATATTTCACAAACTGGATAATTCCTTTGTTGTTAATCAAGAGTTGGCTGTGCAATAATTCATTTTATACTGTGAAAAAAATCACAGTTGTTTTCTTCTTTTAGAGCAACTAGGTTCTACTTAATCATAACATAGAAACTAAATCTTCAAAAACAGAGTTATCACTCAAAAGCAATGAAATATAATTTTATTACACCTGCTTCACTTGCTCTTCTGACATTCCACGATAAGAGCCCAGCTCTGAAAATGTAAATTGCTAACCAGGCTTTATCTCTCCCTCTGCGTAGCTTCTTCCTACAACCAATATAAACCAAACTGCACATTAAGTCCAGTAGAAAGGACATTATACTAGGAACTGGCACACAGGGATGTGAGACTCAGCTTTCTCAGTAACGACTGTCAACTTGGGAAAGTCTGTTAACTTCTCTGGGTCTCAGTTCAGAGTTCCTTCCGGGGATAATAGTTTATCATTATCTATATATCATATTAACCCTGAGAGGCTGGTGCATCATACTAATTTGCCTAAATTGTTCTCATCTAGTCACTACTTATTTTGAAAAGAAAATAATGAAAAGGTTTTGTTTTTAATCTTCACTCAGTTTAACTCCTTGACATTTTTCGCTTCCCTTGAAAATACATACCAACTGCTCAGCTGTCATTCTCCATCCTTTAATCGAGTGTTCCTCTTTTTATTTCCCTGAACTGTCCATGAACTTGGTACTGATCAGACAGACATAACTATAGTAGCCAGCCAATATGAAATAGAAGAAGCTGGCCTTGGAAAAAATGATCTTATGGCGTCACCACTGTGGGAATTCACAGCAGCAATGAGCTAAGGTTTAGGAGCTACATATTTTTGATCCCATAGAAAACTTAAATGCCCAAAATAGGTATTCCTAGGGGGCTTCTGTTTGACTCAGTGGCCTTTACTCTGTAGTTTCATGGACCCTCTATATTTAAAGTATGTTTGTTTTATCTTTTTATAGGATTTTAAGTCCGGTCAATCCTTGAACAACATGGGTTTGAACTGCACAGATCCATTTATATTCGAAATTTTTTCAATAAGTACGTTGGAAAATTTTTTGGAGATTGCAACAATTTGAAAAAAAAAACCATGAACCACATAGTCTAGAAATATCCAAAAACTTTAAAAAAGGTTAGACATGTCATGAATGCATGAAATACATGTAGATATGCATATAACATACCAAATATGTGTTAATTGACTGTTATCAGTAAGGCTTCTGGGTCAACAGTAGGCTCTTAGTAGTTAAGTTTTGGGGAGTCCAAAGTTATACATGGATTCTCAACTGTGCAAGGGGTCGGTGCCCCTAACCCCCTTATTGTTCAAGGGTCAACTGTGTTTTGATCATAGAAGGGGGGAAATACTAAAGGCAGATACCATCAATCCCATTGGTCATCTCACTTTCTCACAGTAACAGGGATGGCAATTAAGTTTCAACTTATTCTGACAACTGAGAGTAGCTTCTTAGAGGACACGTCAGGAGGAAACTTGAGACCACATCTGCACTTGTCAGGAGAAAGTGCCATGATCTGTGAAATGCCATCTGTGCTGCTAGGGGTAGGAGAGGTGGCACTGATATATGCCAGACATATGCCATTATTAGGACAGAATATTCTTGGGAAAGGAGTCATAATGGCAGGAAACTTTAGATAAGTTCAAACTGACTATCTCTGATAGCTGTGCAACTTAGAATATCAAAGACAGTTAAATGATGTCATCAATGGGATATTTAGTTAGTTAGCTACTATTTAATGAGCATATATTAATGGTCATGTGCTGACTGTCCAAAGGTAAGCAAAAGAGACATGGTCTCTTCTCTCAAGAAGCTTGCAGTCCAGTGGGGAGATACAGCAACTAAGTCTAATCATTGAGAAAATCAATGTGGACCTAATTTACAATGGCTCTTCAAAGAAGTTCTCTCCATAGAGATGGTGATTCATCAGAACAGGGACAGAGAACCATGGAAGTGAAGAGAAGCAAACAACTATTCAAATTCTTACGTATAATGTTCTACTTTCACTGTATTAAAGATTTCAAAGGAAAAGTAAAAATACACATACAGTTGTAATATAATGCAAATAAGTAAACACATGCAGTTGTCAGAAATATAAAATTTTACACTAAATAATTCTGGAGACTTTCTTCTAATAATTTAAAATACTTCACAGATTTTCTTATTTATCTTTACAAAATACCTGTAGAATCAGTATGGTGTTCAGCAGTGAATTCTGATTTTGTAGATGAAGAATCTGAAAAGAAGGTTTTCTATAGTCACTGAGTCATTTTAAAGGACAGTGAAACTAAATTTCTCTAGTGCCTTTCTTCTAGACTGTTTTAATTATTTGTTGTGTTAAAAATGAATTGTGGGGGCTTCCCTGGTGGCGCAGTGGTTGAGAATCTGCCTGCTAATGCAGGGGACACGGGTCGAGCCCTGGTCTGGGAAGATCCCACATGCCGCGGAGCAACTAGACCCCTGAGCCACAACTACTGAGCCTGCGCGTCTGGAGCTTGTGCCCCGCAACGGGAGGGGCCGCGATAGTGAAAGGCCCGCGCACCGCGATGAAGAGCGGTCCCCGCACCGCGATGAAGAGTGGCCCCCGCTTGCCGCAACTAGAGAAAGCCCTCGCACGAACCGAAGACCCAACACAGCCAAAAATAAAAATAAATAAATAAATAAAGTAGCTATTAAAAAAAAAAAAAAGTCTTGAAAGAAAACTATAAAAAAAAAAAAATGAATTGTGGTCGTTGCTATACAATTATGTGAAACCGTGTGTAGTTACACCATACAGCAAAGGGAAAAAAAAAAATTTACAGCTGTAGCACACCTGTTAAATAAAGACTTGAATAACATTTGCTCTGATTTGACGTTTGTAGTTTGGTATGTTAAGTTAAATAAACCTTCTGGCTTGCCAGAGTTATTCTCTGAGAAAATTTCATACTGAAAGAGTACATTAAGAACTTTGGAAGACACAGAAATTATTTCACGCCTTTAAAATTTCACTCTAATAACAATAACAAATTTACTTTTCCTTTCACCTAACTGAAAAAAATCAGTCCCTTTCTTTAATAACTGCAAAACAATGATGTGTTGTCACTAAACTCTCCACCATTACAGCTGTATTAATTTGCCTATGTGAATATAATTTGATTTGGGGGTTCTTCATACAAATCAATAATACAAAACAAGCCGGGCAGAAGGGAGCAGGTGCTTTTGACACTATGTAGAAGAAAAATACATCGATACAAAGAGGGAAGGATGTTGTAAACAAGAAGCTAAAAGCCCAAGAGTATTAGTCTTCTTTAAAATTTGGAAGATACCGGTTTTTTTGCAAAGAAAAAGGAAAATAAATACACACAAAACTCTGACAGAAACAAGGAGCCAGAACCCAGATGCACGAGCCAATAAACATAAAGAGGAGGCTCCAAGCGGGGTGGGGAAGGAGCTGGCATGACTGGAGCAGGTGGTACAAGGGCAGGAGGCAGACCTTGCCCCCCAAAGATATCATGTCCCAATCCTTAGAACCTGTGAATGTTACCAAAGGGACTTTGATTGTGATTAAATTAAGAATTTTGACATGAGGAGATTATCCTGGATTATTCAGGTGGGCCCTAAATGTCATCACAAATGTCCTACTAAGAGGGAGGCAGAAGGAGTTTTGACTACAGAAAAGGAGAATGCAATAGGATGACAGAAGCAGAGAGAAATTTGAAGATGCAAAGAAGGAGAAAAAGCTCATAAATCACTAAATGCAAGACATGCAGCTCTAGGCGCTGGAAAGGCAAGGACCAGATCCTCCTCCAGAGCCTCCAGAGGGAAGCAGCTTTGCCAACACCCTGATTTCAACCCTGTAAAAACTCATTTTAGATTTCTAACCTCTGGAATAGGAAGAGAATAAACTTGTATGGCATTAAGTCACTGAGTTTCTGGTAATTTATTACAGCAGCAATAGGAAGCTAGTATGACTTTTTTTTATCTTCATGGCAGTTAATACACTGATTTGTGTTAGATTTTCAGCTTCATATAAGAGCATATTTTGTACTTCTCTTTCTGTTGCAGATATAATTATTTACAGCTTTCAATCTGCTAATGTTGGCACACCTGATTTACTTACATATATTATTACCAAGCACATAACACATTATTGCGTGTAATTGGTGCACACACACAAAAGTGAAATGATTGAGTATAAGAATCATCTACACCAATTATTTTCCAAGTGTTGTCTCATTATGCTTTGCAGCAGAATCACCTGGAGTAATTGTTTAAAATTCAGATTCCTGGGTCAATACACTGCAGAAATTCTGAATCACCTCTCTCCGTGGGCCCCTAAAATCTTCATTTTAACAAACTTACCAATTGAATTATATATACACTAAAGTTGAAGAACTACTGGCCTAGAGTCACCTAAGAACCTTTAGTTCATTCAGCCCCACAGCAAGCAAGCCTCAAGACTGGAAAGAAATATTTAGCAGAAGCCTAACACACAGGAAAACATATATATCCTTATTCCTTAAATCTCTTTCAACATCAAAGTCTTCAATGAAGATACATTCAACATGACTGTTATTATTTTTAACTCAAAAAACTAATCTTTCTTTCCCCTGCACAATAAACTATAAACAACAGATGAGTCAGATCCAATGTCTGGAAACTAGTAAAAGTTGTTTAATACTGTCACACCCCATAGGTAAAACGGTAGCATTTAATCCCTCTCTGAGATAGAGTACATCGTTTGTAGTAAACTGAATTGCAGTTTGTTTGGGTTTTTTTTAAGTGAGATAGAATAAATGTAGAGAATTTCCTTATTAAGCCATCCGTTTTATGCCTGGTCAAATTTCTTCAGCAAGACTGACACCCAAGGACATCTACTTGTAAATACAGGAGCTCAGGGCTCAGTTGGATTCAGTTTCAATTCGTTTTGTCCCATCTGTCCTTTTATTCCCTGATTTCCAGCAACCTGCTGACCTTACTTTTATGTATGCCACCTTCTCCTCCAACTCAGCACCATCCAGTTCAAACACAGCATCCCTCATGCACCAACCCTCTCTTGTGGATCTTTCAATGCTGCAGGCAGCCTTCCACTACCTAGGGGTCAGAACTCAGAATTCCTTTGTCCATTCACTCATTTAATAAATATTTATTGAGAGTCTACTCTGTACCAGCTGCTCTTCTAGAAAGTAAACCAAACAAATAAAAATCCCTACCATGGAAACTTATATTCTGGTAGGAAAGATGGATAAATACAAACAATACAAATAAATGCTACAAATAATACACTATAAATAGTAAACAATACAAATAAATACAAATTATATATAGCATGTTAAACAGTAATAAGTGTTCAACATTAAAGTAAATCAGAAGGAGTTAGAAAATGTCAAAGGCCATGGAAAGCCTCACTGAGAAGGTGGTATTTGAGTAAAAATATAAAATAAGTAAGGATGTGAGCAACGTGGATATAGATTCCAGGAAGAGCTACTTATGAGTGTCCTGAAAACTTTCATTTCAGTCCTCAAGCCTCTCCATTCAACTCTTTCTTTAAAGAAACCACAAAATATTCCAATCATAGAGAAAAGTACAGTACAAAAGTGCATTATTCTTATACCCCCAACAGATTTAAATAATGTTGACATTTTTCCCCATTTGCTTCAGATATTTTTTAACCATGTAAAACATTACAATTCCATTGAGGCAATACACCCCTTCTTACCACGCCCCTCCCTCCCACTCTAGAATTAACCATGGCCATGAAGCACAGGCTTCAGTAGATTTTCAATTCATGTTATAATTGTCCTTCGTTTTAATGGGCATTACCAATTTCTCTTCAAAGGAGCTATACCAATTTACATCCCACCAGCAATGTATGATAGTCCCTGCTTCCCCACATCCTCATAAATTTTGAAATGTATGTTCATCAATGGTTATGAAATGGTGTCTTGTTGTTAGTTGTAATTTGCATCATCCTAGTAATGCGGGTGTTAAGCACCATTTCAAATGTATATTGGCTTATATGTTCCTGTTCTGCAAACTGCCCTGTTCCTTTGCCTAGTCTTCCATTGGATCATTTACCTATTTTCTCATGGTTCATAGTAGTCCTTTGTATATTCTGGACAGTAGTCATTTGCCTGTGTATGATTTGCAAAAATCTTCTCCTAGTCTGTGCTAGTCTTGTACATTATGTTCCTGATCAAATAAAATGTTTTACTTTTAATGTAGTCAAATATCAAATGTTCCCTTTAGGGTTTCTGCTTTCTGGGTCTCTTTAAAGAAATCTTTCATTGCCCTCAAGGTCAAAAAATATTTTTTCCTATATTTTCTTCTAAGATTTTTAAACTTCTGCTTTTCAAAGTCAGAGCTTTAACCCATGCAGAATGTATTTATGTGAATAATGGGAAATGGTGATCTCATTTTATTTTTTTCTATGTGGATGATCAATTGTCTCAGTACTATTTATTGAAGAGTCCTGCCTTCCCAACTGATTTATAATGCCTCTCTCCATATACAAAGTTCTCATACACACTTAGATCTCCATTGTTTTCTGTTGGTCAGTATGTCTATCACTGGGCCAACAGCACATTCTGGAATCACTAAAACTAAATAATAAATTGTGGACTTCCCTGGTGGCACAGTGGTTAAGAATCCGCCTGCCAATGCAGGGGACACGGGTTCGATCCCTGGTCCGGGAAGATCCCACATGCCGCGGAGTAACTAAGCCCGTGTGCCACAACTACTGAGCCTGCACTCTAGAGCCCACACGCCACAACTACTGAAGCCCGCGCGCCTAGAGCCTGTGCTCCACAAGAGAAGCCACCACAATGAGAAGCCCGCACACCGCAACAAAGAGTAGCCCCCGCTCACTGCAACTAGAGAAAGCCCGCACGCAGCAACGAAGACCCAATACAGCCAAAAAATAAATAAAAAATTTTTTTAATTTTCAAAAAAATAAATAGGTAATAAACTGTGAGGTCTAATAAGACCAGTACTTTTCCTTAATTTTTTTCAAAGCTTCCTTATTATTCTATATGAATTTTAGGATCATTTTCCACATTTACACAAAAAAAATCCTCTTGGGGACTTGGATAAATTGCACTAGATTTGCATGTTAATATGACACCTTCAAATGTTAGATCTTAACACCCATGCCCAAGGAATATATCTTGATTATTTCGGTCTTTATCCTATTTTTAAGTTTATCAATTTCCTTCATATAAGCTTTGCACATCTTCTATTAGATTTACTTCTGGATACCTTATGGTTTGTTGTTACTGTGAATGGGATTTGAAAAATCATATTTCTAAGCTATTGTTTCTGATATTAGCCACTTACTGATTTTAGTAAAATGACTTTGAAACTAGCCAACTGTCTGAAATAACTCTAATAGTTTTTCTGCGTTGTTTTGTGTTGGCTGGTCTCAGTCAAGATTTCTAGAACAATGCCAAATTTTTTTAAAAAGCAGTGAAAGAAGGCATCCTTATTTTTCGCTTTATTTGGAATGCTTCTACTGTTTCACTACCAACTATAATTCTTGCTGCCAGATAAGGAAATTCCCTTCTATTCATTGTTTGCCAAGAATTATGTCATGAATAGTGTTGCATTTTTCTAATGCTTTCATCGTATCTATTCAGATGATATTTTTCTTCTTTTTTTCCTGTGTTCCATTAGGGTAGTGAATCATAATAATAAATTTTCTAGTGTTAACCGTTTGCTTTCCTGGGGCGAGGGTGGGGGCGGGGTAACCTACTTAGATGTTGGGAAGCTTTTCATTTAAGATTTACCTTTTCCCAGATAGGGTTTTAACTAAAACACACCTATAAAACTGTGTAAACCTGGTGGTTTTGTGTGTGAGAGGACAGATTTTGATTAGTGATCCACTATATCTATGGTTATTGATAATTCATACTTTTCTTAAAATTATGCGTTTCATCTAAGTTTTAAAAGCATGAGAAAGAATTTCTCTATAATATTCTCTATTTTTGAAATCTCTCCATCTAGAGTTATTTTAATTCTAATAATATTTGTACTTTCTTTTTTCTCTTGATGAAAACTGTCAGAGGTATGTCTAATAGTCTTTTCAAAGAATTCTCTTATGGCTTCATTAAGCCTTCTCTTATTTCTTAGTTTTTTATATCATTGATTTCTAATCTTATCTTTATTATTTTCCTGCTTCTTTCATTATACTCTGCTATTTCTCTAAATGTTTCAATAAAATGATCAGCTGATGAATTTTAAATCATTCATGTTTTAATATTGATCCTTAAGGCTCTTTATACTATATTCTTTAAGGCTCTAAATTCCTTCTAAGTATAGCTTTTACTTGCATCCATGAAATTTAATAAGCAGTGTTCTCATTTTTCATTAATTTCTAAATATTTCATAACTTTCTATTTGACCCATAAATTATTTAGAAGTATGTTGTTAACTTCCTAATGTATGTGATTTCCAGGTTACTTTTCTTTATTATTCCTATCCAACATTATTGCCAAAAGCCTGACCCATTTGACACTGATTCTTGGTATTTCTTCAGATTTTTTCTAGACCAGTAATTAATGAAATTGGTAAGCAATGGATCTAGATGCTTGAAAACAATGTTTAACCACTAATATTTAGGTAAATGGTTCTAAATATATGGAGATTAATATTGTTTTGTTTATATCTTCTAAACCTCTATTAGGTTTTTTGCTTTATGTTCCTGAGAAAGATATTAAAATCTCCCACAAGCCCATTGATTTGGTTGTCCATCTATAGTTCTGCCAATTTCTGCCTCATATATCAATACTTTGAGTCAATATTATTAGGTGCATACGGGTTCATGTCTTCCAGGTGAAATCCTCTTATAATTTCAGCCTCAATAATGTGAATGCCTTAAAATATATTTCACCAAATATCACTGACTTTATCCTTCCTTTTACACTCAAAATTGTGGGCTTTATATTTAAGATGCATCTTCTGTCAAGCACAGAATCATATTTTACTTCTTTATCCAATTTTTTGTTCAATTTATTTAAACTAAAACAAAACAAAAACAACTTCATTCATTCTATATTTTAATAGGTAAATTTACTGTAGACAGATGTATAGATACAGCTACAGATAGACTCCTATTCTGTTCTACTATGTTTTTCAATGTTTGTTATCCATCTTGCTTTTACTTTGCTTCTTTTTTCTCCTTTCCTGCTTTAAGTAGATCTATCATTTTTTCTCTGTTCCATTTTTATCCTTTTTGTCATTTCAAAATTGTATAATCTAATATTTCTATCTACTCTTTCGGTAGTTGCACTTAAATGTCAGTGCATGATGACTTTACACAGTCTAATGTTAATCTGTATCTCTACGTGCCTTGAGAACAAGGACCTGAATACACTATACATTCAGTATAGTGTGGTTTTCAAGTGACCATGTCTGGAGCTAGACTACCTGGATCTAGATCCTGGCTCTATCTCTTCCTAACATTTAATAGGTAAGTTACTAACCATCACTCTGCATCAGTCCCTTCATCAGAAAAATTAAATTAATGATAAAAATGCTAATTGTAATTGCTTGAGAATTATGAGAATTAAATTAGTCACTACGTGGAAAGGGCTGAGAGAAGTGGCTAGTATATATGTTAGCTGTTATGGATTTTCATTTTCATATTATACTATTGTTATAAGTCATTTTTTACATCATCAAAGTTAGTCATTATTATTATTTCACAGGTGGTATTTATTTAAATTTACCAACAGGTTTACCAATCCTTGCTTCACTGTTGCTTCTTTCTTTCTAGGCTAAATTTTCTTCTCCCTGGGGTATATCCTATAGTCATTCTTTTCACAATGGTCTGTAAACAGAAAACTCTTCCAGTCCTTCTTTCTCTGGAAATGTCTGTATTTTGCATTCACTCATATCAGAATATGGAAGCCCAGTTAGGACACAACTTTACCTTTCTCTCAACATTTTGAAAGTTTGTATCACACTATCTAGGGGGCTCTGTTGTCACTGATGAGATGTCTACTTGTCATTCCTTTCTCAATAGGTGATCTTTCTTTTCTCTCTGGTTATTTTTTTTAAACATGAATAGTTTTAAATTTTCAGAAAGAAACAGTGATAACAGTATAATGAACCCCTGTATTATCATCTCCTAGATTCAACAATTATCAAGAATTTGCTTCATCTATCTTTTTCTTTTTTCACCTTAAGTATTTTAAAGGAAATCACACGACATTATGTCACTTCACTCATACCATATACATCTCCAAAACTATGTTTTTTTAATTTAACCACGATATCATTATACATCTTACAAAATGGTCTCCAGCTGCCTTTGAGGCTTTTTTCCTTGAGTTTGGTGTTTCATAGTTTTACTGCAATGCTTCTGATGTGGCTTTGTTTTTCCTTATCCTGCTCAGGTCACTTTTGATCTCCCTTCCACTACAACACACTATCCCAAATCTAATCCATCAACCAAGCCCTTTTAATTTTACCTTTTTTAACAGACTTTTAATCCATCACTTCTCTCCATATCCACTGCCATCCAAGTCAAGTGATCCCATCTCTCTCCTGAACTACTGTTAATAACTTCAAAACTTCCATTTCATTCCTTCCCCTCTATATCCAGTCTTCACAAGGTAGCCAGACAGTTCTTTTCAGAATACAAATTTGCTGACATAACCTCTGTCTTCAAACCTTCATTTTTCTGGGAGGAAAAGGGTCTAGGAGGTCCATGTAGTCAGTCTCTAACCAGCTGTGCATAAACTGTTCACTTAATCTTGATATTGCCCCCAACCTATACCCTCCACCATAGCCGTGACCACGTTCTAATTGACTTTTAAGACTCATGCATTTTCCCATCCCTTCTCTAGGGAAACCATCCTTGGAATCCAAATCTAGATCAAGGTTTGGTTTCGTCCTTTTTTATAAGTTATCAGAGAGAACACGTGGCACAACTGCGATTCTGCACCTTCAGTTTTTTGATGTGGTTATTTGATAAATGCCAGTCTCCCCAGGAGAATAAGAGTTCCAAGAAAGCTCCTAATTGTATCCTCATGCCTAAAAGAGGAACTGGCACAAAGCAGGAACTCAACTCAGCATTGGTCAAATGAACAAATGCACGATTGTCCAGGCATTCCTCCTCTGTGCTTCCAATCCAATCTGCAAACTCCTACCATACAGTACTCATCACATTTGACACTATTAGTAGTTTTCCACTCAGTCTTCCCAAATATATTAAGATCCCCTAAGGGGCAGGTAATGTGTTTGGTACACTTTTATATCTCCAGCAACTGGCCTGGTGCCTATATGTAACATGTATTTAACTATAAAGGAAGAAATTAGTAGAGGGACACTAATTTTGATTGGTTCTCAGGCACATGGAACTGAATAGATCATTCTTCTTAATTTATACATTCATTCTTCATTCCCATTTTACTTATCTGAGCACCTGTTATACCCCAGGTACTGATTTAGATTCAAGGGACAGACCAACAAAGCAGACTAGATTTTGGCCCACACGGAGCTTATGCCATGCCATGCTTTCATCAGTGATCTGTGAAAGTTTCCTCTTCTGTTTTAGATTTGATTTTTTTTGATACATCTTTATTGGAGTATAATTGCTTCACAACGCTGTGTTAGTTTCTGCTGTATAACAAAGTGAGTCAGCCATATGCATACAAGTGTCCCCATATACCCTCCCTCTTGAGCCTCCCTCCCACCCTCCCTATCCCACCCCTTTAGGTCGTTGAAAAGCACCGAGCTGATCTCCCTGTGCTATGCAGCTGCTTCCCACCATCTATCTATTTATTTTACATTTGGTAGTGTATATATGTCCATTCTACTCTCACTTCGCCTCGGCTTCCCCCTCCCCCTGCCCCATGTCCTATTGCTTTCCCCTTTATTCCCTATTTCCAAGACCATTCCTCACTCCTTGGTAACTACTCTTATGCACTTTCTATCCACCCGCCATACCTGTTTTTACATGTAAGTATATCCAGGAAAACACACAATATTATATGTGTGTGTATTTTTTTTTTTATAAATGGTATTATGTTACAATCTCATTCTCTTTTTTTTTAACTTTTACTGTTTGTTCATTCAACTATTTTGAAATCTATCTATGTTTTTAAATATAAAATCTAGTTAATTTCTTCCAAGCATTCCATAGTATAATCCTATAAATATACCAAGGTATCCATTTCCCTAGAAAAGGACTCCTATGGTACATTCAACTCCTCACATCCCCAACATCAATGCAATAAGCATCCTACTGCGTGTCTCCATATGCACTGACTTGATAGTTTCTCTCAGGAACATGTGCAAAAGTAGAACTGCCAGGATGTCAGGGTTAGCATACCCAGTTTCCCTAAGAACTACCGCTGCTCCCTAAAACAGCCACACCAGCTTAGACTCCAACAAATAGTGGAAGAGGGCTCCCCTCATTTTTCCATCCTCACCAGCACTTGATATTATCTGATTTTCACATCTTTGAAGATCTGATTGTTGTAAGGTATTATTTGGTTATTACTTTAATACACATATCTCTGACAACTAGAATTCTCATATACGTATGAGAGATCTGAAGCCAGATTTCCACTTAGTATCCAAGTAGTTATAAGTATATTATTAATTGTTCTGTGACTCAGTTGCTTCCTCTGTAAGGTAGGGATGATAATAATACTTCTATTATGAGGAATTAAACGCTTAAAAATTAAGCACCAAGAAAAAAAATTTGATACAAAGAAGTGCTCAATAAATGTTGGCTGTTTTTATAATTATTTATTATTATTTACATTCATGTATCCTCTTCTGTAAATTGTCCATTTATGTCCTTTAATAATTTTTCTTCTATATTTCCTGTATATTCCTTTCTGGTTTACATGAGTTTCTTGTATATTCTGAATATCAATCTCCTACAAATGTTTTTAAATGAATAAGTGAATGAGTGATCAGAGACTAAACATGCCAGTTTTGTCTTACAGAACTCCAACTGTTTGCTCTTCCGCTCACTGCCTTGCTGGGTCATTTTTGTTCACAAATATTGAATCTTAATGTATTTTAATATGGTCAATAAATTTTAAATGAAATTTAATTTATATTCCATTTTTCTAAGTCAACAACAAACAAATCCACAATTGCAGGAGGAAACATCCTAGCTCCACTGTGAAAAAGTTAAACTATTCTCTTTGTGGTTTTTATTGGGCAATTTTTTAGAAAAGTAGAAAGATAGTACAAAGAGCTATAGAGTCTGTCAAATCTTCTCAGAGACAAGTACTTTGTTTCCATTTCAAGCTCAGTATTAAACTAGAATAATCTTTAAAATGGGCGTGCAAAATAATTTTCTGCAAGATTACCAAAGGAACTATTATCATTGTTAAAGGGGCACTTTTAATAAAATTCTTAGTAGTCATTTATAAAAACACACAGAAAATCTTAGAAAGTCTCAAAATAGAGCAGCAATAAACATTTGATAAGAATTAGTGTTTAACGAAAATCTATGTGGAGAATCCTAAAGTTTGTGACTCATTTCGTAGCAACTCAAAACCACACACAAATCGACAACTGCTCAGCTCATATCTACATAGGAAGACTATGATTACTGTATCTTACTTTTAAGCAGAGATGCAAAAGTATCAGTGAAGAAAAAGTAATTATCTCCATCTTGAAAGAGTGCAATTTATATAAAAATGAGGGGGTAGGGGAGGGATCACAGCTAAATAAGAAATGAAATAATGATCAGTCACCACCCTTTCCACATGCCACCTGGATGGCCTTCTAATACCTGATGCTGCTTTACGTTTTTTTTTATTCTTTTATTATTTTTAAAAATAATTTATTATCTTACAGTTCTGTAAATCAGACGTATCATTGGGCTAAATTTGGTTGTCACCAGGGGCTGTGTTCCTTTCTGGAGGCTCTAGGGGAGAGTCTATTTCCTTGCCTTTTCCAGTTTTTTCTTTTTCTTTTTCTTTTTGGCCGTGGAGTGCGGCATGTGGGATCCTAGTTCCCCGACCAGGGGGCAAACCCGTGCCACCTGCAGTGGAAGCCTAGAGTCACAACCACTGGACCGCCAGGGAAGTCCCCATTTTTTTATTTTTAATGGAAAGGTTAGATGATGTAGATAAGAAGTCACCCATTGACCAACTTCTGTCTGTCACATCTTGGTGAACAGTAACCTGTTCTGATATGGATTAGTAATATTCTAAGTAGGCAAAACAGACACAATTAAGAAAACATTGGCCAAATCTCTTTCTTTTCTAACTAATTCCAAACTGGATATGCAGATTCATTTAGTTTATGTCATGAACATCACTAGATGCTGGAGTTACAATTATGAGCAAAAACTCACAACATCCCTAGTGGTTATGACTCAGCAGGGGAGACAAATGTTAAGTTTAAAATCACACAAAAATGGAATTATTCTGAAGGATAGGATCACGGTCAATGTTATTATGAAAGTCTATAATAAAAGAATCTGACCTAGTCTGAAAGATCAGAGAAAGCTTCCCTGAGCCAACATCTGTAGGGAGAGAATGAGTTAAACTGGTGAAAGGAACAGCATGTTCAAAACTATGGTGTAAGAGATTGTAGTAAGTCCACATCTATGGCTAGGCTGGAGAGTATAAAGGAGATGCAAGATATAGGTGGGAGAAATGAGGGGTTTCCAGAAGGTGCCTGGCTATTTGGCTATCTTAGGTGTTTAATCTTTAAGTAAAATGGAAAGCTACTGATGGGCTTTAAAAAGGGAGGCTCCAATGTAGAGAATGAATCGGAGGAAACAACAAGAATGGAGACCAATTATAAAAAATGTTTCTATAGCCCAGGTGAGAGACAGAAGTATCTTGAAATGAGGTGGTAGTGGTAGAGATGAAAAGAGGTGCCGGGACTCTAGAGATATTGAAGAGGCAAAATCAATGAAGTTATATAGGAAAGGACAGATGCAACAAAAGCCTCTTTCATTATTTCTCTAAGACTTTGTAGGCATTGTACTGCTTTTTCTATTATGGCTGCCAGTTGGTCACATCCCTGCAAGTTAAAAAGGAGCTACACTCTTGCCACTGTTTGGACACCCAGTCAGAATTTTTCATGCATCCATTAAAGAAATAGCTTTGGCACCATTTACAGTAAATAACAGTTTTAGCTGCAGATATTCTGTAATCTACACTTCTGTAACATAGCAGAACTTACTTTACAGACCAACCTGTGATCCTATTTAACCCTGTGGGACATAAGTTATATTCATTGCTGTTAACTTTGCTTGCTTCCTCAGCGTGTCTGATTATCATACATAGGATGCCTACTTCCCAGGGCTTCATTCCTTTCTAAGGATTTGTTCCAGTTCATGAAATATTTTATCTGAAAGCTTGTAGAAATTTTGAAAAATTTCTAACCTTTTCTTCTGGATCTGCTACTAGTTGAACAAGGTATGTATAACAGACATACAAACATGTTTAAAGATTGCACAACAATTTTTCCTTCAAGTTCACAGTCAATTGTATGCAAATGGCTAGTTCTGCTTGGCTAGGTCTGGATTCTTTTATTATAAACTCTCATAGTGACATTGACCATGATCCTGCCCTTCAGAGTAATTTTACCTTTTCTAAATTTTGCTATGAGGATGCTATGAGATTTTGCCATGTTCTCTCTCAATTGGACTATCAGATTTATTTCTTAACATCCATTCACATATTCAGAAAATACATCCATTTTTAATTTTTAGAATATATCTGTCCTCCCATTTTTCTATCAAACCTCATTTCTCATTAGCAATTTCAATAAGATAGTTTGGTACCTGCAGGATGAAAACCTAGCCAAGTAGAACTAGCCATATCAGCCATCCACTGGAATTCTGGGCCCATACATCAGGACAGACAGGCACTGGTTCAAAACATGGACTTTGGTATCAGTCTGATATTCTATGACTTACTAGCTGTATGGCCTTAGGCAAGTTACTTAACCTACATAAGCCTCATTTTCCCATAAAAAAGAAGAGTATAACAAAATATGTTGTGTTCTATGTTATATGATATAGTATATAATACGTTGGGATATAATACATAAAATGCTTGGCACAGAGAAAAGTGTGGGAGCTATCATCGCTATGACTGCTAGCATAATTGTCCTGTTTCCTGCTTTCCTCCAGCCATGGCCATCCACCAAAGAAGGACAGATGTTTAAGAAGTAAAGGTTGTGTCAAAGATTTCTCTCCTGGCATATGGAAGGATGCAAACTTGAGTAAGCCATATAGCAAATTAGCAATAAATTCAAAGAATTGGGTAAGTTCATCAAGAATAGGTGGAGAGATCGCCAGGGGAGAAGATGGCGGAAGAGTAAGACACGGAGATCACATTCCTTCCCACAGATACAGTAGAAATACATCTACACGTGGAACTGCTCCTACAGAACACCCACTGAACGCTGGCAGAAAACGTCCGACCTCCAAAAAGGCAAGAAACTCCCCCCGTACTTGGGTAGGGCAAAAGAAAAAAGAAATAACAGAGACAAAAGAATAGGGACGGCACCTGCACCAGTGGGAGGGAGCCGTGAAGGAGGAAAGGTTTCCACGCACTAGGAAGCCCCTTCGCGGGCAGAGACTGCGGGTGGCGGAGGGGGGAAGCTTCGGAGCCACGGAGGAGAGCGCAGCCACAGAAGTGCGGAGGGCAAAGCGGAGAGGTTCCCGCACAGAGGCTCGGCGCCGAGCAGCACTCACCAGCCCGAGAGGCTTGTCTGCTTAGCCGCCGGGGCGGGTGGGGCTGGGAGCTGAGGCTCGGCTTCAGTCGGATCGCAGGGAGAGGGCTGGGGCTGGCGGCGTGAACACAGCCTGAAGGGGTTAGCGCACCACAGCTAGCCCGGAGGGAGTCCGGGAAAAAGTCTGCAGCTGCCGAAGAGGCAAGAGACTTTTTCTTGCCTCTTTGTTTCGCGGCGGGCAAGGAGAGGGGATTCAGAGCGCCGCCTAAACAAACTCCAGAGAAGGGCGCGAGCCGCGGCTATCAGCGCGGATCCCACAGCAACAGGGGCGCAGAGGGAAAATCGGAGAGACTCCCGCACAGAGGCTCGGCGCCGAGCGGCGCTCACCAGCCCGAGAGGCTTGTCTGCTCCCCCGCCGGGGCGGGCAGGGCTGGGAGCTGAGGCTCGGGCTTCGGTCGGATCGCAGGGAGAGGACTGGGGCTGGCGGCGTGAACACAGCCTGAAGGGGTTGGCGCACCACAGCTAGCCGGGAGGGAGACTGGGAAAACGTCTGCAGCTGCCGAAGAGGCAAGAGACTTTTTCTTCCCTCTTTGTTTCGCTGCGCGCAAGGAGAGGGGATTCAGAGCGCCGCCTAAACGAACTCCAGAGAAGGGCGCAAGCCACGGCGATCAGTGCGGACCCCAGAGACGGGCGTGAGACGCTGGGGCTGCTGCCGCCGCCTCCAAAAAGCCTGTGTGTGAGCACAGGTCACTCTCCACACCTCCCCTCCCGGGAGCCTGTGCAGCCCGCCACTGCCAGGGTCCCGGGATCCGGGGACAACATCCCCGGGAGAACGCACTGCGCGCCTCAGGCTGGTGCAACGTCACGCCGGCCTCTGACGCTGCAGGCTCGCCCCGCCTCCTCTGTACCCCTCCCTCCCCGCGGCCTGGGTGAGCCAGAGCCCCCGAAGCAGCTGCTCCTTTAACCCCGTCCTGTCTGGGCGGGGAACAGACGCCCTCAGGTGACCTACACGCAGAGGCGGGCCCAAATCCAAAGCTGAACCCCAGGAGCTGTGCGAACAGGGAAGAGAAGGGGAAATCTCTCCCAGCAGCCTCAGAAGCAGCGGATTAAAGCTCCACAAACAACGTGATGTACCTGCATCTGCTGAATACCTGAATAGACAACGAATCATCCCAAATTCAGGAGGTGGACTCTGGGAGCAGGAGATATTAATTTTTCCCCTTTTCCTTTTTTTTGTGAGTGTATATGTATATGCTTCTGGGTGAGATTTTGTCTGTATAACTTTGCTTTACAATAGCTTTATTTTACTTCACTATATTATAGCCTCTTTCTTTCTTTCTTTCTATTTTTTCTCCCTTTTACTCTGAGCCGTGTGGACGAAAGGCTCTTGGTGCTCCAGCCAGGCATCAGGGCCGTGCCTCTGAGGTGGGAGAGCCAACTTCAGAACACTGGTCCACAAGAGACCTCCCAGCTCCACGTAATACCAAACGGCAAAAATCTCCCAGAGATCTCCATCTCAACATCAAGACCCAGCTTCACTCAACGACCAGCAAGCTACAGTGCTGGACACCCTATGCCAAACAACTAGCTAGAGAGGAACACAACCCCATCCATTAGCAGAGAGGCTGCCTAAAATCAAAATAAGGCCACAGACACCCCAAAATACACCACCAGACGTGGACGTGCCCACCAGAAAGACAAGATCTAGCCTCATCCACCAGAACTCAGGCACTAGTTCCCTCCACCAGGAAGCCTACACAACCCACTGAACCAACCTTAGCCACTGGGGACAGATACCAAAAACAACGGGAACTACGAACCTGCAGCCTGTGAAAAGGAGACCCCAAACACAGTAAGATAGGCAAAATGAGATGACAGAAAAACACACAGCAGATGAAGGAGCAGGCTCAAAACACACTGGACTTAACAAATGAAGAGGAAATAGGTAGTCTACCTGAAAAAGAATTCAGAATAATGATAGTAAGGATGATCCAAAATCTTGGAAACAGAATAGACAAAATGCAAGAAACATTTAACAAGGATGTAGAAGAACTAAAGAGGAACCAAGCAATGATGAAAAACACAATAAATGAAATTAAAAATACTCTAGATGGGATCAATAGTAGAATAACTGAGGCAGAAGAAAGGATAAGTGACCTGGAAGATAAAATGGTGGAAATAACTACTACAGAGCAGGATAAAGAAAAAAGAATGAAAAGAACTGAGGACAGTCTCAGGGACCTCTGGGACAACATTAAACGTGCCAACATTCGAATTATAGGGGTACCAGAAGAAGAAGAGAAAAAGAAAGGGACTGAGAAAATTTTTGAAGAGATTATAGTTGAAAACTTCCCTAATATGGGAAAGGAAATAGTTAATCAAGTCCTGGAAGCACAGAGAGTCCCATACAGGATAAACCCAAGGAGGAACACGCCAAGACACATATTAATCAAACTGTCAAAAATTAAATATAAGGAAAACATATTAAAGGCAGCAAGGGAAAAAAAACAAATAACACACAAGGGAATCCCCATAAGGTTAACATCTGATCTCTCAGCAGAAACTCTGCAAGCCAGAAGGGAGTGGCAGGATATACTTAAAGTCATGAAGGAGAAAAACCTACAACCAAGATTACTCTACCCAGCAAGGATCTCATTCAGATTCGATGGAGAAATTAAAACCTTTACAGACAAGCAAAAGCTGAGAGAGTTCAGCACCACCAAACCAGCTTTACAACAAATGCTAAAGGAAATTCTCTAGGCAAGAAACACAAGAGAAGGAAAACACCTACAATAACAAACCCAATACATTTAAGAAAATGGGAATAGGAACATACATATCGATAATTACCTTGAATGTAAATGGATTAAATGCTCCCACCAAAAGACACAGGCTGGCTGAATGGATACAAAAACAAGACCCATATATATGCTGTCTACAAGAGACCCACTTCAGACCTAGGGACACATACAGACTGAAAGTGAGGGGATGGAAAAAGATATTCCATGCAAATGGAAATCAAAAGAAAGCAGGAGTAGCAATTCTCATATCAGACAAAATAGACTTTAAAATAAAGACTATTACAAGAGACAAAGAAGGACACTATATAATGATCAAGGGATCGATCCAAGAGGAAGGTATAACAATTGTAAATATTTATGCACCCAACATAGGAGCACCTCAATACATAAGGCAAATACTAACAGCCATAAAAGGGGAAATTGACAGCAACACAATCATAGTAGGGGACTTTAACACCCCACTTTCACCAATGGACAGATCATCCAAAATGAAAATAAATAAGGAAACACAAGCTTTAAATGATACATTAAACAATATGGACTTAATTGATATTTATAGGATATTCCACCCAAAAACAACAGAATACACATTTTTCTCAAGTGCTCATGGAACATTCTCCAGGATAGATCATATCTTGGGTCACAAATCAAGCCTTGGTAAATTTAAGAAAATTGAAATCGTATCAAGTATCTTTTCCGACCACAATGCTATGAGACTAGATATCAATTACGGGAAAAGATCTGTAAAAAATACAAACACATGGAGGCTACACAATACATTACTTAATAACGAAGTGATTACTGAAGAAATCAAAGGGGAAATCAAAAAATACCTAGAAACAAATGACAATGGAGACACGACGACCCAAAACCTATGGGACACAGCAAAAGCAGTGCTAAGAGGGAAGTTTATAGCAATACAAGCCTACCTCAAGAAACAGGCAACATCTCGAATAAACAACCTAACCTTGCACCTAAAGCAATTAGAGAAAAAAGAACAAAAAAACCCCAAAGCCAGCAGAAGGAAAGAAATTATAAAGATCAGGTCAGAAATAAATGAAAAAGAAATGAAGGAAACAATAGCAAAAATCAATGAAACTAAAAGCTGGTTCTTTGAGAAGATAAACAAAATTGATAAACCATTAGCCAGACTCATCAAGAGAAAAAGGGAGAAGACTCAGATCAATAGAATTAGAAATGAAAAAGGAGAAGTAACCACTGACACTGCAGAAATACAAAAGATCATGAGAGATTACTACAAGCAACTCTATGCCAATAAAATGGACAACCTGGAAGAAATGGACAGATTCTTAGAAATGCACAAACTGCCGAGACTGAACCAGGAAGAAATAGAAAATATGAACAGACCAATCACAAGCACTGAAATTGAAACTGTGATTAAAAACCTTCCAACAAACAAAAGCCCAGGACCAGATGGCTTCACAGGCGAATTCTATCAAACATTTAGAGAAGAGCTAACACCTATCCTTCTCAAACTCTTCCAAAATATAGCAGAGGGAGGAACACTCCCAAACTCATTCTACGAGGCCACCATCACCCTGATACCAAAACCAGACAAAGCTGTCACAAAGAAAGAAAACTACAGGCCAATATCACTGATGAACATAGATGCAAAAATCCTCAACAAAATACTAGCAAACAGAATCCAACAGCACATTAAAAGGATCATACACCATGATCAAGTGGGGTTTATCCCAGGAATGCAAGGATTCTTCAATATACGCAAATCAATCAATGTGACACACCATATTAACAAACTGAAGGAGAAAAACCATATGATCATCTCAATAGATGCAGAGAAAGCTTTTGACAAAATTCAACACCCATTTATGATAAAAGCCCTGCAGAAAGTAGGCATAGAGGGAACTTTCCTCAACATAATAAAGGCCATATATGACAAACCCACAGCCAACATTGTCCTCAATGGTGAAAAACTGAAACCATTTCCACTAAGATCAGGAACAAGACAAGGTTGCCCACTCTCACCACTATTATTCAACATAGTTCTGGAAGTCCTAGCCACAGCAATCAGAGAAGACAAAGAAATAAAAGGAATCCAAATCGGAAAAGAAGAAGTAAAGCTGTCACTATTTGCAGATGACATGATACTATACCTAGAGAATCCTAAAGATGCTACCAGAAAACTCCTAGAGCTAATCAATGAATTTGGTAAAGTAGCAGGATACAAAATTAATGCACAGAAATCTCTTGCATTTCTATACACTAATGACGAAAAATCTGAAAGTGAAATTAAGAAAACACTCCCATTTACCATTGCAACAAAAAGAATAAAATATCTAGGAATAAACCTACCTAAGGAGACAAAAGACCTGTATGCAGAAAATTATAAGACACTGATGAAAGAAATTAAAGATGATACAAATAGATGGAGAGATATACCATGTTCCTGGATTGGAAGAATCAACATTGTGAAAATGTCTCTACTACCCAAAGCAATCTACAGATTCAATGCAATCCCTATCAAACTACCACTGGCATTTTTCACAGAACTAGAACAAAAAATTTCACAATTTGTATGGAAACACAAAAGACCCCGAATAGCCAAAGCAATCTTGAGAACGAAAAATGGAGCTGGGGGAATCAGGCTCCCTGACTTCAGATTATATTACAAAGCTTCAGTAATCAAGACAGTTTGGTATTGACACAAAAACAGAAATATAGATCAATGGAACAGGATAGAAAGCCCAGAGATAAACCCACACACATATGGTCAACTTATCTTTGATAAAGGAGGCAAGCATATACAGTGGAGAAAAGACAGCCTCTTCAATAAGTGGTGCTGGGAAAACTGGACAGGAACATGTAAAAGTATGAAATTAGAACACTCCCTGACACCATGCACAAAAATAAACTCAAAATGGATTAAAGACCTAAGTGTAAGGGCAGACACTATCAAACTCTTAGAGGAAAACATAGGCAGAACACTCTATGACATACATCACAGCAAGATTCTTTTTGACCCAGCTCCCAGAGAAATGGAAATAAGAACACAAATAAACAAATGGGACCTAATGAAACTGAAAAGCTTTTGCACAGCAAAGGAAACCATAAACAAGACCAAAAGACAACCCTCAGAATGGGAGAAAATATTTGCAAATGAAGCAACTGACAAAGGATTAATCTCCAAGATTTACAAGCAGCTCATGCAGCTCAATAACAAAAAAACGAACAACCCAATCCAAAAATGGGCAGAAGATCTAAATAGACATTTCTCCAAAGAAGATATACAGATGGCCTACAGACACATGAAAGAATGCTCAACATCATTAATCATTAGAGAAATGCAAATCAAAACTACAATGAGATATCATCTCACACCGGTCAGAATGGCCATCATCAAAAAATCTAGAAACAATAAATGCTGGAGAGGGTGTGGAGGAAAGGGAACACTCTTGCACTGTTGGTGGGAATGTAAATTGATACAGCCACTATGGAGAACAGTATGGAGGTTCCTTAAAAAACTACAAATAGAACTACCATACGACCCAGCAATCCCACTACTGGGCATATACTCTGAGAAAACCATAGGTCAAAAAGAGTCATGTACCAAAATGTTCATTGCAGCTCTATTTACAATAGCCAGGACATGGAAGCAACCTAAATGTCCATCGACAGATGAATGGATAAAGAAGATGTGGCACATATATACAATGGAATATTACTCAGCCATAAAAAGAAATGAAATGGAGGTATTTGTAATGAGGTGGATGGAGTTAGAGTCTGTCATACAGAGTGAAGTAAGTCAGAAAGAGAAAAACAAATACAGTATGCTAACACATATATATGGAATCTAAGGGAAAAAAAAAAAAGGCCATGAAGAACCTAGTGGCAAGACGGGAATAAAGACACAGACCTACTAGAGAATGGACTTGAGGATATGGGGAGGGGTTGAGGTGAGATGTGACAGGGTAAGAGAGTGTCATGGACATATATACACTACCAAATGTAAAATAGCTAGCTAGTGGGAAGCAGCCGCATAGCACAGGGAGATCAGCTCGGTGCTTTGTGACCACCTAGAGGGGTGGGATGGGGAGGGTGGGAGGGAGGGAGATGCAAGAGGGAAGAGAAATGGGAACATATTGTATATGTATAACTGATTTACTTTGTTATAAAGCAGATGCTAACACACTATTGTAAGGCAATTATACTTCAATAAAGATGTTTGAAAAAAAAAAAAAGAAAGAACAATTGAAAACTGAAAAAAAAAAAAAAAAAGAATAGGTGGAGAGATAAGATGTAAAATCATATCTGCATGTCTCTTGTGTAGGTTAAATGAAGGAGTAAGTTGTTGTTCCAAAGAAAAAAGTACATGGAGTATGGAAAATGATTACTGTAGCTTTGTAGTATAGCCTGAAGTCAGGGAGCCTGATTCCTCCAGCTCTGTTTTTCTTTCACAAGATTGCTTTGGCTATTCATGGTCTTTTGTGTTTCCATACAAATTGTGAAATTTTTTGTTCTAGTTCTGTGAAAAATGCCAGTGGTAGTTTGATAGGGATTGCATTGAATCTGTAGATTGCTTTGGGTAGTATAGTCATTTTCACAATGTTGATTCTTCCAATCCAAGAACATGGTATATCTCTCCATCTGTTTGTATCACCTTTAATTTCTTTCATCAGTGTCATAGTTTTCTGCATACAGGTCTTTTGTCTCCTTAGGTAGGTTTATTCCTAGGTATTTTATTCTTTTTGTTGCAGTGGTAAATGGGAGTGTTTCCTTAATTTCTCTTTCAGAATTTTCATCACTGGTGTATAGGAATGCAAGAGATTTCTGTGCATTATAGACGTATGAATCTATAGAATAGAATTCCAAGTCAAGAAATAAACCCTTATACTTATTGTAAATTAACTTTTGGCTAGAGTGCAAAGACAATTCAATGGGAAAATAATTATCTTTCCAAAAAATGGTGCTGGGAAAACTGTATATCCATAAGCAAAAGGATGAAGTTGCAGCCTACTTCACACGCTATCCAAAAATTAACTTAAAATGGATCATAGATCTAAATGTAAGAGTTAAAACTATAAAACTCCTAGAAGAAAATGTGGGAGCAAATCTTCATGACTTTGGATTAGTCAATGGTTTTTAGATATGATCTCCAAATATAAAGGTCAAAAGAGAAAACTAATTGGACTTCATCAAAATTAAAAACTTGTATGCTTTTACCTTCAAGAAAATGAAAGACAACACATAGAATGAGAGAAAATATTTGCAAATCATATGTCTAAAGGGACTTGTAACCAGATATAGAAAGAACTATTACAACTCAATTATAAAGACAAATGATCCAATTAAAAAATGAACAAAGTATTTGAATGACATTTTCCCCAAGGAGATATGCAAATGGCCAAATGCTCAACATCTTTTGCCATTATAGAAAAGTAAATCAAAACATTAAGAAATGTCAAGTTACTACCTGACACCTACAAGAAAAGCAATGATAAAAAAGACAGACAATAACAAGTGCTGAGAAAGAAGTGGAGTCATTGGAATCTTTGTACACTGTTGGTAGGAATGTAAAATAGAGCAGCCACTATGGGAAACAGTTGAGAATTCCTCAAAAGGTTAAGCACAGAGTTACCATATGACTCGACAGTTCCACTCCTAGGTATCCACCCATGAGAAATGAAAACATACTGTATACAAAACTTATACATGAATGTTCATAACAGCATTATTAATAGCAGCCAAAAAGTGTAAACAATCCAAATGTTCATTAAGTGATGAACGGATAAATAAAAGTGGTATACCCATACAATGGAATATTATTTGGCAATGAAAAGGAATGAAGTTTATGAATTACTAATACATGCTACAACATAGATGAATCTCAAAAAGTGCTCAGTGAAAGAAGCCAGTCACAAAAGACCATATTGTATGACACCATTTATATAAAATATTCAAAATAGTCAAAACTATAAATAGAGAAAATAGATTAGTGGTTCCCAGGACTGGAGTGGATGCAGGAAGGTTGAGGGTATGGAGGTGTGACTGGTGATAGGTACAAGGTTTCTTTTTGGGGTGTTGAAAATGTTCTAAAATTGGGTAATGGTGATGATTGCATGACTTTGTAAATATACCAAAAACCAATGAATTGTATGCTTTAAAAAGGCAAAAATTGTGATATGTAAATTATATATCCATAAAGCTGTTAAAAAAAATGGTATATACCACCAATTGAAGACAAAAGATGGCAGCACAGACTTGAATCTAGTATCTCTGTTTTTTATTACCTTTTAGACTTGTATAAGAACAAGCATATTCTGGTTTATAACTAATGCCACGCATAAGAAATGCATGACAGCTATTCCCATTTTATAGATGAGGCAATGAAGTCTCGAAGTAGTGACTCATTTATAATCATACACCTAGGAAATAACAGGCCCAGACCTAAACCAGGTTTCCTAACTTCTAAGTCCACTTCAAAGTGCCCTTTTTACTGCACCAAAGTCAATCCCAAGGCCACACAGCTTGGCCTTTTTTGACCAAAACTGCACATGCAATTAGCTATAGTCACAAGTTACCATCCTCAACAATAACCGATATTTTTAGACCTTAGTGTAAAGTAAGCAGGGTCTACTACTCAGGATACTGTAAGGGTGTGTATTTGTCTACAAGCCAAAAAGAGACAAAGAGCCAAGGAGTATGCCAATTACCTTTTAAGGAAATTCTCTTACTAAAAGTAAAACAGAGAAAAGAAATACTGAACCATGTTTGCATTCATTGTTCCCAGGCATCAAATAAAGTCACTCTAATTACAGCATTTCTGGTGACATTCCTTTCAAGATTGCCATATAATGATTAGAAATTTCAGAAGCATAAAGAACACCTATTTGTCTAATAAGGCCAATAAAATAAAATAAAGTCAGGCAGATTAGAAATAAAACTAGGTATTTCCATGATGACTGTAGAATATTTGTGTCAGTAAATGAATTTCTGATACATGTGGTTAGCATTTTTAGGAATGTAAAGATAATCATAGGAAAAGATGGTAAAAATGCACACTTAGCTAAACTCAACTTTAGGTATGAGAAATCATAACTACCATATAAAATCCATAGTAGAAATGAAACAGGATTACATCACTGATGATTGCTAATATTAATGGACCAGAGGGGACTATGTTCCCTGAAGCTAAACATGTCAGAGGGGAAAGACATACAATTCAGCTCGAAAAAGCAAAATCCATTAACCATGAAATAGGGAAACAAAAAATCAAACTTTCCATATACCATATCCTACTGGAAAAATAGCTATTAGAGAAAAAGACCTCTACTAAACAAAATGTTTTCAATGCAAAACAAATATAAAAATAAATGATTTAAAGTCAAGAAAAATTCCAGAAAATTTATATGGTTGATATTATTTTGGCCATATAGATCCATCAAAGTACCAATATACTTCTTTGAGTGTATTGATCTCAGAAGAATGCATGTTGATTGGAGTGTACTTAAACACATTTTTAATTTAAAAATTATCATAGAAGCTACCACAGATTTCATGTGAAGCATTCCAAGTTTATGTTTCCATCGTGAAATTATTCTAAACAACATCTAATCTGGAAAAGAAGTCCTAGCCTTTCTAATAGGAAGAGTAAGACAAATCAGAGAGATTTGACCCTCTCAGCCTACTTAAATTTGCTAAGATTTGTAACGGCTTCCAGAACAATCTTTTTAAAATATTACACACCCAAAAGTAAAAGATGACCTGCATCCATTAAAGAGTTATCACATGGCAGAATTCTCAGATGGAAAAGATCAATGCCATTGTCAGCAATCAGAGTAATTAACTATTTCTCCAGTGGTCCAGGGTGATGCAGAAAAGAGGTGGCAAAGCATATATACACAGAGAATTAAACCAGCAAACAGAGGTCTTCTACTGCCTTAATGGGATTAAAGAAATAAATTCCCTGAAAAATGCCATTGGTAATTTGATAGGGAGTGCACTGAATCTGTAGATTGCCTTGGACAGTATAGCAATCTACAGATTCAATGCAATCCCTATCAAATTACCAATGGCATTTTTCACAGAACTAGAACAAAAAAATCTTAAAGTTTGTATGGAGACACAAAAGACCCTGAATAGCCAAAGCAATCTTGAGAAAGAAAAACAGAGCTGGAGGGATCAGGCTCCCTGACTTCAGGCTATACTACAAAGCTACAGTCATCAAAACAGTATGGTACTGACACAAAAACAGAAATATAGATCAATGGAACAGGATAGAGAGCCCAGAAGTAAACCCACACACCTGTGGACACTTAATCTATGACAAAGGAGGGAAGACAATACAATGGAGGAAAGACAGTCTCTTCAATAAATGGTGCTGGGGAAACTGGACAGCTACATGTAAAAAAATGAAATTACAACATTCTTTAACACCATACACAAAAATAATCTAAAATGGATTAAAGACCTAGATGCAAGACTGGAGATTATAAAACTCTTAGAGGGAAACAAAGGCAGAATACTCTTTGACGTAAATTGCAGCAATATCTTTTTTGAGCCGTCTCCTAGAGTAAAGGAAAGAAAAACAAAAGTAAACAAATGGGACCTAATTTAACTCAAAAGCTTTTGCACAGCAAAGGAAACCACAGACAAAACAAAAAGACAACCCGCAGAATGGGAGAAAATATTTGCAAACAATGCAAACAACAAGGTATTAGTCTCCAAAATTTACAAACAGCTCATGCGGCTCAATATCAAAACAAACAAACAAACAAACAACCAATCAAAAAATGGCCAGAAGACCTAAATAGACAGTTCTCCAAAGAAGACATACAGATGGCCAAGAGGAACATGAAAAGATGCTCAACATCACTAATCATCAGGGAAATGCAAATCAAAACTACAACGAGGTATCACCTCACACCAGTCAGAATGGCCATCATCAAAAAATCTACAAATAATAAATGCTGGAGAGGGTGTGGAGAAAAGGGAACTCTCCTACACTGCTGGTGGAAATGTAAATTGGTACAGTCACTATGGGGAACAGTATGGAGGTTCCTTAAAACACTAAAAATAGAGCTATCATATAATCCAGCAATCCCACTACTGGGCACATATCTGGAGAAAAACATGGTTTGAAAGGATACATGCACCCCAATGTTCACTGCTGCGCTGTTTACAGTAGCCAAGACGTGGAAGCAACCTAAATGCCCACTGACAGATGAATGGATAAAGAAGATGTAGTACATATATACAATGGAATGTTACTCAGCCATTAAAAAGAATGAAATAATGCCATTTGCAGCTACATGGATGGACCTGGAGATTATCATACTAAGTGAAGTAAGACAGAGAACGACAAATATCATATGATATCGCTTATATGCGGAATCTTAAAAAAAAATACAAATGAACTTATTTACAAAACAGAAACAGACTTACAGACTTAGAGAACAAACTTATGGTTACTAGGGGGAAAGGGGGAAGCGATAAATTAGGAGATTGGGATTGACATATACACACTACTATATGTAAAATACATAACTAACAAGGACCTACTGAATAGCACAGGGAACTCTACTCAGTACTCTATAATAACCTAAATGGGAAAAGAATTTGAAAAAGAATAGATACATGTACATGTATAACTGAATCTCTTTGTTGAACACCTGAAACGAACACAGCATTGTTAATCAACTATGCTCCAATATAAAATAAAAATTTTAAAAAAAGAAAAATTCCAAGATGACTGACACATATAAACTTTTAAAAAGTTGCTCAACTACTACAAACAATAAAGCATATGTGTGGGAAGCCTCTCTAAGATGATCTCCAGTGATCCCTGCCTGCTGGTATTCAGGTTCTTGTGTAATCACTTCCTCTTGGGTATTAGCTAGACCCGGCAACATGCCACTGATAGGCAGATATGGCAAAAATAATGGGATGTCAATTCCAAGACGGGGTTACAAAAGATTATGATTTCGGCCTTGCACCCTACCGGGCTCTTCTAGCTTGCTCACTTTCATGAAGCCAACTTTCATGTTGTGAGTTGCCCTACTGAGAGGCCCACATGACAAAGAACTGAGAGCAGCCTCCAGCCAATGCCAGCAAGGAACTGAAGCCCTTAGTCCAACAACCCACAAGGAACTGAACCCCACCAACATCATGGCAGTAACTTGGAGGTAGCTCCTCCCCAATCAAGCCTTGAGATGACTGCAGCCTCTGCCAGCACCTTGATGGCAGCTGCATGAGAAACCCAGAGCCAGATGACCCAGTTAAACTGCATCCACATTGTTGACCCACAGAAACTGTGAGACAATAAATGTTGTGGTTTTAAACCACCAAATTTTTGAGATAATTTGTTACACAGCAAAAAATAACATACAGTATTCAACAAAAATAACACCTTCATGACTTCATCTTTGAATAAATATAGTACTGATTTTAGAATGGAAAGATCCTTGTTTCCATCCCATTCTTATTACCCAATTCCAGAACTTCGGTATCTCTCACGTGGACTTGTCTCCTTGCTTCAAGTTTTGTCCCTCTGAATCCATGTGTTACGGGTTTATGTCCCTCAAACATTCCTATGTTGATGTCCTAATCCTCAGAATGTGACCTTATTTGGAAATAAGTTCATTGCAGATGTAATCAATTAAGATGACGTCATACCGGAATAAGTGGGCCCCTAATCAAATGTGACTGGTGTTCCTATATAAAGGGGAAATTTGGGCACAGACACGTACACATAGAGAATGACATCTGAGACCAGAGTTAAGCTGCCACATGCCAAGGAACTACCAGAAGCTAAGAAAAAGGCTTAAAACAGATCCTTCCCTAGCACCTTCAGAGGGTACCAACACCTTGAACTCAGGCTTCTAGCCTCCAGAACTGTGAGATAATAAATTTCTGTTGCTTAAGATATTCAGTTTGTAGTATTTTGTTACAGCAACCCTAGCAAACGAATACATCATCTTCTACACAGCTTGCCAAAAGATATTTATGTGAAATACAAATCTCACCATGTCATTGCATCTATTCATTCATTTATTCAATAAATATTTACTCAGTACCTCCTACATGCCAGGCTCTAAGTTAGTTACTAGACATTCAGTAGTAAACAAGAAATACAGCTGCAACACACACTAGCACACAGGGTGTCCTGGTTTTTGAGAAAAGTGGGGCATCTCCAGGTAGAATATTGAAAAATGGTACTCTCTCCTAAAGAATGAATTAACTTAAATATGCTCCTCTTAGAGGAACAACTAGACAAAATACAACATGGGGACGACATTGGTTTTATCTGGGCAGAAGGATTACACTTGGTAAGGGTGTGCCTACTGGATTTTGGCCTGCATTTCCACCCTCTTGGCTGTATGCTTTTGTGAGGAGACAACTTGTACAGTCATTAAAGTCAGACTTGAGTAAAGAACTCTACTTCTCAACCCTCACAGATCTTTCAAATCTTAGTTTCCTTCATGGCTCTCCATCCGTTCTTTATTGGGGATATACAAGAACCCAGAAGCTCATGCTCAAACATCCCAGACAGGGGTTTGCTGGAGCCAGCTCCTACAATATTGATAGGTCTCAAAGTCCACTGAAGGACCCATAATAGAGAGAAGAATGATAGAATCTTCTAGAGGTATCCAGAAACAGACCACCTCAAGCATGAAATTTCTGTTCTGCATGGCATTTTCTTTGAAAAATATATGCAAATTTTGCATACTACTCTGTGATATATACATTCTTATTTTAATAGAAAAATAATGGGTTTTCCTCTCCAACATCTGAGTCAAATTGATGTTATATCAAGATGTGTTATGCTAATTCTATCGCTTCAACTGAGGAACACTTGACACTATTTGAGAAGCACAGAAAGCAGACTAGAAGGCATCCTGTGATCTGGCCTCAATTGTCTTTCAATGTGAGGCATCAGGGCTTCTACACTGGCCCCAGGCTTTGGAGGACCTTGCTCTTCCTCTTCTCCAGCTGAGTCTCTCCCCAAGGGATGAAGAATCCTTGGAGCCCAGGGGGGTGTGACAAGGTGGAGCCCACACATTGCCCCACCCCATAGACAATAGACAATGCTCCAGATACCCAAGGATCCAGAATTCCATGTCCAAACAGCACACACAGTGGTGTTCTGGAACTGGCTCCTAATGGTTCACAAAAGTCCACTGTTAAATTTGCAGAAATTTTGCAAGCTGGATGTTAAACATGGCCATTATTTAAAATAAATTACATAAACTTAAAAAGTTATATTGAAAACAAAGTAAATATTCATTATTTATATTTATTATTTAATAAACATTAAAAACTCCTCACTTTCTAATTATTTCACTATTATTTATGAACTTGAAGTTATTTATTCAAGTTCATTTATTCAAGTTACTATGTATGATAGTAATACATACATAGAAATACATACATAGAAGTACAATGGTAGGCTACTGTGCTTCTCTTAATCTGCATTCAGTGACATCATGTTATTAGCCTGAAATTGGCCATGGCAACAGTATTTACACCACAAAAATCAGCAAATGCTATACATCAGGACTTGACTTATTGTCTTCTCAATTCTTTAGGCATAAGAAACTGCTGAAGAAAATGTTAATAACGTAGATTAAACTTAGAAATGTGTTGTGTCTCTAGCTGTTACGCATAGGCATAAAAAATTACAGAAACATCTGTCTAGTATTCAAGAACTATTATATAATTTAGCAAAGAAGTCACCCATGTCATTGAGGAGAGAGTGAAGTTCCACTTCATTGTTTCAGTTTCATCTTACTCATTAACGTAAATAAAAATATCAACCACCATGCATGTAGGGACTATACTCAGAAATGTAGCTGTTACACATTTATATACCACTAGGCCCAGAAGCCATTTCCAAGGCCAACACTGGACTTTTCTTTGATCCTTCCTCCCAAGAGTGGACCATGCTACCTGGGGGGTGCACCTGTAGGGACAGACGTGCAGCCAGGGGTGTTTACTTGTAGGAAAAGTGCCCCTCATGATGGTTGACCAAGCCAGGAGTGGGAGGACACAAGGACTGCAGCTGGTCAGACCTCCACATGGGGACTTGGGCACAGCTTCCAATTCTACTCCGACCTAACTCTACATGCATTAGAGGCAGTCCAGACACCATACCACTCTCTCTGATTGGCTTGCCTTTTGGACGCCAACAGCATCAGACTGCCTGCAATTCTCCGCACCCCCAAACCACGTTGTCTTCACCAACAAGCCCTTGCTCGTGTTGCCCACCTGCATGGGAGGCCCCTTTATTTCCATCATCCTATCACCAGAACCTAACCCAAAGGCCTGAAACACAGTAGGACTTGAAAATTTGATTGGAATTAATGAATAAATGAATTTTATGGGCACCAGTGCTTGGTCCATTACTTATCAGTTATGTGGCATTAGTTAAGCTCTTCAGGCTTTAGTTTTCTCAGTAGTGAGGATAAATAAATCTCACCTTGTTGTAAAGATTAAATAAGATATTACATGTGATAAATATATCAATAACATTTATTAAGCACTTACTTGCTAGGCACTGGGCTTGTTGCTGCACATACACTATCTCATTTTAACTCTAGGAGATAGGTACTATTATTATACCCATTTTAGAAAGGCAGAAACTGAGGCTTAAGAAGTTTATGTTCACATAATAGGACTCAAATAATAGCTCTTTACGCCTACAAAAGCAATAATATATTTGGGTCAGTGTTTAACTTACAATAAATTCCAATAAAAAAATTATTAAAATATTAATAAAGAAGTAGCCCATATAATCTGCCTCCTATATATTTAGTAAATCTTGTACTGAAAAGGTAATATTAATGAGTTCAATGAAAACAAATTATAAGAAAAGTAATTAATATAGTCAAAGGAGATTAATATGATCCTATTATAAAGCTGGTTTAGACAGACAAGAATAAAAATCACAAGGTAAATTTTCAGTGAAAACAACACAATATAAATGATTTATTACAAGTTATAACTAGCTAGTGGTTCTCCAACCACTGGAGAACCACTGGCTGGAGAAGGAGAGAAGGGCTCTCTTCTTTTAGAATCAATGAGCAAGAAGATACTTTAGGAAGTTTAAACCTTTCTTTAGATCCTTTAAGTTTCCCTACATCATATCCTTAATTGTACTAGTCATACTACTTTTTTTTGCTTCAAAAAAACTTACAAGAAAGTATATTAATTAAAAGGAGTACCAATCATCAGACATGAATTACCTTTAACACTGACAACATAAACTCTTGGCACCATAAGCAGGAGGGTACATAAAATTAAATTTAAAGTAACAATAACAATATTGACAATTATACCTGGCCTAAGACAAGAAAACTTGGATTGCTGTTGATCATAGTCAGAATAATGTAAATCTTAATATTTAAATTTTCAAATCAATAGTTACATGGAGAAGTGACTTTCGTTGATTTCTTCTTTGAGTTACTCCTGTTGATATCCCCAATATATGTTATTTAAATAGCATAGTGATTAAGAGCATAGACTCTAGAGCCTGACTGCTTGGATTAGAATCCTGATTCTGACAGTTATTAACTATGTTATATAACCTCCTTGCTCCTCAGTTTGCTCATCTACAAAATGGAGACAGTAATAAAACCCACTTCATGGGATGTTAGTATTATATGTAAAGCACTTGCAATAGTGCCTGGCACATAATAAACGCTATATGGTGGCGATGATTACTAGCATTTTCATTGAAATTAAATAATATCTTATTATAGACTGTATATTTGTGTTCCCCTTAAAATTCATATGTTGAAATCCTAACCCCTGACATGATGATATTTGGAGTTGGAGCCTTTGGCGGGTAATTAGTTTAGATGAGGTCATGAGGGTGGAACCCCCATGATGGGATTAGTGCCTTTATAAGATAAGACTAGAGAGCTAGCTCTCTCTCTCTCTCTCTCTTTCTCTCTCTCTCTCTCTCTCCCTCTCCCTACCATGTGAGGATATAGGAAGAAGGCCCTCACCAGACACCAAATCTGCCAGTACCTTCATCTTGAACATCCAAGCCTTCAGAACTGTGAGAAATAAATGTTTGTTGTTTAAGCCACCCAGTCTATGGTATTCTATTATAGCAGCCCAGAATGACTAAGACATATCTCAAAGCCTAGTTGCTACATGGCTGAGTTCAAAAAAATGAAAAAAAAAATCTCTATCTGTGAATCACATCTGTGGAACTATATTACATGCCACTATAATGAAGAAAGAAAATCAATGAATGTGTTCTACTTCCTCTATGTCCAACTCCATCTTCTTCTAATATTAAGAAATACAATAGAACTAACTCTTCCTCAGAGAATTAGTTAAATCTACTTATAAAATACATAAATTATGCTCCAATGGTGTTATCTTTATTCATTAATTGCCTACTTCACTAGTTAATGAAAATTTAAAAGATTGCTTCTTCCAATTCCACATCTTAATCACTTACATGAACCATATTCTCTTCATTTTTGCTTTCTTTAGAAGCTAGAGTGCTCTCAAAGATATTATTTTGGGAGAAATACACTTTTTCAGTAGATACAGGGAACTTTCTCCTCTTGAAAACCTATTCTGTTCTCTGAGAGTTGAAAACACAGAAAATTAGCTTGACATACACATCTAAAAAGAAATGATTAGTTGAGAACTAAAACAAGTAGAATTTAGCTCTGGTAGAATTAACTTGTTTCACTTATACCATACTTTTCAAGTATTTTCCAATCTAAGAAAAAGGTTATATCCCCAGTTTTCTTTAAATTATTATATAATGATGCAAATAAGTGAATAGAATCAAAATATAACAATAAAACATGCTAAAAATTTAGGAAGACAAATATCAAATATTGGCAATTCTTTCTCTAAATGAGCTCCAATTTTATTTCAAATAGCTCTAGATCCACAGAAATTTGGGAGTTTTTAAGGTCTTTTCTTATTTAAATCTTGAACACTGATTTTGAATTGTTTCAATACTTTCTACCACTTATCTATTTCCTGTTGTTTTGTAGCTTACCACTTCCACAGACTAGTTCTTCCAAAACATTTTTCAAATATTTTCTCCTTCTGAACATATACCCATGACTTACCAGCTCAGGATTTTCAAGAAGTACAATATTTTGTTTGTTTTTAGGAGATTCTTTTAGAACTGCCTTTGTAAACTTCAGATTCATCTTTTACTAATGGATATTATTTGTCCATAGTTTTTTAATCCTGTTGACTCTACCTTCCAAATAGCTTTTTAATACTGCCTCTTGGCTCCATCCTTATTGGTATCTCTAAATCCAGCCCCTCACCACTTCTCATCTAGATCAATGCACTAATTTTAGAACTCTCTCTGATTCCAATCTTAACTTCTTCCTATTCAGCTAATTCTGAAGGTTTTAAAACACTTTTCCAAGATGAAAATATTTAATATGATCATTTTCTCCAATGTCAGGCCAATTTCTTTTTTACCCGATGCCATAGTTTACCTTAGTGTTCACTCTTGGTGTTGTATATACTATGGATTTTGACAAATGTATAATGACTTATATCCATCATTATAATACCATACAGAACATTTCTACTTCCTTAAAAATCCTCTGTGCTCTGCCTGTTCATTTCTCCTCACTGCCCGCTGCCAGCCCTTAGCAACCACTGATCTTTTTATTGTCTCCATGGGTTTTTTTTTTTTTTTCCAGACTATCATATAGTTGGAATCATACAGCATGTAGCCTTTTCAGATTGGCTTCTTTCACTTAGTAATATGCATTTAAGATTCCTCCATGTCTTTTCATGGCTAGATAGCTCATTTCTTTTTAGTGCTGAATAATATCCCATTGTCTGGAGATACTACAATTTATTTATCTATTCACCTACTGAAGGACATCTTAGTTGCTTCCAGGTTTTGGCCATTATGAATAAGCGTAAGGCTAACTTTAATAGAGAAAAAGTTTAAAGGCTTTTCCCTCTTTAAAGAAAAACTGTGTTGATTGTTCAATCCTGGCATTCTTAGAGAAAAAAAACTGTGCATTACTATTCTTCTGTTAGTATGTCTTTCTAAAGAGATGCTGTAGGTTCACAAAATTCATTTAGAATACATCTTCCTCATAGGACATGAGTTATATCACCATAAGCAGCAGCAGCTGCATCTTCATCATCATCTGCTACTTAATATATTTATGGTACATCATTGTTTGCCAAAGGCTTTACATACATCAACCACTCAGTTCTCCTTAGAGACTTGTGAAGCAGAAGAAATTTATCCTCAGTATAAACAGGTGACTTGGGCAAAGTCATATAACTAGTACATGGTAGATCCAAAGCTAGAACCTACACTCTCCAACTCGCTTGACCCACTACTTCTTCTGTCACCTTCACACACTGATACTCAAATATTTTCTTTCCTCTGCTTTCAATAATTCCAAATTCTGAAGTTCAGTGTAGCTATTAAGCATCTATTTCTTCACTGTCCTTGAATTATTTGAAATTTACCAGGTAAGTGCCACAAGTAGGAAATACCCGATTGAAGAAGTCACAATCTATCTACAAAATCAATCAGGAATTTTTGCATAACTGCCAAAAAGAAAAGCAATCTTCACTACCATCCTTCATTAGAAAACAACAGGATTTTTGCCTGAGGCAAGATGGTAGAATACAGCCCCAAACTGTCAACAAAAAGCTTCAGAGGAAAGAGCTGGCATCCATCGTATAAATAAGTATAGCGAAGAAAAAGAAAATGCATTCCTTTCCAACACTCTGTGTGAAAACAGAAGTAGGCACAGTGACACGTATTCAAAAAGTCATCTGAAACATATTTTTAAGTTCCAATTAGCAGAAAATTCCTGCAAATCCGAAATTTCTACAAGTTATTTTTTTCTGGGATCTGTTTGAGGATTTATTTGCTTTCGTTGATATGTTTTCACAGATCTCAAGTTCCTCCCTAAAAAAGTTGTTAGTATCATGCTTAGCCATAGCCAAGTGCATGCAGCAGGAAAACGGCGTATTTATCCACCTTACTACATTTAAACGTTTGCACTGGGCTGACAATAAAAACATAATAATAATTTCAATGTAACTTTCAGTTATGCATATTAGGAACATCATGTAAAACCAGGCAGGCAGCAGTGAACCTAAACCAGCCAAAGACCATAAGCAGGAACTCTTCTAAGTCCAGCTGTTTAGGAATAATGCACATAAATCACAGAGCAAGCAAAGGGGAATAGAATGCATTTCAGGCTTGGCTTGGAGGAAAAGACATATGAGACACACTCAGGAAAACTAAATTTATACAGTCTAGAGAATGAGCTTCAAGGAGGGAACCTGATCATAATCTATAAATACCACCAAGGTAACACCATTAATAATTAAGAAGAAGAACTATTCGTTGTCTCTGAAGGAGGTCTGAAAATGAAGCTTTAGATTTACATCTCCCTTCCTTTCTTCGTGGCATCAAAACATGTTTGTAGTGAGAGCCCTTTGCTCTTGCCTGGGATGTACTGGGACAGAGCACTAGACAGGTGGGTGCCTGTAGCTAGTCTGCCCTGCCTGAGAAGCGCGACTAACTCTCTCTCTCTCCAGCCAGGCAGCTCAGACCTGCCCGAAAAGAGCAACTGCAGGAGCAGGATAGAACCTCTCTCAGCACATGCCTCTGCCACTCCAAAGTGAGTACTCCACACTCTTCTAAAACTCAGAGAACTGGGCTACATGTATTTTAAATATTTATTGTTGCATCTGTTTGCTCGCATGCATGTTTACCATGTGCTAGGACAGTACTTCTCAACCCAAGTGCATACAAATCACTCGGGGGTTTCCTTAAATGCAGATTCTCATTTAGTAGGTCCAGGATGAGATTCTGCATTTCTAACATGCTTACAGGTAATGCTGATGCTGCTTTGAGTAGCAAGGGGTTAAGATCTCAGAGTGCCTTGGTGTAGACAGATGCAGCAATAACTAATATACAGTATGGTAACATGCAATAGGCACCTAACCCAGCCTGAGAGACACAGAACAAACAAGCTTCCTGAAGAGGGCAATCCTTGAGCTGAGTCTAGAAGATATTAGTGAGATTAAATATCAGGAAAGAGCACCCTGGAAATTCTCATGATCTTCATTCATAGATAATTAACACAGATAGTTTGAGGATCAGGAGAGATTCTATTAGCTGTTAATTCTCTTGGGTTGGCCTATAAGATTTTACAGTGTTTTAACCTAAGACAGTGTGGAGTAGAAATAGCATAGGTTTTTGAGTCAAATAACCCCTCTGAATTTCAGTTTCCCTATGTAAAAGAAGTATAATAAAACCTGCCTCCAGGGTTTTAGAGGAGATAACAAATATAAGTTCTTAACAAATGTTAAAACTCTTTTCCCCTTTTACTGACACCTAAAATAAACTGCATTTCCAGAGTCACTATAAATGCTTTTTCCCCACATTCTACGTAACTGTTTCCATTCCTGACTACACTAAATGTGCTTATGTCTAAGGAAAATCACATTGAATTTACAAATTTTGCTCCTTTTTTTAATGTGTTAAGTGTATTATCCCACTTGCTCACTCAGCATTTTAAAAATAATTTCTCATGAATCTATTCTTTAACAGAAATAAAGATATGGCAATCGTACACCCTGGGTTTTTCAAGGCAGCTCTGATTTCAAATAGTCTGCCCACTCATCAAACAATCGTCTCCAATTTTTGGCTTCAAAATATGGTCACCAGAGATATAAAACAGAATATTCTGAATGTATTAAATTTTTTTAATTCAATAAGCTCAATTTGATAAATGTCTATTTTTACATGCCTACATGTGAGACTCTCTGGGGCAAGCCCACATGGTTATGACACTGTCCCTGCCCTCCAGTTGTTCACACTCTAGCGTGTGATTGTGTATGTGCAGGGCAGTGGCTAGCAGGAGGTGGGAGAAGGTCTATATGATATATGCACACCCAAGTACATGCACCCAAGGCTGGTGTTTACTGCCAAGTCACTTGCTTGTTTTAATGTCTATCTTCTTTACCTCTCTGGCCCATAAAAGAAAAGACTGAAATAATAGATGCTTAAATGCCAAAGTAATTTCTAATATCATATATGTGTGCCCCGTGGTTCCTTTGAACTTAATGTCTGCAGCTCAAAGGCTAAGCTTTCCTAAAATAGCTACAAAATGGCATGTAAGGACTGTACAGTACTAATAGGGTCTACTCCCTGAAATCTCTTGACAAGACATGGAATTTGCCCCCAAGAGAACATAAAGAAAATGCTCTGTGATTGGCAAGCTCCTAAGGAATGTGTGATCACCATGAACTAGAATTCAGGTGGGAGTGGATTTGGAAAATACACTGTTCTTGCTCCTGTTCTATCTTGAAGAATACGATCGAACCCTATAGCTACTATTTAAATCATTTTTACTGAAGAAATTTTCTGGCAAGAAAGGAAAAATCTACAAATGAGCAAAGTATCGACTATGGCAATTATGATGATGAATGATTTGCTGAACAATATATTACATAGAGACTTTTGCTCCCTGTGAGCACTGTAATGCCATTATTTTACACCGTGCCCCTTGAAATACAATTCTAGCAGCGGAAGCCACTGCTGCTTTTCTCTTTACACTTTAAAAGAATTAAAAGAAGAGAGAGTAATTAGGAAAGCCATTCAGAGGACTCTCAATAAACCTAAAATTATACCCATTCCACTAACTATAGAAAATCAAAGGTTGATTTTAACCCCCAAATAGCTGGACCATAAAACATCACTTCTTTCCATGCACTGTCGCTTAAATTTGAATTTTACAGTGCAATAATGTGTTTTTTTAAAAAAAAAACACCTATGTTTCTTGAGCAACATAATTTCCAATAGGAAGTCTATCCACCCCAGGAAAAAAGTACGCAGATGACCAAGATCCAAAGTAACAGCTCATCTCAATTCCAAACCCAAATCACTAACTCAGTCTGGTGTGTTGATATTTTTGTCCCCATTTCCATCTTCAGAAGTGTATTTCCATCTTCAGGCTACATAGGCAAGAGGCTCAAACAAGATTTACTAATGGCACAGGCATGCATTACTGACCTAATACACACCTAATCATCGAGGTTTGTGAACTTCCACCTACTGGGTCCCTTCAGCCCATGTTTATCCATTTTTAATGCATAGAAAAAGAACTCTTCAGTAGTGCAGAGCTATTATTTTAATCCCATTACTGTCACAAATTCTTCACAATATCTCCCCAAACCACCTTCTTTTCTAAAACTAGACCTCAATTATCTTCACCTGGATTATCACTCTCTCCAATTTCAAATTCCTAATTTTTAACATTTCCATATTCAGGCAACCTTCAAATCTGCTAAAAGCAGCTTCCTTTACAGTTTGTATTCTGGCTTTAGATCTCATAGTAAGACATGAATACATATTGGTAAACACTCAGAAACAACCTATATTTTCTGATTTAATTTTTATTAGTTTCTCCACCATTTGAACAATCCATCAGTCCTCACTGGGCATCATCATAGTGCTTGGCCCTGAGTCAGGAGCTGAAGAAGAGATAAACAGGTAACGAGCGCCCTCCCCATTACTAGAGACATTTAATCAAGCACCTAACAACCATTAGTCAGGGATTTAATGTCCTTTGCCTTTTCATATGTTCTTATTTACTTTGATCATTCCAGGAAATGTATTCGTCTTCTCCTAAATCAGACTACCCTTCACAGACAGTAATTTCAGTGAATGAGAAGAACAGGGCAAAGTGTTAAAAGCTGAACTGCCTAGTGCTTCTCAAACGTTAACGTCCACATAAATTGCCTGGGAGTCTTGTTTAAATGTAGATTCTGACTCAGTACATCTAGGCTGGGCCTGAGACTATGCATATCTAACAAGCTCCCAGATGATGCCTGATGCCACTGCTGCTAGAGCATTGAGTAGCAAGGGGCTCCACTGGAAGGTCTCTGAGTGCAGTGTCTTGTCTGTCTTTCAGCCTCACTCTAGACCAGTGCCTAGCCTGCTACCTAGCATGTAGTAAATGCTCAGCAGCTATCGTTGCAATAAATAATTAGTTGCGGAAGAGACATAATTAAAGAAGAAGAAAAGAGTACAGGAAAGGAGTTCGTTCATCTCAACTCAATTTTTCTCTTGTATACAGTTCGTCAAATCATTGTTAAATGCAACTTCACATCCTGGCCATCAAACTGATCCATATTTGACTCATCGCCCCTATCCCTCTGCTTCTTCCTGCACACCTTCCCCTCAGACTGGGCCATTTTCCCCACTGCAGGTACATAAATGCATGCCCATCTGATAGAGTTCCCCATAACCTGTTCCCCTTTATGGTCGCATGAACCTAGGGCCACCAACCTCTTCAGCTCAAGGCCCACCTCTTCCATGAAGCTCTGCCCAGCTTCCTCAGCCACCTTCCGGCAAGTCTGCACCTCACAGTTCATTTTGGACATTGGAAGTAAAGCAAAATGACGCATGAGCACCTCCACAGCAGACATAATGCGTCATTCTGAGGACAAAGTGACGAAATGTCCTTATATCAGAGTAAAATTCACTGAGAGAGCTGTCTTATATTTGCACAGTCCCTGCTAAGTAAATAAAGAATATTAATCGTCTTCAGAGGCTTTTTCCATTCTTTACCTGGGACACAGGAACAAGTGAAAAATTTGAGTCAAGCTATATGTAAAGACAAGACATCCGGACGTGCTGTGGTATGATGGTCAGAGCATGTAAATCCTGGCGCCATCACTGTTATATCTATGGCTTTGGCCAAGTCTTCTGGCTTGTGGGAGCCCAAAGCTCCACATTTAAAGGGGAGAAATGATACCCAATAATATGTTTGTAAAGATGAAATGAGATAATAGATGTGAACTGTTTAGCCAAGTGCCTGGCACACCGTAGGTGCCCAAAGTTTGCTACTGTGGCCATTTCCACAGAGGGTTTTATATAGGCTCTCATTCTCAAAACGTGGTTCACAGAGGCAGCAGCAAAATCATCCAGGAGCTTGTTAGAAATGCAAATTCTCAGGCCCCACCCCTGACTTCCTGAACTAGAAACTCTGGAAGTGGTGCCCAGGAATCTGTGTTTTAACAAGCCCTCCTGATGAATCAGATGCTCACTAAGTTTGAGAAGCACTGTTCTAAAGATTAAAGGAACTGTAGGTGTAAACCACCTAAGCTTAGTGTTAGGCACAAGAGGAGATACTAAATGGTTCCTATCATTTTTAATAGGGTATGATTTTTGCTCGAAAAGTGCTTTTATTCTACCTCCTAACACTAACATGTCTTGCGCCAGTGTGTTGAACTACCTAGCCATTTCAGTAACAGTTCTGCCTAATTGCCAAGTGTTGAGAGTGCCCCAAACTGCTGCTCACAAACTATTTAATTGCTTATCCAATTGCCTACCTAGAAACCCCCGTGGGTCTAATTACCAGTGGCTGACCCCTGGCTGGCGGAGCAGGACCGGGAGCTCTCCCATCGCCTGGGAGAACAGCACTGGAGGCTGAGCGCTGAGCTGCGCCCCCCAGCTCTGAGCTACTCCCAGGACCAACTACATGCGGGATTCTGAACTGCTTTGCCTTTTTTAAGCTTTGATGTTGGTTTCCTATTTTTCTTTGCTTTTATTTTTTGAGAACTGGGGGGGGGCAGGGGTGGGGGAGAGTTGCTTTTGTTTCCTTAACTGCAGAACAGTCAAACTTTTCCATAAAAACTGTGTATTGCTCAAGGCCAGACAGTTAGGCAGCTGGGGCATTTTGGGCACTGCCTGTTACCGATTTTATTTCCTTTTCACTGCACTTACAAGCAAGTCATTTATCTTTAAGTTAGCGAGCAAGAAATGGGAAAGAAAAGAAATATGTTTTATTTAAAGCAGTGCTTGGGGCTAGTCTTGATGAGGGAAATGGGCACTGCCTACTCTGAGTTCATTTTTATTACACTGCACTGACAGCTAAACCATTTCTCTTTGTTGGAATCCCACTTTCATCTCTCTGCTTTCCTTATGTGTCTCTTGCTTCCCCCACTCCCACCCCTCCTGTGGTACCAGTGTTCTTGAATTCTGAAGATGAAAAACTGGTAGAATCCAAGACAAATGATTCCTTTGGGTAACAAGCCCCAAGATTACCCGTTTCCTCTCTGAGGGAGCTAGCATGGGATAAGTAAGCCATCATTTCATGGTATAAACCAGAGAAGAGCCTTTTTGTCCATCCAAATAGTCTAAACAATAATCAAAGAAAATATTCTACTCCCACCATGTATTCTTCTTTAAAATGGAGATACATGATTCTGCCATCTATCAATGCAACCTGTACTGTAATAGTGAAACAAAATTGAAATAAGCCAGAAATTTCCTCAAAAACCAAAGATATCAATGTTCTTTAAGAAGTTCCACTTGCTTGCTTTTAAAATATGGGACAGCATCCACTTCAAAAACTTGATAGAAAAAGGTATCGCATTACCAATAGGAAGGGGAAAAAAAATGGGTTCAACCATTTACTATCACTATAGTAATTCTCTGATTTCCCATGATTTGCACTAGATATACCTAATTCATGTCTCCAAATAAAATCAGATTTTCCTGTAGCCTAAATCTTGTTTTAAAATTGTTGAGTTTGTTGTCAACTATATAAACATTTAAGGATTGGTTTATCTGAAGTGGATGAACTCCACCAACACTTTATTTAATATCAAAAATAAGAATATACCTTTAATGCTCCGATAATGCCCTCTGCTTGGTTTATCACATTAGACAGTGTATGATAAACACTGGTTTTCTTATCTGTCTCCTAATCAGGTGACTGTGAGCTGGGAAGCATGCACTATAACGTGAGTCTAGCAAAAGTTAAGAATATGGCAAACTCTCCATAAGTATGTTTGTAATGAAGTGAATGAATAAGAAGTCCATAAAACTTTGAAACTATTTCTTGTATATTTATACAGACCTATTTTCAATGACATCAGACAAATGAGACCAGATAAAAATGGGGATGCCAGAAGGATAAGTCATTATACAGAAGCTTATGTGATTTAGCTGCTAAAATAAACTAGATATTATAGGATAAGCTAAAACAAATAATAAATTATTTACTCAACTAGGATTATGTCAATTAGGAAAATCCTTTGAAATTATGCCACCAGAAAACTAACAGTATGACAGGGCAAAGAAAGTTAGCAACAAAGAAACTTTTCCTCACTGTAAAATTATTTCACTCCATATAAAGTTAAATCTTTTCATTTTAAACCATTTCAGCAAAATTTTTTCTGGCTCAGTTGGTTTATGATGCAAGTATACTATAGTTTCTCTCTAAAATATAGTATGGTGGAAATGTACTAAAATCTCAGAAGTATCTAGAATAAAGATGATCTGCATGCTGCCCCCCAAGGCCCCCCAAATCTTAAAAACACAAATCGGTTTCCTATTTTATCTTCCTAAAACCATGATGAGTTAAATCATCGATAATCCAAAGGTGAACGTAAGAATATCTCTATCTTTAGACTTATGAACAAGCTTTTAAAAAGAAAATCAGTAGACAATGTGAACACTGTTTATGAAAAGAATGTCGATCAAACTTAAATTTGAACCATTAAATTGTAGTAAGATGACCTACCACAAAAAATAAATTCCAAATTACGCAATTACTTATAATGTGTCCGTAACACTCAGCTTCTGTCTTAACTGTCCCTGAACACCTCACCCACCGTATCAATGCCTATCAACGTAGAGATCTAATTTTAGTATGTGTCAGTACACAGCAAAACGGAAGTACACCAAGCTAGCATCAAACTCAGAATGTACTTTTGGGGACTCAGATTTAAATATTTTGACTTTGGTTGATATAGTTCATAACCTGACATTGTTTAAACCTGGTAAGCCAGGTTTTTCTCTCTGATACCCCTGGGCCATTTACAATGTTTGTCAGTATGCAAAAACCAGAGTGACTGGTGTTGATTAGGTAAAAGCCAAGCAAGGACAATTACTGAAACTGGGCTGACTGCCCTGTACACACTCCTAGTGAGAAAACTGAGGAGCAAATGTGTAAGTGAGAGACCAATGACAAAACGAAGTCTTAGCAGAACAAATTCCCACAGCAATCTTTTGAAAGTCAAAGCTAGTTAGTTCTTTTATATTTCCAGTCTGATATGTAATCAAATAGCTTAGGTGTTAATTTTATGCTACACCTTTTTTTCTCTTTTAAAATTAATCCCGTAAAAGAGAACAACTGCGAAGAGGTAGTTTCATCTGGGATTTAAGGAGCTTCAAATGAAAAAAAAAAAAAATTGTTCAAGTCTGCAAGCAGAAAAATAAATAAATAAATCACCCCTAAAATGATATAGAACATCTCTTCATTGTGGTCTCAGAGCAGTTTCCTCTATTGACAATGTCACTGTGAATACTATGTTGAATTATGAAAAGAAATCTCTATCGTCAGTCTGGTGATTCAATGTTTTCTACTAAATGATCCATTAAATCGTAATGATGTCCCAAATATGAATAGTTTTAGACCATTATGGACCTAACCTAAGTATTTTAACCAGGAAGAAGACTTAATGATGTGAGAAAGAACATTCATTCATTTATTCATTCATTCATTGGCTCATTTTCTCACCCACTACTTATTAATTTGGGAAATCTACACCAGACTCCTACAACTGCCCAGCCCTCAGGTCTCACCCCTATGCCCCATTTTCTCTGTAGAAGTCCTAATATGAATTAAGGTGTTATAAGGAAGGGACCCCCCACTCAGATTTCATTCTCACTAATTAGAGTTCCTGTTCCATGTCTCCATCCTCTGCGCCCTTCCTTCTCACTGGACAGGTCAGCTCAAGCCATTTTCTGAAATAACCTTCAGTTTGTACAAAAAAAACATGAGTAAGATAAAAGTCCTCACAAAGAGTATCCCCCAAAATCTAAATCTGTTAATAGAACTTATTTTTTTCTCTAGTCTATAAATGTATGCTTAAAGGAATAAAACTTAGAATCATAAAATCAAAGAACTTTAGAGCTTCTCAGGATAGACACAAAGCTAGAGATATGTAATAATCTAAGCCGGAGTTTCCAGATAAGGGTCGCAAGGTTGCTACCGCTCTTTCTCAGTGTATTCACCATTTAGTCAAAGTGAGAAAAGTCAGAGCAATGTGCCAAGTTATCACAAAGCTTCATTTGTTCAATGTGAAAAATTGTCTGTCATTCTGAAAGTGCAGTTCCTACTTTTTTGGTGTTAAAATACACTCTTTAATGAGATGAAGGCAGTAAGGATGTTGGTTTGCTGGGGGAAGAGGTCCTTGTGTTTACTCGTAAGGTTAAAAGTTAGGAAACTTGTGTTGGTCCAGGATATTGGTTTCTTCATTTTTCTGTTATGAATCCCCTAAGCTTAAATTTTATTTAATCCAAACATTATTATTTTATAGATGAAGGCTGGTGAGATAAAGAAACCAGAACACAGTAACATAAAGTGCCAGGAGGGGACATAGTATTAGTGTCTTGACAAGTCAGTGCCTTCTGCTTTTGAACTGTATAGGTGTTCTTTAAAAATAATAATAACAAAAGAAAGAATATCTTCCCCATAACATGGAACGGTTGGTGGTTAAGAAGAAAGCAGAAACCTCTCCAAAGGTTCTAGTTGCTCTGTCTCTGTGTTCTAATTGTTAACAATGTCAACTACTTAGAGAACTGGATTGAGAATTGTTTTGAGTGGTCTACAAGAATAAGACTCACCCCCATGCCCACAAACAAATTGGCAAGTTACTTCATCGAATACACTACATCAAATGCTTGGTTTACAGTCCCATAAACCAAGAATCAAATTTTGTGTAGAAGCAAAGTGAATTGCACAACAGGTAGTTATCCAGTTAATTGAACCAAAAAGCCCCAAACCTACTATTAAAAAAAGAACTGGCTAGCTGTATTGTCAATTTCACTAAATAATTCCTCATTTTAAAGTAATTAAACTCTGGAGGAGCTACAAGATGGTGGAAGAGTAAGACGCAGTGATCACCTTCCTCCCCACAAATACATCAGAAATACATCTACATGTGGAACAACTCCTACAGCACACCTACTGAATGCTGGCAGAAGACCTCAGACTTCCCAAAAGGCAAGAAACTCCCCGCGTACCTGGGTAGGGTAAAAGAAAAAGAAAATACAGAGACAAAAGAATAGGGACGGACCCACACCAGTGGGAGGCAGCTGTGAAGGAGGAAAGGTTTCCACGCACTAGGAAGCCCCTTCGTGGGCAGAGACTGCAAGTGGCGGAGGGGGGAAGCTTCGGAGCCGCGGAGGACAGCGCAGCAATAGTGGTGCCGAGGGGAAAGCGGAGAGGTTCCCGCACAGAGGATCGGTACCGAGCAGCACTCACCAGCCCGAGAGGCTTGTCTGCTCACCCGGCGGAGCGGGCGGGGGCTGGGAGCTGAGGCTCAGGCTTCGGTCGGATCTCAGGGAGAGGACTGGGGCTGGCGGCGTGAACACAGCCTGAAGGGGTTAGTGCACCACGGGTAGCCGGGAGGGAGTCCGGGAAAAAGTCTGGAGCTGCGGAACAGGCAAGAGACTTTTCTTACCTCTATGTTTCCTGGTGCGCAGGAGAGGGGATTAAGAGCGCCACCTAAACGAGCTCCAGAGAAGGGCGCGAGCCGCGGCTGTCAGCGTGGACACCAGAAACGGGCATGAGATGCTAAGGCTGCTGCCGCCACCAAGAAGCCTGTGTGCAGCACAGGTCACTGTCCACACCGCCCCTCCCAGGAGCCTGTGCAGCCCGCCACTGCCAGGGTCCCGTGACCCAGGGACAACTTCCCCGGGAGAACACACGGCGCGCCTCAGGCTCCTGCAACATCATGGCGGCCTCTGCCGCCGCAGGCTCGCCCCGCCTCCTCCGTACCCCTCCCTCGCCCCGGCCTGAGTGAGCCAGAGCCCCCGAATCAGCTGATACTTTAACCCCGTTGTATCCAGGCGGGAACAGATGCCCTCAGGCAAACTACACGCAGAGGCGGGTCCAAATCCAAAGCTGAACCCCCAGAGCTCTGCGAACAAAGAAGAGAAAGGGAAATCTCTCCCAGCAGCCTCAGGAGCAGCGGATTAAATCTCCACAATCAACTTGATGTACCCTGCATCTGTGGAATACCTGAATAGACAACGAATCATCCCAAATTGAGGAGGTGGACTTTGGGAGCAAGATATATTATTTTTTCCCCTTTTCCTCTTTTTGTGAGTGTGTATGTGTATGCTTCTGTGTGTGATTTTCTCTGTATAGCTTTGTTTTTACCATTGCCCTAGGGTTCTGTCTGTCCGTTTTTTGGTTGTTTTCTTTTTTTTTTTTACTTAAAAAAATTTTTTTTCTTAATAGTTATTTTTTATTTTAATAACGTTATTTTATTTTACTTTATTTTATTGTATCTTCTTCTTTCTTTCTTTCTTTCTTTCTTTTCTCCCTTTTATTCTGAGCCGTGTGGAGGACAGGCTCTTGGTGCTCCAGCCAGGTGTCAGGGCTGTGCCTCTGAGGTGGGAGAGACAAGTTCAGGACACTGGTCCACAAGAGACATCCCAGCTCCATGTAATATCAAACAGCGAAAATCTCCCAGAGATCTCCAACTCAACGCCAAGACCCAGCTCCATTCAAAGACCAGCAAGCTACAGTGCTGGACACCCTATGCCAAACAACTAGCAAGACAGGAACGCAACCCCATCCATTAGCACAGAGGCTGCCTAAAACCATAATAAGGCCACAGACACCCCAAAACACATCACCAGACATGGACCTGCCCACCAGAAAGACAAGATCCAGCCTCATCCACCAGCACACGGGCACTGGTCCCCTCCACCAGGAAGCATACACAACCCACTGAACCAACCTTAGCCACTGGGGACAGACACCAAAAACAATGGGAACTACAAACCTGCAGCCTGTGAAAAGGAGAGACCAAACACAGTAAGTTAAGCAAAATGAGAAGACAGAGAAACAAACAGCAGATGAAGGAGCAAGGCAAAAACCCACCAGACCTAACAAATGAAGAGGAAATAGGAAATAGGCAGTCTACCTGAAAAAGAATTCAGAGTAATGATAGTAAAGATGATCCAAAATCTTGGAAATAGAATGGAGAAAATACAAGAAATGTTTAACAAAGACCTAGAGAACTAAACAGCAAACAAACAGAGATGAACAACACAATAAATGAAATTAAATATTCTCTAGAAGGGATCAATAGCAGAATAACTGAGGCAGAAGAACGGATAAGTGACCTGGAAGATTAAATAGTGGAAATAACTACTGCAGAGCACAATAAAGGAAAAAGAATGAAAAGAATTGAGGACAGTCTCAGAGACCTCTGGGACAACACTAAACACACCAACATTTGAATTATTAGGAGTCCCAGAAGGAGAGAAAAAGAAAGGAACTGAGAAAATATTTGAAGAGATTATAGTTGAAAACTTCCCTAATATGGGAAAGGAAGTAGTTAAGCAAGTCCAGGAAGCACAGAGAGTCCCATATAGGACAAATCCTAGGAGAAACATGCCAACACACGTACTAATCAAACTATAAAAAATTAAATACAAAGAACAAATATTAAAAGCAGCAAGGGAAAAACAACAAGTAACACAGAAGGGAATCCCCATAAGGTTAACAGCTGATCTTTCAGCAGAAACTCTGCAAGTCAGAAGGGAGTGGCAGGACATATTTAAAATGATGAAAGAGAAACACCTACAACCAAGATGACTCTACCCAGCAAGGATCTCATTCAGACTTGATGGAGAAGTTAAAAGCTTTACAGACAAGCAAAACCTAAAAGAATTCACCACCACCAAACCAGCTTTACAACAAATGCTAAAGGAACTTCTCTAGGCAGGAAACACAAGAGAAGGAAAAGACCTAAAATAATAAGCCCAAAACAATTAAGAAAATGGTAATAGGAACATAGGTATCGATAATTACCTTAAATGTAAATGGATTAAATGCTCCAACCAAAAGACATAGACTGGCTGAATGGACACAAAAACAAGACCCGTATATATGCTGTCTACAAGAGACCCACTTCAGACCTAGGGACATATACAGATTGAAAGTGAGGAGATGTAAAACGGTATTCCATGCAAATGGAAATCAAAAGACAGCTGAAGTAGCAATTCTCATATCAGACAAAATAGACCTTAAAACAAAGCCTATTACAAGAGACAAAGAAGGACACTACATAATGATCAAGGGATCAATCCAAGAAGAAGATATGACAATTGTAAATATTTATGCACCCAACATAGGAGCACCTCGATACATAGGGCAAATACTAACAGCAATAAAAAGGGAAATCGACAGTAACACAGTCATAGTAGGGGACTTTCACACCCCACTTTCACCAATGGACAGATCATCCAAAATGAAAATAAATAAGAAGACACAAGCTTTAAATGATACATTAAACAAGATGGACTTAATTGATATTTATAGGACATTCTATCCAAAAACAACAGAATACACATTCTTCTCAAGCGCTCATGGAACATTCTCCAGGATAGATCATATCTTGGGTCACAAATCAAGCCTTGGTAAATTTAAGAAAATTGAAATCATATAAGTATCTTTTCCGACCACAACGCTATGAGACTAGATATCAATTACAGGGAAAGATCTGTAAAAAATACAAACATATGGAGGCTAAACATCACACTACTTAATAACCAAGAGATCACTGAAGAAATCAAAGAGCAAGTCAAAAAATATCTAGAAACAAATGACAATGAAAACACAAGGACCCAAAACCTATGGGATGCAGCAAAAGCAGTTTTAAGAGGGAAGTTTATAGCTATACAGGCCTACATTAAGAAACAAGAAACATCTTTAATAACCAACCTAACCTTAAACCTAAAGCAATTAGAGAAAGAAAACAAAAAAGCCACAAAGTTAGCAAAAGGAAAGAAATCTTAAAGTTCACTTCAGAAATAAATGAAAAAGAAATGAAGAAAACGATAGCAAAGATCAATAAAACTAAAAGCTGGTTCTTTGAGAAGAAAAACAAAATTGATAAACCATTAGCCAGACTTATCAAGAAAAAAGGGAGAAGACTCAAATCAATAGAAATACAAATGAAAAAGCAGAAGTAACAACTGACACTGCAGAAATGCAAAGGATAATGACAGATTACTACAAGCAACTATATGCCAATAAAATGGACAACCTAGAAGAAATGGACAAATTCTTAGAAATGCACAACCTGCCAAGACTGAACCAGGAAGAAATAGAAAATATGAACAGACCAATCACAAACACTGAAATTGAAATTGTGATTAAAAATCTTCCAACAAACAAAAGCCCAGGACCAGATGGCTTCACAGGCGAATTCTACCAAACATTTAGAGAAGAGCTAACACCTATCTTTCTCAAACTCTTCCAAAATATAGCAGAGGGAGGAACACTCCGAAACTCATTCTACAAGGTCACCATCACTCTGATACCAAAACCAGACAAAGAAAGAACACTACAGGTCAATATCACTGATGAACATAGATGCAAAAATCCTCAACAAAATACTAGCAAACAGAATCCAACAGCACATTAAAAGGATCATACATTATGATCAAGTGGGGTTTATCCCAGGAATACAAGGATTCTTCAATATATGCAAATCAATCAACGTGCTACACTTTATTAACAAATTGAAGGAGAAAAACCATATGATCATCTCAGTAGATGCAGAGAAAGTTTTTGACAAAATTCAACACCCATTTATGATAAAAACTCTCCAGAAAGTAGGCATAGAGCGAACTTTCCTCAACATAATAAAGGCCATATATGACAACCCCACAGCCAACATCGTCCTCAAAGGTGAAAAACTGAACCCATTTCCATTAAGATCAGGAACAAGACAAGGTTGCGCACTCTCACCACTATGATTCAACATAGTTTTGGAAGTTTTAGCCACAGCAATCAGAGAAGAAAAAGAAATAAAAGGAATCCAAATCGGAAAAGAAGTAAAGCTGTCACTGTTTGCAGATGACATGATACTATACATAGAGAATCCTAAAGATGCTACCAGAAAACAACTGGAGCTAATCAATGAATTTGGTAAAGTAGCAGGATACAAAATTAATGCACAGAAATCTCTTGCATTCCTATACACTAATGATGAAAAATCTGAAAGTGAAATTAAGAAAACACTCCCATTTACCACTGGAACCAAAAAAAAAAAAATCTAGCAATAAACCTACCTAAGGAGACAAAAGACCTGTATGCAGAAAATTATAAGACACTGATAAAAGAAATTAAAGATGATACCAATAGATGGAGAGATATACCACATTCTTGGATTGGAAGAATCAACATTGTGAAAACAACTCTACGACCCAAAGCAATCTACATATTCAATGCAATCCGTATCAAACTACCACTGGCATTTTTCACAGAACTAGAACAAAAAATTTCACAATTTGTATGGAAACACAAAAGACCCCGAATAGCCAAAGCAATCTTGAGAAAGAAAAACGGAGCTGGAGGAATCAGGCTCCCTGACTTCAGACTATACTACAAAGCCACAGTAATCAAGACAGTATGGTACTGGCACAAAAACAGAACTATAGATCAATGGAACAGGGTAGAAACCCCATAGATAAACCCACGCACATATGGTCACCTTATCTTTGATAAAGGAGGCAAGAATATACAGTGGAGAAAAGACAGCCTCTTCAATAAGCGGTGCTGGGAAAACTGGACACCTACATATAAAAGAATGAAATTAGAACACTCCCTAACACCATACACAAAAATAAACTCAAAATGGGTTAAAGACCTAAATGTAAGGTCAGACACCATCAAACTCTTAGAGGAAAACATAGGCAGGACACTCTATGACATAAATCACAGCAAGATCCTTTTTAACCCACCTCCTAGAGAAATGGAAATAAAAACAAAAATAAACAAATGGGACCTAATGAAACTTCAAAGCTTTTGCACAGCAAAGGAAACCATAAACAAGACAAAAAGACAACCCTCAGAATGGTAGAAAATATTTGCAAATGAAGCAACTGACAAAGGATTAACCTCCAAAACATACAAGCAACTCATGCACCTCAATATCAAAAAAAATCCCAATCCAAAAATGGGCAGAAGACCTAAATAGACATTTCTCCAAAGAAGATATACAGATTGCCAACAAACACATGAAAGAATGCTCAACATCATTAATCATTAGAAAAATGCAAATCAAAACTACAATGAGATATCATCTCACACGAGTCAGAATGGCCATCATCAAAAAATCTAAACAATAAATGCTGGAGAGGGTGTGGAGATAAGGGAACCCTCTTACACTGTTGGTGGGAATGTAAATTGATACAGCCACTATGGAGAACAGTATGGAGGTTCCTTAAAAAACTCAAAATAGAACTACCATAGGATCCCTCAATCCCACTACTGGGCATACACCCTGAGAAAACCATAATTCAAAAAGAGTCATGTACCACAATGTTCACTGCAGCACTATTTACAATAGCCAGGACATGGAAGCAACCTAAGTCTCCATCAACAGATGAATGGATAAAGAAGATGTGGCACATATATACAATGGAATATTACTCAGCCATTAAAAGGAATGAAACATAGTTATTTGTAGTGAGGTGGATAGACCTAGAGACTGTCATACAGAGTGAAGTAAGTCAGAAAGAGAAAAACAAATACCGTATGCTAACACATATATATGGAATCTTTAAAAAAAAAAAAGAAAGAAAGAAAATGGTTAGAAGAACCTAGGGGCAAGACGGGAATAAAGATGCAGACCTACTAGAGAATGGACTTGGGGATATGAGGAGGCGGAGGAGTGGGCTGGGACAAAGTGAGAGAGTGGCATGGACATATATACACTACCAAACGTAAAATGGATTGCTGGTGGGAAGCAGCCGCCTAGCACAGGGAGATCAGCTGGGTGCTTTGTGACCACCTAGAGGGGTGGGATAGGGAGGGTAGGAGGGAGGGAGATGCAAGAGGGAAGAGATATGGGGACATATGTATATGTATAACTGATTTACTTTGTTATAAAGCAGAAACTAACACACCATTGTAAAGCAATTATACTCTAATAAAGATGTTTAAAAAAAATAAAATAAAATAGAGTAATTAAACTCATCTTTATAATGAAAAGGTTTCACTGTGGTGCTTCACACAGACAAGGACTTGGCTTCAAAATCATTGATTATAATCTTTGAAAGACTGAAAACAGCAGAGATTTACAGGTACGGGAAATGATAAAATATAGGTAAAAATGATAAAATATAGGTAAAAAGACAATACTGTATTTTTCCTAGCTTCTTGTTCCTAGGGAAAAAATCCCTTATTTTGTTGTTTTTGTTATTCGTTATATTTGCATAGCTTCTTTGCTCCTAAAGCATCAAATTCCAGTTACAACAACAACAATTGCCATTGTCGTTTTTCTTTACAAAATGCTGTTTGGTAAACAAAAATGTTCATTTGTTTTACTGATTTTCTTTCTCAGGTTTTTCCTTTCTGGGATTTAAATAAACATGTAAAAATACGTAAATCTCTGAAGATGAAATCTAAATCTCTTTAGTGTGCAGTGCTTTAAAGTGCATGAAAAAATGTTTAACAATTATCCTGTTGGATAATGGTGCCTTCGTGAGAAGAAAACTGGAGTGTGCAGGCTTAAACTGAAGAAAATAAGATTTAATTTAGAATTAAGCCTTTTTTAAAATAACAATGTTATGTCTACATAACCAATAAGAAGAGTTTTTTCAGGTTAAAAATATGGAGCAAATGGCTATGGGCAATGTTTTATGCCAAAAGAATTCCGCTGAGTTTTGTTTTGTTTTTCTCTTTTAATTTGTTTTTCATTTTGTTTCAAACAATTTGCTGCTTTCTTGTGCTATCCCTGAGAGGAATATTTTAGCTCAAGAGCTCCCAACTGATGAGCAACACCTTTAGAAGCACAACTTATTGTACATTTACCATTATTATCACCCATGTTTTCTGAAATGTCAAGTTATACCCAAGGTCTAGAATGATGTTGATGACAGAAAGATGAAAAAATATCACTTAACTAGCATGACCCATTAAGGAGTTTTATAAAATAATACTGAAGATTATGTAAGAGGCTTCTTTCAGATACAAAAATCTAGAGATGTAAATGAAGGTCTGCAGAGATTCACAGGAGAAAAAAAAATTCTACTCTTTCAGGAGGAAGTTATCCTCAATATGAAATTGTTGTTTATGCACGTCTACTCATAGTAACAGGCAACAGATACCATTTGATCAACAAATGGTATATCCTCCCCATCACCAGCACCCCTACTTCCTGCATGAGGCCTCTTCTACATCCACAGGGTCAGTATATAAAAATCAGTAACTGTCACATGAGGGAGATGCAGGTTCTAGTCCTGGCTTTGACACATTTACACGTGTCTGTTGTTTAACCCCGCTGAGCCTCCGATGTCTCTCAGTATCTTGCTGGTTTTAAATTGATGCAACAAATAGAAAGTATCCAGTGGGTATTCATTAAACATGAATATTTTGATTATTCCAGGTTCACTACTCTCTTTTGTTAGACACCTTGGTTCCAAGGAAGAGAAAGTCAGTGCTAAGGGGCTGATACAACCAGAGAGGCTACTCTAAGGATAAACATACGCAGGAAGTACTGAACAACCTGGTAGGAGGAAGGGCAGGAATTACAGTATATGTTGGTCTTAGCACAAAACTATGTGATAGAGCTGAACTTTGGGATTTACAATGAATATATTCTTCCATTAATGTGACTCAGTTCTTCTGCATCTATTCTCTGTCTGTCTTCTTTATAGACCAGATTCCTTTCTTTCCCATACCCCTTCTCTCTCTACTCTTTTTTCTTCTTCTTCTTTTTAATTTTTATAACATCTTTATTGGACTATAATTGCTTTACAATGATGTGTTAGTTTCTGTTGTATAACAAAGTAAATCAGCTATACGTATACTTATATCCCCATATCTCCTCCCTCTTGCGTCTCCCTCCCACCCTCCCACCCTCCCTATCCCTCCCCTCTAGGCGGACACAAAGCACCAACTTGATCTCCCTGTGCTATGCGGCTGCTTCGCAGTACCTATCTGTTATCAATTTGGTAGTGTATCTATGTCCATGCCACTCTCTCACTTCGTCCCAGCTTATCCTTCCCCCTCCCCATGTCCTAAAGTCCATTCTCTACATCTTCGTCTTTTTTCCTGTCCTGCCCCTAAGTACTACAGAATGATTTATTTTTTTTAGATTCCATTTATATGTGTTAGCATACAGTATTTGTTTTCCTCTTTCTGACTTACAACACTCTGTATAACACACTATAGGTCCACCCACCTCACTACAAATAACTCAATTTCGTTTCTCTTTATGGCTGAGTAATATGCCATTGTATACATGTGCCTTATCTTCTTTATCCATTCATCTATTAATGGAGACTTAGGTTGCTTCCATGTCCTGGCTATTGTAAATAGAGCTGCAATGAACATTGTGGTACATGGCTCTTTTTGAATTATGGTTTTCTCAGGGTATATGCCCAGTAGTGGGATTGCTGGGTCCTATGGTAGTTCTATTTTGAGTTTTTTAAGGAACCTCCATACTGTTCTCCATAGTGGCTGTATCAATTTACATTCCCACCAACAGTGCAAGAGGGTTTCCTCTTCTCCACACCCTCTCCAGCATTTATTGTTTGTAGATTTTTTGACGATGGCCATTCTGACCGGCGTGAGGCGATACCTCATTGTAGTTTTGATTTGCATTTCTCTAATGATTAGTGATGTACAGCATCCTTTCATGTGTGTGTTGGCAATCTGTATATCTTCATTGGAGAAATGTCTGTTTAGGTCTTCTGCCCATTTTTGGATTGGGTTATTTGTTTTTTTGATATTGAGCTGCATGAGCTGCTTGTACATTTTGGAAATTAATCCTTTGTCACTTGCTTCATTTGCAAATATTTTCTACCATTCTGAGGGTTGTCTTTTCGTCTTGTTTATGGTTTCCTTTGCTGTGCAAAAGCCTTTAAGTTTCCTTAGGTCCCATTTGTTTATTTTTGTTTTATTTCCATTTCTCTAGGAGGTGGGTCAAAAAGGATCTTGCTGTGATTTATGTCATAGAGTGTTCTGACTATGTTTTCCTCTAAGAGTTTTATAGTGTATGGCCTTACATTTAGGTCTTTAATCGATTTTGAGCTTATTTTTGTGTATGGTGTTAGGGAGTGTTCTAATTTCATTCTTTTACATGTAGCTGTCCAGGTTTCCCAGCACCACTTATTGAATATTGAAGAGGCTGCCTTTTCTCCATTCTATATTCTTGCCTCCTTTATCAAAAATAAGGTGACCATATGTGCATGGGATTACCTCTGGGCTTACTATACTGTTCCATTGATCTATATTTCTGTTTTTGTGCCAGTACCATGTGGTCTTGATTACTGTAGCTTTGTAGCATAGTCTGAAGTCACAGAACCTGATTCCTCCAGCTCCGTTTTTCTTTCTCAAGATTGCTTTGGCTATTCGGGGTCTTTTGTGCTTCCATACAAATTGTGAAATTTTTTGTTCTAGTTCTGTGAAAAATGCCATTGGTAGTTTGATAGGGATTGCACTGAACCTGTCGATTGCTCTGGGTAGTGTAGTCATTTTCACAATGTTGATTCTTCCAATCCAAGAACGTGGTATATCTCTCCATCTGTTTGTATCATCTTTAATTTCTTTCATCAGTGTCTTCCAGTTTTCAGCATACAGGTCTTTTGTCTCCTTAGGTAGGTTTATTCCTATGTATTTTATTCTTTTTTGCTGCAATGGTAAATGGGAGTGTTTCCTAAATTTCACTTTCAGATTTTTCATCATTAGTGTATAGGAATGCAAGAGATTTCTGTGCATTAATTTTGTATCCTGCTACTTTACCAAATTCATTGATTAGCTCTAGTAGTTTTCTGCTAGCATCTTTAGGATTCTCTATGTATAGTATCATGTCATCTGCAAACAGTGACAGTTTTACTTCTTCGTTTCTGAGTTGGATTACTTTTATTTTTTTCTTCCCTAATTGTGTGGCTAAAACTTCCAAACTATGTTGAATAATACTGGCGAGAGTGCGTAACCTTGTCTTGTTCCTGATCTTAGTGGAAATGGTTTCCGTTTTTCACCATTAAGAACGATGTTGGCTATGGGTTTGTCATATATAGACTTTATTATGTTGAGGTAAGATCCCTCTATGCCCACTTTCTGGAGGGTTTCTATCATAAATTGGTGTTGAATTTTGTCAAAAGCTTTTTCTGTATCTATTGAGATGATCATATGGTTCTTCTCCTTCAGTTTGTTAATATGGTGTAACACATTGATTGATTTGCATATATTGAGGAATCCCTGCATTCCTGGGATAAACCCCACTTGATCATGGTGTATGATCCTTTTAATGTGCTGTTGGATTCTGCTTCCTAGTATTTTGTTGAGGATTTTTGCATCTAAGTTCATCAGTGATATCGGCCTGAAGTTTTCTTTTTTTGTGACATCTTTGTCTGGTTTTGGTATCAGGGTGATGGTGGACTCATAGAATGAGATTGGTAGTGTTCCTCCCTCTGCTATATTTTGGAAGTGTTTGAGAAGGATAGGTGTTAGCTCTTCTCTAAATGTTTGATAGAATTCGCCTGTGAAGCCATCTGGTCCTGGGCTTTTGTTTGTTGGAAGATTTTTAATCATAGTTTCAATTCCAGTGCTTGTGATTGGTCTGTTTATATTCTCTATTTCTACCTGGTTTAGTCTCGGAACATTCTGCTTTTCTAAAAATTTGTCCATTTCTTCCAGGTTGTCCATTTATTGGCATATAGTTGCTTGTAGTAATCTCTCATGATCCTTTGTATTTCTGCAGTGTCAGTTATTACTTCACCTTTTTCATTTCTATTTCTATTGATTTGAGTCTTCTCCCTTTTTTTCTTGATGAGTCTGGCTAATGGTTTATCAATTTTGTTTTTCTTCTCAAAGAACCAGCTTTTAGTTTTATTGATCTTGGCTATCATTTCCTTCATTTCTTTTTAATTTTTTCCTGCTCTGATCTTTATGATTTCTTTCCTTCTGCTAACTAGGGGTTTTTTTGTTCTTCTTTCTCTAATTGCTTTCGGTGTAAGGTTAGGTTGTTTATTTGAGATGTTTCTTGTTTCTTGAGGTAATATTCTATTGCTATACACTTCTCTCTTAGAACTGCTTTTGCTGCATCCCATAGCTTTTGAGTCGTCGTGTTTTCATTGTCAGTTTTTTCTAAGTAGTTTTTTGATTTCCCCTTTGATTTCTTCAGTGATCTCTTGGTTATTTAGTAGTGTATTGTTTAGCCTCCATATGTTTGCTTTTTACAGATTTTTTCCTGTAGTTGATGTCTATACTCATAGCATTGGGGTCAGAAAAGATACTTGATATGATTTCAGTTTTCTTAAATTTACCAAGGCTTGATTTGTGATGCAAGGTATGATCTATCCTGGAGAATGTTCCATGAGCACTTGAGAAGAAAGTGTATTCTGTTGTTTTTAGATGGAATGTCCTATAAATATCAATTAAGTCCATCTTGTTTAATGTATCATTTAAAGCTTTTTTTCCTTATTTATTTTCATTTTGGATGATCTGTCCATTGGTGAAAGTGGGGTGTTAAAGTCCCCTACTGTGATTGTGTTATTGTCAATTTCCCCTTTTATGGCTGCTAACATTTGCCTTATGTATCAAGGTGCTCCTATGTTGGATGCATAAATATTTACAATTGTTATATCTTCTCCTTGGATTGATCCCTTGATCATTATGTAGTGTCCTTCTTTGTCTCTTGTAATAGTCTTTATTTTAAAGTCTATTTTGTCTGATATGAGAATTGCTACTCCAGCTTTCTTTTGATTTCCATTTGCATGGAATATCTTTTTCCATCCCCTCATTTTCAGTCTGTATGTGTCCCTAGGTCTGAAGTGGGTCTCTTGAAGACAGCATATATATGGGTCTTGTTTTTGTATCCATTCAGCGAGCCTGTATCTTTTTGCTGGAGCACTTAATCCACTCACATTTAAGGTAATTATCGATATGTATGTTCCTATACCATTTTCTTAATTGTTTTGGGTTTGTTTTTGTAGGTCCTTTTCTTCTCTTATGTTTCCTGCCTAGAGAAGTTCCTTTAGCGTTTGTTTTAGAGCTGGTTTGGTGGTCCTGAATTCTCTTAGCTTTGGCTTGTCTGTAAAGGTTTTAATTTCTCCATCGAATGTGAATGAGATCTTTGCTGGGTAGAGTAATCTTGGTTGTAGGTTTTTCCCTTACATCACTTTAAATATGTCCTGCCACTCCCTTCTGGCTTGCAGAGTTTCTGCTGAAAGATCAGCTGTTAACCTTATGGGGATTCCCTTGTATGTTATTTGTTGCTTTTTCCTTGCTGCTTTTAATATTTGTTCTTTGTATTTAATTTTTGATAGTTTGATTAATATGTGTCTTGGTGTGTTTCTCCTTGGATTTATCCTGTTTGGGAATCTCTGTGCTTTCTGGACTTAATTGACTATTTCCTTTCCCATATTAGGGAAGTTTTCAACTATAATCTCTTCTAATATTTTCTCAGACCCTTTCCTTTTCTCTTCTTCTTCTGGGACCCCTATAATTCTAATGTTGGTGTGTTTAATGTTGTCGCAGTGGTCTCTGAGACTGTCCTCAATTCTTTTCATTCTTTTTTCTTTATTCTGCTCTGCAGTAGTTATTTCCACTATTTTATCTTCCAGGTCACATCTCCGTTCTTCTGCCTCAGTTTTTCTGCTATTGTTTCCTTCTAGAGAATTTTTAATGTCATTTATTTTGCTGTTCATCAGTGTTTGTTTGCTCTTTAGTTCTTCTAGGTCCTTGTTAAACGTTTCTTGTATTTTCTCCATTCTGTTTCCAAGATTTTGGATCATCTTTACTATCAATACTCTGAATTCTTTTTCAGGTAAACTGCTTATTTCCTCTTCATTTGTTTGGTCTGGTGGGTTTTCACTTTGCCCCTTCATCTGCTGTGTATGTCTCTGTCTTCTCACTTTGCCTAACTTACTGCATTTGGGGTCTCCTTTCACAAGCTACAGGTTCGTGGTTCCCATTGTTTTTGCTGTCTGCCCCCAGTGGCTAAGGTTGGTTCAGTGGGTTGTGTAGGATTCCTGTTGGAGGGGACTGGTGCCTGTGTTCTGGTGGATGAGGCTGGATCTTGTCTTTCTGGTGGTCAGGACCGCGTCTGGTGGTGTGTTGTGGGCTGTCTGTGAACTTATTATGATTTTAGGCAGCCTCTCTGCTAATGGGTGGGGTTGTGATCCTATCTTGCTAGTTGTTTGGCATGGGGTGTCCAGCACTGTATCTTGCTGGTCATTGAGTGGAGCTGGGTCTTAGCACTGAGTTGGAGATCTCTGGAAGAGCATTCCCTGTTTGATATTTCATGGGCAGGAGGTCTCTGGTGCACCAATGTCCTGAACTTGGCTCTCCCACCTAAGGGGCTCAGGCCTGACACCCAGCTGGAGCACCAAGACCCTGTCAGCCACAAGGCTCAGAAGAAAAGAGAGCAAAGAAATGAAAGAAAGAAAAATAAATAAAATAAAATAAAGTTATTAAAATAGAAAAAATCTTTAAATATTATTAAAAATAAAAACTTTAAAAGTAATAAAAGGAAAAAAGAAAGAAGAGAGCAACAAACCAATAAACTAATCCACCAATGATAACAAGTGCTAAAAACTATACTAAATTAAAAAAAAAAGAAAGGGACAGACAGAACCCTAGGACAAATGGTAAAAGCAAAGCTATACAGACAAAAAAATCACACAGAGAAGCACACAGATACACACTCATAAAAAGAGAAAAAGGAAAATATATATATATATAAAAAAAAGGAAGAGAGCAACCAAATCAATAAACAAATATACCAATGATAATAAGCTCTAAATACTAAACTAAGTTAAACATAAAACCAGAAACAAATTTGATGCAGAAAGCAAACCCAAAGCCTACAGTTGCTCCCAAAGTCACCCAAAGCCTACAGTTGCTCCCAAAGTCCACCTCCTCTATTTTGGGATGTTTCATTGTCTATTCTGTTATTCCACAGATGCAGGCTACATCAAGTTGATTGTGGAGATTTAATCCACTGCTCCTGAGACTCCTGGGAGAAAATTCCCTTTCTCTTGTTTGTTAGCACAGTTCCTTGGGTTCAACTTTGGATTTGGCCCCGCCAGTGTATGCAGGTCACCTGAGGGCGTCTGTTCCCCGCCCAGACAGGACGGGGTTAAAGGAGCAGCTGATTAGGAGGCTCAGGCTCACTCAGGCTAGCGGGAGGGAGGGGTACGGAGTACAGGGCTAGCCTGCAGCGGCAGAGGCCGGCATGACATTGCAACAGCCTGAGGCGTGCAGTGTATTCTCCCAGGGAAGTTGGCCCTGGATCACGGGACCCTGGCATTGGCGGGCTGCACAGGCTCCCGGGAGGGGAGGTGTGGATAGTGACCTGTGCTTGCTCACAGGCTTCTTGGTGGCTGCCGCACCAGCCTTAGCATCTCATGCCTGTCTCTGGTGTCTGCACTGATAGCCGCAGCTCGCGCCCGTCTCTGGAGCTCATTTAGGCGGTGCTCTGGATCCCCTCTCCTCGCACACCCAGAAACAATGGTCTCTTGCCTCTTAGGCAGTTCCAGACCTTTTCCTGGACTCCCTCCCGGCTAGCTGTGGCGCACTAGCCCCCTTCAGGCTGTGTTCACGCAGCCAACCCCAGTCCTCTCCCTGGGATCTGACCTCCAAAGCCCGAGCCTCAGCTCCCAGCCCCTGCCCGCCCCGGCAGGTGAATAGACAAGCCTCTCAGGCTGGTGAGTTCTGGTTGGCACTGATCCTCTGTGTGGGAATCTCTCCGCTTTGCCCTCTGCACCTCTGTTGCTGCATTCTCCTCCATGGCTCTGAAGCATTCCCCCCTCCCACTCCCCATCTCCACCAGTGAAGGGGCTTCCGAGTGTGTGGAAACTTTTCCTCCTTCACAGCTCCCTCCCAGAGGTGCCAGTCCCGTCCCTATTCTTTTGTCTCTGTTTTTCCTTTTCTCTTTTGCCCTACCCAGGTACGTGGGGAGTTTCTTGCCTTTGGGAAGTCTGAGGTCTTCTGCCAGCATTCACTAGGTGTTCTGTAGGAGTTGTTCCACATGTAGATATATTTCGGATATATTTGTGGGCAGGAAGGTGATCTCCACGTCTTACTCCTCTGCCAGCTTGAAAGTCCCCCTCTCTTCTTCTTCTTCTTCTCCTTCTTCTCCTCCTTCCTCTCCCTCCCCGACTCTCTCTTTCTCTCTCCTTATTTCTATCCCTATGCCTAACCCCATCCCTGTCTCTATCTCTATCTCTCTTCTCTCTTATAATTTTGTCTTGCAAGAGATCCATCATGACCAACCCAACTTCTCTCTACATCATGACTTTCAGCCTCATTCCCACATCTGCCTCCTTTCATAATTATTTCCTGGTTCAAAGTTGCTAAGGGGAAATCTGACTGCCCCAGTTCATCTTTTTGCACCAACCCATACCACTGAACTGGCTTCCTTTGGGTCAGATGCCCTCACATAATCCAATCAATTGTGGAACTGGGGTGAGAAGGCAGAGCCAGGAGCACTTGGAACAAACATGGCTGCAAAAGAACAGCCCTTTCGATGTGTGACCATGTAAGTGGAGCTGTGGGAAGGCCAAACCGTGAGAACAGCAGCAAACAGACTGTTGTCCTTTTCTAGAAACTCATACAACACTAATCACCAAGGGTTCTAAATCTTATTTTAGAACACATTCAGAGGGACAGCACAAAGTGGAAAAGAGGGTTATGTGTAGTTAGTCTCAAAAATTCTGCTCCTCACCAGGTAATTCTAATAAGCCACACTCTACCATCCACATCCAGGTTGAAAACCACTACTCAATAGGACCTAATTTATCTCTTAATTATACTTCTTTTCATATTGTTTACTGTTTAAATTTATTGAGTCACCCCAAATTGATTGTGACCTTCTTAATTATAGGTATTGTACTTTATAGAGACACATCTTTGTAACCTTTCTCTTTCCCCTACCCTGAAGATCATGGGTAACCACCTAAGTGCTAAATTAATACTCTCGTAGACATATATAATTTTAAAATTGGAAAGAACTTTGGAAATTTGCACTCCTCTCATTGTCTCAGAGATGAGAAAATAGAGTCCAAGACAGGGAAACTAGTTTGTCTAAGATCACACAGCTAATCAGTAACAAGGCTAAGGTCCTACCCACAGCTCACGCATCCCCTATATCTACTGCTGATATGATACATGCACATGGATATCTCAAATACTAAAAACTCATTTACAAGTTATGGAGCTATTACTGAATTTGTCAGATACTTCTTTCAATACTTGAGAGGTATCTATAAGTCTGTGTACGTATTGAACAAATAGTCAACAATCAATATTTTCATATACAGTCTATTCTCATTATTCACAGTAGTTATGTTCTGCAAACACTGAACTAATGAATACTGACCCATTGCTCCTAGGGAAAATATAGGATTAGGTTCCTACAAGCCTTGGTCACATTTTCATCAACCAAGCAATATACAGCCTTGTTTTATGTCCTTTTCTACTTAAAGACAAGTTATTTATTACATGTTTTTCATTAACATTGAACTCACTGTCAACAGCACTATAACTCGTGCCCAGACAAAGCTTGCCTAACACGCACATTTTCTCCACAAGGCGCATCACAGCTTTCTTGTGCTAAGAAACACTAGACAGCACTTCAGCACTATGCTTAGGGGCCACTTTAAACTGTGAAATCTCTAACAAAAAGCCCAGAAATGCAGGGGAAAAAAATAACTGGCACTAAATAGATCATGAAGAGGACACTTGTCTATGGTACAAGAGCTGAAACAAGTAGGCAAAACATCATCTTGTTTGACCTCAGCTGGGAACAGTTATGTCAGGTTACTCAAATTTTTCACCATTCTGAACATGCCTGAGAATAACCATGAAAGTGCCATGAGTATTGATTTTGAGGTTACAAATTAATTTTAACAAGTAAACAAATTTGCAAATACAGAATCTGTGAACAATAAGGATTGGCTGTATTTATATATAACCTAGGTGATTAAATTGCATTCCATTTTCTCCCTGATATTTTGTGATTTCCTAGCCATAGAGACTATTATAATAAAATGAGTAGTCAACAGTTCCTTTGATGTTAGTGGAATATAGCCTCCAGGACTACTGTTCTTTGATAATATTATGTTACCTACAAATAGGCAGAGAGCACCAACACTAAGCAAAATGGTACATTATTTACAAATAATTGTTAAGTACTGCTACTTTTGTACTTTATAACTATTAACCTTGCATTTTAACATATACCTCTGTAATGCATTCACAGTAAAGAGTGCCTTTTAGAAACAAAACTGAATACATTTAGAACACGTATAGACTTTAATGAATATTCACTAAAGAAAAGGCTTCAAACGCTTGGTAAAATAGATGCACATTTACTTTCTAAAAGTAACAACATACAAATGTATTCTTCCCTGGGTCTATATAGCCTCAAACACAAGGTGACCTCTGAAAAGTTTCTAGAGCAGAGATCATGAACTAGTAGCCCAAAGGTTGAATATCATGTTGTTTTTCCTGAATAGTGTTAATCCACTCAATGTATTTTTTAAAAATTTGAGTTAATTGCCAAAATTTATAAATTAGGAGAACTTACTAATTAGAAAAAATGTAATTTTCTGAATTCTCTTGAAAAAAACATTGTGTGCTAACACTGCTCCCCATTCTTGCCTGGAAGCCATTAGCCAGCACTGAAGAGTAGCTGCCTCCAGCGCAGGGCAGCTGCCCTCTCCTGTTGGCCTCAGCTTCTGGAACTTCCTATTACCCCTCACACTATGGCTACATGTCAGTTGCATTTTCCTTTTATAAAATTAAGAGGTAGGTTAAGTATTTCTCTTACTAATCTTTCCAAATTGAGACCAAAAAACAGCTGAGAATCACAGTTTTCATTCTCTTGCATCTTGCTTATTCACAGCAGCATTGGAGTTGGTGATTCCTATTCTAAAGCTAAGGTAGACACCCTTCTGACTAAGAAGTTAAAATATCCTCCCTATGGAATCAAAGCTCGGATAATGATCTTACCTGTAGCTTTTTACAGTTCACAGAGGCTCATGCATTATCTAATGTAATCTTTGCAAGAAAGGTAAGGTGGGTAGAGCAGGTAATTTCATCCTCACTCTACCAAGAAATCCAAAGCCCATAGCTATTAAGCAGCTTGTCCAAGGCCACAGAGCTAGTAACAGACTAAGGAAGGTGAAATCCTATCATCTTCTAATTTCAAATTCAGAGCTTTTCCTACTATAGTCTACATATGGGCCAAAGGGCTGATCCATATTTTATTGCATATTTCCCTTTTTAAATATATTCTTGTCATCAAGGTAAAATTCCAAAGTGATAGAAATTAAGGTGTTGCTTTTATATTCCACACAGAAGAGTCAACTTCACTTGAGTAAGGATACTTTTGTCCACATCACTCCACTAACGCTACTAAAAAATATATGATTCTGTGTGTGCATGATCCAGTGTGCATATACACTCCTCATTCCAAACAAGAACTGAAGCAAGCTACCGTTACAACAAGACTAGAACAATTAAGAAGATTGTGTTTAAGGAAAAATAAAAGTAGAAGAAAATAAAACTAGAGGTATGATTGGTACATGAGTACATGCCATAATAATCAGATGCTTCATTCAAGACCATATATTTTACTCCGAGCTTCCGGCGCACAGAGGGAAACATCATCAGCTACCCAGTTCACCATATCAAGGAAAAAAATATGTTACTGATGTCTGAGAGATATTTTCCCCCGAGAGTCCTCATAAACTCCCTTTGATGCAATATAAAGACCCTGATTCTCCACAATATTAAAACAGTGAATAAAACAATAAACCATGCTTCCCTTGGCTATTTCGTATATTTCCCAAAGCAGGCTGATGGCATAATGCCAAATCATAATTCAGTAAAAGCAATCCTACTAAATATAAAATAGTCTAGTAACTTAGCAAATTTTACGTGCAGAGTAATAAAAAGATAGATGATAGAGAGATAGGTAGATAGATACGTAGATACGTAGATACATAGAAAGAATATCTAAGAAAGTATCTATAAGCAGCATACATTTCAGTCATTCCATACGTACTATTTTTCCAATTCAAGCTTTTGATTATGTATTGTGCAGAAAAGAGTTCAAGGCTAAAAGTCTCTGACAAGATCTTGGTAATGAAAAATTTCATGTTTGTTGATTTAAGACAAATCCATAACTTTTGAGAGTGAACGAGGTGGGTCTAGGCTTGACACTGCATATGAAATAATTGAAGCCCTTTCCCACAGTCCTATGGAGGGGAGCCAAGGGAGGCACCGAGGGCAAGGTCAGTGACACCTCTTTTCTCACCTAGACAGCTGGCCCCTCTATGAGAGATCAGAAAGTGACACAGGCTATGGCACTTGACCTCTCTCCTGAGTTTCAGTCCTGTATCATTGGCAACCTGCTGAACATCTCTATCTGGTCATAATGTGTCCTTCAGTGTGCTTTTTCTATTCTTGTATTCCCCATCTTCAGTGATGACCTCACTTCCTACCCATTCATCCAAACCAGAACCACAGGGAGATTGTCTGTTTCCCCTCCTTCCCTTCACCCAACCATGGGTGACCCAGTCTTCCAGGGTTAGCTCTCACCCACTGTGCCCTCTCTCCACGCCTACTTCTGCTGCACTGGTTCAGGAGAGAACTACCTCTCATGGAGGTTCCTGAATTATGCTCTTAATCATTTCCTTGTCTCTCCTTCTTCACACCTATCCTCTTTCATTCTGATGGAGTAATCTTTCCAAAATAATAATAATAATAATAATAGCAGCATTTATTGAGACGTTACCACATGCCAGGCACTGCTCCAAACACTTTATGTATATTATCTCATACACCTTTTTTAAACTTCAGCTTTATTGAGGAAAGATTGATAAATAAAATGATAAGGTCTTTAAAGTATACATCATGATGATTTACTCTACATATACATTGTGAAAGGATTTTCCTTATCTAGTTAATTAACACATTCATCTCCTCACATATCTTTTTTTTTTGGGGGGGGGGTGAGAACATTTAAGTTCTACTCTCTTAGCAAATGTCTCTTATACAATACAGTGCTAACTCTAGTCAGCATTTTTTACAGTAGATCCTCAGACCTTATTCATCTTATAGCCGAAAGTTTGTATACTTTGACAAACCAAACCTCTTCCTATTTCCCCCACCCCCACTCCCAACCCCCTGGCAACCACTTTTTCTTTTTTAGATTCCACATATAAGTGGTACTGTGCAATATTTGCTTTCTCTGGCTTATTTCACTTAGCATAATGCCCTCAAGGTCCATCTATGTTGTCTCAAATGGTAGAATTTCCTTCCTTCTCATGGCTGAATATTTAATTGTATATATATATATATATATATATATATATACACACCACATCTCTTTTTTTTTAATTGAAGTGTAGTTGATTTACAATGTTGTGTTAGTTTCTGGTGCAGCAAAGTAATTCATATACATATATATTCTTTTTCATATTCTATTCCATTATGGTTTATTACAGGATATTGAATATAGTTCTCTGTGCTATACAGTAAGACCTTTCAGTTTATCCATTCTACACAGTTTGCATCTGATAGTCCCAAACTCCCAATCCAAGCCTTCCCCTCCCTCTCCATAGACCTGTGGCTGCCAAGACTCACAATGTCTGTGACTCTGTTTCTGTTTCACAGATAAATTCATGTGTCATATTTTAGATTCCACATATAAGTGATATCATATGGTATTTGTCTTTCTCTTTATGACTTACTTCACTTAGTATGATAATCTCTAGGTCCATCCATGTAGCTGCAAATTATACCACATCTTATTTATCCATTCATCTGTTGATGGACATTTAGGCTGCTTCCTAAATGAATAATGTTGTGAATAATGTTTCAAGGAACATGGCAGTGCAGATATCTTTTCCATATATTATTTTTATTTCCTTTGTGTATATACCCAGCAGTGGGATTGCTGGATATGGTAGTTATATTTTTAAGTTTTTGAGGAACTTCTATACTGTTTTCTATAGTAGCCGCACCAATTTACATTCCCACCAACAGTACACAAGTGTTCCCTTTCTCCATATCCTCGCCAACATTTGTTATTTGTGGTCTTTTTGATGATAGCATTCTGATAGGTGTGAGGTGATATCTCATTGTGGGTTGGATTTGCATTTTCCTGATGATTAGTGATGTTGAACATTTTCTCATGTGTCTGTTGGCCATCTGTATGTCTTCTTTGGAAAAATGTCTATTCAATTCCTCTGCCCAATTTTTAATTGGATTGTTTAATTTTTGCTATTGAGTTGTATGAGTTCTTTGTATACTTTGGATATTAACCCCTTTAGATACATGGTTTGCAAATGTTTCCTCCCATTCCATAGGTTGCCTTTTCATTTTGTTGATGATTTCCTTTGCTGCACAGAAGGTTTTTAGTTTGATGTAGTCCCACTTCTTTATTTTTGCTTTTGTTCCTTTTGCTTTGGGTGTCAAATCATCTCCAAGACCAATGTTAAGGCACTTACTTCCTAGTTTTCTTCTAGGAATTTTATGATTTCTGGTTTTATACTCAAGTCTTTAATCCATTTTTCATTGATTTTTGTTTATAGTGTAAGATAGTGATCTAGTTTTATTCTTTTTGCATGGGGCTGTCCAGTTTTCCCAGCACCATTTATTGAAAAGACTATCCTTTCCCCATTGTACAGTCTTGGCTCCTTTGTCATACATTAATTGCCCATCCTTGTGTATGTTTATTTCTGGGCTTTCTCCTCTGTTCCATTGATCTTGGTGTCTGCTTTTAGGCCAGTACTTTACTGTTTTGATTACTATAGCTTTGTAATAAAGTTTAAAATCAGGGCGTGTGATGCTTCAAGTTTTGTTCTTCTTTCTCAAGAATGTCTTCTGTGGTTCCATACAAATGTTATGATTACTTGTTCTATCCCTGTGAAAAATGCCATTGGAATTTTGATAGGAACTGCACTGAATCTGTTCATTGCTTTGAGTAGTATGGACATTTTAACAATATTGATTCTTTCAATCCATGACCAGGGAATATCTTTCCAATTATTTGTGTCTTCTCTGATTTCTTTTATCAGTGTCTTATAGTTTTCAGTGAATGGATCTTTCACGAACTAGTTTTATCTAATTTAACATACAGTAATTATACCATTGTGATTGGAAAAGATGCATGATACGATCTCCATCATTTTAAATTTATTAAGACTTGTTTTGTGATTTAACATATGATCTATCCTACAAAATGTTCCATGTGCACTGGCAAAGAATGTGTATCCTGCTACATTTGGATGAAATGTTCTGTAAATGTCTGTTCAGTTCTTTTGGTCTAACAGGTAATTTAAATACAACGTTTCCTTATTGATTTTCTGTCTGGATGATCCATTGTTGAAAGTGGGGTACTGGGTACTGAAATCCCCTGCTATTATTGTATTGCTGTCTCTTTCTCCCTTCAAGTCTGTCAATATTTAATTTATATATTTAGGTGCTCCTATGTTGAGTGCATACATGTTATTCTTCATAACTCTTTGAAATCATCCCATTTTCACATAAGGAAATTGAGCCACAAAGAAAATAAATACCTTTTCAAAGTTCACTCAGCTGGGACATAATGAAGCCAGGATACAAGAAAGACCAGTCTGAATTCATACACTGCACTCCTAACCACTGAGAAACAGAAAAGCAGCCCCTGACATCTGCAAATTGGCTTGAAACTCACAGTTAGGCCACAGTGTTCTGCTGTTGGTATAAATAATCTCAAAGTACACCAACATCAGCCATGGTCAGTATGACTGTGATGAAGTGAGACCAAACCCAAGACCACTTCAAAATCAGGTCTAAGCGCACACACAAATAAGGTCATTGTGCCAATGACAGAAATAGCAAACATCCCCCTCTCCAACTAACATGAGTGACTGCTGCCTCTCTACCAATTACAGCTTTAAATCCCTCTAGTCTACACTTCTTATGGATAAGATTGATTAAGGTACCAAATCATATTATTACTCCTATTTCCTGATAGACCCCAATCCAGAATGAACCCCCACTTTTTTGGACACTCCCCCAAATCACCCAGATCTAGTAAGTCCTTTCTAACACCGTTTTACTGAGATGTCCCCTTATTGCCAATAGCATGGATTGTCCCTCATTGTAATAAGCAATAAATTCAATTTTTCCCTTACAGATTATGTCTTTGGCTAAAGGACAGTGACACCACAATGCTCTACTACCTCTAATCATGATGTTTTCCATGACAAAAAACGCCTTTTGGTGGCTACACATCCCCTACGTAGAAAAATTCATTAGGAGGAAAACCCACTCCTCCATGCTCTTATCCTTGCCTTTCTTCAGCCTCACTCCTAACACATCCTTACTTCTGCCACCCCACCCCTAACATTCACCTTGACGTCTTACTATAGCAACATTCCCAAATATTCCACACTTTCACACATGCCATTGTTCTGCCTTGAATACTTTCTGCCCATTCCATCCTCCAACTCCCTACGCTTCTGCAACCCCTTCCTCATTATACAGGCTGCCATTGGCATTCCCCCTCCATGTACCTACAGCTCCCATACCTCTAATACAACTTTTCTCCACTAGATTAAACTTTTAATTTAACTGATCTGCTTTGCCCACTTGTAGCTCCAGCTTTCACCAGAATATAAGTTCCAGGCATGCAAGTATCATGCCTAAGTAATTCATTAAGAGGATACAGTAGAAAAAGCAGGATTAAACAGGCTAAATTACTTAGAACATGTATAAAAACAGACAACTAACAAACTTTCTGAGACTCAGTCTCCTCATCTATTAAAAAAAAAAAAAAAAAAAGAAATGATAATACCATGTAGGGTTGCTTTAAAAATTGAAAGTACCTAGTATAGTGTCTGACACTCAATACAGGGTTCCCCTGCTATTTGAAAGCAGAGCATTCCTATGAAAACTTTCGTAAGCCAAAACAGCATAAAGTGAAAAAACAATGACCTTAGAACACATCTTGCTAACGGATGTACAAAATAAATCGAGATAAAGCACAGATGCTCACAGACACAGTTGAAAGCTATGGCGGCTTGATGCCAAGATACTGAGTATAGTTTCCAGGGAAGGAGCTTGGTGGTGCCAGTCTTCCAGCTCAGGGTGTGTGCTGCCTCTATAAGAGCTCGCTGCGAAACAAACACTGAGTGCTAGTTCCACTTTTCACCTTTTTTTTCCATGAAAGTGAATATCCTCCTTGGATTTCTTTCAATTAGCAAAAACAGGTACTAATGTAGATCTTTCATAAAAGCAAAGTGCTGTAAAGCAAACTTTCGAAAAGCAGGGGATACATGACATGCTTAATGAATTTAACATACAGAGCAAGACAAAATATATGTAACTCTTCTTTTGATATGTATTATGTCAAACCCCTCTATTTTTAAGTTGCCATAACCTACTTTCTCAGGAATCTGAGTTTGCATTAAATGCTATCCTATACGAGCTAGTCCAAGATAACCGTGTAACTTATACATCACAACATTTCTCTGAATGATCATACAGTTATAATCTTTAGACCAAGGAGAGACTACAGTTATTTAATCCAATGCACTCTTGTTTTTTAAATAGATAAATAAATTGTGGTACACTTGACCCTTGAACAACATGGGGGTTAGAGGCACCGACTCTCCCTCAGTCGAAAATCCACTTATAGGGGCTTCCTTGGTAGCGCAGTGGTTGAGAATCTGCCTGCCAATGCAGGGGACACGGGTTCGAGCCCTGGTCTGGGAAGATCCCACATGCCGCGGAGGAACTGGACCCATGAGCCACAACTACTGAGCCTGCGCGTCTGGAGCCTGTGCTCCACAACAAGAGAGGCCGCGACAGTGAGAGGCCCGTGCACCACGATGAAGAGTGGCCCCCACTCACCGCAACTAGAGAAAGCCCTCGCACAGAAACGAAGACCCAACACAGCCAAAAATAATAAATAAATAAATAAATAAAAATTTTAGAAAATAAATAAATAAATACAGGCTGTTGTTAACTGAAAAAAAAAAAGAAAAGAAAATCCACTTATAGTTTTTAGTCAGACCTCTGTATCTATGGTTCCACATCTGCAGGTTCAACCAACAGCAGATCATGTAGCACTGCATGTATATATTGAAGAAAAACGCATATAAGTGGACCCATGCAGTTCAAGCCTCTGTTGTTCAAGGATCAACTGTACATTCATATGATGGAATTCTGCCACACGTATCGACATGAATGAATTTTACAGACATGAATGAATTTTACAGACGTGAGTGAAAGGTCAGAAACAAAGAGCATATACGGGTGATTCCATTCACGAAAGGTTAAGAAACACACAAAAACTGAAGTATGCTGTTATAAGTCAGAATAGTGCTTTTCTTTGGGAAAGAGGATTAGTGACTAAGAGGAAGCCTGAAGGGGATTTCTTAGGTGTTGGTGATTCCATTTCTTGATCTGGATCTGGGTGGTGGTTACATGCCTGTTTTCACCTTGTAAAAATTCATTCAGACATAAGCATATGACTTAGCCACTTTTCTTGACATTTGTTATACTTTACTGAAAATGTTTATTATTAAAAGAATGATAGCGCCAAGTATTAGCCATACTCCATGGTAGCTGTCAGGCTCCCAGTGATACCTGTTCTATAGGCAATGCGCTCATTTTTAAAATGAGAAGGGTGGGGCAGCATAAGTGACGATCTGAAAGTCATATAACAAATCCATGACTCAGAACTAAAACCTGCAATACTGATTTTCTTGCCAGGGCTCTTGATTTATGTGTGTATAATGTCACTCCCTGTAAATATATCAATGTCTTCTCAAGGAAAAAGTTCCTTGGATCTGTTCATTCGGAAGCTGGAATATAATATATTCGATGAAAAGCTGCTCTTTGGCCATATCCCAGCTATTACACTGGCTGCTGGCAGAACATCTTCTGAATCTGTGAAAATTTGCAAATCAAGGCCAGGCCTCAATCCACAGCTGGTGCAACACATTTCTGTTTGAAATGAAATTTAGTTGCGTTCTGTTTTTCCCAGCTAAATTACACATAAAGGAGGAAAAAAATCGTTACATATCCATTTAAGGCAACCATAATTCCAAGGCCACACAATGCAATTAAAATGCTGCAGAAAATCAGGCTACATGGCAATAATGCTGCATTGCCAGCTCTCCTCTTCCATCAGTACTGAGAGGCTGGTCAGAGTAAGCCAGGGGTGAGAGTGCACAAGGCCGTCATCCCTAATGGGAGAACCCAAGGCTGAACCACAAGAAGGCCAGGCCCCCTGGTAGCCACAAACACGAGCCCAGGGATTCTGTTGCCAGCCACACTCTCTGGCAGCTCAGCAGATGTGCCTCTGAGAGGCCCTGATTTGCAGATCATCTGCTCAGGTACAGAGAAAAAGTACACACCATAATTCTACAGCTACGAGTCCTAATATCCTGCAGCACTTTACTATTTTAAGTATTTAGTCGGCAATAACGCTGGGCCCATGCATAACTAGATGCTGATTAAAAATGCACAAGAAGTCATGAGTTATGGTACAGATGGCTGCTTGAAAATAATCTAAAGTGTATATGGACTTTACAAAACTAAACTACTTGTTTCATAAAATATTGCCACCTTGAGGAACTTGTGTAAGACTTATCAGTTTGTTCATTTTTTTTCTTACAAAATTAGTAGAAAGCAACCCATAAATATCACTTTGAAATACTTCCTAATCTCACCAAAGACTAAGGTAATGGCTTATCTTCCTCACATAGACTAAGCAAATGAAAGATATTGAGGGAAGTAGCTGAGAAAACCTTCAAACAAGTCAACTTAAAAAAAATAAAAAATAAAAAGACACAGTTTTCCTTTAAATGGAACAAAGAAATATCCTTTAAAAAAGCAAAGGTCAGAGTTGGCCAAGGCGGTGAGGGAGGAAGACCCTGAACTCCCTCCTCCCACAGACACACCAAAATTGCAACTGCTTACAGAGCAAATATCTATGAGAATGACCTGAAGACTAGCAGAAGAGATTTTCCACAACTAAAGACAAAGAAGTGAAACAGGTAAGAGGAGTAGAAATGTGGTATAGTCAGGACCCACACCTCCAGGTTGGCAACCCACAAACTGGAGGAATATCACAATTTTGGAGGTCCTCCCCAAGGAGTGAGGGGTCTGAGCCACATCAAGCTCCCCAGCCCAGGGTTCCTACACCAAGAAGATGAGTCGTCAGAATGTCTGGCTTTGAAAACCAGCAGGGCTATGTTCAGGAGACTCAGAGGGCAGGAAACAGAAACTCCACTCTTAAAGGGTGTGTGCAAAATCTCACATGTTCTGAGTTCCAACGCAGAGACAGCAGTTTGAAAGAAGCCAGGGTCAGACCCACTTGCTGATCTTACAGAGCCTCTTAGAGAGGCAGGAGGCAACTGGGACTCCCCCTGGTGGTAGAGACCCTGGCAGTACCCATTTGGGGGAGCTCATTCTCTCACAATAATACCAGTGCTGACAAGTGCCATTTTGGAATCCTCGCTCTAGCCCACTAGCTCCAGGGAACTCACCCCAGCCACTAGTGAGCCAGCACTAGCCCTGAGCCTCCCATGGCCACCCAAAGAGCCAAACAGGGAGTCTGCCCTACCCTCCAGTGGACCCGCAGCCACTGCACAAGGCACAGCCTCGCAGCCAACAGGGCCAGTGGCCAGCCCCATCTACCAGCACACCCAAAGTAGTCATCCCTGCCACAACAGAAGGACATATGCAATCCACATAGGGCACACCTCTGGAGCATATAGATCTGGTGACCAGAGGGGAGTGTACTGCTAGGCCTCATAGTACATCTCCAAGGTCACTTCTCCAAGACCAGGAAATGTAACCAACCTACCTAATATAGAGAAATAAACACAAAGAATTAGGCAAAATGAAGAGATAGAAGAATACGTTCTAAATGAAAGAACAAGACAAAACCTCAGAAAAAGAACTAAATGAAGTGGAGATAAGTAATCTACCTGATAAAGAGTTTAAGGTAACGATCATAAAGATGTTCACTGAACTCAGGAGAAGAATGGATGAACACAGTGAGAACTTCAACAGAGTTAGAAAATATAAAGAAGAACCAAACAAAGCTGAAGAATACAATAACTGAAATGAAAAAATACACTAGATGGAATCAACAGTAGATTGGATGATACAGAATTGGAACAGAATCTGGAATACAGGGTAGTGGAAATCACCCAAGCTGAACAGAAAAAAAGAAAAAAAATTTTAATGATGATAGTTTAAGAGACCTCTCGAAAACACCAAGCATACTAACATTCACATTATAGGAGAAAAAGAAGAGAGAAAGAGCAGATAACTTATTTGAAGAAATAATAACTGGAATCTTCCCTAACTTGAGTATGGAAACAGACACCCAGGTCTAGGAAGCAGAGTCCCAAACAAGATGAACCCAAAGAGGTTCACACCAAGACACATTATAATTAAAATGGCAAAAATTAAAGATAAAGAGAGAATTTTAAAAGCATCAAGAGAAAAGCAACTAGTTATATACAAGAAGTCTCTCATAAGACTATGAGGTGACTTTTTAGCAAAAACTTTGCAGTCCAGAAGGGCATGGCATGATATATTCAAAAAACAAAACAAGAAAAAAACCTACAAACAAGAATACTCTGCCTGACAAGGTTATCATTCAGAATTGAAGGAGTGATATGGAGTTTGACAAACAAGCAAAAGCTAAGAGTTCAGCACCACTAAACTAGCTTTATAAGAAATGTTAAGGAGATTTCTCTAAGCAGAAAAGAGAAAGCACACTAGAAATATGAAAATAATGGAAGGAAATATCTCACTGGTAAAGGCAAACATATAGTAAAGGGGGGAGACCAACCAATTATAAAGCTAGTAAGAAGGTTAAAAGACAAAAGTAGTAAAATCATCTATATCTGCAATAAGTAGTTAAGAGATACACAAAACCAAAAGATGGAAAATATGATGTCAAACACATTAAACATTGAGGGGGGAGTAAAAATAGTAAAAATGTATGGTGGTTAGATTGCATTTGAACTTAAGAGATCATCAACTTAAAATAATCAACTTAAAATATCATATTGTTATATAAGAACCTCAAGGTAACCAAAAACCAAAAACCACACACACACACACACACACACACACACACACACACACACACAAAAGGAATTCAAACATAAGACTAAAGACAGTCATCAAATGACAAGGGAATGAAAAAGGAACAAAAAAGAACTATAAACAATCAAAAAACAACTTTTAAAATGTCAATACATACATAGATATTGATAGTTACTTTAAATATAAATGGACTAGATGCTCCAATAAAAAGATATAGAGTGGCTGAATAGATAAAGAAACAAGACCCATATATATGCTGCCTAAAAGAGACACATTTCAGATCTACAGATGCACACAGACTGAAAGTGAGGGGATGGAAGAAGGTTTTCCACACAAGTGCAAACAAAAAGAAAGCTGGGTGGCAGTATTTATATCACACAAAATAGACTTAAAAGCTGTAACAAGACATAATGATAAAGAGATCAATCCAACAAGAATATAACAATTATAAAAATATATATGCACCCAACAGAGGAGCACTTAAATACATAAAGCAAATGTTAACAAACATAAAGGGAAAAACTGACAGTAATAATGGAAGGGACTTTAACACCTCACTTACATCACTGGATATATCATCCAGACAGAAAATCAATAAGTAACACTGACCTTAAATGACACAGTAGATTTGATTGAATTAATAGATATATACAGAAAATTTTATCTCAAAACAGAGAATACACAGTCTTTTCAAGTGCACATGGAATATTTTCCAGGATAGATCACATGTTAGGACACAAAATAAGTCTCAATAAATTTTAAAAGACTGAAATCAAGGATATTTTCCAACCACAACATCATGAGACCAGAAATCAACACAAGAATAAAACTGCCAAAAAACCCAAACACATCATGTCTAAACAACACACTACTAAAAACCAGTGGGTCAACAAATAAAGAGGAAATCAAAAAATGCCTGGAGACAAATGAAAATAGAAAAACAAGGATCCAAAATCTATGGGATGCAGCAAAAGCAGTTGTAAGAGGGGAGTTTATATCTATACAAGCCTACTTCAGGAAACAAGAAAAATCTCAAATAAACAATCTAACCTTATGCCTAAAGGAACTAGAAAAAAAGAAGAACAAACAAAATACAAAGTTAATAGAAGAAAAGAAACAATAAAGATCAGAGGAGGATTAAATGAAATAAAGACTAAAAAAACAATAGTAAAGGTCAATGAAGCTAAGAGCTGGTTCTTTGAAAACATAAATAAAATTGATAAACCTTTAACCAGACTCATCAAGAAAAAAAGACAGAGTGCCCAAATAAATAAAAACAGAACTGAAAGATGAGACGTTACAACTGACACCACAGAAATACTAAGGATCATAAGATTACTACAATTATACACCAATAAAATGTACAACCTAGAAGAAATGAATAAATTCCTTAAAAAGTGCAATCTCCCAAGACTGAATCAGAAAGAAACACAAAATATTAACAGACTGATTACCAGTAACAAAATTAAATAAGTAATTTAAAAATTCCCAACAAACAAAAGTCCAGGACCAGATAGCTTCACAGGTGAATTCTACCAAACATTTAAAGAAAAGTTAACACCTATCCTTCTCAAACTATTCCAAAAAATTGAAGAGGAAGGAACACTTTCAAACTCATTCTATGAGGCCAGCATCACCCTGATACCAAAACCAAACAAAGACACCACAAAAAAAGAAAATTACAGGCCAATATCACCAATGAACATAGATGTAGAAATCCTCAACAAAATGTTACCAAACCAAATACAACAATACATTTAAAGGATCATACACTATGGTCAAGTGGGATTTATCCCAGGGATGCAAAAATAGTTTAATGTCCACAAACCAATGTGATACACCACACTAACAAACTGAAAATAGAAATCATATGATCATCTCAATAGATGCAGAAAAAGGCTCTGACAAAATTCAACATCCACTTATTATTAAAAAAATCTCAACAAAGTGGGTATAGAGGGAACCTACCTCAACATAATAAAGCCCATATAGGACAAACCCACAGCTAACATCATACTCTAAGGTGAAAAGCTGAAAGCATTTCCCCCAAGATCAGGAACAAGACAAGGATGCCCACTCTCACCACTTTTATTCAACGTAGTAGTGGAAGTTCTAGCCACAGCAAACAGACAGGAAAAAGAAATGAAAGAAACCCAAATTGGAAAGGAAGAAGTGAAACTGTTGCTGCTTGCACATGACATGATACTATATATAGAAAATCCTAAAGATGCTACAAAAAAACTATTAGAACAAATATATATGAATAAATGAATTCAGTAAAGTTTCAGGACACAAAATTAATATACAGAAATCTGTTGCTTTTCTATGCACTAACAATGAACTATCAGAAAGAGAAATTAAGAAAGCAATCCCATTTATAATTACCCCAAAATAATAAAGTACCCGGGAATAAATCTAACCAAAGAGGTAAAAGACTACAAGTAGTCTGAAAACTATAAGACACTGATGAAAGAAACTGAAGATGACACAAACCAATGTAAAGATATAACATGCTCATGGATTAGAAGAATTAGTATCGTTAAAATGTCCACATTATCCATTGCAATCTATAGATTAAATGCAATCACTATCAAAATACCAAAGGCATTTTTCACAGAACTAGAATAAATAATTCTAAAATTTTAATGGAAACACAAAAGACCTCAAATAGCCAATGCAATCTTGAGAAAGAAAAAAGCTGAAGGTAACACACTCCCTGATTTTTAAACTATACTACAAAGCTATAGTAATCCAAACAGTATAGTATTGGCATGAAAACAGACACATAGATCAGTGGAACAGAACAGAGAGCCCAGAAATAAACTCATGCTCATATGGTCAATTAATCTAGGACAAAGGAGGCAAAAATATACAATAAGGAAAAGACAGTTTCTTCAATAAATGGTATGGGGAAAACTGGACAGATACATGCAAAAGAATCAAACTGGCTACTTTCACACAAAAATAAACTCAAAATGGATTAAAGACTTAAATGTAAGACCTGAAGCCACAGAATTCCTAGAAGAAAACATAGGCAGTATGCTCTTTGGCATGGATCTTAACAATATTTTTTGGATATGTCTTCTCAGGCAAGGTAAACAAAAGCAAAAATAAACAAATGACTATATCAAACTAAAAAGCTTTTGCAGAGCAAAGGAAATATCAAGAAAAAGAAAAGGCAACCTACTGAATGGAAAGAGATATTTGCAAATTATACATCAAATAAGGGGTTAAGATCCAAAATATACAAATAACTTATACAGCTCAACTTATAAAAAACATACAGCTCAATTAAAAAATGGGCAGAAGCCCTGAAAAGGCCTTTTGCCAAAGGAGACATACAGATAGTCAACAGACACATGAAAAGATACTCAGCATCACTAATCATCAGGGAAACACAAATCAAAACCACAATGACATACCACCTCACACCTGTCAGAATGGCTATCATCAAAAGGACAATGAATAACAAGGGCTGGTGAGGATGTGAAGAAAAGGGAACCCTCATGCACTCCTGGTAGGATTGTAAATTGGTACAGCCACTATGGAAAATAGTATGGAGGTTCCTCAAAAAATTAAAAATAGAACTACCATGTGATCCAGCAATCTCATTTCTGGGTATTTACTCGAAGAAAGCAAAAACACTAATTATAAATTATATGCATATCAATATTCATTCAAGCATTATTTACAATAGATAAGATATGGAAGCAACATAAGTGTCCATCAATATATGAATGAATAAAGAAGATGCAGTATATGTATACCATGGAATATTATTTCACCATAAAAAAGTGAAATCTTGCCATTTGTGACAACATTGGTGGATCTAGAGGGTATTAGGCTAAGTGAAATAACTCAGACAGAGAAAGACAAATAGTATATGATACCACTTTCATGTAGAATCTAAAATATAAAACAAACACACAAAACAAAACAAAAATAAACTCATAGACACAGAGAACAAATGGGTGGTTGCCAGAGGGGAAGGAGTAGGGGGTGAAATAAGTGAAGGCGATTAAGAGGTACAAACCTCCAGTCATAAAATAAATAAGCCATGGGAAGTAATATACAGCATAAGGAATATGGTCAATAATACTGTAGTAACTTTGTATGGGGACAGATGGTTACTAGACTTATCATGGTGATCATTTCATAATGTATGTAAATGTCAAATCACTATGTTGTATACCTGAAACTAACATAGTGGACTTCCACTATATTTCAATTAAAAAACCTAAGGGTAAAAATACTCTAAATAAACTTAACCTTTAAGACACCATCCTAATGTAAATTATGTAGATATACCTTCCTATTTTTAAATAAGTAATACCGAGTTAGTTTGGTCAATTTGCAATGAAAATATGAATTATATTAACAGGTATTTGTGGTTCAGTGAGTACAAACTTGCCACCTCATTGTCTGAACACTGATCCTAAAAGTAATGTTTAAAAAAATGTTTAAACATAACCACATTTCAAATCCTAATCCCTAATTCCTTCATTTAATCAGTGGAGCTGAGTCTGAAAAAAAAAGACACAATACCAGAAAGCAAAACAAGATCACAGTAACCGGGCATCTTTACTTTTTAAAATTCTGAAATGTTTTTATGCAGTTGCTACAATTCAGATATAAATTTCACCTGCAACTCTTAGTAGGGGCGAAGGGTTCCACAGAACTACCATTTTTCCTTCCATGACATTCATTTGAAACAGTAGCAGTTTTATGCAAATAAAATTAATTTCATATTCATGTATCGTGTCTATGATAAATGCTGCCATAGTGGATTATGTTTTATAAGGTAAATATTATATAGGAACAACTCATTCCCAGTGCATTTAATTTGCAAAATCAACCAGAAATCAGGAGTAACAGATTTCAAGTTTGCAATTTGTAAGGTGTTTTTGTTTCTTTTCTTTTTTTTTTTTAAGAAATACCTGATGCTCTGGTCTTTCACATTCAGATCACGTGTGATAAAATAGGTTTTTGTCAAAAACTGAGAAGGGTCAGAAATTTTATCCTGCTTGCAAGCTAACAGTTTAGCCTGCCACAGTTTCATAGATTTTGGCAAAGACATGCCTGGGTCAGAGGCAAAGGAGTTTATTCCCATAGAAAAGCAGGCAGCATGAGTTTCCTGTTCAAATGAGTTCTTGGCCCCAAGTCCAACGTGGATGATACAAAGTGGCCAAGAGAGAGGCTGCACACACAGTGGGTCCCAAGCTCGGGAAACTGCCGACCTTCCAAAGAGAACTGCAAGCAAAGCTGCCTACCCTTTGTCCCGGAGGGAATTTATCCTGGTCAGGAAACAAATCTGCCTTCTTCCCTAGGAGGCACTACCTCTAGCTTCTAAAGCTGTTTGCTATGCCAACATCCTTGAAAAGATAGTCCAAAACAAAATCTGTCACAAGACTTGTAGAAACACCACGGATAATTAATTGTCCCCCAACGGTTTTGTGCGCTGTACTCCATCCTTTATTAAAATTATTTCTTCTAGAGAGTTCCACACTTCATCTAAAAATAAAAAGTTTGCCCTAGTTCTATGAGAACATTTTTCCAATGATAAAACTGTACGAAGTTCGATTTTGACAAACAGAAAGAAAAATAATGCTTTTTTGATGGTAGGATTAATTTCAGTACAATTAATATATATTCTGCCTATATCTTATACTATCACAATTATATTTTATTCTCATAAAAGAACCTTTTAAAAACATTCATTAGAACATTTAACAAGTATTACAAATATTTTGTATGTTTTAATTTAAATTAGATTTAATTTATTTAATTTAAATAAATTTAACTAAAGTTAAAAGGTAAGGGAAAAGGGGAAAAGTACAAAGAGACTATACAGAAACCTGTGCTAATATCTGGTCTTTCAGGTGCTCTACAATATCAACAAAATCTGTAGAATATTTTTAAATCAGTCAATATTCTGGAAGTAGCCAAATATTTTGGGTTTTGGAAAAGAGTAGCAAAATTATCTGCCTACCTGACCTAGTTGTTTGAAACTATAAATATTGCCCAAAATAATAAAATCATAAAATTTGATAGCTCAGAAGAATTTTAATGTTTCTAATCTAATTGAAGATAATCTAAAGTCTTACAAGAGCAAAAATATTTCAAATGGCTAAGAAGGAAGGAAGGAAGGAAGGAAGGAAGGGAGGGAGGGAGGGAGGAAGGGAGGAAGGGAGGGAGGGAGGGAAGGAAAGACAAGCCTCCTTTAAAAGAAAAAAAATCTGTTTGCTTCAAGACCCTCTAAAACTAGATAGAGGTTTCTTCACGTATATCCATAGAGATGGAGAAAAAAAAAGGAGAAAGGGAAATAACAGCAGACGTATGGGTCACTACTTTATTACTTATTAAAACTTCTGGAACAATATTTTCTCATTAGCCTAAGAAGTTGATGTTGATGTTTATCTCATATTTTTTTAAGTGGCATAACCTTAAAAAGTTCACAGAATTATAATCTTCATGAAATTTTATTAAGGTTTGAGAGGATAACATAGCTTAATGAAATCTGGTAAATTCATGACCTACCGCAAAGTGTGTGCACCTGCTCTGAAGTGGAGTAACAGGAAATAGTCACATGCTACAAATATTACCTTTTTAACACCCACCACACTGTTACATAATAACCAGAGTATCATTTGTTGTGTTATTTATTTTTTTATTATTTTTAAAGCAATGGCTGAGTGCTGTTGGGTCATAATTAATAGCAGGCTGGAGAAGGTCTGGTCATCACTTTACAGGAAATGTCTGACCTTAGGTCATCATCTTTATTATAAGTCATTCTAAACTCCTAAATATAGAAAATAAAAGGCAATTCCTGTTATTTGTTGAACAACTGCACACAATCATAAAGGTGATGTGCTGTGAACGATATCAATACATTTAGCCAGCAGATAAATGGAGCCTAAGTGATGACACTGAAAAGTCATCATACAGCATAATAAGCAGCAAGAAGGGGAATCAGCAAGGTGAGGTGCTTTGACTACAGCCTTTGAAGGCAGACCTGGTTTTACTAGCTGTATGACCCGGGGCAAGCTCCTTTTGGATTTATTTACCTGTAAAATGGTGATAAAAATACCTACTTCTAGGTTTGTGTGAGGATTCAGTGAGAGGTATTTAAAGTGTCTATCTCACTCAACAAATGTTGGCTCACTTTGCTTCCCCATCTATTTACATCTATACTAATGCTACAATCCAGACTTCAAAATCTATATAATAGTCCTCATGAAGAAAATAGGAAGAAAAAAAACAAAGAAGAGTAAAAAGAAGCCTTTTTCCAAGGAAGGTACTAAATGACTCCAAGCTATCATAGCAGACAGTTAAATAATGGGTTTCATTCTCCCCCCTATGTTATGGGAAGAGCTTATATAAGCCTTTCAATTTTCTCTGGTTGTGTTACTGGACACCTACCAAAATGTACTGACTCAAGCATGGCACTCCAGATTGGCTAGTGTAATGGACGAAATATAATTAAATTCCCTTATTATTATATTATCATACAGATTAACTGAGTTTCTCCATGGCAGTTATTAGTGTTAGCAATTTCATTAATGTTCCGTTAAAGTATCATACATTTGATGAGGTATGATACATCATACACGTATGATGTATGATTGGATGTATGATTTGATGATGATGATTTGATGAATAGTCAACAATATTTACTGAGTAGGAACTGAGAAAGACAACCTCTTCCTTTCCCTGCATTTTCAGCAATGTTAATGCACTGAGCCCACCTATGACAATTGCACTTCTCACACTAGGTGCTGTATATAATGAAACCTGCATCTGTGGACTCATTAGCTCCATCTCCACTCCACAGGCAGATACACAGACACATACATTCATACACCACACATGCATAGATGATGAATAAATTAGGGTGTAATTAGTAATGAAGCCCAGTAAGAGGTTTCCAGACACTATTTTAAAATAGCTAATTGATATAAATGACATTCTGGAAAAAACAAAACATTTGGAAAAGAAAAAATATCGGTGGTTGCCAGGGGCTGGAGGTCAGGAGAAGGAGTTGACCATAAAGAGGCATAAAGGAACTTTGGGGAGTGATAGAAATATCCTATATCTTGATTGTGGTGGTGGTTACATGACTGTATGCATTTGTCAAAATCCATAGAATTATACGCCTAAAAAGGGTGAATATTGCTGTTTATAACTTATAGACCAATAAACCCGACTTTAATAAAAGCCAGCTGGGGCTTCCCTGGTGGCGCAGTGGTTGAGAATCTGCCTGCTAATGCAGGGGACACGGGTTCGAGCCCTGGTCTGGGAAGATCCCACATGCCACGGAGCAGCTGGGCCCGTGAGCCACAATTGCTGAGCCTGCGCGTCTGGAGCCTGTGCCCCGTGACGGGAGGGGCCGCGATAGAGAAAGGCCCGCGCACCGCGATGAAGAGCGGTCCCCGCACCGCGATGAAGAGTGGCCCCCGCTTGCCGCAACTGGAGAAAGCCCTCGCACGAACCGAAGACCCAACACAGCCAAAAATAAATAAATAAATAAATAAATAAATAAATAAATAAGAAAATCCTTTAAAAAAAAATAAATAAATAAAAGCCAGCTAATTGGAATAGGGAAAAGAAAGTAGAGGGACCCTTCCTGACAACAAATGCTATAATTTATCCTCCAATAATGATCCATGAAGCTAAAACACAGAGTTGTCACAAATCTTTAAAAGAACCTACAACATTCTATACATGAATAAATTCTTGGACTCAATACCATTAAAGGTCAGGATCAACTGAAATTGGTATTGATTAAGTACTGTCAAATTTCAACTCCACATGCTAAGGCAAAGGAAGGAAATAAAATCCATGCGGAAAGCAAAAACTTCATTTTAATTAGGAATTTAAATGGCTCCCTTTCCTCTAATTAGTTTTTTCTTCAGAGCTGTAGGTTAAAAATATAATCAAATATATAATTAAAATTATTATAATTAAAACCTAAAAACATTTCCAATTCCCAATGCTGCTCTACATTTATGTAAACATTTCACATTTTGAAGCATTTTCACATTCATTACTTTATATAATTCCTGCGTAACTGGACACACAATGTAGTATATTATGTGGGAATAATAAGACTTCTTTATTTTGTATAGTATTTCAGAGTCGCAGAGGACTTACATGTATACTATCTCCTTCAATTGTCACTAAAGCATATGCAGTAAAGATTATTAAACTGATTTTACAAAAGAGGTAAGTAAAAAGCAACTGGCAATGGTTCGATGATTTGCCCATAGTCTCAGATCTAAGGTTCTGAATTTTGACATGGGACTTGAACCCAGGTTTTCTGACTCCTAATAATAATATCTAGACTTACCTATTAGCACATATTAAAGCACTTAATTTGCACAACAACACTATGAATTGGGCACTATTATTGTCTCCCTTTAACAAGTGTGGAAACTTAAGTTTCCTTAGGGGTTAAGTAACTTGGCCAAGGTCACACAGCTAGAAAATTGAGGAAGCAGCATTCAAACTCAGGCAACAGGGTTCCAGATTCCACAGTCCAACACCCTGGAATATTGTGTGTCACAGCATCTTCTATTATTTCTGCACTAGGCATAAGGTCTCCTCTAACCGATAAGTTTGTTTTCATGGAAACTGCATTAAATTAACAAGCAACAAATCAGAATGATCGGTGTTTCACTCCTTTTTTGTAGGGCTTCAGATCTGACAGAAAGTGAACTGTTTTTCACCCTATCCTGTCTCCTGACTGACCACGTTCCTAATCCATTTAAACCCCATGGTGCATAACTACTCTATTATATACTCTTCCTGATTTTCCTGTCCTTCCTCTACACCTTCTTTGCAACTTCTCCCCAGCTTTGAAAAACCTCATCTTCTACGTCCTTTGCTGCTACAGCCTAGCCACAAAGAGCAACTGAAAAAAAAAACAAATCACCATGAGATTGGTTTCTCCATGAAGTCTTTTTTTTTTTTTTTTTTTTTAACATCTTTATTGGAGTATAATTGCTTTACAATGGTGTGTTAGTTTCTGCTTTATAACAAAGTGAATCAGTTATACATATGTTCCCATATCTCTTCCCTCTTGCATCTCCCTTCCTCCCACCCTCCCTATCCCACCCCTCTAGGTGGTCACAAACCACCGAGCTGATCTCCCTGTGCTATGTGGCTGCTTCCCACTAGCTATCTATTTTACGTTTGGTAGTGTATATATGTCCATTCCACTCTCTCACTTTGTCACATCTCACCCCTCCCCCTCCCCATATCCTCAAGTCCATTCTCTAGTAGGTCTGTGTCTTTATTCCCATCTTACCCCTAGGTTCTTCATGACCTTTTTTTTTTTTTCTTAGATTCCATATATATGTGTTAGCATACGGTATTTGTTTTTCTCTTTCTGACCTACTTCACTCTGTATGACAGACTCTAGGTCGATCCACCTCACTACAAATAACTCAATTTCGTTTCTTTTTATGGCTGAGTAATATTCCATTGTATATATGCGCCACATCTTCTTTATCCATTCATCCGATGATGGACACTTAGGTTGTTTCCATGTCCTGGGTATTGTAAATAGAGCTGCAATGAACATCTTGGTACATGACTCTTTTTGACACTCTTGCACTGTTGGTGGGAATGTAAATTGATACAGCCACTATGGAGAACAGTATGGAGGTTCCTTAAAAAACTAAAAGTAGAACTACCATATGACCCAGCAATCCCACTACTGGGCATATACCCTGAGAAAACCATACTTCAAAAAGAGTCAAAAAGAGTCTCCATGAAGTCTTGACCTCCAGTGTCAGCTAGACATTAGGACCACTCAGTGATCTCTGTCATACAAGACAACTCCCTCTCCCACTCGCCCACTCCTCCACAGCTGCTATTGCAAAGCCTCATTATTTTGCCTGGGTACCTTCTCACTTCTCCTTATCTCTCAACACAAGAACGTTTCTGGCACTTAATTCAAGAAGCTGAACCAGCTGATATAAAATCTTCAACTCTTTGTCTCCACATACAGTAATATTCCTGTTTGCTTTATCTTGTACCACCTCACCTCCACTTTTTGGGGAAAAGCTGTTTTTCCTCTTGTTTCCAGTTATTCCCCCAGTTATACCTTTCATCCCAGCCCCTCTCAACTCTTCGGGATTTCTTTCATCATTGGTCGCCAGCCTCTCCAGTAGCTTTGCAATCTCCCTCTCCACTGCTTTTTTCCATTTAGCCTATGAACATGCTAAAGTCTTTTTTTTATTTTTAAAAATTCTCTCTTAATTTGTGTCTGACTACCTCTCGTAGACTTTCTCTTCACAATCTAACATCTTGAAAGAGGAGATGCTCATTGTCTCCTCTTCTTCACCTCCTCTGTGTCTCTCCAAACAGTGTCATATGTCTTTTACCTCAAAAATGACTTTGCAAAGGCTTGCAAAGTTAAATTCAGTATAGTAGTTGTCTGGGGCTGGGTGAAGGGAGGGGCATTAGGAAACATTTTGGGGGCGATGGAAACAATCTGTATCTTCACTGTGTCAGCAGTGTCACATCAGTCATAACCCAATGAAATTTACACTTTCAATGGGTGCCATTAATTGTTCCTAAATTATACGTTAATAAAGTTGATTAAAAAATAAACTCAGTGTGATGAGTTCTAAGGTTAAACAAAGAACAAAGAAATGAACTAAAAGGAAGTAGACTAGAGTTATCAACAGGTAAAATAAGATAAATTATGCAACTAGATACTAAATTGAGACGTCAGTTTCTTCTCAATCAAATAAGAAAAGGAATAATATTAGACTAGAGAAACCACTTCATGGTACTAGAATTAAACAAGGAATGTATCACCTAGTCTTCACAGTTAGAGTTTAGGTAACATAACAGCTTTTAGAAATATAGATATAATATTTAGTTGAATATTTTATGTATCACCTTCTATTTTTTTAAAAATAAGTGCAGGGCTTCCCTGGTGGTGCAGTGGTTGAGAATCTGCCTGCTAATGCAGGGGACACGGGTTCGAGCCCTGGTCTGGGAAGATCCCACATGCCGCGGAGCAACTAGGCCCGTGAGCCACAACTACTGAGCCTGCGCATCTGGAGCTTGTGCTCCGCAACAAGAGAGGCCACGACAGTGAGAGGCCCGCGCACCGCGATGAAGAGTGGCCCCCGCTCGCCACAACTAGAGAAAGCCCTCGCACAGAAACGAAGACCCAACACAGCCATAAATAAATAAAATTAAAAAAAAAAAAAGAATAAGTGCATAGTTCAGGATGGCACTGCTGGGACCTTCAACTTTTAGACTGTACATCTGAGGCATAAAGTTGTTTGTTGTGTACTATGTTTGGTAGAAGTTTGTCTTACTGTTTCTCTACTAAGAACTCTTTTTACAGAGTGGTTTGTTATTATAGCACTTTTTACAAAGAAACTATACTTGAACAGTTCCAAACTGTACATACTGTATGAAGCTTCTCCTCTCAATGGGTTTCTTATTTCTATGTGGAATTTCATATCTTGCAGTGTCCTGTAAATAAAGATTAAATTCCACCCTTAAAAAAAAAATAAGTGCATAACATTAAATTATACTCAATGAAAGAATTTCTACAGCTACCGATAAAAAGCCTGGACTGGGCTTGTTACTTTCTGACAGTATAATACACTGCAGAAACAGACAAGGATTGAAGAAAAATCATCTTCTGCATGCCAGATACTTCATATATAATCTCATTTCATCTAACATGCATAATAAAAGCTTGTTAGATGAAATGAAATCACTTATTTAAGCAGTTAAATAACACAGCTAATATGTAGTAGAACCAGAATCAGTTCCAGAATCTATCAAGCTTAAAACCCTTCCTCTGGGCTTCCCTGGTGGCGCAGTGGTTGAGAATCTGCCTGCCAATGCAGGGGACACGGGTTCGAGCCCTGGTCTGGGAAGATCCCACATGCCGCGGAGCAACTGGGCCCGTGAGCCACAATTACTGAGCCTGCGCGTCTGGAGCCTGTGCTCCGCAACGAGAGGCCACGATAGTGAGAGGCCCGCGCACCGCGATGAAGAGTGGCCCCCGCTTGCCACAACTAGAGAAAGATCTCGCACAGAAACGAAGACCCAACACAGCCAAAAATAAATAAATTAAAAAAAAAAAAAAAAAACCCTTCCTCTATGCCATACACACCCAATCACCTACAGGAGTGGGTTGTCAACATGCCCATTAAGTGATCTCGCAGATATCAATTGCCCGAGGAAGTCATTGGCAAATGCTGGGTCACAGGCAATTTGTCCTCACATTCACTGATGCGTGCACAGACTATGGAACTGTGGAGAAATGGACTAGGAGAAATAAATGTGCTTTAGCCACCAAGAAATGCGGAAGTCAGAGTCTCTACACTGAGAGCTCACCTGTACTCTCTCTCAGTCCTCTCAAATGATGTGGACCAGAGGAGGAATTTCAAGAAAGCAAAAAATATGTGATCAACCTTACTTCTATTGCCTTCAGGCAGTTATTGGTTGAATCCCAAGAGTTCTACACCATATAATATTGAAGAAGCAGGCATGACCATAATAAGTACCTTGACCATAAAGCATTTGTTTTTCAATAAAAGCTACATTTTTATAGGTGCACATAAAATGTGTTAGCTGCAAAATGCACTCTCAAAAGCTCAAATAATTACCTTGTTGGGTAGAGTTATTTAGTATTATCCATTCAGAAAATGGAAACATTTCGATTTTAGTTTCAGTTGCGCAAATTCAGAACTGTTCTCTCTGATGACAATGAGCAACTAACTCAGCCATTCCCTGTATAACACAGAAACTGTAGGTATCATCTCAGCATAAAACAAACTGAGAGTATTCCTCGAATTCTCATTTTCTCACAACCCATAGCCAATATATCATGAATCCCAGCAATTCTACCTTTAAAATATAGCCCATATTCCACTACTTTGCTACACTCCACTACCCACACACTGTCACCACTTAGATGGTCTCTCTGCATCCATCCTTACCCAACTGTAGTATATTTCCACACTGCAGCCAGAAGGGCCCTATTGAAATATAAGTCTGATATGTCATTCTTCTGCTTGAAATCTTCCAAAGGCTTTCCATCACACTCAGATTGAAAGCAAAAGTCTCTATAACCACCCGTAAGACCCTACCTACACAGCACACCACACACACACGTGCGCACACACACACACACACACGCACACACACACCTGACCTCATCATCTACTATTCTCCTCTTCACCCCAGGGCTCTTCTTCCAGCACCTGGAACACTCCAGGCATTCCCCTGCCTCAACACCTTTGCACTGTCTGTTCCCTCTGCCTGGAATCCTTTCCCCAGATACCCCAATTCTCACTCCTACAGTTAAGCCTTCGTTCAAATATTCATTTTCAGAGAGGCTTTAATCACCCTATTTTAAATTGCATCACTGTTTTCCCTGTTTTGTTTTTCTCCTTAGCACATATCACAATCTCACATATTATGTATTTTATTTTCTTGTCAATCTCCCCCCAGTGAAATAGAATGTAAGCTTTATAAAGTTTTATCTGCTTTATTCATTGCTTTGTTCCCAGTGCTTGGAACATAGGAAAATTCAAGTAAATATTTGGTGAGTGAACATTACTGTATGACTGAATGAATGAAATCCTAACATCTACACAGAGAAGAATACTTATCTTCTTGTTTGCTACAGCTGAAATATGTACTGTTCCTCTAGTACTGTTGCCAAGTCATTTAATGTAAATTTAAAATAAATGAGAAATTAGGGCAAAAGTCTGCTTTACATGGCTGAGTACTGGAATTGTGTGTATCATAAAATGATTCCTACCCTCCCTGATTTAACAATGTTAGCATTATGAAGATTTTCAAAAAGCATTTTCTAGGCTGTTATTTACAGAAATATTATGCTTAGTCCACAATTACTTTCTGACACGGAATCAAAAACTGATGGGGGGGTTTGATGAATACTGTCCTTTAGTGTGTTTTCAGTGAATATTACTGATATGGAAAACATTCATAAGAGATAAATATGTATAAAGCCTACTTGTTTCTCCTGCAAAATATTAGATTTAGACATCTGATCTCATAATTTTTTTAGAAGGAAACCAAAAGAGAGTTTCAATTAGATATCCACCAGGAGGACAAACTCTAGGCCATGAAGCAGGGAAAAGGGAGATGACAGAACAACCCAAACTGCACAGGACCTGTTTAGTACCAGTGTCTCTCACTAGTAGTAACCCAACAAGATGGAGTTCTTTGTAAGATGGAGATGTCACATCCAAATGGGCTAAAAAGTAATAACAGCCAAGGCAGAGAGGGGAAGAATACCAAGAGGGAAATCCAAGAATGTCTTCCAAGATTTGGAGTGTATGCAGGGAGTATTTGGAGTGTAATGTAGCCATATTTGAAAAGAAAGGAGTTTTAGGCACAGAGTCAGTGGAACCAGTAAAATTACTGGAGAAAATGATTTACTCTTGCCAGATTGCATCTATACCTTTAGACAGACCTTGCATCTTCAGCAATAAAATCTCATCTCTGTTGGGGTTTTATGCCTGGCTTGGTAATGTCCTGCCCCTATGTGAAACCAGACTGGGAAATTCCTTTTCTCTAGTTGCAGATACATCCTGATACAACTGTCCTCACACATTTCGGGTATATCCTACTGAAAATATTAGGACCTATTACTGAGGAGGCAAATGATTCTTGCAGCCCAAATCCTCTGGGATTCTTAGTCATCATTTGGTGATTAATTACTTGCCTTGTCATCAATGGCAGTTTATGCCTCTATGATCTCATTTGCAAAAATCATATCATGAGCACCAACAATGTTCCAATATCTTCCTCAGTAATTGTCCAGAATGACTGAGCCTAGAGCCTATCAGTGGGATTTAGTAATCTATTTTTTCAGAAAGGATAAACTTTTGAAAATGATTTAGTCTAATTTGTGGAATAACATTTATTATTTTCTAATGAGAATGTCACGTGTCATGTTTAAAACTTTGTCAGAGTTATTCTGTTGTTATTGTTCAGGTTTGGATACTTTTGAACAAAAACTACCAAAAGGACATTGATTTTATTGGAGTCTTGGTTCTTTTTTTTTTTTGGTGGGGTATTCTAATAAAAAGTTAATCTCAATCTCTCTCTCAGAATATTTATCTAACCACAGGATAAGATGACAGACACATGGGACAATAAGATTGATTTCTGCTTACCTACAACCCTATACAACTGCTTACAGAGGAAATACTTCCCTAAAGAGACCAGCATGCCATGAATGACTTACTATTTAAAAGGTCAGTCATGGACTTGGAAAAATATATTCCTTATATTAATAATTTCCTAAAACATTCCTGGTTCAGTTATGTGTATAATCTGTTTCAGTGATACTGGGAGTCAAAAGAAATCTAAGGAAAGACTCTTGATGAGAATAACCATCTCAGATTTGGACCTGGTTATGAGGAACTCTTTATTAACTGGCCTTTTGATTACCGACAGACTGCACTAAGACTTCTCAGAGACTGCTGTTTGGGTCATCTCAAGAGGATAAATAAGCCTAACCAGGTATTATCCTACTTGATTCATGAACTAGCTATCATGGAGAGAGGCCTATATATTTATATAAGTCCGATTCAGATTTTCTATGAATCACACTCTGGTGGGATCACTGCCACTCCAAAATTTCCTAATATTTATCAATGATCCCCTGGATTATTGGGCACTATAAACTGAAAATGTTGCCAAATTTACTAAATAGTGTCAGGCTCTCTCTGCAGCTATCCTATCTTATGGTACTATTTTTCTGTTCTCATTTAGAACTATGAAAACAAAGTAGATACTAAATTAAATATATATAGTAGTAAAATTCTAATAAAATCTGAAGGAGAAAGGACTATTGACATTACTATTATCAATAACGGTCAAACATGTTTCATATCTAAAGCTAGAGAATCTAAAATCTGTAACTACTAGGTTCATTGGGGCAATTGAGGTAGTGTAATTAGATTGTCTCATAGAAAATGCTTGTATACAGAATCCATTGAATATTTTAGCTTTAACATCCACCAACTATGTGACAAGGATCAAGTTGGTAGGCCCTTCGAGATTCCAATTCCTCACCTATAAAATAAGGATAATGGTAACAGCAACATCACATGGTTGCTTTTCACTGCTCCTGACACATTTAATATTCAATAAATGTCCAATGTTCTCATTATGTTTTAATGATAATAATCTGTGTCAGGGGCTGCTAATTGTCTACTAATGCTCAATCCCCTTGTTCTTCAGTTTTGGAACCCCTCGTTTTTAGCTCAACACATGGCTTTATGGAATAAAGACTACATTTCCCAACATCCTTTGCACTTAGGTATAGCATGTAAGAAAGTTATAAGGCCAATGGGAAATTTTTTTTTAATGCTTTATGTGTGACTTTCAGGATATGCCTTCAAAAGGAGGGAGCAGAGTCACAAAAGATCATCCCAGATAAAGAAGCATGAGAAGCCTGAGTCCATGTTTCTCATTTAGGAGTGTATATCTGAGCACTTTTAATATCCTCTCGAAGCCGAGCCCCCATGTCTGAAGGTTCAAATTCACCATGTCTGTACAGTAGGACCCATAAATGTGAACCTGAAAAACAGTCCACAGGTGATTCTTATATGAACATGTAGTTTAAGAACCACTGCTGTAGAGTCTCCACCAAGTCTCCTACATCTAGAATATGAAGACTAAGTGAATATCAATCAAACAGTACATTGGAAACACCGCAAACTGAACAAGACTCAGACTATCCTTAAAACAGCCAAACAATGCCTGACTACAGAACACAGCATAAAAAGTTCCTGCTCATTTGTTCTTTCTACATGGTGAGCTATGTCCTTTAATTATGAAAAACTTTGTCTCTTAATCCATTTCCCATCCAGAACCTCAAAGTCTCTAATAATGTAGTCTAGATTTCCCTTAATTGCATTTGTGCGCACATTTATCTGAAGAAGTAAGTAGATATCAGTTAGTGAAAGGAGTCTTGATGAGCCCTCTGTCACCTCTTGAATACCTGCTCCAAGTTGGCTGCACACCTCCAGATGGAGTCATCTCCATAGCTTTCATACAGTCATCAATCACTATGTCATTCTTCTAGATCAGGGGTTCTCAATGAGGCGTGATTTTGCCAGGGCCCATTTGACAATGTCTGGAGACATTTGCAGTTGTCATGACTGGAGGGGCTGCTAGCAACAACCGGGGAGAATCCAGGGATGCTGCTACACATCATATAATGCGCAGGACAGACCTCCACAACAAAATGTTATCCAACCCAAAATCAACAGTGCCGAAGGTTGAGAAACTGTTTCAAAGGGTGTTGAAAGAACCCCTTCCCCTACAGACATGTGGTTAGAATGCCCAAATACACAGTCTCTGAGAAGCAGCTCACATCTAGCTAGGACATAAGCTCTGTGAAGAAAGAGGCCATGCTTATTGTGCACAGCCCTGTGTCTGCCCTGTAGACATCCAATCTTAACATCTGTGAGCCAGTACAGCGTAGCAGTGAGGAGCATGGGCTCTGCAGTAAGACCACTTACCAAAAATTCCCTAAGGTAATTATTATGAAGATTAAATGAGCTAATCCATGTAAAGTTCTTAGAACAGTGTCTGACACATAATAAATGATTAATAAAATAATGCTATTTTAAAATAAAGTAATAAATAAGACAATTTGGTGAAGGAATGAATAATTTTATGATGCCCCAATAGTGCAGAAAATCTCTTCCATCTTTTCCATCTTTCAACCTCTATGTCCTTTTGTTACAACCCACCTTAAATCATATCCTGATAAGTAGTAGGAAATAACTTTATTTTTTAATATATGAACATAGATAATAGACATAGGATCTCCATGTCTTCAAATACCTTTCTTTCCCTGGTTTCCCACCCCCCACCTCCAGGAGCAATTCCTCTATAAATCTAAGAAGATTCCATCTTCCCACATATGACAGTACCACAGAGAAATATCCCTCACACCCTTCTTCCTTCCTCTAATAACGAGCTTATAAGTCACTTGCACAATGTTGGTAATCCCAGGAAAAATAACCACCACAAATTTTTGCAACACTTTTTCACAGTGGCATTATGCTGGGGTGTCAAGATGAAATAGCAGTGTTTCTTGTCTTCCCCCTCTGAATAATCCTCCTTGGCCTTTGAAAACTATCTTTTTTAAGCTGCTGCCACAAAGGCTCCCATTTTACCCTCCTGTGCTCCTTCTCCATCCAGCCTGCCTTAGCTTACTCACTAGCGAGACAGAAACTTAGCCTTGTCAGTATAGCTGCCGTGCATTGAACATCCTTATGTGCCCAGCACTGTGGTGGATGTTTCACTCCCATTGTCTCCTTTAAGTTTCTCAACAGTATTACCAGGCATGCATTTTTATCCCATTCATATCAGAGAATGTGGCTCTAGTTGAGATATCTGCCTCTAGTAAGTGATGGAATCCAAAATCTAACCCCCATCTGCTAAATACCAATTCTATTTTCACTATCCTTCTTGGCCCAACCTGCGCTTGACTCCGTTATGGCTTCCTGGAAAACACACATCATGTAATAGAATCCCTCCACTCTCGGCTGATGACTACCCCACGCACTCGTTGTTCACACTGCCTGTCCCTAGGGCAGGGGTCCCCAACCCCCAGGCCACGGACCGCTACCAGTCTGTGGCCTGTTAGGAACCAGGCCGCACAGCAGGAGGTGAGTGGCGGGCTAGCGAGCCACGCTTCATCTGTATTTACAGCCGCTCCCCATCGCTCGCATTACCGCCTGAGCTCCGCCTCCTGTCAGATCAGTGGCAGCATTAGATCCTCATAGGAGCCTGAACCCTACTGTGAACTGCGCATGCGAGGGATCTAGGTTGCACGCTCTTTGTGAGAATCTAATGCCTGATGATTTGAGGTGGAGCTGAGGCAGTGATGCTAGCGCTAGGGAGTGGTTGCAAATACAGATTATCATTAGCGGAGAGGTTTGACTGCACAGAGACCATAATAAATCGACTGCTTGCAGACTCATATCCAAACCCTATCAGTGAGTGGCAAGTGAAAACAAGCTCAGGGCTCCCACTGATTCTGCATTATGGTGAGTTGTATAATTATTTCATTATATATTACAATGTAATAATAATAGAAGTGCACAATAAACATTATGCACTTGAATCATCCTGAAACTACCCACCCCCTGCCCTGGTCCATGGAAAAATTGTCTTCCACGAAACCGGTCCCTGTTGCGAAAAAGGTTGGGGACCACTGCCCTAGGGAAAGGGGAGGTAAAAGAACTGCTCTCACCATGAGCATTTCAGACATTTCCACGAGGTCCTTCTGATGAAATTTCTCATTGTTTAATGAATTACTGAAAAATAAATAAATAAGAACACTTCTCCATTCAGGAAAAGGGTTCCTGATTCAAATGATTGTTTTTTTCCTCTCTGAAATGCTCAGAGACACATCTGCATTAATTCTAGGCATGTGTGGAGATAACCTAACTTTCAGCCTGACTTGCCATTTAAAAGATTTACATTTCATCAGAGAGACATATATAATAAATTTACCATATAAAAAAACAGAACACTGTATGTCTTCATTTTCTTTCTCTGGCATGACAGGCGTGTGTAGTGTTAAGTCAGAGGGGAAGAACACATGAAATGCCTCACTCTGGCCAAGCCTCCACCTGAACTTAGAACTGTATGGAGAAGAGGGAGAGAAAATAAGAGAGGAGGGGAAAGAAAGCGAAGAGAAAAACGAAGAAGTAAAGACACAGTACTAAAGCACTGTCCTCTCAGTCAAGCAACCTGAAACCCTGAGGTTTTGTTTGATTACTTTTATTCCCTTGTCACCCAAATCAACACACTCAGCAAGACTTACTGATTTTTCCTTCAAGCGCATCTTATAACACCCATGCCTTGAATATTTACTGACTGACTGCTATGGGCAAGGAAATATGCTATATACCACGGAGTATATAGTATATACTAAACATATAATTTCTGTAAGCTGCCCAGAATATATACATATGTGTTGTGTGATTATATGTATAATACAGTATATGAGTGTGTTTTTTGCTGGCAAAGTTCTTATCCTCACAGATCTTGCAATCTCATAAGTAAAAAAAAGATGTGCAGAAAACAACATAATAAATTTATTAGGACAATGATCCAAAGAGAGTTATAATTAAAGGGCTATTACAGTTCAAAGAAGAGAAAGAATCTAGCTAGGGCAAGGCTTTGTGGCAGAAATGAAACCTAAAATTGCCTAGAAGAACAGTTAAGCTCTTGTGCTGGGGTAATTCTTTCTTGTCATACCAATATTCTTTAAAATCGTAATTCAGTAATTAAAGTACAGCACTTCATGGAGTTACATTAAAAAAAAAAAAAAGCTTCACTGCCATGTGAAAAAGACATAAGAACAGTCAATGCATTTGCCTTCACCAGGTCTGAAGCACCATTATCCACACTCAGCCAGGACCTTCTGGAGATGGGCTTTCAAAACTCAAGGCTTTCTTCCCTTCCAATGTATTTGGCATGCTTCTTCAAGATTAATATTTCTTAAACCGCACTTGTATCATGTCATTCCCTTATCCTTTGGGGATCCTGACTTCTTTCCATTTCCAATCTAAACTTGTCTTTCTGACCCCACTCCACCTATTCACTTTCCCTTCCTGTGACTCCACCTTTCATCTTCCCTGGGATCCAGCCCAGCTCAGGAGCTCAGCTCCCTGGGTGTGAATGCTGGCTCTGCCACTGTGAGCCACGCAACCACGGGCCAGCTAGGTATTCGCTCTCTCAGTGCCTCATTTTCCTCATCTAGAAAATGCAACAGTTCTTGCCTCAAAACATTAAATGAAATATTAAACAGAACAGTGCCTGGCAGCTGCTAAGTACTCAATAAATGAAATATATATTTATCTGATGATTGCTGAAAGGATATACTTCTTCCCTTTCTTGATAATGTTATACTGGTTTTCCTTTGAGAAATTACCCCTCCCCAGATTCCATCTGCCCCTATGAAGGAATCCCAGAATCTACATCATACCTGGAGATGGGCACTCTATTCAGGCAATACAAATTGCTCCCTCTCTCTCTCCTGGGAATTTGAGGACTGCAGCCAAAACATTCGGATGACAGCGCCCCAAGAAGATAGGTAATTGGTAATTATTGTCTAGATGCTCAAGTCTGTTCTTCCCAAGACATAATTATTTAATTCTTTCCGGTGAGCTGGCCAGGATCCCACCATTGATTTTCTCTTTTGCTTAAGTTTTCCTGAGTTGCTTTCAGGTACTTACAACCAACCAAGTGATATATTAATCTTCTCACTCTGAAGAAAATTCCATGGTCATCCCTTCCTTAGACACTCTCTTCATCTCACAAAGAAGGCTCTCTAATTTGCCTTTCACCTTCCCATATTCACCCCTCCCTCAAGTTCCAATACTCTTCAATAAGTATCTGTCCACATTGATCTCCTTCTCTGTTCTTCCTTGTCATCTAACATAGCACTGAATTTACCTTTCCTTTATAAAATACTGCCTTGTACCATCCAGTATGTGGTAATGTGTTTATCTTGTCTAATCAACTGGCTCTTAAACCCTTTGGAAATGAAATCTATACCTTATACATTGGTTTACAGCAGTATTTAACCTGGTTGATTACTGTTTGCTTTTGATTAACTGATTGACTAACTGGCTGATTGATTAACTGCAAAAAGTTGAGAATTTTTCCTCTCTGTCACTCAAAGTCTTACATCTTTGTGAACTTCTTATGAATTCTGCCCAGTCTGTTCTCTCTTTGGTCATCTTAACTATGCTAGGATTTTCCAATTATCTCAGTTTAGTACTGAACACAGTTGCCTAATACAGATTTGTGAATGGATAAAGCAATGGTTTTCTATGGTTTTAAGAAATATAAGAAATAAATACTTTTCAGTGGCATGTGAACAGTACATTTGGATAGTGATTAGTTTTAGGCATTCACCAATCCCCCCGCCCCCAATTAAACCTAATCAGAAAATAGCAGTATTTCACAGACCCAGCACGTTTCCTCCTGCCATCTGGTCTGAAAAGGAAGTCAAGAAACATTAGTAGGTGGCAGGGGCTAAAGACAGACAGTTCTATTAGTACTTGGATGTCTTCTTCCACTCTGAATATTCAGCTTTATATATCCAACTGAATACAAAGACCTTCCAGGAATAGTATTTGATTCTTCAGCAAAGAATTTTCCTCTTTGTTTCATGCAAGTTCCACCCCCAGAAATATTAATATATCTCGACCAAATACCCTAGTTAGTCTCTGAAATTTGACATCAGATCCTGTAAGAATCATTTGAATCTCAGTAACATCAATCTTTAGAATATAATTTAGTTTCATCATTTGTTTTATATCATGATTACCCAGAGATTTTTTCTCTGAACTGAAGCACATTTTATGTCTGAGACCAGATGCAAAAGTTTGGATACTCTTTTCGTGTCAGCCATGATCTAAGACTCTCCACTTGTTTGCCATACCTCCACTTACTTCCTGTTCCTAGATCTTCAGGAAAGTTGAGCTAGACCATCATGACAGCTTTAATCAAACAGGAAAACTGATCCTGGTCAGGTAAATAATGGACAAAAGGAACTGAGAGTCTTTTGGGAAAGGTGATAAGACATTTCGTATTATCCCCATGCTTCTACAGAAAACTCCTGATACGATCTGAAGCCCTCCCAAGCTCAAATCCTTTAATGCTTCCCTCTTCTTAAAGGATAAAATCAATGACATACAAATCCCTCCATGATCTGTCCCCTGCATAAATCTCCAACCTCATCTCTCACCACTTTCTTCCTCAATATTACAAAATACTCTACCTCCCTTAGATTATAAAGGATTGGGCAAAACAGTTCTTTAAAGTAAAAGTCCTAAAGAACTAGAAGTAAAAAGAAGAAGTAAGATCAAAAATAACAATAATAAATCTTAAGTTATAAGGAAAGTACACAGCAAAGAAAGGAAAAGCAAACTCTTTCAGATTAACAGATTATACGCTATTATGCTACTCTAGATATGCCGGGACCATACCTAAGAGGCAACTGGATTGGTGGCCTCCATTGCAACCACCCAAAATTTTAGCAGTAAGATTGAGGGAAAGAGGATCACCACCAGAATCACCTCCTTTCTCTCTACCAAGAGAGAATGGACCTGGTTACGCACCACGTGATCCATCACACACATCATCAAGTTTAAACATACTACAGCCATGGGTACTCTACAATGACTAAACTGTTCTGCTTATTTTTATTTAAACCTTTTTCCTTCAGCCTCTATTAGCCTCTTCAATAGGTAGACTCTTAAACCTCAGGGCAGTAGATAAATCGTGAATTATGCAACAAAACCCATTATCATTCATCACTTAATCTACCATCAGCCCAGGCCAGCCACCAGGGGATGGAGATTTGCTGAGGCACACACCATTACACCAACACCCCAATGGGAACCTTGGAGCTGGATAGTTCTATAAGCTCCTCCACTAACTAAATTCTGCCTACTCAGTCCTCTCCCCCTTCCGCTGTTGACACATCCCTCCAGCCTACCATTCTACCCTCTGTGTAAATAATCTTCATTATCAACAGCTCTTAGCCTTTACACAAACCCCTGACTCCTGCTACTTCTACTCACATTCTCATCTATAGTTAGATCCTCTCTCATCCACCCTCAGAGCCAGAGAGGGATGAGCACTTTCCTGACTCTTCCACTGCTACTTTTATACCATGATTCCTCCACCTTTATGAAAAAACTCTTCTCTTTTGAAGTTAATGGAATTCACTAATTCTCTTCCCCATCTAGGCCTCCAAGTGTGATACTCACACTTCAAAAGTCTGAAGCCTGCCTACAGCTTTCTTATTAACATTCTCAAGGATTCCCCCTCAATTGTTTTGATGTTTGTTCCAATACAGCCTTGCCGTTATTTTATCTCAGCTCCCTCCATGATTCTAACGTCAATTCCCTTCATCCATCCAACTTTGCAATAACATTCCTCCAACTCAATTAAACTGCAGTTAAAATTCCCCCAACTCACCCTGAAATCTGAAACCTCCTTTCTATGACAGCTTTCTACCTCATCCACTTCATCACTCTACTCTGACTTTTTATTCTCATGGTGACTTCTATTCTTCATCTGTCCCAATCCATTTTCCATGACTATCACTCCCACTTTGGGTTCCCTTGCCTCTCTGGAAACCATGGCCTATACTTTCAACAATGTTTTCATTGTCACTCTAGATGTCGTACCCTCTTGATTGCTGGCCACGTGTGTCTTGTCATTCTCCCAGGTTGAATCTCCCACATCTGCTTTCTCTATTCCTATTCCTGGGTTCTTAAAACTTGCAGAAAGGTACAAAGGAGTGTTGGATATTTCCCCTACAAAGACAAACTACTAAACATCTGGTAGCTCTTCGGCTACGGTCTGGAAACTTTTTGTTGTTGTTGTTGTTCTCTTCTACAGATTCAGCACTCCTATATCTAAAAATCACTTGCACCAGGCTCTGCATACATGTATTTTCTTATCCTTTCCCTTAACTAGCACTCTTAAGGACATAGTCTACAATCACTACATCCATTTGTCCACTCTACACTCACTCCTTAACAGAACCCATTGGCTCTATTCCTACCACACTAATGAAATTTAAGGAGGTTCATCAATTACATTTTTTTTCTTTTTAACTTCTCAAACTCCTTGACTCCAATAAACTACTGACCTGACCACATAGCCTGCTGACAAGAGTACAGATCTGACTGGATGACCCAAGCCTGCCTCAGGCATAGCCCTCATGCAGCAGAGGTGAGTTGGGCACCAAAATTCCATCACAGGCACCTAGGTGGCAGCCAGGGCCACCTAGCCAATAGCCCAGCTATCACCAGCCAGTCAACAGCACTCAGAGACTTTCCTTTCTTGTTAGAGGACAGAGACAATTGCTGGTCTTTCGGTTTATAAGAAACACCCCCATTTCTCCTCCCCTGTACTAGATCCTCCAGAGACTCGACTCTGCACTGAATCCAGTTCCCTGTTTGGCAGTAAAACTTTACCTCTCAGTACTCAGCTCTCCTTAACAACATCTTCCAACAAAGTGCCTAAAAAGTGAAGATACCTCTATTGCAACATTCACTATTTTACATTCAATATTGGTCAAAATTACTTCTCATGAATTTTCACGCCCTATATATTAACCTAACCACAAGGTTTTGGAAACTCCTGACACTGTGACTTCTCCGAAGGGAATTCACTTATTTAGGTGTCCAGTGGACTTTCACTGAGTACCTCTCATTTTCTATATACAATAGGGATGGCTGATTTTACAAAGATGAGTAAGGTATGGCGCCTGACTTCAAAGAGTTCACAGTCCAGAGGAGCAAAGAGGCCAGCAAGAAAGGACTATAAACAGACAGACAATGACTGTGAGAGATAAGTGTACAAAGTCTTCTAAGAGTAGGGAGAAGGAGGAGGATTATCTCTTCTAGGGATAGTCAAGAAGCCTCCACTTATATTCCTAAATAAATTGTAACCCAACTCTTTTGTCACTACTTCTTTTTCTTTCTCTATGGACCATTACTATATTTGTAATGCAATCGAAACAAAAGGACCCCTATTATTACCATGGACTTTTTTTAACTGGATTTTTTATCATGGATTTTTTAAGAGCTTAGAGTACATTAACCTACACTCTTCTACTCCTGTTAAAAAGAGACCTAAATTTTATTTCCAGTAGGAAACTACATTGAATAATCACATGTTTTAAGTGTGTATACACAATGTCACTAGAACCCTAGCATCAGAAATGTGCATCACATGTATGAGTGTGTATACTTTCCTGGGTATAGGTATATGTACACATACACCATCACTGTAAATTTTGTGTATCCTTCCTATTGTAGTCAGTCCACACATACAAAAAAAAACCTGAAAAATATGTTTATGGCACTAGCAGTTGCTTTTTGCTCAGCATCTCTCCTCTAGAAACTCCTGTTTTTTTGGTAACGTATATTCCCATTCACAAGGTGAAGCAGAAGATGTCATGTTCCTGTGATGTGCATTCTCTAGACACAGTGACCAGAGATGATCATATGACTCAAACAAGGACCATCAATACACTCCCCATGAGTTTGGAAATTTATAAACGTCAGTTTCCCTCTGGGGCCTGCATGTCAATATGCAAAACTTGGGAACTTCTGACAGCAACATTCTACCATGTGACTCAAAGAACAGAGGAAGCCTGTCCACAGTGAGAGAGTAAAGCAAAGCAGAAGAAGCACTGACAAAGACCTGAAAAAGGATTCCCAAGTTTCTCAAAGTGCTCAAAGTTTCAGGCCCACCCCTCACCTGGAATTCTTTGAGATACTCTGACATTTTTCTCATAAATTTCCCTTTTTTGCTTAAGCTCACATTGAATTTCTATCACTTGCTAATTAAAAAAAATGCTGACTAATAAAATTCTATATAATCAGTTATATAATAGGAGGAACTCAAGTAGTGTAGGTTGTGCATCCAATTGGCCAAAAAAAACGAAAACTCTCATTGCTTGTGATAACCAGTTCAGAATACATACTGAACCTGGAGGACAGAAACTATAGAGGTGTTATTACCTTAAACATTAAAGTCGTTCTTGACTCTTTGCTCTTCTTCTTCCCCAATGTTTACTTTTTCCTATCTTTTATCCCTCACCAAGTCCTACCAATTCTTTCTTTTAAATGTCTTTCATAACTACACCATCTTATCCATTTGAATTATAATTACCCTAGTCCAGACTTTCTTAGCTAAATGGACCCCCATTTCCAGTCTCCTCATGTCCACATATTTTGCATGCTTCTTTCCAGGAGATTATAAAAATTATACATATCATGCTTCCAGTTCTTAAATTTCCAGTGGATCTTATTGTTAACTGAATAATAATTTTAAAATTTAGCCAGGCATCAAGCCCTTTCATAATCTAGATTCCATCTACCTCTCAAACTTACATATCCCTACTCCTTTCTATGACTTCTGAATATATCATCAACTTAACTGTCATCAACAGAGTGGATACAATGTGTCGGGCACTATGCTTGTGATATTATAATCTCTATAATACTTATAACAACTGTGGTGGTTTTCCAATGAGCCTTCAAATTCCTTGACACTATTCCCATTGAAAGATGGGGACTATGTCCCCTCCACTAGAATCCGGACCAATCTAAGTTTGTAAGTAACAAAATGCACCAACAGTGACACTGTTAACTTCTTAGGCTAGGTCTGAAAGGATAATACAGCCTCTGCCTTGCTAAAAGGAAGAGAGGGAAAAAAAGACGGTGACTAATACATTCTATACAACCATTTATAATGGAATGAACAGGCAGTGTGCATCTCTCGGTACGCTCACCTTTGGAGGCCTGAATCACCAGTAACAAGTCTGACAACATTAGGCTGCAAAGAAGCTCAGGCCAAATAGGGAGACCATTCATAGATGCTCCAGATAAAAGCCCCAAGTGAGAGCCCAGACAACAGCCAACAACAAGTAAACACAGTTAGTAAAGATTGCCCCCAGATGATTCTGGCCCCGAGCTGTCAAGCACTCCCAGTGAGACGAGCCTTCCCAGCTGGGACATCGAAGAGCAGAGATGAGTCATTCCCTGCTCTATGCTGTCCAAACTCCTGACCCACAGAGTCCAATGGACGTAAAAATTGGTAATTTTTTTTATTGGCCTTGGGAAGGTTAGCAAAGGCTGGAAGATCCTTGAGAGGATCCTTTAGCCGAAGATTTATAGCCCTTGAGGAAGCTGTTGGTGATAGCCTGAAGGCTATAATGGTAAATAGTATTGGAAGCTGAAGGAAAGGGGACCTTTGTTATTAAGTGGAAGAAAGTTTGGCAACCCTGTTGCCTGCAGTACCATGGAAAATAAGAAATATAACTACTGAACTGCATTTTCTAGCTAAGAAGATTTCCAGGCAGAACACTGAAAGTGCCACCTGGCTTCTTACTGGCCATGAAAAAATGCAAAACCAGAGAGATGAGCTTAAGAACAAACTGTCCAGTTTCCAATCAAAATTTAGAAGAAACAGAAAAGAGCCAGGACTTGCTGAGCTTGAAATTAAGACTCTTTCTCCTGCTGCCCAGCCTCTCCAGATGGCAAAATATTCTTAAAGTAAGAAATGGCCTTAGGAAAAAAATGCAGGTCACTGTCAGGAACACATGATGAAGCCAAGGATGTGACTTCAGAAACTGTTAAGACTTCAGACACTCTGAAAGTGATGCCCCATAAACCTTTTTAAAAATACAAAAGGTTTTCTAAGGATCTTAAGGGTGTGCCTCATAAACCCTCTCTGTTAAATAATAGAGCATCTAAAAATGTCATGGGCATTATTCTGCAAAGCCTCAAGGTAAACAAAGTCTCATCTTAAAGAGACTTGTATATGTAGTTTTGTCTAATGGAATGGATGTAACTTGATACATAAAAAGCCAACAGTTTTTTTTGTTTGTTTTTGTTTTTATTTATTTTTGGCTGTGTTGGGTCTTCGTTTCTGTGTGAGGGCTTTCTCCAGTTGCGGTGAGCAGGGCCACTCTTCATCGCGGTGCGCGGGCCTCTCACTATCGCGGCCTCTCTTGTTGCGAGCACAGGCTCCAGACGCGCAGGCTCAATAGTTGTGGCTCACGGGCTTAGTTGCTCCACGGCATGTGGGATCTTCCCAGACCAGGGGTCGAACCCATGTCCCCTGAATTGGCAGGCAGATTCTCAACCACTGCGCCACCAGGGAAGCCCCCAACAGTTTTTAACATAATTATACCTGTTTGGACTTAAAGCAAAAGAACCAATACAAAAGAAAAATAGGCTTTTGAAACCCCCTACTTTTTACTGGAAGGAAGCAAGCTGAGAAGGCTATTTAATTGCAGACATAAACTACTTTTTAATTGGAAAAGAAAAGATGCCTTAGAAAAAAAAGCTAAGAGCTCAAAGGGCAGGGCCAAGTGCCAGGAAGAACAACTTAACAGGGAGCAGCATTGAGCCATAATTAAGGAAGTGCCAATATGTGCCCACTTGAACTTCAGAATTGCTATGGGCCAGAGGCTGCTATAACCTCCCATTTTCTCCATTCTTGAATGGAAAGATCTACTGCAATAATCGGATTTCCATCTCACCATTGTCTGTTGTGGGGCAAGAAGGATAGATAATGGATCTCTTTAGTTAACAGGTCTTCAGAGCAAGAGAAACCATGCTCAAGAAACCAAACCCAAGTAGTCTCATCTGCACCTAGACCTAAATTAGACGGTGAGATCCTGGACCTCAAACTTCAGCCTAAAGCTGTAATGGAATGAGACCTATTGGTGAGTGTATTTTGTACATGGAATGAATGTAAATAATTTGTGGCCAGAGAGCAGACTGTATTGATTTTAAAACAAGCCCACAAATTCTTTGACACTCCCCATCAATAGGTAGGATCTATGCCCTCTTCTAGAGAACAAAGCCATCCTTATGACTCACTTGTAATTATTAGAATGCAATAGAGTGATGCTGTGCGACTTCTGAGGATAAGTCACCAATGGTCATACAGCTTCCACCTAGTTCTTTTAAAACACTCATCTGGGGTTCCCTGGGCAGTGGTTGAGAATCCGCCTGCCAATGCAGGGGACATGGGTTCGAGCCCTGGTCTGGGAAGATCCCACATGCTGCGGAGCAACTGGGCCCATGAGCCACAACTACTGAGCCTGCGCGTCTGGAGCCTGTGCTCCGCAACAAGACAGGCCGCGATAGTGAGAGGCCCGTGCACCGCGATGAAGAGTGGCCCCCACTCGCCGCGACTAGAGAAAGCCCTCGCACACAAACGAAGACCCAACACAACCAAAAATAAATAAATAAATAAATAAATAAATTTATAAAAAAAAAAACAACACTCATCTTTGGAGCTCTGAACAACCACATAAGAAATCCAACCATCCTGAGGCCACTAGACTTTGAGCAAGCCCAGACCACATGGAAAGGCCACACATAGATGCTGTGGCCAAAAGCCCTATTTAACATCCCAGAAGACTGACAGAACAATCAACAGGCACATTAGTGAATATGGTCCAGATGATTCTGGCTTCTAGCTGTCAAGTCAACCTCAATCATCAAGTTTCCCCAGCTGAGGCCCCTGACATCTCTGAGCAAAGACAAACTGTTTCCGTTGGGTCCTTTAAATTCCTGACCCACTGAAACTTTGAAACTAATAAAACGGTTGTTTTATGGCACTAAACTCTGTGATAGTTTGTTGAAGGAATAAATGAATGAACAAATACTGCCAAGTGAGAATGTGAGCCTGGTGTCAAGGGATTTTCCAATTTTTCAAGAGAAGCCAGATATAAATCACGTTATGAGCAATTTCGCAATTTCTAAATGTTGACAACTGATTAGAAAAATGTTAAGACATTTTGGGGATGGGTAAACAAAACATGTCTACAGGCTTGGATTTCACCTGAAATGGATGAAATCATTTGGATCATTTCATCCAAAATGATCACCTGGACTTCATATAACCATCCCACACCCAATATTCTAAAGCTAAATTTCAACTCCTTTTAGATGTTAAGAGTTCAGAAATGTCATTCCCATGTGTTCTCGGTAATAAAGAGGAATGACAATAAAAAGAAAATGGATTGAATTTCCAAGGGGTGACAAAAAAAAAAGAAAACCAGGTTTTTGTTTTTGGATTTTTTAACATCTTTATTGGAGTATAATTGCTTTACAATGGTGTCTTAGTTTCTGCTGTATAACAAAGTGAATCAGCTATACATATACATATATCCCCATATCTCCTCCCTCTTGTGTCTCTCTCCCATTTCCCTATCCTACCCCTCTAGGTGGTCACAAAGCACCGAGCTGATCTCCCTGTGCTATGTGGCTGCTTCCCACTAGCTATCTATTTTACATTTGGTAGTGTATATATGTCCATGCCACTCTCTCACTTCGCCCCAGCTTAACCTTCGCCTCCCCGTTTCCTCAAGTCCATTCTCTACATCTGCATCTTTATTCCTGTCCTGCCCCTAGGTTCTTCAGAACCTTTTTAAAATTTTTTTTTTAGATTCCATATATATGTGTTAGCATACAGTATTTGGTTTTCTCTTTCTGACTTACTTCACTCTGTATGACAGACTCTAGGTCCATCCACCTCACTACAAATAACTCAGTTTCATTTCTTTTTATGGCTGAGTAATATTCCATTGTATATATGTGCCACATCTTCTTTATCCATTCATCTGTTGATGGACATTTAGATTGCTTCCATGTCCTGGCTATTGTAAATAGTGCTGCAATGAACATTTTGGTACATGACTCTTTTTGAATTATGGTTTTCTCAGGGTATATGCCTAGTAGTGATATGGTAGTTCTATTTTCAGTTTTTTAAGGAACCTCCATACTGTTCTCCATAGTGGCTGTACCAATTTACATTCCCAACAACAGTGCAAGAGGGTTCCCTTTTCTCCACACCCTCTCCAGCATTGTTTGTAGATTTTTGTAGATTTCTTGATTATGGCCATTCTGCCTGGTGTGAGGTGATACCTCAGTGTAGTTTTGATTTGCATTTCTCTAGTGATTAGTGATTAGTGATGTTGAGCATCCTTTCATGTGTTTGTTGGCAATCTGTATATCTTCTCTGAAGAAATGTCTATTTAGGTCTTCTGCCCATTTTTGGATTGGGTTTTTTTTTTTTTGATATTGAGCTGCATGAGCTGCTTGTATATTCTGGAGATTAATCCCTTGTCAGTTGCTTCATTTGCAAATATTTTCTTCCATTCTGAGGGTTGTCGTTTCATCTTGTTTATGGTTTCCTTTGCTGTGCAAAAGCTTGTGAGTTTCATTAGGTCCCATTTGTTTATTTTCATTTTTATTTCCACTTCTCTAGGAGGTGGGTCAAAAAGGATCTTGCTGTGATTTATGTCAGAGAGTGTTCTGCCTATGTTTTCCTCTAAGAGTTTTATAGTGTATGGCCTTACATTTAGGTCTTTAATCCATTTTGAGTTTATTTTTGTGTATGGTGTTAGGGAGTGTTCTAATTTCATTCTTTTACATGTAGCTGTCCAGTTTTCCCAGCACCACTTATTGAAGAGGCTGTCTTTTCTCCATTGTATATTCTTGCCTCCTTTATCAAAAATAAGGTGACCATACATGCATGGGTTTATCTCTGGGCCTTCTATCCTGTTCCATTGATCTATATTTCTATTTTTGTGCCAGTACCATTCTGTCTTGATTACTGTAGCTTGTAGTATAGTCTGAAGTCAGGGAGCCTGATTCCTCCAGCTCCATTTTTCTTTCTCAAGATTGTTTTGGCTATTTGGGGTCTTTTGTATTTCCATACAAATTGTGAAATTTTTTGTTCTAGTTCTGTGAAAAATGCCATTCATAGTTTGATAGGGATTGCATTGAATCTGTAGATTGCTTTGGGTAGTATAGTCATTTTCACAATGTTGATTCTTCCAATCCAAGAACGTGGTATATCTCTCCATCTGTTTGTATCATCTTTAATTTCTTTCATCAGTGTCTTACAGTTTTCTGCATACACGTCTTTTGTCTCCTTAAGTAGGTTTATTCCTAGGTATTTCATTGTTTTTGCTGCAATGGTAAATGGGAGTGTTTCCTTAATTTCTCTTTCAGATTTTTCATCATTAGTGTACAGGAATGCAAGAGATTTCTGTGCATTAATTTTGTACCCTACAACTTTACCAAATTTATTGATTAGCTCTAGTAGTTTTCTGGTAGCATCTTTAGGATACTCTATGTATAGTACATTGTCATCTGCAAACAGAGACAGCTTTACTTCTTCTTTTCTGATTTGGATTCCTTTTATTTCTTTTTCTTCTGTGACTGCTGTGGCTAAAACTTCCAAAACTATGTTGAATAATATTGGTGAGAGTGGAGAATCTTGTCTTGTTCCTGATCTTAGTGGAAATGGTTTCAGTTTTCCACCATTGAGAATGATGTTGGCTATGGGTTTGTCATATATGGCCTTTATTATGTTGAGGTAAGTTCCCTCTATGTCTACTTTCTGGAGGGTTTTTATCATAAATGGGTGTTGAATTTTGTCGAAAGCTTTCTCTGCATCTACTGAGGTGATCATATGAGACAAACTATATTTTAAAGTCTATTTTGCCTGATATGAGAATTGCTACTCCAGCTGTCTTTTGATTTCCATTTGCATGGAATATCTTTTTCCATCCCCTCACTTTCAGTCTGTATGTGTTCCTAGGTCTGAAGTGGGTCTCTTGAAGACAGCATATATATGGGTCTTGTTTTTGTATCCATTTAGCCAGTCTGTGTCTTTTGGTTGGAGCATTTAATCCATTTACATTGAAGGTAATTATCGATATGTATGTTCCTATTACCATTTTTTTAATTGTTTTGGGTTCGTTATTGTAGGTCCTTTCCTTCTCTTGTGTTTCCTGCCTAAAGAAGTTCCTTTAGCATTTGTTGTAAAGCTGGTTTGGTGGTGCTGAATTCTCTTAGCTTTTGCTTGTCTGTAAAGGTTTTAATTTCTCCGTCAAATCTGAATGAGGTCCTTGCTGGGTAGAGTAATCTTGGTTGTAGGTTTTTCCCTTTCATCACTTTCAGTATGTCCTGCCACTCCCTTCTGGCTTGCAGAGTTTCTGCTGAAAGATCAGCTGTTAACCTTATGGGGATTCCTTTGTATATTATATGTTGTTTTTCCTTTGCTGCTTTTAATATTTTTTCTTTGTCTTTAATTTTTGATAGTTCGATTAATATGTGTCTTGGCATGTTTCTCCTTGGATTTATCCTGTATGGGATTCTCTGCACTTCCTGGACTTAATTGACTATTTTCTTTCCCATATTAGGGAAGTTTTCAACTATAATCTCTTCTAATATTTTCTCAGACCCTTTCTTTTTCTCTTCTTCTTCTGGGACCCCTATAATTCAAATGTTGGTGCATTTAATGTTGTCCCAGAAGTCTCTGAGACTGTCCTCAATTCTTTACATTCTTTTTTCTTTATTTTGTTCTGCAGTAGTTATTTCCATTATTTTATCTTCCAGGTCACATTTCCATTATTCTGCCTCAGTTATTCTGCTATTGTTTCCTTTTAGAGAATTTTTAATTTCATTTATTGTGTTGTTCATCATTGTTTGTTTGCTCTTTAGTTCTTCTAGGTCCTTGTTAAACGTTTCTTGTATTTTCTCCATTCTATTTCCAAGATTTTGGATCAGCTTTACTATCATTACTGTGAATTCTTTTTCAGGTAGACTGCCTATTTCCTCTTCATTTGTTTGGCCTGGTGGGTCACTGCCTTGCTCCTTCATCTGCTGTGTGTTTCTCTGTCTTCTCATTTTGCTTAACTTACTGTGTTTGGGGTCTCCTTTTTGCAGGCTGCAGGTTCGTGGTTCCCGTTGTTTTTGGTGTCTGCCCCCAGTGGCTAAGGTTGGTTCAGTAGGTTGTGTAGGCTTCCTTTTGGAGGGGACTGGTGCCTGTGTTTTGGTGGATGAGTTTGGATCTTGTCTTTCTGGTGGGAAGGACGGTGGCCGGTGGTGTGTTTTGGGGTGTCTGTAACCTCATTATGATTTTAAGCAGCCTCGCTGCTAATGGGTGGGGTTGTGTTCCTGTCTTGCAAGTTGTTTGGCATAGGGTGTCCAGCACTGTATTTTGCTGGTCATTGAGGGGAGCTGGGTCTTAGTGTTGAGATGGAGACCTGTGGGAGAGCTTTCGCTGTTTGATATTACGTGGAGCCGGGAGGTCTCTGGTGGACCAATGTCCTTAACTCAGCTCTCCCACCTCAGAGGCACAGGCCTGACACCCAGCTGGAGCACCAAGACCCTGTCAGCCACATGGCTCAGAAGAAAAGGGAGAAAAAAAGAAAAAAAGAAAGAAAAATAAATAAAATAAAATAATTAAAATAAAAAAATTATTAAAAATAAAAAAAAGTAAAACATAATAAAAGAAAAGAAAGAAAGAAAAAAACGGAAAGACAGAATGCTAGGACAAATGGTAAAAGCAAAGCTATACAGGCAAAATCACACAAAGAAGCATACACATACACACTCAGAATAAGAGAAAAAGGAAAACATATATATCTATAAAAAAAAAGAGCAACGAAATCAATAAATAAATCTACCAATGATAATAAACTCTAAATACTAAACTAAGACAAACATAAAACCAGAAACAAATTAGATGCAGAAAGTTAACCCCAAGTGTACAGTTGCTCCCAAAGTCCACCGCCTCAATTTTGGGATGATTCGTTGTCTATTCAGGTATTCCACAGATGCAGGGTACATCAAGTTGGTTGTGGAGATTTAATCCGCTGCTCCTGAGGCTGCTGGGAGAGATTTCCCTTTTTCTTCCTTGTTCGCACAGCTCCTGGGGTTCAGCTTTAGATTTGGCCCTGCCTCTGCATGTAGGTCGCCTGAGGGCATCTGTTCTTCCCTCAGACGGGACGGGGTTAAAGGAGCAGCTGATTAGGAGGCTCCAGCTCACTCAGGCCGGAGGGGAGGGAGGGGTACAGACCCGGGGCGAGCCTACGGCAGCAGAGGCCAGCATGACATTGCAACAGCATGAGGTGCACCGTGTGTTCTCCCAGGGAAGTTGTCCCTGGATCACGGGACCCTGGCAGTGGAGGGCTGCACAGGCTCCCAGGAAGGGAGGTGTGGAAAGTGACCTGTGCTCACACACAGGCTTCTTGGTGGAGGCAGCAGCAGCCTTAGCATCTCATGCCGGTCTCTGGTGTCCGTGCTGATAGCCGCGCCTCGCGCCCGTCTCTGGAGCTCGTTTAGGCGGTGCTCTGAATCCCCTCTCCTCGTGCATCCCGAACCAATGGTCTCTTGCCTCTTAGGCAGGTCCAGACTTTTTCCCGGACTCCCTCCCGGCTAGTTGTGGTGCACTAGCCCCCTTCAGGCTGTGTTCATACAGCCAATCCCAGTCCTCTCCCTGGGATCTGACCTGCGAAGCCCGAGCCTCAGCTCCCAGCCCCCACCCATCCCAGTGGGTGAACAGACAAGCCTCACAGGCTGTTGAGTGCTGGTCGGCACCGATCCTCTGTGTGGGAATCTCTCCACTTTGCTGCACCCCTGTTGCTGCACTCTCCTCTGTGGCTCCGAATCTTCCCCCCCTGCTACCCGCCATCTCTGCCTGCGAAGGGCCTTCCTAGTGTGTGGAAACCTTTCCTCCTTCACAGCTCCCTCCCACTGGTGCAGGTCCTGTCCCTATTCTTTGGCTTTTTTTTTTTCTTTTTTCTTTTGCCCTACCCAGGTACGTGGGGAGTTTCTTGCCTTTTGGGAAGTCTGAGGTCTTCTGCCAGCGTTCAGTAGGTGTTCTGTAGGAGTTGTTCCCATGTAGACGTTATTTCTGATGTATTTGTGGGGAGGAAGGTGATCTCCATGTCTTACTCCTCCGCCAACTTGAAGGTCTCCCCAGAAAACCAGGTTTTATACTTTAGTTCCACAGTTGATAAACAAGGGTTCCCAACAGCAATTTTTGTTTTCCTTTTTACTATTCTTAGTATTTTTAGATTGTAGAGCAAATTTTTATTTCAGTTGACCTTTCAATGTTCTCTGGTAGCATGTTTTATCTTTTCTACATAAAAATAAGTAGGAATTTTTTAATGTTTACTAATTACTTGAATTCTTAACTCTAATAAAAGTCACATCTAAATAATTAGAGTGTATCTGGTTTTAAATATGGATCACTTAGCAACAAGCATAATTGTGTACAGCTGAGAATAGTTTTAGGATATTTTAAAGAAATCATATTAGGAAAAACACTTCCAGTGTATCCTATGCTCCTAACAGACCCACATCAAGTAGTCAGTCATCAACTTTTGAAGATGTAAAAGGGAATGATATGTCTTAGTATTCCTTTTCTGTGTATGGTCCAACATGTATAGCCTTGAAGTATCCCTAGGAGACATCAACAAACATCAGAGGAATTCAACATACTAAATAAGTCCAAAAGAGTAAAATATCTTTTTTCTAGCCTTCTACAGCCAGCATTTAAGGTACTGTTTTAATGATTATGTAGATTAATTCACTATACACAGTTCTTTAATAATGGCATTAATTTTGTATGCAGGCAGATTTTATTTTTTAAATGGGTTCCACAGTGATTTAAATTAAAAGTAACAGTGAGAAAAATTTATTTAGCCAAACCCATTATTCAATATTTAGGCTGTTATGGAGCTATGAACTTCCTACAGAATAAGAATATAGATTTCTGTACACTTCTTCTGTTATGTTTGAGCAACACCAAATACGATGGCCACCGGATGGACAGAATCATTACCTGAATTCTCATATCGACACACAGGTGAAATGGTGAAACAGAGCTCCTAGGGCATGGGGAGGGGGGCAGGGTGGGTAGAGCCCCAAATTTGGGATCAGACCAATAGAAGATTTTCTTGCAGCCCTACCACTTGCTTACTTTTTACTCTGGTAAAGTTACTTCATCTCTTTAAATCTAAATTTACTTTATTCACTTGGAAAAATAGAATTATAATACCTTGCTTTAGGGTTGACATGAAAATTAAAATAAATGCATATTTATTGTGTAGGCCACTGAAATGAGGAAAAAGTTCTTAAGAGGCATGACCTGACTTAATCTGACTAACGCAATACAGTAGCATGTAAAGAGTGCCTAGAACACCATGCTGTTACAAATGGTAATGATCCTAAAGAATCCAACTGATTTTTGTTATAAATTTAACACAAAGAGTGAATTCTCTAGGCTTCCCTTATATCACCCTTCTCTAAGTACATATTTCTATATACTTGCGTGCTATGGGCTAAGAGAAGCTTCGTACCTTACAGAAATTCTAGCACACTGGCAGAAGAACTTATGTACAAAAATGTTCACTGAGCATTGTTGTTAATCAATGAAAATCAGAAAAAAATTAAAATGTTCATTTATAGGAGGATGACAAATTTTGATATATTCACTCAACCATTCTATTCAGATAAACCACAAAAACAAAATTTTAAGCAAAAAATAAAATAAAATAAAGTTGCAGAATGATATCTATAATATAAAACCACTTATATGAAATTTTAAAGCATGGAATGTATTGTAAATAAATTTATACTTAATAATTAATAATATACTTAATAATTGTGTGATAAGGTGCATGGAAATAGCAAAATCCAAATTCAGGGCAAGGCAGGAGGAGGTAGGAGGCAAGGCAATGAGATCAGACAGGTGTCCACAGAGGGCTTCAACTCTATCCAATATGTTTTACTTTCTCAAAAAATAAATTAGACTGGAGCAAAGATGGTAAAATGTTTAGATTCTATACAGCTGGCTAGTAGAAGTTTATTATATTATTCTCCACATTTTCTGTATATTTGAAATATTTTACAGTAAAAAGAAGCTTTACCATCATATAAATAAAAAGAGGCAATTTCCCATAACAGACAATAGCTGTTCCAAAGATACTCAGGCAATGAAGAAGGACAGGAATGGCAGGGGTGGGGAGGTGATTAAAGTAATAAGAGGGCTGGGTATAGAAGAGAAGCTCCTCTCTGACTCTGAAACCAGGAAGATAATTTTCCTTCCAAGGATTAAGGAAAGAATTCAGCTACGTAAGTTGTGAAGAGAATAGAAATGATTCATTGTTAATCCAGAAATCAGTGTACATTATCCAGAAACAACATTAAGCTTGAAATACTTACTACAACCCCAGTCTTGGTGGTAGTTTCTCTGTATGTGAAGTTGCAAATTGCCCAGGCTAAATAATACGTGGACATGAGAGGGGTCTGTGAAAAGTGATCCGTAACCCATCCATCTTCCTCAAACACGGAAGTTTCCACCGGCATATTGGATAAAGATAAATAGGTTGCTTGATGCTTGATGCTGATTTTGAAAGTAGCCTTGTAGACTGGCTCATCAAAACAAGGAAATGCCTTTCTGGCATGTGTAGGCGAAAACTGAGTAACACCAAGGAACCTGGAAAAAAGAAAATGGCATTCTCAATTACATTTGTGGCTTGAGTTAAGTTATAACCACTTTATATGCTTCTGCTTATAAAATAATATGGGGCTTCCCTCGTGGCGCAGTGGCTGAGAATCTGCCTGCCAATGCAGGGGACATGGGTTCGAGCCCTGGTCTGGGAAGATCCCACATGCCGCGGAGCAACTGGGCCCGTGAGCCACAACTACTGAGCCTGTGAATCTGGAGCCTGTGCCCCTGGAGCCTGTGCCCAGCAACAAGAGAGGCCGCGATAGTGAAAGGCCCGCACACCATGATGAAGAGTGGCCCCCGCTTGCCGCAACTAGAGAAAGCCCTCGCACAGAAACAAAGACCCAGCACAGTCAATAAATAAGTAAATAAGTAAATAAATAAATAAATAATCCTTCCCTCTACTTTAAAAAAAAAAAAACAGTGGAGGATGGACAGACGGGCAGAGGGACAGATTAAAACAGGGGGAGTGTGATTTTAAATAAATAAATAAATAAAATAAAATAATATGCTTTAGCCAAATTACGAGACAGTTTTTTTCTGAATCAAACTTAAGTGCATGAATAGCATGGAAGCATACTTCATACATATTTCCCCAACAATGAAAATTCTTCAGGGAACTTTGCTCTCAACTAAAGGAAATTCTCTAAACCCAGAGCCATGCTTATTAGACAAAATATTACACTTTACAGAAAAACAACTCATCATCATATGGGCAAGTATTGGAAAATAATGGTTCTCCTTTTTGGTATGCCTCAGTCTCCTCTCTGAAACTGTACAACCAGTAAAGACAATGAAATCAAAATCCAAAACTTGTCATCAGATACAAGTAGGGCATAGACCATCACTGAGAAACATCTATGTCCTCAAATCTCAGTAAGACATGGCCTGATTTTGTTAAGGAAAAGGATTTTGAAATCTGACAAAACTTGGTCTGCATCCTGGCTCCACAACATTTCTTAGCCGTATCATCTTGGATGATTACTAAATTTCCCTAAGGTGTACATGTTCATTGCTTAAAAGGAAATAATCATGCCTAACTTAAAAAGCATTGTAAAGCTTAGTAGAATGGAAAAGGGGATGTAAAGCTCCCATCACTGTGAATAGATGAACAGCACCCAGAAGGCAGTTAATAAGCAGCAGCCACTGATTCACAATATCTTCAACCTTTCTTGAAGTGCTATAATATACATTTACATAGAATAATCCAGACACCATTGGATTTTACCACTCATAATATATATTTACTATATAAATTACATGTTATTATATGTTAATATAATAAAGTAAATTAACATAATAAATATCTATATAATAAATACATCAGTGTGTGCATATATATACATATATAATATTTAATGCCCTCAAGTTTTCAGATCAAGCTGCAAAGTTGCATCTCATTAAAACTCCAGAAGCACCCTCTACATTCTTTCACTGTTATGGTTACAAATCAAGACACTCAGACTAAGTACTTGAAGAAGGACACACTTTTAACTTAAAAATGGGGCCATTACTTATGAAAACATTCATGACATAAACTAATTAAACTTTTAAAATAATACTAGTTAAAACTGGACATAAGTCAATAACAGACCCTTCATAAAACATTACTGAGTGCTACAAGTCATTTCTTTAAAAGGCTCTTTCCCCCATAGTAGTTCTGCCACCCCTCCCCTCTCCATCATTCACAGTGTTCATGGTTAATCTCACATGGCACGCTTTCCCGCTGAGCCAAAACTTGGCCTTAAAATTATTCTCAGCATAGCACTTCAGGCAGTTACTACCAATCAGTAGGTGTTGACATGTGTATTGAATCTTACTGGCTACCCCTGGCTCAAACCATGAAATGTAAATGTTTATACTTTTTTAAAATTATGAAGCTTACATGCATTATTGAGGGCTTACTTTTCAAAAGTTTAGTTTTGAAACAGAGAAAAATAAGACATTTTAAAGATTAATTGTATATTTACTCTGAGAGAGGGGAATTGAGAATTATCTTGAAATAGTACTGGGCTGCTGCATACCAGGCTTGGATAAATCACTTAACTACCTGAGTCTATTTTTTCATTAGTAGAAGGAAAACAATATTTTCTAGGCCTCCCTTACAAAACTGTCGAGATGATAAAATGGGGTAATGTATAGGAAAGAAGTTTTAACTATAAATCTTCAGAAAAATATAAGGTTAAAGTTGGAAGCAATCTTAGAAACAAATTGTCCAGCTCTCATAAATTCCTAAAATGAAAAAGTAGTTCCAGTAGGGTTAAGTGATTTATCCAAAGTTACACAGGCAATTAGTGCAAAGCTGGGTCTAGAATTCACATTTTCTGTGTCTGAGTAAAAGGTAATTGTATCTCAAAAACAGTAAAATTCATCTTTAGCCATAATTTATAAACAATGTTTTAATTTGACTATTGGTAATAAAGGTTCTTCTTTCCAAACTTGCAGGCATCTTGGTAATATTTTTCCTATTTTCTACTGATAGTAATATAGTTCTTGCTTAACGGAGTGTCAGTAACTTTTAATTAAGATGCACCCATTTACAATTTTCACATGCTTTTGTCTTACATATGTTCTTGAATCTTATCTTTCTTATTAAAATGTCCACTGAGCTTCATATTTCTCTACTGAGGCTATTTAAAAGATACCTATGGAATTTAATGTACGAGGAAAAGTGTTCCCTTTTAACGTTCAAGTATCTGAGAAATCTAATTCCATTCATTGAGCAAATACATATTGTCTGCTAAGTGTGATTTTCACTCTATTAGGTGTGTGGTAGGATTTCTTTTTTAAAAGATATAACCATTTTTGTCCTTAAGGTCTTTGCAATCTACCTGAAAAGGGAAATATATATAATACATAAGAAACAACTAATAATACTAGGGGAAAGTTCTGCAAGAGTTCAACAGAGAGGCTGTACTTAGAATGTATTAGTCATTAAGTAAAAAATCAAAGGTGTCTTTGGTATTAATTAAAGGGTAGGAATTTATTAGATGTAGAAGATCTAAATACCTCTGGGCTAATGAGAAATTAATAAACCAAATATTTATGCAGAAGAATCATGTTGTGCTCAAGTCTCTTTTTGCCTCATATAGTAAGTAAATATGTTAGTAAGGCTAGCAATTTAAATCGCCAATTCTCAGAGTTGAAAGGAACTATAAAGATCATCTAGTGACTTTTTCTGCAATTAATATTCTTAATGAATTCCTACACACAGTATATATCTATGCACTGAGGGCCGCATATATTTGATAATGTCTAAATGAGGAAATACCAATTTCACAGTCTGGCACCTGAGGACGATTGCAACTGAATTTCAATTCAGTATTTAGCAAATCAAAACAAGCCCCTTGGAAAAGAAGAGCAGTTGGGCTAGATTACACTTAGGGTCTTTTCCAAGCTTGAGATCCTATAACTGAACAAAAATTAAAAATAAAATATTCCCTGAATTTGATGAGATGTTTTTAAAATATTAAATTACGTTACTGCTAAACGGCTTTTTGCTACGAGATCTATAATGCATTTGCTTCTCTTCGTCACCATTTTTGAGTGTTCAATACTGGGGAGAAAACGATAACTAGATATGCTTCCTTCCCTCAAAGAGTTTATACTCTGATAAAATAAATAAAACATATGCCTAAACAGGTATCGTACAAAAAGCCACGACAACGAGGGAAAATGCATGAAGAAATTACATCTTCCAAAGCAAGGTTTCTCAACCTCGGCACTACTGATTTTTTTTTTTTTAATGTAAGTATTGGCGATTCAGTGGTGGAATTCTCGACACTACTGACATACGAGGGTGAATAACTATTCTTTGTCGGGGCCATCTTGGGCTTAGCAGCATTCCTGGCTTCTACCACTAGATGCCAGTAGCACCCCCTCTCCCCCGTTGTGGCAACCGAAACGTCTCCGGACATCGCAGACATCCCGTGGGAGGCAAAACTGACCCCTCTGAGAACCACCCGTCTTAAGAACTGAAGGAAGGCTTTATGAAGGAGGAAGCGTAAATTCCTGGGTAGTAAGGATCACAGACAGATGGAGAAGTGAGCCAATTGACTACTGGTAGCACAGAAATAAACCTTTAAAAAAGTTTTTACTCACATATTAAGGTCGCACCCTGTCCGCTCTCTTCCAGGTTCCGATTTTCTCGGAGCCCAGTATTGCCCGTCTACCTCGAACACCTCTCTCACCCTTGATAGTCTCCTTTCTAACAGAGAGAGCCAGTTTCAGGCTCAGTGCCCCCAACAAGCAACAGTGTCTGTTGGATTTCAAAAACATAATCTTGTCTTCGCTGCATATATTTTATGGTTGCCTTCAATTGGCGGAAGTGAGACTTCTTGCCTGCTTACCGTCGGTTAAAACGCCAGAGACCTCTAGAGAAAGGGATTTGGAGCAGAAAATAATGAGTTTGGTTTTTGAGCAAATTTGAGGTGGAGTTTGAGGTGGTAGCAGTACACCAGGTAGAAAAAAATACAAAAAATTAATTAAAAATAGAGAACATTTTAATATAGAGTAAGGATGTGAAATACCTATGTAAATACAGCCAGAAGTAAAATAAAACAGCAGGAGGCCGAAGGTAATGGGGAAAAGCATTTTGTTGTCTATTCTTCTCCTGCTTTCTCAAACAAAATCATTTTTATCTTTTAAGGAATCCCTCTATTATCATAAAAAAATTCCACCTCCAAAAGTGACATCCTGGAAGTGTTATTCCAAGAATGTCACTTTAGCATAACCAGAAAAATATGAATAATATACATGTATTTTAATCCTCTTCCATCTAAAATAAATTACTTGACTTCTTAACAACTTGTCTATTTGACATTTTGGTTGAGCTAAGAAGTAGAGCTTAAAGCTCTATGTTGCCTCTTAAGGATACAGAGAATTGATTTCTTCTTATTTCTGTGGAAGTTCACTAGGCAAGCTACTTGTGTCAAGTCATTATAAGATTCAGCAGAAGTAATGCATTAACGTTGGTTGATATTGCCAACAAATTACAGTATATGATACAATTTCTGTTCCATTATTTTGTTTGCCTTTTCATAAAGTTAAAATATGCAGAAGAAACAAACATTTGCATAACACTGCTAGCATTCAGATTGATTCATGTTTCATTGAGGAGCCCACCAAAACCAAGAGAACCTCAAAAATGGCAAGGCGTTTTTGAGAAGTTTCCATTTTGGCCACATCTATGCAGACCACACATACAGCACAGTGAAAATTGCTCTTTGAACTTGCTTCTATTGCAACTGCAATTTGCCTACGGTTGCAATAGTTTAAAATTGGTAATAAAAACTCCCAAGATCGAAAGAAGTGATCCAGTGGGTCATCCAGCTACTATTCTACTGTTTTCAGAAACTGAACAAAGTTACAAGATCATGGAAGTTACACGTCCCATTTAAAGTTAAGGTTGTTAATCAAAATGCAAATTATTACTCAATGACAAAACATTTTAAGCCAAAATGGGTCGTTGTTTAGACTGTGTGTTTTTATGCACTTCAATGAGTCAGTAAAACTCTGCCATTTCAGAAGAGAAGTGTTCCTGCTGAATATTCAGTGCTATAAGCAAGCATGTAGTCTATTGTTTTTTAAATAACCATTCTAGTAAACTAAAAACATAATGCAATAATGCCAGCAAAATGTATGTAGGAAGTGGTGCACATGTGAATAATCGTGTTATAAAAACAGAGCATAAAATTCATAATTGTTTTCATTTTTATGCACTAAATACTGTTATCGAAAATGAGCACTGAGTACTTGATCACCATTGATGAAGAGTATTACGAATGCACTAAAATTACTTTCCTGTGCCATAATATTAGGTTTTCATAAGAATAAATAAACTAGTGTCTGCGATTCATTTGTTTAATAGTGGAAAGAGAAAAAGTATTATGTAAGTATTATAAAGTACTACTACTGGTGGAACTCAAAGTCTTGAAAACAGTATCTAACGACTGATGTGCTGCCTTTCCCTTGGTACTGGGAGCTTTTCTTTTCCTGTACTAGCTTCCAGTGACAAGGAGGGCACCCTCCTGACCCTTTGGTAGCTGGTTTTTTCTTTTCTTACTGCTGACAGAGAGCAGGGCCATAATCAGAGTTGTGAGTTCCTTTTGTTTCACACTCTCTTCCCACTCCCTCAACCCTCTCCATCTCAGTGTCTGGACCAAGCATGGAGTTTCTCTAGCTGTGAAATACCACAGCCTTTCTCTTCTCTTCCTTCTTCACTGTGGAAGGGCTCTGCTTCTTCCTCTCCCCCATCTTTTGAACTCTGCTTAGGGGGACAAAACAAACAGCAGTGGAAGGGATGTCCACAGTGACCATTTCCCACTGTCTTGCTAGTAAGGGGAAACCTAAGGCAACAACACTGAGCCTAAATGACCTTGTACCAGCTCGAAGAGTAGATGTCCAGTCATATAACAATATAATCATATTTCATACCCACAAACGTGCTTACCAGTTGTCACACATTCTAAGTGCTTTATTACTTAACTCATGTAATCCTCACAAATAACCCCATGAAAGAGGATATCATTGTCCCCATTTTCCAGATAAGAATACCAGACGCAGAACATTTAGGAAACTTGGCCAAGGTCATAAAGCTAATAAACGGCAGAGTCAAGACATAAATCGAGGCAGTCTGGTTCCAGAGTCCCTGAACATACACACACACACACACACACACACACACACCTTTCCACCCAGCAACACAACTAAAAGTGGCTCCCTTATTCTTAAAGAGATAAAAAGTAACCAACAGTGGCAATTTTACAACTTCATTCTTTTTCCATCCTATGATTTTTTTTTTTTTTTTGAGTGTGTAGTCATGAGGAAAGATCCGAATAATTAAACTAAAACTTCACCCGGCAAATCAACACAGGTCTGCACTGGGAGGAATCCATTCTCCCCTGTCCCTGCACAACTGTTGCCAGAGCTCCTTAAACCCTGGGGCCCCTTGTTTATTCAGAGACTGAGAAGGCACACCTGGGGGCAAGGAGGGCAGGAGTGGGGAGCCTGGGACCCTCCACCTCAATTCAGCCCCACTCAGTAAGATCTTGTCAGTCTTATTTCACTCTCACAGCCCACTCACCACCATCCAGCTGTGCCTGTTTGTGAATCATTTCAGATTGTCCAAAGAACTAGGAAGGGCAAGAAGTGTTTTGCATCTTTATATTCTCTCAAATCCTATGTAGCAAAATTCTGTTGGAGAGAGCAGCCACTCTCTAGTGGCAAAAAGCAGGATTGCATGGGTCTTTGAGAAACTCTGGAAGAACCCAGCCACTACTGTAAGTTTGAAAGGATGTAAAGGAGACACAAAGAATTAAAAGGACGATAAGGTGATGATCATGGCTGGTGGGTAGGAGGATGAGCCTGGGTTACGGAGGGATACCCTTCTTTACAGACTGTCAAACACTTATGTGTTAAAGGTAGGCTATTTCTTCTTCACTCTTTTTATACCATTCTTTAAAGCCATGCTTAAAGAAGTGAGTCCTATTCTTAAAGAGATAAATATTGTCCAAATGTCATCATCATCCTCAAGCAAACCTAAACTGTTGCCTTGTACTGTTGTCTCAAGCCCATCCACATACACAGTGGCAAAAACTGATTTGAGGAAATAAATATGTTACGCAGATCCAACACAGGGAAACCAGTCACAGGTCTATCTTTGCTTGAAAGAGATCCAGAGCATATAGGCCCTGTTTAGAGTTGTTTTGAATAAATAAAAATACAGGCAAATTAATTTAACTCTTTCATAAATAAGGTATACTTTATTACTATCCAAGGTGATCAAAAGCACAGCAAGACAAACACCAATTGTATGGATTTTCCTCCCTGAATAAGTGATTATTAAATGGTTAAAAGTTTCTTTCCCCCAATAGTTTCTAGATTTAGTTTACTGGTGGCATTTTGAATTGTGACCAAAATCCAACACTGGACTCAGTTTGGCCATATGGTTATGTGTGCAGTGACAAGAAAACAATGAGCTAAGTCCATTAAGGAATCATATAAAAAGTTTTCAAAGAAACAAACCATTCTCCCAGATTTTTCAGTTCAGAGCCCTCTTTAGAAGGGCAAAAAGCCATTTAGTCCAACTTGCTCATGTAAAGATATCTCCTCAGCAGAGTAAGTGGAGAAATGGGGCTGCTTTCAACATAAAAACAACACGGTGGTTTTCTTGTTTTTATTAAATACCATGATTATTAATTCACTCCAGAAAAAGTACAAGGCACCAAACCATGTATGCTAATACCACAAATGCTCAATGACTACCCATAAAATCCTCTATGCTCTCCACAAGATTTTTGCAAAGGAGTTTCTGGCAATTCTCTTTGAGAACCACAATTTTATCTTCTCATTTTACTTGGAGATCATGGTTTCTCTCTAAATAACCCTTGACAGAAAAAGACCTCCTTTTTTCATCCTGTCTTCTGTCACTGTGGCATGTCACAGACCCAAAGTTTGTCACAGAAAAACAGTTTCCCTTTTGAAAGTGAATAAAATGTTCATTTACTTTGGGTAAATTTCCTCGTTCAATCCGGCCATCTGGATCTAAATTAAGGTACCCTACTTTGAACACGGGTATGCTCGCCATCTGGCTGCCCCAAAGTGGCAATTACTTCAGGTAAATGAAGATTTTGCCTAATTCTAAGCAAGCATATTCTACTGTAGGATATTATGGCATGAATACACACCCTCCGCGTCTGCCTGCTGCCCACCTACCTGAGGGAAAAGGGAGTATATATTCTGCCTAACAGAGGTAACTTACTGCTGTGTGTAAGCATTTCAAATTTAAGAGAATTTATTTGCAATATTCAACAAGTGGTGAATTTCCCTTTAGCCAAATGATTAACTGAGAATAAAAGATGTGCCTCAAGTGGAGAAGCCTTGGGTTCTAACTGGGAGCTTGTCTTCCAACCTTTATTGTAATATGGGAACCAGGAGAGGTAAGTCTTCCCTATAGAACAAAACCAGGGAACCTTCAAAGGGTCAAAGACATACAGCACATAGTGAAGTCTAATTTTCCTGCCTGACCCAAATTACATCTCTCAGACCTCTGAGGAGTGAGTCAAAGAATCAGATTGATTATTAACAAGTTGTTTCCACATAGACTAAGTAAGGTGGACTGAATGGTAGTATAGCTCTTTTTAAATATTTCAGGTTGCTCATTGTGACTCCCCATTGCCAGATTAAATATTTATTTTCATTCCAGAAATTATCTGATAAATTGGCAAAAATTCTGACTAACTAAAGACCAAGATATTTAATCACTAATCAAATGAAAATTTAGAGTTTGCATTTATGTCCTTTTGGAATGAAGGGGAAAAAAGAGGAACAAGTACTTTCTCTAAGAGGCTGTTTAGAAATAAAATCATCCTGGGATCTCCAGAAACAGCAAATCCTGCACAATTATTGCGATGCAGAGTTTAGCCACATGTGCACTAGGTTAAACTCTCAACCATCTTTGGGGAAAACTGAACGAGATAGTTTGAATACAAATATGCACTAGGGTACAAGAAATCAGTTATGGGTCAAGCAGGAACATCTGGTCTTTTTAAGAGTCCTGTTCGTTTGAAAGCACTGACCAAAACAAGCTCAGTTCCACCAAATATATTTTGGCATGGCTCAAAAACCAGGACTTTCTGGAAGTATTTATTTCACCACAGCAAGATTTATCAGTAATGATATGCAACTCCCACTATTGACATTTTGACATAACATGCAAATGTGCCTTCTATGCTTTTCCCCCAAATTTGATATGATCGTGGATTTTCTTTTTAATCCTTTTAATCTGTATTCTTTAGAATATGTCAGAGAAAGTGGTGGGAGGGGGTTTAAATTATCCACATCTGATCTTAGGAGTTTGAAAGTGAATAATTTATACATTCACTTATAGGAGACTTCAATTATCATACAACCACTAAAGCACCGGACAATTTATTTAGATGAGGCTACACCACAGGACTCTATAAATACTAACACTTTTGTGTTCTCTTATAACACACTGAAATTTCCCTAATCTCTTATGCTATATCAGCTTCTTCTGAGAGTTTCCAGACATCATAAGCCCTGGTCTAGGGATCAGAAAACCAAAGTTTGAGTCCCAGCTCTCCACTGCCAAACCTGCTGACCTCAGGAGCCCTGGACTGCTCTGATCCCAAGTTTTCTGCTGTTGTGAGACTCTCTTGAGAACAGGGGAGGCTCTGCCAGTGGCATCATTACTAATCTCCAACCTGCCTCCACTCCTAAGGTTGTTGATTTCATTTTTAAGTTCATTTTGGTTATTCCCTGGCCCTACAGCCATTTAATTAATCAAAGTTATTTTAAATGCAATGAGCTAGGGCAAAAAAGCAAGAATCACTTGTTTATTCATTCAACAACATGTTTGAGAGCTTATACCACAGGACACTCATAACATGAGTGGGCACTCTATGTGCCAAGTACAGAGTGAAGGGCTTTTCAATGCATTTACTCGTGGACACCTGCAACAATCCTATGCGGATATTATTATTATTATTTCCCCAAGTTAAAACTAAAAGTATAGGTTCTGCAGCCAAACTGCCTGAGTCTAAAACCTGCTTTGCTGGCTCACGATGTTACAAGTTACTCGACTTCTTGGTGCCTCCATTTCCCCATCTGTACAATAGGGAGTGTTGATAGCATCTATCTCATGGGCTTCTTGTAAGATTGAGTTAATACAGGATGCTCATTAAGCACTAGAGGCTGTTATTGTCAGGAATTGGTGACTTAGCTTAATCAGCTTCCTCAAGCCTTCACCACAAGTAGAGTTGCAGCTGAGATTTGAACCCAGTTCTGTTGGACTCTGAAGTCTAAGCTCTAAACAAGTGATGGAAAGCCCCACAGCCTCTCAAAAAAAAAAAAAAAAAAAAAAGATAAGAAGAAACAGAATACTGCCCAAATCTAAAAAGCATCAAAGGCACTCACTAACAAGGCATTTGAGACTGACGGTTAGCTTTCCCCCTTTCACCGCTGGAGTCATTTCCAGAGGCAGTAACTCGTGAACAAACTGGAGTCACTCTGTGTTAGGAGAGAGCTGGCAGCACCGGCAAGAACATTTCTCGCTGGCACTGGCCATGGCAGCCGCCAGCACCACCACCCACCTGCCCTTACTCTGGGACTGGCTCTTACTGCCCAGAATCTCAACTTCCAGTTCTGTAAAACTTCATGGAGCCAGAGCCTATCCAATACTCTGTGCCTTCCGGAAACGGGCATGGTGGGGGAGGGAAGGATCTTGCCCTGCCTCTGGGGCTCACGAATTTTCCCTCGATGGTAACTAGGCAGGCTTTTGATGTCACCGTGGCCCGACGTCGCTCAGATTACACACTACCCTTAAAAAAAAAAAAAAAAATGCTGTGTGTCCCAGGCTGGCTAAGGAACTTTGACGGGGCAGGGGGTCCCAGCCTGGAAGAGGAGTGGCATTTGGCACTGGTGAGTGAGTTTGTGGAGTTGGCCGCAGGGAGAGCCCAGGCACCTGGGAGACCCCGAGAGTTCTGGGTGATGGCCATGCCTCACCTTCGCTTCCTTCCCCCATCCCTCGCTTCCCGGGTACCCGAAGCTAGCCCGGTCCCTGGGTGGCCGGCTGCCCAGCGGTTTCGAACAGCCTGGCTGGGTGGGGCGGTGCCGGGCACCGCCTCCCTCCGTACCTTCTCTCCCCGTGGAGCACGTAGGAGCTGCGGAAGAAGCCCAGGAGCTCGTTCTCGATCAAGGCGTTGTAGATGATCTTCAGATTGTAATTCCTCTGCGCGTCCAGGGTCCTATTCAGCACCACCACCAAGACCTGGGTTGGCGGGTAGAGGAAAAAGCCGGCCACCGGGACCGCCCCGGCTACCCGGTCCTCGGCCACCTGCACCTTCTCGACCGCCACACGGGAGGCGTGCAGCACGACGTAGCGAGTGGCGTTCCGGCACGCGATCTCCACGTTGACCTCCCCGGAGAAGGTGAAGTTCTCCATGAAGGCGGTGAGCATCAGATTGTAGTGCAGCGGCTTGAGGTGGCCCGACAGGCGCAGCTGAGTCCACGGCTGCCACGGCTCCCGCGCCTCCTCCGACGGCGGCCGGGCGGACGGGGTCTCAGGGTTGGCCTCCCCGCCTGCCCCGGGCTGCGAGGAGTCTCCGCCAGCATGGTGGTTGCGCCGGGCCGAACCCGGAAGGCTTTCGTTGCCGCCGCGCGCCGGGAAGCCGGCGGGGCCGCCGTCGGCGCCGGGCGGTAAGCTCGCCCCACACTCGTCGAAGCGCAAGCTGAGCAGCACCGCGAGCATGGTGACCGCGAGCAGCGCCACGATGGACACAGCGAAGGCCAGCACTAGCCGCCTGTGCACAGTGATGTGGCGCTCGGTGGTGCGGGGTCGCACCCCCATGGAGTCCGCCCACGGGTCCGAGAGGCCCCTGCCGCTGGCCCGCAGCGCGGCGTCGTTCTCCCCCATCGTGGCCGCGAAGGGTGAGCTGCTCTTCTTAGCCCCCGCCTCCTCCTCCTTCTTCTTCTTCCTCTTCTTTTTCTTCTTCTTCTTTTTCTTCTCCTCCTCTTGTTCCCCCCGCTCGCCGTCCAGGGCCATCACGCCGCCTCCTGCTCCTCCCCCGCCCCCTCCGGCACCCCCCGCGGGCGGCCCACCCGGGCCACCGCCAGCTCAGGCATCAGAGAGCGCACGCGGGCGGAGGGCGCGACTCCAGCTGGGACCCTGGGGAGACTGGCCCGGCTTCTTTTAAGACGGGCTCTGGCCGTAGGCGACAGCAACCTCGGCGCCTCCCATCAGCCCCGCCTCTCTCCGGACACGGGCGGCGGAGGCGCGGGGCGGCGAGCTCTGGGACGCGCCCAACTTGGAAAGCGTCTCGCTAGCCCCAACGCGCGCTACTTCTCCGGCGGACGCCGGGCTCAGGGGCACGTGCTGCCCCCGCCCCTGTGCGCCTGCGGCTTCTAGCTCGCAGTCCCCTGCGCCGAGCTTTCGCCTGGCTTTCCGCGGGAGCCTTCCCGCGGGTCCTCGGCTGGCAAGTACAGGGAGCGATGGAGAAGGAAGTTAGGGCTGCCGCTTTCTCTCCCCACTCCAGCGGCGGCGTTCAGTCCTCTGGGCGGGATGTGCTCGCAGCAGCAGTGGCGGCGGCGGCAGCAGCGGAGGCGCCCGAGCCATGCACCCCGCAGGCGGGGACGAGAGGATGGCCGAGAGGAAGAGACCGGGGTGAACCAGCCCAGTGAAGTGCCAGGGCCGCAGAGCTGCGCCGGAAATCTGTCCTGGAGAAGCCTTCTCCTCCAGCCTGGACACTTTAAGCAGAGGTGGCGGCATACAGCGTGAGGCTGCACAGCGGACGGCGAGCCTCCCTAGTTCCGACGTTGCTCTGACCTGCGGAGATGACAAGTGAGCAGGAAGTGTCCGGCCGGGCCATCCCCTTCAGGTAGATGAAGCTCCGGGTTTGCTGTGTATCCCCGTGCGGAGAACCTGAGTGCGTGTGTGCGAGTGAGTGTGCGTGTGTGCGCGCGTGTGTGCGTGAGCGTGTACACACAGGCTCCAGGTCTAGATTGCCAGAGCTACTCTGGCTGCATTCAGGGACTGAAACTCCCCGAGAAAGGCAAAGGAGCGAGCGAGAGAGCGCGAGGAGACTGGGAAGGCGGGAGGGAGGGGAGCGGCTGAGCGGCAGAGGCAGGCGCTGGGAGATTAGAGAGCTTTTCTCCGCTCTGTCACACCAGACACACACAGCCGTAGAGGGGGTAGCTGAGCCGCGTGCACGAAGTACCCTGTAAATCGTCAGCGCAACAAGCCCCGCAGTCACCCCTCTTCCGGACTCTTTAGCCCCACCGCGCTTCCCCTGAGGCATCGCTGGAGCCTTTGGCTATTGACGCCAAGAAGCAAAGGAAGATCCGGCTGGGGAGACATAGCTGTCTCAGGTTTCACATCAAGCTCGCCAGAGGATTTGGAGGATTGTATGTAAATTGAAATAAATTCTCCCAAGCCTGACTACGTATATTATACTGTGTGCTGTGTCCAGGTGTGCAGTATTAAAATAAGGGTTAGCAAGGAAACATTAGAATCCTCCGGAAGTCAAGGCTAAAGAATAGAGATGGGTTTTTTCCCATCGAAAAATTCCTGTTTTTAGATTGAGGAAATGATTAAAATCTAATACCTAAAGTGTAATATTCGGGACCACAAACTTGAGACTGAGAAAAGCTGAGGACATGAGCCCCATTACTTTAGAATGAGAACAGTGAACAAGTATATTCCGTGATCGGTCAGTTTTTCACTTCACCTAGCCACAATTACTTTTTTTTTTTTTTTTTTTTGCTGTTTTCAGTGTTATCATGAAAATCGTTTAAACTTTTTTAGAACAGTTATCAATAGGAAGTGTCCACTGACAGCAGGTTCATCAAAACAGATTCATATACCATTGGCTGGTTATGGATTCTTGTCTAAGTTTGTAGAAGCTTTAAATTATAGTGCAGAGTATGTATGAGTATATGGGGTATCCAGCCCATAGAATTTGGGTGAAGAACTCTAATTGGAACAATATTCAGAAAACAGCCACTCCAAAGGTAACAGCTCACAGGCAGGAGTCTCTAGTTTTTAATGAAACAAAATGTGATGGGCTTCAGAATCAATTTTAAAAAGTGCAGAATAAAAAGAGAATGAAGTAATTCCTTTTTACACATTTCTTTCACATCTTCAAATCCTGAAGGCATTAAAAGAAAATCATGTCCCTAATTATTTTCTTACAAAAAGGAATGTTTAATGCCACCGGCTTTGGAGTCCTGAAAATATACATTAAGGTATTGTGTTTAGCTTTAAAAGCATGACCAAAGACAAGAGCCCAAAATATGCACCAACTTCAGCCCGAAAACTACTGAAAACACAGCCCTATGTTCAGTGAAGCTCTTTGCCATCTATCCCCAGATGGGATACATTCCCAATGCCATACATTCTAAATGTCCATTTGAATCATTTTTTTTCGTATCTTTATTGGAGTGTAAATGCTTTACAATGTTGCGTTAGTTTCTGCTGTACAACAAAGTGAATCGGCTATATGTGTATATGTATATATATGTGTATATATATATATATATACATATATATATATATATATATATATATATATATATATATATATACATCTCCCCATATCTCCTCCCTCTTAAGCCTCCCTCCCACCCTCCCTATCCCATCCCTCTAGGTCGTCACAAAGCATCGAGTTAATCTCCCTGTACTATGCAGCAGCTTCCCATTAGCCATCCATTTTACATTTGGTAGTGTATATATGTCAATGCTACTCTCTCACTTCGTCCCAGCTTCCCCTACCCCCCTGTGCCCTCAAGTCCGTTCTCTACGTCTGGGTCTTTTGGAGAAAAAGGAACCCTCCTGCACTGTTGGTGGGAATGTAAATTGATACAGCCACTATGGAGAACAGTATGGAGGTTCCTTAAAAAACTAAAAATAGAACTACCATATGACCCAGCAATCCCACTACTGGGCATATACCCTGAATCATTTTTAAATGATGACAAAACGAAGTGCCAGGGTGTTTTGTTTTTTTGTTTTTTGTTTTTTTTTTTTCTTAAGCATGTTGTATGTGGGCCGTTAGCAACAGACCAAGGGAAATGCCACATTCTGTTCAAGTTACTTTTTTATGCTCTGTTTTTAAATCTCTGTGCTCTTGCTGTCCATATATATCTGCCTATATACATTTTAAGAGTTGAGGAGTCGCAGTTTGTTAGTTTGTTTTCACAGAATCAGGAAACAATATAGGCAGGCAAAAAGAGCTGTGTGACTCTTAGCAGCTCACCAAACTTCTCTGACCTTAGGGTACTAATCCAGCAGTTCAGGATTATTGATCTAAAGTCCATGGATTCAACTCACTTGCATTATAAGAGGGATCTGGAACCACCCCCCAGAAGTCTGAGAACCATTACTTAAATGAAGAGGTTACCCACTAAAGGATCTTTAAGACCTTTCTCTAAAATGATATTAGTCAAGAAAAGATTCAAAGAAGGCTTTTTTCTGTTCTTTGTATTTTATCCGTGTACTTTTGAAAATTTCTACAAGGCAACTCTCTAAGATTTCAGAATTAAAATATATTTACCAATTAGTAAAGTCTCTACCGGCTATGATTAAATTAGTGGATGGGTTATTTTTGAGACCTAAGTGGAGTGGACACAAGCTTATTAACCTGGAGTGAACACAACTTATTAAAACACTGATTCCCCTAAAATGCAAATTTAGCCAATAAACTCAATATCAAGGTCAAGTGGGTAAATATTTCTTCCTCTCATATCAATGTTACAGAAGGGTCCCAGTGAGTTTTTCTTTTGTTAATATCTGAAAGTACATAATGTACCTCTAAGAAGCAAGTACTTTGGTATAATAACTTTTTAATTTTATTTTTTAGAGAATGTCTATTCTACCCTCCTCAAACCAAAACAAAAAAAAGGGAAAATTTCAGATGGTGTACCTAACAAAAATCTTAAAGAGATGATTCACTAGTATTCCTATAAAGAAGTTGCCTTCAGCGTGTAGATGACTAAATCGGAGAGACTTTGACTTTGTCAATGCTAGAGCCATGCAGGGGAGTAAGACTTTCCAAAGTGCTTGATGCTCCTCTCAGAAACACGTTTATTATTGGGAGAATTTATGATTATTTTCTTTAGCTAATAAATGTCTTTAAAGCCATTTTGTGGCCATATTTGATTTAGGTGCTTGTAAAAGTGAAAAGAGTCTGAATGTTTAATATCCATAAGGCCAAACAGAAGTTATTAATTAAATCTACACCTAAGTCCTATGACTAATCAAACTGAACTATTTTCAGTGAATGTGCTGGCTTCAGAGGCTTTACTCTTTGATTGTTGACACTTGAACTGCTTTTTTTCTCTTCCCACTGGTTTGTAGGAAGAGGCACAACTGAAGTGTCCTTTGATACTCAGCCCCTTCAAGTGTGATTAGCACTTCACTTTCAGAAACAGCTTGGCTCAGGAGAAAGAACTAGATACAAATCTGCCCTCACCTCCCTGCATTATCCTAACCTACTTACCTGACTCAGTTTCTTGATGGGTTCATGTACAGAAGTTAAATAGACTAGGTAACCTCCGAGATCTCTTTCAGTTCTCAAATTCTGTAAAAGAAATTCCAAAGCTAATACAACAGTCTCTTTATGCTGTCAGGGATTTTTAATTAATATTCTCCATTGAGAAGCCAAAAAAAATCAATTCAAAACTCAAAGTTTAATGGGTAAAGAGACTTCGTAAAAATACCCTGTACCAGCAAAAGCATATGGAGAAAAGAAAACAGCCCCTGCTACTCTGGCAGGGGAAACAGGACTGATCTATTTTATGAGAGGGAAGTGTCCCTGAAGACCCCACACAACCGGAGACCAATGCTGACAGTGAATGGTGGGAATCTCTGTTCACCAGCTAAAGTGGTGCTGCCCTGTGACACTAAAAGCAGTTCGAAATTTGAGATGGTAATAACTTGATGAAATTTTTAATTTGGGGAAACTCACAATATTGCACACTTCTAATATTTTATAATACATAATTTCAAAATTTCATACCATTTGACCACTGCATCTGTTGACATTGTTAAAGGGTAACATTAAGAAATACCCTTCTAGGGCTTCCCTGGTGGCGCAGTGGTTGAGAATCTGCCTGCTAATGCAGGGCACACGGGTTCGAGCCCTGGTCTGGGAAGATCCCACATGCCGCGGAGCAACTAGGCCCGTGAGCCACAACTACTGAGCCTGCGCGTCTGGAGCCTGTGCTCCGCAACGAGAGGCCACGATAGTGAAGAGGCCCGCGCACCGCGATGAAGAGTGGCCCCCGCTTGCCGCAACTAGAGAAAGCCCTCGCACAGAAACGAAGACCCAACACAGCCAAAAATAAATATAAAAATAAATAAATAAATAAAAGATTACTATTAATTTAAAAAAAAAAAGAAAGAAATACCCTTCTAGATAGAACCTTCCTCAAGAGCTTAATGATGGAAAGAGGACTGTTTAAAATTAGCCATAATTGAGACAGTGCAATTCCATAATGTCTACAGTTTGCTAACTACAATTAACACCTTGATTTAACTGTTAGCTATCTGACTTCTGTTTATTTAAAAAGATTCATCTGAATTGATATCATATCTAAATGTGATTATGTCTTCTTTACTCACATAAAAATCTGAAATTATAAAGTTGTTTTAAAGGGAAAATATTCCCTAACCTATTAATGTATTACTACATGTTCTTAGACCTAGTAAAGTCTCATAATTATGCTAAAACAGAACAAGTATTACAACATAAAAAGGGCCTCTCTAGATGGCAAATATAAGGAAAAGCATAATCAAATATACATAGTACTATTCCCAGTTCTATAATTAAATGTTATATCCAGAGAGGAGAGAATTAGGATCTCAAAAAAGTTGTATTGTTATTTGGGGGTTCTAATGCTAGGTTAAAACTCTTCGGTGTTCACTGTGGGCTTTTTGGTTTATGATCTCAGTAAGAAAGCTTCATAAAAAGGCAAAGAATGCATCATGGAAATGTTTACAGTTTATTCATGAAACCTACAAACATAACATAAACCAAATCCTAAAATCAGAATAGAAACTGGGTAACTTTCCAGAGATGTTTCTGTTGAACTAGTCAACTTGTCTAGTAGCTCAAGAAATAGAAATAGTATATACACCCAATATAGTTTTTGCCATGAATTTAAGTTGTTCAAATCCATGTTTCTAGATATATATGGCAGGAAGAAAATAATAATAATAATAACAACAACAATAACTAAGATTTTTCAAGGGCTTACCTTGCACCAAGTATTTGTCTAAGCACTTTATGTCATCTTATTTAATCATGAAAATAACCCCATCAGGTCAATGCTGTTATTTCCCCCATTTGACAAATGAGGAAGCATAGGCTCAGAGAGATGAAATACCCTGCCCAAAGTCATTTAATTAGTAGAGCCAGAATTCCAGACTCCATCATCTACACACTTAACCATTATGCCATAGTACTTCCTGAAAGGTAAGCCAGATGTAAACTATCCAATTGCATAATTGATATTTGCTGCATAAATTATGAAGTCAGTTCCAGGCAGAGTGCTGGAGGTATAGCATTGAATCAAACAGTTGTGGTTCCCCCATCATTGGAGGGTACAGTGCCTGGCACATAAGTGCTATGTGAGTGTTTATTAAATGAAATGAATAGAGAAAAGGTAGTATGACCCTGAGCAGAATAATAATTATAATTTTATAAAGTAATGATAGAAAGAAAAAAGGAGAGCATTATTCATCCTTGATTGAGAATGAAGTAGTTGAGGTTGACTGTAGTTTATTTTCATTCTGCAGAACAAGCAATTTATATGCCTTAGAAATCCTACCTCTTGAAGGCATTAATAAATGTATCTTTGACCCAGGCTTATGTGACAATTCAAACTTGCATGATTAGAATAGCGCCTCACCTCTTTCAAACCATGAAAAGTGTCTGCTTCAAATGTACACTTATATAGTTATTAAAGTCACATAAAGACATAAAGTATCCTGTTGTATTTCTTCCATATGTATGTTCTAATCCAATTTTTTTCCCTTTTCCATTCATTTATTCACCCTTCTTCCATTTAATAATAAAACATATTATCTCTTAAAACCTGCATCACTAAACATACACAGACATTTGTTTGATATATAAATGTGTATAGCTCTTTAAGTGAGGTAATTACATAGTGTATTATATACCACAAAGTTGCTAAGAGACTAGATCTTAAATGTTCTCACAAGATGAAATGATAATTATGTGTAGTGACAGAGGTGTTAGCTAATGCTACAGTGGTAATCATATTACAATATACAAATGTATCAAATCAACACATTGTACACCTTAAACATACAATGTTATGTGTCAATTAAATCTCAATTTAAGAATGAAATAAAAAATAAAATAAAATTAACTCATTAAATGAGGTAATTACAATAGTTTTTTAAAATTTGAGTGGCAAATGATCATTGTAAATGGGTTGATAAAGAAATAAAGATAAATAGGGTGAAGTTTTTCTCTTTTAGATAATGAAATGTCACTAATCTTGAGGTCATGTACCTGTACATGAGTTTTTGAAAGCTGATCTTGACCTACAGTATTTTTTATTTTTAATAATATAAAATACGTAATACATAGTTTTAATGAGTCAGTATTCTAGTCAAAGATGCACTCATTTCTGAGTAAGAAGTACATCTTCTGTTAGAAAATATTTCACAAGCTCTATAGTATGTATATTACACAATAACTGTAAAAATTAAAATTGCATTGTTTTTCAACTCATTGAATTCCTACTTTGAAACCAAGGGAAAAAAAAAAAACCAAATCATAGTATTTCCTTTTAAGTTTTAGGCCTGTGCATGAATAACATTATCTCTTAATCATGAACTGAAGAATAGCCTCTTCTGGGATCTATACCTCCTTCTTGCTCATAACCAGAGGTGTTTGCTAGAGAAGACCCAGTTCTTTCCACCACATGGCACTATAACTAAGGATACTCCATGCCTCTTTACTTTCTGGATTATATATTAAGGCTACACCAATGTCATACCATTTTTTCTTTCTCTGTATGTGGTTTTCTGAGGACATTTCCCCATTCACATCCAGGAAGTATTCTCCAGGTGCCTCGAAAGTTAGGTGAAATATGTATTTGGGGATCCAGGAATTATTTTTGGAATTCAAACAATTAGACTTTGGCTAAAATGCCTTATTCTTGGTGGTTTAAAAAAATTATTTATATGCTATTACTACAAAAACAAGCATACCTCAGAGATATTGCAGGTTCGTTTCCAGACTACCGAAAAAGAGCAAATATCACAATATAGCAAATCACACAATTTTTTTGGTTTCCCAGTGCACATAAAACTTATGTTTACACTCAACTGTAGTATATTAAGTGCAATAGCATTATGTCTACAAAAATACATACTTTAAAAATATTTTATCGCTAAAAATTGCTAACCATCATCTGAGCCTTCAGCGAGTCGTAATCTTTTTGCAGCAGTAACATCAAATATCACTGATCACAGGTCACCATAAAAATATCATAATAATGAAAAAGTTTGAAATATTGTGAGGATTAGCAAAATGTGACGCAGAGGCACAAAATAAGCAAATGCTTTTGGAAACATGGCACTGATAGACTCAGGGTTGCCACTAACCTTCCATTTGTAAAAAACGCAGTATCTGTGAAGCACAATAAAGTGAAGCACAATAAAACAAGGTATGCTTGTTAAAAGTCTAAATACATCATTTTACTATAAATATTATAGTGTTAAATCGGTCTTTTTTAACATTTATGTTAAGTGCTAGGCACTATACAAAACATTTTAAAAATGGTCATAATTTATAACCACACAATGGTTGTGAAGTCTGCATCTGGAAAAAAAAATTCCCCACAAAAGAACTACACAAAAATATTCAAACTACTAAGTCTTTTGAAAATATAATTGGCTGCTTGATTAAATGAAACTTTTTTTTTACTCCAAAACAGTCTGTAGGAAAAAAGCAACGAATGTGAATATGAATGTTTTGAGTTACTAGCATATTAAAACTTGGATGATCATGTCATAAAATAGGTTTAATTCTCATAATAGAATTGATTTAGTATAGAAGTTGCTTGTGATCTTCATTTTGTCACTTTTCTCTTTAGTGCCACCTTGTGGGTTAGCCAGTAACGATAAATATACAGTATAGGGTTTTGAGTTTGGGTTTTTTTTTTCTTTTCCTCTACTGTGTCAAAGCTAGTCTTACATAGTATAAGTGTGTTTCATGTTTGGTAATTGCAATCATTGTTGCTTTTGTTGTGGTCATCCATGTACAATGCTTGGTGTCAGTCTATCTATCTCTTGTAAAAATAAAATACAGTGTGTGTGTGTGGAAAAAAAAAAAAAAGCTAGTCTTAGAAAGTAGTGTGGTAAAACTCAGCTGTGAAGCAATTTCTTTGTTTTCTCAGAGAAGCAACCACTTCACTAGAAGATATTTGCCGTAATTCTGCAATTGGCCATTCCAGACACCAAAACTGTTTCTCAGAGATTGGAAATATTGGAGTCTACACAAAAATCAATGTTCATTTACAGGATAATCACCAAAGTTATCTTGGATAACATAAGTGGCAAGCTCTGACTTGTGATTTTTTTCCATAAGAAAAATGTTTTCTTAACTCAGTATCATCATTTCTACAATAGTGTCCTATGAGAATTGATTCTGGGTTATTTGAAACACTGTTTAATCCTGTTAAGAAAAAACTCACATATCTGATTTAGTCTTGTTTGCAGCTTACTTCTAACACCAGATTGAATTTGCATTGAGTTACCTTACTCAGTTTATTTTTTATGATGCTGCAGTTATAAGGAAATAAGGAAAAAGTCAGTATAGTATGTCGAAAGCTTTCTTTTATTAGAGACACACAGGAAATGTGTTATATATTCCCTAACACTCCATATATTGGAGATGCTATAAAAAGCTTTTGAATAGCTAAACAAAAAAGAATAGTTTCTCCTCTTTAAAACACCTAAACATTTTAGAATTTATTGCTAAGTTTTTTTGTGGTATGATGAAAAAATAAATCTCTAAATTGCATTTATGGCGTCATTTCAGAGCAAGTGAAAATCATGTACAGTCTGGTCGCTTTGAAAGTGTAAATGTCCGTATCTGAACTCTTCCTTCCCTGTTAGGAGTAGAAGGTTGTACCATGTGTTATTCAAAGAGTAATTTTCCTTGGATGTGTAATAAGGCCTCAGCTCAGATTTGACCTCTAACCTGAATGTTATAAGCTATCAGTTATCTATGATGGAAGCACACCAAGAACAAAAAAAATTTTAAGTGTTGTTATAGGCTTGCTAAAATCTTAGTATAGAACCAAAGCAGCCAAACGCTATCAGTATGTAAGGCTGCGAAAACCTTAGAATTCAACTCCCTAGTCATTTTTAACTTGAACAAGTCTTATGCTTTGTCTCTAAAAGTAATAAGTTGTGTTTTCCAATTCAGGAAATGCTTTTTAATTATTAATTTTTGTACCCTTTGATATTTGAATTTCTCCATGACATATTCTGATACACATTTAGTTTCCAGTGGATTTGGTACAGGAGCAAAAGGTGCCTTAGAATGACAACATTCAATCTATAGTCCATTTAACCTTTTTTTTTTTCCATTTAACCTTTGCACAGCTACCATTGAACAAGTCAGTGTTCTTAGAGTTTAATCAAAACAAACAAACAAACAAAAAAAACCCCAAAAAACCCTAGCTAAAGGACTTTCTAATCTGGGGACCATGAAAACTTGCAACCATTTTTCCACTTAAGCTTCAGCTTCAGCTTGTTAATAATAAAGGTGTGTCTTCCTTCAGTTTAAGTTGAATAAACTGCTGTATAGTGCCATCCACAAGATTCCTTGGACACACGTGCTACTGTTGGCAAGGTAGGGGCTGCACTATATTTAAGTAAGTGGTACCTCCATTTGCCACACAGTTTAACTCCAAGGATGAATTTTAGCCTCTCTTCATTTTTATTGTATTCATTTTAAATAGATGGGTTTTTTACAACAAGTTACAAAGCAGCAAAACACATTTCATATCTTCTCTGTTACAGATTCCAAATTAAGCAGATCCTAATTAATTGGGTTATATTATGTAACAACAGCCTTTCACTTTAATGTCAAAAGGCTTTTGTGATCTCTATTCACTTCCTCTTAAAGTAAGACTGAGCAAAATATTTTCTTGACATTTCTGAGAATCTCATTTTCAGTTTCAAAGGATTATTTATTCCTTTAATCTTCCAGTGTGAAAAAGTAATGAATATTTACTTTTTTTAGTCTCATTTTTAGAGGCGCTAACATTCAACTAGGTAAACTTAGTAAGTGATAGCTATTAATGTTCTCTTTTGTCTTCTAGACAGAAAATCAAAGCTATTTAAAGTAAAGGATGTATTTAAAATCAATATATGTCCACAAGTTAACATTAATGTTTACAAATACTTTCTGTGATCATCATGTCTTATTTGGGTGTATGGTGTATTGTCTTTGTTTATCTATATCTACCTCAAAAGATATGGAGCTAGATATAAATAGAAGAAAGAGGTATACTGTGTTTCCATATGGTCTGAATAAAAGTGTATGATTAGTCACTAGGCTAAGCTGCAGTGTTCCAAGGTACACAAATAGTTCTCTGTGTTACTCTTTCATTTTCAGTGCTTGCCATGATAGCCAAATTAAACTGTGATGTGATAGTCATCCAAATATGTAATTCTAAAACCATGATTATAGGATCATTTCTTTATTTCTATGAGATTTACCTATAGTAAATCTCTGTTTAATGTTCAGAGTTCTATAGCAGTTCACTTCTAAATGTTCAGAGCAGGAGCTAACCTTCTAGGATGTGCAAATAATCAAGTCCCAGCAACACTATAAAATATAATCCATATTATGAATTGAACAGAATGAGCCCTCAGATCTGATTGCCTAAGGCTCAAAATGTTAATGCTCCTGACACACCTTATACATATTAGCAAATTGAAATGGCATTAAAAGAAGAGAACGAACTGTGGTCCCCACCTCAGCATCACTTACCAGCCTTCCTATCCCTGCCTGCTGGAGAGGGGAGCTTCTGTTCTGCAGACCTGGGGGTCGGGGGAGGCTGCAGATCTTCACCTCCTGTCAGTTTCTACAATTCCAAAAAGGATCAGGCCTGAGGAATTTTATCTTCTAGTGTTCCATGGTGAGCTGACTTAATTAAATTTTTCCCAAAGTGCCACACTCTCCAGTTCTTCCTCAGGAGGACAAATTGAGAAGACAGAAACAGGTCCAAATGAAGTGAAATTTTTCTTAATTAATTCAAACAATAACACCATGAAAAAGCACTTTGAATTTTTCAATTCCCAGGCAATTGGTTCTAAAAAGAAAAACATTCTAAATTATACACATGCCCTCATTTATTAGTCTAGAGCTCTTGCCCAAGCAATTATTTGCAAAGGTAATATATAGCACCTCATGGTGATTTATTTGTTTTTCTAATACCTTTTGCCCACAAACTCTATAGAACTGAAAGTGTGTCAGCAAAGAGAAGTGACTCTAAGAGAAGGCTCACTAATATACAACAAAATATGTAAAAGTAAAGGGGAAAGAGCCAAATCCCATTTTAAAAAATCAAATTCTGCAGATGGTAAATGTCACAGACATCATTTCTTATTTATTGATAACCACTTAAGAGGAATCTATAATTTCTTCCTAATCTTCAGAATAGGTTTCTGGCAGTCACATAATCTCCTGGGGAGAAATGTCTTCTGAAATTATCACCTGATTTTGTAAAGTCCAGACAACTTGAAGCAAACTGAATACCCTTCATTTACCCAATAGCCATTCAAAAATATTATAGATAATGAACAGTAAACAAAATAACAATTTAACTGAAAGATGCTTTAACTGAAAGATAATTTTCATATCCTTTGGAATCCAGTCCAGGACCATCAAGATATAGAAAAATACAGCCACTGGGCACTGTGTTTTCTTCTTCTCAGAAAACCATTATCCTCTTCCTTGGTACAGTACTTATTTAACAGCTCAGGGCAGGGTTGTGGGGAGGTAATATCCTAGGAAAGTCAAAATTCTTATCTAAATCCTTCTTAAACTGTGCCTTTAGACATAATATATTGTATGAAATGGGTTTTAAAAGTAGTATTTAGAAATTACTTTCCAACTTTATAATTATAAATTGGTATAAACTTTATGGAAAATAATATAGCAAGAGCTAGCAAAATCCACAAATCTAAAAACTGTAGCAAGACTTCTGAGCTATCCTGTATTTCAACTGTTGGCATGACTCTCTTCTACTAGAATTAAAGCTTCTTCAGGGTAGAAGACATGTATATTCATTTATGTCTCTGCAAAGCAAGCAAAGTCTCTGGAATATATTGCATTCTTAATAAGTACATGTTGAATGAACGAATGCTCCATTCAGTATTTGTCAGCAGCTTCTTGGCCCCTATTACTTCTCTCTCTGATTTAAGGCTTCTCTTCTCCTCCCTGCCCAGCACTCTTTGGCCTCCATGCCTAGGGAGGGTGCTCTTCAGCTTGGGCTCCTATGTGTGGCCTCAGTGAGCCATCCTACTGGAGTTGGTCCTATAGCCAAGACCCTGCCCTTCCCCTAGCTCTGGCCTAGAGACGTGGCATCAGAGTACTTGTTGAAAGCATTTCTACATTTTAGAAGTAATGAACTAACAAACACAAACTATATCATTTTCCCTGAATAAGCCAGTAGTAAGTAAGTAAGATCTAGAATCAGCTTCTGATCCTCTCAGCTTTAGTTTTGGAAACCAAAGTGACGTGTTCTCCCAGAGGGAGAATTTGACTAGATGTTGAGACAGTTTAGGCCACACAGTGGCAATCATACTTTATGCAGGAGCTACATTCTGAAGTAAGCTTATAAGGTAGGAAGCACTTATGGTCAAATTTTCCCTTGAAAAGCTCCCTAAACCACCCATAAAAGGCAGTAAACCATAGTTCTGTGTACCCATTCCTATGTACAGCAATATGTACACACAGATCTAAGTATAAAATGTGTGCAGTATATACAATACTTAATTGAATTTGAGTAAACTATCCATATGCTGTTTTAATAACACTGCTACCAATTCACTACTGTGTTCCTGTGATGCCAAGATAACCAGCCAATGCAGAAAGTTCAGTTAAAAGTGATGGTAATGGCTGCCTTCCTTTCTTTGCAGCAGGAAAGCAGTATGATGGGTGTCAGGGCCCACACAAAGTGGATGTCGGAGTGGGCAGGAAAGCAGTTTAGTGGGAATCGGGGCCCATACAGGGTGGGCTTCTGAGCAGGTTAGAAGCCCAGTGGAATTAGGTGATTGGCTACAGATAGAAAGTCAAGATTTTTAGTGCTAGAGAAGGAAGGTATAAATATGGAAAGGGGAAAAGGTCAGATGAACCCTGTGGTCTTGGATCATTGAATTAGAACTGAAAAAGTGGTTGTAAACATACAGTTTTACAGATATGGATATAGATATATCAATAAAGATATTTAAATGTGTTTGTGTGTATGTGTGTGTGTGTATCCACTAAGAGAACCTAAGTAGCAATGAGCAAACTTAAGGCCCAAGTCTTGGTTTCTAAATACATCTTTTCAGGGCTCACTGGAGATTGTGAAGGTGGGTCAGGGAAAGAATAAGATGAGCTTTCAATATGCTCGTGTGCCAGAAAATAAAGAAGTTCTCAAAAGAATGATGGGCACATGCCCAAAGAACACAGGAGCCACCTTGAAAGAGCTCCCACTGACCAAATCTGGAACAATTTGAGCATCAAAATAAGTAAGAAAGTAATGGATTATAACCTACTGAATACAATGGAATCCATGAATGCACACTGATATAAGTAAGCAGATATACAAAAAGAAAAGAAACCTCTTTCTTAGAAGTCCAACTAATAAATATAGAAGGAATTCAGGCAAGACACATCAATGAATGCCAAAATTGTGGGTGAAAGTAAGATGAGGAAGGATCTTACAGTCTCAAAGTACCTTTCTATAAAATGTTTATTAATTACGAAGGAAAAGAAAAATTCACTTTACAGTGGGGAAACTTCACAAACACCATCTGAATTGTGTTCAAAGTTAACCATACCAGCAATGGGACAAATCAATATCATGTGCCACCTGATAGGATACAATGAGAAGAATACAACAACATCACTTCTCTAATATTTCAGAACAAAATCATAACGTGGTTATAATCAAGAGGAAATATTAAATAGAAATTTAGCTTCTACAACAAAATGACCTTCCAAAATGTCAAGATCTTGAAAGTCAAGGAGACTGAGGAATTCTTCTAGACTGAAGGAAGCTAGGGCGATATGACAATTGAATATAATGTGTGGTCCTGCATTGGACCTTTTGTTACGAGGACATTGTTAGAACAATTGGCAAAACTTGAATTTGGGAGAAGGATATTCAGGAGTTTGTCATGCTATTCATGCAACTTTTCTGAGAGTTGGAAATTATTTGAAAATAAAATGTTTTTTTAAAAAAACTCCATCCTCATTGGTACTCTTTTAAACTTCCAATGCACAGCTCTAAAGTTACACAAGCCAGAAAAGGAACATTGGTTGGAAAAGAGTAATAAGAGCATCAGGAAGGTGGCAAAGAAGGTGAACTAATCATATGATGTCAACCAACCAATTTTTTCACAACCCGTTTGGGTTTTTATCTGCTCTCCTGGCATCCTGGAGCATGCTTATCCACACTTTTCCCTTCACATATTCCATGCACCCATTTTAAACACAGCAAAAAACATTCTGAGAATAGAGTCTGCAGCTACCTTTCTCTTTTTCTTTTCTTTCATTTTCTTCCTCCCTTTCTTCCTTAATTTATTTTGGAAGCAGCATTCACCCTACTGTAAGAACCGATTCTAAACATAAAATCCCCTTGCCTCACCCTGCCCACCCCCATGACAAAGTAGCATCTGATGAGACAGAAAAGAATCACTACACACTTACCCTCTTCCCCCTTCATCCCCCAGCAGTCTTAACGTCCCTTCTTCTTTATCACTATTATCCTCCTTTCTTTTCTGAACTGTTCTTGATCAAAACTGTTCTTGAAATTAATTAAACAGAAATGGACCTCCTTTCTTCTCTGAACTGTTCTTGATCAAAACTGTCCTTGAAACTAATTAAACAGAAGTGGACCTCCAACAATTGTTCTTGCCCTATAATCTAAAGTACTCAAACCTCTCACTTAAAACATAAAAAGAAAGGAAATCAGGACTGTAAACTTACCCCTTTTTTAACTCTTATTTTTTTTTAACCTTCTAAACCATCTTCCCCTGCATTAAGTCAGGCTTGTGAAACAGTCTGCCACTCTAAACAGCACCAGTCAGGAATGTGGGAAATTGTTAAAAGAGAAGAAGCTTAGAAGATCTAAATTCAAATTACCTTGACTACAATTAAAATAGCCACCACTCTTGAGTAATGACAGGTGAGGTAGAAAGAAGGCAACAACAATCAAGGAGACTAAGACCTCAAGCAACATTCATCAATCAGAAGCATCTGAAAAACAATGGCCCCAAGTTATTTTGAGGCAGATATTTTAGTTTTCTTGCCAGAATCTGCCTCACAGAAACTTGGGAAATATGCTATTAGTTAGCCCGGTGCTTTCCTCGTTATAATCACTCTGATTCGATGATGATGATGATGATGATGATGATGATGATGATGATGATGATGATGGTGATGATGGTGGCGGTGGTAGTGGTGGTGGTGGTGCTGATGAAAACAGAGCAGCTAGGCAGCACTATTTGTGGCATCATGAAAACCATTGCTAATATCCTCATTCCCTTCGATATCTCTAAAGTGAAGAAGTATTGCAAATTGAACTGCATACCACATTTTTGATCATTTCACATGATGCAGTGTTCACACACATCTGGTGTGAATGGTGTTACTTGACTTCATCCAGGGAAGCCACTCTCAGGAAGCCACATCTCTGTGTAGATGACGATCCTGAGACTCTGTTCTTCTGGCCCTGGATCAGCCCTGCAGCTCTCAAAGGACTGCAGCTCTCCTGAGATATTCTGGGTACCACAAGGAAGGGGCTGGGATGTGTTCCCCGACTTACAGTGATCTCTCCTCAGCATAGCCACTAATGCAAGCATTAGATCACAAGATTACTTTTCTGAAAATTGTCCCAAGATTATCGGCCTTGTTTTTTATTTATGTATTTATTCATTCACTTATTCAGCAAAATTTATTAAGAAACAGCTATGTGCAAGGTACTGTTCTTGGCATAGTGATCAAGACTGATTAAAAGTCCTGATCTCATGGAGCTCACATTCTAATGGGGGGACAGACAATGAAAAAAATTTTAAGTAAAATAAAAGGTAAAAGAAGGGATATAGAGAGTGCTGGACCCAGGAAATAGGTTGCAATATTATATATGACAGGGAAGGCCTTACATTTGAATGAAGACCTGTAGGAAGTAAGGTATATAGATAACTGAGGGCGAGGGAACATCATGAGCAAAGGCCCTGAGACAGGAATGTGGCTTGTGTGTTTGAGATAAAGCAAGAGCACTGTGTGGCTAGAATAGCGTTAAGTTAGGGAGAGAGGGAGAAGAGGTGGGGTCAGAAAGATAATGGGGAAGCAAGATTGGATAAGGTTTTGCAGGCTATTGCAAAGACTTTGGCTTTTATTCTGAGAGTGATGGAAAACCATTAGAAAGTTTTGAGGTGAGGCATGACATAATCTGTTGTGAAAGAGATGATTGTGGCTTAGACCAGGGTGGTAGCAGCAGAGGTGGTGAAAGGTGATGGGTGTTCTAAAGGACTGTACGTGGGGTACGTGTGAGGGACCTCAAGGTTGACACTATGACATTTTATCTGAGAAGCTAGAAGGTTGGAATTGACATTTATTGATAACACAAAGACTTAGGAAAAGGCAAGATCAGATTTTCGTGCCTGCATTGCTGATCATCAAAACTACGTGTTCCAACGTAGAGAACAGACTTGTGGTTGCCAAGAGAGAGGGGTGGTGGGGGAGGGAAGAATTGGGAGTTTGGGATTAGCAGACACAAACTATCATATATAGGATGGATAGACAACAAGGTCCTACTGTATAGCACGGGGAACTATGTTCAATATCCTGTGATAAGCCAGAATGGAAAAGAACATGAAAAAGAATACATATATATATATATAACTGAGTCACTGTGCTGTACAGCAGAAACTAACACAACATTGTAAATCAACTATTCTTCAATAAAACTTTAAAAAAATTTTTTTAAATTAAAAAAAAATATGTGGTTCAAGAATTGGTCATGATATTCGGCAATGTGAAGACCATTAGTAACCTTCACGTGAACGAGATCAGGAGAGCGCTGGCAGCAAAGCCTAACTGGAGAGGGTTCAAGAGTGAATGGGAAGAGAGCAGTGGTAAGTGGTGAGTACAGGCAAATATTTCCAGTGGTTTTCTGTAAAGGGTGGTAGAGAATTGGAGCATCATCCAGAAGAGGATATAGGATTAAGAGATGGGGTTTTTTTCAAGGGGAAAGTTGGAGTTCATTATAACATACTTACATGCTGATGGGAATGATGCAGTCAGAGAGAAAATCTTAATGTAGGAGAGAATGCGAAGAGTTGCTCGAGTTATGTCCTAGAATGGGTGGGAGGGGGTGGGTTCCAGAAGTAAAGGGGAGGGCCTTGATTTGAGGACAATTGATCTGTAGGAACCAGTAGGAAGATGGTTAAGTGGGAACATTGTGAAAATGGGTGGATTCTTGTGAAAATTCTCACTCAATGGTTTCTATTTTCTCAGTGAAAATAGGAAGCAAGGTCATCAGCTGAGTAAAGATGGGTAAAAAAGGTGTTGAACCTTTCAGGAAATAAGTAAAAATATGCTACAGTAATCTGAGAGGGTGAGTAAATAGAAAATAGAAAATGGAAATGTTGGGCGTTGAGATTATTGGGCATTATTATTATTGAGTGGACACAAATTTAAAGTTTTTTGAAGCTACTCTCTGCCATGTAGGTGTAGGCCTGGAGTAGTTGGAGAGTTGGATTTAATAGGATTCAGAGTCAGGCAACGGCCATGGAGGGAGAGTGGGGCAAGGGAGATAAAGGGTATTGGCAAGGGAGCAATTTTAAACATAGACCATGGAATCAAAACTGGTAGGGAGGAAAATGAGGACATAAAGGTTAAAGACAATGAAAGTGAGGTAGAATGAACAGATTGTAGGTCCCTGTAAAGTTGAAGAAATATTATTGCTTAATATTAATTATCGAAATGAAGCTACTGCACTTAAGGCACAGTGAATCCCAGAAAGTCATGCCTCTTGTATCTTAATAGGTAATACATCCCCTTTGCTCCAGAACTCAGACATATATGTATCCTTTTCTATGCTGTCATTTATTAAGAATTCAATACTTTATTCAACTTTAATGTACAGTAGGAAATTCCTGTACTATTATGAATGCAATCTTTGATCTGTATTTTCCTCCAGTACTCTTACTTTTTCCTAGCCATGACTGACACCTAGCTTTCCACCAAGAGTCCATTTTCATAGCAAGCCTCATCATCGAAAGCCCCCAACTTACAGTATGAGGAGGAATTAGCAGGCGAAAACAGATGATTGTATCAACTGATACAGAAAAAGCATTTGACAAAATCCAATACTCATTCATAATTTTAAAACTCTCAGCAAGTTAGGAATAGACCAGAACTACCTCAAGTTGATAAAGAGCATCTAAAAAACAACTATACCTGTCATTTTTAATAGTGAATGACAGAATGCTTTCCTCTAAGATAGGAAACAAGGCAAGGATTCAGTTCTCACCACTCTTTTCAACATAGTACTAGAAGTTCTAGCCACTGCATTAAGGCAGTAAAATGAAATAAAAGGCATACAAAATTGGAAATGAAGAAATACAACTGTTCCTATTTGCAGATGACATGACTATCTAGAAAATCCCAAGGATTCTATAAAAATAAAACTCCTAGAACCTAAAAAGTTATTTCATCCAGGTCACAGGATTAAGATCAATGCAGAAAAATTAATGTCACTTCTATAGAGTAGCAATAAACACACGAACACCAAAATTAAAATACACTTACAATCATTCAAAAATAAAATAAAATATGTAGGTATAAACTTTACAATATATGCACACTCTCTGCTTGCTGAAAATTGCAAATGCTAATGAAAGAAGTGAGTGATGACCTAGATAAACAGAGAGACATACCATGTTCATAGATTGGAAGACTCAACATAGTAAAGATGTCAGTTCTCCCCAAGTTGATGTGTAGCCTTAATGCAATGCCATTAGGGAAATGTGAATTAAAACACAATTAGTTGTCAGTACACACCTATCAAGATGGCCAAAATTTTTAAAAAGTGACAACACTAAATGCTGACAAGGATGTAGAGAAATTGAATAACTCATAACATTGCTAGTAAGAATGTAAGATAATACTGTTACACTGGCAGGGTTTTTTAAACTAGACATGCACTTCCCATACAACACAGCAATTCTACTCTCCAGCATTGATCCCAGAGAAATGGAAATATATGTTTACACAAAAACCTGTATATCAGTGTTCAGAACAGTGTTATTCATAGTAGCCAAACATCGGAAACAATCCAAATGTCCTACAAGGGGTGAATAGTTAAATTGTCATATATCCATCCCATGGACTGGAACTGGGCAATTAAAAAAAATGAACTATTGATATACACAACAACTAGGATTATCTCCAGGGAATTATGCTGAGTGGAAAAAAAGTTAATCCCAAGTGGTTGCATACTCTCATGTTGCATACGATTTCATTTCTGCAACATACATTAAATGACAAAATTATATAAGTGAAGAACTGACTCATGGTTTCCAGGTGTTACATACAAGGGTAAGGGCAAGCAGGAGGGAAGTGGGCACAGTTATATAAGAACAACACAAGGGATCTTTGTGGTGATGGGACTGTTTTGTATCTTGACAGGTGGTGGTCACATGAATCTACACATGTAATGAAATCATATAGAATTAAATACACACATATACACACATTCAAGTGAATGTGTATAAAACTGGTAAAATCTGAATAGGTTGATTGATTATATTCAATGTCAATTCTCCAATTCTAATATTATACTGTGGTTGTCTAAGATGTTAATGTTGGGGGAAACTGGGTGATAGATGTACAGGATCTTTCTGCATTATTTCTGTATAACTGCATGCAAGTCTCAATTATCTCAAAATAAAAAGTTAAAAAAATAAATTATAATGAGAGAGAGGCAGGGAGGCTTTCCTATGAAGAACAGATCATTTGAGCAATCTTATGCTTTAGAAAGGGAAAGTATGCAATAAAAATCAAACAATTTTAAAGCTGTGACTTATGTTAAAAAGTCACAGACCATTTTGGGCAAAAGCAAAATAAATAAAAACAGCAGCAAACATTTTTAGCTTTAACATTAATCTTTTAGACTATCTTTGGCCTTTTCTCTGGCTAAAAGGAAAGAAGTCTTCAGATCCACTCTGAAGACTTTCTTAGACTGAGAAGCCTCTGATACCTTTTCAGAGCAGCTTAGTGTCACACATTATCTGACTATCCTCTAAGAGTCTGTTTGCAACTTATTAGAAAAAAATTTTAAGTTGCCTTCTGACCATGCACAATGAATTCTCATTTTATCCAGTTCCAAATTACTCTCTGACCTTTAGCATAACAGAGAAACATCTTTCAGCCCCTTAAAATCCAAAAAAACAAAATTTAGACGAGAGAAAGCAACTTCAAAGCTGGATTATCTGACTCCCAGACCAGTGAGATCCTCCTGCCATCTTCTGCTGCCTTTCACGGAGTTTCGCCAGGCCTGACATTTCTACATTCTAAACTGCCAGCCCCTAATGATCTCTCTTATCTCTGAACTTCTATAACATTTATTATGTATGCTAATGTGTTTTTAAAAATTGAGCCATATTTATATGCAAAATAAATACAAAAAGCACTCATTTTAAGTGTAAGTTTGATACATGTTGAGAAATGAATTCACTACTGTATAACCAACACAGTTAAAGTCCAGAACATTTCCATCACCCCAACAAGTTCCCTTGGCCTCTTTCTCCAGACCTCAGGCACAGGCAACCATTATTTTGCTTTCCATCCATATATTTTAGTTTTGTCTATTCTAAAATTTTACTTAAATAAAAGCATAAAGTGTGTATTCTTTTGTCTCTGGCTCCTTTAATTCAGCATACTGTTTTTGATATTTATCTAGGCAGTTGTGTGTATTAGTAGTTATTTTTATTCTATTACACATAGTTTATCCACTCACCTGTTGATGGACATCTGGATTGTTTATAGTTTTTAACTATTACAAATAAAGCTGCTGTGGATATTCATGTACAAGTCTTTGTATGCGGTCATATGCTTTTATTTCTCTTGGGTAAATACCTAGGAGTGGAATGGCTCCTAGGATCAAACAGTAGGTGTATATTTAACTTTATAAGGAACTGCCAGACTATTTCACATTCCCACCAGCAACATATGAGAGTTCCAGTTGTTCCATATTCTAACACTTGCTTAGTCTTTTTAATTTTAGTCATTCCAGTGGGTGTGTAGTGGCAGAACATGTGGTTCTAAGTTGCATTTCCCTGATAACATATAGCGTTGAAATCTTTTTATGTCCTTAATAACCTTCATGTATCTTCTTTTATGCAGTTTCTGCTTAAGTCTTTTGCTCATTTTTTAATTGGATTATTTGTCTTATTATCGAGTTTATGTATTCTGGATAAAAGCCTTTGTCAGGTACACAGATTGTAAATATTACCTCCTAATCCACGGCTTACTTTTTCATTTTACTTAAAAATGTCTTTTGAAGATTAGAAGTTTCTATTTTAATAAGATCCAATTTATCATTTAAAAAATCTTTTGACTGGTGCTTTTAATGTCTTACCTAAGAAATTTTTGCCCACTTGAAAGCTATGATGATTTTTTCCTATGTTTTTACCTAGCAGTTTTATAGTTGATCTTTTATATTTAGGCCTATAATACATTCTAATTATCTTTTGATTTAAAAATAATAATGAAAACCAGAACTCAACTCCTCTGTCTCCATTAATATTACACTTATTTAAATTGAACTTATTAGTGATTCAGTGTTTTATTTTAAAACCCAAAGAATTAATAAATGTACCCATCAATGTAATAAATAAGAATATTAATATCTATTAATGAGAGTTCCAAATATATAAACTGCTTAGTTTCTTAGCAAAACATTCATATTTCACATCTACCAAGGTAAAAGCATTAACTATGAGAATTTCCACCTTAATCATGCTCTTATGAACTCCATCCGTGGTCCTCTCTTTACTCTTGAAATGCCCCCAGCACAATAGATCTTACAAGGAAAAGTGACCAAAGGAGAGCCCAATAACAATTCCACCCTCTCTCATATTTGAAGAGTTGGGGAAAAAACTATACAACTAGTAAATTCTAAAGCTGCCTTTGCTCTCCTTCCCTAATAGTCTAATATATTTCCAGTGATTTATCCTCTAAAAAGGATGGTCTCAGGAGAAGTCAGAGGGAGTTTCATAATGACTTAGGAAAAGCATCTTATAATATTGATTCATTTTTTAATGTAAGCAATATGAAAATGCATGTGAATAAGCATTTCTCTCTTTGATTTAAATATTCATTCCATTAGTTTTACATATACAAACATGCATAGATAGATAGATAAATAGATAGACAGATAAATACCAGTGGTCTGTACCTAACAAAAATGAGGCTCCAAAACACCATTCTGGTATCTGCAATACCAAGAAAGAGGTTCTTGAAATTGCTCTGGCTCATTCTCCACACAGAATAAGCCTGGTCTATACAATATGACCTAATATTGTATTATGTAATTTACATGTCTTTTAAATATTTTTGTGCTTGCAGGTTTCTCAATATAAACTCAAAATAGATTTTGAGTGTCTATAATGCAAAAGACACCATGCTATGTTCTATAGCACTATCTTGAACTCTGGCTGCATGTTAAAATAACCTGGGAAGTTTTGATAAAATACCAATGGCCAGGCCTACCTCAAACTAATTGAATCAAAATCTCAGGCTGAGACACAGAGTAACCAAATGATTTTCATGTTCAGCCAGATGGAGAGCCATTGTTCTAAATTAATGGTTCTCAAAATGTGGTCCATGGACCACTGGAGGTCCCTGCAACCCTTTCAGTGGATCTACTAGGGCAAAAGTCAAAACTTTCCCCTAGGTCCTATATAACAACTGAATAAAACGTTAGCATGCAATATATACATTTTTGTAAAATTGGATTGAACTGAATTAATCATGATTTTGAACCTCCAACTTAATACAATGTTTCTGAACCAAGATACTTTTGTCAGAGTGTAAAAGAACTTACAATAAAACAGCAAATTTTCCTGTACCTTCAATTTTACTTTTACTCAGAGGTTTGAAATAAGAAAACAAATCATTATTTCCAAGTTCACTCCTCTCTGCTTATAAAAGCAACTAAGTGGAAAAGTTTCAAAAACACCACCTTAATATAAGGAAGAAGATGACTTTTCTAACACTTAATAACAAAAGTGTAAGAAACTAACCCAAAGCAGGAGGAATGGAAATGGAAGGTGAGGTGATTATTCCTTTGGCCCTTCAGGGAGTGTCCTAGGTTTCTGTTCTTACCAGAAGCAATATCCAGCTATGTTAAGCAAGTCAGCTGCTTGAGGTGAAAGCAAGCAGGCTTGAGGAAGACCTCTCTATACAGTTTATCAAGAAAAATGAAGACAAAAATAGAAAAGAGGAAATGATCCAGAACAGGAAACTGAAAAATATGTTTTTTAGGAGTCAGAGGGGGATCAAAAGCCATATCCAAATAATACTGAGCAGATAAATATGACCTGAGGGAGAAAGAATAATAAGTTAGCATTGCTGGAACTCAAATTAAGTGCATGCTACTTTTCACAGAGTAATGCACCAGAAGTCAAAGAAATGCAAATTAAAATTTCCACAAGAAATCATTCTTTGCCTGTTTAATTGGCAAAACATTATAAAAGTTGATTATATGCATTCTGATGAAAGTATAAGGAAACACATATTTCTTTCATTGTTATCTGAATGTAAAATGGCACAGTTTTTGGAGTATAACATCCATTAAAAGTTAAAATGTGTAGTCTTGGAGCAAGTAATACCACCTATAGGAATCTATCCTTGAGAAATAATCAAATATGAGCAAGAAGATATATTCACAAGAATGTTCTTTGGAACCTTGTGACTGAGACTAAACACTGAAAATCTCTTGCATGACCACCAATATGGACATGGTTAAATACAGTGTGGTATTTTGTACTTTGTTGTAGTTAATAATGAGGCAGGTCTACAGAATATATACTATGCCCCCAATTGTATAAAGATACCTCAACTAAATATATGTAGGTGTGTGTGTATGAATTTACATACATAGAAAAATTTTTTAATAATTTCCTATGAAGGGGCATGAAATGTGGGGAAAAGATACTGAATACTGAATGTATATAGATATGCAGATATATGGATAAATGGATATATTGACATATGTGTGGATATATAAATACACCCAAATGAGTAAAGGTGAATCTTTTGAAAAGAAAGCAATATCCTGCTGCTTCTTATAGGGGTCAGAGAATGGAAGATTCCCACAGAAGAGACGAGGGACTTCTGGAGGGACTATGAAATCTTGGGGAGAAAACTTAAGGATTTGTAGCCTTACAGAATGGTGGAGTACTTTCATTGTTTTTTCTCTATGAAGGTTGGGATTTGGGAGAAAAAAAGTAGTATATGGTGGTTGAGTAGCTAAATAGATAGATATAGATGTAAATATAGGTATAAAATCAAATAATGGAATTTAGATTTCTAAACTACAGATATGGTGAGTTAGGAATGTATTTATGTCACACAACTGGTGAGATATTGACCTACACACCGTCTGACTTCTTCAAGAGAAATTTATATTGAATAGGATGAGTTGGGGGAAAAAATGCCCAGATAAAACTTGACAATTTTTACTCTAGACCATCAGTTTTTCCTGAACCCTGTAAAAGAATTTTTTAAATTACTGACATCCCCTTCACACTGTTGGGTTAACATCTAAAAATTTTATTATATGTATAAATGGTTGCAAAAGATATAATTTCTTGTGAATTTTAAATAATGACATTTCAAAATAGAACTGTTCTATCATGTTTAATCTGAGTCAAATGAATCCAAATGCCATAATAATTTGAAGAATACATGAACAAGCTTTCCTTTGTCAGTCAGAAATCTTACATATTCCCTTTTCTCTCTGAACTTACATTTTCATTCTCCAATCACCAAAGAATTTGATCTTAATGCAATATATTGCTATGCTTGAAAGTCTCTTATTGATCAACCTGTCATATTCTCTTCAATAAAATATATATAAATTATATTTTTAATTTTCAAAAACTTTATGAGACCATTAAGTATGACAACCTTCCTTCTGGATTGAATTATCATTAAAATAACTTTTAGTACATTATCAATTGAAACAAATATATTAAAAATTATTATAATTAGTAAAAAAAAAAAAGTAAAATTTTACTGAAAATTCATTTCAATAAAGGTGCCCTTTATTTTTCAATTAGTTTATGTACCCATGGATATTTATTACTTTCATCTATAATGAGAGGCCAAGTGGAAATTAACTGCCAAAGAAGAGATATATTAGAGCTGGACTTAGAAACAGTGTTGTCAAATGCAACATTTACAATAGAACCCACAACGCATTTCTATTGAACTACCTACCTCTAATACCATATCCTTTGCAAAAGCTTATGTACCTCCAGGGTTATGTGCGCCCCAGTTTGAAAGTCACTGTTACAGAGTATGTCAGGATGACATAAAATGATAGTGAAGGTCCAATAGGTCACATGAGAAAGTCACTAGGAAAGGGAACAGTAACATCATAGTCTCAGATATCTATATACCAATGTGTAAACAATGGATAATAAAATAAATCTAATAACATAGTGTGATAAATAGAACCTCATTCTAAACATCAAGGCTTAGAAAATGATGTGAAATGATGGAAACTACAATGTATTCTAAATGAACAAAGATATTTGAAGGAAGGCAGGGTAGGACTGTATGCCATACATACCCTATACACCTGACTGTGGGAGCACACTGAGAAACCATTAGAAAAATATCCTAGAGACCATGAATTCAAATGATATTATTATTATTAAAATATACCACAGATGGCAAGGCCAAGTAGAGGGATTTGATGATGACTTTTGGGTAGAGAGCCAAAGGGAATAAGAGAGCAAGTTCTATGGATATCTGGAAGAAAGTCATTCCAAGTAGATGGATCATGAAGTGCAAAGACCATGCAGAACTCGCTGGACAAGTTAAAATCAGCATGAAGTCCATGTGACTGGAGTGAAGTGAATGTGGGAGAGAGCTGCAGAGGATAAGGCCAGAGAGGTAGCAGGATCCAGATTTTAACTTTTACTCTTGAGTGAGAAGTTATGCCATTGGAGGATTGTTAACAGAGGAGTGGCAGAATCTTACCTCTTAAAAGGGCCATTCTGGTTTCTGTTTAAAATAGAGACAGTTGCAGTAATACAGGCAATACGTGACGGTAGATGAATTCAAGAGGAAATACAGAAGAGAGTGCGGTGGGTGCGTCTGGATAATGAATACTTTTTTTTTTTTTTTTAAAGATTTATTTTTTTATTGATTAATTGATTCATTGATTGATTGCTATGTTGGGTCTTCGTTTCTGTGCTAGGGCTTTCTCTAGTTGTGGCAAGCGGGGGCCACTCTTCATCACGGTGCGCGGGCTTCTCACTATCGCGGCCTCTCTCGTTGCGGAGCACAGGCTCCAGACGCGCAGGCCCAGTAATTGTGGCTCACGGGCCCAGCCGCTCCGCGGCATGTGGGATCTTCCCAGACCAGGGCTCGAACCCGTGTGCCCTGCATTAGCAGGCAGATTCTCAACCACTGCGCCACCAGGGAAGCCCAATGAATACTTTTTGAATGTTGAAACAATAGGTATGAAATGTAAGACAAAGAAGGAACCAAGGACAAATTTAAAGTTTTGACCTGTGCAACTTAAGGGACTGACTTACTATTTACTAAGATGAGAAAGACTACAGAAAAAGCAGATTTGAAGAAAAGTTTATGAATTTGATTTTGGACATGCTAAGTTTGTGATGCCTATTACTTCCGGGTAGAACTGTTGAATAGGCAGTTGGATATATGAGTCTGGGATTTAGTGCAGTGCTCGCTTTGGCAGCACATATAATAAAATTGGGATTTAGTGCAGTTCAGTAGAAATATAATGCAAGCCATGTATGTAGTTTTAAATTTTCTAGTAGCCACATTTTAAAAACTTAAAAGAAACAAGTGAATTTCATTTTAGTAGCATATTTATAACTAAAATATCTCCAAAATATTATCATTTCAACAAGTATTAAATGTAAAAATTAACAAGATATTTTACCTTTTTTTTTAAACTAAGTTTTCAAAATCTGGTCTATATTTTTCACTATACATCACATCTCAATTCAGAAAAGCCACATTTTATGGGCCCAATAGCCACACGTGACTGGCAGCTATCTTATTGGACAGCAGAGGTTTAAAAAAATAGATGACTACAGAGGCTGCTCTGTGTGGAGAGCAGATTAAACAAAAAACAAAAAACAAAAAAATCTTGAACAAATTATAGAAAGAATAATACTGTATTTTAAGATATTTTGGCAGCAAGTAAAAGCCTCACAGCAAACCTCAAACAGGCTTAAAGTAAAATATGTATCAGCCATCAGAGGAAGTTCTGAAGTGGGGCGGACTCAGTCATGTCATCAAAGACCCAGGTTCTCTTCATGTTTTTGCACTGTCATCTGTGTGTTGCCTTTATCCCAAGACTGGTAGCAAAACATCAGTAGCAGTCCCAGATGTTACATCTTGATACAACAACATTCAGAAGTAAAATAAACGAAGCATCAGTTCTTGTGTGTCTCTCTTGGTAGTGATAAAACTTTACCAAGAGACACCCTACCCACCCCACCCCTGCGGTAGGATTCATTTCATATCTTATTGACCAGAGTTGAGTTAAATGTTATTCCTTTAACCAACCACTGTCAAGAAGTGAATATGGGGGGTTCTGAATAAAATGAAATAGGCATTCTCCAACCTGTCTCTCCCACTGAATGCAGTAATAAAACCAGGGCAATATAAATGAAACAGATATTTGAGGACTCTTAAAAGTGAACAGCAGCAGGCAGATTTGGGAAGAAGATAGGGATTCAAATCACCCCTGAACCAGCAGTGAGTTTCACTCTCTTTTTCCTCCAGAATCCCACAGCCTGGTTTTAAGGCAGGCCAAGAACCTCATGTATACTTTGGTGTGGATAGAGAGATCTCAATAAGAAGCCCTCTAGTTCAAGATCAAAGAGCAAAAAAGACTACTGGCAGCAACAGTCATAGCAGCAGGAGTCCACAGGCACCTAACACACTGAGGAAGAGGAACTTTCCTCTCTGACCAGAGGAGCTGTGGTTCCAAGAAGGCAACAAGAAACTCTGTTGTTTTTTTCTCTCTGTGTCCTCCAGATGAAAATAGATGACCACAGGGGGAATTCTCTGAAAACTTGGTACAAGTTTCAGTTTGGTCCTGAAGTTAGGTACAGTTAGAGGAACTATGTGGCAGAGGAGGATAATAAAACCCCAGCTTTCCAGCCAGAGGACTATAAAAGGGAGCCACAGGGAGTCTAAAATACTGAGGAGATAATGGAGAGGGAGGAGCTTGAGAAAGCAACACCATAAGATTATTTATGAATTCCTGGACTCATCCTGGAATTGTACACACATGGATCTGACCCTAAACAGCATACCAAAGATTTGATAACTGAACTGAGAGATCCAGGTCCCAGACTGGCCACTGGATATGGGACAAATTTACATAGCTCAGCAAATGTTTTGAGACAAGACTGGCATTGAAACCACAACTTATAGAAAGCTAACTGGAACTAATGGCTTGAACCCAGTAGGTCAACTGGCTGCTATATAAAAATATCAACAATGTCTGTAAGATTTAAACAAGACCCAAAGTCTCATAACTTAATATTCAAAATGCCTAAGTTATAATCCAAAAGTACTCAACATATGAAGAACCAGGAAAATCTCAACCTGCATGGGAAGAGACAATCAACAGATGCCAATGCTGAGATGACACAAATTATGAAATTATCTGACAAGGAATTTAAGATATAAAAATGTTCAACAATTAAGGGTGAACACTGTTCAAATGAGTGGAAAGATAGAAAGTCTCAGCAATGAAATAGAAGATGTAAAGAAGACCAAATAGAATCTTTAGAACAAAAAAAATGCAAAAACCAAAATTTACAACTCATTGGATATTCTCAATAGCTGAATGGAGACGACAGAGGCAAGATTCAGTGAAATTAATGACAATAGAAACCATCCAATCTGAGCAATGGAGAGAAAAACAACTGAAAACCTGACCAGGGCCTCAGAGATCTATGAAACTATACCGAAAGGTCTAATATTCATTCCATCAGAACCCCAGAAGGAGAAGAGAAAGAATGTAGTGCAGAACACAATATTTGAAAAAGTAGTGGCTGAAAACTTCCTAGATTTGGTAAAAGGCATAAACATACAGATTCTAGAAGCTTGGTGACTCCCAAACAGGATAAAAAAAAAAAAAAAAAACCTTTGGTATCTCTACATCCATGCTCATACACACCATACTCTCACTACTAAAAACTAAAGAAGAGAATCGTGAAAGTAGTTAGATAAAAATGACATATTATTTGTAGCAGAACAACAATTAGAATGACTGTGGATTTCTCATTAAAAACCATAGAGACCAAAAGGAAATGGTACAACGTTTTGAAATTTCTGGAAGAAAAGATCTGTCAACCCAGAATTCTATGTCCATTGAAAACCTCTTTAAGGAATGAAGGTGAAATAAAGACATTCTCAAGTGAAGAAAAATTAAGAGAGTTCATTGCCAGTAGACATGCTGTAAAAGAATTGCTAAAGAAACTTATTCAGACAGAAGTGATACCAGAGGAAACTTGGAACATTATTTATAAAGAAAGAGTATCATAAATGAAAAAAAATTTGGTAAATGTAATATACTATTTGCCTCTTGAGTTCCTTAAAATATGATTGATAGTTGAAAGCAAATATTATAACATTATCTACAGGTTTTCAATAATGTGGTATATATGACAATTATATCACAAATGGGTAGGATAAAGCTACCTATATTGTGTTAAGATTTATATACCCTGCTTGAAATATTGATTCTAAATAAATTATAAGAAGTTAAATATGTATATTATAATGCCTAGAACATCCATTAAAAATAAATCTAAACAAAGATATATATTAAAAAATATAATCAAAAAATTTAAATGGAGCACTAAAACAATGTTCAAATAACCCAAACAGAGGCAGGAAAGGGGAAACAGAGGAATGAAAAACAGAGAAAACTAACAGAAAAAAAGGTAGACTTCTAACCAAATATATCAATAATTACATTAAATGTTTAATGATCTCAAAATGTCAAAAGATGAGATTGTCAGAAAAAATTGAAAAACTTTATGATCCAACTATGTGCGGTCCATAAGAAATTAACTTCAAATATAATGCTATAGATACATTTAAAGTAAAAATATGGAAACAGGGTTTCCCTGGTGGCGCAGTGGTTGAGAATCTGCCTGCCAGTGCAGGGGACACGGGTTCGAGCCCTGTTCTGGGAAGATCCCACATGCCGCGGAGCAACTGGGCCCGTGAGCCACAACTACTGAGCCTGCGCATCTGGAGCCTGTGCTCTGCAACAAGAGAGGCCGCGATAGTGAGAGGCCCGTGCACCGCGATGAAGAGTGGCCCCCGCTTGCCACAACTAGAGAAAGCCCTCACACAGAAACGAAGACCCAACACAGCCAAAACTAAAATAAATAAATAAATAAATAAATAAATAAAATAAAAATATGGAAACAAAAGATATATTATGCAAACACTAGTCAAAAAAAAGCTAGTATTGCTATGTTAATATTAGACAAATTAAACCTAGAATAGAGAGATTAACAGGATAAAAGAGGAACATTACATAATGATAAGAGTCAACTCACCATGACATAACAAACCAAAAAGTGTGAGTATCTAACAAGAGATATTCAAAATACATGGAGAGGGACTTCCCTGGTGGTGCAGTGGATAGGACTCTGCGCTGCCAATGCAGGGGGCCTGGGTTCAATCTCTGGTCAGGGAACTAGATCCCACATGCATGCCACAACTAAGAGTTCGCATGCCGCAACTAAGGAGCCCACATGCCTCAACTAAAGGAGCTGGTGAACCAGAACTAAGGAGCCCTGGAACCACAACTAAGGAGCCTGTGAGCCACAACTAAGGAGCCCACCTGCCACAACTAAGACCCGGTGCAACCAAATAAATGAAGAAATAAGTAAATAAATAAAAAACAAAACAAACAAAAAAAATACATGAAGAATAAAAACTGACAGAATTGAAAGGAAAAATAGACAAATCTACAATTACAGATAGAGTTCAACACTTCTTTCTCAGAAACTGATAGAATTAGTAGACGGAAAATCAACAAGAATTTGGAAGAACTGAAAAATACCACTAACAAACTGGATTAATTGGCACTTATAAAACTCTCCACTCAACAACATTAGAATACATGTTGTTTCCAATTAAACATGGAATATTGTCAAGATATATCATATCCAAGATAAAAATACCTAAACAAATGTTAAAGAAATAAAATAATGCAAAGTATTTTTCTGATCATAATGAAATTAAACTAGAAATTAATAAAAGACAATAAGAAAATACCCAAACACTTGGAAATTAAACAACACACTTCTAAGTAATCCATGATTCAAAGGGAAATTCTCAATTGAAATTAGAAAATATTTTGATCATAATGAAAATAAAAATTGACATGTCAAAAAATCAGGGATGCTGCTAAAGCAGTGTTTAGAGGGAAATTTATAGCATTAAATGCTTGTATTAGAGAGGTTTTAAACCAATCATTTAAGCTTCTAACTTAATAAACTAAAAGAAAAAAAATTAAAGTAAACCCAACGCAATCAAAAGGAAATAATAAAGATAAGAGCAGATACCAATGACATGGAGAACAGAAAAACAATAAAGACTCTCAAACCAAAAACTGGTTGTTTGAAATGATCAATAAAATACATAAACCTCTATAAAGACCGACCAAAATAAAGACACAAAGTATCAGAAATGAAATATGGAATGAATGAATCAGAAATATTTTGGTAATAGTAGGAATGATAAAGCAGATAACACTCCAGACAATTGAAAGTATGAGGAAATACTATGAACTTTTTTATGCATAATAACAACTTAAGTAGTCCTATGACTATTTAAGAAATTGAATTCACAGTGAAACACCTTGTGAGAAAAATATCTCCAGGCCCATATGGTTTCATCAGTGAATTATAACAAATATTTAAAGAAGAAATAACACCACCAATTCTATGCAAACTCTTCTAGGAAATAGGAGAAGAGGGAGCACTCCCCAACTCATTTTATGAAATCAGCATTACCCTGATACAAAAACTAGAAAAGACAATACAAGAAAAGAAAACTATAGAGCAATATTCCTCATAAAAATAGATGCAAAAATACTCAACAAAATATCAGCAAATCAATTGCAACAATATATAAAGCAAATAATAAAACACAGTCAAGTGGAATTTATCTCAGAAATGTAAGGCTAGTTCAATACTCAAGAATCAACCCATGTAATCCATCATATTAACAGTGTAAAACCATAAGATTACATCAATTTATGCAGAAAAAAACATTTGAAAAAATTCAACATCCATTATAAAGACCCATAGTAAACTAAGAATAGATAGGAATTCCCTCAACCTGGTAAAGAATATCTACAAAAACCCTATCACTGATATCATAATTACACGGTGAAAAAATTAAATGGTTTCTCCGTAAGTTTGGTAATAATAAGGCAAATATATCCACTTTCATCACTTCTAGCCAGATCAATCAGGCAAAAAATAAAGAGTCAAAAGGCTTACAGATGGGAAAGAAAGGCATAAGACTGGCCCTATTCACAGATAACACAACTGCTTACGTAGAAAAATCCAAAGGAATCTACAGAAAAAAGGCAAAAAACCCCAACTCTTAGAACTAATAAGTGTTTAGCAAAGTCACAGGATACAAGGTTAATAATACATATATTTCTATGTAATAGCAATAATCAATTAGAATCAAAATTTTTTAAGTAATACCATTTAAAATATCTCAAAAAAGAAATAATTAGGTATAAAGTTAACAAAATATGTACTGAATCTGTATTCTGAAAACTATAAAACACTAATTAAAGAAATCAAAGAAAACCTAAATTAATGACAAAACATTTAAAGTTTTTGGATTGGAAGACACAGCCTAGTAAAGATGTCAATTCTCCCCAAATCAATCTACAGATTCAAAGCAAGCATTCCAGTCAAAATCCCAGAAGAATGTTTACTTGGCTATAGACAATCTAATTCTAAAATTCATATGGAAAGGTGAAGGAACTAGAATAGCCAAAACAATTTTGAAAAAGAAGAATAAAGTATGAGAAAGCATGCTGTTCAATTTTAAGACTTACTATAAAATACAGTAATCAAGATAGTGTGATACTGGCAAAGGAAAAGACACATAGGTCAATGGAACAGAATAGAGAGAACAGAAACAGAACCATACAAATATGGCCAACTGATCTTTTTACAAAGGTGGAAAGCCAATTCAGTGCAGAAGGGATAGACTTTTCATAAAATGGAACAATTAGACATCCATTAAAAAAAGAACTTTGATCTAAATATCACACTTATTACAAAATTTAATTCAAAAGGGATCAAAGATATAAAAATAAAATACAGAGCTATATAACTTTTAGAAGAAAACATAAGAGAAATTCTTCATGATCTGAAATTAGGCAAAGAGGTCTTAGATATGACACACAGTTATAAATCCATAAAAAACTGATGAATTGGACTTCATTAAATTTTTAATTGCTCTATAAAAGATACTGTTAAAATAATGAAAAGACAAGCTACAGACTCAGAGAAAATATTTTTAAATTGTATATCTGACAAAGGACCTGTGTCCAGAACAAATAAAGAAATGTCATAACTCAGCAGTAAAATAACCCAATTAAGAAATGGGCAAAGGACTTGAACAGACACTTCACCAAAGAAGATGTATATAACTATCAGCATATAATAAAAGACAAATAAATGTAAGAGAGTGGCTTAGATCTGTTAGAAATTGTCGCAATGGATAAATTCTAGATTGAATTGAGATGTGTGAAAAATAATATAAAAATAAATTTGATTTTTTAAAATTGTTTGGAGCAAAAACAAGGAAGCAATAAGCCCTCTGCTAAGGGCAGATGGTATAAGGTTAACAGATGACAGAGAGAACATGGAACTATCTAATTGTTATTATGCCTCCATTTTATCTGTCAAGAAGATGACTTTATATTAGTGAAAATGGTGAGTTACAAGAACAGAATGTTTTCAACATAATTCAATTTTAGATAGATGATAAATAGATAAGCAGACATATATATGTGCATAGAAATAATATGGGAAGGATATATATGTATGTGCATAGAAATAATATGGGAAGGATATATATGTATGTGCATAGAAATAATATGGGAAGGACATACACTAAAATGTTAACAGTTGTTATTTCTAGGTGTAAGATTTTCATTTTTTTTTTTTGCTGTGCATATGTATTCCATGAATATTCCATAATGTACACGTATTGCTTTTAAAATAAAACAGAACAAGTAAGTGATTTTAAAATGGAAAAGATGGTAAAAGGAACTTTAAGAAAATGGAATCTCCAGGTGAGGAGGTCCTAGAAGAACACATAGATTTTATGAGTTACAATGAAATACATCCCAGAGCACTGCAAGAAATTTTATAGAAGAGAACATATGCAAAAGTAGTTCCAGTCTTCAAGAAAGAAATGTCATCTTCTGAAAACTATAGCAAGATTCTACACCTAATAATTGGAAGAACAGATTTGGAGAATTCAGAAAAGAAACACTACTAGGATCCCAACTTAGGCTCACTAAAAATAAGCCATGACAGACAAACCTCATTTCCTTTACTAGACAGTTACTACTAGAAGTGATGGCTGTTATGTCCTCAGATTTGACCTGTTCAACACTTCTTTCTTTCTGATGACAGCAGCCTGGTTTTATTTTGGGAAACTACTTTGGCTATTTAATAGACTTCTAAAACTTACCATGTCCAATGGTTAATTCATCTTTTCCTCTAAAACCTGGTCCTTCTACTGTCTTTCCCATCTCAGGAAATAGCAACTGCAACCTTCTGTTACTTGGGCCAACCCTTCTGGAATCATCCCTGACTTCTCTCTCTTTCTCACACTCCACCTTCAAATCCATCAGAAAATACTGTTGGTTTTACCTTTAAAATAAACCAAAGATCTGACCACTTTCTCACATTGCTGCTACTATGACCACACCCAGTCCCACTCACCATCTCCCCTCATCTGGGTTATTACAAAAGCAGCTGAGTGAAATCCCTACTTCTATTCTTGACCACCTACACTCTACTATCCTTTTAATACGCAAGTCAGGTCATGGAACTCCTATGATAAAATGACTCTCCATTTCTCTCAGAGTAAATACCGAGGTCCTTACCATGGCCTTCAGGACCCCTCATGAAATGCTTCCCTTTCTTCTCCTCCTCCTGCTCTCTCCCTTGCTCACCTGGCTCTAGCCACAGTGGCCTCCTTGCTGGACCTTGAAAGAGCCATGCACTCTCTGGCCTCAGGGCCTTTGTACTTGCCCTTTCTTCTACCTGGAATTCTCTACTTCCAGATCCCCCCACAGCTAGGATGACCATGTATACTGGTTTGCCTGAGAGAGTCCCCATTTGTGCCTGATATTCCAGCGTTAACACACACAATCTTAAAAGTGTCCCCATTTGGATGAATATGGTCGCCCTACTCATGGCTCAGAGCCCCATCTCTTTCAAGTCTGCTCGGTCTCAACTTCTCATTGAGGACTCTCTCACACCTGACTTAAGATTGTAGCCCTACCCCAGCACATTTAAATTCTTTCCTTGTTTTGTGTTTTTTCCCTATGGCTCTTTTCACCTTCTGATATACTATATTACCTTCTTATTGATTATGTTTACTGTCTGTATGCTGTCATTACTTACATAAGCTCCATGAAGGCAGACATCTTGCCTGTTTCATTTTCAATATCATATCCCCAGCACCTAGAACAGTGCCTAGCATAGAGGAGATCTCAATAAATGTTGATTGATAAATGAATGCACAAATGAGTGCCTAGAAACTTGTTTTCTCACTAGATATCAAAATGAAATAAAATAAAAGTTTATATTTGGGGACCTTGAGGAAAAATAAATATTCTATAAAACATTCCTTATGTATATATTGAATATATATATATAATGTCAGGATTCCTTTATTCCTTTGGTTGAAAGTGATAGAAGTTTAAGCTGAACTTCCAGAAGTAAGGGGAAAAAAGAGGCAGAGTGTTTATTGCAAAGATACTGCAAAGTCTCACAGAAATGAAGGACCAAACCTTAGCACAGCAACTTCTGGGATTTTAGAGCCTGGACACAAGAATTCAAATACAAACAAGATTCTTTCTTCTCTCTTCTCTGCTCTTCCTGCACGTTGGCCTTATTCCCTCCTATTGCAGACTGACTATGGAAGTACTTTTGCTCCCAGCTCCCAGCTGTAGTTGGAAGAAAAATCCCAGAGATGAACTGATTCCTATTGTCCCCAGCTTGAATCACATCCACTGTGGAAAGAGGATGAAATACTGTGATGGCTCCCCACCCCCCGGAGCAGTCACTAACGTCAAAAACGCAGGTTCCTGCCCCAAAATGACAACAACTCTTCCCATATAAATGGGAGAAGCACTTCCTCAAAAGAAATCGAGTCCTTTTCCCAAAGGAAATGAGAGACACTCAGAAGACAAAAAATAAAAGTCTAATTCGATAGCTTTTTATATTTTTAAAATGCCACATTCTGCTCTAACCTATTCCGGAGATTAATAAACACCAACACGTTCTTCACTCATAAATGTGTAAGATTGCTTTCTATACATTGAGTCTCTGATTCAGCACTTTGATAAACTCTGCAATTTTACCATCCAGTAGCCAATTTACTCTGCTTTAATAAGACACATTATCAAAATACTGCACATCGCATAGTCAGAGATAGTCTCTCTTTTTTCACTGTGTTAAATAATGATATACATTTTCAATTTATCTATGGTGAATGTTAGAATATGACAGCTGTATTTGTTTTTCACGATGTAAAGTGAATGATAATATCTCACGAGCTGATTTATTTCCTTCTTTTCTATCCACAATGATCTTACTGTGCTATTTCAGCTTCAAAATATGGATATTGAGGCACCAGCTGCTTCAACTCTAGAGAACAGTTATTTCCCATGAACCAACAATTTCACTTAAAAGAGGAGGGAGACAGAACATAAGGAAACTTTTCTCAGGACCACCTAAACCAAATAAACGAACGATGCAAAAAAAACTACCTAAGTTTTGACAACATTGCAAGATTCCTTTTGTTAAGGTACAAGATACAGAATTTCCCAGGAGAACAACAAAATCAATGAAAGCCTGAATTCCCGTAATTAGAGTTGCTGTTAGTATTATCATGTTATTGACACAAAAATGCCTCATCCTCATTCCCAATTAAATTTGCTGTATAACTTGTGCAAAGCAAATGCTATAAATTGAACTAAAATGTTGTGGATGACATGTGGAAGACTTTTTTTTTTTCATTTTGTTTTTGTTTTATGGGTTTTTCACTTTAAAGAAATCTAACAGATTTTATCTCCTTTTAGAAAATCATGCATACAGGGACCGAAGCAGTGATTTATGCTGTGACATAATATGTTTTTGACACAAAAAGTACTTGTCAAAAATGCAAGATACAAAAGCAGCTATTCTAAGTGTTTTAAAGGGAAGAAGGAAAATCTGGCTTTCTTCAGTCAATAATACATCTGACATAAATAATGACTGAAAACTGACAGCTACAAGATGTGATTTAGGTGCTCTGAATTCGTCAAGATGAAAAGGTAAGTAATATCAATTTTGTATTCTATAGTAATTTTGCTGTAATGTAATTGAACTTCTCATGGCAACAAGAGTTATAATAATTGTATTAGTAATTGGTGAGTCATACAATGAATAACGTCTTTAATTGAATACTTGTTTTCATAGTATAGCTACAGCTCTGCCTCAAAATTGAGTTCGATTTGGCACTATGGAAGAATAGATTTAATCTTTCATCTTCCACCTGTCTTATATGAGTAATTTTATTTTTAAAAATACACAAAGAGGGAAAGAAAAGAAAAACCATGAGGTTAAGTAACGATGTAGAGTTTTAACTAGCCACGGTCCTCAGAAACAGTGAAGATTAATTTGGGAAGGTATGACTTATCTCAAACCCTGCAAAATATCAGTACACTTTCATAAAGCCAAAGAGAAATGTCTGTTCTGAATGGCTCCAGAAAAATCATGCCGTCACAAAATATTTTCATCCAATGACTCATACTCTGCTTTGGGATTTCAAAACTTCCCATTTGCATATATTGACTGCTTCATTCTGATGCAAACTCTAGCTTTCAGACTCCAAGCTCATTTTTACAGGTCAAATTTAGGTAGGAATCGGTAGAGATGGCTTCCTCCTTTTACATGACCATTCTTCCCACCTCATTCCCCCCCAAAAGCCAATATTTTATCGATTCCATTATAAAAAAGCTATGATTTTCATACTAACGTTTTATCCTGATTTTAGAGATAGATTAAATACATCTAAGCTTTCCTGATTTAGGCTATATTATGGTAACATGAAGCACAAGTTCAAATACTCATGTTTTGTTGTAAAGTCACTTGGATGCCTTTGCATTTTCAACAGTACTTTGCCATCTATGACAATGACCGGCTAGATGTTCTCACCAAATCCATGTATCCTTTTTTCTGAGCTCACGACTCTATTTCATGGAGGTAGGAGTGACCATGTGACTGAGTTCCAGCCAATAAAATGTGGAGAGGTAATGAATGTGGCTTCCAGATTTCATCCATAATGAGCTTTCATGCCAGCTCTTCTGCATCTGCTGGCTGAATGAAGAGGTCTCAGAACACAGAGGAAGGTAGCGACAGGATACCTTAGGACCTAGCTGAGTTCATAAGTGAACATGTGGAATGCTGTCCAAATGCCACGCATGTGAAAAATAAACTATTATTATGTTAGACAATTGAGATTTGGGGACGTATCTAACTTAGTCACTAGAGTAACCTTAACTAATAAACACTCCCACTCCAAAATCTGGTTGAGTGGTGACCAGGGTAGAGAGTGATCACTGGGATTGCTATGCAGGAAACGTTCACGACCCTCTCCCTCCCAAGGTGGGAAGAATGTACTTCCTGAATTCCTGAGGTTGTGCATGGACCCAACTTGCTTTGGCCAATGGTATGTTAGTAGATGTGATGCGAATAGGCCTTCAATATGCTTGTGCAGTTTGGGCTTGGCTGCAGCACTCTGCTGATTTGCCTGAGAAAAGCGTGCCCTGGGTAGATGCTCCCCTTGAGCATAAGCCCCTCAAAAAACACATATGCAGCAGAGCTGAACCCAACCCACTCCTGGATCAAAGGTCATCTGACCCAGAACAGAGCCATCCAGCCAAACCATGGTTAACCTGATGATCTGTGAGCAAGAAAAGTATACGCTTATTGTAAACCATGGAGTTTCAGGGTGGTTTGTTAAAGCAATAGCTGATGATACAGTCAGGCAGCCTTAGTGTAGTGTGGTCAAGAGTGCAGACTATAAGACCAAACACTTCATGTCAAATCTGTATCATTTATTACCTACGTTTCCTTGTGCAAGTTATTTAAACCATGCCTCCATTTCCTCATTTATAAAATGAGATAATAGTACCTATCTCATAATAGTACCTAATAATAGTAGTAGTAGTAGTAGGACCTAACTCATACAGTTAATATTTATAAAGTGCTTGGAATAGTGCCTGGCACATAGTAGCCACTGCAATAGTGTATATGAGATAAAATAAACCTCAGTAACCCATAGATACTTCAGCAAATTACCCCCAACAAGAACAAGAGGCTGCTGCCAACGGATGCTTGAATTCCCCGGAGACATTCTTCCCTGTAATCAGGAGTCCATGTTACAAAATGTTTAAAGAATTCCATCGGTTGAGGCTTCCTTCTGATGAGTTTAATGGCCTGGATTTGAATTCTTGTTCCACCATTTGGGACCTTGGACACTGTGCTGATCACTGGGTCTCAATTCCCTCACCAGTAAACAGGGACTGTTAACAGCACTTAGCGCAGCAGAGTAGTCAGTATTATAGCAGCTGCTCTACAGAAAGCATTTTAGTGCAATAAATAATGCTTATAAACACTTAACAAATGTTAGTTATTCTTCATTTGGGCAAACAATTTTAAGAACAACCAGGTCACTTTTAGCTTGTGAAGAAGTGGATAGTAACTTCAAAGTATTGTTTATCTAAACTCACCAAAAGATTACCTTCTCTGATGTTTTTAAGGCAGAGGATGTTTTTCAAAAGAGCACTTAAGGGACTTCCCTCGTGGTCCAGTGATAAAGAATCCACCTTCCAATGCAGGGGACGCAGGTTCAATCCCTGGTCGGGGAACAAAGATCCCACATGCCGCGGGGCAACTAAGCCTGCGCGCCACAACTACTGAGCTCGCATGCCTCAACTAGAGCCTGTGTGCTGCAAACTACAGAGCCCACACGCCCTGGAGCCCATGCGCCACAACTAGAGAAGAGAAAACCCACACGCCACAACTAGACAGAAGCCCGCGCACCACAACGAACAAACCACGCGCCCCAACGAAAGATCCCACGTGCCTCAAGGAAGATCCCATGTGCAACTAAGACCTGACGCAGCCAAATAAATAAATAAATGAGCACTTAAAACCGCAGCAGTTTCTCTCCTCTACTACCATAAATCTTTTTCGCTTTTATTTTCATTTTGTTTTGATGTATCAGTATCATACAAATCATGAAAATCATAAAATGATGCCTGTTATTATGTCTGTGTTATCTTCTCTTTACTTTTATGTAAATAATGTTGTCTCTACCTTCTATTTACTAACAATATTTCTGGTATTAATCAAAAAGAGCCCTCAGACCACATTCAACTTAATAGCAATTTAACTTAAAAGGTAAGAGATGTGGATTATATGCGATACTAAGCCACAATGTGTGTATCTTCTACATGAAAACAACCTTAATTTCCTTGCTTGACTGAGAAGAGAAGTAAAAAGAACGATTGCTACAAATCAGGAAAAATTCATAACTTGCCGGGGGTGTAACAGCTGTTGATTTAAGGTTTGCATCTTTGATAACACGACGCTGCTGGGAAGATAACATCTTTTTGACAAAGCTGTGAACATAAAAATCACAAGGCTTTACTCAACGCTTAAATATTTTCTTTGTATCACTTACAGAAAAAATTATTTCTTTTATTTACTTACACTAAAATGTGTTTGAAGTATACTGTATCTCATCAGCAAGCTTTACAATAAAATTTAGTGTTTCCTTGTTCCACAGGTATACAGTACACTTGTCACATCACAAATAAAAATTACTTAAATTATCCTCAGTTTAGAGAAATGATCTGCTATTGCTATGTACAAGTAGTTCCTACCACTGGAAATACAAGCACGGAATTGAGCATACACTCAGGATATTATTCATTTCTTTCATTATCAGCTAGAAGTAGGTGATTGAAAAATTAGGTGACAAAACAAAGCAAGTACTGCACTGACAGGGGGAAAAATACCTGCAAAGTGGAATCTTGAAAATGTGTAAAAGGGAATAACTTTGCCATGGCAGTTAGAAACAATAGCAGTGTTCTCCTTTATCTAAAGGCTGCTGCGTTATTGCATATGTCCCTGCACTGTTGACTCACAAACTGAAATTTTATGCTGACCTTTTGTGTTTCTTATGTATCAGTGAAATGCACTGAGAACATCGTCAAGGAAGTACAGAGAATGATGCTAGTAATCGCCTTGTCTCCTTACTCTTCAACAAAACGCAATGTGCTTCCTTTCTTCTGTGAATTATACTTATCTTAGAAAGTCAGATTTCCTTCTTATTTTTAAATATTTTTTCTTTAAATGTTTCTTTTACCAAAGACTGTCTTGCATTGTCATTGAAACCCATGTGTACCCCAGCCCTGTAGTTCTCAGAGTCACTTTTTTTTTTTAATATTCAGAAAACATGATTTGATTGCTCATGCCACATGCTTTGAGAAATCCAAATCCCTCTTTGCCCCCTGAGAATTGGGGTATAGTTGCTTGCAATTCTCCTGGATACCTCTCACTCTTCAGATTTACTCTGAATTCCTTCTTTTGCTTAATTCTTGATGCCTATCAGTGGTTCCTCCTCCTGGAACTATACCTCTTTCTCTCTGTACCACTTCATCCCAAGTTGGACTCTACTTCTGGGTCCTTGTTCAAAGCACCACTACCCAAGGTTGTGTGGACAACAGAGTGCTACTGGAGGTCTCAGGGAACATAAAACAGCTTTACGTTTAATGTTGAACATCGTTGTTCATTCATTTATTCATTCATTTAACTAATATTTATTAAATACCTACCATGTGCAGGTACTAGTCAAGATCGTAGAGATACAGTAGTGAACAAAATATTTTAAAAAACCCTTGCTTTTATAGGGCTTGCACTCTAGTTATGGGAGAAGATAAAATTAACAAGTAAAATATATGTCACAGAGTGATATTATCAAGCAAAATAAAGCAGGGAAGGTAGAGGGACCTTTGGGAAGGGTGCAATTTCAAGTAGAGTGGTAGAGGATTTACTGTAACAGTGTTACTTAGGTAAAGGTATGAAAGAAATAAGGGAAGAAGCCATGGAGATAAGTTTGGAAAGAATGCTTTAAGTAAAGAGAACAGCAAATGCAAAGGCCCTGAGGTGGGAGCTTCCCTGGAACGCTAGAGTTATAGCAAAGAGAATACTGGGGCTAAGCTCTTAAATTTCTCACTACTTAGACCCTTCTCCTCATTCCAGAGTCCTATATTAACTGTATTTCTTTATTTTTTTGTATTCCTGAAGTTCTGGCATCTGCAGCCTCGCTGACTGGAAGATTGCCCTGCCAGGGCTAGCCAGTCCTTAGAGAGAGCAAATTACTTTCCAGGAAGTGTACTTTTCACATGCAAATTATCCAATCCAGAGCCCAAACTCAGGACCATCTCCACTATCTGTCTTTTACATTCCAGGAGGCAATATTCCTCTACCCTAATCACCCCAGGGCCAGGTGCCAGACAACTAGGGACTACCCTCATGCCCCAGAGCCCAGCCACTTATTCAAACTACCCAATTCAATACCTGCTCAGCTGCTTATCCTGCCTCACCCACTCATTCTTTGGAAAACCACAATAGAGGCTTTTGCTCATGCTTTACCCTTGCTTCTTCTACTCCTGACTGGTCCTGGTGCTTGCTCATGTGGCCCTACACAGGATGGCTTCTTCTCTTCTCTTGGAAACTATAACAAACTATCTTTTCAATGGCGATCATCTCCTGATCTGTTGACCACATTATACCTGAATAAAACCAAAATCCCAAGTACAGTTTAAAATAAATTCTTACCAAGCATCCAGTGGACAACTCATGAATTCTTTTTATTCCTCAATATAGAAATATTGGTAGTCTTCTTTCTAGTAATGGCTCCTATTCAGGCTAGGTCTACCTTGGTCTAACTAATAGGCACATTACTTAGTTTTCCCGCGCAAAATAAAAGTCTTCCTATTTCACAAAAATTCTACTTTATGTCTGATTATATGATCATAATCCCCTGCCATCACTCCATAGCCTCAGTCCAACTGTCCACACCATTTAACTCCTTAATATATGTGATGCCTCCTAAGTCAGACATAATCTACCACCTAATTGTGAGCAGTGTATTCACTAAGGAAGTGACCAAATCCAAGCCAAAAATATCCTGCCCAGAAGACCCTATGGCACAAAAATCTTGTAGTTTTTTCAGAGGTAACCATCTACAGACCATAACAAGTTGGTTTCCCTGGAGACTCCAGGTTCTGCATTGTCTGGACTCTAAGAAAACCACTTGTCTAATTTGATAAGACAAAGGCATCTAAGGCAGGAATGGCCTCATGGGCCACCCTTACCTTTGGCTGCGGACTTAATAATGAGCTGGTTTTCCCAGCTGTTGGACAAAAGAAATCTCATCAAACTTGATATTCCTCCAAAAGGGGATGGGGGCGTGTTTCCTTGGACAAGTAAATTTTGTAAATACTGAATAATATATCCCACCTCCATGACCCTGGTGATTGTGCACATTACACTATGCTAACTGTAAAATTCGAGTGGAAAAAAAAGTAAATATATGCTAGAGTCAGTAAAAACCTGATCTCCAATACTGTGGGCATCTCAATGACTAGTGAAACATGAAATGCTTTGTTTTGGGGTTTGATGTTTTCTTGTTAATTTTCATGTTTGTTCTTGGTTGTCAAATAGACATATATTTTTATCTACTTTTAATTTTAATCTCAAAACCAGTCAAAACTCTTAATCAGCTAAAATTCTGTCTAGTATGTGAATTAATTCCATGGCAACAACAGATTTCTGGCTTCCAAGTGTTGATAAATGTCCAAATTCCAAAAATGAAAATATCATCTCTTTTACCCATTTTCTTTTTACATTTTATGTTAATTCTTGGCCCTAAAATAACCCCAGTGTGTTATTTTTCAATTACATTTCTATAGAGTGATAAAAACAGAATCATGATTCATAGTAACAATATGCTTGCCTTAAAAACAGTTTTGTGCTACTGGAGGGAAAAGAGTACATATCTGTTTAATACATTACCATATTTTCTGGTTTATAAGCTTTGGCAGTTTATAAGGCATAGCCAACTTTTATAAGCATATGTTGGGGTTTGGGGAGAATTTTACAGCAAGGAGAGTAGAGGGAAAACACACCTCCCTGCCCTGACAAGGTCAATGGGTCATCCTGCTAGGGTGCTCTGAGAGCTTTTGCTATCAGCCACTCTGGGGAAAGCTTTGGGCTCTGAGTGGGGAGCTCTGGAAGTTGTGAGAATGTCACTGCACTATAGCATCATAGGATTTCACCACCTAGCGGCAACTACTGAAAATTATAGCCAGTTACCCTGAATGAGATGCCTTTTGGGTGTGTTTCTAAACAATTTACTATCATACACAGGTTTTATTTAACAGTGTGAATTTTCATATTCTGAATTGGTTATGATGTGATTGATAAACTGGAAAACATGTTTTGCAAAACACAGATTATCAGTTATATCAGGATAATGCCTGGACACCAACACATTCATGTTTCTTACATTCATGCAAGAAAAAGAATTGAAGCAACTGTTACAACAGCTGCTTTCTTTATCATAATGGGGTAATAAGGATGAATGGAATGTATGGAAGCACTGTGCTAATGGCAGGGTTAATGGTAATGAGAACACAAAGCCTATTATTAATGACCAAAACCGAGGTGGGATCTGGGGCAATATTTGTTAAACATTCTAGATGAAATATTTCATTATTGTAATTTTCAAACTCTTTAGGACCTGAGGCCCTTTTTCTCACTGACACAACAGGTTTTATAACACAACTTTTGACAGCTAAAATTTTTCTAGGAACAAAACTATCAGGTGGTGGCAGACCAGAGACCCTCTTGCTAGCACATCTACAAACTGACAATTATTTACACTGTTTCTTGTATTGCAAACATATCCATTTTTTCCAGATCCATTAAAATGAATACTGAGGGCTTCCCTGGTGGTGCAGTGGTTGAGAATCTGCCTGCCAATGCAGGGGACATGGGTTCGAGCCCTGGTCTGGGAAGATCCCACATGCCGCGGAGCAACTAGGCCCATGAGCCACAACTACTGAGCCTGCGCATCTGGAGCCTGTGCTCCACAACAAGAGAGGCCGTGATAGTGAGAGGCCCGCACACCGCGATGAAGGGTGGCCCCCGCTTGCCGCAACTGGAGAAGGCCCTCGCACAGAAACGAAGACCCAACACAGCCATAAATAAATAAATAAATAAATTGAAAATGAATACTGAGAATTCCATTCCATTCTGTAACTCTGTATTAGCATCTCACCTTTCTACTCTTTTAATAGTTCTCCTGGTCTTCAGGGACAAATTGTTTCTCCAGTGCCCATTTTGGAGCTTTCCACCTCCCTCTTCTTTAACTCATATATTTTGCTGCTAAATCTCATCTTCCTTTTTTTAATTTATGAGTTTATTTCAGGCTATGTGTTAGTGTAAATAGGTAAGCTAACTTTAATTAAAATTTTAAGTAAGTTTCATAAGGCATAAATCAAATGATTCAGTAAAGTCCAGATATATTATACCTACTGAATTCCTTTCATCCACTTTGTAATTTGATCAAAGGAATGCAATTGAATATGTCTGGCATGATCTGTTCTGTATAAGCCCATGCTGTTTATCACCCAGGCTTTCACTGCTCTCTTGATGCATATATAATACTTTTTTTCCCTTAATATCCACTCTGTTATTTTACTAAGAACTTAAGATAATAATGGCCAGGAGGGCTTTTTTCTTCCTTTCTTTCTTTCTGAAGTATTTTTAACTCGGTTATTATTCCCATTGTTTTTGAAATGCTTTGGTTGTCCCAATCCCAAGAAATATTTCCCAATGGAAACATAAACGCAGTGGGTAATTTTCCTGGCAAGTAAGAGTGCTTTATTTAAACCAAATGTGCTTAATTGCTGTGTTCCATGTGTTCCTTCTTAGCCTATTGAGTTCAAATAGCTTATTGATGTTATCATTAATCTTAAGTTCCATTGTCATCTTTTCAGCTAATTATTTCTTGATACAATTATAAGAAAAATCTGCAGTTTCTGAAGCATGTGCCAATTCAATCAGAGGTTATGTTTGTCATCCATTTTAGAGTATTTTTTAATAGTTTACACCAACTCCATAACAAATTGAATTATGCCAGCCTCAGCATATTTAAATGATGATTCTATTTGTCACTTGGGTACATTCTTTAGAACGGTAAGTCGAACAATTACTAGTTGGCCTCTGGAAATTCACAAATCAGCAATGAGGTTTACAGTCTATTTGTTTTATATGATAAGCTGCAGATTGCAACCTGAATTTCTACTAATTAGAAGGAATTTCTATTTGACTTATATAATCTATTTATTAATATAACTGTCACTTCAAATACACTGCAGTTAAAGTCAATTGGCCCTTTTTTAAAGAGTTTTCACAAAATAAAAGGACCGTTTCCACACCTTTGTACCAATTCCCCTAGAAACTCTCAGGAGTGAACAAGGTAAGGTGTGCATGATAGTGTAATCACTGCCCCTCATGCTCAAAGTGCTAAGAAATGTCACCTTTCCTTATTATATCAAACCAGCTCTACCTCTGGGCCCCCACTTGCCATGGTCAGCACTGTCAGTCATTTTAAAGAGCTCCCATCCCTCTCTTAGGAGGAAAGATCTTGGTCACAGTTGAGATGCTCATCATACCCACTCACATGCCAAGGCGGACTGCTCTGCAGGTAGCATCCGTATCATCACTGCCCATGTGACAACCCTTAAAGCACTCTCCCTGGGAGTTATGACACCTCCTAGGCTACTTTCGGGAGACACTGGTCTCCACAACCCAAGAAGCAGTCAGCCTTTGCTCTCTTCTTCTCTGAGGAACTCTCCCACCCCCTCAGAGCTTTAATTTCTCCAGCCCCTAGGGGGAAAAAATACTCTTTTTACTCTGGTTCTTTTTGTTGTTGGTGGTGGCACACCATGAAACACTGGACAATAAGACAGCCAAGTGCCAAACCTCAAGACCACAAAAGAAATTGTTCATTTCCCTGGTTTCTTTAGAAATACAGTAAGAGCTCTCCCATCTGCCAAGGATGAATGACATGCTTCTGATAAACAGAAAAAAAGAAACAATACAGAGGGGAGACCTTCAAGATGGCAGAGGAGTAAGAAGTGGAGCTCACCTTCCTCCCCACAAATACATCAGAAATACATCTACATGTGGAACAACTCCTACAGAACACCTACTGAATGCCGGCAGAAGATCTCAGACCTACCAAAAGGCAAGAAACTCCCCACGTACCTGGGTAGACAAAAGAAAAAACAGAGACAAAAGAATAGGGACAGGACCTGCACCTCTGGGAGGGAGCTGTGAAGGAGGAAAGCTTTCCACACACTAGGAAGCCCCTTCGCGGGCGGAGACTGTGGGTAGTGCAGGGGGGAAGTTTCGGAGCCATAGAGCAGAGCGCAGCAACAGGGGTGTGGAGGGCAAAGTGGAGAGATTCCCGCACAGAGGCTCGGCGCCGACCAGCACTCACCAGCCCAAGAGGCTTGTCTGCTCACCTGCCGGGGCAGGTGGGGGCTGGGACCTGAGGCTCAGGCTTCGGTCGGATCTCAGGGAGAGGACTGGGGCTGGCGGCGTGAACACAGCCTGAAGGGGGCTAGTGCACCACAGCGAGCTGGGAGGGAGTCCAGGAAAAAGTCTGGACCTACCTAAGAGGCAAGAGACCATCGTTTCGGGGTGCGTGAGCAGAGGGGATTCAGAGCACCACCTAAACGAGCTCCAGAGACGGGCGTGAGCCGTGGCTATCAGCATGGACACCAGAAATGGGCATGAAGTGCTAAGGCTGCTACTGCAGCCACCAAGAAGCCTGTGTGCAAGCACAGGTCACTATCTACACCTCCCCTCCTGGGAGCCTGTGCAGCCCGCCACTGCCAGGGTCCCGTGATCCGGGGACAACTTCCCTGGGAGAACACATGGCGCGCCTCAGGCTGTTGCAATGTCACACTGGCCTCTGCCGCCACAGGCTCGCCCCGGGTCCGTACCCCTCCCTCCCCCCAACCTGAGTGAGCCAGAGCCCCCGAATCAGCTGATACTTTAACCCCATCCTGTTTGGGTGGGGAACAGATGCCCTCAGGCAACCTACACGCAGAGGCAGGCCCAAATCCAAAGCTGAACCCCAGGAGCTGTGCGAACAAAGAGGAGAAAGGGACATTTCTCCCAGCAGTCTCAGGAGCAGCAGACTAAATCTCCACAATCAACTTGATGTATCTCTGGAATACCTGAATAGACAACGAATCATCCCAAAATTGAGGCGGTGGACTTTGGGAGCAAATGTAGACTAGGGGTTAATTTTCTGCAGCTAATTTGTTTCTGGTTTTATGTTTATCTTAGTTTAGTATTTAGAGTTTACTATCACTGGTAGATTTATTTATTGATTTCGTTGCTCTCTTCCTTTTTTTTTATAGATTTTTTTTTCCTTTTTCTCTTTTTCTGAGTGTGTATGTGTATGCTTCTTCGTGTGATTTTGTCTGTATAGCTTTGCTTTTACCATTTATCATAGGGTTCTGTCGATTTTGTGTGTGTGTGTGTAGTGTTTAGCACTTGTTATCATTGGTGGATTGATTTTTTTGGTTTGCTTGCTCTCTTCTTTCTTTCTTTTTTTTAATTACTTTTAAATTTTCTTAATTTTCAATAATTGTTATAGTTTTTACTTTAGTAACTTCTTCAGTTTATTTTATCTTCCCGTTCTTTCTTTCTTTCTTTTTTTCTCTTTTCTTCTGAGCCATGTGGCTGACAGGGTCTTGGTGCTCTGGCCGGGTGTCAGGCCTGTGTCTCTGAGGTGGGAGAGCCGAGATCAGGACATTGGTCCACCAGAGACCTCCCAGCTCCATGTAATATCAAATGGCAAGAACTCTCCCAGAGATCTCCATCTCAGTGATAAGATGCAGCTCCATTCAATGACCAGCAAGCTACAGTGCTGGACACCCTATGCCAAACAACTAGAAACACAGGAACACAAGCCCACCCATTAGCAGAGAGGCTGCCTAAAATCATAATAAGGTCACAGACACCCCAAAACACACTACCGAAAGTGGTCCTGCTCACCAGAAACAAGATCCAGCCTCATCCACCAGAACACAGGCACCAGGCCCCTCCACCAGGAAGCCTACACAACCCACTGAACCAACCTTACCCACTGGGGGTAACCACCAAAAACAATGGAAACTAAAAACATGCAGCCTGCAAGGAGACCCCAAACACAGTAAGTTAAGGAAAATGAGAAGACAGAGAAACACAGAGCAGATGAAGGAGCAAGGCAAAAACAGATCAGACCAAACAAATGAAGAGGAAATAGGCAGTCTACCTGAAAAATAATTCAGAGTAATGAGAGTAAAGATGATCCAAAATCTTGGAAATAGAATGGAGAAAATACAAAAAACATTTAACAAGGACCTAAAGGAACTAAAGAGCAAACAAACAATGATGAACAACAAAATAATGAAATTTAAATTTCTCTAGAAGGAATCAATAGCAGAATAACTAAGGCGAAAGAACGGAAAAGTGACCTGGAAGATAAAATAGGGGAAATAACTACTGCACAGCAGAATAAAGAAAAAAGAATGAAAAGAAATGAGGACAGTCTCAGAGACCTCTGGGACAACATTAAAGGCACCAACATTCGAATTATAGGGATCCCAGAAGAAGAAGAGAAAGGGACTGAGAAAATATTTGAAGAGATTATAGTTGAAAACTTCCCTAATATGGGAAAGAAAATAGTCAATCAAGTCCAGGAAGTGCAGATAGTCCCACAAAGGATAAATCCAAGGAGAAACACGCCAAGATACATATTAATCAAACTATCAAAAATTAAATACAAACAAAAAATATTAAAAGCAGCAAGGGAAGAACAAATAACATGCACAGGAATCCCCATAAGGTTAACAGCTAATCTTTCAGCAGAAACTCTGCAAACCAGAAGGGAGTGACAAGACATATTTAAAGTAATGAAAAGGAAAAACCTACAACCAAGATTACTCTACCCAGCAAGGATCTCATTCGGATTTGACAAAGAAATTAAAACCTTTACAGACAATCAAAAGCCAAGAGAATTCAGCACCACCAAACCAGCTTTACAACAAATGCTAAAGGAACTTCTCTAGGCAGGAAACACAAGAGAAGGAAAAGACCTACAATAGCAAACCCAAAACAATGAAGAAAATGGTTATAGGAACATACATATTGATAATTACCTTAAAGGTAAATGTATTCAAAGCTCCCACCAAAGGACATAGACAGGTTGAATGGATAAAAAAACAAGACCTGTATATATGCTGTCTACAAGAGACCAACTTCAGACCTAGGGACACATACACTCTGAAAGTGAGGGGATGGAAAAAAATATTCCCTGCAAATGGAAATCAAAAGACAGCTGGAGTAGCAATTCTCATATCAGACAAAATAGACTTTAAAATAAAGACTATTACAACAGACAAAGAAGGACACTACATAATGATGAAGGGATCAATCCAAGAAGAAGATATAACAATTGTAAATATTTATGCACCCAACATAGGAGCACCTCAATACATAATGCAAATGCTAACAGCCATAAAAGGGGAAATCGACAGTAACACAATCATAGTAGGAGACTTTAACACCCCACTTTCACCAATGGACAGATCATCCAAAATGAAAATAAATAAGGAAATACAAGCTTTAACTGACACATTAAACAAGATGGACTTAATTGATATTTATAGGACATTCCACCCTAAAACAACAGAATACACTTTCTTCTCAAGTGCTCATGGAACATTCTCCACGATAGATCATATCTTGGGTCACGAATCAAGCCTTGGTAAATTTAAGAAAATTGAAATCATATCAAGTGTCTTTTCTGACCACCCCACTATGAGACTAGACATCAACTACAGGAAAACATCTGTAAAAAAAAGAAAACATGGAGGCTAAACAATACACTACTAAATATCCAAGAGATCACTGAACAAATCAGAGGAAATCAAAAAATACCACGAAACAAATGACAATGAAAAAGACACAAACCAAAACCTATGGGATGCATCAAAAGCAGTTCTAAGAAGGAAGTTTATAGCAATACAAGCCTACCTCAAGAAACAAGAAACATCTCAAATAAATAATCTAAACTTACACCTAAAGCAATTACTGAAAGAAGAACAAAAAAACCCCAAGGTTAGCAGAAGGAAAGAAATCATAAAGATCAGATCAGAAATAAATGAAAAAGAAATTAAGGAAAAAATAGCAAAGATCAATAAAACTAAAAGCTGGTTCCTTGGGAAGTTAAACAAAATTGATAAACCATTAGCCAGAGTCATCAAGAAAAAAAACGGGGAAGACACAAATCAATAGAATTGAAAATGAAAAAGGAGAAGTAACAACTGACACTGCAGAAATACAAAGTATCAAGAGGGATTACTACAGGCAACTCTATGCCAATAAAATAGACAACCTGGAAGAAATGGACAAATTCTTAGAAAAGCACAACCTTCTTAGACTGAACCAGGAAGAAATAGAAAATATAAACAGACCAATCACAAGCACTGAAATTGAGACTGTGATTAAAAATCTTTGAACAAACAAAAGCCTAGGACCAGATGGCTTCACAGGCAAATTCTATCAAATATTTAGAGAAGAGCTAACACCTATCCTTCTCAAACGCTTCCAAAGTATAGCCAAGGGAGGAACACTCCCAAACTCATTCTACGAGGCCACCATCACCCTGATAGCAAAACCAGACAAACATGTCACAAAAAAAGAAGACCACAGGCCAATATCACTGATGAACATAGGTGCAAAAATCCTCAACAAAATACTAGCAAACAGAATCCAACAGCACATTAAAAGGATCATACACCATGATCAAGTGGGGTTTATCCCAGGAATGCAAGGATCTTCAATATACGCAAATCAATCAGAGTGATAAACCATATTAACAAATTGAAGGAGAAAAACCATATGATCATCTCAATAGCTGCAGAAAAAGCTTTTGACAAAATTCAACACCCATTTATGATAAAAACCCTCCAGAAAGTAGGCATAGAGGAAACTTACCTCAACATAATAAAGGCCATATATGACAAACCCACAGCCAACATCGTTCTCAATGGTGAAAAACTGAAACCATTTCCTCTAAGATCAGGAACAAGACAAGGCTTTCCACTCTCACCACTATTATTCAACGTAGTTTTGGAAGTTTTACCCACAACAATCAGAGAAGAAAAAGAAATAAAAGGAATCCAAATCAGAAAAGAAGAAGTAAAGATGTCACTGTTTGCAGATGACATGAAACTATACTTAGAGAATCCTAAAGACCCTACCAGAAAACTACTAGAGCTAATCAATGAATTTGGTAAAGTAGCAGGATACAAAATTAATGCACAGAAATCTTTTGCATTCCTATACACTAATGATGAAAAATCTGAAAGAGAAATTAAGGAAACACTCCCATTTACCATTGCAACAGAAAGAATAAAGTACCTAGGAATAAGCCTACTTAAGGAGACAAAGGACCTGTATGCAGAAAACTATAAGACACTGATGAAAGAAGTTAAAGATGATACAAACAAATGGAGAGGTATACCATGTTCTTGGATTGGAAGAATCAACATTGTGAAAATGACTATACTACCCAAAGCAATCTACAGAGTCAATGCAATCCCTATCAAACTACCACTGGCATTTTTCACAGAACTAGAACAAAAAATTTCAGAATTTGTATGGAAATACAAAAGACCCCAAATAGCCAAAGCAATCTTGAGAAATAAAAACAGAGCTGGAGGAATCAGGCTCCTGGACTTCAGACTATACTACAAAGCTACAGTAATCAAGACAGTATGGTACTGGCACAAAAACAGGAATATAGATCAATGGAACAGGATAGAAAGCCCAGAGATAAACCCACACATGTATGGGCACCTTCTTTTTGATAAAGGAGGCAAGAATATACAACGGAGAAAAGACAGCTTCTTCAATAAGTGGTGCTGGGAAAACTGGACAGCTACATGTAAAAGAATTAAATTAGAACACTTCCTAACACCATACACAAGAATAAATTCAAAATGGATTAAAGACCTAAATGTAAGGCCAGACACTATAAAACTCTTAGAGGAAAACATAGGCAGAACACTCTATGACATAAATCACAGCAAGATCCTTTTTGACCCACCTCCTAGAGAACTGTAAATAAAACCAAAAATAAACATATGGGACCTAGTGAAACTTAAAAGCTTTTGCACAGCAAAGGAAACCATAAACAAGACGAAAAGACAACCCTCAGAATGGGAGAAAATATTTGCAAATGAAGCAACTGACAAAGGATTAATCTCCAAAATATACAAGCAGCTCATGCAGCTCAATATCAAATAAACAAACACCCCAATCCAAAAATGGGCAGAAAACCTAAACAGACATTTCTACAAAGAAGATATACAGATTGCCAACAAACATATGAAAGGATGCTCAACATCACTAATCATTAGATCAATGCAAATCAAAACTACAATGAGGTATCACCTCACACCAGTCAGAATGGCCATCATCAAAAAATCTAGAAACAATAAATACTGGAGAGGGTGTGGAGAAAAGGGAACCCTCTTGCACTGTTGGTGGGAATATAAATTGATACAGCCACTATGGAGAACAGTATGGAAGTTCCTTAAAAAACTAAAAATAGAACTACCATACAACCCAGCAATCCCACTACTGGGCATATACCCTGAGAAAACCATAATTCAAAAAGCGTCATGTACCACAATGTTCATTTAAGCTCTATTTACAATAGCCAGGATATGGAAGCAATGTAAGTCTCCATCAACAGATGAATGGATAAAGAAGATGTGGCACATATATACAATGGAATATTACTCAGCCATAAAAAGAAACAAAACTGAGTTATTTGTAGTGAGGTGGATAGACCTAGAGACTGTCATACAGAGTGAAGTAAGTCAGAAAGAGAAGAACAAATACTGTATGCTAACACATATTTATGGAATCTAAAAAAAAAAAAAATGATTCTGAAGAACCTAGGGGCAGGACAGGAGTAAAGACACAGACGTAGAGAATGGACTTGAGGACACGCGGAGGGGGAAGGGTCAGCTGGGACGAAGTGAGAAAGTGGCATGGACATATATACACTACCAAATGTAAAATAGATAGCTAGTGGGAAGCAGCCGCATAGCACAGGGAGATCAGCTCGGTGCTTTGTGACCACCTAGAGGGGTGGGATAGGCAGGGTGGGAGGGAGACGCAAGAGGGAGGAGATATGGGGATATATGTATATGTGTAGGTGATTCACTTTTTTATACAGCAGAAACTAACACACCATTGTGAAGCAATTATACTCCAATAAAGAAGTTAAAAAAAAAAAGACACAATACACTTAAATTTTCATATATTACTACATCAGATGCTTAATAACTCACCTTTTACATAAGGAAACGAACACAGCTGTTTTTTCCAAACAGAGACAAAAAGCTTTTGAATGAATTTCAGTGCCTGTGTTTAAAGCTAACTTACACTTCATCCTATTACGCATTCCTGTTTCCTGGCTGTCTTCTATCTTCCACAGGTTTTTTTCCCTACCTCCCAAGACAGTTGGAGCCAAATTAACACTATGCAAAAAGCTGTGGCATCAGGCTTTTAATAAAGAATAGATTACTGTATGTAATAGTAATAAATGTTATATAAGCAATTCACTTGGTTAGAGGGTGTGATGCTTATTGTGGGTGGGGGGCTAAGGTTGCACATTCAGTCCTTACCTGAGCCAACAGACTTCACAGAGAGAAAATTCTTTTTACAACAAGACTTCCTCCCTAACTAGAGCCAGCAGAGTCATTCAGATTTCAGAGAACATTTCCTGATACAGTTGGTCAACTGTATCATTTTGCTATATGACACACAGCCTACTGTTATATTATTATTCACTAGGAAGAGGTGTATTTCTCTGCAGAATTTCTTACAGAGAATTACCAATAGGAATAGGAAAGTTGACTTAAATTCAGGGGAAATTATTAACATCAAAGAAAACCTAAAATTACTTACACCTAGCATTAATAAACAAAATAGAATAAACATTAGAATTAAATGCTGAAATGCTGAGGGAGCTAACAGGATTTTTAAAAAGAAAAAGAATGAAGATGAGTAAAATGTAACCATTATATGTAGTTGCATTAACGGAGAGATATGACTAATAATCACACCATTAAGATTGTTTATGACCCACCTTAATATTTTAAGATGGCTTATAAGATACATATGCTGCAAAATCTTCATTAGTATGACACTCCATCCTATCAGTCAGTTTTGTTGTTACTGTAGTAAAGCTTATTGATTGCTGTCTTTGTCTGAGCAGCTCATGATGGCAATCTAGGGAAACCACCAGTGTGATGAAAATCTACAGAGAAACCCACTCTTTCCTAAGGACACAGAACTTAGTACTACACAAAAAAAGTAATCCCTCCCAACAACCTTCCAGTGGGGAACCACGTGGTCTTGATGTTCTGACACCAAATTCCAAGCAAAAATAATATTTTGCATTCACTGAAGTCCAATTGGTGATATATAGCAATTGTTGTGGAATATTAGGTGATATTGAAAAATCAGTCTGACCAGCTGGCCTCCCCATAGCACCACACCCATTATCCCTGGGCTCTGCATTCTATGGTCCTTTCTTGGATAGACATCACCTGCAAAGGTCCCAAGCTTTTTAATGGTTTCCATCCTCACAGCTTCTGGTCTACCAAAGCTGCCTTTCTTATCTGCAACCACAGTTATGAAGGGATTTGGTGCAAGGATGGGGAGATTATAGTATGTGTTCAGTCTGCAATCTTAAAACTGGTAATTTTGAGTTATTTTGTTCCAAGAGGGGAAAATATTTATTTTAAAAACAGATACAGGGGGCTTCCCTGGTGGCACAATGGTTAATAATCTGCCTGCCAACACAGGGGACACGGGTTCAAGCCCTGGTCCAGGAAGATCCCACATGCCATGAAGCAACTAAGCCCGTGCGCCACAACTACTGAGCCTTCACTCTAGAGCCAACGAGCCACAACTACTGAGCCCACATGCCACACCTACCGAAGCCCATACGCCTAGAGCCCATGCTCCGCAACAAGAGAAGCCACTGCAACGAGAAGCCCGTGCACCACAACAAAGAGTAGCCCCTGCTCGCCACAACTAGAGAAAGCCCGCATGCAGCAATGAAGACCCAACGCAGCCGAAAATAAACAAATAAATGTATTTTAAAAAACAGATACATTCATGAAGCGATAAAAGTAAAAGAGGAAAGACAGTAGAGAATAAGTTAAAAATTAAGAACGAAATTAGTACATACAAGGCATTCTATGCCATCCCATCAGCTTGTGAACATAGGTCAAAAATTTGACTCTAAGCTTTCATTTGCCCAACACGAAGAAGAAAACATGAGTAGTACATGACTCAAAGTGAATAGTACTCAAGAGAAGTTGAAGTATCCCAGTATTGAGTCACAAAGAAATACATCTCATTTCCTGCACAGAAGACCCTCTGTGATGTGAATAGCATCCTCAATACTACATTTGTTGAAAATGCAGTGTCAAGTTTCAGGGTAGACCAGTGGCACCACACTAAAGCTTAATTCAGCAAAAGCAGTTCCTACTGGGATGCATCAAAGAGATAATCTGGCTTAATTTTTAAAAAACAAACAAAAAAAGATTTTAAGACACGTTTCCCACAAGGGAGCATTCTGGAAATTTTGAGATTTTTTTTTTTTTTTTGGTTGTTCTTGCTATGTTTGTGGGACACTTCAGGCATTTGGTGGGAAAAAGCCAGGTGTGTCAGACATCCTCAAAGCATGGGAGAGTCCCACCCAATGAAGATTTGCTTCACACCTCCATACTTTTAACATGTCTTACCAGACATTCAACTACCAAATACATGCTTGGACATGTGGTAGCATTTCAAGATAGGAAATATGTTTTCTTTGTTATTTCATCACTGACCCAACCTATGTCATATGAAAGAAATTATTTTTACATTACACTTATAACTAAGACTAGCTCCTCGCTAATTCATTTTCTCCATTTGACAGTTTGTAATTTGCCATGGCATTCTTATCGTACGTTGTCAAAGGCTCTTCCCTTTTTTTCTTATCATTTACATATAAGTCAGGTTATCATTACTTAACATTTCACTAGTTTTAATTAGGGTTCCCTTGCTTCTCTGCCCTTTAATTTTCCTGCCTGTATACAGAATGGCTTCTGACTTTTTTATCTTTAATCCAAGTATTCATCATAAGTAGCTGCAAGCATCTGACTACTTCGTTATGTTTTCTAGTATAATCGTGCTTGAGCACTTACATATTAATATGCATTACACGTTATTTTATTATAAATTACATTCCTTTTTTTTCCTTTATTTATAGTTAAAGTATCATATTGCTTTTTAAATTATGTTCTTTTTTAAAATTATGTTCTTTTATGATATTTTATCATCTCTGAGTTTCATTTCATAATAAAAGAAAAAGAGGGAAATACAAAGTATTTGTTATGAAAAGGGACCTTTGAGAATGATAGAGGTAAAAGCCACTTGTAGGGATGGGAAATGCTTGCAAAGAAGATAGACTAGTATCACAATTCCCAATGGGATATCTACTTACACAGCACATGAGGTGATCTGCACCCATGCCTAGGTGGACGGGGGCAAAGGAATTAGAATGAAATAAAGCGAAATGAGGGAGCAGGGTCAGTGCACTAGCCTGCACCCCTACCACTTGAAGCGGCAAGGATTTGAGGATGCTTGAGTTTCCAGTGGGAGGGAACACCGCAGAAGACAACTAAAGCGACTGCCTGACAGGCAAGGGAGCCCCAGCAGTGAGAGGCTCTAGGCTGTACCACTGGGGTCCAAGGCTGATGGGACATGGGAGAGGTCTTGCAGGAGTCCGTGTCCCATGTCAGGATGATGCAGTGGAGACTCTCCCATGTAGCCCTTGAAGAACAAACACACACATCCTCTAGGGAAGCCAGGATTTGAGTACTTGTTATACAGAAGCCATCAAGGGAGGACCATAGCAGTGCTACTTAATTTCCCCTTTTCCTATTCTTCTTGCCAGACCTGAACACCCCAAAGGATACACAGTAGCCCAGAAAAGAGGGGAAGGAAGAAGATAGGCTCCTCCCCCTTCCCTAGCAAGGATCACTCCCTGGTCAAGGGCAAATTAGAGAATAGGTAGGGCTTTGAATATCTTTGGATATAAGATAGAATCATTAAAGTGAACTTTGTATACCTAGAAGAGACTAGAAAACAATGGAATCTGTCCAATTGTAGATATGGGTGAAAATTATAGGATTATTATAGGAGAAAATTAAGATATTTTATATCTACATCTTACTGAGTTCATTTTGCTGAATATACTGACTAAGGCAGGTAGATAGACAGACAGATAGATATAGATAGATAGATAGATAGATAGATAGATAGATAGATAGATAGATATAGATAGATAATAGATAGGCAAATAGGTAGGAGATACATTTCTATTAAGCTAATAGCTCTATAACTTGAGGTTAAAAATTATTCATCCTGGGCTTCCCTGGTGGCGCGGTGGTTGAGAATCTACCTGCCAATGCAGGGGACACGGGTTCGAGCCCTGGTCTGGGAAGATCCCACATGCCGCGGAGCGACTAGGCCCGTGAGCCACAATTACTGAGCCTGCGCGTCTGGAGCCTGTGCTCCGCAACAAGAGAGGCCGCGATAGTGAGAGGCCCGCGCGCCGCGATGAGGAGTGGCCCCCGCTTGCTGCAACTAGAAAAAGCCCTCACACAGAAACGAAGACCCAACACAGCCATAAATAAATAAATAAATAAATAAATAAATAAAAATTTTTTTAAAAATTATTCATCCTTTTAAAACAAAGTTCAACAACTTTTTATCTAGTCCAGCTAGACAGGACTATAATCCTAGATTAATACAGACAAGTATCAGAGCCCAATATTCAAAGTTGTCCTTGAACAGTCATGGGAAAAGACACTCCTCTGTGCCTGCTTTATTTGGTTTGAGTGTTTAAGTCAACTGTGCATAAGTTTTACTGTCAGAGAATCCTGGTTTCTATAAAATTCAGAGTTGTTAACCTTGGGTTGCAAAACTAGGGAAAATATATCTCCAGATGTCCTCTGGATGCTGAGCCTCCAAGAAATCAACACCAAATTCAGGAGACTATATTGTACAATCTGTCCTCATTTTCTGATTTTACAGCTATACTCGGGTTCCCCCACATGGATTAATTATACTTGAAATTTTTAAGCCATGAAAGGAGATTATAAGAATATTTCAATTTGATGAGATCCCAGACTGCCTCTTCTAATTTGTTTCTCAGGTCACTATGCTGACTTGATAAAGAGTTTTTGGCAATAAAGAAACCCTTGTCACACAGGACCCCACAAGGATGTCATCCATACCTATGTGAATAGAACTTGTCTTAGGCTATCAGCAGCCCCCCGGGTGAAGAAGTTTCATCATTGGCACCTGAGGCAAAAATTTTTTTAAGTGGTCGGAAAACAACAATTATCTTCTGTGATATTCCCTTCCACCAAAAACTCAAGAATCCTTGCCACTCCAGAGGGGATGGATGCAGACTAGCCCACTAAGACTCACAAAGACTGAAAATCCCTCTTAATTTTGTCAGCCCTCTAATCAGGCCAACCATGAATGCAGATGGGGTCTAGAATAATTCTGAAGAGTGATTCAATACATAGAAAAAAATTGCTTTAACATGACCCACAGTACTCATCTAAGGGACAGTAGTAAGCAAAGAACAAATGCTATCATCTAGAATAATGGTTCTCCAAAAGTGGTCCTCAGACTGGTGGCACCGGCATCACCTTGGAATTTATGAGAAATGTAAATTCTAACCCTCCTACTCCTAGAACATAATGAATCAGAAACTCTGGGGTGGGATCCAGAAATCTGTGTTTTAAGAAGCCCTCCAGGTGATTCTGACACATGCTAAAGTTTGAAAACCATGGATCTATGATGCTGGCTCTCAGAGTAGAGAGATGGGGAAACTTTCCCCCAGATTATTCTATGAGGCTTCAATCAGCAACAAGTTACAGAATGTGGCAAATTGTATTTTCCAAAGATGGCTGGAACAATACCTCCCATCCCACATGCTCTACTTACAATGATATTGACTATCTTCCCATCAGGAAACTGGGTCGATGGCCCCTACCCTTGAACCTGGATGGGCTTGTCTTTCAGTGTTAAATGATAGAATGTGGCAGAAGAGATACTATGTGACTTCCACAGCTCAGTCACTAAAGGAATTCGACTTCTGTGTTGCTTGCTATAATACTTGCTCTTAAGACTTCAGCCAATGTGTTAGCAGTCTGAACATAATCTAATAACTTTTACAGCTCTGGGAAACTGAAAATAGAAATGCCTTCACACCTAGAGCCTTCCAAACATTTTTTTCCCTTTCCCACAATTAAAAGAAACGTTCGTTTTTTAAAAAATAATTATTGGGGTAATATTTTGTTTTTAGACTGATATGCTACATATTTTCATATTCAAGAAAACATTTATGTTTATCTTTTTAACCTAAAGCACAATCCTAAATATTTTTAAGGAATCCAATGTAACCAATTACTAATCATAATAAATCAGAGATATTAAAACAAAAATCTCCAGTCACTGACTTATATGTCAGTGTGGGTTGAACAGCGGGGGAGCAGGGGTGAACATTACATGTAGACCCTTAAGTTTAAAGTATGCTCCCAGAGCATGCAAAAATCTATGTCACCGTCACTATAGCAGTATAAAATTCTATAATCACTAAATGTCAGTTTAACCTCCACAGTGTGAAAAGACCCTTATAATACAGTGATGTGTAAAATTTTAATGTCAATAAATAATTCTTTATGCCAAAAAAGTAAGCAATCTTTATGGAAGCAATCTAAGTGTCCATCAACAGATGAATGGATAAAGAAGATGTGAGATATATATATATAATGGAATATTACTCAGCCATGAAAAAGAATAAAATTTTGCCATTTGCAGCATCATGGGTGGACTTGGAGAGCATTATGCTAAGTGAAATAAGTCAGACAGAGAAAGACAAATACTATATAATATTACTTATATGTGGAACGTATATACAAAGTACAACAAACTAGTGAATATAACAAAAAAGAAGCAGACTCACTGATATAGAGAACAAACTGGTGGTTACCAGTGGGGAGAGGGAAAGGGAGAGAGGCAATACAGGGGTAGGGGATTAAGAGGTACAAACTATTAGGTATAAAATAAGTTGCAAGGATATATTGTACAACATGGGGACTATAGCCAATATTTTATAATAACTATAAATGGAATATAACCTTTAAAAATTGTGAATCACTATATTGTACAGCTATAACTTCCATAATATTGTACATCAACTAAACTCCAGTGTAAAAAAAAAGTAAGCAATCTTAGCCCCCAAGGTTTCCATGCTGTGAAGAAGCCCAGACTAGCTCATAAGGAGAAATCCTATCAAGAGGCCCTGAGACTGGAGATGCTCGGGCAGAGCCCAGTTGCTTCGATACCCAACTATTCCAGATCCAAGCACCACCGTTTGACTGCAACCGCCTGAGAGAACCTGAGCCAGACCCACTCATCTGCGTCCTTCCCAAATTTCTGACCCACATAAACTGTGAGAGATAATAAAATGGTTGTCATTGTTTTAAGTCACTGATATTTAGAAGATACCTGAACATATGCTGTTCTGGTGCTATAAAATCATTTTTTTCCAAAGTTAGCCAGTCGTCCTAATGCCATTTATGAAATAATTCAACTTTTCTTTGTTCATTGTAAAAGCCATGGTTACAATATTAAATGCTTTCATCTTCTTGGGTCTGTTTCTGGACTTTTTCCTCTAAATTATTAATCTGTGCCCCTACCCCTGCACCTTTTCAATGCTATTTTGAATATAGCTGTCTAATATATTTTAGTAGTGAGTAGGACTATTCCCACCCTGAATGGCCTTTTTCAAAAGTCTCTAGTCTGCTAGATGAATTTTAGAACCATTTTCAAGGTCTAATGATAAATAAATAACAAAACCACTGAAATTTTAATTGAACTTGTCTTAAATTGGTAGATTAGCTTGTTTCACAATATTAAGAAGTGCCAAGGAACTTGGTATATTTTCCAACTTATTTAAGTTTTCTTCCACATTATTCAGTAATTCTTGGGTTTGTTTATTCTCATAGTCCTAAACATTTTTTGGAATTATTCTCAAGCATTTTCTATTTCTGTTGCTAGTACTATTAGATTTTGTTGTCCTCCCCCCAAACACATACACATACATATTTTCTAACAAGCATATTGTAAAAGTATTGTCTGTTCATGACTACCTTACTAAAGTTTCTAAATAATCCCAACAGTTTTTCAGTTCATTCTCACAAATAAACTGGATTGATATTTCCAATTAGATAATCATATCTCCTGCAAACAATTATTATTTTGCTGCCTCCTTTCCAATGTTCCTTGCTCCTCATTTCATTTTCTTGTCTTGGTGCATTAGTTAAAGATTTCAGGGGAAAAAATTAATCAATAATTATACATTTTTAAATAAAAAAATAAAAGTTGTTAGATTTCTTTATGACTCTCTTAGAGACAATCCTATCTATTACTGTCTTTCACAATAAGAAAAGGCAACAAGAAGACCCCCATCAAAAATATCCAGTAACATTCCTTGGCAGAAGAGAAAGCAGATAAATAAAAATGAACCAGTTAGAGCCAAGCTGATGTAGAACATGCCATGTGCATAAATAACTACAGTATAAGACTCCATGTTAAATGTCATCAAAGAAGTTCAAGCAAAACACTATGAGAAGAAAGGAGAAATAACTTCTGATTTTCTAATGGAAATGGGATGACCTTTGAGTGGGAGTTTGACGTATGGCTAAGATTCCAACCCATGAAGATAATACAGAAGATCAACAAAGGTGGAGAGAAACAAGTACTTGGGGAACAGTGAGTAGCCTGGTTTGGACAGAGTGGGAAATGATAGAAAAAACTGGAATAGCCTGGAGAGTGCAGGAATGCCAGGCTAACAACAAGCACAAGAGTAATTAACATGAAATGGACCCTTGTCATGTGCCAAGCATTGTCTCAAGAGCTTCACCTGTATTAACCCTAAAACACAGTGACAAACTTAGACTATATGTTTTAGGCCATGGATGTCTATGTTAGCTTTTCAGCAGGAAAATGAGCAAAGCAAACTTTAAGAAGAATAACTTGATAACAACTTTCAGGACTGAAAAAGGGGAATCTGGAGGCTGCGGAGACATTTAAGAGGCTTGCTAAAAGATGCAATCCAAGTCATATTAGGCTTCCACTCTGTAGCCTCTAGCCTCATTTGGCACTTTCCCCACCACACATCCTTTTTCTAAACCATCCTAAAGGGCAAACATGTGGTGCCCTTTCAAACGCCCATGCCTTTTTACATCTCATTTATTATCTATGCCTGGAAGGCCCACTCCACAGTTATCCTTTCCTTTGTAAATCTTAACCTATTCCAAGCTTGGTTAGTTATTTCTTCATCTCTGCAAATGGTACTTTTCCCATACCCCAGTAAGTGTAGTTATATTTTAATTAAATGTTTAAAATCATTCTTGCCCACAAGTTATTTGTGGGAAGGGCCTGCAAACTATTTGTTGTTATATCCCCAGCATCAAGCACAACATCTCAGCAGGTCCCCAGTGAATGAATGTACAAAATCAATACCAAACTGGGCAAAAGGACCACAGACTATCAGTGAAGACCTGGGACTGAATCCCATGAATTTGTAGTGCACAAAACCAAAGTGGTTTTGTGATGCCCTTTAGCAATGCTCAGTGTCCCAATAGCAGAGGACTAACGATATGTTTTATTTTTGTCTACACCTCCTGCTAGCAATAGGCCTATCATGTGAGCCTCAGTGCTGGGCATGTGACCCAAGTGGGTCAATCATAGTACCTCACTCACAGTCCCAGCGATTGATTCAAGTGTGGGCAAGGAACATAATCCAGGCTGAGCCAGGTGAGATCCTTCCCTGAACATGAAGAATCAGTTTAGGAGCTTTATTACATTAGTACAGTTTTTACCAAAATGTGACCCTCCCCCCAAAAAAGTTTTTTAAACAATTGCCATCTATTATTATCATCACATTTTAACAAGAAGAAATTAAGAAGGAGTAATCTCAGAACAAAAGGCCATTATCTATATTTAATTCATTTGACTTTATGAAGAATTCATTTCATTGTGATTGATTCTCTTACTTCTCTGCTGATAAAACTTAGGCTAGACTTGAACCAGTTCATGGAACTAGAGCATTAGGGATTGTAGTGTGTTGAATAGTGGTTCTCAAAAAGATATGTTCAAGTCCTGGTCCATGGTACCTGTGGCTGTGGCCTTATTTGGAAAAAGAGTCTTTGCAGATATAATTACATTAAGGGGCTCAAAATGAGGCCATCCTAGACCCAACAATGGGAGTCCTTATAAGAAAAAGGCAGAAGGAGATTTGAGACACAGAGACACGGATGGGAAGGCCATATGAAGGCAGAACCAGAGACTGGAGTTATGCACAGCCATAAGAAACACAAAGGACTGCCAGCAGCTACCAGAAGCTGGGAGCCAGGCATGCTACGGATTCTCCCTTAGAGTCTCTGGAAGGAACAAACCCTGCCGACACATTGATTTCAGATTTCTGGCTCCCAAAACTGTGAGAGAATAAATTCCTGTTATCTTGAACCCCCCAGTTAGTGGTAATTTGTTACGGCAGCTCTAGGAAACTAACACAGGGAATTATTCAAATTGGAGAGTAACAAAAAAATGGCATTATGAAAATTTAAGAAAGGGGAAGAATCTGCAGTCTGAGAAATGACACTGTATTTGGTATTTTATTCTAGAAGAAGAGTATCAAAGTGATAGCACTCCTAACTCGTTTAGTTGAAAGCTGATAATTATATGCAGCTATAAAAGCTGAATGTTAATCAGACTTGTTTAACCAAACTTATACCTGATCCAGAAACCACAGTGATAAAATTTTTAATTACTTGCTTTTAAAATCTCACTGACATAGAATGGCCATCATCAAAAAACCTACAAACAATAAATGCTGGAGAGGGTGTGGAGAAAAGGGAACACTCTTGCACTGTTGGTGGGCATGTAAATTAATACAGCCACTATGGAGAACAGTATGAAGGTGCCTTGAAAAACTAAAAATAGAACTACCGTACGACCCAGCAATCCCCACTACTGGGCATATACCTTGAGAAAGCCATAATTCCAAACGAGATATGTACTACAATGTTCATTACAGCACTATTTACAACAGCCAGGACATGGAAGCAGCATAAGTGTCCATCGACAGATGAATGGATAAAGAAGATGTGGCACGTATATACAATGGAATATTATTCAGGCATAAAAAGAAACAAAACTGAGTTATTTGTAGTGAGGTAGATGGACCTAGAGTCTGTCATACAGAGTGAAGTGAGTCAGAAAGAGAAAAACAAATACTGTATGCTAACACATATATCTGGAATCTCAAAAAAAAAGGGTTCTGAAGAACCTAGGGGCAGGACAGGAATAAAGACGCAGACATAGAGAATGGACTTGAGGACACGGGGAGGGGGAAGGGTAAGCTGGCACGAAGTGAGAGAGTGGCATGGACATATATACACTACCAAATGTAAAATAGATAGCTAGTGGGAAGCAGCTGCATAGCACAGGGAGATCAGCTCGGTGCTTTGTGACCACCTAGAGGGGTGGGATAGGGAGGATGGGAGAGTGATGCAAGAGAGAGGAGATATGGGGATATATGTATATGTATAGCTGATTCACTTTGTTATACAGCAGAAACTAACACAATGTTGCAAAGCAATTATACTTCAATAAAGATGTTAAAAAAAAACTCACTGACATAAAATAATGATGATATAGAAAGTAACTTCACATTTTTTCCTAAACCTATCTTGCCTATAGCTTACATTGGTATCTTTATTTGAATAGATATATAATATAATTTCATTATTGACCTATGAATGAAAGTAAAATTCAGGGCTACTGATGTAGTAGACTACTCTTTTGGCCATTGTTATATAATGAACTGAGCTATATCATGGTTCATAATCATATGCACATTCTTTGTTGTAGACAAAGGAAATTAAAACTCATTTTAAAGTTTACTTTAATAATATGCAGACAAATGAGTAATGAATATATTTGACTCTGGGTTTCTGCAAGATAAGTCCAATATTTGGTTCTAACAGTTTCCCATCAAACATAGTAAAAAAAGTTGAGTTGTTCTGCAATCTGACATTTAAGCTTATGTTTTTAAATTTTTTTTATGCTTCTCATGTATCTGATTCATTATATTGTGCAACGAAAGCATCTCTCTCTCACTTAGCATACTGTTGAATCTGCAGAGATCTTGCTACTTTAAATGTATATGCACTTTTCTTCCAGCATAAAAATCAGCTGTTAAGTTGGACTGATGGAGCAGCAATTTCTGGCTTTTACAGAGATTAACAATGCTTATTTCCTCCTACAGAGACCATCTAACTGACATGCTATACATTGGTGACCAAATAAGAGACTGACAGATGTAAGGAATTCTCATGTCCTGTCAGACATCCACTGGCTTTTTCCAAATACAGTAAATGATCTCTGGCTTTTTAAGAATCTGTTGAAGAATGCTACCATCCATTAATTACTAAAGGCACTAGGGAAAGTCCTTAACCAAGACGTGGATGGATAGTTATTTAGGAAACCAAAGGCTAGAAAGAGAGCTACTTAGCATTAATGAGGTTATAGAGTAATTTGATTCATTATGGCTACAGGCTGAAATTGAATGGAAGAATCAAAGTGCATTACCAGGTCTGATTTCCTGAGTGGGAAATGGTAGAGATACTGTGTATATGACTACCTTCCCTACACCTTCATTTGAGTGCTTTTTTTTCAATGTTTTTTATCAGTAAATATTATCCTCTTCCTATTTTGTTTTCTTAAGGTAGCAAAGCACACCAACAGACATGCCAAAAGAAATCATTTATGGTACATGTAATGAAATCAGAAAACTATAATTGCTCATCTGAATAATTCCCTTAATGCAATCTTACTTAAAAAAAAAAATAATATTACCTTAAAATCTTTTCAACGAAAAAGTGCAAAAAACCCCCATCAAGTTAGGTTGCTGTTTATTTTACATGGCCAATACCATTAAAATAAAATGTCAGAATTCAATTTATGTAAATTTTTTCAGTTAAATTATTTATAATAGGAAATTCTCTCACCTTTCTGAAGTGAAATAAATACAGATTTAATTCATTAGATGACTAGACTGGTATAAAACCTTAGAGGAAATGCAAATGGTAATTGAAAGTATAGAAATGACATTTGTTTTGGTGATACAACAAATCAATCAGCATAAATTGTCAAGCTTACAAAAATATCACGAAAATATATTCTGCATTGTCCATTAAAAGGTATGTTTATATTTAAAGCACATATTTCACAAGGGAATGAGAGAAGTAGGAATTGTGGGTTCAAGTTGATCTGAATGCCATGAACCTTATAGCACTATCATGTCCCTACCTCTCAGGAGAGACCGCCTAATGAAGACAGAAAATGTGGCCTTTCTCCTGGCTTTTCTACCTGACAATTCTGTGACTTTAACTAAGCTGTGTGACCTTTCTGAGCATCAGTCCCCTCATCTGTATTAAATGGGGTTTAAACAGTGGACATATAAAGTGCCAATCATGCCCCTACCACAAGGATTTTATAAGAATCAAATGAAGTAATGGGTTGAAAATGCTTGGTAAGTTATAAAACACTACAGAGCTGGCACGCCTTAGTAGCTACCCATGAGTCCCTGGCTGCCAGACTAGAGTCTCATAGAATCAAGTACAAAATCTACCCAAGCAGTCTTTCCTTGACTGTCCTTATTCGCTGGATTTCTGGGAAGTAGGAAGCCTAGTGATATTTGAGTGCCAACTATCTAGTCTTTATATAGCCTAATTATATAGTTCCCCATGATAATTCAGAGAAACAAGTTTTGCTATTCACATTTTACAAATGAAGAAGGAGACTCATATTGACTAACTTGCCTAATTTCATTTAGTAATAACAGCAGAGATGAAACGCAAACCCAGCTACGTCTTGGGGCACTGCCCAAACTTTTTTCCACCTAAATCAGTAGCCCATCCAAATTTCTCCTTCTGGCTAAAGTGCAATTGGAGTGGAAGATTCAGAAGTGAAATATAAGCACAACCACAGTCCTCTTCTGTGTTCAAAGTTTGCCACTTAGTTTCCAGATTGTCAGTCTCCAATCATTTCTGAGGCCCCCAGGGAATTCAGGTGTCACTGCCACCATCCAAATGAATTCCAGGGCACTGCTGGGCCACGTGTACATTTCCACCTGTCCTTTTAAACTCTTGCTGAAGACACAAAACAAACCTGCCTCATGAGCCCAAATTATCTAAATCTTCATGGGCCCTGAGAATCTAGCTGAGCGATATCAGACTACACTACTGTCATAACAATTTGGTAAGAGCGTTGAAGATGGGCAAACAGTTGTTGAATATCATGGCAGAAAGTGTGCAATGACTTTAGGAACCAGAGCTGGCTCTAACCCATGTGATTCCCATTACTAGCTCTGTGACCTTAGGCAGTTACCAGACCTCTGTGAGCCTTATTTTTCTCCTATAAAGATTAAAATAGCACCTCAAAGTGTTAGGAGATCAGTGAGGTCACATCCCAGAAGCACCTAACATAAAGAAGGCACTCAATGAATGAGAATTTGGTGGGATGAAAAAGTCAAAAGACATAAAAACTCTTGCTCCCTGAGATGTCTCCAAAGCTTTCAGAGATTCAAGACTATTGCCACTGTAAATGAATAGCACAGGAGAATGTGTATGAAGAAAGAAAAAAATAACTTGCTTCTTTTGCCAGGGGTAGGATGAAGATAAATTATCTGAGAGGACAAAAAGTATAGTTACATGATTTCAATCACAATTGAAACTTTATCTTACAGTGTCTATTTTTCTTTTCTTCAAGAAAATGCCAGTACATTCAGCGTTGGTAAACATGTGTCACGGACTTGTTTGTTTGTTTGTTTGTTTTTATTGCTTTATATTGTAGTCATGGGATAATTTTGTTTAAAATGTTTTGTTAAAACCCAGTTCAATGTAAAACATTGAACCCTTTATCACAAAGTCACCAAAACCAAAACCTTTGCTATTAAGTGAGACAGCACTTTAAAACATCAAAAACATCTAGAAAACCAAATTCATGACCTCAGAAAAAACAATAATTGTTTTGAAAATTAAGATCCTTTTCCCCACTCCAGCCAGTAACTTACTCTTCCGACGTAAATGTGTACAACGTAAGTAACCCAAAGCAGGAATCACGCATCATTTTGCCTTAGTGCCAGCAAAATATCTCCAGTTGACAGTTATTAATTTCTAGTCAAATTATCCTGGAATAGGGTCAAAGAGAACTAATGGTTTTACTTTACACTGCAGGAAGTGTTGTGTTTCAGCATTCAGAAGGCAGTGCTCTCTAAAGAGAGCTACAGCAGAGATCAGGAGACCAGCATGCCCTCTCCAAAAAATATGAGATTATTAAGTGCATTAACCCTTCATTATTTCTCAGGCACTTTCCCACAAACTGTATTAAAATTATCAAGGTTGTTCATTTATTCTCCATCTGCATGACTGCAGTGTATAAAGTTTTAAATTATTTAAAAATATAAATGCCTGGTTATAGATATGAGTGACCAAGGATTATAAAAGCTGTTATTGTTTTCATTCACTTTTCAATTTGCCCTTGATTTTGCAATTTTAGCATAGTAAATATGCATATAGAAGTAAAGAAGATCTAAACAGTATTAGTTATATAAAGATTTTTCTTTTCTGCCTCAGTTCCTGGTTAGGTGGTCCATATAATGTGGGTTATATCATGACAATATCAATTGTTTTCTTCAACTTATATGTAATTCTTTCAACTGGCTCTCAGGAATTTCAGTAAATTCAGTTTTATGGTGACAGCCTCTGGACTTCTCAGTTCACCACTGCTGGTGTGGAACTTCTACTATATGAGATTGCTGGGGAGGTGGTGATTAAGGCCCCAGTATTCAAGGCCTGTCACACCTGGGATAGATTTTCTACCCTATGAATGGGGGCTGGATGGGGTAAGGGTGACCTGGTCCTCTCGGCAGTTGCCTGTCTGGAATAGAGCTGGGGCTGGTGGGGAAGGAGAGGTGAGAAATGCTGGCAGCCTGCCCCTCTGGGGACAAAACTGTACCCCCAGACTGGGAGCTGGGGAGAAAGGGAACTCCCACCTCCTTGACCACACCTGCCCAGATTAGAGCACACCAAGTAGATTTTCATAACACAGGGGTGGTGATGGAGCAGGTTGTAGTTGAAATACCAGAGACTCTAGCTGTTCTTACCAAGATTTAGAAGATTTTCTTAAATGCATGCTTCTTCATTCGCTGTATACCCTCAGGATAATTCACAGAGACTTTAAATGACTGTTTTTTATAATTTTCACCAGTTAACTGTTGTTTAGGGTCCATTGATTTGCTTACCCTGCTATTCCCATTATAATGGTTTTTTTAAGTGTTACTGAAATTTCTATCAGTGTAAACTTTTAGGGCAAAAAGCATTATGAGCTCAGAAACATCCCCTTAGAAGATTTCAAAATTCTTGGTTTATAAGGAAGGAGTTGAAGAGAAGAAAAAAAAAAAAAGAGCCTAGAGGCAAAGGCCTAATAAGGATGCTGATGGCTTCAGGCAGGTACCAAAAGAACCTGAAGTCTTGAAGAATAACAAGGAGAGTTTCAGATTGTGCTGATAACATCTTCAGGACAGTTACGATCGGAAGTTGTCCGGGGGTTGGGCTGCTCTCAGACCTGTTTCTGAGGTGGACCTTCAAGGTTCACTGGGTAGTGAATAGCAGCCAACAAGATTCTGTTTGCTTTCTTTCTTTTTTCAAACAGAAACCAAATTAAAACAAAATCCAAGACAACTCAGTTTAGTGACATATAACCTATAGACCTTGGTGCCTATCCTCTGCTTAGACCCTGGGGAAAGGCTAAGTTTTTAGAGAGAAGAAGAGTTGGGAGGTGAGGAGGGTGAAATGGAGAATAAGAGAGGAGGGTGCTGGACTGACAGGCAAAGCTGTCTCTGGAAGAAGTAAGGAGAAGGAGGGTTCCTGTTTCCATAGTATTCCTTTAAGTGGGAGGGGACAAATGTGCTGGCAGGGAGGTGGCACCAATGGATCAGTATCAATTATCTGGTCAGTCAGCTTCTAAGTTTTCACAGTTTCATTCATTTGGGAATAAAGCAGTACTCCCTTTGAAATTTTTTGCTCTACTTATATTATAGTGGGATTTAGGTATTGTATTAGTTTTCTAGGAGTGCCGTAACAAAATACCAGACTGGATGGCTTAAACAACAGAAATGTATTTTCTCACAGCTCTGGAAGCTCGAAGTCTAAGATCAAGGTACTGGCAAGTTTAGTTTCACCTGAGGCCTCTTTCCTCGGCTTGTAGATGGCCACCTTCTTACTGTGTCCTCACTTGGTCTTTCCTTTGTGTGCAAGAAAACCTGATGTCTCTTCCTCTTCTTATAAGGATACTGGTCATATTGGATTAGGGCCCTACCCTTATGACCTCATTTAACCTTAACTGCCTTTTTAAAGGCCTTATCTCAAAATACATTCACTTTGGGGGTTAGGGCTTCAACATATTAATTTGGGGGGACACAATTCAGTTCATAATAGGTATTATGTATACAAATGTCAGGAAAAATTGTGAATGACTTCAAAATAATTTTTTAAAAAAGAAAGAAATTGGTGTTGGGCCTAGCTCAGTTATTAGGGTTATCTCCACTTTTGGTTATCTTTGACTAGCCTGTTTAGAAAACTGATCATGATGAAAATGTGTCTTGCCCATAGTCAGTGTGAATGAATCCTCTTCACACAAAGACAAAGAGATTTTGTCCAATAGAGAATGTAAATCTCTGTAAGTTAAACTCTTTTTTTAACCAGTTGTAACATCTTACTGGTTCCCTCATTAGTTAATGAGTTAAATAAAATCTTTGACACATGTTCATTTTATATTAGTATGAAGATCATGATTTTACCTTTTTAAAAATGTGATCCTCCAAAATACTGAGGATTATTTGGGCAGTATTATTGCTGCTGCCCTGATTTTTCTGTCCTTCATTGGTTTTCCTCCCTTTCCTAACTTTTTTTTCCTCTTCACCGAACTTAATCTCCGGGGTTAGAAATGGAAATAGGAGGCATATCTAACACTGATGATGAACAAGGAAATGATGGAGGCCCCCATCAGAATTCTGTCATGTTTCAGTTCGGAGCCATGTTACTGAGAAGAACATTACTGAAGCTTTTAATGTCATAGATCAATGGTACATACACACATCCATAAAATAGGTATGCTACTCTATCAGAAAAAATATATATATGTAATTTAAATTTATCTTCTAGAACTTAGAATCTTTGTGGTTCTAGATATTCCAAAGTTCATATCTAAATATTAAGATCAAGATTTTAAGTAGTTAAAATATTTTAATTAGCTGGGAAAAGTCCAGAAGCTAATTCCTTTGTGGTTATTATAAATTTCTTAACCAGTCTTAAATGATGTCATATTATTTTTATTCTTAAACCACAAAAATGTCTATGCCTTGGTCTTGGAACACTTTTCCTTGATTTCCTTAACCAACAATTCAGCTATCATAAGCATTCAAGCAACATGAAGGGTTTAATCAACACTTGCATAAATGCATCAGAAAGCACTGGATAAGCAGAGAGAACTTTAAGCAAACATGTACTTTCTTATAAGCCACAATTTGTTGGAAAGTAGGATAGTTCCAGAATACAGTGTAAAGGAGTTTTAACCTTAGGTGACACACTTGCCAACATCTCTGACCGAGGTGAACCTGTACTCAATGTATCTTAACATAACAAATACGTTTGCCACCATCTTAATGTAGCAGGAATCTTTACAAAGGGAAATCAGAGACACAAAGTGAATAACCTCATACATTAGATTATCCAAAGTCATCTTTACTCTTTTCCAATAGTAAAAACAAATTAATTTGCTTTCTTGCCTTGGCATTTATGACTGCTTATTTAATCACATAAATTTAGACTTCCTGTGAGAGAATTTGAAACCACATTGTGAACATGACTTTCACATAAGGCTTGTTCCTTTTTCCTGAATTAGAAAGTAAAATTTTGAAAAGCCAGTGCTTGTATTAGACCCTAGGCAAAATCAGTAGAGCTCTGCCATCTCCCGTTAAGTTGCTTCAGGACTCTAGAGAACCATGTCACCGTCTGGACTGGAGTGCATATGGTCAGAAGAAGGCCTGGGAGAATGTTCTCAAAAAGAGCCCAGCTGGCTGAGCAGCCACCTGTTACCGAGATGAGCAAGGGCACAATATATCGTACTCATCATAATCCATCTGTTTCTAGTCTCCAAATATCCGACCCTGTCATGGCAGGGTACCACTGACAACAGGAGACGACTGACTCAGAGAGGCCAAGACTACAAGTCCAGCTAAGCAGAAGATGCCTAGAAGATACCCATGATGAGAAATAGACAAGGGGGTTGATTTGGAAAGGTCAAGGGAGACAGAGATAGCAGGCTTGGAAAAGCAGAAAGGCAGGAGCCCAGGAGCTCAGATAATTCAGAGAAGCCATAAGAGCAGCCCTGGTGAGCTGGGTTGGGGATTTAGACCCTGGGCAGAATGGGTTGTTTTAATGGCCTGCTGAACACAAGTATTTCTGAGAGACATGGATTGTGGCCTCAAAACAGATACGTATAGATTAATTTAACTCCTGATTGAGACAAAGATATAGAATCTAGAATTCATGTATAGCCTCAATGGCAAATAATAATAATAATTAATAATGGCCAATACTTACATAACACTTAACAAGTACTTTGCGTATATTAACTAATGCAGTCCTCAACATAATCCTGTGAGGTAGATACTATGATTATTCCCAATTTGAATGTGAGACAAATTAGGTGCAGAGGATTTTGGTGACTTGCCCCAAGTCACATAAGTGGTAGAGCTGCACATGAAACCCAGCCTCTGTTCTCACCACTGCTGTGTGCCCCTTTCATTTCCTTTCACCTTCCAAGAAACTGCAGTGGCTGAGCTCGTCTCTTCTTATTTTCTTATTTTATACCCCCCTTTCCCTATTTAACCTCTTTCACTCTGATTTCCCCTTTCTCTAATATCATGAATATCAGGTTGGATATTCATGGCGGAACCAGAGCAAATGACTGCAATTATACAGAGCATGCCCTCTTCCTCCTCCTCCCAACCCACTTGCTTAAGTTGAAATGAGGAAAGACTCTTGTTTTTTGGCTGGAGAGGTTTGGCCTTTGAGTGCCAGAACTGCATGAAGGACATGAGGACTGTGTGTGTGTGTGTGTGTGTGTGTGTGTGTGTGTGTGTGTGTGTGTGTAAAGGGCAGGGGTAGGATTTAGAAGGTGGAGACTGGAGAATAGCTGAAGGTTGAAGGTGGAGCTGGAGGGGGCTGTGTTGAGGAGGAACTCCTTGAGACTGTGACTTATACAGGCTGAGCGGAGCCCAAGTGATAAAATGTGGAACAGTTGGGGAAAGGGCAACAGAAGGGACTGAGACATTCAGCACAGCACCGGCAAGTGACAGTGGTGAGATGCTTCCCCGGGTGACTCACAGGCAGCAGACAGCAAAGAGACACCAGCAGATTAATGATCTTGCTCTTCAGATCTGCTGAGAACTTTCCCAGAGATGCCTAGAAATCAACAGGGGCGATTTTCAATGGGAGCAGGAAAACGTTGTGACCCCACAGCTGTGCAGGTGAGCACCACCAAGCAGCAAGGTGCAGATATTCATGTTAATGTGACCTCACTGCTTGTGGAGAATGGAAGGCCCGGAGTGACATCCTAGCTGGCTGGATACTCAGGAACAGAGAAGGGCAAGAGCGATGCGATATACACCAGCCCCTTCAGTCATGTTGCACACAGCTACCAAGCTATTCTACTAATAAAGGGGAACACAAACATTGTGCTGGAATAGCTTAAAATCTATCAAGGCCTTTTCTGTTGGGGTTTTATTTTTGTAATCACTTTTATAAACATTGAATTTTAACCATATGTTAAAGTGGCTCTCCTTTTTGTTACGGAATTTTGTCTCACAATGTACAAATCTTTGTGCATTTCTGCCACTAATACCGACACTTGGTACTTGAGCTTGTCCCTCTAGATGTGGTTGCATTCAAGCCCTAAGAAATGTAACTATGACCTTTTAACTGTCTCACTGCACTTGTGCTTTACTCTCCTAAAGTCAGATTCCGCGGACCAGGTGACATTAGGGGTAAAAAACAGAATAAGCACTTTCGATCGAAGCTAATATGACTGGACCATATGTAATAGCCATGCTGTTCTTCTACTTTCTATTTTGTACATATCTTTTTCAGTCATCAGCTGTAGCAGGCAATCTTAGGGGGGAAACAGCCTTTAAAAAGTTCTCAAAAGGATGAGGTATGAGCAGATGTCCAAGAGGAAGATAAAATAACCTTGCAAGTAAAATGTAAAGATTTATTGACACACTTTAGCAAGCTGTAATAGAAAATGTTGAGGACCTTAGAGTACAACACTAAAAGAAAAAAGGTAAAAAGTCTTCTTTTCAGCCCACTGTGTTCAATAAATCATGTAGTTCCAGTTGCTTTCAAGAAGGTTATTCACTTACTATGAGTTGCCATTAGTTAGTAGGTCCAATTTTTCATATGCAAAATACTTTCTCCCACATACATTGTTATATATAGGTATACACATTACATATAAGGAAGCATTTAGGCATTAATTTATAGCATATAATATTATCTTAAAGCTATTACTTTATTATTATGATATAATTATATTTATTTCTTTTTAAAATCTTTATTTTGGAATAGTAATAGAATAGCTCCACCACAAGTCAATCAAATTCCATGGGAAAAGGAATAATATTGAAACATAGTCCATGTTCCTCTACTTTAAAAAATAAAGGGTATGGCTGGTGTTAAAAAGATAAACCCTTTCTATATATGCTAGCAGAGGTATAATTAATAAGATGTATAATATTATTTACTTGCCAATAGGAATTAAGTTAGTAAGTATGCATTGAGCATCTACAACAAGACACTATGAGGTTACTGTTAGCAGGCAGTGCTTACTCTATGGTTAGGGAAGCAAGAAACATGTAAACAACTAAATAAAGTGCAAGACAGAATTAAACAATCATCAGTGCTTTGGCACCATGAGATATCACCTCACACCCATTAGGATGAACACTATTTCAAATAAACCAGAAAATAATAAATGTTGGTGAGGATGTGGAGAAATTAGACCTTATAAAAACCCTTATACACTTGGTAGGATTGTAAAATGATACAACCACTATGGAAAGAAACAGCATGGAGGCTCCTCAAAAATTAAAAATAGAACAAGCATATGATCCAGCAATCCCACTCTTGGGTATTTATCCAAAAGAAGATAAAACAGAATCTCAAAGAGATATTTGCACACCCGTGTTCACTGCAGCATTATTCACAATAGCCAAGATGTGGAAGCAACCTAAATGTCCACCAAAGAATGAATGGATAAAGAAAATGTGATCCACAATGTATATTACTCACCCTTATAAAAGAAGGAAATACTGTCATATGCTACAAGATGAATGAACTTTGAGGACAGTAAGCTAAGTGAAATAAGCCAATCACATAAAGAAAAACACTCCATGATTCTACTTGTATGAAGTATCTAAAGTAATCAAACTCATAGAAACTGAAGGTAGAATTGTGGTTGGCAGGGATTGGGGGGAGGGGGAAATGGGGAGATGTTGTTCAGTGGGTATAGAAATCCAATCATGCAAGATAAAAAATTCTAGAGATCTTTGTACAACAGTGGTAACTTTATGTTATGTTTTTTACTGCAGTTAAAAAGAGTCCTAAAAAAAAAAAAGAATCAGTGCTTTAGTAGCATAAAGTAAGGAGTAATTTCACAGCTTCAGAGTGGAGGCAGCATTTGACATGAGTTTTGAAGAATAAGTAAAATTTTGGTGTACTAGAATGTATGGAAATGCATTAACAAAGAACCAGGTGAGGGAAAGTTATTTGAAAAGACAATCAGCATCACTGATCATCAGGGAAATGCCAGTCAAAATCAATAATGAGATATCATCACCTCACACCTGTTAGTATGGCTATTTTCAAAAAAACAAGAGATAACAAATGTTGGCAAGGATGTGAAGAAAAGGAAACCCTTATAAACACTGTGGGTGGAAATGTTATTTGGTATAGCCATTATGGAAAACAGTAAGGTCCTTCCTCAAAAAATTAAAAATTCAACTACAATATTATCTAGCAAACCCACTCCTGGGTATACATCTGGAAAGACTTGAAATCAGCAACTCAAAGACATATCTGCACCACCCTCATGTTCATTTCAGTGTTATTCCCAATAGTCAAGATATAGAAACAATCTAAGTGTCCTTCAAAGGATGAATGGATAAAGAAAATGAAGCATATATCTATTATATATATATAATAATATTCCATTGTGTATATATACATATGTATATATATACATACATACATCCATAAAAAAGAAGGAAGTCCTGCCATTTGCGACAACATAGATGAAACTGAAGAGCATTATGCTAAATGAAATAAGCCAAATAAAGAAATACAAATTTACTGTATGGTATCAATTCTGTGTGGAATCTAAAATAAATAAATAAATAAATACGGCCAATTTCAGAGAAACAGAGGATAGAATTGTGATTGCCGGTAGCTAGGGGGAGGAGAAAATGGGGTGATAGTGATCAAAGAGTACAAATTTTCAGTTTTAAGAAGAATAAGTTCTGAGGATCTAATGTACAGCATGATGACTATGGTTAACAATACAGTATTATATACTTGAAAATTTCTGAGAATAGATCTTAAGCATTCTCACTACACAGAAAAAAAGAGTTAACTATGTAAGGTGAGTGTGTTAATTATCTTGATCTTGGTAATGTTTCCACAATGGATATATATGTATATCAAATAACCACATTGTACACTTTAAACATATACAATTATATTTGTCAAAAATTGTTTAATAAAATATATTTTTAAAAATCAATTAAAAAATTTTAAATCATACTAAACCAGTTTAGGATCTTACACGCAAGCAAGGAGAAAAGAATGCATCTGGCCTGTGTGTTGTGGAGATTACTGAGATAATCTTGTAAACCCAGGGCACTCCAAGCATTGTAAGCTCAGTTCAAGGGTAGTCTAGAAAAACTGCACCCACCAGCACAGGGAGATAGTGATGGAACTTGACTCTTACTGAGCTCTAAGCAGGTGAACAACCAAAAAAGTTCTTCTGAGAAATCAAAACAACAGGCTTGTGTAGTATGTGGTATCCAGAAGCCCAAAGCCAAGAAATTAACATAAAATGAGCTTCAGACTTTTGATATTTCTGGGGCCCCTCAGAGAATCACGTGCTTTACAGGTACTCTCCCGCAATCTGCACCATGGAGTCTTTCTCTCTTGCTTTAAGCAAACAACAAATATTTATAAAAATTTACCATGCACTAGGCCACAAGGGAAATCTCAACACAAAATAATGATTGGATATCTTTATCCAGACCACCTTCTCTAACTAAAATGCAATAAAATTAGAAATGAAGAACAAAATTTAATTCCAAAAGACTCGTATACTTGAAATATTTGAAATAAACTTCTATACAATTCATGGATCAAAAATAATTCATAAAGGATCCTAGAAAATATTTAGAAGAGAAAATAATGAATCATTACTTAACATTTATGAATTTAGCTATAGTAGTATTTATAGGAAAAATTAGAGTCTTAAATATGTATTAAATAAAGGAGAAAGTTTTGAATTAAATTAGCAGAAGTAGTAAATAAAAAGTTCTCTTTTGGACTTGTTAAGTTTGAGATAAGTATGCAATGTCTAGGTAGAGATGCCAAATAGCAAATTAAGTATAGAAGTCTAGAGCTTAAGGAAGTGTTCAAGTCTCAGAAGATAAATGTGGCAATCTTCTCCATAAAGATGCTATTTGAAGTCAAGGCAATGGGTGAGGTTACCCAGAGGAAGAGTCTATATAAAAAAGGAAGGCAAGGACAGAGCCTTGAAGTGCTTCAATATTTAGAAGAAAAGAAGATGAAAAGCCACTAAAGGAGACTGAAAAGAAGCAGACAATGAAGGAGAAAGAAAACCAGGGAAGTGTACTGAAAAGGAAGGCAATAAAAAAAAGTGTTTCAAGAACGAGGAATTAATCAACTGACTCAAATGCTCCTAAGAGAGAACATGAGACAGATGTAGAGAATTAACCACTGAATTTGGTAAGATGGAAGTTGTTGATTCAGAGGACTGCGGGGAGGAAAGCTTGAATTCACCACTCAAATAAGGAGGTTAGCTTTGCTTAAGAGTAAGGCTCTAGTTCCACCTGATTGGAGAAAGACAAGGACAGGTAAAGATATAGGTAAAGTCATAATTAAAAAAGAGTTAAATAGAAGATATAAATTGAAGCTAAGTTAAAGGGGTAGATTGTGAGAGATATTTAGAAGGGAAGTGGTTTATTCAGAACTGCATGTTATGTTGGTTCTGCCTGAAACAGGACTGGAGATAGAGCAGTAGTCCAAGCAAGAGATGGCAAATAGTCAGGGTTCCAACAGGAAGTGGATGTCATGCTCACATTAAGACAATTCTAGGGGGGTTTATTCAAAAAGAAATTCATTTTTACCCTCTGAGTGGGAATAGCAGAAATCTGAAACTAGAAGCAGTGAAGCTAAAATGAACCTCCCCATTAGACTCAAAAGAAGATGGGATGGATGGAGTACCAAAATCCAAAAAGAGAGCTGGGGAAAGCAGATTGCCTTGGAAGATCCACTTCCCACAGGAGAGACAGAGAAATATTATATGACTTCTTAAACCACATCAATTATGTTTATAAGAACAAAAACTAATTATAAGAAGTTTTGTTGACAGCTTACACGTGCTAGGGACTGTACTAAGTTTACATCGTTTAAATGTCTCAGCAACTCTATGATGTAGATACTCCCTGAGGCAACCAAGGGAATAAATACCATGACCCTACTCTTCTTCCCTCAGAACTTGTGTTCCCACTGGCCATAACCAACAGTCAGAGGACAAGGCAAAACACCGATAGAAAAAGGAGAGTCGTAGAGCCTGGGCACATCCAAGACCTAGGTCTACCACAGAGATGGATGCAAATTACACTCCAAATCTGGTTTAGCAACCATCATAAGTAATTGGCTTCCCATATAGGTTGCTTGCAGAAAGAGGCAGCAATGTTGAGGCCAATGCAAATATCTGCTCCACTTAGCATTTTATATTCTCACTCAAAATTAATAAGACAGTGTTCTGGAGTTATTAAAAATGGAAACTTTATGAACTGTTGGTTATTTCTTAGTGAAAATTCATAATAGCTTGCACAGTTTTATGACTCTAACATTACAAATGATATGCGGTATCTGTGATATAAGCAAAGACAAGGACCAGAGGAAATTTTACTTAGTTGTCGACATTTTACAAAACAGAAGCTGTGGCAACACCAGGGCAAGGTTGCTGTATGGCAGCAATCAGCTGGAGCTGAGCAGCTGCTTCTCCCTTTACTGGGGGATGCTGATCCCAGTTTGTTCCATCCTAGCACGTTGCACTCCACTAGGTTAACTACCCCATTCCTACAAGTACTTGAGGTGGCCCCTGTTGTAATCCATCTGAAATTCATCTCAGAGGGCCTGGAGCCTAGAGAGGTCCCAGAGAGATCCCTTGTGTTTCCAAATCCTGTACTGCCAGAGATAATTCATGGAATTAACTAGGAGCTCAACAGCTTAAACTGGAGGAGAAACTAACATCAAAAACAGCCCAAGGGACTTCCTTGGTGGCACAATGGTTAAGAATCCGCCTGCCAATGCAGGGGACACAGGTTTGAGCCCTGGTCCAGGAAGATCCCACATGCCACAGAGCAACTAAGCCCGTGCACCACAACTACTGAACCTGCGGTCTAGAGCCCACAAGCCACAACTACTGAGCCCACATGCCACAACTACTGAAGCCCATGCGCCTAGAGCCTGTGCTCCACAACAAGAGAAGCCACCGCAATGAGAAGCCCGCGCACCACAACAAAGAGAGTAGCCCTCCGCTCGCTGCAACTAGAGAAAGCCCGCGCACAGTGACAAGACCCAACACAGCCAAAAATAAAATAAATTAATTAATTTTAAAAAACAGCCCAAAATATAGACCTCTCTTTATTCCACTTTTTTACTTCATTTTTTTAAATCTTTCTCTGCTCCCCTAAAATTGTTTTCTAAAAACATTTATTGTTAAGTACCAAGCTCCTGGATTTGGATTTTACAACTATTTTTGTTGTTGTTTACAGCTGTAGCATTTTATTTTTCTCCCTTAATTATTTCCATTTCACGGACTAAGATTCCTTAATCTTTATGAGACCTTCACAATCTGGACCCTGCTTACTACTCCCACTGCATCTCTTTCTATTCTTCCATAGTTCCATTCTCACAGTGATCTCCTCCACATTAAGAGACAGAGAGACAGAGGCAGAGACAGAGAATCTCCAGGAATACTAAACTAATGTAGTTAATGGCATATAAATAGGAAGTCTTCCTTTATCACTGTCCTACATCAAACTCCCTGTTAATATTCTGTATAGCTCACAGCCACTCCCAATGCTTCCCACACCCACAAGGTTGGGTTAGGTGCTGCCCTTGTGCGCTCAAAAATAGCCTATACAATTAGCCCCTACCTGTATTATAGGCATTTGTTTATTTTTCTGTCTTCTCCACTCAGCAGCCAGACCCTTGCAAGTCTGATAAGCCACACAGAGACTGAATTAATCAATACCTAAAGCTTAATTTGGGCTGTCAATTCAGACAACTGCATCTTCACGGTTGTACTAGGTGTTAATAACACAACCTGGACCCTAAAAGTGATTTCTCCATTTTATGTCCTTTTCATTCCCTGCACTTCCCAATCCCATCCCCAAAGTGAACTTTCTATCATCTTAATTCTTTTATCCCAGTAGTCAATACTCTCCACTTAGGCTCAGGGAATAAATTTTTTATTTCATAATAAATGATATAAACCCTTATCACAATTGAAATGTAACTCAAAATGAGATGCCTTGGGGGCTTCCCTGGTGGCGCAGTGGTTGAGAATCTGCCTGCCGATGCAGGGGACACGGGTTTGAGCCCTGGTCTGGGAAGATCCCACATGCCGCGGAGCAACTAGGCCCATGAGCCACAATTACTGAGCCTGCGCGTCTGGAGCCTGTGCTCCGCAATAAGAGAGGCCGCGATAGTGAAGAGGCCCGCGCACCGCGATGAAGAGTGGCCCCCACTTGCCACAACTAGAGAAAGCCCTTGCACAGAAACGAAGACCCTACACACCCCAAAATAAATAAATAAATAAATAAAATAAACCCAAAGTTTAAAAAAAAAAAAAATGAGATGCCTATATTCTCAGGCAGCAGGTATTTGTTCTAGCCCACATCTGTGGGCCGCTCCCTCAATGGAGCCCTCTTATGTCAGAGTTCAAGCCCCTTAAACACACTGGGGTTGCAACAACTACTTTCCAGTCTTCCCTCCTCACTTTTTCTTCTACCTCACTTTGCCTCTCCTCAACACATACACAAATCCACAAGCAATCTTTACTACACAAACCCGTTTGGCTTTCGATTACAAGAGATGTCAGCTTAATGGATTAGGGATGACATTGTTCCTATTCCATTCAAGGAACACAGTCAATATGAAATACATCTTCATCCATCAATATACTAGAGATCAGAGGGCTTCTCAGGTCACTCTGTTATTCATCCAGAATACCTTGGATTTCAGTAAAACTACTCAGGGGCACCCTGTATTTAGATGAGAGACGAACACCCCCTCCTCACCAAAAAAGATACACGCAGACAAACACTAAAAGGACTATAAGGAGTTCAAGCTTAATTTTACCACAATTGATGACATTTAGCACAAAAAAGAAGGAATCTCAAACAGACTAGCTCTCTAGAATTTAAATTCCTACTAGAATCTGAACACCAAAATTGTATTAGCTCCCTAATCAGAATGCACTGGTGTACAGAGACCAGGAGAATCTTCACATAATTCAAGAATTAAATGGCAAGCCCTCAAATCACTGAATGAACAATAAACAAAGTAATTTAATCAGATTACCTGCCTCTTGAAGGCTTATTTCAGTTCCTGGAGTGGCCTGCTAGTGTGCTATGTCTTATCTTTCTAAAGGCCATTTTTATCAAGTCATCTGTTTAGACCACTGTAGTGACTCCTTAACATTTACAGAAGTTTGTGGGCAATGGCATCCAAGACCTTGCACAATCTAGCCCCAATCCATATCATATTCTTACCCTCCATGTGGTCTCTTTTTGTCCCTCCAACAAGCCACCACTACTTGGCACACATGGTTTCCACACAGTTTTGCCAACAGGCCCCACCCAGGTATCATCTGGCTGAGAACTCTCCTCCCAGCCAATGGCACTCAACCCTTCCCCTCTCATTTGACTTCCAAATGCACTTAATATCACAGAAAGTCAGAGCTGAGAGCAGCTTGACCTTCCTCTGGTGTGTCCAATGGTTTTTTTTTAGCTATTTTTTAAAGCACTGGCATACCTCCCATGACCATTTTTACATGAAATCGTATGTGGGAACCTATTACTCTAAAAACCATATGGGACTGGAGTCCCTTTGGTCAAAGGCAGGGAATGGGGCCTGAGGCAACCCCACACACTCATCTCTACAGAACATATTTGGAAAATACCTGATCCAGTCCAATCTCTTCATTGTATAAATTAGGAGAGAAGTAAGGCTCACAGATATTCAGAACTTACCCAAAGCCACATACCTAATTCAGGCAGAGATAGAGCTTTCTAGCGAGGTGTCCTAGCTCAGATCCCAGTACCCCCACAATACTGAAGTTCAGGATCAGATGCTGACATTATAATTCACTGTGGATGGATGATTTCCACACACTGAATTATAGTTGAAATGGCAGGCTGCCTCTGGTTATACAACCTCTAACTTGCAAGCCTTCATCATGCAACAAATATATACTGAGTGTTTCCTGTGTGCCGAGAATTGTGCGAGGCACTAAGGATTTAGAGGTGGATAACACAGCATGATCCCTGACCTCATAGAGCATGAGATCTATGAGATCATGAGAGAGAACACAGGAAGCTAGAGATGAAGGAATGAGCAGACCACACTGGGTTTGCAGAACACGGTAAACATTTTGGATTTTACTTTAAATGCAGTAAAAAGCCATTGAAAAGTTTTAAGCAAGGCGGTGACACCTGTTCACTCATTCAATAAATTTAATTTTCATCTACTATGTGCCAAACACTGCTGTGGAACAGGAGGTACAGTCATAAACAATCACACAATTCTGTGCCCTCATGGGACTACCCCATGGAAGGACCAGTCACCCAATCAGTGAATAAGTGAAGCACAGCAATATGTGGATGGTGATGGGTGTTATGGAGACAAGACAGGAAAAGGGTAGGGTGTGCCAGTGTGGGCTGCCATCTTAAACTAGGTGGTGTAATGGTTAATTTTATGTGTCAACTTAACTGAGACATGGACTGCCCAGACACTGGGTCAAATATTATTCTGAGTATGTCTAACTGGATGACATTAACATTTGAATATGTAGACTGAATTAAGCAGATTGCCCTTCCTAATACAGGTGGGCCTCATTCAATCAGTTGAAGAACTGAATAGAATAATAAAGTCTGAGTAAGAGAAAACTTCACCTGCCTAAAGTCCAGCTTTGCTTGATCTAGGACACTGATCTTCTCCTGCCTTTGAGTTGAAACATAGACCATCTCCTGGTTCTCAGATCTTCTGACTCAGACTGGAACTACACAACCAGCTCTCCTGGGTCTCTAGCTTGCCAAGTGCAGGTCTTGGGACTTGTCAACCTCCATAATCATGTGAGCCAATTCCTTATAATAAATATCTCTCTCCCTCTGTCTCTTGTAGAAATGTGTATATATATATATATGTGTGTATATATATATGTCCTATGTGTGTGTATATATATATATCCTACATGTGTGTGTGTGTGTGTGTGTGTGTATATATATATATCCTGTGTGTATATATATATATCCTACATGTATATACACATATAAACGTGTGTATATATATATATATATATCCTACATGTATATACACATATAAACGTGTGTATATATATATATATATATATCCTACGTGTATATACACATATAAACATGTTTGTGTGTGTATATATATATATATATATATATATATATATATATATATATATATATCCTATGGGTTCTGTTTCTCTGGAGAATCCTAATACAAGTGAAATAGGAAGACCTCACTGTGATGTGATATTTAAGCAGAGATTTGGAAGAAATGAGGAAACAAGACATGACTGTTTGTAGGGGAATCTAAGAAGAAACTGCCAGTGAGGTAGGAGAAAAACTGGAAATTGTGATTCCCAGAAGCCTACTGAAGAGACTGTTTCAAGGAGTAAGGAATAATCAGTTGTGCCAAATTCTGGCTATAGCTCAGTTAAGATGAGGGCTAAGAATTGACTGTTGAGTTCTTCAATGTGGAGGTCATTGCCAAACTTTAATAAAAATAGTTTCAGTAAGGTAATAGTGGGTATTGGCCTGATTGGAAGGTATTCAGAGAGAATGGGAGAACTGGAGGAACTGAGTATAAATTACCATGGAGAGGAAGTTTTCTGTAAATGAGAGCAAAGAAATGGGACAATAGAAAGAGGGGGCTTTGGGTAGATATTCTCATAAGAATGACACAATGGGAAGGATAAAGTGATGATGCTGGAGAAAGAAGGGAGAATATCTGGGGTATTTTATTTAGTAAGTGAAATGAGATAGCATCTCCTAGCATCTCACCCACAAGCGGAGGGTTGGCTTTGGATAGGATATAAAGAGTTCATCCAAAAAAATAGGAGGAAAAGGAGATTGGAGTGACACAGATACTGGTAGGTGGATAGATGTAGTTGTGGGAGCCTATGGATATAACCAAAGTTAGGTTTTAAAAGTTAATTCTGGGCCAGAAGACCTTCAAGATGGAGGAGGAGTAAGATGTGGAGATCACCTTCCTTCCCAAAAATACATCAAACATACATCTACATGTGGAACAACTCCTACAGAACACCTACTGAATGCTGGCAGAAGAACTCAAACTTCCCAAAAGGCAAGAAAATCCCCAAGTACCTGGGGTCTTGGTGCTCCAGCTTGCTGTCAGGCCTGAGCCTCTGAGGTGGGAGAGCCAAGTTCAGGACATTGGACCACCAGAGACCTCCCAGGCCCATGTAATATCAATCAGTGAGAGTTCTCCCAGAGATCTCCATCTCAACACTAAGACCCAGCTCCACCAAATGGCCAGCAAGCTCCAGTGCTAGACACCCCATGCCAAACAACTAGCAAGACAGGATCACAAAACCACCCATTAGCAGAGAGGCGGCTTAAAATCACAATAAGTTCACAGACACCTCAAAACACAACACCAGATACAGCCCTGCCCACAAGAAAGACAAGATCCAGCCCCACTAACCAGAACACAGGCACCAGTGCCTTCCACCAGAAAGCCTACACAATCCACTGAACCAACCTTAGCCACTGGGGGCAGACACCAAAAACAATGGGAACTACAACCGAGTAGCCTGTGAAAAGGAGACCCCAAACACAATAAGATAAGTGAAATGAGAAGACAGAGAAATATACAGCAGGTGATGCAGCAAGGTAAAAACCCACCAGACCAAACAAATGAAGAGGAAATAGGCAGCCTACCTGAAAAAGAATTCAGAGTAATGATAGTAAAGATGATCTAAAACCTTGCAAACAGAATGGAGAAAATACAAGAAACGTTTAACAAGGACTTAGAAGAACTAAAGAGCAAACAAACAGTGATGAACAACAAAATAAATGAAATTAAAAATCCTCTAGAAGGAATCAATAGCAGAAAAACTGAGGCAGAAGAATGGATAAGTGACCTGGAAGACAAAGAAGTGGAAATAACTACTGCAGAGCAGAATAAAGAAAAAGAATGAAAAGAATTGAGGACAGTCTCAGAGACCTCTGGGACAACATTAAACACACCAAAATTCGAATTATAGGGGTCCCAGAAGAAGAAGAGAAAAAGAAAGGGTCTGAGAAAATATTTGAAGAGATTATAGTTGAAAACTTCCCTAATATGGGAAAGGAAATAGTCAATCAAGTCCAGGAAGCACAGAGAGTACCATACAAGATAAATCTGAGGAGAAACACGCCAAGACACATATTAATCAAACTATCAAAAATTAACTACAAAGAAAAAATATTAAAAGCAGCAAGGGAAAAGCAACAAATAACATACAAGGGAATCCCCATAAGGTTAACATCTGATCTTTCAGCAGAAACTCTGCAAGCCAGAAGGGAGTGGCAGGACATATTTAAAGTGATGAAAGGGAAAAACCTACAACCAAGATTACTCTACCCAGCAAGGCTCTCATTCAGATTTGATGGAGAAATTAAAACCTTTACAGACAAGCAAAAGCTAAGAGAATTCACCACCACCAAACCAGCTTTACAACAAACGCTAAAGGAACTTCTCTAGGCAGGAAACACAAGAGAAAGAAAAGACCTACAATAACAAACCCAAAACAATGAAGAAAATGGTTATAGGAACATACATATCGATAATTACCTTAAATGTAAATGGATTAAATGCTCCCACCAAAAGACATAGACAGGCTGAATGGATACAAAAACAAGACCCATATATATGCTGTCTACAAGAGACCCACTTCAGACCTAGGGACACATACAGACTGAAAGTGAGGGGATGGAAAAAGATATTCCATGCAAGTGGAAATCAAAAGACAGCTGGAGTAGCAATTCTCACATCAGACAAAATAGACTTTAAAATAAAGACTATTACAAGAGACAAAAAAGGACATTACATAATGCTCAAGGGATCAATCCAAGAAGAAGATATAACAATTGTAAATATTCATGCACCCAACATAGGAGTACCTCAATACATAAGGTAAATGCTAACAGCCATAAAAGGGGAAATCAACAGGAACACAATCATAGTAGGGGATTTTAACACCCCACTTTCACCAATGGACAGATCACCCAAAATGAAAGTAAATAAGGAAACACAAGCTTTAAATGACACATTAAACAAGATGGACTTAATTGATATTTATAGGACATTCCACCCTAAAACAACAGAATACACTTTCTTCTCAAGTGCTCATGGAACATTCTCCATGATAGATCATATCTTGGGTCATGAAACAAGCCTTGGTAAATTTAAGAAAATTGAAATCGTATCAAGTACCTTTTCTGACCACAAGACTATGAGACTAGATATCAATTACAGGAAAAAAGTTGTAAAAAACACAAACACATGGAGGCTAAAAAATCTGCTACTAAATAACCAAGAGATCACTGAGGAAATCAAAATAAACCTCAAAACAAATGACAATGAAAACACGACAAACCAAAGCCTATGGGATGCAGCCAAAGCAGTTCTAAGAGGGAAGTTTACAGCAATACAATCCTACCTCAAGAAACAAGAAACATCTCAAATAAACAACCTAACCTTACACCTAAAGCAACTGGAGAAAGAAGCACAAAAAACCCCAAAGTTGGCAGAAGGAAAGATATCATAAAGATCAGATCAGAAATAAATGAAAAAGAAATGAAGAAATCAACACCAAAGATCAATAAAACTAAAAGCTGGTTCCTTGAGAAGATAAACAAAATTGATAAACCACTAGCCAGACTCACCAAGAAAAAAAGGGAGAAGACTCAAATCAATAGAATTAGAAATGAAAAAGGAGAAGTAACAACTGACACGGCAGAAATACAAAGGATCATGAGAGATTACTACAAGCAACTATACTCCAATAAATGGACTACTTGGAAGAAATGGACAAATTCTTAGTAAAGCACAACCTTCCGAGACTGAACCAGGAAGAAATAGAAAATATAAACAGACCAATCCCAAGCACTGAAATTGAGACTGTGTTTAAAAATCTTCCAAAAAACAAAACCCTAGGACCAGATGGCTTCACAGGAGAATTCTATCAAACATTTAGAGAAGAGCTAACACCTATCCTTCTCAAACTCTTCCAAAATATAGCAGAGGGAGGAACACTCCCAAACTCATTCTGTGAGGCCACCATCTCCCTGACACCAAAACCAGACAAAGATGTCACAAAAAAAGAAAACGACAGACCAGTATCACTGATGAACATAGATGCAAATATCCTCAACAAAATATTAGCAAACAGAATCCAACAGCACATTAAAAGGATCATACACCATGATCAACTGGGGTTTATCACAGGAATGCAAGGATTCTTCAATATACGCATATCAATGTGATCAACCATATTAACAAACTGAAGGATAAAAACCATATGATAATCTCAGAAGATGCAGAAAAAGCTTTTGACAAAATTCAACACCCATTTATGATAGAAACTCTGCAGAAAGTAGTCATAGAGGAAACTTACCTCAACATAATAAAGGCCATATATGACAAACCCACAGCCAACATCATTCTCAATGGTGAAAAACTGAAACCACTTCCTCTAAAATCAGGAACAAGACAAGGATGCCCACTCTCACCACTATTATTCATCATGGTTTTGGAAGTTTTAGCCACAGCAATCACAGAAGAAAAAGAAATTAAAGGAATCCAAGTCGGAAAAGAAGTAAAGCTGTCACTGTTTGCAGATGACATGAAACTATACTTAGAGAATCCTAAAGATGATACCAGAAAACTACTAGAGCTAATGAATGAATTTGGTAAAGTAGCAGGATACAAAATTAATGCACAGAAATTCCTTGCATTCCTATACACTAATGATGAAAAATCTGAAAGAGAAATTAAGGAAACACTCCCATTTACCACTGCAACAAAAAGAATAAAATACCTAGGAATAAACCTACTTAAGGAGACAAAAGACCTGTATGCAGAAAACTATAAGACACTGATGAAAGAAATTAAAGATGATACAAACAGATGGAGAGATATACTATGTTCTTGGATTGGAAGAATCAACATTGTGAAAATGACTCTACTATCCAAAGCAATCTACAGATTCAATGCAATCCCTATCAAACTACCAATGGCATTTTTCACAGAACTAGGGCAAAAAATTTCACAATTTGTATGGAAACACAAAAGCCCCCGAATAGCCAAAGCAATCTTGAGAAAGAAAAACGGAGCCGGAGGAATCAGGTTCCCTGACTTCAGACTATACTACAAAGCTACAGTTATCAAGGCAGTATGGTACTGGCACAAAAACAGAAATATAGATCAATGGAACACGATACAAAGCCCAGCAATAAACGCATGCACATATGGTCAACTTATCTCTGATAAAGGAGGCAAAAATATACAATGGAGAAAAGACAGCCTCTTCAATAAGTGGTGTTGGGAAAACTGGACAGCTACATGTAAAAGAATGAAATTAGAACATTTCCTAATACCATACACAAAAATAAACTCAAAATGGATTAAAGACCTAAATGTAAGGCCAGACACTATAAAACTCTTACAGGAAAACATACGAAGAACTCTCTTTGACATAAATAACAGCAAGATCCTTTTTGGCCCACCTGCTAGAGAAATGGAAATAAAAACAAAAATAAACAAATGGGACCTAATGAAACTTAAAAGCTTTTGCACAGCAAAGGAAAATATAAACAAGTCGAAAAGACAACCCTCAGAATGGGAGAAAATATTTGCAAACAAACCAACAGACAAAGGATTAATCTCCAAAATATACAAGCAGCTCAATATCAAAAAAACAAACAACCCAATTAAAAAATGGGCAGAAGATCTAAATAGACATTTCTCCGAAGAACATATACAGATTGCCAACAAACACATGAAAGGATGCTCAACATTACTAATCATTAGAGAAAGGCAAATCAAAACTATAATGAGGTAACACCTCACACCAGTCAGAATGGCCATCATCAAAAAATCTACAAACAATAAATGCTGGAGAGGGTATGGAGAAAAGAGAAGCCTCTTGCACTGTTGGTGGGAATGTAAATTGATACAGTCACTATGGAGAACAGAATGGATGTTCCTTAAAAAACCAAAAATAGAACTACCACATAACCCAGCAGTCCCACTACTGGGCATATACCCTGAGAAAACAATAATTCAAAAAGAGACATGTACCACAATGTTCATTGCAGCACTATTTACAATAGCCATGACATGGCAGCAACCTAAGTGTCCATCAACAGATGAATGGATAAAGAAGATGTGGCACATATATACAATGGGATATTACTCAGCCATAAAAAGAAACGGAATTGAGTTATTTGTAGTGAGGTAGATGGACCTCTACAGAGGTAGAGGACAGACCTCTTCAGTCTGTCATACAGAGTGAAGTAAGTCAGAAAGAGAAAAACAAATACTGTATGCTAACACATATATATGGAATCTAAAAAAAAGAAAGAAAGAAAATGGTTCTGATGAACCTAGGGGCAGGACAGGAATAAAGACACAGATGTAGAGAATGGACTTGAGGACACAGGGAGGGGGAAGGGTAAGCTGGGACAAAGTGAGAGAGTAGCACTGACATATATACAGTATCAAATTGAAAATAGATAACTAGTGGGAAGCAGCTGCATCGCACGGGGAGATCAGCTCGGTGCTTTGTGACCACCTAGAGGTGTGGGATAGGGAGGTTGGGAGGGAGACACAAGAGGGAGGGGATATGGGGATATATGTGTACATATAGCTGATTCACTTTGTTGTACAACAGAAACTAACACAGCATTGTAAAGCAATTATACTCCAATAAAGATGTTAAAATTTAAAAAATTTTAAAAATAAAAATTTAATTCTTGGGCTGGGGCTTCCCTGGTGGCACAGTGGTTAAGAATCCACCTGCCAATGCAGGGGACAGGGGTTCAAGCCCTGGTCCAGGAAGATCCTACATGCCATGGAGCAAATAAGCCTGTGCACCACAACTACTGAGCCTGCCTTCTAGAGCCTGTGAGCCACAACTACTGAGCCCACGCGCCACAACTACTGAAGCCCGTGTGCCAAGAGCCCATGCTCCACAACAAGAGAAGCCACCGCAATGAGAAGCCTGCGCACCACAAGGAAGAGTAGACCCCGCTCATCACAACTAGAGAAAGCCCATGCACAGCAACGAAGACCCAACGCAGACAAAAATAAAAAATAAATTAAATAAATAAAAGCTAACTCTTTAAAAAAAAAAAAAAAAGTTAATTCTGGGGCTTTCCTGGCAGTCCAATGATTAAGACTGCAGTTCCACTACATGGGGCACGGATTCCATCCCTCGTCGGGGAACTAAGATCCCACATGATGCAAGGCACAGCCAAACAAAAAAAGTTAATTCTGACTGCTCTGTGGGCAATAGGACAAGTATGAAGGTAGGGAGCCCAGAAAGAAAGCTGGTGTAATTGTTCAGACAAAAGATTTCGTTGGAGTGGACTAAGGTAGTGGCAATGCTGATGAATTTTTATATTATAATTAAATAAGCATATATGTTTTCTCATTTCTTTGTATCATCATCAATAATCTTTCTACACAAGTATTTATTCATACATTTATTTTTCAAATAAACTCAAACTTCTAAATTATATCTAAGAATGATTAAAGACAAAGAATATTTTAAGTTTTTATCATACAGCTAGAAAATAACTTTCCCATACATTTTAATGTTCTGTTGGGTGTTTGTCAATCTTTAATCTTATTTCAACATAATATTCTGTAATCAGAAAAAAATACAAATAATAGATGACAATATTTCTGACTAATCTTGTCTCCCCACACTTTCACCAATTTCCACAATAATAGATATGCTACAGAAATAGTTCCTTTGTTTTTTTAAGAGATGTTACTATGTTACCGAAATTAACAGCTAGCTGATGGGAAGGGAGGTGTGAACCTGTTCATAAACTCTGAAAAAATTATTAGCCAAGGCAGAAAATTTCCATAGAATTGAGACTGAAAAAATACCCCTCCTATTTTTATTTTCTATATATTCTTGATCATTTTTAACCCTACCATAATATGCATTTATTCTTCTCTTTTGAAGCTTCAACAAGAAATGTATTTGTAACCATTTTACTCTTTTATTTAGTCACCTGATGTGAAACCATCTAACATGCACAAAATATAAGACTCAACCCCATACTTCCCAGTGAGATTTGAAACATGCCTAGATTCTCTGGTAGAAAATAGGTAATTCCCAGTGAGGGAAAATGTTATGCTATAAATAGCTGCCTCTTGCATTAATCCACGGCCTTTACTATTTGCTCCATTTTTTTTTCATAAGATTAACATTAAAAAAGCCTTTGTCACAGACTGAAACTGAATTGTGAAATGTTCTCCTGAATAAATAATTTCTTCCTGAATGTTAATTACATAGGCAATTATCCTGAAGTGTAATTTTACCTAAATACAGTGTTAGAAGTTCTACAGATATGAACAATTGTACAAATGCCTCCTCAATGGAAAAAAAAAGTTTCTGAGGTTGAAATGAAAGCGTCTGACATGCTGGATAAATATGGAACATTTAAGGTATTGAATATTAATCTGTATGTTTATAGAACTCATTACACAGCTTTAGGGCAAATACACCAACTAAATATTCATAAAGACAAAATATACATACTTTATTTTCCTTATATATTAATAACAATGACAAAAATAATTATATTGATACTTAAAGATCTAAGCCAAAAGTTATAAATGAGACAGCCTCCAATTACAAATAATCTGAAAATGACATTTATCCAATTTTGACACTCACAATTTTTCCTCCAGGTAAAGTAGTTTATATGCAACTATCAGCTTCTTATTTGATAATAACATGATGATATGTTGATGATGGTGATGGACTAGTTTTCACAAAGCAACCTCATTAACTGTTATAGACAATAGATTCTTTTTTGTTTTGTTTTGTTTTTGTTTTTGATTTTTGCAGTTCTTTTTTTTTCCTGAATTTTATTTTATTTATTTTTATAGCCAATAGATTCTTAGTCAAGGATTCCTATTCCAATAAAAGTCACAATCAAACTGGATCCAGGCTCACTTGCTCATTGAAGATAATAACAATAAAGCAGGTACTATTTATTGAGCACTTTCTATGTGCAGGCACTCTACTAAACATAGTACCGTATTGTCCTTTTAACCTCACTGCGACTCTATGACACTATGACAACCACATGGGGAAACCAAGCTTAGGAATTTTTTTAACTTGCCAAGTTCATACAACAACACTAAAGGTAGATCCAAAATCCAAATCCAGGTCTTAACTCCAGAGTCCACATTATTAAGTAGATGATAGAAGAGTTTTGCAACGTAGAAAGAAAAGCCTTAAAATTAGCCCAGAGTTGAAAATCTGCCAGTATTTTAAATCACTACCTTAACTTCTCTGCCTTTTTTCTTCATTTCTAAATATTTATCCTGAGTTGACACTGAGACTGGATTAAGTGTAGTAGCCAAATAATGTCTGAATTAGAAGAAGGAATCAATCCGATTATTTGCTGTTAATTAAAAAAAAAAAAACTGAGATTTTAAATTTTAGCTTATAAATCCTTCTTACTCAGTGTGATCTGCAGACCAAAAACATCAACATCACCTGGGACCCTGTTGGAAATGCAGAAATTCAGGCCCCTCCCTACACTGCCAAACAAGTCCCCAGTTTGAGAAGCACTGCTATTAATAATAGATCATCCAGGTTCACACAGCACTAATCTTTAAAATTCTAAAACAGTGCAATGAATTTGCAAAAGTGTCATTTGCAAGTCGACACTATAAACTTCTAGTGCTTGATGATAATGGTGAGAAAAGGTCATCAGATGCACCAGGTGAGTTTCAGGAAGTGCTTTCACTGGGTTTTGAAATTCCCCCAAATTTTCCAATCTATAAAACTAACCCAGAAAAGCTTCTATTTAGAGACTTGTAGGCAGACAGCTTTTACTACTGCTGAACTTCAGTGGGAGGATTCTGTTTTCAGAAAGTATGTCAGTCACTGATTTTAAAAACTAATGAATAGAGATGATTTTCACATTATATTAAGGCTTGTTTATACTTCTATTCTGTAGCACGCTGTCATGAGTCACAAAAATACCACATTAACATCTCCAGTAGTTTTATGACATGTTTAAGAGAACAAATTGCTATTCTGAATTTACAAAATATTCAGTGACTTGTCCACATGGTTATATAATAAGTAAACATCATTATTATTGCTAGTTTAACTTTACATTTTTTACTTAAACTCCCAAAGAATTCATACCAACACTTTTTTTCACCATTCCCAAATTTGCTTGGTATTAAGACAACAATGAAATATTTGCAGGGTACATTATAATCAGCTGTTATAGAAACTTTCTCAAAATGCTACATGTTGAAAGGCACAGGTTAAAATTGTCTTTACCTGTGCATGGAGTCAGGAGTCCACATAGTTTTAGGATTTGCAGAGAGACTTTTCCTGCTTGTATCAGACAGGATTCAGGTGCAGAAAATAGAATACATTCTAGTTAACTGAAGCAGTACGGAAATTATTACAGGATATTAAGTGACTTAGTCTTTAGGAGGGCTGCAGAAACTGAATGCAGGCTGGGATTAATGGAGTGACTCCCAAAATTACATCACAGAACTTGGACTCTAAGGAAGGTGCTGGTCCTGACAAAAATCAAGGAACTGTATAATGAAGAAGCTGCCTATCGAATCAGGAATCCACTGCAATAGTGACTAGCTCCAGAGCCATAACACTTCTACCACGATCCACACTAACCAGTCTTCAACAGAGCCTGTTAAGCGTCCTATAAAGCCATTGTCTGACGGATCAAGAAAACGTGATATATATATATATATATATATGTATATGTATATACATACACACAATGGAATATTATTCAGCCTTAAAAAAAAAAAAGAAAGAAATCCCGTCACTTGCAACATGAATGAACCTGGAGGGCATGTGCTAAGTGAAATAAGCCAGACAGAAAGACAAATACTGCATGGTAACACTTAAATATAGAATCTAAAAAAAAAGTCAAACTCATAGACGTGGAGTGTAAAAGTAGAAAAGAGGTTGCCAGGGGCAGTGGGATGAGGGAAATAGGGAGAGGTTGGTAAAAGGGTACCAACTTTCACCTAAAATATGAATAAGGTCTGAGAATATAATGTATAACACAGCGACTATAGTTGATAACACCGCATTCTATAATTGAAATTTGCTAAGATAGCAGAATTTAAATGTTCTCACCAAAAATAAAGGTAAATACATGAGGTAATAGATGTGTTAATTAACTCGATGGCGGGGAATCCTTTCACAATGTGTATGTGTATCAAATCATCACGTTATATACTTTAAATACATTACAATTTTATTTGTCAATTATACCTCAGTAAAGCTGATAAAAAGAGCCATCTGTCTTGTGAGTAATGGAGTACATGTTAAGATCAGTGTATTCCATGAAAGTCCATCCACTGTCTTAATTTTTTATGTAAAATTAGTCAGATTCAGTGTTCTATGGAATACCATAACAGAGGTTAAGGCATTCAGAAAGCCCACAGATGATAGTGCTTGCAGAAAGATGGCAACAGGGAAGGCAAAACAAAATCCAGAAAAAATAACTATTCCGGTGAGAACAAGTTGCCTCTCCTTCTAAAACAGAAAGGGTCTGATCTAACTGACCTGCCCCTAGGTGGCTACCAGATTTCTGTTCAATATGGTGCAGACTGGACACAGTACTATGGCATTAGCCAGATCAGACTTAGTGAAGGGAATTCTACGTCTTGGAGCCCATACCTTAATTCTATCTTTGTCACCACAGTCACTTGCTCACTAGCCCATTGTTCAAGCACTGGGGTGGCTAGTAACTTAATAAAATCTATAGATAAAAGTATCTTGTCCACATGGTTATAGAAAAAAATTTTTTCACAGAACGGGCACTAATGTGAATATTGACATGAGATATAAACAATATTATATTCTGAGCCCATTACTAGAGGTCTATCCACATACATCTTCCCCAAACCTACTTATCACCAATCCTCCAATTATGATCTTTCTAAATCCCTGAATATCCAGCCAAACCATTAGCCTCTGTCCGTGAATTGGTATAGACCCATGATTCTGGCCATCTCTGCTTCCACACAAACAAAGTGGAAAATCAGTTATATCCTCCAAATTTCTGCCCACTTGAAGGATTTCTCTTCCTTCTTGTCCTTCAGGCCCACACCCTCTGTGGGGTTATATTGCTACAGCAGGTCACTTTTCCAACGCTCTATTGTAAGGCAGGGCCATCTGGAAACTAGAATTGAACTTTTGCTTCTTCAGTTAGCTAGTTACAGAAAACTCAACATGAGGGCACTTGTGAGGAGAGAGAGAGATGACACTGCAATGGAAGTAAGTTTATTGGGAATGTGAGCCACAGGCTCTTAACACTTATTAGTGCCAATAGAACATGAGTAGGTGTGATCTCATATATGCCATTCCCACCTGATGATGGAAGACAACATTCGTACCTGGTGGAGTAGAAAACACCTACGTCATCGCTGGAGACTAAGTTCACATGGTCAGACGTTCAGTGTCTAACAGGGCCCATTAGCACGCCAAGAGCAGTTTCTCAACAGTATAATATTTATTTTCTTCCAAATACTACAGGCTTGCTTTGTATATCATGCTCCTCTAAGGGCTTGCTAGAGGCTACACAGGGCATTCCAAATTGCCACAGATATTTCAAGCGCCATTGGAGCTGCTGACCCATAAGGACTAAATGACAGAGCTCTGCACTGAAGGTTGGTCTTACTCTTGGCCTCATTCATACCTGGTAACTTTAGGGGCTCCCTCAGTAAATAGATTCCAAATGTGGGCTATGTTGCCTCCAAAATTCAATGTGCCCCACAATGCAATGTGCCTCCTTCTTAGAAGTACTTTGGAGGGGATATCCCTTCACATCCCAGATCACTAGTTTCCAAGAAATTTTACCAAAGTCACTGGCCTTGAATTCCCTTTGGATTTTTCTCCTACTCTCAAATCACATATTTCCTACCAGGGCATCTAGAGTACCGGTCACTGCCTATTTACCACGTCCTGCCATTATGAGGTCAGCAGTGAAATAGGCCAGAACATTTGAGATGGTGAAATAATAAAGACCCTGCATAATAAAAGTAGCTACAGTGAAGTTAAGTTTTATAATCCCCATTTTAGACAGGAGAAAAAATGACTAGGAATGTAAGTTCCTTGAATGGCAGGTCTGTCTGTCACCAAAGGCTTTTCTCTTGACCTTTATGGGACGAGATTTGCAGCTCGTAGCACAGACAAAGGAATGCGAGTCTGGGCTAGATAGATGGGAAAGATACCAAGGTCACGTACAGTGCCCAACAGTCTCTGTTTACACCTGGCCCATCTCCCTCATTTAAGTAGCCTATTGCACTCTTACAAGCACTTAAATTTACAATTACTATCCCAGCTCTACTAGGCGCAGAGTTGGAGGAGTGGAGAAGAGCAGGGCCATAAACATTCAGTCAAAGATAGATCCTGTTAGCTGAGACACAGGAACACTATTTTCTGATTTGATGCCAACTGTTTTAGAGATCCACGATAATGAGAGAGGTGCTTGTGCTGGGGAAGAAGAGAAGGTAGGAGGTACCGACCAAGGATAGAATGGTAACTTCTCTGGAATCATCTTGCTCAGGCTTCAGGGGAGAAGCAGCAGGAGAGATACTGCCCTGACAATGGATTACAGGGTGGAGCTACACCTGTTTATCAAGCAAAGGAGAGATACAGGGGACAGCAGCAGAGAAGACCCCAGGCACCGAAGACCTTCATCCCCTAAGGGTAGCAAGAAATAACCTTTGGTGCTCTGCAAGTCTTCACCTAAATAAATGAAAGAATAAAGAATCCACAATGAATGGATGGCCTGTAGGTCTTCGATTTTCCCTGCTTGCCTACACTTGTGTCATACTCTTTCCAGTTATTTTGTGCCCTGGGGTGGTTCCTGAACATCTGGATTTTCACAGAATAATAAAATATGAAAACAATTTTGAAGGCTGATATGCACTTGCCATTATTTCTTTCCAAGTAAGTAAATTTTAAAAGTACCATCTACTATAACATCATTTTATGAAAGAAAAAATAGTTTAACTCTCCAAAATCCTGTAATCTCAGGATGTTTAAGTTGAAGAAATTTAACTTTTTTTAAAAAAATTCTTCACACTATTATTATTGCTTTCATTTTGCCCATAAAGTTTCAACTTAGTTATGAACTGGGGTTTGTGAACCACTTCCCTAGACTTTAGACTAGTACCTAAACAGTTCTCTGAATAAAGAAACCCTTCATCTCTCAGATACACAAAACCATTAACACTATTACGGTGTATAACAGGGCTGACTCAGAGAAAATTGCCCATATTCGACCATTTCCACCTACCAAAAAAAGAAAAGAAAATTTTATGTGGTTCAACCTACTATCATGATCTTTTTGTCTACACTTGACCATTTTATAATGTCAAATAAATGTTAGAACTATTACAAATGTATTCACAGCAATTCTGTGGCATTACATCTCTTCTGAAGAAAGCATTTAATAATTCTGCACACATGAACATGGTTTTTTGGGGGGAAATTTTTCTTAAGGGCTGCTTACCATGTTCTGCACAGTTGCTAGAAGTCTATATTGGGGCAAACGGAGCTATTAAAATGCTAAATCTTTAAAATATTAGATCTTTAATTACTTGATCTTTATTTACATTCATTATATAACAAACCAGCCTTTCACCAAATTATCTAAAGATTATCAGGTACATACCACAGTGTTTAGCACATAATAAACTTTCTAAATCACTAAAGGCTAGTTAGTGTCTTAGGAAGGGTTTAGTTAAAATGAGAGGCAAGCTCTTAAATCAAGTTAAGTAATAGCGGTTTGTTGTATCGAGTTGGAGGGCCCTCATAGAACCCATAATAAGAAGAGGCTGGCTTCATGGGAATAGAGATGTTAGGCAACTACTTCCCCCACTTTTTCTCCTGCCCTATGTTTTCTCTCTCTCTGGAGACTCCTAATTCCTACTCCCCAGAACACTGGCTTCTAACGTGATACCAAGGCCATATTGGGGAAATAAGTCTCCCCCACTCCCCAGACTCCTGTCTTGGTCTATAAAACTGGAAGTTTTCCCTGTTTAGGGAATATTAGAGAGGAAATACACCCTCCCTCTTTACCCCTTTCTCTCATTTCTTTTCTGGGAGTGACTTCTTTGATTGGTGAGGCTGAGAAGAGGGTCCTTGTGGGTGTAGAACCCAGGATCTTCTTAATTATTTTTCTTTGGGGGCTTGTCCTGTCCACAACCCTTGGGTGCTCGCTCTCCTCCAGGGATCTGTCATCTCTGTACAGAATGCTCATCCAGGCAGCCCCTGCCTCCAGGGCTGGAGACCTATAGAATTCTAGCTGCTCTTTCTGCAACTGGAAGGAAACTTCAACTACAGGGAGTAAGGAGTAGGAAGCTAGCCAGCCCATTGTGGCCTTGGATCCAGATGATATTTTCCAGCTTAGATTTACTAATAACAAAGCTAACATTTTGGTACCTATTTAAGTCCTGAGTCTCTTTCTTAGTAGAATTACTTATAATTACCATTCATTCTCTAACAACAAATATCTCTGGAGCCTCCAACTATCTGCTTCAGTCTCTAGAGCTCTTAGTTCAAGCAAAAGAGATTGAGATAATTTGATTGGTTCAGTTTAAATCAACTGTCTATTCCTGTTATGGACAGTTACTTCAGTGTTGGCCAAAGGAGTAAGGTAAATTGAACCCAGTTCTATCTCTTCAGCAGGAACTATGGGGGAAATTTCAAAGAAGGATGGTAAGTTCGGTAGCCCCACCAAGGGTCAAAGTTCTCTTTGAGTTCTAACATCCCAGGACTCTAAAATAGCATTCACCCCCAAAGCTGTTATTATTTAATGGGCCTCACCGGATGGCTCTCAATTTGACAGATATAAGATCTTTCCATCCAAACTCTACATTTAAAGGATTTCAGGTATACTCCGCTTTTATTGCAATGTGTTCCTGGAAATTATGTCATAAAGTGGACCGGCATTAAGCAAACTATAAAAATAATAGTACAAGTGGGGATGGTATGCCATCAAGTACATTATGACCATGTGCAGTGCATCAAAGGTCAAATAGATTGGCTTCCCTGTCCTTATCCCCCAAGTCAAAGATACCTGCACAGTAGCAAGCAGAGCAGCTGGAAATTTCCAAGTCTCTCCCCACAGAAACCTGCCCTGATAAATACTTCAAAGACAATGATCATAGAAACTAGTGTCTGGTCAGTTAAAATTATGCTTCAAATCTTATAAGTGGGTATGATGTTCTCTACACAATGATTATGCTAGGACCAATATATTGTTAGCATATAACTATATAATTCTAAGCCATGCTGTATGTAAATAATTTTATGGCCTCAAAATTTGACTAAAACTAATATGCAAACTATAATAAATATCAAATACTTAATTTAAATTAATTTTGCTTGCAACCTAGTAATTCAGAAAGACGTGGTGAAATGATTTGACTAGCCCAGGGCTCCCAAAGAAGCTGCACAATGGAAGTCAAAACTGAGGGTTGTTTTTTTTTTTCTCTCTCTCTCTCAACAAATTTCAATAAATCTAGCAGAGAAATTCAAAATCATTCTACTGACTTTGGAGATGAACTCAAAGCACTAAACCAGGTGCCCAGTAAAGATTTGTAATGATGCTGATGATAGAGCTTCTCTGAGTAGAAAGCATTTTAAAGGTCAGGAATAACCCACCATTTCTCTCCCTCACTCTTTTCTACTACCAGATTTTATCTACAAGGCCCAGTAACTCGGGCACTCAGAACCAATTGCACCACCAGGAAAGATGAGCCATTCATTCTCACTCTTCCACTTCCTAGTTGACGTTTGTTACCAAGGATCAGCTGCCATAAACAATCACCAGGTCATTAGGGTACTGGAGTATCTAGGCTGGGCTAACCACCATCACAAAGAGACCTAAATGAATAAAGTTTTACCAGAGAAATATATTTCTTCTTCTAGTCTACTTCAAACCATAAACCTATATAGGACTCCAACAATTGTAAACTAAAAGATTAGAATTCACAGTGCAATTCTAGAAAAATGTCTTTATATTATTCAATCTCTTGGATTTAATTAAAGTTTAAAAATAAAAAAAACAAAAAACTAAAAAAAACAAGGAGATGTATTTCTTGCTCACATAACAGGGCCACAGAAATCCAGTAGGTTGGCTCTCCTACAGAGTCACTGAAGGACCCAGGCTCTTCCAATTTTGTGGCTCTGCCAATACATAGGGACTTAGGTTCACCTGCATCCAGCTCTCAGAAGGAGAAAGACAGTGGAGAAGTCTGCATGGAAAGTTTGCATGGAGGAGGCTGGAAAGTGGCACATATTCCTTCAGCTTCATTCATTGGCTAAACTCAACCTCATGACCACACATAACTGCGAAGGAAGCTAGGAAAAATAGTCTAGCTCTATGCCCAGGACAAAGAAACCAACTTCAGTGAACAGCCAGTAGTCTCTGCCACACCCTATCTTTTCAAAAAAAGCTTTAAAATAGGAATAATGAACTCAGAGACCTAAAATGGCCAAATAAAGAACATAAGTGAGTGATAGGGACCTGATGGGAAGAGTCCAAAACTGGAAAGCACTCCATGTCCCCATATTCAAATCCAAGAGATGGTGGCTCTGAAAAAATGGGGACAGAGTATCATCAGATTTAATTTTTCAAGAAATGCCAAAAATCTAGGGCAGTTTTTTAAGTGTGAATTCTTCCAACATTAAAATATTGGCAACTATTCAATGCTTTAAAAAAATAATATGCAGGTGACACAAATGTTTTTGCATGCCCTATTTGACCCAAAAGTACATAAACTGCTTTAAAAATTTAACTGGGCTCTAAAAACAAACTAACTTTTTAACAAAAGATACAGCTTAGTACCTTGATGCATGTTTACATAGGCTGAAGCTAACAAAAGGACAAATAAACTTCAGAATGAAGTCATGAGTATTAGATAGTATTCATTGTGCTTCCATGAACTTCATGGGTAGTAAGCACAACCTAATGCAAAGAGACAAATGGCAGAGACCTTTATAAATCCTAGAAGTAACTAGAAGAAGCATGAGTAGACTCAATCATACTTCTTAGTTTATTAATTATTTGGAAATTAGACTATGATATGTTTAATCATTTAACAAATGCTTATTATATGTATCAGATATTGTTAGCTGCTGCAGAGAAAATAGGAATGATTCAGATTAAACTCTTCCCTTGAGGAATTTATATTTTAATAAGGAAATAGTATAAGTACATAATGAGCTATAACATGAGCAAAAGGGCCATAAATGAGTTCTGACTGTAAATTTCAAACAAGGAAGAGATTGTATCTGGCTAGGGATGATTAGAAATGGCTTCATGAAGAAAGTGGTATGTGAAAGCACGTGAAAGTAAGATTTGGATATGTAGAATGGGGAGGTAGAGAGAAAAATAAAAAGCAGAGAGCATTAGCAAAGACATGGAACTGGGAATAGTAAAGATGGTGTGGGAGGGTGGTGGGTTAGATGGAAAATGAGGTACCTAAAGGCAAATAAACTCTATAATAGTTTAATCATTTATTCCTTAATAATTATTAACACCCTTGAAGCTCATCAATGGAGATATTTCCCTCTCAACAAGACAAATCTTCTATGACAAAACTGATGCCCATGGTTTATAGAAAATATGTAAAATGTTATTGATCTAAATTTTAGTGACATCAAAACCATGTTATTTACAATTGTTACTTGTTTTCAAGTCTTCTTAAATCCAGTATTTGTCTGATTTACTCATGACATATCCTGCACCAGGTCCAAGTACTGTCATGAACTTCCTGTACCAGAAATCTGCAATAAGTCAGGACCTGACCTTTCTGGTTACAAGCTGCTTTTATTACATCAGTCACCTCCCATTCAGATTTCCAATAGGTGACATTTGCATGGTTCCATCTGTCTAATTTGTCTCTTCTCAAGGCCATATTGCTTCAGCGACATTTGGGAACCTTCCAAATTGTGGCTTCTATATATCTTCAGTTGGTAGAAATTACGTCTGTAGTCAATTTCTCATGATAAGTAGTCTCAAAGATATTTCCTTTGTTTATTTTAAAGAAACATTTGTATATTTCTTGCCCTGGATTTGTATTTTATATTTGTTTTTGCAGTTCAGGCAAATCTGTTCTCAAGTCAATTTAACAATACTGGCCAGATACATTATAATATCTTCTACTGGGGTTATAAATATCCTGGACAAGTAGCTAGAAGTAGTAACTTTTTAAACTGATGTTGAAGTGTGATCTGTTTTCCAGGTGCGTAAGATTTCTTATCAGCCATTCTGAAACCACTCCACTCAGAAAGATAACTACCTCTGTTTTAATATTCCTCAATTTTCATCTCTTATCAAATCTTGTATCAGACCCACAGGCTACACTAATTTTGTTCCCCTCTGTTGCTGAGATGTTTCTATTTACAACAGTTATAAGAGTAAGCACCTTTATATTATTAGCTTTATTTGCCTGGTCTATTGGGCAAGACTTTTTTAAATCAGTTTTTATAGTTTTTAAATCAGTTTTTATATTTTTTATATATTAATTATTATACCTTTTGGCACTTTAAATTTGGGGTTTGATATTATCAATGCTGTTGCCATTACTCTTATTTTAAATATTATTATTTATGATAGCAATATATTATCTGACGATTCACTATCTGAGCCTGAATTTCCTGATCACAGTACAGTATTCTACTTACAGCACCATTCTGCTAAACTAAGCCAAAATAAATACTTCTCCTATGTATTTTTCAACTTAGAAGCATAAGCTATCTAACTTAAAAAGTTTCTGGATCAAGTCAGTGAGGCAAATTTATCAAAGCAAGGGCACAAACATTTCAATTAATGGTGCTTAACATCATTAAAATTGCTCATTTTCTGAAATGGATGTTAACAACCATCCTCAAAAAACTATTTAACACTTTCCATTTATATATTTGGCAATTATAGCCGCCAGACTTAGCCCTCAAAGCATCCTGTTTTTTCCTTTGCAAAAGAAAACAGTGGTCTTTTCCCCTGTCAATGACTGGAGTATATATCTTGAAGCTTACTTTAACAAAATTCAATATGGAGTAAGGTTAAAACACAGTTCTAAGTATTCCTTTGTATATGTTTATTTTCCTTTCATAGGCCTAGAAGTCATGATTGCTGGTTGATGATAGTTCATCATTTTACACATTTGGGGCACAGTTCAATAACTGAAGTTTCAGGCAGCTATGCAGTATAAAATATTCATTTTTTAAAAGAGAAAAAATCTTTTCATTGTCTAAGCCCACACCTCATCGTGGCATTCTATAAACCTAGTTTTGTAGAAAACATTTTGGCATTTAGTCTTTATTACACATGTGTAGAATTTATAATGTATCTTTAACCTATGATAATATTTATAGAATTTCATAATTTTATTCCTATTGGTCATAGTTTTGCTAGACTGGGGTTTGGAGCATTTTTATCATAGCTATTTATTTCCTCTTCTAAATGCCTGTGTTTTGTATACATTCCTAGATAAATGCCACTGAATGACCTGAACTGATTAGGCCTCTTGGTAGCAGGTTTCCAGGTACAATGTGTATTTGCCAAGCTGTATTTATAAAATCAAGTCTCAAAATTACCTCATCTCATATTTTTTAAGCTAACATACAATATTGTAGAATTGTTGCAAGTGGAAACCTTCCATGTTTGGTACTTTTGAAAGAACTATAAATATAAGCAATCCAATTTAGCAATGATAAATACTGCCTTCCAAATTCCAATCATATCTGTTCTTAGTTATAGCAATTTCCAATAAAAAAAAAAAACTTGGGTGATGCTCAGACACATATCATTTTTAAGACTTAGAAATAAAGACCTGGACTAAGGCCAGTCACTTGAATTGTGGGAATATCCATTCCAAGAATATCTTTTATTGTTATCAACACTCACTTGTCACCATGATGTATTGGACTGTCCAACCTTCCTTACCACTGGAAAAAAAACTTTTTATTTTCCATTATTTATCTTGTTCTTCTTGCATGCTTTCTGCCTCTCTGTAAGGTATTTTTCAACTCGTTCTTTTAAATAAATCCATAAGAACCTTGGTATCAAAATACCAAAATGACCATTTGGGTTTTGCGACTATCACTTCCTTTGAATGAGACATAACTCTTTTGAAAGTAAAGTTTTCAAAGTTCCTTTATGTTTCATGAAATAAATGGAATAGGACAGGAACTTTTCAAACAAGTTAATGACCACTTTTCATTTAACGACTCAATCTCAATTGCTGTATTTTTTCCATTCTAAGATGACATTGGCTGTGCATGCATCATAAATTTAATAACAGCTCTTTAGAAAAAAACATACCACTATATTAATGCACACAATTGATTTTAACTAACTGAGGACAGCTTATATTTACTCACAGAAATACATATCACTCGCCTTTTGAGAATCTTGGTGTGGTAGATGCAGAGATGAACCGCCCAGAAGGACTTGCTACCCAGGTACGGGGAGGGTGTCAGCAGACAGCCTCCAACTGTCAGCTCCTTTAGGGTCTGCCTCAACTGCAGAGTCACTCAGCCTGACTGAAGCCAGCCTTCTCAGGCCAGCCATATTTCACACAGAGCGAGAGTACAGAGCGTAGGCCGTTTGAGGCAGACCTAGGACACTCTGATAGGCAATACGCTGTTAGTTCACACCCTCAGGAGCTCCCTGGGTGAAATCTGAAACTGGCCTCCATGCACCAAGGGCAAGAAGAGACCCAAGAAAGAGGCAGACCACCCTAGACTGGTAGCTGGCAAGTTTAACAAACAAGGGAACTTAGGTACAAGGCTTGTCTTGAACGGCCACAAGGTGAGTAGACCTCTGTGCCTGTCCACCAGAATCCTCAAAGTTGATACAGAGGCCTTAATTGGGTTCAAGCACATGTACTGTCTATTCTAGATGGTTTCAACAACACATTGCTCTCTCTAGGCTACATCTCTGAAAATGGCTTTCATTTGGGAATGGTGGGCAGAACATACATTCCAAGGACAGGAGGGAGAAGAGAGCCTCAGGTTACCTGGGTCCAGCTTGCATAGGTCAACTAGCAGTCACATCCTCTCCATAAGCTCCTCCAACACTCCACCCCTCGGGACCGGCTCTTATAATCTTATAAGCCCCCTCTTCTATTGATACAACATGTCCTGAGCAGTCAGCAAGGGGTTCCACCAGCATGGAAGTGGTTGCATTGGAGGGAGATGGCATAGTAACCATATAGGCACATGCAAGAGAAAACACAGACTAGGATAATGATTCCCAACATAAGTGACAATTTTTCCCACCAACAGCCCCATGATCTGATTTATTAAGTCCCTTACATTGGCGGTCGGGTCATTCAGAGGGTTCCGTTGTGTCCTCACATGATTTAATAAAGATGATATATTAGCAAACTCATCAGATATGACCCCCCAACATTCTGTTTGGATAATGACACAGGTTCCTCCTTGCAAGAAGTAATAATATCAAAGGCCCACCCTATTTTATAGGACAGCTTTCCTCAATAGAGACATATCAGTGTTCAGTAAAGACAGGCTTTCCTGACTATCACTTGAGGCTTGCTGGGTGCATGTAGCAAGGGCTTCTATGTGTGCTATAATGTCCTCCAGGCCAGTCGAGGGGACAAAGACAGTGGCCACATGGTCGTACCAGTGGAAATCAGAACATGCCCATCTGGTCCTGAGAAAAGGGAGGTTGGCAATTTTTGTTACTGTGGGACAGATTCTCCCCTGTGCCCAGGAAAACCCAAGGTGCAGCAGCCCAACCAGCCAAGTGGAAGATTTGTGCTACATAACCATTGGGTCCCATTCAAGGCTACCCGACAAATACCTGTGTGGTGCAACCATCAGTGCCAAACCAGTCACGATCCTTTAATCTCCAGAATGTAACAGAAGGCCTATTTCCAGTGATATCCATCCCATATTCCTGGTACAGCTGGGCTGGTTCTATTTGGAGCAGTTTTTCTGTTCCCAACATAGGCGTACGTAGGAGCTCAAACGTCCATAATCTGGTGTGAGCCACGTGAACCCATCCCACATCTGAGTGTAGCCACACCCATGGCTCTAATGGGGGTATTTTTAGGACCCTTCAAGTCAGCAGTTTGACGGGTTGCCTGTGTAGTTTGATTGACAGAAAAAGAATACCCATGCTCAGTGTCATTGATACTGTGTGCTACAGGCCAGGTTTCTAGATGAGTATTGATAATATCAGATGAATTGAGAGTACCAGTCCTAATTTGTTCTTCCTTAATGTACTGCTTTATTCCCTACCTGAAGTGGTGATACCTAGTAATAGCAAAGGGAAATATGGTAATATTACAGTAGCGAACCTAATGGATGTGATCTTAATGAAACGTCAAAGTTAACATAACCAATAATGAGACAAACTAACATCCTGTCCCTTCTGATATGAAGCACCAAGAAGGACACAAGATCATTATGTAGTACTCTTGCAAAAGCAAAGCATTACTTTAATCATAAGGAAATATCACACAAACTCAAAGTGAAAGACATTCTTTAAAACAACTGCTCCGTACTCTTCAAAAAAGTCAGCCATGCTAAAAATAGCTAAGGAAGAGTTCCAGATTAAAGAAAATCAAAGACATTGAGTGTGTAAGTTGCTTGTATATTTTGGATATTAACTTTCTACCAGATATATGGTTTGCAAATATTTTCTCCCACTTTGTAGGTTGTCTTTTCATTTTGTTGATTATTTCCTATGCCATGCAGAAGCTTTTTAGTTTTACATAATCCCACTTGTCTATGTTTGCTTTTGTTGCCTGTGATTTTGGTGTCATATCCAAGAAATCATTGCCAAGGTGAATGAATGTTCAGGAGCTTTTCTAGGAGTTTTACAGTTTCAAGTCTTCACTTAAATATTTAATCCATATTTGAGTTCATTTTTGTAGATGGAGTACAATAAGGGTCCAATTCCGTTAATCTGCATGTGGATATCCAGCTTTCAGGAAAAAATAATAGGTGTGCATGAGCACAGAGAGAGAAGCAAATGTAGCAAAATGGAAACAATTATTGAATCTGCATGATGTGTATAAAGGGTATATGGGCGTTTTTTTGTACTATTCTTGTAAATCTTTAAGTTTATAATTATTTCATAATAAAAAGTTATTTAAATCTCAATGAAGTCTTGAATCACCTCAGTATGACCACAGGGTTATAATAGAATGACAGCACATACAGGAACAATGTGGATGGGATGAGAGGTTAGGTCCTTAAAGGAAAGTTCTGGAGAGACAATAACAAGAGTGTCCTATGTTCTAGGTTTTGCAAACTTTCCTATTTAGTTAAACTCATATTTGCATAGTTTTCCTTATATGAATTCTGCATCATAGGAAGTTGTACCATTTCTCTTTAATGTCAGTTAAAATCTTTAGTTAAATAAGTGGTGAGCACCTGAATGATAATCCTTTATACCCATTATCAGGTCACACCAACCTCTCTTAGCTTTCAGTTTCAGGTCAATCTGGCTACAAAGTCATACCATTTCCATCTTACCTGATTCTGCCCAACTGTGGCACCAGAATAATGACTGCAAATGGCATTGGGACCCCTAAACATGTATTTCTAATTACTAATACTTTAAGATATTATTTACTTATTTAACTAAGTATTATAGAGACAATAAAAGAAACAGTTCAAATAACTTATTTTGGAATGAACTACTTATAGTTCACTAGTCAGGAGTCTAAATATAAATTTAAAAGTAAAAATTTTAAATGTAATACAATAACAAAAGATAATACTCTGATATAGCCTGAGTGCGTTGCTGCAGTTGACAAGTAATCTCATTTCACTAGACCAAGTAGACCATGCTGGAAAATTTGTTGTTACACATAAAAGAGATCTACAGCCAAATATGTTTGAAAAATGTTGGGTAAAACCAACACTAAACAGGTTCTGGTAATAAGCTAATCTACACTGTGCATCTTTAAGAAGCAGCTAGCCTCTGCAGCACCCAGTAAGTGTATTTGACAATGGAACCCTTTGTGTGTGTGTGAAGCATCTTGTGGGACTTAGGATGCCACGGTATGATGTCAGGTTTGGTTCTACTCCACGTCACTCTGTCCTTTCATGTTCTGGACTGCTAACCTCCTTTCCTACTCCCACCTCCCATTCTTATCTGTGTCCCTCTCTCATCAATACCAGTCAGTGTCATGTTAGCCACACCCCTGACTCTACTGGAATACAGTAATTGCATAACTCTACTCAGCCGAGTCAGCGTAATGCTCTAGAGTCAGGCAGACCTGAAGCCTGGCTCCACTTGTCCCCAGCTGTGTGACCTTAGGTGGATTACATGACCTGAACCTCAGTTCTCCCATATTTAAGATGAGAAAATTAAAATAATATCTTATGCAGTTGCTGGAAATTTTAATGACATAATACTCGTCAAAGGCTTAGCATTGTGTCTGGCATGTAATAAGTTTGTTCAATAAATGTTCACCCTCACGAAGGGTTGTCAGTCTTTACGTCTGTAATCACGCAAAGGTCAGTACATTACCTGTACTTCAACAGAACCAAATATTTCTATTCTCTTTGCTACTAAATGAATGAATGAAATACCAAGACACTGGCAATGTGGCTCTCTGTGTATAACAGAGCTATCCCCTCCTCTCTCTCTGCCTTTCTTAGAAAGGACCGATGTGCCCTGACCCTGCCCAATGGTAGAGATACAGTGTGTCCTTCCCACCCCCTTTGCTCTACCAATGTCCAGGGCCCTCTTGTGGCTTAAGAGTGCAAATGGGTGTTGCATCCTCACAGGGTAGCTGAACAGTGGCTATGAGAAGACTAAACATTCACACAGGATATCACTCCCACTCACTTGATGACTCTGAATATGGGCAGCCTAAGGTCTCACATTCTGAACAACTAGAAAATTGGTAAACAAGTGGTCAGACATGAGCAGGGTAATAGCATGACTCAGACACAGGACAATCAGTAGGCGAGATCTTGGAAGACATAAGCCATGTAATTCTTAGTCACTCTGGACACCCTCTTCTGGTAAGCTGTCCCAAGGCAGTGGATCTGTGTGGCTTCGCTGGTCCTGCTCAGCTCTGGAGCATGAGAGAGTCCCTCTCATTGGTCCGCCTCTCAGACCATTTACTCAGCAACTTCTGAGCAGAAAAACTAGTATGAGCACAGTCCAAGAATGGGGCCTAGGCATCTGGACTGTCACACCACATTCTACTCTTCTCTGTTTTTGTCTCACCTCTCTTCCTTAACCTGAGATAATTTGGGGGGCCTGCTAGCCAAATGGAGACTTCATGAAAGTTAGGAAAAGGCCCTTTCCTCATGATACTTTCCTGTCATCTATCAGAAAACTATCCAGTAATGTTTTAAACCTCAGCCATGTTAATAGAGCAGCCCTTGCATTTGCACAAAGCAGACAGGCTCATTTGTAAGCAGAGGCCCTGGGTCTTGTCTCCTCTTCTTTAAACTCCTAGACCAACAAAATTAATCCCATTCTTTTAATCTTGGACATTGGATAAGGCCTCTTTCTCCAAAGTTGCTTTCTCTAAATCCCTAACCTTCTCTTCAAAGGGGGTCTACCTTTGGTGGTTTAGAGGTGAAAAGGGGAATGGAGGCAAAACAAACACAAGTTAACTTATATCAAATAATTCTGATAATATGTTCTCTGAACAGTGCCTGTAAAACCTGCTAAAACATGCTGCCATTGTTGAGATGGAAGAGGTTCTATTGACTTCCCTAGCTTTAGGGAGAAACAATAACTTCTCAGTTGAGTGGTAGCTGGAGGATTCTTCCCATTACTCAGAAGCTCCTAGGCTGGATTTAGCTTCCTGAGCATCTATATAGCACCCTGTCTCCCATTATCAAAAGTTACTCTCCTGCCTTCTCTGAGTTTTGCTATTTAGCTATTTATTCAAAAGAAAGAGAAAGAAATTACAGAGACAAGCATTCATATATGAGGCAGATTTACATTTTAGAGTGTTCACATGAAAAATAAAATATCTACTACATGCAAACAGGATCAGTGATTCTCAAAGTGGTCTCCAAACTAGCAGCACCAGTATCACTTGAACACTTGTTACAAGTGCAAATTCTTGGGCTTCACCCCAGACCTATCGTATCAGAAACTTTGGGGATGAGGCCAAGCAATCCATGGTTGAAAAACCACTCCAGGTGATCCTGATGTTTGCTCAAGTTTGAGAACCACTGCTCTAAATACCAGACCAATGAAAGTCATATCAAAGATTAAAAAGAATTCTTCACTCCACCAACAAATGAGATTTAACAACAGTCAGCTATTCCCACATCAGTTAACCATAGGGACTGATTTCGTCTTCTTCAGGCTCTCTCTCTAACCTCCCCAGGTGTGCCCTGGTTGGCTCTTGAGGACTCAAGACTTACTTTCCAGTTTTCACGCAAGGTCAAGAACTTTGTCCTGAAAGCCAGTTCACAGGACCACACATCAATTTCCTACTGCTCCTATCACTGAAGTGGGACCCTGATTCTCAAATTCTTGTTACTTACTTCAGGATTCGTGACTTTAAGAACCCTAGGGGTGGGATAGGGAAGGTGAGAGGGAGGGAGATGCAAGAGGGAAAAGATATGGGAACATATGTATATGTATAACTGGTTCACTTTGTTATAAAGCAGAAACTAACACACCATTGTGAAGCAATTATACTCCAATAAAGATGTTAAAAACAAAAAAAAGAACCCTAGCACTAAACAAGTCTCCATATTGTAACCCACTCTGGGATATAATGCCTCAAACACCTTATGCCAGTTTGCATTAGAGTTGAGCCTACAATCAGACTAAATATTCTGGTTGACCAACTCCTGCCCCCATCTCATTCCTTTCCCTATTTAGTGCTATTTCTGTCCATTTACCCAACAGAAGTTGCCAGGTTGCCACATAAACTAAACCTGGTATATCATTTTGACTTGTCTGCTTTTTCCTATTTCCTAAAATCCAGCCCCCATGACCAAATGATTCCACTAAATGAGTGGTTGCCAATCATCACTGCTATAGACTGCAATGTGTCCCCCCAAAATATATATGGTGAAGCTCTAACCCTGCAATGTGACTGTATTTAAAGATAAGCCTTTAAGGAAGTAATTAAGGTTAAGCAAGGTCATAAGGGTGGGGCCCTAATCTGATTGGATTGGTATCCATATAAGAAGAGGAAGAGACACCAGAGATTCTTTTTCAACTCAAGTGTACAGAAGAAGGTTGAGGGAAGATATAGTGAGAAGGTGGCCATCTAACAAGCCAGGAAAGAGAGGCCTCATTGGAAACCAACCCTGATGGCACCTTGATCTTGGATTTCTACCCTCCAGAATTATGAGAAAATAAATTCCTGTCACATAAGCCACCTGGTCTGTGATATTATGGCAGCCTGATCAGACTAATACAATCATCTGGGGGAGGTTTTAAAAATCACACATCCCTAAAAGAATGATTCGATTTGTTTGAGGTATGGTCCTCACATTTTCACTTTTTAGAATCTTCCAAGATTATTGCATGTGCAGCCAAGGTTGAGAACCACTGGGGCTGTCCCTGCTTTGTAAAATTGAATACTTAGGCCTATTTTTTAAAGTCTGTCCCATTAACATAATTTGAAATGATATCTTTAGATTTAGACATATCTGTATATCTGTTTTCCTATTCAAGGAATCCCCAAATAGATAAGGAAGACATGGTTATAGCTTGCCAGCTTGAATAACAGAATATAAACTGAGCTTGAAATTAAGATAACTTTAGAATAAATCAGTCAAAGATTTTTATTGAATGAATTATTAAAGATATATTTTTCTGTTGGAAACAACTTTCAAAGAAAGAAACAAAATAAGTAAAGAAACCTTTAACAACCCTGTAAACAAGACAGGGTCCTAACCTGAGAGCACAACATTTGAGAAACACTGTCTAAATTTGTACTAAATTAAAAGAAGTTGCCAGTAATCTACATAATTCACCTTCTCAAGAGTATAGTACAGCCTGGTTGAAGGTAAGTGTAAATTTTTCTGAAAAAAAAAAGATCCCACTAATATCTCCAAATTAGAGGGAAATATATTCTACAGGGTTCCGCTGCAGAAAATAAAATCCACTCTAGTTACTTGAAGCGGAACAGGATTTGATGAAGGAAATTAAGTTCTTACAAAATTGTTGGAAGATCAGTAGAAATGGGGTTGAATCTGGACAGCTCCCAAAGCCAAACAGCTTCTGCTATGATCAGGAAAGCTGATTCTGCAGGAACCTGCTGAATCAGGAAGCCACATTCTGAATTAAGAAGCTTTAACAGATGACCCCAGAACCATGCACCCTCTGTCTTTCTCTATCCATACAAACAAAAATGGATGCCCTACATCCTGCCTCTTTACCCGTGTGACTCAATCACTAATCAACGTATCATAAAAATGCTTCTGCTTGATGTATCTAAATCATGTCCAGAACCCTACCTACAGGGAGCCTAGGAAATGTGATCTTTAAGTTTTTCAGCCTTTGATTCTAGAAGAAGATTGGAATATTTGTTTATAAAGCTACTTTCTATATACTTGGCATCCATATACAACCTACTTTCCATACTTGTATTTCCAAACAACAAAACAACCTCCACAACATGGCTATCAGGTACAGTTTTCTAGCTGTAGACAAGTAGTCATAGGAGGCATTCAAGAGGATTACTAGCATTCCAGGCATATTCATCTCTCTATTTCCCCCTTGATAATTAGGATCAATTATGGCAGATAAAACAAGATTAGTCTCCTTTTCCTAAAATGGCCAGTTGATGGTCTCATATTCCAATTAAATTCTTGTATCTGCTGGAGGATGCAATCCTCTCTTAGATACAAGAGCTCTAACCTAGGAGAGCCCCAAATTTCAGCAATAAGAAGCAAAATTTTCTAAGTAGGTCATTCGGTACTACATTGGTGTAATAGTAAGAGATACCATTCCCTAGTCTCTTACTCTGTTTTCAGACCCTATTATTCCAGCGATGAGAGAAATATGTTGGTCAGAGTTTCAGAGTAAGTACCACATCTATAAGGCAGCATTCCAATCTCACAAGGTGTTATTTCTTAGGTGCTGCCATTACTGAGCTTTCAGTGGTTCATTCCACCATTTCTTAAGGACAACTGCTTCTGAATGGATATTACCATTTAATCTCCTAAGTATGAACATGATGCCTTATTTCTTTTGCTTTAAAATTAGTTCTTTAATCAGAAAAAGTATTGTGTTGGATACTGTGAATAGCTATTTAGTTAGTCCTCAGATGTTTGCTGGCAGAAACACAGTAAGCAGAGAAGGCAAATCCAAATCCAGACTGAGTAATCCATTTCCAGTGAGGAAAATCACTGATCTCTCCATGATGGAAGTGGCTTAATATAATCTATCACCTGGGCATTATTCTGTTGCTGGTAGTTTGGACACTTAGTTGCATCTCAAGTATAGTGGAAGAAAATTCATGTCATTGAGCTGATGTAGAACCTCCATCAGTGCTACCACAACCACTTTGTTCTTTAGCCCAATGAGCAAACACTGGAGTGGCTGGAGAAAGATTACCTTTGTCATACACTGAGTGACCATGATGCTCACATGATTTTGAGAACCTGCTCTCGAAAAGTGGGAGTCATAAATAACACATGGCTCAGGATAAATAAGATACAGTACATAAGTCTGGAGATCTACTGTAAGACTAGTACCTACAGCTATCAATACTGTATAATTTGTACCGTATACTTTGTATGCTTTATACACTTATCAGTAGAGGAACTCTATAGCAAGATGAAGAAGAAAAACAAACAAAACACAAAAAAAGAGAGAACCCTTTTTTATATCTCACTGTGTTCTTTGGTTATGTATCTTTTCTTTAAATTTCTACCATTGATTCTTGTGTTCCAGAGATTGTGCATTTTTCCTTTTTTTTTTTAAGTGTGGTTAAAAAAAAAGTGAAAAAAAAGTAGTAGATAAGAACATATTAAGTATGTGTTCTCAATACACTTTTTTTTTTTTTTTTTTTTTGGCTGCATCGGGTCTTTCGTTGCAGCATGCAGGATCTTTCATTGCAGTGTGCAGGCTCTTCGCTGCAGCGCACAGGCTTCTCTCTAGTTGTGGTGTGCACTTGCAGGTTTTCTCCCTCTAGTTGTGGCACGAAGGCTCCAGAGCATGTGGGCTCTGTAGTTTGTGGCATGCAGGGCTCTCTAGTTGAGGCATGTGGGCTCAGTAGTTGTGGCATGCAGGCTTAGTTGCCCCATAGCATGTGGGATCTTAGTTCCCCAACCAGGGATCGAACCCGCATCCCCTGCCTTGCAGGAAGGATTCTTTACCACTGGACCACCAGGGAAGTCCTTTAATACACTTTTTACACTTAAACTTGCTAAGAAATAGACATCATATTAAGTAGTCTTACCACAAAATAGTAGTGATGATGACAATGATGATGATGATGATGATAAAAGGGGTGGGAGGAAACTTTGGAAGGTGATGAATATGTTTTGGGGAAGTGATGGTGGTAATGCCTTCACAGTGTATATTTACCCCCAAACTCATCAGGTTATACACATTAAATATGTACAGCTTTTTACATATCAATCATACCTTAATAAAGTGTGTTTTTTTTTTAAGGAAAAATAAAAGAACACATGACTCAGCCTCTGGGTCTATCTGAAAGGTTCATCAACTTATCTCTTCTTCAAACCTCCTTGTCAAAAATCCTCCAATCTTGTATTTCCCAACCCATCCAATCTTGTATTTCCCAACCCAGTAGTCACTGGCCATTGCCCATGAATCAAAATGTATACTACATTCAACCATCTTTCACTCTGGACAAGGTACACCACTAGAACATAGGGTCTGCCCATTGGGAGGATTTCCTTCCCCCCCTGTCTTTCAATAATACCCTGTGCAAAGCTGTGATGTTTCAGCAGTCAACCCACTTCCAGCTTAGGCCACATATCATGAGGAACCATCCATAAACAGACTTGAATTTTTTTCTTTCTCAGGTTATATGGAACTTCCCATGAGGTCCTGGGGCTGGGTTGAGGGAAGAATGGAGTAGAAAGACTTGCACAAACCTTATGGCATATATTATACTTCCACGTGATGATAGAGTGCTGCTAGACATGCCCTAATTTATGATTTAGCAAATCAGACACCACTCAGTTTTATGAGAAGCATGAATTCAGCACTCAGTCTGTGTGTACATCTGTGTCCTCCAGTTATATATTCAGTCTCTGCTAGAGTCTAATAGCACACCAAGAGCTGTTTCTCAAAAGGAGAATAGCTACCTGCCAAAGACAATGTGGCATGTTTGAATTCTGCTACTTATTGAATATATTGAACATATATGAATATACATGTAGTTATACATATTATATATATATTAATTTATTTTATATAAATTCTATACTCAGGAATTGGAAAAAAACACAATACATACACATGGACCTACCAAAAAAAGTCTGCAGTGGACATTGACCAAAACTCTGTTTATCACTAGAATCTGTAAGTCCCCACTCTGACCAGTAAACCATAGTGGTGACTGGGTCCCCATGGATTAGTGCTATCTCAAAACCAGTATCAATAGTCACTGAAAGGTCCAGTATCTCTCTTTACCCCATAAAATATCCCTTTGTTATCAGCAATGGGAGGAAGATTTACAGTATGTACTTGTGATGTTTTGGTAGTCTTTCTTCAAGAATACTGATCATTGGTTGACTGAAAATTTGTATTTAATGGTGGTCCAGGATGAATAAAGATCCCAGAAATTTCTTGTTGTAATAAAGAAGGAGGAATCCAAAGTTGCAGGGAGAGCAAACAATGATGCCCTTTCACTCAAAAGGCTCTGGGTCTATGTACTCACTTAGGTCTGGGAATTGGTAGGGAGACCGTGATTACCATGGTGTCTCAAGTCAGGCCTCTGTTCCCAGACCTTGAGTTTTTAGTGAGCTGCCCATCTATTTCATTCCTAGGGCCCCAAGATCAGTAAGTCACCACTAAAAATTTCTGCCATCAAACCACTTCTACCTACTGAGATAACCATGCTCAGCCATTCTGGCATAGTTAATGCCACACTGGCCTCTGCTACATAGAATTCCATCATTCCCACTAAAGTAGGGATTCTGATTGAATGGCATGTTCTGTCTTCACTTTCAACCTATAGAGAACGGCCATGGCTATCTCACATCGATGTATTTATCAATGATCTGAGTGATCTTGAGAGACATAGTTAGGGGCAGTCGAGTTGATCACACACGTTAAATCCATTCTAACATTCCTAATTCCCTAATACTTAAATTTCTTCTTTTTCATGATACTAAGGAATTTCTGGCATTTCAATTTTATTAGCTTAAGCCACCATTAAGTCTAGGAGTCAATCAGCCATCAGACCACAGAAACACTCTCAGATGCTCAGACTACACATTGAATCCCAAATCTCTGGTAATTGTGTCCATACCAATAAATTCACCCCATCACAGCATTGGTCTAGTATCTTCAAAATCTATTTCCCACAAATAATCCCCAGCTTTTGGCTGTTATAAATATATTAGCAAAATCATTTAACTCCTTTTGCTTGTAAGCCTTTTCCTCTAGGGCTTGATGCTGCAATTGTTCCCTAGGACATGCAGAGATCTGATCTGGCTATAAGTGTGGAAGCAATAAGGGTAGGGAGGGTGCTACAAGAAGAGAACTGATATTTCTTTGCAAGGGACTTGCCTCACAAAAGGTTGTTACAGGGTCTTCAAGCAAAGCAAGGTCAACATCATTAGGCAACAGAGGAGCAATAGAGGACTTGGTGAGGTTTGGGGTACAGAGTATACAGATTTATCCAAGTCTTTCTAAATGATATCATTTCAGTGATGGGGTCCAACTTCTGAGTCAATGTTTTCAATTTTGTGAAAAATAAATGGAAAAACTGTCAATTCAACCTACCTTATAATTCAACAAACAATCCGCAGCATCAGACTTTCCATCTGATTTCCATCTAAATTAGTCTTGAGGCTACAAAAGATGAGAGATTCTTTAAGGACAGTTGTAAAAATTCTTTGATTCTCAGATGGTTGCTAGGGCTGAGAATGTAAAATATTGAGCCTACCTTTTTCTCATAGCTCACCGGCACAATTTATAAAAAAACAAAACAACCCACTCCCAAGTCCTTTTCTTCCTCACGTCCTCCATAGTGGTCTATCACAGTGGATGACCAGAGGTAATTGCTTAAGTACTTAAGTAATTGCTCATTCTGTGCTGCAAGTGCCTTTAAACAAAATCAAGTCCATTTCTTTCCTGTTTTATTGTCTATAACCACTTCTGGTACTAATTACTCAGGTTATCACTCAGGTCTCAGCCGCATACAACAGAATCCACTTTAACCAGTTTAAGCAGAAAGTCTTTATTATAGGGAACTATGTGCTTCCATAAATTTTATAGAGGTAGAGGAGCAGGATTCATGCTAATATCCCAGGACTGACTCTTAGCCCTTAAAACCACTCTGCCTCTGCTGTGATTGAGAAAGTGACCACCACCACTACAGAAAGGTAACAAATCAAGAGTCCATTTGTACTACTGATGACTGCAAAACCATACTATCTCTGCCATGACTGAGGACACTGCCACCACAGGACACATGGACACCCTGGGAACACAGTGGCACCACCCCGTGACAGGAAGCAGCTGATAGGAAAACCATCTGCCACATTAGGGGGTCACCCTCTCATATGCTGGCTCCAGAACCGTGTCACCTCTCCCCACAACCTCTGCCCTCACACTCTCCCTCTCCTGCCTGTGTTCACTTTTTAATCAAAGTCTCATGCAATAGCATCTCACTGATGAAACACAAGTCCTATCTAAAACTGACTTCTGGAGATCTGGGAATGCAGTGTTCGCATACTAAGAAGGATTTAGGGTGGATGTTGAGTTAGCCATTAACACTTGTAGCTTCTCCTTTCACTGTATATCAGAAAAAGTTCAAAATCGTAACGATAGGCCTAGAAAAGACACCACAGTTTGCCTTATTTTTTCTCTGCCCTGAATGGTGGGAAGACAGGTAAAATTTACAAAGAGCCATAGTTAGAACCAATGATCCACATCCACAAATTATACTATAAGGCAAACTATATTGACAGGCCTACAAAAATTCATGGGGCTTTTTCAACAGCTTAATTGAGGTATAATCGATGTGCAACATACTATATATATATAAAGTATACAACACGATGAGTTTTGATATATGTACACACCCATGAAAACATTGACACATCAAGATAATGAACATACCCATCAGCCTGGAAAGTTTTCCCAGGTCCCTTTATAACCCATGCATATAGGGGTTCTTTTAATTTGACATTACATCATTAGCCAACTCATTCTTTTTTTTATTTTTAAGAAAACTACACACCTTTACTTTTTTTTTTTTTGGCTGTGTTGGGTCTTCGTTGCTGCGTGCAGGCTCTCTCTATTTGCGGTAAGCAGGGGCTACTCTTTGTTGCAGTGTGCAGGCTTCTCTTTGTGGTGGCTTCTTTTGTTGTGGAGCACGGGCTCTAGGCACGCGGGCTTCAGTAGTTGTGGCACGTGGGCTCACTAGTTGTGGCTCACGGGCTCTAGAGCGCAGGCTCAGTAGTTGTGGTGCACGGGCTTAGTTGCTACGCTGCATGTGGGATCTTCCCAGACCAGGGCTCAAACCCGTGTCCCCTGCAGTGGCAGGTGGATTCTTAACCACTGAGCCATGAGGTTAAGTCCCCAACTCATTCTTAAATAGAGGAACAAACCAAACCCCCTCCCAACAAAGAAGGATATTTTCTCAAATCCAAAAAGCTAAACTTTCAGTACAACAATTCAAGTTCATTCTTAGATAATCCAGAAAAAAAAATCAACATGTTGGGGCATAGCCCTAGTTCTCTCCTTACCCACCACAGAAATTAATATAACGAGACAGATAACATAAACCATTGGTTCTTAAATGTGTATAACAGAATACTGATGTGTAGTTAGTGTCACAAATGTCTCTCCAAATTTGGATCAGTGTGAAGAAATTTTATTTGCTACAATGGAGAACACATACTACGGATAGCAATGCCTATCAGCAACTGAGATGAGCATGTCATAAAACACAGGTACAATTTGCAGCCAATGAGACATAAAAGGTACAGTAAATGAGAGATGAGAGAAACCAAAAAGGATTTTGTGTTTACTAAAACAAACCGAAAAATGTCTGATGTTAAGTATATGAGAAAGAATGCCAGGGTAGTAAACAGTTCTATTCAAACAGCAACATAACATTAGACGCTACCAAGGGAACAGTGTAATGCATTTCAAATATATCGCCCCCAAATTCTAGTATTTAGAAATGTGACATGAACATAAATAGGATAGAAGCCACTGGGAGGGGAAAAAAACACACCTAAACCAGTGGCTCTCAGACTCTGTATGCCTCAGAATCACCTGGGGGGCTTCATAAAATACAGACTGCTGAGTCCCACCCCAGGGATTCTGATTCAAGAGGTCTCAGGTGGGGGTCGAAGAATTAACATATCTAATAAGTGCCCAGATGATGCCGATGCAGATGGTTTGTGGACCACACTATAAGAGCCGCGACTGATCTAGACTTCTAGTTTAATTCCCAGGGGAAGTAGTCAATGGGAGCCATAGAAGCAGAACATGTTGAAAAATTTTTCATTTTCCAACTGTTTCATTGCTTACTTCAGGTGTCCTAATTGACAATATTGGATTTCTATTGCTTTTACTTCGTATCCATTATTTTCCCTTTTAATTTTTTTCTCATTGTCCCTTTCCTCTTTATTTCGACATGGCTTTCTCAAGCCTGTCTTCTACATTATGGATTTTGTTTTCTCTACGTTTCGCTTGCTTTTCACTGCTTCAGATGCTCTGATTTCTCCGATGATATTTCTTTTCCTTAATTTCCGAACTTCCTTTGCCATTTCTCTTTTCTTCTTATTTATTCATTTCTTAGGTCATATCATCTCATCTTTCATCTCTTGCTTTATAGAGTTCTTGATTTCTCTAATTTCCTTTAGAGGTCAAATTAGTTATTAAACACTTCTTTCTTTACTTGAATTATCTCTTCTCAATTGTGCTATTTTTGTGTCATTTTTATGCCACGCTTTTATTTTTCCTTCTTCTGGGGGACAGGATTTTTGCATAAATTCAATGTGTATTTTCTCTTTTCTCTGCCATTTATTCCTTAGTTGGGGGGCATTCCCTCTGGTTATGCTACATGTTCACCTGAAGTAAACAATGAAATAATTGGAAAATGAAAACTTTTTCCATATGTTATATTGAAGCTAGGTTTCTGATTTGAGAAATCTTGAATATGATAAAAAAAAATACATAGCCTCTTGAAGAAATGGAAGTTCGAGTTAATATATGGAGAACAGTATGGAGGCTCCTTAAAAAACTAAAAACAGAGTTACCATATGATCCAGCAATCCCACTCCTGGGCATATATCAGGAAAAGATGAAAACTCTAATTCAAAAAGATACATGCACCGCAGTGTTCATGGCAGCACTGTTTACAATAACCAAGACATGGAAGCAATCTAAGTGTCCATCGACAGATGAATGGATAAAGAAGATGCGGTATATTACTGAGATTATTCCTCAGCCATAAAAAGGAATGAAATAGTGCCATTTGCAGCAACATGGATGGACCTAGTGATTAACATACTAAGTAAGTCAGAAAGAGAAAAACAAACACCATATGATATCACATATGTGGAATCTAAAAAAATGAAGTTATTTACAAAACAGAAAGAGACTCACAGACTCACAGACATAGAAAACAAACTTACGGTTACCAAAAGGGAACGTGGGGGGGAGAGATAAATTAGGAGTTTGGGATTAACATATGCACACTACTATATATAAAATAGATAAACAACAATGACCTTCTCTATGGCACAGGGAGCTATATTCAAGATCTTGTAATAACCTATAATGGAAAAGAATCTGAGAAAGAATATATATATATATATATATATATATATATATATATATATATATATATATATATATGAATGAAACAATCACTTTGCTGTACACCTGAAAGTAACACAACACTGTAAATCAACTATACTTCAATAATTTTTTAAAAAAAGAAGAATCATGTCCCCTCAATTCACATGACTGAAGTGCTGCTTGAGGGTTTTTGCCTTCACCTCATCTCTGCCCTGATGAAACAATTCCAATGGCGGGGTCATTCTCATCCTTCTGTTTTCAGGTTTCATGTCAAATTCTCAGAACCCTTTCCTGACCGTCTTCTATAAAGCAGACTTTGAATTATTACCACTTCAACCTAATTATTTGTTCCTTGGCTTTTTTAATTTTCAAAACATTATTCTGTCTTTAATTATTTGTAACTTCCCAATAAAATTTAAACTCCACAAGGAGAGAAATCATGTTTGTCTTGTTTACTGCTGTGTTCCTAGCATCTACCACAGTGATTGGTACATAGTAGTTAATCAAAAAATATGTTAAATGAATTAATAAAGAATTATAAAATTAATACAATTAAAAGCACATTTTAGACTGTAAGGTCAAATGGTATAAACTAGAGTCTAGAATTAGACCCAAGCATACATGCATTATTATTTTAAGTTGGCAGAGCAGTATTCAGTACCTGAGGCATTGACTGGACATTTGGAAAAATAATAAGGCACAATCCCCTATGTGAATGGCTTTTGAGGAAGTCAGGGGATGGTGAATAAGTTAGCACAGAATAAAAAGAAGAAAACAGATTCAGAAAATCAGATACGCATGAAGTCAAAAGTTTAGTGTGACAGGATCTCAGAAAACACTATAAGATATAAGCCATCAGGAATTTGCAGATGTCTTAGGAAAGGCTTCACCCATGACTTGGAATAGAGGATTATACAAATCTTACCTAATTCTGAAAGAGAAACTGATATCTGGGTTACATACACATAACACTGAAGCAAGAACTTTAAAAAAATGGATAGTTTTGACTCTGTAAAAATTGAAACCTCTTATATTACAAAAGTAATAGTCACCACAAATAAGACTGAACAATAAATAACAACCCAAATGAAAAGTTGCAACATATTTGGGAAATGATTATTGTTTGTAATATACAAATAACTCTCATAAATCAATAAGAAAATGAAAATTACTGAAGGACACAAAGAGACAATCACACACACACATACAACAACAACAACAAGTAATGATCCTACTCTCCCATCCCCCCCAAATAAAACCCTAAATATATAGGGTATATGGTGTTAACTATAGTCAAATACATAAAGTACATTGAAATATCATTTTTTTACCCATTAGATTAGCAATGATTAAAAAGATTGACAATATCCAAAGCTGACAAGAATGTAGAGAAATAGACCATCTCAAATACTGTTAGAGGATTTAGTTTAGAAGTATATATTAAAAAATTAACACTTTGACTTAGCAGTTCCTCTTCAAAGTATTTCTCCCAAGAAAATAATGTGTCAATTGCAATTTCAAACTCAGCAAAACAAAAAGAAAACTCATACTCCCAACAAAACTTATCAATCTCCCAATTTTTCCCATCTTACTACATGGTACCTCCAGATACCTAATCGCTCCAGAAAGAAACTTGATTATCCTTGATCTCTCCTTTCTCTCACTTCCTACAGCCAGCTCAACAAGTCTTTTCAACTCTACCTCCAAAATCTATCCCAGATCCATCCTCTTCTCTCCTCTCCACTGTCCACACTGTAGTCCAGACCACTATCATATTTTCCCTGCATCCCTGCAAATAGCTTCCTGACTAATCTTACTTCTACTCTCATGATCTGACCCCAACACTGAAGCCAAAATTAAGCCCTTTAATCAAAACATTGTATTTTTTAAAGTAAATGCTCAAAGTCCTAAAATTTCTCTCATCTTTAAATCTGACTACCAAATTACAACAAACCTTCTTCTACTCCACATCCTATTCTAGCTTTTTCTCTGCTCTCTTTTATAGCAAAAAAAAAAAAAACGTATTGTCTATAACCTCCATCTCTATTTTCTCACTTCTATTCTTTCTCAAACCCTCTCCCTTCAGGCTTTCATCCACACCTCCTACCAAAAACCTCGTGGACATCATGAACTTCACAGTATTAAACCCAACAGTCAATTCTCAGTCCTCTTGCTACTTGACTCCCCAGCAGCATTTGACACTGTTGATCTTGCCTCCTTCCTCAAATACTTTATTCATTTAGCTTTTGAGATACCACAACTTCCTGAGCTTCCTCCTACCTCTGGCCGTTCCTACTAGCACTTCTCTCCATGGGATCTCTAAACGTCAGCGTTCCCCAAACTCCTTCCTCAGACATTTTCTCTTCCCTCTGTTTACTCACTCCCTACATGCATTCATCTACTGCTACAGCTTTAAATATCCTCCAAATGTTAATATCTCCAAATTTATGTCTCCAGACCTGACCCTTGCCCTGAATCCAGGCTTGTATATTCAATTGCCAACTCAGCGTCTCCACGTAGACATCTAATAGGCATCTACAGCTTAACGTATACAAAATGTACTCTTATCTTCCTCCTCAAAACTTCTTCTTTCCTGGTCTTGTACATTTTCAAAACTGGCACCACCACTCACCATATACATAAGGCAAAGCCACTGGATTCTAGCTTGACTGCTTTCTCTAAGACTCCATATCCAGGGGCTTCCCTGGTGGCGCAGTGGTTGAGAGTCTGCCTGCCGGTGCAGGGGACACGGGTTCGAGCCCTGGTCTGGGAGGATCCCACGTGCTGCGGAGCGACTGGGCCCGTGAGCCACAACTACTGAGCCTGCGCGTCTGGAGCCTGTGCTCCGCAACAAGGGAGGCCGCGATGGTGAGAGGCCCGCGCACCGCGATGAAGAGTGGCCCCCGCTCACCGCAACTAGAGAAAGCCCTTGCACGGAAACGAAGACCCAACACAGCCAAAAATAAATAAATAAATAAATTTATAAAAAAAAAAAAAAAAAAAGACTCCATATCCAATCCATCAGTAAATCCTATTAGCTCTTCCTTTTCAGTACATTCTGAAGCAGACAATGTTTCCCCACTTCTGTTACTATCACCCACCTCAAAGCCACCATCATCTTTGCCTGGACTAATTTCAGAGTCTCCTAACTCTCCTCCTTACTTCCATTACTTCCCTTTTCATACAGCAGCTAAGGTAACCTTCCTAAAAAAATGTGATATCATGTCGCTCTCCTGCTCGAAACCTTCCAATCTCTTCCCATTCCGTTTAGAAGAAAACCATTGTCCTTGCTGATCCTACCATTTCCTCTGCCCAGAACAATTATCCCTCACCTATTGGCTTGGCTTACTTTTCACTTCTTGTAGATCTATGTCAAGTGTCATCTCCTCTAAAAGAGCTTCCAGACCACCCTACCTAAAATAACATGTACACACACACACACACACACACACCCCACTACCCTGCTTTAGTTTTCACATACATTTCTACCTGACATTAGGAAGCTAGAATGTCAGCTTGAAAAGGGCAGGGACTTCCTCTGTTTTGGTCATTACTGAATGAGTGGCATCCCCTATATTCTATGGCCTGGAACATGGTTGGTATGAGACAATTGCTCCATAAATACTTGATGAAAAATGGATTGAATAAATGAGTGGTTCCCTTGCTCCTTCACCTAAAATCAGCACCTCTACCACACAATTTCCCCAAACAGCATTGAGAACTTTAAAAAAAAAATCCTACTTACAATAAAATCTAACTCCTAATCGTAGCCCACGAGGCCCTAAAGGATCAATCTCTGTGGACTTCTCCATTCTTTTTTCTTCCTCTTCTCCTTCTGTGTGTGTGTGTGTGTGTGTGTGTGTGTGTGTGTGTGTGTTTTAATAAATTTATTTATTTATTTTTGGCTGTGTTGGGTCTTCGTTGCTGCACGCAGGCTTTTTCTAGTTGCGGTGAGCGGGGGCTACTCTTCGTTGCAGTGCGCGGGCTTCTCATTGCGGTGACTTCTCTTGTTGCGGAGCACAGGCTCTAGGAGCACGGGCCTCAGTAGTTGTGGCACGCGGGCTCAGTAGTTGTGGCTCGTGGGTTCTAGAGCGCAGGCTCAGTAGTTGTGGCGCACAGGCTTAATTGCTCTGCAGCATGTGGGATCTTCCCAGCTCAGGGCTTGAACCTGTGTCCCCTGCATTGGCAGGCAGATTCTTAACCACTGCACCACCAGGGAAGCCCTCTTCCTCTTCTTCTGACACTCGCTCTTTGCAGCTCGGTGCACTGGAGCTGTACCAATCATGCTTCTGTTTTTCAAACACTCAAGTTCATCCCAAATTAGGGCTGAGACAATGGCCTGAGAAATTCTCTCTTCTTGGCTCCTTTTGTTCAGGTTTTTGATAAAATCCCATTTCTTTAGATAAGTCTTTCTTGACTACACTAGCTAAAGTTACGTCTCTCTCTCATTCAGGTACTACCATATTTACCTATTTTGTTTTCTTCAAGCACATATCACTATGTGTAATTATCTCGGTTACTTATTTGTTTGACCTCCTCCTGAGAATGTTAGTTCCATAAAAGCAGACGTCTTAAATATTTTATTCTCTGGTATATCACCAGGACTTAGAATACTATCTGGCACCTAGAAAACACCCAGTAAAAATTTATTGAATGAATTGTACAATGATACATATACATTTGTGTCTTTGGACCAGTGTTGTTTATAAAACTCAAAACTGAAAATAAGCTAAAATCCATCAATGGAGAAGTAAAGTATTTGTGGAGTATCCATACACTGGAATACTTTGCAACCATTAATAATGATAATACAAATCTATATTTATTGATATGGATAATGACCATAATACATCAATGAATGAAAAAAGATCACATATTTTGTTTGATCTAATTTCAGTTAATATGCTTGTGTTTGTGACTGTATAGTTATATGTCTTGTAAGATATCTGCCAAAATATTAGCAATTGTTGTTACATACTATTTACCTTCCATATATATGTAGTATAGTCTGAATTTGTTTGTTCATTTACAGTGAACATTTATTATTTATAATCAGCTTTTATTTTGAAGAGGGGGAAACACAGGTGTTCTTCTCCATGAATAGACAGCACAACACTAATCTTCTTGCTTTAAAACAACATACAGATGCCAGGCTGAGTGACTGATTTTTTGGAAATAGAGAAACAGCAGTGGAAATTTCTTAAACATGTACCATTTTCTATTCGAAACTATATTAGCTTCAAAATTAAACAATTACTGGATGGCTCAAGTACAGTGTCCTCTTCCTAATCTATACTGACTGAAGAGCTGAATAGAATATTTCGCAATAACAAAGTCTTTTTTTTTCCTCTCAATCTTGCCCAATGAAAGAATGAACTATGAGGACTTATCACCAATTTTGAGTTTTTTTACTTAGTACACATCCCACATCTTACCTCAAACAGTGTACCTAGTACACTCCAAATCCCGTGCTGGAAAAAATTATGTTTAGTCCCCAGACTCTTTTCAGCCAGGTCTGTAGTCTAATCTGAACTCAGAGAGGCTTTCTTGTACTTACTTATTTATTTCCTGCGATTGTCAAGCCAGAAAAATTCATGTCAGCAGTCACCAAAAAGAAGGCACAAAGTAATCAAAGACTGCTTTTATTCATTCAATAATAACCATGTAATTATGGAAGCATTTAAGATAATCTCAGCCTCTTGTAAAAAGGCATTTGTGCATATACACTGTCATAAATGTAGTTGTCTGTGCATCGAAGCAGAATCACAGCCATTCCTATAAATCACACTGACACACTTTGTTCTAGTCCAGCTTGCAAGAGAGCTGCTTTCATGACATCCCCAGATCACAAAACAAGTAGCAGGATACAGTCAAATTACTTTTCTGACAAACGAAACAGAAAAAAAGAAAACTTGCAAGGATGAATTCATATGAGATTGAAACGTGCTTGGAAGACCAAGAACTGAGAGATCACTGCGATTCCTTTGGGCACCATGATATGCCAAAATTGCTTTATGCCACTTAGCCATAATTGTAGCTAACCGCACTGCTGGGGCTCTTTTCTTGGCAGGATCCGAGCCTATGAATATGCGTGTGTATTTGTGTGTGTGTGTAAATTAAGTTCCTTGTGAAGATGTGATTGCTCCACCTGTTATCGTCTGTCTCGATCTTAAATTTTCATCAAGTGTTGCCAATTAGTTCACAAACAGAACTGAAGAGTGAAAATTGAGGTGCAAAATGTCTGACTTAAGGATGAAATTTGTTATGACCCATGATTTTTGTGGCTGCTTTAAATATTCTGTTACCAAATTGATTAAATAATTAAAGTTGCTACAAACATGTCAGATGGAATTTCACATCAAATTTCAACTGGGGCTTGGAAATGTCATGTATTTTCTAATGCTATGGGATTCTTTACATTTCTGGAAAGCCACCTGAGGTTTTCACCATCATACAGGAGACAGCTGTGGCAGGATGAAAGATCTATCTCCCAGGAATTAGAAATACTGGATTTTGTAATTTATAAACACCGTGACCCTGAGCAAGTAATTCACCTCTCTGAGATCTTTCTGTCATATCTAAGAAATGGAAATAAGATTTGTTCTTCCCATCTCATAGGATTCTTTAAAGATTAAATAAAGTAAGCCCATGTCATTTGAAATGCAGTTTGAAAATTCTAAAGTACAAAACAAATTCAATAACATTATTATTTAAGAGAAGTCCCGGTATCAGGAACTAGTTTGAAGCGATCATAAAAGAGCTATTCAGCACAACTGATATCACTCAAAATCTATTGAGCATCTACTCTTTGGAAAGCACTTCAGGTGCTCAAAGATGACGACAACACTGTCTTCCTAGGGAAGACTACTTAACACAACTAAAGCTATAAAAACACACAGCAACAGATAAATGCCAAGTGACAGATAGCAATGGGTAGTGTCGGGAGATGGAAAGTGAAAGATTTCATCACTACCAGGATGAGAGAAGCGTTGAGCCTTGATGGACAGCAGTTTTATTCTATTTTTTCTTTTTCATGGCTTTCAGGGTTTAGATACTGAGATTTTAAACTCATAAATAATCATATTCCTTTCCTACTCCAAGTTCAAAGCCAATTGATAACTAGATGCTGTTATCAGAGAGAAGCATATATTTTTGCATCAGCTTTACTGCAGATAAGATTAAATTATAAAATGCAGTTTGGCCTCTGGCCACCCGACATCCCCTTAAGTAAACTTCTCAGCTCCAGCAGATTTGGGCAACTGCAGGCCTCCCTAACGGTAGCAAGGCAGAATGGAACTTGCACATCCCAAGAACAGAGCTTTCCACAAACGAGAGGAGCCCTAAAGGAGCCAAAGTGGGCCTGCTTAGTTCTTTCCCCCAAATTCCTCAATCAGGTAAGTCACACCTTCCTCCACAGGGAGGTGTGAGTGAGGCCACAACCAAAAGACGCCAGGAGGGTTACTCTATAGAAATAAATCCTCTCATGGAAACAGGAGTCCTGACCAGTAGAGGTTCCTTGCTAGCACAAGGATGAGGTAAAATTATAGCTTTCCTTTTTTTCCAAATGAGTAGCCATGTAAATAACCCAATCTTTTCCATTTAATTTGAAAGCCACCAAATTTTCAGACACCAAATTTTCTATGTATTTATATCTATTGCTTACCTCTTTCTTCTGTACAATTGACTTAGCTCTACCTCATTTTAAATATATTCATATCTGGAAAAGTTAGCTTCCCCACGTTATTATGCTACGCCTTTAAAGATAATTAGGAGTAACAGATGGAAATAGATTAGGGAGGCAATCCAGGTGGGGAGGCGGCAAAGCAGGAATAAGAGGTGAGCCTGGACATTACATCCTCAGAGAAAATGAAAGGACCACACTAGCTTGAGAAGAGAGTTTCTGCAAGGGAGTTGTGAACAATCAGCTTAGAGCAGTATCCGCAGTGTAATGTGACCGAGTAAGTGATGATACCCTATAGACACTGAAGGTTTTTGAATAGGGTGCCAACAAGACAAAAGGCGCTTTGTGAAGATCATTGCTATATTATTATTTCCTCAATAATTTAGAAATCAAAAGAGAATGCAGCTTGTTAAAACAGTCCAAGAGTAAGCAATATGGACAAGGGTTACTGCTGAATATATATGTTTTCTTGAATGTTTAAACAAGACAAGAAATTTGGTTTCTCAATTTAGTCTAGCCACTTATATAAGTAAGGCACAAGTACACCTCACTCCTAAATACACTTAGTAGCACACAGTCCTATTGTAAATTGTTTCCTTATTATTGTGGCCCACTTCTAGTAGTGATAAATACCTGACGATAAGAGAGAAGAATTTAAAAATATGATTAGCACCAGGAATGTCCTAAAGGAAGTTTTAAAGTAGGAAAGTTTACTTTTAGGAGTCCCCAGTTCATCTCCCCAAACCTATGAAAAAACAATTCTTACTTTTGATGGAAATAATATGTTTTAAGTTTTTTTGTTTAAGATACTTGGGTACTACTTGACTGGGGGAACAGCTGAGAAAAAAAGATATCAAAGAGAAATTCTAGAACTGGAAGGAATTAGTTATCAGAACTACAGAAGTCTAATCACTTACTGACTTCAAAACTCACCTTTGCTACCCAAATGAGCTGAAGACTGAAAGAGGCTTTCCTAAAGGAAACAGAATGAAATGCATCATACAGAAGGGACTGGGATCTTTGAAACAGGAGGAGCCCAGGGGTCTTCTTTCAGCTGTAATATAAAATTAATATTGTAAAAACAGAATTTCAGAAAAAATGGTATTCACCATCAAGTCCACGTGGACCGTCAGTAGGAATCAAGCCAGCTGCTAGCTTAGAACCATCTATGAAACTTCAAGGAACCAATCCTAAAAAATAATTCCAGATTTATGCAAAGATCAAACTACACTGATGACCACCACAGTATTTTTATAAATGTTGTAACTGAAATGCCCAAAATAAAAAGAGAGCTTGAATAGATTATGGTTCTTCCTCAAGACAGAATCCACGCCATTTTTTTAAATGATATAAAACAGAAACACTTCTGAATGGTCATATGAGAATCTCTCTGGAACTTCTCCTTAGCAAAACAACTGTAGCTGGAGAAAACTGTATTAAAAAACAACAACAATTTAAAGTCTGTGGAAATTGCCCTAAGGGCATATAGCAAGTGGAGAAACATTTATTCGAGAAAATCCAATAAATCTTAGTAAGAACAGCTCAGTGTGATGGAAGCTCTACTCCAAGCAGATGCAACCAAGAAAACAGGGCTCCCTTTTCCCCAGCTTCCAGGCTCATTTCTCCCTAGAAAGGGGAGTCTGTCGGCATTTATCACACCCATCCCCTGTCCCCTGATCTGCACTGCAGAAACTCTATTCCAAGAAAGAGAGGCACAGTGGTCTGAGGCGCTCTTCCTCCACCAGCACCCACCAGTATATGCAGAAGCTCCACCGCAGGCATGGCAGGTGGAAAATGCTGGGACCTGGTCACCCTCACTTCAGCTCTCTCATAAGGGGGACACTCCACAATGTCCAGGGGGGGCAAGCCGAGAACACCAGGCACTGCCACACATCCCCTGTGCCCACTTGTAGAACTGGACTGTCCCCTGAGAGAAGTGGGCCTCAGTCCCTGACCCCAACTCCAGAACAGCAGTGTGGACATTCTCCCAGTGAGAGGCAGGCCTTAGAACAGAGAGCTCTGTCGCTCTCTGTAAGGGGACTGACTTTATCTGCAACATAGAGGTGAATTCAAGCCTGGGGGCATTATCGAAAACAATGGAAATCTTGGTGGTGAGCAATTAAGAGGCTGGTAGCTCCCTGACAGCCATAGGTAAAACTCTAGACTGGCCAAAAGTTTAACAGAGAACCAGGAAGAGAAAAGGCTAAGGGGAACCCTCCTGGGGCCAGAGAAGGCCTGGAAGACTACCTAGGCAAAAAGGTCTGACTTTAATTGGATTAGACCTTGGAGTAAGGTGTGCCTAGGGCATTATCAAAAACAGTAGAGCAATCGGCTAGCAATTAATTGAAGCTAATAGCTGGATGTGATACCAAGAGAGACAGACCATCCAGAACCATAGCAGGGAGATCAGAGAGAGAGAGGGAGCAACAAAGAGAGCCTGACAAAAACCACTGTCATCCTACTGAGTCCTGCCGCGGCCCTCTAGAAATGAAGGGCCTGCTCCCACCCCACTGTTTCTCACCTGGCTGCTCCAGACACTCAGCTTTGAAGTATGACAAGATGCCAGAGGTCAAGACCTTATAGGAAACTTGATCTGCATGGGACCGGGTCAAGGAAACTAGCTACAGGCTGGTTCCTTAAAAAGTGTTAATGTGTCCAATCTCTAGTTTCCAAAGTGGGTGATCAGTTTAAGTATCAGTTAATTCATCAACAGTAACAAAGATTTTTCAGTCTAGTAAATTGAACGTAGTGGCAAGCAGTAAACCAGTGAAAACACATGAAAGGTATGTGGGATGCTGTGTTGGGTTTCTCAATACTATGTTGGTATCAGGACGCAATCCAGTAATTCAGGATAGGCTCCTAGCTCACTCCTAAGCCTCTCCCCTTGCACACATACACACCATCACCACCACTGCCATCATGACAGAGGACAGACTAGAAAAGAGCCAAGCAGGATGATACAGCTCCTGCCAAAGGAGTTAGAACAACACTCTAGTCGCCATGAAAACTGCCAAGAATGCTGAAGGGAAAACTGAGACAGAAGCTTAGTCATTCAATTTAACATGGGAATGCTGGTGAAGAATTTTCGCCACGACAAAGACACCCTCATGACTACTACTTCCTGCTAGTCCAGAGTTACCCCTCAACACCCTGTGCCCCAAACCTAATAGACACCCTAGATCTCAGCGTAAGCCACTACTTGTAACTCTCTGAACACATGGTGTTCTCTCCTTTTTGTTTTCCTACGTGTGCTAATCCCTGCTTAGAAACCCATTCCTTCCTATTCCCACTCCCCTCACCTGGCCAATTCCTAAATATCACTTAACTCTATTAAAACATCATCTTCCCTAATAACCCCAATCTGGTTTGGGGGCTCATCTCACATACTCCCATGTCACCCAGAGCCAGCTTCTATCGTAGCCCCTATATTGTAGCAGAGTTATCTGTTGTTGATGTTTTTGACTGTAAACTCATTAAACAGCAGTACCATTAACATCAGTCCTCTTATCCACAATAAGCACAGGGCCAGGCAGAGAGAGACTCAACAAATGTGTGGTAAGTGAGTGAGTGATTGCAGTTTCTGGGGCACAAAACTGCTAAATAGAGGCCAAGGCAGGGACTTCCCTGGTGGCGCAGTGGTTGGGACTCCACGCTCCCAATGCAGGCAGCCCGGGTTCAATCCCTGGTCAGGGAACTAGATCCCACAGGCATGCCTCAACTAAGAGTTCATATGCCACAACTAAGGAGCCCACCTGCTGCAACTAAGACCCGGCACAACCAAATAAATAAATAAAATAAATATTTAAAAAAAGAAGCCAAGGCACCCCAAAAGTTGAGATCATGACCACAAAAATAATTCCAGAACCCACTGCTGGTCATTCTAAGACTTCAAACAAATTGTCTGTCTTTGTCAGGACTAGTTAACAAATGGACAGAGCTAAGCCTACAGGTCACAAGAGACTTTCTTTGTAGCTCTCGGAGGCTATAGTATAGAGGGGACTCACAACATGAGTCTCTGGTAAACCAAGATAAAATAATGTGATAATGTGTGACACATTTGCATTTAAACAAAGACATCTTGGATTTATTCCGTAACTCATAGAAATGGTTTAAGAGTGGCATTTCACAAAGCAGAAATAGAGACATAGACGTAGAGAACAAATATATGGATACCAAGGGGGAAAGGGGTGGGAAGGGAGGAATTGGGAGACTGGGATTGACACACATACATTATTGATACTATGTATAAAATAGACAACTGATGGGAACATACTGTAGGGCACAAGGAGCTCTACCTACTGCACTGTGGTGTTCTAAATGGGAGGGAAGTGAAGTAAGTCAGGAAGAGAAAAACAAATACCGTATGCTAACACATATATATGGAATCTAAATTTAAAAAAAAGGTTCTGAAGAACCTAGGGGCAGGACAGAAATAAAGATGCAGACGTAGAGAATGGACTTGAGGACACGGGGAGGGGGAAGAGTAAGCTGGGACGAAGTGAGAGAGTGGCATGGACATATATACACTACCAAATGTAGAATAGATAGCTAGTGGGAAGCAGCCGCATAGCACAGGGAGATCAGCTCGGTGCTTTGTGACCACCTAGAGGGGTGGGATAAGGAGGGTGGGAGGGAGACATAAGAGGGAGGAGATGTGGGGATGTATGTATATGTATAGCTGATTCACTTTGTTTTACAGCAGAAACTAACACACCGTTGTAAAGCAATTATACTCCAATAAAGATGTTAAAAAAAAAAAAAGGGAGGGGATATGTGTTTGTGTATGGCTGATTCATTTCATTGTGCAGTGGAGGCTAACACAGCACTGTAAAGCAACCATACTCCAATAAGAATTAATTTTAAAAAAAAAGAGTAGCATTTCAGGCACTAGAGCAGAAAATGGGAGAAAATATTTTACACATAGAAACCTTCTTTGGGGTTTTGCTCAAGTCTTACTTCATAAGTGACCACTGTTTAGGGTCACCAGATAAAATACAAATGCCCTTTATTTTAGTATAAGTATGCCCCAAACATAAATATATAAGTATATCCCAACTACTGCATGGGATACACTTTTAAAAAATCATTGTTTATCTGTAATTCAAAGTTATGGGCATCCTACATTTTCATTTGGTTAAAAAAAAAACTTGAAAAAAGCATACTATTACATTATAGGAGTTTTCTAATTCATCGAAGCTTAGCCTCTTACGTCAAGAGTTAACATTCCTTCTTCATCCTCTCCCCAGTTTAATTAAAAGTTTAAAAACTTTTATTTTCTGCACCATGTTCATTGACTGTTTCTGCCAAAACTCCATGATATCCATTGAAATGACTATCCTAGCGTGTAGCTGAGAAAACTAAGGGTCGAGGGGAGTAGGCAGGAGAGAACTCCCAGCCTGATTACCAAGCCAGCAGCTGCTTCACACACTCTGTCACTCGTATTATGGTTGTTACTAGTCACAGTAAGGATAATTATATTCTCATTAAATAGGACTCTTTCTCATAATAGCCTAATTTGATCTCCAATAAGGACCTGATCCAGCAGTGCTTTAGAAAGCACGGTGCTGTTGATCTCAATGGCAGCCCACTTGGCACACGGAACAGAGATTTCTCTTCTCCTATTCAGCATCACCACCACCTGTGAAATTCCTAAGGTTCCTTCTTCATGAAAATTCAATCTCCTGCTCAGGCTGAAAACATTTCTATTTGATAATGGTTACACATGGACACTGAGGAGGATTCAGTAATCCCCAAGTTCCCCTAGTAAGGTTTTCATGTCTTTCTTTAGATGTATTCTGTATAAAATGCACATCTTGCTATTTTATCACCCTATTAAGATGAAAGCATGACTATTATCATCTTTATGAATTTTATCACTATAAATTTTTCAAAAACCTAAACGTTGTTTGCAAAAAAAATCTTTTTGAATTCACTCTTAAAATTCATTTTACCACATTAAAAATAAAAAATTAGTTCTGCCATTTAAAATTCGATGGTAGACGGGGAAACATTGCCAGCATCTTTGTTTGTATTGCTTCTTTTCACACTCAATTCTGCAACAATTTATAATTTTAAATGCTTTCTTTTTTTTTAATAGAGGCTAACCTCTATTAAGTGCTTATTATGTATCAAATTTCTAATCTTTTCACACGTAAATGTTCTTTTAAAAAGAACATCTCATCTCCACCCAACTGGAGAGCCAAGTCCTAATATATGTCCAGGTGCATCAAGCATTGTTTCAAAATCACCATGGTAACCACTAATCAGTGGAAAGAAATGCACGTCAAAGGCTCCACTCAAACAGTTCACCTAGTGCTCAGCATTTGATTTTGTTGAGACACCCTTTCTTCATATAATGAGGATGAGTTTCAACATGGTCTAGCCCCATGTCCTCCAAGTCCAGGTGCTGCCCTTTGCATAACCTCACCAAACCTCCAGGTGTTTCTCCAGGTTACCTTCCTTCTGTTTCAGCGCCACTGAAAATGGGAATGTCTACCAGAGAAGTGTGGATAGGACTCAGCACCGTCCAGGCACACGTGAGTGCCACTTCTGCTGTTCAACTCAGGATGAACTACATGCACTAGATCATGAAAGGTCCTCCCCAGAGAGTGAGGGACATGGCTAATGTGTCCCATCAGAGAGTCACATACTCAAATGGCAGTATCGCCGGCCTGTGGATGCTGCTTCAATCTCACAGCTCCCTGATATTAGCAGAAGATGGGGTTGAACAGTTTTTCAAGCTGAAGCTGATCCTCTCCATGGAGTCTCCTGATCTCAGTTCCCAAATACTTCCTCCAAGTACACACATTACCCCCTCCCAGATCAGAATGGTCTTGGGTTTTCCCAGTTTTACTTGTTCTCAACCCTGGCTGCATATTAGAAAAATCCAGAGAGTTCTGTTTGTTTGCTTGGTTGGTTGGTTTCATCTGAGTACCAATGCCCAGTGACCACCCTGAGAGATTCTGACTCAGCTGGCCTGGGGCAAGGCCTAGAGACCAGCATTTTAACAGCTTCCCCTGATGATTCTATGGTTCAGGCTGGGTTCAGAGCAGTGCTTTTTTTGTTTTCTCATCTATTTTTTCTGGCGTAAACTATATGCCAAGCTTCCTTCAGGGCCTTCCCTTTGGACTCTCAAGATGTGTTCTTTTGCAGAGGTTGGCTCTTGAAAATGGAAAGCTTTGACTTTTAAAACTACTGTTTCTTAGGTGGAACTCAAGGGTCTGTTTGGGAAGTCACAAACAGAACTGTAGCTGTTTCTTTCTCTCTGCCTTTCTACCATCATAGCCTGTAATCCTCCTGAAGGAGAACAGCTCTGCCACTCACCAAGAAATGGTGACACACTATGAAGAGCAGAAAAGAAGAACACAGAGATGAACATTTCCAGATACAATCACACCATGCTCACCCTCTTACTTAATTTCCCTTTCCCTTCAGCACCCTTCTGTGGAGGAAAGACTCCTTTATTGACATTCCTCCCAACAATATTTACGAGGTTAGGAAGGCACTAGTGGTTCTCTCCAAAGGACAAGTGAAACGACCAGAACCATAGGGATTACTTAGGACCCTCGAGGTTCTTAGCCTCAGCCTGGTGCTAAAAGGATCCCTGAGAAAGAAAATAGAGACATTTCTACTAGCATATAAGGAACTGGGCCTAACCCATAATCTATCTTATTTATCTATGCAGTGACCCAAGTTGAGTACCGTTCCTACCGGGAGCCCGTCCCACATATGGATCAATCCACAATGTCCTGCCTCACAAGCTTGGGGTTTAAATAAAGCCACTTCTGCTATAATATGCAACTTGAATGACTGTCCCCTCAGCTTGTTACTGTGAGAAGGTCTTCCTATGATAAGTTCAAAACCCTATGGACTTACCCTTCCCAAAGGGCATGGTCCCCAGAGAGGAAACGGAAAGTCTGCTCTCTGTTTCATCGCTGGTGCTGTGGCTCTTGCCCTCTGCTGTCACACTGGAGAACAGGTGGGTCCAGAAACCTGTTGGAGGGACCGAGGCACACACCGCTCTCCCAGGCATGGTAGTGTTTGCTCAGGTGGCGGCAGCTGGAGGCTTCTCCCCACAAGCGCTGCGGTCCGCTAGTAACCGTGCCTGATAGCCCTACAGCAGGTATGGGTTTGGCACCATCACATGCCATAAAAGCAAGTGCTGGGCGCCTCCCTCTCCAAGCAACTACTGCCCCTCTCTCGCTATCAAGGAACCACGAGGGGCTTTTGTCAGTATGACAAGTGGGTAGTGACACACTGCTCTCAACTGAGACACGCAGGAAGCCGTTTTCCTTGGGGCACACCCACAGAGCAAGACACCAGGTGGAAAGGAGTTTTGAGCTTCCGTCCCATCCATGCCTCCATGTCCAAACCAGCCTCCTCACAACCTCAGGGAGGGAACACTGTTACCCTTGGGGATAAAGGGCCAGTCATGATGTCTTTCTGAACTGTCCTGTAGGGCTGGATCCAAGTCATGCTCCTTTGATACTGAGGTTCAAACAGAGAAGTTGCTCCTTCCATGATTGGTGTCCAAAGGAGGAAAAAGTAAGAACCCTGGAGAGTCAGTAATAGCCCTCACTCCAAATCTGCCTTCGGAGATGCTGCTTCCCCCAGGCCCCATCTCAAATCTGTACCTGGCCCATGTCTCCAACGCCAGGCATCAGGCCCACAAGGGGCCTCCCCCTTGCCCCCGGAGTGTTACCCTCACCTCAGAATTTTGTAACGCTACTGTTTTTTTTATCAACAGATAATCACATAATAGTCTGAAGTTGACTATTTTCCCAAGACCCAGACTAGAAGTCCTACCCATTGTCACTTTATTACATGACACAGCAGAGACAGAATAAAAAGGAGATGAAAATACTCATTTAGGTCAACTCCATTAAGGTATAGATGAGGAAACTGAAGCCCTAGGAATTCTATAAGAGTGAACACAAATTCACTAGACTAAACCAGTCATTCTTCATGCAAAAATTTAGCTGCCTATCTGTGAGAAAACTCCCCTTCAATGGCGTATTCCCTGGCTATGGAATACATTTGTGTCTACAAAATGCCTTATTGCTATAAGCAAATTGTACCGGGGCGCATAGAATATCCACCGTTGAAAAATTTGCACAAACCCAAAGCATGCCTAACACATATTACTTGAACCATTATCAACATACACTCGCGAGACAATCCACTAAGTTCATTTTCTTTCTTCTTTTACCCTCTTCTAGGTCAACAGGAAAGTACGAGCCTTAATTTAAATTCCCCGTTATTTTGGACATACATGCCTCTACTTCATATCATTTCAATGTAGCCTATTTAATTGTAAATTACGGATCCTATGAAGAGAGCTTTATTGCATTCCCATTTGCAGTTGTTTACACTTTACTATCAATATTTTCCCACCAATATGCAATTCAGAGGCTGTTACGCTGACACTAATGCTAATGGGTTATATTATGCTTCTGTTCCACTACAGTGCATGTTTTTTAAAAAACATAAAGAGCCCATTTTGCAGATGTTCATATAGTCTCACAGCACAGACTTGCTTATATTCCACACTGAAAATAAGCCTAGATATCCTCCCTCCCGCCAGCCAGCTGCAATTCAAAAATTTTGGAAATAGCTAAATTAATTGAGTCCTCAACCTTTCATTACCTCTTCCTGGTCCAAATGAAGCACAGGCATCGGTAGACCTGTCGATGCAAATGAACAGCGTGCTTACAGCAACATCAAACCAAGCAGCAAACCAGAAGAGCAGATGTCTCCAGAAAGAACGAGTCCCAAGATTCCCATTACTGAATCGTCCAGTGCCGTGACGTCAGGACAGATCACAAAGAGGAGCTGTAAAGAGTCAAAGCCATGTGGGCAGCACATCTGTCCCAGCAGCATAACTCAGCCCGAGACCTGGATGGGAGCACGACAGCTTGCTTCCAAAGAGAGAAGAATCCTCAGTGAAGGCAAAACAAACTTAATCTCCCCGGAGTCCAGCAGGAAGTCTAGAGAATGCCACATATTGATCTCCTCTCACAGCAAGGTACTTGTACTTCATCACCAGTAAACAGCCCTTGCGAGTCTTTTCAAGGACTCGAGGCAGCTAAGATAAGCACACATTTTCCCCTGGTCCTTTTATTTAAAAGTAACTTGTAGGTTAAAACAAACACACACACACACACACACACACACACACACACACACACACACACACACACACTATAGGAAAACCATGAAAGCAAGATGTCCCAGTAGTCAGTTATAGGGCTAGCAAGCCTACCCACCACTGTTGAGCTTTGTTCTGGGTATTGACTGAATGTGAAACCTAAAGGCAAGTCTCTTCATCCTGCCCTGTCTCCCTGTCACCAGAGAGAAGCCCAGGCTGATAAAGCTGCCAAGGTTCCTCATGGGGGTCCCACAGAACTCTGTAATGAGCGCAGATGTACTTGCAATGAGAAGATTGTGCTGAAGTACTTGGAAACAAGACAAATGAATGATGATAAACAGAAGAGACTTGACAACACTGAAGAGGCTATGGAGACTTGATCATTCCGATTACGCCTCTGGAAAATGACACTTTAGTTCCAATTTTGAGTGGCTGAGCTAGAGTCCAAAGCCCCACGGGTGCTAGGCTTATTGCCAGTTTTCATCTGCTTTTATGTTGGAGCTTAACGCACTTTTACATTCATGCTCACAGCCTTGTCTTTCTTCTTTCCCTTTTTCTTTCTTTTCTTTTTTTTTTTTTTTAACAGTGCTTTACATGTTGTGGTGACTAATTTTAAAACTCACATGTATGTCCAAAACACAGCAAGCATAAAGAAAGGGTCTAGGGAATGGACTCGAGGTCACGGGGAGGGGGAAGGGTAAGCTGGAACGAAGTGAGAGAGTGGCATGGACATATATACACTACCAAATGTAAAATAGATAGCTAGTGGGAAGCAGCTGCATAGCACAGGGAGATCAGCTCGGTGCTTTGTGACCTCCTAGAGGGGTGGGATAGGGAAAGTGGGAGGGAAATGCAAGAGGGAGGAGATATGGGGATACATGTATATGTATAGCTGATTCACTTTGTTATACAGCAGAAACTAACACACCATTGTAAAGCAATTATACTCCAATAAAGATGTTGAAAAAAAAAAAAGACAGGGTCTAGGATCGAATGACATGTTACCATTTTGTGGGCTTGAAATAACTAAAGCAGTATCACAATAACTATTAGTCACTGCTTTCATCATTTGTTTATCTGGAATTATGCAAATGACAGAACCAAACCAGCCAGCTGAAATCTGTCTCCCACTCCCTCCTCCACCCCCAAGCCCCAAAATTTCTGGCTTTCAAAATAGCTGCATTTAGAATTGTAGGATGATAGTGAGCCAAATAAAGCTAACATGTAGCATGGAAGGCGCACAAAGAACACCTACCTATTAGGATTTTTTCTTTCTCTTCTTTTTCTTGGGCCGTAAATGAAGTAGATCCAGGTTTTTATAGAGCCTATAGATTAGACAGTTTGGAGGCCCTCTTTGAGAATGAGAATACACAAAGTTTTTCAAAAATATATATCCATGTCAACACATGGCTAGGGCCCCTCTCAGGAACCTGGACGGGCCCCCATGCATGACAGTCTCTGAAATGTAAAATAAATCTGTCTCCAGCCCTACGTAACAGGGCTGGCAGGGATATTTCCGTGCCTCTCATTCTCCCTCACACAGCCCTGTAGCCTACTTACTAGGATCCTCTCCCACTTTTTTCCCATGATCCTTTCCCTTCTACCACTTTTTTTCTGGAACCTGGGCAACAGATGGATTCTCCAGGTATGTCAGAACACACGCTATGAAACCTAATAAGGACCAGCCCTCTTTCCAGAAACTTCTAAGAAATGACTTTAAGGGAAAAAAAGACCAAGGACAATGAAATTTTTTTGACTTGAGTTTTTGAACTGTGCTCACTTTTCTGATCCAAATCCTAGAGGGGAGAAAATCAGAGCTCAGCCCGTGCCAGTGACAATTAAAGAAACTCATCAGCTAGAGATTATCATACTAAGTGAAGTAAGTCAGAGAAGGATAAATAGCACATGATATCAGTGAAATTTGTAAGACAGTAAGTCCTTATAAGTGGAATGTAAAAAAAAAAAGTGATACAAATGAACTTATTTACAAACAGAAACAGACTCACAGACACAGAAAACAAACGTATGGTCACCAAAGGGGAAAGGTGGAGGGGGAGGGATAAATTAGGAGTATGGGATTAACATATACACACTACTATATATAAAATAAACAACAAGGACCTACTGTATAGCACAGGGAACGATACTCAGTATCTTGTAATAACCTATAATGGAAAAGAATCTGAAAAAAATAGATAGATAGATAGATAGATAGATAGCTGTAGCCTACTTACTAGGCTAACTGAATCACTGAATCACTGAATCACTTTGCTGTACACCTGAAGCTAACACAACATTATAAATTAACTATACTCCAATTTTTAAAAATGGTAATAAAAAAAGTCAGTTCCATCACCATCTATTCACATTGATTCCTAAGAAAAATTTGGCCAGGGACCTGGCACATTCTAATTTTAATTAGATCAAGAAGTGAGTTAACAACTTTAGCTGCCAGCACAAAAACCTGGAGAAGCCAGTCTGCGCCCCTTGCAGCCAGCAACATTACCTGTCTCCAGTGTCTGCTATCTCTCTGCGTATAGAACAGCCACCCAGGGAAAAGCTGAGGAGGAAGTGAAAGGAAATGCAGCTGTTGTCAAAAAAGGGAGGCTGCAGTTTCTGCAGTCCCAGCAGTACACCTAGCCCAGGACCAACAAGGACAGTAAGTTACTCAAACGCTCCACAGAGAACCCCGCACTCATTATAGCACAGGTCAGGAGATGGGCTGCCGTCTGGATGCAATGAGGGACACCACGTGGCCCAACTATGGACCTCCGAATCAGCATCTACACCACAAGTTCAGCATCAACACTATAATGTCAATATAGCTTTAGTCCACCGTGAAATTCAACCAACAGATGGAAACATACTCTAAGATACTGGAAAACTGTTGGAGTGTTTAATGTTCTAGCCGAGGCATCCTATGCTAGGACTTCTGGGATACTGAGACCATCCTCGCCAGCACCCCTCCCTCTCTCCCAAGCCCGCTCTCACTGTTCTACCCAAGGCAGCAAACTCAGCCACTGCTGACTCCTCCCCCTTCGACTCCCCACATCCAAACTGTTGTCAGACCCTGTCAATTCCATCTCTGATACATCCCTTGAATCTTTCTCCTTCCTTTCTATTTTCAGTGCATCTGCCTTCATTAGAACTCATATTAATTTTTTTCTGGATTGTGGCATTAGCCCCCTACTGGTTTCCCAATTTTCAAACTCTTATTTTCTAATTTGCCCTCAAATTGTCAGTAGCTGTTTTCTGAAACACAGATCTACGTGCTTTGCTCTGTATGTATATTTACAAAAGCTTTCGGTGGTTCCCCATTGGCTAAAAATAAAAATCCACTGTTTGTCATGACTGCAGTCTACCTCTACGACTCACCTTATACCACTCTCTCCTTTGCCATCTCTGCTTTGGCCACATGAGGCTCTTTCTGTTTCCTTTTTTCTTTTCATCTCCATGCTTTTGCTGTCTGTCTGTTTGGAAAACCTCTCCTCTTCCTCAAAATCCAGCTTAAATGTAGTTTTTTTCTGAGTCTGCATCTGACCCACCCTCTTCCTAGCTGAGTTAAATGCCCTTCCTCTGGCCTCTCTTGTAGTATTTGTCAGTCTAACTTAAAAGATACTTATCTGTGCTCATGTCCATGGCCGACAGGTTCTATTCATCTCTGTGTCCCCAGCACCCAGCATAGAGCTGGCATGTAAAAGCACTCCATAAATACCTACCAAAATAAATAATCTCTCCAAATACCCAGGATTGATGTGTGGAGCAGATTTAAAGGAGTTTTTTGTGACACGACTTTTGTCGTGCTGGAGTGTGAGTGCAAGGGTGGTGGGAGGAGGTCAGAGCCACTCACATCGAAAGAACTTTATTAATCAGAAGAGATTTGGGGACTGGAAATAGGAACTACTTGTATCTTGACGTTATGCTCTTTTTCTTTTCTTTTTTTTTTTTTATCCTATACCCAACTGTGTCTGACTTGACTTTCTGGTCTGGTTCCCATTGGGCACCAAAGTTCTCCCAAAGCAATGCCCCCCCTGAAAGAGTAAGAATGCCAGTATCTCCCAAAATTGATTTATACCCTTTAAGCCCTCAAAGCTCTTCTTGGCTATGAAACCCCCGCTCCTTTCTTCAGTTGCTATGAATTGCCAGCCTACTACAGTCAACCAGCTAGCCCCACCTGTCTCCAACAGGCAAACCAGCAAGCTTATCACATCTCCTCCTTCCATTAAACAACCCAAGTTAGCTGCAGGCTGCCACCTCCAAACAACAGGATACTGTCCCAGGGATAATCCTTACTGTTAAAATATCCTTCTCTAAGACACTTCTCTATTCCATTGTTACATCAATGCCAAGTATGAACTAAAAGATTTGAATTTTTAAATTAATCATCTGCAAATAAGCTCTGTAGCAGGTGTACTGTTGTCCTCTGTTATTCATTACTTCATTTCAGTGAGAGGATTATCCATTCCTGCCCACTACCGCATGACTTCCCCTGCATCCCTAAGGGGAGTATATTTCCCTGCCTTGCTTTGACTAATGATACAAGAGCATACATTCCAGATGTCAGTTCAGAGCAGACGCATTAAGAGCCAGTATATATCTCCACCAGCTCTCCTGATTTTTACCCTCCACCACAAAAAACGGCATGTCCCAGAGTGAGGCTGCCTCCCTGAGCTGGGATTCTAGGTGATGATCACATGTGGAACAGAGCCTGGCAAATCTCGGAAGAGCAGTCACCAACCAGCAGGCAACGTATAACTGACATTCTGAGGTCATATATAACTGTAGCACAATTGATAGATACAACAGATCAAAACTTTTTAGGTAAACATATCAAAATAAAAATACTTTTTATATGAAAGCTCATATAAATCAATAAGAAGAAAATACCAAATCCCAAAAGATAAATGAGTAAAGGAGATAGAAAATTTCAAAATGAAAAAATCTATTAACAGACTGTAAAATATTCAGCTTTGCTATTAATTTCAAGATTAAATGAAAGGAACAACATGGTTTCTGTAAAATTTAAAATATATATTAAAATAGTACAAGGGACACAGTAACAGACATCATAAGGCATTGCATTTTGGGAAAACAATTGGCAATATGTACAAAAAGCCCTAAACTCTTATTTCTGCCACACTGCTTTCAAAAATAGCACCTCTAATTTATAAGCCCACCAGGAGTAATAAAGGTTCTAGTTTCCCCTTTTCTTCTCCAGCAACTGATATTATCTAGCTCTTTAATTTTTGCTCAGGGGTTTTAAATTGTTTGCAGTCACATATTAATTTGCATTTTTCTGATTAATAGTGAGGTTGAGAATGCTTTCATATACTTACCAGCCATTTCCTTTGCTCACTTTTCTATTGCATTTTTTCAGCTTTTCTTGTTACCTTACAAATATTATCCTGTCACCCAGTTGTTAGCCTTGTAGTATTCTTTGATGGACAGAAATCTTTTGTTTTCATGTAGGCAAATCCATTAATATTACCTCTAGTGATTTTCATTTGTTTGTTTGTTTGGTCTCAAATAGCAAATCCTTCCACATCCCAAGGCCACGAAGATATGCCTCAACATTTGCTTCTGCTTGGTTTTTCATCTGTTTCGAGACTTTAATCTATCCTTCCCCCTCTTATACTGTAACATACACCAAGTTGCTATTGGTCTATTTGTGGGGTTCATTACCAGTATCATACTGTTGTTTTACTATGGCTTTGTATTATGCCTTAAGATCTAGTAAGGCAAACCTGCATATCTGTTCTTCTTTTCCAATATTATCTTAGCATTGAATTCATAGTCTGAAGTAAAACTTAAAGACTTGTTCCAACTATGAATACATTATATCTTTTAATTTATTATTATTTTATGTCCCTTAATAGAAATTTTTAATATTTTTCTACTAGGGTCTTGTGCACACTTTTTTAGGTGATTTGCTAAGTACTTTACAATTTTTGTTCTATTGAAAATGGTATCTATTACATTTTTAATAGGTCTTTACTGGTACAGGGAAATACTAATGAATTTTGCATCCGGCAATCTTACTGACCTCTATTGGGTTGTCTATGAAGTAATTATTTTATCTGCCTATTCAAATAAAAGTATTGCTTACTTTTTGTTTATTTGTTATAGTATCCAGGACCTGTAGAGAGTAGCAAAGTGGTCATCCCCACCTTTTTCCCAACATTAAGAGAAACGTATCCAAGGTTTCTCTGTTAAATATGTAAGTTCTTGATAAAAAGCTTTTATCCTCTAGAAGTTTCCTTCTAATTCTAGTTTTCCAAGAAGTATACATCCTAGGAATACCCTGCATAGGCACACAGGAGAATGTGAGGTTTATCACAGTTGTCTGAATGTTAAGAAAATGTTAGAGGTCATCTAGGTATTCATCACTGTAGAAATGAATAAGTAAATATGGCTTAAATACATTTAAATAAAAAGAAAAACTCATATATTTACCCAAGTTACAATTTCCACTTCTCTTTATTTTTTTGTGTATATCCATATTTCCAAATGGAAACATTTTGCTTCTGCCTGAAGAACTTTCTTTAACATTTCGCTTAGTTCAGGTCAGCCAATAATGAATTTTTTCAGCTTTTGTATGCCTGAAATAGTTATACTTTTTCTTTGTTTTTAAAAGACATATTTGCTGGGTATAGAGTTCTAAGTGGACTTTTTTTCCTTTCAGTATTTTAAAGATGTTTCACTGTTTTTAAAGAGAAATCTGCTGTCGTCCTTATGTTTTTTCCCCTGTACATACGTGACATTTCCTCTGACTGCTCTTAATATTTCCTATTTAATACTGGTTTTGAGCAATTTGACCATGATGTTTCGTCTTTGTTTTGTTGAGGTTCTCTGAACTTCTTACATCTGTCCGTTTATATTCTGCCTTGAATTTGGAAATTTTTCAGCCATTATTTCTTCAAATATTTCTTCTGTCCCCTCACCAACCCTGCCCACTTAGAGACTCCAGTTACATGTATGTTAGGTTTCTTGAAGTTATCTCACAGCTGATACTATTTTCTTTTTGTTTTTAATCCCTTTTTCTCTGTGTGTTTCCTTTTGGAGAGTTTCTGTAGAATGCCTTCAAAATCGTTAACCTTTTCCTCTGCAATGTCTAATCTGCTGTTAATCTCGTACAGTGAATTTTTCATCTCACACATTTTAGTTTTAATCCTTAAAAGTTCAATTTAGTCATTTTTTATCATCTATGTCTCTATTTAAATTTTAAAATATGTGATATAGTTTTAATAACTGCTTTGATATTCTTACATGGAGATTTTAACATCCATGTCAATTCTCATTCAGTTTCAATTGATTGATTATGAATCATATTGTCCTGTTTCTTTGCATGTCTGAAAATTGTGATTGGATGTCAGGTATCCAATTTTATCTTGTTGCATACTGCCTGTATTTGTTTTCCTATAATTGTTGTCAAGCTTTGTTCTGGGATGAAGTTAAGTTATTTATAAACACTTTGATTATTTCAGGTCTTGTTTTTAAGATTTGTTAGACAGGCCTGGGACAATGATTATTCTAGGGCTAATTATTCCCCACAACTGAGACAAGACCCTTCTGAGTACTCAATGTCCCACAAATTATGAGGTTTCTCAGACTAGATGGTGGGAACGGACACTGTTCCTGGCCCTGTGTGAGTACATCTAATTCTTTCTGATGATTCTTTCCCTGGCCTCACACACATGCACCAATCAGGACTCCGCTGAATATTCAAGGGGTACCCTCTGCAGGTGTCCAGGGCTCTCTTTCTGAGCAGCTTGCTCCTCTCTAGGACTCTGTCCTGCAAACTCAAGCCATCTTGGTTTTCCCAGATTCTGTGTCATCTATTCAACTCAGGGAGTCTTCCAGGAGCCACCTGAGTTCCCCCACCCCTGTATCATGGTCTGGAAACTCTCTCGAGGTAAGTCAGAGGGATCACCTTGTTTGTTTCTCATCTCTCAGGGATCACTCTTTTTCATTGTCTTGTCCAGTGCCTTGTAAAGCTTTGGCTAAAATATTTTGTCTTAGTTTTTGGTTTTGTTTGTTTAAGGGTATTATGCCTGTTACTCCATCTCGGCCAGAAATTATTTATGTAAAATTTTAAAGCATAAAAAATACGATATATTTTTCAAGAATAAAAATCTAAAGGGACTTCCTTGGTGCCGCAGTGGTTAAGAATCCGCCTGCCAATGCAGGGGACACGGGTTCGAGCCCTGGTCCGGGAAGATCCTACATGCCGCGGAGCAACTAGAACCGTGCGCCACAACTACTGAAGCCCACACTCCCTAGAGCCCGTGCTCCGCAACAAGAGAAGCCACCACAATGAGAAGCCCGCGCACCACAACGAAGAGTAGCCCCCGCTCGCCGCAACTAGAGAAAGCCCACGCACAGCAATGAAGACCCAATGCAGTCAAATAAATAAACTTATTTTTTTAAAAATCTATAAATGTATGAACAATGAATGGAAGGGCATATATTAAATACATGGGAGTGGAAGTTGGAGGGACAAGGGAGATGGTAGATGAAGAGAACAGCAAAACGATTAAATGAGTAAAGTTCTCCCCCAGGGATGAACACTTGTCCTGATCCTAGGAATGTAATCAACTTTAGGATAGACACCTGAGGTCTGATTTCTTTTTTAATGAGTTAAGCATTTGGTTCAAGTAACTGGAAAAATAACATAAACAACTGTAAGAAAATATAAGTGAAAGAAAAATTTTTTAATAGATATAAATAATCTGAAAGGCATCTCTCCCACCATAAGGATCCAGAACAGAGAATTTATTTTAGGTACATTCTATCATACTTTCAAAGGAACAAAACTCTCTACCAAAAACTACTCCCAAGAATAGAAAAAAAGAGGAGAAGCTACCCATTTGTGTCATGACAGAGTAACCTTAATACCAGCGCTGAAAAAAACTAGCACCAGAAACTAAAATATAGGTCAATTTTATTTTTTAAATAGATGTAAAATCATAATTTAAAGTTAACAAAGTGAATCTAACAATGTTAGAAATTAATAACATATAATATCTAAGGAGGATTTAATCTTAGGAATACAATAATGATTCAACATTTTAAAAATCTTAAAAAGTAAAAGAAAAAAGTTTATGTCCTTTTTTACAATAACTGTACTTCTTTAAAAATCTATCCTAAGTACACAATAGATAATTCAAAAGCTTTATTCACAGCAATGTTCATAGAGACATTATATATAGCAATGAAAATTAGAGCTAATCTGAATGTTCATCTATAGCTCTAAGCGAATTATGATGTAACCACTCAACTGAATATTATATAGCCATATAATGTTTACAAAGAATTCAGTAGAAAATGCTATGATAGATAGATCCCTGACTTTGTCAGATTTTAAAACTCAGACCTCACTAAGGCTTATTCTGATCACTCTATTTAAACTTAAAACCAACTTCTGTCCCCCAAACACACTCCTGGTACCCCCAATCTGCCTTACCCAGCTCAATTTTTTCTTTTTTATGTAAAACTTATGAACATCTACAAAACTAGATGATTTACATGTTTATATTTACTACTTATTAGAAATATAATCTCCTATCTTTTCCTAATATGATCTCAACAAGGAAAAGTTGTTTGGCTTGCTGATGTAGCTCAACTACCTAGAAGTACCTAGCAAAGTTACATATCTTGAATGAATGCATGAATAAGTGAATGAATTTAACGTTAGGGATTTTCATTATTTGTAAATGACCTCAAATTCTATGACTTATGAAAATATATAATTTTCTTGAGGGCTGAATTTAATTCACAGGCACCATGAGTCAAATGTATATAGGAGGTGCCTGGCATCTGAATCTCAGTGTGGTTTTGTTGTTCTCTGGACATTTTATGAAGAAAATTACATGCTGTACAACAGCATACCAGTCAGTGATAAAAAGGTAAAAACTACAGATACATGTAACAACGTGGATGAGTCCCAAATGCATTAGGCTGAATGACAGAAGCTAGACCAAAAATAAACAAAAAACAAAAAAACAGTATATCCTATAGGAGTCCTTTCATATAAAATTCTAAAAAATGCACACAATGGTAGAAAATAAGAATGCTTGCCTGGGGAGGGATAATTGTAATGGGGCATGATAAAACCTTTGGGGGTGATGGAAATGTTCCATATCTTGATTGTGATGGTAGTTTCATGTGTGCATATATCTGTCATAGCTCATCAAATTGCCTACTTTATGTATGAGAAATTTATTGTACAAAACTCTACCTTAATAAACTTATAAAAAAGAAAGGTAAAAATACGTGCTCAAATGGTATTAATGAATGTAAACATTATCAAAACTTTCAATATGAATCTCTGATAAATTTCAAGGATGTTCAACAATATTAAATGAAAAAAACATCAGGATAAAAATCATATACACACCATAATTACAACTATGTAACCATAAACAGGAAAAAAATAGAAGAAAATATACCAAATACTAACATTGAGATTCAACAATGATAATTTACTGTGCTTTATTTCCTTGTTTTTACTTATATGAGTTTTTAAATTTCCTCTAATAAGAATATATTAGTTTTGCAATAGAAAAAAATATTTTAAAATCTATTTAATTACTCTTGTACTCAAGCATCATTTCTAACCCATCTTTCTTGTCTCCACAGGACTAATCATCCTGAAGTATTGCTTTCACTTCCCTGTTCAAGAACCTATAGAGGTGATAATTGTATAGATCTTAAAATGTTCTCACCACAAATTTAAAAAGGTAATTATGTGAGGTGACAGATGTGTTAAATAACCTTATTGTGGTCATCATTTTGCAACATATACATGTATCAAATCAACACCTTGTACACCTTAAATTTACACAATGTTATATGTGGATTATAACTCAATAAAGCTGGGGGGAGGGGGAGGGAGGGGGAGAACCTACAGTAGCTTCCCATTGCCCAACATATCAAATCCAGTTCATGCTGGTGTCTGCAGCCCTATTATAACTTGTTTCCATCAGGTTGGAAGTAAACAGGATCATACCATATACTTTAAACTTAATTTTTAAAACAATTTTAAAACCTCAGATACATAAATGTTGGATTGTCTACCAGCTTAACAGTGGCAGCCAGGCATTAGAACTGAATATTTTCCTCTTTTAGAAGTATAATCCAGGACAGTACTGGCTTTTTGCTGGCTTTCTCTTTTTTTCCCCTCACAGTATTCTTTAAAGTAAGAAATACTAGGCAGTTATATTTTAAAAGGATGTTCATTATATATTTAAATATATCCCTAAACAATATTTAGGTTTGAAATTTCATGTTATTAAAAGGAAAAAGATATCGGGCTTCCCTGGTGTCTCAGTGGTTAAGAATCCTCCTGCCAATGCAGGGGACACGGGTTCGATCCCTGGGCCGGGAAGATCCCACATGCCGCGGAGCAACTAAGCCTGTGCACCACAACTACCGAGCCTGCGCTCTAGAGCCCACAAGCCACAACTACTGAAGCCCGCACGCCTAGAGCTCGTGCTCCGCAACAAGAGAAACCACTGCAATGAGAAGCCTGCGCACCACAACGAAGAGTAGTCCCGGCTCGACGCAGCTAGAGAAAGCCAGCGCGCAACAACGGAAGACCCAACACAGCCAAAAATAAATAAATAAATAATTTTTTTTTAAAGATATAATTAGGGTCAGAAATTTCCACCTTCATATAGAAGACCTATTTTGGGATTAGATAGTGATAACCTCTAGAGCCTTGTGTACATAGAGGTCTCAAATATCCAAAGTGACTTCCTTTCAAATGTCCACCATACGTTGCTCCAACTAAGTGTTTTGAGTTTGGCTAACAGTGAAAAATCACCTTCTTTAATAAAGCAATTAAAATATAGACATTATCATTCTAGAAAAAGAACTCCCTGGAAATTCTTTTTTACAAAGTCACTTTCTTGGACATGATGTTCTACTACAGGAAAACATTTCTTAAAATATGGAAATCTTTTCAGCAAAGAAATTGCTGCTACATATTTGCTAAAAAGTGGCCAGTCTGTTTATCCCTGTCTAAAATTCCTCTGTGGTGCAAAATTTTAATGTCATAACTAATCAATGAATAAATTAAACCAATGGATGAGCACTGATTTAATAAGAAGCTGTATCAGTTAGAGTTCAATCAGAGAAGCAGAACCACAATGAATGGTACAGAATAAGAAACTGATTGTAGAGATGAAAACCTAGGCAACTGTGCTAGCTGCTGCTTCTGCCTCTGGTGTTGGGCCTGAGGTCAGTAGGGAGGGCAGGTAGTGCAGAAGGAAATACAGGTGTGAAGAGGGGGAGAGCAAAAACAAGCTGGAAGCTGTGAGAACAAAACGGACTTTACAAGAACTGGGACCCTCATTTCTCGCCTCACCTCCATCCTGCATGCTGTGCATGACATGCAGGATAATAGGCGTCCTTCGCCACAGAGCCCAAGATAGGATTCAGAGAACCTGAAGGAGGGTGTGGGGAGAGGAAAGGAGAGAGGAGGCACGGAGCTGACCTGGCTGCTGCCTGATGCCAACCAGGTAAGCAGTTCAGCAACAGTACCTGGCCCTACGCTGACACCTGCCTACGGCTGCACTTCCAGCTTCCGAACCTCGGTCACATTTCTCTTTTGGTTAACACTAACCGTGCCGGAACTATATCGGGAGAAGAGTTCTGGGGAACACAGTTCTGGCTTAGTTAGGTTGACAGGGAACAAGCCGCCACAGAAACAAACTCCTGAGCCCATATTCTCCCCCCTTGCTCCTTACAATTCTTTTTTTTTTTCAATTTTTTTTAATTGAAGTATAGTTGATTTACGTCGTTGTGTTAGTTTCAGGTGTACAGCAAAGTGATTCAGTTATACATATACATATATCTATTCTTTTTCAGATTCTTTTCCATTACAGGTTATTACAAGATATTGAATATAGTTCCCTGTGCTATACAATAGGACCTTGTCGTTTATCTATTTTATATAAAGTAGTGAGTATCTGTTCACCCCAAACTCCTAATTTATCCCCCCTACCCCCTTTCCCCTTTGGTAGACATAAGTTTGTTTTCTATATCTGTGACTCTGTTTCTGTTTTGTAAATAAGTTCATTTGTGTCATACTTTAGAGTTCATATATGTGATATTATATGGTATTTGTCTTTCTCTGTCTGACTTACTTCACTTAGTATGATAATCTCTAGATCCCTCCATGTTGCTGCAAAATGATAGTTCCAGAAGCCTGTGGCATAAAACTAAGCTTCTCAGAAGTAGGAAGGTATCACTCTTGGCCCCTAATTTCCCTAGATTTACGAGACCTGAAGTCACCTTTGGTCTGGAAGATCAACCACACGGAGACTGGAAGAGCCAATGAAGATCCTGGTCAAAGAATTCTAAGGTAAGATCTTAACAAATAACTACCTGACTTAGAATATAAGCTCCCAGAGGGAAAGGAAGCTGCTATAAACCATATGCTGAGCAGCACCTTAGCTCTCTGATGAATAAAATAGAGGACCCACATCCTGTAGAAAGTTGATGCCATCTTGCAAGGCAATTGCTAATTTATTCCTCCCAAAGCCATGATATCAATTACTGCAACATCCCACCCAGGAAGAGAAGTTCAAGCCCATCATCATCTTTCCTATGGGTCACTCTATTTTCATCAGCAAATACGTATCATGCCAACATCTCTTTTGACTCTTTTGACTGTAAAGACCAAGAACCCTTATTATGCCACATCATGAAATAAAGGGTGCATTATAAAAATGCACACAGATGGAAGAAGAAGTCATCACCATGATTCTCCATCTCTTTCTCAGGGACCTTCAGCAATATGTGATGTCTCAGATTCTCTCTATATTTGTTCCCTTCTCATCCCCACCAAGCAGCTCTCTCGGTTGACTCTGTCAAAGTCATCACATGGCTCTGGTTTGCTCCAGCCAACTCTTAACTCATGCCTTCATTCCATTTTCAGCTTCCCTGGTAGCTGGAAAATTTTCCCCATGCTTCTAATTTCAAATTCTTAAGAGGAAAATCACCTAATTCAACTCTTCTTTGGAAACAGAGACACAGGTCAAACATCACTGCTCAGACTACGCAATGGATTCTCTTGGGTAATATACCTGCTCTGAGGTCCACATTAGACCAGGAAGCCGACTTGAGAGGCAACAAAATGGAAAAGGATCAAATCATTTAAATGTGGCTTGACAGGCAAGAGAGTCTCTGAACCAGGCAGTTTCCCATAGAATGAGGTGTGAGCAGGGCAAGTCTTAGAAGTTTAATCCATCTAGGAGTGTTAGTAATGGCTTGCCAGAGAGAAATGGAGGTGATCTCAGTATGATAAATTTCTTACGTTAAATTCTTCTGACATTTACAATATCACATTAAGTCCAGTATAATATCATTGAGATCAAAAAAGTTGATATCCGTGAAAGCGCACTGAAAAGTACTTAACACCACATAAATGTGAGCGCTGTTATCATCAGGAATTCAAAGCTTTTATTCACTCCTTTAATAGATGGTTCCTACTATGTGCCAGGCACTGCTCTATTTACTGGGGAAAATCAGTCACCATTTTTCAAATTCCAAGTACACCAATGCTGCGAATGTACATATCTTTTTAAAGCAATTAAATGATTTTATTTCTTTTCAGATGAAATCTGAATGGCTAATCACAGTTACTTATCAGCTCCTAAAACCTAAATAGCAGAAATGGCCAGTCCTTGAGTGAGACCTCCAAGGAAAACAGCATGTCACAGGAAGTATATTGCTAATTCAATGAAGTGGCACACAATGCTTTGTGTCATTGCTGAATGGATGTCCCAGTACAGCATCGGGAAACCCTCCTGCTGACAACAGCATATTTCAAGGAACTTTAAAACCAACTTCACAATCCCCTCCTGGGACCCAGATATTCCATGGTTCATATATTAGAAGCAGGAATAGATATAGTCTGAGCAAATCCTTTTGTGTATATACACATTTCTGCCTTCCAGATTCTTCCTAGAATATTAACACTAGGCTTTAACTTTGGGATTTTTTTCTTTTCTTTTCTTTTCTTTTTTTTACCTTATTTCCCTCAAACACTATGTAGCTTTGCTAGATAATACTGAACAGCTGCAACATGCTACCCAGTGGGATTGCTGAAATTTTTGGCAATTGCTGAAATAACTCTGTGTAGACACATATTCGCATATGTGGAGATAGAAAAATTGTTTAAGAACCAGGGGACCCATCGGAATGAAAGATGCCAGCTAAGTGGTAAACATTATTATTTCATCTGAAAGAAGAACAAGGCAGAGAAAAATAATTTTTGGTAAGGCTAAAAATGTCTCAGAAGTATTGTATTAATTATTATTACAAAAGTTCATCAGGAGCCTCCAAGCTCAGCAAACTCGACCAGAAATCCATTTCCCTTCTGATTGTCTTTCAGGCAATACTAGCGCTCTTGCTCCTAATTACTTCAATAAAAAGTACTTTATAGGGACTTCCCTGGTGGTCCAGTGGTAAAGAATCCACCTTGCAATCCAAGGACGCGGGTTCGATCCCTGGTCAGGGAACTAAGATCCCACATGCCCCAGGGCAACTAAGCCTGCGCGCCACAACTACTGAGCTTCCGCACCTCAACTAGAGCCCATGTGCCACAAACTACAGAGTCCATGGGCTCTGGAACCCTTGCGCCACAACTAGAGAGAAGCCTGCGCACCACAAGGCACCACAAGGAAAGATCCCGCATGCCTCAACGAAGATCCCGCATGCCACAACTAAGACCCAACACAGCCAAAAATAAATAAAATGAAATAAATAAATAATAAGTAAATCTCTTTTAAAAAAGTACTTTATAATAAAATGTTGTCATTTCTCTTCCTCAGAAGATACTTGTCAAGTTGTTCTTTCACACTCCCAAATGAGATTTTTCTTCTCAGTACGATGAACTGTTTCATCCTGCTTTCTACTTATAAGGACTCAAGAAAAATAAGTGACCTTTCTGAGTTACTGAAGGAAGGTTTTATATGTTTTGTATGTTTGTTTGTTAAAGAGTACGAGCAGGAACAGTTAATACACAATAGATTCTTCTTTTGTGTACAGTCTTTTTATTGCCAGGGGCTGTCAAACACGTGCAAACTCATATTTCTGGCAAAAGTCATCAGGATGCAGAAATCGTGTCATCAAAGAACCAGTCTCCCTGCTCTCTGAGATGGACAACTTCACTGTTTCAATCACATCTGTAACATGAGTTAATGTTCAGCAGCAAGAAAACATTTGTCCTTTGAAAGAGGGACTCCACTACCTGAGCTGTGCCTCAGATTCCTGGCAGAAAACATGGGATCGCTGGTCATGACAAGCACTGATTGGGGCAAAGTTGACTTGGTCAATTACCCTCTGCTGAACTGAAGGCTATATGAAGCATCTCGCAAACAGAGACTGCTTGGGAGTGACAGGAAAAGAGACACACTTGCACCTGCCAACTTCACAGAACATGGTTCTCATTTGAGTAAACTGGGATTTCACCCTATTTTCCATCATTTTCTCCCATTAAAACAGTAACACTAGCCATTTAGATGTGTTTACAAAACTACCATTTCTACTGGAGCTATAGATCACTATGTCTTCCCTTTTTCCATATTGAAATAGCTCTGCTCAGGGTAAAATCTCCTACCCATGGTTCACATGAGATAAATCTTTGAAGGACAGCAATGAGGGCATCACCTAGAGTCAGAATATTAATTGCCTGTATCTTATCAAAAGAACCTAGTGTTATTTAATCTCAGATATCTGATAGGTGCAAATTTTTCTCCCAATGTGTTTGTCATCATGCTGGTCCAGAGAGGTATGTTATACAGGCATTGAATAACAAGGAAATTCACAACAGACAGAAAACCCTAGTGAATCACCTCCTCAGACTCAAATGACTTTACTTCTGTGCTGGGCTTTGAGAAGAAATGTGGTGCAATGGAAAAAAAAGTGGACTTTGGTTCAGGCCTGGGTGGGTTTGAATCCCTGCATGTTATTCATCTCTCAGTACCTTATCTTCCTCACTTGTAAAGACAGTCTTATCTCATCTGATTGTTATAGGGGTTAAATGCCCATACTATATAGAGTAAGTCCCCTACATACGAACAAGTTCCGTTAGGAGTGTGTGTTTGTAAGTCCAATTTGTTCCTAAGTCCAATTTGTTCGTAAGTCCAATTTGTTCGTAAGTCCAACAAAGTTACCCTAGGTACCCAACTAACACAATTGGCTATATTGTACTGTACTGTAATAGGTTTCTAATACTTTTCACACAAATAATACATAAAAAAACAAACACAAAAAATAATGAAAACATTTTAAATCTTACAGTTCAGCAGCTTGAAAAGTACAGTAGTACAGTACAGCAGCTGGCATACAGGGGCCGGCATGCACATTCGTATCTTTGAAAGTTCTCAACTTGAAGGTTCATATGTAGGGGACTTATTGTAGTGCTCTACGGACAATAGAAGTTCAATAAAAATGACCTCTTTTGGACAAGGTCATCAAATTCCACATAGAAGATTGGTAAAACTATTACAAAGGGAAAATGTCTCCTCAGCACTCTCAATCTCAAATTTCTACATAATTTTCCCATTTTTCAGTACTAACCTCATCTTAAATTTGCAGAGTCCCAGTGATTGCATGGTGACCCACTCTCCCCTCCTAAAGTTTATCCAACAGACTGAGATATTAGGGACTTATATGTGGTGCCATTCCCAGAAGCATTTGTATTTTTATAGAAAGATATTTGAAAGATCATTTGACCCAGAGGAAAAATTAGAGATATATAAGGACAGGAAAAGTATCTGCAGGCTTTTCCATCATCTCTGATTCCACACAGATGCCTGTGCAACCAAAGCCACGTTTCCTCTTCCTTGCTAACTGAAGCTGGATTTTGATAGAAGGGGGATGTACCCTGCCAAGGGCAATAAGTAGCGAATTGTCTAAGTAGTCATGCCAATGCTATTCCCATTTGCCAATGAAAGTTTTAAGAGTAGGCATGTGACCTAGTTTTGGCCAATGAAACATAAGGGGCAGTCTCCTAGTGGTTTCGGGAGGGAAAAAATTTTTCCCCTAGGAATGATTCCCCCGCTTAAAGGAAAATGTATTTTTGTTCTTGTCCCCTTTCTTCTTGCTCAGAACATTATTTTTTTTTTTTTAGAAGGTAAGCTTTTTTTTTTTTTTTAATGTATTTGTTTATTTATTTATTTTTGGCTGTGTTGGGTCTTCGTTTCTGTGCGAGGGCTTTCTCTAGTTGTGGCGAGCGGGGCCACTCTTCATCGCGGTGCGCGGGCCTCTCACTATCGCGGCCTCTCTTGTTGCGGAGCACAGGCTCCAGACGCGCAGGCTCAGTAATTGTGGCTCACGGGCCTAGTTGCTCCGCGGCATGTGGGATCTTCCCAGACCAGGGCTCGAACCCGTGTCCCCTGCATTGGCAGGCAGATTCTCAACCACTGCGCCACCAGGGAAGCCCCGCTCAGAACATTATTATATAAAGATGTTAGCTTATAGCTTTGGTAGCCACTGTGTCACCATTAGGGAGACATTGCCAACATAGAGACAATGGTGGATTAGGTAGAGTAGAAGCCTGGATTGTTGGTGATACTACTGACCTACTACACTAACTCTGGAATTTCCTACTGATTATGTGAGATTAGTAAATCACACATATATACTTTCAGTCAGGTATTCTGTTCTTTGCAGCCAAGCATATCCTAATTTATAGACACTCTAATATTTTGCCGTCCTTAGAGACCTCAAGAGAAATCACGAAGATAAGAACAAAGTCTAAGGGATTAAGAGCTAAAATAGAATTTTTAGCCCTCCCAAGTTGAAGGAAGCCAGGCATATAGCTCTGGCTCTAAGAGAATGCTTTCCTGCCTTTAAGGTGGAAGCAAATTGATCTCAATTTTACAAGTGATTGGAAAATCTCTGTGCGGGCAGGAACCTTGTCTTATTTACATCTTTAGTTCCTGGCACACCGCCCAGCACATAGTAGGCAACTGCTAAACATTGGTCGAAAGGCTGCATGAACGTGGTGGAGTGATTCAGCTCGCTTGTCATAGCTTTCTACTGCTCTGGATTGTGAGGACCTACAAAGCTCTCTACAACAATTTGATTTGGAAATAAAGCCAGAAAACAAGAATGGCTTTCTGTGCTCCATCTTTCTGTTGCAAATTCTGCTCTATACTGCAGACCCACACCATAAATGCTTAGCCTCCCCAGTGCCCCAAACAAAGCTGTGATTTTCTTCTGATTCTCTATTTTTAAAAAGCCCAAGACTATCAGTGTGTTTGTGTTTCTTTGTGTTGACCACAGGTTCTGATGTTGTTGCCAGTTCCCTCCTCACACTGTCAAATTTTCTGTTCCCTTATTCTTTCAACCATTTCAGGGGGGAACATGCTAATTACCATGGGCTTAATAGCAGTTCTGAACTGCACCAGAACACAGAGGTCTCACAAATACCTGTCACCGCAGAAGTTTTCAATTACCATAATTCCATTCCTAATTTAAATTACCATAATTGCTCTCCATTAATGCAACTTTCTTAAAGCTGAAACATCACAGAAGAAGCTGGCATTCACATTAGCTCAGCTGACTACTTGCAAAAATAAACAGTGTCTGTCCGTTTTGCAAATAAGATGATGTTAGCGTGAACAAATATATGTATCGGTGCTCTGAGTTCATAAGAACCACCATATTATATTTTGACTATTCTGTCAACATTTGCAAAAACTGAAAACCATCCATATCTTCCTTCCTCTCTTCTACTCTGGATTGAAGGGTAAGAGCTACTCTTCTGATTGTTTCAGCATTTACCAAAAGAAAATTCAGCCTGTCAGCTCCTTAACTAACTTTGTTCTTACAAATACGTCTATTCAGATAAAAACCAGTTTTACCACCCTGTAATCATCAGTTCCACTGTTAATGATTGTTGTTTTCCTGAATAAGTCATGCTTGTTTTTCTCACTTACTGGGATGGGAACCACTTCCCAGAGTTCACTTGGTTGAATATCACTGCTATGCCATCAATGGACTGTCCCTGGCATTTTACCAGGAAACAATAATTTTGTAATTTGAAGTATAGGCAATTCTTCATACTCAGAACTCTAAGAAACTGTCAGAGGGGGAAGGAAGAGCAAAAGGTGACATTATAAGTTGGACTATCAAAGTATTTGGTGCCAAGGAAGCAAGTATAACAATCCTTCAATTCAACAAGTGAAAAGTGAAGCACTCTTCAATAAGTTTACCTAAATCAATTGCTTAAATGATAACACATTTCCAAAATGTCTAAACAAGCACGATAACAAGTTCGTTTTAAATTCTCAGCAAATGATCAAAGCCATTGCTACTTCTCAGTCCTGCAGAGTCTCTCTGTGGTATCCGGTAGTTCAGTCAGATACTCAAGAACCACAGTAGCTTTGAGGGTGAAAATTCTGCATCTCCAAATGCCACAGGCACCTTTAGGATTAGCTCCAGGCTGCACCAATGTAGATGTGTCCCCTGAAGACAGGGAACAGGATAGTTCCACTGGAGACTCTGAAGGGCTCAGAGCAAGTTCACCTCATTACCTACATCCAGTCAACAAAAGGATCCAGGGGTGGAGTCGCAGTATCACAGCTACACCCTGGAGGCTTCTCTCATGTCCTGTGCTCCCAAGTATTTTGACATATATTTAGGTTATTGCTGCATTTTGCTCCTCAAAGTTAGGTAGAAAATAAACTCCATTTGTACCAAAGACATCATAATACCAGATAGATTTCTATCAACAAGGGGGCAGTCTCAGGATGATTGAAAATGAAAAAACAAACAAACAAAAAACCCTAAAAAAACATATTAAAGGAAATTTATGGGGATAGTATACTGTTAGACCATGATATTTTCTAATATAGTTCAAAAAATGTTCTACGAGCACTGGGACCACCTACAATAGTATGTGGCAAATGGGAGATGTTTGTGGAATGAATGAGTGAATGAGTGAATGAATGGAGTGAATAAGTAAATTATCAATGCTTTTATGATGTGGAAATGTCTACTATGTTGGCTCCTTCTGCCTATCATAAGAATAGGATTCATAAATACCCAAGGATGCAAGAAAGGTCTCTGAGGAATCAACACTATAAAAGTCATTTACTTGGAAATTTGCAGGTCAAAATACATCTAAAAATGTACCGAATATATATATATAATATATATATTATATATATTACATTATATATTATATTATATATTATATTAATTATAATATAATATAATAACTATTATATTTATAATTATAATTATATTTATATAATATATAATTATAATTATAATATTATAATTATAATTATATTATAATTATAATAATACATTATAATATATTATATTATATTATATTATAATTATATAATATAATTATATAATTATATAATATAATAATATATAATATATATTATTTATATGATTATTATATGATATATATAATTATTATATAATATAATATAATAATATATATTTATAATAATTATAATTATAATAATATATTATAATATATATAATATAATATATATTATATTATATATATAGCATATATATAGCATATATATATAATATATAATACCATACAAGTTGTGTATATATATATATATATATACACACATATATACACATACCATATAATTGTATAATTATATACCATACAAATTGTGTATATAATTGTATACCATACAAATATCAGGTGTTATTTATAAACTATATATATAGAGAGAAGTGTGTGTATAAGAATGTGTGCCAGGCTGTGTGCTAGTTTCTTTCATGTACATAACCTCCTTCATCCTGTTTTCCTCTCTCCTGTCTTTCCCTCTCTGTTATTCTCTCAATGTATATTTCCTTTTGACTCACTCTTGACTCTTTCTCTTCACTTTTCTTTTTTTATTTCCCTTTTTGTTTAATTAAAATTAATAAAAACTGAAGAATATTTTTCGTATTTTTCAGTTATTGAATTAAAGTGTAGGTTTGCAATGTTTAATTTTTTAAAGTAGGCAATTTCAGTATTTTAAATGAGTTCTCCTCAGTAAAAATCTGCATATGATTAGTTTTGCTTTTTCAGGAATCAGAAGACATTGAGTTTAATTTCTTTCCATAATTTTTTTTATTGAGGTATAAACACTGAGTTTCATTTTTAAAATTACAAAATGTCCTCCTTCTGAGTTGGAAAGTAAACAGAATTACTGTAACTCAGACTCTTACCACCTCTCCCTTCAATGTTTCCAACATCTCTTGAATCATCTGTACACCTTTGGTTCCTCCCCAAGCCCACATTACAATGTCGTCTACCAGCAATACATTAATGTTCAGGCAATGAGGCAAAAAAAACCAACCAGACTCTGGAGCTCTGAACTCTAGTCTGAGTCCAATCACTTTCCAGCCATGTACATTTAGAGAGATTGCTTGGGATGAGCGAGGTGTATTTTAATGGTCTCAAAAATAAAATGGGGACAGAAATAAACACCTATTCCACTGAATTCACAGGATTGTTATGAAACTCAAATAAAGTAATGTAAACAATAGTGTTTTGTAGCATGTAAAGCACCATACAAATATCAGGTGTTATTAAGCTTTAAGCTTCAGCTGTATTGCCTTTAAACGGTAGAGCATAGCAGTGAAAGCACAGGCTTTGGAGCCAGACTGCCACTCATTAGCTATATGACTTTGACCGTAGAAGACCTGTGCCTCAGTTTCCACCTCTGCAAAAAGAGAAGAACAATTGTACTTATAGAATTATTATGAGGACTAAATAACTTACTATTATATAAAGCACTTAAAATAGTCCCTGACCCAGAGTGCTATATAAGTATTTGCTATTATTACCATTATTATTAATATTACTCTAGCTCAATATTCTATTGTGATTTTCCTGCCTGACATTCATAGCTGTCCTTTTCTCTCTTCTACACTTTCCCTTCTCCTCCCAAGCACAGACCAGCCCTGCTTCGGCTAGACCAGTCTCCCTAGTGCCCTGCACCATGCGTTGAATCCTGAACCATGCCCTGTTCATTTAGTATCACTTATAGAAAATGCCCTTTTCTCTCCTATCTACCCATTAATCAAATCCAGTTCAAGTCCCACCTCCTCAACCACCTGAACAATTCCCTTCCCTTTCTCTGAACTACAATGGCGGTTTCAATCCAGACTGTTCACCTGGACTTTCAATCACCTACTTCCTTGCACTTATAGTTTATAATCTTTTGTCTTCTTCACCCACAAGGGCACTTCTCCCTTCTGCTGAGAAGATTCTAAAGACTGGGGTCCACTTCCTTGGCCACTTGACTCTCAGGGCCAGTTAGTCTTGCCTTGAAGTACTTCAAGATTGAGTGGGGAAGAAGAGCCCTCTCCTTTCTGGCACAGAGGTGTTAGCTGTGAGCCCAAAGCTACCAAGAGCCATGGCCCCAAACCCATGTAAAAGCCAGTGTGAGAGAATGAAAGAAACAGAAGGAGGTAGAGATGAGAGCTGGAAAGTGGGAATCTAGATGGTTTTCTACTTCCCGGTTCCAAATGTCTCTGAGGCTAGTTCTACCTGTCGCCTGTACCTTGGTTATTGGGTTACAGATGTCAGTAAAGTTCCCTCTTATGCTTTAACTAATTTAACTTTTAAAAGCCTGGTATGGATACTGGCAAATATAATATCTTTTCCTATTGACAAGCCTCTGTCCCACAGCTGGACTATTTTCAGCTTTCATTATATGACTTGTCCTTGTTCATTATCCATATACCACTGAAGAGCAACAAAAGTAAGTGATTCATTGCTGACACATGGCATTTCTCGAGCAGCCATTAATTAGCAAAATAGCGCTCAAACATAAATTGTTAAGGGGTGTCAGCAAATAAAACTGTAATCAGAATTTTTTTCTCCCTTCTTGTGTATGCACCTTTGTGAATCGCACTAGGCAATTTCCAACTTTAATTTAAAGCTTATCAGGGAAACCAAGTATTACATTAATCTCTGAGAACTGGGTCTGAGTGTGCTTGGCCCTCTCCAGTCTCTCTTCCAGAAACAAGAGATGACCTGAGTCATAGCACATTCATTTTCCCCAGCCTACTGGGAGTCTCAGATCCCAGTACCCAAGGACCGCAAAGCTGAGCCTTATCTCATGTTTAAGAAATAGAAAGAATAACAACTGATCACACACTGTGTACCAGGCGCAGGGCACGTCAGGTGAAATATAAGAATGAATAATGTGAGACTTCCCTGGTGGTCCAGTGGGTAAGACCCTGCGCTCCCAATGCAGGGGGCCCAGGTTCGATCCCTGGTCAGGGAACTAGATCCCACATGCATGCTGCAACTAAAGATCTTGCATGCCACAACTAAAAAAAAAAAAAAAATCCTGCATGCCGCAACTAAGACCCGGCGCAGCCAAAATTAATTAATTAATTAATTAATTTTTGGAAAAAAGAATGAATAATGTAATTCATGCCTTAGTCATCGTCATTGTCAGCTTCTCCCCCAACACCCATAGTGTTTGGACTTCACTGATTTGGTGTCTTCCAACTTCCATCACTAGTACGTACACCTCTGAGCCTGAGAAAATCTTCTAGAACGATACTCTTTCATAGCACAAAAGTCAGAAGTGCCGGGAAATTAACACCTCTTATGCCTCTTCCACTTCCCATCCCTCCACCCCTACTCCCTGACCCTCAACCCCTCCCCAGCAGCCCTCAACCTTTGAGTAACAGGAGGTATATAAATACTCAGCTCCCATGACACTTGAGGAGCATAAGGCGAGACACATGGGTGGCCCACTACAATCGACTTAATGATGGACATTTTATTGGCCTCCTCTCCTTTGCTCTATTACTTTTCCACCTCCTGTTGGTGTTCCCTGTATATCTCCCTGGGGAAAAACAAAAACAAACAAACAAAAAAAACCACTATTTGCATTCAAATCTTTATTTCCCACTCTACTTCCAGGGTAACCCAAACTGAGACAATGCCCTTAAAGAACTTATGCTCTAGTAGAAAAGACCAGGCTGCAAATAATATTCCTTTAATAAAGGAGTAAGGACTGTGAAAACAGAAAATTCCTTGTGACTTCAACAGCTTTGTCTCCAACCACAGGATTCACAGAAAATAGAAATATAACAGGGCTTCGGGCACGGGAGGCTGCAGGCCTTGTCTTTCACTTCTACTGTTATTAATGCCTCGCTCCCTTCTTGCCATACTGGTCTCTTTTCCCTGTGACCAGGTGGCAAGCTTCTTAAAGAAATCCCACTTTTAGGGGATAGAGTTAAGTGGCAGGCTTTCCCATGAATTCACTGAAAAAGATAATTGTTTAGTGATATTCTAGTACAATACTTCCCTAAGATAAAATACTTTTAAAAACTAGACCTGACATAGGTAACATGGCAAAGGATCTATGAGCAAAGAACCTTAATCTCTGCCTTCTCTACCTTTCAAAGTAGGGCATTTTTTAAACCATTTTTTTAAATTGAAGTATAGTTAATTGACAATGTTGTGTTTAGCTTCAGGTGTACAACTGAAAGTGCTTCAGTTTTATATTTATAATATCGGGTTGGCCAAAAAGTTCGTTCGGGCTTCTCCGTAAAATGTTATAGAAAAACCCGAATGAACTTTTTGGTCAACTCAGTAAATATATTCTTTTTCAGATTTTTTTCGTTATACATTATTACAAGACACTGAATATAGTTCCCTGTGCTCTACAGTAGGTCCTTGTTGTTTATCTACTTTATACATCGTAGTGTGTATCTGTTAATCCCAAGCTCCTAATTTACTCCCCACTACCCCTGCCACTTAACGCCTCTGGTAACCATAAGTCAAATCAGGGCACTTTCATTCTTCCTCACTAAACCATAGCTGCATTTTCAACTGGACCCTAAATATCCGCACTGTGTCTCAGGCTGGGCTCTCTGGGAGGCTGACTGAGAGATGGAATTTAGTGTGCAGATAGTGCTTTGGGGAAAAAGGAGAACAAAGCAGGTCAATGCCGGAGGGAGATGTGAAGCTAGAAAACCCCGTCAGAGTCGTCCTGTGCTGAGCCAAAACGCTCAGGTCTTTATACCCCTGCGTAGATCAGTCATTCAACGTGGGCTGCCCGAGAATGTGGCGCTGAGTGAGGTGATTGGTTCTCTGCTGCTGAGGCCATCAAGACCCGCAGACTGTCACTCCCACCGGCTAGAGCAACAAGCTCTCCGTTGAACGGCAGTGCAGACAACGTATCCCACTATTCATCGTACATTGGGATCCGTCTAATTTCTCAGCCTGATGGCCACCTCCACAGGAGTCTCTTCTAAAAGTTATGGGTTGGAGAGTTCCACAGTGTCAGCATATTCCCATGGTCTCCCCTTTCCCTCCCCTTAGACTCCCAAGGCTTTTGCCGATACATTCAATCCCCAAAACACATTTTCTGGAATCCCATGAGCTCCCTATTATCAGTTGAACTAGCTAAAGTTCAGGATTGGAATTTATAGGAGCTTGGGATTAACATATACACACTACTATATATAAAACAGATAACTAACAAGGACCTACTGTTGAGCACAGGGAACTATACTCAGTAGTTTGTAATAATCTATAAGGGAAAAGAATCTGAAAAAAATAAATACGTATGCATGTATAACTGAATCACTTTGCTGTACACCTGAAACTAACACAACATTGTAAATCAACTATACTTCAATTTAGAAAAATAAATAAATAAATAAAGATGGGAATTTAATGGCATAAATCATCAAACTTAAGTTAGGGGTAATGTTAGGCTAGGACATAGAATCAGATAGCCCAGCAGACTCAGGTCTAACAATCAGATTCAGTTCATCTAAGATAGCCAGGTTATTTAAGTATTCAATGGATCCATCAAATTACTGGCATTTTTCTCTGTCCTGGGACCCAAACCCTTCTACCAGATTTGGCAAGGTGGATGACTGAGCCAGTTTGACTCTAGAAAAACCTCCTCTGAGGTGACTGCGAGTTCAAGTATGTCACTCCATCCCTCTCGTACTGCCTTACTCAAAGCCCTGCTATCATATGAGGGGAGGGGGACACCCAAACTGCCTAGCACCCAGGATGTGAGTTAAGCATGTCCAGATACCTAAATATACCTGAAGGCTAGAAAAGCGTAATTTGCACCAAGTCCCTAAGCTCCCCATTGTGTTCATTATGTTTGATTACTGCTTTATAAAGACTCCTTCTGTTCTATCATGCAGGTCCTTGCTTTAAGCAAAGATTGACAAAGAGAAGAGAGGAAAACAAAGGATCTGTGCATTTAGCAACACACTTAAAAATTTAAAGTGATCTAAACAAAACAGGCTGTCATTATAACTAATTATGTTTTTAGTTTGGAAATGAACTTTGACTCTAATTCAAAGTAAAAAATTACATATGCATTTATCATTTTCTAGGGTATTCACCCTGTACCATTTCAAATTTCACATTTTTCTCAGTCTGTTTCTTCACTGAAACAGTCAGACAAAACAAACATAAAGATAACAGCACAATAACAAAGGGACATGAATAATTGGAATGTCTCTTCAATCAGAAGTATTTTTGCTTCTACTAAGGATTACACAACGGTAAGTATTATTACCCTCAAGATCAATGGAATGAAGGATCTGCCAAACCTAACTCAATGCCAGGAAAATCTATATAGTATTTACAGATTTCAGATGGAAAGATCCAGCATTCGTAGCACAAAGCATTTGTATTCTTTTTTTCTCCCCTCTCCTCTCCATTTCCTTCTAGAGCCAAAACTATCTGCAGGACTCATTGGCAGAAATCTCCTTGTTCATAAAGATGATACTGTGATCACAAAACAGAAGACTTTGAGAGTTGTGCATTCACCATCCTTAAAACCTGGACTCAGTGCAGACTCGTCCTGTGTCTATTGCTTCGCTTGCTTCGTGCTATTCTCTCTGAAAGAGCTAAGCTGTTACTGAAATATAATCACCCCACCTATGAGCAGGCAAACTGAGTAGATCAAATGGATTTGTAAACATTTATTGGATGTTTCAGTAAAGCTGCACAATATAATCATGGACACTGAACTCTGCCTTCATTAGCCATGCAAAATTCCTCGGGTCAGTATTTACATTTTAGCCTCTTATTAAGCTTCTAGATGCTGTGATTCAATCAGCTTCACAGAATCCACTTTGGTATGGCTATGTGACACAGAAATGATGGAGGACAAATAGATTCAAATTAGTCCAACTGCAGTCAGCATACCACTTTACCCTTCATTTACTTCTGAATTTGGATACATCCCATGCAGCTTTATTTGCATCCGGAAGACCTAGAATGTATGTACCTTGTGATGAATTTAGCAGCCAAAATGAATCACGGCTATTCAGAATAAAGAATCAGGCATCTTATATGGGGATGTGGGGATGTATGTATATGTATAGCTGATTCACTTTGTTATGCAGCAGAAACTAACACACCATTGTAAAGCAATTATACTCCAATAAAGATGTTAAAAAATAATAAAAATAAAATAAAATTAACTTAAATTAAAAAAAAAAAGAATGAGACATCTTGTTAAGGACTGAGCTGTCATCCATTCGCAGACTGACACAACCCTACCATGTATGTGAGGGGGGTCAATGACCCAGCCAATGATTCAATAAATGGAAAGAAGCCTTGCACTTTGGTAGAATGACTGGGTCAAGATCACAATACATCTTGGAGAGGTAAGTACAACCAGGAGAAGGAGAGGTCATCTCCGTTTCAAGGGGACTATTCTTCACATGATCCCAAAAGGACTAGGAGGCAGCAATTTTCAGAAATATTTATTTATTTATCTACTCCCTCAGAGAAAGTATAAGGGATATCCAGGGAAGATAAAACTGTGACAACAACGAACACACCATGGTGATCCAGTTGAACCCATGGAGTTTCTCCCATACTACACATTGCTGACCTCATCATAAACATCTATTAACTGTAACAGTCTAAAGCATAAGTCAGACAACAAGTCGTTAACTTTGTGTTAAATGTTCAGAGTCCTAGCATTATGAGAAGAAGCTAGGAATAAGACAGTTCCTATTAGTGGTCAACCAAGGAGAGAATAAAGGCTAATGATGGTAGCAATCAGAGGAGGAATAAAAAGGAGATGGAGTATTAAGTAACATTTGAGTGATTACTATATGGTAGGGATTGTGCATTTCCCACTTAATATTCACAACAAACCTGAGATATGTATTATTATCATCCCTATTTTATAAATGTAGAAACTGAGGCACAAGGAGATTAAGCAACCTGCTTAAGATTCTACAGTCTGTAAGTGGTATGATTAGATTTTAAACCTTGGAGTCTAACTCCAAAGACTGATTTCTTAACCACTATATGTAAAGAGATATCTATTTAGTGGTTTATATGATTAATCTTTAATGTATCTAAAAGAGAAATGATGTAAAGAGCCAGTGTATATAAACTCATTCGTATTTTCACTATCCATAGAAATATCTGCATGTCCAAATACTTTCTTGGGATTTCTGAAATAATGTAGCCTTTCAGACTACATCTAAAGATTTATCATGGCTATTAACATTAGGATCAACACAAAAATAAAAGTAATAAGAGCTGAATGTTTTTCAGAAAACATAAGAGTCTTTAAATTTTCTTCTTGAGCCTGAACTCTAGGTTTCAATATTTATAACATGGTAATGTAGATTTTTCTACTGAAACATTTATTTAGCTAGATTTGAGTCTATATAAATATTAACCTAAGAAACCAGACTTGGATCTATATCCACATGAAACCATGAAACTGCTTTGTCAGATACCACTAAAACTTCTGTATGCTAATGAAAGAGAGAGGTAAAGTAAGGCTGATATTAATCCGATTTTCCTGATACGTAGCTGAGTAGAAACATGACAAGATGAAAGCAACTGACAAGTAATTTATTTAAGGGAAAAATATTCAAACTACACATAGTTTGATCCTCATCTGCTAGTGACCATATCATAATCTAAGAACAAAATCTGAGTCTGTATTCCTAAAAATTCTCAATGTGAGATGCTGCTGTCTCAGTTAACCTCTGCTGTGTAACAAACGTTCCAAAACATAAAGCAACAATGGTTTATTACTTCTCACAATTATGTGAGCTTTGACTAGGCAGGTCCTCTGCTGGTTTCACCTGAGCTTATTCATGCATTTAGCAAGGCAGTTGACTGGGCTGCCTCACTCACATGTCCAGCATTGGTTCTAGCTGTTGGCTGGGGCCCCTCAGTTTGCCTCCTCCTGGTCTCTCATCCCCCATAGACTAGATCATATTCTTCAAATGCGGTGGGAGTCTCAGGAAAATGTATCGAGAGAGAAGGTAAAGGATGCAAGGTCGGGCTTCCCTGGTGGTACAGTGGTTGAGAGTCTGCCTGCCAATGCAGGGGACACGGGTTCGAGCCCTGGTCTGGGAAGATCCCACATGCCGCGGAGCGGCTAGGCCCGTGAGCCACAATTACTGAGCCTGCGCGTCTGGAGCCTGTGCTCCGCAACAAGAGAAGCCGTGATAGTGAGAGGCCCGCACATCGCAATGAAGAGTGGCCCCCACTTGCCGCAACTGGAGAAAGCCCTCACACAGAAACGAAGACCCAGCACAGCCATATATAAATAAATAAATATAAATAAATAATTAAAAAAAAAAAAAAAAAAAAAAAGGATGCAAGGTCTTTTGAGGCCAAGACTCTAAGTCTCACACAACATAACTGCTGCCACATTCTGTTGATCAAAGCAAAACAAGTCTGGCCCAAATTCAAGGGGATGGAGAAAGAGACTTTACCTCTGGAGTATGGGAACAGCAAAGTCACATTGCAAAAGGGCATGTATATTGGTGGGAAGAATTTGTGGCCATGAAACAATTTACCACACACATGCGCACACACACCCACACACACACACACACACAGAAAAGGTCGGCCAGGTTGACTGCATCAATGTCAACATCTCAACATCCCAGTTGTGATACTGTACTATAGTTTTGCAAAATGTTGCCATTGGGGGAAACAGGATGAAGAGTACATGAGATCTGTCTGTGTTATTTCTTAAAATAACATGTGAATCTATAATAATCTCAAAATAAAAAGTTTAATTAAAAAAAATTCAACTGGACGGGCTTCCCTGGTGGCATAGTGGTTAAGAATCTGCCTGCCAATGCAGGGGACACAGGTTTGAGCCCTGGTCTGGGAAGATCTCACATGCCATGGAGCAACTAAGTCCGTGTGCCACAGCTACTGAGCCTGGGCTCTAGAGCCTGCAAGCCACAACTAGTGAGCCCGCGTGCCACAACTACTGAAGCCCGTGCACCTAGAGCCCATGCTCCACAACAAGAGAAGCCACCAAATGAGAAGCCCGCGCACCACAATGAAAAGTAGCCCTCCCTCCCGCAACCAGAGAAAAGCCCGAGCACAGCAACAAAGACCCAATGCAGCCAAAAATAAAATAAATAAAATAAATAAATTTATTAAAAATAAATAAAATTTTAAAACAACTGGAAAGAATCATAAAAAGCATAGTAAACAAAACAAACTTGTTACCATGACATTTACCCATTCATAATAGATGCAATTTATCAAACCATTTATTCAACAAATATCCTTTGAGTGCCTATCATGGGCCTGGTACTCTTCTAGGCACTGGATATATAACAGTGAGCAAAGGACTCAACCCTTTTCCTCATGAAGCATACCTCCTAGTATTTCATTCTGAATACTATGGCAAACTACAGAAAAGACTAAAGGAGAAGGCCCAGATGCCGACAATAAAGTAGTCAAAGAGAAAATGGTACTATAACATAAGGAGATACAAAATATATTCAAAATCTCTATTCTAGAACTTTAGAACCTTCCAGGAAGTGTAATTTGTGTCTGAAACATTTAGGAGGCTCTCTAGCTTAGTCTTCTTTCACTATTTCCAGATCTCAATAAACCAGAACCATGAGATATTTCACAGGCACTTGTATATGTATATTGAATGTACGTATGTATAAATATACATGTATAATGTATACATTTATCAAATCATCACATTGTACACTATAAACATATTTCAATTTTATTTGTCAATTATTACCTTTTAATAAAGCCAAAAAATAATTTTTTTAAAGATAAAAAAATTGAATTATTCAAGACTGAGCTTCTTATTTCCTCACCCACCTTCCAGACACAATCTGGCTACCCAGACTTGACAAGGATGTTGTCATGTATTTTATCACTTTTGTTTCCTTGCAATCTATTTTCCCTTTTTCTTTGAGAAAACTGCTTCTTCCTTGCTCCTTGGATATGTGGCTTGGTTAAAGCCAGTCCTAATTTAAGTATGAAGGTGGCCATATGATCCAGCAGTAAGCTAATCAGCATATTCAGGGATAGACATATAACCTAAATGGCCAATAAGAGTCAGGCCCAGGACTTCTGTTAGAACTCTTGGGCAGCACTCTCCTTTTTCCTGTGGTGTTAAATGAAAAGGATGTGAGCTAGGAGCTGCTGACTGCATCTTGCCAATACTAAGGAAGAGCTAGCCTGAAAACGGCACCAACACATAGGAAAGCCAAGAAGAGAAATGGGGAAACACTGATGAATATATTTGAGGTTCTGAATTCACCTACCCCAGGACTCCCCCTCAAACGATTTTTTTGGTTTTTGTTTGTTTCTTTGTTTTTGTTACATAAGCCAATAGAATTCTCTTTTGGCTTAAGCTAGTTTAAGTCAGGTTACTGTTACTCATGGCTGAAAATGTCCTAACAATAAAAAGGAAGATGATGCAGAGAATCTGAGATTGTCTTCGGAAAGCAAGATGGAGGACTAGACAGGAGAATAACTAGCAATTTTTCTGAGAAAAAAATGAAAACTGAGTTGCTGTGTGCTTGCTTTCTTGCCTTCTCTGGCACCTGAGCCAAAAACCCGACTCACCCTTCAGCAGGTAGAGTCAGCAGCACCAGTCTCAGAATTTGGTGAACACACATCAGGATAATATTATGAAATGATCTCTATTACTATAATGTTTCTTTTTGTATCAAAATAAAAGAGAAGCATTTTTGTGTTTACAGAGCATTAGAGAGATAGATGATAGCACATGATGACCCAAACCATCAGACAAGGTGCTCTGGTTACAAATATGTAAGGTCCAAATGCTAGATTAGAGAGACAAGTGTTTCTCTAAATGTATTAGTCAGAGTTCTCCGGAGTAGCAGGACAAATAAGATGTGTACATAGAGATAGAGAAAGAGATTTATTTTAAGAAATTGGCTCACCCAGTTCAAAAAACTGGCAAGTTCAAAATCTGCAGAGTGAGATATCACACTGGAGACCCATGAGGAGCCAAAATTGCACTTCAAGTCTGAAGTCTGTCTGCTGGCAGAATTCCCTCTTACTGGGCAGAGGTCAGTCGTTTGTTCTATTTGGACCTTCAACTGATTGGATAAGGCCCACCCATATTATGGAGTGCAATCTGCTTTACTCAAAGTCCACTGATTTAAATGTTAATCTCCATAACACTCTCATGCAGACATCCAGAATAATGTTTAACCACATATCTGGCACCGTGCCAGCCAAGTCAGCACATAAAATTAATGACCACACTAAATATAGGAACAACAAGCTTTAGCAAATTTCTCCAGGTCATCAAGTAAAATTCCTCTGGCTTACAAAATCGAGACCTATAGAAAAATATCCTCCCAGTGTGCTATCACTGATGTCGAAGTCTGAAATACACAATAAGCATAGTTGGATATGATAGGAAGAGCATTTCCCCAGCAGTAAGAAGGCCTGAGTTCTAGTCACAAGTCTGGTGCTAATATAGCCAAGTCCTTTCACCAAGCCGGATTTCAGTTTCTTTATCTCTAAGGTGAGAGGTATAAAACTAGTGATTTCCAAAATACCTTCTAACATTTAATTATGCCATGCTTCTAATCTCCTCTCTCATCAAGGACCACTAAACTCACCCCTTCCTACAATCCTTACAGTCTGTGTTTATAATACTTACTTCAAATGCCAAATTGGATGTTGTTCTCTTTTCCAGCTCCAATCTTTATGCTATTTAAATAAACGTGGGACATATGCTGAGAATAGCAATGACAGGGGTCCGGGGGGGTTGGCAGCAACCCAGCCAAGGTGACACTGAACTGCTAGAGGCAGCCCACACTAAAAGGTTTTCTCAGCTGTATCAGGTGAACATTTTGCTTTTTCAATGGAAAACAAGTTAGATCCAAAAGACAGAAATGATGACAAAAGCATTCAGCCCTTATCTTAGTGCTGGTGTGTTCCTGAGAAATTTCTGCTCAGAGCGAAGAGATATTTCAAGATGATCAAGAAAGGTCTGAAAGCTTACCTGAGGAAAGAGGATTTGAGTTAAAGCTAGGAGGTGACCCACTTCAAATAGCATTTTCACTACTCCTAGCAACACGGAAATGCTCTTTTATCCCCTATAATTCCCATCACAGCACATTTATGTTTAGTACTTAAGATGTGATTTAAAAAAATCAAATAGGAGAGTTACACTGTTGATGGGAATGCAACATGGCACAGCTACTATGCAAGACAGTATGGAGATTCCTCAAGATATTAAAAATAGAACTACCAGTTGATCCAGTAATCTCACTTCCAGGTATTTATTCAAAAGAATTGAAATCAGGATCTTGAAGAGCTGTTAGCACCCACGTGTTCACTGCAGCACTATTCATAATAGCCAAGATATGGAAACAACCTGAACGTCTATCAGTGGATGAATGGATAATGAAAATGTGGTATATACATACAGTGGAACATTATTCAGCCTTTAAAAAGAAGGAAATCCTGCAATATGCACCAATATAGATGAACCCTGAAGACATTATGCTAAGCAAAATAAGCCAGTCACAGAAGGACAAATACTGCATTATTCCACTTATATGAGGTATCTAAAAAAATTAAACTCTCTAAGCAGATAGTAGAAGGGTGGTTACCAGGGGCTGGGCAGAAGGGGAAATGGAAAATTGCTAATCAACGGGCACAAAGTTTCACTTATGCAAGATGAATAAGTTCTATAGATCTGCTGTACAATATTGTACTATAGTTAACAATGCTATATTGCACACCTAAAAATTGTTAAGAAAGCAGATCTCATGGTAAGTGTTCTTGCTACAGTAAAAGAAATTTTTAAAAAATAAGTGTTACAAGAGACATACATTCTAAGGGACATATATACTAACAGGGAAAAAAACAACATGGGAAAGAGGCAAATAGGTATTACAAAGAAGAGGTGGCGATAGATTACAAAGCAGGAAGCGTAAATTATCATAGGCTGCTCTGAATTAAAATTATCTTATTTTAGTTTAGTTGATTTTAGTTGACTGCACATTCCCTAAGGGCAAGAATCACATCCTTTGTGTTTGTCACTTCACTCAGTACATTGTCTCACACATGTTAGGTGTTTCACATATTTGTTGGGAGAATGAAGAATGAATGCCACTCCAAGTCATAGCTATCTCTGGTGACTTAAAATTTTTGTCAGTCAATATAAAGGCTTTTCTAATATTCAGATATAGTCTTTCAGAAGTCTAGTGATTAATGATTAAGAAGTGTTTTAAGTACATAACTTTCCAACTATTGATGAAGATTCTTAACAGAATATTGAGAAATATATTGAGAGAATAAAATATTCAAAACATGTTATTGCCATAGTTTGTTTCATCGGACCATTTTGCCCTTGCTTTTATCTGCAATATGAGAAATAAATGTAGCAAAAATTCCTAAATAAGAATGATTTCCAGTGTTCAACAAAGTAGCAAGATGCTCAGGATAAGAAGGTACTCCAGGTATGTGTGGATGGCTCCCACTGCCAAAATCTAATCTTCTCACAGGGGAGGTGGGCAGGTTGACAGGTCTCAGAGCCACGCTTGCACATAAACTGCAAGAAAGCTTTAGGGAGTCAGAGGGGGGTTAGTTCCCACTACGCAATAAGAGTGTGCTGGAGGGCTTCCCTGGTGGCGCAGTGGTTGAGAATCTGCCTGCCAATGCAGGGGACATGGGTTCGAGCCCTGGTCTGGGAAGATCCCACATGCCGCGGAGCAACTAGGCCCGTGAGCCACAACTACTGAGCCTGTGCGTCTGGAGCCTGTGCTCTGCAACAGGAGAGGCCGCGATAGTCAGAGGCCCGCGCACCGCGATGAAGAGTGGCCCCCGCTTGCCACAACTAGAGAAAGCCCTCGCACAGAAACGAAGACCCAGCACAGCCAAAAATAAATTAATTAATTAATTTTTAAAAAAAAGGGGGCTTCCCTGGTGGCACAGTGGTTGAGAATCTGCCTGCTAATGCAGGGGACACGGGTTCGAGCCCTGGTCTGGGAAGATCCCACATGCCGCGGAGCAGCTGGGCCCGTGAGCCACAATTGCTGAGCCTGCGCGTCTGGAGCCTGTGCCCCGCGACGGGAGGGGCCGCGATAGAGAAAGGCCCGCGCACCGCGATGAAGAGCGGTCCCCGCACCGCGATGAAGAGTGGCCCCCGCTTGCCGCAACTGGAGAAAGCCCTCGCACGAACCGAAGACCCAACACAGCCAAAAATAAATAAATAAATAAATAAATAAATAAGAAAATCCTTAAAAAAAAAAAAAAAAAAAAAAAGGAAAAAAAAAAAGAGTGTGCTGGAGACGGAGAAGGTTTGAGGCCACAGACCAGAACTGGTTACAAGAGTTTCTATTAACTCTTTTTCTCTCTTCCACATTGCCCTGGGAGAATACTGACTATCATTTCACTACGGTAGTGGAGATACAGATGTTAAAGAAATAATACCAGGGTAGCACTGGAATGCAGGTAGGATAAAGAATCTATAGTGATAAGACCTAGCAGAAGGATTGGCCACTGAATATCCCCTTTTCTTCTTCTCCTCCCCACTCCTTGGGCTAGGCAATTACATAAAAATGTGCTAGGTCAGCCCCTGGATGGAGCAAGGTATGGTGACACCTGGCGCAGAGGAAATTGGGGTGGATGAAACCCAGATTACAACACCAGGGTCTCTCCCCGTGCACTGAAATCTTAAAAGTACTTAAAGGAGTACAAGCTAGGGTGTGAGTTTATGCCCATCCTCCCATGTCAACATTGCAAGTCAAAGCAGTCGATATCTATAAAGGAGCAAAAATACATCTAGAAAAATACTAGAAGCCTCTGAGGAGAATACACATTCTGAAAGAAAGATAACAAATAGAACACCTTATATCAATACAAAAACTAAAGTAAGCCGATAATTTTAAACAGAAAAATTCATAAAATTGACAGGAGAAGAAAACATAAAGTGTCAAACAGATAAGTTTTAAAAATCCATACTTAGTGAAGTTACACTGAAATTTTTCTAAAATTTTAAATCTTTTAGAATGAAAAGGCAGATAACTTACAATGTAAGAAAAATCAAATGGATATCAAGTTTCTCAACAGTAACATTTATACATGAAAATATTGTTATAAAAATCTACAGAATGTTGAAGAAAAAGAGTTTTGAATCTGTGATCTTATGTCCAGCTAAACTATTACCTAAATGTAATGGTGAGATAAAGTTATTCACAGGCTTAAGAGGTCATAAAAATTTATTATACAAATACATTTTTGGAAAGAATTCTTAAAAAATATACTCCAACATAATAAGTAACGAATCCAGGGGGGAAATAATAAGGTGTGAGAAGTAAGGATGAGGCAAAACTTAATTTACTTTTACCTAATAAGCGATAACCATAAATGAATATGCATAAAAACCTAAAACTAAAATTCTAAACAATACTAATAGTATAATGAAGCTTGAGGGAAGATTATCAGAGGGATATGAGAGAAGTTAGAATGTACTAAGGTTCTTGTCTTGTTCAGTGGAAAAAAACATGGCTATTGATAAGCTTTCTAATTGTTTGATATGGAAAAATAAGCACAATTTTAAATCTTTTTTTTTTTTTTTTTTTTTAAATGATCTCCACTTGACTTTAGTATTCTTTAAATTTTATTTATTTATTTATTTATTTATTTTTGGCTGTGCTGGGTCTTCGGTTCGTGCGAGGGCTTTCTCTAGTTGCGGCAAGTGGGGGCCACTCTTCATCGCGGTGCGGGGACCGCTCTTCATCGCGGTGCGGGGACCGCTCTTCATCGCGGTGCGCGGGCCTTTCACTATCGCGGCCCCTCCCGTTGCGGGGCACAGGCTCCAGACGCGCAGGCTCAGCAGCTGTGGCTCACGGGCCCAGCTGCTCCGTGGCATGTGGGATCCTCCCAGACCAGGGCTCGAACCCGTGTCTCCTGCATTAGCAGGCAGATTCTCAACCACTGCGCCACCAGGGAAGCCCACAATTTTAAATCTTACTAAGTTGGGAGTAAAAAAGTATACACCACAAGTATAAAAATAAAATGTATATTTTCAAAATAGAAAAAAATTTCATCTACCTAGTGGAGTATATAAAAGGAAAAGCAATAAGTGAAAAGAACTGTAAATAGAAAGCAAAAAAAAAAGATTACAGAAATAAGTCTTAATAAAAGTAACAATATAAATGGATCAAACTCAATCAAAAGAGAATCCCAGGGTGAATATTAAAGTGGAAAAAAAAAAGTAAAGAAAGTATACAGAAATATCAATAATAATTGAATGGGGGCTTCCCTGGTGGCGCAGTCGTTGAGAATCTGCCTGCCAATGCAGGGGACACAGGTTCGAGCCCTGGTCTGGGAAGATCCCACATGCCGCGGAGCAACTAGGCCCATGAGCCACAACTACTGAGCCTGCACGTCTGGAGCCTGTGCTCCGCAACAAGAGAGGCCGCGACAGTGAGAGGCCCGCGCACCGCGATGAAGAGTGGCCCCCACTTGCCACAACTAGAGAAAGCACTCTCACAGAAACGAAGACCCAACACAGTCAAAAATAAATAAATAAATAAATAAATAAATAATTTTAAAAGAAATAATAATAATAATAATAGAATGGATGCCGCGGAGCAACTAAGCCCGTGCTCCACAACTGCTGAGCCTGCGCTCTACAGCCCGCGAGCCACAACTACTGAAGCCGGCGTGCATAGAGCCTGTGCTCCACAGCAACAGAAGCCACCGCAATGAGAAGCCCACGCACCGCAACGAAGAGTAGCCCCCGCTCGCCGCAACTAGAGAAAGCCGGCGCGCAGCGAAAGACAGAACGCAGCCAAAAATAAATAAATAAAATGAATAAATTTTCTTTAAAAACTAATAATAATAATAGAATGGTAAATATACCAGGAACATAAGAAATAAAGCAGGTTATAGAACTTATGGTGAAAAATACAAGGGAAAAGAGGAACATCATAAACTGGTAAAAAGAATATTACATCAATAAGATATGATAATCATGACTATATATATGTATGTAGCCTTGAAATATATATATATATTTTTAATCACTAAAAAATAGCTAAATCAACAATTGTAGGTGAAGATTTCAACACATTTATCTCAGAAACTGCTAGATCAACAGACAAAAATAAGCCAAATAGAAAATGTACAAATCCCACAATAAGCTTGATCACACAGAACATTATAACCAGTAACACAGATTGCATATAATTTTTTGAACCCACAGGAACACTCACAAGAATTCATATTTTAGCACATTTTTTCAAAACATAATACACTTACTAGGTTGGCATTTGTTCTATAATTCAGTATTGCAGACCCCCTTGAGAATTTCATAATCTCTTTTAAAGAGATGACCTTTAAGAATGCAAGCTAAAAGTCAACACTTGCTTACCTGCTATTTTATGCTATTTTATGATTTATGTGTCTTATTTCTTATTCCTTCTGTTTTACTTAAATTAGGAGATAACTCCTATGAGTAAACTGTATTTTCCTAGGTATAACCTCTGCCTCCGTTGGAATGAATGATACAATCTGAAACACATTCTTCTGAATACCTCTGATGGTATTAAATTACATTTACTGTTATCAACAGTTATTTAGTGTCATGTCTGGTAAAGAAGGTTGATGTTTTGAGCCACAAATAAATTGTCACTTTAAAAGAGTCATATTGACTGTAGAATGAATATTTGCAGTATCCTTTTGCCCTTCTTCCAACAATAGCCCCTTATTTTGACTTTTAATCTCCTCCCCCACTCTTGGTCCATGCATATTGGATAAAACTAAGATTCCATGGGGAAGCACATGCCCCAGAATGAAACCAAAAGCCACAGTGCATTCCCTTGGCCTCAGAAGTGGTTTCACTGTGGGCATACAGTCTAAGTCTCAGGACTTAATCTAGGAGCTACCAGAAATGATGCTCTCCGCTTCTGATAGATTTTAGCCTGAAAGGATGCTACAGTCACTTTTGCCACCACGCAGGAAAAGCCTGCCTGAGAACGGAACCAACACAAAGGAAGCAGGCCCCAAGGGACAGGGAGACCAAAAAAAAAAAAAAATCCTGATGATATTATTTGAGTTTCTTTGTCCATCTGTGTTTGAAAACAGAGCTTTCCCCTGAAGTTTCCAGGTACATGGACCAGTAAATCCGTTTTTTACTTAATTCATTTGAAGAGGGGGTGTTCTGTAACTTTCAACCAAAAGTTTTCATGATGTGACTTGCTCATATTGCTCAAAAATTTGCTTTAAAGGCAATTCAAGAAAATAAACTCAAAAATATTTTGAACCATGACAATATAATTGAAATGAAATCTCCCAAAGTAATTACAGTGGAAAAGAAACCTTTGGATACACAGATTTTTACATACTTGGTAAAATGTCTGTCTGTTTAATTTCAATTTATACTTTAGCTATTCTAAAGTCAGATATTCTTCTTGATGCAACCTGGGTCATATGCCCATCCTTGTGACTAGGTGATTGAACAGTGTTACCAGAAGAGAGGGATAAAATTGGTGCTAGGCAGATAAAAGCAACAGATGTTCATTATGGTTATATCTGAACAAGTGTGAGCATTATAGGAAAGCATTTTAATTTTTCACCATTTAGCAGATTTTAAAATTTTTTAAAGGGGCTTATGTCTTATATCAAGGATTTTAACCTAGAATCCACAGATTACTAGTGGATTCAGATTGTCCATAAAACCTCTGACAATATGCAAAATTTCTGTGCATGACCATATGAAGCTTCAAGGGAAGGGAATCTATAGCTTTTATTAGATTCTCAGAAGAGTCCATAATGCAAGAAAAGATTACGAATCACTACCTTGAGACAGCAAGGTGGTTTTGATGCCTAATGAACAAATTCTAAGGGGAATATATCCACCTTTTGAAATGACTCAAGATAGAACATGTACGATACAGCAGTAGGCTAACAGTGGCTATCTCTGGTGAAGGGACAAGGGCTAGTTTTTCTTCTTTGAACCTTTTCTGCATTTCCAATATTGTCTATGATGAATATGAATTATGTCAGTCATATAAAAGGTTAATTTTAGAAAAAAAAAGTGTGCCTATATCCCTGGGTGTATCATAAAACTTCCAGGTCCAACAAAGCAATAATCATTTCAATATTTAAATCAATGGGCAGTACAAGAATGAAGTATCAAAATTCAAAAGGCATAAAAGCTCAAAAGTAATCAGAAAATCCCATATTCTCTGAACTAAAATTGTGCAATTCTCTCTTAAGCTCACTAATCGCCCAAACATTCAAGATGTAAAAAAAAAAAAGAAAAGAAAAAGGAAGGAAAATATGAACGACTCCTAAATCAATTCTGCTATCAAATTCTATTCCCATTCAAATGCTCCCCCAAGAGCTTTAAAACCTCATTGGTGAAGTGTCCTCCAATAAAGTGTACCATTATGCTCTGTGCCAAAAGATTAATAACACTTAACCAAGATGATGACTTATAAGTAGTCTCCATTGGGTGAGTCAGGGTAGGAAAAGACTCATTCTTCCTAGTGATAATTGTCCCTGGGTAAATTATTTCCTAACTATGCTCTCCCAAAGGTGACTTCTTCCAGAGAGCTCTTACAGAGAAACCAATAGCCTGACAGCGTTTATTTTAAGGTCATAATCTACTTGCCAGCCTATGTCAAACTAACAGTCTTCCTCTTTATCCTTCTTCCTTTTTTTCAAACCTTTCTAGAATGTATTCTTCATTCCTCTCCCTCATCTAAAAAGTAACAACAATAATAACAGGTAGCATTAATGGAGTACTTAGCATAATGTCCAGTATATAGAAAGGGCTTTATAGTCATTCATTTATTCATTGTTTTATTCACAGAACAAATATTTACTGAGTACCCACCACTTGCCAAGCACCGTGTTAGGTTCTTAGTATCCATTAGTGATGAAAGCAGATAAAGATCATGCTCAAATGGAGTTTTCATTTCACAGGGAGATGAGCAATAAAGAATAATCATAATAAGTAAATTAAATAGTATGTAAGGAGGTGATAATAAAAGCAGAGCAGTGTTAGATTAGGAGTACCATAGGGAGGTTGGTATTGTGCATTGATTTCTAAGTACAGCACAGGCTTCTTCAAGAAAGTAAGATTTGAACAAAGATTTGAATGTAAGGAAGTTAGCCAAAAAGGCACCTGACGAAAGAACATTCTAGGCAGAGAAAATGGTTAGCACAAAGGCTGTAGAGTGAAGAGCATAAGTGACCTGTTCAAGGAGCAAAGAGGCCTTAGCCTGTGGCTTAAAAAAGGAAGAGTTGACAGGAGGGGAGGGGAGGGATGATCGAAGACAGCCTTGAAGGCTTTTGTAAGGACATAGTTTTCTGAGAGAAATGGAATCCACTGGACAGGGCTATGACCTGACTTACAATTTTAAAGATCTCTCTAGCAAGCTCAAGTCATTGAGAAATGATTGTAGAGGACAATGATAGAAATAGTGCAAGAGGTGAACTCAGATCAAGGTGGTAGCCGCAGAAGTAGTGAGAAGTGGCTGGATTCAGGACAGTCTTTGAAGGCAAAGGACTAGTGGATGCGGGGTTTGAGAGAGAGAAACAGGGCTGACTTCAAAGGTTTTGACCTTAGCAACTGGAAAGAGCTGCCATGAGTAAGATGGAAAAAACTGTGGGTGAAGCAGGTTTAAAGGGGAAGTTCAGGATTTCAGTTCTGGACATGTCACAGTTGTGGGAGATGTATATTAGCCATCTGATGAGATGTCTAATAAGCAGGTGGATATATGGGTCTGAAGTTTGAGAGAAAGGTCTGTATTAGAGATAAAAGTTTAGGAGTCATCAGCATATGGGGGGTATTTAAAACCATAAGGCTGGCTGAGGAGAGCGGAGGGGAGAAAACAAAGCAGAACAAGGTCTGAGCCCTATGACACTCCAGCATTAAAAGCCCAGGGAAACAAGAAAAGAAAAAAAAAAAATAGAAAGGAACTGAGGATGAGAGATCTGTGAAGTAGGAGAGAAATACCATAGCATTTAGTCCAGGCAGTAACCAGGTATTATTATTATTCCCATTTTACAGATAAGAACACTGAGGCTTAGCAAATTGATGCTGCCCTGGGTCACACAGCTCTATCTTCTGGACTTGACTCAGGTTTGTCTGATTCTGTCATCCAGAATGCTGAACCACTACCCACCTAATCTTCAAGGCATGTCTCTTCCCTAAAAATACCTCTCAAACGCTCATTCTCCTACAGTGCATGTACTTCAAGACTAAAATATTTGGACATCCTTCTCCATTCTCCCACTGTTTCTTGTAGATCATCTTAGCTCTTTCTACCTTCGGTTTTTTTAAAAATGTGCCTTTGCTCCTTCAAGGTATGTTTGATTCCCCCATCACTCCTTATAGCCTTCCTTATTATCCTCATCTATTGACCTCCCCATCATTTCTCGAGATCCACTGAGGACAATGAAAGTCGAGATAAATCAGTATCAGTGTGGGTGATTATCCAACAGCCCCTTTTCCACTGCTGAGACCTGACTCAGCCTAAGTACCCAAGATTCTGATACTCTGTTCTGCAAACAGAGCCTCCTAGACTTGCATACAGCCCGCTCCCTCATGCCCATCAATGTTAATGATTGACTTCTTTAAGCCCTCCAGTTCCTGACCCCTCAATTTCCTTCTTCTCTTTGGACACCTCTTGACTTCACTTTCTTCCCTATTGAGCTGCAGCTTCCAAGACAATTCCTCTGCTCATACACCTCAGCAGCTAAAGGATGCTGAGGGAATCACACCACAGCACAGCTTGCTGCTATGTTATGACTTCCAATCTCAAACGGACCTTCAGTGGTTCTGGGCAAGACTTTTCTATTCCTTTTTTTTGTTCTATTTTCCCTCCCATTCCCTGAGCGGCTATTCTAAGCCTTCATCGCTCTAATCAACCCTCACCCACTCCACCACCACACACACCATTCCCTACCAAATCATCAGAAAACCTTATCTCCTTCCTATTTCAAAGAGAAAATAGAAGCCATCAGTCACAAACTCTGTACCCCCAAAATTAATTCATCTGCCTCTCCTTCCGGAATAAATGTCACGTCTCTTATCTAAGACTGACCCCTTTGCCTCTGGATCTCACCACCTCTTACCTCTTCCCTTTTGGCTCCTGTATCTTCAGCCTTTCTCTCTCCCCTGGTTCCTACCCGCAGCAATTAAACCTGCTCTAGTGTAATAAATAAGCTAGTGGACATGGACTTTCCTCGGACACTCTTTGGATCAGGAGTGTTTTTTTATTCTCTCCACTGGGATCCTACTGTTCTTTACAAGCTTGGCTCAAAAATTCCCTTGGTTCTATGATCACCCCTAACTGGAACATATCTATTTGAATTTCCATAGCATTTTGGGGTACCAGTCTTAGATCACTTACCCCATACTATAGTTTATGCTTCCTTTCTTTGGGTGTCTTTCTTTCGTTCAACAAACACTTTCATGTAGCACTTACAATGTCCTAGATGCTGTTCTAAACACATTTTAAAATACTGACTCATTTAATAATATCAACCATTACAAATATTCACTCATTATCTGTATATACTTTGCTATAATTATATCATATATTACATCAATATCATATATCATATCATACAAGTCCTTGAAGGCAAAACTCGTAATGATATACCTTGGCCTCTCTCTATTACACTCTCCCAGACTGGGTGGGCACCTTGCCTATAATAGGGCATTCAATATGTTTTCCAAATACAAAAATGCATGGAAACAACTTGGGCATCATATAATCCTTGTACCAATGCCAAAAACACCATACCCTGCCTTATTGTATAAAATGAAGACATATCTCACATGGTCTTTCAATTATGATGGACAAAATTATATGTAGTCATATTTACCTTTGAAAATCTCTTAGAAAGTTGCCACATGGTTGACGGCCTTCGTATTATCCTTCAATAACTCTAGAAAACCCAGTGTTCACTCCAGTGCTGCAAGAGATACATATCCGTTTACTGAGGGCCAAATGAGATCATTGGTTTGCATCTTATAAGACAAATGATGTAGCTTTAAATCCTAGAATCACTTACAGCTGGTGAGATGTCACACAATGAGAAGCAGGCGAAAACTGGAAACTGAATCAACCAATAGAACTAGATTCCTATTCCCTAACCCACAATCATATATGCTTATCAAGTGTAATGGCAGGTAACCTTGCCCAAGTTTCTCGTGCTGACCATATCTCATTGAATCTGAACACATTAACTGTAAAACATGTAGTTTTGTTTACCATTAAGAAATTTAAAATACTGCCAATTCACTATGTCATGCCATCAACTGTAAGAAGAATCCCAATATTAGAAATGTTGAAATGTGTATCTTAGAATCAATAAGTACAGTATTAACATTTTTAAATCAAACTGTAAGATCCTCAAAAGCAAAAAAAAATTAATTTTATGTACGCTACAGAGCCTTGTCCAAAGTAGGCAATCTTTTATCAAATTTGATCAAATATATGTAAAAACCAGTTGAAATTCTCCTAGTGGGTTAGGGACCATCTCTTAACCTATGAAGAGTCATAATGAATCAGCATCTTGTAATGTTACTAGAATAAAATAAGTTCACAGGAAATTTCAATCAAACACCATTAGACTGCACCCTGCAGGCCTGCAAACCTTGTACTTGCCCAGACACGAAACTGAAGAAAGAGCCCAGAGAGAGTGACAGAGACATCAATGGTTTATCGGACAGGGATCTTACAAGTCAGAAGCAAGCAAAGTCCTGGAGCAACACCCACTCTATACGGCAGACAGCAGGCAGGACACAGCAACAATCTTCTCAGCGGGAGAAGGAGGCTACCATTTACAGGGGGAATTGACATCAGGTTGACTCATCAGTTACCAAGGAAACCAGTACCGGGGCAGGGGGCTAGCACGTAGGCAGTTACTGATTAAGCCCTATGATTAAGAGGATTGGATAGTCCTATGAGTTAGGTGTAGGTGAAGCAGGCCCTGGTCAAGCAGGGGATGTACAGAGAGCAAGAGAACAGCCATCTTGAGTGGCCTGACCATACAAATGCATAAGCAGATTCCTCTTTATTACAAGTAAAAAACCCAACGCTTAAATCATTTTGATCCCCAATATCCATTTGTAAGCAAGTGTAATCTCATTAAGATAAATCCTAGAAACAGTACGGAGAATAAGCAACAGGTTCCCTGAAAGTTGTAGGTAGAACCAAAAAACTGAGCAATCAACCAAATTCACCATCTTTACTATTTATATATGAAGTGCTGCGGTTGGGGACATTTCTGCCTTTCTCCTTGTGTCTCTGCTCTGCCCACAGGGGTAACTTCTGCCTGTGCTTCCACCACTGTCCTCTCCCTGACTAGCTGAATTCTCCAGAGCCCAACTAAGGCATAAAATGTTCCAGATGAGTCAGAGCCTGAGGCAGACCCTGGATCCATTGCACAAATGGTCAGGATCACTAAAGTGAAATTAGAGACATTAATTCCCAATTAGTGGCCGGCTGAGTCAGACTGGGTCTGCCCTGCAGGTCAGCTATCAGGTGAGAGGGAATTGGGAATCTGCTTTTAAGTTTCCCAACCTAAGTCTTGTGGTGCAGCATTTTAGACAGGACCATCAGGCAACTGCTCGGATACTATTTTCTATTTAAATACAGTTCTTAGTGTCTGTGCTCCCTCTTTTGGAAGCCCTAGGAAAGAGAATACTAAATGATGAATTCCAGCAACAGAAACCCCATCCAGAACCCTTATAGGGAACCTCCTCTCCCCACCCCCATAGCCTCCTCTACTATATGGTGTTGCCATATAGTTCTAACCATCTGGGTCCACAGCCATTTAATCTCAGTCCCCAACTTGCTTTTTTTTTGCCTTCATACTCAGCTGCCATGCAAGTGAAGACTGGGAAAAATTCCCTGAGCTTATTCTAACATGGGAACAGCCCTGATCCTCATACACAGAAAATAAGTGAGAAACAAGTCTCATGCATCCAAGTCATTTAATGATGTTAAAAGAAATTTGACAGATAGATAGATAGATACATAGATACATACATACATAGATACATATATATGAATTTTTGGTGAAACATGGAGTAAGATTTTTTTTTAAAGAAGAAAAAAATGAGAACTATTCAGAAAGTATGTCCTGATCTTCAGTGAGTGAAGATTTATGTCAAACTTTATTGTTGTCTTATATTTTCTTGGCAATTTTGCTATGTATCATTAACCCTACAACATCTGCTAAGATAAAATTTAAATAGGGCATGTTATATCACTTTATAGACATAGGCAGGACTTCATTGCTCCTAGGAGCTTGGGCCTCTAGAGATGAAAAGGACATGAATGATCATTAAATCCACTCCAAACACTTTATAGATGAAGAAACTAAGATGGAAGGATTGTCTGTGATGCATTTAGCCACTGATTAAGAACTAATGCATTAGGCAACTGAACTTTTACTAAAGGACCCCAGCCACAGAGCCTGATCAGAGTTAAGAAATAGAATGAGAAAAAGAATTTTTATTCTTTCGTTATTTGTATGAGGGCAGGGTGTATTGGGGGAGAATGGGGGGAAAAAAGCATAGAATACAGACAAATGGAATGCTAGCAGGGACACTTGAAATACTGCCCAAAGAAACATTCTAAGAGACAGGGAGGCCCACATAGTTATTGTTTAATAAAACCAGCTTGATATTTCAATATAAAAGCAAGAATGGCTGAAAAGTGAGTAAGCATCTCATTAAAACCACTCTTAAATTCCACTTTCAGGCCTCATCAGAATATCAAAGGAAACAGCACATTTTTTTTCATTTATAAACTATCGGATATTCTTTTACAATCATCCTTAATCTATTCTGAAAGCCTCCAAGTCTTCTCAGTGCAACTTTATCAGATATGTATCCATAGTCCGCATCTTTACATGCATACATTCAAATATGTATCTAAATATATGAACTACTGTGGCAATTTTGTGTTACAAAAACTGAATAGCATAATGATGCAGGTTTGAGTGGGTTTTTTTTAAAGGCTGTTATATTTGTATAGACATCTACACAAATCACATGGGCTTATCTTTCTGAAAAAAATGTTTTAATCCCTCAGGTACTCTCCTCTTAACAGAATCAACTTAATTTCATTTGACACTGTCCTTTCCAGAACTGCAAATTCAATGAACGCAGCAGGTTCTGATCTTGGTTTTTAACAGATGGCCTCAACAACATGACAGTAATAGCATCTGACATGCGTTGTTTCAATGATCTCTTTTACTCTTGGAAAAGTATGGAAGCGCTAGATCCCGTGTGTTCCTTCAGATTGTTATTTCTGGCACGCTCTTCTTGGCATATGTTATGATGAACCATTCATAACAAATTAAATTTTCATTAAGGTAAAAAAAAAATCTTTATAATCCATAAGCCTACAATTTGTCTTGGTTCCCAAGGTAACATATTCTGTTCAAAGGGGCCAGTTTTACAAATAATTGAGTGTGGGGCTGGCTTAGATTTATTTTTTAAGAATTGGTTGTTTTGCTAAATGGGAGGGGGAGAGAGGGCAGATGGGAAAAGCCTAGAATCCCAGTGATGGAAAAGAAAGATATCTGCAAGATTCGTGGTCTTGCTTGCAAAGCATTTTCGCGGGGACACAAAAATCACAGGATCCCAGGACACCCATCAAAAGAGGCTAAGCCACATGATACCACATGGGCTGGATATAAAGACCAGCTGGGGCTTCCCTGGTGGCGCAGTGGTTGAGAATCTGCCTGCCAATGCAGGGAACACGGGTTCGAGCCCTGGTCTGGGAAGATCCCACATGCCGCGGAGCAGCTAGACCCGTGAGCCACAATTACTGAGCCTGCGCATCTGGAGCCTGTGCTCCGCAACAAGAGAGGCCGCGATAGTGAGAGGCCCGCGCACCGCGATGAAGAGTGGCCCCCACTTGCCACAACTGGAGAAAGCCCTCGCACAGAAACGAAGACCCCACACAGCCAAAAATAAATAAATAAATAAAAAAATAAATGTACTAAAAAAAAAAAAAAAAATGTTAAAAAAAAAAAGACCAGCTGGAGCAGGCAGAATTCCTGTACCTTTAAGGTGAGCTTTAGAGTTGATCGTAGCTGTAATTAACAGCTTCCCCTAACTGTGCAGTAGAATTTTCCTGAAGGACTCAGTGGTTTTACTCACTGGCAGGTTTAGTAAAATGGGATTTCAGGCAGCACAGTGCTTTCAACTCAAAGTAGCTAAATCTAGTTAAAGCAGAAACATCAATGATTTTCAGTGAGCGTGCATCATAGAAATGTCTGAGCATCGTAAACCACTGCTGATTGCTTCTTTCAGAAGCAAACTGCAGCTAAATGGGGACCAGAGGAAGCGAGAAACCTAACCTAGGCCTCTCTCCTCCTGAGCTGACATTTAAATCCCAAATAATTTTTTTTCTGATAATAATATATTCAAGCCTACTTAATAAATGGTAGGCTACTTTATTTTCAATACACACTAGAAATATTGGTCACCATTTGGGAAAGAATTTGAATTTAATTCTTTACCTCGTCTCACCTTGAGCACAACCTTCACTTTGGTGATATTTCAGAAACTGCATGAGGCAGAATCTCTCTTACATGAGCTTTTGCTATAAGGCACTTCATTAGACCCTTTCTGCTGAAAATTGAGTTCAACTATTCACAGAGAGAATATACAAATGTGTAAACTGAAGTCCAAAATAGTATAGAATAAACAAACAGGTTTACTGTTGAATATCTTATTATAATGAGTATAAAGTATTAAGTATGCTTATGAAGTAAACACTTTATACTTTCCCAAATAGTTTCAGATAGGAACCTAAGGAGGAAAGAAAACTGAAGAGAAAAAAAAAACAAAAAACAAAAAAACGGTGAACACAATAAGAAAGAGTTTCCTCTGCTCATCTGCTTAACTAAAAAGAAAAGAGGTTAAAAGAACCCATTAAAAGTGGCAGTAACACGACTGGCACTCTGTTGCAGAGCAGCTGCAAAATATTTCATTAGAAAGGGAAGTTCCAAGAAACGTATGTGCATGAGATTCAGGACTTCATAGATGCTATCAAAGAACTCACAGAAATGAGGGTTAGTGAAAGAAAGAAGAGATTCAAGCAGCTGAGGGCATCACAGTAAGTACACACTTGAGAAAGAAGCGTCTGTGATGGAAAGAGCAGCACGTTCTGGAACCAGCAGGTGGTGCAAGGCTGGGAACAGAGTCCTGAGATGCGATTGTCCTGAAGACTCCCTGTAACACTGTAGCCTCCAGTTGCTTCCACCCCTTGGAAGAGGGCAAACTTCTTTGGACAAGGTCCAAAATGAACCCACCTTTGTCAAAGTCGGATCTTAAGTAAATAGTTCTGTAGGAAATGTTCACTGTATTCATTTGAAAACTCACATGTTGAAAATGGTATGACATAACCTCATGAGATTAATTTTGTAGTAGCTATTTTCACTGACAGAGAGAATCGACCATTACTTTAAATAGAACAATAATTCTTTCTTGAAGTAGATCTGGGTAAGAAACTCTAATTAGCCTTCTGAGATATTGAAGTCTTGGTAAAATAAATTTGATATAAAATATGTACTTCTTTCCAAAAGAACCAGTTTTCCACTAGATACAAAGAAAATCTTGATTAATTTATAAAAGGAGATTTTGAACAGATCCCATTTTCTAACCACAGTGCAATAAAAGAAGTCAATAACAAAGCCAGAACCACTTAGCTATTTTAAAATATTCTCCTAAACGAGTTTGGATCATAAAGGAAATAAAAATTATGATAGACCATTGAAGGAAAACCACCAAAAAATAAAAATGACAATCTTGATAGGGTCAAACAGAAATGTTATCAATTTTAAAAGAAATAATAAGTCAACTAAGCATTCAGCGTAAGAAACTAGAGGAAGAACTTATCCAGAATTGAGTTCTGCTCCTACCTGGAACTTAATCCTTTCCCCTCGTCACCATCTCAGTAGATAGCACCACCATCTACCCTGCTTCAGCCCCAAATCTATGTGACATCCATGATTCCTCTTTTTTCTACTGATTGTAACTCAAATTCATCTACTCCCATTGCTACCTCCACATACCAAGGCCCATCAACTCTCGCTCGGACGAAGGCCACGACCTTCTTTTACTCTTGCCCACCTAGAAGCCACTCTCCACACTGTGGCCAGGAGGTTCTTTTGGAAATATAAATAAGACTGTATCAGTGCTATTAAAACAATTCAATGGCTTCCCATTGCACGCTACTAAAATCCAAATTTCTCACCAAGATTTTACCTCAAAGACTGTAGACAGAGATCTGTAAACAGAATTTGACACACAGGTATGTTTTATTTGCCCTAAAGAGTATTTCAAAAGATTTTTAGTGTATTGCTAATGTTTGAAAAAAGAGGATATTGCATATTAAAACTGGAAATTTCTAAATTTTCTTGAAAAATTGAAAAATATATCTAAACTGGACCCATGTTTCCATATGGTGAGTAATAACCACAGTTCCTACCACCCCACCTTGTCTCTAGACCTTAGTTTGGGTATCAAGAGTTCATCATCAAGCAGGCACAGTCTCTTTTTCACACCATAGTTGTGAACATTTTTCTCTATGTAAGTACATTTTATCACGTGAGAAAATGAAATCTGGACAGAGAGAACCACGTGTTTCTTACCCCTGGGGCATTTTGTTTATTTATGACACCTGTTCCAAAACTGGATTGAAATGGAATGTCTATATGTTTTTTGATAATACACTAAACAGAATCTTCCAAATCTCCAGGTGTTCAGGGGAATTCAAGTATTTGGCATCACAAAGAAAAAGAAACTTCCAGGATAAAAACTCACAGGGCTAATGCAAGGGTTTTAACACAATATAACAATGCAGTGACATCTCTTGACATTATATACATATTAATATGTATTCATTTCCATTTCTACATGTAGCTGCTGGGGGAGAAAATGGTCTGTGGTCTACAGATTTCAAGCTCCTGGAGGATGGGGTACATTTTATCCCTGACCCACCTAATCCATTTGTAGCATCTTTCAAAATCTCCCTAGACACAACGCAGAAAGAAAAGGTAATAACAATACATTGTCTTTAGATAAGTTTTCTGTGAAATAGTTGGAAGAATCTTACAACAAAAATTACATGTATTCTTGTGTCTCCATAAGGTAGGTAGACAAAAAGCTTTTATCTGCAATTCAGACAGGATGAATAAAGGTGTTAAGCGACTGGTCCATGCTATGTTTCTGGCTAAATTTCAGGTGACTCTGTAATTATTTCGCTTTTCAGGTGGCTTTGGAAATTTCTCCTCCTCTATCCCAGCAGAGCGCTTCTATTGTCTTCCCCACTCCTACCGCAGGGCTAATAGGTCTGTGATCGTCGTAGGCTGCAAGGCTGTCATTAGTCTCCCCCAGTCCATCACCTCACTTCTCATCCAAAAAGAGCTTCAGAATAGTTGGCTAGAGTTTCCTACTTGATTTTTTCCTTTTTTTTTTTTTTTTTGGCTTTACATGCTCTGGTTTTCCTGACCTAAGGCTGAATATGTAAAATTCAACTGGTACCCAAAGAAACAGTATGATACATTCAAGCATCCCTCTGTATTTGAGGCCTTTGAGGCCATTTTGGGCACAAATCAGATTTTCAACAACCCTCAAATACAGGAAACCAGTGCTTCCCATTTAAATTATCAGTCAACCCATGTTTTCAGCTCAAGTGGGATAGGAGAGGTATTAAAATTTTAATTCACTCCTTTTCAGTCAATCCATGTAAATAAAATTACAGTCATTTCTATCATGTTGGAAATAGAATAACCCTACAAGTCAAGAGGGCTGAATTTTGGACCCCACTCTGCCATAACTTGCTAGTTGACAAAGTGGAAATAGCACTAACGGTGCTGTCTGACACAGAGGAAGTTACTTAACTTCTCTGACCCAGGTGTAAAATAAAGAAAATACTATTATTTCACATGGTGGTTACGAGGATCAGATAGATTTGCTTATAAAAAGGAATTAATGGGTGGTATTCAATAATATTAGTCTCCTTTCCTATAAAATGAGGGAGTTGAATTTGGTGAGCTGTAAGTTCTCCTCCAGTTCTAACATTTTATGTTTCTATTATTTTTTTCCTGGGTACTATAAATTGTATATCAGCCAAGTTCCCTCTCCTAGCCTCCAAGCTGCCCAGCCTCTCACCTGTAGACTCAAAATAGCTCCAGGCTCTGAGACTCAATGACCAAACCTCCACATTGAACCCTATTTTCAAGAACTGAATTGCCTCCTGATTTCCTGCCTTGTACCATATTCCTCTGGGAATTTAATCGCATCTCTTCCCTCCCATTCCTCTCAGGATATGCAAGCCATCCCTGAGCCCTATTACCATGGCCTGGTCAGTACTACCTGCTGTAAGTCCTCCCTGCATCGACCACCTGCCGGCTTGGACACTCACTGCCTACCTGCTGCCAGTTTGAGAGCCCTAAGCCACCAGCCAGGACATCTGTCCTCAGACCACGGCCAGGCCTCCCAGATGCCAGCTACCCACCTGCTGGCCTGCCTCACAGTGCTCACTGTGTGAAAGCCAACCCTGTTCTCTCCGGCCCAGCTGAGCTGGCCCACCTGTGGGTCCTGCACCATCAGCCAAAACCTGACCTAACATGGACGTGGACACCGATATTAACACGAGGATATAATATTATTTCTGAAACGAGTGCATGTTCTTTATACATTTGAGATAAAGTGTCTTAATACCTATATTTAGTCTATTTTGCAGCTCACTTTTTATTATCTAATTTGTTCATTAACTTGTATTTTTATGGAGGTAAAGCATATATTCAGAAAAGTATATGAAACATAATTGCATAGCTCAATGTATCATCACAAAGCAAACATATCCATGTAACCAGTTACCAGGTGAAGAAATAAAACACCAGCAGCCCAGACGTTTCCCTCAGGCCCCTTTCCAATCACTACTCTTCGCTCCTCAACCAAGACAACTACTATCCCAACTTCTAAACCCACAGTTCCGTTTTCCCTGTTTTTGAATGTTATGTAAGTGGAATAAGACATTATATACTCTCTTTAGTCTCCCTTCTTTTACTCTATGTTTGTAAGATTAATCTATGTTTATTTGTGTGGTTGTAGTTCATTCAATTTTATTACTATAAAAAATTCCATTGTATGAACCTACCATAATTTATACATATGTTTTTTTTTTTTTTTTTTTAAAGGATTTTCTTATTTATTTATTTTTATTTTTGGCTGTGTTGGGTCTTCGGTTCGTGCGAGGGCTTTCTCCAGTTGCGGCAAGCGGGGGCCACTCTTCATCGCGGTGCGGGGACCGCTCTTCATCGCGGTGCGCGGGCCTTTCTCTATCGCGGCCCCTCCCGTCGCGGGGCACAGGCTCCAGACGCGCAGGCTCAGCAATTGTGGCTCACGGGCCCAGCCGCTCCGCGGCATGTGGGATCTTCCCAGACCAGGGCTCGAACCCGTGTCCCCTGCATTAGCAGGCAGACTCTCAACCACTGCGCCACCAGGGAAGCCCTATACATATGTTTTACTCATGATGGTTATTTGGGTTTTTTCTTGGTTTGGCCTATAACTAATATTACTGCTTCGACTATCCTTAGGCATGTCATTTAGAGCACATGTACTTATGTTGCTGTTGGGAGAATACTGATTGAGTTATAGGGTACACATATCTTCAACCTTAGGACACAAATACCAAATTGTTTCCCAAAGTGGCTGAACTAACTTATATGCCTACCAGCAGGGTATGAAGATTCCTGTTGCATCATCACTAACCGTTGGTATTTTTTAAGTGTTTTGAATTTTAATATTCGGATAAGACAGTACTATTATCTCATGGTCTAATTTTCATGAACAAAAATTATTCATTTTAATGTAGTCTAATTTATTATATTTCCCTTTTTAATTGCTCATTTGCTGTCCTCTTTAAGAAATCTTTCCTCATGTCAACGTTATAAAGATAGTCTCCTATAATATACTCAATAACTGCATTGTGCATTACTGTAGCCACCAGCTACATGTGGCTATTTAAATTTAAACTTCTATCAACTAAAATTTTTAAGGAATAAAAATTCAGTTTCTCATTCACACTAGCAACATTTCAAGGGTTCAACAGGCACACAGGTCTAGTGGCTACTGTAAAGGCCAGCACGGTTATAGAATATTTCTGTCATCACAGAAAGTTCTACTGAATAGTCCTCTTCTAGAAGCTTTATTATTTATTGTTTTACTTTTTCGTATTTATGCCTACAACTCATCTGGGATGATTTCTGCGGGATCTAGGATGTTGTTTTCCATATGGATTAAACAATTGACTCAGCACATTAATTGAGAAGACGATTCTTTCCCTGCTGCACTATAATGAAATCATTGTCACAAATAAAAATATATGTGTGTGTATATATATATATATATACACATAGACATATATGCAATCTGTAAATATACATATATTTTTATTCATGACACTATGGAATAAAATGAGTCATCCTATCTTGTTCTTCAAAGGAATCTTAGCTAATTTTGGTCCTTGGCATTTCCATATAAATCTCAAAATCAGCTTGACACTTTCCACTAAAAAATAATTTGAATTTTAATTGACATTTCATTGAACGTATAAATCAATTTGGAAAGAGTTTTCATATTTATTATATTGAATCTTCTAGTCCATGAATATGGCATATCCATTGAAATATTTAGGCCTTCTTTAAAATCTCTCAGTAATAGTTTATATTTTTCAGCGAAGAGTTTTACACATCTATTAGATTTACTCCAGGATCCTTAATACTATTTGATGCTACTGGATTATCCTATAATCTTTTACTGCTATACAGAAACATTGTCAATTTGAAAAATTTTGACGATGTACCTAGCAACCTTGCTAAACTCATTTTTTTAATTCTACGCACATGATCATATGCAAATAATTCTTATATCTTTTATTGCTTTTTCATGACTTACTGACTCGGTTAAAGCTATAGGGCATGAATCTGTTGGGGGTCTCCAAGGGTACCTGCAGGTTTTATGACTTCCTAGAAGGACTCACAGGATTCAGTATTTAGTTATACAAGCAAAAGGATACAAAGCAAATTCAACAAAGGGAAAAAGCACAAGGGGTGAAGAATGGACTAAACCAGGAACAAGTTTCAAGAGTCCTCTCCCAGTTGAGTCAAACAGGACATGCTTAATTCCTCCAGCATTTCATTGTGACAACACAGAAGAAGTGTTGTCCACCAGGGAAGCTCATTAGAGCCTCAGTGCCCAGGGTTTTTATCCCAGACTGGTCCCATAGGTACTCTGCCAGGCATGTACTAAAATTCCAGATTTCCAGACTAACCATGTTGTTTGTACAAACAGTTTAGGTCCACCATTCACTCTTGTCAGCCAGGGAATGGTGGGACTACTCCTGAAATCCAAGTTTCCAGCTGCTAGCCAAACACCAACCTTGCAAGCAGGCCTTTCTAAGGATAGCATCTCAGGCCTGCTAATGTTAACTATTTTGTACAATGGTTGAGAGTGACCAATAATAACTCTTTTTTTGTAATATGCTTCTCAGGGTTTATAACTTTTTTGCAAACTTCATTTAAAAAAATGGAAAGTATTCTCTCCTTTTCCTTAATCTGAAAGAGTTTGTGTAAGATTGACATTATTTCTTATTATTTTCTGGAATAAACTAGTGAAGTCACCTGAGCTGGAGTTTAATCTGTGGGAAAGTTTTTAATTATGGATTCAATTAATTTAATAGTTATGGGACTATTCAGATTTTATATTTCTTTTTATGTTGGTGTTAATCAGATTTGTTCTAGGACTTGGGGAATTATCATCACCATCCCATTTATAGATGAATAAAATGAGTCAAATAATTTGCCCAACATTGCATGTCTAGTAAGTAGTGTCACTGGGATTTCAGGCTATAAATTCTATGTCCAGAGGACATGTACAAAGCCACTATATAAACCTCTTAAAAGCATGTTTTATATAGCAGAACTTCATTAAAAAAAAACCTCATAAACTCTAAGTTTAAATAATCAGAATTTCCTAGGGACTGGTGTTCTCTAGATACAAGTCTGATGTGTTTGAACACACATTATGACATCATTTTAGGTTACTGAGAAATATTCTAAAACCAGTACATTCCAAACTTAGCAGAGAGTTTGAGATATTGTGTCAAAAATACGTATTACAGGACTCCATCACTGAACTACTAAATCAAAATCTCTGTAGGCAGAATCCAGGTATCTGTGATTTTGAAAATTCTCCCAGTTATTGTATATGCAGCCAGACTTGTAAAGCACTGCTTCAGAGCTAATGAACCTAGAAGTCATGACTGATAAGTTCATGTGCTCAGAGTATTAGCTAAAATAAATCTTGTTCCTGGTTCACAACCTCGGACAATGCCTCTATCCCTGGTCAGTGTGTCTCCCCAGATGCTTGCTGCTCCTCACATAGAAAACCAAGTAAGGCTAGAGATCACTCCCTCCAAACTCATTGCCAATAAAGGTCTGTGTCTCTTCCTAGTCTTATAACAGCACCAGCCCAGAAGAGCATCAAAATCACAACTAACTGCTGAACAATCATCGACAGGAAAACACTGGAACTTACCAAAAAAGATACCCCACACCCAAAGACAAAGGAGAAGCCACAATGAGATGGTAGGAGGGGTGCAGTCACGATAAAATCAAAACCCATAACCACTGGGTGGGTGACTCACAAACTAGAAAACAATTACACCACAGAAGTCCACCCACTGGAGTGAAGGTTCTTAGCCCCACGTCAGGCTTCCCAACCTGGGGGTCTGGCAACGGGAGGAGGAATTCCCAGAGAATCAGACTTTGAAGCCTAGCAGGATTTGACTGCAGGACTTTGACAGTCCTGGGGGAAAAGAGACTCCACTCTTGGAAGGCACACAAAAAGTAGTGTGTGCATTGGGACCCAGGGGAAGGAGAAGTGACCCCATGGGAGACTGAACCAGACCTACCTGCTAGTGTTGAAGGGGCTCCTGCAGAGGCGGGGGGTGGCTGTGTCTCACCTTGAGGACAAGGACACTGGCAGCAGAAGTTCTGGGAAGTACTCTTTTCATGAACCTTCCCTGAGTCCGCCATTAGCCCCACCAAAGAGCCTGTAGGCTACAGTGCTGGGTTGCCTCAGGCCAAACAACCAACAGGGAGGGAACTTAGCCCCACCCATCAGCAGACAAGCAGATTAAAGTTTTACTAAGCTCTGCCCACCAGAGCAACACCCAGCTCTACCCACCACCAGTCCCTCCAATCAGGAAGCTTGCACAGGCCTCTAAGATAGCCTCATCTACCAGAGGACAGACAGCAGAAGCAAGAAGAACTACAATCCTGCAGCCTGTGGAACAAAAACCACATTCACAGAAAGATAGACAAGATGAAAAGGCAGAGGGCTATGGACCAGATGAAGGAACAAGATTAAACCCCAGAAAAATAACTAAATGAAGCGGAGATAGGCAACCTTCCAGAAAAAAAATTCAGAATAATGATAGTGGACCTCGGAAAAAGAATGGAGGCAAAGATCGAGAAGATGCAAGAAATGTGTAACAAAGACCTAGAAAAATTAAAGAACAAACAAACAGAGATAAACAATACAATAACTGGAATGAAAAATAAACTAGAAGGAATCAATAGCAGAATAACTGAGGCAGAGGGATAGATAAGTGGCCTGGAAGACAGAATGGTGGAATTCACTGCTGCGGAACAGAATAAAGAAAAAAGAATGAAAAGAAATGAAGACAGCCTAAGAGACCTCTGGGACAACATTAAACGCAACAACATTCGCATTATAGGGGTGCCAGAAGGAGAAGAGAGAGAGAAAGGACACAAGAAAATATTTGAAGAGATTATAGTCAAAAACTTCCCTAACATGGGAAAGGAAATAGCCACCCAAGTCCAGGAAGTGAAGAGAGTCCCAGGCAGGATAAACCCAAGGAGAAACATGCTGAGACACAGAGTAATCAAATCGACAAAAAATAAGACAAAGAAAAATTATTAAAATCAACAAGGGAAAAACAACAAATAACATACAAGGGAACTCCCATAACGTTAACAGCTGATTTCTCAGCAGAAACTCTACAAGTCAGAAGGGAATGGCAAGATATATTTAAAGTGATGAAAGGGAAGAACCTACAACCAAGATTACTCTACCCAGCAAGGATCTCATTCACATTCAATGGAGAAATCAAAAGCTTTACAGCTTTTGAGAATTCAGCACCACCAAACCAGCTCTACAACAAATGCTAAAGGAACTTCTCTAAGTGGGAAACACAAGAGAAGAAAAGGACCTACAAAAACAAACCCAAAACAATTAAGAAAATGGTAATAGAACATACATATCAATAACACCTTAAATGTGAATGGATTAAATGCTCCAACCAAAAGACACAAGCTCGCTGAATGGATACAAAAACAAAACCCATATATATGCTGTCTACAAGAGACCCACTTCAGACCTAGGGACACATACAGACTGAAAGTGAGGGGATGGAAAAAGATATTCCATGCAAATGGAAATCAAAAGAAAGCTGGAGTACCAATACTCATATCAGATAAAATAGACTTTAAAATAAAGAATGTTACAAGAGACAAGGAAGGACACTACATAATGATCAAGGGATCAATCCAAGAAGAAGATATAACAATTACAAATATATATGCACCCAACATAGGAGCACCTCAATACATAAGGCAAATGCTAACAGCTATAAAAAAGGAAATTGACAGTAACACAATAATAGTGGGGGACTTTAACACCTCACTTACACCAATGGACAGATCATCCAAAATGAAAATAAATAAGGAAACACAAGCTTTAAATGACACAATAGACCAGATAGATTTCATTGATATTTACAGGACATTCCATCCAAAAACAGCAGATTACACTTTCTTCTCAAGTGCGCACGGAACATTCTCCAGGATAGATCACATCATGGGTCACAAATTAAGCCTCAGTAAATTTAAGAAAATTGAAATCATATCAAGCATCTTTTCTGACCACAACACTCTGAGATTAGAAATGAATTACAGGGAAAAAAACGTGAAAAGCACAAACACATGGAGGCTAAACAATACGTTACTAAATAACCAAGAGATCACTGAAGAAATCAAAGAGGAAATCAAAAAATACCTAGAGACCAATGACAACGAAAACACGATGACCCAAAACCTATGCAATGCAGCAAAAGCAGTTCTAAGAGGGAAGTTTATAGCTATACGAGCCTACCGAAGGAAACAAGAAAAATCTCAAGTAAACAATCTAAGCTTACACCTAAAGGAACTAGAAAAAGAAGAACAAACAAAACCCAAAGTGAGCAGAAGGAAAGAAATCATAAAGATCAGAGCAGAAATAAATGAAATAGAAACAAAGAAAACAATAGCAAAGATCAATAAAACTAAAAGCTAGTTCTTTGAGAAGATAAACAAAATTGATGTCATTAGCCAGACTCATCAAGAAAAAGAGGGAGAGGACTCAAATCAATAAAATTAGAAATGAAAAAGGAGAAGTTACAACAGACACCGCAGAAATACAAAGCATCCTAAGAGACTACTACAAGCAACTCTATGCCAATAAAATGGACAACCTGGAAGAAATGGACAAATTCTTAGAAAGGTATAACCTTCCAAGACTGAACCAGGAAGAAACAGAAAATATGAACAGACCAATCACAAGTAATGAAATTGAAACTGTGGTTAAAAATCTTCCAACAAACAAAAGTCCAGGACCAGATGGCTTCACAGGTGAATTCTATCAAACATTTAGAGAAGAGATAACACCCTTCCTTCTCAAACTCTTCCAAAAAATTGCAGAGGAAGGAACACTCCCAAACTCATTCTATGAACCCTGATACCAAAACCAGACAAAGCTACTACAAAACAAGAAAATGACAGACCAATATCATTAATGAATATAGATGCAAAAATCCTCAACAAAATACTAGCAAACAAAATCCAACAACACATTAAAAGGCTCACACACCATGATCAAGTGGGATTTATCCCAGGGATGTCAGGATTCTTCAATATACACAAATCAATCAATGTGATACACCATATTAACAAATTGAAGAAGAAAAACTATATGATCATCTCAATAGATGAGAAAAAAGCTTTTGACAAAATTCAACACCCATTTATGATAAAAACTCTCCAGAAAGTGGCCATAGGGGGAACCTATCTCAACATAATAAAGGCCATATATGACAAACCCACAGCAAACATCATTGAAGAAGAAATTGAAGAAGAAAAACTATATGATCATCTCAATAGATGAGGAAAAAGCTTTTGACAAAATTCAACACCCATTTATGATAAAAACTCTCCAGAAAGTGGCCGTAGGGGGAATCTATCTCAACATAATAAAGACCATATATGACAAACCCACAGCAAACATCATTCTCAATGGTGAAAAACTGAAAGCATTTCCTCTAAGATCAGGAACAAAACAAGAATGTCCACTCTCGCCACTATTATTCAACATAGTTTTGGAAGTCCTGGCCACAGCAATCAGAGAAGAAAAAGAAATAAAAGGAATACAAATTGGAAAAGAAGAAGTAAAACTGTCACTGTTTGCAGATGACATGATACTATACATAGAGAATCCTAAAGATGCCACTAAGAAACTACGAGAGCTAATCAATGAATTTGGTAAAGTTGCAGGATACAAAATTAATGCACAGAAATCTCTTACGTTCCTATACACTAACAACGAAAGATCAGAATGAGAAATTAAGGCAACAATCCCATTCACCACTGCAACGAAAAGAACAAAATACCTAGGAATAAACTTACCTAAGGAGGTAAAAGACCTGTACTCAGAAAACTATAAGACACTGATGATAGAAATCAAAGATGACACAAACAGATGGAGAGATATACCATGTTCTTGGATTGGAAGAATCAATATTGTGAAAATGACTATCCAAAGAAATCTACAGATTCAGTGCAATCCCTGTCAAATTACCAATGGCATTTTTTTACAGAACTAGAAAAAAAAATCTTAAAACTTGTATGGAGACACAAAAGACCCCTAATAGCCAAAGCAATGTTGATGGAAAAAAACAGAGCTGGAGGAATCAGGCTCCCTGACTTCAGACTATACTACAAAGCTACAGTAATCAAGACAATATGGTACTGGCACAAAAACAGAAATATAGATCAATGGAACAGGATAGAAAGACCAGAGATAAACCCATGCACCTATGGTCAACTAATCTATGACAAAGGAGGCAAGAATATACAATGGAAAAAATACAGTCTCTTCAATAAGTGGTGCTGGGAAAACTGGACAGTTACATGTAAAAGAATGAAATTAGAACATTCCCTAACACCATACACAAAAATAAACTCAAATGGATTAAAGACCTAAATGTAAGACCAGACACTAGAAAACTCTTAGAGGAAAACATAGGAAGAACACTCTTTGACATAAATCACAGCAAGATCATTTTTGACCCACCTCTTAGAGTAATGGAAATAAAAACAAAAATAAACAAATGGGACCTAATGAAACTTCAAGGCTTTTGCACAGCAAAGGAAACTATAAACAAGATGAAAAGACAGCCCTCAGAATGGGAGAAAATATTTGCAAATGAATCAACGGACAAAGGATTAATCTCCAAAATATATAAACAGCTCATGCAGCTCAATATCAAAAAAACAAACAACCCAATCAGAAAATGGGCAGAAGACATAAATAGACATTTCTCCAAAGAAGACGTACAGATGGCCAAAAGGCACATGAAAAGCTGCTCAACATCACTAATTATTAGAGAAATGCAAATCAAAACTACAATGAGGTATCACCTCACACCAGCTAGAATGGGCATCATGAGAAAATCTACAAACAACAAATGCTGGAGAGGGTGTGGAGAAATGGGAACCCTCTTGCACTGTTGGTGAGAATGTAAATTGATAAAGCCACTATGGAGAACAGTATGGATGTTCCTTAAAAAACTAAAAATAAATTACCATATGAACCAGCAATCCCACTACTGGGCATATACCCAGAGAAAACCATAATTCAAAAGGACACATGCACCCCAATGTTCACTGCAGCACTATTTACAATAGTCAGGTCGTGGAAGCAACCTAAATGCCCATCGACAGACAAGTGGATAAAGAAGATAAGGCACATGTATACAATGGAATATTACTCAGCCATAAAAAGGAACGAAATTGGGTCATTTGTAGAGACATGCATGGACCAAGAGACTGTCATACAGAGTGAAGTACATCAGAAAGAGAAAAACAAATATCGTTTATTAACATATATATGTGGAATCTAGAAAAATGGTACAGATGAACTGGTTTGCAAGGCAGAAATAGAGACACAGATGCAGAGAACAAACATATGGACTCCATGGGGGAAAGCAGGGGCGGCATGGGGAGGAGGTGGTGGTGGGATGAATTGAGAGATTGGGATTGACATATATACACTAATGTATAAAATAGATAACTAATAAGAATCTGCTGTATAAAAATAAATAAATAAAATAAAATTCAAATCAAAAAAAAAAAAAAAAGAGCACCAGCCCATTGGATAAGGGCCCTACCCTTATGACCTCATTTAACCTCAGTTACCTCCTAAAGGCCCTATCTCAAATACAGTCACAATGGGGGGTTAGCACTTCAACTTATGAATGGGGGGGTCACAATTCAGTCCAAAGCAGCTGTACTAAAAACAACATCACTTATGCAAAAATAACAGTGATCAACCTTTACTTTGTGGTTATATATGCCAGTGCCAAGTGCTTTATTTGCACTATTCTTGTAATCCTCTGGTATCCTATCTGGTAACTACCATTATGGTCCACTTTTTACATGTAAGAAAAAGATCCCCCAAAAGATTAAATAATAAAAATCAGAACATGCCTTTCTCCTGATTAAAATTTTCCAGTGACTTCCTATTATTCTTAAAATTGTATCCAAACTCGTCCATGGCGTACATGACCTTCCCCAATAGTTCTCTCTAGAATATTCTTCTCACAGATCCCTGCATGTTCGGCTGTTTTGTGAATCAAGTCTTAAGTGAAATACATCTTCTCAGACCTTGCAACTCTATCTAGTGCTACCCCTCCCAATTACCTGCCAACACAATGGCCTGTTTTTATTTTCTTTATAACATCATTTCAAAGTATTTTATTTTATTATTTTGTGTTTATTTTGTTATATTTTTGTTTGTTTCACGTGTCTTATTAAAATGTAAGCATTATATGGATAAAAGTCTTGTCTTTCTTCTTCATCTCTTTATCCCCAATATCTCAAACCTGGCATAAAATGGCAACAAATTACACTGAATAAATGCACAAGTAGATGCATGCAGGAATGAACGAATGACTTGTCCATGACCACACAATTAAATAAATGATAGAACCTGAATTCTAAACTAGTCATTCTCATTTCAAACTCTACAAAGTAATGTCTAAAAGAATTTATTCCAAAATTATACATCAAACTTAAAAACAAGGAATAGATTAATTCCTAGAAGAATTTGATTGAATAATAATTATAACCACCATTTATTAAGGGCCTACCCTGTGCCATGTACTGTGCTAAGGGTTTTTCGAGCACGGTGTATTTAACCTTCAAAAGCATCGTATAGCATCACTGATATTATCCTCCTTTTGCACTGACGAAATTGAGGCTCATAGAGGTTGAGTAATTTACCCAAGTCACATCTAACAGGTGACTGAGATCAGACAGAACCCAGGTCTGAATGCCTTTAGAATTTAAACTATAACACACCATACCATAAAATTTGAGTTGTTTTCAAATAACGTGTCAAATTGTATTTATTTCCTGTTCTAAATATGTACTTACTTGATACTTTAAAAATAAATTTAGAACAATTTGTGTCAAAAAATAATATGTAAATTTTATCATCACTCCTGACACTGTCCTTGTCTTCAATTCTTTCCCTCGCTAGAGAAACAAGATGCTACTTGATGGTGAAATCTTCCCAGCACTAAAATCTAATATGTTATGTAGAAGCGCAGTTCCACTAGATAGAAATTATAGATGGAAGATGTCCAGAGCTAATTCATTGCCTTTTAAATGAAATAGCAAGAATGTCTTTGAAGGGACATTTATACCACCTAATAAGTAATCTCCCAAAGTGCAGTGTGTTAGCGATTATTAACCAGCACAGACTGCCGAGGTTAATGAATCATGCTAATCTGAATCTATCTGCAGAAACTCCTTCCACTCGGGATATTTTTTCCTGGTTTTCTCTTGAGATGACTATTTACAAACTAAAGTAGAAACTAGAGACTTACAAAGAGTTATCAGACATCTACATTTAAACTTCTGTGGATGCGGAATGCTGACCTAAACATGGGAATAACAGATCACAAAGATAGTCTTTTGACTGTGTCTTTTCCAGGAGCCTGTGTGTAGCAGACCTAGAAAACCAACTTTCAACAGAAGCAGATGAGTTATGATCTGTTAGATTAAAGAATCCTACAGAGGAGAGGAAACATTAAAAACATCCACAACTAAAACATCCTAAATAACTCCGAAATGATGGTAAGAAAATAAGTTCATATAAATTGCTAAATTGGATAATATTCTGAAGCAAGTGAATAAAGCAGAGAGTAATTACTGCCACTAAAAAAAGGTTAGGGGTGGGGTGTAGAGTTTGAGAGCTTCCCACCGACAACCTAAACTAGCATACCATTGTAGAGCCAGCACACAAATCTAATGCACCGGATCTCAAGAACATCAGAATATCGAGTAATACCACCAATATGGATTTTTCTTCACACATTTAAATTTTTCCAAACAAAACTTATGTTTACCACTCTGTCCAGAGCTTTCACTTTTCTCCTTTAAACAGCTGGTGATTGAAGGATGAAATTCAATAATGCAAAAGTCCTTCAGGTTCTCCTGAAGAAATCTACAGCCTAGATCCAAATAACTCCTTATTATGTACAAGCAACGTAAAAAATCCACCCTTATTGAAGACAAGAGAAAGATTATGGAAAAGTTTTCCCAATCTCACGTTTCATTTGTACTTGTTGAGTGACTTCCTAGATGGACAAACTGGCTTCCCAGCTTCTGGTCAGTTCCCCATAGCTCTCCATCATGCCTGTCACTGTTAAAGAAGATTATTCCTCCTTAAACTCAAATATAAGCATATCTCTTGCCTGCCCCAAACCTCTGATGATGCCTATTTCCTACAGAATAAAGCTCAAATTCTCCAGCCTGGCCCTTCACACCCTCTCCAATTTGGCAATTTCCTACCTCTTCAAACATGTGTCCAGGACACCCACTCCCATACTTACACTCAGTTCCCTAAATGGACTCTTGAGCTACATACAACTAGGCCAGCATTTCTCAAACCCTGTGCTCCAATGGGCTTCCCAGAAGCAGTTCAGGAATAACACCCTGGCCTTGGCCCAGGCAGTTTCCTCTGCCTGAAATGCCCTCTTTGACCACATCTCTAAAGTTCCAGTCTTCTGGGAAGGGCCACATCAAAGTCCATCTCTGCCAAGAAAACAAGTGATTGTCTCTTTCCCCAACTCTTCCAGAGATTATGGAAGCTCTCCTTTGTCACTTTATAAATAAACATCAATACCATGTGTTATGGTTTGCAAAAATCTTTTGCAAATATTACCTCTAAATTTTTACAGAAGCCCTGTGATTTCAGTACTATTTTCTTGGGGAAAGAGGAAGAGATCTTCAGACTCTCAGACAAGTTATTTCTATCTGAATCTCATTTTTATCTGTAAAATAGGAAGGATAATAACATAATTAAGGAATCATTGAGAATATTGTTATGATTCTTAAAACAAGGTATTTATTCCCAAGGACCTTACACAGTTCTCACACAGGGAACACAAACTGATGAACTATAAACAAAATTTGACTGGCATATATTGAGTTTGGCCTGCACGGTACTTTTTTAGTTGAGCCAACATTTAAAGATTAGGAGTTCACATAAAATCCAGATCAGCTATCCAGCTTATATTACTCTCCTAAAAAGAAGAAAAGGAGGAGGAGGAGGAGGATGAAGAAGAGGAGACTGAACAGTAATGCCCTGGAGTTGAGAAGCTGGTATCTCCTTTGAGGAAGGAATTCATCTCCAGTGTGTCATAGTCCCCACCAGTCCCTTTTGTCTCCTTGACACTGAAGCCAAGCGTTTATCATCATACACTGTTGTTTTTCTCATAGGAGAGAAATATATCTCGAGGATAATCCAAGAGTAACTCATGTTTCAGGAAAACCATGAAACAGCACAAACTCTGTGGAAGTAAAAACTATTTTTAAACATTTGCTAGTCAAACAAGTGAATCCGTCTTACACCTGGTGCTATGGTCTGAATGTCCGTGTCCCCACCAAAATTCATCTGTTGAAATCCTAGCCCACAAGGGGGATAATATTAGGAGCTGGGACTTTGGGGAGGTGGTTAGCTCATGAGGGTGTATCCCTCATGAATGGGAGTAGTGCCCCAGAGAGCTTGCTTGCTCCTTGAGCCATGTGAGGTTGCAGTGAGAATATGGCTGTCAATGAGAAGCTGGCTCTCATCAGACACCGAATTTGCTGGTTCCCTGATCTTGGACTTCCCAGCCTTCAGAACCATGAGAAAGAAATGTTTGTTGTTTATAAGCCACCTAGTCTATGGTATTTTGTCATTGCATCTCAAACAGACTAAGACACCTGGGCTGCTTCACTCATTTACATCACCATCCTGGTCTCTGGAGTCCTTTGGATTTGCAACCCCAGATCTAGACTGTGAACTCCATGGTGAGAGAGAGAAAGAGAGAACCAACATTTTGTTGTTGTTGTCTTTACTTACTGCCATATCTTCCATGCATAGAACAATGCCTGGCACAAAGTAGATCCTCAATAAGTGTTTGTTGAATAAACACAATCAAACAGTAAAAGAGATGGCTATTTAAAAATGATAACTGTGGGCTTCCCTGGTGGCGCAGTGGTTGAGAATCTGCCTGCCAATGCAGGGGACACGGGTTCGAGCCCTGGTCTGGGAAGATCCCGCATGCCGCGGAGCAGCTAGGCCCGTGAGCCACAATTACTGAGCCTGCGCATCTGGAGCCTGTGCTCCGCAACGAGAGAGGCCACGATAATGAGAGGCCCGCGCAACCGCGATGAAGAGTGGCCCCCACTTGCCGCAGCTAGAGAAAGCCCTCGCACAGAAACGAAGACCCAACACAGCCATAAATAAATAAATAAAATTTAAAAAAAAAAAGGGAACTGGCATCAAGTTTTAAAAAAATAAAAATAAAAATGATAACTGCAATTACGCAGTGACAAGTACTACAAAAGAAGCATATACTAGATACAATGGAAACACAGTGGACTTTGCCTCTTCATCCAGCATAACATATAATAAAAGTGAGCAAATAGGAGTCTGTGTCTCCTTGCCCACTCTCCACACCACTCCCCACCCTAAATGTTAGCATCCATAGCAGGGTCGGAAACATCTTCTGCAAAGGGCCAGACAGTAAATATTTTAGGCTTTTCGAACCATGCTGCCTCTATCACAACTATTCTAACCTGCTGCTGGAGCACAAAAGCAGCCATAGCCAATACAGAAAAAAATGACTATGGCTGTGTCCCAATAAAACTTTATTTAAAGGCAGTGAGCTAAATTTGGCCCACGGGACAGAAATTATTTTTATCATCTTTGTTGTTTGTTGAATTGAAGTATTCGAACTCTGATCTCTGCTGATACATATTTTTTATTTACTTGAAGCAATGTAAGTGCTTCAGGTGCTTCAATGTAAGTGTATTGTCAGGTGGTCTGACAATAACCACCTCCAGAAAAATGCTGCTGCAGAAATAGTAACAGCATTTTTTCTGTGTGGCTTCCAAATGGAAATAAAAATATTTGGACTTTCACAATTAAAGTCCTGACCTCAATACAAATGCTTGGTCTTAAAAAGATCCAAGGGAGTATCAACTTAGAAACCTAACTACTTGTGCTGGTGTAAAGAAAATTGGCCTTATTACCTTATTTTCTCTGATGAGAACTCGAGGAATGGTATTCACTGAGATTATATTGGTTCCCTAAATTATAGTTTAGGGCTTCCCTGGTGGAGCAGTGGTTGAGAATCTGCCTGCCAATGCAGGGGACACGGGTTCGAGCCCTGGTACCAGGGAAGACCCCACATGCCGCGGAGCAACTGGGCCTGTGAGCCACAACTACTGAGCCTGCGCGTCTGGAGCCTGTGCTCCGCAACAAGAAAAAGGCCGCGATAGTGAGAGGCCTGCGCACCGCGATGAAGAGTGGCCCCCACTTGCCACAACTAGAGAAAGCCCTCACACAGAAACGAAGACCCAACACAGCAAAAATAAATAAATAAAAATAAATTTTAAAAAGCCCCCCCCCCCAAAAATTACAGTTTAGATACCTGGGCTAGAAAAAAAAGGATACCGTATTATACACCTGCGACATTCTCTTAATGAGAAAAAAAAGCAGTTCTTCAGATGAAAGGAAACATCTCCATGTTGAAATTAACAACCTCTTTAGTCCTGATTGTCCCCAATGGAGCTGGAAAATAACTATTCTAGAATAGAAAATTAAGGAAAGTACAGAAAAAGGAGACAGAGAACATGGAGAGACAGAGTAAATAATGAGGAAGAGAATAGACTAGGAAGGGGGGAAATAGTAAGGAAAAAAAAGAGACCAACGAGCCTGCCATGGGAAGTGGCAGCTTGTCAGGGATTCCTTGGAGGTCACATAAATATGCCAAGGTCACGGACAACCAAAGTTCACAGTTTTGTTTTGTTTTGTTTGATCTGGTACATAGTACTTTACAGAAGTTAAGGTAATTGGCTTATCTCAATTTTACGTGTTGGCTTGCAAATTGTTCCCCTTCCCCACTCCCACCCCGAATTCCAGCCCCCACACACACGGAGGGCAAGGAGAGACCGAGGAAAGAGGCCGGCCACTCCAGATTGGTAAGTGGCAGGTTTTATAAGCAAGAGAACTTACTTATGAGGTTTAATAAACAAGGGAACTTACGAGGCTTGTCTTGGGCAGAAGCAAGATGAGTAGAGCGCCACACCCGGCCACCTGAATCTTAAAAGTTCATATAGGGGTTCAGTCCTATATTCAGTTCAGATGGTCTCAACACCACCTGACTCTCTCAAGGCTGCATCCTTGAAACAGCCCCGGCTGTGGAATGGTGGGCGGAATGTAAATTCCAAGGAGAGGGGGAGGGGGAGGAGCCTCCAATTGCCCGGGGCCAGATCAAGGGTCAGACTGCAGTCAGCACCTCTGGATGACCTTCTCCAATATTATGAAACAAACGTCTATTTTAAAACTCAGGTCAAATATAATTGCTTCAGTGTTACCTTGGTGTGTTTGCTTCCCTGGAATCTGCACTGGTATACATTGCACTTCCACCGTCTGAAATCTCTGTTGTGAGAAGAATCATGCTGCATTTGCCAGTGAAAAAAATACAGGGGATGTAAAATAGGTCAGAAATGACTAAAACTGCATTGACTGCCTTTAACGCGACTTGCTGATTTCAAGGAGGACTGAGAAGTTGGTTCTTACAAGTGTGAAAGGAGTGTAAGGAATTTTAGAGAAACTTAACTCCCTTGATCCACACTCTGAAACCACTGCTGAAACTAAAATGGTGAGATTCACATGTGTTTTCTTTTTCCTATAATTTTCCCTCCCTGTTACAAGATGGCCACCAGGTCTTTGTGTTTTCTTCTCAGGGGAGTTCACGTTGTAAGGCCCAAGCAGGAGTTGCCTAAAGATTATGCATCTTTCTGGGGTTTTTTTCCCTAAAAGTCTAAACTCATTTAGGGAGTTAGGCTAGGTCTGCAGGGGAAGGAAAGAAGAAATAAGCTGAATGCTTGAAGGGAGAGCTTCTCCCAAGACTAGGAAAGGAACTGAGAGCTGTGGATTCTACAACAAAAAAGCTTCCTCAAAGTGAGGAGATGGCAGGATCCCTAAAAGGAATGATGGCTTGGTGTATGCAGGGAGACTGGACAGTAGGTACCCAGCCTCACAAAGACCCAGGCTCCAGCTTGTCACAAAAGACACTGTGTGGTATCACTTATATATAAACTCTAAAAAAAAAAAAGATTGAACTCAGAAAAAGAGAGAACAGAATGGTGGTTGCCAGGGGCTGGGAGTGGGGGAAATGGGGAGATGTTGATCAAAGGGTACAAACTTCCAGTTATAAGATGAGTGAGTTCTGAAAATCTAACAGACAGCATGGTGACTATAGTTAATAAGGCTGCAATGTATACTTGAAAGTTGCTAAGACAGCAGATCTTAAAAGCTCTCATCACAAGAAAAATAAAGTTGTAACTATATGTAATGATGGACATCAACTAGAATTATTGTGGTGATCATTTCACAATGTATACGAAGTATTGACTCATTATGATGTACACTGAAACTAATATAATGTTATCAATATATATCAATTATATCTTATTTAAAAAAAAATACTGGAATGTATACCTGAAATTTACTGAGTGTGGATCTTAAGGCTTCTTACCACCAAAAAAAAAAAAAAAGTAACTATGTGAGGTGATGGCTGTGTTAATTTATTTGATATGGTAATAATTTTACTATATACATATATATAAAATCATATTGTACATTTTAAATATATACAATTTTATTTGTCAATTATATTCAATAAATCTGGTTGGGGGCGGCGGGGGGAATCAGGAGAGCTTCTCCCTATCAAGGTGAGAGGTGATCTTGGGCAGAGATCTATTTGAACCAAAGACATGAGACTCATCCCCAAACATTCTCACCATAGGATTCACCTCCCACCCATTCCAGCCTCACCAGCACCTTTGCCCAATCTGGAGACAGAGAAAACTCCAGTAACTAGTGAGCCATTATTTCCATCCAACATAATGAGATACAGGCTCAGATCAGATTAAATTTGATTTAGAGAAGAAAAAGAAATTTCTTACACCTAAATTTTGGGGTAGAATAAAATTCATTGCTGTTGTAGCACTTTTTAATGAGTCACTTTAATTTTGTACAGTTCAGTCATATCTCACATTAAATGCAAAGTAGTCTCGTTCTTATTCTCAGCCTCCTCCACTCCTGGCTTATGAGCTACAATGTGTCAGACGCTGTTCTCAACACTTTACTGCAACTCAATAAGGGAGATACCATGATTGCCCCCATATCACAGATGAGGAAACTGAGGCACAGAGAGGTTGGATAAGGTACAAAGGTCCCACAGCTTGTGAGCAAGAGAACTGGGACTCAAAGGCAGACAGTCTGACTACAGAGGCCATGGTTTCCACCAGTCGGGTGCTATTCGGGCCCTACAGGCTGGGTGCCCCCACCACACCTCAGTTAAAATCATGCAGAACAAGAAGTTCCATGTGCCCTCAGCGTCCTGGTGTAGCCATATGATAGCAGATGTGAAGACTTTGAACATTAAACTAAGCTTCAATGAATAGCCGTTGAACTAAATGTTTTCCTTGACAATCTCCAAAAGCAGAAACAAAGCCGTTTTCAACAATAGTGCCAATTCTAGTGTCTAGGGTCCTGAAGTCCAACCAATTCCTTTTTTTAGATTTCCAGAGAAACAGAGAAAGCCTTATCAGCACACCTCTCCTCGAAGCCCCATGTGCCTTCACAGGAGGGAAATGCCATTCCCTCCCAGCGTATGTGGGTGTGGCCCCAGCAAGAAGTAAACTGGGCCAGGAGACTGTCACGTGATAGGAACTGGGAGGGGGAAGTGTGTTCCCTACCTTGTCTCTGAAGTGTCACCCTTCCTCCATTCTAGACCCAAGAGGAAGACCACAGCTTGCCTGATACTTGGGGGAAGCCTGTTCAGGGGGGGTGTATAAAAAAGAGCAAAGATCTGATTAAAACCCCACAGCATATTCTCAGTCTAATCTCTTTTTTTTTTCTTTCCAGCACGATTTTAGCAATTATGTTTATCATTTAAATGCCCCCTCTTGCTCATAACTTGGATGATTCTCACGTGGCCTGTAGACTGTTTACTCTAATTGTGCTCTTATTAACATTCCCATTTTAAATGACTAAAAATAAGACTTTGACCTTCCAAAGTGAGTGCCTGATTACTGCCCTTCCTCCAGGAGAAATTAACTTTGGAAATATCTGCCAAGTATGTCCAGGGTGATACAACCGTTTATTTTTCTTCCTATTTGTTTCTTTAAAATAGAGTCTTCTATTTCCTATCTGGAAGAGACATGGGGGTAAAGGATCCCTCGGGCCCCAGAGAAAATATCACAAGATACTAGTGACCAATGGAAAAGGCTTTCATAGGAGAATGCTAAAGTGATGAGTCTTTCTCACAAACTCACTGACCTAATGCTTTTGGTTTTAGGAAATAGACCAAATAACGAATGTGAAGTATTTTTCGTAATACATGCCAGCAGTTAAAAATGGTTTAGCCATTAAACTGAACATTTAAGTTCAATTATTCCATGTAAAGTAAAGCTATCATTTGATTATTTCAAGGGGGAAGAAATAAGATTATGCATCCCTACAAAAACAAAAAAACAAAAAACAAAACAACAACAACAACAACAAAAAACACCTCCTCAGGAATGTGGAACATAAAGAAATAGGATAAGGAGGATTATTTTTCCTAAACAAAATTGAACATTAAAAAATATGAGTTAAACATCATTTTAAATGAATTAAAACAATCAAAGATCAAAAGAGATATTTGTAAAGACTTGGAAAACCTAACCCTACATATCCCCTGTGCCTTTATAAATGTGTTTGGTAAGTGGTAAGTGTCAGTGCCAAATAATAATTCTATACATTTTATTGATAATTGTCTTCAGCCTGACATATGGAAGGAAACATAATAGTTGCAGGGAATTGCAGCAATATATTTAGTTCCCTTAAACCTCTGCTTCAATCACCTTTCATAAAGTAAAAGAAATGAAAGGAACTTTGTAGGATATACAAAGGAAACTAAACTTATTGATATATGCCAGGAGACCCAAACCAATTCCTTTCATGCAGACACATAATTCTTACTGCAGACTGGGCTCTATTTTTTGGATGAGCAGTCATTCCCTCCCATTAGGGAAGAATGACTACCTCTGATTATGTATCACTATCATTAAAACTAAGGAAATGTGCCCACCCACCCCTTGCCTATGAAAGGGAAGAAAAGTAAAAAATCATCGTCATCAGCTTCCAAGCACTGACTTTTTATACCTTTTATAGGGATCCATGAATCTTCCAAAATTAATGACAATGGATAAGCTTCCTCTAAGATTTTTCAGGATGCTGCTGGCACATTTCTGCCGGTAAAGCGATTTACTTTGCCCTCAGAGGAGGAAAAAGAAAAGGGAGGACTTAGAAAAATAAACTACCTTGAACATAAAATTATAAAGCTGAAGAAATAACATATGAAAGAAACAGCCCACCTATTTTCAATTTTAATCATCTCAAAACCTAAAGGAGAACTAAACTTCTTTATTTCCCCAACTGAGGCCATTTTTGCTAAAACTGCAAAACCAGTTATTTTGCAAAAGAAAAGGAACAAATAATAAAGATTTTGTGCTGTCCAGAGTAAACACTATGGATTAAAGAAGAAGGAGGAAAGATAAAAATGACGCTCACTTGAAAAGAAGTAATTTCAATTAACATATTTTCTACTATGTACTTTAATAATAATTAATCAACATCCAAATTACAAATTTTTCTAACAAAATAATTTCTGAATCCATAGCTGATGTCAGGAGACTATAAATAATCAACAATATTTTGAAAGTTAAACATCCTTAAGATATTTCCTGGTAATTATTCACAATTAAGCAAAGAAATGATCTTTCTACCTGTTATGAATTGAATACTGATGAAACAGTAAAATTCATTCAATTATTCCTTCACTCAAAAAATATTTATTGAAGGTTTACTATGTGCCAAGCATTCTTCTAGACACTGAAGGTACAGCAGTGAACAAGAGGGGGAAAAAAATCTCAGCTAGTAGGGTATAAGAAAAGAACTTTCATTCCAGTAAAGACTGGAAATAAAATAAAAATAAATATATGTATGTTTGATGGTGATAAGTACTATGGAGAAATAAAGCAGGAAAGGATGATGAGAGAGTATTGGGGGTGGCAAGATTTGGAGAGAGGTTGGGGGGTAGAAAATTAAATAATTAAGGCTTCCCTGAGAAGGTAGAATTTGTGCAAAGACCTGAAGGAAGTAAGAGTGCAATTCATGTTGATATCTGGAGCAAAAGCATTTCGGTCAAAGGGAAGAGCAAGTGCAAAGGCCCTGAGGCAGGAGTGCGGTTGATTTTCAAGAATCATCAAGAAGTGAGGTTACTGAAGGAAGCTTCAAAGTAGGGGTGGTGGTGACAGGAAGTAGCTGTTTGAAACCAAGCTTATGGAGAGGTTAAAGTTATCGACAACAACAAAGTTGGGATGTGACTTTGAGAAGAGAGAGCTGCAGGAGGGTGAGGACAAGGTATTGAGGAAGGGGAGGCAAAGGAAAGAAGTCGGTGTATTGGAGGATTCATCTGGGCTCCAAAATTGCTAAGAATGACATCAAGATGAGTGTAAGAGTGCCAGTGAACTAAAAGGTAAAATCTTCCAGAAACTCAAATGAAAAGGTTTTTGGTTTCTGCAAAATATTTATTTCACACCTTAACGGAAATCATAGTAAGTAGCATTTAAATTTTACTGTAAAACATTTCATAGGGATCTTAGAAGTACAGTAGAACTCTCTTAACCCACCTCTACAGAACTAACTTACCAGATTACCCGATGCTCCTTCATCTCCCTATAAATCTTTTTCTGTTGAAGCCCAGAGCAGAGACTGCTGTCCAGTCCGCTTACTCAGTTCTCCTCCTATCAGTTGAGTTGGGTGCTTGCCAAGACTCAGTTGTTTGTTCCCAACCCTGTTTATGCTCCTTAAACTTGTTTTTGTAATTGCATAATTGCGTGATTTAATGACATATCATGTCAGGCAGTGATATGTGATTGCGAAAAGAGTCGTGGCTTCTTCGAGAAACATAATGAACGCTAGAGAAAGAGTTTATAAAGGTTAAGTCACTAAAACATATACTATCAGATTAGATGTGAGTGAGACAATTGTAAAATACTTTTACAGAATCATAAAAACGTAGAGGGTGTCAGCCCTCAGGTGGCTGTGACCATGTCTTCAGGTTATTGCTCCACTTGGAAAAGTCGAACCAGAACTCACAATGAATTACAGGTGTGGCTGGAGCAAGAAAGAAGATGCAGAACTCCAACGAGGGCACCCGTGCTCAAAATGCAGACGGGGGTCTACACGAAAATATCGATGAATGAGTATAAGTTTATATGTTCTTGAGATAAGTAAAATCTTTAAGGCGCCTTTTCAAAATAATGCCCTGCTTTAACCAACTTCTTCAATTAACCATTTTAACTACCGCCCTGATTTCATTAGACTAAAGGGCTTCGGATGTTATTTTAAACTAGACCAGAATTTAGACAAGCAAACCATAGAGATCAAATGATTCATTCCTTAGGTAAGTCCTTTATACACATAGGAAAAAAAAGTTACCTGGTCGAACTGGGCAGTGACTTTGATTTTTCATTGTTATTTTTGTAGTCTTATTACTGGAATGGGAACAATGTTACAAAAGTATGGAGGCCACCCTCTTGCTTTTAAGGCAGGCTGCCCCTGAATTCCTAAATAAATGAGCATCTCTGCCTTGAAGTTTCCCTTTGATTCCTTTTATATCTGAATAAGAGTTGTGATGTAATAAATTATGTTATAACTTTACATTCATCATTCACTAGTGTAGGCTGCATGCATGTGGTTATGAAGCAGCAAGATAAATAATTAAACTGACCTGCTCTAGTTCAAAAGGATATATAACAGTGTGACAGAGGAAAAAAAACAGTGGTTATGCTGCTGTACAATTTGACCCAGTATTTCTGCCCAAATCCAGAACATTAGATGAAATCACCATGACCAGGCAATTCACCAAACATAGAGAGACTCTGCCGAGGACTCTAAAAACAGGGCAACCGTTGCTAGGGTGGTCAGGAACAGATGGGCAGTATCAGCATGGTAGAAGGGGAAAGCAGTCTCATATATATATACACACACATACACACACACACATATACATACATATATGTATACATGTTATTTTAAAAATATTATTAAATATATTAAATTTAATATATTAATTAAATATATTAAATTTAAATATAATATTTAATATATTATTAAATATATTAAATGTATTTTTTTAATTTTTTTTTATTTTTTTATTATTTATTTATTATTTTTATTTTTGGCTGTGTTGGGTCTTCGTTTCTGTGTGAGGGCTTTCTCCAGTTGCAGCGAGTGGGGGCCACTCTTCATTGCGGTGCGCGGGCCTCTCACTATCACAGCCTCTCTTGTTGCGGAGCAGAGACTCCAGACGCTTAGGCTCAGTAGTTGTGGCTCACGGGCCCAGTTGCTCCACGGCATGTGGGATCTTCCCAGACCAGGGCTCGAACCCGTGTCCCGTGCATTGGCAGGCAGATTCTCAACCACTGTGCCACCAGGGAAGCCCAAATGTATTTTTAATATATATTATTTTTTAAATATCTTACCATTCTATTTGTAATTTATCTCAATAAAGCTGGAAAATAAACAATATACTCTCTCAGAATTTCCTGCCTTTTACTGTGGGAATTACTTGGATGCAATGAGAATATGGTTCAATGAGAATTTAGAGGAATGTTAGCTAAATTTGAACTATATTTTTCCTTTCCTACTTACACACATAAAAAAAAAAGCAGGAAAAAGTCATTTTTCAAGGATGCAATTATAGTTAGTTTTGCCACAAGAATAGCCTCTTCAGGAACTCTTAGTAGTGAAGCTGGTGAGTAGTAAAAACTAAAGGTAAGTCCCATAACGTTAACTAGTTAGGATGTCAATGCCAAGGACATGATCTTTGAAAGCAATCTCTTTTGAAGGCAAAGATGGATGGACTCTGTGTTTTAAGAAGCAGAAGGAAACTGAAAATTTGCTCCACATCATAAGAAATGTCCTGTTCAAAGGAAGTAGCCTTCTGATGTGGAACAAGAACATCATGAGATACACAGAAAAGGATCCCAAAATTTGGATGGTACAGGAGAGAAAACTGGAGCCAAAACTGTTCCTCTCAGCCATATTTAGCTGAGGTTTGTCCTCATTCCTTAGTGAGGATGAACTGAAATTCTAGTCTCGTTATCATCATTTAGTTTGTCATATATGTTTATACTTTGCTTATATGAATGGCAGAAAGGCATGCAACTTCTAGATTGTCTCCTACCTGAAAGATAAGCTCTTTCTCCTGTACTAGTGCTCCCACGCTTCCTCCCAAGAATTGGAACTTAGATATGCCCATGAACCAGCTTCAGCCAGGAAGACAAAGACAGTGCTCTAGGGAATGGCAGAGCAAAAAGAGAGAAGAAACCTGGATTCCACAGTGACTGCATGGAGAAGACCTGCCCCATTAACTGGCGTGAGACATAAATAACTTCTTTTAAGCCACTGTATTTGAGGCTCTTCGACACAGCAGCTCAGCCATTAGTGAAAATTTACAAAGGCCGTGAACTGGAGTAACCACGTGTACATCCAAAGCTGAGAAAGCTGGTCCTCAAAAAACACCAAAAGGAAGCAAAGATAAGAAAACCTTGTGCCTTAGAGAAATGAAGAGACTAAATGCTATTGCTGTCTTTTCAGTCACTAGTACCATTCTTTCTTAATATTCTTCCATTTCACGGATGTCCTTTCAATAAATGTCCATTTTTGCTTGAGCTAGTTTGAGTTTCTGTTGCTTACAGCTGTAAACCTCCAACTAAGACTGTAAGACAGCACTAGTAAGAGGAAGAAATACACCAAAATGTTGTTAAGTGTCTATGTCCGTGAGGTAGGCATACATGCCATTTTATTTACTTTGTTTTAATTTTCCAAACTTCATATAATGAAAGGACATTACTTTTCTAATAGAAAGTTTTCTAAACTTTCTAAAAGTTTATACTGAAAAAAGTTTCTAGTGCAAGATAGAGCAAATCAGAAAAATAATCCAATAGAATTCTCTATTAGCGATATTTCTTGTCTGGGTGTGCAGATATTACATTAATAATAATACTCTTTATCAAACATCTATCATGTGCAAGGCATTGTAATTGGATTCAGTGTTATTTCATTGAATCTTTGTACCAAAATATAAGAAAAATAATATTATCCCCATTTTAAGGATAAAGAAATTGAGGCTCTGAGAGATTAAGTAACTTTCCCAAGGTTCCAAGATGATTCATAGAGATAAAATTCAGACTTAGGTTTGTCTAACTCCAAAGCCCATCTCTTGTCACTAGGCAATAAATAAACAATATTTTAAAGAAGGGAAGAAAATTACATGCTAGGAGCCCACCCAATTTACTTTGCTCCTACTGGAAGCCTTGTGATTGACAAGGGGACTAAAGACATTACTTGCCTAGAGTCCTCCCATTAGCATAGGGCACCTGGAAAGTGGAGATTTGGCTGATCTTTCTCTGAACGTCAGGCCTGTAGAACGCACCTGGCCAAGAAGGAATGACTTTAGGAGGTGATGTGGTGATACTTTTTCATTATCCATGCTTAGTGCTGTAGTTAATAATGTGAGGGCATGCATATTTAGTACTCCTTTAGTCAGCATTAGCGAGGAGGAAACTGAACACCAACCTGAATAAGCCCAAAGATACTCAAATAAAGGTTTTTTAAATTAACTAATGAGGACTCTGCAATCTCTAAGGCCATTAAAAAAGAGAAACGTTGCTCAAATAGATTTTGTATTCTAGGAGGGAGTAGGTGATTGGAAAGCAAGGGATTCTTACTGGAAATGTGTTCATCTTGTAAGTTATAGGAAATATTGGGAAGGCTCTCCCCTATATCTAAACCTAACACCACCCACCTGGAATTGTTAGCAACTCAGCCAGTGCCACTGTTGATTCCTTCAAACCTCTTCACTATTCGATCTTGTAAGGAAGGTGGATGAAGATGTGTAGAAAGTCTGGATGGTGGCACTATAGTTTGAGAAGATGTCTTCTTGTGGTAAGCAAAATAATGCCCCCCAAAATATGTCCTTATTTTAATCTGCGGAATCTGTGAATACTTTAGGTTACATAACAAAAAAGAACTAAGTCTGCAGATGGAATGAAGGTTGCTAATCAGCTGGCCTCAAATTATGGAGAGTATCCTGGATTATCCAGGTGGACCCAGTGTGTTCACAGGAGTCCTTAAAAGGGGAAAATGAAAGCAGACAGGTCAGAGAAGCAGATGAGATCAAAGAAGCGTGGTCAGAGTGATGCAAGGTAGGAGTCAGCCTGCCATTGTTGGCTTTGAAGATAGAGGAAGGGGCCATGAGCTAAAAATGCCACAGTCTCTAGAAGATGGAATAGGCAAGGAAGCAAATTCTCCCCTAGAGCCTCCAGTAAGGACACAGCCCTAGTGGCACCTTGATTTTAGCTCAGGGAGAGTGGTGTCAGACTTCTAGCCTAGAGACTTAAGATAATACAATTGGGTTGTTTTAGCCACTAAATTTGTGATGATATGTTACAGCAGCAATAGAAGAAGAATGTACTATTAATGTGAGAGAGCTGCTTGTGGACATGGGTAGGTGAGAAAGCAAAAATTTAAAAGAGACTGAGGTGAAAGAAAATCTCTCTGCCTCTGTGGCTCAAACTGGCCTCTGGAAGAGTTTCCTGAAGGTGATTAGAGGGAGGAAGTTGCAATGAGGGATTGAGATATACAAGGAAAGGATTGATATAATATGGTGGCAGGATACTGAGAAGTGTTCAGTACACTTTCTGGAAGATTAATCAGCTCTGAAAACCTTTATAGCCATGTGACAGAGAGGTAGAGAAGATTTGTGGAATCTGGGGAAAGTCTGCCCTATAGTCATCGGCCCAGAAACAGAATCACAGAATCATATGTTAAATGAATGTTGGAAATGGAAGTTGCTTTAGAAAATTATATAATCCAATCTTCCTTTTTTCCTATTCATTTTTTATTTTTTAACAATTTTATTGAGGTATAATTGATATACAAAAAACTGCACATATTTAATATACATAATTTTATGAGGTTGTACATAGGCAAACACCTGTGAAACAAACCATCACCACCAAGGTAATAAAGATATCCGTCACCTCCAAAAGTTTCCTTATGCCCCTTTTTTGTTTTTGTTTTCTGGTAATAACACTTAACATGAGATCGACCCTCTTAACAAATTTTTTTAAGTGCATAATACAGTATTGTTAAATATAGGCAGTACGGAATATGCAGATTTTTGGAAGTTATTCACCTTGCATAACTGAAACCTTATACCCATTGAACAACTTCCTATTTTCCCCTCCCCCCAGCCCCTGGCAACCACCATTCTACTCTCTGCGTCTATGAATTCGATTATTTTAGATACCTCATATAAGTAGAAGCGTGTAATATTTGTCTTTCTGCAACTGGCTTATTTCACTTAACATAAGTCCTCCAGGTTCAACACTGTTGTTGCCTATCGCAAGATTTCCTTCTTTTTTAATGCTGAATAATATTCCATTGTATGTATACACCACATTTTCTTTATCCATTCATCCATCAGTGGACACTTAGGTTATTTCCATACCTTGGCTATTGTGAATAATGTTGCAATGAACATAGGAGTGCAAATCTCTCTTTGATATCCTGATCCCAATTCTTTTGTATATATACCAAGAAGTAGGATTGCTAGATCATATGGTAGTTCTATTTTTAATTTTCTGAGGAAACTCTGTTTTCCGTATGTATGGAAATATTTCAATAAATATGTTAAATGAATGAGTTCAACAAACTTCACCCTTGAATCTTAAAGAAATGGTCCATAGTGGCTGCATCACTTTACAGTCCCACCAACAGTGTACAGGGGGTCCACTTTCTCCACATCCTCGCCAACGCTTTCAATCCTCTTTTTATACTTAGAAAGAAACTGAGGCTCAGTGAGATGAAATGGCTTTGCCCAAAGTAGTTAATGCCACAGCCAATCCAAGAACACAGCCCTCCAAATCAGCAGATTTGCCTAAAAAGTATAGGATCTGGCTACAACTCCATAGTTATTCTATTTCTTGATAAGCGCTAAAAGTAAACTATAGGAGCAAAATAGTTGTCTCTGGATAATGAGAAAACTTAAAGTACTCTAAATCCCAGCCAAAATGGGATATTAATATTGGTCAGGAAGGAGACACTCTAAGAATGAAAAGCACCACACCCTTGGGAGAAAAGCAACTATTTCAGAATCTTGGTAGCTAAGCACCACGAAAACACCAAGTAATATTCCCAAATGAAGTCCCTTCATCTACCTACCTTTGGGGAAGGAAGGAGAGCCTCTTTGAGACCCTGGAACTAATCTTGTTCCCTCAGTGGGTGTTACAGATGGCTGAAGACAGTTCTACCCACCAGTAGATGTTCTTTTGGGTAAATCTCCCTGTTCCTTCAGGAACTGCTCCTGTGACACTAGTTTCCAAACCTGCATTATCCTGACCTTCCATCAGAAAGTATTTGAGCTCCAAGTTTTGTTTGCTTGGAGCTTTGCATAAACTGAAAAAATAGAAAGTGTCACTATCAAAGTGTGGTGTGGAGGATTGACCAAGATTATGAGAGGACCAAAATCTCCCTAAATGAAAGCTTGACAATTGAGTTTGTGGAGGGCCGGTATGGGGAGTGGTGAGCAAAGCAGAATGTTTATATTTTGTTCTTCACTCCTTTGTATTCTAGACTCTTAACCAATTGTTTTAATGTACTGATGTATTATATTTATTGTATAATAAAGGTTATGAAGATAGAACCAGATGGTTTAAAAAGAACAATGTGTAAAATAATAATAGTTCACGTTTATTGGGTGTTTACAAATGTCATGTGGCAGTCATTGAGCCAAATGCTTTTCATACCTTTTTCGATTTGGAAGAACTCTGTGAGATGGGTGATAGATGCTGTTCTGTGGCCTTTAAATGTATCATCTCATGTAATGTCCACAGTCATGCTATGAGATCAGCACTATTATTATTTCCCATATCACAGGTACACTAGTGTGATTAAGTCAATTATCCTCATTAGTAGCAAAACTGGGTACACAATTGGATTATCTGACCACAGCCTCTACACTCTGAACCACTACATAGAGGAAAGTAAATCTACATAGCTGCTAGGCCTAAGCAAACCAGTTTCCTCATCCACATTTGTAGAATACTGACTGTCTTACAAGCTTTCAACCTGATTCAGGAAGAAGAACCAGGAAAATGAGTCTATAAAATAAAAGAGAGACCTTTTAAATTTTTCACATGTGTGCCTCTAAAAAATAGGGCGATGTGATGTCATGTTCAGACAAATCCACTATTATGTTCTCTTTGATTTCATTTTATGTACAACAATTATACTAAAAATAATGGCTATTAAACTAATCCTGACAAAAAGCGCTGATTAATAATAGTGCACAGTTATCTAATTTTCCCTGGATTGAGACAGGTAATTCTAAATGATAAACTATGATCAGCTAGTGAAACATGGACTCATTTTTTAAATATATTATATATCTCAAAAGAAAGAGAGGGAAGCTATAAATATCGTTAAAAATCGAGTGTGGTCATTCAAAGGCAACATTTTAAGTAAAGGTAAAGTCTGCCACTCTGAAGCATGAGTGAAGCTAATAGTCAACTTCTTTCTATGGTTAAAGGAGGCACTTGACACTTATAGACCTGTTAGGCTTGACCCTCTGCCCTTATTTTTCTAGGTTATATACCCCAAAGCATCACAGGTCACAGTATACAAATTAGAAAAAAAATCCTGGGAAAGTTTGAGACAGAAAAAAGGAAGCAGGACCAAATCTTCCCATAGTGGATACGACAACCTCTCACATATGTGGCATCTCAGTTGTCAAATGGGATTTGATCTGCTATGTCAGCCTGCCTTTCAGGTAGTATCTTGATACTGTATAGAAACTAGGCCACAGTAACATTCCCCTCGCTTCCCAAAGAAAGAAAAGTACCACTCTCAGAATGAGGCAGGGGTCACAGGAGAAACATACAGTCCACGTGCATAGAACTTCTCTGGCTTTGCCAGTGATTTTCTTCAGTGCACAGGTGCTCCATCCATACTTGAGGACTGGGCCGGGAGGGAGGGAGGGAAGGAGGGAGAGAGGGAGGGAGGGCTGGGGGGGTTCGAGGCTCGGCCCTTTGGAGTCCGCAGCTCCTTAACCCTTAAAGCTCTTCTCCTTCAGCTCTGAAACCACACTTTCCTGACTCTCCTGTCTCTCTTGATGCTCCTCCTCTGTTTCATGGTCTCTCCTCTCTGCCCACCACTTCTCTGTAAGAGCCTCCCAAGGGGCCTTCCAGCCTGCATGTGAGATGACATCAGGTACAAAGCTGTTAGGGAACAGAGCTGGGGGAGAATGGACTTACCAAAGGTGGTGTTTACCACTAACATGAGTTCACTTCATGCACTCCGCAAACCGGGACATTTGGATGAGAAGCCAACAAGTCCAAAAAAGAGTGATAAAAACAAAACATAGCGGGTAGAGGCCCACCCCAAGTCTGACCACTTAGGATCCAAGGACAAGCATAGGATCATCGGTTAAGCATGATTTCTTTAAATGGGACAAGAGTTGTAGTCTGGACCGTAATTTGTTTTTTGTTTGTTTGTTTTAATGTTTATTTATTTGATTGCGTGGGGTCTTAGTTGCAGCACGCAGGATCTTCATTGGGGCACGCGGGATTTTAGTTGTGACATGCATGCGGGATCTAGTTCCCTGACCGGGGATGGAACCCGGGCCCCCCGCATTGGGAGTGTGGAGTCTTAGCCACCGGACCACGAGGGAAGTCCCTGGACTATAATTTGGATTTCTGCCCAGCCCATCTTCTCCCAGAACTGCCTCCCCACCACCTTACCCTTCCACTCCGACCTCAGTCAATCAGACCAGGAATGAACAGCTGACCCACACTGGATCAATCAGATTCTCTTTCCCAAGACTTTGAAATTTGAATTCAGAGACAGTGAGTCTGTCTTTGGCTAAAACTATAACACATAAAACTCCGGAGTTTTAGAGCCAACCATATTCCACCATGCAGATGCGTAAGTAGAAAAATCCCATCTTCAGAGAAAAAGGAAGAATAAAACAGAGTTCCAGAGAGTAGAATGAACAGATGTGCAGAGAAGCAGAATTGACAGCAGAAACTGAAGTCCTTTTGGTTATCAGCTCCAGTCTCTTTTGAAAGCCCTCTACATCACTGCCTGTTGGTTCGTGAGTCCTAAGTAATGAAGCTCCCAAGCAAACCCAAAAGATACGAAAGATACACAAATAAAAGTCAACAAAGTAATGTTTAGGAATAGAAAATAAAGCTAATAGTTGATCGATCTTTGATGATAATCTTTACTGAAGTGAGGGTGGGCTATCATGTGAGTTCTCCTCATGCCTAACCCAGGTCCCCACATAAAGGCATGACAAGAGGGTAACTGCTCGGTGTCTAGGCTGGTGGTTAGAACCAGCCCTCCATTCAAGGCTGGTCAATTTACGACAAAGATGAAAAGGAGGCAAAGTGAAATTAAACCCAGCTACCGTTCCCCTTCCCATTTTAGAATACAGTATTTCTCTAAAAGTCTTCTCTCCAGAGAAGAGAACATCACAAAGGAAACAGATGGCTATTTTAAGGCAAGGAGAAGATGCTCCATGTTGCCTTTCCTTCACTCCTTCCTTTAACAGGAAGAGTTTAAGCAGTTATGGTTATTCCTCACATATATTTCAGCCATCCCGATTATGCAATGCAGTAGATAGGCAGATAATTGTAGTACTGCGCTACAAAACAAGCAGCTGAATGTGGAAAGGGACTCAGAAATGGAAACCTTGTCAGTTAGTTAGTGAATTATCACATGAAACAAATTGTTCACTTTTTGTTCAGTCCATTAGCTGCAGGGATGAAAGGAATTGCTCTCCCAACACATAATATTCCAATTTCCTATTTTCACTTAGCACTGTCCTTTCCTGCTCTGCAAATAAAATGCATTTATATTCTGGATGTAATTTGTTCCCTCTGACCAGGACTTTATCTTCATCAGAGACAACCCTAAGCTCAATTGCTCTCTGGAAGGGAGCTTGGGAGTGCAGTACCTCTGTCATAGAGGGGCTTGGCTGGGCCTGCCTTTCAGTACCTGGACCGGTGACTGGAACATATACCTACCAACCACTCTGCCCTCTATTTCAGTTTTTCTGAGATGGACAGTTGGGGAATGGCTCAGAGTCAACTTGCCACAATCCAATGAACTACGAATAATAGTTCTATTTGTTTAGTGTCATTCTCCTAGAAAGTTCCAACCTTTATATTGTTTCATTAATTTGAACAGGTTTTTATATTTTTATTCCCATTTCATAGATATAAATTTTGATGTCCAGATAGAAATGCAAACCATCTCTGAGGTCACTGAATCAGTTAGTATCCCCCGCTTTTGAATTTCCAGGTAATGATTTAAGGCCATAGTGCAAATGACCACAGTCCTACAGATTCACAGCTCAATGAGATTCAGTCAGTTCTACTAAAATCTGGTCAAATAAAAGTATGAAAAGTCATAGAAATAAAAACAATGGCCCGTAACATGGCATAATACTTCTTTGGGCCATTAAGGTACAATGATTTTATCATTTAAAAGTGTGGGAAAAGCTGGAGATGGTCAAGAGCATTTAGATTTAAAAACAAAAAGAGAAGGAAATTAACATTTGTTAAGTAATTTTTATGATTAGGCATGTATAGTGTTTAATTTTCATGACAATTATGTAAATGAAGTATTTTCATTCCCATTTTACAGAAAACAAAACTAAAACTCAGAAAATGTCAGTAAGTCTGTAAAAATCACCCAGCTTTGTAAGCAGAAAAATGAGAATTTGTACCTCTGTTTACCTGATTTCAAAGCCCATGTTCTCTTTGCTATACTCTGAGAATTTTTGTTTAAAAGTGCCCAATTCTAATGAAAATCAGATCCTCCTAATGCTAGTTACAGTAAAAAGCTGGAACCGGGCTTCCCTGGTGGCGCAGTGGTTGAGAATCTGCCTGCCAATGCAGGGGACATGGGTTCGAGCCCTGGTCTGGGAAGATCCCACATGCCGCGGAGCAACTAGGCCCGTGAGCCACAACTACTGAGCCTGCGCGTCTGGAGCCTGTGCTCTGCAACAAGAAAAAGGCCGCGATAGTGAGAGGCCTGCGCACCGCAATGAAGAGTGGCCCCCACTTGCCACAACTAGAGAAAGCCCTCGCACAGAAACGAAGACCCAACACAGCCAAAAATAAATAATAAATAAAAATTTAAAAAAAAAAAAGCTGGAACAGAAAAAGTTTTATCCAGTTATCTTAAGTTTAATTTGCTTTGATATCCTTTTCCCACGGACGAAATCAGTGGCTTAGAGATTGAATTTCAGACGGTCACCTAGAACCCAATTAAAACCTTCTATTGAGCAGTTTTGCTGGCTACATCTCACTGGAAGAAGTCATACCATTACCAGAATTAGAGGAGGATAAAGAGGTCAGGCATCCCAAATTTCTATGGCACGGGCTAAGCCAAAAGAACATAAATAGTACTTCTTTAGGAAGCTGTGATTTCTAAAACCAAGAGGAAAAATGTGAAAAAAACAAACATAAGATCTCCTGCCTCTCCTCTTGTGTTTTATCCTGGGTATTAGCACTTTTTTGATGCCAGGGACAGTAAAAGAAAATGACAGCAAGGGAGGAGGGGCCATTTATTAGCTCCCAGACCTGGAAAGTCCAAAGATACATGTTGCTTCAGCACAGCTAAATCCATGAGTTTGACAATGACATTAAGACTCTGTCCCATCTCTTACTCCTGGCCCTGCATTCCCTACCCAGAGGCCCCCCAGAAGTTCCAGACTCACATGCTACACCTTCCAACCACAGAAGAAAGCACACCTCTTTCTCAATGGTTCCAGAAAAGTCCAGGGGTTGACCTTAATTGGCCCACCTCAGAGCATGACCCAGCCCTGCACTAATCATTTAGGGCAGGGGAATATATCTATATCTCATCGAAGCCTTGGTCAGAAGCCCAACCCTTGGAACTGGGAGGGGGGAGTCAGCCTCATCCCAGGTATGGATTAAAAGTAGGAGAGTGTTCACAAAAGAAAAAAGAGGGTGCAGTTATTGGACAAAAAAAGGTACGGATGCTGGGCAAGCAACAGCTGGTAGTATAAGCAGAGTGACAACCACCCTCCAAGGCATATTTCCAACATGGGAAAAATACCTCCATCCAGGCTAGGTAGGAGTCATGGTGATTTTTTCCCGCTGTTCCCAGGCAGAAGCTCAAGAGGCAGACTCAGTCTGGCAATTAGCTGTCAGCTGATCACCAATTCAAATGTGCTGGAGTGGGCTGTGCTGATGATCTGTACTTGCAGTAATCATTTGGCTGGGTGAACCAAATTATACTTTCCAATGCCACTTCAAATCAGGATTGCTATGTCTGCACTTGTTTTCAGCAGTAAGTATAACCCTGCAAGTTATTTTCTTTGATACTGACTATACGTGGGCAAGGGAGGAATTTAGGCTTCTTTTAAGTTCTGCTCAACAGGAAAGGCCAAAAAGTTTGAGAGATTTGTAAGGAGGCTAATTAGGATCTATTCCAACTTAATGGCTAGGCTTTCACACTGAAATAGACAGGGGGACATGTTCTGCCCTGGCAAGGCAGAGATGTTTCTTCCAAGTTATCTGATTTGGGAACCTCATTCTTTCATAATGCCACGTGCAGTGATCAATCAGATGTAATGATCAAAAGGAAGTTTGCCTCAATCAATCCCGATAAACAAATAACTATAGTTGCAAACCTCACGTGCCCTTCACTTCAAATTCACTTGCCAATAATTGGCCTCATTAACGTCTGTGGAGTTAGCTGTTCACTAAAATCGAGCGAGCTGTACATTAGATGTGTTCAGTGGTTTGCAAACCTCTGGGAATATTAGACCTACTGAATCAGCATCTTGTGAGTTCCATGAAAATTAACAAGCTAAAAAGTAAGGAGACTGCAAAGGATCTGGAAGGAGTGAAGGAGACGCCAGGAAAGTCCTACCACCTTCTCATAATTAATATTACCTTTCTCAACCTATAAAATGAGGGTTAGCTTTGCAGTGTTTTTTTGTTTGTTTGTTTGTTTTTATTTATTTTTATTTTTGGCTGTGTTGGGTCTTCGTTTCTGCACGAGGGCTTTCTCCAGTTGCGGCAAGCGGGGGCCACTTTCACTATCCCAGCCTCTCTTGTTGTGGAGCACAGGCTCCAGACGCGCAGGCTCAGTAGTTGTGGCTCACGGGCCTAGTTGCTCCGCGGCATGTGGGATCTTCCCAGACCAGGGCTCGAACCCATGTCCCCTGCATTGGCAGGCGGAGTCTTAACCACTGGGCCAACAGGGAAGCCCTGCAGTGTTTTTAAAGATTTGATTTTGACAGAAAATGAACTTGATTTCTTTGTGCTACTAGCTTTCAAATTACCCTGCCCACATCTGTCAGATGTTTTTGTTGTTCAATTATAAAAACTGTATCCAGACTGGATTATGAGAATGCTGTGCAGGCATCATAACCACAGATGCCCTTGGGTTGAACATCAGGCACACTACGATCCTCCCAAAGAAGGAAATAGACTTCCAGCTGCTGCACCAGACCCATCCTTCTTAGAGAGAGGAAGAAATCACAGCAAGTGAACCTTGCTGGTATATCTCTCAAATATACATTTGGGGAGATGACAGCAGCGAGAAGAGTGGAAATAGACTTAACTAATTCACTAACGTTTATATGACCTATTCCTATAGAAATGGCCAGAGAGCCAGTGAACACAACTATTCAGTTTGCCTGAAGGTGAGGGAGCTTTTTTGTCCTGAATCACCTTGTCAGCACTACCAATGTTCACCAATAATGCCCCATTCTCTATTTCATTTTTGCTTATGCAGTGAATATCTGTGCGTCTCTAGAAAAAAAAAAAAAATTGCATTTGCTTTCCAGTCTGGCTTTTTATCCTTAAAAGCTGTCCAGGAAAAGTTTCACATGATGTTGTTTTGTCAAAGGAAGCTTTTGCAAAAGACACAGGATATCATTGGATGTCTGCTTCTCCAGCCCAATGATAATCAACCCAGGTACTGGTTATTCCAGTTTCCCCTGGTGTTTCATCTGACAGTTCTGGGCCACCTACTTAACTCTGTAACTTATTTAATTACAACTGTTTTTAGTGACGTCCACCATGATCCAGTGAGATATTGACTTTATAGAGTCTCAATACTGCAATGGTCTCCTAATTGGTTTTACAGCACTCTCCAATCCCCCTACAATTCATTTCCACACAGCAGCCTGAGTAACCTTTGAAAATGTAAATCAGATCTGGTTTCCAGCTCTCCAGTGACTCCACTGCATTTAGGGTCCACCTGACCCCCTCTGGAACCCTGTATTATCTCATCCTTGCCTCCCATGCTCCCATCTTAGCCTTCCTCTCCAGCCCACTGGCAATCAATCTGTCTTCCTTGAACACATCAGTCTTCTAAGGTAGAAGATTGAACACATCAATCTTCTGCCTTAGAGACTTTGATCTTGCTGTCCCCTCTTCCAGAAACACTCTTTCCATGGCTCTCTTCATGCCTGGCTTCTGCTCATCCCATGGTTCTTCGTCAAAGGTCATCTGCTCAGGAAGCTTTCCCCTGGCCACCTTAATCCCTCCCCTCTCCACTGCTCTTTATCACATCACCCCAACTATTTTCTTCATAAAATTGCCACAATCTCAAATAATCTGTTTTTTTTTTTTTTGCTGCTATCTGTCTACTAGAATGTAAGTTCAAAGTGGGCATAAGCTTCCTCTGCCTTATTCACCACTATAGCCTCAGTTTTTAGAACAGTGCCTGATATACAGTCCCTGATATGGTCTAAGCCATTGAATGAATATTTTGAGACCTCAAGTCACATTATAAAGACTCACCATTCAATGTTTCAGAACTGGTTTATTTTGAACACATGCAAATCTAATATGAGAAGAAGGAATATGTCACTATTAATTCCCTTGCCTCTTCCCAGAAAAAGTCAATCTGCATAAGAATCATTTCCCCAAATAAGAGAATGTCTTTGGAAATTGAAGAAGAAAAAAAAAAAAAAAAAAACTCAGACACACTGGAAAACTCTGGGCTGCTTTCTTTTTCATTATTAAGTAAGACAAGGTTCATGGGAGTCAGCATCAGCACTTGATTCTTTAGAAGTTGAAAATTAGATCAAATGAATTGGAGGACAACTATATCTTGTGTTAATGTTCTCCTCCTCAAATGAAGAAAATGATGTGAGCCATGACTCTGTTGGAAAATGAAACTTTGTATTTCTATTTGCTTTCATGTTAAAGCCTACTGTTTTTCCTTTGAGAACTTTTCATGTTGGTAAATGTTGCAGTACATTACATTCGTTAGGCTCAGGCCCATTTACTATGCAAGCAAGACAAACACAGATATATCATCCCCATAAAGCATCATTTCTAAATTACACAGTAAATAAATGAGACTAAGCCAGACACCCAAGTTTCACAACCCTTGACACTAATGTAAAAAAAAAAATTTTTTTTTAACCACTCTGGGTCAGAGTTCCCTACTCTTAAAACATGCAATTTATGAACAATCTGCTACGCCAGATAAACTGATCATCCAAGAATATACTGGTTGCCTGACCCCAACTCATAACAGACAAGAATGCTTTAAGAAAAAAACTGGACTAATCAGATTCCGGCTGTTTTTTGCAAGGTGTGATACATAAGAAACCTGGCCTTGCTAAGAACCTTGGGTTGATTTCTGATTAGCTGATTACAGAAGACAGCAGCAAAGCCAAAATAAAGTAGCGATTCACAGTGAGATGACAGTGAGCAAGTGTCTTTAAATTTATAATTGCCCTTGGATCTATTTAATTTAGCTTTAAGTCAGGAGGCATAAGTGAGACAAATGGTTACACTGAGCAGGTATCAGATATGACAAGAAGCTGGCTGTGAGTATTTTGTTGTACTACTTCCATTTGGGGACTTTTTCTGCCAACACTTTTCCTATGATGGCTGTTAAATTTTATAGGATTTTTCCCACTATTAGTTGTAATGGCACTTGCGTGTTAAATGCTCACAACAAATGAAAACCATGATTCCATTGTTTCATATGGCGAAAACCACGCTATTCCAAATGGAGAACAAATCTAAAAAGAATCAAATAATTCCTCCTCCTTGTATGATACCTATATAAGCTCTGCGGGAAAGCCTATTTACTTTGCAGCGCTTCTATTTTTGAAACAACATAGATTTTGCACATGTAAGAACACTAAAGATGCCTCTATAGTCAATCAGAAGATAGCTCAAATGTTATCTTTTGTTGAGGGAATTTGTCTACAATTAAATATAATTCTCCTTCAGTACATTTAACTAAGAAGCTCCCCTTTCATTGGGGCTAGAAGGAGGAAGCTTGATGACTACTTATGGGGTTTTTTCTTTTTTATTGAATTATAGTGGCTGTAATATTATATGTTACAGGTGTACAGTATAGTTATTCATAATTTTTAAAGGTTATACTCCATTTATAGGTATTATAAAATATTGGCTATATTCCCCATGTTGTCCCTGTATCCTGTAGCTTATTTTATACCTAATAGTTTGTACTTCTTAATCCCCTACCCCTATCTTGCCCGTCCCCCTCTTCCCTCTCTCCACTGGTAATCGCTAGTTTGTTCTCTATGTGAATCTGCTTCTTTTTTGTTATATTTACTAGTCTGATGTATTTTTTTATTCCACATATAAGCGATATCATACAGTATTTGTCTTTCTCTATCTGGCTTATTTCACTTAGCATAAAGCCCTCCAAGTCCGTCCATGTTGTTACAAAAGACAAAATGTTATCTAAAGCAACACCAAATTATGGGAACAACAGAAAAAGCAGACATGAAGAGTTTCTCAGCCCATTTTCTCCTTTGAGAAAATTCAGCAACTAGTTCTGGAAATTTCTAAATTATTGTTCTTAGTCTCTCGTTATTGTTCATTGGAAATTTCTGGATTCATTGTTCTGGGTTATTTTTCTAGGTTAATATTTATAAATAGCTAATTACTCAGGGTCATCTAGATCTAGCAAAGCAAGATGTAAGAAACTATGTATTTATGGATTTATTAAATGATTGGATTTTACAACTACTTGATCATTCTAGATCCTTTTATCTGGGTTCAGCTTGCTCATCATTTCTCTACCACTGATAATTCTTCAAGGCAGTTTCATTCACCTAAAGTAGCATTTAAACTGCATGACTCTCACGTTCTATGAACCAGATCCTTTCTCAAAAAGTCCATTGTTCTGAGAACCCTTCAGAAATGAAAGAGCCTCAATCATTAAGATAACCGATAGTCAAGCCTCTGATTTTTCATTGTAATTTTACCTCTCTCTGATATATATTTTAACTCTTTCTCATATTCTTCCTGAATACATTTAGTCCAAAAATTTCTGACTCATAACGGGCCACACAACTGTATAAATTAGTTTGAAATCACATGTAGTTTCCTATTTAAAGAACGTCCTTAGAAATTGCTCAAGTAAATATTTTAGAATTGCTAACTTAGAAGTCATTTCATCATCTTATTCTCTACTTTTTCTCGTCCCCTCTTTCCTCCACCCAGTATTCTGTGCTACTAAAGCAGATTTAGAGGAACAGTGATTGCATTTGTTAAGGGAATCAGCAGCTAAAATTCATTCGCTCATTCAGCAATTTTTTATTCGTTCACCTAATCACCTGATTATACCTCTTATAGCAAAGATGACTGAAATTTGTGGTGTATCACTATTGTTTACCCAAATTTGCCCAAACTTTAGGCAAGTGGACAGACTCCCAGAGACCTAGCTTGGTTGGGGGCTGTGAGAGGAAATTTCTGTACTGCTGTCAACCCTTGATCACAAACCAAGTCCTATTTAGTGATAAACATTAGTTTTGATAAGCATTAGTTTCCCTTCTATGACTACACATCATAAATACATACATACACCAAGTTGAATGTCTTAGCAATCCAAAAGTGAGATGTGATGGGCTATAAATGCTGGTGCACAACTAACTGTGCTACTTTGAGCAAATCACTTAACCTCTCTGAGACTCAATTTCTATGTCATTGAAATCATAGCTCTATGATATTATTATTCTCCAAGAAAAATGCGTTAACCAGCTGAGAGTGATAATCACTTTATTCCAGCATAAAATTCATAGTCCCAAGATTCTTCCCCATTGTTTAGTCTTTCCTAATGTCCTTTCTGGAAGTGTTTTCTTCCAAAATACTTTGGGAAGCATGTCACAACTCAGTTTCTACAAGGTCAATGCAACATATATTTTCTGTTTGTGGAAATTTCTCTTTTCTTACATTTTATAAATAATCAACCTAAAAACCATTCCAACTAGTGTGTTCACTACTTTCAATTTTTGAAACAGAATACTGAATCTTTTGTTAATGTGATAGGAAGTTTCATACAATTCTGGGTTTATCTCAAATAGTGCTGCGAAAACACTGATACTAGAGAAAACAGAAACAGTTTCACTGCTATTTTCATTTTATCTAATGAACACAGAGGAAAGGCTCAGATCTGAGAAAGAAAAGGTCACGAGCTAGAATCATAAGAGGGCTATTTGTTACCAATTTTCAATAGCTGCAGTTTGGTTAAGGACACTAAGCTGGAATGTCAAATCTATTTAAGACATTGAAATGTATTACAATCTTTCATACAATGAGTGGTTATCTGTCATTGGGTTCTTTATGGTGTTTCATACATTATCACAGTAAGTTGCAAGTAGGTAGAAATATACAGAATTGCATGCTTACTAGCCAAGCCATGACACAGAAAGCTATTGGTGTTATATGACATTGACTGAATTGCTGCTAAGCCCCAAAAAGATCAGGCTGGCAATGACACAGGTCCCAGACATCAAATTCCCAGATATTGGTTCATTTTGTTCAAGGCATCACACACGGTGTTCAAATCGCTGCGGAGGTCCTGCACCACGTTTTCAATGCTCCTGGTGTCTTTCAGAATTTCAATACTCTGTGTGTAGGGATTGAAGTAGACGGAGAAGGGACGGGTAATTGACTTTGCAAAGTCCCTGCAAAATAAACAGCAAAGGGAAGGATATGGGATCAATCCTCACTGGTTCAAGAGACAGACAGGGAAAGAACAAAGCCAGAAAAATAAAAAGTTATTTTCTCTAGATGGAAGAAAAATAAATTTACCTCATCTTTTCTTTGGCTTCTTCAAAACTTTCTGAAACAAAGTAGGCTTCCTGGAAGGTGGTGATAAGGCATTCCTGTAAGCAAGTTGTCTTTGGGTCAAAGGCTTTCACACATGCCTTGTCAGAAAGAGCATGCTGCAAAACATATCGCAAAACCCGTTAAACTCCAGAATGAGACTTTCCAAAGTGCCACCATGTCACATTCCTACAGCACAGCTCAATCATTTTACAGAACTATTCAGCTACTCATCTACCATGAAATATGGAACTCTCCCATATGCAGGGGAAATTGAGTGGTGAGGGGTTTTTTGTTTGTTTGTTTGTAAGTGTGTTAGTTGCTGAGGGGAAAAAATGAGACATGGTATTATTTTATTTATTATCAACAAAATTCATACTGAAGGACAGTTCAGAGCTGTAACCCCACAGAAATGGAATTTTAAATCTATGCTATGAATTAGAAGCAGGAGAGCACAAATATGGTCCTAAATTTATTGCTATAAGCAATGTACTGAAATTTCCCTTAAATGGCAAAAGTAATAATTACCTGCATGGAGAGGTGATGGGGACTCTGACTGAACTATTTGTGGACTCACTGTGAGACATTTTGAGGCCAGGTACTGTGTACCAGCAGAGGCTGCAGTGGGCCTGTATATTCAAGGATAGGTGCGAAGCATTCGTTTACCTTCCCCCAAGCACAGCAGAGAAATATACAGCAAATAAATATTGCCAGGTGGGAAAAAACAACAGAGCTAATATTAATAGTTATAGTTATGCCCAGAGCAGGCATTAGGGAAACAGGAAAGCCAATGTAATTACTCTTCGAACCAACATTAGCCCCGTTCAGCTCACTACATGACTGGCACTAAGAAGAGCAAGGAACAATGAATGATTGTATTCTCAGGATAAATTCAGGGATGCTAAAAGTTAGCGCTCATTTCCTGCCATGTGCCACCTGCCTATTTATAGCCCCTGGATTGACGGTTCTCACACAGAATATGCCTAAGAATCACTGAGGAGCTTGTAGAAAATGCAGATATGGGACTTCCCTGGTGGCGCAGTGGTTAAGAATTTGCCTGCCAATGCAGGGGACGTGGGTTCGAGCCCTGGTCCGGGAAGATCCCACATGCCGCGGAGCAACTAATCCCGAGCGCCATAACTACTGAGCCTGCGCTCTGGAGCCCGCGAGCCACAACTACTGAACTCGCATGCCACAACTACTGAAGCCCGCGCGCCTAGAGCCCATGCTCCACAATAAGAGAAGCCACCGCAATGAGAAGCCCAAGCACCACAACAGAGAGTAGCCCCTGTTCACCACAACTAGAGAAAGGCTGCGCGCAGCGACGAAGACCCAACGCAGCCAAAAAAAAAAAAAAAGAAGGAAAGAAAGAGAGAAAATGCAGATACCCAGGCCTCAATATTATTTGGTAGGTCTGGATAAATCCCAGAAGCCTGCATTTTAAAGGCATCCAAAGTGATTCACACACAGATGGTTGTGAACTATATTTTGAGAAATACCCCTCTAGATTCTCTCTTTCTTAATTTAAAGGGTAAATTAGTTGGGAGAGAGAGGCAAAGAGAGAGAGGGGTAGCAGAAACAGCCTTGAACTGAGAATTAGAAAACTCGGGCTCTAGTCCAGGCGTTGCTACTAACTGGATAACCTTGGCAAATGATTTCACCTCTCTAGGCCTCCGTTTCCTCAAGTGTAAGTGAGAGGTTTGGGCTGGGTGATTTCTGAAGACACTCTATTCCAGTCTCTGGATTCCACCCAAAGCACTTTTCAATCTCTAACTGCTAAGATTTCCTGGAGAAATGCTGAAAAACCTTTCCTGTTCAGTATTCTTGGTACATTCCCCCAACAATTTCAAAATGCATGGAATGATTTACAGTCTTCCATGAAGAAGGCTATAGTTCCCTAAGTTTGAAAATGTAATTGTGAACCCAAGGACTGACAAGCAAGAGAAAGGGCACATGGTCCTACCCTGTGTTTGATTTGCTTTCCCATGAAGTTCCGTTGTCCAGATCAGTGCATATGTGAATCAGGGAATGCAGAGGGCCTCTTGGGAGTGGACTCGTATTTTTTGGCCCACAGAACAACTTCACTGTAAGCGGAAGGTCACTACACCAGCAAATGCATTTGTGCTATAGGTTCAATGCAGTGCAGTGAACATCAAGGGATTTGGGGTTCCACATGACTAATAATTCAAACAATTGCACAGTTTCAAGAAACAAAATGTGCCTTGATGAGAGCTGTTGCTCCTCTGCAAAGAATAGGCCCCCTATTGGCTCACCAGGCCTTTCAGAACTATAAGTTCCTTTCTTCGCAGCCACACACTCTGGGTGCATTTTATTTAGTATGTTGCTCTAATTGTCCATTTATCCATCAGTACATATGAAAAGGAGGACAGTGACTGACTCAGTGTCCTAGATGTTTCCACGTTCTCACCCCCGCATTCAGGGGCATGGCAGAGTGGTAGCCATATAGGCTATATGAACGTTTAAGCCATGGCTCCCTCAGGGCTTTCCTGCTGAGCCAGACTTTTCACCAGGTCAAGGACAAGCACAGGAAGAGGGTGAAACTTGTCTGCTTAGGTCTGGAATGCTGTGATAGGACATTAGCACCCTCAGCAGTCACCCTGTGTAGAGGACGCCTCCAGAAGATGTGTATGTAATAACAGAGACTGAAATCAGTGTAGTTTTAGAAAAATGTATCGTGTTATGATTCTACTGGATACTCAAATGAGCTCATTTCATCTTCTTAACAGGTAAATGGGATGAAAGTGGATCAAGAAAAAGCCCAGAGGGCAAGGTGCTCTGCCCCAGACTTCAAGAAAAGTCAGTGGATTCACAGCATATGATTTGAAGCAAAGACCGTCACATCAGGTAATATATCTCACACTTGCCTAATGTACTAATCAAAAGGAAAACTGGAAGCTCACTGTTCTAAGCTCTCAACAATGCAGTCTATCCTCAAGATCCTGCTGCGTCCAATACCTGGTTACGTGCTGGGGACCTCTCCATCCATGGAGTATGGGACCAGTTCTATCCCTTGGCTGTTACAAATATGGAAATGACAATGGCACCCAAGGATTAGCCTGGAGAATGAAAAGAGCCCAGAGTTGGGGGAGCAGCCACGAGTAAGGCCAACAAATGAGGTGGTGATCGCACCTGTAAGTGGTCCCATTTACTGATGGAAGCTCTCTTGTGTGGTGACTGCCAGGAACATCCGCGCAGCCCATGAGGGCCCCTGTTTCTGAACACTAAAGCAGAGCTCAAGGGCCATAAAATAGCATTCACGTCTTTCCTGATTCCACTGTCCAATGGAGCAAAGCCCTACTGAGTTTGCTTCTCAGCTCCTATCCACGTCTCTCTCTAAGCGACCTTGGTTTTGGGGAGCAGCTATCATGCCCTCTCCTCTGTGTCCAGCGTAGCTTCTCTGTAAACATAGAGCCAAACTGCTTGATGTCCCCAGAGAGCTCCACGGTGAATCCTTTCCAAAGTGTTAACAGTCTGATATCCTGAAGTCTGCAAGAATTAATTCAACTTCCTGCAGAGAGAGGCTTTATAATGCTGAGAGAATCTGGCTGACAGTCTTTTACTCTCAAGCCATTTTTAAAGTGCAGGAATACTTGAGAATCACCTCTCCTCTACATGCTCTCTAAAAGGACTGTTTTGCATTTACCCACAGGGCCAAAGACAACAACCCAGGACTTGGAGCCAGGAGACCTAGATTCTAAACATAGCTGTCCCACAGGTTTATCAAATGACTGAAAATTCCGCAGGTTAAGATGCAGTTTCCTCTTCGATAAACTGAAAAGATTATATCTACATGAATTCTAAAGCTCTTCTTGCAATACGATTTTAACAGGGCCTGCAAATACACAGCTCTCATACCACCATCCCCTCCTTCCACCCCAACCAGCATAAATTCACCATAGCAGCCTTTCCCACTGGGCCTGGGCATGGCCTTCCCACCCTTCCCAACAGAGATGGCCGTTACCAATTAATTGGCTTTAGCGCACAAATTCAGACTTATTTGCCAGTTCCAGTCTTTTAAATAAAAAATCTCTTTCAACATCAAAAATTTCCCAGAACCCAAATAGCTCCTACATGATCTGGGGCAAATGATTTCACCTCTGTCAGCCTATTCCAGTGTTAATCTGGAAAATGGAAATACTTACAGTTATCTATAATCCAGGAATATGGTGAGAATTAAAGGAGGCTATACATGCAAAGAGCCTGGCACATGGGAAGTGTTCAGTAAATTATGTTATCCTTGCTACTTCCGTCTCCAGATGATGCTTGGAGTACATATGCAGCCAGCCACACCTTCCGCCATTGGTACAGCTCCTCTGGAACCCATCAAGAAAAGGAGCATGGCCCTAGCTATGAGGCTGCCAGGTCCTAGACCGCAACAGTGCCTGTGCTGAGTTCATCAGCTCAAAATCTTCCTTCCTTCCAGCCACCTGCCTTTGCAATGACACAGAGCTATTATCTCACCTCTTCTAGATGTAAACCTGTGATCCTCACCCTCTATATTAGGACTGGTTAAAGTTAGGAAAAAACTCAAGTGTGAAGTCTAGGTAGTTTGGGCCCTAGATTCTGAATAAAAATTTGCAAACACCCCTACACTCACACTATAATCATCTTTTCCCACGTCAGAACAACAAATATATACATTTGTATATGTATGTACGTGTGTGTGTCTATTAAATTTTTGAACCTTCCTCAAATGTTCTTCCTGCTAATCGAGCACGGTGTGGTAGCAACATCCCTATTGCCAAACTGGGTGATGAGGGCATCACACTTCTTTTCATCAGTGATGTTGAAAGTTTCAGCAGTTTGAATAAGCTGCAGGGGGGAGGGAACAAACTCCCTCTTCAAGAAATCCCTGTGTAAAAGCCAAAGACCCTTCGGCTCCCAATGTCCGGCATTTGCTCTGTTATTACTAACACTGCTCCTGCAGGAAAGGAAGAGGCAAGAGGAAGGGAGCTGTGAGCCATCGGAACGCGGGAAAGGTGTGAGAGCTCAGACACTCTCAGAGTCCCAACTCCAGCCACCCCGCTGACATACTGGATGACCTCAGGGAACCCACGGGGGCCTTGGGCCTCTTCTCTACAGCCTGGCAGTAATTCTGACCCCCTCACAGAGTTGCTGCAAGTGGCTGTAAATACAAATGATTGTAATAAATATAAGGCTGTTCTGTGAAGGCTGATGAAAAGCTCTATAGAAGCAGTGCAATAAATTCACCATGCAAGGGTATCCCACAACTAAAGCCAAAATATAATAATAATTAAAATTTTAAGAACCACCAGCTTTGTCCAAACCTGAAAAGCAGAACAGATGTATTTGTATGTAATATTCCATCAGCTCCTATGGGGTAGGTGCTAAAGGCTATTTACCAAAAAAAAAAATCTAATGTCTGCCCTTAAGGAAACAAAGAACTAGACTTTACCCTTACCCATGAAAAAGGAGAGATTGCCTTTTGCTTTGAGATGGATTAACTTTTTGAGATAAGACTCAGCCAACTCATCGATTAGTAATCAGTTGCTTACCACCTCGTGTGAACAAGATCTCCTCACTGTTGCTTCTCCAAGGGAACTGGATTCAGCAAAGACCCACATTCATCACTTTCTTAGACCTTCCCTTCTAGAGACTCCAAGTTTCTTGAAATCTGAACTTTCAATTTTGAGTTTGTTGAATAAAATAAATGAATGAATGAGTGAATAAAAATTTTTTAATGAGAGACTTACATAGTTAGGTCAACTCTGAGATAGAGAGAAAAAGAACATTAAAGGAAAGACACATACTAGACTGTGGGTGAACAGCAAGCAATTATTCTATTTTCAACCTTTTTTTAAAGTCAGTTTTCCAGATGATCTAGCTCATTAGTAACTGTTCCCCACAGTGATGAAGGTATGGAAAGGCCCTTCCCAAATACATTTTTGGAATTCATAAAAGTACATCACAGAAAAAATAATTAGAACAAGGGAGAGAGCAATCATTGCTGAGATTTTTAAAAACTTGTCTTCACAGTTATCAGATTTATGTTAGTTTTTATAAGCATTTCCATATTTATTTTTTTCTCTCTTCAAAGATAAAAAATAAGCACTGTCAAAAAATAAGAGGGAGGGCTTCCCTGGTGGCACAGTGGTTAAGAATCTGCCTGCCAATGCAGGGGACACGGGTTCGAGCCCTGGTCTGGGAAGATACCACATGCCGTGGAGCGGATGGGCCCGTGAGCCACAACTACTGAGCCTGCGCGTCTGGAGCCTGTGCTCCACAACAAGAGGGGCCACGACAGTCAGAGGCCCGCGCACCGCGATGAAGAGTGGCCCCCGCTTGCCACAACTAGAGAAAGCCCCCACACAGAAACGAAGACCCAACACAGCCAAAAATAAATAAATAAATAAATTTATTAAAAAAAAAAATAAGAGGGAAAAATGAAAGCTATCCTTCAAACTATAGATATACTAATTGGAAGTGCTTGGCCAGCTCTGATGTGCAACATTTACACTCTGAAAACTTAGCCTCTTAAAGCACACATTTAAAAATGTGTTCAGTTCAAGGAAAGAAGATGAACTGTGCATAGTTATGTAAAAATTATAAGGACTACACCAAAACCTCCAACAACTTACCCAAGACCTACATATGGGCTATAATTGGAACAGCAAAAACACATTTTACCACAAGAGGTAACTGCATTCGAAACTGTAAGTGGGTTTGCACAGGAATTATTATAATGCTATTAATAAAGTTATCCCCACCTGGGCTCAGAACTGTCATTTGTTCTTCCAAATAAAAGTTGGACAGATGTATTCACAAGTGCTGGGGGAAGGCTCTGGGTGCTGACACCGAGCGGGGCAGGGATGGGGTGAGGGTAAAGCTAAGACTCTAAGGAAAGGTCTCATGTTACGTATTCTCTGTGAACAGTCAGAAGACATTTCATATAGAAGGAATTTCTGAGTTGTAAAAATGGTCTAAAGTAGCAATCATAGGGATGTTGGGAGTGTTGAAATTTGGGAATGGAAGAATGCTAATGACCAGAGGTGATGGACCAGAACAAGAAGATTCACGGCAGACAATGCCCTTCACATGTTTCTGGCTGATTTCCATTTCCAGACGATTCGGTCCATACCAATAGGAACAAAAACAACAGATTCACCCCAGTGTTGCCTACACATGCCTCATTAACCAGACCAGAGGACCCTGCTGAAAGCTGGGGCAATAAGAGAGATTTGCTTCTTTTGCTTCTGGTATCATTTATAAGCCCTCTGAAGAGAATGTAAATAGATGTAGCTCAAGAGCTACATAATTTTCTGACTAATTCTTTTCTCAGGGAAATCAAGAAAAAAATCTATAGAAGACATGGGTCTTACAGAGATATGACATCATGCTATTGCTGTGGGCTTTGAGATTAATCCCAAATGGATTTTTTTGTTGTTGAGAATTTAGTAAAAAAAAAAAAAAAAATTTAACACATTACATCAGGCTTTTGTTACATTAAATATTATCATCTATTCCAGCCAGGCAGGGCCTCAGGCAGCTCCCTTAATGGGCCAGGCTTTGAGTAGAGCACACACACTGCTATCTGCTGATTGATCCAGCATCTCATCCGCCCCTTATTCATCCTTCCCACTCCTCCAGAATCAGCGTGGGCAGCAAGACCCTCATCAGGAAGCCTTCCCAGGCATGGGCTAAAATGTGCCAGGCACATTTGTCACACTGTCTGTATTATCTTGGTCATTTATCTCCTGCACTAGAATGTAACCTCCTTGATAACAGGGATCCCAGGCAATAGGGCCTAATGGTCAAGGGCTTGGATCCTGGAACCTAGACTGCCTGGACTCGGGACCACCTCCAACACTTATTAGCTGTGTGACCTTGAACAAGCTCCTTAATGTCTTTATACCTCAGTTTTCTCATCTGTGATAATGGTGTTACTTATCCCATTGGGTTGTTATGAGAATTAAGTGGGTTAATATGTTTAAAGCACCTAAAATACTAAAGTCTATTTAAGTGTCTTTTAAGGCAGTTGTTATCTTCTTTGTATTCTTATTCTTCATCATCATTATTTGTCCCTGTAGCCTCAGTGCCTGGCATGGTACATGGCACATAGTAGATGCTCAACCAAATATTTGTGGAATGAATGAATGAATGAAGTCATAAAGTGAATGGACTCAATGAAACTACAGTTAAATTGCATCTTTCAAAAGTACAAACATCTAAAAAGTTCCAGTAATCATATATATCCCAGTTACATTATGTAAGGATAATAAATACTCAAAATAAAAACCCTAGGATCGTCCATAATCCTGACCTTAGTCTGAATAATCAAAGAAAGATTAAATTATTTTCAGTACCATTTCCAGATTACATATCACAATGCATTCTAAATTCATCAAAACTTGCTATCCCCCAGTGGTATACAGATAGCAATTCTTAAGTAACCAGAATATTTAAATGATCAGAATGCCCCAGACTCCAACATTTCTGAATAAATGATTATTTTACTGTATTTTAAGGCAAAAAAAAAATAGCATCCCTTAGGCATCACTACACGTATTAGATACCTCTTGGACCACATATTTATTTAGGTTTTTTTTTTTTTATTGTATATGCCCATAAATGTTTGAATTTACATTAATTCTGAAGAAGCTAAAATAACCTCTAATTCCCCTTTGGGAAGCAGATGCTGGGGAATCCATGGGAGCCGTGGGGATGACAGAAATGAGAGAGGTCAAGCCACCCTTCCAAGGGAATTTCAATCAGTAGGATCACTGCTAGCTCAGTGCCCACTTTTCAGCACTAAATTTAGGCCAGTCATTTGTTACCCGACATTTGAGCATACATTTGTCATTCCTGTTGATTCGTGCACATGGCTGCTCAGCCATCTGAGTCACACCACAAACCCAGAAAGGCATGACCCATTTTCAGAAGTGCAAAAAGTTAGGTCAGCACCCACATATGAGGTACCAAATCCCCTACACTAAATATTTATGGGGTATCTGCGAGTAGAGAGACTCAGACAGACAAATCAATATTTTCCATGACCTTGAACCAGTTTGCTTGGGAAGGATACTTTCGTTTACAGCTTCATACCTTTAATTCTCCAATGGAGGAAAGCAGTCCAGCTCCATAAGCTCGCAGTTGCCCTTCTTGTTTGCAAAGGCCAAACTCAATGGTGAAGAAATAGCACTGAAAAAGAAATGGACACACATCCAGTGAACTGGGCAGTAAGTTCTTCTGTAAAATAAAATGGCACCCAAAATAAAATGGTGCACGCTGCATAATTTCTTCAGCACCGTCAATTAAAACGCATTTAAGTCAAGAAGATTTATGGACATTTATTGCCTAATAATCCCTCCCTAGTTTAAAGGTAAATGGAAAAAGTATTAACTACTAAGAGCCTTATGCCTCCTGGATTCAGAAACCCTATGAGTCAAATCATAGTCCTTGCAATGACTCTAAAATTTAAAAAACCACAGATCTAGAAAGAAGGAATATGTCACAGTGATAATGCCAGAAGAATATGCTACTATATTTAATAAGTTGTGGTTCAGTAGCACCGTGTAAATGTGGAAAAATAACTTGGAATTCAGTAATCCTAAACTGATTTTTGCAGTTTGTTTATTCATTCAACAAACATTTGTTGAGTACCTACTATGTGCCAATGCTTGGTAAAGAATTGTGGTGAAGAAACCAGGAAAGAGCAAGAAAACAAGTATATGCCTACCAAATTACCATTTTCTTAGCGAACTCTTAAATGGATACCTATGTATGCACTTACATGTATACATATACATTAAATACATATAGTAAGAACCATTTCATTGGCCCGAGTTTTACCATCATCAACTACTACAGCTTCCCCAAGATATTAAAATCTACACTTGCTTCTGTTGAGTTCCTAGGAAATCAACCTAGACAGACAGAAATCTCCATACAACCAAAAAACTCACGACTCTTGAGAGGGGCTGAAATTACACAATTTGTGCTCCGAGAGGAAAGTGAGAAGCTGACAATAAGCAATAAAAAATTTCATCAAATTAACACTGTCCTGCATTAGTGATGATGGAGCAATGAAGGGGTTGAGAAAGAGAATGTAAACACCCCTGAAAAGGAGCAGAAAATACTAATTATTTCTAGCCCATGGCTATTTGCCCTATTTTTATCTGGAGGTTAAGATGTCCCTTGGTTCTGGAGGGTTTTATATTTTTATTATGTGCGGACGATCTCTGAAGTTGAGTGGTCAATGCTCTGCAGCCCTGGGCTGGACCCGAAGGCCTGGTCATCCCAGGTCATGGAGCTGAGCCTCCAGAGGCAAAATTTCCTTTCTTGATTCGTCTCCCGAAGAGGCGAAAATTACAGCCCTTCCTACCCTGTCACCACCCACAGCACCGAGCGGCACCCCCTCTTACTCTGTTCTGACTTGTCTTTCTTCTCTGTCACATCACTTTTTTGACGTGGTCTTGATGTATGAAATATACTGTTTGCCGTCTGTCTCCCCCCACTAAACCATCCGCTCCATGAGAACAGTATCACCGTCTGTTCATCTAGAGCAGAGTTTCCCAACCTCAGCAGTGCTGACACGTTGGGCTGGATAACTGTTTGCTGCAGGGGGCTATTCTGCACACTGGAGGATATTTAGCAGCACCCTGGCTCTGTCCCCTAGGTGCCAGTAGCACCCCCCCCACCCCATTTGCAACGACCAATAACGTCTCCAGACATTGAAAAATGTTCCCAGAGGGGCAACATCGCTCCTGGCTGAGAACAACTGACACAGACCAGTGCCAGAAACATAATAAGAGCTCAGTAAATATCCGGTGAATAAATAAACAAACAGTGAATGAAGTATTTCTAAATTAGGCTTTTTGCGTGACAGCAGGACCTGGAGGAAAGACACACACAAGGAGGCCTGAGTCCTAGTCTTACCCCTGCTTCTAATTAGCTCTGTGACCACAACCTTCCTGGGTTGTAGTTTTCCTGCCTATGACGTCTATTCATTCATCTACTTATTCTACAGACACTCCTACAAACCTATTAAATGCCAGACTCCGCTCTAGCAGAGAACAAGGGAACAAAGTTCCCCGACCCACGAAGCAGGTATGCTCCTGGGATGAGACAAGTAACAACAATAACAACAAAAATCAACATACAGGATGCATGTCAGGTGAAATCTGCTATATAAATCTGCTATATAAATAATAATATCATGTAACTGTCAGAGAGCAAGCAGAGGATATGGCTGTTTTAGATGGAGGGATCAGGGAAAGCCTCTCTGCCGGAGTGATCTTTAAGCTGCAATCTGCTTGAAAATGGCCCTTTCTTTAAGAAAATGAACAAGCCAGCTGTACAAAGACCTAGGGGAAAGAGTGTTCCCAGCAAAGGAAATAGCAAATGCAAAGGCCCTGAGGCACGGATAGATGTGTATTTCCAAGGGTGTCGGGAAGATATTGGAAGGTTTTAGGCTGGAGAGAGATGTGTTCTGATTTCATTTCCAAAAGATCACGCCGGTGCTGGGTAAAGAATAGATTGTAGGGGGCAAGAGTGGAAGCAGAGAGACCAGTTGGAAGGCAGTGGCAGTCAAGACAAGGGTGGTAAGCGACTTAGAGGATGACTTGGGCCAGAGGTAGCAGGGGGTTGGGAGAACTCAGTATCACAGAGGCCTCATGAGAAGAACCGAAATAAGAGATGTGAAGATGTGTTGAAAAGTTAAAATACAGAGGATGAAATGTATAGCATAGGGAATACAGTCAATAATATTGTAATAACTTTGTATGGTGACAGATGGTAACTAGACTTATCTGGTGATCATTTTGTAATGTATAGAAACAATGAATCATTACGCTGTACACATGAAACTAACATAATATTGTAAGTCAAATATACTTCAATTACAAAAAAAGAAAGAAATGTTAAAATACAGCCCTCAAGTCTGTCCTCCAAAAAATTTTGCATAGTCCTGGGCATGGTGGAGAAGTGATCATACAGTCATAGGACAGGAAGCCTGGAAGTTCAGCCTCTTACTTTACCAAAAGGAAAACTCAGGTTTAAGGAGATGAAGTGATTTACCCAGGACCAATCTAGATGGTGATATTTAAGAGATCTAGAGCTCAGTGTTTTATGAGCTCAACATCTGTCACATTTTAAAGTTTCCAGGTAAAAGATTAAGAGATGCATGATTTTTTCCTTACAACCCAAAAAATGGGGAAATGAAAGGTTAAATCAGGAAAACTAGAATCTCATGACATCTTCTTAGTATGTCTTTGGCTGATTTCTCTAATTTGTATTGCATTTATAGCACATGATGTGAAATCCTTGGAGCCTTAACGTTGAATACAGAAGAGTTTGTGAAAAAATGTGCTCTCAAGTTCAAAAGCCTCCAGAATAGTACACATATGGAGCCAGCTACAGGAGCATTTAGGTCAGCCTATTATGTGCATTTTTAATTTTCCTTACGCTATATCAGTGCATACACAATACGCGGTCATGGTTATGATCCAAATCAAAGCAGGCTGAGAGAGCCCCTGAGAAAATCTGGTGCACCATTCTCACGGTCCTCACCTAGATCTGGCATCCCGTCCTAGTGTGAGGCAGGGATTACAAGGTCTGCATCAACTCGGCTAAAAATTCCAAGCTAAATCTATCAGTGTGTCTTCGATCCTTGTGCTTCTAGAATCAGGGTAACCTCAGAGGCAAGAGCCACTGGGTGTCTTCTTTCCCATTGCTTAGAATGCTCTCTGGCCCCATCCCTCATCTGGGAATCCTTCCAGAAACTCTGACCTTACACATTTCCATCTGCTCATTCCCTAGCTGCCTTTCCCTCTGGTTTCCTGCTGTCCTAGACCAAGGAATGAGCCTAGATGCTGCTTCTACAGCCTCCTCTCACCAGAGAATTAAACCTTTCACCTTGAGATAGCTTTCCATTTGCAGCTCCATGTGTGGCTAACAGATAAAGAGGGATGATAAAATGTACCTGAAGCTCGGGTGTTGGCAAAATTTGAATTATGGACTTGCTCAGGATCATTTTTCCCTTTCTGTTTCTAATGCCTCAAAATGCATAAGGTATAGACCTCAAAATGCAGAAGACCCTGGGCACGATCACTAATGGGGAGGAGGGGGCAATTGCACGTGTCTTCTGCCTGGTTTTAAGTGCAAAGCCTGCTTAGAGTTGGACTGGATGACCCCTGGAGACCCTTCAAAATCCAAGGGTAGCTAATTGCTTCTTGAAATTTTAAGAAAATATAATTTGTTTTCCTCAGAGCACTTGCCATATGTGGATCTGTAATATATTCCCAAGAGATTTACCAAATAAATATCCTACCTATTATCAAAAAAAAAAAAAAAGCCCACAAAAAATAAAAAACCTGAGCCCTATAAGAATTCCTGTAAAAGAGAATTGCAGAGTCTTGGCCACTAATGTCTTTTAAACAGAAACAAACAATAACACTAAGACTAACACCTCCCAAATTGAAGGGTACCTTTCATCAAAGCTGATGTTCATGAATTCCAAGTTCTACATACCACTAATTATAAGTGATTATTTATAAATATTTTATTCGAATATAATTACATATAATCATTAACTGAAAACCAAAACAGGAATGATATATCGGACCTCTTCCCTAGAAGAAAAGCAGAGTCATTTACATACACATAGTCATTAAGCAGAAGAAGGTCTGAGTGACGATCCGAGATCCAAACACGGCTGTGGAACACAGCCACGGGATCAGCTAGCCGGGAGTGTGCTTAAAGAAAATGAGATAGGTCGCCCAATGCTGCCATCTTCCGATCACTACTGGTAGTGCACCACTCTCGCAACAGTTCTGGCCTAGCCAAATGGGCATTGTGAGAGCGGGAAGGAACATCGTCCAGAGACACTGAACACACCAACAAAATCCACCTGGTCCCACATAGTGATTTACAAAAGGACACGATGCAACATCCTTCTTACGTTTGGTGTTAGGTACCTGAAGCTCTTGCTAAGGCACATACCATACTCCAATTAAAGAGATGTACACCTTTCTCAAATTCTTGGTGAAAAAGAAATTTATTGTTCCAATTTTCCTCTGGAAGGGTCCTGTTGCCTCCCAGTTCCCCAACTCTCTGCATCCTTTGAAATAATTATATAACCTCTTCCTGAGAGTCAGTCTGTATTCTTAAATTGGATTAAAATGGTACGCAAAGTCCTAGGAAGACGGCCAGGTATCCTACTTCTTTTACTTTGTCCGGGAAAGTGGTCTATACACATCATTTAATAAATGCCTGAGTGAGTGAGTCAGTGAGTCAGTGAGTGATGTCTATTCTCTACTACCTTCACTAAAAATATGATCTTTTCAAACTGATAATATATACTTCTAAGTAATTGCATACATCATTCCACATCTAGAATTCCATCATCCACATATGCAGGACAGACAGGAACCAAGAAGTTAGCAAAGAATGTTGGAACCGGCCCTAACTGAGATGTGCTAAACATAACAAAAGGTTATGTGCTAAATTTGATTTGCTTTACACGTAAAAGAATCCCTCAGGCCCTCACCCAGACCCCATTTATCCTTATCTAGTACACAGTTCAAATAAACTTCAGTTATGTAGCTTCTAAGCCCACACCCTAACATGAGAGGGGAACAAGAAAAATATACCAAAAGCAGATCCAACAACTCAAAAAGCACAGAAATACAATATTTGGTGTTTGACTAAACAACCCTAAACACTTCCATACTTGAAGTTTTCACTAAACAACCGAATTCAATCACGACAGTAAGACATCAAAATAATAGGAAAACTTAGCCAGTAGAGCTGCAGTTTAACAAAGTGTTTGCACATATGTCATCTTACTGCAAATCTGCTCCCTTCCTACTAACTTGATAGAGTAGTTACTATTTTTTCCATTGTACTGATGGGAAAGCTGAGTCTCAATGATCAAGGAATCTGCCCAGATTCCTCGACCCATGGTTGGCAGAGCTAGGAGTCAAACTCCGGTTTCCTAACTTCAGATCCCGCCTTGTTTCCTCATCAGCAAGTGCACTTACAGGTGCAGAGCCACTACCAGCCCATCAAACTAGCACAACAGTCCCTGTTGCTGAAATACTGAACTACTTCCAGAATGGGTATAAATAGCTATGACTCCACAGTCCCTGTTGCTGAAATACTGAACTACTTCCAGAATGGGTATAAATAGCTATGACTCCACATTCCCCAAGTGCCCCCAGCCAGCCACGCTGCCCCAGCCCTCTCCTGGGTTCTGTTCCCCCTATCCTCCCCAGCACCACCACTTCTTCATGATCGAGAAAATAAGGTCTCAACACCCATGAAGCTGGGGCCTACAGGACCCGCCTCCCACACAAGTGTGACGAGCATCGTTCTATTTGGTACCCACGTCATAACAAGAGGATCAGTCCCAGAAAGGAAGAATGCTATGCAAAGATGTTCTTACACCAGGGATCTGCACCTCAGTAAGTGCAGATAAAAACACAGAAAAAGAGCCATGTGTCTCACAGCCTTCCTTTCTCTAACATCTTTCCATCAAACAACTAGCATGTCAAAGAATACACTTGAAAAATTGTTGAACCAGTGAAGAGGGTCCAAGATCCCAACCCACTCACTCCTCTACCATGAACCCCCAGCTACTAGAGTCTGGATTTTAGCCACATCAAATTTCAGCTTACAAGCAGCAAGTACCTTCTCACCTTTGGCCACAATTCCCTTAATCTTGATTAAACTGCAAATAATAATAGGATTGGAACAGAAATGAGGCTTGATAGCTAAGGGGGAAACTTTGAAACAGAACTGCTAAGGCAATACTGTACAAATCCACACCGGGAAACGAAAGTGAAAATGGAGGCTACCCTGCTTAAGCCATGGAGGTCACCACGCAAATGTCACAAGATAGAAAACTTCTCACCAGGCATCAATTTTTGTTGTTGTTTCTTTGACCATTTAAACTGCCAGGAGTCACACATAAAGCTAAATCACACTAGGGTGCAACGATTACCCCCCCCAGGCTTTGTTTGCAGAGCAAGGGTTACTGGCTGGAGACATTCTCTGGAACTGGGCTTCAAAAGATAGCAGAACGGGGGATTTTGCAGGCTTCATTAGTTTACTCTGGGCTACTTAGTTTACTCCTGTGCGAAACAAAAGTGTAAGAAATGCTAGAAACTTAGAGCTGGAAGACATTGGTTTTTTGCAGTCCTGGGCTATAGCCGCTCTGTAACCACTGGCCCCTCGCACCCCATCTCGAAGCCTCCCCTTGGCCAAAGGAAGCCACCCACTATGTGTTCACAGATTCGAGGGCCAGTCACTGTCTAGATCCTAGGGATTATTGTTCAGATGCCTTGCAGGATTGTCTCCACACTCACATTTTCCACGAGCCTCTAAATGAAAACCACTATAGCTCTTGGCAGATCACAACTTAATCAATACATTTTTTAAATTTATACTTGTTCAATTCTACTGTGCCGAGCTCTACTTGAGATTACAAAAATAGCTAAAGATATGGTCTCTATGCTCAAGAAAGGTACAATACAAAAAAAAAATAAAAAGAAATGTACCATACAAACGGGTAGACAAGACTAACATAAAAATAACAGCAACAACAGTAATAATAATGTCCTGCTGTTTTAATCCTACCATAAACTTCTGTCAAATTGCAGTGTGCTTATCTGTCTCAGAAGACGAGGAATATGAAGTTTATGTTGGACTTTTTGAAGGATAAGTGGGATCTCAGAGGGATTTCAGGAAGAGAGGAAGTTGTTGGAAAGAGTAATATCGAGGGGCTGGGGGAGGGGAGTGATTTCTGGGAACCCAAAATGCAAATCGTAGGAAGGTAAAGGTAAATCAAAGTATAGAATGGACCAGATCACAGGCTCCACTTGAACGGTAGAGACTGCCTCCTTCATCAGTGGTTCTCCTCAAGCCAAGACAGACAAAAACAAGTTGAGAAAAAGAAGAGGGTTGGGATTTGAGTATGTTCTGTCTGCTAGAAAACAATGACCCTGAATTGTGAAAAGAGCAATTAAGAACAGCCATGGAATGAATTAACATGTAAAAACCTAAGCTCTGAGGAAACATTACGGCCAACCTTGTGGAAAATTGATCATCATATACAAAAGGCACGCCCGTAGGGAGGAAAAAGAAGCGTCAGCAGAAGACAACTTTTAGTGAAGAATACATTGACACAGGCGATTTTCAGCAGCACTGTTTTAGTTAGGACTTTTCGGTGTGTTTCTTAACTACCCTTTCCTATATCTTTTTGGTTGCTTTCAGGAACAAATGGATGATTTGTTTAAGTGCCCTCTGGCCATTTCAGTTTTATTGCCCCTTCTTCAGCTCATCTGAGAGCATTTTCAACTTCAAAGGAGACCATGTGACTTAGTATCATTTAACACTTACTAGTTTTTACATCAGGCTTTAATGGTATTTTTTAATTTAAAAAAAGACAGAGAAAAAAGAAACATCTCTCACCCCTGGCATCCTGCTCAAGGACTAACAGAATAACAAGCTTTCACTTCCTATCAGGGCCACCTGAGCCGCTGGTCCACCCCTAAAACTCCAACAGGATCCACTCTAAGACACTCCACCCCCAGGGCGCAATGTCAGGTCACGATGGCCATACGGTGGCCCAATTACAAACTTTCGCTGTCGCCACCAGCCTAGAGTACAGGTCCATAGTTCATATGGCAGAAAAGACCCTCAAGGACCTTAGGGCCCCGGCCTCCTCCAGCCCCCTCCCTCCCTATTGCCCACCCCCCAGCAAGCCCCCCCAGGGAACTGCACAATTTGCAATTGTGCAGATGGACACGCTCTTTTCAGCTTCCCATCTAGGCCTTCGCACACCACCCTCGCTCTGCCTGCGATGCTCTTGTCATTGCTCAGCCCCTTTGCCGAATTCCTGCTGGTCTGCCAGATGAGGTGCCCTTCGTCTACCATCAGTGTTGTACTTCCGGATCCAGAAAGAAATCTCCAGTCTTCTTGCCTCTCCCTCCACCAGACTCTGAGGTCAGGGACAGGGTCTGACTTGTTTTCGTTGTTTCATGGCTGGTCTCTAGCCCCCTGCCTGACATGTAGCAGGTGCTTAGCAAATATTGAAGGAAGGGAGGAAATAGTGAAGCAAGAAGAATTTCCCAGCAGGCTACGCCAACAGGGTCCATGCCAATCTTCCAGATCAGTAACTACTACCCTCAGCACATTTTCCAACATTACAGACATTTCGAAAAGATGAAAACCCATCTACTGTAGCCAGCAAATCATGTTTTACTTATCGCTTCAGAAATAGATCAGTCCCTTGACCTCTCTCTATGCCCCATTTGACAAAAGCCAATGGGCCTCTGAGCCAGTGAGGAAGGGAGGAACCGGCCTTCTCGCAGGCCTTCAGGAGCCAGGATGACGGCTGATTGGCAGGTATCTCCTGCGGAAGCTCAGCAATCTTGTGGTTAAGTGGCTTCGTGACAAGGAACAACTCTGAAAATTTGCCAGTTCTGACATCTGGATCCTCATCCAAAAACATAGGGGGGAAAGTTTTTCAGTTTGCTGTTTCTAAGACTGGAAACGAGTCAAGAAAAACGCTAACTATGCTTGGTCGGGGTACGGGGGAGTTTGTGATCAATCCCGCCCTTGAAGCGCCTCACTGCCCAGACTGTTCAGAATTAGCACCCACAAGGAATTTCTATCAGCATCCCTGCCTGGACCTTCATTTAGCACATGATGACACATGAGATCAGACAGATGCTATTTTCTCCTGGAGATGAATTTGGGAGATGACCATCCATCCAATTCCGTTTTCCACAAAAGTCTGTGGCTCTTTAAAAAAGGGCATTAGGAATACAAATAAGCTTCTTTTGAATGTCTTCTGAACCTGCAGGTATTTGGGTTCACAAATCAAAAGCTGGTCTTATATTCAGAATTACTGCTTGGACCCTAGATGTAGTGCGTGAGCTTCCATAACAAAGCGATTCACAGAGTTTGGCTCTTCTTTTAGAGAAATTCCATCTTTTTTCCAAACGACCCTCTGTTGAACTTACTGTGTAACTAGCTACCTTGAAATGGCTAAACTTCACTCTGAGGACACAGACACACACACCCCCTTCATTTTCGTACCGGGTGCATGGATCAGCGTTCCGTGTATATATGTGCTTTAATCTACTTTGCACAGAAGACCTACTGAAGCAAATGCTATAGGTTTGGAAGTGCCCAAGAACTGCCTTTTATAACCTAAGCAACTCTGAGCTCCTTGAAGGAGAAGAAAACTGATGAGCACATTCTCATGCATTCATCCTTTGGCACGCCTTAAAATGTTCTGCATCAAATCACACATTCTCCCCAGATGTGGTGATTTTAAAGGTCAGCTCTCGAATGCCTGTATGAAAAAGGAGGTTCTTACTGACTCCCAAGTAAGCTGAGGGTAGTCACCACCACTTTTAGAGGGTCGTTTTATTTTTATCCCTGTGTTAGGAAAAGCAACGCCCTCCCAGACTTTAGGACTAAAGAGCTGGCATTTTCTCACCTATTTATTTCCAGGCAAGACCAAGAGTCTTGCAAAATGATTATATGTCTGAAAACTGGAGAGAAAAGTACGTTTAACAGGGAGAGCCATTTCTACCACCCCATTGCACTAAGCTGTCCTCTATATTAAGCTTTTATTAATGAAGTCATGTTTCTTTTCCTTTCACTAACCAACACCACTACCATCATCATCTCTCACACTCAGAGTCAACACTAACCATCTATATGTGCAAATGGGGTTGGAAAGACTTACCTATGAACTGGGGTCCCTGTGACAACAAGGGTCTATAGGTAATTGAACCTCTAGACAGAATTTCAGCTCAGTTGAGCTCCCCTACCTCTAATAATCACTGCCAATTACTGAAACCTACAATCTACCACCAAGCTAAACACCTTACATCATGCTCACCACCACCCCCAGAGGCAGGCAATGTGAAGGTAACATAATGTGGTGGTTTGAGAGCTTGACTTTGGAGCAAAAGACCAAGGTTCAAAGGCAGGCTCTGCCATTTCCTTGACCTTAGGAAAGTTACTTAGCCTTTCTGAGTCTTAGGTTCCTTGTCTGTAAAATGGAGAAAAATAAATGAATAACTAACATTCATTGAATTCTTACTATGTACCAGCGCTAAATCCCACCCCCCATTTTACCAATGGGAAGACTGAGGCTTAGGTTGAGCTACTTGGGCAAGTTTGGGGGCAACAGAGCTGGACTGGAATCAGTTGTGCCTGACCCCCAATGGCCATGTTGCTTGTACTGTACCATACTGTTTGCCTCTGTTCTCGGTGACTGCGGGCCCTTTGTGACAGCTGAGCTTGGTGTGTGCCAGGAAAGATAGGGGCCTGTCTAGCTTGCCTACAGTCATCCTTGCCTGGCTTGCACTGGTTAGGTGCCTTCAATCTAGGGTGTGGACCCTAGATCAGTCAAGCAGCACATCAGAGACCTACCTGGGGCCAGTGAGGAACACACACTAGAAACCAGCCATAACAGGAAACCCAGTCTTCTGAGCCTTGCCAGTGGGCAACAGCACCGCAACTAACCCAGCTCAGGAGAGCTGAGACTACAGTAAACGAGGCTGGGCTGAAAATTAAATACATCATGTTTATGCTAAAAAGACATATTACACAGCACAAAACCAAATACTACCTAGTATTGCTTTAAACTACAGCAATCTACTTACATTGGATACAGATGCATTATTTGATGGGCACAAAAAAGATTTGGTAAAGGATAGTGAGAATTCATGAGACAGTAAACTTGAAATATTTTGGTGTCTCGTGAGAAGCTATTTAACCAAACTTCCCCTCTGGCTCTAGCTACCAAGAGAACTGGTATGTTTGCTGCTGCCTAGAACGCCATTCCCTCTGTTCTCTCTACCGTCCCCTGATCAATAGAGTCCCCTGATCAGTAAAGGGCAGGTGACTGGAGATGAAATTTCACTTCCCAACTCAGTATCATGTATCCCATCTAATGGGGGCAGCAACTCAGCGCTTGCCAGGTGTGTCCTTGGGTAAAGGCAGTCTGACTGCCAGAGGCGCTGGTCTTTTCAAGAGAAGCTAGGAATCTAGATGGTCATGTGATGGCCTCTGAAGTGGAAATGCAGACCATTTTTTAAGTTTAATCAAGGTGTAGACTCTATTTATTTTTCTCACAGACATTAACCACAGCAGAGGACTCTAATTTGTAATCCCTTTAGAGGGTAGCATGATTTAAAGAGCCCGAATCCCACTTCTGTCACCATAACTTGCCTCCAGGACACCAAGCACATGTCTCTGCTGCCTCAGCTGATCACACCTTGCCTTGACATCCTAAACTCCTGAGAAGTGGGTTGGTGCACCAGGTCAGGATGCAGAAAATCTAGTAGCTCAGTCTCTGCCATTATTGTACTGTATGATTTGGGACAAGTCATTTCACTTGTCTAAGTCTCCCTTTATTCATTTATAAAATGGAGATTCCTTTCCTTGCCAAATTTTTACTGGGCACCAATTTTGTGTATAGCACCATGTGGATACCAAGGAGTGTGCTAGGGGATAATAATATGAGTCCTGCCTATCTTGAAGTGCCACTGTGAGACTCAAATGAATAAACACATGTCAAATGCTAAATCAATGTAAGAGCTGAAATTTAGGTGAAGGTTCCCTGCTCTGAGGTGATTAAGACCATGGTCATGTTCATGGCTGACTCATCCCCTGTCTCAGGACTCTGATTCTACAGAGAGACCCCTTCTGGATAGGCGACGGCAGGCTTAATTACAGGTCAACAGTTCCTGAAACCCAACTGAAGGCACTTTGCAATATGAAGAAAGTCTGTTAAGATGCAAATGTTCCCTGAAGTATTAACATCTATTCTCTCAGTAAGCATATATAACAGCAAATTAAAAAATAATAACTTGACTGCTGAGAAAGTCTTCCCCCAGGAAACCACTTTTGATCATCCATTCCTCTCCCTGAACCTGACCCAAGCGCCCTCCTTTCCCTGTCTTTGCACTTAAGTTATATTTAAATCCTTATTTGTGGGACTTCCCTGGTGGTCCAATGGTTGAGACTTCGCCTTCTAATGCAGGGGGTGTGGGTTCGATCCCTGGTAGGGGAACCAAGATCCCACATGCCTCAGGGCCAAAAAAACAAAACATGAAACAGAAGCAATATTGTAACAAATTCAGTAAAGACTTTAAAAATGGTCCGCATCAAAAAAAAAAAGAAAAATCTTAATAAATAAATAAATCCTTACCTGTATCCCTCACTAAACTGCAAGTCGCCAAGAAGCAGGACCATGCCTACCTGTTTTACAGTTGAATTCCTGATGCCTGACACATAGTAGATGCTCATTCACTGAATGAATAAATGAACATGCCATAATTGATTCTATCAGAGCTATGGAAAAGGTATGCAGTAGAAATCCAGCAAGGTCATGCCTTTGCTAAACATCTGTGCAAAGAAGCAGAGTCCAATGCCCCTTTCTAGCCAGTTATAGCCCTGACTTTTATCTTGGAAGAACTCTTCTTAATTAGATTTGAGAGAAGAAAAGGTGAACAGCGCAATAACGGTGTTTATGAGAGATAAACGTTTGAACGTTTCTGAAGTATGTTATTTTAAGGTATCTCCCCTTGGTTTATTACAGAGAACTTTCAATCCTTGCTAGTTAGACACCAACCTAGGACCTCTGTGCATAAACATGGAGACACTTTCAAAACTAGAGCAAACAACATCTTTTGGAATTCTTCCAATAACTTCCTTACATACTTTTGTGTTAATGCAGCCATCTTACAACCAAACTGCAAACACCTGGCTTAAATTCTCAGGAACTTGAACTCATAAGGAGTGAGCAGCCAAGATTTGAAACCCCCAATTTACGGCTTTCTTGAGTTATTCAGGGAGTGCTGCATGTACCGATGAACAGCACCACTGCTAATCTGCTTGAAAAGTTCAGTCAGGAATTCCTATTTCACGTGCTGTCCCTGGCACAAACAATATTTATTCATTTGTTCTCCCCTGGCGGTTTCCTGCAACTTGCCTTTCTCTGTGTTCGCTCAGGGGAGGTATGCTATTAACTCAGGGGAGGCCTCCTCCATCTCTAGGCAGAAGCTTGACATCATTCAGATGAGGCCTTCCCTTTATTATTTATGGTTAAAACATTTTACATTGCAAAGCAGCATGCTGGCTCCAACTAAAACCCCTTTGTAGTATAAACTGCAGAGTCTGCATTTCAGAAGGGAAAACCTGAGCTATTGAAAGTTAGAGAATTAAGCAGTGTCACCCGAAGAGTAGAAATACTCTCCAGGGACCTTTCCTGCACTTGAGTCTTACTGATGTGGCCAACTAGATGCCTATGAGTGCAACCGTGTCAAATACACTAGCTCACATTTATTGAACACATCTCTGTGCTAAGCAGCTTTACGATGCATTATTTCATTCATCCCCAATAGAGCTACAAGACTTGATATCTTATTATTCTCGTTTTAAAGATGAAGAAACTAAGGCACAGAGAGGTTAACTAACTTAGCCAAGGTTACCCAGCCAGGAAGTGATAGAGCTGGATGTGAAGCCACGTAATTTGACCCTAAAGCCTGCACTCTGAATACCTGCTACACTATACGGCCTCGCTAGCCAGTCCCTAAAGCGCACAGGCTCAAGGAAAACCACCTAGTGTCGTATATAGGAGGGTTCACTCTATTTCATTCCAGCTTTCCCTTTTCCTCCCTACCTGTATGATTATCTGAGATCATGTGCTATGGGGAAGGATGTTCATGATCTTACCCAAAATAAGAACAGTAAGAGGGGTGAATATTCATTAGACAAAAGTAGCACTCACTAATGGGGACAAGAAAAATGCAAAATTTGAAGACTGAAGATTAAAATATATATGAAAACCAAATTTTAATGTAAAAAAGTGCTATGTGCTAACTTTTTTCTCAAAATAATGAAAGGAAAAGCAAACAAAACTCATTAGCTACATCTGATGTTCACTAAAACACTTTGCAACTTACCTGAGTGAAAAGTCATAAACCCCATATTTCTAGAGTACTTCCAATTTATTCTTTCTTCTGTTGGTGTAAAAGATAAAGTCTCTCCTGACAGCACAAGTGTTTGATAAATGGATGAACATCTTGCTGCTTCTTTTTCCAAAGCCAAGACTCCCCTTTACTAAGTTCTTATTTGACGTGGCAAAATGACTTTTCAGAAAAACTAGGAGGCTATATACCAAAATGTTAACACTGGTTATTGCTGCTGTGATGTTACAAATGATCTTTATACTCTTTTCCTTGCTTATCCATTTTTAAAAATTTTCTACAATGAATATGTGTCATTTTTGTAATAAGGAAGAGAAACGAAGGTTTTTGTAAAGATTTGTAAAGACTTCTCAGTAAAGGAGTCCCTAATTCACCCTGCCGTCTCTTCATTGCTAAGGGAATAGGTTTCTTTCCAGTTTTATTGAGGTATAATCGACATACTTCACTGTATAAATTTAAGGTGTACAGCATAATGGTTTGACTTACATATACTGTGAAATGATAAGCGCAAGAAGTTTGGTTAGCATCTATCATCTCATATAGATACAGTAGAAAAGAAAAAGCAAAAAAAAAAAAATGTGTTTCCTTGTGGTGAGAATTCTTAGGATTTACTCTCTTAACAACTTTCTTGATTTTATATGGACACTATAAAGGACAGACTTTCAGACTCTGAAAAGAATGATGAGGGCCTGAGGTGATGTATTCCTCCCCACTCTCCCAGCATTTCTTACTTACACCTAGTCTGTACCGAAGCCCTCAAATGAGAGCATTTCCATTTTCCGGGAGACCTTTCCCCAGTATGATATCCACCCATCAGAAATATTCCAGAAATGCCCATCCTTACAGTGACAAAACATAAAATTCTAAGCAAATTACAATATTCCTACAAAGGGAGCAAAGAGATTTTTAATCACTGTGTGTTCAATCTCCCGTCGCTTTTCTTATTATTCTTTCATTCATTGTGGCTCATAATGTACAGTAATACATTTTACATCTACTAAATGTGTTCTGGGTTTTTATATCACAGTTCAGAAGAATAGCTTTGGAAATCCTTTTGACTCCTTCATTTGAAAACTACATTTGTGGAATGGGGTAATTACATTCCTATAGTTCGATATAACATTACCTCGGCTATTCTTCTTCATAAAAAAAATTTCAACCATCTCTCTCTGCTTCTGCTAGAAATGGAATTACACCACAGATATTTCTGTTAATACAAGTCTAAGATTTTGAAAACCTAATTTACTGTAGTTAAATCAGAAAATTCCTTCTTTTGTACATCTTTATGGAAATTAAAATGACTGCACGAATCTTCTGTGCTTGAAGAATGCATCCCATCTTATTCTGAGAAGAGAAAGTAAGGAGGATTCAATGTCAGGGCTTTTGAATCACAGGAGGAAGTTAGCTCTGGATGAGGATCCAGGGGATTTAGGGGCTTGACATGACTTGGAAATTATTTAATCAACAATATAACTCCTTTAGTGCAGTTCGGATTTGAGGGGTGACGGTGAGGTCGAGTCGTCTCCTACGTGGGAATGATAATGGCACCGCATGCATCACAAAAGTATTTCATCTCATTTGCTCCTCATTCAGCTTCAAGTGGTAGAAGAACATCTCCATTTTTAAAGAAGGCATTTGAAGCACGAACAGGGAATGTAATTTGTCCCTGAGTACGAGATCAAGAAGTAACAAAGCTGCCACTCAGATCATCGAAATACAAGAGACAACAAGTGTTGGCAAGGATGCAGAGAAAAGAGAACCCTTGTGCACTGTTGGTGGGAATGGAAATTATTGCAGCCACTCAGGAAAACAGTATGGAGGTTCCTCAAAAACTTGAAAACAGAACTAGCATCTGATCCAACAATTCTACTTCCGGGTATATAACCAAAGGAAATGAAAACAATATTTCTAAGAGCTGTCTGCACTCCCATGTTTATTGCAGCATTATTCAAAATAGCCAAAATATGAAAACAACCTATGTGTCCATCAGTGGATGAACAGATAAAAACCTGGTATATATATATAATGGAATATTATTCAGCCATGAGAAAGAAGGAAATCCTGCCATTTGTGACAACACGGATAGACCTTGAAGGTATTACACTACGTAAAATAAGTCAGACAGAGAAAGACAAATACTGTTTGATATCACTTATATGTGGAATCTAAAAAAGCTGAACTCAGACTTCCCTGGTGGCTCAATGGTTAAGAATCCACCTGCCAATGCAGGGGACAGGGGTTCGAGCCCTGGTCCGGGAAGAGCCCACATGCCACAGAGCAACTAAATCCCGTGCGCCACAACTACTGAGCCTGTGCTCTAGAACGCACGAGACACAACTACTGAGCCTGAGTGCTGCAACTATTGAAGCCCGCGTGCCTAGAGCCCGTGCTCCACAACAAGAGAAGCCACTGCAGTGAGAAGCCCGCGCACCGCAACGAAGAATAGCCCCCGCTCGCTGCAACTAGAGAAAGCCCGTGCGCAGCAACAAAGACCCAACACAGCCATAAATAAACAAACAAATAAATAAATAAATTTATAAAAAAAGCTGAACTCATAGAAACACAAATTAGAATGGTGGTTACCAGAAGATGGGGGTTGGGGGGAAAGGGGAGATATTGGTCAAAGGATAGAAACCTCCAGTTATAAGATAAATAAGTTCTGGGGATCTAACGTACAGCATGCTGACAATAGTTAATAACACTGTATTATATACTTGAAAGTTGCTGAAAGAGTAGATCTTAAATGTTCTCACCCCAAAAAAGAAATGGTAATTATATGAGGTGATGCAGGTGTTAGCTAACGCTGTCGTGGTAATCATTCTAAAATAGGTAAGTATATCAAATCAACATATTGTACACCTTAAACTTAAATAATGTCGTTAAGTCAGTTATTTCTCAATAAAGCTAGAAAAAAACAAAGCTGGCACTCAAACCCCGCTGGGCTCACTTCAGGTTCAGACCCTTCCTACCACATCCCACCACACCACACCCCATACTCCCCATCAGAACATCCTACTAGCATCTTCATCAAGTTCTGAGACTCCAACTGCTGACTTGCAATGCTACTGTAAGGATAAAATCAAGTGGGCACAGAGCTTAGCACACAAACAGAGAATGAACAGTTACCAAAGCAGCTCTATTTTCATGAGTTTCCAAATATCTAAAATAGGTTGTTGGGGGTTTTTTTCCTCATCTGCAGTTTTATGATATCTCTCTGAAGCCCCTAGGATACAGTTACAAATGTTGAAGAAAGATTTGAGTTGCAAAAAATGTACAACTATTCCGGATTGCAAATAGATTTGTTTCTAAACATAGTGAGCAATGTAGAGCTCACTTTTTAATTCCAAATAATGGTGGTATTCTCATCATAATATAAATAGATGACAAACACCTGTAATGTCAACGATGAATATTGTAAGTGACACATATACAGCTAGAGCAAAATACCCTTAGCTCCAATATCAAAGATCTCAAAAGAAAGTATAGACAGAAGGAAGTGTGGCCTTGGAGCACTCAGGTAGAAAAAGACCAAGGGAGGGGGTAGTGAAAACAATGACAAAGGACAGAAGTGAAGTTCTAAGGGGCTAGTTAAAGAAATACAGTGCTCCTTGCAAGGCAAGACCACTTTTCTATATGCACAGAAGACATAAAAGTGAAAGTAATGAGTTGGAATAGATATTATTAACTTTTAATTAAGTTACTCTTGGAAATAACACACAAACTCATCATCCACCCAAACATCTCAATTAAGAATGTATAAAAGTACAGTCCTTCCAGCTTTTTGTCAGCTTTGTATCAAATGATCCAAATAGCTGAACTAGTTCAAAGACTCTACATGGAATAAATAAGCCTGGGGCTTATTTTGAGCTTCCTGTAGAGATACTAAAATGGTCATTTTTAATGTCATCCATCTTCAGAAAGAAGTAGAGTTGGGCATAAGTCTTTTAAAAGCCGTAAGTTCCCCACCTCCAGCCAGGTAGGCAAGGTCATGAGAGACCGGGAAACAAGCTAAGGTCCTCCACAGACAGGAAAACATTAATTAGGAATTCATAAACTAAGGTTACCTTTACAATTATACTTCTAATGTGAATTATAGTCAATTGTTAGTTTAAGGCTGACTGTATATTTCATTACTGCTCTCAGCATGAAAAAAGTCCTGTTTATACCTGGAAATTCAAACACACTTGATTCATGGCCATCAAAAACCCCAAACAATGCAAACTTTTTACTTGGAACTAATAAATTATTTGCTTTGATAAAGTACAAACAGAACCCTATATTACTAATTTTTTGACAGCCCTTTCCTATAAAAAAATTAGCTGGTGATCAGGTCTCTGCTCACAGTGACTTTCACCATTTTAAAAAACAATCTAGACTCGTATCTCTTAAACTGTGCTCCTTGGAATATTAATAGCTTGGGATGCTAATATGTCTTCCATAAAAAGAGACTTCGGCGACCATATAACGTACTTTCTTAATTTTCAAGTTCACATTTTAACATTTCTAAAATGGAGCTTCTTACAAACAATGTCAAAAAATTTTGCTAGTTGAATCTTTTTCCCCTTTAAAAAAAAACTATTAAATTAATTTAATGGCATCTTAAAATGGAGGGAACATGGTCAGTTTGTAAAAATAAAATTTTTATCACTTATACGATTCGCTCTGCACATTATCTTATTAAAGGCCCTGAAAATCCTACACTTTGAAAACAAAGCTGTTTACTTCACTTAACCCAGTTTTTCCCAAATATATTTGCCCATTGATCCCTTCTGGCATAGAACTCATAGTAACATTTCATGAGACTAATGTTCTGGGGACACATTCTGGTTACTCCTTCATTACCCTTGGCCAAGACACTTTGCTCATCAGCTTTACCAAGACCCAGTGACAGAAGCCCTTCATCAGGAAGTGAAGGTAAACATGTTTTGGGATTGACAGAACTGAATGGATAACCTAAAACTCTCTGTAGAGGGAAAATTCCAAATGGGCCAGAGGCCGATTTATTCTGCTTGGGAAACATCTGTGGTGTATTCCTACTGATTGCTTTCTCCAACAAATGATGCACAGCTTTGTCTGTTTCAAATGCCTTTATGATGTGAGAAGTGAATAGACTGAATTGAAGCCATCTGCATCATAGGATGGGACACAGTGTTTGGTGAAAGGCGTCCCTTTACATTTCCTAACATTTGGGGAAAGAGAAATCAATAATTTTCTAGGACTAGTTCCTAAATTTACCTGATCAGCAAGTTCCTGTTTGTGCATTCCTGTCAAATTGAATGATATAAGTCATATGGCAAAATAGCAGGCAGCAGGAGAGTGTGAGAGCAGACACACAAAATGGAAGCAGTGACATGGCACTCAGAGATACAAGGGTCCATTTTCAGGCCCAGAATAAGTCCTAAATAAACTTATGTCACACCGCACAATATTTATCTGGCTATACCCTATTAGTTTAGTTTTTAGCAAAAGTATTGAATATGGAAATAAAGCTAAAAGCTTACCACATGCCTTTTGAAAGACATACTCAAGCATTGTCTAACAGGTGCACCTGTGTAACGGTCACCCGCTTCTCTTGAACGAAGAGCATCAGCATTACCTGGGATCTTATCAGAAATGCCAGATCTCAGGCCCCATTCCAGACCTACTTGGCCAGAATCTGACACGTAACAAGATCCCTAGGTTATTTTATACACATTACCATTTGAAAAACACTGGTCTAGGGAATATACCCTTTGTCTGACTTCCTATTTATATTGATTGAGGCCCAGATGCTGTTAATTTTATGAAGACTGATAAATTGCAAGTTATTTTTGTCCGCTAGACATGCAAATGACTTCTGCCTGGTAGAAAAGATAACTTCAAGGTTACAGTTCTTTGCCCTGTAGAACATAAAACATTTCGCACCTTGTTCCAAGATTCTTTCTTTCAGTGACTAGGTAGTCTGTCTCTCAAATTCTTCTTTGAGCTACATTTACCATCTTGTTTTTCCCTCATGACTGAGTTAAATAAATCTTTGACACATGCTCAGCATATATGTATGACAGTCATGCTTGTGACTGTTTAAAGTTGTAATTCAAAACCAGTCACCTCTCAATAGCAATAAGATACTTATTTCTAGTGAAGATGGTAATAGCCGTCCTTTCTTGGGAAAAATAGTCAGTTGTCCAGTAAGCAGTAATTGAGAACGTCCAATATGATATAAAGACGAGTCTAGCATGGGCTGGTCATTCAGCATGGTATAGTATAATGTATAATCTAACTTTAAATACAAGGGCTGGCAACTGAGAGCCTAGAGTTCCGATTCAGCTTGCAAACATGATTTGCAGCCAAAGAACATTTTGTTTTATTTTCATTTTTGAATTCGAAGGCCTTTAGGTGCAATGTAATGTGTATTCTCTAGTTCTCCACAGGCTCCAGTACTCCTTGTTATCTTCTATCAGGCTATTTCACACATACTGGCTACCTGTCTGGCCCCTGAAGGCACTTACGATTACCGTCCTTAAAGAGGACACTAATCTATTAAATCCATGTAAGCCAGTACTACAGTGGGAAATGGCTGGTCTGAAAATTACAGCACACGCTATGCAACCCTTTTGGGGCATATTTTTGCATATCTGTCGTGCACAGACCCTGGACAGCTACGATGAGTATGAAAAGGGTGCAGCTGCCAAATCCAGCGGCCTTATTCATTATCCACCAGAGGGCAAATTATTTATGTGTATAACAATGCATTTCACATACAGTCACCAAGCATCATCATCAACTTCTTCAGATACAAAAGAGTTTCATTTAAACGGTTCTCAGGGAGTAGACACCATTGCCCACATAAAACAGCAGAGATAGCTTCATTCTCAAAAATGAGCATTATTAAAATGTCAAAATAAATATCATGCAGAAATATAGCAAGAAGAGGCAGTAGGTATAGGCAATCACCTAGTCCCTCTGAAATCAGACCCAGAAGTTCAGTAGCAGCTTTGAACAAAACAAGAGTTTGGCGGCGCCCCTTAGGCTTGGGGGGAGGCTGTATTCTGCCTTAGATGGATTGGTTGACAGCATATCACAGAAAGTTATTGTCTACTTTCACCAGGCATGACTCTCTTTTTCATAAGTGCTTGAGTTCACTAAACAAGGAAAAGCAGGCACTCTACAAACAGAGTCATTAATAATATAAATCTCACCGAGAGTAAAAGAATAATATGGGCTGTCTCGTTGTTCTGCATAAATAGTGATTTCTGTGGTTTTCCATTTGTCCTCTCTATGGATTTTTCTCCTTTGGTGCATCTCATCTCTCATTTTATTCTAGTACTTTTTCAGGGGACTTAATGAACACGACTTGGAGGAAATCAGCTAATAATACCTCCATTTCTCATCTGGACAGCCAAGAGGGCTCGCTAACCACCACTCTTCCCCTACCATTGGACTTTTTACCCCTCCCAGTGAGGGCTTATCTCTTAATCTCTTAGTCCTTGCAATGGGGTCATTAAATTGGTCTTCTAGCTTCAGTATATGGCTTGACAGTCCTTAATATGCATGCCATCCAGTAGGTTATTTATTCCTGGGTTTACTGTGAAACTGCCTGGCTGGAATCTGTGTTTTCTTTCAAAACCAACTTCCAGCAGTTTTCTATTCACTTTGTTTTTAACTGAGGGCTGGGATGTGGTTCTAGAAGTCAAAGGCAGGTACAGCATCATTTCAGAAAAAAGCCTCCCTAACTTCCTCACACTGTGAGCCCATCTTCCTCCGTATTCTTCCCATCACATGGAAGAAGCTTTCCAAATGTCTCCTTGGTCTGCAAAACGCTTTCCAAAGTAAGTGGGAAGTCTATAAAATTGGAAAATATTGGACCTGCAAGGCTCGTGAGAGACAGAAAATCAAAGAGAGCTGAGGTAGGGGCAACATGCAACATCAGGAAAAGAGAAATAAGTAGATCAGGCAAGACCTTGGTGAGGCACCACCCCCAGCCCGAACTTCTCCACTGCATTTACAAGAGACTCAAAATCTTTTCAGTCTCTTGAAAGCTTATACTCTCTTTGGTGTAAACTTTCAAAAGACTTAAAGTCAAAGCCACCATGAGGTTCCAGACATGTTGGCTCCCTTGGGAGACTCTTGATCCTCCCTAACCTGTCACCAACTATTTCTATACAGAGAAGAACCTCTCTGCTGGTCCCTGCCCGATTCTGAGCCCCGGTCTCCGACAATGAACTCAGAATTCACACACACTTAGAAGACTGACCTTAAATCCACTTCTCCTACATATCTGCTGATGTACGTAAATAAAAGTTAACACTGACTCTGGGTTTTCTGTATTTTTGTGTACTAGATCATGAGTTCTTTCAAGTAAGTACAACTTCTTTGTCTTTTCCCTATTCCTACCTCATGGTACCTAGGATTCTTTAGCCACTTAAAGAATATCTGTTGACTCGAATTGGCTTCTACAGAAAAGCAGGTACATTCTAGGCAAAGAACAATTGAAAAAGAGGGCAAAAGAAAGTGAGAGAAACAAGATTAATGATCTAATGATCTCTAATAGATGGAAGTGTTTTTGGCTACTGGGGCTAGGGCAATCCATGGCCAAGGGTGTTGGAACCACGCTAAAGAATGTAAATTCCAAAAGAAAACTTACTCATCCTCCAAATTCACTGGCCCTGGTAAAACAGGTTTCAAGGTTCAATTATTAGTTTTATCTTGCAAGTGTAAAAATAGAAACAATAATGGCCCCCCCAAAGATATCCATGTCTTAATCTCCAGAACTTGTGAATATGTCACCTTTGCAGATATGGACTTTGAATGGATACCTTTGAATTATCCAGGTAGACCCCACATCAGTCCTTAAAAGCAAAGGTCAGTGAGAGAGAGAGAGAGAGATGTGACGATGGTAGGAAGGTCAGAGAGATGCAACATTACTGTTCTGAAGATGGAGGAAGGGGGCCACAAGCCAAGGAATGCAGGCAGCCTTTAGCAGCTGGAAAAAAACAAGAAAATAGATTCTCCCCCAGAGCTTCCAGAGAGGAGCACAGCCCTGCTGACACCTTAATCTTAGCCCAGTGAGAAGTGTGTCTGACTTGTAACTTTATGAAACTGTAAGATAACAGATTTATATTGTTTTAAGTCAGGAGTAATTTGTTAATTGTAATGATAGAAAATGAACACAAAAGGCAATCCTTGGCTTCAGCATTCCCTGGCATTCCCTGTCTAGCCCCCAAACCAGAAAGATTTCTTATTCTAAATGAAACTGCCCCTCTACTCTTCCTTTCCCCCTTCACCACTTGGCTGGCTTTTTCTCATCTTTCAAGACTCAGCAGAAAGTTTCTCTCCTCTGACAAATCTTAGTTTTATCTATATAGACTGTGAATTTCTGAAAAGTGAGGACCCTGTCATATTCCTTGTAAATGTTAGTTTGAATGATGGAATTAATCAATCATCATTTAATGGAAGGGACAATAAAACTGCTTTCTTGTCACTACTTTTAAGAAAGAAATTAGATCACTCACTAGGATCTACCTACATTCACGTCCATGAAGTCCTACCTCATTCCTTCTCCTCCTCTCTTTGGACACACGGGCGCGTGCGCACGCACACACACACACACACACACACACACACACACACACACACACTCACACAGCCTGGCAGGGTTGAATCCCAGTTTGTAGCTGTTCAGAATAAGACTAGTAAGCAAAACATTCATCTCTGATCAAGAGTATAAACTGTAGGGATCAAAGGCTGAAACCAGAACATTTCAAGAGAAACTTGAAAGGCACAGAAAAGTTCCAAAATGTGGAATCTAAAGCCGGAGCTTAGGTTTGATAATTAAATAACAGGACTTATGTTGTGGAGGTTTTAAAATACATCTACAAATACTTTGATGCTCCTTTCTCCAAAAAGTGGAGACGAATTCTCCCCCCCTTGAGTATGGGCTGGAGTGAGTCCCTTCTAATGAATAAAATGTGGCTGATGTGATCAGCATACGATCAAGCCACAAAAGGCATTACAACTTCCTCCCTCAGTAACTATCTCTGTCTCTTCCCTTCTCTTTCTCTCTTTCTTTCTTTCTCTCTGTCTCTCTCTCTCTCTCTTCTGAAGGAAGCCTGTTGCCAACAGCCACATGACTGAGTCAGCTTGGGAGAACTTTCCCAAACCTGAAGACATCTACGGGCCCAGCCCACATCTTAACGCCAACCACAGGAAAGTCCCTAAGCCAAAACCACTCAGCTAAGCTGCTCCCGAATCTCCAAACACAGAAACTATGAGATAATAAATGTTTATTGTTTTAAGCCACTAAATTTTGGAATTACTTGTTACGCAGTAATAGATAGCCAATATACGTGAGATACAATCCCTAGAGTAGAGGTTACAAATTGGAAGCCTAGCTCCCAGTTCAGTCTACAAATATATTTTCCTCAGCTTGTAATGGTAGATTTCTTTTTAAGAGCCAAAATTTTTAAATCATTAAATTTCACTTAGAAATCTAGATTTCCAGCCTCTCTCAAAATTTTGGAGATCCAGCCACACAAAGGCCCACATTCCCACCTGGCAGGCTTCTGCTGTAGAAGAGGCATGCTCTCCTGAGTTCACCGCAGTCCCCACTCAACCCTACCCATCCCCACACTGATGCCAACAGCATGGCTTTTGCACTGCTATTTCTCTTTTAGTAGAAAAATATTTCTCAGTTCCTGTATCTCTATCAAAATTAGGAAACAAAAGGTATACTGAAAGGGCTTTGCATCTTAAGAAATCTAGGAGAACACTTGTTTCTTGGTGGGAGTGAAGAATATTCCTACGTGCCTAATACGCCATCAATGTGTGTCTGTGTCAAATACACACAATTTAGGATCCTATATTTTCTTCCTCCAGTACCTTTGCTCATTGAGGCTAACACAATGGACCCTGTAGGTAGGTGGGTTTGCTAAACCTGCTCTTTCTTACTCGGGGCTCCTTGAAATGGGGCTAGGATGAGGCATATGAGCTTGCTAGATCTGGCTCTTCAGCAGCTTAAAGGTAGCCGCCAACATTACACCTTTCCTCTCATACTGCTTGTTTTGAGAAGAACCTTGCTGAGACCATAGTATCTATTAAATCTTTTTCTGGTTTTGTACTTAAAATAATTGTTTAGCATGAGCTGCTTATTGCTGGTTCAAATTGTGTCTGACCAAACCCATACTGACTAATCAGAAATAATCCCGGGCTTCCCTGGTGGCGCAGTGGTTGAGGGTCTGCCTGCTAATGCAGGGGACACGGGTTCGAGCCCTGGTCTGGGAAGATCCCACATGCCACGGAGCAGCTGGGCCCGTGAGCCACAATTGCTGAGCCTGCGCGTCTGGAGCCTGTGCCCCGCGACGGGAGGGGCCGCGATAGAGAGAGGCCCGCGCACCGCGATGAAGAGCGGTCCCCGCACCGCGATGAAGAGTGGCCCCCGCTTGCCGCAACTGGAGAAAGCCCTCGCACGAACCGAAGACCCAACACAGCCAAAAATAAATAAATAAATAAATAAATAAATAAGAAAATCCTTTAAAAAAAAAAAAAAAGAAATAATCCCGAGTACAACCTCTACTTTACCATAAATGCATAATTTTCATTATTACAAATGTTTCTAGGAAATAAACATTGAACTAGAACAAGAGTTGGCAAATTGCAGCATACAGGCCAAATCTGGCCCACCGCCAGCTTTTATAAATAAAGTTTTATCGGAATACAGCCACACTTATTCATTTATGTACTGTCTGTGGCTGCTTTTACACCACACTGGCTGAGCTAAGTAGCTATGACAGAGGCCTCATGACCTGCAAGCCTCAAATATCTACAATCTAGCCAGTCCCTGAATGAGAAGGATAAAATACAAAGATTTTGACAGTTAATAGGCCAAGAACACATTGTGCTTCAAAGGAACACACATGGGGAAAAGTAAAGACGCCATGCCCTCTCCAGAATGTTTGCCTTATCACTCACAGTCAGTAACTCTAAAATTTTCTTTACCTTACGAATAGACATAAACAGAATGGGTTTTTAGGTTGAAAATGAACTCACTGTGGCTAATTTCTGAACGTCTTCATCTGATGCTCCCAGAGATGCCAGGCCTATTTCTTGTGAAAACTGAGCAAACTTAGGATCCGCAAGTAGAGGGACATGTCCCAGGAGTTCGTGACATGTGTCTCTGAAAAGAGAAACATCACAGAGAAATGTTAGACAAGTTAAGCTATCACTGGCAGAACAAGACCTAAAATTCTAATTATAACCTTGTTACTGTAATTAATGTTACCAAATTTCACCAATCCTAAGATCTGTTATCAACTCTGAAATCCAGATACATCTTACAACCATGGCATCTTAAATTATATGATATACGATATGTTAACAAAATAATAGTGACTACTATTTTCAAGAGCGTATCATATGCCAAACATGTGTTAAGTGTTTTATTACATGCACTGTCTCTTTGAATACTCAAGAGAAACTTGAATTAAAGTAACTTATTGGTGCAACATTCTATAGACCAGGGGTGTGCAAACTACAGCTGCAGGTCAAATCTGGCCTACTGCCTGTTTCTGTAAATAAAGTTTTATTGGAACACAGCCATGCCCATTCGTTAATGTATTGTCTATGGCTCCTTTTGCCTAAAACAGCGGAGTTGAGTAGTTGTGACTGAGACCATATGGCCCACAAAGCCTAAAATATTTACTAGCTGGACCTTTACTGAAAAAGCTTGCCGATTCTTGCTACAGATAGTGATAAAGCCAAAACTTGAATCCAGCTTATCATGATTTCTAAACTCTTGCTCTCAACCCTTAAGTTACACTGCATCCCATGTTACACTTTGCAGGGCACTGGGAAACAGTAGAAGATCCTATTGTCATCAACAGATGTCTTTTCCCGTGGACCATTTATCTGTCTATAACACAAGCAACTCTTCTGAGTCTTCACACTGGAAGACCCTCCCAGTCCTCTGCTTTGACTAGCCTGAACTAGGTAATAATAGAAGTTTACATCCTCTCTCATTTGCCTGTGCTTCCACTTGGAGCCAGAGACCAGGCAAAGGCAGGTATGTGTCACAATGAAGCAAGGCAGATGCCTTCCTGAGTCATTGCCATAAATCACAAACCATTTCCTGATACCAAGCTATCCTGGAATATATGACTCTCTGGAAATGAATCAAAAGGCAACAATATTTTATTTTCTTGACAAAAACTAATGAGCCAGGTAGTAATTGAAAGATGTTTCCTAATTTCACCTGGGCTCCTCGTAAGTGTATCGCTTCAAATAGATGCTATAACATAAATGCCAGGTACTACCACCAATATCACAAGTATAAAGTAAGTTGGATGGTCATGAGGCTGCAGCAGGGGAATGGTGGTCAAGGGCAGACGATGGGTGCCAACATAAGACATACGGCATTACTTGGTCAAAAAGTTCTGTTCCCACAGCTCAAACCACATGCCCAACCCTGGCCAGCCACTTCCCAGACACATCAGGTTGAAAAAGCAGCCAACTGAGAATACGTGGACATGATACTGAAGGAAACTCCAAATTCATTCTCTATCAACTGGGCGCCAACAGCCTCCTTTTTGTACAGAAACTGAATTTGTGGAAAAGCATATGTGGTGGTTACTCTCCAGTCACACTCCTTAAGGTGGTGAATCAGACTCATTGGATTTTAGGGAATAAGGAGAATTTAAATGTTATCAGAGCCCCTCATTTTACCTATGAAGAAATTAAAGACAGAAGGAGGAATAAAAGAAAGCTAACATAGTGCCTTCCCTGGTGGCGCAGTGGTTAAGAATCCGCCTGCCAATGCAGGGGACATGGGTTCAAGCCCTGGTCCAGGAAGATCCCACATGCCACGAAGCAACTAAACCCGTGTGCCACTACTCAGCCTGAGCTCTAGAGCCTTCGAGCCACAGCTACTGAAGCCTGCGTGCATAGAGCCTGTGCTCTGCAACAAGAGAAGCCACCGCTCGCTGCAACTAGAGAAAACCTGTGCACAGCAACGAAGACCCAACGCAGCCAAAAATAAATAAATAAATTTATTAAAAAAAAAGAAAAGAAAGCTAACATATACTGAGCTCCTACTATGTGCTGGGTACTGGGCTAAATGTTTTCATGTCCCATTAGTAATTTCATCTTCACTTACAAAGAAGTCTTATTATTCCCATTTGATAAATGGGGAAACTAACATTCAGTAAATTTAAGCATTTTTTTCCCCAAGGACACACTGTTAATGAGAGACAGAGACAAGATTTGAAATCAAATTCCTCTGACTCAAAGCTATGCTCCTTCTGTTCTATTAATTTACAAGGTGGAGCAAACGAGAAGGGCTGGGTGGGGCACAGCTTCAGTTGTGGGGAACGTTTAACCAAGCTGGTTAGCACAGGTAAAAATGTAGCCAGTGTGTCCTAAGTCTCTTTTCCTGCCACTCAGTCCTCAACCCTCCAGATTACCCGAGGAGCCTTTTTAAAAATACCAATCACTGGGCGCTACATAAGAGCAATGCAGTCAGACTCTCTGGGACAGACCTGAGCAGCTACATTGTTTTAAAAGCTCACAGGGTGATCATAAGACACAGGCAGGGTGGAGACGCCCTGTCATAACAGATGATGCTTGGAACACCCTGAACAGGCTTCAAGCAACTAGTACTTAAAACTAAAGCTAAATGTGATTATGTAATTTTGAGCTGCCCAAATTTAATGCCACTAAAATTACATCATACAAACATACATACATACTGAGGAACAATGAAAGGTGGTAAGGAAAGTTCACTAGGCAGCAAGTTACTCCTCCACATGCACTTGACTCAGTTAGAGATCAGTTAAAGGTGTTTGATTCAGCATACTTCTACGCTGAGAGTGGACCCTGTAGATTCACTCCTGTGATCAGTTTTTTAAAGGTCACGCAGTCTGCACCAATGTTGGAATTGAGAGGCCCACCATGGATAAATCTGAGTACCCCCATTGTAGCTTATGATGTAAATACTAAAACACCCTTACTGAACCAGGCAGAAAATATGACAACAATAATTTCAAAATTAGACCAGAGGTCAAACTCCAGGGAAATACTAAAGATGGTGAGTATTAGCTCATGGTATGAATAAATAAATTAAACAGTAGCTAAAAGAACAACTATTGTGGCCAACATGTATTGAATGCTTCCTATGGGTCAGGCAGAGTGCTGGGTGCTTCCTAATGTGAGAATGGGATAGGTCATGGTTACAGTGGTGGATTCTTGTTGCAAAACTGGGTTTACTTTTGAGCTTGTTAAATACTTGAAGAAGACAGTCTTCTACCTGCCTAAGTACCAATGGAGTCCAAAGGCTTATAGGTAGAAGGGAAAGTGAAAAGTTGGCAGTTAAAAAAGGAAAGAAGAAGGAAAATACGAGAGATCCAAAGGCTTTAAGGAGTCAATTCTTTGTGGTAGAAAAGGAGCTATCACCTGAGATTTAAGTTAAGGTGTAATTATCAGAAACCTATAACTCACAGCCAACTTAAGAACCTTTAAGAGCATTACAAGGTAATCCAACCATACATAGAAGAGAAATTATAAATTTGAAAGAAAAAAAATCATACAACACAGCAGAATAAGTTATATTGTTTCATTAAGAATGAAAGCCTGAAGCAAGAAGTCTAACAGAATTACTAATGGAATGCTCGGGATGCCTTTGCCCTGTTCTAAGTAGAAATGATTGCGCTAGTTTGTACCTTCTTCGCAGCTCTGTCTCCACGTAGAGACCCTAAGAAGGAACTGCTGTTCAGATCTCTGAGCAAGTAGAGATGCAGTTCGTACAGTAACCCCACTTCTCATTGAGTCAAGGCTCAAGCACCTATATTTCAAGACCATAAATAAGGTTATCATCTTTTATGACTTTGGTGGAACATTCTCAGAAATAAACACCGGATTGTTCTCATCCCAGTGTCTTTGGCTAAGACACGTGGTATAGACAAAGGAAACTGAAGTGCCTGGAAACTCTTCAAACAACAAAGAAAGATGTTTAATGTTGCCAATTAAAGCAATTAATTAACTTTGAAAAGTTGACATTTTTTTCATTTCTTTGAGACCAAAGGACTTGGAAGCTGGGTTGACTAGCTTTCAGGGGCTGAAAGAGGTTCCAGACTGTTGCGAATCTGCAGGAGAAGACTGAGCCTCCTCTCCAAACTTTCTATCAATTAATTTCCCTGGGACTGAAGTCATGCTGTCTCACACCGCTTCACAAAGTGCAATAGTTATTATGTCCTGCCTGTAAAGTAGTTCACGATCCCTTTGCTGGTGTTTCATCCACAGCTGGAACCCTGAATATCTAATTATGAACAGATTTCCCATGTGAGTCCACAACTACTGCCTTATCTCACCAGATCTCTCTTAAAAGATTCAATTATTTGGCTATAATTGCACCTGTCAGCACACGCTGTCTCCAATCTCCATCCACATCGGCAAACTTTTCTCTTTTCAACTCACATCCCTTTGATGCATTTTCGCCTGAATAATGCTTCTCAGAGCCCTTTTCACAGAAGCACTCTGTTCACTGGAAATGTAGGACCTTTCAAAACTGTTAACACTGTAAAACATCATGTCTCCTTTTGAAAAAAAAAAAATAGAAAAAGAAAAGCTAGAGCTGATAACAGACACTAAACTTTTTGCTGCTCTAAATTGGAATCTTCTCTGATAAGCCCTGTTAGGAGGATTCTAAAGCTTACAAAGGGACCTGGGCAAAATGCCTCCAGGGAATTCTTAAATCATTCTAAGGAAGCTGCAATCACTTTGCTGCTGGGAAAAGAAGGGTCCTAGTTGTTAAATTCAAATTCAAAATGGGTCTGGCATTCTTCTCCTCTTATCAGTTTTCAAAGCTGACTCGTCCTGCTTCGTGTTGAACAACTTTTTATTTTTGCTGTAAATTAAAGCTTTTAAGAAGCAGTGAGTGGGCATGCAGCATTTGCTTCCCATCCCAAATCAGCACATCTGTCTTTGAAACCCTATTTCTATAGGTTTTGTTTGTTCTAAATATCACAGAAGCCAATACTTTAGCTAAATCATGAAGAGAAGAAAAGGAAGATGGGGTTGGGGGATGGGGGGTGGAGGTTGCACTGATGAAAAGAAACAGGAGGAGGAGCTGGAAGCCAAAACAGGGTATTTTTTCAGCTTTCACACAACCTTCTATGGGTAAGTGCAAGTAATCTGGGATAACACACCGGGACACATTGAAAAGGGGGTGACTTGGTTTGTTTTCACTTCACTGAGGAGATAATAACAGGAATTAATTTGGTATTGAGGCAATTGTTTTCAGTGCTTGTTTCAGAGCCATATACAGAGTTTCTTTAGATTTAAAATAGCATACTGTAAAATCTGGCCAATAAGATTTTAGGCCGTTCTGATGATCACTCCGCCTTATGTCCCTGTCAGCTTATAGATAAATACATATGTGGCCCTCTTTTTATGAAGCCAAGAACCTGGATATTGCCCTGGTGGAAATCTTCTTTCCTTTTTTTCCCCCGAGGAATCATAAGGAAGGCCATCAATGTTACTCTTTTTCAGTACAACTCTATTAAGACCAGCAGAAGATATTACACTTATTTTTTTTGGAATTTAGTTCAAGAAGCATTTTTGTGTACCTATTATATACCAAGTGCTATGTTAGGAACTGAGACTTAAAAGTAAATAAGACATAATCCTAGAATAACCCTGAGCAAAAGTTACCTCATGGTTCCATAAAAGAGCAAACAGCAAGTACTAATTTTCCTGATCTAGTGAAAGAAATAGTTTCCAGTTCTTACAAGTACCACAAAAGGGCTTCAAGGGAAACTGTCCATAGGTCTCCAGTTCCCCATCATCTCAGGTATTTCTCATCTCTTGAATAAATAAGAGATTTTTAAACTCTTTCCCTGTGTGCTCCCCCTCCCCAAATTTTCACTAGATATTAAGGAGGTAATATAACATAAGGGTTATAAGAACTGTATATAGTCAGGAGTCAGCCCTAAGTCCATGTTGCACATTCCTGTATAGGCAAGTTACTTAGAGCAGTGATGTGCAATAGGGCTTCCTGCAATGATGGAAATATTCTGTATCTGCATCATCCAATATGGTAAGCGACTTGGTTCAGGTGATTATTGAACATCTTAAATGTGACCAGCACTACTGAGGAACTAAATTTATGGTTTTATTTCATTTTACTTAATAAATTTAAATAGTCACATGTCTACCATATTGGACAGCACGGATGTATTGTTTTTTCATCTGTAAACTAGAGATTATAAGGGTCCTTATCTCAAGGAGTTCTTAAACAATGTCGTAAGATAATACATTAGAAACATAAATTCCCAACAAGTTAGGTATTATTGCACATTAAATTATACTTACACCTAAGTCTATTGTACTTCAGGAGGTTTTGCCCTTTTGGAAGATATTTTATCACTTAAATAAGCAGCAGTAAGTTTCTCCAGGACACAGGTCATGCCATGTTCATCTTTGGGTTCCTGGTGCTTAGGAAAGCCTGGTACATAATAGATGTTCAGTAACTGCTTTCTGAACTCAACAAAATAAAACAGAGATGGTGGGGTTCTACTGTACCATACAGAGGTAAATCTAAATGAATCCCAAGCATAGTTTTCCTAATTTCCAGTGTAGCATAAGGGCTTGGACGAGATCTTGGTTTTGGTATTTTCTAGTTGTGTGTCCATAGGGAAATGACCTGACTTCACTGATCTTTGGAACTGCCATCTGTAAAATGGTGACAATCCTGCCTACCTCGTAGCCATGAGTGGAATGACGTCAGCCGAACAGAGCACATGTGGGAAATGTCAGAAAGGACATTTCTCCTTCTCTCCTGTGGTGGCTTCTCTACCTGTCAACAGATATAATTCTCGACACGGTGGTGAAGAGGTACAACCAGTGGTTACCTCTTCCTTGCCTAAAATTCAGTCACTTTGAATTTCTTCTGAACTTGCAATTTTAAAAAGCAAATATTCCTAAAATAATTTTTTTCCCAGGTCACCTCCGTCTTCCACACCTGAAGGTACATAAATGAGCTTCTCCCCGACGACATGGCACTGAGGGACTATGAATTGTGACTCAGGTGTGGGTGCCTATGAGTGCTAATTGTGGGTGACAGACACCACACAAGGAAGGCAAACCTTGGCGAGGGTGGAGCGGTGGGATAAAAAGGAATCCTGCTTTGAATCTGCTAAAATATATACATACACAAGCTGAAAGCTGTATGCCAAGTCACTACCATGAACAGCCTAAGAGAACAACAGGGCTCTAGCAGGCACTTAGGTACAAATTTGGTTTCCAAATGCACAGGTTTTAAATAATGTATAGGGTTGTGTGAGGGGGTTTTTATAGAATGTCTATTGTTAGAGTGCTTGGAGCTTTGGAGAAAAAAGGCTGCCATAAAAAGTCCTAGGGGTTATTTCTGCTTTGAGGCACCTCACAAAACTAGACACAGTATTATGATTGAAAACTTGGGAGTCCAGGTCTAGGAACGCGGGCCTTGTAACTAAGGCTGCTCTGGAATGTTACAAGGCACCTCAGCCTCCACGTGAACTTAAGAGGTGGCAAGGAAGAGTAGACCTATTTGGTATTTATATAAAGCCTTTTCCTCTGCCAAGATCAAAGCATTATTTCATCAGCCCTCACACAGGAAGGTTAAGTGGCTTACCAACAGTCACACTGAGAGCTGATGGTGGGGCCTGGAGTTTGGGCATGCGGTCCATAGGGCCTTCTGCCTGAGGATGCAGACAGAAGGATGTATCACTGCTCTGTAGTGAGGCACTTTCCCCTTCTTTGTCCCAGTGAAATAAAAGATGCCTCCTCTTGACAAAGGGGCAGACTAACGGTGGCCCTGTGAAGATCAAAGGAGAGAGCGGGCTTCTAACAAAGCCTGGTAGTTGGACGGAACACTGGATGGGACAGCACAGCACTAGACCATCCAATAAGCACATCCAGTACTTAGGGTTCTGGCAAAGCAGGGCCACCAAATTAAAGAAAGAAAGTGTCACTCTCAATTATCTTACATAAAATTTATAATTGGAAAATCAAGAAAGAAGCTATTCAACTTCAGCACATATACAAGTTTTGAGTTTTCCTCTATAGTGTTACTTTTTAATATAGAATAGTGGTTAATCCAACAGATGCTGGCACTACTCCCTGAGTTCAAATCCTGACTCCCCTATTTACCAGCTGTGTGACCCTGAACAAGTTAATTAACCTTTCTGTGGCTCAATTTCCTCATCCATAAATTCAGAATAATAATAGTAACTCACAACTCAGAGGGTTGTCGTGATTATTGAGTTCATCCACATACAACACTTAAAATAGTGCCTGCACATATTGATATATACATGTTGGCTATTAGTAGTAAAAAAATATATTATTATTGCTTCTGCTGCTGTTGTTGTTGTTGAACTTATCTATGTTGGAGAATGGAAGGGGTGAAAATATTCTCGGCTTAGGGCCTCTAACGTCTTAACTGACCCTGGGTGTAGCCCAAACCAAGTTTCTCCCGAGGGAGACAATGGCTGCTAAGCTTGGAGTGTGAGCTCCGGGATAAAACTCAGGAAAGGGAGGCCAGATGGGATCAGCTTTCTGAGAACATGCCATTTTCTGAGAATCGCTGGTATGATGCTGCTCTGCTCTCCTGAACAGCAAAATGATGACAGAACCGTGGAGGAAGCCAGCTGGCTGGGCAGGAAGCTTGGCACTGCGCTTGGCAGGGATGAGGGTGATCTGTGGGAAAGAGCAAGTTTAAGCTAAACCAGAGCTCATAGGAATGAAGGTTAAACTCTATAAAGCTCTGGCTTATCTTCCTGCCTCTTCAGTAAGACCTTGCCCAGATGTGACTTCAGCAAGGCCCAATATTAAAAACACCCATCACGGTCAGGGCTTAAATCAGACAAGTTCACAGACCCAGAATCCCTCAGACGGCAGCAAGGAGGGAAAGTCGCAGAAGGAAAGGTCCTATCTTCCCTCTCATTACAGACCTAGTGAAAGGCATCTCTTTGATCAAGAGAGGGGCAGTCAATGTTTCTTATAAATTTGAAAGCCTGTGTCTTCACCTGCTGGTATTGTTATTTAACAAATAATGTCAGCATTAATGACTGACCCACAGGAAAAGGAAATGAATGACATCTGCCAGTTTTAGAGAGGGTTCTGTTCTAATAAGCAAGGGCTAAGCATAAAATTCACTTGCTTAGCTTAGAAATAGATGAAAATTAAAGTTAGAAATAATTCACTTTTATTTTTCTTGTAAAAGTGGAACACAGCAGCAATGATAAGAAAAATCACCTGACTGCAAAACCTTTTTTAAACTTTAAAACAGTTATATTTAAAAATAACATTAATTGCCCCTAAAGTGTCCAACTATGACAAGAAAGATTTTCCTTAACGCAGATGCATTTAGTTGCATTATGGCAGTAAACACTGCAATAAGAGTTAATGGTGCCGTGACTTTTTTCCTAGTGGTGAAAGTTTGCTCTCTGATTTGAAAAGTGACACAGCGGGAAAGAGCAGAAGAAGACAGACCCACATCAGTCTGTACTGAATCCTCAATCATCCCAATGCAGCCCTGAATCCGAAACTCCCTGACTGAATAAGCTTATGCTATGCTGTGCAAAGGATATTTCTGTTACTAGTATATTAAGCACAACATCTGAAAAACAAAACAGAAGGCATATTTTTAAATGTTTTCATTAAAACATTTTTTTAAAGGGATTTCTGGTGCAAAACTGCACTATTACTTTGGCAATAGCTCTACTGGAAAGACAGATATTGTACTGGCTTGACCTCCAAGAACTGATGTTGAAGAATGTGTGTTTATATTGAAAATGCCCGGTTGCTTCCCCCTGAGCAGAGGACAAGGGGTGACAGGGTTGTGCTGTGGATGTGTGTTTCAACACTGCTCTGGGCAATGTTTTATGTTCCAAAGGTACAGAACCTTGAGGCATCTGGCCGCCTCTGGTCTTCATTCAGAAATCTAGATGGGATGGGTGGGTTTGGCCTATATTGGAGAGAACAAGACTGGATTATAATACCTTAGAAAATAGGACCTTCTTGCCTTACCCTCCTTCATTTCCAAGACCTCTGTCAGTCCACACAGCTTCTGAAGAAAAGCATGAGATTTGACCCCAGGAAAATATGGTTTTATTAAACCTTATTTCTTATTAAAGAGCTCTGCGTTTCTAAGATACCACTGGCCGTCAGGACTACAGATAAAATTGGAAATCATATACACAAGTACATATGCACATGCAAATTCAGTGAGCAAGCATTTAACCTCCACCTTGCACAAAACACATTCAAGAAGTCTGTTGAAACTATGAAGCATAGAGACCACAGATCCCCTAGAAGGAAGTGTCCGGGGAAGAAAAGCCAAACGAGCTAAAGAGGAACTGGGGGTGGGCGGGTAGGATGCATACGACAGCTGAAAATCCAAAGCGCCCTCTGAACACCAGAAGGCTGACATCAGAGACAAGACCAGACCAGACAAGACCAAGGAGTGAGGGAAAGATACCTCCCTCCAACTCTCTTCTCCCTGCAGTGTGCCCAAGACCAGTTGAGGAAACACACTGGATCTCCACCGCCCCTCTCCAGCAAGAATCTTCTAGAGGCAAGTCCAGAGATGTTCCTACCACTGTTCTGGTCCGCTGTCCTCCCCCTGACTTCAGACATGCACAGCATGCCCACACACAGGACAGTCCTGCAGGGACCTGCACCACTGCTTGCCAATTTCAGAGCGTATCTTCTTGATGTCACATTTAAGAAGTTCAAATATAACTCAGAACACATCACAGACTGACACTGTTTTTTAAGAGAGGGCAATGAGGTTTCTTACCTTTAAGGTGAGACTATATTCAGGGTTTGTTACCCAAAGGGGGAAAATGTCTTCTTAGCACCATGTGAAGTGCAGTTGGGTCTCTCTCTTTTTCTTTCCTTCCCTCTGTCTCTCTTTCTCTCTCTCTCTTATTTTCATAAGGGGGAGGTGGGGACAAGCTTCACATTTCCTTTCCCTCCTCTCCTCCAGCTTCACAGTGAACAACCACTTTTTTCTTTTGAGATGATCTTCATTCCCAAAGCAAAACAGATGAGCAAAATAGGTTGGCCCTCCTGGGTGTGATGTGGAGAGAAGACTATTCTGGTCCAAGTGACCTATCCTCCCAGCCTCAACTGGTGTCTAAAATTCCACCATTAATGGTTCATGACTTTGCCTGAAGACACTGAATATATTAAAATGCCTTATTGATGGAGGGGTGTCCAGCAGCAGCTCTTGAAATCAAAGTAAAGCTGCAGGAAGGAGTGGAGGGGCCGCAGCCCTGCAGATGGAGGTGCTACACCACACAGGGTGCAGCCGGGGCTTCCCCTGTTCCCTTCACTCCACAGATCTCAGACTGAGCCTGGGACTCTGCGCATGTCTCAAACCTGGCACCTTCTGGCGGCAGTGGCATTCACGGCTTCAGCCCACGGTGGACTCAGTTTTTACTTTATATGCCAGGTTTGGGGATCCACTCCAACCTCAGTCTGGATCTTCTTGTTCCTGTATTGCCTTTGTCAGCTGGCCTTGAGTTAATTACAGTCTGATGAAGGAGACTGACACATGAACAAATAATTACCATGTAGTGTTGTTAAGTGTTAAAATAGAAGGAAGGAAAAGTACTACAGGAATATCTAGCTCTGCCTGGGAAAGTCTTCACAGAAAAGGTTGCTACTGAGCTTTAATCCTGAGAATTAAAATGATTTCACAAGAGTCATTCCAGGCCAAATGAACCACCTGCGTTGGCTCATGCCTGTGCAAAGGCATGAACCAACAGGCTCACGGGGATGGTGAGAAGTCCAGTACGGCTGGAGCATAAGGTTTTGGAGGGGGGTAGAAAGAGAGACAGAAGATGTGATTTGATGATATCAAACATTTTTTGTTTTTTCCTTGTATGTAACAGGGAACCAACAGAGGTCAAACAAGGGAATGCTACAGTCAGACTGGTGTTTTAGAAAGGAAACAAAGTCTACAGATTGCTTCTAAGAGAAAAATAATTGTCAGACAGAGCAACGACCTGCCAAATTTCTTCTTCTCAAACAGTGGTTCTCACTGGGGAAGATGTTGCCCCCTGGGGACATTTGGCAGTTTCTGGAGACATCTTTGGTTGTCACATCTGGCACGGGTGGGAGCGTACTGTTGGCATCTAGCAGGTAGAGGCCAGGGATGCCACTAAACATCCTACCACAACAAAGCATTATTTGGCTCAAAATATCAATAGTGCCAAGGTTGAGAAACCCTGTTCTAAAAGACAAAGTGGCCAGAGGGTGCAATATGACACAGAACACAATGGACTTCCCAGAGAAGCAAAGAGGAGAGCAGGAGACCGGGGGTGGGGGGGGGGGGTAGCTTCTCAAATTTTTGTTCTGCCACTATTCGCATGCCAGGTGATGCTCGCACACCCACGTAACTTAGAGCTCTGTCTCTTTCCCTGTCACTCCACTGAGTGAGAGAGATGCTCTTATTGGAATAACCTTGAATTTGACCCAATTGATTTTTTTAAAAAGAAATCATTTATAAACTTCAATACTCGATTAGTGACAAAGTTGCTTGCGATCACAGCTAATCAAAATAAGTAGCTATGCGACAACGGTGTGCAGGATCCCTGCCTCAGACAGTGCTCCAGGGAGAAAGAGCCTCGCTTCTAGCAGAATCGGTGACCTTTCAATCCAGGTAGAAACACATGGAAAAGCAACTCTTCCCACCAAGAAAATCAGGAGTCACTGATTCTCCAGGACTTTCTCTACTGTCCTCCAGGCCAGAACCTCCCCAGGGAAGCAACCCAATCTGCCACTGCTTTTTTAAATTCAAGCCCCAGTACCTGACCAGTTTTAAAATGTAAAATGGTAAAACAACCTATGTTTAACACCCAGTATGTGTTGAGAGCTAGGCTATCAAAATACATTCTTCCCAGACTGAAGAGGAAAATAACAAAGTTCTTTTTTCAGATACTGTATTTTCGCTGCTTTCACTCTCATTTCTAGCTGCCTCTTCAGGGCCCGTCTCTGTCTCATTAGTGCTGCCTCAACTACAACAGTTCAGCAATTAGAAGCAGTTACTTGGAAGCAGAGTACAAGCACAAAACACAGGAGCCAAGCTGAACTTCACAAATTGGAGAAGCTGCCCTCTTGGTTCTCAATTGAGGAAATGGGACTGCATTTCAAAGACAATGCCTGCGAAAGTGCTTGGGCAGGAAACAGCACTCCCGATCTAGTGTTTCATAGATTCAAACTACAGCATGTGGCTGGGAAGAGACTTGGGACTTTGTTATACATAAGGATTAAAGGGACCTTTACAGAGAATTGTGTCTGCACAGTGTATATCTGGAAGGATGCAGTGGAAACTGGTAGCAGTGGTTGCCCCTGGGGAGGATGCAGCAGGTGTCAAGGGAGCAGAGGAGGGAAAAAAGTCACTGTTCAGAGTGTGCCCTTTCATAAGCTTTGAATGCTGAATCATGTGCGTGTGTTACCTACTCGTAAAATCATAAGAATAATTTAAGAAACAAATGAATGATATAAAACCCACAAAAAGGAGCCTGCCAAAACAACCCCACGGTAGTGAATCCCGAGTTTCCATGCTCTGACTTAGCTTCCTCTTGTCTGTGTGGTCAGGAGTCATGGAAGAAGAAATCACTCAGATCGACAGCAGGAGCTCTAATTCACTTCTGAACTCTCAGCCCTTATTTCCAACTACCAGGGGCTTCTCCAACAGGAGGTCCCACCCGTGGGCCCCTCAAAGACAGGATGCTCCAAACCCAAATCCTCCTCTTTTCTCCCTCTTTTATTCCCTCTTGCCTCCAAGCCTAATCCCCCTCCAATATTTTCAATTATTATTAGAAAAAAACTACCCATTCAGCTTCCCAATCTATTGATAAAAACCTTAGCATTGCCTTAGGGACCCTCTCATCTCCTGGTCCTCATTATAGTCACCAAATACTGTTAATTCCATCTTGATGATGTTTTTCCGAGGTGACCTCTCGTCCTATCCCACTGATGGCTTATAAACTGTATTCCTTCACTGGAACGGGAGCTCCTGCTGGTTTTGCCAGCTAGTTCAGTCTCCATACTTCCCAGTCCCCACCCTCATCATCTTTCTCAAAGACGATTATCAGATCATCCTTAGGAACCTTGGACAGCTCCCTGCTGCCTACAGAATTACGCCCAAAGGTCCTGTTTTGACAAATGACTGTTTACATTGTGGACAGAAGAGTCATTTCATCCCTAACACATACCTATGCTCTGGCCACTCTAAAGTAACAAGCCTTGCTCATTCATGCCTCTTTTATGCCTCCACATCTTTGTACTAGTTGTTTTCCTTGACTTGAAAGCTTTCCCCTCCCTCCCCACTCAGCTTTACCCAAAAAAAGAAATTCCAACCCACCCTTCTAGACCCCCACTCATTTTTCACTTTCTCTGAAATGCCTTTCGGGACTGTTCCCTCCCCTTTGCTACTCTGATACTCTGCACACACACACACACCCTTACAGCCCTAAACACATTCTTTTGTAATTATTTATGTTTCTATCTCCCCTGCCAGAATGGGAGAGGCTTTAAAAAAACAGCTGCTACATTTTATTCATCTTTGAATCCGCTGCACCTCCCTGCTAGCATTGCACATAAATGTTTGCTGAATGAATTGGTTGAAAGTACTTTGGTAAAAATGTAACACATTATTCCCCCAATTTTATAGACCTCTGTGGCTAAAATCTCATTTCTTTGCCCTCTCTCTCTGCATACATTTTGGCAGCTACCGCAGGTCTCAGGAGGGCCAGTTATTCAAAGGCAACTAACAAAGTGCCTGCTATTTGTAAACCCTCTGGGCTAGATTTAGAGATTGCCTTTCTTAGCTCTGACAGCTCTCCTTTGAGCATTCATCCACTCTAAGAAGCATTTCTCTCCCAAATGTCTGGAGTCCTATAAGTAACCTTTGTTTACCCTGAAAACACTTTCAGGGATGCTGAAAGGAGCTAAAAATAGAAAAAAAAACAATGTAGTGACTCTGCAGGGACCCAGCTGGTCAGTGAGCCTCTGTCCCCTAGGAAGGGGAGGGGGCTTCAGAGACTCAGCTCTAATCCCCGCCCACTTCTGTCACCATCAGCTACTTTACTGCTCTCTGCTCCCCAGTGAAGACCTTGGCAGCCCATTAATCACAAGACTATTCAGGTAAAACAGCATCATAAGCAAAGTGATAACCTCGGTGGCCTAAGGAACAGTTGTCTTTAGGGTTCCTGGACCCAATTTACTCTCAAGTAAAGTGAGCCCTGACCACTTTCCAATGTGGCGGTCTCCATCCAGCCCAGCTTTCCAGTGTGGGTACTCACGGTTCCGGGGTGTAGAGGGGGTCCGAGCCATGGCGGATGTATTGAGTACAGTGGAACACTCTGTAGGCCAGTCCTGCCAGAAAGTCTCGAGGACTCAGGTATCCAGCCACTGGTCTCACGGTGAAGCCAGACCTTTCTAAAGAGGAAACAGAAAGAGTCAACTAAATATTAACCCGACAGGACTTGATGGTCCAAGCAGGGCTTCCTATTATTTATAAGGCTGTTCTAGAAACAAAGTAATCAAGGTCCTAAAACTCTTGACAATTGAATGACATACACTGTTAACAGCTATCGTGTTTGTGGCTTCGGATGACTAAAATACACTCACGAATGATGGTTTCCAGGGGAATAAGACGTTCATTAAAATGGAAAGAAAGGCAAAAAAAAACTTAAGGATTTAAATTCAGAGGCCAAATTAGGATAAGAAAGCTCAAATACGCAGGAGAAGATTACAATCTAAAGTGATGTAAACTAAATTTTTGGTGGTGAGCACAAGGTAGTGTACATAGAAGTAGAAATATAAGGTTGTACATGTGAAACTTATATAATATTCTAAACCAATGTGACCTCAGTAAGAAATAATTTTTTTAAAATACATCAGATGCAAAAGACTACACATTTTGTGATTCTATTTATATGATGTCCAGAGGAGGAATATCTATAGATAGGAAGCAAATCAGTGGTTGCCCAGGGCTAGGGGTAAGAACAAGGACTGACCATAAAGGGGCAAAAGAAAACTTTTTGCAGTGATGGAAATGTTGTAAAACTGAATTGCTGTGATGGTTACACAACTCTATAAATTTACTAGCATCCTTGAATTGTACAGTTACAGTGGGTAAATTTTATGTTATGTAAACTATACCTCAATGAAGCTGCTAAAAAATATAAATAAATAAATAAATAAATAAATAAATAAATAAAGTGATGCTTACTACAGATTACCTGATATCTTTCTAAAGACACACCTAGATAGGGATTCTTTCTGCGTGTATGTGGTCAGTGAACACAGAGCTAATTCACCCCCTTGACTAGCATCCTGGAATCAGTTCACACGACAGCTTTCTATTGTCAAAACCACCTAACCCCTTCATTCCACATTGCAATATCCCATTTCTTTGATATTATGAAAACAATTATATTAATTACCGCAGTTTGAAAAGGTACGCTAAAGCTCTGCATGCTTTGCTGGTTTATGGTAAGAGGAAAAAAACAAAATAAGCAGAATACAATAAAATCTATGAAATCAGCCTAGACTGCTAACCCAGTTAAGGACTGCTTAATACTTCCTGCTCATGAAGGCCCAGAAAATTTCAACAGGAGGGGTTCTTCTTCTGATGCCAGCACTGTAAAGGCTCCCATTCTGAAAACCTCAGCTCATTAGAAAAGCATCTCAGAATGGTTAGAAATGGTTTTGAAAGGTAAAAAGCAATTAAGCATATAAAACAAGTCCACCCTGGGATTCTGGGTACCTACAAGGAAATAACCCTGTTCTCAGGCCTCCTCAGACCTGTAATTCTAACAGTGTTCAGTTCATTCCAAAAGTTCTCAGGTGGATTGATTGTTCTCCACTGAAAATCAAAAAGATACGTGTATTTTCTTCTTTTTGAATTTTATGTCAATTAAGCCAGTATCCCACATGTGGGGTACAGGGGAAGCATCCTTTAGTTTAATAGTTATGTATTTTATTTTCTTATAAATTTAAAAATATATGTATCTATCACATCAAGAAATTTGAATTTGTGACTACCATTGCTTAAAAAGTTTCCTTTTAGGGCTTCCCTGGTGGCGCAGTGGTTGAGAATCTGCCTGCCAATGCAGGGGACACGGGTTCGAGCCCTGGTCTGGGAAGATCCCACATGCCGCGGAGCAACTAGGCCCGTGAGCCACAACTACTGAGCCTGCGCGTCTGGAGCCTGTGCTCTGCAACAAGAAAAAGGCCGCGATAGTGAGAGGCCTGCGCACCGCAATGAAGAGTGGCCCCCACTTGCCACAACTAGAGAAAGCCCTCGCACAGAAACGAAGACCCAACACAGCCAAAAATAAATAATAAATAAAAATTAAAAAAAAAAAAAAAAAGCTGGAACAGAAAAAGTTTAAAAAAAAAAAAAAAGTTTCCTTTTAAAAATAAATTTGGTATTTTAAAAGTGAGCCAATTAAAAGAAATAAAAATACACACATTTACATTGTGCTTGCTGTGTACCAATGAATGATGCAAACTGAGTGCCCGGTACCCAGTTCATCAAAGGTGGGAAAATCAATAACAATAATAGTAGTAATAGTAACTAAAACTCTGCTATGCTTAATGTGTGTCAAGCAATAACTTTAGGGCTTTCGGGTATATCAATTAGTTTCCCCTCCCAACCTTGTAAGGTAGATAAAATTATTATCTCTGTTTGCAGAGAGGAAACTGAGGCACAGAGAAGTTAAGGTAATTCATCTATCTAAGGTCACACAGCCAGGAACCGGCAGAGCCATGACTCAACCCCAGGCATTCTGCATCCAGAATCTGTACTGTACTATACTGCCCCTCATAAAAATATTAAGTTGGGTGACAGATATGGCAAAACTTATGAGATGGTAATCTAATTCCTGGGGTTTGAGAAACAAAGCAGTAAAAAGCATCCCCACATAGGAATAATCAAGACCATGGTAAATATATAATACGCACATAACACCATGGGAAACAAAAAGAGACATGTCAGAGGCAGGGCCGTTAGGGAGAATATAATCTAGTTACACAACGGCATAAGGCATTATGCATTTAGGCGGTAATTAAATGACACTGATCAATGGTCCTCAATCTCTTTCTCTCGGTAACAAATATCATCCACGCATGGGGCCCTCCCATCACGCTAAGTGTGGTTCTCAGTGGACCAGCTGTCAGGCCATGCCTACCTCTCTCCTGATACACACATGAGCTAGGATGAAACTGTGGTGGCTCTTATGATGAGGATTCATAAAGAAGGCAGGACTTGCTCTGAGCCTTGAAGAACAGGTAGAATCTGAGCAGGTGAAGGAATGACTTTTGTAGCAAGGCACAGAGCCTAAGCAGTGGTATGAAGACCCACAGCTAGAACAGAGGGTTTGTGCGGTGCAGTCATAGCAGCAGACGCACTTGGAAAGCTGAGTCAGGGCCGTGAGTTGAGGCTGAGCAGTTCAGAACTTGCGCGTACAAACCAGAGGCCAGCAAACTATGGCCTGTAGTCCAAATCCGGGTTGCCGCCTGTTTGTGTACACCTGTGAGCTAAGAATAGTTTTTACATTTTTTTTGGCCACGCCGCACGGCTTGTGGGATCTCAGTTCCCCGACCAGGGATTTCATCCAGGGCCGTGGCAATGAAAGCCCGGAATCCTAACTACTAGGCCACCAGGGAACTCCCTTTACATTTTTTAATGGTCACATTTAAACGGTTATAATAAGTACCTACCTAATAGCTCCGATTTTACCTCTTGGCCCACAAAGTCTAAAATATTTACTATCTATCTGGCCTTTTACAAAAAAATAAAAAGTTTGCCAACCCCAGTAAAATCAAAGGGGAGCCACTGATAGCTTCTGAGCAGAGATGTCAGGAACGAAGAAATGCTTTAGGAAGCTTCATCTGGAAACAGTGGGCAGGCGAGTAGAGGGGAGAAGAAACAGGTGTCAAGGATGCAGTGATGGGAACCTCAATGTGGTTGGTAGCAGCGGAATGGAAAGAAAAGGACAGGTTCACGATGGGTCACAAAGCTAGAAGTGGCAATACCTGGAGACTGGGGTAAGCTCAGTCCTAATTAGGCCCTCCTAATAAGCCCCTACCCTAATGCCCTGAACCTGGGAATATGTTCCTTTAGATGGCAAAATGGACTTTACAGATGTGATTAAGTTAAGGATCTTGAGCTGGGGAGATCATCCTAGATTATCTAGGTGGGGCCGATATAATCACAAGCATTCTTATAAGAGGGAGGCAGGAGGGTCAGAGTCAGAGGACATGTGACAATGGAAGCAAAGGCTGGAGTGAGGCAAGGAAGGGGCCACGAGGCAAGGCACGTGGGTAGACTCTAGAAGCTGAAAAGGCAAGGGAACAGAAGGCTTCAGAAAGAACACAGCCTTGCCAACTCCTTGATTTTAGACTTCTAATCTCCAGAACTGTAAGATAATACATTCATGTTAAGTCACTAAGTTTGCGGTAATGTGTTACAGCTGAATAAGAAGCTTATACAAAGGCTGATTAAGTGTAGCAGGGAGGGGAGTGGGGTAGGACTTCAGAGGAGGAGTGTAACCGAGCAGAACCCTATGAGGGGGCCTCCCTGGTGGTGCAGTGGTTAAGAATCCATCTGCCAGTGCAGGGGACACGGGTTCCAGCCCTGTAACCAGGAAGATCCCACATGCTGCGGAGCAACTAAGCCCGTGCGCCACAACGACTGAGCCTTCACTCCAGAGCCCACGAGCCACAACTCCTGAAGCCCGTGCACCTAGAGCCCGTGCTCCGCAACTAGGGAAGCCACCACAGTGAGAAGCCCGTGCACCGCAACGAAGAGTAGCCCGTGCTCGCCGCAACTAGAGAAAAGCCCACACGCAGCAACGAAGACCCAACGCAGCCAAAAATAAATTAATTAAATTAAATTTTTAAAAAAGAATAAATTTAATCAGAAGTGAGAAAATGCAGAAAGAAAGAAAACAGTCAAGCAAGACAAAATAATAATACTTTAGCCATTAAACAAAGTCAAGGGCCTTTAGTTCTTCCTCAAGGACTATATAGATAATAATCTGAGCCACGTCCTTTGAGCTGTTTTGCAGATACTGAAACCCACACCAGGTGGAAGAAGTTAACTGTCTGCTGCCCACAAGCACGTAGACCCCAGACCGGTTAGAGCCAGAAGGTTGTTGATGCTGACTCTCCATTACCTCCCCACCAGCCGGTCGGAAGAACGTCCACAAGCTGACCACGCCCTGCTCCTTGAAAACTGTAACACTCCTCACTGACCCCTCCAGGGTGGACACACAGTCTTGAGGGCATTAGCCCTCTGTGGCCCCCTTTACCCGGCAAAGCAATAAAACTATTCTTTTCTACTTCACCCCAAATTCTGTCTCTGCGTTTCTATTCGGCACCAGTGAACAGAGGCCAAGTTTCGGCAACAGGAATCCTTAGAGCCTGATGAGTCTAGAGAACCTATCATCGCTGATAGAAACAGGGAAGACAGGGGAGGAAGGGAGTTCCAGGGAAAGAGGTAGGCGGCAAGGCTTTAGCTTTTAGAACTGCTGTGCCTGAAATGGGGACAAGAGAGAAAAGAGTAGAACCCGAGGACTTCCCCGCAGTGAAGGACACAGAAGGAAGTGCGGCCACTGTAAAACTTCACCTCCACCCCCATCCCCACAAGAGCCTGAAGTTTTCCCAGTTGCTGTCCCAGGAGGGTCAGCGAGGAGAGTGACCACACAGAGAAGTGGACGCCAGGGGACTCTGCTTCGCCTCGCTCCCTGCTCTCACGCCAGCACTACCGTCCCGGGCACGATTTCTACTTTACAGTAGCGATCTGATTAACTGACTGACCTCCTCCCCAGAGGAAAGCCACTATGCTCAACATTATCCGTGATATTCCTTCATCCAGCACATCATTCTTAGCAAAGCAAATACAGAGCTACCTTTGAGATCATTCCATGCCTATGTAGCCCAACAGAGTCGTTCCTGGATCAGAAAAAGCTCAAAGCTGAACTTGCAAATGTCGGTTGGGGTTCGCTGTATAAAACATCCCACCAGAGAGACCTCACCAAGGCCCTGGGCTGGGTGAAAAGCTGAGTCCATCTCCCCGCCCAGAGGCCCTGCTCTGCTTCCCACAGGTGGCCCAGGAAACTGTTGGTGCAGCGCTCCTCTTTTTAAATCAAAGGGAGCTCTTATTTGGAAAAAGGGCGATTGCTGCCACGTGTGTCCTTAGACGGCCCATGAGGATGTTGGGTAGGAAGAGAGAGCCCGTGTGAAGCTTACCTTTCAGGAAAACCGAGACGTCTTCAAGCTGGGGCACGTTGTCCTCCCTGTAGCCACAATATTTAGTCAGCAGAGGGAAGTTTTTCAAATACTCCCGGCAAGCATGAGTAGGATAGAGTTTGGAGAGCTCTCGGAACACAATGCCCCAAGTTTTAGTTTCTTCCTCTGTGTACTCCACTCTGGGGATGGGCTGACCACTAGGCAGGAGAGAAGAGAAATGAATGAATCTAGCTCTGGGTCACTGGGCTAAGTGTTTTCTCACCTTCATACCTATGTGAGTCAGATTCCTGTAAAGTGGGACGCCTGAGTGTCCGAAAGGATCTCACTAAGTATTATTTTTTGAAGAAAATGCTAACCTTCTAATTTTGTGTCTGTGTTTAAACTTTCATATAAATGATTTAAGTTACGTCTTCACACATCCTTATGGACATTTGATGAGATTTTTGTTCTGACACTGGGATCAGTAACAACAGTTCTGGGTTGGAAGGAACTGGTTTAGGCCCAAAGCTGTGCTCTGAGAACCTTTTCTGCAATCACCTGACAACAGTAATAAATGGATGTTGTCTTTTGAAAATAAAGTTGCCTGTGGGTCCTCTTTGTCCTCTGTAGGGAACTCACCCCAATCTCCTAGTGTAATTTTGAGGTTATTTGTTCAGTGAGAGAAATGTCTGGGAAATACTAAAAGCCTATGCCAAACTTAAAAGTGAGAGTTTTGCAAACTGCAAAATAGGGACATTTATTATACATCATGCTGAGAGGCGCACACATTAAGCCCTGTCAGTTAGGAGAGAGGTCAGCAAACTTTTTCCATAAAGGTCTAAAAAGTAAATATTTTAAGCTTGTGTGCCACACAGTCTCTATCAAGACTGCCCAGGTCTGCCACTCTATCTTGAAAACAGCCACAGATAATATGGAAACACATGAACATAGCTATGTTCTAATAAAACTTGCATTACAAAAACAGACCAGATTCAGCCCGTAAGTCATAGGGAGCCGATGCCTGGTTTGGAATATTGAGAGGCAGCCCTGGACCGGGGTGGTCAGGGAGAGCTTCCTTGGAGAAGGCACAACTTAAGCTGAGACTTGTTGGCCAGGCAGGATCTGCAGGTGCCCTGACAGAAAGAAAGGTGAGTTTAAAAATGCTCTTCTAATGGTACAGATGAGCCGGTTTGCAGGGCAGAAGTTGAGACACAGATGTAGAGAATGGACATATGGACACCAAGGGGGGAAAACTGCAGTGGGGTGGGGATGGTGGTGTGCTGAATTGGGCGATTGGGATTGACATGTATACACTGATGTGTATAAAATTGATGCCTAATAAGAACCTGCAGTATAAAAAAACAAACAAACAAAACAACTAATACTAAACTTTCATTGGGTTATTTGTATGGAAATATGTTAATATAAATGTTTCAGACATTACATGAAATTTCTAAAAATCTTATATTTGTATTTGTATGGAAATATGTATGGAAATATGTTAATATAAATGTTTCAGACATTACATGAAATTTCTAAAAATCTTATATGTTCTGGTATAATGTTATAAGTAATAATCCTAGTTATTACTTTAAAATGTATACCTCAGAAATAACTAATTTTCTTGTCTACTGCATTATTATGAACTTTCATCAAATCTTTAACCGTGGTCATTTTTAAGTCTTTTGTCATTTACAGACAGTTCTGCGTGTACTCTGATGCTTTTGCAAATATGTTCCTATAAAAGGGTTTCATCTTCAAGAAATTCATGGAAAAGACTCTGACAAGTACAGGTTTCTGGTAACTGACTGTACTGCTGAACTGAATGAATAAGCATTTTCAGAACTCTAATGAAAAACTGATGAACTCAAAAAAGTGCTAACAAAAGATCAAGGTGAAAAAAAAATTTAATTACATGGAACTGAGTGAACTGATGAGGATGAGTATAATTTTTGTGACTTTCTGTCTGAATTAAAAAAAAAAAAAATCCCACAAGGACTCAGAGGCAAAGAATATACAAATCAATTTTCACTGCAAAGTAAAGGAGCTGTTACAGTGGAGGATTACTGGACTGAATGTCAATATTATGACATAGTATGAGTGTGTTTCAGGTTTGGTAATTGCAATCATTGTTGCTTTTGTTGTGGTCATCCATGTACAATGCTTCGTGTCAGTCTATTTATCTCTTGTAAAAATAAAATACAGTGTGTGTGTGTGAAAAAAAAAAAATGCTCTTCTAACAGCAGCCAGCAGCCATGAGCAGGGACCATAGCTCCTGAGGCCACGTGAGGTCAGGAGAAAGGAGAGACTATGGACACGTGCTTTTTGCAAACTGTGGCTTGAAGAGCCAGAATCTGAATTTAGCCTCTGATTAAGAAACCTATCCTGAAAGTGAAAACTTCTCATGACCTGCTCAACAGTTACCTGCAGCAGTCCCCCACTGCCGTCCCTGGCCACTTGTCACAGATTCTGCCCCTGCAGTCAGCAAAGACCCACACAACATATGGAAGTCCAATATATACACATAAACCTAGGGATTCTGCCCCTGTGAGCTATGTAATCCAGTAACCCAGCCTGCATGGGCAGCAACTGGCCCTCAGGGCTGCTGCAGCCTCGGGCACCTTCAGCAAGCTGGGGTCATTCAGAAGCGCCCCCTTAGGTAGAAAAAAGGGCAGGAGGACAGTAAGAAGAGCAGACTCATAAGCAGAGCCCTGTCCCCAGCTCTCTGCATACTTCAAAGTATTCTTACCAAAATCTTTTCTGTTGAAGGTTCAGGTCCAAATGTGATTCCTACTGCCTCAAATTATTTTTACTGAAAAAAATTAACTGCAGTACATGAGGGATGAGGGAACAACACACACTGAAGAAAAAAAACAGAAGTTAACATTTATTTTCTCTAAGTACCAAGACTAGGGCTTATGACAAACCAAATTAGAACAAGATTAGCCTTGTTTAAATATGACTGTTGATAACAAATAAAAAATTACAACCTGACAAATATTTGCTGAGAAGATCAAGACTGCTAAGGCTTAGCATCTGTGATGAATTTAGAAGAAAGCTTGAAATGGAAAGATAAAAATAGAAAGGATGTAAGGAAATAAAAACATGAACGGTCTGCCTCGGGTACCAGAAAAGTCAACAAAATCAATCTGAGTCGGGGAAGCCAATAAAGCTGATAAGGGCTGTGCACAATCAGAAGGTGGAAAGCGATGAGGCTGAAACAATAAATGAAATACCGAGAAGCCATTTGAAAAGAATCATTAGGTCAAACTTTTCCCTTCGATATCAGTCTGCAAACATGCAGCGTTTCAAAGGGGAACTGACTGTAGCCAACAGGAAGCTGCAGAAGAAAGCCAAGTGTGAGTCTGGGTAGGAAGAAGGAGTTATACAGACCTTCCTCCACTTACAATGGGGTTACCTTGTGGTGAACCCAATGTAAGTTGAAAATATCATCAGTCGAAAATGCCTTCAATACACCTAACCTACCAAACATCATGGCTCAGCCTAGCCTACCTTAAACGTACCCAGAACACTTACATTAGCCTACAGCTGGGCAGACTCGTCTAACACAAAGCCTATTTTATAATAAAGTGTTGAATAGCTCATGTACTTTATGGAATACTGTACTGAAAGTGAAAAACAGAATGGTTGCCTAGCTACAGGATGATTGTAGGTGTATCGCTTGTTCACCCTGGCGATCGAGGGGGGGCTGACCATGGTTCCCTGCCACGGTTCAGCATCACAAGAGAGAATTACACTGCATACTGCACTGAAAACAAAGATCAAAATTCAAAATTCCAAGTACGGTTTCTACTGAACGCATTTCACTTTCACACCACGGCCAAGTGGAATCATCCTAAGTCGGGCCCTGTCAGCACGTATCTGTTAGTTAATAATGAATTCCTAGCATCACGACCTTGGGAATACAAATGACCACGCATACGGTCTCATCTGTTTCCACTTGTCTGTCCTGCCTGGGTAACTAATGAGCCTTCTCCTTAAGTTAATAGCTGGTGCAGTACCCTGCAGCTACCCTGAACGGGTCAGTCTGACTGGTCACGCCAAGAGATTTCTCACACCGCTCTGACCCCCATATCCCGGGTAACTATTTAAGGTAAATGTTTAAAAATCAACTTCACACAAAGTAAAGGCTACTCTTATCCATTTAATTTCTGTTAAAAAATATCCCAAATACAGAAAAAATAAGAAATTTCCCACTCTTCCATGTAGTTAATAAAGGTATATACTAATAGCTCATCTTTGAGAACTTACTACTGGCCAGACACTTTTTTAAAGTTAAGTGTTTTTATATAACTTAGCCCATTTGATTCTCACAACTCCATTGAGGTAGACCCCCCCCCCCCATTTTACAGATAAGGATATTAAGGCTCAGAGAAACTCAGCCATTTGACTGAACTCATGGTGCCAAGCTTAAAACCCAGTCCGTCAGGCTCAGGACTGGCTGTGGTCTTAACTGATCAGCGTACACCAATGAAATAAAAAATTTATCCCAGGCACCAGCTTATTTTCACATACCAAATTAAAATAAGGCTTATAGGTATATGTACTTATATATAGAAAATCTCATATACAATCATGTAATCATGATACTCGCATGTATTTGTATAGGTCACATAAAATACTTTCATATTTATTCACTCATTTAACCTTCTCAGCAAGACCGGTAGGTAGTGCTTGGGGCACCAGGAAGGGAGGGACACCTATTTTTTTAAAACTTTGTAATTTGACATTTGGAAAAATAAAAATTGTCATAAGAAAAATCAAAATGTGTTGTACTTCTTGGTACTTGTTATGGGTTAGTGGGCTTTTTGTGAATTATACATGAGAAGAATGACAGAGGGGTGTCCTGATCTTTCTAGGGCCTAGGACATATACCCCCATATCATTATGCATCTATCTCTGAGTACATGTCATAACATGTATGTAATAAGCATCATATCCCAGTGTCCTAAAACTCTGCTCTGGCCTGCAACTAAAGTCACTTAAGTACTCCATATTCTAGAGAAAGCTCCCAGCAGTTGGAGCCAACCATCTCCCTGCAGGGCTTGTGAAGAGGCAGCAGAAATGGCTCTACCACCAACAAACCCCCCTCATACCACCCTTTCCACCCCACCCCCAAACTTCACCTACCAGTCTAACAGGGAATCAGACATGCAGGTTTGTGGGGAAGGCTGGTGTTAGAAGGAAAGGCCCCATTCCTTCTCCTTCCCTAGGGGAGGAGGGCAGGCTGTGCCACAAGAATCACTTGTAAGGACTGCAGGCGCCCTCAAGAAGCAGGGTCTGGCCTCTGCTTTCCCATCTGGACACTTGCTAAGCCACAGGATGCCCTGCTCCCCCTGGTGCTGCCACCAGACTAGAGCAATAGAGACGGGCCCTGGGAGAGTGTCTGGAAGCCCAGGACGATGGCGTGCTATGGTGGAGACGAGGGGACCCTTGACAAGTGTCCTCTGAAACTTGAGGTTTGTGTGAACATGGAGCCTGATGCCCAGGGACATCTAGAAATTCCCATGGAACCCAATGTGGTGTGCCCGGTAGGAAGATGGGGAAGCCCCACCCCATCCAGGTCTGCTCAGTTCTCAGGAGACAGAAGAATGCTCCGGGGGCTCCCCTCATCCCTGACGAGGAAGCACTAAAGGCCAGGTGCATGAGGGGTACCCAAGTTACAACGTGGCCAACCTGGAGAAAAGGATGATGTTGTGAGCACCGAAAGGCCAAGGGAGGACAGGAAGCTTATCTGCAGGGGTGGAAGTGGAGGAAATGGTCTAACCCCAGGAAGACTACACACAGCACTGTGCAGAGACCACTTCAGCAGAGACCACCGCCTCAGAAAGAACCTGTCCGAACCAGGGGGAGAGCGGCCAGAGGCCTGCCCACCCCTGACATTCTAACGAGCCTGCAAAAAGCCCTCAGCCTCCTCTCTCCCTCCTCTCAGCTCCCAACTCCAGAGGAACTAGGTCGTAGAAGAGAGAAGGAAAGGTATCTCAGAACCGTACACACACACACACACACACACACACACACACACACACACACACTCCAAAGAACTGAGGAGGAGGAGACTACACTTTGAATCAAGTTTAAGATTAATCTTTTTTTTAATGAATGGGACTAGGTCTTAAATACCCCAATGAGACTCTACTAATAATTGAACATGAAAGGAAATCAGTTGTTGCTAAGGAACTTGCTTCCCAGCAGGAAAGTAGGATTCAACACAATACAGTGGAAAGCAGTGAGTAGGGAAAATAAAACCATTTTACGTTGGTATAAACCCCAACAAGATGAGACTCCTCAAGAAACTAATTACAAGTGAATATTATCTTTAGATCTCTAGGGAATCTCTTCCACTTATATGGAATTAGTTGGGCTTCCAGAATCCTTAACACCCACCAAAATTATTATTCACAGATTCCTAATTTACTGGAGAAAAACAGATGTGACTTTCAGCAGTTTCCACTCAGTGCAGATTCTGCCCTCTTGCCAAAGAATGGCAAACTAAGACTTTACAAACACGACAGGGAACCATTGCTCAGTGAAGACAGTACAAGGAAAAGGGCTGAAACCTTCACTGTCAGGGTTTAGCTTGACAATAGGAAAAGCTTCCTGGTGCAATACGTGACTAAGAGATGACTAAGAACTTTCTCTGGAAATACTGAAGACTGTGGGAGGCATCTTTCTGCCTGTAAGGTTAAATCCCACTCTTCCTAGAGGCAGGGCGATGATTCTGAAAAACCTGCGCATTCCCTGCAGAGAGGAGAAAGTAGAAAGTGCATAGACAAACCTAATTGAGGGCAGGTACCGATAGAGTTACTCTATGTTAAGTCCTGAGCTTGTTAGAACAATGCTGTTTAACAAACACATTTTTACACTGAAATCCAGGGACATAAACCCCACTGGGGCTGAAATTATGGGAGTTCTCTCTCCAGCCAGATGAATAAGCAATAATGCTTTTGTTTTAATTATTTGTTTGATCTTCTCCTCCAGCAGGTCCAACAGCAAGCTCCTTTTCTTATACATATTTTTTTAATTTGGGGAATTGGAAAACATTTGATTATGTTGGTACAGCCTGACTACCTCCTGGAGTCCTTGCTGCTAGAATTCCTAAAGTGAGATGCAGTTTCTCTGCTTGTGTTTTCTTTAGAGGAACTCCAGTGCGGGGAAGCAATTCCCCTATTCAGTGGAGGAAGACGAGACAGGCTGAAGTTGATAGTATTTACATCAAGATGGTGAGACTGACTGAATCACAGTGCAGACTGTGTTCTTTGGAAACAGTTGGATTTCCTCAGTGGCAAGGACGAAACAGAGCAGAAGGGAAACGGAGAATTGGTTGAGGGGGGACCAGTGAATCTCATAGAAACAGTTAGGAATGAACTCATTTTCTATTTTATTTCATTACAGGTTCCTCCCGGCTGGAGATGCCCTCACTTATTCAAGACCTGTTTATCTGCCTGGAATAAACCGTCCCTTTCATCTCCGCCTCATCTCTTCTCTCCTTCCCCACCTTAGGCATTTCTCTTGTGATTGACACTTCTACCTGGGGGGTGCCGAAGGGAAATGAGAACAGGAAATATGGAAAAATCCACCATCTTTGCAACTCATTAGCAATTAGCGGCTCCTCTAAGGGTTTGGACAAAGCCTTTGGAGAACGATTATTGGAGCATGAAGGCAGGAGGTCTCTATTCTTCCTCGAGTTATGAGATGTGTGTGTGGCACTCCTCAATGGGCATACCCTGAATTCTGCATCATTTCCAGGGAGCTATCTATAATTCACCCTCTCTCCTCATTCAAGAAACCACACAAGAATACGGAAAAGTGAGACTGACATTATTCCAACATTATTCTAAGAATAATCTTGATTTTGATCTAATGTAATTTTAAAAAGGAAACAGTCATCATTCACAAAACTTAATTATTAATTATTACCCAGCATTTGTTATACTTCTAACAACTGAGGTGACACACCAATGTGTAGAAATTTCAATCAGTACTGAGTACTGACTCTCACCCATAGCCAGTGACGTAATGTCACCTAGTACTATGCTGGCTGGTACCCCCTTCATAAATAGTATCACCTGCAGCCAGGTGTCGCCAGAGTAGAGCCATATAGTCAATAAGTGTTCCACAAGATGATGGCTTATGCCTTTGAGACCAGAAAAAAATGTTGCTACAAGCCAGAAGAAAAAAATCCTCAGTAAACTGGATGAATTCTGTTAAAGTTTAACCAGAAAGCAAATGCCATTTTCATCTACTGATTTTTAAGAGTCAGTGAGAAAAGTCTAAGGCTCTCGAATCTGATAAAATTACACTTCAGAATTCAGACCATAGAGGACACTCAATAACTTTATGATAAAATACTATCAGTAATACTCAGGGGAAAAAAACAAGTAAAATATCCAAAATTAGTATTCTGCTAAATCTATCCCCCTATTACCATGTACACTCCTTGAAGACAGGAATTTTTGTTTGCTTTGTTCATTTTTATATCCCTGCCCCGCAGAATTAAGCCTAGAACAGATAGGTGTTCAATAAATAATATTCGTTGAATATGTAAATCAACCAATCAGACCAAAACAAGCCACGCACTTAAAGTCTGAGAAAAAAGTATAGTTGTTTATCAGGAAGTCTGGCAGATAGGCGTTTGTCTTACCTCATCCCTACCTCATGTATTTTAATTGCTATGGAAAAAGCAACTCTAAGACTGAGATTTTAAGAAGTTTTCTGGTGACTTCCGATTAACCTTATGTCCTGCTTACTTTACAGGTAGGGGTTTCTCTTTTCTAATTTTCTCCCTCAGGTTTTCTAGGCATTGTCACCCATCACACTTGTAGCCAAAATTTTCACCTGGAAAGAAAGCGGCCTATGCAAACCCAAAGGGACATAAATAAATACAGAGATGTTTCCTTGGCTAGATATCTTAATGAATGAACTCTCAAAGCCACAGGCACGATGATTAAATGCTATTTTTCAAAAAGGAAACTCACAAACCAAATCTTGAGTTATACCAAGATTTGAAACCATTCAAGTCATCGGACATTAAGTGGCTCGATAAGGGGTTCATTTGATGAGGAAACTGGGCAGACTAGGACAGGTAAATTACACCAGAAAGATAACTGTAAAGGCACAAACTCATTTTCAGCAAGTCCCCTAGGCTAGTCAGGTAAAGAGCATTTGTGATCACATATTTTATTTGCTTTTGCAAATGAGTTTCGTGCACATGAATTTTCGTAAATGAGTCTACGGGCCCTAAGGAACTTTCAGATGGTAGCAAACAGAAACGTTAGTTTGTTTTGTTCACATTGTTAATATTGCTGCTGCCTTTACAAGAGACATAATGAAAATAAACTACTGCACCTAGGGAGCCTTAGGAAGAGGGAAGATTTAACTCCTGGAAATTATTTGTTTTTATTTGTCCTGTGCACCCCAGGATAGGGCTTCTCACCATTTTCTCACCTTGCAGAAAGCCCTTGTCACATTCTAGAGGAGTGATTTTCTTCTGCCAAAACTACCATGAAATTAAATATCAACAGCAGCAACAGTGGGTCTAACATCCACCAACACGTGCATGCTCAACATATACAAGGGGAACTCGGAGAATGCAATCCAGAAGAGAACTAAAAGTTAAGAGCAGCCAACAATCTCAGGCCACTAGGATGAAGACACACAGGCTAGGCTCTCCAAGAACTCCAAGTTCAATCCCATATATCTTGCATCTTGATCAACAGGGACCAAATGTTGCTGACCACTGGGCCCTGACCTCCCTCTTTCTGTAGTAGATGAGGGAATGCAGTTATACAGTTCATAGGCCTAATAATAGCATCCATTCATCCATCCATCTAACTGTAGCAATAACAATAACATAGTAGCACATGACATGGATTTTGTCATATAATGCTCACCTTATACAGCGATTAAATGACTGTTTATGGTTGAGACTAAGGCTTATAGACATAGTCATCTATCCAAGATCAAACAGCTAGTAAGTGGCATAGCAGGTACTTTGATTCAGGAAGCCTAGCCCTAGAGACCCCACTCTAAACCAACACACCTCAGAGCAAGGTCTTGAGTACCTAGCATTGAGTTTGGCCTCTGTTTCCTCATTTGAAACTGAGGGAAGTAAGACAACCACACAACACAGAGTATCAGATGAGACATCATCTGCAAAGTGCCAGGGCCAATGCCTAGTACCTAACAGGTACTCGATATAGTTGGTTCACTTCCTCCAGGTGTATAGAAACGAAAAAAAAAAATTTCATCACTTCCCTGCAGGGTCGGAAATAGGTCTGGAGATAAAAAACCACATTCTTCCGTATAAATCCATTCACCTCTCAGACATTACTTGTGAAAGTAATTTTAATCCTTCATGTTTGCAGAAATCATTTCAAAGTAAAAGTACTCATACCTCATTCTCCGTGAAAGACATTACAATTTGGTGCAACTTCTGTCCTTGTCAGTATGCCGTATTGTGTTAACGTTTTCCACAGCTGTGGGAGCCGTGCTATAATCAGACAACATCCTACTGAGGCATTGACGCACATCTAAAAAACCCACCAAGCCCCGAAAATGGAACGGAGAAACCTTTTCCAAATCAATTTTCCCTTTTGTCTTTCTTTGCGACTCTCAGGCTCCCTTCCTTTTCAGCCATTGAGTTGAACTCCAGGTAGACAGAAACATTTGGCATGAAAATGATTCTCCCATAAAGCCTGACGTCTTTTAAATACTTACAAGAACTGTGCATTTCAAATATGCAGAGAATTCTATACAGAGAATAACTTTCTAGAAACCCACGTCATTTAATTCTGTTGCTCTTGTTTTCAACTTGTGTATAATACCACCTATGTCAAATGGAAGTAGCTATGCAGATTTTTTTTAAAGAAAACCAAAAGAAAAAAGTGTTGCCTCTTGGGCAGAAAAAATATTTAGATTCTGCAAGAGAGGGACTCCTGAAATCCCTCATGTGACCTTCCTCAGAAACTATTCAAGTCATCTGGGAAATGACCCCAGCACGATGAATATTTGGGTTTGTTCTGCTTTGCAATTTACCGCTCCATTTCAAAGAAATTAAAGCATCAACAACTGGTGCTTATGCAGGACTCACAAAGTACCTCAACAGCCGCATACATCTCAGCTTCATTCAAAAGCTGAGAAAGCAAATCAATGGAGGATAATGGAACGGGATAAAATTAGCTCAGTCGGGAAGAAAACATATTTGCCTTCTCAGGTGCCTCTTCTCAAAAGGGCAGAGAAGGGAAAAAATTAAAACTTGGACCCTCATCACAATAAAGACTACAATTCATCAAGGTGACCATCTGCCAATGAAACTGATAAGGAAAATGTTATTAAGGATAAAACTTGCAACCCCTGTTTTTTTCCCACTAAGAAAGCATAACTTTTCCCTTTCATTCTTCCTCTACCTTCTATTTATGTTTCCAATTAAGATTTGTCTATCTAAAAATCGGTAGTGTGGCACTCACAAGCCCTGTTAGTAATGTATTCCTCTAAGCTACATTCTAAAACCAAGCAGGATCCATAAATCATGCCTCTTCTTGCATGAAATGAGAAATGCTACGGTCAACTGAAATTTCTGGAAAGGTGGAGAGGTGGAGCCACCCCAGTTATTTTTCTGCAATTTGCAATAATTGCAAATGCCTCCTAGGAAAAACTCAGCATCAGTAATCCTCCAGCTCACACGTAAGCTAAATCATCACAGCTACCTAGGAGCAGGGAAACCCCAGTATGCACAGCATTGGGCATCCGGAGGTAAGAGGAGGGGCAGCAAACAGCTCTACCCCATATCTGTCCGGAGCCTTTGTCTCTGATCATCCATCTCCTTCCTTTTCTGTACAAACCTATGGCTGACTCCTGCTGAGTCACCTAGTGAAGGGAAAACTGAGGAGACCTCCTGAGAAGTGAGGTGCTGGCTTGGAAGCCCAATATGTTTATTCCAAGGCAAATCCATTCCACAATTATGTATCTATTCAACATCTTAGAATGCACCGCATATTATTGAATCTTAGCCCCAGAAGGTTTCATCTGACAACACGTGGGTATTTGGGGCTGTGGGTGGGAGGAAGGAAGGTGGTAAGAAAATGCCCCTCTCTGCTTTGATGGGGAGAGGAGGTTAGAATCATCACTATACCATGTTGAATGAGAGAATTTTCTCTCTCTCTCCCCGATGGCGCTGAGTAGAAAATTCACAAGCTCACCCAAATTGAATGAGCCTGCTGGGCTGGGTGATTGCACTTTTCAAATATGCTAGTCCCCATTTGGGGCTATTTTGTTTTAGAGTCTCTGTTTAGCTGTGTACTTACACTCCAAGCAAATGAATCACAAAGGGTGCAATTTTGTAAATCAAAAAATCAAGAAATAAATAGGCTAGCAACATAGAAAAAGCCAGAGAGGGACAAATCCCTGGCAATTGTTTTTCAAGCCTCAGGCCAGCTGTGTTTATTTCCAGCCGATATATATCCCACGAGGGTCAGGCTTCGGGCGGGAGGAAAGGAGCACAGGGCCTGAGAGAGCAGAGCAAAGTCGCTGTGCGGGGCGAGGACGTGGCCCTGCCATGCCAGGGCCAGGCAGATGTCCTGGGCACCTGTCCTGGGCGCCTCGGAGAGACAGCACAGCCTTGAAGTCAGACAGGGCTGGTTTGAGCCCTGGCTCCACAGAGTCTGAAGTGTATTAAGTACACACAAGAAATGTGCATTTCAAATATGCTGAATTCTGTAAAGAGAAGAATGACTTTTGAAAATGCCAAGTCCCTGAGTTCTGTCACTGTTATATTCAACCTGTGTATGATGCCACCTATGTCAAAGGGAAGTGCTACGGCCACTTCCAGACCAAAAAGGAGAAGAAGGAAAGAAAAGACGTGCCTTCGTGAGCAAAGAAAGACATTTAGATTCTATAAGAGAGGCACCCGTGAACGTGATCTTATTCAGAAACTGTTCTGGTCACTGGGAAATAAACCTAGAACTACAAAATATTTACTTTCATTCTACTCTTCAATTTACTACTCAGTTTCAGAGAAATTAAAGCATCAACAACTGGTGTTTATGCAGGTGACACAATCTGCTGTGTCACCTTTAGTAAGTTTCTTAATGTCTCTGAACCTCAGTTTCCTTATCTTCAAAATGAGAGCAGTGGGCTTCCCTGGTGGCGCAGTGGTTGAGAGTCTGCCTGCCGACGCGGGGGACACGGGTTCGAGCCCTGGTCTGGGAGGATCCCACATGCCGCGGAGCGACTGGGCCCGTGGGCCACAATTGCTGAGCCTGTGCTCCACAACAAGAGAGGCCGCGATGAAGAGTGGCCCCCACTTGCCGCAAATAGAGAAAGCCCTTGCGCAGAAACGAAGACCCAACACAGCCGTAAATAAATAAAATTTAAAAAAAAAAAATGCTGACAACTACCACAAACACCACACAATCCAGAAAAATAAAATATTAAAAAAAAAAAAAAATGAGAGCAGTAATGGCACCTATCTCAAAGGCTTATTGTGAGGCTAAGGAGAGACCATAAGCAACGTGTTTAACACAATGTCCAGCACATGGCAGGAATTTAACAAAAGGAAGCTAAAACTACCTGAGCCTGACGGCTGAGAAGTCCAGCTTTGGTGAACATTTCTACCACCATCAGCCACTCAGAAATGAGTCCAACACAGCCCAGCCACCATCCGCTCCCTCTAACCTTAGCTGAGACTCACTGGCCTGCGAAGGCATTGGAGAGAGTTAATTTTTCAGACTGAAGAAGCAAGCGGTGTGCATGCATGAGTTACCTGAAACTGTAGTGTACACACACACACACACACACACACACACACACCCCACATATTTTTTTAAAAGCTCCTTTAACCCAGTCCATCATGGAGCCTGAAATTCCCTAATTCGTTCACTGCTTCAGGTACTTTGTTCATTTTAGGTGAGCTTAACAGATGATGACACGGAATCGAGGAACCATCAGCTACTGAACACTTGATAATAATAATCATATCTATCACAGATTCAACACCAGTTTGTACCAATCAGCCCTGTAATCACTGATAATCCTCCCAACCATACAAGGTAGATATTGCGCCTATTCTAAGATGAGGGCACTGAGACCCAGAGACTAGGTCAGTGCTCATAGACATAGAGCTTGTAAGTGATGCAGTAGGAATTCAAACCCAGTTCTGTTTAGCTCCAAAGCCTATACATTCTGCCACATGTTCCACTACACCATGCTCCCTCTGCTTTCATGAGAATTAGTTCTGCAGAAAATGCATTAGTTCCCACTGTGGTAGAGCAGTTAGGGAGGGTCTTAAAGAAATAAAATTAAACACAAGTTAAAGGTATTTGGTAGGCAGCCTCCAAGACAGTCCCCAATGAACCCTACCCCCTGGTATCAATGCCTGTGTGTAGTCCCCTCCCACAGTGTATCAGAGTTGGGCTATGAAACCAACAGAGTATATCAGGAGTGATGGTAAGTCACTTCTGAGGCTAGGTTATAAAACGCATGGTAGATTCTGCCCTGTTCTCTTTTGGACCACTTGATTTGGAGGAAGCCAGCTGCCATATCTTAAGGACACTCAGGCAAGAAACTGTGACCTCCTGCCAACAGCCATGTGAATAACCATACTGGAAGCAGATCTTCCAGCCCCCATCCAGCCTTCAGATGACTGCTTCCCTGGTCAACACTTTGACTCCAGCCTCATGAGAAACCCTGATGCAGAACCACCCAGCCAAGCTGCTCTTTAATTCCTGACCCTCAGAAACTTTGTGAGATAATAACTTTGTTGTTTTAAGCTGCCCAATTTGGGGGTCATTTGTTACACAGCAATGAATGATACAGTACAAAAATCAGACGGAAGTCAGGACTTAAAGAAAGCCTTGGCCAAGGGGAGTGAAGAAGGGTATTCACCAAAGGGTAATAAAAAGATCTGGTGCATGAGGGTGGACAAAAAGGAGAGATGGGTTGAAGTGAGAAAAATATTATAACAGTAGTAGCAAATACTTATACAGCAGTTCCTGAGCAGTGTTCAAAGCGCTGTTGATATATTAGCTCATTTAATCCTTACAACAATCCTATAAAGCAGTGGTAGAGTTATCCCCACTTTACAGACAAGGAAACTGAGGCACAGAAGACAAATAATTTGCAGGCGTCACTCAGCTGGTAAGTGGTGAAGCTGGAATTCACCCCAGGCAGTCCAGCTCCAATTTCTGTACCCTTAACCCCTCCACACACTGTCTCTCAGATCAAAAGAGAAACTGGAGAAAGCAACAAAAGCTCTCCAAGTGGGTCAGGGGTCTGAGTAAACCCCAAGCTTTTGGTCTAGATTCCTTCATTATTGTTTTGATAAAGGTAATAATAAAGTACACCATAGAGCAATGTTCCATTGATTTCATTTAACCCTTAAAACACTCCCAGGAGAGAGGCAGAAGAGATACTATTATCTCCATTTTACAGAGGAGATACTATTATCTCTATTTTACTGAGGCTGAGCGATGTTAAGGAATCACTTGGATCCCTCAATGTGAAATCAAATGAGTTTTCTTGGCAAATTAGGGAATTTTTCAACTTCAAGCAAATTCTGATATGTTGGAACTCCCTTGTTTACCTTACTCATTGATATTTGCATTTACCTGTTTACATTTCAGATTCCATGGACTAACAAAATAATAAATCAAAGAGGAAGCAGCCCCATGAAAAGAACATGAGATTCATATACCACCTCAATTTCAACCAGAAGAAAACACATTCAAAACAAAACACAATCACAGTAATATTCAATTTAAGCAAACAAGAGTGGCAAAATTAAAGTCAGAGCTCGGGGCCTCTTTCCAAGACAGTAAGATGGATTGAAATAACTACGGCTACCCCCACCAAAGATATGATTAAATTAAATATGCATGCCCATTGTTGAGGAATAATCATTACAGTAGCTCCCAAAGAAAAAGGTGTTTATTTCTAGTCAGTTGAAAAAATATATATTACTGAGTTTTCTTCCCCAACAATACAGCAATTGTGAAACCTACAGAAACGTAGCAAAGCTAACGCCAGGCTTAAAATATGAAGGTGCCAATGGCAGAGAACTGGAGAGTTTCAGACAAACCTAACAGCTACACCATCACAGTCATAATTTTCTCTTCCTCCTCATGCCATCTGCCCCCCTCCCCCAAGCACTTCCATTTCATCTGAACTGCACGTCTATAGGCCCTTCACATTGTCTAATCACGGGGCGGGGGGGGGGCTTCTTTTTCTGTTTATACTAGGATTTCTTTTATTTGGGTGGAGGAGGACGGGGTGTGATCTGCCCGTTGCCTCACCGATTATTTTAGAAACAGTGCCCTCCCCATCCGCAGCCTTCCTTCTCAGGTCTGCTATGGAGCATGATATTTGCATTAATGAATGTTTCCTCTGCTGTTACTGGTCAGGCAGTTGGGCCTTCCAGACCCTCGTGGCCCCGCTGCTCAGGTCTGTCTGCGGGCCTCTGGGTCGTCAACCCTGTTTCTTGGCAGCGCTGTCAATCAGAAACTCCCCTGAGTGGCACCTATTGACAGTTCCCAGCATGCTGAACGTCCCCACTCCGTCTCCCCTTTAGGTTTCATGGTAACACAGACTTTGAGCCTGCTGTTTTTCCATCATCGAGTGGAATTTTTTTTCATTTTTCTCTGCTTGTGTTGATTCTTTCCCCCTGCTTTATCCTTTCAAGACTATCATAGAAAATACAGTATTCAACACGAATTCCCCAGAGGGCTTCTTGGCCGTGGTTTCAATATACATTATTCTGTATTTCTCTTCTTTTCCTTCTCTTTATCTTTTGACACCTCAGACTCCATCCTGCCAATTGCTACAACACCACCACCAAATACACCACCATATATTTGACTTCTTCTCAGTGCCCATAAACCTGAACGAATTACCGACAGGGAATTGAGTTATTCTCCCCATGTCCAAATAGTCCCTAATTTTAGTATTACCAAACTATATTTGCAGAGGTGGCACATGCTGGATTTTTCAGGACCACCCCAATTTCAGATAATCTTCTCTTCAAGCCAGTGGTTCCAAGCTTTGGTTTGGAAAATCAGATCGCAGCAGGCTGCCAGAAGCCACACAAATGAGCTTATTTTAAGTAATTATTGTATTGACGTCTTTTTCCTTTGCTCACTTGGAAAGCCATCAGCACTAGAAAAATACGTATTGCAATTAGAAATTGCATCTTTATTTTCTTTTAAACCAAAAGGAAACCTTCCTTACTGCATGGCACAACGGAGACCGTGGCTCAGACCCACTTGGGATTTGTGAGCACCTGTGCCCCACCCCACCAGCACTATTGCATGAGCTTGCACACGCATGTGCACACACACACACACACACACACAATGGCTAGCCCTTATCCATTCTCAAGGTCGTACTCAGAGAAGCCACAGCAAGGATGGCATGAGGGGCATTAAGGAACGATCCTTTTCTCTCTACTTTCCTCAAGTCTTAGGTTTGTGTTTTCCAGGGTTAACCACTCCTGGCAGGCACTTTCCTCACACTGCCCACGTACAAGAAGCACCTAAGGCAACTGGCGATCTGTTCTCAGTATCTTGGCAGCTTCCCGCACACCCAAATGGGAATACGATCGCTTTCTATGAAATCTCTCCATAAAGAGCGAGGTTGGTCAGCACGAAAAGTATCAGTACATGAGCAGCCTTTAAGTGAGAAACTGGAGGAGTTTCCTTTCAAGGATTACTTCTAGGGACGTTTGAGCTATAGTATTTGCTAAGCTGGAGCATAAACAATGGCGTTAACATAGCTAAAGAATAAACCAGCAGATCAATGGGAAACTGAAGACAGCCTGAGGAAAGGGAGAGGGAGGATGTAACAGCAGTAACAGGCACTTATGATCACAAATCATGCGCCATCTCCGTGCCCAACTCAGCACATGCATTCTCTTTCGTAATCCTGACGTACGTCCCAGACGGAGGACCTGAGAGGCAGAGTGAGGGGGCTCACCCAGCTAGGAAGTAGCGGAGCTACAACTCGAACCCCACGTTGTCTGACTCCAAAACCCTAGGTTTTAATCACTTTGTTATTCTACGTAGTCAGCATTGCCCAGGGGAGAGGGTTAATGTCCCTGGATTCCAGACTCTCTCAGCTAAACGCCCTTTGCTTTGACTCTGTATCCACCGAATAGTGTAATTTGGCCTCTCTGGCGTCATGACAGGGGGAGTTTTGTGAGTCCTGTGAGAGTGGTTTCTCCCTGTGTAATGATGAATTGGTGGTGCCCTGCCTACCTCAGCCTCCTGAACTAAGAGTCCGGCCCCTCCAAACCGGGACCAGATCCTGGAATGCTCTACCTGCATGCAGCCCTCCTTCGTAGAAAACCTCCACCACGTCCAACCTCCAGTTTTTACTTTGGCCTTCCATAGACACCACACCTCAATTTCACGCTTTAGCTAAGGGAAAATGGCAAATGCAAACTCTTGTTAACACTTTGAGGGCCTCACCCTCCATCGTTTTAACTATATGCTCTTTTCCTCTCCTCTCCACATAAATATGTTTTCTTTAAAACCATAAGACCCCCCATTATCAATGTTCCTTGAAACTGGTTGACTCATACATACCAGTTTTATTAGTGCCACCACATTATCAGCTTGTCTTTGTCCAGTTTCTTGGCTCTAGTAAGAAGAAATAACTAATATTTGAGGTAGTCCCTTGATCACCATGCTAACAAAATCTTTTATGTACATACATACATATTTTCTTCTTATATATATAATACATCACATACAGCATCTATGTACAAAATACATTTTTATCTATCTGTTTTATCTAAAGAGAAAGTCTCTGCCAAGAACTGAGCTTTTACCAAGTCCTAGGCAGGTCATGCCCCAAAGGCCTGTCCTGCCTACACCCATCTATGCAGATATGACCTGATTCCACAGGGAGGATCTGTGAACCAAGGGGTACCAGTATTAAAGCTCACAACCATTTATCAGGGCCTGATGTGAAAAAGTGAATGTGGCCTATCAGAGTCCTCTCTTGGCATTTGCCTGGGAAACACTGGGAGATGGAGCTAGTGAGTGATGGCGCTGAGGGTAAAAAGGGGGCATGAGGCTGGGCTCGGGCCAGGACAAGCCGTGAGCATGCTGGCGCTGTGAGGGGGCAGAAAGTCACAGTTGTCTAAAGAGGGTCGAGAACCTGCTTGGAACAGAGGAGATGGGACTGGAGTAGACACACGTGGAAAAGCGTGTGCCAAAGAATCTTGGTTTTCATGCTAATAAGCATGGTGGAGAAAGAATGAAGGATGCCTGGAGCTTGGGAGGAGGAAGAGAAGAGCAACAAAGCAACAAAGGAGGTTAGAAATGAGCAAATGACTGTCAATCAAAGGTGTGGCTGGGAATCCTCTCACTTTGCTTTAAGCACCTATATGTCAGATTCCTTTAAAAAAAAAAAAAAAAAAAGCAAACACTGGTACCCGCTGTAACACACGTAATGTCCTAAATTCTCACCAAAGACAAACTTGCCCTACAGGACAGTCAAGGTTCTCACTAGTCTCAACTAGAATAAGAAAGACACTTCCCTACCAGGTATGGATTTACGTTTTGTTCTGATCAGAAGATTCATGTAGCTGATCACATACCAAAGGAGAGACAGCGACTGAGCTACAACGGTCTGTAAGTTTTATTAGTGTGAGCAGAATAAACAGAGGCCTAACATCCATTCCAGCTTTCTAGATGTGGCCTGCGGTCACGACCACTGCATAGTTGCCGGTCACAAACCTCCTGTCACTGCCACTTAGCACCACACACTCTGCACATCCTCAGCCCGGTCCTGAGGCTCTCCAGTTCCATCCCAACACTGATCCCAGATTGGATATGAAACTCTTCCATAAACCCTCCAGCTTATAGGAAGCTTCCCTTTTCCTGTAAAGCAAACACATTTCTATTATGGCCGCTTACATGAGTCTTTTCACCATTCTTGCTGAATCCTCTACTTTCACTGGGGAAGCCGGACATGGAAGGGGGTTACTAAAAAGTCAAGTCAAAAGTAAAATTAAAACACATTTTCCAGGCCCTGCAGAGTGTACAAAAATGGCTCCTTGCCTTAGCTGAGCTATGAGTACAATGGTGAAAACGTAGCACTTGGTAGGTGGCCCGCAGCTCTCATTATTTTACAATTATATCCCGGATGTCAAATGTCCGTGTTGGCATTTAAAGCCTACAGAGCTGGTGAGTGTTTAAAATGGTTCACGTCTACTTTCTGCGAAAGTTAAAGTGAAGTAGAAGACGGGTCTGTTTAACACAGCATGTGTTTTTCCTAACTCGCCAGCAACAAGTCACAGGAAAGAGTTACACAGGTACTTACTATTTATAACCCATGGCTACATCCACAAAATACTTCCTTCTCTGTCGATAGACATTGTCTTTAAATCCCTTAAACAGAAAAGAGATTAAGTTATTTAACGGACTGCCAAAAAAATTAGCTGCAGAACACCTAAAAAAAAATCATTGTGATGTTTATTGAGTGTCCAATTCAAATGTAAATTTTTTCCCTTGGATAACCACCTTGATGACACAGGCAGAAGCGAATTGTACTTACAGTAAAACCTCATTAAATTTGGGCTGTCTTAATTTGGGATGTGTGGGAATTCAGACTAAGGTTAACCTTTCCATGAAGTAGGCAGAACGGCTTAGTTAAGCCAATTGATATTGTGAAAAACATCCTTTGGTTTTCAAGTATCATTTACATGTAATTGATCTTAATTACAAATTAATCTTATCTGTTCATTAAAATAGGTCCCTTTAACACGGATTTTTCACTAAGAACCTAAATTTAATTGCTTTGTGTAAATTACCAATAAGTGTACATGTATTAAAATTCTATCATTCAGAATAATCATCAACACCCCAAATTAGGATGAATAAAGAGGTTTTGCTGTATGTTATGAGTACAGCCACACAATGCAAAATCGATTACAAGGGATCCACGCGAGATAGCAGGCTAGCTCCATTCCCCTCTGAGTTCCCATGGCTCTGACTAGTCTTCGGCCAAGTTCAAGATTTTACCCATCCTCATGCACTTGGGAAATTAAACTTCCTGTCTGCCATTCTCCCATCAAGTGGAATCCTCCTGAGAGGACTTCCTGGTTTACTCAAGAATCTCCTCTTGTCAACAGACTTTCCATTTTCCTTTCCTTCAGGTACTTTCAGACAATCAGTTCTTTCCAGGGTTTCTTCAGACAGCTGGAAGCCCAGCAGGAGTTGTTTCAATTTAACTTCTTACCTGCGCAACCCCTGAAAACCCGAAGGGAAACCAGGACATGCTGACCAGTCTGAGAAGGGAGGCCAGGCAAGGAGACAGGCTGCAGGGGTCGTGGGCTCTGGGAGGAGAACTGGGACAGGCCCACAAAGGCCTGGACTACCTCTGCTCACCCAGTGTCCACTCAGACCCTTACGCAAGGGGGCTGCTCAAGAGGAACCTCAACTCAGAGAAACTCGTTCTGTTCTCTCTTCCAGCTGAAGGAGAACTGGCCTTGAGGTCAGAAATCGTCACAGGACTGTATGCTGAACAGAAACAAAGAACGTCCATTGCCAACAGCCTTTCTCTCAGGAATGACAAAAGGTCACTAACAGAGGGAGAGAGCGAGTGCCCTGAGGTCACCCAAAGGCCCTGCAGAAGTGAAGTACCCCCGCCCTTAAAGCTAGAACTTTCTTTCTTCTGCTACAAATTGGGAGTTTTTAAACTGGAGTTCATAGGCAGGCTTGCGGAGCCTTCAAATGTGTATATGCAAAATTTGTGACCATAGTTACAAAATGAGTGACCACCTTTACAAATGGGTACGTGAGCTAAGAAAAGGTCTTATGCCATAGAGGGTAGACATGGTCGCTAGAATGTATGAATTTCAACACTCACTAGTCACACCAAGCAACCTGGTGGTGGTAAACAAGAATTCCAAGCACCTTGATTACTCAAAAAGAAAGCAGCCCGTGACAAAAGGAAAAGAGTTATGCGAAAAGCTCAGCATCTGTTCCCTGGTTCCTGCCAAACCGGACACCATGGTAACAGCACCGTAATCTGCTGGGCTTCCCAAAGAATCTCGAGTAGCTCTCCTCGGCAAACACCTGCACCTTTTCCAGGCATGAAAGAGAGTGATTTACTCATCATGCCTCATCAGCCTAGTGTGGCGGTGATTACACAAGTGTTATGGGTGAACCAGAGCTTCCAGCATTGAACCGTGGACTGGCAAAACAATGCTAGCCTACACTAGCAATTACAGAGACACAGCATTCCTTGGCCAGCCATTCTAAATTGATGCCAGGGATAAGGTTACCAGATAAAATAGAGAAGACCCATGCAATATTTGGGGCATACTTATACTAAAAAAAATTTGTTGTTTACGTGAAATGCAAATTTAACTAGGCATCCTATAGTTTTATTTGCTAAATCTGGCAACACTAGCACTCAGAGAGTATCTGCTGCACACCACCCTTCCTCTCTCAATTTAAATCAAGAGGAACTTGATTTAAATCAAGACCCAGCTGGTACCCAAAAGTGCTCAGCTGAATGTACGTTGGCTCTCCCAAAAAGTCAACCTGGGGGAATACTGGAATCATTTGCGGAGCTTTAAATAACACTCCAAACCTGGACACATTCCCAGAGGTTCTGATTTAAGCACTCTGAGGTGACACCCTGGCATAGGAAATTTTTTAGTTCCCCAGAGATTATTTGAATGGAAAGCTAGGGCCGAGAATCACTGAGTTAGGACATTAGTTCTCAAACTTTAGAGTTCATCAGAATCTCTGGCAAATCTGTTTAAATGCAGATTCCAGGGTCCGTCCCTGGAAGTTCTGATTCAGTAGGCTTCAGATGAGCCTCAACATATTGCATTTTTAATAAGCACCTTATGCGGGGACGTTGAATCACACTTTGAAAGACCCTCTCAGCGTAGATCCTTGCTACTCAAAGTGTGGTCCGCAGACCTCCACTGTAAGCCTCAACTGGGAGCTCACTAGAAATGCAGAATCTCAGGTGCACCCATCTGCATTTTGCAAAGATCCTTCACATGATCTGTTTGTCCATTAAAGTTTAAGATGGACGGACCTACATATTTAACCCTTTCTAGGGAGCCTCAGCAGCCTGACACACTCCAAGCCCCTTCTGAGCCATCTCCGCACAAGAGTGCCATCCTAACGTAATAATCCCTGCCTTAGGACTGGAATTATTCCCAAGCACAAAAATTCCTTAGAAATTTTTTTCTATCTTCATCAAATAATAACTTATAAAAAAACCACCAACTTGAGAATCTGCCTGCCAATGCAGGGGACACGGGTTCGAGCCCTGGTCTGGGAAGATCCCACATGCCACGGAGCAACTGGGCCCGTGAGCCACAACTACTGAGCCTGCGCGTCTGGAGCCTGTGCTCCGCAACAAGAGAGGCCGCGATAATGAGAGGCCCGCGCACCGCGATGAAGAGTGGCCCCCACTTGCTGCAACTAGAGAAAGCCCTCGCACAGAAACGAAGACCCGACACAGCCATAAATAAATAAAAATAAATAAATAAAAAATTTTTAAAAAACCCACCAACTTACCAATATCAAATTTTGCATAATGAATATTTGGTGTGCTTATAAAAGAAATACGGTAAAAAAATAAAAATGATGAGTGAGGTAGGAGATTGCTAAGTACTTGCAATTATTTCAAATGGCTGCATAGAAAATAAGAGAAGGTATCATAAGGTGGGTGTAATTAGTAGTAATGGAACAAAATTAAGCCCAGGAAAATGTATGCTGGGTATTAGAATAAATTTTTTTCACAGCAAGGTCAGTGGTTCCTGTGGTTGTTCTGACCCCCTTCTCCAGGTTGAGTAATTTCCAAACTAGACTAAGGGGAGCATTTGGAAATAAGAGGTTAGCAAAAAATCCTTTACTGTCCAGGCATTGATCAGGATGATTTAATACAGCATTTCCTTTCCTGGAATTAAGCATTCACTCTTGCCAAAATGCTTTCCAGTTGTTTTATTAACTAGGCTTTTCAAACACCCCCTTTGAGCTCAATAAGCATTTTATTTCCACTTTTTGCATAAAGAATTTGAGTTGCAGAAGTAAAGGAACTTGCCCAAGGTCATCCTGCAAATTAACAGCTGGTGTCTGGGCAGTCCTGTTACTGCTAAGCTCTTAAATCCGGCTTCTGTGCTAATTCTGACTCCTCTGAGGTGGGGAAGGGGAAGATAAACAAATGGATGATTATTAAAGACACTTTTGAGTATTTTTCTAAAGTTCAGGAGCCTTACATGTGAACTGCTGGGAATTATGCTGGCGAATATAACATACAGTGTCTTTGAGCGAATTCAGCTTTTTGAAAATCATAGAATTGAATTAGGTTTTTTTGACCATTCGTTTGAATGGTATGCTATGAATTGGTTTGAATTTGTATTTTATGCCAAAAGACTGGTTTGACTGAAAAATTCCCTCTTGCTGAAGTTGTCATAGTTTCCTTTAAAGCAATGGTTCTCAAACTGAAGTGTGGGCTTGTTAAAACCAGCTCCCAGGTGATACTGGTGTGGCTGGTCCCAGGACCACACTTAGAGAACCACTGCATACAGTCTCACTATCAGATTTCCAGAGATCCTCCATTTAAATAAAATGAATATCTGAAAACCATTACCCTCAGACCACAAAGTCTCCTATAAGCATGACCAATCTGCTTGGGTTTCACCCTTTATATATGCTCATTTTTAGAGAAGGGGCACCGGGGGAAAAAGTTGCTTGTAACAAATGAGTATATTGATTGCTTCTCCCAGACTATTAACTGTACTTCATTCCGACCATAAAGAGGCTCCAGGCCTCTTGTATTAAATAAAAACTGATGTAAAGGGGGAGAGAGGGAATAATGGGAAATGCTTACTACATATCATATTTCTTTAAAGGTGGTCATTTTTATTGGAGTAGAGGAGAGATGGCGATAAATAGATTCAGGGTAGATGGGGAAAGAGAGGCATTTTCCATTATGGTCTTATTCTATCACCCTCTGCCTTTCCACTGAGACTAAAGTCCACCACATTACTCTACCCCTTACTACCTCCAATCAAGGAAAAGAACAAGGAGAATTTTACTTTCTCACTGAGCCCCATAATGCCTAGTCCTCCCCAGTTTCCCAACGAGGTGATCAATTTCAGTTCATTGTTCTTCCAAGGGTCACCATCTGCAAGTATATTTCAGGCTGTCTAATTCTACGGAAATATTCTCCAAGGTTTATACCCTCCTCCTCTCTCCAACCCTTTTAAAAATAAATGCTAGGTGGAAATGCCATCCTTCTAACCTGCTTCCAGCCAACGCATATGTACAGGGAAACTATCATTTAAAAGTCTGCTCTCAGTTATGGGGAATAAATAATAAATTGCCCTATAATACAGCATTACAGCACAGAATATGTCACACTGCCTGGCAGACGGGCGGAGCTGGAAGAGCACACGTGGAATGGATTTGACTGCACACTTACTGGGTGATCGGCATCCAGCTCAGAACCATACATGAGAACTCTGTGAGAACATTTGTCTAACTCAGAGATCTTCCGGGGAAACCAGGGCACATCCTCTAGCTCTGCTGGAAACACAGTGCAGGTTCAAAATATTAGCTCACAGATTGTATTTTCCCCTTTGCAACATTTGTCAGATTGCAAAATCACCCGACAAGCAAAAACTGGCCTTGCCTTCTTCCTCTGTCCAAATGTTCTCTGGCGGATTCAGCGTCACGATCGTGGTTTGAAATTTCAGTGACTGAATGAGCTCATTGAATTCCGTTTTGCCACACTCACAGTCCACAAAGATTTCAACTTCCGAACTTCTTCGCCGGGATTTCCTGGACTCGATATGAACCATGTTGACATGTTTTTCCTGTGGAAATATAAGCAACATTTCTTAATCACCTTCAGGGCACAATAAGAGGGATGTCATGGGCTGCTCTTGTTCAACTCGTAAGCAAAAAGGTACCAAGTGCCCACAAAAGAGGAAAAGACAACCTTCTCACCGTTTGCTTGACTAAAACATGGAAATGTTTTCCAACCATTGTCTCTATTAATAAGAATAGTAACTGTGTGTAGGATTTCCTGTCTCATTTTTAACAAGGGGGGGGACAGTCAGATATATAAAGGGCCCTATAAAATGTGTGATAATTATGAACTTTATCATTTCCCAGATCAGTCCACATCCCACTGGTGGTATGCATGATTGTTTGGGAGGAAATTAGTTTATTGTCATATAATCCCCAGATTTATTTATTTATTTTTATATATTTTCCCAAAAAAACACTAAAACTCAAACTTCTGATTTTCTGGTAGTATAACATCTCTTTTTGAAATAAAGCTTAAAATCTTTGAAAAAATAATTAATAGTATGAATAGCAGGCAAATGAGGCAGAAACCGGGAAAGTGATATGAAAATGACTGAAGTTTGGGAAACACTGGCCAAAGTGTGGCCCCATTGTAGGGGAAAAAAAAAAAAAGGAAGCAAGAAAAGTAGCGAAGAAAGGATCTCTGCAGGCAACTATCATGATGGATTTCATGGGTAAAATCTCCTTACAGTAAGGTGTTCGTAGGAGGGCAGCAATTTAATACTTAAATCTCAGGTTTAAATTTTCCCAGTGATATCGTCTTCCTTTGTCCTGAGTTAACTGAAGACTAAGTTCTCCTCTCCACCCTAACCCACCCCCAAATAAGCAGTTCCCCCCCCCATCACTCCATGGTACACTCTGATTATCAGCACGATTCCAAATACAATCCTGGATGACCTCAGAATTTTCAGCACAGCAGCAGATAGGTAGCTTCCGGTACCAGACTAAGATAAAATCTGATGACATCCTTCTCTGTATAAAGAAACTAGTCTTTTGGCCAGGACACTAAATGTTCTATTTCTGTTTTTAATAACTTTTGCAATAATGCCATATTTTCTAAATCGGCAGATAATAAAGGTAAGACTAACATTAGGTTCAAAGTTCAAGAGTCTTCTCACACACTGTGTCACTTTGGGCTTTTAATGTCCTTTGGTTGAAGCAAAGTGGATATTTTTAGACAAGGAAACTGAGGTCCAGATGGGTTAACTAACCAGATGGGGTAACTAAGACCCCATGACTAGCTGATGGCCGAGTGGAAACTCATGGCTGCTCACTCGTTCTCCAGGGATTTTTCCACTGCACCCAGCTGTCTAATTGAATTACCCTGCCTTTGGGAACTGTATGGAGATAGTGCTGGATGATATAATTATGCGTAAAATATTTCCCCAGATTTCCATTACCACTCTTTATGGTGCCTGATCCTTTCTTCAAGGTCAAAAGAGAACAAGGAAATATCTGCAAAAACAGGCTGCTAATTCCCCCTCTATGGTCCTCAAAGAGGCATCACAATAATGCCTCATATCTGTACGCTTTACAAAGCACTTCCACTCATATTATTTCATCACAACAACCCTGTTAGGTGGGAATTATTATTGCTATTTTACAAATGAAGCAATTGAACCTAGGAAGCAGCTAGTGATTAGCCAAGCCAGGAGAACACAGGTCTGAATCCTCTGACTGCAATTCCAACCCTCTTTTCACTGCACCAGGAGCCCAAGGCACCATAAAGAGCTAAGCTCCCTATCCTACAGCTCTAATCACAGCCCGTGCCCCCAAACAAAATGCACTGGCAAAGGAGGTGCTTGCTGAAGGGTAGGGGATCCATCAGGTGCGCCCTGGCAAAAAGGCAACAGTTTTCCTGGCCTTTTATAACCTCTCCCTTAACGGGGCTCTTTCTTGAGGTTACAAACCACCCACCTGGGCTTAGGAAAAGGCTACTACGTTTCTACAAGATAAAAGGAGAGCTAGCCCTAGCTCATATATAAGGAGAATGACTCATCTTTACAAAAGACACATTAAGTTCTTGAAACAATGAGGCTTTGGGGAATACCGAGTACCTATACTAATTATATCTCATTTTATGCAATAAATGTGCTCTAGGACATGTGCACGATTCAAATATGAACAAATCAAATCAGGCTGCAGGCTCTTGATGTTTAAAGATAACCTCTTTGACCGCTTTTGTGTTTGCATTTCCAGGTGTGAGGCTCACACTTTTTAATTACTGACTTCCTCACCTGGCAACAGTCTGCAGAATTACTAATAGGCTGACGCTGAATTAATAAAACACGGTTTCCACGAATCTGCTTATTTCATTGTCTGACAGACCAACTCGTCTTGTAAAGCCTCATGAAGCTTGGTTTCTTTGAAACTTTCAACACATTATCCAGAAATGGATTCAGTAATATTTCGTAACAGATGACAAGTTTGTAACCCGGCACACAGACGCTTTTAAAGTTAGATAATGATATTTTACATTCACCTGAAAGAGTTTCAGTGCTTTGACCAATCCACCAACTTCATTTTTCAAGGAGAAGACAACTGCCATCTTGCCGCTCTCGGTAGCAGTGTCACTTTTGCTACTTCCCTTGTTGCCTTTTTTATCATCATTTTTGCCAGCGTTAGTTTTAGTTAGCTTCAAGAAGGTAGAAACACACACATAAAAGTATTAGTTAGGATTCCAGAGTTCTCTATAACTAGATTCTTTTTCAGACATTCCATTCATATGCTGGAAGCCCCAGCAATCACACAAGCTCGAGGAGAAGTTGCCAAGTCACTCATAACTTTCAGTCGTAAGTACAAGTCTAATTTACTCAGGGACACTATTTTCCAGTGCTCAAAGATATCACCAATGGTTGAAATGAAAGGGGAATCGTACTTACTTCACTTTAATAGCAACAAAAATCTGATCATCATAAAGTATAAAGTATCATGTATGATTAATTCCTGTCTTTCTTTCTAGGTTTATTTTACAGCATGAAATTTGATCTGTTAGCCTAGCTGAATCATATAGAAGCTATATTAATTACTAAACGTAACAAAATTAAGACTAAACATATATTTTTCACAATAATTTTTGTTTTGATTAAATCTTAAAAACAAAATATTCGTTTTGTTCTGAAATATGTCAGGACAGGCACTAAAATTGATCACCTTACATTCTGTAATTAGATCCACATCGTCAATGTGAATCTATCTGCAGAAGTTCGCCACAAAGAGTGTATTCAATTAAGGCCATCTGTGTCAGCAGATGATCTCTGAAAAGTGGTTATTAAAATTCAGCCACAAGAAAAAAGAAAAGAAAAGAAAGAAAGAAAAACTAGCTCATCCTCAGGAGCCAAGAGGAGAATCTGAGAAACTGGAAAAGATTACCACTTCATTGGCCAGTCAAATACTATAATACATGACTAAGTAATGACTGTTAGTCCTATTGGCTAAAGACAAAAATGGCAGATTCCAGAAACTCAGATCACATTGCCAGAAATACACAATTAAAAAGCTGGAAACTTTTACTTAACAGACAAATCAAATTAGAGTGTACTTTTTCGTGTTCTTCATATGCAAATGAAGAACTGGGCAAACAGAACTTTCTCCCTGGCAGAGAGTAATATAATGCAGTCATTCCAATCTATTACTTCCTCATGAAACTGAAAAATGTACATTTGATATGGAACCCAGTGAATAGTGCTTTGCTATTTTCTTCCTCTGATTTCTCTACTGGCTTTATTTTCACGCAGTTACTATTGCCTCACTCACTAGATTTATATGTCATAGAAATAAATATTTTATAATTTATGACTTGAGGGAGAGAAGAAGTTTATATAGGCATTCGCATTTGACAGTATATTTAGTCATTAAAAGCTCAAATGTTGTAGTACTCTCAACATCTGCCACAGATCTTATATATTTAAGTAGCATTTTTTATATGAAAGGATTATTATACATTAACCATAACTCTGAGTTTTCCTTGTTTTCCTTCTAGCAGTTCATTATGGCTTCAGAATTCCTCATTGTAATATCGCATTCAAATATACATGATATTTAAATGTTAGAAAACCTATGTATGTTTTTAGACTCATTTTTGCAAATTGATTTAAACAGCTCTCCAAAACTTGCCCTGATTACTTTTCAACATTTTTAGGTGTAATAATATACCAGTACAATACAACCCTCTGGCACATATTTGGAGCTACAATACTAAAACAGATTCTTCTATGATACAGACTAAATTGCAATTGGTTGATAAACTCTGGTAGACAGTAATGAAATATCATTTAATATTTTTAGTAACTAGAAATCTGAATTCATTTTTCTTTCACTATCTTTTTTATTAAATCCTATGACTATTACCCCATATCAGGATCTAAAAGCCTGCAAAATATTACTTTTTTATTCTGTTATTATTTAAACACAGAAACTGCCTTAAACATTGAAATAAGTGGTGTATTGCTTTCATTACTCCATCAGTTAAACCGAAAAATAATGGAGTAATAAGGAACACAGGAAAACTTTTGAGAGGAATCTGATCTTTCTCTTATTCCAATAACCAGCACCTACAGACAAAAACAGAAAATATTACTTTGTGTTTAAAGACCAGGTTTTGTAGATGGAAGGGGGTACAGAAGACACAATAATCTTGCAGGAACCATAGAAATCTATTTAATTTCTTCGCCCTGTTCCAACTCATAATAAATGGCCTTTCAAAATTCTGCACCCTTTTTTTTGGTTTTGATATAAGACACTGGTTTATACAACCTCTCATTCATAATGTTCGGGAACTTCTTTACTTTCAACTTATAAACTTTGAGGAAAGGAAGTTTAGCACGTAGCCATCAGGACACCCGCTTTACTTTATGGAGAGAGAAGGAAGAGTGGAGGCAGGTTAGACAGATGATAGAGGAAAGAATTGAGGTGTTTACAGCAGGTGTCCAAATGGCAAGGATAACTATCGCTACCCTAGAAAACACTCCTCTAGAGAGTGCCAGCTACTCAGTACTCACTGTTGAGCTGCCAAGCAGCAGATGCTCTTCGGGCACTGCTGAATCCAGAGAAAGCCCTCTTCTTGCCCAGTATTTACTAGAAAACATCATCATTGCCGGCTGCATGGATTCCGATGTAATTTTCTCTCTCTGCAGCAGGGGGGACTAGAGGGGCAGTGGCAGCGCTGGTGCAGATTGAGAGAAGAGGCGTGCGAGCAGTGGACCTCTCAGGGCGTTGCCCAGAACCCTGGTGCTGAAGAAAAAGCAATGTGAATCTTCCCCTTCCCAGGCTCCTTTATATGAGTGACTGGGGACTGATGGAAGGCTGATTAGAAAGAAACTCATTTCTGGCTGCCGATGGCCACAGTCAGATTACAGACCTGAAGCCTGGGGTTATCTGTGTTTGTGGTGCTATTTGTTTCATAGGTCGAGTAGCGGTTTGGGCGTGGGTGGTGGAGAACAATATCTAACGGTGTTATTTGTAAAAGAAAACATCTATCCCCTGACATTAGCTCTCATCTCTCAAACCTGCTACTGGCAAGTTAACCTCAGCCTTTAGGTAACTATGAATTCAAAGTTTTCCAAGGAAAATAATTCAAGAAAGATCAGCACTGCAGAATCCCTAAGCCATTTTACTTTATGTTAATCAGCTTTTTCTGATCTGATGTGTTATGACTGTGTGTGTGATGGCGTTCATAAAATGCACTGCTTTCCAATCATGTGATGCCACTATGCAATGATGTTCAGGCAACTGTATTGTAAAGGAAATGTGCGGCTGTGATTTAGCCACATATAGATATAGTTGAGACACTAACCCTAGGATCTTCCTAAGTGGGAAGGAAAAGGAAATGAAATGCCCATATAGTCATTCCTTTGATGACTTGAAACTAGAACAAGTCCAACAATTTGAAATGCATACATGGATTACTTCAGCTAGAACAGGACTTGGGAAGCTGTGTAATTTTGGGAAGCTGTAAAGATTTGCTAAGCACTCACTCTGTTAGCCAGTGAAACTACGTCCCAGGGATGCAAAGATAAATGAGATACAGTACCTACCCTCAAGCAAATCACAGACTAGCTGAAAGAAATATACGTGCAAATAAATAAGTGAAATAAAATACATTGAATTCTCTACAGAAGACATTAGAAGCACAGAGGACAGAGTGCTCAATGTTATTGATATTTCTAATAAGGTGAGTTTCCAGAAAGTGATATTTGTTATATTCTGGCTTTTAAAAGGAAAAATTTTATAAATACATTTCATAATTTATCCAAAAAAAGAAGTAATATTCAGTGAGTCACCAACTCCTTGTTCTTATTTTGACATTCCTTTTTCTAGTCATAACTGCCACCACTCTAGTTGAAGCCTTTATCAATTTTCTTCCCTCTAACAGACTTTCCTGCCTAGACTACATCCTACTAAGGCATCATTTTCATTAGGCTATAGTCCCAATACAAAAATAATAAATGCTTCCTTTTTAAATATAAATTTTTTATCCTGGCATTCAAATTTCCAAATAATCAGTCCTTCAATCTGTCTTTCAAGTTTAATATTTGTCTTCCAAAAACTTATCTTCCCTTGGTGTTCCTTTTTCTACCTCTCTGAAATTTTTTTTTCTTTTTTTTGTTTTTTCTTTTCCTTTTAAATTGCTTCTTAAATTTGGTGTTTCCCAGGGTTTTATTCTTGACTCTCTTCTCAAACAATATATTGTGAGTGAAGCTATATCACATAGATTCAGTTATTTGACAATACCTAAATCTCTATAACCAGCTTAGGTCTCATATCACGTTTTAAACCCATATATTCAAATGCTTATTGGACAGCTTCACTTGGCCATTCACATGCAATATGTATAAGATCTAACTTCGAAGAGTTTTTTTCCTTAAATTGCCATTATTTATGTGTGGTCTGCTTCATTGAATGACACAATAATTTACCCAGTCCCCCAAGTCAGAAACTTGGGAGTTATTCTGGCACCTTTTTAGCTGCTCCCCCATCCAAGTAGACATGTTGTCCTATGGATTTTACATCTTAACATCTCTTTTTCTTCTCCTTGCATGTTTAATGCTATTGCCTTAATCCAGGTCAAAATCTCCTGGCTATATTTCAACTCCTAAGTGGTTTATGCCTTCAGTCTTAAAGTCCTCCTCTGAGCTGCTACTTTTCTAAAATACCAGTATGGTTATGCTATTGCTCTGCACAAAGCCCTTCCAATTGATCTCTTTCCCCTACAGGATAAGGTGCTAAACTGAAAAGCCCACTGAATGCCATTCAAGGTTTATCAGGATTGGGATCCCACTTTCCTCTTCAGTCTTATCTTTCACTGGCACCCTTGCCCCAAACCCACACTCCATCATTGTTGAGCAACAACAGTTCTCTATATATTGTCTTATATTAATTCTCTCTACCTGGAATCACCTCCTTACTATCTCCCATTCCATTCCAGTTAACAAATACAAACTTATTTTTAAATATTCAGCTCGGGCAACACCTCCTAGAAGCCTCTTTTAACTCCCCTAAGGTATTGAGTTGGCCAAAAGTTTCATTCGGTTTTTTTCTATAAGGTGGCTGTAGTAGCACTTAGTTGTCTTTAACTTCATTCAAAACAATTTTGTTAGATTGTATGTGACAGCTGTCATATCAGCATGTATTTTAAAAAAGACATCAAAATTGGTGAATTTTTGTGTAACCATTTTAATATTAAAGATGGAAGAAAAAAAGCAACATATTCGGCATATTATGCTTTATTATTTCAAGAAAGGTAAAAACACAACCAAAATGCAAAAAAAGATTTGTGCATTGTATGGAGAAGGTGCTGTGACTGACTGAATGTGTCAAAAGTGCTTTGTGAAGTTTTGTGCTGGAGATTTCTCACTGGACGATGCTCCACGGTCAGGTAGACCAGCTGAAGTTGATAGTGATCAAATTGAGACATTAACTGAGAACAATCAACATTATACCATGCAGGAGATAGCCTGCAAAATACTCAAAATATCCAAATCAAGCACTGAAAATCATTTACCAGTTTGGGTATTTTAATCGCCTTGATGTTTGGGTTCCACATAAGTTAAGCAAAAAAAACCCTCCTTGACGGTATTTCCGCATGTGATTCTCTACTTAAATGTAATGAGGGCTTCCCTGGTGGTGCAGTGGTTAAGAATCCACCTGCCAATGCAGGGGACACAGGTTCAAGCCCTGGTCCGGGAAGAGCCCACATGCCGCGGAGCACTAAGCCCATGCGCCACAGCTACTGAGCTTGCGCTCTAGAGCCCACGAGCCACAACTACTGAGCCTGCATGCCACAATTACTGAAGCCCACGTGCCTAGAGCCCGTGCTCCGCAACAAGAGAAGCCACTGCAATGAGAAGCCCATGCACCACAGCAAAGAGTAGCCCCCGCTCACTGCAACTAGAGAAAGCCTGTGCACAGCAAAAAGACCCAATGCAGCCAAAAATAAATAAAATAAATAAATTTTAAAAAACCAAAACGAATAAATGTAAACATTGTTTTTAAAACAAATTGTGATGGGCAATGAAAAGTGGGTGCTGTACAATAATATGGAATGGAAGAGATCGTGGGGCAAGCGAAATGAACCACCACCAAACACACCAAAGGCCGGTCTTCATCCAAAGAAGGTGATGTTGTGTATATGGTGGGATTGGAAGGGAGTCCTGTATTATGAGCTCCTTCCAGAGAACCAAACAATTTCAACAAGTACTGCTCCCAGTTAGACCAACTGAAAGCAGTACTCGACGAAAAGCATCCAGAATTAGTCAACAGAAAACACGTAATCTTCTGTCAGGATAACGCAAGACCGCATGTTTCCTTGATGACCAGGCAAAAACTGTTACAGCTTGGCTGGGAAGTTCTGATTCATCCGCCGTATTCACCAGACATTGCACCTTCAGATTTCCATTTATTTCGGTCTTTACAAAATTACCTTAATGGAAAAAATTTCAATTCCCTGGAAGACTAAATGGCACCTGGAACAGTTCTTTGCTCAAAAAGATAAAAAGTTTTAGGGAAACGGAATTATGAAGTTGCCTGAAAAAAATGGCCGAAGATAGTGGAACAAAAGGGTCTCCCCAGGGCATTGAGGTACATATTGGACAAACCACAGATTTGGTGTCTGTGCTATGGGAAAACTTGCAGTGTTCCACAAGTCCTTTTTGATCAAAATTCTTCTCGGGGCAGTAAGGACAAGGAGAAGTATAACGGTTTGGGACATTCCTTGGCTGAAGGGATGCATCCTTGGTGGCGGTCTTCACACCTTCCATGATGTAATTCTGGTATTTGGAACATGTAGCCACGTGCGCCCAGATCTTGGATGGGTAGAAGTTTTTAGGGCAGTCATGGCAAGAAGTCTCTGTGCTTGTGCTGTCAATCTGTCGCTGGAGCTCCAGGGCTCCGAAGCCAGGTGCTAGAGTGCTGAGACACACTCCACACTTCTTTGGTTTCAGACATTCCTGCAGGCATGCAGAGCAAAGGACGTGTCCGCGGGGCACCTGAACTGGCTTCTAGCCACACGGGACACTGGAAGCAGCCCAGCGGCTCGGCCTCCGCCAGGGGCCCCAGCCTGGCCAGCAACACACTACCCTCTCGGTCCTGTGGCTGTGCCACCATTTTGCCACCCGGGAGCACAGGGCAAAGGCAGAGGAGGTGGGGGGGGGAGCGGGAGGCGGAGGGGGAGGAGGAGGAGGAGCCTGAGGGGGCGGGGCGAGGACCTATTACTTCGGAAATAGGTGAATTCCAATATAAGAAAAAGACTAAATTATCAAGCTTTCATGTTGTAAATAGTAGTATTTCCACTATTTCTGAAGAAGGAATGTTTTGGGAAAAAAACAGGAGTTTTAGGGACAGTGAATTTGAGTTGACTGCAGTACTATCAAGTGACTTTAAATAGCATGCAATTATAAATGTGAGACTGGAATTTGGGAAACAGATTAGAGCTGGGAACAGAAATTTGAGAGTAATTCAGTGATGTTAGCTGATGTTGGACATGAACTCTCCAAATAAAAGAATACATAGAGAGAAAAACCCTCTCTAGCGAGATTGGAACCCTTTTGCACTATTGAGGGACACATAAAATGGTATAGCCACTGTGGAAAACAGTAAAGTGCCTCCTCAAAAAAGTAAAAGCATGGGGCTTCCCTGGTGGCACAGTGGTTAAGAATCCACCTGCCAATGCAGGGGACACGGGTTCAAGCCGTGGTCCGGGAAGATCCCACATGTCGCAGAGCAACTATGCCCGTGTGCTACAACTACTGAGCCTGCACTCTAGAGCCCTGCCAGCCACAACTACTGAAGCCTGTGTGCCTAGAGCCTGTGCTCTGCAACGAGAAGCCACCGCAATGAGAAGCCCTCGCACGGCAATGAAGAGTAGCCCCCGTTCACCACAACTAGAGAAAGCCTGCACACAGCAACAAAGACCCAATGCAGCCAATAAATAAATAAAATAAATCTATTTAAAAAAAAAAGTAAAAGCAGAATTACCATACAATTTAGCAATCCCACTTCTGAAAGAATTGAAAGCAGGGACTCAAAGAGATATTTCTGCACCCATGTTAATAGCATTGCTATTCACAAGAGCTAAAAGGCTGAAGCAGCACAAGTGTCTATCAGTGAATGAAGGGATAAACAAAACATGGTATATACATACAATGGAATGTTATTCAGCCATAAAAGGGAAGGACATTCTGACAAATGTTGTAACATGGATGAACCTTGAGGACATTATGCTAAGTGAAATAAGTCAGTCACAAAAAGACAAATACTGTATGATTCCTTTTATACGAAGTATCTAGAGTAGTTGAACTCACAAGCAAAACGGAGCTTGCCAGGGGCTGGGGGGAGTGGAAAATGGGGTACAGAGTTTGTTTTACAAGATAAAAAGTTCTGGAGGTTGGTTGCACAACAGCGTGAATGTACTTAACACCACTGAACCATGCACTTAAAATTGGTTAAGAAGGTAAATTTTATGTTATGTGCATTTTACCACAATCTAAAGTTTTTAAAATAATAAATATATAGAGAACCCAGGAACTAAACCACGAAAGATGCTCACAATTAAAGGCAGAATGAAAAAGAGAAGTCGTCAAAGTAAAAAGATGATTAAAGGAGGTGAAACATAGAAAGGAGATAAGATAAAACTTGTGGTCAACGGTTTCAACTAGAACAGAGAAGAGAAAAAGAATGAGAACTACAGAAAGACCACTAGATTTGGTGATGAAACTGTCACTGGTGACCTTAAAGAGTGCAGTTTTAACAAGAGAGAGGAAATAAAACCCAGATTACAGGAGTTAAAGGGTGTGGGTGCTGAAGTGTGGGCAATAGGTCTAGATCATTTGTATGAGATTTTAAAGGACTCTTTCTAATTGAGTGTAGATTTCACTATTTTTGCTCCCTCCAGAAATCCTACTAAAGCAACAGTAAAAGATTTCCTTTCCTTTTTAAGGCACAGAAGAGTAGCATAAATTGGAGAAACAACAGCAACAAAAAATTGAAAGCTTAAAAGGAGATGAACAAATGATCAAAGACTTTGCAGACATGAGAAAGCTGAACCCTAAGCTATCAGTGAAGAAGACTGAGAAGCAACTCAGTTAACACTGTCGAATCCCCTAAAGGCTCAAATACCTCTAGAAGTGGAGGTAAATGGAGACGGAAAAAGAATGGCTCAAAGACTGTTTAAGAAGCTGTGAAACAATTTCAAGACTTAACAACAGTTAGACTAATCAAAACAGTGTGGTACTACAAGACGATAGAAATACAGGTAAATGGAATAGAATTTAGAGTTCGGAAATAAACTCTTACATTTATGGTCAATTGATTTTCAACAAAAGTGCTAAGGCAGTTCAATAGCGAAAGAATAACTTTGGATATCCCCATGAAAAACAATGAAGTCAGACTCCTACTGAAGCGGAGCAGGACCCTATGGTCCTTGCCCCCCATGTCTTCAGGCTGCCTTTTATCTGTGGAAAAACTTTAGCCAAAGTATAAGTTTAATCAGAGAAGTGAGAAAATGCAGAAACAAAGGAAAACAGTCAAAGGAAACCAAATAATAATAGTTCAGTCATTAAGCACAGTCAAGGATCTTTAGTTCCTCCTCAAGGGCTGTAGATAATATTCTGAGCCATATCCTGTGAGCTGTCTTAAAGATACTGAAACCCCCAGCAGGTGGAAGAAGTTAACTACATGATGACCAGGCTGCAGCCATGACATGAGCTGCCACAATTCCGAGAACTGGCCTCAAAGAAATGGAAACAAACCGATCCTAGAACTGAAGATTAACTGTACTTAAATCAAGATGACGCTGGTCAGACCACCAATGACCAATTTCAAGATGACTGTCAGAGCCGACTGTGCTGTTTCTGCATGTAGCCCCTCCCTCTGTCTATAACAGCTCTTGCCCACTGACTGTCAGTGGGGGGGAGTCAGCCTTTGGACAGACGTCCGTCCTACAACCCACCCCCACCCCCCAGTTGCCAGCATCCAAAATAAAGCAGTTTCCTTTCCACTGACCTTGCCTCTTTTATTTTTAAATTTTTTTACTGTCTTTTTTTTTTTTAACATCTTTATTGGAGTACAATTGCTTCACAATGGTGTGTTAATTTCTGCTGTATAACAAAGTGAATCAGCTATACATATACATACATCCCCATATCCCCTCCCTCTTGCGTCCCCCTCCCACCCTCCCTATCCCACCCCTCTAGGCGGACACAAAGCACTGAGCTGATCTCCCTGTGCTATGCGGCTGCTTCCCACTAGCTATCTGTTTTACATTTGGTAGTGTGTATATGTCCATGCCACTCTCTCACTTCGTCCCAGCTTACCCTTCCCCCTCCCCGTGTCCTCAAGTCCATTCTCTATGTCTGCAACTTTATTCCTGTCCTGCCCCTAGGTTCTTCAGAACCTTTTGTTTTTTGTTTTTAGAGTCCATATATATGTGTTTGCATACAGTATTTGTTTTTCTCTTTCTGACTTACTTCACTCTCTATGACAGACTCTAGGTCCATCCACCTCACTACAAATAACTCAATTTCCTTTCTTTTTATGGCTGAGTAATATTCCATTGTGTATATGTGCCACATCTTCTTTATCCATTCATCTGTTGATGGACACTTAGGTTGCTTCCATGTCCTGGCTATTGTAAATAGTGCTGCAATGAACATTGGGGTACATGACTCTTCTTGAATTATGGTTTTCTCAGGGTATATGCCCAGTAGTGGGATTGCTGGGTCGTATGGTAGTTCTATTTGTAGTTTTTTAAGGAACCTCCATACTGTTCTCCATAGTGGCTGTATCAATTTACATTCCCACCAACAGTGCAAGAGGGCTCCCTTTTCTTCACACCCTCTCCAGCATTTATTGTTTGTAGATTTTTTGATGACAGCCATTCTGACTGGTGTGAGGTGATACCTCACTGTAGCTTTGATTTGCATTTCTCTAATGATTAGAGATGTTGAGCACCCTTTCATTTGTCTGTTGGCAATCTGTGTATCTTCTTTGGAGAAACATCTCTTTAGGTCTTCTGCCCATTTTTGGATTGGGTTGTTTGTTTTTTTGATATTCAGCTGCATGAGCTGCTTGCATATTTTGGAGATTAATCCTTTGTCAGCTGCTTCATTTGCAAATATTTTCTCCCATTCTGAGGGTTGTCTTTTCGTCTTGTTTATGGTTTCCTTTGCTGTGCAAAAGCTTTTAAGTCTCATTAGGTCCCATTTGTTTATTTTTGTTTCTATTTCCATTTTTCTAGGAGGTGGGTCAAAAAGGATCTTGCTGTGATTTATGTCATAGGGTGTTCTTCCTATGTTTTCCTCTAAGAGTTTTATAGTGTCTGGCCTTACATTTAGGTCTTTAATCCATTTTGAGTTTACTTTTGTGTATGGTGTTAGGGAGTGTTCTAATTTCCTTCTTATACACGTAGCTGTCCAGTTTTCCCAGCACCACTTATTGAAGATCGCCTCTTTATTGGCTTTTGAGCAGCGAGCAGTCAGCAAGCAGCTGGGCCCCACTTTCAGTTAAGCTACCTTACTTCATACACAAAAATTAACTCAAAATGGATCACTGACCTCAATTTAAGAGTTAAAACTGTAACACTCGTAAGAAAACATAGGAGTATCTTCATGACCTTGGATTAGGCAATTTTTTCTTAGATATGATAAAAGCATAAGCAACCAAATGTAAAGATAAGTCTGATTTCATCAAAATTAAAAACTTTGTGCCTCAAAGGACATCATAAAGAAAATTAAAAGACAACCCACAGTACTGGGGAAAATATTTATAAATCATGTATCTCAAAGGAGACAGTATCCAGAATATATAAGGAACTCTACCAACTCAACAATGAAAAAGCAAGTAAACCAATTTTTAAATGGACGAAGCATTTGAACAGACATTTCTCCAAAGACTAGATAGACAATAAGCACATGGAAAGATGTTCAACATCATTAGTCATTAGAAAAATGCAAATCAAACACAAAAAGAGATACCACTTTATAAACCACTAGGATGGCTAAGATAAAACAGACAGACAAGTACTGGAAGGAAGTGGAAAAACTGCAAGCTTCATACATTGTTGGCAGGATTGAAAAATGATACAGCCACTTTGTTTGGTAGTCCTTCAAAATGTTAACTATCAGGTTACCACATGACCCAGCAATCTTACTCCTAGATGTATGTTACAACAGTGTGGTCACTTTGGAAAAATGTTTGGCATTTCCTCAAAAAGTTAACCCTAGAGTTACCATGACTCAGCAATTTTACTCTTAGGTATACACCTAAAATGAAAACATATGTTCACACAAAAACTTGTACGTGAATGTTCATAGCAACATTATTCATAATAACCAAAAAAACAAAATTCCTAATAATTCAAATATCAACTACTGACAAGACAAAACAAAACATGGTATGTCCATAAATGGTAATATAAAGGAAGGAAGTACTGAAATGTGTTAAGACATAAATGAACCTTGAAAACATCATACTAAGTGAAAGAAGCCAGTCACAAACGACCACATATTGTATGATTCCATTTATATAAAATGTCTAGAAGAGGCAAAAAGAAACAAGAAAAGGGCTGGGGGAGAGGAGAGACAGACAGACAGACAGAAAGTAGATTAGTGGTTGCCAGGGGCTGGAGGGAGTCGGAAGGTGGGAATGACTACTACCGCGTACAGAGTTTCTTCTGACGGTGATGAAAATATTCTAAAATTAGATATTGGAATAGGTGCACAACTCTGTGAATATATTAAAAACCAGTGAACTGCACACTTTAAAAGAGTGAATTTTATGGCACATAAATTATATCCTAATGAAACTGTTATTTTTTTTAAAGGCAGTTAAAACCCCATATTCCCTTCTATTCTACATAGCCAAGCCACTTCCCCTCCTGCTCCCAGGTAGATGAATGGAGCTTATTCTCTGGGCACGGTAAAACAGAGGGCCTCCGGTTTGAAGGGCACTAGACGTGGTTGAGAATAGTATCACTCTGAGAGGTAATGGGAAAAGCTTGGAGACTCTGACCAGGAAAAAAGGAAAAACCTAAAAATACATTAAGAGCTCTGAACAAAATGGAACAATCAGATTACCCTATGATAAAACCCCCGTAGTTGACAAGCCCCAATTTAAACATTTGGTAGATTGGATTAGTGACAATTATATATAAAATCAGCAAGAAAAAAAAAACCCAAAGAGACAAAAACAAAAAACCTTAATAAGAATTAACCCCCAAAGAAAAATGAAAGGGTCAAAGAAAGACATGTCTCAGCTAAGAACTGCATTGCCCTAACCAATATTATATCAACTATATTGGAAGATGGAACAATAAAGAAGGGTATATTGTGGGAACTGAGGGGAGGGGGAAGAAAGTTAAGTCTCCATCTTTGAAGACAGGGAGTCAATGGATAATTCTTCAAACTGGAAATTAAAGTAGGAGCAATACAAGCATATCACAGCATTGAGAGATATGGAAATAAACACCAAAAGAATCAGCTGTAAGTTGAAAGTCTTGCCACTGGGAGGAGGAACTGGAGGGTAGGGAGAAGGAAAAAAAATTCTCGTAACAACAAATCTTGTGGAAACCATGTGCATGTGTGATGTTGATGACAAAATTAAAACTTTTAAAAATAAACTATACTGCAGAGAAATAGGGCATTGGTTTTGATAAACCTGAGTTTAAATCTTAGCTCTGCCACTTACCTAGCTGTGTTTGAGGACATGTTATGTCACATTTCTCAGCCTTCATTTCTGTAATACAGGGCGATAATACCTACATTTTTTTTCTTTATAAATTTATTTATTTTATTTATTTATTTTGGCTGCATTGGGTCTTCGTTACTGCGTGCGGGCTTTCTCCAGTTGCAGCGAGCAGGGGCTACTCTTCATTGCGGTGCGTGGGCTTCCCATTGCGGTGGCTTCTCTTGTTGCAGAGCTCGGGCTCTAGGCACGCAGGCTTCAGTAGTTGTGGCTCGTGGGCTCTAGAGCGCAGGCTCAGTAGTTGTGGCGCACGGGCTTAGTTGCTCCGCGGCATGTAGGATCTTCCCGGACCAGGGCTGGGACCCACACCCCCTGCATTGGCAGGCAGATTCTCAACCACCGTGCCACCAGGGAAGTCTTAATACCTACATCTTATAGGGCTATTATGCCGATTAAATTGGATGTGTATAAAGTGCTTATCACAGTGTCTGGCAGATACTAAATGCTCAAAGTGTTAGTTATCTCCCCATCCTTCACTGATTCTGAAGCCAGAGTGATATAAATAGGGGAATGGTTTGGAATCTTTGGCAGAAATTAAGGAGATACATATACCTAGGTTTTGATGAAGTGACTGTCCTTAGAGTCCATGATAACCAGGCAGCCAACAGTCATAAGAAGAGCCTACAGAATTGGCTTGGACCAAGCAGTTACAGAGCCCAAGAGTCAGAAAGTGGGAAAGTATAAGGTGAGATATTGCCAGATAAGGAGACCTTCAAACACAAGATCTTACCGATGAAGAGGGCCATGTGATCATGAATGGCCATGCTGATAAACAGCTGACAGATGAGACAAGGTCCACGAAATTAGGGAAGTTTTATGTTAAGGGCATCAATGAGTCCTCAACGTAGGTATCTGTCCTACTGAAGACAGTTGTAAAAACAAGAGAGAAATAATATAAGCCAGTCCTTAAACCACCTGGAAAATGGAAGTAGATCCTAGGAGGCTGAAGACTTCTAGGAAAAAGATATGGAAAAGGTGATATAAATAAAGGAGTATCCACGGTGCACAACTGGGTCAGACCCATCTTTCCACTCCTATCAACTTCCCCCACTACACACACATACTTCCATTTGTAGGCAAAAGATGAGAGACCCCGAGGACTTCTTACTCTTCCCTACCTCCCTCATCACTCACCCTCGCCACCCTGGCCAAATAAAAATCCAACTGGGAATAAAATGTCATCAAAGGAAAGCTAAGCTTCAGAGACGTAAAGAAATGTGTTTGAGGGGAAGGATAAAAGGAAATAAACTGAAAGTAAGAAAGAATTCTCCTGGTCATTCTCCAAGGTGAACGGAGAAGGCAGGTGAATTTATTAAAGGATAGATACGGGATGTGAGAGTATGGAGATATTTGGGAAAAAATCAATAGTGATTACTTTGAGATTGGGAATCAACAAAAAGTCTGATCTCTTTCCCTTAAGTAGCTTGTCTTTTTGGTTTTAAGCCATCATTTCAGCCTATCAAGTTTGTGTCACAAGCAAATTTGACATGTATGCCTTCTATCCTTAAAGTACATTGAATAGGAGAAGAGAAAAGGCTGAACTTTACAGCACAAAACCAACCTAACAATCAGTTTGGTTGGATTTTTTTTCCCATTGACATTTGACTCCTAGAGCTTACAGGGTACATTTTAGGTTCTTTGGCAGGAATTGTTCACTATTACTACCATCCACTCCTAATTCCTCCAACCTAACCACATGAATACCATACCAAAATAAATTTATGCCATAGCTAAAGTATTTTCTTGATTTGGTAGTATACTATCAATAAAAGGAAATGAAATGAGCCTGCCATGACTAACTTTTAAGAAACTCAAGCAGGCTTCTACGTAACAGCATTTTCTTTTCAACATATTCACAAACCAATGTCACGTACATAGTTAATGAAGTTGTCATCTATCCTGTTAAGTATCTACAAATGAATTAAAAAAAAAAAAAAAAGGTAGCAGTACGGGGGAAAAAAGGCTTAGGCTCACCTGAGACCTTAGAAGATCCCACGCTTTGAATGAGAAGTCTTCATAAAATTGGTTATGCCATGATAGTCAGAATGAGGGATGGGCCTGTGCTCACATGAAGAAAAGCTCCAAGCTATTATCAACTCAAGTGGCCTCCACCACTTCAACCCGTACTACAGCAGATGAAAGTTGAGCCTGCAACACCCATGGAAAAGAGATACACAATTTGGCCATACAACATCTAAAGCAATCTAAAAACAGCTCTAGTTTTTTTTTAAAGCAGTCTACTAACCCATTGGGTCTGGTACCTCCAGACTAGTGTGGTGTTGGAAATATCTATTATTGACTGTTACAGCAAAAGCCCATTTCTGAAGTTGATAGTCTTCTTAATTAAAAAAAGCTGAAAGAGAACTGGACTGCTCACTGATCACAGCTAAGCTTACTGGTATTTGTTCTTTTCACTCTGTCTACTTTTTCACATAGAGAGAGATGTGAGGAACAATATACCACATAGATATTTGAGGAGAAACATATTTAACAGCCGACCTATTATTCTAACATTTCAATTCTAACTTTAGGGATTGAACTGCATTAGGCAAATATGATATTTCTGATTCCTGATAGTTCTTGAAGAAGAGACTTAGATTACAATCAGTTTTTCTTTACAGTGACTTTGTTAACAATGTAGCTTCCCATGGGCTAAAAGAGTGCTTTTGGATAACCCAAAAGTTATAGAAGTATGTCCAATCGCACTGCCCTACCCCACCCCACCTCTGCATCTAAGGATGACACACTGTTTTTCCTTAAGTCAAGAAAGATAACCTGAAAAATAGGAGTCTCTTTATAAAACAGTGAGAAAAATACTTGCAATCAGAGCAATCCTCAAAAATCTACAACTTAAAACTCGCATATTATAAGGACCCAAAGGGAGAAGAGGCCAAATACATTATATCATTCAAATGGCAGTATTCACATTGAAAGTACAAATAAGTACAGATGTTTAGTACTGGATAATCACATTAGATACTGATGGAAACCTTTCAGATTCATCTCAAATTTAATCCTGTTTCATGTTCAGAAATAAAATGACACTGAAAGTTTGTCTTCAAAATGTAAGAATGGAGGGGGAACCTATGGGCTAAGATGACTGTCATCACTTTTTACTAAAAACGGTGACCAGAACTAGGGCAAATCCACCTGAGAAAAATCAAGGAACTACTTTCTAAAAACTTAAGGACTTGCCTATCTGACCATAAGTCAAAATGTTAAACTATAAAATACACTATATAATGCCAGTTCTCTAACTTCAGGGAGGCTCAGGAACCACATGGAAGCCTGTTAAAATGCAGATTCCTTAACCTCACTTCCAAAGATTCTGATTCTGTAGCTCTGAAGTAGAGCCTGGACATGTATTTTGACAATACAGACCAAGAATTTGGAAATGAGCACTCCAAAGATATTTTAATTAATGGAGGTTCAGCACATAAAATCATTAGCGTGGGTCAAATTACGTCATTATCCTCACATTATACAATTTATAACAATGGTTTTCAACTTTTGGGGAAAATCAGAGAAACTTCTGAGAAACTATATTACCTTTCCTCCGAAATATGCATGTATACTCACAAGATTTCAAATACAATAAGAGGTTCATGCATCTTCTGAAACCCCAAGTAAAGAAATGCAAGCTGGAATGATGTTACCTATTACATAGTTACACACAAAGTCAAGTGAAATTCTAGGTTCTTCAGTAAACATTTTGGGTTACTTTATACAAAGTAGCTTTGATAATGGGCATAATTACATCAATTTCCCGTAAGAATTAGTTGGCATCCATAAAAACCTTTGGAAAGGTCAGGTTCAGCAAGAATCACTATCATTCTCAAAAAGTTGTTTTTCTTACTCAAAAAAGCTTTAGTCATCACCAAGTTTCTAACATTATAAAGAGGTGAAGAATCTTCGACACACGAAACAATCAAAATAGGAATGATCTCCAATGCAAAAAGGTTTCCCATAGACTCCTATCAGAACTGAAAATACGTTTTACAGCTAAATTACTTGAATTTTAACTTTAAATATCACATAATATAGCACACAATATTTTACATGTTATCGGCATGGACAGAGCATCTTGTGAAAACTGAAACAAATCTTTAAAAAGTTAGACTGAGACATTTACCTGAACTATCTATTTTAGCAATATCAAACAGCTCAAGTTCACATGGTATTTGATAACCGGATTTTGAGGACTCTAATTAAGTAAGACTTTACTTAGCACTACATTAGTATCATTTCCATATAAAAAATGGGCTAAAGAGAAATTCAGACTGTTTAGTAAAAATGTTTTTAACAAGTAGCTTTAAAATAATAGAACTTGACAAAAGTTCAACTTACTAAATGTATTACGATTTTTTAAAACTCTGAAGTAGATATTATATTACGTAGTAGAAAAAAACTCCCCAAAAGCCCCTGTCCAGGAAGAACAAGAAGGACATCAAGATGTTCTCAGCAATTTCCTCAACAGCAGGAAATGAAAGGCTGGAGATGCCAAGGTTTTGATCAGTTTACTTTTTTTTTCTCTGAATAGGCTGACTCATTATTAACTGATGAAAGATAACACACATATGATATTAAAAACTAAAAATCTAATGGTTCTACTATCATGACTGTCAGTTAATGCTCAAGTAAGAAAAAAGTTCTTTTGGTTCCCTAGCTCTCTGGGGGAAAAAAAAAAAATCTACCTACTGGACCATTTTAGAACTGTGTAGCTTTTATTTTACATTATTAACATCAATTGTAGGAAGCTGCTTTACTGATTCAGATAATTATATCCTCCAAGGCAACACTATGCCCAATTTCATGCTAATGAAAAGTTTCTTTAGTTCTATAAAGGGTCATGTTTCTTGCTTATTTCCACAACTCATTCAAATGATTGTTTCTATCACATAAAAATATAAGATGCACTGGGGCCCATCTCGGATTTTTTTCTTCTGATGAAAAACTAGCAGATTATTTCTAGGTGTAATTTAACAGAAAACACTACTCCAACTTCAAATTTATTTTAATGATATGTACAGAACTTAACAAATTACAATTAAAATGGAATCAGTTATGTTAATTACACATAACTTAATATCATGCAACACTGCATGGTAAAAACAACAGCTTCATTCATATACAAAAAAGTATTATTTTGAGACTCATGAATAGTATATTGAAATTTTTGACATAAGCTTTTTGTAAAGAGTATTTCATAAAAATTTAAAGACCTGATTAATCAGTTAATACATTATTAGGAAAGATAGTAAACTTTATTAGTAAAGTGAGACTACAAGCAATTAACTTGAAAATTATACCAGGTACAGGGTTGGATGTAGTCTCATGAAATAAATGTTTGGTTAAGAAAATAGTTTTGAAAAAGATCTCATATTGAAGCTATGTATTAACTTCGTGAAATCAGGTTATATAAATCAATAGTCAAGTTTATTCAGTTAAAGAAAATATGCCTATCCTTTCTTATACTCATAAATAAGTACTTATACAGTCTTTATATACAAGTGAAGAAAAATTCAATGTAAAAAATATACTGCCAATCCACTTCTTATGGTTGAAATAGCTCTTTATCTACACATTAAATTGCATTGATGAAAATGGCCAATTTATATCACATTCAACCAGCATAAATATTTAAGCTGTATTGTTGTAAACAAAAGAGAAAAACAAATTCTTTTATTTCGTCACTGGGTAACAATCTACTTCTCAACTTAGAATGCTATAGAAAGGCTCAACATTTAATCAAATCCAAACCCAATGAACTTGGAGTAAACAAAGTGAATGTTTTCAAAGTGCATAATTTCCAACTCATCCACTTGTAATATTTATCCAATTCCACTTCATCAGCGAGAAAATAAAATGTACTTAGCTATAAAAATACTAAGGAATGTTATTGAAAAGGAAAGGCTATTTGGTAGAAGTAACTACAAAAATAATTAGTTTAAATCTTCGTAAAGCTTTAATGCAAGAACATCAGTACACTTTCTTTCCATAAACCTTAAAGCATGATCAATAACAAGATTTTAAATGTCCACCTTTCCAGTACTTGAAAAGAAGTTGCAACGAAGTGTCTCTTCAAAAAGCAAGAAGAATGATCATGCAGGTGTTACTCTGCTGACATTTGGGGACATGGATATCTCTGTTGGGTTGTCATCTCTGGCTCCACTGGCAGCAAGTACAGGCAAGGAGTTACTCTGAAATGCAGATGTCGGACAACTAGTCATGCCAACATTTTCATCTTCACCATTGTCTGAATCTGGTGTTGTAACTTCACTGTCCTGAAGCCCCAGGATCTCACAAACTGCTTGTGGCAACTCCTGAATAAGAAAAATCAAATATAAAATCATCATTCACCATAGAGGAAAAGTAATCACAAATTAACACTTCTATTTAATACTACATCTAAGCATTTGCTTTAACAGTGTAATTGTTATGCACCCTCTCAAACCATCCTTCTCCACTCCAAATGAAACCCTAACCACTCTTTTTAGTAAGTGGTTCTCTGACCTTCTATTCTGAATTAGCCACTCTCCACCCCATCCCACCACTCCCACAAGCATATTGTTTTCTAATATTCTGCATTTATTTCATTCTCCTTATTGACACCATCTTTCTCCCTCAATACACAGAAGTTCCTTAAACATAAGAAGTATCTCACTGACAGGTTTTGTGTGTTTTTTTAAATTTATTTTGGCTGCGTTGGGTCTTCATTGCTGCGCACGGGCTTTTTCTAATTGTGTCGAGCAGGGGCTACTCTTTGTTGCAGTGCACGGGCTTCTCATTGCGGTGGCTTCTCTTGTTGCAGAGCACGGGCTCTAGGCGCACAGGCTTCAGTAGTTGTGGCATGTGGGCTCTAGAGCACAGGCTCAGTAGTTGTGGTGCACGGGCTTAGTTGCTCCGCGGCGTGTGGGATCTTCCTGGACCAGGGCTCGAACCCACGTCCCCTGCATTGGCAGGCGGATTCTTAACCACTGTGCCACCAGGGAAGCCCTCACTGGCAGGTTTTGAACAGAACAGCTATCAAATAACTGTGTGTAAAACTGAACCAAAATAAATATTTGGAACCATGATCAAATGACACAAAGACCAAATAAGAATTCTCATAAAAAATATAAAAACCAAAATACATCAAAAGTATAATACTGGGCTTCCCTGGTGGCGCAGTGGTTGAGAATCTGCCTGCTAATGCAGGGGACACGGGTTCGAGCCCTGGTCTGGGAAGATCCCACATGCCACGGAGCAGCTGGGCCCGTGAGCCACAACTACTGAGCCTGCGCGTCTGGAGCCTGTGCCCCGCAACGGGAGGGGCCGCGATAGTGAAAGGCCCGCGCACCGCGATGAAGAGTGGCCCCCACTTGCCGCAACTAGAGAAAGCCCTCGCACGAACCGAAGACCCAACACAGCCAAAAATAAATAAAGTAGCTATAAAAAAAAAAAAAAAATGCTTTAAAAAAAAAAAAAAAAAAAAGTATAATACTTTGGTTTAAATTCAGAATATAACACATCAACTTTGCCTTGTTTTTAGAGATTATTAAGAGTTTGACTGATACAAACGTAATGACATAGACCAAATACTCTTCATTTAATTATTTCTGATTAGCATCTGTCTTTACTTAAAGATACTACATATTTAATATGAGGTCCTATTCTGTGTTCTTTGATTAGGTAATTTATCAATGCTTCTGCAGCCCCTTTAGTGTTTTCATTACTTTTGTCATTTTGCCTTATTTTTATATGTTTCCTATCTAGCATAATTAACCAATTGTTTTCAATTAAGTGCTGTAAATTTATAATGGTAAACAAATGCTAGCCAATGCTTTGTGTCTGCCTTCAACTTGCTGCCAATTTTACTTCTAAAAGGAAAAATTATCTCTTGACCTCAATCCACCAAAAACATACAAACAAAAAAATCTTGTAATTACTTAAAACACTGTATACCTTGCATTTTACCATCTGTAGAGAAATTGCTTCTGCCTTGCATAGTACATCTTCCACATCAATTTTCATGGACAATTCATTGATATGCTAAAATAAATCAATAAAATAATCAATAAATAAAATAAAATAATTCAGTTTCAATGAAAATGAAACACTATTATATTCTACTATACAACTTATTACCAGTTATATTACACTGTAGATAAAATCCTTAAAATAACAACACCCTCATACTACAAGTAAACAGGAAATTTAATATATCTTTCATTAGATCATTTCAAGTTTTAAAGCTAAAGAATAGTTAATAAGCTTATGGAACATTAAATCCAGCAGTTGTCCCAAGTCTACTATCTCAAGTTATAAGCAAAAGAATTTTTTTAGAAAATTAAACTACATAAAAGAGCACTTGTTGAATTTCCTTTTCTTCCTAATTAGCTAGGAAAAATAACTGGCAATATGTACTTGCTGAACTGCCATTCTCAGAGAGTCAGTCCTAGTACTGACTGTTATTGATAAAATTTAAGTTACTTGAGGGATTCAATAATGCTCCAAGGAAATGTATGTATATCAATACCACCAAAAAGAGGAAAGAGCCAAAATATTAAAATTTAAGTTAAAGTAACAACTACCTTAAGTATTTCATTAAAGCCATAATGCTTTTCCATTATTTGCTGCTTTTCTGATTCCAGAATAGCACAACAGAGAAGAAGATGGAAATTTTTACATGGTAGTTCAGTCCACATTACCTATAAAAAATAGAACACCTATTTAGTAAACTCTATCAATTCTAAAATATTTTCCTCACAGATACAATGCTGAACTCTGAATGACTTCTGTGCAAAGCACGAGTTGCCTAGATGGGGTAGTCCACTCTTTTTCTAGCTAAGAAATGAGGTGTGGGGAAGGAAGGTCTTACTTCTACGTACGAAGTAACTATTATATGAATAGTTAATACAATATTAACTATTATATGAATACGATGCGTTCCAAATGCGGCTCTTCAGGTAACTACAGTCACACTGAGCCTAACCAGCATGATAAATGGTATTAACTAAGGAGCCACCGTCATGAGGCTAAAGTGTAAGGGTTAGAGGCATCTTCAGTATTTTTCTGAACCTTCAGTTTTTCACTTTTAAATCATCTTCAGTCTCGGTGGGGCGGGGGGCGGGGGGGAGGGGTACAGGGGAGTTAAATCACGGGAATAAAGATTCAGTTATACACTGCATGGAATCAAAAACACCCAGAGGTAGCTCTACATTCTAAACATCATATTATATAACTCAGAATATCCCTGACAAGAACTGGATTGACCACCCAAAATTTATACCCAAATGTATAAAACATTTGATCAATAGCTGCACTTCTTCCTAAGTATAGCTAATGCCCTAAAACTTAAGTTCTTCATTTCCCCCTGGTTAATGTACCTAATAATATCATTTTTTGGAAAGATCAAAAGAGCCATGTAAACACTACTATTAAAGCATACCTGAAATGTTTTTACTTCTTTTACCAGAAGTAAATTAAGTAGCATAATTTTCAGACTAAATCCAATTCTTGAAAGTTTAATTACAATGCAATTAACCTCAAAAGTTTCATTAAAAGTTCCAATTTATTTGGTAAACACAGACTAAGGAGTTATTACAGCGATGTTGATAATTTTTAAAAAGAAGTTGAGATAACAATTTAATAAAATTGATTAACTTTAAAATATGATTCTAGGTCAAGAACATGTGAGTTTTCCTTCTAATTTCAAACAAAGAAAGTGATCCTCCATAAGGTGGTGATCCTTCAATCAGTGCATCACCTTCTCTAATGGCAGCACAGTCACCAGAAGTACAGGAGTCAATTTCCAGGTGTAAAAGCCTCAGGGTGCCCACTGTATACAAGTCTATTTATTATCCAAACAGATTATTTCCCCCATTCTTTCCTTGGGAATATTTCTGTCATCTTTACTTTTATAAAGATAAGGCATCAAGCAGTCATTATACCAATATTCTATTTCAAAAGCACATCCATCTGTTAACTTAACAATTAACAGATGTATAAGAAGAAAATAATAATTTTCTGTTTTTCATCAAGAGTTGCCCTGGGTGCAAGAGGGAATAAAAGGATATAAACCAAAAACATGATCATGAATATACTCTAGAGAGGGGCAGAGGGAAATGGGGCTTGCGGTGGTGATTAAAGATATGAGCTATATCTTTAAATATATTTTGTCTTGGAAAGAAAGAGAAAAAACCAGAAGTGAATACGGCAAAATATTTACATATGTTAAATGTGGATAGTGGGATATTTGTTATATTATTCTTAGTATTCTGCTCCAACTTAAATTTCTTTAAAAAAGCAAAACACAAGTCAGTTCCCTCCCAATATTTCAGACTACAAATAAAGTACTATCTCAATTGACTGGCTGCCAAAACTTCCTTAACTCTATTCAAATCTACACCCAAATGTGGCAGAGCCTCACATAAAGTCAAGCCTTCCAAGGAAAGAACACAGGCACAAGTGGTCCAGAGAACTGGTTCTGGGAAACCCACTGGCACCCAATCACACAAGGATTTGATTTACAGAAAAAAGCTCCAAAGACCACACATTCAGTTCAAGACGGTTAATTTTTAAGGAGAGACCACAAACCATTAGAATTTTCAGAACATAACTGCTTTAGAAATTTCAGTCAAAATACTATAATCCATTTACTCTACAGATACAAAATGTTTTCATAAAAAATATTAATTTTTACAATAATTTAAGAACTTACCTCCCATAATCGAAGAATATCTAGAAAACTAAATTCCCTTTTAAATCTGATTAAAAGCCATCTGAAGCAAAAATAAAGGTATCCAGAGTCCTGGGATTCTACACAGAAAAAAATATATATATGGCTTACTCTTATGCTAATTATCTCAGAATACAGTGACCTACTTCAAACTCAAATTTTTCTATTCATCTTAGGCTATTAAAAGTCCTATAAATTTAACTGCCTTCTACTAATTCAAGGAAACAATTTTAATTTGCAGGCTAACTTCTTTAAAAGAAAACCACCAAATAACAACAAATACAGTTGACCCTCCATATCTGCAGGTTCTGCATCTGTGGATTCAACCAAACATGAATGGAAAATTTTTGGAAAAAAAAAAATTTCCAGAAAGTTCCAAAAAGCAAAACTTGAATTTGCCTTGCCTAGCAACTATTTACATAGTCTTTACATTGTATTTACACCTATTCACATAGCAGTTATATTGTGTTAGGTACAATAAATAATCTAGAGATGATCTAAAGTCTACAGGAGGATGTGCATAGGTTGTATGCAAATACTGCACCATTTTACGTAAGGGACTTGAGTATCCTCAGGTTTTGGTATAGGGGTGGCGGGTGGGTCCTGGAACCAATCCCCCACAAATACTGAGGGACAACTATAATTCATTTTAAAAATAAACTGTTTTAAGGCAAAATTATACAAGGACAGTTTGGTCCCACACTTTTATTCCTCAGAGGAACCCAGGCAACATTGGTAGAGTATATACATCTTAAAAAGAGCTCTTTACATTTTTTCCTCTGTTAGTATTACCTTACAATTTGCTGGGTATAGTTTTGTTTCATTAAACTTACCTAAGTAACTGCAAAATCCACTGTCCAACAATCGAAGTAAGGTACTTAGCTGAATTAGCTGGGTCTTCATGCCTTGCATTTGTTCTTCAAAATTTTGATGCTTTAAAAAAATAAATGTTATCACATAAGTTATATTTAATAAATATTTTACAGTACATAATCACCGATAACTATGCCATGAATATAATGACAAATGCTGGATTTATACCACACTGGTTATATTTTAAAATCACAACTAATTAAAATGCTAAAGCAACATTAAAAAGGAGGGAGAGAGAATCTTTGGTCTCAAACTAAGAATTATTTTTTCCCTCTATTCGTTTTTTTTTTAGATAAAGAATAATGCAGAGACAGCAGGAGTAGACTGACTGATATATTAATACTTATTTCTTACATCAAATAAGAGACTTGGTGAATGGAACACACACTGGAAAATAGACTTTTATTATCAAATCACTTCACTGTTAAATATTTCTTCAAATTAACATATGAAATAAAATTAAGTTTAGTTTTAACATATATCGCATGTTAAAGAATTAGCTAATTATTTCTTAGATTTGATGACATTAGGGAATCTATGAAGTCAAAACCATTTTCATAACAACACTAAAACAATCTATGCATTTTGCACTTTAAATTCTCCCATAAGTGTAAAGGCTATATGATGTGTGATATTGCAATAGACTGCATACAGGAGCAGATATGCAAGTCAGCTGTGTTCTATTAAACTAAACTCCTAAACTAAACATTAAAGAAAATGAAAAATGGAAAATAATCCCTCTTCTCAGTAAACTCTGTTTTGGAAAAGTTACTTTTCATTAAAAAAAAATGTATGTATACCAAGGTGTAGCAGGTTTACTGTCATTTTTAAATGAATGAATAAATAAATATTTATAAATTTCCTAGCATTAATTTTTCATATGACAAACATCAATAGATATAACCCACATAAACAAAAGCTCTTGGAATCCTCAATAATATTTAAGAGTGTGAAGGGGTCCTGAGATCATAAAGTTTGAGAACGACTGTGGTTACGTTTTAAATAATCTTTGACGTTTAAAAGATTCCCTACCAACACTTCAGTCAAGGTTTGGGGATGGGGAGTGCACCAAAATAAAGGCTTCTTAGATGATTCTGATCCCTTTAACCCTAGTGTTCTAACCCCTTTATGGTGAACTACTGCCCTAACCTTTGTGAAAAGCCTAAGAACAACATCCCCTCCCTCACACTTCTTTTTTAGTTTTTGAGAGAATAATAGTGTTTTATTAGAAGTATCTATCTGATTAGAAACCATTCATTCCTGGTAAAAAAAATTTTTGAAAATTAAGGGCTACTGATTCTCAATAAAATGTCTTCTCTTCAGTGATTTAAATAGTTTAATTAGTGAACGAAATAGTTTTACAGACTAACGCAAGCCTTTGGGATATAGTTTCTTCACATTTCCCACATGGAACTATAAGGGAAAGGCAGAATTAACTCTTTGATTAACAGCATAATTTTTGTTGTGACATGACCAAAAGCTAAAATTGGTTTGGAACTACCAACATGGCATAGCCACTGCTACCCACTCTGCTATAAAAAGCAGCACTCCCAAAACGATAGAAGCCGACTTCAGAAAAGTAGCTACTCCTGGAGAAAGGGAAATGAGGTCAACAGTGGATATACAAAGGGCATCAAGTGTAACTGTAAATAAATATGTGTGTGCATACATATACATAGGTATGTGTGTGTGTGTATATATATATATGGATGGGGGTGAGAAGGAAGGGTGGGACAAAACTATATGGCAAAATGAATGGTGGCTATAAGAAAGTTCGTCAGATCATTTTGCAAATATTTCTATATTTCGAAAACAAAGTCTATGCCTAGACCTACATTAGATGTAAATATCAACAAAAGTAAATCTACAGACACTGAATTCAGACTCACTAAAGTAGTTAAAACTTATGTTAAATAAATCCATAAAACAAAAAGGAGTCAAAGAGCAGCACAGATTCAAGGACACCAAAACAATAGCAATGCAGTGAAAAATAATTGTGCGGATTATTTTGATTGTAACTTATTGCCCTTTCATTAAAATATTATGAAGCAAAAGATGTTAGTAGACAATATATTAAGAGATCTTTTTAGAATAAAGACTAGAAAAATCCCCAGACCATTCTCAATGGAAAAGGCAAACAGAGAACATTTACTGTGAAAGAGACAGAACAAAGAACTTGAACCTTCATACACAAAAATGACAAATAGACTGTGAAGTGGTACACTGCAGATGTTCAGAAAGTAGTCTTTACATTTGACACCTAAATACATGCACACGTATGCATGTATGTATGTATTTGGCACCACAAGCCAATATATTTGAACATGCCAATATTAGCTCAGTTTTATGAAAACTATTACTATAAAACACTAAATGCCGTATGTTTGTGCTAATTCTTGGAATACCTACTGTAAGTAGAGGTCTAAACTAAGCACTGGGGAAATGTTCATGTGTTTATTCTACAAAAATCTGTTGAACAAAAACCTCATGTCAGGCGTTAGGAAAATTCTGGAAGCATATCAGAGAACTAGTTAAACAAAGACATGACTCCTTTATCAAGGTGCATACTAGCTCCAGTGAAAAGAGGATAAACAACAAAAACACAAGGAAAGCAGACAACAGTTTTTACACAATTAGTATCAGTTGTACAGACCTTTATAACAAATGCCTCAGATTTCTAGAGCACCTGGGAGTAATTGGAACTAAGAAGGCAGGTAAAATCAATCAATCAAAAAGGTAAGGAATACAAACTATGATATTACCATATTACTGCAATTAATAATCTTTCCAAATAATCCAAAAACATTAATTCATGGTAAAAGACTATATAATTTGAATATTACTTTAATAATAAAAGAATATTTTAAAACTATCAAATCTTATCAAGTATGGAAAAGAATTAGGAGAAGTGAGGATGAGTTGGAACCATGGATAAGAGACTTGAGGAAATAGATAAAATTGGGACAAATTAGAAGGGGAAATAACAAATAGGCAAGCAAGAGAGGAAGAATAGAAGTAATCAAAAAATAGAAGTAATCAAAAAATAGAAGTAATCAAAAAATTTCACATCTGTATCCCAGACTCTCCACTACAGGGAAACATTTTATATGACTACATATTCAAATCTTTATTCCTTTGCAAGCAAGCCATTTCAATATCTAACCATCAAGGCCCAGCATCAAGTATATTTATTTTATTTTGAAACAGTACAGTGACCTATGTAGTCAGGTCTTTGGATTTCATATGCTTTTATATGCCCTTAGCCCCTTTCCTTTTTTTTTCCCCTTTCTAATAGATTACTTGAGAAGACTGTGCTATTTTATTTTCCTGTTAATACTGTACTACTGTCCTAGAACTCTGTCTCCAAGATATATCAATGATAATAGATAAAATGTTCCTTATAATAATATGTACATATAGACACAGTTCAACTCTAATAATCGCATGCTTAGGAAAAAACTAAGAAGCTGTCAACGTTACAAATAGTTCAAACACATCTGGAGAAAAATCAGCCACTATAATGACAAAATACAAAATGTTCACAAAAGCTAAGGATATTACTTGGCATGACTAAGCTTTATCTCTGAAACAGATGATATGAAAGTTCAACTACTTCACAAGAACTGAAATCATCTATTTCATCAATATTCTATAATGACTCATGGTTCTTCTGCAGATCATAAGCATTTACCAATATTAAATCCTGATTATTCCTGTTCTATAGGCACTTACTATCTACTTTTTGTATTGAAAACAATACTAGCATTTCCAAGCCTCTTGAAAAGGCTATTTAAAAAAGAAACAAATGAACAAACAACATAGAGCAGTTTTTTTTAAGTTCTACCATAATTGGCTAAATATAAACATCAATCTTATATAATAAGATTATTATACAACTAAAATTTTCAAAATTAGTTTGGAATGGAACCTTACCATTTGATCCATGTAGGAGGCAAAGCACCAAAAGGCATCTACTTCATTTTCCATCACATATAAAAGAGGGGAAAGTAAGTCACTCATTCCTTGCACATATCCTAAGAAGAACAGAAAAAACTAATCATATCTCTAAAAACCTAAGCTTTATGTATCCATCTGTGCATATCACCACCATTTCACTTAAAACTGCATCTTTTTTCTTGTTTTCAGAAACTGGTAGATACTGATGTTTGTAAACAATGAGGAGGAAATCTAGCAATCAGGTGAGAAAGGTGAGTTGTTTTGTACTGAGATGTCAACAGATACATAACTGCTAGCATGTGTCTTAGTGTAAATATCATTATCAAGAGAGGGTAATATTATTAAAAAATAATGTGCAAAAGCATTATGATAAAGAAGAGGGGTGAAGGGAAATCCAGAGGAATATCAAATTTAATAAATGTTAAAAAAAAAAAAAAAAGTCAAAGGGAAGAAAGTTGCAAGGCCAGAGTAGTCAACCACCACCAAACTACGAGGAATAAGCCCAGTAAAATAAGAACTAAAAAGGATCCAACTGCTTTAGCAACCAGACATTGGTAATCTACCCAAAAGTAATCACAACAAAATTACCTCTTTTAAGTGGTTGTATTTATGTTCTCTCTTTTTTTTTCCCTTTTCCTGTTACTCTAGACCCAACCAATGCTAGCAAATGGTCTTATTTAATCCAATCAATATTTTGTACCTAAAACTACCATTTTAACCACCTTTCTCTTGTGCTCTTATAATTTCTCATCATGACACTAATTTGCAGCCCTAGATTAAAAGAAAAATTGGAAAGTTAAAGAATCAGGCCCCTCACTTAAAAAACAAACAAAAAACCTTAGTTTTGCTTTTCACCTGACCATGTCAAACATCTTATTTTTTAGTTCCATCTTATAAAATCCTCAATTTTCTTAATTGTTTTACAATTAGATTTCAGACTTAAGATACAGATTCTTGAATCAACAAAGGGACAAGAGCTCTTACTAAGTCTTTTCACATACATATTATTCAACTTTGGTAACTTTTGTACATTCGTTAAAGTTACATAGAGGGTTTTTTTTCCCAGTGATAGCTTGGGAAGTCTGTGGAAAACATACAGTCTTTCATTTGCAGCCAACACTTACATTCTTATCATTCACCAATATCTGTGTGCAATGAAGCCATTTAAAACAGTATATATTTTTAAAAGGGAGGGTATATTTCTGCCTGCAGTTATACACAATTTTACATCACTCTTCCTATTCTGGAAGAAAACTTTAAAAATGACCCCAGGAAGCATGTAAGCCAAAGTCTCTTGAGAAAACTCAGATTAAAAGTATAACAGAAAGAGACAGTTCACTTCAGGATCTCCTTACACATAAAAGTTTAGCTCTATCTGCTCTTAGCCTCTACCCTGTTGAAACGGAGCAGGACTCTATGGTCACGTTGTCCCCCACGTCCTCCGCCTGACTTTTGTCTGTGGAAAAACTTTAGCCAAAGAATAAGTTTAACCAGAGAAGTGAGAAAATGCAGAAACAAAGGAAAACAGTCAAAGGAGACCAAATAATAACAGTTTAGTCATTAAGCATAGTCAAGGATCTTTAGTTCCTCCTCAAGGGCTGTAGATAATATTCTGAGCCATATCCTGCGAGCTGTCTTAAAGATACTGAAACCCCCAGCAGGTGGAAGAAGTTAACTACATGATGACCAGACTGCAGCCATGAGCTACCACAATTCCGAGAACTGGCCTCAAAGAAATGGAAACAAACCGACCCTAGAGCTGAAGATTAGCTGTACCTAAAACAATCAAGATGATGCTGATCAGACCACTGATGACCAATTTCAAGATGGTCAGAGCTGACTGTGCTGTTCCTGCACGGAGCCCCTCCCTCTGTCTATAACAGCTCTTGCCCACTGACTGTCAGTGGTGGGAATCGGCCTCTGGACAGACGTCCGCCCTTACCACCCCCCGACCCCAACACTGACAGCATCCAAAACAAAACAAACTTTCCTTTCCGCCAACCTGGCCTCTTTATTGGCTTTTGAGCAACGAGCAGCCAGACCCCACTTTCAGTTACACTCTCATCTACTGCTACGCCTAATCCCTCCCAACCTCACTATGTCTACCCTACACCCTGCGGAAAAGTATGTCTCTACGCACATGAGCACACACACACACACAAACTTAGGTTCCCATGGCAGGTATCCAATTATTACAGTACCAAACAATGGAGTTACCAAGACATTTAGAGAAAAGTGCTAGAAAAAATGGCATACGACATGATATCTAAATGTAAGCATTTATACAACTTTATTGCAGATGCTTTTTTAAAAATAATACACACGACATGATTAATTCTGTGTGTCAACTTGAGTGGGCCACAGGATGCCCAGATGTCTGGTTAAACAGTATTTCTGGGAGTATCTGTGAAGGTGTTTCCAGAAGAGATTAGCATTTGAATTGGTGAACTGATTAAAGCAGATGGCCCTCAGCAATGTGAGTAGGCATCATCCAATCCACTGAGGACCTGAATAGAATAAAAAGATGGAGGAAGACTGAATTTGCTCTCTGCTTGGTTGGTTGAGCTGAGACAGCGCTTTGCCCTCAGTGCTCCTGGTTCTCATGCCTTCAGACTCAGGATTGGCACCTACACCACTGGCTCTCCTGCTCTCAGGTCTTTAAACTATACCACCAGCTTTCTTGAGTCTCCCCCTTATAGATGGCAGACCGTGGGACTTTTAAGTCTCCATAATCACATAAGCCAGTATCTTACAAGAAATCTTTCTTTTTCTTTACTTCTTTCCCTGACTAATACAACACTTTTAAGAAAGAATAAGTAGGTTAGAAGGAAGACTAGATTGTTATCATCAGAACTTTCCTACATGGCAATGACACAATGAAAGCAATGACAAATATGAAGGCTAAACCAATTAAAGCATGAAGGAAATTTATGTGAATTCAACAAAGTGGAAAAGAGTACCACTTTCCTGGGTCTGACCACGTATAGTCTGTAACAGAAATATTTCAAAGCATGCTGTTCGAAAGATTTACAAAGCACCTTTCCTCTGGGGCGGAAAAAGTGCTTTATTATAAAGTTATAATGAATAAAAATTTCTAAGAAGCTAATTTAATCCTTTAAGTCTTCAGCTTTCATACGGGATCACTACCATAAAGTTTTAGTTAAAGCAAGCAGTCAAATTAATCTTCATATTGTTGTTGCTTTTAATCCATTTTATTTTATACATGATGTTCTTTGGGGTATGTCATGAGTTGTGGGTGTGGAATTAATGTACAAATTCCTTTTAATTAAAGAAAGATTAAAGCTGTTTAAATTAGCATTCAGTGATGCTCAGATTCTGCACTAGTGCTGACTGATGAACATCTTAATCAGCACTACTACAATTTCTGAAGTAGTTCCCCAAAATTATTTTCATAGCAAAGTTGTTTCCGTGTGGAGGTGTGAGAAATGAACTCCTTACCATCCTAGTGTACACATTCTTAAAGAGAAAAGAAAAATTTCATCTATATACAGGTCAACATTCCAGGTTAACTGAAGCTTATTCGGTTATTAGAAGATCAATTTTATTTTTTTAAATCTTAAGAGGTGGAAATCATTTTTTTTTTTTAACTAGACACTCTCCTGCCTTCTTACATACAGTATTTTGAGTATAATTTAACCTTTTACTGCTTATTCAGGATCAGATTATGAACATACACTGTAAAAAAAAAAACAAAACGATACCTCCCATAGAAACAACTTAGAGGGCTTCCCTGGTGGCGCAGTGGTTGAGAGTCTGCCTACCAATGCAGGGGACACGGGTTCGAGCCCTGGTCTGGGAAGATCCCACATGCCGCGGAGCAATTCGGCCCGTGAGCCACAATTACTGAGCCTGCGCGTCTGGAGCCTGTGCTCCGCAACAAGAGAGGCCGCGACAGTGAGAGGCCCGCGCACCGCGATGAAGAGTGGCCCCCGCTCGCCGCAACTAGAGAAAGCCCTCGCACAGAAACGAAGACCCAACAGAGCCAAAAATAAATAAATAAATAAACAAAGTAAACAATGCGTTTAAAAAAAAAATACATTAAAAAAAAAAAAAAAAAGAAACAACTTAGATATAGTGTCTGCACTAAGTAAAAATTACTCTTCCTTGAGCTCTTCTGTCTGCTTTTGGTAACTTTTGTCTTCTTCCTCACTATTAATGAGACTATATTCAACACAAATACACCTACACCTCATCTATGGGCTAAGAAGCCAAACAACTCAATAGGAAAGAATCAACTATAAGAGTAAATTTACAGCCCGGATTACTTTGCTATGAGTAAAAAGCAAGAAATTTGGTCCAGTGCTTTATGAAAACTACCCTGGCTTCTCCCAAGGCCAGAGTTCTTAATAAAATCCCTGGGTATGTTTCAAATAACTTAAAGTATTTGACTGGAAAGAATGTGGGGTTAATACAGACAAATGGAAATAGCAATTTATCCAAATAGCTGGTCTGGGACTCAGTTCCTGAAAAATCTGAGCATTCAGGAACTCCTCCTGAGAATATGCATTAATTCCTATCTCAAAATTACCAACTGAGAGTACAGGGCAATGCCTCTTGCTCCCTAGGACGACAGTCCTATTCCCCACAGTGGTTAACAGAAACTAAGACGGCAATGGGTCAGGGTGCTGAATGTGTAAAGGTGAGAATGCCAGGCTGAAATAAAGACCTGGGTCTCTACCCCAAGTCCAATATTTACTACTTGTACAACCCTGAGTCACTGTCTAAATCAATATAACCTTACTTATAAAGTGGGGATTATTTCCCCACTTCTTCAAAAGGCTTCTCACAGAATCAAAATTGAAATCAAAATTGAGTAATAACAGCACTCTGTAACCTGAGAAGCACTCTACTAATATTTTCAACAATCCAATTTGAGGCTCACTATAGGTGTGATAGACAGGACTGGCTACATTTCACATTTTAAAGAGAAATCTGTGATATTCAACTACTGTCACCAGAGGCTGATGCTTCAAGATCCACAACAGGATTTACATCTTCCCCTAACTTACATATAAGAATCCAAAAGGAATTCACATAGATACAAACAGTGAAGAAAATGTACCCATAATTCAAGTTTCATTTGGGTTTAATATAACAAATACCCAATTACCTTCCCCAAAAGATGTCTCAAGCTCTATTAAGGTAATCTGGAAACATCTACTTTCACTATCCTCTACTTGGGAGTCACTAACATCAGTAGGTAACTCAAACTTTTCCATTCTTTATACTTATTTAAAGGTTGATGCTTAGGGAATTTATTGGTCCTTTAAAGAACTTGAGAACAAGCTCAAGTTCTCTTGTCCCTTAAAATATTGGTTCCTTAGGCTTTCTATCCCTTAGCATCACTTCCCCATGCAATCCCCCACTCCCACCACCAACTCCAGTCTTTCCAACCCATTCTTGGTAGAAAACAGACTAACCAAGAAAAGAGAGTAAAGCTCCACATGCCCTAGATAATTATCTGCACCATTTGTCTATAATATCAAATCAGCATTTTTCTTCACGAGGGATAAAGCCTATCAAAAAAAGGTTCCCCAACTTTCTCAATTCACAGTACCCTTAGTGCCTCAGGAACTGTTTTCCAAGGCATCCCTAGGCTCAAAAATATTACTAACAATTTCCATTTATTAAACAGATCCAAACAACTTAATATTTATATCCTATTTAACTTAACACCTGTTGGGCACTACACTACTCAAACCTTGGAATCCAATTGGATACCACCATCCTCATCTATTTTCACACAGTACTTGCTTATCATAGCAAGGCCAAAAACCCTGCTTTGTAAAGATATAACTTCATCAGAAGGAGTCTGGTGATGTAATGATGAAACCCTGAACTACTCCAGCTAGTAGTTAGAGCACTGTCCTACAGACGTCACTGTATTTCCCTCAAATATTTAAAATATCCCACATTGTCCCCATGAGTCTGCTGCAGCAACCCAGTGCTCCTTGGTGCACAATTTGGGAACCACAGCCTTTTAAGTTTCCAGTCCCCTGTGGAACACCCCTATAAAAACTAGGCCACAGAACTATTTACATGTGCCTAACAGGTTAATAAATTTAAATTCTAAAATAAACGTACATAATATCTTTAAATTAGGATGTTAGAGGAGAACTTACCTAAATCAAAATCATACATACAGTAGGTCATCAAAATGTCATGAAGCAAAATCAACCCTGGATTATCTTGGCCTTCATAAAACTTGTTTGTTCGATCTGTTCTGTTAACATCTTTTTCTGAGGAAGAAAATCATCACATATTTGAAAACCTTTAGAATAACAGAGTTTTATAAAGCTCACATCTTACAAGTACAGAGTTATTTTTCTTGTTACTAATCTTACTCTCTTGTCAAGCTTTTAAAATGAAAAAATTCATCAAATTCCATTTCAGATATGCAATAAAGTAACATTTTGGAATTTTTTTCCAAAGCCAGTCAACCTCCTCTTGGGTATATTTTAAAATATTTTTCAATTTTTATCTAAACATAGAAATCTTTTAATTGAATAGCAGGAAATACATTCAATTAATTAAAACCAACACCAAGTAATAGTTCACATTAGTTAGCAATAAAAATGCCAGTCATGGGCTTCCCTGGTGGCCCAGTGGTTAGGAATCTACCTGCCAGTCCAGGAGACATGGGTTGGAGACATGGGTTTGAGCCCTGGTCCAGGAAGATCCCACATGCCACGGAGCAACAAAGCCCGTGCGCCACAACTATTGAGCCTGCACTCTAGAGCCCGCGAGCCACAACTACTGAAGCCTGAGCGCCTAGAGCCTGTGCTCTGCAACAAGAGAAGCCACCGCAATGAGAAGCCCGCGCACTGCATCAAAGAGTAGCCCCCGCTCACTGCAACTAGAGAACGCCCGTACAGCAACGAAGACCCAAAGTAGCCAAAAATAAATAAATAAAATAAATTTATAAAAAAAAAAAAATGCCAGTCATGAATACATGTGATAGGCAGTAGTATTTGAAAACAGTAATGAAAAAAGTTACAATGCAATCAAGTGTAATCAAAGAGATTTGTTTCATTCATAATTGCTTCATTCATTATGAGAAGTACTGTCAACTTCTTTGTCATGTTCCATAATCATCTTTAGGACAAATTACTTCTTCATTCTCATATATACATTATTCAGTTTACATATTAAATAAATAAATAAATAAATAGTTTACATATAAAATAAGCAATCTATTTTAATTTTGAAAAAATAGAAAATCCACATTTTTCTGGAAATGATTTTAAGACATTAAAAACAGTTTTAGAAACATCACCAGGAGTGTATCTCAAGTTGTACTGACAATTCAATTAACAAACACTGATACCTGCTAGATGCATCTTGTTGTGAAAGACCTTACAACTAAAAAGGCATTCCCCAAACTTCAATCCTTCAGTAAACTACGAAAAAATAATTTAAAGAAATTTAAAGTGATTAATTTACTCTATAATCAATTTTGTTTAAAAGTTATAACTGTCCTCTCCCCCCATTAAGTTGAATAATCTGAAAACATTCTCAATAATTGCTGTGAAGAGATGAGGAGGTATTTTACAACAAAGCAGAATCTAACGTGACATGAGTTTAGATTCTATACGGGCATTTTAAAAATCAGCAGGACAATATTCTAGCTTTATGTTAAGCTATCTTAAAATAGCTTAATAAATATAAATATAGCATATATCTTTAGAACTGTGAATACATTTTTCAAACAAGGAAAAGCAATACCAAAAAAAATCATGCTATAAATGTCAAATTTTATTTAAAAACACCAAAATGTTTCATTCTCATATCATAGTTGATAGAGGTACATGGTAAGTTATTTTTTATTAACTCAAGCACAGTTTACATAGTCATAATGCCAATATAGAATATCTTCCTTAATAGGTGTTTTAAACACAGTAAAAAGTTATTTGTGCCCTCATGAACTATCTGTCTCTCTTTCCTCTTGTATAGTTATTTAGTACTGACATGCCAGGCAGAAAACAAAAAGGTATTAACAATGATATAAAGGGACTTCCCTGGTGGCGCAGTGGTTAAGAATCTGCCTGCTAATGCAGGGGACACGGGTTCGATCCCTGGTCCAGGAAGATTCCACATGCCGTGGAGCAACTAAGCCTGTGCGCCACAACTACTGAGCCTGCGCTCTAGAACCAGGGAGCCACAACTATTGAAACCTGTGCGCCTACAGCCTGTGCTCCGCAACTAGGGAAGCCACCGCACTGAGAAGCCCGCGCACCGCAATGAAGAGTAGACCCTGCTCGCTGCAACCAGAGAAAAGCCCACGCACAGCAACAAAGACCCAACGCAGCCAAAAATAAATAAATAAAATAAATTTAAAAAATTTTAAAATGATATAAGGGAAGTAATATTTCTAGAAACTATTCCTAGAAAGAAAATGAGCACTGGAATTTTTTTTAAAAGGTCTTCATTAAATCCAACTCTCTATCTAACTTGATGTAGCTAAAAAAGACTGAAGAAAAGTACAACCATGCTGACTGATCCATTTTATATTCACTATCACCAACCTCAAGTGGATCCTTAATGCTGCCTGGCAATCACGCTCTATTTCCCTCAGCATTTCCTCTCTCTTTTCATATAGCTGTTTTACATCTTCTCCTCTCTCCTCAAGCCTCCAACATGTTATCTTCTCCCACACCTTAGCTCTGAGGATCTTGCTTCCTATTTCTGAGAAAACAGAAGTTATCCAAAGAGAACTTCCACAGATTCCCACTATTTTAACCACATAACTGCACTTGTACCCAAAGTCTCCCTTCTCTCCTATCATTATACATGAGCTTCCATGATTGTGGCTACAATCAAATACCTCCTCTTGTGCATGAAATCCAAGCCCTACTGGCTACTCAAGGACACTGCTCTAGTTAATTCTTGCCTCCTTTTCTAGTTTCACAAGTTTTTCCTCCTACTGGACCATTCCCACCCAGCATTCAACCATACCATTGTTTCTCTCATCATCATAAAAACCTTTCTTAACCTCACTTTTCCCTCTAACTGCCGCCCCATTTTCTCCCCGACTGTTTACAGCAAAACTTCTTCAAAGAGCTGTATACATTGTCTCCATGTCCTCTACTCCCATTCCCTCTTGAATTCACTCCAGTCAGGCTGTCACATCCACCACTCCACCAAAACTCCTTTTTAATCAAAATCTTCAGTGATCTCCTTATTACTCTGTTCAACAGTCAATCCGAGTTTTCATTTTACTTGACATCCCAGTCACTCCTTCTTGAAATACTTTCTTCACTTGACTTCAGGACAAACTCTCATGTTTTCTCTCCTTTTTCTCTGGTTCTTTTCTCAGTCTCTTTTCCTAATTGTCCCTACTTGTAAGTTAAAGTGCCTCAGGGCTCAAGTTATCAGACCTCTTCTTTTCTAAATGCACTCGCTCCCTTGGCAATTTCATCTAGTCTCCTACCATCTATATGTTGATAACCTCTAAATTTCTATCCCCAGCCCCTAGCTGTCCTCTGAATTCCAGCCCTATATATCCACTTCCTACTCTTAAGGACATTCAATAGGCTTTCTCAAACTTAATATGTCCAAAACTAAACTCCAAATATTCCCCTCCAAACTTGCTTCTCATAGTTTTCCCTGTCTTAATAAAAAACAGCAACTCTATACCTTCAGTTGCTCACCTTAAAAACTCTGTCATTCTTGAGTATTTGCTTCTCTTGTCTGACACTGATGTATCTGTTAAACCTCCAAAATACATGAAGAAACCAACACTGAGATCTCCCACCCACTCACTCCACCCCCCACCCTGACTCACTCCACTCTAGCCACACCGGTCTCCTTGCTCTTCTTCTAACATGTGGAAGTCCTAAAGCAGAAACAAGTCTAGACCATGCTGTTCCCCTCTGCCCAAAATGTCCTTCACCCAGATAGTGGTAGAGCATACACCCTCTGCTTCTTTAAGTCTCTATTCAAATTTCACTCAAGCGCTAGCCACCTGGCTCAAGCAACCATCATCTCTCATCTAAATTACAGCAATAGCCTCAAATGGTCTTTCTACTTTCACCTTGCCCCCCAGAGCTATTCTCCATATAGTAGCCAGAGTGATTTGCTAAAAACAAGTCAGATTAGGTTACTCTTCTGCTCAAAATCTTCCATTGGCTTCCCATCTCTCTCATAGTAAAAGTTCGAGTCTTTACAATACACTACAAGGCTCTATGTGATCTGTACCTATTCCTCCACTGTTTCTTCTCTGACCTCATCAGTTTCTATACTCTACACCAACTCACTCCAGCCACACCTCCCAGCTGTACTTCAAACATGCAGAGACCCTGGAATGTAATGTAAATAAGTCTAACACGTGTTGTTCCTTTCTGCTTGGAATGCCCATCACCTAGATATCTGCATGGCTCACTCATTCCCCTTTTCAAGTTTCTACTCAAATATAACATCCTCAGTAAAAGCCTTCTCTCGTCACCCAAGTTAAACCTGCAACATCACACATTAAATTTCCTAAACATCCTCCCTGCCTTATTTTTCTTATTTAGCACTTATCACTAATATACCACATATGTTACTTATCTTGTTTACTGTCTGCTCTTCCCCACAAGAATTTTGTCTGTTTTGTTCACTGATGAATTCCCAGTGCCTAAAGGAGAGCCTCGTATATAATATGCACTAAGTAAATATTTATTAAATGAATGAACATATGATTAAAATAATCAATGTGATTTCCAAAAAGACCCCTCGTGATTCTAACATGCAGCCAAAGTTAGGAAACAGTGCTCTGAAGACTTGGATTCCTGGGCCTTCTTATCTACCTCTTTTTCCCCTAGGTGACATCATCTATTCCCATGGATGTTTATATTGATAATACCCAAATTTATATATCCTACCCAGACTACTCCAGATTATTCAACTAGCCACTTGACATTCCATTTGTATATCTCACCTTAAGATATATATATATAACATCTAATTCAATTTCACTATACCTCAGGCGTCTCAGTAAGTAGCACCACCAAATGACCACTTTCTCAAGCCAAGAAATGTAGTCCCATCCCTGATTTCTCTTTCCCCTTCATAACCCACATTTAATACATCAGAAAGTCTTATCAATTTTATCACCAAAATATAACTTGAATCCATCTACTTCTCTACATCTCCACCACCACCATCTCTTGCTTTGGAGTCATTCCTACTAATTGGTCTCCCTGTTCCTACTCTTACCTTGATTCAATCTAATTTCCACAGAGCAGAAAAAATGACTTTAAAATATAATGATCTTATTTAAAATACTCCGATAGTTCCTCTTCATACTTGACAGTCAACTTCTTGGCATGATCCACAAGGCCTACAGCTTATCTGTGTATTTTTTTTCAATACAGAGAATTTACACCAAAACAAACAAAAAAACCGGAAACAAAAAGCTTTTGGTAATTTTTCCTGAAGAATACTTTTGGGAAAAAATATTACAGGAAAAAAATGTTTTAAAATGAATGTATATATACTTCTATTAGTAGAAAGCACAGTATAGTTGAAAGGCCACTTAATAATTAGATCTGATTATGAAGGAGTCTATGCTATGGAACTAACTAGATAGATGACTTAAGACAATTTACTAACCTTTTCTGAGCTTCAAGTTTATTATCTGCTAAAAATGAGAAAATTGGACTAAATTTTGTCTCAATTCAAATTATATAATGGGCATATAAAACATCTAAATTTTTCTTCCAATCTCATGGAAACAGTGAAAATAGGACACAAGAAAGATTGAGAAGATCAGAGTCATCACTGCTGTTGCTTGACAAAAAGGGAAGAGTATGGCATGTGGAAGGAAAAGGCTTAAAATACTGGATTAGTTTATCTCTAAGATCTCTTTCAGTCCCAATACTTCCAAGCAGGAAGAAACAGTCCATTATCATTTTCCCTACTGAAACAGAAAATAACAGGAGGCTTCAGTTGGAAACTTCAGATAACCCCATGCCTCAAGATCCCCAACCTTTTGTCTTAACCAGAGGAAGGACATAGTTTATTCTGGTCTAATTTATTTTTCAGGAAAAAAAGTTATTTTTCGACTGAAAATTGAAATTTGTCTTTATGTCTACACAAAAGCTGCCAAATCACTGTTATGTTAGGATTTCTAACTACGATTTACAGAATTTTTTTCTTCCATAGGATGGTGGTGATGACCGTGGTGATAAAAACATCCCTCTATCTTTATTTATAAAGCTATAGATACACAAAACCAAATACAGCATAAGAATTTTACAAATAAGTTCCACTACTATCAAAAACTATCCTAAAATTATATGGAGGCTATGTAAAATACTTAACAGCATTAATACTGGGTACTGCCCTTATTAACCATGTGACTTGGACGAGTCATTTATGCTCTCAATGCTTCAATTTTCTTATCTGTTTAATGGAGGTTATCAGGTAGACATATACAGCAGTAATTATGCATACCTTCAATAACTTATGCCAACCTGGCCTTTATCATAAGAGCCAGACAACCCAGTAATTATTTAGAAATAAGTCTAATTCTTTTAAAGTAAAATTCTATCAAGTATCTCTTTTTTAGAGAATAGATATTCCCAGGTAAATAGTTACTCAATTCTTAAATACTGATAAAAAATCTACTATCTGGAATCATTTATTTAATTAAAAATAAAATATATGCATATTAAGAGAAGGTCTGGAGGGATATAAACCAAAGCCTCTTAAACACAGTTGTTATCTTTGAATGACAGAAACAAAATTTTTATTTTCTTCTTTTTGCTCATCTATAGTTTCTAATTTTTCTGTAATAAACACAAGGTGTTTCTGTAATGAGGAATAACAATAATTTCTTAATGAAAATTAACAAGTAAAGTTAAACACTTCTTTTTTAATTCATGTTTTGGAACTCAAAATGAAATATATCAGTATTTATACTGACTGAACTCACATTCTTATTGGAAGAGAACGACCAAGAATATTAAACACACATTTTAATGTACTTTCCATTCTGATTTCTTTTTTTTTAACTGAAGTATAGTTGATTTACAATATCACATTAGTTTCAGGTATATAACATAACATAGTGATAAAATTTTTATGTATTACACTCCATTTAAAGTTACTACAAAATAACAGCTGTATTTCTCTGTGCTGTACAATATATCCTTGTTGCTTATCTATTTTATACATGGTAGTTTGTGTCTCTTAATTCCTACCCCTATCTTGGCCCACCTCTCTTCCTTCTCCCCACTGATAACCACTAGTTTGTTTTCTATATCTCTTAGTCTGTTTCTGTTTTGTCACACACATTTGTTCATTGTATTTTTTTATATTCCATATATAATTGATAAGAGTATTCGTCTTTCTCCATCTGACTTATTTCACCAAGCGTAATACTCCCTAGGTCCATTCACTTCGTTGCAAATGGGAGAATTTCATTCTTTTTTATAGCTGAGTAATATTCCGCTGTGTGTGTGTGTGTGTGTGTGCGTGCGCGCGCGTGTGCGCGCATACCACATCTTTACCAATTCATTTGTTGTTGATGGACACTTAGGTTGCTTCCATATCTTGGCAATTGTAAATAATGCTGCTATGAACATTGGGGTGCATGTATCTTTTCAAATTAGTGTTTTCATTTTCTTCAGATATATATCCAGAAGTGGAATTGCTGGATCATACGGTAATTCTATTTTCAGTTTTTTGAGGGACCTCCATACTGTTTTCCATAGTGGCTGCACCAATTTACATTCCCACCAACAGTGTACAACGGTTCCCTTTTCTCCACATCCTCACCAACATTTGTTATTTGTGGTCTTTTTGATGATAGCCTTTCTGTCAGGTATGAGGTAGTATCACACTGTGGCTTTGATTTGCATTTCTCTAATGGTTAGCAATGTTGAGCATCTTTTCACGTGCCTGTTGGCCATCTGTATGTCTTCTTTGGAAAAATGTCTACTCAGGTCTTCTGCCCATTTTTTAATTGGTTGTCTGGTTTTTTTGAGCTGTTTATATATTTTGGATATTAACCACTTATCAATCCCATCATTTACAAATATTTTCTCCCATTCAGTAGGTTGTCTTTTCATTTTGTCAATGGTTTCCTTTGCTGTGCAAAAGCTTTCAAGTTTAATTAGGTCCCACTTGTTTATTTTTGCTTTAGTTTCCTTTGCCTTAGGAGACAGATTCAAAAAAATACTGCTACAATTTATGTCAAAGAGTACTCTGCCTATGTTCTCTTCTAGGAATTTTTATGATTTCACACCTTACATTTAGGTATTTAATCCATTTTGAGTTTATTCTTGTATATGCTGTGAGGAAATGTTCTAATCTCATTGTTTTATACGTAGCTCTCCAGTTTTCCCAGAACCATTTATTGAAGAGACTGTCTTTTCTCCATTGTATATTCTTACCTCCTTCGTTGTAGATTAACTGACCATAAGAGCATGGGTTTGTTTCTGGGCTCTCTATACTGTTCCACTGATCTATGTGTCGGTTTCTGTGCCAGTACCATGCTGTTTCAATAACTGTAGCTTTGCAGTATAGTCTGAAGTCAGAGAGTATAATACCTCCAGCTTTATTCTTTTTTCTCAAGATTGCTTTGGCATTTTGGGGTCTTCTGTAGTTCCACATTAATTTTAGGATTATTTGTTCTAGTTCTGTGAAAAAATGTCATACATTTTCAACCCCTTCTCGCTCTCTCCTCCTTCTGGGACCCCCATAATGCAAATGTTGGTATACTTCATGTTGTCCCAGTGGTCCCTTAAATTGTGCTCATTTTTTAAATTTGTTTTTCTTTTTGCTGTTCTGATTGGATGATTTCCATTATCCTATCTTCCAGACCACTTATGTGTTCTTCTATATCAGCCAGTCTGCTATTAATTCTGCTAGGGTGTTTTTCATTTCAGTCACTGTATTCTTCAGTTCTGATTCTTTTTTTATATTTTCTAGTTCTGTCTTAAAATTCTCACTATGTTCATCTATTACTTTCCTTACTTCAGTAAGCATTCTTTTTTTTTTTTTTTTTAAATGAGTGCACCATGAGGTTTTTCTTTACTTTTTTTTTGTTGTTGTTTATAATTCTTTATTTTATTTATTTATTTTTGGCTGTGTTGGGTCTTCGTTTCTGTGTGAGGGCTTTCTCTAGTTGCGGCAAGCGGGGGCCACTCTTCATCGCAGTGCGCGGGCCTCTATCGCGGCCTCTCTTGTTGCAGAACACAGGCTCCAGATGCACAGGCTCAGTAGTTGTGGCTCACGGGCCCAGTTGCTCCGCGGCATGTGGGATCTTCCCAGACCAGGGCTCGAACCCGTGTCCCCTGCATTGGCAGGCAGATTCTCAACCACTGAGCCACCAGGGAAGCCCCAGTTAGCATTCTTATTACTAATGCTTTGAATTCTTTATCTGGTAAATTGTTTATTTCTATTTCATGAGTATTTTCAGGGGTTTTCTCTTACTCTTTCGACTGAGACAAATTCCTGTGTTTTCTCATTTTGCTTAACTTTCGCCTAATTTCATAGAGAAACCGTTTAAGGGTGTCATTATGTGGGAGAACCCCCATACAGTTAGCATGTGCCCAGTGGCTTTGGAGGGAAGAGCTGGATTTGACTTGAACACGGGTCACATCTTTCCTGAGAGCATGCTGGTAGCTATCACCTTGGTAGGAGGTGTGGTTGGAGACAAAGGGCCTAGGGCCAGAGCCAGGTGTGACCTGGGGCTTCGCCTCTGCTTGGTGGCTGTCACCTCCCTTTAGGGACAGGGCCAGGTCCAAGCTCGCTTCCTTCCCTCTCAGTGTGCACCCCCACGTATCTCCTCCACCGGGGACAGTGCTGGAACAGGAAGGGCTGGTGTGGGCATTCCGAGTGTGTAGGGGCATGGGCTACGGTGGTCCAGCAAGGGTCAGACATTCACACTGCTTCTGATGTTCCGCCTGTGTAAGTGCCAGTAATGGCTGCCCCCACCCTGCTCATATGCTGCTTCACGTCTGAGCTGCTTCTGTGTCTCACAGCCGATCTCCCAAGCGGGGCTGGGGTGTTTGCTTAGCTCAAGCCAGGGTGTGCATTGGGGCGGTCACAGGAAACCAACCAGCCACTTGTACAGTCTTCAATCCACCCCCTCCACCCTGCCTCAGGAGCAAGCAAGCATGTGCACATTCCTCAAGAGCAGAGTCCAGGCTTCCCACAGCCCTCCTGTTAGTCTCACAGCCCTCCAACCAGCCAAGAGGGCTCGTCTTCCCTCTGCTGGACCCCAGGACTGGGGTGCCCAATATGTGGCTCAGACCACTCATTCCCCAAGGAGGCTCTCCACCCATGTAATCTCCCTTTTCCTCTGAGTGCCCTCCCAGGGACACAGGTCCCAACCTCATCACTTCTCTTTCCTTCCCACTCAATATCGTGTGTTATCTTTCTTACTGTACAGGAGTCTTTTTGCCAGTCTCCAGTTAGTTTTAAGTGAGAACTGTTCCACATGTAGATGATTTTTGATGTGTTTGAGGGGGAAGGTGAGTTCTGTGTCCTCTACTCCACCATCCTGATCTCCTCCTCTCTGAGAGAAAGTTTTATAACCTTTATTATCTGGCCCAAGTTCACAACAATGTCAGCTTTCTTGGAGGGCTAGAGAGCCAGATAGAGGCTTTGCAGCTAGAAAGAGTGCCCAAATCACATTCTGAAGGCTGCCCTAGGAGGTTCTAGGTATTTTCGCAGTAAGAATCTTTGCCACAAGCCTCTGATTTTTCATTTGGGCCCTAACTCTGTAGTATATACCTGCATTTCTTAAATCTTATCAACACTTCCATGCAACCCTCTCACGCATTTTCAAAATTAAGAAAAAATTACCAATAAGACTTCTATAATCTCTTAACCTCGAATTTCTCTTCTCCTGTTCCTCGCTGACAGATTTCCACTGTAGTTTCATTCTGAAGTATTCATCACTATAGAAAACAATTTTATACCAAAAAAGGTTATTTGAACACCTAAAAAACAAATTTAATGTATCAAAGCATTTATGGTGCTAGTGAGATGTAAATTTATAAATATGATAATGAAATGTTTAAAGTTATGATCAAAGGAAAAATAAAATCTTATACATGTCATAAACTTTATTTAAACTACTAGAATAGTTTAGGTATGATTTTAAGGAAACATTTACTTCAGTCCTTAATATCAGACCTAAAATTATTCCAGTCGTTAAATACTTTAGCCACTAAAGTTTCCGAATAATTACAAATACAAACCTATGAGATTTTTTTTTTTTTCAATGTGACATAAGAGTACCATTTTCCAACCAGATTACTACAGAAACTTGTTGATGTGAAAATGTCTTAGAAGGACTGGCAAACATGTTGAAAAGAGAAAGGACTGTCTGAGTTTGAATATACACATAATGATTGAAAGTGAGCTTTAAATAAAAGGTTAGACTGACAAACTGGGAATAAGTACACCTGGGAAGTTGGTCTGTGTTTCTTTTCAAGTCAAAAAAGGCCAGTTTATGTTATAAGAGCACCAGGAAAATAATTTAAAGGTAATTAACCTAAATAGCAAATACACTTATGAGCCATTTTTATAATTTCATAATAAATTGTAAAAATGAATCAAGATAAATGAGATATATTTAAAAATCAATATCTTTGTATGCTTAAAATGTTTATACAAGGGGACTAGAATTTTTTTACCATCATTCTACATATTCACTAATGTAACTGCAATGAAGTCCCTCTAATAAGTGTTTCTGGTTTGAAATTAACTACAGTGCTCACAATATTTAAATTAAAAAGATGAAAATAAAAATATGTTCCCCTACCCTAGTCTATTCCACTTTATATGGGTGAGTTACTTGGATTTCTTTAATGAGCACACAAAAGACCATTACTTACATTTTTTGTTTTTGTAATTGAGTTCTTTCCTCTTTGGTACTGTCCCAAGGAAAATAACCCAGAAGAAATTTCCATGCTTGTTTTCTCAACACATGACTAAGTCCCTGAAGAAAACATGCATATTAAACACATTTGTAAAAAATGAATGCAATACTTTAAGTTCACAAAACTTGCACATAAACAGAAAAACTACTATTTAAGAGATAGTTTTATATAGGCATACGTCATTTTATTGCACTTGGCTTTACTGCACTTCTCAGGTACTGCATGTTTTATTAAATTGAAGGTTTGTGACAACCCTGTGCCAAACAAGTCTACCAGTGCCACTTTTATAACAGCGTTTGCTCACTTCATGTCTCCACGTCACAGTTTGGTAATTCTCGCAATATTTCAAACTTTTTCTTTACTATCGTATTTGATATGGTGATCTGTGATCAGTGACCTTTGATGTCATTGTTATTATTTATTTTTGCTTTGTATTTTTTTAATTAAAGTACATATGCTGTTTTCTTAGACATGACGCTATTGCACACTTAATCGACTTAATACAGTATAGTGCAAACATAATTTTCATATGCACTGGGAAATCAAAAAATGTGAGTGACTCGCTTATCTGCAATATTCACTTTACTGCAGTAGTCTGTAACCGAACCCACAATACCTCCGAGGTACGCCTGTACATAAAAATAACTCAATTCAGTAAAAACTACCTTGTTTTTGACTTCTAGATTCTGAAGATGTAAGCAGCTGCCAGAAAGCGTAAACAATGAAGAGTGGACAGTAGACTGTATAGCAGACAGTGGAACTGATTAGTTTTTCTAAACCCAATCCTTACTAGATAAGGCAACTACCACTGAGGAACACAAATGCTTCCTTCATATAACCCACAGAACTTCAAGTAAGAAAGAATACCTTTCCATAGGCTTAATGGTATATCCCTCCAACCCAACCCTCAGGGACATCACAAACACCTCACTCTGTCCTACAGGGATTTTAAGGCAACACTCATCAAAAAGGAGTTCATCTCTCCCACCTCCCAAAAGAAAACGACAACTTGAATACCAACAGTTTAAAATACTAAAGTAATTACCCCTCTAAATATCATCTGCTTCATATTATCTACATTTAAAATTCTTCCTTCAGAATCAATGTTCTTAGTCCATTCTTCCAATGATACTGGCTCTCTCCTTTGAACAACAGGTCGTTCGCCCAAATCAATCTAAAATAAAAAGATAAGCAATAAAGAGTACACCTTTAACAAGTGAAATGAAATCAAGGTATATAGAAACTAAAACTAAAATACTATTACTCAGACATAAGTTCTAACATTTCTAATATTTTCCCTTAGTTTCCAATGTTTAGTTTATAAACTGCAATAGCATTCCATACATTTTGCCCTCCTACTAAATACACAAATAACTGGGTTATAAATTCAGAAACAAAAAAACATTTGTTGTTTTGGGTTTCAATTACATAAGTACAGAACATTCAACATGTAAATTCTAAAACAGACCCTTCACACTAAATAGTATGCTATATTATTAAAAAAGAGTATTATTCCATTAATCATATTTAAAATTAGCTTTTCTTCCAAACTAAAATTTGTAGCTCTCAGAATTGATTCATGATCCATTAGCTCTACTTGGCATTTTCTACAGGTTTTCATTCAATTAACAGATGTTGGTAATTTTAAAATGCCATTTGCAATATAAGCCCTTTAATTAAGTACTACAATTTAGATATTTTATAATGTTCTAACTATGTGCAGCCTAGAATTGTAGCAAATTCAAGTCTTGTTGAGCATATATAAAGATTTGCCATAATTCAAGGCCAAAATCCATCTTACTCAAAAAAGAAAAGATTCACATAAGAATAAAAGCCCACGAGTAGTGTCCTGACTAGCTGCCTGTGCAGAGTGTCTGAGAAAACAAAAATTAGGAACAGAACTAGGGGCAACATGCAAGGCTTACTATTTACTCACTGCTATACACTCAATGAAACAAACAACCTGTTCATTATTATCAAAAGGTAATCAAAGAAAAGAGATCCAGCAATGATGAACAGAGAAGTGTAAGTAGTAGTTGATGAAGAAGAAACCAGGAATTTGGTGGCAGGACAAGCATTAGTTGTTAGATATATTAGTGAGCAAAAGTTATAAAGGATTGTGAGAAAGAGGCAGGTATGACCAAAATTGAGTTTCTATTTCTATAACATTCAGTACTGAATGTTTCTATAACATTCAATACACTTTTCAGTACATTCAGTACACTATTTCTATAACATTCAGTACACTTTAAAAAGCATTTCTCCTGCTAAAATACAAGAGCTATATTAATATAAACTCCACTCACTCTTGTGATGACTTCAAATCCTGGTTCTTCTTGCTGATTTATCTTTAAACCTGGAATAGCATCACTAAGAAAATCTGCCATCTCTGTAGGTGGTCGTTGATGTGCAGAAGGATCACTGCCTCTTAAACTATCAAAAATGTAGTTTGTGACTTTGGAAAATCCTACCATAGTGGCTGTATAAGGGTCCTTTTTAATCTTCTATGCAGTAGAAAGAAAAATATTGGCAAAATTAATTCAGATAAAGAATAAAAATACCTCATGACAGGCAAAAGGGCAAAGGTTTTTAAAGGGGGGGAAATCAGAACTAAAACAGAGTATTCTAAGATTATTTTAAAATTTTATTTTTTTCTGGGAAGAAAAATTTAAATTTTCTAAGCCAATTTTTTCATTTGGTTAAAATAGTATATTAAATAGCAAGCTAATGCTACTGATTGAATTGCAGATAAACACATGATTTGCAGGCTTCATTCAATCTGCACACACCAGAAATATCTGCAGTGCTTACTTTCCACTGATGGACGGCCCACAACAGCTTTCTTCTCTCTAACAGTCCTGCCTTCACAGAAAAAAGTATTTCTTGAAGTGGGTAGTACCACACTAGTCTAACACAAAATATTTGATAGCTAAGTTTAAACGCTCACAATATTTAAATATTAGCTGACATTTTAATCTAATTATATAACTGGTGAATCATGCCAACAAGAGTAATTTGTTCTGGACAGTGCTGTCCTAGAAAACAGTAAAAAAGTTTTTCTACTGCTAGAGTTACTTCTAAATCCCAAACTGCATGCTTATTCATATTTAGCAAAAATAGTTACTTCTTAAAGGTCTATCTTTAAAATGATTATTTTCACAATAAGAAAAACAGTTCCCTCACTTTTTATTTTAATCAGTATTTAGCTCTTTTGTCCTCCTTCCTAAAAAGTTCCCTCTTTATCTTCAGAACCAAAAAGAGATACCATGTGGGACAAAGAAGCACTCAAACATTTGTTGAATGAATGAGTGAATAAATGAATGAGTAAACAAACATGTCATTAGTTTACATAGCAACCTGAGTGAAAAACAAATTATCTTTATTTCTGCCTGTGTTAAGGGCACATTTTTAGCCAAATGCAAGAATATACTCAAATACTTTAAGAGAAGTTAGACTAAACTGACCCCAAATGAACCAACTTAAACAAAAAATAAAAATTCAAACCAGATTTTTGCATAAGCTTATCACTGATTAATTCGAAGTGGCTTACCCAGTGACTTTTCACCTAATCAGTGCAAGCTATGATAATAAAAATCTGATGTCCAATTTCAATTATGATAAAGGGGAAAATTGCTGTAAGAGTAATTAATAACCAAGGAAGCTTCTGAGTCTTACAAATAATATGACACATATTATTCTTTCTATAAAATTACAGAGACTAGTTCCATAAGGTTTACACATGCAGACACTTGCCTCATTCTGTATCATCTCTGAGAAAGTGAGAGGTAGGATGCATACAAAATAATGGGGTCAGACAAACAGATTAATATAAGATAGACTAAAGAAACATACTTGTATTATACCATATGCTGGTTCATCAAGAAGATTTTCAAAAGACTGTGAAAGACTCTTATTCTGATAGTTCACAAGAAGTGTTCTTTTGTCTTGCGGAGATCTGTAATAAAAAGAAGGGATTTGTAGAAAACTGCACACCACATCAATGACTACCTAAATAATTACTAATGCGCAGTTATTTTTCCGTAACAACAAAAAAAAACCTTAAATGTCCAGTTCTAGAACTGTTTCCCATTAATTCAATATTAGCAAGTATTTAGTAACTATCTTAAATGAGTTCCAAAACTACATGGAACATGAAATATTAAATTAACAAATATAAAAGGGATGAAGTATATTTTTATTCTAGGTAAAGCCAAGAGGACTAAATTATAATGAACCCAAACTTTTGTTTAGAATTATAGTAGAAAATTCTTACAAATATATCTTCCATTATAAGAATATATCTTCTCTTATAAAGAAAGTTGAAACACACTTTAGGATTCATCAGTATATATAATATGTACACTACAGGAAAATGTCCTATTTTGAAATGGTTTCCAACTTCACTCCACAGCTTGGTAGTACTGCAATATAAGATGTTAAAAATACAAGATACAATGTCTTAATTATTTGTTAAAGATCATTAATTATGCTAACCATTATTATCAACACACATGGTTGTAATGTACAGTTCAGGTACAGTATATTTTTAGTTCTTGCTTATTAAGCTCTGGATATAAGTTTTTCTCCACACTTCCTAATAACTACAGAATAAACAAAATGCTTTCCAAATAGACATCTAATTTGAAATAATCAAATGAATTATCCAGTCTTTTTTCTGTTCAGAAAGTTTTATAATTTAGTAAGTCAGCTGTAATAAATCCACAACTTTTGTGTTTAAAAACAAAAATTAAATGCATTATTTTGCTGCTATCTACTTCTAGTTTATTATAAATGTTTGAGACAAGAACTTTAATAACAGTTATCTCTCCTCAATTCTAACATAACAGAATGCAACAGCAATGCTGGGGGGATATGAAATCCAAAACAGGATCTTATTTTTACTCAGAAACAGCACTCGATCATCAGAGACAATAGTAGCTGAATAAGCCCCTTAGCTTCTTAAAAGAGCTAAGGTTGAGTCATTTGAAGTAGGAAAAAAATAACTTTTTAAACGTTCAATTTTCATTAATCACCATTTTTCTGAACATCTTCTGGGGGTTATGCTTAACATGAAGGCCTATAGGTTCTCACAAGGCATTTCTTAATGATAGGTCAACTTGTAAACATAGCACCAGAAAAAGAAAAGTAACTAGTATAGAAACATTTTTTTCCTAACACAGTGCTGCTGGTGCTATGGTTATTATTTTTTGTTTCTAAAAATAGATTAAGTCAAATTTTTTCTTTAAACTACAAATAAAAAAATGATCATGAAAGTCAAAACACTGGCTATGCATGCTGAAGGGGAACACATATGCAATCTTCAGTTATCTGTGCCCAGCCAATTATTATGGCTTCAGATCTAAAACTATGGTCACAAAGCTGGAGATGGAAAGAAGAAATGACTGCTCAACCAACAAAGAACCACAGACACTTTTTTAAAAAGGAAGGATTTCTTTTATTTATACCTAATGCTCTGTGATGAGGGGCTGGGGGAAGTCACACTAGACTTGGTTGACACTGAAGAAATCAACAAAACATTTTTTTAAAGTATAGCAGTAAGAGGACAGGAAATAATGTTGTTAAGCAACTTCAGAGCTCACCAAAAGGAGGGCTGGCATTCCAGAATATTGTTACATTTCCACCTGCCAGGTTACCACACTGATTTAATCTGGGAAGATTAAATATTATATTTATATATTCTGGGGATATTATGGATTCTGGGAAGTTGATCACTCATGACAACATTATTCAAGGCTTTCAAAAACTCATTGCAGCAGTAAAATAGAACTTTTAATGATGCTAACATCAGCAATTCTATTAGATCCTACTAAAGGGCTTAAAGAAAACCATTGTCTAATATCACAACTACGGACGCATAACTACTAAAACTTCAGAAGTACTTTGGAGTGAGCCTCTCCCAAAAGCTTCAGAATTCAGAAATTTTAACAGTTGAAGAATTTTTGTGCACTGAGATGTAATAGTAACTATTTTATATTGCTACTGAGAAGACCAATATGGAAAGCTAAAGAAATAAATAAAAATATCATTGTAAAAGATATAAAGCTGAAAAGGATAATAAAAAATAAAAAGTACAGAACATTTACAACAAAACTATATAGTTTATTCCCATCCATATAATTTATACATATATATATGTGTATGTGTATGTATATATGTATTTGTGTGAGGATATATGTATCTCACAAAGGGAATAAATAAGGGTCTAGGACCTAATCTCATAAATGACTGATGCTATAAGATGATACAACCAACTTGGCTTTTTAAGGAAATATTTTACTGCTTGGATATTTATGTATTAATTTTAAAATGGCCCAATATATAAAATAATTTTAACAGAACCAATAACTTTCATTCATATCCTAGCAACCAACTTGGTTCCAGAAATGTAACAAAAATGTATGTGTGGCTCATTCTTTTACCCATCTGAATACCATGTCCTAAATGGTGATAACTCAAAGAACACTAAAGAATATCAATGAATAGGACAACTTGTCGCAGTAGATAAGAAAACCATTTGAGAAATAATAAGCCTCAAGAAGTTGGCCTATTTTGCACTGACTAATCCAGCTGATGAGATTGAAAGAAGGAACTGTGCATAGCTACCCAACCTTTACCTCGCTCTTTCAAGGCTGCACATCCCTAGCAAATCTGCAATTTCTGTTCGTCTGTATGGTAAGACCCTTAATTCGTTATGGGGAGTGTTAGGAAGACATCATGGCCACAGATGCAAGCCACATTCTTCAATTTAGGTTAATCAGAGAAAAAAAGATAATGTGGTCTGAATCTCCCTCTACTGATGTTTTGAACTAAGAAAACACAAGGATGACCCAGGAACAGAGTGGCTGGGATCCCAGCGAAGCTGCTGACACCAAGGTTTTCCTGGTCTACCCTTCTTCTTCTGGTCTCCACAACAACCTGCGACCATAGGAACATGACTCTGGAAGTACCATTTTGCTTAGAATAACTGCTCCAGAGACAGGAAATGATACCTAATAAAGTAAAAAATGGGGGATATTTGGGACTTTTCACTTCTTTGGACTTAATTGTGAATTCCATTTATTTAGATCGTAAGTAATGAACATAAAAAACAAGAACCTTTAACATCTCCCTAAGAATCTGATAATGGAAGATGCTTTATACAAATATGGGATTTATTTTTATACTGGTGACTGTTTATCTGGAATACCTATATTCTACCACCTGGACTCAGCATATATGACACAATGCAGTTGGGCATAATTTATGATGGGAAAGAGAATGGGGGGGTGACTTATTTTCTGCCTAGTGTACAGAGGGGCCTTGGGGATAAAATATTTGATGTACTATTCTTACACATCTCAGACTATTCAGGGGGCAAAGAATAAACTGGCCCCTCAGTGTCACAGGAGAATACACAATGGAGAAGTGGCTGGTACTAAGGACGAAGCTTTTAAAGCTCACTTTACACAGCTACCTCCTCCCCCAGAAACAGCCACATCCTTGGTTGACCATAAATGTGATTAAGCCTAGTGGGAAGAGAGGAAACAAAGTGTAGGAAGTCAGACTCCTCTGCTAGGCTCTTCTCTTTGACCACGTCATTAAAGGCTACAATTAATCACATGCTCACATTCTATCCCATTTTATCCTCTTCTTAGTTAATCTCATTCTCTCTCAGAGCTTCAATTACTACTAACACACACACACACAAACTTACATATTATCCTATTATATGCTCTCATCGTGCTATATCCCTGATTCATAGCACTTATTACAGCTGAAAACTTATGATTATTTGTATAAGCGATCTTTTTCTTTCCTGCAATAGTACAACTCCATGAAGACAGACACCATATCTTTTTTGACTAAGTGCTCCTTTCCAGCACTTAGTATGATGTGCTGGAAAGAACACAGTGGGTCCTCAAAAAAAAAAAAACTTGCTGAATGAAAAAGTAGAGAGAGGGGAACACCATTCCCATGGCTTCTTGTTTCCAGGTGGAAATATGCACTCCTATTAAAGAAAATCTTCACAGGGACACATCTGACCGCTGAGATCAGGAAAGAGTAAGGTGCATGCATGGCATAACCCTTTCCAGGCTCTCTTTATCTCTTGGATCTGCCTGCCAACAGAGAAGGTGGTTTCTAGTCTGCTCTCATTCATGTCATAAGTGGTCTGCCCTCACTAGGGAGACCTGTGGTTGTCCAAAAATGATAACTGGATGACTTCATTAATTTGGGCTGAATTATTATGATGCTACATATCTAAGCCTCACCAGTACAGAAAAGGAAACATAGTTTCACTTACAACCTTCATTAAAACATCACCAACACATATTTAAGGTACATATTCTCTTATAAGCATCTGAGTAATTGTTGAGTCTACCCTTGAACCCATCCAGGACAGAAAACTCTACCTCTTGAGCTAATTCCTTGTAATTTCTACCCCTTGAGCTATTTCCTTCTAATTTATCTCTGGAGTCATACAAAACAAATCTAGTCTATTTCTTTTAACAATTCTTTTGAAATTATTTGTAGAACTGATAAGTACCATGCCATTTATTCATTCAACTAAGATTTACTTAATAAACACTATGTGCCAGGCACTCTGGCTAGGAATTTAGGAGAAAGTGTAAACAAGATAGATGCAATCCCTGCCTTTATGGGCTTATATTCTAGAGGAAAACGTAACAGAAGTAAACAGACAAAATGATTTTATTCTGTTAAGGGCCATGAAGGAAGCAAACAAGAGAATGAGAAAGCAAAAAGGAATGGGGGTGGGAACCTACATTAAATGGGAGACTAAGCAACCAGAAAAGTCCTTCTGAGGAAGTGACATTAAACTGAGACCTCAGGGATAAGAAAGGGAGAAGAATATTCTAGACAAAAGAAATACATATAGGACCCTAAGACAAGAAAGAGTTTAGGGCATTTCAGGAACTGAAAGAAAACCACGTGGCTAGAATATAGAAGAGAATGGCATGAGATGAGGTTTAAGAAATAAACAGAGCTAAGATAAGGCAGGCCCTCACTGACCATAGTAAGAAGCTTGGGTTTTATTTAATGGTGCACCACAACTCCTCTTCTTCAAGTTAAATCGCCACAACCCCACGTTTTTCATGATACCATTTTGATCCCTCTCATTACACTAGCCATCTTTTTCCACATAGTATAGTTAGTCTAACACATCTAAAATGCAGTGTTTAAAACTAAGCCTAGTTCTCCAAACTATGATCTTACCAGTAAAGAGTAGAGAGGGACTACCACTTCATTCTAGATACTATGCTTTAATCAACAGTCTCAGAATGAATGAGCTCTTTTGTAACAGTTACATCACAACACTGATTGAAACTGAGCTTGCTATGATGCTAAAACCCCCAAGTCTTTAACAGCTGCTATTCAACAGCCAAGCCTTATGCCCCAGTCATGATAAATGCTCCTCCTGAAATCTACTTAACCCCGTAGGTGGTAGCCTATTCACAGCTTCTCACTTCAAGATCCAAGACCCACATACTACCAATCAGATCTGACTTTCTTATGATTACAGGTACTAATCAGCATGCCCAGTGCCAGCCAGAGAAGGTCAACATGGTAAGGGAAGAGAATTTCATGCCGAAAAACACAGAGCCAATATCTTTCAACTTTTGCATCACTCCTAGCTTTATATAATCTACATTTAGGCATGACATTACTCTATTAAAGTGAGGACATGATTAATGAAGTTAACAATCATCCCTACGATTCCCCAAACTAAAAATCTCAACTTCTCCCTTCTTTTCTCCTCCACATATCCAATCAATCACAAACTCTAACACTAAATATTCCTCCAACACTTCTTTCTTGTCACTCCCCTAGTTCATGCTACTACAAGCTCATCTAGATGACTGGAACAACCTGCTAACATGATTTACAAGATCCTTCATGCCCTGGCCTTTACTCAGCTCTTTGGCTTCATCTTTAAATCCTGTACCCTCCCTTCCCCCACTATGCAGACCTGTGATACTGAACTACTCTGTTCTGTGATTACATCATGTTTTATATACCTCCCTCTATCTAAAACATCTCTCTAAATATCTCCTTCCCTTTCATGCTAACGTTCACACATTTGTCAAGTCTCAACCTAGATGTTACCTCCTCCAGAAACTCTTCCCTGACCCCTACCCAACCCCCTGTCTGAATGAAGTACACTTCCTCCCTTCCTTGTACTTCCTCCATCTTATTTCTTGAGTTTATTGCTATTTACTGGTCAGCATCCTTCACAAGACCATAAGCTCTCAGATATCCAAGAACATGCCTGTTTTGTTCACTACTAAATATCAAACAACCAGCACAGTGCTCAGAACTTAATAGATACCACAATTGTATTTGTTGAGAGTGAAAGCAAGAAAGAGTATGTGTGTACAAATGCACATGGGTAAATAAATGCAAGACACAAGATTTCTGGAAAGTGAGAAAGCCCTAACTTCCACACTTACAATAATTTTATTTAGATTTGCCTGACTTAAATTTGTAACATTACAAATGAAACTCTATGTTTAACAGAAACTACATAATAAAAGATAAAATTGGTAAATATATAATCCATAAATTATTGATGTATCATCATTCATTTGAATGTGTATTAAAATACTGAACCATTCTTTTCTTTAAAACAGTAATAAGGTGATAAGTTGCAGTTCCAACTTACTAAAATGGCAAAATTTTATTCAGTCACTCATCCAAAGTAGTCAATATTCCAGAAAAAACAAAGCTGCTTGTGCCCTAATATGCACATAGGTCACTGATACCCAACAATCCGGTTTCGATAAGTAGGAAATAATTTGATACTTACTCACACAATACCACATATTTTTCAAGAGAGTCAATCAGTAGTTTGCTATCTCCTTGATGAAAGTGCAGAGCAGGGAGAACGACGTCATCCTTTAGACAGAATACCAAATACGACCAGCCCATACCCTCTTTGTTTTGCTTGATTGATTTCAGGTCTGTCAAACTGAACAGGAATGACCATTTGCTTTTCCCATTTCTATGACTTGGAGCATCTTAAAAACAAGAAAGTGGGGCAAAATATTTTTGTTCACCTTTTTAAAAGGTACTGACAGCACTCTTCGTGACTGCCTAACAGATATTTGTTGAACCTAGGGAACAACTACAGCACTGATATTACCATGGCTTCCACCTGTATTAGAAATGGCAACATACATTTTCTTAAAAGAATAGTTTTTAAAATAATTATCTTACTGCATACAAATTGAAAAAAATACTATCCTTATTTAAAATATCAGCTTTGCCCCAAAATGATCATGGCTTTGGAAGCAAGCAGGCCAGATTCAAACTGCAGCACCACCATCTTACTAACTGAATGATTTGGGGCAAATAATTGAATCTCTCTGAGCCTCAGTTTCTTCATCTGTAAAATGGAGATAATTATACTTACCTCCCAATGTTATTCTAAGAATTAAAAGAGATAATACTTGTCAACTAATGAGTACAGTGCCAAGTATATAGTAAATATTCAATAAATATTCATCTTTTCCACTTCCCTCAAATACAAATGGCATTATGCACTTGGAGAGTCATTTAAAACAAAAAACAAAAAAAACCAAAAACAAAACCAACCTTTATTCCTCACTTCCTTTTGGAATTATTTTTACTAGATTACATTGAGTGAAGGTAAAAGTATACCAGTATAAAAAGTAAGGGAGGAAAGGGGGTGTGTGTGGGATGAACTGGGAGATTGGGATTGACATATATGCACTATTGATACTAGGTATAAAATAGATAACTGATGAGAACCTACTGTATAGCTCAGGGAACTCTACTCAGTGCTCTGTGGTGACCTAAATGGGAAAGAAATCCAAAAAAAAGGGGACATATGTATACATATAGCCAATTCACTTTGCTGTACAGTAAAAACTAACACAACACTGTAAAGCAACTATACTCCAATAAAAATTAATTTTAAAAAAAAGTAACATTGGAGTGAGTACACAGACAGACATTTGCAAAAACCCAAAGAACAGTGGGGAATTGAGGATGAAAAGGTAACTAAGTTGTGAATGCTTCAAAAAGAATGAATACATTCAATCTTCCTGCTAAATCAACCTTCTACTAAATTAAGACCTCAGTTCAAACCAAACTATAGCTATGTAAAATAAAGCATTTCCTAGTGTGTGGGCTATTTATAGAAGCTTAAAATACTAGGTTTGTGAATAATATTGCAATTGATAACAAGCAATGTAAAGATTATCTATTTAAATAAAAATTTAAAGAACAAGGGAAAAAAGTTATCTAATACTTATATTTAATTTCTAATCTAAAAATGTTATTTTACTTGAACATTTTAACGCAGACTTTAGCATGTCATGTCTCTGAAATTTTAAAAAACCTTTTCTCTAATGTTATTTCCTAAGAAGTGTCATACTATCCTGTTATTGAAAATCTTTATAAATTCTATCCCAACACTATCAATTCCACAAAGATAAACTGCATAGATAATATCTGCTTATAGAACTTACTCAAAGGGTAGATCAGTCAGTACTGACCTGCATGTATGTCACCTTCCTATATAGTCAGAACACTACAGCTCCATCACCTCCAACAAAATCTCCTAAACTGACACAGAAATCTACAGCTTACAGAAACCTCTACCTGCAAGGAATGCAGACTCCATTACTCTTTCATGGACACTTTAACAAGTTATCATTTGAAACAAAGTCCAGAAAGGCTAAGTAACTTATCTATGCAGTGCCCTGCCTACTTCCACACCGGTTCAGATGGTGAACTCATATCTAAGGCTGGTACCAGATTAAGTACCATGTGCTCACTTTACGACACATCATGTTTCACTGCAATTTATACTACAGAGCTCATAACACCATTACAAACTAATATCAAAGTGAGAACAATTCTAGAATTCCAACATCTTATGAATCACTTAAGTGTGAATGCACCTGGACTACCTAGAAAGGATACATACTACTAGATTATCTGCAAAGACCAAAAATATTTTCACAGCAAAACAGCAATGAAAAACCAGATACAATTTTTTATCTTAAATTCCACAGAAAGTATTTAATCAAAGTAATGCAAGAAAATCATATGAAGAATATTAAATAATATATGCAGGCATATCAGAAGTTTGTGCATATTCAAATGTAAAAATTTTACACAGATTTTTTTCCCTTGTTAATGGAAGAGACACACGTTACATATTAAATACAAAAGAAAATTCCTCACACATTTCCTCACTTAAAGCTCTGATAAACAATGAGACAAACATTACAAGTCAATCCCAGAAATCCCTTTTCTGGAGTATAAGCTTCATGAGAACAAGAACTTAATTCTGTTCACAGCAAGAGTGACTAGCACATAGTAGGTAGTCAAAGATGTGTTAAATAAATGAATAATCTACTAACCAAGTCAACAGAAAAGTAATCTGCAATTGGGTCTACCAATAATAGCTAACCAGAACTAGAAATTGTTACAAAGGAAAACTAACAGAATCCAACAGTTAACTCAAAATTTCCTTCTTTCTCCTTAAAGAAAGGTAAATAAAGCTAATTAGTTCTGATGAACTTACTGTGTTACCCAATATATGTAAAAAATAACTCCAACACACTGATGTGGCAAAACTGGCCATAATAGCAAAAAAGTAAACGAAACAATTCAGTAAGTCTCCATATGTCTTGAACAGAATTAACATCAAGGACATGACATTTTATCTGAATGGGTTTCCAGAACATCACGGCAGTCTGTTGCTCTGGGAAGATACATTCTCAAAACATTTGATCTAATATATAAAAACAAAGACTTAGCAGTATATTTAAGAAATATAAAGTTTAAAAAGTCTTCAATAGTCAATTTTTTTAAAGGTTTGTCCCCATTTTCCTCTGTGAATCACAAAAAAGGTAAAAAGTTTAAAAATGTGAAGTTTATAATAATAAATAAAATAAAAATTTTATTTGGAAAAAATGCATTTCAAAAATGTAAAAAATTAAGGCAGAATTTTAAATTCTGAAACATCAAGCTTAGAAAATGTCTTCTTTAAGAAGGAGTTTTGATGAAATATGATTGGATGAGGTAGATAGTCTAGGATAAGATGGGATGGGATGAAACAGAGTAAATGTACTTCATTAACTCCTTGTTCTGTTAAATACGTGCATGTGTATGCACACTGGGCCATACTGTGCAATGTGTTTCTTACTGCTATCGTAAAAATTTTCAAACAGTGGAGAAAAGAAAGAAAAAGAAATGTGTCCTTAACTTTTAATAATTACTAAATAAAGGCTCTTTACAAGGCATAATGCAATGCCAAGATACATAAGCAGTATTTAGATCTGTGGGTTTTTTGCTAAGCTATGCAGCTACACAGAGGTTCTCGACTCTGCGCACTAAAATAACCAGGAGAGCTTCTGAAAAATACAGAAAAATAGGGATGCCCAGGCTCCGCCTCCAGAGCCTGATTTCATTTGCTGGATGAAACCCAGGCACTGGTACTTTTTCCAAAAGCCTAACTTCCCCATGTGATTTCAATGTGCACCCAGTTAAAAACCATTAATCTAAAAAGACCTTTATTGCCAGATTATGCTTTTCTCAAACATGTAATGCTTCTTTTATGAAATTTTGAAAACTCACTCCTTTTGCTCATTTCTTTAACCTTTTTCATTTTCAAGGATTTAACAATATTAGGCAAACAAAAAAATAGCAATTCACATAAACCAATCCTGAAGATCCAGCCTAGAGAAGTTAAAAATCCCTCACGTGCTAAATATACTAAAATCCTGTGGTTTTACCCTTCCTTAACATTTTTGCATTGTTCTGGTTAAGAACCTTCTCTAGAATGGAAATGCAAAACAACAAAAAAAAGACATATATGCATGAGCTGACTGTTATCGAAAGTCTGTGACTTACTATTTCTTAATTGCCACTGTTCCCAAGAAATGATACAGTACAAAGTATAACTACTGTATGAGAATGATTCCCCAGGCCATACGTGAAAATCAATTTTACTTAGTAACAATGCTACATAAACGTATCAATACATATTCTAATCAATTTAGGCTAGACTTTTTGAATCTGGTAAATGCGGATAAATCCTAAACTCAGATCAAAATCACTGAAAGATAAAATATCCTATTAGTTATAAACACAAAGAAATCAATAGAAAAAAATTTTTAACTCTATACAGTGTTTAATATTTTTTAAACATATCACAAATAGGCTGGCCAAATCACACGTGGGCTAGCTAGATCATATCTGGGGTAGTATACGTGTTCTACCAGATTGCTAGGTTGGCTCTTTTTTGTTATCTACATGTAGATAGTCACCACACAGCAAACATAAATTTAATGTATATATAAAGGAGAACAGTTGTGGAACATATACAAAGGGGAGCTGCAATGAGCTGTGAAGATACCAGTAAACACTGAAATTAGAACGGCATGGTTTAGTGGTATACTTCATCTCCCCCTGGTGCTTTAGGATAAAATAACATGTGTTTTTTTTTTTTATTCTACTGGATTAAGAAAAATGTGCATAAGATAGCCAAAGCAATTTTTTTAAGTCTTTCTATTTTCTGCCATTAATAACTACAAAACAGAACAAGTATTTTTAAAGCCTTTTTATGAGGTCACAACCAACAAAGCAACAAAAAGATGAAAAAGGAATATAAATAAAATGGGAATTATACATATTAATCAAAGCACCAACTCATCCTTCTTCTAAGAAACATTAAAGAATTTTCTTTGCACTTTTGTTTATACTTTATAGTAGCAAACCAGTTTAAGATTTCAAACGATTTAATTCATACCTCCATTGGTATGTGGTTTCTTTTTAAATGAAATTGTATTAACCATGTCCCACTCTGCTTCGTAACTGTTCAGATGTTCCAATCCTCGATGAGCTCTTTCTTTTGGGGCCTGGGTCCATTCCACGACTGAACTGGAGTCCTAAAATAATTATAACATATAAAATATTTAGGGACTAAGACTAGAATTTCATTTCAATCAATAATGTCTTCTCAGCTTCTATATAAATTAAGTTTGTAGGTTGTGGCAGATATCACTGGTGGGAAAGCCGAACACTATTTCCTATCCTTTTCTCCCTTGCTCAGCTGACCAAAAAGACAAGAAAACCTTGTCCAGATTCTCCTGCAGTTAGGGTTGCCAATGAAATATAAGCATAAGTCAACAGTAGGGCCTTGGAAATGCTTTTGCTTTCCTAATAAAAGCTTCATCCCTTTTCCCCTATTTCCTGCTTTTGATGCAGCTATGCTGCCTAAAAACATAATAGCCACCTTATAATCATAAAGACAAACACTGCAAATAGCTCCAAACCTCCAGGCTTCTGGTTATTTGAGGAACACACCCAATGGTGGTTACTTATTTAAACCACCATTGGTTGCACATGTCTCTTAATCAAAATTAGCTAAAAGGTACAAATACCATATCTACATGTTCAGTTTTAAAGAACTTTCTATTTTAAAAGAGAAAAAAACCAACAGTCTAAAATGCTATGTTAATAATCTGACTAAATCAAAAAGTTTAATTTCTATTCAACAAAAGATACCACACATAAGTTAAAGATAAGCAAAACTGTGTGAAAATGTTTCCAAAACATATGGACGATGACAGAAAAACACCCAGAATACAAAAAGAACTCCTACCAATTTACTGAGAAATCAACAAACATCAAAAGAGAAAAATAAGGAAATGGTATGAACAAGCAAATCAAAGAAGAAATATGAAGTGACAAACAAAGGAAGATGTCCAACTTCAGAAACAATCCAAGAAAAGCAAGTAAAGATGAATTTAAATTTTTCTGGCCCATTCAACTAAAAAATAAAAATATGGAAGACAGTGTGAGGAAATGCTGTATCTCACACTGTTGATGACAGTGCTAATTACTGACTCAAATGTACAACTGAGTCATATTTATTACAATTCAAAATATGCATGTGTTTCACCACAATAACTCTATTCTCATCATCTACTTTAGAGAAATACTCACACATGTATACAAAGAGGCAGATACAAGAATTTTCATCACAGAATTGTTTGTAAAAGTGAAAAGCTGAATATATCTTATCATCCATCAATGAAGGAATAAGTAAATAAACTAGCGGGTAGCCAATAAAATGCTAGGCAGAAGTTTAAAGACTGATATCTGTTCATGTGTATATATGTTCAATATGTAATAGTAAATAAAACGAAGTTAAGAAACAATGTATGCAGTATAACAACTACATAGAACATATGTAATTAGAAACACACTAGAGAAAACCAGGGATGAATGGATGGATGGATGGATGGATAGATATGATAGGAAATGTGTACCAATAAAAGTCTGGAAAGATATACATTAAACAGGAACAGATTAGGGACAGGGTTCTAGTCAAGGAGGACTTCAACTTTCTATTATTTGAATTTTTACAACAAGAATGTATTCGTGTATTGCTAGTGTAATTCTTTTTAAAAATGGAAAAAGGAAGATTTATAGCAACAGGAATATATTATAAACAAAAGAAATTAATAAGAAATAGAAACAGACTGAAGAATAGGGGGAAAACTGAATGAATGAAATTATAAAGTGGAGTGCTTTTTCCTCCGAGTCCTTCCTCTGATGTCATTTCTCAAGGAGCCCTCCTCGTTTGCCCAATTTAAAAAAATGCAACCCTTACCACCATCACTACCAACTCTCCCATCAACAGTAGGGAAAGCGAAGCAGCATTTACAGAACCCCACCCCACACAAAGGCTTGGAACTAGTAAATCAGGTACTTCTGGAAACTAGGATAAAGGTTAAGCTGAAAACAGGACTACTAACAAAAGTCTAGAAGGCTGAAGGTTTATTCATTGGAAAAGGTAAAACAGATTATCTGTGGATTAGGAGAAACCAGGGACACTGAGCAAAGAGATAGTACACTGAAAACAGGAGAATTAACTGAAAGTTCATCTATATAATAAGTTGGCAAGACTCCCAGCTCTCTTCCTCCACTCAGTTCCCAGAACAGTGGAATCCAGCTTTCCCTCTCCAGGTAGGAATCTGTAGATTCTTCTCTGACAAATGACTAGCCCAAGAAAAAAGACCCAGGTTTCAATACCGGGGATTCCCCAAGGAAACAGCCTAGCCAAGTCACCCTGAGTCCCAACTATTAACAAACCTACCCATACATAGAGAGAGTATAATCAGTTTTTTGTGTTTGCTGTTAAATATGAGCACCACAATACAAAGATCACCAAATGTCAAAGGCAAGTGTTTACATAAAAGAAAAAGTCCAAATGAAATAGGAAAAAAAAAAAAAGTCAGTTAGAGGAGGTAGACTATATACAGAGATGAAAACATCTGAAAAACTATCCTTCAACTCCTCAAAAATAAGGGAGAATAGTACATCCATGAAGAACAGGATGCTATTTTTTAAAAGGGGGGAAAGGGGACACAAAACAAAATGTATTAGAAATCAAACAGCAAAAAGGAAAAAGGCAATAGAAGAACTGGAAGATAAAACTGAAGAAATTTCCTAGAAAATAATACACACATACACAAAGAATTAGAAAACAGTAAAGTAAGTATTAAAATATTACAGGACCAGTCCAAAGCATGTAGAGTTCCAGAAAGAAAGAAAATAGAAAATGGAGACGAAGAAGAAATCATCACTAAAAAAATTCAAGAATATTTCCTAAAAACTAAAGGACACAAGTTTTCACGTTAAAAAAAAAGCCTGGGCTTCCCTGGTGGCGCAGTGGTTGAGAATCTGCCTGCTAATGCAGGAGACACGGGTTCGAGCCCTGGTCTGGGAGGATCCCACATGCCGCGGAGCGGCTGGGCCCGTGAGCCACAGCTGCTGAGCCTGCGCGTCTGGAGCCTGTGCCCCGCAACGGGAGGGGCCGCGATGGTGAGAGGCCCGCGCACCGCGATGAAGAGCGGTCCCCGCACCGCGATGAAGAGTGGCCCCCACTTGCCGCAACTAGAGAAAGCCCTCGCACGAACCGAAGACCCAGCACAACCAAAAATAAATAAATAAATAAATAAATAAATAAATAAATAAATAAAATTTAAGATCTGTTTAAAAAAAAAAAGAATATAATTTGCAAAAAAAAAAATAAATAAAAAAATAAATAAAAAATAAAAAAAAAAGCCTATCAAGCACCCAACACACTGGATAAAAAAGACCACAAGGGCACATTTCCAGAACATCTAGAACACTAGAAACGAAAAGGCAATTGTAAAAGCTTCTAAAGAGGAAAAAAACATAGCAAGGATCAGGAATCAGAATGCAGCAGACTTAACATCAATAAAGGAAATCAGTCAAACCTGAGACAATAACTTTCAAAAATACGAGGGGAAATTTATTTTCAAACTGTAATTCTATGCCAGCCAGCTATCAATTCAGAATAAGGATAGAAAAGTCTGAAAACAGAAATGTTTTTGCTCTCATACACCCTTTTTCTCAGGAAGCACTGGAGGTGCACCAAAACTAGGGAGTAAACCAAAATATAAGATAGCAGAGGATACAGGAAATGGGGATTAAAATATGGGAAAGAGGCAAAAAGAATCCCCAGGATAATTGCTGCACAGCAAGCCAAAAGAGCAACCAGTTCAGAAGGAACTTGTAAGAAGGCTCTGGAAGAAATGTCTCTAAGAAGATGACACTGGAAGATCATCTATGTGATTAAATATTTTGAGAAGAAATGTGGACAACTGGGCCATAGTTTCAAGGTGAATTAGAGATAAGATAGAGCTAAATCTCTACCTTCCATAGTGAGAAGTCAACACATGATACAAACGTTAAACATAAGTTAATTCAACTATTCCATTCCTGGGTTTTCAAGGAAAAATGTATCCACACAGAAACTTGAATATGAACATTCACAGCAGCATTATTTACATTAGCCTAAAAATGAAAACAACCCAAATGTCCATCAACCGATGAATGAATAAACAAAATGTGGTACATATCCATAAACGCAATATTATTCAGCAAAAAAGAAAAAAAGGAAAGAAAGAAACAAAGTACTGGCAGGTGCTATAACATGGATGAACCTTGAAAACATTATGCTAAGTGAAAGAATCCAGTCACAAAAGACTACATATTATATGATTCCATAGATAAAATGTCCACAACAGACAAATCCTCAGAGACAGACAGTAAATTAATGGGTGCAGAGGACTGGAGTTAAGTGGGAATGAGGGGTGACTGCTAAGAGGTACAGTTCCTTTTTTGGAAGTAATGGAAATGTTCAAAAGTTAGATGTTGGTGATGGTTGCACAACTCTGTAAATATACTAAAAACACTGAATTATATACTTTAGAAGAGTGAATTTTATGGTATATGAATTATATCTCAATAAAGCTTTTATTTAAAAAATGGCATTCCTTCAGACATGCATTTTTTTCTTAAATACCTTTCCAGCATACAGAATACTAGAAGAATCTAATGCATCATCCAATGGTCTCCAGTCCACTATTACTTCAGCATCCTAGAGAAAGAAATTATTAACCATATTTACTATTCAGCAATATCTTATATTTTTAGTCACCTATACTTAATTCCCTGAACTGAAAATGAAATTTTTAACCCCTTAAATTTATCAGCGCGTTAAATATGGAATATCATATGTAAACCACTATTTGACAACAATGTATAGATTTCTAAACTCTGCTTTTCATTATAAAAAAATTATATTACTGCAACTTTCACATAAGTTTTAAAATATTCCATACCATTTTACTGGCTTATCTAAAGCATTTTATTTCTAACATCACTTCCATGTTAAATTTACAACCACTGCTCAATTACATAATTTTATCTTACATGCGAAATTCAAGCCTGCTGATAATGCCCCAATTACTATTAAATTATTTAAACAATTATTAAATAAAAGTTATTTTTTATTTAAACATAAACAATTACTAAATAAAGTCATTTACTAGAAACATACCTTTTCTAAAACACGTAATATTCCTGAAATCAAGCTGTCTTGGTCACTGGTCTTTCCAAAAGATGAATGAATATACACCCCTTCCTGTTCATATATAATCTGGAATGGGAAAAATAAGATTAATCACACCATTTTTATTCAATACTATTTCAACATTTGTTTTAAAAAAAATTAAGAGATGTTTTCCTATAATGCCTGAACCAAGTTTCTGGTTATTTCATATAAAAATGTATTATCTTAAAAATACTACTCAGACTTAAAAGCACTTCAAACAAAGATAAACTAGAGGGAAATTTGCTTTGATATGCATGCAAGTTTTTTGGTTTAGTGATAATCATGATCTTGATCTTCTCCTTAAACAAAGATGTCAGGCTAATTGTTATGTGACCCTATATGCAAATTCCACTTAACATATATTTTTAACAAACATTAAGCAAAGTATTAGGTTCAAACTGAAAATATCCAACAATAAGAACAGATGAAATATAATGAAAAATTAATGATTTCTAAAAAAAAAAAAAAAAAAAAAATTCATGATTTCTAACTATTTCATAACAGCACGTAAGTTTATTTTGGTGTGCTTTTGTAGCACACTGGCATAGAAAATAAGATGGGAATATTAAAAAGTAATGATGAGGACTTCTTGGAAAAACTAGTTTAAACTAGTTCAAGCTCACAAACACTGAGTGCTTCTATATGTAAAAGCATGTAAGACTGTAGGTATAAGAATATGACTAAGACATGGTCCCTGAACAATGTCCTATGGGAATACATGGGAGACTTAAGTAAATTCCTCAGTAAACTGAAACGTTTATAAAGTTAAGCCTTATGTTCTAAAGGCATAATGTTATATATTAAGATTCTAGGGGGCTTCCCTGGTGGTCCAGTGGTTAAGACTCCACGCTGCCAATGCAGGGGGCGCAGGTTCAATCCCTGGTTGGGGAACTAGGATCCCACATGCTGTGCGGCACGGTCAAAGGATAAAACAACAACAACAACAACAAATATATATATATGGAACAAATTGGGAAGAAATATTTGTAACATATATAATAAACATTAAAAAAAAAAAGATTCTACTCCTGGGACCAATTTCAAACTATTAAAAATTTTTTTTCATTATGAAAATAAGTAAAAGGGAAATAAAAGAGTCACTTCCAGACATTACAAACTTATGTAATTTTGACATAAGTTAAGTTTGGAATACAGTGTACTTTCTATTTATGTAAACCTTTTATAAATACAATCACATCTCTATTCAGAATAGCATGGGGACCAAGAACGCAGGACAAGCAACACAGGCCATCACTATCGCCCCCCCAGTTGACATCTGTGGAACATTTATGCACTAAGAATTCCACGTTATAGCTTAATCCTTACAATAACCCGAGACCATAGGTTTTATAACTATATCATTATAACTACATCATTAGGATGAGGAGCCCATCTGTGTGAACAAGAAAACTGAAAGAGAAGTTAAATAACTTGCCTAAGATTGATGATACAAATAGTAAGGGGTGGTTAAGGAGTGGTGTGGAGTTCGAAACCCAGGCAGTCTGACACCAGAGAACTGTTCTCTTAGCCACTGCACTACAAAGCTCCCACATTACTTTTACTGCCTCTCCTGTTATGTTAATCACTTGTAATACAGACTTACATCATGTCAAGAAAGAGTCCTTCCAGTAATCAAGATCACCAGAGAAGTTTTGGTCTCAAAAACCCAAGATGGCCTTCAATGAAACAGTTGTTAAACACAAGACTAGCATTAAGCAGAAGGCCAAGACTGGGGGCAGTATGAGCTGGGGAGTGGTGAGAAACAACTCTATACTGTTTGTATAGAAATGAAAAATCAGATTTATTCATACATGTGCACAAAGATATGCATAAGAATATTCACAATAGTATTATTTATAACATGGTGGGTGGTAGAGTAGGAAAGGAGGAAAAGGAAGGCATGAATCTAAATGACCACAAAGAGGAAAATTCTAAAATATATTCTGCGATATTCATTCTATGGAGAATACTATTCAGAAGTTAAGAGGTAGATTAAACAGACAGACATACATGGTCCAATTATACATAATATGATGACATTCATACTTTTAGAAGTTTCTCTATATCTGTGTAAAATACAGAGAACAAGCTCTGGAAGGACACACTTTAATGTTAACAAAGGTTACTTCCGAAAAAGACAATGGGATGGGGAAAGGTTGAAAGAGGAAATGTAACTTTCTATGTTAATGCTGAACTTATTTGAAAATTTCAAAGTACAAATATATAGTTATATATTGCTTCAGTAATTAAAAATTAATTTTAATGAGTAAAGTAAAAAGAGGGAATTCCAGAAGTATAAACTATAACCTTTCTGGACTTTCGTTTATCAATGTATAAAACGGGCCACAAAACAGAAGTATGAAAAGGCTATGCGAAAAAAAAAATCCCTTAAAATCTCAAGCTTTTTTGACAAAAGATATCCAGAAGCTTCACTTTAGCATATTTTCACCTAATACTCAGCTATCAATCAAGAACTCTATAGCTGAAAAACGGACACTCATTTGCCAAGAAAAGCTTGGTATCATTAATAGTACAATCTAAGATTCTGTGGTACTATGAATACTAAAGAGATTCCAGAGCCTTTATGAAATAAATGAACCCTAAAGAAAACGAAACACTTCACTTAACTGAAGCACATTAAGCAGCTCTTCCTTCCCCATACATATGTTAGTGAAGTGTTGCCTTATTCTCTTTTTCATTTAAGAAAAAGTTGACTTTCCAAAGTAATTTAGGTGGGAAAATATCTTAAAAAGTATTAAAGTACCAGGTACCTCAGGAAAAGTCAAAACTGCACTCATCTCACGTTCTGTGTTCTTAACTTTTTAGCACTTTTTGAGGGAAAAATTACATGCCCAAAATTTCACAATCCCAAACCCAGACTTGTACTGTCTTTAGAAAGCAGTCATGTTCAGCTTTTTGATTTGAAGAGCGTGATATTACACGCTCTTACAATATTACACACTTGAGATATTACACGCTCAATACAAATTAATTCTGCAGAAGAAATAAAATCTGTAAATTTATCTTCGTGTGCTACTAAACCTTATGAAGTCTTATAAGACTTAAAGGCGCACAGGTACACACACACACACACACACACACACACACAAGCTGCATTAGTACATAATTTATTTCAAATATAAGATAACTTAATAATAAATTTTAACTGAATAGCACTTTGTTTTCAAAGCACTCTGATCTCATTAAATCCTCACAGCCAAACTGAATGAGTCAGAATAGATCTTATTACCCCTATCTCCATTTTACAGAAAAATAAACTGAGACACAGACTTGTTCAGTGACTTTACATCAAAGGAAGGAGTGGATTTCATATTTCCTGGCATCTTCACCCTTAAATCTCAACTGTCTCAAGAAACTACCAGAAAAATTCTACATGTCTTCCCTAGAGGAAAGTGGTTTCTGAAATTGCTTAGACATACAAAATAATGCTGCTTCAAGAACTAAAAATAATTTTTTTTTTTAGGCTGCACCACGCAGCTTGCAGGATCTCAGTTCCCCAACCGGGGACTGAACCCGGGCCTTTGGCAGTGAAAGCGAGGTGTCCTAACCGCTGGACCACCAGGGAATTCCTTAAAAACAATTTTTAAATGCCTTTAATTTATAAATCAATACAGCAGCTAACTATTTAACAATTTGGCCTTTCAACAAAAATCCTTAATTTCTCCCCCATCTGAACTCCTAAACATTCCACAGAAAAAGCTTAGTCCCTTTTATAGCACCTTGGTTTGAATAATTCATTTTAATATTATAAGGAATGATTTTACTTATTTTTTTATTCATAGCATATATATGTTCATCACCACAGTCTGTGGATACATGTATGTAATAAAATACAATTGTATCAACTACTTGAAACAGCTCAAAATATAGAAACAGAAGTCCAATTAAAAATTTGATCTCAGGGAATTCCTTGGCAGTCCAGTGGTTAGGACTCCACACTTTCACCGCCAGGGCCCGGGTTTGATCCCTATTCCCACAGGCCAAAAAAAAAAAAAAAAAAAGAATTTGATCTTATAACAATAGCATGAAGATAATATTTCTTCATTAAACTCTACAGTGAATTGATTCCTAAGCAGTACCATTCTTCCATAGGACATTCTGCTTCTCACATTTATCAATGGTAACGATTAATACTTGAAAAGCTATCTCCAAGCTTGTCTGAAATGAAAAATTATTTTGCTACAGAGAACAATTATGATATCAGGAATTTCATCTAAGATAATACTTTCAGTAAAACAGGCTTCTAATTTCCTTACTCTGGTTTTGTTCATAATCTCTAATGCAAAATAAAAAGAAAGGTTCAAATGTTATTACTGGCCGTGTAATATTTCTATAATGCATTACTCTATAAAGCATTTCTACAGTATCACATTTGATCCTCACAACTCAATTAGATATGTGATATCATTCCCACTTTGTAATTGAGGGAAAAAATGCAAGGAAGTTAAGTGATTTGATCAAGGTTCTCCCATTACTTTGGGGTTCAGACTCAAGTCTGCTCTGATAAGTTTTATTTGTCCAAACAGTACATAATGTAAAAGGCCATCAAGTTAAGGCTTAGCATATGTGGAACTGACAACATTGTTCCAGTATCCTATGTGCTCATATCCAATCTAAAGCAGTCACCAGTTAGCCACATGAGTACGTCCTCTGTGCTACAGGAAGCAAAGAAAGGGCATCAGTAATGCCTCTTTCTTTCCACTACCTAAGATTTGAGGGGAGACAAAGAGTTCACAGGCATAACAGGAAAATAATATGTAAGTCAGAAAGACAGAGAAGAAGAAAATTATATTCCAAGGAGGTCAAGGGTAATGAAAACTAATGTCAGGAAGCTGGCAAATGGAAAGCTATGAGAAGAAAAAGACTGAAATGAAAGTCTGCACCACTAGAGATGTACAACTTGTTTGAGACTCCTTTTGCAAACAATCCAGGCTCTGTGAGTTATCAGCACCAAACATCCTGAATAGCAAGACAATGTATAGGCAGTGAAGACTTCCCATGATTGTTACCTTAGGGATACAAAGGCACTAAATGTAAAAATAAAACAGTCTAATCAATTCTCTAGCATATATACCCAAGATATTACTAAAAGTCTATGTCAAATTCTCCAACCCTAACAACTTATTAATTTGTGATACTTTATAAGGGAACAAATTACATGGCAAAAACATATCTGGAGTATATCTCTAATGGAAACAAAAATGGTGTTGTCATTTTATCTTCCCGTTCATATGGCAGAGAAAGCTGAGTATGAAAACTGTACACAACAGGACATACAGTTGTTGTCAAAAATCAGGATTTGGGTGGTTTGGTGTGTTTTTTGTTTTGTTTTGTTTTTGATGATTCCTGTAAGTCCAATCTTTTGAAATAAAGAAGTACTGTGTTTGATACAAGGAATTTAAATTCAAACGTGATTCAAGGAAAAATAAGATATCAAATACTATGAAAGACAAAGGTGCAACTGACTGAGAAAAACAAAACTGGAAGAAGTACCTAGTAATACTAAGTGGAGGACAGAGAAGGAGGACAAAAAAAACCCAGGAGAGCAGTGTTTAAAAAAATGCTAATAGTAATAAAGAAATGCAAGAAAGTAAGTACTATAAAAGTTAGGATAGCAGTTACTTAGGGGAACAGGGGTACCTGCAAAGGTCTATTTCTTGACCACCGTGGTGGTTACAAGGACGTTTGCCTTATGAGTCATTAAGTTATGTAAGTGTGATTTTCTGTATGTAAGTTTTGTTTCACAACCAAAATGCTAAAAGTTACTGGTGATAAACACAAAATGTGAAGTCTTAAACAGAATTTAAACCATATCTCAAGAATAATAGAGGGATACTGTCAGATGGAAATCATGACATGAATTCAACAATGGAAGGACAGGTCTTAAGGAGAAGAAAGAGAAGAAGAATAGATCAAGTAGAAGATTTGAGGGAAAAGCACAACCTATTATTAAGTGTCTCTGCCGCCCCCCCAAAAAAAAAATTGGTGGTGGGGGGTCAGTGGCAGGGACAGGGGAAGGAATGCTATTGTTGTATAGACTACCAATGGAACAGGGAAAAAAAAATTTAATATAAATTACAAACTGGTATAACCCATTCTATAAATGTGATGATTACCTTCAGCTACCCAAATATCTATTGGAATTCTCTAAATACTTAGCATTTGATAAAATTCTTGAATGTCTTGCTAACTACATCACCTCTCAGAAGGTACAGAAGAGAATACAGACTAACGAGAAAGAAATATTTATTAACAAACACTCTGGAGGAAAAAAGACCATCTCAAAGTTTGTAACAACTAAGGAAACAAATTTGGAACAAAGTAAAACAGTCAGCCTGATCTTGAAGGGGTGGGGGGGGAAGATGCATATAGAAGAGATAGGTACGAATCCCGCCAAAACTGGAGAGGAAAAAAACCCTGTAACAGCTTACACTTCCAGCCAAGAATCCCACCAAAAACAGAGGAAAAGGGACTTCCCTGGTGGTCCAGTGGTTAAGACTCTGTGCTTCCACTGCAGGGGACACAGGTTCAATCCCTAGTCAGGGAACTAAGATCCAGCACAGTGCAGTGCGGCCAAGAGAAAAGAAAAAAAAAAAAGAGCGGAAAAAAACCCTGTAACAGCTAACGCTTCCAGCCAAGATGGAGTAACAAGAGACTGGATTTACCCTCCCTCAAGGAAAATAAAAAGGCCAAATCTATGAAACAATGGTTTTCATCAGGTAATGAAGGACAGTGACTGCTGAGTGAAAGGAAACAAATGAGCTAAGTCATACTATTGCCCTAGCTTATTGTCTTGAGAGAGTTCCCAGCTGTGACAAAGGAGAGAAAACCCAGAAGATGCCCAGTGGTCTCCCTGAGTTGAGGACACAGAGCTGGGAACTGGGCAAGGCCAAGACAGAATACCAGAAAGAGAAAAGTACACAGATAGAACTCAAGAGATCTGCAGACATCCCCGAGTATTCAGCAGAGTACTGATCAATGCACGTGCGTCAGTAAACTACTTAAGGCCAGAGGAAAACCACCTGAAATTATTAGAAGAAACAATCTGCAGCTCACACAGAGCTGTTCCCATTGGTGTGGGAAACCTCATAATTCACAGAGCACTAGGTAGAGTACTCAGAATTGTCTTACCTCAGCAGCAGGGCAAAATTAGTTTCACATCAAATGCTGTGCTGATAAACAAGATCCTACTGCAGAGCACAGGGAACTATATTCAATATCTTGTAATAAACCATAATGGAAAAGAATGTGAAAAAGAAAAAATACATACATATATATATATACACACATACACATTAACTGAATCACTTTGCTGTACACCAGAAACTAATACAACTTTGTAAATCAACTATATGCCAATCAAAACATAGACACATAAATAAATAAATGCTGTGCTGATCCCATCTAACAAAGTTTAAAAGCAAGACCCAAAAGTATCAAATTGTTTCCACATAAGTGCCTTATAGGATAAAACTCAAGAACATTTTATAGGAATACAGAAATATCTAGCACCTAAAAAGATAAAATTCACAATATCTGACATCTGGCTTAAAAACAAAAACAAAAACAAACCTAACAGACATGCTAACAATCAGAAAAATATGACTCATATGACGAGGAAAATCACCCAATTAAATATGACCCAAAATGACATAAATAATAAAATTAATAAAGAAAGACATTAAAACATTACTATAACTGAATTCCATATGTTCAGGACACTAAAGTTAGAACTTGCTAAGAAAAGACATCAAAAACATAAAAAAATCCAAACTGAACTTCTAGAGATGAAAACTACCATGTCTGAGATGAAATATACACTGAATTGGATGACAGATTAGACATTGCAGAGGAATAATGAACTTGAAATTACAGCAATAAAAACTATATAAAACAAAATACAAAAAGGGGGGAAAGGGACTGAGAAAAAATTTAACAAAGCATCAATGAGCTGCAAGGAAATTTCAAGTGGTCTAGTATATGTATAACTGAAGTACCTGAAAGAGTTGATGGAAAAAAGAAACAGAAAAAAAAAATCTTTTTTGAAAAAATAATTGCAGAAGTTTTTCCAAATTTGATTAATACTATAAACCCATAGATAGAAACACCAACGAACCAATGAACTCCAAAATGAAAGCAAGAATCACAAAGAAAACTAGATACAGGCACGCTGTAATCAAATTATGCAAAATCAGTAATACACAGAAAATCTGAAAATCAGCCAGAGGAATAAACATTAAATATAATGATTACAGCAGATTCCTTTTTAGAAACAATGGAGACTGAAAACAATGGAGCAATACTTTTTTTCCCACTTTATTGAGGTATGATTGACATATAAGAAGCTATACATACTTAATATATACAACTTGATAAGCTGACAGTAAGTATACACTTATGAAACTATCACCATCAAGCCACAAACATATCAATCACCTCCCAAAGTTTCCTCCTTCCTCTTTGGAGCAACATCTTTAAAGTAATGAAAACAAAACAAAACAAAAATACCGTTCACCTACAATTCTATACCCAAAGAAAATATATTCAAAAAAGAAGGTAAAATAAAGACTTTTTTAGACATATAAAAGCTAAAAAAATTCATCATTATCAGACCTACACTACAAAAAATGTTAAAGTAAGTCTTTCAGGCAGAATAAATTACACTAGAAGGAAATTTGGATCTACATACAGAAATGAATGCCACCGAAAAGAGTAACTATGTGGATAAATATATTTTTCTTGTTAATCAAATCCCCTTCATTAAAGCATAAACAAGCAGATAAATGAATACATGTTTTTGTGGGGTTTGTAATATATGCAAAAGTAAAATAACAAAAATAGCACAAAAGCCAGGAGAAGTGACAGTATACTGTTCTAGGTTCTTATACCTTATGTAAAGTAGTATAACAACTCTTGAATGTAAATATCGTAAGCTAAAGACGTACTCTGTAAGCCCTAAAGCAATCACTGAAATAGCAGAGTTATAGAGAATTAGTCAACAAAGGAAATAAAAAATAAACATAGAATAATGAAAACTACTGGACTAATCACAAAGAAGACAAAAAAAGAAAATGGAACAAAAGAGAGATGGGACAAATAAAAAACAAATAGCAAGATGACAGACTTAAACTTAACCATATCAGTAATCACATTAAATATAAATCACCTAAAGACTCCAACTAAAAAGAGATTATCAGACTGAATAGAAAAGCCCAAAATCTATGCTACCTACAAGAAAAGTATTTTAAATATAAAAGACACAAATAGGTTAAAAATTAAAAGATGAAAAGATATGCCAACACTAATCAGAAGCTAGAATGGCTATATTAATATCAGACAAAAATAAATTTCAGAGCAAAAGAAATGTTACCAGGTAGAAAAATATTTTCATAGTGATAAAATGGTCAGTGCCTCAAGATGACCTAACAATCCTACATGTTTATGCACCTAATACCAGACCTTCAAAAAACATGAAGCATAAAGTGATAGAATTGCAAGAAAAAATAAACAAGTCCACAATTACAGTCAGAGATTTCAAACCCCTCTCTTAATAACTGATTCAACAATACAGAAAATCAGTAGTAACACAGAAGACGTGATAACACCATCAACCAACTGGACCTAATTTACACTCAAAACATTCCACCCAACAACAGCAGAATACACACTCTTTCAAATGTACACAAAACATTTGCCAAGACAGATCAAAACTTGGGCCATAAAACAAATCTCAATAAACTTAAAAGAATTCAAGTATATTCTGTGACCACAATGGAAGTAAGTTATAAATCAGTAATAGAAATATCTTCGGAACATTCTCACATATCTGGAAATTAATAACATACTTATAAATAACCCAAGGGTCTAGAAGAAATCAAAGGGAAATTAGAAAGTATTTGAACTCAATGAAAATGCAAACACATCGTATTAAAATCTGCATAGGGCCACTGAAACAGTGCTTACTGGGAAACATGGCATTACATGCCTTTATTAGAAAAGAAAAAAGGCCTCAAATTAATGACCTGAGCATCTACCTTAAGAAACTAGAAAAAGAAATGCAAGTTAAACCCAAAGTAAGCAGAAAGAAAAAGAGTAGAAATCAATAAAATAGAAAAAAGAAAAATGGGGGTTGGGGGGTGGGAAGAGATTAATGAAACTGAAAGTTAGTTTTTTGAGAATAAAACTGGTAAAACTCTAGCCAGACAGATGAGGAAAAAATAAGAGACACAAATTACCAATATTAGGAGTTAGAACTTTAACATCACTACAAATGTACACAAAAAAGATACTAAGAAATTTATGAACAATTTAGACTAATAAAACTGACAACTTCGGACTTCCTTGGTGGCGCAGTGGTTAAGAATCCGCCTGTCAATGCAGGGGACACGGGTTTGAGCCCTGGTCCGGGAGGATCCCACATGCCACGGAGCAACTAAGCCCGTGTGCCACAACTACTGAGCCTGTGCTCTAGAGCCCGCGAGCCACAACTACTGAGCCCACAAGCCACAACTACTGAAGCCGGCACGCCTAGAGCCCATACTCCAGAATAAGAGAAGCCACCGCAATGAGGAGCCCGCACACTGCAACAAAAGAGTAACCACTGCTCGCTGCAACTAGAGAAAGCCCACACTCAGCAACGAAGACCCAACGCAGCCATACATACATACATACATAAGTTTATTTTTAAAAATTGACAACTTAGACAAAACAAATAAATTCCTTAAGAGACACAGCTACCAACACTCACAGATGAAAAAGATAACCTGAGTAGCCCAGTATAAATTAAGGAAATGCAATTTTTTTAATTAATTTTTATTGGAGTATAGTTGATTTACAATGTTGTGTTAGTTTCTGCTGTACTTTTTTTTTGGGCCGCACCGCGAGGTTTTGTGGGATTTTAGTTCCACGACCAGGGACCAAACCTGGGCCCTTGGCTGTGAGAGCATGGAGTCCTAACCACTGGGCCGCCAGGGAATTCTCTGAATTTTTAGTTAAAAACCTTCCCACAAAGAAAATTCCAGGCCCAGATGGTTTTACTAGTAAGCTCCGCCAAATATTTAAGAAAGAAGTAATACAATCCTATACAAACTCAGGAAAATGAAGAGGAGGAATACTTCCCAACTCATTCTAGGAGCCCAGCACTACCCTGACACTAAAATCAGACAAAAACAAGAAAATAAAACTATAGACCAATATCTCACATGAACTTAGATACAAAAATTTTAAATAAAAATTGAATCCAACAATATGTAAAATGGAAAATACTTCATGACCAAGTGGGGTTTACTCTTAGGGTTGGTTTAATATTAAAAAATCAATCACTATAATTCACCACAATAAAAAATTTTAAAAAGAAAAACCATATAAATCATCTCAAAAGATGCAGAAAAGGCATCCAACAAAATCCAACATCTATTTCAGACAAACACTCTCAGCAAATCAGGCATAGAAGGGAAACTTCTTCAGCTTAATAAACAACAACTATGAAACACTGAGTACAGCTGACATCATATACTTAAAAGACTGAATGCTTTCTCCTAAGATCAGGAACAAAGTATGTCCACCCTTACCACTCTTATTCAACACTTTACTTGAGGTTTCAGACGCTACAAAAAAGAAGAAATAAATGTCATCTAGATTAGAAAAGAACAAGTAAAACAACTTCCTTACAAATGACATCACTGTCTATGTAGAAAAGCCATTGCAATCTACAAAAAAGCTACTAAAACTAAGTGAATTTAGGCTCAGGCAAGGCTCAGGCAGAGAAAATATATTTGCAAATCATACCGTATATGTAATAAAGGACTTGTATCCAGAAGATAAAAAGAACTCTCAAAACTCAGTGACAAGAAAATGAAGAAAACAATTTATTCAATAAAATAAAGTGGGCAAAAGGTATGAACAGACACTTCACCAAAGAAAGTATAGGGATGACATAAAATCACATGAAAAGATGTTCAACATCATAAGTCATTAGGGAACTGCAAATTGAAGCCAATTTTAAAAACCAACGTGCCAAATGTTTTTTTTGGGGGGGGGGGGTGGGCACCATGTGGCATACAGTATCTTATTTCCCCAGCCAGGGATCGAACCCACACCCCCTGCAGTGGAAGCATTGAGTCTTAACCACTGGACCGCCAGGGAAGTCCCCAACATGCCAAATGCTGACAAAGATGTGGAGCAACTGGAACTTTCATACACCACCAGTGGGAATGTAAAATGGTACATCTACTTTGGAAAATAGTTCGGCAGTTTCTTAAAATGCTAAACATGCAACTAACATTACAATCCAGCTATTCTACTCCTAGATATTTGCCCAAGAAAAGAGAAAGCACATACTCATACAAAGACTTATACATCAATGTTCACAACACCTGTATCTGTAACAGCCAAAAGTGGAAAAAACCCAAACGTCTATCAATGGGTGAATAGATAAGCAAATCGTGGTATACCCATACGACAGGATACTACGTGTCAATAAAAAGGAATTAACTAACGTTACATGCAGCAACATGAATGAACCTCAAAATAATTATGCTGAATGAAGAAAGTCAGACCAAAAACAGAGTACATACCATATAATTTCATTTATATAAAGTTGTAGAAAATGCAAACTAACCTATAGTGACAAAAAGCAGCTCAGTGTTTGTCTGTGGACAGGATGAAGGTAGTGATAGATTACAACAAGTCAGGAGGAAACTCTGAGTGGTAGACATGTCATTATCTTGATTCTGTTGATGGGTCCATAGTGTATACATACATCAAAAGTTAGCACATTATACATGCTATGTGCAACTTACTGTTTGTCAAGTGGCACCTCAATAAAGCTGTATAAAAAATAACTTACAGGAAAAGTCTATTTTTTTAAACTGCAAAACCCTGTATAAAAGTAAATACGTTAAGTAAAGATATTTTACTTAAATAAAAAGCATAAAAGAAAGAAAAAAGAAAAAGAAGTTGCTCCTGCCTCAAAAAAATTTAAAAATCACACCCTATCTGTTTTTCATTGTGGATTAAGTGTCCATAGGGAGCAAAAACTATCAAGGACATTCAAACACTTGCCACTTGGTGGTGCTAAACTAATTATCTAAACTTGAGTTGACAAACTTTTATTAGGCACTTATTATGTGACAGACACCATGGAGAACAGAAAAATAAACAAGATAAAGTTCCTTGCGTGTATGTATCTGGCAATGTTATAAAAAGGATAAAATCTTTACACAAGCTAGAATATTCTAAACTGCTCCCCACCCTCTTGGGAGGAAAAAAAAGAACAATGTGTAAAGGTACTAAAGAAAGGAAAAAAGTTCTCCATTTGGAATAAAATTGTCTTAGGCCCTTCAAGTTCTCCTTTATTCTTAAATATTTGCTAAGATGCATAAGCTGGTAATTATATTTATAAAACTTCCAATGACAGCCTGCTGATGGCAATAGAAAATGCAGATTTTTTTTTCCCAAAGGAACCATGTCCGACATAACTCATTAAAGGTGCTCTGGGGACCACAGCAAATGTTTTAGAATAAACTTACTGACCTCTAATTTAGCAAAAGTTAGAATGAAGTTGCACAATATAGTAGCAGATAATTTTTTATATTGCTACTACACTTAAGTGGGATTGGATTTTATTTGTGTTAACTTTTTATAATATTTTCAAAAACTAAAGATAAATGAAAACATTCAACCCAAATATTTGAAATTTACTCTTAGGCTTAGGGATAAAATTCTTGCCCTAAATCTCTGTCCAAACCTGGAAACCCAACACCTACCATACACAACATACAGTCTTGAACTTTAGGAACTGTGAATTTTATAAGCTAAATTTAACAACAAGAAAGTTACAAAAATTCAGTTTCTTTGAAATCATTCAGCATATAAATAATTTAAACTTTGGGTTAGAGACAGTATCACCAGGAAATGCCAGTGTAAGCCCTGTAACTCTAATGAGTTCTACACCCAAACATCTAAGCAGCCACTTGATATCTCCACTTGAATAATCCACAGGCATCTTATACTCAGTATGTTTTATCCTAAATCTGCTCTTCTGATATTCCCAACTCTGTCTAAAACATTCCATCCAAGCAGTATCCTAAATGCCTCTTTCACCATACCCATCCTACCTCCTAAATCCCTCAAATCTTCTCTGACACTGACCCTTCATCATGTCTAGCCTGGGTTACTAAAATAACATTCTGGTCTCTCTTCCCCAATCTAATCACCTTCCAATAATCTGTGTAAACTGTAAAATGTATAACCACTGCCAAAAATGATCTTAATAAAATGTACATCTGACCATACCACACCTGAGCTTAAAATCCTTCTGACACTTTACATCTACAGCTATGCAACACCTGACACTCCCCAATACTTCCTGTCTTGGGCTCCTCTGAATTCACCTGTTCCCTCAAAACCTTGTGCCTTTTTGTGTGTGTGCATTCTGTTCCTTCTACTAGAACACGCTTTTATACCTTCTCTCTGCAAACAACTTCTATGAAGTCCTTCAAAAGAACACAAGTAATAGCTCGTCCAAACACTTCCAATCACCCCCATTCCACTTAATCTGATTTAGAAGTTTCTTTACTCATACACATTTATTAAGTACCAACTAGATGCGGGGAGTAAAAGGTGCTGGTGGAAAAACATACATCGTAAAAAGTGTCTAACTAAACTAGTAATGTCATGTAAATCAATGGTCACAGAAGAGTGTGATAGAAGTATGCACAGGATCCTGTATGAGATGTCAATTTCAGTTATTTCTTCAATAGATGTACAGTGAATGCCTACAATGTGCCAGGCACAGAGTAAGCTTCTAGGTATAAATAAACAAGACTCAGCCACTGCCTTCAAAGCAATCTAATTGGGGATCAGGACAAGAAAACAGACAATTACAACATATGACGGAGGTTGAACAGGCTGCCACAGAAGACCCTAATAAATTACAGCTAACCTAGAGGTAAGGGGCTCAGGCAGGATGAGAAATCAGGAAGACTTTAACTAGAGTGACACACAGCCTGAGACCTGAAGAATGGCAATTTTAACTAGAAGAGGGCATATGTTCTTGGAAGAAGCTGTATGTTCTATACAGAGAGCAGTAGTTCAGTGCATGGCTGCAACCCAGATCAGACAGCACCAAGAGTTTAGAGACAAGAGTAGAGACCAGATCACACCGGGTTTTTAAGCATGCTCAGGAATTTGGTAGTTTGGAATTTACCCTGAAGACAATTATTTGTCACTAGAAAGTCATTAGAAAGTTCTAGCATGGGAATGGTATGTCAGACCTGCCTTTTCTAAGCCAACACACAGGCTGCAGAGCCAAGAATGAACAGCTGCAGTAATCCAGGGAGGAAGCAATTCATGGTTGCTTGAACCAAGGCAGTGGCAGAGGGATGAAGAAAGGCAGATGGCTTATAATATTTAGAAGGTCAAAATGATAGGACTTTGTGACTGATTAGATGTGGGAGATGAAGGGAAAGGAGTCAAGGACAAAACTGTATGCGGTTATTCACTGAGAGACAGAATACAGAAGGAAGAAAGTAAACAATGAGTTTTATTTGGGATGCGTTAATCAGTAATGACTGTGTAACTCAAAGAAATGCAGAACACAGGTGGTTTTAAGGGTAACAAACCACACAAATTTTGAGACTGAAGACAGAGAAATATTGAGATACTGAGGATGGTACAATTCTCAATAAAGGGCAGGCAGCAGAACTGTTACTGCATCTTATGGGCATCAGTGTGCCAAACAATGTCAGACAGGAGGGCAGTATGGAAGGTGTAACAAGGATTAAACGAATGACTTCTCTTATACCAACGACTACAGACACACCATAGATTGCACAAGAAACAGTAAATAGATTTCATAAGGATTTCCTTCCACCAAAAAGTGAAAATTAAAAGGCTGGGTTACAATTCTTCATTTAGTCTCAGCAGCATTTTTCATTATGTCCCATCAAAGCAAACAATATTTGAATTCTTCCCCAAAAAGTCATGTTTTTATTAAATCACAAATTGAAATGACTTGTTGCAGACTACTGTGCTGTGTCGAGAATAAAGAACTCAGCACACAGAAGGTACTGAAATGTTTGTTAAAGAATGCTAGAAAAATAAAGAAGACATACTCATATTGTATCCTACACAAGGAAGGTTACTACCATGTTACAAGATCTAGTCTAAGAAAATTCTCCAGGAAAATCTGCTAGATACTAAGAATATTAATCTTTCTTAAGCAAGGGGTTTCACAGGACTATAAGCACATCTAAAAGGAACTGGAAGGGACCAAATTTAAGCTACAAAATAAATTCTTACTAAAAATGCCATAAAAAAATCTCAAAGAAAAAATAACAGGTGATTTCCCAATTGTTTCAAGTTATTTTCAATAGAACCAAATTCTAACACAGTCACAGTAAAAACACAGACCTAGAGTGAAATGCAAATATACTAAAACAGGACTTTTTAACTCCAAGAGTGCTATTAGTGAACACACCTCTCTTCCTCTAGTCCCCCTTCATTTTTTTCTTTCTTGCTCTTTTCTCTTCACTGAATACCTACTATATGCCAGAATGTCTGCCAGACACAGGTAAAACATTTCAGGCCCTGCCCTCATGAGGATCAGTCTACAAGTCTCAAGAAAACAAACATTCACTAAAATTAGCACCACTTCAAGGACCTAAAACTCACATTTACTTTCTTATTTAAACAAGGGAGTGGTTTTTAGTGAATGTTTTCCTTCTGAAGAACTGAAGTCTGTAATCTCCAAGGTAAGGGGCTATCTGATGTAACCCCAGTGCCTAAAACAGTGCCTGGAAGAAAGCAGATGCTTAATAAATATTTGTTGAATAAATGAATAAAAGTAAACTGCAACCATCAGAGGCACTGGGTATAAGGCCAAAACCTATTTCAGACTATCTCTTTTCTCCCGCCTTCTCTGCAATAAGTCAACTCATTCCATTAATTCAACTCATTCCATTAATTATCCTAAAGCAGGATAGCCTTTGCAGGCAGTGTCCCTATTTCTCCCTTAAAAATTCACAGGAGGATCTATATGAGAAGATGAGCGTTAGCTGAACCTACTGTGATAATCATTTCACGATATATATAAATCAAACCAATAGGCTGTACGTGTTAAGCTTATACAGTGATGTACATCAATTATTTCTCAATAAAACTGCGGGAAATAAAGATCACAGCCAGGAAAAAAAAAATATTCACAACAGAATGTCAATCTTTCCCCCCTATTTGGCTGACTGTTAAAACATATGGTTCTATATATACATAGCAACAAAGAATAGCTGAACTCCAAGAACTAATCAGGGTTTATAATCAAACTCAAACCCACTTTCACAGGCTCAGCTAATAAAAATATACATATATGAAACACTGAATCCATCCACTCATGTTGACAACAACCTACCCCTGAATTCAGTCAAATCATCAGAGACCTAAATACATCAAATCGGTACCTTGTATTTACTGAACTACTTAGCTAGCCATTGGTATAAAACCATCAGCATACTAATGGGCATTATAGGGATGTGGGGTTTTTTTTACCATAAGGATACAATATGCTATATAACCAAATTCATTATAGTACATAGTATAAAGAATCTACAGAAGATTTTATCCTCGGATCTAATCTTCAGAAACTAGTTTTTTGGGGTTTTGCTCCTGGTTTTATTTTATTGTAGATCCTGTAATTCTTATTATTGATCAGGTTCCCCTCTTTGGCAAAACTGTAGTCCACTAAAGCATACAGTTTATTTAAATAATCGTACTTCCAGTTCCATTTACCTTTCTTACCCTTATTCACTTTCCTTTTGCGTTTTTTCCCTCTAATTTATTTTACATAACTATATTGCTTTAATATTTGTGAGCGGCCTTAATCTCTCTGTAGAAAGTGGCAGCAAAAATAAACATTCAACTATTTCCAAATCAATAATAACCTTACAACTTTAAGACTGTCTGAAAGATCTTCCTTAATAATAGTAATAATAGCAGCTAAAATTTAAGCACTTACCTGATGCCAGGTACTATTCTAAATGCTTTGCAAATATTAACTCATTTAATCCTCTCTACAACTCCATGATGGAAAATAATTATTAGCCCCCATTTTACAAATAAGAAAACTGGTGCACAGAAAGTTAAGAAATGTGACCAAAGTAACACAGCTATAAAGCAGTGGAGCTAGGTTCTGAACCCAAGCAATCAGACTCCATCTCCTTAACCACTGCCGTACTGTGATGATTTTTCATTCATCAAAACTATGTGACTTCTAAAACAAGGTATTTTTCAAATCCTAAAATAACACTGAGAGTTAGAACTGAAGTAATTTCAAAAATGAAGTTCACACCCATACCAAAAACCATATTCTAAACCTTTAAAATTCTGCCATACCGGGCTTCCCTGGTGGCGCAGTGGTTGAGAATCTGCCTGCTAATGCAGGGGACACGGGTTCGCGCCCTGGTCTGGGAAGATCCCACATGCCACGGAGCAACTAGGCCCATGAGCCACAACTACTGAGCCTGCGCGTCTGGAGCCTGTGCCCCGCAACAAGAGAGGCCGCAATGGTGGGAGGCCCGCGCACCGCGATGAAGAGTGGTCCCCGCTTGCCGCAACTAGAGAAAGCCCTCGCACAGAAACGAAGACCCAACATAGCAATCAATCAATCAATCAATCAATAAATGTTTAAAAAAAAAAAAAATTCTGCCATACCCAACCAATGACTTGCAGGGAAATTAAGATGATGAATAACACCTACACAGTATCTACTACGTGCCAGGCTTTGTTCTAATACATTTACTTATTAACCTTAAAAATCCCATAAAGTAGGTACTATTATCATCCCCATATTACAGATAAGGAAACTGAAGCATACAGAGGTTAAATAATTTGACTGAAGTCACTAGCAAGTGTGAAGTTAGTTTTTGAAACTTGTTTGGCTCCAGAGTCCAAGCTCTTAACTGTTATCTTACACTGCTTCTCCATATGACAGAGATTAACTTCCTCCCCCCATCACTTCCTACATTCAAAGTTCAAAGCAAGCAAAGTAGACTTAGTAGAAAAGTTACTCTACGTCCCAGATCTCAACACCAAGAGGTTCTAATTCAACAGAGTTGGGTTGTGGCCCAGCACCTATATTTTTTAAAAGTACCACATGTGAGTCTTACGAGTCTTGGTTAACATTCACTGCCCTAGGTTTCTAAATTAGACAGGTCTTAGCTGAACCTTTGGGGTGGGGGGTGAGGAATAAATAAATACAGAGAGACACATACACACATATACACACTCTTTCATAAATATGTGTGTGTGTGTGTGTGTGTGTGTGTGTTCTTTGCTATTCCCCTAACCCAAAGAAACAAGACTGGGAAGTAGGGAAGCATAAGATAAAGCCAGAAAGACAACATGGCTTTTTATGCCATGTTAACCAGCCTTGAGTATTATTTCAATGGGGACAATAACAAAATTAAGATTTTTTGTTTGTTTTTTAAAGCAAGAAACAATCAGACTTGTGCATTAGAAATAACTCCAGTGGTTGTGTAGAAGGGACGGTGGGCAAAGAGACTGCAGACAAGCAGAAAAATCAGCCAAGAGCTCAAGACTAAATGCCTGAATGAACTAAGCACTGAGAATGAAGAGGATGCAGCAAATTTAAGAAACCTCTTTAAGGTAGAACTGGTAGGACTTGGTTATTGCTTAGATGTTGTTATAGAAATGGACGTCTCCAAGTTTGTTTCACATGCAACCAGGTGAATGATGATGCCGTTAAACTAGATCTGAACTTGCTGGGGTAAGAATAAGTGGCTTTTGCTGGTCATCATAGAATTATTTGGGAGAAGGGCAGCTTTGGGCATGGAAAAATAATTTAAATGGAGTGATGAGAATGGGTATAAATTTGCAATGAGTGAGAATAAATGAGGTGACGAAGTAGAGTTAAGAAATAAAAGACTAATAAGTCAGATTATGAAAGGCAATGGCTGGAAGGAAAGGGTGGGAAAAGTCTTATATTTTACAACTCTGCTTCATCTCAAGGGTTCTATCAAAATCAATCCACACCTGAAAGAGTGAAGTGTAGTTCAAACAGAAAGGATCCCTTCTTGGAAAGTCCTAGATAAAAAACTCAAACAAGATAACCTTAAAATATGTAATGAGCCAAGCAGAAGATCAGCATCCACCCTGAAGACAAAACTGACAAGACAACCAAAGACCGTGAAAATCTGAAAACGATGACCAACCCATCATTTAAAATACTCAGTATGTAATTTTTTTTATAAAGCTTTTATTATTTCATGTAATCTTAGCAACTCCAATACAAGAAATAATGACTGGCACCACATCCATTCTGGGGATAAAGAAAATGAAGGACGGAGAATTCATGCTTGCTCAATTTCCCAAGGTCACCCTTCACAGTAACAGTACTGTGTTATTCTGGCTAGTGGTCCATACACTAAAGCAAAAACGCTGTCAAATAATTCAAAATGGGATGGAGAGGGCAGCATAAAGAAAATGAGTGAAACTCAAGGAACAGAGAAAGCTATCTGCGAAAAGTAAATAGTCCTTGGTGTTAGATGAGTCACTACCCGACCCAACTGTTTTCGAAATACTCGCGCAACGGGAAATGCTTCCAGTAGCATGCCACGACAGTCCTAACCAACAGGCATTAAGGATGTGTCCTCGGAACATGAACAGGCACTATGCGATAAAATAGCCTCCGCACCTAATCCTAATTCCTAACGAACTACCACGAGGGGGTCAATGACCACCTCCGTAAGACGGTACCACACAGTCTCCCACGGGAACATCACAGATTTGTCTAGGAAATAAATACCGTAACTAACGCCTTCCTAGACAAGCGTGCGATGTTGTAAATCTCCAGCTCCCTGAGGGGAAACATGCCCTTGCTGTTCACCATCACCAACCAACTCGGGAACCTGGTAAAATGGATCCAATACACTCTTCTTCTAAGTGCACAGCTGCAAAGCACCTGTGTTTCAGCTCTTCCCGAAGAGGACAAAGATGCCTTCACCAGAGTGAAGCAGAGGAAGGCAGAGGCGAGTTAGATGAGGAAGAGAAAAAATCCTGGAGTCCGAAGAGCAGACAGAAAGAGCTACAGTCAGAGAAAATCAAGCCAGAAAAAGAAAGGAACGGGGCAACCACCTGTCTCTTAAGAAGGCAATACAAATAAAAGCCCCTCGCCCTGGGACACAGCAGACCAGAACAGCGCCGAGGCCTAGCTGGCCCTGGAGCAGGAGCCGGGTCTCTTAATTCCCGGACTGAGCCGGCATTCTCGAGAAAACAGCGGACACCACCTAGTCATCTTCTCCTGCATCCTCCACAGGCTGTTCCTGATACAGAAGGGCCCTCGCATCCCTCTCCGGCCGCGCTCCCAGCAGCAAAAACAGCCCCATCCCGAAAAAAAACAGGAACTTTTCCCGGGGCCGTTACCTACCTTCCCGCTCACAACCCCCGCCGCCGCCATGTTTCCTGCGCGTGCCTTTGATGACGTAGCAGCGCCTCACGTGTCTCTCGGACTCACAACAACATCCGGCAAAACTAGGCTGATATCCGGGCGGGAAAGGGGCGGGGAGTGGCGGGAATGGCGAGGAGTGAGGGGCGGGGACGGGAGGAACCGCCTGACGCATGTGCGCTGAGTAGGCCTCGGAGGCCTCTCGGGTGGAGTCGGTGGTGCATACTGCGCATGTGCCAGTTTATTTTCCTGGGAGGGTGAGTAATTTGAAGTGCTTTTGCTTTGGGGTTTGGCTGGGGGCGAGGCTCCGAGCCGCTCGCAGGCCCTTTCAGCTTGGTATGATGGAAAGGACAGCATATTGGGACCCAGGAAACCTGCTCTTGGCTTTGTGGCCATGGGCAAGGCACTTCCACCTTCAGCCTCAGGGTCTCATGTGTGAAATTGAGATAGGGCTGTGGTGAAGATTAAAGGAGCCCAGCCCTCTATCCGAGGCGCACACACAGAGACTTCTCGCCTCTGTGTGAAGTTTCTGAAATTGAGTCTGGTAACTGCCACTCACACATGACCAAGAGCGAGGTATTTTGATAGGAACTGTGATGATACCATGCCCTCGTTGCTCCAGAGTCCAGCGCACGTAGCTCACAGTTCCTACACAGTTGCTTAATGGCTGTTTGGAAACAGGTTTCTGAATTTATCCAAGCTTCAGGATGGAAAATGAGAATTACCCATGGAGTGGTTGTAAAGATTTCATGGGACAGTGCATATGTGGTAAGATGATTAGTTGAGATATTAAGATAATAATTTGTTTTGTTAGTGCTGTAAAAGAATGACTGGATACTTCCCCTGATAGATCTGGCACAAGATTTGGGACTTCCCTTGCCCTAGGGCGGAATAAAAGGCCCCTTTGTACCAAAACACCTGTGCCCATTGAAGTACTTCTCTCTTCACACAGTGAAGAGAGGTTAGAAGATTTCGAGGTTGGTTGAGTAAGTGGCAACCAAAGGGAATAACAGAGGAGGAGAGTTGCTGGTTCTGTGAATATTGGGGACCTAATGGGTGAAGGAGGTGGCAAGACCTTCGATGGGAATGGATGTATAGTACTACTAGGAAGGCTGCATCAGAGATTTCAACCATAGCCAAGACCCCACGCCCAAGCTTGGCATTCACTTGGCAAAACAGCTCACCTGCAAAGGATAAACCAGCTGGGGAAATGAGCATATTAGCGGTAACCAACATTGAATGAAGACTTGAGGGCCTTCCCCAAATGTACTGGACTAAGTATGACTCCCTAGAACTTTCATGCAATCTTAGGTGTGATGTGTAGAGCCATGATAATGACCCAGGATAAATTTTCCGCCAGCTCAGAGTAACAGGGTGTGGTTACAGAAAAGTTTTAATGACATTTCTTATGCCCTGTGTTTTGGAGAAAAGTTGAAGCCCTTAGTAGAGTACTAGGAATAAGATACTCAATAAATGGTAGCTATTATTTATATAATAAGCTTGGGAATTAAAGGTTTCTCATTGAAAATTTGGCACCCTAGGTTCATCTGCTATTTCTTCATATTCTTAAACCTAATCCTGCAGCTGCCCCTTAAATTCTGGTGCTACTCATGGGCTCTCCTTAGACTTCTTTACTTTTTTCCAAAAGCTATTCCTGGGCTATTATCTTCATATTCTGATATCACCACCTCCTAAATGCTGATGGCTCCCAAAAATCTCAAGCCCAAGTCTCTCTTTCTTTCCTAAAATCTAGAGCCTACACCTACTGCCCCTTTTTCTTGAATGACCCACTCACACCTCAAAAAATCCTAAATCTTTACTACTCAAAGTGTAGTCTGCAGACCAGCAACACCATCATCACCTGGGAGCTTCTTGGAAATGCAGAATCCCAGGTTCCACCCCAGAACTACTGCATCAAAATCTGCATTTTAACAAAACCCCCGGGTGATTTGTGTACACATTAAGGTTTGAGAAACACGGTCTTAAATGAAACTTAAATTTTGCTTTTGTTCTCTGAAAATTACTACCATTTGCTGAACTAGAGATGCAGTCAGACCACAGTTTCTCCAGGAAAGTGTTGCTCTCATGTTACCCCTTTTTGATGTGTCTTCTGAGGAACATCCCTATTATGTCTCTCCTTCCTATCCCCACTGCCACTCCTATGGTTCAGGTCTCTCATTACCTCTGGTTTGGACAACTACTGTGGCATCTTAATTCATTCTCTTGCTTTCGGCTTCATCTTCCCCCTACCCCATCATTTATATTCCTACCAGATTAATCTTTCTAAAACATAAACATGATCATGTGAACTCCCTGCTTAAAATCCATCCTATCTCTTCAGGAAAGAGTACAGATTCTCCAGCGTAGCATAGAAGGTCCTTCATAAATTGTTGCTGCCTACCATTTTAGCTTTATCTTCCCAACTCAGACCCAGTTCTCAAACCATAGCCAAATAACTGCTGTTCCCTGACTGTTCCATACTGTGTCCCAAGATTGCTTCTCACTGTAGCAGATTGGCTTGGCTTGGATCATGGAACCATCCTTGAGCCAATCACAGTGGCCCAAAGTATATGATGTTCTGATTGGCCAGATTTGAATTATATGCCCACAGCTGCAGTCAAAGTACACAGAATGAGAGGAAGGATAATTCCCAGGGGAAAATCCAGGAACCATTCCAGAAAAAAGGGGGAGTGGCTGCTGAGCAAGCAAGCAGACATCAATTACAGAGGTTCCATTTCTGCACTTTCATGGTGTCACACTGTAAAATACTTAGTGGTTTACTGAACTGCCTTCCTTTCCCTACTAGGCTATGAATTATTGGAAAGCAGGGACTATGCTTTTTGTATGTGCAACCACTGCACCTGGCACAAATGCCTGACCCACAGCAGACATTAAATAAGGGTTGGTTTAACAAATTAATGTCAACTAATTCCCCATTTAGAAATGGCACAGTTATACTTTACATTCAAGAGGAAAGAGACCATTTTCCTTTCTCAATAATATCCTCTGTCTATAGGCAAAGGGAAGAAAGAAGGTCAGGATTTCAATGTAATTTGTTTCATGTTTTAGGTTTTTACTACAATAGAAGGAAAGAAATCATAGTACACTTACATATAACAAGTTGACAGCTTTTTTAAAGCCACATGCATATAAATCTAATGTAAATAAAGTCAAGTTACCTATAACTTAAAATAATTACGGTTTTCATGGAATTGAGTAATTTTATAGTTTCTAAGTTCACTCCCAGGAACTATATGGCCATTCACTAATTATAACTTATCACTCAAAAAGTCATATGATGCAAAAGAATCTTAAGAAGTACCTTAAAGAGACTTTGGACCTGGGCGGGACTGTAGAGATAGTCTTCCAGGTTTTTCAGTTGAAGAAATTGAGGCTGTTAGAGATTAATGGTTTGCCAAAGTCATGAGCTGCTTTATGGCTGAATAGAGACTTCACTAGAGATACGTGTCTTAGTCAGCCGTGCTACACTATCATCTTAAAGTGATCACTCCCCTCTCTAAACTACAGCATTTAATTAACTGTTCAGATTCTCTCTCGCCTCAGTTTGACTGACCTGCCTTTCAGGGCTTATTCCACGTCACACATCATTTATTAAGATTCCCCCAACGTTGCTGCCACTCGTTGATCCCTACCTTGCCTGAACCCTTACAACAGTCAGACTAAAAACTTTGTTTTAGCGCTTAACTATACAAGGTAGTGCCATGAAGAAAGCATAGACTTTGCCGACAGCCAAGAGAATGCTGGAGTTCGCTGGGGATAAATTGACCAGCTGAAGAAATCAGAGCAGTATTGACAGTTGGGAATCTCCATTGAAATGACCCAACCATGTCATTCTACCACGAAGAACAAAGATCAACAAGCCCCACCTATATACCTAAAACTTCCAATCAGCTTTTCTTTCCAGTCTCTTAGATATGAACAGAGAACCATGGATCACTCCACATTTGAAGAAAATCTTTAAGCAGAAAGGCAGAGACCAAAATGAACAAACCAACAGCAAGCAATTAAAGACAAACAAACAATGCAGAGAACAGAAGAAAATGTTTTAATTATAATAAATTCCTTTAGAGAGATGAGAGAAAACTTTGCATCCATGGAACAATAAAATGTCAGGACTTCCCTGGTGGCGCAGTGGTTAAGAATCCACCTTCCCATGCAGGGGACACAGGTTTGATCCCTGGTCCAGGAAGATCCCACATGCTGCAGAGCAGCTAAGCCCATGTGCCGCAACTACTGAAGCCCATGCACTTTAGGGCCCTTGCTCTGCAACAAGAGAAGCCACTGCAATGAGAAGCCCGTGCACTGCAACGAAGAGTAGCCCCTGCTCGCCGCAACTAGAGAAAGCCCACACGCAGCAACGAAGACCCAACTCAGCCAAAAAAAAAAAAAGGCCATGTAAAGGAATATTTAGAGGACCAAAATGAGCTCTTAGAAATTAAAAACGTGATGACATAAATGAAAAAGTCCATAAGTGGATTGAAAGATAAACCAAGGAAATGTCCCAGATAGTAGAACAGAAAGACAAAGCTATGAAAATAAGAGAGAAAAGTTAAGAAAATTAGTGGATTAGAACAGAATATCTAACATCCAAATAAAGGAGAGAGAGCAGAGAATATGGAGGAAAGGAAAACATTAAACAAAATAATCAAAAAATTTTCTCAGAAATGTCAGATGTGCATTTTCAAACTGTATCAGCGCACTAAGTGCCCAACATAGTGGAAAAGAAAGACCAACAGCAAGGGACATAATTGTGACATTTCAGAACAATGGGAATCAAAAGAAGATCGTAAAAACTTGCACGGGGTGGGGCAGAGGGGGAAACATGTTGCATGAAAAGGACAAGAATAAATATATCTTTGAACTTGCCAGTAAAAGCACTGGAAGCTGTAGGACAATGGAGTAAACGATTTGAAAATATTTTTAACCTAGAATGTTATACTCAACCAAATAATCAAGTGTGAGAACAAAACAGTTCATTTTCAGACACACAAGTTCAAAAAAATTGTATCTCTTACACACCCTTTCTCAGAAAGCAAATGGAGGCTGTGTCACACCAAAACAAGGCAGTTAATTACAAGAGAGCAACATGGAATCTCGAAAACAGGAAACAAACACAGGGGTATAATGCAAAAGAGGACATTTCTGTTGGAAATGTGAAATGGTACAGCTACTGTAGAAAACTGTATGGCAGTTCCTTAAAAAATTAAGCAGAATTGCCATATGACCCAGCAATTTCACTTCTAGATATATTTTCAGAATAATTGAAAGCAGAGACAGGTATTTGCACACCAATATTCATAGCAGCATTATTCACAATAGCCAAAAGGTTGAAACAACCTAAAAATTCATCAACAGGTGAATGGATAAACAAAATGTCATGTATACATACAATGGAATATTAGTCTTAAAAAGGAATGAAATTCTGATACATACTACAACATGGATAAACCTTGAAAATATTATGCTAAGTGAAACAAGCCAGCCACAAAATGGCAAATACTGTATGATTCTACTTACATGCGGTACCTAGAATAGTCAGATTTATAGTTACAGAAGGTAGCATAGTGGTCTAAGGGTGGGGGGCTGGTGAGGGAGAATAAGAATCATTGTTTAATTGGTGCAGTGTTTCAGTTTGGGATGATGAGATGGACGGTGGTGATGGTTGCACAGAAGTGTGAATGTACTTAATGCCACTGAATTGTACATTTTTAAATGGCTGAAATAATAAATTTTATGTTATGTTTTTTATACCACAATTTTTTAAATAATTAGAAAAAATAGGAGAAAAAAATTCAGAATATAGGGTTAACAGAATTCTTGGACTTGACATCAAAATCATGATCCATAAAGAAAAAGTCAATAAATTGGACTTTATCAAAATTTAAAACTTTTGCTCTGTAAAAGACTCTGTGAAAAGGATGAAGAAACAAGCTACAGACAGGGTAAAACATTTGCAAACCACATATCCCAAAGGACAAATACCTAGAATATATAAAGGACTCCCAAAACTTGACATTAAACAAACAGTCTAATTAGAAAATGGGTAAAAGAGATTGCATTATTTTTCTATTGCTATTGTAACAAATTACCACAATAGTTCCTGGAAGAAACCACATTTTTATTTTCTTATAGTTAGATATCACAGATCTCACTAGTCTAAGATCAAGGTGTCAGCAGGATGAATACAGCCCTTTCTGGAGGCTTTTAAAGGAGAATCTATTTCCTTGCCTTTCCAGCTTCTAGTGGTCACCCATATTCCTTGGCTCATGGCCCCCTATTCCGTCTTCAAAGCTAGCAATATTCCATCTCTGCAATCACTGCATCTCTGATCTTTCTTCCTAAGTCACATCTCCCCCTGAAAGGTTCTCCATATAAGGACTCATGGGATTATATTAAGCCCACCTGTATAATTCTTGACAGTCTCCCCATCTCAAGGTCCATACCTTTTTTTTTTTTTTTCTTTAATTTATTTTTGGCTGTGTTGGGTCTTCGTTTCTGCGCGAGGGCTCTCTCCAGTTGTGGCAAGTGGGGGCCACTCTTCATCGCGGTGCGCGGGCCTCTCACTATCGCGGCCTCTCTTGTTGCGGAGCACAGGCTCCAGACGCGCAGGCTCAGTAGTTGTGGCTCACGGGCCTAGTTGCTCCGCGGCATGCGGGATCTTCCCAGACCAGAGCTTGAACCCGTGTCCCCTGCATTAGCAGGCAGACTCTCAACCACTGCACCACCAGGGAAGCCCCTGTTTGCTTATTTCAAGGTCCATACCTTTAATCACATCAACAAAGTACCCTCGCTGTGTAAAGTAACATATTCTTGAGGTTCTGGGGACTGTGGCATATCTTTGGGGGGCAGTTGTTCTTCCTATCACACACATCAACAGACATTTCACTAAAGAAGATATAAAGATGGCAAAATGAGCACCTAAAAGATTTTCAACTTCATTAATCATTAGGGAAATGCAAACTAAAGCCATAATGAGGTATCACTACATACTTATTAGAATGGCTAAAATAAAAAATAGTGGTAACACCAAACCTTATAAGGATGTGGAGAAACTGGATCACTAATACATTGCTGGTGGGAATATAAAATGGTACAATCACTCTGGAAAATACTTTGACAGTTTCTTATAAAACTAAACATACACTTACCATATGACCCAGCAATTGTACCCTTGGGCATTTATCCCAGGGAAATGAAAACTATGCACATACGAAAACTTGTACATTGGACTTCCCTGGTGGCGCAGTGGTTGAGAATTTGCCTGCCAATGCGGGGGACACAGGTTCGATCCCTGGTCTGGGAAGATCCCACATGCCGTAGAGCAACTAAGCCCATGCACCACAACTACTGAGCCTGCACTCTAGAGCCTGTGTGCCACAAGTACTGAGCCCACACGCCTAGAGCCCATGCTAGCAACGAGAAAAGCCACCACAATAAGAAGCCCATGCACCGCAATGAAGAGTAGCCCCCGCTTGCCGCAACTAGAGAAAGCCTGCGAACAGCAACGAAGAAAGAACCAATGCAGCCAAAAATAAAATTAAAAAAAAAACACTAAAAACTTGTACGTTAATATTCATGGAAGCCTTATTTGTAATAGCCAAAGCTGGAAACATCCCAAGTGTCCTTTAACAGAAGAATGATTAAACAAACTGTGGCATATTCATACCATGGAATACTACACAGCAATAAAAATGAATGAACTATTGATATATGCAACAACTTGAATGGATCAAGAGAATTATGCTGAATAAAAAAAAAAATCAATCCCAAAGTGGTTACATGCTACATGATTCCATCTATATAATATTCTTGAAATAGCGAAATTATAGATATGGAAAACAGATTAGTATTTCCAAGGGTTAGTGATTAGGGAGGAAGGAAAAAGGGATGGGAGTAGCTATAAAGGGATAGCACAAGGAAGCTTTGTGGTGATGGAACAGTTCTGTATCTTGGTCATAGTGATAGTTACATGAATCTACATGTGATAAAGTTGCATACTCTAGTCACTATTCATACACGTATACAAATATGTGCATGTAAAACTGGTGAAATCTAGTACATTCTGTGGATTGTATCAAAGTCAATTTCCTAGTTCTGATATTGTACTACAGTTATATAAAATATTATCATTGGGAAAAAGTGGGTGAAATGTATATGGAAATTCCCTGTACGTTTTTTTGCAAATTTCCCAAGTTTATATGTATATTAGATATTTTAAAATTCAGTTGTATATTTTCACATGTATATGAGTTAGGATGCCTTTGGCTGCAAGTAGCAAACAATTCAAATAAAAATGTATTAAATAAGTGGATTTTGTTTTGTCTTACATAGCAAAAATTCAAAAGATAATCAGGGTTGATTAACTCACCACCCCAACTTGGTCATCAAAGACCCAGCCTCTTGCTGTATTTCTGCTCCTTCATTTTCAGAATGTTGGCTTTTGTTCTAAAACTGTCCACTGACTCTCAAAATGGCTACAGCAGCCCCATTAATCACATCCTTCTACAAAAACATGCAAAGGCCAGAAGAAAGTTTCTTTCATGGATTCCATTTTTTTTTTAAATTTATTTATTATTTATTTATTATTTTATTATTTTTGGCTGTGTTGGGTCTTCGTTTCTGTGCGAGGGCTTTCTCTAGTTGTGGCAAGGAGGGGCCACTCTTCATCGCAATGCGCGGGCCTCTCACTACATGGATTCCTTTTTTTAAGGCTAATGAAAAGATCTCAGGAGTTGTTCTCTCAAACCATATTGGCCAGAATTGCGTCTCATTCTCATTCCTAAATTGTATGGCTCTGGAAATGTAGTAGGGCCCTGAATATACGGCTCTCAATATCAGAAAGCAGTTAGCAACCAGTTAGCAGTTCCCTTTAAAAGAAAAAGGGAAAAATGGCTGTTGGGTAGACAGCCTATATGTCTGAAACACGATATGTACAGCTGGGGTTGAAAAATTTGTTTAACCCTTAGGCAATTGAAAAGTAATAGCTCTATAGTTATCCATTATATCTAAGGCCACTGTCATCTCCCCCATGAATAACTGCAACAACCGCCTTGTACTCCCTACCTAAAATATTGTTCCCTTCTAATCCTTTCCCCACAATGAAGCTCAGTGATCTTCTTAATCTTCTTTTTTTATTATTTATTTATTTATTTTGGCTGCACTGCTGTGTCTTCGTTGCAGCGTGCATGCTTCTCTAGTTGCAGCACCTGGGCTCTAGTTGCTGCGTGCAGGCTCTAGAGCACGCGGGCTCAGTAGTTGCAGTGCGTGGGCTTAGTTGCAGTATGTAGGATCTTAGTTCCCCAATCAGGGATTGAACCCAGGCCCACTGCATTGGGAGAGTCTTAACCACTGTACCACCAGGGAAGTCCCAATCTTCTTAATCTTCTTAAACTTCTAATGACTCCAAGCTATTTAGGTTCTCTGAACCCTATGCTATTTCTTCCTTTGCTGATGGGGCCCCTTCAGGCTGGCATGCCCTTGCTTTCCATTTCCAAACCTATGCATTTCAACTAGGAAATGGCTCCTCATCCTTTAAGAGTCAACCAGGATATCAATCTTTCTCCTGGAAGGCTTCTCCACAATTCTTCATCATAGCAGTGATAGAGAAAAGAGTCTCTACTAATAGAATTGTAAGAGGGAGCTAGAAAAGCAATAAAGAGCAATTTAAAAACTAATAAACAAAAACTTCAAACCCGAGGCATGGTTATATATAAGGAGTTTTTTGAGTGTCAATTGTTTGTATCTCAGTGACAGCCTGTACATACCATATTTTTTTCTCTGATGTTATGATGCTTTGGTAATGAAAGACCTGTTAGGCAAACAATAAAATATAGCTTCCCAAACTGCTGATTATTCATAAAATGTTTCCATTTATTTCAGAATCATAACATTGCTAACTATTGAGAAATGGAGTTATTGTTGAAGCCTGAGGAGGTATTCTTGTTTTCTCCTGTCAAGACACATATTACCCAGTATCAAAAGTTTCCTTCTCGGCTTCATTGCTTACCCACTCACATTTTTCTCTCCTTTAATGTGTCATGGAGCTTCATGTTGTTAAATGCTTTAAAAAAAAAAACTTTATAAAATGAAGAAAGAAAACAGGAAATTTATAAGCTATTTGGGGAGAAAAAGGAATATCAATGTAATAATCATTTAAATTATATTGGTATGAATCTACAGCATTTCTCTTTTGTACTCTGATGAAGCTAATGGAAAACAAAACTAGCAAATTCAAATATATGCATAAATTGAGCCCTTGAAAATAACAGTTGTTACAGTCTACTATTCCATCCAAAGTTCCAGGGGATATGCTTCTCTACAAAAGGTGTTAAGGCATTATATGTGAATGTTCCCTACAAACAGCATGTGTGTGCATAATTAGTGTACTTTCTCTTACTTCATGCCCCAACCTTGAGTCAATATTAAACATTAAGAAAAGACATACAGTATACATGGAACCTGATTCAATTAGCTGATAGATTCAGGAATCATGCCTTCTAATCCTGTTATTGGGATTTAAGAACGTTTGAAGCCAACTACTTAAGTGAACTATTTGGTTTCCTTACCTGTTAAGGGCATAAAGGATAAAAGAGAAAAAACAAAAAGCCCTAAAGATCTACAGTGCAGATTCTAAACCAAACACCAAACTCCTAGGAGTATAAGAGGAATTCCACTTTCTACTTTAAGCAATTTGTATTGTCTGAAATTTTAAAAGTCAGTTTATTTTTTTCCCCTCATTGTTAGAAAGTTCTTGTATTATACTGAAATTGGATTCCCTGGTGTGAGTGGAGGCTGGTAAAGAGTGTAATATATGGAGGCAATCTCGGGTAAATCCTTACCAGCAATATGACTCTGGGCAAGTGATTTAATCTTCTGATATTTGTTCCCCCAGCCTGTCAGTAGTTTCATCTGACAGTGCAATGATATATAAGATCCTGAACTTGTGTTCCTATGAATCAGAAGCCTTGCAGCTTAACTGGAGCAGAGCCACCATATGCCACACAAACCAGTAGGAAGTCCAAACTAGAAATCTGGATGAATTGCTGGAGGCCAAGCATGGACCAGCTCCAGAGTGTGAACCTTCTGGGGGCTGTAGCCATAGGCGGGGGTTACCATCTTCCTGCTGACTTCTTGTAAGAACCCCACCAGGCTCCCATAGCATTGCAGGATTGGGAGAATCCAGGGAAAGCCACCCCTCTCCACGACACTGGCTCTATATTACTTTCAAAATCATCAAATAATCAGAATATTTTAAAGACACTATGCCTGGTGATTCTGTCTGTATCTTTTTTTTTTTTTTGAATTATTTATTTATTTATTTATGGCTGTGTTGGGTCTTCGTTTGTGTGCGAGGGCTTTCTCTAGTTGCGGCAAGTGGGGGCCACTCTTCATCGCGGTGCGCGGGCCTCTCATTATCGCGGCCTCTCTTGTTGTGGAGCGCAGGCTCCAGACGCGCAGGCTCAGTAATTGCGGCTCACGGGCCTAGTTGCTCCGCGGCATGTGGGATCTTCCCAGACCAGGGCTCGAACCCGTGTCCCCTGCATTGGCAGGCAGATTCTCAACCACTGCACCACCAGGGAAGCCCTGTCTGTATCTTTTTTAAATGAGGAGAATCAAGAAATTCAAGCCCCCAAACACTCACTCCCTTTATTCTATACAAAAAAAAATTTGAATATTTTACTTGAAGAGTTGGATATCATAGTAAAAATTTCCAAATAATTGATTTAGTTCTTCAGATATTCGCTACTCATATTTTCTTAGTGCCTATTCTGTTAATATGCTGTGCTAGGAACCATGGTAATCAAGAACACATTGGAGAAGCCCTGAAGAGGATCATTTAGGAACAGACTCAAGAGAAGTGCCGCCACTTAACTGTTGTGTAACATTTGACAAATCAACCAATCTCTAAGTTAGGGGTTACAGTAAAACACAGGGACTGAGTTAGATGATTTCTCCATCCCTGTGTTAGATTGCAAAAATACCCACAATTATCTATCCCTTCCTGTAAGTATGCCTCTTTACAAGGTGTCTTTGCAGCTCCTTGAATCAAAAGGTGGAATATATTTCCTTACGCCTTGAATCTGAGCTACCCTTGTGACTTGCTTTGGCAAGGAATGAAGAGCACTAGAAATTTATCTTTTGTATATAGGGTTTCAGAAAAAGAGGAAACCTATCCTTCTGAACTCCTCAAAGTACCACCAGACCTATTACTAAAGCAAAGCTATAACTAGCAGTTACTTCAGTAAGGGAGACCACTACCTGACAGAATCTTAGCAGTGTGTCAGAAGGGGGAAGTCAGAAACGGAATATTTATAGGACTTTGGATTCTGAGTTCAAGTGGTTTAAAATGGGTCTTTCAAGGCAAGGAGCTGATTAGGATCAGGCAAATTTGTGATATAATTGTTCAAAATTTAGTGGACAAAGAGAAGGGAGGATATTGAAGTGATTCTTGTCACTTTTCATAAGTATAAATTGTTGTAAATACTTGAAAGCTAATTGCAGAAGTGAGCGGTCTACTGTCTCAGATAAACTGATCTGTGGGGTTTTCTAAAGTGAAATTATTTATTGTTTACAGCAGTATCCATTCCAGGCAAAATTTCCTCAAATAGCTAAGTCAATTTGACATAGGTGGTCTATAATCTTATCTAAGTCATATTTTCACAGATTCTGAATTCTTAATCCATTTCAACTTTATGGGCATAAAATTATTGATAATATCTTCTTGTTGTCTTTTACATTTCTTATGTAACTATAGTTATATTTTATCATTCATTATATTACTTATATGTGCTTTCCTTTTTCCTTGAAAAAAATTCCAAAAGTTTTTCTATTTTAAGATTTTCATAGAACTAATTTCTGAACTTGTTTTTTCTCTTTATGGTATCTTGGTTTCCTCTTTCATTGAATTCTGCTTTTATATTTTTTATCTCCTTCCTTCTACTCGCTTTGGGATTTATTCTATTGTTCCTTTTCTAATTTCTTAAGTTAAAACTTTATCTTATTACTATTCAGCCTTTTCTCTTTTCTAGTACAAACCTTAAATCTATAAATTCCTAAAAGAATCACTTCTGCTGCATTTCATGAGTTTTGGTATGTAGTATTTTCATTTGTCATTCAACTGTAAGTATTTTTTAGTTTACAATATGATTTCTTCTTTGACCCATAATTATTTTACGTGTGTTTTTAAAATTTTCATATTGTTGGGTATTTTATTTTTATTCATACTTTCTTCCAGCATTATTTAGATATAATTGACATATAACATTGTGTAAGTTTAAGATGTATGTGTTGATTTGATACATATATATTGCAAAATGATTATGACAGCATTAGTTAATACCTCACATCACCTCATGTAGTAGCCATTTTTTTGTGGTGAGAACATTTAAGATCTACTTTCTCAGCAACTTTCAATTATATAGAAGTATTAACTATAGTTAACTGTATTGTTAACTATAATCACCACATTGCATTTTAGATTCCCAGAATTTATCCATCTTTTAACTGGAAGTTTGTAGCTATTGACCAAAAATCTCTCCAATTCCCCCAACTTCCAGCCCCTAGAAACAACCATTCTACTCTGTTTCTAAGAGTGTGGCTATTTTAGTTTCCACATATAAGTGATATCATATAGTATTTGTCTTTGTCTGGCTTACTTCACTTGGCATAATGTCTTCAAGGTCCATCCATGCTGTCACAAATGGCAGTATTTCCTTCTTTCTCATGGATGCATATTTATATCCCCATATCTTCTCTATCCATTAATCTCTAGATAGACAGTTAGGTTGTTTCCAAATTTTATCTATTGTGAATAATGCTGCATTGACTGTGGAAGTGCAGATATCTCTTCAAGATACTGATTTCATTTCCTTTGGAGATATACCCAGAAGTGGGATGGCTGGATCAAATGTAGTTTATTTTTAATTTTTTGAGGAACCTCCATACTGTTTTCCATAGTAGCTGTACCAATTTACATTCCAACAGCAGTGCACAAGAGTTCCCTTTTCTCCACATCCTCGCCAACACTTGCTATCTCTTGTCATTTTGATGACAGCCATTCTAACAGGTGTGAGGCAATATCTCATTGTGCTTTTGATTTGTATTTTCCTGATGATTGGTGGTGTGGAGCATCTTTTGATCAATGATGTTGTACATCTTTTCATGTACTTGTTGGCTATCTGTTTGTTTTCTTTGGAAAATGTCCGTTTAGTTCCTCAGCCCATTTTTTAATCAGATTGGATTTTTTTCCTATAGAGCTGTATGAGTTATTTATATATTTTGGATATTAACCCCTTATGAAATATATAATTTACAAATATTTTCTCCCATTCCATAGGTTGGGAATTTTGTTGATTGTTTCCTTTGCTGTGCAGAAGCTTTTTAGCTTGATACAGTCCCCACTTGTCTAGTTTTGCTTTTGTTGCTTGTACTCTTGGAGCCATATCCAAAAAATCCTTGCCAAGACCAATAACAAGGAGATTTTCCCTGTGTTTTCTTCTAGGAGTTTTATAGTTTCAGGTCTTATATTTACATATTTAATCCATTTAAAGTTAGTTTTTGTGAGTGGTGTAAGATAGGGGCTCAATTTCATTCTTTTGCATATGAATACCCAGTTTTCCCAACATCATTTATTAAAAAGACTATCCTCTGCCCGTTGAGTATTCTTGGCTTGCTTGTCAAATATTAGTTGACCGTATATGTGTGGGTTTATTTCTGGGCTCTCTGATTCTATTCCATTCGTCTATGTGTTGATTTTTATGCCAGGACCACACTATCTTGGTTTCTATAGCTTTGTATTATAGTTTGTAATCAGACGAGATCGGGTACATTCAGGGTGGTATGGTCATAGACTATAGTGTGTAATCAGGAAGTGTGAGGCTTCCAGCTTTGTTCTTCTTTCTCAGAATTGCTTTGGCTATTTGGGATCTTTTGTGGTTCCATAAAAATTTTAGGATTGTTTTTTCTATTTCTGTGAAAAATGCTATTGGGATTTTGATAGGGATTGCATTGAGTTTATAGGTGGCTTTGGGTAGTGTGGACATTTTAACAGTGTTAATTCTTTCAATCTATGAACACAGTATGTCTTTCTGTTTACTTGTATCTCCTTCAATTTTCTTCATCAAAGTCTTGTAGAAAAACAAATTAAGCCCAAAGTTAGTAGAAGGAAAGAAACAATGTATCAGGGCAAAAATAGATAAAATAGAAAATAGAAAAAATGAGCAAAACTAGGAGATAGTTTTTTGAAAAGACCAACAAAATAGCCAATCCCTTAGCTAGACTAAGAAAAAAAGAAAGAAGACTCAAATAAATAAAATCAAAAAGGAAAGAAGAAACATTACAACTGATGCTTCAGAAATAAAAAAATCATAAGACGATTGTAAACAATTACATACCAAAAAATTGTTTAACATAGAAGAAATCAGTAAATTCCTAGAAACATACAACCTACCAAGATTAAATCTTGAAGAAATAGAAAGTCTGAACAGATCTATAACTAGTAAGAAGATTGAATCAAAAACCTCCCAACAAATAAAAGCTTAGAACCACATGGCTTCAATGGTGAATTCTACCAATACTTAAAGAGAACAATGCCAATCTATCTCAAACAATTCCAAAAAATTGAAGAAGCGGGAGCACTTCCAAACTCATGTTATTAGGCCATGATACCAAAGCCAGACAAAGATACCACAAGAAAAGAAAACTACAGGCCAATATCCCTGATGAATATAGACACAAAAATCCTCCACAAAATACTATCCAGTACATGAAAAGAATCATACACCATGATCAAGCACTGGCTCAGCATACAAAAATCAGTTAATGTGATACACCACAGTAACAGAATAAAGGATAAAAATCACATGATTGTCTCAATTGATGAATAAGAAGCATTTAACAAAATTCAATACACTTTCATAATAAAATCTCTCAACAAACTAGAAATAAGGAAATTACATCAACATAATAAAAGCCATAAATTAGAAGCCCACAAGATAACATTATACACAATGGTAAAAAATTGAAAGCTTTTCCTCTAAGATCAGGCGCAAGGTATGGATGCCCACTTTTATTCAACATGGTACTGGAAGTTCTAGTCAGAGCAATAGGCAAGAAAAAGAAGTAAAAGTCATCAAAATTGGAAAGGAAAAAGTAAAATTGTCCCCATTTGCAAACAATATGATCTTATATTTAGAAAACTCTAAGCACTCCATAAAAAAACTTAGAACTATTAAATGAATTAAGTAACATTACAGGATACAAAATGAACACACAAAAATCAGTTGTGTTTCTATACACTAACAGCAAACTGTCTGAAAAAAAAATTAGGAGACAATCACATTTACAGTAGCATCAAAATGAATAAAATGCCTAGGAATAAACTAAACTAAGGAGGTGAATGATTTGCATACTGAAAACTACAAAATATTGATGAAAGAAATTAAACAAGACACAAATAAATGGAAAGCTATGCCATGTTCATTAACTGAAATACTCAATATTGTTAAAATGTTCATACTGCCCAAAGCCATCTGTAGATTCAATGCAATCCTTATCAAAATTCCAATGGCATTTTTTTACAGAAATAGAAAAAAATTCTAAAATTCATATGGAACCACAAAAGACTTCAAATAGCCAAATCAATACTGAGAAAGAAGAATGAAGCTGGAGGCCTCACACTTTCCGGTTTCAAAATATATTACAATACAATGCTACAGTAATCAAAACAGTATGGTACTGGCAAAAAGATAGACATATAGACAAATGGAACAAAATAGAGAGCTCAGAAATAAATCCACACATATAAGATCAACTTATCTTCAACAAGGTCCCAAAAATATGCAATGGGGAAAACATAGTTTCTTAAACAAATGGTTATGGGAAAACTGGATATCCACATGCAAAAGAACAAAATTGTAGTCTTATCTTACATCATATACAAAAATTAACTCAAAATGGATTAAAGACTTTAGACATAGACCTGAAACTAACATTTTTAGAAGAATGCATAGGGGAAGAGCTTCATGACATTGGTCTTGGCAATGCTTTCATGGAAACACAAACAAAAATAAACAAGTGGAACTACATCAAACTAAAAAGCTTCTGAACAGCAATGCAAACAACAGAGTGAAAAGGCAACCAATGAGATGGGAGAAAATATTTGTGAATCATATATCTGAAAAGAGGTTAATCTCCAAAATATATACGTACTAGAACTTAATTTTTTTTTTAATGACAACAAATTTTTAATGAACTCGAATAGACAGTCCTCCAAAGAAGACATACAAAAGTCCAACAGGTATATGAGAAAATGCTCATTGTTATTATTCATCAGGGAAATGCAAATTAAAACCACAATAAGATATCACCTCACACCTGGCACAATGTCATTTATCAATAAAAACCAAAAGACAACAAATGTTGGTGGAGAAATTGGAACTCTTGCACACTGTTTTTGGGAATGCAAAATGGTGCAGCTGCTATGGGAAACAGTATGGAGAGTACTCAAAAAATTCAAAACAGAATTATCATATGATCCAGAAATCCCACTACTGGGTATTTATCCAAAGGATTTCAGTCAGCATCTTTAATAGATATTGGCACTCCAGTGTTCATTGCAGTGCTGTTCACAGTAGCCAAGACACGGACACAAACTAAATGTCCAACAATAGATAAGTTGATACAGAAAATGTGGCATATACATACAATGAATACTAGTCATCCTTAAAAAAGAAGGAAATCTGAAATATGTGACAACATGGATGAGCTTTGAGAACATTATTCTAAGTGAAGTAAGCCAGTCACAGAAAAACAAATACTGCACAATTCTACTCATATGAGTATCTAAAATACTCAAATTCATAGAATCAAACAGTAAAATAGTGGTTGCCAGGGACTGGTGGGGTGGGAGGTAAACAGGGAGTTATTAATCAATGGGCAAAAAGTTTCAGTCAAGCAAGAGAAATAAGCTCTAGAGATGTGACTATACAACACTGTACTTATAGTCAACAAAAATGTATACTTCAAAATTTGTCAAGAGGGTAGATCTCATGTCAAATGTTGTTACCACACACACACACACACACACAAAGTAAAATAGAGGATATGCATACTCTACAACCCAGCAGTTCCACTTCTAAATATATTCCCTAGTGAATCCTCCACGTGTATGGAGAGTCATGTGCAAGAATGTTCACTGCAGCATAATTTGTAGTAGTAAAAACCTGTAAACAACCTGAATGATCACCAGGGAGAGAATGTCTGTGGAATGCTATATGGCAATTCAAATGAATAAACTAGAGCATTTGTATTAGTATGAGTATTAGTATTATTTTTTAAATAACGTTAATTTAAAGAATATTTTTGTAATGTTTTGTTTAAAAATGTTTTCCAAAAATCCATGGTTCATTTATTTTTATGCACTGCTTGAAAATTAGTCATTTTTCTCTTTTTCATCTTTAAATGAATCCTCTTTACTTCTTACAATGTCCTTCTCTTTTCATTTGTTAAGACATAATTTTATTGCTGTTATAATAGGAAAAACAATACTTGTTTCCTGCCTTGTTACACGATTGTATTTCCTTTCACAAATTTGTCATGGTATATTAAAACACAAATGAGGTAGCTATAATCAATGGCAGTGGAACTCTAAAATACAATTACAGTGCTTCACAATTCGCCTGGAAATGACAGATTGTAATTTGGATTACAGTGTATTACAATTAATGCTAAATTGCCAACAGCGAATACATTTTACCTCCCTTCACACTTGTAATCAGTCAAGCATGAGATAAAGCATACCAGGGAACACAAATCATTACAAAATAAAAAGTACAGGCACTTGAGAAAGAAATAATGCAATATCCATTTCTGTTAAAGTCAACTTTCATTTAATGCTTTTGTTTTGGAATGTAAAAGGCAATTCTTGTGATAAACCATTTCATCAAATTTACTCACAAGAACCAGTTAATCTGAAAGAAAAAAAACTTCTAATATATTTTATGAAAATAGCTTACTCTTTAGAAAGGACTAGATATAACTTATCCTTCTTTATTTTTTTTAACATCTTTATTGGAGTATAATTGCTTTACAATTGTGTAAAGCCAAGACATGGACAGTAGGCTTGGCTACTGCTTTATAACAAAGTGAATCAGTTTCACTTTATAACAAAGTGAATCAGTTATACATATACATATGTCCCCATATCTCTTCCCTCTTGCATCTCCCTCCCTCCCACCCTCCCTATCCCACCCCTCTAGGTGGACAGAAAGTACCAAGCTGATCTCCCTGTGCTATGCAGCTGCTTTCCACTAGCTATCTATTTTATGTGTGGTAGTGTATATATGTCCATGCCACTCTCTCACTTTGTCCCACCTTACCCTTCCGCATCCCCGTATCCTCAAGTCCATTCTCTAGTAGGTCTGTGTCGTTATTCCCGTCTTGCCCCTATGTTCTTCAGAACTTTTTTTGTTGTTTTTTGTTTTTTGTTTTTTCTTTTCTGTTTTAGATTCCATATATATGTGTTAGCATACGGTATTTGTTTTTCTCTTTCTGACTTACTTCACTCTGTATGACAGACTCTAGGTCCATCCACCTCACTACAAATAACTCAATTTCGTTTCTTTTTATGGCTGAGTAATATTCCATTGTATATACGTGCCACATCTTCTTTATCCATTCATCTGTCGATGGACACTTAGGTTGCTTCCATGTCCTGGCTATTGTAAATAGAGCTGCAATGAACATTTTGGTACATGACTCTTCTTGAATTATGGTTTTCTCAGGGTATATGCCCAGTAGTGGGATTGCTGGGTCATATGGTAGTTCTATGTTTAGTTTTTTAAGGAACCTCCATACTGTTCTCCATAGTGGCTGTATCAATTTACATTCCCACCAACAGTGCAAGAGGGTTCCCTTTTCTCCACACCCTCTCCAGCATTTATTGTTTGTAGATTTTTTGATGATGGCCATTCTGCCCAGTGTGAGATGATATCTCATTGTACTTTTGATTTGCATTTCTCTAATGATTAAGGATGTTGAGCATGCTTTCATGTGTTTGTTGGCAATCTGTATATCTTCTTTGGAGAAATGTCTATTTAGGTCTTCTGCCCATTTTTGGATTGGGTTGTTTTTTTGATATTGAGCTGCATGAGCTGCTAGTAAATTTTGCAGATTAATTCTTTGTCATTTGCAGATATTTTCTCCCATTCTGAGGGCTGTCTTTCGTCTTGTTTATGGTTTTCTTTGTTGTGCAAAAGCTTTTTTTTTTTTTTTTAGATTTATTGATTGATTGATTGCTATGTTGGGTCTTCGTTTCTGTGCTAGGGCTTTGTCTAGTTGCGGCAAGCGGGGGCCACTCTTCATCACGGTGCACGGGCCTCTCACTATCGTGGCCTCTCTTGTTTCAGAGCACAGGCTCCAGATGCACAGGCTCAGTAGTTGTGGCTTACGGGCCTAGTTGCTCTGCGGCATGTGGGATCTTCCCAGGCCAGGGCGTGAACCCTTGTCCCCTGCATTAGCAGGCAGATTCTCAACCACTGCGCCACCAGGGAAGCCCTGTGCAAAAGCTTTTAAGTTTCATTAGGTCCCATTTGTTTATTTTTGTTTTTATTTCCCTTTCTCTAGGAGGTGGGTCAAAAAGGATCTTGCTGTGATTTATGTCATAGAGGGTTCTGCCTATGTTTTCCTCTAAGAGTTTGATAGTGTCTGGCCTTACATTTAGGTCTTTAATCCATTTTGAGTTTATTTTTGTGTATGGCATTAGGGAGTGTTCTAATTTCATTCTTTTACATGTAGCTGTCCAGTTTTCCCAGCATCACTTATTGAAGAGGCTATCTTTTCTCCACTGTATATTCTTGCCTCCTTTATCAAAGATAAGGTGAGCATATGTGCGTGGGTTTATCTCTGGGCTTTCTATCCTGTTCCATTGATCTATATTTCTGTTTTTCTGCCAGCACCATAATGTGTTGATTACTGTAGCTTTGTAGTATAGCCTGAAGTCAGGGAGCCTGATTCCTCCAGCTCCGTTTTGCTTTCTCAAGATTGCTTTGGCTATTCGAGGTCTTTTGTGTTTCCATACAAATTGTGAAATTTTTTATTCTAGTTCTGTGAAAAATGCCAGTGGTAGTTTGATAGGGATTGCATTGAATCTGTAGATTGCTTTGGGTAGTAGAGTCATTTTCACAATGTTGATTCTTCCAATCCAAGAACATGGTATATCTCTCCATCTATTTGTATCATCTTTAATTTCTTTCATCAGTGTCTTATAATTTTTCTGCATACAGGTCTTTTGTCTCCTTAGGTAGGTTTATTCCTAGATATTTTATTCTTTTTGTTGCAATGGTAAATGGGAGTGTTTTCTTAATTTCACTTTCAGATGTTTCATCATTAGTGTATAGGAATGCTAGAGATTTCTGTGCATTAATTTTGTATCCTGCTACTTTACCAAATTCATTGATTAGCTCTAATAGTTTTCTGGTAGCATCTTTAGATTCTCTATGTATAGTATCATGTCATCTGCAAACAGTGACAGCTTTACTTCGTCTTTTCCGATTTGGATTCCTTTTATTTCTTTTTCTTCTCTGATTGCTGTGGCTAAAACTTCCAAAACTATGTTGAATAATAGTGGTGAGAGTGGGCAACCTTGTCTTGTTCCTGATCTTAGTGGAAATGGTTTCAGTTTTTCACCATTGAGGACGATGTTGGCTCTGGGTTTGTCATATATGGCCTTTATTATGTTGAGGAAAGTTCCCTCTATGCCTACTTTCTGGAGGGTTTTTATCATAAATGGGTGTTGAATTTTGTCAAAAGCTTTCTCTGCATCTATTGAGATGATCATATGGTTTCTCTTCCTCAATTTGTTAATATGGTGTATGTATCACATTGATTGATTTGTGTATATTGAAGAATCCTTGCATCCCTGGATAAACCCCACTTGATCATGGTGTATGATCCTTTTAATGTGCTGTTGGATTCTGTTTGCTAGTATTTTGTTGAGGATTTTTGCGTCTATGTTCATCAGTGATATTAGCCTGTATTTTCTTTCTTTGTGACATCTTTGTCTGGTTTTGGTATAAGGGTTAAGGTTGGCTCGTAGAATGAGTTTGGGAGTGTTCCTCCCTCTGCTACATTTTGGAAGAGTTTGAGAAGGATAGATGTTAGCTCTTCTCTAAATGTTTGATAGAATTCGCCTGTGAAGCCATCTGGTCCTGAGCTTTTGTTTGTTGGAAGATTTTTAATCACAGTTTAAATTTCAGTGCTTGTGATTGGTCTGTTCATATTTTCTATTTCTTCCTGGTTCAGTCTCGGAAGGTTGTGCATTTCTAAGAATTTGTCCATTTCTTCCAGGTTGTCCATTTTATTGGCATATAGTTGCTTGTAGTAATCTCTCATGATCCTTTGTATTTCTGCAGTGTCAGTTGTTACTTCTCCTTTTTCATTTTTAATTCTATTGATTTGAGTGTTCTCCCTTTTTTTCTTGATGAGTCTGGCTAATGGTTTATCAATTTTGTTTATCTTGTCAAAGAACCAGCTTTTAGTTTTATTGATCTTTGCTATCATTTCCTTCATTTCTTTTTCATTTATTTCTGCTCTGATCTTTATGATTTCTTTCCTTCTGCTAACTTTGCAGTTTTTTGTTCTTCTTTCTCTAATTGCTTTAGGTGTAAGGTTAGGTTGTTTATTTGAGATGTTTCTTGTTTCTTAAGGTAGGATTGTATTGCTATAAACTTCCCTCTTAGAACTGCTTTCACTGCATCCCATAGGTTTTGGGTCGTCGTGTTTTCATTGTCACGTGTTTCTAGGTATTTTTTGATTTCCTCTTTGATTTCTTCAGTGATCTCTTGGTTATTAAGTAGTGTGTTGTTTAGCCTCCATGTGTTTGTATTTTTTACAGATTTTTTTCCTGTAATTGATATCTAGTCTCATAGTATTGTGGTTGGAAAAGATACTTGATACGATTTCAATTTTCTTAAATTTACCCAGGCTTGATATGTGACCCCAGATATGATCTATCCTGGAGAATGTTCCATGAGCAGTTGAGAAGAATGTGTATTTTGTTGTTTTTGGATGGAATGTCCTATAAATATCAATTAAGTCCATCTTGTTTAATGTATCATGTAAAGCTTGTGTTTCCTTATTTATTTTCATTTTGGATGATCTGTCCATTGGTGAAAGTGGGGTGTTAAAGTCCCCTACTATGATTGTGTTCCTGTCGATTTCCCCTTTTATGGCTGTTAGTATTTGCCTTATGTATTGAGGTGCTCCTATGTTGGGTGCATAAATATTTACAATTGTTATATCTTCTTCTTGGATTGATCCCTTGATCATTATGTAGTGTCCTTCTTTGTCTCTTGTAATAGTCTTTATTTTAAAGTCTATTTTGTCTGATATGAGAATAGCTACTCCAGCTTTCTTTTGATTTCCATTTGCATGGAATATCTTTTTCCATACCCTCACTTTCAGTCTGTATGTGTCCCTAGGTCTGAAGTGGGTGTCTTGTAGACAGCATATATACGGATCTTGTTTCTGTATCCATTCAGCCAGTGTATGTCTTTTGGTTGGAGCATTTAATCCATTTACATTGAAGGTAATTATCGATATGTATGTTCCTATTACCATTTTCTCAATTGTTTTGGGTTTGTTATTGTAGGTTTTTTCCTTCTCTTGTGTTTCCTGCCTAGAGAAGTTCCTTTAGCACTTGTTTTAAAGCTGGTTTGGTGGTGCTGAATTCTCTTAGCTTTTGCTTGTCTGTAAAGGTTTTAATTTCTCCGTCAAATCTGAATGAGACCCTTGCTGGGTAGAGTAATCTTCGTTGTAGGTTCTTCTCCTTCATCACTTTAAATATGTCCTGCCACTCCCTTCTGGCTTGCAGAGTTTCTGCTGAAAGATCAGCTGTTAACCTTTTGGGGATTCCCTTGTGTGTTATTTGTTGTTTTTCCCTTGCTGCTTTTAATATTTTTTCTTTGTATTTAATTTTTGATAGTTTGATTAATATGTGTCTTGGCGTGTTTCTCCTTGGATTTATCCTGTATGGGACTCTCTGTGCTTCCTGGACTTGATTAACTATTTCCTTTCCCATATTAGGGACATTTTCAACTATAATCTCTTCCAGTATTTTCTCAGTCCCTTTCTTTTTCTCTTCTTCTTATGGAACCCCTATAATTCGAATGTTGGTGCGTTTAATGTTGTCCCAGAGGTCTCTGAGACTGTCCTCAATTCTTTTCATTCTTTTTTCTTTATTCTGCTCTGCAGTAGTTATTTCCACTATTTTGTCTTCCAGGTCACTTATCCGTTCTTCTGCCTCAGTTATTCTGCTATTGATCCCTTCTAGAGAATTTTTAATTTCATTTATTGTGTTGTTCATTACTGTTTGTTTCCTCTTTAGTTCTTCTAGGTCCTTGTTAAACGTTTCTTGTATTTTCCCCTTTCTATTTCCAAGATTTTGGATCATCTTTACTATCATTATTCTGAATTCTTTTTCAGGTAGACTGCCTATTTCCTCTTCATTTGTTAGGTCTGGTGGGTTTTTGCCTTGCTCCTTCATCCACTTTGTGTGTCTCTGTCTTCTCATTTTGCTTAACTTACTGTGTTTGGGGTCTCCTTTCGCAGGCTGCAGGTTCTTTTTTTTTGTCTTAATTTATTTTATTTATGGCTGTGTTGGGTCTTCGTTTCTGTGTGAGGGCTTTCTCTAGTTGCGGCAAGTGGGGGCTACTCTTCATCGTGGTGCACAGGCCTCTCACTTTCGCGGCCTCTCTTGTTGCGGAGCACAGGCTCCAGACGCGCAGGCTCAGTAGTTGTGGCTTACGGGCCTAGTTGCTCCACGGCATGTGGGATCCTCCCAGACCAGGGCTCGAACCCGTGTCCCCTGCACTGGCAGGCAGACTCTCAACCACTGCGCCACGAGGGAAGCCCAGGCTGCAGGTTCTTAATTCCCGTTGTTTTTGGTGTCTGTCCCTAGTGGCTAAGGTTGTTTCAGTGGGTTGTGTAGGCTTTCTGGTGGAGGGAACTAGTGCCTGTGTTCTGGTGGATGAGGCTGGATCTTGTCTTTCTGGTGGGCAGGTCCACCTCTGGTGGTGTGTTTTGGGGTGTCTGTGGCCTTATTATGATTTTAGGCAGCCTCTCTGCTAATGGATGGGGTAGTGTTCCTGTCTAGCTAGTTGTCTGGCATAGGGTGTCCAGCACTGTAGCTTGCTGGTCGTTGAGTGGAGCTGGGTCCTGGCATTGAGATGGAGATCTCTGGGCGATTTTTGCCGTTTGATATTACATGGAGCTGGGAGGCCTCTTGTGAACCAGTGTCTTGAACATGGCTCTCCCACGTCAGAGGCACAGCCCTGATGCCTGGCTGGAGCACCAAGATCCTGTCATCCACACGGCTCAGAATAAAAGGGAGAAAGAAAAGAAAGAAAGAAAGAAAGAAAGAAAAGATAAAATAAAATAAAATAAAGTTATTAATATAAAAAATAATTATTAAGAAAAAAAAATTTTAAGTAATAAAAAAAAAATAACGTACAGACAGAACCCTAGGACAAATGGTAAAAGCAAAGCTATACAGACAAAATCCCACACAGAAGCATACACATACACACTCACAAAAAGAGGAAAAGTGGAAAAAATATATATATCGTTGCTCCCAAAGTCCACCTCCTCAATTTGGGATGATTTCTTGTCTATTCAGGTATTCCACAGATGCAGGTACATCAAGTTGATTGTGGAGATTTAATCCGTTGCTCCTGAGGCTGCTGGGAAAGATTTCCCTTTTTCTTCCTTGTTCACACAGCTCCTGGGGTTCAGCTTTGGATTTGGCCCTGCCTCTGCATGTAGGTCGCCTGAGGGCATCTGTTCTTCGCTCAGACAGGACGGTGTTAAAGGAGCAGCTGATTCGGGGGCTCTGGCTCACTCAGGCTGGGAGGAGGGAGGGGTATGGAATGCGGGGCGAGCCTGCTGCGGCAGAGACCAGCATGACATTTCACCAGCCTGAGGGCGCCATGACTTATCCCAGGGAAGTTGTCCCTGGATCATGGGACCCTGGCAGTGGCGGGCTGCACAGGCTCCCGGGAGGGGAGGTGTGGATAGTGACCTGTGATTGCACACAGGCTTCTTGGTGGCGGCAGCAGCAGCATCTCTGGGGTCCACGCTGATAGCCGAGGCTCACGCCCATCCCTGAAGCTCGTTTAGGCAGTGCTCTGAATTCCCTCTCCTCGCGCACCCTGAAACCATGGTTTCTTGCCTCTTCGGTAGTTCCAGACTTTTTCCTGGACTCCCTCCCAGCTAGCTGTGGTGCACTAGCCCTCTTCAGGCTGTGTTCACGCCGCCAACCCCAGTCCTCTCCCTGCGATCCGACCAAAGCCCCAGCCTCAGCTCCCAGCCCCCACCCGCCCCAGCGGGTGAGCAGACAAGCCTCTCGGGCTGGTGAGTGCTGCTCGGCACCGATCCTCTGTGTGGGAATCTCTCCGCTTTGCCCTCCGCACCCCTGTGGCTGCACTCTCCTCCGTGGCTCCAAAGCTTCCCCCCTCCGCCACCCGCAGTCTCCGCCCGCGAAGGGGCTTCCTAGTGTGTGGAAACCTTTCCTCCTTCACAGCTCCCTCCCACTGGTGCGGGTCCCGTCCCCAATCTTTTGTCTGTGTATTTTCTTTTTTCTTTTGCCCTACCCAGGTACGTGGGGAGTTTCTTGCTTTTTGGGAGGTCTGAGGTCTTCTGCCACCGTTCAGTAGTTGTTCTGTAGGAGCTGTTCCACATGTAGATGTATTTCTGATGTATTTTTAGAGAGGAAGGTGATCTCCACGTCTTACTCTTCGGCCATCTTGAAGCTCCTATCATTGCGGTTTTAATTTGCATTTTCCTGATGACAAATGATGTTGAGCATTGTTTCGTATGCTTATTTGAGTTCTGTGTATCTTCTTGGTGACATGTCTCTTCAAATCTTTTGCCCATATTTTATTTAGTTAGTTAGTTTTGAGAGTTCTTTACATATTTTGGACATAAGCCGTTTATCAGATACATGATTTGCAAACTTTACCTCCTGGTTTGGCTTACCTTTTCATTCTTTTAGTGTCTTTAAAAGAGCAGAAGTTTTAAACTCTTTTCTGGATTGTGCTTTGGTGTTTCTAAGAACTCTTTCTTAGCGTATGGTCACAAAGATTTTCTCCTTTGTATTCTTCCAAAAGTTTTATTGGTTTAGGTTTTAATTTAGTCTATGATTCATTTGGAGTTATTTTTTGTATATGGTACAAGGTAAACATTGAAGTTTTTTGTTTGTTTGTTTGTTGCAGCACCATTTGTTGAAAAGACCATCATTGTTCCACTGCATTGCCTTTACACCTTTGTTGAAAATCAGTTGTCCACAAATGGGTGGTTCTATTTCTGAACACTGATTTGTCTATCTTGATGCCAGCACCGCACTGTACTGATTACTGTAGTTTTATAGTTGGTCTTGACATGAAGTAATGTTAGTTCTCCAACTTTCTTCTTTTACAAAACTGTTTTTGGCTCTTCTAGGTTCATTTCCATATGAATTTTAGAATTAGCTTGTTAATTTCTATGAAAATATTTTTTAAACCCTGCTAGAATTCTGATTGGGATTGCATTGAATCTACAGATCAATTTGGGAACAGTTGACATCCAACAATTTTTGAGTCTTTCAACCCATAAAGATAGTATAGCTCTGCATTTATTTATGTGTTCTTTAATTTCTTTCAGGAAACTTTTGTAATTTTTAGTGTACAAGTCTTTTGCCAGATGTATTTCTAAGTATTTCATGGCTTTGATGTAAATAATATTTAAAATTTTAATTCTAATTATTCACTGCTAACATATAGAAACACATGATTTTTTAATATTGAACTTGCATCCTACAACTTTGCTGAACTCATTTATTAGAAGGAAAAGTAAGATGAGGGAGGGCTTTGCAGAAGAATTCAGACTAACATAACTGCAATTTCATATGGTTCAACCCAATACCCACCCAATCCAAGGCACATATTTACCTTCAGTTATCTTAACTCGGTTGACAGATATTTTTAGTGAGTGCCTGCTCTTCACCAGGTGCGGTGCTAGGTGTTTCATGTGTACCTAGCAGTAAACCAAATGTACAAGATCACTGTTCTGGTAGAGCTTTTAATCTAGTGGGCACTTCTGGGCTTCAAGGAAATGAGCAACCTCCACTTTCCCTTTCGTTTCAAAATTCTGGCTACGGATTCAGTCTGACACTCTGAAAACCCCTAACCCTTTGCCCACCCTTAGATACACCATCTCTAAAAATTCAAATCATTACAGTAAGTCCCCTACATACAAACAAGTTCTGTTCTGAGAGTGCGTTCATAAGTCCAACTTGTTCGTAAGTCCTGCAAAGTTAGCCTAGGCACCCAACTAACACAATCGGCTATATAGTACTCTACTGTAATAGGTTTATAATACTTTTCAGACAAATAATACATAAAAAACAATCACAAAAAATAAAACATTTTCAATCTTACAGTACAGTACCTTGAAAAGTACAGTAGTACAGTACAACAGCTGGCATACAGGGTCTGGCATTGAGTGAACAGGCAAGAAGAGTTACTGACTGGAGGAGGGAGAGGAGGTGGGAGATGGTAGAGCTGAAGGATCATCAGCAATAGAAGATGGAGGGCAAGCTGCAATTTCACTCATACCTGACGTTGATGGCACAGGTTCTGGTTCCTTGCTGGATTCAGTTCTATCTACCCTCTTGAAAAAATGATCCAGTGATGTCTGGGTAGTAGCTCTTTTTTTTCTCATTATAGATGACACAGTAACACTGGATTGCATTCTGAATGGCTGCTGCAACCATCGTGTACCGTTCTATGTTCAGGTCCTGTGCCTCAAAAACTAACAGTGCCTCCTCAAATAAAGAAAATCCCCTTGCATTTCCTGTGTCATGAATCTCTTCAGTTCTTTTTTTTTAATTTTTTAAAAATTTATTTATTTTTGGCTGCATTGGGTCTTCGTTGCTGCGCGCGGGCTTTCTCTAGTTGCGGAGAGCGGGGTCTATTATTTGTTGCAGTGCACGTGGGCTTCTCATTTCAGTAGCTTCTCTTGTTGCGGAGCACAGGCTCTAGGCGCATGGGCTTCAGTAGTTGTGGCACGAGGGCTCAGTAGTTGTGGCGCATGGGCTTAGTTGCTCTGTGGCATGTGGGATCTTCCTGGACTAGAGCTCGAACCCGTGTCCCCTGCATTGGCAGGCAGATTCTTAACCACTACACCACCAGGGAATTCTTCTTTGGTTCTTTAGTTACTTCTTCTTCTTGTCTCTCTTTGTCCTTCCTCTGGGCCTCCAATTCCATCAAGTCTTCATTAGTAAGCTCCTCGTGTTGCACAGCAAGGAGTTCAGTGAAATCGTCCTCTTGCAGATCTAGCTCCAGGTTCTCGCTGAGGGTCACTAAGTTGCTGAAGACCTCTTTGGACTCCTCATCCAAATCCACGAAAATCGTGAACAAACTGCGGGCAAAGCTTCTTCCAAACCCCATTCATGGTGATGGCCATAACCTCACACCAAGCAAAGTCAATGTTTTTTATGGCCTTGTAGATGTTATAGTCCTTCCAAGATTGTCGCAAGGTTTTTCCAGATTCGTCACTCACATTTACTGCCTGACAAAAAGTGTGACGTAAATAATATTTCTGGAAAGTCGCTATAACTCCCTGGTCCATAGGTTGGATGAGCGAAGTAGTTTTCAGTGGCAGATGTATTACTTTGACGTTGGGATGAAAGTCGTCCATGAATGGGGGGCGGCCCGGAGCACTGTTGAGCAGCAAAAGAATGTTGAATGAGACATTCTTCTCCAAGCAATATTTCTCTACCTCCGGGATAAAGTGATGGAAAAACCAGTCCTGGAAAATGGCCTGTGTAACCCAAGCTTTGGGGTTACTCTTCCAAACAACAGAAAGAGAACTTTGGTTATGTTTCTAAGGGTTCTTGGGTTCTCTGAATGATAAACTGAGAGGTTTCGGCTTCATATTGCTGGGAGCATTGCCACCAAACAACAGAGTTAGCCTATCCTTTGCTGCTTTATAGCCTGGCATCAGATTTTCCTCCTTACTGATGTAACTTCGGTTTGGCATCGTCTTCCAGTACAGTCTGCCTCATTCACATTAAAAACCTGCTTGGGTAAATATGTGCCTTCATCAATAACTTCTCAAAGTGTTTCAGGAAATTCCTTGGCAGCTACCGTATCTGCACTCACTGCCTCGCCACTTTTACGTTGTGAAGGTTGGTTCTAGCCTTGAACCGATGAAACCAGCCATGGTTGGCATTAAAAGATGCGCCCTCGGGGCTTCCCTGGTGGCGCAGTGGTTGAGAATCCGCCTGCCAATGCAGGGGACACGGGTTCGAGCCCTGGTCTGGGAGGATCCCACATGCCACGGAGCAATTAGGCCCGTGAGCCACAATTACTGAGCCTGCGCATCTGGAGCCTGTGCTCCGCAACAAGAGAGGCCACGATAGTGAGAGGCCCGCGCACCGCGATGAAGAGTGGCCCCCGCTTGCCACAACTAGAGAAAGCCCTCGCACAGAAACGAAGACCCAACACAGCCATAAATAAATAAATAAATAAATATTAAAAAAAAAAAAAAAAGAATGGTGGTGTCTGCTGTTGCATTTAAAGATGTTTAAAAAAAAAAAAAAAAAGATGCGCCCTCTGATTCTTTGCTGTGTTTCTTCTTCAAGTCTTCATAAAGGCTTTTAGCTCTCTCTCTTTTTTTTTTTTAATTTATTTATTATTTATTTATTTATGTCTGTGTTGGTCTTCGTTTCTGTGCAAGGGCTTTCTCTAGTTGCAGCAAGTGGGGGCCACTCTTCATCGCGGTGCGCGGGCCTCTCACTATCGCGGCCTCTCTTGTTGCGGAGCACAGGCTCCAGATGCGCAGGCTCAGTAGTTGTGGCTCACGGGCCTAGTTGCTCCGCGGCATGTGGGATCTTCCCAGACCAGGGCTCGAACCCGTGTCCCCTGCATTAGCAGGCAGATTCTCAACCACTGTGCCACCAGGGAAGCCCCCTAGCTCTCTCTTGAATCAGCATGAAGCTGAGTGGAACTAGACGCTGATGCTGATCCTGCATCCACACAATGAGAAGTTTGTCCATCTCCTCCATCACTTTTCCATGCTTCTTTGATATTATTGTTAACATATCCGCACAGCAGATGTCACATGTTCCATGATCTTGTCCTTGTTCTTCAGAATCATGCTGATGGCTGAAAGATTCATATTATAAGAATGAGTGACGTCTACCATCTTTTCGCCTTGCTCCACTATCACAATTATTTTCACTTTTGTTTCCATCGTTATCGCTTGGCACTTCTTAGCAGTACCAGCTACATCACTGCTGCTTTTATGCTTGTTCCGGACATCCTGGGCTTGAAATAAAGACACCGTACTACTGTACTCGATACAGTTCTGCACAGTAAAGTACACAAAAGCACAATCACTTGTAGAGGATGCACGCATGTTACAATGTACACCAGACACATGAACTAATTTACGTGGCTGGACATGTGAATGCATGTTTGCAACTTTGAAAGTTCACAACTTGAAGTTTCGTATGTAGGGGACTTACTGTACTCAAACCCCTTGCCCTCCAGTCTTCCTCTCCTTTCACATTTATCAGTATAGGATAGGGATTGAGACCAAAGACTCTGAGGCCAGGTGCCTGGGTTTGAAATTCACTTTGCATTTCCCTTTGTGATTTGGGCCGTTAACTTTCTGTGCCCCAGCTTCCTCATTCATAAAATAATGATAATAATAGTATGTACCTCATAAGGTTGCTGAGAATATTAAATGAGTTATTACCTATAAAGTGCCTAGAACCTCCTGACACATTTAAGTTTTTAATAAATATTAGCAATTATGTACTATTAAGCACAAGCAGAATACCTTGCTTGTGTCATTTCACCCAAGGCTAATACTTCTCACCAACTGTATCCCACCCCCTCCCACCTGGTGATCTTTTTATAGATGATTTCATTTTTCCCACAGCATATTGAACATTCTGGCCCTTTTCCTAGAATTATAAACATGATCAAGAGCCGCCCACCTAAAATCCACCCATAATTGTGAGCATCTCTTCTCTCCTGTTTTATAATCAAATTAACTGAAAGTCCACACTGGTGCCTCCATGTTCTCCTATTCTCCCTTCTTTCCTTAACCTACTGCAGTCTTGCACCTGACCCCATCACTCCACGAAATTACTTTTACCAAGATCAAGTACAGTTATTTTCAAGATGCTTCTTGTGCGTTTTCCCATCGTACCCCATGACTTCCCATCCACCTGAAAATTATGACTTCTTTAACACCTCTTATTCTGTCTAACATAGTATAATTTTTACTTACTTATTTTGTTTTTAATCTGTTTTCCTTGGTTAGGTTGTAAAATCAGGAAGGACAGGAATTTTGTCTGCTTTGTTTACTGCTACATACCCAGCATCCAGAATAATGCCAGAACATCATAGGTATTCACTAAACATGTGTTGAATGAATGAACACTGAATTGTGATATCTATTTTCCTGTCTTCTACATTAGACCAGGAGCTACTTTGAATATTGGAACTGTTGTTTTTGTCTCTTTATTAGCCCTATTAGCTCAGAGACTGACCCATAGGTAAAAGCGAGTATAATGAGGGTACGGGAGTCACTGTGGTACCAATATTTTTGGTAAATGCCTGTGGATGATATTCCATGGCCTAAGAAAGTGGTTTCTAAATTCTACAACCCTAGACCTCCAATGAGCTGATACTAGGATTTTGTAAATGGAAATGGAAATTTAAGTTGGAAATGGAAATTTAAGTTGCTTAAAGAAACTATGTTAGTCAGCAGTCTCCAGAGAAATAGAACCAATTGGAGATCATCTATCTATCTGTCTATCTATCTATCTATCTATCTATCTATCTATCTATCTATCTGTTTATTGTGAGGAATTGGCTCATGCGATTATGGAGGCTGAGAAGGTCCACAATCTGCCATCTGCAATCTGGAGACGCAGGAAAGCCAGTGGTGTAATTCAATTTGAGTCTAAAGGCCTGACAACCAGGGGAGCTGATTATATAAATTCCAGTTCCAGGGCAGAAGATGAGATGAGAAGTCCCAGTTCAAGCAGTAAGACAGGAGAAAAGAGAGGAAGTCTTCCTTCCTCCACCATTTGTTCCATTCAGACAATTAATGGTTTGGATGATGCCCAGCTTCAGTGGGGGAGGGCCATCTACTTTACTGAGTCCATCAAAGCAAATGCTAATCTCATCCAGAAACACCCTCACAGACACGCTCAGAAACAATGTTTTATCCAGGTAACTGATGAATAAAATTAACCATCATGCTGTTTATCCCTTTAATTTGTATTATTTATTTTTAAAATATTTATTTATTTATTTATTTTGGCTGCACTGGGTCTTAGTTGTGGCACGCAGGATCTTCGTTGCAGCACGTGGGCTTCTTAGTTGCAGCATATGAACTCTTAGTTGCGGCATGCAGGATCTTGTTCCCCGACCAGGGATAAAACCTGGGCCCCCTGCACTGGGAGAGTGGAGTCTTACCCACTAGACCACCAGGGAAGTCCCTAATTTGTATTATTTATTAAGATTCCTTGAAAATAGTTCTGCTGCTAAAGGAAGTTTGAAAATGGTAGGTTTAAACTAAAGATAGAGGAAGGAAAGAAGTACAAAGAAAGGACAGGGGACATAGTTCTCAAGCCTAAATCCACATTCAGATCACTTGGGGAGTTTCTATATTGATACCTGGACCCCACTCCCAGAAATGTTGATCAGGGCTAGGGACCAAGCATAGACATATTTTTGAATTCTCCAGATGATTCTAATGTACAGTCAGGGTTGAGAACCACTGAAATAGGTAATCCTTGAGAAATGGGGCAAGGCTACCAGGGAAAAAGAACGTCTATTGAGAGAAGCAAAATGTCCCCAATGGTTGCTTAATGTCCTCTTTAGTAATACTGAGCCATAGACAGTCCCTGTCACTGTTTTGTGTGTGTGTGTGTGTGCGTGTGTGTGTGTGTGTGTGTGTGTGTGTGTGCGGTTATGACTAGTAATTGGATCCAGACACCTGAGGTACATAAGAGCAAGACCAAGTACTCAACGGTTACTTTATGGGACACTAATAGCAACTTAAAAAAAAAAAAATCCTTCTTCCTTGAAGCTTTCTAAAAGGTTAATTATCAACCAGTTCTTTCAACCTTTATGTTACTTTCAAATGGTAAATTAGAAAGAGGGGCATGAATTCTATTAGGGGGTCAAGGTACTTACTGTAGATTAATTCTTCTTATTAAATGGTACCTTGTTGTTCATTTTTCACCACAAAGCAGCTAACTTAAGCCTTGTTTCAAGCTTGCATATTGAGTAATTCTGGATAATTGCATGTAGAATAATAACCTTTATAAAAGGCACAGTTCAGTACAAAAGAAAATTCATTCTTGGAATGCAATTTCAAATTCATAAAGTGAAACTTAGTATCTTGAAAAGGGAGTATATGAGTTTCTTGGTGTAGTATTATTCCCAAGGGAACTTTCCATAATTCTGTGATTCAGTGTGGACTCAGGATAAATATATGCTACAGGTACTACCTGAGGCATGCTAATAAATTCACCACATTTGACTTATGAGCAGGTAAGTATGGTTAATCAAAGGTTATATAATTTTGGTCACAGGTACCTTGTTTTTGTTAGTATTCTCTTTATGAAAATACATTTCAATGACAGAAAAACTTTCTATGTAAAGAAGGATAGAGGGAGGAGCTTCAAGATGGCGGAAGAGTAAGACATGGAGGTCACCTTCCTCCCCACAAATACATCAGAAATACATCTACATGTGGAACAACTCCTACAGAACACCTACTGAACCCGGGCAGAAGACCTCAAACCTCCCAAAAGGCAAGAAACTCCCAACGTAGCTGGCCGTGTGGATAACAGGCTCTTGGTGCTCCAGCCAGGCATCAGGGCTGTGCCTCTGAGGTGAGAGAGCCAAGTTCAGGACACTGGTTCACCAGAGACCTCCCAGCTCCACGTAATATCAAATGGCAAAAATCGCCCAGAGATCTCCATCTCAACGCCAGGACCCAGCTCCACTCAACGACCAGCAAGCTACAGTGCTGGACATCCTATGCCAAACAACTAGCAAGACAGGAACACTACCCCATCCATTAGCAGAGAGGCTGCCTAAAATCATAATAAGGCCACAGACACCCCAAAACACACCACCAGAGGTGGACCTGCCCACCAGAAAGACAAGATCCAGCCTCATCCACCAGAGCATAGGCACTAGTCCCCTCCACAAGGAAGCCTACACAACCCACTGAAACAACCTTAGTCACTAGGGACAGACACCAAAAACAACGGGAACTAAGAACCTGCAGCCTGCGAAAAGGAGACCCCCAAACACAGTAAGTTAAGCAAAATGAGAAGACAGAGACACACAAAGCGGATGAAGGAGCAAGGCAAAAATCCACCAGACCTAACAAATGAAGAGGAAATAGGCAGCCTACCTGAAAAAGAATTCAGAATAATGATAGTAAAGATGATCCAAAATCTTGGAAATAGAATGGAGAAAATACAAGAAACGTTTAACAAGGACCTAGAATAACGAAAGAGCAAGCAAACAGTGATGAACAACACAATAAATGAAATTAAAAATTCTCTAGAAGGGATCAATAGCAGAATAACTGAGGCAAAAGAACGGATAAGTGACCTGGAAGACAAAATAGTGGAAATAACTACTGCAGAGCAGAATAAAGAAAAAAGAATGAAAAGAATTGAGGACAGTCTCAGAGACCTCTGGGACAACATTAAATGCACCAACATTCGAATTATAGGGGTTCCATAAGAAGAAGAGAAAAAGAAAGGGACTGAGAAAATACTGGAAGAGATTATAGTTGAAAATGTCCCTAATATGGGAAAGGAAATAGTTAATCAAGTCCAGGAAGCACAGAGAGTCCCATACAGGATAAATCCAAGGAGAAACACACCAAGACACATATTAATCAAACTAACAAAATTAAATACAAAGAAAAAATATTAAAAGCAGCAAGGGAAAAACAACAAATAACACACAAGGGAATCCCCAAAAGGTTAACAGCTGATCGTTCAGCAGAAACTCTGCAAGCCAGAAGGGAGTGGCAGGACATATTTAAAGTGATGAAGGAGAAGAATCTACAATGAAGATTACTCTACCCAGCAAGGGTCTCATTCAGATTTGACGGAGAAATTAAAACCTTTACAGACAAGCAAAAGCTAAGAGAATTCAGCACCACCAAACCAGCTTTAAAACAAGTGCTAAAGGAACTTCTCTAGGCAGGAAACACAAGAGAAGGAAAAAACCTACAATAACAAACCCAAAACAATTGAGAAAATGGTAATAGGAACATACATATCGATAATTACCTTCAATGTAAATGGATTAAATGCTCCAACCAAAAGACATACACTGGCTGAATGGATACAGAAACAAGACCCATATATATGCTGTCTACAAGACACCCACTTCAGACCTAGGTACACATACAGACTGAAAGTGAGGGGATGGAAAAAGATATTCTATGCAAATGGAAATCAAAAGAAAGCTGGAGTAGCAATTCTCATATCAGACAAAATAGACTTTAAAATAAAGACTATTACAAGAGACAAAGATGGACACTACATAATGATCAAGGGATCAATCCAAGAATATATAACAATTGTAAATATTTATGCACCCAACATAGGAGCACCTCAATACATAAGGCAAATACTAACAAGCCATAAAAGGGGAAATCGACAGGAACACAATCATAGTAGGGGCCTTTAACACCCCACTTTCACCAATGGACAGATCATCCAAAATGAAAATAAATAAGGAAACACAAGCTTTACATGATACATTAAACAAGATGGACTTAATTGATATTTATAGGACATTCCATCCAAAAACAACAAAATACACATTCTTCTCAACTGCTCATGGAACATTCTCCAGGATAGATCATATCTGGGGTCACAGATCGAGCCTGGGTAAATTTAAGAAAACTGAAATCGTATCAAGTATCTTTTCCAACCACAATACTATGAGACTAGATATCAATTACAGGAAAAAAATCTGTAAAAAATACAAACACATGGAGGCTAAACAACACACTACTTAATAACCAAGAGATCACTGAAGAAATCAAAGAGGAAATCAAAAAATACCTAGAAACACGTGACAATGAAAACACGATGACCCAAAACCTATGGGATGCAGTGAAAGCAGTTCTAAGAAGGAAGTTTATAGCAATACAATCCTACCTTAAGAAACAAGAAACATCTCAAATAAACAACCTAACCTTACACCTAAAGCAATTAGAGAAAGAAGAACAAAAAACTGCAAAGTTAGCAGAAGGAAAGAAATCATAAAGATCAGAGCAGAAATAAATGAAAAAGAAATGAAGGAAATGATAGCAAAGATCAATAAAACTAAAAGCTGGTTCTTTGACAAGATAAACAAAATTGATAAACCATTAGCCAGACTCATCAAGAAAAAAAGGGAGAACACTCAAATCAATAGAATTAAAAATGAAAAAGGAGAAGTAACAACTGACACTGCAGAAATACAAAGGATCATGAGAGATTACTACAAGCAACTATATGCCAATAAAATGGACAACCTGGAAGAAATGGACAAATTCTTAGAAATGCACAACCTTCCGAGACTGAACCAGGAAGAAATAGAAAATATGAACAGACCAATCACAAGCACTGAAATTTAAACTGTGATTAAAAATCTTCCAACAAACAAAAGCCCAGGACCAGATGGCTTCACAGGCGAATTCTATCAAACATTTAGAGAAGAGCTAACACCTATCCTTCTCAAACTCTTCCAAAATGTAGCAGAGGGAGGAACACTCCCAAACTCATTCTACGAGCCAACCTTAACCCTTATACCAAAACCAGACAAAGATGTCACAAAGAAAGAAAACTACAGGCCAATATCACTGATGAACATAGACGCAAAAATCCTCAACAAAATACTAGCAAACAGAATCCAACAGCACATTAAAGGATCATACACCATGATCAAGTGGGGTTTATCCCAGGAATGCAAGGATTCTTCAATATACACAAATCAATCAATGTGATACATACACCATATTAACAAATTGAAGAAGAGAAACCATATGATCATCTCAATAGATGCAGAGAAAGCTTTTGACAAAATTCAACACCCATTTATGATAAAAACCCTCCAGAAAGTAGGCATAGAGGGAACTTTCCTCAACATAATAAAGGCCATATATGACAAACCAGAGCCAACATCGTTCTCAATGGTGAAAAACTGAAACCATTTCCACTAAGAGCAGGAACAAGACAAGGTTGCCCACTCTCACCACTATTATTCAACATAGTTTTGGAAGTTTTAGCCACAGCAATCAGAGAAGAAAAAGAAATAAAAGGAATCCAAATAGGAAAAGAAGAAGTAAAGCTGTCACTGCTTGCAGATGACATGATACTATACATAGAAAATCTAAAGATGCTACCAGAAAACTACTAGAGCTAATCAATGAATTTGGTAAAGTAGCAGGATACAAAACTAATGCACAGAAATCTCTAGCATTCCTATACACTAATGATGAAACATCTGAAAGTGAAATTAAGAAAACACTCCCATTTACCACTGCAACAAAAAGAATAAAATATCTAGGAATAAACCTACCTAAGGAGACAAAAGACCTGTATGCAGAAAATTATAAGACACTGATGAAAGAAATTAAAGATGATACAAATAGATGGAGAGATATACCATGTTCTTGGATTGGAAGAATCAACATTGTGAAAATGACCCTACTACCCAAAGCAATCTACAGATTCAATGCAATCCCTATCAAACTACCACTGGCATTTTTCACAGAACTAGAACAAAAATTTTCACAATTTGTATGGAAACACAAAAGACCCCGAATAGCCAAAGCAATCTTGAGAAAGCAAAACGGAGCTGGAGGAATCAGGCTCCCTGACTTCAGACTATACTGCAAAGCTACAGTACTCAAGACAGTATGGTGCTGGCAGAAAAACAGAAATATAGATCAATGGAACAGGATAGAAAGCCCAGAGATAAACCCATGCACGTATGGTCACCTTATCTTTGATAAAGGAGGCAAGAATATACGGTGGAGAAAAGACAGCCTCTGCAATAAGTGATGCTGGGAAAACTCGACAGCTACATGTAAAAGAATGAAATTAGAACACTTCCTAATGCCATACACAAAAATAAACTCAAAATGGATTAAAGACCTAAATGTAAGGCCAGACACTATCAAACTCTTAGAGGAAAACATAGGCAGAACATTCTATGACATAAATCACAGCAAGATCCTTTTTGACCCACCTCCTAGAGAAATGGAAATAAAAACAAAAATAAACAAACAGGACCTAATGAAACTTAAAAGCTTTTGCACAGCAAAGGAAACCATAAACAAGATGAAAAGACAGCCCTCAGAATGGGAGAAAATATCTGCAAATGACAAAGAATTAATCTCCAAAATTTACAAGCAGCTCTTGCAGCTCAATATCAAAAAAACAACCCAATCCAAAAATGGGCAGAAGACCTAAATAGACATTTCTCCAAAGAAGATATACAGATTGCCAACAAACACATGAAAGCATGCTCAACATCCTTAATCATTAGAGAAATGCAAATCAAAAGTACAATGAGATATCATCTCACACTGGGCAGAATGGCCATCATCAAAAAATCTACAAACAATAAATGCTGGAGAGGGTGTGGAGAAAAGGGAACCCTCTTGCACTGTTGGTGGGAATGTAAATTGATACAGCCACTATGGAGAACAGTATGGAGGTTCCTTAAAAAACTACAAATAGAACTACCATACGACCCAGCAATCCCACTACTGGGTGTATACCCTGAGAAAACCATAATTCAAGAAGAGTCATGTACCAAAATGTTCATTGCAGCTCTATTTACAATAGCCAGGACATGGAAGCAACCTAAGTGTCCATCAACAGATGAATGGATAAAGAAGATGTGGCACGTATATACAATGGAATATTACTCAGCCATAAAAAGAAATGAAATTGAGTTATTTGTAGTGAGGTGGATGGACCTAGAGTCTGTCATACAGAGTGAAGTAAGTCAGAAAGAGAAAAACAAATACCGTATGCTAACACATGTATATGGAATCCAAAAAAAAAAAAAAATGGTCATGAAGAATCTAGGGGAAGACGAGAATAAAGATGCAGACCTACTAGAGAATGGACTTGAGGATATGGGGAGGGGGAAGGGTAAGCTGGGACAAAGTGAGAGAGTGGCATGGACATATATACACTACCAAACGTAAAATAGATAGCTAGTGGGAAGCAGCTGCATAGCACAGGGAGATCAGCTAAGTACTTTGTGACCACCTAGAGGGGTGGGATAGGGAGGGTGGGAGGGAGGAAGCTGGAAGAGGGAAGAGATATGCGGACATATGTATATGTATATCTGATTCACTTTGTTATAAAGCAGAAACTAACACACCATTGTAAAGCAATTATACTCCGATAAAGATGTTAAAAAGAAAAACCACAATGATATACATACCTATTAGAAAAGTTATAATAAAGAGACTGACCATATTAAGTGTTGGCAAGGTGTGGAGGAACTGAAACTCTCATACTGCTGGTAGGAATATAAGATGGTACAATTACTTTGGAAAACACTTTGGCAGTTTCTTGAAAAGTTAAATATACACCTACCAAATAATCCAGCCATTTTATCCGTAGGTAGTTTCCCAAGAGAAATAAAAGCATCTGTGTTTACAAAGACTTGTACAGTAATATTTACAGAAGCTTTATTTTAATAGCTACAAATGGAAAACAATGCGAATGTCCATCCACAAATGAAGGAATAAACAAAAAGTAGTATGTGCATACAAAAGGATATTACTTAGCAAAAAAAAAAAAAAGAGGAATAAACACAACAACATGGATGAGCCTTAACATAATTATGCAGAGTGAAAGAAGCCAGACTCAAAAGTATACACACTGTATGATTTCATTTATATAAAATTCTAGAAAATTCAAACTAATGTGTTGTAAAGGAAAGCAGAGATTTGGGGAAAAGGATTACAAAGATGCATAAGTGAACTTTGGGTGGGGGGTGATGGATATGTTCATTATCTTTGTGATGATGGTTTCGTGGGTCAAATGTATCAAATTGCACACTTTAAATATGTACTTTATGTCTATTATACTTCAACAAAGCTAATTAATTTTTTTAAAACAGTATACACAGTTCTGCCCCCTGACTTTTTTTTTTCCAAGTAATATGCCCTGTTGATTGTTTCCTTCAAATACACAAAGCTTTCTCATTCTTTTTTACAGCTACCTGTAAGATTCTATTATATGCATGCAATATAATTGATTTTACAATTCCTCTACTGATGACAGTTTACAAACAATGCATTGAAAAACCTTGTACAAACTCATTTCCTTCATATAAAACCATACCTATAGGATATATTCCTAGACTAGGTCAAAAGGAAGTATACTTAAATTCTGATTGCTGCTATCAAATTGGATCAGTCAGTTTTCAATGCAGCAAACAGAAACCATTCTAGATATTTTAAACAGGAAGGCACTTATAGGGAATTTGGTGCTTACAAAGTCAATGGAAGGGCTGAATGAGCAAGGTCTAGGAATCTAGGCTGAGTCTCCCAGAATGAATCCCACCATGATACAGAACCAATTCACTAAGGAAGCTACTGTCTCTGGGGCCATACATGGAGCCATAACAGAAGCCAGAGGTCACCCCACAACCTCTCATTCCTGGGAAACTGGAGAAAAAAGATCTAATAGCACAATCCAGGAATTAAAGTGTCAGACTAAGAAGCTGCTGCCACCACCACTACTCCTCCGTATCCAGGAAGTTGGAGGATGGACACTTAATTACTGCTGCATGGAAACATGTTTCCCACAACCCTGCAACATACAAAAACCTCAAGAAGGTGGCCTTTGCCTCATTTCTCTTTTCAAATCATGCAGATAACATTTAACTGAGCAAACCTAATTAGCTTCCAGAATGCTAGCTGCGCACAAAAAAATCTGGGAAATGTATTTATTTCCCAGCTTCTCTGACTAGGAAGGTAAATTGGTGGTTGAGTAAATCCAGAATACCATCCTCAGTGGTTGTTCCAATTTACATCTCTACCAGCAAAAATACTTGTTCCTCACTTCTGACCAATGATATCTAGGATACAACAGTGTTTCATAAACATTAACAAAAATCTTGTTCAAATAGGTTAAAAAACTAGTTTCTCAGTATAGTTTTATTTTGTATTTCTCTTAATAGTGAAGCTGAACTTTTTTTTTTTTTCAGTTTAAGTCATTTGTATCCTTTTCTGTGAAAATTCAGTTTAGTTTACCTTTTTCCTTTTGCACTGTTGAACTTTTTCTTATTGAATTCTAGGAGTTCTTTAAGCAATGCATGACATGATTTGCAAATACTTTTTCTATATTTGTCATTTTTCTTTACTTTGCTTATAGTGGTTTTTGCCATGAAGAATTTATTTTATACAGTGTATAATTTATCATTATTATAAATTTATGGTGAAAATCTATCCTTTTTACTGTTTCTGGATTTTATATCAAATTTAGAAAGGCCTTCAGAAAGGCCTTCACCACACTAAAATCTTTAAAGATTCCCCCATGATTTCTTCAAGGACTTTAAACATTTCAGTTTCACATTTAAAACTGGATTTCATTCTGGTATAATATGAGGTATGAATCCAACTTTTTTTCTTCCAAATAGCTACCAGGTGTCTTACTGCCTTTAATGAGTTAAACCATATTCTCCCCCTCTGAAATGAAATGTCATCTTTGCTCTGTGCTGAATTACCACATCTGGGTCTATTTTTGACCTTTCTATTCTGTTCTAATGATCTGACTAGTCATATGCCAGTACCAAATTCTTTCAATTATTGGCGTTCTCTAATATAATATTTTGTAAGACTAGTCTGCCCTTATTGCTTTTTCAGAGTTTTCTTGGCTAGTCTTGCTTCTTTTTCACAGGAAATTTGGAATCAGCTTTCTAGCTTTAGAAAATCCTGATAGTTTTCTTGGGGTTGCATTAAGTTTATAGAATAATTTACAAAGAACTGGCATGTATGAGGTTAAGTCTTCCCATCCAAGAATAATATGCCTTTTCATGTGCTTCAACTTTCTTTTCAGAAAAAAAAAATAAAGTTTCCTTTTTGTGGTCTTGCATACTGTTTATTTCTAGGTATTTTCTCTCCTTTGTTCTTTAAAAGGGGCCTTTTCTTCAATTACATCTTTGAACTGACTATTGTATGCATGAAAGCTTTTAATTTCTGTGGCTAATTTTATACCCAGTGATTTTATTAGTTTTAGGATACTACTTTCAGTTGACTCTCTTAAGCCTTGTACTATCTTCTACAATTTTACCTCCTCCTCCATTTTTAATGTCTCTAAATTCCCTCACATCTGTTACATAATTTTCCCCTAGGTTTTTAAGTTCCTTGAGGACATGAATTATAGTAGTGCATTTTGTACACCTTTCAGAACACCAGTAAAATGCTCTGCGTAGAATGGTTTATGGCTGACCCTTATTATGAAAATAAAAACATGAAGTGCCTGCTATATTCTGAATCTGTCTGATTCATTCATTCATTCATACCACTTTTTTCAGGTTTCACTCACAAATGAAACCAAAACTGATTTTCTTCTAAAAAGAAATTTATAAATTCTGTTCATTCATAGCATATAATTCCTTTCTCCTACCACAATAAATTTTTTTAAGTGTCACATATGTATTTTGCAACAAAGTAAGCCTTTCAGCTTATACGTTTTTTTCTTGGATTTACGTATGAAATTGCAGGCAAAAAAATAAAAATTTTAGTCTCGGGTTTGCTTAAACATTCTTGATAATATTCATTCATTGTCCATAACAGTTTTCCTAAAGCTATGTATGATTTCATGTAAAAACTATACACTTAAAAAAAAAAAGCAAAAAAAAACTATACACATTACGTATAATGTGAAGGGGGAAATGGTCATTAAAGCTTAAAATCAGATCTAAACCAAAGATGTTTACATGCCTGAAACAGATTAAATTCTATACACAAGAAAATAAGTAAGTCTTCTTACTTTATAGTTAGAGATCTTGTTAAAATATTTCCAAACTACACCAGTTACCTAGATATCGGAAGGATAAATCAGTCATGTGTCCATCTTAAAAATACTACATCAAATCAGAAATTCCACTTGATAAAGCAAATGTTTCTTCCCCAGACCGTTTTCAAATGTGGTTAAAAATTCTAACTTCCAAATTAAATTTTCATAAGGTGAAGTAAAGCTAGCAACAATTGTGTGATACAGTGAAATAAGTTGAAAATTCAGGAAGGTACAGACAAAAAGCAGTGGGGGTTTTTTGTTTTGTTTTTTCAGCCATGCCGTGAGACTTGCGGGATGTCAGTTCCCTGACCAGGGATAGAACTTGGGCCACGGCAGTGAAAGCCCAGAATCCTAACCAGAGAATTCCCCCAAAAAGCAGCTTTTAAAACTGCCCAGCCAAAATGAATAAATATTTGTAGATTTTCCTCCCAGGGCCATAAGACACTATCCCTCAGCCTAATTCTAATGTTCTCTTCAAACCTCATGGTGAGGTTCTTTCACTTCTTCAATAACTAATTCTTCCTTGTATCTTATATTGGACCTATATCCCTTGGAACTTATATTGACTGTGTATATACCACACTCCCAACTCCTAAAAAATAAGGCATACATCGACAGGTGAATGGATAAAGAAGATGTGGCACATATATACAATGGAACATTACTCAGCTATAAAAAGAAACAAAACTGAGTTATTTGTAGTGAGGTGGATGGACCTAGAGTCTGTCATACAGAGTGAAGTAAGTCAGAAAGAGAAAAACAAATACCGTATGCTAACACATATATATGGAATCCAAAAAAAAAAAAAAAAGTTTATGAAGAACCTAGGGGCAGGACAGGATTAAAGACACAGATGTAGAGAAAGGACTTGAGGACACGGGGATGGGTAAGGTAAGCTGGGACAAAGTGAGAGAGTGGCATGGACATATATACACTACCAAATGTAAAATTGATTGCTACTGGGAAGCAGCCACATAGCAAAGGGAGATCAGCTCGGTGCTTTGTGACCACCTAGAGGGGTGGGACAGGGAGGGTGGGAGGGAGATGCAAGAGGGAGGGGATATGGGGACATATGTATACGTATAGCTGATTCACTTTGTTATAAAGCAGAAACTAACACACCATTGTAAAGCAATTATACTCCAATAAAGATGTAAAAAAAAAAAAAAAAGAAAGCCCAGAGATAAACCTACACACCTATGGTCAAGTAACCCATGACAAAGGAGGCAAGGATAAACAATGGAGAAAAGACAGTCTCTTCAATAAGTGGTGCTGGGAAAACTGGACAGCTACATGTAAAAGAATGAAATTAGAACAGTCCCTAACACCATACACAAAAATAAACTCAAAATGGATTAGAGACCTAAATGTAAGACCGGACACTATAAAACTCTTAGAGGAAAACATAGGAAGAATACTCTTTGACATAAATCACAGCAAGATCTTTTATGATCCACCTCCTACAGTAATGGAATAAAAAACAAAAATAAACAAATGGGACTTAATGAAACTTAAAATCTTTTGCACAGCAAAGGAAACTACAAACAAGACGAAAAGACAACCCTCAGAATGGGAGAAAATATTTGCAAACGAATCAACTGACAAAGGATTAATCTCCAAAATATATAAACAGCTCATGCAGCTCAATATTAAAGAAACAAACAACCCAATCCAAAAATGGGCAGAAGACCTAAACAGACATTTCTCCAAAGAAGACATACAGATGGCCAAGAAGCACATGAAAAGCTGCTCAACATCACTAGTTATTAGAGAAATGCAAATCAAAACTACAATGAGGTATCACCTCACACCACTTAGAATGGGCATCATCAGAAAATCTACAAACAACAAATGCTGGAGAGGGTGTGGAGAAAAGGGAATCCTCTTGCACTGTTGATGGGAATGTAAACTGATACAGCCACTATGGAGAACAGTATGGAAGTTCCTTAAAAAACTAAAAATAGAACTACCATACGACCCAGCAATCCCACTACTGGGCATATACCCTGAGAAAACCATACAAAAAGACACATGCACCCCAATGTTTATTGCAGCACTATTTACAATAGGCAGGTCCTGGAAGCAACCTAAATGCCCATCGACAGATGAATGGATAAAGAAGATGTGGTACATATATACAATGGAATATTATTCAGCCATAAAAAGGAACAAAATTGGGTCATTTGTTGAGATGTGGATGGATCTAGAGACAGTCATACAGAGTGAAGTAAGTCAGAAAGAGAAAAACAAATATCGTATATTAACGCATATATGTGGAACCTAGAAAAATGGTACAGATGAACCGGTCTGCAGGGCAGAAATTGAGACACAGATGTAGATAACAAACGTATGGACACCAAGGGGGGAAAGTGGTGGGGGAGGTGGTGCTGTGATGAATTGGGTGATTGGGATTGACATGTATACACTGATGTGGATAAAACTGATGACTAATAAGAACCTGATGTATAAAAAAATAAATAAAATAAAATTCAAAAAATAATAATAATAAATAAATAAATAAATAAAAAGAAACGAAATTGAGTTATCTGTAGTGAGGTGGAGGGACCTAGAGTCTGTCATACAGAGTGAAGTCAGAAAGAGAAAAACAAATACCGTATGCTAACACATATACAAGGAATCTAAAAAAAAAATGGTTCTGACGAACCTAGGGGCAGGCCAAGAATAAAGACGCAGACGTAGAGGATGGACTTGAGGACACAGGAAGGGGAAAGGGTAAGCTGGGGCGAAGTGAGAGAGTGGCATGGACATATATACACTACCAAACGTAAAATAGATAGCTAGTGGGAAGCAGCCACATAGCACAGGGAGATCAGCTCGGTGCTTTGTGACCACCTAGAGGGGTGGGATAGGGAGGGTGGGAGGGAGACACAAGAGGGAGGGGATATGGGGATATATGTATATGTATAGCTGATTCACTTTGTTATACAGCAGAAACTAACACAACATTGTAAAGCAATTATACTCCAATAAAGATGTTAAAAAGGACTTCCCTGGTGGCGCAGTGGTTAAGAATCCGCCTGCCAATGCAGGGTAGACAGGTTCGATCCCTGGTCTGGGAAGATCCCACATGCTTCGGAGCAGCTAAGCCCATGCGCCACAACTACTGAGCCTGAGCTCTAGAGCCCACGAGCCACAACTACTGAGCCCGCGTGCCTAGAAGTCCGTGCTCCGCAACAAGAGAAGCCACCGCAATGAGAAGCCCGTGCACTGCAACGAAGAGTAGCCCCCACTCAACACAACTAGAGAAAGCCCACGCGCAGCAACGAAGACCCAATGCAACCAAAAAATAAATTAATTTTTCAAAATGTCAAAAAAAAAAAAAAAGGCATACGTTTTCAAACGTGCTAGTATTTTAAGATTACCATCAAAGACCATTAAAGACAGGTAACTGAGATCTGGAGGTCTAACCAATGAGTTCATAAGACCAGGATATGAATTCTGACCACATCACTCAAATAAAATAAGTGCAATTAGTTTTAATTATTTCTTATTTGCCTAAATACAGGCATACCTTGGAGATATTGCAGGTTCCATTCCAGACCACCAAAATAAAGCAAATATGGCAATAAAGCAAGTCGCACAAATTTTTTGGTTTCCCAGTGTATATAAAAGTTATGTTTATGCCATACTGTAGTCTATGAAGTGAGCAATAGCATTATGTCTAAAAAAAAAAGTACACACCTTAATTTTAAAATACACGAAACACATATATGTGGAATCTAGAAAAATGGTACAGATGAACCGGTTTGCAAGGCAGAAATAGAGACACAGATGTAGAGAACAAACATGTGGACACTAATCGGGGAAGTGGGGTGGGGTGGTGATGATGGAATGAATTGGGAGATTGGGATTGACATATATTCACTAATATGTATTAAATGGATAACTAATAAGAACCTGCTGTATAAAAATAAATAAAATAAAATTCAAAAATAAAAGACACCAAAAAATGTCAATAGTAAAATCAAACATCACTGATCCTAGATCACCATAACAAATACAATAATAATGAAAAAGCTTGAAGTATCATGAGAATCACCAAAATGTGACACACAGACACGAAGTGAGCAAATGCTGTTGGAAAAATGGCGCTGATAGACTTGCTTGTCACAGGGTTGCCACAAACTCCAATTTGTAAAAAAAAAAAATCTTCGAAGTGCAGTAAAGCAAAAACTCACTGAAACAAGGTATGCCTGTACATAAATGTCCATCTACAAAGCTAATCAGTGTAAGTGACAACCTGAGGTTATGACTCAAGTTTATTTTACCTTTTGCCTCTTTTCCTATCCATTCGCTGTTTAATTCTGAGTTGGGGTGCCCCATCAGGCACATGCAAAGTTTCCTTTTAGCATTTCTTGGTATGTACATTAAAATAGCATAAAAATTCACTTGACTTAATATAGTAAGTGTAGTGGTTTGCTTTAAATATCCCATTAAATGTACTGAATTAATTATAAATAACCGGCATGTGCAAGTTTTAATTGCAAAGTAACCAGAAAACAAAAACAGCTAAATTACCTTGAAATACTGAAGAAGCTGAAAACATTAAAAAATTTTCTAACAGAAATTAAGAATTTGGGGACACTAACTTCTACCCAGTTTTCAACATTAGGGCAAAAATGGTGGTACATAGCTAAAGTTCTCTAGTTCAAGTGTTTCCGAAAGATAACAGGCAGTGCCATGATCAGCTTCAAAAAAAACCTACCACCACCACAAACACCAACAACAACAAAAAAGGAGGGCAGGGCTTCCCTGGTGGCGCAGTGGTTGAGAATCTGCCTGCTAATGCAGGGGACACGGGTTCGAGCCCTGGTCTGGGAAGATCCCACATGCCGCGGAGCAACTGGGCCCGTGAGCCACAGCTACTGAGCCTGCGCGTCTGGAGCCTGTGCCCTGCAACGGGAGGGGCCGCGATAGTGAAAGGCCCGCGCACCGCGATGAAGAGCGGTCCCCGCACCGCGATGAAGAGTGGCCCCCACTTGCCGCAACTAGAGAAAGCCCTCGCACGAACCGAAGACCCAACACAGTCCAAAAAATAAAATAAATAAATAAATAAATAAAGTAGCTATAACAAAAAAAAAAAAAAAAAAAGGAGGGCAAAGATGGTAAGAAAATTCAAGGACAGCATTAGCAAAACTTGTGGCATATGAAGAATTGAGAATTCATCACAGAAATGCCAAGCAGCTGGAAGCTTCTGTGTAATTTAATGATCACAGAGAAAGACAGTAATTGGGGTGCAGGGAAGACCTGACTCTGAAAAAAGATATTAGTTAGTCTTGGTAACTTAAGGTCGTAGAACCAATCTCAGTCTTCCCTAATAATGTTAAAACTGACTTTAAATATTGTCAGCATAAGTCATTATTAGGCTAAGAACATCCCCACATGTCGGTATTATTATTAAATACAAGCTTTAAAAAAAAAAAAAAAAGAACTTGGCTTAGAGCTGCTTTTTCTCCCCCCCCCCTTTTTTAAGCACTGCTACAAATACTGTGATTCTTTGATAGTATGTTTTCAAATGGCTATTTTTGCATTCTTGGTTTTTAATATTCTGAATCACAAACCTTGCCAAATTTTATTTCTCTAATTAAACTCACCCATATTCCTAGCATTCACTGTTTATAGAAAAAGACAAATAAAAATCACTTACCAGATTGAATGAAGCTCTCAATCAACACCACAAAATCTTGAACTTTAGCTCTTAGTTCTTCTGCATTTAAGGAAATTCCCCCTCCCCCACCCCCTTATTTTAGAATTATAACCTTGTTAAACATTCCATAGATGAGAACTGCTTATATATGGTGATTATTTTGTAAATAATTCTACATCGTTAATTTTTTAAAATTTTTGATTGGAAGAGGCAGCAGCACAGCTGTAATTGTGGCAAAGCAGTGAACCAAATGTTGAGGAATTAGGACTGTCAAATGTCAACCTCAAGGCAACATACGAAAGATAGGTTCTCACTAAATTAACAATGCCATACCTGACAATCTTCAATAAAGTTCATCCAGGATTATGTCCTTAATAAATAAATTTCTTGTGCCACTACTGTTGGCCTTAAGATCTTTGACAGGGAGGAACTACTAAATGCCACTTCTTCAGCTAAAGAACATTTCCAGGTTTAAAAACAGCAATATGGGATTCAATATGGGGAGGGGGGAGCTTACATTGTATAGTTTTTGGACAAGAGGAATAACTTTGTCACCCAGGAGACAGCCAAAAGTCCTCAAAGCATCTTGTTCTTACTATATAGTTTTTCCTTTACAGGCTTTTTACATTTTGAAGAGCTGTCACTAGATCATTAAAAGTATTCACCTTTTGTGAATTAGTGCAGATGAATTAATGCAGATGAATAGAAGTTACTTCTTGATAACTGGTTCATGGAATAGTTTTTTTTAAAAAAACAATTATTTCCCTCTATTTTCTTCCCAAAAGGACCAAGAAGGGACCTGGATAATTTAACTTTAAAAATACACTGTAGGGCTTCCCTGGTGGCGCAGTGGTTGAGAATCTGCCTGCCAATGCAGGGGACACGGGTTCGAGCCCTGGTCTGGGAAGATCCCACATGCCGCGGAGCGACTGGGCCCGTGAGCCACAATTACTGAGCCTGCGCGTCTGGAGCCTGTGCCCCACAACAAGAGAGGCCGCGATAGTGAGAGGCCTGCGCGCCACGATGAAGAATGGCCCCCACTTGCCGCAACTGGAGAAAGCCCTCACACAGAAACGAAGACCCAACACAGCCATAAATAAATAAATAAATAAAATATTTTAAAAAAAAATACACTGTAATATCAAAAATATTCTTAAAAGGCACTGGAGGGCTTCCCTGGTGGCGCAGTGGTTGAGAATCCGCCTGCTAATGCGGGGGACACGGGTTCGAGCCCTGGTCTGGGAGGATCCCACATGCCGCGGAGCAGCTAAACCCGTGAGCCACGGCTGCTGAGCCTGCGCGTCTGGAGCCTGTGCTCCGCAACAGGAGAGGCCGCGACAGTGAGAGGCCTGCGCACCGCGATGAAGAGTGGCCCCCGCTTGCCACAACTGGAGAGAGCCCTCGCACAGAAACGAAGACCCAACACAGCCATAAATAAATAAATAAACAAATAAATTAAAAAAAAAAACAAAACTAGAGCAATCACTTTATAAAAAAAAAAAAAAAAAAGGCACTGGAAAGATTATTAGGAAATCCTGATATTCATTAAGCTATCTTTCTGGCCTATATCTTCAATTTCAGGTAGGAAAAAGGCGACCCATACTCTCAAATTGGAAAGTGCCTTTAGAAATACATGTTTTATCATGTTACACTCCCCAAATGAGCCTACTATGACTCAGAAATGGACTGTGTCCTGGGTTACTATCTGGCAACAAGGCAACATCTGTCAAAGGCAAAGAAAAAAATACAGTTGCTTTTTTAAATGCATTTTTTTCCAGATTAAAAAAAAAAAGCAGCCATGTAAACAAGCAAAAGGCATCTGTTTCTTCAGTGCTACAACAAAATTTGGAAAAGCAATTTGGACTTGAGGATCATTTAATTGCCACTTGAGGCTAGAAAACAAGTTATTCTATTTTAATCTGGCTTGAAAATGTATTATTTTGCAATACTCAAAATCAGTCTGGTCAGCCTTACGTCAAATTCACTATCAACTTCAACTACTGTCATTCTAATTACTGCACCTGAAAAGTTTGACTGGTACATATCTATGTGATCAAATACAGAATGTGAACATGTGTGTTTGGCTGACCTCATACCCACAGATAAACTATCTACATCCTAGACTATGAGCAATGGTAGAATGTGAACATGTGTGTTTGGCTGACCTCATATCCACAGATAAACCATCTACATCCTAGACTGTGGGCAATGGTAATCAGTTCCCCATCTCCAAGCTCTCACTGTAAAGGAAGTCTGGTTCCCCCGTGTATGCTCTGGGCACTCAATTAATGAATGAAATTGACAGAACAGTCATAATTAGCAGAACATCTTTTAAATTTTAAAAAATACCATATGGAAACAATTAACAAAATCATGTAAACCTGTGCTTAACTTGCTTTCTGAATTATTTTCATTAAAAGTCAAATATGAATAAATTTGTTGTTCTGGAGCACATACATTTAACTTTGTGTCACAGCACTCACATGCTAAGCTATAGCCTTGACAGTGCAGAGAAGTACTCACAAAGTAATTGCTGAGGACACTGCAATGCTCCCCAAGCAGGAAAATATGCCAAGAGAATGAGCCAACCCAGAATTACATGGGTATCAAGGACTTTGGACTTGCTCACCCCTTTTTCCCAGCACCATTTCCACAGGGGGCAGAAACCGAAATTTTGATTTGACTTCCCCAGAATGCTACAGTTACTCCTTAAGCTTAATTTACGATAAACATAAAACATCTTAAGAGTCAGGTAGTTAACTTCTAGTTCAAGAAATGTCACCACTGATTTAACTTTCTTTAAAAAGGTATGATTCTGGGCTTCCCTGGTGGTGCAGTGGTTAAGAATCTGCCTGCCAATGCAGGGGACACGGGTTCTGGCCCTGGTCCGGGAAGATCCCACATGCCCCGGAGCAACTAAGCCCGTGCGCCCTAACTACTGAGCCTGCGCCCTAGGGCCCACAAGCCACAACTACTGAAGCCCATGCGCCTAGAGCCCATGCTCCACAACAAGAGAAGCCACCACAACGAGAAGCCTGCGCACCTCAATGAAGAGTAGCTCCCGCTCGCCACAACTAGAGAAAGCCCGCGTGCAGCAACGAAGACCCAACACAGCCAAAAATAAATAAATTAATTAAATTAATTAAATTTAAAAAAAGGTATGATTCAGGTTTGTTCTTGGCAAGTTGGTCAGTTGACTGAGGACAGAATTTGACATAGGGTAGAAATTGCTTTCAGGGAATTGAAATTTTATAAAGGCCAAATATAAATTAAAACATTTATATATAAGAGATACAAACACATACCAAATTGTTAATAATCCCTCTAAAGAGGGATGTGAGATGGTGGGGAGACATCTGAAGAGGGACTTTCACTTTTTATTATATATTAAAGGCACAGATCAAACAAGTCTTAATTTTTGGTAGCATGAAATCTTGTGTTATGTAACTGCTAGAAGTTGTATAAAGACTCGTTTTAGTTTGCCCTGTCTTCTTTTCCTATCAACTATACCTTCCCTCTTTTTCCTTCTTCCCTCAAGTAAAAACCTATTCTGAATAAAGAAAAATATGCTAAATTCCTGAATTTTATATATTAATCAGTCAACAGGGGGCCAAAAGTAAAATACTTCAAATGAATTGTAGGCAGATGCCTTTCTTATTTCCTGATCCACATGCTTAAAAGAGACCCTGGCTCTGTCTAAGGTAAGCACCGGCTGGCATTTAAATTCTATGATTCCAGTGAACTCCACCTAATTGACCAGATTCCTTTGGGGAAGCTTTTTTTTTTTTTTTTTTTCCTTTTAGGCCACGTGGCATGTGGGACCCCAGTTCCCCCACCAAGGATCGAACCCATGCCCCCTGCCTTGGGAGCATGGAGTCCTAACCACTGGACAGCCAGGGAAGTCCCTGGGGAAGGTTTTATGGAGAATCAGAAGTTATATAAAAAGGCAAAATACACCCAAAGAGATTTGGGAGAAATGAAAGTGTATATATTCACATAAGAGCTCCTAGACATATTGGTAAGAAAAAAAGCAAGTTGCAAAACATATGCATAGTAAGACACAATTTATGTAAAAATTTTAAATGCACAAAATTATGTATTTCTATAGGTAAATATATATGTATATAAGTGCATAAAGAAAAGGTGATTGAAGAGTATACACTATAGAGCAATAGTTACCATTTGGGAGGGTGTACACCAGGGGCACCTCTATAATAATCTGTATTTTTAATTTTTTCCTAGAATATAGTCTTACTTAGGTAATTAAACACAAACTGAGGCAATTTATACTTCTAGGAAGTACTACATATGATGGTTTCCTTAAAAGAGCTTGCTACCACTGAAGATACAGTTTAGCAAATACCACTGTTCTGCTTTTCAACATCATCATACTCTATCCCTGCTGTCCCTCACCTTTGTCTCATTGCTCTACATAAGTTCAAATTTAAGGAAATCATATTAGCTTTTTCTTGAGTATTTGATAATAAAGAAATGATTCAGTTGCCAGGAAGTATCAAAATCAAAATGAGAACTGATACAGTGGGAATAAAGTTCGTTTAAGTAGGCAGGCTCATCCTCTGGCTTTAATGCAATGTACTTGGAAATATGTGCAGTATTCTGGAGAGGACAAGATGCTTTAAGATTCTTTCTGGGTGGGCCATGTAACATGCCATGTTCATTATCTTCTGCAGAAAGGTTAACACTCAAAAGCACACTCAGCTTCCTTAGAAAAGAGATGATATATAAATCCCAGATAGCCCAAGCAGTGCTAAAGATCTATCAAAGTGATATTTGTTTAGAAGCAAAGTATTTTTGCTTAAAATTGGAAACTCTTAAGAGTATTTCTAAATTTTTTTCATTACATATGATTAATACTAAAATACTTACATTTAGGAAAGTTTGCTCAGAATTGTAATTAATTTGTTTTCTTGAAAAGGGAAAAGCCATCAAAGTCAGACGTATGTGTAGCATGAATTTTAGTCCACAACACCAAATATATTACTGTTTGGTTGATAAAAAACTACAGAACAGCAATTTACTAGAATCAATGCCTATTATGAAATCAAATAAATGTGTTATGTTCAATGAATTATTTTAATTATTAAAGTCTAGGTAATGCATTTTATAATTTAGAAAAGAATACTTAAGGATCTACTTAGTCTCTATATCTTTAGAAATTACTGTAAGGCTCTTGCTGGTCATTACTATCTACACCCTTTTCTAGAAGATCTCAACATTTTAAATGGTCACAAATTATGTATTCCCTCTTTGTCACACTGTATCTATATAAAAAAAAAAAGACTGTGAAAACTATAATGGCAAACAGAAGTCAAAAGATAAATTTCCAAAGTCAAAGGCACAAGTCAAACCCTTCTAGACATAAGTGGTAATTATAAATGCAAGTTATATTATCTGAAAATAATATAAGATCAATTATCTAGACCCCGGTAGCATTTATAATATAGAAAATTGCAAATTATGTATTAAAAGAAACAGTATAACAATTCATTTTTTTAATGTTCTAAATATTTGGCACAATGCATAACTTGCCTTATTTAGAAACCATCTGATAAAAGTAATGTAGTTTTTAAAATGATTTTAAAAATTGTCAGGTTGTAGAATTTCCTATCTACCTTTCATTCTACTTCTTACTACCCTCCTTCTCTATTTCTCAAATTTTACTTTTGCTTACTGAAAATCTAAAAATGAAATATCATTCTTCTGTTATTTTAATGCCAAATAAAAAGTAATCACTAATAATATATGGCTAATATTTTTTAAAAGATTTCAATTTAGCTGTAACAGCCATAGCTTTAGACTATTTTCAGGAGATAACCCCAGAACAAAAGAAATTCAAACACTCATATTTCATATGATAACGTGATGCTTGTTTCTTTTCAGATTACTGTTTACCCCCAAATTGTTGCAATACACATTTTTAAAAGCAATAATCTTCCTCTATAGTCACAATGCAAAACAAGAAGCAGAATACCCATCATCATTACAGAAACAGTGACTGTATACTTTAAATATTCAGATACCTTTTTAATGACTATCTTAAACCAATTTTTAATTATATATACGAAGAGTATACACTTACTAGTTGAAAAATATATTGGTTCTACCTACCTACTACTTTTAATACACAACACGATAACTTGTGTCTTCTTCCTAACAGCACAATTATAAGGACAGGAACACAAAAGATAGGTATTAGAAAGGTGAAGAAAGTATCAGAAAAACTTCCTCAGCCTTGGTTTATCATTTTTTTATCTTTCCTTTGTATACATGCTGCAACTGATTGGTCCTCTTTCATTACCCTTTCATCCTATTCCTATCTAAAGACCTTCTAGGCTTCAGAGCAAGGTCAGGTATACCATATTATCTATTGTTGCTACTGAATTAGTTTAAATTACAGGTTAAAAATAGAAGAATGAAATGCTTGAGGTTAAGAAAGGTACATAGAAACCAAAGAAGAGTAAAGAAAAAAACAAACAAAAAAACATCGAGTGGTTGTACCATACCAATAATTATCTGGCAACTCTGGAGCAGAGGTTTCTATCTGGACTTTATATCATTAATATAGGGTCAAAAATCGAGAGTACAACTCTCCAATTATCAGGCTTTATGATTTTATTTTTTGGAATAAAGCTCAATTTCATCTCTAATTAGTTTTAAAAAAATACTTCACTCCAGTGGAGAAGAGCTTCTTTCCCATCTACATCTACAACAGTAGAAATGGCAAGGCTTTCTTTACTACCACTGAAAGAACCAGGAAGCCAAAAACAATTTTTTCTTTTATCTGTACTCATGATTTCCCCTGCCTCCCTCCACCTCCTGCATAAACAGTAACTTCACAGGAAACCAAGAGACTACACAGACAATTTTAGCTTATCTTCCTGAAGACTCTTTCCACCCCGCCCTCCCTAAACACACACAGTGGAGAAGCAGTGTGTTGAGTCTGACAAGGACAATAATTAAGGAAGGTAAAATGAGGCCTTATAGAATACTTAATACTAAGTTAAAATTCTAATATCATAACATCAAGGTGTCAATTTATTCAACTTCAACCCATCTGGGAAAGTTACTTCTTTAGTAACTATAACCTCATTATATTCTTTTAATTGCTCATGCTAACAACTTTATTGTATACTATTGCATCTTATAAGAAGTAAATCCAGGGACCATTCCATTTTATCTTAGACATAACATTTACTAGTTTTCCAAGCATGACAGAAATGGAAAAATATATATATTAGAACAAGAACAATTTGTTAATTTCCACAATTTGTGTTCCTCCTATGAGCAGTGCCTGATTCTATTCTATCAGCCCTATGCTTAAAGAAAAAAAAAAAAAAACTTAGTGAGAGACTAATTTACAAAGTATACAAGAATATAATTTTATAATAAATCTTTCCAGTGTTCGCTATAACTTCATTACATGAAATGTTTCCCTTCAAAGAAACTCAGAAGGATAGCTCTTATAAAATGAAACAAAGCTTTCTGTGTTCATCTCTGGCAAGCAGTGACCAGAAACAGCTTGCTCACAATGGATCTAAAAGTGCTGCCTGTGGAGGAGAAACTACCACTAACATGCTGTATGAATGAGTCTTGGTGAGTGGCTACTATCTGGGACTTCTTCCTCTCTTCTCATACCAACGAGTCCATCTCACATAAAGCCTAAGAGAAAACTAAAGCCTTGCAGCAGTGAAACTCAGCATGCTCCACTCAAATACTTCTAAGGTAACCATTCTAAAGCAAAATCAGCAGAAGTCATCTCTTTTATCCAAACAAAAAAAACAGAAAACAAAAAATAAACAAAAAAAAAAACCGCGCAAAAGAACAAAAAAAAAACCCCCCCAAACCAAAAGGCAAATGCTGTTGCTCAATTATTAGATGGATTTAGAGGCAAAAAATGTGACAACAGCAATAATTCAAGTAAAGTATATGAGAAAATTTAAACACGCCACTTTTCAAGTTAAGACAAAAGTGAAGGGGAGCTATGATCAGAGTCAAAAAGCTTAGACATTATCACCAAATGTTAATTCACTTTACAGTCATCAATGAGACTACTGTATATATTTTTGCACCTTGCGCTTGTAAAAGCAGATAAAATATTTAATACGTAATTTACAATGTATTTTATCAGCTCAGCATACAGGATGAATATAGATTATATCAAAGTGTAGTAGACAGTTAGGGGCCTGTGCAAACCCTGCAAAAATAGTACTTCAGGTATCTGCTAATTTAAAAAAAAAAGAAAACAAAAACAGCTTGCTGTTTAGAAGGGATACAATTCAAACTACCACAAAATACAAAGGACTGCAAAAATGTATACCATTCCAACAACATATATAAGTTATTAAATAAAGATCTGATTTAAAAGAATATAAATGAAGCCTTTAAGTAGGTCTTTTCTACATGCATATTACTCCTTGTTAAAGAAAAAAAATATGTAAAAAGGCCATTGGTAATTGCTTTGTTAACATGTGTAGAAAATGCCAATTCTCTGGTCACGAACCCCACTAAGTTTAGCACTTAAGGTCTCTGCAGTGTTATAAACGTAATTTAAAATACTGTTAACTCTCTAATTCCATTGGTAAAATAATGTGACTTGGAATATGGCAGTCTTCGTGTTGAGGGCAAGGATCCACAGTTTATTTGTTTTTTTATTCCTTAGGGGTGAACAGTTATCCAGAAGAACAGCACCCTCCGCCACCGCTCTGGGCTTGAGGTTCATCATCAATAATTTGTACACCTCGCCTTGCAGCTCCTGGTTGACTGGAGCCATTGCCTTTTGCTCTTTCATCCACTTGTGCCGTTTCTATCATCCCTAAGAGAGGGAGAAAGCAGAAATTATTTAGGACCACAATCGGCGTTTTCTGTTTCTATAATTTCAGTTTACCACCATGATAGCTATTTCTGACTTTCAACCAACAAGGAAACTAGATAAAATTAATAGCAAGGGTACTTGTCCAGTTGTATAACAGCCACAGTGACATCACCAGAGAAAAAAAGTTTTTGATTTAAACAAATGACTGTATACAAGTGTCATCCTTATGATTTTCCGAGTATACTTAGAAATACATCAAAGAAGGTCAAATTGTTCCAAGTACAAGCAATATTTAGGGTACAAGATTTATTCTTCAATAAGTCATGTAAACTTTTAACCAAATAACATTTGAAAGAACAAAAGAGTTTAAGATGAAAGAGGAAGAACAAAGCTGGAGGACTCACACTATCTGGTTTAAAGATACAGTAGAAGTTGCTCGAATGATGACAGTGAGACACTGGTGAAAGGAGAAATCAATGGAACAGAGTCCAGAAATAGACCCTCATACATATGGTCACTTGATTTTTAATATATGTGCCAAGTTCATTCAATGAAAACAGCATAATCTTTTCAAGAGACAGTACTGGAACTGGACATTTACATGTAAAAAATAAAAGTTCAATCTATACCGCCCACCATATGTGAAAATTAACAAAAAATTAATTATAGACTTCAATGTAAAACAAAATTTCTAGAAGAAAACAAAGGAGGAAATCTCTGTAGAAGAAAATCTTTATGACTTTGAGTTAGCAAAGGTGTCTCATGTAAGACAAAAAAACATGACTCATACAGATAACCTGATAAATCAGACCTCGTTAAAATTTAGAACTTCAGCTCTTTGAGAGACAGTTAAGAAAAATGAGAATATAAGACACAGACTAGGAGTAAATAGTTGCAAAATACATATCTGAAAAGATGAGGAAAGAAAAGAGAGTCCTTAAAACAGAATAAGGTTTCTTAAACTTGGGTCCAGAGATTGCTCTTGAACAATGGTTTACAAATTGAGGTATACGGGATAATCCATTGAGGTAAAATTAGAAAACGTTCAATTTATTTTTCCTTAACCTTTCAAAATTTCTATTTTTTTAATGTATATTTTACAATATGGAAAATCATAAGTACTTGTACATGTTCTATAATTTTTAAAATAAACGTATAGAGAATATTCAATTCTTTTATATAAAGATATGATATATAACATTTATAAGCCACTGATCTAGAACCTTAGTACTCAAAGTATGGTCTGAGGACTAGTGTCATTACCGCTTGGGTGTCTGTTAGTAAAGAGAAGCTCAGGGCTTCCCTGGTGGCGCAGTGGTTGAGAATCTGCCTGCCAATGCAGGGGACACGGGTTCAAGCCCTGGTCTGGGAAGATCCCACATGCCGTGGAGCGACTAGGCCCGTGAGCCACAATTGCTGAGCCTGCGCGTCTGGAGTCTGTGCTCCGCAAGGGGAGAGGCCACGATAGTGAGAGGCCCGCGCACCGTGATGAAGAGTGGCCCCCACTTGCCGCAACTAGAGAAAGCCCTCACACAGAAACGAAGACCCAACACAGCCATAAATAAATAAATAAATGAATAAATTTAAAAAAAAAGAGAGAGAGAAGCTCAGGCCCACATCAGACCCACATTATCAAATCATGCATTTTAACAAGATCTCCTAGTGACTGATATGTACAGCAGTGGTTCTCAAATTTTAGTATGCATCAGAATCATAACGAGGGATGAAAACACAGATTCTGGGCACCACCTCCAGAGATTCTGATTCAGTAGGTTTGGGGTAAGGCCCAAGAATCTGCACTTCTAACATACTCTCAAGTGATGTTAATGTTGCTGATTACGGGACCACATTTAGAGAATTAATGCTCTAGAAGAATTATGAATGATTTTCAGGCTTACATAAAACTGAAATTTACTTCAAAGTTCGTGTATATGTACATTTTTTTAGAGCAAAAAACCATCATTCTGAGGTCTATAACTACAAGGAATATAATCTGACAAAATCATTTCAATCCATTATTCTACAGACTAGGGTTTTCCTAAGTATAGTGTGTTCTATTGGTGATATGAGAAATGACTTTCAGATTGTATATAATAAACATTTTCCTTTCTCTTTTTTTAATATGGAAAAGCTCAAACATATATAAAAGTAGAAAGAAGAGCATAATGAAAATCTGTATGTCCATCACACAATTTCATCCATTCTTGGCGATCATCCCTACCATTATTTTAAATCAAATTCCAGATACGTAATTTTATTCATAAATTATTTCAATATGATTTCTAAAAGATAAAAACATTTTTAAAAATAATTCTTTTTTTAAGCATAACCACTACACAATAACCACGCCTAAAAAAATTTACAATAATTTCTTAATATCATCAATATCCAGTGAGTGTTCGTATAGTCCCAATTGTTTCACAAATGTTCTTTTTCACTAGTTTGTCAAATTAGGATCCAAATAAGGTCCATCCACTGCAACAGGTTGTTACAACTCTTAAATCTGTTTTATTCTGTCCATTCCTCTTCCATTTTTATTTTTAATAGTAATGCATATTTTTTAATATGTATTTAGCAAATACTACACATAAGATTTCATAGCCATTGATTACTACTTGAAATAGGGCTAAAGAAGGTATTTAAGCTTCAAAAAATGAGTTAAAGATATTAAGTAAATAATAATACTGGTCGATGCGACAAATCATCAATATGGTCAAAATGGAAACTGTAAAACATCACCCCAGGGGCTTCCCTGGTGGCGCAGTGGTTAAGACTCCACCTGCCAATGCAGCGGATACAGGTTTGAGCCCTGGTCCCAGAAGATCCCACATGCCGCGGAGCAACTAAGCCTGTGTGCCACAACTACTGAGCCTGTGCTCTAGAGCCCGCGAGCCACAACTACTGAAGCCCGCGGGCCTAGAGCCCGTGCTCCGCAACAAGAGAAGCCACCGCAATGAGAAGCCCGTGCACTGCAATGAAGAGTAGCCCCCACTCGACGCAACTAGAGACAGCCCACGCGCAGCAACGAAGACCCAACGCAGCCAAAAATAAATAAATAAATTAAAAACAAAAAACAAACAAAAAATCACTCCAGAAATATTACCAATATTTTTTAAAAAGCCATATACCTACTTTTACAAAGGTCAAGAAAGAGTTCCTCAATTCCTTTGTTCTGTTTGGCTGAAGTATGATAATGTTTTGCTCCCACAGATTCTGCATACCTTAAAAAAAAAAGTAACATCAGTAATTGATGTAAAAAAATGTTTTATGTTTTTGTCATGACTGCTATTTGAACTTTTTTTACAATAGCAATTTTAGTGACTTATTACTAATTAACCCAGGTTTAGTGAAATTAAGATTATATACCATTTGATGTCTCTATATATTGAATCAACTTTTAAATAAGAATAAAACAAGACTTTTATTCTAAGTTAATTTGCAACCCAAATACTTTAGTTTTTGTGACTCACTATTGGGCCATGACAGTTTTCTTTTGCATCATTCTTATACTTTTTACTGAAACCAGAAAGAGAAGTGAAAGTGGAATAACTTTAAATGTCACTAAAAGCCAGAAATTGCCAGTATAAACATGCTTCATTGAATCCACTAGCTCAATCTATATTAAGAGGTTTGAGTAATAACTAAATGGTAAAGTACATTGTGCAAAGAGGAAGACTTCTTACAGAGAGTGACTGAAGGAAGGAAGAGGAGGAGGGATAACACTTACGATTCTGCTTCTTGAATGGAAACATGTCTGTCCTTCTCCAAGTCTATTTTATTACCTAATTTGAAAATGTAAATGCCAGTCTTTAATATTGATTCATTTTTATAATGAAATTAAGCCACTTCTAAATATACAATTGCCATTTTAATCATCTGGAAAAATAATACAAATCCCCACCAGACTTCTAAATGTCCTGAAACTGTAAGGTTTCAGGACATTTGGATATGAGGGTTGATCATGACTGTCAAGGTGAATGCCTCAACCTCCCTCAAATGGCTCAATGCACATCCCTCCTGAAGCTGCAGCCTCTGTCAGAGAAAATAACTTTTCCAAAGAGATAAGCACTATTTTTGATTTAGGGTATAAATGGGACTAAGATTCACTAGGGAATTCTAAGGATAAACCTACGAGTCTTAGCCAAGTGTAAATGGTCCCCAATCAATAATTATGGTTCATGAAAATATATTAGGCTAGCCTCTTGGATCCTAAGAATATTTTGGTTTTCTGGATGATATGAACTGGTTAAAGAAAGCATTAAAATATATGGCTTTTGAAGTACTTCACCACTGCAGGGGAAGAAGCTACTGTTTGTTTTAAAAACATGAGACAACTTAGTATATGAACATCATGCAGATTTTAAATTACTGAAAATAAGTTTAGCTCTCCTTAAACAATGGAACCAAACTGAGATTATGCCATAAAGCCACCAGAACAAAAGTGCAGAAACTGCAAAATGCAGATTCCTTATTATATACAGGGTAGAGATTAAGGTAAGTAGGCTGGACAGAGTGCTAAAGGCAATGGAAATAACATACAGGAAAGGGGGGGAAATACCCTACGAAAGGACACGTCAAACAAATATTTTCATTTCTTCTATTATGACCTATAGGGGTAAAAAAGGAAACCTTGTAAATAAGGTCATTTTTTCTCAGGACCTTAGAGAGTCTAGAAGACAATTTCAGATAAAGCATTGAAGTAAGCACCCAATGAAAGACGCGATGCTTAGAACTGAGAGGTACAAGCCCAGAGGTTCTGTATATGAAGACCTCAAATAATCTGAGCACCTAATTATGCGCAGCTTTAAGCAATGATCTGACACCATAGCCTAAGGTTGAGGAAGGGAAGCAGACATACTAAAGCTCAGCAGGTACTAACAAATTCAGTAATAAACTCTTCCTTCTTTGAACAGTTATCAGCCTACCTCAGCAAGAAGACACATATCAGTTCTGATTTCCCGCATTATATTTTATCAATAAAATTCTTAATTTGCTAAATATTACAACCAATATATCCAGCAGTCACGAGTGGAGTAACTTGTCTTGTGCTATGAACAACGCAAAGAGCGCCACCTAGTGGCAGGCAGCTCCACCACAGAGGCACAAGATTCTGCCACTGTAAAAAGGTAAAACAGCCTCCTATAGATCAAAGGAGACTTTTGTTTCAATTAACTAAAACCCTATGAGTAGGTTTGTTAGAGCTTAAGGTCTCTTTTTTCAAAATCCACCATAATTACCAACATCTATTTTTAAAAACTGAGGATAGGGAAAGTAGACAATCACCTTGTTGCCTCAAATGAATATTTGGGGAAAATTATTCAGATACTGCTTTATTATTTAACAGCATTTTGAACTTAACTAAACTTTAATAAAGCCAGTATTTTTTTTTTTTTTTTTTTATCTTTTGGCCACGCCACACGGCTTGTGGGATCTTAGTTCCCCAGCCAGGGATTGAAACCCGGGCCACGGCAATGAAAGCGCCAAGTCCTAAACAATGGACTGCCAGGGCGTTCCCTAAAACCAGTTATTATTAAAATGGCTAACTATTTTAATAACATAATTAATATTTTAAACAAAAAAAAATCCCTCTACTAAATAACTACTATTTCTTTGAACAATAAGTGCTCATAATGGATTAACAGCACAGACCAAGTCACAAAACTGCCTGTCAGTGACTGACACCTTTCCAAAGTTCAAGACCTTTTTAGCTATGTTCTTTTAAAAGCAAGAGAGCTAAAGCTTGCGGTTGAGGCTCATATCTGTTTCAATACTACTGTGCAGCCACACTGGGAACTTTCTAATAGGCTTACAACACCTGAAAATAAGAATAACCACCAAAGTAAGCACTTACTTGAAAGTATAGTACAATAAAGGCTAGGGGGGAAAACTGACTGAAGCTATTGGAGAGGAAAAGGCTATCCTGCTAAGAATACTAAAAATTTTATCTTCTTTAAAAATACCTATTTGAATTAAGAACAAGGAAGGGATACACCCATTGCTAAGGGCAGACGGCCTAATAGCAATAAAGAGCTAGAACTTTATTTTGCTTAGACTGGATGGTGTGTGGCCTAGTGGAAAGAAATTTTTAAATCTGATAAAACTTGTTTTTAAGTCCTGGCTCATTTCAAAACTATAAGATTTGGGGCAAATTACTTAACCCCTTAGTCTCACTTTGTACAAATGTAGCTAATAAACTTTGCAAGGTTGATGTGAAAATAAGATATATGTAAAAAGCCTAGCACACAGGACGTGTTCAATAGAGTATTTTTCAGCCATCACAGTGAATGATCGCAGTGAATGATCAAATGGAAAATGATCACAGTGAATGGTCAAATGGAAAATCAATACTGTTATGAGAGAATTAAACCCATGATAATTAACACACTTCCTACCACAACCCTGGTTGGCTTCGGAAATCCCTTAACCACCCCTCCCCCAATTTAGTTCGGTTTGCTTCTGTGCTATCACAGCACACCCCCAACCCCTTGATACCATGTATCATAATGTACAATAAAAGCCTGTTTTTCTCTCTCACCCTACATGATAAGCTCTGGGGAGACAAGGACCATATCTATTTTTTAACTTATTCACTACATTATTCTCAAAGCCTGGTACATAGCCAGCAATATATATTATTGCTTAAGTATACGGGCTTGAAGTAGCAGACAGACCTGAATTAAAATCCCAGGTCTATCTCTATATACTATGTAGTTTGGGAAGTATCAAGCTCTCTAAGTCCATTTTCTCATGTGTAAAATGGAAATGGCAACAATGTTTTCTTGCTGTGTTGTCAGGAGGCTTAAATGAAATAAGTGTGTATTCTTAGAATAGTACCTGGCACTCAATAAATGGTAACTATTATTAATAATAAATATTTGTTTAACAAACATACAAATGTTAAGGACAGACTAGAAACAAAATACTCTATTAAACAGAGCAACCACAGCCAAGAGTGCTGATCAATGGATTAACTAAAACTAGAGGGAAAAGTCTCTGCTAGCGAAGTATGGAGTTCTCTCTTCCTGCTTTACACATTATCAGTGATTTAGATAAGGACCTAGAAGGTTCGGCATCTAATTTACACATGAAAAAGCTAGTAGATTATATATCAAACATAAACATTCAGAAACATAAGACAAGTTGAAATTCCTACACTTAGGTTTAAATAATTTAGTTATGTAGGAAGATGGGGAAAGCCTGACAGAAGAGCAATACTTATAAAAAAGGAATTCTGGGCTTCCCTGGTGGCGCAGTGGTTGAGAATCTGCCTGCCAATGCAGGGGACACGGGTTCGAGCCCTGGTCTGGGAGGATCCCACATACCACAGAGCAACTGGGCCCGTGAGCCACAATTACTGAGCCTACGCGTCTGGAGCCTGTGCTCTGCAACAGGAGAGGCCGCGATAGTGAGAGGCCCGTGCACCGCGATGAAGAGTGGTTTCCGCTTGCCGCAACTGGAGAAAGCCCTCACAGAGGCGAAGACCCAACACAGCCAAAAATAAATATAAAAATAAATAAATAAATAAAATATATATAAAAAAAAAAAAAGGAATTCTGATTTTTGTTAACCATAATCTATGTAAAAGAGAAACTGAGTTGACATGACTGCTAAAAAGTATATGCAATCTTGGGCAATGCTGGTAGAAGGACAGTAAGAAGATTTAAAAAAAGAGAGAGCTATGGTATACATTGACTCGACAATGTTTGGATTCTAGTATTCATTTCAAGTGTAGGAGACACACTGATACACTGAAATAAACCTAGGAAAAAATAATCAGGATGATGAGGATGTCTGAAAGTTAGCCCAAACAGTTGAAAACCTAGGGAAGATTTTAGGTGAACCATCCAAGTAGGCTTCAAATGTTTGAAGGACTCTCTTGTGTAAAGGGAAAGGAACAAATATTTGTCATATGCCTACTCTATGCCAAGTGTTTTCCAAATCATTATTTAGTCTTCATCACAATCCTATGAGGTAGTATTATTTTGAAGTTAGTTTTAAAACAGGAGAGAAAATAAACACTGAACGTATACAGAATGAAATGAAAATCAAGACATGGAAAAAATAATGCAGATGTCCATCAACAGCAAAAGGAGAAACTGTGTAATATGCATAGAATTAAGTATTAGATAGCAAAGAGAGTAAAATGAACTACAACTATATACAAGAACATAGAGGAATCTTGTAAACATAATGTAAAGCCAAAAAAACAGACAGAAAAGCTCCCATACTATATGATCCTATTTATTTGAAATTCAGAACAAAACCAATCCATGCAGTAAAAAGTCAGGATTATGTCTGGGGGTAGGGGATGGTGAGGGGAAGGCAACTGGGGTAGTGTTGGGATGAGAAAGGAGCACAAAAAAAAAAAAAAGAATAGAAAAGGGCTTCTAATGTACTGGTGGGGCTTCTAATGTACTGGTTACACAGATATGGTAACTTCATGAAATTTTCCTTTTGTGGTAAATGGGCTCTCAAAATTCGTCCAACTCTGAATTACAAACAGAATTCCATGTCACACTTGCCAATGGAAAAGGGAGAGTGAGAGCTTTTTATACTTTATACCAAACATTAATAAACATTATATAACATGAAGTGAGACGTATCTAACCCTACTTGGGGGCAGTAAGCTACCAGATTCAATATTACTAAACCTTCTTAGAATATGAACATGAAGAATACAAAGTTTAAGTTAATTATCCTAAGTTTATTCACCCAGCTAATTTTTTTTTTTTTTTGGCCGTGCTGCGAGGCTTGTGGGATCTTAGGTCCCCGTAGCAGAGACTGAACCCGTGCCCCCCTGCAGTGGAAGTGCATAGCACTAACCATTGGACCACCAGGGAATTCCCACCCAGCTAATTTTTTAAATGTTACTTTGTAACCTTGGCCAAGTAACAAGTTCTTGAGGCTTCTTTGACTTTCCTTTTTTCTTTCTTTTTTTTTTTTTTTGAGATTTTTTAGATGTGGACCATTTTTAAAGCCTTTATTGAATTTGTTACAATATTGCCTCTGTTTTATGTTTTGGTTTTTTGGCCCCAAGGCATGTGGGATCTTAGCTCCCCAACCAGGGATGGAACCCAAACCCGCTGCATTGGAAGGCGAAGTCTTAACCACTGGACTGCCAGGGAAACCCCTTCTTTGACTTTCTTAAGAATATGTTAGCTATGTTTCTTAGAATGTGTTAGTTCCTTCCTCTCTTCTGAGAGATAACCAGAATCCCAAATCATCAAATCTTTAGTCATTCACCTACTGTGACCACTTCCACTCCCAGTAAGTCCGATATACCAGACAGACAAAAGCAGGCCAAACTCACTAATGACTAGCTGCAGCTTTGGTCCCAAACTCCTATGTGGTCTACGACTCCAGTGTTCTTGTTTGAAATATTCCCACCATGTAGCCTAACATCTAGCATCTAGACTAAAAAGCAGGCCAGATTAGCTCCTGTTCCTCTCCCAAAACTTGCACCCTGATCTGGACCTGTAAAGTTTACCAATCTAATGGTGACAAAATGTAAGAAATGTAAACTCAGGTTAAAACAAAAAAATTCTTAAGGCTAAAAGCAGAATTTGCCCACGGTGACTACTCCATTCTATGTCCTCCACTAAAACTACCCTGGTTTCTCCCAAGCCGTTTATCAGTTATATAAAAATGAAGAGAGAAAACAGCCTGAGGCTATTCATAAGGATTAATATCTTAAGCAGAGGAGTCTGAATGACTTCAATTTGAATCCCATCTCTGATAGCTGCATGATATTGAGCAAGTTATTAAGTACGTTATCTCCAGGGCTCAGCTTCCTCTACAAAGCCCTCATAGGGTTGTGAAGATTACATGAGATAATGTCCACTGAGTACACAGCACAGTGTCTGGAACACTTTATTGCCCAATAATTAGCTGTTATATCATAGAAATAATACTTTAAAGAAAAAGGAAACCAAAGAGAAATGCCATAAGTCCAACAGTGAGTTCTAGAGTTGTTTCACTTTACCTCTTAAGATATTTCTCCAGTCTAGTATATCATGATCTACTTATACCTTTGGAGTCAAATTTGTTCTTAACTCAAAAATGTGTATAGTTAAATATATAGAACAAGAACACAGCTTAAGTCATTGATTTTAATTATACTGTAAAGCAGTTGATGAACTCTTCTTTTCTAAAATAATCTTAAGATGAAAAACCAAAGGTCAAGTTGAAGCAAGGCTGGGGGACTTGAAGCCCTACATGTTTAGGGCTTCCCACTTGCTCCCCAAAGGCATTCCTTGAAGTATAGATGTCTGAATCTCCTGAAAGATCACTTCCAAATCCTTAATTATACTAAAATATTAAATACTAAAATACCACTCTTCTTTTCTCATGTAACTTTAAAATGAAAATTACTTATTTACTATTCTTTAATAAAGTGTTAAGGAAACAAAGGACATTTTTAAAAAGTAATGATGCTTACCAACTATACATAAACAGATTTCATTTCCCAACATTTTCCGTAATTCTTTGACCCAGTTTTTAACCTGTGTACACAAAAGAGTAAATATTAAAACAAATCCTGTAACAATGACTACCATTACAACACCTCAAAACTCAACACTGTCAAAATACCTCAAAATTTTGTCTAACAGTCCATGTATTTAGTTATTACTAGGAATGATTCACTGTAGGATCATTTATATCGCAAACCACACACACAAACATCCAATGGAAAGATTTCTCTCTATATCTACACATAAGAATAAACAGAAGCATCTCTAATTACAAACTTTCATAACTGCCCATAAATCCAAGCAAAGCTGTTCACCAAAGCAAAAGCATGTCAGTTCCAGCTTCTGATAATAGATGCTTATAGAGAATCACTTTGGACTTAAGAAAACATGGGCTTAATTAAAAATCTTTTGTACCCCAACTGGGTCCCAAATAGAGGGCATAGGAGCTTCTGTGTCACACATTTAAAGGAAAAACAAAATGTACATAGGTACCAAAAAGAGTAAAATAAAATTTCATCCTTTGGTGTAGGATAGGTTTCTTCAAGTTCAGCGCTACTGATATTTTGGCTCAGATAGTTCTTTGTTGTGAGGGACTGTCCTGTGCAATGTATGATGCTTAGCAGTATCCCTGGCTTCCTACCCACTAGATACCAGTTCCATCCTCCAGGTGTGACAATCAAAGATGTCTCTAGACATTGCTGCCCCCTGGTGGAGAGCCACTGGTGCACAATGACTCCAGTGGCAAACTGATTCTTCACTACGGATGGAGCAGAGCTGCTGGCACGGTTGGGAGTAAACTGAAATTAAGTAATTTTTTTTTTTTTTTAAGTGCTGGGCTTCCTTCCTTCCTTCCTTTCTTTCTTTCCCTCTCTCTCTCTTTTGCTGCGTTGGGTCTCAGTTGTGGCACACAGGCTCTTCGTTGCAGTGCGCGGGCTGTCTAGTTGTGGTGCGCGGGCTCCAGAGTGCGCGGGCTCAGTAGTTGCAGCGCTCGGGTTTAGTTGCCCCGCGGCATGTGGGATCTTAGTTCCCTGACCAGGGATTGAACCCACGTCCCCTGCATTAAAAGGTGGATTCTTAACCACTGGACCACCAGCGAAGTCCCTGAAATTAAGTAATCTTTGAACTCATGATTTTAAATATACTGATTATAATAAAACAGGATAAAGAACCAACTTGGGATACCTACTTTCATTTTTGTGTAATGGAATTTAGTACGTATGTAATCAAATGACACAGAACTTATATACCTTCCTAAAAAAAATACACACACATCTACAAATTACAAAAATTACATTAGATATGTGTGGTAAGCATTTACTGTGCATATGTTCCTATGCACAAAGTAACAGTTTCACACGCCTATTCTCTGCAAGAATGCAAAGGAACTGTAGTAAACACAAAATCTTTATAAAAACAAAGGTAATCAACAATTTATAATAGCACTGAACTACACTTTTCTCAGTACAGTCCCATCTTTTTGTTTCATTCACATATATGTATACCATGTTCAGAGAAGCATTTAACTTCCACCCTTAGTTGATTTCATATAAGAAAAATCTGACAGTACTGGTATAAAATGTACATCCTCATCACTTCAAAGGAAACATGCCAGAATCCAATTATGTATTACCCTACTCCCTGTACATATAGTATCACAACCTACTAAATCTAACCAATTTTTTAAAAATTTGTTATTCATCTGCAATCAGATCTCCCTCCACAGGCATCCTACTCATTACCCCCATACACTCTGTGATGAGTTAAAGATGGTCACCAATTCTTTGCCAAGAGTCTATTTCCTCTCTCTTTGACTCTGGGCTAGCCTTGTAACTTGCTTTGACCAAGAAAATGTGGCAGAACTAAAGCCATGTCAATTCCAGACGAAAGCCTTAAGAAGGTCAGGCAGCTACACTCTTGGGATCCAGCTGTCACATAAGAAGCTTTGGCTGGAATATGGAATAATGAGAGCATGTGGAGAGAGTACTGGAGAATGAGACACCAAATGGAGTGAGAGGCCATGTGGAGGAAAACCAGGCCCTCCTGGATCCAGGTTCCCACCCAGCCAAACCCCCAGTTCAATGCAGCTGCATGAGTGACTCCACTGACACCACATGGAGCAGAGGACTTGCCCAGTCAACCCTCAAAAAACCACAGGAAATAATAAATCATTGTTTTAAGTCACCAAATTTTGCGGGTTTTGTTATACAGCCAGAGATAACTGGTCACTTTTCAACCTAATAGACTCCACCTTCTTTTAAGCAATAAAATACTTAAACCATTTCTTTTTATGCCAAAAAGGCAGGAAGGGATAACAAACAGCACCCCAAATGTATAACTTTTTAAAATATCATTAAATCTGAAAGCTACCTATTGCTTCATTTTTCTACTCCTTGGACTAAGTTTTTCCACATGGCATAAATAATCCAAGGGCTAACTTGTACATCTGCTTCATCAGTTAAATACTAGGAAATAAAATAAAAATAAAACACTAAAAAGGCAAGTAATTTCAACAAGTACAAACCTGTAACTCAAGGCAAGAAAAGTTTCTACCTTGGAAATTACCCCCTTTAGTTAAACATCCTTGACAAAGTTATTCCAAGAAGGGCTTTCAAAGAAAAGGTCAAATAAGTAACTAGTCACAATCCTAATTGTGATGAGAATTCAGAGGTAAGTTTAATGGTCACTCATTTTTGGTCCCAAACAACTATAAAAATTCTTTATTTTTGGTGAATGTTTAAAGAGGGGTTAAAAAAAAAATGGAGGAGCTTTAAAACAAACACTACCTAGATTGTCCTTTTAAAATTTACATTATATCCTCCAGGAAATTTAGTGAGAAGAAAGAGCTTAAACTTGATTTAGTTCTTCGTTTTCCTCCCCACAGTTATGGAACCTGCCCATGCAGCCATACCAAGTTTTCAGGTGGCCAGTGTGTATGTAACCAAAAAAACGTATGTGATTTTTCTTTAATAGGGAGAAAAAGAGCCTCTATATTTTTCTGAAGCTTTACTTCAGATTATTTCCCTTTCCTAATATCTGAGAAAGCCATGTAATAAACTATTAATAAATGATATCCATATTGTTAACATGAATTAAATGCTCCATTAAAAAATATGAGTGGTCATCATTTATGCACAAACTATACTTTACCTTTAAAGCCAAGGCTAATCACATTAGTAAACAAAAGTATGTTAATGCAGACTTGAAAAAAACAGTGTTGTTCTATTAAGTCATCTACCCATAAGTAAACAGAATACCTTCTGAAAAGAATCTTCATCTGTTATATCATAAACTAAAATAGCTCCATTTGAATCTCTGTAGTAAATTGGACCCAATGCATGGAATCTCTCTTGACCTGCTGTATCCTAAATAAAGCAATAAACTCTCATTAGATCAGAAGAAAAAATACATCTGTTATTATAACTACAGTGAACTTTTGTTTAATTGGAAAGTGGGGTATAAAGTTATAGATAACCCCAAAACACTGTTAAAAGAAACAAAACAGGTTACAAATAAAATTTTTAAGTCAAGTTATAATCAATATTTAATGTTTTACTGTTATATAAAGATTACTTCTCCCCTCCCCAACTTTCCTCCTCCTCAGCAATCTTCCCACCCTCACTAAAAAACCATTTCAGTTGCCAAAGGGTCAGAATGGGCCACAATGGCATTATAAGCCAGGAACAGGCCTTGCACTAAATTTAGGTTCTCCCCAGAGAGAGGAGACAAGGAGAAAGAGCATGCACCAGGACCACCTGCCAACAGGTACACTACTGCATTATCCTTGCCATACTCTCCACTGGCCATTCCCTTGGAGGATTAGAATATGGAGATGGGGGGAAAACGGCCAGGCAGGCTGTCCACCCCTTTCTCTGACATGGAATCCCTCTGAGTTGACCCTTCTCCAGCTGAAAAGTTATGATAGAACTATTCATGTATACAATTGTATGCAAGATAAAATTCTTAGCCAGATTTTAGAAAAAAATGTTTATTTAAAAAAGGTTTTGGCTAAACTTCAGTTAACTAAAATAAATCCAGAAATTCTTGAGCCAATTAGTTATGAGAGAACCAGGAATAGGTACTCTAGGCCTTCACTCATACAGTTGAAAAGGTTAACTTACCCATATAGCAAGATTTACTCTTTTCCCACCAATATTTAACTTCTTTGTTAAGAATGATGCCTAAGAAAAGAGAGATATACATTAAACAATGTTTCACATAAAATAACATTTTTTATTCTCAAAACTACAGATGAATGAATCATATCAATATGAAATAAGTTATCTGGGAGAAAAAGTAATCACTGAGTTTTTATTAATGATTAAACATTATTTCCACTGAAGACAGAACATTATTTTTACTCTAATCTAAGAAAAAGATATTTTGATTTATGAATACAAGTTATGAAAAGTACAAAAAAATGGGTAAATATGTTTTCTTAGTTTTTTCCTCATTACAGCATTTTCTTCGCATTTAACTTGATGCCACCTAGCTACTCATTACAGAAAGCGTGTAAGAGACTTCTAAGATGAAATAACAGAAATGTTTACTGATAGTTAACTGTATGAATACCATTATTATTGGAAATTTTCCTGCAATTATTTCATAATTCAATTAAACTATATCTAATAATTGCCCTAGGTACTGATGCCACAGAAATGAAAGGAAATGGTTCCAGCTTTCAAGGAGCTTGTAGTCCACTGCAGAAATTAAAATATAAAGAGAATTAAAATACCATGTGATAATCGCTAAAATGGACCGTCTTGCCAAGTATACTATAAGGAAAATGCTGAGGAAGGAAGTGTAAAGCCTGCTTGGATAAGTCACAGAAGGCTTCAGAAAGAAAGTAATGATCTCCCCTTTAGGAGTAGTAGGGGTTTTTCCTGACAGATGGGTGAAGCCACTGAAGCCTGAAACACATAACTCCCCACCCTATGGGAAACTCCAAGTTGGTCTGGTGGATGCTAGAGATGAGATTACAAAGATAAGCAAAGGTTGAATTAATCGAAAAAAAAGTCCTGACTCTATATCTAAGCCTATGGACTTTACCTTGTGGGTCTCAATAAAATGTGTTCCAAGACACTAGACAAGTTTTTTGTTTTTTAATGTATACCACAGTCAGGTATATTTGGGGACTGCTGTATATTGCTCTATATCCCCTTTGTGCATTCACAGTACCCACTAGCACACTAAAATTCTGCCAAAAGGAAGGCTGACTAACTGCATTTATACAAGCATTTCCCAAACTCATTTGACTTCTTTTTCCCTAAAGAAACACCTAACTCATCCAAAGGAGTGTTAGGAAATAATACTGTTGACAATGGATAATCAATGAAGGGTTTCTAAGCAGTGAGGACATACAAGATCTATTTTTAAGAGAATGACTATGATAGGAAGAAAGAACAGGACTAGACCTGGAAGACAGGAGTCTATTTTAAAGTTGGAAAGAAAAACAGAAAGGGCCTGAACTAAGTGCATGAGGATAGAAAAGAGAGAACCGAATCAAGTAATTGAAGAGGGAATATAATCAGAAACCAGAGTCAGTTGACATGTTTAAAAAAGGAACAAAGAGCCAACTTCAAAGCTATGCAGAGACAGCCACATTTAAGTGTATATATATAGAAGAAAGTGCAGAGATGGAAAGTAAAACAGATAAAAGGCTAGGATGGTGAAATTATTACTGAAGGAGAAGGAACCTAGATTTCAGGAAGGACTTTCTGCTGTATGTATACCAAGGAAAATTAAAACTAAGAAAAGGCCACTAGATTTAGTGATTAACTAAGGAATCTACAGAGACACAAATGGCAGAACTGAGATCAAATCCAGGAATGTCTGCCTTCAGAGCCCAAGCTACACTCAAAATATTTTATTAAATAAAACACAGGTTAGGGGCTTTCCCTGGTGGCGCAGTGGTTAAGAATCTGCCTGCTAATGCAGGGGCACGGGTTCGAGCCCCGGTCCGGGAAGATCCCACATGCCACGGAGCAACTAAGCCCGTACACCACAGCTACTGAGCCTGTGCTCTAGGCCCGCGAGCCACAACTACTGAAGCCCGCGCGCTTAGAGCCCGTGCTCCACAACAAGAGAAGCCACCCAATGAGAAGGCCACGCACCGCAACGAAGAGTAGCCCCCGCTCACGGCAATTAGAGAAAGCCCGCGTACAAGGAAGACCCAACGCAGCCAAAAATAAATAAAATAAATAGAATAAATACATTTATTTAAAAAAAAACAAAACACAGGTTATATAGAAAAGGGTATAAAATAAATTCAATGGCAAAACGACAAAGAAATAACTTAGAATATGAGAAGACCAAATACATGTTATGACAATAAATATGAATAAAGGACGATTTCCCACTCATAGCATAAGGGTGAAGAATATCAACTTTGAAGCAGAACTTTGGATTTGAATCTCGGCTTTGCCACTTATTAGCTGTATAATTTATTTGAACTCAACTATTTGTTCTGTTTCAATATCAATGTTATATAAAGAAACTCAAAACCTGACTCCTATCCTAATATTTAATAGGTAAGTAAACTTAAATGCCTCCCTCTCTTCTTTCAAACGTATTTAAAGTTAAACTGATCTTCCCTCCAAAATCGGCTTTCCATTCCAACATTAGTATTTTGATCACATTCTCCAAGTCACTGAGGTTTAGAATCTTAGGAATATTATCACTGAATATTCTTCCTCCCCTGTCATCCCATATTTTAAAAAAACCTACCAAGCCTTGTCTTTATATTTCCTCTGGAGTTCTATGACCACCAGTCTCATATTATGTCATAATATAAATACCTTTGGTCTCACCTCACACTCTGGTTCTCTGGTCTACATGCTAAATTATCCTCCCAAAGCCTCCATGATTAAAAACAAACAAAAAACCATTATCATATCCATAGCTGAGCTCTCTAATAAGTTACCATTTTTAATAAGTATGCTTGCACTACATCCCTGCTGGCAGCTAATACCATAATAGCCTTTTTGTCATGAGTTTTGTGGGGATTTCTCAGCAGACGGGAGTGAATTATAGCTGATAAAGCTCCATCATTTCCTTTCTACTATTCCCTCTGAAACTTACCATCACTCTCCCATGGTAAGTTCAGAGACAGTGTTAAGTCTCTCCTAAGGAACTACGGATGTATAAAACAATTTTATGGAAAGAGTGCTCATTACAGTGACGATTATTAAAAAAAAAAAAAGAAAGAGAAAAGGAAAGAAGAAGAAAAAGAAAAGAAATAACCTAAGTGTCCATCAATAGGCTATTTTTTAAAAATATACAAATATAGTCCATCCATACAGTGAGACACTACACAGTCATTTCCACCACTATTGCTAATACTAGCTAACAGTTATTTGAATGCTTACCTTCCACCAAGTACTGTGCTATGCACTTTTTACAAAATCATTCATAAGCTTCTCCTTTATAAAAGTCAGGGAGCCCTAACCTACAAATAAAAGTCTCAAAGCCTATCTTTGTATCCAAGGACCTCCACCATTTGTCCACATCTATCTTCCCAAGAAAGCTTCCAGTATTTCTCTACTTACTTGGAAACTCATATAGTCTATATTATACATTCCCTCCAATTCTGTTTGTTCATAAAATTCCTCTCTAATTTGGGCCTATTCTTTCTCTATCTGGATCTCACCTATCAAGACAAGTTCATGACCTACACTCTTCTTCCTTGAATTTTTAAGCTTTCTCATACCACCCAGACAACTCACAGTGAATTTCTCTATGCAGGAGAACTTTAGGGAACCTAATCTTGTAATATACAGCATATACCACCTTGTATTTTAAGTTAACTTTTCATGGGTATAAGTCTTCTGTTAACTAGAGTACATATTTTTATTTATTTAACACTTTCACAGTGCTTATAATGAAATGGGCAGTGTTCTAAAAGCTGTTCCATATTAATTTACTTCTCCTAACACTCTGTGATTAGATATAATTATTATCCAAATATTACAGATGTGGAAACAGAGACAAAGGAATGGTAAGTATATTGTCCAAGGTCACACAGCAAGGGACAGAGTAGGTTTTGAAATGAAGGCAGTCTGGCTCCAGACATGACTCATAACCACTATGCTATGGTACCTCCCAGAATGAGACGTGAGCTAACACTTCTCCTCTAACAGAGGGGGCAGGGGGAACCATAGTGCTGCCCGCAGCGGACTTGCAAATGTTACCGTAGATAAACATATCCACGATGTGACTGGTATAACTCAATTTACATAAAAGATGTGTTCCTAAAAGTTTCCTTATAAACCAAATTACTTTAACTCAAATATCTGATGCATTAGTAAAGCACATTACCACAGGGTCCCCACTGTATCTTTTTTTTCCTTCATAAAAAAACTTAAGTCCCACTCTATGAAAAGAGTCCTTCTGTAATACAAATCATCTCATTTTACATACACCCTAAGTTTTTAATATTTTATAAATATTTTCTTAAAGAACAAACACCTGTTTTAAAAACAAAAACAATTATATTTGAGAATAAAGCTGAAAGATTTTATGTAACATCAAGACAGCAGCAAACGATCAAATGGTTGAAATCTGTTTTGGTCTTTTTTTCCTACTACCTCTACGACGCATACTTAATTTGGCGAGACTACTGAGATACCATTCATGGTTATATAATACTTACTCTGGGGCAGAGGTTCTTAATTCTGTTACATGGTAGTAAGAGTGGGAGGGAGGCATGATCATAGACTTCTTTGAGAATCTGATGAAAGCTATGAACCCACTCACCCTCAAGAAAACTGCTCATATGCACATATAAAATTTTTTTTCACACACTTTCCCAAGGGATTTCTAAATCCCTGGCAATATCTCCATGAAGAACCCCATCTAGAAAGAGCACGGGAGAGTGGCATAAACATCAATTCAAAGGTTCTACGAATACGGGAAGGAAAAAAAAATAGGACATACTGTGTGCCACCATGCTTTGGCTTTCTCATTTATTCTTCGTAACAACCCTGTGAAGTAGGTAATTAGCCCTATTTACAGTTGTGAACCTGAGATTTAAAGAAATACAGTGACTCACCCAAGGTCAGCCAACTCAGTCAGGTACTGCAGTGGGTGGAAGTCTGTCTGACTCCACAGTGCTTTTTCCATTGCACAAAGCTGCCTATTCCAGAACATTCACACATTCGTAACTTGGCACTCCTCCACTTGGACACTAAGTGTTCCTGGACACCAACTCATCTCCCAAAATATTCTCAGGGTAGGCACAAAGTAATGAGGATCAAAGTAATGAGGATCAAAGTAATGGTACATTTCCCACCTTACTCCTCCAAACCCGGAGTTACAGCACCACTATTTCTTTTAATTCCAATGATTTCATCTTCCAAACTTTAGGGGTACTGACAGACTTAACAATCTCATTAGACATCTGTCATCTGCACCTGATGCTTATTTACCCAACATCTTATCTGAAATCATAGTGGATATTTTTAAAATCTCTATTAAAAAAAATAAGATTACAGGAGAGATAAAATAAGAACAAAGTACATTTGCCAAATGAAAGTCTTTTCATAACTTGTTTCATTAATGTTTTAATGTTTTTTTGTCTGTTTTTGTTAGCCAGATCACTTGTTCTTGCTAATCACTGGCAAAGCAAAATACCTAATGCAGCACAGTAACTGACTGTGGACAAATACTTTCCTGTCTTTATCTAAGTTCAATAGACTTTCATTAATAATATATGTGTATAACTCTTAGAGGAAAACATAGGAAGAACACTCTTTGACATAAATCACAGCAAGATCTTTTCTGATCCACCTCCTAGAGTAATGGAAATAAAAACAAAAATAAACAAATGGGACCTAATGAAACTTCAAAGCTTTTGCCCAGCAAAGGAAACCATAAACAAGACGAAAAGACAACCCTCAGAACGGGAGAAAATATTTGCAAAGAAATCAACGGACAAAGGATTAATCTCCAAAATATATAAACAGCTCATGCAGCTCAATATTAAAGAAACAAACAACCCAATCCAAAAATGGGCAAAAGACCTAAATAGACATTTCTCCAAAGAAGACACTGAGATGGCCAAGAAGCACATGAAAAGCTGCTCAACATCAATAATTATCAGAGAAATGCAAATCAAAACTACAATGAGGTATCACCTCACACCAGTTAGAAGGGGCATCATCAGAAAATCTACAAACAACAAATGCTGGAGAGGGTGTGGAGAAAAGGGAACCCTCTTGCACTGTTGGTGGGAATGTAAACTGATACAACCACTATGGAGAACAGTATGGAAGTTCCTTAAAAAACTAAAAATAGAACTACCATACGACCCAGCAATCCCACTACTGGGCATATACCCTGAGAAAACCATACAAAAAGACACATGCACCCCAATGTTCACTGCAGCACTATTTACAATAGGCAGGTCCTGGAAGCAACCTAAATGCCCATCGACAGACGAATGGATAAAGAAGATGTGGTACATATATACAATGGAATATTACTCAGCCATAAAAAGGAATGAAATTGAGTCATTTGTTGAGACGTGGATGGATCTAGAGACTGTCATACAGAGTGAAGTAAGTCAGAAAAAGAAAAACAAATATCGTATATTAACACATGTATGTGGAACCTAGAAAAGTGGTACAGATGAGCCGGTTTGCAGGACAGAAGTTGAGACACAGATGTAGAGAACAGACGTATGGACACCAAGGGGGGAAAACCGCAGTGGGGTGGGGATGGTGGTGTGCTGAATTGGGTGATTGGGATTGACATGTATACATTGATGTGTATAAAATTGATGACTAATAAGAACCTGCAGTATTAAATAAATAAATAAATAAAATAATATGTGTGTATATACTTAAACAGTTATATTATTTTTGCTACAGTTACTAACTCTGTTTCAGGCTTAAGTATTTAAAGTATCTATTGGGAGTTCCCTGGCGGTCCAGTGGTTCGAACTCGGCGCTTTCCCTGCCGTGGCCCGGCTTCAATCCCTGGTTGGGGAACTAAGATCCCTCAAGCAGGAAAAAAAAAAAAAAGCATCTATTAACTACTTTCAACTTAAGACATGGACATGAAAGGATTCAGCAAGATAATTCATAAAATTAGTCCTCTGTAGTAAGGCAATAAAAATTAGCTGACAAAAAACTAAGATGAATTGCTACAATGGCAAAATCACATTACAATATATAAATGTAACAAATTAACATATTGTACACCTTAAGTTTATACAATGTTATACTTCAAATACATTTTAATTAAAAAAAAGAAAGAAAGAAAACTAAGCTGGGTGCTTGAATACTTCATTTCTTGTCCTTTGTTTCTAAAAAGAGATATTATAATCAGTTTAGAGTCCAAGTAAATACTTTGAAAAGGAGAGTCAAAAAGTCACTTCTAAGGACTAGCTCAAAACACAAAGCAGAAAACAGCAGTCAGATATGGAGTATTTATATATTAGGAGTTCAAAGCCATAATTCAGAAAAACTCTTCTTAAAAAAAAAAAATCATCCACCCTTCTACAGCCCACATACTCAAGTAAAGTACTAAGGGAAAAGGGAAAGATTTCAACTACTGTATTTTATAAAGATATTGTAAACAAACTGGCTGAATCAACAATAAAGTGGCTTCAAGAACTACTTAGAAGATACTTCAGACATTCAAAACATTAATCTTACAAATAAGGAAATTAAGATTCCTAGACCAGGGGACTGTGACACCAAGTATAAAACCAACTGCTAGAACCTGAATGCCAAGTGTTTCTCAGGAGGTTAAGGTGTATGGAAGAAAAAAAAAGTAGTTGACCTAGCTTAAGAAAAAACGGTACACCATTACTATATGTGGGACCTCAGAAATCTAATCCAAGTCTCAGTTTCCTCATTTGCCAAACTGTTAGCATACTATCTGTATTCCCAGCCAACTTTACAGCACTGCTTTGCTAATCAAATGACAGGCACCTACCCTAGACTTCAGGAGGCAGATAGGTGGAACCCCAGTTAGAATTCTAAAAGGGAAGATGAGTTATGGTTCTGATTATAAAGAATGTTACTTTTACACAGGAGACTAGTTGAAAGTGATAGAAGACATTTAAATTAGAGTGCATAATCTTACAATAAGGGGAAAAAGAGGATTCAGCTGAAGAAAAGGAAGTGATCACCCCGGAGCACAAATATAGAGAGATAAACCAAAGACAATCAAAATGGCAAAAGCATTTAAGAATAAAGAAGAAAGCTAACAGCTGGTTAAAGTACCTTACTCATCTTTATATTCCCCCGTTGGCACAATGTTTGACATGTAACAGGTATGAAATAAATTCTTGAATTTGACTGCTTAGGTTCAGCAGCTAATTCCAGAGAAAAAGCAGTAAGCCCCTCGAACTGTCTTTCTTGTCTCTGTCAAGTTTAACATAACCCCAAACCAATGAGAAAATCACATAAGAAAGCTTTGAGGACTCTATACAAGACCAAGTTTTCTTTGTAAGCAAGGTAAAGGATCTTGAGTTCTCGGAGAGCTCACCTACAACATTACTTCATAATTATCAGTAACCTAGGAGGAGGTCTGCAAAAAGGGAGCAGTACTAAAACACCAAAGCATAGCAAATGTCACAATTTTCAAAAAAGAAGTGACTTTCCATAAATGTCAATCCCAGACAAAACTCTAGCATGGATAACAAACAAATACATATGTATGCATAAAAATATAAAATGTAGCAGTCCCTCAGACCACATGCGTTCTCAAAATAATTCATGTCAAATTAACCCCATTACCTTTTTGACTGGGTTACTATGAAAGAAACCAACACAAATTAAGCACCAACTATTCATCCAACAGCAGACATTCCTTAAACAAACACTGTGCCAGGAGGTTTAAATACTATGGCTCTCTAATCCACATAAAAATCCTATGAGTGAGAGTCTCCCATTTCATGGATAAAGAGCCAGCTACAAACAGTAAAATAATCTGCCAAAATCATGACGGCTAAAAAGCAGGAGCCAAAAATTCAAACTAACTTCAAAGTCCTGTCCCTTTTTACTACATCATATGGCCTCCTAATGCAGAAAAAAAAATGTATCTTGTTCTTCTGCAAGCGTTTGACAAAGTATCTCATGATATCCCCTATGGGCAAGACTGATGTAGCTAGGGCAAAAAAAGTTAGGAGATTTGTTAACGCTGGAGTAGCCATTTTCATTAGAGGCTTCTTGTCCACTAGGTAGTAGCCCACAGCAGTCAGTCTTGTTTCCTGTTTCCATTACCATTAATATGTGTAACACTCCATTCATAACTGTTTCTCAGTCAAGAGGAAAGAGGACTGTGGCCTGTGCATGGTCTGGAAAAAGCCCCACACTAAGATTCTGCATATTTAAAGAGAAATATACCTCTGGTCACGTGTCACTGGACTATAGTGAGACTTGTGAAGAGCTTTGTACTTGGCCCTCTCTCTCCCCTTTCTTTCAGAGTCTGTTAATGACTGATGAGAACACTGAAGACATTCTTACCAAATCCTCAGGTGACAAAGTTAAAATGAGTAGCTAATGCAGCAGTAGAGACCATGCCTTATTTTTCTTTGCATGTCCAGGACCCAACCTAGTGGCTGACCCACAGGAGCTCCATCAATGTTTCTTGAATTACAAAATCAAAATTCAAAAGGATATTAACAGACACTAACCACTGGAGTAAGTTTATCAAAGCCAACTTTAATGGATCAAATTCATTAGTGAAAAAAAGATTTAACTACAAAATCAAAGGAAAATGAACAAATGTAAAGTCTCTTTCTTCTTTCCTCCCTCCCTCCCTCCCTCCGTCTCTTTTTTTCAGCAAATAAGTCTAAGACAGCAGGCCCAATATTAATCAATGGGACAGCTGCCCAAAAGCTCAAATAATCTTTTCTGTAATACTTCAGTATTAGAAAAGGATTCTCCACAGGGGAGGTGATAGCCTGCACTTCTTTGCACAGTTCAAACCACACTTGGAATCATTTCTACAGCTCAAGGCATCATATTTTAAGAAAAGTGAACAATGATTAGTGAGTGTCTAGAAGAGATGTCAAAATAGTGATATGATTTAGAACAATGTTATAGGAGATCCACTAAAAGGAACCAGAGCTGTTTACCCAAAAGAAGACAAGACTCAAGGGAACGTTAATAGCCATTTTCAACTATCAGAAGGGATGCCATGTGTGACTAAGATTCAGAGAGCAGGGAAAGAGATTTTGTCTCTAGACACAGAAAAATGAATTGGAAAGTAGACCTGTCCAAAAATGAAATGTGCCACCTCAGGACATAGAGTTTTCCACCTTCTATAACAGTTCATCTCACCTCCAAGATGTTCAGACTAAAGTAGACAATCACTTGACTGAAATATTAAACAAAAGACTGAATTAGTGAACCATAAATTATCTTGGGTTCCTCTCAGTCTTTAAAATAGGAATGCATGAGAGTGTACTTTGAAAAGCATAAAATATTTTACAAAGATAGGTAGTAGGTAGTTCCGTCGACAAGAAAAAAGGGAAACTCTTCCCCTCATATCTTATGATGCATTAGCTCCTCTCCATCTGGAAATGAAAGGCATACAAGACTGTGTCTTATAGGTCTCATGGAAGTCAAATTTCTCTGAAAACATTATTTAAAAAGATGAAATGAACTGATATCTAAGAGAAGGAGATTGAATATAATGCTGTTTCCATACATTGGTACGCAGCAAAATCCTCAATTCTGGAACATAATCCAGATATCGTTTGTGATGACAGTTACATGCTATGCTTTTGATACTAGAGATCTACCATAACTTCATTCTCTCCTATGTATCAGTAGATTTCAGTGGTTTCCTCTCAGATATTTAAAATCTTTAGCCAGCTTTTAGCTTCGAGGATGTTTTTGGAATGTATAATGAAAGTGTAATTTTTAGGTTGAAGGGTTAAATTATCTTTAAAAAAATTAAGAGCTCAATTACAATGGTCTTCTCTTTCCTCTAAGGTCTGTAGCACAAAAGAAATCACTAAGGGGTGGTTTACCAATATCCAGAGATAGTGTGACCTATTGCTCAAAATCTGAAGTCATAACTAGATTCAAATTTCAGCTTGGGCACCAAGACTTGTGGCAGTAAGATAACCAGGAAATTACTCAACTCAACCATGCCTGTTTCATCACCTGTAAAATGAGGCTAATAAAACTATCCACCTCAAAGACTGTCATAGGAACTAAAAGATAGACGAAAAGTAAAATACTCAGTAAGAACTCACTAAATGTTAGCTATTGTTATTACTTTACCTAAATGAATTTCTAAATTTCCAACTGAGCATAGGTATTTACCCTAAGAATTTCCTTGATCTCACTAATAACACTCAACTGTAATTATCAAAATCGTGTTGTGACCTTGTATAAGACTGTAGGGGAAAAATGCAGGTTCCTGACATTCACTTTTTCAGATAGTATGCTTTATATAGGAGTAAAAACAGAGGTGTAAAAATAGAACATGGAATCAGAACCAGAGCATCTTTGTAAATTCTAGACTCAGTGGTTTAATAATAGCATCAAACATCAAATGTCACAACAATTAGGAGACTGTGCATTCTATTAAATAGTGTCCATGTACTTACACACTACACAATCACTAATTAAGATCTATTGTGCAATTTGGGGTAATAATAATAAAGATGGAGAGCTTACACTGGACCAGCTCCTAAGTGCTTTTATGTATACTTGTCCTGACAACCCAATGAACTAGATACTATTATTATGGCCATTTTAACAGATGAAGAAACTTAGGCACAGACAGGTTAATTAACTTGTCCAAGATCACACAGCTAGTTTAAACGGATGGAGGTGTGATATGAACCTAGACAATCAGGCTCAAAATTTCATTAGACTTGACTGCCTCTGACTGAATTGATCAAGGCAGATTCGCTGGATATTCTTCTTCTAATACGTGAAAACTGATTTCTTTGGAAGCGGGGGAGACTCCAACGACCTCAAAGGCCTGACTTCACGCCCAATTAATGATTACATTTTAACACTTTTCTGACTAACAATCACGTTATCTGCAGATGAAAGCCGGCCCTACATTACAAGCAAAGAAAATAAATAGCAGCAGCAGCTAAGCTGTTAGTTTGAGGACCAACTGTTGGCCAGTATTCACATGACGTTTCCATGTGAATATGGGTCGACCCACATCGCCGAATATGTGACCCACAGGTCAGACCCACGCAGGCAGCAATGGAACTGCGTAACCCACTCGGGCAAGCGGTCAATTCAAAAACCCTCCGGCGAGGGATGTCTTGCCAATCAGCACGTTACTCGAAGACAGGACAAAATGGAACTTGCACAAACACTTAGTCATCAGTAAGCGCTGAAGTTACAAATCACCTAGTTAGCAAAATCAAACCCGCAGCTAAATTCCTAATTCCGAAAGAAAGAAAAAGGGCTGACGCTGGACTGACTGACTGGAGGGTGAAGGCACCTAGGGCCCAAGCGGAAGCAAATCAAAGGGGAAACACTAGCCCACCGATGGAGATTCCATGACACGCGCAGCCACACTGGGGACTTTTCAGGGCCCTTCCACTCCCCTCCCAACAGCCTGTCCTTACGTCTCCAGGCTGCCCCGACAACGCGTGTTCCCAGGGCGAATTCGGAAAGGCAATCCGAACGCGGAGGTGACAGGCCTGAGATCTGAGAGCCCAGACCCAGACGACGGTGGCAGCAAAGTCCTCAGAGCCCCGGAGGAGTAGGGGCCCCGAGGCGCCACCTCCCGCTCCCCGGGGCCCGCACCTGCAGAGTGGTGATGTGCTTGTCGTTGAACTTGTTCTCGCAGTAGCGCAGCACCAGCGACGTCTTTCCCACGCAGCCTTCCCCCAGCAGCACCACCTTGAACGAGTAGGCTCGCCCGGCCGCCGCCCCGCCGCCGCCGGCCGCAGCCATCCCGTCGCGTCCTCGCCGCCGGAGCCCTAGAGCCGCGCCGAGCTCTCCACAGCCGCCGCAGCGCCTTCACAGCCGCGGCCCGAGCAGCACTCCCGCACCGGAGCTGCTAACCCCGGGCGTCGTCTCCACTCCCGCCTCCGGGCGAGGCCTGGAAAGGCCGAGGGAAAGTCCGAGAATGAAGGGCCCCAGCAACCACGTCAGGCACCCAAGGAAAGGCGAACAGCGTTCCCTCTCCGCCTCCCTCTAATGGCGTCTCCTTCCTCCTACGTCACACTTCGGGTCACATGACCGCCGCGGCCCCTGGGACTCGGCCCAGGAGAACGTGCCTGGACGTGGGCGGGGCTTCTGCGCCTCCTCCCGGGGGCGAGCTGGACTCGAGGGGAGCTTGTCTGGGCCGTCTCCCGCGGAGCTAGGCCGTCTGCGGGCCACCACCACGCTGCAGTTGGTGGGAACCTGCGGGAATAAGGAATGAATAATTAGAGGCAAACCCAGCTCAGGTGGAATATTGAAGTGCAGAATGTTCTCGTTCTTGCCCAGGGGATGTCCACAAGGCTAATGACCTCCCCCATCTGGGGTCCCCGTAAACCGAATCTGCCAAGGTGTCCTTCAGTATCTTGACAGTGTTTCTCTGGGGGATCCCAAATCCTAGCTATTGAACTTCTTTCAGTTCCCCAGACCACCTGGACTCCTCCTCATCTTTCAGGTCTCAGCTTAAACAGGAAAGGCTTCCCTGACCCACCCATCCTTCTCCCTCTGTCCTTCCATCACTCTCCCCACCCAAGTTAGGTATTTCATAACACTGGTATACCTTGTCTAGCGGCGCTTACCACGCTTCGTGGAAATTACTTTGCTGAATATTTGTCTTTCCTTATTAGGCTGTAGATTTGTTAAGGACAAGAACTAGGTGAGACGTGCTTTGACTTTCTGACTCCAAGTGCCAGGCACATAAGAGGCATTCTATAAATATTTGGGAATGAATGAGTAAACAATACATCTTAAGCCATTATGCCTTGGTTTCCCAGTTTTTCTGTCTTCCATGAAGCTTCCCGTTCCCCCACCATTAAACTTCTGACCTTCCATATTGACTCCACCTTGACAGACCTGGCTTGTTTGATGATCACTTATATTTCCTCATCTGCCTCCCCTTTCTTTCATGAAATACACTCTTCCAAGAAACCATACTAGTGTTTCTAAAAGTTTGCAACTAGAAATATGGTGTCAGTAAGGTAAACATATTCTTTCTCATGAGACTCCTTTTCCATGTCAAGCCAGATAGTCCATTCATTCATTCAACAAATATTTGAAGGTGCCCACCACGTGCCAAGCACTGTGCTGAACAAGATACAATGTCTTTCACTGCAGCACTATTTACAATAGCCAGGACATGGAGGCAACCTAAGTGTCCATTGACAGATGAATGGATAAAGAAGATGTGGCACCTATATACAATGGAATATTACTCAGCCATACATGAAACGAAATTGAGTTATTTGTAGTGAGATGGATGGACCTAGAGTCTGTCATACAGAGTGAAGTAAGTCAGAAAGAGAAAAACAAATACCGTATGATAACACATATATATGGAATCTAAAAAAAAAAAGTTCTGAAGAACCTAGGGGCAGGACAGGAATAAAAACGCAGACATAGAGAATGGACTTGAGGACATGGGAAGGGGAAGGGGAAGCTGGGACTAAGTGAGAGAGTGGCATGGACATATATACACTACCAAATGTAAAATAGCTAGCTAGTGGGAAGCAGCTGCATAGCACAGGGAGATCAGCTCGGTGCTTTGTGACCACCTAGAGCGGTGGGATAGAGAGGGTGGGAGGGAGACGCAAGAGGGAGGGGATATGGGTATATATGTATATGTATAGCTGATTCACTTTGTTATACAGCAGAAACTAACGCAACATTGTAAAGCAATTATACTCCAATAAAGACGTTAAAAAAAAAAGATACAATGTCTTCGTCATCAAGAACTTACTCTTTAGCAGGAAAGACAGACACGGCCATTATATGATAGAATGCTTTCATCTTGATAAAGCAGTTCAGGGTATTTTGCAAATGTACATGGGGACCCAACTGGTTTAGCATACTAGGGAAAGCTCCTGGTATGCTACCTTTGATATACCCAATGCTACATTTGGGTAGGAGTAACGTAGGCAAGAAGGAAGGAGAGCTTTGCCAGCAGAGAGAATAGCATGTCCTACAGCCTTGAGGTAGGAAGGAGCATCTGAAGATGAGAAATAAGTGCGAGAAGAACACGGAGAGCTTCAGATGAGACTGGCATGGAAACCAGGAATCAATACTGAAAGGACCTTTCAGCAAATGAAGGGTTTTAATTAAAGGGGCTGATATAATCAGATTTGACTTTTAAAAGATCGCTCTGGCTGTAATTTGAAAAATGGATTGGAGAAGGATAATACCACTTCAATTTATTTAGAATCAGCCATTAAAGAGACCTTATGGGGCTTCCCTGGTGGCGCAGTGGTTGAGAGTCTGCCTGCTAATGCAGGGGACACGGGTTCGAGCCCTGGTCTGGGAAGATCCCACATGCCGCGGAGCGGCTGGGCCCGTGAGCCACGGTTGCTGAGCCTGCGCGTCTGGAGCCTGTGCCCCGCGACGGGAGGGGCCGCGATGGAGAGGGGCCCGCGCACCGCGATGAAGAGCGGTCCCCGCACCGCGATGAGGAGTGGCCCCCGCTTGCCGCAACTGGAGAAAGCCCTCGCACGAACCGAAGACCCAACACAGCCAAAAATAAATAAAATAAATAAATAAGAAAATCCTTTAAAAAAAAAAAAAAAAAAAAAAAAAGAGACCTTATGTTTTTAAAAAAAATATCCTCTACTTCTCTCTGCATTCCTCCTCTCAGGGTCTTTGCATATTCATGAATTCTTCCAGAATAAGGAAGAAACTTCATTTTGAAGGGGGCCCTTTCCATTATCCATTCTGAATTCTTAATATTGGATTGAAATTTGCCTCTCTCTGCCTGCAATTAATTGTTCCTCATCCAACCTACACATGTTTCTAATCTCTATTCTTTGTGAAACATCTTTTTTTTTTTTTTTTTAAACTCTAAGACTGAAAGGTTTTTTTTTCTTTTTTCTTTTTTTTTTTTTTAAAGGATTTTCTTATTTATTTATTTATTTATTTATTTTTGGCTGTGTTGGGTCTTCGGTTCGTGCGAGGGCTTTCTCCAGTTGCGGCAAGCGGGGGCCACTCTTCATCGCGGTGCGGGGACCGCTCTTCATCGCGGTGCGCGGGCCTTTCTCTATCGCGGCCCCTCCCGTCGCGGGGCACAGGCTCCAGACGCGCAGGCTCAGCAATTGTGGCTCACGGGCCCAGCTGCTCCGCGGCATGTGGGATCCTCCCAGACCAGGGCTCGAACCCGTGTCCCCTGCATTAGCAGGCAGATTCTCAACCACTGCGCCACCAGGGAAGCCCGTGAAACATCTTTATACATATGAAGAAAGTTGTATGATCTTCCTTTAAGCCTTCTTTTTTCTTCCCTTCTCTTTTCAATATAGCCAATGCTCTCAACCACTGTTCAAATGATATGGATCCCAGATCATTTAATAGCTTGATCATCTTAGAATCTACATGCAGTACTTTGTATTTATCACTGAAAAACAATGCAAATTTTTTTATTGTAAAATAAAATAAGTTTCCAGTTAAAATAATTTTCCAGGTTTAGCTTACACTGGGATTTAAGGAATGTGTTGCAAATGTTCACAGATTATAATAAGTCGGTTTGGCAAAACTTTGAGCACAGAGTGGGTAAATATAGATGTAAGTTGTGGCAGGTTGGTAATGGCCCCTCAAAGACATCAGGTTTGAATACCTTGTGCCCGTAAATGTTACCTTATTTGGAAAATGGGTCTTTTCAGATGTGATTAAATTTAGGATCTTGAGATGGAGAAATTTTTTTGGATTATCTCGGTGGGCCCAAAGGCAATCACAAATATCCTTATAAGAGGAAAGCAGAAGGAGATGCTACACACACAAAAGAGAAGGCAATGTGACCATGGAGACAGAGATTAGAGTGAGGCAGCCACAAGCCAAGGAAAGCTGACAGCCACCAGAAGCTAAAAGAGATGAATAGATTTCCCCCCAGAGTCTCTGGAGGGAGTACAGCCCTGCCAACACATTCATTTCAACCTAGTGAAACTGATTTTGGACTCCTGAACTCCAGAACTGGAAGAGACTAAATATATGTTGTTTTACACCACTAAGTTTGTGATAATTTGTTACAGAAGCCATAGGAAACTAATACATAAGTATACTGGAGCTACACAAGTGGCTTATATTAGTCTAAGCATTGAAAGAAATTCAGGCTAATTCTGGGATAGCTTGTGTGCTCATAAGAACTTAGATCAGTTTTGGAGTCAACTGTGATTGGTCTGTATAAACTTGATGGAAGATGCCACAAAAAACTGGAACTCTAATTCCTTCGTAGATGGGAGCTACAAAAATGTGAGGACTCCTCAGTCAGTAGATAACTCAAAATAGATTCCTGATTGGTGAGGGCTGAGGCATGGTAGGGTGCAAATTCCAAAGCATATAGCTCCTTTTCACCAAAAACAATCATCTTCCTGCCTCCCTCTCCCACCCACCCAAAAAAACCCCCAAACCCCAAGCATAATTATACAGGTGAAATCTACTTAACCATGAATGTGTAGCACAGTATCACATGGGAAAAGTTGCCACAGAAAGGTAATGTGTAGCTCTAATAGCTTCTGTAAGAGGGGAAGAATCATCCCACCAGTTTTGTGGTGGTTATCAGATTTGGTTTATGGACTACTTTTAAAGTCTGTAAGTCCTAGTTTTTTTAATGGCCCCTTCTTTCTCTCCCTGTTCTTATACTATATTGTGGATTAAGACCAACCTCATGGTCTCTAGTGTGACTACCTGGGGCTCTCAACTGTTGAATTTTGATGAACTATCCAGTATTGAAGAGTCAGGTAATGCTTATTTGTTCATTTGGGAGGGAGGGTGACTGTCGATGGCCTTTTGTACATCCTTGTTTCATTCATTCTTTGTTCATTCATTCATCATTGAACAAGTATTTATTTAGCATTTACTATGTGTCAGATACGGTACTACAAATGTAATCCTGTCAGACATGACTTCTGCCCTTATGGAATTTATAATCTAATGGGCACCACAAATAATTAAAAGTTACAATAAAGTATGGTAAATGGTCTGTAGGGCAGGTACAGGGAGCTATGGAACCAGATAGGAATAGCAACTAACCCAGCTGTTCCACAAGATAAATCAGATCAAATGGACACATTCCTTTATCTTCAATTTTCTCAGTATTTGGGCAGATTTGACTCAGCTGGCCACTCCCTCTTTTGTGGCATGTGTGCCTCCCTTGGCTTCTGGGTCATCACAATCTTCCAGTTTTCCCCTACTTTATTGGCTGCTTCTTTTCCATCTCTTTGCTTGCTTCTCCACCTGTTCCCAACCTCTAAATGTTAGTGGGCTTCCAGACTCAGTTGTCTCCAATAAAACTCTCTCTCTAAGTGATCACACCCAGTCCTTTGGCGTGAAATATCTGTTACATATTCATTACTCCTAAATGTACGTCTTTCACTCCTGATCACTCCCCTGTGCACCAGACACATTTAACATCATCACTCAAATGTCAAATAGACATATCAAACACGATAGTTTAAAATGGATCCCTCAATTTCTCTCCAAAAGTTGTTCCTCCCCTGGTTTTTCCTGTCTTGGTAAAGAGTTCTATTATACATCTATTCGCTAGAGCTAAAACCTAGCTGATATCTTTTTGTTTTCTCTTACTCTTCACATCCAATCCACTACCATATCTAGTCAACTGTACCTCTAAAACAGATCTTGAATCCATCAGTTCTCCATCTCTACCACCCTAGTCCAACCCACAATCAACTTTTTCTTAGGCTACTACAATAGGCTTCTAACATGTCTCCCTGCCTCTACTTTTGCCCTATTACCCACTGCAATCTATTCTTCAAACAGCTGCCAGAGTAATTTTAAAAATAAACAAACAAACTCACATTCCTTACCATGACCTATAAAGTCCCTACATAATCAGGATGTTGCCTGACTTTCCACCTTCATCTCATACCATCTTCTCTTCCTATCATTATGCTCCTGTCTTACATGCTTCCTTTCTGATCGTCTCATAGGCCTAGTCCTTACCTGCCTCTCGGCTCTTGTTTGGAGCAGAGGAAGGTGTATTGCAGGGCCAAGCAAGGAGAATGGGTGGCTCATGCTCAAAAGCCCCCAAACTCTCCAATTTCAGGGAAGTTTTTATAGGCAAAATTTGGGGTGAGGGCTGCAGGGTGTGTGAGTTTCTTCTGATTGGTTGGTGGTGAGGTAACAGGGTGGTGCTCTAGGAATCTTGTCCTCAGCCTGAAGTTGCCATCCTCCACCTGGATGGGAGCCTTAGTTCCTGCAGAAGAACTCAAAGATATTGTAATATATATGCCTTGAGGAAGAACCAGGACCTTGCCCCATCCTGCACTATTTTTTCTTGACTGCTCCTCCCTTGCTTCTGCATTCCCTCACTTCCGTGATTAGTAACTGTTTGAATATGCTCTTTGGAACTCAAGGAAGGTATAGGAGACTGAAGCCTTTTTCCTGCAAACAAGAAACAGGGGGCACGGAAAGGATTTGTATCCAGGAGGGCCCCACAGGGTCCTGCTCAGTTTCAATACTTTTGTCATACTACTAACATTTATTTGTTTCCATGTTTATAAGCTCCATGAGAACAGATACCTTGATGACTGGCATACCATTAAGTCTCCAGGGCCTAGCACTGTGCCCAGCATATAATGGTCCCTCAATAAACATTTGTTGCATGGATTGAGGTAGGATAATATCTTGATATTTTAACCCATGGGAATTTCCCCCTAGTATTTCCATAAGCCATGAGGCTTCCTATGTACCAAGGAAAGATAGGGACAGCAGAACACAGTACAACAAAGATTTTAATTTTTACATTTTGATTTTTAGAAGCCCAGGCCACTGGTATTTAAAGTTGTTGTTGTTGTTGTTTTAAATAGAATGTATAAACAATCAGAGTCACTGCTTGATGCTTGATTAATAAGTATTAGTCAAAGAGAATTAGAGGAAAAGCAAGGGAGTTAGACACTGGTGAGTATTCCTGCGGCAGATACTGATGTTTCTCCAACATTCCAACCCCTTCTGCCTTGTCTTCCTCTACTACAGAGATAAGAAGGGAAACACTCGAATTAATAGTCTTTGAGTTATGAGTTATATTACAACCCTGAGGATCAAAATCATGTACTAAAAATGGCAGAGCAGTAAGTTAGAAATAGTCTTGAATAGACATCCTAATCCACAAATACCTAGTTTATATAATCCACTGTAGTATGATTATCTGTTATTTGCAGCCCAATATATTCATAATGATAGCATCCCAGATAGTTTTGGGGAATCTATGACCGAAGGAAACAAATTTCTCTCTTCCTCAACAAAGCCCGAGAAGGTAACAAGCTTTGTAAAGTTCACCTGTATCTAAGATGGACATGGAGCTATAGAGCAGCGGTGGCTGCATCGAGTGTCTAGAGAGAAAGCCTGGAATAAACTTACAGAGCTTCCTCAATGCCAGCATTAAGAGAGTCTTCAAATGTTTCTACAAGCTACAGAGGAAAACTGATAGAGTTGGACTTGGCGATAGGGTGATCTATCATCCCAGTTTGAGCACTGAGAGTCCCACATCCTGGGAAACCCCTCATTCCTGGACAAACCAGAATTCTTGGTCACCCTACTTGAAGAGATTTTGTGGCTAAGACAAGGAGGACACAGCAGTACTTGAGGGCCAAGTGGCTATGAGAATGCAATAGATGACAGATGCCAGCATGTTTGGATGATGATAACTGAGACCCCGATGCCCAGCATCTCCAAATTTCATATTGTTACCAAGTCTGTTGCCCCAGAATCATACCCCTGCCCCTCCCTTGAATGGAAACCAATTACTCTTATCTAAATTTCAGGAGGAAGTTGCAAAGAGAACATCAAGAACTGGTTAGAACCAAGTATGCCTAAGATATCAGAAGATTTGACTTCCAGTAGACCTTGAGCCTCATTATACGCTCACTGTAATACATTAGCATGCTAAATGACACACCCACCAGCACCATGACAGTTGACAATTGTCATGACAGCAACCGGAAAAGCCCATACAAGGACTGAAAAGGAATGTTGCATCAGTTTCGGGTCCAAATCACACCCCTGTTCTTGGATAAGTTATGAATATTTCTCCCTCTCTTTCCAATTCCCTCCCTTTTACCTCAACCCTCCTATATATATGGTGTCTCCGCCCAAATCAGGTAGAGAAGTTGATTTGCGAACGAAGTTCCTGCTTCTCCATTCTCTGGCTATTGAATAAAGCTTGTGCTGTTCCAGTCTCAGCACCAATTTCTTTATTGGCTGTACAAATCTGAGCAGAAAAAGAAGCCGAGACAATGGGTCTCAGCCCGGGCTAGGACCCTGGCGTGGGTACAGTCAACCGATTTGGTAACAGTAGGTCAAATACTGATATGACCTGGGCAAGATGTGAAGGACACTCTGAATTGACTAAGATTACCCACATTGAGATTTAGTTTCTATTATCTAGTAGAAGTCAAATAAGTTCAGTTTTAGAAAAATTAAATTTCTTGTTTGTGGACAAAGATCACGTACCTTCTATGGAATAAATAAATGATCTAAACATTGGAGGAAGAGTAGGAATCAGCCAAGCAAAGAGATAAACATTCAGATTTCAGGACACAGCATGCCATTAAACAAGCACCAGGAATGAGATGAGCATGGTGAGAAATGAACGTAAGGAAGTAAATGAAATCATGTAGAACCTTGAAAGTCATGCTAAAAATTTGGGGCTTTATCATAAAAACAGTGAGAAGTCCATTAGGACAGTGTGACACAAAGTGTGGTCTGCAGACCACCAGCATCAGCTGGAAGCTTGTTAGAAATGCAGGTTTTCAGTCCCCACTCTCACCCTCCCCCTTAAATCGGAATGGGGGCAGGATCCAGGAATCTGAGTTTTAACAAAACCTCCTTGTGATTCTTATTCACACTAAAGTTTGTAAAGCACTGATTTAGGAGACATGGTTAAGTAAAGCGAGAGAGACAGAGGAATTGGAACCCTGCATTTCTGGCTTAGGCAACTGGTAAATGGTGATGCCTTTCACTGAAATAAGAAACACAGTAGAAGAAAAAAAAATTGGTTCTGTTCTTTTGGTTTGGGGCATTTTTATTTTGAAGCCCTGAGACATTCCCAAATAGAAATACCTAGTATTTATACCTGGCTATATGGGCTGACAGCATAGGAGAGAGATCTGGGCTTGAGGCAAGGATGAGAGAGTCATCAATATAGACAGGGAAGTCGACTCCACAGGAGTGGATGAGATCACACAGAGAAAGTGTGTAAAAGTAAGCAGCCCCAGGGCCTAGGTCAGAACCCTGAAAGTACTGACTTTTAGGGGATGGGCAAAGAAAGAGGAACTGCAAGGGCTACCCAAAGAAGTAAAGGGAAAACTAGGAGAAGTCAATGTTAAGGAGAAGAGAATGTCTTAAAAAAGAAGGAATCATGAAATGCTTTGGAGAAATCAAGTTAAATAAGGACCTGTGAGTGCCTACTGGTTTAGCTACAATGTAGTAATTAGAGACCTTGGTTTAACAGTTTTAATAGCTAGGGGTTGAATTAAACTTGTAATGCTTGGGAACTAACTGAAAATAGTTGACTTAGTTCAGTGGTTCTCAACCAGAGGTAATTATGCTCTCCAGGGGACATTTGGCAACATCTGGTGACATTTTAGCTACTGGCATTTAGTGGGAAGAGGCTAGAAATGAGGCTAAACACTCTATAATAATGCACAGGACAACTCCCCTCCCCGCCCCAACGAAGAATTATCCTGCCCCAAATATCAAAATGCCAAGGTTGAGAAACCCTGCTTTAGCCTAATAAAGTGTGTATACTTTTGCAGCCCATCATAATTATAAATCCCCTAGGTGTATTATATTATTGAGGCCAACAGAAAGCATGGCTGAACAAGTAGTAAAAGAATGAGAAACTCAAGAGCTCAGGAAACTATTTCCAACTTTGCCACTATTATCTATGTATATCTTTTAAACAATCATTTAAGTGTTTTCTCAGCTCCATTTCTTCATGTAGAATCATCTCGTATCCCCAAGGCATTTATAATCCTCCATGAACGTTCCTTCCTTTAGCAACTGTTACAGGGAATACATTCTTATTCTAATTAGGTTTCTCCTTAGGGACAAAAAAGGAATTCAAAAATACCGCTATAACTACTTATATCAATAGAAAATTCTAGTATAGATGCACTGTTTCTGTACAGCTTTTCTACAAATACAAAAAGTTTGGGGGCTTCCCTGGTGGCGCAGTGGTTGAGAATCTGCCTGCTAATGCGGGAGACACGGGTTCGAGCCCTGGTCTGGGAGGATCCCGCATGCCACGGAGCGGCTGGGCCCGTGAGCCACAGCTGCTGAGCCTGCGCGTCTGGAGCCTGTGCCCCGCAACGGGAGGGGCCGCGATAGTGAGAGGCCCGCGCACCGCGATGAAGAGCGGTCCCCGCACCGCGATGAGCGGTGGCCCCCACTTGCCGCAACTGGAGAAAGCCCTCGCACGAACCGAAGATCCAGCACAGACAAAAATAAATAAATAAATAAATAAAATTAAAAAAAAAAAAAAAAAAAAAAAAGTTTGGGTTTGGGCTTCCCTGGTGGTGCAGTGGTTGGGAATATGCCTGCCAGTGCAGGAGACATGGGTTCGAGCCCTGGTCCGGGAGGATCCCACACGCCGCAGAGCAGCTGATCCCGTGCGCCACAACTACTGAGCCTGCGCTCTAGAGTCCGTGAGCCACATCTACTGAGCCTGTGAGCCACATCTACTGAGCCCACGTGCCACAACTACTGAAGCCTGTGCACCTAGAGCCCGTGCTCTACAAGAGAGGCCACCGCAATGAGAAGCCCGTGCACCGCAACGAAGAGTAACCCCCGCTCGCCGCAACTAGAGAAAGCCCGCGAACAGCAACGAAGACCCAACGCAGCCAAAAATAAATAAATTAAATAAATTTATTTAAAAAAAGCTTTAAAAAAAAGTTTGGGGTTAATATACTATAATATGCAATCATTTGAAAAAGAATATATTGAGTATTAGGAGATAAAGTGGAGGAAAAAACAGGGATACAGTAAGAGAGATAAAGGAAATAGAGGAAACAAAACTAAAGATATTATTCCTGCAGCTGCCAGAGCAAAAGAGCTGAAATTTGGTGCTTGGCAGCAAGACAGGGATTTTCAATATAATAGTCTGATGTACTTTCCACTGGGGGCTAGAACTGTGTCTGTCACATTTTTGTATCTCCAGATCCTGGAATGTAGTGCTCAATTCATATTTATTAATTAAAAACAAGTGAATAAATAAAGCTAAGCCTATAAAATACTGAGGTTTGAGAAATGCTCTTGGACATAGGGGGCTTTGTTAAATAAAATCATCAAAGCATTTTCCATCTTAAGCATCTAATAAGAATAATTAACAATAGAAAGAAAAATAGCTATCATCTACTGTGAAACTTCTGTGAACTAAACCCATTCGTTCCTTTATTTGCTCAGTTGTTCAGCAACCTTTGTTGAATGCCAGGCAAGATATTTCTGCCTTCACGGAGCTCATATTCTAGTGTGGGAGGCAACACAGAAACAATTACAATAAGGTGTGGTGGCCATCCCAGCATCCACAATTCCTTCTCCTTTCAATCAGAATCTGGTCCTTGCTCAACTACTCTCTCCTGTGCAGCCCATGTGCCCCTAGCTTCCGGTTGGTTCTGATCTCATCTTCCTGCGGTTCTTTCTAGCTTTTAGAGGCAACTGTTCATGCATGTGAAGCAGCAATTCAAATGCTTCTCCCTGGCAAACAAAACCGAGCTGTAATTGTAAGCACTGGCCACAAAGGGGCACAAGCAGCTCGATGAAATTTACCAGGTTGGCCAGAGTACATTCAAGACTATGACTTAAAAAAAAAAAAAAAAAGACTATGACTTAGAAGTAGATTTTCTTCTCAGTTGTAGAAAACAAGAATATTCCAAGGGACACATAGGCTAGGGAGGGGAGCCATTTATCCTTAAGACGTCAATGTTAACTAAAAGTGTCTCAAGACAGGAATAAATACGATGTAGAGAACGGACTTGAGGACACGAGGAGGGGGAAGGGTAAGCTGGGACGAAGTGAGAGAGTGGCATGGACATATATACACTACCAAATGTAAAATAGATAGCTAGTGGGAAGCAGCTGCATAGCACAGGGAGATCAGCTTGGTGCTTTGTGACCACCTAGAGGGGTGGGATAGGGAGAGTGGGAGGGAGACGCAAGAGGAGGGGATATGGGGATATATGTCTACGTATAGCTGATTCACTTTGTTATAAAGCAGAAACTAACACACCATTGTAAAACAATTATACTCCAATAAAGATGTTTAAAAAAAAAAAGAAAAGAAACCAACCTGGAGCTTTCCCTCCTATTCCCAGCCCAAGACTTGTTAGATGTCTTTTAATACCCTGTACCTAATCTTTATTAAACATGTATCTTACTGTAAAAAAAAAAAAAAAAAGTGTCTCAAGAAACTTTACATATTCTTGTCAAAGAAGGAATTTAAACCAAACTTGCAGATTCTCAGAACTTACCAATTTATAATAAAAATATACAATCTCAAGAGTTAAAAAGGGAAGGCAAACAAAGAAGCCAAAGAGTTTAAATGTAATGTGCATTTTATGTTACTGTTTATAAATTGTACGTGTATTTTGAAATAACCAGAGCATGAGGTTGTATCAGATGGAAGTGTACGTTTGACATACTTGGCAACAGAATTGTGTACCAGCAGTGTGTACCAAAGTACCCTACTAAAAAGTTCCGTTCAGAAAGGTAGCAAGCAGTCTGAGTCAGTCTCATTTTTTAAAACTAGATGTCAGTAGTTAAATGGAACTGGAAATTCTGAAGAGATTTGTCCACTTAAAGTAGGTCTGAATGACTGTCCTTTTCCATCTTCTTGAGAAATAAATTAGTGTAAAGACGGAAAAGCCTCTTAGAAAAATTGTTTTGCCCTGGTGAAATAATTTGGCTGAGGGTTCTAATGGGAGATTTGTGATGCTGAGAATGGAGAGCTTTTTGATAGCTGTGGATGGTCTAATGGGAAATTTGTAAGTAGTACACATAAATACTGAGGATTATAGCACTCAGTACCATTTGCTTGAGTGTTTTCTTCTCTTGGCTATTCATTCCTGCCTTGTAGGGTCTCATTTAAAATCTTACTACTCCTCTATACCACTTTCTAAATACTTCATAGCATGTATCATTGAATATTACAATTACCTATTTATTTATCAGTACTAAAGCTGTAAGCTCTATGGTAGTAAAGATCTGTCTGCCTTGCTCTCCATTATACCCTGTGTCCAGAATAATGCCTGGAACATGGGAGATACAAAAAAATTGACCAAACCTCCCTAATACCAGCTCTCTTAGGCCTTCATTTTCAGTAAGGATTTTCTGCCTTTGTACAAACCTCCAATTCCTTGAACCTCCATCTGTCACCAACTCCCAACCTCCATTTGCATAGATGTCTCTCTCTTGAATCTTTTTTTTTTTTTAATTAATTAATTTATTTATTTATTTTGGCTGTGTTGGGTCTTCGTCTCTGTGCGAGGGCTTTCTCCAGTTGTGGCAAGCGGGGGCCACTCTTCATCGCGGTGCGCGGGCCTCTCACTATCGCGGCCTCTCCTATTGTGGAGCACAGGCTCCAGACATGCAGGTTCAGTAGTTGTGGCTCACGGGCTTAGTTGCTCCGCGGCATGTGGGATCTTCCCAGACCAGGGCTCGAACCCGTGTCCCCTGCATTGGCAGGCAGACTCTCAACCACTGCGCCACCAGGGAAGCCCTCTTGAATCTTTTTGATGAAATTCCAGTCTTGTGTGTGAAGAGTGGAATTCCATGAGGCAGGGCAAAGAACAACTGCTGAGGAAGGAACATTTACAGAGGAGCTGTAATGCAGAAAATTCACCCCCATTTCCCAGTCCATCTATCAGCTTTCTCTTGGTCTCTCTATCCCCCCTACTTCTAGCTCCCTCATATCCACACTCTCCTCCATCACTATGTTTGGACTCCTGACTGAGCATCTAAACTCTCTCTAACCAGCATTCTTGATTCTCTTATATCCTTATATTTCTGCTGCATCATCACAAAACACCAACCTTCAAGTAAACTTCTGGAAAATTATTCTGAGCCACCTAGATTATGTGCATCAATACAGAATCATAGTCATCAACTTCATTCTTGGGCTACCTGTCAGTTCTGTTACTTTTCTGGCTTCAGCTTCCTCCCACCCCGTTTTATCACTATTACAAACTTTCCTCAGTCTACTTCTGGTCTTAATTTAAATTGTTCATAGTATCTCCTTATTATCCTTTTAGTCTCTGTGCATAAATAGTGATTTCCCCTCTTTTATCCCTGATATTGGTTATTATATATTCTCTGTGTTTTTTTCTTGGTCAGTCTGGCAAGAAATTTATCAATTTTATTTATTTATTTTTCTAAGAGTCAGTTTTGATTTCATTGATTTTCTCAATTATTTTTCAGTTCTTAACTTCACTGAGTTCTTATCTTTGTTATTTCCTGCCTTTTGCTGGCTTGGGTTTAATGTGCTCTATTTTTCTCCAGCTTCTTATGGTGGAAGCTTAGATTACTGGTTTGAGATATTTATTCTTTTCTATTTAAGTGTTTATAATAGCTGCATCCATAAATTTTAACACTGAATATTTTCATTTTCATTCTGTTAAAAAATATATATCTATATGTATTTTTTCGTTTCCCTTGGGATTTCTTCTTTGACCCATGGGTCATTGTGGAAGGCACAATTATGTCCCTCTTCTCCCTCTCTTCAACCCCAAAATGTCTATATCCTAATTCCAGGAACCTGTGAATATGTTAGGTTACATGACAAAGGGGAATCAAGGTTGCCGATGGAATTAAGGTTGCTAATCATCTGACCTTAAAATAGTGAGATTATCCTGGATTATCCAGGGGGGCCCAATGTAACCACAACAATCCTTAAAAGTGCAAGCAGGAAACAGAAAGGATGTGATGACAAAAACAAGGTCAGGGTGATGTGATCCACCATTACCAACTCTGAAGATGTAGGAAGGGAATCATGAACTAGGGAATGCAGGTGGCCTCTGGAAGCCAGAAAAAGCAAAGAAGCATACTCTTCCCTAGATCCTCTAAAAGGGATAGAGCCCTTTCAGCACCTTGATTTTAGCCCAGTGAGACCCATGTTGGGTAGAACTGTAGAACTGTAAGATAATGAATTTGTTTCGTTTTAAGCCAATAAAATTGTGATAATTTGTTATAGCAGCAATAGAAAATGGATAGTTATTTATAAATGTCATTTAATTTCCAAATATTTGAGGATTTGCCATATATCTTTCTGCTATTGATTTATAAACTTAACTATTATGGTTTGAGAACATACTTTGTATGATTTTATTCCTTAAATTTGTTTGTCTGTCTCATGACCAAGAATCTGGTCTACAGTGAACATTCTATGTGTATTTGAAAGGAATGTGTATTCTGCTATTGCTGGGTCAAGTTTTTAATAAATGTCAACTAGGTCAAGTGAATTGGTAGGGTTATTTTGATCTTCTCTATCTTTATTGATTTTCTGTCTACTACTTCTATGTTGAAATCTCCAACTTCAGTTGTGGATTTGTCTAATTCTCCTTTCAGTTCTATCAGTTTTTGTTTCATGCATTTGGAAGCTCTGTTGTTAGGTGCATATACATTTAGGACTGTTATGTCTTCTTGAAGAATTGACCTCTTTGTTATTATGTAATATCCCTCTTTATTCTTGATATTATTCCTTGCTTTGAAGTCTGCTGTGTCTGATATTAATATAGCTCTTATAAAATTCTTTTGATTAGTGTTTGCATGGTATATCTTTTTCCATCCTTCTACTTTTAATCTATGTCTATGGGTTTCTTATAGAGTGAATAGTTAAGTCTTGCTTTTTAAGAAATATCTAGTCTGACAATCTCTGTCTTTTAATTGGCATTACTGGTTCTAATGAAACCTACAACAGGTTCTCTCAGTAAATGACTTTGCCTTCTAGGTCACTAAAAACTAGGTCAATGGGTATGTTCTTCCTCAACTTCCAACACTCCTACTTAATAATAATGGGAATGGCTAAAATTATTCAGTACTTTCTATGTACCAGACTTCTATTTACACTTATTAACTAATTTAATCCCAATAACAATGCTATGAGGTGGCTACTCTTAGTATTATACTCAATGTACAGAGAAGAAAAACCAAGGTACAGAGAGGTTAAGTAACTTGACCAAGATTACATAAAGAAAATTAGAGCCTGCTTCCAAATGCAAGCAGTATGGCTCCAGATATTAATCTCACAGTATATTGCCTTTCTCTCTTTAAACGAGTTTTCTATTTCAAATCCACGTTTTCAGTAAGATGTCTTCATGTATTGTCTCCACTTTTTCAGTACTCAAACCACTCCAGCTGCTTCTATAGCACTCCTTGGGTATAATTGACAATGATCTCCATATTGCAAAATCCCATAGACATTTCTCAATTAACTGTCTGGCCTTCTCTGCTGCGTTTGACTTTATTAACCATTCCCCTCTACACTGGATTAGGTATCTCTTCTCTGTGCCCCTGTGATGCCCTGTATACATTCTCATTTTTGTGGTTATATAATGAACCATAATTAAATGTTCAGGAGTTTGTCTACACACTATCTCATAAGCCCCCTGACATCAGAGATGGTTTCTTATTTATCTTTGTATGCCCAGTGTCTACTATAGTGCCTGGCATACTGTAGGCATTTTAAAATATTTTGTTAAATCAATGAATAATTGAAAACCATTTACTGATAACGAGTATGTTATTTGTTGTCACCTCTACACAGGCAAACAAAAAACTCTCAAAGGCACAGATTTTTATGAGCTACATTAGTTATTATGATTGATTAAGAAGGAGGTGAAGCTATTCTTCTCTTCCCCAGTGGGATCCCTTAGGATGCTCTGTAGAAAAAGAAATTAACAAGATTTGTCTTCTTTATGTACCTATATATACCTATAATAGCCCCCAGAGTGGTTTTCATTAGAAAACACCTTGCCGTAAACTATGGACTTGACAGCATGAATAGCGTCTTTACTGCTTCCATCCTCATGTGCTTTTTCCACATTTAGGAGCAAAGGAAATTTCATCAACCATTTTCAGATGTTCTAACTGTTAAGTTTTAAGAACAGAGGGACTGTTACAAAGAGTCTGATTATTAAGTCAAGGTTAGCTTTCTGCTGCTCTGGGACTCCCCTTCCCCTAACTGTAAACAACTAGAAAAGTAGGGATAAAAAAAGTAGGGGGGGAAATATGAAACAACTGGATAACAGGCGGCACAGGACTGTGATGTTTCAGCAAAGGGAAACGAAGTAGGTGAGCACTAGGAATGCCCTGGCTTTCTCCCTAAGGACAATTTTCATCACAGGGCAGGAAAGTCTCATTAAGATGAGAAGATAGAGATTAAAGTTCAGGGATGCCAAGACAGCTAAAATTTGTGGGACAGTGAATAGGAGAGAAAGGTACTAGAAAAAGAACTCCAGAATTTTTTCACAGATGTCCCTCCTTGATTCTCTCAGACTAAATTCCACTCTTGTGTGCGAAAGGTAAAACTCCATGAGGTGGGGCAAAGAACAACTGCTGAGGAGGGAATATTTACAGAGCAGCTGTGTTGCCAGAAAATTCCTAGAGCTCACACAAGACTTGGGATCGTTCTAGTGCCCATCAGACAGAGTGAACACACCTCACTGAATAAATGGGTCATTCAGTAGAGATCTCAGAGGTTCCATCTTAGCAGTGGAGCTAAACTGGTTCTCTGTTTCTCCTCTACTTCTCTTTACCAATATGTTAAGGTCTTAAGAATAATTTCACTCTCCTCCTTCTTCCCTCTGTCCATGAGGTCTTAGAAGCTTTTAATTCCTCTCTTCTTCCACTAACCCTCTTAGATTTTGGGTTTCATATTTTTACTTCTAGATTCTTAGAGTTTCCTTTCAAGTTTTTCTATTTCTATTACAAATTTACTTTACACATGCCCAATCTATCCTTATCTATTTACATGTAACTGTGCATATACATAGCAATGTGTATTGCTCACTCTGTTTCTTCTGTTTCTCACTATTTTGAAGCATTTGTGCACATTAATTGGTTGTCTTTTCTTTAATATTTTTCTAGATGAGGCATGGGAATGATCTACTTTCTGAGTTATTGCACATTCTCAAAGATCGTTCTTTCACTTGACAGATTAATTGTATCATAGCTAGGTAAAGAATCTTGCTTTTTCTCTCTCTAAAGATGCTAATCTACTGCCTCGAAGCTACTAGTGTTACAGATAAGGAGTCCAATGCAAAGGTGATTCTTTTTTTCAGCAGCTTGTTCTTTCTAAATGGTAGCAAATAATATTCGTTCTTTAGAGTTCAGGAATTTTACCAGATTGTGCATGTGTCTTTTCTATCAATTCAGCCTGCCCTGGAATTCTGGGAGCCTTTTTAATTTACAAAATTAGGTCTTTTTGCTCTCTTGAATGTGTTTCTTTTCCTCTATCTAGAACTTGAGAGTTTTTTGTGATTAGCAGTAATCTTATTATGTGTAACCACATATATTTCCCAGCCAAAAAAATTCATATATATATATATACATACACACACACATATATATATGTATATGTATGTATATATATATATATATATATATACTCCCCTACCTCTTTAGAGTAATTCCTCAGAACTACTGAGAGACTATTTCCCAGTCTATAGTCCTCAGTGAGGCCCTGAATAAAACTTAACCTACAACTTTTAAGTTGTGTGTTTTTATTTCAGTTGACACTGGCAGTGTAGAAAGCAGGCAGGTTGTCACCTGCCTTTTAAGTTGTGTGTTTTTATTTCAGTTGACACTGGCAGTGTAGAAAGCAGGCAGGTTGTCACCTCTCTTACTCCACAGAGGTCTTACAACAAAGCAGATAAGAATGTGTACTTTGAAGCCAGACTGCCTCAGCTCAAATACCAGCTCTGCTGTTTACTAGTGATGTGGTCTTGGGCAAATTATTCACACTCTATGTTTCAATTTCCTTATTTATCCAATGGGGAAAATTATGAGTATTCTTATGGGTTTATTGTGAGAATCATGAGTCTACTTTTGTGAAGTACTGAGAACAGTTCCTGGCAAGCATATGGGCTGTTTTTAAAAAATCCTTCTGAAAATAGCTGCATATGTGGTGAACAAAAACCGTTAAAACTTTGAGCTTTCTAGCTTTCCATCTCAATTGTTCTCAGTTTGGGCTGCACATTTGAATCACAGAGAATCTTTTAGAAACTCTCTTGCTGTACCCCAGGCTAGTTAGATCAAATCTCTTCATAGGAGAAACAAGGCAATAGGAGTTTTCAAAACTTCCCAGGTGATTTCACTCTGCAGCCAACACTGAAAACATTGCCTTAAATCCTACACCAAAGAAAATTCAGTGTTTGTAGATTGATCTCCTCATGTATTAGTCATTGCAAATGAGTTTCCTCAGATTCTTCTCTGCAGAATACAGATCTTAGAGAGAGGACTACAGAGTAAGGCTAAATTTCAGAATCACGGAAATTTGGAAAAACTTTGCAGTCATTTTCCATTGCATTGAGATAGAATCCAAAGTCTGACAAGGCAAGGCTCTATGGATGTCCAGTCCCTGTCTGCAGGGGGCTCGACCCATCCTCCTTGAATCATTCTCCCCACTGTTCACTATGTTCCAGCCTGGCCAGACACCTTTGTCCTCCTTTAACAGGCCAAGCTCTTTTCTGCCGGCTGTTTCTTGTTCCAGGAATGCTCTCTACTCCCCACCCTACCCCCCCCCCTTTTGTTTAACCTGGCCATTGCCTAATAGCATTTCCTCAGAAAAATATTTCTTGACTTTCCAATACAATCAGTCCTTCTAGGTCCCGTTGTTGTAATCATTCACCAACATTATAGTTTCCTTCACAACACCTATCACAATGTGTAATTACGTATTTACTGGTGGGATTATTGGCTTAATGCCTAAACTCCTAGCTAGACTATAAGCTTTATGTTTATTTTGTCCTACTTCCTTGTCTCAATGCTTTATGTTTAATACTGTACAATACAGACGGTCCCTGATTTACAATGGTTCGACTTACAATTTTTCTACTTTACAATGGTGCAAAAGTGATACACATTCTGTAGAAATCATACTTCAAATCTTGAATTTTGATCTTTTCCCAGGCTAGTGATATGAAGTAGGATACTCTTCCGTGTTGCTGGGCAGTGGCAGTGAGCTGAAGCTCCCAGTCAGCTACACGACTGTGAGGGTAGACAACCGACACTTACAGCCATTCTGTACCCAGATAACCATTCTGTTTTTTCACTTTCAGTACAGTATTCAATAAATTACATGAGCTATTCAACCCTTTATTATTAAATAGGCTTTGTGTTAGATGATTTTGCCCAACTGTAGGTTGATGTCAGTGTTCTGAGCACGTTTAAGGTAAGCCAGGCTAAGCTATGATGTTTGGTAGGTTAGGTGTATTAAATGCATTTTAACTTATGATATTTTCAGTATTCATTGGGTATATCAGGATGTAACCCCATCATAAGTCAAGGAAGATCTGTACAACCAATAGCTCATGAATAAATATTTAATAAATATTAAATAAATTTAATTTAATTATTAATTATTAAATATTAAATAAATTTAATTTATTAAATTAAATAAATTTAATAAATATTTAATAAATAAATGAATAAATGAAATTTAGTCCTGAAAGGAGTTTTTTTTTTTTAAAGTTTTCAATTTTCATGAAACCCAACTTTTTTTTTTAAATTTTATTTATTTATTTATTTATTTATGGCTGTGTTGGGTCTTCGTTTCTGTGCGAGGGCTTTCTCTCTAGTTGTGGCAAGTGGGGGCCACTCTTCATCGCGGTGCGCGGGCTTCTCACTATTGCGGCCTCTCTTGTTGTGGAGCACAGGCTCCAGACGCGCAGGCTCAGTAATTGTGGCTCACGGGCCTAGTTGCTCCGCGGCATGTGGGATCTTCCCAGACCAGGGCTCGAACCCGTGTCCCCTGCATTGGCAGGCAGATTCTCAACCACTGAGCCACCAGGGAAGCCCCTGAAAGGAGTTTTTGATCGTCCATTTCGAATAGGTTGTGGTTTGGATAAAGAAATTGACACTCAAGCATTTAAGTGACTTGCCCAAAATCATTCAGCTAATTAGTGCTAGAATTAGGATTTGGTCTCATTTCTCCCATTTCTCAGTCCAGTGAACTTTCTAGCATTAAGTGATTCGCTGCTGCAGATATAAAACAAGAGGATCAAGAAAGTAATTTAGATATATGGAATGAATGAAAGTTTAATTCAGTCATCATTCAGAAAAACAATTTTTACTGTACAATAGTGTAAAGTGAGTACTAGAAGATACTGGAAACTGAACTGAGTTTCAGTTTTCAAGTGAAAGTAGAAGTGACTAAAGGCTTAATTTAATTGTTTTGAAAGTTTGTTCATCTTTAGTTCAGACTGGATTACTATTTGGAACGTGCCCAGTTCCTCAGAAAAGTGTACCATCAATCAATAATAAAGCTACCAGGGCTTCCCTGGTGGCGCAGTGGTTGAGAATCTGCCTGCCAATGCAGGGGACACGGGTTCGAGCCCTGGTCTGGGAAGATCCCACATGCCGCGGAGCAACTAGGCCCGTGAGCCACAACTACTGAGCCTGCGTGTCTGGAGCCTGTGCTCCGCAACAAGAGAGGCCGCGACAGTGAGAGGCCCGCGCACCGCGATGAAGAGTGGCCCCTGCTTGCCACAACTAGAGAAAGCCCTCGCACAGAAACGAAGATCCAACACAGCCATAAATAAATAAATAAATTAAATTAAAAAAAAAAAAAAAAAGAAACGTGTGGTCTATCCAGCCAATGGAATATTTAAAAAAAAAAAAAAGGAAAGCTTTAAAAAATAATAATAATAATAATAATAAAGCTACCAGTCATTAAATTCCTCTACAAGTGATTTGCATACATGAACTCCAAATCTCTTTGCAACTTTGCAAAGTAACTATTACTATTCACAGATAAGAAAATTAGGCTTGTGCTTCTCTGGTGGCGTAGTGGTTAAGAATCCGCCTGCCAATTCAGGGAACACGGGTTCGAGCCCTGGTCCGGGAAGATCCCACATGCCGTGGAGCAACTGAGCCTGTGCTCTAGAGCCCATAAGCCACAACTACTGATCCCACGTGCCACAATTACTGAAGCCCGTGCGCCTAGAGCCCATGCTCTGCAACAAGAGATGCCACCACAATGAGAAGCCCGCGCACTACAACGAAGAGTAGCCCCCACTCACCGCAACTAGAGAAAGCCCACGTGCAGCAACAGAGACCCAATGCAGCCAAAAATAAATAAATAAGTTTATTAAAAAAGAAAATTAGGCTTATGACACAGTTTGTAAATGGTTAACATAACATAAGGGTTAAAACCACATTGGGATTCCAGTTTCTCATCTGACAACAAGGAAAAAGCTGAACAAACAGAATCTACAACTCTTCTTTGATTTATCAGAGAACCAAGGTCACAGGGCAAACTGCTTCCCCCAAAACTGGAGGGACAGACAGGTGGATACAGAGAATCACAGCTAACAGGGAGCAGCAGCCCAGGAGCAAAAGCCAGCAGCCGGAGCCAATATAAACAGAAAAACTTTAAACTGTAATTACCAAACTGCTGGAAGCTCAGTGTAGACTGCCTTGAGAGTTAAAAACTCCTAGGCGGCCCCGGATTAGGGAAGCCCCATACTTTCCTGAATTTTACTTCCAAGAGCCATACCAAATTCTCACTGTAAAGATCAGAGAAAACCCCTCCAGGGGGAGGAGAAAAGTAACCATTTAAAATATGCCCAGAGCTTTCAGTTCTCCTTACCAAGGTTGTCCCTCAAGGAAAACTTTTACTAGAGCCTAAGTGACTGTGATTTCACCAAGCCTAACCCTCCTGGGGATGGGGAAATACCCAACTCCAGCCTCCTCTAGCCTTTGACATGGGGAAAGACTTTTACTAAATCACAGAAAGGAAAGAGGTGCCATCACTACCAATCTCATAGACACTAAAAGGATAATAGAGGAATATTATAAACAACTCTTATTTCCACAAATTTGATAACTTAGATGAAATGGACCAATTCCTTGTAAGACACAATCTACTAAAACTCACACAAGGAGAAATAATCTGAATAGGTCATCTATTTAGGAAATTGAATCAATAATTAATAATCTTCCAAAATAGAAAGCACCAGGCCCAGATGGTTTCACTGGTGAACTTTACCAAGCATTTAAGGAACAAAAGATACCAGTTCTCTATAATCTGTTACAAAAAAATAGAAGCAGAGGGAACACTTCCTAGCTTACTCGATGAGGGTAGCATTACCCTAATACCAAACCAGAAAGGAAAACTACAGACCAACATCTCTCAAGAACATAGTTTCTGTGGGTCAGGAATTCAGGAGCATCTTAGTTAGGTGGAGTCCCTATGAAATTGCAGCCAAAATTTTGGCCAGGCTGAAGGCTTGAAGAGTACTGGAGGATTTCCTTCACATGGTGCTGGTTGTTGACAAGAGCTCTCAATTTCTCTCCACGTGGGCTTCTCCACTGCTTGCTTAAGTGTTTTTGTGACATGAAGGCTGGCTTTCCCCAGAAATGAGTGATCCAAAAGAAAGCAAGGTAGAAGCTGTGATGTCTTTTATGAACTAGCCTCAGAAGTCACATACTGTCATTTCTTCCATATCCTATTGATAATACAGGCCAACTCTATTCAATATGAAAGAGGACTAAACCAGGGGCCATCTTAGAGGTTGTTTATGACATCACACAATGGAATACTTTTTAGCGATGAGAAGAAATTACATACACATGTAACCATATAGATAAACCTCAGACATTATAATGAAAAAAAAAAAAGCCAGACACAAGAGTACACACTGTATGTGATTTGTATGCTGTTCTAGAACAGGCAAAACTACTTTATGAAAAAAAAAAAACAAAAAACTACTTTATGGTTATTACCCCTGGGAAGAGGAAGAATTGACAGGAAATGACACAAGGTAATTTCTGGGGTGATGGAAATGTTCTATATCTTGAAAGGGTGTGCTTCACATGGGTGTATCATTTATCAAAGTTATACAGTTAAAAATATTTGTGTTCCAATGTAGAAAGACTTACTTCAAACAATAGAACCATAAGAAAAAAATCAGGTGAAGACTGGGAGTGAGTGGCAGTATAGATGAAACAAGAATGGTAGAATGTCAATAACTGTTGAAGCTGGGAGATGGATATACCAGGGCTCATTATATTATTCTGTTTACTTTGTATGTGTTTGAAAATCCCAAACTTAGAAGTTGAAAAACTAAAACCAAACTGTTTCATGTAATAAGCTTCCAATTCCTTAGTGTAAAAGTTTGTCGCTTCTTTTGTTTTACAGTGCTACTTATAAGAGCATTTGTGTCGTGTGAAGGCTGCATTATGAATTGCACACTAAGTCATCTTAGCAACCCTGATTATAACTGGGAACACAAAAATCTGGTGGTGGGAGGTGGGCAGTGAGAAAAATCTTCCAGGGGCACATTTTAACCTGTCATTATGTAAAAATTGGTGAGAGCCGTCCAGGTTTTAGGGAAAGTGGGACAGCAAGTATGACACAAAGATGGCTCAAAGACAGTTCCTCTCAAGCCAGTTGATTTTTCTCTTCTTCTACCAGATGGAAGCCCAGCAGGGACCATGGTGATCTGGATATTTAGACAGCACCTCCTACTTTTTGTAATAGCTCTTGTTTCTTCCCTCAAAGGCTCTAAAGGTAGGACTTTGGGGGTGGGAATATGAGGTGGAAATTAAGAGTAAAGGAATTTGGAAAGTGGACACAGAGGTTATTTTCCATAATCCTATCACTCAAGGATCTAATTTATCATGTGGAAGTACATATGTCTTCTCACAGATGCCAGTGAACTTCCTGCCAGAAGAAGCAAGAACCCTCTAGTAAGAATGTGTGGGGCTTCCCTGGTGGCGCAGTGGTTGAGAATCTGCCTGCCAGTGCAGGGGACACGGGTTCAAGCCCTGGTCTGGGAAGATCCCACATGCCGCGGAGCAACTAGGCCCGTGAGCCACAACTACTGAGCCTGCGCGTCTGGAGCCTGTGCTCCGCAACAAGAGAGGCCGCGATGGTGAGAGGCCCGCGCACCGCGATGAAGAGTGGCCCCCACTTGCCACAGCTGGAGAAAGCCCTCGCACAGAAACGAAGATCCAACACAGCCATAAATAAATTAATTAATTAAATAAATAAACCCAAAGTTTAAAAAAAAAAAAAAGTAAGCTGAAATATTAAAAAAAAAAAAGAATCTGTGGAATAACATGGAGATATCGAAAAGCATACGATATATTCTGGGACTCCTAATAGTCCAGATGGCCCGGATGCATGAAGCATGAGTAGGGAAATAACCATTCATAAGTCTAAACAGCATAGGGAGACTTGTACTTACTATTAGGCACCCATTATCTCATTAGGAGAAAAATCATCCCAAAAGTTTAAGAATGAGGTTTTGGTTAATATATTTTGATGTAAAAAAATATACTTTTCTTCTCTCTTGCAAAATGAATTACATGAACTCAGTTCATTCATATAATATTGGGAGTTTTTTCATAGAATAATAACAATAATACCAAATATAAAAGTAGAAGCAACTTGCACTTGCATGGCACTTTAGATGTGTCAAATAGTAATGATAACATTTACGGACCGCATATTATATGCTAGAGACTGTGCCAGGTATGTCAGAAGACTGAACTCATTTGATCCTCACAGCAACAGTAGCCCCATTTTATGGATGAAGAATCTGAGACACAGAGAGGTTAAGTAAACAGGGTCATGCAGCTAGTGAGTGGCAGAGCTAGGATTTGAACCCAGGCAGTCTAGCTCCGAGCCTGTGCTGCATTATGCTGTCTTTCAAAGCTGACATGGTCTATGAGTTCTGTGGCTGCTGAAAAAATGATCACAAACTTAGTGACTTAAAACAACACAGATTTATTACTTTACAGTTCCGAAGGTCAGAAGTCCTAAAATCAAGGCGTCAGCAGGGCTACCTTCCTTTCTGGAGGCTCTAGGGAAGAACACATTTCCTTGCCTTTTCCAGCTTCTAGAGGCTGCCCACATTCCTTGGCTTGTGGCCCCCTTCATCCATCTTCAAAAGCGGCATCTCTCTGACCCTCCTTCTGTTGTCACATCTCTTTCTCTGATCACAGCCAGGAAAGGTTTTCCACTTTTGAGGACGCATGTGAGGAGACTGGATCCACCTGGATAATCCAGGATAATCTCCCGACCTCAAGGCTCTTAAGCTTAATCACGTCTGCAAGCCTCCTTTGCCAGGTATGGTTGTCACAAGCTCCAAAGATTGGGACATGGACATCTTCTGGGGACAACATTATTCTGCCTACTACACATGGTTGCTTCAAAGGCTTTTCACTCACATTGACTGATTTGATATCAACAATATGTGAAAGTGAAGTATCCCTATTAACCCCATTTTCCATACAGAAAGACTATGTTTTGCCCCAAGGTCATATAGCTAGTATTAGGGCCCTCTACAAATGGATCTCAAACTACCTCTCTAGTCTCATTTCATACAACTTCCCTCTACCTAATCTCTAGTCACAGTGAACTTTTTTTTCCCCTCAAAAATGTCACACCCTTTGCAATTCAGTATTTGGATGTGTTGTCATACCCTCTGGGAGGGAGTCCCCACCATCCTGACTTGGCAAACTTTTACTCATCTTGTAATGTCCCACTTAATGTTCTCTGCCAGGTGTTCCCACATCGCCCAAGCAGCTAGTGGCAGGGTTCTCACTGCCTTTGTCATACTCTTGCTATATACTAGCCACACATCATAACATATGTGAACACATGGTGTTAGGATGCAAATGATTCTAACTGCCTGGCTTCGATGGAGGTGCTACTATGATTGACATCAGGAGACTAAAGTGAGGATAACACACACCCTTCCATAGAGAACCTGACAACCTGTTGCGTAACTCCTAGACGCCTCAGCCAGACCAGAGTTATAAAATGGGGCCAGAGAAGAGAAAGCTTCTGCGAGGAGAGTAGTGAACGGTTTCTTTAGAGAGAGTGGTAGCCGGGCTGTGAGTCCCCAACCTGGGGATGAAACTTCAAGTGCACCTTTGGAGAGTGTTTCCTTTAGTTGAGAGAGAGAGAGATGGCCCGTGCCTGACTCATGCCTGAGAAAGTTAAAGCCAACATTCATCCTGGGGGCTGACTCCTGCCTGGGACTCCAGGGGGCAAGAAAGTGCCTGACTCCTCTTTGCTGGTAAAGCCAGAGATTGCACTGAGATTGGCTAGCACTTTCAGGGGTTGTCAAAGCAAGGGATTTTCCCCATGGAGCACATGAAGTTCACCTGGTGAAACCTTATCATGAGGTTGTCTTGAATCCTATCCAATACGGTTACCTGAGAGGTGAGAACACCACAGCGGAAAGAGGCTAGATGCCCAGGATCTGAGAAGTAACAGTGGTAGTTTGTTAGAATAATGGCCCCCAATGCGTCACATCTGTCACCTTTCTCCTTTACAATGTGACTCTACTACTCTTTCCATGATGAGGTGGAGTACATTTCCCCACCCCTTGAATCTAAGTAGCCTTTTAACTTTTTGGACCGATAATTGCAGCAGAAATGATATCATGAGACTTCTAAGGCTAGTCCTTGAGAGAACTTGCAGCTCCTACTTTATCTTTCTTGGAACGCCTGTGTCATCAAGTAAAGAAGCCTACTGGAGGATGACAGATAGGTCACGTAAGCCCAGCCAAGAGTCCGCATCAAGGTGCCAGTCATACAAATGAGGCCATCAAAACTAGCCCCCCAGCTGACCTGTCAACTGACTGCAAACATGGGTGAATGAGCCCAGCTGACATCACTTAAAATCGAATTGCCCAGCTGAGCCCAACCCAAACAGCCAGCCACAAACTGTGAGAAAATAAATGGTTTTTGCTGTAAGCCACTAAGTTTTGGGGTGGTCTGAGTTAATAGATAACTGATGCAAGCAACCATTTGAACTAGAGATGCATCTGCTGGTGTAAGAAGAACTGTAAAAGAGGCGCTCAGCAGGAAACCTCCAAATAGCCCACAAAAGCACCCCCCAAGCTAATACCAATTTTAACCTTCTCTACCAGACTCATCCAATAACACCAGCTTTTGCCATCTGCCATGCCTGGACAGGCAAAAGTATCATTACAGATTTATCTTCTTCCTGCCTCTATCTCCCTTCCCACTTCTACAGCAGTGTCTTAGTCTGTTCCGACTGCTATAACAAAAATACCAGAGACTGGGTGACTTATAAGCAACAGAAATTTATTTCTCACAGTTCTGGAGGCTAGAAGTCCAGGATCAGGGTGCTAGCAAGGTCAGATTCTGTGAGGGCCCTCTTCTGGGTTGCAGATGGCCATTTTCTCAAGTGCCCTCACGTGGTGGAGAGGACAAGAGAGCTCTCTGGGGTTTGTCTTATAAAGCACTGATCCCATTCATGAGGGCTCCACCTCATGACCTGATCACCTCCCAAAGTCCCCCATCTCCTAACACCACCACATTGGGGGGTTAGGATTTCAACATATGAATTTTGGGGGCAAACAGTCAACCAGCATCAGCAAAATTTTAGTTTATTAAGAGTCTCAACTCAGCATTTAGAATAGCCAAACCTGGGTTAAAAAACAAAAGCCTGGGCTTCCCTGGTGGCGCAGTGGTTGAGAGTCTGCCTGCCGGTGCAGGGGACACGGGTTCGAGCCCTCATCAGGGAGGATCCCGCATGCCGCGGAGTGGCTGGGCCCGTGGGCCACGGCTGCTGAGCCTGCGCGTCTGGGGACTGTGCTCCGCAACTAGGGGGGGGGCCGCGGCGGTGAGGGGCCCCGCGCACCGCGGTGGGGAGTGGCCCCCGCTCGCCGCAGCTGGAGAAAGCCCTCGCACAGAAACAAAGACCCAGCACAGCCAAAAATAAATAAATAAATTATTTAAAAAAAAAAACAAAAAACAAAATCCAAAAAAACCCAAACCCAAAGCCAAAAAAAACCAAATCCCAACCCTCACCTTGGACCTGCTTTAGCTGGAAGTCTGCCGTGGGAAAGGGGAACACGGTTCTCTGCTCTTCACGGTTCACCTGTTCTCCTACCTGTTTCTAAGAGTAAGAAGAAATGTTCACAGCTTGCTGGAGTTTTCATATACGGTTATGGGAAGTTTAAAGGGCCAGTAGAAGACAAAAATAAAGTCACTTTAAAAAATCACAGACCACATGTCATATTTGTTCAACATGCTAGTTACACACACTTGTCTTCCCCACTCTTATCGCACATGGATGGCACAGTCCTCGTCTCATTCATCTGTGGTTCACCAGCTTCAGACGCAGTGCCTAAGGCACAGAGACACCAAGAGAATGTTGCACTGGATTTATGTTGCGCTAAACCCCATTTTACTTTTAAATGCATTGCTAATAAGGTCTTTTATAAAGAGAAGGAATAGCATTTAAAATAACAATGGGGAAGGGTAGTGGGGAAGAGGGGTTATTCCCAGAGGTTATTTTGTTTACTTTGAGCATTTTTTGATTTGTAGAAGAAACATATTTGACTGTAGACTTTTTAGGAAAGTATTTTAAATTATTTTTGTATAAGTATTTTAATAGCAGTTTTATTGAGATATAATTCATATACCATAAACTTAAAATTATTTATTCTAACAAAAATTAAAATCATCTGTAATCTTAACAGATAACACATTAATGTTTTGGTATACATCCTTCTAATCTTTTTTCCTAAACAGGTTTTTCTCGGGTGTAAGTACCTGACTTGAAGCAGCAAAATGATAGTACAAATTATAACATTTCACTGATTAAGAAGAATATATGTTAAAGTACACTCAAAACAAATGTTATGTGGATAATATCTCAAATTTCTAGCAGTAGTTATCTTGGGGAAGGTGGGAGCAAGGTAGGTTTGCTGAGGAGTGGAGGCAAAGCATATTTTAGTTTTACCTCTAATGTTGTAATTTTTTAAAAAGAAGGATAGATTCTGGGTATTAACTACGCATTAAAAAAAAGAGAAAAAAATCCAAACATTAAAAAAAGAGTTGTCACATGTATAAAATAAGTTTTGAAGGGGGTGGTTATGATAAACGAAAAAGAATTAACATGTCTAGTCTTGGCAGGCAAAATAATTTCAGGAGCCTTGCCCTGCTAACCTGGCCTCACCCTCACTCCTTCTACAATCATTTCCTGACTCCTTAGTCCCAAAGCCATTAAAACTGCATCACTGCTGAGCCTGCGCGTCTGGAGCCTATGCTCCGCAACAAGAGAGGCCGCGATAATGAGAGGCCCGCGCACCGCGATGAAGAGCAGCCCCCACTTGCCACAGCTGGAGAAAGCCCTCGCACAGAAACGAAGACCCAACACAGCCATAAATAAATAAATAAATAAATAAAATAAACCCAAAAAAAGTTTAAAAACAAACAAACAAAAAAAACTGCATCACGATTGAGAAATGTTGGCGTCATCTCAGTCCTCTGAAATTCAGGTAGCTAAACTGTTTTTTTCATTTTTAATTTTCTTCCAGAAATATGTTCCTGATTATCAACTTTCAGTGATTCTTAAAGGGAGAACTGATTAGCGTCGAACAACTTAACAAACAAACATATATTAAACACTTACATATTTTAAAAATGTTCAGTTCAGTTTCCAAATGTTCCACTTGGAGTTATAGCAACAGTACTCCATAGTTAAGCTGCATAATTGTGTTTTCATGTTTAAACCACGTGCAAGCCACCTGGGATTTGGTAGCTAAGTACAGTCTTTTCTCGTTGTGATGGCATCAGGAACATGAGATGATGGGGGCTCCAGGTCACCCACTGTGCAAGCATGAGGCAGCTGTTCATATTGCAGGCATGTGGCAAAGTTTACAATATGTCACCATACATGATTTTTCTCTATACTAGGCCTATACCTAATTGGGATGAGGTTGGCATTTCTGAAGCCAGCATCCTACATGTAAAGCAGCTAGAAATAAGAAAGAGACATACGCCCCTAGGCTGAGGCATAGATAACTCAAGGAACGAGAAAAGCTAGGAATGGAATGACCTGTTGTAGCAGTTCACTGTTCTGTTGGCTCCATTTGACAAGTCTTCAAATAACACTCCTTAAAGTCTTCAGGTCTCCTTCGGGAGCTGCCCTGAGCCACATACACCTTGCTCTTTTCTACTGTGTGACAGTATGGCAAGAAGTAGTATATATGCCTGTAAGCTGCCTAGGTAGGCAGTAGTACATATTATTTTATCATACGGCTACATGGAGCTCTTTCCATGAAAAGTGTTTTTTTACACAAACTGTTTACTGTTTCAGTAAGATACATATAAGGTTTTTTTAAAAGTGCTTCATTTAAAAAAATCTACAATTATCATATCCAAAAATGCTCTGAAAACAGAAAGTTTCTTCCTAAATTCTACGACAAAAACTGATCTGACCTGATCTGAGGCTCTCATAGTCTTTAGTTAACACACTTAATGGTGGTATTCATATACTCACCACAGAAATATTAGTGTATTTGATAATGGGTGCCGTCCTAGACTCTTTTGGGATTTTTAAGTAAAATATTTTATATGTACCCTATCACTTTTCTAAAATCTGAAAAATTTTGATTCCAAAACACAACTAGCCCTAGGTTTTCAAACAAAGGATTGTGAAGCAGTATGTCCCCAAACTGTTACTGATGTGGTGATTCTACCAAACCCCAAATGGCTCCAATGAGTATTTTTGTCCCGAAGTATGTCATGAGGATGAATCTCCAGGAAAAGAGAAAAGAGGCATGTTAGAACAGCTGTAGGAATAAACAGGCTGCACAAAAAACTGCCACAGGAATGATTTGGTAAGTGATGTAGCTGTAAGACTGTATAATTACCAGAAGCTATCCATCCATAAAGACAGCACACGGCACTGCTGCTAATAGTTGTCTGCATAAAAATGAAAATTCCCACTCTTTTGAGACTTTTAGGTATAGGATATTCTTTTCTTTTTTATCTTTTTTTATTGACATACAACATTAGTTTCAGGTGTACAACACAATGATTTGACATTTTTGTAAGGATATTCTTATTTAGTAGTTCTCAACCTGTTTAAACATTAGACTATCCCAGGGAGGGAGCTTTCTAAAAATGACCCATGCATGGGTCTCACTTTCAGACATTCTGATTTACTTGGTCTAGAAAGGAGCCTTGACAACAGTGTTTTAAAAAACTCCCTACATGACTCTAACGGGCAGCCAGAGCTTTAAAAAGTCCCAGTACCCAGGCTGTAACCCAGACCAGACACAATCTTTGGGTGAAGCCCAGACACAAGTATTTTTTTTAAAGATGCTCAGGTGATGCCAATGTATACACAAAGCAGATGGGCTGAGACCCACTGAGTTTCTTGGCTTAAGGCTTAAGTGTGTCAACTGTTTTTTAAAAAATTCTTCCTGAACCAAGTCATTTCTAGATAATCACTGTAGCAGGGTCACCAACAAAGAAAATAAAGCTTTCTCCACTCTGATAGTGGCTTATTCATGGAATCTCTCCTCAATTTTTCTATGAATGCAAAAGGGGAAGGGGAAGAAAGGTATGGAAATCACATGTGAAATATTTCAAAATACTTTAGCACAATAATCCATACTATGTTAAACCCCTTTAGTACGTACATCAAAGTGAAGAACAAAACTGAAAAGTAGAATTCACTTTGGTTGAGGCTATATGTAAAGGAGAGCACAACTTAGAAGGTACATAATAGGAAACCATAGCATTTTCCAGTGAATTCTAGGACAGCAAATGAAATAATTGCAATAATTTTCCAGTGACTCTTTAACTGGTCAAGATGCCAATGTAAATCAGATTCCTAGACAAATTTCAAAGAAAGCTAGAAAATACATTAAAAATATTAAATTCAAGATAATTTCTGCTCAGAGACCAACTAAAACATATAGTAAGGTGCATATTTTTTAGACATAAGATATATCTCTTTTCCTTTACCTAAAAATAAATTTTTTTCATGCATTCTAATGGTCACATGAAAACAATATTTACTTTTTTTTCATCACTAACCCTGAGGAAGGAAGAACAAACGTGGAGTAGACCTCGCAGCTCACCAGGAACCAAACTCCGCACTTTTTACAATAATAAATGGCAAGTAATGGGAGAAGTCCAGGATACTACACTTATTCAGGCTTCCACACACATCGGTTTAAATACTTAAAACAGATACAACATTTGGATAATTGGCATGGTGACATTTCTCTGCCACAACTGAGCCATTTAAAAATTTTATCACTTTTAGTCCTTTTACTGATTTAAACAAACAAAACAAAATTTATATCTACCATGCAGGAACTTTCAGTTCAATATATAGGGACATTATAGTTTCATTGCTCAAGTTCCATTCAGCAGAAGAAAAATATACATAAATTCTATGAGCCTTGTCTTTCACCAAAAACATATTAGTTGTTACAATGGAGTTAGAGAGAGGAAAAACGTGGAGTTCCACTGTAATGGAACAGAGGAGAAGCTGGCATTTCTGCTTTGTCATTACAATTACTCTTCTTGGGATGAAACTTGGAATTGCAAATTTAGCTGAATTTACCTAAGTTTTAACTTTTGTAAATGAAATAAAATTCACTGTCTGGGCCAAAAACCCCAAGCAGCTGCTGTTGGGAGCAAGAGGGCGACAAGGACAGAAGAAAACAGATTCACGGCATTGTTATCGAGAATGGGTTTTCCTGCTATGTACTTCACCTCATTTGCCGGGCTGCTGACCACCATGCCAGTGCTTTCATCCAAACCTGGAATGAAAAAGAAGCAAGTGAGGTGGAAAATCCAAATGACTTGAAAAAAAAAAATTAGCTTTCTCCTCCAAAGGAGATAATCTTTCAAAGATTCTCAGCCATTCGTAAAATGACTTTAGAGGATAATGTATATGGTGAGTGATACGGAACCCATGATTACAAAAGGTCTCTTTGAATAAATGGGTTTCAATACACCTCAATACTGCTCTCTCAACAATGCTGGAGTTCTTTCCAAAGCAGAAGGGAGAAACTGAAAAGCAGAGATGGCATGAAACTGGCAGACAGGGCTTGCCTTCCCAGTGGCTCCCCCCTAAGACCAACCTGTGAAACTCCTGAGAATAGGAGCCTCTACAATGGATACCCAGGAGTAGCAAGGTGCTTACACAAAGAAGGCACACAGAGATGAATCTAATCTGCTCCCCAGCCCGCATTTTTTTCCCCAACCCACTCAATATGATCAGAAACTTCCCAGTTAGAGCCCAGTTTAGAATAAAACCTAGGCTCTTTAAAAAAACGTGTAATGGGTGGGTGTGTGTGTGTGTGTGTGCGCACACGTGTGCATATATGGTTACTAACCCTTTAGTATAAATTAAAATCAGATTGCTTCCTCCTCAGCATCTAGATAAGACTAAGGAACCTGAGAGAACAAATGTTCTGATGGTGGAAAGGGGGGTGGAAGGACAAGTCGATTATCTTGGGACATGAACAGAACTGGGGGCACTGTATTCAGGGGACCATTCTCCAGACGGCTAGCCTCTTCACTGTAAGAATCAAAGGAGAAAACATGGTTGGTTAGAGGGTGGAGCAAATACACACCTAACAGAACATGTCAGTACACTGACATGACAGGACAGCCTTAGATGCAAAGCACAGAAAATTCTGGAGAAAACTGACTCTCCCATATATCTTGAGTGGGACTAAAAACTCAGTGGGGAGGATAGCAAACATGATGTCACAGGAGAAAAGTACATCGTATGTGTATAGTCAGATTATTAGAATAATTATTTCTCAAATGGACTTGGAAAATAAATGGAAGGAGGGGCATTATAATGATCTGACTCCAAAATTCTGCTTCCGTGGGATTAGGTAAAGTCCCATAAGCAAAAGCATCTGTCTCCTGCACTATCCTATCTTCCCTGCAAAGCTTCTACTCATTGCTCTGTAGGAGAAATTCTCTTTCAATCAATTTAACACAAAAGAATGAGACATTCAAAATGGTAGAGGAGACTTGTGCTCTTTCATTCTGGGTCCCCCAACAACCTGTGTCTTGGCAATTGTTTTTATTATCGCATCTCTTTTTTTTTTCCTTTTCCATATTTCTTCTCCATTTCTTTCTTTTTTTAAAGATTTATTTATTTATTTATTTTTGGCTGCGTAGGGACTTAGTTGCAGCACGCGGGCTCTTCGTTGTGGTGCGCGGGCTTCTCTCTAGCTGCGGCGTGCGGGTTTTCTCTTCTCTAGTTGTGGCGTGCAGGCTCCAGGGCGCTAGGGTTCTGTAGTTTGTGGCACGCAGGCTCTCGAGTTGAGGCGTGTGAGCTCAGTAGTCATGGCACGTGGGCTTATTTGCCCCGCGGCATGTGGGATCTTAGTTCCCTGACCAGGGATTGAACCTGCATCCCCTGCACTGGAAGGCAGATTCTTTACCACTGGACCACCAGGGAAGTCCCCCCCCTTTTTTTTAAGGACACATTTATTCAGTGTCATGATCAAACTACTGCATTTAACAATCAACAGCATGGGTGAAAAAAACAACCCTACATTAAAAATCCTTGTTGTAATGCTCTACACTTTCCACAGAAAAGAAACTAAAATAACTTGTTATACAATTAGTCAAAAATAGAGTCCTCGAATTTTTTGCCCATAAACATGAGTGTTGTCTAAAACATATCTTCTTTGTAGCAGCTAGGCCCTGCCACCACTGTGCATGGCTGAGTTCCCATTTCTTTAATACACCAATAAGTTACAACAATAAGGTAATGTTCTTACCACTAAATTGCATGGTAGCTCCTAAATACGAATCCACAATTGATCCTAGTAATCCAGCCAGACCCCCAAATGCAATAATTGGCCACTGAGGAGCAGAAATGTCTAAATCATTAACAAAAACCAACTGCGTGAGGAAGTATGCAATGCCCACAAAGGTCCCACCAAGGAGACTGGAGGCAAGGCCCACCATCGTAACTCCTCCATTGGTCCCTAAAGAAGAACATGGATAAAAACATCTGGTTAACAATCAGCAAACACATAAAGTCAAAAAAAGCAAAATATTTTGGTACCTATCTAATCAAGACTAATTTAAAGAAAGGGTTCACTTTGATGCAATCCAAAGACCATCCTACTTAGAAAACAGGCTTTTCTCCTCAGTAACTCCTGACATTCTAAGCAGTGATGTGGAATAGTTTAGTAGAGCTAGACTGCCCGGTTTCAATCTTAGTCCTGTCATTTCCAAGTCTGGTTACTGTGGTGAAGTTACCTAACTTCTCTATGCCTTAGTTTACTCATTTGTAAGATGTAAACAGTAAAAGGACCAATTCACATGATTATTAAGAGTAAACAGTAATCCATGGAGAGCAGTTAGAACACTGCTTTGCGCATAGTAGGTACTCAAATATGTTAACTGTTATGATGATGACGATAATGATGAAGGGGAAAAAAAGAAGGAAAATGAGAGGAAGGAGGAGACAATGATAAAGTACTAGTAGCAGTACTAGTAGTAGTAGTAGTTGATAATGGTAATGGGGAAATGAGATATACATTGAAGCACTAACCACATAACAGGCCCCCAAGAAATACTGTAACATTTCCATCCTTTTCCTTTCCCACTGATAAGCCTGTGGGCCAATCTCTATGTTTCTATATTGTTTATCTAGGAATTACTAACACTTCCTGCAAATATTATTTATTATCACCGATTTAATATCCTATAGTGATTTTCCAATTAAGAAGACACACTGAAATTCTTAAAAGGCTTTTAAATAAGAAACAATAAATCGAGAGGCTTTTTGTTCAGTTTTGTTTTTTAAAGAAACTTAAATAAAGACTCACCTACTGGAACTTTCTCCCAGGTTGTTATCAGCCTCGGTGGGCTTTTACTCAGAACGGTGCCAATTTCTGAAGCCCATGTGTCTCCAGCAGAGCTGGCCAGTGCAGCCAAGAGAGACAAACACATCCAAGAAGCAGTGTGCTGCTTGGAAAAATCTATTGGGATTTCCCCAGGGCCATTTTCGATCATGTATAGCAGGGCCAGCTCTGTGGGCACAGCTCCATTACAGAATACCTGAATCCAATTCCTCTGCCCACCTATGAACAAACAAGGGAATGAAAAGGACAAAAAAAGGTTTTCTCCTCAGGAGGAAAATCATGCATTTATAGGGACTTACATTTCAAAACTTAAGAAAAGAAAAATGACTAAAATTTCAAAAATGACTAAAAGTGGGATGGTAACTTTGCCCACCTTCTATATTGTTTTAGGATAATTAATGATAGACTTCAGTAGTTCTAAAATTCTGCTGTTATTTGCTATTGTGGTAAAGTAATAATAAACTATATCAGGCTACTACTAAAGCAATTCTCATATAAAATTTATGTTTCAATAGTCTAAACATGTTCTGATTAAAAGCTTATGATATGTTAAGATGAAATAAAGGTTACTATTTTAAGTAACATTAAACATAATTCATTCTACCTTCCTTGTATTCTGAATCTAGACGTTTCTTTGTTTCTCCCTTCCATTTAGTGAGTCTTGAGGAAGAAAGAAAAAACATCAGCAAAGAGGTGAAAAAGCTGAAATTTGCAATGGTTAGGATAAATCCAACCACGAGCCCTGAAAGAAACACATATATACACAAAATTACACTTAGTCCATACATGAATGCTGTGAAAAAAAGAATGATTTTTTTCAGTTATTTTCATATTATAACTGGAAATGTTCATTTCCCATACATTTACATTTTTACCAACTAAGATATTACCAAACAGTATAGGGTCTTTCAAGTTTCTATTTTTTACATTTTCCCCACATAGCCTGGGATTTTTTCTACTTTACAAGGAAAATTCAATAAATAGAGCAACCAAGAGTAAATCTGAGAGAGAGAGGCATATAGAAAACAAATTCCAACATGACAGAAGTAAGTCTCTCCTTATTAGTAATTATTTTAAATGTAAATGGGTTAAATGATCCAAGCAAAAGACGGAGATTGGCAAAATGGATAAAAATACGTGGTCCAACTATATGCTGTCTACAAGAGACTCACTTTAAATCCAAAGACACAAATAGTTTGAAAGTAAAAGGATTGAAAAAGATAATCCATGCAAATAAGTGACCAAAAGAGAGCAGCGGTGGCTATACTAATACCAGACAAAATAGACAAGCTCAATACAGTATTCATGTCACATGATCTCCCTCTCTCCCTCTTTTTTTTTTTTTTTTTTAGCATTTCTTTTCTTTTGGGCATAACAAAATGCTCAAGGCTCATCTTAGACCTACCTTGCCCCAGCCCTGGAAGCAGCCATTTCTCTGAGGAGCTCTGGTTCATTACAGTGGGGAATGGAGAGTAGAGGTCAAAATCTAGGCTCATGGTGTGTTCATTGCTACTGGGGTATATTTGCTTTTTGTGGACAAAGCAAGTTAATACACACACATACAAATATACACACATGCATATATATGCATGCTTATATATGGGCACATATACATGTATATACACATACACATAAATATTTTGGAAATCACAAGATCACACCAGTAACTCCAATTCCAATCTATCTCCACAGGTTCTCTCTTGCTTTTCCCCATTCCATATTTGTACGCCTTTTTCCTTAGTTAGAACTCTGGCCTCAAACAACAATGACAATTTCACTCATCTACTCAATCCTCTATTACATCTAAAAAACTGTTTTAGAATTGCTTCACCCATACTACAACAAAAACAAACCTACTAAAAATAGTTTAAGATTTCTTTGTAATCCTCCCCTTCCTGCAACCCCAGACTGAAGGAATAAAGAATATAGTTAAATACTGGGTCCATAAGTTACTCTTTTTCTTTTTCCCCCTTCAGTGTGCTTACAGTATTCATTTAAAATACAGTTGGGTTCATCTGTTTTAGTTTGCTTTCAGTTTTAGATCTCCCCCTTCCCAACTTCACTGATATTCTTAAACATGCTTTTAGAAGTCACACTTATACAAAAAGGTATATTTAGAGAGGTGTCACTTCCTCCCATGTCCCTTCTGCCCCTCCCTCTATATTTTGCTCTCTTTCCATTCTTTGTATGTATTCAACACCATTGTTCTCCAGTTTATCATTCCTGTGTTTTCTTTTATGAAGATAAGCAGATATATGCATGTTTTCTTATTTTTCCGTCTTCCTTACACAAAAGGTAGCATTCTCTATATGTGATTTGGAACTTTCAAGCACACTTTTGACAATTTTATCTTCCTTCTTTCAGGGAGAGAATGTGCTAGTCTGCCACTGAGTACTCAGATCAGTGGCACCCAAGAGGGGCAACCACGGGGTTCATGGTTGACAATTTCTGCTCTCTGTAACTCTTAAGATAAATAGATTGAGTTTTGCTATATGAAGATTTTTATTAAATAACACAGTAAGCAAAGTTCTACTAAGTAACAGAATAGATATTAAATAATTATTAAATAAGTTACCATGTATTTAATAAATAAGTATTAAATAATAGAACAAGGGACCAGGTTCCTATTTCTGTAGCAATAGGAAATTTTCTATTGGTTAGCTCCATCCTGACTGATTGATCCATCCAGAGATACTCAGTTATTGGCATTTTACTTATGTTTAGTACTTTTTTACTGAGAGTGCAAGAAATCACTATAATGCTGTATAAAGTAAAATAAAGTGCTTCAGCTCTGGAGTTGAACAGTCTCGAGTTAAAATCTTGACTCTTCCACTTACTTCTGCATGACTAGATGTTACCTAACTTTAAGCCTCAATTTCTTATTGGTGTATCAAGAAGAATAATAATTCCCACCTCACTGGCTTGATGTGAAAAGTTAAATGAGATAATTTTTATAATATGCTTATTACAAACCCAGCACGTAAGGGGCCCGTAATAAATGTTAACTAATATCATTGGCAATAATGGCAGTTACAGTGGCAAAACCTCAATAAGAACATCATTATTATTGCAATTATGTGTTATTATTATAATAATAAGGATGAATATTATTATGTTACCCAACCTTTAAGTTTTTTCAACTGTTTTAAAATATATTACAAAATTACTACATGGGTATTGGAGGGGAAAGCCAAAACATACAGAAGTCAAAGTGCCTCTCTCCCTCACCACCGCCACTCCCATCCCTTCTCCATGGACCGTCACTGTTAACAATTTGTTCCACAGTCTTAAGCACACCCAAAGTGAGATGGCCCTAAAAAAACCTACACTGATATGCTACCAAAAGGCATCTACATCCTTTTTACTTCAAACACCTCAAAATATCACACGAAGTGATCAGTGTTCAAGTTGATGACAGGTTCAGAATGAGGAAATAAATTGAAGTTAATGTGCTTTGAAGGAATGATTTCTTTTATGTAGTCTAAAAAATATCTTAGAACTTTTTGCATCTCCCAGTTATGACAACTTTTAGATTAGTAACTGCTAACTCCAGTTGGTGTCTTTTCCACCTCTTCAACCCACCTCTATCATCTTTAATTGTCCGTGCTAAGGACTTAATTTGCATAACAATAGGATGCTCCCAAAGACTGTGAAGACTCAAGAAATATGGCTGCCTTCTGAGCTTAAAACAGGTAAATTCTATAACTGGCAGATGCCATCTACGGAAGTAAAACCAACATTGTCTACAAATGTCTCTGATAGTGGGAGTAGAGTTACCCAAAATTCCAACCAAGGGGACCTGGGAATAATATCTGGGAGACAGGAAAGGGAAAGGTAGGACTGGAATTTTATAGCTTAATAAACTCAAACTTAATCAATTATGTCATAAGTAATTTGCCTAGAGAAAGACTATGGGAATCAGAAGAAGGCTGGTTAGCCCAAAATACAGAATATGAAGGCCAAGAGAACCAGAGGTTGGCAGACTTAAATACTATACAAGAGACAGGACTGTTTGACCTGTGGATTTGCATTACTGACTGTTTCTCAGACTCTGTACTCCGCCAAAGCAACCTTTTCATTACAATCTGACTTCTCAAGTGGTCTGACTGCAAGAATTGGACATGTCTGAACACTGATGTTTGTATTCCAGTTGGCCCAGTAGTTCTACATTTTATCAGATTAATGAAGTAGCATTCTGGCTCATATATTAGTCTCTTATAACAATGGCAACATAAACCAGTTTTCTTGGCTCTAATCAACTCTGGGTACCTGATAGAATGAGGTTTCTATTTCAAAAGACTGAACGCCAGACCCCAATTATGATAACCAAAGAGGTAAGGCCATCCTTGTGAGACCACACAGAGCAAAACCACTGGCCCTTTCTGACAACACCTCACTGGCTGTGCACTTCCATTACCCTTACGGCATCTCCTTCTGGGGATTAAATGCCTCAAACCCACCTTACTTATCATCTGTCTCCTCTGACAGTGGGATTTTTATCTGTTTTGTTCATTACTAAGTCTTAAGTGCCCAGAACAATGTCTGGCATACAGGGGACCCTTACTAAATATTTGTTGAATGAATGAAGGAATAAAAAAAAATGGGAAACCATTAAGCTTAAGCGTCTTGGCAAGTGAAATTAAATTTAAACTTGTCAAGCCAAGAGACTGATGACAAACTGTCCACACAGACATGTTCAAAGGAACACACTGAATAACTAGACTAGACAACACTTTCTTGGAGCAAATCACCTGCACAGTGCTTTACAGTTTACAAGTACATTCTCACATAACCCCTCATGTGATCCTCTCCTTATTCTAGAAGCATTCTTTCTTTCAAGGAGATAAGAGCCCTCCACTTCAGTGTCCACCCTAAGCACTGCCTCAACCCCTCCCCTCTTCCTTCAACACTGAGGTATATGCTCCTGTGTCATGGAGGACACTCAACACCCAGATCCTGAGGAAGTTCTGAAACTCTTCTCAATCCCAAGCACACTAAAGACATGATAGGGCAAACCTTAGTAAAATTCCTATGACTGTGACAGTAGTTGTGGAAGGAAAACAATACTAACATTTATAAAATGCATGTTATTATTTTATGAGTGCCAGGTCCTGTGCTAAGCATTTTTACATGTATGACTCCTCATGGTAAGTCAATGCTATAGATAATATTATTCCCTCTAATTTTATGGGTGGGAAAATTATAACACAAAGTTTAAGTGACTTGCAGTCATACTTCAGGACAGTATTCCCAAGTACTATGATATACCTTGAAGCAACATTACAGTTTTTTGTCCTTAAGGAAAAAAAAAAAAGCTCCAAACAAAAAAGATACCAAAATTCCACAGAATGCAACGATTAGGAAAAGGGTAGTGGTTTTAAAATCAATCTACATATATTTCCTAAGTACTATTATAACAGTGTGTAGCACTATTCAAAAAAGCATGGGACACAGAAGCATATGATACACTCTGTGTCTTTGGGGAGTTTACTGTATAATACTTCATAGTTTAAAAAGATATGTTGTCCCACACATTATCTTGTTTGAGCCTCACCAATAAGCCCATAAGGACCTATTTCACAGGAGATGAAGAAAGTGAGTCTCTGAGGAGTTACGTGACATGGCCAAGTTCACAAAGATAGCAGGTGGCAATGCTACAATTCAAATATATATCTTTTAATTCTTTTTTTTTTAAAGTCTTTATTGAATTTGTTATAATATTGCTTCTGTTTTATGTTTTGGTTTTTTGGCCACAAGGCATGTGGGATCTTAGCTCCCCAACCAGGGATCCAACCCGCTCCCCCCGCACTAGAAGGCGAAGTCTTAACCACTAGACCGCCAGGGAAGTCCCGATATCTTCTAGTTCTAAATCAAGCCAGGTAGGAGAGGAGTAGAGGCCCAAGGGCTAGGAGGCAGAAAAGGAAATGGAGGTAGGAAAGAAAAAAAGTGGAGATCAGAAAAGTAAGAGGAGAAACAGGATCATATACGGCATGGAAGCCAAAGGAAGACAGTACTTCAAGAAGAACTTGACACTTCTTCCCACAGGTCAAGAATGATGAAAACCAAGGCAAGGCTACCTGAGAAAGGACATTTTTAGCAAAGCATAACTCTGTATTATTATATTCAAGCAGAGATTGATCAAATTATTTGCTATAAATGAGCAATTACTTTCAAAGTGCTAACAACAGATTTCTCAATTTCTCAACAGAACTTGAACAGTGTATCTCAATTATGAAGAAAGAAAATGAGCATGATTCTGAATAACTGTGCCTAATAATAACAAGCACCCTATACATGTTGGCTATGTGCTAGGCTCTGAGCTAAAAACTTGACATTGATTATCTCATTTAATTCTTACTGCAATCCTAAGAATGAAATCAGGGCTGGATCAAGATTTTGTGGGTCCTGAAGCTTGTAAATTGGGGGCCCTCTTTTTAAAAAAAAAGCACAAAAATATCTTTCACCTCTGTAAAATTTACAAAACAAGAAGACCATGAGAGCACGTTGCTAGGGCTCTTCCTAGAACCTTGAAAGGTACCATTGCAAATGAAATGCCATGAAGTTTAGCTTTATTACTTTCATGGTTTGTCCTTCTCTAGGTTAGATTTTTTTTTTTTATGCACAGGAAGCATTTATTTATTTTTTGAAGTTTTTAAAAATTGAAGTATAGTTGATTTACAATGTTGCGTTAATTTCTAGGTTAGATATTAAAAACCCATTTCTCTGAAGAGAAAACTGAGGTACAGAGAGGTTACGTGACTTTTCCAAAGCCAGAACTATTACTCAAACTCATCCTGCCTGATTCTAGTGCTTGTTCTTTTACCTATCAGGCTATCTCGCCTCCGTGAAGGCCTGCTCTAGTTTATAAAACTTTATGAAACATCTGCTGTATGTGAACACAGAGGGGACAGGGTGTCTCTACGGTGCATTAGGGCTAATGATCATCAGCATTTTGAAGGCTGAGTAGGCGGCTTCAAGACCTGCCAGTTCTAAATAAGCCTTATCCTGTAGTGATCTCAGCCTACCGGAAGTATTTGGTGGGGGGGAAATCCTCATGTCTTGGGGCTTATAACACTGGTAGGATATGAAAATCCCAAAGTCAGATCAGATCCCATCAATCCCCTGGTTCGAGGCAGGGGGGAATTCTAGTTTGGGATAAAATCTTTACTATGTCCTGATAAGCCCCGTATTATCTGGTCCTTACCTATTTCTTCAACCTTATCTTACTCTACTTTTCCTTTTCTTCCTATTTTCCAGTCAAATGAGCCTTATTCTCACTCCTGAACAAGCCAGGCTTGAACATGTCAGGGCCTTTCTACTTGTTCTGTCAGCGGAACATGCTTCTCTCAGATCTTCTCATTTCTGACTTCTTCAGGTCCCAGTTCAAAACTACCTCTTTAGAAGAAAGGTTAATCCAGACCCTATCCACAGAAGAATGCCCCACATTCCCCAATATACACACTTTATTATCTTTAATTTTTTTCTCATTAACTTTATCATTATATTAAAAGTTTTATGTATTTTATTTGTTTATTATCTATCTGTACTAAAGAATAAAAGTTCCATAAAATCTGAAATCAGCTATAGCCCCAGTTTCTAGAAGAGTGGCACACAGTAATTGCTCAACAAATATTTGCTAGAAGAATAAATAAATGGCCTGTCCCCATCTCAATTCTGAAGAATGAATCAAGAATACTCAGTTGGGACTACTCTGCCTGAGGCTACTAATAGCAATTTCCAAGTGCTATTCTTCTCAATGGCTCCTCTATTTTACCTCAAGGAAAAATGTTCCAATGTTACTGCTAGCAGAAAATTTAATCCAACTCAGGAGCAGAATAACCAAGGTCCTCAAAAGTCTATCCTACCAATCTAGTTGTTATCAATTACAAGGTTCAATTTGTACATCACACTAAAAGGGTATGTTAGTATCTGAAATTTTGACAGAATAGTAAAGTTGAGTAATGCATAACTTTATCATTGTCTAAAATATGTAACACTGTGATTTATAGGCTCATATATTCAGAATTTAGAAACATGAGTTTAAATTATATAAGCAAGCACTTACTATATGGTTAAACATTCAAAAGAAAAACATACCTCCTAAAGCCCCAGTATGATTTAGACTTTTCTTTTTAAAGCCATTAGAGACGATCAAAACAGGAACAACAACAGAAAACAGCCAACGCCAAGGAGAAATAGGCTGTAAGTTACCTGAAAAATTATAAACATAGAGCATAAATTGTATGAAGCCTGCACAGGTTAGCCTTGGCTGCAAGCTTTGATAACTGCATTCTGGATTAAAATACTGTGGTAAGTAGAGAAACTGAGATAAAGCCACCAAAGTAAAATATTTATGTTGAGAATTATATATTTTCAGAGAGACAATCCTAGTGGGGAATGACCAAATAAGTCCTGTCCAAGTTTAGAGAACCATTTACAACTATTTATAATAATGGGTATTTGATACATATTTGGAGATTTGAAATGAAGCTCTGGTTCTTTATTTTTTTGGAAAGGAGGCATGTATTCATTCTCAAGAACTGTATAGAACAAACACCTTTCTTAACAGGATCCAATTATTCCTCTCTCTACCTTTCACAGAGATTTTTTTTAAAAAGGTAACACTCCCACAGGCTACACACCTCAGGACTCAAAGGTTAGCAACTGATTTTTCCAAAGGTTGCAACCAGCTCACAGATGTTTTGTTTAGCTAGCATAATTTTTTTCAATTTGAATCAATATTTAAAGATTAGGAAATTTCATGTAAAAATCCAGATTCTTGTTTTCTGTTTTAAAAACTGGAAGTTCAGGCCCACGTGGCAGAACTGACTACAGGTGAAGAGAAGCCACCTCCTTTAGACAGGTCATGGCTTTCCCATTTAAAGTCCCCGCCATTCCTGACAGACTCCTAAACACCAAGGCTGAGTGATTATAGTAAAGAAAAGTGTGAACTATTGCTTGTGCCCAGGTTTCTATCAAAAATTGGAAAATGCAAGACAAAGAGGGTGAAATGTTAAAAAAAAAAAAAAAATTGGGAAAATCCTATTTCTAGAAGTGTAAACTGTTCCCATGTGTTTAATATGCAAAGTAAAGCCTTGGACAGCTTCACTTATCTGCATCAGGTGCCTGGCCCCAAGGGGTCACTGCAATTTACAAATCCTGATTTATTCTATGTAGTTCAAGTCATAGTTAATACTGGCATTAAGGAAAATCTTCTCACATACCTCTCCTCCCCGAGCCCTCATCCCCTACTGGGAATCACTATGAATGAAAAGCCCTGAAAGCACGTGTACCTTGGAGAACACGCACTCGATAATTCACGTTTCTTTGCAAAAGGACTAAGGTCTAAAAAGGTAATCATTTATGATAAAACCATTTATAAGAGTTCACTTTCTCACTCTGTTTTTCACTTTTCCTTTGAACTGAACGGTATTCTGTTTTTATAAAGGGGTACCAAGGAAGTTTGTACAAAGGCATACTTATGCTCTAAGGCAGTTTCAAAATCTTAAAGATTTGAGTTCAGAGTACCTCGTATTTATGCAAATTGGCTTCAGCCTTTAAAACAAGTCTGTTCTTTTGCAGTGACCAAACAGCAGACAAATCTTCCAAATCTCCAAATGTAAACATTGTATCATCATTTATTTTTACTTTTTACTTTTTACAGGACACATGAAACTGATAAACTACCTTACTAATATTCTTATTAAAAGCATCACTGCAATTGCTTTGCAAAATTATGTTTAACCTCACTTATTTTTCACCAAGCTAGATGTAATAATTACATGAAATATAAGACATATTTTGGAACCGGTATAACTAGTATTATGACAAGCAGCATTTACTAAAAACTTTAAAACGCTCAAGGCACTGCATATTTCCATGTTAGTAAATGCAAATCAGGCCGTGGAAATTAAGTAAACACAACAGTTTATAACCATTCAGAGGATATGAGTTTTGGCTTTCACAATGGTACCTCCTAAATTTCACCGATTAGATTACAGAAAGACAATTAAGAACATTCATACTCACCATAATAGGTGCTTGCAGTCAGAGACATAATCCAGAAAGCTAAAGAAATGCAAATGATCAGACTCAATATAACTATATTAGTTATCGTCTCTATGTATGTTTTGTATGTATTGTGGTCAAGATCTGTCATGAAAAATAACAGTATGAACACTTGGGGGAGAAAATATCTCGCGTTTCTGAGAAAAACAGTCATTTAAGTTGCCAGCAAAACATTTGTGTAGAGGCGAACATAAATGCCAACATCTTCCACCGTCCGAGAAAATAATATAAACCCAAACTATTTCTGGAAACTGGGCTGGTGGGGCGCTGCCGCAGAAGCCTGGGCGAAGTTAAGGCCTCCCTGGGAGAGCAAACCGCAACCTCTCAGACGGCAGCGGGCTCGCAGACCGCGGTCCCTTCACACCTCAACTTTGCAGCCGGGAAGGTGAAAGGGAAGCGGAGACAGCCAATCAGCGGCCCGGGAGGGCGAGCTCCGCCCCCACCGCCCGCCCACGCGCCAACGCTGGGGCTCGGCGGTGCAGAGAGGTGAGGCGCGGGGCCGGAATTTGGGGTGTCCCGGCGGCGAGCCCCGAGTGACAGAGTGCGGTCACTCTCGACGGCCGCCGGCGCAGCCCTAGAGTCCGGGTCCAGGCGGCCAGGGCCGAGGTCTCTAGAGCTCAGCTCGCTCCTCGCCGCTTGTCAGCGTCCCGTGGCTCGCCTCCTGCGCGCCTGCGCCGCGGCCACCCGTGGGCGTCGCCTCGCTCACGTGAGCGTTTAAAGGGCGGCTCCAAGGGCTAGAGGACCAAATGAGGACTGCCGTCGGCAGGGCCCTGTACGTTTGTGATGCTCCTTAGAGTCTGGGCCCTTGGAACACCTATAAAAGTCTTGTGTTTGAGGACATACCCAAACGCTGAAAAGTGAAACCACCACCAAGGCAGTAACAGAATAGAGGAATGAAACAAAGTGAACTTAGACCCAGTAGACCATGTCAAGCATCAGATTCGAATGCTTTTTCATCTGTGAACAGTTCATGGCATACAATATTATGGACTTTTTAGGGGTGGGGGATATATTGGGCTGTAGAAAGGGAATTTTATGACTGAGAAGATAACTTAAAAACAGCACCTGTAAGGTGCTGGACACTGTTAGCCGCTGGAGATGTAAAGATAGCTCGACATAGTTCCTACTGCTGAATTCTCAAGTAATTATTACGTGGAACATTGTGGAAATTGTTTCCGCACCTCTCCTATTTAAAGTCTGTGCATTCAGTGAATTCACTTAGAAAGCAGAACGGCTTGTCATCTTAAACATCTGAATCTTGTGGCTGATTTCACGTTTTAATTGAAATTAATTTTTGTTTGCTGGGTTAACAGTAACTAATTGATAATTACATTATATTCTGAACTTTTTCAGTTAATTGCTGACAGTGTAAAAAGAGGAAGCAACTCACTTTCATAGTACCCAAATGTGTTTTAACTGGCTAAGAGTAATTACTTTTTGAAAACTCACACTGTATTATATGCCAAGACTATTTAAAGCCCTTTCCTTTGGTAAGGCATCCGATTAATTACCTGAGAACCAAATTTGTGAAGTAGGACTAAATAGTAGTGGACTTCTCTTACTATGTGCATATGTAGTCTTTATGCAGAAATTATGTGCCCACTTAAGTTTTGTCTGGGTTTGTTCAGCACAGGCAAATAATTGGATTACCTTAGAAAGCTGACTGGCCAATATTAGTGATACTAGACAATTAGGCATAGTTATTATTAATAAAACCTAATATTTTTGTGGTTTGCATAGTCACCTTGTTTTTGTCTTTGCTTAGACAAAGTTATGAACTGGTATTGCTTTTTCCCCCCCCTTTACTTTAGTACAGTTACAGGGTTATCGTGCCTGATTTTGGTGTTCTATGAGATTTTTATGTCTAATAGGAAACCATGGCCTGTGCAGGCCATCTTCTAACAACAATGAAGGCTAGCTTTGTCTGGCTAGTTCCTGAATGTCAGGGATGATTTTCTCTCTCATGAATATGTAGCTAAAATTGCATATTAAATAATAACAGTGTTGGTGACTGACTCTTCAAATGAATATTTCTCTTCCATTTTTTCCCAGTGTCCAATTATTGCTGTTGTTCTTCATAAAACAAGTTATTCTAGCTTAAGGCTGAGACAATTTGGGGGAATTAACGTAGTTAAAATATTCTTTAAAAAGAAACAATGATTTTACAATCTGATAATGTTTAGAGACTTAATCTGAAAACATTTCAACAAAGTCTTTTTCTACTTGCTTTAAAAGCCATTTTCTAGCAACAGAGAATTTTATGGTTAAGCATTTTCTAAACTATATTCCTCAAGACGTTAGTAGGTACGCTACCCTCCACCACCACCTCCCCTCCAAAATACCTCTGATCAAATTTAAGGTTCAGAAATTTTGTTTCCTCGTAGGACTGTGAGAGTGCACTAAAGGCTCTGAGAAGTTAAGAAACTTTGAACACTTTTGTTAAATCTTTCCAACAGAGTTAATTGTTTTACCACAGATTACTTTCCCTCAGACAACATTACAGTTTGAGAATTGTTATTGTAATCAGAGCAACAGACTGAAAGTTCATTGTTGGAGTAATAATCTTTAAATTTCACAATATAAATACCTATTTATGTTTAAGTGTTCTTTGACATAAACATTTTCTGGGATAGACATTTGATAACATAATACCAATTGTACAAATCATCCCAATGGCAAAAAGCACTTACTGATGCTAGGAAAATATCAGTGGGTTCTATGTACAGTCACTTTGAATCTAAGCCAAAGGAGTGATTTAGATTTTGTGAAATCTAAAGAGAAATGTGCTAATATTAGAATGGCTAATATATACATGTCAGACCCCTGAGTCCCAAAAAGAAAAAAACATACACACAAACACACACTGCCTTGAAAGAACACAGAAAATGAAGACAGATGTGTAAACGATAACATTATAATGAGATGATGACTTTATCCAAGTTATGTATAAAACAGGACTCAAGGAGAGAAGCACTTATGTCACTTTGGTACGTTAAGGAAAAGTGTCACAGAAAGAGAGAGCATCAGAGCTAACACTTAAAAGATGACAGGGAGATTGCTAAATGACCAAGCTAAAGTAAGGGCAATATGTAAAGATTTGGTGGTTGAGAGTGAAAATAGAAATTCATGAGAATGGAGGATTTAGACATAACAAGGTCTGAAATACTAGCTAAATAATTAAACTGAAAATTCATCTGAGAGATAGGCACGTATCTGCTTTCTTGGCACTGAACTCAAAGTTCTTATTTTTTTAAGCTTTTGGAGCACAGATTTTAAAAGCCTAGGCAGCAATTTGAAGACTGGTATGTTGTTTTAGATTCAACTTATTCTGAAAAGGCATTAGGAAGACGGTAGGGAGCAGTGAGGGCAGGAATAAACATGGAATTTTTTTTTTCCTGGTAGACTTGAGGACAGGAACCATTTCCATCTGGTTCATTCTAGTTTGCTCAGTGTCTCTTAGTGAATGTTAAAAGTGTTTTTTAAATTAAAGTACTAAATAATATTTTAATACTTAGAAAAAATTAATAAGAAAAAATCATATCTTATTTCCTTGCTATTAAAATAATGCTTTGGTAAGCATATCTACAAATAAATCTTTGTGTGAGCCTCAAATTATTGTCAGGGTAGACAGAACATTTTTATAGCCCTTCATATATCTGGTGTAGATTGTATAACCAGTATTTAAAACAGTGCAGGGCTTCCCTGGTGGCTCAGTGGTTGAGAATCTGCCTGCCAATGCAGGGGACACGGGTTCGAGCCCTGGTCTGGGAAGATCCCACATGCCGCGGAGCAACTAGGCCCGTGAGCCACAATTACTGAGCCTGCGCATCTGGAGCCTGTGCTCCGCAACAAGAGAGGCCGCGACAGTGAGAGGCCCGCGCACCGCGATGAAGAGTGGCCCCCGCTTGCCGCAACTAGAGAATGCCCTCGCACAGAAACGAAGACCCAACACAGACATAAATAAATAAATAAATAATTAAAATTAAAAAAAAAAAAAACAGTGCAAATAAACTATGATGTATGTTTAGATATAATTTGAGCCATAAAATGAAAACGATAATTCCTCTTCTAGGCTTTACATATCTTTATTTTGCTTACAGTTTGCTTCAGTTTAAGGAGGCGGACTTCTACAGAAGTATTTTAGGGGGTCAATTTAGGGGATGGATTTCCACAGAAATGTTTATGTGCGTATTTTAGAAATAACAGGCATGACACGAATTTCCTTGGAAAAGTTTTTAATATCAACATACTCAGAATACATTTTTTTGTGAAAACAATATACAATTGTTTAATATACATTATAAAATCATTAATTTTATGAAGTTTCCAACTGTCTAAATACTAAAAGAATCCCATATTCTGACATAAAGAGGAACCACTTTCTATATTATACCAAAATTAAAATTTACCTGTATTCTAACATTGAGAAATGAGATTAGAAAAACCCAACATTATAAAGTCTACCTAGAAGAGATCAACAATGACTTCACAGACTGTCTTTACTGTATACATACACACAATATTTTTTATTTTAGTTTTTTGAGACACATAACCTGTCCTATTTTAATGATTTATATATTTAACAGAAGGTTATAATGTAACCTTAGATTTCCTAGATTACTGCATTTCTATCCCTTGTGCCAGATGACACATTATAAATGTCTGAATGAATAAATAAATTCCACTAACAAGGATTTCGTCATCTATAAATTGAGATAATACCACCTACCACACAGAATATATGTGAAGAACAAGTAAGAGAACTAATTGGTGCCATAGTGCTTTGTTCACTTTAAGACTCTGAGTTAAAATTATTTTAAAAAATTCATGATAGTAGGGTTTGTTGTTTAGTAAAAATATCAAATGTCAAACTCCAGTCTTGGCTTTGATATAATATTTTACTTACTTATGTTTTTTTTCCTTTTAACAAGATATCATTAACAACAAATTTGTTCAGTGTTCATTTTAACAGGAAAAAGAAGTCTTACAATTCATTAAATAAACACTGTATGTAATTCAGGTCAAAACCCATGTCCTTCTACAAAATCTCCTTTGGTAAGTCATTGTAAGAAGAAAATCTGTTTGTTTCAAAAGAAAACTGGTTTATTGTAAAAAGGTCTAAAGTCTACACGTTCTCATTAAATTCCAATTCAACAACATTTACCAAAGCGCTTCACACATACTTCTTTCATAGCATTTATCATATTGTATAATGAATATGAATATGAATAATATTTGTTTCTCGCAAGAGACTTTGAGCAACTTAAGGGCAGGAAATCATGTCATATTCATCTTTATATCAAATTCTAGCCTTTGGCTGGTTCTTTGTAGGGGTTAGTGCCTGGTAGACATAGAATGAATGACAGGCATAGAACAGAGGATATGTGTTGTGTCAAAGCACAGGACAAAGAACTGTTATAATTCTGATTAGTTTTATGGTCTACGAGCTAAGTGATAAGTTTATCAACAGACTGAAAACAGAATTTTAAAAGATTCCTTTTACGTTTTTCTCTATGAATGAAAGTAGTTTTAAGGTAGACAGATGTATGTTAAAATAATTTGATGCAGGGAGAGTTTGGAGCATGTTATCGGAACAGTAACATGAAAATGATATGGAAAAAAAACCAGCAAAAATTTTTACTTTAGAATTACTGAGTGGTAGTTTATTCAGTGCTCTCAAATATTAATAAATGAAGTCTAAGTAACTTTGCCAAAAGCTTGTTGTATTTTATGATGCTTTATTTTTGTGATTTAAAAAATGTTATATTAAGATATCAGGGTATTATTGTAGATGGGAATCAGCCTGCATTAGTGTTTTGTTTTGTACTGGGGAGGGGCGGTGAACCACATGAGAGTTTATACTTGGGAAACATAGTTTATGTTTAAATGATTATTTGCCCTACTTATTTTGAGGTATAAAATAGAAATGGTCAGTAAGTGCTCGCTGATGTTTATGTTTCAAACCATATAAAGTTAGTTGAAAACATGTAATGACAATTCCAAGGAGCTACATCCAATATAAAAATAACATGACTTAAAAAAAAAAAGATAACATGACTAACAAGGTTTACATTATACACAAAAGAATTTTCATAAATATTTATTTTAAGTGCCTGATGATAACTAAAAGAGACGTTTCCTACCTTTGCCTTTGTGCATCTAGTTGCTTGGAAGGCATTCCTTATTAAAAGAAAGGGTGGTAATAATGTAAAAAGACTTTTTGCTAGGATCTCAGCAAATGTTGTAAAAAAAATTTTTTATCACCAAGTAGCCATTACCTTATGGGAAGGATTTACAGTAATATGTGATTATGTATATGCTACTTTCATATGGCGGTGTCAGAAGCTCAAATCAGGCCTGGGTAACCTGATTGTACATTAATAAATTTTTACATGATTTGACCAAAGCTGTTTGAAGGAAAGCGTTCTTATTAAACATTTATCTGGCAAAATAAGCCAAACCCTTTAATTGTTCAAGTGGAAGCTATAAGAATAGTTCTGATATTCTATTTTGTAAAATAATTAGCACTTGCATAGCTTTATCAGAGACAGATGTATTTTTATAGAGATCTACATTCCATTTCCCTTATGCAGTATGGTTGCTCTATTTGACTCTCACTAAAAGAGGAGATAAAAAGCAAGCTGATGTGTAAGATAAATTGACTTCATTTTAGGTTATAAGTTGTAAAGATATAATATGGTAAGTACTTTTCTATAATTCAATTCTATTGTGGGTTTATGGAAAAAAAAGAAAGCGTAAGAATTTTGGTATCAACACACATGGGGACAGAGGGAGTATTCCTAACATGGAACTGTGTAGCATGTTTGCCTATTAATGTATCAGTTTTGAAATCGAAAATGTAATATTTTTATTATGAGAATAAATGTGGTATACATTTATCTTTTTGATTAAAGTAAAAGCTAGATCTCAATCTCTGTTATTTCATAACATATTTTCTTAGAAGGTGAATATAATCAGCTACCTGTTTTTAGTAGTCTGAATTACTTGGATGATGCAAGGGTACTTCACATTTGAAAATACTATTTTCAAAATATTTTACAAGCTATTGCAAAGCTTATTTTGTTATGAGGGAGGCCATGATTAGCTCAGTTTTACTGATAAAAAGATATGAAAAGTTTAAATAAAAGAACTTGCCCTGTACTTCAAGTTTTTTCCTAAAATTTTTCCCAATCACAGTGCCAATAATAATAATTTAATTAATACAAAATCCAGCAGTTTTAAAGTTTTATTTCATGTTGGTTAACTCCTACTAGGCAAATTACTTAGAATGTAATATCCCAACTTTGGTACAGGAAAAATATTTTTTATAATATAAATTAAAAACATTACTTGTGATAGACTGTTCTTTAAAAGAAGTTTAAAAAGACAAAAACACAAAACACTTTATAAACATACAATTTCCTAGAAAAAATTTTAAGTACATAATTCTCACATAAGGCACTTCCATTCTCATTCAAATAAATTTCATAAGAAGTTCTCCATTTTTTTTTTGTAATCAAATCTTCATAAATAAATTATGCAGTAATGTTGTTACTTCAGGTAAAACTTTATTAAATACCCAATTTTGGAATAATTTCCTTAAATATCTTTACCTTTGAACAGAATGAAGTTCAAGCATCAAATCCTAATTGAAGGTTCTTTTAGTCTGTTTTGGATTTAGAGAATTGGTAACGTTTTACCTTGTTGATCTTGTTCAAGAATCTTGAAATCTTCCAAAGGAAGACTGTTTAAGGCAGTTGGTAAAATGTGTTCTGATGTGCCCTTAAGTAATATATTATTTGCTTCTAGATTCTTCACCAAGCACGTGGCTTTGATCCATCTTCGAGTTGCTCTGCGTTCTTTCTGTAGGCAAGTTTTCATTTTCCTTCTTAAACTTGCTATTTCCTTTTCCAGTTTAATTATCCTCTTTTTTGCTTCCATAGGATTCCTAAAGGCATAACTGTGTTCAAGTAGTACTTGCTGACTACTAATGTTTGATTTTAAATTAGATGGTCCGTTTGGAGTACAACTGCTGTTTTTCTTCAGAAGATTCCTTGACTTGAGTTTCTGAGCAGAATAAAATTAGAAGGTTGAACATAAATTATGGAATATCACAAATAAGTAAATTTTGTTTTGGATAACAGTCTTTAAACTGCTCTTTTAAAAACTGATTTTAAAAATCTGATAGGAAACATCAGCAGTCCATCTCATGTAGTCATGGATTCAAGTTTCTCAACTGGTTGAATTAACTACAGCCACCTATTTCTTTTTGTCTTTTCTCTCCAGAGAGATAAAAGCATTGGTCTGGAAATAGAGAACGGACTTCCTAGGTCTCTTCCAAATTATTGAATATGATTCTGTAGAGACTTAAAAAAATTCTTTGCCATATTCTAAGGCCCATATAGAATGCATTTAGATATTTGGTTAATTTGTGATACTGATTTGATCTTTTAGGTAAATACTATCCTCTCAATTTGATTAACATTTCAGACCTGTGGTCCTACTTAATACAAACATATTCCAAAGTATCAAGCTCCTGAACAGATTTACCTATTAATTATGCACAGTTATATCTTATTGATACATTCAAGGTTTTAAAATCTGGCTAGAAACTTTCTTTCCAGATCAGAAACCTGAGGACCCTTTTTCCCCTTTATCTCTTTCATTCAATTAGTCATCAAGTCCTATTAATTCTATCTCCTAAATATCTGTATCACAAATCCTCTCCTCTCCATCATTCTTTTTTTTCACTCTCTTCATTTCTTTTTTTTTTTTTTAAAGGTTTTTATTTTTATTTATTTATTTTGCAACATTGTGCGGCATGTGGGATCTTCCCCGACCAGGGATCAAATCCACGCCCCCTGCAGTGGAATCGCAGCATCTTAACCACTGAACCACCAGGGAAGTCCCTCCTTTCCATCATTCTTAATGCTACTACCCATATCAGGCCCATATCATTCATGTCTGGCTTGAATATATTAAAAACTTCTTTATTGATCTCTGGCTCATTTTGATCCTCACTAGTCTATTTTCTGCCACAGAATAATTTTCTAACAGATTTGATGATTTAATACTGGCTAAATTCTTCTTTACCTCCCTATTATCGAAAGAAAAAAAATTATCTTTACATGGCATACTGTACCATTTAGGATCTCACCCCATTCTGCCATTCACCATCTTTTTAAAAATTAATTAATTAATAAATTAATTTTTGGCTGCGTTGGGTCTTCATTGCTGTGTATGGGCTTTCTCTAGTTGCGGCGAGCGGGGGTTACTCTTTGTTGCGGTGCGCGGGCTTCTCATTGCGGTGGCTTCTCTTGTTGCGGAGCACAGGCTCTAGGCGTGCGGGCTTCAGTAATTGTGGCGTGCGGGCTCTAGAGCGCAGGCTCAGTAGTTGTGGCGCACGGGTTTAGTTGCTCCACAGCATGTGGGATCTTCCCAGACCAAGGCTCGAACCCGTGTCCCCTGCATTGGCAGGCAGGCGGATTCTTAACCACTGCACCACCAGGGAAGTGCTGCCATTCACCATCTTAATTTTTACTCCAATAATATTAAACCACTTATAGTTCCCAGATTATTTGATTAATTTCATAGCTTTGTGTCTTTCATTCATTCAACAAACATTTATTGAAACACAGGAATTCATTTATGAATTCCTGGGGATACAACAGTGAACAAGTAAGATAAATATGGTTCCTGTCTTCATGAAACCTACAACTGGCATTCCTTCTGTCTAGGGGAATTGGCAGGGACTCTTTTTTGATCTGTATATTCCCAGCATCTAACTTGGATTTTGACATAATGTAAAGTTTAGTAAACATCTGTTGAATGAACAAATGATCAAAATGTCAAAACAAGGTATACTTCAAATTCAATAAATATATGAGTGTGTACTATATACCAGGCATTATTTGAGGTTCTGAGGATTCAGAAATGAAATGCTTGCCCTCCTGGAGCTTTTCTAGTATCTGTGATAACTGGTTTACCACAATCTCCTCTCCCTTCTCTTCCATTCAGATAGTAACTCATGTAGATTTACAAATTTAACTGTCAAAAATAACTCAAGAAAAGCAGTGATTTTTCCTCTCTGAGAGGAAAAGATGTCTATCCTCCTTTTCAAAGCTAAACACTTTATTTTTGTTCATTCCACCCCTTCTGAACCTTTCAGTGACCCTGTCTTTCTCATCTAGCTTTTTCCCCTCTGATCAGATCTTCCCTAACTAGATAAAACATTGTTTTAATACATTCATACTATACCTTAAATTTCTCCTTCCTTTTAAATATCACTTGCTAACACTTATTTTCCATTCACTCCTCAACTCATTATCTTTTGTTCTCATCATGCTATTGCAGCTGCGCTGTGCAAAGTCAAGAACCCTCTGCTACGTTCCAAACTCCAAGCTCAAGCCCAGCCGAAATGCCTGAGCTCTATGAGGTTTTCTGTTATGCCTCCCTCTGAACTTATATTCTTTGGTGTAACTCTGGTATTCTTTGGGTGTGCTGCCCTGAAAGCACTTAACACACATTATTTGCATCTAATCTTAAAATCACAGCAGAGTGATGCTGGAGGTTTCATTACGATTTCTCAGTTTTACCAGTGGGTCAATTATTGATAATAGTTAACAATGATGTAAAATTCCAATATAATAAAACAGTTTAGGTTGGAGAAAGAATATTGGAGTCAGGAGTGCTGAGCACTAATTCTAGCCTGTATCTTTACTGCAGTTTTGCAGTTTTCTTGAGGCACAGCATTATATATGAATTTCAATATATTCTTAATTGTTCCATGTTACAAACAAAAAGGGATGGATTCTAAAAATGGTTAAAATGGCGTAAAAGTAGTATTACTTACCATGGACTTTATGTGGGTACAAAAATCAAAAATGGTTGGAACAGCATCCATTTTAAGTCGTCTAGTTTGTCCTGTTAGGTCAAAGCAGGAGGCTTCAAAGTGCTTTGAACAAAGAAAAGTATGTTTTCCTGGCACAAAATTTTTGCGCCTAACCAGGCGAACCCATTCTTTTCTTCTTTTAGGATCCAAAGGAAACCTTTAAAAAAAAAAAAGGCAACTCAAATTCCAACTATCACACTTCTGGTTGTACCTAAATGCTTAAAAGAAATTTTGAAAGGTAACAATTTAAAATGTCTTCCATTTACATAAAAATTTAAAAATTTCCAGTATCCAGATACTGGAACAGAAACCAATTCATGCTCATTTTTATAAGTTGTAAAAAAGTTAATAAAAAACTAACTTAAGTGGTTTAATTTTTCAGGGTTTTAAAAAGAGACCTTTCTTCCCAAACTAGTCCTTAACAAGGGCAGTAAAATAAACAAGACTAAACTGATCTACATCAAATTTATGTAGATCCATTATAAGCAGGAATAATTTCACAGTGCTTTGATCTGCTGCTCATGTACGTGGTCAAGACAAAGCAGATCATCTACAGATTAAATTTTATCAAGACAGATTCTGGTATTCCTTCCTCTGTGTTCATTATGATACTTACTACATTGCTTTGTAATTTTCCATTTTAATAAATTTCCAGTGAAATCAAAGATGACAAGTTTCTTGAGGACATGGATCATTTTATCTTTTTATCTATCTTTAACACTTACGTAGTGCCTTGCAAACAGCTGGGACTCAACAAAAATTTGCTTAAAATACAGAATATATGAATTTATAATTCACTATATTACTTCCATGAAGTTAAACTGCATATATTTTTTAAAAATGACCTCTTAAGCTATGTAGTACAGTAGAAGGCATAATTAATTACTACAAAAAGTAAAATGCTGATGACAAGCCCAGCAGGAATTTTTTCCTTTTATATTTATTTCAGATATAAAATATACTGATATGCACCCAGTGTACACCTGTTAAGGAAGAGAAAATTATAAGGGACTAAAAGTTCGAATGGTAACTGTGTTGACTGACTTGCAAATAGAGGAATCAACATTCACATGTAATAAGTTTGAACTGAACTCTTCTTTAGTTTGACTACCTTATCCTTTAAGTATTAATTATGAACTCACTAGTACCTAAAAAGAACCATTAAATTTATGTTAGAAGATCATGTGGCTCAAAAGCCCCCAACTGAAGCTTCATTAGGTAACAGCTTTGGCTGTGTCAGATATACTAGGCTTGCTCAAATTACCAGCAGGGAGGGCCACAGAGGTGAAGGCCCAGACTTACTTAGACACCCTGCCATCTCATGTCCCCGCCTCCACTGCCCCAAACACACCCTCACCTGAGGATAACATTTGTGTGTCACTCTGCAGTTCACGTGTTTTCATATATGTACGTTTTTTTGCATTTCACTAGAAATACAAGTCTAATGGAGACTTTATCTACTCGGCCTGGCCCTCACCTCTTAATAATAATGTATTCTCATCTCAAAGCTCTCTGTTCCAATATTTAGTGATCTGAAAATGTTTCCTGAGGACTAAACTAAAAATTAAGCTTTAGTTTATGAGCAAACTTCTTCTTCCTGGGACCTCAAGAACAAATAAGTACTATCAGTACTATTGTATTAGCATTTGTATAAGAGTCTTCAGATATGCGAAGACTTTCTTTCAAACATTATCTTTCACCCCCTCCCCTTTTAGCTCTTTTTTAAACTAAAAAAATGTTCTAAATTATAAAACCAACATCTCCAACTGGACCTTAACGTGATCAAATTCTACTTCTTTAAGACTCAGTTTAGGAATCCCAAGTTCCTAACAAGTTTTTTTATGATCAGAAGACTTGGTTAGATGTTCCTATATCATAGAGCACTAATATAACTGTATTCTAATTGTTTACTTTTCTATTTCCACCACTAGATCACAGGTTTCTCCTGGTTAGGAGCTGTTTTTTCACTACTTTTTCCTGTTAGTAAGCATTCAATGAAATTTTTGAGTGAATCAATTAATATACAAAGTAATGGAGTTAGTTTGGCATTACTAAATAATCTTTAGATGATATGTGTTGAAATAAAATAAGAATAATCAATAATTTTATATTTGATTTTAGGTAATGTTTTATACAGTATTAACCTTAATCATGTTTTTGCACGTGCTGTTTGGATTTTTCTTAGCAAATTCAAAGGGTGGAAGCAGCAGCCCATAAGCTGAATTTAAGTAATAATAAATCATGCAAATATTAATTTAAAAAAATTAACGTGGTGTTAATAGATGGATATATTCTTGTTTACACAATAACAGAACCAGGCTTTCAGAAACATTAGATGTTTTGGAAAGTCACTCAGTATTTTAACAATGCTATTTTGCTTGGGTCTTTAATAGCTGAATGCCTCTTACATTCCAAGCACTGTCCTAGGCACTGAAGACATAGTGGTAAACAAAATTGATCTACCTTTATGATATCTACCTTCTATGTGGGTATACTGTAATGGCGAAGGTAGAGAATCAAATAGCTTGATGTAGTAGAAGAGTGGCTGAGAATAGTCTCTGTAATCAAACCAGGTATCAATCCCAGCTCCTTCACATAATAGCTGGGTGACTTTAAGAATGTTGTTTAACCTTTATCATCCATAAAGTGGAGTAATAACGGTACCTAGTGTGGTTCTAGGGATTAAATGAGACATTGTGAGTAAATGCTTAGCCCAATGCATAGTACGTGGTAAATACTAAATAAATGCTGTTTATTATTATTATAAAAGTAATTACAAGTGTCATGAGTTTATAAAAGGGTAAGTACAGGATTGCATGGAACCATAGAACAGGAAGAGCTAATCTCGTCAAGAGGCCTTAAGACAGTACGAATTAGCTAGGGAAATCAGAATGGTAGTAGTGAAGAGTGTTAAAGAATATCTTGGGGACAGGAAGAGTGTTATGACAAGAAACGAAGATGGAGGACTTTCCAAGTCAAAGAGTAATTTTGAACTTTATCCAAAATGGCATTGGTAAGCCGTTAAGAGGCCTAATTTAGAGCTGTGAACAGAAAATGTTTTAACTGGTTGTTAAACACAGCCATTATTAAAAATTAAATTATGTAAGTTTGCATTTAAATAAATTAAAAACAAAGGTAATAAGTACTAAAAACCCATCACTTCCTAATTTTTTTACTGTTGTCTATACTCTTCAGGTTACTTATGTCTGTTACACCTGTATGGAATAAATGCTATAGAATAGGGTAGTATTGCACATTTCTTCCCAACTCCATGATCAGTGATGTCATATTGGTAGCTTATAACCAGTTATGGTGGGAGTATTTATATCATGGAAATTGGACAAACACTACAAATCAGGGCTTTCCCCCTCTCCTGGAAATCCTGTTGTTAAAAATTTAGCAACACCCTATTGATTATAGAAGAGCAGTTAGGAGTGCATGAATGGAAGCAGTGAACCAGTTAAAAGGTTGTTGTAATAATCCAACTGAGAGGGAATGGTGAGAAGTCAAGGGAGGATGACCTCCCAGTTTCTGGGTGGATGGTGTTTCCACTTACTGAGAAAGGGAAAATGGGAAGTGGTGTCGGTTTGGGGGAAGGGCAAGTTCAGTAGTACAGTTTTAGTACGCTGAATGTGAGGAACTGAAGAGACCAGGGAAATAACTGAGACACTTTACCGATAGGTCTAAAACTCATTAGAGAAAGTTGGACCAGAGGTATTGATTTGGGAGGCATTAACAGGTAAATGTTAACCAAGACCACAGGAACGGCTGCAATCCTTTTGATAAGAGTGGGAAGACCTTGGTTAGGGGGTGGAGTGGCAGAGGAGACTGAAGTTAGGCCAAAAAGTAAGATGAAAATCACAAAATTAGTGTCAAATAATTCAAAGTAGAGAGTATTTCAAGGAGGAAATGATCACATGCCATGAAAAAAGGACGGAGTGACAACTTATGTTAGCAAGAACAGTTTCAAAAGATTATTATTGGCGACACAGACTGGAATGGGCTAAGAGATAAGAAAAATGGTGACAGTAAGTTTAGGCAGTATAAGCTGTACATGGGGGAAAAGAAGTCTACCAATGTCCTAGGAAAGGAGTGAATAGTGTTAATTATGAAATAGGGATTAATTTTATTATAATGTTATTTTAAGACCTAAACTTCTGGGGTTACACATGAAAATGTTAATTTCATAGCAAGCAAGCAGTCAAACACGGAAAGGAGGTATGTATGTTAGTGTACCACCGTGCATCTCCTAAACATTCATTATTGGTACCTTGAATCCTCCCTCCCCCTATCTTCCAAATCAAATGACCATATATGGTAGTTTCTCCTCAAACATTTCTCAAGTCTGTCCACTTCTTTCCATCTCTACTGTCAGTATCACTGTAGTCTAGGCCACTGGGTGGATTCTCCGTTGCTTTACTACAGGTTCCTAACTTTTTTCTCTATCAACGCTCACCTCTTCTAATCTAGTGCTGATTGTGCCAGCAACAGAAGTACATTTAGTTCAGTTGACGCTGTAGCAGGATATCCCTGTGAAATAGTAGGTGCAATAACATTCTGTAATAAGCTCCTGTCAAATTCATCTCTTGCTGATGCTTGACCAGCACTTTAAGTAACACTGTAATTCTCTGCACTGCAGCCTGAGGGATTTTTAATATACAAATCAATTCACGCCATTCTTTTTAAGCCCTCCATGGCTTCTCAAGTACTCATTGGATAAAACAGAAAATCCTTAAAGTATCGTACAGGACCAAATCTATGTCATCTTCTGGTCTCATCTGAAATTTCACATCCTTTGAGAAGTGTTCTTTGACTTTCCAAGGCTAAGTTAGAGATCCTGAAGGTCTCTTCTTTGGCACTTGACCACAATTATTTTATGTTGGTCTTTCTCATTCCAACTCCAGCAAGGTTAAGACTTTTCTGGATCCCTAGCACCATGTCGGGCAAATAAGAGCTTGGTACACATTTGATGGATGAATGAATAAAGCACTACATTTGCATGAAGTAGATGAAAAACAGAAACACCACAAGGATTTTTTTTTTAAGTGGTAACTTTTAATAAGTGGGTACATTTTGTCATAATGAAGTAGGGATAAAGGTCAAGAATATCATTTTCTACATTCTAAGATCTTATTAAGTTGTGAGGTATATAAAATCAGAACTGTTTGTACTTAACTTTTTGAATGCTTCTTTTCTTCAGGCATATGGCAGGCACTTGCAGAGAAGGTAAACATTTACCAAGTACTTATTATGTTTCATGTAGGGTTCAAAGCGCTTTCCAGAGTTCTGATTTGACAGAAATAAAGAATTTTGATTGCTCTTCCAACAAACGAAGGCAAAACATAACCTGGGTTCTTCTTATACTATTCTGTTCTAGTAAGAATAGAAAGCTTATCTTTTCCACTTTCATTAACATCGCTTAATTCCACGGCTACTAATGATGATGACTCAATTCCTCCGCAGAGTTACTGTGCGTGACTATTTGAAATTTAAATGCTTCCCATGTCAACCCAGCTAGTGAGAATTGACTCATTATACGGGAACGAACACAGCAGGCTTTTTAGGTGATTGCTGACTTGAAAAGGCAGATCTCGCTTCCTGTTATGGCGTCACTAATATCAAAACCTGGTCTAATACACAGGGAGTAAAAGAGTAGAAACTTGGCTCTCTTTTACAAAGTGAGTAAACCTTCCCCGAAGGGAGCGAAAAATTGGACAGATTTGAAAAACACACACAAAGGGCAAAAATGATGCGTCCCTGCTACTAGCTAGCTAGCTAGCGAAGTTATTAGAATTAGTAGAATCATGTTCTTTCCACACAAGCGATACCCAGTCTGGGAACTCCCGTTTCCGTCACCCCCACTCCCTGCCCAGGTTACCTGTGGAAGCTGATGTTAATGTGCTTGTTGTAGGTAGTAGCACAACCCGCCGCGGCGCAATTGGTCGGCATTTCCCTTTCGCCCTCATTCGGCGCTGTCTTAAGCCTAATCTGAGGCGCGGGCTGCTACGCTTCCTTCGGGAAGAGAGTGGGCAAGCGAGGCTGCGGAAGGGCCCACCCAGCTAAGCTGCGGGAGCTAGGTGGGAAGAAATGGTGTACGTTTCTGTGCGGGGAGGGGGGTGTCAGCCTTCCCTTTCTCTTTATTAATATGGCGGACTTGAGCCACAGGAGCCGACAGTCCTGGAGCTCCAATCCCCTTCGTTTGCCTTCACCAACATGGCGGACGCACCCCGTCCTCTCCCTGCCTCCCAAAAGGGAGTGGGACGACTGCTTCTCTTCAGCAGCTGTCCTCCGAGCAATTAAAAAAAAGACGTGTGTCTCTCCCATCCCCCCATTACTCTGAAACTCTCGCGGCCGAGATTAAGAACGGGCCCGCCTACCCCGCCACGCACCAGAAACCCCAAAGCAGCGTCTGGAGTGGGGATGGGCCTCAGACTGGAAGGACAAACCCTAAGCGAGAGGCAAAAAAAAAAAGACTACAACTCCCAGTGAGAATCGCGTTGTCCTAATTATTATCGCGTGAACTGGTAGCCTTGTTTCCTGTGTGCCGTAGGAAGTGACGTCACAAGCAGAGCCACTTCCAGGGCTCTTTTCTCGCGAGGCGGAAGAGTCCCGATCGCGAAGGAGCAAGGGGGCGCTAGGCCACGGAAGTGGGTTGCGACGGTCCGGCGAGAAAGAGCTGGGGTGCGGGGAAGTTGGGGAGCAGAGTCTGCTAGGTGAGCAAGTAGGGTAAGGCCGCACCGACCGGGTCCGTTGAGAAAGAAGGAAACTGAGCAGGCAGGCAGTTGACGGGCGGATCCCCGGACAGAGCGCTAAGGTTGTGTGGAAGGCGCTGCTCCCGGGATGGCGACCGCAGATACTCCGGCCCCGGCCTCCAGTGGCCTCTCGCCCAAGGAAGAAGGGGAGCTCGAAGATGGGGAGATCAGCGACGACGATAACAACAGCCAGGTACGGAGCCGGAGCAGCAGCAGCAGCAGTGGCGGCGGGCTGTTACCGTACCCGCGGCGAAGGCCTCCTCACCCGGCCCGGGGAGGTGGATCCGGCGGAGGCGGTGGCTCCTCCTCGTCATCGTCCTCTTCTCAGCAGCAGCTGAGGAATTTTTCACGCTCGCGGCACGTGTCGGAGCGGGGCCACCTCAGGGGACACAGCAGCTACCGACCCAAAGAGCCGTTCCGGTCTCATCCGCCCTCCGTGCGGATGCCTTCGAGCTCACTGTCCGAAAGCAGCCCCCGGCCGTCCTTTTGGGAACGTAGCCACATCGCCTTGGACCGTTTCCGTTTTCGAGGCAGGCCTTACCGGGGTGGGAGTCGCTGGAGTCGGGGGCGAGGAGGGGGTGAGCGAGGAGGCAAGCCGGGGGGCAGACCTCCTCTGGGAGGAGGAGCGGGATCCGGATTCGGCGGCAGTCAGAGCTGGCGAGAGCTCTCTCCACCTCGTAAGAGTTGTATCCTTAACGTGGCGGTCTGCCCTGGGTGTGTCACTGAAGTTCCCTTTAGCGTCTTATCAGGTCTGTGAGATGAGTAACTTTTCGGAACCGTCAGAACCGCTCATTTTCACTGTGTCAATATACTTAACGTAGGCGGTTCTTTGGTAATCCCCACCCATGTGTCAAACTGCAGCGTTATTTCTTAAAATTGCTTTATTGGGTGTATTGCTTTTTAACATGAGCGTGTTATGGATGGGGGCCAAACTAGTGGAATCTCAGGCAGTGTAAAATCAGATGTCAGGATAGGAAGGGGACCAGAAATGTAGGTTTAGGTAAGAAGTAGGAGCTTCTGGTGCTAGTGCTCTGAAAAAACTTCTACAATCAAAAGTTGGGTTAGGAGCACTCCAGGATTGTTTCAGAAAAAAATCACGTAGGTATTTAATTTTTGAAAAGAGGGATGCTCTTTCAATAAAGTTAGAAAACCTCTGCCCAAGATAATTTTTTAACCAAGGATTTGTTAGTTGTCAATTCTGAGCCTAAAAACAGAAAGGCTATTCAAGTACAAATAATGTAAATTTTTTAAGAATACGAAGATGTAACTTCTAATTTGTGTTGGAGAGGCAAATGTAAATAATTATAGTTCAGTGTAAAAAGTTCAAATTGAGGTATGTAAAAAGTACTATGGGAGCTTAAAGTTTTTTCTTAGTTTATTTTATATTAGAGAAGGAAGTGGTACGTGGACTTGCCTACCTCCTGCCTTTGCCTTCTTTCTGTCCATTCATTCAGTACCTCTACCACATACCTTTATTAATTGTTAATCTTATATGTTCGTGTTAATGAACAGGCACATGATGTTGTGAAACAAGTATGGGAAAATATCCAGTCTGATTTCTGTAGTAACTTATCAGAAATGAACTTTCTTGCTGTTTTTCTTTTCACAGATGCTGCACTTAAGGATGATTGTTTTGATCTTCTGCTCATTGTTTTCCTTGTGAAGTATCACTAATCCATCCTAGAGGTGGTATTCTTTATAAGAATTTGTGAAGGAAAACATAGCTCCCAGCCACTTTTGTGTAATGTGAGCAAACAAAATTTGTAATACAAAATTTTGTTGATTCAAATTCCTTTAATACCATGATTGTACTAAGTTTAATTCATATTTCCACTGTATGATTGTAATAATGACATTTTACAAATATTGCATTAAGAAAGAATAAGGGTTATTCTGTGACTCACTTCCATAATCTAGAAGTGAAGTAGCATGAGTGCAGGTGGGTTTTTGTTTTTTAAAACGTTTTTTTTTTCTGTAATAATTAAGGTATGCTAGATGCAGCTTTGAAGAAATAGAATAAACCATTATTCTATTTAGATTCTATTTAGATTCTATTCTATTTAGATTCATATTCTATTTAGATATTAGATTCTATCAGAATCTAATAAACCAAATAGATTCTATTGCAGTAGTTATTTTCATTCTCATTCATTTTTTTTCTTTTTTTTTTCTTCTATTTCATTTTTTTTTTTTCTCTCATTCGTTTTTAATTTTCCTTAGAGACACTTTGTCAATCAATCTTAGCATATGTCTCCTTTGGATGGCTGCTGTTTTAAACTTTCAAATCTGATCAGAGCTAACATAATGAGACCAGTGTCTCATCAGTAGAAAGTCATTCCATTTTCACCTGCAGTTGTAAAGGTTGGCAGTTCTTTTTTTAAACCAGGTTTCAGTTAGAAATTGCATCTTGACCAATTTCAAATTAAATCTTTTAAGTGCTGGTTTCATCCTAGCTGTTCTGTATAGACAGAAGTAGGAGATTTCATTTAGCCTTGAAGGAGGTTAATTAGTCATAACTCAGTTGCTTCTCATTTTTCTGTCCTTTAGTTATTTTATTTTTTTGTTAGTATATTGAATCTTTTCCCTTTATGAATGTTTCCAAGGACTCTAGTCATATTTTTTTTTAAGTTACTGTAGCTACATTGGAAAAGTGAGATGTAAATGCAGATAGTTACATAGTTTATGTACAGAGAGTATGTAATGGTGGGGTGGGGGAGCAAGTAATTACCCGACTTCACATAGTGGGTGGCATTTGAATTGGGGTCAATTTGAAGAACAGAAGAACCTAGACACAAAGCTATGCATAAATTGTGATAAACATGGAAGAGTTGAGATTGGAAAGGAATCATGAAAGCATTATATGCCACTATAAGGATTTTGGACTCTATTCTTAGATTAAAACAAGGGATGAGATCTGATCAGATTTGTGTTCTAGAAAGATTAGTCTACCAATAGGATGGAGGATGGCTTGTGGGAGATAGAACCCTAAATGGCTATCACCAGCCAAAACTATGGGAGTGCATTAGAACGCTCAAAATTGAAAGAGACTAAGTAGAGCTCACTGGCGAGCACCATTTTTGCAGGAGTTGGAAGAGAAAGGAGTCATGAAGAGTTATAGGCAAAAAAAAAAAAAAAAAAAGGAAACAAGGGGAGAGTAGAGTTATGGAAGCCAAGAGAGAAGTAGTTTACAGTGTTTAATGCTGCAGAGAAGTCAGGGTGGATAAACTCAGCCAGCAGAAGCCAGATTCCATTTGGTGGAGGAGTAAGACAGGTAATGAGAAACTAGTATTGTTTCAAGAAACTGAGCTCTGAAGAGATCAGAAAACCAGATTTACTAGAACAGTTTTGCTGCAGAACTGTTAAAGATTTTCAATTGTAGTGCTCATTTAGTTTCTAAAATATTTGGTGGTAATTCCCATTCTTAAATTGGTCATTAGGGAAGTTTAAAAATCTTTCTAGATTGCTTGTCCCGTAAGTTGTTACACAGAGAAGAAACTATTTAGGAAACTGTAATGTTATATCGTAGCCAATTTAATGATCTATAAATGACATATTGTATTAAAACCAGGGTAAAGTACTTGTCTTTTGTTAATTTCTAGGCTGGAGAAGTGAGGTGGAACAGTTCTCATATGTATGAATTAATTTGAATAAAAATTGTAGTTTGGAACTTTGTAGCCATTTCCAACCAAGAAGTTAAGTTTTATGTATTACTATGTTAGAGAAGAAAAAAAAACAAAAGTAATTGGTTTTAGATATCCTTTTCTTCAGGGGAAAATTAGTTTAGAAGATACATTTTGAATACAACTTAAGTTTTTTTTTATTATTTAACTGCCTTCATTGTCTTAGTTGTATATATGTTGGATGTTAGTATACTTGATGAGCTCTACAATTGTTATCTGTTAGGTTTTTAATACAGTGTTTCTTATTCATAACTTAGTCTTAACTATTAATTGTCAGTGTTCATTTTTTATCTCTTTTTAAAAATTTGAGACATGACAAGAAACTAATTAAAAAGAAGAAACATTTTCTTCTGATTATCTGAAGTGTAAATTATCCACATCTATGACAAACCTTTCAGTTTCTCCCCTCTTCCTTCAGAAAGGACTCTCTAACATCCAGCTCATTATGGGCTTTCCTGATAACCTGCAGAAGGAAGGATGCTATAACCTAACTAGGTGTAATACCTGTGGATACAACAGGTAATAAGTGACACTAGTGATTTTGTAAGTGGACTATTTATATGCATACTTGTTAATTTTGAAGTATGGGCACATAATGAAAGTGGGCATTAGCAGCACATATGTTAAATGGCATTTAGTAATTTTAAAATATCAATTCATCTTCCTTGAAAAACATGAAAAAGGGAGACAATTCATCTATAGCCTAATGTGTTTTTGTTAAATTAACTGGAAAATTTTTGGAAACTGGTTTCCTTAATATGCTGTTCAGCTAAAAGTTTTGGAAGATCTCCATCAAGAAAACAGAATTATTCATCAAAAAGTGAAAACTGTGGGGAAGAAACTTTTGAAGATTTACTTTTGAAGTATAAGCAAATACAGTTGGAACTAGAGTGCATCAATAAAGATGAAAAACTAGCTTTGAGTAGCAAAGAGGAGAATGTGCAAGAAGATCCTAAAACACTGAACTTTGAGGACCAAACAAGCACTGATAATGTCAGTATTATAAAGGACTCAAGTAAAGAAATAGCTCCTGAGGAGAAAACACAGGTCAAAACTTTTCAGGCATTTGAATTAAAACCACTCAGGCAAAAATTGACTTTACCAGGAGATAAGAACCGGTTGAAAAAAGTTAAAGATGGAACAAAACAGCTTTCCCTGAAATCTGACACTACTGAATCTAGTCAAGGTAATGGAATTTAAAATTTCAATTAGTGATGATATTCTTTTTCCTCTAAAGGGGTAACTAGTTATTTTGGTAGTGTACTTCATTGAAATGATTCTGGTGTTTTATCTGTGAATTCTTTTTGCACTTTCTACGTAGATAGTCGTATTGTTGGGTGATGACAAGTTTTGTTTCATTCTGATCTTTCACCACTTTTGGCCTTAAGTGCTGGTCAGGACTAATAATACAGTTTTTAACATAAGTGGTAGTGGGCACCTTTGTTCCCTAACTTACGGGGGATACTTTTGCCATTTACTTTTAGATATGATGTTGGCTAAGTTTTTTGTAAGAGTCCTTAATTGGGTAAAGGAAGTGTTCACCCCCACCCCAACCCCCGTTCCTTGTTTGAAATTTTCAGCATGAATGGATGTTGAAGTTTGTCAAATCTTTTTTCTTCATTTATGGAGAAGAGCATCTAATTTTTCTCCTTTAATTTATTAGTGTAATGGATTATATTAATTGATTTTTGTAGTGTTAAACCACCCTTGTATGATTGGGATAAATCCAGTTAGTTCATAATATATCATTTTTATACATCATGGATTTGGTTTGTTAATTTTTTCTTTTCCTCTTTTTTATGAACGTATGATTTATATACAGTAAAAATTTACCCATTTAACTGTATAGTTCTTTGAGTTTTGACATATGCAAGCAGTTGGGTAACCATTGCCAGCCATCACTATTATAGAACAGTTTCATTAACTCCCACCGATTTCCTCATGCCACCAACCCTACTTGGTAACCACTGGTCTGTTTTCTGACCCTATACTTTTGCCTTTTCCAGAATGTCATATAAATGGAGTCTTGTAGAACATTGCCTTTTAACCCTAGCTTCTTTCCCTTAGCATAGTGTATTTGAGATTGATCCATGTGGTTGCATATGTCAGTAGTTCATTCTGTTTTATTGTTGAATGTCCCATTGTATGACTATGCTACAGTTTGTTTATCCATTTCCCATTTCAGGGACATTTGGTTCTTCCAGTTTGGGGCAGTTACAAAACCTTCATAGATAAAGGTTTGCTAATGTTTTGTTTAGGATTTTTCACATAGGTTCATAGTCTGTAGTTTTGTTCCTTCTTTTTCCTTACAAGTTTTAGTATAAGGTTATGATGCTCAGAATGAGTTGGGGAGTGGTTTCCTCTTTGTTCTCTAGGATAGTTTTAAGGTTGGAATCATTCCTGGGATATTTGTTAGATCTTGCTGGTAAAATTATCTGGGCCAGCCAGCATGGCTTTTTTTCTGGGAAGGTTTTAAACTACTGACTGTTTATGTTTTCTATTTCTGGTTAAGGCAGTTTAGGTAAACAATTTTTCTTGTAATGTGCTCGTTTCCTGTTAAGTTGTACAGTTTATACTAAGTTATTCTGAAGAATCTTACCTTTTTATTATCCGCAGCAGTTATTAATTGTGTCTCCCATCATCTTTTAAAAATTTCCCCAGAAATAAGTCCACAGCTTTTAAAACTCATTAATTTTTAGCCTCTCTACTATTAACATCATTTGGGGCTATGAAACTTCTACTTAAGCTGCATCTCAGTTTGTCATTTGTAAATTTTTTTCATTCAGTTCTAAGTATTTTCTAATTTTTGTTATTCTTTGGCCTGTAGGCTGTTTAGAAGTGTGTTTCTTAACTTCCAAAACACGTAGGTTTTTTTTTTTTTAATTTTTATTTATTTATTTATTTATTTATTTATTTATTTTTGGTTGTGCTGGGTCTTCGGTTCGTGCGAGGGCTTTCTCTAGTTGCGGCAAGTGGGGGCCACTCTTCATCGCGGTGCGGGGACCGCTCTTCATCGCGGTGCGCGGGCCTCTCACCATCGCGGCCCCTCCCGTTGCGGGGCACAGGCTCCAGACGCGCAGGCTCAGCAGCTGTGGCTCACGGGCCCAGCTGCTCCGCGGCATGTGGGATCTTCCCAGACCAGGGCTCGAACCCGTGTCTCCTGCATTAGCAGGCAGATTCTCAACCACTGCGCCACCAGGGAAGCCCAACACGTAGGTTTTTTAGGTGTGTTTTTTGTCATTGAATTCTAAGTCAATCACATTGTCAGAGAATGAGATCTATATGGTAGCAATCTTTTGAAATATTTGTAGAGACTTGCTTTATTGTCTAGTATGTGATTGATTTTTGTAACTGTTCTTTGTGTGTTTGAAAGGAATGTTTGGATTGTTAGATCAAGCTTTTATGTTCATATCTTCCTTCTAAGATATGAACATTTTTTGATCTGCTTGATCTGTCAATTGCTGAGAGGCTTGCTAAAATCTGCCAGTATGGTAGTGGATTTCTAGTTTTCAGTTTTTGCTTTAAATACTTTGAGGCTGGGGAATTGACTTATTATTCTCATTATTATGTAGTGATCTCTATCTCTAGTAATGTTTTTGCCTAAAAGACTATTTTGTCTCATGTTAATAGCCACACCATCTTTCTCTTGATAAGTATATATGCTTTGTATACCACTTTCCATCCTTTCAGTCTTTCTGTATCTTCATGTCCCTAATGTTACTTTTACATTGTATGGAGCTGGATTTCATTTGTACTTTAACCTGACAATCTTTGTCTTTTAACAAGAACATATAGTTTGTTCACATTTTTTCATGATTACTGATATTTGTATTTATTTCCTTTTGTTCTTTTTTTTCTGTCTTGCCTCTTTTGACTTTTTTTTTTAAATACACCTTTTTTTTTTTTTTCTTTTACTCATTTGGAAGTTAGATACAAAGTTTTTGGTCTCATTGATTCCTTTAGGAATTGTAACATGAATTCTTATCAATGTTTAAAGTTAATCAAGTTATTTACCCTCTCCCCGATATACAAGGACCAGTATTTGCCTACCTTTGCCCATGTATTTAACACTTTCTTGGCTCACTCTTCCTTCTATGTCTAGAATCACTTATGCTTAAAATACATTTTTAAGAATTTCCTTTAGTTTGTGTCTGCTATATGAAAAACATTTCTGTTTACCCTATTTTAAAGACAATTTTCCTAGGTTTAGAATTCTAGATTAGTTAATTATATTCTCAGTATATTGAAGATATTTCCTGGCTTCCATTGTTGATTTTGAAAAGTCAGCTATCAGTCTTTTTTTTTTAATAAAACATTTTTTTAAAAATAAAAGTATTTATTTATTTTTGGCTGCGTTGGGTCTTCGTTGCTGCGCGCAGGCTTTCTCTAGTTGGCGAGTGGGGGCTACTCTTCGTTGCAGTGCGCGGGCTTCTCCTTGCGGTGGCTTCTCTTGTTGCAGAACATGGGTTCTAGGCGCGCAGGCTTCAGTAGTTGCAGCACGTGGGCCCAGTAGTTGTGGCTTGTGGGCTCTAGAACGCAGGCTCAGTAGTTGTGGTGCACCGGCTTAGTTGCTCTGCGGCATGTGGGATCTTCCCAGACCAGGGATTGAACCCGTGTCCCCTGCATTGGCAGGTGGATTCTTAACCACTGTGCCACCAGGGAAGCCCAACTTCTGTCTTTTCAACCAGACTTCCGGAAAGGCTAATCTACGCTGACTCCTTTCACTTCACCTCTCGTTCCTTCTTAACTCAATGTAGTTTGCTTTTCTGACCCTACCAGAATACTGAAACTACTCATGGCACGGTTACTTTGACCTAATTGTAAAATTCATTTTTCATTTTCATTCATTTTTTATTTCATTCTTCCATTTATTCAAAATTTAGTTGAGCACTTTATTCCAGCCTCTTGGAAGTACATCAGTGGAAAATAGACAGTCATTTATGCCTTCATGGGCTTGCATTTTAAGAAGAGGAGACAGTAAATATGAGTAAATAACAGTTGTAGAGAGAGAAAAAGCATAGCAGTAAGTAAGTTAGGATGGAGATAGTGGGTACAGGCTGCAGTATTAATGGGTGATCAGGAGAGGCCTGGATTTGAAGGTGAGATTTAAACAAAGGCTTTGAAGATGGTGGGGGAATAGCCAAATGGGGGAAAGAGGTTTCTAGGCAAAGAGAATAAATAGCTGGAGCATTGATTTTCTGACTGTGGTCCTTGGACCTTCTTTACCTGGGAACTTGATAGAAATGCAAATTCTTAGGCCCTACCCCAGATCTACTAAATTGGAAACTCTGGAAATGGGGCCCAGCAATCTGTATTTAAGAAGCCCTCTTGTTGATTCTGATACCTGATGAAGTTTGAGAATCACTGAACTAGAGTAATGGCCCTTAGGCAGAAGGGTACTGGCATATTTGTGGAATAACAGGGAAACCAGTGCCACTAAAGAAGAGAGAGTGATGGGGAATGAGTAGTGGGAGAGAAGAGGTCAGAGATAACGGGTTGGGACAGATCATGTAGTATTTTGTAAGATGGTTTTTATTCTGAGTGAAATAGGAGCTGTTGCAGGGTTTTGAGCAAAGGATTGGCATAATTCGTTTTAAATTCTCAAAGGATCACTGCTGCTTTGTTGAGAGTATCCTGTAGGGAGTAGACATATCTGTTATATTCAGTGATGTTTTTCTTACTAATCCTGAAATTTTGGGATTTCTGTGCTACTGTACACATCAGTAGTTTCTTACAATTTTCTGATTTTCCTTTTTTTTAAAAAAAAAATACTTTTCCTTTGTAACTTCTTAACTGTTGATGTCCTCACTGTTCTCTTCTCCTTGGGTGTTCTCAGTTATTATGGTTTTAGCTACCACTTATATCCTGTCTCTAGCTCAGTTTAGAATTTCAGGTAATAATTTTAAAAATACTGCATGACTGCACAAGACCAATTTTCATTTTGGAAGTATTGAGTAAGAATTGAAATAGAAATATTTTTATAGAGATCCATGACAGTGGTAGGACAGAAGGACCAAACTACATGTTTGGTCAATTAAATCATAACCTGCTTTTATTAATCTTTGTGTAAAGTTAGATTTATGGTCTGAAATTTACGGTTTGTGCTTGTTTTTCAGGTTACATTGTGCTCATTAGGTATCTGCCAGCTTAGTGGATAGTTGCCTCTATGCTCCCTTAAAGGGAGGTGCTGCCACCTTTTATAGACAAAAGAGAGCCTCATTAACTAATAATCTCTCATGAATAATGACTCATAGTATAGGAGAAAAGTTCTTTCTACATTTATTGTGGAAAGTCTTTGTTTTTTTTCCTTGTTCATTTTTGTCTAATAGTTATTACTATTCTCTTATTCTTTGAAGTATGGTCAGTTTTGTTATAAGGTGACATATGCATTCCTGGAAATCACTACACTGCAGAACTGCACAATAAAAAGCACAGGGCTTAGGGGCAAATGGTGTTAGGGAAAACAACACTCAAAAATCTTGTCAGTGGCACATGAAAAAAGATTGGAATCTAATAAAAACGGTAATGCAGGTTTACACATTAAATGGGTAAAAATGCTTGAAATACTACAATAAATATGTCACTTTACCTTGGAAAAGACCTAAAACGTGCTTATGGAAGTAGATCTGCAGCTTATGAGTTACTGTGAAGTAGAGCAAGGAAGGTTATTTGAAATTGAACAGTAAGTTGCAACACCAGATGGGGATGGGTGTGCTTACACAGTGAACTGAAGTAGCTGGTAAATTGATCACCATGTGTGGGATTTGTATATTCCTACATGGATCACCTGGGTGCAGCTTTCTGCATTCTTTTAGTGTTTCTTGGACGCAAATTGTACGTAAGCAAATGTGAAGTTTGTGTTGTCCTCAGATTATTTTCTAATATATCAATCATGTCGCAACAAATTCATATTTCCAAAACAAGCCTTATGGCAGAACTGACCTAACTCAAAGTTTGGTGATTGCCTTCCATTTACTTTTTCTAGGGTACTTGATATAATAATTTTTCTATGTATTGAATAAGTTGGCTATTCTTTTACCAGTAGGTCTTCTTGAGCAATCAAATTAAGATATTTGGAATACTGGCAGTGGTATTATGGAAAAAAAAAACTAGGCTTGGAGTTTAGACTTAGTTTGAATCCTAGCTTTGCAAATTCACTTGTGTCATCTTGAGGAAAGATTTTCTTAGTTTTTAACTTAATCTGTTTTAGCTATGAAAGTGCCTCTCTCAGTACTCTTATATATGTACTGTAAGTTTATTGTGTAATTTGTAGAGCTGTCATAGATTAGATAATATATAAATAAGATTTTGTAATAGCTTAATTAGAAATCTGGGCCCAAGGCTAGAATTCTGGAAAATGTGTGGAAGGACTTAATTTGGTTGATACTTAACCTACTTCTGCTGATGCTTTTCTGAATAAATGGAGGACATTTCTTTTTTTTTTCTTTTTTCTACTTTTTGGCCAAGTCCCGAAGACATTTCTTTAATGAATAAATCCAATACAATCTCTAAATGTTGAATTCATTTATTGAGGTCTGAATTAATCATCACATATTCTTTTCTGTGTATTATCTATTCAGTAATGAAGCTTTGTTTCTTGTCTATCTACTCTATAAATTCTGTTCTTATTTGAAATAATTATTTTTAGTTCAGAAGTCATTCTTACCATAGTGCAGTTTTAATTTATAATTTAATATTTTGAATTGTTTTTGCATTGTAACTTTCAGAAATGAGGCTGATGTGGAAAGTTTGTTCAGATTTTCATTCTCTCTAACAACATTCTTTCCTTTTGGTTGAGAGATTGAGAAAATGAGACCCTTTAATGAGACCGTTTAAAATAAATACTAGTAAATATCATGTAGCATTTTATTTTAAATTGATTGTGGCCATCTTTTAAAGCATTCAAAGTATGCTGTTTTATTTTAAAGGATTAGAAGATAAGGAACAAAATTTAACGAGAAGAATTAGTGCCTCAGATATTCTATCTGAAAAGGTAAGATATTGCTTTGTGAGATTGGATATCTCTGTAAGACTGATTCTTGCACTGCTTTACTCTGTTCTTTTTTTTTTTTTTTTTTTAATTTATTTTTATTTGTTTATTTATTTATGGCTGTGTTGGGTCTTCGTTTCTGTGCGAGGGCTTTCTCTAGTTGCGGCAAGTGGGGGCCACTCTTCATCATGGTGCGCCGGCCTCTCACTATCGCGGCCTCTCTTGTTGGGAGCACAGGCTCCAGACGCACAGGCTCAGTAATTGTGGCTCACGGGCCCAGTTGCTCCGCGGCATGTGGGATCCTCCCAGACCAGGGCTCGAACCCGTGTCCCCTGCATTGGCAGGCAGACTCTCAACCACTGCGCCACCAGGGAAGCTCCCTACTCTGTTCTTTTGAAAGGGAAATTCTGTCTTGTTTTTCACTCATTTTTTTTTTTTCATCATTGCTATACCTTCATTTGGATATAAGCCTTAAAGATAAGAAAATCTGGAGAGACATCTTGGAGTATCTCCACTGGGTTCAATTAGATTACATTTAATTGAAATGTTGTATGTATCTATAGATAATGTTTTTGCTTTTTTGGTTCTTGAAACTTCTAGTTTTCCTCCACAGATTTTCTTTTCCTAATTTTGGGGGATTATGCTGTGTGAGAAAGCTTTGGAGTTAGACAAACCTTGACGTGGTATCCAATTCTAGCTCCTCTTATTAGCTTAGTGATCCTTGTGTAAGCTGTTTAGCCTTTGCTTGCCTCTGTTTTCTTTTCTACAAAATGAGTTTAATGTCATCTGTTCTCTGGGTTGTTGTGAGGTTCAGCAGGATAAAGTACAAGAGCATCAAGCACTGTGTTCGACGTGTAATAGGTACTCACTGGCCCAAGCCTTTTGTTTGTTGAATTAGAGATCTGAAATATCTGCAGTTTCTTCTGTTAAGATTTCAGTTGCTTTTTATGGGTAAACTGAAATGATGCAAAGAGCCTAGAAGCTTTAGGAAAGAGAGGGTCCTGAATTTAAGGATGATAATATAATAGATACACACGCATGTGCACACACACGTGCGTGCGTTTATATGTGTATGGTTTTGAATATCATAACCATAACTCCGTAGGTAGGTTGACATCTCTCTTACAGATGAACTAAGATTCATGTGCATAGATTAAGTGATTTGCCTAAAGTTACATAGGACTTAGGCATCAGAACAAGGAGTTTGAATGAGGCTCAGTGCTCTTGCTGATCAAGTAGCTGCTTTAAGTAGTATATAGTTGAATGACAGAATCAGTGGTCTCTTTCATTCCAAAAGGGTTAGTAGCAAAAGATAATCAAAGACTTTTAAGTCACAGTGGAACAGTAATGATAGCTTTATTTTACTTAAGCTCTGGATCAGCACTGTCCAATAGAATTTTCTACAGTAATGGAAATGTTCTATACCTGCACTCTCCAATATGGTAGCTATTAGCCACATGTGGCTATTAAGCACTTGGAATGTGACTAGTGTGGCTGAGGAAATAAAGTCGTTATTCAATTTTAGTTAAATTTAAATAGCCATACATGGCTTGTTGGTCCCATTTTTGGATAGCATGGCTGTAGGTCTTCAGTACCAAGCAGTAGAATTTGATATGTTTAAGTGACTTAGAGTAAAAAAGACTCATGATAATTTTTAAGCTCATTTGTTACATATATTTCCCAAAAAAAGGAAAGGGTAACTAAACTATATCCTGACTTGGGTAAACTGAAGTACTGAAATATGTGTTGGTAGTTTAATTAGAGATTTATAATAGTCTATATAAGGTTAAACTACTAGGTAGGATCCACTGGTTTTTTTTTTTTTTTATGTTTGAGAATTAAATAATTTATTGGATTTAAAAAATGTAATTACAATTCACCGATAAGGGAAAGTTACTGGATAAGCGAGCCCTAACCTTTTTGAGTCTTAGCATCTTTAGAGTCGCCCCTCCTTTTCCATATACACACATAAAGGAAAAACATATACAGCTTTGTGTTTAACTTCAAGGAGTGGGGATGCCAAAGGACCCCTTATTTCCCTCCCACTAAAGTCTCATGGACTCCAATTTAGAACCTCTGCTTAGGTTGCCTGACATTTTCAGTTATATTTTAGCTAAAATGTACAGAATAGAATAATTTTAAAAATTAACTCAAAAAAAGTAGAGTGAAAAAATTAAGAAGTTACTTCAATTGGAAAAAAGTTCTCAAACATTTGTTCCTAACCTGTTTTCCTGTTTTAGCTTCCCTGAAGAAGTCTTGGGTGTTCAAAATATTTTCAATATTCAGATAAATATCTGTAGCTTTAGAACATGGAATGCTCAAATATAAGCAAATCTTTACATATTTCTTCCTTTAAAACTGATTTAAAGATTTATAAAATATATATTTTTAAAAGTTTGCAAATTTGAATCTTGACATTCACTGTGCCTGTCCCGTGTAGTGCTTGTAAGGCTAGTAACCGCACGTGATCGTGGAACCACTTCCTTCTTCATTCCTTACCTCCCCTGGGTGGATTTCTTCTTGCGTTCACTGCCGTGAGATTGCTGCTCCTGTTTGGGAGGCAGTTAAATGCCATCTCTAACCCTTAACTTTTTTTTTTCATCATCAGTTGTACCCTCCCCTTCTAACCCTTCACACGTACATATACACATACACCCTCTACAGATTGATCTTCTGTTTGTATTACAGGGACTGAATTAGAGTATAGGGCTATGGTAAGTTATTCAGTTTCCTTATTTTATTTGTATTAATATTTACCGTTTAAGTATTTGCCTTAAAACTAACTAACTGATCTTATAAAAGATTTGACTTGGTAATATGTTTAAAGTCAAATAATGGAATTTTTAAATGGCAACTGTTTCTTTTTTAAAGAAGCTTGGTGAAGATGAAGAGGAGCTATCTGAATTGCAGCTTCGTCTTTTGGCTCTTCAGTCAGCCAGTAAAAAATGGCAACAAAAAGAACAGCAGGTGATGAAAGAAAGCAAAGAAAAGCTGACTAAGATGAAAACTGTACAGCAAAAAGTTAAAACCAGTACAAAAACACATTCGGCCAAAAAAGTTAGCACTACAGGTGATCATTTCTGTTAAATTCTTTTAATTGATTTCCTATATCAGTATGGTTTTTAGATTTTAATTCAGAAAGTTTTGAGCCGAGAATTATATCCTGACTAAAGGATAATCCTATATAAATGAACTTAGAGGAGCAGCTGTATATATGACTTAATAATGAAAAAAAATTGTTAAAGCTCTTATTTTCTTGTATCTTCTAGAAAATTCTAACTCTAATAGATACTGATGTTTCTGTATTTTTTATTTAAAGCTAAACAGGCATTGAGGAAGCAGCAAACAAAGGCATGGAAGAAACTACAACAACAAAAAGAACAGGAAAGACAGAAAGAAGAGGATCAACGGAAACAAGCTGAAGAAGAAGAGAGAAGGAAAAGAGAAGAAGAAATCAGAAAAATTCGCGATCTCTCAAATCAGGAAGAGCAATACAATCGATTCATGAAATTGGTTGGTGGAAAGAGGAGATCAAGGAGTAAAGTAAGGAGTTCAAAAATACAAAATCAAAATATTACTCAAATTTAACTGTCCTTATAGTCTTATTTCATAAATTCAGTCAACTAAGAAAAAGTATTAAGTCCTTTTGTTTGATAGAGCTCATTATATAAATAACTCTTGGGAAGAAGGGAAGGTAGGTTATAATTGAGAATGAGTCGTTTTTATAGTTATAGATATTAGAAATAGAAGAAATGAAAGACTAATATAATATTATGGTTAGAAAAGCTTCCTTTTGACTTTTTTTGTCATTTTCTGTTTAGAAGAAAGTAACATTACTGAGTTGTAGTGAGGACTTATTCTTAAAATGATTGTTCCCTATTAGTTTTCCATTTTTTAGTAATGTAGAATTAGAAATGTGTCATGATTAATTGATATGGACTATTTTAAAGAAAGTTAAATCATCATATAGTAATGGCGTTAGTGCATGTGACTTTAGTTATCAAGCATTTGTGAGCCTTTATTATGTATAAGTCATTGATAATGACTGAGTCATTGTCTTTTATGGATAGTGTTAGGAAGTAAACTGGAGATTTAATACTGATCTAGTGCTATTAGCAGTGACAAATTTCAGAATTCTGTGCTTTAATAATACACTCATGAGTAGTCTCATACACTCGTGAGTGTATTATTAAAGAATAGAGGGATATTAAAGAATAAGAGCTCTTTAATTGTAGGAAGTCAAGAGTTAGGTTTGCTTAAGTGAGGAATATATAAGTATTCATACTTTGAACTTCCAGAAAGCACTTTGATAGAATCTTTTTTTAGAGAAGTATTGTATTGATAGTTGTATGTTACTCTTATATCCATCTGGATAGTTTTTGCTAGTTTTCAATTTGTTATAAACTGTCTCCGAGTGGAACATTGTAAGAAGTAAAAAAAAAAAAAAAAAGAAAAGAAAAGAAAACATACGAGCATATGACCAAGAGTTTTTAGTTTTCAGTTATCATTAGTTTATTCATAACTAAAATGTTAATGGATTATTTGGGCAATATTCTAAATATAGTTTTGATTACATAAAACTTGAATTCATTTATCTGTTTCTTAGCTTACAGAGAGAGGCCATTAGTATTTATGAGCTTGGGGTCATCTTATTTTCTAGAGGAATAGCTGATTATTTAGTGGCTCAGCTCACTCTGGGAGATTTCATCTGTATATATAGTACTTGCTAGTTTCATTTTCTGACAGTTGTAAAATGTCAACCACAGTGTACCTGTCATGTATGTTGAATTTCCCCAATCAGATGTGATAGGCAGTTCTAACTGGATAATCATGATTTTTGATACTGTTCTACATAAAAGAGAACTATTAATTGTTTTGTAATTTCTAGCCTAAGAAAAGCTTAAGACAGAAAATGTTGTGAAACTAAAAAAAGATCTTGTGTAATTAGTCTTCAGATCCTGACCTGAGACGATCCTTAGATAAGCAACCTACTGATAGTGGAGGAGGCATTTATCAATATGATAACTATGAAGAAGTTGCTATGGATACAGATAGTGAAACCAATTCTCCAGGTATGAGCTAAACCTTAAAACATTTGCATATTCACAATTATTAAGTAGAAAATGGTCACAAAGCTACCCAAAACCTTGAAAGAAATGTGTAATGAAAGTGAGATTTGCTGGTGGGTTGTACAACCATAGACATTATTTGGTGTTATAAATACTTCAAGAGCAAACCTCTAATGTGTAATATTAACCTATATTTCTAAGTATTTCTTTCTATATAGCATTTTAATAAGAAGGCAGTGTTCTACTGTTAACTATGTGATCTAAAAAGTGAAGATTGTGGGAAAGGTGAGAACACTGTTTAAAAAACAAACAAACCTTTGCTTTCTTAAGTATCTTTGTATCTAAGGCATTCTTCGCTTTAGTTAAAAAAAAAGGGGGGGGGGATCTTTCTTGATTTTAGACTTCCTTCCTCCTTCCACTGATGATACTCTGTAGGAATAGGGAGATGGAAAGTGATACTATACTAGTGGTGTCTTAGGATCAGCTGGTTAGAACCGTTAGGGCTGTACCTCAGTTAGATTGCACATTTTAGGGTATGACCATCCTTGCGGGCTAGAGGCTTGCTTTAGTTGATATTCAGTGGTGATCAGCTGTGAGAGACCTGTTCTCTTACTAATTAACACACATAAAACTGAGGCAGACAACCAAATGCAGTTGGTGTTCTAGGAACTAGAATACTTACCTGCAAGGCCACATGATCAGTGTTTTTCTTCCAGTGGTCATATTGTGAGACCAAATTAAACTAGAATTCTACTTTAGTGTGCTTAGAGAGAAGGCAAAATCTGTATGATTTGGTAATGTTAATGAAAGTGCTCATTTTCAGGTTACTATGTTTTGGTTCATATTTAATAATCTTATATTTTGATTTCATAGTTTAATTCTCTTTGGTCAATCTTTAATTTTCGTATTTCCAGGTTCTTGGAGATGATTCATTGTAGTTTCCAAGGATTGACAATATTATTATTACTCTTTCTATAAAATAATTTTATGATCTACCCTCTTAAAAGAATTTTATAAGAAATTATTATACAGAGAATGTACTCTACTCAGTTTTGTAAATTTTAACTTTTTGCCATATTCATTACAAATATTTATGTTTTTAAGAAGTAAAGTGTTCTAAAGGTCAGTGTATAGTCAAATGGCATCATTTGGGCCACAAGTCAGCCCCGTATAAGGCATGTGGCTAATATCCATATTGACTTGAGAGACAACGGGGACAAAGAAATGTTAGTTTTCCCTAAGGTTGTATGGTTATTGAGTAGCAAGAGTAGTCTTTGAATCTGCCAGATTTCAGTGAGTCTAAAGAAATGACTGACAGTAAAATGTGCAATTATCAATATTTTTAGCTGCTGCCAAGGAAGAAATGCTAACAATTTAACTGAGATGCATCAGTAACTATTTCGGAATTATTAATATTTACTTATTTATTTATTTGGCTGCGTCGGGTCTTAGTTGCGGCATGTGGGATCTTCTAGCTGCGGCATGCAAACTCTTCGTTGTGGCATGTGGGATCTAGTTCCCTGACCAGGGATCAAACCCGGGCCCCCTGCATTGGGAGTCGTAGCCGCCTGACCACCAGGGAAGTCCCCAGAATTACTAAAATGTGAAAAAGTGTACACTTTAATAATTAAATACAATGGGTAATTCTTTCCATTCCTAGTCCTGTTTGCTTTCTATCCAATTTAAATAGTCCATTTCTTCACTTTTCTCCACATGAAGGGAGGAATGGAGTCACCACATCACTGTTTTCCTTTGGTTAGGACACTTTGGCAGATTCAGGGGAATTTTTTGTTTTATTATTTCGTGAAAAGTATGTTTATTCCCCCCCCCAAAAAAAGTGTTTCTAGCCTTTCCTGCTCTATTCCCTGTTACCACCACTAGGTGAAAAGTAGAACAAAGTAGAGAGTTTTGAGGGACTAAATATCAGCTTAAGTGGATGGCTGATTTTGTAATGATATAAGGACAATTTTAAATGGATGGAGGTGGTCTCATGGAGGTTAAATATTTTATTGGAGATTAATAAAATCTCACTTGTACTCTACTTAGATGCAATTGTATTTCTTCAGAAATATCATAAATTTAATTTATTCCTGTCGAAATATATCTGTTATTAAACTCTAGTAAATTTTTTTACAGCTCCTTCACCAGGGCAACCACCATTCCTCTCTGAATGTTCCTTGGGGTATTTTTCTCCGGCACCATCTGTTTCTTTGCCTCCACCACCTCAGGTTTCTGTAAGTGAGAATTGATATGATTTCTACGAAAATTTTGTAGCCTTATGTCTTTTCTAATTTGTTTTGAAAAGCTAGCATGTAATTAATTAATAGTTAAGTTTGAAGAGAGCATAAAATCAAAATTGCTTATCAGAATTAATAGCTATGAAATCTATGGAATAAACAGTTGATTAGTTATTGGCAGGCTATCCATTTGGTAGATTTTTTCGTAGCTAATTTTTAATCTCATGTTGACTTTCTTTCAGTACTTAGTATGTTTCCTTCTTTCTTCTCTTTGTTCCTCAGAAAATGTATTCCAAAGCAGAGTAAGAATTATCTATTGTTTTGGATTTTTTTAGGGGGAATTGGGATTTAAGTGCATTAAGGTGCTTCTAGAAACTTTTTTCCTTTCTCCTCTTTTGATTAAATAGTTACTTTTAATTTGAAAATTCAGTAAAAGAAAAGCATTGTCTATGCAACTTAATTTCTTTTCCCTACCTTTTGAAAGAACTGTCAGTCCCCTGTTAAAAAAAACAAAGAAAAAAAAAAAGGAAGTGGGGGATCACAAAGTAAAATTTCTGAAGTTATTTCAGATGAGAGAACCTAGAGGTCACACTGGATCTCTCTTAATAGGTTAGTGGGGACCTTGCCATTTCACAGTTCCTAGGTAGATATATGGTGTCCTGCTAGGAAGTTGAAGATGAGGGGAATATTAGAGCAGAGAGTGAGAGAGAAACATTTTTTCTTTCTTCCTTGAATTGTTTTATATGCCAAGGGAAATACTGGAAGGTCTTTGAAGCAAAAATATGTGCAAATTCTGGGATTTGGGTAAAATTTTCTTTATAGATAATCTCTAAGAAGCCATTTCACAAGGATTTTATGAGGGTAGTGGTGACTCTTCTTTACAATTAATTCTTTTTTTTTTTTTTAAAGTAAATTTATTTATTTATTTATTTATTTATTTATTTTTGGCTGTGTTGGGTCTTCGTTTCTGTGCGAGGGCTTTCTCCAGTTGCGGAGAGCGGGGGCCACTCTTCATCGCGGTGCGCGGGCCTCTCTCACTATTGTGGCCTCTCCCGTTGCGGAGCACAGGCTCCAGACGCGCAGGCTCAGTAGTTGTGGCTCACGGGCTTAGTTGCTCCGCGGCATGTGGGATCTTCCCAGATCAGGGCTCGAACCCGCGTCCCCTGCATTGGCAGGCAGACTCTTAACCACTGCGCCACCAGGGAAGCCCCTACAATTAATTCTTGAGATACTCTAGACTACTCCCACCCAGAATCCCTTTGGTTCCTAAGTTTTGATTTTTACTTTAGTGTCGTATGTATCTGATTTTTTGTTATCTGTTTGTTTCAGGTAGTCATCTAGGGAGATAGACACTGTAAAGTTTGATTTCTCTATCTTGAAGTTTATAAATTAAATGTTTCAAATATTGTTGATTTTTATTTTTTTGTAAAAATTATACTTTTTCATGGCTGAATATTGGATTTGGTTAGTTTTGAGATTTCCAGTATTCTTAGTTCACTTATGCTTACAGTAAAGTAATAACCTGTTTACCTTTGTCTAATTTAATGTTACTCTAAAGATAAATACTTGGAATGGGTAAAATTTGCATAGTAATTATTATTTATTCTTTTTTAAAAACAACTAGTCAATACCACCTTTGAGCCAGCCTTATGTGGAAGGCTTGTGTGTTTCTCTTGATCCTCTACCTCCTCTACCACCTTTACCACCTCTTCCACCTGAAGATCCAGAACAGCCTCCAAAACCACCTTTTGCAGATGAGGAAGAAGAGGAAGAAATGCTGCTTCGAGAAGAGCTACTTAAATCTCTAGCGAATAAAAGAGCTTTCAAGCCAGAGGTAATTTAGGTACCTGCACCTCTAGGTGGTGCTATTGAGCTTAGTTTTAGGTAGCCCTACTTTTCTCTGCTAGTTTGGGCTTGGGATTCATTGGGCTTTTCAGTAAAGTAGGGATAAGTCTGATACTACTTTGCTCAAGACCTTTAAAGGTGACAGAAATTTCTTTTCATTTAAAATTGCTTCATATCTGTCTCTTTCTTCTTTAGGAAACATCCAGTAATAGTGACCCGCCTTCACCTCCAGTTCTGAACAGTTCACAGCCTGTGCCAAGAAGCAATCTATCGATAGTCAGTATTAATACAGTATCTCAGCCTAGGATACAGAACCCAAAGTTTCACAGAGGACCTCGTCTTCCACGAACTGTGATCTCGGTAAAAACAAAATAATTAGTCTTATTTAAACAGCTTGTGAGAAATTTGTCTGCAGTTTTGCTGTCCTATTCCCTAACTCCTAGTTTATTATATACAAACATGTGTATTATTTTTTGTTTATTAATAGTGAAATGGGAGCAGCTGCTTCACTTGAAAACTGGTAGAGTTCATGATAATATTTTTGGGGAAGCATTATTTTCCTCAGAGTGGTATTTTTTGCCATTTCCTCAGTTTTTGTTCCATATAAGTTGGTCCATTTAGATTTTCTGTCTAGTCAGTTTTAGCACATTATATATATTTTTTATTTCTCCCATCTTTGCTCATAATTTTTCAATTAATGACTATACTATAATGGAAGAACTTATGATGTTTTTCAATGTTTATTAAGGAGATTGAAATGACAATTTATTTCTACCTTGTTTTCTAATGGCTTTAAAGTAAAATAAAAGGAGCAAAGCCAAGTTGAAATCTTGCCTCTGTTCGGTAAACTTATCCTCCATATATAAGCACAAAAGCCAAAAAGTTTTGTTAATAATAATGTAGAATTATTAATTTTTTCTTTGGCTTTAAAAGGTTAATTTAGACTGCATTATGGTTCTTTATAGAAAGTTGGAGAAAATAAGACTTAATGAAGAAAATGATGATAGTAGTATCTAGAGAGACTGAGAATATAATCAATAGAATATTTTTATGTTTTTGGATATAACCAGTATCTGTGGAGTGGGACAAAGTAAGTCAGTTAATACAGTATAAACAGGAGGAACCATAGACTGTCTGCTTGAAACCCATTATTTTTATGAATTTAAATTCATACAGATAAAGTGACTTGTTCAAGGTCATGAAGCTAATTGTGGTAGAGCCAAGAAAGGGATAGAGATGCTTTTGTTATCAGGAATAACAGATGCATTGTCTTTGCAGCTTCCAAAGCATAAATCAGTGGTTGTGACCCTAAATGATTCCGATGACAGTGACTCTGACGGAGAGGCATCCAAGTCCGCCGGCGGTGTTTTCGGGGGATTGGAGTCCATGATTAAAGAAGCAAGGCGAACTGCCGAGGTAAGTACAGTAATGAAAGATGAAAAGAAGACTTATTGACAGTCATGAAAGTGTGTTTGTTTTTCCTGGAAATTAGACCTTAGAGGTTTAGATTTTTAATATATCGAATTACAGAAATATTTTAAGTATTTGTATTATTAGGAGTTTATATAATGAAGCGTGTATAAATTTAGATAGATTTAACTATTAAAAAAAACCCTTTTATTTTTGTTTCCAGTTGACTGTCCCTTTTTTCAAAATAGTAAAATTGTGTGGGTAATTGTCCTCTGTACTAAGGAAATTTATTGTTTTGGAATTTTGTTATATTACCAGAAAATAGTTTTTTTTATTAAAGTGTATCACCTAAATACAACTTTTATCCCTATTCCTAATTGCAACAGTTGCTTAGATATGAAATAGTTCAATTATTTTCAAACCATAAGTCTTGACTGCTTACTGGGATTGTACAATTAATTTGGTGGTTAACGACCAGCATTGTGTTTTTTTAAGTGGAATAGAAAATAATGATGAAGATATTTATTTATTTCTAAATATATAAATGTGCACTGGATAATGTAAAATACAGATCTTAGTGTGGGATTATAAAAGCTTTTGATCTGGTTGACTTCAAATGTTTTCTAGCAAGCTTCAAAACCGAAAGTACCTCCAAAATCTGAAAAAGAAAATGATCCCATGCGAACACCTGAAGCTTTGCCTGAAGAAAAGAAGATTGAATATAGATTGTTAAAGGAAGAGATTGCCAAGTAAGTGGCATTTTATGTAATTAGCTTTAAAGGTGTGTGCTGTTTTCGGTGCTTAATCTGTATACAGTTTATTGGCATTGGGAAATGAAGATGTTGATTTTTATCCAAGATGAAGAGTTAATGTTTTTAGAACTTGCACAGGAGGGGGAGCCAGATGATCATCTAGAAACTTGAAGGCAGTGATGCACCGAGGTATAAACAGCTTAGAAAAAGATAAAAGCTGTTACAAAGGAGAACTACACTATCAGCTTTGAATGCCAACTTGGGTCATGCATGTTGCTCATCATTGTTATTAGTCAATATGTTAGTCACTTAGTTAATATTTGTATTTTATGAAATAGAATACATCTTTAAAAACTAATTTCAGTTTACTTTTTGGTGTAATTTATTAATCTTTATTGATTATTTTAGTCGTGAGAAACAGCGTTTGATTAAATCAGATCAGCTGAAGACAAGTTCATCATCCCCAGCAAACTCTGATGTAGAAATTGATGGGATTGGCAGGATAGCAGTGGTTACTAAGCAGGTTACAGATGCAGAAGCAAAACTTAAAAAGCATAGGTGAGTCTCATTATCTGATTAAATACTGCATGTATCTAAGTGTTCCTATATTAGAGGGATGTATTTTTGTGGTGTATGTCAATAATAAGTATACTGTGTGATTACTAATTCTTTCATACTTGATAAGCCTAGAGAAGGCTATCATTTTGTTGAATTGTACATCTACGTGAAGTAATAGTATTAATGTTTAAATAAAAATATCAAGACTTCAAAAGAAAGTTTTCCCCTTCAGATTTATGTACTGCTTAAAACCTCTGGCATGTTTTTTAAAGACCTTTATTGGAAGCATATTTTATTGTTAAAATTGGTAGAGTTGATTGTTGGAAATAGTCATTACCTAGTCTGTTCAGTAAGACACATGGTCAAATATTGTTATTACAAAAACTATGATATGCAGTAACATTAAGATGTACCCTGATATTAGAAATCTGAAAAATGTTACTCATAGATGAAATATTGTGGTGACCATAAATCTCCAAAATTATCAACGAGAAATGGTACTGTGTATGTTTTAAAAGAAAGTAAAATAAATTCATATAGATTCCATTTCTTTAATAACTTTTATAACAAATGAAAAGATTTTTAAAAATTCTTTGTCTTTATATTCCCCATTCTCTTTATCACATGTTCTCTGTTTTTATGATTCATTCTAGATGTCATGTGTTGTGACTTTGAAATATGGTATCTTTCTGGGAAAGATGCTTCATTTTTTTTTTAATCATAATATTCAGTAGTTGAAAAGATGAAAATCTGTATCTGTAAATTTGTCTTTTTGTCCTGATTTTTACTTCTCAGTTCCAGACTTTACATCTGTCTATTGTTTAAAAATTAGACTTCTTTTTCTCTCCTTTGCTTTTGCTTTAGATAAAATGAGTTAGAGGTTTGTAAATTAATTAAATGTGCTTGATTATGTTTATTAGATGTTTATTTGTGTGTTTATTAGGAGCATTATAAATGAAACTAAACATAGCGATTTTCTGTCTTAAGTCCTCATTTTTCTTTTTTTATTTGAGGGTTTTTTTTATTTTTTATGTTTTTAATTTTTTTTTTTTTGGGTGTTGGGTCTTCGTTGCTGCACGTGGGCTTTCTTTAGTTGTGGTGAGCGGGGCTACTCTTCATTGTGGCATGTGGGCTTCAGTAGTTGTGGCGCACGGGCTTCAGTAGTTGTGGCTCGTGGGCTCTAGAGTGCAGGCTCAGTAGTTGTGGTGCACGGGCTTGGTTGCTCCATGGCCTTTGGGATCTTCCCGGACCAGAGCTTGAACCTGTGACCCCTGCATTGGCAGGTGGATTCTTAACTACTGTGCCACCTGGGAAGCCCTCTTAAGTCCTCATTTTTCAGGAGTTATTTAGGGCTACATTGAAGTTTACTATTAATAGCTTTTCAACTGTAATTCACATTACTCAGACGCATGTTTTTTGTTTTTTTTTTTTTAAAGATCAGGCCCAGGGAATTCTCTGGTGGTCCAGTCGTTAGGACTCTGCGCTTTCATTGCTGAGGGCCTGGGTTCAGTATCTGGTTGGGGAACTAAGATCCCACAAGCTGCATGGTGCCGCCAAAAAAAAAACGACCAACCCATATTTGCTTTCATAAAATTTATCAGTGTCTATCTGAATACTTATTTTATTCTTCTAAATATTCACCTCTGTGTAGCATAAACATATTTTTTAAAATGAGCTATTACTTTGTAAGTTTTTTATTCTGATGGTGTCAGTCCGCTAGTTTAGAAAAATGTTCATAAGACTTTTGTTATTTCCCAATTAGGATTCTCTTGATGAAAGATGAATCTGTTTTAAAGAATCTAGTACAGCAAGAAGCTAAGAAGAAAGAATCTGTTCGAAATGCTGAAACAAAAATTACAAAACTTACAGAGCAGCTTCAGGCAACAGAGAAAATTCTCAGTGTCAACAGAATGTTTTTGAAGAAGCTTCAGGAACAAGTAATGTTCTTTTCTTAAATTCAAATATTGTAGTCCCATGTTTACTACACATTTTTATGGGCCAAATTTTTAATAAAACCATAAACCAAAGCCATCAAAATGTGTAACCTATACATTGTTCTCCATTGAGATGTAATATTAGCATATTTTAAATTTTCAGTTGAATACCCTAAAGAAATTATGTTTAAGAAGGTATTTCCTCTCCTAAGATTTACATTTTCAGAATTACCCTATATTTCAGATTCACAAAGTTCAACAACGTGTTACAGTTAAGAAAGCTTTGACTCTGAAGTATGGAGAAGAACTTGCTCGTGCAAAAGCAGTGGCTAGTAAAGAAATAGGAAAACGTAAACTGGAACAAGATCGCCTTGGAGTAAGTTGTTTGTAGAAATATTTAATGTTTGAAAAGGAGAAGGTTTTAATTATTCTTTTGAGGGTAAGAGATGCATAAAAAGTTCAAGCTTTTCCCTGCAGATTCAAAGAGAATAAGATTAAAGTTTTGTTTTTAAATGGCACCCACATATTTGGAAACTCATTTTTTTATTTATTTTGACTTTTTTTGTTTGTTTTTTGTACCTCATAGATTAACTAGCAAATCTGTTGGAGGCCTTTGTAAAACTGTTTTATTCTCGTTATTGACTTAGTTTTATAATGTTGGCATTGTATTGTAGGGATAGCACAATTATCTTACCAAAAATTGTTTATAAAGTCATAGCAGTATAAAATATTGATATCATTTTTCCCCCCAGCCTAACAAAATGATGAGACTGGACAATTCTCCAATATCAAGTCCAAGAAAGCATTCAGCAGAACTAATTGCTATGGAAAAAAGACGATTGCAAAAGCTAGAATATGAATATGCCCTGAAAATTCAGAAACTAAAAGAAGCCAGGGCCCTTAAAGCAAAGGAACAGCAAAATATTGGTCCACTTGTGGAAGAGGAACCTGAATTTTCTTTGCCTCAACCCTCACTTCACGATCTGACTCAAGATAAATTAAGTCTGGACACTGAGGAGAATGATGTTGATGATGAGATTTTGTCTGGGTCAAACAGAGAAAGAAGAAGATCCTTCTTAGAATCCAATTCTTTTACTAAACCTAACCTTAAGCACACTGATACACCTAACAAAGAATGTATAAACAAACCTACTAAGAATACAGTAGAAAAACCAGAACTTTTTCTAGGGTTAAAAATTGGTGAATTGCAGAAATTATATTCAAAAGCTGATAGCTTAAAACAACTGATTTTAAAAACTACCACAGGCATTACAGACAAGGTTTTGCATGGTCAGGTAACTGAACATTTCATATTCTTTATAAAATCTAGAATTCACCCTAGCCTTTATTACCTTATGAAATTTCTCTTTTCTTTTGCAGGAGATTTCTGTGGATGTGGATTTCGTGACAGGACAGAGTAAAACAACAGAAGTGAAGCCATGTCCGTTTAGACCCTACCATAGTCCCCTTCTAGTTTTTAAGTCTTACAGGTATAGAAGAAAGATTCAGTAAACTTGAGGTTCAGGATTGCTCCTCGTTCTTAGTGATATCTTAATCTTGAATGTGTGATGACCATGAAAAAAAATTGAATCATGGCTGCTCAGAAATGAACTTGTCCTTTTAGGGAATATAAAAATTTAAGTGCCTTGTTGTCATACTTGAACCAAACAGGAAGTAAGATTTAACTCACACTTAGGTTTACTAATTCTTATCAAATCCTAATTTCTGGCTACTGGTGAAATTGTGGAGAATTCTGAATTACTATATCTGTTAAGAATTTTAGGAAAAATAACTGGAGTCTTATGAGAATTTAAAATTTTTGCTTTTTAATTTTACTGTTACTCTAAGGAATGCATTGGCTAGCTTTCATAAAATTGATTTGACATTTTCAGATGATTAACTTTGGGAGGTTGTCTCTTTTTTTTTTAAAGACTCTTTAGAAGCTGTGAGACTATTAAATTGGTATGATTTAATCATAAAATCGTAAAACACCTACCAGGTAGTATAGACTTTTTCTCTAGTTTTTTGGTTGGCTGGTGATGTGTGGAAGAAATACCAGCGTTATACAGCATTTTATTATGTGGTAGGAAAACACTACGTTTAGAATACAGGATATTTTTGTTCTTTGTTTTCTATTTCAGATATTTTATGTCTGGGTGTAAAAGTAGTTTGTCCCTATGACTTGATATTCTGGTTGTTTTCTAGAGTTAATTTTGGTATTAAGTAATTAGATAAATAGTAAGCTCAAAGTATAGAAACTTTAATTGAGAAAGAAAAAATGAAAAAATTTAAAAATTTCTGAGGAATGTTTATGGAGCATCGTAATGTGCCTCTCTACCTCTCTTCTTAGATTCAGTCCATACTATCGAACCAAGGAAAAACTTCCCCTAAGCTCAGTATCGTATAGTAATATGATCGAACCAGATCAGTGTTTCTGCCGTTTTGATTTAACAGGAACATGTAATGATGATGATTGTCAATGGTGAGTAGTTTTTATCTGTTAACATTTTATAATTTAAAAGGCAGTCTTGGTTATGTAGCTTTGATATATACATGATTATCTTTTCTGTGTTGTTATTTTATTTTAGGCAGCATACACAAGACTATACGCTTAGCCGAAAACAGCTATTCCAGGACATTCTGTCATATAATCTGTCTTTGATTGGTTGTTCAGAGACAAGCACTGATGAAGAAATTGCTGCTGCAGCAGGTTTTAAAGACCTCTTGTTTCGCAAGTGAAAATTGAATTTAGGCAATTTAAAAGTTTTATATTCAGTTGTTGACATCTTTAAATAGCCATAATAATTCAATACATTCATCTATGACACTTTATCTAGATCTGCTCTGTCCAGTACAGTAGTCACTAGCCATGTGTTGCTATTTAAATCTAAGTTAATTAAAATAAAAATTTGCTTCCTCAGTCACACTAGCCACATTTCAGGTGCTCAGTAGGCACTATTGAGCTCAGTATTGGTAAGTGCTTACCGGTAAAGACAGTGCAGATGTAAGACATTTCCATTATTGCAGACAGTTCTTTTGACGGAGCTCATCTAAATATTTCACTTTATTTAGAAGAATATGTTAACATAGTATAGAAATATTACCAATGATTTAAAAATAGACCCTATTTTTATTTACTATTTTCAAAAATAGAGGGGAATTAGAAGTTGAGGTGACTATAGTTTCAGATTCTACAATGAAATAAAAAAGGACTTTATACACTTTGACACTGTAGAAAGCATAGATTACTGCCAGACATTGTGAATAAATGTTGTTAAGCTTTTCCCCAGATTTAGTGCCAAATACTAAACCTTAAACTACAAGTCTTTTCGAAGTAGGGGAATTAGTGTTTGTTAAATTCAGTATTATCACAACTCAGAGTGATTGTAACATCACTGAATCTATTTAGTCATTCCTAATTAGGGACTTTAATTTTCACTTGCTTAGGTTGTTTTAGGAAATACTTTTTTTCAGTCCAAATTGGGGTGCATGATATGGTAGGATTTGCTGTAGTAGTTAAGATCATGTAGACCCTGCCCTTTAGAAGGCCATAGGTGTTTTTGACTAGTACCTTTAATTTTTAAACTATTCTTTACTTCATACTCTTTAATTAGCCTCATCTCTGTAATCCATGTTTTTTATACTTCTTATGAAGATATCATTGCTCTAATTTCAGAAAAATATGTTGAGAAACTTTTTGGAGTAAACAAAGATCGAATGTCAATGGACCAGATGGCTGTTCTCCTTGTGAGCAATATCAATGAAAGTAAAGGCCATAGTGAGTATATGTATCTTTCTCTCACACAAAAGGACCTTAGAGTTTATGAGAACAAATTTTTTGGCATTATGTAAAAATATATATATATCATGTCTGAGTAACATGATAGAATAAATTTAGCTCTTTTTGAGTACTATTTGGGTATCCTTCAAAACTATAAAAGACTAGTTCTGTTAACCAGCAGTCTTCTCCTGTCTACTTTAGCTCCTCCATTTACAACCTACAAAGATAAAAGAAAGTGGAAGCCAAAGTTTTGGAGAAAACCTATTTCAGAGAATAATTTCAGTAGTGATGAGGAACAGTCTACAGGACCTATTAAGTATGGTAAGAAGTAATTTAAGATCCAGAATCATTAAATTGTGGTGTTACACTTTGCTAACACTTTGCTAATCTTTTGGTATAATCTGCTAGCCTTTTAAAAGTTTCTGTTTTTAAAAAAGTGATGCTGCTTGGCATTTAAGGCAATTAGTTCTTCCTTGGGCAAGACTGTGCCTTATATTGCAGGATGTTTTGTTTTCATGACCCCTGCCCAGTAAATGCATGGATCACCCTTTAGTAAATGTGACAGCTTTAAATATTACTTGAGTGGGGAGAGGGGAGCAGTGCTGCTCCCATTTGAGAACTGCCTGGCCCGTGTCCTTCTTGAGAGCAGGAGTTCTATTTTGTTGCATCTTTGAGTCTGTGTTTTCTGACATGCAGTAGGCGCACAGAATGAATGAATTAAATGAGTGAACAAAGTAATGTATAAATGAGTGCCTTATTGTCGAGTACATCTTACATTATATTCTCAAGTTTGCATAATTTAATTGCCTACTCTTTGTGGATTAGCAAATATGCTCTCCTGTACTTGTTTACATTAACACTTTTTCTCTAATTTAGATGTAGTGGAATATGGAATAAGTCATCTTCATAAATTATTATAACTTTCTCTTAAAACTTAATGAATGTTAATTATCAGTTGATGTCGTTTACCCTTAGAGTAGAGAGGTCATACTTCTGGTTTGCCCAGCAGAGTCCTAGTTTATACCTGTCATCCTGGTGTAATTTTTATTAACATCCCTTTTTACTCTTAGAAGTGTCCTGGTTTGGACAATAAACTATATGATTGCTCTACCTTAAAGCTATGAGCTTTAGATTTTTAGATTATTTTAAAGATAAGGCCAATCATTTTTTCTTGGGTTTGTGGATTTAGAGAAATTGTGAAGCTAATAGTGCTTTTTCTTATAGCCTTCCAGCCAGAGAACCGAATAAATGTTCCAGCTTTGGATACAGTTGTCACTCCAGATGATGTCAGATACTTTACAAATGAGACTGATGACATTGCTAATTTAGAAGCAAGTGTACTTGAAAATCCTTCTCATGTACAACTTTGGCTCAAGCTTGCATACAAGTACTTGAATCAAAATGAGGGGTACGTCCCCTTCTATCTTTGTGTAAACTGTTGCACATTTATATTTTTATGTTTGAAGTAAAAAAATTATCTCTGGTAATCAGGTTTCCTTGCTACTATCAATGGAGTCTTTGTTTTTTGACAAAGCCAAAAGCACTTAATTGTTTAAAAGCTATTAGAAGTAGTGAGGTGGATGGACCTAGAGTCTGTCATACAGAGTGAAGTCAGTCAGAAAGAAAAACAAATACCGTATGCTAACACATATATATGGAATCTAAGAAGAAAAAAAAAAAAGGTCACGAAGAACCTAGGGGTAAGACGGGAATAAAGACACAGACCTACTAGAGCATGGACTTGAGGATATGGGGAGGGGGAAGGGTAAGCTGTGACAAAGTGAGAGAGTGGCATGGACATACATACACTACCAAACGTCCAACAATTAATCATTGGGTTTTTTAAAAAGTCAGGTAGTCATGGTCTCGATAAAATAGTGATAAAGTCACAGTGGAATAGGTTAAATTTTATGTTAATTTTAATTTGGAGATTTAAAGCTTGTCTAAGAACCTCTAAATTCTGGTGAATTGACTTTTTTCTGTGTGTGGTGTTATATTATGTGTATTCAAATAAGATAGTGATTTACCTCAAAAATGACAGCTCCTATTACATAATTGTGTTTTTTGACTCCTACTTGTTGATAGGATTGCCAGGAATAATCTCGTATTACCAGGAGTAATATTTATTACTGTAATTTTAGAATTACAATAGTAAGGTTTTCTTTTTTTTAAACAGGCTGCTCTGTCTTAAAACTTGGTATAAAAACTTTTTTAAGGTAGCACTGCAGAATGCTAATACATCACACATACCTGAATATGGTGCTTATTTAACTTGCCTTGTGTGTCATTTTCATGTTAATAGGATAAGTTACAGTGTTTTCTTTTCTGACTCATTTACTGAGTGAAGGCCAAAAAACTGTACATTATTTTATGAATAGGATCATGAGAGACAGTTTTCTTCTCCAAAAGATAGCAAGCCCTTGACTGTTGAAAAGAACTATTATATTGAAAGCTTTGATTATTTTGTGCTGGTAGTAGCTGGCCTTGAGGGAGAATTGTTTAACTTTTCCCATTCCCAGACCAGTGTAAATCATAAAAGGTATTGCTGAATATGGACATAAAGCACACTTGAAGTTGATAATCTAGTGGTTTTATAACACTGTGTTTTTATCTGGTAAATGCGCATTGAACATCCACTTAAAAGGGAATTGTTGGGTCAGTGGGAAATCGGGACCTGTTCTGGATGGATGTGATTTAAAATCTTAATCTACCTCCCTTTGTCATTGGTGATTCTAGCTTCTTGGTAGGTTCTAATAGAAAATGGAATTAAAAAGTTGACTTATTAGAACTAGACTGATTTAAAAAGTATTTTCAAGTGTTAAAAAAAATGGTCCTGCTTTTTCTTTCAAACATGTAGGCTATGTTCTGAGTCCTTGGATTCTGCTTTAAATGTTCTGGCTCGAGCTTTGGAAAGCAACAAAGACAATCCAGAAATTTGGTGTCATTACCTCAGATTGTTCTCAAAAAGAGGAACCAAGGAGGAGGTGCAGGAAATGTGTGAAACAGCTGTTGAATATGCTCCTGATTATCAAAGTTTTTGGACTGTGAGTAGAAAAGATAAAGTTGTGTGTGTGTGTATGTGTGTGTTATCAATAATTCTTTAGGTCATCTTAAATACTGATGTGTAGGTTAATAGATCATATGTTTTGTCTGCATACAGATATAATAATAACCTTACTTTCACTGTCCAGTAACCTCAAAACCACTTCTCTGGGTCAGGATTAATTTAGACTAAATAAGACAGTATTTAGTGAAGAGGTGATTTTTGTTGTTGTTGTTTACTTTATTGGTAGTGAGGAAACATAAACATTTTAAAACATTTTACACTAACCTATTCTTAAGCAGTTTTGGTTTGGGCAAAGTTAAATGAATTTTTTGCTAAGCACCTGAAAATAATTTTTAAAAAAATTTTTTATGCTTATATAACATTTTCATGAAAGCCAGGATATAATTTGGTCTTTTTATTATATGCCCTCGTTACTTACGGAAAAAACGTTATCTGTAAATCATACTAATATCAAACCTTGCTAAGTTTAAAAGATTTGGTGAAAAAGTGGGTTTTTTCCTCATTCTCTGAGAAAATGGGGTGTTTCTTACCCAGGCTTAAACTTAAAATTATGATTAATTCACTTATAAAATAAATATTCATTAATATGTGAACTTTTACCAGCTGAACTCAGGAATTATTAGATTCAGATAAACTTTCATATAAACTGTTACTACCAGATCTGTCATTTACTTGCTAACTGAAATTCAAAACAGATAGATTTGGATAACATGGTATCTCTTAATGAATGAACTTGCCACTTTCTTACTCTCCTAATTCACTGAATAGATTTAGATAACGAAAAATGCTTGAACTTTTAACCTGCAGCCTTGTACCAAAGTTAATGCTATTGATCACCACAAATTATAGGGTGTAATGTTTTTCCTTAAGTTGTTTTTTCTTTAAAGGACCTCTTAATTTCTTTAAAGGATTAAATCTTTTAATTATTTTGTCACATATTTCTTATATGAATGCTATTCTCAAAATTTTTATACAGTCACACACCTGAGCAATTCAGATTGTATGTGATCATAAACATGTGAGCTTTTGGAGATCCCTCATGGTCTTGCTGCCATTTATTGATTCAAGGAAAGGAGATGTGAAATTGCTTTAGTGATAATTCTGAGAGTATATCTGTATTGTTTTAGTTTTCATCTGATTCCACTTTCCAACTTGTGGTAGAAGGGGAAATCTAGGTTATAGTACTGTACGATGGGTTTATACATATTTGTAATTATCCTTTTTATAGAAATTGAATTTTTAATATGTGATAGTTTCTTAATGAAATGTGAAAAATCTGTAGTTTTAGATTATTCTTATGAAGCAGGAGTAATCATATGAAATCCCTTTGGGCAGTTTCTGCACCTAGAAAGCACCTTTGAAGAAAAGGATTACGTATGTGAGAGAATGGTGGAGTTCCTGATGGGAGCAGCCAAGCGGGAACCATCAGATATTCTGTCCTTTCAGCTTTTAGAGGCTCTTTTGTTTAGAGTTCAGCTACACATATTTACTGGAAGATGCCAAAGTGCACTTGCAGTTTTACAGGTAAACATTTATTATAGCATATAATGACATTCTGTAGAGAATTTTTTAAAGGTTTAAAACAGTACAGGTAGCATTGTTGAAAGATAAGGACACAGGCTTTAGATTTGAATCTTTGTTTGCCACTTATTGGTAAGTTGTGTGAATTTGGGTAAGTTTACAGCTGTTTCCTCCTTTGCTTATTTAGTAGGGATAATATCTTATTTAGAGTGTTTATGAGGTTTAAATGAAAATAATATTTGCTGAGTACCCACCAGAATAAACTTCAATATTCAGACCAAAAGGGGAAAAAATTAGTCCGTAGTGAAAATCTTCTATATGGGGGTGGTGAGGTTTTTTGTTTATTTTACTCTTTTCTCTTTATCTTACTAGATTTTGAATATCAAGATACTTAAAATGTACAAATAAATTTAACCTTTTCATTAATTATGTCATAAACCTTAGCATAGTAAAAATTATGTTAATCTGGTACTGATATCTCTAAAGAGTTTTTCCATTAAAAAAATTGGTGAGTGTCAGAATTTTGACTTAGGTATTTAAGAACCATGCCAAAGAAAGAAAACACTTTTAATCTTCTTTGCCTTCACAGTTGAATCTTACTAGGAATATTTTTAAAAACACCTTCAGATTATTTTTCCATTTTACCTAGAATGCATTGAAATTGGCTAATGATGGAATAGTAGCTGAATACCTTAAAGCAAGTGATCGATGTTTGGCATGGCTGGCCTACATACATCTTATTGAATTCAATGTTCTCCCTTCAAAATTTTATGATCCGTCTAATGCCAATCCTTCAAGAATTGTTAATATAGAACCATTTGTAATGCCGTGGCAAGCAGTTCAAGATATAAAGACTAATCCTGACATGTTGTTAGCAGTATTTGAAGGTAAGTATAAATGTTTATAAATTATTTAGAACATCAACTTATTGCTTATTATGATTCTTTGAAATTAAATGAAACAAATTTATGTATTGCAAGTTGTGGTTTTACACTTTATTGTGTAAATGCTTAAAAAATTAAGGATTGAATCAGATAAGATGGGCATTGGCATCTATGAAAGCCACGTTTTTCTGATTATGGCAAAGGATATCAGCTAAATATGTACATAATGTAGCATATTTACATAGGTTTAATGAGTTGATTGAATCATAGAACCAGGTATATTTTTGTAAAGCAATCTATCAAGGTGAAAGTTAAAAGATAATATCTTATTTTTTCAAGTAATTAATATTTTCTCCATCAATCAGTGAATTTGATTCCTCTATGTACTAACCAAGGTATCTGCTTTGGAACATATATAAGATATAAAGCCTGTTCCCTTCTAATAAGAAGTATATAGCCTAGTCAGAAGATAAAATCTATACATCTGACATAATTAATGAACATATGAGGCCGCATAACTGTCTATTAGTATATAGTCTAAATTCTGTGCTTAGAGAAGAGACTGGGATCTGTGATTTAGAGAATTTCATGGTACAGGCCATAAACCTGAAGGGAAGAGATTATTGCAGGTTGGCATGATCAAGTATGCCTTCATAGATGAATTAGGACTTGGAGCTGGACTTTGAAGCTTGCCTATAATGTGACTGACATGGTGGGCCTCCTCCTCAAAGATGGGACTCTTGTCTTATTTTTATATTTCTCAAGGGCCTATAATGTCTGGCAGTGTACTGAGTGCTTAGTAAATGTTCATTGAATAAACTAGGGAAGAAAGGAAGTAAAAGGACATTCCTATTAGAGGAGCTAAGTAAACAAAAAGCAACAAGTAGATAGGAATTGGTGCAATGGAGTTAAAGGGAAATTAGAAGAAGGGAGACTCCTTATCAAAGTGAGACTTTTTGTGCTGGAGAACAGTAGGAATTCAGCTTGATAAGTGGAAATGATACCAGATTTTTCAAGAACTTTTAAGTCTGGTAGGCTTGATGGCAATAGAGATTCTTTAAGAAAGAAAGAATATGCTGGAGAGAAATGATACCAAAGGTAGGAAAACCAACCAGAAGCTGACAGCCATAAGTGAGGCATTAAAAAAAGTAACCTGGGAAAGAGTATTTATTGGAGACATTTTAAGTTACCATATAGAGATTAGGGACAGATTAAATGTCAGGGAAGAAGAGAAAAAGTAGTCAAAGGTGATATCAGGGTTTTGAGACCAGGAAAAGGAAAGGGTACTAATAGAAAACTGATGAATTGGGAAGACTGATTTTGGTAGTAGGAGTGGTATTTGTGAATGATAATTGGTCACCCAAGTGGAAATGCTTGTTGGCAGAAGGAAATAAGGAAGTGCACCTTAAATGGACAATTATGGATAGAGAAATGGATTTGAAAGTTATCAACATAGAAATTATTGTATTATATAGTGCTTTACAGTTTTTAATGTGCACTCCCAGTAAGTTATTCACCAGCTGAAGCTATGAGATACTTTCTTTGAGGAAATGGAGATTTTAAAGTATAGCAGTAAGGGGTAAAAGGGAGAATTGAGTCAGTGAATGAGACCAAGGGAAAATATAAACAATCTCTTGGAAGCAGAGGCAAGAAGAAATTAAAAAGAAGAGGAAGAACATTATCAATTGCTAATCAGATAAAATGAATGTAGAGGTAGATTTGTTTAGATAGGATCCTTATAAGTGAACTTCAAAAGTGCTGTTTCAGAATGGCATTCATTTTTAAACTCAGCAGTTCTGGGAAGTCGTACCACCTTGGGCAAGGAGGAAATGGTGACAGTTGTGCGAAGTGAAACAGTGGAGGACTTTTCTCTAAGAAGTAGCAAGATCGATTAAAGGACTCTTTACAAAGGGAAAAGTGTTTTGAAGGAGTAAGGAAAAGATCTAGTTTAGGGGGAGACGTTTAAATGGCTGTAGATCAGCAGAGCAAGGCCTCTTGAAGTGGGTCGGAGAAAGATGAAAAGATAATTCATTCTTTAATTTCTTTGACATAATTTTTCAGGAATTTAGTATAAATGCAAAGATGCAAGAGCTCATATTGGGTGTTTTATTCTTAACAGGAAAGTGAGGGTGAAAGATTCAATTTTAGGAATTTGGAGATATCTGAAATACCTCCTTTGGGTGAAAACCAGGAGTTTAGTAAAGGTGAATAAGATAGAGTCAAACAAAAGAATAGGCTACCTTAGAGTTTAAATAACACAGTCACATAATTCATTTTATGTTTGATTCATGTTATTGTGGTGTTTTTGGATAGATGCGGTGAAAGCTTGCACAGATGAGAGCCTTACTGTTGAGGAAAGAGTAGAGGCTTGTGTTCCACTTTACACAAACATGATTGTTCTGCACCAGCTTCTTGGGAGGTAAAACTTAATTGACAAGCAGTTAACCTCATGTTAAAAATTGATTTTTTCATGTGTTTAAATGTGTGTTTTTTTTGTGAAGGTATGAGGCTGCAGTGAAGCTTTGTAAATATTTATTGGAATCATGTCCCATGAACTGCCAGTTGTTGGAATCCCTCGTTGCTTTATATTTGGAAACAAATCAGCATGACAAAGCTAGGGCAGTGTGGCTTACTGCATTTGAAAAAAATCTTCAGAATGCAGAGGTTTTTTATCATACGTGCAAATTCTTCATCTCGCAGGTAAAAAAAAAAGACTCAATTCTTTTTTTTCATAATTCTTAAATATGATATTTTTATGTTTCACGTTTATTCATCCTTTAAGATGTTTCAGGCATCAGCCTCTCCAGGATGCTTTTACTGATCCTTTTGCCCTTTGCAATACTGTTAGGTATTCCTTCTCTTTCTGCCATAATACCTCATGCATAGTTCTACCGTTGCACTTAATTACATTACATTGTAATTTTGCTTACAGCTACTTTATATACTATTCTAAGAACTCCTAGAGGGCAGGGACTATGTCTTATTCTGATTTAGAGCTCCCCTACTCCCAACACCTAGCACAGTGCCAAACATGTAAATAGAGCTTAATGGCTAATTGGTGAAATTGGTGAGTGAAACTTGAGCTTGTGGTATATTGGGTGTTAAACTGTTTAATGTTTAGTTCAATTTGGAGATCAGAATACAAAAGTCATCTCTACCTCCACCTACTCAAAAAAACCTAAACTAACCAGTGGTTGGGGGGGCAGGGGGGCTTTTCCTCCCTTGAAAGATTTTAATTAAACATTGTAAGCCTAATGTGTATCCCTCCTCTCTCTTTTAAAAATAGAATCGAGGAGATAATCTTCTTCCATTTTTGCGGAAATTTATCGCATCCTTCTTTAAACCTGGGTTTGAGAAGTATAGTAACTTGGATCTGTTTCGGTAAGTTTGTAGATCTCTTGATTTGTAGAGGAATGAGAAATAGTGTAGCTCAGTGGAAAGATTACCAATTTCTTGGTGGATTGATTATATTTTAGACTGATTTTTTTTTTTTTAAGACACTGGAATACCCTCTTACAGAACTGTTATAAGGGCAGTAGAATTTAATAAAAATGGACACAAGATGTAAAATGTTTTGCATTCTTTGGATTAAGAACACTAAATTTATGTTAACACCATGGTGATCCATGCTTTTAATTACTGTCATTGCTAATTTTAGCAATTAATACTGTAGCAACAAATTATCCTGAGACAATCAGTGATTTTTAAAAAAATGAGTTTTAATTTATTGGATTGGTGATTTTAAAGTGAATGTAAATAATATGCCTTTTTAAAAAAAAAATTCTAAAGAGAACCGCTTTAACTTCTGAAAGGTTGTTAAGAAACTTTGGAGAATTCTTTTCTCAACCATCACTTTCTCAGTAGCGTATATAGAGTTCTGTATTTACTACCTTTATTTGCTTCCCTGTGAGTTCTTGTTCTAACAACAATAAGAGGACACAGAAGATCGTAAAGAGTGGGGTTTTTTTGGAGGCTTTTAAAGTTCTCTTTCCTTCTTCCTCCTCATCTCTCTGTAGGGATCAGCGAACTTTTTTCCTTAAGGGCCAGATAGTAAATATTTTAGGCTTGCAAGCCATATGGCCTGTCACTACTAGTCAACCTTGCTTTTGTAGCAAGAAAGCAGCCATAGACAATATATAAATGAATAGGCATGGCTGTGTTCCAATAAAAGTTTATTTATGAAGATAGGTGTAGTTTGCTGATCCTAAGTAAAACAGCATCAAAAGGAAAATATTTGTCATGACATACTTTTTTATTGTATGTTAGGAAGAACTGAGAGAAGAAAGGTCTAAGCTGGATATCTCCTAAAAAAATATTCTTGTGGAAAATACTAAGTGAAGATAGAGTCTTGGATTTATATATGCAAGTCTAATGCTTGCATATATTTTTCTTTGCTTAGGTGCTCCCTCCCTGCACCCACCCACAGTATAGCAGTGTTATATAAAAAAATATTTTCAAAAATAACCCACATTTTGTTAAGTCAGTGGTCTATCCACCCTAGAATATTTTGTGAACATGCAGTTTTATTTGAGTTTTGGCAAAAAATTTGGGGTCACCATTCTATACCAGACTTGAGTCTTTACATCTGTCCTCTTACGGAAGGTAGCCAGTTTATTGACATAGTGATTTTAGTACTCTTCCTGAAAGTCTTTCTGCTTTGCTACATATAGATTAACATCTTATAATTAATTACAAAAGAATAATTTGAAATACAAATTAATAGAGAAAAATTTAACTATTGTGTGAGAAATTTAGAGATTGTTTAGCTTCCCCATGCTGACTTTCTCCCTGTTTAAATTAGATTGCTTTAACATCTCAGACTTAAGCACAGGATAAATTCAAGGCTGAACCAGACTTTTAAAGACTTGCTGGTTCTGATCTTCCCTTCAGCATGGAGGTAATTGTTTTAGCTTTGAAGAAGATGCTGCCAGTTTGTGCCATGGTCAAAGATCTTCAGATCTTCTTGATGTCAGCTTAATGAAGCAGAATAAATAAGTGGCAATAAAAATGTGAAAGTGGGCTACCTCCGAATAATCTTCTGATTATTTGCTAAGTCATCTTGCTTTATAAATTTTTTTGTGTAAAGTTGTAATTCATAATTCACCGAGAATTATGAGGAAAAGGTATCCTGTGCTTAGTTTATTTAGACAGTTTGAAGTCCTTATTTACAGAGTGTGCATTTCTATTAACTTAGGAAATCTTTTGAGTCAAATATTAAGAGAATGGCAGTAAGTGAGAGAGTTTTCAGCATTGCCATACTTACTTGGTATTGATAGAAATTTTTTAAATTTATAAAAGAGCCGAAGCTTATTAATAGGAGAAGTCAGTGCTCTTAATAAGTTCAAAATACTTTTTTATTTCATGAGTAGAAATTGTAAAACAAAGTATGTAGAACTGTAATATTTATTTAGAATTAGAGTGTCATTTGTCTTTCTATATAACATTTAGTATAAATTTTATACTGGAAAATTTTATGTGTAAAATTTAGTATAAAGACAGAAAGATCTAGATGGGGTAATTTTCCTGTGTTTCAAATCAATTTGAAGATTAGTAGATAACCATAAAAGTTAACTTGGGGATTTCATTCACCTTACTGAAGTTGGCGTAGGGATAGTCTTACATAGATTAGATTTAAAGTTATCTCTTCTTACTTACTGCAGTTTTCAGTTGAGAAAAGTCAATATTCTTGGAAGTTAAGTGATTAACTCATGGTAATACAGCTAGTTACGGCCAAGTCGGGATGATAATCTGACTTCTAGAAGTACCATTTCTTCCCTTTCTTACGGCCCCCAGCACACAACCTCCCCCACCCCAGCCGCCATACAGCCTCTCTAATCCATTAAAACTTAGTTCCTTGAAATAATTGCTAAATTCACTGTGAACAGTTATACTAGGTTGTCATTGTCGAAATCAATGTATTTCCTTTAAAAACATTGTTCCTGAAGATGCTGGTAATGTTATACACACAGATTCAAATATATTGGGGGGAAACCTGAATTACCAAAGTAAAATAGATTTTTTTACTGATTGCCTTCTTAGAGCCTTTAATATCCTAATATGTGTTGTGGCTTTTTAAGAGGGGGCTTTAATTTGCGGTATTTCTCAATCTTACTTGATCATATACCTCTTTTTGACAAGTGCCTTATGGGCCAATATGTTATAGAATATGCTTTTATATCATGTCTAAAATTAAATGTAGAGTGGTATTTGTATGTATGTGTGTATGTGAGGGAGAAATTGTTTTCAGATATCAAGTTTTATAACTCAGAATTTTTTTTTTTTCAAGAAAGTACAGATTTTGTGGGAAAATTTTAGATACTTGGTAGTCTCATTTGTTCTTCTCTGTTTTTAATTAGGTTTCATTAGATGATTATGGTGGTTTGTTTAATTTGGGCTATAAAATTTTAAAAATTCATTTTAGAAGAGGAGTTATTCAAGTAGGTATAAGATAATAAATATATGATGCTGGAGATGTGACCAAAGTGGTATGAAAATAAAGTCTCATTACCGTATAAAAATATTTCAAGGAAGTTTTAGTTGAAACAGGATTTTTTGTAAAAAAAGCATTAGTAATCCATGTGTACATAGGCATAATTTCAAACATGATTTTTTTCCTCAGGCATCTCTTAAATATCCCAGGACCACTTGATATTCCAGCCCGTTTATGTAAAGGAAATTTTGATGATGAAATGTTTAACCACCAAGTTCCTTATTTGTGGCTGATATACTGGTGAGACATTATCTACTGTGGAGAGAAATGTTGCATACTAGGCTTGCATTTGTTATTTATTACTGAATTACACTGTGTTAAAATTAACCTGTTGCTAAAGTCATTGAAGCAAAATTTAAGGGATGCTAAGGTTTATACGTTATTAAAAAAAGAAAGATCAAAAGAAGGATTCTATTGTAGTAATATCTGTAATGTTTATACTTTGTCATTCCTTTACCTGATTGAATTGAGCTGTAGACATACAATGTTTTCCTTCATTTTTTTTAAACAGCCTTTGTCATCCTCTTCAATCAAGTATTAAAGAGACAGTGGAGGCATATGAGGCAGCGTTAGGGGTGGCCATGAAGTCTGATATAGTGCAGAAGATTTGGATGGAGTAAGTTTAATTCCTCTTAGTAAGAATGGGATTTGAAATAAGGGGGTATGGTTGGGGAAGGGGTGATGAGCTTTCTTGTTAGAGAATTACTGGCTTAATTATTCTAAATTATGATGTTTTTCTTTTGGCAGTTATCTTGTCTTTGCCAATAATAGAGCTGCTGGATCCAGAAACAAAGTCCAGGAATTCAGATTTTTTACTGATTTAGTGAATAGATGTTTGGTTACAGTCCCTGCCCGATACCCCATTCCTTTTAGCAGTGCTGATTACTGGTCCAACTATGAATTTCATAATAGGGTAAGAATTTAAAGCTTATTTTCTTTAGGTATTTATACAAAAGTAGGGGACTTAAATGATAGCAAAACTCCTGTTTAATGTCGAGAGATTTTCCTAGGACCACTTTACTAGCATTTACTGTTGTTCTTGACCATGTTTTCTATTTATCTCTTCAAAATCTAGGCACAGAGCCCTTTAAAGTTCAGTTAAGATAAAATGTGCATATTGATTATCTTCTATTTAAGAAAATTTAACATTGAAGCAAAAGTGAAGAGATGTTAAGGTTTAATACGTATTAAAGAAGAGAGATCAAAAGAAGTAATTGTAATAATGTCAGTAATGTTTTGCTTGAGTAATTGGAAATTTTACTGAATGAAAAATTCTATAACTTCAAAATAAGTAAGAATGTGCTTACATGTTGTAGCTGCTCTTTTTATCAGTATTTTGTCAAGCAGATATAGCTATACATAGGACATAAGAAAGCTGAAATCAGATGCTGTTTGGAATTTTAAGAGTGGAGTCTGGATATTGATATATTTATAAGGTCATCTTCTTATAGGCAGTGAAGCAAAGGGTTTTTAAAAAATTGGTTTATTTTCAGAGACCCCTTTTATTCAGTGTGTGTAAGCTAAAAGCTCCTACTAAAAAAAAAAAAAAGCTCCTACTAAAACTCAGTATAGACTAAAACATCTCTGTGTTTTATTTATTTATTTTTTTGGTGGGGTGGTTTTGTTGTTACCGGGATAACCAATTATTATGCTTTGTACTTCTATGCCATTCTTTATCCCAGGATCTCAAACCACTTTATGGACATTAAGTCATTTACACACGGGCATTCCATGAGCAAGATGTGGCAGGTATTATTAGCCCTATGACTTGCCCAGCTATACAGCAAGTAAAGGTAGACTCAGGAATGAAAACCCGGACTCCTGGCTTCTTGTCAGTGTTCTCAGTCCATGGCTGTCATCACTAGACCATATTTCCTAATTCATATTTGGAAAGTCACTAATATAATTAATGGTAGGAACTGTAACTCACAGCATCATACATTGTTATAATTTATACATTCATGTCTTAAAGACCATTTTGGTTTTCTCATTAAAACACTTAGGTAACTGGATTTCACATTTTGTTGTATTCCTTTCCCCACCTCCCCAACCTTCACAGGTTATTTTCTTTTATTTGAGCTGTATTCCAAAGATCCAGCATTCCAAAACCTTGGAACGGTTTTGCTCAATTATGCCGTCTAATTCTGGACTTGCACTGAGGTAAGAAAAAATAAAATTCTCAGCTCAATTGTATAGGCTCTTCATATAAAATTATTCTTGAAAACTTGCTAATAGTCTGCTCTTTGGCTATTGCCTCATTTCCACTTTAATTTCAGAGTTGTTAAGCAATATGTAACTATTCATGTAAAAGTCAGTGTGGAGATCTGGTCACTTCAGAAAACTGCAGATTATAAGGAGGCATATAATTCAAGTAAAGTTCACCTGTGTCCCCTAAGCACATACCATCTGTCCGTAGTACATGCATTATAAGCACAAAGCATGTTTTATGCAGCAAAGGAGTATTACTTAAGAGGTTTTTTTTAAGTGTTAAAGAGATAAGCAGCCACCCATGTATATTTTGGTTACTATGACTTTTTTTTTAATTAACTTATTTTATTTTTTATTTATTCTTGGCTGCATTGGGTCGTCATTGCTGTGCGTGGGGTTTCTCTAGCTGCGGCGATCGGGGGCTACTCTTCCTTGCGGTGTGCGGGCTTCTCATTGCGGTGGCTTCTCTTGTTGCAGAGCATGGGCTCTAGGTGCGCGGGCTTCAGTAGTTGTGGCACGCGGGCTCAGTAGTTGTGCCTCGCAGACTCTAGAGTGCAGGCTCAGTAGCTGTGGTGCATGGGCTTAGTTGCTCCACGGCATGTGGGATCTTCCCGGACCAGGGCTCGAACCCGTTTCCCCTGCATTGGCAGGTGCCACCAGGGAAGTCCTACTATGACTTCTTAGTCATTCTCAAATATTAGCATGCATCAGAATCTTATGGGATGGTTATTTAAAATGCAGATTCCTGAGCTAGAGCCCTCAAACCACATTTGAGAAACACTTATCCAGGGATTTCATACATTCAATTAGAAGATTTTTTTAGAGCATTTCTTTGTAGTTTTTCTGCTCTGATAGAGTAAAACCCATTTCAAGCCTCAGGAATTGTGCTTTTTGATTCAAAAAGGTACACTGCATACTAAAGCTTTGGCTTCTACTTGTGCTGTCATTTCCACTGCATCAGTTGTGTCTCATGTTTCTAAGCTTGTTTTATGGATTATAAGGTACCTAAAATAGTTATCAAATATTCCTTTGTGTTCTAGAGCATTTACATTCCACTTAGCATGTCTGTAGGAAAATGATATAAGAGATTGAAAAACAAAGGCCTAAGACTGTGATAAGAGTAACAAAATACGCCATAGTGGGTTTTTTTTTTTAAATTTTTTTATTTATTTTATTTTTCTTGGCTGTGTTGGGTCTTTGTTTCTGTGCGAGGGCTTTCTCTAGTTGCGGCAAGTGGGGGCCACTCTTCATCGCGGTGCGCGGGCCTCTCACTGTCGCGGCCTCTCTTGTTGCGGAGCACAGGCTCCAGACGCGCAGACTCAGTAATTGTGGCTCACGGGCCTAGTTGCTCCGCGGCATGTGGGATCTTCCCAGACCAGGGCTCGAACCCGTGTCCCCTGCATTGGCAGGCAGAGTCTCAACCACTGCGCCACTAGGGAAGCCCGCCATAGTGTTTTATAATAAAAATTCTTAGTAAGCATGCTAATCTGCCAAAGTTAATTATAGAAATTTGTATTATAAAACATCACCTTTGATAAAACATGTGAAATAGAAAATGTGCTGATGTTTTGAGTAGTTTCTATAATGATAGGCATTTTGGAATATAGGTAGTTTAATTGTTGGTTTTGTTGGTAAAGTTCCACTTTTGATACTTCTTATTTCCTTAAGGTCATCCTTGTCCGTTTTTTTTCAGAATAGAGAATTTAATAATTAGTCACCATACTTATTACATTTTAGCTCAAGAAACATTCACAATTAAGTATACTGTGTTTAATAAAGAAAGAAAAATACCAAGAAATTGCACTAATATATCAATTCATTATTTTAGAAAATTTACAGGGAGGGAGAATGTGGAGTGTAATTTGGAGAGAATGCTTTAGTATCCTATAGGAATACATCAGCCTTATTTTAGTTTGTTGAAGATGGTATGGGTCTTGACTGGACCTTTTGCTAGTTTGCATGTTTCTTTCCCAGGGTAATTTTTGTAAGAGGCATTCTACAAATACTTGCTGAATAGCCTTGATAGAATTTAACTGACCAAAAATTATGCTTCATCAAACATTCTGCTCATAGAGCTCATTTGGAGTTCCCTATACTTGCAATGCTTTTGTTCATTTTCCTGAATGTACTTTACAGGCTACTTCAACATGAATGGGAAGAAAGCAATGTTCAGATTCTGAAACTTCAAGCCAAGATGTTTACATATAATATCCCAACATGCCTGGCCACCTGGAAAATGTAATGCAACAATCATGTACATGTTTTTATAGCTATTGCTTTTATTTATAAGGTTTGCTCCAGACAGGTAAATCTGAAATGACATCTATTTTTTTCCCCCCGGAGAGATCTCTCTTCTAATTTAGATTTGTTTTTGGCACTTGCTGAGGTTTTATACCAAGAGTGAAGGAGTGCTCATTAACAATTTCCTCTAAAAGCAAAATGGATAGTTTTAATTTTCCTTGAAGGAGAACATATAGATAACAATACTGTTATCAAACAAACAGATCTGCTATACACATATTAAGACTATCTCTTTTGAAATGCGGGGTTTTCCCCCTATTATAATCTGATGTCTTCTTTCTTTTAAAGGTGTTAGTGCCAAGTATTTTTTTTTTACTAGTAATTATGAGTATTTTTCATGAACGTTATTTATGTTCAAAACATTGGTCTGCTTTATTATTGTAAAGTTGATAAAAATTGTTGAATTTTTCTTTTCACTATAGGTTACCCTCCTTGGAAATTTAGCCTGTTACTTTCAGGAAGTTTTGTACTCAGATTCCCACAGTCAGTATTCTGCCAGTGGTAGTATCTCATTTTGTTCAAAGATATATAAATTTTTCTTTTCCCTTTTCTATATTCCTTTTTTTTTTCTTAGAGCCATTGCTGCTGAGATTGTTCTAAAGGGACAAAGAGAGGTAAGCCATGATTGACTATCAGATGGGTTGCTTTTTTTTTTTTTTAATAGCTATTCTGCCCTTTTTGTTGACTTCTCAATTTAAAAGGATTAAAGCATAGAAGTTAACATCCTAAGAACTCTAAATGTTTGGAAACTCCAAAATCCAGCATAACCATGTTGTCTTGAATGTTATTATATTATGCAGTACCATTCAAATAGTTAGGATTATGAAGGTGTTTTCCACCACATTTCCTGATGGAATTGTATATATATCTATCTTATAGGTCCACCGTTTATATCAGAGAGCCTTACAGAAGTTACCTCTTTGTGCATCACTGTGGAAAGATGTAATGCTTTTTATCTTTTATTTCATCTTGAAGTTTTCCTATAAATTTTCTGCATGTGCCATATCCATTGATGTGGTAATGCTCAAAATCTAGCTAAGTCTTACTTCTGTGCTTCCCTGTCTTTTACAGCAACTCTTGTTTGAAGCATCAGAAGGAGGTAAAACTGATAACCTGAGAAAACTAGTTTCCAAGTGCCAAGAGATTGGAGTCAGCCTAAATGAGCTCTTAAATTTAAACAGTTACAAAACAGAAAGCAAGAATCACTGAACACTGGGTGCAGTCAGTTCTAAGTCCTTATAATAATTGCCAAATATTATTTGAATGATCCTTCAAGATTAGGTTGATCCCTGGCTAAGGTCTGTGTAAGGCAGACAAGCATTACTGATCATATCAAGTCCCCTACAATATCCTATCCTCAAAACCGGAAGCAATGAACATGACCCTCTTCGCTTGGATAAATGAACTTCCTGTTTGGCCTGCTTCTAGGCCCTGCCAGATTCTCATAACATCATGTACGTAAGTATAGTTCCTCAAAGTGACTGACATTTATTTTCATTTTGCTTTGTTTTTGTTTTTATTTTTTACTTTTCCCCCTTCCTTTATGTTGTGCTATTCCTGATTCACTTGACACTCTCTGATGCCTGAGAGATTCTTGTTTGGGATTTAATTTCCAGGGCTGTGTTTACAGTAAAAAGCCGGCAGTCCCTTTTAGTTTTTCCTCTTTAAACCTTTTGAGATTCTTCATTTCAGGATTTAAAACTTAAGCAGTCCATCTTAAGGAAAGTGTAACTGCCATGGCCACAAGTCTGCTAGTTGCACTTGAATGCTCTAACAGGGTTGTTTATTGCCCTTTCTACGTTCTGGACTCCTTGCCGAGACTGTTTAACTTGAAGATTAAAGAAACTATTGCAAATGCCAGTGCATCAGAACCTAAGAGTGGTCAAATATTATGTGCAATTTTTTTTGTAAAGAAATTTTAATTTATAATAAAGTTTAACAGTTTAAAGAACAGTTAATATTTGAACTGCTTTGTATTGCAATACTACTTTGTAGTATTAAAATTGTTTATAAAAATATTTTTAATATAAGTTAACTTTTTGAAAAATGTTGCTGTCTTTATTCACTTTTCACATTCCGGTGGGAAAGGGTTGAAGTAGGAGATATGTATATTCACTATAACTTTATCAGTACTTCTTATTTTGAACCTGCTTTCCCATAAAAACATTCCAGTGTCTTTTAAAATTCACGAGAAGATGGGTCCTGTTCTATTTTGAGGACGATGAACAGATAGGCTTGCACTACCATTAAATTCCTTGTTCTTAAGACCACGGTGTTTAGAAAGTATCTCCCAACTATAGTTTGAAGGATTTGCTTAGTGACATGTGGTCTTACGTTGAATATCAATATGACCAAATGTAAAGGTGACTTTGTTTTTGTTTTGCTTTGTTTTGTTTTGTTTTCAGTCTGTAGTGGGTTATTTGCGCTTGGTAGAAAAATTGTTAATGACACACACACTGCCACAAATCTGGTCTTAACAGCTACAATGCAATCTAATTGTTGAAGGCAGAGCAACAGCCCCATGAAATACTAGGCAAATTTGTACATCTGTACATTTTTATAATGCTTAGTTAAAATAAAGCCATGTTTTGATGCTCTGCTAATGTGCCTACCAGACAGTGCATATTTGGCTAGTAAGTGCTGTTTGGTGAGGTCAGGAACAGAACCCATTTGTCTAGGGTCTTTCATTAAACCAAAAAGGGGCTGTATGGTTTTTATCTAAAACCAAAGAAACTTGGGTGGAAGATAGTAATCCCAGAGGGGTATTCCTCCATTGTATGCATTTAACTATTCAACCTTGAAAGCTTTTCCTTCCCTGATTATTTGAAAACCACTGTTAGGTGCTTGGAAAAATATTTCCAGTCTGTCTCCCCATAGTGTAATATTTTTGGTATTAATTGAAATGTCTCAGTAGTTTTTTGGAGACTGCTGAATTTTGAACTTCTGTAAATTCTAAAACCTACCATTTGTTGCAGTAACAGTTCCATCAGCAGTAACATTTGTCTCTTTTTAAAAAAAAGAATGCAACTGCAAGATCCAGCCATGCAGGCTGTACATTGTAACAACTCTAGAGGTCCCAGTTCACACACTCACAGTCATGCAGGCAGAGGCCTTAGCATATGTTAACCAGCTGTTTCCTTTTTGATCAGTTGTCGTATTGCTACTTAAAATCATGAAGCTATCTTATAGAAATTATATTGCCTTAAAGATAATGTCACTTTTTCTTCCTGTCATTTTACAGACTCACTTTAACCTCCACAAAAGAATAGCAAACACTGCTTACGAGTGAGGTATATGTTCCTGTCATCCTTCCATATTCACTTTTACTTTCTTTTTAATGAAGTGCTTTGAACAAGTAATAATTAGAATATTAAACAAAACTTGGGGTGAAAGTTGATAGTTATTGTAGTAACATGAATATAATACTTAACATTATGACTAAATTCTTTCTTTTGGCAAAGAAATGTTATACAGTGAGAAAAGGTTACTCATTGAGAACTGCAGTTCCTTACACTCTCCCACTCCTGTCGGGGCGGGGGGGGGGACACAAAAGAGGCATTTTAGGCTATGGGGTTTTATCTCCAATAAAGGAAGTGGTGTGGCAGATTGCGGTGTATTTTTATGTGTTTTTCTTCATTTTAGAGAACAGCCTAATATTTCTATTTGCCTTTTAACGGAAAGTGGACCTTGTAACATTGTTGTCACTGGCTTATCTAAGGCGGTTTGCTTTCAATTAAAGGGCATATAAACCTACATCATAAAGCAAGCAAGAATCTCCAGGTGCAACATCTAAGAACTAAAGGCACTAAGCAGACAAGCAAAAGCTGACAACAAATGTAGAGGGACTTTATTGAAGATTGGAGTTTAAATATTTATTTTTTCAAGGTTGTTGAAAAAGTAGGAACATGTGGCTATAATACAAAGCAGGACCAATATTCTTGCTTAAAGCTGTCATGTTTTCACAGATAGGTCATAATTTCCTTAAGTCTGCTTTCATATCTCTCTGTTAACATTAGTGCGAGGGAAGAATGGGGAAATACGATTTTAGTGACCTTGCAGGTTTGGGGATTATGCCTGCAAATGTATCATTGCCCCTCAGTACAAACTAACAGTCATCATACAGAGCATTTTGGAACAAGAGCTTTTCAAGAAAAGGTAGGCTTCTAAGGAACATTTTTTATATTCTTTTTTGTCCTTCACAATTTCACAATTGGATCTCTATCTTTCCAAGTCATGGTACTTTTTAACGTAGGTCATAGAGCTGAGCTGAAAAAGAGGTTTTTTTTTTTAATTAAAAGAAATTCTTGGGCTTCCCTGGTGGCGCAGTGGTTGAGAATCTGCCTGCCAGTGCAGGGGACACGGGCTCGAGCCCTGGTCTGGGAAGATCCCACATGCCGCGCAGCAACTAAGCCCGTGAGCCACAACTGCTGAGCCTGCGCGTCTGGAGCCTGTGCCCCGCAACGAGAGGCCACGACAGTGAAAGGCCCGCGCACCGCGATGAAGAGTGGCCCCTGCTTGCCACAACTGGAGAAAGCCCTCGCACAGAAACAAAGACCCAACACAGCCAAAAATAAAAAATAAAGTAAAACAAAAAAAAAAAAACCAAAAAAGAAAAAATTTATAAAAAAAAAAAAAGAAATTCTTTTAGGGCTCTATTCCATATACCACCAAAAAATGCCCTCACTTTCTACAGGTGTTCTTCAGTTGTGTGCTCACTGTTTCAGGGGCCAGTGAACAGCCACCTAAGGGTGTGTGGCCCCACCCTACTCTCATTCCCATCTTCCACCACCACTCACATAGCCTTCCTCAGTAATGGTTAGGTGATACTTTTTGAGTACTACTTGATTGAGATATCTGCATTAAATGTGCAAAGAGCTTTTCATTATTTTCTCTCTGACATCTTTGAGGTAGATAATAGAAAGCTGTGTCTGTCTTTCGTAGATGGTGAAACGGCTATTGAATTTGTCTCCACTTTTCATTCAGTGACCTTGACAAGAGGGACCCAACAACATGTTTTCAGAGGCCCCACAATGGAGAGTCGGGCATTTTTTCATTCCAGAATGAATTTGAGCACTGTGCTAAGACACTCTCAACACAAGGATGAATAGAGGTCCCTTAGTCTAACAGAACAGCAGAGTATATGCCAAGGAAGCATTTCCAAGGGGGCTCCAAATTTGGGGTTGGAGGTTGGGAAAGTCTTCCCGGATAGAAGTGGATTATTGGCTAAGTCATAAAATAGAAGGATGAAAACTTGAGGCAGGTAATACTATTTTCAAAAATTATGTGGTACTTACACCTAAATGTAGGATGGTTTGCACTGTTTAAAAACCTGTGGATTTTTAAAAACCTTCTAATGTATTTGTGGGGAGGAGGGTGATCTTGACGTCTTACCCTTCCGCCATCTTGAAGCTCCTCTCCTAAAAACCTTCTAAAAAGCTTCTCTGGCTTTGTGCTAATTCATGCACAACTGACAATTTGTTAGACATGATGACATGTAAGACATGTGAAACTCCATAGCAGCCACATGGGTCCAGAAGAGAGACCTCTTGAGGCATATTGTGCTTCTAAATCCATATGAGCATGATTGAGTAGGAGTCAATCTTATCAGGCCCAATTTAAAAAGCCTTGACATAGAAAGTCAAATTGGAGTTACAACTGCTGCTACTAGTTTTTTCCTTTCTTTTTTCCCTAACTTTGGGTAATATATGAATAAAATGCTACTTTGAACATTTACTGGTATCTGCTGCAACTTGCAGAGCCCTGTTTCATTCCCAGCCAAGGCTATAAGGTATATTCTGTGACTCTGTTACGAATCATGGTTATTTTTCTATTTATATAGAAGAACTACGTGGAGATGGCCCAGTCTTCAGTACTTTAAACTGATTTTTCCAAATGACATATTTTAGCGCAATTCCAAAAATGTTTCAATTGACGTGGAACTCAGTAATGCCCGGAATAAAATAATTCACTTGGGGAGCAAAAAATTTTGCATGAACTTAGAATATATGCTTCCTGTTTTCAACAAGAAAGCAGAAGATCTGAAATATTCAAGGCCAATTTGATTGGTCTTAAGTGATGTGACTTTATGGTGAGTGCTGGTGGGTCTGAATTTTTTCCTCCAGTTTAAAGACACAACTGCATAGAAGACAGTGAATAGACTGTTAAGAATATGAGTCTGTTGTATCACAGCTACCACATAGAATTATGAATATTTTGCTTTTATGCAAAGCTTTTTAGTAAGTTTTGGAGCCCACCCAAAACAGAACCAAATATGATTCTTCAAGGGCATCTTCAATGAATTAAGTAAAAGCCTGAATCCAAACATGAAAGCTATTTGCACAGCTGTTCTAAAAGAGAATATACTGCATTTGTCCTTTACTTGGTCATTTTAAAGCTTCAAGATTGAATATCAATTCAGCCAAAATCAAAAGGTGGGTTTACAATGTTGTTTGGTCTGTCAAGCAAATTAAATCTTGCAAATGTTCTTACCTAGTGATGTAAGACTTATGAAAGAGGATAACAGCCAGCAGCCTGAGGGAGCTGAACCAATTAGGAAGGGTGATAGAGAGTTGGTGAGCTGTTTGCATTAATGGAGGTAATCAGGACATCTGCCAAGGCCAAAACAGACACTCAGCTTGGCATATCCTACAGTCGAAATGATGAGACTGCCTGTGGGTATATTTGGCACTTTATGCTGGTTGAAATGGAGCTACAAAGAAAGGAGTGTGAACCATTGTGAGTAATGAAAAAAGCATATCTAAAAGATCTGGATATTAGATTTAGCTCCCACTAGCTGTGTAATCATGACAGGACATTTCATTGCTTCTCGTCTGTTTCTACATATACAAAATATGGAAATATGAGTACTTACCTCAGGGGTGTTGAGAGATCATATAATAGAAATTATCTTTAAAAAAATTAATATTTTGAGTTTGGGATCATTTTCCAAAATTTTGAGGTCAAAGAGATGCTATAAAATAACAATTTGCTTTTTTTGGACATAACTTCATTGCCATCAGTTGGAGCATATGACTCTACCAACAGTCAAGCATGAGTTAATTGCTGTCTAATTAAAAAACAACAGAGATCACTGCCATCTAAATTCAGTGGTTCATTCCTGGTGTTATTGCCTAAAATAACAGGTAAGACAATCCATTAGCTGATGGTCTTAACTTTAAGTCAAAGGGGTCAATATGAAGACTCTATTTTTCAATTCTGAGGATTCTCAGCATGTTGAGTGGGCTCTTTTTCTGGTGTAATGGAGGGTAAAGACCACTCCTCAATTCGGGACTCAGTGTTCACTTGCTGATGGGTCCAGAAAGAGCATTCATTGCTGTGTAAGTGCAGAGTAGCCAGTAATCCAAGCCACTTTCCATACTTTTTATTGGAATTGCTCATGAAGGGCATGGCAGTATTGACCAGTTTAAGCTTACTTATGCTTCCAGGCAGAAGTAATAAAATGACCTAATCAGGCAAGAGAAATTGCATAAAGTTTGCATGATTCCCCAAGCTGGAAGACAGCCCTCCAGGAACATAATCTTAAGAGTAGAGAATTGCCTTATTTTTAACTATGATTTTACTTTTTATTGTAATGAGGCCAAATCTGGTGGGAGCTCTGGTCCCAGTGGTGGAAAGAGATAAAAATCACAGAACGTAAAGCAGGAGGTAATTGGCAGCATTGACTTTTGGTGACTGATTAATGCAGTACGGAATAAAAGCAATGTGATCTAGCGGGGGGTGGGAGAGGAGAGTCTGAGTAGAAATAGCCAAGAGTAAAAGAGTAAAATCCAGGGCTTCCAGTATATTGTAAATGAGCCTCCTGTGTTAGGACTGGCAAATGAAAATAGCAGTGGCCTAGATAACCAACAAGGACCTACTGTATAATATAGGGAACTGTACTCAATATTTTGTAATAACCTATAAGGGAAAAGAATCTGAAAAAGAATATGTATATATATAGATATTTAACTGAATCACTGTGCTATACACCTGAAACTAACACAGCATTGTAAATCAACTATTAAAAAAATAATAAAATTATGCAAAAAAATAAAAATAAAATTTTAAATTGGCTATAAATACAAAAAAGAAAGAAAAAAGTTAAAGAGGAAGGAAGAAAGAAATGAGGAAAGAAAGGAAGGGAGGAAGGAAGAGAAAAGGAAGGAAGGAAGAAAATTTCTCAAGTAAAAATCCAGGCGATGTGGCAAGAAGGGAGAGAGGGAGGAAGGAAGGAAGGAAGAAAAGTTTCTTAAGTAAAAATCCAGGCAATGTGGCACTCCCTGGTGATAGAGGGCCTAGGCACCTTCTGTCTTGTTGCTGTCTTGTGTGATCACCATTGCCAAGAGAGCTGCCACATATGGTTCTGCTTGTCATGTCCTGCACATAGTCAAAGCCCATGATCAGCTAGCTTATCAAGCATCCTAGGGCACTGGTTGAGTCGGTCTGGAGGAAGGAGGGTCTTTTTCTAATTCACAAAAAGGGACCACCTGGACCCCAAGATCTATGGGGAGGGTGGGCCTTTTTCTGAATTGCACACAGCAGTGTGGTGGTCCTGATGGTTCAAGATGGCTTTTCCAGTCCCAGGCCTTTTGTTCACATTCCGTTTAGCAGGAAGGAAAAAGAAGGAGAAAGACAAACCTCCTCTCTTAAGAGTACTTCACAGAAGTTAAATATAACCATATCTACTTTTGTCCCATTCTTCAGACATTTGGCCCACTGCAAGGGGGGCTGGGGAATGTAGTCTTTATTTAGGTGGCTATGCGGACAGCAAAAATTCAAGGATGAAGCATAGAATACATATTTGGGGACAGCTAAACATCTCTCCCATACCATCAAATTAGAGTAAACAGACTATAGAATGAGGTTAGTGGCTTGAACCTAGTTCTGATCTCTAAATAAAACTAATGGTGAACCACTAAAATCCCTTCCAGTTTTATAATCCTACTCTATAAATCTTTAGTTTGGAATAAGAAAACAGAAAGCACATTTCCCAGACTTAGATGATTAAAGTAGGTTCAGGGATGGGCATTTAATAACTAACACTTAGTTGAGGCCTTAGTCTATATCAGACACTGTTCTAAGTGCTTGAGGTTGATTAACTTATTTAAATTCTTATATCAGCCCAATGAGATATTGTTAAAATCCCCATTTTATAGATGATAAACTGAGTCACAAGAGGTTAAGTAACTCAACTGAGACACAGTAAATGACAAACCTGGGAAGGTGACTTCTGAGTGCATGCCCTTAGTTGGAAACCTACAACCTCTAAAGTGACTTAAGTTGGTTCACTGAGAAGCAATCCTGGGGCCTTTGGGGGAATTATTGAGAAGGAGGCTCTTTGTTGTTGTTGTTGTTACTAAACTAGCAGAACGTAAGCCTGGAACTGTGGCAGCCTGGAACTACTTCAGAAGCAATGTGAAAGCCCATTGGGAATGAGGTCCAGGAGGAACACGGAACTGAGATGGGGAAAGAGATATTCTGGTGCTAGCAGGATTCACTGTGTCTGAAATCAGATGCCCCTAGATTTTTCAGGTATTTAAAATTTTTTATTCTCATCACTACCTCCACCTGCCCCACATACCTTTTTTTTAAATTGAGCTTCTGAGATTCAGTAGAGTTGTCTTCTGACAACACAGTAAGTTAACCAAATTCAGTTAACATTTGTGGACCTATGTCTGAAGATCATTAAGTTGCATCACTGATTAAGACACTAAAGACAGAAGATGGAGTATGTTCTTAGAGCTACATGAATTAAGCAACTTAAGTAGTAACTCGTTGAGAGGTATGGAAGAATGGAAAGCGAGAAAGTTGCATATTTAGATATGTAGGGGGTGGGGCTGAGAAGAGAAGACTGAAAATTCAGAGACAACTATCGCAATAATGCTTAAGGTCTCTTTAATTTGCGTTCAATGCCTGGCTACATACTTGGGAAAGTTCACCCCTCTAAGCCAACATTTCTTGTGTAAGAGGAGATTAAAACTAGCATTTATTTATCTTATTTGGGGTTGTGAGGATAATATGATCATACAGGTTAAGGGCTTAGGCCAGTGTCTGGAACACTAAATACTCAATAGCGTTAGCCTTCCATAGCAGATGTGAGATTATAGAAGCCGTTTGAGGCAAGAAGCCTCAGAAATGTGGGTTAGGGCAGCATTTCAGTATAACTAGAGAAGGCTTGTGGTTGGGGGGTCTAATTACTTTCAATTCCCGAGAGTAATTAAGACCTGAAGAACAAGTTGGGACGAAAGTGGAGTAATCAAGTAAGTTATGAGATATATATATATATAAATATCAAGCTAGTTTGGACCTATATTTGGCAAATAAAGTTCCATTGAAGGTTTGGAAACAAAATGGTGCCGACAGATGGGGATAGCACTAGCAAAGAGATGGAAGGAAACTATGGCTTTTTAAAAAGTTGGAAATTCCCTACTGTGGGAAGTGTACTAAAGAGATTACAATGATCTAGGCCTTTTCTCCTCAGTGTGATTCTAGATCTACAGCATCAGGAACATCTGGAAGCTTGTTAGACATGCAGAATCTCAGGCCCCACTCCAGACCTACGTTTTGATAAGATCCCTGTATGATTTTACGCACATTAAAATTTGGGAAGCACTGGTCAAGGCTAGAGAAAAATGCATGGATTTCATTGTTTGAAATACAAAAGAATGCAGGAATGTGGTCCCAAATCACTGGAACATCTAAATGTTGGGAATACAGTGGCTGCACGTCGCATAATTTTCTTCAGGCTCTGTCTCATTTGAGGTGTGTGCCTACCAGGCACAGAAACGTAGCACTAACCATTGATCTACATCCTATCAGTGTTCTTTCCACTAAAACTGATGCTAAGGAGTAATTCTGGCTCCCCAAGTTTTAAATCTTTAAGTGATCTTGAAATTTTAGTGAATGATAACTCCTTGTTTATTGTGAATAAAGGAGAGTTGAATTAGTTATGTATTGCTGTATAACACATTACCCCAAAACTAAGCAGCTTAAAGCAACAAACTATTCTATCACTGTCTGTGGGTCAGGAATCCAGGAGTGGCTTAGCTGGGTGGTTTGGCTCAGAATTTCTTTTGAAACTGTATCAAGCTATTGACAGGGGCTGCAGTCAGTCATCTGAGGCTTAACTAGGGCTGAAGGATCTACTTTCAAGCTTGCTCACATAGTTGTTTGCAGGCCTCAGTTTCTCACCACATGTATGTCTCCATAGACTGCATGAGTGGCTTCATGGGATGGCAGCTGGCTTTCCCAGAGTGAGTGCGCCAGGGGAGAGAGACAGAGACAGGCGGAAAGAGAGAGGGGGCACTAAAAATGGAAGTTGCAGCCTTTTATAATCTAACAATGGAAATGACACACCATCACTTTTGCCATATGTTGGTCTCACAGACCAACCTTGGTACAATATGGTAGGGGATTACACAAGGGTGTGAATATCAGCAGGTGGAGGTCTTTGATAGGCCATCTTGGAGCCTGGTGACTCCAGGTGCAGCTTGTATAGCTGGGAGTGTCTTCAGTCTATGGAGAGGAGGGTACTGAAACAATGGATGGCTTGCCGATCTCATACCCATATTTAAACTTCAAGAGCTACTGATCCAAGCAGAAATGGATTTTAGTCCTAACTGGTGGGGAAAAGAGGGGACTATGGAAGCAAAGAACACCTATTCACTTGAGATTGCCTTTATATTCCAAAAAATTGGATGCAGAACACTCAGCAGTTCTTTCATTCATAATTGCATCAAAAGTGGGGAAGGGATGTTTTACCTGAAAATAGTCAAACCGACTCCTCTAAACAGGCCATACTTGCCCGCATACTAACCTTCCTACATCAAAGGTTGGCCACAATGAATGATGAATATAACCAAATGTTGGGAAAACTTTTGCAACTCCTCTTATCAACAGGCCTGCAGATTCTGCTTCAGGTGATGCCATATGCTTCTTGATCAGCTCTGTGCATCTTTCTTTATGCAGTCTCTCACACTGAACCAGGCATATGATGAACCCAGCCCACTTTACATCCCATTGTCTATATAAACTATTAAAACTGAAAAAAATTGTATAGAAGAGCTATTGTTGCCCATCTCCATGGAATTTTGGCTGGGATAGATACCTCCAGTTCCTATATAAAAAATATTTAGGGACTTCCCTGGCAGTCTAGTGGTTAAGACTTTGTGCTTCCCCTGCAAGGGGTGCGGGTTCAACCAAGGATCTAAGATCCTACATACCGTGTGGCATAGCCAAAAAAAAAAAAATTTTTTTTTAAATTTTTCTTCTTCGTTACAGAGGTATTCAGAGGAAAAACTCTGAATACATCACTGATCATCAACATCACTAATTATCAGGGAGATGCAAATTAAAACCACAATGAGATATCACCTCACACCTTTAGAATAAACAAGAAATAAGTGTTGGCGAGGATGTGGACAAAAGGGAACCCTCATGCGCTGTTAGTGGGAATGTAAATTGGTGCAGCCACTGTGAAAGTTCCTCAAAATATTAAAAATAGAACTACTATATAATCCAGCAATTCCACTTCTGGGTATTTATTCAAAGAAAACAAAAACACTGATTTGAAAAGATATATACACCCTTATGTTCACTGCAACATTAATTACAATAGCCAAGATATGGAGACAATCTAAGAGCCCATCAACAAATGAATGGATAAAGAAGATGTGGTACATATGCAAGTTGTTACCTGTGCTTCGGACAAATTGGCTATGGGTGGAATGTTCCAAAGACCCTCTCCTGGAGTTCAATACATTTGCTAGAGTGACTAACAGAACCCAGAGAAACATTTTACTTACTAGATGACTGGTTTCCTATAAAAGGATATAACTCAGAAACAGCCAGGTGGAAGAGATGCATAGGGCAAGGTATGTGGAAAGGGCTCTGAGCTTGCATGCCCTCTCCAGACCCTCTCCCCAGATCTCCACATGTTCACCAACCTGGAAGCTCTCTGAACCCCACCCTTTCGGATTTTTATGGAAGCTTCATTACACAGGCTGATTGATTAAATCACTGGCCATTGGTGATTGAACTCAATCTCTAGCCTCTCTCCCTTCCCAGGAGGTTGGGGACAGGGTAAGGGGGTGACTGGGGGTGGGGTGGGGGTGGGACTGAAAGTTCCAACCCTCTAATCACAGGGTTGGTTCCCACAGCAACTGGCCCCCATCCTTAGATTAGTAGGGACTTCCCCAAAGCCACCTCATTAACATAACAAAAGACACCTTCAGGGCTCTCCTCACTTAGGAAATTCCAAGAGTTTTAGGAGCTATGTGCCAGGAATGGGGAACAAGACCGACTATATATTTCTTATTATAAATCACAATATCACACCTTCTAAGAAGACTAACACAAGAATTCAGCTAAAACATTGAGAATTGAAAAGTTAGCCATTATTTGATTTAACTTCTCCTTCAATATAATGGATTTTCTTTGGTATCCAAGACATCTGACAAATGAATCTTACTTAGATTAAACCCAACTCTGTCTCCCTGAATTATTCACCAATTGGTTCTTGTTCTCTGAAAGAGTAGTTCAGCTTACTCTATGACTGCCTTTCAAGTGCTATTTTTTTTTTTTTTTAAAGGATTTTCTTATTTATTTATTTATTTATTTATTTTTGGCTGTGTTGGGTCTTCGGTTCGTGCGAGGGCTCTCTCCAGTTGCGGCAAGCGGGGGCCACTCTTCATCGCGGTGCACGGGCCTTTCTCCATCGCGGCCCCTCCCGTCGCGGGGCACAGGCTCCAGACGCGCAGGCTCAGTAGTTGTGGCTCACGGGCCCAGTTGCTCCGCGGCATGTGGGATCTTCCCAGACCAGGGCCCGAACCCGTGTCCCCTGCATTAGCAGGCAGACTCCCAACCACTGCGCCACCAGGGAAGCCCCTTTCAAGTGCTATTAAATAAAAATGCAAGTTTTAATACTAGGTCCTCATCTTTGACCTTAGGGAGTGACTTAAATACTCTGACTCACTGTTTCTTCAACTGCAAAATGGCAAGTCCTACTTTGCTCATGTCATAGGGTTGTTGGGAAAGTAATGGTAACCATTTATTAAATATTTACTATGTTCTAGGTACTAATGAGAACTTTATACACTGAGTTATTAATACTCCTAATCCTATGAGGCTGGTGGTATTATTCCCATTTTACTGAGGAGAAAGTTGAGACTGAGAAAAATTAAATAGCTTGCCCAACTACTACAGAGTCATAGGACTAGGATTTGAACACAGTTCTGTCTGGCAGCAAATTCCTGGACTTAATCATTTTACTCTTTGGCCTGCTATGAAAGAAAGCACTTCATAAATTTCAATTATTAAAATATTTCAAATGATTTCCTTTAGCCTTTTCTCTGGGTGAAACATTCTCATTTTTTTCAGTTATTCCTTGAAGAACTATCATTTCCCCAGCCCATATCATTAGATTCACTGTCCTCATGGAGTAGCATGTTTTTAAGGTTCCCTCTTAATATATCCTAACTAGAATGGGAAGTGATGTCCTAATGTGGCTAGAGTTAGGAACAACATTCCACAATGCTTCTCCAGCTCATAACATGTATGTTCTACCTGTTTCTGAACCCAGACAGGCTAAAGCTTTGTTATCATCCTCCTCAATAGGCTGCAAGGGTCAAACATGCTGGGACTTGTGTCTGAAATGAATGAATCAGTGTAGAATCTGAGTTCAACATCTTAAGAAATGTCCATAAGGAGGATATTGAAATGCGGGTGTTGTGACAGAGCCCCTGACCACTTCACTTGCAAGGAAAACCTACCATAACCTTAGTGTATTTTAGGGCCTCTGTCTTGAGAGAGAAAGTTGTCAGTGTTCAGTGAATTGGAAGAACATAGACCCTCTTAACTACATAGTTAAACTGTAAAATAAAATTTCCAAATGCTGAAGAGCAAGAATGGAGCTTATGTCATCACAAGGAGCCCCATTTATTTATCTAGGGCTTATTCTCTTGTTGGCCAATGGGCCCCTGAACTAAATGCAATGATAAGATTAATAAGGAAAGCAAGACATTGTTATTTTTTCAGATGTTAGAGTTTTCTGGTTCAAAATGAAAAAGGTGTTGTGAATTTTATTACCTTTTACTACCTGGCCTTTCTACTTTTGGCCAAAACAAAATGAAAAGACGTTTTCTATTTCATGTAAGAATGATTTTCTCCAGTAGCAGTTGTGAGAAAAAGTTATGTGCAATAACAACCACCTAATATATATATATTTTTTTTTTAAAGATTTATTTATTGATTGATTGATTGCTATGTTGGGTCTTCGTTTCTGTGCGAGGGCTTTCTCTAGTTGCGGCAAGCGGGGGCCACTCTTCATCACGGTGCGCGGGCCTCTCACTATCGCGGCCTCTCGTTGCGGAGCACAGGCTCCAGACGCGCAGGCTCAGTAGTTGTGGCTCACGGGCCCAGTTGCTCCGCGGCATGTGGGATCTTCCCAGACCAGGGCGCGAACCCGTGTCCCCTGCATTAGCAGGCAGATTCTCAACTACTGCGCCACCAGGGAAGCCCCCACCTAATATATTTTTATATTAAAGTGTCATTCAAAACAGTTTGTAGTAGATGCCATATGAATAGAGGAGCTGAAAATAATGAGTTTTATTGATGTAAATTGTTGAACGCTAAAGCAAAGGTAGCTCCTCTTTTGAGTAAGATCTTTAAGTTTTTTTGTTCTGTTTTGGTTTTTTTTAAATTTATTTATTTTATTTTTGGCTGCGTTGGGTTTTCGTTGCTGTGCACGGGCTTTCTCTAGTTGCAGCGAGCAGGGGCTACTCTTTGTTGCGACGCACGGGCGTCTCATTGCGGTGGCTTCTCTTGTTGCGGAGCATGGGCTCTGGTGCATGGGCTTCAGTAGTTGTGGCTCGCGGGCTCTAGAGCGCAGGCTCAGTAGTTGTGGCGCACGGGCTTAGTTGCTACGTGGCATGTGGGATCTTCCCGGACCAGTGCTTGAACCCATGTCCCCTGCACTGGCAGGCGGATTCTTAACCACTGCGCTACCAGGGAAGCCCAAGATCTTTAAGATGTATCTTTCCAGAGAGAGTTTCCTTGGGCTCTGCATCTAAAGTAACTTGCCAGTCACTCCTGTCATGCTGTTCAGCTTCATTTCCTTCATTCATGTTCCTGTCATATATTTCCTTGTTTATATTTGCTCATTGTCTATCTCTGCTCTACTGAAATGTAAACTCCAGACCACATTTTATTATCCCCGTGCATAGAACACTGCATATAGTAAGCACATGATACCTGCTGAATGAATGAATCCGTTTTGAAATCATAAAATTGTTAACCATTTACTCTAGGCTAGCCCAACAGTTTGTGTTCTTTTGTTTTGTTTTTGTTTTCGCTGTTGTTCAGCCTGTCAACAGTTTATTATATCTTCTCCGTCCACTGTGGATTTATTTATTTGGATGTGATTCCAGTCATTCTGATTTAGTGTATTATAGCGGAGAGCATTTATCAGATACTTCACAGAGCAGTGTTTGGTGTGAGGTGTATTATAACTAGGTTTTGCTAATAAAGTAATAGAGTTCGTGGATTTTTAAAGAAATAAGTCAGAGTGGGGTTTTTTTTCCTTTAAAAAAGTCACACCACTGACTTGCATTTTCTTGAGTGGGAGAGAAAGGGAAGGGTGGGCTTCCGGGACGTTCCGAACTTTGGGCACCCAAGAGCAAGTATGTGGAGAAGAGAGACTGAGATCCACCGCTTCTGAGGCAACTTTCCTATCAGCTGCCTGCGCTAAGAGGTATGAGGTTAAGAGCAGTGGGATTATGTCATGGCCCTTGTTTCAGCTGGAGACAAAGTGTAGACTGCATAGTAGGATCCCACTGGATACCTGTTAAGTAGGTTAGGTTGAAGCATGTGATGATATCTGATAGATGGGTGGGAAGCTCAGTGCCAGGAACCCTGGAGGTGCTCAGTCGATATGGGTTCGTCTTAGCAATGATGCTGAGGCTCCAACTACTACCTGATGGTTTCATTTTACAACTTGTACGGGCGGAGCAGGAATCATCATCGAAGCTGGGCGGGTCTGGCACTAGGTGTTTAGAAAAATCATTTCATTTCTTATGTTTCGGGGGATGAGAACTAAAGGGGAATAGTGTCTTTCTTTGTGCCCCGAGAATCACATGTATTTATCTTTTGGCCTTGACATGGTCATAAAATATGTTTTCTTTAAAGGAAAAATTTATGGAAAACTCATGTTCATGTTGAATGATTTTAGGGTTGATTTGTTATTTATACATTTCTTTCTAATTGTGTTTTTTTCTTTTTACATTGCAAAAGAAGTAGATTCTGGCTATGAAGTCCAAACTATCACTGGGGAAAATGAACTTCACCAAGTCATTTGTCATGACAAAAATGGCTTATCAGTCATAGTTAAAACAATCTAGGAGTTGGTAAAGATATTTTGATTTGTTCTTGTGAAAGATTTACTTCTTAAGACAAGTCCAAAATACTTAAAATACTGAAGTGCAAATACTTAGATAGCAGATGTATTTACACCTCAAAACTCAAAAACATTTAGGTGACCATGTATTTGCCTATGGGCTCAATAAAACACTTGAAAATATTTTGTTTTATAGTCACACATTTTATTACAAATTTCTTTTATTTTGTACCTAATAGAAAAGCAAGTTTGGAGTCTATTTACAAGTACTATATACATTTACATATATTACATACAGTTAATGAATTTAAAGAAAATGGGCAGAGAAACACAATATATATGGAAGAATATGCCACTGTACATGGTTTATTATCATGGTCCTTAGTATTACTGAATCTTTACTGTAGTAATAAATACAGTTCTATATTTACACATCTTATAAAACATCTCATAAATGTATTTTTCTCAATTCCAAGTTAAAACATCTGATCAAAATAAACATGCTTATATAAAAATAAATCTACCTAACAGTCTTTTGGTTTGGATGTATTGAAGCTAATGTAGTATAATAGAAATTATGAATTAATCCTTTGACCTTTAGTATTTAATAATTTTGCCTTGTACAATACCTAACACATGTATTAAATATGGAATAAGCAGAGAAGTCATGTTCTTGACATCAGGTGGGTTGATCCAAAGACAACATAGCTAAAACCAAGCTAAATAAACAGGATAATATATTACCAAGTTTCTGTTGAGTCAAAAGTGGTTTCAAAAAAAAAAAAAAAAAGTGGTTTCAGACATTGTTGCTAAAGCTACTAGAGATACATGTAAGAAGTTATGCCAGTGGATTTAGTTTATGCTGTGTCTGCATTTGATTGTTACCTTATGATGCACATCAGTTTGAATCAAGTGATAAAACCTCCTGTGAAAACGTGCACTCACCCAGGGGGAAAATAATCCCAGGTTGCTTACCGTCTTTTCTGCGTATGTCCATTGCCGGCAATGGAGTTTTCTTCGAACCTCTGGGCACCAAGGAGTTAAAAATGAATTAGACAAGAGAACCTCATCTGTACGTCATTGCCTTCATGGCAATTTATGAATTTAAGTTCATTTTCCTTTCAAAATAATTGTAAGCAGTTTTATTCCACTGAGGGTGGAACCATCTAGTGCTGATACATAAAATCTACCATCTCTAAAAATGATGTGACTATGAATTAATTAATAGTGCCTTATGTTATCCATTCACAGGGGCATTGGTGACCTGGAAGGATCCTTTCTGAGGAAAGGTGAAGCAGTACTAAAACATCTCCACATGGTCATTAAAATGAAATCCTATTGGTCACAACCATTACTTAGTAATGTAGGCCATTTAAAAACTCTTATTTTCCTAATACCTCCAACCATATATGAAGGGGTTTTCTGGTTTAAAACCCCTTTCGCAAGCAAGTGAGTTGAAAAAGAATTCAGTTGAAATCATGGAGAATTTTTTGAACATTTCAATCTGTTTTTTAAATATTTATATATAGTTTAGGCTTACCTGAATAGTGTGACTGAGTTATATAGCTGAACGAGTTATATAAGCAGCATTTAGACTTATTTTTCACTCTCTCGTATCAATAATTATCAGCTTTTTGACACTGAGAGGTTATTTTTTTCTTCTGAATCAAGTTTCAACTCAGCTCTTTTTAGTTACTGCTCTGATATACTCAACCTCACATTTTTGGGTTTTCAATTTTTGAAAACTTTCTCTCACATATTAATTAGAGACATGGGACAAATGCCACAGATGAAAGATGACAGCTTTCGGTCATCGGATAAGCTGGTGGTGACCCAGAATTGGAAGGCAGGTCATAGGCTCTGCTGGCACTGGCGAAGGTTACCAAGGCCTGGGTTGAGTCACAGGACTGTTTCTCAACATCATCAGAGTTAATAGACATCAGGCTTGTGTGTTTTGCTCTTGTCCAGAAGTGGGTTTGCTTTCCCAGGCTCCCCAGATCCTCCTTAAAATGGGGATTGAAGAGGATGTAGAGAAGGGGATTGAGACATGCAGGAAGGGGGACAATCACCAGAAGGATAAACTTAATTACTTCAGGGCTGATGAATGTGAGGTTCAGTAAAGAGGAGAAGGACAAGAAAGCCACCGGGCAGTAAAGGATACAGTTGGTGAAGAGCAACAAAGCAATGTGCTTCACCATAGAACAGTCCCAAATATTCTCCAGGTCTCCCTTTTCTAAATTGCAGTAGAGCTTGGTGTAGGCAATGGTCATCACGAGGAAGCAAAGGGAATTGAGCAAGACGAGGGCCACCATGTAGCCTGTGGCGCTGGGCTCCCCAAAGGGCAGCGGCAGGCAGAGCGGGGAGGCGCTGTACTCGCTGCCGCCCAGCAGGGGAACCGCGGCGACGGTCACGGCCAGCACGGCGCAGAGCACAACGATTGCTTTCAGACTGGAAAAAGGAGTTTTCGTTTCGAATTTCGCAGAGCATTTCACAGAGAACCCACGCTCCAGGGCTGCCAGGGTAAGCAGGAAAACCGAGGATTCCGAAGCAAAAATGGACAAAAACCCGACGACCTGGCAGCCGACCCCCTGCTCCCACCACGCACCGTGCTGCGCAAAGCTGCCGAAAGTAAAGGCGTCCACGCCAGCCAGCACTGCACTGGAGACCCCCGTGAGCATGTTCACCACGGCTATTAACCCAATTAACAGTTTTACGGAGGAAATGTACAGAGGGGCTCTGAACACGGTTGAGGTCACCAGGGCATTACACGTCAGTGCCAAAACTGCTATGGTCCACACTCCAATGCGGATCAGCCAGCTACCGAACAGGTATTCGCAGAGTTTGAAAGGGCCTAGAAGTCCAAGGAAGAAAAAGGCTGGGTATCAAATTAGGGTTCACAACTTCTGCCAAATTACCTCTTTGTTTCTCGTATTAGGACACCAAGAGATAGAGACCAGTAACAGCCATGGTAACACACAGTTCCCTTACGGCACACTCCACTTTATTAAACCACTATTTAATGCAAAGCTTAGTATACCGGGTGCCCCGATTTTCAAGCTATGCCCAGAGAAATGGAGCCGGGGAGTTTAAATCACTGGATTCAGGTCGCCCAAATACAGCAGTGTGAGGGCCAGGTAACAAGTCAGATCTCTGTGTTTTTTTGTTTGTTTGTTTTTTTAATAAAGTTTTTTTTTTTTTGATGTGGACCATATTTAAAGTCTTTATTGAATTTGTTACAATATTGCTTCTTTTTTTTTTATGTTTTGTTTTTTTGGTCTGGAGGCATGTGGGATCTTTTCTCCCCGACCAGGGATTGAACCCGCACCTCCCTGCATTGGAAGGTGAGGTCTTAACCACTGGACCACCAGGGAAGTCCCTCCTGGGCTTTTTACGATATTTGTCCAGAATGCTTCAAAAAAGGTTCTGTAAACAGGGAAGGAGAATCCTAGGGAAATACTCAGTGATGTTAGAAGAGGAAGTATGAAGGTGCATTTCATGAGAATGTCGTCTTAGGTTTAGATTGACATTTGACGTTTAGGAGCAAGGAACCATCAAATTGTTGAAAATAAAATATCAACCTTCCCCAGCTGTCTTTTTTTTTTCAACTGGTCTATCCTATTTCAGGGAATGGGACAAACAATTAAGTGAATAATACATATAGTTTTTACTTATCTCTAAAACTATCATTTGCTTTAACCAAATAGCTATTTAGAGAAGACTTACAAGAAATCACGGTCAAAAATCAGTGATTACATGAAGCAAGACTGTTGCATACCAGCCTAAATTGCTAATATTATTTTAAAAATTACATACACTTCTAACTATAAGATTGGTTCTTTAATTTCCATTAATCTGAATCAAAAGTCTCCTACAAAAATCCTATTTAAGAATGGAGACCAACTCCAGGGAACGAACATTTGTATTTTAAAGGTCCCCATGGGGTGGGATATTGATGAGATGCAAAGGTGGCACAGATTTTGCCCTGAAGTGTAGCCAAATGTCCCTGATGGCCTCGGAGTTAAGGGTGAGTACTGCTGCTGAGCAGTTCTGATGCCTTTCTTACCTGGGGAAGGTGAGCATTGCACCGAATGAAGGGCTTTCAGGTCTTCCTCAAAATCAAGCAGGAAATCTTCAAGATCACGCTCATCTGCAGGAATGAGAAGTTCTGTAATGATTAGTTCTGTCTCTCTTTTCAGGGACCAACTTCCAGGGAGGAGAGTCCTGGATTGCCCTGGAGACATGAAATGTCACAAAGGGAACTGAGGGTCAGACATCCCACTTTTCCCTGGGCTTTCTTGCAAGTCTATTATAAAATTGCTTTGGGATGTTCTACTCAAGCTACTATATGACACTATTTCAGCAGAACTGGGGGCAAGGGATAGTAACCCTGGACTCCCTGTCATATGTCGAAGCTCTCTCATTCTGTTCTTGTTCCCTGGAGCTCATGATGGCCCCAAATTGCACTGACCTAAATTAGAGAGAGAGCGTGGGCCTCTCCATTCAGTGGAAGAACCACTTTATCCAATTTTCTAACACTTAGATGGCTATAGTGCAAATGTTCTGAGCTGTGTTCTCTGAGTACAAGAGGGAGAATTAGTAAGTTTCTATCTTTCTGGGGAATTCTGCTTAACAGAGGACAAATCAGGTAACTGCTTGGTGCTTGGACTAGCTATCCATGAAACAGGAGTTTTGTGATCTAACACACTTACTGATTTAATTGGTCTGGTGTGAGGTTTGGGCACCAGTGTTTTTTAAAAGCTTCTGTGTGATTACAATATATGGACCAGGGTTGCAAATCATTGTCCTTGAAAATAAACTCCACGAAGAACCTTGTCTCTCTTGTTCATTGTGTGCCTCTAGGGCACAGAACAGTGCCTGGCACACAGTAGACACTCTAATTATTTTTTTTTGGGGGGGGTGAATAAATATAGTAGAAATTAGGGTGGGTGAGGCAGAAAAAGCAAAAATGAAAGCAAGAACAAGAGCAAGACATATGCTGTAGCCTAAAATAAAAAAGCCAAGGGCTATAATATCAGCTCCTTAATCAGATCTGTGTGCAGGAAGAAAAGTTAAGATAATGTGCAGACAGATTGAATCATACTTGCTTGGGAATCAACAAATCATTAAGACCCAAAGGAAGAAAAGCCAGTCTATTTAGACTCTGTGCAAACTTGCAAGGTTGGGCAGGGAAAGGAAATTGGGGACTGCCCAGAGCACTGCCTCGTTACCACAGGTGTGGTTTGAGGTACATTGTTGTCTGTTTAAGTCAGGTCTTGCTTCAAGGAAAGCCAAGTGCTTTACAGACATTATCTCATTTCACTTTCCTGACAGCTAGCCTTGTGGGGGGTAAGTGGGGAGAATGCTTTAGGATTAGTTGGATAAGAAGTTGGATTCCTAAGCCCTTCTGCTGAAATATGGAGGCATCTAAAATGTCTATATCCTCCACTCCCCACTGGGGTTTAAGAATAAAAATAGATTGTATTTTCTGGAGAAAAAAGTGCAGAAGCATGTTTGAAAAAGTTATCCACAGGGATAAGGCCCTCATAAAAGTTTATGAAAATATTGATAATCAATTTTAATATTTACCCCTGAGGACAATATGTGCTAAAAGGGATCTAATTGTAAATATAAGTATTAAGAAATCCCTTAGAGAAAAGATGACTTTTTAGAATGAATCCTAAAGGAGTTTTCTCTTTCTCTAAGAATCTTTAAAAAGTGGGATTGATTCTCAACTTGCTGGGGTGATTACATAGGGACTTGTTTGGAGTTCAGATGATCTGCTCGATGACTTTTCAAGCCTCGTTCAGACACAATTTCATCACAGTGACATAGCAGCTCTTACCTTGAACTTGAAACATTCCAGCATCTTTCTTATGAAGGTCATCTGCACTGCTGTTGTCGCCTTTAGTCCATTGATTAGAAATTTTATAGACATTCTCACATACTCCAAATGCACAGCACTGATATGCATAGGGCATTTCTATAACCCTTTGAATGAACAAAACCAAACAAAAACACACACTTAAAGAAACAGATTGTTAAATACAGTGCTTATCTTTCACTCAATAATTCTGCCTGTGGATTTTAGCCTTAATTAATAATCTAAAATATTAACTATGTGCATAAAGATGTTGATTACAGTGCTATTCATAACAATGGAGTTATTAAAAATTATTGCCATGAAATGTTGACAGTTGCTGAGGTTGAGTGATGGATATATTATTTTCTCTACTTTTGTGTTTGAAAATTTCCATAATAAAAACATTAAAAAATGACTGTTAGGAAAATTGTAACACCATTAAAAAGTGCTTATGGTATGACATAACGTAAAGTGACAAAAACTTGATATAAGTTTGTATACGTACTGTGATTCTAACAATTAAAAATACATTGGAAACAAAATCTGGAAGGAAATAACATAAAAAACTTTGTTTAAGGGTATTTGTAGACTTTTTTTCCTCTCTTTTATTTTCTAAACTCTCTTTTGGGGTTATGGTTTTAAAGTATGTAAAAAGTACTGTGGTTTAATATATATATAGAAAATATATATGTGTCTATACATATATATATATAAAATCTTTCAAGGGACTTTATCGCTAATAAGTGTAACAGGTTTTAAAGAGCATTACTTCTTCAAACAAATATTAATTTAGTACATTTTATTAGAACATATACATAAGCAAGACGAATTTAAACATGTCAACAGGAGTACAATTATGTTATGATGTTATTTAATTACATGTCCTAGTTTGTATCTCATGGATCCCTGGTTTTCAAACTCTTCCCATGAACTCTGTGGTTCCAGGAGGCATCTTTGAAGAAGGAAGGAAGTGCGGTCAGGAAGACACTCTCTCCCACTCCAGGGCTTGTCCTAACAATGCCCCAGGGGTGGGGGACTTGAAGGCATGAAATGCAATTCAAAAGAGTCCCATAAATTTTGAAAACCACTATAACACGTCTATTGTTTCACATGACCACAAATGTATCTTATTAGTTTTAATGACAAACTCACTTGAGTTCTGGAAAGTTTTCAGATGATATCAAGCTCTGTAAGGCATGATTTCCTGTTAATTTTAAGTGAGTTAAACCATGTAACCCAGTTACAGGAAAAGACGACAGGCGGTTGGATGATAGGTCCCTGCAAAACATCAAACAACAATTGGCTTTTAGTCTGTGTTAGCATAAAACGATTATGTTAAAAAAGCAACCTAAAGATGATTAAACTGCTCCATAAAAACTTCTAAGCAGGGTCCTTCCTCTTAATGGTAAAAGGAACCATTTTGGTTTTAGCTCCTGACAACTCTTCTATTTACAATCAGAATTGCAGGAGGAAAAATGTTTTAATCACACCCAAATTGTAATTTCTACATTCAGCTTAATTTTGCCAGATGGGGACATCGAAAATCAAGTGGAGGGTGCTACATGTAATTTGAAAAGTAGTGCTGACTAGATCAAGTTAGGGGTGAGGGGGAAAACATTGTTGGGGGATTATTTTCTTCCTTCTCGCCATAACTTCTGTCTGACCAATTCCTTCTTTCTCTCTGAGACATGGGAGAGGGGGAGAGGAAGGAGCAAGAGGTGGAAAAGGAGGGAAAAAAATGGACAGGAAGATCTTCTGTTAGTCAAGATGGCAAACTGTAAAATGAAAGACCTTTAGAACTGAACTGATGTCTTAGTCCATTCCACCTGATGGCTCAGCAAAAATGGAAAATTTCACCTCAATAACCAGAACCAGCTGTCACCCAGATCATCATTTATCCACGTAAGGACGCACATGGCCTTGGAGGGGCGGGGGGTGGGAAGTGGGGTGCTTCTTTCTGGTGTGATCCAGCTCCAGTGCAGGAGACACTGAGGGCTGGGCATTCTGTGCACTGCAGGCTTTTTCAGCAAAAGCAACATTTTTGATTAATCAGATGGGGCCCAATTATTAAAAGACATGCCAGAAACAAGTCATGAAATACTCACAGCTTTCTTAGAGATGGCAAAGTGGAAAATGCATTGGGGTGAATAATGGCAATTTTGTTCCAAGCTAAATTCCTATTAAAAAAAAAAAAAAAGGCAAGTGAGAGGATTATATAAAAGAAGACTTCGTGAAGTTTTACCATATATATTCATTCTTCTAACAAAATGTAATTTCCATTCAGGACAGGAGCAATTAACTCATCAAATCATCTTTCAGATGCAGATATTAATAGTATAAAATGATGAAAGAGAGAATTTTAAAGCAACCTTGTTTAAATCAATCCAGGAAAATCCTTCAGGTGGATATTTTAGATTTTACTCTCTTCTTGCTAAAAAGTTGACTTTAACATGGTTGTAAAATTTTATTAGGGCATTTCTAAGATGAGTGGGGGTCAGGGAGTTGGAAGAGACAGGAACTTCTGAGGCTCTTCCTCTGACAGGCAAGTAAATTTTAAGTTATAAAATGCCCCCGGATATGTAATGAAACTCAACAAAAATTTGTGTACATTGTCCATGTATGTCAGGCCTTAAGAGAAACACAGAGATACTGTCAAAAAAATTCCCAGTAAAGAGAATGGACATTTAATTCTTAACTGGAAAATGAAGAAGAGAGGGGCTAGCATATGTTGCAAATAAAATCTTTGATAACAATATCTACAATTTATTGAGAAATAAAATTCACTCACCCCTTCCCTCCACAGACATATATGTAATGAAATGTAGATAATTTTACAGGAATAAGAACTTCCACATTTTAAAAAAAGAGCAATGAACTTAAAATTTGTATTTTTAAAATACATAACTCATAAGGGAACTAAACTGTAGACATTTGAGGAAACTGAAAGTGATCCCCGTCAACTTTTCTCTAGCACAGGTAAGTAATTTATTCATGGTGTTGGGCCCCCTGAGTTACCTAGGATAAATGGTATTCACAGAACATTTACATTCTCATTTGAAAGGCCCTGAACTGGGGGAAACTGGAAGGCTTTTTAGTTTGCTCCTTTCATCGATCGCAGAACAAAAGAAAATTCCAGCTAACAAGGGGAAGGAATGGCATGGAAGGAGTGGGAAAGCCACAAATGGGAATTGAGTAGGAGACTGTCTTCTGTTGAGCTGCTCATCAAATACGTGTCCAGTGAGGGTTGCAAGCCCTGCCATCTGCACTAGATGCTGGGGATAAGAAGATGAAAAAATTCTCGTCATTTTCAGGTAGGGCGTGGTGTACCTGTTGGCGGTGCTGAGTGTTGAGTCCTGTAGCAGAGAATGTGCAAAGCACATCAGAGTGGAGAGGGCTCAGAGACAGGAGATCTTGTTCTTATGGGATGGACAGGGGCAAGTTAAGAGTGGGGAGGAATCCAGTGGGCGACAGGACCAGGAGAAACAATGGTCCATGTGTCAAGGGACTGGGAACTGGTGGGTGAGAGATGAAGGTGTTCCAGGGGGTTGGAATCAGATTCTGAAGCATGGTGTTTGGAAGTTTGGTTTTGGTATTGAAGACAATAGGGGAATAACAGAAGATTTTTGAAGCAGGGAAGTAACATGATTCAATTTCTACTTAAGAAAGATTCTCTTTGGAGAATGAGATGAATGGGTAAAGACTGATGGTGGAAAGTCCGGTAAAGAGGGTGATGACAGTGATCTAGGAGAGTGATTCCATGGGTCTTTGGTGAAGAATATTTCAGTTCTACTCTCAGCAAATTTCAATTGTACAACACAGTGTTATCAAATATATCAACCTTTGATATATTTGAAAAAGAACTAACTTTTGGAAACAGCCAGAACTCCAACCTGGTGAATAAGGCAGGTAATAAAAGTAGGTAATGTACAATATCTTTGTTTCACATTTATTTTAAAAAGCTAAGGAACTTCACAAGCCGATTTTAGACCAAACGTAAGGAAAGGGCAACACAATTAAATTCAGAGCAAGATGGTTTTCACAGTGAATTTTTGGGAGAAAGTGATTCTCCAAGGTGAATTTAAAATGTTTTGAGGAATAGTATTATTTTATGAAGGTATAGTCTCTTAAATGTTGAGAAAAACTTTAGGAAAGAAAGGGTTTTTAACAACATCCTGCAGTTTAAACATTACCTATTGTCATCGTTCACCAAAATTACACTGAAATCCAGTTTCGGGATGGAAAAAAATCTGTCATGCACAAAAAATCTGTTACCGGTTTTTTTAAACTTATGGTTAATATATGGTATTTTCAGGTAGTGTGTGGTCTACCTGATGGCAGTGCTGAGTGTTGAGTCCTGTAGCAGAGAATGTGCAAAGCACATCAGAGTGGAGCAGTATTTATGGTATTTTCAATATATATTAATATATATAATAATCTATTATAGTATATATTAATATATTATACATTTATATATAATATATTAATATATATAATATATTTCAAATATATGGTATTTGCAATCATAAAATTGAATTTAATATTTCCAAATCTTAGTCGTCTGAACAACAGAAGCATTTTCCGGGACAGTTGTGCTTAAACCTTAGTGTACTTGTTAAAATACCGACTCTCAGGCCCTACTCCAGAGGGTCTAACTCATGAGGCATGTGAGACCTGGACTCTGCATTTTTTACAGTCACCTCCAGGTGATTCTTAAGCACTTAGAGAGACTCACATTGAAAAACTGTTTAACCAGGAAAGAAAACCAGGCAGGAAGAACTGTGTGGTCGCCCCAGTTTTGCAGGCAGAACAATCTCTGCCGATTCCCGGCTAGGAACAGAAACACATTTTGTAGGCTGTTCAATAGCTTGGCCTCCTTCCTCTTTATCAGAGTTTCATGTCTGCTGACTGGCAGAGAGCAGATGGCAAGTTTACTGCTTTTGAACCTGTTCCTGGAAATGATCATGAGCAAACTATTTGCCTTCTCCTAGCAGATAAGTGCACAAAGGCCCAACAATACAAGTATACGGTGAAAAGAAAATATTAGGGGAAGACCCGAAAGAGATAAAAAGTGCTCGATGTTGGGGAAGCTGCTGAGAGACAGTACTCACAGAGAGCGGAGGCTAAACAGCTGCTGGAAGGTGTTGGCTCGAATCTCACACATTTCATTATGTCGCAGGTCTCTGAAATGACAGGTTCCAAAGATTCATTTCGGAGCCACCGGTTTCAAAGATTAGTCTTCAGAGAACTTTTACAGAGGGGTTACCTGCCCTCAGTCACAGGAACACATGAACTACGGCTACCCAGTGACACTGAGAAAAATTTCTCTTTGTTTAAAAAAGAACACTTGCAATTTATCCACATAAACAAGTATTGCCTCTCTTTCAAAGCAGCTATTCCCTTTGGGTGAATCTGAAGCTATATTCCAAATGCCAACATCATACACCTTGAGGATGCCTCTCTCTGCCTTCTGAGCCTTTCTTATATTCCTGGAGGGTCTTCAGGAGTGTCAAGTCTTTACCTTTCAAAGTGGATTTTTTCCTCCTCCCTTCCTTGCCCAAAGGCATTCGGAGAAAAATTAAGCAGAAAAGGATAGATGGTTAATATTGTTTTGACCAAAACCAAAGCATGACTATAAAGCAACAAGGCTGATGTTTTATGGAGAAGGCAATTTTAAGAGAGGAATTCTAAAATGTTTCATACATAAGTAGCATCAATGGCACCTGAAATATGACTAATATGGACCTCTTCTGAAGGTTACTATTGTGGTTTAGAACAGAATTTTTTTTTTTTTTTTTGGCAGCACGCACGGCTTGCCGGATCTTAGTTCCCAGACGAGGGATCAAACCTGGGCCCCCGCAGTCAAAGTGCCAAGTCCTAACCACTGGACCACCAGGGAATTCCCGTGAAGGTTACTATTGTGAAGCAAACATACCAACAAACTCAAGTACCCCCATATTAAAACATAATGCCATGCAAATGAGCTTCACTTGTGTTCAGGAAAAAAACAAAACAAAACAAAAATAATGCCACTCATTGGATGTGTAAGTTAAAAAGCATTCCAAAGCTCAAATAAACCCAGTTCATTACTATACCAGGTTAGGGAAAAAAACCCAAAACATAATAAATGCTTTACTTATAGTATAATGCATGGTAAAATAATATCGTCTATGTCTCCCAACTTTACAGACATCCTATACAGTCACAGCTCCTGTGTGTAAGAAGGGAAAGCATCACATGTCTCCCCAGTGAACCACAGGGTAAGCAAACCAATGACCCCTGGAAATGTGAGTTTTGGCTCTTGGTTTTCGCTAGGTGACTTAGAGACTCTTACAGACATACATTTTCTGAAGCTTTTGGCAGACTGAAAAACTGGGTAAATCTTCTAGCAGGTTATAAGATAGATCTCTGAAAAACAGAAGGTACAAAAGGGAAAATCTGTTACATATTAATTGTAAGGAAACATGCTTTGCTCTCTTTTCCCCTCCACGGTGATCTAGCTCCCAAAGGCAGACTATGAACTTTTCCCCAGCCCTGATGTGCAGCAGGTAGTCATAGGCATTATTAGATTAAGCAGTAGATTCAGATGTCAACTGAAATGTAACTGTTATACTTCTTTAATTGATTTAAATAATTTACTTAATGAATTTATTTATGTTTTGTTAGTGATGATCTACAATGTTCTAGCTATTATCTTACAGAAATGAGCACAAATTAAATTAAGTAATTGTGCCTCTGTTTCTAAGAGCTGCTATATCTCTGCAGCTAAGAGAATCACTGTTGGTTCTTTTCTAATCAACGGAAAAAGAATCCCAACAACAATTCAAAACATAGCACTAACTTTGAAATCAATCATTACAAGGGGGGAAAAAAGAATCTAAGAAAGTCTTCAGCCAAAACTCAACAAATTACGGAATAACAAAAACATCTGGACATATTTATAGTATAATATAACTAATCTAAAACAAGCCATGGTAATTTGCAGAAAGCTTAAAAAAGAAAGCTGGTAGATAAAGTAACAGATATATATAAAATTTTGCCTCATGTTTTAAAAGTTATCAGCTAATCAACTAACTCACTTTCATGCCTGATTCTAATTCTTAAAACCAGATCACCACTATGCAACTGAAAAATTCATATTGTTTTCTGAGAGGATTTTAAATTACTTTATTTTTGAAATTGATCACTTTATCTTACATTTATTGAATAAATAGAGCTTAAGTAGAAATACAGTTCAATTTACTACACATGAATAATTCAGATAAAGCTGTGTGCAAACACAAATTTGTAGTTTACACTAGAGATTTGAAAGACCAAACCAAACCAAACCAAAACAAAACAAAAATGCCCCACACCTATGCACAAATACAGCTGATTAACAATATGGTGTGTATTTTTGGAAAGTAGTGAATGTGATCAAATGGACACACATATTATCAAAGCTGATAACTTGGTTCACTCATTTCCACAGACAGCAAGGGGAACAATCCTTCCTGTGTAGTTCTTAGTAGAGGGTACATGAAACCTTCTTCTACATAAAGACACAGTGTCACCACCTTCCTACCTATTACCTAATGATTTTCATGGCTAACATTGATCAAGCACTTCTTATATATAGACACTATGTTTACAGCTTGACCTGAATTATTTCATTTAATCCTTGTGGTCACCTTATGAAGGAGACATTTGTGTTGATTCCCATACAAAGCAAAGACTAAGATCACCAGCTAGTAAGTGGGGAAAGCCACACACAGTCAAGTCATTCCCATGGAGAAGAAGCAACTTGGAGGCAAAATCACTCATGTACAGTGACATCGCCTCATGTAACAGCTACTCAGTGGATGACGCAGCCAAAGGAAGAGAGCACTCAGACCTGTACTTCCAGAACATAAAGCAGAGTGGAGTAAAGGTCACGACCCGGGGTTCTACTCTCAACTTTAATTCTACTTCGTTGATATGCTGGACGAAGCATTGATGTCTTTTTCAATTCTCTTCTTAAATGAGAAGATACTTGCTTTGCTGATCTTGCAGGGTTGTTGTGAAGAACAAATCAACACTACAGGTTGACGTGCTTTGAAAACGGCCGGATACTGCCATTAATGTAGTTGCCATCTTTCAGACCTTTCTAGGTTTCTACTCCAGGAAAGAATAATGGTGTAAAGGAAGTGGGAAAGACAATGATAAGAGCTAACATGGTCCAAGAGTTTACAGTGCTCCAGGTGCTGGTATAAGTGTTTGATGTGTAGTAACTTACTGAATCCTCATGACGATCCCCTGAAGGAACTGGCTACATCTCTTATTTTATAGGTTGGGAAATGGAGACCCGGAAGGGATAAATAACTCGCTCAAGATACTGTGATAGCATAGAGGCCAGATTTGAACCAGAAAAATAGACCCCAGAGCTTTTGCTCTTAATCAGTTTGCCAGTCAGCTTCCGTGTATGCAGCTTTAGACCCGGGTGGTTTACCATTCGCTGTGTGACATACTGGAGACAGATGCGATTTAAATACTGGCTCCCTACTTATTAGTTACAGTATGTGAAATCCTGGTCATGGTACTGGGCCAGCTTCCTGAAGAAATGAGGATGGTTATACTTATTCTGGGTGTGGTGGGCAGAGTTCAAAGATGGCTCCTGCGATTTCCACCACCTGGTGTCCATGCTTGTTCTCCCACTTATTCAATCAAACCATCTGCATTTGAATTCGAACTCTGCTACTTTCTTGCAGTGTGATTTTTGACAGATGTACTTTACTTCCCTAATTCTCTTTCCTCACCTGTATCTATACCTTCTAGGGAGATATGAGGTGAAGAAGAGGAGACTTGCTCTTGATCCCCTTCCTTTATACAGGAATGACTGACTTTAAGGCTGTTATGGGGTTTATTGCAACTCCTATCACTGAGCAACTGTGGCCTGAAAGTGACGTAGTGGGCTGGGGATAGGGGAAGGCAGAATCACTGAAGAACGTTTCCATTCTTCCACTTAACATTTGTAGAGCTGCTTGTAGTTCTGCTACGCCGGAAAGCTTGTGGTGGAATCACAGGTGTTCGACTGCCGCAGAAGTCTGCCACGTGAGAACAGAGCCATGCGAGAGACTAAGGGTGCTTTCGCTACATCCCAGCAGTGCTTGAGAAGATGATCACAGGGCGTTGAGGGGGGAGGCTGAACATGGATGGTCAGAACAAGGCTCTTCCAATTCCTACAAACTACTTTTTGTAAAATGTGAGAAGGGCAGAGGAAAAAAGCCCCAAGTCAACAGAAATAACATATGCAAGCTGTTTAGCCATTAGACGAAACATTAGAACATGGCACCCGAAACTATACCGGAAGAATGTTTGGTTGCCTTTATCAAGGTTTGTGTGGGTCTGATAATTTTATTTTGGCATCCATATTGGGTTTTTGATCCATGATTTTCTTTTTTTTTCTTGCTCTGCAGAGGATTTGGGGCTGAGGGCAATGAAGTTATTTTGGCTTGTTCATATCCATTTTCTGAAGGGAAATGTGTGCTAGTTGAAACTCTAATGGGAGACGGTTTGAGACTTGGAAACAAGGGGTACGTTCGTTGCCATTTATTACCAGGGTCACATCCAAGAGCCACTTCCCTGGCCCCAAGCAGGCAAAGGAGGCCTGACCTCCTGAAAACCTGCAAGGAAAGAACTTTCTCCTCTTTTAAAGGATTATTGAAATAATGTATGTCATTTCACCCCCGTATACACAACATTATTGCTTTACTGACACGCACAGCGCTTGGAGATTCGGTAACTGATCGCAGACAGTTTGAGGAAGAGATGAGATCTGTGCTCCAGTTAAAGTCCTGTTGAAACACAAACCAGATATCATTCTTGTATTTAAGCATCACACAGTGACATATTTTGATTCACTGATGTTAAGACTGGTCAGGCTTGAAGGGTAGTGCAAGTTCTGGGCAAAGTCAGGAGCCTACTCAAGTACTTACAGACTCTCCAGGCTCGCGGTACCAGTTAAATCAGGAAATTCAGTTATTTGTGAGGCGCCATTCAAAGTCCTAGAAGGAGGAGTACATGAGTATTACTGGGAGAAGATTCTAGGAAGGGGTCATTTTTATGGCCATTTCAAAGCACTTGAAATGTTCATTTGGTCTTCACAGCAACCTTGCAAAGGGAAAATGATCTGTAAGAGAAATAAACACTTACAGTGTTCTTAGTTCAGGTAAATGTTGAAAAGCAGATCTCCCAACAACCTGGATAGGGTTGTCATAGAAATGTCTGAAAAAATCCAAAGACCAACGTCTTAGTATAAAACTTGAATGACAAATGAATACCTGTTCAGAATTTCAACAAATGCCTTCAATGTACTTATGTAATTTTGATTACTTGGTTTCAGGTAAACCTCAAAAGTATTTTCATTCATATTATGAGACTTTTGGTGAGAAATCCATACTACATAAAATTGAAAATTTCTGACAGCAAGGCAGATATGAATGTCAGTTCCTATGGAGAAAAGCAAGTGAACTGACTATAGTTATACTTAAAGCTCTTCCTCTGCCTCCAGTATCTGTGGACTATCCATTGAGTGGCAAAAGATAGTTCAAGGTGCTGGCAGTTATATCACTAGGTAAAGAAAGATGAAGTTCTATATAGTTACATGAGGGTCATATCCTCGGTCAAATCTTATGACACACACACAAGGATCCTTCAAATTATTTGAGAGGAAATTTGCTACTCTGGGTTTTTGTAACATTAGATTTTAAAAAATCAATGATTGCTCTAAAAGGTAAGACATTATTAGAACTTCAAAAATATTTTGTTTTACAGATGTTTTCAATGTAATGGTATTTGAACTGCCTGGTCAATGGAGTCCCACAAACAGTTCTTAGCTGAGACATCCTTCCAGTTCAATTAAATTCAACAAATATTTATTGGTGTCTCTTATGCTCAAAGCATGAGGGTAGGTACTGCTTGCATTTAAAGACTGATTTATTAAGGAGGCTGTCATTGGCTATCTACTATGTGCCTGGCATTATGCTAGATGCTGGGGATGTGAATAAGAATGATAAGGTGTCCCTGCCCTAAAGAAGTTTGGAATCAGTTGGGATAAAACAAATAAATAAGGGGATATGACTCTCTGGTTGACAAAGCATTTTCACATCTAGAGCTCAATTAATCCACCTGCCAACTTTATAAGATCCATGGCATAGACACTTAGGTACTATTTCCCTCATTTTTGGAGGAAGAAGCTGAGGCTCAGATACTTTGGTAAGTTCATTATCTCCCAGAGCTTCAACTTTCTAATCTGTTAAACTAATGTAATAATACTTAGTAGTAGGGTTTGTGTACACATTAAAAGAGCTAATGCACATGTAACATCTGGCACAGGACCTGGGATATAGCTGTCACTCAACATGCCCAAATCCCCTTCCGCACTTCTACCCTCTGACTTCTTCTTTTCCCTTCGATTAGACAACTGGTAAGAGAAAGGGCTAGAGCTGGACTATAGGTCTTTTTTGTTTGTCTTGTCTTGTACATCTTTTTATTATAAATCTTTTTCTAGAATATTTTTATTGAAATATAGTTGATTTACAATGTCGTGTTAGTTTCAGGTGTACAGCAAAGTGGTTCAGGCATATATATATACACATATATTCTCTTTTTACATTCTCTTCCATTATAGGAGGACTATACATCTTACGATTTAAAAATGGAGTTGTCCTCAGAATATTACATTATCCCTTATCTACACTATATGCTTGTTTGTATGTAATTATGTTCATATACCTGCATGCATGTAAGTACAATGGGTAGCTATGAATACACATGCTTATGTACATAAGGCATAAGTATCACAAACACAAAGGCAGAGCTATAGGGTTCTCAGGAGGGAGTTCTCTCATGAGGTCAAGAAAAACTTCATGAAAATGCCATTTGAAATAGACGCTGGAAAACAGAATTTCGACAAGCATAGTGAGGGGATGGAATCATAGGAGCAAAGGAAATAAAGGAAGGGATTTGCTCTATGAATGTAGCTCAGTTGGTCTGGGTTATGGCGTAGGGTAATTGAGGAATGGGTCTGGAGGATTGGCTTGGGCCATGTGGAGAGCTGAGACTGTCAGGGAAAGGAGTTGGCGTTTAATGTACACAGACAAGCCTGACTGTATGTCTCACAGCACGAGAATGACAACATGGACGCTGTGCTTCCAGGGCGAGCACTCTGCTAGTGGCAGAGGCAGGCGGGTGAGCCTTAGACTGGTAGAAATCTAGAGGCAACGGCTAGCAGAGGGGGCTGGTGGCAGAGGGGATGGAAAGAAGTTATGGATAGGATGGGGACTACAGAGGTAGAAATGAGGCCTGGGTAGCCAATGGACAAGGAAAGCAAAGAAATCTGAGTCAGGGGGAGTATGGGCCGGGGTGGTAGTGACAGAGATAGACATGGAGGCAGAAGCAAGGAGAGAAGAGCTTCCGGGAGAAAACAGTCAAGGCCAGCAAAGAGTGGAGAGAAGTGCTAATAAATATTGGGGGCTGTTAGTCCTCTTCAAGGGGTATTAACATATCAAAAGGGTGATTAAGGAAACCAGTTCTGTGGCTTCAGGGGAAAAAGGGGCAAAGAAAGGCAATGCAATCTGCCAACTTCTCAGTATGTAAATACTCTCTAATGAGAACTAATGTTTACTGGCAACAAACTTTAACCCCCTTAGTTTGCCAACATACTGTCAGAACGTTTCAGAAATGATGAATGGTATTTTTTTTTCTCAGTTGTCAGGGCTAATTGGGATTCCAGCCCATTTGTGACAAATGCTACACGGCTCCAGAAAGCCTCTCAATCAAGTTGGCACAGGATGCCGAAAATCTGCCAAGAAGTGCCCTAGAGTCCTTTTCAGAAGTCGTCCTTACTCTCCTCCTCCATATTTCAGACCCCTCACCCATGACCTTAGGCCAATACTATGTCCCAAACCTGCCAGTTGTCTTTTAATTAAGAGCCAGCCTATTACTTACAAATTTTCACCTTCCTATACGTACCTACACAGGATCAATTTTCTGTTTGTGCTAAATATGAAACATAGAATTAATCCTACTTTGAAGTTGTAACTCTATCTTATGCCATTATGGCATATAAATCCTCATACACACCTTTCTAGCACATATGCACCTTTCTAGAATTACATCCTAGTTTGTATAAATGCAACTCAGTGTTTGGACTCGAAAATGAATGGGTATAGAGACTTAGCATAAAAGAGTAGTCTCTTCATCTTCCCCTCCTTGCAGTAAAGGACCTCTATCATATATAATAATGTATGTATGTATGTATTTATATTTCAGCTTTATTGAGGTATAACTGACATATAAAATCGTACATTTAAAGCTTACAGTGTGGTGATTTGATATACGTATACATTGTGAATGGATTCCCCCAACCTAGATAATTAACTATTTATCACATATTTATCTTTTTGGGGGTGAGAACATTTAACATAATAATTTATGTTTCTAGTATACTTGGGTTCAAGTTCTGAATGACTAGGTGACCTCGACATTGATGCTCTAAAAATCAGTTTTATTCCTTAGAAAACAGAGATAAGCAAAAAAGCATTTCATAAGATTATTGTGAAGTGAGACAAGGCATTTGAAGATACCAAGCATAAGGCAATGCACATTGTAGGTCCTAAGAAAAAGAATCTCTAATATTGCTTCAGCATTTGGCTAAAACTTAGCAAAACATCTCCATATACACTACAGTGACCGAGACAAAACTTGGGCAAATATAGAACATTTATTGTATTATGTTTAAAAGTGCAATGCATGCTCTATTGCAGGATAGAAAAATTGAAAAGAACTATGGCTACTTACATTGTAATAAGAGAAGGGTTGCCTACAAAGGCTTTCTCAGGTATCGACTTGATATTGTTGCTATGAAATCCTCTAGAAAGAGAGGAAAAGATAATTTATAGAAAATAACCTGTGGGGTAAAATCGTTTAATAGTCCCCTCACCAAACCCGTGGCAATAATCAGCAATTTTAGTAACTAGAGGATAAGGTTAAATTCCTCTATGCATTTTGAAATGTTTGTGCCCTCACTTACTCTCTAGGAGAAAAAGATATCACAAGCTGTCATCTTGAAAGAGGAATAAAGAATCTGAAAATAATAACTGTGCTTTATGGAAACTTACAACCTAATGCTATAAAAAGAAAATCCATCTGTTAATATCCAATAGAGCATCATGGTATAACAACTTGAGACCGAGGAAACCCTCTTTGGAGAGAGGATTATGATCACTCCTCCTCACCCCATTTGAAGCCAGGAGAAGAGAAAATTGACTTAAGCTGCAGTCAAATAGAGATTTAAGTAATCTCCTTATGAGGACAAAATTTCCTGAGCTGAAGAAAGGTGCCCCAGCCCAGTGAGTCTGTAATAACAAATTGATTCTCATCTGTTGGTGCTAATGTTGTCTGACTGGCAGAGGGGCAGAGTCAATGGTCTTTGGTCTATGTGGGTCTGTGGCTGAATGAGGTGAACGGCAGTCTTGGGGCTGCCTGACCTGGACAATGATGACTTCCCAGCTAAGCCCCGTGTGGGGTTTCCTGAGGCAGAACCACATAGAAGCTTTTTCTTATAAACAAGCCCTGCTGTCTACCTCCTTTAGCTGTGTGTCTTATTTCTCTTTGCCAAGAGAATAGGCTCTGTGTTTATTTTCCTTTCCAAGTGTTAGAACATTACATAGGTTATTCATATTTTTAGGTACAAAGAAAAGTAATTAAATTATAATATATAAAAGACAATATATGCAACCTAATAGCTGAAAGTTCGCTTTACTGTAGTAAAATAGTGGGTTTCTTTAAAAATTAAATAAGATTTATGAAACATTAAAAAATATGAAATAATGTATATGAAGGCATCTAGCACTATACTAGGCACATATATTGTGTTCATCCAGTCCTATGCAACCTAGGAAAGTTTGTCTTTCGAAATGCTCAGCAAATAACTGAATTCCGATAGAGTTCTCTACAAACTTATAACGTATATAAATGTTGGGAAAATGTGGCTTAGGAAAAGAGTATGGCTTAAAGAAATATGTATCCTTTTTTTCTAATATATATATATTAGAGAAATCCATTATAAATTAAGAAAAGATTATCTGCCGTTTGTTGGTGATAGAAGCAAATTAAAATATATTTTGGATGTAGTTAATCATTATTTACATGATCTTTTAAATTTTTCTGGTAAGTCGTATTAGGTGCAATAGTCAAACATATTCTAATATAAATTCACAAAGAATAGTTCTCCCACTAAATTTGTCCTACTTACAGTTCTTTAAGGTTGGACAGTGTCCTGATTGCAGTGGGGAATTCATCAAGATTATTATAATTTAAATCTCTGAAAATAAGTAAATAATATGTTCAGTTTTTCACTTAAAATTCATATATATTACATTTACAAGGAACGTTAACATGCTTTTCCCATGGACCAGTATCATTGATAAGAATTCTCATTCCTTTTCTTCATGAAGAGAGATTTTGTGGGTTGGCTGACCACCATCATTCCACAAGTATCTGCATTAAAATGGTCATTAGACCGGTCATGAGAAATTTCAAAGAGTCACGGCTCAATGGCACTGGGCATTAAAAGAAGGGAGGGGACATACAGCAGTGTGAATGTCCAAGCGGGAGGGACACTTGGCCAGGTGTTGGCGGCTGGCCGCTGTAGCTCTTCACCCGAACCCGGCTCACCAAGCTGCCAGCTAGTCTGTGCCCTCCTCGGGGCTCCTGAACCACACCCACTTTCCGGTCCCCTCCTCCATTCTCTGACTTTGTCCCACTGCTTTTCAGAGTCTCTCCTGAGAGGACATCTAGGAGAGTGGCTTTGTTCCTGACTCCGGTATAGTTCCTGTCTTTCTCCCAGCCTGAGGTCCAGGATGATAGCCTGCTTTTGGAGGGGCTTATGTGGTACAGGGCACTCTCAGGAAGGACCTCAGGTCTAGAATTTCCACACGGTCACAAATAAAGATTCAGATCCGAAGGGTGACGTTTTCCTTGGTCTGTGAGGCAAAGCTCTCTATCATCCTTCCAGCACAGAGATGGAATGGCCGAACAATCTCAAATCATTCGTTTCTCTATCTGTTATGACACAAATGGCTTTTCAGTTCCATTACTCACAAGCGCTTTATAGACTTAACTCCACCATTTATCTACATCTCCATATGAAAAAGTAATTGCCTCCTTGTCTCTGGGAACGGCAGATTTCCCAGATGACGCAGAAAAACCTTTTGGTCAGGCAATCAGATGTGGTTAGATCTTCCTCTGTGGGGAAGAATTGCTATTTAATTTTAAGACAGAGATAATTTGACCAAGTTAAACATGAATCAAGATTCCTACTTGTCTGGCACAAACCATCCTTAAGCTATACAGCAGGCAGGAAACTTGTGTCTTTTGTGGACATAAATTTTCTTCCTGTTTGTAAATCTCTCCAGATGCTCTGTTTTGATTAAACGAGGATTGGGTCCTTATAAATTACTTAGATTTCTAGTGAGGGAAAGGAAGAGGTTGGGGAAAACCAATCTACTGAGTCTCTGTAGGCCTGGGCAAGGCGAGGGAAGAGGGGACATTGACACTCACATGAATTTGCCCTGAATGCATGTATTGCATGAATTTGCAATCCTGGGTCCTTACCTCAAGCGCTGGGGTAGGGGGGGTGGGGAAGACTCTTTATGGAAATACCTATCAAAGCCCATCTTGTTCTTTTGTTCCCATTGTGTTGAAAAGGACTGAAAGGTGCTATCCATTGCTAATATTCCCCAGCCCAGCCTTGGTGTAAATAAGGGAGAAGTCCTAATTTTTCCAAGCCGCTGATGGGAACAGCTTGCCTGTGCCTTTAAGTTGACTTCAAAGTCCTGCCTGGACAAGTTCACCTTTGGCATCTCCTTATGAGGCTGATTCCTCCTTTCTAAGAGGAAGCACAGAGTGACTTAAGTAACCCTGGAAGGACAGCTGTTAGGTCCCGCGGGAAATGAGTGGACCCACATCTGGTTAGAAGCTAAACTGACCAGGTACAAAGTGCTAAGCTCTGTATGCAAATGAACAAGGGCTCCAAAGCCATAGGAGGTGTGGTCTTTGGTCATGTCCTTCTGCAGTCCTGGTCAGAGCCAGGGTTGTAGATTCAGCGGTGCTGTGTGGCTTAGTACACGTGAGTGTTAAAAACATGGAGGTGAGGAGGGCGCAGCTGGAACCACTTCCTCTCCCAGCACACACAGTGTCCCCACTGCCTGTCACGGCACCCTCGTTAGGCCTCTTACTCAACAGGGTGATGAAGAGCGGCCCCTCCCCTAGGAAGCAGCTCAGCCCTGGGGAGGCCCGTAAGAACTGTTCTCGCCGTGGCTCTGGGTGGTCAGCTGGCTGGACTCTATGTATTTGTATTACAGATAGCAACTCAGAGCTGAGGTTTTGACCCACTCTTTGGAAGTAGGGTATATGGTAAGCATGGATTTTGGAGTCAAACTAGAGAAGGAAGCAAATCCCAGTTATGCTGTTGACTGGCTATGTCGTGTTGATAAAGTAACTTAACCTTACTGGAGCCTAGAATGGTATGGTAGCACCTGCTCTCATGGGATGCTTGTAGGAGTGACTGAAACAACATATGCTGAGCGCTCAGTACAGTATTGGTTAGAGATACACTCAATAAATGTACTACTGTTACTACTTTTTAGACTTTTGAGTTGCTTCAGCAGGAACCTTCACCATTCGCTAATGAGAAGCCTGTTCCCTTTGGATTGGACAGAGTTTGGCGTGTGCTACTCTGCATCCTCTCATTCGGGGGGTTGGACCAGACTCAATGAATAGTGAGCCCGAGTGACAATACGGAACTGATCCTTGACAGAGTACACATTCCTAAGCAAACAGTCACTGCTCAGTAGAGGACATCTCATTTAGCTTATAATGATTCTAACTAATGTATCACTCTTGATAGATTAAAATAAAATCTCAGTTTTATTGTTCAGCTCTGTAGGGTGTGTGCGTGTGGGTAAGACGAAGCCACTGTAAATATCTGTTTAAAGCTCAGGCAATTAACCAAACCAAATAGCAAGTCTGACTTTAAGGCTATTTTGATTCCTTCAGAATAGTCATGAAAACACTGAAAAAAGGGAAACAAATAAAAGGTCAACTCACAAAGTCTCCAGGCTGTGGAGCCCATCAAAGCATTTCTTTCCCAGGGAGTGGATTCTATTGTTATGGAGATGCCTGCAGGAGAACATTACTGACAGTCATGAAGGCACACTGCACATGGAAACTTAGGCACAACATTTTGATTGCTGAAATCCAAAGAAACTTATGCTAAATAATGCACTGATTATATATAAGAAATGCTTTGTTTAACGTTTTTGTTTGTTTTAAAGGCTATCTGCCCCATTCACTCTTACCACAGATGATCCCATACCCCAGAATTTAATAGGCAGTCACAGTTTTACCTTTTGGGTTTGAGATAGCATGGAGTGTATAATAATCACGGAGTGAGCAACGAGACTGATAAAAGTAAATTCAGGTTGTTCAGTATGGCTTTGGGATGTAGGATACTAAATAGAGATTCTGACCAACACTGACAAATGGAGGATGGAAGGAAGGTCCTAGGTGTACTAAGCACATTTTCCATTAAAGCTGATGGCTTATCATGGCTACATTCCCAGGGTGGGGCTACAGGTTAAAAGGAAACAACAATCTCAGCCACAGACAATGGGGATCAGATTTTTTGGCTGCCCAAGGAGAGTAGTTATCTTGACATAGTATAAATGGCTCTAATTATCATCTTTGGCTCAGTGGTTAAGTCGGTTAGGTCAGGGCCAGTGAGAACAGCTGTGTGCATAACTGAAAACCGGACCAAGTCCCAAAGGGGTTTTTGGAAAATGGGCTTAAGGACAGGGGGAAAAAGAATAGCTGGATCTCTGTAAATCCATTCCCTCTAGTGGAGGGAAAAATTAAAGCACCTACCCAGCTTCTGGTGGGATAGAAGCATCACCTTTGTATGTGAAATTCAGTATAGAAATTTGTTACTATCACCCAACATGTCCTATCCTTTCAGACTAAGGTTTTCATTCTAATAAATATATGTTGGTTTCATGTGAGATCTTTGTGACATTTATTGAGGATCTTTTACATGCAGCACATGAGGAAAGAGGGTTGAGGGGAGCCTAAAAAGATGGATGAGATGCTGGCCAGCCCTCAAAGGAGTATATACTGCAGTGCAAGAGACTGACGTGTCATCAGGAAAAGTGGAATGATTGAAGACAGCGATGGGCTGGTGGGGGGCATGGAGCAAAGCCAGAAATAGTGCAGAAGACGCCTTCCACAAAGTCACCATGCGAACTGCTCTTAGAGGCTGTCAAGCAGCTACTGTTGTCCTATATCAGGATTGATTGACTATTATGTTATACACGTGGGGCATCCTTCTACACTCTTGAACTGATTATTTTTCAAACTATTACTTGAGAATCTTTCTGATTTACTTGAAATAGTGAAATCTGGACCTCAAAGGAAAAAAGCCATACAAATGCATAGCTGGCTGTCAAGGGTTCATTCCTTGCTTCTGTTCCCTTGGAAGGGGTTCAAGAAGTTCTTATTAAATAACAAGAAGGGCATATTTCAATTTGACCTGCATTATAAATTATTATCAGAAATAAGGGATTTTTTTATTAACTTCGGTCACAGGACTAACCATACAGTGTGGTGATTACCTGTACAATACACAATGGCTTCCCTAAGACAGAGGTCATATTTTGTTATCTTTGAATGCCTAGCAGTGCTTGGCCCTTGGCAGGTGCTCGATAAATGCTGTTTAGTTCTTTTACACCATTAGAACATTTATGAGTCATTTTGGGGGGTTTTCCCTCCCTTAAAATGTCCCTATTCAAAGTCTGAAGGGCTATCTGTTTAAGGTCAAGGTCTTACAGTGAATTACAAGGTGTTACAGTGAATTTAGAAACTGTTAAAAGAGAGAGGAAAAAAAATCAATAAAACTTACAGAACCACCAAGCTGGAGAGGTTTCTAAAGGCGTAGTCTGGTATGTGGTGTATTTTGTTCAGGGCCAAGGTCATGGCCTGCAGTGCTGATAAACTCCTCAAAGCCTGGACAGGGATTTCTGTCAGAGCGTTGTCATCCAGCCACAGGTGCCTCAGAGAATACAGGCCACTGAAACAGCTGGGGGGCACGGAGCTGATGTGGTTGGCATCCAGACGCCTGGGGAAGAGAGCAAGCAAGAACAGAAGAAGAGAGCGAAGCCCAGGCACAAGATGCGCTTTGCAGGAAAACCTCAATATGCTGATTAATAGGAGTGAGACAGGGCTCGGGGCCCTCAGGACCCCCTGACATCTGCAGCATTCTGCTCTCCCGGTAGCCTCTTCTCACTCATGAGTAGAACCACTGCTGTAAAATTCCACGGTGCCGTGATTCTCTTCCAGCCTTGTGGATAACATGCTTTCCAGCAAGGAAGTGGCCTCCCCTGGGGTATAACGTTTCAGCGTGATCTTTTAGCTTCCCTTTCTGACACCAGGAGAAAGACACCTTCTCTCCTCCTTCCCACCCCAAGACAAACAAATGCTGTTACTTTCCTGGACTCTTTCGAACATACAAAATATACTTATTGACTAGCTCTGGGAAAAGATTATTTCAGTATTTGAAAGGGACGAAGTAATTTTTACAAGGCTGTCAGAGGCATGCCTCAGGGAGAAGGGAGGTGCCCCCCACCCTTTTTCTTACTATTGTGCTGAAAAGCCTAAACCTGCAGGCTTTCTTGCTCATCCGAACCAAAGGCATTGAGCAGATGTTTGTTTTTCTTGACATTTTAAATGAATAATAACATTAACAGCTTTCCCAGTTTTTGCTTGCTTTTTCTACACATCATTTTTTTTAAAAATGGGGAAATACATCTAAAAATAGGTCTAGTTAATAAGCTGTTGCAGCTTCAGAGCCAGCAGAGGGAGTGCAATACATTTATTTCACCCTAATCCAACATAAACAATGCCTGTAATGACAATGCCTTAACTTTTCGTATTGAAGGGACCAGACAGACACAAATTGAAATTTCCTGTAAGGTGCATGAACAACAGAACCATCGACATTCAGCTATGCATCCAACAGCCCTCATTCATTTTTTCCAGTCTGTTCTCAAGGCTCACACATTTGTTTGCATTTTCAAAGCTAGGATTAAAGAAAGAGAAGAGCTGCATTTTAAGCAGCACATGTATTAGGAAGGATTAGAAAATCACGAGTGGATTTTGAAAAATGTTTTAGGAAGCACTTAAGACTAAACAGATGCAGGAAACACACCAGGATCACAAAATAATCCCCTGCAGACCAAATTTAAACAGTTTAGAAATAGAGGGAGTTCTCTGTGGTAGGGAGCTAATCTCAATGGAAAGCGGCTTCCTCACTTTTGGTTACACGGGTCACTCCACTCATGCTCTGGCTCCTGCTTCTCCTGACTGAATGGGGAGGGATGCCCTCAAGGCCCTGGGCCAAGTTTTGATACTGAGATAAGGTCACTTGGAACAAACAAGTCCGGTGTCACAGCCCACTCACAATTAAATTTCCAGTAGAACAACTATCATTGCAGGCAGCAGAAACGCAGCTTCCAAATATCTCAAGGTTCTGTCTACAAATGGAACTGCAAAGGTTTAGACGAACTCAACACCGTCTCTTCCCCTTATTCCAGCAACAACATGCTCGGCCCATGTTCAAATAAGGTATAATGTCATCGGGCCATGAGGTGGTGCTTGTTTTTGTTTGACTAAGAGTAAAGCACATATGTAAACTCTCCTTAATGACTGCACTGATTAAAGCATGAAGATTTTATTTAAATAATATGAATTTCTGAGTTTTAGTTGACGTACTGATGATTGCTAGTTGCTTATGCACTGAAACTACAAGTGCTTCTAAGTCCTGAAAAGGACTGACATTCAGGTTCAGTGTAGCCATCAGGTTACATGTACAGAAAAGGCTTTCTCTGCATTGAGTCGCAGGCTTGTCTTTTTCGCTATTTAAGTTACTACCAAAGTTTCTGCTGGATCTTGAAGTGACCCTGGTATCAGTTTCCAATGTTAAAAAGTCCATTTCTCTGGATAGATGTCTTTTATGAATCATCTCCCACCTCCAGTAAAAAGGATGCAATCTGGCTTCTACGCCGTGATCTTAGAGCAATTTGCTATCTAAAATGAGTAGGACAGGGCAATTCTTCACAGTCCTAATACTCCAAATACTAATACACCCTGACCCAGTACTCAGGTATCCTGAGTGCAGCATTAAACATTTCTCTTTCTCAACAGTTTCTTCATCCAAGAAGCTCCCCACAAATGATATTCCTTCTCAATGCGGTGTTTTGAAATCCGTGTCCACCTGGCTGCAGTGGTCCAAACCTATTTCAGAAAGTGGTATATTGTTCACGCTCAGAGGTATTATCTGAGTCAATCTTAACAGAAGATCCCAAGGCAAACCAGAGTATAGAATTCATCATCCAGCCACTCATACAGGTGGTTCTTACAGAGCAAGGTTAAGACTGTGGACAAAGCAGCTGGCAGGGCACGAGTTGTGCCTATTCAGTGAGTAAACAGAAAGCTCATGTTATGTCAACCTGGTCTGGTGGGGCAGCTGGGCGTTTTCTATTCATATGCTTGAAAATGCAGTCATTAAGCACTGGAGTGTAAGTAAAACGTGAGAACACAGTACATGAAAACCCACGTAGAAATGTGGTTCTATAATATTATCAGGAGCAACAAGTATAACTACATTATATGGCTCCACTTTTTAAGGGTTTTTTGGTTTTCATTTCTATTTCCTGCAAGTCACAAAGATGTGTGTGTGTGTGTGTGTGTGTGTGTGTGTGTGTGTGTGCGCAGTCAGCTCAGAATCTGTGAATCAGTGCAGAGGTTTGGGATGAGAAATTTTGGGTCCAAGTCAGATAGCAGCTGTATGACCATGGCCAAGTCAACAGACTTCAGCTTTCACATCTGTAAATTGGGGGTAACTCTATCTTACTAAAGAAAATAATACAACAAGACTTCGTAAACTATAAAGCACCTTAATGATTTTTAAATTATTACTGCTTGAAGTGGGTTAACAGTTTGCATTTTTGTCTTTTGACCATAGAAACCAGTCAGAAAAAAAGAAGTCAATTAAAATTTTCCCTTAGTCAAAAGTTGGTTAAAATGAGTGCCAGCTTGTCAGTGAATTTCAGTTCTGAGACATGCAGACTACTTCTTTCATCCCTCATAACAGAAATGATGAAGAGGTGTCTGCGATTAGACACCCTTACTTTTCAGCCTTCAGTATTATCATTACACGTACGTGTGTGTATGTGTGTGTGTGTATATCTATATCTATACCTATCTATCTATCTGTCTATCTATATCTCAGTATCACAAAGGGCAAATAGTTGTGTTCCTGATACATTACTGAAGAGTACATCTTCACTCTGAAGGCAAAGAAGAAGTGGTGACATGTGATAGATGGCATATTCTCAGAGAAAGTTCCTAGCAGTGATCTTGGCATTTAAGTAGCCATCAATAATGGGGCAGAGGTAGCATAAAGCCTGAGGTGCAGTTAGGTGTAGCAAAATGAAACACTTTAACAAAGGGAGTGGCCTCACCTTCTTCTGGACAAACAAACCTCTAATTATGATCTTGAAATGCAATCTGAAAAGTAATCACTATATGGGACACGGCACCCATTTTATGCTCTGTATGTTACTTATAACTTACAGAAAATGATAGATAAAATAAAATGTTACCCTACTTCCCATGTCACATGCAACCACCTACATAATGAGCATATGGTAAACTGGAAAGTGCACTGAGTTAGGAGAATTAAGACACAAATTTAAGTCAAGACTCTGTCACTTATTAAATTCTGAGATTAGGGGCATTCTGATTAATTTCTCTGAGGGTCAATTTTCATATCTGTAAAGCAGAATCACAACATGTCACACAATTGCTATGGGAACTAAATGAGAAAAATATATGCAGAAGGGTTTTGTAAACAGTAAAGCACTCTACAAATGATAGGCTTATTACTGGAGAAAAATCTTCACATTTAGGAAGTAGTATCATTCCCCCTGCTCTGAAGTTTCTTTTGTTTGCTCTGAAGCATCTTAATCCTTTGTAATTTCAAATCTCTCTATCGGAGATAGCCATTTTTTTTTTTTTTTTTTTTTTTTTTGGTCATATGGACTGGCAGATTTTCTACTCACTGTACATCCTTAATTTTCTACTCACTGTACATCCTTAATACATATGTCCGGGGCTTCCCTGGTGGCGCAGTGGTTGGGAATCTGCCTGCCAATGCAGGGGACACGGGTTCGAGCCCTGGTCCGGGAAGATCCCACATGCCGCAGAGCAACTAGGCCCGTGAGCCACAACTACTGAGCCTGCGCGTCTGGAGCCTGTGCTCCGCAACAAGAGAGGCCGCGATAGTGAGAGGCCCGCGCACCGCGGTGAATAGGGGCCCCCGCTTGCCACAACTAGAGAAAGCCCTCGCACAGAAACGAAGACCCAACACAGCCCAAAAAAAAAAAAAACAACGTATGTCCAGCACTGCATGTTTTGATTGGTGTTATAGGAAGGCTTCCTTCACAGAGAAAAGGAGATGCACACATCTTTTGTGTTTCTCCAGCAAAGGTCCAAAAAGTCCCCAAAGGCAATAATGGCTGAGGAAAAATATGATATCATCTAGTGCAAGAACAGAATTTTTATTAACTATGAGCCTCTGCAGTGTCCCTTAGAGGACCACAAGTGATGAGAAATGGATTCGTCATGCCTTTTGGGCATACGTTGAAACTCCTTTTCTGGAGGGAAGCCTGGAGGTCGGAGGGCTCTACCATTGCCAAAAGGGATTCTGCTGCACAACCTGCTGGGCCAAGGGGGCTGTTTCTCAGGGACTCGGGGTTGTCTCTCCTCACCACTGGCACCTGGTCAGGACCATCCACTTCACCCTGACAGGCTTCAACAACTTTGCGTATCCAAGGTAAGCGTTTGGAGTCTGAATAACTTCACTCCCAGAAAGCTTCTGGATTACTAAACCTAGGAGAAACGTCTCACCTTCCCCCAGGTGATCTTCAAGATCTGCATAAAACTATTTCTCTGGGATGGGGGGTGTCGTGTTGTCTCCAGAGTGAACATCCTAATAATGGATGTGCTGTGGAAAGGTCACTCTCTGATAGCTGTGTGCAAGAGGGGCTGGGGGGGGGGGCAGGAAGTGATCGAGGCAGTTGCAGTCATCAGAGTGAGAAAGGAGGAGTGCTTTAAAGAAGTATGGGAATGTGGAGGAAGGCCTGGTATGAAGGATGTTAAATAAGTGGGTCTGACCAAACATGGTGATTTGCTAGATGTGACCAGAAGGGAAGACAAAGAAGCTATGGTGGCTCAGTGTTCTGGGCAACTGGGTGGAGGGAACCATGCAGGGATGAACGTTACCCAGTATTATACAAAATAAAGATAAAACAGAACTGCATGTTCACTGTGAATACAGTTCTGTAATATCAGTGTATCTTACGTGAGGAAGAGCTGGAACGTAACAGGCAAAAAAAAAAAAAAAAAAAATCAGTTTTTTATGTCAGGCAATGGCAAAAAAAAAGTGCTTATTTTCTTAACTTCTCTCTCTGAAGTTTTTCCCTAATATTTTCATGCACAAAAGCTTAATTTTACAAATTTTCTCTTTTAAAAGAAACATTTTGCCAATCTGCTCCACACTCCTGAAAGGAATTTTTGCTTTATAGATGGCATTATGGTAGGGATTAGAGAATCTGCGAGGTCATTCTTGCTATTGTTTCTCCAGAAAATAGCCCTTTACATATATCTTGTATATGCTACCTTGCCAAGGTATCACACAAACTTATATCTTTGTTTGAGAATGTCTTTGATGAGCCATTAACTACAAGGAAGAAAGCGTTAGTCAAAAGATAACCCATTGATATTGGCTAATTCCCATCTGAGATGACTGTAATATTGTCAATTATTAACATGGATGACTCGAGAAAAAAAAAGGCAAAGGTGTGAAGAATGCTGCAGCTGCAGGTGTAATACAGCTTATGGGGACTCTTACAATAAACGGAACTATGAAGCACAGCATTTGACACAGCTATTTTATATTTGGGTGAGCATTTTTCTTCATAAATTTTAAACAAATGATCAACTCTCTTCTACACACATTTGTACATTTTATGAAACCATTTTGAACAATTCCTGAAGAGTCAAATGAGCACAGTGATTTAGTTCATTTATAAAATTTTAAGAAATGAAAGCAGTTTCCATTATTATCTAACTTTTACTATGAAATGAAAAGCATGTAGTTCCAAACTTGTATATAACACAATTTGACCAATTCCCTAAAGTCTTTGTTATGGTGAAATTTTACTGAATTTTATTGCACTGAAACCAGTGGATCATTGGAATTGAATTTGTCAGATCATTATAATAATACTATCGGGATAGAATTTTATCTGTATGAACTCTTACAGATTAAATTTGTGTTGATTTATATGAATTCTTCTAATAATATGAGTCATTTTTATTGTTAGTATTGTTTTATAATATTTATGAAATCATGACAATGTGGGCTTCCACCTTCTAATGAAATTTCCCATCTATAACCTAGGAAGATACTAAGCATATGAATTCATATAAACACCATGATTGCTTATATGGGGATTTCTTCTTCCATCTTTCTATTCTCCACCTTATTTACTGGTAAACTTAATGTAAACCAGGAAGAAAAATTATTGCTGTAGACTTATCTCTGAAAAGGTAAAAAAGTTTTTTCCATCTTTGCAGCTTGGGGAGAGAGAAACTCTATAGGTTCATTGAAGTGTAGGAACTTAGAGACTAGTCCCAACTCTAGTTTCTGTAATTACCTACAGATGGACAAATCCACTAATGGTGATTGAGGTCAACTTCTTTCACCAAAAAACAAACCCTGGAGTTCTAATTATAACTTTTCTTGGGAAGGGTCAGATATGCTCCTGTCAGAACTAATAGTCATATCATTTATTCTTTCTCTCGGATGATTACCAGGAGTTTTTTCAGGATTAAAAAATATATTTAGTTACAAAAAAAAAAAAATTTAGAGACTAGTCAGCTGGCTTGACTAGTAGCCGGATGAAGTGTCTAATAGAACCAAACCTCTGCCTCTCTGGCATCACTGGGAAGTACAAGACTCCAAAGAGAAATGTATTTTAAAGTCAATTTACATGGAGTTGCTCAGGTTCTCAGAGGTCACCATGGCTGTGAATTTTTTAACAGGGAGATGATCTACAGCCAAAGTAACATGAGCATTGACCTCCTTTTTTAAAAATTTTATTTATTTATTTATTTATGTTTGGCTGCACTGGGTCTTTGTTGCTGCGTGCGGGCTTTCTCTAGTTGCGGCGAGCGGCGCTACTCTTCGTTGCGGTGTTCGGGCGTCTCATTGCAGTGGCTTGTCTTGTTGTGGAGCATGGGCTCTAGGCACCCGGGCTTCAGTAGTTGTGGCACATGGGCTCAGTAGTTGTGGCTCACGGGCTCTAGAGTACAGGCTCAGTAGTTGTGGCGCACGGGCTTAGTTGCTCCGCGGCATGTGGGATCTTCCTGGACCAGGGCTCGAACCCGTGTCCCCTGCATTGGCAGGCGGATTCTTAACCACTGCGCCACCAGGGAAGCCTGAGCATTGACTTCTTTAGCTTCATTTTTCTCCATAGAAAACAAAGACCTCCTTTTTGTCAGGAGCACCGTTAGTCTCCCAGCTACCACCAGGGTTTGAAATCCGGGAGTCATTTTTGCATCTTCCATTGCTGTCCAGACTAACATTCACCAAGGTCTCTCCATTTATCTTCATCTCCAAGAGTGTCGACTTCCACTGCCTATTAAGTCTCTTATCTCTTCACACCTGCTTCACACCTGCATCACTGCAACATCACTGCTTTTGATCTCTTATCTCTTCAATTAATCCTGCAGGCTGCTGCCAGACGAGTCTCCCTACAACTGGGCTCTATGTCGTGCCCGTTAGGAATCCACAGTTCTCCCATGTTACCATTCCTTTCAAATCCAAATTTTCCATTCTTATATTCAAAGCTCATCCACCTTATCTAGCTAAACTTTTCTCTTATTTCTGTGTCCCAGTCAAGTCCCTTTTGTAGCTTCTTCCCACAGTACCTCTGAGCCTTGTGTTCAGGAACATCCTCTCACTCCTGCCTAATCTGAACCTCATCAGCCTGAGACAATATTATGGCTCCTCTCTCAACCCTATTCTTGAAGTGGGGAGTCCTCAGCTAAGCCAATGGGAAAGCTAAATCTTGTAGACAGATCAACTTCAAAATCCCTCAAGGAAACACTGGGACCCAACTCTCAGATCAGGGAGGGCAGGGAGGAAAAACCAGGGTACAGAGATAAGAGTTGGGAGCCAGGGAGATCAGTGAATGCAGGCTACAGTCAAAGCGGGGGAGATTAGCTGATCTTGAACAGCTGTTTAGAACATCATTTAGAGTTTGATGCTTTGGTTCAGTTCAACAAGTATTTCTTGGGTGCTTTCTTTGCAGGTACAGTACCTGGTGCTGGAGATCTAGCAGTAAACCAGGCAGACATGGTTTATAGAGCATGTTTTCTAAAGGGGAGTCAGTCAAATCATTACAATGAAGTGTTAGGTAACAGGAAATGCATGGTAGAAGGACCTAACCTAAGTTTCACTTTCCTTTGAGATCTAGATCTGGATTTCAAGCTGCCTATGTAACATCTCTACTGAGTTGTTCTTCCTTAAACAAGACATTTGGTTTTGAAAATGTTCAAGACCAAACTCATTATCTCCCCAAATGTCATGCTCTACCAGCGTTTCTTATCTCAGTGATGGGCTTCAGTAAATATGTGATTATGTAAACCAGGAACTTACAATCATCCTCCACACCTCTTTCTCCTTCATTCTTTGTAGCCAATTCATTACCAAATACTGCTAATTTCATCTAAAAATTTCTCAAATCCATTTCCCTTTCTTCATCTCCACTGCCCCCATCCTGACAAAGTTCTCCTTTCTCTCCTAGACTATTTCAGTAACACAGATCCAATCATTCCCTTTCCTATTCAAAATCTTCCAGTGGATTCTCACTGCTTTTACAATAAAGACTAAAATTCGTGACATGTCCCAAAGAGCTTTCAAGGGGTCTGGACCCAACCTGCCTCACTAGGCTCTTCTTGCACTTTTCCCGCCTCATGCTTCCTGCTTTGGCCACACTGATCTTGTTTCTGATCCTTGATGTACCAGCTCCCCTCTCCCCCCACCATCACTACAAGGTTTTGCATATGCAGTTCCCTTTTTCTGCAAAGTTCTTCCCTCTTCTCTTTGTCTAATCAACTCTTACCTTTGCAATATGAACAAGATACCCTTTTCTCACCTATAGTTTCCTCATCAGGAAAGTGGAGACAAGTTCCATCTCCCAGGTAATGAGGGAATAGACAACCAAATGCATAGGGAAACACTAAAAAAGTCTGACTGGTCCACACATGAATAAATATTGTTCTCTTCCCTTCCTCAGTTTCTTTATTTCTGTCCTGAAGCATTACTACTTTTCCTCCTTTTTGTAAACATCCGTAATCATATACCTAGAGGTACTATTTGTTTCTGTCAGGCTCCTTCCCCTCACATTAGCGCATTCTGTTGCGTGCCCATTCTCTGTAATGGATTCGCTCAGGGAAGCACGATAGTGTAGTGGTAAAATTGGCAGATTTTGGAGCCAGAAAGACCAGAATTTTTATCCCAGACTTACCTCTAGCCTGACTCTATTAAAGCCAAATGACCTTGAGAAGGTCAATTAACCTGAGTTTTCTCCTTCCTCATCACTAAGGAAGGAAAAATCTTGGCTCCCACCTCATGAGGTTTCTTCGAGGGTGAAGTGAGGTGACGCAGGTAAGAGTTTTAATAAATATCGACGGCTCCTGCTTTTATAACCGTGGGTGTTTTTCATTTTGTCCTTGTCCTATACTTTGCTGTTTCTTTTTTTTTTTTAAATAAATTTATTTATTTTTGGCTGTGTTGGGTCTTTGTTGCTGTGCGCGGGCTTTCTCTAGTTGCGGAGCAGGGGATCTAGGTGCGCAGGCTTCAGTAGTTGTGGCTCGCGGGCTTAGCGGCTCCGCGGCATGTGGGATCTTCCCGGACCAGGGATCGAACCCGTGTCCCCTGCATTGGCAGGCGGATTCTCAACCACTGCGCCACCAGGGAAGCCCCTTTACTGCTTCTTTATGTGCCTTTTCACAAGTCATCAAGACTCCATCTATCCTGAAGAGGGGGAAACACTTTGCCCCGTTCACAATGTGCCTTCCCATAGCCGTCATTCTTTTAGCTTCTCCCGAGTTCAACCTACTCTCCAAAGTTAACTTTTATTTCACACTACAAGACTAAAAAAAGTTCATTTTACTTCTCATTCCATACCATCCATGTTCTCTTTGGGTTATCTATCTGCTATGACTGTCATGTCTGTGATTTATCATAGCACGGGCAGATAACCTGATGTCACAATATTTCATGCCTGGGTCTTGCTTAAAGTATTCACATTTCTTTTTCATCGGATTCTGAAGACTGTGCTCCAATTTGAGCTCTCTCTTCTTGTGGAAAAAGGGCTTTTTCGCCTTTGAAAATAACTTTCTCCTAATGTTTAAATGGGGGGAGGGGGACAAGGCAAAACTGCTCCTCAGAACAATTCACTGAGTGCTGGTTTGCACATGGTGTGTGAAATGAACTCCGAAGAGTGCAACAGACGAAAGCTTTGGCCTCTAGGACTTCTCAGTGCGCCTCTATCCCTAGACGTGCCTAATGTGATGGCACTTCCGTGAAAAACAAAGCACACCAAGACCGTGGTGTATTTTTGTTATATAAACTTAAAATTTCTCTTTCTGGACACTATTTTAGTGGAAGGAATTATGTCACTCATACTAAAACCATTGCTTTGTTTTTTTTGTTTTTTGTTTTTTAAGGAATTCCTTTATTTTTATTATTTATTTATTTATTTTTGGCTGTGCTGGGTCTTCGTTTCTGTGCTAGGGCTTTCTCCAGTTGTGGCAAGTGGGGGCCACTCTTCATCGCGGTGCGCGGGCCTCTCACTATCGCGGCCTCTCTTGTTGCGGAGCACAGGCTCCAGACGCGCAGGCTCAGTAGCTGTGGCTCACGGGCCTAGTTGCTCCGCGGCATGTGGGATCTTCCCAGACCAGGGCTCGAACCCGTGTCCCCTGCATTGGCAGGCAGATTCTCAACCACTGCGCCACCGGGGAAGCCCCATTGCTTTGTTTTTTTTTAGCCCTTTTGATCTTTTAATCTTATCCTCTCGGCTACCTCCCTTTGCTTTCTTTTCTTCTGCTCCTTGTCTTCTGTTACTTCCTTCCCACTCTTTATCCTGGGTCTGAAACCCAGTAGGCTCCTGGACATTAATAGTGGAGAACTGCTGCTGGTTCCAGGCTTGCCTTACTTTCTGCTCGGCACTGCGAGCCCTGCCTCTTCCTCCCCACCTCCTCCTCCTGCTTATTCTCTTTTTGGATTATTAGTAGCAAAACCCTACTATCAAGAGTTGAGGTGAAGTTATTGACATTTCACAGGGTCCGAGGAGGGGGTGTGTCTGTAGCCCTTAAGCTGATGTCACAATAAGATGCTCAGGCAGATCTTGTTCCAGGCAGGAGTTACATATTCTTCTCGGCTTTTAAAATAATGTCTTGTACTCTAAAGAAGATTATTAGCTAATTGGAGAATAGAGAGACTGCTAAAGACATGTCTAATTCTCCCTTCATTTTCTATTTACCAACTCATTATTTTTGTGATTGTGCATTTTCCACAATTAGTTTCGCTAGTGCAGACTTGGCATGAAAATCAACATGTATTAAGTCATATCCTGGTTAACCGGACAAACATGAATGTGTCGTTCTCTTTGATCACCTTGAACTTCCATTAATGACAGTGAGGTGCTTGAACATCATTAATGACAATCAACAAGTGAAGCAACGATGTTTTTTCATAGATCGATTTCTTAACTATTAATACAAAGGTGTGAGGTTATGGGCGGGTTAAGTTTTGAGTTTCCATCAAATCACTGTAATCTGATCCTAGTCCTCAAATGACTATAACGCCAAAAGTTTTTTGGTGAAATCCAATTCACTGTGAATTCTGATTACATTTCCCATTCCTTTCCAAAAAACAGAAAGGAAATTAAGTTATATTTGATTACATTACAAAAGGCCAACTCGTGTCTGGGCTGTCATTGTCTTGTCAGAAACCTAACGTACATATTGTACAGGGGCAGGCTCTGGGCTACTGGGCTCTGGCATGTGGACAAGCCCTCTTATTTTTTAGCTGAGCAGTTTGTAAGCATCAGCAGAGAGTTCAAAGAACACAAATGTACCTATGCGCTTTCATTATGAACAAAGCAAAATATTTGCTGTTTACATGGAATCAATGAAAATTACGTCCCTTGAAATATAAGTACAATTTGTTTCTTCCTCAGAGCAAGGTTACCAATTTCAATATAAATCAAGTTTCTTAAAGTTTATTCAATGAAGCCAAGTCTGTATGGGTGGGGCAGAGTATACCCATGATCTATTTCAGTAGTTCTCGACCATTTTTGGTTTGTAGATTGCTTTGTTCATGTCACAGACACTAAAAATTTTAATTCTCAAATGCACCATGTATATAAATCCCCTGAGGATTTTGTTAAAACGAAGCTTTTGATCAAGCTACACAGAGATGGGGCCCAAGGTTCTGCAGGTCTCGGGAGGTGCTCATGTCGGTCCATGGACACATGCGAATAGCAGGATAATACAGCATGTGGCCTCCTAACTTTATCTGCCCCAGATGGTCAGGAGAACTAATAGGTAGATGTGAGCTATTTCAATTAAGCACAAACAAGGCAACTTTTTGTTGGGAATAACAAATGGGAATAAAAGGCCCATTACTTTCATTTCATATTAGTTTGTACTGGAATGCAAAATATGGACTTTGTTATTATTTCAAGTTCGAAAAGAGTTCAGGAGGATATTTGCAAATCATCTTAGGACACTCATTTTCCCAATCTTCATTTAAGAAGCGCTTATCTATATCATTAAACCGGTTAGAAAACACTGATGTTTGGGTCTCCTACTCAGAGGTTCTGATTTTCATTGGTCTGGGGTGCAGCCTAGGGTTCCGGACTCTCCAGATGATTCTTCTTTGCAGCCGGAATTGAGAAGCCCCGCTTTAGAAGTTGCAACGCCAGGCATGCATATGGGTGATGTGCTCCCAGCCCCTGGGGAATGCAGAGTGCTTCTTAGAGAGTGAATGAATAATACAAGGAAAAGAATAAAGTGGAGAAAAATAGAGTGAATTCAAGAAAGAGAGAAGAGGAACCATTAGAAAAAGGGCTAAGTGGAGGTCTAAGGGTTGACCGTAGTCCAAGAAGAGCTGGATAGGTAGCTGAACGGAAGCCTCCCAGGTGTCATGGATGAGACAGGTTTCACCCTCTTTGTTATTTGTATTGATATGAAAGTAGCACGGAGGCTGAAGTATGCATGCAAAATGAATGGATAAGGAATGCACGTTTGCAATGACCATTAGACTCAAAACTGTTTTTATTTTTGGAACTGCTTGAAGGAAGCGGGAGAAATACTATTAAACACCTTGCATCTGGGACAACAGTAAAACTTTAAAAGGGCTCACCGTAGCCCAAACCTCCAAAGTGGGTAGGGGACTCCTTTGGTTGGTACAATACAGTTTCTGTGTGGTTGGTGGTTAAGTGTATGTTTTTTTGAGTCATATCTTAGTGCTTGTATCAAAGTAGCACAAAAAATGTAAGTGAGACAAAGTGTCATAGCTGCACACACTGCCAACATTCAGCACCTCACATGGTCTGCCGTGCTCTTGGCAAAGGGACCCCGGACAAACATTACATAACTGGCCGATACAATCCAGTGTGCACCGGGGGCTGAAGATCTATCTCGATGCCTCAGTTTGGATGCGATAAGCATCCTGCTAGAAAGTTAACCCTTGGCTTTTTCACAGGGAACACATATTTATAAGGTTTCAAAAGTCATTGTTTTTGTGAACCAGACACCAAATGCAAGAGACACCTGGTGAACAGTAAATATCTAGACGGTAAGAAACTAAATCTGAACACCTTGATCAGAGAGGCACCACCCAGTCGAGCAAACAAAAGATTCATGGTTTTCGCTTTCTCAAAGGGTTCACTTCTGTGGGTGTTCTGTTTGTGATCTTCTTTCAGCTGATAGCGGCTTTTGGTTACAAACTCTTATCCTTCTATCTTCCGCCTGCCTCACAGCTGTTTAAAGATCCTATTGGCCACTGCTATTATCTCGTTTTTCAATTCAGCCATTAGACCCCATGCCCTCTCACAGACAACCCAACTCCAGAGTGTTTCGCTGCTCTGGCTGGTTCTTTCCTTCAGGAAAAGGCTTGTGCCGCAAAGGGGGACTGATACTGTGATGTCATTACAGAGCTCCTGAAAATGCAGCAGACCCGTCCCCTGCCACAAAGGGGCTCTTGTGGGCTTGTTTATCTCTAGGCTGGTGAGAACCTAGGAAGTCACTTTGTTCGACTGGAATAAAAAGCTTAAAATGGTCTCAAGCACAGATTTGCTTTCATTAAAAAGAAGAAAAAAGATCAAAGGAAGAAAGTAGCATCTCCAGATCTCACGTTCCTCCTTCTCTTGTATCACCTCAGTAAAAGACAGTAAGCAAACTGTGTGTAATTGTTAACCGATGTATTCTTTACAATGATGTTCAACTCGAGTCTGCAATATTTATTTGCCTTTTTTATGCATTTATCTCCCTCATCATTCTAGACCAGAAACCAGTATTTTGTTTGATAGATGAGGACCTCCAGTGTAAGTAAGATGAAAACATATATCACACATGTGGATATTGGAAATCATGCAACATTTCCAATACACTTATACATTCTGACGAGATGCAGATACTGATCAAGAACTCATGGCATAGTGTTGCCAAATAATCACTGTGAACCACTGCTTACAACCCAAGCTCCAAAACATCTAGCTGGTAAGAAAGTTCTTTGTGTGAGGAATAACTAATTTTTATTCATTCAGAGGTTTTAAATCAGAGGAGGGTGGAAACTCCTAATGGAAAAGTTGTGGATTCAGAGTAAGGAACACCAACACCACTGCTGTGTGTGGTGTGTGAATCTGAGGTATGTGTGTGTATATCTGTGGGACTGTTTGTGAATATGTTTGTACGTCTGTGTGTGGCGGTGAGGAACTCCTGGTTAGTAGACCTGCCCAGTATGACTTTAAGAGATGCCATTAGATCTTAGCTTCCTGAATTTAGGACCCCTGGTGTGCATACAGAACTCAAAAAATTAAGCCTTTATTTGACTCAGCAAAATTGCATTACAGGGCAGCTCAGATAATCTAAAAACAGAAGAAACTGAAGATGCCAAGAGGTCTAGATTTTGACTCTCATTTTTCTAGATAAAAGGAGAAAGTATTATTCTTGATTTGAATTCAGGAGCTAAAATACTGTATAGGGGGGGTATAGGACAAGATCCTGGATTTTTGTCCTGTGATACCAACATATACAAGAGGCTTTTCATTGCATGTTTTCTGATTAAGTCTCTGCCCTGAAACCTCAAACCCCAACACTGGTCTCTCTCATACATATTGTTTAATGAGGATGCAAAGAATAGTTGCTCTAATGGAAACTCTCACTGGCAACTTATTTAGGTGCGGTCCCCAGCCAAGGAACTTACTAAAATGGTCATTTGGACATTTCAATGCTCCTTCCCAAACTGATCCTGAGAACATGTTGGAATTTCAACTATACTTACAGTGATTGAAGGCTTCGCAAATTCTGTAGAGCTTCTGTGGGTACCTGTCTTAGGTGATTATTCTGCAGCATACTGCGCATTGAAACAAATAAAAAAAACTGTTAAAGACAGCAATAATTAACAATATCTGGCATAGCAGTGTCAGGCACTGTTCTAGGTGTCAGGGAAACAGCTGAGCATCAGGCACAACCTTGGCCTGTGAGGAGTGACAGATAATTTAAAATTAACAAATGAGTATATAACTTGAGCAAATGATAGGTACTATGAACAGAAAACAAAACATGGATTTGGGATAGAGGGTAACAAGGGGTGCGAATTTTATTCTAAAGGTGGTCAGAGAAGATCTCTCTTAGGAGGTGATATTTGAGTAGAGACCAGAATGATGTCATGGAACAAAACATGGGAACATCTGGAAAGTTACTGAGGAAGACGGAAGAGCAAATGCAAAGGCCCTGAGGCCGGAGCTTGCTTGACTTGTTAAAGGAGGAGCAAAGGGTCATTGTGACTGAGGAGGAGTAACTGAGAGCAAGAGATTGGGAGACAACCTAAGGACATCTCATGAAGGACTTGCAGGCTTTATTTTAAATGTGGTGATAAACTCTTGTTGAAGGGTTTAAGTGGGGGGGAATGATGTGATCTTATTTATGTTTTAAAAGGATCACTGTGATGACAATTAGATTAGACAAAATGGAAATAAGGATAAGAGTAGGAGGATATTAAAGATCTTCCCCCTTCTTGTTCATGATCATATTCTGATATAAATTAATGCTTCTTGTGAACAATTGCACTTTTGCCCACCTAGGTTCAACAGTTCTGATCAGAACATGGGGACTACAGAATGGAGACACCTGGCAACAGTGAAATAAAATATATCATTGCTCGTGGGAAATAGTATGGAAAAATTCCCACTAGATTCCTTATATTTTGCTACCTCATTCATAAATGTTTATAGCGCAATAATTTCACAGCCACTCCCCCCAACCCCCAGCCAGTATTTCATGGTCTATGTAAGCCAGAGACAGGAAACTATTTTAGCAAAGCATTTTTAAAAGACATTTTAAAGAAATATTTCTACTTATTAGGTCACAAATTTATACTTGGATTTTCAGAAACAATTTGCCTGGTTCTCTCATCTCCACAATTGAAGTCTCTTTTCATTAGATGACTACCTGGGATTCAACGCCAGGTATGTCTGACTCCAAAGCTTGATGTACTTTCCACTGCCCCTTGCAGCATTCTCTTGAGGAATAATCGGACAAATTCTCAGGTTGTACGCCTTTCACAGTATGATTAAGAGCCTGCGTTCTCGGATCTGACTACCTCTTCCCTGCCAGTAGCCCCGTGACCTCAGGGAAATCATTCAATCTCTCCACGTCTCAGTGATCAGTAATAATATCCACCCCCAGGGCTTATTGTGATGATCTAATGAGCGAAAGTACATAGAACAATACCTGCTGCCTGGTAAGCATTCAATAGAGGTTGGCCCTTTCTGTATAAATTGATAAGTCTTCTTCTCAAAACTAATGATATAGTGACATTTTAATTAATGAGAGAATAAAATCGGCCAAAAAAAAAAAAATCTCTATGCCAGTGGTTCTCAAACTTTAGGGGTCATCAGAATTCACTGGAAGGCTTGTTAGAACACTGTTTGCTGGGTTCCACCCTCAAAGTTCCTGGTTCAGTAGATCTGGGTAGGGGCCAGAGAATTTGCATTTTTAACAAACTCTCAGGTGATCTTGGTGCTGCTGGGGAAGGCACCACACACTGAGAACCACCCTATGCTCTGCTAAGTATTTCTAAGAATATTTTCACCTGAACTTGAGGCTACATTGAGATTGGAGATAAGGTCTAAGTTTTGAGTCTTGGCAAGCAAACCATTTACCCTTCTTGACCGTTGGTCTTTTATCTGTGTGATGGGAATAGAATAATATCATCTGATTGATAAGTTGTTTGCAGATTACAATATGAAGGCATTTATTATACTTTCATAGATGCAAATATGAGCTCATATCAAATAAGACGTGAAAAATATTTGGAGATCATAAAATTTATGCTCTTCCCACCATGGCTGAGATTCTGTTTTCTAAGGATCATAATTCTGTCACTTGTAATCCAACAGTTTTAAACAAGTAATTTCATTATTTTAAACTTGGATTCAATTAACATTTCATAAATCAAACGTCTCAAAATATATTAGTTCCTTATGAACAAAGTCAAGATTTAGAGAGACTTCACACTTCAATTACTGGTTAGGTAATTGGGAAAATTGTAGCTTGAATGCCGTATTTTGCATAATTTACCTAAATATTAAAAGTTTACGTTTATATGTTATTTTATACCTTTCCAAGCAGTTTTAATATATGATATAATTTTAACTTGACAGAAATGTTTTCAGTCACTCACTGTGTGATAAATTTAAATGATAAGATACAGATAATAGACTTAATTGATGTGTAAACTTTGTAGGTAATATATTACTGGCTCAAAGTGTGTATCGAATTGTCCTCCTATGCTTTGCTAACCAGACAGTGAAACTCTTATAACGTGGTCTTTCTAGAATATTGGAAAACTGGAGTAGAGGATAAGAGATATTTAAATGGCTTTTCTTCATTGAATAGTTGCAAAGTTTCTCAGTAGTTCTATATATCTACCTTCAGAAAATGGAACTTAAACAAGCTTTACTAATGATACCTTTTAAAGCTACCCCTGAGCTACCTCCCAGCAATTTAATTTTCAACCACTTCTACCAGTTAAATACCAAAAATATAATTAAAGAAAATCACTTAAGTCCTGATCTCTCCTTTTTTTTTTTTTTTTTTGGCTGTGTTGGGTCTTCATTGCTGCGCATGGGCTTTCTCTAGTTGCGGCGAGCGGGGGCTACTCTTCATTGTGGTGCGTGGGCTTCTCATTGCGGTGGCTTCTCTTGTTGCGGAGCACAGGCTCTAGGCGTGCAGGCTTCAGTAGTTGTGGCACACGGGCTCAGTAGTTGTGGCTCATGGGCTCTAGAGCACAGGCTCAGTGATTGTGGTGCACAAGCTTAGTTGCTCTGTAGCATGTGGGATCTTCCCAGACCAGGGCTTGAACCCGTGTCCCCTGCATTGGCAGGCAGATTCTTCACCACTGCGCCACCAGGGAAGCCCCTGATCTCTCCTTAAATAAAGAACTTTTAATTACTTTCAAGTGACAAAACAAGAGCAAATTATCTCCATTATAACCTTATAGGTCTCCAGTGAGCTAATTAGAAAATTCTGTTTTTGTTTAAGATATTCCAGTAGGAAACAAAACAATTAAAGGATTTATAGCACTATGGAGTGCAATTAAAACCGAGCATTCACAACATGGTTGCAGATTTCTTTTATAAATAATCCTTTATTCAATGCAGCAAATACAAGCAGAGTGTACCACGAACTGAATATGGGTTAGGCACTTACAACTTCATTTTTATCATTCACATATGGGTGAGAAAAGAAAATGAAACACTATCTCTAGAGGCAAAGGATGACTTCATATTTTCTTAATTTCTTTCCCCGAGGAGCTTTAAAACTAAAATATTCACAATTACATACAGTGTCCCCAAGCTACTTTAACAATACATTTTTTGGTTGTCTTTTTTTTTTTTGGCCACCAGGACTAAATAAGGTCAAGTACAGGTACAGTGAAGCAGGTGAGAGGAAATTATACATTGAAAGAGGACTCTGTAACAATGGCTTGATCCTTAGGTATTTCCTCTGCCTACTTGTCCTGTGTTTAGATATCAAGTAGCTATCCAGGCTCTTTTCTGGGAAGGAGAGAATTTTAGTTGTGACTTTCCTATGGTTAGTTTTATCCAACACCTCCATGTGGCTTTGGTTCTGGCGTTGGTGGCAAGAGGATAAGCCATTCCTCGACTGAATGGCCTACACAAGAAAATGAACCTTAGTTGAGGATAGCCTGGTTCAGAATTCCATGGGACTGGGTATTTTGCAACACTAAGCCAGTAACTAATTTTTCTGAAGGCCAGTATTTACAGGGATAATCATCTTAAATTTTAGTGATCTTCCAGAGCTCACAGTAACAAGATTTCTGATATAAAACAGTCCTCACCAAGGAGGGCTGTTGCTATCTTCATTTCCCATCTTCTAGGACTGGATTACTCTTATCTTTCTCTTCTTTTACCAGATGCCTTTCTTACCCTCCTTATATGATCAGGGTCCCAGATGAATATTACTTGTATATTATCTTTCTCACCATGCTACAATATAGTCAGTTATTTCTTTCTTCCAATGACTTTTGGACTTTATAAAACATTTGAGTCACTTTCCACAATGGTAGGACCAGGCCTGTCTTGTTCAGCATTTTACCTCTAGCACTGTGGTTCTCAACCCTATTGGACCCAATTCTCCCTTTAATACCAAATATTTTGTAATGCTTCATCCATTATATTAAGATAAAATTCATAAAAATGTAGCCATTTACACACATCATTTTAAAGAAAAAAAATCAACATAGTGTACTGCCCTAACTGTATGACAAAGGAGAAATAAAAGTAATTTATAATAAAGGGATATATGTATTATTATATATGTGATGCTCAGATATGACTATCCTAGGAGGTATTTCTATGAAAGAGTCAGATGTTTGCCTCCACTTTTCATGAATAATGAGAAAAGTAACATTATCAGAAGTTATTCTGTGCAAGAACAGGGAAATGAGAGTAGAGGTCTAAATGGATACTAGAATAAGATCTACAGTTAAGACATATAACAGATTATACTTATTTTATGTAATGTTTTATGGGAAAGAAGGAAATAACTTTTATTAAAACAAAGATAACATACCAAGACATATTATAGATGTTGCAGTGGAGAAAATAAGAAAGTGTTACATTCTCACAAATGAGTGTTCCTTATAGATAAGAGTGATGTCAAAATAATTCTCTCTCTTTTACGAGATAGGACTGAAATACCACAGAGAACATCCATCCTATCTCAAAGTTCCATTGCATGCTGAGGTGATCATCTGTTCTCCAGTACTTCAAGAGGCCCTTGGGAGCACATCCTGCCATAGGTAACAGGGAATTGAGGCTAAACTGGAAAAAGAAATAGTCATGATACCACCTGCATAGAAGTTGGGTGGTAGACCCTGCCAGATAGTGGAAGAGTAATATTAAAAATGCAACAGGCTACCCCCAAATAAATAAATCATTATATAGTTATCTCAGCACAGATTTTGTATGATTGTGCTCCCAACATTTTAAAAGACCATATACGAAATATTTATAAAGCAGACTTTGTTAATGAGATTCAATGAGAGCCCTGTGTTTCATGTTTCTCTGCTAATTTAATGATAGTTATTTTTAAGAAGACATTTTACAACTTCACAGTTACATAGCTTTAATTTGTTTTGTGGTTTCTGAGGGAATTCTTCTACTGCACTAATATCATTTTCAAATAAATATGTGGGTAGAAATCACAGGATGCACAATCTGCGTTAACTAGTCAGTGATTTTGAGAGACTATATTTATACCATTTAATTTTTCCTGTACAGATTATTAGGCTTATGCAGAACTTCATGTAAAACCTTTCAGTATGATTACGTATGAAAGTATTATTGATTGAAGTTTGGTGTGGAGGGACAGTCAGAAGTCAAGAGGGATGCAGGGGGATTCTTTATGCTGGGCTGAGCAGCTTATCACAGGACAAGTTACTACATGCCAATCACCTGGAAAACCAAAGATGCCTCCACAAATTTCCGGAACATTCTGTGGCAGGCGTGATGACCATGGTTGAGAAGCATTGCTCTAACACTAAATACTTTCCAAGTATTTGACAATTGGATTTGCTCATTGAATACTAGTCTTTAAGTCAGGAAAATAGAGAGAAGAGTGAATACTACTCCTGGCAGGGCTCTTGCTCCTTTTGAATCCCCCTCACATTGATAATGATCCAGCTGAAGTGCAGTCTGAAAGTGTCGTTTTGTTGCTTACATCTTTTTCTTGGCTTCTCATCATGCTTAGGACATAATAATGACTATGCTTTTTTGACATGACATACAGGATCCCGGTGACCAGGACCTTTTCTCTCTCTCCAGGCTCTTCTCCAGATAATCTCCACCTTCTCCTGAATGCTCAAGTACCACCTGCGTAGGGCTGTCTGTTCATCCCAGGTTCCTCCTGCCTCTGTGTCTCTATGTATAGTGTCCCCTCAGTCGGCTACCTTATGTGGATGGTTGGTTCAAGGTTTGGCTTCTAGGTCAACTCTTTGGAGAAACATCTCTCCTAGGAAGTCGAATTTGAACCATCAGACTGGACAAAGTTCTTCCCAACCTCTGTAGTTCCACAGAATCAGAGTGATCTGTTCATCTGTCTTGGTCACATTATCTTGATCCCACAATCTACCACTAGATTATAAGCTCTTCTAGGGCATGGCCGTACTTATTGATCTTTGTCTTTCCAGCAATAATTTGTTCAATGCCACTTTGAGTGGTGTGTGTGCATACATGTGCACGTGCACACACACACACACACAGTCTAGTTCAGTATATCCAATATACATTTTGTCCAGTGAATTAAAATAATTCATTCCAATATAATTTATTTAACAAGTTTCCAAAATACTTAGTGGTACCTATCTCGACACAGGGAAAACATCTTAGGTGTCTCATCTAAACTTGATTTACGTGATGCATTTTGAATGGTTCCAAATATTTTGCTGGATTCGTGGAAATATAGGCACATTAGAATTGGTGCTACAGCCTAGAATTTCACCACATAATGGATTAACATTAGGATTTGGAAGTATGACAACTTAAAAATATTGCTACCTAATAGTAAAAATAACTCAAGGGTAGGGAGATCAAACCCAATCACCTAAGTAGACCAAGACCAAATAACAGTTCTGCTTTTGAATTTACCTTTTAACAAAATATTAAATTTAAATAAAATTGCTTTTTAAAATAGCCTATGTATCCCTCAGGTCAATGAAATGCAATTTCTATTAAGCAGAAATACATCAAATGCCTTTTTAGAGTTTATAACTTTTATCTCAAAGGAGATAAAATCAGGTTGTTTTCCCTGAGATAAAACTTTCCTGGTATGAATTTCAACTTGTGTTATCTATTTTCTCTACCAAGGTCCCTTTCTTTTCTACAAAGAATAAACTGAAAGAAAATTAAGCAATGGGTACTAGAAGAAGGAGGTATCAGTAATAATGTGTTTTCTGATAGAAAATTAGGAAGTTGGACATTAAATAGTAAGAAAGCCCATTTTTTACAAGTCTCAATGAATTAACATTTCTCAATTAAACAACTACTCATTGTATCTACTATGCACTAGGCTTCTCTACATCTATTCACAAGTGGAACATAAACTTGATTTTTTTTTTTTTACCTGATCCTTATTCAGCGCACCACAAGGAAACAAATTCTGCAAATGGTTTGAGGCTGTGATCTCATTATGTCAGCATAATAGTGATTTATTCACTTGAATCAAAATGACTCAAAAAACTCCCCCCAACTGCATAGCACAAAAGGAAAGGGAAATACGCTTTCACAAGTTTGAGTTGATAAGTTGGTTATTTAGGGGCAAAGTTTTGACATTAAGTTTAGAAAAGGAGAGATGAAGTTTTTTCACCCACAAATCCAGCCAGGTATCACATGTTTCTATGGTATCAAGGAAGGCAGACTGGAATTTAGATGAATTATCCCATGACTCTAAATAGTTTATTGGAGGAACTCAATCTTTACAAGTTAATTAGCATCCACTTGACACTAAAATCAGAATTATAACAAACAATACCCGGTTTACTTACAGAACTTTAAGACTGTAAAGGCCAGCAAATGCTCCCTTGGGAATGTATGTCAAAGCGTTTCCGGCAAGACGTCTGCGGGTTTCAAGGGAGAGGAGAGAGAGTAAGCATAGCTCTCTTCATGTGGAATTCATTTAGTTGTTAAAAATGCAATACAATTATGTGCAGACCACGAATGCCAAAAGCAACTCTAAAGAACCTTGTTTTGTTATATTTTGCAAAAAATTTCTTTAAATCTCTAATCAAAAAGCTGGCAAAAGAAGGGCCTAAGAAGAAATATAATAAATTACCTATTTTACAATAAATCACTTAATAGCTTACACTATGTATATAAAACTCTCTATCCGTTCATCTGTTGATGGACATTTAGGTTGCTTTCATGTCTTGGCTATTGTATATAGTGCTGCAATGAACACTGGGGTGCATGTATCTTTTCGAATTATGGTTTTCTCCGGATATATGCCAAGGAGTAGAATTGCTGGATCATATGGTAGTTCTATTTTTAGTTTTTTATGGAAACTCCATACTGTTCAAAACAGAAACAGACTCACAGACATAGAAAACAAACTTATGGTTACCAAAGGGGAAAGGTGGTGGGGAGGGATAAATGAGGAATTTGGGATTAACACATACACACTACTATGTATAAAATAGATAACCAACACGGATCTACTATATAGCACAGGGAACTCTACTCAATATTCTGTAATAACCTATAGGGGAAAAGAATCTGAAAGAGAATGGATATACGTATATGTATAACTGAATCATTTTGCTGTACACCTGAAACTAACACAACATTGTAAATCAGCTATACTCCAATATTAAAAAAAATTAAAAAAATAAAACTGTCCTTAAAAAATTTTTTTTTTATACAAAAAGTAGGCAAGGGAATAGAGAGGGAGCCATGGGCAGTGGTTGTGAGGGCAATGGGCTATTATTTACAGGTACGACGGTTGATGGTGGGGGAAACCTCTCTGCTGAGAGGGCATTTCAGCAGAGGACTGAGCCATGCAGGGACCTATGTGAAAGGAACAGTGGTACAAAAGGCCTGAGGGGGGAGTGTGCCTGGCGTGGTCCAGAAACTGCAAGAAGACCAACATGGCTGGAGTGGAATGACCAAGGGGAGAGTGACAGCAGGTGAGATTGGAGCAGTGTCCAGAGTCACTCCACACAAGGCTCTGGAGACCATAGTAGGGACTTCGAGCAGGGGAGTGATGTGATCAGTTCTGTGTTTTAAAAGGGTCCTTCTGACAGGACCCTTTTGTTTTTTAAAAAAATTTATTTATCTATTCATTTATTTATTTTTGGCTGCGTTGGGTCTTCACTGCTGTGTGTGGGCTTTCGTTAGTTGCGGTGAGCAGGGGCTACTCTTCGTTGTGGTGCGTGGGCTTCTCATTGCAGTGGCTTCTCTTGTTGCGGAGCACGGGGTCTAGGCATGCTGGCTTCAGTAGTTGTGGCTCGCGGGCTCAGTAGTTGTGGTGCACAAGCTTCGTTGCTCTGCGGCAAGTGGGATCTTCCCGGACCAGGGCTCAAACCTGTGTCCCCTGAGTTGGCAGGCGGATTCTTAACCACTGTGCCACCAGGGAAGTCCCTGACAGGACCCTTTTAAAGGGGTAATAGACTTTGGGGGGCAAAAGTGGAAGCACAGGAGGCGACTGGAGCAGTTCAAACAGGAGCTGCTGTTGTAACAGTTGTGGTGGAGGAGGTAAGTGGTGGAATATGGTGGAGAAGAAGAAAACTCCCACCTGGCAAACCATTTGTGTCAAGGTGAAACATAGGTAGCCAACATTTCATATTTATGGTTATATTCTATATAACCCACATGCATTTGATTAGTTATCCAAAGTACTATACGTAAACTGAAGGACATGGTTTGCATAAGACCGTGCTATAAAAGAGTTGCTTATTGAATTAAGACAGACTCAGACTTGGTTGATGATCACAGGTGGCTTAACTGATCAGACTAAACTGACCAGGAACTGTTATTTCAGCCAAAATGTCCTTAACTATCCTGTTCATAGTCATGACTTCAACAGTACATTTTTTGAGTTCTAGAACCTAGCCTGAAAATGGGGGCTTATCGACTCTTACTGCTGCCATGTGATCGAGTAGCTTGATGGTTTCTGAGTCATTGACTTTGGAAATGAAAAGGAGAAAGTAAAAACATTCTATTTATTTATTTTATTAGTTTAAATTATTGTTAGGGTAAATACCTTTCTGTTACATTTCCTGAATCATAGCTCACTTCACATGAATTGTTTTTCTTTTCTGGTCAAGGACTTTCAGAGCCGCAGACTATTCAGAACTAATCTGTATAACCACTGACCTGTGTTATCAGGGGAATTTGTCTTAAAACAAAGGAATTTATGACGGGCTATTAGTTATTTGTTGTGCTGGTGGAAGATATATCTCATTGTCCAAAACCACAAGTTAAGGAAATCATTGCATCCTTCCCCTCATTTCTTTACCACGTGGGATGGTTTTAGCAGTTAAAAAATTAAATACATATAAACTATAGGGAAAAAAGACTTTTATATAAATGAGTACACAAATAGTGAGAACTGCACACAAACCTTTCCTGTGAAGATTTGAACTAACAAATCTCTGGGCAACTATGTTCCAACTCTTGAGACCCACATACCATTTGGCTGGAAGGTTTTGTTTTTTGTTTTTCTCTCTGTTTCTAAAATTATTTCACAGAAATGTGTCTTTCATCATCTTCATTTCTATAATAAGATACAACTTAATAGGAAAAACTTTTATATCTTTTTATATCATATAAAATTTTTTTTATCCTTAAAGATACTTCTCCATATAGAAGACTCAAATTGTCCTATCATTGTTAGTTTTACTGACTTAACTGCCATAAAAAGTAAAAAAAAAAAAAAAAAAAAAAAATCAGTAAGTTACAGTAGACACATTCCTCTTCAGATAAATCAAATAAGCAGAGGTTTGGGTGTTGTAACAACCAACTAAAATATTTTTGAGAATGTATGTTTCTTTGAATCTCTACAGTAATTTGAATCTCTAAAGGAAACCAAGGGTTTTTTTTGTTTGTTTTTTTGTTTGTTTTTGGTAGCTTCGTTTTGTAAAATGGCGGGATGAGAGCAAAGCACTCAGGTGTGGGCCCTGATTTCTCCTCTCTGGACATTGGTCTGGAGGGAAAGAGGTGAGTGAACAAAATGGGATGAGCACTGAGAGTGGAAGAGGTACTCGACCCTGTTCTCTGATTGGGACCCTCGGGAAGATTACTGTGCAGGGAACCACGGTCCAACATCGCTCCCCTTGGGTGAGTAGTATTTTCAGAGGTAAGTGAAAGTGCCTGGTGAGTTTTAATAGGCTTTCCAGGTCATGTCTTCCAAGAACCCATTTGTCTTTTAACTCAGTTTTTTTTTTTTTCCTTTCCCTTTTTGGCTTACTTTTTTCTCACTATTAACTTGCAAGACTTCACACAAGTCATTTAACTTCTCTGGACCTTATTTCACTTATTATTATTATTTTTGGCCACGCTGTGCAGCTTGCGGGATCTTAGTTCCCCAACCAGGGATTGAACCTGGGCCACCACAGTGAAGGTGCTGAGTCCTAACCACTGGACTGCCAGAGAATTCCCTTATTTCACTTACTTTTAAAAAATGATAGGGTTCTTCCATTAAAGTCTTTTTCTGCCCTACAATTGTTTTCGTTACACATGCATTTCCTCCTTACCTTCATTCTTTTCTCCCTTATCCTCCCTCCACCCATCTTTTTCTTGTTTATTAAGATTTCTTTTTTACATGTCACCAACATTTTAAAATCACTTTCTCATACTTTATATCAGGAGGTAGATCAGAGGTTATTATGCCCATATTTTGAAGATACAGACACCAAAGTTCAGAAAAGCTTTATATAAAATGAAAAACATCATCTCTTTCCTGATTTCATGTAAGTGTAATCTAGTCCTTCCTTATGGAGCATGGAAGCTATCTAACCGCGGTGCTACTTAAATAATCAGAGCAAAATGAACTTGAATATGACAGCCCCTATGATTTAAAAGAAGACATTTCAGACTACTAAGCAATTTCATGCTGGCTTCTAATTACTGCTTTATTTTCCAACTTTTACAAAGTACATGAGATCTAGAGGGCACACATTCTATACATGTTAAATTAATTTGTATCAGAAATTTGGTAAGGCTAACATCAGGCTTAACGGTAGTAGTTTTCCCCCTTTTCCCATTCTTAAGATCTGCCTGTTTCCAGTTTTCTGGTACTATTTTCTGTCTCGTGGTTTCCAATATTAATTTCAGTGGCTCTGTCCCTATTTCTGAATTTCTTTTTACTCTTCTGATTTATAACTACCTGAATAATTGTAGTTAAACTATCACTTAAACATAAAATTTCTGAAATGTCAAAATGTTCCCACTTGAAGAAAAATTCTCCTAAAATAAATTTAGCATAAACCATACTAATATTGTAATTAGTGACTTTCAAAAGACAAAGTGATGAGAGCAAATATACTAGTCCATTCAGATTGACTATTCATAATTCAATTCAATTGACTAAAGCTTGGCTCTGGGTTCCTGCATACAGGAGCCAAGAGTCTGGGTCATTGAAGTGTTAGACACAAATAGGATGAAACTCATAGTCTGATGTAATCTCTTAACCTTGCCTCCACTGGCAGTAATGCATCATCACTGTAACTGACTAAGTTCACCATGGTAGGTTTTCTTTCATAAGATGTCTGTGCTAGTTGGAAGGGCCCAGATACTTAGCGTTTAACCCTGTGACATTCATCTTTGGTAAGGTTTGCTGAAGCCTATTCAGCAGGCTTGAATACAAGGATTATAACAATCCACAGATCTTCTCAGTGTAGAAAAAAGTGTCTTTCTTAATATGCAAGAAATTGCGATTTTAAAACACCCTTTCTCCCCCAATAAGTTAAGCATATCTAATTGGTCAAATGCAGCCCCAAATCATTCCTTCTTAAACTGTGTATTTACGAACTGTCCATTTTGTTTTCGTTATTACATAAGATCAAAAACATCAGATTTCAATGTTTAAGGGCTAAGACCACTGGCCTGAATAAGTGAACTCTTCACGTCAACAGGGAGATCCTTTAGTGGTTATACGGCCCTATGGTTTCTTCAACCACAGACTAATGAAGTTCAATTTTCAACTCCTTTGTGAAGTACTCCTAATTACCTCAGTCCACAGTCAACTTTCCTCTAGGTTATATTCTATACAATGCTGTCTATAAAGGTTCATTTTCTACCATTTTATATGTAGTCTACTTGATTTGATTATAGGCTCCTAAGGTCAAGAATCTTATTGCCTGCCTAGAGCAGGGAGCTGAATTAATATGTACTGATGGATCATTTGATCTTGTTTCCAAAGACAGTTGGCCATAGTGCTAGAGTTGCTTCAGGTCTGGCTTAACTACTGCAAGATCGCTGGCCAGCCATTACATAAACAGGTCAGAAACAGCTGAAGAATATTTCTTCTTCATTATGCATCAAATTTAAACTCAGCAATTTATTTGAGCACTTTCAATATGCCATGTACAGTCCTTTGGGTCACAAAAATTGTATGTACTTTTTGTAAAACAACTTACAAGTTCTAGGCACAATGTGAAGTACTTTATATACATTGTGTTATCTAGTTATTTTAAAAATCACATTAAACAAGTGACATGATTATTCATTCCCCTTCTACAAGGAAACTGGGCCTATTTGTTCATGCTTACGTAGAAAAGTTTACACAAGAGAATTTGGTTCAACCATAGCATTTGGGCTCCAATATTTGAGGTTTTAAACATAACTTTGTTAAAAAGTAGGTTGGTTTGGAGCTTGGGTTGATCAGGAGCAACCAATCTGAAACAGGAAAAACCCAAGGATGCAAATGTCTGCATCACTTGAGGTACTGGCCATAAGAAAACCGTTGCTCACTGCCTCTTTTTTTTTTTTTTTAAATATTATTTTACAATCTACTTTTTATTTTTAAATTTTTATTTATTTATTTATTTTTATTTTTGGCTGCATTGGGTCTTTGTTGCTGCACGTGGGCTTTCTCTAGTTGCGGCGAGCGGGGCTACTCTTTGTTGCAGTGTGCAGGCTCTAGGCGCGCAGGCTTCAGTAGTTGTGGCACGTGGGCTCAGTAGTGTGGCTTGCGGGTCCTAGAGCGCAGGCTCAGTAGTTGCGGTGCACGGGCTTAGTTGCTCTGCAGCATGTGGGATCTTCCCGGACCAGGGCTTGAACCCGTGTCCCCTGCATTGGCAGGTGGATCCTTAACCACTGTGCCATCAGGGAAGCCCTGCTCACTGCCTCTTATTCAAAGTCCTCCCATTGCCTTCTGGATCCTGTACAATCTTTCTGCTCTCATGACTATGGCTGGTTGTTTCCCTCTCTTCTTTCTAGCCCCTCTTTTTTTTTTTGGAGTATAGTTGATTTACAATATTGTGTTAGTTTCAGATGTACAGCAAAGTGATTCAGTTATACGTATACATGCATATATATCACATATACATTCTTTCCAGGTTCTTTTCCCTTATAGGTTATTACAAAATATTGACTATAGTTCCCTGTGCTATACAGTAGGTCCTTATTGGTTATCTATTTTATTTATAGTAGTGTGTATCTGTTAATCCCAAACTCCTAATTTATCCCTCTCCCCCTTTCCCCTGTGGTAACCATGTTTGTTTTCTATGTCTGTGAGTCTATTTCTGTTTTGTATATAAGTTTGTTTGTATTGTTTTTTTAAGGTTCCACATATAAGTGATACTATATGATATTTGTTTTTCTCTGTGTTTGTCCCTCTTTTAATGCTCATCCTCCAAACACAGATGTTCTTCAAGTTTCTGTCCTCACACTTGTCTTTTTTTCCTTTATCTAGTGGCACTCAAAGTTTAGTGTGCATTGCCATTGCCTTAGGAGTCATCAAAAATTCAGATCCCCAGGCAGGCCCCAACTCAGGTTTAGTGACTTAGAGTTTCTGGGGGAAATGACTCAGGAATCTGCATTTTAATAATAAGCAGCCCAGGTGATTTTAATATGGGTAGAGACCCATACTGGGAAACAGAGCCTCTACCCTCTCTCAAAGTCCTCATCTGCTCCAGCACCTTCCGCAATCACCTCTTTGTAAACAACTTTCCAATCATTATCTCTAGAACAGAATCCAGATTCACATTCCAACTTTGTTAGTGACATTCCCATTTGGATGTCCTGCTGGCACCTTGCACTTAGTAAACCCAGAACCAGACATCCTCTTGCCTCCAAAATATCAGTTATTCCCCTTGAATTCCCTGTTTCTATTGACAGTGCCTCACCTGTCTCCTAGCACCTAATGTTATAACCTTACTCAGAGTCATCTTGCACCTTCAGACTTCCTTTCAGTCCCTAGATCCAGTCAACGATGAGTGCCTGACTCTCTTCCTCTGTTGTAAAGCTTCCATATATCCCAGTGGGTCTTAGCCCCCAGTAGAGCTTTAAAAGAATGATGTCTGGGTCTCCACTGAGACCCATTAAATCAGAATCTCTGGAAATAGGCTGTGGTAATTAGTAGTTTAAAAAATTTTCTGGGTGATTCTAATGCCTATGCAAGGTGGGAAACTCTGAAATAGTCCTCACGGTTTCATACTGATAAGATCACCTAGAGACCTTCATGGTCTCCATCCCCGGAGACAATGATTCAATTGTTAATTATTGGGAGAATCAGGAGAGGTGATTAGTCAACAAATTTGAACAGTTATCCAGAGGAGACAGTAAGAACCTGAACTAGGTGGTGATGAAATAGAGTGAACAAATGGGAAAGACAATGCAGAATTATGAGCTTTAAGACTTGGAAACTGGCTGACACAGGAGGTGAGAAAGAATGACAGATGCAAAAGCAGTGACAGACACAGTGATCATAAGTTTGGATAATAAGAATGCTGATGGTGAGAAGCAAAGGCAGGAGAAAAATCTTGTTGTGGAGGATGGTGTGTGTGTTCATGAATGAATCTGGTTCTGCACTTGCTGAGTTTTAAAGTATTGGTGGGGTAGGTGGAGGTGTCACTTGGGTAGTGGAGGATTCTCAGTGTGGTCCCTAGATTTGCAGTATTGGTATCACCAGAGAATTTGTTATAAATGCAAATTCTTGACATCCTCCCCTTCCACCTTCAACCTGCTGAAGAAACTCTGTGGCGGGGTCCAGCAATGTGCGGTTTCACAAGCACTGTAGGCGATTCTGATGTCACTAAAATTCGAGAACAACTGGCCTGGAGTAGCAGTCCTTAAACTTCATCATGCATCAGAATCACCAGAAGAGCTTGTTAAAGGAGTGTCCTGAGCTCAGAGTTTCTGATTCATTAGGTTGGGGTGGGGCACATGGGTTGGGGTTTGCATTTCTCACAAGCTCACGTGTGGTGCCAGTGCTGCTGGTTCAGGGACCACACTTTGAGAACCACTGGTCTAGCAGTCAAAGACAAAAGAGATCTCAACTAGAAATATGGATTTGGGGGTCATCTACACAACAGAGGTAGTTCAAATCTTGACTTTCTTTCCCAGACAACGGTAGTTGTCTCCTAATGAGTTTGTAGCCTCCTAACAGGTCTCTCTGCTTCCGTAATACCCCAATCTATTTTGCATACAAAAATCAGAGAAATCTTTATAAATCATAAGCCCTATTTATTGCACTAGCTGCATACAATCCTCCACGGCTTTCCATTGCTCTTATTTGAATTCTATACATAGCCTGATGGTTCCTGCATGATCTGGCCTCTGCCTTTCTCTGCAGCCCTATCCCCTGTCACCTCCCCTCCCTCTCACTCTGCTCTGGCCACCCTGATCTTCTTTCAGATCCACAAACATATCACTATTTCCTACCTAAGGGCCTCTGCTCACACTATTCCCCTACCAGATACACTCTACCCTAGCTCTGCAGACCCCCAACTGCCCCTCATCCTCCTGATCTCAGTTCAGATGTCAGCTTCTTTGAGACACTTTCCCTCCTTGTCATCCCTTGTTATTTATTCTCTACTTAACCATGTTTGTGTTCTTTATCACCCTTGTCATAATCAGCAAATATCATCCGTGTTTGTTTCCTTGCTTATCATCTGTCTCCCCCTCTAGATTGTAAGTTCCCCTGGAGTGGGGACTTGTTGACTGAATGAATGAAACGTAGCAAGTCATTTTCATTCTTATGTCCCCACTGGCTAAATAAATACACGTTGAATGAATAACTGAAGAGAACTGAGAAAGGAGGCAATCTAGGGAATGTCTGTATGTTACAGGAGTTAGGGGTAGAGGAGAAAAGAAGGCTAAGGAGAAAAAGAAGAGGAGGCAGAGAGGTAGGGCACTTTAAGAACAGTGCCCTAATCGCCATTACAATTGTATATATTATACATATATATATATATATATATATATATATATATATATATACACGTATAATATATACACACACATGCACACACAAACACATGCACATACACACACATATATACATATACATATATATACACACACACATATATGTAGATACACACACATATATATACATACACACATATATGTAGATACACATACATACACAAGGACAGATATCTAAATCTCTATATCCAGCTGTATGAATAGACATTTGGAAGAGAACATAAAATAACACTAGAGAAAAAAAAGTTTCAAAGAGGCAGCATTTTTTCTTTTCTTATACTTTAAATTAATTCTTTAAAAAATTTTAATACAGATTTTAAAGGTAAAGAGGCAGCATTTATAATCAATTACCAGATCTATGAAAAGGAGAGACAGAGCACTCTGACAAGGCCAAGGGTCAGGGAGATTATTTATGGGCAAGAAGGTGTTTTCATTTCACTAACACAATCCAATAGGTGAATTAGAGTTTACCAAAGTTCTTTCATCATCAATTCATTTGATCCTCAGACAAAAATCTCAAAAGACAGGCAGGACAGCTCTCACTGTTTTTAGCAACATGGTGAGTAAGTAGAAGTAACAAGCATAGACTGTACTTTCAGAAAGTTTGGTGGTATTTCTCATTACTAATTTCATCTGAAATAATAGATATCTACTATTTATATAGAGATTCTTTAAGGCCAACCATAATATGAGCAAACAGTTCCATCCAGGGAACAATAGTAACTTAAAAACAAGCCTCCCTAGAGCATCTCAGGTTTCCTTCGTAAATCGAGTATTTGATTCCAATAGCATTAGAATCTGGGAAGATTTTAAGATAGTACTGAGAAACAAAGGCCTTTAACTTAGACTGTTTAAAATGGTAACAATTCATTTTTCCCTCTGGTTTAATCAAGCTACCAATCTAAGTTTAAAGGAACTTGTACATGTCAGCATTAGGCACGATCTTTTAGTTCCTAACATCTGAACCACACTCTGATGGACCAAATGTAGGATTTATTATTTGTCCAAATAGCAAACATCAACATGAAGTCCTTAGTAGAACTGAGAAACAGAACTGGGAGAGAGATTGTTGGCGAGAAATGCAATTATTGCTCAGGATGTTCAAACTTGGTAAAAACTACCTGCACTGGTTGCCTATATCCGTTCAACCTCATGGCTGGAAACAGTTTTTCCTTCACAAATCCTGGATCCCTGGGATTACTCCAAAATCAAGCTCATGAAATAGGAAAGAAGGAAGTGAGAATCCTCTTGAAAGTGTTTTCATTTCGCTAACAAAACTCAACATGTAAATTATAGTTTACCAAAGTTCTTTCATCATCATTTCATTTGATCCTCAGAATCTCAAAACAGGCAAGGGCGGCTTTCACCATCATGCCCTGAGGCCCAGGGAGGTCAAGTGGATTATCAGCTAGTAAGTGGCAGAGTCAGGACAGGAGTCCTGGGCTTGCTTCTGCTTCTAGGTACTGTGTTCTCCTCTCTACACAGCACACAGCCTAACCACACTCAGATTTTTTTTTTTTTCTTAGGAAAAAGGCTCTCTCTCTTCCTTGTGCTATCACGTTGCACCAGCAGGGCGTTTGGCCTGTGCTTGCCTGGTCACCTTGCGGAGTCATAAAACATAAATAGCAAATAACAAACAAGACTTGAATGTACCAAGACATGTGACACAGGTAGTAAGTGTTCCAGAATGTCAGGAGGAAGAGAAGAAGACCATTAATCGTGATGGCTTTAATTCTTCTTAAATATTTGCTTCACATAGCCACTTTCTCCGGGGTTACAATATATTTAAAAAATACATTAGTGATACGTCTAGGGCTTTATTGATTCTTAGAGGATTTTGAAATACGGCACCAGTGATGGATGAGAGATGAATCATGACTGTCTAAACAGCTTATGACATTGATGGTTTAAACTAGGGAGATGATAATTGGGCAATTAGAGCTAAGGGGAAGAGTGGTAACTTGGCTTCATTAATAGTGTTTTTTAAAAATTGAGTTTTGTGGTGGGAATTTTATTAATATCATTGAGAATATCAGTAGCAGGTTCTGAATGAATGGATAAAGAATAAAGCATAGAGATGAGCTGAGTAAACTGAACAAAAGAATACTTTCAGAACAGTTTAACATTTTAACAGTTTGTCATAACAAAAGATACACACACACAACAACAGATACAATAACAGATGTAACACACACAATAACAGATATCTAAGTGTCTGTTTCTAGCTGTATGGATGGTCATCTATTAGTTCATTTATTTATTATTAGGTCATTTATTTATTATAATGTCTTATGGAAAAACCCGGACGAACTTTTTGGCCAACCCAATAGAATACTATATAAAACATGCTGCTTAAGTATATTTATGCATATGTAAAAATAATAACTAAGGCTTTGTTCCTGTTGAGTAATATGAAATTGGTGAAATTCTGCACCTGAAAATTATGATGATACTTTTCTCAGAGCCAATATATGAGGGTAGTGAATGAATAACCTGAATATCCAATCTCTCCCTGCTGGGTAGACAGCTCTTTCTTGCTTTCTGTCTCACTCTCTCTTTTTCATTCCCTCACATATTCCCAGACACAGACAGATGAACACACCTATCATTACAAAGCTCAGTTTAACAAGAGTTTAAAGTGTTCAGCTGTGCAAACCACTATACTAGGTACTATCGGGGAAAAGAAAAGCACAGATGAATGAAGTACAATTCCAAAGCCTCCTTCTGCTTTCTGAGTATGGCTTTGAAAGTGAATCTGAATCTTAGTTCTGACACTTATGTACTCCATTATCTTGGGTAAGTTCCTTGTTTTTTCTGTACTTTTTTTTTTATTTTATAATCTTGAAGTGAGAATAATAATAATAATATCTACTTTTATGGGGTTGTTAAGAGGATTCAGTGGGATAATGTGTGCAAAACATTTTGAACAGTGCCTGTCACAGAGTAAGCTATTACTGTTGTCATTATAATTATATTATTATTTCGAAGATCTTATACTCCAGAAGAGAATACAGACTTAAACATAGCTGCGTCTAATGGAAACAATCAGCACATAACAAAGGCATGATCAAAATGCTCTGCTAAATGGGTGTGTGTGTTTAAACCCACAACACCCTAAATTTAGCCTTGGGAAGAAAGGAATAGACCAAGCAGAGTTGATCATTTTTCCAGGTTCTATAAATATTATCCCCTTTTGCCACTAAATGAATAATGATGCCTTCAAAACATCAGTTAGATGCAGCACAGAATTATATATGGGAAAGTGGTCTTGCTTTTAAATTCAGCAAGTTGGCCAGCTCAGCAGAGGGAATTTCAGAACAGAAGGAGAAAATGGAACGAATAGTCTTTAAAGGGTCCCATCTACTTCTGAAATTCTATGATTCCATGGTCAAGATACTTGATGGAGTTTCCAGAGGCATAAAAATAAGGTAATTTGTAAAAATAGGCTTTTCAAATGGTAGTTCCCTCCCCTTCTTTCCTCTGTTTTTTCTCTCGATTATCTTTTGAAGAACTGGTCTTGGATGAAAATTAACATTCACCTCATGAAGAAAGAGGAGTTATTCTGAATGAATTGGGTCACCAAGGGAGGAACTCTATTAAACAAAATCCTTGGGGAAGTGAATTATTTATTGATTTGGTTTGTGGTCTAAAGCTGAGGTGTATGTTGAAGGAGAATGGAAGCCTTTTGCCATTGCATATTATAAGGAAATTAAAGAGAAAAGCACTGGGAATGCATATTTTAGAAATATGGGGGTAAACAGGACTAAGTATTGTATATTAATTATGGTGAGAGAGGGCAGATGAGAGGAATGTAAACAAGAAAAAAATGCTGATGTTTGCAATTTACTAAAAATAATCTAAACATATTGGCTAATGTCAACTAAATCTGTTACTTTTTTCTAAGGTGGTGAACAAGTATAAGAAGCTCCTTTTACATGTTTTGCTTTCTCATTAGTTCATTCATTCATTCATCAAAAATGTATTGATTATTCATTACATACCAGCCAAGACTAGGACAGACATGGTCCCAGTCCTGATGAGGGTTAATTTTTTAGCAACAGAAATGGCCAGAGAGAAAAGAGAAGAGGAAAAAGAGGAGCCTGGACAACCCAAAGTGAAAATCCAGTTTTTGAATAATAAAAACTTGCTGTATAATCTAGTCATCTAAGCTTTTTTACCATACTCCTCGATAACAATCTGGGCATGTTCAGCTGATTTCAGTAGTAAAATAATAACATTTGTGAGAAAGCTAACGCCATCAAAAATAAATATAGATCCAACTCTAAAGGGGAGAAATTTGAGAATATTATCCTCTTGAAAAAAAATGATCAATGTAGTGTAATTTGGTTGTGATGGATGGTTCTTTTCAACTCCCAAGGTGGACCGTGCAGTGCATCAACAATTTAAATTACTCCCCAGATTGGACCCTGACTCTAGGAATTATAAAGGGGTACTTTCAAAAGAGGTCATTGTCTAAACAATTCCTTTAATCAACAGTCAGAGGATTGATTTAGCTGACGGTGCCAAACCTTCTTCATGAAGACTATGACGACGGTGCATCCCTCCCCTAAGTCCCCGTCCCTCAAAAGAGTTAAGATCAAATGAATTTTTAAATGCAGATTTTGGTTTATAGAGTTCTTTTTCATCTTCTGGAAAGTGATTACCAGACTTAATCAGGATTCCTCTGTGTATCATTAGCTAATTTTAGCTTCCTCCTTTTTAAAAAAATTGAATTTTAGTTTTTTACAGTGAGTTTGGGAGAGACCACTTTTAAGTCCTCTGTGGATTCCATGGTTTTCGGTTCAAGCCTTCAGGGAAGCTCAATTTAAAAGTAGGAAAACAGTAATTAAAAGTGATTAAGACAAGAGGTTTTGGTGCTATGAAATGAGGACTCAATTCTCCCTGCCATAAGCCAAACCAAGAGGCAATTTTTGGTTTTGATTATGGCTTTACTTGCAATTTTAATAAACATGAACCAGTATTCAAACTTCTAATATCCTGCTGCTTAACTATTTCCAAAGAGCTATCCAGCTCTTTTAAACAGCTTTTGTTTTAAACTTTTAATTTGTTTGGCTCAGCCTCACCTTAGAAAGTTGTAGCTTCATGGTAAACCCTTTTATAAGTTGATTTCCAGAATCCTAAGCGATTCTTGCTTTTCCCCTCCCAGCTAAGTGTTTCCTCATGTGCCCAAATCGTTGGTGCTGACAGCTTTCCTGCCTTGTTTTATCTGGTTCCCACAGTAAGGACGAGAGACAAATACAAGAACGTGTCCAGCGTTGACTGGATGCGGCACGACTCCGCTGATACTTACAGCTCCTCCAGGAAGCGGAGACCGTGCAGAGGATTCGGGGGAAGCTGACTGATGTTGTTCATACTCAGGTCTCTGGAGAGGAAGAGAGGCAGTGTGTGAGGAGCGGCGTCTGCCACCACAAGGCAGTCCAGCTGTTCAGTTCACACATTTGCAAGCAATACAGCCAAAGGAACTCGTTCTGTTGCTTGACAAATGAATCGCTCTTTTGCACATTAAATATATTCCTTTCCTCCCATGTCCCCCCCGCCCAACATCATGGGCTCTCAATCAAATCAGAGACCCTAGGAGGAGCTGATATGGAATTCAAAATGATTTAGACCATTCATGGACACGGTTGTAATTCTTCATGTTTAAAATGACCAGAGTAGACCAGCAAAGGGAACAGACATAACTCAACCACCTTAGACATAACTCAATGTCGGGTCCTGCTTTCAATTTTGTGGCAAAGAGAAATGTCTTCACCATGCAACTCTGGAAGTCCTGTTTCTCTGGGACTATAAGCACCTTGTAAAAACAAATGTTTTGATTCAAAGAAACTTAAAAAAACAAAACAAAACAAGACAAAAAGCCTATTCCCTCCTTCGAACATGTTCCTTTTGCAGGTTCTCGGATTGCATTAAATAAGTGAAATGAACCATAAAACAAGGGTGTAATGCGATCCTGCTCTGTAGCACACTTCCTGCTGGGCCTGCACAGTAGTTCCTGGCACAGGAAACAACAAGCCACTTTGGGCACAACTCAATCAATTTTTGTTTTAAGCGAAACTCCGTGTAATTAGATTTTATTGTTTTTACTTTTCTATTTCTTTACTGTCTCCCACATAATCCTACAGCATCACTGGTATATGCTGTCTGTATCTCAGAGGCCAAAAGACCAACTGATAGGCAGAGTCTACTCAAGACCAACTAAGACCACATAACAGTCAGCTGAAGGTTGACTTAAAAAATGACGTGCTCAAACGCGAAGACTCAGAACTAATGCCATTATAATCTCAGAGCGGGTCTACATACTTAAAATTTATGTTGAGATAAGATAAGGAGCTTATTTTTATTTATTATTTTAAAAAAATGATTCAGTTGACATATAACATGGCATTAGCTTTAGGTGTACAACATAATGATATATGTATATATTGTGAAATGATTACCACAGTAAGTTTAGTTGACATTCATCACCACAGAGTTACAAAATTTGTTTTCTTGTGATGAGAATTTTTAATATTTACTCTCTTTAGCAACTTTCAAATATACAATATTGTATTATAACTGCAGTCACTATGCTGTACATTACATCCCCAGGACTTATTTCTCGCATAACTGGAAATTTGTGTCTTTTGACCACCTATGCCAATTTCACCCAGGAGCTTTTATTTTATTTTTTTAACATCTTTATTGGAGTATAATTGCTTTACATTCTTGTGTTAGTTTCCGCTGTATAACAAAGTGAATCAGCTATACATATACATATATCCCCATATCCCCTCCCTCTTGCGTCTCCCTCCCACCCTCCCCATCCTACTCCTCTAGGTGGTCACAAAGCACCGAGCTGACAAAGCACCGAGCTGATCTCCCTGTGCTATGCGGCTGCTTCTCACTAGCTATCTATTTTACATTTGGTAGTGTATATATGTCAATGCTACTCTCTCACTTTGTCCCAGCTTACCCTTCCCCCTCCCCATGTCCTCAAGTCCATTCTCTATGTCTGCGTCTTTATTCCTGTCCTGCCCCTAGGTTCATCAGTACCATTTTCTTTCTTCCTTTTTTTCTTTTAGATTCCATATATATGTGTTAGCATACGGTATTTGTTTTTCTCTTTCTGACTTACTTCACTCTGTATGACAGACTCTAGGTCCGTCCACCTCACTACAAATAGCTCAATTTCATTTCTTTTTATGACTGAGTAATATCCCATTGTATATATGTGCCACATCTTCTTTATCCATTCATCTGTCGATGGACACTTAGGTTACTTCCATGTCCTGGCTATTGTAAATAGAGCTGCAATGAACGTTGTGGTACATGACTCTTTTTGAATTATGGTTTTCTCTGTGTATATGCCAAGTAGTGTCACCCAGGAGCTTTTAAAGAAATCTGGATTATTCTTGTTATTGAAGTGGCCACAACCATTGCACCTAACCAGCAGATTTCAGTATTGATAGCTTGATACCTTTATCAAATATTAACTTTTAATCAGTGGTGCCAAGAACTAAGGGATCATTCACTCTGTGCCTTTAAAAAGTCACGAGCATGTACAAGGAAGATAAAATATTTTGCTAAATGTTTTAGAGTATGGCAAACCCCCCAGAGTTATTAATTTTAATATTTATTAATTTTAATTATTAATTTAAATATCATTGTTGGTAGACAATGATGTAGCTGAGTAAAATGCTATATTCTCAAGCTAAAACTAAACAATGCTAAAAATATAGACTAAAAAAATTTGTATTGTCCATATGTTCAAAATCTGATTTTTTTTTCCTGGCACTGTTTAGATAAGAGAGCCAGATAATTGATTCGCAGTTTTAGTTCCCTTTGCAGATACTTCTCTGAAGCAGCAAGGTTGTTTAGTTCACTGAACAGGCATATATTAAACTAAACAATACAGTCTCTGGATTCCTTACAGTGACTATATAATCTCTGCAAAGACTTGATATTTCTAAGGCATATTCACTTACTTTTAACTGATATCCCACTTATTTCCTAAAAGGACCGGGTGGTTTGCTTCTGGAGCATGTTTATTAGTAACTTTGATCAAACCAGTCTCAAGACAGCTGGTGTGGATAGCACTGACATTCCTCTCCTCTCGTATTTCCCTGTGTGATATGCAAATCAATCTGGGACAAACACCGATCTTGTCTATTGCAGAAAGCTCTAAATAGAACAAGGAAATTTATGTTTAAGGAGATTCATAAGCACTCCACATTATTTTACTATTTATTACCCTATTTCAGAAGTGAAGCTTACATCAGCATTCACTCTCAGGGTTCCCCCTGGAGCATTTTTATGCTGGAGCAGCAGAAAGAGTGCAGGCATTGTTAGTGTACAGTGTCTTCGGTTTGAATCCTGGCCTCCCCAGGTACTAGCTGCACAATCTTGGGAAAGTGAACCTCCCTGTTCAGGCTTCCTCGTATTTAAACAAGGGTGCTCCTACATTAATAGTTTCATACCCTATGATAGCTGTTTCCAGTCAGGAGAGAGAGACTTAATTTGCTTCTTGAAAAGGAGAGTACCTCCCTTTCCCAACAGGAAATTAATCACTTCTCCCTGTTACCTGACATTGCGGTTCCTCCCAGAAAATGAGCTCGTACATTCGGCCCTCCATAACCGTGGGTTTCGCATCCCAGATTCAGAAAGCTGACTGTATTCATTGAACGACACCATTTTATATAAGGGACTTGAGCATCCTCAGCCTTTGGTATCCGTGGGGGCTCCTGGGACCAATCCCCCAGTCACACCGAAGGACGGCTGTATTGCTAAACCGACCCTTTACGACTTGTTTTCTAATATAGACTGTTTACTTTCTTTTTCTTTTTTTTTTAAATTGAAGTATTGTTAATTTACAGTGTTGTGAAGGCGGTTTTCTTTTAAAGAGCTGCTAACAATGCAGATAAACCTATGGCGCCAAATAACTTAATAATAACAATCTAAAGTAAAATGAAATAGACTTTTAAAACATGAATCCAAAGTGGGTAAGGTAAAAATTAGTCGCATTCACCTTTTCTCTTCTGTGTGCACCTTTTGCATTGACGTTCAAATGTAACACGGGTCTAGCTCAGTGCTTCCCAAGCTGTCCATGGTAAAAGACCAATGAAAAGAAAGTTCTACTTTGCCGTGGACTTATATTTTTATAAAATTAATTAATAGAAAAGTGAAATAACACAACGATATACAAAATACAAGCCTCAATATTTTGTTACGTGACTTGACAGATTGTTCAATTTCTGTGAAAGTTTCTAAACCTTTACTCTCAAATCCTTTACTCTCAAATCCTTATCTGTTGTGGATTAGTAAAAAATAACCCTGGCCTGGGAGGGGTCCTCAGACCATGCCTTTTGCTGAGCAATGCTGTTCTTGCCTTCGTGTCAAGAAGGGCAAGACTTAAAATTACTTTTAGCCAGTTCAACTTTGAGTAAAACATGATAGAATGAGAATGCTTGGCTGCTAGAGAGGACTGGCCCTCAGCAGGGCGAGGACGCCCACTTAAGAAGGAAGAAAATGAGGTTCACGGAGGTGAGAGGTCTCCAAGTCACAGTGCAGAATTCAGCAGGAAAGCCCCTGGGCTGGAGCCTAGAGCCCTACTTGCCCTAGGTTTTTGGCTTTTCCTTTTTTCCAACAAATTTTCCACTCTGTACAAAAACATCCTCATTCTCACTCTTAAATTATTTTTTAAACTTTTCCATTTTTTCTTCTATAGTATTTGGTCTTTCTGACCCCTGGAACACATACAACCTTAGCAGAATGAAGGGATCTTAAAATAGTTTCCAAATCTGTGCATTACTTACTTTTTAAACTATCATTTAAAAAAAGTCCCTATTTTGCACCACATTTGGCCCATGGTTCAGTTTCCTAAAATCAGTGAAGCAATGTAATGCATTTCTTTAATTTTTTTCATCTTTTGCCAAGATGTTGAAAGTAATTTTGAAGAACTGGTCACTAGGTAAAAGGATTTCATCAGAAATGGAGGATTCATTGTGACAAGATGGTCAAATATGCTAAACCATTCTTCCCTGTCTCTGACCCAGCTCTTGTCTACACTGTGTTAATGACCACATCTAGAAATCTGGAATAGGATTTGCAAAGTTCCATGGGAGCAGCTGACTATCTATTGGAATCATTGCAGGAGCTTTAAAAAATATAGATGCCTGGGTCCCATCCCCAGAGTTTCTGAGTCAGTTGGTCCAGTACAGGCATTGGGATTTTAAAAAACTTCTCAGGTTATTTGAATGTTCAGCCAAGGCTGTGAACAGTGCTTAGGAATAACTCTTTCTAAATTTCTAGATGGGTGCTCTGAGTTCTACAACTCACTCAAAATTTAGGAGGCTAACTAAAGATATTGTTTCCTCTGGGTAGAGAGTTCCACCCAAGCAGATAGTATCTTTCTCTTGAAAGTGTCTTTGTTGCTTGCAACTCTCTTATTTTTTTTCTTCATATGACAAAATATTAATTGAGCATTAATTGTGGTCAGGTCTAGGAACACAGTGGAGAAGAAATCTGAGTCATCTTCAACTTTTCCCTTTCGTGCTGTCCCTATGTCCCTAAGGCACCCAGCGTTAATTCTGCTACAAAGCTTGCTTCTGGATCTGGCCTCACTTCTTCCTTCTTGGCTGCTACTTTTGGTCAGGTCCCTGCTCTGTTGATAACTGTTCTACTCTCCTGTTTACTGTGCCTCCTCATTCTAGGTCATCTTCTACACCATGGCCAGAGAGGTCACCCTGAAAAGTCCATCCGATCATGTCACCCCACTCAGAGACATTGCTAGCCAATAAGAAAGGCATCCCCTCGGATGATTTGGAGAAGCGCTTCCCCTCTGGGAGGGGAGGGTGGTAAATTAAAGAAAAGGTCGTTTGCCTTCTGCAGAAGCAGCCAGGGAGCAGAGTGAGTGGGTTGGCAAAGACAGCTTGGCTTGGAGTTCAGCCCCCCATGGAGCACTCCAGTGCCAGGCACAGCCTGCACAACCATACCCAGCTTGGACTCCCCTGTCTGAGAACTTGGGCAGACTTCAGGGCTCTTAGAGGAACCAATGTCCCTACCTTCGTAGGCTCTTCACAACCTGGCCTAAAGCATGTTTCCACCTTGATCTTACGCCACCTTCCTCTCTGCAACATGTGTTCCAGTTACACTGAAATTCTTTCTGTTCCTCTTTGCATCTGTCTTTACCCATGTGATTCTCTTTCCCTAGAATGCATTATCCTCTCTATTTCCAAATGACTACTCCGGTGCTTAACAGACCCCCGTGTTTCAGACACAAACTCTTCTCTTTCCAGCTTAGTTGTTCTCTATTTCCACCTCTAGTCCTTGGATATTTCCAGGATCAAAGCCTTGTCTTAGCCCAAGATCATACATTGATCTCCTGGATCACTATCTCACCATCACCCTGAACTGTCTTTTGTTTCTCTCTACTGGCAAAACCCCAGCTCTGGAAGAAAACCGTAATTCGTCTTCTCTTTTACTATCTCAGTGGACTGAGTGCCACTAGAAAAGAAAAACTCACAAATGTGCAGATTAGTTACTATAAATTCATGGTCTTTGTGGGCTCTCTACACTGCTGCACAGTCCTGTTATTTGTTATGGCTCAGTTTACTCCTGCAGGGACTGCTGCCAACCTTCACCGCTTGCCTCAGACCTCTCAATGGACAGCCACTCCCATCATGGGCACCTTCCCTCTGACTTCGTGGGAATAACTGGGATTCTTTAGATCAAACACGACACAGGCCAAATTTTTGTTCTCTTTTGTCCCTTGCTTAAGATACCCACAGTTTTCTCTTTTTTTTTTTTTTTTTTAAATTTTATTATTTATTTATTATTTATTTTTGGCTGTGTTGGGTCCTCGTTTCTGTGTGAGGGCTCTCTCTAGTTGTGGCAAGCGGGGGCCACTCTTCATCGCGGTGCGCGGGCCTCTGACTGTCGTGGCCCCTCTTGTTGTGGAGCACAGGCTCCAGATGCGCAGGCTCAGTAGTTGTGGCTCACGGGCCCATCCGCTCCGCGGCACGTGGGATCTTCCCAGACCAGGGCTCGAACCCGTGTCCCCTGCATTGGCAGGCAGACTCCCAACCACCGCGCCACCAGGGAAGCCCCCACAGTTTTCTCTTGCTCGTGGGTCCCATCTCCACACCCCCAGGATGCTACAGCACATGATTTCATGAACAATTCCATTTCCTGCATTTTCTATTTCTTTCTCTTCCCTTTCAATGTATAAATGTAGTCAAGTCTTTTCCAAGAGTAAAACAAACAAAAAACCAGATCTTTCGATCTCATGTCTTCCTCTACCTGCTACCTAATCTTTCTCATTCCCTTTGGGGTTGATTCTAGTCTCCAGTTGTAGTCTCCACCTCCTATTCCCTTCTCAACCCACAACACACAGGCTTCCATCCCTACACTCCAATGAAACTGCTCTTGCCATAGAAACAATGACCTCCATGTTGTCAAATCTAATGAACACATGACTTACTGGACCTCTCTTCTACACCAGACTCTCTCTTTCTGGAAGCTCTATACTTTATAGTTTCCAAGGCATCATTCTCTCAGGATTCTTTCCCAACTTTCTATAGACTCTTTGTGGGATCGTCTTCTATCTACCCCTTATATGGCAGTATTCTCTGGAGCTCTACCCTTGGCCTAGTGTTCTGCAATCTCTGCCCTTTCTTCTTGGTGACTGTTACTTACTCTCATGGGTTTAAGTATCACTTAGATGCCCATTACCCCCCAAAGCCATATTCCTAGTCTTAATGTTTCTCCTTCAGAATCATTTATCTAATTTCCTTCTGGATATGTCCATTTACCAATCTTGCAGGAATGCACTGTGTCTAAAATGGAAATAATTATTTTTTATTCCGAACTCATTTCTTTTTCTGTGGGGCCAGTTTCTAGTTAATGTCACCACCATCTTCCTGTCAAAAAGCCCATATCTTAGATACTATTCAAGTCTTCCTATTTTTTTTTTATCTTCTCTGTCTATCCCTTTTTCTCTCTCCTAACTCTGCCCTCACTATCTCTGACCCAGTCATCTGAAACTGCCTCCCAACTCTGTGGCTGCCTGCTTCCAGAAGCTTCCTGCTTCTTATCCTTTGAGGCCCACCCTCCGAATGGCAACTAGAGTGATCTATCCAAAAATGCAGAATTAGCCACCCTACTTAAAACTTTTCAGTTCCTATCACCTTCCAGATGAAATCCCCATTTGTAAGTATTGCATACAAGCTCCACTGGGTAGCACACCAACCCTTTGTCACTCTGGCATATTGATTCTAATTCATCCTTCAAGACTCAGGTTGGGTGGGTGACATCTCCTCCAGGAAGCCTTATCACATTTGCATAAGTGATGTGCTCTCTGTCCTCCTGTATCACCCCATACATTTAATGACATCATATTGAAATGATGTGTTCATGTGTCTGTCTCCTGCAGTAGGCTGTATTCCTCATGACCAGGGGCCACTTTTTCATCATAGTACTCCTAGTGTCTAGCCGCATGTTTGCATATAGAAGATACTCAGCGAATGTTGAATTGAACCCTCTTCTACTGCCTCTGTCCTATGAGTGAGCAGATGATCTTACCCAATCCATTTTAAAAAAGCAGGTTTCTCATCAAATGGCTACATAATCCTAACTGTGAGGCATGTAATCCTTCTGGTATAAAACACTTTTGGGAACAAAACACACTTTGTGTTGTGCCCACCTTCCACAATGACTTTTGCTCACAATTAGGGTTGTGGTTTCTCTTTTCAGTCAATCCTATTTGTTTTCTGCCCTAGGGATTCCTTAGAGATTCTCCTCCATTGAAAGTCCCCTTCTACCCCCATGGTCAAGTGCATTCATGCTGATGCTTCTCCTCCCTCCCCTCCCCCACTCCTTCTACCCTTCCGCTCCTCCCTATCCCCCCTCCTGTTCTTCCTCCTTCTTTTTATTCCTCTTCCTCCTTCCCCCTTCTTCTTCTTTTTTAAAACATTTTTACTGGAGTGTAGTTGATTTACAATGTTGTGTTAGTTTCAGGTGTACAGCAAAGTGAACCAGTTATACATATAAATATATCCACTCTTTTTAAGATTCTTTTCCCATATAGGTCATTACAGAGTATTGAGTAGAGTTCCCTGTGCTATACAGTAGGGCCTTATTAGTTATCTATTTTATATATAGTAGTGTGTATATGTCAATCCCAAGCTCCCAATTTTCCCTCTTCTTCTTTCCTTCTACTTTTCCTTTTCTCCTACTCTCCTGCAAAAATATCTACCTTTCTTATCATTTCTATGGATTTCTTGTGGGAGAGGCATGACTGCAGTAAGTATTTAGTCCACCATCTTAAAATCCGGCCATACTGTCTCTATTTGAGACTTGATACGTGAATCAGTGAACAGAGAGGCCATTCCTTATAGTGTGATTATTAAACAAAGAAAGCAACAACAACAAAGGTTCTTTAATCTCTGCCACAGTTGAAGACAAATATTTTCTTCTTTAGCAGCACCGTGCAATTCCTATTTCTTCTAAAAGTACAGTCAGGTTAAATTTGTCTTGGGAGATCCAATAGCATTTAGCTTTTTTCCAGACACCTTTGTTAACAATGGATCCAGGATGGAGACATTCCAGCACTTTTTAATTGATCACTTTTTAAATACATTTCTAGAGATAAGCCCTCCTGTGAACTTCAAAAGGAAAGGTGCAGGCTTGAGTAGCAGTTTATGACAGTATGAATAATGTATGTCCGGATACTTTTCTCATGTTATTGTTTTTAACTCCAAAACAATGTATCTTTGAAAAATACTTTTTACTGAAGTATAACATATATGGGAAAAGGAATAAATCCTAACTGTCCAACCCACTGAATTTTCACAATGTGAACTCACCCTTGTAAACCAGCACAAATCACTGCTACCACCTCAGAAGCTCCTTAACTCACTACTACCCCCAAAAGGAACCAGTCTGCTGACTCCTAACATTTTATATTAATTTTGCTTGATTTTGATCTTTCTATAAGTGGAATCATAAAGCGCATGGTTTTTTTTTAAGACTATTTTTAAGAGCATTTTTAGGTTCACAGCAAAATTGAGAGGAAAGTACAGATATTCCCTATATACCCCCTCCCCCTCCCCACATGTATAGTCTCCTGCCTTATCATCATTCTCCACCAGAGTGGTACATTTGTTATAACTGATGAACCTACTGATACACCATAATCACCCAAAGTCTGTAGTTTACATTAGGGCTCACTCTTGGTGTTGTACATTCTATAGGTTTGGACAAATGTATAATGACATGTATCCACCATTACAGTATCATACAGAGTATCTTCACAGCCCTAAAAATCCTCTACGCTCCGTCTGTTCCTCCCTCCACCCCTGGCCCGCACAATCACTGATCTTTTTACTGTCTCCATAGTTTTGCATTTTCCAGAATGTCATATAGTTAGACTCATACAGTATGTAGCCTTTTCAGATTGGCTTCTTTCACTTAGCAGTACAGAGAATAGCTTTTTGTGTTTTTCTAGCTTCTTTCCCTCATTTATGAGATTTATCCATGTGTTGCACGTAGCAATAGTTAATTCCTTCTCAATGCAATATGTGTCTCATTTTGTTGTTATACTACAATTTATTTATCTGCTGAACTATTGAACATTTGAGTTCTTTTCAGTTTGGGGCTATTATGAATGATGCTGCTATCAACATTCTTTTTTTTTAATTTTTTTTTTTTTTAAAGTTTTACTTGATTTTATTTATTTATTTATTTATTTTTGGCTGTGTTGGGTCTTCGGTTCGTGCGAGGGCTTTCTCCAGTTGCGGCAAGCGGGGGCCACTCTTCATCGCGGTGCGGGGACCGCTCTTCATCGCGGTGCGCGGGCCTTTCTCTATCGCGGCCCCTCCCGTCGCGGGGCACAGGCTCCAGACGCGCAGGCTCAGCAATTGTGGCTCACGGGCCCAGCTGCTCCGTGGCATGTGGGATCTTCCCAGACCAGGGCTCGAACCCGTGTCCCCTGCATTAGCAGGCAGATTCTCAACCACTGCGCCACCAGGGAAGCCCTATCAACATTCTTAAATATGCCTTTCATTGAATGTATATATAAGTGCATGTCTGTTGGGTATATATCTAGGAGTGGAATGGCTGGGTCTAGGTATATATCTATCGTATGTTCAGCTTTAATAAATCCTGCCAAATAGTTTGCTAAAGTGCCTATATTGATTCATACTCCCACCGGAGGTGTATTAGAATTCCACTGGTTTCCATTTGTTATAGCCAAAATTCGTATTATTTTTCTTGAAATCTTAGTTGTTTTGGCTAAATGTATGCACAATGGTATCTCACTATGGTTTTAATTTGCATTTCCCTCATGTCTAAGAGAGTTGAGTGCCTTTTCATATGACTTTGACCAGCAGGATACCCTTTTTCGTGAAGTGCCAGAAGAATATTTTATTTGATGACCTTCAAATTAAAACTTGTTGTAAAAAGTGAAGCTATACATTGATATGTAAAGAAAAAGCTAATAATCTCCTTACGTCTCTTCTAATAGTATTATTCTTTCTGAGGTTTCAAAGTTGTTCTTTGAGATAGTTGAGGTGTAATAGGAGCATGTATTCTGGAGCTATTTTGCCTTAGTTCAAGTCCTGGCTTTGCTATTTCTGAACTGAGTAACCTTGAGCAAGTTATTTAGTATCTCTGTGCCTCAGTTACCTAATCTGTGAAATGGACTTAATAATAGTATCTGCTTTATAGAACTGTTGTGAGAAATAATTGAGTTAATATATGTAAAGTACTTAAAACAGTATCTGGCACGTTATAAGCACTACATATTTGCTATCATTATTATTATAAAATAGAATCTCTTTTATGTTTTTACAAATTAAAACTCTTACCTATACAGATGTATGAAGAGCAGAGAAATGTTAGCTTACTGATATTTATGGTTATCCTGAAAAAAAAGTTACAGGATAATTTTTAAAATGTTTAGAGACAGTAGGCTTATGTTCTACTGGTCCCTTTGCTTTATTAATATTAATTTTTAATGGAAGCTTTGAAAAGACAGAGCCTCAAAGCTCTGTCAATAACAAGAGAAGAGATAGATACAGTTTTTGTGAGGAGATCACTTATCTAAAAACCTCATGTACTCAGAACACACCCCAAAATAGAAAAATAAGCAAGCAGACAACAAAATAAAACAAAACAAATGAACAAAGGAAAAAATAGCAATAGCAAACCAAACCTTTTTTGAACAGTCAGAATAAGAAGCCCACAGAGCCAGTCGTGAATGTTTATGTACTTTTCTCAGAGGAAGAGGTCCCAATCAGAAAGGAAGTATTCTTTATTTGGGCAATCTTGTTGTTTGTTTGGTTTGGTTTTGAAATCCATGGTAGCAAATTACTCATGGGAGGCAGACTCAACAAAGTTGGCAATGATGTGGGAAAGCAGATTTAAGAACTAAAATCATCATTATCATCAAACACATAGATCTTTATTCATCTAGTGTAATAGTTTTAGATATTCCAAAAGCTTCCCACCCAATTTGGAACCAATTTCCCTGCACCTCCCACAAGACAGTGTAGAGCTTTATATGTTCTAAAGGATGGAATAATCATCAAAAATCATCAGAAAAGTTTAAGAATCTAAGAATACACTAAGGTTCTATCTTTTCTACTTCTCTCTATTCTCTGTGAACAATTTCTAGACTTGAACTTGCACCTGCACTACAGATCTTTATTTCTAACAGCTTTATATTTGGACTTCTCCATGTGGTTAACTGACCAGTCACCTACAGCCCAACACATTTCAAATTGGACTCATTGTTTTCTCTCTTTTTCCCAGACCAGCTTTTCTCCTTGTGTTTCCTCATCTTGAGTAATGCATCACTGTTCTCTTAAGCAACCAAGCTGGAAACCTCAGGTTTATTGGTTTTTTTTACGTCATCCTATCATTCATCGACCAAATGGTCATTAATCCTATTGATTATATCGCTGAAATGTTTCTGGAATAATAACTAACATTTATCTGACACATACACACACACAGTCCAATGAATCTTCAGATAACAACCCATTTTATAGATGAAGAAACAGGGACACACAGAACTTTAGCTTTCCCAAGATGACACTGGCAGTAAGTGGCAGAGCCAGGGTCTGAACCTGATCTGTCTGACTCCAAAGCTTTTGGGATCAGCCCTTTTCAGCTACACTATATACTAGAATCCAAGTTCTCATTTCCATTTTTGGCTGCCATAGCTTAAGTTCTGGTCCTAATACTTGTATCACCTTTCTCACTCTTAAGAATTACCACGCATGTAAGGAGATAGCTCAGGGAAAGTTTGCTCCTCACTTTTCTGAACCTGGTCACAGGTTGGTGGAATTTCTGGCTGCTTTTACCTCTTGGCCAGCACTTTTGGAGTGACCATTCAGACCTCTCTGTACTACCGACTCTGCTTCCACTTAGCCTTTGGACACCATCTTTTGGGTCCTTCTTGGCTTCCTGGTCTGTAGCCCCTGGTCCATCTCTCTTCCATCCCCAGATCTCAGAATTCCAGTCATAACTCTGGGTTTCACACTCATCTGGCGGGGGGAGGTCAAGCAATTTCAATGGGACCTTAATGGTCCTCTCTACCTTCATTCTTCCCTCCTTCCCAGTCCATCTGGAATTATCTTCATTTTTTTCCTGAAGGATAAAGGAGCTAATATTTTATATTGTGTTTCATTTTTCTTTTAACAATAACTCCATGTATTTGTCTAGAACTGTACAGTTTACAAAGCTCTTTCATGCCCACAAAATTGTCTTTGTATGAGGTATTGGAACATGAATATTTGCAGAGTCCAAACTAAGACTGTACTATATTCACAATACTAATGTTCACTTGAGGAATATATTGATTTTCTTTATGCTTGAAAAAAAAATCAAGCAACTGGCTTTGGAACTAGAACAGGGTTTCTCAGTCTTGACTCTATTGACATTCGGGGCTGGATAATACTTTGTAGTGGGGGGATGTAGTAGCATCCCTGGCTCTACCTGCTAGATACCAGGAGCAACCCTCCCCCAGTGGTGACAACCAAGAACTTGACTGTTATGGGCTACATTATATTCTCCCCTCCCCCCAAATTTTTATGTTGAAGTCCTAACCCTCAGTAACTCAGAATGTGATTGCATTTGGAAATAGGGATTTTAAAGAGGTAACTGAGTTAAAAGGAGGTCATTAGGGTGGACCCTATTCTGATATGATTGGTGTCACTATCAGAAGAGGAGATTTGGACGTAGACAGATACAGAGGGAAGACCATGTGAAGACACAGGGAGAAGATGGCCATCAACAAGCCAAGGAGAGAGGCCTCAGAAGAAATCAACCGTGCTGACACCTGGGTCTTGGGACTTCCAGCCTCCAGAACCATGAGAAAATAAATTGCTGTTTTTTAAGCCACAGCCTGTGGTACTTTGTTACGGCAGCCCTAGGAAACGAATGCACAGACATTGCCAAATAAATGTCCCCTAAGGTCAAATTGCCCCTGGTTGAGAATCAGTTAACCAGTACACATGAATTACACACAAGAAAAAACTATTAATTTTGCTTTTTGCGATGACAGGAAAAGTAAGTTTCCAATGACCTTTTTTCTTTGAAAGAGGGAATTTAGAAGAACCTTCCCTCCCTACTCCTCTTTCACATCATAAATTCCTTATAGCAGAAAATTTCGTTACTTTATTATTGAACAACGAAAATATAAAACAAAGAGCAGAGCCAAAGACTATAAGATATGGTTCATGTATATCCCAAGGAGTGACTCTGAGGCTGTGTCATTGAGTCTTTTAAACAATTCTGGAGCTGTGGCTGCACCGAATGTTTCCATAATGATTACCCAGAAAAGACCCCCAAGGCAATATTTCAAAGAAAATCTTCCAAAAGCTTTCATGAAAGGAGCTAGATCTATTTTATTTCGCCCAGGCAGAAATGCCCATTGTTTTCCCTGCCCTGTGCAATAAGTAAGACACTGAAATATCTTGCAGTTGACATGGTGTGACCATGGGACCCTTCCATGCCAACAGGACGAAATCTTTCTCTCCCATCCACATTCCTTCTAATATCCTGAAGCACACACAAAGGCTCTGAGTTATTATTAAAAAAGGCAGATCTGACCCATCATCCTACCTCATCCCATGGGTTCAAAAGGCCTTTACTTGTTGCCCATCATCTGCAAAATGGATCCCATGTTGTTCTCTAGCTGTGGTATAAGGATAGCAAAATGGGTTACAGTTTTGAAAAAGAGGTCAGGGTCTCAAAAGATGGTTCTGCCACCAACTTGCTTATTGTCAGTTTTATGCTTTTCTGGTCTTAACTTCCTAGTAGGTACTGTAACACCTATTTCATGCTGCCATGCTGAGGATTAAATGAGATAATGTAGGCGCATGCCCTTAGCTCAGCATCTGGCACTTGAAAGGGCTTTCCTGGTTGTTGGCTGAAGTCTCCATGGTCCAGTCCGGATCCACTGGATTAGGTTAACCTCCCTCTAAACTCTTCCAAACAGTCTAAATTCCAGTCACACCAGATTGCCTTTTATTCTCCCAAGGTGTCCTGAGGTTTTACCCTTTAGATGGACACAAGATATATTTCCTGTGAACCTTGTGTTCAAGGGAAGGGATTTGGAGCATCTTATCCTGTGGTTTTCTGTGCTCAGGCTTTGTTGGAGTCACACAGACTAGAGAAACCGCATGTCAAGTGCCTGGCACAAGGCTCCGTCCTGAGGAAGCAGCTGTCATCTCCTCGTAGTCACATCTGCCCGCCTGTGTCCCACTCAGTCTTCATTCCTAAGTGCTCTTTCTCTTCCTGCTTCTACTCCTGGATCCTCTGCAGATGCTCCACGTGGCAGCCAAACGTAGCCCTTCTAAACAGAACTAGCTAATTCCCTGGCATGGCCTGAAATTCCCCCAGTGGATTCCTGTTTGCTCTTAGGTTAAATCCAAATGCCTTAGCATGGCATTTTTTGTGTGTGTGAACAATAAAGTGGGTTTATTTAAAAAGAAGACTGCAGAATTTGACATTGAGAGAGATATAAAAGACCCACAGGATTTAAAATTATTAAATACAAAAATGATTGGCTATAAACAATGTAAAAATACATTTCCCAGTCCCCAAACAGAAGTATGGCAATTATAAAATTTTTGTACTGTATGTGCATTTCCCTTATAATTTTTAAGAACCATTCTAAACAGTCTATTTGTGTACAATATAAATTTACCATAACCGTTAATAAAAAATTATTTTATATTTGAGTTTACTGAGTGTGCCTTTTTCTGTAAGTAACAGTATCTTTAGTTTCAAGTTCACCTTGAAATTTTTATTTACCACAAAGATCTTTTTACCCCTAACTCCTTCTACAATAGAAGACAGAGGCTAATCAGTCATGGGTCCTGTAAAAAACAATGTGAAGAAAGGTTCTAGAGTGACCCAAAATACCAGTGAAGATATTACCTTTTGGTGGCCAGCTAAGAGGTCCATTCTGCGCCAATGAAACAAATCGAAGTGAAACCTCAGAACAAGCAGAGCTTAAGTTCCATGCCAACATACTGTGGATGTGAGGCCAGCAGAGGACATTCCATCAAACTCAACTGAGCCCAGTGCATGAGTGGGGACCCTGAGGTAGCCCAGGTCTGCTGTGAATCCCAGCTGGGTGCAGATGATACTTAAAAGGACAACGGTATAGCTGGATGTGAAATTTGAGAACCTGCCTACTTATCTTTGAACTCAAGACCTTAGACTCAAGACCCAGGCTATTTCTCCTCTCTCAGACAGCACACCTAGTAAAAACAGCATCCGATATTGGTTTCATTATCTCCTAAGCAGGTAGTGGTGACATCACCACTAGCACTAGCATCCAAGCTCTGATACAAATGGATAAGGTTCTGAGTCAGTTAAGAGCAGAAGCTGTGTCCGGACATCTGCGTCTGAAAACCATCCACAACACACAATTGGCAGATGAGAAATTAAAAAAGGATGAGGTCATTAAACTGTCTCACTGGAAACATGATTCCACTCTTTCAGACAGAAAACCTACTAGCCCGGGAGACTTTCACCAAAGTACTGAAGGATCTGATGCATGGGCTCATTGTCTGAGCCCTACAGTCTTGAGTCAAAAAATCTACCAGGAGGACAAGAAAGGTCTAGTCTGTGAACCACTTGGTCAGAAAGGTCCCGTTTAAAAAAAAAAAAAAAAGACCCACTTTAAGAAAGGTCTTGTTCAAAGTGCCCTGGCTGGTTGGCTCTAAGACAGCCTGCCAGCAACAGACAGTTCTTCCAAATTATCAGAACTGGTTATGAAGTGTCTTCTGAGAATAGTTTGACTACTCCCTTATACCATCAACAGCATTAAACCGGGCAGGAATCTCTGGATATTCACTTTCTGAAGAAGGTCTCCTCTTCTTCATCCCGACTCACCGTCCCCTCACTCACCCACTCAGGTTATACCTGCCACTGGGTGGTTCCTCCTAGACCCCGAGTGCTTTCCCTTCTCAGGTCTCCTCCATGTGTTGACCCAGGCCCATGACACTCATCTGCACCTCACCCTCCCTTCCAAAGGCTGTTCCTCTTTGTTCTTAAATATCGCCTTTTCAGATAAGTCTTCTTGACCTTCTAATCTGGAATAGGTCCTTTCCCGTATTGTCTTGCTCTTCTTCCTGCCTCCCTCTACTCCCCTCCCACCCACCCCGCCACCTCCCACCATCATTCTTTTCCCTTAAGAATAGTTTTTGGTCACATTTTATTTTTTATTTTTATTTTTTTAACATCTTTATTAGAGCATAATTGCTTTAAAATGGTGTGTTAGTTTCTACTTTATAACAAAGTGAATCAACTATACATACACATATATCCCCATATCTCCTCCCTCTTGCGTCTCCCTCCCACCCTCCCTATCCCACCCTTCTAGGTGGTCACAAAGCACCGAGCTGATCTCCCTGTGCTATGTGGCTGCTTCCCACTAGCTATCTATTTTACATTTGGTAGTGTATTTACTTTCCTGTCCTCCTTTCTTGAATGCCATGAGGGCAGGGGGCTGCTAAATCACCAGCTTTTAGTGCAGTGTCTGGCACATGGTTGACGATCAATAAACACGCTTGTTGAGTGACTGACGAGCTGAATGCCTGTCACATTCTCTGGCATTATTCCCTTCCTTTCTTATTTCTAGGAGGATTATTTTTACTAAGGATGTTTTGAGTCTCAGAGGATAGCATAGCATGCAGATTAAAGAATACTCTACCTTGTTTTTCCTTTAGACAGCTGGCTAAAGTGTACTTTAAAAAAATAACTCTACTATAAGTGCTAATATCTATTTATCAAAAAGGTAATGATGAAAAATAGATTAAAAAAAGAAAAAGAAACCCAATAAATCTCACTAATTTTTGAGTTAGTTTCTGGTTGAATATGAAAGATGTAGAAACATGATTGTATTTCAAAATCACATAGAGAGGGCATACATTCTATACCTGTTTTGCTTTTGAACAGTTTATGAGCCTGCATAGACACATACACTTTTCTCTAAAATGAATTTTTTTCTCCCATTAAACGGAACAGTCTTTACTGTTCTTACCTCAGCGGTATGGAGAATGTGAATTCAATGTTTATAAAACGTATTCCGAGATCCTTTGAAGTGCCTACCATATACTTAATGAACTCTTGTTACTTTTGCAATGCTTTAAGGCATTTAAAACTCAAAACAAATTAGTAAAAACAGAAATGTAATTCCCCCAAAAGCCAGAATGCTACAATATTTGAATTAAATTAAACTACCTAAGAGTTTGATTTAAACATTCCTTTACTAAGGTGTTCCTAAACACTGACTTGCATTAGAAAGATGAGAGACAAAAGTTTCTCCGTGTTGCAGTGGAACTTTTCAATTATGCTATGGGAATAATATCCTAGCTTAATGTTTGTCTTCATTTCAATCTGGGGCTGATAGACCAACTCTAAAGAGACACTATTCACTTTCAGATAAACTGTTTTTCCATTTAATTTAACCAAGATTCCAGTAGAGGGAGCAGAGTCAACAATTAGAGAAGAGAGACTTTCAAAGTTCAGACACTCAACAAAGAAAAGACCAAGGGCTGAATTAATTTGAGAAATACATAAGACTTAATTTTAGCTACTAGTAACTTGGTTTATCTATCTACCTTCCAAAGTATTGCTGTCATAAAAAGCAATTGTCTGCCTTTCCTTAACTACTGCCATGGAACATTCATTTATATGCTTCTAAGTGCCTCAAGAGCCAATAAGTCACTGATGAACTTTTGAAAACAACCAAAGGTGTAATCATTCATTGTTATTGGTTAATGAGTTGCAAAGCTTGAGAAAATGTAAAAGTAAGTGTAACATTTAGAGCCTTTTAGACCAAGTCTGACTACATATACAATCAGAAATTCAAAGTGTCAGTGTAAGCTATATCAAATGTACAGTTATTAACTGAGAAAAAAATGGAAGAGAAAATAACAGGGAAACCTTAAAAAGGTAAAATCTGTGCTTGTATTTTTACAATGAATCTTGTTAAGGGAACTGAGTCAGATGTGGGAACTCAATGATTGCGTATTGATGATGAAGCTAAAAGAGCAACACAGGTAAGGAATTGTACGAACCATGAGCGAGTGAGTTTACAAATCTCACTACAAATTAAACAGTGAGAAGTAGAGTTCTAACACTCATGGAAACTTACCATTAGTTGTCACACTGCCAATTCTAGTTGACCTGGAGTTGGGGCATACACAGCTTGTGTGACTGTGTGTGGCAGGCCTACTTACTAGGTCCCTGGCAGTTCAGTGTCATGAAAGGAGGCCGTGATTAAAAAGAAAAATCCCCAGGGCTGCCTGTGGAATAAATGATCAGTAACAAGATAAGGATTTTAAGAATTAATACAATAGTGTGTAGTTTTAAATGTGTTTTCATGAATATGAAACTTTTTATTCTTTTATTTTACTTCTTTAAATTATGATTAAATTTAAATTTTATTTTAGGTCAAACTGATTATACACACACACACACACATTTGTACCTACCTACGTACATATATATATATCAAACAACTACAAGCCTTATAATGAAAAAACAAACACAAACACAAAGTCACCAGGCCCCTGTGGCCCTTTCCATCCCTGATTCCCACTTCTCAGAGGCAACCATTTGCATCTCATAGTCCAGAATGTCTCAAGGGTCACACTCTTCAGACTGTAACTTTCCAGTCTTCTATCAGGATTATTGTTTGTGGTGGGAGTTTGGTTGGTGAGGAGACAGGTGAGGAGATGTTTAGCTGCTTATTATTAAACTTTTCAATGAATCTCCTTATTTTCAATAATCCTTGACCTTCAAAAGAACCCTTTTCTAGGATTTTACACAAGAATTGGCTTGCTTCTTGACTTAGTCCATGCCATTTCTCTGCTAGGTCATTTCACGAATTTGTTAACACATCCTGCCTATTATAATTTTCTCTCCTGTTCTCTTAGTTTTTGTAGGTTTATGTTTTTAAATTACTTCTCTGCCACTGAGATAAACATCTGTTTAATCTGCTTTGTGTTTCTGACATTTTTCTTAAGCTGAAACCACATACCAATTATTCGAATATTACTTGTTTCAGGTATAATGTTTTACTTTTCCAATCCATAACAGCCTGATTAAAAATAGTCATGATATACATGGCTTTTCTCCTAGTCATACGAAGGAACTTTAGTCCCCAACACATTTTCTTCCCAAATCATTCTGGAAGTTCCAGCCTTGGCTGCGATGACAAGAACTAGTTCTTTTGAGCGTGGTATCTGTTTACTCCTTCTTCTGCCCTGACTTGCTATGGTGATGTGTGAAAATGCTGTCAATGATCAGTCAACTGGGCTCCAGATGCTCAACCCAGGCATTTTCTACCTGAGACTAAAAAGTATCCAGGGCGCTATGGGTACCATCATCACCAATGCCACCACCACTGCTGATGCCACTGCTCTTGACTTTTGCAGGTGGGCACAACTCCTTTTACATCCTTCCTACAAGCGTCTTGGGTCTTCCATGTAAATAAACCCTTCCTCAGTTATTCTTGAATCCCAGAGTAGATACAGCTTGAGCCCAAGTTAAGTAACCTTCCCAGAGTGATCCCACTTAAAAGCCTGTACGCCTCTAAAGAACATGTCTTTAATTACTGCCTGTCCAGAAAGCTGTCAACACATTTTCCATTAGTTGGGAGGGCTACTTGAAGGAGATGAGGTTTCAGTAGCTTCTTTTAGTGTTAGAAGAATAGTAAGGTAAGGTGGGCGTTCAGAGGGAGTGGCTGGAGTTCCAGTGGGTGGGTCTGTGTAACTCTGCTGTCCACTTACTGATCTGGGTGGCTGGACAGTGTCCTATTCTTCCCTCATTAATATGTGAGTCCCATCTGACTGCTCAAAGAAAACAACCTTCCTCAATAGAGGAATCCTATGTTTCAATCATCGACATATTGGTGAGCTTTTTCTATCCTATAAGCATCTCCAAGCTAACTCTCAAAGTCCCAAGGTAGGAGTAAAATGACCAAGGGGGACATGAGATGTACAGAATAAAAGCCTTTTTTTTTAAGTAAAATAAAAATGGTAATAAAAGTTTCATAGTCCTATGAATCTAAGACCAATCTCCCCATAAAATCCCTCCCAGATCTTAACTGGTTGGGAATTAATCTCTTCCTTCACCAAACTCTCAAAGAACTTTCTTTTTGCTTACATTAAACAGGTAATTATGTTTCTACTATCACAGTCCTAAGAGGTATCCTACACTTAAACTGAGTCTTAGAGAGATGTATTGGCTGGGATAAGGGGAAGTGTGAGAGGGAAGAGCGTTCTCAGGGAGGACAGCATGCATGCAAACACCAGGGCATAAGACAGCGGGCTGCTCTCCAGAAATTACAAATAGGCTGGCATAGTTGAGTGGAGGTGCTTGTGTTGCAACATGACTCAACATAAGACCTGAAAAGCGTCAAGGGCCGGAACCAGACCAAGCTGGCCGCCTATGTCATGTTGAGAAGCTCAGAGTATCCTGGAGACTCTGAGAGCCACTGCAGGATTTTAAGCAGAGAAATGACATCATCTTTGGATTTGGTAATTCTCTTGGGTGGTAGTTCTTTTTTTTTTTATTTAAAGACTTTAAAAGGGGAGTGATGTTTTGTTTTCGGAGATTGTGTAGTATATTTTCTCCATTTCTTGAGAGCGAGCATTGAATATTTTGTCATTTTTTGTGCATATTCCATATTAATTTCGAATTAGACACACTAACAGGCTTCAATTAGAACAATTCTTCACACTTTCTTTTGTGGTCAAGAAATCTTCCTAGATGTATTTTTTTTTTTTTTTTTAAATTTTATTTATTTATTTATTTATTTTTGGCTGTGTTGGGTCTTCGTTTCTGTGCGAGGGCTTTCTCTAGTTGCGGCAAGTGGGGACCACTCTTCATTGCGGTGCGCGGGCCTCTCATTATCGCGGCCTCTCTTGTTGTGGAGCGCAGGCTCCAGACACGCAGGCTCAGTAGTTGTGGCTCACGGGCCTAGTTGCTCCGCGGCATGTGGGATCTTCCCAGACCAGGGCTCGAACCTGTGTCCCCTGCATTGGCAGGCAGATTCTCAACCACTGCGCCACCAGGGAAGCCCCCTAGATGTATTTTTAAAAGCCTTACATGTCTGCTAGCCTCAGACAGGCTGTAAGAATCTTCTTGAACCTTAATTGCAATTCCAATTAGTCATAGATCAAAACATTAATGTGGACAGATTAAAGCAGAAGCCCTCATGCTTTATTTCCTAATATCATCTGTCTTTGCTTTGAAAATCACACCAACGGAATCTTCTGCATCTGCACACCCCAAAGGCAATTTAATCTCCCTTGGCCAACATTAAAGCTTTAAAGTAATTCTATGCTATGATGTATTTTTCCTCCTTTTCCAAGTTCAAGTATTATATAATTCACTTTTTATCAGCCTTATTCTTGTAGATGGTCAGTTGCCACATTGTTTATAGTTTTAACATCATCTAAAAGAAAAGCTTAAAGTTAAGTAAATTGATTTTTCCACACATTGTCATGTAGAACTGAGCATAGTCAAGGACATAATCTAGAGTGTATTAACTTATGTTGCTTTGTAATATTTTTATTAATTCACTATTTTAAAAGATCTTGGAAGTAAACCACTCATTTATAAGCCTTCAATGCAAAAACGAGCAATTTCTCTCCACTTACTGGATGTGTTTTAGAATACATATTTCATAGATGTGAGTTTCCCACCTAAATTGAATCTTACCCTTTAAAATGCCTAACTTTTTAAAATGTTAAAATTTCACATATAAATCTTAAATTTTTAAAATTCTATAATGCCTTCTTAAGAAGAATTAAAATTTTTCTTGATATTCATGTTTGCCATCTTAATGGCAGTACCTGCGCTGGAATATCTTTTGACTATTGAGTGAGGTCTGTAGGATTCCTTGTCTGGATACCAAATGATGGCAGATAGGTTGGTTTTATTTTGGGGGTCTAATTTGGGCCAATTTGGGGGTCTACTTTCTGCTATTGATTGGATTATCAGTTGATAAATCTTGCAGTTACCAGTGAAAAGCGGAAAATGTCTTGGTGTTTAGCTTTTATGTAATTGTAATTTATACTCAGCATGCATTCAGAAGCTAAATAATCAAGCTTATCAAGATTATATGTAAAAGAAAACAAACAGGATATGAAAGAGAGTCAAAGGCTCCTTTTTAAAAGAGGCTTTAGTGTATGGGATTTATACAATAATATTTGACACTCAGAGTCCAATTACATTTCTTGACTCTGTTTTAAGAGGCTGAAGTTGCTAGAAGGCTGACCTCTGGGAAAGGGAGGCCTTATTCATCTGGCTGATATGACTCCGATTCTTTAATGGGTGCAGATGAACACAAAGTGTATCACTTTGGGGTCTGAAGACATACATAACTATTTTATAATTCATTTGTTGCATACAATAACACCAGTAATCTGATAAAGTGAATAATCATCATACTAAGGGTGACTTAGGTTATTATCCTAAATTTACTCTTCTTTTTAATCATATCTTAAAAACATTTAAAAGTGAATTAGACAGGACAGTGGAAATTAATGGAAACCTTATTGACTTTTCGGTCTCAGCTTGTCATATTAATTCATTTAAAGTTCATTCATTTATCATTCAACAAATTAATAATGAACATTTTAAAAAAGTGTTGAATAAATGTTAATTTATAAACACATTATGTAATTTCCCCCAAGTCATAATTCATTCACTCATGCATTCATTTATTGACTCAACCAACATTTATTGAGAACCTTTTATGTGCCAGGCCCATGAAAAGTGCTGGGAATGCAGTAAGACATGGACACTGTTAAAATCTTCCCACCTGGATTGTTAATCTCTTTGAAAGCAGCGATTTAGTGAGAATTAAATACTACAATATGATTATGCTCACATATGAATTATTTATAATATAGTCTATTTGGGCTGAAGCCTCGACCAATGGATTCATTGAATACTCAGTGAGAGAGAGAATTTAACCCGAAGTCATAAAGTTTGCTCCCAGATGTTCCAAGTGAATTCTGCTATCCACTTAAGATTAGTTTTGCATTGTCCTTTTTGATCATAGGATGTGCTTCATACAATCAACTCATGCTGCGGTATGCATATGCCATGTGTAACACATTTTTTGCTACTGACTACAATGATTGAAGTCAGATGTTATAAGCACTCGTTTAGCCAGTATTCTTAATAGTGTCATAATGCTGGTGTTGAGAGACAAGGATCTCGCCTGTGTGGTACAGACCCCCCAGGCCTATCCTTTCTCAGGTTATATTTGTTTAGCAGCATTCTTGAGACAAAAGCTCTGCCTATTTTCCATTTCAAAAGAATATTTCTTATTGTAAAATCGCAGACAAGACAGGAGGGCTTGTTGTGGCAGTTTGATGTGGGAGATGTGTTTAAATAAGGAAAGCATTGTGGAGCCTGTCATATCCATTCAGGCAGTTCTGTCTATGGCCCATTGCCCTACTTGTGGGGTATGTATATGTGGGCACACTTGCAGGAGAACCTGGCGTACCAGAAAGGGCACGGACCTGGGGGTCAGATGCCTTCCATTTTGCCACTTATAAGCAAGTTACCCTCAGCCATAAAAAAGAACAAAATAATGCCATTTGCAGCAACATGGATGGACCTAGAGATTGTCATACTGAGCGAAGTAAGTCAGACAGAGAAAGACAAATATCATATGATATCGCTTATAAGTGGAATCTACAAAAAGGGTACAAATGAACTTATCTACAAAACAGAGAGTCACAGATGTTGAAAACAAACTTATGGCTACCAGGGGGTAAGGGGGGAGAGGCAAATTGGAAGATTGGGATTGACATATACACACTACTATATATAAAATAGAGAACTAATAAGGACCTACTGTATAGCACAGGGAACTCTACTCAATACTCTGTAATGGCCTATATGGGAAAAGAATCGAAGAAAGAGTGGATATATGTATATGTATAACTGATTCACTTTGCTGTACACCTGAGAACAACAAAACATTGTAAATCAACTATACTCTAATAAAAATTTTAAAAAAAAGCAACTTACCCTCTCTCTGTATCCCTTTCTTTGTCTATAAAATGGGAATAATGACAGTTATCTCATAGGGTTGTTCTGTGGATTAAACTGCAACATAATGTGTGTATATGCATGCATTTTATTATGAATTGTTCATAATATACATAGGATGGCTTATCAACCAAGAATATTATATATGTTATAGGCATATCACCATTTGTGAAAGAACTAAGACAGTTAATATTACAAGTACGTTAACATATGTCATATTTTCCCCCCTGATTCAGAATCCACTATGTAATCCTTTAGCAATAATGGTAGCTATGGACTTCCCTGGTGGTCCAGTAGTTAAGACTCTGCGCTTCCACTGCAGGGGGCACCGGTTCAATCCCTGATCAGGGAACTAAGATCCCGCGTGTGGCGTGGCCAAAAAATAAGTAAATAAATACATAAATTTCCTTTTAAAAAATAATGGTAGCTAATATTTATTGAGTGCTACTATTTCACAGACACTGGGCTAGGCATATGCAGTCTTCACAATGATCTTTTGTGGTACGCACTGTTGATAGAAAAGAGACTGGGTTACAGAGAAACTAAATACTGTGTCCGTGATCACTAGCTGGTAAATTGTGAAGGATTCAAAGCTAGGCAATCTGATTTAGAGATCTCACTTAAAAACACCCACAACTGTGTTGAGATATAATACCATACAATTCTCCCATCTAAAATACACAATTCAGTGAGTTTTATTATATCCAGAGAGTTGTGCAATCATCACCAAAATCTAATTTTAGAACATTTTCCTCACCTAGAAAAGAAATTCTATATCCACTAGCAGTCAATAACCATTCTATTTTCTGTCTCTATAGACTTGCCTATTCTGGACATTTCCTATAAATGGAATCATACACAAGGTTTATTCATGCTATATCATTTATGACTACTTCATTCCTGTTTATTGTTGAATAATGTTCCCTTGTATGGATATACCACATTGTATTTACCCATCCATCAGTTGATGGACATTTGGGTTGTTCCTAATTTTTGGTAAAGCCCACATTCTTACCAATTAAGGTAGGCTCCATTATTTAGAAATTGTTTACTGTACTATTATTAAAGTTTTGGTTATTAGATATTCTGCTTGTTTGCCTTCCAGGTAAAAAGAATTTGTTAATTCATAAAACATTTATTAAACAAATATTTTATTCCAGGTGGGTATGTCAGGGACTGAAACAAAATTGCTGTCCTCAAGGGGTTTATAGAATAGGAGGAGAGATAAATAATTAAAGAGTTACAGAAGTGGTAAGTGTTTTAATGAAGATGTAACCAAGATGCTGTGGGACTCAGTGGAAGGGACCTGTTCAGCCAAGGGGAGTACAGGCAGGGTGGGTGAGATCATGGTGCAGGAAGCCTTCCTGGAGGGTGGCCTAGTGCTGAGTCTTGAGGGGTGAGTAGCGATTATCTAGGTGGAGAAGGGCGTGGAAGACCATCTAGGCAACAGGGACAGCACATGCTCTACAGGAAGCCCAGCGTATACTACACATGCTTATTATGGTTTGTTACTAGGTGCACATAAGGCTGCGGAGGGAGCTAAGCCCGCCTGGAAATAGGGGTGGGAGTAAGACTGTAGTGGGACTTATAGCTCATACAAGGAGTTTGGGCTTTATTTCATAACTCTGTGTTTCTCCCAAACTACGCAGGCATTATTTTGCCATATAATGGCAGTAGCTGAACTATTATTTTATTTTTTCAAATACTCTTTTATATATCTATATATTGTGTATATATATATGTATATAGAGATGTATCTATAGATGTATAGATATATATTGACTCAGATTACCTAGGTAAATTTAATAAAAATGAAAAATTTCTATTACCACCTATAAATAGAAAACCAGTATCACCTGTCATAAATAGAAGGACGTTGTTAAAGTATACACAGTGAAAACCAAATGATGTTATTAAATCCTAGACAGATTCTTAGTTAGATTTGCCAAGTCAAGCTAAGCCTGAAGCCTGCCTTCCCTGTGATAAGAAGGGAGTTTAGTGGGTGTAAGAGAGGAGTTGAAGACAAACTAGCCCTCACTGAGACTTTCTTGTTGATGAAGCCAGAAGGGCTGAAAGGGAATGAAAAGGGAGTAACTCTCCCACTATATGATGAGACCAAGTACCACTACTCAGGCACTGCTGGTGGTATGGATGCCCCTGGGAAGTCACTGAAGGATTTTTGGCAGAAACACTTATGGCATTAAGATGATATTTCTGGAAGGATTGCTCTGGTGGTGGCCTACAGAATGAACTGGAGGACGGTCAGCTCAGAGGGGGCCATTCCAAGAGTCCAGGGAAGAAAAGCTGGCATGTGTGTCCTGCGATGCTGCCCTGGTTATGGGTGAGCCTTAATTAGGTTCCAGCTTCTAAAAGAAAGAGCAGGACGCAGACTACTAGGCTTTCTAGCTATTGCAGGGAGGGGTTGGAGGCTCCTGTGTCCAAACCCATCCTTCACGGCACCCGGCCTTTAATTGTTGCCAAGGCAGTCAAGTGGCAGCATTTCTCCCTGGGCTGGGGGCGGGTGTGGCCCACTGAAGTGAGCCAACAAACCGGCTCTAAGCCTTCATGTGTTTATCCTTTCAGCTTCTACTTCACTGGAGTTTCTGTTTCTCCGCTTTGACCTCACCCCCATCTCCTGCCCCTCTCAGCTTCTTTGTGTCAGTGTCGCTTTCTGTCAGATCACTGTCAGCGACCTGGGGAAATGGGCAAACAAGGCCAGAGCCTGCTGCTCCTGAACCCGCTGGCGCCCTGGGCAGCACCAGAGCGACCGACCGGAGTCTGCCAGGCCGCACCCCGCCCTAAAGTGACTCATCCAGCTCTCCGGGGATCCGTCAAAAGATAGGAGGAGCCTTCCTGCCTGTGAAATCGCCTCAAGATCTTACTGAACTGAGTACAAGAAGGAGGACAAAGTATAAAGTGGGGCCAGTTCTCATCCACACCGTGACTGGCTAATACTTTAAAATTGCACGCAGGTTTTTACGCATGAATACCCTGGAGAAATGACTATGTACCCTATAGAGAAACGTTTTGAATATAATCTCCTTGGCAATGGGTTACTCTTTCGACTGAATAAATTTTACCTGGGCCATAAAACCAATGGCAAGATGCACAGAAGAATGAAGGTGGAAAAACAATGATCCCCATATTCGTTAAAATCTGATTTGTAATAATGTATGTGTCTGTGACATTCTAGAAGTCTAAAGTAATCTATATATTGACATAAAAGCTAAAAAAAAAAAATCTAAACACCTTTCAAAGCCTTTAATTGTGTATTTGAACGATGTTGCACTAAACTTTCAATACTGGGGTGCTATTCACAGCCCTATATTAATAGAAAGGTAATTGAGAAAGATACTCTATATGAACAATTGCCTGGTAAGAGTGTCTAATGCTCACTGACAAAAAATATATATATATAGGTATCTTCTGAACACAGAAATATATTAGAGGAAGGCTTACTGTCTTCTTTTTCTGGGCCACATGTAGGAATTCAGCAAAGATGTAGAAAAAAAAGGGCAGGAAAGAGAAAACTCAACGGCATGTCCACACACCTAAAAACCAGAGGCTACCACAGAGATCCTTCAAAGTCGTCTTCTATAGTGGGAGGATTTCCTTTAAATCCTTTTCAAAAGCATATGGCTGGCTTTGAAAGCTTAAATGGCATTTGTCAACCATCAGTAAATCTTTAAAATTGTTTCTGCAAATAGGCCAACTCAGTTTCGGCTTTTCCCATTAATCTTTAGGTGGGACTACTGAAGACTTTTTCAGAGCCTAGATAATGCCTTGATTAAAAGGCTCATTCAGGACGGAAGGCTTCAGCATTCACCTTGGGTACATAGTCATTTCTCCAGGGTATTCATGCGTTGTTATTGCAACTCTGCAATTGTGCCCCAAACAAGATGTTTTTGCCACAAAGCTTTGAGTAGAGACATTCTTTAGTGAATTACTGAAATCTTGCCCTTCTGTTTATCACAGCTTGATATTTTTTATCAAGTGCAATCAGTTCAAATAGGAGCCTTAGACTGACAACTTTACAATTGTTACTATTTAAAACAGACAACGTTTTGTTCTTTTTTTCCACGTGCGCCCGTGGTCCTGCTCAAACTTCATGTACCTGTCTCGGTACTGCCTTACTTACCAGTTCATCATTTATAGCACAGCTTCTGGCAAGTAAACATAGAAACAAATTAAAATAGATGAAGGCTAAAGCATGAACAATATTTGATTATCATTTTAAAAAATTAATAATGTCTAGTGAAAATTAATCTGCTTATCACACATTACTATTACATAATGTCCCTTAGTCTATATAATATTTTTACAAGTATCTCAGTTTTATAGAAATACTGTGAGAATTAATAAGAATTCAGATAAGGCTCTGGGAGATCTTTGGATGCAGTGGTGCTATACAAGTTTAAACAATAAAATACTTCTTTGGATTTTCATGAGGTTAAAGTACACCTAATTAGGGATTTCACCTGAGGTTCATCTCTAGAACTTACAGCATTGTCGTGGAAATGGCATGAACAGAATAAGTAGTTTATAGGCACAATATTCAGAATTATGGCAACTAAAATTTCTGTCCACATCATTTTCACATAACCTGCCAACTTAGTGGCAGGTCTATTCTTTCAGGTCCAACAGAAAATATCAGCTTTGATCTCCATCATCATTCCAAATTTTTTTTTTTTTTTCAAATATTTTTTGATATTACTAATTACACTGAAGTGACATGCAGATAACACTCTCCTTAGGAAACAGCACCATTAACTGGCAAACAAACAAACAAAACCACTTTGATTACCTCAGGAAAGATCACGATAATTGGAGACACAGTTGAAATGACAACTAGCCATTCCTGATGCAGATGTTAAAAATGACAGCAAATGGGGTTTGTACAGATTCTTCCGTACTGAGTCCCCTGGCATTTATTGTGCCACCATTACTTCAGGCCAAATTCACTCCAAAGGCACTGCCGCACCAGTGAAACCTTGACCAATTCCCTCTCAAATATTCAATTACCTTCACCACCTTTTAAAGCACCTTTTGTTAATTAAAACTTCAGCCTGGGCTTCCCTGGTGGCGCAGTGGTTGAGAATCTGCCCGCCAATGCAGGGCACACGGGTTCGAGCCCTGGTCTGGGAAGATCCCACATGCCGCGGGGCAACTGGGCCCGTGCGCCACAATTACTGAGCCTGCGCGTCTGGAGCCTGTGCTCCGCAACAAGAGAGGCCGCGATAGTGAGAGGCCCGCGCACCGCGATGAAGAGTGGGCCCCACTTGCCGTAACTAGAGAAAGCCCTTGCACGAACCGAAGACCCAAAACAGCCAAAAATAAATAAATAAATAAAGTAGCTATAAAAAAAAAATATCTGGTCTACATTATTTTCCTCTTCTCTTTCCTCGTCCTCCAAGTATTCAGACCCTGCCTCAAATAACTATTTTGGTAACTCTCATTATCACTCAAGATTCACTGCAATGTGAAACTCAGTTGCATTCTCCTTAATTCCAAGGAGGACGTATTTCCAATTTCACTAAATAATAGCTCCCCAAAGAGCCATAGTTATGTTCCTATCTCCTCAGTTTCCTTAAATTTGGAAAATCTGAAAATGACAACCAGATCTTAGATACCCACGAAAGTCCTTTAATTTTTCAATTCCTTATAATTTGCCAGATCTTCCTCAGATATTACCCATAGAAGGTCAGGGCAGAGAGAGGAAACTATTAATCATATGTAGAATCTATTTTGTTTTTCCTTGGCAGGTAACCCAAATGCAAAATAGTATCATGATGAAGAATCATAGATGCAGAACATCTTTTGTATTACTTTCTTTTTATCCCCCAAACAAATGGATGATTTAAAATTTTAATCTGCTACATTTACTTTCCATTTCTTCATCATCTTCCCTTTTTACTTTATTTTTTCATTTTTGTTTTAATTTAATTTATTTTTTTATACAGCAGGTTCTACATCTTCCCTTTTACTTTAAAGGTGTCAGTGCAAGATGATTTTTCTTTGCATGATACCCTCAATTCCACACCATCTAATATTTTACCGATCAAGAAGCCCTGAGTTACTGCAAGCTTAGTAAGAACACTTAAACTTTTTAAAACTCTATTTCATAAAAGAAAAACATTGCTAAGATGAAATAAACGAATGTTAAGCCCTTTCAGGGTTGATGATACAGAAGTAACATAATTTCATAATCCTCCTTGCTCCTTCAATTCTCCCCTTGATTCATAAAGAAGGATTATACCCATATATTTTGTTCTCGTTAAAAAAATACAAACAAAAAACTGTTCTGTTCAATGGATAATCCTTATAGCAGTCTGTCTAGGTGCTGTAATTCATGACTTTCTACTTCTACATAAAGGCGCAGGAATGACTCAAGTACACCAGCCATCTAGTTGGTGGCAGCCTGCCAGTGTTCCCAGGTGCAGTGTTGGATAAAAAATTATCTCATTCTATTGAGTTCTAACAGTGTGCTAGACATTGTGCGATGAAAAGGAGCACGGAACAGGTGTAATTACTGCCTTTCAAGAGTTCAGAGTTGAAGACCAACAAAACATCTTTGCTGCTGTTGTTTCACTGAATTATTTTTATTTAGGTTTTTCTGAGAGGTTAGGAAGTGGCCATTTGATAACCTCTGTGCTGTGGATTATCAGAGACTGCTTGTTTTCTCATTTTCAGTTAATCAGTTTATGTTACCTGAAAAGGGGTTTCCGAGGTAAGTTTCTAATAGAGGAACTGAGAAACATACTTTTGTCAGGTGTTAAGTGGCGGGAGGCTTACCCAATGGACCAGGAGAATATAAATGTAGGAAGAGAGGAAGTTTATGCAGCTGGTTGGGAGATGAAGTTGGGCTAGTCTGGTAGTATTTTGAGACTCTTTTGTAACTCTCCGAGGAATCCTAGGAGACAGAGTTTTGTTTAAAAGACAGGTGGAGAAAAGCCAAAGAGCATAAACATTCTTTGGGACAGGAGAAACGCACAAACATAAATACATGTGATTAAGACAGGAAAGGAACTCGCTAGAAAGTTAAAGGAATCTGTGGAAGAGAAGAGAAAGAAAATGGAGAAGGAGGAGGAGAATTAAAGTCTGAAATAATTTCCAAGATCCTGTTGAGGTCTGGTCACTCTCAGAGTGGCACTGCCTCACTGTGGCAAGTCAACTCTGATTACTTTCCTAAGAAGCATGGCACTCTGGCTGGTTCCCTCCCTCTTCCAGACTAAATCTTTCTGGACCAGTTGTAGGGGATGTTATGGTATGCCTCTCAGATGCCCCCCTTCAGGACTGAGTTGCTCCTCCAGCCAGCTAGAGCTCCAGCGGAGTCGCCCTGCTGAGCAATTGAAGTGAGCCTCCTTGCTCAAGGTCACAGTCTGGGTGGGGGGATGGGGGGGCGGGGAGGGTGTGGAAGGGAGAAACCTACATCTGATAACTGGTCAGTGTGAGGCAAGAAGGGACACTTCAGAAGGGCCACCCCAATGGTAGAGCTCCCTGGAGGCTTGGCTGAGGACTTTGCTGCAACCTCATCCCAGTTCAGCTTCTTCCTCTGCCCAGTCCTGCCTCCTTCACTTCCCTCTCTCCCTACAGGTGTGATCCCGAGGGCATGCCCCAGGAAACTTTCTGTACTCAAATCTCCAACTCTGAGCCTGCTTCCCAGGAAGTCTTTTCTTTTCTAACCTACACTCCTGTTTTCTGAACATAAAAGTCTCATGCCGGGCTTCCCTGGTGGCGCAGTGGTTAGGATTCTGCCTGCCAACGCAGGGGGACACGGGTTCGAGCCCTGGTCCGGGAAGATCCCGCACGCCGCGGAGCAACTAAGCCCGTGCGCCACAACTACTGAGCCTGCGCTCTAGAGCCCACAAGTCACAACTACTGAAGCCCGTGAGCCACAACTACTGAAGCCCACGAGCCACACTACTGAAGCCCACGCCCTTAGAGCTTGTGCTCTGCAACAAGAGAAGCCATTGCAATGAGAAACCCGCATACCACAATGAAGAGTAGCCCTCGCTCGCCACAACTAGAGAAAGTCCGCACGCAGTAAAGAAGACACAGTGCAGCCAAAAAAAACAGAAACCAAAACTCATGCCAATTTTTCATGCTCAGAGAATTTCAAATTAAATATCACTACTAGAATAAATCAAAACAATTATGATATTGAATGTACTTAAACAACATACATATCCTCACGCTGTCTAGCCTGTTGAAACTCACTTTAATAGGACTTAGGACAATTTCCTGCCCGTCTACTTGAGGGCTATAATTGTAGCTTATGTGATATAATTCTGATTTTTCTTAATTTGGTTGTTCATTTTTCTGTCTCTTTCACTCTGGAGTCCTATCTCTTCTCTATTTATGTTAACCCTTCTGGACATTCATCATCTTCTTCCTAAAACATTTATTAAGAGTACTGGATGTTACATATTTCTGAATATGTCAGATGCCCCTAGCTAGACTGTAAACTTTGGTGGGTTGAGGTTGTCTTAGTCTTTTTTGTACTTCACAAGCAGTTCATAGTTTATTCTGTGCACTGCTCCTGGTTCTGTAATAACCACTCTATGCGGGAGTATATAGATTCACCTCTCCCTTTCTCCCATCTTCCTTTCTTCCTCTCACTCAACAAGTCCGTACTGGCACTTTCTATGTGGCAGGTACTGTGCTAGGCTCACAGGATTCTACAGTAAACAACGCAGACATAGTTCCTGTCTTTCTAGAGTCTGACATTGAGATATTTGTCATGGAAACAGACATTAAACTAATCATAATGCAAATAATATTTAATTACAATTGTAAATGTGAAGCAAAATAAGATATTTTGACACAAAACCATGATATGAATAATCTTTTTAAAACTAGTATTTAAGTCCTCTATATAATAATATATTCTGGCAGAGTCTTCTATATCACTTTGGCCAAAGAGTCACACATCAAAGGGCCATCAAGTAACCTCTGACACAGTGCTTTGTTTTTACCTATGCCAGCAAAGGCCTCCAAACGCTTTTGGCTTAAAAGCCAGACAAGGCCCAAAATTTTATATGGTTACATGATATACTGGAGATTACACACACACACACATACACACGCACACACATGCGTGCGTATATTACATACACAAAATACAATTCATATATGCTAAAATGTATTCTAATAACCTACAGAGAAATAATAAGAAATGTAAGAAAGATAGTAATCTTTTCAAGTTGAGTAATCAATTAACTTGTGTTAATAGTTCCTTCAGTACTATGTGAATTAGTCTTGAAGCTACTCAGCCAATTAGAGATTTGAAGAGAGAGACTTAAAAATCATCGTCATCATCACAGTTGACATTTACTGACTGCTTTCCATAAGTTAGGTGCTGTCCTGAGTGCTTTGTTGACTCAGTCTATTTTTATCTTCCTCTAGAGTGACTACCAGTATTGTATACAGATGTAGAAACTGAGGTTTTGAGAAAAAGTAATTTGCTCAGGCACACATCTAAGTGACAAAGCTAAGATCCTAACCGAAATTTTTTTCTCTATTTCTTTTAGTTGAAGTATAGTTGATTTACAATGGTGTGTGTGTGTGTGCAATATATATGTATATTCTTTTTCATATTCTTTTCCATTATAGGTTATTACAAGATATTGAATACGGTTTCCTGTGCTATACAGTAGGTCCTTGTTGTTTATCTATTTTATATATAGTAGTGTGTATAATTTATCCCTAACCTAAATGGTTTTTTTAATATATATATATATATATTTTATAAATTTATTTATTTATTTATTCATTTATTTTTGGTTGTGTTGGGTCTTTGTTTCTGTGCGAGGGCTTTCTCCAGTTGTGGCAAGTGGGGGCCATTCTTCATCACGGTGCGCGGGCCTCTCACTGTCGTGGCCTCTCCCGTTGCGGAGCACAGGCTCCAGACGCGCAGGCTCAGTAGTTGCGGCTCACGGGCCCAGTTGCTCCGCGGCATGTGGGATCTTCCCAGACCAGGGCACGAACCCGTGTCCCCTGCGTTGGCAGGCGGATTCCTAACCACTGCGCCACCAGGGAAGCCCCCTAACCTAAATGTTTTTGATGTTAAAGTCTGGATAAAACTCTTGACTGAAGCTAAGAGAATATGCAGTCAGAACTACTCTAGGTAGGGGCTTCCCTGGTGGCGCAGTGGTTGAGACTCTGCCTGCCAATGCAGGTGACACGGGTTCGGGCCCTGGTCCGGGAGGATCCCCCATGCCGCGGAGCAACTACGCCCGTGTGCCACAACTACTGAGCCTGCGCGTCTGGAGCTTGTGCTCTGCAACGGGAGAGGCCGCAACAGTGAGGGGCCCGCGCACCGCGATGAGGAGTGGCCCCCGCTCGCCGCAACTAGAGAGGGCCCTTGCACAGAGGCGAAGACCCAACACAGCCACAAAAAAAAAAAAAAAAAAAATGTAATGGCAGATCCTCCTACGTGAAACAATTTTTAAAAGAAAAAAAAAAAAAAAGAACTACTCTAGGTTGCTGCCTAGTGCTGTGCAGCCGTGCACTGCACAATTCCTGGAGTTGTGTGATCCAGTGATTTTGATCACCTGTGGCACTGCTCAAAAAAGATGCCCAGGTTCACTTCCAGATCTACCAAATCACAGTCTCTGGGGTGGTACCAGGAATGTGGACTTAAAAAAATCTCCATGAGTGATTCTAATTTTTGCCCCAGTTATGAACTATTGAACTAGAGTATAAACACATTCAAATATTTATGGAATTTTATCTCATCTGTTGTTAATTGGCTAAATTAAGTGTGCTACCACCATAATACTGTGACCGGATTTTTAATAAAATATCACCACAGTTGATGTCTTTTTAAGTACAATTTTGTTTATTTGCTGATTTTATACTAATTTGTAAATGCATAATCCTAGTCCATGACACAATTAATATTAAAAATTCAAGCCCCTTACAGCACGTTGGCCTCCACATACGACCTCAGCTACATTGGCTTAAGTTTGCCCTGAAGAGTGGTTGACAGATGAGAGAATTAAAGTTATCTGGGACATTTTAGTGAAGTGTTTTGAAGCCTTGGCTAAAGATGTTGGGTTTGAGGCACTGGACAATGTTAAGGCAAGGTGGATCTTTAAAGTAAGGAGTGGCACAGCCAAAGCTGGCAAGAGGAAGAGGATTAGCCAAAGTGCAAAGGTGAGCCGGTGGGGCAGGGGAAAGTGTGAGGAGAAAATTGCAGCGGTCCAAACGGGACTTAACATGAATACATCATAAAAGAGAATGACTGGCATCCATAGTGCGGGACAATTACTCCTGGCCGTGGAACTGGACATGGCGCTTAAGAAGAGCCTGAAGGAAGGATTTTCACACATGGAGATGGAAAAACAGCCAGTCCAGCCAGAGAGAGTGGTATGAACAGAGGTACAGAGGCAGGAAAGCAAAGGAGCAAGTTAGGAAAACGGGGTCTGGTCCAATTTGCCTGGAAATGATGGGAAAGTGTGGAAAATTAAGGCCGAAAAGTTAAAATCATAGAATTACAGAGCTAAGAGGAGTTTTAGCTTTAAATTAATCTAATGTCTCAATTTGCTAATGAAGACACCAGCAACAAAGAAATATTAAATTAAATGACAACTAGAAGGAGGCCAATCTCACACCAGGGAACCCTCTCCAGCTGCTTGGTCCTGCAGGGTCCCTGCTGTTGTTGGAGCACAGCTGGGCATGATTTGAGCTGGTCGTGGAGACCCTGTGTGTGGGGCGATGGAATTGGATCTTTCCAGTCTCTGGGTGGGGCTGGAGCTTTCTGAACAGGGAAGTTTAGGAAGATGAATTTGGCAGCAGTGCATGTGTGAGATGAGAGGAAGTAAGGAGAACAATTAAGAGGCTGTCCGTGTGTGGGCCAGACATAGATAATAGGCTTTATTAGCCCCGTTTCACAGATAAGGAAACTGAGCTTTGGACTGTGGCCAAACCCAGGCCTGGCGGATTCCAAAATGTGTGCGCATTCGGAGGCTGGAACTGTGGAGGACTTACCCCGCTGAGGGAGGGAGGAGGGGATGGTTGGCAGAGTCGACTCCAGCAGAGTGGTCGGGAAGACGGAGGGCTGAGAAAAGACCATTTGGATCTGGCAGTAGGAGGTCCGTGGTGGTGTCTAAGAGGGTGATTTCAGTTGAATGGTGGGGGTAGCAGGCTGATTTCAAAAGGAATGAAAGGGTGAGTGGGTGGTAATGAAATTGTGGCAGTGAATATAGCCTCCTCATTCAAGAATTCTGGCAGTGAGAGGAAGCAGAAAGAAGGGAAAATAATTTGAGGAAATAGCAGAGCAGAGGGAGGAACCCCTCATTCCACCCATAGAAAATATTTATATAACACGTATAGGTGCCAGGCACTGTGCTAGGCCGTGCAGAACATGACGATAAATAGCCTATAGAGGGAGCAATAGAGGATGCCATCATAATAACTACCTTTAAGTGGAAATCCTAGGGGGTAACATGCCAGGTTACCAAATTTAATATAGTATGGAATAAGACCAACCTTTTCGATTTCAAGCTTCCAGAAGAAAATGACCTGATATCGTCTTTATCTTTTTTTTTTTTAATTCTTTTTTTTTTTTTTTAATTAATTAATTAATTTATGGTTGTGTTGTGTCTTCGTTTCTGTGCGAGGGCTTTCTCTAGTTGTGGCAAGCGGGGGCCACTCTTCATCGCGGTGCGCGGGCCTCTCAGTATCGCGGCCTCTCTTGTTGCGGAGCACAGGCTCCAGACGCGCAGGCTCAGTAATTGTGGCTCACGGGGCCCAGTTGCTCCGCGGCATGTGGGATCTTCCCAGACCAGGGCTCGAACCCGTGTCCCCTGCATTGGCAGGCGGATTCTTAACCACTGCGCCACCAGGGAAGCCCCTCGTCTTTATCTTTGTGTCCTCCCAAAGCACCTTGCATGGCTCGCTCTCAATAAATGTCTGCTCAATAAATAACCCATGGGTCCCAGGAGATAAGAGGGAAATCCAAGTTGGGGGTAGCTTTGGAAAAGAGACAAGACATGTGCCTTCTGAGACATGAGGGAGAGGGAGGTGGGGTGCAGAGGACTCATAGGTCACCAGAAGCCTGGAGGTCTAGATAAAGCTAAACTGTGGATTCCAGCTGCAGTGCTCACGGCCAGAAAAGCTGCATGAGTTGAGATTACAGCCCCCAAATGAGAATTGATAAGGAGCAGTTCCTGGGGCAGATCTGTCATCATCCTGTTTTCAGCAGAGGCAACAATGGCCTCAGGAGTGGGTGGGATTGAGTTTCAAGATACAGCAGAGTTGAGAGCGCCATCCAGAAATCATTCATTCCTCTATTCTTATTTCAGAGGGTGGGAAAAGATGTGGAGAAGGAAGAAAATTAACCTTCTTTTGGAAATGGAAGTGGAGTCTAAGGCAGCTTGGAATGAAAGCCACTGTGTAAGGGAGGAGGATGACTCCTGAGAAAAGAAGCTGGTGTGGAGAAAGTCCCCAGTCTTATTTCACTTCTACTTTTCCACGGGCCTGTGGACTTGCAATGCCTGTGCACGGATGGGGCATTAATTTGCAAGTCAAGCATTCCGGGCTATACATAACGTTAAGCCAGGGTAATATTTGCACTCAAATGGACACTGGATGGATTCTCTCATTTAGCAGATGACACACAGATCAGAAAGGGTAAAGGGTAGCCCTCAGTCATATGATTAATCAATTGTAGGGCAAGATCACAACCCCAGGCCTTAAAGGGTTGGTCTCCTGTGGAGGGCCCAGGCATGTGTAGACCCAAGACTTTATTTGGCAGGCATCAGTCATGATTAGAACTGTACTTTACCAAGTTTCTCTATGCTAAACGCAGTCTCTTCTTGCGACTCCTTGGGGCCACTCAGATACTTTCTGTACTCTCTCTCTCTTCAAAGCTCTTCTCACTCCCAGTTGCTGTTGCCTCACGTCCAGCAAACCGGAAAATTTCCTTCCGTGGGCTTTCCCACTCCTGTGCCTCTGCTGATGGGGTTCCCACATTCTGAAGGACATGCCCCATCCTTGTGGTAAAATCCTCCCCATCCCTTAAGGGCAGGGCAAACATGACCTTCTCTCTGGGAAGTATTTTCAACTCCGGGTGGAATGAGTGGTTTCCTTCTCTATGTTTCCATGGGACTTTATACTGACTTCTGTAATATTTATTGATAACTAACCTTACCTTGTATTTACTACCTGCCAGGCACTGTTCTAAGTGCTCTGCAAATAATAACCCTCATGAACAACCCTAGGAGAAATGTTCTGTTTCACAGATGAGGAAACTGAAGCCGCAGGAGTTGAATGATTTGCTCAAGGTCATAAGCGGCAGTGCCAGGATTCCAACAAAGAGCCTCTGACCCCAGAATGAGGCTCTTAACTACTCTACTGCTTTGGTTTACTGTCTGTCTTCCTCAAGCAAATTGTAAACTCCAGCGAGCGGAGGCTGCTCCCTAATTCATCTCTGTTTCTTAGGCTTAGTCTAGAACTGCCTGACAGTAAGTGCCCAGTAAATGTTAGATGAATAATTGAAAGAACGAATAAATGTGCACACTTAGGTCTGACCAGTTCCCCCTTGTGAACAAAAATTGGACGAGTTTACTGCAAATGAGAGAAGGACAGAGGGCAAATCTTGCCTTCTACTTCTTGGCTTCCCATTGAATCCAGGAAAAACATACAGTTTACCACCTGTATACAACACATATATGGTAACATTCAACATGTTACCACCTCCTCTCTTCAGGTTATTATTAGGGGTGCAAATAAATGAGTTCATAATTGTGTTTCAGCAGGACTGAAAATGAGTTTGTATGCCCAGTAAACTAAACGCTAGTAAAGCAGAAAGTATACTTATGAAACCAGAGTACAACTGTAGAGCCCCTTGCCATACAGCTCCTTGTAATATAGTCCTAGGAGAGGGTTCCTAGTAATGATAGGTCAGATCTCACAGGAGGATCCTGCTCCATAGGAGTAACTGTGTGAAGACCTCCCGAAGTACAAGGTACTTACTGGTCCTTGGCACCATACTTTATGTTACAGTTGCAGAAGGCATAGAGAAGAACTCAGCCAGTGCTCAGACTTAAACAGGAAAGTCTGTCTAGAATGGTCTTTCCCTCTCTTTCTTCTGGCCAACTCCAACTCGTCCTCCAAGTCTCAGATTAAATGTCACTTTCTAATGGAAATCTTCTCTGACCACCAAGACCGGCAGGTTCTCTTTTCACGCACTCGCATTCTCCATCAGAGCTATTTCATAATCTTAATAATATACATTTAAGTAAGCATTTTCTTAATGTCTGTTTCCTCTGCAAAGGCAGGGATTGTGTCCATCTTGGGCACTGCAATACTCTTATCATCTAGCACAAAATAGGCAATCGATGAACATAAATTTTGTGAATGGATGAATGAATGTGGAGAACCTGAAGTTGAACACTATTAAGATCTCCTCCACAGCCATAGATTGACTTCTTGGTCCTTATAGTTGGCATCTTTTCTAGACCTTATGATACTTAGCCACAAAGTGAAAACAGGCTTATTTGCATTTTTAAACACTTCTATTACTAAGAACTTCTAAGGGTTAAAATGTTTGTTGACTGTAGTTGTCCAAACTAAGGGGAAGATATGAGAATAAGTAAATCAAATGATTTTGAGTAATTTTAAAAACAAGGTAGAATAGCGCTCTTATTTTCTAGTTTCCTTTGGAATTACCGTATTCTGCAACAATAGTTTCTATATAACTTTGAAACTTGGTGAGCTCCAACCTCACGGAGAGATCCTTTTAAAAGATCTACTTATTTTATAAGACACAATGAGTCTGACATGAAATGCACACTTTGGTAACTAAGAACCCTAGCAAAAGAGATTAGTAGTCAAAAAAGCAATTAAGTTTACAGTAGGGTTACAGATACCATATCTAGTACAACAGCTTGGAAAAGGTAGTAATGCAAAGGTCATATCAACAAGAAAAAAAGGTACACTAAATAGTGGATTTTTTAAAGAAACAAAATCCTATATTCCAAAATCTTTCCTTCTCATCTAATAACTACATGTGTTTGGGTGTTTAGAAAAAAACAGGAGAGGAGGACGTGGCATTAGTGAAGTTGGTAACTGGCACAAAAACCGGTGAACCAGCCTGTGAAATTTAAGCATCTGGGGAGTCAGGTTCCTGATTAGCTTTTTCAGTTTGATCTCAGATCTCACTCTAGTATATCTAAGATTGTAGAATCCCAAGCTGGCTGTGCCTGTGTGCTTTAGAGGAGTAGTGCTTTAGGATTCAAAAAAACACATCCAACTACTCCAACCACTTAAACAACTTAAATGCAGAGCTTTTGGAAAAACCAACAGTGTTTTTAGGACGAGGCAATAATCGTACCTTTTCACATGAAGGTAAAGGTCTCCTCACAAAAGAACAGGGCTATATGACAGATACCAATTATAAGTCACCCTTTGTAATTCTATTTAGTTACATAGCATTGTAGGTCCCAGGATTTACAATGGCTGTGCAGCCCAGGAAACTATCTTTAGCTGGAGCTCCTCTTCTGTGTCAGTATTCTATTTTGAACTAACAATGCTCTCAGATGAGCCGAAAAGATGTATTTAGCTCCCACCATTACAATTTCTGATCCTCTTTACTTTAGCTCTTTTGAAATAACGTGAAAGCTTTGGCTTGCTAATTACTTTTAGCCAGCCCATAGAAAAATTAGTTTATCTTCCTGATCAAAGCAAATTAGGCAGATCATGGCTGATTAGAATGCAACAGTAAAATCGCCATACTTTCTCTCCCATCCCCTTTCTCTCAGAAATAAGGCCTGTGTCAAATATGTAGGTATTTCCCACGGCCAGGCCGGACTCTGTTTCCAACAGGGACTGCAGCTTGGACAATGGTTCTTACACACACACTAAAGTTCTTTAGTTCAGTCATTGTGTTCGAAAAGAACTAGTCACCCCTTAGCTAGCATTTGATGAAACATCTAGATTTACATATTTCCTTAATTGCATTTTTGAATGTGAGTGAGATTTATCTGACCAGAGTTAAATGCCTTCTTTATTCCCCTACTCAAGGCAAAATTCAACTCCATGCTCTTAAAAAAAGTGAGGTGGGGCTGTGTGTGTAGGGAATCTTACTCAATTCTGATCTGAATGAATTTTAGGGTTTCAATAAAGTGGGATGAGGGAGTTATATTACCAAAGACAGGAAAGATAGACCTTTACCTCTCAAAGTGGAAATGTCAATTTCTAAAGGTTTGGCTTACTCAGCTCTTTCCAAAAGCCTATTTTGATTTTAATAATGAATGTGATTCCTTGCTGCCAGATTCCTCCAATCAGTAGCTAAAAGGCTCCCAAATTATTGTCCTTCATAATTTCTCACTAAAATTTCTATGTGACCATAAAAACTTGAAAGTTAGGTTTTATTTTCTTTGTTTATTTACTATAAATTAACAGTAAATCTTGTATTTAGCTCCATTTAAACCTCCCTCTGCAGCTGCCCATTTGAAAATTAAAATGGTTGCCTTCTTTCACTTCAGTGGGCACAATACAAAACATCCATTGAGCTTTCTCTTTATTGCAGCTGCCAATGCCCAGCCGACTTTTAGCAAACCAACCAAGCGGAATCACAATGCAGCTGCAACATTTTATGGTATTTCTGTTGGTTCTCTTTTGAGACTGAAGGTGTTAATTAGGAATCAAAGAACACAACCCTGCCAGCTTTCTTTCACAAACCATACCCTGGTCACTGCAGTTTTCAGAAGAAAATAAATCTAATAAAGGGATAAAAATGTTGTTTGTCACACCAGTAAAGTGTACTTAAGACCCTTTGATCAAAAGCTTTTTATGTAGTCTTGTCAGATGGGCTGGAAATATTGTATTTTTCCCTTTTCTCTCTCTTCTTCATGCAGACTTCTCTGAATTTTGAATCTAATTTAAGACTGTCTGGAAGAAAAAAGGGTAAGCATGGTCGCATGGAGGATTCTTTATAGGTGTTAACTGGTCTCAGAGAGTAGAATCATTTTGCTTCTTAGAAAATTATTCATATTCAACAGTCCATCATGTTACAGCTTCACACAACACTGGGCCTCCTATTAGCGTATTTACAATATTCAGACTATAGGTTCTCATGCTTACACTTTACATATGCATCTGCCAATACCGTATTTAGTGTAATGATTACTTATTAGGCAAATCTCAGTGTTTTAGAGGATCCATTTTTTACATCACAAAATTGAGTATTTTCATAAGCATATAAACCATATATTTACACATATACACACACATGCAAACATATATAATGTTAATTTATCAAATAGTTTGTCATTTTGTGTAGTTTCTTGAATGCGTCTTGAGTATCATGCACTCAAATGTAACAGCGTGAAGTCATTACCTTTAATCTTCAGTCAAAGTTAAAAGCTTAAAGTAAGTTTATGAAGTTAGCACTGCTGGGAATTAGTCAAGCCTGCTAGCTTTCTCAGCACGAGGTTTTGCTGCTAGATGCACAAATCATGCCAAAATCCATTAATCCTGCTTGAGAGAGGCAGAAAGAAGGTCTGCTTGTTGATTTAATGTTAATGAAATGAATGGGCTCCTGAGGCTACCTACAGAGGCCCTCTAAACTGTAAAACAAATAAAGTCATTTTAAGTAACGCTCACTGCAGGAGGGTAAACAATGCTCCCAGAACTGCTGCACAAAATGGGTTTGACTGTGGGTGTGTGGAAACCTCCCATTTTCTACAATCCTGCCACACCTGCCCTAGGACAATACCCACACATGTCAAGCTGATGGATTCATAGAATGAACGATTTAGGAGCTATCTCAGAGCATGTGCTCACCTCTCTTACTTTACAGATGTGAAATTGAGGCAGGGAGGCTCTCTGAATCTTATGGAGAGTCTACGGCTGATATTACTGGGGTAGCTAGACCTAGTTCAGGGGTTCTCAAAACTTGACTGCACATTGCATTTGCCTTGGGGAGTGAAAAATCATTCTGATGCCTAGCTTCTTCCCCCAGAGGTTCTGATTTAGTTGGTTTGGTGTGTGATCTGGGCCTGGAGATGGTTCACATTAGGTCCCAAATGGAGCTGAGATGCTGACAAGCTTGACAACCGTGGATCTAGACTTCTAACCTAGGGCACTGCTCCTTTGCATGTTTTGGTTGTCTTTGGTTTTGCTGCACCATAATAGTAATGATTTCCCAGCTCCTAGCAGTGTGCCAGTTGCCTTGTAGATAGAGTAGATACATGTATTTCGGGATTTTGAGGTTGTTTCCAAAAGGAGTTTCCATTGTGTAAATGCAGAGATGTGCCCGCGTGCGCACGCGTGTGTGTGTGTGTGTGTGTGTGTGTGTGTGTGTAGATCTTTGAAGGACTGAACTCTATCCTTTGGGTGAGCCAACCCCACAGCAGGGACAGTAGCCAGGGTCTGTGTCACACTTGACAGCTTGTCCTCTAGCCTCACTCTTCTTTCGATCCTTCAGTTCACCTCACCTTTGAGTCTCTCTTGACACTTCTGAAATCCCTTCCTTATGTGTCACAGTCTCCTCGGGACAGTCACTTTCCTCTTACTCCCCTTCCACCTAAAGAACTTTGCTTTGCCTGAGAGACAGACCCTTCTGACTCTTCATCTGAAGTTGTTCAACTTTTGCTGCCTTCGATCCCCCTTGGTTTAGTGATTATTTAGACTGCTTTCTAAAGCCAGGCTGATAGATCCCATTTCTCCAGTCTGTGCTGCTGGATAACACATAATGTCTGTCTGAAAGTTTCTTTAATTTTGGCTTTAGGGTTGCAAAATAGATCAGCTTCCTACTTTAGTAATTCAGTAGGCACTTGAGAATTCCAGAATCATCTTTTCACATTTAGTAAGAGAGAAAAGTGTTCCTATGGGGGAGATTTCCCTTGTCCTTTTCAGACCCGCTCTCCTGATTTTGTTGGTCATGGGTAAAGCAGCTTGCTTCTTCTGCAGAGGGGTGCCGAGAATCTGTAGAGATGGTGACACGGGCTTATCCAGCAGAGTTAAAAGACTGTCCAGTCCAATAACCACCCACCCATCTCCCCTCTCTGCTGGGGATCCACTGGACCTAATTCCAGAGGCCTCCTGCTTAAATATAAGCCGAGTGGTACTCTGACCTCCTATTTAACTTTGAATCCCTCCCCCACTCCCAGATTCAAGTCGCTGGTATCTATGATTCCCCAGGAAATAATTTTAGCCTCATTGTCACCACTGACTACAAACATCCTTCCTGTAATTGCATAGAACCAACTGCTTATTTGCTGAAAACAGCTACTGAAATTCCTCATGAGAGTTCAACTCTTTTGAATGTATTTTCAGATAGACATAGCCTATTCCTTAAATCAGTTTTTTTCCTTAGAGTATAATTATTTTTTCAGTGGTTAATATTAAAAAAACACCACATTTTTATTTTGTTGAAATTGTGTTTCTTTCCCTGAGTGCATCTTTGGCTCTGAGGAAAGGTTGGGTTCCCTATCTCCCTCTTAGTCCCCCTAAATCCATCATTTCTCATCTGCTGCTATAGCAAGTCAACTGCTGAGACGGAAGCTTCTAAGAGCCCAAGAAGTTACCAAACTGAATTTTCGCCACATACTCAGGAAAAATCGTGGTGATGGGTAAGATGAAAAATGAGAGGATAAAAACAATTCAAGCCCAGGACCACAAATGGTGGGCCATTCATGAAATCATGTCTGAGGAGTGTACCTCTAGCATTGGGCCACCAGCCCACAATCTGTGACAAAGCCTTCACTCAGTGTCAGCTACCCTGGAGATGTGTGCAGCATCTACACAACGCTATACACACACGTGAGAATGTGGTACTTCATTCAATACACAGAATCTTTCATCTGTTTGGTACTGAGGATCAGAGATGAAGGCTACATTTTTTTTTACTTGAACAGGTACTGGGTGATGCCTTACTCACTTCAAACTTCCCCTTCTTCCTTCCCCTACTCTTGTACCTAGTAGGCATCTTGTTCTCCCCTCATTTTTAACATTAAAAAATCTTGTTTAATGAAAATTGCATTTACACTTGTAAAATTTTAGGGCAATTGATTTAACTGTTTTGGGGGGATAACAACAGGAGGCAACACTGTGTATTTGAAAAACATGGGTTTAGTGTTATAACAACTGTAACACCATGGCCGACAAAACCAATAACATTTAACATTTCATGCGTGCTCCACATATGAGGTACTATGCAAAGTTCTTTGCATATGTTATCTTACCGACCTTCACAACAATCCAGTGAGGTAAATGTCATTATTATTGCCATTTTACTGATGAGAAAACTGAGATGCGGAGTAACTTACAGGGCTGTGAGCTTTGTCAACAGATGTTCTCATTTCTAAAGTAGGGGTACTCATAACTATTTTATGAGACTCAAATGAGAAATTAGGGGTAAAAGTGTTAAAAAGTACTTTTTGATTTTTTTTTTTTTTCTGTTTTGGGAGTTTACAAACAATGCAGTCTGCCAAGTTCAGAGGGAAGGGCCTCTTGGTCACCACATTATAAGATTATACCGGAGATTCTATCAGCTTATCTCACTCTCTGTTATACATTTGGTGGCACCTTGTATCTTAGGCGTGGATGATGTGCGAGCCTTACGTAGAGTTTAGGGGAACAGGGAGTGTCCCCTAGAGAGGGAAAATGGTGTTGACTGTCCCTTAAGTGCACCCCGGCCATAACGGCTTTTGAAGTTGCCCAGGCACACGCGTGCAGGGGCAAAGGGTGTTTGAAGATGTAGGTGTTAAAGTTATTCAGGTATAGTATTGCCTATAGAGCACAAGATGACTGCTAGTGAAAAGATGGTTTGTCATTCACAGATGCCAAGAGCAGGGGGGCACATCCAGCCATGCAGGACCACTTGGTGGGTAGAAGAAGGAGAGGGAAGAAAGCAGGGGCAAGAGTCTTTACTGTGGTTACCGTGGGAAGGAATGGGCGGGACAAGAAGACTTAGAATTGGCTAGTTTGAATAATGTCATCAGGCTCGGGGTGTAGGTGTTGCCCCGAGTTATCTGGTACCTGGCCCTGGGGTGATTAGGGCAGGAAATATTGACCTAGCATGTAAGAGTCCTGCAAGAGCCTGATAAAGAAGGAGGTTGGGGGTGTGGGCTTTGGGTTGCTTGGTTTGCACTTGAAAGGCGCACTTGCAGGGGGAGTCATTGCTATCTCCAGGGATAGCCCTGGGCGAGGCAGTCCCTCCTGGGTAAGCAAGGCCCCAAGATAGCAAAGCATCATAAAGTACAGAAAATGAAAACCATGATTGATACCTAGGGATTCTGTGTTCTAATCCAATGAGACTCCTTTCTTCTTTGGTCCAAGAAAATCTACAATTCAAGGGGAGTTTACAAACAATGCAGTCTGCCAAGTTCAGAGGGAAGGGCCTCTTGGTCACCACATTATAAGATTATACCGGAGAGTCTATCAGCGTATCTCACTCTCTGTTATACATTCTATCAGCTTATCTCACTCTCTGTTATACACTCTCTGTTATACATCACTCTCTGATCATACATATACATGGTGATCACAGGTGGTGAGTGCTGGGACAGTCTGGGCTCAGGACAATGTGGGAGCATCAGACAGGTTTCGAAAATGGTGGGTCACAGAAAGCTTTCTGGAGGAGGTGATGTTTGAACTGAGTATGGAAAGACTCACAGAAGTTGGAAAGATGAAAAAGAAGAAAGGCATTCCAAGCAGAGACCAACACATGTGAACACCTCGGGAGGCCTGAGACATGGAAACTGCAGGATGTGGTTTGATATGGCTGGAGAGGAGAGAATGTGGGGGGTTGGGGAGGAGGGATTGGCAACAGGGTTTGCGAGTGAGGGATGAGGCAAGACAAGTTGATTTTGTGGGTTAAACTAAGGAGTTAAACTCTACCGTGAAAGCCACAGGAAACCACTGAAGGACAGAATGTACGGGAGACGTGAGCAGAATTTCATCTTGGACAAACTCATGGGGTGGCAGGGAGTGTGTGTGTCTTGCGGGTCTATGCAAACCAATATAGGAGACTGCCACAGTTATCCAGGCAAAAAGGGAGGAGAGCCAGAATTAATGCAATTTCAGTGCTAGGGGAGAAAGGGAACAGACACAAGAGACAAGAAGGCTACCTGAATTTGGTCAAATTAAAGTCCCAAGTGAAATTTAAATTACAGTAAAGACATGTTTAAAGACTATGAACTGAAATTGGGAAGTTAACTATATATTCCTCAAACTAAAACTGATTGCTTCTTTCTGCCTTACAGATTTTTTAGGTGATACAGAGACACTTTATCTGTATCTACAGTGGGCCAAAATCTTACCAGGTTGAGATTCAGGCACATACCTAGATATGAACATATAATATGCATAAGCAACAGGATACCTGGTAACATCTAGAAAAGTAACTGGGAGTTTTAGAATTCACTTGAGTATCTGGCACTGGAGCAAAAAGGTGGAAAGAAGGAGCATTCAACCGGGGTTTTTGGGAGACTTGGGTTCCAATTCCATCCTTGCCAGTTATGTGATTTTTGGGTATGTGTTTACCTCTTACAAGCATGAATTTCATCATCTGTGAAAATGAAGGTGTTGGATTAGGTCATCTCCAAGGTCTTTTCTATTCTAAAGCCTGTGGGTAGACATAGCTTTTGACTCATCAAAAACCTCTGCAACCCATCTAAGTGATTTTAATTCCGCTTATTTGCGCAATTAGGGTAATGCTCTAGCAATCATGATTAAATTTCAGTTTTGCACTGTGTAATGTGACCTCAGGTATACAGCTTAGTCATTCTGGTAATTTGTGGATAAAAGATTATCCTTTTAGTTCTTTACAGTAGAGCTTACTCTAAATGTAGTTAGCTATTAGTGCGAGCTCTGAATTGGTTTTACTGTAATTAACATAAATCTACCAAAATTAGCCTTTCTCTTCCCATTATACAATTAACTATGTTCTGAGGAGCTTCTACAGCTAAGGCAAAGGGGGCTTCAAATTACTCTGTAATAGTCATTCAGGACCAAACCATATCCACCTAACACTTCTCACGATTACAAGACCCTGGGGCAGTGGACTTTATGCTCAAGCCAGCAGCTGTAAGATGGAAGGTGGATCCTTGCTCTCAGTTAATCATGCTGCTAAAACTTCTGAGATCTTCAAATGAGATAGGCTTACACCCTGGGAGAATCTGGTTTAACTAGGATTTCCTTTTGCTACCCGAGCTTGAAGACTCAATGAAAAAAGATCTTGAACTTCCTCCTGTACTCTGCTGCACTGAGCCCCGGAGAATAACAGCTGCTGGGGGATGGGGGCTTCAGTGAGTTCAGGTCTCCCACCACAGGGATGGTGGCTTCCCCACGTTAAAATCCAAGACCCCGATTTCAGTGCGCTTAAGAGTTGATAACTTTAATCCGCAAGACTCTTCTTTCTAAACTTCCCTTCGTCTTGTAGATTGAAACCCTGGGGGGTAGAGTGTCTGAGATAAGGAAAACGCATTCTTCCGGTCCTCCTCTGATACTATCTGGAAGAGAGGGATGGAGAAGGATAAGGAGAGACACAGGAGAAACGTACCAACTGGGGCTGAATGCCTTGCGGAGGTCTCACCGTCTCTCTGTTCTGCCTGTGCTATTTCTTAGGTGGCAGATTTCCACACACCCTTTCCATCTCTCTTGCCATATTTTCCTAGGCTTTACTCTATTGGGCAGACAACACTACTAATTATAGAGTACAACTATGGCTAAATGCAAGCAGGTCTGCTAAGGGTCCCTTCAGGACAAGAAGTATGAAGAGAAAATAAAGAGGAAGATTTCTTATTTCATTCTTTACTAGAAGACTCCAAACTCATTCTGTAGATTCATTCAACGAACATTGTGAAATAAATGTTTACTGTGAACATCTTAATATATACACATAATAGATGATTAAGGAATGTAGCTCCTTCCATGGAAATTTTTATAATCAAATAATCTTCACCGTATATGTATACAAAAAGTAAAAGGTTATTTTTGTGCTGATAGATTTAAAGACCAATTGATTATGTAACAGAGTTCCTTCAAATAAGTGCCTCACAAGAAAATTTATAACCTAAAAACGTCCAGCGCCATGTGGTATTTTGTGTGTCGAACCAATAAGCTCGTTAAAATAACATTGGGTAAACCCAAACACAATACAATGAAAGTTCTAACACAGCCCACATTAACCAACGAACTTTAAAATAATATCTTTGTTACATGCTAAGGTTAAAAATTCAGCAAATTCTTTATATTTTTTCCACTTGAGATCATGTGTGGTTTTTCTACTTTCCCGAGAAGTACACTTCTGTGGCTTTTTTGATCAAAGGAAGGTTATTTTTGCAAAGAGACATCTTTTGCAGAGGTCCCTGTTCTACTTAATCAAGGTTTCAAGAAGAAAAAGGAGCACAAGAGCGTTTACTAGTTTTTTAGCGAAACATAAAAATTCTTAGATTCTCTTCTTAGTGTGGACTTTGGAAAGGAAGGCGTGCATGTAAGGTTAGTCATCACTGTGTGTGTGTGTGTGTGTGTGTGTGTGTGTGTGTGAGAGAGAGAGAGAGAGAGAGAGACAGACAGACAGAGAGACAGACAGACAGAGACAGAGAGAGAGGGAGGCAGAAAAGGAGGTGGAAGGAGGAAATAAAGGAATTTGGCTGCAAAATTGAGTAACAGTTTGAAACACTTGGCTTCCAGTTGTGAAAGATGAGCAACACTGGGGAAAAGGCTGGGCTAACAAGGGACCACCTGAGGAAAGCTTAATCTCAGCTGGCAGGCTGACGAGGAAGGTCAGCTCGGTGCACGCGTTCCCAGCTGGAGTTGGGCTCCCATTGCCAGAACAATTGTCTTCTGCATTTCAGCTTCTGAAGCTAACTGAAGGTGCCTTCACAGCCAGCTCCTCGGTGTCTCCCCTTAAAAGGGTTGGCTCTCTGCTGCCATGCCATGTCAATGTTATGTATCATTTCCACCAAGCAAGCGGCACAAAGGAAACTGTTTCTTATCGGTGTGTTGCTGTGTGTGTGTTAGTGTGTGCATGAGATGGCTTTCTTTCCCCTTGACCATCACAGTCTTTGTTGGAAGATGAAATCAAACTCCTTCTGAAGCCAAGAAGGGCAAAATGAACATGGAAAAAATGTGCATATGTTAAAAATGAGACACTTGAAAATTAGGGATTGCTGAATAATTTTTTTACATATATATTCCTTTTCATATTCTTTTCCATTATGGTTTATTACAAGATACTGAATATAATTCCCTGTGTTATACAGTAGGACCTCGTTGTTTATCTATTTTGTATATAGTATTGAATAGTTTGTATCTGCTATAATTTTAAATTATTAATGTTCACAGAAAACTACAGTTGAGTAGTACTGTTGTAAGAGCTTTTAGAGATTATATCCCAATGTAACCTAAATTTTCTAAACATCAGTTCTTCCTTGAGGAGGTGCTCTTTACATTGAATATGCTTTATAATTAATTGGTCAGCTATTGGTTTTTCATGTCGACTTTGTAATACAATAAATGATTAACACATAGGTTTACAGCAGCAAATGAACTGAAGGACTGAAGAAACTAAATGGATAGTTCAGGAAAAGTTCTTCTTTGTTTGAAGGAAGGGACTTTTCTCTGACTTATCCAGATTTCTTATTTACACAGAAGTCTGTATCACTGGCTTAATTGTTAAACCGTGCAGAGCTTACAGAGTGATCGATAAGTAGATAAAACTTTGAAATAATTCTCCATTCTGAATCAAATAAATGATGTGTCAATTCATCTTATCTCATCAGTTTTAAAGGTAAATACAAACTTAAATAAAATCGGCCTATTAAGAAAGTTCATGTCTCTTTGAACTGACAAATAGTTCCAAAGAATTCAGCTACTTTATTTGACACATAGATCTGGTCATAGAAAAAAAGTTTCATTTTTAACTTGGAAGTTATTAGTCAACTGATCACTCTTTATAATACTTGGGCACTACCACAATTTATCTTCGACTTGGAAACAAGAGAAATAGTTTTTGTGGTAGTAAGAAAATGGATATATGAAAAGGTATCTACTAATCTTAAAAGATTGGCCCTAAGCTATATAATATTATTCTCATTTTACTGAAAACTAAAAACTGCATTTCCCAGGATTCCTTGAAGAAATATTTGTGGTATTAGGGCTTCATAAACTGTGTTCCTAAGAAGAAGTATTTCAGCACCAATTACAATTACTATGAGGCATAGCTAAACATTAGAAGGCTCGTTTTCTTGTGTTTCTGGTAAACTGACCCTGAAGATAATTTCAAAGAGGCCCCCCAAACGTTTTGAGCAATGGAAATAGCCTTGCAATAAGCTAACGGGCCCCCAAGATAGGGATGATAATAGTACCTGTGTCAAAAGGTTGTTGTGGGATGTGGGATTGAGTAAAGTAGTAGCATAATGCCTGGCACTCAGGAAGAACAGTATAAACGTCAGCTGTTATAATTAGTGTCATTACAATAATAAAGTAATTTAGACAAGTAAATTCTGGTGCGTTTGTTAAACAACTCATGGCATCATTTAAGCAAAATACAATTTAATTGTATTTCCAAAGGGGCTGAGCCATAATTGTGGGATACCAGTAGCCTTGTGTTGTTCTCTTACTTGCAGACAAGTAGTTCTCATCTGTCTTTCTCTGGGCTCTTTTAGTCACTGGGATTTCAGCAGCTGGTTCAGCCAATTCTATTCAATTCAACATTACAAGTATTTACTGAACATCTCTTAAGTGCCAGGCACTGGTGTGGGCACTTGGGAAATAAAGTAGAAAATTTCCTAGCCTGGCGGAGCTCACAGTCTAGTGAGGAAGATAAACCCTGAAGGAAAGACAGCCCATCATTACCTCCTGGAGAATTATTCCATCTGATTTTAAGGAAGATGGTTTCATGGACAATGGTTGGTTCTTTTGCATACTTTTAAAGTAAATTCCAGCTTTTCCAATCCCAGATTTAAACATTGAGAATGAGGGTATGAGGAAGGACTCCTGCTTACGAAACATTTTAAAAATAGTTAACCCAATGTGTGGTTAATGGATGTTGACTAGACTTATCGTGGCTATCATTTTCGATACAAATATTGTATCTTTATGTGTACACCTGACACTAATGTTATACATCAATTATATCTCAATTAAAATTAAAGATTTTTTAATTAAAAAAAGGAAAAAAAAAGTTAACCTACTAATTTGAACACCCTGTTAACCGTCTTTTAGCATTACTACTAGATAACATTATTCCATATTGTGAAATCAAATGATCAACGTTCTTCTACCTACCACTTTCAAATAAGGCATTTCCACTGGGCTCAACCAGTGTAAAAAAAAAAAAAAATTAACTTGAAGAGGTGGGAGAAAACACCAGAGATTTCAAGAATGAGCCTGCTTCCTACCATGTCACCTATGCAGAACCAAATTAATTTTGAATTATGAAAATTTTTATAAAAAATTCCACCACACAGCCTATGCAATGTCTCCTTTTCCCATAGCTAAGGAGTTCCATGGGTGAAACTGAGCATGTAGTTGGCGTCTATAATGACTGAATAAAACTGTATATCGAAGCTGACAGATCTGGGAATAAAAGAGTTGTAGTAGGTTGGAACTCATGGGTAGTTTAACAAATGAAATCCTAAGATACATCAAAAATAGCAATAGGACTACATTATCAGCTTGGTAAGTAATATATCAGTGGTGGCGCTAATGCCAGTCTGATTCACTTTTCTACTACAAAATGAGACTGTATAAAGGAAAACACTGCACCGGGAGTGAGGAGGTTGAATCTCATAGGAAGGAATTTGCCTTCTCATGAAGAATTCAATTTACCAGAAATATCCACTTGTGGGTGTTTACAAGGAAATGTGCCATTTAGCATTATTCTAAATTTATATAAATAACTGAACAAAACCAAAAGAATTACTTCACAAAATTGCTCAATGCAGCACTCACTACTGTTTTTCATTTCTGTATTATGGCATATGATTTGGTTTAATTGGAAACATACTTAAATTTATAGCTAAAATGACTTACATGTATACATTCAATAGAAGAAATATAAAAAATGCTTTATTAAGGTAAGTAGATATTAGGTATCAGTTGTAAAACTATAAATATTCCGCAATGTCTTAATTTTATGATAGTTAATTGTTTACTTGGTTATTATGTCTATGCTTTTGACAGTTACATGTTTGGGAAATTAAAAACGAACAGTTCAGTTAAAAACTTGACTTTGAGAAATTATAGACTAATTTTGTGTTTCTGAACTTTTTAAAGCACATCCAAGTGGGAATGGTTTCATTATTAAAATATAATTTTATTTAATTACAAAGGTTATTTTTTTATTCCAATCTTCTAACTCATTGGTGACTGCCACCTTTCACTGCAGATCAGAACTCCGCCTTTACTTCGAAGAAAATGTGTAAAGGGAAAAAAGATCGAAGATCTGATTGAGGATCATGCTTACTATATGTAAAAATTCATTATTGTCACAAAAACTCTGCCATGCACATGTTGAACATATTCAGTAAAATATTTATTCTAAATCTACACCACAAAATTGTTTGAATCAGAGCCACTACTTAAAAAAGAAATCACTCAGACTAACTCAGTCAATTAGTTTCAATAATTGCCCCATAACAAAAACACTACTAAGAAAACCCGGGCATCCTGAAGAAAAAGGAAGAACTTCATTAAAACGCAGAAAAGTCACTGATATCATTATATTTTTAACGAATTTTGCAAGTAGGTTGTAGAGCAAACTATGAATTTTGCAACTGACCTGAATTTTAAGACTGCTGTAACAATTAAGGCTTTTGTAACCATCTCTAAAGTACAAAATTTTCCTTCATTTAAAATAGTTTTCTTTGCTTGAAGGGAAGTAGAAATATATTAAATAATTTTCAAGGAAGATTCTGAAAAGTTTCTTTAATTTTGAAACCGTATCTTAAATGCTTAGAACACATGTATGACACCAGGGCACCCTTAATTAGTTATAATTGAGATTTTTGATTGGTTTTTTAAATTAAAACTAGTTTTACCAGTTATGTGTAAAATTAAATTTTGTTACAAAGTTACATATGAAAAAGTAACCAAACTACATAAAATTAAAAAAAAAATCTTTCTCTTGGTTCCTTTAGTTTATGTGACATAAATTTGCCTGTGGATGAAATGTTCATGTCTTTAAGCAATAGCAGGGAAAAACTCAGCTTTCGTTTAAAAATAAAATGGCTGTTCTAGATCAATAAAGAAAAGTATATTTACTATGTTAAGATGTTCATTAGGATTTAGTTTTCTATTTGGATGCCACACTAACTGGATGAAAGATACATCAAAGTAGTATAGGGAGCTCACTTTTAAGACCCTATTAGCAAAAATGTCCACATTTGATGCATTAAAATAACTTACCTATAATAAGATTAGATGCTAGCACTACTTTATTTCTGACAGATCACTACTGCTAGGTTGAGATGTACTAAACGTTGGAAATAACTATTGTCTGCTTTTATGTCTTAACCTTGGTGTGTTCCTTGTTTTCTGCTGAGTGAGCTTTATCAGCCCCTGTTGTAAAATCAGAGCCCATAATCAATGGAAGAGAGAAACAGAGAGACAGAGAGAGAGAGGGAGAGAGAGAGAGAGAGAGAGAAAGATTAAGATTGAAAATTTCCAGTGTTTATACCATGCATGTTCAGTGGTCCAATTACAGATCCACTGGAGAATGCAGTTCAGTAAGAAAAGAGAGTTAATATTAATGTTTGGACTGGCTTAAGACTAAGCTTTTCTGGGGAAGAAAGATTCTAAAGCTGTACATAAACAGCTCTAACCTTCTATGAAGAGACTGAAGAAACTTTCTTTACATACGAGTTGGACTAGCCAGTTATCAGATTGTGGCAAATCTATTTGCCAAACGTGTACAGCTGGAACTTGCCACCATCAATCTGAAGAAAATGAAATGCTTGTTCTTTTCTGGGGAGAGGAGGAAGATTAAGAGATAACAGTTTCACTCAAAGAAATGGTGGTAACTTATTACAAACAATAAAAGATAGTAGTCTGGTCTTTCACCCACATCAGTCTTTGCACACTGCAACTTTCTCATCAAAGCTTAATTACCACTGGGCCCCAGTGGAGCAGGGCTGTAACTTCATGTTCCCATTTAAGAGCAAAAAGAAGTTATCTCTTAAAATAATACAACCAGTAAAACACAAGCTTATTTATTCGAATATGAGTAAATAAAGATTTCTCTTTCAGGTTGTGAGTGCACAAGTGAAGGAGAAATGGTCACTTAATTCTAGGTGTAACCAAAAGAGGGCACCATCTACCCTTAATGTCGGCACAGAGTTCCTGAGGTTGTCAAAACAAACCCCCCCAACCTCAAACCCTTCAACCCACCAAGGCAGGGCATCCGATGGCCTCTGGCATTTTGTACTCTATAAGGAGATCAATTCTGAAATTGCCCATCACGAAGAACATCAGTTTGGTTATTTACTTCAGGACTGATTTTTACATTTAGCACTCATATTCCCTGAAATGTTAACCATTAGATGCAAGTATTTGACATTTCACTGTGACACTTTTCACAGACACTCTGAGTTTAATATTTTATAGGACAATGAGAAAATTTCCCCTTAGGCCAGGACACAGGCTGTCATCAACTAGCACGAGAAAAAGCTGACAATTAACTTCCTAATGGTATCTTAACTCCAAGGGGTTATCCATAATGATAGATAGGAAACAGTGGCAGTCAGATCTCCCCAGCACATGGAGGATGCAGTTAACTGCATTTGAGGTATGTGGGAAATGATTTGAAGCAGTATTTTATGCCAACTTTTAGTAACAGAAGCCTAACAAATGAGTGAGAGAAAAAAAGTCGTGACATTTATTTTCTGTATCCTTAAACAAGTTTTCTAACAAGTGTATTATTTAAATAGGTAAATGTTTGGGGGGATTGCACAACTCCCTTGTATATGGCCAGTTTCTTCAGGGTGATGGGGAAGAATAGTTCTAGGCTCTTAAGTGCAACTGCCAACCACTCTCAGAAATTCACGATACAGGAGAATACGTGATTCTTGAAACACTGAGTTTAGCAGTTAAACCCAGAGACTGGAGATGAATAGTACAGACAGTTTCGTAGTACAGATAGCTGTTTAGGAGGAGGAAATGTGACTCCTTAGAGAATGATCACTTAGGAGAGCAGATTTCCATCACTGTAAAAATATCACTACACCATGCAATTAAGTGCCACTGAAGGGAAACCTGGTGGGGAAATAGATTAATTTTATAAACTTTTCAGATCGGGAAAGCAGCCAAAATAGTTTTATGGTAGGTGAGGAAGGGACTGCCATCTACTAACACTAAAATATAGCAGGATAATCCCTCCCTTTCAACGCAAAATCAAAGCAAGTAAAAAAGAATTTTTTTTCTTCCTCACTCTGTCTCTAGAAAAAGAATCACTATCTAGTGTAAAGCGTTGTGCAAGCCTCTTCATGTTTCTTCCCTCCAGAAAACAATTAAACAGAGGAAAGACCGAGTTCACAAACATCCCAACTCGCTCCTGCCAAGGTACATCAGAGAAGCCGAAACTGGGATTGCCAGGGTTTGGGGTGGGCTCACCGCAGTGCCTCGAGTTCAAACCTAAACAGGTAACCTTGTGGCCACGAGTGCCCCTTTTCCCGAGTGGTCCCGACCCCTGGTCTCTCTGCGCGAAGGAAGCGAGCCCCAAATTCTCCCCAGGGCGATGGAGAGTTGTCGACTTGGTTCCCAAGAATCGGGTTCCTCCTGGGTCACCTCATCCACCCAACCACCTGTTACCCTCCGGGCCTGGATTTTCCAGAGACAAGATTATGAAATGAGCCGCTGCCTCGTCTCCGCAGTTGGGGTTTGGAGTCTGTGGTGGGGGGATGACGGGCTGGGAGGATCCCCGAGGGATGACAGAGAGCTTCAGGTCTCCACTTGGGTGTCTGCGCCGCTGTTTACCCGCCCCGCCGCCTTCAGCCCACTTCCCTTTCCTCCCCCGGAGGAGGAGATGGTTAAAGATTACACCGTGGCCGCGGGCACTTCAAAGGCCGGCTCGGGCAGCCAAAGGTAAAGATAACGTTCTGGCAGCTCTTATCGGGCTTGTGGTTGCCACATTATAATCACTTCATTTAAAAAAAAAAGGGGGGGGGGTGGGAGAGAAAGAAAAAGAAAGAAAAGAAAAGAAAAAGGTTACATCACGTGACTGTGCAAGGGATGTAGAGTAAATTCCTTTGGAGCTGGACGAGTTGGAGTTCTCCTTTGGGGAAATTTTTACAGCCCATCTCTTCGTGGAACGCGACAGGACAAGGAGGGGAGGTTGGGGCAGGGACCAACTGGGCAGCCTGCCCTTGGGTTCCAGGCTCAGGGGCACAAATGTCCATACTGCAGGCAAATGCCTCCAGTCGGAGGAATTCGCGCGGCGACCTGCCTAGCGCTGGACCGCAAAGCTGCAGCGCACCAGCGCTTTCCCGGGTTGCACTTGAAGGCGCTTCTCTGCGGGCCCAGAAAGTGCGGGCGTGCTACCCCGAGACACGTGCATTTCCCAGGGGCCCAAACACGCCTGGCCAAGACGCCCTTTGCAAACTCGCCCGCCCCCTCCAGAGCAGGCGGGAGCCGAGGAGCCCCCAGCCTGGCCTAGGGCCCGCCTCCTTTCCTCCCTCTGCCCCCTTTCCGGAGCGGAGTGAAGGCGCACTTACAGGTAGGAGGTGAAGACACTGAGGTTGGAGGGCAGCTCCGAAAGCCCCAGGTCGGAGCAGTCCACCCTGAGCAGCATCCTGCCGTCCGGCTCGCACTGACAGTGCGCGGGGCACCCACGCAGCAGCGCGCCCGGCCTCGGCGAGCCGCCCCCGGCCGCCAGCTGGAGCAGGACGGGCAAGGCCAGGAGCAAGCCTGCCGAGGAGGTGTCCATGGTGCCCGGGCAGGGGGCCGCGAGCGGGGCGCGGCGGGAGGGCAGCGTCGGGCTTGCGGCGGAAGGTGGCGCGCCAGGCGCAGCTCGGCGGGCTTCTGCGGCTCCGCGGGCGCCTACAGCGCGGGGCGCCGCGCTCCTGACCCCCGGCGGGGGCGCCGAGGAGAAGCGCTGCGGGGCCCGGCCGTGCCCCTGCCGCCACGCGGGCCTCGGGAGCGGCCCTGGCTGCAGCCGCTGCGGGGGCCGTGCGCGCTGCTGCTGCAGGCGGCCTGCTCGGTGTGGAGCAGCATCTCCGCTCGCACGCTCGTTTTTTAAAGCGCTCCGGCCCGAATCGCGCGCCCAGTGACGTCAGCGCAGCCCGGCTTCCCAGGCACCCCCCGCCTGGCCCCACTTTCCCTCCTCCGACCCCCTCCCTTCTTTCCCGACTCCGCGGCTTGGAGGCGGCTGGCGGCGCGAGGTGCAGGCGAGTTCTCAGCGCTCGGGCTTTGCCTCCGGGGCGCGGATTCCGGCGCTCAGCACCGCAGGACGGGCAGAGGAACCCCATCCCCACCCCCACTCCCTCCCGCGTCCTGGCGACCCAGGTCAGAGAGCCGAAAGGGACCTGCTTCAGACGGACGCAGACAGACGCGCAGGGGCCGAGGGATGCGGCACGCTTCCTCTAAGAACACTTCAAATAATGGAGGGACTACATGGAGTGCTTAGAAAAAAAAAAAAGACTACAATTCAATCCAGAAAAACAGTTACACTCACAGGGTAAGGAACCAGGCGTCCCCAGGCGAAGGATGGGTGGCCTTTTTGATCCTTACCTCAAGCCGCCCTGTCTGGCTCGCTTTTGCCCTAAAATCGAAACGCTGGGCTAATCGCTAAGTAAATACAGCTCGTGAGCAAGCACTCCAATTCTGTCTAATCCACGGGGTAAGAAGTCGAAGTGACTGTTTTTTTAAAGTGATTTAGGATCCTCTGGAAGTCAGTCACCTTTAGTAAAGCAATGCGGGACAGACAGATAGATGGGTGTTTGCTTTTGTTCGGCGGCCTTTTCATCCTAAGTGTCCCAGGGTTTTCTAAGTGCGTGCAGTCCCACCCAGGTGTGAGAACCATTGCCCGTGCAAAATGCGTGTTCTCACACTCTTCAAAAGTGTCCTGCAGGGAACCCGCAGGAGAAAGGAGGAAAAGGACTCAGGGCTTTCTTGGAGAAAAGGCCTCGGTGAGGAGCAAGTCGACGTCTGCAGACCTGAGTGAGTGGCTGAAAGAAGTTAAGGCCCAAGCCTGCCACTTCAACTCACAAAAATGTACAGTTTTCACTCCAGGCACAATGTCTCCTTGCTTCATGAAGGTGGAGAACCCTTATGACTTTTAAGGCCTCTCTTAATCTTCTTCCATCCTGCTGAGTTTCCCATATAAATTTCTGAATTTTACAGTTGGGAAGATTTTTTTCTTTGTGTGTATTTACTCTCCTTCATTTAAGAAGTGATCCCCAAAGCTGGCTAACCACCTTTGGAATTTTAAAAAATATATAGATTCCTGGACCTAAATCGGTATTCTGAACATGTTCCTTTTTATGGAGAATCCCATCATTAGCAAGCTTGTGATTCTTTGGACTGGATGGAAGGAGAAAGTGGCTAAGCTTTATATACTCCATTCTCTTCATTTTGCAAATAAAGATCCTGCAGCCCAGAGATTTTGGAAAATTTGACAGTGGCTGCTGAAAACTGTGAGTTAACCCTGATTTCTGGATATCAGTGCAGTGCCTAATTCTGTCCTGGTCCTTCACTTGTCCCTTTAAACATCACGTCCATTACCATCCCTTTGCTTATTCTCACGTTATTCTTGCTTCTCCCAGCCATTCCTTCCACATTTATAGAATGCCTACTGATCACCTATTTTCCTTCCCTTTTTTAAAAAACCTATCCCCAGATTACTTATTTTGTAAGTAAGCAGTTCAAGACTTACTCTTTCTGTAAAACCTCCTGTAACTGTAGTCTAATTAATCATCAGGCAACAAATCTTTGTAGAATAGCTACAATCATGATACAGCAGTGACCTAGGAAGGCAAGTTACCTCTCTTCATGGAGCTTGCAATCTAAGAGGAGCACAAACTCTGCACAGGAATCCCAGGAATCTCACTGAAAGTGTATGTTATAAATACCACATAATTGAGCCCTGAAGTTTTCTTGAATGCTGATGTGTTTTGTTTTCCCAACTTTATTGTGATAGCTTTGGAGACAGGGAGTAGGCCACTTGTCTTTACCTGTAGGACTCATACAATGGACTCATGGTAGTGGAAACTTAACAAATATTTATTGACTGACTGATTTATCAACACAGGCATCCAAATATGGTTGTGTCCATCATCTTACTGAGGGCTTTTGTCAACAGTTTCTGTGATTTCAGGGTTCCAAAAAGAGCATAGCACTTTGGTTGTGGAATGAATCAGGCAGAACTGGATTTGAATCTAGGTTTTGACAGTTTTAGGCATTTGATCAGAAGCACAGAATGAGCCTATCTAAGTCTCTGTAAAGGAGGATTATTATTTACCTAGGTAGTTCTAAATGTGAAAATCTCTGGAACTTGGCTTAGAGCAGAGTAAATTTTCAACCTGTGTTAGTGCCTTTCTCTTCTGTTCAGGAATTGAAGCTTGTTAACAAATTCATGTAAAGCAGAGGGATTTCTGATTCAATTACAAGGAAGAAAGACAGCTATGCTGGATGAAGCCAGGTGTAATGAACATCTGTTACTTACTTTTTGTTTTTTCACATGCCCAACATTTCTCCTCTTTCTTTTTGGTAAGAGCACTCCACACTTTTCCTTTGGGAAACTACCTCCCAAACCTTAGGTGACTCTGGTAGAGCTGTCAATCATGTAGCCCCACTTTCCTGCCCCTGGGGTAAGTATATGACCCAAGCAGAGCAATCAGAATCCATCTGGGGGATTGTCATGGACTCTGGGGTGAGAGGCTCTTTTCTGGCTTCATGAGTTCTAAGGATAAGGAAACCTGGAGCTCAAGGGAGCTGTCATTCTCCCTTGTGGAGAGAGCTCACCAGGAACTGAATATAAGCATTAGTGAGGAGAAAAGCAAAATCCTAAGGTCCTCTTTTAAACATCTGGATCTAAAGCTGTTTCTACTCCATCACTTCCCAACTGGGTGAACCAATCAATTTTGTTTTGTCTTGTTGCTTAAGGTAATGAGTAAGGATTTATCTGTGATCACTTGCAATCAAGGATGCTCAGTAAAAACCTGCAAGTCCAGGAAGCATGAATACGTGAGTGAGACCTGATGAAATTCAAGGTCTTGTAGACCTTAAAACGTAGAAAATCATATGGGTTGAAAATAAGAATGGTTCTTCTAATAGTGATTTTATTGTCTGAATGCATATATGCTAATTACTTTATCTTAGCTAATAAAGAAGAAAATACAGCAAACCAGATTCCTTGTGCACTACAAAGAAAAAGAAAAGAAAGAAAGCTCTAGTAAAGGCTCTGAGTAGTGGTCTCTCTGTTTTATGGCAAATAACATTTAATTTATAAGATCAAGTTATCAAATTGCATGATAAGGACCATAAGCATTGACTCAGCTCTTTATACATTTACATGTTCGCACTCAGTCCTCACCTCATACCAACCTTATGAGGTCAGCATTATTCTTACCCCAAATTTAAGGATAAGAAATGCAAGTCATTTTCCTAATGGTGACTAACAAGTCAGTGATGCAACCAAAGTCTAACCTGAGTCTTTTGACTTTAAGTTCTTTACCCTTTCCTAAATCCCTTGGGAATTCTAGACATACAGAGAGTTAAACTGGATAGTATCTTGGGTTTACTATTGTTTTACTGAGAAAGAAATTCACATATTTTGGTAAAGAAAAAAAAAGTGTAGTCTTTTTGGACTGCAGTGGAACCATTTGGAGCAGAGAATGGTGGTTTTTTTCCTGTGACAGAAAGGACAGGTATATATTCAATGTTTTCCCCCTTAAGTATATATATTTCTAGTTTCTTTCGACAACCAGTTACCCACAGGAATACAAAGCGGTGAGATGTCAGAGCAAAACAACTCCACCCCTTACATGTGATAGTAAGGTTAGTAGGCTAAAGTAGATTCATTTGGTATTATGTCTGGGTGAGATGTTCATATTATTTATGGTTTTGAAAGGTATCTGACTGTTAATGAGCTGGTGTGTAATGGGAATATCTCATGCCAGGATTGAAATCCCTTTTTACTTCTTAGACTCTTTGCAAGTTCCTAAAATCAGTTCTGGTAAAGAACAGTCTAGTTTGTGTTTCTGGGCTTGCTAAACGGATGCTTTCCTAATTCTTTAATCTTTGATAAAAGTCCACAACTAAAAACATTTGTGTACACCACATGAATTACTAATAAGCTTAGTTGAAGCATGCCAGGATAATTTAAGTTAACAGGTAAGTCAATAGTTCTTTTACAAGTATAGTGAAATAGTGTTTACACAACTGGTGGGCCATTACGGACTTACTTAACTTGTTTGAAAGAGTATAGAGCCCATTATGTGCCCTGCTCATTTTACATTCATGATATAATCAGGCTTATGCTGAATTTCTTAACTTCCTTTTACCAACAAAGTCTAATTAATTGAGAAAGGAGGAGGATTTAAGAATAAAGATCTATTTTCTTTCAGAATTATTTATTTAGCAAGAAAGCATTAGTTCAGCTAATTCATTACTTTGAAATAGCTTATTATATAATATCGATCGGATCTGTCTTTGATATTATCCAACACAAAGGAAACCTTTAAATATATCCACATGTTCACAACATGCTAAGAGAAAGGACAGTGGTACATCATATTATGAATTCTTTAGCTCATTTTGATCTCCTTGTTTTATTTCATGTATGATAATGAACATGATTCTACTGGTATGCAGCCTGCTTCCTGGGAACATGTGTCCAATCAAATGCACATGTAAACCAGGGAGAGGTTTTCTTTTCAAACTAAGAATAAGATTAATGAGAAAAAAAATAATAAAACACTTAAAATTAAATGATCTTCCTGCTCATTCCCATGTTTTAAAAATTCTGCCAAATATCACCTTAGTATCCAGACAAACTTCCATATGCCCATTTTGGTGGATCTTTTTATGGTTTCTTTAGAACTACACTTTTTTAGGATTTTTGACCATCTATCGTGTCCACATGCTCATATTTAAATGTCAGGGTTCAGACAGACCACACACCTTGCTCCAAAATGATGAGAGGCTAACAGGTTCCCATTGGCAGGGATGCTTCTCCCAAGGCCCATTGCTAGAGTATATTCAGATCTACAATCTCTCAACTGCAATTCTGAAATCCTAAGAGCTCTGAAAAAGGAAAGGTTTCTGAAACAAACTTGGTGGCACAATGTGAACTGAACGGACATGAATCTGTTTATAGTCTTTTTCTCGTTTCGTGTTAATATTCGCTCAGTTTGCCACAGAAATGTTGATGTGTTTGATTGCAGGGTGCTTCCTCAGACTCCACTGGGGGTTTTATATAATATATGGGATATCATTCCCAATATAGGCTATTTTTCAAATCCTCCAAAATTCTGCATTTGCAGCATCTGTGACCTTGACATTTTTGGCAAAGGGATTATGAACCTATAAACATCAGCAAACTTTGGAATATTCATCTCGTAAACAATTTTCAGAAGAAAGACAGAAAAAAGGAGCGTTAGAACTTGTTGGATGAGGAAAGAGAGGGAAGTACCTTCGAAAGCACAACCTAGAGAGAGGAGAAAGGAAGTGGTCAGCTCAGGTGAGTGAGCGGCCATCATTGGACACATTCTCCTTTGCAGAGTACAAGGCAGAACTTCCTGTCTCTTCTTCTGGGGACATATCTGTAGAGTAGCTAGTAGAAACCATTCTATATGTTAGGAACGAGCTCTATCTCAAACACTAGAGAATAAATAACCATTGATAAGCATACTTCAGGAAAGAAAAACCAGAGGTGTTGAGCAGATAGTAATAGTAAAAGTAAGGGGAAGGAATTGTACAGCTCACTTAGAAGAACAAATTTATGGATTTTATTCCATGGACATGCAGGATTTATAAAGGAAAGTAAACAAATACAGAGCACGCTATTTCCCCAAATGCTTTATTTTGATAAGTCTGGTGTATTTTCATTGAGTATGCATAGTAGCATTTCACTGCAAGTGCAGTCTCATAAAGCAGGGCAAAATATATTGCGCAAACATTGTGGCTCAAGTCAATGAATCATAATAAAACATTGTCCAGATTGCTGCAATTAAAATTTACAGAAGCTTTTTGTTGAGTGTTGTTAGGTTTGTGGATTAATAAAATGAGCCTGTTTGTTTTAATTTTTCTTTAACAAGGATTAACATTTTGATTTTAAGTTTCATAGATTTTTCTTCTTTTGCATAGATTTTAGATTGTATTTAGTAGAAAGAAATCTCATTGCAGCTTAAAAATATATAGATATTCTAAATACATTTTCTAAGAGGCGATCCCTCTCCTTTTCTTCCCATCCTTCACTCTCCTTTGTTCACATTCTCTCTGTTTTTCCCCCTCCCATTTTCTCCCTAACTTCCCATGGGGATGGCTGGGAGAGCGTGGAATGGTGTGAGGGTCATTGGCTTGGTCACCTATGAGAAGGGCAGCATGACATAGCAGCACAGTACAGGTTTTGGGTTCTCACAGACCAGGGTTCAAATCTCTGCTCTGTCATTTACAAGTTGTGGGACTTGGAGGAACTTCATCTGTGAGGCCCAATTTCCTCATGTGCACGATGAGGACAATTGTACCAACTTTGTAGAGCCATTAGCAGAACAAGACCTAATGTGTTACAGGGACTTCCATGCAGTAAGCACTTAATATATGGTAGTAATAAAGGACCTTCCATTCTTTTCTTGAATTTTTTCCTTGAGAAAGTCTATTCAACTCTATAGAGACTCTCACTTTTTTCTTTCACTTTTTTCTTTTGCTAATGACATGGTACTTTGAACATTTACTGTGGTTTCACATGAAAGTAGAGTGTTTCACAAAATTTTGAGATCACCTTGGTTGGGAACATTTGCTAGTGAAACAGTCTGAGTTAACATTTATCAGGCCTCGGTTTCCAGTTTTAGTAAAGCCTCAATTCCCAGTTTTAATTAAAATGTATCTATCCAAAGACATATATTGCACGTTCAATAGATGCCAAGCACTGGAAACGTGGGGATAAATACATATGGCGCCTGCTTTCAAGTAATTCACCACTGAGTTGAGAAGACAGACATGAAAAACAGAAAATTAAAATGCAGGATAATAACAGGGATAAAAAAAATGCTGCTAGGGTAAAAAGGAGGGAGGAACTAACTCTGCCTCAGAGAAAGGCTTCACAGAAAAGGTGATATTTGGAGCAAGTTCTTGAAGGCTCAGCACGAGTTTGTTAAGGGAAGAGAAGTGGAAGGCCATCCCTGGGAGTGTGATGAGGACAAAGGTAATTTTTAGATAATGATTAGCATGGTGCTAGCTCAGGGTGAACATGTGTGAATCTTGGGAAACTGGCATAAGGAGAAGCTGGAGAGATACACTAAGGCAGAGGGATTGTGAAGAGGGTGTTACATGCCATCTTATTAAGCTTGGGCTTGATCCTGGGTGCAATAGGGGGCCAGGGCATCTTAAGCAGGGGAATGATGTCACATTTTTTTCTTTGGGAAAAGAGAACTTTAGTGTCAGCATGGGGCACTGTGGGAGCAGGAGTCAGGAGTTATCACTGATTTCAGGATATGCATATTTGGGCAAGAGGTGAGAAATATATGTAGCACTGGACATGGCGAGGTAGTAGGTGTTAGATTCCTGAGATATTTCAGGGGTGGAATTGGCACAACTTCGTGCCTATGATACCTACAAGGGACAGAATGGTTGTAATGTCTTTGTTGCCTTTAGCCTGGGAGGCTGGGTAGATGATGATTATTTACTGAAAAATGTTGTTACCATTTTTGTTGTTGTTGTTGTTGTTACCATTTTTGAGTCCTTATTTGTGCTAGGTGCTGTGCTAGGTGACTTAAATGCATCTTTTAAAAAATTTATCCCTGTCAACAACTTGTAGGGGAAATATAATTATCCTCTTTTAAACAAATAAGGAAAGTGAGGCTCAGAGAAATTAAATAACTTTCCAAAGTTGCTTTTCCAATAAGTGGCAAAGTTGACATTGAATCTGTGGTCCGATAGGACTCCAAAACCACACTTTTAAGCCCCGGAAGAGGATCAGGCTTTGAAAAAAAGATAGTAAATTTAACTTTGGACACGTCAAGTTTGCAGTTGAAAAAAGTTTTCAAAAATCACTTAGGCTGCTGACTATAACATGGAATTTTACAGCTTCAGATCTTTCTTGTGGACTCTTTGACGTAAGCCAGACATAAATTCTTGATCGCAGGCTTGATGCAATGGCCTCTGTGTTTGTGTTGCTCTCTCCCAATGGTAGATCACATGCAGGGCTCAGAAAACCCAAAATTCAGGAGCTGTGACAATGTCCTAACCAATTATGATGGCAAATATTTTTGGCAAGTGATTTCTAAGGTTCTTTATTCTACTTGAGCTTTTTCCAGTCACATAATGGCTGAAATTTAATGCATTTTGAAGACATAAAAGACTTTTCCCCCTTTTATGAATGATATTACCCAAGTAATTAAAACTTTTTTCCTCTTATAAACTCATTTTTCTTCATCTTTCTGTTTCATCAGGCCATAATGTAGTTTCTGAAGGCATTTTATAAATGTTTCTTTGATAAGTCAGTTACAAGAGGAATGAATACAAGCTAGTTGTAGAAATATTGAAAAATAAACAATTATAGAACAAAATTAAAATCATGTGCAACCCCGCCACTTGAACATAAGAGCTGTTAACATTTTACCTATTTCATTTCAGTGTTCTTAGTACATATATATATTTTACCCAATTGTGGTAGTTTTCCACTTATAATGGGAAAATACTATCCCTCATTAATAATATTTGTAAATACCAGTTTTTTTATGTCTTCATGATGGTTTATTCTCCCTATCCCACAGATGAGGAAATTGGTGCTCAAAGAACTTGAAAAACTTCCCAAAGTATGAAGCAGATTTGACCTTGTTCTATACACTATGTGACCTCTCAATTTGGCAAGGAGGATTCAAGATTTAGAGAAATGACCATACTAGAATGCAGGGTATGGGAAGTTCGTTAGGAGAAGTTCAGAGGTTTTAGGAGTTTGGAGGCAGAAGGGAGTATGTCCTGCTGGTAGAATTAGGGAAGGCTTTATGGGGCAGACTGCATCTGAGATGCATCTTAAAGCAAGGGCAGTAATTTGACATTGGAGAAAGATATTTAAGATCAGGGAACAGTATGAACAAAGGGATGATGGCAGGAAAGCTTGGAACCTATTTGGGAAATTGTGTTTAATTCAAACTTGGTTGACTTTTGGGCTTTTAAAAAGTTTTTGTGTGCAAAGCTATAAAATTGAAAGTTAGGAGAAGATTGAATTAATTTCAGATACTTTGTAGATGGATGGGTAGGAAAGCAATTATGCCTTAGGAGCCTAACTTTGGCATTGGGGCCTGGGGATGATTGAAGGGAGAAGGTGGCAGAAAGACTACTGATTCAGTGTATACTTATTGGGCACTATTATATTCTGGGTATACCAGCTAGAACAATACAACAGACAAAGTTTCCAAGCTGGCTGGTTGAGAGAAAGGTGGTGCTATTGAAAAAATGAGCAGATGTGGGAAAGAAAAGTCCAGATTTGGGTACCTTGAGTTTGGGTGGCCCAGGACTCAACTGGATATTCAGGCTGGTTCTTCAGAGAGAGGGGAGGGATAGACGTCCGCATGTTTGGGAATTCTGGCTGATGAGGTGGTCATGGTTGATACTGATATTGAGAGGTGATGGATGTAAGTGTGGGAACTGGTGGAATTGTGGAGGAAGGGATTGTAGATAAATACCTTACATTTACTGACTATTCATCAGGCACTGTTCTAAGCATTTTACAGGTATTATTTAATCCTCAAAACAACCCCATGAGGTAGTTATTATTTACTTCCCCACTTTGTAGATACCCCCATTTTACCTAGAGATATGGGTTTGCTTCCAGACGACTGCAATAAAGCAAGCCACACAAATTTTTTGGCTTCCCACTATGTAAAAATTATGTTTATACTATGCTGTAGTCTATTAAGTGTGCAATAGCAGTATGTCTAAGAAACCGATGTACATATCTTAAAAAATACTTTATTGCTAAAAAATGGTACCCATCATTTGAAACTTCAGTGATTCATAATCTTTTTTGCTAGTGGAGGGTCTTGCCTTGATGCTCATGGCTGCTGACTTTTCAGGGTGGTGGTTGCTAAAGGTTGGAGTGGCTGTGGACGTTTCTTAAATTAAGACAACAATGAAGCTTGCTGCATTGATTGACTCTTCCTGTCACGAACAATTTCTCTGTAGCATGTAATGCTATTTGAGAGCATTTACCTACAAGCAGAACTTCTTTCAAAATTGGAGTCAACCTTCTCAAATCCTGCTGCTGCTTCGACGCCTAGATTTACGTAATATTCTAAATCCTTTGTTAACAATCGATTAAATTCACCTTCTCATACGGGTACTGTTCATGCACCCAAAACAATGAGAGCAGTAACATGAAAGATCTCTAATTAAAGATCGCCGTAACAAATATAATAATAATGAGAAAGCTTGAAATGTTGCAAGAATTACCAAAATGTGACACAGAGAGTGAGCAAATGCTGTTGGAAAAATGGCGCTCATAGACTTGCTTGTCACAGGCTTGCCACAAACCTTCAGTTGTAAAAAATGCGGTATCTGCAAAGTGCAGTACAACGAGATATGACTGTGTAGATGAGGAGACTGAGGCCCAGGATCCCACAGCTGGAGAATGTTAGATCTGGGATTTGACCTCAAGCAGGCTGACTGTAAACCTATGTTGTCAGGCTCTCCTTTCTGCTTCCCAAGGAGAAGAGAGAGAGAAGACAAATCCGAGAAATCTCAACACTTCGAGGAGAAATCAGGCAGAGGAGTCAGCAGAGACCAAAAAGGAGCAGTTACGAAAGGGCATTGGAAGGAAGCCCAGAGAGGCTGTCACCAGGAGGATGGGTAGGCAGAGTGTCAAACACTATAGGCACATCTGCTGAAAGGTACGTCATTGTGGGTATGAAGCAGGTGTCAGTGAAACACTGAGGCTGCATCTTTGTGGTTTGAAACAAGGTTTTGTTCAGTTACTTAGCCAGGAAGAATATTCAGAAGAAGTATGGTTATTAAGCAACTGGTACCTGGTTGGTTGATCATGGTCTATATCTACATTTACATATTCTTAGTTTTCAATACCAGGACTGATCACTTATTAATGGAAATCTGACGTAACCTCACCCACTAATAATTTTGAATAGCTGGGGGAATAACTCATTTGAGGGAGAGAAAAGTCTGACTCATATGCTTTTTGCTGAAAAGAAACATGTTTACTAATTTAGAGTGCGAACAAAAAAAGAAAACTACTCCTGGAATTGGGTTTAACAGAATTGCGTCAAATTAAGCACATGCCTGAAGGAAAGTTACAAATGACTTACAATTATTATTTCAGTGGTTTTATGAGTAAATTTGTAGTTCCAGAACCACCTTCCTTAAGGCTATCCTCTTAATTTAATTCAATAAGAATTTATTGACCACTATTACAGATTTAAGCTGTGCCAGGCACAAAGAGTGCTGTAAAAGGGATATTTACTTATTTATGGAATAAATATTTACTGAGAACTTACTTGGTTTGGCACTGTGTTTGGTACTGAGGATAGAATGGTGAGTGAAATGGAAATGGTCCCTGATCTCCTGGAGCTTCTGGTCTAGTGGGAGTGATAGACATTGATTAAAAACAGGCACACCACAAATAAGTACTTGCTTACAAACTGATCTGAGTGCCATGAATGATCTTTTTGGGAAATAAGATTTACCAATGAGAGAATAAAATAAAATGACATGCAAAAATGAGTGGCATTGCCTAGAATGATGTTTATACCATTAATTTGTTTAGTAATCTCTCTTTTAATAGATAGATGAAGTAAACACTATTCCAAACACTAATAAAATTATTATCCTTCTCAATTAGTGTGAGTAATTGAGTTTTACTCAATTGAGTTTTACACTTTTAATTTCATTCACCCTTTTCCTTCAGGCATTGTTTATCTCTCTCTATTTTTCCTTTGCTTGTAAAACTGTATAATTGTGGTGGCAGCTCATTGGTTTGCAGGTTCATGCTAGTGGCAGGCAAGCGAAGACAATGGAGGAGGAATCATATTAATAAGAGTTTTAACACTTCAATTTTGAGGCTGCTTTGAGTGTTGTAAAGGTGTGTGTGTCATCTCCAGCAAGGGGACAGGTGGCTATACTAAGTAGCTGAACTTCCTCAGATACTTACTCGGTTGAAATCTCTTGAAAGAGAGATCAATGTTTTCCACAGTGTTAAAAAATTTCTTGCGTGACCACTTCAGTGCCAAGTCACTGTGGACAGTCAATTGTTGATCGACATTAATGTTGACTTCCAATGTTGGCTTGAGTTGTTGGTTTGTCTGTATATGAAATGTCAGAAGAGGTGTTGTTTTTCCAGGAAATTCAAAACCTTTGAGAATGTGCTTTTCATTTCATTTCCAAATGCTTTTCAACCTTCACACTGAGCTTGTACTCATAGCCCAGGACAGAACATGTGGCAGAAATCTGGCAAATCTTTTTCAGAGGAAGAGGTGTATTAGTTACAAAGAAAGAAAAAGTGAATATCACAGACTTTGGAAATGGAGAAAAGCTAAAAGAAGAGGCCATCTTGAAAAAAAAAAAAAAAAAAAAAGAACAGCTTATTCTGAGGTATAAATGGAAAATATAATATGATTTCTAAAATTAACTTGTCTTTAGAAACTGTCAAGATAGGCAACTTTTTTTTCACTAAAAGTCCTTTAAAAGTAAAGTTTTTGTTTATTTTACATAATGTGGGTAAGACAAAGGGAATTTTCAAAAAGTTATAAAAAGTCTATGGTGGAAGAGTATTAAAAAGAGTAATTCCTTAGATGGTAAATTTAGAATAGTAAAGGAAAACATTTATTCTAATAATAATATTTAGTTACTATCTCTGGGCGATAGAACTTCAGTTCTTATGTCAAGTTACTGGCCATAGCTCTAGGATGGCTTTTTATATGAATCAGGATTTCTTGACATACTAGAGGATAATAAAAACAAAAACCAAACACTAAAACCCAAAAAATGTGGTTAACAAAAAACTTGTGATGGAATGTCACATGTCCTGTGATTTCTTCCCCTGTTGGCTGTTTCACTTAAGGTTCCAGGTTCTAGGATGAAGAAATGGATTCTTTTCATGTTATTGAAAACTCTTAGGAAAAAGGGGAGTTGCTTCCTGACTTCTAATTTAAATTCTTATGTATATTAACTATAATTCCCCCAAAGTGCTGTTTTGCAAAACACATATTATGTAGTTACCCCCAAAGAGAAACAAGAATGGAAATCCTTAGAGGAAAAAGAGCAGCATGTGACTAAGGTTTAAGTTCTGGTTTGATGTATAAACTAAACTTAGTGTGGTGCTATAAGAGGAATGTGTTTGCCTGTAGTTTATATTTATCTATGAGTAAATATACATATATATGTATAAATATATACACAGAGTATATACACAAACAGAGGATGTTAAGGGACCAACTATTTTGCGTGCTATATAATAGAATTTGTTTCATAAGCAAGTTTTTAAAATTTAAAATTGATCAACTTAAATGCCAAAAGCCTTAAGGCTTTAATTATATTTAGGAGGTTAATTAACATTCTATTCTTGGCCTAGGAAAACTATCCCTTCATCATTTTCACTTGTTCAACAAATATTTATTGAGTACTTGCTATGGCAAGATGGCGTTCTTGGTTCTGGAGACACAGCAACCAAACAAAATAGACAAATTCTTGCCCTTTACATTCCAGAGCGAGTGTACATTCTAGACAGGCACACAATGAACAAACTGATAATTAAAATACATAGAATGTCAGGTGGTAATTAGCAAAAGTAAAGCAGGAATGGGGAGGTAGGGAGTGTGAGGGCAGGGAGGGTGAATTGCAGTTTTAAGTAGAGTGACCAGGGTAGGGTTCAATGAGAGGTGACATCTGGATAAGACCCGAAGGAAGTAAGAGAGTGGGTCGTGTAGGCGTCGGTGCAGAGGACCTTTCTGGGAAGAAGAAATAGCAAATGCAAGGCCTCTGAGTGGCAGGGGCAGGACTGCCATGTTTGAAGGACAGAGAGGAGACCAGTGCAGCTTGAGTGCCCCGGAGACAGAAGGCAAGGCTACTGTAATCCGGGTAATGGTTTGGGCCAGGGTAGTAGCAGTGGAAGTGATGACAAGTGGCTGGTTTAGGGGTTAGATTCTGGAAATGTTCTGAAAATAGAGCTGACAGAATTTGCTGATGGATCGGATGTGGGGTTTGTGAGAGGGAGGGAGGAATCAAGGAAGAATTCAAGGTTTTTGACCTGAGCAACTGGAAGGACTGAAGTTGCCATTAATTGAGGTGGGGAAGACTGCAGGAAGGAAAGGTCTGGGGGAAAGAAAAGAAGGTTGGAATTAGACATGTTCATTTTGAGAGCATATTATATGTCTGAATGGAAACACTGAGTTTGTAGTTGAATATGTATGTCTGGCATTCAGAGGAGAACACCAGGCTGGCAATTCAAAGTTGATAATTGTCGGAACACAGGAGGCATTAAAAATGAGCTTTTCTTTTTTTTAACAATAATATCCTTTCAGAAATTTCTAGCTACTTTGTAACTGCATGACTTAACCTGGTGACAAAAGCAGTTATTAAAAAGACTACCTTTTCCAAAAAAAGAATAAATAAATAAATAAATACAATAAAAGCAACAAGCACTTTGAAATGACTTTTTGAGATCATTAAGGGAGTGAGTGCAGATAGAAAAGAGAAAAGATCTGAAGACCAAGCCTGAAATACTCTGAAACTACCCTATAAAAAGTCTACAGTAGAGGTTGGGACACTGAGGCATTACCAGCAAAGGTTAGGAAGGAGAATGGCCACTGTGGGAGGAGGAAAATCAGGAGAAAACGGTGTTCTGGAGGCCATGGGAAGAAAATACTTCAAGTGGGAATGAGTGATCAACAGTGAAATATGCTCCTAACAGATTTAAGATGAAGAGGGAGAACTGTCTATTGGGTTTAGCGTAGTGCAGGTCATTAATAAATCTTAGCAAGAGCAATTCTGATGGAGTGATGGGAACAGTCAGTCTACTTGGAGTGCATTCATTTAACCTATTTGAAACAGAAATAGAAGTTATTTAATCTATTTGAGAATGTCTGAGATAAATAAAACAGTTGAAAATATTCTATGTTCAAAAGACCTAAAACAGGCTTTCAGATACTGAAACAAAAAATAACAACTGACATTTATTCAGCACCTACTTGTGCCAGGTACTATGCAAAAGTGCTTTAGAGGTGCGATTTTATCTTTCACAATAAATCTATGAATTAGGTGCTATTATTTTCATTTTATAAGAGAGGAAATTCAAGTTTGCCAAGTTTAAGGGGCTTTTCTAAAGTCATGTAACGAGTAAGTGATAGAGCTGAGGTGTTGGAAGTATTTTCATAATACCCTTAAACTGACCAATGATTTTGTTTCTAAGTTATATCTATTGATTTTTTTTGGAAATTAACAACCTCATTCTTTAGAAACTATTATTCTTTCATTTTGTTCATTCCATTTATTTCATGTATCTTTATTTTCCCAATATCTAGCACTTCTGCAATATTGAAAATTTATAACCAGTTTCTTTGATAGTTGTTTGATTTTTTTTTTTGGATGCAGAGAATTGAACCTCAAAATGTTTCAATTTATTGAATTTGATTGACGTGGTCAATCATGTTAAAATGTTATCAAAGACCTATATGGGAAAAGAATCTAAAAAAAGAGTGGATATGTGTATAATTATAACTGATTCACTTTGCTGTACACCTGAAATTAACACAACATAGTAAATAACTATACTCCAATAAAAACTTAAAAAAAATAAGTAAAACAAGCCAAAAAAATGTTATTGAAGATAATGTAATTTTCTAGAATGATTTCTATTTTTTGTACAGAAGTTTTATTTTGAGGAACTTGATTAAATTTTTGGAAGTACATTCTTTTTTTGATTGAAGGATAGTTGATATACAATATTATATAAGCTACAGGTGTACAATATAATGATTCACAATTTTAAAGGTTATATTCCATTTACAGTTATTATAAAATATTTCCTATATTACGTGTGTTGTACAATATATCTTTGTAGCTTATTTTACACCTAATAGTTTATACATTCTTAAAGTAATGATATGGAAAGCCACTGAGCATTGAACATGCTCATTTCATGTTCACGACCTCTGCATGAGGTGGACATTATTATTACCTACATTTTACACTCACGGAACCAGATGTTTGGGGAAGTCAAGTAAATTGCCCAAAGATACGACTTGTAAGTGGTGGAGTAAGGATTGACCCCACGTCCTCTGAAATTACAGTCCATGCTCTTTCCACTACAACATGCATGTAAATTTAGTTAATTCCAAAGCTTGGCTTGAAATATTATATCTTTCCTCATCTGTGTTAAATTGATTACCTCATTTGATGCACCATTGTAATTCTAACAGCTGGTGCAACGAGGGGTCGCAATTTTAGGAAGCATGTATACATTTTTAAATTAGACGTGTTTTCTCTGGGAAACGTGTGTACATTGATTTTTTTTCCCTCTGTATTAAGAATGGCTCTACATAACTTCAGAGAGGGAAAAGCAGCGCTACTGTTTGCTTGGGTATGCTTTTCATAGTTGCTGATTCTTTTTGAAGATGTGGCTAGGATTGGTGTTGGTAGAGAACTAGGGTAAACACAGATTATGCCATGGATTCTGGAGCCTGCCATGAAATGGGCCTGGGAGTATGTCATCGTTTTTCTAGAATGACTCTTATAACTTCCCACCGCCCCTGAACCTCACATTTCATTCACAACAAAATGGATGGTTTCTTTCAACTAGCATGCCCCTTCCCACTTCTGCTTTTGAGACTCTTTAATCAAGTTTCCACTTTATGACCAGAGTGGTCTTGTAAAAATGCAACTCTGACAACCCACTTGTGTGCTTACAATTCTTCAGTGGCTCCCCGTTACATTTAAAGTAAAATACAACCCCCTTCCTAGAGCCCACAGGGCCTTATATGACCTGGCACTTACCCTACTCTCTAACCTCTTCTAGCACCATGTTCCCTGTGCTCATTAGGCTCCAGCCCAAGCCTTCTTGAAGCTCCTTGAAGTCTTTTCCTGACTCAAGATGCACACAGTACTATTTCCTCTGCCTAGAACATTCTGTCTTCCATTGTCAGTGTAATTGCTAACTCCTCAGAGACTTTCCCTGACCGCCCAATCTAAATCAGACACTCCTTTTATCATTTCTCTAATTACCTTGTGCTTTTCCTTCAATGTACTTATTATAATTTAGGATTACATCTTATTTATATGTTTGTTTAATATCACCTTTCCCCCACCTGAGTATAAGCCATGAGGACAGTTTCTATACCTGCTTTTTCCCCACTACTGACTAGCTTATAGTAGATATTCAATAAAATTTCTTGAATAAATAAATGCCCTTTCAAAAGCTGTTTCTCAGCCTGGAATGCAACAAAAATAGCTAACATTTATTTTGCACTAAAATCCTAAGCACTGTGTTAATATTACAAATCAGTTGATCCCAGAGCTGGAACAAAGATGGGAGGTGCAACTAGGTAGCGTGTAATGATAAAGACATTCTATGGATAGGATGCTAACTTTTTGTTCTTCTGCTGGATTTCATTGACTGTTTTAAAAGCAATTTATAGGGAAAGAGCACAGAAGTATTCGGTCAAACATCATATTCTATCCTATTATAATCTAGATATTCTTGTGTTATGGCGAATACAATGTAATTGAAAAGCTGAGATGTGTAAGAGGATCGATGTGGGTTTGTTTTAAAGAGATGAATGCTCATATCAACTTTTCAATCCTTTTGGTGGGGATAAGTAAGAATAAAACGGAAGTATCTTTCATTTTCTCTAAATTTGAAAATATTCTTTTTCTGTCCTCACAGCGGTTTGTGATTGGGAGCAGAAAGGATAAAGCTATCGTTTGAGCTCCCCCTGCTGGTCGTGAGTGATGCTTTTTCCAGAAGACAGATGAAGAGAGTGCAAGCAGTATGGCTGAAAGGTGGGGATGAAACACCTTTACCGTCGCTGTTACACTCCCCATGGTAAAGGTAGGAAGCACACATGCTAATTTTAAAACAATTTTTAACAGCCATGTTGAGATATAATTTACATGCCATAAAGTTCACCCGCTTAAAATTTACAGTTCAATAGTTTTTAGTATATTTACAGAGCTGTGCAACCATCACCATAATCTAATTATAGAACATTTTCATCACCCTCCAAATAAAACTTCTACCCATTAGCTATTATTCCTTATTTCTCACTCCATTCTCCTCTGCCCTTAGCGCCTGGCAACCACTAACTAATCTTTCTGTCTCTGTCACTTACCTATTTTGGACATTCTGTGTAAATGGGATCATACAATATGTGGTCTTTTGTGATTGCCTTACTTCACTTAGCATAATGTTTTTGAGGTTCACCCATATTGTAGCATGTACCAATGTTTCATTGCTTTTTATTGGCAGATAGTCTCCCACTGTATAGATATACCACACTTCATTTATCTATTTATTAATTGCTGGACATTTGGATTTCTATTCTTTGGCGTATGAACAATGCTGCTATGAACATTAAACATTAGTGTACACGTTTTTATGTGGACATGTGTTTTCAATTCTCTTGGGTGTATACTTGAGTAGAATTGTTGGGTCATATCTGTTTAACATTTTGAGGGACTGTCAAATTGTTTTCCAAAATGGGTGTACCTTTTTACCTTCTTACATAATGCTCTCTTGGATAGATTTTAAAAGTAGTACTTCAGATAAAGATAACTTCAATTTAATAAATGTGCTTTATCAATTACACATTCTTCTATTATACTTGTGTATTTTTGCATTGTCCCCATTTGCTTTTTTATTGTTTGCTCCATCTATCTCTTCTTCATTAGTACTGTGAAATCTCTCTAGTTTGCTCCCCTGTAAAGATGGGTGATGGGATGATGTCCAAGTACTTGCTCAGCTCAGAAATATTAGGTCAGGATGAAAAACAAAAGTGCTTTCTTGATTGCCTGCTTCCTCAATGATATTCCTGGAAAACTTCTGGAGAAGCATATCACAATGGCTTAGACTGTTGATTCTGGAGTCAGACCATCTGGGTTTAGATTTTTGGTCTTACCACTTTCTCATTGCATAACCTTGGGCAAAGACTTAATTTTCTAACTCTCGTGCATGAAATGGGAATACTAGCAGTAGTAATCTAATGGGATTGTTATGGAGACCGAGTGAGAAAAAATGCTTCACAGAATGCCTGGTACGTATATCGGGAGCTCTCAGTAAATACTGGCTATTATTGAGTCTATCTTACTCTCAGCTCTCTGAACCTGGCACTGGAACTACAAATGGGTCTATAGGTGTGGAGATTGCTCCTGGAATGGGTATTTCATTAATTTGGGGCTCCTGTAGAAAGCAGGAAGAGAACAGGGTAAACAATCAAGACAGCTGCTGTTTTATCAATGTCTTCAATCAGCAGAATCTTCAATCTATACCTCTATCTTCAGATGCAAAATGCTCAACCATGGCAAAAATTTTGTGGCATTGAAGGGCTGAAAAATAGTATGAAATAGAAAATTTGCACTTCTTGTTAATTCAACTCCTCTAAAACTTGTTTTGGGGGGCCATCTACCATATTTAAGATTTTATAAAAGCAATGAGCCCTGTCTACATAAAATACTAAAATGTGTATGCACCCTAAATTTGCATAAACTTTCTGGGTAGTCATGTACTGAAGCATTGAAGGCCATAGGAGTCCATGTTAATAAGCGCTGCATTAGACATAAAAGATTTTTTATTTACGTAGCTTCCTTTAGGCATTCTGAAATTCTTTTTTACTTTGAAAAATTTTTATTCCCATTCTTCTCAGAAAACTTGGAAAAATGCATGTAAATCCCATGCTTACACCATTAAAATGGTCAATCCGTTTCCCTCCCATACTTTAAAAAATTATACTCATGGGATTTAGGGAAAGATACTATGAATCTTAAGTTCTTGGTACAATAGAGACAAAAATGATACTCGGAGAAAAATGCATGGCTTCCATGTATGTAAAGATTTTTGAGATCAACTCTGGGATACTAAGCCTGTGTTATGAGAGCCTTGAGCATTTTGTACATGAAGGTAAGAGAGTAGAATGGAGAATGTGATGCCTGTTCTCCACATTGGGATGGACGGGAAGGCAGCACTGAGTGGGACTCTGTGGTCCCTTCTGAGGTTTCCAGAGGCCTGGAGATCTGGGAATAGTCCAAAATCATCTCCCAGATCTTGGAGCTCTGTCAGATTCTCAGAGACTATGAGGACAGAGGAGGTGGAGAGTGCCTAGTGTTTTGGGGTTCGTTCCTTGATGGCTGAGAAGTTCCCACTTTATCTCTAGAACTTGCAATGTAGGGTTGAGATTAGATATGGAACGAGGCACTTTTTTCCTCCTTACATAGATGCTGGTAGATGAAGATGGCACCTCAAGCTTTCTCCTCTGTTCTACCCTCCTCTTGGACTGCCATTCTATTACCTCCTCAATTCTTCTCTGCTTGCTTTTCTCCTGCCCAGTTCCCAGCCCTGTGTGCACAATGCAAGACTTACCCTTCCTATAACCAGGAGCTCTCGTTGGATCCACTGTCTAGTGTCTAGTGTCCGGGGATGTGGCCAAGTTTTCACTCTTCACTCTTTTACCCATAAATTTAAAATAAAACTCTGAATTCTAAATCAAGAGGCTGAATCTCCAATATGGGAGCTGATAGAAAAAGTTGTATGATCATTTATAAATTGGAATTTTTTTGGCTAAATATCTTACATTTACTCTCAGGAAATTGAACGTTATAAACTGCAACTCCAATCTGCTACTGTGAATAAGTTGATAACCAAAGGTTTTATTTTATTTTTTCATGAGGGCTCTTTGGACCTGTAATGCAAGAGGCATTTCAAAGTTTGGATCGCCCTTAAAAAGAAAATGCCAAGTATGTTAAATTGTGCACTTAGCTTTCAGTGTGGAGGAACAAATCCCAGATTCAATGAACTAACACAATTTTTCAGAGCTTGAAAGAGCATTTGCAATTAAGACACTGTACTTGCTGTGCACTGGCCGATTCTTTCTCCTGGAAAGCTTTGTTCCTCTGTGAAACTGAAAATCCTGCCATTGATCTGTACTCACAAAACCCTGTTGATTTAAACAGGACTCCCAGAGGTGGAACAACAGCAAAACCAAGAGACTCAATTTACTGAGCTTGGGTTACAGGAAACATATTTAATAGCAGACAGTTCCTGTTTTCATTGTTTTCCATCTAAGTTCCTACAAAATCAGATTGTCTTTAAATAGATGCTGCTGCCATTGGGACAAGGTTCAGTTTCACATCCCTAAAGAAATAAAGAGTTTTGTAAAAATTCACTCTACCTTGGCCTCACATATAATGGGCTTAGGTCAAGCCAAAAGGATCAAGATGGATATCACGCTAAAACAGTGATAGAATGACGACACCAAAGATGTGAAACACATACTTTTTAGACTCTTTAATGTAGCCCTCAATAACCAAGGAATGAGTGCTGGTGGAAGGAAGTGAAAAGGGATTTCATTTGAGAGCAACCTCTTTTTGTCTTTTTTAGAAGCATAATACAGGTTGGTTTTAAAGACCTCTAAGGAAAAAAAGGAGGGGAAGTAGTTTGAGAAAACCATCACTTAATGATTGATCTCATTGTTTGGAAAGATCCTGGGTTTGGCAGGATTCCTGGAGTTTTGCGTTGAAAGAGATGAACTTTGACCAAACAGTGATAAAGCTAATGCTAATAATGATGATGATGGCGATGATGATGATGATGGTGATGGCTAATATTTATTGAGCACCTAGTATATGTCACAGGTCCTATGCTAAGCATTTTCTCTCTCTATAATCTTGTTTAATATAATAACAATTCATAATGCTTGGATTAAGGCTCTACCCTGGGTGGCTGCATAGTATGATAGTTAAGGGAAGGTACAGGGTTTTAGTTCTTCTCCCACCATGAAATAAGTGACCTCAAGTAAGTTATCTCTGAGTCTTTGTTTCTTAATCTGTAAAATGGCACAGTAAGGCCTACCTCATTGGTTTTCAGAAGGATTAAATAACACAGGCCAGCAGTGGAGACAAACAAACTGCCTTACAATTTGAATACAGTGAGATCCATGGGATATGGATTAGAGCACTGAGAGTAGCTTGTGGGAGGATTTTCTGCTCTCCCAAGACTTCGGGGATGCAGGGCTCCTGGAGAAGCTGCCCTCTAAGTGGACCCCTGGGCTATGGATGAAAAGAAGTCAGGAGAAGCTGAGGGAAGGGGGTGCTAGGTTGAAGGATTAGCATGTTCGTGGGGAATTGCGTGTTGCTGAGCAGCCTTGATGCGGGGAGGGGAAAGGCTGAGAGACAAGCCAGAGAAATAAGCTGACCCAGGTCCTGAAGGCTTTGGATGGCATGCTAGGGAGTGCGAACTTTCTCCTGAGGTCAGAGGGTAGCCGTTAAAGAGTTTTAAATAGGAGATGGACATAATTAGATTTGCTTTTTTGTGAAGTTCATTCTCTTTGAGATTAAAGACACTGTCTGTCAGGACTTCCCTGGAGGTCCAGTGGTTAGGACTCCACGCTTCCAATGCAGGAGGCATGGGTTTGATGCCTAAGATCCTACGTGCTGCGCGGTGCGGTCAAAAAAAAAAAGGATACTGTCTGCGAACAGAGACCCTTTCTTGACCTCATGTTTGAGCAAATTCATAACCTTGACCTCTTTGGTTTGGGGACTGTCATCAAGTGAGCTAACAGGTGTTTGACTCCCGCTGCTCTGACTACTGTTATAGCATTTTATTGCTTTGAATTGTTTCTTATCTGAGATAAATGTGGCGGTTCAGAGGATGGAAGGCTGCATCTCTGCTCGCAGACATGGCTGTGGTCCATGGGGTGGTCCACCCGAATACATTTTTTTTCTTTTCTTTTTTGACTGTGCCGCATGTGGGATCTTAGTTCCCCGACCAGGGATTGAGCCCGGGCCCCTGGCAGTGAGAGTGCCAAGTCCTGACCACTGGACCGCCAGAGAATTCCCCTTTTTTTTCTTGAGTTGCCTTGTTTGTGGATTATATACTTACTATATTATATGCAGCTAAAATTTAATCTCAGATTGACTTTCAACTGCTTTCTTCTGGATTGCAACCATTTCTGAGAGGTGGTTAGGCAAAGAGAATCATTTTCTAATGTTAATCTAAGTAAAACAATAGTAAAGAACATTTGTAGACATCCTGTCTCTTCTTACCCTCAACCTGGCTGCTTGTTATTTGAGTAAAATACACAGTAAAATCCAATTGCATGAGTAATTTTTTTGGAGTGGGGAGGGTTATCTGTGCTTCTGCTCGCCTTGAATAGAAAATTGACTCCATTTTATGACAATATTATATTCCCAGAAAAGTCCAAGAAAATCATATTTTTTTAAAAAGGTAGTAATATCTTTCTAGGTCATATTTTATTAAATGATTTGCAATTACTATTTTGTAAAATATTTGTCAAAATATCAACTCCTGCGTAGTTACAAGGTTAAAGTTAGATATGACAAGAATAAAAAGTCACCTTAGACTGTTGGATTTCTGGTGAAGCAAGCATTTAAATATTGAAATCAGGTGAATGCTTATTTAGAACTCCATATGTTCTATACTTGTGGTAAAATTAGAAAGTTGTTAATATATCCACAAATAATAATCTGTGCATAGTGTCCAAAGGGTAAATAATTATAATTTAATTTTAAGAGAAATTAAGTGTCAGAGGACTATGATAAAACTTCTATTGGAAAATTTTAGAATTTCTTAAGAAAGAAAAATATGTATAATGGAAATCAAATATATTTGCTTTGAGTTGTTCGTGAAGTGACTTAGCACTCTTGGAGCATTTTATGTTTTACTAATGCTGTTAAATCCCATCTGGTGTTTGTAAAGTCTTTTACTATCCCCTGCTGGGACAGGCAGACATTGGTTTGCATGACTGTGTGTTCCCAAAATATTTTTAAAAAGTATCTAGTGGATTTATACCAACTGTAGCAGGATGATAGAAGACCACATTTCCATTATAATGCCTTCAGAAATGGAGACAAATATCATCAGGTCACAAAAGATCCATCAGTTTTACACTGTGTGACATTTGGGGAAGAATGTAAATGATTAGTGGTTTTCAAAAGTTGTTTGGAATTCAATATCCTGTGTAGATATTACTTGAAAAATATTTATAGGTTCTGAGTCAGTGAGATGCAATTTATTCCTCCATGGAATTCATTCTAGAATGTGTGGAATATTGCCTTGAGCCTTAGTTGTTCCGATATATTCCCTGGAAATATCATTATTGTCAACAAACAGGTTGTTCTGCCTCCTTGAGTGCTTTTTATTGTATTTTGACCACCCAGCATCTCTGGAAATCAACAAGATCTTTGTGTAGAGAGAAAATTTAATTAATTAATTTAATTTAATTTAATTTAATTCAGCAAGAATTTATTGAATAACTTCTATATTTAAGGCAGTCTGATAGGCATAGGGAGAAATGAAAAAGAATTAGACACCATCACTATCTTCAGACAATTTATAGTCTAGATAAAAAAGAAGGTAAGCTAAGAGTCAGGAGAGCCAGATAAAAAACAAGGTAAGTTAAGTTTCAAAAATGAAATATAATAAAGATGTTATACTAATACTGAGAAAGGATTGATTAAATTTGATCGTGTGATTTAAGAAAAAAGCACCATGGTGAAAATAAAACAGGCCTTAAAAGGTAAGTATACTTTTAATTTAAAGAAGGTGGTAGGTAGAGGTCAATATAGGTAAAGTAAGTAGCATATGTTAAAATTTTTTATATTCGGTGGGAATGTAAATTGATACAGCCACTATGGAGAACAGTATGGAGGTTCCTTAAAAAACCAAAAATAGAACTACCATATGACCCAGCAATCCCACTCCTGGGCATACACCCTGAGAAAACCATAATTCAAAAAGAGACATGTACCACAATGTTCATTGCAGCTCTATTTACAATAGCCAGCACATGGAAGCAACCAAGTGTCCATCGACAGATGAATGGATAAAGAAGATGTGGCACATATATACAATGGAATATTACTCAGCCATAAAAAGAAACGGAATTGAGTTATTTGTAGTGAGGTGGATGGACCTAGAGTCTGTCATACAGAGTGAAGGAAGTCAGAAAGAGAAAAACAAATACCGCATGCTAACACATATATATGGAAGCTAAAAAAAAAAAAAAACCAGTTATGAAGAACCTAGGGGCAGGACAGGAATAAAGACGCAGACATAGAGGATGGACTTGAGGACACGGGAAGGGGGAAGGGTAAGCTGGAATGAAGTGAGAGAGTGGCATGGACATATACACACTACCAAATGTAAAATAGATAGCTAGTGGGAAGCAGCCGCATAGCACAGGGAGATAAGCTCAGTGCTTTGTGACCACCTAGAGGGGTGGGATAGGGAGGGTGGGAGGGAGACGCAAGAGGGAGGTGATATGGGGATATATGTATATGTATAGCTGATTCACTTTGTTATAAAGCAGAAACTAACACACCATTGTAAAGCAATTATACTCCAATAAAGATATTTAAAAAAATTTATTATATTCCAAGATAAAGTCATGTAGAAGTCAGAATGCAGTGAAAAGAATTGGTGGCTAGACATCTGAATTTTAATCTTGGCTCTGGAACTAACAGTGTAAATTTAGGCAATGCTCGGCTAACATTTATTGAGTACTTATTCTCAGTCACTGCTTTACCTCCTGGAGTTACAATGCTGCTGACAATCAGGGTATCTAATAGTATGCATTTTAGCTGGAGGAAATGTGAAGAAATAAATACAAAAATTAATGGAAAAAAGAAAACAGCAGGTAGTAACTAGTACTGTGATAAAATAAAACTGGGTAATGTGATAAGGAGATAAGAGTGAGCTGCTTTAGGCTGTCATGAGAAAGGACCCATCTGAGGAGGAGGTGACATTTCAGCTGAGACCTGAATGACAGTGAACTTTCCATGTGAAGGTCTGTGTAAAGATAGTTCCAGAGCAATAGCAAATGTAAATATCATCTTTCTATTCCTCACTCCCCCAGACTCAAGAAGAAGAGATAGCAGGATGTAAACTGGAGGGATGGCAGAATGATAGCCAGGTTCTAATTAAAGAACTAGTAATAGGGCTAGTGAGTTTAACCACAGGGCTGGACCGAAGGCAGGGAAGCAGGTAGAGGTAGTAGTATCATGGGTTGGTTGTAAGTAAGCACATTAAAATGGTTCCTCCATTTGTTTATATTTTTCTGTATATCAAGGTCTGATCAGTGATATTTCAAACATTATTGAGCTGACTGATCTTTTGCTTTCACAGTAGTTCTTCCGATATCTTTTCATTATAATATCACGTTAATCCATTACCTGCCTTTAAAAAGTGGTTAGTTGTCACATATTGAAAATGTGTTGCAGAAATAGTTGCTTTCTCTGCTGCCTCTGATTTGGAGTGTGATTTGTGTTGACTTTTATGGATGGAGAAGAGGAATGAGATGAATTATGTGATAAAAGAGCACTGGACCGGGAGCCAGGCATATTGAGTTTTAGACAGTCCCAGCTCTGGCAGCTGTGTGACCTGGAATAAGACACTTAATATCTTTGGGCCTTGGTTTTCTCATTTGTATAACTAGTGAGTTAGATGATCTATATAATTGAACGGTCTGTAGTATGCTAAAATCCAGCCCACGGGAAGACTATAGAATGTAATTTGAAATACTCATTTACAATAGTCAGTGTTATCAGTGGGTTGGCAATGGCTGCAAATAATAGTGGAAAGCACACACTGAAAGTAGCTTTAAGAATAGGGGAAATTTACTATAACATAAGAAAAAAGATTCTGAGGTAGGTTGGCTCCAGGTTTGGTTAATATTTATTACCTCCTAGGATTATTATGGTTATTCTATGAGGTGATAATGTTATTATCCCTACTTTACAGATGTGTCAGCTGAAAGCAAGAAAATTAATTCATTCATCCATGGTCACAAAGCCAGCAAGTGGCAGTGCAAGGTTTTACCCTCCCAAGCTGTCAGACTCCAGACCATATTCTTAGATGCTCTGTCGCCTCCTTTTGGCCACTGAATCAGGATGCTTTAAATTACATTGTTTGCTTTGTTGACTGATTATCAAGATTAAGTGGAAAACCATGTGGAAACTTGAAAAATAGTCACCAGATTGACTACCAAGTATCAGGCTGTGGGCAGGGAGAGGTGATCCTTGATCTTGTGACTGGAGAAAGGTTTCTATTTTTACATGCAGTGAGAGCTTTTGGACACTAGAGGACACTTTGCAGACTATGTACATACTTCAGGACAACAACTGCCTTCACGGAGCTTAAGTCTTCAGGCAGCACCATGTTTTATGGCCTCAGAAAAGAGGCTACTTTTACGTCTGGCTACTGCTCCAGTTCTGTGTCGTAAACTCCTAGAGGCCATGTTGGGGTCTTATCTTTGTTTCAGGGTGGCCCCCATGTCGGAGTTGTCTTCCAAATCTCAGTATGGGCTCCCTCAGCCCTTTATGGCCTTCCCCTTTTCACCCAAGGTACCTATTCTGCAGGTAATGCTCCAAATATTGTACTTTCTAGTTAGGCTAAATGTCCCATTTCCCCATTGGCACGTCTGCTTCAGGTAACTGCCTGTGTTCTACATTTAGTTAAAATGAATTATGTTTTTCACTCATTCCTCTGCTCTTGAGTAATCATAATAATTTAACTATTAGAAAAAAAAAATTCTAGCATCAGCTAGTGTTTGTTTTATTGTTCCCTTTTTTTATAAGTAAGTTTAGGTTTGTTCATAGCGATATTAGTTAGTATAATTTTTAAAAAATCTTTTTTTTTAAAACAAAGTCTTCAACACATATGGGTGCTTAAAATGCCCTTAAATGATGAAGTTGATTAATTATTCATAGTTAAAATTCAACAGGACAAATTTAAACAAGAAATACAAAGTTTTTCTGGATAATAGACAATTTAATTTACAGGTTCTTAAATATGCTTGCCACACAGTCATAGGGTAGAGAGGACAGCATGACAACATGACAATAGAAGTCCTGCTGTGTCACTTCAGTGGGTGAAGATGTGAGAAGACCCCGGGGCAGGATGGAGGGCAGCTATGCTCTTCTAGCTTTGCAGCTGGGTCAGCCTGGAGGAAGGAAATTCTCAGCTATTGATGCCAGTACTGAGCTAGGTTTTTAAAATGAACTACCCTCCCTTTGTTAGAAATTGTAGCATAGATTTATACTTAGAGTGCTTGAAGATATGGTGTCTATGAAATTATTAATTGGGATACTTTGTGAAGATAAAAGTATAAATTTTTAATATATTTATAATTTATGAAATCTATAGGAACCTACTACAGTAGATCGTCTATATTTTTCTTTTAAATTCAGGCATGAAGTGGGACATTATTTTACCTTAATTCTTAGTTCCATTTGTTTTTAAAGGCCTAGGCCTTCTGTTACACCTATTTATCACCACTTATTACATGGCTTTGCAAGTCAACTTGTCTCTTTCCTCCACCAGACTCTTTCCTTAACTGTTGTTGTCTTTAGTAGACAAGAGGGTTTGGAGAAGCTTCCTGTTGCAAACACCTCACTAGTTGTTTGGTAAGAGAGTTAACTTGCTGTTGGTATAACGGCACATCCAAGCACAACAGAGGGTAATGGATTGTTTCCCAAGGTGAGGGGCAGGTACCACGAAGAGGTACACGTACAGGACTCCTCAGTCTGTTTGATATGATCATAAGCTATAATGAACTTAAAAACAGATAGTGAGTAAATCATTCCTTTTGAGTTTTCTTTCCATTCTACTAATTAGTTCAAAAGAAAGGCTTAGTTTGGCATCAATCACACTTAAAACATCTAACACTTTGAATCTCTCATTTGAAGAGGGGGACTAGGTCTCACACTCGGTCTTTGCAGGTATTTATGTAGCATTAAAGACTTCTTGTTCTTTTTTAAACCTTTAAAAGTAAAGTTTTTTTTTAAAAGTTGATTTTAAAGAAAAATATAAGTAAATAATAATACAGAAATACAGATTGTCTACAAATATTTCAACCATGTGAAACTCATATCTGACTGATAAAGTCTTGTGAAACATTGATGTAATTGTGTAAGGGCACAGCCTTTGGACTTGAATACTGTCTCTTCCGTTCCATCCGTGAGGTACGTGGGCATGAAATTCTCTCTAAGGCCTGGTCTCCTCAACTCTAGAATGGGTTGATAACAGTACCTATATCATAGGGTTATTTTGAGGATTAAATGACATTTAATATGAAGTTCGTAGCACATTGTAAGTCAAAGGGTGTTAGCTTCCTCTACTTCTACTACTATTTCTGTTACCACCATTACTTTTATCTGTAGTTTTGGTCAAATCAGATACATATTTTGAGCAGCAATTAAAAATTACAAGTAATAGGGATCTACTTTCATCACTATAGCTTTATTTTTATGAGCACAATAAGGCCCTCTACTTCTCTTTAGATAACTTAGTGACTAAAATGTATCGAATTATGATTGATAAGGTTAGTGAAATCTCTGAGGATAGTACGGGTATCAAAGTATGGGGGTGAATGGTAGAGCAAGGAAAATTTAAGAAGGAAAACACAAAATCAGGATCACTCTTGGGCTGACCTTGAGGAAACGAGTCTAACTCCTCTAGGAATCCAGACAACTGACTTGTAATACTTTTTATTCTGCCTATTTTAGGTAGTTTTTTTTTCTCCTGTATGAAACTTAAGGACATTTCTTTAAACATTTGTTCTATTTTATTATAATATTCAAAAGTTTTCTATATTAATTGACTATAGGTGATCTATAACAAAGTGCACTGTGCCTTTTAGAGTCAAATAATTAGAAAAGTAAATCCATGAAGCAGCATAGTATAATGATTTTCTGCTCTGTTGATAGAAGTGGGTACGGCCTGTATCCACTCAAAAGAAGAAGTGAATTTATTATTCCAGGTAATAGACTGCAGTTTTATTATTCAATACTTATAATAGAATTTATTATAAGGTGAGTTAATTAAAATGACATAAATAGCATGCTAAGGCCATCCAATGGGAAAAGGACAGTCTTTTCAAAAAATGATGTTGGGAAAACTGTATATTCACATGTGAAATAATAAAATTGAACCCTTACCTTACACCATATATAAAAATAACTTGAAATGGATCAAAGGCCTAAATGTGAGAGCTAAAACTCTAAAACTCTTAGAAGAAAACATAGGGCAAAACCTCATGACATTGGATTTGGCAGTAATTTCTTGGATATGACATCAAAGCCATAGGAGATGAAAGAAAAAGTAATAAGTTGGACTTCATCAAAATTAAAAAGTTTTGTGCATCCAAGGAAATTATCAACAGAGTGAAAAGGCAATCCTTGGAATGGGAGAAATTTTTGCAAATCATATATCTGATAAGGGATTAATATCCTGAATATGCAAAGATCTTCTACAGTTCAACAACAACAAAATAACCCAATTAAAAAATGGTCAAAGGACTTGAATAGACATCTCTCCAAGGAAGATATACAAATGGCCAATAAGCACATGAAAAGATGTTCAGCATCACTAATCACTAGGGAAATGCAAATCAAAACCACAGTGAAATGCCACTTTACACACATTAAGATGACTATTATTAAAATAACCAACCAAACAGAAATAGTAAGTGTTGACAAGGGTGTGGAGAAATTAGAACCTTTGTGTGTTATGGGTGAGAATATAAAATGGTATAGCTGCTGGAGAAAACAGTACGGAAATTCCTCAAAAAATTAAACATAGAATTACCATATGATCTAGAATTCCAATTCTGGGTATACACACAAAAGAAATGAAAGCAGGGAGTGGAACAGATATTTGTGCACCCATTTTTATAGCAGCATTATTCGCAATAGCCAAAAGGTGGAAGCAACCTGAGTGGCCACTGATGGTTGAATGGAGAAGCAAAATAGGACACATACATAAGATGGAATATTATTCAGCATTAAAAGGGAGGGAAATTCTGACACATGTGACAACATGGATGAACCTTGAGGACATTATGCTAAGTTAAATAAGCCAGTTACAAAAGGATAAACATTGCGCGACTTCACTTACATGAGGTACCTAGAGTAGTCAAATTCATAGAGACAGAAAATAGAATGGTGGCTCACAGGGGCTGCAGGGGTGAGGAAGGGGAGTTAGTGTTTAATGGGTACAGAGTTTCATTCACCCAATCCCAACATTCCCCAAAGTCTCAATGTATTATAGCAGCAACTTGAAGTCCAAATAATCTAATCTCATCTAACTCTCATTAGCTCGGAGTCCCAGATCTCATAATCTAACCAGATATGTGAGATACTCATCTCTAATCCATCCTGAGGCACAATTTCTCTCTATTTATGAACCTGTGAAACTCGAGAAACAATTAGCTGGTGCTAAAATACAGTTGTGAGACAGGCATGGGATAAAAGTTACAGACTTTCTTACTCAAAAAGGGAGAAAAATGGAAGAAAAAAAGCGGTCACCAGTCCCAAGCAATTTTGAATCCAGGAGGGCAGGTGACGTTACGTTCTAAGGCCTTGGAAAAATCCAGTGTGGTTTCTGGTTCCACCCTCTGGGCTTGGGCCTCCATCTCTGGAGTTGTCATTTTTTCATGAAGGGTAGCATGTACTTGGAACTGCGTAGTGTTGTCAGTCTGTTTTCTGCTTGTGGAAAACCTTCTTTCATTCGTCCTCTCTCTGTGCAAACGGGTTCTGCTTGTCCAGATTGGTTCTGTTTGTATAAAATTCTCAAGAATCTTGTGGGCCTCTCGTGTATGTGTTGGAATTGATTCCACGAAACAAGAGGTTCTTCCACAGGTCTCTCCTAGATAATCCCATCCTTATTTTTGGCTTTTGTTGAGCTGGCTGGGGAGGATCTATGAGCTACATATTTAAATTTTTCAAAATACTTCAACATTTTGACCCTTCTAAGGAACTAGCAATACATATTACACACATGAATACTTATTTGAGGTATGATTAATATTCAATAAAATTTATAAATTTTAAGTAAACAGTTTAATGGATTTTAGCATGTATATGCTTTCTTGTAACCACCCAGATCACACTATAGAACATATTAATTTTCTTAACATTCTTTGGTGTTGTTTCAGCAATTCCTTCAGCAACTTCCCAGAGGCAATGATTATTCTGATCTTTATCACCATAGATTAGGTTGGCCAGTTCTTGAATTTCACATAAATGAACTCCACTGTATATACTCTTTTGTGTCTAACTTCTTTGGCTCAAAGTAATATTTTTGAAACTCATCCCTGTGTGCTTGCAGTGTGTGTGTGTGCATGCGTGTGTGTGTGTGTGTGTGTGTGTGTGCCCTTTTTCATCGCCAAGTAGTTTTCTATTGGCTAAGTTGGGAGAGTGAAGCCAAGAAAAATTTCTGTTGGATTGGATGTAGGATGTGGGGGAAAGAGGAGAATCAAGATGATCCCAAGGTTCCTGGCCTGAGAAACTAGAAGTTGCTATTCACAGAGATGAGGAAAACTGTGAGGGGAGTGGGTTGGGGGACAGGGAGTTTAAACTGTCAGGCACTTAGTCTAATGGAGATGTTGAGTAAGCAGTTGGGTGTGTGAGTCTGGAGTTTAGAACTAGTGTTATAAATTTCGGCATCCCTGGCTTTTTGATGGTCTTTAAAGCCCTGAAAGTTGAAGTGATCTATGTATATAGAGACGACTGAAGAAGAAGTGCTGCAATATTCCAGTTAAGTGTTAAGAGATCAAGAAGTTGAGGAGGAACCTGCAAAGGTAATGGCGAAGGAAGAATCTATGAAGTAAGAGGGAAAGCAGTAGCATTGCTACCCTGAAAGCCATGTTAGAGTCCTATGAGGCATTATAACAATGCTAAATATTTATTTTGTGTTTAATTTATTTTAACATAAAATCACTTTTAAGGTTCTTAAAAAGTTTATAAACAACTGCATTAATACTGTTTTTCCAGGACTACAACTAGGGAACTGGTGGCTATTACAAAAGTGGTCAACAAATTCTATCACTAATAATTTTGAAATGACTAAGGATCTATTAATCAATATTCCTTTATGGTGACTGCTTACTTTGGACTTCAATTTGATACTTGGGCTTTGTTAGTCCCTGAAACTGAGCTTCTCTCATGAGAAAATTGGCCGTGGTAAGCTTCTCAGGAAACAGATTATAGAACTAGAGACCCAAGAAAAATATCTGAAATCCATACAGCATCAAATAGAGGTTTTAAAAAAGTCTTGTAATTCCACACGAACGAACAGGCCGTGTGTTTAGAAATCCCTCAACTTTTAGAGAGAGTAGGGAGTTTCTCTTTAAATCTCACCCTAAAAATTAGGATTTAGCTGGAATAAACTTAAACGATGCACCTGGATAAGCTAAGTCTGGGCTAATTTCCACCCCAATATCCACTAACAGTCAGCCAAATGACATCCCAATTGTTCTGAGTTTCTCCCAAGCAGTGATTGTCAGCTCTGCTTATATCATTGCTGGCTTTGGTTTTCTAATGAGAATAAATGACTCCTGGAACTAGGTAGCTACTATTAAATTTTGTTTTTGATGTGATTGTAAGCAAATCACAACCATAGAGCCTTATATTACTTATGATACGTTTATGGAACTTTTGATGCTAGTGATGAGAATACCATGTGTGCTAGTCTGATAGCATAAAACTCTAAGTGGGAAATTATACACCAAGTCATAGTCTCCATCCTAAACATTTTTCAGATTTCCCAGAGCTGTTTAACACAATGGTGCTATGTGACCTTCATGCCTTCAGAGAGGAAATGATATAGAAAATGACTCTCAGCAGATTGACTGATGACTTGCTAATGATGGCAGTGTAACCTGTCTTAATGGAAGAGTTGTCAGCAGCATTTCAGATGTCTGACCACATGGTGCTGTGGTCTCTGTTACAGTTCCTGGTTGGTTTGGTTGGCAGATGCCTGCTTTTTTAAACTGGCTTTTGGAGGTAGGTGAAAAGGGCATTACATTCCCTGGAAGAGCTTTCCCTCCTGTTTTAAATACGATTGGAAACTATTTTTTATTTATTGAGAGTGAAGTCATGGCCATATAAACAAAGATCTGAGCAGTGAACTGATCAGCATCAAATTTAGGTATGATTAACCAATAGATACCTTTTTGTATTGTTATCTTTTTGCTTAGTTTTCTCTGTGTGTGTGTGCGTGTGTGTGTGTGTGTGTGTGTGTGAGAGAGAGAGAGAGAGAGACAGAGACAGAGAGAGACAGAGACAGAGAGGGATGTGTGTTCTGAAGATGTGGAAAGTTGCTTTCTTTTATGCAAATATTGAATATCAAATATGGAATTGACAAGGACGTTTTTCCACTCCAAAGATGTGGGGACTCAAAATATATTAAAAAAAAAACCAAACCCATAGTCAATGCTGATTAGATTATTTGGTTTTACACTGTAGGTCTTGTATTTTTACAAGGTTTAACTGCCTGGCTCAGAGCAGTTGATCAGTAAATACTCATTGAATTTAACTGGGGAATTAAGTTGGGCTGGGCTAGAAATCTCATCATCATTAATCAGTTTCTTTTGCTAGTTTATTAATTAATTCACCTATTCACTTATTTTTATAGTTGATACCTGACATCAACTATAAAATATACTGTATTTTATAGTAGAGTATAGTTGAGTGTGCTAGGTCTTGTGAGGAAATATAAGGAATTTGACATGGACCTTGATTTCTAAGGGTTTATAATTTCAAGTGGGAGATGATGTATATGCAAGGAACCAGAAAATAAAGTAGAAAATTATTACAATTGGAAAAGATATTCTGAGTTCCAGGTTTATAAGTTCCAAGCTCACAGATTTCTGAACCCAAAATGGTAAGCTCAAGGCCACCTGTGAACACTTATTTATCTTTATTTACCTGTTAAAAACTCTTTAAAAATGATGTATACAGAATTTTAATTTATTTATTTAAATTTATTTATTTATTTAATTTATTTACTTTTGACTGTGTTGGGTCTTCGTTGCCGCGCGTGGGCTTTCTCTAGTTGCGGTGAGCAGGGGCTACTCTTCGTTGTGGTGTGCAGGCTTCTCATTGCGGTGGCTTCTCGTTGCGGAGCACGGGCTCTAGGCACGCGGGCTTCAGTAGTTGTGGCTCGTGGGCTCAGTCGTTGTGGATCTTCCTTGAAAATATGAATGTGAAAACTTAATATGTGATAGTAAAAACCAGTTCCACTAGTTACACACCTCGTATACAGTGGTATAGAACTTGTGTATCTATAGTTCAAAGCATAAATTATTTTAGCCCTTTTTCAGATGACTATAATACTGTTTCTCTATCCCCCTGGTCAAAATTTGGCAAAGGGAAATGAGAAAACCCAGGAGGTAAAAGCACAATTAAAACCATTTTAAGTTGGAAAATGTGTTCAAATTTTTAGTTTAGTTTGGAGCTTAGTGTTCTATTGGCAAGAAACTCTATCTCCCAAAATAAAGTTTTCGATTTCTTTATTAATAAAAACACCATTAGACATTGTGTTGCCTAAGTAGCAGATCCGGTAGAAATGTTCAAACATCACACTTAACAGAGAAACCTTAGAAGCCTTCCCTTTAAGGTCAGTAACAAACAAGGATGCCTGCTATGACCCTTTCTGTTCAACAAAGGACTGCATGTCCTGACCATTGAAAGATGAGAAGTAAGAGAAATAAGGGATAAGACTAGAAAGGAAGAGACAAAACTGTCAATATGTGTAGATGATTTAATTATTTATATAGAAAACTCAAGAGAATCAACAGACAAGCTATTAATGCTAAAAAGAGAGTTCAGCATGGTTGCTTGAGCACAAATCAATAAGCAAAAACCGATAGAATCCTTTTACACCAATAGCCAGTTAGAAAAAGTAGTAGACCATAATATGATATTTACAATTGCCAAAAGGAAATAAATAAAATATATAGGAACTGACTTAAAGATGCAGAAGTTGTTATGGATAATATTTAAAAACTTTTTTAAAGGACACAAAAGTAGACTGGAGTAGGAAAAACTAATGTTGTATGTCAATTGTATCTCAATGAAACAAAAACAAAAACAAAAAAAACACATAAAAATAAAAAACCCCATCAGCAGTGAATTGTGCACATACAAATCCACACACAGCCAAACCAATTCTTAGAAAGAAGAACAATGTGGAGAATATCTTACCAGATATTAATACATGTTATCAAGCTATAGTAATTCAGTGTGATACTGGTTCTAGAAATGCCAAATAGATAAAGAATAGGATATGATCTAAGACAAATCCATGTGTGTATGGGAACTTGATGAGTTGTTGGTAGATCATTGAGGAAATGGGAGAAACAGGATTTTGAAAACTGACAAAATATTTGGAGAAAAAACAGCCCCAAAACTCACACCACAACATCATACAAAAATAATCTCCCATTGGAATAAAGATCGAACAGTAAAAGACAAAACTATAAAGCTATTATAAGGTAATGTTGGAGAAAGTCTTTGTAAAAACAGTGGGAAAGGATTTCTTAAATGAGGTGAAAAAAAAAGCACAGACCATAAAAAAATGGTGTAATTGATGACATGAAAATTAACGATTTCATGTTTTGTGTAAGAAACTATCAACACAATGGGAGAAGATGTTTGGGATGTGAACAATCAATAAAGGATTAAAACATAATATAAAGTGACAGTTCACAGAAGGGGAAAACTAAAATACCTAAAAAGCAAATGAAAAGCTCGATTGGATAACTGCAAATTAAAACTTTGCACACGAGAATGGCAATGATAAAGAGAGTTGGATAATATCAAGTACTGCCAAGGCTGTGGGAATCAAGAACCCTTCATCACTGCTGGATGGGTATACGTTTGTGCAGCCATTCTGAAGATTTAGGGACATAAGGAGGATTTAGGGACATGGCATGTGTACAAACCCATTGCCATAACACTTCTGTGACTTGATATACCCCCCAGAGGAAATCTTGCACAGGGGAACAAGGAGACATGGATGAGAATAATCTTTTCAGTATTGTTTGTGATAGAATTTTCTAAACTTATTGAATACCTACTTCTTTTACTCTTAGAACATCTAATTGGACTGGAATTCCGTAGCAAACACTAGGGAAACAGTGATTTTAGTGAATAGTTTTTTTTTTTCATTTAAAAAAAATTTTTATTGGAGTATAGCTGCTTTACAATATTGTGTTAGTTTATACTGTACAGCAAAGTGAATCAGCTATATGTATACATATATCCCCTCTTTTTTGGATTTCCTTCTCATTTAGGTCACCACAGAGCACTGAGTAGAGCTCCCTGTGCTATACAGTAGGTTCTCATTAGTTATCTATTTTATACATAGTATCAATAGTGTATATATGTCAATCCCAATCTCCCAATTCATCCCATTCCCCCTTTCCTCCTTGTTATTCCATACATTTGTTCTCTATGTCTGTGTCTCTATTTCTGCTTTGTAAATAAGATCGTCTATACCAATTTTTTCAGATTCCACATATATGCATTATTTTGTTTTTCTCTTTCTAACTTCACTCTGCATGACAGTCTCTAGGTCCATCCATGTCTCTACAAATGACCCAATTTTGTTCCTTTTTATGGCTGAGTAATATTCCATTGTATATATGTACCACATCTTTTTTATGCATTCCTCTGTCGATGGACATTTAGGTTGCTTCCACGTCCTGGCTGTTGTAAATAGTGCTGCAATGAACATTGGGGTGCATGTGTCTTTTTGAATTATGGTTTTCTCAGGGTATATGCCCAGTAGTGGGATTGCTGGGTCATATGATAGTTCCATTTTTAGTTTTTTAAGGAATCTCCATATGGTTCTAGTGAGTAGTTCTTAAATTTAAGGTTGTGCCCTATTAGAATGTCAATGAGCGTAAGTACATTTCTACATCACTATCAAACAAGATCAGCTTGTCTGGCATAAAATGATCTATTTAGTACAAAATAGAATTGTACTCAGTAAAAGTGCTCTAGACTTGTGCAGCATTTAAACCATACCAAATGTAATTTATCATAGTTTGAGAGTTTGCTAAACTCTCAAACATAGTAACAGAGTTTGCCATCTCTCTCTCCGATTATCTAAGGTGGAGAGTGAAGAGACCATTTAGTTCTGAGAGCTGTAGCAATTATGGGGATGATTATGCTTTAGAAAGGTACTACCAAGTTGAGAATTTCTTTAAATAGAAATGGAGTATTTGTGGAGCCATTTTTAAATATACCATCTAACGTCATGTTAAACAGGATCTTTAGCTAATATATGTATACAAAATAAGATTATGGACCAAATGGATATGGCTTGTATCTCTGGAAAATGAGATTGCTAATGTTTATTTTTTTCTTTATACCTTTCTGTATCAAGTAAATCTTTTATAACTAGTATTTACTGATTTTTAATCAGAAACACAATAAACCTTTTTCCTTTTGAAAGTAAATTGCGTATTAATTTCTCTAACAATGTAAAGAATGAAATAGTAACTATTTTCATCCTCCATATAAGTTGAGGAATGTATTACACTTTCAATTCCTTCTCCTATCTCATCCCACTTTTGAGTTTTGTCAAAAGAATCTGGGATTTTTAGATCCAGAATATTATTACTAATGTTTTTTAGCATCCTGTATCATATCTTTTAAGATATATATTTTTTACTTTTGAACAGTTTTACGGCAATATTAACAACAATTAGGTAATACATTATATTTCATTTCAGGATCTATTGCTATGTAACAAACCACTCCAAAAGTTAGTGTCTTAAAAAACAGCAATTTGTTATTACCTCAGAGTAATTATCTCAGAGTTATTACCTCTCAGAGTCTCTGGGCTGATGGGGCTCGTTTGGGTGGTTCTCGCTTGAGGTCTCTCATGTGTTTACAGTTAGATAGAGGCTGAGATTGGAGTCATTTGAAGGCTCAACTGGGCTAGATGTCTGGGGCACTTCATGCCCCTCTATGCGGCCCCTCTCTCTAGCAGAACTGCTGGTCCTTCCTACAGGCAACTCAGAGCTCCCAGAGGAAGGAAGCAGAAGCTGCCAGGTCAGTTAAGGGCTTTGTCTGGACCAAGCATAGTGTCGTGTTTATAGTGTTCTACTGGCTGCAAAAGTCACAGGTCTAACCCAGAGACATGATTGTGGAGAAATAGATTCTACCTCATCGCCGGGGAGCAGCAAGGCCACATCACTGAAGAGTCTGTGGGAAGGGAGATAATGTTGCAGCTGTCTTTCAAAACTTATCACAGTTGTTCGTTTATTCTTTTGTTATGCTTTTTCCATCCTTAAAATACTTTGATTCAAGTCTCGGTTGGAATACTTCTTAGCGTAATTATTTCACAGAACTGATATACTTCCTGAATCTTTATAAAACTTTTTGTCCTTAGATGTGAATGAATTCAGAATCCTTGGAGCACAGTCTTTGTCTTTAAAAGCATCCAAAGCATGTAGTGTTGTAGAGGAGATGTCTGTTTCTAAACATTTTTCTCTTCGTGCATTTTCTCTTCTCTTCTCACCTCCCATTCCCTGTCTGGTCTGGGTATATGTAGTTTTCTTTTCCTAAAGACCTCAAATTCATTGATTTTATCAGTAAATATCTAGGTTTATTTCTTTCTACATAAATTTGACCTGTCATTCATTAATCCATTTGGGCTGAAGAAACAAACCTTCTCATAAGGAAAACTTGTTCCATAATTTCTAATTTCTATGATAAAGTAATGATTTACTTGATATGTTCTACTTCTACACAGAGTTCCTATTATAAGCAAATTCTACTTTGTGGATTTGTTCTCCATATCTCTTATTTTTGCATCTTTAAAAAAACAAATTTACAGATTCAATTTTCTATAGTAACCTCATAAAAATTGATATCTTATGGTAATAATGATTATGAATAAAACAATATTTATATACTTTAGGTTATTCCTTTTTCATAGATACAGTGTATTTTCAACTCTTGCTTGGAATACAGGTAAAACATTTGTAATGCTCTCTCCCATTTCTTTCACAAAAGTCTGTTTAGAGGGAAATGTTTACCTAGTGCTTCAGATCCCTAACCCTCTTTCAAACTACTAAATAATGTCTTAAGTTGAGTGATCTTTCTCTTTTTTGCAAATTCCCACACTGGGGATGCAGGGGTTGATGTTTCCCCACCATTTGGAGTTATGAATTTTGTAGATTATGTGGATTGCCATTCAAATCCTTTAGATGCTAACAAAAGAATAAAACACTTGTTTGTTGTCGTTACTAGTTCAGAGGCTGGTGGGTGGAGGAAAGGAGGTTTGGCGCCTTGTCCCTTTCAGGTTTCAATTCTAATGCCACCTCTTCAGAGAGACCATCATTGACCCTTTTATCAAAAATGATCTATCGCAATTTTTCTCCCTCTCAAGGGTTGGCAAACTACAGTCCACAGGCTAACTCTGGCACACTGCCTGGTTTTGTAAATGACATTTTATTGGAACACAGTCACACCATTCATGTATGTTTCGCCTGTAGCTCCTTTTGTGCTGCGATAGCAGAGTTGAGTCGTTGCAACAGAGGCCATTTGGTCTGCAAAGCCTAAAACATTTACTGTCTGGCCCTTCAACAGAAAAAATTCTCTTACACCTGCTCTATCTCATCATCCTGTTTGTCTCCTTTATGCTGTGTATCACACTTGTAATTGTCTTATGTATTTCTTCGGTTATTTATTATCCATCCCCACAAGGATGAAAGCTCCGTGAGGTCAGATACTTAGTCTGCCTCTTCATCTATCTCTGTATCTCTCATCCTGGCACAGTGTTTGAAACGTGATATTTGCTGAATACATAAATGAAATAGATTTTTAAAATGTTATATTGATCTATTCATTTCACTGGGAATTTGGGAGCAGGATGGGGGGAATTAAATGTATCTTGGCTCAGTTAACATATTAAATTGGAAGTAGGTAACAGGAATATTTAGGGTATGAAACAAAGAAAATTTAGAAGGGAAGGCTGAGATAGAGGAGCCTAAGAGCTATGAAGAAACCCGTAGAGAGTGGTGCCCAAAAGTCAAGAGCAGGAGGATTTCAATGGCAGGGAGTAAAAAATTTTGCCAAATGCTATAGCGAGACATCAAATTTAAAAAGTCTTAAAAATTGCCCTCTGGATTCCAAAGAGCCCATTATGACATTGTCCAAGTGCAGTGGCTGGGAGCTGTATTAATTTGCTAGGGCTGCCATAACAAAGTACCACAAACTCAGTGACTTAAAATAACAGAACTTTATTCTCTCACTGTAGAGAATAAGTCAGAAGTCTAGAAGCTAGAGGTCTGAAATCAGAGTGTCAGCAGGGCCATGCAGACTGGAGCGGAGGATCCTTCCTTGCCTCTTCCTAGCTGTTGGTGGTTGCCAGCAATCCTCTGTGTTCCTTGGCTTGTTGATATATCACTCCAATCCCTGCTTCCATTCTCACATTGTGTTCTGTAGGTGTGCCTCAGTGTTGCTATGCTTCCATATGGCCTTCTTATAAGGACACCAGTTATTGGATTTAGGGCCCACTCTAATCCAGTATGACCGCATCTTAACTTAATCTCATCTGCAAAAACCCTATGTCCAAATGAGGTCATATTTACAGGTACTGGGGGGTTAGGATTTCAACATATCTTTTTGGGGGGACACAATTAACCCACAATGGGGGCCAAAGTCAGGTTGCAGGTGGCTGAGAAGTGAATGCTGCAAATAAGTAAAGACAATAAAATCTTCAAAAATCTTTGTAGTGAGGAGAAGGAGAGAAGTAGAGCAGTAGTTAGAGAGAGAGACAGGGTTTAGGGAGATGTGTGAAGGGCTAAGAGGAAGATGCACTAGAGGGAAAATGAAAAGATACAGGAGAGAGAAAACATGAATAGACTGAAGAACACGAGAAGGCAGGAGAGGACTGTGGTTGACACTGTTACTTCCCCCTCAGTATCCATTCTTCTTCTCTCTGCTTCCGTTGATTTTTAGCTATGTTCATCTAATTGTTCATATTAAGAATAAATTTCCTAGCTTCTCTTGCAGCTATGTGGGCCTTATGATTAAGTTCTGGCCAACAAGAGGGAAGCTGATGCATTGTTTGTTGACTGGAATGCATACACATTGGCTGGAGCTCAGTAGTTATCTTGGACTATGAGGTGGAAGCCGTGTGTTGAGAATAATGGAGACACATGTCAAAAGGAACCATATCTCTGATGATTGTGGAGATATTATATTAGCCCTGATTTGCTTATGTAAGGTCTTAATTTTTACAAAAGGGAAATACATTTTGTGTATTTCCTTCCCTTGTAGTTGAACTTAATTGTGACTGAACATAGATAGATCTAGAGCATGGTGTGAAGATTAGGCTCAGTTCAAGCAGAAGATAACCTAATTCACTGAAATGGGAGGGAAGGATGGAATAATGGTTGTGAATATAGATGCACTGCTAAGTAGATGGTAGGAAGTTTAGGAGTTCCTGTCTCAAGGCACTGATTTTCTCTGTAAGTTAAATGTAGAAATTAGTTGTTGAGAACAGCAGAAGGGAGATTTTAGTAGAGCAGGTTTGAGGTTTAAGGTAGATAGTGAAGATTTAACAAAAAGTTGTGAGGCGTGAGAGATAGCTAATAAGTAAGGGTTTGGGAGTGGCACTGAGATTAGAGACTACATAATTATAATAATCAAGTGAATTCCTCTTGTAGTGTTCTGTGGGATGGAAGAAGGTTCGCAGTAAAGGATCAACGACTAGACTTATACTTTATGGGAATAAATAAGGGACCAGGGGACTTAGCTACTGTCAATTCGACATTTTCTATATGGTAGGTGGACTACACAAACATGCCAAAATGCAACAATTCAGACTTCACTCCAACTGTGAAAGGAACCAGCTTGGAAGATTTAGCCCTTGAAGAAAGCTCCTGAACACAATGGCAGAGTGTGTGGGGAAATGGGTGGGTACCACTTCTGAACATGTTGAGAAGTGAAGAAATGCCCTAACATTTCATAGTTTATACCATCATTACCATCTTTAAGACAAAGGGAAATAAATCTAACAGGGCAGGTAACTCACTGCTGCTCCATGCTTAATTCTATTCAGAGTTATTAGTACTTTTGTGTAAGTAACACAACGTATGGAGAATGCAGCAAGCCCTACTTCAAACTTTTTTTTAATGTAAAGAAGTCTTTTTAAAAATTTTATTTATTTTTGTCTGTGCTGGGTCTTCATTGCTGCGCACGGTCTTTCTCTAGTTGCGGCGAGCGGGGGCTACTCTTCGTTGTGCTGTATGGGCTTTTCATTGCAGTGGCTTCTCTTGCTGTGGAGCACGGGCTCTAAGCACGCGGGCTTCAGTAGTTGTGGCACATGGGCTCAGTAGTTGAGACTTGCGGGCTGTAGAGCACAGGCTCGGTAGTTGTGGCACACGGGCTTAGTTGCTCTGCGGCATATGGGACCAGGGCTCGAGCCCGTGTTCCCTGCAATGGCAGGCAGATTCTTAACCACTGGGCCACCAGAGAAGCCCTGTAAAGAAGTCTTTATCAGACTAATATTTTGTTTCGGTTTTATCACTGTGGTGAAAAAAGTGTTATCATTTAGAGACAAAAGGAAGCATCTGAACAAATAGTGATAAAATCATGATGAAATTTGTGTTACAGATTTAGTACCTGGCAGTTTTCAAGATATATTCCAAATATATGTTCCCTCATTTAATCTATAAGCATCACTGTAAGGCAGGTTTTATTATGACTACTTAATTTACAAATAAGGACATTGAGACTCAGAGGTTAATGATTTTTCCAGATCATATAACTAGCAAATACTAGAATCCAGTTTTGCCTCCAAAGTCCAATGGGTGCATTTCGCCATGTTCATCCTCAATATGATGATTACTCACAATAAATAATTAGTCTGGACAGCTCCACCATGAAGTAGGCAAGGTTTTCATTTTCCATGAAGGTTCTCCAAGAGTCTGAGGCTTTTTCAAATTATTATTTAAAACTTCAATTTGTGGTTTGTGGTTGTTAGTTCAAGGCAACATATCCACCTAAAATGGAACCTCTCTTCTCTTGAATTTGCTCTATTTTCTAAAGCCTATAAATCTTAAACTCTTGAAGATTGTACTTTGAGGCACTGTTGAATGAATAAAATATATCACATTCATGTTGGCCTCTAGAGGTCACAAATGCAACAGAATCTTGTTTCCTTCTCTTCTCTTCAAGAGTGATTTTGACAGCCCACAAACCACAATGGTTTTGATGCATGTGTGTGGTCACTGTAATTTTTGTGATTCTAATGATTGCATTACAAGGATAAGTTTGCTTACAAATATGTTCAGAACCTTACTTTTAAAACCAGCATTTTCTAAATATTAATAGCCTTGGAGAGCAGGAGAAAGCAATAGAAAGATGTCTTTGGAATCTCTGCAAATGTTTTTTAAAAATGCAGAAAGTGAGGATATATTATTCTGAAGAAGACCAGTTGGAATTGTTTGCTATCACTTTTTGTGTACCAATGACAAATAAAGAACATTTATTTTATATATTCAATAAAAATATTTGAAAAATACTTTATGTATTTGTGTATAAAAATAAATGGAAAAGTACTGTTAGTGTGCTATTTACATAAAGTAGTTAAAACATAATTTAAATTGGTTAAAATATTATGAAAACATTTTAAGAAGCAATAAATTTGGTGGTCAGTAGAGCTCTGAATTTTTTAATATTTTAATTTTGTGGTGTTTTCTAATAAAAATCTCTACCACTTATTGGTCATTTATAACCCATTAGGCATCTCCTAAATGCTCTTTAAACATATTATTCCATCTATTTTCACAACAACCCTATGCAGACCTTTTGCTAAATTTAAAAATTGATGCTTTTTATTTGCTTGTTTTTTCTTAGGAAGTATTTCCAGCAAAGAGTTGGAAAGACCCATTTATATTAATCTGGAGAAAATAAGCATAGGTATTTCAAATTTTAAGTAACTATTTTAAATGAAAATATCAGTCAAGCAAGTACATAGATTCATTTAATTGAGAGACAATTAAAAAAAAGAATTCCAGGTCAACATAGGCAGTTAATAAAACATGACTATTATTGCTATAGCACTGTCCTAATTTTTGCATACTTTATGTTCCCTAGAGATTACTTCATAAAGCCACTTCTCAATATTTTGCAAGCTATGAATTTCAATAATGCATACTAAGTATTTAGTAGTAATACTGAAGCGGAGCAGGACCCTATGGTCCTTGCCCCCCATGTCCTCAGGCTGCCTTTTTTCTGTGGAAAAACTTTAGCCAAAGAATAAGTTTAATCAGAGAAGTGAGAAAATGCAGAAGCAAAGAACAGCAGTCAAACAGGACAAGACAATAATAGTTTAGTCAGTAAGCATAGTCAAGGACCTTTAGTTCCTTCTCAAGGGCTGTAGATAATATTCTGAGCCATATCCTATGAGCTGTCTTATAGATACTGAAATCCCCACCAGGTGGACGAAGTTAACTACATGATGACCAGACTGTCATAAGATGCCACAATTCTGAGAATTGGCCTCAAGGAAATGGGAAAAAACCGACCCGGAGCTGAAGATTAACTGTACTTAAAATAATCAAGATGACGCTGGTCAGACCACCGATGACCAATTTCAAGATGACTGTCAGAGCCTACTATCGTTTCTGCACGTAGCCCCTCCCTCCACCTGTAACAGCTCTTGCCCACTGACCGTCAGCTGGGGGGAGTCGGCCTTTGGACAGAAGTCCCCCCTCCGCCCCGCACCGGTTGCTGGCATCCAAAATAAAGCAAACTTTCCTTTCCACTAACCTTGCCTCTTTATTAGCTTTTGAGCGGCGAGCCGCCGGACCCCACTTTCGGTTACAATACCAACCCAGGAACCAATGTTGAAAATTACTCAATATGTCATTTTTATAGAAGAAATGTTAAGACCCAGTGAAATGTACAGATATCATCAGGGGAACTGTCCTCTCCCGTCTGAGCTTGCTTCTTCACAGTGTGGAAAGAACATGCCTGGGCTTTGGAGTTAGAGCTGGGTTTAAATTCTGACTCCTTTATCTTGGGCAAGTTATTTATCCACTCTGAGCCAGATTTCTCTCTGTGAAAGGTGATAATTATATATTCTCAGCATGAAGCTGCCAGCATGGTGACTGGCCAGCTTGCCTCTCCTCTTTACCTTCCTCTTACAGCCAGTCATTAACTCCTTAGCGCTACAGGAAAGAAGGAAGGAAACAGCTGTGAGGTGGAGTCTTCTCTGCTCTCCATTATCTTCCACACTTCCTCCCCAGCAGAGTTCTATTAACTCTCAGCAGTCACTCTTTTTTAATTAGATGATTGGAAAAGGAAAGGGATCGTGGAGACTACTGGTTGGCATCTGGATTAGTTGGCAAGGGCAGTTTGGATGAACAAACAACGTGAAGAAAGGGTTTTGTACCTACGCCCCAGGGGTCTCAGAGCAAATCTTCAAATACAAGAGATGGTAAAAGAGAAATACTATTTGTAAAGTGGACGGACAATACAGCAGAAGAGTTGTGAGAATGGGTTCCAAAGCCAGACCGCCGGGCTTTAAATTCCACCTCTGCCACTTGCCCGCTGTGGAACCCTTTGCAAATTACTTAACCTTTCTGTGCCTCAGTTTCTTCATCTTTAACGTGGTGATTATTAGAGTCCTCACCCCAGGGGCTGTTGTGAAGTTTCCATGAGTTAATATGTGTGAAGCGTTAGAACAGTGCCCAGCATTGTAAGCTCCACATGGGTGTTTATTGCTGTTATGAATGATTACAAAATAAACCAATGCAAACGTGACTGCGTAAGTTAAGAAAAGTTTAAATTACGCTCTTTTAAAAAATGTCATTAACATAGGCTACTTCCTTCCCCACCTTGAATTTTGATCCCGGTATATGGGTTCGAATAACTGAAAACAATGCACAGTTGAAGTCAGAGTGTAAATTCCAGGAGATGAAATAGAGCAGAACCACTGCATTACAGTTTTCATACCAAACCTAAAATGAATCCAGGTTTGCTTTAAGCTGGCACCTTTGTTTTGTTTGGTTTAGTTTTAAAGAGTAGGTTGTTCCTAAAAGACAGTATGGCTTTTGGTAAGTGTTTCAAAATGTCTGATGAAGCTTCAATGTTTGAACTAAGACCAGGCCAGGTGATTTTGTTATAAAAAAAATTGTGTTGATTTGCAAAATGCAGTTAAGACCTCTGAAAAAGAGGACTAAATCTTGCCAAATCTAATATTATAAAGACACAATGATATTATCTACCTTTGTCTTTTCTTTTTCCCTTTTCTTTCTTTTCTTTTTTTCCTCTGCACACTAATTTAAGAAAACTCAAAAAATCGAGTAAGACCTGAATTTAGACTGCATTTAATTGCTTGTGCATGGATAACTTCCCTCACATCCAGATGAATTTTTACATAGATATCTACAGTTATTTCAAATTCAACACACTCTAATGAAACTTATATTCTCTTTTAAAACTCTATCATTTGTGGGGCTCCTCCAGTTCCATTAAGAGCACCGTCACCCACCCAGTTTTCCATCTTGATACCTTTGAGTCATCATTTTGATCATAGAATCTTGTTAAATCTACATCTGGAATAACTGGGAAGTCTGCCTTTTTCTTTCCCAGGGCCAGCCTCACCCTCTGCCCTTCTTTGTCCCAGCTTTTGCTTGTCCATGTTGGATAGTCTAAGTAATTTCCTGGTTTTGGGCCTCAAATCTAAAAATTTGCAACAGGTTTCTAAAAATATATGGTTTTAGTTACTCCCTAGAATCTCAGTTTAATTACAGAATTCAGCTTCTCTCTCTAGCCATCCTGGAGATCTTCTCTTGTCTTTGTTTCCTGAGTATTGTGTGTCCTAGAACATGGTAGATGTTCCATGAATGTTTGTTAAATGAATGAATAAGCCCCCCAAAGAGTGTCAATTTATTCATGTGCCAAAATGGTTTCACACAAGGAGGTGTCAACTATGAAGCAGTTCTAAGAAACAAAATGTAAACATAATTTATTTGAATTGATGGCTTGAAGGGATTCTAGTTTCAAAAGCATACACATTTTGGTAGGAAATCTAAGATTTGAAGAGAAGTATTTGTGAAGAACAAGTTTAACACTCAGAGAGAATCATAGATGAGATTCGCAATCAGATATTTTTAAAATGTGGTAGGAAAAAAAAAGCCAATTCCCCTCCCCATCCACAAATGAAATCTATGGCAGGAATGGCCAGGTGTCCCCCAGAGATCTGTGCTCCACCTCTCTAGTGTTGAGTTGTTGCTGGGAAGCAGCTGCCTAGCCAGCCCTCCAGGTGTCGGTGGGGCTATGTCATTGTTCCCACCAGTGGGTAATAGAGAAGGTGAGTTATTTCACTTCTGGACTAAGGAGGTTAAGAAGTGGCATACCTTCTTTATTCTATCTTTCCCCATCCACCAGCTAGCATCAGAGGACTATAAGACTTCCAGCAAGTGACAGAGAAACAAGGTGGAAAGAGCCTGTATTGCTGCATCGTTGTTGTTGTGATTTTTAAGAATTAACCTTTGCTACATAGAGTCTGGGGTGTTGGATAATGAGCTCTGATTCAACAAAAGGCCACAGGGGAATTGAAATAGAGAAGCTTGTTACTCAGAGGTCCTGGAGGAGGTACATGGTATGCCTCAAGGACCTTGTGGGGAGGCCAAGAAAGAGTACAGGAAGAGAGACAGCAGAACTTGGGGCACATGCCTTTATTAGGGTCTCTGGGGAGAGTAGTTTGGGATTCCTTGGCTAAGACCAGATTGGTCAGTTCAAACCAAGAGTGGGTAAGAATGCTTATCACAAGTTGGTTGGGGGAGCATATCAGGAACTTACATCTACTTGCAACTCTATGGGCTGTTATCTAATTCATGTGCTTGAGGGAGGGGCTAGTGGCAGTTTAAGGCCCCCCACAGGCTACTTAGCCACACAAAATGTATGCCAATGCAGCGATATTATATAATCATCAAATGGAGGGAAGCCACCTTCAAACAAGGAACATGCACAATAGACTCTTACATGAATACGAAATAGACTTTTATTGGGTTAGGCCAGCAGAATTTTGGGGTATATTCTTTATAGTATTGCTGGTATTTGTGTGTATTATATATGCTAGTATTCCTCTAACTAATACACTGTCTGATTCCCATGTGTTCATATACTGACTCTATAATAATATTGCATGTCCTTCACAGGCTGGCAATGTGTCTCATAAATTTTTGTACCTACCATAGCACTTAATCTAATGCTGATCACATTCTTTTCAATTCATAAGCATATATGTTTATAAAATTGTGTATATCAGATAAGATGATTGAACGTTGTTTTGAGGGAAACCATCTTCTACGAAACATCTCTTGCTGTCTTCTTAATACATAGGGCAGTCATTTGAATGGTAAAGTCATTAAACTTGGTTGCTAGTTGTTTTTTTTTAATAACTTGAAATTTATTGAAGAATTTTCAGCTCAAGTTTGACTTCACAGAGCATTTCCTGACAACCTTACCTCATATGCCCCAAGGTAGAAATAATTAATCCCTCTTTTAAACTTGTAAAGACATTTCTATAGTAACTTCAACCCTGTATTGCTTAGTTGCTTGTGTATCTGTCTGTCTCTACTCTACTATAAGCTCTTTGAAATCAGGCACCATGTCATATGCATCTTTTTATCTCAATAGGCTAGAAATTCGCTAATGACAAGACTTGGCCTGTGGTGCTTACTGTCTTTTACTTACTAGTAAGTAAGGAAAGATGTTTCAATTTTTACTTTCTGTATTACTTTCTCTTCCTAAACTAAGATCATTGAAGAAAATTGTGATTTGTTATCAAGAGCAGAAATATCTGAAATGAGATCAAGATAATAAAATAATAAAAATTTAAAATATATCAAAAGTCTTACCCATCTGCAAATCTGAAAATGTGAGAAGGTTTTAAGATAAAACAGCTACTACTCTTTCTAGAGATGAACTCATAAATGAGAGAAGATGAACAAGACAATCACATATTTGAAAAACATGGTACTACACTATATGTTAAATCTCAACATTTTAATTTATTAACTTTTAGTATTTTTAGAGAGGCAAAATGATAAAATAGAGGATGGCTATATTGTGAGTCTGATTCTAAAGTGGACTGGCTATATATTATTGGATAAATCAGTCACTTAACCTTTCTGGGCGTGAATCAAGTTCTTATCTGTGAGATGGGATTGTTAGATTGTGCATTCTAATTTTATGGTTTCAAGACTCATTATGAATGCAGGAGGATTAAAAAATATGATATTCATTTAAAATGTTTTGTCTAGTATTTATTCTACTCATATATATTATCTTCAAAAGGTTGCATTTTAAACATTTGCAATCACTTTAATATTGTGGCTTAGTTTCTTTTCTTGTTTTTCAATTACTAACCTTTTAAATTATGTAATTTTTTACTTATTTTGATTTGATTTAAAAATACATAAAAGTATAAAGAAAAAAGTATAAATCACGTAGAGTGTTTTCACCAAAAGGAAGAAAACACTTCATATTTTGTTATAGGTCTTTTCAGTATTTTTATTGTACATATTTTAAAAATTGGAATTGTGTTCTATGTAAACATTTTCTCTTTCTCTTTCTTTCTTTTATTCTTTCTTTTTGATTGTAACATTATCTTTAAAGCATTTTCACTTGTCATTGATTTGATTTTTTTTTCGGTATGGAAGATCCAGAATTTATTTAACCATTTCCCTGAATTTACTGTTTAATTATTTAGTTATTTTCACATTTTTAGTTTTAAAAAAGCTACTCTAAACATAATTTCATTCACATCAAGCCCTGTTTATCAAAGCTGATTATGAAATATAGTAAAGTGTACTTCAAATAGAAAAGACTAAAATTCTATATTCTTAAGTTAGTTTTCTATGCACGAGAAGTCAGCCGTCTATTAACTTTAATTTTACTCCTAACTAAGAATTCCTTAATTACTAGTAAAGAAAAAAAACCTGGAAAAACCAAATAGCATGAGAGTACCTTTTATGGATCAGGAAGTGTTTTGAGAAACCTTAAATAAGTGATTAGCATGGTTTATGTTCTACTCTTTTAAGAAATTATTAATTCAGGTGGCACAGAGTCAAACTTATAAATCACAATAAACCCATTTATATAGTTTTCTTTCAATAGTATTTAGGCATTGTATTTAATCACTATTATGTTTATATTTCTTAATGATGGATAACGATGGATAGAGTCATTTGTAAAAAGTTGCTTTGTGTTCATAATATTTTCTGAAAATGAAGATTTCACTATTTGTATTAAAACACTACACATTTCCAAATATTGTTCTGAAAAAAAAGTGCATCCTGATGAGAAATTTTCTACTACCACATTATTTAAAGAGGCTGAACACTCCAGGGAACTAAGGGCATGGTGAGATGGAAGGGCACAGTTCCAGAAAATCTATCTTTTTATCTTGGCTTTGTAACTCTTTAGCTATTTGATTATAAGTGAGCAAACCTCCTTGTGCTTCCACATAGAGTAAATGAAAGGATTTGAGAGCGTAATCATTCAATTCCCTTTCAGCTCTAAAATTTTATACATCTCTGATTCTCCTTTCCTAAGGTGAGGAAACAGACTGTATCAGAAAAATCTGATTCTGATCTATGATACATTGATTGCAGAAATGGCCCCAATTTCCCACCCCTCCCTGATTTGTACCCATTGCAATGTGACTTTGAATTTCTTCCCATTAAAAGGTAGAGTCTATTTCTCTACTCCTAGAATCTGAGTTGGCCTTTGACTTGCTCTGGCTGGTAGAATGTGCAGAGGTGAAGCTGTGCCCAGTTCCGAGCTAGGCCTCAATAGGCCTTGTGAGCTTTCACGCTCCCTGGCTGAACCTTGCCACTGTCTTGAGAATGAGCCTGTTGGTGGATGAGAGATTATGCTGGGCAGTGCTGAGTCAGCCCAGTTGTCACAGCCAAAACTTTAAACCCAGCCAAGACAGCTGGTACCTGACTACAAAAGCATGAGTGAGTCTAGCTGGGACCAGAAGAACCATTCAATCACCAGCAGAATCTAGAACTAAATAATTGCTTATTATTTAAAGCCATTGAATTATGTAGTTGTTTGTTATGTTGTGCAGCATCCTTGTGGCAAATAGATAGCTGGTACATAATCCTTTAGAGCATTGTACCTACCTTGTTTGGCCCTTACTCTTGAGAATTCAGCTAGGGGTGTTATTTTCTTCTACCAGTCCAATAGCTTACCTGAAAGTACTTGGTCCTGTGGGCATTGCACATGCAATGTATTTATGATTGATGTCATCATTTCTCCCCCTCTGCATCACATCAGAGCTGCTCCTTATGTATTTCCCATCTTGGTAGATATAGTATCACAGTTCTTCCAGGTTGCCAACTAGAAACAATCCTGGAGACACACTTGATACGCTTTCTCTTCTCCACTGCCTCGCTGCCCCTTTTACTGCTGCTGTCTTAGTTTCAGCCTTAACTTCACTTCAGAAAAGTTGCATTAAGTTTCTAACTGAGCTCTCTTAATATATAAATTCTTCCATAAGCTAAGCCTGGAGGCTCTGAAAGACAAGAGCCCATACTAAACTTTCCATAGAGAAAAGAAACATATCATTTTTGGACACTTGATCAAACTATCAAAAGAATATAAGATCAGCTATATACGCTATGAACCCAAGTCAACAGTTTTGTTGAATCTGCCAAAAAAAAAATCTTTAAAATCTCAGCAATACAGGAAAGAAAAACCAATTGTTACCACATCTAAATAATTTTCTTTGCTGAAACATCATTTCTTTGGGGAAACTTAAATACTTGCTGGAAAATATTAATGAAGGAATTCATCAATCATGTCACTGAAGTCACTAAAACGCTATTTTTTTTAATGAAAGTTTTTGTTTATCTGTCCATTGCCTGGCACATATAGACACTCAGCAAATATTTGTTGTTGTTGTTTTTCTGTATTTTAATCATTGGTGCTGTGTGTCTGAATTTCACAAGTGTGGTGGGTGGAATTCCACATTGTTGTGTTGAATTCCATACTTAGCTTCTGTAAATATTTTCACATACTGATGTGTGTAATCAGGGCAGAAGATATCTAAACTGACACATGGTTTTTCTTCAGTCAGAACTAGAAACAGTCACTTTATTTTGTGGCTTTATGAAAAGTACACTTCTGTGTGTGAACATCAGCCTCTGTTTTCAAAGATTGGAATAGCTACAAAATGAAAGAGGGTCTGTGGTTGTTAAGACAAATGCTGGGCTTACAGTAAGAGTAAATAGGATTTTGTGGCTGGCACCTAATTTTTGGTGAAGATCAAAAGGATGAAAATAAAATCTACTCACTGCTGAGAAAAGGAATCTGGGGCCTCTTGAATCATCATTAAAGTGTCGACTAGATGCAGCAGTCTTGCTGGGAGAGTCTTCTGGTGCAGGGGTTCCCGAATCTGAAATGCCGTGAGGACCATCTGAAGAGTACCCCAATCAAAACTAAGAGAGTCCTCAGCCAGACCCTTTAGTGGGGCCCAGTCCTCTGTATGCTTTAAAGACTGACCAGATAATTTCAATAACCAGGCATATATGGGCTCCAGTATAGGATAAGGTAGCTACAAACTTTTTTTTTTAGGGCAGTGCTAGTTTTCCCAGTGCTAATTTTCTGAAGCCTCTAGATACAATTTTTTGAAGAAAAGAAAGACATTATAGTAAGACTTTTTTGAAAAAATAGATCAGAAAAAGGAATGGAAGTCAGGTATATTTTTTTCTATCCTGAATATTGAGATTTTTTTTGGTTGAGAAACTATATAGGCCTCTGCCAGTGGAACCTAAAAATGTTGAACTCATAGACACAGCAGAATAGTGGTTACCAGGAGCTGGGGGTAGAGGAAATGGGGAGATGTTGGTCAAGTGTACAAACTTCCAGTTGTAAGATGAATAAGTTCTCCAGAAATAGACTCACAGACTTAGAGAAGGAACTTATGGTTACCAGTGGGGAAGAGTGTGGGGGAGGGATAGATTGGGAGTTTGGGATTGACATGTACACACTACTACAATATATTTAAAATAAAATGCCTTTCCATGAAAAAAAAATGAGTAAGTTCTGGAGCTCTAATGTACAGCGTGGTGGCTATAGTAAATAATCATGTATTATATACATGAATTTTGCTGAGAGTAGGTCTTAAGGGTCCTCACCACACACAAAAATAGGGCAACTATGTGAGTTGATGGATATGTTAATTAGCTTGATAGTGGTAATCATTTCACAGTGTATACGTATATCAAATTATCATGTTGTAGACCTTAAATATATGCAATTTTTATTTGTCAACCCTACCTCAATAGAGCTGGAAGAAAAACATTAAAAAAAAAAGCTAAGCAGAAAAAAAAGAAACTATACAGGTCTCTGCTTATGATGAATTTTTGTTATAAACCTTAATACTGACATTTCTCTATTTAACCAGAGGACGAATCATTTATTTTGGGTGATTATAATTCTAATTTCCTTTATTTTGCCACCTGAGCATCTTATGATAGGGGATATTGTGCAAATGCCTTAAAAAATAGTATACCTATCGATTCATAAGGCTTATTTGCAATGTCACCTTGTTTACTTTGTACTGAAAGTTAAAAACTCTTTTTATAGCCAGTAAGCTATCAGCTGTGACAGTTGACTGCAAAAAGGGAGAACTCCTGAAAGAGAGGGAAGATATGAAGCCTTTCTGGGAAAAGTTGGTCTGAAAACAAGTTCTAAAAACTGAATAATTTCTCTAGGGACAGAGGGTTGAATTTTGTCAAAACATTGGCTGCCTTCATTACAAAAAAAATAATAAAAATCAACTGCCAAAGTTTTAGCTAAAACCACGGAGAACTGTCAAGAATCAACCAGATGGCAGCCTACCTGCCTGATGAAGCTGAAAAATTAAAACAACATGTGAATGGGAACACACGAAAAAGAAGCAGCTCTTCAATTTGACTGTTTCTACTTGGAGCACTTTTTAAAGGAGCAAATATATGCAAGGCCACAGACCAAGTTTAATGCATCTTTTTTTAAAAAATTAATTTATTATTTTTATTTATTTTTGGCTGCGTTGGGTCTTAGTTGCTGTGCACAGGCTTTCTCTAGTTCTGGCGAGCGGGTGCTACTCTTCGTTGTGGTGCGCGGCCTTCTCATTGCGTTGGCTTCTCTTGTTGCGGAGCACAGGCTCTAGGCGCACGGGCTCAGTAGTTGTGGCGCACAGGCTTAGTTGTTCCGCGGCACGTGGGATCTTCCCGGACCAGGGCTCGAACCTGTGTCTGCTGCACTGGCAGGCAAATTCTTAACCACTGTGCCACCAGGGAAGCCCTAATGCATCTTCTAATGATATTTTGAACCAAGAATAAATTCCCAAAAGATAATCCAGTGCATAAGTCAAGAATAAAAGACAGAGATTAATCATGGGTGCGAAATAAAATGGAGTTTCAGTTATTCAGCAAATGTTTCTCTACTGACAAGTTACTTTGTTCCACACTGACAGGTGTGAAACACTATACATTTGCTATTATGATTGATCTAGGATAGTTTCTTGGTCCTTTGAAATTTGTTTTTATTCATTTAGTTAACAGATTTGAATATCCACAGTGTGCTAGGTGCTAGGGACACAAGAAGAGATCATTTCTTGCCCTCATCAACCTTTTGGTTTAGATCATGATCATCAAACTATGGCTACATCTTGCCTGTCACCTGTTTTGGTAAATAAAGTTTTATTGAGACACAGACACATTCATATGTTTACATATTGATCAGGACTGCTTTCACGTTACAATGGCAGAGTGAGTAGTGGTGACAGAGGGGCTGTATGGTCCTTGCCTAAAATACTTACTATCTGACTTTCTCAGAAAATGTTTGCTGACCCAGGACTAGGTTCTTTCTAAAGCAGTTAATCTAGGATGGGGAAAGTAAAGACAAGACACAAAAACACCAGGGCTGTATATTTTTTAAAAATCACTGTGTCATACTTATAGTACATAGGTACTAAAAAAGTTTTTAATTGGATAAGAAATATCTTTTCCTGGCTAGCTCGAATAGTTATAACAGCATGTTAACAAGTCCAAGACCATATTATTGATCCTCGTAAGGGACAGTTACCTTTCCTCTAGGTATTACCATCTAGACTATGAACACAGACTTAACTATCAAGGCCAGTGAACTGTGCTGCACGTTAACGGTGCTGGTGATAAGGGTGAGAGGTTGAAAGCGTGTGACTTAATCAATGCAAAATTTCCAACATGGCAGAACAAATAACTTAAAGCATATCCCTTTCCAGTGATGGGCTTATAGTGTCTTTGCAGGTTAAACTGAGAAAGAAGTGTTGAGGAAAAGTAATGAGTTTAAGAATCTCCAGTATTGCCCCTGTAACCTTGAACCACATGGAGAAAGCCTGCTTCTAATTTTGGGCTGTAAAGTAGAAGGGTCACCAGGGAGGATGTGGACATTACTGAATTTCTTGTCTGCCTACGAAGGTGAATCCATCACCAACTCCATGCTGCCATGACTGTGCATCTATTGAAGCCTGACAACCCTGCAAGGGTACAGAGGAAGAGATAAGCTTTTCACTGCATTGCTCTACTAGAGGAGGAGGAACACTGGGGTTCTGCCAGCTCTGGGAAATCGGGGCTAAAGATATTCCTGACTTCCTTATGTCACAGATAGAGGCTAAGCTTACTGTATATGCAAAATGCCTGGGGTGGGATAGGGAGGGTGGGAGGGAGGGAGACTCCAGAGGGAAGAGATATGGGGATATATGTATATGTAGAGCTGATTCACTTTGTTATAAAGCAGAAACTAACACACCTTTGTAAAGCAATTATACTCCAATAAAGATGTTAAAAAAAAAAAAGCCTAACAATTGATTTTAAAGTGGCTTGGATAAATGACCTCAATGCGATGCTTTGGGTTGGGAGAGAAAGTGAGATAATGAACAATTCAACTTCACTGAATCATCAAAGAATGCAAGATCTCATTTTCTTCAATTAAATTAGCTTTACTTGTTCATAATTTGACTTATGATATCAAACTTGGTAAAACATATAAATTGTCTGATTTTTAGTAAATAGGGGTGACCAATTCAAGCAAATGACTTCACTTGATCCAGGAAAAATCTAGTCAAGCCCTCGAGAGAGAAAGGAATAACATCCCAGCAGAGTAAATTTATTTAAAAAGATGGAGCTTGGTGAATTAGGCAGACTATCTGGTTTCAGGACTTTGGCCTTTAATCTTGGCCTAGTGAATTCCTTGCTGTGTCACTTTAAGTTAGCTTCCTGCCTTTGGTTTGTCTTCAGAGGTTTTTTGTTTTGTTTTTGTTTTTAACAAAATCAAACATCCCGATTGACTAAATGTATTGTATAACTCTCTCCATTTTCTTCTTCTACATAAAAACGGAACTGGAATTTTGGGAAACTCCGTTACTTTCCTAGAAAATATCTCCATAGTAAAATCAATACTGCTTAATAGGTAGTTGAAAAGTGCAAATATAAGCTGATGTATATAAGCACTGTTGAACAATAATCAATATAGAGGCTGCAAAGAACAAAGAGCTTTATTTGGGGTCTTAAGAATTGCGATTTGGGAGACACAGGTTTGGATAAAACTGAAAGAGTGTTCCGGGGAAGAGAAAGAGTCAGGAGCTTGTAAAGGCAAAGGCCACAAGGCTGTACCCTGACACAAGAAAGGAAATACTTCTCCTTAAGGGATAGGCTGTTATGAGTTGTTTTAAGTAAAGGGTCTGATAATAGATAGGCTGTCACAAGTTATTTTAGGGTAAGGGTCTGATAAGTATCTTGAGTTTCTGGCTGATGTTCTGGATGTCTTCGTTCGGATAATAAGTGCTCAAAAATTCAGATTCCATCCAGGCTGAGATGTGCATAAGTCACACTTCCTCTATGGCCTCCAGGTTCCTTTTTAGAGAGCTCTCTTAGCAATACCAGCTCTATTTGGATTTTCCTTTCACAATATGAAAAGGTTTTTTTTTTTCTCCTTCCTCTTCTTATAAGCATATTCTTATTGGTGGTTCCCTCTAGTTCTTACGTCCTTCAGCTCCCTGTTCAATCTGGTTGAGCTGATAACTAGGGTGGCCCCAACTTTCCATTCCTCCTAGAATCAGGGGGAAGGATACTTTCTTTGACACTGTTTTCCTTCTTTTATAAAATTGGGATTATTATAATAACTAACTAGGTTTCTCATGAGGCTTAATAACACAATGCAGAAAAACACTTAGCAGAGTGTCTGGCACATAGTAAGTGTTAAATAGATATGAATTATTGTATTTCAAAGTCCAAAATAAAATGTGGCAAACATTTCCCTACCCAAACAGTGATTGTGATTGAGGGGGTGTGTCCCTTGCTGGAAATCAGAGTGTGGGTTTAAGTCTCCATATGGGATTCTAAATATTTAATTCAGGAGAATCCAGCCTATTTTTCTGAGCAGGAATAATTTCTGTTCCTCTGAAGACCGAGATCCTTTGGGTGTGATGGGATGCTTTGTCTTGAGCATCAGGGCTGAACAAAGAGGAAGTAAGGAGCCCTCATCTTCCCAGGAAAAGAGAGTGTGGCTTAGATGTTCTAACCATTCAAGATGGGTTTTACATTATGTCTAGGACCCGGGTAAGAGGCATGATGATAAAGACCTAGAGAGGCTAGATATCGCTTCTGGAATGTGTATGTGTATTGTGAGTCAGAATAGGTATATTGTAAAGGAGTTGTGACGCAGTCTGGGAAGGCAAATTATTCACTTACTGACTGTGATTTGCTTTGATGACAATGGAGTGGTTGCATGAGCAGAACCATCAGGGAGTTTTTTAGAAAAGAGTGAGATCATTGGACTGAGGATATATGGAATGCCCACTGTGCTGTGTGCTTAATGTGGGTTATCTCATGGGAACCTCACAACAACCATATGAGGTGACTATTATTACTCCCGTACACAGATGATAAAAAAGAGGCTACAAGAGGTTAAGCCATTCTTCTGAGATGCATAGTGAGTAAATAGCAGAGCTGGGATTAAAATTCAATTCTCAGATTCTAAAGTTCATGTTCTTTTATTTTAACTTTTAATTATAAAATACCATCTTCCTTTAAAATAGGATGTTCGGACAAAAAGACAGAAACACACACAGAGAAAATTCATATACTAAATACCTGGCATTTTGGGGTTGAGAAATAGCCTTAAAGGAAAAACCAAAAGCTCAGGGCACAAGAAATTGAAAACAGAGGCTGAGCCATGTTAACAAAAGTTGGGGTTTGTGAATGGGAAATTGATCTGGGCCACTGTGCCTTCAACCCTTCTTACTGCATCTCACACACCTCTCATTTAGAGTGATGTGGCTGGAGAAAAGGGAGCCCTCTTGCACTGTTGGTAGGAATGTAAACGGATACAGCCACTATGGAGAACAGTATGGAGGTTCCTTAAAAAACTACAAATAGAACTACCATATGACCCAGCAATCCCACTCCTGGGCATATACCCTGAGAAAACCATAATTCAAAAAGACACATGCACCCCAATGTTCATTGCAGCCCTATTTACAATAGCCAGGACATGGAAGCAACCTAAATGCCCATCGACAGATGAATGGATAAAGAAGATGTGGCACGTATACACAATGGAATATTACTCAGCCACAAAAAGGAACGAAATTGAGTTATTTGTAATGAGGTGGATGGACCTAGAGTCTGTCATACAGAGTGAAGTCAGAAAGAGAAAAACAAATACCGTATGCTAACGCACATATATGGAATCTAAAAAAACGGTACTGATGAAACTAGTGGTAGGGCGGGAATAAAGATGCAGATGTAGAGACTGGACTTGAGGACATGGCGGGGGGAAGGGGAAGCTGGGACGAAGTGAGAGAGTGGCATGGACATATATACACTACCAAATGTAAAATAGATAGCTAGTGGGAAGCAGCTGCATAGCACAGGGAGATCAGCTCGATGCTTTGTGACCACCTAGAGGGGTGGGATAGGGAGGGTGGGAAGGAGACGCAAGAGGGAGGGGATATGGGGATATATGTATACTTATAGCTGATTCACTTTGTTGTACAGCAGAAACTAACACAACATTGTAAAGCAATTATACTCCAACAAAGATTTTTAAAAAATAAATAAATAAAGTGATGTGGTTGGGAGACAGCATGATGCAGTAGAAGAAGTCCAGACTTCAGTGATGGATAAACTTGGGCTGAAAGTTTTTCAGTTAATTGGTGGGTCTGTGATATTAGGCAGATCACTTAACCTCTCTTAATCTGTCGAATGGAGATAATCGCACATGTAGTTGAAGAGAAAAACTATGCGAATGATCTAGCATAATTATAATATTAATCATTCATAATCTCAGAAAATCCCTGCTTCTTCACGTTGAACTAATCCACCCTCTCCCCCACTTATATTACCTTTTATCCTAGGGAGATAGACTCTGAGATGGAAATTTGCAGGCGGGAGATTTATTTGGGAGTGTTCGCAGGAACAGCACCTGTAAAGGGAGGAGGGAAGCTGTACTGGGCAGTGGGAGAAGTTGATCTGTGCTGCATTTGCAGCAGAAGTCCCAATGGATCCCATCCGGCACTCTGAAGCTGGGACGGCACTTTATGAATGTCCTGAGTTGAGCCTTTGGATGCCTTTTCCTCCAGCCATTGAATGCAGCTGCCTCCGGGACGGGGTATGGCTTTGGGAGAGACACCTCCATTCAAGCCATTCCCTGAAAGGGACTCTGCTGTGACCTGTCAGCAGGCAACACTGTTGGTGGCTGTAGGAAGTGGGGCTCCGGCAGCACACCACAGCATTCACTGCATCTCTGCTGTCCCAGGTTAGCTCATCATCCACTTGCATCCTTCACTATCCCTTCACTGCTTCCTTCTCCTACCTCACTCCTTCAGTCTAGGGGACAGAGCATTCATGTTTACTGAGTATCTTTTGTGTACCTGGTACTGTGGTGGTATGTAGCACTTATATAGTTATATATGTTATGTAAGGCATATGACATATGCAATCTTATTTAACCCTGTGAGGGAGCAAAATTTGCCACCCCAAAATGTGTCTCTTTGGCCTGAGGTTTCAATTAAGTTGATTATTTTTAAGGAACAGAAGAGTCAGGAAGTCTTTCTTTTTACTTCCCCCTTAGTTGCCTCAGGAATTTAAATGGAGGACCATTCCAGAAAGGGAGCTATCACCATAGTTCACTATAGTATGAACTAGGTATAGTAGACAAGGTGGAGTCTAGCAAAGTCCGCTTGTTAAAATTCCTCTCTGTGTCCCACTGTCTCTGCAGGGCCCAGCAAATATTTATTTACCAAACATTTGCTTTTCTATCGTCATGTCAATTGCTTTCCTCCTCTTTGAAGTTCCAAATCACTACTCCCAACATCCTCTGTTGTCTTTAGCTGAAGGAGATATTTAAGGTGAAGGTTTCAGCCATTTTGGTCAGTTATTCAGTTTTCCTGGGCCTCTTCCATGTATATGTGTTATTAAACTTTCGTTTAATTTTCTTCTATTAATCTGTCTCATGTCAATTTAATTCTTAGACCAGCCAGGAGAACCTAGAAGGGTAGAGGAAAATTTCCTCCTCCCCGACAATCCTCCAAACAGTTCTAAGAAGTAGGAAGAAACTGAAGTTTATAGAGTAACTTGCTAAAGGTAGCAAGAGCCAGGGCCATGTTTCAAATGCCAAGCAGTTTATGGCCAAAGGCCATGGCCCTCCCCCAACACTGCTATATCTCTTCTTTGCCCCCATCATCTCCATTCCATTTACAGTTTCCAATATGACTGTTTCTAGTGTTCCATCTGCAGATATCTCTAAAATACGCCTTACCACGTAGCTTTTTGAAACTGTGTTTATTTTATTTAAAAATACCTACATCATCCCTTTTAATACACTGTATTTAATTTACAGGAAGTTATACAAGTTAAAGTCTGGTAATCATCAAGGATCTATAAATATTAAGGTGAAGACAAAATAATTTAATTATGTTTGTTGGAAGCTCACTAATTTAATTTAAAATTTTTTCATCAAAAATCCTTACAGTATGATAAAAATGTATCTTTAGGTTGGGATCAGTTTTTTTGACCTCACATACTGAGTCATTAAATTCTGTCTTCCCCTAACTTTCAGTAATGGAATTAAGAGAATCACCTTGGAGAATCACCTCTTGAAAATAATAACAATCAAAGAAGTTCATCTGACTATAATAAATTGTGAATTTTTTCAAAAAATGAGGATAGTAAACTAATGTCAGCTTAGTAACAGATAAAAGGTAATTTTCTCTCCTTGATTTTTTTTCCCTGTGAATTTTCATAGTACTTCCTAACCCCAAACAGATCATCGTTGTTGTTGTTTTAAAGAGGTGTCCAAGGGACAAAACGTTTCTTTGTCAAATTCTTTTCCTTTCAGAACTGTTGACGGTTTAATAAATCTTATAACAATTTCCGGTTCTTTCCTTTCCTCCAAAGAAATCTTTAAGATAACTTTGAAAAACTTTTGTGTGTTAGTCCCACAGATTATCTCTAAAATATATACCTGTGAATCAAACTTTCAAATCAGTGCCTTCTTTTCCCTACTGTAAATGGTAATGTAATTCTTTAGTATTCTTTGGACACTAAATTTCCAAGTCCCAGACGCTACTGGTTTTTTATACCCACCTATCAAATCAACAAATCCTGCTTATTACAGAGATGCCTCTAGAGAAGGCTGAAAAAAATCTTATTGCTTCTTTGCTCCATGGAAGGAGCTACCTTCTATTTTGTGCAATTCCCTACAAAGAGTAGATTTAAGAAACAAAACTCACCTTTCAAAGTCAACGTCATGGTGCTTACCAGAGAAATGTGGCAAAGTCCATGGCCAACGTGCCTCTTCTTCTTCCATTCTAGGAGCAATGGCAGACGTGAATTTTAGTTTCTGACCTAATAGTTGATTTGCTTTTTCACGTAGTTCACTTTTTTTTTTTAATTTTTATTTTATATTGGAGTATAGTTGATTTGCAATGTTGTGTCAGTTTCAGGTGTACAGCAAAGTGATTCAGTTATACACATACATATATCTATTCTTTTTCAGGTTCTTTTCCCATATGAGTATTAAATAGAGTTCCCTGTGCTATACAGTAGGTCCTTGTTGATTATCTATTTTATATATAGTAGTATGTATATGTTAATCCCAACCTCCTAATTTATCCCTACTCCCTTCCCCTTTGTTCTTTTTTTTTTTTTAAACATCTTTATTGGAGTATAATTGATTTACAATGGTGTGTTAAGTTTCTGCTTTATAACAAAGTGAATCAGCTATACATACACCTATATCCCCATATCTCCTCCCTCTTGCGTCTCCCTCCCACCCTCCCTATCCCACCCCTCTAGGTCCTCATACTTGCAGCTAGACTCCTGGGCAGTCTGTCCCCAGGAGTCTTCTCTGCTAGAGTTTCCTAAAGGTTTACTTCGTGCAGACTGGCCGCCCAGTATTATAGCAATACAACTTTTGGAAGGCTCTCTGTTTCTTTCATGCCATGTCCTTCTCCATTCTTTTATTTCATTTAAAACCAATAGTACTTTTTTTTTTTAAGTACCCTACTGGTTAAGCATTTTCCATCAGCATCTCAAAAAAGAGAAAGTGTTTTTGAGTTTTGACCACCCTGATTAGTAAAAACATTGAAGCACAAAATGATTTAAAGTTTGTATGCTTTAAAGATCAAGTAATTAAAAAATACCCTTTGTTCTTAGTTTTATGTGTAGGAAAATGTTGAGGTTAATTCACTGACCGTGTGGGATAATTTGACTCTCAATCAGTAAATTTAAAAGATCTTTCATAACATAAAAAAGATCCAGCCCTGCCAAGGACAAATGACTGGCACTGAAATTCCTTTGTTAGCTTAAGTCATTGATATGTAAAACAAAAGAAAATTCTTTGGCAGAAAACAGAAGAATGTCCAGATGGTTTCTATCTATTTTCTCATTGATTGTATAATTAAAATCCCCTTTAATCATCAGAAAAATTGAGATAGAATGCTTGTAATAGAACAGCACTGTGTTTTAAAGAAATACTTCTTCTGTGGTAGGTTCACTAGTAATGAAGTAAGAAAAATTGAGATAGAATATTTGTAATAGAACAGTACTGTGTTTTAAAGAAATACTTCTGTAGTAGGTTCACTAGTAATGAAGTACTGGCAGCAATATTTTGTGAATTTGCCCTGTGCAGAAAAGATATCCAGATAGTTCACCAGGGGATGTGACTGTCTACTTGTAGCATTATGTTGGTTGTGTCAGATAAGATCAAACACTGATCCATTAAAATGGATATGAATTAGCAATGATCACCTGATTTTCATGTAATATTTTTCCTTACCTGAAGCAGGATTCACACCTTAGGTTAATTAAGAGGTGGATTAGTTTCTTTGTGAGGTTAGTTACTAATAAAAGCACTAATAAACTAGTTAGTAAACTACTTATGATGACTTATGTCATCAACAATTATGGGACGGAATTTATTTACTCAGGGAAATGACCTAATCTTGCTATACTGTACTCTGTGAAATGATGTTTCTGCTGATCAACATGAATGATATTGGTCAACAGAACTACCTTCCCTTGTGTTCCTTCTTCATTCTACATCATTAGGTTGTATATTATTACTCTATACATATAGAATGTGCATATATATGCATGATTTTAGTTGATGGATGACTTTATCTTTTTAGGTTGAGTGACTACTTAGAACTTTGTGGTGACCTTACATGACATTATATCTATGTCTAGATCCAGATCTAGATCTCTTTGTATCCTTCGTTTATAAATGGTGTCAGTAATGGTTTTAAAGTGGAAAACAAACAAACAGAAGCAAAAATAATAGTGACTGATCTATAATTTCTAGGGTGTTTTTTTACTTAGTGGTTATTTTCAAGGTCTTTACTTTGGTCTGAGGAATGAGGCAATATTGTCATGATTTAGGATGCTGATGAGACAAAATACAGGAACATAGGATCTCCTTCCCAGCAGTTCTGAGGAAAGGCTATAGGGGTAAAGTTATGGTGGACCCACTACTACAGAGAAAGCAGTACTGTTATTCTGGTTGCTGGCTTCAGGAAGAAGGAGTGGAGAAAAATGAGGATAGGGTTTTGTTTTTTTATGGCTCCTTGCAAGCTCCTCGTGTGGTTTCTGATGAGTAATGACTCACAAAAGGCACAAGAGGGTAGGGTAAAAATCATAGGTTCAAATAACTGCTATGCTTATTAAGTACTTACTATAAGCCGTGTGCAGTGCTAAGGCGTTCACACAGATGATCTCATTTAACAGCCAGAGATGTATACTGTCATTATCCCCATACCATGCATGAGGAGTAGTTAATTTGGAGGATCTGCAATTCAAATCTGAATAATTTGAGTGAGAGGCACGTCTCAGTCATTACATTGTTCTGCCTCAAAGAAGGACTTTGAAACATCTGTATCAATACCAGGGAACATTCCAAGAAGGGAAACTGCTGTCTGCTTCCGTCTGTTGCTTTCCTTTCCTCTCTCTGAGCCTAGGAGGTTCAACAGGGAGTAATGGTCATAGGAAAGATTGGAAAGGGGGTGGACGGCACTCAGGGTTTGCCCTGTAGTGACTCTGCTTGACAGTTGCAAGAATGCCTCAATACCTGCTGTGTATTTCCAAGCCAAGATTTGTTTTTGTGTAGGTTTTGTTTGATTTGGTTGTATGTGACTGTTGTTTTAGCTAATAACTTAGAACTCTGTGGTGATTCTGCAACATGACCTATTTTTTAGCACACTGCTTTATTTAATTTTCCAATAATCCAAGGAGGCAGATATTATTACTATATTTCCTCAATTCATTGCATCCTCCCTTCCCCTCATATTTTAACATCGCTAAGTCAGAATGTCTTTTGGAATTGATGGTATGTACGAATCTAGTTTAGTTGGTGGTACTGTTTTTTCTTTTACTTAGTGGCACATAAAATAATAGCACAGCTTAAAAAAAGGTGGTGTTTTGGATGCAATGAGATACAGTATCTCCATTTTTCAGAGGCAACTGTAGAGATTAAATAATTTCTTTTAGGTTACCCAACTAGAGATTGGTTGTGACAGGTAATGGATAGCTGTTGAGAAAATCAGTTTCTTTTTCATCCTGGGCACAGTTGATCTACATTTTCCAACCTCTCTTGCAGTTAAGTTAGGCATGAGACACAATTCTGGACAATGGAACATAGATGGATAACTGGACCCACAGAAACCACTTGATTTTCTCCACTCTTTCTTTTTCCTAGTCAGCCAGTTGGACACCAATGTCCAAGGCAACCCTGGGAGCCCCTGTTGAAGACAGCTGAACTTCTGCCAATACAGCTCATGAATGACTGCATGGAATAGAGCTGCCTTCCCTCCCCCACATTCTCTAGTCTACAGACTGGCTTTACATGCATGAGAGAAAAACATATTGTGTTAAAAAACTGAAATTTGGGGATTAATGGAGCCTCGTAAATACGTTTCAAATTATACTGATATAGAAACTTCTCTAATCTTAATGATTTTCTGGTGTCACATTTTCCAGCCTAGTCAGTAAATTTTCTATCCATTCAATGACCTTAGTTACTATATAACTGATTTTGTGTAAATTATCAAATAATAATTTTTATTAAAATTCTTTTGAGGACAGGGTCTGAGGTTTTCTTATTTACCACTGTATTCACAGCTCCCTGACAGTATCTAGTGCATGGTAGACCCTCAGAAAATATATGCTACTCTAGTTAAAGGGGTAGCATGGGGTAGTGGAATGGATGTTGAATTAAGTGTTAAAATGTGCCCCTAGTATGGAATCTGTGAGTCTCAATTTTCCTTATTTATAAAATAAGAATACTATTACTCCATTTACTTAAAAGGATTCTATGATGATCAAATGAAATAATATATACATGAGTGCTTTGTGAAACTGTAACGTAAGATACTAGTACCACTACTGGAAGTAAATGTGTAGAGTTCAGGAGACTGTATTTAAAGCATATATTTTCCCACAACTGTTTGGCTTTAGTACAGACTTTATATTACATATGGGTGATAAAACTGAATCATATGTCTTTTCCCCTTGCAACATGAGGGAAGTTGAACCTCAGTAAAACTTTTGTGCTCATCCTTGCTTAGGTCCCAGAGTCATCCTGTTTTCTGAGTATGTCACAGAGTCACATGGAAATGCATTCAGCAAGTACTTAAAAGAAGGATATAAAGAACAACAGAAGGACCAGAAAAAGTTAAAAACCACATAATGAATAATCTTTTAGATAATTTATTTGAGAAAAACAGAATTCAAGTTTGGAAGTCTTTTTTCTTCCTTTCTGAATGTTGCCGTATCTGCCTTAGAAGGAGCAACACGTTAATAATCAAAAGCAGATTAGTGTCTGAGTAAGTGTCCTTCCCATCAATGTCTGATTTCCCTTCGGTTCTGTGCAAGAAAGGGCTCATTACTTTCATTGGCATAAGCTTCTTATTTTGAAAAGTGCTTGGTTGGAATGTGCCCTGTGGTATTGAGTATTCTTGTTAATGTACCTTGTATATTGGATGTGTTGTCGAGTTTATTTGGACCCTCTGTAAGTGCTAGCAGTGAAATTATCTTGGATTGCTTTCCTTCAAACATGAATCTTTCGTCACTGCTGGATCCGATGTTTTTATTGCCAAATGACAGGACCACATGTGTGGGGTATTTTCAGGCAGCAGTATATGGTGCTGTAGCAAGAGAAGGCAATAAAGCTTTAGGTTTTGGTAATGCACGGAATGGCTTACTCCCTTTTCCAAGAAACAATTCCAGAAACAAAATGTTTTCTCCTGAGCTTAAATGAAAAGCAGATACAACAAAGGCTTTAAACTGAGAAAGAATAGATTCCCTGGCATCAGGTACTGAAGAAATTGCACATTATTTAGACTTCTCAAAAAATTGGCTATGCTTCTTAGCTGGGGGTCCAAAAATTCTCTGGAAATTATTGTCTATGTTAACCATAAAACTACTAAACAGTTTATTATTGTCAAATTCACTTAAAATGAATAACCTTGATCTCTAAGTAATTCCCTTTAGGGAATCTCCTGTGGTAAGAATATATTTTAGAAGTCCATTGTTAAGCATTTCAATAAATCAATATGATTGAGGAAAATTTGATATTCCTATGGAAATTTCCATGCTTTCATTGCTCTTTCCATATTATTAAGATTAGTGATTCCCATGCTAAAGAATCTGGGACTAACATTTTCTCAGTTTAAAGTATAGTTTATGAATACTGATGGAAAGAATGTTACTGTGGAAATTCATTTGTTTTCCTTAGTCTACATTATCTATCTTCTTATTCTCCTAGTTTACCTTAAACTCCTGTCAACCTAAATTAGTTCTGTTATCCAATCATAGCTATAGCCTACATATTTACCATGAGAGGGATGCAGGCTCCAAATATTTGCTTAACCTAGTTTTCTGATGGAGCCTTATAAAAGTTATTGTTGAGATCATATAGAGATGCTATAATACAGATTTTAGTGGTAGGTGAACAACCATCCCTGTTTGCTCAGGACTGAGGAGTTTCCTGGGACGTGGGACAGTTCTCTGAAAACTTGAACAGTCATCCTAGTGTATTAATAATATACATTAAAAATTATATGAAAAATACCTAATTCAATAGCATAACATTAATTATGAAATATATATCCCAAGCAGGTCTTCAGTTTTTGGGGGATTGCCATTAGGATTTAACTAATTCTTTGAAATATTACTTATTTAATTATTGATCATCTTAACAAGGAGATAATTGAATATTTCTGACTTTAAAAAAAATAAAATTTATTTATAGATATCTATATTTAGCCTAGATTTTACTCTGTTAAAAATACAGAATTTGCTGTAAACCTTTTACATTATTTCTTAGTTTTCATTTAATAAATCATAAGAAATTACTGACCAAGAACCTCATTAAGAAATATTTTTTGTTAATTTCTTTTCCAGTTGCTTATTTTCTGTGTTGAGATATTTACTTTTAGAGGTCACTAAACATATTTCTACTTCTTTGTGAGTCTGAGCAGAGTAATTATGAAGTTCCCCATGTACTGTTTTTGCTGAGATTCAGACACTCAGGTTTTACATGTCTGAAAAATAAATCTCTTGTCAACACTCCTTACTCCTTTTTCTTTTCCCAGAGCTCTGGTTTGTGAAACAGGCTTGATGTGTGTTGGCTTTCTCTTATAGATAACTCTGCTCCCTCTCGTGAAATGTTGTAATCCAAAACTCCAAAGAGCTTGAATTATCCCAAATATTGAATATTTTAAGATTTATTTCAGTGAGACATAGCATATGAGACAAAGAATACCTAGCAGATTTCTGGAGACTTTGAGCTTGGAGGAACCATCTTAGAACAAAAGACTCTCCTTTCTTAAACTTTAATCTGAAGGGCTTTCCTTCTTTCAGAGTTGCAAAGAATCAATTTTAACCTACAGGAGTAAAGTGGGTCATAATATTGAACATAAAAGGTTACAAAAGCTCATTAATTCACTCTGGTTATAACTGATAGTTGCATTGTATGGGAACACCTATCTGGTCCGTTTATTCCTGCTGATTGGACATGGAATGACAAATGTGTTGAATGCCCATTTCATTCCTGAAGGTGTGAAAGGAAAATAAAAATGGAGTTGGTGTTGCTAAGAGAGCTCTCTAAAATGGAGCCAGGGGGCCACTGAGGAAGTGCGACTTATGCACATCTCAGCCCAGATGAAATCTGACCTTTGACCACTTACTGTCTTAACGTAGGCATCCAGAACATCTGTCCAAAGTTCCAGAAATGCAAGATACTTATCAAACGTTTACCCTAAATAACTCATGACAGCCTATTCCTTAAGGACAAGTATTTCTTTTCTTGTGTCAGAGTACAGCCTCATGGCTTTCCCTTTATAAGCACCTGACTCTTTCTTTTCCCCAGAACATTCTTTCAGTTTTACCCATATCCGTGTCTCCCGAATTGCAATTCTTAAGACTCCAAATAAGACTCTTTATTTGCAGGCTTCTGTGTGTTTTTGTTTTGTTTTATTTTTGTTTTTTGTGGGTTTCTTTTGTTTGTTTTGGTCAACAAAGAAAGTGAGAGGAAATAGAAGGTCCCCTTCTTTAGGAACTTATGGAAATAGATGTTCTAATATTATATGTCAGGAGATGGCCATATTAAATGATAGAATTAGTTGTAACCACGTTTTCCTTTCTTTTGTAGTTCATGGGCTGTTTTGCCATACTGCACACGATCAAGGCCTCAACTGCCCTCTGTGGTCTTCTTCTCCTCTTCAGTCTTTAACAGTGAGCAGACCCTAATACAAAAAAGGGCAAAGGCAATAAAAATGGAAGAGATATAATTACTAAAAAAAAAAAAAAAAAAGGCAAAGAGTTGAACTGCATGCCATACCTAGTGTCAGGTGAAATCCCGCTTTCAGGAAGAACTAGTATCATTTCCTTTGTAGGTCCTATGTAGGATCAATCTCTCAGTATATACATATTTTATAATTATATTTTAATTATATAATTATATATAATTATACTTTAAATATTTTAATGTTATTTAATTATATTTTAAATAATTAATTTTTAATATATTTAATATTTTTAATATTCATATTATATATTTTTCCAATGATAAAAGACAGATTTTAATTATATCACAAATAGCTTTTTAAAAAAAATTGGTGGGCTTCCCTGGTGGCGCAGTGGTTGAGAATCTGCCTGCTAATGCAGGGGACACGGGTTCGAGCCCTGGTCTGGGAAGATCCCACATGCCACGGAGCAGCTGGGCCCGTGAGCCTCAATTGCTGAGCCTGCGCGTCTGGAGCCTGTGCCCCGTGACGGGAGGGGCCGCGATAGAGAAAGGCCCGCGCACCGCGATGAAGAGCGGTCCCCGCACCGCGATGAAGAGTGGCCCCCGCTTGCCGCAACTGGAGAAAGCCCTCGCACGAACCGAAGACCCAACACAGCCAAAAATAAATAAATAAATAAATAAATAAGAAAATCCTTTAAAAAAAAAAAAAAACTTAGTAAAAAAAAAAAAAATTGGTGTATAATTGCTTTACAATGTTATGTTAGTTTCTGCTGTACAACGAAGTGAATCAGCTATATGTATACATATATCCCCTCCCTCTTGGACCTCCCTCTCAGCTGCCCCCATCCCACCCATCTAGGTCACCACAGAGAACTGAGCTGAGCTCCCTGTGCTATACAGCAGGCTCTCACTAGCTATCTGTTTTACACATGGTAGTGTATTTATGTCAATCCCAATCTCCCAATTTATCCCACCCCCTCCTCCCCCTCTGTGTCCACACATCTGTTCTCTATGTCTGCGTCTCTATTCCTGCCCTTCAAATAGGTTCATCTGTACCATTTTTCTAGATTCCACATATATGCATTAATATATGATATTTGTTTTTCTTTTTCTGACACTTCACTCTGTATGACAAACTCTAGACACTATAAAACTCTTAGAGGAAAACATAGGCAGAACACTGTTTGTCATAAATCACAGCAAGATCTTTTTTGACCCACCTCCTAGAGTAATGAAAATAAAACCAAAAATAAACAAATGAGACCTAATTAAACTTAAAAGCTTTTGCACAGCAAGGAAAACCATAAACAAGACAAAAGACAATCCTCAGAATGGGAGAAAATGTTTGCCAACGAAGCAACTGACAAGGAATTAATCTCCAAAATATATAAACAGCTCATGCAGCTCAATATTAAAAAAACAAACAACCCAATCAAAAAATGGGTGGAAGACCTAAATAGACATTTCTCCAAAGAAGACATACAGATGGCCAAGAGGCATATGAAAAGATGCTCAACATCACTAATTCTTAGAGAAATGCAGATCAAACTACAATGAGGTATCACCTCACAAATAGCTTTTCACAACACTAATTTATACCTACAGATCTGGCTATAGATATATTCCTTGAGTCTAAAATAGATATAGATAGATAGGTAGAAAGATAGATGGATAGATAAACAGATACGTAATCTTCTGTAAGGGAATAAAGCTGCATACTAACTCAGCAGTATTTCATGATGCCTTTTCCTACTGCAGTAATTCAGTCGCCTATTCAGGATTTCTACCTGACAGTTGCACAAGAAATGTTACTTGTTTTTGACTTTTTTTTATTATTTATTTTTAAAAATTAATTAATTAATTTATTTTTGGCTGAGTTGGGTCTTCATTGCTGCGTGCGGGGTTTCTCTAGTTGTGGCGAGCGGGCGCGACTCTTTGTTACGGTGCACAGGGTTCTCATCACTCTGGCTTCTCTTGTTGCAGAGCACAGGCTGTAGGCGTGTGGGCTTCAGTAGTTGTGGCGCACAGGCTTAGTTGCTCCGCGGCACGTGGGATCTTCCTGGACCAGGGATTGAACCCGTGTCCCCGGCATTGGCAGGCGGATTCTTAACCACTGCGCCACCAGGGAAGTCCCTTGTTTTTGACTTTTGAAGAGTAAATTTGTGTTTCTCTCTTTGGGTAGTAACGGGAAAACCAGGAAATGTGAATTTTAACCCCTAATGACCACCCTTAAGATTTTGCTTCCAGGTCATTCTTTTTTTAATGGTTAATAGTCTTCCTTATAGTCCTAAGCAATGTATAGCAAGCTATCTACATCCTAAGAAATGTAAATCATACATTATCTTTATTCAGAATTAGAACGTCTTCTGGGTTTTCCTCTCCAGCAAATTGTTCTTTAACCACTTATACTAAATTAGTCATTCCCACCTGTCAGCCGTTTCTCAAATGGAGCCATGGAGGAAGGCTGAAGTGGCCAGTGGTTAGCTGTTCTCTGGACAGTCATAAATATACAGTATGTGTAGCTAAGTACCCATGAACAAGGGCAGAGTGCCAGAAGTAATTAGGCATCAGGGCTGTGCAAAAGTAAGCTGAGGGGCTAAAAAGGAAATAAATAAACATGGCATTTCCTTCTGATGGCATCTTTTGTCTGGCATACTGTTTCCAAGGAAAGGGTAATAGTTCTTCACCAGACTTTAATACTGAAGCAAATTAACCATCCTGTACTTGTGGGGCCCAAAGAAAAGTATTCTGAGTCTTTCTCCCTTACTTTGTTTAGATAAATGAATTAGACATGAGAGATCTCTAAGAATCTCTGTCTTTCAGAATTTCTATTGGGGAAGAAAATCTGAGGAATTTGACATCTTGGTGAAAGGAGAGCTAGTGAAGTCCACGAGAGCAATGCTGGAGGAAGTGGGACCTGATAAGTTCTGAGTCTTTCATGTCTTCTCAACTTTTTACTGAGGTTGCAGAAGAACCTGCTGTTCTCTGACAAATAAAAATTGTATGTATTTAGGTTGTACAACGTGATTTTTTGAGGTGTACAATGTGATGATTTAATATATGTATACATTGTAAAATAATTGCCACAGTGAAGTCAATTAACACATCCATTAACTCACACAGTTACCATTTGTGTGCGTGTGTGTGTGTGTGTGTGTATGTGTGTAGAGTCTTAGCAAATTCCAAATACACAATACAGTATTATTAACTACACTCATCTACGGAATGGGAGAAAATATTTGCAAAACATATATCTGATAAGGGGTTAATATCCAAAATATATAAGGAACTCATACAACTCAAATAGCAAAAACAAAACAAACAAACAAAAAAACCCAAATAATTTGATTGAAAAATGGCCAAAGGACCTGTATAGGTATTTTTCAAAGATGACATACAAATGGCCAACTGGTAGATGAAAAGGTGCTCAACATCACTAATTATGAGGAACATGCAAATCAAAACTGCAATGAGATATCACCTCACACCTGTTAGAATGGCTATCATCAAGAAGACTAGAGATAACACACGTTGGCGAGGATGTGGAGAAAAGGGAACCCTTGTGCACTATTGGTGGGAATGTAGATTAGCGCAGCCACTATGGAAAACATTATGGAGGGTCCTCCAAAAACTAAAAATAGAACTACCATATGATCCAGCCATTCCACTGCTGGGTACGTATCCAAAGGAAATACTATTCTTTGAACTTGCCAAGGTCCCACGCTAAGCCTCAGAGACTTTGCATTTGCTGTCCTCTCTGCCAGGAATGCGCCTTCTCCAAATCTCAGAGTGGATCTTTCACCCTCTTCATTCCAGTCTCAGCTCAAGTGTCTTCTCAGGGAGGCCTTGCCTTGTAGACCACACTATCTGCTTTACTGTTTCCACTAGAACACTTATGACAGAGAGTCTGAGACTGCACAGCTGTATTCACTCACTCATTTAGTATCTGTCTCAGCCCCTAGAATGTAAATTCCACGTGGGCTGGAGGTTTGTCAAGCTTATGACTGCACCCCCAGCCATATATACTTCAGGTGCTTGATAAATGCTTGTTGGTGAATGAGTGATTGAATTTAGGGTAAAATAGAAAATGTCATACATTAGCTCTTTTACCATAAGGAGGAAATACTAATTTTTCAAGTAAGAAGCACAAAGAATCTGTTTCTGGCTTTAACATATGCCAAGATCAGGTGAGAAATTGTAAATTACTTATAATAGACACTAGATGGTGAGTTGTATTGGAACAAAGGTCCGACTGGGAAAAAAAATAACTCTTAAGATCTGAATCAGAAGAAGATCCTGGATATGCTTCCTCTGCAGGCAATCAACATCAGCATCATCCCCCCAGGAACACATGCTTTTTGACCAGTGAAACTGTGCCTGCCTCTCTTCTGACGATACCTACAGGCAGTAAGGAAGAAGCAGGTGGTGACTGCAAATGAGAATGAGCATGAGAAAGGGTGTAAAGATTATGGGGCCATATTGGCTCTAAGTCTCTTCCCAGCCTCATTTTAGTTAATCACCCAAGAGCATATGGCACTGATCACTCACTACTTCTTGAAAATATTCCTCCCTCTTGCCTTCTATGAAGATAGTTTCCTGATGTTTGTCTACGGCCCTGTTATCTTAACCAGCTCCTCTTCCTTCGTCTACCCCTTAAAAATTGGTGTTCACTAGAATTCTGCCTTCTGTCCTCTTCTCATTCAAATCCTGCCTAATAGCTTCCCCTGTCATCTTCATGCTGATGATAATTCCTTAACATATGCCTCTAGCATCAACATTTCTTTCGGTTCCCAGGCTCGAATTTCCAACTGTTACTTGATATCATTGCATAGATTTTCCTTTTGGTACCTCAAGATTATGATGTGTCAAACCAAATATGTTATAGCGTTTCTTCTACTTTTCTCATTTTATTGGGCTGGCCAAAAAGTTCATTCAGTTTTCCTATAACATGTTATGGATATTTTCTAGTCAACTCAGGAGCTATCTACTTCTTATCCCACATCTCACTTGCTGTCTTTTGTTTTTCTCCTCATCTTTTTCTCCATCACTCTGAAGCTTAGACTTTCATCATTTCCTATGTTGACTAATATAGTAACCAACATGGCTTCTGATATCATTTCCCTTTCCTGCAAACTCCTTGCTTTTTTTTTTTTTTTTCCCCCAGAAGAGATTTCCAATTTCTTTATGAAGGTGTAGAAATTCTCCTGAAATCTGGTCCCAAATATCTTTCTAGCTTCACGTGCTCATAGTCTCAACACACCCAGCCACACTAGATCGTTTGTGCCCCTTGGGTGTCCCCGGGTCTGTCTCCTCTGTGCCTTTAAGCACACCCTGGTCTCAGTTTATGTGCCTTTCCTTGATTCTTTACATATAAAAAAATCCCATTCACTCTTTGAGATGCTGTTTAAACGGCTACTGTGAAGCCTCCCTTTGCACTTTGAGAGCTCATGTCTCTCCATTTATTTAATTCTACCTTGTGTTAGGATGGCTTTCTCCCTCACTAGACTGCAGTCCCCATTCAGATCAGCTGTCTGACCTGTCTTTCTGATTCCCTTCTTAGCATCTTCTAGTATAGTGTCTTGACTATAGTAGACATTCAATAAATATTCCCTAAAATGACCTCTGTTGTATGTCTTGGGCTCATAGTAAAGTGCCCATTCTAAGTGATGGCTGATAAACTATTGAAGATTCATTGTCTCTTATTTGTAGGATGCCATTCATAAGCTCTTCATGTTTGGCAAAGTGGTTAAGACGTGGGCTATAGAATGAAGCAGATGTGGGGTTGAGTCCTGGCTTTGCCATATACTAGTTCTGAAGCCTTGGGCAAATTACTAACCTCTTGTAAGCTTCAATTTATTTACATACAAATGGGGCACAATAATATTAGATAAGAATATCTAATGTAGGGTGGTTGTTAGGACTGATGAAATACTAATATAAAGTACTTAGCACAGTGTCTAGCACATAGTAGGTTTTCAATAAAACCGACTTATTATTTCAAGCTTCTAAATAGTTATGTCCAGTCCAAAGATATCTTCATATCAAATGTTAGCTGGAGAGCACACTTCCCGTGTAACTCCTTTATGTCTTCGGAAATAGATGTGTCTCATGATGCAACGTCTTTGATGGTATAATTTCTTGATATGCTTCTTGTCATTCTTGTCTTTTGTCTATGCTCTTTTGAAAAAGCAAGACAAATAAGTATAAACATTATTCATGGCATAAACAATGCTCATCAATGATATGAAAACAAAACAATTGTAACCTGATGTGGATTACAAAGATAGCACACTGGAGTCACCAAGATTGTCCTTTTTACTTTCCTTTTGAACAGCCATTTAAAGCTAAATTAATTTAGATTGCTGAAATATAATCTTGGCTACAGTTTCTGGCATCTTAAAGCCAAAAGTAAAATTGCAGTTTAATTGGCTTCCCTGACTTTGGCAATAAATAGTATAATAGATTTTACTTAGGAAATTTTGACATTTCCAAAAGAATCATGATTTTTTTTTTAACAGTCTCTGAAAGACTTTATTTAAACCTAGGAAGAAAGAGAGGGAGAGAAAGAGGGAGAGAGAGAGAGAAGGAATCATGAGAGAAGTATATATTCTGGCTCTGGACAAGTATAATTTTTGGACAAGAAATTGGGCTGAGGTGGTGTTTGTAAGGCAGTTTAAGCTTCATGAAAGAAAACTGGCATTACAAACACAGAGTTATTATCTGCATATGTGTTTATGTGGCATCTATCTATATGCTGTAAAAGAATTTAGAAAGAGATATTAAATTGATGTTATTGAACATGAAGGTTATCAGGTTAGCACTCCAAGGAACACTGTATCCTGGAGTCTCTAAGGAATCCCCAGAGTTGTCTAGCCAAGTCCTCTCCTCTGCCCAGAAATATACTTAAGGTCTACAAGGAAATGGCTTCTCTGGGTTCATCTAAAGGCTTTCCACAGGTAAAATCTGTTGGTTGATCTCAATGTGTAATAATCTTTCCTGGGAAAAATGCTTCCATTTCCTGAAAATCTAGTCATCATTGGTGTGAGGCTACTATTTTTGTGCCTCTCTTATCTGAACACGACTGTCTTATTTGCATGTGCACTTAAAAATTGCTATTAAAAGACTTTAAAATAAAGAATGTTACAAGAGACAAGGAAGGACACTACATAATGATCAAGGGATCAATCCAAGAAGAAGATATAACAATTATAAATATATATGCACCCAACATAGGAGCACCTCAATACATAAGGCAACTGCTAACAGCTATAAAAGAGGAAATTGACAGTAACACAATCATAGTGGGGGACTTTAACACCTCACTTACACCAATGGACAGATCATCCAAAATGAAAATAAATAAGGAAACAGAAGCTTTAAATGACACAATAGACCAGATAGATTTAATTGATATATATAGGACATTCCATCCAAAAACAGCAGATTACACGTTCTTCTCAAGTGCGCATGGAACATTCTCCAGGATAGATCACATCTTGGGTCACAAATCAAGCCTCAGTAAATTTAAGAAAATTGAAATCATATCAAGCATCTTTTCTGACCACAACGCTATGAGATTAGAAATGAATTACAGGGAAAAAAACGTAAAAAAGACAAACACATGGAGGCTAAACAATACGTTACTAAATAACCAAGAGATCACTGAAGAAATCAAAGTGGAAATAAAAAAATACCTAGAGACAAATGACAATGAAAACACGACGACCCAAAACCTATGGGATGCAGCAAAAGCGGTTCTAAGAGGGAAGTTTATAGCTATACAAGCCTACCTAAAGAAACAAGAAAAATCTCAAGTAAACAATCTAACCTTACACCTAAAGAAACTAGAGAAAGAAGAACAAACAAAACCCAAAGTTAGCAGAAGGAAAGAAATCATAAAGATCAGAGCAGAAATAAATGAAATAGAAACAAAGAAAACAATAGCAAAGATCAATAAAACTAAAAGTTGGTTCTTTGAGAAGATAAACAAAATTGATAAGCCATTAGCCAGACTCATCAAGAAAAAGAGGGAGAAGACTCAAATCAATAAAATCAGAAATGAAAAAGGAGAAGTTACAACAGACACCGCAGAAATACAAAGCATCCTAAGAGACTACTACAAGCAACTTTATGCCAATAAAATGGACAACCTGGAAGAAATGGACAAATTTTTAGAAAGGTATAACCTTCCAAGACTGAACCAGGAAGAAACAGAAAATATGAACAGACCAATCACAAGTAATGAAATTGAAACTGCGATTAAAAATCTTCCAACAAACAAAAGTCCAGGACCAGATGGCTTCACAGGTGAATTCTATCAAACATTTAGAGAAGAGCTAACACCTATCCTTCTCAAACTCTTCCAAAAAATTGCAGAGGAAGGAACACTCCCAAACTCATTCTATGAGGCCACCATCACCCTGATACGGAAACCAGACAAAGACTACAAAAAAAGAAAATTACAGACCAATATCACTGATGAATATAGATGCAAAAATCCTCAACAAAATACTAGCAAACAGAATCCAACAACACATTAAAAGGATCATACACCACGATCAAGTGGAATTTATCCCAGGGATGCAAGGATTCTTCAATATACGCAAATCAATCAATGTGATACACCATATTAACAAATTGAAGAATAAAAACCATATGATCATCTCAATAGATGCAGAAAAAGCTTTTGACAAAATTCAACACCCATTTCTGATAAAAACTCTCCAGAAAGTGGGCATAGAGGGAACCTACCTCAACATAATAAAGGCCATATATGACAAACCCACAGCAAACATCATTCTCAATGGTGAAAAACTGAAAGCATTTCCTCTAAGATCAGGAACGAGACAAGGATGTCCACTCTCACCACTATTATTCAACATAGTTCTGGAAGTCCTAGCCACGGCAATCAGAGAAGAAAAAGAAATAAAAGGAATACAAATTGGAAAAGAAGAAGTAAAACTGTCACTGTTTGCGGATGACATGATACTATACATAGAGAATCCTAAAACTGCCACCAGAAAACTGCTAGAGCTAATTAATGAATATGGTAAAGTTGCAGGCTACAAAATTAATGCACAGAAATCTCTTGCATTCCTATACACTAATGATGAAAAATCTGAAAGAGAAATTATGGAAACACTCCCATTTACCATTGCAACAAAAAGAATAAAATACCTAGGAATAAACCTACCTAGGGAGACAAAAGACCTGTATGCAGAAATCTATAAGGCACTGATGAAAGAAATTAAAGATGATACCAACAGATGGAGAGATATACCATGTTCTTGGATTGGAAGAATCAACATTGTGAAAATGAGTATACTACCCAAAGCAATCTACAGAATCAATGTAATCCCTATCAAATTACCAATGGCATTTTTTACGGAGCTAGAACAAATCATCTTAAAATTCGTATGGAGACACAAAAGACCCCGAATAGCTAAAGCAGTCTTGAGGCAAAAAAATGGAGCTGGAGGAATCAGACTCCCTGACTTCAGACTATACTACAAAGCTACAGTAATCAAGACAATATGGTACTGACACCAAAACAGAAACATAGATCAATGGAACAAGATAGAAAGCCTAGAGATAAACCCACGCACCTATGGTCAACTAATCTATGACAAAGAAGGCAAAGATATACAATGGAGAAAAGACAGTCTCTTCAATAAGTGGTGCTGGGAAAACTGGACAGCTACATGTAAAAGAATGAAATTAGAATACTCCCTAACACCATACACAAAAATAAACTCAAAATGGATTAGAGACCTAAATATAAGACTGGACACTATAAAACTCTTAGAGGAAAACATAGGAAGAACACTCTTTGACATAAATCACAGCAAGATCTTTTTTGATCCACCTCCTAGAGTAATGGAAATAAAAACAAAAATAAACAAATGGGACCTAATGAAACTTCAAAGCTTTTGCACAGCAAAGGAAACCATAAACAAGACGAAAAGACAAGCCTCAGAATGGGAGAAAATATTTGCAAATGAATCAACGGACAAAGGATTAATCTCCAAAATATATAAACAGCTCATTCAGCTCAATATTAAAGAAACAAACACCCCAATCCAAAAATGGGCAGAAGACCTAAACAGACATTTCTCCAAAGAAGACATACAGACGGCCACGAAGCACATGAAAAGATGCTCAACATCACTAATTATTAGAGAAATGCAAATCAAAACTACAATGAGGTATCACCTCACTCCTGTTAGAATGGGCATCATCAGAAAATCTACAAACAACAAATGCTGGAGAGGGTGTGGAGAAAAGGGAACCCTCTTGCACTGTTGGTGGGAATGTAAATTGATACAGCCACTATGGAGAACAATATGGAGGTTCCTTAAAAAACTAAAAATAGAATTACCATATGACCCAGCAATCCCACTACTGGGCATATACCCAGAGAAAACCGTAATTCAAAAAGACACGTGCACCCGAATGTTCATTGCAGCACTATTTACAATAGCCAGGTCATGGAAGCAACCTAAATGCCCATCAACAGACGAATGGATAAAGAAGTTGTGGTACATATATACAATGGAATATTACTCAGCCATAAAAAGGAACGAAATTGAGTCATTTGTTGAGAAGTGGATGGATCTAGAGACTGTCATACAGAGTGAAGTAAGTCAGAAAGAGAAAAACAAATATCGTATATTAATGCATGTATGTGGAACCTAGAAAAATGGTACAGATGAGCCAGTTTGCAGGGCAGAAGTTGAGACACAGATGTAGAGAATGGACATATGGACACCAAGGGGGGAAAACTGCGGTGGGGTGGGGATGGTGGTGTGCTGAATTGGGCGATTGGGATTGACATGTATACACTGATGTGTATAAAACTGATGCCTAATAAGAACCTGCAGTATAAACAAACAAACAAACAAAACAACTAATACTAAACTTTCATTGGGTTATTTGTATGGAAATATGTTAATATAAATGTTTCAGACATTACATGAAATTTCTAAAAATCTAAAAAAAAGAAAAATATATCATGATCTTCAACTTCAAGTCATTGCAATTTAACAAATGTTGCAGTGCTTACTACATGCAAGGCACTGTGCTAGCTGGTTAACTTCCCTCCTCCCCCACTCTCAGTGTTGTCAGACATGTGTCAGACATGGTCCTTTTAAAAATCCATGGTTGCTTTTCACTTGCCTCTCAGAGAGTATTAAAGATATGAATCGTGGAAAAAAAAAAAAGAAGACACTGATTTTCTGAGACAAACCTCTTGTACAAAATAAATTGAGAGATAATAAATCTCTATATAAAAATGATTGTACACACACACACTTATATGCCCACAAACGCATATTTACCTTTCATTTTAAACAAATCACTAGGAAAATAAGGGTTGAAGGAAAAGTTCCTTGCTCCTTTACAAGGTAGGCAAATCAACATAGGGTAAAAATAATACCCCAAGTCACCTAATCTATTTTGGAATAGTAAAACCAAAAGAGATGAAGAATCAGTTTTATCTTGGGGAAGTTGTTTCTGATTTTAAAATGTAAGCACAATACACATGATGATAAAATGGACTTCTCAACTCAGAATAAATGAACTTTTATGAGTGTACATAACTCTAAAGTAATGATAATGAAGTAATTCAAATAAAGGGAAGGTTGGTGTGTGAGATGTCTCCAAAATTTTTCATAATATTTGGTTTTCCCTTTACTTAGGACTTCTTTTAAACAAGGCGAAAACTTAAGGTTTTCTGGCCTGTTTTGGACAAGTTGTTATGAATTTTAGCATCTCATTTTTAAATCTCTATTCTTGAACTCCAAATGTTTCCCTCGATTACAGTGTACAGTAATAAACACCTGCTACTCTCTGCTTGTTCCCACCCACTTGTACAAGTAAGTCTGTAGTATTTCAGGACCTCTGATTTGGTTTTCAAGAGGCTTTTTCTTGTCACTGGCTCTCCTCCATTTCTTTTTTTTAAAATTTATTGTGATTATATTAAATTTACAAACTTGGAGATCATTGACTTTTTTTTTTTTTTAATTTTATTTATTTATTTTTGGCTGTGTTGGGTCTTCGTTTCTGTGCGAGGGCTTCCTCCAGTTGCGGCGAGCGAGGGCCACTCTTCGTCGCGGTGCACGGGCCTCTCACTATTTCGGCCTCTCCTGTTGAGGAGCACAGGCTCCAGACGTGCAGGCTCAGTAGCTGTGGCTCACGGGTCCAGCTGCTCCGCGGCATGTGGGATCCTCCCAGACCGGGGCTTGAACCCATGTCCCCTGCATTGGCAGTCAGACTCTCAACCACTGCGCCACCAGGGAAGCCCCTCTCCTCCATTTCTGCTGACCCAGGCTTCCAAGAGTGTGAGGGATAATGGGATACACTCTCTGAAGAGTTTGATGCCTCTCTTTTTATTTGTTTTGCTCATCACTGTATTAAAAACATAAAACTCTAGCTGAGTAAATTTGAAGATCGAATTGGCTTTATTCAATGATTTATGAATCGGGCAGCATCCCATTGAGCAAGTAGAAAGGAGCTCTGCGGAGCTGTAAAAAATGCAAGAACTTTACAGGCAGGAGGGGGCAGAAAAGGGAAGTTTCTAGCTAAGAGTGGATTGTTTCAGGCAGGGTCACCTTCCTTTTGGGGGAAGGTGGGGGGTCACCCCTCTAGTGTTGACCAGGTAATTCCAGATCTATTGGTGAAAGGTCCCATTCCTGAGAGAGGCTGAAACTGCAATTAGGTTAGCTATTAAGTCTTGGTTTGCTGACGTGGGACTTAGCACAAGTGACTCCATTTGGGGTTTGTTGTTTCTTTACTAACAACTGTATCTCATTCCTAGCTCTTAACCCCAGTACCTAGATACTTGCTGGTGAATGGATGACCAGACCAGTGAATTCAGAATTTCAGAGAAGTTCTTTATAATGAGAGACAGGCAGAGAAATGGCAGTTCTACCACCCAGTAAGTTTTGAACTCTTGCAGGTCTGATGCCCAAATCAAGCGTGGGAACGTGAACAGTGAGACTGAGTGAAAACACAGCAGTTCTTTGTGTTTCTGTTAGAGAAACACTGGTGGGAGACAGAGGACAAAGGAAGGAGACACAGGACTGGAGTGACCTCAGCTGGGGGCGGGGTTTCACAGTGTTGGGTGCTGCAGAGAGGTAGTCAGCAGGAGCAGGGGCTGTGTACATCATCAGAGGCATTTTTTATTTTATTTTATTGTTTTTATTGACGTATAGTTGATTTACAATCTTGTGCCAATCTGCTGTATGGCAAAGTGACTCAGTTATACACATATAGACATTCTTTTTTTATATTCTTTTCCATTACAGTTTATCACAGGATATTGACTCTAGTTCCCTGTGCTGTAGAGTAGGACCTTGTTGTTTATCCCTCCTATATATAATAGTTTACATCTGCTAATGCCACACTCCCAGCCCTTCCCTCTCCCACCCCCCTCCTCCTTGGCAACCACAAGTCTGTTCTCTATGTCTGTGAGTCTGTTGCTGTTTCATAGATAGGTTCATTTGTGCCATACTTTAGATTCCACATGTAAGTGGTATCACATGGTATTTGTCTTTCTCTTTCTGACTTACTTCACTTAATAATCTCTAGTTGCATCCATGTTGCTGCAGTCATCAAAGGCATTTTAGAAGAGGCTCTGCTTGCCATAGCTTCTGGCAGCGTTGCTTCCTACAGTGGAAAGAAGAATGTTGTTGATGGGAATTCCCAAAGTTAGGCTAAAGTGGGGGTGAAGTAACTTTTCTAGGTGAAGAGGTGATCTTTTTTTTTTTTTTTGATTTGTATGTGTGTGTTTTATTATATATTAGTCTCTTAAATCAAATAGAAGACAAAAAGTGGAGCTACAAACCAAAGTTACAACAGTACTAGCTTTTCTCGTCGCCCGTCTGTCTACTTTTACCAGAGGTCTTTATTTCTTCATAAGGCTTTGAGCTACTGTCCAGGGTCCTTGACTCCAACCTGAAGAACTCCCTGTGGCAGGCGGGTCTGGTGGTTAAGAACTCTCTCTACTCTTGATTAACTGGGAATGTCTTGATTTCTCCCTCATTTTCGAAGGAAAGTTTTGCTAGATATAGGATTCTTGGTTGACGGTTTCTTTCCTTCAACACTTCAAGTACATTCAGTCATGCCATCTGGCCTCCAAGGCTCCTGATGAGAAATCTGCTCAATGACCTTCCTGGCAAACCTTCTCTCAGCTTCATAGACTTTCATAATGTACCGTATCATGTCTTATGCAACAGAACATTTTGTATAGTATCGTGAAGTCAGTTAAGTTGTAACGTTATTTTGAGACCAGAATTTAAGGAAAAGGAATTGAACATTTCAAGTGTAGACATTATGAGGTCTCTAAAATTATTACACATTTTCAAACTAGAAATAAAAAGGCCACTGAAGTATCCTGCAGATTTTTATTTATAACAAAGTGAATACCAATATCTAATAACACACATAAAGAAAAATTTCTTTGGGATCCTTTTTCCTAAGTGTAAAGGGGCCTTGAACTCAAAAAGTGAGAAAACCACTGTGGTGTATCCCCAGCGGTGATGGGTCCATTTCTTGCTCTGACCTCAGAGTGCACCATTGTGATGTACTTCACAAAGCCCTATGAAAGAGAAAGGTGGGCCCAGGTTTTTGGTCCTTAGAGCCCAGGAAGCTGCTTTTGGTGACCTGACGGCCTTGGACCTACAGTTAGCTTGTGTTTTCCTTGTTTCTGCCATTTTGTTGATTTTCGTTTCTCTTTTCTCTACTCTTTTTTATTTGTGTCATTGTTCTTTCTACAGTTAGCATAGTGAGTATTGTTGGTATAGTTGATACTTGATTAGCATAGTTAGTGTAGTTAGTACTAGTTAGCGCTGTTGGTACAGTTAGCGTAGTTAGCGTTGTTAGTAGAGACAGCATACTTAGCACCTTAGCACTGTTAGTACAGTTAGCATTGTTAGTTAGCGTAGTTAGCGTTGCTAGGTAGTGCTGTCAGTCAGTGTAGTTAGCAGATCACCAGGATGCAGGGCCTCACAGCCAAATCTGCTGGCAAGGAGGCTCATATTGATGACTTCGAGATCCTCCACACCATTGGTGAAGGCACCTTCGGTAAAGTGAAGTTGGCCCGGCACATTCTGACCGGGACACAGGTGGCTGTGAAGGTCATAAAGAAAAGGCGTCAGAGCTTCTCAAGTGTCCAGGCACTTTTCCGGGAAGTGTGCAGTCTGAAGGCTCTGAATCACCCCAATATTGTAAAACTGCTGGGGGTGATTGACACAGAGGAGACATTTTTCGTGGTGATGGAGTACCTCAGTGGGGGGGGACATGTACCACTATTTGAAGATCCATGGCCGTATGACAGAGGCGGAGGCCCGAGGCCCGTTCCAGCAGCTGGTCTCCGCCCTGCAGCACTGCCACCAGAGGGGCATCGTGCACCGAGACCTGAAGCCACTGAGCCTCCTCTTTGATTCCAACATGAATATCAAACTTACAGACTTTGGCCTCAGCAACAAGTGTGATGACATTGTCCAACTGGACACGATCTGCGGCACACACCCTTATGCTGCCCCAGAACTCTTCCTGGGGCAGAGCTACAGCGGCCCTGCGGTGGACGTGTGGAGCTTGGGAGTAGTGCTGTACACCATGGTAACTGGGTCCCAGCCCTTTGTGGGAAAAGACTTCCAGGAGCTGCGGAAGCAAATCCTACAAGGGCAATACCCCATCCCACCTTATCTGTCTTTGAAGATAAGGGATCTGTTACAAAAAATGATTGCCCTCAACCACAGTGACAGAGGCACCTTACCTGACCTCATGAGGCATCCATGGGTCAACATGGGCCAGAAGGAGCCACTCCAGCCACCCTGTGAAAAGGACCTGGAGGTGACAATGGTGAGGACTCCGGGCTTGACTTGCGACCAGATCCAGGACACTGGGACAGGCAGTGTGAGCTCCAAGAAACCCAAGGTGGAGGTCTCCATCATAACTCTGAAGCCCTTCTCTTGCGGGGACCTCTGTGGCAGTGAACTTGAGCCTTCTCCAAGTCCTGTGGTGTCCTCCCTGCAAACCAGGTGGCTCTACCACAGAAAAAATGTGCAGCTGCAGGAAGACCAGCAGGCAGGGCAGAAGACCGGTGAGTCTGCCTGTCCCCCACCCAGCCTGGAGGCGAGGACTGCCAACCCCAGCCCAGCCCCCCAGTGTGGCACTGGGACATCCACCTCCAGCAGCAGCAGCAGGATTGGAGCCCCAGAGGGAAGCAGCTGCCCCCTGGGTGTGTCCAACACTGGAAGGTCCTCCCACGCTGGGCAGCCTGAGAGTGTGTCCTCATCCACTCTCTCTGGCCAGAGCCAGAAAAAGCAAGGGGTGGCTGGGAGAATCTGGAACTTTATTTTGAAACATCTTTGTTGCAAGCTGCCCAGCATGAGGCGTCATAATAAAGTGAGCCCATGTGAACCCCATGGATGACCGAGGCAGGAAGGTCAGGCCGTCGCGCTCCCTGGGGCCCGGTGCAGGGGAAGAGGAGTGTGTTCTCTGCACGGCCTTCAGAAGCATCGTATCCAAGACCCTGGCCAGCTCAGAGGATGGTCCGGAGCAGCCCGGGCGACCGAAAGCGAGGCCACCGTGGCTGCAGGTCTGCCTCTCAACCCCCACCTGGGTGAAACTTCAGAGACTGGACTGTCATTCCTGGGGCACGTCTCCCCTCCCCTACTCTTCTGTCTTCCGTGTTGGTGGGGGAGGGGGATAGTTCTTGTTCCAAGAACTCCTGGGTTCTTCCAATTCTAGTTAATAAACTTGATGCTCCAGAGAGATGCATCACACTCTGCTTTGCGTCGTCCCTGCACAGAATTGGGGCTGTGCATTTTCCAGTGAGACAAGCGTGCAGCCATGGAGCGCTTGGAGGTAGTCAGAACAACTAAAGGGAAAAATGACCTAAGAGAATTAGCACAGTGACTCCCAACAGCAACAACTGATGCACTGCAGGGCAGAAATGCAGAAAGTGTGTATTACTTTCCTGCACTACCATTCCCGAACATTTTCAGAAGGGCCGAGGGGAACTTTTGGTCCCTGCGGCCTGTGTTAATTACAACAGAGAGGCCCATTAATAGGATCACAAGGTCCCGTGAACCAGCCTCTGCGCGGTGTGGTAAGGTCCCTGTGCAGCTGAGTTTCATGACTGTCGTGCAGCAATAAAGCAGTCTTTATTGAAAAAAAAAAAAAATTGCTATTAAAGAATGACTAGACTTACTGTAGTGATCATTTCACAATATATACATATTTTGAATCATGTTGTACACCTGAAACTCATATAATGTTATATGGCAATTATATCTCAATAAAAAATAGTAATGTATGTGCATGCAAATAGTTAAAACAGGATAGAGGTGTGCACATGGGAACAGGAAATTTTCCCTTTCCTCACCCTTGTCTTACTCCTCAGAGAAAACTTTTTGATCTCAAGACGCTTTTAGACTCTTAGAAATTATTAAAGACCCCAAAGAGCGTTAGCTAATCTATCAATATTTATCACATTAGGAACTGAGAAAATTATAAAATATTTATTTATTAATTCATTTAAAAATAATAATGATAAACCCATTGCATATTAACATTAAAAAATGCCATTTAAGGAAAAAATAATGAAAAAGATTTTCCATGATAGTGAGAAGAATAGTATTGTTTGTTTTTGTACATCTCTTTAATGTCTGGATTAATACAAGGCAAGAGGATTCTCATCTCTGCTTCTGTGTTCAATCTGTTGTAATATTATTCATCATGTAGCCTCTAGAGAACTCCACTGTACAACGATGTCAAAGTAAGACTGAAAAAGGAAAATAATATTTTGGTATTATCAGGAAAACAGTTTTGACCCGTGGAGCCCCTGAAAAGGGTCTGTGGACTCACTTGGTCCTGGGCTATATTTGGAGAATCGCTTTCTCCAACAAAACTATTTTGGACCATTTCTGGATTTGTCTTTTCTGATTATTAAGTATTAATGTTAAATATTATGCTTACACCTCTAGTTGTTTACTTTTTAGTTAAATTTGTATCTGATCGCTCCCCCTCCTTAAATTGTCTCCTGATAATTGTTAGACACTTCTCCTTCCTTCCAATTATATAAGATGAACACTTTGGTCCCCCTCTCCATTTCTTCTTTTCCTTTCTCTTTTCAAAATCTGCCAACTGTACTAGGACTTTACATGTACCAGTACTTTACATGGTCAAGTTTTATAGCTTGAATTCTTTGCCATTGTTATAAACAGAGCTTTCATGTCATTTCTGTAAATTGAATTTGAAATGGAAACTAATAAGAAGCATTTAAAATATGATGATTATGTAAATATTTGTATGTGTAAAAATCCATGGAAAAAGAAACAGAATCAGAAGAGAGTGGCATTTATGTAGTGGGTGAGAAGCACCATCTCTTTTTTAAAAAAATATTTATTTCTGTATTTGCAATGTTTACGAATGCTTGTAATGTTTATATTCATGTATTACTTGAGTAATTTAAAAATACAAATACATTTTATAAATGGTTAAGAAAAAAATAAAGAAAAAGAAACAGAATCTTACATCCCTAAATCTGTACAGTTTGGAAGAAGATGCTCTAAGCATAAAAGTCAAGCAGGTTGTCTTTCTCAGATGTCTATTGCCCCAAACAATGACTTTTTTTTTTTTTTTTGGCCGCCTGGCTTGTGGGATCCTAATTCCCCAACCAGGGATCAAACCTAGGTTCCCAGCAGTGAAAATGCAGAGTCCTAACCACTGGACTGCCAAGAAATTCCCAAACAATGACATTTTAATATGCTTTCTACCTGGATTGTAAATTTCTTCTACAGTTTTAAATTCTTTTTAGAGTTTCTAAATGCCTTTTGTGGTTTTTGTTTTTTTTCAGAAAAAAACTTGTGCCTTAAAAAACTATATTCCTAAGATAATTCAGTTTCTTAATTATGCTGTTTGTTAGATACACCAATATGTGTCCTAGGCCTGCTGTAGAGGCATTATTCTGGGTTCTCTTGGATCTTATTTCTTCCTTTTTTTTTGGTTTCCTTCTTAATTTAACTGTAGTGTATCTTCAAGTAATTTTTTTTTTCACAGAAAGGGAAGTACACCTACTGATTATCTGTAGGTACAAAAATGTTTTTTTTTTTTTTTTTTTTTTTAGCAATGGGTTTATAGCTACTTTATTTATTTATTTATTTTGGCTGTGTTGGGTCTTCGTTTCGTGCGAGGGCTTTCTCTAGTTGCGGCAAGCAGGGGCCACTCTTCATCGTGGTGCGGGGGGTCACTCTTCATCACGGTGCGCAGGCCTTTCACTATCGCGGCCCCTCCCGTTGCGTGGCACAGGCTCCAGACGCGCAGGCTCAGTAGTTGTGGCTCACGGGCCCAGTTGCTCCGCGGCATGTGGGATCTTCCCAGACCAGAGCTTGAACCCGTGTCCCCTGCATTAACAGGCAGATTCTCAACCACTGCGCCACCAGGGAAGCCCCCAAAATGTTTTTATAACCTCTTTACAGTTTGATTGAAAATTTGGCTAGGTACAGAATTCTAAGTTGAAAATAATTTCCTGTTTTATCTGTGAAGGCATTGTTTCCTTAGTTTCCAAGAGTCAGTGTGTCTGATGAGAAATGTGATACTAATCTGTTTTTTCTTCCTTGTAGGTAACTTCTTTCTTCCTGTGGATACTTTTTGGTCACTTTGTTTGTCTTGCTATGCTGAAGTTTTATAAGTATGCGCTTAGGTATGGGTGTGATTTCGTTTATCCTGCTCTGCAGCCAGTGAGACAATTTGAAGACTTCTGTTTTTGGTTCTGACAAGTTTTATTCTATTATTTCTTTTATTATTTCTTTCTCTTGATTTTATGTTTGTCTCTGGAACTCTTATTAAGTGGAAATTGGATATCCTTGATTGATTCTCTTTTTGTCATTTTTCTCTCATATTTTAAATAATTACATCTTTTTTCTTTACTTGTGCATTACCTTAACTTTTTCTTCCAGATTTCTAGTGAAAATTTATCTTGGCTATCAGATTATTATTTTCCAAGAGCTCTTGCTTTCTTATTACTCCTTTTTTTTTTTTATTACTCCTTTTAAAGCCTTTTCTTTATGTGTTATTAAAACCTTCCTTGATGTCATTGACAACATTAATTAAAAATTCTCTTGATTGGATCTGAATTATTTTTGTTTCCTCTTGGGTCAGTTCTATTTATTCAGCTTGATCCTTTTCCTTGGCTTTGCTGCTCTTCCCCACGTGTCTGATGACCTCGGTTTTCTATTTATATTTGTGAATGAAGAGTGAGGTTTGACTCATACAGAAAAGTGCTTTGCTGTCCACCTGACTTTACTAGCCTGTGTCCTGAATGAGAGAGGTGACTGAGCTCTGTGTAACGTGAACAGCTTGTTGACTGTTGATCTCACTCCAGGCTGTATAGGCTTGGAACAGGAAAGCAAAATTCTCCACCCTAACCCCCCAAGACTTGCCAAAATAATGAGAACTCTGCTATGTGTCTCCAGCCCCTGACTTGGAAGCCTTAATTCTTTTAAGGCAGATAGCTCAATTTCTTCACAGCATAATTTTCTGCTTCAGCTTGGGTGCATATGACCCTGCTGCACAGGAAGGAGTGGGGCAGTCGCTCAATGCAGGCATACTGCAAACAGTTCTTCAACCCATCACCCTGCTTTCTCTCCTTCTTTCTTCTTACTCTCACTCTCTGTTTATTCCTACTTCTGCTCTCTATCGGCTGTCTGGGTTAGGACGGGGCTGGAAAGAGAGCTCAGCAATGAGGAATTCTTCTATTCCACTGATGTTTTCTCTTGAGGATCCCTAGGCTTGTAATGCAATGTTCCTTAGTGTATTTTTGGCCCCAGTTAAAGAAGGTGGTCATTAGCTTTCCTTTCAGCCTGGTTGAAATAGCGCGTCTGGTCAATTCTCATTTTCTACTTATACCCGGAGAAGACAGTTTTGGAGCCTCATGAGACCAGATGGGCATGTGTAGGCAAGCACATCTAACTGACAAATTAATTGGTGAAGCATCCTGCTGAAGAATTCTTAAATGGTTTGCCCTTTATGATTTCAAACATTATTTGAGGAAACCTGACACCGAGACCTGCAAACTTGGCTCCATTTGAGAGAGGTATGCAGTCCCCTAGAAGTACAGGGGGGCTCCAAAAGCAGTTCTTTGGAACATAAGCTGTGCTTTTGGGCAGAGAGAAAGAATTCTGCATATTAATTAAAATGAAACAAGCTTGATTTAATGAATGCACATACATTTTTACAGCAGCTTTCTAAGATGACGCTCTCAATGATGTACATAAGCCTTTATGAACAAAACAAGAATGTTTGCCAAATGATTTTTTTTTTTAAAGATTGATTGATTGATTGATTGATTTGATTGCTATGTTGGGTCTTCGTTTCTGTGCGAGGGCTTTCTCTAGTTGCGGCAAGTGGGGGCCACTCTTCATCGCGGTGCGCGGGCCTCTCACTATCGCGGCCCTCTCACTATCGCGGCCTCTCTTGTTGTGGAGCACAGGCTCCAGACGCGCAGGCTCAGTAGTTGTGGCTCACGGGCCCAGTTGCTCCACGGCATGCGGGATCTTCCCAGACCAGGGCTCGAACCCGCGTCCCCTGCATTGGCAGGCAGATTCTCAACCACTGCGCCACCCGGGAAGCCCCCCAAATGATATTTTTAGGAAGCATTTAATGAGTGCCAGTATGCTTGCAGGACACCGAAAGGAGAATAACAAGGGTTGCATTTTATCGATGTCAGTAATAGCTTGTAAACCTCAGACGTGACTTCACACCCAGAGGTTGCTTCACTGCCCGGAATGAAAAGCCATTTTCAAGGGAACTCCTGGCATCCGTTTTAAGAGAACGGAGTGCGTGGCCACATTCCGAGGCTTCGTGTGAAAGGCAGAAGTGGCAGCTGGTGAGTACACAAGCCTCTCACCTCTGGAGGTCTGAGTTTATAACTCAGCCGTGCTTTGGCCACAAGAAAAAACTTCCTTGGTTCATTCTCTCCCTGCTTAGCCTCATTAGAAAACCATCACATCATCTGGCTTGGTTTGCTCCGACTGGCAGTGTCTGTTGAAGGGGAGGCCAGGGGTTGGGTAAACAGGACCCGGCTGAGGTGGGCTGGCTCTGCCTGCCACCTGCCTGGACGTGTGCGTGCTTCAGGCCAAGCGCTATTAATCCTTCTCTGTCATGAACATGAAATCCATGTCAAACTTTTTTTTATCTTAAAACGAATTCATTAGGTATTTGCTCTTCTGAAGTTGGAATTGGCAAAGGGTTAAAACCTGAGACCGATTGTAAGTAAAACTGTTAACTTCGATGGGGTGCTATTTTTGAAAGCATTTTGTTTTTATCTCACCAGGGTACTCCCTAGCCATTTGTGTGTTATGGTTGGCGTTTTTTTTTGCTTTTTTTTTTTGTGGATTGGAAGTAAGGTGTGAGTGTTTAAGGTTTTCCATCTGAGACTGTAAAAATAATGGGAAGAGTGGAAGCCTTTTGAAACAGCTTTAAGGGAAACAAAGGATTATCAGTGCTATAGGGTGGGGAGACACTGACAAATTCTGCTCTTTCTGCGCCATGCATCCTAAGGAACGTCTTGATCCGATGACAATAGGAATCTCGCAAGGTTTTATATTTGAGATATAAAGTTTCCTCGTCGGCTTTTCTGCTGCACCACACCAGGGCCCCTGCTCCAGCCCAGGCAGGTCCTCACTTTCTGTCCTTTTCTTTCGTGGACGGCATCCACCCCTCCACCCTCTCTTGTCTCTGCCCAGCTTGGCCACTGCTCCTGAACATAAGCATGCTGGACCTTTCAGTTTTAAAATTATCTCCAAATTAGCCTCAAACCTCCGAAGTTCTTATTAGGAAAAAACTTCCTCTGAAAATAAAATTACACATTGTCATGAAGTCAGATCAAAGAACCAACAGGGAGGAATCTTTTTTAAATTTTGGGGAAAAAGAGATTCAGGAAAAATTAATTTCAGTATTTTAAGGGGATACACCCTGATTATCCCTTGACAGATCTGTTTTTAAGATAAGCTGTAAATGATCTGTCATTCACTCTGCTGCTCCAATTCTGCCATTTGGGGAGGGAGGGCAGAAACTTTTAAGAAGCTGAAATTCAAGAGGAAAGAATCCACAGAGGACACAGAATCTCTGAGGCTACATTCCTTGACCCACTAGAGGCAAAGGAGTAAAGATATAAGATGTGTTTCTACTAGCAATCTAAAAGACAAAAGTGTTTCTGGAGAGGCTTTGTCTCTGAATGATATTTTCAAATTCTCACAGCAGAGTAGAGAGGAGACTAGAGGAGTAATCAGAGTTCACACCTTAAATGTCACTTCCTTCATTAAACCTTTGTCACCAAGGAATCCCCAGGGATCGCTCCCCCTCACTTTTGAATTTAAATCTCTACCACACACTTGTTCCACAAATATTTATTGAGCACTGTCTATTTGCTAGGTACTGGACTAAGTGCTGGGGATACAGTGATAAGTAAAGTAGACATCGTCTCATCTTGGAAGGAGCTTACATTCTAGTGACAGAGACAGCCTATATGTTCTCAGTTTTATCCTCCTTGCAAGAGTCTGAGTTTCATCCTATTTGCAAGCTAACAAGTTAGCCTGCCAGAGTTTCACGAATGCTGTTAGAAGAGATGAGGCACCTGGATCAGAGATAAAGGTCATTTTATTACTCAGAGTAATAGCAGTTGCTGGAGAGTCAGCATTTACGTGCAAGTTCCTCAAAGCCCACTTCCCACAGGGTGCATGTGAAGAGGGCCAGATGATACCTGCAAGGGCAGGAGAGGACCGCTCCTGTTTAGCAGTTTAGGAGCCTGAATCCACAATAATGGGCAGTAAGCATGCCTGGCCTTTATTTTGGAGAGAGACATTATCTTTTATTATGCTGGAAAGTAAGCATGCCTGCCCTTTTCCCTAGAGGGAGACCCTGTCTCTGCCTTCCAAAGCTGTTCACTATATAAACATCCTGAAAAAGGTGGTCTGGAACAAAAAGCACTCAGTGCCTCGTTTGCAAGACGTGCAGAAACAAGAGAGACCTGTGGAGAATTCTTTTCCAACAGTTCAAAGCCATGGGCTGATTCATCAGATTAGAGACAGCTCTGCTTATAGGGGTGAAAAGTCGTTTTTTCAAATGCTGCCTTCTGGGACTTTTGGATGTGACCACAATACTAAAAGGGGCATGTCTTTGGGTGGGACAGAGGAGGAACAGGGCTGAGCCAAGGAAACCTCTGATGTGTCAATTCAGTTGGCAGCTTCCAGAAAACTTCACAGTCCTATGACAACGTGAAACATTAACTATGCATCTCATGGTTAGAAGGTTGGGCTGCAGGTGTCAGCCACACTGGCCACCAGGGTGACCAGGCATCCTTCCAGGGTGTTGGATGAAGGACTTGGAGAAGAGATGAGAGCTAGGCATGGAATAGTTGCATTAAAAAAAACAAATCTGTTTTTGATGTGAATTAGTTTAAATAAGTGTCTTGTGTTGGCCAGGATATATTTTATTTGAGCCTGATATACAGGAATTTAGAAACAGCCATATGGATATTCTTGAAGGTTGGTAGAAACAAAATGTGCTTCTAAACTCTCTGCCAAGTTTCAGCCTTAGTTAATTTTTATGGATGAGTTTAAACTCATAAAAAACAAATGCACAGTAGAAGAGCTGATGGTAGACATCGACTTAACTGTAAAAACATGCAGTGGAAGCTGAGACAGACATCATGGAATTTTGCAGGAAGAGTTTGATAAAGGTGCATTTGGTATGGGAATAAATTTGAAACAGAAGTAAAATGAAGTAAAAATAAGAAAATACTTACTGGTGAGAAGGATGTGTAAAATGAGTTATAATGTCTCTTAATCAGAAATCCAAGAATACAGGATGTATATTTCCTGAAATTCTCAGTGCATATCTGTCTGGAGTAACAAATTGACCTGATGAAAATTGTTGTTGATAGGATTCTTGTCTGAATTCTTCGTCACTAATACCGTTCACAAAGTAGTAGCTGTATAACTAATTTTCCAGGCTGCCTAGGAGAGAAGCTACTGTGCATTTGTTTAGTCTTAAATTTTTTTTTTAATCCCCCTTCTATATACTCGCTGTGCCAAAGCTTGCCATATGTGTGCTGGAAAAGAATATTTGTGTTTAATTTTTTTTAACATCTACAAAGTGCTTTTGCTACATTGTTGTGTTGGATCCCATTTGTTCCTGAGAATTACACTTTGCATAGAGGGATTATTATCTCCTTTTTACAGATGGAGAAACTGAGACAAGTGGAACCTCAGTGATTGCCTAGAGCCATATCACTAATGAGAGCTCAGGATAATGAATTGTCAAAAAATATTCCAACTTGGTTCCTCTTGAAACAACCTCATTATGTAAACAGCTTATTTACTTGGTGAGATGGCAATTTCTAGTTTTAGATAACTATTACAGTGAAATTATCTCCATTAAAAAAAGTAATAAAAATATGTAAATAAACAACACACCCAAGTGTTTTCTGTGGTTCAGTTTTATAAGAGGAGAAATTATACCAGTTCTTTCAATGCTTCAAAAATAAAGAAAAGGAGAAAATTAAAGGGAAAAAAAAGGATGCCAGGCAATGCCTGAGATTCTTTTTGGACCTTAATTTCTGGCCTATGAAAACTTAAGAAGTAGGGGCAAAACTGCTGGAAGATTTGGAATTCAGGAGATCACTTTCTCTTTTAAGAAATTATACATCCTATTTTGCTGAATAATTAGGGGAAAACATAAAAAAATCATTTACTTAGTAAATATAGTCTAAGAAAACAAATGTTTTTTAATAAGGAGATCAATTTTAACTACTCAGAAGATGTTAAATATATTTAAACAAATTTAATTCTATCCCATACAGTTTTGAATGATTTCCAGTTTAAAAGATAAACAAATTTTAGGACTGGTTTAGTACTAAATTCAATGACAACCGACATTTTCATGGTGAAGAAAGCTTTACCATCATATAGATATTAAATTCAGCAGTAGCTTAGCAAATAGAATTAGAAAACTGTGTCAGTATTAACATAATCATAAAGTTTTAAATCTTTATGCAAAGAAAGTTGAAGTCAAAACGGATATAACTGCCATATCTCTTCTTCTACACTGAGAATTATGACAGTCATAAAACACAAAATAAGAGACCACAGAGATCCATTCTGCCTATGCTTCTGTTTCTGATAGTGACCAAGAGATAGATTAACCAAATCCATTGCTTTCTGCGATGGCTATGGTAAACTTTTAAATGAAAGCCCCCCTTCTCCCTAACCCCTCCCTCCATATACAGACACAGAAATATGAAAGGCATAACTTGCCTCATTCTGAAGATGGGAAAGGTGGAAATAAGTTGAAATTTAATAAGGCTTAGAGAGTGAACTTATGGTTACCAGCAGGGAAGGGGGGGAGGGGTAGATTGGGAGTTTGGGATTGACATGTATACACTGGTATATTTAAAATAGATAATCAACAAGCGCCTACTGTATAGCACAGGGAACTCTACTCAATATTCTGTAATACCCTAAATGGGAAAAGAATTTGAAAAAGAATGGATACATGTATATGTATATAAGTGAATCACTTTGCTGTACACCTGAAACTAACACAACATTGTTAATCAACTATACTCCAATATAAAATAAAAATTAAAAAAAATAAGGCTTATAGGAGTTACCAAAGTTCACAAATACTATCATGGCTATTTGTGTGGTTCCCTGCTCCCAAATACAAGCACTACCAGATATCCTAGTGCTTAAAATTTCACCAGTGGATTTATTATTTTGGGTTTCAAGTGCCTTTGGGTCACTGAGAATCTTTCTGGGAGAAATAACACCCAGTATTGGATCTGACATACAGTGAATGCCCAATAAATGTTTTTAAATGGAATTTTTATTACCTTCTTATGGGGATTAGTTGACAGCTAAGTGAGAGTAAGTTAGGTCCTCAGTTAAGACTGGGAGCAAATAGAGAGTATCTCAGAAGCCAGGAGTGAGGATATGGGATATGAAAGAAAGCACAAAGGAAACCCTTTGTTCAATTCACAGATTCACTGAGGTTTGTCTTTCTTATAAATAATTTTTCAGAACTTATTTTCTCTTCCTTTTGTTCTTTCTCCTTTACTGATTTTTCACTTTTATATCCTCTTTCTCCCTTCCGTTTCTTCCTCATATGTCTAGTCCCCAAATGGATTTAAAGGTGTACTAGAAGTCAGCATTATTAGAATCATAGGTATTATGAGCGATAAGTAATATGCATGGATGGTAAACTAGAATTATTTCAGCTATGCATCAATTCAGAGAATTTTCTGTATCTTTCTTATGCCTTTCCTCACTGCTTTTCAGGATATTTAGAGACATTAAACACACTTGGAAATAGTGTACATTTTATTCTGAATTCACAGAGGAGCAGCCAACTTGCCTTACTGTCTTTTCCTTTAATCCCATAGTTAGCATTAAATAAATCTTTATTGATGTCAGAGGGTGATGAGATCACTACTTAATATTTGAAATAAAAAGACAGCACTGAATTTGTTTGTAAGGGAGAACTACGCCTGAGAAGTCTCCCTGAGAAGAGTAGACTCGTGACATTATATAGGGTTTTTGAACCGCATGGGGTTCAGGGATTGGCCTACTTTGGGAGGCATAAGTAGGTTGACATCATCTGTTTAAGCATGATTACTCAAGTGAGATTGTTGCTGATTGGTTGGCATTCAGAGGCGTTTTTCTTAGAGTGAGTTTGTTTCTCATTGGCTGACTTTTTGAAGCGAAGACCTGTTATTGATTGGTTGGCTTGCAAAAGCATGTTAATTGAAGCAAAATTGTCATTGATCAATTGAATAAATGTAAAAGTGGTTCTGATGGCTACTTGCTACCGTAGCTATAGAGCAATCATTCTTTGTCCTAAGATTGTGAGAATATCTTTGTTTGCACTCTCCCATTTTGGTACTTATCCAGATAAAGCTGCAGGAAGATTGCCAAGATATATACTACTGTTGTTTATTCTCAGGAAGATGAGATTTCATCTTTGATTAACATGTTTTCATTTTTTAATTATTTGTTAAATCATCTGTTTGGAGAGTGGCTGTGCAGAATCATTTAAGACAATGAATAACAAATATTGAATAACTGTGGCACAAACAAGTATAACTAGAAGTGTTATAAAAAGGGCCTAGAAGACACTCTGGAATCATGACTCAAGATTTCTCAGCCCTGGTCAGGAAAATAAGAATTCCTGGAGTCTAATTTAGAAAGAATACTTTTTCTTTTAGCTTAAATATATATCATTCCATCTCACCTGTAGCATTAATCCAGGTATAACATGAAGTGGAAACAATGGTGTAGAATCCTCCTAGTTGACCAAAGTAAAAAAGTAAATAATAAGTAAACAAACAAACAAATACACACACAAATAAAGAAAATCCAAGGCTATTGTATTGGATTAAGGAATTAAATTGGCTTATTGTGCCCTCACTGCCTGAGCTGATTTGTTAGTGAGGAAACAAATATTTTTGATGACTACACCAAGCTATCTAGCTCATCTTTAGGAGAGTTATTACTTATTTCCCCAGTCATTTTTTGCTGTGTTTATTAAAAAATAAAATAGACAATTTCATGGCAGGTCTGAGTTAAGAACAAAAAAAGAAAAATTATATAATATTAAGTATGGTAAAGGAAATATAACTCTAAATGTTAATAAGATTAATAAAATTTTATAAATGTTATGTGGAACTGTCTGGTATAAATTGGAAAATTTATCACATAGTTTATTAGGTAATTTAACAAGCAAAATATAAATACCAGATTTTGCCCTAAAAAAGATAAAAAACCTAAGTAGACTAGTTGCTGTAAAAGAAATTAGAAATGTTGTTATAAAATGTTACATAACACTCAGTATTTTTAAACATATGAGGCCCAGGTGGTTTTACAACTGTGTTCTAAGTAACATTCGAAAAGAAATAATTCATGCATAATACAATAATTCAGGATCACAGAAAAACTACAAACACCATTTACAAAGCTAGCATAACCTTAATATCAAACTCAATACTGACAGTATAAAAATTATAGATCTAGAAATGTATAGGCAAATAACATTTAGCAGTGTATTAAAAGAATAATACATCAAGAAAGTTTTGTTCCAGGAATGCAAGGATGGTTCAGTTAAAAAAGGTGAGCAACATAACTAATTTCATAATCGTATGAAAGAAGAAAAAAACCCCAGTATCATTCTACCAATAGTCTTTAAAAAGCAGATTAAATTAAATTTAAAATTAACTGCATTTATAATAAATAATGCTAAGAAAAATAGTGACAGAGGAAATTATCACAACACAATAAAGCCACTTATCAAAAAGTTTGACAGCAAGCCTCAAAGTAAACAATAAAATATTAGCGTTATTCTCATTTAAAGTAAGACTAATGCTAGGATACTCACTGTTTTCCTCATTATTAAATGTTGTTTTGGAGGTTCTAGATAAAGCAATGAGACAGGAGAACAAAGGAGTGGTATAAATATTAAAAGGGACAAATATCCTTATTTATTTATTTACTGGCTGTGTTGGGTCCTCATTGCTACACTCGGGCTTTCTCTAGTTGCGGTGAGCAGGGGCTACTCTCCATTGTGGTGTGCAGCTTTCTCATCACAGTGGCTTCTCTTGTTGCAGAGCACAGGCTTTAGGCATGCGGGCTTCAGTAGTTGCAGCATGTGGGCTCAGTAGTTGCGGCACATGGGCCCTAGAGCTCACAGGCTTCAGTAATTGTGACACATGGGCTCAGTAGTTGTGGCACGCAGGGCTCAGTAGTTGAGGCTTGCAGGCTCTACTTGAGGCTCGCAGATCTACTGCAATCTTCAGAGTGCAGGTTCAGTAGTTGTGGCACGTGGGCCTAGTTGCTCTGCGGCATGTGAGATCTTCCTGGACCAGGGATCGAACCTGTGTCCCCTGCAATGGCAGGCGGATTCTTAACCACTGCGCCACCAGGGAAGTCCCAAAAGAGACATATATCCTTAATTGCATGTAATTCAAGTGATTCTACTAAAGGTATTAGAGTTTGGTAGAGTGGCTGGATATAAGATTACTGTAAAAACAAGTTGATTGTTCTTCTTCATATTAGTAAACAGCTAGAATGGAAGGAATGCATTTAAAAGAACATTTAAGGATTTGTGCGGACAAAACTATAAGACATTATTGAAGGTTCTAAATAAATGAAGAGACACGCCCTGTTCCTGAATTGAATGAGTTAATATTATGAAACTATCAGTTACTCAGAAATGAATATATAAAATCAAGTTATATACATTCAATCAGAATTTTCACATGTAATTTTTTAAATAGGAAAAAAAAATTTTAATTCATCTGGAAGAATATATGTTGCAGAATTGCCAACAATTATAGGGACAATATTAGTGGTGGAATTCTTTCATTACCAGATATCAAAGCTTATCATAAAGCTGTAATCTATAATCAAACCTGTACAGTTTGGCACAGAAGTAGATGAGTAGGTGAGTAGAACCAAATAGAGAGTACATGTGTATAGTAGAGCCTAATATATTATGAAGGTGACATTTCAGTTCAGTGGGAAAAATGATATGTTTAATAAATGGTGCTGGCAGAAAGACAATTTAGTTGGGAAACACAAAGTTAGATTCTTATCTGTTGTCATATATTAAAATAAGTCAGTCAATGAAGGCAGTCAAAAGGTACAAACTTCCAGTTATAAGATAAATAAGTACTAGGGATGTAATGTACAACATGATAAGTATAGTTAACACTGCTGTATGTTATATATGAAAGTTGTTGAGAATAAATCCTGAGTTCTCATCACAAGAAAACAATATTTTTCTATTTTTAAAAATTTTATATCTATATGAGATGATGGATGTTCACTAAACTTATTGTGATCATCATTTCATGATGAATGTAAGTGAAATCATTATGCTGTACACCTTCAACTTATACAGGGCTGTATGTCAGTTATATCTCAATAAAACTGGAAGAAAATAAAAGTGAAAAAAAAGGAAAAGAAAAATTAAGACAGAAGGAACACAAAGAAATGAATAGATGGATGACTATAGAAAACAATTAAATTTCTCTATATGTGGAACTACATCATTAAAAAAGTCAAATGACAAATTCGGAGAAAATGTTTTCAATACTAATAACAAATAAAGGGTTACTGTTGCAAACATTTAAAGTATTGCTACACATTTATTAGCAAAAAGACAAAAAGCCTAGTAGAAAAAAAATAAAGTCAAATGTCCAATAAATATTTGAAAATGTGATCAAACTTACTAGTAGTCAAGAAAATACATCATAAAGCAATAATGAAACATAATTTTCACCCATTATATTGGAAAACATTAAAGAGCTTATTAATATTCATATTTACCTGGAGTGAGCTCATTTAATCTTCAGGAAAGTTATTTGTCAGCAAGTTCCTCTTTTGGGACTATGTCCAAGAGAAATACTTGCCCAACTGCATAAGGAAACATGTACAGTTGACCCTTGAACACTACAGGTTTGAACTGCGCGGGTCCACTTAAACATGGGGGAACTCAGCTCAGTGCTTTGTAATAACCTAAATGGGAAAAGAATTTGAAAAAGAATAGATACATGTATATGTATAGTTGAATCACTCTGCTGTACACCTGGAACTAACACAACATTGTTAATCAACTATACTCCAATATAAAATAAAACTTAAAAAAAATTTAGAATATTATGTAGTAAAAAAAAAAAAAGTAAATACTACAGTGCTGCACTATCCACCAGTGGCTGAGAATAGGGAGGAACCACGTATATAGAGGACCGACTATAAGTTATATGTAGATTTTCTTCTGTGAGGTGGGTCAGCGCCCCAAACCCTATGTTGTTCAAGGGTCAACTGTATATGGATGTTTGTAGTAGAAACACCTAGAAACAAACCCTGAACATCTATCAGTTTAAAGAATTACTGAAAATATTTAATTTAATAAATCCATTTTGTGGAATATGATGCAAGTCAACTCAATTATATATATGTGTATATAATATGTATATTCATCTACAGGCATGTCCAAGATACATTTTTAAGTGAAATAAAACAAGTTGCAGAGTAATATATAAAGAACAATCTGAATTTTTAAAAATATGAAGTAAGCAAAATTCAATATATGGACATATATGTTGGTATATACCTTAATGAGTATAGAGACAAGATTAGATACCATACAGATGACATTGGTAATCTCTTGAGATGGGATTGATTGCGGTTAATGGAGATTATTAATTTTTCTTTTTACTACCTCTCTATTGTTTACTTTTTAAAATGAGCACATACTACTTCAAATAATTAGAATAGTAAAAAACAAGCAAAATGGATATTTATTCATAGACAAATAGATCATGTAAAGCATTTTAAGATGTTAGACCTCTTAGAAAGTTAGGAAATCTAAGTAAAAGAATAAATCATACAAACGAAACAGGTACACTAAAGGCGTTTCAGGAACCAAGGGAATGAAGAGAGATGATAAAAATCCTATGTATTTTTGGACTTTCTATAAACCATAGCTCTAACATTGTTATAACACTAGATAACTAGTTATTAGATATTAGTTATTATATCCTACATCTATGTATTCATGACCAACTTGAATTAGTATATATGAAAAAGCAAGCAACAGGCAAGCAAGAACCTTGAAGACTGTTGGAGATTTATCTAATGGTGGGGATCTGGAATTATCAGTCCTGAGTCTTGTGTCAAAAACACAACCTCTGGTTTTCTTGGTTCTCATCCAGCTTTGCCGTCCGTATACAGATATGGTATTTAAAGTATTCTCTGAGGACTCCCCTCGTGGTGCAGTGGTTAAGAATCTGCCTGCCAATGCAGGGGACACGGGTTCGAGCCCTGGTCTGGGAAGATCCCACATGCCGCGGAGCAACTAAACCTGTGCACCACAACTACTGAGCCCACGTGCCACAACTACTGAAGCCTGCATGCCTAGAGCCCGTGTTCCGCAGCAAAGAGAAGCCACCGCAATGAGAAGCCCGTGCACCGCAACGAAGAGTAGCCCCTGCTCGCCGCAACTAGAGAAAGCCCGCGTGCAGCAATGAAGATACAACTCAGCCAAAAGTAAATAAATTAATTTATTAAAAATAAAGTATTCTTTGAATCACAATAATTTAACCAAAATAATTATCACGAGAAGTTAACAATGAGGAAATTGTAATTCAGGAGGTTCTAACTTGCCAATGTTCAGGTGAGTCAGTGGTGAAGTTGAGATGGGCCCCAGACAATCATTTTAAATAAAATTCTCTCTCTCCTTCTAAATTTTGGGTACTAAGATAAGCCCTTGTAAAATTATGCCTTTCCCCCCAGCAAGCCATAAATAATGCTGCTTTAACATAAAAATGAACACATGTGATAAGACTGTACTTGCTTGATTTTTAAAATACCTAAAGGTTGTCTCATTATTCATAGTTTTGGTTTTCAGTTTGCTTTCTATAGCCAGTATATAAACTGACTAGATTAGTAGAGATTTAAATCTCACAGATATCCTGTTCCTGTTTTTTTCCTGCAGTGACATTTTAGAGGAGATAGAGCCAGAGATAACAGAAATGCAGTATAAGTAACGACGTGGATGCTTATCTGAACTCTGTAAACATATATGGTTAATTCATTTAGATTCTGAGCATGAGTTTAAAATGAACAAAAAATATATAATGAAGCTTAGGCTCCCTCAAGAAGATCCTAATGGGTACCCTTATATTCATGGAACAACCTTTGATTTTCCCTATAAATGATCATTTAGAAGAAGAAATGTTTACATTTAAGGGAATATATCTCTTAACAGAGTATATTTTTTCTACTTATATTTATAGTAAAGACCCTCACATGTCTATATCATGATGCAGGCATATCAGGTCAACCATTCGAGGTTGAAAACTAAAATAAAGTTACCATTTGTACGCATTTTGAGTTTGGTCCCATATAAAAAAATACTTAGGCACGTTGGAGAAATGGCTTTAAATTCAGCCCCTTTTTCCTAATTGGAAACAGCTTTGCATGGAAACATTTACCGATGCTTGTGGAAATGACTAGAGTCTAGGACAGCCTGCCTGTTTTTGTACTGACCACGGGCTAAGAATGGTCCTTACATTTAAAATGATTGATTGAAAAATATTTTTAAAAAGAATATGTTATGACACATGAAAATGATAGGAAATTTAAATTTCAGTATCCATAAATCACACAGACCCATTCGTTTTTGCATTGTCTAGGGCTGTTTTTATGCTACAATGGGAAAGTTGAGTATATATGACAGAGACTGTATATTCCTCAAAGTTTAAAATAGTTATGGTATGGTCCTTTACAGAGAAAGTTTGCTGTCCTCTGGATTAGAAAATTCCTTAGTGTATTTGCTGTGAGGACTTGTTTATGTTTTGTTTCTTTTGTGGAAGCCTGAATGACATTAATTAATTCATTTATTCTTTTATTCTTTCATTCAATAAAACCTTTATTGAGTACTGATGCTGAACCAGGATTAGGAATAGAGAGGTGTGTAGGACAAGTTCTTTGTCCTAGAGAAGATTATATGAAACGATTGCATGTTATTTAGACAGTCATACTAAAAATTTTTACAAAAAAATACCGAATTGGGCAGAGAACCATAGTAACTTTAGGTCCTCCAAATTCTTTCCTAAGAAGAGCTCTATCCCAAGGTTTGATGCAATGCGTGCGGACTGTGAACTTTTCTCTCCACCCTCTGTGCCAGCATCCCGGACCTCCTTTTCTCTTCCCACATGGTTACACAAGTTCCCTGCTCTCTGGAGATAAGCACTGTGCTTCCCTATCATGACAGTTTTAGAGGTCCAGATTTGTGGCCAGGGGCTTTGCTTAAATGATGCCATTTGAAATCTCACATGCTGCAAGGTAGGCATGACCTTCTTGTAAATGAGGAAACAGAATGTCAGTAAAATCAAGTAAACTGCTAGTAAGTGGCAGAGGCAAGGCTTCAAACAAGGTTGCGTGTTTCCAAGAACCAATTCTTTCTGTGCCAGTTTACTAAGTTTGCCTTGTTTTTAAGACAGATTCTCTCCCCGCAGTGCTGTCTTTTGAGGTTACTTTTGAGATGTCAGTTGTTAGCTAAGTTTTCTAGGCTGTGGCTATGGGATAGAAAATAAATATTTTTCTGGAAGTATGCTGTTTCCATGTTTGTGGGTGGCAGTGTCTTTATACAAGAACTAGTTTCACCCTGAATTCCACTTTTGTTTCCTATCTTTGTTTTTAAAACATTTGTGTTTACTAGGATGAGAAGAATTTTCCAGGCAGTGACTCACTGTAGGTTAGAATCACAGGGTACGTGGCAGAAGAAACATGGGTTCAGATTTAGACTCTGCCACTTTCTTGAGTGAGCCCTTGTCAACATCACTTCACTCTCTTAGCCTCAGTTTCTTCATTTGTAAAATCATTCATGGTGGAATTTAAGATAGGTGTCTGTCTATTCCCTATAGGAATAGGGCTGTCTTTACAATGTTTCCCACCCAGTCCTATTAATGGTGATGTCTTTGGCTGGTAAGATCATAGACTCTTAGAGTTGGGAGGAGCAATATAATGGATAATCTTTGAAAACAGATAGACTGAAGTCACTACTAGCTGAAGGATCTGAGGCAACTGACTTCATTTCCTTGAGTCTCAATTTCCTTATGTGTAAATGGGGGAAGTATCATACTACCTCAAAGGAATCGTAATGTTAAGTGCTTACTATGTGCCCAGCACTGTTCTAAGCACTTTGTATGAATTGAATGATTTAATCTTTATAACTCTATGAGGTCATTACTAATATGAACCCCATTTTGCAGAAAAGGAAATTGAGATGGGGAAAATTTTAGGAAGTGGAGAAGTCAGAATTTGAACCTTAATAGCTTTGTTCTTGAAACCAAGTCCTTAGTAATTATGCCATAGCTCCCAGAGAACTATGTTGAGGTTTAATTAAGAAAAACCACACAAAGCCATTAACACAGAGTGGATTTTCAATAAATGTTGGCTACTGTCCTTTGAAGAGTGTTTTTAAAAATGTGACCCATGTTCACATGTATTGAAATCACCTGGGGTGGGGGATAGGTTTGTCAGAAATGCTGATTCTTGGACTCCAATCTGGACCTACTGGATTCTGGGAATTCTACCTTTTAAAAACATGCTTCTTGGCTGATTTTTAATACACCAAAGCTTGGGAGACTCTACCTTAGAATGAATCCAGCCCAGTTTGCTAACAATGCAGAAATCCTTTCATGGCATCACTACAATCATTCCCAGGCTTCTTGGGAGTTCCTGAGGATGGTGAGCTTCCTCTCACAAAAGGAAGCCCAACTTGTTTTTAAAAAGGCTTGGATTATTAGAAACATCTTCTTTGTAATTGAATGAAAAACATCTTCACCTTATTTTCTCTACATCTGACCTATTCAGTCTTCTGAGTCACGAAGATTATCGGCGAGGAAGGCAATGGGAAAGCCATTGTGGGAGCATATGGGACCTGGGGATGAGATATGTTTACAAGTCTGACAGGTGGAAGAGTCTCCAGAGTCAACAGTTCCCTAAGGAGGAGGTCCTCAAGGTGAGGTCTATCCCAGCACAGTGACAGGGAACCTGTGCATGGATCAAACACAGAAGTCCAGGTAGGGAGGCAGACAGGTGATAACATCATCGGGAAGATGATCCAAGCATACAGAACACCAAGGACTCAGATGCTGAAATGGGGAATGGGGTTATAGTTTGGTCACAGGATAAGAGTCCATAAACTCATTGTGGAGTCACCAATAATTTTACTTGACTCTGAAACAAGTGAGTTGCTAAATCAGGATTCTTTAAGTTTTCCCTTAGTAGAGACAGGATTCATGTTTCCATATAGTACACATTAGAGGTATTTAATGAGTGAATAAAAATGGTGCCAGGTGGAGATCTTGTGGAGATCGCAAGACAGGGAACAGGGCACATTTCAATCATCAAAATATTCAAGGGAAGGTTTTCCTTCTCCAGCTTAAAAAATTCTGAGTTTTTTCTGCTGTCCAGCATTGGAGCATAGGATCTGTTTCCTGGAGCCCTTTCCAATTGGCAGCATCTTCAGACACTTGGGTTTGTCAATATCCCTCTTAAAATGTGGTACTCAGAGCTGAACACAGGGCACTGATGTGGCATGACCATAGTGAGTGCAACAGGCCCTCTAATTCTCTTATTTTATGTGTTACACCCTCACTAATGGCCACACCAAACAATTTCCTAATTAAATGGGCTTATATCATAAATAACTCACTTCTGCTAAGGCAGCCTACACTCACACTAGCTTTTCTAGCCGCCAAAGCATGCACTTGGCTCATATGAAAAATTCTGTCAGTGAAATCCCTGAAGTTTTTTGTCACATAAAGTACTACTAAACTAAGACAAATTTGGCTTGTAGTTGTGCAATTGAGTGCTTGAACCCAAGTGCAGGATTTTACATTTATCTCTGCTAAATTGCTTCTTGTTAGTTTTGGCCCAATAGTCATGCCTCTAGAGGTATTTTTAAATTTTATTTCTGTCATACAATATATTTAGCTAACCCTGCCATCTCTGTGCCATTTAAAAATATTACCAAGCTTTCTATACCCTCATCCAAGTCACTAATAGAAAATATTTAACAGTAATAGGCTTGTGCATTTCCCTAGGATCTCCCTTCTAGATGACATTGCTGCACTTGTCAATATTCTCTTAGGTACCTATTATATACCAAGTGACACATGATGTCCTAAGGATAAATTATGAACTGCTTATCCCTGCTATCAAGAGGCTCACAGCCTAAGGAAGAAGACTAACACATTAATAGACAAATCAATACTAGAAGGATGCATGAGATATGCAGGTAGAATCAGGACTTGGGTAGAATAATCATAGAATGATGAAAATCCATTTGGGGTCAAGTAGACCTACATAGTTTAGAAACACTTGTCTCAGGTAGTTCCAATCTTACGAACCCTTTTTGTCACTCTTATGCAACATTTTAAAAATTACCACCATTGTGGGTTTATTGACCATTAAGTTGAAGGCCCAGCAATGGTGTGGGACTGAACTCTTTATCATGTCTGGATGCTCTTTACCAGATAGATGAGAACAACCACTTACTGCTCTCTGTGAAGACTATTTTTGACCCTTTTCCTTTTACATAACTTATCTATGCTCCCCCCACCCCCGATTCTGCCCCATACCCATGACTAAGGTGACTTCACTTAGTCACAGATGGCAACAATTAGCTGTTTCCATTTCCAATTACACTTGTGTTTGTGTGTGTATTTAAATGATAGTTGCTCTAGTCTTGTTTAACCTAAGTTGGGGTAGAATGCCAAAGCTGCTTTAGAGTGCTTCTAATCGGGTCTCCCACACAAAGCAAAATAGTTAGAGGAACAGTTAGCTTGCTGCTCCCCACCCATTCAACATCATTCAGGCCAAAAACCTTGCCTCAAGATTCCATGGAAAATATTAGTTATTTTTATATATACAAGTCAGCTCTGAATTAGTTTAGAAATAGTTTTTTCTTTTTTTTTTTTAAGCATAAAATGAAGCTAGAGAGATTTGGAGAGCCACCCAGATGGAAACTGGACTAATTCAGTATTTGTAACTTGGGCCATTTCTAGGCATTCCCATGTGTAAAAAAAGGGGAGGAGGTGCTGGACTCCTTTGGATTGAGTGCTGGTAATGGTGGGTGGGGGAGGTAGAGCTGATTAAGTACAATTTAGTTTCATCCAGCAGCTCATTTTAAAAACCTTGTTTTTTTTCTTTCAGGGAATTGTCTTTAAGTTCTCTCCTCTGGTTTCTGTTTCTGTGGCTATTTTGTGGGGTGTTGTGGATTAAGGATTTGCTTCTGGAGTCAGATGGACTTGGGTTTGCATCTGATTCCTTTGTAGCTGTGTCCTAGGTGGGTCACATCCTCCCTATGCCTCAATTTTCTTGACCATGAAATGGTGACAAGAGTTTCTTGCTCATTGGGCTGTCGGGAAGATTAAACAATATGTGAAAATGCTTAGGAAGGCACATGGTATAAAGAGACTGCTCAGTAAATGTGAGCTATTTTGTTGTTGATCTTAAGATAATGCTTTGAAGATCTGGATGATGAAACTGAAAAAATAAAAATGAAATTATTGGATTCCCATAACTAGAGTACGATAGTTTTAGGATGTTTCTAACATTGTCTCAGGGATTTTGTTCTCTGAACTAGTATTGATATGTCGGACCAGATGATTTTTTCTTTTTTTTCCTTTGGGGGTGTTGGTGCTATGGTGTGCACTGTAGAATGTTTACCAGCATTCCTGGTCTCTACCCACTAGGTGCCAGTTGCACCCCACCCCCAGTGTGACAACCAAAAATGTTTTCTGACATTGCCAAAATGTCCTTTGAGAGACAAATAGCCCCTGGTTGAGAACCACTGTTCTAGGCAAAGAATGATCAAAAGTCACTTTCTAAAGATGCTACCAGAAAACTCCTAGAGCTAATCAATGAATTTGGTAAAGTAGCAGGATACAAAATTAATGCACAGAAATCTCTTGCATTTCTATACACTATTGACGAAAAATCTGAAAGTGAAATTAAGAAAACACTCCCGTTTACCATTGCAACAAAAAGAATAAAATATCTAGGAATAAACCTACCTAAGGAGACAAAAGACCTGTATGCAGAAAATTATAAGACACTGATGAAAGAAATTAAAGATGATACAAATAGATGGAGAGATATACCATGTTCTTGGATTGGAAGAATCAACATTGTGAAAATGACTCTACTACCCAAAGCAATCTACAGATTCAATGCAATCCCTGTCAAACTACCACTGGCATTTTTCACAGAACTAGAACAAAAAATTTCACAATTTGTATGGAAACACAAAAGACCCCGAATAGCCAAAGCAATCTTGAGAATGAAAAATGGAGCTGGGGGAATCAGGCTCCCTGACTTCAGACTATATTACAAAGCTACAGTAATCAAGACAGTATGGTACTGGCACAAAAACAGAAATATAGATCAATGCAACAGGATAGAAAGCCCAGAGATAAACCCACGCACATATGGTCACCTTATCTTTGATAAAGGAGGCAAGCATATACAGTGGAGAAAAGACAGCCTCTTCAATAAGTGGTGCTGGGAAAATTGGACAGGTACATGTAAAAGTATGAAACTAGAACACTCCCTGACACCATGCACAAAAATAAACTCAAAATGGATTAAAGGCCTAAGTGTAAGGCCAGACACTATCAAACTCTTAGAGGAAAACATAGGCAGAACACTCTATGACATAAATCACAGCAAGATTCTTTTTGACCCAGGTCCTAGAGAAATGGAAATAAGAACACAAATAAACAAATGGGACCTAATGAAACTTAAAAGCTTTTGCACAGCAAAGGAAACCATTAACAAGACCAAAAGACAACCATCAGAATGGGAGAAAATATTTGCAAATGAAGCAACTGACAAAGGATTAATCTCCAAGATTTACAAGCAGCTCATGCAGCTCAATAACAAAAAAACGAACAACCCAATCCAAAAATGGGCAGAAGACCTAAATAGACATTTCTCCAAGGAAGATATACAGATTGCCAACAGACACATGAAAGAATGCTCAACATCACTAATTATTAGAGAAATGCAAATCAAAACTACAATGAGATATCATCTCACACCAGTCAGAATGGCCATCATCAAAAAATCTAGAAACAGTAAATGCTGGAGAGGGTGTGGAGGAAAGGGAACCCTCTTGCACTGTTGGTGGGAATGTAAATTGATACAGCCACTATGGAGAACAGTATGGAGGTTCCTTAAAAACTAAAAATAGAACTACCATACGACCCAGCAATCCCACTACTGGGCATATACCCTGAGAAAACCATAGTTCAAAAAGAGTCATGTACCAAAATGTTCATTGCAGCTCTATTTACAATAGCCAGGACATGGAAGCAACCTAAATGTCCATCGACAGATGAATGGATAAAGAAGATGTGGCACATATATACAATGGAATATTACTCAGCCATAAAAAGAAATGAAATGGAGGTATTTGTAATGAGGTGGATGGAGTTAGAGTCTGTCATACAGAGTGAAGTAAGTCAGAAAGAGAAAAACAAATACAGTATGCTAACACATATATATGGAATCTAAGAGAAAAAAAAAAAAGGGCCATGAAGAACCTAGTGGCAAGATGGGAATAAAGACACAGACCTACTAAAGAATGGACTTGAGGATATGGGGAGGGGGAGGGGTGAGATGTGACAGGGTGAGAGAGTGTCATGGACATATATACACTACCAAATGTAAAATAGATAGCTAGTGGGAAGCAGCCGCATAGCACAGGGAGATAAGCTCAGTGCTTTGTGACCACCTAGAGGGGTGGGATGGGGAGGGTGGGAGGGAGGGAGATGCAAGAGGGAAGAGATATGGGAACATATGTATATGTATAACTGATTCACTTTGTTATAAAGCAGAAACTAACACACCATTGTAAAGCAATTATACTTCAATAAAGATGTTTAAAAAAAAAAAAGTCACTTTCTTCAGCTGTAGGATCACATAGTTCCCATTGTCTTTCCTGAGAGCTGTGAAATTGAGTTTGGCGGAGTGGATCTCTGTAACATTTCATTAGGTGTGTTCTTTAGAAATAATATTCATGTTTTCATATTGCTGACAATGTACCTATCTGACACACACGTACCACTCAGTGGGCTTCCTGGTATAATTCTGGAGTGGAGAATAACAGTGCACTGCATTTTTTTTTTTAAATTTTATTTATTTATTTATTTATGGCTGTGTTGGGTCTTCGTTTGCGTGCGAGGGCTTTCTCCAGTTGCGGCAAGTGGGGGCCACTCTTCATCGCGGTGCGCGGGCCTCTCACTATCGCGGCCTCTCTTGTTGCGGAGCACAGGCTCCAGACGCGCAGGCTCAGCAATTGTGGCTCATGGGCCTAGTCGCTCCGTGGCATGTGGGATCTTCCCAGACCAGGGCTCGAACCCGTTTCCCCTGCATTGGCAGGCAGATTCTCAACCACTGCGCCACCAGGGAAGCCCCATTGCATTTTCAGGTTATTTCACTTGCTACTTTTGATCCAGCAGTGAATTCTGCAGGAGGAAAGAAGAAATTTTCATTAACAATAAATGCCGTTTTCAATAAATATTTTTAGGACTCATTAAAGGCAAAACACTGAACTATGAAAAGGAGATGGCAGAAAAATATTATTCACACAAAATAAATGTGCTAATTGGCAAGAGTGGTTCAACAGGACTTCTCTGCTTTCCAGACACTTTGAACTTTGCCCATTTTTTCCTTGGCAGTGCAGTATAAAAATGGATTCTGTGAGCCTCTCGATGACATTTTTTAAGATTCTAAGACATATTGCATTTAGATTTGTGATCTGCAAGAATTCCATCTGTACCATTCACTGGAGACAGTACCACTGATGATGATTCCAAATGGTCTACTTTTATTATTTATTTACCTGGCTAATAAAAGCGAATTAAACTGAAAGAATAGTTTAACTTGATTCGGAGAATTCAGTCAGTTATTTTATGTCTTAGAGTGGTTTGTGTGGAACGAAAAATGGTCCACATTTTGTATAGAAATAGTTAATTTTTTTTTTCGTTCCCGAATCCACCTCAGAGATTTTTAAAGAAACTACTGCCAAAGGACCCTCTTACCAGGTGAGTGGTAGAGGTAAATAGCATAATAAAACCTACAATTATTTTAAATCAATTACTTTTTGCCTTTATCCTAACCCAAGTTAATAATGTCAATTAATTTAATGAGTCAACATTGTACCACTTTCTAGATGCTGGGATTCTTTGAGGGCCGGCCCCCATGAGAATGAAACACAAGTCGTTGGCTCAACCTTGGAGGACCAATTATGTAGATTCAGTTGGTGGCTATTGTCATGGCCACTTAAGTGTCAAGGCTTTTGATATCCATTTGTAACCATAACCTTACATTTAAAAACACTACTACTTTCTTTGGCAGTCATCCTAACCTAATTAGGAACTAACGCAGACTTGTACATTTCTTGTAAACACATCCCGGACCATAGCATCTGGCCAGGGCTAGAGCATGATTGGAGCTTGATTGAGGGGTTTATCTTTTTCCTCCTTCCTATAATGCTCTTACATGTCTGGACTATATTCAGCAGAGCTGCTTTTCCTTTTATTTCCCAGTTTTGACATTTTAAATTGATTTACGCTCTTGTTCTCATTCTCTTGCTCTCAGTCCTCTTTGGCTTTGCTTCCCCCCCCCCCCTATTTTGTTTTGCTCTTTTTAAAAATTGTTACAATTTTATCTTTTAAATATTAACAGAAGAGCTGGTCTGACAGTGAGGAACAAGACTTAATGATGACATCAGGGATGATTGTATTTTTTTAAAATGAGAATTGTATATTATAAGTTTGATAATTTTTTAAAAACTTATTTTGAGAGGAGGGCTGCTCTGTTTCCTGGATGGTTCTAGCAGTAGTTTGCCGTCCGATGAGCACACAGAATAAGATACCTATTCTGATGTAAGCCGTGGTGAAATGAGCACTTTTGAGTCAGCGCATACAGTTCTACCCTAGAGATGAGTTTTGGTGGACCATGTAAATATTTTACATATTGCAGATCACCAGTGATAAGGACATAGTCACCAATCTGGGTTGTAAAAAGTAGTAATAGTATTAATAGCTAATTTTATGTGTCCACTATGTGTCAGGTTCTGGGCCAAGTACTTGACCTATTTTTCATATAATCTTCACAACAATCCTATGGATATGAAAATCATTTTCATCACCATTTTGAGATGAAACTGAATCTCAAGGAAGTTATGTAGCTTTCATATAATCATGCAGCCAGTAAGTCTGATTTCAAAACCTATATTATCAGACACTACCTTTGACTGTCTCCCCATTAATTTGAATATAATTCTTTCTATAATCCTCTAGAAAAAGAGCATGAAAAATGGAATTGATAAGATAGAGATGAGCAAACATTATTCCTGGTAAATGTCTATCTGGACCTGGGCTAAGAAAAATCCTGTTGGGTACTGGTATTGTCTGTGCCTTGTATTACTCCCTGGGTGTACTAACAGGTTTTAGCAAATGCTAAGGGGCAATGTGGCTTTTCTTTCAAGATTTGTTACATTTCATCTGTAAAACTTGTTCTTTGAAACTAGTTCTTCTACCAACTTTGGAAACAGAGAAGTCTGTTCAGCACAGAAATGAGCATAACGTGCAAATAACACCATTTCCTGTGGCCCTTAATCTCTGGAGTGAGTTTTCAGCTAATTGGAGGTGATAAGTAATGGAGCTAAAATTGTAACACAGTTATTGAACTTCAAATGATGTTGAACTAGATGGTGTTCCTGTTGGCCAGATGATCTTCCAGGTTTTGGCTTTTAAGATGAAAATGCTGAAGAGTTGTTTAGAGATTTGATGTGAAAGTAATGTGGAAAGTTAAAACCAGGGTTTTGTTGTTGTGATATTTACAGGATGAGATGCTCTAGTACAGATAATTAGGTATCTGGTCCTGTGTGCTGCTTGTGTGGCTTGGGAATGCCTGTGGGTACAAGGAACAAGTGGGGGCAAAGGAAAAAGCAGGAAAATAAGAGCTAAGAGAACAGAGCAGAAAAGGAAAGGATGGAAAGGGAAGGGTGACCTGGAAGGAAGGAAGATTGATGGAGTAACAGGAGACCAGTAGAAGAAAGCTGTGTTCATGGTGGGAATAATTAACTGTTGTCTCAGGCAGATGCCAATGTCATGGTCTATAGTTAAATTCCTCTAAACACTGGTATGGGAGAAGTTATTCTATCATTGAATGACTTCCATGATGGGATAACAAACCCTTTGAAGAGCGATTCTTTTTTTTTCCTTTTCTCTTTTATTAAACAAAAAGGAAGCATATGATACATGGCTGTTTGCCTCTTGCTTTTTACACTTCATCATATATCTTGGAGATTGTCTATCTCAGAACACTGAAGACCTCCTCAGTTTTTTTGTAAGTAACTTAGTATTCCTTTGGTGATATAGGCTGGTGCATATAATTAGTCCCCTGTGTTTTTTTTAATCTTTATCTTTTTCAAACAATGAGGCAATTACCAATATTGTACACACCATGCTGTGTGTGAGCAGGTTTATCTGTTGGACAAATTCCCAGACTCAGGATTACTAAATTAACAAGTGAATGCCAAATTGACCTCCACTGAGTGTTACTATTTTGGGACTTCCAACAGCAGTGTATGACTATTCGGTAACCCACTGCATTAATACTGATGACAATAAACATTAAATGACTGCTTACTATTTGCTGTATTTTGTGCTAAGAGCTTTAAATGTATTATTGTATTTAATGTACCCTGAGTTAGGTAGTATTATCTCTATACATAAGGAAAATGAGACACAGAGAAACAAGTAACTTGAACAGAATTGAAGACATTTCAAACTCTGGTAGCCTGACCTCAGAAATTACATTCTCACTGTCACAATCTGCTATTCCACTGAAACTGGGCAGGTCCCCAATGGCTATTTGTTTCCAAATCTAACAATTCTCAGTCCTTATCTTTATCTTTTTCAACTTCCTGGCTGCATTCAATGCAAGGGACTAAGTCTTTGAAGAGTTACTCCTTAATTACCCCTCATTATGGGTGTTTTAGGCCTTTTCTACAAGTAAAAGAGAAAATAAAACATATGTCATTTCCAAAATTATTTAGGAAGAAAATGTCATATGTCAGTTCAGACTTGATGAAAACACCCTTGAATAAAAATTAAAGTGTCAACAAGAGGTCTTAAAGAGGTTCTACCATTTAATAATAATGTTAGAAATTTGTAAAAGTCTCTACTAAAGCTAAGATTTTAAAATTTGGAAATATCTTATTTTAATGATTTACATAGTTGGAGGAAATTTTCTTTAGCATTCTTAAATATTTATACTTTGTTGTTCATATAATTACTTAAGCAATATTTATTTGTAAGAGTAAAAATTTTGACACTATACATCAACTTTCTGGCCTGGCCTTGAGAATTCAGGGTAATAAGTAGGATAATAAATTACACTCTCTCTGACCCTGATTTAGTCTTGGATAAAAGAGAATATGTGGATAAATACGCATATATTGATATTTTTTAGTTCCATGATTAGGTGGAAGGTAGAGGAAAGTAGAAAATCTAGTTCTCAACTAAATCATATGTTAACTGGTAATTAAAAATTGCTCAACATCACTAATCATCAGAGAAATGCAAATCAAAACCACAATGAGATATCACCTCACACCAGTTAGAATTGCTATCATCAAAAAGACAAGAGATAACAAGTGTTGGTGAGGGTGTAGAGAAAAGGGAACACTTTTGTACTGTTCTTGGGGATCTAAATTGATATAGCCACTATGAAAAATAGTATGGAGGTTCCTCGAAAGATTAAAAACAGACCTACCATATGTTCCAGCAATCCCACTTCTGTGTATATCTCCAAATAAATTGAAATCAGGATCTCGTAGAGATATTTGCACTCCCATGTTCATTGCAGTGTTACTCATGATAGCCAAGATATAGAAACAACCTAAGTGTCTGTCAACAGATGGAACAGATCAAGATAATGTGATACACACAGACACATGCACACGCATGCACAATGGAATTATTCAACCATAAGAAGGAAATCCTGCCACTTGTGACAACATGGATGGACTTTGAGGACATTATGCTAAGTAGAATAAGTCAGACAGAGAAGGACAAATACTGTATGATCTCATTTATGTGTGGAATCCAAAAAAAAACAAAGTCCTGGAAACAGAGAGTAGAGTGCTGGTTATCAGGGGTTATGGGGTGGGGAAAATGGGGAGATATTTGGTTCAAGGATACAGACTTCCAGCTATAAGATTAACAAGCTTGGGGATCTAATATACAGGATAGTGATTATAGCTAATAATACTGTACGAATGTTGCTAAGACAGTAGATCTTAGATGTTCTCACCAAAAAAAAAAAAAAAAAAAAAGAGAGATATGTGATAGAATGGAGGTGATAGTTGATACCATGGTGGTAACTTGTAAATTTATAAGTGTAATTTATGTTGCAATTTATAAATGTATCAAATGAACGTGTTGTACACCTTAAACTTACACAATGCTTTGTGTCAGTTATATCTCAGTAAAGTCAGAAAATATATTTCCAGGAGAAAAAACCTAAAAAATTGACTGTAGTTTTGAACTAATTGTTCCTTTTCTTCATTTCTGAGAAGGCAATTGAACTCCTCTTGAAAATGTAAAATATGCTTTAGTTAGTTGCTGAGAGTATCTGACCTCTCAGTTTCACCCCTGCCCTTCTCTATCCTCCTCTCCATTTTGGGGGCTGAAAGCCGGCACACCACTTTCCCTGGATTCCCTGGTCAGTTGCCTTCCTTTTAAGTTCTGCTAATGGGAGACACTGGCAAGTGATTAGGAGTTGGGAAGAGGGCAGGAGCCATGTTCTTCCTCCTGGCATCTGGCGGCTGCGTCTGGCGGTAGATAGACGTCACTAGACAGCGTGGGCTCTGGATTCTTGCTCCAATGGCAGCTACGGTGGGTGTTTGAAGAGGCACTGGCACCAGGAGCCCCAGTGGAGCATTGCTAGTAGGGGTTCTTAGCAGCCTCAGATGCCCACACTCTGGGTTCTGGTAATACCATTTCCTCTTTCACTCCTCTGGTCCTAGTGGCTCCCTGCAGTTACTGATTTTGGAGTGAACTTCTCTCTTCTGGCTCATGGAGCTCTTCCAGCATTTTTGTGACTGGTTTCCTGTATTAAATTCTCTCTGTTTGAAATGCACAGAGTGGTTTCTCTTATCCTGACTGGACACTAACTGATACAGTTTATGAAAGTTTTTCTCTAGTCCAGAAACTAGAGCTTATTTCCTTTAAGGTGATGGTACCCAGATAGGATGGTGTCAAATTTTTATGGCAATGGAGATATTTATGGTACAACTACACGCACGCACGCCAAAGCAAGTGACTGTAAAGCTAAAGTGAAAAGAATCACAGTCTTCTCGTGCTGTTCCTGTGTGTGTGCCAGTGCCCCGCTCCTGTCACTACATTCTTGGATTGAACTTCCAGCAACTGGTAAAATCTTTTATACTGCACAGATATGGAGTTCTTTTTTCCCCTTATCTGAAGGGCAATAAAGTTGGGAGAAAAAAAGACTATTAAGAGTCATATTAATTTCTACCTTTTGTGGCCACGTCTTATTATAGGAGCTCGTCAGAATTATTGTATAAAAGGATTGTCAACCAGTTTGTAAATGTGTGTATATAAGAAGTTATTGATAAACTTTTAAGGCAGACATTTGTCTCACTTTTGATTTTATTGTATTTTATGAAATAAGTGGTCCATTCCTGGGCTACAAACTATTATGTGTCCATTAGAAGATAAGATACATCAGAAGGCAAATCAAGTACATCATTAAGCATACAGAATTAGTTCACTAGTTATTATTACTGTAATAAGACTTTCCTGATGAAGGAAGCAGTGTATTGACTTATTTTAAGGAGCACTTCTCAAGAAGACTTTAATAAAAGGTTCAAATTTAGTGCTCCCTTCTCTATAGTTTCATATCATTTTGCATATACTGTGATATAGAATTTAAGGATAATATAATATATAATAATATGATAATATAAATAAGAATTAGTTGATTGTGACTTTGTCTTCCTAATTTATTATGGCATCTTTGAAGATTACCTGTGGCCTAATGATAACAATTTTTAAAAATTATTTATCTTTAGGAACCCTATTAGCATATTCTAAATACTTGTTAAATAAATGTTGCATGAACATATAAAGATAAGTTAGATTCTCATTGTTTTTGAGGGAGTGGAAAACTAGTTAAGGTATAATTAAGGGTAGGAGAATAAAACTAATGATTTCTATAAAGGACAACTCAAGGAGAGTTTATTTAAAAAATGAACTATTTACAAGGGATAGCACAGGGACTAAAGGCTAATATCAGCTCAATTCTTACCACTCATAGGCACAAAGAGATGAAGCAGAGAGCAGTTATTGGAATTAGAAAGAACCACAAAGGAGAGAGAATTATCTTGAGTTGTGTTGAGCAGACCAATGAACTTTGGTGGATGAGCAGGCCAATTCAAGGCAACCTAGCAGAAGGGAGGCAAAGGAATAAATATTTTGACCTAAATTTACCCCTTCCATTTGATTTCTTGGGTGCTCACCATTGATTGAGCCCAACCAGAACCCAGAGGATGGGGAAATTCTGTTGATGTGGTTGGTCCAGGTCAGACTCCAAAGTCACAGAGCAGGGTGCAGAAATATGGCGCGTGGAATGGAAGATTATATACAACTGTAGCTTTCTTTCAAAAGATTTCTCTTTTGGTCCACTGAAGGAAAGGATTTCTAAAAGACATACATGAAAAGAGAGACATAGGGTATTTATTTGAATGGAAATATCTCTCTCTGTAGCATTGCCACCTATTCTGAGGCTACTTAACGATTTTTTCATTTTAAGAATTATTTCAGACCTATATAAGAAGGTTTATATAGAGAGCATGGTCATATACCTATCATCCAGCCTAATAAATAACACATTAAGAAAAACAGATGGAAGCCCCTTGGGTATTCTCCTCATTCACTTTCCCTTCCACCTCCACAGAGGTAACCAGCATCTGGAATCTGGTGGTTATCATTCTCATTCATGTCTAGAAATGTTACCATATATTTTTACCTACCCCCAGATTTATAGAATTATTGTTGAATTGGTTTATAGTCTCAGTTATGCAGGATGAATAAGTTCTAGAGATCTGCTGTACAGCATAGTACCTACAGTTAACAAGACTGTATTGTGCACTTAGATATTTGTTAAGAGGATAGATTTTGTGTTGTGTTCTTTCTTACCACAAAAGGAAGGAAGGAAGGCAGATGGAAACTTTTGAAAGTGGGGACATATCTATTACTTTGATGTGGTGATAGTTTCACAGGTGTGTGCATGTGTCCAAACTCATTAAAATATACACATTAAATATGTGCAGCTTTTTGTTTTTGGCCTTGCCACGTGGCTTGTGGGATCTCAGTTCCCCCACCAGGGACTGAACCCAAGGCTGCAGCAGTCAAAGCCCGGAATCCTAACCACTAGGCAACCAGGGAACTCCCATGTGGAGCTTTTTATATAGCAATTATACCTCAATAAAGCTGTTAGAAAACTATAGAAATGATACCACACTGCATGTATCATTCTGCAACTTGATTTTTTCACTCAATATTTTTATTTTTGGGGATCTCCTCAGGTTGATACATTTAGCACTATTTCTTTTTCATTCACTTTCATTGTTCTACAGTATTCTATGACTTAATGACACAACTTCACTTTCTGTTTTCAACATTAGAATCCTATGATTTTAAAATTCAGAATCTTTACTGTAGCTATGCCTTTGTATTTTCTTAATATGAGTTCATTTCCTTCTCAGGTTGCATTCTGCAGTAGTGAAGATTAGTGAATCCCAGTAATTTTCTTTTTTTAAGTTACTCCATGACAGGGGAAGCCCTAGGTAAATTTTATCTTCCACTGTCTTTATCGTGACTTGCAACCTCAAATGTGTTAACCTGTGCAAAGTGCTTGGAAGGGAATGAGGCACAGAGTAAGTGCTGGAGAAGTATCATCTGAGGAGCTCTGGGAGCATTAGGGTAAGAAACCAGACTGCCTCGGTGTGAATCTCAACTGTGCTACTTGGTACCTGTATGTGACTTTGGGCAAGTTACTCAGCCTTTCTGTGCTTCAATTCCCTGATCTGTAAAATGGGGGTATAATAATAGTCCCTACCTCATAGGGCTGTCTTGAGGACTAAATGAATAAATGAGAATATGCAGAGAGCACAGAACATACCCAGCCAGTAGTAAGTTGTTTTTGTTATTTCAGGTTCCTCATGCCCTCACTCCAGGCATTGTGCACTCTGATCCCTGCACTCTCTGCCGTCTCGGAACCTGGATACTCCAGCTCTTGCCAAGGTGCTGGTGAGTTGCTACATCGCTCCTTTCAGAGGTATTTCCCTTTAAGACACTCATGCTGAATGAGCCTGATGGTGAGCTCACCTTCCTGGTGCCACACTTCTATTTCCATCTGGTCTAGACCATCTGCATCCATTCATCTTCCTTCGCAAGGTGTTATGACACAGAGACTTTCAAATATACATTGTTTTCCTTTCTACACGAATGTACATTTTTGTTGAAAAAGCTGCTAGGAGCTGAACTGGTGACATGACTTAAACTTTGAAAAGTGTTTTTCCTTTCCTTTCAGCTTAATGCTTCTTACTCATGCCACGTTTCTTTCCTCTAGCTGGAGGTAGGGGGCGGGAACAATGGTCTGAGCCTTGTTTGGTAGGAAATCCAGTCTCTCTCACCTCATTGAGTTTTTCCCAAGAAGACTGACAGGGTCTCACACATAATTAGAGCTGTGGCCCCTCAATCTGATGCTGTCTGCTTTTGCATTGCTGTTCCACGAACCTTTTGTTTCAGTGAGTCACTGATCTGCTGCCGCCCTCATTGCCCATTTGCTGCTAACCTTTAGGCACTCTGCTCCCCTCCCGCTAGGCTCAGACCCAGGCATGGACCCAGATCGAACACAGTCCCTGGAACCCATCTTCCTTGAAGCTCAATCTGCCCACTTGGTCAGGCTGTTATCTCCATTTGGGCAATTTTTGTTTTTGTTTTCAATGCTGGACTTTCTCTTCCCTCAGTCTGGTTTCTTTCAGGGAACCCTTGTACCATATAATGGGCACATGTCCAAACTCCAATTGCTGGTCAGGTTTCAGTTCTTTCCTACAGAGCTCCGGGGCCTATGCAAAGTAGGGTCCCTGGCCATTCCATGTCAGGAAACAGTCTGACCTGCTTGGAGCACACAGGAGGCATCTAGGGGTGGGGTGGCCTGCCTCTTCAAGTCATCCTGAAGGACCGCTCTTTGTACCCAAGATAATATCAGCTGCTTGAGTTTCTAGGTGGATATGGCAGTCACTTTATAAGCAGAAAGCCCAGAACCTGTAAAGCTTTAAAAAATGACAATTATTTGAGTATTGAAATAATAGTGTTCTTGTGAAACCACAAGAATGTAAAATATCAGCGACGGAAAAATTTAAAATCCTAGACAATGTTCTGTCTGTAGGGTATGAAAGGATTATGGGAGTCTTTATGATTGACAAGTATCTAAAGAAACTGATATAACACGGTTCCCTTCAAAATGTTGCATATTAACCAAGTACTGTTTTTTTTTTTTTTAAAGAAATTCACGGTCTTTTATTTATTTATTTATTTACTTATTTATTTATGACTGTGTTGAGTCTTCGTTTCTGTGCGAGGGCTTTCTCTAGTTGCGGCAAGTGGGGACCACTCTTCATCGCGGTGCGCGGGCCTCTCACCATCGCGGCCTCTCTTGTTGCGGAGCACAGGCTCCAGACGCGCAGGCTCAGTAATTGTGGCTCACGGGCCCAGTTGCTCCGTGGCATGTGGGATCTTCCCAGACCAGGACTCGAACCCGTGTCCCCTGCATTGGCAGGCAGATTCTCAACCACTGCGCCACCAGGGAAGCCCCAAGTACTGTTTTGTACCACAAACATTGTTGAGACTAGAACTGCCCATTGCCAGGCTGTGTTCTGTAAAGCAGGCTACGGTGATGAACACAGGGAAGCTCCGTGCTCTCATGGAGCTTATGTTCTAGAAGTTTTGGATTTGATTAGACTATATTCTAGGAGATTTGGGAATCTAGTCATTTTATATGCAGAAAAGGTGGCTCTTCCTAGTATGAAAGCATATATTATGAGAGACAGAACTGTCTGTTTGAGGATAAGGGGAAAAATGAATGTTCAGAAAATAGTGAAGACGTCAGATGTGAGTATAATTAAAATATAATATGAAAAATGCTATGGTAGCATATAAACAAGATATACCTTAGAATAATGGGCATTAATCAGATTTCACAAGAGGGTAAATTTAGGCTTTAATAACAACCTAATAAATGAGTTTCAGGAAACAGCACCAAGCTGGACCAGACGAGAGACTTCCCTAGCTGAGAATCAAGGAGACATGCAGGAGGTAATTACAGGATAGCTCAGGACATCTGAAATATAAGAGAGGAGTCTCAGAGCAGATATGGGTAGACCTTTCTCCCTGAGGGTCAGAGGTGGAGGCAGGTCAGACAGCGGTTATAATATCTGGGGGAATGGTGGAGGCATGTCTAATATAATAAAATAGCCAGAAGCCCAGATTCATAGCTTGAGAAGCTCTGCTTTCTGGTTAGGCTTTGCATCATTGTGAAATAGAAATAACAGGTTATTAAAATAATTCAAATTCCTACTAAAAGGAAGTCTTAATAACAGAAATCTCTTGCAATTCAAAGTTTATTATATGAAAATTATACAATAATTGGTAGGATAACATATGGTTCCTTTTCCCAATTTCCACTTAAGAAAAGGAACAGACTTTAGTCACGTTAGATGGGGTTAGAATAGGGCAGGAAAACTTTATTCTCCTCCAGAATACTCTCAATTTAGTTGTAATAATAATATGTCTTTCATATAGAAAGATGAAACTTTTGAACCACCATTAAGAGGGAATATCTTTCGAGGGTTCCCTTAACCACCCCCTCAAAGGTGAGGTAATTGGATTGGTGCCCTGGTCTCACCTGATCACTCAATAGCTAACATGCTGGCTACCAAATATATGTGTGCAAGGTAATAGGAACATAAAGAGGCATGAGATGTGATGTATATTCCCAGCCTTCATAGAACTTAAAATCTTGAGAGAAAGACACAAGAAAAAGCAACACCAGGTAGGATAGCATTAAGGTATAGACTAAGGTCTTGGATCAGAAACCAGCTGTGTTGCCCATACACAAACCTTGGAACCTTGATAGAAGAAGAATGTGTAAGCAACTGAGGCTAGACATTTCTCCAAACAATTTCTCAGGACAATTCTCTAAAAATAAATTTCCAAAAAGTCAGTATGTCGAAATTGATGAATTATGGACGATTTTTTTCAAATTTTTAGTTTTGTTATAGTCTTTCCACCTTTTACTAAGGATTTATCTGTCCGATTTAGCTGGATGCTAATTTCACACGTATTTTACACTCCATATGCCTAGTATTTTTCAAATGCTTAATGCTTTATCTGTGAATGTGTGGTCTTTTAAAAAATATCCGGTTTATTGCTGGACTATTTAAGGCTCATCTGTTATTGGGACTTAAGGGTTTATTTTCTTTCAGATCCCTCCTATTCCTCTTGAGATCTAAGTAAAGAAAGGGGAAGCCCAAATGGGAAAGGGAAACCTATTTGAAGCCATGAAAACACAGACATTACTGAATTGTTTCAGCAATGTTTTATTGTCAGAAAAAGATTCAAAAGATAAATCAGTATGGGCTGCCTGGGGATTATGTTATGGGAATTTTGATTATCAAATAACTAAGATTTACTCCAAGAGGCATATTTGTAGTCATTCCTTGCTAGGGATAAAAGAGGGTGATGTAAGCTTCAAGAGTAAAGTAATGTGTGATATATTTTGGAAGAAATAACTGGAAAAAAATAACAAGAACTTCTGGCTTGATGTTCCAGGAATACAGCTAAGCAGACCAAGATTTTATTAAAAAAGAAAAATTGCATATTACAGAAACGAGAAGACAATGTTGCATGGGTAAAAAGGCACTGTGATGTTTTAAGCTGGATGAATAAAATAGAAGATGACAATGGAAATATGAATAGGAGGCATAGAAATGGGGGCTAGAAAAAGCCAGATGTACAAATATTTTTTCTGGGAGCAGAGAGAAGTTCATGTTGATAAATGAAACCACTGTGAACCTGCCTTATAAATGAACGTGTGAATTTTGAGGAGTTGGTTGACTTTTGCTCACATGGTTAGAATACTGGGAAAGTTGCATTTAAAATTTTTTTTTAAATTTTATATCGTAGCGTAGTTGACTAAGAATGTTGTGTTAGTTTCAGGTGTACAGCAAAGTGATTCAGTTATATACGTATACATGTATCCATTCTTTTTCAAATGGTTTTCCCATTTAGGTTATTACAGAATATTGAGTAGAGTTCCCTGTGCTATACAGTAGGTCCTTGTTGGTTATCTGTTTTAAATATAGTAATGTGTACATGTCAAGTCAGACAGGGAAAGTTGCATTTAATGAAGAGATAAAAAATCTTGATTTGAGGAGGAACATATTTTTTCTAGGCTTTGAACGTATTTGAATAGAAAACATAAGATAAAGAGAAGATGAAAAATTTAGAGGTAATCAGATTTGATCCTGCCTGTATTTTGTAGAAGCAGAGAAAAGATCTCTTGAGGGAAAAAGAAAATATTTTTATTAATTAAAGAGAGAACACTTATTCAGAGGGATTGGAGAACAGAAGGTATAGGAAAAAATTTCCCTGTGTGATGCATCAACGTGATTCTTATTTTGTGACCACTAATCTGTTAGAAGGTACTATCTGCTTAACATGCTTTTACTTTTTAATTTTATTTTTAGCTGTTAGAAGAACCAAAAGGACATTGCTATAATTCAACACTGCTGGCAACATTATGTTGGGACATAAATTCCAAGAACTGTATTATATAGAGTAAGGGCAAGATTGTATGAGAGTAAGATAAGATAGGGAAAGAAGAGAGGAATAATGAAAACGGACACCATAACCATGTTCAGAAGAGAACAATGAAAGTAGAGTGGAGCACTGGGGAAAGTGCTCTGGCCGAGGCCCAAATCGTCAGAGAAAGGCTTTCGAAAATTAGAGAATTCATAGAGAATGTGTCAAGTCTTATTTGATACCCCAATGTGTATCGGTCCGGTGGGGAGTAGAAAGTTGAAGCATCTTTGTATTTAGAGAGAAGAGCCCATGATCGTGTGCTTCCTGTCTAACTTCCTTCCCTTTAAGTGTGTCGTTTTGTCCCCTTCAATGTTATGTAGGATCCCAAGTCAGTAGGTCACAGATTCTGTAAGCCTGTGGGGAACAGTGCAGGCAAGAAAGGCAAACCCATATTAGGAATACGTGTGGATTTCAGTCTAGGTAAATTACTGCATTTTCCAGGGTGAGAAGAGTCTAGTGTAATCAACTTGACACCAAGTTGGTCTGGATTGCTGGTGCCATATTGGCTGCTCAGAATTTGTCTCTGTTGCTGGCAGGTTTGGACGTTCAGCAGAAGCAAAACTGAAATCAGCTCTGGAGAGTGGGAGCCCGTGCAGTTAGGCTCATGCCCCCGTCCGGATCACCGTGGCTGTCCTGTTCATGTCCACATTGTGCCAAGACGGGACAGAGGCTGCTGATGGCCCCCGGCAGTCATTCTGTCTACTTCTTGTTTATTGTCTTCTCTGCGATAGGCGTTCTCTGATGGATAAAATGCAGTACATTTCCCCACTCTCACAGGTGCCTCCGTATATGCCTTTCCAGACCTTCGTGTCTTCAATCTTACGATTTATTCTTTAAGCCGTATTTATTCTTTTTTTTTTTTTTAAAGAAATTCACGTTCTTTTATTTATTTATTTATGACTGTGTTGAGTCTTCGTTTCTGTGCGAGGGCTTTCTCTAGTTGCGGCAAGTGGGGACCACTCTTCATGGCGGTGCGCGGGCCTCTCACCATCGCGGTCTCTCTTGTTGCGGAGCACAGGCTCCAGACACGCAGGCTCAGTAATTGTGGCTCACGGGCCCAGTTGCTCCGTGGCATGTGGGATCTTCCCAGACCAGGGCTCGAACCCGTGTCCCCTGCATCGGCAGGCAGATTCTCAACCACTGCGCCACCAGGGAAGCCCCGTATTTATTCTTGACTCAAACCCTTCTCTCTCCACACAAAGTGGATGACCAGGTGGACTGCCTAAAGCCCTATGTATTGAGAGGATTTCCCTCCCTGCTTCCTTTCAGGGCTGCTCTGAATTGGGCTGTACAGCGGCAACCGTCTATTTTCGGCTTATACTCACATATGGAGTTGATCAGGCTGTGAAACAAACTTGGCCATTTCCCTCCTCCATTAGCTGATCATAGTGGACTCCCCATGGAGCCATAGATATGAGCTGGGAGAGAGGTTCTGGTGTGATGGTGGTAGATAACACGAGGGTCTGGGGCAGCTGCTATGCAGCTTATTTACACCTGATCCCAAATGTACCATTTGCATCTTATGGGATGCTGCTGGGCCCACCCGACCTTATGGTTTGGTGGGTCTGGCAGAACTCAGCTTGTGGTGGACATGCATGTCCCATATAGTCTGTCACATGTCTTCTGTGAGAGAAGAATCTCTTAATTCACTTAAGTTTCTGTAGTTGGGTCTTTTATCAGCAGCTGAATACAATTTCTAACTGACACAAAACTTTATATCTCACAACATGATACTCGAACTGTGTTGTGTAAGCTACTGTCAGTCCCGGACTTTGCTAGCAGTGGCAATAAAATCAGAAACTAGCACCAGAATATAGACCAATTTCTTCACTAAACACACTGTTCAATTCAACTAATTTTTGGGGGGGCGGGTTGCAAGATGTTCTCAATCAATGAAGCAGTATGAGGATTTATTTTCTGGTGTAAGCCCTTTATCTCATGACGGACTGGTAGCAAGGAGTTTGTATACTGCCACCTTAAGAAGCACCGATCTAAGAGATACATCCCAAAGTGTAATTTTGAGACAGATGCACTGGGAGATAAACATTCAATTGTTGATTCCATTTTGAAATTTAAACCTGTCATTATTGACTGGGACTATTGAGAAATTTTTTTTTTTTTAATAAATTTATTTATTTATATTTATTTTTGGCAGTGTTGGGTCTTCGTTTCTGTGCGAGGGCTTTCTCCAGTTGCGGAGAGAGCAGGGCCACTCTTCATCGCGGTGCGCGGGCCTCTCACCGTCGCGGCCTCTCCCGTTGCGGAGCACAGGCTCCAGATGCGCAGGCTCAGTAGTTGCGGCTCACGGGCCTAGTTGCTCTGCGGCATGTGGGATCTTCCCAGACCAGGGCTCGAACCCGTGTCCCCTGCATTGGCGGGCAGATTCTTAACCACTGCGCCACCAGGGAAGCCCGAGAAATCTTCTTTTAAGGAATCCCTTAACTACCTCACTTGGAAGCATGATAGTGAAAAATTATTACACATGATTTGGTTTCACAGTCTTCTGTAATCACAGCAGCGTCTGACATTTTGTTTACTTGAAAGCGAAATAAAAACTTTTCATTACATGCTTCTTAGTATGCCATTTGTATGACAGCAAACTTTGCATACCACAAAGCAGTTGTTTTACACGTAGATTCGGCTTCACTTTCAGAGTGGAGATTGAATTACATGGTTTGCCAATACATGTAGTAAGTGCTAAATATATGGCAGCTATTATTCTTATTTGAACTTGGGTTAGTTCAACACTATTCGACCCCCATCCCCCAGATCCTACTGTGTTTATCAGAATGTATTTTGTATGGTTAGAAATAAATGGACAGACCTGTGTAAACCTTTAAGGACAGTCTTTATTACTGCTAAAATTACTTAGCTAAGCCCCAACCTGAACCACTGCACTTCTATCTTTATCTGTAGAAAACCATGGAATAAACACCAATAGCTACTCACTGCTCTAGCTCCCATAACTCTTTCAACTTTCTAGTGAGGGTTAAAATGCTCTATTTCAAGATCATATTATTCTTGGGAAGCACTTACTCTGACTGTATGCACAACTTTTCTTTCCATATGAATTCAATTGGCATTAATTCCATTAGAAATTCTGCCATAGAAAATCTTTCCTCATTGCCAAATGATCGAATGGTATGATTCTTATCATCTTTTTAGTCTAATGAGGTCAGCCTTCTGGATGTGGTAAGGATAATGCTTTCTTAACTACAGAACTCAATTTCCCTAGTCTGCCTTTCAAGGAAATGTACTCTTTGAAGAAATTCTATGGCCAAGTAGAAGACATTTCTAACTAAGTCATCTGCAAATCAGTGGAGCATGCTCATATAAAGAGGGACAATAGCTAGAATTTCTACTTTTGAACAAAAATGGTCTGTGACAACTGGGTATGACCAGGTTAGCATCTTAAATTTTTATGGGATTAGAAAGGGAAGAAACTAATTTTTCTTCTCAACAGTGACTGAAACTGAAAAAACAAAAAAACGGGAAAGAGAGAAGGTCCAGGTGGGAGAGGGGGGTTGGAGAGGGTGGAATGCAACCGAGGAAAGCATCACCAGTGGGACTCGGAATGGCTCAGGTTTCCTTCCCTTTTTAGGTCAGTCCTTGGGGGGTGAATTAGGTGCTCTCCTGTCTTGTGTTACTTCTCACTTTTCTTATTCTAAGGACTTAATGTATTTGTATTTAATTCGACTTATAGGAGAAGAAATCATGTCACTGTTCTATGCTTTAATTACCTCATAAGCATATCTGATACTAAAAATATTTAACAACTGGTATGGCATGGGCACTGACCAATTAGAAAAAACACTGTAATCAATCAGAAGGTTCATGAGCCACAAGTAGAGAGGCCATATAATTAACTGTCCAAATCAGGACACGGTGGAGGGTGAAATGAGCATATTAAAAATTATGCCAGAATGAGAGGCATAAACAGGGGCCATCCCAAGCAAACTTGGATGTGTGGTCACTCCAGTCATAAATAAAGAGTAATGTGTGTACTGGCTGAATAAAATTAAAAGTTTGGCTTGGAGTCTTTTTCAAATCTATAACATTTTATGTATCCATTGAACATATTTAGTCTTAAGAGTATTTGATACATTTGTCTAACACTGGTTTCTAGAGCACATTTCTAAAAGAATCCAGCCTACACGAGGGAGCAGCCTTTAGACACGCCTGCAGGAAGAGTGACAACAGGGTTTAGACTCTGCTAATACCCTAGGCAGATACACAGATTTACATGTAGCTATAGCTACAGATATAAACAGATACAGATATTCAAAACTATCATCATATTTTGTAATTTTTTTTTTATTATTTGGTTGCACCGGGTCTTAGTTGTGGCAGGCGGGCTCCTTAGTTGTGGCATGCAAACTCTTAGTTTCAGTATGCATGTGGGATCTAGTTGCCTGACCAGGAATTGAACCCGAGCCCCCTGCATTGGCAGCGCGGAGTATTAACCACTGCGCCACCAGGGAAGTCCCTATCATGCTTTGGAGTGTTTACTGTTAGCCAGGCTTTTTCAGTTTTAGATGAATGCTGAAACTGATGATGAAATTGAGGTCAATTCAGGAAGGTAAATGGTGTGACCGCCGGACTCATAACCTCTTATCACTTGTATGTGATGGGATCGGAGCTATGTGAGAGCACCTCCCACTACCAAAGGCCTCCCTTATTGCTGATACTTTGCTTCCTTGCTTAGGGTCTTGTAGAGCAGGGGACAGACAAATAAATCTACCACTTATAATTCCATATAAAATTTGCTGTGATACATGCAAAGCAAACGAAATCATATGGGTAAGGGAAAACTTCCTGCTGAAGGACTGCTCGAGGTGAATTTTTAAGGATGGGTAGGAAATAACCAGAAGCAAAGGGATCTGTGTGTGCAAAGACACCCAGCACGAAACCCTGCATGACACGTTTGGGGAATAATAAGTATTTGGGGATAGTTGGAGGTGAAGCGGTGGTCTTCATGCTCAGTTGATTAAGGTGACAGCATTCTTTACACCTTCAGGAATCATTTCAAAAGGCTTCCAGTGTAGTAACAATGTGATTTATTTGCACTTTAGGAAGAACTTTCTGGCAGAGGTGTGGCAGACAGATTAGTGAGAGGCCAGCTTGGTGGCAGAGAGATCAGTTAGGAATTATAGGAATTTAGATGAAACGTTATGGATTTGAAAGACCATCCATCTCCCCCTTCCTTAGTTCCAAAGCACTCTGAGTCATAAATAAAGTGTGAAAATAGCAGAAGAATGAACAAGAACAGCCTAAGGATCTAGGTTATTAAGTGGAGGATAGATGCCTGGAAGCTTCAAAGGAGATGAAGAGATCAAGCAAATGGAAGATGAGAGGAAGGGAGGGAGGGAGGGAGGGAGGGAAAAAAGAGGGAGGAAGGGGTGGGGAGGAAGAGAGAGGGAGGGAGGGGGGGGGGGAGAGAGAGAGAGAGAGAGAGAGAGAGAGAGAGAATCCCTCCTGTTGCTTACTTCCCATCTTTGCTCTACTTTTTGTTTCCTTTGCCCAACTCTGCCCTTGCCACTACTCTCAATAGTTTTTCCTTTGCTTCCTTCTCCTAAATATAACTACCTCAGTTTCTTTGTATTCTTAAAAAGGGAAGAGTACTGCAGTAAGACAAGTGAGATCAAACCAGAAAAGTCTTTGCCAAGTTGTGGACTTGTTGATAAGTTCTTCTTATGTCCCTTACTTCTTACCTTAGACGTCCTCCTTGTCATTGAAGAAGGTGGTAAGTGACATTGAGGCAAGGAAAGACCCAGAACATTCACTAATGAATGTTCAATCATTAGTGATTTAGTTAAACCCATTAACTTATGACTGATTCAGTGTCATGTGTATGAAGTGATTCACCCTGAACCACTTTAAAACTGCTTTTACCCTTCTCTGTGCTTCTTGAATCATCTTCCTTCTCGCCTCATTGCTACGTAAGCTTTCCTCTCTGACTCTCATTGCTTGGGATTTTATCTATCACATTCCTACCTTTGCTCCCCGTTTAATGTAATGAAAGCTGCCACCTGTACACTAGCCAGGCTGTTCTTTTTAGCACAGGAAGCAAAAGAGCCCACTTTTAAAAAAGAAAATAAGCTTTTACCCTAAATGTAGTGAAAATGTAATGCTTTACTATTTAGGTTGAAGTTAATGCAAATAAATAGAAGAGAGAAAGAGAATGAAGAATAAAGAAAGATAGAATATTAAAAAAAAAAAAGTAAGACTGCAGAAAGTGACCAGGAAATAGAGTAGTTTTGTTTGTACATTTATGTCTGTGTTTTTCTAATAGTTGTTGGAATTGCTCCATGTGGTTCTATTTATTCTATTAATAAAATCTGATGATTTAAGACATTAGAAATAGGGAATGGAAAAATAATGTATTTTCCAGCCAAACCAAACCCAGCCCTTAGCTCTTATTTTCTGAGGTTGGCCCCCTATAGACCTTACTTTTACCAACTGCTAGCATCACAGAAGCCACGAAAACCTCAGGTAAAAAAAAGAGCCCTAATGATTTTAAATTAAAGAAAATTCAAATTTGAGAACTAAATAACTTTTTGAATTATTATTGGGTATAGACTACTTATATTTCTAACCTTTCCTCTTGTTATACATTTAGGATAACATTCACCACACCAAAAAAAATCTAATTTAAGTGTTGGAAAGATTGAGCAAAACAAAAGTTCTAGGAATAAAAGCAGAAAATAAGCACATCCTTTCATCTAAGTTTTGGACTCAAAAGACCCCACCATAAGGTAGAAATAATGTATGAGGGACTTTTTCATGCTTGACACACACTTTTAGTATAAGATTCTTCTGCAAGAAGCTTCTAAAGAGTAGAAATATTCATAAAACATCTTATGTAAGTACCATATAACTAATCCATGAACAATTTAGTTCCACTCAGGCATTTAGAAGGTAAATGTTATCCATTTCTATATATTTAAAATTTTCAGCCAAAACTATTTTAGCCATATAACTTTACAGCATACAGAAAAAAAAATACACATAAAAGTAAAAAATGTGTTTTGCAATGAATCTGCCACTGATATGATACGAGTGTGCAATTAAATGGGCCATGCTGGAGAAAGGAAAGATTGGCTACTGGGTGGATGCCAGTGGTATCCTTTGACGCTTCTTGGCCTCATGTGGTCCTGATCAGGCAGCCAGGGATCTGGCAAACCCAGGCCAGGAAGGTAGAAAACAGAACAGATTTTACTTTCAATTATGGGGTTGAGAGGGAATGGGACATAGAACACACATTTGATCTGCTGTCAAATATTTTATTTCAAAGCCGAACACTAAATTGTAGCATAGAATTGTTACTTTTAAAGACATTTTTTTTTCTTATTTGTTTATTCTGAACTTCACTGTGGCATTTTATGATGGTGTAGTGTAAGGAGTACTAAATTCAAAGCCTAAAAACCTGACCAGGTGTGGTTAGCTACGTGACCATGGGCTAGTTACTTAAGCACTCGAAGCCTCTGTTTCCCTGTCTAGAAAATGACGTGATTGGCTTAGATGATTATAAATTGTATTGAGTGGCCCTTGGGTAAATCTGGCTTGCAGATGTACTTTTGGCCTTTACAGTATCACAAGATGTGTTAACTAGTAACCAATATTAAAAAAGCAGGACATTTCACTAAAACATAGATTTCTGGCTTCTCTTGAAAAATTGGAAGGTCTGGTAACTCAGGACCCACAGTTTTATGGAGCAAAAATATGCTGGTACTGAGTGCATCAGATACCTTTTGATCTAATTGGGAATGTTCTCTTTAGGCTGTCCCATTGCCAGCCACTGGACCCATTCAACTCACTACATTTATTTACTTTACCCACCTGACCTTTTTAGACATTTTAGTTTTCCACCCCTTGTCTAGAGCAGTGGTTTCTAAATGTGTCTTACAGGGCCCTAGTCATTAAAGGAACCTTATGAGGAATCAAGAGGCTGGGAACAGGGGTCCAACCTCTCACCACCTTTAAGCAAAGAGTTCAGTTTTTATTTGTTTTATATATTAGGATCTAAAATGACCTCTGGGGCACAGACTTTTAGCTAATCCTCTCAAATATCTTCTGTTCTTCCATAGTAATTGAATTTTAGCTGAGCATGTGAATGTTAAGAATAAACACTACAACTCCCAGCATTCTTTGCATCTAGGTATGGCCATGTGACTGATTTCTAGCCAATGGGATAGGAGCAGAGTGATGTGTACAAAATTCAAGTTGTGCCTGAAATAGGAATTTGGTGATGAGCAATCTAGGACCATGTGGAGAAAGATATCACGCTAGAAATGACAGAACAACATTATGGAAGAATCCTGGGTCCCTAGATGACTCTATAGAGCAGAGTATCCCTATTAGCAGTTCGCTACTTCAGTAGTGTTACATGAGAGAAAAATTAACTTCCATCTTGTTTAAGCCAATTTTAATTTGGGTCTCTATTACATACATGTAAAGCTGTACCTGAATTAAAACAACCTCTTAGGTCTTTCAAGCTCCAAAATTCTCTGATTATTTTACCCCTAGTTGATTTGGAATTTGAATATGTTTGAGTAATTTTGACTTGAAAAAGGCAAATCATTGTTTTAAGCTTTTGGAATTACTTCCTTGAATGCTTTTTTTTTTTTTTTTTTTAACTGAGTGGAACTTAAATTTATTTTCAGGCATGCACATGGTTATATTTTTATGAAATCATTATGCAAAAATACCGATGACCTAATGTATATTGACCAGGGAGTGTATGTTCTATTTCCTTCTAAATGATCAAGTGTTACTGACACCCTTTGCAGTTCCATTTCATCCAGAGAATGAATTTGCCCCAAGGGAGTGGAGTCAAATGTGCAAAATAAATGATGTGAGTTTGCTCTGTTTAACTATGTAGATGGCTAGAGTAAAAAAAGATAAAGTTACTAAGCTGCCCAAGAGAGGTCTTTGAGGTAGGCTGTTTCAGGCTCAATTTAAAATCTGGCAATGATGGTCCCTAAAACTTGGACTGCTGTAACTGTTGTTATAAATAAGCAGAGGATTTCATTTTTCAAAGTCTGGGGAAAGAGAAAATTTCTATGGCAATGAATTTTATTTTTAAAATAATGTACCTGAGTGGAGATTACTAATGTAGCTCATCATTTTGAATCCATGTCGCTGCCTCATAAAACTTATGGATTGTGGAAGATAAGAAAAAAAATCCAAGACAAACCAACCTTGGATATCATTCAAGTGATGCCTTGGAAATGATGTTTTTAGTAAGTTTAACATACATCCCTCTCCTTGCCCCAAAACCTGTTACGTAATATTCAGAAGATCCTGGGAAATATTTAAATCCTAACATTTGGAACTAAAAGCAGCCACCAATAGAGATGATAAGGTTAGAGCTGGTTCTGATGAGACTCATATGTTGGGACAGATATGTTCTTGATGTTTGGAAAGTAAAATTCTTTCTTCATGATGTTTATGGGATTTGAAGTGATATAAGTATCTCACATCAATAAACTACCCCTTGAGCATAAACAAATTCTTTTTGACAAATAGACCATCATAAAGAAAGATATAGCTATTTTGCATTAATGATTTAATTCAGCTTTCTAACGTCCTCATTTTGCTCACTTCAAAATTTGGCTTAATAAAGTACAAGGGACCATTCTCATAACAGTTGGGCAGAGTAAAACATTTATTTTTAAGGTTAATTTGGGTCTTTACATGCATAGAATTAAAAGAGAAACCTGTTTTCTATGTGGATCGGAATATTTGGAGCTAGGAGTTGTTTTAACGGCCTTAATTAATTTCTTTGTGCCCGATGGCCAGAAGGACATGTTAGGTTCTTTTCCTTTGGTTGAATTTCAGAATTGAGTATGTACTCTCAAGACTTATTTTGGAAAATATTAATATTTCTCCCTAATTTGATGACTCAAAAAATGAAATAATAGGTGAAAAATCACTTCTCTCAGGAAAGTTTATGAATAGGCACTGAGCCCTTTGATTTCATTCTGAAATAATGTACTTAACTGTGAAATCTCCTTTCTTATGTAACAGTGAACTAGAGAGCCATGTGGTCTTGGATATTTACATGTTACCTATGCTAACATTCTGAAATTTTTATTATATTTCTACATATATGAATATAAAAGAGAAGGAGCCTTCTTATAATAAAATAACAGTGATTTGGGTTCTGGTTTGTTACTTATTTTGAACTTTGGTAAGTCCTCTTGCTTCTCCATGCCTCAGTTTCCCCACCAAAACAATAGAGATGTATGCTTTCCTAATTATCTCCCAGGCTGTTGTCATGAGAAACTCATGGTCATTTTACATCAAAAAAATGCCACCAAATAACTAGGTGGCTACTTTGAGCAAACACTGAAATAGATGTTCTGTTATAAAATAAGATGCTCTATTTTGAGTGTGATTAAATACTACCTGTGCAGCCATGAAAAAGAGCCTCTCAGAGCTCCTATTGCAGAAGGCATAATTAACAGATGGTCCCAGCTGCCTCACTCTAAATCCCCCACTGCTGTCACATGGAAGCCACACTTACCACGGGTTGCTTCAAGTCTGTGATTGAATACGGTAGGATTACTAAGAGAGGGCCATTTCTTGAAGAGAAAGGACTCCTCTGGTGGGAGACTTTGTCTCAAGGACTTCCCAGCAACCTCGCTGAACTTCCTTCAAATTGCATTGCAGTCTCAGATGCTTTTTACCCAACCCCACATCCTTTCCTCTTTCCTTCACAGGGGTCACACTTGCATTATGGTCTGACAGTTCTCTGAGCCTCCCCTGGAGCCCTTCATCATTTTCCCTCATAGATGTTTCCTCCATTAAATCTTTTGCATAACTAATCCCATCTTGACATCTGCTTTTACACAATACCTTTTTGAAGGACAATCCCTTTGAGAATACACTGTGAGATTTTTTTCTATGGTTTTGTAATTTGGTAACTAAGTTTCCCTATCAATCTGTAGTATCCATTTACGTGGGCATAAGCAATAACCTATTTTATACCGTATAACAATACAGACATTTTCAACTGTTAAATATTTTCTTTAAGAATTATAAGAATGGTTTGTCAGGAACACATCTGACGCTTTTTATGATACTATCTCAAAAGAACTTGAGTAACTATCCTCCTAAGAAAATAAGGATAACATGCAAACAAAGGAAACATGCATACATGGCATGGTTTCGAGTCATTGTGACTATTTCTTTCTCTTATTCCTCCCAGGACACCCATCAAAATAGCAAAAGCAAAGCCAATGGAAAGTATTTTTTATTTCTTTTTAACAAAGATGTAATTAGTAGACCAGCTCACATGAACAAAGTAAAGTGGAAATTTAAGGCTAATTAGGGCACAAGTTCTGTTTTCACTGAATTAGCAGAATAATTATGACTGCTAGTTAAATGAAATATTTTCAGCCCTTTTCTTATACATAGTTTTTATGTACTTAATCATACTGTACTTAAAATTTTATATTTCTTATTTTTTCACTTATATCATAAGCTATTTTTCTATTGCTTCTTAATCATTCTCACAAAATTATATAATAATCTAACTAGAGGATACGTCATGTCTTATATTGTCTATCTTATTGAATATTTAATTTGCTTCTAATTTTTTACTGCTGAAAATAATGCTGCTTTGTGTAGTTTTATAAATCTCTCATATTTATAATTGTTTAGGATGAATTCCTAAGGGTGTACCCATTAAAGTTACACATTAACTAATTTGTTTCAAAAACATTTGGATCAATTTATACCTCCCACAGAAATTATATGAGATTATTCCTTTCATCACACCCTCGCTAGGATGCTAGCATTAGAAAACAAAATCTCCAAGTCAGTTTGCATGGAAAAGTGGATATTTCACTGAAGTGTGGTTAAATAGTTGCTTATATATTTATTATTGAGCCCTATTTACACTTTTGTGAACTATTACACATTTATACATTGAGCATTTTCCTTATTTGTATGAGCCTTTAGCTAATAAAGAAATTACTCTTGATCTATGATATTGGCATCAAATATTTCCCCCCAGTTGGTTGTACCTTCTTTTCTGTTTCTTTGTGTTTTGCCTTATTCATTCTTTTTCTTTTTGAATTTTATTTTATTTATTTTTTTATACAGCAGGTTCTTATTTGTTATCCATTTTATACATATTAGTGTATATATGTCAATCCCAATCTCCCAATTCATCACACCCCCCCCCACCATTTTTCCCCCTTGGTGTCCATAGCCTTATTCATTCTTAATGCTCAGTAAGCATCTACTGAGCACTTAGGTTTTGTTAGGCTCAGTACTGGAAGCTGAGGATTCAGTTTTAAACAAAGACAGACGCAATCCATGCTCTCTTGCAGCTTCTACAGCATATCACGAATAACGGAAAATTAAACAAGCAGTTATCAAAAATATATGATATGTGCTAGATTAGGGAATCAGATAACAGGGAGCTATTGGTGTTCTTTACAGGCCATCTAACTCAACAGAGAGATCAAGGAATTGTAGCTGGATAAAGAGGTGGAAATGGGAGAATGGAGCCAGCAGATGAGACTGGAAAGGGCAGAAGAAGGTAAAGTTGGAGGGTTTTAAGCCATGTTAAGGAGTTTGGCTTTTATTACAAGGACTATGGGAGGTAATTTAATGGTTGTTCAGTAGAAGAGAAACATGACGATACTTATTTTAGAAAGATCATTCTGGCTGCTGTGTGGAGAATGGCTTAAAGGAGAACAAGCCTGGACACAGACCTGGTGGAATAACACAGATAAGGGCCAGTGATGGCCTGGATGGGCATTGTATCAGTGAACACATTCCAGAAGTATTTAGGGGATAGAATCCAAAGGACCTGGGAATGAGATGTGGGCAGCAAAGGGAGATGGCAGACTCCCAGGCTTCTGATTTGAGTAGCTAAAGTGAAGGTGACATTTTTTGCAGAAACTAGCTGGCAGGAAGGAATCAGTTATAGATTTTTAAATGCTGTATATTCATATAATAACATTCTTGGCATTTGTTATTATGTAATGCTAATTAATTCATTGTCATCTTTATTTTAAGTAAATTTTTGAATTTCTTTTGGCCTCAGTTAAATGGAGATTTGCGATTTGCTTTAGGAGAGAAATTTCAGTCATTCTAAATAACAAGAAGTTAGGTTATCCATTGGGATTCCCCAGATGGATGAAAAACGGTTGGGTCTAGTTATGCAATTCTAACAGCCCTAAAGTGAGTTTCAAGATTTAGTTGATAATCATGAGAAAGATGTTTTAAAAGAACAAACAATTACTTATTATCTCTAAGGGATACACATAAATAGATGACACAGAGATGATTTTAAATGTTGCCAGTTTGAAACATCTTTACTATCTTTTAGACATAGTGACCTCTAGCAGATAAATGAGTTTATGTTCCATTCTTACACATCTTTAGAATTAGGTGGAAGAGAATATATGTATGCATAAGATGTTAGCCTCTTTGTTGGAGGGGAGAAAGTTTCTTTCTTGGAGGGCATGTTTCTCTCCATTTTTTTTTTGGAGGGGGAAAGTAAGTGCAGAAAGCAAAGAACCCGGGCAATTCTGAAAAGTATGGTTAACAAAATAAGACATAAATGATCTTGGCAAAAGGTTCTGGAACACAAAACTTTTATTATAGTTATACACTAGTGTCTTTTGGGCTCACCTACAAGTACTAAAAATTTTATTTGCTAAACAGTAGTTGGGAACATTTCTTGTACTTTATAACTTTCTTAATGGATCATTTGGAAGCTAAATAAATTCCTGTTGGGAGTATCATGTTCTCAGGTACACTAGACCCTCAAGCATACCGTATGCTTCTGAAACTGGTTGTGATAACTTTAAACTCCAACAGTAGTAAACTAGCTCTATCATTTCTCTCCCTCCCTCTCTCTCGCTCTCTCTCTCTTTCTCTCTGTAATCATGTAGTCTTGTAGAATACTGCTATGGTTTAATTTTATGTCCCACAAACATCCTCATTAAATAATAATTTAATATTCCTTGGATTTAATATTCAGCCTGTTTTCAGTCTGTGCTTTCATAAAAACAAACAAATGGCTTTGGAAAGGGCATAGAGCATGCCAGTGAATGTGGGTGACTGGCAGGGTTCTTATTGCCTGACCATAGCCCACAATGAAACATTTCTCTAAAAAAATTATTTGGTCTGTCCTGTCAAAACTAGAAAAGGCTTATATACGAAGCATTTGTCTTCCATCACATGGACAGCCCAGATTACCGGCTGGCTAAAGTAATTACGTGACTAGTACGTCTGGTTTGAAGGCTGCATGGTCAAACCAGAAATCATGTCTTAAAGACAGGAAATTGAATTGTATTTATTAACCTGATTTTTAATATATATTTATATTCATTTATACTATACAAATTTATATTATATACATACATAATATATATGAATATATATTCATAATATATATGTTGCAACTAATTTTCTGAACACTAAGGTTCTTTGAAGCTCTTAGTTTTCTTTCTGTTTAACTGTAAAATAATGCAACAGTGGGTTTGCCCAGTTTTTTCAGCTTAACTCAACTCAATAGGCAATGGGCAATAAACCATGGGCAATCCATTCTGCAGAGTATAGTGAGGTCTTCTAACATGGTACAAAACAGACTTCTGATTTTTAGAAGAACAAAGTTTGTCCCTAGTTTTTCCCTGGTGATAAGGCAATTGTGAATAGTACCATGACTTCTTGAGCCAAGTGACTTGTTCATTATGTTTCAGGGGTTGGGGTAGGGTAGAGTGGTGGGGAGGAACCTTGTCTCATGTGCAATTGGCTCGTGTTGAATTAGTTTTTAATTTAGCAATACAACTGATTTTAATCTTTCTTGGAATTTTGCTTCTTTATGTTATTTCAGTGCTTAGACTGAAAACAGCACACTATTCTGGTGACCTTTTGGGAAGTGATAGAAAACTCATGATAGAATCTATTCTCAGCAACTTTGTAATCAGAATCGTGATAGTGTCATTGACGGTTTGAAGTTTCTAAGTTTGTGTTTGCATCCAAACAATTATCTTCCCTACCTTTATGTATATGATTTCATAATTGAACTGTAAATACTGTGGAGAGGGAGCTTTTTGCACTTAAGGTAGTTGAGGTAGGAAACAGGCATGTTGTCAAGAAACAGAAACTCGAAATGATTGTTTGTGTAGTTAAAAGGTTACCAACCAAAGATAGGCAAGACAAAAACCCTTTTTATTAATCAATACTAACCAGAATTCTGGATCCCAAGAGAAAGGATCTTTGGGATATGTGAAGAAGGACAAAACAGCTTCTCTTCCTAATTTTGGGTTAACAAAACAAAATTTTGAAGCACATGAAATTTAATTTTGACATTGCCTCACCTTGCTTTCTATAGCCCTTTCCTGTCATCTAGTCTCAATCCTTAGTACTTCTATGTTACCCTCAGTGCTCCACTGCAACATGCTATTAATATTTGATCCCTTTCCCCCCCACCAATGCCTCCATATGCCATGGTTATCTGCCTTCCTTTATCCCCAATCCTGAGCCCAATTCACTCAACCCATGATTAAGAGGAAAGCAACTGGGTCAAGCAAATCATTCTAAAATGTAATTGGAAGATAGTAACCTTCAAAATGGTATTTACAGTTTAAAGAGAAGGTGATTTTCTAACCTGAATGAATCTAAGATTAATGTCATTCCGATGAGGAAAACAGTTAGGGTCAGCTCCCCTAAGCTGGTTTTATTTATTTTTTTCTCCACTTTTTCCCATAAGGTATTTAAAAGCCACAGATTTTTTTTCATAATGGCTCCAAAGCAGTAGTTGAGGGGGATTCTGGTTCAGAAGGTAGGGCAGGGTGGGATAGTCATTTCTATGTATGGGTGAAATATATGGTATGTGTTTGTAAGTATGGCAACTGTATGTAAGTATGACATCATACATCATAACAGAGTAAAGGGGAAAGCTGTTTACCAAATCAGAAACCCCTACAAAGAGGTTTAAGTCTAACTGATTTGTTACATAAGTATTTTATATACTACAGCATGCTTATAAAATAATAAAGCATGATACGTTTGATTAAAACTCAACATAAAAGCTATCTCTTTGTATGTGCAATTCATCCAACATGTTTCAGTGGGGGAGAGGGTGCTATGATTCTCTCTTTCTTCTATCCCCTTTTCTACTCTGTTGAAAGCTGGATCACATATTTAATCATTTTTTAGTCACGTTGAATGACCTGGAAGTAATGTCACATCACGTCCCAAGCTCCCCAAGTCAGTAAATATTACCTTAAGATCAAAGAATTAGTTTAACAGCGATGGAACATACCAACCCCCTGACACCAACTTCAGTTGTGCCTGGTAGCAGTAAAGCAAATTCAGTCTTGTTTATATAAGGAGAAAGACTGGAAATCAAGAGATGTGATGGATGGTTATAGAAGAATTGGCTAGAAACTACATTTCTCTCTATAAGACTTCTCACAATATGCAGGTTTTTCTTGGCTTGGAGGAGATTCTGCAGGCAGTAACACCCAACGCTTTCCAGTAATGATAATGGGAAAATCATAAGGTTCAAATTAATTTTAAAACTTTTCTGAGAGTGTTTAAGATTGCTAACAATTTTTCTCCTAGCAAAACACATGACAAACATTAAAAAAAATAGAATGAATGTATATAGAGTTCCCTATATAATAGCCTTATTCATAGGTGATGTAGGAAGTTCAATGTTTCCCACCAAAAATATTTTTCTTCTGGCTTCCTCAGGGCTGGAAAATCCACTATTAAAGATTTATAGTTTTGGCTTAAGCTTTTTGGTTATTCCTGTTGTCTTCTTTCAAAGACTAAATGCATCTAAGTGGGAAAATTTGTGAAGGGTCATGGCTTTAGGGAATCTAAATCTATATTCATTTATTCATTAAGTCAGCGAAAAGCTACTGAACACCTCCTGTGTGTCAGGTATACCACGAGCACTGAGGATGGAAGAATAAGGGAAGGTTCCTGCCCTCACAATGCAAATGGTCTTTTGATCCTTAGCTTGAGCTGCACTAAAATCATGCATTTCCAAGTGTCAGTGATATGAACTTTCTTTTGGTCCATCAGTCCCTCTAGCTCAGTATATCTGTGATGAAACATATCATCTTTTCTTACAAATTGGCCATGCTTTCTGCCTTTCTCAATTTCATCAGTGTTACCACCTTTCCCAGGCAATGGAACTTTTCCTGACAACTCAACTCCACATTAATCTTTCCCTTCTCAAAACTCCACTGCATTAAACTCAAAATCACATAGATTAGCACTCAACGGTTCTCTAATTATTCAATGCATGATCAATTTGCTTCCCAGCTGTTATAAAATGCTTAAAGGCAAGGATTTCTTTTATATCATCTAAACCAGAGGTTCTTCAAATATAGACCTCATAACAAGCCGCCCAGACAAATGTGATTAAGCTAAAGTTTGAGAACCTTTGCTCCAGACCACTGTCTCAAATTTTAATGTGTTTACAAATCACTTGGAGATAATGTTAAAATGCAGGTTTCAATTTAGTTGGTCTGAGATTCTGCATTTCTAACAGGGTTGCAGGTAATACTGATGCTTTAAGAGATAGTCTGAAGATCAAAGAAACAATGCCTGTAGTCCCAAGTACAGAGTTTGATCCATGGGGAGATGTCCAACAAATATTTAGAGATTTCAATCAAAATTACTCTAGTGTGAATTAGTTTATACAACTGATTGAAAAAGTGCATACACAACTGAGAGAAAATAACATTAAGAAGGATAAGGAGAGCAAAGGAAGACAAAATTTACTTATGTAACAATTTTACCCAAAGACTTACCTGAACCCCTAATTTGAAACACTTGTAAAGTTTTATTTTGTTTTCTAATTTCTTGTATATCTTTTTTCTAAATATCCTTGTACTCATAGGCAAATATACAAATCTTATCTTTGAAAAAAAGTATATTTACAGGATTTACCACAATGCCAGTCACTTAATTTGACATAAGCTTATTAAATTGAATTTCCTTAAGCAGACCCTTCCTTTTAGGTACAGGAAAAAAGTTATCTTTTTCAGAAAAATTTTAAAGCATAGCACTAAAAATTATAGAATATCTACAGTATATGTTCTTGAAACAATTGAAAAATGTTCTAAACACTGCCTTTAGCAGAATGTAGTAGTTGAACAGCAAATGGAAGAGAAGAAAATACATATTCTTTTTTTTTTAAACTGTGATTATTTAACAATTGTTGGTGATTCTTTTTATTTTATTTTATTTTATTTATTTATGACTGTGTTGGGTCTTCATTTCTGTGCGAGGGCTTTCTCTAGTTGCGGCAAGCGGGGACCACTCTTCATCGCGGCACGCGGGCCTCTCACTGTCGCGGCCTCTCTTGTTGCGGAGCACAGGTTCCAGACGTGCAGGCTCAGTAATTGTGGCTCACGGGCCCAGTTGCTCTGCGGCATGTGGGATCTTCCTAGACCAGGGCCCGAACCCGTGTCCCCTGCATTGGCAGGCAGATTCTCAACCACTGCACCACCAGGGAAGCCCGAAAATACATATTCTGAAAGAACAAACATGATTCATCATTAAGGCTTTTCAGGGATACACGAATGAAATAATGAACATCAGTGTCCTGGCCCTGATGGGTTTTATATTAAACTATGACAACAGTATCCTTGGTTTTCTGCTATTTCAGAATTACGCTTTCTTAGCACAAAACACTGTCAACACCTGGTATATGGTACGTTCACCAAACAGTCAAAAGCAATTAAATGAATGGTTTGGACAAAGTCAATTTTTATACATTCCATGCACATTGAAAAAACAAGTTCAAATAAACCTCAAACAAGACAAATTTAATAATGAATGGGTTTTATATTTCATGAGACTCAAGTACAGGCAAGTAACACCTACAGCATGTTACTCTACATCTGTGGCAAAGTTGGAATAAATAGTTACTTAAATGATCCACTTCTGGCAAGATCCATCAATTTTATGACCTCCTTTGAAATTATGGCAAAAACAATGCTTTTATCACAATTTTTTTAATCATAAAGAGGAGGACAGAAGTCACACGGTTTCCCTTCAGTGACTCAGATTTGTGGAAGCCTCTCCAATATTTTCACCTCTGACTGTGGCGGAACTTGTTCACAAGGGCACAGATGAACATTCAGTTCAGGAACCAGCTGTATGATTCAGAGAAAAAAAATAAGTGGGCTAACTTATACCCCACATCAAACCAGAATTGAATACTTTCCAGGGTTTTAAAACATCTGGAAAATCTCTTTAATACCGTCCCTTCTTTTGGTTCTATCTTTTCACTTATTTCTATCCAAGATGGGAGGGGAAAAAAAGGCTGAAATGTCATGAGAAAGTTATATTCAGCTGAAGTTTATGTAAGAAGAACCAATGCTTTTTCCTACTTGACTTCCAGTCCAATATCGCATACTTAAGGGCTAGTCTTCTAAGGGTGCCAGCATTCCCCTGAACCAAAATAAGCAAACATCCAAGTACTTTGAATTCTCTTCCTCAAAATTATGTTTCATTATTCTGGGATCTTGACAGAATAAAAGAACACTGCTGAATTCTAAAAGGGTTGCACATTTATCTGTACATGCAATAATGTGGAAGAATTTATCCATTGGATTTACCTTTTTTCCATTTGAATCCTACCCTGCAAAATTCCCGACAAATCTGAATTATCCTCTGTGAAAAGAAGAGGCCATCAAAGGAAATGTTCCTCTTATTTTCCCAGAATCCCCCAATCCACAGCCTAGTCCAGAAGCTTAAAGAAACTTAGTCAAGGGAGTTCTGCTACAAGACATTGTCCCCACTGACATGGTCACGTTGTTGGAAATCACTTTGAATGAAGGCATTGAAGGCCCCCGTGAAAACAAATTTTACTGCTTTTGTATGTAAGAGACCCATACAAATTGAGACTGGAGAATTTTCCACTTTGGCCTTTACAAGTCCTTGTATCCCCACTCTCACCCCACAGCTGTTCCTTCCCATCCCCTCTTACATGTGACTTTAACCCCTAATTCTTCCTTTTTACCTCGCTCAGTAAAATTCAGCCTGCCCGAACAATGACTCTTATTCCGCAAGAACAATCCCTCTATTCCCATTTCCAAAACTAGCTGGACTTCAGCCAACCCCTTATCCTGCTAGGTCTAGCTGAACTTCAGCCAACCCCCTCCTGCTAAAGCAATGCAAAATTTTCCGTTGTCCTTCTCCAAGTAGAATGCTTCTTTGGAGCCTTCCTTCAGAGCCTTATGCTAATGGCTCTCTAGTTGATTTCTTCCACAGTTTTGCTGCTGAGATTCAGGCAGGATTGGCCCCTTTGCTGCTCAGCCCAGGCCACTTCATAGAGGAGCAAGTCCTTCTATGGACCACACCAGTGCCCAGCTCTCTTGGTGTTGAAGCACTGCCTAAGCCTTTATTCTTCCTCTTTATTCTCTTTGGTATACATCTCTTGGTTTGATTCATTCTACTAATAGAGGTTCTCATAGTCATGGTGGGGCCATAGTGCCAAGGAGGTTTCGTTAGTTTGTTCAGGCCACTTGAATATAGGTTTAACATTATAAAGCCAATAGCAGTAAACATTGGAAGCTTTGGGAGTAGTTTAGAACTTCAGAGACCACCCTGGGGCACTTGGGATATGAGTGAGACAATGCCTTTGTATGGCACCTTAGCATGAAAAGATTCAAAGATTCCAAATATTCAATGGTCAACAAAAATTTAACTGGTATGAAGAGGACTTTTAAGGACAAAAAAACCTCTAAAAGACAGCAGAGTTATAAAATTACTTCTCTTAAGGACTCCTTAGGAAAATCTAATAAAAATGTGAAGGATCTAAAAATCCAAACTTAAGCTCTCTTTTTCCACTTCTGCTCCATCTTTGGATTGGCTTTCCTCCTGGCCCCCTGTATCTCAATTTCCTCCTGTCCCTGCTCTGCTCCTTCCCTCCTTCTCTTGCACCATATCTCAACCCCCTTCTCTATCCTCCACTGCCCATTCCTAAATATAGTCCTCTCACTGGAGAATATCTCCTCATAGTATCTTTTAATGTAGATGGAAATGATTCTGCAGCTTTAAATCTTGGTCAAGATCAGATTTTCATAATGTAGCAAGGGACTTTCTGATTCCTCCTAGGGAAAAATGGAAGTTAGTTGAAGATTTTAAGCATTGTCTTAGGAATTTAGAGTCTGGGCTTCCCTGATCTCTATCAGTTAGTTCATCTCTTTGTGGGAAACCAGAGATGGTAGAACTTCATTTGAAAAGCAGGATGGATTGATTACCAAAATGAAACAAACAAAAAAAAGGGACAAATTTTAACTGTAAATGAATGTAAAAAGTATAAAAATAGGATCAGATCTCTTAGCAGCTATTCCTGAGGTATTTCCTGTCAAAATTCATTGGTGAAAAATCCAGTTATGTAAGGAGGGAGAAAAATAGATCCATCCCTGATTTCAGAAACAGCTTAACTACCACATTCTAGAATATTCTTTTCTCAATAGGAATGAAGATATCACAGCTGCCCTAACTACCTTCTTTGTTGATGGTCTTAAACCTGATGTGACAGATTTAGTTAGAAAACAGAATATAGGATGGTAGACTGCTTTCCCTCTGAATTACAAGAGCTTGGTGAGCGCTTTGAAGATACTTTGGCTCAGAAAAAAAAAAATTACAGATTAACTTAATAACTTTTCAGATTAAGCACTTAGATAAATCCAGGAACAAAAACATCTCTATGGCTAGTCTAGACAAAGATACCTGTGGATATCATAAGGAAAAAGGACCCTGAAAAACACTTGCTTTGCCTTAACTTTCATTGAAAGACAGACTCTAAAGTGACAAAGTACCAACTTTGTCTAACACAATGACTCCTCTTTGAGTAAGTAGATTCTCTGGTTTTCTAAAATTGCCCTTAAAACAAAAAGAAGAAATTTCCATGCCATCATGAAAAAAATCTAGGATCTTCCTTTTTTAATACCAGATGTACACATTTCTACCATCAACCCAGCTTTCCATCATTCCTTCCTGGGAGTAACCAAAACATTTCAGTGGTAGGAATCTCAGATATTCCTCTCACTAATCAGCATTCTCTTCTGGGTAATGAATCTGTTGAATGAATATGGTGAATCTGTTGGAGTGAAAGCTACTTTGCTAATGTGGTGCCACTCTTAAATGTGCCGTGGCTGGACCACATCTTTCTGGAATTCTATAGAAGAGAAGAATCATTTGGTGTTGGTACAGATTGATTTTCCAGTACCTGAGCCCCTGTCTGGGATAGACTCACCTAGAGCCTTGTGTAACTTTAAAAATGCCTTTCAGAAGCTCCTATGCTTCTACTCCCCAATTACCATAGACCTTTCTTTCTGTTTGTATACAAAAGATCCAAAGACAAGCTTTGAGGGTTCTAACTCAACAGCACAATGGGTTTCAAACACCCATCACTTAAACAGCTTCTCATTTTACCCTACACCAAAAGCCTACCCTCTTTGTTTGTGTTCAGTGGCAACAGCAGCAAAGTTAACTGCGGCTTCTACTGACTTAGTCTTAAGATCTCCACTTAACCTTATGGTCCTTCATGTCATGCAGATCTTACTCTTTATTGAAAACACTCAATGCTTTTCTGTTTCTAGACTGACCTTCTATGAAATCCTCCTCTTCTCATTCACACATATTTCTATCCATTGCTGTAGTCCCCAAAGCCCTCCAACTTTTTTCCTCTCTCAAAAGAAGGAAAACCTCACCACTGTCATGCACGTATTCAGGAATTTTCCTTGCCTCACTCTGATCTCCTCGAAACTTTTTTAGACAACCCAGATTTAGAACTGTTTCTGGAAGGATCCCATTTGAGAACTGAACAAAGAGGCTATCAAGCTTAGTGTGTGATTGCAGCCCACTCAGACTTATGTGAATATTGTCTTTTCCCAGAGGCAAAATCTATACAAGTTGCTGAAATTGCAGCACTTACAATTGCAGCCTGCCAGTTAGGTAGAGGTGAGAGAGCAAATATCTATACATATAACAAATATGTGTGTGGAGTAATTCATGATTTTGATATGCTTTGGAAGCAGTATGGCTTCTTAACTGCATCTGGTTTTCCAATTAAACATGGCAGTCACATAAAAGTCCTATTAGATGCCTTGTTTTGCCAAAGGAATTGGCTATATTAGGGTTGAGCCCCACAGTAAAAAGCAGACTCAGGGAGCAAAGGGTAATGCTTTAGCAGGTTACTACACTAAATGAGCTGCTTTAACACCTCCAAGCTGTCCAGCAAGTTCAAGAGTCAAAGCCAAAACTGACTCCTAACTATTGGCATCAGGTCTTGAGTTAAAGCCAATATTAAGCATTTGATTCTGAAAAAGTGTATTGAAAAAAGTCAAATTGTTTTCTTCTCCCAGAAAGCTATAGTGGCACCAAGATGATCTCTTGGTCTGCCCCAAGATGCTGAAATGAATCTTCTCAAAAAGTGTTACATGTTGTGACCCACTATGCAAAGGCAAATTTAAAAAACATCAAAAATAAACGTTGGTAGGGACATTTCAATAAGATCTCAAAGTACATCTCTGATGTATTTCCCATCTGTCAAACCTACTATCTTGAGAGAATTGTAAAGCTGAGGCATAAAGACAAGCCAAAACCTTTAGGACCTTTTGGAAATCTATCTACAAATGGACTTCATTCAGTTACTCACTTCATGTGGTTATGAATATGTCCTTACTAATGTGTTTTGTGTTTCCTGGTCTTCTAGAAGTCTTTCATTGCCATAAAGCAACTCCTTTGATAGTAGCAAAGAAACTTTTAGACTTTGTTTTTTCCACTTGGCAATACCCACCTATTTATCTAGTGATTGAGGTACTAACTGAGACTTGTAAAGCTATCTGAAGAACTTTAGTTGCCAAGGCCAAAGGCTTTGCCCTTAGTTCTCATGGCCATTAGGGCCAGTCTAACAGGAACTCATAGACTGTCCCCATATGAACTTGTCACTAGATGCCCATTGCCTATAGGGTTCTCACCCCCTCTCTTGACTGCTCTTTTACAGTCCAACATGGCAAATACTGTAGAAAATGAATGCAGCATATTCAAGTTCATAATCAAAAGGTCCAAGCAGCTTCTCTCAATCATAAAGCACAGGAACCCCTGCATGACCTTCAGCCTCAAGTCTTGGATTACAGGAAACAACAACAACATAAGACTCTTCTCAGACTTCATTGGAAAGGATCATATCAAGTGTTGTTAGCCATAAACACTGCAGTAAAACTCTAGGGAATCAACCCTTGGATCCTTGTTTCCAGTAAAAAGTTATCATACATTTATTTCCTAGACTTCTATATCAACAGGAGATCCAAAACAGAATCCCTTGGAATCTTCCAGAAGACGACATCAAGAAGGTGATAGCTTTTCCAAGATCTTTGGACAAAGCAGCAGGCTGCTCAAAATGGATAGCTTCTATCCAAGATCTTCAGTTCAAGACCTCCTGTACCCTAAAAATAACATAACAAACTACCACATCCTTCTTCATCTCCTTCTTTTCATAACCATCTGTGAGATTCTTAAACTTTCTTTCCATAGTTTTGTTTCTCTGGATAAATCAGGAGGATGAACAAGTATTATACAAACCTATTTAGGTCAAACATCCCTTCACTAAAGACTCAGGGTGGAGATGGGATTTGTTTTCCTGGATAATCCCAGATGAGGCAGGATCTTGGCTAAGAGGCATTGTCCAAGGCCTTCTAATGATTCTCATGTCAATACTTGTCTCCACAGTCATTTGCTATATTCTCTCTAGAATTTTAAATACTTCAGCCACTCACTTGACAAATGATTAAAATTCAATCACAAAAGCAAAATTTACCAGGAAGACAGGAAAAAGAGGTACAATGTTAAGAAAAGCCCCAGTGGCATCATTACCAATGAGTCTGTGACTATAACTGCCTCAAGTGATACAGACCTAGAAAACTGAACAAATCAAGATTTGGTTGAATGAGGCTCAGTCTCCCCACTGACCTAGAGGAAGGACTGTGAGAATTTTCCACTGTGGCCTTCTTATGTCCTGGTCTCCTTTACCTGTTCCTCTATACCCCTCTTATGCATAACTTTAGCTCCTGTTTGGCTTCATCCTTCTTGAGAACATCCAGACTGCCCAAAGAATGGCTGCTAATCCACAAGAATAATCCCCCTTCTTCCCATCTGAATTCTGCATTGGGAGTCTGGGAAAATATCACAAATAAACCCAGGCACAGCTTTGCATGAGGTAGTAACCATCCTGGAGAATCATGTTTGGAACAGAAGGTATTTGTGGCTGTGACATAGAGACCTCAAAAAGAAGTACCTTTATAGAACGAAGAAGCTCTTATCTCTTTCTCATAACAGCCTTGGATTTAACAGTCCAGGTTTGGCCATGTCTCTGATTCATGTAGACATTTAGAGATATGCCGTCTTGTTGGTCCATTATCCCCTAGAGCGTAGCAGAAGCTGGTCACAGGCACTAGCTTTTAGACTGCAGGAAGGGGAAGAAGCTGCATAGGAACACATGTCCTGTGTCTTAAGGCCTAAACACAGGGGCACATACCTCTTCTACTCACATTCAGTTGGTGAGAAGATGGGCAAACGTTCACATCTTGCTGCAGGAAGATCTAAGGAATGTGTACTAGCTGAGCAGTCATGTGCTTAATTTTATATCTCTCTATCTATCCATCTATCTATCCATCTATTTATCCACCTCTCCCTTTCTCTCTCTCTCTCTCTCTGAGTGTCTATAAGTCTCTTCCTAGATTTGATTTCCAATGGCCTAAAGAGTTATGGGAGCAGAGCAGATTTCTAATATAGATAAAATGTTAAGTATGTCAGGCACCAATAGCTGCCTACCCAGTATCTATTTTCTTTCCATCCTTTTGAAGAGAACTCGAATTCTCCCAACTAAAGACAATTGCTAGACACATTCTCTTGTAGTCCAAGGGTTCAAGGTGGTTATATGACACTATCTGGCCAATGAGATATAAATGATACATTTCTGGGGGGCTTTTTCTTCCTCTTTTTCCTTTATCCTTCTTTCTGCCTACTACACAGGTGTACCGATGTGCTGCTTGGAGCAGTAGCAGCCATCTTAGAACCATAAGACAACCAGAGTGAGGATGAAAGCGAAAATGTCGATGATGGTAGAGCTGAAAGATGGGTTCTCGATGGCTCATTGGGTCATAAAACTACTTATGTGAACCACGTAAACCGTTTTGCGTTTAAGCCAATATATGGCAGACCCTCTAATATTGGCAGTTGAATGGGTTTCTAAGAAATGGAGAGGGTGAGCAAAGGGAGAGAGAGAAATTGAGAGAGAGAGAAAAGAGCTTCCTTTCTGCTCCTGCCAGCTTCCTGAATATATATATATATATCTGTCTGTTTGTTTTTTACCTAGACTGGGGAGAGAAGAGAGGGAGGAGGAGTGACAAAAGCATAGATATCGGTAAGCCTATGATGGACATTTTCCATTTTACCCCACAGATCCACTTCCCATCCTTCATCCTGCCTGGTGCCCTGGGTGGCTGTCCATACGGAATGCATCGACAATTTCCTTTCCCTCCATTCTTCCATTGGGTTTGACTAGTAGAAGACATTGGCAAGAGATCTGGAGAGCAGGAGGAAAGTAAGGTCAGGATATTTATTCCTTCGTCTTCCCAGCTGTGCTCCTCAACTAAAGGCCACAGATCCTCTCAGATGGCCTTCTCCCCACAACTCACTTTCTTGATTCCTGTAACCACTTCCTCCCCTCATTCATTCAGGCTGGGGTGTAGGGTGGTGATGGATCCCTGTCCCATTCTCTGTTGCTTTTCCTGAACTCTTCCCACATTTTTGTAAGCAGTTCCTTTATGAGTTCTCCTTAAATTACCCAATTTGAAAGTGCCATTTGATTTCTGCCCGGATCCTGGCTGACCCATTTCTGGAGAGTGGGATTAGAGCCCTGCTTCCAGGATTAGAGTCACATGGAAGCAGGAAGCTCTAGAGGTAGAGACAGCCTCTTGGAACTTCCTGTGCACCAAAGCAGCTCAGTTTTATCATGTAGTGGTAGGATGAGAGGGACCAGGAAGACAAGAAAGAGAGGTATAATGCAGAGGTTAGAGCACAGAATCTGAAGCCAGACAGCCTGAGTCCAGCAGCAGGGAGATGCCATTACATCTTTTTTTCTTTTTTTAACGTTTATTTATCTATTTATTTATTTATTTATTATTATTTTGGCCACACCACTCGGCATGCGGGATCTTAGTTCCCCAACCAGGGACCGAACCCACGCCCCCTGCAGTGGAAGCACAGAAACTTAACCACTGGACAGCCAGGGAAGTCCCAGATGCCATTACTTCTGTGCCTCACTTTCCTCATCTGTAATTGGGATAATAATAGTACTTGTCTCATAAGATTGCAGTCAGGATTAAATGAAATGTACATGTAAGACACAAGAGTTCCTGGGACTTTGTAATTAATCAATAAATATAACTGTAATAATAATTATTCTTAAATACCAAGGATCAGACGAGATGCTGGTTGCTTCAGAGGATTTCTGTGTGGACAAGTGAAATCAAAGACAAATGCCCTTCTAATGAAGAATCTGATTTCATATTTTGATATTTGACCGCCGACACCTTCTAAGCCTTACCTCTTCCTCTTCCCTTTCTGCCCCACGTCTGGACAAGCTGATAAAAAAGCCTGGGTGCTCACCATTTTGGCACCAGCCAAACCACAAGACGTTGCTGCATGGGGACTCTCATGCCCAGCCCCAAACCCTAACCACAATAAAAACCCAGGCCAGTCTCATTTCCTTGCTTTTTTATTTCAGACTTGCTTAAGAAGCCTATCCTGCTCACCCCGGACACAGACACCCATTATGTAAGTAATAAACCTTTCTGTACCATTTTGGTGTGTATGTGTGGCAGCATCAGTAGCAACATCTGAACCAAACCTTGGGTGTGGATCCACGTGCCGCTGCAGGTGACATAGTAGCCTTCCATTCAAAAAACACTGGCACTAAAACTACTGGTCCGCTACCCTACTTTTGACCCACCTTGGGGTAAGAGAAGGAAAACCTTGAACTGACTGAACTTTTTTTCCTTCCTACAATGAATGGGCATCTCAAAAATAGAAAATAAGTTGAGTCACAGAAAATGAACTTCTGTTTCTTTCCCACCTTGAGTTGTAGACTGAGATTCACATCTGCTCCATCAGGTTACTGACAATTTAGTCACTGAGCAGGGCACCATCTTGCCCAGCCTTAAAAGTCTCCCCCAAACCAAGCAAAGCAGAACAAGGACCAGAAAAGAGGGAAGACTCAGTAGTGCCTAAGGTTTGAGAACATAGACTCTGAACGGTGCTGCTTTACTTCCATCTCCTTCTCTTGACCTCCAAATTGACGACCACTGTCTGCATGCCTCTTATATCTTTACCAGGACCTTCCAGTGAGCACACCCATCCACTGTTTCTTGGCCACCAGCAGTTTCCTTTTCCTCCTTAATGTCCTTTTTCTCTTTTTTGGTAAGTTATAAAACTATTCTGACATAGGCTCAAGTGGACAGCCCCCTTCTGGGTATGGCTTAGCGGAGAAGACTCCCATGGATAGACATGAGAATCATTAGAGGAATTAAGACAAAATTAAATAGCTGCTGGGAGCCTATCTCAGACATGTAAAGTGAGACTTTGCTGACTTGGGGCAGATAGGGATGGAAGAGGTGGGTTAGGAACCTGTATGTTTAAATTTATTTGTTTATTTGTTTATGGCTGTGTTGGGTCTTCATTTCTGTGCGAGGGCTTTCTCTAGTTCTGGCAAGCGGGGGCCACTCTTCATCGCGGTGCGCGGGCCTCTCACTATCGCGGCCTCTCTTGTTGCGGAGCACAGGCTCCAGACGCGCAGGCTCAGTAATTGCGGCTCACGGGTCTAGTTGCTCCGCGGCATGTGGGATCTTCCCAGACCAGGGCTCGAACCCGTGTCCCCTGCATTGGCAGGCAGACTCTCAACCACTGCGCCACCAGGGAAGCCCAGGAACCTGTATGTTTAAAAGAAGTTCCCCAGCTGATTCCAATGATGAATCAGGTATAGAACACATTGAACAGATTAATTTTGTGACCCAGGATTATATTGATCCAGGGACGTTTGACCCAAGGATATGATAATCCCACCATTTGCTCATTGCTCTGCCATCAACATGAGTGGTTAGTACAGAATACCCAACTTGACTGGAAATATGTTAAAGAATTAAGTCATCAATACAGAGAAATTCCAGACAGCAGAACAACTTTGAAATAGCTGAAGAAACTTCTCACAGTTTTCTCATTAAAAAGAAAAAAATGTCCAACTATCAGTCCTTTGTCCATTTCCTACTAAATATTATTGGCAGGAATAATCAGTACAAAAGAAAATGACAGTGGTGAAAACTGCACATGATAAAATTTGTTAGAGATGAAAATCTGAAGAATCGTGCCTTAATGCTCACATTGAAACATGCAAACGTTAAACAGGGAAAAATTAGACTTGGCAGAAGTAATCAACACTAAATAAAACTGCCAACAACTACACTGGCACATGTTAAAATTTATTATTGCCTAAAAATTGACAGAAGAATCCAATTTTTTGACTAAGTTTAGGTATGAATAATTTGACCTGAGACAATTGGATTTGGTACAAATAATGGCTATAAAAGAAAAGCTGCAATTGCAGAAACTATAATCAATAAAAATTTGATATGAGCAATAAGGAGAAAAACCACATTGAATAACATTTTCATTTAAACCTTATGTGGAAAATAATTGATTCCAATGAAAAGAATTTCAGTAAATTAACAATTAAAATGGGAAAAAATTAGAAATATCTTAATGCCTGGGAATAAAAATTTTATCAAGGAATTATAGTAACTTAATAGAAATTACTATGGCTCTAAAAATACTTTCTTAATGAGTATTTTAATCTATGTATGCAGAATTTTAATGTAAAGTTTTAACTCCCAAACACAGGGGTCAAAATATTCTCAGATCAGAAAGTCCACAGGGTCGACATGGATAGGTCAAAACAAAAAGGCTTAAAACTTTCTGCATCCAATTATTTATTGCGGGGTGTCAAGAAAGGAGTGGTCAGGAAAAGTCTGGAATGTGGGGCAAGAAGGAACGTGCCCAAGAAGGGCAAGCATTCATGGAGTGCCACCACTTCAGGTTCCTGGGCATCCAGATGGCAGGATAAGGTATGTGTACCTAGGAGAAAGAGCACAGAAGACAAATCCTTTCAAATGTTTCCTAAGCCCCTCTCTCCTTATCTAGTTTCTTACTGAAGGAACTGAACCATAATTCTAAGTCTTGAAGTTGACCGAAGTAGTCATCTCTCAAAATGCAAATCCCACTATAAAAAAGAGGAATAATAACAAGTGTGGGGGGAGGATGTGGAGAAATGGGAACCCTCTACACTGCTAGGGAGATTGTAAAAGGACACAGCCACTTTGGAAAGGAGTCTGGCAGTCCCTCAAAAAGGTTACATATGGATTACCATATGACCCAGCAATTCTGTTCCTAGGTATATACCCAAGAAAAATAAAAACATATGTTCACATAAAAACTTGTTTACAAATGTTCATAGCAGCATTATCCATGATAGGCAAAATGGAAACAATCCAAGTGTCGATCACGTGATGAATGGATAAACAAATTTGTGTTTTATCCATTCAGTGCCATATTTTGGGGCAATAAAAAGAGATAAAGGAATGATCCGTGCTACAACACAGATGAACCTTGAAATCATGAAGGTGAGTGAAAGAAGCCAGTCACAAAAGACCACACATTGTATGATTTCCTTTATATTAAATGTCCAGAATATGCAAATCTGTAGAGACAGGAGGTAGATTAGTGGTTGCTTAGGGCTGAGGGGGCTGAGGAGAAAATGGGAAGGAAATGCTAAAGAGTACAAAATTTCTTTTTGGGGTGATTCAAATATTCTAAAATTGATCATGGTGATGGTTGCACAACTCTGTGAACATACTACAAACCATTGCTTTGTACATTTTAAATTAGTGAATTGTATGGTATGTGAATTATATCTCCATAAAGACTATATTAAAAATGCAAATCTCCAAAAATGGAGTCACATTCTAAAGCCTCAATTTTTATCTCTGGGTATCAGTCTCCTTCTCTGTATAATAGGAATGATCTTAATAACTTATGAAGATGTTGAAAGAATTAATGAAGCCATGTATGTGAAAATGCTTACATATCATGCAACACGCGTGGTAGAGATAGCTAACTGCCCAAGATCTGTGCTTTTCCTTCTATGGCATAGAATTGGCACAGGGAAAGAGTTGCCCAGGCAGAGACTGCAATTTCCATGGCTTCTTGCATCCAGTTATTCCATGATCTAGTTCTAACCAATGGTATGTGAGCAGAAGTGATGTGTGTGGTCAAGGTGGTTAGGCAACTGCTCTGTCTCTTTCATCCTCTGTTTCCTCTCCTAACTGGATGCTGAGTAACTGACAGGGAGGGTGGAGCCATAAGATGGGACATGCCTGGGCTCTTAAATCCCTCTGTGGGTAAAACCCCACCCACCAGCCACCCTGGGTTGATCATCTCAGTGAGAAATAGGTTCTATTTGGTTGAAATGTTTTTGTTATAGCAGCTAGAATTACCTTCACTAACACAAAAATTTAAGTATGTATGCCCTCAATAAATTTTTGATAAGAAAATAAGACATCTTTGTCATTTGTTAGTACCTTTGGAGTTTTAAAATAAAAGCCAGTAGAGGCTGAGAAGAGGACAGTTATGGAAATCTGAAAAGTGGAGGACATGAATGGATGTGGGGTGGCCTGATACTGACTTGATCCCACCCCAAATCATATGAGGTGTTTATTGTACCATTCAGTGCTCATCCTTACTTAAGGCAGTGATGCACTTCATTGAATCCCAAAGTCATGGAGCAGATACCATATCAATTCTGAGTCCTCTGCACTATTTATCAGCCCTAATCTCTACAGTGAACCTACATTCATGAGGAGGGAAACAGATAATAAATCAAACAAATAAGCAAAGCATATGATATATTTGATAGTGTTGATTGTCATGGATTAAAAAAAAGCAAGAAGGGAGTGTGGGAGCTCAGGAGTCATGTTCAGTTTTAAATAAGATGGTTAAGGAATGTGTAAAGAGAAGATGACATGGGAGCAAAGGCTTGAATACAGCGAGGGAGCAAGCCATGACTTCCAAACAGAGGGAACAGTGGTACAAAGACCCTGACGTAGAAACATGCCAGGTGCATTAAGGAACAGCAAGGAGATTAATGTGCTTGGGGAAGGCTAGGCAAAGGGAAGAGTGACAAGGAAGAGGCCAGAGAGGTAATGGAGTGGGACTAGATTGTATGGAGGTCTGAGGACTAGTCAAAGAACATAATGGGGGATAGGAAAGAGTTCAAGACCAGAGATAATTGGCTGCTCTTATTGACTTCAGCAGCGAATGCCAGCACAATGCCTCAAAGACAGATAGGTCCATTTTCACTTCAGCAGATATCAGTTCAGGACCTAGATATAGTCCCACAGCAGGAACCAGCAAGAACTCAGATGGTGAATGGGATCCAAGATCCCCCATCCTCCCAACACTTGCCATAATGAAGTCACATCAGTGCCTATGTACCCCAAGATGACACTTCCTGTAGGAGCAAAGAGGGAGGAAGTTTGAAAGACTGAGCATTTACCAGACATAGATTGTTTAATCTGGAAGAGACTGAGTTATAAGGATAAGAAAATAAAGATGCTATATATTTTTTTGCACATCTTAGTTTTACTGGATTAGATTTATGGTGTCCCACAGGTTCCTTGGGCCTTGTTCACTTGTTTTCTTTTAATTGGTGATGATTCTATTTTATTTTATTATTATTATTATTTTATTGAAATATAGTTGACTTACAATATTATATTGTTTCAGTTGTAAAATGCACTAATTTGATATTTTTATAGATTATACTCCATACAAAGTTATTATAAAATATTGACTATATTCCCTGTGCTGTACAGAAATAAGTGTTGGAGAGACTGTGGAGAAAAGGGAACCCTCCTACATTGTTGGTGGGAATGTAAATTGATACAGCCACTATGGAGAACAGTATGGAGGTTCCTCAAAAAATTAAAAATAGAACTACCATAGGATTCATCAACTCACTTCTGGGTATTTATCCAAAGAAAAATGAAAACACTAACTTGAAAAGTTACCTGTACCTCCACATTCACTGCAGCATTATTTACAATAGCCAAGATATGGAAGCAGCCTGAATGTCCATCAATAGCTGAATGGATAAAGAAGATGTGGTACATATACACAATGGAATACTACTCAGCTATAAAAAGAATGAAATTTTGCCATTTGCAATAACATAGATTCGTTTGCTTTCCTTTAATCATTTTTCTTTCTGTTCCTCATACTTAATAATTTCCATTTTCCTATCTTAAAATTTGCCAATACTTTCTTCTGATTGCTCAAACCTGCCTTTACCTGTAGTGAATTTTTTCATTTCAGCTTCTGTACTTTTCAGCTCCAGAATTTCCTTTTGATTTCTTTTTAGATCTTCTGTCTCTTTAATAATATTTCCATTTTGTTCACACATCATCTTCTTGAGTTTTCTATATCTTCCTTTAATTCTTTGAGCATTTTTAAGACAGTTGTGTTAAGTCTTTGTCTTGGATATCTGCCATTAGGTCTTTACAGAGAGAGTTTCTGTTGATTTATTTTTTGCCTTTAAATGAGCTGTACTTTCCTGTTTCTTTGTATGCCATGTGCTTTTTTTGCACACTGGACATTTGAATCTAATAATGTAGTAACTCTGGAAATCAGATTCTCCCTCTTCCCCAGGATTTGCTGGGCTTTGCCATTATTCTTATTTTTTGTTTTTGTTTGTTTATATGTTTGTTTTTAATTGTGTCAGGTGTCTTTATGCTGAGGGTCAGGCTGAGTTGTAAACTTACGGTCTTATCAGCTCTTTTCTGAGCCTTTCCCTGGTCATGCATGGTCACTTTCTAATTTTCCCCATATATGTAGTTGTTTTTGAATGTCCTAATCTTTAATGTCTGGCTTCTGAAAGAGGGAAAAGTGAAAAATGAAGGGGGTAGGGGCAGAAGGATGGCCCTTTAAATTCCCTGGAATTCATTTCATCTGGAAGGGCTTGCAACAATGGCTGCCTGCCTTTTTGTCTGCACCTCTGTGATCAGAAACAGCAATCAGTGAGCAGTGCATAGGTTTCCAATATTTAGAGGACAGGATCCTTTTTGCCTGCCCTGGCTCCCACAAGCTGTGTGCAAGCTGCTCCAGGAACATCAGCACAGCTGCCTGCCATGGGGCTGGGAGTGGGGGATGGATAGCTGCTACTGTGCTAAGAGCTGAAATTGACTAAAATTAACTGCAATTTACCATCCAAGGCTTTCCCTAGAAATTGCAAGCCTTCAACAGATTCCAGAGTTCCAAGTACATCAGAGAGATTCTGCCAATTGTTGTTTGCATGGCGAGATGGATTCCTGGTGCTCCCTCCTCCACTATCTTCCCAGAATCCTCTGTCAGTGGACAGAATCTTCCATGTTGAATAATATGTTGATTCTTATGTGTTCTATTAGTCAGTGTTCTCAAGAGAAGGAAAACCAATAGAATGTGTAGGTAAAGAGATAGAGATTTATTGTAAGGAATTGGCTTGTGTAATTATGGAGGCTGGCAAGTTTCAAGATCTGCAGGGTGAGTGGGTGAAGCTGGAGACCCAGGAGAGCTAATGGTGTAGTTCCAGTCTGAAGGCCAGTAGGCTCACGACTCGGAAAGGGCCAATGTTTCAGTTCAAGTTCAAAGGCAGGAAAAAGTCAATATACTGGTATGTAGGCCATCAGGCAGGAAGAATCCTCACTTTGGCGGGGAGTCAAGACTTTTTATTCTATTCAGGCCTTCAACTGACTGGATGAGGCACACTCACATTATGGAGGGCAATCTGCTTTACTCAGTCTACCAATTTAAATGTTAATCTCATTCAGAAACACCCTCCCAGAAACACTGGATAACGTTTGACCAAATACCTGGGCATCCCATGCTCCAGTCTAGTTGACACATAAAATTAGCCATCACACTTAAAATACAGAAATTATATCTGGAAACAACTGGATGTTATGGTCCCTTTAGAAAAGTTTGATAAAAACCCAGTGGCTGCATCTTCTCAATGTGTTACTCGAATATCTGTGGAATATGCCCAGTACACTATGATCCTAGCCCTGGACAAAAAAGGCACTTTACTATTTTGGTGATGATGATGATGAAGTGCAAGTCACTTAAGTACTTGACAGTTATATTTATGGAGCGAGACATTTCCTTTAATGCTATTTTATAGGCAAGAGGGAAATGCTGCAAACATATTTTGGAAAACATACAAGTTTGTCACGGGTCTTGAGTTACTCCACGCTCAGAGTGCAAGAGTACCTTATGTTAATAGGGAACATTCACACTTTACATAAGCAGGGCTTGGGGAAGTTTCAAAATATCCGGAAAACAGACTTTGTATAAAGATGCTCATGCTGTAACGATGAGCCTATCACAATGTCCCCAGGGAACAGCTGAATAGACAAGGCTGATTCAGAGGCAACTTTTTTTTTTTTTTTTAAATGAAATGGTGGTTTGTTTGTTTTTTTTAATTTACTTATTTATGGCTGTGTTGGGTCTTCGTTTCTGTGCGAGGTCTTTCTCTAGTTGTGGCAAGTGGGGGCCACTCTTCATCACAGTGCGCAGGCCTCTCACTATCGTGGCCTTTCTTGTTTCGGAGCACAGGCTCCAGATGCGCAGGCTCAGTAACAGAGGCAACTTTGACATAGTAAAAAGTCTTTAAACTTTGGAGTCTACTGTTGCAGGAGTACGTGACGGGAAAATCAAGAGTGGACGACATCTCATGTTTTTTCCACCTTGTTTAAAGCTCAAGCACTTCTTTCAGTGCCAGACCAGGGAACAAAGCCTGGACCTGAGAGGTGAGCTGTGGATAGAAACATTAATCTAATTTGCTTTGAGGAAAGTTACTTACCTGGATCGCAAAACATCTGGGAACTTTGTCACAGGCCATTCTTGGTTGGTAAATCAAGGGCCAGGTGGTTGGGACACTAGTCCTTTGGCGATTACTCTCTCTCACTTTTCTCCTAATCCAGGTTGCAGAATCATATCTTAAGAGTTGGAGGCATATTTAGAGACTGGCTAATTTCTCTGTCTCTTCCAATTCAGAATGTGGGAACTCAGGGCCACATGTATCACCAAGGAAGAACCAGTTTCAAAACACTGTGAGTGCATGCCTTCTGAGATGTTTCTCATTGATCCTTAGAGTAGAGCAGGCCTTCTTTTCTCAGTCGCATATGTGCTATTGGTAGAAGTGATTTCATTCTTTCTTCTACAGCCATGGTTTAAAAATGTAGCTGATTCACTCATTTCATTTACTTCTTCACTTAACAAATACTTATTCGTGTTGAGGCACTGTGGCAGGCATTGGAGATAAAAAGTGATCAAAAACAGGGAAGGACCAGGTTGTTATGGAGCTTATAATTAAGTGATTTTATTAGTAATTTTTATAATAATTTAATTATTATTTAGATCTTTTATATTATATATAATTTAATAGCATAAAGAGAAAAATAACAGAAATGAAATAAAAAATTCCCTCTCTGGTATTCTCTTTTGACTTCCTCTGTTTAAAAAATTTCCTTTTGCCAGGGCACATATATACAATGGAGTATTGCTCAGTCATAAAAAGAAACGAAATTGAGTTATTTGTATTGAGGTGGATAGACCTAGAGTCTGTCATACAGAGTGAAGTAAGTCAGAAAGAGAAAAACAAATACCGTATGCTAACACACATATATGGAATATTAAAAAAAAAACAAATGGTCATGAAGAACCTAAGGGCAAGACGGGAATAAAGACACAGACCTACTAGAGAATGGACCTGAGGAAACAGGGAGGGGGAAGGGTAAGCTGGGACAAACTGAGAGAGTGGCATGGACATATTTACACTACCAAACTTAAAATAGATAGCTAGTGGGAAGCAGCCGCACAGCACAGGGAGATCAGCTTGGTGCTTTGTGACCACCTAGAGGGTTGGGATAGGGAGGGAGACGCAAGAGGGAAGAGATATTGGGACATATGTTTATGTATAACTGATTCACTTTGTTATAAAGCAGACACTAACACACCATTGTAAAGCAATTATACTATGATAAAGATGTTAAAAAAAACACACCAAGGTATCAATAAAAAGGTAGACATAGGACAACAATACAAAAGGAAGTTTTTTGTTTTTTGTTTTTTTAACATCTTTATTGGAGTATAATTGCTTTACAATGGTGTGTTAGTTTCTGCTGTATAACAAAGTGAATCAGCTACACGTATACATTATATCCCCATATCCCCTCCCTCTTATGTCTCCCTCCCACCCTCCCTATCCTACCCCTCTATGTGGACACAAAGAACCAAGCTGATCTCCCTGTGCCATGCGGCTGCTTCCCACTAGCTATCTATTTTACGTTTGGTAGTGTAAATATGTCCATGCCACTCTCTCAGTTTGTCCCAGCTTACCCTTCCCCCTCCCTGTGTCCTCAAGTCCATTCTCTACATCTGGGTCTTTATTCCTGTCCTGCCCCTAGGTTCTTCAGAACCATTTTTTTTTTTTTTAGATTCCATATATATGTGTTAGCATATGGTATTTGTTTACCTCTTTCTGACATACTTCATTCTGTATGACAGAGTCTAGGTCTATCCACCTCACTACAAATAACCCAATTTTGTTTCTTTTTATGGCTGAGTGATATTCCATTGTATATATGTGTCACATCTTCTTTATCCATTCATCTGTCGATGGACACTTAGGTTGCTTCCATGTCCTGGCTATTGTAAATAGTGCTGCAATGAACATAGTGGTACATGACTCTTTTTGAATTATGGTTTTCTCAGGGTATATGCCCAGTAGTAGGATTGCTGGGTTGTATGGTAGTTCTATTTTTAACTTTTTAAGGAACCTCCATACTGTTCTCCATAGTGGCTGTGTCAATTTACATTCCCACCAACAGTGCAAGAGGGTTCCCTTTTCTCCACACCCTCTCCAGCATTTATTGTTTGTAGACTTTTCGATACTGGCCATTCTGACCAGTGTGCGGTGATACCTCATTGTAGTTTTGATTTGCATTTCTCTAGTGATTAGTGATGTTGAGCATCCTCTCACGTGTTTGTTGGCGATCTGTATATCTTCTTTGGAGAAATGTCTATTTAGGTCTTCTGCCCAGTTTTAGATTGGGTCGCTTGTTTTTTTGATATTGAGCTGCATGAGCTGCTTGTATATTTTGGAGTTTAATCCTTTGTCAGTTGCTCTGTTTGCAAATACTTTCTCCCATTCTGAGGGTTGTCTTTTTGTCTTGTTTATGGTTTCCTTTGCTGTGCAAAAACTTTTAAGTTTCATTGGGTCCCATTTGTTTATTTTTGTTTTTATTTCCCTTTCTCTAGGAGGTGGGTCAAAAAGGATCTTGCTGTGATTTATGTCATAGAGTGTTCTGCCTGTGTTTTCCTCTAAGAAGTTTTATAGTATCTAGCCTTACATTCAGATCCTTAATCCATTTTGAGTTTATTTTTGTGTATGGTGTTAGGGAATGTTCTAATTTCACTCTTTTACATGTAGCTGTCCAGTTTTCCCAGCACCACTTATTGAAGAGGCTGTCTTTTCTCCATTGTATATTCTTGCCTCCTTTATCAAAGATAAGGTGACCATGTATTCGTGGGTTTATCTCTGGGCTTTCTATTCTGTTCGATTGATCTATATTTTCTGTTTTTGTGCCAGTACCATACTGTCTTGATTACTGTGGCTTTGTAGTATAGTCTGAAGTCCGGGAGCCTGATTCCTCCAGCTCCATTTTTCGTTCTCAAGATTGCTTTGGCTATTCGGGGTCCTTTGTGTTTCCATACAAATTGTGAAATTTTTTGTTCTAGTTCTGTGAAAAATGCCATTGGTAGTTTGATAGGGATTGCACTGAATCTGTAGATTGCTTTGGGTAGTATAGTCATTCACACAATGTTGATTCTTCCCATCGAAGAACATGGTATAGCTCTCCATCTGTTTGTATCATCTTTAATTTCTTTCATCAGTGTCTTACAGTTTTCTGCATACAGGTCTTTTGTCTCCTTAGGTAGGTTTATTCGTAGGTATTTTATTCTTTTTGTTGCAATGGTAAATGGGAGTGTTTCCTTAATTTCTCTTTCAGATTTTTCATCATTAGTGTATAGGAATGCAAGAAATTTCTGTGCATTAATTTTGTATCCTGCTACTTTACCAAATTCATTGATTAGCTCTAATAGTTTTCTCGTAGCATATTTAGGATTCTCTATGTATAATATCATGTCATATGCAGACAGTGATAGTTTTACTTCTTCTTTTCCGATTTGGATATTTTGTTTCTTTTTCTTCTCTGATTGCTGTGGCTAAAACTTCCAAAACTATGTTGAATAATAGTGGTGAGAGTGGACAACCTTGTCTTGTTCCTGATCGTAGTGGAAATGGTTTCAGTTTTTCACCATTGAGAACGATGTTGGCTGTGGGTTTGTCATATATGACTTTTATTATGTTGAGGTAAGTTTCCTCTATGCTTACTTTCTGGAAGGTTCTTATCATAAATGGGTGTTGAATTTTGTCGAATGCTTTTTCTGCATCTATTGAGATGATCATATGGTATTTCTCCTTCAATTTGTTAATATGCTGTATCACATTGATTGATTTGTGTTTATTGAAGAATCCTTGCATTCTTGGGATAAACCCCACTGGATTATGGTGTATGATCCTTTTAATGTGCTGTTGGGTTCTGTTTGCTAGTATTTTATTGAGGATTTTTGCATCTATGTTCATCAGTGATATTGGCCTCTAGTTTTCTTTTTTAGTGACATCTTTGTCTGCTTTTGGTATCAGGGTGATGATGGCCTCGTAGAATGAGTTTGGGAGTGTTCCTCCCTCTGCTATATTTTGGAAAAGTTTGAGAAGGATAGGTATTAGCTCTTCTCTAAATGTTTGATAGAATTCGCCTGTGAAACCATCTGGTCCTGGGCATTTGTTTGTTGGAAGATTTTTAATCACAGTTTCAATTTCAGTGCTTGTGATTGGTCTGTTTATATTTTCTATTTCTTCCTGGTTCAGTCTCGGAAGGTTGTGCTTTTCTAAGAATTTGTCCATTTCTTCCAGGTTGTCCATTTTATTGGCATATAATTGCTTGTAGTAATCTCTCAATTTCTGCAGTGTCAGTTGTTACTTCTTTTTCATTTCTAATTTTATTGATTTGAGTCTTCTCCCTTTTTTTCTTGCTGAGTCTGGCTAATGGTTTATCAGTTTTGTTTATATTCTCAAAGGACCAGCTCTTAGGTGTATTGATCTTTACTATTGTTTTCTTCATTTCTTTGTCATTTATTTCTTATCTAATCTTTATGATGTTTTTCCTTCTGCTAACTTTGGGCTTTTTATGTTCTTCCTTCTCTAGTTGCTTTATGTGTAAGGTTAGGTTGTTTATTTGAGATGTTTCTTGTTTCTTGAGGTAGGATTGTATTACTATAAACTTCCCTCTTAGAACTGCTTTTGCTGCATCCCATAGGTTTTGGGTCCTTGTGTTTTCATTGTCATTTGTTTCTAGGTATTTTTTGATTTCCTCTTTGATTTCTTCAGTGCTCTCTTGGTTATTTAGTAGCGTATTGTTTAGCCTCCATGTGTTTGTGTTTTGTACAGATTTTTTCTTGTAATTGATATCTAGTCTTATAGCGTTGTGGTCAGAAAAGAAACGTGATATGATTTCAATTTTCTTAAGTTTACCAAGGCTTGATTTGTGACCCAAGATATGATCTATCCTGGAGAATGTTCCATGAACACTTGAGAAGAATGTGTTCTGTTGTTTTTAGATGGAATATCCTATAGATATCAATTAAGTCCATCTGTTTAATGTGTCATTTAAAGCTTGCGTTTCCTTATTTATTTTCATTTTGGATGATCTGTCCATTGGTGAAAGTGGGGTGGTAAAGTCCTCTACTATGATTGTGTTCCTGTCGATTTCTCCTTTTATGGTTGTTAGCATTTGCCTTATGTACTGAGGTGCTCCTATGTTGGGTGCATAAATGTTTACAATTGTTATATCTTCTTCTTGGATTGATCCCTTGATCATTATGTAGTGTCCTTCTTTGTCTCTTGTAATAGTCTTTATTTTAAAGTCTATTTTGTCTGATATGAGAATTGCTACTCCAGCTTTCTTTTGATTTCCATTTGCGTGGAATATCTTTTTCCATCCCCTCACTTTCAGTATGTATGTGTTCCTAGGTCTGAAGTGGGTCTCTTGTAGACAGCATATAAATGGGTCTTGTTTTTGTATCCATTCAGCCTGTCTATGTCTTTTGGTTGGAGCATTAATCCATTTACATTTAAGGTAATTATCGATATGTAGGTTCCTATTACCATTTTCTTAATGGTTTTGGGCTTATTATTGTAGGTCTTTTCCTTCTCTTGTGTTTCCTGCCTAGAGAAGTTCCTTTAGCATTTGTTGTAAAGCTGGTTTGGTGGTGCTGAATTCTCTTAGCTTTTGCTTGTCTGTAAAGGTTTTAATTTCTCCGACAAATCTGAATGAGATCCTTGCTGGGTAGAGTAATCTTGGTTGTAGTTTTTTCCCTTTCATCACTTTAAAAATGTCCTGCCACTCCCTTCTGGCTTGCAGAGTTTCTGCTGAAAGATCATCTGTTAACCTTATGGGGATTCCCTTGTGTGTTATTTGTTGCTTTTCTCTTCCTGCTTTTAATATTTTTTCTTTGTATTTAATTTTTGATAGTTTGATTATTATGTGTCTTGACGTGTTTCTCCTTGGATTTATCCTGTATAGGACTCTCTGTGCTTCCTGGACTTAATTGACTATTTCCTTTCCCATATTAGGGAAGTTTTCAACTATAATCTCCTTCAAATATTTTCTCAGTCCCTTTCTTTTTCTCTTCTTCTTCTGGGACCCCTATAATTGGAATGTTGGTGAGTTCAATGTTGTCCGAGAGGTCTCTGAGACTGTCCTCAATTCTTTTCATTCTTTTGTCTTTATTCTGCTCTGTGGTAGTTATTTCCACTATTTTATCTTCCAGGTCACTTATCCGTTCTTCTGCCTCAGTTTTTCTGCTATTAATTCCTTCTAGAGAATTTTAAATTTCATTTATTGTGTTGTTCATCATTGTTTGTTTGCTCTTTAGTTCTTCTAGATCGTTGTTAAACGTTTCTTGTATTTTCTCCATTCTATTTCCAAGATTTTGGATCACCTTTACTATCATTACTCTGAATTCTTTTTCAGGTAAACTGCCTATTTCTTCTTCATTTGTTTGGTCTGGTGGGTTTTTACCTTGCTCCCTCATCTGCTGCATATTTCTCTGTCTTCTCATTTTGCTTAACTTACTGTATTTGGGGTCTCCTTTTCACAGGCTGCAGGTTTGTAGTTCCCATTATCTTTGGTGTCTGCCCTCAGTGGGTAAGGTTGGTTCAGTGGGCTGTGTAGGCCTCCTGGTGGAGGGGACTGGTGCCTGTGTTCTGGCAGATGAGGATGCATCTTGTCTTTCTGGTGGACAGGACCACGTCCAGTGTTGTGTTTTAGGGTGTCTGTGAACTTATTATGATTTAAGGCACCCTCTCTGCTAATGGGTGGGGTTGTGTTCCTGTCTTGCTAGTTGTTTGACATGGGGCATCCAGCACTGGAGCTTGCTGGCCTTTGGGTGGAGCTGGGTCTTAGTGCTGAGACGGAGATCTCTGGGAGAGCTCTTGCCGATTGATATTATGAGGGGCTGGGAGGTCTCTGGTGGTCCAATGTCCTGAACTTGGCTCTCCCACCTTGGAGGCTCAGGCCTGACACCTGGCAGAAGCACAAAGATCCTGTCAGCCACACAGCTCAGAAGAAAAGGGAGAAAAAAAAATTTTTTTTTAATAAATAAAAAAAAATTTTTTTTGTTAAAATAAAAAAAAATAATAATAATAAACGAAGAGAACAGCCAAACCAATAAACAAATCCACCAATGATAACAAGTGCTAAAAACTAAACTAAGATAAACATGAAAATCCCTGGCGGTCCAGTGGTTGAGAGTTCACCTTCCAGTGCAGCGGGTGTGGGTTCGATCCCTGGTCGGGGAGCTAAGATCCCACATGCCTCATGGGCAAAAGAACAAAACATAAAACAGAAGCGATATCATAACAAATTCAATAAAGACCAAAAAAAAAAAAATCAGAAACTAATCAGTTGCAGACAGCAAACCCCAATTCCACAGTTTCTCCCAAAGTCCACTGCCTCAATTTTGGGATGATTCATTGTCTCTTCAGGTATTCCACAGATGCAGCGTACCTCAAGTTGACTGTGGGGATTTAATCCGCTGCTCCTGAGGCTGCACAGAGAAATTTCCCTTTCTCTTCTTTGTTCGCACAGCTCCTGGGGTTCAGCTTTGGATTTGGACCCGCCTCTGCATGTAGGTCGTCCTCAGGCTTCTGTTCCCCACCCAGACAGGATGGGGTTAAAGCCGCGGCTGATTAGGGGGCTCTTGCTCACTCAGGCGGGTGGGGAGGGAGGAGTATGATAGTCATAATTGGAATGCGGGGCGAGCCTGTGGTGGCAGAGGCCGGCGTGACATTGCAACAGCCTGAGGCGCGCCGTGTGTTTTCCCGGGGAAGTTGTCCCTGGATCACAGGAGCCTGGCCGTGGCGGGCTGCACAGGCTCCCGGGAGGGGCGGTGTGGATAGTGACCTGTGCTCGCACACAGGCTTCTTGGTGGCGGCAGCAGCAGCCTTAGCATCTCATGCCCGTCTCTGGTGTCCGCGCTGATAGCCGTGACTCATGCCCGTCCCTGAAGCTCATTTAGGCGGTGCTCTGAATCCCCTCTCTTCGCGCACCCTGAAGCCATGGTTTCTTGCCTCTTCAGTAGTTCCAGACTTTTTCCTGGACTCCCTCCCATCTAGCTGTGGCGCACTAGCCCCCTTCAGGCTGTGTTCACGCAGCCAACCCCAGTCCTCTCCCTGCGATCCGACCGAAACCTGAGCCTCAGCTCCCAGCCCCCGCCCGTCCCGGCGGGTGAGCAGACAAGCCTCTCGGGCTGGTGAGTGCTGGTCGGCAGCGATCCTCTGTGTGGGAATCTCTCCGCCTTGCCCTCTGCACCCCTGTGGCTGTGCTCTCCTCCATGGCTCCGAAGCTTCCCCCCTCCGCCCCCCGCAGTCTCTGCCCGCAAAGGGGCTTCCTAGTGTGTGGAAACCTTTCCTCCTTCACAGCTCCCTCCCACTGGTGCGGGTCCCATCCCTATTCTTTTGTCTCTGTATTTTCTTTTTTCTTTTGCCTACCCAGGTATGTGGGGAGTTTCTTGCCTTTTGGGAAGTCTGAGGTCTTCTGCCAGTGTTCAGTAGGTGTTCTGTAGGAGTTGTTCCACATGTAGATGTATTTCTGATGTATCTGTGGGGAGGAAGTTGATTTCCATGTCTTGCTCCTCCGCCATCTTGAAGGTCCCTCCTGATGCCTTAGTTGTAATCACAGTGTACATTTTGCATTCAACTTTTCACTTATGAATCGTCTTAGCAGAGTCTTCTTCATGAATGTTATATCACAAGCATTTTCTCCATCACTATCTTCAAAATGATTTCTTTAAATATGTATAGATTGCCATATAATTTGTTTATTCTTTTACTTGGGGCATGTAGTTGTATATAATTCAGTAATAAATAACATTGTGCAGTAGCTTCTTTTTTCTTCTCTTGAACTGTGCCTTTCAGAAACTAAAGAGTTGAAATTCTACAAACTGGAGTGGTGAGATGCTTTTCTTCTGTGTTGAGGAAGGTGAGAAATAGACTGACATACTTTTGGGTCACTCAATTTATCCTAGAATCGCAGCTGACTAGAAGAACCAGTGTGAAGCAGAAAACCAAACTCAACATTTTGTTACCCAATGCATGATACAAAGATGTTATCCTCTTCATTTTACAAAAAATAAAAAAGAAAGTAGAGGGAAAGGTTTCTATGTATACACATTCATAGGATTATATATACACAGAAAAAGAAACATTGAAACTACTGACAGGGTTTTAAAATATGTTTTTTGAAGTATAAATTATGCTTAAGTTATCACATATTTTTGTTAGCCTATTGAATTCTACAATGTGAGATCATCATCAAAATGACCACAACCTCTTGTAATATAGAAAGAATTCTTTTCGCACCATTTTGTGATAGATCCATCATCGGTTAGTATTCTTTCCCTTGCCAACCATAGACTTTTCTTCTCGTAAAAGTAGTATGGACTTACTGGAAGAAAAGTCTGTGCCATTTTAACTCTCTTGCTTTGCTTCTCCAAAGGGTTATGGATGGGGAGCTGGGGGTTGATATTCCTGCTGGGAGCCCTCCTGTGGCTCTCATGGCAATGTCTCTAACGAAGGACAAGTAGGATCTAATGAAGAGCAGGATACAGTAAAGCAGTTAAGTCGAGTCTTGCATGCTTCTTCTGGATTTCAATTATTCTGGGCAGTCTGATAGATTCTGAATTACCAGCAGCTGCTCACTTGCTCACTTTCTTATCTGCCACAGCTGTTCTCTCTTTCTTACCCCCCCCCCCCGTATCCAGATGCAAACAGCTGTTCTCTCTTTCTTTACAATTGTCAAGCAGTGGCTCGTTTTGCCCCAAACACATGGACACCTGCAGCAATAGGAATTTTATTTTTCAGTTGTGGTGAAATACTGGACAGCTTCAGGAAGGTTTAATGGAGGGAGGGAAAGAGGGAATGAGAGGTGGTTAGATGTAGAAGAAGCCTGTGTTGGCAAGCTGGAAGGTAGACAGGACACTTCTAGTTGTTTTTCAGGGGTGAATAAGTCAGCGATAACAGATACCCGTACTTCTTCCTTGGAAAGCAGGGCATCATCACTAAGCACCTAGGAAGAGGTTATGATGGTGCTTTGAGGGTTTAGTCTTCGTTCATTTAAAAAAAATATTTACGGACATTTACTACATGGCAAGCACTATTCTAGACACACAGTAGGTGCTAAATAAATGAGTATGCTTTTTATAAATGAGCATATAGACACATACATACACACATTTCTCAGTCTAGTCTCTGTTAATGATATCAAAAGCTAACATTTTAAATGAATTTTCGCTGTGGAATTCAGCCTCTCCCGCTCCCAACATTGGAACTGGGGACTTGGTCCTTGACCAAGAAACATTCCTAGTTCTCATGTTTCTCTCTTTTAGAGAGGGAAGATGGAACTAGAGAAGAAGGAAATTCACATTTATTGAGAGTTTACTATATTCCTAGTACTGTGCATTGTCCTTTTACATAGATTATTTCATTTCATCTTCATCAGAAACTTAGGAAATCAGCATGACTATTCCCATCCAGCTGATGAGGAAACTGAAGTTGGAGGCATGAAGCTGCTTACCTAAGGCCACACAGCCAGGGAATGTCAGAGATAGATAGGACTGGACACAGACTCTCCCACTCCCAAGCACAAGCTCATTTCATCACAGCCTACTTCCTTACATGCTTTTTCTTTCTGCTATTCAGAGAATATTAATGTTAGTATTAGAGAATACTAGTGATAATTGGGTTTAATACTGTGATTGTAGAAGTCGATGTATAATTGGCCCAAAGCCTTTATCCTCAATTGGAAATTGGTCCAAACTTCACTTAACCATTTTAAGCTGTGGGGCACTGTCATCAAGGGTGAAATAAAAGATGAGATACCGAGGGTGCCTAGATAAAGTTGTTATCACAAAAATCATCTCTGCACCCCAGGCTGTTCTCTGTTAATAGTGCGTTTTGAAAGAGTATTTGGTCAAATATGGGAGGACTCAGTACCCCTCATTTCACACCCTAAATCCATCCATTAGTGTCCAAACAATGTTAGTGATTATCCTCTGGGATACTGAGTGGGAAATAACTGGCTGAGGCTCTAAAGAAACTTCCTATCGTTTAGGGATCCATTAGGAAAAACTCCTTATTCTTGTAGAAATTTCCTGAACTTTCAGGGCCAGGTTTCTGTGGCTGGCCAAGAGTCAGCCTCAGTTAGCATGCTGCCAAATTGAGCATTGGCAGCTCATTTGGCTTGGAAGACAAAGAAATGAAAAACAACTGATATTTGTATACTTGAAATTATGAGCTGTTTCTCTAACAAAGAGACCAAACACTTTCGGCTTGTTTTACAGTAAACATACACATTGAACGATCTGGTTGGTTAGCAGCTGGCTGTGCATATGTAGGGCATATGTGAACACATATGGATGTATAAAACTCACATATGTTCACTTAAAAGGACACTGTCAAGTCACTTTATGACTTTTTTTTGTTGTTGTTCTCTGGGCTCCATTGTTTATAAAATCTTCTTAGAAGCTTAAAAATACAATTTCTTTCCCTACTGATTTTTGTTCTTTTCTTTTTTTAAAAACACGTAGTTTGAATGACACTTAAATAAATGGGGCTGGTTCTATTTAATAACAAATCCTACTTAAGCATATACAGTAATACATCATCCAATCAGAAATGAAGCACTAAGAGGGAGACAATCCCTTATGAAAAAAAAATAATCATGTTTGGCCCTCAGAGTAGACATTCCAGAATTGAATAGTACTCACAAGATTATTTCCTGGCACCCCAGGGCTTTTAGTTAGTGTTAGACATTACATATAGATACTGGTGACTATGATAAATCCTATTTTTCTATTTTCTAAAATATTTTAGCAATATTTTTCTAGCATCTTCACTAAGCAAAGATCCTTTTAAAATATTCTTGCTTTGGGCAAAAGCTGTGAAGAATCAAATCAGAATGGCCAAAACACCTGGCAAGATGCTCAAAATCATAACCAGTGAGGAAAACAAAAAGTAAAATAATGATGAGTTATCCCTTTACATCCATCAGGCTGGCAAAAAGCAAAAAGCAAAATCATAACATTGCTAGTGGAGATATGAAGAAAAGGGCACTGTCATATATTGCTGGTGGAAATGGGAATTTTTTTTTTTTATTTAAACATCTTTATTGAAGTATAATTGCTTCACAGTGGTGTGTTATTTTCTGCTTTATAACAACGTGAATCAGCTACACATATACACACATTCCCATATCTCCTCCCTCCCGCATCTCCCTCCCTCCCACCCTCCCATCCCACCCCCCCAGGCGGTCACAAAGCACTGAGCTGATCTCCCTGTGCTATGCGGCTGCTTCCCACTAGCAATCTATTTTACATTTGGTAGTGTATATATGTCCATGACACTCTCTCACCCTGTCACATCTCACCCCTCCCCTTCCCCATATCCTCAAGTCCATTCTTTAGTAGGTCTGTGTCTTTATTCCCGTATTGCCACTAGGTTCTTCATGACATTTTTTTTTTCCCCTTAGATTCCATATATATGTGTTAGCATACTGTATTTGTTTTTCTCTTTCTGACTTACTTCACTCTGTATGACAGACTCTAACTCCATCCACCTCACTACAAATACCTCCATTTCATTTCTTGGAAATGGGAATTTTTAAACAGCTTTTTTGGGAAGTAAATCTGGCAACATTTTTTTTAAAACTAAAAATACATCCTTAGCCTTCAATCCAGCATTCCCCTCTTGGGAATCTAACTCATAGGGACAAAAGCACTAGTACATAAGATATAGGCCCAGGATTTCTACAGCAGCATTATTTATTGTAGCAAAACAAACAAACAAAAAAAGTGAAACCATGTGAATACCCTTCAGTAAGGGACTGTTGTTGAAAAAATTAAGGTATGCCTATACCATGGAATATTATGTAGACTCACAAAAAAGTGAATTGGAGCAATACTAGTTGCTTAGCAGGATTACCACCAGATATTGCTGAGGGAGAAAAGCAAGATGTATAGACGAGTATATTACAAGCCCATTTTATAAATCACTGATCAAAAAACTTTTATAGGTATACGTTTAATCTGTGTATAATTTGTCTAGACACACATTTGTGTACGGTCCTATGGTGATGGAAATGGATATGGATGGACACACACTAGGTTAAGATGGGTTTTCTGGAAGGAGGTGGGAGGAATTGCAGTGGTGACATGTGAGAAAGATAAAGGAAGAGGCTGATATAAGAAAATTAGGTACGAAAGATATGGTCACATTTATGCAAAAGTATACGTATAATACATGCAAAAGAATTTTTGAAGTAATAATAGATCATTATCAAAATAAAATATACTGTCTTCCAGTTTTCAGGATCTCCATAGATTAAGATAAAGGAGGATGTAAATGTTCTGGAAGAAGTCAAATAATCGTGAAAAAAAATTTGACCTTGAAGATTGGCTGAAGACCATTATGAGTCTAAAGTTTCCAGTGTAAGATCAAGAGCAGCGAGTTGCATTCAATCATTTCAAGGTACTGGTGCCACCAAGTGGTGTCTGAAGCAATTGTTGGTGCCATTTTATTACCCTACCAGTGAAAGAAGCTCTTGGCTTACCTATGCCGTGCATAGTAACAAGAGGTCAATGGAGGGCTTCAGTCCTCCTTGGGATGAAGCACACACCTATGATCCTGGTACTGACATGAACAGAAAGTATGAAAATGGATAGGGAGCAAAAGCTTTTGCTCTAGAATCTGAGCTCCTATTTGTTTTTCCTATTGGCAGGTGCTCTGCTATGCCCGACCTTCACCTGTCAAGACCCTTGGGTGGTGTTCAATAAGTTATAACTACTTGGACTAGTTTACAACCTGTCTGACTTCTTTAGCTGCCCTATCTCTTTATATAGGATTGCCACCATCCTAACTTGGCCTTTCATTATTTCTTTCCTAGCCATAAGAACGTCTTCATGGGCCTTCCTATCCTCAGTCTGTCTGTGCTCCAATCCAGCCATAACCCACTTTTATACTAAGCTCCCTGAAGTCTTGGTCATTTATCAGCAGTACTCAAAAGCCTTCAATTGTTTCTCCCTGTCCACGAACAAACTCTGACCTCAGCGCACAAGCTTTCAATAGGGTGACTGTATGTCTCTGTTTGCCTGGGATGGTCCCAGGTTACTACTGCTATCCCAAAGTAATTGCTGTGACTTTATTCACTTCCAAAAGTGCTCTGGTTTGGATAACATATTATATGGATACCCTAGCTTTTAACCACTTGGTTCTCCTGCCTCTAATACATACAATAACTAAACTAACGGAAGAATGTATAAAGCTCCTGGTGGATGGAGGAATTGGGTACAGGAAGAGAGTATATCTTTTTCCTCAAATATTCAAAAACTACATATAAATTACTTGGGATTTATTACCCTATCTAAAATTTGTTTTCTTCTGCCATTTAAATGATAAGTGAGGTTTTTTGTTCTAACTCTAGTAAGAAAATCTACCTTTGTATATTTTTATGTAGCTCTTTTTGTTTCTAACAGATGAGTATAGTCCTATCTGGGACCTGATGAATATCACATTCATAATTTGTTACTCAATGTGAGAAATCTTCAGCTAAGTAATAATATAGAAATTTAAAGAACTCTGAAGAGGTAGAAACACTTATACTGTGAGCTCCTTGAGCAAAATGTCATATCTTTTTTAATCCAGCAATTAGTACAGTGCTTGTATATAAATGCTGTCAAGTAGAAATTAGAGCATTCTCTGCCAGGTTATAGAAATGAAATTTGAGTACTGTATTCTGGTTTAAATATTTTTTTCATCCAGTTTTATTGAGATATAATTGACATACAGCCCTGTATAAGTTTAAGGTGAACAGCATAATGATTTGGCTTACATACATCATGAAGTGATGATCACAATAAATTTAGTGAACATCCGTCATCTCATATAGATACAAAATTAAAGAAATAGAAAAGACTTTTTCTTGTAATGAGAACTCTTACGATTTACTCTTTTGACAACTTTCATATATAACATAGAGCAGTGTTAATTATATTTATCATATCATACATTACCTCCCTAGTACTAATTTATCTTATAACTGGAAGTTTGCACATTTGACTTCCTTCATTCAATCCCCCCTCCCCGTACTCCCCACCTCTCATGACCACAAATCTGATCTCTTTTTCTATGAGTTTGTTTGTTTGTTTTTGAAGTATAATTGACTTACAACACCATTAGTTCCTGTTACACAACATAGTGATTTGATAATTGTATACATTTCAAACTGATCACCACAATAAGTTTAGTTATTCCCTACTCTGTACATTTCATACCCATGACTCACTTACAGCAACTGGAAGTTTGTACATCTTAAACTCCCTCTTTGAGTTGATCCTGTTGCGGACTCTCCATGCTTACTGGACCTGGATGTCTGTTTCCCTTCCCAGGTTAGGAAAGTTTTCAGCTATTATGTCTTCAAGTGTGTTCTCTGCCCCTTTCTCTCGCTCTTCTCCTTCTAGGACCCCTATAATGCAAATGTTAGTATGCCTGATGTTGTCCCAGAGGTCTCTTAAACTGTCCTCATTTCTTTTTTTTCTTTTGTCTTCTTTCTGTTCAGCTTCAGTGATTTCCACTACTCTGTCTTCCAGCTTGCTGATCTGTTCCTCTGTATCATGTAATCTACTGTTGATACCTTCTAATGTATTTTTCATTTCAGTTATTGTATTACTTCATCTCTGTTTGTTCTAACTCTTTGTTAAAAAATTCTAACTTCTCACTCTGTTCGTCCAATCTTCTCCTGATTTCTTTGAACACCTTTATGATCATTACCTTGAACTTTTTGTCGGGTAGACTGCATATCTCCTCTTTACTTAGTTCTTCTTCTGGGGTTTTATCTTGTTGCTTCTCTTTGAACATGTTCCTTTGTCATCTCATTTTTATTTCTATGTGTTTAGTAGGTTGGTTACATTTCCTGACCTTGGAGAAGTGGCCTTTTGTAGGAGACATCCTGTGTGTCTCAGCAGCACACTCCCCTCTGGTCACCAGAGTTATATGCTCTAGGGGTGCCCCCTCTGTGGGCTGAGTGTGCCCTTCTATTGTGGCCGGCTGACTACTGTGGGTGGTCTGGTAGGTGTGGCTGGCCCTGGACTGGTTGGTTGCCAGGCTGTGCCTTGTATGGAGGCTGTTGGCCTCTGGTTGGCAAGGCTGGGTCATGAGATGCCTGGCTGTGGAGCCCAGGGAGGAAATGGGGTGATCCCAGGGCTAGTGCTGGCCCCCTAGTAGGTGGAGCCTGGTTTTGGGGTGGGTGGTTACAGGGCTGAGGTTCCTGGATCTAGTGTTGGCCTGCTAGTGGGTGGGGCCAGTTCCTGACACAGCTAGCTGCAGGATCTGGGGTGTCCCAAAGCTGGTGCTGGCCCACAGGTGAGTGGGGCTGGATCAGGGCATGGCTGGCTGAGGGGTCCAAGGTGTCTTGGAGCTAGTGTTAGCCTGCTGGTGAGTGGGCTGCGTGCTGACATGGCAGGCTGCAGGGCTGTGGTGGTCCTGGGACTGGTATCTGCCTACCGGTGGGCAGAATTGGGTCCTGGGGTCTCTAGCTGTAGGACCTGGGGTCCCAAAGCTGGTGCCCACTGGCTGGTGGGCAGGGCCGTGGCCCAGGGTGTCCTGGGGCTGTTGCTTGCTCACTGGTGGTTGAGGCTGGGTCCTGGGGTTAGTGCCAGCTCACTGGTATTTGTTACAGTTTCCAGAGTAGACTCTCGTGTTCCAGAAGAGAAGTGTGGATCATCTCCATCTTTATACCTCCACGGGCTTCCCTCTGCCTATGGACAAAGTCCAAACCCTTTGGCAGAGCATGCGAGACTGTTGTGCGCCTCTTTTTGCCTGTGAAATATCCGTCCTCAGCTTTCCTGGGAGCCATACAACTCCAGGAAATACCCAGATCCAATGCCCACAGGCTTGCAGGGCTGTTATTCAAGAAACCCTCTGCTCCCCTGGCCAAGTTAGACCAATTCTCTCCTGAACATTTTCAATTTTGAATACAGAGAAGGAAGGATTGAAAGTAGTTGGAAGCGATTTGTTTCAGGTACATATTGTAGATTCTGTTGCTGACACATATTCTAGAGTAAGGCACGCTAAGAAAATTGACCATTTGCTCCTGTTACCTGGATTCCCTTAATTGTCCTGGATTCTTTGAAAGACCTGCTTATTCAATGTTTTCTTTGCTTCTGTATGTTATCCACAACTTTTCAATAAATTGTCTTCTCCTTTCCCTTGTTTTCTTTGGCTTAAGTTGACAAAACTTTGTTTGTCCTGACTAGATGAAACTGCTAACCAAACAGAACTGACACAAAATTCTTTGGTAATCTGACCCAGAGGTAGTTTGCCAGATGCCATCTTCTGACTTAGGTTCCTAAAATGGTTCATGTTTTCTCATAAAACATAAAAGACTCAGAAAAGTCTTTCTTATCTGCCGAATGAATTCCTATTCCCTCAGTGCTGGGATCAGGCACCCCTTTGGTAAAGCTTCCCTGGCGCCTTTCCACACACAGTTATAGGCTCTTCCTTCCCTGATATTTGTGCATCCTGTGTGTACATAGCAAGATTAGGAGTCAACTTTTATTACCTGTCCAAAGCCATGCTAAGCATTTTTAATTCATTAATTTACTTCTTCCTACTGTCTAATAAAGGTAAGTATGGTTATTAACATTGCATATTATGCATGATGAAACAGGGGCAGAAAGGTTAAGTAACACCCTAAAGCCCAGCTAGTAAGCGGCACAGCTAGGATCTTAACCTAGCCAGTCAGACTGTGAACCACTGTGTTCTCCTGCCTCTCAGAGGTTCTTTATGATGGTCCTTTTAAATGTGTTCACATGCTTATCTCCACCTCCAGGCTGAGATTCTGTTGTGGGCAAGGATTTTTGTTTTGTTCAACTTTGTAATTCCAGGTCACAGTGTGTGCGTAGCACATCAAAAGAGTCAGTAAATGAGAGAATGAATAAATTCCCCCCCTTTTAAAAAAATTTTTTATTTATTTATTTATTTATTTATTTATTTATTTATTTATTTATGGCTGTGTTGGGTCTTCGTTTCTGTGCGAGGGCTTTCTCTAGTTGTGGCAAGTGGGGGCCACTCTTCATCGCGGTGCGGGGGCCTCTCACTATCGCGGCCTCTCTTGCTGCGGAGCACAGGCTCCAGACGCGCAGGCTCAGTAATTGTGGCTCACGGGCCTAGTCGCTCCGCGGCATATGGGATCTTCCCAGAGCAGGGCTCGAACCCGTGTCCCCTGCATGGCAGGCAGATTCTCAACCACTGCGCCACCAGGGAAGCCCCTAAATTCCCCTTTTGATGCATGCAATTACTTTATTTCCTCATTCTAAGATACATGTTTTAAAAACTTTCTGAAATTAGAAAATATCTTACAAATAATATATATATATTTAATAGGGTGCCTCTTTGCCCTTCACCATCTTGGAAAACAATATTAAAGTGGTACATCCCACAATCCATGGAGTCAAGGAAATATGAGGATCATTTTGGTGATCCAAAATGATCCAATGCCGATAGCATTTGGTTTGCTATCGGCAAACCATAGCAATTGAGCTCCTTCTTACTGGTGCCTCCCTTCTGAAGCATCATCTCTATCTGTCTGTCTCACTCTTACTGAATTGGGTTGTTCCTATTCATTTCAGAGAACCTCATGAATTTCCCCCCCAAAAACCAGGGCTGTGACCATAGTTGGACAATTGTTTGTTACCATGGTGAATAAATATGACCTTGAAAGGGGCCAAGACAGGTTTCAGATAGCAGAGAAAATCAGTTTGGAAACAGTTTTAATCTGGGACAGGGCCTGGGCCTTTGCTGGTAAGGAGTCAAGCGCATAAAAAAGGGGCCATGCTTTGATTACCTTCTGTACCTGACTCAAGGTGTGATCGCAGAATGTTTCAGTGACATTGCTTTGTTTTCTCTCTTTTCATCACAGTTTACCTGCCCTTGCATATGGGCTCCTTTTTAGAAAACTGAAGTACAGTTGATTTATAATATTATCATATGAGCCACTTTTGAAGAATATACTCAGGAAGGCTAATCATTTTTCTCTTTCCCCAGTTCTAGGTCTGAATAACAGGATCAGTGTGGTTTTCTTCACGTGCCTATTCCTTTCCTCTTAATCATGACCTATATTAGAATGACAACTGCATATTTTAGGTGCTGTTGCTTAAATGTCTCTTGGATTTGCTCCGATTTTTTTTCGGTCCCAGAGAAATAGCCGCTAAATTGCTGACCTTGTTCACTGTTCCTGCTTGCCCTCTCTAGTCCTTCCTCTCTACTGGTTTTGACTAGTTACTATAGTAAAACCAATCCAATCTACTCAGTCACTTGTTTAAAATACGTGTACTGCTTCTCCGTTACTTTCCAAATGGAGACCCTTGCCCGTAAGCGGATATTCACAACCTGGTTTCTGTTGGGATTTAATGGAAAGACTCTATACCATATTTTTTCAGTGTTAGGATGTCACGGGTATCAAGTTACCCTACCAATTTAATGTAACATTTTCAAGGAGAAACAATTAACCAAAAAAACAGGCTTTTTTTGGTTTTGTTTTCAAACAAGTATATATATATATATTTTAATTTATTTATTTATTTTTGGCTGTGTTGGGTCTTCGTTTCTGTGCGAGGGCTTTCTCTAGTTGCGGCAAGCGGGGGCCACTCTTCATCGCGGTGCGCGGGCCTCTCTCTATCGCGGCCTCTCTTGTTGCGGAGCACAGGCTCCAGATGCGCAGGCTCAGTAGTTGTGGCTCACGGGCCTAACTGCTCCGAGGCATGTGGGATCTTCCCAAACCAGGGCTCGAACCCGTGTCCCCTGCATTGGCAGGCAGATTCTCAACCACTGCGCCACCAGGGAAGCCCCCTCAAACAAGTATATTAAAATGCATGGTGAGACCTCAGTAGCTAGTACTTGGTTAGTAATTTTCCAAAATTGAATTCTTTCAGGTCAGCTGGAGGCCTCTTTTAATTGTTGTGAGTGAATGCCTAACCAGAGATCTGCAGAGGTGACTTTTTTTTTTTTTCCTCAGAAACTCTGATTGTTATTTGCAGGAGAGAAAATGAAGCAAATCTTCCTCATTCTGTGCAAAACATTTAATTGGTTTACCTCAGTTATATAAGTGTGAGAAAATATGAATCATTTTCCTGATGGAAGGGTATAACTAGCTCTTTTATATTTCGACCTATTTAAACCAAAATCCAGGAAATCTTCCTTCATCCTGGGGGAGGAGGTGGTGTTGGGCACGGTGCTGTCTACTTATGTGATGAAGGAAGGCCCAGTGCTCTGGGAAGTGGCTGTACAGGTCACCAGAAAGCAAGCATCCGATGTAGGACAGCTGGGACCTCGGCTCCAGCTGCGACCACAGGGCAGAGGAGGGAGAAGGGTCCTTTATCAGTGGGACCTTAGAGTGCGGCTCTTGCAGTCCCAGAGCCTTACATCCAAAGAAGCTTAACTCCAGAGGGTTCTATAATTAGGAAACCAATAAGCCTCTTGACCCCAGAACATTTGTTTTCATATTTTACTTTTTATTAGTCATCTGGCAAAAAGAGATATTTTAAGGCTTGAGTACTGATTTGAGTCGCACATACTATAAAGCCCCTCATCTCCACCTCTCCCCATCCCTGAAAAACCAAAGTGACACTTCTTTAAAGACTTAGCCTGTTGCTGTTACTTCATATCAGCTGGAGTTTATACTCCCAGCATGAGTCTATCGTCGTAAGTTAGGATTGGGTTGTAAGAACTATTTCAGTTTCTTCTTGGCCCATAGCTACCTCTTGCCTTAAATACAGTATTCATAGAAAGTACATTTAAGTGCAGCTTCCAAGTTCAGGGATTCCTTTAATGGGCTGCATCTCATGTGACATAGCAAAGATGGTGCAACCTCCACTCAGAAGCCAAGTTGAGTGGTGATAGAGCTCCTGCAGACCTCACCAAAGACACACATCTATAGTGGGACCAGAACTACAGAAAAAATCACAATGGATTGAATTGTGTTTCTCTCCCTTCAGATTTTAGGAGAAAGAGGCAAATAGCCGTAGCATAACTTTACAAAGAGATTTATTTAAAAATTTTACAACAAGCAAATAATTTTGAAGCTATATCTTATATGTGTCTCATCACCTAGAAGGAAGGTAACAAGAAAAAAACAGTGCCTGGTACATTACGGTACTCAATAATGATTTTGTAAATGAATAATGCTTGCTCTCTTTATACATTTAGCTGACTCCCTGTACCTTCTCAGTCTTTTAGCGTCACTATTTTTTTCCATATGTACTTATCTTTAATGTCCAGAATGTTAATGTTAATCATAATGGCTAATACTTACAAACTTACATAGAATTACTGTTATTAAGCGCTCTCTCTCCATATATATACACATATATACATATGTGTGTATATGTGTGTGTGTGTATGTGTGTGTATATCTCCACGCAATAACCCTAATAGTCTAAGAATTAGGTATTATTCTTCTTCTAACCTTAAAGACATGGGACTGAGGCATAGAAAGGGTTAAAAAAACTTGCAAAGTCACAATAAGTGACAAGATTCAAATCTAAACAGAGTCACTGCTAGGTCCTCAGTTACCAAAAAATCCCCTAAATCTGTTCCTCCAGGCCTGCTTACTTGAAGTAGGAAAGTGAATCCAGGTCTCCCAGTGACTGGGGACAGGAGATTGTTGTATAACCTCAGTTTACCAGGAACCCAATGATTATGCCCTGGATTCTGGCTTTGCAGGGTTTTTAAATTGAGACTAGCATAATCTGGTCTCTTCAGAAAAGTTGACACTGATTGGAAGCCTGCTCTGTGCCTGGTGCTGTCCTGAGCCCTCTTCTAGACAGCGTGTCATGGTATTCTCACAACAAACCTACATGGGTAAGAATTCCTACCCACGTTTCATAGATGAGGACTTTGAGTCTTGGGAAGTAGACATCACTTTCCTGAGGTCACACTGCTGTTAGATGGCTGAGCTGGAACTCAAATCTGGAACCATCTGACTCTAGAGTTTATTTCATCTCTGTTGTTACCCCCTGTTTTTTAGGCATTTCCAATCAATCTGCCTTTCCAACACTGTTAGTGGCAATATGGTAATTAATGTATATTTTAATGAGCTGAATGTCCCACAGAGAATTTCTTGAGCTTTATTCCTACCACAAAGTATTAGTGAAGCAAATGGTAGGAAATCTTGTCAAACTCAAATTGGGATTATTCCTTTTATGTATTTTTCTTGCACATGGTTGATTAACCGTTACAACCATTACATTAGTATTGAATAACCAATGTATTCTGGTTACAAATGTGAGAAAAAATATATAAGCAAAAGGATCTTGTAGGCAGTCAGCTCAGTGTATCATTACACTGCAGATTTCATTATGGGGTATTTTGAATGAAAATGGATACTTCCGAAATTCCCAATTAACTTTGGCTTTCTTACTAGAGTACCGTTGACCTTTTAGTTTAATGTTAGCTATTATTAACACAGGAAGAATGCTCAATCATATTTCTGTGTTTATAAGCATTGCAAAGGTAAAGGTTCTGGTTTCCAACTTTGAATTGAGGGGGAGTGCAATAAATGCTATGGAATGAATGGCAAGATTCCACTTAGCCTGAGTTATGAAACTGACAGTTTGGGTGCTTCCTCCTTGTTGACCTTCTTTCTCCTCCTTGAATGCCTGATCCGCCCCCCCCCCCAACCCCGTTTGCTCCAAGCTCTAAGTGAAATAATCTGATCAACACAAACATTGGTGACTTAATGAGTTATTTTTTTGAGAAGTATTTGCAATTTCCAAAGGGAGTTAGCCTGAGTGTACATGTAGAATTTTTCTATCCACAAGGGGCAGGGGGCCTCTAAGACCTGTCAGACCAGTTTGGGAGCGGGTGACTACTGAGGTACTAGATAAGCTGTTAGCTGGGAGAACGCTGCGTTTCATGTGCAGACATCAACGTGGCATTGCCTGTATCGCGTGCGGGCTCCCGCCTTTATCTTTCCTTTCATCTCACGGTGATTCTGTGGCAAGGGCAGCATCAGCGATCAGAGATCCTGCCACCTGGCTTCGGACTTGTCACAGCGATCAGAGATCCTGCCACCTGGCTTTGGACTACTGCTTGCCTTTGTCTCAGTGCCACATGTGAGATGTTTGGTTTTGGTTTTTTTCCCTCCCTCAGTGTATTCACTTAGTGCAGTGTCCCTGATCCACGGACACAACTACCATACCTTGCCAAGGGTTATCAGTGCTGAGAACATTTAATAATCACACAATGTAACTCAAACAGACATCTCAACAGAGTCCAGATGAAAAACCTCTATAATTTCCTAACATTTATCTAGAGATTGGCAAACTAAGGCCCTTGAGCCAAATTCTGGAGAACTCTTGCTTTTGTACACCGAAGAGCTAAGAATGGTTTTTACATTTTTAAACAGCTGGAAAAGAAAAGAAAAGAAGAACAATATTTTGTGATATGTGAAAATTATAGGAAATTTAAATATCAGTGACCATAAAGTTTCACTGGAGCAGAGCCACACTCTTCATGTGTATATTGTCTGTGGCTGCTTTTGTACAATAATGGTAGGGTTGAGTAGCTTTGACAAAGGCCTGCAAAGCTTAAAATATTTATTATCTGGCCTTTACAGGGAAAGTTTGCTGAATCCTGATTTAGTCACTCATCTGGCATCTACCAGGAGAGCTGCCTGGAAATCATTGTGAAGCAGATCCGTGCCATTTTCCCCTTGTAGGCATTTGTTTTCCCTGGAAGTTCTGCCAGCTTGATTAGTTGCGTCAGTGGATATTAACACTGGACAAGGAAGCTCATATTTGCCTGTGCTGCTGAGCTATCTAGGTTGCCTAGTAATGGTTGTGTGTTACCAGTTGCCTGGGAATAATGAAATAGAAATAGAAGGAGCTATAACTGCAAGTTAACATTATTAGTTTTACAATGTAATTTTTCTGTTCTGTATATATTTCAGTAGATGATTTAAAAAACCATTATGGTTACAGAACAAAGCAAGACAAAGATAGTTCCTACTCATTTGGAAAACATGAACAAATGAAGGCCCAGAGAATTTAGACAACCTTTCTAATATCATACAGCTACTGAATGGGAAAACCAGGTCTAGAAACTAGGTATCTGACACCTCATTGCATTATGCTGCTTCTCATGAATGGAACTGCCATATGTACGACGTGTAGAATACGCTTATAGATTTCAGACTGAGGTTCTTCTTTTTACTCATTTCCCTGGAAAAGCAATGTACAGGCATTTACCTAATTAAATTAGGCCTAATCTATTCACTTTCTTCATTAGTAGGTAATTAAAAGATTCTTGGGGGAATTTTTTTCCAACTCTTTCACTGGAGAGGGCGAGACTGTTATTAGATGAAGCTTGGAACTAATACTGAATGCATCTATGGCCTCTAGATTCTCACCCCCAATCAGTGTATCACAGACACATACACTTCTGTTCTACACAGATTTTTAAATTTTTTTCTGGAGACAAGACCCTCTTAAAATATAGGATGTGCTTATGTGGTGATATACCTGTGATCCAGGGTGCTATGTACATATACTTTGCTACCCGTGGTTGTAGCAGTGTGAGTTAAGAGTTAATGGTTTTTGACACTGTACTTTTTGCACTGCTAGGTTTTTATAACTATAAACATACCTCCTGGAGATGCTGAGTCTCTACTCTTTTGAATATTTTGCCCCAATAAAGAAGCATGTTTGCAAAGTTGCATCCTAGGGATTTCAAAGGAACAATGCCAAGCTTCTGACCTTAGCTAGTATTTCTTTATATATGGAAATTCACAAGGAAAAAAAGAGGACCGTATGTGTGAAATTAAAAAGAATTGAAAGATTAATGCTCTACATCCAAAATGTGTGTAAATTTAGTGTCAGCATTTCCTTTAATTGATTTTCAGGATTCGGTCTTGGCAGTTCTGCTTTATTGATGGTGATTCTATGTCTAATGTATGGAGGAACATCTGATTAGTTTATTAAAGCAGAGTGTATTTATGTTCATCTTAACAGCTAAAATGTTTTCTTTAATTTGTTCTTTGACTTTTGTCTATATGTCTTTTTTTTTTTTGCATTAAATAGTTTGTTGAATCCTAACCAATTTGAAACATAGTGTAGTGAAGTAAGATTATTCAAATAATGGTGGAGCGGGGCGGAGCAGGCGGGGCGGGGCTGCGCAGGAGGAGGGCGTGTGGTGGCGCTTTACGGGTTCCAGCCTGAAGAGTGTGGGCTCCTTGGCCAAATGATGTCACAATAGATAACGTGAGTAAGATACGTCACTTTATTTCATATACTGAAGCCAGCAGAGCAAATGGATACTTCCTGTCTCTGCACCGACTCCTGTCCCAGGGTAACTGACTTACGCTAATGATAATACAGCTATTATGTTGATTAGTTATGCCAAACAAAAAAAAAGGACCATGGCAAACCGTTATAAAAAATTCTCAATTGATGACTAATAAGAACCTGCTGTATAAAAAAATTAATTAAAATTCAAAAATTCTCCCTCCCTCCCTTCCTCCCTCCTTCTTTCCTTCCTTCCTTCCTTCCTTTTTAGTTGTTAAAGCTTGTTTGTTCTCCCTATAAAAAATACACTCTTGTTGTTCATCTACTCATACTCACCTGGGAGAAACAACAATTAACTTTGAACATGGAGACAGGTGGCTGGGCAGACTTAGCACAAATCTGGTTAATCAAGTGTAGTCTGGAAACAAAACAAAAAAGAACACTCAGTATTAATGTGAGAGAAGAGACCTGCATTGCAGCTGTTCTCACTAAGCTCATTGCAGATATTTTAAATGAAACAAACTGTTTGCTTTGATGAAACTGTAACATATGATGTAGTTTGAAAAGAGAGAAGAGTACAAATCTCTGAAAGTCACACAAGTGATGAGATTTTTAATTTTGAATGTTTTCCTTGGGTGTGACAGCCTCATATTTGGGATGTTTAACATGATTATGAATGTGGAACTGTTTTGTATTTTAAAGTCGATTCTGGGTTTAGCTGGCATCGGTGTGCAAATTTATTCTTTATCTTCTAACAAGGTAAGCTTGGATAGTTTCTAGAATCTTCCTTGTGGAAAGAAAAAAGTCTGTTAAAGTAGGCAGAGCTTTCTGAAGATGGTGTGTATAGCATGCACAAACATACTCTATTTTTTGATGTCCTTAGTGTATCTGGGTTTGGAGTATACAGCAAGATAACCTTAGAAGGAAAATATAATTTTATATGATTTTAAAAAGAATTGAATTATCCTTTTCTAACTCCTGAGGGTGTGACTTATTAAAATGGCTCTGTGCTATGCCAGTCCTCTGTCTGCTCCAACTGAAATAAACAAACAAGGGCTCTTTCAACAGCCCAAGAATAAGATGTGAGGAAAGTAAAAACCATGATTAAACAGTTCAGGTAGTGGAAATTTCTCACAAAACCTTTTTTTGGGGAAAGGAGGTCCCAAGGACAGTTTTCACATTGATTCTACTTCAAAAAATCTCAAGGTCAGGATAATTTTGTGAGGCAAATTTTCCGTAGAAAACAGAGTATTGTTTCCTGGTTCTTTGGGAGAAAAGGTTGTCCTTTGAATATTGCAAGGCAGAGAAACTCATGATTAGCACTACTGCTTTAGTGGGAAAGAAATGAAGTTGTTCAGGGAAATGCCTTTGTCTTTTAAAAGGACCAGGCATATCTATTTGCAGCATCCACTTGGGATTGTTGAACCTTGTGTGGTACAATGTGAGACTTATGAAGGAGTAATTGTTGTATGATCTTATATTTATGCGCAACGAGCATTCTTGTTCTGTTCCTTTATCATAAAAAATAATGAGCTGAGTTTAACCTATCAACTCTTGCATTTACATTACGTGGGAATTAGGATGCACTTTGTATGTCTCCATATAATAGTATGCATATATAATTTCCTAAATTGAAGCCATCGAGTGTCTTTAAAAAAATTAATGAGAAATATTTACCTATCACCTTTGGGCCACATACATAACAGCAACAGATAAGGGGAATTCAGCTCTACGCACTGTTATATTCCCAGCTATAGTATTCAGAGCTGGTTTTATTGCTGCACTTTCTCCCAAACTCTTAGTCAGTTCTGAGCTGTTTAAAGCAGGGCATGTCACTTAGCCAGTCTGAATCCCAATTTTTTCCATAAAACATGGATAATCGTGTATAACTCATGTTATTGCTAAATTTGATAAAGTAACATAGAGCTCTGGCATCTAAGCACATGTACACACACATACGTAGTCATCTCCAAACCCTAAAGAATTCAGGAAGAATGTTTGTAATAGGAGGGGGGTTTATATAAGCTTTGTAGTGGATGTCAGCTCTATTAGAGACTTGCATCAAATGTGCCGTGGAGCAAAAAGGAGAAATGGTCTTTTCCACGGACCGTTGTTTAGGGTTAAGCCCTCATTCTTTTGCCCTTACACCTTGGGAGTGAGAAAGGCAGTAGCACTTGCTGCTATTCTAGGACTCTGGAGGGTGACACGCCTGGGTTGGAATGATAGCTCAGTCACTTCTAATTCCTTAAAGTGAGGCTAATATGTATCATACTTCTGCTCTAGGGTGGCTGTTAGGAGAATAACAGAAGTTAATGAAATGTAAAATGCTGACACGAATATGCCAAACATAGACAGTGTCTGACACACTGTAAATTCTGTATTAATGATAGTCATTTGTGTTTGAAATGCAACTAGGAATGACATTTGACAAAGTGCATTAATGCGGGAAAACTGAAATGAAACTTTAACACCGTCTAAGAGGATGGAGGTAATAGATTACATATTGCTCCAGGGCTATGATGTATCATTTGGAAGATGTGATCTTACAGGACAACTGTTGGTGGCATGACAGATTTACGTGGCTCTAGAAATGCATAGAAAATGTAATTTGGTGAACCTGTTGTTGAACTGCCGTCCCTATGTTAAGTGTAGAGTTAAGCTGGTAGCCACCGCAAGATACCACTGCTGCCTGTCTCCTTGAGAGATGCAAAAAGGAAAAGATTTCTTTTAATTATAAGAAAATACCAAAGCCTTCTTTGCTATGCTATCAGCAGAGTTTCTCTCTGGAAGCAGGTGCCTATCAGTAAGTAAAAGAGGTGTGTGTGTGTGTGTGTGTGTGTGTGTGTGTGTGTGTGTGTACGTGAACACAAGCCAACATTTACTGTTGCAGGAGTGGCTTGAAAAGGCCATGGATCACTGAGTGCATTGACTTCACAACATAAAAACAAAAAGAGTGGAGACTGATTTTGGAAACGAGGAAGAGTATCTCAAATGTCTAGTGAAGATTCAAATTCCATAGTTCATTGAGTTTTGAGAATTTGGCGTTAGAATGTTGTGTTTTTCCTGCTCCTCCCTGCCAAGATCACTTCATTTTTGTCTGTAATCACATACACTTCCCCCCACCTCAAATTTCGGAAGAGGTTTCCCCTCTTCTTTGCAAAGTTGTGCATTCCAAGTCAGTTCTCCCCACCCCCATCAAGGGGAGGACCCTGGTCCTGTACAGTTTCCTCTGTCATCTATATTTGTAACTTCTTTAGATGTTCTGACTCTGACATTGCAACTCGTATAATGCTCAAGCATCTCATATTTTTTAAAAACTTCTCGTGTCTTTACCTACCTACCTATCGCTTACCTTTTCTTCCCCACCAAATTCATCCAAAACTCATGTGTGCTTATCTCAACATCCTCAACTCCCATTCACTTTTTTAAAAATTTAGTTTACATTTTTACCAAAATGTAAAATTTGATTAAAAGTTCAGCTTAAGAGGTCAGATAGTTTTCCAAAACTTGTAACAAAACCCCTAGCTTTGCCTCTCTGGCAGCCCATAAGCAATACACTTTTATTTCCTTTATGTTTTACTCTTTATATCTCTGTGTAACATACTACTCCTTGATTTTTCCATTGTAGGCAATATCTATTGACCACTTCTATTCTATGGAAGATGAGGATTCTTCTGTTGCTAACACCATCCTTCACACATACGTTTCCCAGAACTCCCTTTCCTATATAGTTAAATACTAATCTTGTTGTCACGTGACTATGACTTTCAAATGTCATTCATAGGTGAATCACATGATTATGTTTCCTTTCCTGCACACCTCTTTGTATTTCCTAGAGCTGACAATTCTTCTTTCCCTCATTTGCTTAGTTTTTCTATGATCTGATTTAATCCCTCAATTGTCTAAATTTGCTCTCATGTTCAAACGCACCAGGGATTCTATCAGTTTCACCTTTTGCAGACTTCTTTGCTGGACCTTCTGATCTGCTTTAGTTTGGGCTGGTTGTTACCAATGCCTGTCCTATTGTAATCTTTCTTCATCACTCAGGATTTCCTCTGCCTCACCCTTGAGGTGGATTCCCTGTTTCCATACCCTCATTTTGGTAGGGTATTCACGATAACTTCTGCAGAAAGGGTACATAGGGGAAGTGTGTAAATATTTTGGTTTCCTGCATGTCTAAAAATGTGTGTAGTCTTATCACACTTAATTAGTAGTGTGTTTGTATGTAGAATTCAGAGCCAGAAATCACTTTCCATCAGAGTTTTGAAAACATTCTGCCATTGTTCCTGTGTTGCTAAGAAATCCAAAGCCATTCTAATTCCTGATCTCTTGTATGTGACTTAATTTTGCTTATTTATTTAGTTTTACTAAAGAATAGTTGATTTACAATATTAGTTTCAGGTGTACAGCACAGCATTTCAATATTTTTATAGATTATACTCCATTTAAAGTTATTATAAAGTATTGGCTATACTCCCTGTGCTGTACATTATATCCTGTATCTTATTTATTTTATATATAGTAGTTTGTACCTCTTAATCCCCTAACCCTATATTGCCCCTCTCCACTTCCCTCTCCCCACTGGTAACCACTAGTTTTTCTCTATATCTGTGAGTCTGTTTCTGTTTTGTTATATTTATTTGTTTGTTTTATTTTTTAGATTCTACATATAAGTAAAAACATAGCATTTGTCTTTCTCTGCCTGTTATTTTACTAAGCATAATACCCTCCAGGCCCATCCATGTTGTTGTAAATGGCAAAATTTCATTCTTTTTTATGGCTGAGTAATATTTCATTATATACATTTTTTTATAGATATGTATTTTATATATATATGTATATCTCACATCTTCTTTATCTGTTCATCTGTTGATGGACACTTAGGTTGCTACCGTATCTTGGATGTCGCAAATAATGCTGCTATGAACAGCAGTTTTTTTTTTTTTCCTGGTTCTTTCACTTGAAGCATGATCCTCTTATCTTCTCATTTTGTTTAACTTTCTCTGTCTCAATGAAATTAGGTAAAACAGTTACCTATCCCAGTTTGAAGTTGTGTCCTTGTGTGGGAGCATCCCTATGTAGTCTGTGTGTGCCCACTGGCTTTGGTTGGAGGTACGGGTCTGAAGTGAGAAATGTCACATCTTCCTCAGGGATGTGCTGGCAGCCACGACCTTGGTGGGAGTAAGGCTGAAAATGGAGGGACTGGAGCCAGAGCCAGGTGTGAGCTGAGGCTTCTCCTATGCTCAGTGACATTCACTGCCCTATTGGGGGTGGGGTCGGAGTCCAAGGGGTTGGAGCAGACGCCCTGAGGGAGTTGGGTAGTGTGTGTGTGTGTGTGTGTGTGTGTGTGTGTGTGTGTGTATGATTTCAGTCTCTGACTTGGGTAGGGGGTAGTGTCAGTGGCCTGAGGGCCTGGGGCTGCACTGCTGTGCTGGTTTCACTTTTCTCCCATTGTGCGCACCTCCGTTAGAGCCTGAGTCAGGGCTGGAGGTGTCGATGACTCGCTCCTGCTGGCAATGTCAGTCTCCGACCTGGAGCTAGTTTTGCTCCTCCTAAATGTGGACAGAGTCGTGTCAGCTGGCAAAGGCTGCCTCTGCCCTTGTCAGAGGCAGGGTTAGGTCTGAGCTGATTTCATTCGCTCCGAGTGTGTGCGTTTTCCTTGGCAATGGCAGCATCTGCCCTGGTGGAGAGCAGCACCAGAGCAAGAGGGGCTGGAGCAGGCACCTGGTGTGGGGTGAGGTATTCTCCGGTTTGGTCCTGGCTAGTGGGCCAGAGACGCAGACAGTTCTCAATCTGCTGCCTCTGCACTGTGACTGGGAGCAAGTGAGTGTGCGCACGTGCTCTGCACGAGCAGTCTCGGCTTCTTACAGACCACTGATTTTCAAACCAGCTAAGGGGACTCATTTTTCAAGGGCTGGACTCCAGGGCTGGGGTACCTAATATGTGGCTTGAACTTCTCACTCCCCAGGGAGGATACCTGAGCCCATTATATTTCTTTCTTTTTCTGTGTCCCCTGTTAGGAGTGTGGGTCCTGACCAGATTGCTTCTCCATGCTTCCCACCAGACTCTGTGTGGATCTTTCCTTATAGCCTTGGTTGTAGAAGAGTCTTTCTGCCAGTCTCCAGGTTGTTTTCAGGAGAGTTGCTCCACATGTGGTCATATTTTTGATGTGTTCACAGGGGGAGATGAGCTCAGTGTCCTCCTACTCTGCCATCTTCATCTTCCCTGCTTATATTTTCATTTTATTTTTTCTCCACGGTTACTTTTTAAGACCACATATTTGTGCATAGTGTCCTGAAATTTCTCAGGTTGTGCCTTGATATGGATATATTTTATCTGTTGTATTTTGGGGGAGCGCTCTGTGGATGCTTTCAATGTAGGAAGTGTTCTTGAATTTGTTACTTTATGATTTCCTTTCCTCCATTTTCTCTATTCATTCTTTCTGAAACTTCTACTGTTGGACTTCTTTGGTTGATTTTCCAATTTATTTTCTCGTTATATTTTGCTCTACTTTTTAGGAGATTTCCTCACTATCTTCTAACCCCCTTTTTAGGTTTTCATTTCTGCAAACATATTTTAATTTTTCCAAGCGTTCTTTCTTATTCTTTGGTTGTTCCCTTATCAATAGCATTCTGTTCATGTTTCAAGCGTAACACATCTTATTTCTCTGACTATATAAATACCAGTGTTTTGAGGTTTTCACCTCCCTGCACAGGTGATTATTTGCTGCTTGTTTTGTTTTCTATCTTTCGTGTTAGAGGTTTTCTTTAGTTGTTTGGGGATCCTTGACTGTATGTTCATGTTTAAGGTTGAAGAGGTAAAAAGCTGATGGAAATTTCTGACGGGGTAGTGTGCATTCTGCATTGTTGACTGTGAGCTTGATGGTGGAGATGAAGTTGGCTGTTTCCGCAGAGAACCCCTGATGTCAGTATTTCAGGTCTTTTCCCTTATGCTGGTTAGAGTCTGTGGAGAAGACTCTTTTAGTCTGCTGCCTGGAAGGTATAATTCCAGCTGCCAGTTTTATGGGGGCAGAGTTAAGGAGGAGGGCTGAAGATTTCAATATTTGGTATTAAAGTGTCCTTTAAATTGCAACCTCCACTGTCCAGGAATTCAGAACGGCACACTTCAATGACTTGGTGTCTTCTAGTGCAAGAACTTTTTCACTCTCTGCAGACTATTAATTTCTAGTCTTCCATAAGAGGTGAAGTCTACCTGCCAGAGAGGGCTGCCATCTTGGAGTCTGTTCTGTACAAATTCTCAAATGATTCTTCTCTTTTTAACCCCACTTTCATTCAAACTTCCAGCAGCATCACAATCTGGTGCCACTACTTCCAGAATATTTGATAAGGGATTTGTGGTACGAATTGGTTGCCTTCTTAACTTTCCTCACTGTTGATTTAGGATTCTGCTTTCTTGATGTCATGAAATCATCCACCACTCATCTGTCAGTTTTCCAGATTCCAAAATTTTTTTGTTGCCTCCTTGCTTGTTGGCTTTGTCTTCACAGGTTAATGGATTTCAAAAGCTCTTTACTCTTATCTTGGTGGATTCAAAAAAGAACAAGAGTACAGGAATATTTTCAATCTGCTACCTTTAACCAGGTATTCCTACACACCTTTCAAGTAACTTTTCCAACCACACTTTTCACTACTGAAACCTCTCCGGCAAGGAAACTGATGACTCAGGCCTCAGCAGGACTTGTCTTATAAGTAGCATTTTATCATCCTTGAAACCATTCCTTTCTCTAGGATTTGCAACTCTCTCACTCTTGAATCCCCTACTTCTCCTCATTACTAGTCCCTTCATGGGGTCCTCCTTCTTAGTCCACACTTTTAATGTTAGAGTGTCCCAACATTCTTATCTCTGTCTCTTCTCTTTTGACTTTTCTGCCTACCTGGGGTCATTTAATTCCCTCTCATGGTTTCACCTACCTCCTTACGATGAGAGATTCGTGAATCTCTATCACTGCTTAGACTTTTCTCCTGAGCTCTAGTCCTTGGTATACAACTTTCTTCTGGACGTTTTTAACCTCAACTTCAAAATGTTCATAACTAAGCTCATCTTTCCTCCAAATCTGTCTTTTCTTACCTTCCTTCTGCCTCAATGGATGATTTAACGTCTTCCCGGTAACTTAAAATAGAAACTTTGTTATAAGTTACCTTAAAATCATTGGTCTCTAATAGCCCTATATCTAAGTTATATCAACTCTATTTCCTTTACATTGTGTGTGTGTGTGTGTGTGTGTGTGTGTGTGTGTGCATTCCTCCTTTACTTCTCCAGTATTACTGCCTTAGTTTAGGTCTTTATCATCTTTTGCTTGCTCTATTCCCATAGTTTCTTAATGATTATCCCAGTCTCGAATCCATTTTCCATATTGCCATCAAAAGAATAAAAAGCATAGTTCTTTCTAAAAAGCATAACAGATCATGACTTTCCCCAGCTTTAAACTCTTTGTCAGTTCTCCATTCACCATAGATAAAGTTAAACAGGTTTAGTTTGGCCTAAGAGGCTCTTCATGATCTGATCTCTTCTTAGCAATACATATCTCGGTATGTTGGTTCATGTGGCTCTCTTTCTTTCTGGAAAGGTCCTGTCTAAATCTATAGATGCACCCCGGTCATCTTTCAAAATTCAGCTCAGCTGTCTCTCCAGTGTTCTACCCGTATCCCTTACCCAAGGTAGAATTAAGTGCTCTGATCTTTGTGGATTGTATAGAATAGAGATTGGAGTATGGGCTCTGGAACCCTGCTTAGGTCTATATTCTGATTCTACCACTTGTGATCTATCACATTTTGGATACATGTCTTTTATTCCTCTGTGCCTCAGTTTCTTCATCTATAAAATGGGGATAGTAATTGTGTCTACCACATGACACTATGAGGCTTGAAAGGAAACACTAGTGTAAAAACACTTAGAACAATTCCAGGCACTTACTGAAGTTTACTCATTATTTCTGTCCCCATAGTGTTCTGTATAAACCTTTATTATAACCCCTGTGGCACTTTTTTGCCCTCAATTGTTTACACATATGTCTCTCCCTGTGATATTTGAAGGTATTTGAGGACAAGGACTATGTATAATTCACCTCTGGGTCCCCAGAGATTAGCACTCCATCTGGCATATAGGAATATTTCCATATACATTTGGGGTTGAATGAGTATAGGAATGACAGACAGTGGAAAGCATATGTACCATTTACACTGTAGGGAAAAATTTGTGCTTCAGTGGAAATCTCTGCTTTTGTTAGAACATTTCTTTCTGGGTTATCCAATTCTGATTTTATGAAAGCACTGGGCCTTTTATTGCCTTTGAGTTATTTTACAATTCTGTAAATTATAGATAATTGATAGCAATGAATAATAGTTCTTGTTTTAGGCATGCAAATAAATTCAGCACAGTAGAGACTCAGTTGATTCCTGTCCCTCACTATGAAAGCAGCTAACTTTTCCTCCATTTGCACATTCATTTCAATACTCTCGACCTACATATTGTCTTTGGAGTCTTCTTTAAGCTGCTTGTAACCTCTTATCAACTCCTTCATTAATGACTAATTAAATATAATCTTCAACACATGCTTATTTGATATCTACATGAGCATCATGACTTTATCTTTTTTTTTTTTTAAATCCTTTAACAGTACCCAAAAGTTGTCTTGCATGATTGTCTTATCTAATGATTATCTTGGATATTTTAAAATATTTTATGAGATGGTTTGAATAAAACACACTCTGGAGGTGATCTGAAACCATCCTTCCTATAGGACATCAAGATTATCATTTAACACATTAGTCATTTAGGGCCAAGTTTAAAACTTTTTGTCTAATGAGAGGCCTGACTTCAGGATCTTGGTGCTAAAACTTGCAAAACTTTTCTAACAATTCATCTCCTCCCATGAGGCTGAGAACAAAGACAATTTTTTAAAAAGTATGTAGAGTATCATATGGGGCCCTTATGAGGCTCTGGACATATGGAATTAGAGATGTGGGAATAGTCTTGAGGATTATAGAAAGGAATATTTGGCAGAATAATAAAGGAAGGAAAATTACATCTTGAACACCCTTTCAGTCTTTATCAAATTATAATTATTATAAAAATCATTTAACCATAAAAGAGTACACCTTAATTGGATCCACTAACTTCTGAAAAATAACAAAGTATGAATTATAAAAATCTACTAAAGGAAAGCAGGTCAATTTAGGACTGGTCACACAGAGAACTCTAATTTGGACTAACTGAAGAAAAGAATCTGTCTCAGTTAGTGGTATACCTTATTTATGGCAAACTTTGACAAGAAATATAAGTTTATGAAGGTCAAGTGTTACAGCGTAAGATCTTAACGTGTCTTGCTTTCATGAAAAAATCCATCATTTGTAATCACATTAATTGTACGCAAATGTATGTGGTTAAAAATGTTCGGAAACAACAGGTTTCCTTAATTAAATGAAACATTCTTCCTCCTTCCATTTTGATTACATTATTCATTTGCTTCACAGAACAAATGTAAAATCCCTAATTATCAGCATGTGAATTAGTGAGGTTTTGTCATAATACAGAAATCCAGAGAATGACTAATCAAGGAAAGAAGAGAGAAAGGATACTGAATTTCTCATGAGATTTTCTTTGTTTTGTAAAATTTTCTGTATATTTCCCTCTTATCTAAGTATGTAACTGCTGATGCTTATTATTTGAGTGTCCATTAGGGTTTAGAAGATCACTCAGTGTTCTGTAGGCTTTTATAGACTGGCTACCAAGAATATAAGGTCAACAGTCATAACAATTACAAGAATGAACACTTGCTGATAATTTACAAAAAGCAGTCTTGTGCCAAACACTTTATATGTAACCATCTTGTGAAAGAAGTAAAACACCTTTCCTCTTCCTGAATAATTTTTCCCCCACACTCTTAGTATGACTGGCTCCTTATTTTTCACATCAACTAAAATATTACCTCCCAAGAGGTACCTTCAAAGTATCAATAGGTTCTTACTATCATTGACATTCTCGACACCTTGTCTTTTTCCTTCATGGCACTCATCATAATTTTTAAGTTAAAATTGATTTGTTTATTTGCATTGTAACTATGCCCTGCTAGATTGTAAACTCTACCAGGGCTGAGACTATATTTGCTCTAGTGACTATCATATACCCAGAATCTAGCACTTTATAAGCACTTAGAATATTTGTTGAATAGACAAAAGAACAAAGTTCTCTGAGTTGGTAAGAAGCAGATTCTTACTTTCCAAACTCAGGACTCCATGAAGGCAAAGCCCATGCTTTTGCCAACAGCAAGTGCTTTGCACCTCCTTCTCTTCGGATCGCTGTGGTCTCCCTTTTTTTGCCTCTGTGCCTCACAGTCTCTCTGATGGAGCCTTCTTATCTCCCCTGCTAGCTAGGCTGCCTTGGACATTCCTGTTTCTGGGAAAAAAAAGTTGTGAACTTTTCATTCTTGAAAACATTGTGTTATTCTGATGTCAATGGACACTGTTTTCAACCTGCTGTCTGTTAGCTTAATTGGAACCTGCCTTCCTCTTGGGAGGGCTGGGCTGTGCAAGTTGACTTCATGATGAGCCGTGCTAGCATGAAAGCACTCAAGGTGTGTCAGATAGTTAGGAAAGTTGGATGGGATTTTAGTTAAGAGACTAAAAGGAATAAAAAGAGAATAAAAGTCAAAATGCAGTTTTTAAAAAAAATTTATTTATTTTTTATTTGTTTATTTTTGGCTGCATTGGGTCTTTGTTGCTGTGCGCGGGCTTTCTCTAGTTGCAGCAAGCAGGGGCTACCCTTCGTTGTGGTGCATGGGCTTCTCATTGCGGTGGCTTCTCTTGTTGCGGAGCACAGGCTCCAGGCGCGCAGGCTTCAGTAGTTGTGGCCTGCGGGCTCAGTAGTTGTGGCTCGCGGGCTCTAGAGCACAGGTTCAGTAGTTGTGGCGCACGGGCTTAGCTGCTCCACGGCATGTGGGATCTTCCCTGACCAGGGCTCAAACCCGTGTTCTCTGAATTGGCAGGTGGATTCTTAACCACTGCACCACCAGGGAAGCCCAAAATGCAGTTTTTGATTTTGCTTTGTTACTCTCACATTAGGTTAAAATAGTGGGTTGGCCAGAAAACCCAAACGAAATTTTTGGCCAACACAAATATTACAGCAGATTGAATAAAAAGAAGCAGTGGGTTTTGTGACAAAACCACCAGGAAGTCTAAAAAGTATCTCTAATTATGGTGATGGTGAGAAAAAGTTGGTGACTTGGGAAACAGTTGTTTCATTGACAAAAGGGGATAGTTTTTCAAAATCATATCCTCTTACAGAAATTATTTAGGGAGAAACAATAATCACAATATTTATTTATTCATTCATATATTCAATATTCACTAGATATGGGTCATAGTATGAGAGACACAAAGTTGAAGAATATAGACCCTGTTGCTTGCACTCTAGTAGAAAGAAAATGCAAATAGATGACTAACTTTAATAGAGAATGCTTAAATTGAGTTATGGGGGAAATGCCGTAAGAGATGAGAAGGAAGAGATCTATTTAAAAAACGTGTCATGTGAGAGGTATCATTTGAGTTAAGAGTTGAACAGATCTGATTGTATCAGTGATTGTTGTTATGGGGAGAACATTTGAGACAGGAAGAATGGAAGGAATAAAAGGGTAGGTAGAGATGGTAAAGGCAAAAAAGTCAATATTGGTTGGCATGGATGGTACACGTTGCCGAGTTTTAGGAACTAATATTAAAAGGGGAGATTGGGAGACTGGTGTTGAAGGGCCTTGAATGCTCTGCTAAGGAATTTATATTTTGTTTAGGAAATAGAGAACTATTAAAGGTATTTTTGTTACATATGAGAAGTTTTTAATTGAATCCTTATTTTGATGTCCACCATGAACTGGAGAGATGGAAGACTATTTGGAGGAAAATTCTCCGTGGGTCACTCACACTTCTGCATATCTTCTGAGCAGACATTGAAAGCTTTCATTTCAGATAACTTTTCAAGAATATCCTTGGAAGCTACTGTATTTCCCTTGTGGCAGAGGGAAGATTTTAAAGGGGAAGGAGCCCCTTTAACACATCGGAGCTTCCTAACCTCAGAGTTTCTCAGCGTGATACAAACTTACTGTGTGTTCGGCATCTGCCTGGGCTGCTGGGCATCTCTCCTTTGGCACTTGGGGAACAAAAAGAACCAATACAAACGGGGTTCATAGAGCTTGCTGTGCTGTGCGTTATACAGACGCTCGTCTCTGACCCAGGAGTTTCATGTCTTCTGACAACAGCCATTAAACTGCAGCAGGCTAACTTGTTAGTTTGGAAGTAGGGTAAAATCTCAGAGCCTTCACAGCTCTTGACAGACTGAAATCTTGAAGCCCTAGGAGACTGTTAATGTAGTAATGTAATAACGTATGATATAAGGTATTGGCAGTGGACATGAGGCTAGAAATTTCCAGAGATGGAATTAACAAAATGTGTCTGTAATTGGAAAAAGAATTAGTCAAGAATAATGGATTTTGAATCTCAGTTTCCTATGGAATGATGCTTGTCTCATTAGAAAACAAACGTGATTAAGAGAATGAAAAGACAAGCCACAGAATGGGAGAAAATATTTGAAAAACACATTATCTGATAAAAGACTGTCTCTAAAAACTTAGCAATAAGAAAACAAACAACCCAATTAAGAACTGGGCAAAAGATCTGAAAAACACCTCACAGAAGAAGATATACAGATGGTAAATAAGAGTATGAAAAAAGACTCAAATCATATGTTATTAAAGATTGCACGTTAAAACACAGTAGGGTACCACTACACGCTTATTAGAATGGCCAAAATCCAGAATACTGACAACAACAAATGCTGTCAAAGATGTGGAGAATCAGCAGCTCTCAATCATTGCTGGTGAGAACATAACATGGTAGAGCCACTTTGGAGGACAGTTGGCAGTTTCTTACAAAACTGAACATACTCTTACCGTATGATCCAGCAATCATGCTCCTTCGTATTTAACTAATTGAGTTGAAAACTTCTGTCAATATAAAAACTTGTACATGCACGTTTATAGCAGCTCTATTCATGCTGCCAAAATTTGGAAGCAATCAAAATGTCCTTCAGTAGGTAAATGGGTAAATAAACTGGTACATCCATACAATGGAATATTATTTAGTATTAAAAAGAAGTGAGTTACTGAGCCATGAAAAGTCATGGAGGAAACTTAAATGCACATTCATAAGTGAAAGAGGCCATTCTGAAAAGGGTGCTTTGAACTGCTTTTCCTAACAACACTTCTGATCCCAAATATGTGTTTTTTTCCCCCGCAAATCAACCAGTTCTCCAACTTTTCAGACACCAACTAGATGTCCTACAATTCAGTTCAGTCCTGACACTAACGGAGTTAACACAAACCCCAGGGATTAAGGACTCAGTCCCACAATGTTTCCCCCTCCCCACTTCAAATGCTGGTCACTTCTGAGGGACTGGCTCTAAATTTGGGGGTTCCCACACTCCCCCTTCAGGTTCTGTAATTTGCTAGAGTGACTCACAGAACTTAGGAAAGCACTTAACTTAAAATTACTGCTTTGTTATAAAGGATACAACTCAAGAACAGCCAAATGGAAGCGATACATAGGAGAAGGTACGGGGGGTTGCTGTGCACAGAGTTTCCATGCCCGCTCTGGCCGTGCCACCCTCCCAGCACCTCGATGTATTCACCAACTCAGAAGCTCTCTGAATACCATCATTTAGGGGTTTTTATGGAGGTCTCATAAGATAGGCATGATCGATTAAATCCTTAGCTATTGATGATTAATTCAACGTCCAGCCTCTCTTCCCTCCCAGAGGTAGAGGGGTGCAGCTGAAAGTTGCAATCACGCCTTGGTCTTCCTGGCAACCAGCTACCATCCTGAAGTTATTTAGGGCTCCCTAGCCCCCAGTCTTTTCATTAGCATACAAAAGACACTCTTGTCCTCTGGAAGTTCTAAGGGTTTTAGAAGTTGTCTGCTAGGAACTGGGGACAAAGACTAAATATATATTTCTTATTATGCCACGGATACAAACTGTGTAGTTCCAACTCTGCAGCACTTTAAAAAAGGCAAAACTGTAGATACAGTAAAAAAAAAAAATCAGTGGTTGTCAGGAGTTGAAGGGGGTGAAGGAAAGAGGGATGAGTCAGTGGAACACAGGAGATTTTAGGGCAATGAAACTATTCTGCATCATACTTTAATGGTGGATATATGTCATTATACATGGGCCAATACCCATCAAATGTACAACACAAAGAGTGAACCTTAATGTGAACTATGGACTTTAGTTATTAACAATGTATTAATATTAACACATCAATTGTAATAAATGTACCACACTAAAGCAAGATGCTGTTGATAGGGGAAACTGTCGCAGGGTCAGGGGTTTTCTCCATTTTCTCCATCTTGGTGACATCACTATCCACCAAGTTGTTCGCATTAAGATCTGAGTGGCAGCCATGATCCTCTCTTTCTCTCACCCTCAACATTGATTTCACCTCTAGAGCATATCTTGAATCCAGTTGCTTCTCTTCCTCTCTACTCTCATCCTAGACCAGCCACCATCATCTTCTGCCTGGATCACTGCATCATGTCACTTTAACTGCTTAAAACCTGCTATATTAATTTGCTAGGGTTACCATACCAAAGTACCACAGACTGCGTGACTTAACAGAAATGAATCTTCTTACAATTCTGGAGGTTAGAAGTCTAAGCTCAAGGTGTCGGTGGGGTTGATCTCTTCTGAACCCTCTCTTCTTGGCTTGTAGGTGGTATTCTCTTTGTCTTCACATGGTCTTTCCTCTGTGCGTCTGTATCCTAATTTTCTCTTCCTATTAGGACATTAATCATATTGGATTAGGGCCCACCTTAATGACCTCATTTTACCTTAACTACCTCTTCAAAGAAGTATGACCAAATATAACCACATTCTTCTTTTTTTCCCTTCTTTCTTTCCCTTCCTTCCTTCCTTCCTCCCTCCCTCCCTCCCCCCCCCCCTCTCTCTCTTTCCCTTTCTTTCTTTCTTTCTTTCTCTCTTCTTTCTTTCTTTCTGTTTTATTGTGGTAAGAACACTTAACCTGAGATCTATTCTCTCAATGAAATTTAAGTGTACAATACCTTATTATTGAATGAGTGTACAATATTGTAAAGCAGATCTCTAGAGCTTATTTATCTTTACTGAAACTTTATGCCTGTTAATATATAACTCCCCATCCCCTCCTCCCCCCCCCCACCCCCAGTTCCTGGTTTTGATTTTATGAATGTGACTATTTTAGATACCTCATGCAAGTGGAATCATGCAGTACTTGTCTTCCTTTGTCTAGCTTACTTTACTTAGCAAAATGTCCTCAAAGTTCATCCATGTTGTCCCATATTGCACAATTTCTTTCTTTTTTTAAGACTAACTACTATTTCATTTTATGTTTATACCACATTTTCTTTATGTATTCATCTGATGATCAAAATTTAGGTTGTTTGTACATCCTAGCTATTGTGAGTAGTGCTCCAATGAGCATAGGAGTGAAGATATCTCAGTGAAATCCTGATTTCAGTTCATTTGGATATGCACCCAGAAGTGGGATTGCTGGTTATATGGTAGTTCTATCTTTAGTTTTTTGAGGAACCCAATACCATTTTCCATAGTGGCTATACCATTCTCCATACCTATTTGCAGTGTGCAAGGGTTCCAATTTCTCCACATCCTCACCAACACCTGTTGTTTTTGTTTTTTTGTTAATAGCCATCCATACAAGTGTAAGGTGATATCTCATTGTGGTTTTGATTTGCATTTCCCTATCTTAGTGACCATAAGCATTTTTTTGTATGCTTGTTGGCAATTTGTATGTCTTCTTTGGAAAAATATCTATTCATACCTTAGCCAATTTTTAAATTAGGTTATTAGTTTTTTGTTATTAAGTTGTATAACTCCAAGTCAGGCAGGGCAGAGGTCAGTCCCCAGGTTAGCCCCCTCAGAAAAGTAGGGGTGCTGTACACACGGCTCTACTCTTTCCCTCCCTGGGGTAGCTGAGGGCTGGGCTTTTTCATCCACACACTCTGTCCTGAGCAGGAGGTAGGGCTATGATGTGTCTGTGATCCCACGCTGCTGTTTCCATTTTCCTTCAGGCTGTTTGTTAGGCTATGGTGGACCCATCTAACCTCCAAGACTGCCAGGACTGAGGTCAAACTTCTGGAGAGGAGCACTGGATAGGCAGACCAACCCCTCCCCTCCCCTGGGAGAAGGGGAGAAGTCAGGAGCCAGGAGGTCTCTTTCTGACCATATGACACTGCACCAGGGGAAGGGACTCCAGGAAGAGGATATCCTGAATTCCTTTTCTGGTTTCAATAAATCTGTTTTCATGGTCACCCAGTGTTTAGGAGCCTTTCACTTAGTTTCTAGATGCCTCATAAAGGGAATTTGTGAACTATTGCTTATTTGGTGTGTTTGTGGGCAGAAGGATGGTCCAGGGCCCCCTACTCTGACATCTTGCTGATGTCACTAACACAGTCACATTCTGAGGCAATGAGGGTAAGGGTTTTACCATATGCATTGGGGGGGGGGGGATACAATTCAGCCCATAAAACTTGCCTACACTTCCAATAACACGCAAATACATTACATTCTTTTCTCCTGGCTTACAACTCTCTGCAGCATCTGACCTGAAGAACTGCCTCTGATCTCATCTCAAACCCTGCTCCCCATAACTTTTGATTCTACCTACACACCAGACTTTTTTCTCCAACATGCCAAGTTTGTGCTCACCTTAGGGCCTTTGTACGCTCTGTTACCTTTGTCTGGAATTCTCTTACCCTAGTTCCTGGCATGGCTTGTGTCTTCTTATCATGCAGGACTCAGCTTGTTTGTTTACAGTATATTAATTTTTAATAGTAATAGATATTGCTTGAGAGCTTACTTTGCATGAGGCATTATGCTAATATACTCTATTTTATAGAAGCAACATGGTTGAAGACACCTAGTTGGGAGCTAGACTGCCTGGGTTCACATCCAGGCTTTATCACATATTATGGGACCTTGGGAAAGTTATTTAACTTTTCTGTGCCTCAATTTTTCCCCCCACAGAGGCCGTTTATTATTATTCTAAATTATTTCAAACCTGCAGAAAAGTTACAAGAACAATATCAAGAATCTCTATATATCCTTGCTCAGAGACCCCATTCACATTCACTAATTTGGTCAGTAGCATCTTTTATATAGCAAAGGATCCAATTCAGGGTCATGCATTTCACCAAGTTGCCATGTCTTTCTCTAGCCTCTCTTGAATAGGGATTAATTCCTTAGTCTTTCCCTAACTTTCATGATCTTAACATTTTAATTGATTTAGGCCAGTTATTTTGTAGAATGCCCTTGATTTGGGCTTGTTCAGTGCTTCTTCACGATTTGACCCAGGTGCAGGACCCAGTTTAAGTGTCACCTCCTTAAGCATTCCATCTCATGTGAAATAAGTAGTTCCCTTGGTCACTCTGTAGCACAGGATCCTGCCATTTTTCTCTGCCTGGTGTTTTCTTGCATATTTATTTGTGTATTTGTTTGTTTGGTGGAATATAAGGTCCATACAAGCAGCCTCATTTTTCTTTTGCAATGCTGTATCCCAGCACATACGGAGATTATAATTGGCCAGTCACTGTGCTAGGCAGTGAGAATGTAATGGTGAACACAACAGATGCTCTTTGTTATTATTAAAAAATAAATTAGTGTATTCAGATAACTTGCTGTTTAGTCATTCATTCAATAAATATTTACTGAGCACCTACTATATTCTGAGCCCCAGGGATGAGTAATGGACAATACAGAAATTGTTCCTGATCTCCTGAAGTTTACACTCCAAAAGGAAACTGACAGTAAGACGAACAGACAAATGAACATGCAATACAGTGAGCGGAGAGGATGAGCCATCTCCTCTGTGGATGAAGCCATCTGCAGATGAAGAGAATTCCACAGGGGAGAGAGGAGATGGAAAGGCCCCTGAGCTGGGAGTACACTTGGCAAGTCCAAGGGCCAGCATGGAATCCACTGTGGCTGGAGCAGCATGAGTGAGGGAGAGAGTAGTTGGAAATGAGGTCAGTGAGGCAGCCAAGGGCCCATCTTGTGTGGCTTTGGATTTCATTTTAATTGTGATGGGAATCCATTAGAGGGTTCAAAGCCTGGGAAATCTCTTAAATATCTATTAAAGAGGGCTTCCCTGGTGGCGCAGTGGTTGAGAATCTGCCTGCTAATGCAGGGGACACGGGTTCGAGCCCTGGTCTGGGAAGATCCCACATGCCACGGAGCAGCTGGGCCCGTGAGCCACAATTGCTGAGCCTGCGCGTCTGGAGCCTGTGCCCCGCAACGGGAGGGGCCGCGATGGAGAAAGGCCCGCGCACCGCGATGAAGAGCGGTCCCCGCACCGCGATGAAGAGTGGCCCCCGCTTGCCGCAACTGGAGAAAGCCCTCGCACGAACCGAAGACCCAACACAGCCAAAAATAAATAAATAAATAAATAAATAAATAAATAAATAAATAAATAAATAAAAAAAATCAAGTAAAACTTTAAAAAAAAAAAAAAATATCTATTAAAGAGATATCTATTAAAGAGAGATTAAAGTGATATCTATGACTGTTATTTAAATTCAAAGTAAATCTCTTACTGCATGGAGAATTGCTTTATGAACTATTTCTTTCTCAGAAAGCTCTTCAGGGGATTGGCTGAGACTCACTGATTCTCGAGAAACTCGATATTTCTGGCTGGTACTTCTTATACTTCAGGCCCTGTACTGGTAGCTAGAAATCCTGGAATGTGTTCCCAGATTTGCACATTCCTTTTTGTGGGACTTGGCTAGGCCAATATTTTTGGCTTAACAATACCTCTTCACACTCATGTATTCAAGAAAGCATGAAGAGTGAAGAGGAAAGAGAGCAGAGCACTTACAGGAATTCTCTGGCTCGATGAAGCTTCAAGTACGAACTTGTATAAATATATTAGCATGCAGAAAAGTGTTGGGTTCTTTCCACAATTAAAAAAAATCAGTATGTTTTCCCTTGGAATATTTCCTGAAGGTTTAATGATTAGTGTAGGCAAAATGAGAGGTCCATATGACTCCATGTAAAGGAAAACAATCCCTTGGTTTTGTTTTACCCATAGGCACTTGATGACCCCAAGAGCAGCTTATTTAAAAATGTTCTGATCTCCTCACATGGTTGGTCTATGGCTGAAGCATTTTCTGAATCAATCACATTGTTAATAAATAAGAGAATTACTTGGAAGTTCAGGGAAGGATACATTAATGCCTGAGTATAAATGAAGAAAGGAGCTAGAGGAGATTTCTAGGAGAAATGGTGTATCCCATGCCCAGTTTCTGGAAAAATTTCATTTGGATATTGTATCTTTAAAGATTGCATTTGGAGAGTGTACTTTCATTTCATATGGATTGAAATTAGGGTGATCCATTCTTATGGGTTGACAGTGAGGAAAATGCAGCCAGACCCTCTTGTTTCAGGAACGATGGTCTAGGTGTTAGACCACAGGCTTCCTGGGGTATCTGCTTCTTTTGCCTTCTCGCATTAAGAGAGGCCTTCCAAGTGCTCAAGGAAAATCTAAATAAGACTCTCTGTGCTTAAAAAAAATTCAAACCAGAGTCTGAGTTCTTTTCTACCTGAGCTTATTTGGGATACATTTTGTCGCTTCTTATAAAGGTATAAAATGGAAGTTTGGGATTTCCTGATAAATGACCTTTTATCGTGACTTCCTGTTATTTTATTTTCTCCTGGGAACCAGAATAGCCATGCAATTCATTCCCACTCTGTGAGGTTGAATAAACCTTTATAATTTGGAATTAGTCACTTGTGAGATCCTAATTAGCATTATGAGTAAAATGTCTATGTTTTTTCCTGACCAGTCATGGGAGAAGCCTGTGTTAAATTCTGTGTCACATTTTCTTGGCTCCTTTAGTATAAGAATCTGGTGTCTGATACAAGCATTAAATATCCCTGCCCTATTCTATTTTTTTTCTTTTTAAATTCTGTGTTGGTGGCCTCCACTTACTTCCCTACCTCTTAATCAGTTACCACACAGCCTAATCATACTGGCAGCCAATGTGTACCTTGTGAGCTGACCAAACAAAGTCTGATTCAGAAAGAACTCACGGGAAAGCAGGCTGGCATTTAAACTTTACACTTAAAAGCAAACAACCAGGCAAATAATTCAGCACAAAAATGGAGTATCCAGTGATTCTGGGCTGGTGATTACAAAGCTCTGTTTTGTATCCTTCATTCTCTTGTTGGATATCATTGTCTGTACAAGGGCACACATCCCAATTTGGAGAGAAGGACAATAAGATTGACCTCCGAGAAATCAACTAGTAAAATCTATAGGAATGGATCAAGAAAGCAGTCATGTTTAAGTGAAGTATTTTGGAAATGTTTAAAATGCAATGAAAAGGCAATCTTGGAAGCAGGACTGAACTGTAATTACAGTTTGGTAAATGAATACCTAGTGAATTTTGATGTCCTCTTATCTAGGGTTAGACTGTGATCACAAGAGGGGGCCTGGACTGAAGAGAGTACAGGGAAAGCAACCTGGGGGAGAAAGAATAAGGTGGTGTGTCACAGCCATATTGAGGGACAAGAGCATCTTTTGGAGGGTTTAGCTTTTGGATTCCTGGGATGGTTCTAGACTCACCAACAGCTTATCAACTCTTGGCAATGTATCTACTACCTCCTTTACTGAATTTACCATCCACTCCCTCCACCAAGAAACCATCTCTGTATGCTCTGCTTCTGTGCTGCTTTCTTATAGGAAGAGGATTTTCTTTCTTTATATTATTATTTTTTGAACTTTTGAAATTGAGGTATAGTTCATGTACAATATAATACATTTCAGGTGATTCACAATTTTTAAAAGTCATATTCCATTTATAGATATTATAAACTATTGGCTATATTCCCTGTGCTGTTCAATATATCCTTGTAGCTTATTTATTTTATGTATAGTAGTTTGTACTCCTTAATCCCTTACCCCTCTACTGCCCTTCCCCCTTCCCTCTACCCACTGATAAGCACTAGTTTGTTCTCTATATCTATGAGTCTGTTTCTTTATGGTAGAGGATTTTCTGATCTGCTTTTATATTATGCTGGGTGGCTTGATGTGTGCATTTCTCATGATAAACTAAGAAATTGACATTCTGGCTCCTGTGAGATACTTGAGGAAAGGCTGGCAAAGCTGAGCTTAGAGGGCCGCCAAGCCAAGGACCAGACCCTGGACCCCACCCAGAAGCTGGCCACTTTTTCATTTTGCTGTAATTGTTGCAAATATAAAAGGAGTATAAACACGGCAGTGAGGCTAATAAGAATTCATGAGCATCTCGAATCCATCATGGTCAGAATACACATTTTTAATTACTGCACCATTTTGCCTCGATCTTTACTTATAAACACTTAACAATAGATTTTGGTGATCCAGAGTCTATTTTCTTATACATACTTTCATGTTTTTCTTTATATGACCTTTGTTGGTTATTAACTTTATGTCCAGGTAAAAATTGTGAATATTTTAGAATAAAAATATCTATAAAAAGAGGAAGAGTATCGGTACCCATTCTTCATAAGCACCATATTGCTACTTCACAATGACAATTCCAAGCACATTCTTTTTTGAGCTGGAATTAACACTGCAAGTAGATATGGTGGTTTCAAAATGTCCTGCAAAGCAGGAGGTGGATCATTCTCATACCAGATGCTTCCCATTCCCAGTGGGAACATGCAGAAGGTTTTTATGAGCCAGGCTGCATAAGCACACAGGATAGGAAGCATAGAGCATTGTGTTCAAATGAAAGCATAAGAGGAATGTCGGTCTCAGGAATGCTGGAATTGGACTGGAGGACAAACGCCAAGCTTCTGCTCCTGTAAAAGGGATCATAAAATCCACAAATGAGCAACCTCAAGTTTCCTAAAATAAGAAAAAAGATTTTTGAAAATGAGAAATGCTAAAGAGTACCAGAACTTTCTCTTCACTCTGCTTAGAATGCATGACCTCATGACCTCATGCACCCACACACCCACACCTAAGCAGAGTCATAGAGAAGAGAAACTTCAGCATCATTTTTCTTGCTCCTGCTACCAGCCTTTGAGAAAATGAATTGAATATTCACAATGCCATAAAAAAAGCCCCTTTAGTATAGAGTGATGGTGATAATGGGAGAATATATAAGATGAAAGAGAATGTAATCTTTTCTCTAAAACACATGGTTTGGTTTTTCAGTACACACTCCACTGACAAATATATTGGGTAACTAGATTTTCGAAGCAAAAATACAAAGAGGAAGTTATCTTCCTTTCTGGAATGTAAACTTCAAGAGATCAGGAGTATTTCTGTGTTGCTGTTTACTGCCATATCCCCAGGGCTCAGAATATAGTAGGTAATCAATAAATATTTGTTGAAAGAATGACTAAATAGCAAGTTATCTGAATATGCTAATTTATTTTTTAATAATAACAAAGAACATCTGTTTTTGTTGACATTATAATGAGAAGATAACTTCCTTTTTATACTTTTGTTTCCAAAATCTAGTTATCTAGTTACCTAATATATGTGTGTATGTATATATATATATATATATATATATATACACATACACACATATATATATATTAAAATCCTCTGTGAAGGCAGGGGTTTTTATCTTATTTTGTTAAATGCAGTATTTCCAGTTCCTCGTATCATGCACGGGACATAGAAGGCATTCAAAACATTTGTTGAATGAATTATTGGGCATATCTTGTAGAGGGAAACATGATATAGTGATAAAAATATGAACCTCCTATCAATGCCTGTTTTCTGGTTCAAGTCCCAAATGTGGGCCTGATTTGCTTGATGACCTAGAGGAAATGCCATATTTTACATAGGGTATCTGACGGTTCTATTCATGCCCTTTCCTCTACTCTGAGCACAGAGAATCTCTCTCTGTCTTTTTTCTGTGCCAGGGTCCCCCGTACTGCTATCAAAACCTAGTTTAATGTGACTGCCTCGTGGAGAGTCTTCATGATTAATCAGATTTGAAGCCTCATCCTGCTCTGCCCTGTGCATTCACTGAGTGTGATAATAATTGACATGATGGCAGCATTAGGAAAACTTTATCTAAAATTATTGAGACTTATCTTCTACTCTTTCCTTCAGTTATTGTTTCTTGTGATATCCCACTCTTCATTGCCTCTCCTTCCAGACTTGGCCTTTTTCACTGGGCCTAAGAGTTATTGCTGACACTCTCTAGCCCTGCCCTACCCGCTTCCCTTCACTGTTAACTCTGTTATATGACAATTTCTCATGATCTAAGGTGGTAACTGACTCATCTTACAATCACACTACGTAACCTAAGAGATAGTTGATGCAAGTGGACAGAATACTGACCTGATCATCATAAGACCTCATTTTTAGAAAGAGCTCTGCCACTAACCAGCTTTGTGAGCTTGGGATACTCAGTCTCTCTGGGATACCCTTTTCTCATGTATAAAATGTGTGGGCTTGTCTAGATCAGTGTTTCTATAAGTAAGTGCTATAGCACTGATCCATGTATATGTCTTTCAAAAATATGTTCTGGGGTCACATGCATTTGGGAATCGCTATGTACTTTGTCACCTTCTTAAACATTTGCAAGTTAAGGTGCTGACAAGTCCCAAAATAAAGGAAATATTTTTCTTTACCCAAAAGCTGACTTTTATTGTGAGGAGAGGAAACACGTTGGTAGTTGCTTGGAAATCCATGAGGGAATCTCAGTTGAACTTTCTAGAAATCTTGGCTGTAATCACACATCCCTTTATCTTCAATGCCAGCTCCTGTGGGTATAGAGATAAGTAAGTCAGGATCTTGGCCTTTCATGTATTAAAAAATCAGAGGGTGGACACAAAAATCAGTGTTGTAAAGGATGGCAATTTTAGACTAAAGCTTTGTTCAAATTATAATGGGCATAAGGATTGAGAAGCAAGGAGGTCTGCCCAGGGTAGGGGCAGTGGATAAAGAAGGGGACGCTTCCACCAGTGAGGTGCCACTTGAGCTGAGCACCAAGGGGGGTTGCAATAATTCACTAAGTAGGGAAGGTGGGAAAGGATAGTCCAGGAAGAAGGAACAACATGCACAGAGGCATAAAAGCCCCAGGTATATTCTAGGCCTGTGAAATAATTTTGTGGTTATGGAATCTAAGAGTGGAAGCTGTCTTGGGAGAGAGGAACAGGAGAAAGTTCTGGGAGATGAGTAGAGGCCTGTTTGCCATGTGCTTTAAGTGCCATTCTATGGAGTCTGAATTTATCCTTGAGGTAATAGGAAACCATCCTTAGATTGGTTTTTAATCAGGGGAATTACATGATCAATAAGTATTTTATAAAGGGAATTACGGAAAGAAAAGAGAAAATTCTGGAGTGCTAAGACGGATAGGAGGGGGAAAATGTTGGCAAGAAAACTAATTATGGTTCTATTGAAATGACTCAAGTAAGAGATGATAAAAAGCTGAAAAGCAAAAGGATGAGATGGAAGAAACAGGTTTGAAGGAAATGTAGTAGCTCAACACACTCCGGGAAGTGATTGGACATAAGGCAACAAAGAAAGAGGAATACAAAATGACTCTGCAGCATTTAGCTTGGGCAAATGTTGTGTGATTATAAAATTTACTGAGATAGGAACTTAGAGGAGTGAACTGTTTCATATAGATTTGAATTGGACTGAGTGTTCTAATACACAGAGTAATTTTGCTGTAAAAGCACATCCATCGATTTTTACGTTTTAGGGTTCAATAATGATTTAGCTAAAGACTATATTCTTCTTAAGGAGATTCAGCATCTACAAAAAAATCTATTCCAAACTGGAATTCGGTAGGTACTCAACATATTCTTGTCAACACAACAGCATTGTAATCTATATATTTCTTTTGATTTTATCACTAAACTATAAATAATCAATTCTAGGTCTATAAATCCATTTGTTTTTCATTTAAGCAAAAACTCTCTTCTTTCAGCCATGGATAATCCTATATACATTAATGTCTCACAAGAAGTTTGTGAAATTATTTCCATTTTCTAGGAGGAAACAGCATAGAGCACCAACAATTTTAGTGATTATTTAAATATTAAGCCATTGTTTTTGAACTAATCCTAAATTTGGTCTTAACACTAGATATTATTGTCACTATTACATTAAAAATATATTATGTTTAATAGTCAGGTAATAGGATTGTTTCAAAGACACCTTTGTCAGTGAAAATTAGAAAAATATTCTTTTAGCTAATCAAATTTTTAAGAAGTCCATGCTTGCTTATTGTATAGAACTTCACAAAGATTTTAAAGAATTATTTTCCCCAACAATTTTTGAAGTATACGGTTCTTTTATTTGGGGGAAAAAGAGCTCCCTTTTAGAGGCAGGATGTGGAAACTAGCATGACCCAAACTGTTTACAGAAAAGCAGTCTACACCTCCCTGATTAGGTCAGGGAATTTTGCCTCTACCTGTGCCAGCTGCCTTCTATTAGCACGAAAAACAAATTGTACAATCTATGTTCACTGAACTATGACCACCTTCTCATTCTGAATTTTTTGTCCAAGAGGACCAGGGAATCCAGACACTGAGTTAGTGGAGAGGAGTGTTGTTAGATACAATTTGTCCGAGGAAGAGGAGTAGAGGGCCCACCTTAAAGACAAACTGAGCTCTCAGAATGGCTACATGTTAGAGAATGAACACAATAGGGACAGTCAGAGAGTAACTCCTGAGAATTTTTTCCCTTTTACATCATAAAGAAATAAAGATAAAAACGAAATGGTCTTGTGATGGAGAGGGCAGCCTCTCCCTCCCCGCCACCCCCAGCTGCACTGCATTGAAGGCAGCTCCATGGAATTGTTTTGAAATAAATTTAGAAGCTTTGGGGGGCAGGTCCATGTTATGGTTGTTCCCACCATTCTGGGGTTAAGGATAAAAGGTTGCTGTGTCTTAAGCCTTCAGACTTTGCAGATTTCTAAATGCACCTTGTTGTATCTAGAAGAAATTTTGCACTCTTGAGAAAAGGCAGTGCAAAAGTGAGTTGAGACACAATGTCCCTTTATCTCAGGGCAAAACAATCTTATTTCCCTGTAGTTGAAATAGAGGCAGGGGAAGTCGGGTTGTGGTATCTGAAATCAACAACCTCCTGTGGCTGTGCCATTCTCTCCCTGCTCTAGCACCACTCCCTTAACTTGGTATCTGTTTACTTTACAGAAGGCAGTTTTGGAGAAAGGATCATAAATATTCTGGCCCAGTACCCTAGGGGCCACGACAAACAAAAGAACACACCTGCCTAGTGATAGACCTTGTGATATTTAACTGTGTGTGTTACTTTTTTAATCCACTTTAATAACTGGATTATCCACCCTCCACACCCCCAGCCCCAACTTCTTTGCTTTCTATTTCTGCTCTGAGGCCGTGAACACAGAAATCTCTGCAGGCAAATTACTCCAGAGCCATTGCAGAACAATCCTAGAAGGAACGGTTAAACTCACAGCATCTGGATTCCTGATCCTTTTCCGACATGGCAGGTGTGAGTGTCTGTATAAAATATTCTATGTTTATCTTCAACTTCGTGTCCTGGGTGAGTGTTTTTCTTGTAATTATCAATTTTATGCAAGAAAGGGGATCTTGATATAAATATCATAAATGAGAACAGACTCTGCACGAGAGAAATAGGAGAGGAGGAGAGGGTATTTTCCATTTACTTGTTTGGATGTGTTTGTTCTTTCTTTGGTTATTTCAGTAATTGAAAATGAGCCAATGACTCAAAAAAGTGCACTTCAGGTTCTGTGGGGGTAAACATTTCATAAATGTTTTGATATTGTTACAAAACAATCACAGAGGAAAAAAAATACCCCTTAACTAAAAGACAATTCTTAGTTGTATATCATTCAGGCCTCCCTAGTTTAAGGACCCTGTGGGGAAAATCTGATTTGATTCCATTTGGAGCCTACCTCCTAAATTCTAACCTTTACATCTGGGTTTGAAACAGGTGGATGGTGGGGTGTGATGAGAAAGATGTGAGAAGAGGATCATTTTCAGAGATCCAAAGAAGAAACAATGGTCATGCTAAACTTTAAAGAGTAACAGTAAAATTACTTAATCATGGAAAGATTAAACTAAGGCACTAGTTTTGTATCAGAAATTTAAAGTTAGTATTTTGATGTGTCATTGCCCCATCTTTTAATCAACAGGGTTTGTGTTTTAGCCAGCTCTTATGTTTCTCTTGAAAGTCTGCAGACATAAGAAATAACAAATAAATTGATAAGCAAAATCTAACATTGGAAAGTTGAAAAATGAAATATGGAAAGGCAAAATGGTTAAGGGATGTTGGATGTTGGGATGTTGGAAAATTGATGTTATCATTTGTAATATAAATGATGCAATTAAAGATTGTTCAAAAGTAAGTCAATAGAAATAGACCAAAATACTTAAATGAAAAAATTATTTTGTGTAGTGGATTAAAAAATGGGTTATGCAGTATAAGCAGGAGAAAGTTCTGGTTTTGTTTTTTACCTGGTTATCTTTAGTAAATAGGCAGCTGGTATCTACATGTTGGTAAATTTCTGTCCTGTTAAAATAATGATGTACCTAGCTAAACTTAAATAGATGAATATAGTCTTATTGTCTAGAATGACTTTCCATTCAATGTCAGTAGCCCTAATGAGTACAAGTGATATATATTGGTAAAGTAAATAAGTAAGTGAGACTATAAATGAATAAAATAAAATAAGAAAGGTTTGTTCTTTGTACTTCCTCTTTTCCTTAGAAAAATGGGCTGCTTTTGCAAATACTAAATGAAGCTCATGAATATATGCCAGATTTTAAAAGTTTGTTCTGATAAATTTCTTCCCTTGAAATATTTAAAATTGGTTAAACATTGAGATTAGAATATAAACAAAGAAATTCCTATGTACTTTGGTTGGTTTTGCTTTTAACTTTTTATTGTGGAGAACCTCAAACATTCACAAAATAGAAAAGGATAATCAACCCCATCATCCAGCCCCAAAAGCCATGAAACCATGGCCAATCTTTCCCGGTCCATATTCTCATCCACTTTCCCCACCCCATATTATTTTGAAGCAAATCCTGGATATACTATTTCATCTGTAAATACTTTAGTGTATATTTCTAAAAGACAAATAATTCTTTTTTTAAATAAATGCACCCACAATGTCATCACACTAAAAACTTAATAAGAATTTTAAAATTGATTATCAAGTATCTATCCAGGGTTCAAATTTCCAATTGCCTCACAAATGTTCCTCTTTGAATCCGAATACAAACAAGGTCCACACATTGTGATTGATTGGTTGATATATCTTTTATGTCAACTTTCATCTTTAGGTTCTCCATCCATCTTCATCTTTCCCCCACCCTGGAAGTTTTATGTACTTGTGTGTTTGGTTTGTCCTATTGCATTTTCTGCAATCTGGATTTTGCTATTTGCATACCCATGGTATAGTTTAACATGTTCCCTTGTCTTCTGTGTTATCTCTAACTTAGTAGTTGCACTTGGCAATTTGATAAGATTCAGGGTATTATTTCGGGGGATGGGGCACAACTAGCTTATAAGTGATATTTTGTTCTTTCATCAAGAGGTGTATACTGTCTGACCATCTCACTTTTTGTGATGTTGGTAGCTATTGATGCTTAAGAACCTCAACCCATCAGTTCACCGAGTTTCAAACTGGTGACATACTATTTCTATCATTTTCTTCATTTACTAGCTGGAATACTTTCAATAAGGAGAGATTTAGCATTTACTAATTGGTTACCATTAGTGCCCAGTTTTTATTTTTTAAGAAAGGCAGCATAAATGTTTCTTACTCTTTACTCAACAGATTTCAAAATGATGAGTTTATTTTCTGGTATCATACAACAGTGATAAACAAGTATTTCTTTAAATATTCTTATGAAATAATAGATTTAAATACCATCACAGTTCTTATCCTCGTTGATGTGCAACTTATTCCATTTTTGGCCAGTGGGAGAGTCTTCAAGTTGGCTCCTGAGTCCTTTTGACCTGACCCTAATAACTTTGATAACTTCTTCACTATTTGGGATGATAAGATGTTCCAGGCTCACTTCCCTATTTCCTGCCCCAGACCTGGAATCAGCATTTCTCCAAGAAGTCTTGATATCTGTTTCTAAAAAGCTGCAACCATTTTCTCTTTATGATGCAGAATATATATGAGCCATTTAAACAAACCGAAATATAAATATGCTAATAAATGCATGGCTTCTACTTTAATAACGTCTCAAAGTCTTCAAACTAGTAGCAATCCTCAAATTATGAAAGAGTCAAAATATATCCATGTTGTATAAAAACAGCATACAAAGTGTTGATGGCTGTTTAAAATACATCAGAGGTCAGTATTTCATTAAATAGCTAATGAATAGCTATTCAATAGCTAATAGGAATTTGAAACAGATCTGAATTTTAAACTGAAATGAAAAAAAAGACAGTCTAGGAAAGGGGTATGTTACAGGTTCAGGATTATAAATTTGATATAAGAGTACAAGGTGAGTTGTAGACATCTGTACAATACGGTACCCAGACATTGTTACAGCTTTCCTGGAGAGCTCTGATTATTTTATGGTTACCGTTATCTCTGTTTTTCTGATAATGAAGTCTTTCTGATGCTACGGATTTCAGTTAGATATTTCTAACTTCCCTTAAAAGCCTTGCTCTTCCCATCAGCATAGTGATGGGACCTATAATCTTTATATGAGACATCTTGAGTAAGAGCAACAGTTGTAAAGACCAATGATAACGTCTCAGCCAACAGGTGACATCAATATTTTCATTCACAAGTTAGAGCAGGAGGAGTCTGTGAGGTTAGGGAACCATCCCTATTTCTACTCTCCCCTCTACTCCCAGCCCAGAGTTCTCAGCTGGAATTTTATAATCCTTCATAGGAAATTAGCAATTTGTCACATTTCTAATGTTTACTTAAGCAAATATTTTACGGTCCCACTGATGTGGTTTTCTTGTAGGCATCCATGGCCTTATGTTTTCAAATGAATTCTTTCTGGTGTAACTTACGAGAAACTCAGCCTTTGCAAAGTAGGGCCAGATGTTGGAATATCTCTAAGATATGCATATGGTCATTTAAGCTAAACATACCAGTTTCTTTTGTGAGAGAACTTGAGATATGCCACCTAAATATGCAGTGATTTCTATTTGTTAGAATTAGTAATTGAAGAAAAACGTGAGAAAGTAAAAATCATTCCTAATCACTCATGCTAGAGTTTGATGCAAATTAGAGTGAATTAGAGGTGCGGTAGATAATAGGTAAATCATAGGTGCAAAACCTATTTCTCTGAGTCTTGTGTCAAAACAGATAAACTGCCCACATTTTCTTATGCTCCTCTTAGATAAGTCAAGCATGGGAGTGTTGTGGATGCTTGGAGTGTCTTAGGGGCTGGGTAAGCATGGAACACAGGGCCTTTAGCCCACAGATACAGTGGAACCATTGCCAGAGGCAGAGAGCTGTGGAAGGGCTGGCTCCTTATGAAGGAAAGCAGAGTGATGTAACATTACCAAACCCAAATGGGGGAAGGTGAGAAGGAGGAGCCAAGTTGTAAAGCCAAAGGTGTTAGCAACTGAAGGAAGCCAACACATGAAGAGTTTTGAAGAGAGCACAAGGAAGTCAGGAATTGAGAGTTCAGGAACCAGCATTTCAATGTCATCGTTGTATTTTATATGGTACCTGGGACACTAGATTGGTTGTGCCGAGTGCAATGAAGAGAGTTGAAGCAGAGCAGACATAACTATGAGACAGGATAACTGAAAACTAGGGTACAATTATATTTCATTCTGATTGAAGAAATCCCCCAAGATAGACTTGACTATGGCTGAAATGTGTGAACTTTGTAAATACAGTGGTTGCCTGCCACTATGCAGTCAGCTTGGAACTTAAACATTGACAAAGACACTGGAGCCCAGAGGCTAAGAGCTGAACCTCAGCTCCTTCACCACCAGCTGTGTGGCCCTGGGAAAATTGGTTAACCTCTCTGTGCTTTATAGTTCCTTATCTGTAAAATCGGGATAGTAGTAATATCTACTTCATGGGTTGTTGTGAAGTTTAGATGGGTTAATACATATAAAGAACTCAGAATAATGCTAAATAAATGTTTAAGAAACAGACGTTTCAACCATCATTGTACAGCCTTTTCTATGAGTCAGGAGTATGAAACCACTCTGCAGAGTGATGAGTAAATTCCAATTTGGATTTTGAAACAGAGGAAGAAATAAAATGGTAAGAATTATGATAAGACAGAAATTCTTCTATCATAAATTAGAAGAATGGAAAGTTGATTTTGAAGAAACAAGCAGACTGAGATTCAAGTCCTGAATCTACATTGCTTTGTGGCCTGGAACATGTTCCTTGATTTTTCTTTGCCTCAGTCTCTGCACTTGTTAAACGAGGATGGTAATTTTACGCAGCAGGATCAATGGTGAAGATTAACTAAGATACTTTATGAAAGCCTGTGACCAGGGACTGACACACAATAATAATTCAATTAATGCTGTTTTCCCAGTTCCAACAATCATATTGCTTTTTAATTTAAAAATATTGGAATCCGGTGTGATAGTATTTTAGTCCTACTCTTTTCCTCCTCTGGCCTCGTGGGGCAAGGAATCTGTGTGGCTGGAGGGAGATGCTCTGAGTCTGGCCTCCACTTTGGGTACTTATCTCAAAATACAGTCACACTGGGGATTAGGGTTTCAACATATGAATTTAGGGGCACATAATTCAGTCCATAGCGTATTCATAAGCAAACATCAATTACATAATTTCTTAGAATGCTGGCTCAGACCAACTGCATCCTAATTTCATAAAAAGAAGGATGTCCCATGAGAGCTGAGTGGCAACAACCGTGACTTTCTTCAAAGAGAAACCAGAAAAGGGTAGTGGGGTGTAGGCCTAGTAAGGTTCTGCAGTGTCCACTGATGGCTAACCTGGGGGCCTAACATATCAGCTAATTTCCTTTTACAACCTTATCAACAGAAAGAAGGACATACCTAGATGCTTATTTCTTAATTCATACTCCAAATTATTTAAAACATTATAAAAAGATCAGGGGCAAACCCTTAAAGCCAAACTGGAGAAAGGGCTCAAAGAACAATTATGATGATCAATCTTGTAACAACTGGGATAAAACAGGTTAGTACCAATCATGGCTCTAGACTGATTGTTCCTGATAGAAAACCAATTACTTTTAATTAATTTAATTAGCAAATTATGATACAGTTCTTAAAATATTCTCATCGATAGTTTTATAAAAACATCAGATTAAGATGATAATCATAATAGCTATTCAGATAATGTTATTTTCATTTAAAGCTGAAAGCCAGTGACTATTAAGACAAACAATGTAAATCTACCTATGAAAGGAGAAAAAAGAGAAAGAAAAATATCAGTGAACAAATTGGAAAAATAAAAAATCCAACTGTTATAAAATTACTGAAAATCACAGAGGGTCTCATTATCATTTGATATAAATTCTTGCAGGTTTATTTATTAACAAAGAACCACTAAAATGAGCATTTATCTCCATCTGCAAATGAAATTAGGATTTAGTGGAAAAGAGGAAAAGAAATAAGGAGAGTTTTCAGGCTCTAAAGCTGTTTATTCAAAGATGTGCAGTTTATAGTGTGTGCGTGTGCACACCTATAAGATAATTAAATTGTATAGGTTATTTGGTGATTTGGCAAAGAGCTCTTTGGTAAAAAGCTTTGGTTTTCCATTGCATTTGTTGTTTTGCAGGAGTTGAAGCATGTAGTAAGGGTGGGGCTAGATTAGGAGTGGTGCTGGATTTTTACCATGTGACCGTTGTTATCTCTTGGGATTCCAGTTTCTTTAATCTGAAATGAAGGGCTTGAACCTAGATGAATTTTGAGATCTTTTAGGGAGCATAGGTTCAGCTGCTGTTTGCACTGCCTACTCCTTTCACAAAGCCCCGACTCTACTCCCAAAGCAAACATAATGAGAAGCCCTTAAGTGAAACTGCTGTTTGGGGGTTTTGGGCATATGGCCCAACCATGCATGAAAGCAATGATACTACAAAGTCATGGGGTTTGGAGGACTCAGGCATTTCTCTGTCAGAGAACCCTCAGGCCAGAATAGTCTAGAAACTCCTCCAAGGTCTACTGCTGTGTCTGGTATGTTACCAAGCTTGTTCTCAACATCTCTATCTAATAATAGATCTTGGATTTTTTTTTTTTTTTTGAGGCCACAACATCTATACCTTAAAAAACAAAACAAAGCTGAAAGACAAGGTTTTTTTCTTACATTAAAGTAAAATGTGTTTCACATTTTATGTGTTGGTCTTGGTCCAAATTAAATAATCTGGTAAAGTCATTAAAGGAATTTAAGACTTTAAATACTGTTCCTCATTGTTCCTCTTCTCTGGGTAAGCTTTACTACCTAAAAGAGCTTATTTTTAAAAGAGCTTATTTGGGTACAAAAAGTGTCGTAAACCCTTGTTGCTTAACTGCAAATTTTGTCAAATGTTCTGCTGTTCCCTGTACATCCTGACTTCTTGAATCTTGAAGGAACGTTTGGTGATTAATCAGTTATTCCCTTCCTTTATGGTCTAAGACAGCTTCTCAAAGACAAACCCAGAGACCCAATAAGGATATTTTGTCTTTAAACTGTTCTTACCTGTCTTTTATATGTTAAAATCTAGCAGAAACACAGTTAAGAGTTGAAACATGGAAAACCATCTTTCCCCTCCCCTGTAGTGGATGGAAAACAGATTATTCTTATCAAACTTTCCAATTACAACAAAACATTTTAGCAGTTATCTACACATAAATATGCCTCATTTATGTCTTTTAGGTTGTAATGGTAGAATTAATGATAAACCATTGTTACCAGATGGCTAGAGGTGTGTGGAATTAGAGTTGTAGTTTATCTTAGGCGTACTCTAACATTTTTTTCTTTTTTCTGCAGCTATGTGGTACCTCAATCCTGGCAGTAGCAATTTGGCTACGAGTAGGCAAAGACGGTAGAGAGGTAAATAAATACAAGTTTCTCCACTGCCAAAGTAGTTTATTTCTCTTATAATGATGAAAGTAATGACAGTAATAATAATAATAAAATATTTCTATAGCATTTCCTTAACTGCCTCATGTAATCATTTGTGCTGATCTGTGATTTTATAATTTAATTAAATTTAATCAAAATTACTCACTATGTGCCTGACACTGTGCTAGGCATTGATCAATCCTTCTAGAGAATGGAGAAGATGTTATTCCCCAAATAGGAAGATTGCAATGAAGGAGGAGATGGGAAGGGGCCAAAGCAGAAATTAGCCTCCTTCGTTATTTGCTGAAGTGCAGCCTGAAGTTATCTAGAGGATATAGACCACCTTGCCTCCCCACCAAGAGCAATTTTTGTACAAGGTATTGACAATAATTTGGCAGATTCCCAAGGTGGGGTAGTGATCCAAAAGAAAAGAAGGTGAGAAGTTCTCCTGCAGAAGAAGAATTTGAATCTGTGTTTTAAAGGCAGCAAAGTACAAAGATAGTTGGTAATTACTTGGGGCACATGGTATTGAGGGTAACCCCTTGTAACAGTAAGATGCCGGTCACACCGGTGTAACTCAGCAGTTGACTGGCAATGTCCAGCCTCCTGACACCAAGATAAGATTAGCATGATCCCCTGTGCCCCACCGCACACCGTTCCATGGGTGGCAAAGGTCTTACCAAGATTTCTGCGGATCTGGAGGAAGTTTAGTTCCTACAATTAATTCTAGCTCTGGTCTTTGGATTCCACACACACTGTCTCTGTTCTGTACCACAGCGTCACAAGTGTGGAAAGAGTGTGTGTGGGGGGGGTGGGAGAAGGGTGAGCATGTGGGAGGGTTGGTCTGTTTCACTTAACACGGTGCCTGGCACCATTTCCTGGCTCCCCTACTTCCATTCTCCCAGCTCGCTTCTTCCCAGGGGTGTTACACCCCGCAAGTTACGATTCTTATCTCGCGCAGGGCAGTTACCTTGTTCTTTGTTATCTGGGCTCTTGCCGCTATTCAGGCTCACATGTACTCCTAGGGCCCTTTCAAAGTGTTTGCCTAAATGAAGTTCCCCCTCTCTAAGAGGAATGTTGATTCCTATTTAATAATTATTAAGATATTATTAAAACAGAAATTCAGGTAATGCATTTCCTATTAAAACTTATACCACGGTGCAGTTCCATGCCATTGGACATAGCCTAGTTGAAAGAAATATTAAAAGCAAAAGCAAATTGACATCTGTTCTGATTCCCTTTTTAAAAGGATTGGTGTTTTTGGACTTTTTTTTCTTGCTCTCTCACTCTGTTTCTCTCCTTCTTTTCCTTCTTTCTTTCCTTCCTTTTTTCCTTTCCTTCTCTCCTTCCCTCTCTCTCTTTCTTTTCCCTTTCCTTTCCTTTTTCCCTTTCCCTTTCTTTTATTTTCTCTTCTCTTCTTTCCTTTCTTTTATTTTCTCTTCTCTCTTTCCTTTTCTTTTCTTTTCCTTAAAATTTGCTTTCTACCATTAGAGAACCCAGAGAATCACAGTGGCAATTTGCTGCCTCTTCATTCTGTGCCTCACCATGGTGAAGAAATTGAATGGGGGATAGGTGTGGCGATAGTTGGTAACATTCTAGTCCATCAGGATTTCATTTGTTGTTTTATAGTGATATAAATATATCTGTGACTTCTTGATGCCCTTGGACTCTGGGATTTGAGTCGTAGAGGAGTATTTGAAGATTCTTAGAATCATTTAGAAACTGATGTTTGACTTTGGGGCTCATAATTAAGCACAGAGATTAAAAGCTATTGATTTAGAGGGTGCTTTGGCCTTTTTAAGATATGTATGCAGTCTGTATTCTATTTTTAAATTTTATTTTATTTGTTTGATATGGGAACATTTTACTCCCCCCCAGTGCTTCTGGTAAACAAACTTGGTGTTTAGCCTAAGAAATCACACACATTGAATGTATTAAAAAACTGTTGTCCTTGAGAGGGTGTTACTGTGAATCTGGGGATAAGAATGACTTAATAGAGCTAGGCAGCATCTTTAGTTACATTTTGACTCTTGTGCTCTATCAGCTTCTAACCCTAAACAAAAGTCATTATCTTCCAGGACGATTTTAACCAGCTTGACTTACGTGAAATTGGCTTGATTTATTTTTATTCAAAGTCAGTGACAAAGAATCAAGACTGTGCAGAAAACTGAATTTTACTACTGGAAAAACAGAGGAAAAAGTTTTAGAAGGAGAAACCTGAGTGCAAACACAGAAAACAAGGATGTCACGATGTCTTTATGCACATCTTTTAGCAAAGCTTTTGGTGCTAAAGTGTCTCCTTAGGGATGCCTTGTTCTCCATCAGGATGAACTCAGCCCTGCATGAGGCAAAATGTATGCACAACCATCCTTGTCCCAGGAGATCCTTTATAATCCAAAGAGGACCCTGAGCCCTCTTCTTCAAAGTTCAGCCATGTCTCTTCCTGTAGAAATTCTCCCCTTGTTCTAAGACACACACAGACAGTGTTCATCCAAGACAGCTTTTAAAACTCTGCTGTCTCTCCCCCAGAACAAATACCTGAACTCAGATTTCTATTTCTTTTCTGAATAAGAATAGCCACTTGTTGGGCTGGACTTGAAACAGTGATCCTCAGATAGCCAACACATTGCTTTCTGGCCACTCTGGCAGTGGGTCCCTCTGCCCAGATCAGTCTCAGAGAAGTGCCTCATTACCTGCCAAATAAGTGCTGGCCGCACTATCCAGGTCTCACTGGTAGATATTTGACCTATTGTTTCTATATCTGGACTGACTAACCAAGTCTTCATAACTCAGCCATTGAGGCTTAAACTGTCTTAGATACCTTAGGGTTTTCCTGCATTGGCCACAATATACTAGTGAAGCAGTCTTTGATGGTGAGTAGATAGAATGGGGTTTCTAATGCTGCTTTTTTGGGGTTTTTTTTGGTCATTATCTATTTTGACTCAGTTACCATGCCTGTTTATTAACGAAACTGATTTCTTAGCTCCAATCTTAACAAGCAAACCAACAACAACAGCAACAACAAAAACAGAAAACCTGAAAAAGAGACAAAAAGAAAATCTTTAGGACATAACCCAGCTTTCTAAATATGTAAATCGAAACATTATCTGTAAGCATAGACTCTTAGAGACAAAGGAAGCCTTAGGTATCACAGAGGCTGACCTAATTCCCTTTATAAGTGAGAAACTGGAGCCCAGTAGGGTTAGTTGACTGTTCTATGGTTAGAAACTTAGTTATTTATAAAGACTCTGACTGGAATATAGATTTTGGGTTTTAGTGCTCTTACAACTTTAGCATATTCCTTCCTCCTGATTATCAAATAAAGGTTTTGTCTAGGCTATGAGTTGATTTTAAAAGTCTTTAAAAATGTAAAGATCATGAATAGTAGTGTGTGTTTGTTTGCTTGTTTTGTTTTTTATTTTGGTATTTCCTGTTAAAGGAGCTGGTCTACATGCTGTGCAGCAGATTCCAAGAGGCAGTCTCTGAGCTAGTTTAAGACCTAGTGGTCTACCTAGAAATAGCCCAGTAGATAGAGGTCATAAGAAGTAGATGGGCTACACATAGCACTCGAATATAACAGAGGCACAAGGTTTCACTTTTTAGTTGTGATTTACTTCTGGACATATCTGTAGAGCAAGAGATAGATTGAGGCTAGGTGTTATGAAAGTGATGAAGAGTATACATGTGGGGGAGAGAAGAACCGAATTATGCAGAATGGGTAGCCCAACCCATCATAATGGGCCCTAGGATATTTTCCTCAATATCCCATTACTAAATAATCAGTCAAAATAAAGAGTCTCTGGAAGACTCTATAGACTATACTTCCTGGGAACAAGGAGATAGACTTGATATGGAATATTAGAAACTAGACTTATTTTATTTTCTTAGTTTAAATTTTTGTTTGTTTTGGCAACTGTATAGACCTATGTAATCACTATTACAATCAAAATGCAAAGCATTTTTATTAACTCATAAAAGTTCCTTCATATCCCGTTGCAGTCAGGTCCTTCTTTCCTTCATACTCTGCTCAAAGGCCACACTGCTCTGATTTCTATCATCATAGCTTAGATTTACCTATTCTTTTTTATTTATTTCCCAAATGGATACTTTTTAAAATTGAAATATAGTTGATTTACAATGTTGTGTTAATTTCTGCTGTACAGCAAAGTGACTCAGTCATGCATATATATTCTTTTTCATATTCTTTTCCATTCTGATTTATCACAGAATATTGAATATAGTTCCCTGTGCTATACAGTAGGACCTAGTTGTTTATCTAGTCTATAGATAATAGTTTACATCTGCTAATCCCACACTCCCAGTCCTTCCCTTCTCCACCCTCCTCCCCCTTGGCAAGCACAAGTCTGTTCTCTATGAGTCTGTTTCTGTTTCATAAAAGTTCATTTGTGTCATATTTTAGATTCCACATATGTTATGTCATATGGTATTTGTCTTTCTCTTTCTGACTTACTTCACTTAATATGATAATCTCTAGGTCCATGCATGTTGCTGCAAATAGCATTATTTCATTCTTTTTGATGGCTGAGTAATATTCCATTGTGTGTATATATATACACACACACACATACACACACACACACACACACACACACACACTACATCGTCTTTATCCATTCATCTGTCGATGGACATTTAGGTTGTTTCCATGTTTTGGCTATTGTAAATAGTGCTGCTATGAATGTAGGGGTGCATATATCTTTTTGAATTGTAGTTTTGTCCAGATATATGCCCAGGAGTGGGATTGCTGGATCATATGACAACTTTATTTTTAGTTTTTTGAGGAACCTCCATACTGTTTACCATAGTAACTGCACCAACTTACATTCCCACCAACAGTGTGGGAGAGTTCCCTTTTCTCCATACCCTCTCTGGCATTTGTTTTTTTGTAGACTTTCTAATGATGACCATTCTGACCTGTGTGAGATGGTACCTCATTGTAGTTTTGATTCACATTTCTCTAATAATTAGCAATGTTGAACATCCTTTCATGTGCCTGTTAGGCATCTGTATGTCTTCTTTGAAGAAATGTCTATTTAGCTCTTCTGCCCATTTTTTGATTGGGTTGTTTGTATTTTTTGTTGTTGAGTTGCATGAGCTGTTTGTATATTTTGGAAATTAATCCCTTGTGAGTTGCATTGTCTGCAATATTTTCTTCCATTCCATAGGTTGTCTTTTCATTTTGTTTATGGTTTCCTTTGCTATGCAAAAGCTTGTAAGTTTGATTAGGACCAATTTGTTAATTTTTGCATAGATTTACCTATTCTTGAATGCCATATGAATGGAATCATACAGCAATCACTCTTTTGAATATGGTTTATTTAGCTCAATGTAATGTTTTTGAGATTCACTCATATTGTTGAGTCTATCTGTTTGAGGAACTTAGGCTTTATAATTTAAATAATTAAACTGCCATAAAAACATGCTTTATGATGCTACCTTCAGGTATAAAACACAAAATATGCAAATCAAAGATCACATTATGGGTGAAACTACCAGTCCTTCTAAGCTTTTTAGAATAATTGGTGTTTTAAAAGCCTATTTCATTTCTTCCATCCAATGTCCAATATATCATCTTCAAAAAATATAAAATTGGAAACATTATCTGGACAAATAATACCTCAATAGAATAGAATGTAAGTGCCTTGAAGGCAGGAATTTTTGCTTGTTTACATCCTTGAGGTATCTCAAGGTCCTAGAACAGGGCCTGGCACAACAATAGGTACCCAGTGGATATTTGTTGAATAAAAAACATCAAGAAAAAGGATTTTCTGTCACTGATCTTTTTCATTTTCAGATTCTCAGTCCTGGGGATGCTACCATTAACCCCTATATTGCTGTGAATATCTTGATTGCTGTGGGTGCTATCATCATGATTCTGGGTTTCCTGGGATGCTTTGGAGCCATGAAAGAAAACCAGTTCATGCTTGTTTTGGTGAGTTTTCCCAACAAATCCCAATACCCAACCTTCAGACTTTAAGGATTATCTCCCATCCCCATTGTCTGTCAAAAGGACTTGCCAAGATTGATGAAACTCTCTCACTTTTGTTTAGAGGGTTTGGTTGTGGAAGCTAATATATTTATCTTAGATTAGAGGATACTGTGAGAGAAGACAAATTTTAGTTATTCATTCAGTCATTCATTCAATTACTAAGTACCTGCTATGTGCCAGATACTGTGCTAAAAGATACATAGATATGAGAACAATTAGAACCCATTAGGGAAGACTGACAAGTAAACAATTAGCAACAGTGAAGGTGGCCCAAGAAGAGAAGGGCAAGGGTAGAGAAGGGAACTTTCAAGCCAGAAGCAGAAGTGAATAAGGTGTTTGTATGGGTGAGGGTGTGATGAGCTTTCCAGGGAGAGGACCTGGCAGTACAATGCTAGCATGTTTGGGGAACTGCAAAGCCTTGGGTATGGCTAGAGAGTGCAAGGGCTATTTTCAGTAAATAATGGAAGATGGGTCTGGGTGTGGGCTACAGTCAAATCACAGTCCCTGCTAAGAAAATTGTAAGGGTGTGAGATAATCAAATTTGTCCCTTAGAAAGCGTCAAGGATAGATTGGGTTGGGATAACCCACAGATATTCACTTTTAACACATATACAGTAGAAAACAATAAATGGTATAGAAAAAAATATTAGAAAAATTCATCAAGTATTTACTAGATAGAAATCTGACATGAGTTTATCAGAGCTCATCTAAACTTGTTTCTCTGATAAAAGTAGTATTGTGTTAGTCCCTGAACAAATAATTTTTTTTTTATTATGTTTATTTTTGGCTGTGTTGGGTCTTCGTTTTTGTGTGAGGGCTTTCTCCAGTTGCGGCGAGTGGGGGCCACTCTTCATCGCGGTGCGCGGGCCTGTCACTATCGCGGCCTCTCTTGTTGCGGAGCAGAGGCTCCAGACGCTCAGGCTCAGTAGTTGTGGTTCACGGGCCCAGTTGCTCCGCGGCATGTGGGATCTTCCCAGACCAGGGCTCGAACCCGTGTCCCCTGCATTGGCAGGCAGATTCTCAACCACTGCGCCACCAGGGAAGCCCTGAACAAATAATTTTTAACTGATGGTTGATTATGAGGGAAGGTAAAGATAGAGTTTTAATGGGACTCTAATAGCATCCCTGGTGGTTGCTTTTTGATTAGTAATGCCTCATTTGCAATTTGGGGAATTTAATTACTTGCGGAGCTTATTTTAACAAAAAAACTAATTTGTGGGATCCTCCAAAAGTAGGAGTCAGTAGATCTGAGGCAGATTTCAGGACTCTATATTTATAACAAGACCCCAGGTGATTCTAATAGTGGTAGAGACGTTGTTTTGTATTCAGTTCTGAAGTTTGTCTTGAAGTTTGACTTTGTGTTTGATGAAGGACGAGAAAGATCATATTCAAATAACTTCATCTAAGTTTTCAAACTTCCCTCCATTCAACATCATACCGATGCATACAGTCCTATCAATCGATTTTAGTTTTAACCATTTTCCTTAGTCAGTCTTTGGAGAAAATGTTTCTGAGTAGTAATGACCCCAACTTTGATTCTTGAGGCAAAGGATGGAGTAAATGAAGGCATGGTTAATACTCCAACTGTAATATGATCCCAACTGCAGAAAGAAGCATGATGCCAAAATGTCCCTAGATGTTACTGAATGTAATGGGGGTAATATATACTCCTTTTCTTTTCTTTCAGTTTTTCGTAGGATTGATTCTGATCCTACTTCTGCAAGTGGTGGCAGGTATCCTAGGAGCTACTAACAAATCTAAGGTGTGTACACGTATGATACTTAATAATCTTGGAAAAGTCTGAAAAATTGACATGCTACCTTCTGGCATGAATAATTTAACAATAGTTTTCAATTTTCAGACTGAACGTGCTCTGAATGAGACTCTCCAGACTAATGTACATCTTCTGAGTGCAACAAATGAAAATGGAAAGCTATTCCAGAAAGCCTTTTCTGAAATTCAAGAAGAGGTAATTAGAATTTGTAAGTTATCTGAAGAGTTGGACATAGTTCTCTGTTTACTTAATTTTTAACAGGTGTATTCTTTAAAGATTGAAAAATGTCTCTCCCTTCTGCAGATTTTGACTGATTATTCTGTCACTATGCCATAAGAAAAATCCAGGAATATTTCTAATGTTTTTTCCACCTTCTTACGAAGTTCTGAGGCAGCTTAGGACAGAGATTAAGAAGATATGTTTATGAAAGATTAAGCCTCGATTGGGCCAGATCAATAAGGGTTTTAATATTTACCATTTAGAAGGATCGTGTGTTTGGGATGCTTGGAGTTTCTCTCTCTCTCCTTCTCTGCCTCCATGCCCACCCTTCTCTCATAAAATTAATTATAGTTATCATTTATTGCTACTTAGTATATACCAGATTTACATTCAGTAGCTCATTTAATTCTCACAACTCTATGAGATGGATAATATCGTTATCCTCATTATCTTTATTAGACAGATGAGGGGATTACGACTTCAAGAGGTCTGACAGCTAACAAGTGATGGGGTTGGAATTTGAATGCAGATCTGTCTGACTCACTAATTCTTTTTAATCAGTATAGTAGCCCTTCCCGTATATATGTATGCATGTATTTACTTTGGCTACTTCACTGTCTTCAGGGTAAAGTCAAAATTTGGGTAGGTATTGAAGGTATTCTACTATTTGGATCCTACCTAATATTTTAACTTTACTAAACACTACTCCATGAAGAAAGCACTCTAGTCCAGCCAGGTTTGTTTTCTCAGGATCTCTTAAACAAATCTGCCTTCCTGCCTTTGCATCATTCCTCATCCTTGGAATGTACTTACTACTTTTCTTTCTTTACAAATACTACATGTGCTTTGAGGTTTGACTAAAGTATTGCTCTGTGAAACTCCTCCCAACCACACCTTCTTTACTCAGAATTTCCATCATATTAACTACATGTAGCATTTATTTCACGTATGTCATAGAAATCCTCCTAATCTTAGAGGGGAGCTAGATTTTACAGGACATTTAACCTGACTTCTCATTAATTGAAGTATTTTATGTTTATGTTCATCCACCCTCTAATTAAATATTAAAGAGCTGAAAGTTTGCCCATTTTTGCCCATTCCATCCCATTCCCTTTACATCTAAGTCTGATGATTAATGTGTTCTTTCTTAATTTGAAACAAAATCTTCCTTCCTAGAATTTATATCATTTAGTCTTAGTTCTTCCTTCTGGAATTTCAGAGGAAAAAGAAAATCTACTTCTACATATTGCAATTTTTTTTTTGAAAATGACTTCTTGTATGACTTCTAAAAGCTTTGACTTTGAACTTGTTTCTTGAACTATTTATCAGATGACATTTTTCCCAGAGCATTCCCCAGTTCCTATTTGGATAGACCCCAGCTTGTAAAAATTCTGCTTAAAGCATCATTTCCAGGAGCTGAAACCTGATATGAGTTAGTCTCTGTTTAACTTCCTCTGTGTTGTGTTTTTCCTAGCTCCCCCAGAACTGTATTCCTTGATCCTCTCTCCTCCAGGATTATTCCCATTTTAGAGTCCAGATTAATCCACGTTTAAAAGCAGGAGAATTTAGGCAACTCAGTTTCTCCACTGGGTGGGACCAAGTATCCTTGATCTTCCCTGCTTGCTGATCTAGGACAAAATGTACTACAGGTAACCACTGGGTCTCTGGGTTGGGTCCTGCATCACACTTGTTGCACGTTGTCCCTGGTATCCAAGGTCTTAGTGCCAACCATAGGGTTTTAAATGTTCTGTTTGATGTAGCACAATTCTGAATTACTTCTGCTCTTGTACACAAATTCTGTGCCTGAAGCTCCTTGGGTTCCCAGGTTCTCTTTTATTGTCTATTCTGTTTTTGTTTGTTTGTTTGTTTTAAATGTATATTCACAAGGATTTTCTTTTCTTTCTTTTAGTAATGCCTCTTTGGAAAAAGAATCCTACCCCAAACTCTGGCTGGGTGACCTGGGGCCCCATCACACGTAGACAATTTGTAGATACTAAGTGGCTTTCTTTTTGGTTTTCAGGGAATTCCCACAGAAATTCTCTGCTAACGTACTAGTGGAATGTGCCTCTCTTGAATTCTTAGTGATGACTACTTGTCTAGAGATTGTTGTATCATTCGCTGAACAGTGCCTTGTTCATCCAACTGCTATCACACTTTCAATGCATCCTGACCAACCTCTTCCCCACCTGCTCCCACATCTGATCTGGTGACTAGATATTATACCAAGTTTAGCCTTTCTACCTCCTGCTCTGTCTTCTGTAAGTGTATCTCTATACCTCCCTAAGGAATACTGTATTCCAAAAATGGATTGATCTGTGAGTGTATAAAGTGGGACATATTCTTTTTGATCTGGAGTGTCTGTATCAATATCATTCAATATTATTTAATCAGAAAGAGTGAGCAATTAATTATGTCTACCATGGAAACAAGAAAGGAGGTTGTTTCAAGATTACTCTCTTTGCTAATATTGATTGACCTTGAGACCATCAGAAATCTCCAGCTCTTTGTCTCGTGAATGTCTAATGAGTCATACGTTTGTGCAAGTAAATCTTTGAGCTAAAGCACAAGACTTTATATCTGCCACAGTTGAACCTGTTCAAGTCCATTGTTTGAACTACTTTTGGAACTCCATTTTGTTCTCCAATGTATTAATCATCACTCCCAGCTCTATATCAACTACAGAGTTGAAAAGATACTTTCTATAACGTTATCTAAAGTACTGATATCAATGTTGAACAGATCATGTTCATGTGAGAGCACAAAGGAAACAACAACAATAAACACAAAACAAAAACAACAATGATAACAGTGAACATGTGTTGAGCACTTTCTATAAGTCGGGCATTGGGCTAAACACTTCATATCTTCACATGGGTATTCTATTTTTATCTTTCCAACAACTCTATGAATTAGATACTATCATTAGCGACTATTATTATCTGTATTTTACAGATGAAGAAACTGTGGCACAGAGAGGTTTAAGTAACATGGGTAAAGTGGTCACCCAGCCAGTAAGTGAAAGTCCTTTCAATAGCCTACCATTGCAATGCATTTGAGCCTTAGAAAAACACCCAATCTTGGTTCTATTTTCTTCAATTTTTTTCTACCTTTCTGCATGAGAAGTTTTCTCTCTAATTAAAGCAAATAGGACAAGATGAGATAATGACCTCTCTCTTTCATCTAATAATATTATGTGCCATTACTCTGAGTCATTGGGCTTATCCCTTTCTTGTTTTACTTAACCAAACATGACCACAACTTTCCTTAGTGTTTCCCCATGTTTTGGTTTATTTTGAACCTTAACCTTCCTGACATTATTCTAAGAGTTTCATTCATCATTTTCACCCCTTAGCTGTTTTACAGATGTCCGTGTAAAATTCAGTCTCATGGAAGGGCCACTAAGCATCTTCTTTGGCCTTTGAGATGCCTCTCATTCTTTTCCCCCTCTCCTCCAAAAGTGATCAAAGGTCATGAGATAGAAATTTCACTTTTTAAACCTCTCATCTTTTTTGAGTAAAAGTTCTTTAAAGAGACCTTGACTCTCTCATGAACTCTCTGGAAGCTTCTTTTCTAAGACCTAAGAAGCATAAATCTGATTCTGCCCCTCTCTTTTGTCATTAAAAACTAGAAGGTGAGTTTTTTATATTCTCTCCAAGTTCTTCAGACTTTTGCATCTGAAACTCTATTTTTTCCTTCATTAATATGAAGGCCAAAATGGAAGATTCCTTCATTTTTGTTTCTTCATTCAGGGAGTTAGGTGAGGTGACTTACACGATATTCTAGTATAAGAAACATCTTAATAATGGTTTCAGAAGAATGTGATTCAATGTATTGACAATGTTTTTGTCTTCTCTCATGACTTTTTCATATCTACTTTTCATCAAACAGTTAAAATGTTGTGGTTTGATCAATGGAGCTTCTGACTGGGGAAATAATTTTCAATACTATTACAAGTCATGTGAATGTCCAAGTGCATCAGATTCTTCTTGTACAAAGTATGATGGAAAAACTATTTACAAACAGGTGAGAACAAATCAAATTTGTCACAGTAAGTGCTTCTGTTTTTTTTTTCCACAATGAAAGTGTCTACAAAATATTAAATTGCAGCAATTACAATGGGAATCATGATATAAAAGTCCCAGGAATTTCCCAAATAAAAAAGAAATCCTTATTTAAAGATAAAAGTAGATATAAAAAATGAAAGTATTTTACTTCTTCTATGAGTCTGGCATCATTTAAATTCAACTTTAGTAGATCAAAGAAACATTCTACTGCAAGGGGAGGCAAAGTACAGGCTAACAGATAAAAGTTTATTTTGTCCTCTCTTTGGTGACTTTAATCATTATTCGCCTCTATTTTTCTATTTTAACATAGGCCTTAGAAATCTATATTTTCACTTTAATTTTCAAAGTAAAGCTTTCTTTTTCTAATCAAAGTTTCTCTTTCTCAAGTAATTGTGTTGGGTGTAAAGAAATAACTTGGGCTTTAGAGGTTTCTGCTCTGGTTGTTAAGTGTACCTACCAATTTGCCTAATTATTGCTCCAATTGAGAAGTTGCCTCATGCCTTTAAAGTCAATTGAAAAACCTGGGGGAATTCCCTGGCGGTCCAGCGGTTACGACTCCGCGCTTCCACTGCAGGGGGCGCATCCCTGGTCTGGGAACTAAGATCCCGCTTGCCACTTGGCACAGCCAAAAAAAAAAAAAAGAAAAAGAAAAACTTAGGTTTGTCTTTCATGTGTTGTAGATGGCATATTTATGTCACTTGCGAATGTTAATATGTGGATGTTATATTTCTTATTATTGCTTAATTCATCAAATATTTATTGACCACTTCCTATGTATTGGCCTTTTACCAGCTGCTGGAGATCCATTCCTAAATAGGGTGCAATGTCTGCACTCACAGAGTGAATGCTCTAATAGGGAAGAGAGAGAGAAAGATAATTAGGCAACTTCAATCCAATGAACTATTGGTATTTCTCGGATAGGACCAGGCACAAGATATGATGAGACCCTATTTAACTCAGTCTTTGGGGTTCAAGATACAGCTTCCTGCAGGACATGATATGTCTCTTACCATAGGGCTTTACATAATTTGTTCCTTCTGCCTGGGAGGAAAGTGTACAAAAATGACAGTTGATATTAATGTTTCATTTATTTGCTGTTATTCTTCACTGCCTACTAGGTGTCAGACAGACCCTTGCTGGAATCAGACATGCTTGTGGACCCTCTAGGAGATTATAGTCTAGATGAGAGAGAGATACATGAAAGCTATTATAGTTAAGTGAGTTAATTTCTATAATCCCTAAAGAGTATTTTCAATCTAGCATTGGTTTAGTAATGGCTACTGAGGTTAATTATATATTAGGAAATAGAAAGTATCTCAGGGGAAACGTCTCACCTGTTGACTATCACATCCCTTTTACTAATTTTATCAAAATAATGGAGACTGTTCTGAAGGGAAATTGCTGTTACTAGTATTTAAAGTAACACATGGGGGAGAAGTTATCTACCAGATTACAGAGCTACCATGTCTTTTCATCATCAAAGTAATATCACTAAAATTTTTCATTATTAATTTTTATATTCCTCCCTGCTCTCCTCTCTATGTAATTTTAGTGACACAATATCCACAAGGAGGAGGGGAAGTAACTATGGTGTAAACAAATGTAGTTTCCACTTAGGAAAATGAGGAAATTAGTAAATGAAATTGTAGATTGCTATCTGTGTCCTGTTAAAGATTCAACTCAAAGATGTGTTTCCTCAGGATAGATTTTGAAATATCCTAGCATTATCCTGAAAAATAATAGATATTCCCTCCAAATTCACACATAATTCAGCTGAAGATAGACTTATAGCTGCACCAGTTTCCCAAAAGGAAGATCATAAATTCATGAAAGACTTCCATCTGCCTTGTGTCACTTGCAAGAAGTCTGGAAAAATAAGAAATCTGGAATGGCCATAATTCACATTTCTTTTTTCCCCTCCCTTTTGCCAAGATAACCTGGTTATCTAGAGGGGGAGGGGAGAGAAAACCCCTAAAATATAATGAATGTGACTCAGTAGATACCATTAATCTCATAGTTAATCTTAGATGATGTAATAATTTCCTCTAATGTTTACCACTTTGGATCAGATGAGAATGGAGAAACCCATTACATTCAGGAATGAAGGGGAAGAGACTGTCTTAACCTCACAGAGAACTTTTATTTTATTTAACAAATAGCAATATTTTGTTAGCCCTTTGCACATATAAGACCATCATAGGGATGATATATTTTCTGGCAATAAAGACAATAACACTATTACATTGTATATTATTTTTCCATTTTTAAAATTATTCATATAATTTACAATTGTTGAATTTTTTAGGTCTGGTCTAAAATATGTTAAGCTTGAAATTTCATGCTGGTTTGAATAAATTTTTAAAAATGTGGCAAAGAGACAAATTTCTAAAGTCTCTTTTTTGTCTAAAGTAAGAGCATAACAGTGGACAGAATGATTTTTTTTTCCTTTTTAAGGTAAAAATAACCCTGACACATATTAAGGGATTTTTGAAAGAAACCTTGTTTTAAAAATGAAAATGTAGGGACATTCCTGGTGGCTCAGTGGTTAAGAATCCACCTACCAATGCAGGGAACACGGGTTCGATCTCTGGTCCAGGAAGATGCCACATGCCACGGAGCAACTAAGCCTATGCACCACAACTACTGAGCCTGCACTCTAGAGTCCGTGAGCCACAACTACTGAGCCCGTGTGCCACAACTACTGAAGCCTGCATGCCTAGAGCTTGTGCTCTGCAACAAGAGAAGCCACTGCAATGAGAAGCCTGCGCACCTCAACGAACAGTAGCCCCTGCTCGCTGCAACTAGAGAAAGCCCGTGAACAGCAACGAAGACCCAACATGCCAAAAAATAAATAAAAATTTTTAAAAAAATCATTAAAAAAAATGAAAATCTACACTATAATTAGCTGAAACCTCAACCAGGGAACTCTCTGCTGCAGGTTACAAACCTAAAAAATACACAGTCAAGGTGACAGCTCTAAAATGAACAATCAGAAGTTAGGATAAAATGAGTATTTATAACTAAATAACCCTAGATTCAGTAATTAGGTAGTTGAAGCAAAACTTTGTTCCTCAAATGCTTCCTAGTGTATGAACAAACCACAACAGTTATAACCTTTCGGAGGGGGGAAGGAGCTTGGAGTGGCCGGAATAATCCAATTCCTTTCTGTTGAGTATGTTCCTTGATAGCAATGTAAAAAGTTAACCCAATAAATAAAAATTTGTACTGTACTAAAATAAGGTCAAAATTTGACTAAAAGTAATTTTTTAATGTTTTTAACAGTCATGCTTTTCTTTGCTAAGAGGCTTATTTTCAAGACGTCTTTCCATAGTTATTGGGCTGGCGTTTGGACTTGCAGCTGTTGAGGTATAGTATTATCTTGCATTATTAATTCTTTGTTTATTCCCTTGTTTGCTCATTAATTTTTCTAACAAATATTTGTGAAGAGCCAAATAAAAACCAGGTGCTTCAGAAAAGCACTGGGTACCAAGTGCCCAAGGCCCAGCATCTGCCTCTACTGGCCTTGGGTCTGGGGAGGGGATTATAGTCTTAGGAAATTGGCAGGGCAGAAGCTATTATTTCTGAATGATCTCTCTCCTGGGGGAAGAAGTTGAATTAATTTCCACACAGTTCTTAGTCCCAGATATCCTTTTCCCATTGAAAACTAGCACAAGGGTTAATGTTTCCTGAAGTTAGAAGAAGCACCAAACAAAACGAAAACACAAGCTTTACAAGTTTTTATCTCTCTTTCTGATTTTGAAACAGAAAATAAAAACCGAGCTCAAGAGTGTGGAGAACTGTTTTCCTGCTATTCTAGTCTAGAGAAATCTAACAAGTTCTAAAAACTGGACAGTTGACTTTGATTTTCTCACTGTGAGGACTATGGACTCACTTGAAGAAGTTTTTAAGGACGCTCTGCTTGAGGTTTCTGCATTTACTCTCATCAATTTGATTATTGACTTTGAAAAAAAAAATCCTGTATAGGATTTTTATCTTGCTAGACTCTTCTGGCATGGTGTTTTCAGAACCTGAAGGATTTTTTTTTTTTTAAACGTGGCCTGAAATTCTTTGCAAAGAGATGAAATAAAACTATTTCAGGGAAGTGTTTTTGTAATCACCCCAGATCTTGCTGATTTAGATATCAAGTGAGTCAAATTCACTCACCAGTCCACGTCAGGGCATTGGCAAGAATCCTAACGATGGGAGGTGTCTCCCTAGTTAACGCCTCTGCAGGCTGGTTTGCTCAGCTAAGTGACTTCTACTTCACTCTCATGAAAATATTGTACAATGTTCTCCTTGGGTTTTCTGGTAGCTTTTACCTCTTACTTGTGCCACATCACTGTCAGAGAGTAATTTTAGCTGAGATTGAAGCAATTTAGTGTCCTAAGTGGTCATTTAGGTTACCGGTGGAATTTCTCAGCCAACCATAAGAGAAAGGGCTGGAACTATGAGCAGCAAGTTGGGCTATTAAGCATGACCTCCTTGTAGCCCAAACGAATAGGTCCAAATATGAAGCATTTTCTGTTGGTAGATGCAGCTGTCTTCCTTTACGTCCAATATATGACCAAAGTCAAATGGTGCTGTGCATTAGGTCTCTTTCTCTCAATTCTGCCCATTGTAAAATGTCCTTTGTTTCTCTGCTTTGTATTTTGGGTTTATGCTAATTTAGAAATATGAGTTAATGGCTGTGCATGTAAGTGAGCAATCACACATATGTACTCACACATCCATAAACTAAAACACACACATATGTTGGTAAACTAGACTTTAAATGAGCCAGCTTTAAATGAGGTATTCAGGGCTTCCCTGGTGGCACAGTGTTTAAGAATCTGTCTGCCAATGCAGGGAACACGGGTTCAAGCCCTGGTCTGGGAAGATCCCACATGCCACGGAGCAACTAAGCCCGTGTGCCACAACTACTGAGCCTGCGCTCTAGAGCCTGTGAGCCACAACTACTGAGCCCGTGTGCCACAACTAATGAGACCCTTGTGTCTAGAGTCCATGCTCTGCAACAAGAGAAGCCACTGCAATGAGAAGCCTGCGCACTGCAACCAAGAGTAGCCCCTGCTCACCACAACTAGAGAAAACCCACATGCAGCAAAAATGACCCAACACAGCCAAAAATAAAATAAATTTATTAAAAAAAAAATTGAGGTATTCAATGTAAGTGTCAATATAAGTCTCAGATTCCATCTTAGACTCAAATTCAGACAATTGACTTTGGCCACAACCCACAGATGCTTTTAAGAAGCTTCTCAAAAGCAAAGCCGGGGAAAAAAGGACATAATCAGCTGGGAAGATTGATGTCTCTCATATCATAGCCAAAGACATTGCCAAGAATCTAAAGACATCTGATGGAAAATAAGATTACAAGAGGAATAGCATTTCAGTATTTTATGAAATTGGTATACTCCATGTGTTTGTTATATATTTAGATATTCTATTGGTTGTTCTAAAGATATACATATATGTATATGAAAATACCTTACTGAAAACCTTTCATAGAGGAATTTTTAGGTATAGAATTTACATGGTAATATCACAAAATATAACCATTTCAAGTTATGCCAGTTAAGTGTGATTTCTAGACTTTTTGTAGATACGATAAATAGTTGGTTCAAAGAACTGTTTGAAATTTTTTTTTCGTTCACTCTCTCAATAGAAAATCTGCCCTCCCTCTGGGATTTGAAGAGAAAGAAAAATCATTTTGTATTCCCTCTCATTTTTACTTAAAAAATAGCTCTGAAAATAGTCTTTTGATAGCTATTCTATAAAAACGTATCCAAAAAATGTCCATCAGTCTGTCTTACAGTCTTAATACTAGTTGCCTAACACTTAGGCCCGTCTACATTCTCTGTTCCCCACTTCAAATTCAAGAAAACATAAAGATATATAGACAGAAAAATACTTCTAATAAATATTTTTAAGAAGCAAACAGAAGCAAATATCTCCCTGCAGAAAATACATTTAAACTATCTCCATAGAAAAATATCATATGAAAAAAACCACCCTCTGACGTTTACACCTTTGGCGTTAGTCTGTTTAGGCATAGGCTCTGATGGAATGGCCAATAGTTATTGTCAAGGCTCTGTTAAGAACATATACCTGAGGGATTCTTCTCAAGTAGGATGCTAGAAATCTATGCAAAATGCTTTGTTTTGTAAGAAAATGTTATCTATAGACACTGGAATTCTCATTATTCTGCATTAACCAGACTATCATATCTCTCCTTATTTGACTACAGCAACTTACAAGCACAAAAAATGATCAGCACTTTCTCTCCTCACTTTAATTAAGAAAAAAAAAAAAGCCACTGATAGTCACCACTTTGTAGGATAAAGTTATCCTGGCAGGAGGTCCCAGGAATGGACCCAGGAATGGTCCCAGGAATAAAGCACTTAAAAGAGAGAAAAAATAATTTTACATTTTTTAGATGGCTTCAGAATATGGGGAGCACGTGTACATTATTAGCAAGTTTATCCTGAGTCTTAGCATTCATTACTATAAGGTGAATCTCTTTTAATTATTACCTATTTTTACGAACAATGATACATTTTCTTTTCAGAGGCAGCAAAATGCAAGAAAGTATGGTATTAACCATCTAGTCTGCTGATGCATGCTGAGCTTCTATTTCAAGGATGAGACAGTGAAAGATGATAGCTGCCTTATCCCACTGTTTTGCCCATTTTCTTTATTCTTTCCTGATACTCATCTCCCAGACTTAAGGCTTGGGACCAAAGCAAAAGACTAAATTGTAACATTTTCTCCAGTCATTCAAAAAGAATGACTTTTAGAACATTCTGAATGAAAGTCATTATTTTTGCAAAGAATTGATGTCAGTATTTTTTTTTTAAGATTTTTTGATATGCACTATTTTTAAAGTCTTTATTGAATTTGTTACAATATTGCTTCTGTTTTCTGTTTTGGTTTTTTGGCCACGAGGCATGTGGGATCTTAGCTCCCCGACCAGGGATCGAGCCCGCACCCCCTGCATTGGAAGGTGAAGTCTTAACCACTGGATGGCCAGGGAAGTCCCTCAATATTTTTTTTTTTTGAAGGAAAAAATATTGGGCAGCAGTTCTCATTTGAAAGGCATTTCCGGGAAAGAATTAGTCAGCAGGACATCTCCGTACAGATGACTCAGCATAAATGGCATCTCATCCTCTCCCTGACTCCCCTCAGAGGAGGCTGGTGGAGAGGAAACTTTCTATCTGCAATACACACAGGTTCTGTCATTTCTACATCAAAGCCACAGCATGCCACTCACCAACTTCAGAGCCGATTAGGGCAAGTGCTGGGGTCCCTCATTCTTGGGAGAGCCACTTAATGAGATGGAAATTATGCCGCAGATTTTCAGCTGTACATGTTCACTTCAAAGGAAATTCCTGAATGATGCCATTCCCCTTCAATTTAGAAGCTTTTTAAGAAAAGAGTTCCTTTTTCTTTCATTCCTCTTGGCGATGCCTAAAAATATGGCAAGAGAAATTCTAGACTCCTTGATTTTTATGTGGATGATCTAAACCAGATGATTATAAGCTTTTCATAGAAGCAGTAGGCATCTTTAGACCCAGAGGCCTGAGTTCCCCAGAGTTCCATGGCCATGCCCTACAGAGGGGTGTGTGTATTCCAAAAGAGTGGGGTGCTCCAGGGCCAGCCACTACTGCACAATCAAATAGGGACAGTTAGAGACAGATTGCTAGCTGAAAACCCTGATTGAAACACAAAAATACTGAGTGTTTTCTCAGTGTTAGAGTCTCTCATTTCCCAGGAAGAGAGATGACTTAGATAAATAACATTACAATTGTCAGTAGCCAGAATCTTTTCATATATAATGTTCTTTTTATTTATAATATCTCTAGTGTTTTACTTTAAATTCCATGTTAATCCTGTTATTTTATTTTCTAGGTACTTGGTCTGATATTTTCTCTTGTCCTGTACTGCCAGATCAGGAAGAAATAAGTCTGTGGATGTGTCAAGTCATCATCGGTCAAACCCCTTTAAAATTTTGCTTCGGATTTGTAACTTCTTTAAATATATGAGTGCTGTGTTAAGAGCAGCTGTCCTATTAAAATGTGTCATTTAGCCAGATCACAGAGATCTTCCAGTCATATTGAACATATTTTAGATTTCAGGGACACAAGGAAATTAGATGAATGTGCATTTTTCCTCAAAATAAAAGTAACATTGTTTGCATTGATGCTTTTTCCTGTCTGATCATTGTGTTCAGGTGGGTCTGTGCTTAAAGCATTCATCTGGAGCCACCCAGTGGAATAATAATCTCTAAGTAACAGGACCACAGTTAGTTAAGGCAGTACGTCTAGGCTTTTCAGAAGCCACACTCTGTCTTGCGTGATGTATCAACCATTGGTGGTAAGATCGAATTAAGCCTCATGTTGGAAGGTTGAGAGTGGCCCAGCTAAAAGAGTCACCGTCTCTTGTCTGTTTATGCCAGTGTCAACTAATGGTGTTTCTTTTTCTCTCCATTGTGAGGACAAGAAGATCTGAATGCTGCCTTTCCAGCCATTGAATCTCTGGTACGTCTCTGAATCTTCCTCTGGGAAATAGTTATAAGTGCTTTTCTCTTTGTAGCTCTCACAGGCACTTTTACATTTTACTTTATATCAAGGTATACTATACACACAATAAAGTGAACAAATCTTAAGTATTCAATACCTGGATAGCAAGCGCTGTCCAGATCAAGATATAGAGCATTTCCAGCACACCAGAACACCCCTTCATGTTACCCCCCGGGGCGGCTGGAGTTGGAGCTCACCGACTTGCCAGAGCAGACTATATACATATGCATCTCTTCCCAACTTCGTGCTCAGTGACATCAAGTTGGTAACTTGAAATCCACCACAGTGGGAGTATTTAAGTATTTACATCATAGAAATAGGCAAATTCTATAAAATCAGGGCTTTTTTCGGAGTGCTGGTTGTGAAACATTTACCAGTACACCCCTGCCCTTCTCAGCAAATACCTCCCCAAAGGTAACCATTCTTCTGATTTCTATGACCATAGATTTATTTTACTCCTTCTTGAACTTTCTATAAATAGAAAGTAAAGTCTGCACTCTAGCTTCTTTTGCACAACATGTTGTCTGTGAGATTCATCTGTATTGTTTTGTGTCACTTTAGTTTATTCTCATTGCTATGTAGTATCCCATGCTATATGAATATATCACAGTGTATTTATCCATCCTCTTGTTGATGGGCATTGGGTTTGCTTCCAATTTGTTGCTATTGTGAGCAAAGCTGCTATAAACATTCTTTTACGTCTTTTGGTACACATATGTACTCATTTCTAGGTAGACATGCAGGAGTGGACTTGCTTTGTATACATATACTGTAATTAGATTTCATAGAGTCTGTAGAGAAATTTTATAAGTGGCTATATTAATCTATACTCATAGTAGAAAAGTATGATAGACTCAGCCGCCTCTTCTGAGGAGGAAGAGGAAGTAGATGAAATAGATCAGAGGAACCAGTAAGGAGCAAGAACTTGGGGGAGCCCTGGGCTAGGTTAGGCAACCCAAGTCTCTGCTCCCCTATTCATGACAAATATAACTATCCTTTTCTGAGCATGCCATCTTCCAGGAACTATACCAGAAACTACTTGTATTATCTGTTTCTTCTCACCACATCCATATGCCGTAGATACTACTACTAGCCTCATTTTGTAGGTGAGAAAATAGAGGTTTAGAGGAGTTAGGTAATTTTCCCAGAGCCAAACCATAAGTAATTGGCAGAACTGGGATTCAAACCTTGACAGTTGCCTCTCAAACCCTGTCTGTGGATCGTGCTCTATTTGGCTTTCCCAGAATATGTCTGTTAATAAACGTGCCATATTTTATTATGATTACGTGTTTACGTGTTTGCCTCTGTGAGTATACTGCAACTCCTTGAAGACATCGATTGTTTCTTATTTGTCTTTATGTCCCTAGTACCTATCCCAGGGCTTGGCACATAATAGGCACTCAATAAATTGTAGCTAAAAATAATATTTAGATTTATTGAGAGCTTACTATATGCCTAAAAATATTGTAAGTACATTGCATAGAGTAACTCATTTAATCCAGAATAACCCTCTTAGGTTAGTACTATTATTAGACCCATTTAATAGAGGAGGCTACCAGGGTCTAATGAGATTAACTACCTTTTCTTGGGTCATGCAGCTGGTAAGTAGAGGAGTTGTGACTGAGTCAAGTGAGTTTTGACTGAGTCAAGTGACTCAAAACTTGTGCTCCTTATGTTGTATCATTTTGCCCTACCTTACAGAGCGTTTGGAAGAAATAGATTAGGAAATGAATATGCACATGCCTTTTGCATAGTCAGGCACATATTAAGATAGTTCGTGGTAAATATTTTATGGTATCAATGATGTAAAGAACTGTGTCAGTCAGGGTAGGCAGAGAAACAAAACCTCTCTAGCCATTACAAATAATGGAAATATAACACAGGGAACTGCTGTTTTAGTTAGCTCAGGCTGCTGTAACAAAATATGACAGACTGGTGGCTTAAACAACAGAAATGAATCTTCTCACAGTTCTGGAGGCTGGGAGTCCAAGATCAGGGTCCTGGCAGATTCAGTTCCTGGTGAGGGCTCTCTTCTTAGCTCGCAGACAGCCACCTGCTTGCTTCGTTCTCACGTGACAGGGAGAGAGAGTGAGCTCTCTAGTGTCTCATCTTAAAAGTACAGCAATCCGATCAGATCTGGGCTTCACCCTTTGACCTCATTTAACCTTAATTACTTCCTTATTCCAAATACAGCCACACTGAGGGTTAGGGCCCAAACATATGAATTTGGGGTGCAGGGGGGACACAGTTTAGTTCGTAGCAACTGCTCGCACGGGTGGGTGATGGAAGAAGGAAGAAGTCAAATGCGATGGCAAGGTAAACCAGAGATTAGCAACAGTAGGAAGTTGCTACCACTTGGAGGCCTGGAGGGACAGAGAAAATGTTACCAGATCCCAGGATCTAAGGCCACCTGGTGGAAGATGGAACCGTGGCAGGGACACAGAAGAAGGACTGTCTAGCAGGAATGGAAGCCATGAAGGTGACTCAGTGGCTACTGTCAGAACAGAGAAAGAGAGACGTGCCGTGGTTTCTTCCTTCTTCCCCTCTCCAATCTTCTGACAGTGCCTTCCATTGGCTGACCTCACCTGGATGCCAGAAAGCAAGGGAGCCTGGGAAAGGCAGTTTCCTCTGATGCAAAGCAAAGCTGAGATAGGCAAGGATTGGACTAAGCGGACCGGGAAGACTGCCATAGCAATTGGAGATTTAGAGAGCAAGCACACAGGTGTTGAACTTTTTGATTAAAGGGTATGAAAATTGTGGAAAGTATAACTAAGATTTAAAATTTTCGTGTGAAATTATATGAAGTTTCCTGGATTCTTTCTGCTTTGATGAATATTCAAAGCAATTTAGAGATAGAGAGGACTTTAGAGCAGTTGTTCTTACCTGGGGCCATTTGCCCCTCAGGGGATATTTGACAATGTCTGAAGGGTGGTCACAGCTGGGGTAGAGGGGCAGTGGTACTGGTATCTAGTGGGCAGAAGCCAGGGATGCGGCTAAACCTCCTACAGAACATCTCTTTATCTACCATGTCTACCATGTCACTCTGCCTTGTTGATACTTCTATTGTATCTTCTTTCTTCCTCTTCCCCTAGTCATGGCCCTGGTTCAGGTCATCATCATTTCTCTCTAAGATCATTGCAACAATCTCTTGATGAGTTTTTCTACTTTATACTGTCTTCAAATCCATTGCCCATTGTGCCAGAGGAATGATATTTCTAAAATGCAGATGTTATCATGTTATATTACTCGCTCACAAGTTTGGAATTGACTACAAGGCTCTTAGTAAGAACTAATCCCCCTCTTCCCAGCTCATCTCCAGACACTGCTCCACTAGCACCTCATGAGCCTTCAACTTTCTTTTCTTCTGTTATCTCTTCATATCTTTGCCATGCTGCTCCCTATGCCAGGAATGACCTTGGTAATCATTTGGTTGGATTCCTTCAAGGTCTGGCTCAAATGTCAGTGAAGCTTTTCTGGATCCATCAGGACTGAATTAATTTTTTCCATTCATCTGCATTTTCCCATAGCACTTTATATTTAAATATCACTTATTCTAATGTATTTTGCCTAGTTTTTTTTGTTGCCTCCATTTTATTATAAGCTTCTTGGGTATTCCTGAGCCCCTAAATTGAATTTGTTCCCCAGACCCTGGCAAGGTACCTAGAATATATTAGAGGCGCATTAATAATACCTGGTCCATTTGAAGAAAGTTATCCATTCTTAGTTTATAAAGATTTTTCATAGATTATCAATATTTTTATTTATAGTAAAAATATTTAATACATATAGTATTATATGTATTATATGTCAGGTAATGCTCTAAGGAATTCACATGTATTAACTCATTCAATTCTCACAACAATTCCATTATTAAAATTATTATCCTCATTTTATAGGTAAGGAAACTGAGCCACAGGGAGGTTTAGTAAGTTGCCCGAAATTCATGGAGCCAGGATTCAAATTCAACTACCCTGACTCCACAGCTTACATTCTTAAAACACAACACTGTAGTATATCTCTTGGAAAAAAGCTGATTTGTTAAAGAAACAGTTTTAGATTCTTTCCAGAGTAGCTAAATTGCTGAGGGTAATACCTGAACATCAGAGTATGTTGACATATTGCCATAAACCCAAATTGAGTGGTCTCCTTTCCTTCAGCCTTATGCTTTGTGCACACCCCCATCATAACATGTATCACTCTGTATTTCAAGCCTTTGTTTCCATGCCTGCTGCTTTTGTCTTTTTGGGAACAATTGAGGCAAGAAATGTGTCTTTTTTAACTTTATGTACTACCCACAAGTAGTATGGTACCTTCTGACAGATGCTTATCCAACCAATGTTTATTAAATGAAAGAATAAGAAATAGTGCTTGCATTTTTAAAGACATTAAAATTGCCATATCCATAAATGAAAGTTGACAGGTCCTATGACTTACAACCAATTAACTTGACTCCAAAAGATACCTGAAAATGAAAATATCCTGTCCTTTTTTCCTGAGAAGAGTTTGTTTAGTACCACTTTGATTTCCTCTTTCTATTACACTAGGTGGTGGATAAGAGCTATAGAATCTGGAATCAGATTTGTTCAAGTTCCAATCATGGCTTCACTATCTAGTCATTGAGTGATCTTGGACATATTACTTACTTTCTCTGTACCTCATCGGAAAACCAAGGATGAAAAGAAATCTCTATAGGACTGTTGTGAGATTAAATGAGGCAATCAATGCATGCAAAATATTTAGAACATATACTACAGTTAGTACATAATAAATGTTAGTAGCTGTAATATCACCATCATTTTAAGAATAAGTAGACCTAGCATTAGCATTTAAATACTCACTTATCGAGTTTTGGTTTTGATTATGAAGCTTCTTTACACTTCAAAGAAAGTTTGGGGCCATCAAGGAATTCATCTTCAAAGATCTGAATTTTTGAAATGGATTTTGACACCAGCTCCTCCACAGAATGATAAATCTGCTCAGACTCTCTTTCCAAGACTGCTATCCAGAGATTATGTTAAGTTATGGAACAAAAAGACAGAAAAGGAATAATGAGCCAGGAAGTGAGCCGCATGGAATGACAGACAGTAAATGAAAAGGGATGTAATCCAGGAATCATCGTGATGTTAAACAGCACACACCAAATGGAGAGAAAGCTCAGTCAGCTTTGCCGGTAAGGTGAGACCCAAATAAGTCATGTCTATTTAATACAATCTGAGCATCAGTTGCAGCAAAGCCAAGAGCAATAACTAAACGAGGCGAACATGACATTGCACCTGGCTCACGATATCTCCAAGAGTAATTTGTGACATTATTTCAAGTGATTCCAACAAAACATGTTCTCTGCAGAAATTGTGATTTTGGAAAACAGGTTAAGGGTCATGGCAAAATTTGAAATGGAAATGGTCAGGAATGTTATAAATATGCAAGAAATCATTAATAAGTTCATAACTGGAAGCCGTCGTAACTGGCAATCGGACTTATTTTTAATAACCAAAAAAAAAATTCTTAATCTAGAGACAGTCAAGAAAACTAAGCCCAATAAGTACTCAGAAATAAAATGAATATCAAATGTGTATAATGAGCATTAGGATGCGGTGAATACTTGTTGACCTGGGAAAAGCAAAGTCTCATGGGTCTGGCAGCTGGAGCTGTCAGGCTGTGGGCCTGGCTTTGTGCAATGCTGGCTAAACCCCCAATACCTTTTTTATCCTCATTAATTATCCCTCAGTGGTTTAAAATTCTGGACTTTGGAAAGTACTTTCCAAAGATCTGAAAATCCTTAGATAGAAAGAGCAAATTTCTGATGGAAGAACCAACTTTCCTGGGAAGAATCCAGCCATAAAAAGTCTAAAAATATCTTGGAAACAGCATATATTTGAAACATATAAAGCAGAAATTCTATTTCCCTACTGCTCAGATTACTCTTACATGTAATTATCCTATATCTTTATGGTTGGTAGTAATGTGTGTCCTGGTTAAAGAACTGAGAAACTTGTATTTTTTAATTCAGGGAAGGGGAAAATGAAGGAACAATGTTGGGATTATGAGACTACTAAATCTCCAAAGAAAAATAACTGCTTTTCTGAGATGGCTGCATTTAAACTGCAGTGTTGGATTACCTGTTGTGAAAAAAATGTTGGTAAGACCATTTAAATCCTTTGGGTAATTTACCCAGTCATCCTAGGAAAAGGAAAGACCACATTGTGTAGAGGAGGAAATTGGGGCAGGCACCAACATCTATTTAGAAGATGCCAGCTACTTGCCAGGTTCAAGGCTAGGCACTTTACATACTTTATTCCAAGTTGATATCTCAATACCAATGCCTGGCTCCTATCCCTAGAGATTTTGAATTAATTGATGATTATATGTGCTGTGCAGTTGAGAACCATGTGTTTAGACGAGTCCAGTGAGAACCAGTTTCTGCTCCACAGTACCTATTTTTGGTGTGCTGTTGAATTTCATAAATTTTCTCAAACATGTTCCCTCAGAGCACCTGCATGCCACCTACAATAACGGGATCACCTTGAAACACACCCAATCATTCTTAAATATTTTCTACTCTTGAACTTCATGAATTCAATATTAGGCCTTCCATAGATTCCATCTCATCCTTATTTCAGAGTGAATTTGGGGCAGCTGATCAAGTTCTGCCTTCATAAAGACTGGCTCTGATAATTCATAGCTATTATCTCCCCAGTGTTCTGGAGCATGGAAAGGACTCAAGAGTCTTGCATTGAAAGCAGCAAACATTATTCTTTCTTCTACTGTCTAATGTGGAATGACTGTCTTTTAGTCTTGAGGCTCTGCCTCAGGTGTGCCTGTGGAGTAAGATGCAACAGCCTGTGTTATAAAGCCTCCAGCATTTGGCTTAGGGTGGGCTAATGGCACACACTTTTCCTGAGATTAGAACTGCACCTCTTCAACCCACCCCAGGTCTCCCACCCCCATGCCTTTGCTGAGGCCTACATGGTCCAAAGACTTGCCTGAATCCACCCATGTGCACAGTTCTGCCTCTATGAAACAGCCACTAGCCTGTGGACAAAATTGCCAAAAGTAGGAATCACCTGCCAAGGTCAAGTTGCAGCAGTTACATTCCAATCACACCATGGTAAACCCCCTCTTGGCACAGTGTAAGTCAGGCTTTATGATCTGCCAAAGGGTCATTCCCTCCCCACACATTCAAGTCCATTGTCCATGAATCCAAGCCCTGCAAGAATACTCTTAACGTGTTATTTGGGTCTATAAATTCTACTCTCAATTTTATTTCTGTGTCAAAGCACATACACCAAAAGTTGGGTTTGAGATAACACTTCACAAACTATAAAATTCGGCCATGAAGTGAGCTATCTGACACACTTGCTGGCTTCCAAAGGGGAAAAGGAGGAATTAAGCCCAGTTTATTCATCTCCGATTTACCATCAGATGAATCCCTCTACCGCCCCTGGGGAGGGGAGGCTCCTAGGATAGTTTGGTGCTGAAGAGGGGCTGAGAAGGGCATGAAGAGAGCCTTCCAGAGTTAAACTAACAGAGCTCCCTGAATATGGAAGAAATATCAGATATGGGGAAGAAGAACTCCCTAACAATGCCCATTTGAAAGAATATTTTTAAGTTTTATTTTTTTAGGCTTAGATTCTTTATTTCCAGTTTTATTAAAGATATAATTGACATACAGCACTGTATAAGTTGAAAGAATATTTGTTTTAAAATTGCATTCTTTGATAGGGGGACCTTCAAGCCGGTGGAGGAGTAAGACGTGATCACCTTCCTCCGCACAAATACATCAGAAATACATCTACATGTGGAACAACTACAGAACACCTACTGAACGCTGGCAGAAGACCTCAGACCTCCCAAAAGGCAAGACACTCCCCACGTACCTCGGTAGGGTAAAAGAAAAAAGAAAAAAAAGAGACAAAGAATAGGGACGGGACCGGCACCAGTGGGAGGGAGCTGTGAAGGAGGAAAGGTTTCCACACACTAGGAAGCCCCTTCGTGGGCGGAGACTGCGGGTGGCGGAGGGGGGAAGCTTCGGAGCCGCGGAGGAGAGCGCAGCCACAGGGGTGCGGAGGGCAAAGCGGAGAGATTCCCGCACAGAGGCTCGGTGCCGACCAGCACTCACCGGCCCGAGAGGCTTGTCTGCTCCCCCGCCGGGGCGGGCGGGGCTGGGAGCTGAGGCTCGGGCTTCAGTCGGATCCCAGGGAGAGGACTGGGGTTGGCTGTGTGAACACAGCCTGAAGGAACTAGTGCGCCATAGCTAGCCGGGAGGGAGTCCGGGGAAAAGTCTGGAGCTGCAGAAGAGGCAAGAGACTTTTTCTTGCCTCTTTGTTTCCTGGTGCGCGAGGAGAGGGGATTCAGAGCGCCGCTTAAAGGAGCTCCAGAGACGGGCGTGAGCTGCGGCTATCAGCACGGACCCCAGAGACGGGCATGGGACGCTAAGGCTGCTGCCGCCACCACCAAGAAGCCTGTGTGCGAGCACAGGTCACCCTCCACACCGCCCCATGCGGGAGCCTGTGCAGCCCACCACTGCCAGGCTCCCGTGATCCAGGGACAACTTCCCCGGGAGAACGCACGGCGTGCCTCAGGCTGTTGCAACGTCACGTGGGCCTCTGCTGCCGCAGGCTCGCCCCGCATTCCAATTATGACCATCATACCCTCCCCCACCACCCCACGCCTGAGTGAACAAGAGCCCCCTAATCAGCTGCGGCTTTAACCCCGTCCTGTCTGGGCGGGAACAGACACCCTCAGGCGACCTACACGCAGAGGCGGGTCCAAATCCAAAGCTGAACCCCGGGAGCTGTGCGAACAAAGAAGAGAAAGGGAAATTTCTCTGTGCAGCCACAGGAGCAGCGGATTAAATCCCCACAATCAACTTGATGTACCCTGCATCTGTGAAATACCTGAATAGACAATGAGTCATCCCAAAATTGAGGCGGTGGACTTTGGGAGAAACTGTAGACTTGGGGTTTGCTGTCTGTGACTAATTCGTTTCTGATTTTTTTTTTAAGTCTTTACTGAATTTGTTACAATATTGATTCTGTTTTATATTTTGTTATTTTGGCCGTGAGGCATGTGGGATCTTAGCTCCCTAACCAGGGATCGAACCCGCACCCCCTGCATTGGAAGGCGAATTCTCAACCACTGGACCGCCAGGGAAGTCTCTCTGATTTTTATGTTTATCTTAGCTTAGGTTTTAGTGCTTGTTATCATTGGTGGATTTGTTCATTGGTTTGGTTACTCTCTTCTTTTTTATTATTATTTAAAATTTTTTTTTAATTTTATTTATTTATTTAAAAAATTTTTTTGTCTTTCTTTCTTTCTCCCTTTTCTTCTGAGCCGTGTGGCTGACAGGGTCTTGGTGCTCCGGCCTGGTGTTAGGCCTGAGCCTCTGAGGTGGGAGAGCTGAGTTCAAGACATTGGACCACCAGAGACCTCCTGGCCCCTCATAATATCAATCAGCAAGAGCTCTCCCAGAGATCTCCATCTCAGCACTAAGACCCAGCTCCACCCAAAGGCCAGCAAGCTCCAGTGCTGGACGCCCCATGCCAAACAACTAGCAAAACAGGAACATAAACCCACCCATTAGCAGCGAGGCTGCCTAAAATCATACTAAGGTCACAGACACCCCAAAACACACCACTGGACATGGCCCTGCCCACCAGAAAGACAAGATCCAGACCCACCCACCAGAATACAAGCACCAGTCCCCTCCACCAGGAAGCCTACACAACCCACTGAACCAACCTTAGCCACTGTGGGCAGACACCAAAAACAACGGGAACTACAAACGTGCAGCCTGCGAAAAGGAAACCCCAAACACAGTAAGTTAAACAAAATGAGAACACAGAGAAATATGCAGCAGATAAAGGAGCAAGGTAAAAACCCATCACACAAAACAAATGAAGAGGAAACAGGCAATCTACCTAAAGAAGAATTCAGAGTAATGATAGTAAAGGATCCAAAATCTTGGAAATAGAATGGAGAAAATACAAGAAACATTTAACAAGGACCTAGAAGAACTAAAGAGCAAACAAACAATGATGAACAACACAATAAATGAAATTAAAAATTCTCTAGAAGGAATCAATAGCAGAATAACTGGGGCAGAAGAGCAGATAAGTGACCTGGAAGATAAAATAGTGGAAATAACTACTGCAGAGCAGAATAAAGAAAAAAGAATGAAAAGAATTGAGGACAGTCTCAGAGACCGCTGGGGTAACATTAAATGCACCAACATTCGAATTATAGGGGTACCAGAAGAAGAAGAGAAAAAGAAAGGGTCTGAGAAAATATTTGAAGAGATTATAGTTGAAAACTTCCCTAATATGGGAAAGGAAATAGTCAATCAAGTCCAGGAAGTGCAGAGAGTCCCATACAGGGTGAATCCAAGGAGAAACACGCCAAGACACATATTAATCAAACTATCAAAAATTAAATACAAAGAAAAAATATTAAAAACAGCAAAGGAAAAACAACAAATAGCATACAAGGGAATCCCCATAAGGTTAACATCTGATCTTTCAGCAGAAACTCTGCAAGCCAGAAGGGAGTGGCAGGACATATTTAAAGTGATGAAAGGGAAAACCCTACGACCAAGATTACTCTACCCAGCAACGATCTCATTCAGATTTGACAGAGAAATTAAAACCTTTACAGACAAGCAAAAGCTAAGAGAATTCAGCACCACCAAACCAGCTTTACAACAAATGTTAAAGGAACTTCTCTAGGCAGGACATACAAGAGAAGGAAAAGACCTACAATAATAAGCCCAAAACCATTAAGAAAATGGTAATAGGAACCTACATATCGATAATTACCTTAAATGTAAATGGATTAAATGCTCCAACCAAAAGACATAGACTGGATGAATGGATACAAAAACAAGACCCGTATATATGCTGTCTACAAGAGACCCACTTCAGACCTAGGGACACATACAGACTGAAAGTGAGGGGATGGAAAAAGATATTCCATGCAAATGGAAATCAAAAGAAAGCTGGAGTAGCAATTCTCATATCAGACAAAATAGACTTTAAAATAAAGACTATTACAAGAGACAAAGAAGGACACTACATAATGATCAAGGGATCAATCCAAGAAGAAGATATAACAATTGTAAATATTTATGCACCCAACATAGGAGCACCTTAATACATAAGACAAATGCTAACAGCCATAAAAGGGGAAATTGAGGGACTTCCCTGGTGGTTCAGTGGTTAAGAATCCGCCTGCCAATGCAGGGGACATGGGTTCGATCCCTGGTCTGGGAAGATCCCACATGCCGCGCAGCAGCTAAGCTGGTGTGCCACAACTACTGAGCCTGCACTCTAGAGCCTGCATGCCACAACTACTGAAGCCCGCATGCCTAGATCCCACGCTCTGCAACAAGAGAAGCCACTGCAATGAGAAGCCCGTGCACTGCAATGAAGAGTAGCCCCCGCTCGCTGAAACTAGAGAAAGCCCACATGCTGCAATGAAGACCCAATGCAGCCAAAAATTTTAAAAAATTAATTAATTATTTTATAAAGGGGAAATCGACAGTAACACAGTAATAGTAGGGGACTTTAACACCTCACTTTCACCAATGAACAGATCACGCAAAATGAAAATAAATAAGGAAACACAAGCTTTAAATGACACATTAAACAAGATGGACTTAATTGATATTTACAGGACATTCCATCCAAAAACAACAGAATAAACTTTCTTCTCAAGTGCTCATAGAACATTCTCCAGGATAGACCATATCTTGGGTCACAAATCAAGCCTTGGTAAATTTAAGAAAATTGAAATAGTATCAAGTATCATTTCTGACCACAACACTATGAGACTACATATCAATTACAGAAAAAAATCTGTAAAAAATACAAACACATGGAGGCTAAACAATACACTACTAAATAACCAAGAGATCACTGAAGAAATCAAAGAGGAAATCAAAAACTACCTAGAAACAAATGACAGTGAAAACACGATGATCCAAAACCTATGGGATGCAGCAAAAGCAGTTCAAAAAGGGAAGTTTATAGCAATACAATCCTACCTCAAGAAACAAGAAACATCTCAAACAACCTAACTGTACACCTAAAGCAATTAGAGACAGAAGAACAAAAAAACCCCCAAAGTTAGCAAAAGGAAAGAAATCATAAAGATCAGATCAGAAATAAATGAAAAAGAACTGAAGGAAACAATAGCAAAGATCAATACAACTAAAAGCTGCTTCTTTGAGAAGATAAACAAAATTGATAAACCACTAGCTAGACTCATCAAGAAAAAAAGCGAGAAGACTCAAATCAATAGAATTAGAAATGAAAAAGGAGAAGTAACAACTGACACTGCAGAAATACAAAGGATCATGAGAGATTACTACAAGCAACTCTATGCCAATAAAATGGACAACCTGGAAGAAACGGACAAATTCTTAGGAAAGCACAACCTTCCAAGACTGAACCAGGAAGAAATAGAAAACATAAACAGACCAATCAGAAGCACTGAAATTGAGACTGTGATTTAAAATCTTCCAACAAACAAAAGCCCAGGACCAGATGGCTTCACAGGCGAATTCTATCGAACATTTAGAGATGAGTTAACCCCTATCCTTCTCAAACTCTTCCAAAATATAGCAGAGGGAGGAACACTCCCAAACACATTCTATGAGGCCACCATCACCCTGATAAAAACCAGACAAAGATGTCACAAAAAAAGAAACTATAGGCCAATATCACTGATGAACATAGATGCAAAAATCCTCAACAACATACTCGGAAACAGAATCCAACAGCACATTAAAAGGATCATACACCATGATCAAGTGGGGTTTATCCCAGGAATGTAAGGATTCTTCAATATACGCAAATCAATCAATGGATACACCGTATTAACAAATTGAAGGATAAAAACCATATGATCATCTCAATAGATGCAGAAAAACTTTTGACAAAATTCAACACCCATTTATGATAAGAACTCTCCAGAAAGTAGGCATAGAGGGAACCTACCTCAACATAATAAAGGCCATATATAACAAACCCACAGCCAGCATCGTTCTCAGTGGTGAAAAACTGAAACCATTTCCTCTAAGATCAGGAACAAGACAAGGTTGCCCCTCTCACCACTATTATTCAACATAGTTTTGGAAGTTTTAGCCATGGCAATCAGAGAAGAAAAAGAAATAAAAGGAATCCAAATCAGAAAAGAAGAAGTAAAACTGTTACTGTTTGCAAGTGCATGATATTATACATAGAGAATCCTAAAGATGCTACCAGAAAACTACTAGGGCTAATCAATGAATTTGGTAAAGTAGCAGGATACAAAATTAGTGCACAGAAATCTCTTGCATTCCTATACAGTAATGATGAAAAATCTGAAAGAGAAATTAAGGAAACACTCCCATTTACCATTTCAGCAAAAAGAATAAAATACCTATTAATATACCTACCTAAGGAGACAAAAGACCTGTATACAGAAAACTGTAGGACACTGATGAAAGAAATTAAAGATGATACAAATAGATGGAGAGATATACCATGTTCTTGGACTGGAAGAATCAACATTGGGAAAATGACTATACTACCCAAAGCAATCTACAGATTCAGTGCAATCCCTATCAAACAACCAATGGCAATTTTTACAGAACTAGAACAAAAAATTTAACAATTTGTCTGGAAACACAAAAGACCCCGAATAGCCAAAGCAATCTTGAGAAAGAAAAATGGAGCTGGAGGAATCAGGCTCCTGGACTTCAGACTATACTACCAAGCTACAGTAATCAAGACAGTATGGTACTGTCACAAAAACAGGAATATAGATCAATGGAACAGGATAGAAAGCCCAGAGATAAACCCACGCACATATGGTCACCTTATCTTTGATAAAGGAAGCAAGAATATACAATGGAGAAAAGACAGCCTCTTCAACTCTTGTTCTTTGAGTAGAAGACTCAATATCATAATTATGTCAATTATCTCATTAATATACACATTTAATGTAACCTGAATATGAATATCAAAGAGCATTTTCTTCTGGAGCTAGACAGTCTAAAATATATGCAAAAAATAGGTATGCAGGAAAATAAAGAATAATAATTAAAACAATTGATATTATGATATAAATAGAATAGGAATTCCATAAATAAACCAGAGTGCATCTGGCTATTTAGTTTACGGTAAAGGTGGCATCTCAAATCACTATGGGGAAATATGAGTTTTAGTAAATTATGTTGGAGCAACTGGACAGCATTTGATAAAAGCTAAAACTGTATCCTTACTTCACACTATATTATAGTAAACTCTAAGTAAATCATGAATGAGAAAGCATACAAGCAGCAAAAAGAAACATTAAATTCTTTAATAATCTAGAAGTGAAGAAACTTTTAAAAACTATTTCATAAAATACAGAAGCAATACAAAATAATACATCTAATTACATAAAAGTAAAGAATTTTTGCATGAGATATACCCATACTGTTGTCTGTATAAGAAGTAGTATAAAAAAGCAAACCTCTATTAAAGTCAAAAGATGAAGAATAAGCTGGGAGAAAATATTTGCAACTAAAGAGTGTTAATTTCCATCATATGTGAAGAGCTATTTACAATCAAGAGGAAAAAGATCAAGCACCCAATAGAAAAGCGGGCAAAAAAACAAAGACAGTTCATAGAAAAAGAAAGGCAAATAACTTTGAAAGTAAGAGAACTATAAATTAAAACTGCTCTGAGATATCATTCCTTACCTTTCAGGTTGACAAACATCCAAAAGCTTAATGATGTGTTTTGTTGGCAGAGCTGTAGAAAACAGGCACTTTTATATTATATAATGCTGGTGGGCTTGCAAAATGGTCCAACCTCTATGGAAGGGAATTTGGAAATATCTGACAAAACTGCATCTCCGATTAATCTTTGACCTCACAATCTCAACATTTAGGAATCTACCTTGTAGCTCCACCTTCACAAATGTGAAATGACACACACAAAGCTTATTCATTAGTGTTATTTGCAAGAACAAATAATAATCTTTGCAAAAGATAGGGAGTGACCCAGTGTCCAAAAAAAGGGGGTGAGTTAAATAAACTATGGTCTACTTATGAGGTACTGTGCAGCTGTAAAAAAGAATGAGGAAGATCTCTGTGAGCTGATTCCCGGCTCTGGACTGATTTCCAGGCTATATTGTTAAGGGAAAATCAATGAGTATTGCAGTATCATACTTTTGTTTGTAAGAAATAAGGAGAAACAGGGATATTCATATATACTTACTCATTTGTGCAAAAGGAGACCAAAGGATGAAACAGAAACTAATGAAAATGGTTACATATAGAAGGAGTATAGAAAGGGAGTGGAGAGATAGGCGTTAGGATGAGAGTTCCCTGAACGTTTTCCCTCAAAAGTATATTCTTTGGACTTTTTAAGACAGTTTTGAGCTATGTATTTTTTCTTTATTGTACATGGATACATGTTATTTAATTTTTTTAGAGGAATTTTATTTTTGAAAATACTTTTGAGTAGAACTATTTTATAGGTCAATAATTAAAGTGAAATCAATTTATAGGTTAATAAATAAATGTTTAAAACTTATAATTTTAATTTTCTCAATGCCCCTTTTATGCTGTAATGTGTCCTGCTTAAGATATTAAATTATGTGGTCACCTTACTTCTGTAATTCTTATTTTATATGTGTGTGTGTATATTTTTTTGCTTTCTCAACATAGCTTCCATGTATTTCAATCTCTTATAATTTCCTGCTTTTAACTCTCTTAGCTGTACTACAAAATCTCAGATTTATCTTCCAATTTCAATAATTCTCTCCTTATGCCCTCTCCCTATGTTGTCTCATAAAAAATAAAATTAAAAATCCTGGAACAGTAAAGTATTTTTTCCTTTTCCTTTAAAATATGTAAAATGTATACTTTCTAAAAATAAAGTTATATAATTAGCAAAGTATACAAAAATAATAGCTAGAAAACATAATTTTAAATGAGAGTCTTTTTTTGAATATTATATTCTTTTTTAAAAAATTAATTAATTAATTAATTTTTGTCTGCATTGGGTCTTTGTTGCTGCACGCAGGCTTTCTCTAGTTGCGGTGAGCGGGGGCTACTCTTCGCTGCGGTGGGTGGGCTTCTCACTGCGGTGGCTTCTCTTGTTGCAGAGCACGGGCTCTAGGTGTGCAGGCTTCAGTAGTTGTGGCACACGGGCTCAGTAGTTGTGGCTTGTGGGCTCTAGAGCGCAGGCTCAGTAGTTGTGGTGCACGGGCTTAGTTGCTCTGCAGCATGTGGGATCTTCCCGGACCAGGGCTTGAACCTGTGTCCCCTGCCTTGGCAGGCGGATTCTTAACCACTGCGCCATCAGGGAAGTCCTGGATATTATATTCTTGCTGAATTGCATGGAGAGAGTTTTTCTGCTACCTCAACGAGCAATTATCTTTCAAGCATAGTCATTTTATGGCTGTTTAGAATTATTTATAAAGCTAAGTTTCAGGTCAAGTAAAAATTTCCACAAACTGCTCTATCATGGTTCATTTATTACCATCCTCTAGGAACCTGACCCTTTGAGAGGGGATAAAGAGCTCAGGAAATAAGAATAATTCCATTTATTCCCTTAGTAATCTTATCAATGGGTGGCGTCAGATGAAAAGAAAAGCTAATATTTTTAAGAATTGAAACATTATGCTCTGACTCACAGCGGAAATCCAGGACTATAGGGATCATCTTGGACATAACTGTGAAGTCAGAAATATCATTCTTTTGTACTGTTCTACATTCTCTTTCAGAAAGCTTTCTCCAATGCCCTTTTTTCCATTGCTCCCCTTACCCTGTAGCCATACACTTAGAGCCTATGACTGATGTTTCAGCCTCATGTGCATTTTTTGCTTTTAACTGACTTCTATTCTTTATCTTTTAAGGTGTTAGAAAATAAAGCTGAGGGCTCTACAAAATGAAATGAATACTTGACTGAGACCCAAACAAATGAATGTGTCGTATTTTTGGCACCATGATTAAAAGGAGTTATTTTGGGGCTGGAGGACATGCCCACATTGCTTAAGTAACATACTGGCTTTCTACTTACTTATTCATAAGTTAAATCATAAGTTAATGACTAATAAACATAGTAGATAAATGTAAGTAAATGTATCCTCACTGGGCAGCCAACTAAAATTAGTTTGCCTAGATATCTTGGTTAATTATCATTCTACAGTGTAATTAGGATAAAAATAGAATCAAGCTAGGCTGGAGGCTTACTCTTCTTATGATCACAATAATACATGTCTTACACATTTTTTAAAAATAATTAAAGTTTAAAGTGCTTTTAAGGATATAATGGAGTAAATATTTAATTCCATTTTGCAAAGATTAGACAGATGATGCTGTCCGTGACATCATTTAATGAACGTATAATCTGAACAATATTTGGCAAAGAGAAGATGTTAGGCTATGAGCATATAAAGCCTCAGCTGGGAAGAGTCATCACTTGGATTTGTTTTACCCTCCTATTACTGAGAGAATGCCTCGACTGGGAAGCAGTCCGTCACGCACAATCAAGATGAGAAATGTGTGCTGTGCTCGGAAGGTGAGTTCTATCTAGTAGCTGAGGAAGTCATGTGCGGTCTCCTCTGAACACTGGAAGCTCACTAAGTGCACTGGTGCTGGAGCAATTTATCCAAACGTGGCCCAGAGGAATGATGACTATAGAACAGCAGGCCTACCACTCAGTTGGTCTAAGACAAAGCCAGTAATAAAAGCAAGTGTCCAATAGTTTCTATTGTTTTGTTCCCCAAACTGATGGTTTGTTCTGTCCTTGGACTTGATTTCATTTTAATGATATTCTCCAAGGAGACAGTCAAAATAATCTTTTAAAAATATAAATCAGATCATGTCACTCCTCTGCTTATCCCTCTCCCTTCCCACCCCATGGCTTTTCATTGCACCTAGAATAAAATCTTAAGTCCTTCAAGGTTCTGCGAGACCCAGCTCCTGCACTCTGTCCAACATCAGTTGTGACCTTTGATGACCATCCTCCAGCCATTCTGGACATTTTTTTCTGAATCTCCTGTGTTTAGAGTAGCCCCAGGACATAATTGGTAGTCAGTACATACTTGTTGAATCATTGAATGAATGAATGAATATCAGAGTAACTGTTAACAAAATCAGCTACGCATTTGAATTACCAAGAAAACCATAAAAACTAAAGACTCTGAAACCCACCTCTAGAGTTTCTGGTTTAATTTCTGCTGTGGAGTGAGACATTAGTATTTTTTAAAGAGTTTCTCAGGTGATACTGATATACAGGTAGAGACAAGAAACAGTGATCTAGAGGAAAGGATAATTGTTAGTAAATTACTAACATGGCTTGTTCAGAACCTAAAACTCTTGCCACCTGTCACTGTCATATAACACTATGTATTCTCAAAAAATAAATACTTCCCTATTTATTGTTACGAGAGTCTGCTAGATTTCAAGTTACCAGTAGACATTGGCTGTTATGATACAATAAACCTTGGTTTAATTTTGTTTGCTCTGTGCTAGAATCACTAGGTTATGTTCCCGGAAATTTCTGACATGGAAAAGGAAGGGCCATTTGAATCTGTTTCATACACTACAGCTTTGCTGATTAAAAATATCTGGGTCTCAGCCAAAGGTGTCGTCATGTTGGCTACATGAATATTGCAAACAAACCCCAGCACCCAGGCAGATCTGAAGTTCAAAGCTTATTTAGACTGGGAACACTTATTAAAGAAAATGTCATTTGCATTCAGAATAATGGCTTGTAAGTCTTCCAGCATTATTTTTCACCTAATCGGATTTGTCTTCTACAGAGCAAACTCAAAGGAGGAAATCTGGAAATTTTGGCCTGGTATATACACAGAGACCAGATGGCCGACAGGTACTGAGCTGGTTTTTGTAGTGGGGTACACTGAATGAAAAAGACAAGTCTCTTTAAGATGACAATAAATTTCCCAAATGGCCTGTGTGAAATCTTTAAAAGTTGAAGATAAAGGTTTTGGGTTACATTGTCCTTAATATGAAAGGGGGATAAATGGAGTCAGGTGGGCTGCTATTTCAGGCCTGAGCAGAACTGTCTTCTGAAACTGTGAACATCGTAAAAGAAACTGGATGGAGTTTGGAAGCAGTAAATTACTGTAGAGTATATGTTGGAAGCACATACATGTGCTATCTACTTGCAAGGATCCTTTTGAAGGTGAGATGCTGAGGTCTCAATTAGAGAGGATCAACCCTCAAAAGATTCTTTTAACTATTGCAAATGGAGAAATAGTTTCTTTTCTAGACAGGAAGACACTAAAATAATAGGAATTTTTCTCCCTTGTTCCCTTCTCACACTCAAATCCTAGTTCCACTACAGGTCCACAATTCATGAGCCTCAATTTACAAATCCAAAAAATCCTTGAAAGTGAGTTTTTGTTTTCATAATTCATTTGAGGACAAAACTTGTCCTGAATTGACTTGAGGCTATTAATAATCTTCATTTATTCTACTGAGTGTGAATATTCATGTTTCACTGGAGTCATGATCCTATGACTGATTGGGTGTTTCCTCAGACTTCCCTGGGGATGCCGCATGGTACTTGGTATATGATCCTTATTACCTTTCCAAAATCTGAAAAATATGAATACCAAAGTATATCTGGCTTACGTTAGGAATATGCCCAAACTTGAGAATTTACAAGAATGAAAATGGTCTCTAGGGTTGGTGGATTGGAGATGCCACAGCTGGTACTTTTATTTTTCCCAGGCCAAAATGTGGCAGTAGCTATGGGTGTTTACAGGGAAACACACCTCTGAGGTAGTCTGAACAGAGTAGGAAGACCTTTTCACATGTTAAATGGTTCGTAATTCAGAAAATAGAAGGCAACATCTAGTAATGTATCCTGAAGGTTCTTTTTAGCACTCCAGAGCTGGTAAAAGTGGAGTCTAATATGAAGTTTTTACCGTTAAAAAAAATTATTATTCTTTTGACAGCCTTCAAGCCAAACCCTGAGTGATGATTGTGATAAGATTTATGTAAACATCACAGAGATAAAAGGATTGGTCAATTGAACTGGGATTGAGCTGGGCTTGGTAATTATTCCGGACTGATATGTAACAGATTTATTTGGACTAGATTTATAAGTTCCTTTCCTATGACGTGGTCAAAGTTGAAAAAAAAATGAGTTGATTGCTTTGATTTTGCCTATTTGGAGTCAGTTGGGCAATTTTATATGCCTGAAAGCAATTAATAAGAATTTCACTTAATTCAGAGGCCTTAATATGAAGAAAACACACACTCACACACACACTCAATTACATAAATGGAATTTTTGAACGTACTGAGTTCAGTTGTAACATCTGAGACAAGAACAAACACAGTGACAGTTTTTACTCTGGCTCATTTGTTGGTTAGATTGTTGACAGTTGGTGGTTGAACATTGTGGATGATAGATCCCCAAAAAATCTAAGCAGGAAACTGCAATTTATAATAAGAAGATTATTGGGCTCAGGATCTCCTCAGGGTGTGTTCGTTGTTAAGATGTTCACCACAAAGACTGTTTTTTTTTTTTTAATGTAATGTGTTGAAAACTACAGTGCACTTACAGAGGTTATAGATTTCTTTCCCTATGCCCCAACTGTAATCTGGCAAAGCCTTGTCTTGAATTATCACTCCTTTGGAAGAATATAGACATCCTAAAAACTTTTGAACTGGGTAGATTTTTGGAGATCACCTACCAATCTCTGCGTTTTACAGGTGAGGAAATGAAGAGTGTTTATCATTTTCCCTGTTATGTACTGAGATGATGCAACCCCAGGAAATGAAGCAAATTTTATTGTAACTATATGTTCTTCTAGTCTACTTGAAACCCAGTTTAGAAAACTCTCTGTTTTTGAGCATCATGAAGGAGGAAGACTTTATAGTTAACTAAATATCTTTACTACGGGAAAGTTTCCCATATCCCACAGTATGCCTAGAATCTGTTAATCATTAAAAGTACACAGTTTATAATTTCATCTTTTTAGAGAATGCAGAAGGCCCTGTAGGACTACATTTGGTGTATTTTGCCAAGTCCTCTGACTTACATAATCTCTTTTAAGTTTCCCCAAAACTTTAGAAGTGGATAAGATAGATATTATTATTTTTATTATTATTACCTATGTTTTGCAGATGAGGAAACTGTGTTTCAGTAAAGGGGTTGACTTAACTAAATAGTTTGCTGAGAGTTAAGATTTGAACCCAATTTTTGTATTTCTAAATCATGTGACCTTTTCACTTTACCATTCTTTCGAGTGACAAATGAGCTAGGTAAGTGAACACTCTAGTTTTATCAATAGTTCATTCGGATGTTGACTTCTTCTCTCAACCTTCTATGCATATAATAAAGATTTAGTAGGCTTATCACCCACTCTCTAGCCTGCCCCAGCCTTTGTTCACGATGGTGATCAACTATTTGGCAACAAGAAGCCAAAAACCTGAGAATCTCTCCGAGATTTCTCAACCTCAATTTGCCAGTGTTAGAGCTGAGTCTAAATTTATTTTTTCAACATGAATGATTTTTATTTTTTATCCTGTTTCCTGACATTTATTTTTTATTCTTTTTTTGTATTATACACACACATTTAATTTTGGAATAATTTTAGAATTATATAAAAGTTGTAGAGAGTAGAGAGAATTCCCCTATACCCTTTACCTAGCTTCCTCTAATGTTAACACCTTACGTAACCACGGTACATTCATCAAAACGAAAAAACTAACATTGGTATTAAACTATTAACTAAACTATAGATTTTATTCAGATTTCACCAGTTTTTCCACTAATGTCCTTTTTTCTGTTCTAGGATCCAATCCAGGATATCAAATTGCATTTACTACTCATATCTCCTTAGTGTCTTCTAATGTGTGTCAGTTTCTCAGTCTTTCCTTGCTTTTTATGACCTTGATGCATTTAAAGAATATTCTGTAAAATGCCCCTCAATTTGGGGCTTATCGAGGTTTTTCTCATGATTAGACTGGGGTAGTGTATTTTAGGGAAGAATATCAGAGGTGAAGTGCCCTTCTCACATCAAGGGGTACATGATGGCAACATGGCTCATCACTGGTGATGGTGACCTTGATCACCTTGTGAAAATGGTGTCTGCAAGTTTTCTCCACTGTGAAGTTTCTATTTTTTTTCCTTTCCATACTCTATTCTTTGAAAACAAGTCACTAAGTTCAGCCAACACTCAAGGGGAGAGAAATTAAGCTCCACATCTGGAAAGAGGAGTATCAAAGAATTTGTGGACATATGTTAAAACCACCACAGTAATTAATATATATTTTGGGGGAGTAACATTGAGGCTATTCAAACATCCTGTTTCTCCTAAAAGTTTCACCCACTAATTTTAGCATTCATCCATGGATCTTGCCTGCAGCAGTTATACCCTGGTGTTCTAATGTTGGTTTCCTATTTCCCTCATTCCTTTTACATTTAGTATTTTGAATTCTTCTATAACACATATTTGTTGTCTTTTATTTGTTTAATCAATCATGTATTTATATCAGTATGGACTTATGGATGTCTATTCTATTCTTTGGCAAGTTATCCAATCCCACCATCATTTATTTATTGCTCAAATTGTTCTAACTTTGGCCATTAGGAGCTACTAGAATGCAGTGTTTACAGCTCTTTTTCTCTTTACCGTTACAGTTTCCTGACAATATTTCGAAGGTGAGTTTTCTCCTTGTCTCATCCTTCCTGGGTCCACTGACTCATTGTTAAGCATGTTTTCTTTCCTGGGAACTTCGTTCTAGGTCTCTCTGGCCTGAATGTGCTTAATTGTGGTATTCACTTCCTGTGCTGATGCTCAGCTCTGGAGCCAGACTTCTGTTCATCTTGAATCAAGAGGCATCATCCTTGGTGTGACTGAGGCAGAGAACGGGTTCTGTGGTTCTGCATTGCCACTGCTCCACTGTCCGTGGTTGAGATACTTACAGAAGACAGAAGATAACAGAAACCTAGCCTCACTATCTTTACATTTTAGATACTTTTGATGAAAATAGTTCTAAAATACATCATGGATTTTCCAAAGCAAAATGAACACGATAGATCTTTTTTATATCTCAAGATAGTATCAAGCACATTTTTTTTTAATTCCATTTTTAGGAAGGAAGGGCCTCAAGAACATTTGATATGCATAATGCTGTTTTTACTTATAACGTGAATGTCCCCTGGATCCCACAAGGTAGTAGATCTTAAATGAGGTCATTCTAACCATTGTGTCCAAGTCTGCTGAATCAATAGTCCCCACTTGTCAGGTGACAGGGTCTCAGCTCTTTCCCTCAAGGGAGGGTTGCCTTTCATAGCATTCACACCCCTCCCAGCTTCTTCATCCTCTGCCCCAGCTGCTCTCACTTTCTCTTGTGATTATTGCTGTGGATCTACTCATTGCCTGTACTTCCTACACAGGTCTCTTATGTGAATCATGCATCAAAATCACCATTTATTAAATCATTTATTAAACACCTACTATTCGCTGGACACTTTTCTATAGACTTGGGCTACACTAAACAAAACAAACAAAAATCCCTGCTCTCCTGGAGTATTCAAGTCAGGGGAGGCAGAAAATAGGTGATATAAATCTCCTTGGGATGCTCTCTCTGCTACTACTGCTCTAAGTACCTTGCAGGTCCATGAGCCTCTGGATCTCAGGCTCTTAACTTTCTGTCTTTGACTAGCATCCACCTTTTAGTGTTCCTAAAGCAGAGCTGCTAGGACTCCTGAATTTATATTTATAACCTTTCAGGGATGGAATGGGAGGAATTAGATCCCACCCTCGTGCTCTATCCCAGAAAAAACTGCTTCCAATCAACACATCATGTTCTGTTTCTAAACCTCCTTTTAAAATAATGGTGATTTTTCCATTCAAGGGTCCCATGCAACTTGAATTCTGTGACCATCTCTCTCTCATTCTGTCTCACATGTCGACATATGTCCAATCTCCAATTATGTTATAGAGCCCTTGTTCTTCCCATGACATACTTTTGCACAATTAAAATCTTGGAAATCTGTTAGATACCAGTGATGGCATCACCTAAATTCATGCAAAGCATAACTGAGCCTCAGCTTTGCCCCAGCTGTCAAAGATATGCATCAAAGAGTGAATGTCTTCTTGATACTATACATAGAGAATCCTAAAGATGCCACCAGAAAATTACTAGAGCTAATCAATGAATTTGGTAAAGCAGCAGGATACAAAAGTAATGCACAGAAATCTCTTGCATTCCTATACAGTAATGATGAAAAATCTGAAAGAGAAATTAAGGAAACACTCCCATTTACCATTGCAACAAAAAGAATAAAATACCTAGGAATAAACCTACCTAAGGAGACAAAAGACCTGTATGCAGAAAACTATAAGACACTGATGAAAGAAATTAAAGGTGATACAAACAGATGGAGAGATATACCATGTTCTTAGATTGGAAGAATCAACATTGTGAAAATGACTATACTATCCAAAGCAATCTACAGATTCAATGCAATCCCTATCAAACTACCAATGGCATTTTTCACAGAACTAGAACAAAAAATTTCACAATTTGTATGGAAACACAAAAGACCCCGAATAGCCAAAACAATCTTGAGAAAGAAAAACGGAGCTGGAGGAATCAGGCTCCCAGACTTCAGACTATATTACAAAGCTACAGTAATCAAGACAGTATGATAACTGGCACAAAAACAGAAATATAGATCAATGGAACAGGATAGAAAGCCCAGAGATAAACCCACGAACATGTGGTCACCTTATCTTTGATAAAGGAAGCAAGAATATACAATGGAAAAAAGACAGCCTCTTCAATAAGTGGTGCTGGGAAAACTGGACAGCTACATGTAAAAGAATGAAATTAGAACACTCCCTAACACCATACACAAAAATAAAATCAAAATGGATTAAAGACCTAAATGTAAGGCCAGACACTATCAAACTCTTAGAGGAAAACATAAGCAGAACACTCTATGACATACATCACAGCAAGATCCTTTTTGACCCACCTCCTAGAGAAATGGAAATAAAAACAAAAAGAAACAAATGGGACCTAATGAAACTTAAAAGCTTTTGCACAGCAAAGGAAACCATAAACAAGATGAAAAGACAACCCTCAGAATGGGAGAAAATATTTGCAAACGAAGCAGCTGACAAAGGATTACTCTCCAAAATATACAAGCAGCTCATGCAGCTCAATATCAAAAAAACAAACAATCCAATCCAAAAATGGGTAGAAGACCTAAATAGACATTTCTCTAAAGAAGATATACAGATTGCCAACAAACACATGAGAGGATGCTCAACATCACTAATCATTAGAGAAATGCAAATCAAAACTACAATGAGGTATCACCTCACACTGGTCAGAATGAGCAGCATCAAAAAGTCTACAAACAATAAATGCTGGAGAGGGTGTGGAGAAAAGGGAACCCTCTTGCACTGTTGTTGGGAATATAAATTGATACAGCCACTATTCAGAACAGTATGGATGTTCCTTAAAAAACTAAAAATAGAACTACCATATGACCCAGCAATCCCACTACTGGGCATATACCCTGAGCAAACCATAATTCAAAAAGAGTCATGTACCACAGTGTTCATTGCAGCTCTATTTACAATAGCCAGGACATGGAATCAACCTAAGTGTCCATCGACAGATGAATGGATAAAGAAGATGTGGCACATATATACAATGGGATATTACTCAGCCATAAAAAGAAATGAAATTGAGTTATTTGTAGTGAGGTGGATGGACCTAGAGTCTGTCATACAGAGTGAAGTAAGTCAGAAAGAGAAAAACAAATACCGCATGCTAACACATATATATGGAATCTGAAAAAAAAAAACAAAAAGAAAACACGGTTCTAAAGAACCTAGCGGCAGGACAGGAGTAAAGACGCAGACACAGAAAATGGACATGAGGACACAGGGAAGGGGAAGGGTAAGCTGGGACGAAGTGAGAGAGTGGCATGGACATATATACACTACCAAATGTAATATAGATAGCTAGTGGGAAGCAGCCTCATAGCACAGGGAGATCAGCTCGATGCTTTGTGACCACCTAGAGGGGTGGGATAGGGAGGGTGGGAGGGAGAAACAAGAGGGAGGGGATATGGGGATATATGTATATGTATAGCTGATTCACTTTGTCATACAGCAGAAACTAACACACCATTGTAAAGCAATTATACTCCAATAAAGATGTTAAAAAAAAAGTGAATGTCTTCTATAAATTGCCTGTGTCTAGGAGTTCCTTTTTTCTTTTCTAATTTTTTCTGGGTTGGCAAACCGTATTATTAATGTTGTTAGACTTCTATAAAAAGTAAGAGTAAATAGTTGTAGAGAAGGCTTAAGTGGTTCTCTTTTAAGAAATGTGCATGGAATTAGAATCTTGGTTTTGTATTGTTCAGAGACTTGATTTTTGGTTTCCCTTACCCTTTCTTCCTTCTGGTTCTGATTCTGTTCTTGATAGGTATAGTTTCTGGTAAGTGAAGTATACTCAGTAAGTAATTCATGTGGCATATTTCAAAACATTGGCATCTGGTATCGAGTGAGGGCCAGGATTAGAACTTCAAAAGTTTGGGGGCTTTTGTCTAGGATTTCTGGGGACTCTTGATTCTAGGGGAAATCCTTGAGTCTCTCTGTCTTTATATTTAAACACGGCACAACAACTGTCTTCAGATCTTTCAGGTGTGACCGTTTCTACTTTCTTACTTTAACTTCAAAGGCATCTTCCAAATTTACTGAAGGGAACACTTTACTGTAAAGAAACTAAGTGGCAAATGTGGACTCTCAGGGAGGCCAGCTGATTCCAAATCTTCTGTCCTTTACATTACTCTTAACTGGGACATAAATATGTATTCTTATATATATATTACTGTAGTATTAGAAAAATAAGCAAATTAAACTGAAAAATTTGAAAGGAAGGTATTATTTTATGAAAGATAATGACTTATATCTCCTTGTTACCCACAAAGTATCCTTGGCAGACAGTTGTGATTTTGGGGTCATGTTGGCTCTCCATCCTGTGAGGCATGAGGAAAACGGGTTTAATATGATGGTATAGAAAAAGTGGCTGAATGAAAATTGAATCCCACTTTAGTCTAGCAAACAGAACCATATTTATAAACTTTGTAATGTTTGTTTTCATATTTGTGTAGTCCTTGACTTTTACATTCCAGATTAAATACAGAGAAGCAAAGAGAGGCAAGAAAAGAAGAAAGAGAGAGACAGAGAGAGAGAGAATGTTGTGAGGAAAAACTGCTCAAGAAAAAAAAATTTTTAAGCTCAGTTTTGTAGGCTCACGAGGTTTATATCATTTCGACATGCTTTGAGTAAGTATCTAAATTGAAACAGAGCTAGAAATTGTTTGATGTTCATCCATCACTAAATTTAACCTGTTTTTTTGCATTATGCATGTTGCCATGTTGCTTTACCAGTACTTTGCGTCCCTGGGGACAGTTCCTCATCTTTAGGATGTCTTCTCCTGTGGTTAGGAAAACAAATGTCGCTCTGTTGTATGAAGAGTTCTGTGGGACTTAAGGCCTGTGAATGTGTCAGGTCAAGGCATGAGTGCATTTGAAAGAGCATCTTACTCTTCTCATCTGCACTACAAAAACATTTCATTTCATTCCTTCACTTCAAATGAGGCAATTTCAAAACTCTGTTTCTCAAAGTATGACAAATTAGTATTATGTTCAGTATGGTGGCGGATAGAGGATAAACACAGAAATGTATATTTATGGGAAAAACTATAGTCATCAACTGACTCCTATTATTTTGGTTAAGTTTACTAACAGGTAAACTCTTTACGTCTTCAGCAGAGACTGAGTTGCTCTGACCATCCTCCAAACACTTCTCGTTCAGGAGGGATCTGAACATGGATTTGAAGACAGGATCCAGGGGGATGTGCTTCCGGTAACCTCCCCAGATCTGGCCTCAGGTAGATGTTCCATCCTGTCGTCTGGAATTCTTTGCCCTCTGTAGTTTGCCCGAGGACCTTGACCTTCAGGCAAAGCTTTGAGATCTTTTCCATCTGACTTATTCTCTCTGTGCAGGTGTAATGGTGCGGGGAGGGGGGGTGGGCATTGTTTTAAATAATTCGATGTTGTTTCATGTGGTTAATTATTATTGTCCTGTTTCTTCTAATGCATTTTCATTAACATTTTATTGTAGCCTGAAGCTAGTTAAAGTCCAGGAGAAACTTTTATAAACCCACACCCCTTCTCTTCCAGTTCTCCATCTGCACTCACTAACTGGTTCACTATGGGTCACTTGCAGAACCTGCAAGTGATAAAGATTTTAGGACAGCTGACTTTATTTTTAGTGGAATAGGAGCTAAACTTTGATCAATAAAACAGCCATAAAAGAAAAAAAAAACACATGAGTTTCTTTTGATTCTCAGCTTTTTCAGTGAGGAAATACAAGCATAATCATGTTGAAATTCTCTCTCTCTTTTTTTTTTTTTTTTAAACATAGCAGGCCGCAAGGCTTGTGACCCTGAGGCATGGAAATTAGAAAAGCTTTCTCTCTATTCTCATAGATTTCCAACAGTGGTTGAGTTTATACAATACAAGCAAATTGATAGCTCTGTAAAGAAATGTAGGAAACTTGAAAGAAACAGAGCAGGTGAGCTGGAGCCTGGATCAGGTAGAAAAGGTACTGGAAGATCTTTATTTAAGGCCTGGGAACTCTCTCATCTGGTGGCTCAGCCTCATGTTGGACCCCTTTCCAAACTCCCTACTCCTTTTCTGTCTCTTTCCCATCCTCACTTCTCCTAACACCCATTTACAGCATTAGAACTTGATGTGATGCTTCCACTATTTATGTAATTGCTTCGACTAGTAAACACCTGACTTTGTTTTCCTGAAACTCCTCCCCTGAAATTCAGTTGTCCAAGGGGCTCCACTCGTGGTTCCCATCTTGTTTCCTGTCTCTGTTAACCATGATGTCCAGAGTTTTTAATACTAGTAACTTCACCCAGACTTATATTCTTGAATACATGCTTTTTTGATAGTTTAGCTTTGATCTTCTTTAGGACTATCACTCCATGATAATCTGGCTAGAGTGGCTCAGATAAAAGCGCTTTTAATCCAATTGCCATGGATGGGTACTCTCCATCTGAAGCCACCTTCTTAATCTCTGCCACCTGCAGGCTGGATGCTAGGGCTTGGGGAGTCCCAGAAGCCTCCTTCCCACAGTATGTGGCCCTTCTTGTCCATGGGAAGAGCTGGACTCTCTCTGAAATGATTTAATTAAATGGATGACCTCTATTCTTGGTCCTGTTATGGTTAAGCAGTCACTTTTTGAGAAGTGGTGAGAGCTGATCCTGATTATCTTCTTACATCCTTTCCTTCCTATTGAGTTTATAGGTGTCCTCCTTAACAACTTAGTATTAATGGAAGCCTTCACTAAGATTCACCAATGACCACTAACAGATATTGGGCACTAACACATACTTTATTTGTAATATGAAGCATTATGACAGATGAAGTGGGGGAGAGAAGAAGTTATTCAGAAGTAAAAATTTACCTTGGCCCTTCCTGCTTTCAAAAAGCTTAACTTCTAATTGGGAAGACAGGTAGAATTTCCTAAGAACTGAACAAGTTGTAGTGATTAAAAATGAAACTGGAGTTTGGAGAAGGGAGAGCAGATCATTTGTGGTGACTTGGTCCAGAAGTTCTTCATAAAGGAGTTTGGGACTTAAACTGGCCATTGAAAAATGTGGAGAGTTCCAACAAAAGGGGAGAGTTTTGTAAAGGTATATTTTTTAAGCGTGGTTTCTATGTCCAATGTTCATTTTCCTATATGTTTCTACTTTATATCCATATATCCATTACATTATTGTAGGTTGACTTTGATCATAGGTTCCAGGAGGTAAAAAATAAATTTTCTTTCACTCTTTTAATAATAAATATAATTGGTGAAAATAATAAATAATGAAATTGTAGTTTCTAGCTGTCTTGTATAACGTTTGAAGTAAGTGTTCTGGGATTTGAATTATTTTAACTTCTTTTTTAATTTAAAAAAGAAGAAACAAAAATTTACTTCTGGAAAGCACAGAAAATCTACAAAGAGGAAAATTAAAATGTCTATAATCTCTCCAGAGAGATAAACAAAAAATTTTTTTATTGAAATACAGTTGATTTACAATATTATATTCGTTTTAGGTATACAACATAGTGATTCATTTTTATAGATTACACTCCATTTAAAGTTATTATAAAATATTGGTTATATTCCCTGTTCTGTACAATATATCCTTATAGCTTATTTATTTTATACATTGCAGTTTGTACCTCTTAATCCCCTCCCCCTATCATACCCCTCCCCACTTCTCTCTCCCCACTGGTAACCACTAGTTTGTTCTCTGTATCCGTGAGTCTGTTTCTGGTTTTTTTGGCTGTGCCACACGCCATGTGGGATCTCAGTTCCCCATCCAGGGATGGAAACTGTGCCTCCTGCATTGGAAGCATGGAGTCTTAACCACTGGACCTCCAGGGAATTCCCTGTTTCAGTTTTTAAACTAAACGTTTGGTGGATGCCTGGAAGGATGGTCATGTACCATTAGACTGGTTGTGCACTTCATAGCCCTGACGCCCATACTTGGGACATATCAAATGTATTCATAGGGCTTCCCTGGTGGCACAGTGGTTGCGAATCTGCCTGCCAATGCAGGGGACACGGGTTCGAGCCCTGGTCCGGGAAGATCCCACATGCCGCGGAGCGACTAGGCCCGTGAGCCACAATTACTGAGCCTGCGCGTCTGGAGCCTGTGCTCCGCAACAAGAGAGGCCGTGATAGTGAGAGGCCCGCGCACCGCGATGAAGAGTGGCCCCTGCTCGCCGCAACTAGAGAAAGCCCTCGCACAGAAACGAAGACCCAACACAGCCATAAATAAATAAATAAATAAATAAAAATTAAAAAAAAAAAATGTATTCATATAGCCTATTTTCATTTATTAATATTTCAAGATATTTTTATGTAAAATAAATAGGTATCTCAAGTATATTTTAAAATAACTAACTGTATTTCATTTTTTAATATGTCAAAATTTTAAACAAATTTCCTACTATTTGACATTTGGAATTTTTTCAATTTTTCAATTGAAATTAATGTCATAATGAACATCTTTGTAGGATATATATTTGAACTTTACTGTAATATTGTTCCTCAGGTTGAATTCCTAGAATGAGACTTGGTAGGAAAAACAATCAGAGCGCTTAAAGAAATTTATATTGGAGTTTAAGATAACTCATAAAAAGTGTTCAAACCATAAGTGTACAGCTTATTAAAGCAGCATCTAGAACCAGAAGTAGTATATTACTGGAATCCCACAACCCCTCCTTGTGTTCCTCTTTAGTCATGATCCTCTAAGGGTAACCACTACATTGACTTCTAGGACCATAAACTATTTTGCCAACTTTTGTACTTTATGCAGATAGAGTCATAGAATGTTCATTGTTTGTGAGGTTCATCCATATCATGGCATATAGTTGAGGATCGTTTGTTCCACTCCTGCTAGAATTCCATTGTAGGACAATACCACAATTTATCTATCCATTCTACTACTGAAAAACATTTGACAGTTTGCAGTTTTGGACTGCTACGAATAGTACTGCCAAAAAGACTCAGTACCTGTCTTTTGGTGAACATATGTAGGAATTTCTGTTAGGCATATGCCGAAGTAGGAAGTTGTTGGGTTGTAGGGAATGCAAATATTCAGCTTTAGAAAACTGCCAAACTATTTTATAAAGTGTTTTTATCTATTTACCTTTCTAATAACAATGTGAGAGTTCTGGTTGCTCCGCATCGTTACTTGTATTGTCTGTGTTAGCCATACTGTTACTGTGCACTGATATTTCATTGTAGTTTTAATTCACGTTTTTTTGTTTGTTTTTTTCTGATGGTTAATGTAAGCACCTTTTCGTGTGTTCACAGTTATTGGCCATTTGGAAATCCTCTTGTGAAATATCTGTTCAAGTCTTTTGCCCATTTTTCTAACAAGTTTTCTGTCTTTTTCTGATTGGTTTATAGGAGGGGCTTCAACATTTTGTTTAAAGATCCTCTTCAAAACTTGAGTGGCATGCACAAATATTTAATCTGTTGTGCACTAGGAAGAAGAGATAGTCCCCAGAATTCACATAAGCAAAAAGGAAATCTGTTGTGTGAAGAGAACCAAAAGGATTTACTTTAGATTTTAGAGCATATTTTAATTCTGGTATGAAATTTTAAAAATAATGCTTTCTATAAAATCCCTGATGTCTCATAGTGCATGAAACAAAGTTCAAAAATATAGATGTTTATCCTGACATTTAATTTAAAAATATTTTTAAAAAATCAAATTGTGTGAATGTTCCAGTCTGGCAATCTGGAAGTAAAATGACGAGGAAACAATTTAAAATTCTCTAAAGAAGAAATGAAGAAACAACTTATTCTAAAAATGTTCAAGTTTCAAAATGTATCTCTATTTAGATGGTGATGATATATCCAGGGATATATAGCAGATGTGCTGGCCTGTTTCCAAGCCCTGCTTGGAGGTTTTGAGTCAAGAAGACCGTTACATTATGTGTGAAATGCCACTTCAGTTCAGAGTCTGCCAGTAAATTGGAAATACCAACTTCATAGTCTTTTCGGGCTGATTAGTGGGAAAAGCATTCCCAGGTGCAAATATCCACAAGTTTAAAACATTTTTAAGAAAAAAAAGGGCAGGAAACGTTGTACGATCCATCCCTGGACTCTTCTAAACACTAGGCTGTATGATTTTTGTATTTCTAAAATCAGGTGGGTTTAAGGGCCATAATAGTCCTCTTTCCCAAGGAAATAAATAATTCTATGTCATTTTAAAATTTTACTATATAAATTCTGTGGGTAAAAAAAGTTGTAGTTAAGAGTTAAGTAGAGTGGGGGAATTCCCTAGCGGTCCAGTGGTTAGGACTCGGAGCTTTCACTGCCAGGGCCCGGGTTCACTCTCTGGTCAGGGAACTAAGATCCCACAAGCCACGTGGCACAGCCAAAAAAAAAAAAAGTTAAGTGGAGTGGACTCTCACTAGTCCACTTGAGCGTTCTTCCAAAAAAGTCTTTACAAATTGTACAACTTTCATCAACTTTGGTTTGGACAAACTACTGTGGAAGACTCTGTTCATTAGTTTCTTAGCTGTGAAAGGAACATTATCATCAAATATTAGGCATAATGTATGTGTGAGCTTGTATCAGGCAGTCTTTGAAGCATTAGGAAAGGGTATTCTGTAGAGATAAGACCAAAGAGAGCTTCATGAATGTGTGCTGAATCTTTGTGCATCTGGCTTAACTCTTGGTCTCTTTTTCTTTCTTGTGGAGCAGAGCAGTTTTTACTGGTTTGTGGAAAGGTCAAAAAAGAAAAAGAGAGATTTTAACTTGATAATAAAAGGCAAATAAGAGGACATATAAACAAGTAATGAAGGAACAAAAGTGGTTTTTTCTACCATCAAGAATTTCCTGAAGAAATCACAGAATCCACCCAGGTAATCAGTACCTTATTAGGCTCATTTCTGTGAAATCTTACCTAAGCTCACATAGGAAACTTTCTAAATACACACCAAAGCACAAAACTTGGGTCACCATCAATCCCACAGGATAAAATGTTGGGGGTGACTCTTAGGGAAATGTTGGTTGACTTGACTAGAAGAACAGCTGCTCTTTATGGATTTCATCAACTCATGTGATTTCATCAGCAAATGTTGGCTTTCTTTCTTCTGTGGACTTTTGACCTATGATGATCATCAATTTAAGATCAATGCACATGACCCAGCATTATAGTTCTGGGACTTATTATACAAAGAAAATAAATCAAGAAAAGAGGAGTGAGGTCCAAATTAACAAAGGGCATCCTATAGAAGAGATCAGTGGGGACTTTGTGTGATTTAACTAGGGCTAAAATGATTTCTAAGTGATGTGAGTAAATCAGGTGTCAGGTATTTGAGGCTTTTACATTGGAATGGAAGTATCCTCTTTTTTAAGTTTTATAAACAAAGAAGGACAATATTATAGTATTGTATGTTACTTTTCTTTGAGTGCTCAATAAACATAAATATGTTTTCCAGATATAGTTTTATAACTATTTTTTAGAGAATACTTTAAGTCATGAGATTGGTATTCATGAGTGGCTTGTGGAAACAATATCGTTATTTCCAATCATGCCTCATGCCTGTCTAGGCATGAATTTCAATCCTTGCACATAATGACTATATGAACAAGATGGATCAAAAAGACCATTACTGACTATATTTGAAAAAGAACTCTTCAAATTAGAAAAAAACTAAAAAGAAGAAATGAGGGAATAGTTTATTTGAAATGTACCATTTTAATCGTGTCTTCTGTCTACAGTGCCCACAGCATGGAGATCTAATCAGGCAATTTTAAACTAGCTTTTTAGGCACTTTATAAAAGCAAGCTTTAAGGTAACCACAGAATTACAGAAGCTAGATTTGATCATAAATCTGAGAAAATACTAACTTCAGATTTTCTCTTTGTGCTGAGAAGGTTTCAGATAATATTTTCTCCGAAGCACAGAGGTACCTGAATTACCTTGCATAAAAATAAATGCCTGACTCATGCCATTCTCCTGCTCAAACGTATCTAGTTGATTTCTCTTTATCTTCTGGATTAAGCTCAGACTCCTTAGTCTGACATTCAAGAGCCTCTGTAATCTAGATTTCCATTCTTATTTCCTATTATTATCACTCATTCTTAAAGTATGGTCCTTGGATCACATGTACCAAAATAAAACCAAATGCTTATTAAAGTTGAAACTCAAGCTCTTCAAATAATCCTTATATAGGTTAAATGCTGAGATCCCCTATTCTATGTGAGCCCTATGCACCAACAAATGCAATCTGATGCCCCTAACATGCTTTCTGGGGTTCTGTCTTTGGACTCTGGCTCATAATAATCTAGGCAAGTCTTTTCTTTCTATTTTATTGATCAGTCAAGACACAGCTCTATTCTAATATCCCTCATGAAAACATTTTGGGGTGGTTTCTTTTGAGCCTTATTTTTTTCTATCCATAAAAGAGGATAATAATAAATAATATCCCTCCATTTCATCTGGGGTTATACTCTAGCTTCAGTGAGTAATGTGACCTTTGTGCATAGCTGAAATACCATAGGGATCCCCAGGAAGTTTCCATATTGAAGAATGACAACATCTCAGAAATTCAAGCAATAGCCAAGTTTTCCCTTAGGGTAAGAGCAGATCATGGTTTCTTTTGATGGGCACCAGATGAAAGAATTGGCATATATTTAGGGGCCATGTATATGAAAAATATATATCTCTAAATCCTAAAGTCACACAGAGTCTGAGAGATGCTTTCACTAGGGGTGAGGCTGTCGCAGAAGCAGCTGATCCACGTCTCCCATTGCAAAGGCCTGTGCGCTGTCAGCGCAAGGCAGGTGAATCACATGCAGTATTCCGATCTTTTATTCCTTTTCTTTTTCTTTCTATATGCACATAGTGGAAGCAGAGTATGGTCTAAGCACACAGGATGCCATCCCACAGATCATGTTTATATTACTTTGAATGCATCCTGGTAAGATGGTCTCTTACAAGATGAAGACAGAATTGATTTATATTTATACTATTATGAATTATTTTTATAACACCACCTGTCAGTTCTAATAATAATCCTTCATATTTCCAGAGTCATTTAAATAATGTTTCACATTTCTACATTGCTTCACTTTGCCATGCTCCTGGGTTAGATAATGTATCATAGAGTGGCCTCTAAATTCAAAATGTCCAGCTTCAGTAACTGGTCTACCATCTACTAGCTGTGAAACACTGGAAAAATTACTTGTCTTCTCTGTGCTTCAGTTTTTTCATCTCTAAAGTGTGGGATGAAATGATAACTAATATCTAAGGTTGTTGTAAGGATTAAATTAGATCATTCATATAAACTTTTACCAACAGTGCATGGCATATGATGACTATGTAATAAAATGTGAGCTGCTATCTTCTGTTGCTCTTCCACATTGGTTATCTTATTTGATTCTCATCCAACCCTATGAATGAGGAAGAACAGGTTATTCTCATTTCATATGAAAGAAAGGTTTTGAAAAATCAGGAGCACTTCCCAAGTTCACAGGTCTTGCCTTGTGAATGTCAGACCAGTACTAGGATGAGTATCTTCTGGTAGAGTATCCCTGAGATCTTCTGGTATTTAAGAACAATGTAGTCTCTCAGGATTTCATAATCCTTGTCAGGAAAATAATATCTCCGAGATTCCTTGCAGCTGTTTTGTTATGTGTTTACCCTGTAGTTCTTGGGATCCTGAAGAGCCATGTGCTACTACTAATAGTTGGGAAGCCACTAATAGCATGAGAGACACCCTCAAACCATAGCCCATCAGGATCAGATGAGTTGAGTCCCAGGACCAAGGGCTAGGTCCAACAGTCGTTCATTTTTTTATGTATTATTTCTGGAGTGTATGTTCACGGTATTGTTATCATCACAATTTATGATTTATTGAGTGCCATCCCTTTATATGGGACTGTGTGGAGAACACACCAGACAGGGTTTTCCCCCAAGGAAACGGAAATGAAATTCAGATGGTCATGATTCATGAGATAACAATAAAGCTACTCAGGGTGTGCAAACATGGTTTGCAATGAGATCAGCCTTGGAAGGCTCAGCTAAAGGAAGTGTTTTTTTAGGAGAGGAAGGGGGGAAAGTTGCTTGACACTGAAGGCACAAGACACGTTTCAGGTACGGGAAGCATTGTGAAGGTCAGCAACAAAAGGAATAAAAAGTGGGGGGTGGAAGTGAGAACACCAGGATGACAGCAGCCATCCAAAAGGAGCATCATGGGGAGGAGCAGAATGAGGACAAGTGACCCAGCCCAGAGTTGTGTATTTATGGCTGTATCCTGGTGCCATGTGCTATTTGTCCTGGGATGGACTGAAAGGACACGTCCTGCCTTATGAAGGGCAGGGGCTCCACGTGGCTGCCTAGACCAGGCTAGGAGTGGAAAGTTATATCACATCTGTACTGGTTTTTAATCTCCGTTTGGTTTTATTTGTTCAAGTTAATGAAAATGATGTGCTATTGTTATGTAGTGATGCCAGAAAAAGTTTCACCAGAGACTTCAAAAATGTTTTTGGTACTGTGCCCATTTCATGTGGTTTCACTTTCCCCATCCTCTCTCCTCCCTCCCTTTTCACTTTCCCTTCCCCTGAAGTCCTTCTCTGATACTGATGGATTAATATCATTTGACTGGAAGGATATCTGGAGAGAATTCAGCTAAGCAGGCAAGCCAGCCCCCGAAAGATAAAGTGATGGAAAAATCTAAGGGTGAATGGAGTTATGATCATTTATAGAAGACATATTTGTAGAACCATCCAATAGAAACACATAATTAATAGCTCCTCAAATTCATAGCTGGAGCTGATGAATTAGGCTGAATACACCTCCATCTGGGAATAATTAATAGTAATTTATAAACTCCTTAAGGAAAGGAGCTATGTCTTCACCTTCCTCAGTCAGTCTCCTGGGTGCCAAAGAATCTGTTTTGTCCATCTAGTCTTTCAAAATTTATTAAGTACTAGGTAGTACACAAAGGCATTGGAAGATACCAAAGAAAAATAAGGCATCCTTACCCTCACAGCACTTAAAACTTTGGGGAAGAGAGTAAAACAAGATGGAATATAATATCTGCCCTCAATAAGGTAAAATCAAAGAGATGTAGGGCTTATCTGTCAGGAAGGGGGGAGCATATAACTCAGGCTTCCCAATACCAAATGAGAGAAACTACTCAAATTCGTGGATTAAACCATAAATGGGAATTTATTGGCTCAGTCAACTGCAAAGGAGAGTGTTACTAGATTTAGGCTGATCGGATGTTCAAATGACCTATCAGGAATGTCTTTATATTTATGCTGTACCACTTGAGTAATAGTAGCAGCAAAAGAATACCTCTTCCTAAGAATTTCAGCAAAACTCTTGGAACGCCCTCTTGTTGGGATAACTTTGGTAAAGTGCCTAGCCATGAGTTAATTTTTGTTGCCAGAGAGATGGAGTAGGCTTATTGGCGAGGCTTATGTCATGTACCACTTCCCTGGACCCCAAAAGGTGGAGTCGGGTCCATCCAAATCACAGAACTCAGAGTGAAGGAGGAATACTTTTCCAAATGAAAATCAGGGTTATTAGAATAAGAAGACACGAATGCTGGGCACATAAAAGCAACAGGACTTCGGAGATATCCCAAACAATTGATGGCAATCTATGAAGGAATAGTTGTGACCTCCAAAGGGTGGGTGGGTTTGAGAGGTGGAGATGAGGACTGGGGGGACATACATTCCACAGGGCTTCAACTTGCATGTGAAAAAGTTTAGTCACGTGGGCACACCTCACTGCAACACGGGAGCTAGGCAAGGCATTTCCTATCTATGCCATCATAAGACCTCCCTAGAAAGAGAGAATAGATTTTAATCAACAGCTATCAGTTCCCAATACGAAGAGGAATTTACTTAGGGAGATATGAAGGGATGCCCAGAGGAGGTGACATCTGAGAGAAGAGTAACAATTAAACCAGGAGGAGAATGGTTGTGAGGTGTCTGTGTGTTTCAGCTCTGGACTGGAGACGCAGTGACCCAGAGAAAAGTACGTGTGTACATACAGGCCGATTTGGGAGGATTTACGCCCCAGCATTCGCACTGTCACCCCAGGGCTTAGGACAGGAAGAAGAGAAGAGGGAGATTATTAATTTTTTCTTCATGTAACTACATCATTTAATTTGACACAATGAACTTGCATTGCTTTTGTAATATTTTAGTCCCATAAAATAAAGTAAGGTATTTGCAGAAAAATGGCATCTAATGCAATGGAATTGCAGATCGAAAAGAGAACTTCAGCATCATTCCTAGAAGCTGAGGGAGGTAAAGTAATTTTCGTAAATCTCATCCAACAAACAAACACTGGGATTAGAATTCAGGTCACTTGGTTTAAAAAAATATATGAGGTTTTATAATACAACCATCCTTTGTATTTTCCCCACCTTTTCTTTGTGTGAATAATGTCTGTTTATTGAGCATGTACTGAATGCCTGGCACTGTGTTAAGCCTTGAAAACATTGCCATGAACATTGCATTTATGGGCTCTGGGCTCATAGTTTCAGTCCAGCTTAAGTTCACTCATAAATGTCTGTCAACTCTTAAAGACAATGTAAACAATAGGTAGACTATCTATTTTTCAGGTACATGATTCCTAGAAAAAGTTAAATTTGAAACCACACAATTATGGTTACGTGGTTGTCCGGTATCTGGGTAGTAATTTTGCTGCTGTTGTTTCATTCACTTGGATGCAGTGTGATATGTAAAAATTATTTCTACTAGAGATGGTTGCATCGTCTCATTTAGCAACAACTTCACCTTAAGTTTTCCATCTTTCAGCCACGTTAGGTGACCAATACTGAGAACAGTGTTAGCCCTAAGTTAGAAAGAGGAGAACAGGAAGTTTAAGATTCTCAAGTTAAGTCCTTGTGGAGATGTCCTTTCCAAGAGACAAATGTCTGCAATAGTCTTCCACTGGGGTGTTTTAACTATTTGTTATAACGAAATAAACACTATAGGAGAGATATAAATTCAAACTTTATCATGACCCATGACTTTGTAAGATACTTTCAGATTTCCCTGGAGCTTTATTTGAAATTCCATGGAAATAAAAGACTTATTCAGGTAAAAGATGGGGAAAGTGAAGTGGAAGGACAGGGGAATTCACTCAAACACTCTCACCTGAAATAAGCTTATACTTGAGTTGGGTGGATAAGGTTAGTGTCTTCTGGACCCATTTCTAATTTGATGCTAGAAAAAGATTTTTGAACAGATTTTTAAAAAGTCAACTTCACTTTTAAATGCCTTAGTTTCCAGTTGAACACTTCTTCTCCCAACATGAGCTAAGGCAACATAGTAAATTACATATTACTCAATCGGTCTTTGAACTTTCCAGCTGTAATTCACTGTGATGAAGCAGAAAAACACAGATCTATACTTCATTGGTCAGAAAGCTTTTGTACTGTTATAGGTCCAATTTCATACTTAACTTTTATGGTACAAAAGACACGTCATGATAATATGTCTCTCTGATTATTTCTTGGCACCAATGAGGACTTTTGTTTTCTCAAAAACAATCCTATCAGTCATTACCAAAAAATTGGCCTTAAATGTAATTCTGGACCTAAAAGCAATTCTACACATCTGGTCTCTCTTCTCCCAGTGAGTTACATCTTCATAGGATTTTAAAAAAATAATTGAGAGTAACCTTCAGGTGTGGTTGGCAGTAAGCACATATGTCTTCATATGTTGGAGAAACAAGAGAAGGTGGAGGGGCAATGAAGTGGTCATGAAGAAATAGGTGTCTCTGGAACCAATTAATTAATTAACTCATTAATTAATTCCACAAGCATTTATTGAGTGCTTGCTACATAACAGACACTGTACTAGGTGCTGGTAATTTAAAAGTGAATAAGATAGATATCCCTGCAATAATAGAAATGAGACTCAGGCAAGACAATCATTAGTCTCAAAAATACTTATTTGCCATTAATATTGTGACCCATACTATGTTGAAAAGTTACAAGGTATTAGGAGATCATATTTCAGAGGGGTCTCATGTGGACTGAGGAATCCAGGAAGACTTCCTCCATGGGAAAATGACATTTAAACAAAATTCCTGAAAGATTAATGGAAGCCAGTGAAATGAGGGGCAAGGCAGAGAGACCAGCATGTCCAAAAGACTAGAGGCAGAACAATGCATTTGAGGGGCTAAAAGGCAGAAGATAACTCTCAGATTTACAATTCTGGGTCCTCACCTTCCCATGAAATCCATTCTCTTCCATCTAGTTGTCAAGGTGACATCTTCACCTGGATGTCTAATAGACAGCTCAAACTCACCAAGGACAAAACACAGCTCTTGACTTTTTCTCCTAAAACCTGTTCTTCCTCCAATGTTTAGCATTTTAGCATTGCTATTTACTTAGCTGCTTAGACCCCCCAAACTTTGGATATTTAAGTCTTCTTTTGCTCTCACATTCACTCCCTTAGCAAATTCTGTTGGATATGCATTTAAAACATCCCCGCATATAGCTGCTTTTCAAAAGCTCTTCTCCAGCTGCCTCGGTCTAAATCACCACCTTCAGGCCAAAGCAAGAGCTTTCTGACCTCTCTCTCTGTCTCCACCTTTGCACTGCCTCAGTCTATTCTGCAAGCATGAGCAAAGTGTAGCTTTTAAGCATCAATCAGATCCTGGGACTTCCCTGTTCAAAACCCTGCAAGGACTTCCTGTGACATTTGGACCCCAACTCACATGCTGTCCTACCTTTTCTGGCCCTGCCTACTTTTTATTTACCATCTTATGCCACTCTCCCCTTCCTTCATCTGTCCCCAAGAGTCATCTTGTTCCTCACAAGGTGCAGTGCATGCCCCGAGCTCTACCTTTAATGCTGTTCCCCTGGGTCTGTGCATGGCTATGCCTTCACCTCACTTAGGTGTCTTTTAAAAAGTCTCCTTCTCAGAAAGGTCCCGAGCACCCTAACTAAAAAAGCACCTTGCTGCCACTTGCCTGTTTTATTTTTCTTTATAGTATTTACCTCTACCTGACATTGTATTATAGATTCCATATTCATTTGTTTTATTGAAGACATGGTCCTTATTCCTTTGGCATATTTTCTCTAGTATGGCAATAAATATTTGTGGAATGAATGAATGAAAGCCAGTATGGCTGATATATGGTAGATGAGGAGAGGAGTGGTACAAGTGAGGCAGGCAAGGTAGGTGTTTTTAAAATATGCAAAGCATTGTAGGCCATCTTAAGGAGTTTGTACTTTTCCCTAGAAGTGAGAAGTCATTGAAGATTTTAAGAAGGAGCAGATACAACCTGATTTATATTTTTAAAAATTGTCAATGACATTGTCTGTGAGCTTGAATGTTTTATTGACCTCAGGAATAAATTCAATGGACCTGTCGTTAATGAATGCATTTTTAGTTGCTTTATATAACTCTCTTTAACAAAAATCACTTGTGTGAGATTAAAAATAACTCCTTCTATAGAGCAGAATAACCTGATATCGTGTAATTTTTAGTCTAGAGGGGCAATAACTGCTATATGACTTTTAGGATAAAAACATTATTTTAAAATAATTAAAATTTTATTATTACCAAACAAAATATACTTTCTTATACTTTTATATATTATGTTAAGCCTTGATAGACTTAGTTTACTTTTATCCTTATGAAGATAGTGGTTTAAATAGAATGCCTGTTCTGAGGTAGAGGATAAAAATGAAAAGAGCCTTTAGGGTTTTTTGAATGAAGACTGGACTACAGCCTAGCACAGCATTAAAAACTTTTTATTCTATGGGCTACTGACATTTCCCAACATATGCTGAGGTATTTCATGTAAATAGGATTCTGGTGCCAGACGAGTTTCAGAAAGGATGGGTTAAACGAGACTGTGTCTTTAATTCAGGATTTCCAGAGCCTGTAATTTACTAATGTGCGCTCGGAATCCCAGGGTGGGGACCCAAGCAGCGTTTCCCATTGCCACCTCTTCACAGAGCCCCTCTTCCGCAGAACATGGTTTGGGAATTGCTGATGGACTGAGACCCAGGGGACGTTGGTATAACGCACAGCGTACTAGCAGGGTGGCTTCATAGGTGGGCAACCTGGGCAGTCCTACAAGGCCCAGCTCTCAGAAGGGGCCCCGTGTCTGGTTAACGCTCTGCCGGCACCATCTAAGTGTTTACTGTCTCTGAACTTGAGTTTTGCAGGTGAAGTCCGAACGGACACTGGAGCATGCGCACAAGCAGAGGCGTGGCACTCTGCGCAGCGTGCGTACAGGAGGGGCGAGGCCCTCGCGGCCCCGAGCGGTGGACCAGGCTTGCCCGGCGTTCGTGCGCCTTGGGCCAGTCCGGGCGCCCGGGGGTTCGGAGGAGGCAGCTGAGGCTGGAACCTGGCTCCGCACTGACGGGGCCCTTGAATGCAGCAGCAGTGGCCGCCGCAGCACCCTGGCCCCCAGGAGAGAGGAGGGCTCCACTTGGGGGCAGCAGCAGGACAGGGTGGGAGGCCGGCTTGCCTGTCGTTCCCGTGGCCAGTCTCCTTCCTGTGGCGTCTGCAAATGTATTAACTTTCAGGCCTGAGCATTGGGACAGGACCTGCTGGCACTCAGGTAATAAGCTAGTCAGCAAATATTACAAAATAAAATTGTTCACATGGATAGTCCAATAAAGCATAATCGGAGTTGCCAGAATTCTCAAAAGATTTCAGAATCTCTGGTTTTGAAAATTTCTGTGACATTGCAAAGCAAATTCTGCATTTGTAGACTTAGAAGTTAAATTTAAAGATCGTCACAGCCATTGGAAAACAATGCTATTTTCGAATACACCTTTGGATGAACCAATTGTTAAGAGGAAGACAGTTTAAAAAATTCCTCGTGGCTGGAGATAGAATGCACAAAGAGGTACTTTGAACTATGTGCAAATCATGAAGCCAGTTTTGGGTTTTGGTACAAACTCCACAAGTTACAAGAAATGTCAGAGGAAACGTTAAAATGCCGTTGTATAAATTTACATTTACATCTAAATTCAGACTTACGTGAAACTGGTACGTGTGAAGAATTAAATCTTTCCGGAAAATTGCTCCACAAGAATCATTAGTTCTAGGTATACTAAAATTTATATTTTGAAATAATTTATCCACAATTTATTTCTTTGTTGTCACAGTCTATAAAATATTCTTAACAGCTCTATTAGCAGTTGCATTAGCAGAAAGATCTTTCTCTAAATTAAAAATTACCAAATTATCTGTGGTATTCCATTTGCCAAGAGTAGCTGACATCACTTTCAATTATATCAATTGAAAATTAAGTTGCTAACTGTATAATTTTAATGAACTAATAAAAGTAGTTTCAGCAATCCAAGCCAGAAAACTTTTACAATTAATCAAGATATAATATAAAATATTATTTTAAATTTTATCATATAAAATTATAAACCAAAATGATTTTTTTGCAATTTGTAAGTTTATGCTGGGACTCATATATCACTATTACCCTTGTTACGTTTTATAAATATTAACATATTTTTAAGGGAAAACTTTGTTTTTGTGCTTTTTTTAAAAATTGAAGTATAGTTTATTTACAATATTATATTAGTTTCGGTGTCCAACGTACTGATTCAGTATTTTTATCGATTATACTCCATTTAAAGTTATAAAATATTGCTATATTTCCCTGTGCTGGACAATATATCCTTGTATCTTATTTTTTGTACATAGTAATTTGTACCTCTGATCCTCTCTCCCTATTTTGCCCCTCCCCCAATCCCTTTCCCCACTGGTAACCAGTAGTTTGTTCTCTGTATCTATGAATCTGTTTCTGTTTTGTCATATTTATTCATTTGTTTTATTTTTTAGATTCCACATATAAGTGAAGTAATACAGTATTTGTCTTTCTCTGTCTGACTTATTTCACTAAACATAATACCCTCTAGGTCCGTCCATGTTGTTGCAAAGGGCAGAGTTTCATTTTTTTAATGGCTAACCTTCCATTGTATGTATACACCACATCTTCTTTATCCATTCGTCTGCTGATGGAAACTTAGGTTGCTTCAATACCTTGGCTTTTGTAAATAATGCTGCTATGAACATTGGGGTGCATGTATCTTTTTGAATTAGTGTTTTCATTTTCTCTGGGAGTGAAATTGCTGGATCATATGGTAGTTCTATTTTTGTATATTTTTGTGCTTTTATTGTACTTTTCCCCTGCTTTTTGAACAAGGCGTCTCACATTTTCATTTTGCAGTAGGGCCCAGCAAATTATGTAGCCAAGCCTTGATACTGGGCATGAAATGATGAAACAAAGTTGTTCATGCAACTTCCCTGAAGGGTGCTTTGAAGGAAGTGTCAAGGTAGTGGACAAGTGTGTGATTTATTTTAGGTTTGGATTCTGTAGCAAAATTTGCACTTTTTACCAAGCAAGCTTTAAAATGCTTCTCACTTTCATAGCACATAAGAACCTGGAAGGCAATGTAGGCCAATAGCTGAGAACATAGAAGATACAAAGAAAAGTTTGCACATCTGGCATTGTCAATAGAATTATTAGCAGTTGGTTTCCTTCAAGAATTAGAAAAGTCAAGGTCAACTCCTGACAGGGGAAATACAACAGAGTTCCCTAAATGAGAAGAGGTAACTTTAGGGTTGGGTACTTCCAGAATGTCAAAGGGATGACTTTTACGTAAAGCCTGAGAATAGGTGAGGTGGAATCTTGGGGTGTGTTTTTGTGAAAGCTGTGTGTGTGTGTGGTGTTGTATGTGTTGTCATGGAGGTGGCGGTGGAGATGGTGGTGGTGATCATGGAAGGGATGACTTGCCTGCGGAGATAAGAGGGCACAAGAGCATGAAGGACCTAACAGGCCATGTTATGGATTTGGGGCTTTATTTTAGAGAATCGGATGGTCCTATAATTCTGGATGCAAAACACTATTTTTTCAATAATCTTTGGCTCATAATGTGATGTGGAATAGTTTCCCACAGCATATTTCAACAATAATTTACTGAAGAGAACTGTTGATTGATGACATCATCTTTGTGAATCAGGAGGTGCGATGAAAATTATAGCTTCCTTACTCTGTGAAGAATTTTCACAGGTTGTTTCCCATAGGAAAAATTGGGCCAGTCTTTGTTCTAAGAAAGCTCCATGACTACGTGGGATGCTTTATGGCTTGTTTCACTCCCTTTGATGAATGGATAAAGTGCTTTGAGCAGGCAACCAGAGCAAAAGCTGCAACAATGAGCCTGAGTAGATGAGAGGACTAATTTTAATATCATGATTTTATATTGATGAATGTTTTCCCAGCCCTGACATTATGTAATAGATTATACAACCTCGGTGACTACTGATAAACTTTGTTTTTAATGTGACCAAACATTGAATTAAAAAATTCAGGTATAAGGAACAGGACCTGTAACCCAAGACATTTAAGCAGACTTAGAGGCATGTCCTAAGAACTTAAAGAACTCTCAAATTTGCAAAAAATACTAGATTATTTAATTTTTTGAATAATTCAGTAAAGTATAACAAAACTATAATGTGACATCTTGAGAGCTTAATTACACATTCCGCTCTAAACTTCTATATAATTTTTGGCCAAGAACCATTCACTGTTTTTTCATTACCATTACCAGCACTAGCAATTGGCTTTCTTTTCAGGACCATATTCCACCAAGAAACAAAACTTTATTACTTCTTAGGAAATGCTGAATAAACGATAATGAGTAAAACAGGAGAGGCAGATTGAAATGCTTGAAAAACACTGGCAGCTGACATAAATGAAAAAAGAGAACCATTTTTAAAAATTCAGATGACTATTCTTTTACTTTAAGAAATATAATAATTCAAGTGTAATAATAAAAGGCAACTTAACCTGGTTTCATCTGGGAATAATACAGAGTAAGGAGTGTGGCAAACTAAAGAGTACACATCCAGCTAATTCTTGCCACATAGGAATTTTTTAAGAGAAGCTATAAATATTTTCTTTTTTTTAATTAAAAAGAATCTGACTTCTTTCAGTTTTTAAACTTTGGCTAGATTTTTAAATGCCACAAAAACCAAACAAAATATGTCAGCAGGCTGATTAACCCCAGAGGCAGCCAGTTTGTGAATGCTTGAATACAGAATAATCCAGGCCCACTGAGATGTTATACTAGACAGTTTACTAGACCGGTGTTCTCCAAAGAGGGATATGGAAGGAGAAAGGGAAGGGGGAGGGGAGAGAGAGAGACACCAAGCTCAAAATGTTTTATTAATAAGGGTGAGCAATCAAAGAAGTTTAGAGATCCTGGCTGTGCTAGACTCACCAGCTATAGCACACCAGCCTTATGACTCATGAAATTCACATTAATTTCTCAGCAAAATTTTAAAAAACTACTATAAACCTTCGGGGTAGCTTAAGACCACCTGAAACTGCATCTATAAAATGCCATGCATCTATTATATCTTAATTGTACTACCAATCATTTATTTTACAGAAATCTAGGACAAAATTGAAGCCTGTTTCTTACTTTAAGGATGAGGAGATTTAACTCATATCAGTGTCAAACTAGAACATTTCTTTGATGGAACAATATCTGTTTTAATTTTTACATGAATTATTAGGATTATAGACTAGAGAACAAATGAATTGTTCTAGTGACCTTTGGAAATATGGAGAAAAACTCATGCACAATGTGTTTCCATGAGAGTAGTTTTCCTTATTAATTGCCTAGAGCCCTAAAGAATTATTTATCCAGGGCCTACTCTATCATGCCCTTACTTTATGGAGCTAAGGGGAGGCTCACAGAGAGCAGACCTGCCCTGTGGTTTTTCCATATTTCATTCTGTTTTCTTTTCAGGGAGGGAGTAAATCTCACTGTGATCTCACTGATGAATAGGCAGTCTTCAGTCTGGTAGCATTAAACAAGCACCTGTTCATTCTGATGATTTTATGATGGCTTGTTTCATTTCAGTTTATTAATACATAAAAAAGTCTGAATAGTTAGAAGTCTTGAGCCCTTCCTATGTTACTGCTGCTACTAGATAGTTATATATATCATGTTGAATCTACATAAAAACACCAAAAGATTGATGTTACAATCTCCACTTTATACTAGAGGAAAATAAGCCTCAGAGTGGAAAACTTCTGAAAGCCACAGAGCTAATTAGTGGCTGAGCCATGATTTGAACCTGGGTTTTCCTGACCCTGAAATCTGGGTTCTTTACATCATACAGCACTGTCTGTCAGTTTACTCAGTGCTTCTATTGATTCCAAGGTGCTTTTTCCCCCTCCATTTTAACATCTCTGAATTAGAGATTCACTTTACAATTAATATAGGTCATAGTTAGCAGCATTTTTTGTTCTTTCTTAGTGTCACATAAGATAAAAGTGTGTTTTACAATTAATAGAGTCTTTTACTTTATGAAGCATGGTAAGCATTCCAAGATCTGGCAGCTAGAAAATGATGGAACTATGATCTAAACTTGGAAACCTGGAGAAGGAGAGGAACAAGATTAATAAAGAGAAGCCCTCTGGCTTCCCAATTTCCCTTTCTCTCTCCCTCCCTCCCTCCCTCCCTCTCTCTCTGCACCACCCTCTCTCCTTTTCTTTTACAAAAGAGCACCTTGTTTTTCTGGAATCTCACTAGTCCAAACTGATGGTTGACCCTGGTTTCACGAAGCTATCAAAGCTCTCTGTCTTCACTGGGATCGTGGTCTATAGACATTGGTGCCGCAAGGAGCAAAGGCTGAGGTGGCTTATTTAACAGGACAGGGTCTTCTCACCTGCTTTTCCCCTGATCTGCAATTCATGTATTAAAGATTAGATACTACTTTCTGTTACTGTTCACTTGAGATTTTACTATGTTTACAATTGGAAAAACTCACTTTGAGAGACAAGTGTCTCTATTCCCACTTTTCTTTCATCTAATGTTAAAGCTCTGGCTCCCTCTGGTCTAGATATATGAGCTCTTAGCTTATCTATAAAACAAACCCTAAAGAGTGAGTGTAGGGAACTGGTTGTTCAACCCTTTGTACAGTCTCTATTTTTAACACTTTATCTTCTAGAGTTATCAAAGGGATGTTTATCTGTATCAGTTGAGGTTACTTTAGCAAATACACTTTTTAAATTGCTTTAAAAGTTCTGGTGACTCTCAGTTGCACAGAGAATGAAAATGCAACTGCTCAGGTGTTCACCTCAAATCATCCTTAATTCGACCTTTCCCTGCCTGTCTGGCTTTATTCCACTGCACTGTACCCTCCGTGCCATCTAAGTACACAGCAGCCCTAACGCAGTCCCATCATTGTACTTCCTCTCCTTTCCTTTGAATCACACTTCACTGACCCATCTCTGTCTTCGCTCCAATCAGTGGTAAATGTTCTATTTTTTACTTTCTTGTCAGTTGCTTGTGACCAGGAGGTAGATGGTCCTAGAAAGGAAAGGTAGAACATTCCTTTTCTAATTGCTCAAAGCATTCGATTGTCATGTAACTCTTTCCTTGGAAGATACAGCAAATTGACTTGCAATCTAAGAAACTCTTTGCATTCTCATTATTTATGAATTTGTGATTCTCTGATTTTCAGCTCACTTATGCTTCCTCAGCCATGACGGCCTCGTTCTCAGGTGCCTTCGAGGATTCGTGCCTCCCTGCTCCTGCTTCCACGCGTCCACCAGAATTTTTTACTCTCCACCGTAATGCTTACCCACTAATTCTTCCCACCTCGTGACAGTAGCCTGTGCTTGTTAGAATTCTGAATGTTGGAATTTTAACTACAGTCTGCATCTCCTGAGCTTTCAAGCATCACACTTGCCAGGCCTTCATTTGAAGGCGTTACCATTTTTCCCGATAGCACATGCACACTGAGTCAGATTTTGAACTCATTTGCCAAGGCACCTTTTTTTTTTCTTTTTTTTAACACACACAAAGGAATACACTCATATATTCCCTTCTGTGGGGAAAATGAGCACATTCATTCATAAAAAACATATAGTAAATTATAAAATCAAGGGGTTTTTGTCATTGTTGTTTTTCTCTTATCCTTTGGCAAAGAAAACAAACAGAAAAGCCGAATGCCGAAAGTGATGATGTAGCCAAAATTTTAGTACTCCTTTGAGTAAGAATCTCTAGGATTGTGGGCTAGAAGAGTATTGGTAGAATCTGGGTATTGAGAAACTTTAAATGACCATCATGCTAAGAATTCATGTTATATACGTACTAGGTTTTTCATGTGGCTGATAGTCTTGTCAGTAATAGGGCATGAAATATACTTCAAAATCCATTAAAATAATTGTTTGGAAAATCAACCTGCTGCTTCATCAGGTGTTTGGTTTTTGGGGGGAAATGTGCACTTTATAAAATGATGGAACTGTCCTTGCATTAAACATAAATGGAAAGGACCATGTTTTGAAAATCGTTTCTAAGGCACTGTATTAGTTACCTATTGCTGTATAACACATTATCTCAAAACTTAGTGGCTAAAATCATAATAAACATTATCTCACACAGTTTATGTGATTCAGAACCTTGGGAGTAGCTTAGCCGGGTGTTTCTGGCTCAGGGTGTCTCTTGATGTCACAGTCAGGATGTTGGCCAGGGTACAGTCCCATGTGAAGTTCTGACTGAGGCTGCAGGATCCACTTCCAGGGTGGTCCACTCGCATGGCTGGTGTATTGGTGCCGGCTGTTGGCAGGAGGTTTGTGGTCCTCACTATGTGGACCTTTCCCTAAGGCTGGCTCAGTGTCCTCAATATATGGCAACTGTCTTCCCCCAGAGATCCCTGCAAATGATCCAGAAAGTCAAGATGAAAGCTGTAATGTCTTTTGGGACTTAGCCTTGAAAGTCACATACCATCATTTCCCCAATATCCTGTTTGTTGCTCAAGTGAGCCCTATTTATTGTGAAAGGGACTGCATAAGGGCATCCACTGGGAGTCATCTTGAAAGCTGACTACCACAATTACTCATTAATTTATTAATATGTTGATCAAATTTCCCTGAGAGTGTCTATTGTGTAAAAGTGTCTGGGCTAGCTCTGGCAGTAGTTGCAAAAATTTTGTTTACTTATTTAACAAGTTTTTTGTTAGTACCTCCTATGTGCTGGGCATTCTTTTATGCATTGAGTATTTTGCAAAGAGCAAAACAAATCAAGTTCTGCTTCCTTGTAGCTTATATTTTAGTTGGGGTGGAAAAGAACAGTGGATAAACAGATAAATGTGTAATGTGTCAGGTGATGGTGAATCTATAGACAAAAAGCAGATTACGAGAGAGAGAGAAACTAATAGGAGGGTAGGTCCTATTTTATATGGGTGATCAAGGAAGGTTTCTGTGAGAAGGTACCATTTGTGCAAGACCCTGCTAAAGTTGCCCCTACCTTCTAAAGTGGCCCAGGTGCTGGGGAGAGCAGAATGTTTGAGGCAGAGGAAACGTTCAGTGCAAATGTTGGTGGAAAGATGCATGGAAGAGCAAAACAGTCTACAAGAAGTTCTTTATAAAGGTCTCCTTAACTATGTTAGGGCTACTAGTAGACTTTGTCACCTTTGATTCTTTTCGGTTTTACTCCTTTTAAATCTAAGTTCAACACTTGAAGCCTATTTAAAGCGCGAGAATGTCCTTACCATAAAACTCAAACCCAGTTTATAAATATTTTTTATTCCCCTCGTGTTGGCTTACGTGGCTCCTTAGACCAGTCTGCCCAGTGGCTGTTTCAAATCTCTCCATTGTCCTCAAGCTCCAGGCTTCAACTGAACCATGATTTTCCTTAGTAGCTTGTCACTTACTCTCCTTGAAGATCAAGGCCATCTACCAGACACATTCTCTTTGCCCCAAAATGTGATGGAAACTTTAAGTTCCTTATTTTATGTCTTCAAATAGAGAGCCGCCGTCCTTTCCAAATGTTATCCCTTCCACCTGCGCTTTAGGTGTACCCTTTCACATGTGTTCATGTGACTTTGGCCTTAAACCACTGTCTCTTACCTTTTTCTTCCAGTTTAATTTTCTTTCTCATTGCTCACTGCTCCTTTCCTTCTCTTGAAAACATTCTACGGTTTCTACTTTCCTTAACAAATAATTCTTCCTTCCCGCCTTGTTATCTCATGTCATAGATTTTAGTGAGGCCAACAGAGTCACCTGAAGTATTTGGTAAAAATGCAGGTTTCTTTCCCAGATCTGCATAATCAGATTTTTCTAGGGGGTGGGGCCAGCAGAGTCTATTTGAAAAAAGTTCTCCATATCATTCTGATGAGCAGCTGTGTTGGGGAACTGCTGGTATATACTCTTTGATTTTTTGTTTCTTACAAGATATTAATTCATTTTCTTACTGCATTCTAATTCTCAATTTCTTTCCTCCATCAAAACTCATTTCTCACAGCGTTCCAGTGGTATCTCAATATTCAAAGCCAATGACCTTTGCTCAGTCTGTGTCGTGTTTGTATTTAGTGCATCATTTGATCTTATTGACTGCCATCATCTTCTTGGAACTTTCTCATCTCTCTCAAGTTCCGTAACACTGAAACCACAAGGTTAAGACATTAGAAAGATTTGACGTAAGTTGTGCTTACTATTACCATTTTATATCTATAAAACTCAGGGATGGAAAAAGTAAAAATAAATCATTGCCTGAACTAAAGGTAGATATTCTTGAATCCTGTTTTTCTAAATGTCCTTAAGAACATTTGGGACACTAATTATCTTCTTTTTTATTTCATCATTCTTGAGTCTTATTGCTTTCTAGAATCCATCTGAAACTTAATATATGTATAGCTACAACCTTAGCACAATAACATTTCCTTTAACTTGTATATTAGGAGACTGTTTGGTCAAAGACCAGTGATACTTCCTTCTACATGCCAGATCCTAAGCTAATTAATTCTTTCAATGAGTCCATAAGTGCAAAGTTTAGAACTCTAAGGCATAGTCATTAATTAGAAGGTTTTCTATTTGAAGACCTTTCACCTTCTACTTTCTATTCAAGATTATGTGTATTAATGTGGTAGAGATGCCTAGCTGTCTACCAAAAATACATGCTTCCCTTTCCACATGGTGGAAAGGGAAGCATGGGAAAGGACTGCCCTGTCATTGACAGCATCTGCCAGCCTCCTCCCATCTCACCCCCTCCATATATCAAGGTGTGGCCTCATGACTAGTTCTCACCAATGAAATATGAGCAGAACTGATGGAGCACATGGGGTAGAGATTTTAGACAGCAGATGAGTTTTGAGTCTTGAAGAGATCTCAGAGACCCTTGGGAATGATGGATCCACAAGGTGGAAGGGAGTCTGGGTTCCTAAACATCATCCACAATCAGGAACATTCTCACTGGACTGGTACATGAGCAAGAAATACACTTTCGTTGTGTTAAGCCATTGAAACATAAATATTTGTTTATTTGAGCAATAAGCTGTCTTATTAGGTCATAATGAGTTATTGGCCTCATAATGAGCTATAGTTTCTCAGTCATTTGCTGGTGATTTTTTTTCTCCAATGTTTCAAATTTCTGAACAGAACTAGTGATGCCCTCTCCCTACCACCACCTCCATGTAGGAGGTACAGACAAAAAGGAAAAAATGGTAAAATGACAAAAGCTCAAGATCCATGGCCTATTCACCCAAATTGACCAGGGCTCCCCTGGCCAATTTCCCTAATCCCTCTCTTTTCCTCTTTTTAAAGTCAAGTCATGTGATATAATAAAATTGTCGTTGACTGGGGCTAGCAAAGCACACAGGACTCTGGACTTGATTCAGTTCTACCGTGAATTGTGCTGCATGACCTTACATAGGTTTTCTGACTACTCTGGGCCTCAGTTTCTATCATGTGAAGTGAGAAGGTTAGATTGATAATCTCCAAGTTCCCCTACAAATAATACTTTAAATAAAGATACGTGCAATGCTTTTAAAAGAAGACTAGATAATTATTCCATTCTTTAAAAGTAACTCAGCTAACCCTTTTTTTTAAAAGATTTTTTTGACGTGGACCATTTTTAAGGTCTTTATTGAATTTACCACAATATTGCTTCTGTTTTACGTCTTGGTTTTTTGGCCACAAGGCATGTGGGATCCCAGCTTTCTGAACAGGGATCGAACCCACACACCCTGCGCTGGAAGGCTAAGTCTCAACCACTGGACTGCCAGGGAAGTCCCTGAGCTAACCCTTTCTAATAGCATATTTTAAGAAAGGCACTGCATTTTTCACTGTGAGGGAGAAAATAATAAACATTACTTGGCTCTGGGAAAGTGTGTGTGAAAAACAGAAAACTTACACAATCAATACAAATAACTATAACTTCTCAGTCGGTTAATAAAAGGGGGTCAAAGTCCTGGGAAGAAGCATAGCTTACACCCTGAGACGTTGGGTCGATTCTGACCCAGATCTTGAAACATCTGAGTCAAGTGTTTACTTACTCCAAGTGGAGAGAAGGTGAAAGGGCTGGGCTGAGACAACTAGCTGTAGGGACATTACTTTCCTGGCAAAACGCTTAGAGTGTCTCTTAGCCCAGGATCATCCGTGGGCCTTAGATTTCTTGCAACGTAGTTCAGATTTCCGATCATCTAAAATCCTTGGAGAGGCCTAAAACCACACAGGCTTCTGTGAATTCTCTGGATCAACCAAGAATTGTGGCTTTATGCAGTGCCATTATTCCCAACACTGGGTGCTGCAGGGGAAAGTATGAATCAAGTACTATGATTTAGCTCCAAGTGGACCCAGTGTTGCCCTTAGGCCTAGGACCTAGGCAGAAGAGGCAAAAAGGACCCCTACCTTGAGCCTCCCCCACTTTAGAGGCCCCCCTACATTAGAGGGTCCTGCACTGGTACTCCTCTGGCTATGTTCCTCCCCTTGAAGCAGTCAAGGGAATGTGCCACAGACCTCAGAGTCCCCTGCCCAAACGGCTCTGAGCCAGCATGCAGGCCTGGGAGGGCCTCTTCCCGCTCAGTCCTCCCAAAGATTGCCCGTGCTGCCAGTGTGTGCCCCCCTCGGCTGAGATGTGGCCAAAGGGTGGCTGTTTTCAGGGCCGTGGATAGAGTTCGCACATACCGGCTGGGGAGTCCACACACATGCAGGTGTGGCCCCTCACGGCGTTCGCGAAAGGTGGGATAAGTCACTGCAGGCAGGAGGCCGGGTTCTAGCGTGGAACTTGGAGGAGTCTGAGAAACCTAAATTCAAACTGAGCTTCCAGACCACTGTGAAGGCTTATTTGTCCAGCTAGCAAAAATGAACATGTGGGGCTTCCCTGGTGGCGCAGTGGTTGAGAATCTGCCTGCTAATGCAGGGGACACGGGTTCGAGCCCTGGTCTGGGAAGATCCCACATGCCACGGAGCAGCTGGGCCCGTGAGCCACAACTACTGAGCCTGCGCGTCTGGAGCCTGTGCCCCGCAACGGGAGGGGCCGCGATAGTGAGAGGCCCGCGCACCGCGATGAAGAGCGGTCCCCGCACCGCGATGAAGAGTGGCCCCCGCTTGCCGCAACTAGAGAAAGCCCTCGCACGAACCGAAGACCCAACACAGCCAAAAATAAATAAATAAATAAATAAAGTAGCTATTAAAAAAAAAAATGAGCAATGATACTTTCATTTAAAAAAAAAAAAAAAATGAACATGTGTTACCTAATAGAGTGTTAGCTTAGTGTCTGTTAGGTATTTGGCTTATGATGTCTGGATCTCCATTTGCACTGTTACTCTGGAGTCCATGAATGCTAGGAGTGGGCCTGAGTGACCAGCGTTGTGTGACTGCACAAGAGGAAGTTGGATGGTACGTTTGCCCCAAAGCATTTACATTGATCTCTTCACCTGCACTAAGGCTCCTAACTTTCCTTGGACAAACTCAGATCAACACAAGGTATGTGTGTATGACTCAATTACACAGATTTTACTGGGTTGTTTTTTTTTACGCTTCGTAGAGTCAAAGGCTTTGCTCATGGTGTTCAATAAATAACAGTTGTCAACAGGTGTGATAGTTGATGCCTGCAGAATCAGTTTCCTTGTGGTTATTTAGACATATTGTCTCTCAAAATAGTAATTCTGTCTAGTGTTCCAGAGATTCACTTGGCTGGGAGGTGTGCACATCCTAGTCTTAATCCTCAAATTCCTGCCTATCAGTTCAGTCTTACACTAGTCAATTCTGGGGCAGCTGTTCAAGCAAATACTACTGTGGAGATCCACTCAAGGGATTCTTCTTACATAGCTGTTTGAATGCCAAGGTAGGTGTTAATGGAAAGTGATCTGGATTATCTCATGAGTGTAAACTTGTTACTGTAGTTTTCACAGAGTGTGGGTCTCTGGTGCAGGTGCTTTAGTTATAGCCTAGTTAAATATCATTACCCTATAAATCAGTGCATACAGTAGGTCTGAGTATATTAGTGACTTTTTGGGTGGGCTAAAACTGACTGGAGGTGGAGATCCAAAGGGGTGTGTTATTTTTCTCATTGACAGTAAATTCTAAGGTCTTTTTCTTTAAGTACAGAATTGAATGAATGAAAACAGCAGATGGTAGTCAATCCTTTGTGGCTCATCTAAGCAACTGAGCTTTCCCCAAAGCTCTAGAGAGGTGCTGATCTGTAGGGGTGGCAAACTCTCTGGCCTATGATAGGGGCCAAGCTTTAGGGATTTAAATTAATGCGAGAATATTTAAGCCCATATTTCACCTCTAGTCATTTATAGTCACTTAAAAAAAAAAAAAGACTGCGTGGCAAACAATGCTGGTTGGGCTTGTTTGTACCCTCTGACTTGGAGGTGACCTCCATGGTCTGGTTTATGATTTCCAGCACACTGAGAAAGTTTCTTTTGCCTTAAATAGCTCCCTTATATGAATGGAACAGTGCTTGAAATTCCACTATTATAAAGGCATTCTTTCAGATTAACCAATCTCTCTCTTCATACACTTCAAAAAAAAATAAAAGAATATGTCTTGATAGGTATTTATATCAATAATTTTTTCCTTCATGAGTGTTGCAGGGCCCTGATCTCAAAAGAGATAGGGCACTGTTGCAACAAAGAGGGGCAGAAGGAGATTAGGAAACAGAAATAACGTTCTGCTAAACGAAACTCCCAAATGTATTCAGCTATGACCTGACAGGCATTCTTTAAAAGAGTATGTCATTTCTTTCTCAAAAAGAAATTGTGATTTAGGAGTAAGTATTCTTGTTGACCACACAAGGAAACAACCTAGGAGCAATTAAGTGGCTTGCCAAAGATCATATAGTGATACAATGCATCTAGGACTCAAATCTAAATTCTTTTTGCCCTGAGTTTTATGCTCCTTCTACTACACCTTGTATTTCCTAAATCATGCTGTCCAGGAGTAAATCTGTGATAGTCCCTGCTGTGGAAAATTATAGCTTCAGTTAACCAAGCACCTTATATGTGTGATAAGCTCTTGGGAGCCAGGTGGTCTGGGATTGTCTCAGTTCCAGCAATTACTGATTGTATAATTTTGGACAAATTACTTACTCCCCTTGGATTGTATCTATAAATAGGAATAATAATCTTACCTACCTCATGGGTTTATTGTGAAGATGATTTGAGAAACTACATGTAAAGTGCTTAGAACAACTTCTGGCACACAATAACTGCTCAATAATTCTTAGCTATTATACTTATTACCTCATTAAATCCTTCCCAAAACGCTCTTAGGCACATATTATCCCTATTTATAGATAGGTAAACTGGTCTCAGGAAAGCTAGGCGACTTGCCTAAGATCAGGATCAAACAAACTAGCAAGAAAGCTAGTTTATTTTATACCAAGTTTCATTCTACACTCTGCTGCAAAGTTGAGATGGTGCTTGTACATCTGATAGAACAGATGTTTAATATCCAGGACTGGCCTGCACATGGTAGAGAGCTGAAATAAGACTCTATGTACAAGAAGTAATCTCAAGGTTCATTTATTTATTTATCAATTTATTTATTATTGAGGTAACATTGGTTTATAACATTATATGTTTCATGTGCACAGCATTATAATTCGATGTCTGTCTATACTATGGCGTGCTTACCACAAAAAGTTTAGTTTCCTTCCATCACTATACAGTATATACACTGTATACACTATACAGATTTCAAGGTTTTGAAAGCCACTGCCTGTCCAAAAGAGATTCTGTAAACAATGGTCATGGCTGTAAGTGTCCATGTTGGAAGTCTGTCTCCAAAAGATAGGAGAGTTTGGGACAAAGCCTGAAGTAGAGCATTGACTGAGTGAGAGTACAGAAGGGGAACAGATGGGTGAGGCTGGGCAGGCATTAGCATTACGAGATTGTTGGCCAAAGGAAGCGGGACTCAGGCAAGGGGATCACTCTTCTCCTACTTTGTAATGTTTGTCTTAGGTTCAGTGCTGAGTCAATGGGAACAACCCAGATTTGTAGCTGTAAAAGATACTTATGCAGTGAAGGAGGTTCCATTTTTCATATTCTAATTCCCATTTCCAGATGATGAAACTGAAATTTAGAAAGATTAACAACACAAGGCCACAACTAGTAAAGTTGCTGAGACAGTGCTTGAACCTGGAGTCTTCTGATGGCAAAGCCCTTGGCTCTTTTCATTACAGGGACTGCCTTTCAGAGGCCAGTTGCTGAGCACTGTGTACTGGGAATGGAAAGGAAACAGAAATGTGGGGCTGGATATTCACATATGTAGTGGATTTCACATCATTCCTTGATTTTGCTAGTTTATAAACCCATTGTGGAAATGGCCTCTGTGATATCTCAGTATTAGCTTGCTTTGTGAGTAAATATTAAACCTCAAAAATATGCTTTCTTGGCAATCAGTTTATACTGATTTAATATGATGTTAAATTGCTCATAGAAGTTAAATATATCTCGGGAGCCCGAAATTTGATGAAAGTTTCCCAGGATTTTTTATTGCATGTTCATAAAATTTTACAAGCACTGCAATTTGTGGCTTCTGACAAAGTCTCTGCAAAGGACAATGAATTAATTAGAGAACGAGAAGTCTATTGCTCACAAATCTTTGTAATGCTGTGTTGTCATCCTTAGGAATTGCAATCCCAGAAAAGTCCGAAATTCAAGTGAGCCGAATACAAACTGAAAATTCAGCTGTCAACTGCAGCACTAGTCGAAGCAAAGGCAAGTCCAGAGTGAGGAGGAAGAATTTTGGTCTGTATGGAAACAATCAGATTCCTTTCTTCCCTTGAGAGTGGATGCATAATTAAAAATAGGAAGTAATTACTTCCCTTCTGTATTTGAAAGAAAACTGAACAAGGAAAAGGCAGCTGGAAGAATTAAACCACAGGTGAAGGCAACTTTGCAACTTGGGAGGTAACTGCCACATAATTTATACTGCGTCATGAATTAGGTTCCAGATGAGGAGCATATTGGTGCACATAACATGTAGCAGCTCATTTGTATAATAATCAGCAGGAGGATATTTTAATCTTTCAGATCATCACTATGTTAGTGAAAGGCAAGGATGATTTTAGCAAAAACTTCACCTAAATTGTGAACCCCAGACTGAAATGACGCTTACTAATTAGCTGACCCTCCCCCAATGGAAAACAATTTTTATTTTAGCATATATGTATTTTAAAAAATAATTTACAATATGCGTGCTTCCACAAAGGACTTAATACAACCTAATTCCACTCTAAAGAGAAAGCGAACTAGCATACAAGGCAAACTAAAGTATGGGGTGTGTGTGTGTGTTTGTGTGTGTGTGGACAAACTAATAAAACTATCCAGAAGAATTCTAGATATTTTATATTTTTGAATGAAAGAATAAGAAGGCTAAATAACAATATGGAGGGATTTCCCTGGCGGTCCAGTGGTTAAGACTTCACGCTCCCACTGCAGGGGACACGGGTTCGATCCCTGGTTGGGAAACTAAGATCCCATATGCCGCGGGTGTGGCCAAAAAAATTTTTTTAAAAACCCTAGCAATGTGAAAATATTCTCTGAATATAATTCTACAAAACCAATATTTTTTCCATCTGTAATAGTTCAGTAATCCAATCACTTTTTGCCCCTTAGTAGGGCCTTTCAGGTTTTATTTGATGTTTTTAGTTCAGTTATGCTTTGTGACACTAACTGTTAGTGCTCACAAAAATTGAGTTTTTCTCCTTTCCCAACGCATTGCTGGGGTACATTTCCCAGAGTTCCTGTGTCTAGATAGGTCTGGGTGACTAGTTCTTAACGATAGTAATGCTTGCCACCTCTTAGCGAAGGTAGTTAAGAGCAGGTGTGCCTTCTCTGAGCCCTGTCTTCTTCCCCATCCACTAGCTGAACATTGAAGGCAGTTGCTGGAGGCTTATCCAGCAGTGGTTCTGAAAATGGGGTCCCAGGAGCAGTAGCACGTATGCCACCTGGAAACTTGTTCAAAATGCAGATTCTTGGGACCCACCCAAGGCCTACCAAGATCAGCAACTCTGGAGTTGGGGCCCAGCAATCGAGGTATTAACAAGCCCTCTAGGTGATTCTGAATTTGAGAAACACCCTTCAAGACAACAGCAAGGCCAGAGGTTGGAAGAATCATGGGTCCCTGGATGACTGCACAAAACAGAGACCCCTCTCCTGTCCCCCTTCTCACTTCACTGGACTGAGACAAAAGACACATATCGTATTACATTAAGCCCCTGAGACCTTCAGGTTACTTTCTACAGCAGTTAGCCCATCTTGACTAATACTGCTTCCTATTCCTTTTTCTATTATTGCTCTTGAGGAATGCAACAACTTCCCGCTTTTGTCCTGGCTACCACAAGTCCTGTAGGGAATGATGAAATAGAAATAAACCAACCAGCTGATAAACATTGTTTTCCCTCAGGTTATGCTATTCTCTCCCTCTTTGAATTTTCATGTACTGTTCCCTCTGCCTAGATTGTTACCTGCTGCTCACCGAGCGAACTCCTACTCATCCTGCAACCATCTCCGCATCTAGAAGATCTTTTAGGAGCACTTTATATAGTATGCGGACCACCTTTCTACATAATCTTACAGAATTTCTTGCCCTTCAAAGATCTGAGCTCCCTTAATATGAGAGAAGCTTCTCAAACACCCAAAGTTTGGCATAAAATTACATAAGATGCTCTTTATATAGTTGACATTTTTGAATTTTAAGTTTTATGCCACATTTTTCTGTTTTCTCTCTTTAGGGGAAATGCTTTTCTCCCACCCTAAATATGTACTTCTACTGAATATGTGACTTAGTTCTATCCAATCAGAGTCCTTCCCTGAAATTTTTCTAAGTGGGCTTATCGGAAAATTTTTAATTGTTCTCAACATTGTAAGATTGCGCGACCCTGGAGCTATCTGCTACCACATTGACTGTCGTGGAAAAGTCTGTCTGTGAGAAAGAAAGAGGCGAACACTCAGAGATAACAGTGTTAGTTCTGACAATATCCTACCCCAGGGATCCAGTCATACCTGAAGTTGGATCCACATCTCTGTGGTTTGGATACTTAAGTAATAAATTTTATTCCTTTGCTTTAGATAGTTTGCATTTCTATCACTGGCTTTCAAAAGCTGCAAGCTGTGATGAATATGGAAATCATTTTGTTCATTCCTGAAAAAGAGATTGCAATAGACTTTGGGCTGCCAGGGAGAAGAGTGACCTAGAATAGTAGGATGAAGTGAAAAAAAAAAAAAAAGAGTATTTAAGCACAGCACTGAGAGAGAATATAGAAAAATGTCAGATGAATGAAGAAAGTCATCTTGGCTAAGATAGAACAGTGCTTCTCAGATCTAATCCTTTACTTAATAGCTTCATGATTTTTGCCTTTTTTGGTATACATCTAACTTTTTAAACTTAAAAAAAATGTAGTCTCATTCTAAGCAATAATGGCAACAAAATTATGGGTTGATTTGCTAGTTTTAAATACATGGCTATTAGAATTTTTAAAGCTCATTGTGACCTCCTAAAGTGATTGTTTTTGTTACAAATGGCATGAATACCACACTGGGAAATACTGAGATAGAGGATCAAGTCTGCTGCGGGCTGGAGGGGGAGACATAGGGAGAATAGAGGAGGGAGAAAATCAGCCTCCTCCTCCCATGTCTTGAATTTAGCCAGCTTAGGAGCAGCTTTGCTACCTGTGGTTGATAGCCTGAGGGCTACAATGAATGCAGTAGACAGGAAAACCCCCATGAAATATGCAGACAGTATGGCTGCCTTATGGCCATATCTGTTGTTAAAACACTGAAATACTTCTGTGCAAGCTGAAAAACAGCTATTGCTCTGAGCCCACACGGAGCTCCAACACCCTGGTGACCTTGGCCTCACCTCAGGACTGTCTGCATCACCCCATGATCCAGTAAGGAAAGGGGAAATGCCAGTACAGCAGGGAGCCTCTGGGACTTTGCGCCAGCCTTATGGCTAGCTTCTATTCTGATTGGTCGGTGCCTTTGCCAGCTGTTGTGAAATAATGTAAAACTCCTGGATATATTCCTTTATTACTGTATGGATCATGGTGGGTTGTATTTATCGACTAACTTGTCTGTTCTCCTTCCCAGATTGTCACTCGTCTAAAGATAAGAATTCTATTCGTCATTTTATCCACTGTCTGATATGAATGGAGTCGTCAAGTTGGAAAGAGGTGAGGAGTTGGCTGGGATCTAGAACTTACTTTCTGGCTGTTTAATCACGTATTAACTGTATTATAGGAAGACGTTAATAGTTGGGCAGGAGGCACTCAAGTGCTGGATTCTGAAGTTAGTCTGCCTGAGTTCAAATTCTTGTTCTGTCCCTTACAAACTGAGTGCTCTTGGATAAGTTACTTCATCTCTTAGTTTCCTCATCTGATAAGTAGGAATAATAACAGGACCTATCACATGGTGATGATCTGAGGATTATATGACAACACATAAAGCATTTAGACTGGTGCATACAGGCATACAGCAAGCATTCAATATGTAGTAGCTGTAATTATTATTGTTACTTTATGCAATGTGAGAACAACTGCAAATAAAAGTTACTCTATTACTCTAAAACAGTTTTATATAAACAATTTTACTGTTTTTCCATATGTAAATAGGCCTTCCACATAAAGACTTCTGTGGTCAGTTTTGGTTTGGAAATGCAGAATTAACCAAGATTAAATAAACTTTGCTGCTGGATACATCAATATGCTAATCTATTCTATAAAACTCCAAGAGGGTTTTTTAAAAAAATCGGCTTGAAAAACCCTGATTTTTATCATCAAACTTTTCGTTTTTGAGAATACTTTTATGGAAGTGCCACTCTAAGGATTTTGACCCCAATCCTTATGTAAAATACCTGGCCCTCTTGACTGGATCATAAGGAACCACAATGTGCTTTTTGAAAGAGGGCTAAGTGGCCTAGACACAAAATAGTCATGTGGCCTCCCTGGCCTTTTTTCCCTAGACTCACCTTATGTAGGTGAGATGACTTATCTTCTGGTGTGAGAAGAAGCAAGGAAACACCAACCTTAGTTCAAGAATCCAAGTGAAAGGACCTTTCTCCCTTAAGCTTACAGTGGCTCACCGAGGCCTTCTGCCTCGTGCTTTGTGACTCTACTCTGGTCCTGCTGGTCCTTCCCAGGCCAAAGGTTTCCTCCTACATTGAAGTCAGTCCCAGTCACATTTTACCTATCAATGGATTTTGGTTTCAATAGACATTTCAAAGAAAGATTCAGTTTAAAAACACATAGACACAGGAAACATGACCATCTTGGCTCATCTCACCAAAAGCATCACCTAACTAATCTAGGAAGTAATGATGTGCTTGACCTTGACCCAACACACGAGTACCCCTACTTATGTCTGGAGTCAGGAGGAGAGATAAAGGCTCAAGTGTGCCCTGAAACCTAGAGCACAGTCTGGCACAGTTAAATGTCAGTATATGCTTGTTGAATTAATGCAAGGATTAAAAATGAATATTTAGGTATAATATAAGAGGTAAATGCCAAATTTTTAGTGGTGCTCGTAATATTGCTGACATTCCATAAATTCTATCAGTACTAAAATAATGAACTTAAATGTACTTAATCAAATCAAATAATTTTTTACTTTAACTTATAGGGAATTTTAACCATTTTTTCCTTCTCCCTTTCATTGCTCTTCAGCAGTTTCATGTAAGGGTTTGGCATTCTCATTTCGTTTGGGTGTCCTAATTTGGTAATGAGATTTAATTTTGTTGACTTATTAGCATCATCTCTCTCCCTTAAGCAAATTCCTGTCCCATTTCTCTCATTTGCTTATCCCTGAAGCTAATTTGATGATCATTTTGTCCTCTCATTCAGGGCCTGGGTGTTGTGGATAGTACCCACAGTGATTCCTGAAGGCAGGGTACTCAAGTGTGCAGAGCAAAGAGCATCTGTCTGTTACCTTCACATATGAATGAGTGGCAGCTTGGCCTATAAAGTATTCCTGCAGAAACTCTTGTCAGGGCTGTGAAGTCATCACCCCATTATCTTGATTATCTTCTGGCATTGGGTGTTATAGCAGAGAAGTCTGAGAATTTCCTGATTTTGGCTTCTTTTAATGCAATTTTATTTTTATACTTGGAAGTTTGGAAAATTCTTTCATTTTTATTGAAATTTAAAGATTTTACCAGATTTTGGTTACTTTACTGCTATTGATGTTGATTAGAAAATAGTAAGCCTTTTCAATATCCAATTTTAGTTTAGTTTTGCTTTTATTTAATGCTGAAAATTTTTCTTCAGTTATATCCTTAATTATCTGTCCTGATGTGTTGATTCTACATTCAAAAATACATGTTAACTTTTAGTTAGATTGCTGTTCTACTTTCCACATCTGTCATCTTCTCTTACATTATTGTTTGTCGTTATGTATCCCGCATATGTTCCTAGAATCTATCTGTTGTTTCATGAATGTGATTCTCACAGGAAGGTCTATACTTTTTACTGCCACTGCTGTCAGCAGAATAGTTCTAGAATTCAATCTAGTCTGTCTTCACCATTCTTCTTTTTGTCTTGTTGATAATGGCTAATAGTCCTAACTCAAGCATTTCCTTTGAGACTTCTTCTGCACGTTTCTTTTTCTCTTGTTGTCGGGTATTTTCTTAGTGTGGTTGCATTACTCATAATTTCCTGTATCCAGGATGCTGGACTTAGGCTGTGGTTCCAGGAGCAACATAGAAGTGGGTCAAGATTGACCTGTGGGTTAAAGATTGGGGAGAAAAATGTCTGAAAAGCAACATGGAGTGATGAAGCCAGGGTCAAGATCCAAGGAGAAAATCCAAACAAGGCAGCAGTGTGAAGAAAGAGAGGCAAAGACTTGGTGTAAAACCCTGGGATGGAAAGTGAAGTAAGTGGCTTTGGATTGGAGGGATGAGGGTTGAGTCTTAAATCCCTAAGACTATAAGGAGCTAGTAAATGATGTACTGGGCAATTTAGACAGAAGGGGAAGTTGGGGCAGACAAAAAAATCCTATCTCATACTTGTTGTGAAGCTCATGTTAGCGAAGACTAGGATGGGGCCATATGGCTTCTGATAGAAATCCTTCTTGAGACAATATTTGTAGGTCAGTTTGGGGACCAGTATCACAAATAAGAATGTGCTCAATTCCATTTGCTTTGGCAATTGATGAGGTGGCTTCTCTCCTTTGGATGATTCTACAGGTATTTTAATGGAAAAAAGGGAAAGAGTTCTCAGGAGCTTTGATTCACTCCACTATTTTCTGTTAATTCCCAATTTTATTTAAAGGCATATATCTTTGTAAGATACTGAAAAAACATGAATATAAAACATAAGTCCCAATTGCTGTGTGTAATATTCTGCAAACATACTTCCCCCACACCCACTTTCAGAACAGACTAGAATTAATTTAAGACATCTAGCATCATGGAGGTAGACTGTCTGCATAAGATGGTGAACAGAAGTGTCAGTTGCCCAAGCTTAAGTGATATGGAAATGTGCCCAGAAGAAAGTAGAATGAAATTATTAGATCACTTTGGACTTTCCAAAGCCTTAATATGATAATCTCTTTGAGAGATGACTGGAAAGTTTTGGTATTAAGTTTCTAGCATTGGTGCCATTTAAATGAAGCATATCTTTTCAGAGAATTTTAGGAAAGCAAATGTGTCGGGGTAGAAGTATTAAGATAAGAGTCAAGGAAGCTTGCAACAGAATGTGCTTTACTGGGCTAAGATATTGCTGTCTAGCTTCATCCTGGATCAGTGGAGAAAACCTCTGAGACCTGTAAGAAACATAAACAGAACATTGAGCCACAGCACCTCTTGGACTTGAGAAATAAGCCTTCCAGCATCAGTGCATATTTTTATTCCACAATGCCTGACTTAAATTCTACTTTACACTGAACTTTAAAGATACATGAACAGAGTGCATATGCAGCATGTGATGGGTAGCGACGGAATACACACAATTACAAGTCTCAGGCCAATGGAGATCAGATTAGGACTTCTGTAGTTAGTATACATCACCTGGTCTTTCGAAGCGTGGAGGAATGCTTCCTTCGTTTCATTCATAAATGATGACTTCAAAATTTGCTCTTGCTTGGGGACTATTTTCCTTAGCACTTATTTATTGATCTCTTCATCCATTCATCCATCCATCCATCCATCCATCCATTAATCCATCCAGTATCTTTTGAGTGCTTAGTATATGCCGGTCCTCAAGTGAGTGGCTGGGAATACAATGAAGAATAAGAATAAGACAGACTCTGTTTTTGATCCTGTCTTGTGAAATCTAGCTGCCTTTACCTCCCCAGACTCTCAGCCCCTCCTCAACTCAGGAATTTCACTGGATTCTGCCTGGGTTTTCCTTCCCTGCACTGTGGAATGGAAACTTTCCCAAGGCAGTAGGCTAGGAAATCATAGGGCTCACTTCTTTCCTTTCTCTTGGGATCACTGTCCATTATCTTAAAAACCATTGTGTCGTATATTTTGTCCATTCTGTTTTGGTTATTTTAGCCAGGAAGGTAAGTCCAAGCCCTGTTTCTTGATCTTGTGTGGAAGCAGATGTGTACTACTGAGTTCTGAGAGTTCTTTATATACTCTGGACACAATTTTTTTTTTGTCAGATATGTGATTTGCAAATATTTTCTCCCAATCTATAGTTTGTCTTTTTTTTTTTAACATCTTTATTGGAGTATAATTGCTTTACAATGGTGTGTTAGTTTCTGCTTTATAACAAAGTGAATCAGCTATGCATATACATATATCCCCATATCTCCTCCCTCTTGCGTCTCCCTCCCACCCTCCCTCTCCCACCCCTCTAGGTGGTCACAAAGCACCGAGCTGATTTCCACGTGCTATGCGGCTGCTTCCCACTAGCTATCTATTTTACATTTGATAGTGTATATATGTCCATGCCACTCTCTCACTTTGTCACAGCTTACCCTTCCCCCTCCCCACGTCCTCAAGTCCATTCTCTACGTCTGTGTCTTTATTCCTGTCCTGCCCCTAGGTTCTTCAGCACCTTTTTTTTTTTTTTTTATATTCCATATATATGTGTTAGCATATGGTATTTCTTTTTCTTTTTCTGACTTACTTCACTCTGCATGACAGACTCTAGGTCCATCCACCTCACTACAAATAACTCAATTTCGTTTCTTTTTATGGCTGAGTAATATTCCATTGCATATATGTGCCACATCTTCTTTGTCTGTTCATCTGTCGATGGACACTTAGGTTGCTTCCATGTACTGGCTATTGTAAATAGAGCTACAATGAACATTGTGGTACATGACTCTTTTTGAATTATGGTTTTCTCAGGGTATATGCCCAGTAGTGGAATTGCTGGGTCATATGGTAGTTCTATTTTTAGTTTTTTAAGGAATCTCCATAATGTTCTCCATAGTGACTGTATCAATTTACATTGCCACCAACAGTGCAAGAGGGTTCCCTTTTCTCCACACCCTCTCCAGCATTTATTGTTTGTAGATTTTTTGATGATGGCCATTCTGACTGGTTTGAGGTGAAACCTCATTGTAGTTTTTTTTTTTTAAATTATTATTTATTTATTTATTTATTTATTTTTTGGTTGTGTTGGGTCTTTGTTTCTGTGCGAGGGTTTTCTCCAGTTGTGGCAAGCGGGGGCCACTCTTCATCGCGGTGTGTGGGCCTCTTACTGTCGTGGCCTCCCTTGTTGCGGAGCACAGGCTCCGGATGCGCAGGCTCAGTAGTTGTGGCTCATGGGCTCAGCTGCTCTGTGGCATGTGGGATCTTCCCAAACCAGGGCACGAACCCGTGTCCCCTGCATCGGCAGGCAGATTCTCAACCACTGCGCCACCAGGGAAGCCCCCTCATTGTAGTTTTGATTTGCATTCCTCTAATGATGAGTGATGTTGAGCATCCTTTCATGTGTTTGCTGGCAATCTGTATATCTTCTTTGGAGAAATGTCTATTTAGGTCTTCTGCCCATGTTTGGATTGGGTTGTTTGTTTTTTTGATATTGAGCTGCATGAGATGCTTTTATATTTTGGAGATTAATCCTTTGTCTGTTGGTTTGTTTGCACATATTTTCTCCCATTGTGAGGGTTGTCTTTTCATCTTGTTTATGGTTTCCTTTGCTGTGCAAAAGCTTTTAAGTTTCATTAGGTCCCATTTGTTTATTTTTGTTTTTATTTCCATTTCTCTAGGAGTTGGGTCAAAAAGGATCTTGCTTTGATTTATGTCATAGAGTATTCTGCCTATGTTTTCCTCTAAGAGTTTTATAGTGTCTGGCCTTACATTTAGGTCTTTAATCCATTTGGAGTTAATTTTTGTGTATGGTGTTAGAGAGTGTTCTAATTTCATTCTTTTACACGTAGCTGTCCAGTTTTCCCTGCACCACTTATTGAAGATGCTGCCTTTTCTCCATTGTATATTCTTGCCTCCTTTATCAAAGATAAGGTGATCACTTGTGTGTGAGTTTATCTCTGGGCTTTCTGTCCTGTTCCATTGATCTATATTTCTGTTTTTGTGCCAGTTACCATACTGTCTTGATTACTGTAGCTTTGTAGTATAGTCTGAAGTCTGGGAGCCTGATTCCTCCAGCTCCGTTTTTCTTTCTCAAGATTGCTTTGGCTATTCGGGGTCTTTTGTGTTTCCAAACAAATTGTGAAATTTTTTGTTCTAGTTCTGTGAAAAATGCCATTGGTAGTTTGATAGGGATTGCACTGAATCTGTAGATTGCTTTGGGTAGTATAGTCATTTTCCCAATGTTGATTCTTCCAATCCAAGAACATGGTATATCTCTCCATCTGTTTGTATCACCTTTAATTTCTTTCATCAGTTTCTTATAGTTTTCTGCATACAGGTCTTTTGTCTCCTTAGGTAGGTTTATTCCTAGGTATTTTATTCTTTTTGTTGCAATGGTAAATGGGAGTGTTTCCTTAATTTCTCTTTCAGATTTTTCATCATTAGTTTATAGGAATGCAAGAGGTTTCTGTGCATTACTTTTGTATCCTGCTGCTTTACCAAATTCATTGATTAGTGCTAGTAGTTTTCTGATGGCGTCTTTCGGATTCTCTATGTATAGTATCATGTCATTTGCAAACAGTGACAGCTTTACTTCTTCTTTTCCGATTTGGATTCCTTTTATTTCTTTTTCTTCTCTGATTGCTATGGCTAAAACTTCCAAAACTATGTTGAATAATAATGGTGAGAGTGGACAACCTTGTCTTCTTCCTGATCTTATAGGAAATGGTTTCAGTTTTTCACCATTGAGAACAATGTTGGCTGTGGGTTTGTCATATTTGGCCTTTATTATGTTGAGATAAGTTCCCTCTATGCCTACTTTCTGCAGGGTTTTTATCATAAATGGGTGTTGAATTTTGTCGAAAGCTTTCTCCGCATCTATTGAGATGATCATATGGTTTTTCTCCTTCAGTTTGTTAATATGGTTTATCACATTGATTGATTTGCGTATACTGAAGAATCCTTGCATTCCTGGGATAAACCCCACTTGATCATGGTGTATGATCCTTTTAATGTGCTGTTGGATTCTGTTTGTGAGTATGTTGTTGAGGATTTTTGCATCTTTGTTCATCAGTGATATTGGCCTGTAGTTTTCTTTCTTTGTGACATCTTTGTCTGGCTTTGGTATAAGGGTGATGGTGGCCTCCTAGAATGAGTTTGGGAGTGTTCCTCCCTCTGCTATATTTTGGAAGAGTTTGAGAAGGATAGGTGTTAACTCTTCTCTAAATGTTTGATAGAATTCGCCTGTGAAGCCATCTGGTTCTGGGCTTCTGTTTGTTGGAAGATTTTTAATCACAGTCTCAATTTCAGTGCTTGTGATTGGTCTGTTTATATTTTCTGTTTCTTCCTGGTTCAGTCTTGGAAGGTTGTGCTTTCCTAAGAATTTTTCCATTTCTTCGTGGTTGTGCATTTTATTGGCATATAGTTGCTTGTAGTAATCTCTCATGATCCTTTGTATTTCTGCAGTGTCAGTTGTTACTTCTCCTTTTTCATTTCTAATTCTATTGATTTGAGTCTTCTCCCTTTCTTTCTTGATGAGTCTGGCTAATGGTTTATCAATTTTGTTTATCTTGTCAAAGAACCAGCTTTTAGTTTTATTGATCTTTGCTATTGTTTCCTTCATTTCTTTTTCATTTCTTTCGTTTTTTCTTTTTTCTGATTACAGTACAGTTGACAAGGGAATTAGGTTTCTTCTGTTATGTGAAACATTTTAAGTAGAATTATGACTGATAACCTATACCAGGACATAGCAGATTTCCAGGAATTTCACATGGTTTTTCTTTTTTAATTTTTTAATTTAATTTTATTTTTTTATACAGCAGGTTCTTATTAGTCATCCATTTTATACACATCAGTGTATACATGTCAATCCCAATCTCCCAGTTCTTCACACCACCATTCATTTATTTCTGATCTGATCTTTTTTTTTTTTTTTTTTAATTTATGTATTTTTTTGGCTGTGTTGGGTCTTCGTTTCTATGCCAGGGCTTCCTCTAGTTGTGGCAAGCGGGGGCCACTCTTCATCGCGGTGCGCGGGCCTCTCACTATCGCGGCCTCTCCTGTTGTGGAGCACAGGCCCCAGATGCGCAGGCTCAGTAATTGTGGCTCACGGGCCTAGCCGCTCCGTGGCATGTGGGATCCTCCCAGACCAGGGCTCGAAGCCGTGTCCCCTGCATTGGCAGGCAGACTCTCAACCACTGCGCCACCAGGGAAGCCGGTCGTTGTGTTTTCATTGTCATTTCTTTCTAGGTATTTTTTGATTTCCTCTTTGATTTCTTCAGTGATCTCTTGGTTATTTAGTAGTGTATTGTTTAGCCTCCATGTGTTTGTATTTTTTACAGATTTTTTCCTGTAATTGATATCTAGTCTCACAGCATTGTGGTTGGAAAAGATACTTGATAAGATTTCAGTTTTCTTAAATTTACCAAGGCTTGATTTGTGATCCCAAATATGATCTATCCTGGAGAATGTTCCATGAGCACTTGAGAATAAAGTGTATTCTATTGTTTTTGGATGGAATGTCCTATAAATATCAATTAAGTCCATCTTGTTTAATGTATCATTTAAAGCTTGTGTTTCCTTATTTATTTTCATTCTGGATCATCTGTCCATTGGTGAAAGTGGGGTGTTAAAGTCCCCTACTATGATTGTGTTACTGTCAATTTCCCCTTTTATGGCTGTTAGCATTTGCCTTATGTTTTGAGGTGCTCCTATGTTGGGTGCATAAATATTTACAATTGTTCTGTCTTCTTCTTGGATTCTTCCCTTGATCATTATGTAGTGTCCTTCTTTGTCTCTTGTAATAGTCTTTATTTTAAAGTCTATTTTGTCTGATATGAGAATTGCTACTCCAGCTTTCTTTTGATTTCCATTTGCATGGAATATCTTTTTCCATCCCCTCACTTTCAGTCTGTATGTGTCTCTAGGTCTGAAGTGGGTCTCTTGTAGACAGGATATAAATGGGTCTTGTTTTTGTATCCATTCATCCAGTCTATGTCTTTAGGTTGGAGCATTAATCCATTTACATTTAAGGTAATTATCGATATGTAGGTTCCTATTACCATTTTCTTAATGGTTTTGGGCTTGTTATTGTAGGTCTTTTCCTTCTCTTGTGTTTCCTGCCTAGAGAAGTTCCTTTAGCATTTGTTGTAAAGCTGGTTTGGTGGTGCTGGATTCTCTTGGCTTTTGCTTGTCTGCAAAGGTTTTAATTTCTCCGTCGAATCTGAATGAGATCCTTGCTGGGTAGAGTAATCTTGGTCATAGGTTTTTCCCTTTCATCACTTTAAATATGTCTTGCCACTCCCTTCTGGCTTGCAGAGTTTCTGCTGAAAGATCAGCTGTTAACCTTATGGGGATTTCCATGCATGTTATTTGTCATTTTCCCCTTGCTGCTTTTAATATTTATTCTTTGTATTTAATTTTTGATAGTTTGATTAATATGTGTCTTGGCGTGTTTCTCCTTGGATTTATCCTGTATGGGACTTTCTGCACTTCCTGGACTTGATTGACTATTTCCTTTCCCATATTAGGGTAGTTTTCAACTACAATCTCTTCAAATATTTTCTGAGTCCCTTTCTCTTCTTCTTCTGCGATCCCTATAATTCGAATGTAGGTGCGTTTAATGTTGTCCTAGAGGTCTCTGAGACTGTCCTCATTTCTTTTCATTCTTTTTTCTTTATTCTGCTCTGCGGTAGTTATTTTATCTTCCAGGGCACTTTTCCGTTCTTCTGCCTCAGTTATTCTGCTATTGATTGATTCCTTCTAGAGAATTTTTAATTTCATTTATTGTGTTGTTCATCATTGTTTGTTTGCTCTTTAGTTCTTCTAGGTCCTTGTTAAATGTTTCTTGTATTTTCTCCATTCTATTTCCAGGATTTTGGATCACCTTTACTATCATTACTCTGAATTCTTTTTCAGGTAGACTGCCTATTTCCTCTTCATTTGTTAGTTCAGGTGAGTTTTTGCCTTGCTCCTGCATCTGCTGTGTGTGTCTCTGTCTTCTCATTTTGCTTAACTTACTGTGTTTGGGTTCTCCTTCTCGCAGGCTGCATGTTTGTAGTTCCCGTTGTGTTTGTTGTCTGCCCCCAGTGGATGAGGTTGGTTCAGTGGGTTGTGTAGGCTTCCTGGTGGAGGGGACTGGTGCTTGTGTTCTGGTGGATGAGGCTGGATCTTGTCTTTCTGGTGGGCAGGACCGCTTCCGGTGGTGTGTTTTGGGGTGTCTGTGACCTTATTATGATTTTAGGCAGCCTCGCTGCTAATGGGTGGGGTTGTGTTCCTGTCTTGCTAGTTGTTTGGCATGGGGTGTCCAGCACTGTAGCTTGCTGGTCGTTGAGTGGAGCCGGGTCTTAGCATTGAGTTGGAGATCTCTGGGAGATCTCTCGCCGATTGATATTACATGGGGCCAGGAGGTCTCTGGTGGTCCAAAGTCCTGAACTCGGCTCTCCCACCTCAGAGGCACAGGCCTGACACCCGGCAGAAGCACCAAGACCCTGTCAGCCACACGGCTGCTCCTCCGGAGCGGGATGGACTCAACTTACAGTTTGTCTTTTTATTCTTTTAATGGTGTCTTTTGCATAGAGGAAGGTTTTAATTTTGATGTTCTATTTGCTCTCACAGCCAAGAACTCTTTTCCTAAGCGTCCAGGTCACAAAAGTTTTCTCCTCCACCTTTTCTACTTTTTAAGCTATTGTTCCTTTCATTCTACTTTAGTTGTGTGCATGGGGAAAATGAATTTTTGTTGCAGCATTGTGTGATACCTATCTCAAACCATATATCTGTTCGAGGCTATAGTCCTTGGGGATTTTGACACACCTGTAATTATTCTGTATCTCCACTGGATGTCAATACTGCTCAAGGAAAAGAAGTTCAGACAGCGTATTGGGTGCACAAAAAGCAGTCTGTGCTTTTAAGTGTTAGGTTGGAATTGTCAGAAAGGAGTCTAGAGGATGTGAAATACACAAAGAAGAATATCTCTCCTTCAGCCCTGTAATAAACGTTAGGCAGAGTGTTGGGATATAGTGCTGGAATTTGTAGCAGTGTTGAACTTCAAACTTGAAAGACTGAATTCTGTTTTCCACTCTGGCTCTTTGGTTGCTGACTCATGCAAAAATGAAACCACATTTTTGCTTGAATTATTTGGCTAATTCTTACAATGTATTTTATTGAACTAGAATTATCGGTTCAGTCTTTATTTCTTTTGTTCACTTCCCAAACATGTACAAATTTCAGCAGTGATAAGTTAGAAAGAAATGACTCTGGTAAGAAAATTACCTGGGCCACTTTGGTCTATATCCAAGGATACAACTAAGCTCAGGAATAAGAAACAGGACCCCAAGAGTCAAGTGACCTCTGATCATACTTCTGAGCAGGTTTTTCTTCCAAGAAGGGCCCAGTTTGTTCAAGGACTGAAACAAGATAAGCAAAATTGGATTTATATTGCTTTCTCTCCTAATGATCTGCTACAAAATTGGGATATGAGGCTTAAAAGCTTTAAGAATTGAATTCTAGCTAGTTGTTTTTAGTTTCCTCATTCTGAAGTAGGGAACTATATATTTTATCATTATGTTTTTTTATATAAAATCTTATCTGTCTATAAGATGACCAGTTTTGAAAATTACAAAGAATAGAACCTACAGTGTTTTGACTGTATGTCCTATAGGTGGGACACAAGGATACAGGACTGACCAGGTTCTTCAGCAAGGAATTATTTCAGTACATATTTTATGAAATATCTCAAGTGCATTATATGATTATATTTAACAAAGCTGTCATTTGACAGAACATAAAAGTCATCATTGACAAGCATTGTGCTAGTATGACTAGCAATAATAAAAATATTGAATGAACAACGATATCTAAGCAGATGGAATTTTTGAGTAAACAATTTAAAAAATGTTCTAACATTTGGAAAAATATACCTGAAATACAGCTTGAGATATGAGGATAATCTGATTTAAGCAGAACTATCTCTTAAAAGTAAGGTGCTGTTTTTTTTGTTGTTGTTGTTGTTTTAAATAAATTTATTTATTTTATTTATTTTTACTTTTGGCTGCGTTGGGTCTTCGTTGCTGCGCACGGGCTTTCTCTAGTTGTGGCGAGCGGGGGCTACTCTTCATTGTGGTGTGCGGGCTCCTCATTGTGGTGGCTTCTCTTGTTGTGGAGCACGGGCTCTAGGCACGCGGGCTTCAGTAGTTGTGGCTCACGGGCTCAGTAGTCGTGCCTTGTGGGCTCTAGAGCGCAGGCTTAGTAGTTGTGGTGCACGGGCTTAGTTGCTCCATGGCATGTGGGATCTTCCTGGATCAGGGCTTGAACCCGTGTCCCCTGCATTGGCAGGTGGATTCTTAACCACTGCGCTACCAGGGAAGCCCAGTAAGGTGCTATTTTAATAAATATTGTATATTCAGCCGTTGGTGATAGAGCAAAACTAAGGTTTTTAGCTCTTTCTAGGGACCGTGAATTTTCAATTATGACATGTTTCCTGTGGGAGCTTAACTTCCCTATATAGTTAAATATCCAATGAACCGGTTATATGAATTGTAGTAAGTGTGCTGACCAACAAATGTGTGCCCCTGACATCCCAGGAGTCTTCTATCCAGCTATATATGGTTGGTAGAGTTTAATTGTATTCAGTTTTAATATTTCATATGGTGACAAAATTCTGTCCTAGTGTGCATCATTTTTGACCTATTTCTCTACAACGTAAAGCATGTCAGATTGTTATAATCTTATACATGCTTTGGCGACTGGCTTAAAGCTTTGCACTAATATTCATTCCCTGGGTCAATAGGATTTGTAAGAAATGTAAAAATTAGCAACACTTTTATTCATAGAATTTGCTCATATCAAATGGAAGGCCTAGATTGTCTGCTTGTAACTCATGGGTTCGATTTTCCTATAGGTTGCTGGCATAAAACACAGAAAATTATGAAGGTGTAAATCATACTCCAACATGGCTAAAAGCTTTGTTCCAGACGTGGTATTGGCACGAAACTAAAAATATTGGATTGATTTTCCATAAGTTCAGATCCATGGTTTTCATATCCTTTACTTTAGTGCCAAATTATATCACTAGTGTTATTTTTCTGTTTTGACATGATCTTGTGTTATGGTCCCTCTTTCAAATTTCCTATTCAAATTATTCTCTGGCTTGTGTTTATCAAACCAGAAGAATTCCGAATCTGGAAGACTGCTAAAAATCCTTTGGATGACCACTTTAATACTTAAAGGTAAACTACAGCCACTCTACAAAGATGGAATATTGGAAGCATTGCATTGGAATAAAAACAAAACATTAAAACAGATTCTTAAATAGCAATCATTGGTTCCAGTGTGTCAAATTAAATCTGTGCCTCATAAAATAGTAATTTTTCAAATTAATTAAACTAAGTTTTAACTTATGTGGCATAATAAATCTTTTGCTATATTTTTCATTTGTTTGGATAATCAGTAAATATTGGATTATTTGGATTAGCGGTTCGTTGTTTTATAAAATTTTTTCCTAGAGAGGAAATGAGTGGCAAGGAGAGAACCTATCTCTCAATAAAAATAATTAAATGAATTTTTAAAATCCCAGATAATTCAAGAACAGACATTTTAGTATTACTTGCTGCTCAAGATAAATTTCACATAAACTCGATCAGCAGTGGTGTTTTCTTAGATGATTCAAAAATAAAAATTTAAAAATAGATTTTACCATCAAAATCCTTAGAGTAGAAGGTATAAGGCCAAGTATTTCCTTTTTTTTTCAATAGCGTTTGCAAACTGGGAAGTCTAGAATTTAAGAATATGTGGCTTTTGGCTCCAGAGAATCATTTAATAGTATAGCTGAGTCACTATTCCTAGTGTGTTCCTAGTGTCAAGTGGGCCCATAGTAGGTGTTCAGTAAATCAGTCATCTACGCTAATTGAATGAATAAATTTGTGGCCTCAGGGTGTTAACGTGTAGTATAACCAGGGGTTCTCTCAGAGTGGCAGTGTAGTTTTGGAAGCAAAGCATGGAAATGGAGTAGCAATAAAAGCACCAGCAGTAGAATCTGTAGCATCTTTATCCCCAAACTAGTAATTTATGTTGAAGGAAAGCATACAGGCCCACAATCTTTTATTTTCAATACTCTAAAAGCTCAGAAAACTGAAGGCCTTTTCCGTAACTTATTTGAGGGTAAAACCAGACCTAACCTGACAGAGGCTATTTGGGTTGTTTATTTATCCCACTTAGTGTAAATATTTACGTATTTTGCTGCAAAAATACTGGTGCATTTGATTTCTGAGTCCCACTTCAGACCTTGGTGGGAGGTTATATAATATACACACTTTACTACATTTCTGAAATACATACAATTCTGAATTCTAAAACATTTTGGCCCCAAGGTTTGGGAGAGGGGCTTGTGACCTTATATATAGTTTGCGAATAATTGGGATGCTTTCTGCTTATTTTCCTGTTTGTCAGTCATCCTCTCCTTTCTGATGCTCAGCTTGAAACAGCTTCCTTGCACAGGAGCTTCTCTTCCAGAGGGTGAATGCTACCCCCTCTGTTCCTTGATTCACAATGTGAATTGCTGCTCCATCATCAGCCATCAACCCTCAACGTGACTTGGTGCTCTGGAGGTGGTGCTGTGTGTGCTTGGTTAACATGGGAAAGACCCAGTGCCACACATGGCCTAGAGGAGCGCTCAACATGTGAGCTGGCTCACTGTGACATGTCTGGGACCATCAGAGATGTCACATTGTGTGTATGATCACACACGCTGAGTGATTAGTATGTAGACTGTGCACAGTTTTCTCCATGGAGTATAACAGAATAGAACCTATCGTTTGGGCTTTACTAGTTTCAAGCATTACCCATGTGGAGATCCAAGCTAGAAAATCCAGCTACTACGTGTTTATCCTTGACCAAAGACTGGTCCTCCTGTGTCATTGGAGAAATATTATCTGGATAAATTGAACTTTTCCATGAAAGCCAGGTCTGATATACCTACCCCATGCGGGACAACTCCCAAGCTAGAATGCCTTTACATCTGGCTTTAAGTAACTCATCTAAATTGGCCCAGATCGAGTCTTAATCAGGAGGGAGTAGGAGTAAAACTAAAATTAGTTAATTCAGTTCCTCATTAATAGTTCTGGCTACGGAATTTGTGGGGAGGATTAGGGGTATTTAATGCTCTAAATTTATCCATGTAATCACCCTGCCTAACCCTACTAGAATTGCATTGAGACTTGGCAACCCAGAGAACTAGTAGCCTGCTCTCATAACCCAGACATAGGAGGATGGGCTTTGGGTGGCTTGCACTTCCTGTTTCTCCTTGACCCTGGATTTTCCCTGGTGACATCTTTCTCCCTCCCTCTTGTACCCTTCCTCCTGACCCTCCTCCCATGCCCCTGGCTCTGTCTTTCTCTCTGTAATCATCTTTTGCTCACTGTCACTCTCTTTCTGCCTGACTGTGTCTGTCAGCTCATCTGTTTGCTTTTTTTTTCCACACTGGGGAAGTATGAGAAAAGATGGGAAAGGAGAGAAGTGGGCATTTGCTATCCTCTACTGAGATTTAAAAATATTACCAAAATCATTTTTATACCATTTTTAGCCTTATAAAAATAAAGCCTTCATGTAGTAGTCATGGCAATTCTTAAATTTCACTTTGAGAACCACTTAAACAAGAGATCACTTAGTTTAGATGCTGTGGAAAGGAGAGCTAATCTGTAAACCATTTTGAATTCCTCGGGAGATTTCAATTGAATTGAAGGGTGCTAATCCTTTGTTATAAAATGAACCTACTTATCTGTTGACCCTGGAATACATTTTCCCAAATTACCCCGTGTAGAATTTATTTAGCTATCTTGTCAAGGAAGGATCTGAAAGTTTCATTTTAGAAGGGTACCCATGGGAAATTTTCTCATCCAAATTCTTGTCTTGATATGCTGACTCATGTGACTATTTTACCTATTCAAAAAACAATTAAACAAATAAATAAAACCCCAGAGTCTATAGAAAGTGACTAAACACTTCTTTTCTAATGCTTCTGAATGCTGTGCTTGAAATTGTATTGTGAAATGTGTTAAGGAAATCTTTTTGCCTTTCTGAGCATATTGTCAACAAGAAGCTAGAAGGTGAGTTTAAAAACAGTTGCTGGCAGGACGGCTGCAGGGGACTAGGCTTCTTAAGTGGCGTCTCTAGGGGGAGGTAAATCCCAGCTTTTCACCTTGAAACAAGCAGGAATAATAAGAAGTGTGCTCTTTGGGAAGCGTTGAACCTTAATATCCTGTGTTCTGGCTTAGGCTTTTTGTGGTGCCCTCCCCTGTCTTTCACCTGTGACCCGGGGGGTGCCCTACACTTCTTACCAAGGCTTCGATGTGCCTGATGGTTGCACTGACCCTAGAAGCAAGCATTACAAACACAAAAGCACACAAGTCCCATGTTTTCCTCTAAGAGCTTTATAGTGTCTGGCCTTACATTTAGGTCTTTAATCCATTTTGAGTTTATTTTTGTGTATGGTGTTAGGGAGTGTTCTAATTTCATTCTTTTACATGTAGCTGTCCAGTTTTCCCAGCACCACTTATTGAAGAGGCTGTCTTTTCTCCATTGTATATTCTTGCCTCCTTTGTCATAAATTAGGTGACCATATGTGCATGGGTTTATCTCTGGGCTTTCTATCCTGTTCCATTGATCTATATTTCTCTTTTTGTGCCAGTACCATACTGTCTTGATTACTGTAGCTTTGTAGTATAGTCTGAAGTCAGGGAGCCTGATTCCTCCAGCTTTGTTTTTCTTTCTCAAGATTGCTTTGGCTATTCAGGGTCTTTTGTGTTTCCATACAAATTGTAAAATTTTTTGTTCTAATTCTGTGAAAAATACCATAGGTAATTTGATAGGGATTACATTGAATCTGTAGATTGCTTTGGGTAGTATAATCATTTTCACAATATTGATTCTTCCAGTCCAAGGGTATGGTATATCTCTCCATCTGTTTGTGTCATCTTTGATTTCTTTCATCAGTATCTTACAGTTTTCTGAGTACAGGTCTTTTGCCTCCTTAGGTAGGTTTATTCCTAGGTATTTTATTCTTTTTGAAGCAATGGTAAATAGGACTGTTTCCTTAATTTCTCTTTCTGATCTTTCGCTGTTAGTGTATGGCACAACACTATGGAGAACAGTATGGAGGTTCCTTAAAAAACTAAAATTAGAACTACCATATGACCCAGCAATCCCACTCCTGGGCATATACCCAGAGAAAACCATAATTCAAAAAGATACATGCACCCCAATGTTCACTGCAGCACTGTTTACAATAGCCAGGACTTGGAAGCAACCTAAATGTCTATCAACAGAGGAATGGATAAAGAAGATGTGGTACATATATATAATGGAATATTACTCAGCCATAAAAAGGAACAAAACAGTGCCAGTTGCAGAGGCATGGTTGGACCTAGACACTGTCATACAGAGTGAAGTAAGTGAGAAAGAGGAAAACAAATATCGAATAATATCACTTATGTGTAGAATTTAGGAAAATGGTACAGAAGAGCTTATTTGCAAAGCAGAAATAGAGACACAGATGTAAAGAGCAAACTTATGGATACCAAGGGGGAGAGAGGGTGGGATGAATTGGGAGATTGGGATTGACATATATACACTACTATGTATAAAATAGATAATGAGAACGTACTGTAGATAATGAGAACCCACTGTATAGCACAGGGAACTCTACTCAATGCTCTGTGGTGACCTAAATGGGAAGGAAATCTAAAAAAGAGGGGGTATATGTATACATATAACTGATTCACTTTGCTGTACAGCAGAAACTAACACAACATTGTAAAGCAATTATACTCCAATAAAAATTAACTTAAAAAAAAAAAAAAAGCACACAGATCACAATCAAGAGCTATAAATGAGTGAAGTGGGCCTGCAGTGAATGGGCAGCACAGCCCAGACAGAAGGAGAGGTTTCTACTCAGCTCTCAACCAGGACACATACATGACCCACGTTGTTAGAGATTCCATTCTTTATTTTCAAAAGAAACACAAAATCCAGACTATCTTTTAGATGCAATTTTGAAATTTAAAAATATGCTATTCTGATTATTCAAGTTTTTTTGGAAGAAAAAAAACCAACCATGGCAGCAGGCTGGATCTGGCCTGGGAGCTGCCTGCTGTGACTTCTGCCCCAGATGAAACAAACCCAGGAAAAGACATCTTAGCAGTTCACCTCTGTACTCAGTGGTTCATATAGCTCACATTTTAAGACTTAAGGGCTTGTTTTTAGTTTAAAAGGAATCACAGCCCAAACCTAGAGACTGTTTAATGCCACATGCATAGAATGTATGAAAGAGCTATAGCACCATGGTCTTGACCATTCTTGATCGTTAGAGACGATCTGCACACCAAGAGGAAAGAGATGTTGGTCAATTAATGTGGTTTTGTGCTGTCCAGCTATGATCTTGCTGCAGATTCTATTAACATTGACCCTTCAACACATACCCTGCTTTAACGAGGAGGTGGTACCAACATGGTGAGCTAACCATGAGGAACCCCCTCCAGAAGGGACCACCCAAAAAGAAGCTGAATTAAAGTCCCCATAATACAAACCATTGCTCCTGGAAAATGAAAAGGACTTAAGAGATGACTGAAATTTACAGTGATTTCAGACCCACTTGGCCTCTGTCTCTTTCCCCCAAATAAAGCAGTCTCATTTCAAGTGATTTGCTATAGTTTGTGATTGTAAGAGTCATCCATTTCGGACCTGGAAACAATTATCTCAGAATACAACTATTATAAACCCATAGTAAACTGGATCACCTGAATCTTATGGTTGTGCATCTGGCTTACCTGGATCTTAGACATAAACTGTGTCTACATGATGCAAAGTCAGAGAATGTTTTTTTTAATTTCAACAAATGATTACTGAGTTTTATGCCAAGTGTTAGAAACTGAAAGATAATTCTGACAATACCTGTCATCCAAACCCTGAAGTCTATAAGGAAAGCGAGAAATATAAGTGACAAGCTAAATGTTAGGCGTTGTTGTGACAATGGTATGTACTGCTCCACCAGCAACCCCTGCTGCTTCTACTCCAGCGTTTATGTGGAATCTATCCGCATCCCTCTGTTGGCATTATCCTAGTCTAAGACGCTGTTATCACTCCTGGACCACCCACAGCCTGCTGTCTGCTCCTCACACGTCCTTTCCTGCCACTGCCATCCCCATCCAATTCATAGCAACCAGAGTAATCAAAAACACTAATAAAACCTTGCAGGGAAGGCCGTTGCCAATCTCTCCAGTCTTATCTCATAGCACTGCCCCTCCCAGTCTGGTCTCTGTCATTTCTCACAAGGAGCTAAATGCTTTTCTGGCTCAGAACTCTGCTGCTTGCTCTTTTCTCTACCGAGAAATAATGTCTCCTGGCTTAAATGTCACCTCCTTAGAAAGTTCTTGGTTGCCCAAAGTTCTCCACTTTAAACTCCATGTCTGTTTTGTTCCTAACCTTTATTGAATGTGCATTTATTTTTGTCTGTTTTATGGATTTTTTTTTTCCTGTCTCTTCCACTAGATTTCATGAAATCAGCATCTTGGTCTCTGTTGTACTCTCAACATCTAGCAGAGAGCTTGGTGTACACAGTGTCCCTCAATAAATATTTATTCTAAGAGTGAAGGAATCACAAGGCCCTATTGGACGAGTACAGGAAGCAGTTAATTTTGTTGAAATTAGAGAAAGGGTAAGGACAGTCATTGTATTAGATTTCTAGGGCTGCCATAAAAAAAAAAGTATCATGAACTGGATGGCTTAAAACAATAGAAATTTATTCTCTCACTGTTCTGGAGGCTGGAAGTCTGAAATCAAGGTGTCTGCCTTGTTCTTCCTTGGGGACTTAGAAGGAGACTCTGTCCCATGCCTGTCTCCTAGCTTCCGGTGGTTGCTGCTAGTTCTCGGTGTTCCTTGGTTTGTGGCAGCGTAACTCCAGTTTGTGCCTGCATCGTCACATGGCGTTCTCCCTGTGTGTCATGTCCAAATTTTCCTCTTCCTATAAGGCACCAGTCATTGGATCATGGTCCTCCCTAATCCAGTATGACCTTATTTTAACTTGATTAAGTCTGCAACGACTGTTTCTAAATAAGGTCATGTTCACAGGTGCCAGAGAGTTAGGACTTGAACATATCTTTGGGGGCAACACAGTTCAACCCATGACAGCCATCTGTCTCTCAGAGAGTGTAACAGCAGAATGGGATCTTAAAACATGAATAAAAGTTGGAGTGGGGAGAGAGTCGGGCAGTTAGAAAAATAAGCAGGACAGTACATTTTGCATAAGAAAGACATCAAAGTTGGGCAGTAGTCAGCTGCGGGCAGCCTTGAATTCCATATGAAAGAGTCTCCATATCTTGTTTTATCCTATTGTCCTAGTCTGTTTGGGCTGCCATAACAAAATACCGTAGATTAGGTGGTTTAAACAACAGAAATTTATTTACTCACAGTTCTGGAGACTGGAAATATAAGATCAAGGTGCCAGTAGGGTTGGTGTCTGGTAGGAGCTCTCTCCTTGGGTTGCAGACCACCACCTTCTCTCTGTGTCCTCACACGGTGGAGAGAGAGAGGTTGCTAGTGCCTCTTCCTCTTCTCATAAGGGCACCAACCCTATTGGACTAGGTCCCTACCCTTAATGACCTCATTTAATCTTTATCACCTCCTCACAGGCCCCGTCTCCAAATAGTCACACTGGGGGGTTATGGCTTTAACATATGAACTTAGGGTCGGGGGGAGGGCACAAACATTCATAACACTTACAGACCAGGGGTCAACAAACTATGGCACATAGGACAGAGTTGAGACTGTGAAATGAAGCAAACCTGCGTCTCAGAGATTATCTGTGTGCTGAGTCAACTGACCTTCGGGCAAGTGATATGCTAGACACTTCTTACTGTCTTAGATTGTCCAGTGGCACGGGGAGAGATGATCAGTTATATTCCTTCCTGTTCATGAAGTCCACGAGCCCATTAACAAAATGTTTGGAGATCATATATGTGCACACTTGTCTCATAGACTAGGGGACAGATCTCTTAAGGAAGCTGGCTTAGAGGAAGAGAGACCCTGAGGTCCTCGAGAGACAGTCATCCCAAGGGAGAAAGTAAACACAGCTAAGCCCTGGGAGGCATGTGACTCCTGCTTCCTCATGCGACTCCCCTCACACCTGGAGTTGCCCCCTATTCTAGGAAGGAGAGGCTGTGGTAAAAAGAATGAACTAGTCCTTTGGGGCTCAGCTGTTCTGCTAGGGGGAAAGCCACTCTGAAAAAGCTAGTCACAAAAAGTGGCAACCTTCCTCCTGACACTGGGGCAGAAGAACCTGGGGCCCTTGGAAGGGGCAGTGATTATATGTGAGACAGTCCCCATGCCCCATCCCCCAGAATTCTCAGAGGAAGTGACTCCCACGTGGGTTACATGCAGCATCCTTAGGAATTTGGTGGAACCTTCAGTGAGGGAGGTCCTGAGGACATACTGGACTCCATCTTAGAAAAGCAAGAGGGGATTCAAAACATGAAGATCTGGTGTATTGTGGTAAATGTGGTTTATTTTCACTACCCTAAAGTACCCTAATGTTATATGAAGAGGCAAAGTGTGAGGAAAAGATTTAGTGATGAAGTTCAACATTCAAAGTTCAATTAGTTAAATTTAGTTGTTTTCTCCCTTATAAGATGGGAGGTATCACAGTCGTATCATCATACATTCATCACTACTGACCTCAACTGGGCCTTCGATATTCTCCAGCATCCTTGCTGAGTTTCTCTGGTCAGTTTGCTCCCTTGCTTCTCCACAATGACTGTTTCAGACCATCTCTAATTTCCTCAAGCCCTTGAACACCTTTGCACTCTTTCCTTCTCAGTAGGTAACCCTTCCTCATATATATGTTGCTAATCAAGGCCATTTTAGGGAACTCCTTCAAATTCCTGAGGTTGTATCTGCAAACCCAAGTGCCTCTGTACCCATCCTTTCTCCTCTCTTGTTACAGGTGTCAAAGAGAAATTGCACCAGACACTCATTAAAAACAGCAAGGAAGATTTTATTCAAGACTATTGCACTGCGGGGGAGAGATTGAACCCAACTCCGCTGAAACAAAAAATGGGAGAGTTTTTAAGTGCTGGGATGAGCTAGTGGAAAAATACTGGAGGACATTAGGAAGAGGTTGGGCAATGCAGTTAGGTCATCTGTGTTTGCTAATTGGCACTTATTGAAGTTAGGCTCCTATCCTCCCCCTGAGACTGGGAGATAACGACCCTATCCTTGTTGATGATTACATTTCAAGGGGATGGCTCCCAGGTCCTTGAGAAGGACATTCCTGGGTGGTAGAAAATTTACATCTCAAAGGGTCAGAGAAAGAATTCATAATTTCGCATTTTCTAAAGTAAATACTCTAAGAAAAGGGAGGTCAGGAGCCTATAAGTAGGAAGAAAACTGTCTAAAGTTTGCTCAGGCTGAGGGGAACTTAATGGCTCTCTCAGTCACAGCGAAAGAATTCTCCCTTCTTGAGTGCCCTGACTCCCAGCTCCTTTTGCCTCCTTGAGTGGTGTCAATTCTTCGGTAAAATCTTTTCCTATCTCTCCACCTTCGATGTTATTCTGGACCCTTCCTGACAGTATTCAGACATTTTAAACACATCCAATAACACCCATCTGAAACAAACCAAACCAAACAAAGAAAAATCCCACAAACCTCCTCTCCACTTCCACATCTCCCTCTGGTTATGGCTCCATCTTTTCATTACCGTCATAGCCAGACTTTCAGATAGGTTGCTTGCACACACTTCCTCCACATCCTTACTGCTCTCCTCATTTTTCTCCCCTCTCTCTCTTTTGCCTTCTGTGAGGCATATACATATAGACTCAGGAGAAAGGAAGTGGAAACTGCTCAGCTCGTTAAGGGCTGTGCCCCAAACTGCACAGCACTACTCCCACATATTCTGTTGATCAAAGCAGGGACAGGGCCCACCCAGGCTCAAGGGCGTGGAGAAATGGGCTCCACCCCTTGATGTGGGATCATTTAATTGTTGCATCCATCTTTGGAAAGTACTATTGCCATATGTCTTATACTCACGAATTTTTAAATTTCTTTTTGTGTTTTGTAGTTTTTTAATCATATGTTTGAGGCCATGGAGTTAGTTGCATGCAAATTTAAAATTATTTTATCTCCCTGGTGAATTGTACCACTTATTATTATGAAGAGATCGTCTCTATCTTGTGATGCTTTTTGCTTTTATCTTTTCCTTGATTAAATAACAACTTAAAAAAAATTTGCCTGGTACATTTCACTGTTCCTTTATTTTCAGTTGTTCTATGTTTTAGATGTTCTATTTTAAAATATCTGACAATCTTAACTATATCATTTAGTCAGTTGCACTGACTGTATGTCTAGTTGTTTAATGATATATCCGGGTTTACATCTACTGTCTTATATATTCTATTTGCTTATTTTTTCTAGGTTTTTTTCTCTCCTTGCTTGCCGTCTTTACAACTAATTTTTTTCTCATTACATTTCTCCCTCAATAAGTTTAGAAGCTGTATACTGTTTCTATTACTTAGTGATTACCTTTGAAACTAAAGAAAACTAAAATCTAAATTTAATCAATAACTTTAACTTTCTCTGGGATAATAATAATTTTAAAAGGCTTTGAACAGTTTAACTTTATCCCCCTCACCCCACGTTCTTTATATGTTACTGTTTTTGTGTAATTTAATTCTGGTGTTTAGCCTTACAAGACAGTATTAGTATTGTTTTAAACAGTTGATGTTCATTTAATTTACTCAAAAAATTATAATCTTACGTGCTTTTCATTCCTTCTTGCATCTCAAATTTTCTGTCTGGGGTCACTTTCTTCCTAAAATGCTTACTTTAGAATTTCCCTCAGTAAATGGCCTTAAAGTGGCAAGCTATCTCTTTTTGTTTGTGTAGAAATACCTTAGTCTCTGAGTACAAAAGCACATTTTGGCAGTTGTGTTTTTTGAGTATATCGATGATATTATGACACAATTTTCTGGCCTTAATTACTGTTGTGGAAAATTTGGTTTCACTTCATGTCTGTCTTCTGAAGGTAATCCGGTGGCTTTTAGGATCTTCTTTATATCTTTAATATTCTAAATGTTAATTATTCCATTTCTAGATATGGATCATTAGAAATTTATTCTGCTTGAACTTCTTAAATCTGGGAACTATTACCTTTTGTTAGTTTTGGAAAATAATCAAGTATTATCTCTTCAAATACTGCATTTTTTTATTATCCCTCTACTCTCCTTCTGGAATTACTATTGTACTTATGTTAAACTTCTCAATATTTTTTATTTTTAACCTCTTTTTCATAATTTCTTTGCTTTTCTCTCTTGTATTCTGAACTTTGTTCCCGCTCACCAAATCTCTCTTCCACTGGATCTGATCTACTGTTAATCCCTTCAATAATTTTTAAAAATTTATTTCAAGTATTATGTTTTCCATTCCTATAAATTCTTTTTTGTTTATTTCAGGTATAATACAAGGTCATATTATTTATTTTATCTGCCCCTTGAAACTACTTTTAGTACTGAGTTGTCCAATAAAAAAACATACAAAATCCTGAAGTCATAGTTTTACTTTAAAATTGTAGTTGCCCAAGGCGCTAGGGTAAAGCAAGTGCAATTCTTTCTGGAGGAATTTACCTTTATAGTAGGTTTCAAAGAATCCTTATAAATGATCTTCATAACCAAATATATAAGGAAATTTTGCCTTTTCTGGGGGGGGCAGAGTATTTCCACACTGTCCCATGAATAACCTTTTCTTTCCCTGCTGCTCTTCTTCTCAGCCCCAAGGTTTTTCCTTGCAGTCCCCTGGGAGTGGGAGATCAGTTGAGTTTGCTTCTGGTTTACCTTTAACTTGACAGTATAGTTTTGCGTAATAGTTTTATGGAGGAGAGAGATCATCAGTTCAATGGATACATTACAGTTCTCGCCCCATTTGACCAGTCATCACTTTTGATACCGTAAACTACTCCCTGTGTCTTGAATCACTGACTTCCCTTGGCTTCCATAGTGTGTTATCTTCTGGTTCTTTAGCTTTTTAGTCCTACATGGGAACTAATCCTTCTGTCTTCATCTTTTAATGTTAGAATTTCTATGACTGTTATTGACCCTCTTCTCCTTTTGTGTTCATTTCCTAGGTAAATTAATCTAAGATGACTTTAAACACCGTCTTGTTTCTAATGAAACCTAACGATCTATGTACAATGGAATTTTGTGTCTCTTCTGAGTTCCATTCCCATTTGACATCTCCACTTGAATATCTCAGTTTCCTGAAACTCAGTATGTCCTAAACTAAACTCAGGTACTGATGTCTTTCCGTCCTCCAACAGCCTCCAAACCTGATCCTTTTCTAGTCTTACTTATTTCAGTCACAAGACACCGTAATTCAGCCACTCACTCCAGAAATCTTCCTGCCTCTCTATCTTACATTTTAAGACATTTTCTCTCTTACTCACTAGGCTGCAATCACGCTTGTCTAAATTCTAAACTTCTTGGGAACTCTTACCCAAGTTCTTTCATCTGCCAGGACTAACTCCTACACCTGCTTCAAATCTCTGTTAAAATATCATCTCATTGGGTGAGTCTCCCCCAACCGCTTTTGCTAAGTTAGAGGGGGAGTCCTTTTTACGCAGTGTCTTTACATGCTTTCCTTCTCCTTCATAGTACTTTTAACAACTATAATATAAATAATTATATTAAAAATAAGTCATCATTTGTTCAACATTTCCTGTGTGTCTCCTCCACCATAAGCTCCTTGAGTGTGAGGTTTGCCTGCCTGGTGTACCACTGCGTCACCAGAGGAGTGCTTGGCACATAGTGGCCATTCATAATCATTTGTTGGATGAATACATGAATGGATTGTTAATGGCCACATTTATTACTCACACACTTGTAAAATGCTTTTGTGAATGCTCGGGAGTTCCCAAACCTACCCAAACTAAAGTATGCTATGAAATTTGTTTCACTTCCCTGAGAAATATTTTCAGATTTTTCAAATTTGGGCTCTATTCATGGAATTGTGGATTTCAATTTTATCTATGCTGTCAGTTGGGTGGAAAATAATGTTGAAAATTACCAGTGGGGAATTGTTGAAGGCTTTTGATCAAGGGAATGGAGCATGGTCAGATATATGGTTCAGAAAAGGAACTTTAGGATCAGTGTGCAAATTGGATTGAATGGGGAAAGATCTAAGGCTAATGAAAAATTATGAGAGACAAGTAGAGGAGTAGTAGTGAGGCATGGGAAATTGGAGATTTATTTGAGAGGCATTTTAGAGGTAGAATTTGTAGGGCTTGGCAATATCATGGAGGTTGTGATAGAGAGGGAGAGATTCAGGATAGATAGGAGAATCTGATGAGATTTGGGATTAATCTTGTTTTTAATTCACCTGTATTGCTTGTGGTGTGGTTAATTAGGCATGCATGTTTATACATATCAGAATTTCTCAATTTTCCATATTATAAAACTGATAGGGCCCTGATTTTTCTGACTCCTATTTTTATTTCCTGACTCTAATTTTATCTGTTATGAAATCTTTTTCCAAAACCCCAGCTGTGTGTCTCCTCTACCATAAGCTCCTTGAGTGTGAGGTTTGCCTGCCTGGTGTACCACTGCATTACCAGAGGAGTACTTGGCACGTAGTGGGCATTCATAATCATTTGTTCAATGAATACATGAATGGATTATTAACGACACCATTTACTCTGGCTCCTTGGCTGGCTCCTGATACCCCAACTGAGAAGGCTCAGTAACCTCTCCTAGAAGGTTAGGTTCTGTCTCTCAACTGGCAGTCCCAATTCAGAACCTATTGTGATTTGATTACCCCATGCCAAATTTTCTTCTAGAATTGTTGCTGTATAGACCCCCACTGCTTACATTAATTAGTATTTCTTGGTCCTAGGATTTGCTTGTATTACCTCTGGCTTTGCTAAGCCATTTGGATATTCAATTATCTGACTGCTCTCATAAGAGCAAGCTTACTGCCAAGTTAATTTCCTCCAACATGCTTCCTGCCCCTTCTCAGCTTTTTCTCAACTGGCCTTTGTTTCTGACATCTTGCTCTGTCTTTTCTCCCAAATGTTTGTTAGTGGTGGAACTTTCTAACTCAGGCAGCTGGGTAAATGAAGAATCAGTTTAGACAACCAACCTCCCTCTCCCCGTTTGCTCTACTGAGTTTGTTGCCTCAACATTTTTTTTTTCAATGCTTTTGTATCATAATAAATATTTGTTCTTTGAAAAGCAATGTAATTTTTTCTAGCCTTCAAATTCATATTGTCTTATTGATATATAACAGCTTCTTCTAAATATGCAAAGCTTCCACTCAGTGTTTGGCTCTACAAGGTTCTCTACCTGACTGATCCTGATGGGCCAGTCATTGCAAAGCTGAACCTATTTAGCATAGGGCTGCCATCTTCCCGCTGCCCCAGAGAGCATTTCTGTTCTTCAAGAACACTGAGTGTGTGTGGGGAGGGCATCATCTCCCTCCACACTGCTTATGATCAGCCCCCTTTATCCCTCACTGCGTGCTCAGGGTCTTTTCTGAATGTGCTTTTGTTTCACAGTCTCATTTCAAAGCTTTAGAGAAGTAAGAATTTCCTCCACAGAAAGTTTAGGAACCTTCCATTAGAGTTTTGATTGGTTGTTCTCCCATGAGAGAGCCTAAAGATGATATGAAAAATTGTAATTTGTAAAATGATGACTTCACATATGAAAATATGTAAACATAGTTAACTTATTAGACTTCATCCAAATTGTTTTAGTTTGGGAAGTTTCATCAAAATATATAGTTAATTTGTGTGTATGTATAGATTATAGATTGTATCCTATAAACAGTTTAATGTGTACTTAATGTGGAACATGATTTTGATTTTAGCACATATATTAAACTATTTGAATATGAATTTTGTGTATTTATCTTAAGGAGTAGAAAGCAAAAGTCTACTTTGGAAGAATAAGATTCTGGAGGGGAGAAAAACAGTATTTTACAGAAAGATTGAATTACATGCCAAAAGTACTCAGAACAAATTCTGTTGTTTTAAATGTATCAAATATCGAAATGTAATTTTCAAATTTTAAAAAGTGCTATTTACATTAGCTTCTCAAATTTTTTGGAGCTTGTTAATATTAGTGAGCAGTGCCAAGTGGCTCCTAAAACCAAGTTATTCTTTTCCATTTAAATTGTGTTTTCCAAAATCTGTAAGGTTATTCCACTCCAATATTCTTAGATATATTTATATATAAAGTCAACATCTTTGGATGAGATATTGAGTATCAGATTGACTGTAATATTTTGTTATAATCCATAGATATTTTGCAGTATAAAATATTTAATTTACAGGTATGATTAGGAAAGATTCTTTAGATTTTTATCTTACAAAAATAATGGAAAATCATCATGTCAGTTGGATATCGTGACTGGATACTGCCTAAAGTAAGTAGGCTTCTAATAAGTTGGCAGTTTCCAAGATGGTTACTTCATGTTTTCTAGTCATAAAATATACTGGAGCCCATTAAGACATTTGTACAGGGTTGTACAGGGGTTGCACACTGCTTGTACAGGGGTTGACAAGCAGTCTTCTCCTCTTAGACTCTGCTACATCCAGTTTTGTACTACCTGCCATTATTAGGTTTTAGAAGCTTAACCTGATGTACAGTCCTTGAAATATAAAAATAGTCTTTGTATTACAAAGTGATGTACCATAGAGTTCCTTTTAAATGGCAGGCTTTTTACACGGCTTTCCTCCAGCTGGGCCAGGACCTGGTCTGCCTTTGAGACGACTATATTTGTGACTGCTCCTTTGTCATTCATCTCTCAGAGGCTATTGTCACAAATCAGAACAGAGAAGCCCCAACCTTCCTCTGATGTTCCCTCCCTACACAACGAAGCTTTGTTCAAAGAACCAGGAGTCCTCATAGACTTTGTCTTTACACAGTAGGCTGGCCCACACAAGTCCCTAGAATTTGGAACTAAGATCCTTCTGTCCTTATTCACAGAAAAAGTACTGGAACCTCAGTCCCTTGCCCAACTCCAAATCTAAGAGCTCCCTGAATCTTGAATCCAGTCATTGAATAAGTCCTCTCTATTCTACCTGTGAATCTCAGAATCCATCCACTTTTCTCCATGCCCACTACCACTACCCTAGTTCTGGTCACTATCATCTCTTGTCTGTATCACTGCCAAAGCTCCCTACTGTTACCTTGGCCTTCAGTCTCACCTCCCAGAAGTTGGCTGTCTATATTTCAGTGTTACTGAAATGCAAATACTTCAGATGCTTCCTTTTGTCACCAGGATAAAGTCCAAACTCAACATGGTATTTTTACCCCTCTCTACCATCAGTTCTCACTTTCATGTTTCCAGCTTCTTTGTGAGTTCTCACTTTCATGTTTCCAGCTTCTTTGTGTTTCTCATATTCTTTGTTGATCCTATAAGCCTTTGCATATGCTGCCCTTGGCCTGGAACGATGCTCTCCTTCTGTTCTCCCTCTGCCTCTTCCATTGCCTTTCCCCCCTCCTCCCTGACAAACCATCTTGCCTGCCCAGTTGAACTCATCATTTAGATATAAACCTTGATGTTGTACACTCTGGAAATCTTCTCTGACTCCCCAGACTGAATTAGATAATACCATGCTTGTGTGCTCCCATAAGACATACTACTCTGTATGGAATGGCCTATTTATTTGTTACCTTCCCAACTAGACCATGAGCTCCTTGAGGACAAGCACCATGTATTGCTCAGTGCTGAGTCTTCAGCACCTGTGATGTTGCCTGGCACGTAACAGGTAGTTGCTTTATACTTGCTAGATGAATATTACCTTGTGCCCACTTACCCCTTACTCCTGATTTTGTTCCTATATTTCATTGGCTTCTGGACATCTGGGCTTCTCTCCTGAATGCTATTTTGTGATTGCTGCCGTTGAATCTGACGTTCGGTTCAGCTTTTCTTCTTTTGATCTTGGCACTTGTGCTCTCTTGGATGTATTTTATACCAGCCCTTGGAAATTCTCTATTTTAACTGCTTTGGAAAACGACCCTCACCTTGACATTGCCTGTCCAGCTGATGTCCCGTCCTACCCTGTGTCTGTATGAAAGGGGGGGGAGAACGGGGGATAAGATATCTTGTTCCTAATTATTTGTTATTAGAGTATCACTGTGCGAAGGTAAACAAATTTGACTTTCTTTTGGACAGCTAGAGAACTACTGTGGAGCCTTACCCTATCATCTGAATTCATCAAAATGCGGTCACATTTTCCTTACTGATCAATTATGTGGTGCCTCTGCCAGAAGTCATGCTCCTGTTCCTTTCAGTGCATTCGCTGTGAGCATCGTCTCTAACTAGCTGCTTTCTCTAAAACCTCAGCTATCCCTTTTCTTTATCTGAGACTGCTTTCAAGTCATAGCAACAGGCAGGGAGGAATACCTTAATTATTGCTTTTTCAACAGCCTCTATCTTCTTTTCTCCCATTTCCAAGTTCTAACTCAAAGGATAGAGACAAAAATGTTCCCCCAAATCTTTTCCAAGCCTCCAAGATTTTCCTGCAAAGAAAAGAGAGTGACTAAATTATTCTCTGTTGGTTCTGTTTTCTCCTCTCCTCTGCTTTCTGATCTGTCAGGATGTTTTGCCCTCCTGAAGAGTGACTTTGTTCATCTTTCCATATACCTGTTGGTCATTTGTATGTTTTCTTTGGAGAAATGTCTTTTCAGGTCCTTTGCCTATTTCTTAATTGCTTTTTTTTGGTTTGTTTGTTTGTTTTTGCTATTGAGTTGAAGGAATTCCTTACATGTTTTGGATATAACCCCTTATCAGATACATGGTTTGTAATTATTTTCTCCCCTTTTATAGGCTGCCTTTTCATTCTGTTAATTGTTTTCTTTGGCTGTGCAGATACATTTCAATTTGATGTAGTCCCGCTTATCTATTGTTTGCTTTTGTTATCTGTGCTTTTAGGGTCATATCCAGAAATCATTGCAAGGTCTAATGTCATGATTCTTTCCCCCTATGTTTTCTTCTAGGAGTTTTCGGTTTCAGATCTTACATTTAAGTCTTTAATCAATGTTGAGTTGGTTTTTGTGAATCCTTAAAAAATTAAAAATAGAAATAACATGTGATACAGCAATCCTACTTCTGAGTATTTATCCAAAATAATTGAAGTTAGGTTCTTGAAGAAATACTTGTACTCTCATGTTTATTGCATCATTATTTACAGTAGCCAAGATGTGGAAACAACCTAAAAGCCCACTGATAGATGAATGGATAAAGAAAATATGGTATATACATACAATGAATATTATTCAGCCGTACAAAAGGAAATATTTCCATATTCAACTTGAGAAAGTGAAACAAATCAGTCACAGAAGGGCCAATCCTGCATGCTTCCACTTATATGAAGTATATAAAATAGTCAAAGAAACAGAGAGGAGAATGGTGTTTGCCAGCATCTGGGAGAAGGAGGAAATGGGGAGTTGTTATTCAATGGGTATAAATTTTACTTGTGCAAGATGAATAAGTTCTAGAGATCAGCTGTGCAGCATTATACAGCATTGTACATCATTATTAACCAGTAAAAATTGCCTAAGAGGGTAGATCTCATTTTAAGTGTTCTTAAATAATAGTAATAATAATGATAATGAAAATAATAATAATTAGTGACTTTGTTAACCACAATTTTGGTTTCTTTTTGAGTCAGGTATGCCTAGCAATTTAAAGCATTTTATAAACTTCTACAAAGCCCTGCTTAAGGGACTTTGAGTAATTTTTCCCTTTGAAAATTAAATAGTTCAAGTAGCAACTAATCTTGTAATAGTATCACATTTGTACACCTCTCAGAGAGATCCCCAAACATTTTTTTTTTTAATTTATGGGAAGTCCTTATTCATTTGTGAAACAAATTGATGTTTTCCTGATGGTCAGGAACACAGCATGGATTTTCATTTTTAAGTAACAAAGTATGAGTTCATGAGTGTCTGTCAGAGCCCTGTTGAATAAAACTTTATAGATGACCCTCGAATGAAAATGATTTTAATTTTTAGAGAAAATGATATAGGCTTATGTAAGACTTTGTATCTGAGAATATCTAAGCAATACTGTGTGAATTGAGTCAGAGTAAACTCAGTTAAATTTCTCATAACAGTAGGTCCACTGGTCTGCAAAGTAACAGTGGAAATGACTTTGCTTAACCAAAGCAGCACCGAACAATAGAAATAGTGCAGTCTTCATATGCAATCTTAAAATTCTTAGTAGCCTTATTTAAAAAGTGAAAATAAACAAGAGAAATTAATTTTAATAATATATTTTATTTAGCCAAATATATCCAAAATGTTATCATTTCAACATACAGTCAATTGCATATTATAAACGAGGGGCTTTTTTGGGTACTAAGTCTTTGAAATTCTGTGTGTATTTCATACTTATAACCCATTTCAATTCTGACCAGCCAATTTCATGTGGTCAATACCACATTGGATAACAAAGATCTAGAGCCTGAAGAAAGTATCTGTCTTAGGTAATATCAGAGTGGCTGTAAGATGAAAACTGAGGATTATATGCTTCCCTAATATGTCCCTCTTACCATGATACTCATAAAGTCTTCCCGATTTAGATGCCAGCTCTGGGAAGAATTAAGGTCAGAATCCTTAACGTGGATGAGACTGAGTTGCTTTCACTTCACAAAATGGGAGCCTAAAGTACAAATTAAGTTTAGCTATGAATGAATTAGAAATTTGTGTTTCTTATACTCTCCAGTTTGTAGTCTGACTTCCCTACCTGTTATGCTTACCTCAAAAAGTGGTTTAGATTATTAAATAGGAAAATTAAAAGAATGTGATACAGTGTCTGACCTGTTGAAGGAACACAATACCTTCCCCTTTCCTCAATTACTTCAAATCCAGAGAAGCCAAGGCGCTATAGGTTTTATCTCTTTTAGGATCAATAAACTTTTGAAGATGGATGTCTGAAGATTTCAGCATGTGGTCCCTGCAGTCATTAGGTAAGAAAGTATAAATGAATAAGTGCCACTTATTTTCACTAAAGGATGATAATTAAATTATGTGACATTCTGGGCTTCCCTGGTGGCGCAGTGGTTGAGAATCTGCCTGCCAATGCAGGGGACACGGGTTCGAGCCCTGGTCTGGGAAGATCCCACATGCTGTGGAGCAACTAGGCCCGTGAGCCACAACTACTGAGCCTGCGCGTCTGGAGCCTGTGCTCCGCAACAAGAGAGGCCGCGATAGTGAGAGGCCCGCGCACCGCGATGAAGAGTGGCCCCCGCTTGCTGCAACTAGAGAAAGCCCTCGCACAGAAACGAAGACCCAACACAGCCAAAAATAAATAAATAAATAAATAAAGCCAGAAAACATCTTAAAAAAAAAAAGCGAATTCTTATTAAAAAAATAAATTATATGACATTCTGATACTGTAATATCCACATCGTCTATGAAGACCAGTGCTTGGAATTGGAAACATATGTATACTAAGAAGTGTGTTAAGTACAGGTATATACATTGGCCTATTCATTCATAAATAGACTAAACAAAGTGCTGAAAAAATTATATTTAGAGAAAAGTGTTTAAATTGTTTTAAAAGTGAGAAAAGCATCCTAACCACAGGAAGCACCCAGGATTATGGTTTTATTTTTTACTGTTTTTTGAGACACATATTGATTTTGTCATTGTTGTTTAGATCAAGTTTGAATGGAATCCTGTCATTTTGTCAACAATGTTCAGGCCTAACCAGTAAGAAAACGACATTAGAGGCAGAGGCCAAAAAGAAAATTCATGTAGTTGATGTTAACCATACATGTAAACAGCTGGATGGAAGAATACAGTTATCCACAGTCATGGCAGAAACATACCATGGAGATATCTTATAAAGAGGATGAAGATTTAGGAGAAAAGATTCAGATCCTTCTTTGTGTAGTATTGTATGACAGTGAAATCTAGGTAAATATTGCCTAAAGACATCAGAGTTAGGATATAGGTATAGCTATTATAACAAAGACCCAGAACACCAGTGGTATAAACAATATAAAATTTATTTCTCTCTCAGGGAATTCTTTAAGAGCACGCAGCCCAGAGCAGACATATTGTCTCCTTAGTATGGTCTGTACCCTTCTAGGTTATGGCCAGTGTGGCCCTTTGACCAGGTCAAGAATGGCCCAGCCCTTGGCCCTGTCTTTGAGAGTTCTGCACCCAAACTCAATAAAAATCATGGAGGAAGGACAGGATATCCACAGTAAAAATGCTCAGTCAAAGCAGGGAAGAATGGGAAGCCCTAGGGCAGTCACTGGCTTTTAGCAATCATGAAATCTTGCTGAGGAGGACATTGCAGAACCTCCATGTCTGGCAGCTTGGTTAGTCCTTGGTTGGTTCATTTGGAAACCTCTTATTCTCTCTGAGGAAATTCTTCCTCCTCTGTGCTCTGTGGTCCCTGGATTTGCCCTCTGGGACACTTCCGTGTCTGTGATCCTCTATAGTAACTTTAGGTAAGCAGGAGACCATATGTTGCTCTTGGGAAATATTCTCAGGGGTTGCTTTATAGGTTGAGCTAACACAGGCTTTTTCACACTATATGTATGGCTTCTTTAGCAATATATTTTCCTCAGAATCTTAGTAGGCTTATAGTCTGTTGGCTTCAGGCAGATTTCACAAACAAGTAGCCAGAGATACTCTCTAGTCAGACTTACATCTGAAGACCTTTTATTAACTGGACTTGTTCCTTTGCCCATTCTCCCCATGTTATTAATGCCTGCTTGAGGGTATCCAGAACAACAGGGTTAATTGGGAAGCCTCTAACATTAACAAGATCATTGCTTGTGAACTGGACTCACTGACTTATGGGGAGATGCTTGAGAGAGAGGGCCTGGAGGCACAGTCTTAGGTCATGCTGAGTCTTCATCTTTAGAACCACTTCTTAGCTCTGTGTCAGTTTTGGATGTAGAAGTAATGAACTTTTTCAATGATCCACGTTTCTAAATTACTGGACTCTTTGTCCATTTAGATTGAAGTTTACATGCAGAGAAAAACTTCCTTAAATGTATTCCGTTCAATCTACGCTCGCAAATGTTCTAGAAATGTTCTAGGTGTTTTTTCTAGGTCTTTCCTAAAAGTCTCAAAATGCAGCCAATATACACCAGCATTCTGAGTTTTTCCAACAAGTTCCTAGACTCGCAGGCCATGCTCGAATGTGTTCTGTCTTCCAAGGCATCGGAGGTAACAGTTTTCTTAAACGTATTTCCAAGAAATAGTAAGAGTCACCGACTTTCCAGCTTCTAATGTCTCTGTCCCATCTGCCCGCTGCCTACCTCTTAAGGTCAAGGTCACATGTATTAGATTCTGTTGCGGCAACTCCAATTCTAGTATCAGATTCTAAATTAATTAGGCTATAGACACAGTTGCTATTACGGAATGCCAAAATAACAGTAGTTTAAATAAGATAAGCCTATTTCTGTCTTCCGTGGTAGCCCAGATGAAAGCAGTCCAGAGCAGGGAAGGCAGCTGTGAGACAACTTCCACTTTGTGGTTGAAGATGATTTCCTGAGCTTTAGTCATCACACTTACGTGATAGTTGCTGCGAAGCAGGAACTAAGAGAGGGAAAGTACCTTCTTTCTCTTAAACACATGACTTGAGAGTTTTGTATCACTTATGCTCCTATTACATTAGCCAGAACTTAATCACATGACCACACCTCACTGGAAGGAAGGCTAGAAAATGAGGTCTTTAACTGAGCAGCCATGATCCCAACTAAGAATGTTTGCACGATGTTGGCATTGCTGTTCATCTGCTTTACAGACATTGGGTGACTTTCGTTTTATCACTCAATAACTGTTCTCTCCTTTCCCTTCTTAGAAGGAAATAACCAAGCATGAACTTAATTGGCGCTCATGGGTTCCAAAGTGGCAGAGCATTTTTGAAGAACTTCTATTTTGTTTGGCAAAGTAATTAACCTCCTGGAAAGATCAACATGCATTTCTTGGTCTTGAAGATTTTATAACATTTCCATAGACCACGAAACTAATAGGACATCTGTGAACAAGAATGTTGGAAACTACGGAAACCAAAGGAGTGTCTCCCAAATAAGCATTTATTTTTTTAATCTTCCTTTCTAGACTTGCTTTCTAGAAACAGCCCTCTTCTTGTCTTAGCTTTCTACAATGGTCTTTCACTGAATCCACACAGATAAAAAGAACAGAGTATCTAAATCTAGATTCACATCTCCTTGACTGCAGTGGTAATTTCCCCCTAGACCTAACAAGGGCATACATTAGGTGTCCCAACTATTCTTTAGACTGTTTCAGATTTTTCACAGCATGGATTAAATGGTGGTGTTCAAACACTGGAGCTTATTAATTCCACTATGAATAAAACCAGACCTGACTTCTGATTCAATTTTAATACAAAGTATTGGAAAGTGTACAATCCTGGGGTCAGAGAGACTGTGGTTCAAACCGTGCTCTGGTATATACGTCTTAGTAAATCCCTTATATGTGGCGGAGCAGATGTCAGTTTTCTTAACTCTTCAAGTTTCATATTCATGATCTTAATTTTAACTATCAGTTCTCAATATATATCTCTAACTCTGTTCTTTTTCCTGAGCTTTTTTCCCCTGTATTTCTAATTGGACAGTTAGGGATAAATAATTGAACTTACTAGGGCTGTAGATGGTTAAATGGGATGACATTAAAATTGCATAGGATGGTGCCTAACAGTCAAATCATAATTATTATTATTGTGGTCATGTGGAATGAACAAATCAATAAATCTATCATCTGTAATACACTTCATAAGAAATGGTACAGGTGTGTGTGTGTGTGTGTGTGTGTGTGTGTGGTGTTAAAATAAAAATTGTTCAAATTAACAAAGAGGTACACCCGAACATTTTTCTTTAAAAAAGGAGCTATGATTGAGAAATACTACTCTAACCTAGAATTTCCCCTTTCTCTTGCTCTAAACTTTGCATATAATAGATAGATGGTTAATAAATGGTACTTATTAACATGAGTTTACTAATATGCAAATTTTAAAATTAGTCTAAGACTCTCCACTATTAATATATTTATATATTAATACATTAATATTAATAACATTAACAGCCCTATGCCAGTCATCATTAAATGCATGCCATACATGACCTCACTTGAACTTCACAATTACATTTGATGGTATATCTCATCTCTGTTTTACAGATAAATACTCTGGTGCTCAGAGCAGTTAGCTGACTTACACAGAAGTGAATGGCAAGGAACTGGGAGATGCAGGTGTAGAACTCAGGTCAGTTGTGTCCAAAGTCTCTTCCTGTCATCAAAACATTGTACAGAATTTTAAAATGTATATGTGAAACTATCAGAATGGCTGCATTCTAGCAGTATGTACACCAATGACACAATCTTAGAACATTTTTCTCTAGACCAGCCTGAGAGCAGGTATTCATGGCCTTGCTCTCCCAGAAGAGCAGGCATGTAGAAATACCGAATTCACCTGCAGTGGGAAATGTCAGTCAGAACTGTCAAGTGTATCTTACGGACGCTTTTTGGCTTTGCGTTGTATTTTCAACTTCATTTGGATCTAAGAGTGAGGGAACAAAAGAGGAAAAGGAGATTCAAAGAAAGAGTTCTGACACCCATCATTCTTTTAGTCCTACTGCCAACCTTCAAAAAAAATGCTTTCCAGTTCATCTCTCTTTGACTAACATATGCAGAGATGTGATCAGTCATCAGAATGATCAAATGCACTGGAGAGAGCCTGTGAACAATAAAAAGGCAGCTGCTGTATCTTGGCAGACTGATGCCATTGTCAATGGAATTTGCAGTTAACATTTTTAGCTGCAGTTGAGGAAGGCTACCATAACAATGGTATTAGACCCTTTGGTGGAAAACTTCTCATTAGAACATAATGGAACAGTTTAAAATATTCAGAAATGGTAGCCTGACTAGAGTCCCTGTTGTGGCAGTGCACTAGTTTTCTATAGCTGCATAACAAACTACCAGAAACTTAGCAGCCTAAAACAATACACATTTATTATCTCGGAGCTTCTGTAGGTCAGACGTCTCAGCACAGCATCGCTGGGTTCTCTCCTCAGTGTCTCACAGGCTATGATGAAGGTGTTGCCCAGGGTTACAATCCCATCTGAGGCTTGGGTCCTCTTCCAAGCTCCTGCAATATTTGGTAGAATTTAGTTCCTTTCATTTGTAGGACTGAGGCCCTCAGCGTCTAGAGACCATTCATGTAAATGTCTTAAAAAAATGTAAACTATTACTTATAGGGACATAAAGCAGATCAATGATTACTGAGGGAAGGAGGCAGGGTAGAAAGGGGTGGATTACCAAGGGGCAAGAGATAATTTTGGAGATAATGAATTTTTCATAATCTTGACTGTGGAGATGGTTTCACAGGTATATACATATGTTAAAATTAAACGAATTCTATACTTTAAATATGTGCAGTTTATTGTACATCAGTTGTATCTTGATAACTTTTAAAAACTGAATATAAGGAAAGAGTGACCAGTGTGCAAAATATACTGAAGTCTTCCTGTGATGAAGAACTAAGATACCCTTAGCTTGTCACAGAGGAAACAGACATCATGAGACAGACCTTTGCCTGGCCAACCCGGCTAAGACTTAATTAGTCAGCATCTGTTTATTGAGCACCTGCTACACACCATGCACGGTGTTAAGCACTTTGTATATATTATCTTAGGAGATCGTCACAATAACTCTGCAATACAGTAACTTTGTGTGGCTCACTCCTTCCATAAAAATAAGTGCTTTGGGACACTCCACACAAAAACATTAACAACCTTTCCTCTCAAATAGAGATCAGCAGTGTTCTGAGAGATGCACAGTAGGGGCCTCTGAGTTACAGAATACTGCAAATAAAAACTGGCTGGCTTGGTGATTCGAATTTTTCTTCACAGGCTATATCTAGGAGTTTTTCTGGTTCAAAAAGCACAAAATTTAGGAAAGAGAAAGGGATAAATGTCTCTGTACACTAATATTTAAGTCCATGAACAACAAAATCTCTAGCCAGTAGAAGGCATTTCATGAAATGTATAAAATTAGCCCAACATTGTGCCACCACTGTTTATTCCAGTGGACAGCAAGGTCAGTATTCTCCACAGGAAAGGGAACTGTCTTGAGATTGAGGTGTGGAAGAAGGTCGAGATCTGACATAATATTGATGCAGATCAGTGAATTCTTTACATGAGTAAATGAGATATTAGAATGGGGAACAACATTAGAATCAGAGCAGCCCTTTCAAAGCGCTCCTGTAATGTGAGAATGGGATGGTTGGGAGGAGACAGTAGTGTCACAGTTAGGTCCTAATCAGGCCTGGAAACTTGATGAAATAGAATCAGACTAGTGAGATGAGCCATGACTTTGAAAATCCTGGTTATGTAGCTATGGGGCATTTCTGAACACTATGCTGGGGTTGCTCATTTCAGATCTACATGCAAATATATATAAAGTCACGTGGTTTATGGAATTTCTCTGATCGATCATGCAGACGAGCAGCAGACACTTACTTGGGAAGGTTTGGGAAACTGGCCTGTTGATCATGCAGATAGTCTTATCCACCCATGGAGTAGACATCACATGAGTGAGGATATTTCAAGGGCTTTAAGAAGGCTGATTTTTTAAAAAGTTGGTTCATGCCTCATATTCCATATTTATTAACTTCATTTTGAAGCTGTGATCACTATTAAAAGAAAATAATCTCTAAAAAGGTTAATAATTTTAGGAATTTTCATTTTAATATTGATGTATTAATATGCATAATATATTCTATAATATAAATTATAATTTGTAATTTAATAATATAATTATACTATTTAATTATAACTTCTTTGATTACAATTATAGTATATAATTTTATAATTATACAATTACAGTGTTTTAAGGATGATAATCAAATATCTAACATAAGGTGCTCACATTGCTTTTTGGTCTTTGTTTCCAATGAAGTCAAATGTTTTTATGCAATAGGAAAGTTGTTAATATAGAAATATATGTGATATTAGATTATTTCACTGGGCTCTTAGGAATATATCTACTATAAGCGAAGAAGGGGCTTAGAAATAAAGCAGAGGAACTTCAAAAATTTTCAACTGCTGTTTCATTAGACAAAATCATGCTATTGCAAATGACTTGAATCTAGAAAGTAGTAATTGGAATCGAATACAAAACTATCACTGATGATAACATTGCTGTAGCATCAGGACTGTAAAACAAGCAGCACCTTTTGGAGTGAATGGTGGAAATTTACCTTGCTGTAGAATGCCGTTTGTCTTCAGAGGCTTGGTCCAGTAATGCAGTTTGGGGCTCTGCAAGTATGTTACAAAACACTTGTAACACGTTTGAACAGACTGAATCTCTCCCTCTTGACCTCTCCTGTTTCAGATTCCTTTATTTTCTGCAATAAAAATTTGCATCCAATCAACAAATAAAAAATGAAAATATGAAAAGGTAACGAATTATCTTTCAAGTTGGGCACCAGTCCAGTTTTCAAAATTTAATGCAATTATAATTAAGATAAAGTGACACATCAAAAGAAGATTCTAATGGTTAAAACCTGGTTCGATGGAGCAAAATTTGTACTAGGAAAGCTGCTTTTCTTTGTCTCTTGCTTTTCTGAAAGTGAGTGGTCTTTTTGCCCGTGTGATACTGCTCATTCTAAACTTAGAAAACCTTGCAGGACTCCCCTGGCAGTGCTTTTACTGCCAGGGCCCAGGTTCAAGCCCTGGTCAGGGAACTAAGATCCTGGAAGCTGTGCAGCGCAGCCAAAAGAAAGAAAAAAGAAAAAAAGAAAACCTTGCTTAGAAAATCTTTTGCTTGGCTCTCATCTCAGGATTTTATTGTTTTTACATATTTATGAACTTCTCCCAGATCAGTAACAGTAAAAAATCGCCAGAATGCCCTGTACATACCCTGTGAGGTAATTATGTCAACCTGTACTGGACCAGGCAATATATTGTCATCTCTTTGTCTTTGCATATTTTATTCTCTCTGCTTAGGGCACTCTCCTTTGTAAACCTGGACATGGATTTGTTAGAAAAATATAAAGTAATGGACTCTTTTCTCATAAATGCACATACACAGAATTTTGCATACCCTGCCTGGCTTAGACACAGTCCCCTACAAAGTAATCCTTACACTGCCAGACGCTGATGGTGTGCCCACATCTGTTGTTGTATTTGGAATATTTGTTTATGTATTTGACCATCTCCAGTATGCTAAACTCCTAGAAGATGAGGTCTATCCCTTATCCAGGTTTTATCTCCTGGACGCTCAATATATATTTGTTGAATGAATAGATGCCTTGAGTTTTAGCTACTTGAGGCTCAATTTGTCACCAGTTATAGATATTTAAGGGCAAATTCAAAGACTGGACACAGGGGTTTCTCAACAAAGTTTGAATGAATGCTGCAACATTTTAATGCCTGAATGTATGGTACTTTGTAATGGAAAAGATGTTTATCATGTATTAATTTTGTGAATAAGCCAAGCCCCACTCCCACTCTCTCTTTCACACACACACACACACACACACACACACACACACACACACACGTTCTAGTTAGAACTGGACAGTATAAGAAAGCTACTAAAATATCCAGTCGTTCATATATAACAAGACATTTGTATATATTTAATATGTTGATGCTCTGGGATTGTAAGGATCCTACCTAAGGATAAAGAAGTATCAATAATCCCACATTTCTCCATTCTGAAGAGAGTCATCAAGAAATTAAGCCAGATATTTCTAGGCTTGCTGTGAGATTGTTAACTGGCCCTGTTACCTCCTAGATATGATGCCAGCACTGACGCCCACCTTAAGATGAAATAAGAGGGACAGACAGGGAAGAGAGAGGGTATACTAGTTTTCTATTACTGCATAACAAATGGCTTAATGGCCACAAACTTAATGGCTTCAAACAACATGAATTTATTATCTAACAGTTTCCCTGGGTACAGGTTAGCTGAGTCCTCTGCTCAAAGTCTCGTGAGATTAAAATCAAGGTGTCAGCCAGACTGTGTCCTCATCTAGAGGTTCAACTAAGGAAAGGTTTGCTTTCAAGCTTCCTCAGAAAGTCCGCACAATTCATTTCTGTATGCTTGTAGGATTGAAGTCCCCAATGGCTTACCTGTTCTTGTCCCAGAACTACTTTCAGCTTCTAGAGGCCATTCTCAGGCCCATACCATGTGGTCCCTGCCCTTGGCCCTCACACTTCCGATCTCTCTGCCTCCGGGGAGGGAAGGCCCAGTTTCTTTTAAGTGCTGATCTGATTAGATCAGGTCCACCCAGATACCTCTCTTTTGATGAACTTGAAGTCAACTCATTAATAACCCATTCAAGGAGTAATATCCCTTCGTGTTCACAGGTTCTACCCACTCAAGAGGAGAGCATTACACAAAACATGTACACAAGGGGCAAGAATCTTGGGGGTGCCCTAAGAATTCTGTCCACCACAAAGACATTATGGGAGGGGTCTATGGAGCTCCGTAAGTGCAGTGAGAGGTGATCTAAGATGGGAGAGAAGAATCTTGTGTCTCACTGCAGTCCTACCCTGTTGGTGCTATTGGACCAGCACAGAGCATGGTAGGGGAGTTCCTGGGAGAATGTGAGGCACATTCCCTGAAGTTTGTGGGTATACGTAAAAATTGTTCCTTTTTACGGCCAGTGTATTTTCTGCAAAGGAGAAGACTTGGCAGAATACTTGGCAGCAGAGAGGCAGTAACAGATGGTGATGTGGTGTGCCTTAGAAGAGGAGAGAGTCCCCCATTCCAGTTCCCAAGACTCCCAGGGAGGAGGTCAGGAGATGCACCACTGTGCGGTGGGGGGCAGGGACGAGGGACACTGGCACATAGACTAATTGAGAGACTGAAGGGAGACCAGGCGGCCCCTCTTTGAGGGCCCCAGGGGCTGAGGAAGCTGAGAGAAAGTTGAAATCCTTCCCAAGAGAGCCATGCACAGAATCTCTATGGAGACTGTTATATCAGCAGAGCAGAGATTCCAGACCTGAGCCTGACTAAGACCTTGGTTGCCTCCCCACCACGAGCAGGTGACCAATTACTCCAGAAGATCTTTGCCTCTCCTCTTTCTCCTTCCGACCTCCCAAATCGGAGGAACTGAATGTTGAAATACAGAAGGGAAGGAGTAACCAGAATCAGACCATTCTTTCACCCCACTGCAGATCTTTCACCCACAAGCCTGGTCTACTGGGGAGAGGGAAGAGGAGTGGGTGGGAAGATTAGCAAATGTCATTTAAGCCCATGTGAGATGAGAGGCTTAAACAGACCTGGACTTCTAGTGGAAGGTGTGGCACATTTCCAAGATGTCCATAAGGAGTACGGAGCTGACACTGGACAGAGCATGACTGAAAAAAGTGACTAGAGAAAAATAAAAACATTTCATGTTATAAACCCATCTTGAGACTATTCAATAAAAATTATAAATATATTTAAAATTTCCCCCAAGCTTCCAAACTTTTTATGTTCAAAAAAGAATTTTTCCCCCCATGGATCCCAATTTTCCAAGAAACAAATGATATCACTAAGTTACATAGAAGAGTGAATTAGATCCAGATACACTTCCCAAGAGCAAGTTTTGATAAGGAAGGCTAAGATGAAATCAGTGCACAGCATATATTGGTGGGGTGGTGAAGAAAGGATGCCCCTAAAATTGCTAAGTAGGGAACTGGCCAAAAAGCATATCTGGATGGAAAAATGATACATAGTTTGAAACATGTGCCTGTTAATAGGCAGGACATTAAAATGAGGTCCTAATATTTGTTTCTGAACGCAGCTATTATTTCATGTATGCTTGGCATTTAAAAATCACGTGAAGATACATCTGAAGATACAAAAGTATTTCACAAGAACTCAAAGAAGCAAAGAAACCATGGAAACATAGCTGATTTTGAACATCCCCCTTTAAAATATGTTGACTCATTATAAGTTGAAAAAAGTAGTTCCTGTGATGCTCAAGCATCTGAATATAATTGTACTGAATGTAAATAGTTTCTATAAAACTTAATGACAAAAGATAAATCCACTAGTTGTTATCCTTGCATTGCTAGTGATACCCATTCCATTTTGAATTCCCATGGTACATATAAAACAGTATGCATGAGTGTGTGTGTGTGTGTGTTTATAAGTCATCACAGCATATCATAGTATAAACCTTTGGAAAAATTTATCTTTAGGCAAGCAGTAGTAAGATCAATTTAGCTTCAGAAGAAACCAATCTCTTCCAATTTAACAATAAGAAGTATTGAGTGTTATAGTAAATGTTGCATTCATATGTTGGAGAAAACCACATGTCCTAACAGAAGGAATAGTAAGCTACAAAGAACTAATTTAATTTTTCTGGTTCGGCACGTAGATAGCGAGCACAGCGAACAGACCATTTGAATGTTAAAATAACTTTTAAGACATAGCACCATTAAAATCCAGTTTTGTTAAACTTCTTGGTTTCAAGACAATTTTATGTAAAATTTCAGTCTTTGACAATAAATATTTGAACTATTTGAAATGATTACCTCAAATATAAGAACAATTTTGGTAGGAAGTCCTGTGTGCTACGTATTTCGCATGTGTGCAACAAAATATGAAGGCACGGATGGAAGATGAGTAGAGTGGCCGGCAAGCCACGAGTGAATGGTGAGCCCTCGAACACTCCTTGGCAACACAATTGAGACTACGTGGCACTCATTACGCCTGATTTTAAATGTGATTAACGGTATGATAAGATTTATTCTCTTTCAAGTTCAGAGGTACCTTTTTATAAAAGAGAATTTGCTGTCTTAGACTGTTGTGTAGGGTATGGATTTTTTTCTCTCTATTTTGGATAATTGAAAATTGTGAAAAGCGTATGTTATATATATATATTTATATATATATATCTAAATGTACACACATACATAATACTTAAATGCTTGACTGTGCAAAGGATACTTTTGGATGGTGAGGAACTGGTATAAGTGGCTACCTCTAGGATGAGAATAGTTGGTCAGGGACAAGGGTGGGAGGGTGTCTAAGTTTGCTTTTCTTCCAAAGCAGAAGCTGAGTTAAGAACTCGGGTGCAGGTAATCCCTGAGAGGTGATGGCAGGAAGCACAAGTATAGGAGTGGGGAAAGTGAGACCAGAAAAGTAGAAAATCCAAAGAGTATGATCATGAGCTTATTACCACTTTGGACAAACAGGGCTCAGTCCCACAGGGGACTCCTTCAGAAACAATGTGAAACACACTTCAAAATGTTCTCTCGGGATGATCCACCCACCCCCACTCTTAACCTGCCCCCATGGTCGAGAGCACCCCAGGAGCGTTTTCTCCACACTTGCTGTGCAGAGAAGAGAGACTCAGATGCTTGAGGTGGAAGCTGCCGTCATCTCTCCAGAGATTCTTCGGGGTGCTGGAAGGCTGGGGAGAAAGTATTTACATTTCATCCAATCCCCCTGGCTCTGAGTTCCTGCTTCCACTGTTTTGCACTGCGTTGCTCCCTGTTAGACCCTGCTTCCCATCCCTGTATTAAAAGTTCGGGATAACAGAGCCTGGAAAACCTTAAACAACTTAGAATTAATTATTAGCATCTCTGTTCTTAAAAGGCTCCTGGTGATCTCCCTTGCATCACTGCAGGGTTTCTCACTGGACCCTTTTCACTGTAGTTTCCCACCATGCAGTTTAGCCTTCTCTGCCTCTGCTCTAAAAGCCTTTCCTTTACCCACTCACTGTTTGCAGGGTCATAAATTCCTAAACTTCTTGGGCAGAGCAGTTTGACTCTGCTTTGCTGTTTGCTTCCAAATGTTTGCAAAGCTTCACCTTCTACACCCAAGATGAGTTACCATGTTATTTTCTTACCAAAGGCAGTTCCCTCCCTAAGAGTAACTTTAGTTCACTCTTAAGATAACAATTAATTATTTTTTTACCCTACTATGTACGTAAAGTTGGAGCACAATAAACCATCATAACAATACAGGGGGTTCTGATAGTATTATGTATTATCTTGATTCAGTCTGGGTCCACTTCTTAGGTTCCCCTATTCACTCTTTTCTTCTTATATAGTCTTTGTTGGAGTGTCCACCTCTTGCTTCAAAGTCCTGATCACTGATGTTTCTTAGATTATTTTTGTTTACCCCAGGAATCACTGTGTAATGCTCTGTGCTACCATATAACTGGTTGTTAACTCTTCTCGTTTGTGAAGGATTAATGTTCTTATAGCAGGAAGAGAGTTTTCTGGACTGTAGTTAAAACTGAAAGCAGCCTCCCTCCCCCACTCAGCAATTTAATCTTCCTTCTCCCATTTGGGTCAGACTGTGGCACTTGCTGGGTAATGCCATTCAAACCTCTCCAGACCACAGTAGCTCTGAATATTACTGTTTAATTATGCACGTTTGAATGGCTCCCGTTGATTTCCTTTTATAATTATCAGAGGATACATGAGAGATTCTCAAATTGAGTTTGAAAAAGACTTGTATTTCAAGCTGCAAGTCCTCTATCCTGAGCTGAGCTAAGCAGGTAATTTTAGGAAAACTTTAGGGAAATAAATACGTTATTTATTTGCTCTGGAGCTTTTAGTGTTGACATTATCCCTCTTTTACCATGAGGGAGTTTGACTAATGGCTTAGCCATGTCTATAATAGCTAGAAATTAGAGAAGAAAAAAAAAAAAGGAAAGCAAGATTCTCTCCAATCCCCACCTCCACCCCAATCCCCAGGCCAAGATGCACTGTTTAACAATCATCCTTTTAGGAGGGAGATGAGTTCTGATGAAAATACGACTTGAAGCAAATGCTAAGCCCAGCTTTCCTTCTTAATGGTCTCGTTGGTAATTGGTCACAATGATTTCCCAAAAGGTTCTTGCAAATTAACATTCAATTTAAACAAGCAACTTCCAATAAGCCCTTGAGCCAGGTCATGAAGACACAGATTTATCTGCTGAGGATTTTTAGGTGTCTAGGCAGCTAGGTTTGTCCATCTTCAGGCATCTTCCAAATTACGATTCTATTACTCTTTCCCAGAGGTTTGGCATTCTGCAGACAGCCTGGGAGGTCTAGTTCTTGCTCTACCTCTGTCTCAATCCCCTCGGTTTCTCTCATGGCCAAATGCAAATAACACTGTCAAGCTGTCTAACATCATTGCAGTGACTCATAACTAGCAATTCTTATTTTAAAGCACTTTCCAATTATTCAAATGATAGCTTATTTTAGAAAAGAAATAAGCTAGTATATGGAAAATACTGGATACAATGGTAAAATACACACCCTAACACCTGCTTTGTTTAAAAATGTCTCAAATCAAGAAATGAGAAATTAAAGTAACTATATCTTTAGCCTAAACACACAAAAGACCTGACTGTCTATTTGTCTATTTATGTATTAGGAAGTAACTACCTTTTAATGTTTGGGGAAAAAATACTTGTATTATATCACAGACATACATGCTCAGGGAACAAGGGGAAACTAGAACACAAGAAAAGCGAATCCTCTTCCTCTTTCCTCTTCCTTCCTCCCCTCCATGCCCATCCTGGGTGACTGGTGCAGCTGAAATGGGCTCAAGTAAAGAGGATGATGATGTCAATAATACTTTACATTTGCATAACATCTTATGGTTTCCAAAATGCTTTCACCTAGATTGTTTCATTTAGAGAAGCATTGCACAGATGTTTTGTGGATTTGCAACCATTAAAATTGCTAATTCTGATTAAACTAGTCTAATATTTCAGGTTCTGTTTCACTCACTTATTTTATCCTGCATTCTGGGTCACAAAGAGATTTTATTATGCTGATGTAAAGTGTCAGGTCATTTTCCAATTACTAAAGCTCTTCCTTAAATGAAATCATAAGAAAGTTTAAGTTGGAAAGAACTTTGGAGAAATTTTTATTCTAATCCTTTTATTTTGTAGATGAAACACTGTGTTTCAGAGGACTTTGCGAATTGCCCAGGGCTTGGCTCCATTTTCTACTCTGAAATCTGTAAGGTTTGCTGATGTAAAGTGTAGGTTATTTATTTATATTTTAAAATCCTTTCTGTGTTTTAGAAGAGACTTTTCAGAAGGAAATTTATTTGATATTTAAAGTGAATGCTCCCTTTTTTTCTCTTGTCTAATATTACCAGATATCTTTTATTTTTTAATTAAATCAAAGGTATGTAGGTTCCTAATTAGATGTCGTTTTTCACTCTTTTCTCTATTTTTTATTATTATTTATTTACTTATTTTATTTATTTTTGGCTGCATTGGGTCTTAGTTACAGCACGTGGGATCTTCGTTGAGGCATGCAGAATTTTTCGTTGCAGTGTGCAGGCTCTTTGTTGCAGTGTGCTGCCTTCTCTCTCGTTGCGGCATGTGGGTTTTTTTCCTCTTCTCTAGTTATGGCGCACAGGCTCCAGGGCGTGTGGGCTCTGTAGCTGTGGTGTGCAGGCTCTCTAGTTGAAGCACGCGAGCTCAGTAGTTGTGGCACATGGGCTTAGTTGCCCCACAGCACGTGGAATCTTAGTTCCCTGACCAGAGATCGAACCCGCGTCCTCTGCATTGTAAGGTGGATTCTGTACCACTGGACCACCAGAGAAGTCCCCCCTTTTCTCTTTAGATCCTTATAAGAATCTTGTAAAAGAGGCAAGGCAGATATTGTTAGCCCCATTTTAGAGTTAAGAAATCTGATACTCAGAGAAGACACATGAACTGTACAAAGTTACATAACTAGTTAGTGGAATTCATAATATTAGAAACCACCTTGTCTGATTTTTAGTCCAGTCTTTTTTTTTTTTTTTTTTACTACATATCACTGTTGGCCTTAGAATGGTTGAGGATCATCAGATTTTCCTCAAGATAGATTTTTGCCTTTTTCCTAAATAGCTTGAAGAAAGGAAATGGTAATCAATATATGCCATTGAATTGGATACAAGTTGAAGTTTATCATATGTGCATGTATTTGTAAAAATGCCTGACTGTAACATTGTTTCTTTTTAATATTATTTTCTATTTCTAGCATTTCCAAAATTAGTTGGGTGAAAGATTTTTATATGATGCAAATATACTAAATTTTAAATAGAAAATTTTCCATTTAAATTAGATACGCAGTCAAAGGGTTGGAAAAGATCCTAACTGGAAAGTGGGTAACTGACGTTTATTGTGTGTTTATCATATGTCATAAATTACTTTTTCAGTGTAAATGCCCACAAGAAACCTGAAAAGTCCCTAATATTATCCCCCTTTTTATAGATAAGGAAACTGAGTCTCAGAAAAATGAAGTAACTTGCCCAGAACCACAGTTCTACATGATTCCAAAGTTTGTGTTTTTTCCTGCCATACTTCTCATCTTTCCCCCAAAGCACAAATGAACTACAAAATCTCAAAGCATGTAGATCACTAATCATTTCAGTCAATTCTGAGAAAAAAAATTACTTGCTTTTGACTGAACAGACCTGTAAAGATGTCTCTATGTACATTCCTAATCATCTATGCCAACAAAACACAAAGTATTCTAGAATGCATGGCCAATATTACATAGTGACCTCTCAGACTAATAGGATTAATCTGTCCCATTTTTAAAAATAGAGTTATAGAAAACATTCTTTCCTTAATGGATAATTTATCCTTATTAACTTATACTTGTGAAATAATAATAATGAGTATTTTTATCATAATAGATGAACTAAATCAATTGTAATTGAGACTTGAAAAGATATCACAAACTGTTATTCATATATTTGGAGTTTCACCAACTCTGTTGGCTTTAACTTTTAAAATGTGCAGGTCAAAAAAGAAATTTTGTTTTAAATTTACTATCACTTAAATCATGAGAAGGCAGTGTACTGTTCTAGAAAGCATTGAATATTATGACAAATAGCAGAAGACCTAAATTCTTAGACACAATATATTTGTTATGAAATCTTGAAGTTTATTATTTATTGTGTCAAGTTTAATAATGTTATTGTCAGTATGTGCTTTTATAAAGACATGTATAATATGAATTCTTTTCATTTAAAAATGTTTATAAACATAAAAGTGTAAAATATTGCATACATAAAGACAAATACTTTTAAATGTATAGTATAGTGAGTAATTATTAAGTGGACATTCATAGAATAATCAAACAAGTTGGGATATAAACACTAACAGCACCCCTGAAGTCCCACCTCTATATATCCATTGCCCATTGTTTAGAGAATTTCTACTTTCATTTAACATTATATTGGCTAATTCCATCCCCATTATTGTGTGTTGCTCTAGTTTATTTTTTTGATTTATATTATTAATTTGATTGAAATTTTACCACAAGTTTATTTATCCATTCTACTGTTAATGGATATTTGTGTTTCCAGTTTGTTGCTGTTACCAGTCAATGCTGACATACATATTCTTGTGCCTATCTTCTGGGACATATATAATCATATTTCCCTAGGGTATATACCAGGATTAGAATTTCTGAGTTGTGAGGCATGTGTATGTTTAAATTTAATGGAAGATATTGCCAATATTTCAAAATATTTGCACCGATTTACACACCCACCAACAGTGAATGAGAAGTCCTGTTGTTCCATATTTTTAAAAATACTTGGTATATTCAGAGTTTTTAAGTTTTTCCAGCATAGGGTATATGCGCAGAAATTGGTATCTCATTTTAGTTTCAACCTAATGTTTTCCAGAAAGTTAAGGAGATTTAACATTCTATCATGTGTTTATTGGTCATTTGGATTTTCTATTTTTTTCATGAGTGCTCACAATTTTTCTTCCATTATCCTATTTAATTTTATTTTTCTTATTTGCAGAAGTTCTCTATTCAGATTATAAGTCCTTTATCAGTTATATATATTGAAAATGTTATCTCCCATTCTGTAGCTTTTCTTTTCATTTTCTTTTTGATGTCTTTCAAAAAATGCAAGGTTTTTTTTTCCACTTTTCCTTAAACTTAATTTTATTATTTCTTTTAAAAAAATTTTTATTGGAGTATAGTTGACTTAAAATGTTGTGTTAGTTTCTGCTGTACAGCAAAGTGAATCTGTTATACATATACATATATCCACTCTTCGGTAGATTCTTCTCCCATATAGGCATTATAGAGTACTGAGTAGAGTTCCCTGTGCTATACAATAGGTCCTTATTAGTTATCTATTTTATATATAGTAGTTTGTATATGTCATTCCCAATCTCAAGGACCCAGGGAATCTAGCCCAGAAAAAATAACAAAGGGAATTCCAAGACGGAGATCAGAAGAAAGCCCTAGGATTATGGTTGTACAGAACACCTAGAGAGCAACAAAAGAAACAAGAAAAAGAGATTTACAGAGGAAACATTTCCCAAAAGACAGAAACTAATACATTTCAAAGCAGTTAACATATCCAACAAAAAAAACTAAGAAAGGAAACCAAGTAAGGACTTAATGTAGCTGAACTCTTTTGAGAGCAGCATAGCCTAAATATAAAAACTTGATAAGAACATTACAAAAAACAAAATTATGAACAAATATTTCTCAAGAACATGAATGCAAAAAAAAATTCTAAGAAAAAATTGTAGCACAAAATCCTGTGAGAGATATATATGTATATACATACATATATACATACACACACACACACACACACACACACACACACACACACACATAGTCACCTGATGATGACAAAAGTGGCAATGCACTGCAAAGGGAAAAAAAAACCTTTTCAAAAATAGTACTGAGTCAATTGGATTTACCTATGGGGGGAAAAGTTTCCTGATCTCTGTCTCACACTCATAACTGAATAGCTTACAAATTGTATGGGAAAATATAAAACTGACTCTTTTTTACAGACTACATAATTAGCTATGTTAAAAAAAATCCTTAGGAATCTAAAAAAGTAGCTGAAAAAAAAAAAAAAAGTAGCTGATGGAACTAATAAGGGAGGTCAGCAAGGTCACAGACACAAGTTTAATACATAAAAATTAAATAAAAGCTCTACAGACTACAAAATTGAATTTTCGAAAATACCATTTACTATAGCAAAAAAAAAAAAAAGAGAGAGAGAGAGAAATAATTTGGGGAAAATTTAACCAAAAATGTGCAATGCTTGTACACTGAAAACTACAAAATATTGCTGAGAGAAACTGAACAGCTCAACACATGGAGATACACAATATTCATGGATCAGAGGACTCAATATTTTAGGATCTCAGTTCTCCCCTGTATATTCAATATAGTCCCATAGGCTATAGTCCCATAGAAAATCTCAGCAGGCTTGTTTGCCAAATTGAAAAGCTAACTCTAAAATGTATATGGGAATTCAAAGTACTTATAAGAGTGAAAAAAATCCAAAAGATGAGCAAAATTGGAGGACTTACACCTGATATCGAGACTCACTTGGGTGATAGTTATCAGAATAGCATAGTATGGGCTTAAAGATAGGCATATATGTCCATGGAACAGAAGAGAGTCCAGAAACAGACTCTAAAATATATGATCAGTTGATCTCCTACAAAGGTGCCTGAATTTAGTGTGGGCTGTGATAGTCTTTTAAAAATGAATCTTAATGAATCTCAACATAATTATGCTGTTGAAAGGAACCAGACATATTAGACAACATACTGATTGATTTAATTTATACAAAATTCTAGAAAAGCAAAACTATAATGATGGAAAGTAGGCTGCTAGAAGCTGAGAGCAGTTTTACTGCAAAGAGGCACAAGAGAACTTTTCGGGGGTGATGGAAATGTTATATATATCTTGACTGTGATGGTTGTTAAAAGACTATATACATTTGTCAAAACACAGGTTCATGCAGCTAAAATTGGTGAATTTTGATTTTATCTCAATAGAGCAGATTAAAAATAGTTTTTAAAAACTGTGAAAACAAATGTTTCCTCTATGGAGATGGAAAATAATATAACTAAGCAACATATTGAGGCTATATAGGGAGTCGCCGGTAGAGTAGCACCAGAATTGGCAAGTTTCTGGATCTCCAACACAGTGCTATTTTCACTGTCTCCCATTTCTCTTAGTTGTTAAAGAAATGCTTGTTAACATTAGTTTTGGTTATTCTAGATAAGCAATACACACATAAAATTAACTGGAGAATAAGATGATTCTGCACATTTGTTACTTAATTATAGTTTACCAAGATGAAGACTATTATGTATTTTATTTTATTTTTTAAAATAAATTTATTTATTTATTTATTTATTTGTGTATTTTTGGCTGCATTGGGTCTTCGTTGCTGCGTGCGGGCTTTCTCTAGTTGTGGCGAGCAGGGGCTGCTCTTTGTTGCGGTGCACAGGCTTCTCATTGTGGTGGCTTCTCTTGTTGCGGAGCATGGGCTCTAGGCGCACGGGCTTCAGTAGTTGTGGCACGCCGGCTCAGTAGTTGTGGCTCGCAGGCTCTAGAGCACAGGCTCAGTAGTTGTGGCACACGGGCTCAGTTGCTCCGTGGCATGTGGGATCTTCCCGGACCAAGGATTGAACCTGTGTCCCCTGCGTTGGCAGGCGGATTCTTAACCATTGTGCCACCAGGGAAGCCCCTATTATGTATTTTAAATAGCCCACATACTATTTCATTGGTAACAGAGATGAGGAAATCATCTTTAGATTTCATACTGTGTTTGAATTCAGGCCAAAGAAAGAGGTACCATTACATTAGTAATGGTACTATTACCGGGTCTCACAGTGTGGAGGCGAGTCTCAGTCTATGCTGAGTATCTATACAAATCCCGTGGAACGATTTTTTGTGAGTCAACCTTTGTTGCAATACCTCAATCTGTTTTTCTTTTTTCTAGAATTTATACTCGTTGTCAGTAGCAGTTTATAATAAGGAGGGAGGGAGGGAGGGAGCGAGCGAGGGAGGGAGGGAGAAGGTAAGAAAACCTAAGATACCTAGCACTGAATCATCAAGACTTCAGGATGTCAGGAATTGTGTCTGTAGTTTGAATAAATTACCACCTGATGGCACTTTTACACATCTGGTAGTGCAGAATGTGCCGTAAATTTCCAGCCAGTGCTATGAATTGCAAGTCAAGCTTTCTTAAGTAAGCTTGTTATTAGAGAATACAATTATGTAAGTTAGTAACTTGCTCTTTTTTTTTTTTTGAAAAACAATGTAATCAATTAGACATAACTTTTTTTTTAACATCTTTATTGGAGTATAGTTGCTTTACAATGTTGTGTTAGTTTCTGCTGAGTAACAAAGTGAATCAGCTATATGTATACATATATTCCCATACCCCCTCCCTCTTGCGTCTCCCTCCCACCTTCCCTATCCCACCCCTCTAGGTCGTCGCACCTGTGCTATGCAGCTGCTTCCCACTAGGTATCTATTTTGCATTTGGTAGTGTATATATGTCAATGCCACTCTCTCACTTCGTCCCAGCTTACCCTTCCCCCTCCCGGTGTCCTCAAGTCCATTCTCTACGTCTGCGTCTTTATTCCTGTCCTGCCCCTAGGTTCTTCAGAACCTTTTTTATTATTTTTTTTTTTAGATTCCATATATATGTGTTAGCATACAGTATTTGTTTTTCTTTTTCTGACTTATTTCACTCTGTATGACAGACTCTAGGTCCATCCACCTCACTACAAATAACTCAATTTCATTTCTTTTTATGGCTGAGTAATATTCCAGTGTATATATGTGCCACATCTTCTTTATCCATTCATCTGTCGATGAACACTTAGGTTGCTTCCATGTCCTGGCTATTGTAAATAGTGCTGCAGTGAACATTGTGGTACATGACGCTTTTTGAATTATGGTAACTTGCTCTTCTGTACCAGAAATAATATATTATTTGAACATGCAAGTTCATGCTCGAAACCAAGCATTTTACTCAATTTTTAATTTCGTTTATGCCTGCCCCAACTATATTCAAGATGTTGCCTTCCTATAGGCAACAGGAAGATGAACAAAGCTTATTTGGGGGTCTCTGAGAGTGATCAAGCTATAGATAAATGCCAATATTAAAAACACTGCAATTATAGTGGTACAAATAAAGTGCCATAAAGTCTATAGAAGACATTAATTCTTGCTGGTAGGATCAAGAAAAGTTGTATTGGTGTTGACGAAATATAAAATCCCCTGATTTTCTTTGTCTTGAATTTAAATTGTGCATACACTACCAAAATCTCTTCCAGTTAGAAACCTTCCATTTCTTCTCTTGAAATAGATGATGAATGTTCAGCAGCTGTCTCAGTGCCTGACACAACATAAGTGCTTAAGAGATGTCCATCTCCTTTTCCCCGACCAATACACCCAAAGTTGCTTCTGGCTGTACTAGGGAGAGTTTCAGCCTACTGAAAACTTCCATGAAGGAATCAAAACTCATCTGTTCTTTTTTTTTTTTTTATTGAAGTATAGTTGATTTATAATGTGTTAGTTTCAGGTGTACAGCAAAGTAATTCAGTAAACATACATACATTCAGATTCTTTTCCATTATAGGTTTTTTAAAAATTATACTTTTATTTGCGTCATCAGGAGAAAGATTCACTTGTGGTCCAAGTCAAATGTTCAAAATCATAATGGGCCAGAAAGATTTGATCCCAAACACAAGTCCACGAAGGAGGGGACCAAAACAGACCAAGAGAAGACAACCACCCCATATAGAAAGATGAACGGACAGCTTCACACAGACACGGATGAAATGTTTGGACAGAGGCAAATTTCACGCGGTCATTTCTGTTTCTTTTTAAATACAGGTGTGTGGGGTGGTATTTTTTTCCCACCTATTAAAAAAAAGGCCCAAAAGTGCATGTATGAGGGGAAAAAGGCAGAAATTAAGCAATAAAGTAGTTTTCCCTGGAGGGACATGAGGAAGAAAACAGGAAGCAATGTTGAGAGAATTCAATTTTCTCACCATTGGGCTTCTTGCATTTTATTATTGGTCCACTAAAGTTATATTCACATTCTAGCTTTGCTGCATCTTCTTTCCTGGGATTAGATTGGTTAAAAAGCCTCTGTGAACTGTAAGAAAAGACCAGGGACTTGGCCCAGCGCTCAGGTTCTGTGCTTTTCTAGGGATGGGTGGTTCTGGAAAGGAATAAGGACTCCAGCAGCCCCTGGGTCCCTCAGCACCAGTGTGACAGTCCCTTCTCTCTCTGGGGGTGTGTAAGAAAAGGTCCCCTACTTTTAGGAAGGGCTGAGCAGAGGGCTGGCAGCAAGATTCCAGTGGAATCCATTATATAATAGGTTATTACAGAGTATTGAGTAGATTCCTGTGCTATACAGTACGTCCTTGTTGATTATCTATTTTATATATAGTAGTGTGTATATGTTAATCCCAACCTCCTAATTTATCCCTCCCCTCTTCCCCCTTTGGTAACCATAAGTTTGTTTTCTATGTCTGTGAGTCTATTTCTGTTTTGTAAATAAGTTCACTTGTATCATTTTTTTAGATTCCACATATAAGTGATAACATATGATATTTGTCTGTCTGGTTTACTTCACTTCATATGATAATCTCTGGGTCTATCCATGTTGCTGTTAATGGCTTTATGTCATTCTTTCTTATGGCTGAAAACTCATCTATTCTTGAAACCAATTTAATACTACTCTTCTTTACCTGGAACGTCCCTTCTTCTTCTTCATGCCTCTTCCCCTCACTCTCCATCCATACATGTTATAGCAAGAATCCTCATCTTCCAGCTAGGAAATAACTAATATTTATTGAAAGCCTATATGTACCAGGACCAGTTATAAATGTTTTATGTCATTTTAGGATTTATTAAGTGTGATAAAATTAAATTCTCTCATACACACTCACACAAGAATGTGCTTTATTAGAGAGAGATAGCATGGCATAGATTAGAGGTCAAAAATTTAGACTGCCTGGAATCAGACTGCCTGATTTAAATCTTAGCTCTCATGCATACTATGTATGTGTGTGTGAGCAAGTTAACTTACTTTTTTGTGCCTCCGTTTTCTCATTTGTAAATGGACATGATAATAGCATTGTTGTGAACTGTGGCAAATTGTATTGGGTTGGCCAAAAAGTTCGTTTAGGTTTTTCTGTAAGATCTTATGGAAAAACACGAACGAAAATTTTGGCCAGCCCAATATTTTCCCAAGATGGCTGGAATAACATCTCCCATCTCACCTGTTCTTATAGTGTGATTTTTTGCTACTTCCTCTCCAAGAGTTGGAATCTGTATCTCTTCCCCCTGACACTGGGAAGAACTCTGTGACTGACTCAACCAATAAAGTATGACAGAAGTGAAGTTATGTGACTTTCAAGGCTGGGACATAAACAGCTATACATCCTCTGTCTGGCTTTCTTTTGGGATGCTCACTCTTAGAACCCAGACACCATGAGGAAACCTAAACATTTAGGTGCTCCAGCAGACAGCCGTAGATGAGGTCTCAGCCAATAGCTACTGTAAGTGAGGAAGCCTTTGAGATGATTTTAGCCCAGGCATTTTCTGACTGCAAATGCAAGAGAGATCCTGGGTAAGAACTACCAGCTGAGCCAAGTCAACCCCTCAAATCATGAGAGATAATAATAAAATGATTATGGTTGTAAGCCACTAAATTTGGGGGTGATTTATCATGAAGCAATAGATACTTGATACAAATCAGCTGGGGTTTTACCTGGAACTGCTAGATGTGGCCTCTTCATGTAACCTGGGCTTCCTTACAGCATGGTAGCTGGATTTCAAGAGCACATATCCCAAGAATCTTGGAAGCTACATTTTGTCACTTCCACTGTAGTCATAGACCCACTCAGATTCACAGGAAGGGAACATAGATCCCACCTTTCAGTGGGATGGATGTAAGTGTCACATTGTATGAAGGGGATGTGGAATGAGAAATCTTATTGTAGCTATCTTGAAAAGCACAATCTCTATATGGAACATACATAAATTAATCTGGCATTTTTAGAATAATGCCTGGCACAGTTTTATGAATGGTATTTATTGTTATTATTGCTCCAAAAATATAGACTGGTGATGTGAATGGAAAGCAATTTGAGTAGAGGTAAGTCAACCAGTGATTAAAATAAGAATGTATATGAACTGTCCCAGACATCCCAGGATATAGTCTCTCTCCATATTTGGCCCTTTTCTGCCCTGGTCCCTTCCTCCTTCATAGGAGTAACATTGTTATGAAGTTCATGGGCGTATATCTAGAACTTTTTCTTGTATTTACATTTGTAAAATTACACAGTTTTGATTTTCATTGTATTTTTTCCAAAATATCATACTGTAATGTAGTAATTTGCAATCTTCTTTTTTTGTTTATTTTGATCTTTTGTTCTCCTTGTTTACTTAAGCATGACTTAAGACATTTGTCATGCTAGTATATAAAAATCTACTTCATTCCATAGTTCCCCTCTGCTTAGTAATGGCCATTCAACTTGTTTCCAATTTTTTGTTCTGTAAACAAAGCTAAGGTTTGCACATTTTCACTTTTAACAGAGCCTCCCAAGTTGTCCACCCAAATGGCTGTGCTGATTCACACTCCCATCTGCTCTGCAAAGAGCACATGTTGCCTTACACCCTTGTTGACAGTGGATATTATTAAAATTTTACATTTTGCCTCCCTGTGAGATCAAAAACTGATAAATCATTTTATTTTAATTTCTATTTTTCTGACTGTCAGCAAAACAGAACATATTGTTATGTTTATTGGTCAGTTAAGTCTCCTCTTGTTATCTGTTTATATACCTTGCCCATTTTTCTGCTGGGTTGTTTGTCTCTAGCTTATTGATTTTGAAGGGTATATACATATAAATTATGTAATATACTCACATTTTCCTGGATATTAATTGATTATCTGTTATACATATTGCAAATATGAGCTCCCAAGGTAATGATTACTCTTTCACTTTACTTTTAGTTTCGATTTAGACAAACTTGTCTATCTTTTCCTCTATGGCATTTGTTTTTTGTGTTTTGCTAATTAAGGCCTTCTTTCCTCCCAGACCATAAACACTCCACCATATTCATTACTAATACTTAATATTTTCATTTAAGTTTCTAGATGAGCTGAAATTTATTTTATTTAATGATTTGAGATAGGACTCTACTTCTATACCTTTTCATTTACCCAAAACATTGAGTTCATTATCATTTCCCACTGGTTTGTAATGCTGGCCTTTATCATACATTAAATTACCACACGTACCTTAGTAAAATTCCGGATTTTCCGTATTTCCAGAATGAAAAGTTCAGAACTTCACTCTGGTATATATGATTAATCCATTTTGTGCTATATCATGCATGCTGCTTTGTCACTATTTTAATTTTAGCTCTATACTTTGTTCTGATATCTAGTTGAATGCATCACACAATTGCTTTCTTCCTTTTTAAGATTGTCCTGGTTATTCTTAAGCATTTGCTCCTCCATATGAATTTTAAAATCACTTTATCAAGTTCCAAGAAATTCTTGTGAGGATTTTGGTTGCGATTTTATTTAACTTGTAGACTAATTTGGGTTATTAAAATATTTACAATATTGAGCATTCCTATCCATAAATATAGTTTACTTTCTACTTAAGTTTTTCTTTAGATGCTTCAGTAACGTTTTATAGATTATCATAACTTGTTGCACAATTTTTTACTTAAAATTCAATAAAGTTTTTATTGCTTTTTTAAAATGAAATCTAAAAATATCTAATCTTTGTGTGTGTTTGTGTGTGATGGAAAGCTACTAATTTTTCTTTGCTCATTTTCTGTGTTGTTACCTTACTGAACTCTAGTTCACAAAGTTCTAGGTAAATGACTTTCTTTTCAATCTGTATATTTACAAACTTATTTTTATTCCAATTTATGTACAATTTATTTATTGTCTTGGTATTTCCACCTACAAAGGGTTGAATTGAGATTTTATTTCTTTTTATTTATCTAAATTTTCTGCAAAGAGATAGTTGTTGCTTTCATAGTCAGAAAAAAATCAATAAGCATTGTTTCTCAGGATTTGGAAAATGAATGTTCAAGAAGATAATTAAATATTTAACTTAAAATTTTAATTCACTGTCTTTTACTACTTTGTTGAAAAAAATGTTATATTTTATTTCTTCTATTAACTAATTCTTTTAGAAAAACATTAAACCTTAATATTTGTTCTAAGGATCTACTTAAATCTACTCTGTTTCATATTCACCACATTTACTCTTGGTTTTTGAACAGAAAAATGGAGCTTGTAGCTCCATCTGGATTCTGAAGATGGTCATAATACTTCTCCTTCCTGAGATTTAACTAGTCAAGCTAACTTTTCTTGAAACTCATCAGCAACACTGAAATGCATTATATTTACATGAAGTTTGGTCTTATTTATTTGCCTTTGCATCACTCTACCTAATTGCTCCCTTGTGTGTTTCATGTCAACCATTAAGTTCAGTGATTTACTTTAGCAAATTGTTTATGGAGAGTTATCAATTTCTTTCCCCAAATTTCCACATTTACTCTGGTTTATTTTCTTGTCATCGTGTATGAGTGTGTGTGTGTGTCTGTCTGTATATGATATACATGAATGTATGTATACACATAGATTTAGCTCACACACACACATACATCACTGTATATCAGTATTTCTCAAATGGGCTTTCATGACTTCTCAGAGAACATCTGGAATCACTTTCCTATAACATTGTTTCCAAATATGCTGTGATACATATTTTAAGAGGAGAGCCAATATTTCACTTTTAATTAAAAAGAATATTCTCAAAATATTACAATAATCCAATACTACCCTTGGATATTTCAGTAGGCATAAGCAATTGCTGACAATCCATGCTTCCTTCATTACTGGTGATATGTTATTCTATAACATGAGGTCATTTGATAGTTGTTTCTATGAGAATGGTGTCCATGGATAAATTTTACTTGTACTGAGTATGTATCTGTTGTATGATTTTTGGCATTGATAAGAGAAAAGGAAATAAAATGTGACTGGACAGTTAACCTGTCAGAATTCTCTGTCTTTCTGTTTTTGTGTCTTGCACATGTCGTTCTTAGTTTATAAATCCATGCAGTGGTGAGATATTTGCTGTACCTGAAGTGGTTAGATATACAAAGTCCAGTCCCAAGAGAATAATGATTTCCTACTGGTAATTATGACTGTGATTTTGAGAGCTGCCTTCAGAGAGAAGTGGTATTTTGGCTTACAGAGTTTAGGCTGGGCAAAATGACATTTCTCCAGATGTTACCCTTGAAAATCAAAATCTGTGTGAAACCTCTAATAAACAAACTGTTCAATAAATGTTAGTAGCAATTAAGAGCCATTGCAGTTTGTTTTCCCTGAATAATGGTTATTTAACTTTTATATATTTTCCAGTTAACTTTATTTCAAATATTTGAGATCATTTCAAATTACTTTCTATCATTTTATATGTTATTTAGCTACTTTTATACTCCTAATGATCACCCCTGAGAGCACATTTCTATAGTGTGTCTTTAAAAAGGTTGACTCTCTAAAGTGGAAAAAAATTTTTTTTAATAAAAAAAAAACCCCAAACTTGAATTGGTTTCTATCTGTCTCATTCAGCATAGAGAAATTAATAAATTTTGCTCAGTGGAGTGTGTTGGATGTTGTGATTATCAATGCAAACTATCAACCTGTGTTGTTCCAGGTTGAATAGAAGATTACAAGTACAATTTCTGGCAAAGTTCATGCACTACTTTTACACACAGTATTGCAGGCATTGATTTTTATTCACATGACTAACACATAAATTAAGAAGTAAAATCAATGTTCGTATGACTTCCTTTTCAAATAATGAAAAGGCAGTGAGTTTTTCTGAAATCCTCTAGTCTAGATTCAAATTGGCCATAATGTACACATAGACCCCTCCAATGGTGAACCACCCTTGGGACCTGATGAGCTCCTAAAGGGCTAAAAGGGGCTTGAACAGAGGGGCAGCTTCTCCCCTTGAACTTTCCTCTGGTTTTCTCCTTTTCTTTTTCCAATTATGTCCACATTCTTATGTTCTGCAGTCTCTTCTAAAACTCTCTTCAGCATCTGTATTTTATTGTAGCTTGGTCCTGATGTGCTACTGGCATGGTCAAGGAGAAGAGGCTGAAGTTAGGAAGTTGCTTCTGGCACCATGCCTGTTCCCTAAGTTGACCAAAATATGATGATAGTAGGATAAGATATGAATTGTTACATGGTTCATATATGTGCCAGTATTTTAAATAACATTCTGTTTTGTACTTTTTATTTTCTTCAAAGAAATCCTGCAAATTTCAAAATCAAGGATATTCTTCTATATTAAGGTTTATATTTGTCCCATTTAGATCATTAATCAAAGTGGAATTTTTTTTTTTGTCTACAGTACGAGGTAGGAATCCCATTACTTTATTCCCCCATATGGATAACCAGTTGCTCCAGTACCATATATTTATTGGTCATCTTTACTGGTCTGCACCTCTGTCATATATCATGTCCATTTAGAAATAACAGACTCTGTTCGGTTACACTGGTTTATTTGTCTCTCTATGCTCTGTACTGCACTGCTTTAATTATTATAGCTTTATAAGTATTCTAAGTACCTGAAGAGTAAGTAGTCACATCTTATTCTCTTTCAGTGTCATCTTAGGTATTAGACATTGCTTTCATATAAATTTTAGAATCATATTATCGCTTTTACCAAAGAGTATCTGATGAGATTTTGATTAAAATTGCATAAAACATCGATTTGGAAATAATGGAAATATTTATTTTATTGAGTCTCCCAGCCAATCAAAGTGGGATATCTATCTATTTGTTTAGGCCTTTTTTAAAGTCTTTCAAAGTTTAAAATTTTTCTTCAGAAGATTTTGTGCATCTATATTAAATTTGTAGCTATTTTATGTTTTTGTGACTAAGTGATACATTTTTAAAATTTCAGTATCTCATTCTTCCATTGTTGCTGATATGTAGAAATACAATAATTTTCTACATTTATTTTTCATTCCCCAAACTCGGTAACTATCCTATTAATTCTAATACTTTATTGTTTAGATTTTCTATCTACACAATCTTATTGAACAGTAGACACTGGTGCTCCTCCTCTTCGGGCTTGTGGACTTGGAGTAATTACACCATCAGTTTTGCTGGATCTCCAGCCTACAGATGGATGATTGTGGACTTCTCGGCCTCCGTAGCCACGTGAGTTAAATTCTGTAGTAAATCTCTTCTTGTATATATCTGTGTATTTCCATCCTATTGGTTCTGTTTCTCTGGAGGATCCTGACTAATTCAGAAGCAAGTTCTTCCCCAGAGCCTCCAGATCAGAGTTCAGCCCAGCCCACACGTAGATGACAGTCTTGGGAGATCCTGAGCAAAAACCATTCAAGCCCCCTCAGACTTCTGCCATACAGAACTACGAGATAATACATAAGTGCTGTTTTGAGCAGCTAAGTCTGTGGTAATTTGTTACACACCAATGGAAAACTAACGCACTTACTTTTTTTTCCTGATTTCTAATTAAATCACATCTTGGTTAGATACTATGACTGTAATAAACTTTTTTTGACATTTGTTAAGACATGTCTTATGGCCCAGGGTGCGGTCACCTTTTGTAAATGCATGGTGTGTTCTGGATGAAAATATGCATTCTGCCCATGTTGAATACTGTTAGACACACAGACACACGCACATTCACTAGATAAAACTTGTTATTTGTGTTGTTCCCATCTTCTCTTCTATATTTTTAAGGTTTGATTGTTTCTGCCTGCTTAATCTATCAACTTCTTAAAAATGTGCATTAAAACCTCCCATTATGCAAGATAACTGTAGAGACTAATGATTTACATATTGTGTAGCACATAGTAGGCATTTTACTAATTATTTTTACTGAGTATTTACACTTTCATACTATAAATAATAATGACAGTTATGGTGCTTTATCATTCTATAATACATTTTTTATGTCCACTGACTATTTAGTTTTTATCCAAACTTGTGAAGCAGATTTTTTTTTTCATTTCTATATTAAGAAACCAAAGTTCAGGCAGATTAATGACCTTCCCAAGGTCAAGCAGCTAGGAGGCAATAAGCCTGGTAGGAACCGCAAATATTTTGACTCCATGTTCAAATTTCTTTTCATTAGACCAGACAAAATTTCTTTGAAATAAATAAATACTTATTATTATATTATTTTTGACCAAATACAGCTAATATTTAGAGTCTGCCACATATATAAATTGTACATCAAGGCAATGTTATAGGTGAAATATGATTCCTATCTAATAATTTATTTGGTAAATAAGAAGATATTGCTTCTGATCACTATAAGTGCCAATGTAAAACATTATGGTTTATTTTCAAAGTATAATTTTATAATTACAACAGGATATGATTGATATACTCACCATTTTTCATGTGTATGTGTGTATAGTCATCTTTGAATAACAAAGGAGTAAGATTTGTTCTTTCTACCCTAGCAATGTTTAAATTAATCTGGACCTAATTTGTTTGGATACCATATTTACCACCATCTTTACATTGGTTTCATTTGCATGATTTCTCAGTGACAGCTCAAAGCAAAAATGCTTTTCAGAAATTAATATGCACTTAAGTGGACTCAGAGCCTTTGTATTATATATTCTTAGATCTCCAGGAAAGTTGTTAATAGTGATCAAATGCCACATGAATGTTATTGAATGAATATGCCCATGTTAAGACTGTGACCAATTAAATACACTGAAATAGCAAACTGAAAGTATAAAATTGAGTCAATCAAAAGATTTGAGTTCACTCCCCACTTAATTGACTAGTTGTTGTGGTGTCACATAAACACAGTCTTAGTTTATTCCTTTTTGTTGATGGGGTTGACATGAGTAAAACTTAATTTAAAAACTTAAGAAAGACTAGGATTTTCTTTGACAGTTATTGGAAGTTTTTCAACTCCCCCTCTCTTTCTGAGCTGTTGCATTAGTGACTGTGGTTTTGACTCACTGACAATTGGAAGAAACTTGAGAAGAAATTTTGCAGGCTGTCATTTCTTCTCCATTAGAGCTAATCTTCATCGGGCTGTTGGCAATATCATTTGGCTTAAGACTATGGTGAGGCTTAAAATGAGTATTATTTATTCCCAGACTGGCTAACACTATTGCTTTGATACAGTTCTTGGGGAAAATATGCAGGTTCTATTGGAGTTAGAGATGTACCTCTTGAACAAAAATGTTTGCTGATTTTTTAAGTGATAAGAAACATGAAAAGCTTCGTAGGGATTTGAATTTTAATCAAAGATTCTGATTCCAAAATTTTTGCTACTGTAAAAGACGGATTTTTTTTCCTGCCATTGAAAAATGTATTTTCGCGTGTGTACTATAGACTGCTTTATTGCTAAGAATCTTTCAAAGTTTGATCTTTAAAAATGTAGACCATAAATGCATCTCCCACACTGGCCCAAACAATGTCTTGGATGCAGTAGCTTTTCTTTCTTGACTGCAGAAATAAGTTATAAAAGGTGACGATTGCTTAGCCATTGTTATTAGGAGAACCCAGGTAGACTGATGGGTTCTCGAGAACAACATCCTATGATAAGTTTCTGGAAGGAGCCTTTGTGGAACAGCACTGGTTGATGAGTTCTTAGGAGGTTGACTGAATGCACCTTTAACCTTAGTGCTGGCCAACCTTGCTCAGGCTGGGTCTTCTACTTAATACCAGTCCAACTCATGTTGTGTGACTGCTTCACAAATGCACAATGAAAAATAAAATGGTTTAATTATTTCTGAATTGATGGATCCTTTCAGTTTTGCATTAGCTCTAGACTTTTTACACTGAAAGGGTTATGAAAATCTACTTTGCTCACGTAGTGTTGAAGAAACAGACAAGGAGGTTGTGACTTGCTCAAGGTCAAACAGCTAGAGGCAGAGCCAGGACTTAAATCCGAATCTGCACAAGCGCTCTTTTTTCCAGGCAAGAAAGCCAAGATCAAGTGTTTTTCATCATCAGAGTGTGAGGGAAGAAAGTGAGGTCTCTTTCCAAAATGAACCCTTTCTTTTCCTGACAGTGGTCTGAGATATCAGAAATAGAATATGTTTGATTATTGATCCTGAATTATCCATATGCATTTGTTTTAAAAATGGTAACCCTTGTTATTTTAGAGTGTGCACGCCTACATGGTCACACCACAATTCATTGAGAATTTAGGACAGACAGGGTATTTATTGGAAAGTCATCTTCTGCTCAGCTCTTAAATGAATCCATTTATCTGTAGCACTGAACTTCATATCTGTCCAAATCTTCTCTTTACATTAGCTATAACTAAAGCTGAACTAGATTTGAAAGCTTTAAAGTAATGTCAGCTAAACTGATAAGACCAATGGCTGACATAAGTAGCTGAATAGCATGGTTAAATGGTCACAGTGTAAACCATACATATCAAATGCCCTGGCACCGCTCTTTTGGAGTGGTCCAGATCCAAAGCAGGGAGCTTTGAAAGGATATAGAACTGAAAAGAATGACCATGAGAGTATTTATACAAAAATGAATTTTTACCTTCTACCCTAGGGAGCAGAAAGAGAGGAACAAAGGTAGGTAACTTCAAGAAAAGAGTCAGGTATTTGACTGGGGATCTGCATTTTGTGCTTTGATGGAGTTTGCGGGGTAGATGCCCAGGAGACCCTCCCTAGTAGAGGGGCTTGAGGGAGCTTTCATCGTCCTGTTCAGGGAGGTTGCCCAAGCCTGTGTGAATCCCCATAGGCAATCCCAAGGGCATCGTGGAGTTAGCTTCATTCCAAACGCAGCAAGAACAGCCAAAAGAAAACATTTGATACCAAAAACAGTTTTAAGAGAGGGGCTTGGGGGAAAAGATTGGAATAGGAGGAAGAAGGGGAGGAGAAGGAGGAGGGAAAGAGAGAGAGAGAGAGAGATCAGTATCAATCTGTGGAATATGTCAGCCTCAAAAATTAAAGCCCTAAGCCACGTGACCTTGATTCTTGAAACACTATCTGTGACCTCAGTTTGAAACTAGTTTATAAAAAAAAAATAGAAGTAATGTGTTCTTTAAAAAAAAACATAGGGACACATATTTAGGAAACTTCTCTCTGTCTAGGAACTTTCCCTGGTTCGGTATTCTGGGCTACAAAGCAAGCTACAAAGTTCTTGCATGAGAGTGTAATAATGTAATACCTTTATCCAAGCAAAGTCAGGAGCTATCAGCCAACCTCCCAGCTTTTTGATATTATGAAAAAGGTTAGAAGAAAGTTCTTTTTAAAAAAACTGCTTCATTAAATTTGCTAAATTGTTCAGGCATATAGTCAATAACAAAGCAAGTAGAAAAAAGCAACCTTGTTTACAAGTGACCATTAGTTGTTCCTTGATTTAAAGAAATGAGGTTGAGTAACCAACTCCAGTTTGCCATGCAAAAGGCTACCATGTAACAGAAAACTGACTTGGCAAACTGAACAGGACAGTGTTCTGGGTTCAATCATTTTGTGGGTCAGTTAGCTTTGTTGTGCTCTAAATTCTAACAATTTCTCCCATGTATACTGTTGCTTGGAAACAGAAAGTAGAATAATATGTAAGAAACCAAATCCATCCCTACTACTGGAAAAGCAAATAAATGCCCTCAAAATGTATAGTGTACATTGGTTGATGGGTGGTAGCATTGTCTTCTTGTACAAAGATTAGCAAAAATAAAGTGACCTCTCAGAAAAAGCTCAGAAATTAAAATCAAAATGTATCTAGATCATTGTTTTCTTAAATAGAATATACATACTTACAGACAATGTGTATCATAATTTGTGGAAGAACTCACAGGAAGATACATTAGATTCAGTTCAACAGACTTTTTAATGTTGCCACAAAAGCAGCAGGAGACAATATTTATAGCTTCTTTACTGGTGGTAGACCTCATAAGTTGGCTTCAATCAAGCATCACCCCCACCCCTAAGTTTCTTTTTTTTAAGTCTAAGCCTTCATAAATGCATACATGTACAGTTTTAATTTGGATTCAAAATAGGTTCTTGGATGAAAAATGTCATACATTTTTTGTGTAGTTGTATAAGTAACATTTAGCTAAAGATAGAAGGTAAAACTTCTTTTAAGTGGAACAAACGGATATGCAGGTATAGTTTTACTTTTAGAGCTACAGTTAAATACCATATTTACTTCCCTAAGGGGTTACTAGCATATTGGGTTACCAATCTATAATGCATTTACCCAAAATGGTAAAAGTATATGTAACCTCTTAGGTCTGTGTTGACATATATATGACATTACAACACTTTGAAATGTTGTGATTGATCCCATTTAACTCAGTGGGCCATGAGGAAGAGTCAATTTCAGAATGATTAATGAAGGGCAGGGTAAAACTCAGGAAGCTCCAGAAAAAAGAGAAACTGCTTGATCCTCCAGGGCAGCCATCTTCTCTGGTTCTCTCATAAAATTGAGTAAAGTAGATCAAATCCCCTCAGCTTCCCAAGGTTCAGATCTAATAAGTGGCATAGTATTATATCCAGTTGTGCACCCATGTACATCTTTTAGGATTTCTGACTTAAGGTGACACAAATGTCTCAAGGAAGAGCTCAGACCTTTTTCAGGAAGCGTTGGAGAACACATTTCAAATTTGAAATACTAAGCCCTGAAATTTTTCAGATGAAATACTAAGCTCTGAAAATTTTCAAATGGATGTCGGCATAAAGTTTATCAAGGAGGGGAAGGCAGCCTTCAGTCTCAACAGAATGTACTGTTTGCAGGTCAATTGCTGAGCCATTGATTGAATAACTGAATGTCAAATCAAATTGTGTTGCTATAACAACCAAAGTAACTGGCCCATTAAGGGTTGATCCTGGTCAGTAATCCAATCTGTTGTTCAGAGTATGACTGTTTTGAATGTCCCCAAAACTAATTTCATCAGAAGACTATTGACTTCAGGTGCCATCAGGTCTCAGAATGTTGAGAAAGGACCTACTGAGGCCTTCGGTTTCTTTCCTGAGTGTAGAATGACACAGAAACAAAGCAATTCATATATTTGTTTTCTACTTTTGTTCTCCAATTATGGCATTTGGCATTTGGGGGGCACTTTAAAAGTGGAATGAATACTTTGGGTTAAATTGAACACAAATAGAGAAAAGCCAACAGTGAAAGGACTTTATTTTCTCCAGTCACATTTCAAAAGGTTACATTTATTTATAAATATCAGAGCTATAAGAGGAAACATAAAAAAGTAAACATAGAAATTAGAATGCTTAAACCTGCTAGTAATTAAAGAAATGAAAATTAAAATGATAATAGGGATCCTGTGAGCTTGGGCCAGAAGATCCAGCAGCTGTGGCAGCTGCCAGGAGATTGGCATTGTAAACGTGTAGAGTCATTTGGAAAAACAATCTGACAATAAATTTTAAGAACCAGAAAATATTTCCCTACCATTGAACATTTTTATCCTAAGGCAACAGTTCACAAGAAGAAAAAGGTTACAGTTGTGAAAACGTTTGTGGCAGACGGATTGGTTCATCCTTGTAAAAATGTGGGAGGACCCGAAATGTTACACTTCAGAGGAATGGACAGATCAGATCATAGTTCTTACTTACTTACTTACTTACTTACTTATTTATTTATTTATTTATGGCTGTGTTGGATCTTCGTTTCTGTGCGAGGGCTTACTCTAGTTGCGGCAAGTGGGGGTCACTCTTCACCGCGGTGCGCGGGCCTCTCACTATCGCGGCCTCTCTTGTTGCGGAGCACAGGCTCCAGACGCGCAGCCTCAGTAATTGTGGCTCACGGGCCTAGTTGCTCCGCGGCATGTGGGATCTTCCCAGACCAGGGCTCGAACCCGTGTCCCCTGGATTGGCAGGCAGATTCTCAACCACTGCGCCGCCAGGGAAGCCCCCATAGTTCTTTTTTGTTTTTTTAAAGCTCTAGCATTCAGTTTACTTACAGAAATTATACAATTATACATTGCTTCACAAAGGCAGCAAACACAAGATCATAGTTCTTGATAGAATATTACTAAGCAGCCATGAAAAGTTTTAAGTATGGGCAACGCGAAGAATGTTAAGTGAAAAAAAAGGAATACAAAATCTCTATATTCGTCATGATTACAATATGTGGTATATGTTTATATACGGACAAGAAGTGAAGTGAAACAGAAGAAATAAAAATCAGTTGTCTTTGAGTGGAGAAAATTGGAGTCATATAGATTGAGCCCTAAATATATATATGAGCAAATGTATCTCTTCTGAAATCACTAGGTATATGGTATTATAATGAAGTTAAAACACTAAATGAACCAAAAATGTTATATTGTAAACTTTGGAGCATTTTGAATTTGAGACTTAGAGAACGGTGAGAAACATAAACCTAAAAATGTTCCTTATAGCTATGCTTTTGCTTTCAACCCCTTTTCTTTCCTTTTTTTTTTTTTATTACAAAAGCCACATAAAATACACAAAAAAGCCAAAAGAACAATGCATAATTCATCCCCACCCTGTCTCTCACTTTATTCCAACCCTCCTACCATGAATACTATTTAGTGACTTTATACAAAGTAGTCTGAATTTGTAAAGCCAACTTCTATTGTTAGACAGTTTCTTTCCTTTTTTCCATCATTTACTAGCAGCGAGTAGCCACTACCATTTATTGATTCAGGCAAAGTGCCAGTTACTGTACTCTTAGTTGTTGGGCTAATATCAAGTAGCTGATGAGAGAGAGAGATATCTTAGTCCCACTTTTATAGAAATGAGAGAGCTGATGTCCACAATTACCTGCTAGGAAGCGGTAGGGCTGGGAACCCAAAGCAGTTCTGACTGCAGAGTGCATGCTCTTCAACACTAGTGTCTGTTGTAAGCAGTACCACACTTATAGCAGGGCAGCCTTGGGAGCCAAGAAGGAGACCAAGCTTCAGCGCTCTTTCTCCCGTGGGACTTGCTTTGCAAATCCCTCTGTAGTGGCTGGGACCAGCCAAGCAGGCAGGGCCAGCAGGAGGATGTCCCCCCCAGACTTGGTCTGCACGTGCCTCCGTCTCCTTGTTTCCTGCTTTGGCTCTTTCTCCCACTCTCAGGCATGCACTCTCAGGTGTTCTAGTACTCCTACTCACAACTTGAGGTTATCTCTTGATGGGCCTGTGGTTATAGCAGAGTGACTGGCTGCAGGTCACTCCTGCTGGTCAAAGTGGCATTTTTCCTTCACAGGATCGTGAGCAATTCTAACAATAACACTGGGATGTCAGCTCGTGGTCCTCCTGAAAGCCACTCGGATCCTAAGATGTATCATTATTTTTACCATGGCTGAGGCAATCTTACCATGCTGTGTAAATTTTGGAGAATCCCATTATCATAGCATCTAAGATATGAAATGGATACTTATCAGAACCATAGCTGAGCTCCCCTCGGCATGCATTGGATTACCCTCCTTTTACATCCTAAGAGCCCCCTGGCGTGCCTTGACCCAGACTTCTCCAAAAGAGACCACTCCTTCCACTATCTTCACTCATGAGGAAACTGCCAACTGCTTTCTACTGTCTCCATCAGGCAGACCTGGGTTAGAATCCTAATTCTGTCCCATACCAGTCGTACCAGTCCTTTACCAACTCTTCATTTCTGTGTCCGTAAAATGAATACATCGACATCTAATTCACAGAGTGTGTAAAAATTGTTTAACCTACTGCCTGGTACACATAGGTCCTTGGACTGGTAGATATCCATATAAGCTTTATTTACCATTCCACCTGAACAGAAGCTAGGATTCAGCCATTCTCAATCCTGCCCTCTCTATACCCTAGAATTCCTTCTTTATTCTCTACCCTACTCACCATGCACATTCCTGGCCTTCACTCGCTGCCACCATCTGCTTTCCATGTTTCCATTCCAATACTGCTAATTACAGTATTATGCTGGCAGCTACTAGCTCATGCTACATAATCTGTGCTCTCTGACCTCAGTCTGCTTGGTCCTCATTGCAAGTTTTATTTCTCTCCTGCTAGATTGAAATTGCCATAGTAACTTCCCCAAATCTACATTCTTTTAAAGAACCCAGTTGCATGCCCACCTTCTTTACTCTCAACAGATTATCTGGCCTCCTGTTACGAAGAAGATCACCACTGTATAGCAAAGGGTGTGACAGCATAAATCAATACTGTAATAATCTTGCTAAAGCATCCCTATTAGAAGAACTATTATTTCTCTCCTGAAAATCATTCAGTGTCTGTCCTCACATACAAAGCAATATCATGATCATGATTTTGGTTTGATTTCATTTCCTTTTTCTGAACCCTACATTTCAACCAATCTGAACAGGAACCCCAAATCTCTTTCTATTCCATCTTTGTACTTACATTATGACCATTTCTTTTTTTTTAGAATGTCATTCCCCTGCATTTTCTATGTATCAAAATTCTGCCCGTCCTTCAGCACCATAATTAAAATTTCATATGCTCCATAAAAAACCTTCTGTGATTATTCCAGCTCACTTTCCTATTTTAAAACATATTGCTCTTTGTTCTACTTGTAGGGTGCATTCCACTCTTTATTATGTCATTTGTCTACGTTGCATCCCTCCTCTGAGAATATAAGCTTCTTAAGAAAATGCAACCAGGAGTTACATATATTTATAAGTTCTTAGGAAGCCATTGTTGGAGTAGTTCACAGCCAATGAAGAGGGCAGGTTTAAAGGACCCCCTGTACTCTTTTCCTTCTCGCTGTCTTTGAAGTCTCTTTGAAGTGAAAGAAACCTCTACCCAGAGAAAAGCTCCTCAGGGAAACAGGTCAGATGAGGATGAGGTCCTGTGTGCTCCAGTAGGGATCTTTGGAACTGAAGAGACAGAGCAGAGGGAAGAGGGTACACTTGAAACGTGGTCCAGAGGGCTTTGCTGTCTCCTATTGCTAAACAGTGTCAATGACCCTGTAATTTTCTCTGAGGCTGAAAAGTCACTTCAGTCCCAACCTTCGGGTTTTACAGATAACTCTGCCAAGAAAAGCTGCTTCTGCCTGGAACTTGATTCATGGTGATCTCAGTTTGAGTGTCTCACAAACTGAGAAATGCAAAATCCTAGTCAATATGCCTCATGTCACGCCCTTTTCCTTAAAGAGCTTGGGATAAGCACAGAAAGAATAGAGAGCCAGAAAGGAAGATAAAAAAAGCACTGATTCAAAATGCATGTGTGTGTATACATATATATCACCCTTAATACCAGCAGCACCATCAGAACAAGACTTTTTGTCCTTTTTTAGATCTCATCTTATGCATGGAGACTCTTTGGAACAAGCATAATCTTCCACTACAATGTTGAGCTAAGCCTTCCAATAAAAATAAAGCCTAAGTTCTTAAGCAAAATGCTGTACAATCTTGTATTTCTCATTGCGTGTTTCTTAGCTACAACATTAATCCCAAATAGTTTTTAGAATCTCCTCTCCATCAAAAATAGAGAGAGATCTGAATACATCTTTTTAAAGTATCCTATTTACAATCAGAAAGGTGCCTCTTTACTTCTCTTTCTATGAAACAGTGACATCTACTGCTCGGTGGGGCTAATCCTGGGGGATATTCTAAGGCTAGAACCACCAGTGATTCAGCTCTTCTGCCTTTGGAGTCAGAGGCAGGACCACAGTCACTATCTCTTCCACTTCCCCGTCCTGCTTAGGCCCCTCCATAATACTATAATGTTTGAACTTCTGCACAAATTGCATTCTCTTCTTTCTGGATTAATTCCTTCTATAACAATTCTGTCACAAAGTCTTTCCTCATACCGAGCCCAAACTTGTTTCTTTTTAACATGTAACTTTCTCTTAGCCTTATCCTTGGACTAGTGTTCCACAAGTAAAATTCCTTTTCCACATGACAGCCCTAAAGACAAAAAGTTGTCATATCCCATCAGTTTTCTTTTTCCACCTAAATAATGTCACTTCCTTTGGCCCTCCTGGATATTATTTTAAGCCCCTCTCTACATCTTTCCTAGTCTCTACATGTTCTTCTGTTGATTCACATACATCAGAAAAATAAAAGTGTGCATGCCACCAAAAGTCTATCATTATATAAATGAGTGACTTCATCCTTAAATGGCAGTCATGGCATAGTGGGTAAGCAAGTGGAATTTGAAGAGAGAAGACCTGGGTTCAATCCTGGCTCCTCCACATAAGCTATAGGTCTTATGCAAATTACCCAGCAGTTCCAAACCTTTATTTACTAGGCTGTAAAATGAACGTGACAATAATAGCCACCTAGTAGGTTTGCTCCAAGGCTTAAAATGAAATTCAATGAGGCATTGTGTGAAGAGCACTTAGCACAGGTAATCTGAGTACGCAATAAATGGAAGCCTTCTTGGTATTAACCAGCTGCTGCTAAACTATATAAACAAACATGAGAAAAGTTGAGGAGAAATGGGAAGTAAGAAGCAAAAGAGGAAATAGAAGAAATAAGGAATGTGCAGCATGTTTTAAATTAACTGCAAAATGTAAAGTTTCTTAAAGTCTGAGCCAATTTTACGCATATCCTATGTGCCGAGCTCATATCCAGTGTCTGGCATATAAAAGCAGATTAGTAAGTGTTTTCTGGGTGAATGAACTTCATATAGATCAAAATATACTATGCAGCAATGGAGAAAAACATCATAAAGTTAGTATTATAGCAACATTTCCTATATGAAACATGATACAATATAAAAAGCCCAAATATAGCAGATGTTGAGCCATGCCTAGGTTGCATGGTACATTTAGTAACCTGAAAGAAGCTATTCATTCAGCAGTTTTTATTCATTTGGAAACAGTTGGATCCATATTGCATGCATACATCAAACTCTTTTCGACATAAGCATCATGAACAAAAATTCATTTTAGTGACTACCTATGTTTAAGCATAAGTGCTAAGAATACAAAGTATAAATTATCATTTCTTCCCTAGAGGCATTTACAATATACTTGAGAAAATAATTAAGTCACATAAAATGATCACTAAAAATACAAAGAATAAAAGAGTCATACAGCCAGTAGTAGCCAAATCATTCTAGCAGATGTCTCACATCATACCTCATAACCAATGGAGTCATTTTCCATTATACATGAGTCAAGCCCACCAATTTTGGAGGTTTATTTTTCCCACTGTAAGTCAGGTAAAGTGCCTAAAGAAGGATAGGAAAACAGGGAAATTTGAAAGTATTTGAATGAACTTGGAGACAGTTCCTAATGCAGTTGCTAACCACATAGCACTCAGAGAATTAAAGTTCTTCAGTGGTCTCAAGGAAAGCAAGCTGGATTCCATAGTAAGCTGGTGTCCCAGATAAAGGAATTACATTTGCTTGTTTATGTTCTCAGTGTAACCTCTCTTTGTTTGGTCTCACCATTTGCCTAATGAAGAGAGGAATAACTGTGCTGTCTGAATAACAGAATCATCATGAAAATTATATGAAATAATGCAATAGAAAGGCCTTTGAAAATCTTGCTGTGCATATGCAGATTCAAAATATACAAAGAATTCTTAAAATTCATTGATAAAAACACAAATGATCTGTTGGAGATGGCAGTCTCATGCACTCAGTGTTTCTGCCCCCACTTGTCTGCACAAGGATGGGCTTTGGGCCTGGAACGCTTCCTTACCAAGAGTTAAAGTGCCCACACAGCCTGTGCTGGGCTTATCACCTTGTGTGGAAGTATACTTCCTTGTTTCAGGCTTAGTGACTACTCTTTGTCTTTGCTTAAAGAGTGTGTATCATATGGCACTTGGCCAACCCCACTGCTTTATCTGTTCTCCAAGCAAGAATGGATGGGGTTCCTTGCATTGTAGCAAGAGAAGGGGAAAGACCTTCTGGCCATGGGGTACCAATACCCACTACTGAAGCTGATCTAGCTCTGTCTCTTTTCTATCTAAGTAAAGTGTGACGCCATCCAGTGCTTGACTGTGTTGTGTTTTCCTTGGTGACTCTGATACCAAGATGCAAAGGGCAGAATTGTTTGGACTTTTACTCCTGGTGATTGACATAGTGATGAACTTTACTCTTCTCCATGTATTATAGAAATAAGCTCTCAATCCATGAAAATACGTGGAGGAAACTTAAATGCATATTACTAAGTGAAAGAAGCCAATCTGAAAAAGCCATATGCTATATGATTCCAACTATATGACATTCTGGAAAAGGCAAAACTATGGAGACAATAAAAAGATCAGTGGTTGCCAAGGGTTAGGGCAGAGGGAGGGATGAATAGGTGGAACACAGAGGATATTTAGGACAGTGAAACTACTCTGTACAATACTGTAATGGTGAATGCATGTCTTTATAAATTTATCCAAACCCATAAAATGTACAGCACCAAGAGTGAACCCTAATCTAAACTATGATTGTTAGGTGATAATGATATGCCAGTATAGGCCCATCAGTTGTAACAAATGTACTACTCTGGCGGGGGATGTTGATAACGGCGAGGAATCTATGTATGTATTGGGGCAGGGAGTGTATGGGAATTCTCTGTATCTGCCACTCAATCTTGCTGTGAACTTAAAACTACTCTAATAAATAAAGTCTATTAAGAAAAGTCAATAACCTGGCCAACTTCCCTTTTACCCCATCTGCTTTTTCAATATCTTCCACATGGTAAACTGTATACACACCAATCACGTTTAAAACCATGGAATTAAAAAGTGTCTGTTACAGTTTATTTCCGTGTGCCTTTGCTTAAAGGACAATTATTCAGATGGGGGTCAAAAAGTAAAGTGAAGTAGAGATTAACAGTCAAAACCTTAAAGGTTCCATTTAAATTAAATGATCTGGATAATTTATTGGGCAAATAAGTAGTAGCACTGGAATTTTAGATAAGTTAGATGTTGAATTTGAGGGTCCCACTTGCCTAGTTATAGCAACAATTAAACTAGTTTACCCTAAAAAATTGAGTTGCTAAGGTAAGCTGAACTTTGCATGACCATATGGGCATTAGTTGAAAGGGTCTCATTACACACCTTGGTCTATTTTGGTTAAGATAAGCATGAACGTTTTTCATATTTGCTAAGATTCTTTAAATTCTTTGGGGAATTCCAAGTCATATAGTATTTAATATCAAGTGTTGTTCAAAGAAAATGATCTAATGCCAAGGACGCTTAGAAGGGCTTTCAGAAATACATTAGACTTGAGCAGTAAAACAAAAGTAAATGTATTATCAAAAGAAGAGAAAGAAAAAATCATGAGAGTTTTGAAAGGGAGGTTACGCAGAGCTTCTTCTAAGTTGGTCTTTGAAAAGGAACGTGTTGGTCTTCATTTTACAACAAAACTGCTAAGGGAGTACTTGGGGAAAATTGAAAATATACATATCAGCAATTCCAGATAACATGGTTTTGAAGGTTAACTGTTGGCCAAGGAAATAAAAACAGTGGAATGAATGACAAGCTAAGTGAATGTCTAACAGTTGTTGATGCTTCGGAAGTCAAACAGAAACCAAAGGGAATGGAGAACATAGGTCCAAGAAAAGAATCAATGTGGCAAAATAGAAAATGTGTACTTTTGGAACGACTGTCAAAAAAACAAAAACAAAAACCACAAAACAAAACCCTGCTATACCTCTTTGAATAACATGGAAAAGAAGCAGTAAAGGCCAAAGGGTCTCTGTTATGTTTAGCTATGTAACTTGTAAATAAGGACTCTTGATTTTACAGTTAATACTGTCCACATATAAAACACTTAATAATATTGACAACATTGCTGATCTATTGATGTATATAATGATTGGGTGTTAGAAATTGGTCACATCAAAGGTTCTTGAAGAAAAATGAAATAGGACCTTTTTTCTTAAGGGAGAAAATAAATTTATAGATTTTTAACATCTGGAGCCTCATGGGAAATAAGCAAGATGCATGTTTAAGGAATGTCAATCCAGACAATTACAAATGCCTTTCTTTTTAAAAAATGGTCTGTCATAAAATGGTGATATGAAACCTTTACTATTGAGTATTGTATTCTACTGGAAATTTCTCAGGCCGTGGAATTAGGCAGCTAAGGTTACTTGCTGCTCATTATTATGCATATTGTACAAGTAACAACCTCTGTGAACCTCAATTTCCCCATCTGCAAAATGGGGATGATGAAAATATTTATAGTGTTCTGTCAGGGAATAACATCTGCAGAGTGCCTCGCTCATGTCTAGTTAGCATGAAACATTGGATGAAGACAAACTTTATAAAGAGTTTGGTGTTATGGTTTTAAATATTGGCTTAAATATTGAAATGAGAAAATTCTAACATCAATACATATCGGGAAAGTTTTGGAATCTGACCCAAGATATTATGAACAGATCTTTTACCCAATAGGAAGCTTAGATTCAACATACGATAGTGGAGGGCAGCTACTAGAACAAAGAAATCTATTTCATCATAACACTCCAATGAATTTAAATTCTTCAGTCAACTCATTGCAAATATATGTTTGTTTAATATATGCTCTAAATAATAGCAACTTATCAAGTTACTCAATATCCTGAAGAATAAGACTTTTGAAACATGAATACAATCTCATAGGAGAATAAAACATGTGCCTTAGAGAAAACATAAACTGTTCTTATAAAGGATACCTTCCTATTATATTTTATATGTTTCTGTTATTAAAAGAAACATGCTTAGTTTTTTCATCTAGAGCATTGCATAATGACCGGTGAGCATTTTTTTCTGTAATTATTCTGCTACGATATGAATAATCAACAGGCACAGAAATTAGTTTCACTGAAAGGGAAGGAATCCAAATTGTGAGAAGAATGGTACTATTGTTAATTTCCATTTTCTATTGAAAATAAGAACAAAAATGAAAACATCAAAAAAAATTGCCATTGTATTTTCTGCTGCAGAGAGAATTCTTTGAAAATTCTGTCTTTATAGCATTTATTCAACAGCATTGTCAGAGCTTTGCATAGTGAATTCTATGGAATACGAAAGCAAGAGAATGGCAATAACTTGCTGTCCCATAACTTAAGACTCCCACTGTTATCAACTGCTGCTCCTCCCCTTCTTACTGGCAGGAGAATATATCTCAAGCAGTGGTCCCACCAAAGATCACAATCCCAATAATATTTAACCAACACAACCCTATTTATTTGTGAGCTCTGAGGAATAAATACCCTATTGACCCCTCACATCAGGGATCTTCTGCAAGAAAATCTAATGAAAAAGAAAGTATTGATTATTCTTTTAGTATTAAGCCAGTATCTCTAGTCATCTGTTTACAAAGAACATTGGCTAGCGGATTATGTCTTTTAGACAGTTTTTCTAAATGACTTAGTGGTTCAACCTGGCCTCTTCTAGGTGGATTCAAATCAAAGAAAGTGTTAATTCACGTGTCAGCATATTAGAAAAATATAAGTGAAATAAAGATACAAAATGCTGTTGAAAATCACCTCCATTTTCCAGGTTTCTTTTCTTCATCTTGAAATAAAATCTCTACCCACCCAGTAGTAATATTTATCTGGACCAATATTGGAATATGTGCCTATCAATATGGAAATAAAGTATGTGGATACACTTCAAATGTTCCTGAAAAAAAGGCAAGTCTTTCAGAGAACCACACTGGCCAAGAGGGTAACTGGTTTCCCCAATATTTCTGTGAATCTCCCAAGGAAGCACCAGTATTAAAGTGACCTTCTGGGTTAATTGGATTTTATGTAAAAATTTGTTACTGAGCACACGTGTCAAAAAGTACAAACTTCCCATTATAAAATAATAAGTCATGGGGATGTAATGTACAACATGGTGACAGTAGTTAATAATGTTCTATTGCATATTTGAAAGTTGTTAAGAGAATTAATCTTAAAAGTTCCCACCACAAGAAATAATTTTTGTAACTGTGTATAGAGACAATATTAAGGTGATATTTTGTAATATATACACATATTGCATCATTACGTTGTACAATTGAAACTGATGTTATATGTCAATATAAATGGTACTGAGTAAATAGTTAAAAAAAAAGAAAGTGTTAACTCAGATTGCCATCTTGGTCAGTTTCACATTAGCTGGAAACAGACTTTGTTTACTTTAGTGCTGATAGCATGTCTCATCTTAGGGCAATTTCATGCATTCAAAGCAAATTCTTAATCTTTGCCACAAAAATATGAAGGATCAGGTATAAAACAATTTAGCTTCCTTTGAGATCCTAATGCTGGGATTAATCCATAATTAACCAGTCCTCAGAACTGGTCTGAAAAAGGTAAGATCCTTAAGGGTAGATAATTGTGTTAAGCTTCTAGGAATAGGAGATGGGGAAACCTTTGACACCAGATGAACTCATCAGTCTTAAGAAATCTAGATTCAGAAACATGGAACAAATCAGGTACCTGGTATCCATCACCAAGTAAAGAGTTCTAGGATGAAGTCTAGTATAGACGATGCAGAAAATGGACATACATTAGTGAGCTTATTAGTGAGTGAGATAGCAATCCTACGTGTGATACATAGGCAGACTACATACATGAAGGAGCACGCATTCACTTATTCATTCATCCAACAAATATTCATTGACTTTGTATCAAGTGCCTTGCTCTGTGCTGCAGTATGGAGATGCCAAGATATTCACCTTTGCACAATGCCTTTACTTAAAAACGTGTAGTTAAGGAAAATAAAGACTCTGATGAACCTGATTTTAGTGTATCATCAAGTACTGAAAAAAGAGTTGCACAAAAAGAACTTTGGAGTAAACCATTCTGTGGGTCTCCATTCATTAATAGCAAGGGATTGAGTCAGAGAAGCTCTCTCTTTTCTTTCAGCTGTCAAAATTCCATGGTTTTGTTATACATCTACAAATAATCTGTAAAACTGAAAACCCATTTTAAATCATAAAAATTCTTTGTTATGATTTGTTAATCATAAAAAATCTTTTTTTGCTGTTATGAAGATAGTGCTTTGTAAAGCATTCTTCAATATCTTGTTATAAAGTCTGATGTTTTTCTTAATTTTAGTTTACTGTTTTGTATAAAACTGTTTATTTTAATTTTGATATAAGGCTGATGCTTATATTATTATTGCTTTTAAAACTAATCTGTCCATTTAAAAATTGAAACTGAGGAATGTGTGGAAATCACTGATCTGCCACAATTTCAGTCGACCTTCCAGGGGGTGGGGTGGGACTCGCGGGGTGGGGAGGCTGCATTGGAGGGCTCTTTCATTCCGGTTCAGTTCAGAGAACATCTACTCTGGGCCCTATAATAGGACTTGATGTACAGTGACAAACAGAATTATTTTTGAAGGGATAAGATATCCATGTGGCTAGTAACTTATCCTAAATGATTATCTGCCATTAGAGATTCTTGGCTCTAAGCTGAATCATTACATATAGGCACATATGTAAGTAGACAAATGGTATAACACAATCACACACCCTATAGAGAGCCTACTGTGTGCCAGATAACTAGTCTACTGTGGGTCGTCAGACCAACCTCTCATATAAACACACCGCCAAGAGTGCGGAAACATCCCATCGTGGGTTTTTCAGCTTCCTCCAGAATTTATCCCAATTGATAACAATTTGCCTATTCTGTCCTCCTGCTCTTTGCACTCAGCTGTGTAATTCTCAGATTCCCATTTGGCATTAGATCTCGGCTTCTCATGCTTGGCTCAAGATCCCCTTGCTACTTTTAGACAAAAATTCCTGGCTCAAAATTTGCTGGTCATTTCCCCTCAAAGATGATTCTGGTATTTGCCCTTGTGGCCTAAGTATTGCAAGCCATGGATAAGAGACACTATTGACATCTGCTGTTGTGCCAGAATACACAGAACACTGGAGCCAGCCCTCTGGAAGAAGCTAGACTCCAGACATATTTGAATCACTTTTTTATATAAGGCTTCATGACTGGGGTCCCTGTTATCTTCCTACAGACATTCTCCTACTCAACACAGTATATTCTGCAATGAAACACTATTTGTTATCCTCCTAGTTACTTTGTCTACTCTTGTACTTCTGCGTCTGTGTATATTGAAATGTTTTCTATCCTTTGTTGTTATTCTAGGCATTCCTTCATGTCTTTCAAGGCCAGCTCAAGTGTCTTCTCCTTTTGGAAGTATTCTGGCATCCCCAAGCCAAGTGAGGTGAGCCTCATCTGTGACCCTACATCAGTTAAGTCACTGTTCAGTGACTGTTTTACTTTCTCATCTGTTTTCCAAATATACTAAGAGTTCGGTCATCCTAGGCAGCATCTTGTCTACCTCTGAATCCCTGGTGCCCAGGATGAGGACTGGAATGAAGTATATGCTTCATTAAGTGTGGATTGAGTATGTGAATGCGTTCGTAACAATGGCTCCTTGACTACTAAATGTCACACTCTTGGAACTATTCACGGGATAGTGTCAGGTTCAGAAATGTTTCATCTTTTCCATTTATAATTAAATCATATTCTCCTGCTACTGCCTGCTTTTCTCAGGTTTTCATTAAGAATAAATATTGAATATTTGGATTTTTCCCTCGTGATGCTTGGGAATGTTTCTTTGTTATAAACACTTGTCTTGGCGTTTGTCTCTTCTGGTGGGATACCAGCATTCATCCAGTCAGTGCATTTCTATGTGTGGGAACTATTTTACAAAGTATGCAAGCACTGTATCCTGATTGTTTAACTACCCATTATTATGACAATACCTTCTTTCTACCACCTCACTTCATCATGTCTTCCACTGGAGTCCTTCAAACTCAGCATAATTCTTCATTGCTGGCGATTTATAGCTTACTCCTGAAATTAGCCATCCTCATACATAGCTTGGGGTTTCTCAAATTTGTTCAGGTGGCAAAACGCCTGGAAAAATGATGCATGCTGATGTAATAAACTCCCACTTAAAGGAGAAGCAATTTTAATTACGGAAAGCATGGCTATATTCTATGTACATGAGATAAAAATCACAACACCGAATGCACATATCCTTGAAAAAGAATGAGATTGGTGAAACAGGCATAATTATCGCAGTAATTTATTTCTTATTTCTTTCTTTGTTGTAGAAAAGATTGAATAGAAATATTCGACATTTTAAAAAATTCTATGAAGACTCAATACTTACAGCAGGAGAGAATTTCTCCCTGGACAGAGGTAGTTTGTATCTTTCAGAGTGTGTTAATTACTTTATATCTTGTGAAATGCTTTTTCAAACTGTTGTTTCTATAGGCATATATTTCTCCATTAAATTGAATAATAGAAATATTTTTCTTAATTTATAGGTAAATTTAATGGATATCATTTAGTCCATTTTGTGTTTTTTTCTCATGATTATTCTTCACTTTTTGATTCTTCCCATGTCACCTACTAGTAGATGAGAGAATGAATTTACAAGTAGTGAATGAGTGTTAATGCAATCTCCATAATGATAATAATAATAAAAAATCCACCCTTAATCATCTGTTCTGTATGTACTAAGCACTATCTTAAGAGTTTTATTTATATACATTATACAATGTAGTTCTCCCACTAACACCAGAGGGTTCTATTTCCATTTTACAAACGAGGAAACTGAGGTTATAGAGAATAAATAACTTGTCTAATGCATCTTAAAGTTTCTGCTGCTTCTTCATCATTATCTTGCCCTGAATTTCAGATATTCTTGGGAATTATATTGAAATGAACAGAGAAGGATATTCTAACTGAATCTCTTTGTGATATTCATGTGATGGAAAAGGTTATCCCAGAACTTTTAGGCTGTGTTTCATAAAGCTTTTATTTTATTTCTAGTTTTGATGGGGAGGGTGTCATTCTTCTCATTTTTTCAAGGTAGCAAGATATGAATTGAACTTGAATACTTTAAACAATGGTCTGTTGCAACAAGGATTCTGTAGTATTAGCAAGGTTTTCTCAGTTAATTCTCATCTTACGTGCCCTCTCTCAAACTCTGTAACCATCATTGGTGGTATGCTGACCTGAGTGGTTTTGTTCTAATATACAAAGCCTGGATAAAAAGCAGGTACAGTCAGGAATATATAAATTGGAACCCAATTCATGGAATAATATATTTTTCCCTTTGAAAGAGAAATACAGTCCTCTGGATTTATAGTCACCAAGGAGCTTTTATTGACACGTGAAATTCTGAACATCATTTAGATAAATCATTGAGCTTTGCCAGTCCCATCACACGATTTGTGATGCTTTCCAGTGCCTCTGGGTCCAGAAAGCAATGAATGGCTTGTGCTTATCAACTTATGCCATTCTTCATCCATGACAGACAGAGCATGGGAAATAGATTCCTGTTAATTTTTAATAAGATTCACAAATAACATCCCTTTGGGGCTCAGAAAAGAGTATAGCTGTGCAGAGAGTTTACTCTAAGATACAGTAAAAATCCACATCAAATATACATCAAGACAGTATTAAGGTCTTCACAGGTATAGTCAAAATAGCCATCCACAAGAGCATCAGTTTGCTAAAAATGTCTCAGGGAGGGTACGCCCATCACGTACAACTCAACATCTGTGGCTTTCCTTTAATGCTGAGCTGGCATCAACTCTGTGGTAAGTGTACCTCCACAGGCCTGCTCTGCTCTCCCAGCATGACTGGGAAGGTCACAGTTGTGAACCAATGCTCCTACCCCTTCTCCATTCTGTGATGCATTATGATTTAGTGCATCCTTAGTGCCTTAAAGACAGTCTCATTTCTAAAAAGCTATCTACGAGAAATAGGAACTGTGTGATGGCAAGGAATAACACGGAGGAACATTGCTAAAATGCCTGCATTGAGGAACAGAGTAATACCTGCCCGACAATGTTGGTTACTGTTAATCGTTCATGCCTTTGGATGTTGTCTAAGACTTGACACTCCTCTTACACTCATGCCAGGTAAAGTTTCCTTCATCATCTCTCTTCTCCTTAATATTGATGTTACTCAGACTTCATTGTGATAACCCATTGCTTTTTTGTCTTCACATACTGTTAATCAGTTATCTGATTCAGTCGGATGTCTTTATCTTTTACCTATATGCTTTTGCCTTCAGTTCTAGCCTCTACCCTGTGATTCAGTCATAGAAATCTAAATATAGGCTGTACACCTGCACTTGACAGGACCCATTATCTCTGCTCTCTGTACTCTGATTCTCCTGGTGTGTGGTCCAATCTTCTCCAGGAACACAGAAGTCATTCTTGACTCATCTCTCTCCTACATATCCAACTTTCAATCCGTCACCAGGTCATGTCAATCATATCTTCAGAATGTTTCTAGAATGTACTCCCTTTCTGTTCCTCTTTATACCTACTTCGACTAACCAAGTAGAGGCCCTCTCCATCTCTTCCTGCAAAATTTCGGTAGCTTCCTGTTTTCTTTTACTCCAATCCTGCTCCAACTCCTTAATCAATCCCTCCCACAACCAAAGTGGTGTCCCTACAGTGTACAGCTGAGCGTATCACTCCAGGCCTCAAGACACTTAGAGGATCTCCATTGGCCATGGGATGAAGTTTAAGTTCCTTAGAGTGGCATATAAATACTTTTATGTCTTGATCCAGTCTTCCTCTACATCTAATTCCTCCTCACTCTTAACTTCATATTTCATACTCTGATAAATATACATTATATTCCTTTAGCATTTTGTGCCTTCATTCACTTTGATCCATTTAAGAAGGACACCCATCTTTCTATTCTTGGCTAATGCTTACTCATCTTTCAAGGTGTTATTTTCTTCTGGGAGTCATACATTAACCCAAGGTTGGAATAAGTGCTCCTCTGTGCTCACAAAATATCCAGTGTACATCCATATTTATTACTTATGACAATATATTAAGTGTCAGCCTTACCCTAATATAAGCTCCTTAGGAGCTGCCTCCCTATTTTATTCTTTTACTCCATTCTTCTAGCCTAATGAGTAGCATAGTGCCTGACACATAGTAAGTGCTCAGTTAGTGTTTCCTGATGTGAACTGAGAGGGGTTTTGAACATCAACTGTGGACACATGGATCATGACTTAAATTTTGAGGCTCCTCATAATTATACCTTATTATTCAATTTTAAAAGTGTTTAGTGAATTTATTTCTGATGCTTTCAGGGTAAGGATACAAGAGAAGGGTAAGGTATGGTTCTTAATCTGAAGGAATTTACTTGTGTAATCAGAGATGTAAGATATTTCATAATCATTATTTAATTACATATACTGCATGTTTCATAAAGTTCATGTGTATACTTTGTGAATTTGTATACATTAGTATCGCATATAATGTATAAATTCAGAATAGAGTTATGATTACCTATTGTATAGCAGGCATTTCACAACTAATAAGACATAATCCTTACCATCAAGGAGTTTACAGTCTAGTTTGGGAGTAAACCGAGGAACGATCACAAATTTACAACACAGTGTGATGGGAGCTTTATGTACCAGGCACTGTGCTGGGCCCCAGGAACATGCATAAGAGAGCACACCTGCCCTTGATTTGAGGAGCTCATACAAGAACTAGCACAACGGATGGTATACGCAGTTCAGGCCAAAAGAATCAGGGAAAGGAGGGATAAGTGTATGCTGAGAAGCGAGTTAAGATTTCATAGAGGATGTGGAAACTGAGTTGGACATTAAGGGCTAGGTTAAGTGGCCTATGAGTTGACTCATCAGACAATATTAATTACTGCTCAGAATAGATAGTATATAATTGTAATCAAATTGCAGTATATATTTTCCCTTCCTCTCTTTTATCTAGAAGAGGGAAAAACCCGAATAATTTCTTGTTATGCTCTGCCTATTATATGGTTATTTCCTTTCACTCACAGTCAGGTTTCATAAGTGAAATTTATCTATGAAAATCATGCATCATATTTAAAGAGTAGTTGAAACAATATTTAAAAGTTCATTATAGGGAAACACTGTGACCTGTCTCTGGCAAATTTTATGCAGCAATCTGTTTTATTTATGAGAGTTTCAGGAAGAGATTACCTTTATGATCCTTTGACAATAGCTCGGATAGGATGAGGAGAGAGAGAGAACACCCAACACATCAGAGATGGAAGACCAGCACTTACTTGTATTTCTGCTTCTCGGTTAGATTTTTACTGGGTTGTGGTTTTCTAGAACTTGGTAAGATGTTACACCAGCAAATCTCAAAGAATCATACGACATGGGTTCATCTTCCATCTGATCAGTGAAAATAGCATTTTAATCTTTATGAAACTAACAAAGCACTGAGGATTTCCAGTTTCAAGAAATTAAAAAATCGGTCCCAAAAGCATTGATCCAAATATCAAAATGCAAAATGATCTTTTTCCTCTTTTAGCAAGTTATTTAACCATATACTCAAGAGAAAACTTTCCTCAGAAACCTTCCTCAAGTAATGTGTAGTATAATGTGGAGCAAATGCCTACTTGTGAAGCATTCCTAAATGACCTGCAGATTACTGCAGTACACATGGCAGATCGCAGTGGCTCCCAATGGTCAGGTACATCAACCTTGAGAGCAACACTAATGCTCCTTTGTTTTCTTCCAGTCTTATTGAAATATAATTGACCTACAGCCCTGTATAAGTTTAAGGGGTATAGTGTAATGATTTGACTTACATACGTCATGAAATGATGATCACAGTAAGTTTAGTAAACATCCAGTATATCATATGGATGCAAAATTAAAGAACTAGGAAAAAGTTTCCTTGTGCTGAGAACTCTTAGGATTGACTCTCTTAACTTTCATGTATTAACACACAGCAGTACTAATCGTATTTATCACATTGTGCATCATGTCCCTAGCACTTATTTATCTGGTAACTGGAAGTTTGTACCTTTTCACTGCTTTCATCCAATTCCCCCTCCCCCCTCACCGACCTCCCACCTCTGGTAACCACAAATCAGATCTCTTTTTCTGTGAGTTTGTTTGTTTCTGAAGTACAACTGAACTACAACGCTATGTTAGTTTCTGTTACACAACATAGTATTTCAATATTTCGATACATTTCAAAGTGATCAACATGATACGTCTAGTTATAATCTGTCAACATATAAAGATATTATATACTTACTGATTATAATCCCCACACTGTACATTTCATACCTGTGACTCATATATTTTGCAACTAGAAGTTTTTACTTCTTCATCTCCCTCCTCTATTTCTTTTCTCCCCTTACTCCCTGCCCCTCTGATAAATACCTGTTTGTTTTCTGTATCTATGAATTTTTAGATTCCACATATAAGTGAAGTCATACAGTATTTGTTTTTCTCTGTCTGACTTATTTCACTTAGCATAATAGGTCCATCCATGTTTTATCACAAATGGCAAGATTTCACTCTTTTTTGTGGCTGAATATTATTCCATTGTATATATATACACCACATCTTCTTTATCCATTCATCTGTTGATGTACACTTAGGTTGCTTCTGTAACTTGGCTATTGTGAATAATGCTGCAGTGAACATTGGGATGCATGTGTCTTTTTGAATTAGTGTTTTTGTTTTCTTTGGATAAATACCCAGGAATGGGATTGCTGGATCATATGGTAGTTCTATTTTTAATTTTTTGAGGAATCTCCATAGTGACTGCACCAATTTACATTCCCACCAACAGTGCAGGAGAGTTCTCTTTTCTCCTCACCCCCGCCAACACTTCTTATTTGTTGTCTTTTTGATAATAGCCATTCTGACAGATGTGAGGTGATACCTCATTGTGGTTTTGCTTTGCATTTCTCTGATGATTAATGATGTTGAACATCTTTTCATGTGCCTGTTGGCCATCTGTATGTCTTCTTTGGAAAAATGTCTGTTCAGGTCCTCTGTGCATTTTTAAATCCAATTGTTTGGTTTTTTTTGATGTTGAGCTGTATGAATTCTTTGTATATTTTGGATATTAACCCCTTATTGGATATACTTTTGATGGAAGGGGATTATGCTACTTTGAAAAGTCCTTCTCTTCTGAGAATAGAGTGACATTTTGTTGATCCATGTCTTCTTGCTTATTTGATCTCCCAGTGACAAGAAACACACATATTTATAAAATAGCTGATGAGGTAAATGGTGTGTTTGTGGTGATAGAACAGAGAGAAACAAACGGGCGAGCATAGATATTGAGTGGAGGGCATCAGAGAGTCACATCCTGATTCACCAAAACAGAGATCAGCATTTTGGCACATCTTATAGGCATGGAGTTTCACTCTGTCTTTTTTTTTTTTAATGAAGCAGAAATGATAAAATTATTGAGGAAATACAGTTTAGTGTTGACCTACGCCATCCCCCAAATAAACATTCCCAGTTATTTGCTCTAGATTTTGAAAAGGTCTTTGGCCTCTTTTAGCCAAACAGACATAACTATGATTGCAGTTACAACTAATTTTTAGAAGCCATTTCAGGCCTACTGAGTAAGCAGAAGTCACTGAGTAACTGAATTCACTTTTATATACCTGTTCAGTGTATTTAAAGAGCTCTTGAGGACAATTCAAGAAGAGAAACGTGTTCCTGATTCAGCTGCCTAATACTGAGTGAACAGTACCTGATTTTGTGCCGGTACTTGTGTAACAATGCCCTGCTGATAATATGAGCTGGTGGTAAGCCATGGTGATCTCACCAAGCTGTACCTTATACATTGCACTTTTGTAAAACAGCATTTGGACAGAGGAAAAGACATACTCCCATTTTCTTGTGGTTATAGGGATTTTTGTTTTAGTAGAAGTTATAATCACTAACATCATCATTATTATCTTTTCTACCAAGTTACAGTGCCTGTTATGGCAAGTATGTATCATGCTTCTGCTTCAGAGTGTTCCGAAATGAAGAACAAAATAATAAAGAAGGCAAGGAAAGAGTTCTCTTTCTGACAAAATGGTAGACTAAACTAACTTCTTCATAAGCCTTCTGTTAGAAAAGACCTGGAAGTGATGAATAAATTGTGACAGTTAAATTTAAAGTAGAGCCAAATTCAAAGTAAAGAGAGACATATCCCCAAATGACAAAAATCAACAGGGAAGTGGAAGTCAGGGTACTAAGCACAACTTGACATTGAGACAGAAGTTTAGAGTGGCAGTGGATGTGGTGGTACAGAGGAGGGGGAAATTAGGAGGGTTCTATCATGTTTTGCAATTGGGCTTTAATTCCCAATACAGACAAATAATAAACCTTGAGTAAGACAGTGAGTTGAAAAGTGAGAGACTTCTACATGTACTTGGAACCACTAAAGGACTGTCATAAATACAAAGTGTAAAGATTCTGAGTTAACGCTTCTGGTTTGGTCTAGGTGCTACTGGACCAACGCTCTCGCAGATACTAACTATAAACAGTGAACAAAAGATGCAAAAAAGATGAACTTAGCAGCACAGAAAAGAAGATAAAACTAGGTATATTGTGGAGGAGAGGTGACATTTTGAAGGGAATGGCAAAGAGTGAGTTACTTTTATGGCATTTAGTAAAGAGGGCATCGTGAACTCCATTAAAAAACTTGTAGTTCTTCTGGAACAAAGAACTAGCGAGTGGAGTTTGGGGCAACTTCTGCTACTATAAAATCAAGAAAGAACCCCATTAAAGACAGAACAAGAAAGAGGATGCCCTAAATCACATATATAAATTCTGCTTCCATATCATGGATGGGTGAGAACAGGTTCCTGCTAAAGAGAATGGACCTTTCTGATTCTATGTTCTGAACCTGCAAAAGGCCCATGCTTACCCTTGAGCTCCATGTGCACTGGACAGGCCCAAAACAACATAGCAAAGGCTTTGAGCACTGAGCTACAATTTAAACTACCACCCATCATAGACAATTCCTTGAGCAGTGAAAGCACTGGCCTTGACCCAAAGCAGCTTAGCAAAGACTTCACCTACTGAACTGATATCAGAACCACGACAAGCCCAGAAGGCAAGGCAGAACTTGTAGTCTTAACAGAACCTAACATTAACCTTACATTGTCCAGAGGATTCTAATAGGATCCCAAGGCTTAAGAGCATAGTATTCAAAATGTCCAGAATAAAATCTGAAATTACTTGATATACCAAGAGCCAGAAAAATGTGACCACTTTTCAAGTGAAAAATATAATCAATAGATCAAATCCCAGGATGACTCAGATATTGCAGTTACCAGTAGACTTCAGAGCAGTAACTGTTTTCCAGGAGGTAAAGTTAAACACACTAGAAATGAATAAAAAGGTAGACGTTTTCAACCAAGAAACTATAAAAAAGAATCCAATGGAAATTTTAGAATTGAAAAACACAATATTTGTAACAATTCACTGGATTGGCTTAATTGCAGATTTGAGATGACAAAAGAGTCAGTGAAATTGACAATAGAAAAATAGGTATACAGTCTAAAGACCTGAGAGAAAAAAATATGCGCAGAATCTCAGGGAAATGTGGGTCAACATCAAAAGGACTGATATTCATATCATTGGAGTCACAGAAGGAGAGGAAAAGGGTGCAGAAAATCTGTATTAAATAATGGCTAAAATTTTCCTAAATTTGTACAAAATTACAAATTTATAGATTCAAGAAGCTCACTCCTTCCAAACATGATAAACTAAAACAAACAAACCAAAAAACCTTTGCCAAGACACATTACTGCTGAAATTCAAAAGTAAAGAAAAAAATCTTGAAAGCAGGAAAAAAAAAACCCACGTTACATAGAAGATTAAATGTGTGCAGTTTTTTGTACACCAATTAAACGTCAATAAAGCAGGATAAACGGTGTATATCTGGGTAAATATAAAGGACTATATTTTTTAAGATCTGCAAAACATGTATGACTGTTAAAAGCAAAAATTATCACATTTATGATGGGTTTCAATGTATGTAAAAATACATATGAGAATCGCAAGGGCAGGTTCAAGGAACCTATATGGGTGTGTCTTCTACATTTTACTTGAAATAGCAGCAGAATAATAAGTCTAAATAGACTGTGAACAGGAGGTATGTATGTTTTACTCCCCAGAGCAACCACTAAAGAAATGATACAAAGAGAGTTAGCCAAAAGGCCAATTGATAAGCTTAAATGGAATATTAAAAATAGTTCAATAATCCAAAAGAAGGAAGGGAAGGAGGCTCAGAGAAACGTAAACAGGGGGGACAAACAAAAAATGAATAATAAAATGGTAGTGCTAATAGTCAAGAAAAGACAGATTTTAAAAATGAGATACCGTTTCATATGTATTGATTTGGCAAAATAATTGTTAAGTATGATACTTATGTGTGGGTGAAGCTATAGCAAAATTGATACTTTTATACATTGCTATTGTGAATGCAGATTTTTTGAATGCAAATTTATGAATGCAAATAAATTGCTACCAACACTATATAGAGTAACTTAGTGCTTTGAAGGTAAAGATGGTGACCGCCTGTGAGTGAGCAATTTAACTTTTATGTGTGTGCCTTAGATAAACTGTGGTAAACATGCTTGGAAAACATGTGCAGAGATGTATTAAAAACCCGTCCTTTTTTTTTTTTTTAAGGAACTTTTTTTTTTTTGGCTGAGCCTCGCAGCATGTGGGATCTTACTTCCCCAACCAGGGATCGAACCCTCGCCCCCTGCATTGGAAAGTCTTAACCACTGGACCACCAGGGAAGTCCCCAACAAACGTTTTTAATAGAGGAAAATATGGGAAACAATTTAGCTTTATAGAATATAATACTAGTTAGTAAATTTTAAAATAAAACAACCACTGCATATTGTTTATGGATACTACAGTAAAGTTTAAAGATATGATTAGGAACTACAAAATCATGAGAGTCATTACATTTGAGCAGGAAGGTAATAGGCATGAGAAGGTAGCTGTATTGTTAAGGTTTGAAAAAGAAACCAGAAGCAAAAATAATAATAATAATTTTTTAAAAGAAAGGAAATACACAATTACTTATAGCTCCTATTTATACAATTCAGTCCTTTTTACCCCGCAGTATTTTTTTGTGATGATAATTTCAGCATTAGTCAACTGAGTTATCCAGGGATAATGAAAAAAGGGAACAAATACTCCTCATCCATCTCCTGCTTTTGTTCATCATTCTTAGGATAGGCAGGTGTCTGATTGGAATGTACACATTTAGGTTTTTCCTAATTTGCTAAGGGTTGAGGTATAACTCAAAATCCCTAATGTCCTATTCCTGACACTTGGTTTGACACTTTAGAATTTCCTCTTTTAATGGGGCAGTGGCTTCACCAGTACTAGAACTGCCATGGCTATGTTAGGAATATTAGAACTTTCATTCTCCTGTACATGTTTATAAATATTTTACAGGGTAAGTGAGTATCATTGGAATGCCTTTTCTTGCTTTGTAAAGCAGCTCACATTAATTGAAGAAGAGCTCTAAAAACTAAGAAGTCAAAAATGGAATGCCATAGTGCAATGCTATGCAACAATTAAAAATAATGACATGGAAATGTGTTCCCACAAAACTATTAGGTAAAGAAACAGTTTCCAAATCCATAGTATGATGTCACTGATGTAAAAATTAAGTTAAAGTTAATAATAATTATAAATACATGCAGGCACAGACCCATATTTCCCCAGGGTAGGAGTAGAAGGGAACTAGATGTACCAAAATGCTACCAGTGTTTATCACCAGTTAATGGAATTCATGGCCACACTTTTTTCTTTCTTTTTGTATTGTCTACTGTTCAATGGATGTTTTTACTTTCGTAATTTAGAATGTTCAACTCAGACTGGAGACAATTAATTTAGATAAGGGTAAATTTCAGAAATATGGTGTCTGTTTTGCCCACTTCCTACCAATAGTGTGGTAAAGTTAGACTGCTATCTAATTATGTTTACAACTAATTCAAAAATAATTAAATTAATTTTATTTCCACGTTTGTTACTGAATTTGGTTTTGAAGGGAGTATACTTTTCAATCTTTGTGATTATCACTTTTGGAACAGACCTAATATAAAATATGATTTAGTTTAAGTTCTGCAGTCAAAATCTAGGCTAGATTACTTACTTTATTTTCTAAAGCAGAGTATGTCTAAGACTAGAGGATCCAGATGACTCCTTTCAAGAGGGATGATTTATATTTTTCTCCATTTGTATTAACAACAAAGTAGTATTTTGGTGGGCCCTTATTATATGGACTTGAATAAAAAAGACATTTTATTAAAATGTAAAATGAGGTTACTTCCTATTCTATCCCCAAATAACAAAAAATCAAAATTATTTTTTAAGTTACTCTAAGAAACGGGACATTTGTAAAATCTTTATTCTCCAGCATTTGGACAATACCTAACTCACATATTTTGATGCCATTTACCAAGCAAGAAACTGAGAACACAAAAATGCTTGCTCGGGTATTTTTCTCATTCTTTTCCTGCTTAGATTTCTCATCCATAATACATTGGATCGACTCTTTTGTTCGTAATTTAGTATAAGGGCAGTTCACAAAGTTTTTCTCTAAGTCTCTTAGGACGAATAAAATATCAACATATGCAACCACATTTCTAAATTAATAAGATGTTTATTTTACACTAAAAGCATGAAATAAAGAGTGGAATTCCATGTGATTGTGTCCATTGGGTAGTTGCAATCTCTGAATTTTTGTTATTTGCAAAGTTGTATTACTGTAATTTGGAATCAGTGCAGCTAGAATTAATTTAAAAATTCTGGTGGAGAATTATTCATTTAGTCTAATTTGAAATTTTTCCTACTGTATTTCTCTGTACATGCATAGTATATTTAAAGTCGTGCTGGAAATTTTTTCTTAAACAGAGTGGTTTTCCAGGTTGGTTAAAATATCTATGGAATCATGAGAGCCTTTAGCTGTTCCCTCCTCCTGGAAGGTTCTTTAACCAGGGATCTGTTTTGATAACTCTTTCACCAACTTCAAGGCTCTGTTCTTTGCTTACCTTCTCCACATGGCTTATCTTAAAGATCCTATTTAATTCTGCAAATTCCTTATACTCACATTTTGTCCCCATCCTCACTCCCCTAATTTCCCCTACTTTGATCTATGTTTTCCTTTCCCCATAGCAGTTATCAACTTTCACTGTACTATATAATTTAGTTCTCTCTTATATTTACGGTTAAATGTGTAACTCTTCCTCCTAGAATGCAAGCATCGTGAGGGCAGGAATCTTTGTCTTTTTTATTTCAGTAATATATCCCAAGAACTAAAAACACTTCCTGGTTCATCACAGATACTCAATATATGTTTTTTAAAAATCATTTGAAATCAAATGACGTATCAGTGAAAAGTCAGCAGATTATTTCACTGTTTTGGGAACGTATGTGATGTAGCATATCCCACTGTAACTTGACTTCAAATAATATTTTCTAGATATTCACTGAACAGAGATACTGGTGTTGCTCCCGCACACATGGATTCTGTTGAATAAGTCAAAATCATGGCCATAGGCAGATGACTGCTTAGTTATTTGAGGATATTAGTGGTCATGTTACAGTCATTTTTAGTAAGATTACCTCTAACTCTCCCTACCATGTTGTGGAGGAGTAGGTCTTTCACAAAGGAATATTTTAATCTAAAAATGTTTCTCAACCCTGAAGCATATACTGATAAATTATCCTCTTCTCTCCTGTGGACATACAGCTGCAAGAATGAGGGAAAGAAGGAACTATAAGACAGAGAGAACCATGACTTTTAGTTTCTAAGAGTGAGCAGTCAGTGAGAGAGGCATGAAGGCCCATATTTGGGACATGTTCTTTCACATCATCTTATAGTTATGGGAGAAAATAATGTAACAGAAATGGAGTGGCATTAAATGATCTAATCAAGCCATAGCTACATTCCCTGGATATTCTTAGTGTCTTGAGCTTTTGGTTGAATGAGTTGTTCCAAAACGGCCTCATTCAAGGAAATCCAAGAGAATGATCAAGCAATGCAGAAAATGTATTTGACTGGCCCTCCATAGCTGGTCTAAGCCATAATTGAGGGCTCTCACATCTGTGTGCTGCTCAGGATGATGCATGGGGTAAGTGCATCCTGATTAGTGTCTTGGGATGGACAGAGAGCTAATGCAGGAGAGTCAGTGGTTTATAAATCTATTGCCGACATCTTGGCTGAGTCTGACCTTTGCAGTGCCAGAGTAGGTGGCGGTACAATACACTGATACCAAGGGCTAGCTCCCAGGAAAGTGTATGCTTCATTCTGAATAAAATTTTAATGATGAACCAATAGCAGAATCTATAGGTACTCATAGCCTTCCTATCTTTGATATTTTGTATTTTACTAGGACAGCATATTTCACATGTATATAGAAGAATATATACCTTATTTTGGGTACCTAATTTTTTTCTTAGAACACATATTGCTGTCTTTATGTATTTGTGTATGTGTGCATGTATCAAACACTTCAAATAGATAAATCTTAGCAAAACTAGAGCTGTTGAATTAGGTTGTAAAATTTAATTGTCATTAACCATCTTGATTGAAGTCTGTTTCTTTAGTTGAAAACGCTGCATTTTCCATTTAAGTCTTGAAGTTAAGTCCTTCCATTAATCAGGGAGTCAGTACAACAGAGTTGTTAAAGCATAGTGCTAGAGTCACCAGTCCTGACTTCTAATCCCAGCTACACCACTTACTGGCTGGATGACCATGGGCAAATTACTAGCTGTATTGAGTTTCAGTTTCTTCCTCCACCACAAAAGGAGAGTAACACCTCCCAGAGCTCTTGCAAGAGTTTGGTGAGAAAATATATATTTTGTAAATTGTAATGCTTTTCTTCCTCATTCTTAGTGTGCTTTTTATTTCACCATTTTCTTCACTGTATGCTCATACAGAAGAGTCGATTGTTCTGCTTTTTTGTGGTTAGGAAAAATATTTTTAAAAATTAATGGTGAAGCCACTCATCTGAACGTGTCTTCCCCCGTGAATTTCCAGTTCATTCCATTTGATCCTGGGCCATTCTACTCTGAATACAGCTTAATTCACATCAATTCTTTTTTTTTTTTTTTTTAAAGATTGATTGATTGATTGATTGCTATGTTGGGTCTTCGTTTCTGTGCTAGGGCTTTCTCTAGTTGCGGCAAGCGGGGGCCACTCTTCATCGCGGTGCGCGGGCCTCTCACTATCGTGGCCTCTCTTGTTGCGGAGCACAGGCTCCAGATGCGCAGGCTCAGTAGTTGTGGCTCACGGGCCCAGCCGCTCCGCGGCATGTGGGATCCTCCCAGACCAGGGCTCGAACCTGTGTCCCCTGCATTGGCAGGCAGATTCTCAACCACTGCGCCACCAGGGAAGCCCCACATCAATTCTTTAATTTGTAAAGATACATTATTGCTCTTCTTTTTCCCTCTTATCTGTAGATATCTCTCAGGCAAAAGGAAGGAGACTTGATGATTGATAACGTGGCTCTGTGAAGCATGGTGCAGGGTGAGCACATTATGGATCTCAGTAACATGTTGGGCATGATCACCTATTGCTCCTGTGCACGTTGGGAAGTTCCTTGAAGTCATTTCACTGTCTCATGTCTCTTCCACCAGCTCACACAATCCCACACCTGCTCACCCAGCTGGACTCAGCTCATTTACTGTTCTCAGCTCATTTACTGTTCTCCACTAACAGCTTCTTGCCTGCTACACATTCCCACCTCCGCTGCCACCCTCCAAGAAGAGATAATCTCCTCTGGGAATTCCCCTGCGGTCCAGTGTTAAGACTCCACACTTTCATTGCCGAGGGCACGGGTATGATCCCTGGTCAGGGAACTAAGATCCCACAAGCTGCGCTGTGACAGCCAAAAGATAATAATAATAATAAAAATAAAGTCAATCCATTAAAAAAAAAAGATAATCTCCTCTATCCTGCTCTACATTACTTTAAGCATCCTTCTCATTAAGTTCTTCTAAGCGTGATTCTACCTGCTGTGTGTCTTTGTTCACTAGATGCTAGACCCCGGCGTCCACTGCCACAAGTAGTGCTTCACCTTTCTGGAGACAATCTCCTATGGGTGTTTCTCACCAGACCTTTACCGCCAGGTCTAGGGTCAGTGTCTTCTGCTCTGGCCCTGATCTAATTCTAGTGAGCTGCCTACAACTGGCACTATTCATGTTTATTATCTGTGCAGTAGTATATCATAGTAGTTTGGTATCTAATTATCTGATCGTGCATCCTAACTCTAGCAATTTACTTTTTGGTTGATTACCTACTACTTGATTTGGGGCAAGTTACTTCTCTATGCCTCAATTGTCTCATCTCTAAAATGAGATGATGATAATGCCTCCTTGTAGGGGTATTATAAAGTTTAAATGGGACATCCATATGCTTAGAATAGAGCCTGGCACACAGGAAGCACTAATCAGTGTTAGCTCTCATTATATTTAAATAATAATCATAATCAAATAATTTAAATAGGAAACTCTAACTGTCAATGGATCCAATTTCTTTAAAGTGTCCTGGGGAAAGATGGCCAATATGAATGGTTTTCATCCATTTATAGACATGTTAATGCGGAGACTCAGAGCAGTTATATTTGGTTTGAGGACAGGCTCTGAAAGGCTTCTTTCCTGTATAAATTCTTCCTGACTCTCACCTCATAAGAAACAGAGATTGTGCATTTTGGGGGGAGAAAAAGTCCACATGACAGTAATTTTCTGTTTCTCTTTCAAAATGTAAATGATTTCCTTTAGGACACAGCTCTGTAGGCCAGTACCAATTTGCATGGCTCTCTCATATTAATTTCCATGCTTCTTTACATTGGAACTTTTTTAAACCTTGGCGCAGTTTGTTAACCAAGGTTCTTCTCTAAAACACCAAATTGCCTTCACTAGTGTTAGATCACAGGTCAAGGGAAAGCAGCAACTGTGGACTCACAGAGAATATGTCTTGAAGAAATAAGGGATTGACTTTTCACTAATTGGCTAATTCACTTACTGTCCATTGACTTCACATGTCATGGGATCAAATCTATTGAAGGTATACTAGGTCAACTCACCAAGGAATATGAATTTTTTTGCTCCTTTATCTTTTTCAAGTAAATTAATAATTACTATCCAGTCACGAAAATTACATCTTGAGGTTATTTTTACCATGCTGAACTATTCTAGTGGTATATCTAGTCGAATTAGAAATTGGGAATTTTGCTGTGAAGGGGATTTTCATGCACAGTTTAATAATTCAGCTACCTGCACCCCTGGGCAAAATAAATAGCTGGCTGAATGTTTGTTGGCAAAGTCACAAAAAATTATATTATTTGGAACTTTAAATGTCCCCCCCCCCCCCAATAAATGTTGGGATTATCTGTGGGAAAGCAAAGGGTTCAGGGCATTATAGCAGCATTTTTTCATTACCGTATGTGCATTTTCTTCTTGGAGAGCTATGTAAGTGTGGTAAATTTTTTTTTTTTTAGGGAGGAAGAAAATAAGAGAAGCACACCCACTGTAAGTGGACTACAGTTATTTCGCCTCAACTCTCAGCCCTGCAGCAATTCTAGTACCTGATGTTAGATGAGAAGGGCTACTCCTCTAAGTTTTAAACACAGCTAAATATCTACTTAGTAAGAATTCAAAAGGGTCAGGATAATTGTCAAATTGAATTTTATCAGCTAATTGCTTTTGATTTATTCATTTTTTTGAGCACCTGTTTTGTGTGAGGCACTACTGTTCTAGTCAGTTGGCATACATCAGAGAATAAGATTGTCAAAGATATCTGCCATTGTAGAGGTTGGATTCCATTGTGGGAAGGGGGGGGTAAGGAAAGAGATAATAAATGATAGATGTAATAAGTAATTCTTTTGGTATGTTAGAAACTGATATATGCTGTGGGGAGAGGAGACTGGGGAAAAGTGCATCTACAGTAGGGAAAGAGGTTACAGCTTAGAGAGGTTTTGGGCAAAACGGTAGTGCCACAGAAATGGTATGTGACACACCCATGTGGGGAAGTGGAGGAGCTGGAGTAGTAAAGCTGCATTTATCTCTATTTTCAGCATAGAAGTCCTGTCAACGTATTAAAAATACATTTCATTCTCCCCCTTCTCTCAACTATTTGAGTATAATCCCTAGCCTTGCCTCTCAGTGCTAGAGATAAAACAAATTATAAAGGAAATGATACTGCCTGGGCTCCGATCCTGTGACATCCTGTCTAATTTAAGCTCTTGTGGGTAGCATGTTTCCCATTAGTTGTCCCAATTCACAGTGGATGGAGGAAGAAAGCATTGAATGAGATATGCAGTTCAATTCAACAAGCACTTACTCCTACCTCTTATTTACCTAGAACCACTTTGTTCAATTTAATTAATACAAAGATGCAGAAGTTCTTAGGGAGCCTTGGGCTGTGTTGTAAGATGAACCACAGATGAATGAATATAAAAGAAAAATATGAGGCAATGCTTAGCAAATGTTGTCTATACCTTCAAGTGTGGAAGAGAAATAATCTGGAGTTAGCCCAGGACTTTCTGGAAAAGTGAGATCAAGGTTAGACCTTTTTAAACTTGAATGTGGTACTGAAGCAAGTGGGAGTAATTGGGGAAGGGGCAATAGCATCCCATGAAGACACAGAGGCAGAAAAGTCTGAGCTGATGGGATAGTTGATGGAGAAAGTCTGGCCAAAGGACTTAATGACTAGGAGTAATTAGCCACTGGAGTAACAGAAGCATCTCCACACTCCAATGTCACAGATGAGGGGGGAGGAACACCTGTATTAGACTGTTGCAGTCTCCCTAGAGACGCAGAACTGCACGGCAGGAGACCAGTTACAGAGGTGATTCTATTATTTTTCACCTTAGAAAGTAAAAATGGAGACTAAAGATAATTATCTCCAAAAAACAAAAAGGTGCCTTCTTCTCATCAATTACATGGATATATCCTACTTCTGTCACTATGGTCATTGACTTTGAGCTTGAGTCAGGAGAAAGTTTAAAAACAGGGACCGCGCTGGAGAGAGGGGAAAAAGAAAAGGGACCATGTGGGAAAGAAGGCACCCACAGGATGCGCGTTTACTGCTTACACCCAGCAGCTGCCCCATGACCGCTCCCCCGGCAACCCAGCTTAGCGGAAGACACCTGTACTCTATTCCCATAGGCAGCCTGGAGAAGCTGGGCAATCTGCGGCCCAGGAAACGTCAACTGCTAGCAGTGAGCTCTGTCCACGTGTAAACCAAGATTTGGGGAAGGAGCAGGGTGGGTGTAGGGGTTGAGACTTTCTTAGGCTCTCTCCTCTGGTTCCTCAGATGGGGCCCTCATCTAGTCCCACCCCCACGTTTTGGACAGATGCTGTATCCCTGACAACCGTCCCAAGATGCTTCCCCCCCCCCCAAACCCTCCCCGCCCCGCGGTGGAGCCTGCTCCCCTCGCAGCCGTAGCTAAGACCCGGAAAAGTGGAATTTCACTTTGAAACTCCCGTGCGTGCGGCGCGAGGGCCAGCGCTGGGCATGCTCAGTAGCCGCGGCGCGGCGGGGCTGCTGCTCGCGCTGCGCTGGCCTCGGGCGCCAGGGCTGGCGCGGGAGCGCCCGCCCCCCCGCTCCCCGCGCCTTCCCCTCCGCGCCTGCGGAGCTTCCAGAAGGCCGAGCAGTAGCGGCTCCCAGGGCGTCGGCCCCCGCCCTGCGCCGCCCAGCTCTCCGCCGCGTCCTACTCCTCTTCCTCTCCTCCTCTCTTAAGGAGGCAAAGCTGGTGCTTCCTTCTGTGGGCGGCACACACGGCTCTGCCAGCCCGAGCCGAGGACCTGCGAATGAATCCCGGAGACCAGAGGACCATCGGCGGGGGCTCTTTCCAATAACACTTTGCCTGAAGTGGCGTCGTGGCTGAGTTTCTCCTCCACCTCTCAATGCAAACACTATGCGGAGAGCGGTTGGCTTCCCTGCGCTGTGCCTGCTTCTTCACGCTGCAGGTAAGGCGTTGCCGGGCATAGAGCCAGAGATGTGGATGCGATGGGAGAGTGCACATGCTTGCGGACTGTAGGAAAAGCCTGCTTCGCGAAGAAAGCCTTAGGAAGGCAAAGCAGGACAGTGCTGACAGGAAAGCGGTGGGGGAGTCATGCACCTGTTGGAAGACTGAGGCCGAAAACTTAAAGCTAAAATCAGCTCTTGATTTTCCCTTACCTCGTATGAACATTTTCACTACGAATAGAGGTTTGCTTGCTCCACCCCTCCCCTCCATGTAGACTCCCAGATTTTGTTTCTAGGCTCTGCACTTGACTGCCAGTTTTTCAGGAGGCAGACAAGACATCCTGCTGGATGTAACCTTTGTACTGCAGCGGCTACATCCGTAAGGTCTCTTGGTTTAGCGAGAGCTCACAGGGATGCACTGGCTGTAACCTGATGGACCACGTCTCCTCCGCAAAGATCGGAATACATGGTTCGCATTAATGATGCCGCTCCAGGCTCCTTTGGCCCCTGCTCTTGTCAGTCGAATTTTCTAAACCAATGAGAGGAGTGAAAGATTTAAAATAAGACCCTCTCTTTTCTTTCAGCATCATGGTCAGGTTGCGAGGGCACTAGACAGAAACCCAATCACAGTTTCAAAGCTGACAACCCCGGGGTCGACACTGCCCCTGGGACAGATTTGATGAGGTCTAGCCAGGAGTGACAGTGAGACTGATTCCCAAATATAAACATATTTGATACCAGTATCAGGTTTCGTATGGAAGCAAACCTTAGGAAGTACCTGGGGAATTTTATATGCGATGTTGCTACAGACCCTGCTTTTTGGATACATGCAGCCTCTATGTAATGCAAGGACTTGCTGGACTGAATCCTTTATCATTTTTACACACACGTGAACCAAAATAGAATATGGCAGAGAGATTTTAGGAACCCTACTGCGACAGCAGTTGTCCGTGCAGTATCCCTGTAGCAATCAAGGAGTAGGTATTTTCCTAGAGTTTGCCTGTTATCCAACCACACACATTCATTCATTCTTTCAACCAACATTTATTGAGTATGTACTACATTCCAGGGGTAATGAATAAAAATAATGGTTGCAAAATTACAATTTTTGTGTTATCTTTTTAAAAGAGTGTGGGTGAGTCCTTTTCTATGTGGGTGATAATGAGAGTGAAATATGGTACTTCCTTATTTCTAACTAATGCTATTTTAACGTACTGTGAATCTCTTGAACAAGTAGTGTTTAGGGACATTCAGGCTGTAGTTAAGTACCCATGTTAATTGTATAATTATGATGTTATATTGTGGAATTTTCAGTAGTTCTTTGATACCTTTTGAAAACTAGGAAATAGGTATGACTTGGTTATTAAATTATTTGCAAATAGTTATAGTGAATACTTTTATTACCACATACAATTCTTTAATGTTGAAATATAGGATGAAAACATACACATTGGGTTGAGTTTTATTTACATTATTGTTTTATTGTAGCACTGATACAAACATCTATTACCGAAAAAGCCTCACTTCCTGTCAATTTAGCTGATTTAGCTGATCTATGAAAAATTTTAGTGTCGTTATTTTTAAAGCTAATATATAATATTTCTAAAGATAACATTTAATATATCTTGAGTAATTATAACTTAAAAGCTATAAAAGCTATAGATAAAACTAAGCAGGTGGAAAACATTTCTAAATTTATTGTAGATGAATATTTGGGATGAGGAAATAGAAGACTTTTGTTCATCAAAGGAGAAACCTAGATGTCTGTAGCCCTAGATTATACCTGGAGTTCTGCCAAAAGGGTATATTACCAAAGACAAACCAGTCCAATTCTACTTTGACTTCTTAATTTGCAAAAAAAAAAAAAATTATTTAATCAATTTGAATTTAATAAGGCAATGCATTGAAGGCTATCTTCAGATTTCAGTTGCAAGATGCTGTATAGAAATTAATTATATTCATATTTAATGTAGTGCTTTTGATAGGTGTTTTTTCACAGCAGATTGCAAGTTTAATATTGTGGTTGTCTTGCCAGTTTCATTTTGAATGCATTTTAATTTAAACAGCAATTTGTGGGTCACAAGCTGTCATCAGATTAAAATTCATCACAGTTATCTAAATAACATTGTTAGGACTTTTCATTAGAACTGAGACAAACCAGATTTCTTGATCTCAGCTCCTGTAGATTTGGGTAATAAGAAAATGAGTAAGTGGGAGGGCAAAGATCAAGAAGTCAGTGATTGTCTCTACTTGTTGAATGTCTGATTTGGCCTCTCTTACAGAAGGTTCTCCTCTCAGGAGAGAAGTGAGCTTTATAGAGAAGGGAGGTGAATTCTATAGAGTCAGGCCTCTTTGGCTGAAAAGCTAATTGATCCATTTTGGTTATGCCCAGGGTACCAGCAACTACTTTATACTGGTGGAACTGATGACAGGTTACACCCCTTTTGGGATGGGAGAAATTGACTGCCAGGATGTGAGTGCTCTTTGTAGCTATAATAGGAACTGTTGACTTTAATAGTCATTCTCCTAATGATAAGTAGCAAACTGTTTTCAACTTGAGCATCATCTCCAATTATTTGGTCATGATCTCCTGAGTCACTATGCAAAAAAAAAAAAAAAATTTTTTTCTTTTAAAAATTCTGACCAACCCTGAGTTCTGATTGCCTTAACAGTGAAAAGTATTGTATCTGTTTGTAATGTCTGTGGGAACAAAAAGGGGAAGAGGGGGTACAATGCTGTGTAATTAACATCTCTGGGTAAGATAACCTTAACGAATTACTGAGCATGGAGCTTGTTAGAGAACCTGGACTCAACTCTTATCTGTGGCGGCTGATTTTCATAGATGTCCTTAACGAGAAAAGTGTTAGCTATTGTCCATCTAACTGCTTAGTGTACAGGTGAAAAAACTATGATCCAGTAAATAATAGCTGCTAATTACTTTAAAGTGCCAATTAACAGTATAGCCAGGGTAAAAACCTAGGTTTCCAGGCCTGTGATTGCACACTATATAAAATCCTACACTGTTTCTGACAGTTGAGGCCACCATTGAGATACTGGTGCCAGATTCTTTTTCCCTAACTGTCCCCATTCTTCTTTTTTTTTTTTTTAACATCTTTATTGGAGTATAATTGCTTTACAACAGTGTGTTAGTTTCTGCTTTATAACAAAGTAAATCAGTTATACATATACATATGTCCCCATATCTCTTCCCTCTTGCGTCTCCCTCCCTCCCACCCTCCCCATCCCACCCCTCTAGGTGGTCACAAAGCACCGAGCTGATCTCCCTGTGCTATGCGGCTGCTTCCCACTAGCTATCTATTTTACATTTGGTAGTGTATATAAGTCCATGCCACTCTCTCACTTTGTCATAGCTTACCCTTCCCCCTCCCCATATCCTCAAGTCCATTCTCTAGTAGGTCTGTGTCTTTATTCCCGTCTTACCCCTAGGTTCTTCATGACCTTTTCTTTTTTTTTCCTTAGATTCCATATATATGTGTTAGCATACTGTATTTGTTTTTCTCTTTCTGACTTACTTCACTCTGTATGACAGACTCTAACTCCATCCACCTCACTACAAATACCTCCATTTCATTTCTTTTTATGGCTGAGTAATATTCCATTGTATATATGTGCCACATCTTCTTTATCCATTCATCCGATGATGGACACTTAGGTTGCTTCCATGTCCTGGCTATTGTAAATAGAGCTGCAATGAACATTGTGGTACATGACTTTTTTTGAATTATGGTTTTCTCAGGGTATATGCCCAGTAGTGGGATTGCTGGGTCGTATGGTAATTCTATTTTTAGTTTTTTAAGGAACCTCCATACTGTTTTCCATAGTGGCTGTATCAATTTACATTCCCACCAACAGTGCAAGAGGGTTCCCTTTTCTCCACACCCTCTCCAGCATTTATTGTTTGTAGTTTTTTTGATGATGGCCATCCTGACCAGTGTGAGATGATATCTCATTGTAGTTTTGATTTGCATTTCTCTAATGATTAATGATGTTGAGCATTCTTTCATGTGTTTGTTGGCAATCTGTATATCTTCTTTGGAGAAATGTCTATTTAGGTCTTCTGCACATCCCATTCTTTACCTTTCTGTGAACCAACATAATGTATAAACTTCTGTTGAAAAGACCACTTCAGGAATATCCAAGGAGGCAGCTAAAAGCTACTCAATAATATGGATGGAAAAAATATTATGTGGAAGAGCCATAGATAGCTTTTCTTCAGTGTTTCTTCTCTTTCTTTGCCCAAAGAACTATATTCTGTTTCAGGAGATGATATTTATTGGGTAGTATTTTAGTTGCAAAGGAGTGAATGTCTTGGGATATCTTGAAAATTATCATGTGAAAGCTTTCTTTTTCCTATTGAATAGCTAATAAGACATAGAAGCTGATGTCAATGGATTACTCTCTCGTCAAGCTCTGGAAAAGGTTTTTTCAAATTTCTACATTGTTCTTACTATTGGCCTTTCTGGATGGCACAGAGACTACCTTCAGTATATCTTCTGAAGATGCCTCTTCATTCTCAGAGAAGTGCATAGTCAGTTTCTCTACTCTTCAAGAGGGAAGAGTTCCTATGGGATCAAGAGGATCAGGGAAGTCATTTGCAGAAACACCACCCTCAAAAGAAAGGGTAGACGGATAGGAAAATATGTTTTAAGATGTCTTTTCTCAAAGAAGAGTCCCTTAGAACTCCCGAATTGGTTTTTCCTGTTCAAAATCACTCAACGAAGTCCTTACACTGGCCCAAGTTCTACTCTGTTCTCTCCCCCCATTACCTCTCTGATATCTCTCACTGCTTTCCTCTTTTTTGTCTCTCTCCAGCTACAGTAGTCTCCTTCCTATTCCAAGAAGATGCCAGGCACTTGCCCACCTCCCAAAAAAGTTTTGTTTATTTCTTTGCCTGAACTATCCTTTCTCTGTATTTCCATGGCTTAATCCCTCAATTTTAGGTCTTTGCTCAAGGGTTACTTTCTCAGTGAAGCCCTCACTGGCTATCCTAATTAATATTTCATATCCCACCCCCCCCCCAAAAACCCTCTGATACCCCTTCCCTGCTTTACTTTTTAAATTAATTTTGTGAAGAATAGTTGATTTACAATGTTGTGTTAATTTCTGCTGTACAGCAAAGTGACTCAGTTATGCATATATATTCTTTCTCATATTCTTTTCCATTGTGGTTTATCACAGGATATTGAATATAGTTCCCTGTGCTATACAGTAGGACCTAGTTGTTTATCCATTCTATATACAATAGTTTACATCTGCTAATCCCACACTCCCAGTCCTTCCCTCCCCCACCCCTCTCCCCCTTGGCAACCACAAGTCTGTTCTCTATGTCTGTGAATCTGTTTCTGTTTTGTAGATGTGTTCATTTGTGTCGTGTTTAAGATTCCACATATAAGTGATATTATATGGTGTTTGTCTTTCTCTTTCTGACTTACTTCACTTAGTATGGTAATTTCTAGGTCCATCCATGTTGCTGCAAATGGCATTATATCATTCTTTTTTATGGCTGAGTAATATTCCATTGTATATGTATATATACCACATCTTCTTTATCCATTCATCTGTTGATGGGCATTTAGGTTGTTTCCATGTCTTGGCTATTGTAAATAGTGCTGCTCCTGCTTTACTTTTTTTTACCAGAGGTCTTTCACCATCTATCTTACCAAATATTTTACTTATTTATTTTGTTAATGTGGTTCCTCCTCTCCCCATTAAAATATAAGTAACTTGAAGGCAGAGGTATTTGTCTGTTTTGTTTACTGCTGTTTCTACTGCAGATTCTGCCCAGCCTAGCACTGGGGGCGGGGAGTAGTGCCTGGCATAAAACTCCTAAAGATTAAATAAATACATTGAATAAATAAAAACAACACAGTAATATTTCTGGTCCCCTCTTTTTGCATTTAGTTTCTTCTTGGCACTCATGCAAGTCACCTTGTCAGCTTAGCCACTTCCAGCGTGAACTTCAGCAGAGCTCATTTATCCAAAACTCAAGTTGCTCCCCAGGAGTCTCATATGCCCAGGGGACATACCATCCCACACAGACTTTGCTACTTTGGGAATTGAAGGGCAACTGGGGGTGAGCTTGAACTACTTATAAACTCAGTGGCAAAGTCCTTTCAACTGATTGCCAGATGCTGTACAGCCCAAATGCCTTGCTGGTTGGCTATACTTTTACTTCTTAGTAAAATGCTTTGTACATATGGGAATGGCTATAGTTATATGAAAGGATTCATACAGCTAATTTACAAGCAGGGTTTAAGGCACTAGGACAAACCTGTCTACTTCTTTGGCATTTGAGGCATAGGTATATGTATACAGTAAGCCCCCTACATATGAACAAGTTCCATTCCGAGAGCATGTTGGTAAGTCCAATTTGTTCGAAAGTTCCACAAAGTTAGCCCAGGTACCCAACTAACACAATCGGCTATAAAGTACTGTACTGAAATAGGTTTATAGTACTGCCCTGTAATAGGTTTATAATACTTTTCACACAAATAATACATTAAAAAACAAACACAAAAAATAAAGAAAACATTTAAAATTTTACAGTACAGTACCTTGAAAAGTACAGTAGTACAATACAACAGCTGGCATACAGGGGCACGTTCACATCTTTGAAAGTTCACAACTTGTACCCTACCTTTGCTGTTTTCATCCAAAAGGTCACCAAGTCTACTCACCAACTCTTCTCCACTTTCCATGTCCACATCACTGCCTTGTGCTAGGTCCTTATTTCTCATATAGTATTTCACAATAACCTACCATCAAATCCATCCTTAGTAATGATGTCAGAGGTAAAACTTGAAAAAGCATACCCGATCACATTCTTTCTTTGTAAGATTTTCTAATACAGCTATTTCCTTTTCTCTTAGAATAAACCCAAACTTATTAGCATGGGAAAATCTTTTACTAACTCCATCTTTATTTCCTGTCATCATGTTCTGCTTTGCACACTATTATCATACTAAGAGCAAATTTCTTTTGGTTTGCTATGCCTCTCATCCTTTTCACATACTGTTCTATTTATCTTAAATACCCAACTCTGCTTCTTTTTCTAGATAACTTTTTTCTCCAACTTCAAATCTTGGTCATTGCCTACTTTGAGAACCCTTCCTGTGACACCCCACCTCATTCAAGTAGTTTTCCTAGGTTTTCCTTTTAGGCCCTATATATTTCTCTATTAATGCACTTAACCTGAATATTTAAAAATTTTGAGGACAATAACAGAATTGTAGCTTTTATCTCTATATACTAATAGCATAGAACTTGTTATCTAGTACACCATCAATAAATGTTGAATGAATGAATAAACATATTCAGGATGTACTAGACAAAATAAATTATGATTAATTTATATTGACAGATTGTATCTCATTTTGATGATCATAAAGAGTAGCATTGACTTTACTACTGCTCTTTCAATCCAATTTACATTTATTGGTTACAAAGAAGTGGAAATGGGGCAGAAAAGCTTTCATTTAAACATAGTCTGTTTAAGGTAAGTTGTGTTCTACAGGCGTGATGCTCATTGCAGTGGAGTTGTTTTTTGAACTCCTCCTAGATAGATAGACATTCCTATATGATATTCTAGTACTACTTCAGGATGGGAATGAGATGAATGTCTTTATTTTAAAGAGACCAAAGAATTAGGTAAGGTACATAGCATGATAGTTTTGCACTAAGGAATGGACCCAGAACCCCTGACTCTGATTACTGATTGGTTATCAGCTACCTTGTAATAACAAACATGAGCCACTTACACATTCAAAATCAGATGGGAGTGTGAGGCAGTGGGTTCGGAGACCAAAAATAATCCAACCCTCCCTTAATTCCCCCAAACAGAAACCAAACCATCACAGAAAATTTCTGAGTATTTGGATCGTTTTATACATTTTTTCTCTCTCTTTATATATAGACAAAATCTTTATAAAACCATAAACAGTTTTTATGGGAGCCATGCTTATACCTGAAGAATGGAGACTGGTTTACGAATTATAAAAAGTCACTTTTTATGAGATGATGGGATCACACATCAAAGGCTCATTTATTGCCATTAGTATTAATGATAACATGGATGTTATGTTTCATGGTAAGTTTATTGTTAAATCTCTTAAAAGCTGTCTGTAAAGCCTGATTCAAAAGGTAGAGAAAGCCATTTTCCCCTTTAAAAGACGATTTTGAAAGATCCCACTTGGCCATGAATGCATTCTTCATCTTCAAAGTACTTAGACAAATGCTGACACACTTAGAGTAGCACTGATGTTTCCCAACAAAAGGGATTTTAATAGCCTGAAAAAATGTAGTGGTAATATATTATTTTAAGATCAAATTTCCTAATGCTTATTAACCAAATAATGTAACTGTAAGTGTCTATTATTGAGATACTTGCCACAGAATGACAATTAGCAAATTTATATTATGAATATTAGCACTTTCCATTTAAATAATTTTTTATTCATAATGGCTATCTAGACTTTTCTCATAATCAAATCTCATTTGACTTCAATTTATTAAGATGTTGATATCCATTAAAATTGCAGCCACATGGACCAACAACAAAACAAAACTGACTGTTTACGTGAAGCAATACGTCTAGATCAATATGTCTAATTGCACTGAAGTAGATGCCAAGTTCATTGGGGACATGAATTATTTTTTGTCTTACTTCAGACCTGAAGCAATGTACATTTGCTGACTTAAATGTGCAGAATGGCTTAAGGCAGCCCTAAACTACTGATTCTTTGGAAAAGATCAATAAATGAGCACAGAGTAAGAGTGTCTCACAGTGATTTACTGGCCTGTACAGCAACATGTATAGAATAAGACTCTACAGCTATTTCACTGCAGTGATGATCCAGTTCCAGATGAAGACTAGAGGGGACATGAAGCAATGCCCGTAACTGCACAGAGTCAGCTCCCATCACTGGAGTTACTTTCACTTACCTGGGAAAGATGCTGAATACAAAGTATGCCAAACATCATGATGAGTTAGTTTGAAAGGCCATCAATCCATCAATATAAAGGTGTGGTTTTAAGTTAAAGTAGTTCACCTTCTTGGTCTTGTTGATTCCAGACAGTGTTTTTCTTCTCCCTGGAAGAAAATGAAATAGCATAAGCAGAGAAGTAAAAAGAAAATTGAAATAAAGGAGAAAATGCCATATTTTTAGATGACTTTTAGCAGAATAAGGTAGTAGTTAAGAGCATGTATATTGTGGTCCAGCTCAAATCCAGGCATGATCACTTACTATCTCTGTAACTTAGGGCAACGTCATCTTTCCAAGTCTCAATTTCCTCTTTTTAAAATGGAGATCAGGTACTATACAACTGTAGGGTTGTTGTTGTGTGTTAAACAGGATAATGTAATGTAAAATAAACTGTGCTGTCTTAGTAAATGCCATGTAAGTGTTAGGTATTATTTGACTAGGGGTGGGAGAGGTCAGATGCTAAATGGTCAACTAGTATCTTGGAGCAATTTCTCATTCTTTTTGTGTTTGAGCCAATGCTGGAGAAGCATGCATGCCCGAGAGAGATTCTGGATTCAAATCATTTCTTCAATTTGATCTTATCTGCATAGTTTTCCTCTACCTTTGGCGTGAGCCTTACTAAATGTGCAGGTTTGTGACGGACTGTGCAGCTCCAAAACATCCACCTATTGCTTTTGGCCACTGAGAGGCTGGAGAGAGCCTGGCCAAGCCTAAGACGTCAGATCTCATTCTCCCAGCCCTTCCTCAATACCCCCCACCAAGCCCCTCAATAAAATAGTTTGACATCCTCCCCCCATCCCAGTTTACCTCTCCCCCAAATCTCTCTGTAATTCCTAAATCTGGACATTAACTGAAGCTATGAAAATATAATAAAAGGGTCTCCTATCAAGATAAACATTATATTTTATAGGGAAGAAACAAATAGATTTCATTATAAGAAAAGAAGGAAAATACAAAGGACTATTTCCTAAGTCCCTAATGATGTGCTACACTCTATCCCAAGTGCCTTATATAAGATAATCATCTCACCCTTTAGGATGGAAAGTTTGTTTGAAATGACATGCTTGTACTACAGAAACAGCAAAAATACACTCTAACTCATGTAGCATAGTAAAAATAAAAAAGTTAAGTTCTAGACTCTGACTGCCTGGGCTTGAATCCCATCTCTGCTGTTTACTATTTAAATTCTCTGTGCATCCCTTTTCTTATCAGAAAACAAGGCTAATAACATAGTAACTACCTCATGAGGTGGTTTAAGGATTTAAAGAGCTAATTCCTAAGGGCCCACAGCATGGGGGCTGGAACACTGAATACATTCAATGGCTAGTAGTTGTAAGAATTATCATATTAACATGTGAAACTTTCATTGGTCCTATATTTCAGGTTCCACACTTGAAAAAGAAAAAATGTGCACATTGACTATCAGCCCACTAAAAAGAAAATCACTCTAAAGCCTTCTTTTGTGAAGAGTGCCTGCCATGAAAATCTGATTTTCATGCCTCCATTTAAAAAAATCCTTGTAGAACCTTTGCCTTATAAATTAAAAAATGCTCATAATTAGCAAGTTTGTGTCGGAGGAAATAAATGCTGTTTTCCAAACTGGAGAATCTAAGAGAAAAAAATCCTATAGCCGCCAGAGGCACTGCAATCATGGGCAGTCATCTTCCTGGTAAAGTATCTCTTAGTCTTAGGGATTGGGTAGGATTTCTAGTATCATCCCTTCTGCTGTCTCACTCTACAAACTATCTGAATTCACAGCATCCAACAGGAGTCCAAATATCCCACTTCTAATGCTGAACCCTCTCTGTGTCCACGGACACCTTGAAAACCCTGTGCATTGCATGGTTTGCATACGCCACTTTGAGAGCCCTGCCCACATACCTTTGGTGTGTGTGTGGCAGGGGAGGGTACAGGCTTCATGAAATCAGAGTTTCCACACATGCATTCTGGGGATCAGGCATCCTGCCTTCGCTAGTGTTAAATTCTGCTGAGTCGACCATAAATTCTCAGCGGGTGCAGAGCCCATGCCTCCAGGCCAGTCCTGCCCTGTGCCTGAAGCAGAGGTGCCTCCGGTCTCCCATACTTCTGCCTGCAATCAGCCCCCACTGCTGGCAACCGCCCACCCCTACCCTTGATGTCTTGACATTCACCCTCTAGAGCCGTGTACTCAGGCTAAACCTCAACCTCCTACTTTCTCCTTCCTCTCCACCCCGATTAAAGTCTGTAGTTCTTGCTTCCCATTGCAGGAGAGGTCTCTCCTCAACTAGCTGTATTTTAGAAGAGATGTGACACACTGATCTACTCCTGATAAAAATAGCTGTTAATTGGATGGTCTTTCCCTAGCCAATGTTCATTTTTTCCAAAGACCCATGAGAAAGCAGTACCTTAGACCAGTGGCATTAATTTCAAGTGATGGATGAAGGGACGAGGACAGGATGCAGTAGACGTGTTGACCTGAAGGGCCTACCAAGTGCCCCTCAAATCCCTAAATGCAGGCAAAGGATACTAGGTCAGGGATCTCTTCAAGTGGCCACTGTGGACCTCCTTCATTACCCTCCTCTTGCCCTAATATTCGGGGCTTTATGTCTCTATAGTACCATTGCTATGACAATATTGTAATTTTTTATATGTTCTAATATTCATTTTGCTATATTTTAATATAATTCCTAATCTACTACGAGAATTATTCTTAAAATAGATATTTCTTTTTCTCTGTCCTGCAATGGAGTCAGGCTTTTAAGTCATCTGGAGAACTCTACTATAAAAATGATGGTAATATTTTATAATTCCTTTAACTATTTATAAATAGTAATATTTTAACTGTTTGCATAACAATTAGGCATAAAAATTAGACTTTACAAATGTACTTGGTGCTTCATCATTCAGTAAGTGCATTTGGAACGCAATTCCTATGATTTCTGCAAAGGCTAGTGTTTCTCAGCTTTATAACCATTTGATCATTCTTCCCCACTTCTGCATTTCCCCAGAGGGCATATCTTGACAAAGGTCTCCTCTTAATGGCTGTGAAGTTTAAGAGATAGTAGCATTCACTCCTGTCAACCTCTCCTCCAGGCATCCTCCAACTCAGTTCTTCAGGAACTGGGGCGCATCTGACTGCTTCTGTCTGAGCCAACATAAGTCTCACTCAGCAGGGTCCGAGGCCAGTGGTCTTAACCCATTTCTTCTTTATGACTTATGTCTAGTCGCGCTGCCCCAAAGGGTGCTGTCCTAATTGTATTATGTTTCACTCTGTAATACATTTATCAGATGAAATATAATGCTATTAAAGCTGGGCAAAACCCAGGAAACATGAAACCCTTTCATTGTAATTTTGCCACCAGCGCATGGCAGACACAGATTTTTCCATTCTGTGACTCCCAGATAGAGTTCTCCACTGTGCAGCTCAACTTTGGATGGAAGAGATACATAGGAATAATTGAGGGTCACCCACAGTAGTTACAGTGGGCTGTAAGTGGGCATAGGAGCCACATTTTCTAATGGAGTATTTGAGGAAATGTGAAGGAGTGTTTATATCAAAGAACATGCAGGAAGAGTTTACAAGATGCCTTAATTAAAATCATTCCTTATTCTTGTAGGATTCAGGGCCTTTCCTACTTGGAGAAGAATAGAGGCAGCTCTATAAAAATAAGACTAGTTACTTTGGTGTTGGTTTCTTATTTTTATTTTAGATATACTAGATACATCACTGGCCAAACATGTGAAGCATTTAAATAGTATCAGAAAAAGATGCAGAGCTTCCCCACGGGATTATATTTTCGCATCCTAGAGACCAGTGCATAGACTAGATTTTAGGAAAAACATTTCTGGAGGGAGGTGTTCTTTCAATAACAAGCTCTTTTTTGGAGGGCCCATGATTGTTTACAATTTTCATAAATATAATTATAATTCAATTAAAATTCGTATTTGTTATCTTTTAGAAACACATTTCATTTTATTTTACTTTTTATGACAGAACTACTGGCCTAAAGATGTACTTTTTTTTGTCAAATTGGTTGTTTGGTGTCAGGACACAAGACAAATGTGTACACATATAAATATATGCATACATACATATAACATATGTTGTAAGAACATAACTAAGACACACAAACTGAATTTTACAAAATTAGCTTTATATACAGACAGAGCCATAGTGGAGTCTTTCAAAACACTGATATAATTTGCTATTAAGATTAGTAGGAGTGAGCACATGTTATACCTGGGAGGTTATTCTAACAGACCTCAGTTGTCACATCCTGGGACGGCTATAATGTTCACCAGGAAGATTCAGTGTTGGTACTGTGGGTGCTACTAACTGGAGATTAGTGCCATGGTGACCTCATGGGTTAGCATTACCAATAGAATTATAGAATAACTGGAAGAGTAGTTTTAATATTAGCCTCCTTACATCCAAGGATAGTGCTTCTGGAAACCCCTGCTCCTTTAAGTTCCCAAAGGGTCCTATATTGTACTTATGGAAAAACTTAAATCTCTTTGGAAAAAATCAGCACCACGTGAATGTAACTGAATTGAGGCTCTCTTTTACTGAAGTACGTTTCTAATCTGGTTGTAGATCTATAAGAACCACCTTCACTTTCTGATGAGAAAACTGAGGCTTAGAGCGGTTGAGGACACATGCTCAAGTTCACATAGATGAGAGGGGGTGGGTATTGAAGCAACAATCTAGGTCCCTTATTTCTTATTCCATTGCTTTTTTAAAAAAGTATGTTTCTTTCCTTTCTCAGTACTATCAATTGGCATTTTCTAAGTAAACTTCCACTGGTACTTGTGTATTTTTAACTTTTCCTGAGAGGCATTTACAAATCAAATGAGAACCTTGTCATTTCTCATGTAGAAATTCCCAAGGGACTTCCTTGATGTTATCCATTTATATCTCCTTTCTAGAGAAGAAAGTGCTGGCAATCCTTGAAAAACAATGATTGTCCTTTTACAAAATAATCAGAGAACAAAGTTGCCCTTTTTTGATTGTTCACTTTTTCAAGTCTCTTTGGTGACCACTGTTTCGTCCTTTTGTTCCTTTCACAAGTCACTGACACTGATTTAAACACCTGAAATACAAGGATTTATTCTGAGAGGGTGTATGCAAGGCCATTCTACCTTGTGCATCTAGGAATTACCAACATTGAATTTGAAATAATGAATCATAATGTACTCAAATTTAACATTGTAATTTCATACATTTCTCTTTCCTTTGTTGAAGATCTCTTCAGAGATTATCAAGGTCATATCCAGAATGAAATTTCAATTGTGGAATTTTATGAACATCAAAACTGGTTATTCTCATGTAAATGTTCCTCCTATGATAAACGTACTTTTATTTTAAATGCAGATAAGTATCTTTGACAAGCTATTCACTAAACATTCTGTGAGAGACGCTCTGTCCCTTAGAAGTGGAGAAAATTGTCACTGAGCTCTCAGTGAAGATGAGGAATCCTACTATACATCTCATATCAACTTTCTCTCTCATTCTTTACAAGAACTGTTTCAATCCTTCTGCATTCTCCTGGAACCTCCAGTCTTTCTTACCTCGTCCTCTCTCTTATGATTCATTCCCTTCTGCACAGAGAAGATAGAAGCCATCAGAAGAAAACTTGCTCAACTTCCACCACCAAACCCATTAACATCCTTCATCTTCCCACCTCTCCCTTATCCCCATATTATAATGGAAGAAATACCTCCCTGCAATCCAAACTTCATCCCCTTGCCTGTGCTCTGGATCCCACCTCCTCAAATCTTCTGGGGGAGCTCAGTCTGCAGATTATCCATCTGCTTTCTCCTATATTTTCAACCACTCCTTCTCAACTAGCTCCTTCACTTTAAGCATTGAATGTACTAGGATCTCTTCTATCTTGAAAAAAAATCCCTCAACCCTCCTTCCCTTCCTGATAACACACTGTGATTGTCGTATCACACCCAAGCTGGTTGCAAAAGTTGTCATATGTGTTGTTTCTCATTTATCTCCCACTTGATCCTCAATCCAATTAAATCTAGCTTTCTCCTACACACAGACACTGAAACTACTTTCTATACATTTATCAATCATTTGTTAATGAGATAGATTTATATTTAGTGATGAAAAAAGATGTTTTGATACAGTTTTGAATGAAAGAAGTAGCTTACAAAACATAACATAGCATAATCTATAGACTTTTTCGGTGTATATAGTTCTATGAATTTTAGCACATATATAGATTCATGTAATCACAATACAGAAAAGTTCAGTCGCCCCAAAAAACTCCTTAATGCAATCTCCCTGCTCCTCAGCCGATAAGCCCTAATAACCATTCATCTGTCCTCCATCACTAGTTTTTTTTTTTTTTCAAGAATGTTCTATAAATGGAATCATGAGACTTTTTGCAACTGTCTTCCTTTACTCAGCCTAATGCCTTTGGGATTCATCCAAGTTGTTTTGAGCATCAATAGTTCATTTTTTAAAATTGATGAGCAATATTCCATTATCTAGATGTATATGTTTGTTTTCCATTCATCCATTGAAGAACAATTAAGTTGTTTCCATTTGAGAGCAATTATGAATACAGCTGCTACAAAAATTTGTTTACTGAGTATTGTTAGTATTTTTCATTTTAGCAATTCTAAGAGGTATGTTGTGGTATCATGTCACAGTGTTAATATGCATTTCCTTACTGGGCAGATATTCATGTGCCCATTTGCCATTCATGTATCTTTAATAATGTGTCTGTTCAAATCTTTGGCCCATTTTTTTAAAATTGGTTTGTTTTCTTACTGTTGAGTTTTTCGAGTTCTTTATTTTTTCTCATTATTAGTCCTTTGTTGGATATGTGATTTGCAAAATTGTCTCCCACTGTGCAGCTTGCTGTTTTATTCTCTTATCAGTGTCTTTCACAGAGCAAAACTTTATTTTGCTGCAGTCCAATTTATCAATTCTTTCCCTTATGGATTGTGATTTTGGTGTCGTATCTAAGAACTCTTTGCCTAACCCTAGTTATACAAATTTTCTCCTATATTTTCTACTAAAAGTTTTATAGTCATACATTATATGTTTAAATCTGTGATCCTTTTTGAGTTCATTTTTGTATGAACTCAAAGATTCATTTTGTGTAAAGATTCATTTTGTTGTGAACAGTTGTCCTATAGTTCCAATATCATTTTGAAAAGACTATCTTTTATTGTTTTTGCATCTTTGTCAAAAATCAAATGATGACATTTTTTTCTGGATCTATTTTTGAACTCTATTTTGTTCCATTGATTTATGTACCTCTTCCTTTGCTAATACCACACTATACTGATTACTAATTACTTACTATTAGCTTTATAGTAAGTCAGAATTGGGCAGTATTATTCTGCCACCTTTATTCTTCATCTGAAAAATTGTTTCAGCTATTCTATTTTAGCATCAATCTCTCATATATATATATATATAATTATATACATATAAAATTATATATAATATGTATTGTATATAATTATGTATATTATATATATAATTCTGCTTGAATTTTTATTGTAATTGGGGATAATTAACATCCTCATTATGTAGAGTCTTCCAATTCATGAACACAGTATGTCTGTCTATTTATTCAGGTCTTCTTGTTTTACTTTCTCAGCATTTTGTAGTTTTCAGTATATATATCCTGTACATGTTTTGTTAGAATTATACATAAATATTTTGTTTTTTGCAACTGTTGTAGATTTGTTTAAATTTCAGTTTTGAATTGTACATTGCTAGCTTAGAAAATGCCATTGATTTTCATAGGTTGACATTATATTCTATTAACTTGCTAAACTCACCTGATCTACAAAAATTTTGATGAGTTCCTTAGGATTTTATACAGAGACAATCATGCTATCTGCAAATAGAACAGTTTTGTTTCTTCTTCTCCAATATGTATGCCTTTTACTTCTTTTCTTTGTTTTATGGCAGTAACTCGGACTTTCATTCAGTACAGCATTGTATAGAAGTGTTAAGAGTATCATACTTGCCTTGTCCTCTATCTTAAGGGAAGGAAGCATTCAGTCTTTCACCATTAAACCTAATGTTAGCTGTGGGGTTTTGTGCAGGTGCCTTTTACAAGGCTGAAGAAGTTCCCTTCTATTTCTAGTTTGCTTAACTTTTTTACTATGCGTCGATGTGAATTTTGTCAAATGCTTTTTCTGCATCAAATGGTATGATGTGGTTTTCCATTGTTAGACTGTCAATATGATGGATTACATTGATTGGTTTTCAAATATTGAAGCAGCCTTACATTCCCAGGATAAGCCCTACTTGGTTATGGTGTATTATCCTTTATATTTCTGCATTCAATTTGCTAATACTTTCTTGAGGAGTTTTGCACCTGTATTCATGAGTGATATTGGTCTATAGTTTGTTTTTTTTTTTAGTACTGACTTTTTCTTGTTTTGTTATCAGAGTAATTTTGGCCTCATAAATGATTTGGGGAGTGTGCCCTTCTCTTCTATTTTCTGGGAGAGGTTGTTTGGAACTGAAGTTAATTTTTTCTTTAAATGTTTAAATTTACCAGTGAAACTATTTGATCCTGAAGATTTCTTTTTCAGAAAAAAAATTTAAGTAGGAATTCAATTTCTTTTATAATTTTAGGACAATTCAGGTCAGGTATTTCATCTTGGGTGAGTTTCTTTAGTTTGTGGGTTTTGAGGAATTGGTCATTTCATCTAAATTGTTGAATGTATATGCAAAGGATTATACATAGTATTCTCCTATTATCCTTTTCATGTCTACTGGGTATTTAATGATTTTCTTTCATCTGATTTTGGTAATTTGTGTCTTCTGTACTTCTTTGTCAATCTTGCTAGAGTTTTATCAATTTATTGATGTTTTTCAAAGAATCAGCTTTTGTCTCATTGATTTTCACTATTGTTTTCCTTTTTTCAATGTAATTATTTCTGCTTTTAACTTTTTAATTTCTTTCCTCTGCATACTTTACATTTATTTTGCTCTTCTTTTTTCTCGTTTCTTAAAGTGGAAGCTTAAATTCTAATATAAGCATTTATGCTATAAATTTTCCTCTAAGCACTGCTTCAGCTGCATCCCACAAATTATGGTGTTGTATTTATTTTCTCCTGGAGCTGTCTTTGTCTGCACTTTGGTGTCCACTATGGGTTGGCTAGAGGATACTGGGGGCAGGGGGAGATGGTAAACTTACTGCTGATGTTGTGGAATTTTGAATTCTGTTCTTAATCCCCAATCCCTCTGCTACTGTTTACTTTCCAGAGTTCTCAGATAGCTGTTTTATGCATTTTGTTCAGGTTTTATAGCTCTATTTAATGTAAGCAACAAGGCGGAGTGTGTTTGCTCCATCTTACCCAGACTCAGAATCTTTCATACCCTTTTAAACCCTTTAAAATTATTTTACTTTTGTTCAAGGACTCAACAGGGAGGGTGCTTTGGTTTGTGCTTCTAGAATGCTGTCCCCAAACCTTTTCCATGTTGAATCTGGTCCTCTGAATATCCAGGCTCAGCCGTCCACTGATGAATTTTAAATCAGTAAATCCCATGTAAGTGTTCAGGGTTGTCTTGTTTGAACTCTCAGACTGGACACTGGACACTGACAATCACACATCCTTGGTACTCTTCCCATGGCTTCCATACTTCCACAATCTCTAATTTTTCTTCTTCATCCTCCAACTGCTCCTTAAATGTGGCCTCCTCTGGGTCTTTGCTGCAGACTCATAATTCTTCTTATTCCACAAGGCAGTCTCATCACTCAGGCACTCAGTTTTCCATTACTATGCTTATGGTTTTTAAGTATTTATCTCTAGTCCAGAACTTTCTTCTGAGTTCCACATAAACATAATTGCTTCCTAGATGGTTCTGCTTCTTTATATTGTAGGCACCACAGAATCACATTTCTCTGTCTCAGTAAAGGGCACCTCCATACGTTGGGTTGCTGACTAAAAATAGAATTATCCTTAAATATCTACTGCTGGTTCCTTCCTACAACATTAACTCAATAACTTAATTTATTCCCCCCCTTTTTTTTTGTCAATTCCTATGTCTTAACACTTCTGGAATTTGTCTCTGCTTTGTCCCTCTACTGCCACCTTGTCTGGGCTATTCTCCTGTCATCTAAAATATTTTACCTGGTACCTTTGCACTTAGTCTTGCTTCCTCCCAATCTATTTTCTTGTATAGCCAGAGTAATTTTTGAGAAATATAAATTTTATATTATCACTTCCCTCCTTAAATCGTGTAAAATGTTCAATTTTTCTAATGCTTCATGTCTTCAATGCTATTAAAGGTATTTTACAACCTATCACGTTATCTTCAGTATCACTCAGTCTTTCTGCATTAGTGTCCTGTTGCTGCATGACAAATTGCCCGAAAATTTATCAGATTAAAACAATATATATTTATTATTTCTCAGTTTCTGTGAGTCAGAAATCTGGCCGTGGCTTAACTGAGACTTCTGCTTCAAGATGTCTCGTTAGACTTCAGTTAAAGTGTTGGCCTGCACTAGGCTCCTAGGAGAAAGCTCAACTGAGGAAAGACTTGCTTCCAAGCTCATTTACATGATAGGATTCAGTTCCTCAGTCGTTGTTGCAACTGAGAACCTCAGTTCTTCCCTGGATTTTGGCTAGAAGCCTCATTCTTCACATGGACCTCTCCAACATGGCAACTTGCTTCATCAAAGTCAGCTGGAGTTTCCCAGCAACACAGAAGTCACATCTTTTTTAGCAGGAATGCTAAATGACATCCCATCACCTGTTGGTTAGAAGTAAGTCAAGAGCAAGATCTTGCTCACTCTCAATGGGCATGAATGCCAGTAGGTATGGGTCTTAGAGTCCCATCTGAACAGTCCACTACAATCTCTTACCTTCTTTTTCTTATTTCCTCTCTTAATTTCTCTGTGCTGCTTTCTGAATTATTACCGAAACTTTTCCAACTTACCAATTCTCTATTCAGTGGTGTCTAGTCTACTGTCTAACCCATATATTGCATTTCATCAATTATGATAGTTTTCATTTCTATGATTTCCACTTGGATTGAAACATGCCTGTTCTCTTTTCCTCAAATCCCTTATTCTTATTTTTCTCTTTTATCTCTTTGGATGTTTTGATTAACTTATTTTGAAGGCCCCTTTATTTTTCTCTTTTATTTATTCTTTCTTAGATAAGAATCTTCCTACTTCTCCATCTTCTGACCATCTCTCATGGCAATAGTCACCATGTGCCTTGTAATTTTTTAAGTCTATGAGTGTGTCTTCAGTGTGACTTAGCTTGCATGGAAACACGTGGAAATTCCATTTATATTCTAGTTTCTAGAGACATCACTATAAGATTGATTTTTCAGTTGCTTCTGTCTAAGACCCTATAATGCATGCAGGTTCTAAAACATTTTTTTGCTTAATCTTCTACGAACTACTCTTTCTTGGTTTTCCTCCTACTTTACTACCATTCCTTCTCATTTATCTTTGCTGGCTCCATTTCATTCAGCTCCTTGACACGAAATATTGTAATTCTACCAGGAGTTCTGTCCTATATACTCTTCTCTTCTCAATCAATCTCCAGTCACTTGACTTTAAATTTTATCCGTATTGGATGACACAAATCTCTCTCTCTCTCCAACCATGAACTAAACATTTATTAAATTTCTAATTCAACATCTCCACTTTGATATTTAATAGACATCTCAATCTTAACATTTCCAAAATGTTTACTTGAGTATATTTATAACGTCAAAGTGAAGGAGGTGATGATAGATGGGTAACGTTTGAAGACAGAAAAAATAAAACTTATTCCAGATACTAGCTTGGTGGTCCTCAACTTCAGGGTTGGAATGTGAGAAACTTTCAATTAGAAATCCAGATTTGTAGGCTACATATCCAGAGATCTGCTATGGTAGTACTAGGCTAAGATCTGGGAATCTGCATCTTAATATCCCAGGTAATTCTGATGTAAGGATCTAAGCACAACACTTTGAAAAACTTTTTCTTACCTAATGACTATGGTGGGGTTCCTAATATTGTGCTGCCATCTTGGTTCTCATTACTCAAGGACAAAGCAGGACTAAGTCCTTTCACATATACAACTGGATAGGGCTGGGAAATTTTAGTTGTGTTTCAACTGCACTTAAAATTAGATTTTTTTACCTTTCCCTGTAGGCCAGTTTTAGCACAAGAGACATTTGTTAGTTGGACTCACCTATTCTATTGCTCTGAAAAGGTTTTCTGTGATTGATATCATATAAAAAGAAAGATTGAAGATAACTGTGTAATTTTCTCAGTTCTTCGTTCACTTTTCCCCTCTTCGTAAATCTTCATTCTCTGATCTTCTGAGCCGCTTCTCTTTCTTAGTGAAATTCTTCGCCATCCCCCACTATGGGTTTGTTTGTTTTTTTTTTTTTTTTTGCTTCCCGAATCTTGCAAGCTTTTTTTGCATGTTAATTTTTATTAGCATGACTATTTCGATAACACTATCATGTTAGATATAGTTGCCATGCTACTGAATGTTATAGGTTCCTCTTTTTGGTAGAAGAGCCAATCCCTCAGGTGAAAAACCCAAATTCATTCAAGTATGCAGTATGCCTTTCCTGAAACAAGGGACCATCTTTAAATGAGGAGTATTTAAAAAGTCAACTAGGATAAAAATAATATGTGTGTTCTATTTCTTAACCCCAAGGTGACCATGTCAATGTTGCTCTTCACAATGTCAGACTCAGTCCTTTAATAGGGGAGGGAGGAAACTTCACTTGTAGTATGGAAATGCTGTAGGACATGTGTTACAGTATCATTTAGTGAATTACTTTTAGTAAAACACTAAACAAACATTTGTGGTCAGAAAGTTAATATACATCTAAAATATTATAGCACCATTCTCCATTAATAAAACACTGCAAGAATATTAACAGTGAAGGACCATATTCATTTACATATGTTCCTAATGACAATGTCATTTCCAAACCTGAGGAACTCTTATTTCATTCAGAGAAACAAAGTTTACAGTCATTTCAAGGTCACACTGTCCAATCATCATCTTTGGCAAATTATGGTAGCTTGATTTCTTTAAAAAAAAAAAAGTTACAGTCAATTCAGCATGCTCAGGATTGAAGACATGAGGACTAGTTTCTCTTGGGTTGGCCAAAAATTTCGTTCGGGTTTTCTGTAACACCGTAAGGAAAACCCGAATGAACTTTTTGGCCAACCCAATATGACTATCTCAGAATTCACGTGAAATGTATTTGTGATTTGAATGCTGTAAAAGCCTAAAGTCCCTGGGACCCAATGATTTCCAAACTATTACATCATGGTGAAAGCACTTGAGCTGACTGAAAAAATAACCTGTCTTCCTATCTAAGTGAAATTTGACAGCATACTGGTAAGACAGGATTGCTGAAGGTGCTAGAAATATATGCTGGTCACAGAGGCTTGATGGATGGGAAAAGCTGTAAAAACTAGCAATTCCTCTACTATAAATATTCAGTAAGAATTCTAGGCACCCCAGAATTCTTATAAAAGGAGGGAAGTAATCTTCTAAGGACAGCACTTGTACAGCTATTGTTGCCATAGGCATACCCAGGGAAAATCTGTGGTGCCTTGGGTCGCTAGGACAGTGTGGGTGGCATTACTATGTTGTGATCTGTTCAATCTGCTTATCATCTTATATAGAAGGTCTTAAGTTTACTTTTCTAACTGGTGTTTGACCTAGTGATATTCTTTTGACTCACATGTGTATGTTATCTGTTTCCTCCTGTGGCCAATGACAAATAAGAAAAAGTTATTCAAGTCAGTGGATATTTACCTAACAGAAGAAATAAAGGAGCATGTGCTACTTTATCTAGATGGCCATATTACTAAGTAAGAAGGAGAGAATGGATATCATTACACAACTGGAAGTTGCTACTACAATGCGTATACTCAGATTCCTGCCCTTAGTCAGCTTAAAATAGTCTATAAGTATCTTAAAAATTCCACGTAATTGACTATAAGTAGGATAAAAGAAGTATAAAATAAGAATTGTGTGAAATGCTATTGATTAAAGGGAAGAAAGCTTGAATATGATATAAATGGTTGTCATTTGAGGGACAGTTAGCACATCTAAGAAGAGATGCTCAATGGGGTATTACAACCATGAGCTTAGATAAAGGAGAAAATTCCTAACTAAAAGAGGCATTAGAATATCTTTTAAATAGCACTTTTTCAAACTATACCCACTTCTGTCCACCCAAAGTCTCTGAGATGCCTCCATACCACCAAGTGTGTTCTCTTTGTCAGAGATAATGGAGCAGGGACAAAAATGGAGATGAACTGATCTAAATCCTTCACAATCCTTAAAGCTTCCTAAGAACGAGTAATTCTCTTTATCAGATATTCTATTCAACTTACTGAATAAGGTCTTTGATTTTCGTTTCTGTTTCTTCCCCCTTTCAGGGTGCCTTTCAAGAAATAATGATCACTTTTTGGCAATTCATCAGAAGAAGAGTGGGAAGCCAGCCTTCATTTATCACCATTCACAAGACATTGAGAAGAGCCTGGATATAGCTCCACAAAAGATACAGAAACATAGCTACCATTCCTCTTCTAAAGCTCAAATAAGCAAACGCCACCAAATTGTTAATTCAGCATTTCCTAGACCTGCGTATGACCCATCTCTCAACCTGCTGGCCATGGCTGGTCAAGACCTTGAAGTGGAAAACCTTCCAATCCCAGCAGCAAATGTGATTGTGGTGGTAAGTACTGCATTTAACTGATGCTCATGCGATGGTTTCCTCTGTGGTTGATACTTTGAAACAAACAAGCAAGCAAAACCTAATGGTGAATAGTTATCATTGGATCTCAATGACTATTTACCATAGCACTTCTTATTCTCTGGTATTTCTTTTTGGTTACTTGATTATTATCTGTTGGCTTCCTCTTGAACGTAAGCCCATAAAATAAGAAACCTTGTCTGTATCTTCTCTACACAGCACAATGCAACATGCATAGTAGGTGTTTAATAATTTGAACAAAAAATTGCTTCAGGAAGTCCTTACAGTTACATTGGATCATATCCTGTACGGAGCCTCCTGACTTCTGTGATAATCTGTTCTAAGCAGATAGGCCTGAGTCTCAGTTTATGTAAATAAATAGTACTTATTAAAGATCTTCTGGTCACTTGACTCAAATTGCAAGAAATGAAGAGACCCTGAAAGGGAGAGAGTGATGTACAGGGAGGAGAGTGTTCTATAACTGGAGTAGATAAGATGGTTTGGAAGTAATTGATGGAAAATATTCCTAATATCACTGGACAAGCATCACCTTTTATTAATCAAGGCGATGTAATGGGTCCATTTTTGTATTCTTAGGGTATGTAACCAGGCCAGAGGTTCCCAATTTGTGGAAGTATCATAGTTTAAACACATGCTAAGGTTGACACACTGTTTGGACTATAGTCCCTCTCAAGTTTAAAATTACAATAGGAGGATCCACATTAAAACTACAAGTCAGTATAGCTAAGTGGTTGTTAATTGCACTTCTGCTCCCAACCATGACCAAATATGTTGACTTTTAAGGCAAGATGATTCAATGAAACCATGTTTGCATTTTGGCAACCTCTCTATAAACCTAATGTAATTAAAATTAATAAGCTTTTTTTCTTTTCTTTATTTTTTTAATCTACTACATATAGGACACTTAGTATTGAGAATCAAAGATCCATTCATTGATGTTTTCAACTAACATCCATTCAATATTTATTATGATCTGGCCATCATTCGGGATATCTAGAAATACCCATCATTTGGTATATCTACAAGTGAAATGGAGTCTCTAGTTTTGCTTGGGAAATGTCTGGGGAGAAATGTTGGTAAGCCAATAAAAATCATAAATAGAGAACATAAGATGAGCTCTTGTTAAGAGAAAATATGTGGGTCATTTGGCCTCCTGAAATACTTGAACAACTTTTCTGCATTTACATGAGTAACAGATGTTCTGAAGGTGAAAGCCATGCACTCTGTCTATTGAGTGAAGATAAATGATGTTAATGGTGTCGCTGTATCTGGATATGCCTGTGCTAATGCTCAGGTTCAGGAGAGATATTTCCTCTAGTGACCGTCATCCACCCATAGTCATCAACTCTTAAAGTTGCTGTGAATTATGGATCAAGAGGTTTGTTCTATCTTGTAATGTCATGTACTGTCTAGTTAATTTAATATTATGGAGAATAAAAGGCATCAGTGAGGAACTCTGGCAGGTCATTTCACTTTTAGCTCATTTGTGGTTTGGAGATTCATGAGGAAGCTGTGCTTTTTCTTTTGGGTGATGGTGACATGAAGGCAATGGGCGATTTTGCAGCATTCGCCTTCCCTAACCTCTCTTGATCTAGTCTCTAACGGTGCCATGGCGCTGGTGGCTTGCAACAACCATTGCTAGTGCTAATGTTTCCTGTAATCCACTTACATTACTTATGCACATGGTGACTTAGTAGGAAAACCAGGGAAGTGGAGTTATTTTTAAATAACTCAATAATTTTCAGCTTACTCAAAAAAGCAGAGGGTCAACATTTAACCAACTATCACCGGATTTGAAAGTTCATGCTTTACAGAAAAGAGATTTAGGAATGGAACGTACATGATGAAAGGGAGATATTTCAGCTGCTAAATGATTTTGGTGGAGTAATTGATATGTGTTTGCATACGTGTGTGTGTGTGTAATATATGGTACCTAAAGAATTCTTGTGGTACCAAAGAATTATTCTGTGGCTTAATTTATACCAAAATGAGCAGTATTAATGAGTATTCATTTCCTGAATTGGGGAAATTATTGCGATTTTTTTTTAGCCAGAGTGAAAAGCCACTCTCAGCTTCCAAAATATACAAGTACCTAACTTTTAAATCTTTCTAGCTCAGAGGAGAGATCACTTGTTTCTTCCTCTCTCACTTATTTCTGACATCATCAAAACCATGAGTTTTAAAATTAAAAATTTAACAGGAACATGAAAGATGCATGTATCCCTCCTCCTTTCCTGATTCCCAATTTCTGGCACAAAGCATTTCATAAGAACATTTGTCCACAAATGAATTTTTTCCTTTATCTTCTTTCTTTTATAGTCAGGAAAATATGCAGTTTATTTATTCCAAGGAGAGGACAGTACAATTAGAATGTTTATCCCAAAGCATTCTAATTATGTTCCAGAGGTTCAATTAAGAAACTGTTATTAAGATTTTTGTGCAAATGCAATATACAGGGAATATGAATGTCCTCAAGGTCAAGGCTGTGGTAGGAGAAAAAAAAATGGCTTTAACCAAATGTGTGCTGAGAATTACATCAATATACATCAGGCCACAAGACTACCACTTTAGGAAGGAGGGAACCCCGGGGTGTGAGGGAAAATGGTAGAGTGGAAGCAGATGCAGGCTTTTCCAGTTCAGCAAGTTCAGCATAGGTTGCTGGGTGAAGAACATTTTAGCTTGGGCAAAGTATGAGAGAACTGAGGAATAGGAAGGCTTTGGAATATAAAGGATGGGGAGATTATGGATTACTCCTTTCCTTGAAGGAAGGAAAATAAAGGGAAGGAATAGGAGGAAAGGAGGAAGAAGGGGAGGAGGATGAGGAAGGAAAGGGGAGAAGAAGGACGGGAGGGGAGGGAAGGGAAAGGGGAAAGGGAAGGGGACAGGAGAGGAAGGAAGGGAGGGATGGAGGGAGGGAAGGAGGGAAGAGAGGGAGAAGGAGAAGGAGGAGAAAAGAGAAGATATAGTGGCAGTTTTGGGGGCAGTGGGAAGACTTCTGTGAGCACATGAGAAGATGATGGGGAGTCTGCAAGAGCCTGAGATGGTCGCTGTGAGATTCCTAGAATCCTGAAGCTTCTTGTCTTGCTCACCACTCACCCAGACCATCACCCAGACAGACATTCTCTTGTTTTTGACACAAAACATTCTTTGCAAAGATTTTTATCAAGTGGTTGATTTCAAAGACCATTAAAGCCAAAAGCTCTGGATAGCTCTGTGTTTCAGTTACATCCTGAGCTCTGGTTTATGCCTCTCCTCAACTTGGTTCTGCTGTTGACCAAGTTTTTGAGCTTCAACTCGCAGGTAAACAGATAATTCCTAGATGTGATTTGAAGGGCTTTGAAAGTCTTGCCTTCTCATTTCTTTGCTACAGTAAATAAATTTTGTAGCATTTAGTGTGTTATGTGATGTGGATAAATAATTGTTTTTTAATAGACAAATTAGTTTAATCATAATTTTGTATTAGTATAGTGAATGTCCCAAAAGGTGAGTTTAAGCTGTATAACTACCCCTGGAATTCTTCCATGTCAGGGAAGGCTTAATGGTTAAGAATATTTTGTAGCAAGTGACAAGAACCCAATCAAAACTATAGAACATTTCATGGTTCAAATAACAACACTTCTGTAGTATATCTAGCTTTAGATATAGTTTGATCGAGGGCTCAAATAATTGGCCAAGATCAATCTCCCATCTCTGCTTTCCATGGAGTGACTTTATTCTCAGACTGATTCTGTCTTTTTCATCTTATCATGGTTTCCTGAAACTCCTGGAGTTTTATCTTTGGAGGTTCATATTCAGTGGGAAAGAATGAGTCTTTCACAACTGTCAATAATATCCTGAGCATCCCTACAGACCAATTTAAGTTAATTACTTACTTCATCCCTGAACAGTTTGTGGCCAGGTGATAAAATAAGGCAAATTATCTCAAACCTAAACCATATGCCTCACCCCGAGAGCATCCCTAAAAACCCATAATCTGTTTATGAGAGGGGAGGTTACCTGAATAAAAATTGGAACACTATTAACAACCAAAGGCAGAATAGACACCAGATAGCAGCTAAATGTATGCTAAAGCAGAGATCTAGACTGCAGTTTTTACTAAGACATGATAGCCCCTTCAAGAAATAATGAGGATATGACAGCTTACAACTTGGCCTCAAGAATATGATTCTTGTACAAAAACATGGGTGACTAAAGTCATACTCTAAACTCTCTGACAGTGGCCCAAAAAGGCAGCAGATTCACTCTGACACAGGAGAAAATTAAGGTACCTGGGCTGTGTCCTAACACCCAGACTATTTGCCTATGAGGACTGTGATTTAGGGCAATCTGTTGGACCCAGGATATTTTATCCCAAGAATGTTTCAAATTTGTGAAAACCACTGTAGCCTGTATACTTCTTGATAGTGACTGCTTATGTGGTCGGGACCAGAAGAGCTACATTAGTACATAGGCTAAGTGAGTTGCTCGTGGTGGGCAAACTCACAGAACATGGGAAGCAAATGCAGGCTTTGGGAAAATTATGAATTATTATGTGTCAAGGGTATTCAGGGCCATATAGTAGATACCAAGTCCAAAATACTACATGGGTATAAGACACAAGTCTACTGCAATGTAGGATGTGACTCTGATGCCTTCCAATGCAGTCCTGGGACACTAGACCCAAGTTCCTGGAAGAAATGAATATAAAAGCCTGAGAGAAAAATTTCTGCCATGTTTTTATATGGTAGTACTTTTATTAAAACAATCAAATGTGTAGTTCTTTTCCTTGATTTTCAAATAAATGTAGTTATATTTTAGAAACTTCTTTCCTGTCTTCCTTGAAAATGGCATTTTTTTCCTGTAGACCCTGCCACCTTTATCATTTTGGATTTGGTCTGTGTATTTGTTGTATATTGTTGCATAACATATTACCTCAACATCTAGCAGCTCAAAACAAGGACTATTTATTACTTCACATAGTTGCTGAAGGTCAGGAATCTGGGAGCAGATTAGTTGTGTAGTTCTGCCTCAGGGCTTACTGCAGTCAAGCTGTCAGGCAGGGCTAAGTCTTTGAAGACTTGACTAAGCTGAAGGATTCACTTCCAAGCTCACTCACATGGCTATTGGCAGGAGGCTTCAGTTTCTCAACACGTGGACCTCTCCACAGGACTGCTCAGACATGGCTTCCCCCAGAATATGTGAGGAGAGAGAGACACCACAGTGCCATGTATGACCTCGTCTTCAAGTCACACACCATCATTTCCACTGTACTATTCATTAGAAATGAGTTGCTAGGTCTCACCCACACTCATGGGGAGGGGACTGCAGAGGGCATGAATACCAGGAGGCAGGGATCACTGGGGACTATCTTGGAGTTTAGGTGTCACAGTCTTCAAAGCAAAATTGGAGAATCTTTGTATTATGTCATTGCTTGTTATGCACGTCAACCTATAAAGTTCAGGGAACATGAGGATTTAAGGACCTCATATAAACTGCAGGAGAGGTAGCTGTGTGCTGAAACCATATGGCTACTGAAATTGCATCATATATTGTAAAGGTGGAAGAAACTGTGTCAACAAAGAACCTTTGAGCATTAAAAAAAACCCCTCATGATTAGATGACAATTTACAGACAAAAAAAATCAAGGCCCCAAATCAATGACTTTCTCCAGGTTAATCGCTTAATAAAAAGTGCTAGAGGCAGATCAGCTCAGTGCTTTGCAACGACCTAGAGGGGTGGGATAGGGAGGGTGGGAGGGAGACGCAAGAGTGAGGGGATATGGGGATATATGTCTACGTATAGCTGATTCACTTTGTTATACAGCAGCAACTAACACACCATTGTACAGCAATTATACTCCAATAAAGATGTTAAAAAAAAAATTAATAGAGTCGGGGATCCAAAAAAAAAAAAGTGCTAGAGGCAGAATTCAAATTCAGATTTGTGTGACTTCAAAACTCACACATGTTAATTTTTAATGTAATTTTTAATGTAAGTTAATTTTTTGGTTTGCTTTGGGAAAGTATTATAAATTTTCCCAACAGAAAATTTAACTTTATGAATTATATTCTATTTACGCTAATGATAATGTAAATTCTCATGCTCTGAAAATACAGTCATCAATAGCTAGGTGTTCATGTTGGAGCCAGAGGTTAAAAGGTGAAAGACCTATAATGGCCATCCTACAGATCATCATAAAAAATGAATTATAATGTCAAATTAGATTTCACTTTAAGAAAGTCTAGAAGAAGAAATTCTGTGATCTACTTCAGGTATCTGGTTAACTTTCTACTCTTTTCTTAACCTAAAGGCTTAATGTTAAACTATAAGAGCTTCTTACATAATCACCTTTCTTTTTAAATCCCAAACGTTTGCATTTTGGAAAACTTTGTGCTTAGATTCTCCAGATATTATTGTACCCCTGCAAAATCATCTTGAAGTGGAAATTCCATTCTTGAGCTTGGCATCCTGACAGTCACAACTGTCACCATCTGTTGCTTTTCTACATTTCTAGCTACTAGAGCAGCAAGGAGGATGCTGGAACACATTCTGGAAATGCTAGAGGTCAAGCTTAGGCAATGTCTATGTGAAGTTTCAACACTGGACCACGCAGTACATCTGTTTGTTTTGCATAATTAGACTCAACATTAGGATTATTGACGTCTTAAGAGAACTGGTTTAATGATCATACTAATTGGACATTGGATATTTAGTAATGTTTTTATTTTAACTACAAAAGGAATACATTTTCATAGAGTTTCAGAATATTTAGAAATATAGCAAAGGAAAAGGAGGAAGTAAAAATAATCCTTAACTGTTAGATAACAATGTCATCTTGATGTATGTATCTATATGGTCATTTATATATATGTGGATGTAGACCATTTTTTATAAAAATATGCAATCTGCATGCATAAGGTTTTATAGTTTTTTTTACTTAGTTTATATTATGGACACTTCTCCATGTCATTAACTATCTTTATATAGCATCACTTTTATGAGCTGCTAAAAATTCCATTGTGTAATAGATTTTACAGTTTTATGTATTGACATATTCCCAACACATTCAGTAAGTTAAGGCAACTAATTCTGAGAAGGAGAAATAAATGTTGAATATATCAAATAGAGTATTTTTTTTCATTGCAACTACCTACTTAATATTGAGAGAATTTAGAGAGCTTATCTTAAGGGAAACTACTTTCTTTATGAACTCTCTATATAATTGTAATATGGGATCTATTTTTTTGCACTTGCCAAATTATGCGTGTTCTATAGACCTTAAATCTCAAGCAAGGGAAATATTTAAAGCAGTCAAAGAAGTTAGCAGGACAAAAAAAAGGATGTTCTGTTAAGAGCATATTCCATTTCAGGACTTCTCATTGAAGAAGATGGAAAGTGCTGTGTCTCATTATGTTAGAGCTTAAAAACTCTTCTTTTAGCCCAAACTTTTCACAATAACGTATAAACAAATGGAGTCTGCAGATAAACAAAGAGGATATCTTTTCTTTGGAGCAAATATTTACTTGTCTAAAAATTACCTTTGGTTTTCTAGTTGTTAAGAACTGTTCTCTTGCACCCTCTGTGAATGACTTTGTACCTCTTTCTTTCTTTCCTTTCTTCTTTCTCTGTTACTCTCTAATCATAAATACCTATAAATCATTCTTAGTTGTTTTTTTTTTTTTTTTTTTTTACTGTACAATGCTATATTTAAAGTCTAACTACCAATGGATAGTTAAACTGGGCTTTCTGGGCATCTGGCCTTGCCAGTGCATGATGGGATTGGCACCATTCAGCATATGACTTAGTTTTCTCAAGATGATCCCTGTAACTCAGATGGTAGATACAATTTGTTCCTTTCTCTCATTTTAAGAAAACATAGGAGCTAAAAGTCTCTAGAAGGTTGTCTCCCTAAGCAAAGTTATGAAGCTTACTCATTGGTAACTTTTATCTTTAGTAACTGAGCACAGCACAGCTGCTGCTTCATACCATGGCTGACCACGTGGCCGCCCAGGAATCAAAGGTTCTTATCCCCTGCCCTTTCATCCTTTTTCTTCCCAAACCACATGTTTTCGTGAACCAGAACTGTTATAGCAAATTCCACTTCTTTTTTTTTTTTTTTTTTTAAGGATTTTCTTATTATTATTTATTTATTTATTTATTTATTTTTGGCTGTGTTGGGTCTTCGGTTCGTGCGAGGGCTTTCTCCAGTTGCGGCAAGCGGGGGCCACTCTTCATCGCGGTGCGGGGACCGCTCTTCATCGCGGTGCGCGGGCCTTTCTCTATCGCGGCCCCTCCCGTCGCGGGGCACAGGCTCCAGACGCGCAGGCTCAGCAATTGTGGCTCACGGGCCCAGCTGCTCCGTGGCATGTGGGATCTTCCCAGACCAGGGCTCGAACCCGTGTCCCCTGCATTAGCAGGCAGATTCTCAACCACTGCGCCACCAGGGAAGCCCGCAAATTCCACTTCTAACACTAAAAAGCAAAGGAAGAATTCCTCCTGTGTTTCTCCTCTACTCTCTACATTACTCTCAATACTTCACTCATGACGTTTCTGGCCACCAAATGTGAACAGGGGGCGAATTGCCATACCAAGCAATTCTGCGACACCAGCTGGGTATCCCACAATTTAATTCAGTTCTGACACTGTCTACTTGGAGAGAACATCAGATCCCACAGGTTAAGGGCTCAGTCCTATAAGACTGCCCTCCCCCTTCCACTTCAGGTGCCAATCACAAATCCAGGTTGTTACCTGTGTTCCTGATCAACTGGCTATAAACTGGAGTTCCCACGACCCCTTTATTGGGTTTAATTAATTTGCTGGAGTGGCTCACAGAACTCAGGATAACATTTTACTCACTAGATTACCAGTTTATTATAAAAAATATAACTTGGGAAAAGGCAAATGGAAAGATGCAAAGGGCAAGTTATGTGAGACGAGGCACAGCGCTTCCCTGCCCTCTCTGGGTGAGCCACTCTCCAAGCACCTCCACCAACCTGGAATCTCTCCAAACCCTGTTCTTTTGGGTTTTTATAGAGGCTTCATTCCATAGGCACGATTGATTAAATCGTTGGTCATTGGTAATTGATTCAACCTCCAACCCTTCTCCCTTCCCTAGAGGCTGGGGGATTGGACTGAAAATTCTGTCCCTCTCATCATTAGGTTATTTCTCCTGGCAACGTGCCCTCATCTTTAGGGGGATGGGTGGTCCAAAAGTCACCTCATTAACATAAAGTCAGGTGTGGGTGAAAGGGCTTGTTAGGAATAATAAAATATACCCCTTTCACCTTCATGACTTGAGTTAGTTCAGGAACTGGGAACAAAACTAAATTAGGAAAGATGTTTCCATTGCTCTTATGTAGGAAACTATAAGGGTGCCAGGAACTGTGGGTGAAGACCAAAATATTTTTTCTTATTATAAATCACAATATCGCAGCACCTTAGCCATTTATCATTGTGTTTTCATAGAGGAGATGAGCCATTATCTTGTACTTTATACATTTTCCAAATTTTCTTTTTGAAGTATGAAAGTATAATCCAGCCATTATTCATAGCCCAAGTTGCTTCTTTCCTTACGTGTCTGCTACATTTGTACCAACTGAATCCAGAAAAATAAATCAAGAGGACATCATCAACTTTACATATCTTTCAATTTAGCCTACATTTTCATATGATTTAGTCATTTAACTGAAACAGTAAGTTAGCAACAGAAAACTTCAAAGAAACAAGAAGAAAAAAGGCCTACTTTTGAGGGATAGGCCAAATGTTCACAGATAGTTCCTAAGATTGCAGGGAGCGATGTTTGTGAGATTTGTTTGCCCTCCTTTCTGGAAATGACAGCCATGTGATACAAATTCCAAGAGAGCTGGAAAGACTTAGAGAACACTGAGAATATGAATTAAGACAATCAGGGCTAACAGTCTTAATCCCAGATTTCCTGGATTGCATTTATGAATGTCTTTCATTTATTCTGAATATCTTGGGGCTCTATATGTGTTCTTGTGTCTGTAGTTCAAAAGCCTCCTAATTTTCTAATAATGGGAACATTATTGACCTAGTGAAGCTGCACTGTTTAAGAATTTGACTACTTTTCCTGCCTGAAAACATGGCAACTAGAATTAGGTGTTTAACCAGAACAAGTTAACATGTGGTTCATTGTGCTTTAAGCCATTAAGTTGCTTAGAACTGGTCTGTTTTTTAAATAGGAATTATTGGGCAGCAAATAGCAAAATCTGTATGGAATAGGCCTCTATGCAAATTCTTTGAAAGTAAACTTTTAGAAATCAGCAATCATTTTTTTATGGGCAAATGAATGTCTTAAAATTTCTTCATGTATGACAAGTGATGGTATCATCTTTATTCTTAAACATAATTTTTGAAATTACAAGATCAACTGAATAAAATCAAGTCTATGCCAAGCTGGATTATGAAAAATAGCCAAGTTATAGAAAACAATATATTTTTGGTGAGTAACCAGTAGAGATAAATTATGGAGACTGGAGAAGGAACTGAGAATAAGTAGGGGCAACTGTATACTCAGACATGCAAAAGGTTTGATGAACACCTAATACTTGCTCCTTGAAACATTCATTCATTCAGAAATATCATTGAGTACCTCCTATGTCTTAGGCAGTAAAGTAGGCTCTGGTGATACAAGAGTGGCAAGATAAACAAGATCATTGCAGCTGTGTAGTTCACATTCTGATAGGAGAAAGACAGTAAAATAAGTTGAGCAATTGAAGATATTTCAGATGGTGGTAAGTGCGATGAAGAAGACAAAATGAAATTACGTGGCAGGGAGGAAGTGGTGGGGACTATGTTAGATTGGATATTGAGGGATTCTATTGTATATTCAGGGATACTTAGGGATTGGATCAAGGTATAGCTCCCAAACGGAAGCTGTGTGGTAGAAGCATAACTTTGGAGTCAGCAGAACTGTGTTGGAATCCCAAATTAGGTACTTATTAATTGTGTTTCCTTCAGGGACTTACTTAACATCTCTGTATTTCACTTTCCTCATTTGTAAAAACAGTGATACTAATAATACACATCCTATGATATTCATGTGGGAATTGAATGAGATAAAGCATTCAAAGCACTTAGCATCATGCCTGACACATAGTAAGATCCTTATAAAAACTGACTGCTATTATTAGCATTATGTGAAACAATGGAAAATATAGCTTTATAGTCTTAGTACCAAGAATACTTGTATTTCTCCTGAGCCACTGGCTTATAATTGTATCTTTTAAATGCTGTGAATCATGTTTCCCTCTTTCTCTTGACTGCTGAAAAGCCGAGAGCCAAATTTGTGGTCTACCTCTAGCAAATAGAGAGAACTTTATTGAGGGCCTTATTTAGTTTGTGAACTAACCTCATTCTTGGCTGGTTGTTTTCTTTTCTTCACTCATTTTCCTTCTAATTCAATTTCCTCATTTCCTTACTTTTTATTCAATTTTATTTTGTATTGTATGTGTTTTTGTAAGCTGCCATAAATCCTTTGTGTAATATGTTCTGTCTAAACAAATAGTCACTACAACAAAATAGAAATCAGTATGGACAAGTTGAGTCTGAATGCTGCACAGCAGGAAATCCCTTTCAAAGGAGAATTTGTTTACCCCTTGGGTTTGAAAAAATAAGAAAATATAATTCATATTTTAAAATTACAATGTGTATGATGATCTGTTTGGCTCACTGCTCAGCAGGCCCCAACCTCAACCCAATCCCAATGTCATGGACCAATCTTCATTCCCGTCGTGAGCAGTTTAAGACAGTGGGAACAGAATGGTTTTAGAAGGAGGTGTCTGGAGTTCACATGCCTTTTCTGCCACTGACTACCTTTGAGATCTTGGGCAAGTCAGTGAACATTTCTGAGTCTTTGTTCTTCCATTTTAATGACAATTGTAATATCTGACTTGGCTACCTTCTTTGGCTCTTTCTAGGACCAGTGAATGTGTTCTGTAAAGCACAGCACATTGTCATAATGTCAGCTGGCACAGTCATGGTGGTGGTGGTGGTGGTGATGATGGTGATGGTGATAATCAGCAGGTTGTCTGTTTTGTTGCTGATCTACTCTGATCTTGGGGTAAAATCCCAGTACTGTAATGGGCTTCTTGCCTTGCTATACATACCTAGGAGGTACCCCTCACACTGTAGCTTAAGCCAACAGCATCCCCTGAAGCTGTGCATCACACAGCCCACGCAACCACACGTGGCGGCCCTGACTAAAACCCTCCTTAAGTTCCATTGCTAATTACCTGGGTTCTTGACATCACCTTCCTTTCTTGAGTGTCTGCTTTGTTCAGCCAACCGGCACTTCAGTTTCTCTGAGCCTGGAAACCTGCCTTATTACTAGTTCTGTCTTTGACCTCGGATGTCACAGCCAGCCCACACCTCTACCTCCTGGTAGCTTTTCATGTTGCCATTGGCCATGTCTTGTGAAACTCCCACCTGCTATTCTCATCTGCTGAAAGCCTAGCCATCTCTTCTGTCAGCCAGAATGTCCTAACACCTGCTCCGTGTTCACCTCTTGTCACGCTCCCAGATGCAATGCCTTCTTTTTGCCTAGAATTTTCTGAAGTAAAATAATGTATTAACTGCTGTCAGGATCTTAACATTTGCTGTATTGTCAGTAGTTTCTGTTACAAAAAAAGACTTTTATTTTTTAGAGGTGTTATTAATCCAAATGCAGACTAACTTATTGATAACCTAATAATTTATTAATAACCTCATCATTTATTCCCAATTTATTAGGGAAGATTGGGTAATAAGGATTCCACACATATAAACACACACTCTAGGTAATTGAAGCTTACCTTTATAATTATGTAGGGATGTGAATCTTTTAAATTTATATTACACATTTCTTTATTTTAAATGCATATATAGTGTTTTTAATTGTTTTTTTAAAAATTGGGTCAGACTCTACAGCTTGCTTTGCTTAATAATAACAGGTCATAGATATACCTTGAAGTCTTTAGATATAAATTTGACTTATTTCTTCTAAACAGAAGACTAATTCTAAATAATTTAAAATTTTGAAGTTTGTATATACCACATTTTCTTAAACTATTCCTCAGATTCAGTGTACATTCGGTTGTTCTTTATGTGTTTTGTAATTGCCACGACAAAATTGCTGCAATAAATGTCTTTAATATACACCCTTAGAGAAAAAAGAACATATATATGTATGTGTGTATATGTGTGTATATATATTTACACACATATGTGCTTAAACATATAGTATGTACATAAGTATATATTCATTTATGTATTTTTATATATATGAATAAGAGATTTTCAAAAGAGAGATTATTTATCCCAAGAGTATTTAATATATTACCAAATTATTATTTTCTGGACAGTTGTAGCAATTCACCCTCTGACCAGTAATGTATAAAGACACCTGACTGATTCAAAATCTCTCCAGCAGCAGCTGCTTGTTGATTCTTTTTCATTTTTGCTGACCTGGGGAGGAGAGGAAGAACTGCACCTCGTTATTGCTTACATTTACATTTCGTGACCATGTAAAAGACTGAGCATCTCTCATGTGTGTTGAATATTTGGATTTCCTCTCATGCAATTGCTTATTTATAACTTGTGTATCAGGTTAATTATCTTTTTCTTAATAATTTGTAGAATCTCTGTTTATTGAGATATAATCCCTTTGTCTGCCATATGGGTTGCACAGATTTATTTTGAGATTCTCATTTCTCTTTTTTTATGGTGTATTTTGCTATACAAAATTTTAATTGTTTTGTGTTCAAACGTTTATATTTGCCTCCTTTTAAAAATAACTTTTTTGTGGCTATCTCTTTTTTTGCTACTTAACGATATATCATGGTCATTTTTACAAGGCACATTTAACTCTTTCATTTATCTTTCCCTAGTTTCTTTATATGTGGATAAGCTTATGCATGCATAGTTCTACATTAAGTGAGAAATCATTTTATTTTTATTGTAATCATTCTTGTTTAGTATGTTTTGTGTTTTCCTTCCCCTGTCCTCCTTCCCTTCATCCACTTTATCTTCTTCTGTTGAACCCCCATATTCTCCTGGTCATTCATACTAAGAACCTAATATGTATCCTTTTATTTATTTTCTTCATGCTCATATAATCCACACACACATACATATCCGTATATATGCATGATCACACACATATATGTACGTGTATACATATACCTATATTGGATTTTTTGTCATTTTATGTTCCACAAAAATGGTATGTTACAAATACTTCTTTGCTTTTTTTTCCTTTCTGTCCCACTGATACTCATGGAAAACTTTTCTAGTCAATGGTCATACTACTTCATGATGTGGTTATACCATAATTTATTCAACCCTTTCTCTATTCATAGTAATTCACATTGTTTCCACCCTTATTTTTGGCCCTATTAATAATGTTATAAAAACATCTTTGTACATATGCTGCTACATGCTAGTGCTTTTATTTCTACAGAATACATTCCCAAAAGTGATATTGCCAGACTGAAGTAGTATATAGCTGGATTTGTTTCCCAAAAGACAGAGGTAATTTGCATTTCTACCAATAAGTACTAAGTAGCCACCCTTCATCCCTATCAGCAGCGATGTTATCAGTATTTTTGTGACTGATAGGTATAAATTTATATCTCATTATTACTTCTAGTTTCTTAAAGACGCTACCAAGAATAACTTGCCCTTTCTGGATGACGGCAGATCAGTTGATTTCCTTTATTACATTGTGCAGTCTGTTAGTTTTGTGAGCTTCCTTACTCCTCTGAATGTCTCAGTGTCACTGGCTGTACCTGCCTCCATCCTACCTGCTTGGTTGTCTCTGATATGTTTGAAAAGTTTGGACTTTAAAACCAGAGGACAGCATTTGCCCTAAACATTTAAACATCAGCCAATAAACTCTCAATGAAGACCCAAAGAGTACCGTTTATGAGTTTACCTTGATACTTCAGTAATTATTCAGTTCTTAAGAAAAATTTGTTTTCCAAAAAGTTAGCTAATGAGCAGCAGTTAAAAGGCTGGGGTCTGTTATTTATAACCACTGGACACCATTTTCAGTGTGCTTGGGGTATTAATAGCCTCAGAACCCACTTATCACACAGCAAGAAAAATGTATAACCTCAAATCACCAGCTTAGAAAAGGGTGATCACCTCCATCATGACATACTGACAGATTCTTTAATGACAAACTCTGTTTGTCACTCACTCTCCCTGCATCCTGCCGCCACATCACTGAAATTTACAGACTCTGGTCTTTATAGTGTCCTGAGTGTTGGTGTCTGGGAACATTTATTTTCTTTCTTACCTCCCCCGACCATGTCCCTGGTATAGTCTCAGGGTAAAGTTGTCGCCTAGTCAAATGACCCCAGTAGAAGATAGCGAAGATGGCTCACAAAAGGAGAGAGAATACATGCTGAGTGTGGTCCTGTACACCCAGCCCTCTCCCAGGGAATGGAGTCTTTGTCAAAGGATTCCATAGGTTCATGCATAGTCAGAAAATCCTTCAGCTGTTTTGGTTCCATAGGTTCATGCATAGTCAGAAAATCCTTCGGCTATCTTAAAGACTTTTTTCATTGATCATTTAAATTCCTTTTGCTTTGATTTTAGAATCAACAAAGGTGACTTCTGTTCAAGACTAGCCCTCCCATCCAGCTTAACTTCAGGATGAAAATAATCCAAAGAAAATGGGTTTTAATAATTCTGGTTCCCAAGAAATTAAAAAAACAAAAACAAATAACAACAAAAAAAGAATTCTGGTTCCTGTGCAATCACTCCTCTTTGTAAATGAAATCACTAGACACCCAGCTCTCCCAGGCATCTTGATTGGCATGCGTTCTCTCAGGGTTCCATCACAATCTAGGCACTGGCAAGAGGAGTAAAGTCTCAAAGCTCAGTTCCACAAGTTGGCAGCCTGATCAATTTACCACACAGTGAAGTCTGGCCTGTTCCCACCACTTGATCTTTAAATTTGCACAAGTACTAGTAGAGGAAGTGGTCTTACACACCACCTACCTGTCTAACTCACTTATTTTTCAGATAGGCCCAGAAATATGAGGTGGCTCACTTGAGACTGAAAGCTCATCAGGGACTGAGAATCTTGAACCAGATCACCTGAATCTCAATTTTTCTCATGAAAAATTAGGATATTAATGTCTGTTCCGTTTCCCTCACAAGGATTTTGGTGAGGAACAAATGAATCAATGCATATGAAAACACTTTGAAATAATTGTTTTATGCACCAATGTCAGGTATCATAAAATGGTTTTAAAGTTCAGTGTTGTATTTCTTGTAGTAGGAATCTCTGGATGGATTATAATAGCCACCATTTATTGAGATACTATCTATGAACAAGCCCTCTACCAAACTTATTACATTTAGAGGTTTTTATTGTCACACCTCTACCCTTGCCCAAAAAGAATGGAATAGTTGACTTGTTAGGCATCAGGATGTTTCTGCCATCTTTTTTTCAAAAGACGTTTAAGATGGGAAATATGTCATGGAGAAAAGATTTGAACTCAGGCAGACCCTTCCAGCATCTGTGCACTGAACTCACCTGTCTTTGTGAAGCCTATTTTATGTGCCACTATATGACCTTCTATAGAAATGAGTAAATATTTTTACAAACATGAAATAAAAAGTCTTTCTGAACATAAAGTTGTATTTACGGGGCTTCTCTGGTGGCGCAGTGGTTAAGAATCTGCCTGCCAATGCAGAGGACACGGGTTCGAGCCCTGGTCTGGGAAGATCCCACATGCCACGGAGCAACTAAGCCCGTGTGCCGCAACTACTGAAGCCCGCGCGCCTAGAGCCTGAGCTCCGCAGCAAGAGAAGCCACTGCTATGAGAAGCCTGTGCACCGTGACGAAGAGTAGCCCCCTCTCGCCGCAACCAGAGAAAAGCCCGCGCGCAGCAACGAAGACCCAATGCAGACAAAAAAAAAAAAAAAGTTCTATTTACATCCACATTTTAAATGACCTTTTTTTTTTTTTTAATTTTATTTATTTATTTATTTATGGCTGTGTTGGGTCTTCGTTCCTGTGCGAGGGCTTTCTCCAGTTGTGGCAAGTGGGGGCCACTCTTCATCGCGGTGCGCGGGCCTCTCACTATCGCGGCCTTTCTTGTTGCGGAGCACAGGCTCCAGATGCGTAGGCTCAGTAATTGTGGCTCACCAGCCTAGTTGCTCCGCGGCATGTGGGATCTTCCCAGACCAGGGCTCGAACCCGTGTCCCCTGCATTGGCAGGCAGATTCTCAACCACTGCACCACCAGGGAAGCCCCTTAAATGACCTTTAAAAGATAGAGTGAACTTTAAAAAAAATTACATATCACTTCAATTTTGTTCATGGTCTTTATGAAAAATCTATATGAGTTCAAAGTTAAAAAGTCAGGTTATTCAATTTATTTCCATGGGTTTTTGTTCAGAAAGATGAAATCTATGTTTTCAAAAATAAGTTTAAAAGAGCCACTCTGAAAGCTCGTATTGTTACTTCTCTGAATTCTTTCAGATTTCTCCACTGACCATTATTATTCTCTTTACGAAAATGAGGCCAAGGTGTGATATGAAGCGAAGAGAGATCCCTGCCCCCAAATATATACTCTGTCACAGTCTACATTTCCACCAGTAGAGGATAATTTAATAATGGCACTGAATTTCCAGGTTATCTGGGGTGAATAAAGTCTTGATATCTAGCAATACTCAGGTAGAGATAATCCCCATATAAATTTTCCAGATATTGCCACCAAATTGTTTATTTGTGTAGCATGCCCTATTGATCCTGGCATGATGATGTGTATTGCTGTACATGAGGGTCTGTAGATCCCTAGCCTTGTCCTAAAGGAATAAATGAGTCTTCACATAACATAATCTTGCCCACAAAGAGAGTGATCTAGGCCTGGAATATTCTTTAAGTTGGGTTAAATCAGGCCTGGGGTTAGTGGAGATCTGAAGAGTCAGAGTGGGAAGTACAGGGTGCGGACACCTAAGAGGTGGCAGTGAGGATGATTTGATGTAGGGATGGCTCTGAAGACAAACAGCTCCTATATCCTTCTTTTCCCTCAGGCTGAGTTTGGCGCTGTTGACTTTTTTAGCAAAGTGTCCATTAGTCAGAGGGCTCACATGCTCCAGGTCTGTGAACTGAAGTTAGCCCACAGAGGAGTCTGTTGGCTCCGGGGATGTGGTGGAAGTCCCAGGGGAAGGCCTTCAAGCAGGGCCTGCAACTCAGTCTGCACTAGCCCTACAGATGGTACATCCCTCTTCCTTTACTCCTTGGGTTTCCTTCCTGGCTCCTGAAATCTTTTGAGTTTGTGACATTGGTTTTGGCTATCAAAATCCACCGAACCTCTCTATTCCAAGTGTTGGCTGTATTTTTAATCCCTTCCAAAATTTGTTCACGTCCTTTGCCTGTTTTTTCAGGATCAAATCTGTGAATTCACACCACTTTACATATCTAATACATAACTAATACAACATTGTAAATCAATTATACTCCAATAAAAAATGTTTTTAAAAAGAACCAGAAAAAATATATATAAATTAAAAAAAAATTTTTTTTTATTTGGGAGATCTGGCATCACAGTGCTGTGTTTTCAAACGGCTGCATTAACAGCTTCCACTTTTCCACTTTAGACAGATTTTGTGCTTTCCCATTCATCGTAGTGCCTGATACTGTCTGATGATGAATTACACTGGCCTGTTTCACTTATTTTAACTGTTTGGACCCTGTAGTTTAAGTATCGGAGTTTACAATCATGATTCTCAAACCACAGCATTAACATACATATTAGAGAACACTTGTTCAGATAATTAAGATAGGGACAGTAGCTTTCTCTATATGTACTAGAAAACTTTGTGTTAATCCTTGGGTATCCGGGCAAAGCAGAGAATGATCCTTGTCATCCAGCATCATCCTGACATTTGCAGATTGGTTGGATTTTTCCCTTTGGCTATTTCTTTTTTCAGCCTGACTTGCAGCCTTTGATCCACTAACACCTGGGCCAAGCATTCCTAATCATCAGTTTAATATTTCCATTGCACTGGAGGCAAAATTTTCTACCTGTCATTGGGAAAGTGACCATCCTTTCTCTCTTCCTAAGACTGTCTCATAAGTATATCAGTTTCTTAAAATTTAGAATCTACTTTATTCCAAATAAAGACTTTCATCCTCTTTATGTCCACAGTCTCAGAGAGTGACTGGCATATAGTGGATGACTTATGAATATATACTGAATGAATGAATAAATGATGGTAATGACATATTCATAATGGTAGCTAACATTTATGAGAACTTACTTATAAATGAATGTTGCATCTTTAAATGAGTTAGCAATTGCAGTCGCTGTGAGGGCTTGCCCTCCCATAGGCCCTGGAAAAGCAACCCTATCGATCATGTGACCCTCTGTTCCTGGCCACAGCTGATGGGACCACAGAAAGACTTCTAAGCCAAGGACACCCTATCCTTAACCTGACCAGGACCCTACAACATGGCCTGTTGCAAAGGGCTCTCCCAAGAAATGAACCTAGCCCTTTAGGGTTTTTTCATTTTGAGAACTGAAATCAAGAGAAATGGTCTGTCTAAAGTTGGCAGCAGATGCTTGAGCAAATGGGTCATGCTATGGATTAGGGACCAACTCCCAGTCTGGCTACATGCAAAATGATTATGCAGAAATAGCGCAGCGACTGAGGGATGGAGGAGAATCTCAGTTCCTGATTTTCCAGTGAGCAGTTACGTTTTACATGAGGCTTGGCTCTTTTGGGATGGCTCTGAAATTATCTTTTGTATCCTTACAATTTTGCTTCATCTGCCTTTAATTCAGAGAGGCTATCGTTAAAACACTCACCCAGAATGTTGCCTTAATCTGGGATCCTAGTATGACAGGAGAATTTAATGAAGGAGAGATTGTCAAATAGCATTGTGGCCAAAGTGAAGATCAAAGGAAACCAAGAATTCTGACGGCTTCATACTCCCAGCAAGTCGTTCTGAACAGGGACTCAACCGTTTTAAGTGCTGAATGTTTTTCAACGAGTGGCTGTTCCTGAGTCATTCCATTCTGAATGGGAAAAAAGTAATAAAAGTACCTGGGAAATACTTCACCCTCTTATAAAGCAAAAAGAAATGATAACGACTGGTTCGTTAGAATCATTGGACTGAAAAGGATGTCAATGAAACAAAAAGAAACGATTAATATTTAATTAGGCATTTGAGGAATCAGCTTGCTAAATTTGTGAAGATTGCATTCTTAGTTTTAGAATATGCTTCCTGGAATAACTACCTTCAAAGTCGGTATAATCTTTATAAAATAGCCTTGGCATTAATTTTTTATGAATTAAAGAGCATGCTAGGGGATTAAAGCAGAATAATAGATGTAACATTGCATAAAAGTAGGACACTCATAAATCATTTATGATTTCCTTGCTCATCAGGACTTGGCTTTTTGAATCTTTTTTTTTTTTTAATTAATTATTTATTTATTTATTTTTGGCTGTGTTGGGTCTTTGTTTCTGTGCGAGGGCTTTTCTCTAGTTGCGGCAAGTGGGGGCCACTCTTCATCGCGGTGCGCGGGCCTCTCACTATTGTGGCCTCTCTTGTCGTGGAGCACGGGCTCCAGACGCGCAGGCTCAGTAGTTGTGGCTCATGGGCCTAGTTGCTCTGCGGCATGTGGGATCTTCCCAGACCAGGGCTCGAACCCGTGTCCCCTGCATTGGCAGGCAGATTCTTAACCACTGCGCCACCAGGGAAGCCCCGAGCTTTTTGAATCTTAATTGAAAACTGTCATGGCTATATTGTTGAAAAAAATGTAAACTGGTAATTCTGATAGCAGACAACTTTCATTAGGGAGTTAATTAATTTTAGGAGGCTGAGAGCCTGGTATATTAAACATACTTACAGTCATGTTGAGTTGTGGGACTTTATTTAATTACAGTCATCTTCTGGTCAGTGCACATTGTTTCTCTTTTATTTTCATTCTGATCAATGCTAGTCAGATACAGCATACGTTATCGTGAGCTATAATTGTATAAAAAAGCAAAAAATAGTGTTAGGCCCCAAGTAGGGAATAGGGCAATTTGTTGATAAGAAGACATATTCTACAGCAACCTTGACACTAGACCAATCCTCATGCCATCCTGTTTCCATCTTCCTTTTATGTTTACTTACTCATCAACTGCTATGATAAACTTGAACATTTTTTTTAGACCCCAAATGAGATGCTATTATTAATGATAAATTAATTGATGTTTTCTTTCTTTCTTTTTGATAAATTAAACAATAGATGGAATGGCTGGTATACTTTATTGTTCTGAAGTTATTTATATAATTTCATTAGTTTTTACCCTTTGAATTCCCTAACCATCTTAGTTCCCTTCTTTAATACAAATAATTAGGTCTACTAGTTATTGTACACTTAACAATGCTAGTTATAATACCTGTAAGTCTGTAAAAGAGGCATCATTATCTCCATTTTACAGATGAGGAAACTGAGGCTCATGTATGCCACCAACAGGTAACTTTTCCAGGGCTGCAAAGCTGAAGGTGAGATTTAAACTTGTGAAGACATTTCTTTTTAAGTAGGCCCTGGAGAATGTTCAAGCTCTTCTAACTTTTTGCACACTGCTTCACTTTTTCCTGGGGACTGTGGGCACTCGCCCTACTTTCGCCACCACTAATCATAAACTTTGTCATACTGACTGGATTGGTGTGGGAAAGAAAGTTCTGATCATGAGCAATACTGATATATTTGCCTTGTGCCCTCACCCTCTGGCCAGATGTTATTCTGTTTAAAATTCTTCCTTAAAAGAGCATGACAGTCTGAGGATCATTCCATTCTGAATTTAAGTTTACAGCCTGGTTTTGAAATCCAAATTTTATTCCTCTAGAACTAGATTTGGAAGGCAGTAGCCAATTAAAGCCACCTGTTTATGTGCACAGTGATGTGTTTGCACATACAATGAAAGAGATTGATGGTCCTTCAATGAGGTCATAACTCCTATAGACAGAGGACCATAATTTGGGATGGGGAGAATGGACACATCTGCTTACCCAAGCCCTGACTAAACAAAGCTCTCTGTGTGACCTGAGTTCAGTATAACCCAGAACACAGCCCAAACTGAGATCAATCCCAATCATTCCACAAGGCCTTGGGAGATTTGCATGGATGCCATTGGAATTCAATCTCCACAAGGATATTTGGAACAGAACAGCCCAAAAACAGCCTTATGGTTTTATAGATTTCACAATCTGACTGATGACCTCTATGAAAGCTTATCCTATTTTCCATTTGCCAGGCAGTTTCTCAAGCTCAACTTTAAAGCCACCATATGAAAACGTTTCAAAATTAAATACTTATCAATTCTAGGAATGGGAAAGACGACATGTGAAATTAATTTTACAGAAACCCATGGCAAGGAAATGGTTTAACCATAATGTTAACGAATGCCCTTAGAGACTGTGCTGTGAGATCTCTTTTAATCTTCCTTCCTAGCTGGCATTTTCTCCCCATGTGGGTATCTCACCTTTCATTTCCTGCTAGGCCAAGAGGAGCTTCTTCTATGGAACTTTCTTATCACTGTTAGTTTGCTGTAGTCTTGTCCTACTCTAAATCCTATTGCATAGGAGCCCTTCATTTACTCAGCAAATACTGGTTGAGCATTTTTACGTGCCAAGGTGAACACTCTGACCCTCCTCTTGTCCCCCCTGAAAGCAGGAAATAAATCTCCGCTCTGAAAGATACCCTCCCTCACCAGGAGGTAGAGAGACATCCTCATCACCAGAGATAGAGAATTCAGGGTCCAGAAGGCTGTGTAAACAAACTCTACTTAGATTCTTCACTAATTAGTACCCAAGCCTAAGTTTCTTTGTCTTGTCTGTTCTTCACAAACACATTGTTTCTTTGTCTTAAAGGTATAAAGCTGCCTGCTTTGGCCATTTCTCTGAGTCTTATATTTCTACATATGAAATGAAAATGTGATTTCCCCTATCGATCTACCTTATGGCAATTTAATTACTAGACTAGCCAGAAGAACCTAGAAATGTAGAGGAAATTTTTTTCCCCCAACAATGTTCTGATACAGAATGGAAAGCAACCAAGAGAGAAGAAGAGATTAAGACTGAATCGAGAGAAAGGGGGCTAGAGCAGCATTTCTTTTTTTTTTTTATAAATTTATTTATTTATCCTTTTATTTTTGGCTGCATTGGGTCTTCGTTGCTGTGCACGGGCTTTCTCTAGTTGCGGTGAGGGGGGGCTACTCTTCGTTATGGTGGTTTCTCTTGTTTCAGAGCACGGGCTCTAGGCGTGTGGGCTTCAGTAGTTGTGGCACGCAGGCTCAGTAGTTGTGGCTCGCAGGCTCTAGAGCGCAGGCTCAGTAGCTGTGGCACATGGGCTTAGTTGCTCTGCGGTATGTGGGATCTTCCCGGACCAGGGCTCGAACCCATGTCCCCTGCATTGGGCAGGCGGATTCTTAGCCACTGCACCACCAGAGAAGTCCCTAGAGCAACATTTCTGAGAAGCCAGAGCTCTCAGGCAGAGGGCTTGTTCCTACATAGAAGAAAGGACATCATTTTGATTAGAACCACTGTAAAAGACCCAGAGGAGCCTGAAATGGATGACAAGACACCAGTGTGTATGCTAGTGGAATTCTAGGGGAGTTCTCTCTGATTTATTATCACTGATGGGAAGAGAGCTTTTGAGAACAATGAAGAAGGTTGGAAATAGTCACTGTGGAAAACTGGATTGAGAACTGACTAGGCAACTAGAGTAAAAGAACGGGGCAGTTTGTAGGACCATTCCTGTGGAATGAGAGAGGGGGATAAGGAAGGATAGGCTAAGAAGATCCTCAGGCTGAAGCGCAGCTCTGAGAAAGGCTCAGCCAGCCTGATGGGGAACGAGTGCCCATAGGAAAGATTGCCTGTAAACAGAGTCCCACATTGGGCAGGAAGGGCCTGGCTTTTGTGCCCCTGCTGAGCTCAGTGGTTGACTGGAATGGTGAGGAGAGAGTATGACCTCAGCATGAAATTCTGGTGGGGCCTGAAAGCACAGCAGCTGGACACCATCAACAACAGGTTTTCTCTTGAAGGGAGATCTGAGCAGCACACCCCATGGCTGCCACCAGCTGGGTAAATGCCACTAACCTCTGTCTCGTACTAGCTCCTCTTCTGTGCCCCCAGGCTGACTTTTATCTTGCAGTCTCTTGTTGAGAAACAATATAATTCAGTTATGTTCTTGCTTTCTAGGTTTTGCATAGACTCTTTTCCTGTCTCCCTGAGTTAAATCTTGTCACCTTAATTAGGCTTTTATGTGTTCCCAAATTCCTATCACACATTCATAGACAATTTCACAAGTGGCCAATCATATTCATTATGTATAGCTTTCAAAAGTTTAACCAAATTATTTTTATTCTCCCACCACTGCCAACATCCATCTCCCAAATATGTTAACAGGATATTTTATGCTTCCTGGCTTATTTCATGCAAGATAAAATAAGTAGTAAATACTATATATTCTATTTTATAGTCTCAAAGTCAGGCATCTTGAAAGAGTCTACCTTCACTTTCTCAGTTTCCATTAATCCACTCAGTGTGGATCCACATTCACTTCTCCAATGAAACAGTCTTATAAAGGTCTCAGTCACCTGACTGACCAAGCCAATAATTGTTCACTCCTGTGTAACTGGAGATTTTGATACCATTGACTATTCCCTTCTTCATGACACTCTATTCTCCTGATTTTTCCACTGCTTCTCTGTCTGCTCTTCCTCAACCTTCCAATCACCCTTTAAAGGCTGTTGTTTCCCAGGGGTCTATCCCAGTCCTTTTTTTTACTCTATATATCTCTCTAGTCAATATCAATCTCACTCAAGATATCAAATACCTATTTGCTAATGGCTCTCCAAATGTATGTCTCCACAATAGACTCTTCTCTACAGCTGCAGAACCAACCACCATTAGTTAATACAATTATTTGATCATTCGAACTCTTCATCAATATCTCCCTTCAGACGTTACACATGTACCTCAAAGGTAATCATTCTAAAATCATATCCCACATATTTCCCCCATCTTCCTGACTATTATTACGTTTTGGTAAAAATTATCCACCCAGTTTCCCGAAACATAACTGCAGAGTGACACTATATTCTCTCTCTCTCTCTCTCGTCCCCTCCAGCCACATCTCACTTGCTGTATCAAATTGAACACCAACCCTAAATAATTCTAATCTATGTACTCTTTGCCATCCCAACTGCAATGTTAATAATTAGGGACTTATAATTTCCTGCTCTTTTACAGCTGTCGCCTTCAAACTAGCATTCCTGACTCCAGGTTTGATCTCTGTTATTGCTGAAGTGGTTATTCTCACAGGCAAATCTGTTCATATTACTCAAAAGTCTTCAATAGTTCACCATCAAATACTGCTTACTATACCACATGTAGCCCTTCACCATCTTGGCCCTGAAAACGTGTCCAATTCCACCCCCTCTAAGTCTCACTTACATTCCTGTGCTCTGCTTGAACTGAACTACTCACATGGGAGAATTCACCATGTTCATTCTTACCTGCCCTTGTGTATATGCAGCTGCATCTGCCAACATGGAAAATGACTATTCTCTTCTCACACCCCCGGCAGATTTGGTATCTTTCTTCTGTGCTCCTATTCTTTCTTTCTTTCTTTTTTTTTTTTTAACATCTTTATTGGAGTATAATTGCTTTACAATGGTGTGTTAGTTTCTGCTTTATAACAAAGTGAATCAGTTATACATATACATATGTTCCCATATCTCCTCCCTGTTGCGTCTCCCTCCCACCCTCCCTATCCCACCCCTCTAGGTGGTCACAAAGCACAGAGCTGATCTCCCTGTGCTATGCGGCTGCTTCCCACTAGCTATCTATTTTACATTTGGTAGTGTATATATGTCCATGCCACTCTCTCACTTTCTTTCATGTACCTTCACTGTAGCCATTTCCATTGTCCTGTAGTTGTTGACAAGTCTGTCTCCCCACCATAAATGACACTAATTAGATGCAGAGATTATATCTTTTAATCAATATATTCCCACAGCCTGGGCATTTAAGTGCCTCATGATATTTGTATATCAGTTAGCATATGAATGAGTTGTCAAAGCTATATAAGTTCAAAGAATTGAACCTTGAAAATAAGTTTTTTAAAATATGCCTTCTCCTAAATTGTTTTAAAATACTTGCCTAAAGAGATAGAGGAGAAAAAATATTGGGGAGTAAAAAAGGCTGTGGATTGTGGATGAAAATTTTCCTCTATTTACTAAAGTGTACAGATTTCATTCTATTACAAGCAACTTCAGAAGATTATCTCCAACTGCCTGTGATAGCTTCAATTGTATCAAATATTCTCAGTGTAAGTAGGACATGGGGGAGTCTTAAAACACGTTGTTAGATGAAGGTTTTCATATGCAGTGCTTTGTTGTTGTTTAAATGGAATTTGGCCTGAAAGCCTTTAAAAAAAAAAACTATATTCGTACAGTACTTAACAGTTGCCAAACCATTTTCACACCCCGATTTTATGTGGTATTTAAAGTATCTCAGTGAGGTAGTCAGGTCAAAATTGATCATCTTTTAATATACAGCAGAAGCTCTGAGAGGCTAGGAGGCTTGCTCAAGGCTGACAGTTACTGGAGCTGGAGCTGGAATTCATGACTTCTGGATGCTAAACCCATATTCCTCCTCTCCAGGCTTGCTGCCTTCTTTGTGGTTTGTATCTGCAGGGCACATAGAGCTGTGGGCTGTTAGTCACTCCCCAGCTCAGTTTGCATTCCTACATTGTTTCTCATGGCCCCAAGGTTACTGGTCACTGTCAAAACCATGGGTGTTATAGGAGTTCCCTCAATTTACAAGTGCTTTTCCTCAACAGCTTTCCCAGCTGCCCTAGTTGAGGCTGGAGCTGCCAGCGCTAGTTATTGACACCAGCTAAGCCTTTTACTGACCTTACATAATGATTATTGCTCTTGGGTTTGTGTCTAAACTGCAGTCCTGCATTTGATAGTTTTATGGTTCCGTCTTCCTGGATGTAAAACAACCATCACAACAAATTTTTTTAAAAGGATAAACTGAAATTCTTTAATTCTGCAGAGGGCTAGAATATTTATTGCATCCCTCAGGGAAGAATTTCTTAGCCCACATTTCTCTACACAAGGCTAAATTCAGCAACAGATATGTTTTGTTTGGATTTCACAGTGCTTTAAAAAGAAGTTAGAATTTGGAAGATTTTAGGCAGACTATGTGCCCTTCAGTTTTCCCTAGGCCCCATCCTAAGTCATTTATTTTACATTTCTGGTCACAGAAGAGGTCTGAGTTTGCATCCCCTGTCTGTATTAATATACCTCATTGGATAAAAATAACAGCTAATATTTATCAAGTACCATCTATGTACCAAGCACTGTTTTCAACATTTTACAAATATTAACTCATTTAATTCTCACAACAAATTCTTAACAGGTAGATAACCCTTAGCAGTAGGTACTGCCTCATCATCCCCATTTTATAAAGGAGAAAATACAGGCACCAAGAGTTAAGTAACTTGCCCAGTCACATAGTCAATAAGTGGCAGAGCTGAAATTCAGACCAGGCACTCTGCATCCAGAGCCGAGCTCTACACTCAAGTGCCCGTATACAGGGTCAGATTTTGTCAGATTCATAAAAGGAAACAGAAAACAAATCATTGGTCAGTAGTCCTTCTCAAAGAAAAGTGAGCTACAGAGCTTGAATAAATGAACTGAGAGGGCCGTGTCTGCATGGCAACAATGAGCATGAGCCTCTGTGGGTCTAATGAAGATGCACCTATTACTTCAGCCAAACGACGTAAAGGGCACATGTCGTAGAGTGGACCCATCAAATCGAAAGGTAGTATGTGTCTTTGTGCTACTCTGATTTTGTATAAATGTAGATTACTAGATTATATTGGTAGGAGCAGCCGGCTTTGCTCTGCATTTTCCTTCTTATCAATTCCACTCCTCTTTGCAAGCCCTTAATATCGCTCAGTGTCACACAGAGGTTGAATGAGATTCCCAAGAAACCCTTATCTGTCAAACTGGGGAATTATACGTAATCATGGCAAGGGAAGGGGAGGGTAAGTAATTCCTTCCCAATATACGGCTTTGAAATAATGATCATTTCTTACCTGTATGCAATTTTAGAATGGAAAATAAGAAAAACGATTCAGATGTTTCTAAGTGTTAAGATTTGATAGAAAAACTCTAACACCGATAATAATAATAATGACATTTTAACTACTGGAATTTCAGAGGTTTGTTGTTGAATCAATCTGATAGAGATAGAGATGGAGACAGAGAGAGAGAGAGTGCTATATCTCACTTTCTGATATACAAAGAGTGAAGGACAGAAACATTCCTAAACTTGGAATTTTATGCTCCTTATCATTCCCACTTGTTGGTTTATAGTAAATTTTTTCATACGCATATGTGATCAATGTTTGTTATTTTTGGTTACGGCATTGCTGGCTGACTTGACTTGGGTCCTATAGCAAGCCTGAGACCCTAGAACTGTCATGCCAAGTTAGAAGCAGTGAAGCCAAAGATAGGATGAAGAGCCATCATGTCCTGGGGTGAGCACAATAGGACCACAGAGCCCTGTACAAGAAGCAAAAACATAATTGGGGTTAGGGCAATGTCACAAGTCAGGTCAGAGACCAAAACTGAGTAAAGGTGGGTGGGAACGCCAGAGACATGGACAAATCCAGGAGGGAATCGGGTAGGGGAGGGGATGTGGTCTGGCAAGGAGACAAGGCAGTATTGCTTAATATAAGTTAAAAATCTGTGTTTTGGAGTCAAATCTGGATTCCCACTTTTCTTATTATTAATTGTGTGCATATTTGTAAGCAGAATGTGCAGTGACTAGGTACTGGATTCTGCAATTGGATTGCTGAGGTTTGAATCCTGTTTCTCCACTATCAACCATGTGACGTTGTTACCGACCCGGGTTCTTGGACTCTTTAATCAATAGAAATTGATAAGAGGCCAGATGAGAAATTCAGGCAAGGCTTTATTGGGTCTCGTGCTACCACGTGAGGGAGCAAGAATAAGTAACAGATGCCCTTGCTCACTCCCTGGTAGGGGGTGAGCAGGTCCCTTAAATGGAGTGAGGGTGTGAGCAAGTCGATGGGTCCGGCAGGAGGGTTGTCTTAGGTGGTCTGCCCACCGCCTTGCTGATGCTGTGTGCAAGGATCATGCATGGTACCCTACTTTTGCTCCTGGCACCTGAGAAGTGGCAGTGGGATTTTGGCTTTTTTGTATCTTATTGTTCGTACTTTGCCCCAACTGCACATGCATGCAGTTATTTTTAGTCCCTTATAGTTTTTTTGGTATTCTGTTGCTCCAGGAGATGTTTGTTCAGGTCCAAGCACCTCAGTAAAGGGTCCCAGGTCCCAGGTGCCAGCCTATCTCAACATGAGTAGGTTATTTAATCATTGGATGTTTCAGCTGTGAGTCTGGGAATTATAGCAGACCCTTCTTCATAAGGTGGATGTGAGGATTGAGTGAGTTAATGGATGAAAAGCCCTTAGCACAGTAATTACAGACAGCAAGCACAAAAAAGTGTTACTATCATTATTAATCATCTTTTTTGTGTTTCTGTTCCTCCTTTATAAAATGGAAGTCATAACACACACCTTAGAGGGCTGTAGTGAGGAATAAATGAGATCAGGCAGGGAGGCAGCGGCTCCGGAATAGTAGTCATAATTATTATCAGGTCCATAGAGGAGATGTTTGCTAAGGTAATATCCCATGAGGTCAGAACTTCTTTTAAGAGCCATAAGATCCTACCAATAAATCAGATAAATCAAAAACGTATACTCCAAGCCCAGCATCTGACAGCAGCAACTTTCCTGCCTTCTCATCATGTAAATCATAATATCAGAAAATTGAAGAGTATGAGATTGAAGGAAATTAAAAATCCTAAATTCAGTCTGTGCTTTGTACGAACAAGGGCACAGAAGCCCAGAAAAATAAGGTAATTTGCAGCGTCACAGGGCAAGTTTGTTACAAGGCTGCTTCTTGAATTCAATTACTTGGACTCCTAGTCTAATATCTATTCCACTACACCATGCTAATGCTGCCTCTTCTAAATTCTCACAGTCTATGCAGAACCTCCTCTGGGGCTGACTTAAGTTCCATGAAGGGGCTTAGATTAACTTCAATACGGAATGAGCCTCTCCTGAGTAGTTCCCCAATTTCTGCTTGATGAGTGCTAAGTCCTTCTGATAGTAATCAGAGTACAAAAAGAAATGATACAGTATTAATCAGGAAAGCATTATGCTACAGTGTGAAAGCTATGTTATGGTCACAGTTACTTATGCCATTTTTAAACACACCTTTAATTCCAGATTTCTCTTAGGTATTTTTTTCTTCCTGTAATTGATAATGTCTTGCGTGTTTTTTATATCCTTCACAGAGCACATAGAGCATATTGAGTTCACATTGGTTAACTTAATATCTGTTGAATGAATAATTTGAATAATTGATTTGTCTTAAGTCTGACGACTCATTTTGACACTTGATTCAACTTTTCAGCCCTTTACATTTTTCTGATTCTCATATTTTCCAGGTAGTTTTGGATACTGATTTGAAAAGCTTTTAAAGTATCCACACATTCTTCAACTCTCTACCCCTTCATTCACACAATCATACATTGTGTGCCTTCCTTCCTTCTAGACCATTCTGCCTTTCTTCAGAGGACTTAGTACAGCAATTAACTTTTACATCTAAACATAAGTAGTGTTCACACAAAAATGATGCTAAAAGCTGATGATGAGGCACAAAATCTTTGAAAAAATATGAAGAGAAAGTGAAAAATAGAATTAAAAAAAAAGAAAATGTTAATGTACTCAAACAGTTAATTCTCCAAATGGCTTCTTTTTTCTTCTCTATTCTGCCTATAATAATAAAATGGTATTTCATTAATTCCGGGACATACTTTTTTTTAACATTTCACCATTCTAACATTAGGATGGATGTCCAAATTGATGGCATCTTGCATTTATAATAGGCACTTTTTCTATCAGAGTAACAAAAAATAATAGGTCATTGTATAATGGAGGGTGTTTTCAATATGATGAACTACAACAATAGCAATATTAGTGGCTATTGTGGGCCGGTTGTCTTCTGAGTACTTGATACATACTAACTTCTTTAATCCTCACAAATACTTCCAGAGTGGGTTCTCTCATCCCTCCTCTTTTCAGATTAGTGGAACAAGGGCAGAGCAGCAGTTAAGTTCCACATCTAGTCAGTAAGAGAGCTGGCATATAAACCCAGACTCCTTCCCAAGGCTGCACTCTTGACCTCTACCTACTACATTTTTCTGGTTTTTCCACATAGGACTTTGGATGTTCTTCTTGTTTCCATCTCCTGGTTTGTCTTTTAGAATACTTCCCCATTTTCCATGAAATCACTGTAATATCCATTTTCATTCTCACTGTAATTTGAAATTAATTAATTAATTTGTGTTTGTCTGGGTATTTTTCCCAAGGGTCATTATTAGAGTCAGGATAAATGTAGTTAAAAAAAGCATCTCTGGGACCAGAAACTACCTGGGTTCAAATACTAGCTTGCCCACTTACCAGCCCTCTAACCTTGGGCAAATTACCTAACCTCACTTTCCTCATTTAAAAAAAATAAGTATTTAATGTTTTTAGAAATTCTATTTTATAAAGTTATTTTGAGTATTAAATCAAATAACTTATGCATAAAGTATTTAGGACAGTGCCTGAACATAATGAATGCCCAACAAATATTAACAGTTTTTTATGAAATTGCAGTATATGGGACTGAGGTAAGAGGGGAAGGAATAAGTAAAAAAAAATCTTAGGAAGAAACACTCAGAAAAGTTAGCAGTTTACTAACTTATTTGTATATTTGACAAAATACATATGAGGTTGTATTTTGTCCAAAGCAACATAGGGGCAGTACCTTCCTTCTTTTAACTAAAAGCCTATAGAAGGAAGATACCTTGCAAAATGCCTTTGTGTTCTGCACAGGGCCTGGCACTGAAAGAGTGAATGAATGAATGAGTGAATGAGAGGGAGAGGTACACCAATTCTTATCCCCCAAAAGAGTAGAGAGCCACTACTGGGCATATACCCAGAGAAAACCATAATTCAAAAAGATACATGCACCCCAGTGTTCATTGCAGCACTATTTACAATAGCAGGACATGGAAGCAAGCTAAATGTCCATCAACAGAAGAATGGATAAAGAAGATGTGGTACATATATACAATGGAATATTACTCAGCCATAAAAAGGAACAAAATTGTGTCATTTGCAGAGATGTGGGTGGACCTAGAGACTGTCATACAGAGTGAAGTAAATCAGAAAGAGAAAAACAAATACCGTATATTAACGCATATATGTGGAATCTAGAAAAATGGTAAAGATGACCTTATATGCAAAGCAGAAATAGAGATACAGACATAGAGAACAAAAGTATGGATACCAAGGGTGGGATGAATTGGGAGATTGATTTTATATACACTACTATACATAAAATAGATAACTAATGAGAACCTACTGTATAGCACAGGGAACTCTACTTGGTGCTTTGTGGTGACCTAACTGGGAAGGAAATCCAGAAAAGTGGGGATATATGTATATGTATGGCTGATTCACTTTGCTGTACAGCAGAAACTGACACAGCAGTGTAAAGCAACTATATCCAATAAAAATAAAATTAATAATAAAAATAAAAAATAAATTTAAAAAATTAAAAAAGAGTAGAGAGGCACAGAGCTCTGAGTGCTCAAAGAAGGGTGAAATCACTCCCAGCTAAGATGGATTTGAAGAGGTTCACTCACCAAATATTTAAGTGCCTACAGTATACTCTCTTCCAGATACAGAGAATAGAATGTCAGCCCTGCTCTCAAGAGTGATGCTTCTAGCACTTATTTATTTATGTGTAGATATTAATGATGGAAAATATCACTAAGGAGTTAAGTAGTCATTTTAGTCAACAGAGTTGGATTCATCTGATTAATCCAGGCAAGCTGGCTCTAAACTGCTTCTGTATTGTTCTTTCTTGAATGGATACAAAAGTACCTTATTCCCATAGAGAAATGTATTACTCTACTTAAATATTTGAATTAATTTCAAATTTATGAGAGCAAAAAACTCAGATGAATATTTCGGCAAAGACAAATAAAACAGTTACATTTATAGTTGAGGCAATTGGGTATTTTCTGTTTGTTTGTATGCCACTTCTTCTGCTAAATGATTGAGCTTAAAAAAACATATTAATTGGTAGCCAAGAAAGTCACATGCTTATATTTTACAAGGACAAGCAAATTCATCCTCAAAGAGCCTAGTTTGAATTGACGAAAGAAAAATGACTAAAAAGGCATTCATTCAATAAATATTAAAGGACTGGATTAAACAATTATCTTACCCAAATCACCTGATCATGAATAGTTATTGCTACTTGTCAACATATTTATATAGATAGATTTATAATTTTTTCCCATGGAAAAACCAATGGAAATGTCAAAAAACACTTAAAATATGAATATGAAAACAAAACCCCTATTCTTTTGCTTATTTCATCCACCAGATGTCCCTCTTCTCAAACATGGTGATGTGTTACTACACAAATAAGTGTCACACTATGTTAATGAAAGTAACTGGTAGCCGAGTTGAATAAAATCCCCAAAGGCTTATTTTGGCAACTGCAAAATGACAAAATCTTAGCAGCTAAGTCTAAACAATCTTTCCAGACTGGGTTTCTCTCTACACTATCATTGCTAAGAGGCTATCTGGCCTTTTCTTAAGAATCTACTTCAGCGTGAAATCCAAATAGAAATCCCCAGCAGGACTTTTTGTGGAAATTGACAAACGGATTCTAAAATGTATATGGAAATGCAAAGGACCTAAAATAGCCAAAATACCTTTGAAAAAAAGAACAGCAACAGCAAAAAAGAATCTACGAAGCAGCTGGTCTAACTCTGGTCAGCTCTGCCTATTGGGAAATTCTTTCTTTGATCAAAAATTTCCCTCTTATGCCTATCAGCTGTTTGAATTTCTACCTTTGGAAACTATATAAGTAATTACTAATACGTTTGTTCCAAGTAATAGTCATCTAAATAATTCAGTAGCTATTAAGTACCAACTGTGTATTCTTTTCTCCAGGCTAAATATGTTATGTCCCCAAAATTCATTGATGAGTCAGTTGTTTAGAATTAAGGGCATGTTTTCACATAAACACAAAATTATAAATGGTGATTAGGGTTGTGGGCTAGATCACAAAATTTTATTTAACTTATACCAAGATGAAATAGTCACAAGTTACCTTTATTCAGTAAATATTTGTGAAATACCCAATTAAGAATTCCCACTAAGGGTTATTTAATTTGTTAATTGTTTTTGGTTGAATGGAAACTACACAGAAATTTATTTGAGAGTTATTTTCCCAGATTCAAATCATAATTCTAAGCGTCTATCACATATTCTGCCCCAGTGTTTTGGTGTAGCTGTAAATAATCTGAATTGTAAATGATTATTTTACATTATTCAAAATCTAAGAGTAACTAAATAGCATTCAAAGTACATTTCCATTCTTAAATTATCAGATAAGTCTCTAATCTGATCATTACAATTTAATATCCATTAATCTGCATGAACACAGATGAGCATATAAACATCCAGAGGGAATAGTACTGAGAGAAGGAAATTTGATCACAGAACCGGGTAATTATTGCAAATGGAGATTATTGAGTGCCAGTACAGCTGTCTACACACTAATTCATTATATTTTATTTTTATGTGATGTTTGATGGTTAGTTTAGGCCTATACTGAGTCAACATCTGAACTCTGTTAATTTTAAAGGCATTCCTCCCATTATCTGTAATATGAGTGGGCATTTCTTGTAACTCATTGTAATGACCCTATGACACATATACATTAATTCTAGGTAGTAATAGGTTATGATCATGCCCACATGAAATAGTTTTCTCTTCAGAATCTCAGTGACAAGATGGAGTACTCCAAAATCAACTGACTGCAAATTATCTTCACTGAAAATCATTATGTTTATGCAAATCAAGTAACACAAATTACATGTTCCAACTATTTCTAAACTGGTCTTTACAAAAAACAGAACAAATACTTCTTCAAATGAAAATCCAGTCAAGTTTCCCAGTTCTGCTGAGTCTTTCTGGGATCTCTAGGTGTCCATCTGGTACTGAAAGCCACAGAGTTTGAAATTTAAAAATTCTCTGCTTCCAAGCATTAGGGTTGTGGGAGAATTAGACCTAAAGTCCATTATTGACAAATCCTATTAATTGGCATTTCATCTTTTGGGGAGGCAGGAACAGGGAGGCAGGTGCATGAGCTTTTTCCAGAAAATCATAGAAAAGATAGATCACCAGACAGTTCTTCAGTGATAATGACTCCCCAGAGCAAGATGCCAGGATTAGGTGAATTGCTTTCTTTTCTTTCTAGACTTTCCATTTTTCTCTTAGCTTCCTAGGCTCTATTCATGTGGCCATTTATAGAACTACTAGGCGCAAAGCACAGCACTGGATTTCAAGCCTTTCTTGGACATTTTAGTCAGTGAAGACCTAGGATTCATGGTGTGGTTGAGGTGGTTCTTAAAGGAAATAATAGACTTTTTAGGTTAATGAAAAAGTATATGCATTGTAGGTGTGCGGGTGGGTGGGTGGGTGTGTGTGTGATAAAGATGATTAATCCAGAAAGAATACAGGAGTCATCTTAAAGGAATATGGAAAAACATGCTAAATGTCACTGCTCTAAGCCCCTAGACAAATCCTTTCCAAATGTGTCCTGCCATGATTCTGACTTTTCAGTCTCCTCTCTTCGATGATGTAAATATATATTAAGATTCTGTCCAGTGCAATCTCTATGGCTCAGTATTGTTTCTTTCCTTTTTTTCCCCCTTTGATTTGTTTTTCTAACCAAGATAAGTACTTCCAATATTCTTGCTCGTTTTTATTGTGAGCTTTGTGTTTTGGGAGAAATTTCCTGTGCACACCTATAAGCTTCTTTCTCCCTCCACTTTTTTTGTTTTTTAATTTTATTTATTTTTTTGGCTGCATTGGGTCTTCATTGCTGCACGCAGGCTTTCTCTAGTTGCAGTGAGCAGGGGCTACTCTTCCTTGCGGTGTGTGGGCTTCTTACTGCGGTGGCTTCTCTTGTTGCAGAGCATGGGCTCTAGGCGCGTGGGCTTCAATAGTTGTGGCACATGGACTCAGTAGTTGTGACGCATGGGCTTATTTGCTCTGCGACATGTGGGATCTTCCCGGACCAGGGATCAAACCCGTGTCCCCTGCATTGGCAGGCGGATTCTTAACCACTGAGCCACCAGGGAAGTCCCTCCCTCCACTTTTATATTCCTTCAACTCTCAGCTCCCAATGAAGTCTTCCTAGAAGAAGGAAATGAGCACCTGGCACCCTCCATGATCTGCTTTCATGATTTTCAGAACTTTAATGAGAGCTTGAACCAACTGCATTCACATCAGCTGTCCCCTTATTGCTGCTTCATACACTATCCTCACTTTTACCTCTTTGCCTTTGCTCATCCAATTTCCCTCCAGCTATCTTCCCTAACTTCCCCAGTCTTCTTTCTTCAATGTCCAATTCAGATCCAATCTCCCTTTCGAAACTTTGTCTGATTCCTGTAGCCCACAAAGCCTTCCCTTTTATGTTCTTTTTATTATACTTAAAAAATGTACCTCAGACTTTTGTCCTCTATGTATTGATTATTGATCTTTTTTATGTTATTTTTGTGGTCTTACCCTCAACCAGTTTCTAATTCCCTAAGAGCGTGCAACATGATTTATACTTCTCTGATATTTTCCTACCATACCTAGTACACTGCTAGGCATATATTGTACATATAAACTGTATTGATGCTTTATTTTCCATAAATATTTGTCTACTGGTTAGTCTTTCCACAGTATCCAAATGATTAGTTTTAAAGTCAATGAAAACTATCATATAATTCAAGTCCAAATCTGGTATGAACCTTCTTATGTAATGTAATCAAAACTGATAATTGGTTGACTAACTAATTCAGTTAGAGTAGGGAATAATAAAAATGATATATCTTTTAGTCTTATTTTATTTTATTTAGCTTCAATTATATAACCTTAGACCACTCTTGATTATGAATACACTGATTAGGATACCATGTTACCTTTCTTATAAAAACCATGCTCAAATTTTATCATATCTAATTTCCACTTTTAGTGTCTTTAAAATGGAGTGGGAACCCCATATATAAAAGTAAACTCAAAATGGATTAAAGATCTGAATATAAGACTGGATACTATAATAAAACTCCTAGAGGAAAACGTAGGCAGAATACTCTTTGACACAAATCACAACAATATTTTTTTGGATCAGTCTCCTAGAGTAATGGAAACAAAAGCAAAAATAAACAAATGGGACCAAATTAAACTTAAAAGCTTTTGCACAGCAAAGGAAACCAGAAACAAAACCAAAAGACAGCTTACAGAATGGGAGAAAATATTTGCAAATTATGTGACCAACAGGGGCCTAATTTCCAAAATATACAAATAGCTTATACAGCTCAATATCGGAAAAACAAACAACCCAATCAAAAAATGGGCAGAAGACCTAAATAGACATTTCTCCAAAGAAGACACACAGATAGCCAACAGGCACATGAAAAGATGCTCAACATCACTAATCATTAGAGAAATGCAAATCAAAACTACAATAAGGTACCACCTCACATCAGTCAGAATGGCCATCATCAAACAGTCTACAAATAAATGCTGGAGAGGGTGTGGAGAAAAGGGAACTCTCCTACCTTTTCAATTTCCATTCCATTCCATTGGAATGTAAATGTAAGTTGTAAATTTACAATGTAAATTGGTGCAGCCACTATGGAGAACAGTACGGAGGTTCCTTAAAAACTAAAAATAGAGTTACTGTATGATCTAGCAATCCCACTCCTGGGCATATATCCAGAAAAGACTAAAACTCTAATTCAATAAGATACATGCATCCCAATGTTCACAGCAGCACTATTTATAATAACCAAGACATGGAAGCAACGTAAATATCCATCTACAGATGAATGGATAAAGAAGATGTAGTACATATATACAGTGGAATATTACTCAGCCATCAAAAAGAATGAAATAATGCCATTTGCAGCAACATGGATGGACCTTGAGATTATCATACTAAGTGAAGTATTCACCTTTCCCCTGGATAGAGAAAGGTGAATACCATATGATATCACTTATATGTGGAATCAAAAAAAATGATACAAATAAACTTATTTACTAAACAGAAATAGCCTCACAGATACAGAAAACAAAGTGTGGTTACCAAAGGGGAAAAGTGAGGGAGGGATAAATTGGAAAGTTGAGATTAACAGATACACATTACTATATATACTACTATATAGAAAATAGGTAAACAACAAGGACCTACTGTATAGCACAGGGAACAATATTCAATATCTTGTAATAACCTATAATGGAAAACAATCTGAAAAAGACTATATATATATATATATATATATATATATATATATATATAACTGAATCACTTTGCTGTACACCTGAAACATTGTAAATCAACTATGCTTCAAATAAAAAAAAACCAAAAAAAAAGGAGAACCTAAAAGATACAATATGAGTACAGAATCCTTCTAGAATTTTATAATTTTTCCTAGTATAGTACACTTGTCTAACCTAAACCTAATTCATCAGGGATTCTTTTTAGCTACATATGTCTTGAATCTTTCAAAGTTTTCAACTTAGTTTTCATAGAAATGACAACAATCTGGGTGTACATGTCAACATGTACACACTGCTATATTTAAAATAGATAACCAACAAGGACCTACTGTATAGCATAGGGAACTCTGCTCAATATTCTGTAATAACCTAAATGGGAAAAGAATTTGAAAAAGAATATTATGTATATGTATAACTGAATCACTTTGCTGTACACCAGTAACTAACACAACATTGTAAATCAACTATACTCCAGTATAAAATAAAAATTAAAAAGAAAAACAAAGAACAGTCTGGGTTTTGGTGCTCATTTTAATCATCCTACATAAGAGTTCTTAAATTACAGCAATGACAATAATAAATGCAATTGGCATAAACAGATTTGGGAACACACCCGACTGACTTTTAGTGAGCAGACAATGAGTTGGTGCAGAATCACACAGACCTACTAGAAGTGAATCCACTTATCACCAGCATTCAGCAGGCCTTGAGATTTGCTCTGTATATTTTACAGAAGAGCACTTAATTATGGAGATATCATTGAGAGCTTCTATGAGCATATAATATTCACATTGCCATTTTAGACATTCACGTTCACCTCCAGATAGCCCTAGCACACAAAGAACGCTCAATAAATACCAGCCATTCACAAGTTTCATGAGAAAGTTAAATATTTTTAAATGTTTTAAGTTCATAAAGACTTTTGTAGACTGTTTAGCTTGCAATCAACATTTCTGGGATGAGAGAACCATAACTGAAGAGCATTAAAACTAACAGTTAGTAGTGAGACTGCAGAACAAGTAAAGGTCTAGTTCATTCCTTGTGTTTCTTAATCCAACAATCAACGCATTATTTTAATAACTACTTTTTGCCAGCCTCTGCTCTCAGTGTAACAAAGTCAATTATACAGACAATTGTCAAATTTTAGTACAAGTATTTCTGTTTTGTTTTTTTTTTCATTTTGTGGGTAATTTCTTTCAACCCTTGGAGTAAAATATGTTTTCCAAACTTAATGAGAACAAGTTTCTTAAAATATTTAAGTAGAGTATATATGCAAAATTTTTTCTTGGATTAGCTCTAGTTCTTCAAATAAACTGAGGAAACAATGGAATTATATGGAAGAAAAACTAGAAGATTTCAAGCAAAATACTTTTAAATATCATGCTGTCATAGGCTAAATAATGGCCCTCCAAAAAATCTCTACACCAAATCTCTGGAATCTGTAAATGTTACCTTATTTAGAAAAGTGGTCTTTTCAGATGTGATTAAGTTAAGGATCTTGACTTGAGATACTCCTGGACTATTCTGATAGGCCCTAAATCCAATGACAAGTGTCCTTATAAGAGAAAGACAGGTAAATTTGAGACAGACAGAAGAGAAGACACAGAGAAGAGAAGAAGGCAATGTGACCACAGAGGCAAAGATTAGAGTGATCTGGCCACAAGTCAAGGAATGCATACAGCTGCCAGAAGCTGGAGGAGGGCAAAGAATAGATCCTTGCGTAGAGCTTTTGGAGGGGGTGCAGCTAGGCCAACACCTTGATTTCAGACTTCTGGCCTCCAAGACTGTGTAAGGATACATTTCTGTTGTTTTAAGCCACCAGGTTTGTGGTACCTTGTTACAACAGCCATAGGAAACTAATATGCCATAAATAAAACCAGTAAGGATCTGTCAGCTAATCCCTATACTGGGAACAACCCAAGAGTAAATAGATATTTATGTTTTCCTTAGACAAAGATTTCCAAAAGAACAATATTTGAGCAATTCAATTTTATGAATTTTATATATTTTTATGGATTTTTATATATTTTTATGGATTTTATATATTTTTATGGATTTTATGGATCTGATTGTGTTCATTATAATCTGTTATGTTGCTTTTAGAGAATTATGGGGAAAAGGTAAAATATTGATATATTCATATAAAAAAGCAAAATTCACAAGTCTTACATAAAAAGTGGTAGCAGTTGGTTACAAATACAGTATATTTTTGTTTCCATAGGAATTGCTATATTGGGCTTTTAAAGAGGAAATTTGGTTCTGAGTTCCTTCAGGGAAAATAGTAACATTGTATTTGGTTTTTGAAAACATGTAAAATTAAATTTGAAGATATGAGACCTGAGTATTGATAAAGAAAATTGGCAATGCTAATACTAATAGAGCACCATGGGGACGTTAACAGAAAGGCTTATCCACAAAGTATTAGTCAGTTATTTTATAAGTACTGTGTGCCCACACATATACTCTCACTAATAAAATGTTAATTGGATTTTGAATTCATAGTGAAACTTAATGCCATGAGCAATTAAATGAATAAATAGTAATCTGGTATCAGAAATCTCTATTAAATTGGGAGGAAAGTTATCTTTGCTTTTATTCAGCTTAAGTGAAACATTTGGAATGTGTTGAATATTTTAAAATATTTTTGTAAATTATTTTGTAGAATATTTTTGTAAATATTATTGTAAATCAGGATTAATGGACACTTTCAATCCTTACATTATTTTCAATGGACTTTCAGTTCTATGGCAAAGGTTATCTTGCTTTACCCAACCTTAAGCATCATATTGTGCAATTATGTCCCAGTTTTCAGCTTTTCCTATGGACTCCGGTACTCAGAGTCAGGGAGTCAAGTTGCGAGACTTTTGTTCTAGAGATATTAATCGTTTTGGGGAGGTCACCCAAGTCGGGGTTGAGAGAATCAGCCAAGGAGTGGGGGATATCCAGTTTGTGATGCAAATGGAGATAAATAAGAAATGTGGAAAATTATGTGATACCTCTATAGGAAATTGAGTCACCCATATCATATTAATAAGTTTGAAATTAGATCTTCTTGTCATGTAGCATATTGAGGCACTACATCTTAACTCTACTGCTGATTCACAGGTGGTTCAGGTGAAGGCTGGCTGCTGCTATTTATGCATTGTGGTATTATCTTGGTACACTGGAGTCTGAGTCCAACGGCAGTAGCGCTGGAATGGAATTTCCACTGAACAGCTCTTCTGGGGCAGAGAAAAGTCTCAGTGCAGGAATTTCTCTAAGACCAACTAAAGAAGGCTTAGTTACTGAGAGTGCAAAAGAACTTCATTGCAAGGGTCTCTTATTTCTGAGGTAAAGCCAGTTTAAAAAACAACAACAAAGCTGTAAAAACTCAAGACGGAGAGAAAGATAGTCTGACCACATTGATCATAGTATACTTGTATGCATGGTGACTTCATGGTATCTCTGTTAAATCTAACCCCTGTCCTGATGATTTTAGTGGAGGAGAATATTCTGGAATTCCCTTAATCTCATGCTAGGTAGTGAAGGATATTCAAATGGAGACACAAGGACAACTCCTGCCCCTCCCACAGCGCCCCAGCCATTCTGAAAGGGAGAAGAATTTGCAGTGGGTGCTCCCCTTGGTTTTCAAGGATGATCCATGGTTAACTGTTCTGTGTGCTTTCATCCCAATTGTTCAGAGTCACATAAATCTCTATCCTGTGTTGGAAAGAGTCAAGTTGAAGAAGTAGTCCAGCTACAATCAGAAACTCAGAAATTAATCCATTTAATTCAGAAATGCTTATGGTAGGCAGAATAATGACCCAAAGATATCCACGTCCTAATTCCTGTAACCTGTAAATGTGTTACTTTACATGGCAAAGGGGAAGTAAAGTTGCAGATGGAATTGTTTGCTAACAAACTGACCCTGATATGCGGAGATTATCCTGGATTTCTGGGCCCAATGTGATCACCAGGGTCCTTAAAAGTGGAAAAGAGAGGCAATGTGAGAGTGATAGAGCATGAGAAGGACTCAGTGTGCCATTGCTGCCTTTGAAAATGGAAAGAGGGAGCCACAAGACAAGGTACATGACATCCTCTAGAAACTAGGAAAAGGTGAAAGAAATGGATTCTCCCTGGCCCTGGCACCTGCAGAAATGAATGTGGTCCGATAGACACTGATTTTAGCTTAGTGAAACCCATGTCAGACTTCTACAAAACTGTAAGAAAGTTCGTATTATTTAAGGCAACAGATGTGAGGTAATTTTGTTATGGCAACAATATTAAATTAATATAGTGGCATTCAGGAACAAACACAAAATCAGAATCCAGTGACCGTGGTTACTTAATTTATGTTGCAAAATCCAAAGACATGATCACATTTATGGGACAGCATCAAGCCAAGGAGAGGGCATTAATATTGTAGCACGGCATAGGCACTTTGGTTTTGAAATAGCAGTGGTTTATATCTGCTTCTAAAAAAGGTATTTTAAGCACCAATAAGAGTACCAACCACTACTCTATACCTGGCTCACATGTGAGCACAATCAGTCAGTCACCAAGAGGGTAAGCCCAGAACCATATCACAACCAGGTTCTTTGTCCCTATCACAAGGCTGATAATCCAATAATCATTTCCTTTACTTGCTAACTGTTTATGGGTATTCTTTTGCAGACCATAAAATGATTTCTCATGGAATGTTTTATCCTCCTCACTTGGATACCCCAAATCAATATTGATACAATTAAACTAGATTGTAATAATAGTTTTAAAATAACCTATATAGCTTCAGATGAAGCATATTTTGCAGTTATATATTCCGAAGATTTTTTTCCCCTTAATCTTTAGCAATTTAAGCCATCTGACTTGTGGTAGTCATGTTCAAACGATCAATGATGTATTGAATGTCTTTAAGACATATATGTCCACACATACAGAATAAGGAGGAATAAAAAAGATTGATTGAGTTAGGATATCAGTCCAGTGGCTTTACTTCCCTTTCCTACAAAAATCTGACCTGGTAGGCGTATCAAGTGGGCAGGAAAGTTCTGATCTATGAGTTCATCGGAGACCCATGTTGTGTCTTTCTTGCCACCCCACCCTACTTTAGGAGATAATTCTATCCACATTCACATCACAATGTCACAACATTACTCAGCATCACAATATACACATTCTGGTCCATAAGTAGGGAAAAGAAACAGAGGGCAAACAGCTGTGTTCAAAGTTATGCAGAAAGGTGCACACATTACCTCTGCTGACATTTCATTAGCCAGAGCTGAGTTACATAGCCAAGCTGCAAGAGAGGCTGGGAAATGTAATCTGTAGATAGGTGGCCACATGTTCAGTTAAAATTTGGAGTATTCTATTAGTTAAGAGAAATGGAGAGTCTGGATATTGGGGGAGTAATTAGCAATCTTTGTGTAGAGAGCTAGAGCAATCCCTACCAGTCAAACCAGATTTGTCCCAGACCTTTGTATGTGTATCCTCACCTTACTCCTGCTGTAATGTGCCTGGTTTTGATCCATTTCTGGCTGCCTGTTTGCTCCCTTTGTATCCCGCTCTGTATCTCTGTTTGCCCATCGTGGCTTTACTTGCCTTTGCTACCAGTTTACAGTCTTTTTCCACTATGTTCCTGTGATATCATTTTTGGTTTATGGTTGTCTGTCACTTCTATAGTCTGTATTTAAATGGTCACCTTTCTAGTCAACCAAATAATCTGGGATCCCAAATAGCCCGGATTCTTCTCTTGCACTCCCAGATAATCTCAACCAATGATGTGTGTGACACAAATCTTTATGCTGACAGTATGCAAGAGCTTTATCCTTTGCCAAAATGCATTAAGAAAGAATGACATCAGCAGGTTTTATGTTTTAGTGTTATTGACCTTTACTGTAGATAAAGCTTGTGCTATATAGCTAGTAAATCTACTTAAACAAATTAGATTGCTTTGAAACCAAATCTGTATTAGGTAGTCAATATGCAACCTCATTCATGATAACACATGAGTCATAATGTAGGATTATCAGCAGTCATGTGGATGAACCTTTGAACCCTCAATTGGATTACTTATTCTTGATATCTTTAAGATGCTTTGTTAGCATTTTGAAATTTTTGTTTGTTTGTTTTGTAAAGTAATGCTGAGAAATGAGGTCCAGACTTCCATATCAAAGTAAAGAAGAGACGTTTCCAGGTCAATAGCTTTCCCTGTAATAATCAGCAAAAGAAATACATAAGTTGAACTTGTAATGGGGAAAATCATAATATTCCACCAAAATGAGGGCTATTTATTTTCTGTCAAAGTAACTTATCAGTGCTTGTGAAGGCAGCCAATGGCCTCAGCAATGTAAAATATAAGAAATAGAAGAACACTTAGAGATTATATAACCCAGCATCCTTCGTCTTACTGATTGAAAGTCACATCCAAGAAGGTGGGGGAATTTTACTTGGGAAAGCCAGAACTGGAACCAGGTATAGATGTTCAATGCAGAACACAGTATCTTGGATTTTTGACTGACCTACATTTATAGCTACATCTCCTTTTATCTCTTCTTACCCTTTTCTTTTGTTTTTTGTTTACTAACAAGGATACTTTAATTTTGAAAATGCTCAAGGAAATAAATTAAATAATCTGGTAATGTGGCTAACCAGTTCTGCAAATTCCACATACCAGATGAGTTTATACTAAGTCAGAGGAAACAAAAACATATGCATATACATATACAAGAGTAGGAAGAGATTTTAAAACTCTTTTAAGACTTTCAGAAGTTCACACATTGAAAGCCCTTTAGTAGTACAAAACTCAATTGAACACCAAAATGTTTTTTGAAGGTCATGAAAAAACGAGTTCCAAGTCAATTCTATAAACCTGAAATAATATAGTATTGTTACTGAACCAAACTTGGGTCCACTTGCTGGCATGCAGTAAGGGCAACCTACTGACACCAGGTTGTGGTGAAGGAAAGTGCAGCATTTATTACAGGGCGCCAAGCAAGGAGTCCAGGTAACTAGTGTTTAAAAGGCCCAAACTCCTTGCCTTCGAGTTTGTCACCATAAATATGGAGCAAAATAAAACATTTAAAAAATGTTTAACATTAAAAAATGTAAAACATTTAAAAAATTTAAAACATTTAAACATGTAAAACATTTTAAAAATTTTTTAAATAAAATTAATTTTTAAAAAATTTAAAAGATCATATAAGATTAAGTGTAAATATATTTTCTTTAGAAATAAGTTTCAAAAATGGTTATAATATTCTAAAGGCCACCAAGGCACTATGGAACTACTGGAGTCCCACAATAACAGGAAGGGTGCCTCTGGTGCCCCAGTGCCATGTGGTGTTTTGCAGTTAACTTTAGCCCAAGCCCCATGAGGCTGATATTTATGGCAAAAGGCAAGGTTTCTGCCCCCCACAATATGCCTGTGCAGGCTCAAAAGTCAATAACTGCCTGAATCTCTAGAAAGCCTTCTGATGGAGTCAAGGCCAAAAATCATTGTACACCCTTTTCCAAGTGTGATAAAATGCATAGCTGCAGGGGCTATTTGAAGAAGAATTGCATGGGAGGGATCAAGCAGCCCCAGAAAAGCTTCTTCAGTGTAGTCAATCTATACTGTTTGGGGCCTTTTCAGGGACCATTTTACAGATGTCACCCCTTAGTTCCATCAGGGGTCTTTCATTGGACCGCCACATGCAACGTGAGCTTGCCACTTGTCAGCTTAGATATCCAAATCACTGCAACGTGTAGGGACAGGAAAGCATTGCTTTCTCCTACCCACCGAGGCTTTTTGTTTGTGGGATTCAGGTATCCGAGGGTACACGTGACGGAAGTGAGAGTACTGTCTTCATTAACCCCCCGAGTCATTATCCTCTGCTCCCCACCTTGAAGGCTGTTGTGCTTCAACTCCGGTTCCCACGCTGTTTCTTATCTCACCATCCACTCCTAGGACTTCAAGCACTGTCTTTACACTGATATCTCCCCAGAAATTATCTCCAAGCCCACCTGGATGTCTCACAGCACATCATACAAAACTTGTCAAAAACTGAACTCCTTACCTTCACTTTCCCCCACACCATGAATCCACCATGCCTACTCCTGCCCCTATCTTTCCAACCTCAGTGAATGACAGGAGTCACTCACTACTCACTTCCAGCCTAGAAACCTGAGTGGCAGCCTCTATACTTCCTTCCCCCTCACTGTCGCCACTTCCTGCTTCTTCTCTTCCTATGAGCTCTTTTTTTTTTTTAATATCTTTATTGGAGTATAATTGCTTTACAATGGTGTGTTAGTTTCTGCTTTATAACAAAATGAATCAGCTATACATATACATATATCCCCATATCTCTTCCCTCTTGCATCTCCCTCCCACCCTCCCTATCCCACCCTCAAATCCATATGTCCTCTGCATCCCTGTCAATGTTAGGTCCTCAACATGTTCCCCAGAACTGTGGTGACATCCTCCTGACTCCTGTCCCAACCCCCGTTTTCTCCTCCTTGACCCATCCTCTTAACCACTCAAATATAAATGTGAATCTAACAGTGCCATATAACCGCTAATATCCTTCATTAGAACTTCATTGCCTACAGGATGAAATCCACGTGACTTTCCAGCCCCATTTCCTGCTATTGCCTTCTCTGCACTCCACCCTAGTACATGAAATTACTTGAGTTTCTCCAAATGTACCACATTCTCTAAGTTCTCTCTGCCTGGAATGTCCTTTCTCCATAATATAGTTCAATTTGAGGTAACATCTAAAAGTCAGAGGTTTTCACATTTTTAAAAATCTGAATTTTGAACTTCTCTTGAAAAATCAGCTCTGGCAGCATAGAGCCTGTTTTCCCACACAGCAACAATTGGCCAGAGCTCCGGGCAGCTGGTCCTGTAGATGGAACCTCAACTCTATTTCACACCGTTACTCTCAAGCCCTGCTCGCTTTACTCGTTTACATTACTTGTCCTCTCACTGTTGGCATTTGAATTTGCAACCTCTGATCTACAGAAATGCAAAAGCTTATGAAATCATTTACCAATGAATCATAGAGCTTCCAGCATATGGGACAGTTGCATTGCCATGACTTAAATAAATAGTGTTGCTGTAGTGAGCAAGGAATTCTGCCCTCTTATTCTATTCCAGGCATTGGGAATAACAAACTTGGTAAGATAAGGTTATACTGGCATGCCTCGTTTTATTACACCCTGCTTGATTGCACTTCGCAGATACTGAGTTTTTTACAAATTGAAGGTTTGTGGCAACCCTGCATTGAGCAAGTCTTTCAGCACCAATTTTCCAACCACATTTGCTCACTTCATGTCTCTATGTCACATTTTGGTAATTCTTAAAATATTTCAAACCCTCCACCAGCAAAAAGATTATGACTTGCTGAAGGTTCACATGATGGTTAGCATTTTTTAGCAATAAAGTATTTTTTAACTGAGGTATGTACATTTTTTTAAAAAAACATAATGCTATTGCACACTTAATAGACTACAGTAGAGCATAAACATAACTTTTATATGCACTGGGAAACCAAAAAAGTCATGTGGCTCGCTGGATCGCAGTACTTATTTTATTGTGGTGGCCTCAGACCAAACCCGCAATATCTCCGAGGTCTGCCTGCATCTGATATTTAGGTCTTGAAGGAGACACTAAAGTTGGGCAAGAAAGATTTTGTTTCAGAATGTTAGCATTAAAACTAAACATGTTGGTGAGCAAGAACAGGCAGCATCAGGTTTGAACGTAATTAGGGTGCTACTAGAAGAAACCTAGTTGGGTGTAAGTGGTAAGATCTATGTTGGAAGACTTCTGGACCGTTAAGACTTTAAGAGATCTAGGAGAAGCGATGAGGTGCTAGGACTATAAATATGCCTGAGAAAGGAAATGCTTTCTTAGGAAATAGAAAGCTTCATGTAGCTACATGCAGGTGAGCCAAAAGGCAGGCCTGAAGTGACAGCTTGCCATCTGTTCTCCAAGAGCCAGCTCTGCAGAACACCAGCCAAAACGAAAACGGTAACGCTTGTGTGGGCTGCTCTATTTTGTAGCAATTGTAACAACAGAACACTTCACCCAGAATGAAGCCAGAGCATTCCATAGCTGAGTGGAGGGCTGGGAAGCCCTAATTTCCTCTGATTCCATCTTCTCCGTGGGTGGGCTCAAAGAATCACCTTTCACTTTTCTCTGCAGCCTGCCTCCTTGTTACAGAGAATGCCAAAATAATATTTGAAAGAACTTAGTTGAGCCTTTACATAGACTATTGATTGATGATTATGACTATCAGCCCATTAAGACTGTTGGGTCCAAAATAGAGAGGTAGTGCCTTCTGGCGAATTGCCAACGAAATGCTTTTAAAATCTATGCCTATCCCCAAATTCACAAATAAAATGAAGAATTAATTACTATATTCAACATTAATCATTTTCAGCTTTGCATTGTGGGGTTAAAAGTGTGGACTCTCTTGATTCAAATCACTAGTCATTAGCTAAGGGAACTCGATAAAGTTGTTTAACCTCTCTGTGCCACCTTTTCCTCATCTGTAAAGTGGGAATAACAGTACCTTCTTAGGGTTGTGAGGATTTAAAGAGCTGATACAGGCAAAGTCTTGAAAAAGTGGCTAGCACATGGGTTAGCTATTATCGCCACTGTATACGTCAGACACTGTGCTAGGTACTGACTATCTATTGGTGAACAAAATAGACAGGGTCTCTGCTTTCACAGAGCTTAAGACTAGTGGCTGGCTAGGTGTAAAATGTTTCATAGCTACTTTGATTCCTACCACTCCAGACAGCTCATTTGGATATAAAAGAGACCTTAGAGCCCCTGATGGCAGCCTTTTTTCTCCGGCAAAGAGGTCATATCCCTGCACAAAGATATCCTCTGGCAGAAGCACAGAGTGTTGACAGCCTGCTCAGGTGAGAGATCAGTGATTGTCTTTTAGATTCAGAGGTGCTGGTTTGTCAAAGCTGCTGTCCGTAGCTGTTAACAGCTTTAAAAGATAACAAAAGCTGCTCGAGCAACTGTGGTAGACTGCATTACTATTGAGGAGATTCATTGCTCTTACCTGGGAGAGTATTGATGGCAGACTTGGCCATGTGACTTGCTTTAGTCGATAAAATTGGAGTGGAGTGATATTTGTCCCTTCTAGGCAGAAGCTTTAGAGCCATTGTACCATCAACCATACTCTTTTCCTTGCTTCTGAGATTATGGAAGCATGTCAAGTGAAGGCTCCCTCAGCCTGGGTCTCTGAAATATTACAGTGAGCATCCTTTGTACATGGGGTGCATCTTTTATATATAAGGTGCATGAGTGAGGATAATTCTTTATTGTTAAAGCTACTGAACGTGTGGAGCCCTTTGTTACTTCAGCATCACCTATCCTGTTTAAACTAATACATCATCCACAGGTACATAAGGTTGCTATGATGGCCAGAATACCCTATTGCATCGATCTTTCAACCTCAGGACCTCATGCTGCACTTTTTTGTTTGTTTTATGTCTTTGGTGGCTACATTGATGCTTCCGGTCTTGCTGTTCCCTTGGAGGGAATGAAGAGCAGGAGAATAAGCACGAGACCTGGAGCCAAATCCTGAGATCAAGGTCCAGCTCCTCCACTGTCTAACTCTGTGATCTTCAGCCAATCAATTAATCAATCTGAGCCTCAATTTTATTTGCCAAAATAGGAGGAGTAATATAATATCTGCTCAATGTACCCCAACTTTGTTCTTCAGAAGCACACTATAAAGTTTTATGCTAATATAGAAAATAATTTTTAGTTCTTAGGAAGTCGTGGGCAGGCCTGACCACCCTCAACCTGTGAAACTCTCAGCCAACAACACCAATTGACTGACAAGCATGACCACAAAAGGCGGGCCACCTTAGAAGGTTGGTTTATGAGTGGGAGGTCAAGGTCCTTATCTAGTATGTCCCTACTCAAAAAACACTTCTCAGTCCAAAAGTGCCATTCAGAAAGAAGAGACTTGATGACAACTTTTCTTGGTTTTTCAAGGGACCCATTTTCTTATGCCAAATAATATTACAGTTGTCTTTGAAATGCAGTGTGTCAGGGAGAAAAGCTCAGACCCAACCATCAATACACACAGAATTCTAATTTAAAGAGTATGTAAATAAATGCATTCATACCCAAGTTGTTTTTAGAGATGCTTCATCATCACACACAGTGGTTTGTAATAGCCTGAGGGTTTCCCCCCAGCCCTGGAAGACTCAGGGCAAAATAGGGGCAGGGGCAGTTAGAATGTTCTTTCCTATCATTCTTTCTCAAGAAGACTCCTTCTCAACCTTCCATCCAAGAAATCTTACTTAACAGCACAATCGGATTTAGATTCATTCATCTATTCATTCTTTTCTCAAGTTTTTACTGAGTGACTATAATGTGCCCGTCCCTGTTCTAGGTGCTGAGATACAGAATAGACAAGTCCCTGCGTGTGTGGGGCTTACATGTCCAAGGGCATCCGATGTTCTGTGTTTCCACAGCTCCCTCCACATTTCCATCAGTCTCCATGTGCAATAGTCATAGCTTTGGACTACATGATCCTTAAAGGTATGAAGGAAACATATCTCGTTAGACTTTGTATCCTCTGTGCCTTGCCTGGCGCCTGAAATAGGGAAGGAATCCAATAAATATTTCTTTCAAATGAGTAAATATCAGGAGTTAGAAGAGCTGACTTTCAAGTTCAAATCTCCCCCCAAAAATGTGAAAAATAAAGGATTTAGTCACAGTGCACTATCAACAGCTATTATTAACTGGTTCATTTTGTGAAAATTTATAACAAGACTAATGTTGCTTTAGGTACTGCTGTGCATTTGTTGACAGACTTAGAGGAGATCAGAGTTTGAATAAATGCAGAAAACTAGCTACATTCTTCTAGCTTATAAAAATCGCTGTGAAGTACTTTGCAAACAGTAGGTGTCAGAAAGTACTACAGGCTAAGAAATAACCCTAACATGGTCAAGGCTGAGCATGGGAATGCGGCCATGTGAGCCATCTGTTTACCTTCGTACAGCCGGTGGTGTATGAGTGTTGTGCAGAGAGAAAAACATGCAGAGAGAAAAAGGAAACCAAAGAGCATATTTGAAAGTATTTTCTTCTCCTACTCATCCTGTTCCCGAGAGAGAGTCACTTAGAGGTAATCTTTGAATATTGCGGCAGTTTGTATAGCAAACTCTACACAGATTAAGAAGTGTTTTTCCAAAAAGGCACTATTAGTTCAGAGGTTGAGGAACTGTAAAGACAAGAGGAAGAAGGGGAGGAAAAAGGGCAAAGGATGTGGAGACAGGAATGGGCTTCTTAGTGATATTCACATGCTAGGCTACTGTCATGCCTCCTCATTGGTTTCTAAGGCATGTTGTGTACCTTACCATGTGTTTAGTTACTGAAGGAGAAGAGATACACCTTTATTTAGTCATTTAGCATGCAAATATTTATTGGATATCGACTCTTTGTATCTTTTTTTCTTAGGTACCTGTTTTGTACCAGATACTATTGTAGGAGCTGGACAGACATGGACCCTGCCCTGCTGTAGCTTACATTCTGATGGGGAAAACAGATAATCAACAACTAACTATATAAATAAGATGATTATAGGTCATGATACATGACATGAGGGTGATATTAGAGGGCCATACCCAAGAAGGTGCCTGGAGTGGGCAGGGTAGTGCTAGTTTAGGCAGGGCTATTGGGGAAGACATCCTGAAAAGCTGACGTTTGAGTCAAGGTCTGAACCATGAGGAGAAGCTCATCATGAAAAGCTTCAGATAGAAGAAAGAACATTCTAAGCAGGGGAAAGAGCAAGTGCAAAGGCCCTGAGGCAGGAATAAGCTTGGCATGTTCACAGAATAGAAAGCAGGCCAATATGACTGGAAGGTAGTGATTAAAGGGTAGAGAAGGTAGAGAGCAGATCCGATCGGGCCTCGAGAGGTGGCAAGGATTTTAAGGTTTTCTTTTGGACCTAATGAGAGTCACTGGAGAGTTTTTGGCAGAGGATCGAACATGATCTAGAGCAAAGAGCTAATGAACCCAAAGTGTTTTTCAGGCACTCATATCTCTGAGCGTTCATGTGATCCATTGATGTTGAGTGTATTTTTCCTCAAACCAAAAATCCCAGCATATGAATTGACAAGTTTAAGTGTGCTTATGGGGTCAATAAGATAGAATATCTTAAATCAGAATTGTCTGGGGGAGGGCTTCCCTGGTGGCGCAGTGTTTGAGAATCTGCCTGCCAATGCAGGGGACACGGGTTCGAGCCCTGGTCTGGGAAGATCCCACATGCCGCGGAGCAACTGGGCCCGTGAGCCACAATTACTGAGCCTGCGTGACTGGAGCCTGTGCTCCGCAACGAGAGAGGCTGCGATAGTGAGAGGCCCGCGCACCGTGATGAAGAGTGGCCCCCGCTTGCCACAACTAGAGAAAGCCCTCGCACAGAAACGAAGGCCCAACACAGCCATAAAAATAAATAAATTAATTAATTAAAAAAAAAAAAGAATTGTCTGGGGGAAAACTTAAGATAAATGATCCCCCTGTCTCTAATTGTGCCTAGCCGTATGCATCTTGTCAGGGGGAATAAAAAGACTGGATTCTTAGCTCTATGTGATTTATAGAAGGTATTTCTCAAGTGTTATTAAACAGACATTTCAAGGAGTTCCCAGGCAGGAGTCGGGGAGCAGGTGACAGACACAGCAGGGCCCACTAGCACGAGCTGTTCTCAATGCTAGCACCACCCCCATCGCTGGGTGTAAGGGGAGGGGCGTGAGTGCCCGGCCCTTCCCACCCTCTTCTCACCTTCTCCACTATCACCGTGCCATTTGCACCTCACTCCTTCTCTTCCACACTCTATTAGCACTATTCCATTTCCAGATTAATTGGTGGAAAGGTGTTACCAAAATTTCAGCCTTTTGCTTAGTAATAACCTAGGATTTTGATACCACTGACATTCATCTCTCCTGCCAATTCCTTCTCTCTTTCCTTTATTACCTCTTTCTTCCCCCTCTTTTCCCCTTGTCTCTCTCAGCTCCTCCTTTTCTAGTAGAGGTTCACCCAGGACTTCAGAAAGTCCCAGACTAAAAATGTTTAAAATCCACTGTGGTAGAGAAACATAGTTTCTGAAAAAGAAGATTGATCATCAATATATTTAAATCAGGGGATATATATATATATATTTGTAAAAGCTTGTTATTTAATAAAAAGAGACTCATGCTATCTTTTCTAGATTGAAAAGAGCTGAGATTGCTAAGGTGTTAAGTATAATGTTTATTTTATATCAATCGTCTCTTCCCCCATTTACTGAGGACCTTTTGTGTGCCGGGCACAGTGTGAGATGCTGAGGGAGATACAAGCAGGCAAAGACACACTCCCTGCCCTCCAGAACAAATATCCAACAGGGCAACACAGAACCCACAAGGGACCACAGGCAGAGAGGCTGTAACAAGGGCTATTACAGAGGCGTGCACTTCCATGGCAGAACCGAGGATGAATGGGAGATTTTTATTCCAACGGGGGCCTGATAGGGAAGGGATTTGAGAAGAGACCAGATAATACTACCTCTCACTGCTGCTTTAAGGCAGTCCCAGGCCTAGCTCTAAACCAAGGCCTGTGCACCTACATTTTAGACGGTCGGTGGCTGATTCTGGCTCTGTAGAATTATGAGGCGTATATTTGGAATTGGGTGCAGTTTTGTTAGCAGCAAGATAATATGGTGATTTTAAGTGAGTGCTTTCAAACCAGGCTGTCTGGAGTGGAATCTTGCCTCCTTTGCTTACTGTCTAGGTGAACTTAGGCAAGTAACTCAACCTTTCTCTTCAATTTTCTTGACTGTAAAGTTGAGTAATAATATTGTTCATGTAAACTCCTTATATACTTCATGAAAGGACTTATTACAATATTTGGTACACAATTAGCCCTTGATGGATCTTGTACATATGAGGAGTAAATGTATATAAAGCACTTAGAATAGTTCAAGAAAACTTAATAAACACTGAATGATGCTCGTGAGTGTTAATTCTCGTGGCCTACTGTCAAAGCTGTATGTGAGAGCCATCTTTGTTTGGTCCCGATGGAATGGTGCTTTTTCATCTTTACTCGTACACAGATGCTCCCTGGTGGAGGCAGAGCCAAATATTTGCAACCATGTCCCTGCTTTCTAGTGCTGGGAGGACATGAAAACAGTAAGCCTCAGCAGCTGACCTCACCGGTCACCCTGCCACCCTGTGGCTTCTCCCAGGCCAGGCAACTGCTGAGACCAGGGCTACCCAAGGGGACGGTGATCCACCTGGGAACCAAGCAGTGTGTGGAAACCAGGCTCAGTCATATATGGGAGAGTCCTTTCACCTGTGTGATAATGCTTTTTTTGAGGTGATCAAATACAATTTTACTTAATACCCTTCATAGTAGCTTTTAGCCGTCAGTTTCCCAATGGAGATACTAACGTTTATGGCGTGATCATCCCTTACATTTTTTAAACATTTAAATTGCTCAAAAGTATGTATTCCTTCAACTGAATAAATATTTGCTGAGTGGCTACTGTATGCCAGGCACTGTGTGAGGCCTTGGGCCACAAGAGTGAATAAAATACAGCCCCTGGCTCAAAAGGCTCTTCCTCAGACAATACGACAGAGAATGTTGAGTGGTGAGTTAGGACCAAGCATAGGATGCTATGAGGACACAGAGGAAGGACAGAGAACTGAGGAGCAGCTTCCCAGACGGAGTTCTGTCCGAGGTGGGAAGCTCCATCCATGCTAAGGGCTCCGAGAATGCTTGGAGGGAGGAGGCATTTGCCCCTCGCAGGTAAGCGGAGAGTTGCCCTCACTGCTGCGTTGTCTCCACTGCCTGCCGCCCACAGGGCCCTGCCCCCCACCCCCATGGGCACCTAGCCAGTTGAACTGGGGCCCCAGGCTGAATAGCACATCCAACTCCTGACAAGACAGCAGGGGCAGCCCCTTTCTGGCTAGTCCTGCCCTCACTGGCCCTCTCTCAGCTGCTGCTGCCCTCTGAGACCTCTGTATGGTCTCACATCCCCCGGGCAAGGCCCTGGCCCTGGACAGACAGCTGCCACGTCCCTTAGCTGGGATCCAGCCTTGCCCTCACCTGGAGATCCCAGCCTTCACCATTGCCACCGCACCCTGTGGGAACCGGAGGGAGGGAGATGAAGCTTCAAGCTAAACAGAATTAGGAGGGAAGTGCGATAAGTGTAAGTTGTAAAAAAAAAAAAACCTACTACTAACATAAAATAAATACGGAGCACTGTGAGAGTACAGGGGGAGAAGCTGATCACTCTGCCACTGGGTCAGAACTAGGTCCAGGGCAGTTTTCCGGCTAATCACTCTCTCTGCTTTCTTTGAGATGCTGTTGTCAGTGAGGCTGGATGCTTTAACTTGAGTGAGAGTTGACAACAGGGTCCAGGTTTCCAGATAGTTGTTTCCATCACTGATCTGCCCTGTCTGTGAGTCAGTTTTAGAATGTGCTTCAGTAGCTTACCATCCATTTCTTTCGTTGTTATAACTGCATAGTGTTATATGCAAATTACAACAATACCTCCTCTGTTCCACTCTCTTTCTAGCTTAAGGAAAAGATAGTCTTAAATTCTGGGTAATCCTGTAGTACCAGCCATGTTATTTCAAATAGAAGAACGCCAACTCTGTGTGTGTGTGTGTGTGTGTGTGTGTGTGCACGCGTGCACGTGCATACCCAAGCGCACACTTTGCATTGCCGGGGGAAAGGCAAAGGGAGGGGAAATTAGGGAAAAAAGGAAGTGAGCCCAAAATGTTTTTACTTGATTTTTTTTTAATTGGGCTATAGGGGAAAGGGATTAAACCCAAGCATAAAAAACACACACTCACAAAATTGGTCTAAAGAAGGTTCAAGCCCCATGACCTGCATTTTATGGGCATTATGCTCTAATCAACCAATGAATTAAGAGATGAGAGGACATTTCAATCAATTACCGTCACATGAAGACAGTGCCTTTTTCTGTAGTGGCAATTTTCTAAAGGCCAAAAGAGCATTTTAAAATGCTTTTTTTCAGAGACTGTTTATTGGCGATCCTGCCTTGGTACTGATGGAGGAAGTCATTTAATTTCCTTCCTCTGCATTCATTCAGATCAGCTCTGGAAGGAGGGAGGAGCTATTTATATACATGTGAGCTGGGAGAAAAGAGGCACCACGTTTGCCATCTAATTGCATGCAGAATCCTGGCACCTCTTGCTTTATCCTTGGCTGCTTCCCCACCATGTGTCTTATACCAGAGACATGAAATTATGAATTGGCTCAGCCTCTACAGTGCATGACACATGTTTTTCATGAGCATTAAAATTCATTTTTTTTAAATTGAGAGAAAATTAAACCTAGGTCTGGCATTAATCTCCACTTGTCTTTCTCCTGGCAGCATGAATTGTTTATTTCTGTGATGTAGCAAAGCATAACTCTCTTGTTTGTATGTTTTGCAAACTCCATCCATTTTCTAGGGAAACGTTTGCTGTCTTTACCCTTCACTTGTATGGATACCAATTGGTAATTCAAGTCTGTTCAAGTTTTATGCCACTTTCTGGGTTCTCTGTGCTCCAGGTTGGGTTAAATTGTCACCTCGTCAAAAGCAGCCTTTCCTTTGTATTTCCTGCAATGCCCAGCACCATGCCTTGTATACAGTGGTGCTCGATGAATGCTTATTAAATAAGTGAGAGCTTCCTGGAATGTTAAGATTGATTTTTCTATCAGTATTTGAAATTCGGTACATTAACCACAGAAATCAGGTATGTCAACAAATATTTTACTCACTTAATAAATATACAGATTTTCCCCTACTATTCTCCCCTCACCAAGTAAGCTCCAGCCTCGCTAGTCTTCACAATGATTCGTAAGTATGCCAAACTTATTCTTGTGTCAGGATCAAGGCTGAAAGAAGCGATGATCTCTTTCAACATATTTTGCACTTAGATGAGCAATGTTGACAAATATTGAAATATCTCTTGAAAGATGGACATCTCCTTCCTTGGGGGAAACAGTGTTGTATGGATAATGCCTGGTATTTTCCTTAATCTTTCTGAGCTGACATTTATTTTGGAGTGTTAAAGAAAAAACTTTTCTGACACTTGTTAAAGCAGTAGGGAAGACTTTATTTGGGACTACTGCACTAGGTGGCCAGACGATTGTATTGCAGTAGGGGCGGGAAACCAGGCTCAACTCCAAATACAACGAAGACAGCTGAGGATTTATGGCCAATGAGCACAAGAAGTGATCAGTGGATGGAAAGTTACTAAGAGGAAATTTACGATGTAGGGGAATTCTTGCTAAACCTATTTAACAGGATTCTTGCTGAGGGCAATGTGGGGTTGAGAAAATTGATCAGATATTGAGGCAAGGGTCCAGCCTGCTGGACTCAGCAGGCTGAAGAAGGGCCCAAGGATGAAGCCTAATAGTGCAAAGAGCTCAGAGGAGCCTGCCTAAAGCTTAGGCAAAGAGAGAGCCTTTGTCAGGAGTCACTCTCAGTGCGTTCTTGCCCTCCTGAGTACCACTGTGCACCAAAACAATAGAACGGAGTGGTGTTTAATGGTTATTGTTGAGCAGGTCCTCCGTTGTGTTTTAATTGCACACGTCAACCATTGCTGCTGACACATACATAAACATACTCACACTCCCTGAGTCTTAGATGCAGCCAGTTTGCTCCATTAGAAGTGGTTTTATTTCTCTCATGTTATTTCAAGCTATTTCTAATATTCTTCACTCCACATATAAATATACCTTTCTTCATTCTTTTTTAACTTTTAGCTTACATTTTCAGAAAATAGTTGCTCTTTGTTCACATTTCACAAAATTAGATTGTGGTAGTTGGAGAACTTCTCTTCATAGGTGTCATTTAGACCGAATACAGAGAATAGCTTTAAATAGTGCTATGCTGTAGAAAGTGTACACATTTATATTATTGGACTATTTAATTCTAATGCCACTGCACAAACAAGTCTGACAGAAAGCAAAACGTGAAGAGGCAGTGTGTACTCTCGGCATGCTTTCCTCTCCAAGTCCCTGTGCTCTGTTTACTCCAGGGCTCCACCCAATTCTTCCACGCTATGCCCTTAACTGAGCTGCACCTTCCCTTTCAAACTGCCTTTTCCTTAAAACTCTCTTCTACGATCATAAAGAGGAAAAGACCTGAAGGTTCCTACCAAGGAATAATGACTTAAAGGTGTACATCTTACAAAACATTTACATTCTGTAGGAAGACTCTCAGGCAATGTGAAATAAATTGAAGTGACATTTCTGAACAATTGAAGTTTTCCAGCGACCCCTCATATCACAGCTCATTGGCACATCTACTCGGATTGTGACTCTACTTGTGACCCTGACCATAAATACTTCACAAAAAGTATTGAAAATACTTTTCAGAAAGTACTGTCCACACAGCTCACTTCAGTTCAATTTCCTTCAGCCTGTCTAATCTACACATACTTGCTGATACCTCTGACCTATGCTGGGTGCTAGGGACCCTGATATGAGTGAAACACAATCCTTGACCTCAAGGACTAAGCTGAGAGAAACCTAGAAATAGACAGTGACAACTTGATGATAAATGCTGTGAGAGAGAAGTTCAGGAGGAAAGGGGTGCACAGAGCATGGACTGACTAACTCAGCCTGCAGAGCCCTGGACGACTTCACAGAGAGAAAGGCACTTAGGTTAGGCTCTGAAGGAAGAGTAAGAGCTTTCTTAGGCAGAGAGGCAGAGAGGCAGAGAGAGGATTCTAAGCTGAAATCACATTGAGAGCAAAGACCGTGAGGCTGGTGGTGATGGTATTGACAGAACAAGGTACTTCTCTCTGGGAAGCTCCAGAGAGCATGTGATGGCTGAACAGAAGATGTGGGAGAGAGGGTATGAGCTAGGCCAAGAAAGACAGGATGGGGTCAATCCAGCTTCATCCAGGAGCAGGCAGAAATGGCGTTCCAGGTAAGGAAAACAATACAGCGAAGGTGAGAGGAATCTGCAGCTTGGATAGAGGAAGGATTCTTTTAGAAAGTCATAGGTTGAGAAGGATTGTTTCAGAAAGTCATGAATGTAGTTAGAAGGTAAGGACAGGAAATAATAACATTTAAATATCCGAGACATCATCTGCCTTTTTTTTTTTTTAATAATTAATCAATTTATTTATTTTATTTTTGGCTGTGTTGGGTCTTCGTTTCTGTGCGAGGGCTTTCTCTAGTTGCGGCAAGCGGGGGCCACTCTTCATCGCGGTGCGCAGGCCTCTCACTATCGCGGCCTCTCTTGTTGCGGAGCACAGGCTCCAGACGCGCAGGCTCAGTAGTTGTGGCTCACGGGCCTAGTTGCTCCGCGGCATGTGGGATCCTCCCAGACCAGGGCTCGAACCCGTGTCCCCTGCATTGGCAGGCAGACTCTCAACCACTGCGCCACCAGGGAAGCCCCCATCTGCCTTTTTTTTTTTTTTTTTTTTTTGCTTTAGCATTTATTTGTCTTATCTTAGATAATCCTCTCTCCAGCACCCTTGCCACCCCACCCAATTCCTCTGCCGAGTAAATTACAGATCATAAATAAGACTGCCTAATATTGAATTACAACTCTACCATTTATCGGTTCTTTAAACTTGGATGATTTTCCAACTTTTCTTACCTCAGCTTCTATGTCCCCCAATGGACATAATAGTAGTATTCATAAGATTGTTGTATGCGTTAGTAATAATAGCTAATTTCTATTGAGTATTATGTATCAGGTCCAGTTCTAAGCATTTTTATATGTCAGCTCATTTATTCTCTAAACAACTATTACTTGTAGGTGCTATGTGTGTCCCTATTTTATAGATGAAGAAGGGAAAGCCCCAAAAGGTTAAGGATTTGGCCTCAGGTCACAGCTATAAGCCGAAGATTCAAGATTTGGATCCAGGCGTTTTGACTGCAGAGCCTACACTCCTAACCACATCCAGTTTCACTTGCTCATAAGGTGCCGTGTTCAGAGGCCTTGCACCTGGCCCTTCAGACCAGAGTTCCTGGTGCTAAACAGCTGTGCAGACACCTCAGCTCCGTGGGCCTGTGCAGAAGCACTGCACACAACACTGTGATTCAAGATGGTGCAGTGGGGTGGGCTGTGTGCAGAGACGCTGCCCCGGCTCCCAGATCTGGAGCGTTATCAGCACAGCTGTGGCCAAACCCCTCCCCGCTGAAGAAAACCCTATAAAGCAGCCCGGCCCATGGCCTGTCCCCAAGCCTGTCTGGGAGAGCAGAGAGCCTGTGCGCTAGAGCTTAAGCTCACACCTCTCCATTCTTTGGTCAAAGAATGAAACTTTTCTTCTGAACAGAAAAGAAAGAGAGAGAGAGAGAGAGAGAGGGAGGGAGGGAGGGATGGAGGGAGAGGGAGAGAGAGAGAGAGAGAGAGGGAAGGAAAGAAAGAAAGAAAGAAAGAAAGAAAGAAAGAAAGAAAGAAAGAAAGAAAGAAAGGAAGAAAGAAAGAAAAGAGGGAAAGAAAGAAAGAAGGAGGAAGGAAGGAAGGAAGGAAGGAAGGAAGGAAGGAAGGAAGTGTTGATGAGTGCCAAATTTTTCCTACTTATTCTTTATCCTGTTTCATTCTTCCTTTTCTGTGGAAGACTGTGATCTCCTTGAAGTCAGGGTTCATGCTTCTTCATTTGTGTATTCACTACATAAATGGGATCTTGCTCAATATATGTTTGTAGAATTAAATCAAGTTACAAGCTTGGATAAAGCCCTATCATGTCTCACGTTCAAAAGTGGAGAATAGGCAACTAATTTAAAACTGGTCTTTGTTTTACAGATCAATGAAGTATTTTTTATTATTTTTATTGTTCTTATTATTTTATTTTTTTCTGAAAACATCTTCAAAACAAATATTTTAAATTCATTTGATATCTGTCACTTTTGGGGTGACAATATAGATTCTTCGTAAAGTATTCCATAAGGTAAAATGAAGCAGGCCTTCAGGTCAACATAAGAACTATGAAGCAACTATAACTCCAATCACTATAAGATGTAAGTAGAGAAAGTCCAAAATCTTAAATCATAGCAGACCCATTATGTATCAGTCCCTTCTAGGTTATCAATTTCAATCTTCTAATGTAACTATTTATTTACAAATAATTTCAGATTTCCTGAAAAGTAGGAGAATAGTACTCTCATATACCTTTCACTTAGTTTCCCCTCTTGTTAACATTTTACATTGGCTGTTTCATTCTCTCTCTCTCTTTCTCTGTCCCTCCTCCTTTTCTTTCCTCCCTCTCTCTCTCTCCCTTTCCCTCTCCTTTCTCTTTCTAGATAGATAGATAGATAGATAGATAGATAGATAGATAGATAGATCAAGATATGTGTGTGTTTCAAATATATCCTTTGAATCTATCTCTTGACATATACCCATCTCCTTTCTTAGAGAATATGTATAGTATGAAAGGCCTGGCCTCCTTTAAATCAATCTGGCATCTGAACTGGTATTTCCTTTGGAGCCCCTCTCAGTCTTTTCTCAGCCTATTGAGCATCACTGTGTACCAAAATAACAGAAGAATGAGGGCTTCCCTGGTGGCGCAGTGGTTGAGAATCTGCCTGCTAATGCAGGGGACACGGGTTTGAGCCCTGGTCTGGGAAGATCCCACATGCCGCAGAGCAACTAGGCCCGTGAGCCACAACTACTGAGCCTGCACGTCTGGAGCCTGTGCTCCACAACAAGAGAGGCCACGATAGTGAGAGGCCCGCGCACCGCGATGAAGAGTGGCCCCCGCTTGCCGCAATTAGAGAAAGCCCTCGCACAGAAACGAAGACCCAACACAACCAAAAATAAATAAATTTTAAAAAAAATAAGTTGCAATCATGTTTTAAAAAAAAATAGAAAAATGATGTCTGATGGTTATTTCTTGAGCAAGTAATTCATGATAGTTTAAGTTGTAGACATCAACTTAAAATATATTAAAATTTTTGGAACCATTTTAGAATATATTGCAAACATGTTGAGCTCTTTAACCCTAAGTAGTTCAGTATATGGTCTCTAATAACAAAAACACTCTCTTTTTTAATCATAGAATAATTATTAAAAGCAGAAAAATAACATTGATACTATTACCTAATACACACATCCTATTCATTGCCAAATAACCCTATAATGTTCTTTATAGCAAAGAAAGAAAGATGAAGGGAGGGAGGGAGGTAAGGAGGACAGAAGGAAGGAAGGAAAGAAGGAAGGAGGAAGGAAGGAAGGGAGGAAGGAAGGGGGAAGGAATCTTCAGACTAGTGATTTTTTTGTTGCTTTCCTTGGAAAACTAGGGCGGAAGGTCTACAAATCTTTCATTTTTGCTTTTTTCATATACTTTAAGCTTCTAAAAGAGATTTTAAACTATTTTTAAAGACAAGTACATATGCTAAATTTTGACACATTGCAGCCCACAAACACATTAAAATGTGCTGCCTGCTGGACTCATTTTTGTGTAGATGTTAAGGTTTCTCCTGCTACCTCTATTGAACGGAAAGACATTCTGGCATTTATTCATTTGCTCATCCATCCACTTAGCAGTGCTAGTAGTATTGAGGATCTACTAAAGCCCTGTTCTGGATAAGATAAGCTGTTAAACTGTGATCATTCGTAGCTACGTATCTATGAGTTCTGCAAAATCCATAGAAATAAATCCAGAAGCTGAGACTGATAAAATGCTACAACTATCCATAATCCTTCATTTCAAATCAAGTAGCTTCATCGATTTCTTGATTGATTTTGTAAAAACCAAATGTTAGAACTTGTAAGTTGGAAAATAAACAGGTTTTGATTTAATATATTTTAAAATATGTATATTATTCTTACCTTTTTATTTTGGGGGTTTACATATGCATTTGTATGAAAAAAGCTGATGTTTCTAATAATATTTAAAAATAACTTGTATAGACCTGTGGTTTCCAAATATTTTTTGGTCACACACCCATAAGTTTAAAAAATTATCATATTCCCTAATGTATGTATGCTGGTTTATTTATATAATAAGTATATACTAGTGTAGTAGTTTTTAATGTATATTATACAATATTATACAACTTACCCAAAAAAGAAAACTCTAAAAAACCAAGTAAAAATGATTATAAAATTTCTAATAATCTCTTTCTTGACTCTATTGGATCATCTTGTTGAACCAATGGACTCCATTGGACCCCTCGTGAGTCCTTGTACCATACTTTTCAGTACTTCGAGGCTGAACTCTTTTCTGCTTTATTACCTATTCTTGGCTATCGTTTTATGGTGATGACTACTACTACAGTAAATTTGTTTAAAGGTCATTTTTCTTGAGGAATGCTTATTCATTTTCACATCTGTATATCATATAAAGGTCATTCTTCTTAGGGTGTGCTCATTCATTTCCTACTTGTTTGTAAATATTTGTGCTCTATGGCATGACTATTACATTTTTACTTGTCATAAAATTTTAGATAAGAAGCTTCAGAAAACATTTGTGCTAGAGATAAAGAATGAAAAATTAAAGAGGTGACTAAGCGGAAAACTATTTTTACCACAAGCAATATCACCCACGTCATGCACCTGGAGAATGATTTCACGTGTTAAGAAGGTATAGATAACTTGGGAAAAGAGCGTTTCTTCTAAATTAGCAATAATTTCATGTTCAGTGCAATATATGATAAAGAAATGAGGAAGAAACAGCTAAAATCTACTTGTGTGTCTGTCAAACAATTGTAAAATTGTTTCAGCCATAACACTTGGAAGGTAACTAGATTATTAGATCTCTGAGGGCAGGGCTAGTGTTCATTTTTATGTGTTCTAATGTGCTTCTGAAAAAACAGGAGCTCTAGTGTTTGTTGAAAAAATGTTAGTGGATTAATGAATGATACCATTTTCCCAGCTTCAATACCAATAATTTTGGTCAGAATTAACAACCTGAACTGCTTAACACATACAAATTACCAGAAGTTCTATGTTCTCTTTGAAATCTTAATTTTCATGATGCTAAATCTGCCCTCTCTATAGTTTAATATATTTGTATTTCCTTCAAATGCCTATGTTCATGGCAAACTCAGTTTTGACAGTCTGACTTCTGACATTTTTAAACCATTTTGTGAATGAGGTTCTATATTATAGTTTTGTTTACATTTCTTCTACATTAGTTTCATTGAACTTTTTGCATATGTGGTTATATGATTTTCATTAAATTTGGAAAATTTTCATCCATTGTTTCCTTGAATATTTTTCTGACTGCCCCCTCCCTTCAGGGACTCCAATAAATAAATATCAGACCACTTGAAGTTGTCCCACAGCTAACTGAGGCTCTACTCATTTTTTTTCAGTCTTTACTCTGTGTGTTGCATTTTGGATAGTTTCTTTTGCTATGGCCTTAAACCCACTAATCTATTCTTCTGGCTGGTCTAATCTGCTTTTAATCCCATCCTCTGTATATTTTATCCTAGACACTGTAATTTTTATCTCTAGAAGTGAGACTTGGGTCTTTTTTATATCTTCAGTATCTGTCTTTAGAACGTTCATGATTTCCTCTACCTCATTGGGCATATGGAGTATAGTTGTTATAACGTTTTTAATGCCCTGGTCTACTAATTCTATCATCTGTGTCATCTGGGTCTCTTTCTATTTTTTAAACTTTCCTCTGCAATATGGGTTGTATTTTCCTGCTTCTTTGCATACTTTGCAAATTTTCTATTGGAGTCCAGACATTGGGAAATCTAACTTGTTGAGTGCTAGGTATTTTTTATTTCTTAAATATTTTGAGCTTTGTTAAGTTTCTTTGTTAAATTTCCCAGTAGTAAAGTTACTTATAAAATGTTTGATTCTTTCAAGACTTGCTGTCAAATCTTTGTTGATTTTTTCAAGACTTATTGTTAGGTAGGACCAGAGCAATGTTTAATCTAAGGCAAGAGTCATCAAGCTATAATCTTCAAGCCAAATCCAGCCCACTGTCTGATTTTGTATGTCTTGAGGGCACCACTCAAACACCGTGAACCACAAAGACAAAACTGGGACATCCCTCTTCACCCCCAAAGCCTGCCACCTTGCTGGTGTCCATGCCTCACTGCTATTCAGACCTGGCATGAGACTCCACTTTTAAGTTGGAGGGCTCACTGTTGGCAACCTCAAAACATCAAGTGGTAGACTCTCAGTTTGGGAATCAGCAATTTATCAAGGCCACTCCCCTCTAGCAAGCTGCCCGTGTTAAGACAGCCTCATGGAGAACCAGGCACAACAGGATCTGGGTGTCACTGGACAGAGAGTGAAACTGACCAAGGTGGCTACCTGTCTTAGTTTGGGCTGCTATAACAATATACCATAGACTGAGTAGTTTAAACAACAAACATTTATTTCTTACGGTTCTGGAACTGGGAAGTCCAAGTTCGAGGTGCCAGCCAATTCAGTTCCTGGTCCCTGCTGAGAATTCTTTTGAAGATGGCTGCCTTCTTGCTGTATCATCACAAGAGAAAGAGAGCAAGTTCTCTGGTCTCTTGTTATAAGGGCACTAATTCCTTCATGGGGACTGCACCCTCATGACCATATCTAAACCTAATTACTTCCCAAAGGCTCCACTTCCTAAAATTATCACACTGGGGGCTAAGGTTTCAACATATGAATTTGAGGGGGGAAGGGCACAAATGTTCAGTCCATAACACTACACACTAGACTGACCTTTCCTCTCAGGCTAGTGCTTTCATCCTAAGAATGTCTCCAGCAGATGGCAACTAGATATAAAACATGCCTACCGCATGGAATGGCCCATCTCAGTCAAATGGGGGAATATGGTGAGGAGTTTTTTCTCTTGTTATGTAAATATTTACAAAATATATTTGATTTTTGCCTCTTGGTCTATAAAGTCTAAAATATTTACTATATGAACTTTCATAAGAAAAATTTGTGCACACCCTCTCCAGCATTTATTGTTTGTAGATTTTTTGATGATGGCCATTCTGACTGGTGTGAGGTGATACCTCATTGTAGTTTTGATTTGCATTTCTCTAATGATTAGTGATGTTGAGCATCCTCTCATGTGTTTGTTGGCAATCTGTATATCTTCTTTGGAGAAATGTCTATTTAGGTCTTCTGCCCATTTTTAGATTGGGTTGCTTGTTTTTTTGATATTGAGCTGCATGAGCTGCTTGTATATTTTGGAGATTAATCCTTTGTCAGTTGTTTCATCTGCAAATATTTTCTCCCATTCTGAGGGTTGTCTTTTCATCTTGTTTATGGTTTCCTTTGCTGTGCAAAAGATTTTAAGTTTCATTAGGTCTCATTTGTTTCTTTTTGTTTTTATTTCCATTTCTCTAGGAGGTGGGTCAAAAAGGATCTTGCTGTGATTTATGTCATAGAGTGTTCTTCCTATGTTTTCCTCTAAGAGTTTTATAGTGTCTGGCCTTATATTTAGGTCCTTAATCCATTTTGAGTTTATTTTTGTGTATGGTGTTAGGGAGTGTTCTAATTTCATTCTTTTACATGTAGCTGTTCAGTTTTCCCAGCACCACTTATTGAAGAGGTTGTCTTTTCTCCATTGTATATTCTTGCCTCCTTTATCAAAGATAAGGTGACCATATATGCATGGGTTTATCTCTGGTCTTTCTATCCTGTTCCATTGATCTATATTTCTGTTTTTGTGCCAGTACCATACTGTCTTGATTACAGTACCTTTGTAGTATAGTCTGAAGTCTAGGAGCCTGATTCCTCCTGCTCCATTTTTCTTTCTCAAGATTGCCTTGGCTATTCGGGGTCTTTTGTGTTTCCAAACAAATTGTGAAATTTTTTGCTCTAGTCCTGTGAAAAATGCCATTGGTAGTTTGATAGGAATGCACTGAATCTGTAGATTGCTTTGGGTAGTAGAGTCATTTTCACAATGTTGATTCTTCCAATCCAAGAACATGGTATATCTCTCCATCTGTTTGTATCATCTTTAATTTCTTTCATCAGTGTCTTACAGTTTTCTGCATACAGGTCTTTTGTCTCCTTAGGCAGGTTTATTCCTAGGTATTTTATTCTTTTTGTTGCAATGGTAAATGGGAGTGTTTCCTTAATTTCTCTTTCAGATTTTTCATCATTAGTGTATAAGAATGCAAGAGATTTCTGTGCATTAATTTTAAATCCTGCTACTTTACCAAATTCATTGATTAGCTCTAGTAGTTTTCTGGTAGCATCTTTAGGATTCTCTATAGTATTATGTCATCTGCAAACAGTGACAGCTGGGAACCCTCTTGCACTGTTGGTGGGAATGTAAATTGATACAGCCACTATGGAGAACCATATGGAGGTTCCTTAAAAAACTAAAAATAGAACTACCATACGACCCAGCAATCCACTACTGGGCATATACCCTGAGAAAACCATAATTCAAAAAGAGTCATGTACCACAATGTTCATTGCAGCTCTATTTACAATAGCCAGGACATGGAAGCAACCTAAGTGTCCATTGACAGATGAATGGATAAAGAAGATGTGGCACATATATACAATGGAATATTACTTAGCCATAAAAGGAAATGAAATTGAGTTATTTGTAGTGAGGTGGATGGACCTAGAGTCTTTCATACAGAGTGAAGGAAGTCAGAAAGGGAAAAATAAATACCGTATGCTAACACACATATATGGAATCTACAAAAAAAAAAAAAAATGGTGCTGAAGAACCTAGGGGCAGGACAGGAATAAAGACACAGATGTAGAGAATGGACTTGAGGACACAGGGAGGGGGAAGGGTAAGCTGTGACAAAGTGAGAGAGTGGCATGGACATATATACACTACCAAATATAAAATAGATAGCTAGTGGGAAGCAGCCGCATAGCACAGGGAGATCAGCAGATCAGCTTGGTGCTTTGTGACCACTTAGAGGGGTGAGATAGGGAGGATGGGAGGGAGATGCAAGAGGGAGGAGATATGGGGATATATGTATATGTATAGCTGATTCACTTTGTTATACAGCAGAAACTAACACACCATTGTAAAGCAATTATACTCCAATAAAGATGTCAAAAAAAAAAAAAAAAAAAAAGAAAGAAAAGTTTGTGGACCTTGACCTAGGACTAATTTTGCCCCACTACTGAGGCAATACCATTGTGCATACTCTAGCCAGTACCCTGTGTATTTTAAGGTTTTGACGCTCTGGCTGGTGGAAACAGGAGCTATTCCCAGCCCTGTGTGAGCTCTGAGGACTATTTCTCCCATTCCTTTCTGGTGGTTTTTCCCTCTGCCTCAGGAAGCTTTGTCCCATCTGTGTGCTAATCAAGACTTAGCTGAAGATTCAAGGGGAACCCTGTACTGATCTCTGGAACAACCTCTCTAGTTGTCTCCTTTCCCAGAAGCTTCTATTCCCTAGTACCCTACCCTGCAAAATCTAGCCTCCTTTCCCTTCCTGAATTCTGAGCTCAGAGACAGCTCTGGGCTCCATTCAGGTTCTCCTCTTTACAGGCAGCAATCTGAGAACTGGTAAGACTCCCCCCATGTGGTTTCTTCTCTCAGGGATCACCGTCCTGTGCTACCTGTTGTCCAGTGTCTGAAAACCATTGTTTCATATATTTGTCCAGTTCTGCATTTGTTTCAGGCAAGAGGGTAAATCAGTCCCTGTCACTTCATGATGCCTAAAAATGTAATTCCAGACTTCTTAAATTTGAAGAAACAAAATATCCATGGGATTTAAAAATTTAATCAGGTTGAATGACACAGGAAATGGATTTTGATAGGGAAATGTCTAATAGGTTTAAATTCTGTTTTGGCAAGAAAGTAAAATGTTTGCTTTGAGACAAGCAGAGTTTTCAGAAGGTTTCCCAAAGGACTTGTCATAGGTCAGTGGTGAAATTATCCTTAATCTTCTAGAAGACTTTGTCAAGAGGGTATAGTCTTTTAATTCTAGGATTTGTTTTATACTTTGAATGTCAACATTTTGAAAGGAAAATGACTCAAAGATATGGTATCTCATTAGCTAATGCCATAAACAGGATGATGAATTTTTGTGCTTGGGCAAAAAAGATGAAAAGCTTAGTTCCTGATGCATATTTTTTAAATTTAAAGCAGCACATATTACAACAAAAGAGATATTGGCAAAAGCAATGGTTCTCAACCCTGATTGGAAAGCCATCTAGAGTGATCATATACCATAATTAAGTGGGATTTATTCCAGGGTTGCAAGGATTGCTCAACATCTACAAATCAGTCAGTGTGATACACCACATTAAGAAAATGAAGGATAGAAATAATATTATCATCTTAATAGATGCAGAAAAACATTTGACAAAGTTCAACGTCTATTTATGATAAAAACTCTCAACAAGGCAGGTATGGAGGGAACATACCTCAACATATCAAAAGTCATATATGACAAACCCACATATAACATCGTACTCAATGGTACAAAGCTGAAAGCTTTATCTCTAAGATCAGAAACAAGACAAGGAAGTCCACTCTCACCACTTTTATTCAACATGGTATTGGAAATCTTAGCATCTAAATTGGAAAGGAAGAAGTAAAACTGTCACTATTTGCAGATAACATGATATTATATATAGAAAACCCTAAAGACTCCATCAAAAAACTTAGAACTAGTAAACAAGTTCAGTAAAGTTGCAGAATACAAAATCAATAAACAAAAATCTATTACATTTCTTTGCACTAGTAATGAACTATCAGTAAGAGAAATTAAGAAAACAATCCCACTCACAATTACATCAAAAAGCATAAAATACCCATGAATAAAGTTCACCAAGGAGGTGCAAAATCTGTATATTGAAAACTACAAGACATTAGCAAAAGAAATTGAAGAAGACAAAAATAAATGGAAATATACTCCATGCTCATGAATTGGAGAAATTAATATTGTTAAAATGTCCATACTACCCAAAGCAATATACAGATTCAGTGCAATTCCCATCGAAATTCCAATGATATTTTTCACAGAAATAGAAGAAACAATCCTAAAATTTGTATGAAACCACAAAATACCCTGAATAGCCAAAGAAATTTGAGAAAGAAGAGCAAACTGGAGGCATCACAATCCCTGATTTCAAACTATATTACAAAACTATAGTAATTAAAACAGTATGGTATTGGCATAAAAACAGACACAGTGGAATAGAATAGGGAGCCCAGAATTAAACCCATACATATATGACCAACTAATTTTACAACAAAGGAGCCAATAATGTACAATGGGGAAAGGATAGTCTCTTCAATAAATGGTGTTGGGAAAATTGGACAGCCACATGCCAAAGAATGAAACTGGACCACTATTACACCACACACAAAAATTAATTCACAGTGGATTAAAGACTTGATTGTAAGACCTGAAACCCTAAACTCATAGAAGAAAACATAGGCAGTAAGCTCCTTGACATAGGTCTTGGCGATGAGTTTTTTTAATCTGACACCAAAAGCAAAAGAAACAAAAGCAAAAATAAACAAGTAGGACTACATCAAACTAAAAAGCTTCTGCACAGCAAAGGAAACCATCAGCAAAATGAAAAGGCAGCCTAGTGAATGGGAAGAAATAACCGCAAACCATATATCTGATAAGGGGCTAACATCCAAAATATACAAAGAACTCATACAATTCAATAGCCAAAAAAAAAATCCAGTTAAAAACTGTGCAGAAGATCTGAATAGACATGTTTCTAAAGAAGACATACAGATGCTCAACATCATTAATCATCAGGGAAATGCAAATCAAAACCACCGTGAAATATTGGTTCAGTTTTTTCCATAAGATGGCTCTAGTAACACTGAGTTGTCTTTAACTTCATTCGAAGCAATTTTGTTAGATTGTACGTGACAGCTGTCATATCAGCATGCATTTAAAAAAGGACATCAAAATTGGTGAATTTTTGTGTAGACATTTTAATATTGAAGATGGAAGAAAAAAAGCAATATATTTGGCATATTATGCTTTATTATTTCAAGAAAGGTAAAAATGCAACTGAAACGCACAAAAAGATTTGTGCAGTATATGGAGAAGGTGCTGTGACTGATTGAATGTGTCAAAAGTGGTTTTTGAAGTTTTGTGATGGAGATTTCTCACTGGACGATGCTCCACAGTTGGGTAGACCAGTTGAAGTTGATAGCGATCAAATCGAAACAATAATTGAGAACAATCAACATTATACCACGCAGGAGACAGCCGACATACTCAAAATATCTAAATCAAGCATTGAAAATCATTTGCACCAGCTTGGTTATGTGAATCGCTTTGATGTTTGGGTTCCACATAAGTTAAGCAAAAAAAACCCTTCTTGACCATATTTCTGCATGTGATTCTCTACTGAAATGTAATGAAAACGTGCCGTTTTTAAAACAAATTGTGACGGGTGATGAAAAGTGGATACTGTACAACAGTGTGGAATGGAAGAGATCGTGGGGCAAGCGAAATGAACCACCACCAACCACACTGAAGGCTGGTCTTCATCCAAAGAAGGTGATGTTGTGTATATGGTGGGATTGGAAGGGAGTCCTCTATTATGAGTTCCTTCCAGAAAACCAAACGATTAATTCCAACAAGTACTGCTCCTAGTTAGAACAACTGAAAGAGGCACTTGACAAAAAGTGTCCAGAATTAGTCAACAGAAAACGGATAATCTTCTATCAGGATATCACAAGACAGCATGTTTCTTTGATGACCAGGCAAAAACTGTTACAGCTTGGCTGGGAAGTTCTGTTTCATCCTCCGTATTCACCAGACATTGCACCTTCGGATTTCCATTTATTTAGGTCTTTACAAAATTCTCTTAATGGAAAAAATTTCAGTTCCCTGGAAGACTGTTAAAGGCACCTGGAACAGTTGTTTGTTCAAAAAGATAAAATGTTTTGGGAAGATGGAATTATGAAGTTGCCTGGAAAATGGCAGAAGGTAGTGGAACAAAAGGGTGAATACGTTGTTCAATAAAGTTCTTGGTGAAAATGAAGAATGTGTCTTTTATTTTTTACTTAAAAAACCGAAGGCACTTTTTGGCCCACCCATTGTTACTTCACACCTGTTAGAATGGCTGTTATCAAAAAGACAAGAAATAACAAGTGTTGCTGAGGATGTGAAGATAAGGGAACCCTCATGCACTGTTGGTGGGAATGCAAATTGGTGCCGCCACTATGAAATACGTATGGAGGTTCCACAAAAAATTAAAAATAGAACTACCATATGATCACTAATTCCACTTCTGAGTATTTATCCAAAGAAAACGAAAACGCTAATTTGAAAAGATATATACACCCCATGTTTATTGCAGCATTATTTACAATAGTCAAGACATGAAAACGACCTATGTGAATATCAATGGTTGCATGGGTAAAGAAATTGTGATAGACATATATATTATTCAGCCATAAACAAGAATGAAATCTTGCCATTTATAACAACATGGATAAATCTCAAGGGCATTATGCTAAGTGAAATAAGTCAGACAAAGAATGACAAAATACTCTATAATCTCTCTTATATATGAAACCTAAAAAAAAAAGAAGAAGAAGAAAAGAAAAGAAACACTAAGCTTATAGATACAGAGAACAGACTAATGGTTGCCAGAGGCGGGAGGTGGGGTGGAAGAAATGGGTGAACTCTGTGTGTGTGTGGGGGGGGGGGGTGTTTTAGTTTAAATAACTTGAATAAGTTTTAAGTGCAGCATATTATGTCAAGAGTGTCCTGAAATTCTTTCTCCCAGATTCTAAAATTTAAAATTAAGATGATACTCAAATATTGATTTTCAGAACGAATACCTAAATAATCAAGCAATTAAACTAGGAGTTGATTTATTTATGTATAATTGAATCACTTTGCTGTACAGCAGAAACTAACACAACATTGAAAGTCAACTATACTTCAATAAAATATTTTTTTAAAAAAACTAAGTGTTGATTTTATAGATCCAGAATGCAGGTGGTACAACTTTCTCATTGCTGACTCTATTCAGTGAATATTTTAATCTGTCCATCATCTATGAAAATGGAAATGCATCTGCAATAATAATGGGAAAACCATTTAGCTCTAGTTTTACCCATGAGAAGGGCACCTTCTGAAGAGTGTGCTTTTCTTACCCCTAAGATAATATCCTTTGGACAGATACACACACCAAACTGCTTCTCAAGCTACCAACTCAATGTGATAGACTGCCAAGAGAAAGAAAGCTTATTTTCTTCTTGTCATTAATAGTTAATTGTTAGTGCAATTTCTCGGATGGGAGATGTGGGTTAGGGAAATCACATCCATCCTTTCTAAAAGTGCTGCAATATTATTAGAGGTGATCATGCAGCAGAAAATAAACCTATTCCTTGGAGGATTAAATGGAGTGGGCCTATGGATTTTTCTTTCTCCTCTCCTTTGAAGCACTTTAGAGAGTCACTCACTTTCACAAGTAGTCCGCCTGGGATAGTAAATCAATGTTAATGTTTCATGATAGCTCTCATGTTCTGGAATGATTTGCATTGGTGTATCTCTGGAGCTTGCCTTTTGCGGGGTAACATGGGTGCCCATGGTAATGCTTCATGCATTGCTCAAGTGTTTCTTTCACCCTCTCTACTGCCAGGGGCTCTTGTACAATTATATTGGCATTTGGAACAGCATTTCACAACACTGTGAGCTAACTCTTCTAATGTAACACCTTTGGGATTTTGTGGCTTCCCTAATTGGGGAAAAGAATAGAAGAAAAGGTGACAAAAAAGGTCAACTGGTGAAGAGTAAAAGCAGAATTTTAAACTATCCTTAAAACATAGCAGAAAGGTCACCTTGACGAGCCCTACCAACTGTGCAACATGTCTTATAAGGGGATCTTGATTAAAATAAAGTGAGCTGAAAAGCTAAAATGAAGTAATGTCTAAAACAGGAAACTCTTGATGTAAATATTAGTCAATGCTAAATGAACCCATCAAAATTTTGCTATATTTGCTGCTTTGGAATCAGGCAAAGTCAGGTTAAAAAATCAGGTAAAGTCTCTACAGGGCAACATAATGGATAATGCTCTAGAAGCAGAGCTGGGCCTTAATGTCCACTGCTTATAGCTATTTGATCTTGGGCAAGTCATTGGCCTCTCTGCTCTTCCTCTGTAGTTTCCTCATTGGCAGAGTGGACATGATAATGAAACCTATTGAATAGGAGTGTTGGAAAAATCCAGTGAACTAGAGCATGCAAAGGTTCCATAAATGCTGGTATTGTTATTAATAATCAAAAGTATCCATCACAACCTACATTTGCTTCAGTTACCTGGAAATATACAATGAAAGTGGCTTGGAGACAGGATGGCCTGGGTTGAAAGACCAAGATTTCTGCTGTGTTTTGCATGGAGGCCAACCTCTAACTAACAATGTTGTTCAATTGGGGGCACTTCTTTAACAGCCAAAACATTTGCTTTTGAGCATTTTGTAGGCAGCTTTCCACGCCCCCCCCCCGCCAAAAAAAACCTCACAGAAGTATATTAGGGAATGCATACCTTAACTTATTCAATCAGCCAGACTATGTATATGTCCTCTCTGTTTTCATTTTCCCTTTAAAGCTGCCTGAAGAATTTCACATGTGGGAACTTATTTACTGAACTTCTGACATAAAATCAATAAAACAAAATAAAGATGAGGATATCATATTTTGCAGGCACCTGTCAGTTCATAATAATGTCCCATGAAATTATTATTTCAAAGTACAGCCTCTCCTTGTCAGTTTTGCATTGGTTCCGAAACTGTAGTTGTGTCCATCAAATGCCTAACATCTATACTGAAGATACCCTTTTCATCTCATTTTTTATTGATGTGAGGTTTTATTATAGTGAATCTTCATGTCCCTGTCCTCACTGTCCCTGACAAATCACAATGATACTCAAGGGAACAATGACTTTTTGTAAGATGCTTCATTGCACATTCACTAACATGCTTTACCCTTTAGAAGAATAATCCTAGTTAATGCTGACAAGATATGCAGTCATAGAATTGCTGGAGTGCATTTCAATTAGGTTTGATTTTCTTACCCACAAGTTCTTAAAGCTAATTGGCTCAGAGAGCTTTTGTCTTTCTATGAAAGACAGACACACAATTATGCTATTTTTTAAGGGAAAAGAAACGTGCATGGCACTGAGATTTCCATTGTTATTTAAATGCTAGGTACTTTGTCTTCCCACAACATCCTCATTCTAGTTGAGAAACTACTTAAATCCCAGACACATTGATCAGAGAAATGTTTTCTCAGCAAGCATTTCCAGGCAGCATGAGTTTTTGGTATAGATTTCATATTTATTGTATATAAGAGCAGCATTGTTGCACTAAGTCAATATTCAAGAAGATTATCCTTTAAAACTTATACTCAAATAATTGTTTAAAAGTTAGATGATTATTCTAAAAGAGGTTTATGAATTTTACCACTAATTTTTGCACATACCCAGAAAATAAGGAAAAAGATCTCTATGGAAGTAATGGTAATGATATTATGTCTATATTCTTAATGACTAAAATTTTTTTGGGTATTATTACTCAAAGTTAGAAAATATACTGGGCAGTTCCACCCCTTAACATTTGATAACTGCTACAAAATAAATTCTAGGGACTGTATGTGCTTTAAATCCTCCCATTTAACCACAGCAATTGTTTATTAATTTTAGATGATGTTTTTATTGGGACAGGATCTGAAAATAACTTCAGAGCAGATTCTTAGGGTTTAATGAACGTAGCAGATGCTTACCTGGATGTATTTATAGGGGAATAGTGCAAACAAGGAGCCATAAACAGTAAAAACTGATGACATCACTGGGAAAGTCCAGCTGAATTTACATGACTGCTGCTAGTTGTTTATCTTTTCCTTGTGGTATCTTACAAGAACAAATTACTAATATGCCTTCCATTCCAAAGTTCATCTAAATAAGGTGGAAATTGGCTCACTAACATTCTAAGCTCTGCTTTGCCCAGATTAAATAATATATTAATAAGGGACAATGTTAAAATCTAAAAAAGGGTTTCACAGTGTCTTTAAAGAAAGTACAATATTAAGCAATGTTTATTTAGATATTATGTTTAGTTTCTCCCTCTCACTCTTAGTTGAATTAATCACATTGATAGATGAAACCATATTCAATCAATTCAGCACTTACTGGGGGTCTGTACTAAAGGTTGGGACAATATAAAGTAAATACAAAGATAAAGATATTTGAAACTTTCCATTGAGGAATTTAACATATATTGAACCAAAAATTTATAATCTAGTGGTAAAGATGGGCAAGTAAACTGTATCAATTAGGAGTGCCTTCAGCAGCAAAAAACAAAAAATTCGATTAACAGAGGCTCACACAATAAATCATTTTAATTTCTCACATAGATGAGCAGTCTATAGATAAGCAGTCTTGGTCAGATGCAGTAGTTCAACAATGTCCCATCCCTTCACTTTGCCTTCCATGACGTGTGCTCCGGCCTTGTGCTTTCTACCTCATAATTACAAGGTAGGTGCCCCATCTGTGAGCATCATGTCAATGTTCAAAGCATGAAGAAGACACAGAGAACTCCCTTCTGGTACCTGACTCATTTATAAGGAAGCATAAGGTTACTTGTTAGGCGTCCTGATTATATGTCAGAACTGTGCCATTGACCTCACTTAGCTGTAAGGAAGGCTGAGATATGAACGCTTAGTTTTACCAATCCCTCTGTGGGAAGTGGCAAGGGAGAAAGAAGGGACTTGAGAATTGCTGTCAGGTCAATCTCCCAATAATATCCCCACATGGACCAACTAAATAAGGCAAAAAGAAATGAGCTGTAGGAGAAGAAAAGAACAATTTCTGATTTGGGGGAAGGATATCATGAAAATAGCACTTAGACTGAGACTTTTAGGATCAATAAGATTTGATAAAGGAGTTGCAGGCTACAAAACAATTCATAATAGAATAAGCAAAGGAAAGGGAGGGGGTATAAAATGACATGACATGTCTGGGGATTGAGCAAAATGTGTGGATCTAAGGGAATGTATAAATGTGCTGGTGGGGAAGTAGTATGCTAAGAATTTACAAAGGGATTTCGAGATTCTCGTATAGAGGACTTTTATTGCTGAGCCAAATAGTTTAACTTTCAGTGGTTTCCCAGAACCTACAAAATCAAAATCAAACTGCATAGCCTGACAGTCAAGGCTCTTGATGATTTGGACCTAACCTGCTTTGCTAGTGCATTCTTTCCTACCACTATACCCTATGTATATGATGATATCTTTGGTAAAACTGGATTTCTTATCACCCCCCCACCCCCACCCCAAAACAACATTCTCTTTCTATAGCCATAGCCTCCTGCTGTGGATCCTACTGAAATGGTCCCTTCATCCCTTTCCAAACTGAAGTTCTGCCCATCAAGACCCTCCCATCAAGAGATGTAGGGGAATCATCTCTGATCACCTTAACTATATCTAGTCCCTCGTTTGAACTATTATAGTATTTTAACTGTTATCGTCCTGTATTGGGAAGGATTGGATAGGAGAGACCCAAACTCCTAGCCCAGATGCAAAGACTGGCAAGAATGATGACTTAGACTCAGTTCAAAGCTGCTTTCATTTCAGATGGCTCCCAAGCAGGCAGTCAAGCAGGGCCAAGGATAGACACAGGATTAGGAAGCAAATGAGTAGACATAGCTCCCCAGTTTCTCCCTAAACCCTCATGAAGTCACGTGTATAATTGGTTGGTCAACTCAAGCCTATGGGGGTAAGAAATCTACCAGATCTGAGGAGGGCAGAACTGCAGGTTCAATGTCGTTTATACACTTGGCCAGGGGATGGACCTTATCAGCATCAGGGTCTATCTATTACCATGTAAGTTATTTTTTTGCTTCAGCCCAATTATGTTCCCACATTCTGTTTCTGGCCAGAACTTACACACTATCTTACCACATATTTTTTCTAATATTGGAGTTATTTATGTATATCTATTACACATTGTAACATTATGGTTAAGAGCATAGGCTCTAGAGTCAAATTACCAGAACTGAAATCTCAACTCCACCACTTACAAGCTATGTGATCTTGAGCAATGCACCTCAGTTTCCTCATCTATACAATGGGAATAATAATGGTATACACCCCATTTAGTTGTTTTGAGGATTAAAGAGCCCGTGACTCTTTAAACCAGTGCCTCAGATTAACTGATGTTGTTTGTCAAATGTAGATTTTTTTTGAGGGAGAAGACTATCTCATTCATATTTTCCTCTATCATATTTAAAAATTGCCATGTGAACAATAAATATTTGAAAAATGAATGAATGACTGAATTAATCAATTTCAGTGTTCCATGGCTCTAGAAATAAGAACAACCAATGACACAGGGTGGCAGTAGAAATTTAAAATGAGTGGGCTTATCTCAAACACAGAAAAGCATTAGTCCTGTTAAAAGGCAGCCAGCTCCACACTAGTAAACTACTGGTGGAAATGCACAATTTATGCCTTCCCTGGCAGGCAATTTGGCAAAATTATCAGAAGTCCTACAAAAAAATCATAGAGTTTGACCTAGTTATTTTAATTCAATAAATTCTAAGAAAGTAATTCAAGAAACACACAAAGAATGTTGCAGGATAAAATGGAAACAACATAAATGTCCATCAGTAAGGATTAATTAAATACATTTTTAAAGTTTATATAATGATACAATAAACCCATATTTTGACTGAGAAAATGACATATTAAGTGAAAACAAAAGGACAACATAAGAGCTATAATTAAAAAGAATATAAAGTAATAATAAAAAAAGAATATATAGTATCTTGTTTTTGTGTCAGAAAATAAGCCTGTGAGAGAACTGTAAAATATTAGTTGCTTTCTTTTAGGGAAAATATGAATGATCTTCATTTTCTTCTTTATACTAATTTTTAATTTTTTCACAATGACAAAGAAAAAATAAAGCTTTCTTCTTGTGAAAGCAATCATCTTGAAACATCAGTTTTTACAAACACCAGTGCAGTGGCCTGTGGTTCTCAGCGTGTTCACACATTCCTCAAGGCTGTCAACAGTCTGTCTTTGGATGTGAAGGTGGTGGGTGGTGTGGAAGCAAAGAACCAAGAAGCAGACTGATTCTAATCCCATTTCTGTTGTTAACTTCCCATGTGGCCTTGGGCAAACTTTCTTCCATTGTATAGAGACAGTCATATAATATTGCTATTAAATGTAGGTAAATTTACTTGTTTTGTAAGTAGCTAGCATCAGGGATCTTCAAATGCTAAAACAAAATAGCCCTAAGCCACCTAACTATAAAGAGCCTACCACGGATTAAAGGCCCAAATTTGGAGTTAGGACACATACGCACACACATACACACAGGGCCAGGACCAGGGTCAGGCAAGTGAGAAGTGAGGCACGGAAGACACAAAATGTAAGGAGACACTCACTGTAAGGGTCATGAAGCAGACTTTCTGATTCTAGTCCCCAAAATGCCAAATGCTTGACATCAACTCAGCCCTGACAGTGAGAGCCTCCTTACATTTTGTACCATACATGCCTCTTACCCTAGTTCCTGCCATGCATGTAAGTGTATACACACACACACCCGTTTTATCAGCAGTCAGGAAGAGGGATGACAAATATTTCTCTAGAATGATTGTCAATTCTATAATGTTTCCTTGTCAAATACATAGAAACGACCTAATTACACTTAGAAAGAAGAAACTGCTCTGTCTTCTGATAGATGATAGGGAGTGGTAGAAAAATCTCTCTTTACTCAGACACTATCTTGTCCTTTTTTTCCTTCCACATGATTCCCATTCTGTTTCTTCATGGACATTATTGTCTTCTTGGCCTACCCCAGAATTCCCACGTTAGAGTCCATAGGAATTGTATTAAAAGTTTCTATCCAGTCGTCCAGTGAATCTTCCATACATCTTCTCACTACGAGCTTCAAGCCTCACATGTTTGAAAAGTAGTACCTGTTGGCCTCTATCTACTGTAATTCGTACACTCTTTTTCTTGGTGTTTCCATTTATATTTAGTATCCAATTCTGGACATTTGGACTTGCTATTGACCTGACAACCTCAAAAGATGTTTCTTTTGGTTATTGCCTCATTATTCTTATACCTGTGATCTGAAGCTGCTAACCCCCTATGCCCAGAGTAGGTCCTTGAATTCCATTTGCTGGAAGGTGTTGAAGTGATAAAATTTGCAGGGTGCTGGGGAATTGTAGGGACAAGACAGCAATTTAACATGACCATTCTCTTTGGCACATAGTGCTTCAGTGACAAAACTTCAGCATGACCCCAAATCAAAAATTTACTTTTATAAGATATGATAGATATTCTTTCTAAATTTTGATTTTGGAGACAAAATTAACAGTTTAACCTTATTAAATTAGGCTTTTACTCTTTGTAGATATGTAATATAAACCAAATCTACATGATAATAATTTACCCAAACACTCATTCATTCGCATGAGTTGAAGTAGGTAATTTTGACATATGTAGTTACATTTATGTTGCTATTTCAGGCCTAAATTTTTTTTGTAAACTAAGAAATTTCCAAGGCACTATATTGGCATAAACTTACTCATTACTGAAAGCAGTTACTTATTATTTTCTCACAGAATCATGCATTGAAAATGTATCTCAAAGTATAGACACTAATTGCAAATGTTGCAAGCAAAGAGAAAAGATTCCTGGTATGGAAATCTGAAAACCTGGGTAAGAGCCCCAGGTCTCCCAATAGCTGTGTGACCTCAGTTGGAAAACTAATACTTTCCTCTGAGTTTGGTAAAATGTATCTGTAAATTGAGAGAGATAAGACAACATAATCTCTAAGATCCCATTACTTAAACACACCTTGCTTCTTAACTATTATCTAACAGATATTTGCAAAACGTATAACTGTGCATGTGGAACTAATTACAAATTCACTGCCCAGTCATTGCCGTTAATATGCAAAGCCATTTAAGCGTTGGGTCATATACCTAATTCCTATAACTATACATCAATGAACATCTCACAAAATATGGCTTCTTCTACACAGCTCTCTTCCATATAATTTGCTCATCATTGCCTAATGGAGTACATGAAACAATATTTTATCAGTCATGAAAGGACATCTGTGAAAATATTACTCTTTATAAAATTGTATCAATTTAACAAATTATGTTTGCAAAGACAGCTGTTTTAAGCTGGTGCTGCTTGTATTTTGTGAGTAATTCAATAATTGTTTTACTATTATCATTCAATTCATTTCAATGAGAATTCCACGTAACTGAATATTTTTTCTTTGCTGTCAGACGAGAGAGCTAAACTAAAGGGTGACAGTTATTTCAGTTGTATGAGCATTCTGTTTAGCAATGTGGGTTAAAGACAAACTGACTCTTACAGGTTTCTGATAAATCATCTCTCAATTTGGTAACCACAATCTACTCTGCTACACCCCTACACAATCTGTTTTTTACCCTCATGTCTATAGGATGAAAGCCAAAACTTTCTACAAGTTCAAGGAGGATGTGGGAGAAAGGAAAGTTCAATCACAAGAAATCTGAAAAAACTGTTTTTCATCATAGAATGTCAGTATTATTAGATGGGTGTATTAGTCTGGGTTCTCCAGAAAAGCAGAATCAATAGGAGGTGTGTGTGCGTGTGTGTGTGTGTGTGTGTGTGTGTGTGTGTATAAAGATTTATTATAAGGAATTATCTCACATGGTTATGAAGGCTAGGAAGTTCCAAGATCTGAAGTCAGCAAGCTGAGACCCAGAAGAGTTAGTGGTATAGTTCCAGAATGAGTTTGAAGGCCTGAGAACCAGGAAAGCCAATGGTATAAGCTCTATTCCAAGTACAAGTCCTAAAGCAGGAGAAGACCAATGTCCCAGCTTGAAGGCAGATAAGCAGAGAGAGCAAATTCTCTCTTACTCAGCCTTTCTGTTCTATTCAGGATTTCGGTGGATTGGATGAGGTCCATCCACGTGGGGGAGAGCAATCTGCTTTACCCAGTCTACTGATTCACATGTGAATCTCATCCAGAAACACCCTCACAGTCACACCCAGGATAACAGTCAACCAAATATCTGGGCACCCTGTGGCCCAATCAAATTGACACATAAAATTAACCATCACAATGGGCAATCTAAGACTGTAGAGTCAACTCTATCCATTTAAACCTCAGAAAGCTGAACTCCAGAGATATAAAGTGACTACCCAACTCATACAATTAGTGAGAGATCCAGGATCTTAACCTAAGTCTTTATATTTTATGATATATATTATATTATATATTCATTCATCTCTCATTATTGAGCATCTACTTATGTGCCAGGAAATATATGATGGGCACTGGAGTGAACAAAGCAAATGTGGCTGACTCCTCAAATTGCTAACATTCAGACAGATATATAGAGTGAATACAAAATTGTAGTCATTAGAGATCAGAATAAGTCCTATGAAAGAAACACACAGGTTACTGAGATTGTGCTGAGGGTGGGAGTGGGGTGCTTCTTTAGATAAGATGCTGAGAGTAGCCACCATGAGGATGGACACTTGAGCCAGACCTGAAGAAGGAGAGTAAAGTAGAATTTCAAGATTTGGCAGAACAACATTACGAACATAAGGAACAGCCAGTAAAAGCATTTGCAAAGCAAAAAGGATGCCAATGTGGCAGGAGCATTGGAAAGAGAGGAAGATGAGGTTAGTGAAGTGAGCTGGAGACATAGACATGTAGGGCTTTGTAGGCCAGGGTGAGAGATTAGGACTTTCTTCTAAAAGCAATGGGAAGGAAGCCTTAAAGAGTTTTTGCATGGAATATATGTGATCTTATTTACAGTTTTTAAAGATCTCTCTTGGTACTATGTGAAGAACGGATTGGAAAGGAACAAGAATGGAAGCAGGGTTGTTATATCGTATCCCAAGATATAGATAATGGCAGTTTGAACTTGGTGCTGACAGTGGAGATAGACCAAAATGGGAAGATTTCTTCTGTATTTGGAGGCAGAACTGAGAGATCTTGAGGATAGAGTGGGTGTGGTGGAAAAGAAAGGATTCGTAGGTGCTTCGGGTTGTTATCTTGTGCAATTGGATGGTTAATAGTTCCATTTACTAAAATGGGAAAGTTTGAAGAATAACAGGTTTAATAGTCATAATCTCAATTTCATACATATTAAATTTCAGACTCCTTTTAGACACCCTGATGGAGATGTCAGGTAACCGTTAGATATCTGGGTCTACAGAACTCAGGGGAAAGATCTGGGCTGGAAATAGACATTTGGTAAACATCAGCATACAAGGAGTGTGCAAAGCCTGGGACTGGATAATATTTCCTAAAGGAAGAGTATAGATAGAAAATAGAAAGTGTCCAGGAAGGAACCGTAAGGTTCATCAGCATTTAGAAGTTGGGTGGAAGAAAAGTCAGCAAAAGAAATGAGAAGGAAAACAACTGAAGTCAAAGAAAAGCTGGGAGGGTATGATGCCGCAGAAGATAAGAGAAGAAAGTTTCGAAAGGAAAGAATAGTCAACTGTGCCTAATAGCTGCTGAGAATTAGATTAGGATATACAAATGTCTATTGGACCTAGCGACATGGAGGTCACTGGTGATCTTAACAAGACTGGTTTCTTTCTATTGTTGGGGTCAGTGTTAGATGAGGGTGCTTGAAGAGTGAAACAGAGATAAGGATGAGGCAGAGACTACAGATGATTTGCTCGAAAGTATTTCATGTGCTGCAGAACAAAGAAATGGGACAATTGGTAGAGAAAGATACGGACTCACGTCTGGAAGACAAGACGTGAAGACTGGGGGCTCGGGGTGGGGACTTGCCAGCTGGGGCGGGAAGGCTGCCGCTCTTCAGGCATCTCTTTCCATTTCATTGTGGTGAACTTTCCCCGGGATCCCTCAAGCGTGGCACTTCAGTTAGTTACACTCTTAAAATGGCTGCTCAGGGCTTGAAAGTGAGCCTCGCAGGAAAAAATGGCAGAATCTGCATGGCTTTTTCTTACCTAGTCTTGGAGGTCACGGAATGTCACTTCTGCTGTATTTCATTAGTTGATGTAGTCACAAAGGTCCACCGAGGTTCTAGGAGAGAAAAAGGAAGAAAAGTTTTCTCTTACTGGTAGGAACGTTAAAATTTATGGACATGTCTAAAACCACCATACTTTCTAAGAAATAGTCAAAAGGTCAAGAGACCTTTTTTTTTTTTTTTCAGAAGGAAAGTTTGAAGTTCCATAATGGCTCGGATGATTCCAAAATTTAGGTTAAAAATAGAGAATTGTGGTCACACTGTCATATTGTAATTTTCTTTGGAATGGTACTGAAGAAAAAAATGGCTCCTTACCTAATTCAACTATGATGGTGCTTAATTGCATTCAGACTGCCTGTTTTACTAAAAAGAGGAAACACGTTATTGACTTTATCTTTTGGGTGTGTAGATTTAACGTCAGTTGACATTTTGTGGTTTTGGTTTGTCCACTGAGCACGAAAATGGATATCTTACTCTTAGAAATATAAATAAGTCTATTTGGGCATCTGTGGTAGGCTGAATAATGGCCCCAAAGATATCTGCATCCTGGAACCTGTGAATGAGCCTTTCTATGACCAGAGGAACTTTGCAGATGAGATTAAGGATCTTGAGATGGAGAAGTTATCCTGGATTATCCAGAGGGGCCTTAAGCATAATCATAAGTGTCCTTAAACGAGAGAGGCTGAGGGAGATTTGAGTAGAAGAGAAAGAGAGGTGACGAGGTGTTGTTTTACGCCACCAAGTGGGTGGTAATGTGTTATAGCAGCCGTAGGAAACTAATGAATCCTCTTATAAAAGTTCATGGAATATTTGGTTGACACAGTTGTTTGCACACGACATAAACTGAGATGACTTAGGAGTTTTCTGTAATTCTATGAGGGTTAAAATGAAACTGTAAGTGGAGTGCCTGTTCATGGTAGTTGCCCAATAGATATAAGTTAAATAAGATATATGTTAACTAAATGATTAGAAAGTAGAAGACAGTAAAGGCGTGGTGAAACCGGAAGGTGGAACTGGTAAAAGCCACATGAAGGAAAGGACACAATGAAGCAAGGTTGAAGTTGAAAGGCCCATGAGAGACTGAAGGGTGGATCTCGGGGTCCACTAGAAGCAGGACTAAGCTGTCTTCCCCCAGTACTTGAATCAAGCCCCCCTTGTGGGATGGAAGGATAAGGTATGGCGTTTATTCATTCAGCCCCGAGGACCCATCATGTCCCAAGCATGTGCTCCTCCTGGAGACCCCTAGTGGGTAGCGGACTGTCTCCAGTCCCCAGTGCACAGACCAGGCAAGGTTGGTCCCAACGAGTACACATGGAGGGCAGAGTCCTCCCGCGTATCCTCACTAGTTGAGGATTGTTTCAATTTCTTTTTAAATAGGAATATGTCAAATGCCAGACTTTAATGCTTTGAAGATATTTTTACATCTTAGCTAATAAAAGGCTAAAGATTCAAGGGGAAAACATTCAGGTTCATAATGCTTAGGCGCCTTACTGAATCTTTGTTTATATCATGTCTATTCCAACTGTCCCCTAGAAACAGCAAAGCAGAAGGCTCAAGAGCATGGATTCTGGAGCAGGAACCTGGGTTTGAATCCTAGATTTTTCACTAATTAGATTTGTGACTTTGGACAGAAATAACGTACCCTCTGTGTGCCTCAACTCCCTCATCTGCCAAATAGGAAAAATAATAGTATCTACGTCACAGGTTCTCATAAGAACTGAAAGGGCTGATCATTGTAAAACACTAACAGTATCAGCCCACACTAAGGGCTACATGTTTGTTGAATAAAAGTATTAAAAACTTAAAAAAAAAAAAAAGAAAGAAAGATATGGACTCTATGAAGGCTTAATTTTCAAGATGGCTTGTACATATTTATATGTTTATAGGAATAATCCGGTACTGAGACAGGAACTGATAATGCAGGAGACAGAAGAGGAACAAAATTCTCAAGAATACGACAGGGGATGGGAGCATAAGTGGAGAGATTTGCCTTCGATCAGAGCAGGAAAGGACTGTGGGGGCAGAGATGGAGCCTTAATAACCATTGTATGTTCAATGCATCCAGTGCTTGACATATATTAGAAGTTCAATAAATATTTATTGAGTGAATCAAGTAAACATCCACTCCAAGACATGGAAACAAAACAAGCAGCAGACTCAAAGAAAAAGCAAAGAGTAGGAAAGAGCAAAGAGAGGGACTTGACGTATTCATACTCCTTGATAAGTTATTGCTTATTTTTTATGTTCTTTATGATCCTGATCAGACAACTTAGTCAAAATTTTTAAAAATCAAACTAGATTTTTAAAATGTGGAGACCCAGCCTACGTGGTGTTTAGCTAATTTAGTTTTTAGTTTACTTAATGCCTATTATGATCCCCTAACAGTGTGAATTCTCAAATGGAAGAGATATGTTTTCTGCCTCAGTAATTCATTTCCAGATCTATGGCAAGAGTCTAATACATTTATTGTTCTGCATGTAATTTTCCCTAGTTTTCATGATTATCTTCAGCACTGATAAAATTACTGATTATATTAAACCAAAACATTTATAAGTCACATACCATTTTTGCCTTAGTGATACAAATTGGCACTTGATAATATCTAATTCACAGTCATAGAGTCAATGTTTTTTCACAAGGCTAAGAAAACTGTCATGTAAAAAAATCTGTATACTCTGGTGAGGTTCAAATAAACTCACTTTTATTGTGCCTATGTCAGGATGTTCAAATGAACTAAAAGACAGATTATCTGTTATTAAAAATGTTCTGAACACATTTTGGATATACAGGACTCTATAAAATATTTTTGGAAATTTGTTATTTAGCAATCGCCTTCCTCAAAATACATGACAGCCAGCAGTACTCAAAAACTGAACACTGTAAAGAAAGTACCTCAAATCAAATACATTTAATAACCAGAAATACTTCAGATTTTTATTTTCTTTTTATATCAAGAATGATTCTACTGATGTTAATAAATCATGAAACGTTGTCAATGCATTTGGAGTAAAGGAAATAATAAATTTTGAGGTTCTCATATAGTTCTCTAGTTTAATGTAATACAAATAAATGATACATACACTCTAATGAGGTGTATGGATAATAAATGATGCAGCGATATTTTTATCATATGGTAATACAAAATTGAAAAATAATATACTCAGAAGAATTCTGATGAGTTAATCACAAACATGAATTTATTCTCACAATTCAGTGGATTTATTTTATTTTATTCTGGAATGAAATTTTCATTCATGGTTTGTTAGAAAATCATCAAAGATTTATCTCACCTCTTATTATTTGTTGGAGGCTATTCCAACATCCTGATTATTTGCTTGAACTTTCTAGAGACTTTGAGTTGTACTTTATAATAGTTATCATATTTAGAAACAATTTCAGCTTGGGAAATAGGAAGTTTAATTTAAACTGGGGATTGTAACAAAAGAACCCCTGAGGAAGCATCATTTAAATTGAGATCCAAATGATGAAAAAGAGTGAGGCAGTTGAAAAGTGACAGAGAATAGAATGTTGGAGGATGTGGCAAACCAAAAGTCAAAAGAAACCCATATTTGGGGGGGTGGGTAGGGGAGGGAAGGATTGGGAGTTTGGGATTAGCAGAGGCAAACTATTATATATAGAATGAATAAACAACAAGGTCATACTGTATAGCACAGGGAACTATATTCAATATTCTGTGACAAACCATAAGGGAAAAAATATGAAAAAGAATATATATATACACATATATGTATATATATATATAACTGAGTCACTTTGCTGTACAGAAGAAATTAACACAGCACTGTAAATCAACTATACTTCAATAAAAGTTAAAAAAAAAAAAACCCATATTGCTCTAGACTTACCAGCATGGTGATAAGACCTGCATTGTAACAGAAATTATTGGCATTCTCCCTGCTGCCCACCTCCTCATGCACATAAACACTACTACCGCATCTCCATCTTCTTCAATTCTCTTCTTCAACTTTCATATTTGCTGAGACTCCCTAGAAGGTATTTCCCTTTTTCTCTTAAGCACAGTTCTTTTAGTTTTGCATGACATACTCAGAACAGATATGTCCTGCCCTTGCTCCCTGGGGCCACCTGCTCTGGGGTCTCCTGTGTCTCCAAGTAGCCATAGCTGTTGGCAGTGGTGATATCTGCCTGTGTCTGTATGGAAACTTCCACTACTGATGCTGATGCCATTGGTAATGGCACCAAGGACACTGTTGTCTGATTGCTGCTGTTGCTCAAGGCCCTGAGTCTCCTGACTGAGGACCCACGTGACCTGATTACTGCCTGAGCCCTCCGTGGGCTGAAGCTGTGTTCTGTGTAACACCAAAAGAAGGGAATTCCTCTACTGCCTCGCTTCCGCCATTCTTGTGTGTTCCTTGGTTATGTATGTGCCCAAAATGATGTTTTGTTATTTCAGGCTTAATTTCCCCAGGGTACTGGAACAAGTCTAAACCTAAATTCCTCTTTCCTCCTCTTCCATTTCACCCAAGTCCATTGTCCTTAAATCCCTCTCTTGAGACCCAACTCCCATTTCCCCTACTACAGGTTTTTCCCCAAGAAGCTTCTTAGGCTCTCATGTAAATAGAAAAGACACGTGGTTATTTCTAGCTCATCCATTTTCTAATTATGCCAGATTTTTCTGAATCCCCAGATGCACATACCATTATTTCAAGCTGTGGTCCCTCTCATATTAGTTCTATATTTTTGGCAACTAAGTTTCTCAACAAACATCTTCTACAAAGATTTTTCAATAATGTGATTACATGTGGATTTTTAAAATTCTATGTATGCTTCCAGAATCTTCTTTTGGTACCTATGAAGTGATCTAGAGACAACATAGCTCGCTGAATTAGTCACCCTCTCCTCTCTCATCTCTTCATTGTTAAATAGTTCATTACTAAGGAAATGTGATTATCCCGTGATATATTATAGGAGTTAGTAGGTGTATAAAATCCAAGGTAAATTATAATCTTAATAAGAGATACAACAGGAAAGTTCACAAAGAGACAAAGCATCATTTTCCATACTAAGCGGAGTGGGTCTACATTTGCTTGCTTCCTGCAGAATAGACACATGACAAAATAGAACAATTGAAGGTAGAGTAGGAAGCCCTGGTTATGAGCTCTGGTTCTGCCACTTTTTGTTTGTCATTTAAGTTTTTTGAATTTTAGTTTCCTTGTCTGTGAAATAAAGGCAAAAATATCTGCCGAGCTTAAAAATAGCAAAACAATTAATGGTAATATTTAGTGAATGCCTACTAGGTTCCAGACAACATGATAAACATCTTAGAAGCTTTATCTCAATTAATCCCCTTAACGGACCTCCAAGATACATACAAAAAACTGACACGGAACACAAAAACCTGCATATGGATGTTTATAGCAACTTTATTCATAATTGCCAAAACTTGGAAGCAAACAAGATATCCTTCAGTAGGTGAATGGATAAATAAATTTGGGTATATCCAGACAATGGAATGTCACTCAGTGCTAAAAAGAAATGAACCAGCAAGCCATGAAGAGACACGGAGGAAATTTAAATTCATATTATTAAGTGAAATAAGCCAATCTGAAAAGGCTACAGACTGTTTGATTCCAACTACATGACATTCTGGAAAAGGCAAAACTATGGAGACAGTAAAAAGTGATTGTCAGGGGACAGGGATAAGGGAGGGATGAATAGATGAAGCACAGAGGATTTTTAGAGCAGTAAAAATATTCTGTGATACTATAATGGTGTATATATGTCATTATTCATTTGTCAAAACCCATAGAATATACAACACCAAGAGTGAACCCTAATGTAAACTATAGACTTTAGATGATAATGATGTGTCAATGTAGGTTCATCAGTTGTAACCAGTGTACCTTTCTGGGGTGGGCAGTTGGGGGGATGTTGTTAATGGTGGAGGCTATGCATGTGGGGGGGGGGGGTAGGAGATATATGGGAAATCTTTGTACCTTCCACTCAATTTTGCTACGAAACTAAAACTGCTCTAAAAAATCGTCTTACAAAAATACTGACCTTGATAGTGGTTAAGAAAGTACAGCAAAGTCATCTAGTTATTAAGTGGAAGAGCTATGCTTCAGACCCAGACCCTCTGACTCTGAATTGCTGCACTTATCTGGTGTGCTATACTGAATAGGAGATAATGTTCAAATGTATATGAGTGGTATTAAGTCTGAAATCACTGTGGTTATTTTCCTCTGAGATATGTGGCTGAAGCTAGTCATTTCTCAAAAACAACTGCATTCTCTGTAACTGTCAACTAATATCATTTCCCAGATATACATGGTGACTTTATATTTTAAAAATCTTGGAAATTAGCCCAACATTGTAAAATTTTATTCAAAAACCATTACTCAGAATTATTTTAATGTCTTTGTATCACTTTACAAATCTTAACATATTTATATAGTTATAAAGCATACCATACTTTGCATTATGCTTATTTTACCTAATCTTAAATTATGCATCTGCTTTATTCATTCACTCAAAAGATATTTATTGAGCTTTTGCCATAAGCTAGTCATTGTCTAGACTCTGAATCATCAAGAAGCAAAATAGCCAATATCCCTGCTATCTTGAGTAATACTTCCTAGTAGAGAGAGAGTATTATATATCAATGATGAAAAATGCTGAGGAAAAAAAAGCAGGCAGGGTAAGGAGGCAGACAGTGACAGACAAGATGATATATTAAAATTGTCTGATTATGGAAGGCATCTTTGAAAAGGTAGTATTTGAGTAGAGACCTGAGTAAAATGAGGGTGTGAGCCCCGCATATATCGCAGGGAAAGGGTTCCTAACAGTGAGATAGTAAATGCAAAGGCTGTGAGGGGAGAGGGAGTTTGCTGTGTTTGAAGAGCAGCAAGAAGATCAGGATGTAAGGAGTAAAATAAGAGAAAGAGTAGTAGAAGATGGTGGCTGGGATGGGTCAGAAGGGGATGTGGGATGGGGAGGAGGGATGCTGTTAGGGAGATCAAGCAGGAACTCTAGAGGTGTTTTATTTTTATTATTTTAAATTTTTCCTTCCAGTTTTTTTGAGGTATAATTGATATTCAGCACTGTATAAGTTTAAGGTGTGCTGCATGACTTTTGGACTCACATACATCATGAAATGATTACCACAAGTTTAGTGAACATCTATCATCTCCTATAGATACAAAATAAAAGAAATGGAAAAAAATATGTTTTCCTTGTGATGAGAACTAAGATTTACTCTTAACAACTTTCTCATATAACATACAGCACAGTTAATTATATTTATCTTGTTGTATATTACACCCCTAGTACTTATTTATCTTATAACTGGAAGTTTGCACCTTTTGACTACCTCCCCCAAGTCCCCACCTCTGGTAACCAAAAACTTGATCCCTTTTTCCATGGGTTTGTTTGTTTGTTTTTGAAGTGTAATTGACCAACAACACTATGATAGTTCCTGGTACACAATATGGTGATTCAATATTTCTATACATTGCAAAATGATCTCCATGATAAGACTAGTTACCATCTATCTCCAAACAAATATATTGCATAATTATTGACTACATTCCCCACACTGTACATTCCATACCTGAGACTCATTTTTTTGCAACTGCAAGTTTGTACCTCTTAATCTCCCTCAGCTATTTCTCTTATCCCCACCATCCTCCCCTCTGGCAACCACCTGTTTGTTCTCTGTATCCATGAGTCTGTTTCTGTTTTGTTGTGTTTGTTCATTTGGTTTTGTTTTTCAGATTCCGCATATAAGTAAAACATACAGTATTTGTCTTTCTCTGTCTGGCTTACTTCATTTAGAATAATACCCTCTATGTCCATCCATGTTGTCACAAATGGCAAGATTTCATTCTTTTTTATGGCTGAGTAATATTCTATCATACATATTATCATATATATTATTATTATTTCTTTTTCTTTTTTTTGTCTGATTGCTGTGGCTAGGACTTCCAACACTATTATGTTGAATGAAAGTGGTGAGAGACATCATTGTCTTGTTCCAGATATTAGAGGAAATAATTTCAGCTTTTCACCATTGAGTATGATGTTAGCTGTGGACTTGTCATATATGGCCTTTATTATGTTGAGGTATGTTCTCTCTATACCCGCTTTGTTGAGAGTTTTTGTCATAAATCGATGTTGAATTTTGTCAAATGCTTTATCTGCATCTCTTGAGATGATCATATAACTTTTATTTTTCAGTCTGTTAATGTGGTGTATCACATTGCCATGTGAATATTGAACCCTCCTTGCATCTCTGGGATAAATTTCACTTGATCAAGGGGTATGATTCTTTTAATGTATTGTTGAATTTGGTTTGGTAATATTCATATTTTGTTGAGAATTTTGCATCTATGTTCATCTATGATATTGGCCTATAATTTACTTTTTTGTGGTCTGGTTTTGGTATCAGGGTGATCCTGGCCTTGAAGAATGAATTTGGAAGCATTTCTTCTCCTGAATTTTTTTTTAATAGACTGAATAGGGTAGGTGTTAACTCTTCTTTAAAGGCTGGTAGAATTCACCAGTGATGCCATCTGGTCCTGGACTTTTGTTTGTTGGGAGTTTTTTTTTATTATTATTACTGATTCAGTTTCATTACTGGTAATTGGTCTGTTCATATTTTCTATTTCTTCCTAGTTCAGTCTTGGGAGATTGTATATTTCTAGGATTTTGTCCATTTCTTCTAGGTTGTCAATTTTATTGGCATGTAATTGTTCATAGTAATCTCTTATGATGCTTTGTGTTTCTGTGGTGTCAGTTGTAACTTCTTTCTCATTTCTGATTTTATTGATTTGGGCCCTCTTTCTTTTTTCTTGATGAGTCTGGCTAAAGGTGTATCAATTTTGTTTATCTTTTCAAAGAACTAGCTCTTAGTTTCATTGATCTTTTCTATTGATTTTTTTAGTCTTTATTTCACTTATTTGAGACTTTTCTTGTTTCCAGAGGTAGGCTTGTATCACTACACAGCTTTTGCTGTGTTCCATAGATTTTGGATCATTGTGTTTTTGTTTTCATTAGTCTCCAGGTATTTTTTAATTTCTTCTTTGATTCTTCAGTGATTGATTCATTGTTTAGTAGCATATTGTTTAGCCTCCACATTTTTGCAGTTTTTTTCTTGCAATTGATTTCTAGTCTCATTGTATTGTGGTCAGAAAAAATGCTTGATATGATTTCAGTTTTCTTCAATTTACTGAGACTTTTTTTGTGACCTAGCATGTGATCTATACTGGAGAATGTTCCATATGTGCTTGAGAAGAATGTGTGTTCTGCTACTTTTGGATGGAATGTTCTATATATATCTACTAAGTCAATCTGGTATAATGTGTCATTTAAGAACAGTATTTCCTTATTGATTTTCTGTCTAGATGATTTGTTCATTGATGTAAGTGGGGTGTTAAAGTCCTCTACTATTATTGTGTTACTGTCTCTTTATATCTGTTAATGTTTACTTTATGTATTTAGGTGCTCCTATGTTGAACACATATATATTTACAATTGTTATATCTTCTTAGATTGATCCCTTTATCATTATGTAATGTCCTTCTTTGTCTCTTGTTACAGTCTTTGTTTTAAAGTCTATTTTGTCTGGTGTAAATATTGCTACCCTGGCTTTATTTTCATTTCCATTTGCATGGAATAACTTTTTCTATCCCCTAACTTTTAGTCTGTGTGTGTCTTTAGATCTGAAGTGAGTCTCTTGTAGGCAGCCTACAGATGGGTCTTGTTTTTGTATTCATTCATCAACTCTGTGTCTTTTGATTGGAGCCTTTAGTCCATTTACATTTACAGTAATTGTTGATAGGTATATACATGTTGCCATTTTGTTCATTGTTTTTGGATTGTTTTTGTAGTTCTTTTTTGTTCTTCTTCTTTTGCTCTCTTGTGATTGATTACAATCTTTAGCATTCTGCTTGGATTCTTTGCTCTTTTTTGTGTGTCTATCATTATAGATTTTTGGTTTGTGGTTACCATGATGTTTATATGTAATTATATATTATATATAATTATATATAGCATAATAATTATAATTATATATGATTATTTGTTGATGATCTCTTAAGTTTGAAGGCATTTTAACAACCTTGCATTTTTTACTCTCCTCCAACTTCACATTTAATGTTTTTGACGCATTTTACATCTTTTTGTTTTGTGTATCTTTTAACTACTTATTTTACATATAGATGATTTTACTACTTTTGTCTTTTAACCTTCCTACTAGCTTTATAAGTAGTTGTTCTAGTACATTTACTATATATTTGCCTTTTGCAATGAGATTTTTCCCTTTATAAGTTTCATATTTCTAGTTGTGGCCTTTTCTTTTCCTCTTAAAGAAGTCCCTTTAACATTTCTTATAAAGTTGGTTTCATGGTGCTTAACTTTTTTAGCTTTTGCTTGTTGGTAAAACTCTTTATGTTTTCTTCAAATCTGAGTAATAGCCTTGCAGATAGAGTATTTTTGGTTGTAAATGTTTTCCTTTCATTATTTTAAGTATATCATGCCACTCCCTTCTGGGCTGCAGAGTTTCTGCTGAAAAGTCAGCTGATAGCCTTATGGGAGTTCCCTTGTACATTACTAGTTGCTCTTCTCTTGCTGCTTTTAAGATTCTCTCTTTATCTTTAATTTTTGCCATGTTAATTACAATGTGTCTTGGTGTGGACCTCTTTGGGTTAATCTTGTTTTGAACTCTCAGTGCTTCTTGGGCCTGGATGTTGGTTTCCTTTCCAAGGCAAGGGAAATGTTCAGCTACTGTCTTCAAATATGTTCTTTGCCCCTTTATCTCTCTCTTCTCCTTCTAGGACCCCTATAATGTGAATGTTAGTATACTTGATGTTGTCCCACAGATCTCCTAAACTGTTCGCATTTTTTTTTACTTTTTTTCTTTTTTCTGTACAGCTTGAGTGATTTCATTTCCTGATCTGTACCTCTGTATCATCTAATCTACTGTTAATTCCTTCTAGTGTATTTTTTATTTCAGTTACTGTATTTTTCAGCTCTGTTTAGTTCTTCTTTATATTTTCTAACTCTCTGTTAAACTTCTCACTGCGTTCATCCATTTGTCTCCTGAATTCATTGAACACCTTTATGATCATTACCTTGAACTCTTTATCAGGTTGATTGCTTATCTCCACTTTACTTAGTTTTCTTTTTGGGGTTTTATCTTGTTCCTTCGTTTGGAACATATTCCCCTATTGCCTCATTTTGCCTAATTCTCTGTGTTTATTTCTATATATTAGGTAAAGAAGTTATATTTCCTGATCTTGGATGAGTGGCTTTATGTAGGAGATGTCCTATGGGGTCCAGCAGTGCAATCCATTGTGGTCATCAGAACTATATGTTCTCAGGGTGCCCCCTATGTGGGCTGCATGGGCCCTGCTGCTGTGGCAGGGCAACTACTGTGGGCACACTGGTAGTTGATGCTGGCTCCCAGCCTGATTGGTTGCCAGGCCCTGCCTTGTGCAGAGGCTGCTGGTCACTGGTGGGTGGTGTTGGTCACAGAGCAGCTGGGCGTGGGCCTGGATCTTGAAGTTGGTATTGGCCTGCTGGTGGGCAGGGACAGGGCCTGGGGGAGGTTCTGGGGCTGGTGTCAGCCAGCTGATGGGTGGGCTGAGTCCCAGTGTAGCTGGCTGCAGAGCTGTGGAGGTCCTGGAGCTGGTGTTGACCTGCTGGTGGGTGGAGCTGGTCCTGGGCCCTCTGGTGGACAAGGTGGGGTCCTGGGACAACTGGGGGGCTCAAAGGGACCCAAGACAGCTGGCCTGGTGGTGGGTGTGGCTGTGTTCCTATGTGGCCAGCTCCTTGGCCTGGGGGCTGCCAGAACTGGTGCCAACCAGCTGATGCATGGGGCCAGACCCCAGGAGGGGCCAGACCCCCTCCCTATAATAAGCTATAGGGAGGATTCCAAAATGGTGCTTACCAGCATGTGTCCTTGTGGTGGAATGAGCTCCCCAAAATGGCTTCCGCCAGCATCTATCCTGCAGGGTGAGTCCCTGATGCTTCCCACCTCTCCAGAAGGCTCTCCAAGATCAGCAAGTGGGTCTGACCCAGGCTCCTTTCAAATTACTGCTTCTGTCCTGGGTCTCAGAGTGTGTGAGATTTTGTGTGTGCCCTGTAAGAATGGCATCTCTGTTTCCTACAGCCCTCTAGCTATCTTGAAAACAAGCCCCATCGGTGTTCAAATCCAAGTATTTTGGGGTTTGTATTCCCAGTGCAAGACCCCCAAACTGGAGAGCCTGATGTGGGGCTTGGACCCCTCGATCCTTTAGAAGAGCCTCTGAAATTGTGATTTTTCTTCCTTTTGTGGGTCACTTCCCTGCAGATATGGGTCTATATCGCATCTCTACCTTTCCTACCCATCTCGTTGTGGTTCCTTTATATCTTTAGATGTAGAAGATCTTTTCTGCTGGAAAAGAGTCTTCAGTCTGGAGTGGTTTTAGGAAGGTCCTGACATGATCTAATTTATGGTTTAAAATTACTTTGGCTTTGCACAGAAAATCAACTATAGAAGTCAGAGTGGAAACAAGGAGACTGGTTAGGAGGCTGTTGCCATAGCCCTAGTGAGAGATGATAGGAGTTAGGGTGGTAATGGTGGAGGTGGTGAGAAGTGGTCTTCTGAATGTTGTTCAATTGTATTTACCAATTGTAGGGCACGAGAGAAAGAAAGGAGGCAAAAATAACACCTGTTTTTTTTAACAAATAAGATTGAAGTTGCCAGTTGTGAAGAGGAAGAAAACTGAAGGAGGAACAGATTTGGGGTGGAGGTGGGTAGGGTAGGAATCAAGAGCTCAGTGTCGACAAGATCAAGTTAACCATCTAAGTGGATATGTCAGGTATGCAACTGGGTATACACGACTTGAGTTCTGAGGGTGAGGTCCTGGTTAATTTTAGACTGTGGTTTAGAAGAAAAAGAAGACATGAAGAATTAAGGACTGAGCCCTCCAGAATAGAGAGGTCAGGAAGATGAAGGTGTGGCATCCTGGAAGCCGGGTGAGGAAAGAACATCAGGGAAGAAGAACAAATTATCTGTGTCCAAGGCTGCTCATAGGTCAAGCAGGATGGAGATTGAGAATTGACCACTGGATTCAGCAATCCTGGTTTAATATAGCAGGAGCCAATATAGGGAGAAGGGGGGTGGAATAGAGGAATTGGAAACAGTGAATACGGACAACTCTTTTTAGACCTTTGTTTGAAAGGAGAATAATGAAAAGCGGTGATAGCTGGACAAGGAGATCTTTCAGTTTGACTTTTGTTTTAATATAAGAAATATTGTAGCGCATTTGAAAGCAGATTAGAAAGACATGATAGAGAGGGTGAGCTAATGATGCAGGAAAGAGAGAGAGAATTATACAATAATTACCTGCCATTGATGTACCATGATATATTTATCCGTTTGCACCAATGTTCATTTAAGTTGCTTCTGATTTTTTACTCTAATACTGCAAAGAAAATCTTTGTGTCTATTTATTTTTTTATTCATTGAAATCATTTCCTTAAGATAAATATTCAGGTGGGGAATTACTGGATCAAAGATTGTGAACATTTTTAAGACTCTTGGCAGTACCCTATTGCCTTAAAAAATAAATTTCCCATGCCTCCCATAATGTATAAATGATTAAGTTTTATTCCAACCTTGCTAGTGTTATGCCATATATCTTGGTGGCCATAGTTTATGGAATCCCTATACTGTTTCAACTATGCTTTTCTAACAGACTGTTAGCTCCCTAAAGACAGAGATCATATCTTGAAATTATCTTCATTCCCTCCTATTTTTTAAACCAAATATTTCACTAATAATAATTACAATAATCATTTATCTGAAATCCCTCTGTGTTAAAGCATAATGGTGTGCATATGGTGTAATGTGGAAAAAATTATCAATTATGGAATCAGACCAACCTGTATTTGAACACCACATTCATTACTTGGGTTTTGCCTAAATCACTTTAATTTCCCTATCAATTAATAGATTAATGATAATGCCTGCTCTCTAAGTCCTGGTGAGGGTTGAAATGAGATATCTGTAAAGTCCCTAGCACAGAGTAGGAAATTTTGGAGGAAATAGTGGAACTTTTAGAAGAACTTTATCATGAAAATATCTTGTGAACATATATTTTTGTTAAAAGACAGAAAAAAAAAACTCTTCATGCAACTCACCTTGTCTATAGCCCATAGAGTGCTCATATTATAGTTTTGCTAATGGCCATGAAAAAAAAAATCCCCATGCATTTCAATTCTTGTAAACTGTTGAAACAGCAAGCACCTGGGGTACCTCTTGGGAATGCACAGGCTGCTACAGTAAGCCTGGGATCAGCAATGTCTCTAGAAACGGTACCAGGCAGTTACCTCCAGGTGACTAAATGAGGCTTCATCTCAGCACATGAGCTTAGAAAGCTTTACGATTAGTCCAGCTTGCTAAGGTGAGGAAATAACAAAAGGAGAGCAAATGGAAGTCGAACTTACCACAACATCCAGTCAATTTCCAAACAGGTAAGAGAATCTTTCGTGACATTAATGGTGCTAGGTTAAGAGGTTGAGTATTGAGATTTCTGTCTGTATCTGTTCCTGTGCGCATATGAGTGAGTCAGCAGAGAATCTTTGTGATATCCAGGGAAACAGCTTTAGCCTCAAAGTTTGAAATTAAAAGAAAATGCTCTGCAATTATTCAATATCTCTGAACAGTAAAGACCTTACCACCATCACAAGAAGTTTCTTATAAAAAATTTTGTATCCATCCTAAAGAGAATAGAATTACAAATACATTCACTTGGACAGAACTGAAAATTTTCATAAAAGGTATTGAGTGGAGCAGCTATTTCCTTGGCTTTGCTTGGTGTAGTCTCTACACTGACACTAGGGAAAAGACGACCTCTTGCACTTATGATAACTAGAAAAGGAAAGGGGAGCTTACAGTGGGCTTAGTCACTAAATCTAGACTTTCTATCGTACCGCATCTTGGGGACCCTGCCTTTGCATGTAGACTTCACTAAAAGACTAGTCAGTATCTTCCATTGTAATCGGATGTGGGGGACCAATGAATGAAAGTCCAGGACAGGAGACATCCCTCGTCTAATTCCCAACCGGGGACCTCAGCTTTGTTGTTTTCTACCGGTAAGCCAAGACCCTTATTATTAAAGCTCGGCTGTCCTCATAAGAATTAGGACTCTCATTAAAAATTATGTGTGAATTCATTAGTTAATCTGTACAGAAAGTGCTATCCTCAGATGAAAAGCCTCACAAAGTACTATTTAGTTCACTTAAGTTTATTTCAAAAAATATGTATTGAGTTCCCACTGTGTTTTAGGCATTGTAGGAAGTTCTGGGTGTACAAGCATTAAAAATAAGAATTTAGTTTGAGTGTTTAAAGATAATATAGTGGTTCTGGTGTTGGTACAAAATTATGGAGTATTCTGATTTTATCTGTGGTCTGCGATGATGAATAACAATGTCAAAAAATAGTGCATCTGGTGTTTCCATCCATCTTAATCATAAAATTGGATTAACTTCCTGTCTGATTCAATGTTGCAGAAAACAATCATCACGATGCCCCAAATATATCATTTGATTCAAGAAGTCAATCTCTATTAGCCACAAAATATAGCGCTGTCAGGTTTTTTTGGTTTTTTTTTTTTTGTATGTCTCTAGTGTGAAACTTGAGATAATAATGCCAAATAATGGCTTGGCAGTAATTTCAAAGAGGGGTTTAAGGTTTAGCAGCAAGATTTTAGATTAAAGAGAAGTAAAAGTTTTTAGTGATTTTCTTTTAATGTCTTTTTAATACGAAGAGGACTAACCTGTTTAAATCTGTCATTTAATAGAAATTAAAGCCTTAAAGAAGATGTGGCTTCTTAATTTTGTACACCAAAATATCTTTCCCTACAACTTCCACAATCTTAAATTTATTTTTTAAATTGCTGTTGTGAGTTATTCAGTAGATAATTGATGCTAGATTGTGTCATATGATATTACCCATTTCTATATTTAGCTGTAACAAGGAGGAATAAGATTCATATAGTCTCCTCTGTTTTTCTGATCAATCCATGTACTTCTGTTTAACAATTTAATGATTAGAGATATAGCAATCCTAATAAACACCATGACCCCAATTATGCCGAAAGGAAAAAAAAGAGTATTACTGGGAAGATCAAGAAGTAACAACAGGATGAAATTGGCACAGTCATGCTGTGCATTAAAGTTATGCTGCAGATAACCTCACTCAGAATCTTTATTTTCCAGAAATGAGATGGTTCTCGGGGTGCTAATCACAAAAATAACACATTGTGGAAAATTATACACTTATTATTTTGCCATCTCATTCTGCAGATGAAAAAAACCACAAGAACATTGACTAAAACTTATTCCACATTCTCCCTATTCATTTTTAGTTATGCAGAAAATTGTTAATTCCCACCGTGACAGAAGAATCAAGATTACCGAGAATAAAAGTTGAAAGGACACTAAATCATAGAGTTTTTATTTGCATCCCCAAAACACATGCCAATAAACCTCGTTTTATTTTACCATGTTTCTTGGGGAATTGGGTGGTTCACCAGAAGAGTGAAAAACAGAATCCTATTACAGTCATTGAAGTGAAACATAAACTACTTCGTGGAGGGAATGGAAATGAAAGTAAATTTATAACGTCCTTCCAGGGATGTTAGACTCCAAACCACCCTTTTGATCAGACTGATGTTTGAGAGCCTGTGTGGTCTCCCTGCCACCTCACAGTCCAAGATTTTGCATGTGAAAAAGTCGAAATTCCCGAAAGAATATATTCCTGTTGATTGAATACAAGCCCATAAAAATAAAAGTGAGCCATCTCCCTACTTTACCCACATCTGGAATAAAGTACCCAGTAGCCTGTAACGATTGATAATTTCTTCATTTTTTTTAAAGTAGTATTTATATACTTGGTGGCTTGGGACAGTATCACTTTCTGACTATCAAGCAAAGTGCTTGAAGAGTTGAAGGATTATTATTTTGCCCTGGGACATCTATTTCCAAGCATCCCTAAATGCCACTTAGAAGTCAGTTTGGTCTCAATTCTTACTGGATACGATAGTCAAATTTCTCCTCTGTCCTTTCAGAAAAGCTGCATGAATGGAGCGGTCACAGCTGTGGTGATTAGAATTTTGTCATCCTGGCAGGGCTGGTTGTAGAAACCTGAATTTGCCTGTGCCCTGTAATTTGTCTAACCTTGTTTTTCAGGCAACATTTGCCTAAGCTTTGGGCTTTTGTCCAGAGCGTTTCTGCCTGGCCTCAATTCCAGCCATTTTCCACTCAAGCTTTTGGTTACTGTGTCTGCCTCAGCATGAGAGATGCTGAAGGAAGGGGAGAGTAACAATTTAGAGGAGACCAAAAGAGAACACAGGAATAAGAATAATGGAGAAGAAATAATATTCAGTACATAATCAGGGGAGATGAATGTGGAAATTTCTGTTGACTTGAACATATAATAATGAGACTTGAAAACTCTGTTAAAAGCCAGTAACTTGCTATTATATTTGTTTACTGTACTCAGGATAATATCTATTTGTGGATAAATCATGATTTTCTCCTGTCTCCAAAGAACTTTATATTAAACCTCTGTTTTCCTCTATTTCATCCATAGATATGTTTATTAAAATATTTATTTTATTAAATATTTTTATTAAAATATTTTTATAAGGGTAAATGGACACAAAATCACAAAGTATAGGAATGATAATATCATAAAAGTACATAAAGTGTTATTTTATAATTTTTGGAAGCCTTATCTCCTCCATTGAATTTGTACTTGGAAAAGTCAAGACCTTAACCATTTCATGATTTTTTAAAATAGCTAATTATAAGGATGGGGGTTTACTCAAAATTATATAGAATTTAAAGTTTTCAGAACAATGTATAAAAGTTCTTAACTTAATTGCTAAAGTATAGGAGTCTTTAAAGGCAAAATAAAAGATTTTCTTACAAGAATGTTATTAGAGGATGCGAAAGAGAACACTAATTAAGAGGTACTATTAAAATTGAAAAGAGAAATTAATGAAATGAAGAAATAAATAGCTTATAAAGAGCTTTTCAAATGAGTAGGATAGGGCTTCTAATCTAAGTCACTAAATTTGACTCTTTCAATATTAATATTTAGTCTGTAGTAGTAGAGAGAAAAAAAGAAAAGGATGATGAATATGAATTTGATTCAGTAGCTATAAGGAGTCTTCTGTACAATTTGGGATCTGATCTGATGGCTCACACAGCCATGGTTAGAAAGGGTGGATGGAGTAGGGAGTAAATGGAAGTAGAGATTCTGGAATCAAAGAACCCTTCTTAAAATATGCTATTTTAACCTTAAACCTCAGGTATATATTCTTCCAAAAATTATATCACTTTAGCAAAATCAAATTGTTTTGACCATTGCTTTTTCCTCTGACCTAGATTTCCTAATTGACTTTTGGCTAAAACTCCTTGATTGTTGAATCAGTAAATGTAAGCACTGGAAATCCAATCAGGCCACTTCTTTGTGTATTAATATTATTACTGTTCCAGGAAATAAGTATAAGACCTTCATTTAATCAACAAAGTTGCAACTCAATGTCCCCTTGTACTGCATATCCAAAGAAGCAGATCATTTAGTTGTTTTTAACATTGATGAAGGATAAATCCATATCTTTAAGCAAAGTTTATGGGGCACTTTTTATCTGTCAGTTTTAGCTGTTTTGTGTCTGATAACTTATGTGATCCTCAAAATCCCTGTGAAAGGGATGCAGTTATCATCTCCATTTGACAGACAAAGAGACTGAGGCCCAGGGAGAGTTAATAATTTGACCAAGGCCACTCAGCCCAGGATAAATCCAAGTCTGTCTTCCTAACCCATGCTCTTAACTATTATATTATAGTGTGTCAAAGTTTTCTTGTTTGGTATTTGCTCACCTACCTGCAACTTCCAAACACACAATTATTTAAAGTCATGTACATTCTCTCTAGCTATTAGAAAACAGAGTAGGCAAAAGCTTTTAAATGTGTGAGATCATAATTCAAGAAGCTCCTGAATATCTCCCTTGTCCACTAAGTCTTTACTTTCTGAATGAGAAATTTAGATACCTTTTCTCACTTACTACCAATATGCATTTAGCTCCTTCATAAATTGTTTTAACTGATAAGCTGATCGATTGTTTTAGCAGGCCATAACTACAACAGAGCCAAGGTTATGAGAAACTCATGAAGTTGGCATTGCAATTGTTTTCAAAACGTCTCAAAACGTTACTCTGACCAAAACTAGTGTCGGCATTTCATGTGTTAAAAGGGGTAGCTCATCACAGTGTAAGGATCTTAAAAAGAAAGATTAAGTCACCTGAAGTACTCCTGCTATAGTATAAAGCTCAAAGTTCCTCCCACCTGAGGGGAGAAGATTTTTCTATCTATTTACCATCTTATCTTTCTCCTTTGTCCTCAGCAGAAATTGGTCCTGGTGTTCTGCCTGTTTTTTCAGTATACAATCACATCTTAACCCCCTCAAAGTCTCAATATACACTAATGACACACTAATTTTATTTTATGAGTATCAAATTGTACTAACCCTAAAAAACCCATTAAATGACCCTTTGGGACAAAAGAAAGTCTGTGGAATTGTAACCTAGGCATCCATATATCCACACAAAGATCCCACACTTTCAAATAAGTTCCAACAAAGACTCACTTGGCCTTCCAGTGGATTGTGGACCACATTTCGAGAATCACTACTTGAAGGCCACCAATTAGTCCTCATCAACAAATCCAAGAGTCTCTTCTTGGTCTGCATTTTTCTTAACCTTCAGCAACATCTAGCAGTGTTGACAGACTTCTTTTGCAAACTCTGCTCCTGACTCCGCGGCACCATACACCTGGTTCTCCTCTAACCCTGCTGCCACTGTAACTATCCATGCTGAAAGCAAGGTCAACTAACAGGAAAAGTTTTAGAGCCTTTTTGCCTTTTAGGGGTATGGGCAACAGAGTGCAATGTAACGTCTAACTTTGGGGTACCATGAGTTGGTGTTTGAGGGGGATAAGACATAGCATCCCTCTTCTCCTGCCTGAGAAAGACAGAGGAAGCAGACCTGGGGAGATAAGAAATATAACTTTATTGCTGATAGAGCTGCTGGAGATGTGACTTAGGAGCATGACATTATACTTCTATGGCTGCCTTTCCTTCTTAGGTAAATTTACCCACCAGTCACAGGAGTATCTGGCTAACTGTGGCCTCACCTGAAGGCACAGAGCCTTTGTGACTTACTTCACTACTTGCAATAGGAATACTAGGTTTTATTGTCTTTACAGGCAAGAGGACCCCAAAAGGAAAGCACAGAGCTACACATGCCCCAGTATCTCATTCCAAATGCGCCAATTATACAAGTCACTTCCCTCACCTGAGGAGACAGAGGAGGGAAGGCAGCAGGAAAATTTCTGTATTTGAGCTGCCACCGCACAGAATAAAACATCAGCGTTGGGGAATAAGTGTTTCCTCCTAACATCATGGAAAGAGAAAAGCCATAAAAATGTGATAGTTATAGCATCACATTAAAATGGATAAATATTTGTATGACTATATATTAGATATATATCGGTATATATAATATATATATGCATTCTACATTATATTACCTACATATCAGAAAAAAAGCTAACACTAAAAGCACCACGAGCTTTATTTCAGGATGACGGAATAAACTATTATGAATAATATTTATTTCTTTTTCCTAATTCTTTGTAGTTTCTAAATCTTCTATCATGAGCATATTTAATTTTTATAATTAGAAAGGTAAATTTTAAAACTCTCAAATTAGTCACAAGAAATAGACACTTACACTGATTAAGTTTGAGTGCCATTTACAACCAATATAGCACACAACTCAGAAAACTTATATTGATTTTGCCTATTAGAAACAAGTTTCAAAGAATTGGTTAGATGAAATAAAGTGTTTTTTCCCTCCTGAACTGTGTAGTAGTCAAAGTATCAGAGGCATATTAATAACAAGCCAAATACAAATTGTGTTAAATCTACTCGTGTTTTTTGAGTGATTAGGCATTTCAAGTGAACTACTTAACCAAATATTAATCTCCTTAAGAGGTTATAACCCTGGTTTTGTAACCCTTTCTACCCCTATCATGGAACTCAGATTCTTCCAATTACAGTTTTTGACCCTCAGACAATGCGGGGCTTAGGTGAGCTGACCCCATGTGCAGTCATAAATCCGAGTATAACTTTACAGTCGGCCCTCCATATCCGCGGTTCTGCATCCTTGTATTCAACCAATCCTTGCACTGGGTAGTACTGTAGTATATATTTAGTGAAATAAATCTGTGTATAAATGGACTCACACCGTTCAAACACATGTCATTCACAGGTCAAATGCAGTAACTACACAATGTTGAGTATGATGATTTATGTATTCCTTCATTTCACAAAGATTTATTAAATACCTACCAAATGCCAGGCATTGTTCCAGGTCCTGGAGATATAACAGAGAACCAGAATGGCAAGTTCCCACACCAATGGAGCTCACACTTTAGTAAAGGGAGATATACAATAAACAAAAAAATAAACAAGAAACTGTCAGATAGTGATAAATGCTATGAGGAAAATAAAGCAGGGTGATGTGATAGGGAATGGCCAGGCTGGGAAGGCCTCTCTGAGGAGATGACATTTAAACTGAGAGCTGAAAGATCAGAAGGACCCACCATACAGTGATGTTGAACATCTCTCCAGCGGGCAGGCAGATGCCAAGGCCATGAGGTGGAAATGAGCACAGCTTGTCTGAGGAACTGGAAAAAGGGTGGAGTGGCTTGAGAGAGAGATATGAGATGAAGTTCAGAAGGAACAGGAGCCAGATAAAGTAAGGCCCTGTAAGCCATGTAATTGAATTTAACTCTAAATGTAATAGAATGTTATTGGAGGATGTTAAAAGAGAAAGGGAGATGAACTCTTTGGAAAAAATAGATTTTAAAATGGATAGAGAAGATCAAGAAACTATAAACGAAAGTCTTGTGTCACTTCCTGTCTGAAACAGTTAAAAGAGGGCATCACAAAGAGTACACTGGCACAACTCAGAATATAAATGAAGATAATAATAAAACACACATTATGGAATCAAAATCACATTAGAAACAAAAGAATTAGATCAGAGTCTGCTGAAAATATACAAGGACATAGAGCAGACCTGAGAAAATTTCAGTTGAATAAAGATATACAAGTGGTAAGAGACAATAAGTACATAAAGTGGTTAAAGAGAAAGAATATAAAATTGCATAATGTGTCCTTAAAGATGAACCAAAAAATATTTAGGAGAAAAATCATTCAGATATATAATAGGAGAAAATACTTCTGAAATAAGGAATCTGGTATATGTAGACTTCAAGAGCATGCTGTATTGCAGAAACTATCAAACCAAGGAAATATCCTGGTGAAGCTTTTTAACTTTAAAGACTCCTGTGAGATTGCAGGCAGAAAAAGCAAGTTATCCAAAAGACAGGCTAGCCTCAGGCCAGGGTATTCTTTGTAGCAATTTTCAAAGCCAGAAGGCATTGGAATAATAGCAGCAGAGTTCAAAGGCAAAAAATAAAAATAAAGATTGAATCAAGAATTTAATATTCAGCCAAGTTGTCATTTATTGTCATTTATTGTTAAAGGCACCATAAATACATTCTCAAATGCCTCAGGAAACATAGCACTCATGAACCCTGCTTGAAAGAAGCTTTTTGATAAAGACATCTGGCTAAATAAGAGATACATCAAAATAAAGAATTCAGGAATGGTACACCCTTCTAAAAAAGAGCTGATCATGATTATGACTATTTGAATATGTAACTAATGCTATAGAACTTTAAAAATTATAATTACAGAATATATTCATCAGTGTAAGTAATGCTAGCATGATCCTAATATTTTAGTGACTTAATGCAATAGAAGTTTATTTTTAACTCATGTTACTGTTTAATGAGGATTGTTGGGCAGGGCCTCTGCTTCATGCAGTGATTCGGGTCCCAGGCATCTTCCTTTGTCTGGGGCCACCATTTTATTACAGTCTTAGGGTCATCCTGGAACCATCCAGCTTGCAGACAGAGGGAAGAGAGAAAGAGAGTGGAGAAGACTACCTCAGACTGAAAATATCACTTTACTTTCATTTACATTAATTGGTGAGCACTATTACATGGCTCCACCAAGATATAAATGGGCTAAGATTCCAGGACGAGACAATCGGTTTGGTGAGTAATCTCCGTTATAAAGAATATAATATAAACACCATAAAATATAATAAGACAACAATAATAATATAATTATAAAAACTGGAAAGTGATCATGAGAATTGGTGGGAAGAGATGTACATTTTCTCACTTTTCATAGCAGCAGTTAATAAATACTTTCTGAAGTTTATATATCAAGAAATAAAGATTTAAATATATTATCATGCAATATTTAACATTATGATTATAGGCACGGGAAGAAAAAAAAATATAGAACAACCAAAAAAACACCAGGCCACTTAGCAAAAGACAGAAAACTAAGGAGGTAAAAAAACAAATTTTAAAAGATAGCATAACATAAAATAACAAAACACATTTAGATCTGTCAAAATAATAAAAGTCAATCAGATAAGCTAAACTATTAAAAGTAAGAAATTATTAGATGAGACTCAAAACATGATATTCAATAACAGTATATATTATGAATACAGAAATGCATCTCAGATATATTTAATATATTAAATATATTAATATATTTCACTTATATAGTAAGTGAAAAAAGCAACTTATGGAACATGTGTAGTTTAATCCTATTTGTATTTAATAATAATAAACATGTATAATAAATACATATTATTTTACATTCTATATGCATCAAAAATATTTGGAAGAATACACAAGAAATAGTATTGTTTGTTGTTGTTTGTTGTTTCTGAGGATTAGAATAAAAGGTTAGGAGAAGACAAGCATGCTTTCATTTTTTACTATGTATCTTTCTGTACTTTATATTTTTTGTAATAAATATGAATTTTTTATTATAAAAATATAAACAAAAAATAAGTAAAGTCCAACATAGAACTGAAAGCTGCAAGCAAAGGAAGGGGAAGGAGAGGTCATGGAAATCTGACAGAATGGTGTTTGAGCTGAGTCTCCAAAGAGAAGGAAGAAGGCTTAGCCAGTGATCCACATATGCACGGACCCAATACGAAAAGGACATGGCATGTTTAAGACACCTTAGGTACAGCTGGAGTATAATGTACATGGTGGATAAGTTTGGGAGGTAAGACTGGGAGGACAGGACAATGGCAGTGAACCAAGGAGTTAGGACCTTTCATTAAAAAATGAGATTTCCTCAAAGTATTTTAAGCAGAATAGTGACTTGATCGAGCCAGAATGTTGCACAGGTCCATATGAGGAATGAATTAGAGACCATAGAAGATTGGCAACCCATGAAGATTCTATTCAAATAGTCCAGATAGCCATGATAGTGGCCTGAACGTAGATGGTGGAAATACAGATGAAGAGAAGATGGATTCAACATTCAAGAGATTTTTAGAGGGTAGAATAGACAGAACTTGATAATGAATTGGATGTTATGATGGTAGGGTGAAAGATAAGGTAAAAGAGTGAGTCAACATGATTTCAAAATATGGTACTTCATCGCATTATATGAAATATAGAATTAGAAGTAAATTTGATTGTGGATGAGGAGAGGGAAAAAGATAAGTTCAGTTTGGGTAACACGGAGTTTGAGGCGTAAGTGGAACATTCAGGTGGAGGGAAGCAGATGTAGGACTCTGAGAAAGGTGGGAACATGAAATATGGATATAAAAATCATTAGTATGTAAGTAATAGTAGAGAACAACACAGAGAGTTATAAGAAGGGATTGGGTGATGGTGTAAAATGCCTCCAATAGGTCAGGGCTTTCTTCTTTGTTCAGAGACAGAGAAATTTTTGCTTTTATTCCTGGGAATCACTTGACAATCCAACTGCTGGCCGTGAAGGGGAGACTCCTTGCCAAGAATGAAGTTAGAGATCCCGAGTAGCAATGAGCACACGTTAAAGTTAGAAAGAGATGAGTGGATTCTTCCTGACTGGCTTGGTCCTGAAGGAAGCTGGGTTTGTTTGTTGCTGTTGGGAATTGAGACTGGACTTCTTTGAGGGGCTTTGAGGACACCTTTTTGGCCTTCCTCCCCCTAATGGGGCCACTGGGTGTGATCTTGACTCTTACTGGGGGTGATCAGATGACAGACCAGGCTACCTTATAGCATCAAGAGGTAACTAACAGTTGAAACCTGACCCCTACTCAGGCAAAAATCATTCAACCATCCTTTAAATATAAATAGCTAAAAGCCAATCACATACTTAAAGTTTAAACATAATGCTGGTGCCTAAATTCAAGTACTCCATTTTAATCAGTTTCCTCAAACTGATTTATATCTAAGGCTCATAGGCTTCAACTACTTTAGTGGACTGTCTGGTGACCAAAGAAAGAAAGTCATATTACACAGTGGTATTTCCTTTGTGGGAGGAAGCAGAAGTGGGTGAGGGGACATGGGCCCCAGATAAAAGGAACTGACTCAGGAATCTCTTTACAAGGCAGAGGTCCAATAAATTTAAATACAGATGGAGTCTGAAATCTTTGAATTTTCATTATGTTTAATTTTTTCTGTGTGTTTATATATTTGTGATAGCAATAAAAATACTCAATTGTTTTTGGATAGTAACTCTATTTGCATTATTCATTACTGTGAAGTGGCTTAGCATTTACCTTTGGAAAGAGCATTATAATCCCTTTCAAAGTTAAAAATTTCAGTCATTCGTATGTTAAATAATAGAAATGACCAAATGGGTTTAGAATAAGACTAAACTATATCTTGTACTGTTATATGGTAACTTTGAAGTGGTGACACTGTCATTGCCATGGAAATTTATATTCTATCATAGTTGTTATGATCTCACCTAACAGGATGAGAAGAAGCTATGTATTTCTAGCATCTATCCAGGAGGAAGATGATAACATATATCCTCTTATTATAGGAAGTCATATTTATTTTATTTTCTCTGAAATAAAATTCTCGTTTTGTCTAGGATCCTTTCTTTTTCTCAAATTGTGATCATACATAGTGTCTGGCATGTATTAGGCCCTCAAATACGTATTTTTTTGTTTGTACTGTATTTTAGCATCACTATTTTATGGTGAATCGTCAGAAATACATGTATGTGCCCTGGAATCAATCCAGCTTTTCACAGGCAAGCAGAGAACTGAGGCAAATTATTCAAATGTTTGATGCAATGAACCAGATGATTGCAGTTTTAAACTAATTATTTCAACTCACTTCTTCATTTTAGTTAGGGAGTCTAAATTTCTGTTTTAAATGCACAGCTTTACCTTCTTGGAAAGTTGCCATTTTGAGTGATTTTAAATCTTGAGTTCCCATTTCACTTCCATACACCATTTCGATCTAAGGAAGTTAGACTTTAATACTGTTTCCACAGTTACAAGCTTCGTTAATCATGGCCCTGGGAACTGAATTCTCAAGTGTGTACACAACCCCCTTGACTCTCAGTTCCCAGCGTAGACCATTGGCTCCAAATCCTGCCCGTGGGAATCAAGGGCCGTGCCTGCCTGCTCACCCTGCCTGACAAACACTTCTGGTGAGCCAGAAGTCAATGGTTCCTCATCAGTGTTTGCAAGAACCAAGGAACCCACCTCTGCAAAGAAACTCCAATCTCTTGGCAATTTCCACAGCCTTAGAGAGCTGAAAGTAAGCTGTTGCATAAAAGGAAACCTCTGGTGGATTTAGTTTTTCTAATCTCTTGGATTTTCCATAAAGCATGTTTCCATAAAACATAAATCATGCTTAAAAGTATAATGTTTTTCTCATTACTGCATTTCCATGTCCTACTCATCCTTCAGGGTTGAGCTCAAGTCTTAGTTTCTGCATTAAAATATGTTTTTATATATTGGAAACATTTTTAGACTATAGAAAAGTACAGAGGATAACATAGCAAACAATTGTGAATCATTAGATGACTTTTATTTAATAAAAAAATTATTACTGATGGTGTTAATGTAACTTTTCTACCTACTCCCAGCGTAATTCTCCTTTTCCCCTCCCAGGAGCAAGTTGTACCTTATAGTTGGGGTGTTGGGTAGAATTTTCAATAGTTCTTCCCTTTTGTGGATCTCAATTTTTGGCCCGAGTCCAGTTCCAGCTGCCTAACATGACCAAGCTCTATGGCCCCTGCCCCTATGCAAGTATTAAAAGATCCTAAGGTACAATAGCAGTCTAGAGCTTTAGCTTGGTCTACCATTTTGACTGGGAACCATTACACCTCTTTTGACCTCCCCAACTCCTTCTGATTCCTGTAGCAATAAGTATTTGGTCCAGTTTCCAATCACTTATTTTGTACCAACTTTATGTATAGAGGATTTATTATTTCTTAACAAAACTATAAATTCTTGGAACAGTATTATTCTTCTTCTACAGCAAACTGGGAGAAGGTCCTCTGAGAGTTCTTACACTATAGTAGATTACACTTGTAAGCCAATCTCTTTATCATAGAAGTGTGTACATAGAAGTGTGCCTCACTTTATAGAACAAATGATATTGCAGCCATCCAACAGTTACTGATAACCTACTATGGTCAAGTTAGCTAATTAAGCATTATAAAATAAGAAATGCATATAAAGGTTTGGTTTCCCCACCTTGTAAAGTATCTATTTCAAGTGATTATGGTGCATTTTTGAAAATACATAGTTAACTAGTTTATGTTGTAAATGTAATAATAGCACCCATGGCTTAAATTAAGGATGTAGTGTTAATTGTATAACTTGATTTATATTTTAGGAATTTTAAAATATTTACTTGTCCTTTTCCAAAACAACCTGAAGATTAAGAGTGTTTGCCCAAGCAATGGAATAAGAATTGTTTACCTTAGATTTAATCATCAGTTCCATTGACTTCTTTACCAGAGTTTGAAAATGCATCATTGCAGCTCATTCTTTTGCCTTGCACTGGCAGCAAATCACTATATAGAGAAACTGCCAAGTCTGGTGTTACGGAACTTACACAGCATCTTCCTCTCTGTGACTGTGTGTGAACACAAATTAAAGATGTCCTCTGGCTTGGATTACTGAAATATACTTGGCTGCATATTACATTCTGTCATCTGGACTTAAAGCAAAATAAACCAACACGCATTTCAGTGAATTGATCATTCATATGATTCTTGATTATAACTAGACAAATTGCATTATTATGCAATATACCATCTTCTTAAGTAAGACCATTTAAAATTTCACATAAAATGTCCCTATAATTTTTTTTATCTCCATTAAAAATGCAATAAAGCACCATGAGTGTGAATTTCTCAAAGTCACAGGAATTGTTGTGGTCAGTCGTCCATCAGGAACTGAATGTCCAAAATCAAAGATTTACTATAATTTGAATTTTTTATTTTCCAGACACTGCAAATGGATGTAAATAGGCTGAACATAACCTTGCTTCGGATATTCCGCCAAGGAGTGGCCGCGGCTTTAGGACTCTTACCCCAGCAAGTGCACATCAATCGCCTCATTGTAAGATGCCAGCATTTCGCATTCCCAGAGTACAAGCTTTGATCTTTATTGCAGGGTTCAAGAATAATGAACAATAATAAAGAACACCGATGCTATAGTTTTATGGTCCATGAGCCAAATCTGGCATAACACCTGTTTTTGTAAAGAAAGTTTTATTGTAACAAACCACACCTATCTGTTTACATATTGTCTAAGGCTTCTTTCACACTACAATGGCAGAGTTGAGTAGTTGCAACAGATTGTCTGTCTAAATTAAAAGCTAAAATATTTGCTATCTGGCCCATTACAGAAAAAGTTTGTCAACCTTCTCGTAGTTCAAGACTAGCTATCCTGGTAGGTATGAATAGAAGGGCCCAGGTACTTGTCTCACCAACCGGATACTACTCCCAAAATATTCTCCCTAAGACAGAAACCTTCTGTATCAGGTAAGGCACTGTCTCCAGACAGTATCTATTAAAATCCCTTCAAGTATATCAGGATGAGGGACTTCCCTGGTGGCGCCGTGGTTAAGAATTTGCCTGCCAATGCAGGGGACACGGGCTCAATCCTTTGTCCAGGAAGATCCCCACGTGCCGCGGAGCAACTAAGAACGTGCGTCACAGCTACTGAGCCTGCACTCTAGAGCCCGCGAGCCACAACTACTGAGTCCGCGTGCCACAACTACTGAAGCCTGCATGCCTAGAGCCCGTGCTCCGCGACAAGAGAAGCCACCGCAATGAGAAGCCCACGCACCGCAACAAAGAGTAGCCCCCGCTCGCCGCAACTAGAGAAAGCCCGCACACAGCAATGAAGACCCAGCGCAGCCAAAAATAAATAAATAAATAACTTTAAAAAAAAAACATATATCAAGGTGAAGGATAGTGAACACATAGGCAGAGGATTTTGAGTAAAGAATAAAGAAGAACCATGCTTAAGGACAGCAGTCCAAGTACAATGCAAGAATAGCCTTGAAAAAGTCGAGAGAAAACTTGGATGGGTATGAAGGAAGCCCAAAGGGCCTTTTGTATAAGGCTCACTTTAGACCGATCTATCACCCACATCCTTTCTTTCCCCCTTCTCCTCAGTGTTTAGGGACCTTGATATCATTCAACTACATATTCCCATCTGCACTTGAAGGTGGGTGTGAGCAAAGACAAAGAAAGGCAAATTCAAATCTTACGACTTTCTCTTTGTAAAAAGCTAATTATCCGAGGTTCCTGTGAAAAAGGACTTTAGAATCATTTTACAGTTTTAAAATTGTTCTTAATTTCCCCTGCATTAGAAACTTAAGCAAGGACTTCTTGTTCTCCTTGCCTTCAATCCTTATGCTCCTGCTTGAGTTCAGTTTTATACTGCATCAACACCTGCATTTCCCGCTATGGAGAAGAATTTGCTTTTATTTTGGTTTAGAATTTTTGTTTCTTTTCATTTTTTTTCTGTGTGGAGGGTGAATTGTTTTCGTCCCCATAATAACTTTTGTTCTGTGAGTCAACTATTTTCTGGGACTAAATAAGCTTTAAAAAAAAACAAAGTTTTTAACTCAATAGCACAGAAGAAGAAATACAGCATTTCCCATTATCATGAAAGAGTGAAATAGGTTATTTATATCCAGAGTGTACCTTGCTCAAGTGAGAAGTGAGGTATTATAGATGTCTTAGATCTAGATGTAGATTTTATATATATACTCAGATATCTTAGATATACTTTTACGTATATAGATTTAAAGAGCATAATAGCTCTTTGAGAGGATAAAAGAGGGATTTGCCACACCCAGAGAGGGATATGCATATCCTCAGAGAATGTTAGTAGCATTTATGCATGTCTATTTCTAAGAGTAGTTCTTATAATAGTTTAAGTTATGATGATACCTGAGGCAGTAGAGTACGGTGATTAAGAGCTTTAGTGCTTTGGAGACAGACACAGAATTCTACTCCATTTGCAGCTTGGCCGTGTCCCAGCTCTATGACCTAAGGCAAGCTACTTAATGTTCCTTCATTTACAAAATGAAATAACTTAATACCTCTGTCCTGGAGATAACAGATTTAAGGCACATGGGAGCATGACAAGCCCAAAACAAGTGCTCTCTTCCTACTATTGTTGTTATTAGGTCATAAACTATTTAAATTATTATAAACATGTTTCACATCAGTATTATGCAATATTTACTCATTGTCTGTTGTTCACTGCAAACATGGAAACATTTTTCCTGGATGACTAGTAGTACTCCATTTTATACGTGGCTGAACTTCTGATAAATTGCATTAAAAGAAAACTTTCTAAAAAAAAAAAAAGAAGAAAGAAAATTTTCTAGCAGGAGAGAACTCCATGTATCAAAAAGAAAAGACTAACAACAATTTTCTTCTATAAGTGCTTTGTATAAGTTGTCAAAGAGAACCTATCAAAGGCAGTGTCATTTTTGTGTAGTGTTTGTTTTTTATGGGTTTGTGGCATATCAGCCATTTAAGGTAAGAAATCCTCTCTCTCTGTTTCAGGTAATGAGGTCATACTAATAAGAAAGTAACATGATATCATTGCATAACATTGTTTCTACCAAACAATAGATCTTAAAAGTGTGACATATTTAAGGTGAAGAACAGAATCAGGGAAGCAACTTTAAAGACAGCATCACCTTCCTTAGTCCAGCCTTCACATTAATACGTTATAAAAAAAAAATACATGGGGTGGTGATGTCTAATAATTGTACTGTTAAATCAGGTTTTACTTAATTCATTTGATTTTAAAATGCTTCTTTAAACACAATTACTCAGGAAACATCTGAACAATATATCTCAAAAATTATAATACCGAATGGAAAATAAACCAGCATCGAATGAAATGTAAAATTTCAAAGCTAGAGGTGTCAACTAATTGAAAGAAGGCCATTTGAAGATTTTGGGCTTTGGGCTGCTAATATTAAGTGTACCAGGAATACCTAATAAAGGTGATCTCCAAGATGTCTTTTAGGATTCTAAAGCTCTGATTTTCTTTAATGTTTCTAGAAGAAAGGCAAAAATATTTCCCAAAGTTGTTTAAAATGTCTATTAACATATACAAATAATCTGCTTTTACTAGGGAAAGAAGAACAGTGTTGAACTATTTGTGTCTCCCATAAACCGAAAAGCAGGAATTTCTGATGCTCTGCCATCTGATGAAGTGCTGCGTTCACTTAATATCAATGTTTTGCATCAAAGTTTATCCCAGTTTGGAATTACAGAAGTCTCCCCTGAGGTAGGCTGTTTCATGGAATATTTCATTTAAAAATTTGCACAGTTAGCGTGACATGACCCAATTCTAGGAGGCTTTGAGATGAAAGCTGTTTATCGTGTGTTATTTGATAATATAAAAATCTCCCTAAGGGTCAAAATTCTCTGATTTCACATTGTATATGTTTCTTCCTTTAGGAAGTTCATTTTCATATGAAAGCTTCACTTTTTGACACTTTCTTCTCCAATCTTTATGGCCTTATAATTTATTTTGACTTATCCAACGAATTGTCCAGAAGAAAAGCCACTTAGGTATATTTGTCAATTGATTGCTTTTACTGAATTTTACTGAATTTGGAGTGTCCCCAAAAACACCCTCAAATCTTTCCTCCTCAGCAGGTTTACTCCTCATTGCCTTCATTGTCAAAATGGTCCCATTTTTCCACTACCTTGGGATTAATTTGAAATGTGATTTTTCTTTTGCTGAGGAACCCAGTCTAAAGAACTATGAATATCTCCTTCATAGTGCTTTCTAAATTCGGCACTTTTCAGATTTCCCCCAGCACTCCAATACTCTCATTCCTGAATAAATCCAGCCTCTTTTTTACTTCACCTACTCCGTCCCACTCCAAACTTGCTAGAATGAGCATCACCCCAAACATATGTAATTAAATTCACAGAATCAAAGAATTAGACCTTGAGGGAACACATGCGAACATTTTAAAGACACAGAAAGTCAGGCCCATAGAAATTAAGTGATTTCATCAAGGTGACAAAGCAAATGAGGTATAAAGCAATATTTAAAATCTAGACACCTTATTCCTAGTCTATTTCCCTTTGCAGTAAAACACACTGCCTCTCATTACAGCAAATGCCACAGGTATGGTATAAAAAGCTTTGGTACAAGGTTGAGCTTGAATCCCAAAGCCAGCACTTAAAATGTGTGTGACCTTGGGTGATTTAATCTCTGTGAGATTAAGTCTGTCTTTACATAGTATCAGCCACTCTGAGCCTCAGTTTCTTCATATCCTAAATGAGTATAGAAAAAGAAAGGAAGGAAGGAAGGAAAAAAGTAAGGGAGGGATGGAGGAAGGGAGGAAGAAAGGAAGGAAGGAAGGAAGGAAAAAAAGAAGGAAGGGAGGAAGGAAAAGAAAGGAAAAGGAAAGGAAAAATGGGTAGAGTCCTTATCTTATAAACTTGAGATATGAATAAAATTTTTAAATTTAAAAAAAATACATGGAAATCTTCACAAAGAGTAGGCACTGAACAAATGTAATTTGACTGCAGAATGAAAATGTATTTCATCATTGAACCACGACTGTAATAACAACCTCCAACTGGTCTTCCTGCATTTAGTGTTGCTTCCCTCCCTGCTCTCTCTGCTGCCAACCCCAGCTCACACATGCACGTGCACATGCACACGTGCACACATGCACACAGTGTTTTCTTTCTTGCCACCAGAGTACTCTTTCTAAAAGCAAATCTGGCCATGCCCTCCTAATGTCATGACTCTTCTTTGGCTTCCTAAATCCTGCAGAATCAAGTCTGGATTTCTTAATATGGTATATGGTTCTTTGTGTGCTGAGTTTATCATTGTTGAACAGCACTCTCTTAGTTTATGCTTCAGCCATTCCAAACTTAATAGGCACCAGGACACCCCACACCATTTCTTCCCCCCATGCCTGTGTGTGTGTTGGTCCATCTGTGCACCTTTCATGTTTCAAGATCAGTCTACTGTATAGTGAAGCCTTCCCTCGTACCTCCACAGATGTGGGCGCTGTCTTTGTGTTCTCATTGAGCTAAGTACAAAAACCCCTTACCCCATGTTGGCCTTCATGTCCATCTCTGCACTGTCGTTCCTTGAGAGCATTTCATTTCATTTTATCTGTGTCTTCAGTGCCTTCGTTCAGGGCCTGGCATACAATAGGCGTAGAAATAGCCAAGCGCTGGGCTAGGTGGTGTCCAAAGTCAGAAAAATAAATGAATAAGCAAACAAACACAAAAACAAATAAAATAAGATTTTTGCTTTCAATGAGTTCTAATAAGGCAACAAGAGACAAGCAGATAAGGAAAACACAGGGCTATGATAACATAACCGCACTGTGCTGTGTGAGTTTTGAGAAAGAAGAGGTCACTTCATGCTTCAGAGAGACCAGGAGAAAGGTCAACATGAGCTTAAACACTCAGACCCCTCCCCAGCCCTCCCTGCATGTGACTCTGAAGGAGCTCCCTTTTGTACATCAAACCAAACTCCATGCCCATAGTTCAAGCCCCTCACAGACTGACTTGCACACATCTTGCTCTGGACAATTCTTCTTTAAAATTTAAAAAGACCATTAGATTAATTTATTCTGCTTCCCATAAGCTTTCAGTGAATAATATAAGCATTTCGTCCTGTTGCTTTATTCTGAGTTTAAATGCCATTCTGAAGGCTTTAGGAATATGGCAGCTTAGTGAGTCATCCAGATTTACGGACCAAGAGAAGCTCACCATACCAAAAAATTAATTAAACTCAAGTATTTGGGGGTCCTCCAACACACCTCAGCCTGGTGAAGACAAGGAGCTTAGCCTGAATGCCTGTCACAGAACTATTAGCCCTCAATAGACCATAGGTGTGTATTGCACTTGAATAATGAAAGTGTATTTGATGATCAAGATATGATATTTTCTTATAAAATTATGGGAATCTAAAAATCTAGGAAATCTAGAAACTATTGTATTACAGGAGACTGGGAAGTATTGGATATAAGGAGCATTTCATCAGGGACTGGTGTATTGTTTGAGCGTTTTGTTCTGGCACTTCTGGAATGGGCCCAGCGGTACCCTCTGATCGGAAGCTCTAACTGCAGACAGGAGAGAGCCGTCTGCAGTGTGCACAGGCCCTCAGAGGGGGCTTCAGACACATACAGTCCAAGAGGCGCTGCAAAAGCATTTGTTGATAGTTGTTTAAGCTGATAGGTATTCTGTGAGTTTCCCCACTTCTTTATTCATCGTTTGTGGTAAATGTGTAATAACTGCTTATGCCTCGACCCAGTCTTTCACATTTCTATCCCCAAATTATAGCTCTGTTATGGTAACATGTTTATTACCAGAACAAAAAAAGGAATATTGGTATTTTGGATTTTCATCCTTTACATGGATTACAGAACATGGTGAATGCTGTCTCGAAGCATCTCTTCCTACACTTTTATTAATTACTTTCAGGGAAGGGTGTGTTTTTTGTTGTTGCCATTTCTTTATTTGCTTGATTTTATTTAAATCAGAAACGACTCTTGGAAAACAAAGACAATTACCAAATAGAGATTTCCTTTCGCTTATTCATCTATTTTTATTTCAAATTTAAGTTTCTTGAGAGACAAAGACATTATTTCTTTTATATATTTATATATGGTACCTAGAACATTGGAGGACCTCAAATATTATTTTATAATAAGATGCTCCTAAAAATTAAAAACCAGACTTCCTCTTGCCTAATAAGTTAAATCTCAGGGAAATAGAATTAAATGCATTGTTTTAGTTTCTATTTTTAGATGTTTTTACAAAATTCAATGTCTATTGAAGCAGTACATTCTGCAATTATAGTGAAAAAAAATGATTTAGGATTTTGTTGTTGTTCAGTTGCAAATTACCACAGTTTCACAGGTCTTATGTTTCAAAGGAGGAAGTTACCTTCTTTAAATAACAGGACGATGTACTGACTGATACTTTCATGGCATGTTTACAAAGAGAAAAAAAATCATACCAAATAAATATAAATCATAATCCACGAGTTTAGTGATTGTTCCTTTAAACATTAGCCAGCAGTCTAAAGAATTATATAGTCCTAGCCATGCAGTGCCGAGGAGGAATACAATCAATGCTAATTAACATGGGTCAGATCTCTCAGACCGAATTGTTTACCTTGTGCATGATACAGTGGAAGTTTGGCATTTATCTAACAAAACCATATTGTTGTAGGATACAACTCACTTATCTGCCTAAATCAATTAATTAACCAGCTAATTTATAACATTTCCACTTTATTCTTATTCTGTGTGCTCCATCTCTCTAAAGAGATGTAGCTCTGAAAGTCTCTGTATCATCTCTCCCAGCATTTGGGGTCAGAATTGGTTTTAAAAAAAGAAAAGAAAAGAAAACTATAGTACATCAAATTATTAACCAGGATATAGAGAAGCCATTGCTATCGGTACCGGAAACTGCCCAAATTTTATACAATCAAACAAAACAAAACCCAGCAGCTTCTTTCACTGCCACAAAGTTAAAGGGAAAGTGGTATTGTTGTGACATAAGATGTTAAGATGATACAGTGCATTGGTTTTGACCCAGCCATAGAGCCTCTGAATTATTGAACCCTCAGTCCCCTGTCAAAATGTAAAAGGCATCACATTAACCTTATACAAAGGTTAGATTGGAGAGTCTTGTGAATTACAATCTTATGACTTGTGGGATCTTAAGTACAAACTTTTCCATTTATTACCCTGCCTTATCAAGGTTTTTAGATCTCTGTACAAATATAGTAGTGCTCAGCAGGACTAGCATGACTCAGAAGGAAATCTATTTACCAAGAAAGTGCAGTGGCTAAGTTCTAGGAGTTCAAAACATGTGTCTTTCTAACTGGGGGCGGGGGATGGAGGGGTGGGAGGTTAATTCCTCCATCATTACTGCTTTGGTTAAAAGAGAAAACAAAATAGATTTGTCTTAAGCAGAAAGGAACATGTTGGTATTCCAGGAGGTGTGGAACTATAGTAGGAAAAAAAAGAAATGAACCAAATCAGGTTAGGAACACAAAATCTCTTTCCACCCACCTAACCACTCCTTTTTTAATTCAAATTTTACATGAACTAAAGCTCAGATCCTCACACTTAAATTTGACAAGTTTATGCTGCCTACTTGAAGGCTTAAGTGGTTTGCTTTTATAGCAAGCAATAGATGCTATTTATTTGCCTGCAAAAAAACTCATTTCCATATTTATACTTGATTTCTACAAGAGTTTTCTATTAGTTTCCAGCTATGTGTACAGAGGCATTGGAATAAAATATGATCTGGCTAAGGTAAATGAGTAAAAGACAAGTTGTCACTTGAACCCAAGATTTCCTTTTCAAGACATATTGGTTTCTACTCATTTCATCAAGCAAGTATTTTCAGATTCTCCATCAACTTACCATTTATGTATTTTAAAAACATGCATAAATCATTTCTTGCATCTATAAATGTGTCTATGTCTTAAAGAAGGTAAGATATTACAGTGAGCATATCTATATTTTACAAGCAAAGGAAATGGAAACTCAACTACTTCAAGCAATAGAGGTCTTCCTCACATAGTTATTGTAACCACAATTGAACTCAAAGATCCTTTCCATTCTGTTTTGTTCAACTCCCCACCAAGACTCGCTTGAGTTTCAGGATAAAAGTTTTCATAAAATATTTTTCAAGGCAAATATTTCTTTTTGTCTAGTTTACAAATGTGGAATGCATTTTTTTTTAAGTCTTGAAAAATAATTAACAATGATTTCCAACTTCAGACACCTACAAGAACAGGTTTTGCTGAAGGCTTTTTTTTTTTTTTTCTTTTTGAGACAACTACTATTTATTTCTCATGACTCTGTAGGTTGACTAGGATCAGCTGGGTGGTTCTTCTTTTCCACATAGTATAGGCTGAAGTCATCCCAGGGGTTACATTAAGCTGGGAATTCATCTGATGCTGGAATGCACAAGATGACCTCTCATTCTCCAGGGCCACTCTCCATGTGGCCTTTCATCATTCACTATCGTGCTTCTCAAGGCTTTCTTAATCATTAGAGACATCGCAACCAAAAGGGGAAAAAGCAGACTCCAACAAAATGTAATTTTAGATGAGTGGGAGCATTTGACTTGATTTAGCCTTTATATTCTTTTCCTAATTGTGGACCATTTTGTTTCAAGGTCAATTTTCTTTAACCATAAATCTATAAATTTCACTGAATTATTAAATTTTACTGCATTATTATAAGATGTGATTTTAGTAGATGTGCTTTTTTAAAAAGAATGGGTAAAATAAAACTAAATCACTCATTCACATGTTATTCATGCTTTTTCTCTACCCTTCCACCCCTCAAATAGTAAGCTAAGTAAATAAACAAAGGAAGAAATAAATTAAAGTAAAACTATTTTCCCTTTTAGTGCCAAATAATTCTGGACATTCTGGTGTTCCCTTTAAATAAAATATAAAATCCTAACAATAAATAAATAAATAAAATTTAAATAAAATATAAAATCCTAACAATTTATGTGGTTAAAGTGGTACATTAATCAGATTTTGACAAAATAGACTGCATTTTTAAAAAAAGATTTCATAAAAGAAAAAAAAAAACACGAAAGAAGGCAATGATGCCGACATTGTTGCTCTGTTTATTGATGCATCATGAGATTTTGTTTGCACCTGTTTCACTTCTGTTTAAAAGCTGAGAGCAGTATTACAGCACGTCAAGCAGGGTGTTGATGTTATGGGAGGAGCCTGAAAGCAGAGTAAGAAGAGCTTCATAAACAATTTCCTCAGCACAGAAAAGAACAGAACTCTCTCACCTGTGAACCAGGTAGTTTCCAAGAGAGACCTTGAGGGACACTCACAAAGCCTAGGGCCCGATATGCCATGTCGGGCATGCTTCCTCCTGTACAGGAGATAAAATAGAGTCTTAATGTATAAGAACGGCAATCCAATGTCTTAGATCAGATTGAGAAGCAGCTCTGGCAGCGGGGGATGTAAATGTGTTCTACTACACTGAATGGAATCAAGCTAAAATTATGTTTAGTGTCTGATAAGAACGCCAGTCTCCTCAAGCTCTCATTTAACATCGGACTTTCTGTTTTGCTTTCAAAGAAAAATGTTTTACAAGGGCAGCATGAAGCGGACAAAATCTGGAGCAAAGAAGGATTTTATGCTGTTGTCATTTTTCTCAGCATATTTGTTATTATAGTAACGTGTTTGATGGTAAGTTTGCTTCTTTATATATTTTATCCTTTACTGAGCCCACTGCTTAATATTATTGGATATATTGCCATTCAAAAGAATGTTGAAAAGACTGAGAACAGAAGCAAGACTATGACCCTGTTAGGTTGGGAATATTTCACATCTGACAGCAGAGTGATAGCTAAAGGAAAACCTACGGAATTATGGATTCTGACTTGCTGAATAAGACTGTAATTGCACTGAGGCTTTTCGTGACTTGATCAACCCTGAGAACGAAGTTTTAGAAAGTGATTTACCGAGGTCACTGAAATCCTCAAAGTCATTTAAGTCTCATGGGTACACTTTGGACTTGCTTTGTTTCTTCTTTTATATTATCTTTATGCAACTTGGGAAAAATTTTAAAAAGAAATATGTCTTGGGGCAAGCTTACTTCTTAATGAGTAAAAATAAGGTTTTCTTATTTTTAAAGGGCCTTGAAAGTAATATATGAAATTCCAGGCATGAAAAGGAGACAATTATAGGCTAAAGGGCTAAACAATCCATAATCAACTAATTTTTTAGGTGAATGAATAATGTAAAGGTATGAAAGTATGCACTGCAAATAGCTCTGTAAATTACAAATTATAGATATGAAGACTTTAAAAGTATATTTCATATTAAAAACATAGAACCCCAAATAAACCTAAACACACTAGACTAGGCAGTGCTCTTTGGTACTGAATGAGTTAACAGTTACCTTTCCAATAGAATGATAAGATTTTCCTATTCTTTTGAAAATTCTGTGATATAACTTAAAATATTTGAAGTTTACAGATGGGTTTTAATATCTTTTCTTCCTGTGGGCTATGTTCTGTTTAATTTTGCACATTTTTAAAAATATTCCTTCCTTAGTTTTTAAAAGCCCCTCCAAAAGACATCATGCTAATTAGTCTTCCCGCAACCAACAGTGTTGCTAAGTGTCTTAACGGATTTTGTTTATTTCTGCTCCTCCTCCTGGAAGAGGTTTATGTTAGAAAGATTAGGGCCCCGTTTGGAAAACAGAGGCTGAGTGGGTCTCAACTTGAAGGATATAAAACAATTAAGGCCTTGAATAGGGTGAAGATGGGCATATTTCCTAGAATCTAAAATACAGAAAGTAGCAAGCTCCCATTCACCCTAAAGTTTCTATCATCATGAATTTAGAGGCATCTCCTATGGGCCAGGCACTGAGAGAAGATTTCTAAAAATTGTGACAATATCGACAAAAGAATAATTTAAGAATTGAGTAAGAAAATGGATTTTTATATCTTAAATAGTGAGATTAAGGGTAAAGAATTTTAATGAAAGTTGGAGGTTTTATGGAAATTTTGGCAGAGACCTCTGGGCATTTTTTAGGTAGAGAGGGTGTGGTTCCTTGTTACGGTTAATTGTGTTTTGAAATATGTGGTTCTTCTTTTTTAAATAAAGGAAATCTCAAGTGTTGTCCTCCCTCTCATAAGTCACAATTAGGGTATTTTTCTGCTTGGAACGTTGGAAGGAAGGGGAGGCTAGAAAGGGATACAGAGTGATAAAAATGGAGATTATTCAGGGAGTAAATACTTAACAATTCAGAAGAGCAAAGGCAAGGAGGAAAGTGGGAAAGCAGATTCCCGAGCAGCTGGTGAGTCCTAGAGGGCTGAGAGAGGCAGAGCAGAGGTTGCCATTCACTTGTTAGATATGCTCCAGATTCTGCATCTCCAACTCAGGGAGCGCCCCTGTATCCACCATGACTGGATGAACTCCTGCCTGACATACTGATCGCAAGTAGTAATAGGACTTGTAGAAGCCACACCCTCACCTACCTGGGGCCAGGGAACAACTAACTCTTCCTTTCCCAGTGTCTGCAAAACATCCATGTAAAATTCAAAAATCTAAATAAGGCTGCTCCAAAGTTACTAGAACAAACTGTGAAAGGAATGTTTCAGAAGTGTGTAGGTGATTGCTCCCTACTGGGCTGGTAGGTAGATTCATCCATTCATTCAATCCAGGAATTCCTGCAGAGGGCTCTCTGTGAGCCTGTTGTTGGCCCTGTGGACAAAGGAAGGAACAAGACAGGTGAGGTCCCTGTGTTCATGAGTCCTATAGTCCAGAGGGGCACCCAGACAATAATTACGTTAACATTTTAAAAAATCAAGTAGTGACCGTATTCTGTGATTCCAAGTATATGACATTCTGGCAGAGGCAAAACTATAGAGACAGTAAAAAGATCAGTGGTTGCCAGAAGCTGTGGGATGAATAGCTGGACCTTTAGGGCAGTGAGACTATTCTGTATGATACTGTAATGGTGCGTGCATGACATTAGGGATTTGTCAAAACCCACAGAATGTACAACACTGAGAGTGAGCCCTAATCTACATTCTAGACTTCATTAATGATAGCATATCAGTGTAGGCTCAATAGTAACAAGTATGCCACGTGAATGCAAGATGTTAATAACAGGGAAAGCTGCTGAGGGAGCTATGGGAGAGGGGGTATATGAGAACTCTGTGCTCTCTGCTCAGTTTTTCTGTAAACCTAAAACTGCTTTTAAAAAATAAAGTTTATTAATTTTGTAGAAACTCAAAAGCCTTAAGGGCCATGAAGAGATGATAGTGAGCCGGAGCAATAGGTAGTGAAGCAATCGGAGACACCTGAGACATACGAACATGTAGGGAAGGGGCTCCCAGGCAGAGGATACGGCAGGTGGAGCAGCTGGGCCTCTCTGGTTTCCAGGAGAAGGGTGTAAGCTGAGTGTTTTAGGCACAGCTTTGATGTGATCTGATTTGTGTATTTTAAAAGATTGTGGTCTCTGTTGGTGGCGAGTGGTTGGGGACAGAGCTTGGGGTGAAGTGTGGGAGCAGGAGGGCCTTTCTGGCAGCTATTGTATTAGCCTGATGAGAAATATGATGGCGGCCCAGAGTAGAGGGTGATGGTGTAGATGGAGAGAAGTGAAGGATGGAGATTTATTTGCAGGTGGAACTCACAGGACTTACTGTGTACTGATTCTCTGGGAGGAAGAAAGAGAAAAAATGAAGGATGACTCCTACATTATTTGACTGACTACCTGGATGGGTGGTGCTTCCATTTCCTGGGAGAGGAATGCATTGGAGATGGGGAGTAGTGAGAGAGAAGAAACACATTTTGATTTGTATTCCAACAGTTCTTGAATAAATGAAAGTAGTAGAATGATATATTTCAAACACTCTCTTACTTTTTAATGTGAAAGGGTCACTTTAAAAATAACAGGGGAACCAGTAGTACAGAAAGGAATTAATATTGATAGAAAAATAAATACTACCTGATAGACAGGATTAAGGTGAAGTTGTATTTATCTGATACAGCTTAACCACTGACAAGTAAACAGTTCACATTTAGGGACTAGTCAAATGTGATTCTCTAAAATAAGCTTATCTTTGTACTTGTTCAAATGTTTTTGATACTGATCTTGATTTAAAGTAAGTTTTTCCTTGGATCTCTCAGTAATAGTTATACTATCACTTTTGTGATTTTCAAGCAAGTATATTCTGGTTTCTGTTTCCCATAATTTTGTTGATTCCATGGCAAAGGAAAAGATATAACTCAGAAATTTCCCTCTGGCATTAATTATGTTTATGAAAGATCAAATGCCATTATTTGTGTCCAAGCCTTTCTCATATCATAGAAATGAAAAGCATGTGGTTTTATTATGAAATTATATAGGTAAATTGCTGTCATGGAGGATTATGTGCTCTGTAACAATAACATAAGCCTTGGCAAAATTTTTGAAATGTGGCATATTATTTACTTTCCTTAAAATGTAAGAAAAAATGTGTGTTGCCAGGCATAAAATTAGACATGCATGACATTTTCAAATGTGTGACTTATTTAGCACCTCTCAAATGTGAATGTAGAGTGGGTGGTGCAACAAATAGACAAATACAATTTTCCAAGAAAAAATGTGTGGGCAACTTCCAATCCATTCAGTCTGTTTTAGGTGGAGGAATATATTACTAAGAAGAATTAGTCCTTAAGTTGGAATAAATAATAGAAAGAACACCGTTTATCATCTACATTAGATCTTCAGTGCACTTAGAGGTTTATTAACAAGCGCAAAAGTATTTATGGAATGTAGGTAGAGCTGTCTATAAACCAGATTGCTACTGAAAAGCGATTTTAGAAAACACATAAAAAAGAGCTGTTTGGGTCAATAAAAGCTCTGGCTTGTTAGACCCATAGAAGAGCCATTCATGTGTCATCCAAAGAGTTTCTCTAGTCATGGTCTTGGTAGCTGAGGCAGGAAATTCTTTACCAGACTACCTACTACAGCCCAAGCATCACAAAGAAAATGCATGTCAAAGGTGGACATAAATAGCCATACTTTTCTAATATGTTATATATAATTCCTAGGGATTGAGGAAAATGGGACTAGATTCCTAGCTGAAACACTTTGTTTACAGAACCATTTACCAAAGTAGGCATGTCTCAAACTAATTTTCAGTTTTTTTCTGGTTAATAAAAACCATTTAGCTCAAAATACAACCCTCTCAATAATAAGAAAAATAATAATAATAATAATGATTATTTTCTTCCATTTACTGCCATTTACTGGTACTAAATTTACTGCCTGGTACTAAACAATGTATTTTTAAAACCACTTTATTGACATACAAAAAGCTGTACATGTTTAATGTAAACAACTCGATGAGTTTGGAGATAAGCACACACCCATAAAACCATCACCACAATCTATGTCATGAACATATATATCACCTCCAAAAGTTTCTTCCTGCCCTCTTTATTTATTATTATTATTTTGTGTTGTGATAAGAGCACTTAACGTAAGATCTATCCTCTTAGCGAACTTTTAAGTATACAATACAGTATTATTAATTATAGGCCCTATGTATAAACAGTTACTGTATTTTAGTTTCCTAATTTTACTGAAGAGGAAACCAAGAATCAGAGAAGATAAGTGACTTGACCAAGAACAAGCAGTGGGTGGGTATATGTGTGTGGGTGTCTGAGGGGAGGCATTGGAATTCAAACCCAAGTCTATCTGGATTAAAAGGCTGGGCTCTTTACCGTGATCTCATGTATAAAGGAGTCACACTGTTAGTTTCTTCCAGTCCTGTCACACTATCTTGTAAACATCTATTTCTGGCCACAAAGGGGTCCAGGAATAAATGGGAATGCCTGTGTTAATCAGAGACATTCAACCCAGACAGAGGTGATAAATGTGTACCACACCATACCTGCTGTTGACACATCTCTGTTTTTGCACCTAGTATCTGGTACTGGACATCATTTTTACACATCTTTCTCTTCTGGAAGCCAGTGAACTCCCAAAAGTGAGGATTGTGTGCTATCTTTGCATCCACAATGTTGTTTCTGGAACGTAGTAGCAATTGATTCACATTTAAACTGAAAGAAATGAATGGATGAACTATTTCAGAGCTAACTATAAACTACTGCAAAGGACAAATGCTATGACTGTTAGTTGGTGACATCATTTTGAGATTTGAACATATTTTAATACAAACAGATGTTTTGTGTGTTACCCACCTATGTGTTTTTTTATTGAAATATATTTGACATATAACACTGTGTAAATTTAAGGTGTACCACTTAATAATATTTTTAAAATGAAAATTATAAGCTGCAAAATAACTTTATAGGCTTCTTTTTTTTAGCTTCCTCTCATTTCTGTGTTTCTCTGGTTCTCTTCTTCCTGCTATTATTTTTTTCTCCTGCTTTAGTTTTGACTTTTACAGGTCCTTTCATTCAATATTCCATTCTTTTTCTTTTTTCAAATTACCAAATGACTTTATTGCATCCCAGGATTGAAACAAGAAGCTCTTAAAGGGAAAGTCAAAAATATTGACTTGCTATTCCTATGGCAGCTTTTAGGTTGAGTTTGGAAACAAAGTGCATTCATATAGAGAAACATGCATATGGTATATTCCAGATCTTGATCTGTGCAGAGAAAAATTTCTGACATCACTTTTCCAGAGGCTTTGGAAAAGAGGTTGGGAAGAAAGCTGTCGGGATTTAGAAGACCCAGTAGAGTAGAATGGTTACAGGCATAAGTCAGGAAGCCCGGATCCTAGACTTCATTTCTAACCTACCATAAATCATTCAACCGCTCTGGGTTTAAATGTGAAGTGAAGAGATTATACCAGATTATTTTTAAGGTCCCTTATACCAGTTTCTCAACAGCAGCACTGCTGACACTTTGGACTGGATAATTCTGTCAGGGGGGAAAGGGGCTGTCCTGTGTATTGCAGGGTACTTAGCATTTTCTCCAGCCTCTGCCCGCTAGATGCCAGTAGCACGCTGCACACACCCCAGTACCACAACCAAAAAAGGTCTCCAGACGTTGCCAAATGTCCCCTGAAGGGCAAAATCCCTGCCGGTTGAGAAACACTCGGTTAGAGCTTAATTCCATGACAACTGCTCTATTGCCAAGTAGCGACCTCTCCAATTCTTTCCACATTTTATCAGACAGCCCAAATCTCTCTGCTGAGTATTTAAACAGTGTCTTAGAAACACTGTATCTTCTCCAAGTTCTGCTTTTCCCTAATTAAAGATGTAGAAATCCATTTTTACACGTACTACATAGATATAGATTAAAAAATTGACCTCTAAACAGAGATAAAGTAAACAGATGACTGTAAAATATGTGGCAAAGGTTCTCCATCAAGAACATAAGCTCGAGGATGGTAAAGAAGGACTTTGGACTTGAACTAGTTTTACACTCACATCGTCATAAAAGTCTCCTGTCAGGAACTAGGGAGAAGGTCGACATTTCCTTGGCTTTCTCATTTCCATTTTTGAAATATGCTTCTCCAAAACCCGAATGTAAACAGGCAAGTGAATGTTTTATTTACATATTATAGTTAGATGTGAAAAACTTAGAATATACAATATATGCATTATCTTCTATTAAATATATTTTTGTAAAGTTACAGATATGTCTGTTTTTCTCATTCAGGAAAATAACTTGCTTACAATTAAAAAAATAAAAAGCTATCCCACCTTAAATTTGAATTGCCTCATCTTTTAGTAATTAGGTATTTAGCTTAACACAGATGTGTCATCTGATTGATATTGTTCTAGTGTGGTTTTTGTTTGTGCAGAGTGGCGGCAAAGTGCCTTTTGAGGGTCATAGAAACTGAAAAGAAGCAGTAAGTTGGAAAACACCTCCCCATCCTTAGGCATTATGCACAGGGTAAGGGTATTCATCTTCAGTATTTTAATATGCATATCTAGTTACACCTTATATGTTCATAGAGTCCTTTTCCTTAAAGAGAGCTTTCAATGTACAAAAGACACACTGTTAGATTTGGTGCTGTTGAAACGCAGTGGTGAGAATCACATCAGCAGCCGATGTGATTTCAGAGTCAATCTTTAAGAAGGATGGTGTGGCGAAGGGCATGTAAGGGGTGGGAAGTGACCAGGCCTGCGAGGCAGAGCTGCCTTTGAGTTTGGCTCTGCCACGGCTAACTGCTGACTTTGGACCAGCAGCTAAAGGTTATTTAGCTAGACTGCAATTTCTTTAATGTATAATTAGGTCAGAAGGACCTCTCGTGACCGCTCTAACTCCCATTCCCTCTGTATCCCTAACTAAAAAGTCACTTAACATACATTCACCTCTATTTTTTATTTCTCTGCCTTCCTCAAGCTTCTTTATTGTTATTACAACCTGAGATGTTGGAACTGAGACATAATTAAATTTCATTTTCATTCTGTGTTTAAATAATTCCAGAGCTCCCTTTCATATTACAATTTCTACTTCTTCAGTTCTTCATTCTGAGTCATATTTCTCATGATTTTGAGTAAAATTTTTCAAGAAGGGTAGACAGGTAATATATTTTCTGAGATGCTATGTATCTGAGAAATTCTTTCTGTTGGCTTTATTCACATGAACATCAATTTATCTGGGTATGGGGTTCATGCATCCTCGATAATGTGCGTTTTTTCTCAAGTCACAAAAATTGCTCGATTTTCTTCTCACATTTACTCTTCTTTCAATTGACACACTCAAAAAAAAAAAAAAAACTAAGAACTTTTTTCATTCCATATCCCTAAATTCCATAAGAACAGGGTACACTCTATTTTGTTCACAACGGAGTACCCTGTACCTCACACAAGGCATAAAGTAAGTGGGCACTGAAAAATAGTTTTGAATGACTTGCTTCCCTCTCATTTATTCTTGTTTATTATTTACCATGACTCTTCTCCGACATCCATATCCCGTCTTTTCTCTTGTTTTCATCTTCATTTGTTTATCCTTTGCTATAAATTCCAGGCAGTCTCTCAACTTTGCCATATCCACCACTGATTGTATTTTCTGCCTTGTCAGCTCTGTTCCTTATTGCTTAAAAGAAGATTTACACCCTGCTGCTGAGTTTTCAGTTCTTTGAATTCTTTTCTTCTTAATCTCAGTCTGATACCTTCTCATCTTAGATTGTTGTGTTTTTATTTCATCCTGATTCTTTTTTTATAATCATATTTTGTCGAACAGACTGTTTTTTACCAATATATTTTGAGAATACCGGACAAATATTTTCTAAAATTTCCCTGAAATAAATTCTCATCAGTGTTCATCCTTTACCAAGAAAATATATATATTTCGATCTTATATATTTTCAGTAGATTTCAAATATAGAGGTGACTAGAATTTAAAGGCAATTGGAAAGAAAAAATTAGCCTCAAGACTAGTTAGAGTAAATGTGGTTGACAAGTGCCAGGACTGCCCTCTCCCCTAAAATAACAGTCATTCAGCTAATGGGCTCCAGAAATTAAACAGGGAGTCTGATTGGCCTAAAGGTTTTTTAAGATGCTGCTGTCATCAGTGCTATAATTGCAGATTACAGGTTGAGTCACCACTTCGTGTGAATAACTTATCAAATCACCTCCCTGAGAACAGACTTGAAGAAACACAAGGACATCTACTCTCTGTAGGAACTGGAGTAAAGGAGTTATTATCAAGAAAAGAGAAAAAGTACGAAATCGTTATGCGGTACATCGTAAACGTGTACAATGTTACATGTCAATTATATCTTAATAAAACTGGAAAAAAAATAAATTTAAAAAATATAAAAATATAACAGTTCATAAGTATTTTTAAAAGAAAGGAGAGAAAGGGGGGGGGAAAGGCTTATAAAAAAGGGAAGACTGAGGACAGGAAGGGCAAACTTAGCTCGCCTCACAATTTGGTCCACTGAAGTGTCCCAGCAAAGTCAGTCTAGTTCTTTTAAAAGTTTAAAAGTTTTCTGGATTGAATTAGCCATTCTAGAAAGAGCTCTGAGAATGAAGGAACATGATACTTTTGCGGTTTTTCTACATGCATTAAAAATTTAAAGGAGCAAAGGGTAAGAAAGAAAATGCTGGTTGCCCAAATTATTCTTTGACACATATCCTAAATTTAATTTTTTTCAAGTATTTACCAGATACTCAAGTTAATATATGACTAATGCAGAAATTTACCAACATTAAGAAACTGTGGCTTATAGCATTACTATTCTTTAGTTAATACTTGGCAAGACTTTCTTCTTACATGTTGTACTGGATACAAATCTCTGTTTCTAAACATGTCACAAGCCCCCATTTCATGGTTATTCCTTCTATAAGTTTTCCATTTCAGTCATTTTGAATAAGAGCTTACATGTGATCAAACTGACATCTGACACTTTTATAAAATTAGCCATATTTGCTTTTGAATTATATTTGAGGAGTAGATCATGTATGTATATATTTAATATGTTTGTGCTCCATAACTAGAAACAAATAGCATATCTTTTTGAGGAAAATCTTCAATACCATAAAACTGAGAAATCATCCTAGATTTGTACTATCATCAAACCTTATTTTGGTTTGTCTTCTAGGTTGGGATGGAGGAGATCATACTTTATTGTTGAACATGAAAAATGTGACAGGAACACTTTATATCTCCTTCTATAGATTCTTTACAGATTAAAAGAAAAATTTCAGCTTTCCCTGAGACAAGATAAAGAGAAAAATCAGGAGATCCACCTGTCACCCATTGCATTACAGCCAGCACAGTCTGAGTCCAAGACAGCCAACAGTTTGGTCCAGCCTGAGAAGGTTCCAAAGGTACTGAATGTGGTTGTGGACCCTGAAGGCCAATACACTCCTGAGATCAAAGCCACCACCTCTGTCTGCCCTTCTCCTTTCAAAATGAAGCCCATAGGACTTCAGGAGAGGTAAGAGCTTTTTCGGGATCCCCCTACATGTTGCTTTTTTTTTTTTTTTAACATCTTTATTGGAGTATAATTGCTTTACAATGGTGTGTTAGTTTCTGTTGTATAACAAAGTGAATCAGCTATACATATACATACATCCCCATATCACCTCCCTCTTGCGCCTCCCTCCCATCATCCCTATCCCACCCCGCTAGGTGGACACAAAGCACAGAGCTGATCTCCCTGTGTAATGCAGCTGCTTCCCACTAGCTATCTATTTTACATTTGGTAGTGTATATGTGTCCATGCCGTTCTCTCACTTCGTCCCAGCTTACCCTCCCCCACCGCCGTGTCCTCAAGGCCATTCTCTACATCTGTGTCTTTATTCCTCTATTGCCCTTACATTCTTCAGAACCTTTTTTTTTTTTTTTAGATTCCATATATGTGTGTTAGCATAAGGTATTTGTTTTTCTCTTTCTGACTTACTTCACTCTGTATGACAGTCTCTAGGTCCAGCCACCTCACTGCAAATAACTCAATTTCGTTTCTTTTTATGGCTGAGTAATATTCCATTGTATATATGTGCCACATCTTCTTTATCCAATCATCTGTCGATGGGCACTTAGATTGCTTCCATGTTCTGGCTATTGTAAATAGTGCTGCAGTGAACATTGTGGTACATGACTCTTTTTGAATTATGGTTTTCTCAAGGAATATGCCCAGTAGTGGAATTGCTGGGTCATATGGTAGTTCTATTTTTAGTTTTTTAAGGAACCTCCATACTGTTCTCCATAGTGGCTTTATCAATCTACATTCCCACCAACAGTGCAAGAGGGTTCCCTTTTCTCCACACCCTCTCCAGCATTTATTGTCTGTAGATTTTTTGATGATGGCCATTCTGACTGGTGTGAGGTGATACCTCATTGTAGTTTTGATTTGCATTTCTCTAATGATTAGTGATGTTGAGCATCTTTTCATGTGCCTGTTGGCTATCTGTGTGTCTTCTTTGGAGAAATGTCTATTTAGGTCTTCTGCCCATTTTTGGATTGGGTTGTTTGTTTTTTTGATATTGAGTTGCATGAGCTGCTTGTAAATTTTGGAGATTAATCCTTTGTCAGTTGCTTCACTTGCAAATATTTTCTCCCATTCTGAGGGTTATCTTTTCATCTTGTTTATGGTTTCCTTTGCTGTGCAAAAGCTTTTAAGTTTCATTAGGTCCCATTTGTTTATTTTTGTTTATATTTCCATTTCTCTAGGAGATGAGTCAAAAAGGATCTTGCTGTGATTTATGTCATAGAGTGTTCTGCCTATGTTTTCCTCTAAGAGTTTTATAATCTCTGGCCTTACATTTAGGTCTTTAATCCATTTTGAGTTTATTTTTGTGTATGGTGTTAGGGAGTGTTCTAATTTCATTCTTTTACATGTAGCTGTTCAGTTTTCCCAGCACCACTTATTGAAGAGGCTGTCTGGGTTTTTTTGTTCTTCTTTCTCTAATTGCTTTAGGTGTAAGGTTAGGTCGTTTATTTGAGATGTTTCCTGTTTCTTGAGGTAGGATTGTATTGCTATAAACTTCCCTCTTAGAACTGCTTTTGCTGCGTCCCATAGGTTTTGGGTCGTCGTGTTTTCATTGTCATTTGTTGCTAGGTATTTTTTGATTTCCTCTTTGATTTCTTCAGTGATCTCTTGGTTATTTAGTAGTGTATTGTTCAGCCTCCATGTGTTTGTATTTTTTACAGATTTTTTTTCCTGTAATTGATATCTAGTCTCATAGCATTGTGATTGGAAAAGATACTTGATACGATTTCAATTTTCTTAAATTTACCAAGGCTTGATTTGTGACCCAAGATATGATCTCTCCTGGAGAATGTTCCATGAGCACTTGAGAAGAAAGTGTATTCTCTTGTTTTTGGATGGAATGTCCTATAAATATCAATTAAGTCCATCTTGTTTAATGTATCATTTAAAGCTCGTGTTTCCTTATTTATTTTCATTTTGGATGATCTGTCCATTAGTGAAAGTGGGGTGTTAAAGTCCCCTACTATGATTGTGTTACTGTCGATTTCCCCTTTTATGGTTGTTAGCATTTGCCTTATGTATTGAGGTGCTCCTATGTTGGGTGCATAAATATTTACAATTGTTCTATCTTGTTCTTGGATTGATCCCTTAATCATTATGTAGTGTCCTTCTTTGTCTCTTGTAATAGTCTTTATTTTAAAGTCTATTTTGTCTGATATGAGAATTGCTACTCCAGCTGTCTTTTGATTTCCATTTGCATAGAATATCTTTTTCCATCCCCTCACTTTCAGTCTGTATGTGTCCCTAGGTCTGAAGTGGGTATCTTATAGACAGCATATATACAGGTCTTGTTTTTGTATGCATTCAGCCAGTCTGTGTCTTTTGGTTGGAGCATTTAATCCATTTACATTTAAGGTAGTTATTGATATGTATGTTCCTATTACCATTGTCATAATTGTTTTGGGTTTGTTATTGTAGGTCTTTTCCTTCTGTTGTGTTTCCTGACTAGAGAAGTTCCTTTAGCATTTGTTGTAAAGCTGGTTTGCTTGTGCTGAATTCTCTTAGCTTTTGCTTGTCTGTAAAGGTTTTAATTTCTCCGTCAAATCTGAATGAGATCCTTGCTGGGTAGAGTAATCTCGGTCGTAGGTTTTTCCCTTTCATCACTTTAAATATGTCCTGCCACTCCCTTCTGGCTTGCAGAGTTTCTGCTGAAAGATCAGCTGTTAACCTTATGAGGATTCCCTTGTATGTTATTTGTTGTTTTCCCCTTGCTGCTTTTAATATTTTTTCTTTGTATTTAATTTTTGATAGTTTGATTAATATGTGTCTTGGCATGTTTCTCCTTGGATTTATCCTGTATGGGACTCTCTGTGCTTCTTGGACTTGATTGACTATTTCCTTTCCCATATTAGGGAAGTTTTCAACTATAATCTCTTCAAATATTTTCTCAGTCCCTTTTTTTTGGTCTTCTTCTTCTGGGACCCCTATAATTCAAATGTTGGTGCATTTAATGTTGTCCCAGAGGTCTCTGAGACTGTCCTCAATTCTTTTCATTCTTTTTTCTTTATTCTGCTCTGCGGTAGTTATTTCCACTATTTTATTTTCCAGGTCACTTTTCCATTCTTCCGCCTCAGTTATTCTGCTTTTGATCCCATCTAGAGTATTTTTAATTTCATTTATTGTGTTGTTCATCATTGTTTGTTTGCTATTTAGTTCTTCTAGGTCCTTGTTAACGTTTCTTGTATTTTCTCCATTCTATTTCCAAGATTTTGGATCATCTTTACTATCATTACTCTAAATTCTTTTTCAGATAGGCTGCCTATTTCCTCTTCATTTGTTTGGTCTGGTGGGGTTTTACCTTGCTCCTTCATCTGCTTTGTTTTTCTCTGTCTTCTCATTTTGCTTAACTTACTGTGTTTGGGGTCTCCTTTTCACAGGCTGCAGGTTCGTAGTTCCCGTTGTCTTTGGTGTCTGTCCCCAGTGGGTAAGGTTGGTTCAGTGGGTTGTGTAGGCTTCCTGGTGGAGGGGACTGGTGCCTGTGTTCTAGTGGATGAGGCTGGATCTTGTCTTTCCGGTGGGCAGGACTGCTTCTGGTGGGCAAAACAGACACTGTTTTGGGGTGTCTGTGACCTTATTATGATTTTAGGCATCCTCTCTGCTAATGGGTGGGGTTGTGTTCCTGTCTTGCTAGTTGTTTGGCATGGGGTGTCCAGCACTGGAGCTTGCTTGCTGTTGAGTGGAGCTGGGTCTTAGCGTTGAGATGAAGATCTCTGGGAGAACTTTTGCTGTTTGATATTACATGGGGCTGGGAGGTCTCTGGTGGACCAATGTCCTGAACTTGGCTCTCCCACCTCAGAGGCTCAGGCCTGACACCCGGCCAGAGAACCAAGACCCTGTCAGCCACTCAGCTCAGAAGAAAAGGGAGAGAGAGAAAGAAAGAAAGAAAGAGAGAAAGAGAGAGAGAGAGAGGGAGAGAGGGAGGGAGGGAGGGAGGGAGGAAGGGAGGAAGGAAAGAAAGAAAAGAAAGTTATTAAAATAAAAAAAAATTTTAATTGTTAAAAATAAAAATAATAAAAAAAAGAGAAAGAAAGAAGAGAGCAACCAAATCAGGAAACAAATCCACCAATGATAAGAAGTGCTAAAAACTATACTAAAAAACAACAACAACAACAAAACAGACAGACACAACCCTAGGACAAAAGGTAAAAGCAAAGCTATACAGACAAAATCACACAAAGAAGCATACACATACACACTCACAAAAAGAGAAAAAGGAAAAATATATATATATTTTTTAAAAAAAGGAAGAGAGCAACCAAATCAATAAACAAATCTACCAATGATAATAAGCTCTAAATACTAAACTAAAGCAAACATAAAACCAGAAACAAATTAGATGCAGAAAACAAACCCCAAGTCTACAGTTGCTCCCAAAGTCCACCGCCTCAATTTTGGGATAATTCGTTGCCTATTCAGGTATTCCACAGATGCAAGCTACATCAAGCTGATTGTGGAGATTTAATCCACTGCTCCTGAGGCTGCTGGGAGAAATTTCCCTTTCTCTTCTTTGTTCGAATGGCTCCTGGGATTCAGCTTTGGATTTGGCCCCGCCTCTGCGTGTAGGTCGCCTGAGGGCATCTGTTCTTCACCAAGACAGGACAGGGTTAAAGTATCAGCTGACTCGGGGGCTCTGGCTCACTCAGGCTGGGGGGGAGGGAGTGGTACGGAATGCAGAGCGAGCCTGTGGCAGCAGAGGCTGGCGTGATGTTGCAACAGCCTGAGGTGTGCTGTGTGTTCTCCTGGGAAAATTGTCCCTGGATCACGGGACCCTGGCAGTGGCAGGCTGCACAGGCTCCCAGGAGGGGAGGTGTGGATAGTGACCTGTGCTTGCACACAGGCTTCTTGGTGGCTGCAGCAGCCGCCTTAACATCTCATGCTAGTCTCTGGTGTCCGTGCTGATAGCTGCAGCTCATGCCCACCTCTGGAACTCATTTAGGCAGTGGTCTGAATCCCCTGTCCTCATGCACACCAAAACAATGGTCCCTTGCCGCTTAGGCAGTTCCAGACTTTTTCCCGGACTCCCTCCTGGCTAGCCATGGCACACTAGCCCCCTTCAGGCTGTGTTCACACAGCCAACCCCAGTTCTCTCCCTGGGATCTGACCTCTGAAGCCCGAGCCTCAGCTCCCAGCCCCAACCTGTCCCAGCGGGTAAGCAGACAGGCCTCTCAGGCTGGTGAGTGCTGGTCAGCACTGATCCTCTGTGCAGGAATCTCTCCACTTTTCCCTCTGCACCCCTGTTGCTGCACTCTCCTCCATGGCTCCAAAGCTTCCCCCCTGCCATCCCCTGTCTCCGCCAGTGAAGGGGCTTCCTAGTGTGTGGAAACTTTTCCTCCTTCACAGCTCCCTCCCACTGGTGCAGGTCCTGTCCCTATTCTTTTGTCTCTGATGTTTTCTTTTTTCTTTTGCCCTACCCAGGTACGTGGGGAGTTTCTTGCCTTTTGGGAAGTCTGAGGTCTTCTGCCAGCGTTCAGTAGGTGTTCTGTAGGAGTTGTTCCACATGTAGATGTATTTTTGATGTATTTGTGGGTTGGAAGGTGATCTCCATGTCCTACTCCTCCGCCATGTTGAAGGTCCCTCCTCACTTTTTTTTTTTTTTAAAGAGTATTCACCAACTGAAAAAGATAGAACTAGAGATGATTGGCATATTGGGTAGAACCCTAACCTTAACCAAATGAACACCAGGAGGAAGTAGTTTTTCTTGTCCCCTAAAAGAGTCTTGCTCTGTTATCAATAATCTTTTAGTCACATCTGATTTTCATAAGCTGGTATAGACCCAAGCCGAGTCTTCTTCAACTACAGGACAACTTCTATAATCATTTAATCTTGTTTAATCGTCATCAAAACTCTGGTAGATAGAAGGACTGGAAATAAACTTAGCGTCTTTCCCACCAAAGACCACATTCTTTGTAGTAAGGTAGAGGGAGTATATACCACAAATTAATTTTTATAAAGTTTTCCCTCTGCTTCCTTTGAGCAAAACAAACAGTAAATATCTCAAGCTTCATGACATTATCTTTGTTGCCTTACCTGCCTTTGTGATGTGCTTACACTGATACATTCTCATTTAAAGCAAATTTAAATAGGAAAACTAGAATATGCAAAATGTTTAAATGAGGGGCTAATTCTTTGCTTCCCCAGAATATTAAGCAAGGCTTTCCCATGGTATGTCTTAAAATAAGAAGCTTCATGTTTATATTTAAAATATGATTGATATTATATCCAACATTGCACATCAGGGTAGTGGGGAACTAAGAGCTTCTCAGAGTACACTCTCAGGTTCGTTCGCCACTTATTTTCCTGGATCTCTATTTTCTATCACTGTCCTTGTTGTTGCCTTAGGTTTTCAGATCATGTATACAAATTTTTATTATATTTTCCACCACATGCACATACACACACAAACACACACACCCCATATATCATTTCAGAAAATATAGTTTGGGGCTTTAAGAACTGCAAAAAGCCAAGTGGGTAATTCATATTTCTTTGTAAGTATTGTCAAACAATAATGAATGAAGTGAAAAGAAAGGGATTTGTTGCAGTGATCTCCAAAGTTCTATAAAAGGAGAACACTTTGACTCCATAATGGAAGGGAAATGGAGAACAATCAAGTCATTCTTATTACCTCCTCCCCCAAAAGACTTTTTGGTTTCCTTATGAATCCATGAGTCTACATGGACCATTCTCTTACTTGGATGCCACCAAATTGCTGTCTCGGCTGCAGTCTGGAAAGGTAGACAAGATGGACTTTCTCCCTAAGGCCAACTAGGAGTCAGGAGAACTGGACTCCAGACCCAGCTCTGCCATTTCTGGATTGAGTGGCTTCAGATGAATCATTCACCTATCTGGGCCTCGTTTTTCTTCTTCTGTAATATGAAGGGGTTAAACTTGACTTCTTCACTTCCTTCAGGCTCTTTTACTCTTGTTACCTAAATTAGTTTCATGCCTTTATGTTTGCTCCAAAGGGAAGCCTTGAAGCAGGCATCTGAGCACTGGTGGTGTAGCAAGGGCAGGGTGGCAGAAAAGATCTGCTCAGATGAAAGTGATAAGAGGGTCACTTTCTATAGATGATTTAAAGATGATCATAAAACTGACTGAAAGTCTGACTAATTTTTATTATCATCATGCACCACCAATTCTGAGCAAAGTCAGTGGTTCAGTCCTTTGGGGAGTACCTATTCCCAGCATCCTGCCCTTTGTAGGCTACTGCTGGGCATGTTTGAATTACAAGGACCATAAGGTTAAATATCCATTAATTTGTTTAAATGAAGTAAATGTTTGAGAAAGGAGAGTACAGGGATGGTGTCTTGCTCATCTTTGTGGTCCACATGGGAGACTGTAGAGAGTAAGTGTGTGATCAGTGTTAAGTGGATTCCCTGCGCCCTGGTCATCCCCACCCATCACCTCCCTCTTCCTTCCTGCCTCAGAGCAGGAAAAAGCTCTTCTTTCCACAAGGGCTCCACATCCTTTCCTCCCAACCTTGATGACTTACTCCATCAAATTTCTTCCTCTATGTTCAACTGCAACCTTTTTGCTAATGCTATACCCTCAGCATGAAAATGGTTCTCTTTTGTATCAAAGAAACTCCCTTAATCCAATTCCGCCTATGGTCTTGTGTTTTCTTCCTTGTTCAGATGTGTCTTAAATGAGCAGAGTTTATTTGGTGCCTCATTGGTCTTCTTCAAGTCCTGCATCCACTGTTTCTCTCACATATGCTTGCCAAGTATATCAATGGTCTAACCACCAAAGTCAAAGCACACATTTCGTTTCTTTTCACATCCAACCCTAACGCCTACTTCCTCTTTGAAACTCTCTCTTCCTTTGGCCTCCAAGACATTACTTTTCCTGGTTTTTGGGTGGTTACCTTTAGGCACACACATGCACTCCTTTCTCCCCTTAACTTCAGAGTTCTATCAAAGAGGTAGATTGAGCTGGAGGTACTCCTTTAGGAATCAACCATGTAAAAGGTAGTAAGAGAAGAAGAGGCTGTGGTTGGATTACCCAGAAAGGAGAGAAGCGGTCCTGGGGTGAGCAGTAGAAGTGAGGAATGGGCAAGGAATATGGAGAGGGCAATTCAAGCATCACTTTCTCTTGGAAGCCATTACCTCCTTCCCTTCTTCCTGTAGCCCACCTACCAACATAGATTCAGCTCTGTCTCCTCCACTCCTTTCTACCCGAGTCCCATAGCCTTGTGTGCATACAGTATTTATAAACTTCTTAGGTATAGGTAAAATTTTCATTTACTAATCTGTCTTACCCTGTAAACTCTAAGCTTCTTTAGGGCACATATATGATTTCATTGTCTCTTTGTCTCTTTCATATAGAACATAATTCCTAAAAGGCAAGAGCTCCTGGAAATAAATGCTTAAATGAATAAATGAGTGTTATATTGAATAATTCTCAGGTTAACGGCCAGTAGTTGTAGGGAAACACTTTGCTTATTCCACCATCCCTATTTTCACCCTGCTTTTCTACCATAATTCCCTTGCTAAGATGGTATAGTGATGAGTTTTAAGAGTGATAAAAGATGAGAGGCATACAGTGTTCCATATAGTAAGAAAACTTTCCTGAGAGTTTTAAGCCTTAAAACTTAATTTATGTTTATATGTTCTAATGGTGCTTTTAAAATAGCCTTGTGTTTTACAGCCTTCCATCTCCTGATCCTGGAGTGAAATAATAGTCCTCTGTTTATTGCATGAAAGTCTGGCTTCATTAAAATCACCATGAGACCATAAAGGCTGTATTATGAGTCATTTGTCCCCAGAAATCTTTTGGGTCATGCCATATAAATCTCTCATCCCTGATGGAGAGAATCTATTACTCTGATATAATTGATAATAACATATAATTTTAAATTAAAAATAAATAAAAGAAAATATAGAGACTTATTGCATATGCTTAACTGAATACAAAGGATATACCCTGAAAGTTCTGAAGATTAAAGACTTATAAGGTGAGGGACAGAGCAGTCCCCTCATTTCTCCCTATTTCCAACTAGTCACCAGGTCATATTGATTCTTGCTACTTGGATTTTCTCATTATCAGTTCCTCTCTTTGTAACCATCACCCTGGACCCAGCTCTCATTAGCTTTATATTTGAATTATCATGTCTTATGATTATAAAAATGACATCAGGACTAATAGTGTTAGATATTTCACATGTATTACTTTATTTCATCTTTTCTGTCTGATCTAATTCTTTTCTCTCCCTCAATTCATACTCTACACTCTTCAGATTTATCTCGCTATAGGAATACTTGCATTATGTTCTGTTGCTGTGTAAAAATCCTCAACAGCTCCCCTTTGCCTATAGGATAAGGTACAGAGTACCTTGCTGAGCCTTAGAGGTCCTGTACTATCTGGCTCTGATCATTCTCTCCAAATCTGTTTGCCACTCTGCCCCCAAATAAACCCTCCGGTCTGTTCTCAGTGTGTTATGTCCCTTTCCACATGTACACCTTTGTTCACCTGGTTCCTCTTCATCCTTCTTATATCTCTCTCTAGTCTCCAAATCCCAACACGAAACATACCTTCTACCTTTGGCCATGACACCTACCGAAGCCCACGGTGATTTTTAACACCTCTGAATTTTCACATGTACCACTCCTCTAGCAGTGATTTTAATTAAAGAATAATTTAGAAAGGGACTGAAACTTGTGTTTGGTGGATTGTCCTGTCCCTTCACCAGCTTGTGAGAATCTTAAGGACAGGTACAGGCTCAAGATATTCCTGTGTGTTCCATGGTTCCTGTAAGCCCGATACATTGTAAACACTTGAAAAATATTATGGAGTTAGTTAATTCATTAATGCTCCTTTACATCTGAGGATCTCATATATTTATTTTTTTAATTCCATAAAAACAAATAGCCTAATGATAAACTACAGAGCTGAGTCTCTGTGCTAATATTACTTGACATTTACTAAATAAGTGACTCAACAGGTTAATTAAGTCCTTTTGGTATAGTTTTCCCAATCTACAAAATAGGTATGATAATATCTGTTCCACCTTTTTTCAAAGGGTACCATAAAATTAACAATCAATATAAAATGGTATTGTGCCTTTGAGAAGGAAAAGGAACGTAAATCTAGTACTCTTTTGGTTTTTTATTCTCTGATCCCATTTCACGAGCCTATACTCGGTCAGCTATATTTTTGAACTCAGGAACGGGGAAACTTTTTTAAACTGAATTGATACAGTTGAACCTGCCATTTGACATAATAAATATTTTTTAACTGTCAATTGACTTACAGGTTTTCTCATCCTGTTTATAAATTGGACCATTTAATGTTATTTAATAACTATTAATACCAAATTAAATCTATTCTCATGCAACAGATGAATTCATTTCCCATGGTGAGTCCATGAATTTGGGAGACACATTCAGATGCCTGCTCCACACCTACTACATGTATAACTTGGAACTTGTTTGTTCATCTGTGATGAGGAGAATAACACATGCCCTGCACAGTTCTTGTGACAGTTAAGCCACACAACAAATGTCACATGGCTGGCATAGCAGGAGGCCACCGTTAGCTCCTGTTCCTTGTTCTTTTGTCCCATCCCTGTCTTCCTCAAATTCCTCACTTGTCACTCTCAAGGGAACTGTATTTTTATAGCTGGCTTTTGCCAGCTTCCAAATGCCCAGTAAACAAGAGATCACGTTCAGACCCTAGAACGACACACTTTCTTCCGTAGGAAGACAGAGAACTTGTAAATATGAGTTTCTGCAGAGTTCCCCTTTAGGCTACTGTATGACTGTAGCCAATTTTATGGAAAGGAAATCAACAGGTAGATTCACATTATTTCCTCATTTTTCTCATCTGATTTTTTATTGGAGGTAAAAAGCAAGCAAAGACAATTAGAGAACCGTCCAGAAAGGAAGGGTAGACTCATCATAACAAGGCACTCTCACTCCTGACTTAAATTTGCCTCAGAAATCAGTGAGTGTGCCAGTAGGAATATGGCATAAATGGAGGTTTTCTTCCTATCATAACCAAGGCCTCCCCAGGCCCCCAAGGGTTGCTGATACCCAATGAGCAATCATTCTCTAACTTTTCTTTACACTGTACCATAACATGGTTTGTTTTGGTGTCCATAAATACTGTGCAAGTGATGATACAGCACCCAGATATGCGAGTTGAAAGATTTTCTTAGGGGTTTCAACCTGGCGGAGCCTGGGAGATTTCTGTCACAGCCAGAAAGATGTCTGCAGTGGTGGAAGCAACCTAAGCTCAAAGCCTCTGTTTACTGTAATTTCCTCCAGGCAAGGGGCAATGTCCTGACTTCTGTCCCCTGCTCTCCCTAGCAGAAAAACATTTCAGTGCTCAAAAATTTTAACTTAGGCGATGTATACTTAACTGTTCCTCAACTGAGCTCCCTTTGGACATATAAGTACAGGAAAGAGTGTAGAATGCATACAACTGGATATGAGAGTACAAAGCATACAAAATACTCGGGAAATTAAAATCTGTATTCACGAAAGGGACCCATTGGTGAAAAATGGATTCAACGCCCTCATTTCCTGTCAAGTGAAACTGAGACCCAGAATCTCCTTTTTTAGGTGTTAGGTGAGGTTCCCCAAAAGTAGCCTGAGAGGAGGATTCTTGTCCCAAGTGATTGGGGAGGAAGGTTCCAGGAGAAGCCTAAAGGAAAGTAAGGGAAGCAGAACAGAGGAGACGAAGCCAAGCAAAGAGGTGATTTCCGCTGACGTCTGGCCTCAGGCTGATCACACAGGGAGAGATGGAGCATGAGTTGTTCCACCTTGTGGCCAGTGGGCGGGGCATCTGTACCCCATGCCAGTCAGCCATTGACTTCAGGCCACCTGGGGATGGTGGAGGCATAACTTCCCAGGCACCTCTGGACTAGGCCACTCCCATCAGCCAAAGGTGATTTCTCCAGAGAAGCGGCAGCTGTGTACCATCCATGGCCAATACTCCCAGCAACAGTGGAGGGGAACCAGCCCGGTAAAGGTGATCTAGGTGTGACACCAACAGCTTTACTGCACTGACCAAAGGTTACAACACTAGTTATAACAGAGCTAAGTTTATATTCTAGGTTTCCTTGATCTTTCCAGGCTGTTATGCACATACAATATAGCCTCCTTCAAATAAGCACCGTTCGTTCTAGCGGAACCTATGACCCACACCATGCAACACAGTCTATCAACCACAACTTGTTTGCTCAGCCTGACAGTATGGGGATCATAACGTAACAGACAGCCATTTAGAAGTCAATCCTATTGAACGCCAAGTAACATCACTAAAAGTAACAACTCAATAAGATGTAGTGACCCTTTACATGCCTTATCTCATTTAATCCTCACAAGGGACTTATCCCCTCCTTACAGTGAGGAAACTAATGCTCAGAGAGTTTACGTTATTGCTGAAATAACGGAATAGTAAATTACTGGGGGTGTGAGGCTGACAAATAGAATTTGAACCCAAGCAGTCTGGCTGCAGAGGCTGTACTCCTAACTAGTCCTATATTGTTGGGGGGGAGCACGTTCCTATCTTTTATGGAAAATAAGTGAAAAATAGATTACAAATCAGTATGTTTAGTAAGTAGGCACATTATGTAGTGTCATGCTGTTATTCCTCTCAGCAAATTTCACGTTTGGCTTTCAGAATGTTTTTCAGATTTTTGTTTACATTTTTAAATTTAATTTTATTTATTTTTTTATACAGCAGGTTCTTACTAGTTATCTCTTTTGTACATATTAATGTATATATGTCAATCACAATCTCCCAATTCATCCCACCACCACCACTCAGATTCTAAATCAAGTAGAATTCAGTTTTATTATTTATGTATATATGTATGTATTGGCTGTGCTGTGCGTCTTGTGGGAGCTTAGTTTCCCGAACAGGGATTGAACCCGGGCCCTTGGCAGTGAAAGCATGGAGTCCTAACCACTGGCCCACCAGGGAATTCCCCTAGAATTCAGTTTTATGAGGTAGTTTTAAAATACTCAAGGCAGATAAACATTTCATGGCCAGTCTAGAAGCTCACTGTTGGTCTCAGTTTTTTCTCGCATCTGGTTGCTCCTATTCTGGAGACCAGGTGCCACTCCAACACAAAGGACCAAGATGGCGGCAAACATGGATATAGTAAAGAAAGCGGAGAGGAAGACATGAGGCAATAACCCAGAAAACTCAAGTTGAAAACTGTTCTCAAGGATTGTGGCAGGGAGGTCTCTCTGTTGTTCAGTCAGCCTGGATAATAACTGAGCCCATGTCGCTGTGTGTGTAGTAGACAGAGGACGAGGGAGGGCACGTGTCCATGCTCCTCCAGCAAGCTGCTGCCCATGCGTGGGAAGAGAGAATGCATAATAAAAGCTGACGTATTGACTGCTCATCTGTACCACATGCCAACCACCAGGCTAACGTATTATCTCATCCACTCTTCACAACACCCCTTGAGGCAGGTGCTATTTTTATGTCCTTCTTGCAAGTGAGCTAACAGAGACCTAGAGAGATTGAATATCATGCACGGTGTCACAAAGAAATAAAGATGGAGTTGAAGATTCAAATCTGGACAGCCAGGCTCCAAAATCTGCACATATCCCCTCTGTCCTACCTCCTCCTAGATGATACAGATAACATTTTAAGCTTCTCTTATTTTATAATCGTATCTTTATAAAATATTTTTATGGGGATGTCCAGATTTGGGGAGGCATTGGAAACATGCTCCAGCCCTTCATTAATGGTGAACTTCAAGCTGTTTTCTTCTTTATTTGTAGGATAGACACAATTCCATTTTTATAAAGGTGGATTGGAGTTCTGAAGGGTTAGAAAAAAACTTTAAATGGTTCCTTTATTATTTAAAAAAAACCCACTGTGATTGAAAAACTGGAGGCAAAAGTTTTTAAATCTGCCTAAAAATTTGTGGCAAATGAGACAAAAGGTAATAGTGGTAAGTGAAAGAAATGACAGTGGATACAACCCAGGGAGAGTAGAACAGAAATCAAGATGTATTTTTAAGTAATTAAATGTAGCAAAGTTCTGCCTAAAAAGGTAAAAATTGGCCATTACTTATATTGACAAGCACAGACCTAGCTTCTCTCCAAGCAGACTGAAATGTTTGAGCCTTTGTGAGTAAGTCCCAAGAGTGGAGACCTGGAAGCAGCTTTAATAGCAATCACTGTAATAGCTCATTTCCTCTCTCCACCTTCCTTTATTTCTCACTTGTGGCCCTAGCAGAGTAACAGAAGTCCCATTGGGTCCTCTTACTACTCTACTATATCTTCCACCAGACCACCCATCACACAGGCTGCCTTGTCCTGAGATTCAAGCAGAAAGGGCTTCTCAGCACACCATCGCCCCCCATCCTTCAACATCCATGAACTTGCAACCTGATCCTGACACTGGCTTCCAAATTTACTAGGTGGTCTCCATGTCCACTCACACCATGAGGGGCAAACTCCAGTTACCTTTTGGGAACTCTTAGAGCCATTCTGTAGCGTATGACCTATTTTTAAAGAGAGTTATATGCTTCCCCTAGCTGCGTGATGGTAGCATTTCTACAGAGTTCTTGTCCTGACCCTAAAGAAGAGATTGTGTGGTATAATTGTTTGAGGTTCGTGTTCACCAATTCCTCTTCCCGTGATCAAATTAGAGTTTCACTGTGGAGAGTTCTAAATGCACTGCTTTTTAAAAAAATTTTATTTTATATTGGAGTATAGTTGATTAACAATGTTGTGTTAGATGTATAGCCAAGTGATTCAGTTATACATATACATGTATCTATTATTTTTCAAATTATTTTCCCATTTAGGTTATTACAGAATATTGAGCAGAGTTCCCTGTTTTATCTATTTTATATATAGTAGTGTGTACATGTCAATCTCAAACTCCCAATCTATCCCTCCCCCCCCATCCTTCCCCCCCGTAACCATAAGTTTTTTCTCTAAGTCTGTGAGTCTGTTTCTGTTCTGTAAATAAGTTCATTTGTATCATTTTTTTTAGATTCCACATATAAGCCATATCATATGATATTTGTCTTTCTCTAAAGTCAGAATTCAAGTCTTTGCTAGGGGACCATGTTCCAGATCTTGACGTACAGGTTGACTGAATTCGGTAAAATAGTCTTTTTTGTAGAAGCATTTTAATCAGGACAGGCACAGACAATTCCCAGAGTATTGGCTTCCTATTTTGGGAAAGACCAGCTCTGAATCTCAGTTACTGTGTCAGGAGATTTTTACCTTGTAGTCAGAGACGTTTGCTTTTGGAGTTCTTTGAAATGTGTCATAAAGCTACAGCTCAGGGTCCCACTCTTTGCATTTAATGAACTGCTTGAACATTGTTTTCTTATGAAGTGATGCCCCACTCTGTTCTCATCAGATTTTCCCAGCTGTTGATACATGAGCTCTGTAGCAAAACACTGAAAAATCACAGATCACCCATGGCAGATGACTTTAGCAAAATTATTTTCAACTGATGGGTTTGTTTGGTTTTCACCTGTAAGTATATTACAAACATTAAAGTGTCATCTCCATTGAGCAATGCGTCATGATTATCTGGGTGTAATTTAAACATAGGACAGGGCTCTGTTCTCGTATGTTCTGAAGCCGCCCCAGTTGAAGCCCATCTAATTGTAGTACTATGTGGAAATAGTGCCCTCTAGTGGAGAACCGCATGTTGAAGCGGTTATTAGCTAGTCTCACACAGGGAAAAGGAAGCTGGCTCTTGTTTTTGTAAAAAATTTTTAAAAATCCATAGTGACTTTAATGTCCTCTCTGGCATATGAAGCATGATCTCTTTTGGCAGATACTTTAGAAAAAGGTCTCAGCGTAGTGATGAAAGAGCTGTAACTTGAGAAATAACAAATTGGCGTGAACGTTTTCAAATATGATGTGCTTTATAAATTGCTTAGCTTCCAATCATTTTCATGTCTCATTAAATCCACAAGTAACTTTAAGGACAGTGTATCAAATGAAGTTATTATTGCCTAATATGTCTTATAATATATGAATCATTTTATTTAGGAGCCAATTTTTTTCCTAAGTCAGAGGTTTAAATACAAGTCTCAATAATTCTTCCCTTTCCCAAGCCTGCCTGCCTCACTTCTCATTTCCCCCCTTTTCCCTCTTGAATCTGATTCCCCCACATGGTGGTGTCTATAGCACAACGCCTGACACATACTACACGTTCCATAAATATTTGTTAAGTCTCAATATGAAAAAATGAACAAGTTCTTAAAATTAGGTTCATTTTATGGAAAGAAATGCTTAAAAAAAAAAAAAAAAAGAGCAGGTGATCCCCATCATCACTCCACTACCCTACAGAGAGAAGGCTCTGGTGCTGCCTGGCCTCATGAGCCACCACGAGGGTCTCTGAGCTGCTCCTCTTGCCGGCCCTCGATCTCACGCTGCACCACAGGGCAGCTAAAGGGAGTTAAAAAACCTTCTACTAAGGGGAGCTTAAAAACCTTCGTTCTCCTGCTCTATGGTCTCCTGATTGATTAGTTTTACTCTTGTTATGTTTTATTTGCTGTTGAGTTTTGGCTCCTTTAAAGTTGAGATAAACACTTTAAAGGCTGATTTAAAAAGTAATTAATTTTAAGTTAGCATTTTGTTACTACATCTCTATCCAGGCGACTATTCTTCTCCTGAGAGAATCCTTAGATCTACCTAAGGATTCTGAGAAACAAAGTGGAATTTTAAACCCACCTTAAGCAATAATGTGAGTAGAAGTGATTAAGTGCTAAAGGATCTATGAGAGTGAGTACGTTAGAAGTATAGCAAAGACCTGCTATATAGCCTGAAGGAACAGACCTCAAATGTGTATCCTCGGCCACATTAGTCTCTGGTGGACACTCAACACTGCATCCTTTTCCCAGTCTGTCTTTTTCCAGTCAGCTCTCTTTCTCGTTGCTCAAAGCAGCTTTTCCAGATCTGTACTCTTCTCCTTAAATTCCCTTTCCTAACCCTACAAATACCTACACACACACACACACACACACACACACACACACACACGTCGAATCTCTTAAGAGCTCATTCATCTGTTTCCTGACTTCCTTGTTCCACACATATAGTTGGGGTTCTTTAAATATTGGTTAAATGATCCAACGTTAGCCTCAGTCATCTATTTGAGCTCTGAAATGTCCATTTAGTTCTAGAAAGCCCCAGGGCAGGGGAAGCTGCTCACTTCCTGTTTCATTCCTGGGTGCTTACTTTCTCCAGCCACTTAACGTGACCAGTGAATTTTTTAAAGTTTTTTAGGCCTGTGTGCTCCTGGTTAATGAAGAGTCTTGTAAAATTAAAGAGAGTCTATCCTGAACCTGTTATTACAGCACCAAGACAGTTGAGCAAGAAACATCATGCAGCTGAATGCTTCCACATTTGTAAAATAATGGTTTAGAAATCTAGACAGAGGTCTCAGATAACAAGATTTCAAGTTTCTCCAGGAGAGGCAAGATTTCTTCCTCTTTGAACATTATGTAGAGCTTTGTATGGGTGACTCTCCTTACCCCTGCCTTTACTTTCCTATTAGGCATTTTAAAACGTCCACCTTCTTTATTTATTTATTTATTTTTTTAAAGAGCAATAGTCATCTACACTAGGTTTTTATTCTTTCTTTCTTTCTTTCTTTCTTTCTTTATTTATTTTTGGCTGTGTTGGGTCTTAGTTTCTGTGCAAGGGATTTCTCCAGTTGCGGCGAGCGGGGGCCACTCTTCATCGCTGTGCGCGGGCCTCTCACTGTCGCGGCTTCTCTTGTTGCGGGGCACAGTCTCCAGACGCGCAGGCTCAGTAGTCGTGGCTCACGGGCCCAATTGCTCCGCGGCATGTGGGATCTTCCCGGACCAGGGCTCGAACCCGCGTCCCCTGCATCGGCAGGCAGACTCTCAACCACTGCGCCACCAGGGAAACCCCCGTCCACCTTCTTTTAAAAAAAAAAAAAAAAACCAACTTCTTGTTCCAGGTGATCCTTATAATCTTGACCTTGGTGATAAAGGCTTGATTTGCCATCATTGTTCTGTTTTATTTCACTTTTTAAACCAGGCTTTAAAGTGTATTATCTCAACTTTAAAAGTGTTCTATTGCCCACTCCATCCTCATAATTCATGGAGTGTTAAATATATCGAGGGCAGAAAGTAATAGAAAAAAATCCTATTTTAGCCAAAATCTGTATAAGGGAAGGGCTTAGATACTGGAGCAGTTCAGAGTAGAGTGAATTTCCTTCCAGTTGAACGGGTGAGAATCAAAGAATGTAAGGAATAAAGTATTATGCATATACTAGATGTTGGGGGAGAATTTATGTATTTTGTTATTTGGGCAGATTGAGTCCAAGAGCTTGGTTGGTAGATATTTTGGAAGCATGTGCACAGAGATATTATTAGAGCACTTGGTTCCTCCATTAAATGTTGACTCCTTGAGAGCCGTGATGGACATGCTCAGCAAATACTTTTTTAGGAAGTGATGACCCAAAGATTTCTAATTTAAATATCCTTCCATATATGACCTGTAGGGGGAGCACGGAAACAACAATATACCCTGAAAGTGAAAATCTGCTCCTCTGTGTGTGCCAGAAATTCCCAAGCTTGGCTGTACATCCTCTGCAGTGATACCAGTGAAATCAAGGGTGGAGAGGGTGTCTCATGAAATCTTGAATATGGTGTCAATAAGAGTCTCACTGAAATATGTTTGTTACATGTCATCCGGCCCCAAGATGGGAGGGTATGCACAAAATCAAATGGCATTAGAATGTCAAGAGCCTAAAAATATTAATAAGTAAAATAATTAAAACATGGCTTAAACATGATTATTTGACCCCAGACATAATTCTTCAAAATACTAAACTGTGTAATTCAGTAAATGAAACTGTAGGCTCCATGGGATAAGGATAATAATGTCTTACATCCTTTGTATTCATATTGTCTATCAAGGTGCCTGGGGCACATTAGACCTTAATAAACACTGAATCCCCTCCCTCATTCCCACTTGCTGTTGGTGGCAGTGGTCGTGGTGTGCATGGTGACAGTCTGGAAGTAGGTGGTGGTATAGTAGAACTAGGGGCTTCTTGAAAATTCAAAAATACAACATTTTAGAGTTGAGAAGAACCTTAGAGCAGGGGTTCCCAAACTTGATTTTATATCATACTCCCCTAGAGATATTTGTAAAATTTCTAAATATTCTAAATAGAAGCATTTCTAGATAGAAAAAAATTTTTTTTTCTATCTAGGTAGAAAATATTCTAGAGTCAAACTCAAATCTTTACCTCAATAGCTCTGGAGCAGAGTTGAGGAAACAGATATGGATATAGATATAGATCTATACATGATAGATATACATCAATATAAACACATACATATATATTTTAAAATATATACATTTAAATGCATATATTCAAATATGTGCACATTTAAATACATGTATTTAAGTGTCTGTGTATACTCAAATATACTTACATCACTATATATTTACATATTTAAATTACTCACGTTTGGGAACCACGATCTTAGTGGTCCTGGTCCAAGTTCCAGGGATATTACTATAATTATGCAGCTAGTGGCAGAGCTTCTGTCATGAAAAGAGTGGTCACACACCTTATTGGAAGCAGAGCTCTGAAGTTGAAATCTCAATTGCAAACCTGGAAACTTTCCCAATGATTGTCTAAACCCAAGTTCACTTTCGCCCCACACTCCCCCAATAGCTCTTACCTGCTCACTTAACACTGGGCTCCTGGAGCTAAATTTATTACTAAAATTATTCGGATCACAAGATGTGGGTGCTGGAAGATGCCCCTCTTAGTGTTTGACTAATGAAAGAACTGAGACAAGGTTAAATGACTTGTTCAGAAAGAGCTGTAAATCCTATGGGAACCATCTGTCAGAACTGGGTTCTTCACTGAATCGTGGCTGGATTCGTGGCTAGCTATAGGTTATTCCACATTTTGACCTAAATCAGTGGTTTTCAACTGTATCCCGTAGTGCCTTAGTGGAGAGGTGGGCTGGAGGGGCCTGGGCCCTCCTCAGGCTCCCCAACGAGCCCAGCTCTGCATACACTTGCTCTGCATATTGGCTTTGCAGGAAAGGTCTTCTTTTCTTTCTTAACCGAGAGCCCCAAGTTTTGAAAAGAGTTTGAAGACCACCAATATAATTGTTTCCTCAGATAGGGATAAACCTCTTCAGGTGGAATCAGAGACCTGAGGGTGAACACAGGTCACGTTATGTTCTGGTACATGTGTCTTTCTCACACCTTGGCACTTTTGTGTGGATCACGCCAGTTGCTCTGTTTGGAAGAATTTTTCTATGACTCTTCGGGTCTGGTTCCTCTTTACTGGTGCAGTGAAGTAGCTAGACTATGTTCTACCCACCTATCATTCCCCTCAGTGTATCTGAGACATTTTTAGACTTTTCTAGGGCTGTTTACAATGAATATAAATCCAAAAATAATTCCTACAAAAGCTGTTGCTTACTCTCAGATACATTTTTCATTGGCCACTTGGAAACCTGATTGCAGTAAAAACAAAAAAGTGTCTGATAATTTCTCTTAGAAGTTCTTTTATGAAGTTTTCTTTTATAATTCTTTACAGATCAACTTTAATATGTTATGTATCACTTATGCTTAAAAGTTAATTATTCTGTTCTTTTATCCTTATAACCCATTCTAATGTTGGTATTTTACCTTATCATTATAATTAAAGTCTTCAATCACCTTTTCTCAAAAGTAATTCCGTTTTTTTAATGTTCAGCAAAAACCTCTGTCCCGGAGGACTTTTGTATCAATAAGTGTCAGAGTGTTCTAATCTTTTGAGAGAGGAAAAATCAGGACTAGGACCCAGAACTCAGTTTCGTCCAGCATGGAGCCCTTAAAAATTTGTGAGACAATTTCAAGTTTCCTTCTTCCACTATATTGCAGTCAGAAGCCATGTATGATCAAATATACAGCAATAATATGTGACATCTTTAACACTAGTAGGAATTTTAACATACGTATTCTTTCTACCAAAAACTGATCCCACCCCACCCTCATTTCTTCCCCACCTTCTTCCCTATATATACCAAAATTTGGGGGAAAAAAAGATAGAAAGGAGGAAATGGAAATAAATAGGAAGGAACCCTATTTTTTAAATGCAAGCTATCCCATGACGATAATAGTAATAACAGTTAACATTTTATTGAGCACTTACTACATTCCAGCCACTGTTCCAAATGCTTTACATGTATAATTCAAATACAGAACAATCCTACTATTATTATCCCTGTTTCACAGGAGGAACCATGGCCCCAAAAGGTTTTGTCACTTGCTCAAAGCACCTAGCTGGTCATGGGAACCATGGAAAGAATATAGGTGGTCTGGCTCCAGACCCCAAGCTGTCAACTGTTGTACATACATTTCTAGGGCATTAAATTTCAACCCAAATTTGAAGCCTGATTTTTGCCTTAGAATGTCTTGCTTACAATAGGCACACGATAGATATTTGTTGCATTGAATTGGATTTTTGATGAAATGTTCCTGAATTAAATTGACTAAAATATAAACAAGAAGATTAAGCAGTCTTTAAAAAAAGAAGGAGGAGGATGGGGGGAGGGGGGAGGAGGAGAGTGGGGGGAGGGGGGAGGAGGAGAGTGGGGAGAGGGGAGGGGGAGGAGGAGGGGGAGAGGAAGAAGAAGAAGATGATGAAGAAGAAGAAGATGGAGGAGGAGGAAGAGAAGAGGCATCATTCTTTACTGGGTTTCACCTTGGGTCCCCTGGAAAATGTCTAAAAGTTATGTTGAAAACATCAACTGTCATAATGATCAATCTCTGATGTGAGGCTACATAAGAAGCAATGCTATTTAACTATGATTTTCCTACTTAGGCTCAGGCCCTAGAAAGGCCCTCCCTTAGCAAAGAGAGACAAACTTACTGAGTTTGCCTTCAACCAGAGTTTTGCTAGAGTCCTGAAGTGTGAATCCATTCACCCCAGAACTTGACAAATAGTCAAGAAATAAAGTCATCCTTTGGCTCATCTTTCTCAGAGTCACATGTTTAACCCTTTGATGTTTAAAGTTTCGGGACAGTTGGTAAGGGAAATAGTAAATAGATGGTGTTCCTTTGTCATTATTCTAAAAAAAAAAATTACCTTGTTCTGAATGCTTTTCCATTCTTTTCCTCCGTTTTCTCTGTTCTACTAAAACTGTTGGTACTGTACTGCAAGGACAATTGTCAGTGTATACAAATTCACCCAAGTTGGCTATTGGTACATTTTTTCCCAGTATTCAGCTCTAAAATCAATACCTGGGGAACCTGAATTTTTTCCACTAAATGTTTAGTGACAGAAGCATAAGAACGTAATTCATTGAAAAGAAAAGAGTTAGATTTCCTGACTAAAATATGGCTGCTTTTCCTAGATTTAGTGGATAATTTTACTCCATTGTGCTTTATTTATTCTTAGTAGAACTTGAGGGGATTGTTTTCTGGATAATGTCAGGTTAATTGTTCAAAACTGAGCTATGGGCCAACCCAAGGGCATTCTCCTGGGAACAGTTAGGCTGAAATATACAAAAGATCTCTTCTCTTATCAAAAATATGTCTTCTTAAACATAAAGATAAATGAGGAAAGGTTTGACATGAGATAAAAATAACAAAATAAGTCAGTGACTAAATGTCTTATGTGATCTTAGTGCGTAGTTAGATGGCAGATAAATCGTGTCTCCCAGCCCTGTCTCTTCATGCTGACGTTATAATAGGAGGATATATAATATGCCTTCTGTGCACTGGGAAGAGTACCCTCAACACCCTTCCTTTCTCAGAAAGGTAGTATTGACCATGAGGCAGTATAAAATATTGGTAAATTTGAGACCTCAGTGTATCTCTAGCCCTTATTAATTTTTTTCGATTGTTAATGAACTATACAAATAATACGTTCTTACCCTGCAGAAATGTTGAAAGCATATTTAAGCCAAAACAAAAACATAGAAATTACTTCATGGTCAGTCCCACCACCAGAGGTAACCACCATTAACATTTTGTGTATATCCCTCTAGAATTACATACACACACATACACATACACACACACACCAACCTCTAGTAATTGCTGATAACCATGACAGCAATGGTAGCTGTCAGGAGCAGGAACAAGCAGCAACAATAGTTCTAACAGTAGCAGCAGCAGTGTTAGCTACCAAAGGTAAGCCAGCAATAGCAATAACAAGAGAATCCATAGCCACAATCGCCATAACTGCAGAGAAAGCTGTGGTAATTGTAGCAGCTGTGTTGAAAAAGTCTTGGCAACAGAAGCAACAGCAATAGAAGTGTAGCAGCAGTAATAATATTAAAAATGCCAGGTAAGAGTTACATAGCATTTATTATGTACCAAGTACTCTTCTAAGTGTTTCACATATGTTATCTCAATTAATTTTCACAATAATCTAATGAAGTAAGTGTATTAGTTGTATCATCGTTTTACAGATGAGAAAACTGATGTACATTCCAGTGAAGTAAACTGCCCAAGATCACACAGTCTTAAAGGGCAGAACGATTCCATAATCCACTCTTAACCACGTCACTGGTAGTAATAGCAGAAGAAGCATGAATTCTAAAATACAGTATGAGGAGTATTTTATAATTTATATGTATATATTTATATAATGAGTGAATGAATTTTGAGAGTGATTCTGAAATTAGAAAAATAGAATAAGAAGATATGAACTAACTTCCAAAAAACATCACTTTCAGCTAAAATGGCCATTTCTTACAATTTTCAACTTAAACTGTCTTTCAAAGATAATATATTTTGCAAACATTTTTGCTTCCCTATTTCATTAGTCCTCAACAATTTGCCCCTATCCCTTTGTATGCTTGTCTAACATTTTGGAGTCTCTGACTGCAGTTTCTTAAAAAATAAAAGGCAAATGAACCAAGCTGCTTAATTTGTCATATCCTCAGTTTATAGATGTGCCTCTATGTATTTAGATATATGGAGTATTTGTGCTTAATAAGTATTTGTGAATGAATGAATAAAGAAATAAGAAATAAAGTTTCAGAATCCACACTGAAGGCAAATAGAACTGTGCTGGACCAAACACACACGACTGTAATAATGCTGTTTAATGCTGATGGCAACAGGAGCAAAGGGGATAAGAAGAAACCTAAAAACGGTGAATGTTGTTGATGCTTTGGTTCTATTTTGGTTCTGTTTCGCCTTCCATAATTCCAGATTTTGAACGGTTAGATTACAAATAATATTCATAATATTTAATCTGCTTGTACACTTGGACTGTCCTTGTAGAAAAGATTTCCTCTGCCCCCTGAAAGCTATCACTCAAGATAGAGTAAAACCTGAAACAAAAATTCACTCCAGTGCATTAGTAAAATGTAATCTTTTGGATGATGGGAAATATTGAGTCTTGGGCAAAATATAAGACCCCTAACATAAGTTATAATTCTTGCGTCCTTTTTAATGATTTCAGACTGCCAGAAATGGCAAAAGTCAATATACTTTAAATATAGAATAACTTAAAAGGAAAAAATGCCCTTAAAAGTCATCTTGGGACTTTTCTGCTCAGTTTCAAGCTGAAGTTTTGGTGATATGACTTGATTTAATTTCCAAGTCTCTTATCTGTAGTTTATTCTTGTTACTGCAGTTGCTACTGGTTTTTAACTTGTACACAGGAAACCAGTGCCAATCAATTTTTTTCCCAAGGTGACAGGAAACCCTGGTTGGTCAGATGTTGATTGTGCTTGCCGTTCTTGCTCCACCCATCATATTTTCTTCCCTTTTGGCTGACCTTAAGACAAATTAATCAGTGGTCAACATCTGGCAGACAGTTTTGGTGTCTTCTCAGTGATTTGTTGACCTGCACAGTTAAAAAGTAAAACTTCAGGGCAGAAAACTTGTATGCACGAAAAATATAAATGCTGCCAAGAATCCCTTACGAGGACTTGCAAGGAAAGCCCATCTTTTGGCTTTTTAATTGAAAATGTGAATTTTCTCGAGTAATGAAACATCTGTTGAATAAATAGTTCACCTTTTTTATGACGGTCAGTGGCTTACCTCACCCTATTGTAAACTCCAGAGATGAAATGTGGCACAGGGACAAGGAAGGGCTCAGAGAATGGTAAGCTTTTTCACAGGTCTCTGCTGTTTGTGATTAACTTTAGCCACCCGCATATTTTCTCCATAGTAAGTCCTGTTCTGCATAAACATACCCCTTATCACTAAACACACTGAAAGCAAATGTTGGTACCCAGAACATGACAAGTAACAGAACTCATAATTAAAAGCTAAGCATAAAATCAAGCCAGATGACCTTCCCATCCCTCAAAGCCAAGCTTCTACGCAGCCTCCTCTTTCAAACTCACGGTTTATGACTCTATAAAAGAAAAATTATCCACTGTCTACTTGCTTTGCAAAGTGTTTTTTAGAAATCATTAGTTTAAAGACAGTGATACTAAAATGGATGTCTGATGTTATCAGGTCTAATGATAGTAAAGATCATGAGAAATGTACAAGAAATGCTTTTTTTTTTTTTTTTTCTGTGTAGGAAGATGAAGGAAGGTAACAATGCAGGAAGGTGAGATTAAGATAAACCTAAAAAGGGCAGGTATGTTGGACCGGAAAGGCTTTTCCTGTTCCTAAAATGTCTTGTGTTCTTATACAGGAAAAGCATTCTTATCCACCCGAGGCGTTTGCAAGTCCTAGGCGCAAGACCTAAAAGTACCCTGGGTTGTGGTGGTAACGAAGCAGGAAAGAAGTGGGTGGGAGAGGAAGTGTCTGTGGTGGGTCCATAACCAGGGCAAGTTTCCCAAAGGGTAGAAATACATCCATGTCTCCTTTATTTTGAGAACAAACTCTGCTAGTTTGTTCTTTCCTAATATTTTCCACACCAAAAATTGGATACATTTAAAATTGGGGTTGACTCAGGCCACAGAGACACCACAGAATTGGTAAGCATGCTCGTTGAGAGTTCGCTGCCCTTGCTAACCCTGCAAATTCATATCATCCAACTCGCCTCCCAAAGATTTCTTTCCTTGATGCATTAGTAGGGGGAATTTTGATCCACTTGTTTTACTTGTTCACTAAAATATCTTCCATAGAGAGGCTAGGGCTGTGAAATAAAGATGAAGGGCTAGCAACATTTTGCAATGTTTTGAATCCTACCCATTTTGCAGAGCTATAATCCCGGTTTTACCAATAACCAAGTAGAAGGAAAACTCAAGACGTTAAGCAAGTATTTTTAAGCATTTTCCAAGGCCCTATAAGAAATCTGGTAGTGACCCCAAATAGAATCCTGCAGCAAACCTAAAATGCATTTGAAAAGCACTTAACAATTCTCTCCTCTTGCGCTCATATCAGTTCCCTTTTGATTTGCATGACTGTCTATTTGAACAGGAGCAATCGGCTGTGCACCTGCTCTTCTTTCCACCTGCATCCCCATCAGCAGTGGAAAGGAGTGTGCCCAAGGCAGGTGGCTGTCCACATTAGTGGTGGGTACCCCTCATCAGACGTTAGGCCAGGATAGAGGAGTGTCTATTCCTGGACAGCAGTATTACTGTGTGCAGTGTTGACTGACTTTGACCGTAATCAAAACTGTTCCTTTGGTTCTTTAGCCTCATTTCTAACCTACTAAGCTGAGAGCTTTAGGACGTTTGGCAGTAGTGTGAATAAGTAAGAGCTTTTGTGGGGCATCCAAGCAATAGAAATAACAATAGGTAAATATCTGCAAACGCACTTCTTTCAGGAACTTATGGCAAGTGTATTTTTCTGGATGATCTTGTTTACATAAAACATGTGTTTTAAGTACCTAAACTTCTCTTGGCTTGCTTAGAATAGAAAGCATTACTGTTCTGGAGTGGCTTTCTGTATAGGCAAACCCTATTCAGTGAAGAACCCAACCTGCACTTTAATCTGAACCCAGATAGAAAAAGTTGCTGGGGCAAAGATACGCGGGTGGGGGGAGTAAGATCATTTATTGGGCATATTTAAATATAGGATAACTATTATGGTCTAGTGTCAATACCAATAGGAAAAATGTCCCAGAAACAAGAAAAACCTGGATATGGCTCTGCCAATACCTAAGATTTGTTGAGCAGCTGCTATGTGCCAGGAACTGTACAAGATGCATTTCAACTATGTAGTATCATTTGCTCCTCATAACCATCTCAGAGAGGCAGATTTTATAGTCTCAATTTTAAGTGAGACACAGACACTTAATAAACGTCATAGAGCCCACAAGCTGCAGAGATGGGATTGAGCCCATGTCTGTGTACCACCAAAGCTCACACTCTTCCCTATTTCCTGCCTCTCCTGATGCTCAAGGCATCCTGTAATTCTTCTGTTTTTGCCTTTTCTATATTCATGATTGGGCTGTGTTCAATTTTGTCAGTGGAGAAATAGAAACATTCTAAAACGAAATAATTTGTTCCTTCTAGCGGTCATAAACCCATCCCACTTGGAGAAGAGCCGGTGGTGCCGCTTTCCACCCCTAGGTGGCACCTGTGTGCCACAAACAGAAGAAAATTCAGGGTCAATAGCAGGTTGAGCTCTTGCTTTTGTTCAAAGGACATTTAAGCAGATCGTTTCTCCTCAAAAATCCTGCTTGAGGAATATGTTGCCTTTTTTTCACATTTTTATTTTATTGAAGTATAGTTGATTTACAATATATGTTGCCATTTTAAGATTTAAAGTCAAGTCAAATAAGGAGAGGACCCTGTAACGACCCTAAAGCTGACAGGGAGTCTCAGAAGCCTTCCCTCCCAGGGGTACCTTATCACCCTTAGAAGGCAGTCCCTGTATTTGTTCAGACAGCAAATGTACTCAACAGGGTTGCCCAGCTACGATGTCCATGGCCTGTAGAAGATTCTGGTTTGGTATTAATCAGAAGGGGTTTTATTTCTTCTTTGTTAGCGATGATAAAGGTTTATGTTACGTGGAAGCAATAGAATTTGGGTGTTTCTGCCGTTGCAGTTTTCAGTTTAAAAAAGAATGGAAGTGTTACCTTCTTTCCCCCCACCACCTCCAACAAAACAATGATGCAGTTTAATCAGGGAGTCTTATAAGGTTCATTAGGATTTGCATTTAAAAGGGATTTCTGTGATAAAGCACAATTTCACTGTAGAAATGATCTGCAGGAAAAGATGGGGGTGGGAGCCTTGAGAAGTTTGCATTCGTGAACCCTGGATTCCCGTAATGCTACAGGCCTTATCGAGGGCAGCCCAGGAGCAAATTGGCAGTACATTAGAAAGCATGATTATAAGAGGGAAAGCTGAAATGGCCCTCACCTCATGTCAGCTGTTTTCCTCCACAGGATACTGGGTGATTCCTGTCCTAACCAGATACTGATTACTTAAAGCTTGGCCCAAGAGTTCCTGTCACAAACGATTTCCGTAGTGTATTTTGACTTGCTGAGGTCTGAAGAACTTTTGGAATTTGTTAGGTGTGGACCCGAACTCCAGGAACAGATTGTCTTAAGTGTCTCATTTCTATCTTATTTGTGGTTCTCTGACTGTCCTCGTCTGACATGGAGAATTATTGGTGGAAAATGCATGCATTGATAATTCAGACAAATGAAGGTTTAAAAGAAAAATTCAAAGGACTTATCTTCAAATTGTTTTTATACAGTATTTCAAACAAATGCAAACTGCTATAAACGTTTCAATCTACAAAATTATGTATTCTTCTATTCCCCATTATGATTGCATTTCTTATGTTTTATAAATATTTCACCTCACCTATCTATGTATAATATTGAAATTCGAACTCAAAATATTTAGATTGTTGAAGACTGTTTTTAGAGTGAATAAATTTTCTTCACATGAAATACAAAGAATTAATGTAACATTCAGCTTTTCAAAATATTCTACCAGATAGTCAACCCAAAATGGTAAGGCACAAAAAGGGTGTATGTTTGTATATAAAGCAGTGGACCATGACATTTGTCTTTTTTTTTTTTTTAATAAATCTTTCTTAGAAATATAACTGCCAGTGTTAAAGCTTCTAGTACATTATAGTTCCAAATGTCCAGCAGTCAAGAAGCAATTCCAAATACTATTGATACAAATAATATAATATTCAAATCAAAATAACAGATTTTCTAAAACTCATTTTATTCTGAATCAGATCATTTGAGAAACCTTTCAAGTACTGTTGCTGTGTGGGATTTTTTAAAAGAAGATTTTATTTTTCATTTCTTAGCATGGATCCCTATTCATTCCAGAGATCAAGAAGCATTATTACAGGAATATAAAGTTTTATATTGTTAGGCTATAAGTTTTATGTTATTATCACATTTTATATTATAATTGGTGCACCAGTAAAAGCAAATACTATTTTTTTTCTTTGGAAATCTCCTGGTACTTAATTCTTATTTCCTTTTCCACGCCTACAAATCTCTGACGCATGTAGAAGAGAAGCACAGATGCGTAGAAGGAATTGAAATTAGGTCAGTTATGTTCCACCCTGGTCGTGTTGGCAGGCGTCTGTATACATATATGTCCTGTATTTTAATGATTTTGTTCTGGCGTCTTGTATTGACTTTGTCAGGACACCCTAAACGTCCTGTATTCAGCTTTTTTCATTTAATTACAAAAATTTGGCAGTTAGAGCTATATTTTTCAAATCTAACTGGGCATCCTGTGTTTTGTTTTGTTTTTTAAATATCCTCAAGGTTTTTATTTATTTATTATGTATTTATTTATTTTTGGCTGCGTTGGGTCTCCATTGCTGCACCCGGGCTTTTCTCTGGTTGCGGCGAGCGGGGGCTACTCTTCGTTGCGGTGCACGGGCTTCTCATTGTGGTGGTTTCTCTTGTTGCGGAGCATAGGCTGTAGGCGTGCAGGCTTCAGTAGTTGTGGCATGTGGGCTTCAGTAGTTATGGCTCGTGGCCTCTAGAGCACAGGCTCAGTATTTGTGGCACACGGGCTTAGTTGCTCCGCAGCATGTGGGATCTTCCTGGACCAGGGCTCAAACCCGTGTCCCCTGCATTGGCAAGCGGATTCTTAACCACTGCACCACCAGGGAAGTCCCCCTGTGTTTTTTTATTTGCTAAATCTGGTGACCCTACACCTTGTCATCCCTTGTTAAGAGTCTTTTAGTAAGTAGACTCATTTGTATATTTCTTAAGTCCACTCATCATCGGAAATGACCATTTTAGAATGAAGTGTCACTGGTATAGCTGAGGACCATTTAGCATGCTCAGATGACAGCGTTAGTTGGTATTTAAAGTCATTCTAGTCTTATGTTCTCCCTTTATCTGAAAGGTGATAAATATACATATTTTCTTGTTCATTATCACATCATTCACAGAAACATGTCCAGGACATCTAATTAAAATGCCATTATTGAATATCTCAGAGGTTAAGAGTTGTCTAGATAAATATTAGGATTTCTATGTTGAGGTCTCTGGTGAAGAGAAATAATGAATTAACTTATAAAACAATATCTGAAGGAGAATAGTTTGTTAGAGAAACAAGGAATATTCTTGTAGCTGTGGTTTAAAAGCCTGTTTTTACATATTCTCCACTGCCATCTGCCTTGAAGAAGTGCTGCTGAAAATATTAAGTTTAGAACATCTTAATTTTTTCTTTACAGTTATAGACATCATTTGGATGGCAAATTCTTATGGTGAAAACTTAGTGACTACCAGTTGCCTATCCAGAGGGCAGAGTGAAGTGGCTTCCATGATAAACCAAAAAAAAAAAGTTATTTCATGAATAATGGCTGATATGGTAGATATTCTGTTGCAGCATCTCAAGTGCATATGATCTTACATATCCAAAGCAGTTGAAAGAAGCCACCACATACATATGTAAGTCTAGATAATTGAGGCAGGGCCTCAAAGTGGGTATGTGCACCCCAGGGAATGTGCAGACTGGTCCTTGGGGTGTAAAAAAAATATTTTAAAAAAATTTGTTTTTATCTTGCCCTTTTCTATTTCAAACATTGTAAATGTTTTATAATTTGCAGTACACACACACATATAATTTATAAATAAACTTCAGTGGATGTGCACTTACTTTTTTTCACTTACAAGGGTAAACAATAGAAAAAATTTAAAATTACTAATAATTCTACCTGAAAATGGGAGATAGAGTGCAGATATAGTGAAATCAATCCAAGTATTTTATAGTGTGTCCATAATCCCAATATTCTAATGACTCTATCCTGTTTTAAAGTCTTAGAAGCTGATGGAGGGGGAAATTAAAGTTGTAAAGAGGTTGCTTTTTGTAATTCTTAAGTAACAAAGATAATTTACTTTCACCGTACTTGATATATACCAGAAACTTATATTAATTATATCTCTCATAATTGTTCCTACAAATACATTTGCACAAATAAACAAAGATATAGTTCAAGAGTGTCCATTGTAACATTGTTTTTTTGGTTTTTGTTTTGTTTTGTTTTGTCTTTTTGGGTTTTTTTTAAACAATTCACTGTTTTGGGGGTTTTTTAAATTTATTTATTTTATTTATTTTTGGCTGCATTGGGTCTTCGTTGTTGCGCACGAGCTTTCTCTAGTTGTGGCGAGCAGGGGCTACTCTTCGTTGCAGTGCACAGGCTCTAGGCACACAGGCTTCAGTAGCTGTGGCACGTGGGCTCGGTAGTTGTGGCTCGCAGGCTCTAGAGCGCTGGCTCAGTAGTTGTGGCACGTGGGCTTAGTTGCTCCGCGGCATGTGAGATCTTCCCAGACCAGGGCTTGAACCCGTGTCCCTGCATTGGCAGGCAGATTCTTAACCACTGTGCCACCAGGGAAGCCCTGTAACATTGTTTTTAATAGCAAAAAGAATTGGAGATAAACAGCTATCATTAGATATTCATCAACACATATACATCATTATATATTTATTATTTATGAAATCTACATTGTTACTCTAATAAGATAAGCTTTCTAATATATAATGGAAAATGGAAAAATAGTTGCAAAACTGTATGGAATTTTATGATCCAATATATTTTAAAAACCACACACATGTTTATCTTTGTAAATGCACTGATAATTTCAGAAAGAGTGCATAAGAACCTGAACAGTGGTGAGCTCTGAAAAGTAGAACCAGAAAATCAGAAGATGGGAGGAACAAAGGGGGAAGGGACTTTTTTTCCTGTTTTTTTATTTGAAAACTTTACTATAAGTACATATTAATTTTATAATTGTTAATGTTTTAAAAATTAAATAAGTTGTTGCTTTCTTTGAATTAATAGATATTTATAGCATAGGTATGTCTACTCAAGATAAAATGAAGTGGGAGTGGAACAGTAACCACAGTATTTGAATGATAATGTAAGTAGACACAGTCTTTAAGGCCAGGAATATAGCTTTGAGTGTCTATGTAAGAATAACCAAGCAGTGACAAAACTACACTTCAATCTATGCTACGCAGACATAGCTTTAATTAGCATCCCTCATGTGATTCTTGATATTACACTGGCTTCTTTTTTTTATGATATATTTCATTTACAAATATATACAGTATTACAATATGAAATCTATGCTTATACCATCAAGCTTAATTAATAAAACATTTTATTATAAATACAATAGGAACTCTGGTTGCTTTTAACTAATCTCATTCCCCTCCCTATCCCTCAAAGACAATCACTATTCTACATTTGGTCTTTAATCGTTCCCATATCTATTCTTACACTTTTACTTGATAAATATGTATCATATATATAGCATAATATATAGTGTATATCATAAATAATATATACAATATAAACAATATATAGTATAATTTTTCATAAACTCTATACAAATGGTACCCCAAAGTATGTATCTTTCTGCCTTACTGCATCTCAAATACCTAAACGTAAGAGCTAAAACTGTAAAACTCCTAGAAAACATAGGCGTAAGTCTTCATTAGCTTGGATTAGGCAATGATTTCTCAGTTATGACACCAAAAACACAACAACCAAAGAAAAAATAGGTAACTTGGACTTCATCAAAATAAAAATGTTTGTGCTTCAAAGGAGAGTATGTAAGTCAGAGTTCTCCAGAGAAACAACTAATAGGATGTATTTATACACACACACACACACACACACACACACACACATATATATAAAGAGATTTATTATAAGGAATTGGCTCACGTGATTATGGAAGCCTGCAAGTCCCAAGATCTGTAGGGTGAGTAGGCAAGCTGGAGACCCAGAGAGCTGATGTAGTTCCAGTATGTAAGCTGGCAGATTCGGGACCCAGGAAGAGTCAATGTTTCAGTTCAAGTCCAAAGGCAGGAACAAATTGATGTCCTAGTTCAAAGGCTGTCAGGCAGGAAGAATTCTCTATTAATTAGGAGAAGTCAGCCTTTTTGTTTTACTCAGGCCTTCAACTGATTAGATGAGACCCACTTATATTATGGAGGGAAAGAAGGCAATCTGCTTTACTCAGTCAACTGATTTAAATGTTAGTCTCACCCCAGAACACCTAGAATGATGACTGACCAAATATCTGGGCATCCCCTGGCACAGTCAAGCTGACAGATAAAATTAACCATCACAGATACTGTCAAGAAAATAAAAAGGCAATGCACAAAATTGGAGAAAATATTGGCAAATCATATATCTGATAAGGGTCTAGCATCCAGAATGTATAAATAACTTTTCAACTCAAAAATAAAAAAACAAATAACCCAGTTTTAAAATGGGCAAAGGGTTTGAATAGACATTTCTCCATAGAAGACACTGTATACAAGTCACCAGTAAGCACATAAGGAGATGCTCAACCTCATTAGTCATTAAGGAAATGCAATCAAAACCAAATAACAGACCACTTCACACCCACTAGGATGGCTTCAATCAAAACTATAGACAATAGCAAGCATTGGCAAGGATGTGGGGAAATTAGAGCCCTCATATATTGCTGGTGGAAATGTAAAATGGTGCAGCCACTTTGGAAAAACATTTCGCAGTTTCTCATAAAGTTAAACCTAGAGTTACCATATGACCAAGCAATCCCACTCCTACATGTATACCCAGGAGAAATGAAAACATATGGCCACACACAAAAAAACTTGTACACAAATGTTCCTAGCAGGATTATTCATAACAGCCAAAAGTGGAAACAATCCAAATGTCCATCAACTGATAAATGAATAAATAAATATGGTATAGCCATACAATAGAATATACTGTGCTGTAAAAAGGAATGAAGTACTGATAGCTACTACAACATGGATGAACCTTGAAAACATTAAGCTAAGTGAAAGAAGTCAGATGCATAAGTCCATATGTTGTATGATTCCATTTATATGAAATGTCCAAAATAGGCAAATTCATGGACACAGAAAGTAGATTAGTGGTTTCCAGGGACTGGGGAAAAGGAGGAATGGGGAGTAACCTCTAGTGAGTAGGGAGTTCCTTTTGGGGTGAGGAAAATGTTATACAGTTGACTCTTGAACAACACAGGTTTCAGCTGCACAGGTCCTCTTGTACATGGATTTTTTTTCAATAAATACATGGATTTTCCTATGTTGTTCAAGGGTCAGCTTGTAAAATTGATTATTGTGATGTTTACACAACATATAAACTCTACTAAAAACTATTGAATTGCACACATTAAAAAAGCAAACTTTGTGGTATGTAAATTACACCTCAGTAACAAAGGGGGAAGTATATATAACTTTAATTTTATAGCAAAATGTTGGCTATTTCTAGAAAATTAGTTGGATGGTGCTTCTGACATTTTTTCACTTTATTTGATTTGGTTGAAATGTGCTAATTTAGAACATTTTTATTTATGGAAAAGGAAAGGGATGTATTTCCTACAACAAGTATAAAAGTATCCTTTACATGACAAATTTCAGTTCACTCTTAAAAATGTGTATGGCATTTTGCATTCCAGAAATATTTATTTTTTACCAGTCCATCTGCTCCTTGAACATGATATAGATAATAAAACACAGAATCCGAAGTAAGAATTCTATACTTTGTCTGGTATGCATGATATCTCTCCTTGGGTGAATGGCTATGCTATTTTCAGAGTTATCTTGCACTTATTTCATCTGACAGTGGATAAGAGAAGACCCAGAAATAAAAATGAATTATTATGAATGGCATCAGATCAACAAATCCCAGTTACTTGAGGGGGAAAGGCTTGTATTAACTATTAGCAACTTTGTTCAATAATTTATATTTAAACATCTATCCTTGTAGTAGGCGTGACTGATACCATGATTGTGTATTTACATTGGCAAGAATGAGATCATCATGATCAAGTGCCACTCTCTTCATTTATCACTAACACAACTCTTCCAGGTAATTGAGGCCTTCCTTCCACCTGAGAATTGATGGCACTTTAGATACAATCCATGGCCACAAAGTAACCCAGCAAAATCATTTACTCTTCACTGGCCAAGAGGAAACAACTCCCTACTCCAAAATTCCAAGGTGAAAGGCCAATGACTTTAGCTGGCCACCATCATCCTGGTTTATTCCTAAAGCATTTGAACTGACCAAAGCCCACGACTGCATTGCTGGGTGGTGCACTTTTAAATGAACACTGAACAAACACAGGAATGTATATTTAAAGAAATTACTGTTCTTGGATAAACATCTGGGGAAGCTCTGGAGGCAGTAGATTTTCATAATTTTGACTGAGTTCATTTTAGGTAAAGGGAGACCATGATGGACTCCAGCTAAAGACTTAAGACACCTGTTTCTCACATCAAATAACTGAGAAGGACTTCTAGAAGCTTTCAGATAGATATTAAATTGAATTACTTTTTCAAAATATCTAATTCTTTCCATTAAATGTGAAATTTTTCTTTGTGAAATTTTAATTTTATGAATGTTCTTCTCCAGCGATTAAAAGGAACTTCAAGGGTTTGGTATAAAGCACTGTGCTCTTAAAGATAAATAAATATTCTCTACCCCTATAACTTCCTAGTCATTATTCTATTCCATAACAGGCAGCAAAATATTCGAATCTTCTATGTAGGTTTCTTTCCTGAGATGTACTATCAGCATTCACTCTAGCTGCAGCCAGAGGTGAAAATACTGACAGCTCTACTACATTTTTACACTTCAATTCTCTTACATACAGACTTAGCAATATCAGTTACGTTGCTTTATAACTGTACTTCATATTGTACCACTGAGGAATAAACCTGTGCCTTCATTGCTAGTTAAAACTTAAAAAGTAGTCTTAAACTAAAAAGCAGCTAGATTTCTGTAAGAATTGCAGAGTTTGGTTTAAAAAACTTGGGCTGAACCACCAGATGTTGTTAAAAAACTGAAGAATCTGAGAAGTTGTTTATTTTTTGATGATTGGCGTTTTAGCTGGGCTGTATGGCTCATGGTAATCATGTGTGTCATTTCTGGTCTTGAAAGTAAGTGAATGTATTTAATTCAGTTGTAATGTTCAGTACTAAAAGGGTTCTTTGGTAATTGGTTACTTCAAGAGACAGGGAGTTATTAATTGTATTGTGTTACTTAGAAAACATCATTGTGTGAGTGTGTATGAATGTATGTTTGTATATAAATTAGCTAAAATTCAAAGAAAGACTTCTCATTTCAGAAAGAATGGTTTATTCATTGACACTTATTAATGTTTCCTCAGCATCATCCTTTTCTTAACATATGAACTTGGAAAAAGTAAACTTGGGAACTAAAATTAGAGCTACCATCATTTTGTTCTTTTGTTAAAAGGGAAACAGCCTCCTCACCATGAGTGACAGTCAAAACAATACCAAATGCCAAAAAAAGAGAAAAAATTAATCATACTGGGATACAAGACAAAGCACTATTTTTTTTCTCTTTTTTACAAATGAAATCACCATAGCGCTTTAGGATGTTAATGCTCAGACGTCATTGATATTCATTAAGACTCAAACTAAATATCCACTGTAACATTTACAGTACCTAGATAAGCTTGGCTCTCCATTTTAAATTTTCAGACTCCTGTCTAACATGATTTCCCATTTCCCCTGTTTTCAGAGGGTTGGAAAAGCCAGCAGAGCACAGTAATTACACATAGAATTACCGTAACCAATTCATTTGCAACTATTTATACATGCATATGACAAAAGTGTTGCTTTCCATGTGTTCAAGACTAGATACAAAGGGAAGACTAAAGTCAAAATCTTTGCCCTCAAGGAATTCACACTTTAGGGTATATCATTTCTAGTGAATATGATATTACTAGAGACATTTTGGAAAAAATTTGTTAAGAGGATTCAGAGGGAAGAGACCATAGCATTAGGGCAAGTGCATTTCAGGCATAGAAAGCAGAGTTGCAGGTTAATTGGCCTGCCTGGAGCACAGATCTAGATAAGGATGTGAGAGGAGATGAGCCTGGGAAAATATACAGGGAATAGATGAGAAAGCAATTCATGTCCAAGGGCAGCTATACATGGGTTTTATTATCATATTTTCAGTACTCAAACATCATTCTGGTGAAATCTGGAACAAAATGCATTGGACTAGGAGATTTTAGAGTTAGGAAAGTTTGCTAGGAAGCTACTGCAAAGGTCTGAACAAGAGATGAAGAGGGTCTAAGCTAATTCAATGTCAGTGAGCCCCAAGAGTCAGTCTTCATGTTTCTTCCATTCTCCATGTATCCAGTGATTTATCCAAACTCAGAGATTTTGAGTTAGTTTTTAAAACTCCTTGACCTAAAAATAATCATGGAAATGTACAAACATTAGATTCAAGGATATTCATTTGTAGTCTTGTCTATAATGGTGAAAAACTGAAAACAATTTAGTGTCCAAAAGTAAGGTATTAGTTAAGTAAACTATGACACATCCATCGGAGGGCAGAGTCAAGATGACGAACTAGGAGGACACGGAATTCACGTCTCCACACAACTAGGGCACCTACCAGGCACTGGTGGGGGACTAAGGACACCTAAGGGGAAGGGAGGAACCCCCAGCGACCACTTGCGGAATCTTGGTAGGCCAGAGGTTGGGCCTGAGCTCCTGAGGTGGCAGCTCTGAGTCCAAACTGCTGGACTAACAGAGAACCACAGACCCCAGGGAATATTAATTGGAGTGAGGCCTCTCGGAGGTCCTCATCTCAGCACCAAGACCCAGCTCTATACAACTGCCTGCAAAATCCAGTGCTGGATGCCTCAGGCTAAACAACCAGTAAGACAGGAATACAGCCCCACCCATCAAAAAAAAAAAAAAAAGAAACAACAAGAAAATATGTTACAGACAAAGGAGCAAGGTAAAAACCTACAAGACCAATAAATGAAGACAAAATAGGCAACCTACCTGAAAAAGAACTCAGAGTAATGAAGTAAAGATGATCCAAAATCTCAGAAACAGAATGGAGAAAATACAAGAAATATTTAACAAGGATCTAGAATAACTAAAGACCAAACAAACAGTGATGAACACAATAACTGAAATTAAAAATACTCTAGAAGGAATCAATAGCAGAATTACTGAGGCAGAAGAATGGATAAATGAGCTGGAAGATAAAACAGTGGAAATAACTGCCAGGGAGCAGAATAAAGAAAAAAGAATGAAGATAATTGAGACCTCTGTCTCAGAGACCTCTGGGACAACATTAAATGCACCAACATTCGAATTATAGGGGTCCCAGAAGAAGAAGAGAAAAAGAAAGGGTCTGAGAAAATATTTGAAGAGATTATAGTCGAAAACTTCCCTAACATGGGAAAGGAAAGAGTCAGTCAAGTCCAGGAAGCACAGAGAGTCCCATACAGGATAAACCCAAAGAGAAACACACCGAGACACATATTAATCAAACTATCAAAAATTAAATACAAAGAAAAAATATTAAAAGCAGCAAGGGAAAAGCAACAAATAACATACAAGGGAATCCCCATAGGGTTAACAGCTGATCTTTCAACAGAAACTCTGCAAGTGGAGGAGGAGCTTCAAGATGGCGGAGGAGTAAGACGTGGAGATCACCTTCCTCCCCACAAATACATCAGAAATACATCTACATGTGGAACAGCTCCTACAGAACACCTACTGAATGCTGGCCGAAGACCTCAGACTTCCCAAAAGGCAAGAAACTCCCCACGTACCTGGGTAGGGCAAAAGAAAAAAGAAAAAACAGAGACAAAAGAATAGGGACAGGACCTGCACCAGTGGGAGGGAGCTGTGAAGGAGGAAAAGTTTCCACACACTGGGAAGCCCCTTCACTGGGTGAGACGGGGTGGGCAGGGTAGGAAGGGGGGGAGCTTCAGAGTCACGGAGGAGAGCGCAGCAACAGGGGTGTGGAGGGTAAAGCGGAGAAGTTCCCGCACAGAGGATCGGTGCCGGCCAGCACTCACCAGCCCGAGAGGCTTGTCTGCTCACCCGCCGGGGCGGGCGGGGGCTGGGAGCTGAGGCTCGGGCTTCGGAGGTCGGATCCCAGGGAGAGGACTGGGGTTGGCGGTGTGAACACAGCCTGAAGGGGTTAGTGCACCACAGCTAGCTGAGAGGGAGTCCAGGAAAAAGTCTGGAACGGCCGAACAAGCTAGAGACTTTTTCTTGCCTCTTTGTTTCCTGGTGCGCGAGGAGAGGGAATTAACAGTGCCGCTTAAAGGAGCTCCAGAGACAGGTGCGAGCCGCGGCTATCAGCGCGGACCCCAGAGACGGGCATGGGACGCTAAGGCTGCTGCTGCCGCCACCAAGAAGCCTGTGTGCAAGCACAGGTCACTATCCACACCTCCCCTCCCAGAAGCCTGTGCCGCCCGCCACTGCCAGGATCCCGTGATACAGGGACAACTTCCCCAGGAGAACACATGGCGCTCCTCAGGCTGGTGCAATGTCACGCTGGCCTCTGCCGCCACAGGCTTGCCCTGCACTCCGTACCCACCCCTCCCCCTGGCCTGAGTGAGCCAGAGCCCCCTAATCAGCTGCTCCTTTAACCCCATCCTGTCTGAGCGAAGAAGAGATGCCCTCAGGCAACCTACATGCAGAGGCAGGGCCAAATCCAAAGTTGAATCCCAGCAGCTGTGTGAACAAAGAAGAGAAAAGGAAATCTCTCCCAGCAGCCTCAGGAGCAGTGGATTAAATCTCCACAGTCAACTTGATGTACCCTGCAACTGTGGAATACCTGAATAGACAACAAATGATCCCAAATTGAGGAGGTGGACTTTGGGAGCAACAATATATATATATATTTCCCTTTTTCTCTTTTTGTGAGTGTGTATGCGTATGCTTCTGTGTGATTTTGTCTGTATAGCTTTGCTTTTACCATTTGTCCTAGGGTTCTGTCTGTCTGGTTTTTGTTTGTTTGTTTGTTTGTTTTAGTATAGTTTTCAGTGCTTGTTATCATTGGTGGATTTGTTTTTTCGTTTGGTTGTTCTCTTCTTTCTTTCTTTTTAATTACTTAAAAAAATTTTTTTAATACTTATTTTTTGTTTTCTATGTTAAAAACTTTTTCATTTTATTTTATTTTAATTTATCTTTTTCTTTCTTTCTTTCTTTCTTTCTCCCTTTTATTCTGAGTGGTATGGATGACAGGCTCTCGGTGCTCCAGCCAGGTGTCAGGGCTGTGCCTCTGAGGGGGGAGAGCGAAGTTCAGGACATTGGTCCACCAGAGACCTCCCAGCTCCACATAATATCAAATGGCAAAAATCTCCCAGAGATCTCCATCTCAACGCCAAAACCCAGCTCCACTCAATGACCAGCAGGCTACAGTGCTGGACACCCTATGCCAAACAACTAGCAAGACAGCAACACAACCCCACCCATTAGCAGAGAGGCTGCCTAAAATCATAATAAGGTCACAGACACCCCAAAACACACCACCAGATGTGGACCTGCCCACCAAAAAGACAAGATCCAGCCTCATCCACCAGAACACAGGCACTAGTTCCCTCCACCAGGAAGGCTACACACCCACTGAACCAACCTTACCCACTGGGGACAGACACCAAAAACAACGGGAACTGGGGCTTCCCTGGTGGCACAGTGGTTGAGAATCTGCCTGCCAATGCAGGGGACATGGGTTCGAGCCCTGGTCTGGGAGGATCCCACATGCTGCGGAGCAACTAGGCCCGTGAGCCATAATTGCTGGGCCTGTGCGTCTGGAGCCTGTGCTCCGCAACAAGAGAGGCCGCGATAGTGAGAGGCCTGCGCACCGCGATGAAGAGCGGCCCCTGCTTGCCGCAGCTAGAGGAAGCCCTCGCACAGAAACGAAGACCCAACACAGCCTAAATAAATAAATAAATTATTTAAAAAAAAAAAAAAAAAAAAAAAACAACGGGAACTACGAACGTGCAGCCTGTGAAAAGGAGCCACCAAACACAGTAAGTAAAGCAAAATGAGAAGACAGAGAAACACACAGCAGATGAAAGAGCAAGGTAAAAACCCACCACATGTAACAAATAAGGAGGATATAGGCAGTCTACCTGAAAAAGAATTCAGAATAATGATAGTAAAGATGATCCAAAATCTTGGAAATAGAATGGAGAAAATACAAGAAACGTTTAAAAAGGACCTAGAAGAACTAAACAGCAAACAAACAATCATGAACAACACAATAAATGAAATTAAAAATTCTCTAGAAGAGATCAATAGCAGAATAACTGAGGCAGAAGAACGGATAAGTGACCTGGAAGATAAAATAGTGGAAATAACTACTGCAGAGCAGAATAAAGAAAAAAGAATGAAAAGAATTGAGGACACTCTCAGAGACCTCTGGGACAATATTAAACGCACCAACATTCGAATTATAGGGGTCCCAGAAGAAGAAAAGAAGAAGAAAAGGTCTGGGAAAATATTTGAAGAGATTATAGTTGAACACTTCCCTAATATGGGTAAGGAAATAGTTAATCAAGTCCAGGAAGCACAGAGAGTCCCACACAGGATAAATCCAAGGAGAAACACGCCAAGACACATATTAATCAAACTATCAAAAACTAAATACAAGGAAAAAATATTAAAAGTAGCAAGGGAAAAACAACAAATAACATACAAGGGAATCCTCATAAGGTTAACAGCTGATCTTTCAGCAGAAACCCTGCAAGCCAGAAGGGAGTGGCAGGACATATTTAAAGTGATGAAAGGGAAAAACCTACAACCAAGATTACTCTAACCAGCAAGGATCTCATTCAGATTTGACGGAGAAATTAAAACCTTTACAGGCAAGCAAAAGCTAAGAGAATTCAGCACAAGCAAACCAGCTTTACAACAAATGCTAAAGGAACTTCTCTAGGCAGGAAACACAAGAGAAGGAAAACACCTACAATAACAAACCCAAAACAATTAAGAAAATGGTAATAGGAACATACAAATCGATAATTACCTTAAAGGTAAATGGATTAAATGCTCCAACCAAAAGACATAGACTGGCTGAATGGATACAAAAACAAGACCCGTATATTTGCTGTCTACAAGAGACCCACTTCAGACCTAGGGACACGTACAGACTGAAAGTGAGGGGATGGAAAAAGTTACCCATGCAAATGGAAATCAAAAGAAAGTTGGAGTAGCAATTCTCATATTGGACAAAATAGACTTTAAAACAAAGACTATTACAAGAGACAAAGAAAGACACTACATAATGATCAAGGGACCAATCCAAGAAGAAGATATAACAATTGTAAATATTTACGCACCCAACATAGGAGCACCTCAATACATAAAGCAAATACTAACAGCCATAAAAGGGGAAATCGACAGTAACACAATCATAGTAGGGGACTTTAACAACCCACTTTCACCAATGGACAGACATTCCAAAATGAAAGTAAATAAGGAAACACAATCTTTAAATGATACATTAAACAAGATGGACTTAATTGATATTTATAGGACATTCCATCCAAAAACAAGAGAATACACTTTCTTCTCAAGTGCTCATGGAACATTCTTCAGGATAGATCATATCTTGGGTCACAAATCAAGCCTTGGTAAATTTAAGAAAATTGAAATCATATCAAGTTTCTTTTCTGACCACAACACTATGAGGCTAGATATCAATTACAGGAAAAAATCTGTAAAAAATACGAACACATGGAGGCTAAACAATACACTACTTAATAACCAAGAGCTCGCTGAAGAAATCAATGAGGAAATCAAAAAATACCTAGAAACAAATGACAATGAAAACACGACGACCCAAAACCTATGGGATGCAGCAAAAGCACTTCTAAGAGGGAAGTTTATAGCAATACAATCCTACCTTAAGAAACAAGAAACATCTCAAATAAACAACCTAACCTTACACCTAAAGCAATTAGAGAAAGAAGAACAAAAAAACCCCAAAGTTAGCAGAAGGAAAGAAATCATAAAGATCATATCAGAAATAAATGGAAAAGAAATGAAGGAAACGATAGCTAAGATCAATAAAACTAAAAGCTGGTTCTTTGAGAAGATAAACAAAATTGATAAACCATTATCCACACTCATCAAGAAAAAAAGGGAGAAGACTCAAATCAACAAAATTAGAAATGAAAAAGGACAAGTAACAACTGACACTGCAGAAATACAATCATGAGAGATTACTACAAGCCACTATATGCCAATAAAATGGACAACCTGGGGCTTCCCTGGTGGCGCAGTGGTTGAGAATCTGCCTGCTAATGCAGGAGACACGGGTTCGAGCCCTGGTCTGGGAAGATCCCACATGCCACGGAGCAGCTGGGCCCGTGAGCCACAGCTGCTGAGCCTGCGCGTCTGGAGCCTGTGCCCCGCAACGGGAGGGGCCGCGATAGTGAAAGGCCCGCGCACCGCGATGAAGAGCGGTCCCCGCACCGCGATGAAGAGTGGCCCCCACTTGCCGCAACTAGAGAAAGCCCTCGCACGAACCGAAGACCCAGCACAGCCAAAAATAAATAAATAAATAAATAAATAAATAAATAAATAAATAAATAAATAAAAAATAAAGTTATAAAAAAAAAAAAAATGGACAACCTGGAAGAAATGGACAAATTTTTAGAAATACACAACCTTCCGAGACTGAACCAGGAAGAAATAGAAAATGTAAACAGACCAATCACAAGCACTGAAATTGAAACTGTGATTAAAAATCTTCCAACAAACAAAAGCCCAGGACCAGATGGCTTCACAGGCGAATTCTATCAAACATTTAGAGAAGAGCTAACACCTGTCCTTCTCAAACTCTTCCAAAATATACCAGAGGGAGGAACACTCCCAAACTCATTCTACATGGCCACCATCACCCTGATACCAAAACCAAACATGTCATGAAAAAAGAAAACTACAGACCAATATCACTGATGAACATAGATGCAAAACTCCTCAACAAAATACTAGCAAACAGAATCCAACAGCCCATTAAAAGGATCATACGCCATGATCAAGTGGGGTTTATCCCAGGAATGCAAGGATTCTTCAATATACGCAAATCAATCAATGTGATACACCATATTAACAAATTGAAGGAGAAAAACCATACAGTCATCTCAATAGATGCAGAGAAAGCTTTTGACAAAATTCAACACCCATTTATGATAAAAACCCTCCAGAAAGTAGGCATAGAGGGAATTTTCCTCAACATAATAAAGGCCATATATGACACACCCACAGCCAACATCGTCCTCAGTGGTGAAAAACTGAAACCATTTCCACTAAGATCAGGAACAAGACAAGGTTGCCCACTCTCACTACTATTACTCAACATAGTTTTGGAAGTTTTAGCCTCAGCAATCAGAGAAGAAAAGGAAATAAAAGGAATCCAAATCGGAAAAGAAGAAGTAAAACTGTCACTGCTTGCAGGTGACATGATACTATACATAGAGAATCCTAAAGATGCTACCAGAAAACTACTAGAGCTAATCAATGAACTTGGTAAAGTAGCAGGATACAAAATTAATGCACAAAAATCTCTTGCATTCCTATACACTAATGATAAAAAATCTGAAAGTGAAATTAAGAAAACACTCCCATTTACCATTGCAACAAAAAGAATAAAATATCTAGGAATAAACCTACCTAAGGAGACAAAAGACCTGTATGCAGAAAACTATAAGACACTGATGAAAGAAATTAAAGGTGATACAAACAGATGGAGAGATATTCCATGTTCTTGGATTGGAAGAATCAACATTGTGAAAATGACTCTACTACCCAAAGCAATCTACAGATTCAAGGCAATCCCTATCAAACTACCACTGGCATTTTTCACAGAACTGGAACAAAAAATTTCACAATTTGTATGGAAACACAAAAGACCCCGAATAGCCAAAGCAATCTTGAGAAAGAAAAACGGAGCTGGAGGAATCAGGCTCCCTGACCTCAGGCTATACTACAAAGCTACAGTAATCAAGACAGTATGGTACTGGCACAAAAACAGAAATATAGATCAATGGAACTGGATAGAAAGCCCAGAGATAAACCCACGCACATATGGTCACCTTATCTTTGATAAAGGAGGCAAGAATATACAATGGAGAAAAGACAGCCTCTTCAATAAGTGGTGCTGGGAAAATTGGACAGCTACATGTAAAAGAATGAAATTAGAATACTCCCTAACACCATACACAAAAATAAATGTAAAATGGATTAAAGACCTAAATGTAAGACCAGACACTATCAAACTCTTAGAGGAAAACATACGCAGAACACTCTATGACATAAATCACAGCAAGATCCTTTTTGACCCACCTCCTAGAGAAATGGAAATAAGAACAAAAGTAAACAAATGGGGCCTAATGAAACTTAAAAGCTTTTGCACAGCAAAGGAAACCACAAACAAGACGAAAAGACAACCCTCAGTATGGGAGAGAATATTTGCAAATGAAGTAACTGACAAAGGATTAATCTCCAAAATTTACAAGTAGCTCATGCAGCTCAATATCAAAAAAGCAAACAACCTGATCCAAAAATGGGCAGAAGACCTAAATACACGTTTCTCCAAAGAAGATATACAGATTGCCAACAAACACATGAAAGAATGCTCAACATGATTAATCATTAGAGAAATGCAAATCAAAACTACAATGAGATATCATCTCACACCGGTCAGAATGGCCATCATCAAAAATCTACAAACAATAAATGCTGGAGAGGGTGTGGAGAAAAGGGAACCCTCATACACTGTTGGGAATGTAAATTGATACAGCCACTATGGAGAATAGTATGGAGGTTCCTTAAAAAACTAAAAATAGAGCTACCATACGACCCAGCAATCCCACTACTGGGCACATACCCTGATAAAACCATAATTCAAAAAGAGACATGTACCACAATATTCATTGCAGCTCTATTTACAATAGCCAGGACATGGAATCAACCTAAGTGTCCATCGACAGATGAATGGATAAAGAAAATGTGGCACATATATACAATGGAATATTACTCAGCCATAAAAATAAATGAAATTGAGTTATTTGTAGTGAGGTGGATGGACCTAGAGTCTGTCATACAGAGTGAAGTAAGTCAGAAAGAGAAAAACAAATACCGTATGCTAACACATATACATGGAATCAAAAAAAAAATGGTCATGAAGAACCTAGGGGCAAGATGGGAATAAAGATGCAGACCTACTAGAGAATGGACTTGAGGACACGGGGAGGGGGAAGGGTAAGCTGGGACAAAGTGCGAGAGTGGTAGTGTATATATGGACATATATACACTACCAAATGTAAAATAGATAGCTAGTGGGAAGCAGGTGCATAGCACAGGGAGATCAGCTCGGTGCTTTGTGACCAGCTAGAAGGGTGGGATAGGGAGGGTGGGAGGGAGGGAGACCCAAGAGGGAAGAGATATGGGGATATATGTATATGTATAACTGATTCACTTTGTTATAAAGCAGAAACTAACACACCATTGTAAAGCAATTATACTCCAAAAAAAATGTTAATAAAAAAAAAAAAAAGAAAGAAACTCTGCAAGCCAGAAGGGAGTGGCAGGACATATTCAAAGAAATGAAAGGGAAAAACCTACAACCAAGATTACTCTACCCAGCAAGGATCTCATTCAGATTCGATGGAGAAATTAAAACCTTTACAGACAAGCAAAAGTTAAGGGAATTCAGCATCACCAAACCAGCTTTACAGCAAATGCTAAAGGAACTTCTCTAGGCAGGAAACACAAGAGAAGGAAAAGACCTACAATAACAAACCCAAAACAATTAAGAAAATGGTAATAGGAACATACATATCGATAATTACCTTAAATGTAAATGGATTAAATGCTCCAACCAAAAGATGTAGACTGGCTGAATGGATACAAAAACAAGACCCGTATATATGCTGTCTAGAAGAAACCCACTTCAGACCTAGGTGTACATACAGACTGATACATCCATCCAATGGAGTGCTATATAGTGTTGGCAATTCATGTGTAAATAAATTTGAAGACACAAGACACAAATAAATATATTTGTGATATATTTAGTTAAAGAAAAAGCAAGCCATAAAAGAATATATAGACTAAAAAAATCTAGATTTTTGTCATGCATATATACATGTTTAAAACTTGAAGGACAGACACTTAGAATGTTATTAACAATTACTCTTCGTGTTGGTATTATAGGCTATTTTTCTTTCTGGTATCTATATTTTTAATATTCATGGTGACTATGCCTTATTTTTGAATCTGAAAAAAGTTATTAAGGTAAGAATTTTAAGGGCTTGAGGAATGAAAAATGGTCCCAATGTAGGTGACCACTGACTTTGCATATGTAACACTGCTACTGACTCTTCATCACTAACCAACTTTCCTAACCTTGCCTTCTTCAAATGTTTATCAGCGTATGCCATATAGCTGCCACACAGCCATGTATGCATGGAGTGAAATAAGAATTATCACATGATCATTATTAATTACTATAATCATTCACATATTAAGTTATATGCCAGTTATTAGGCTAGAAATGTGCATATATTTTTGCTTCTTTATCTTTTAAAATGTGAACCAATCCTGTGAGTTTTATTATTACCCCCATTTGCAGATTAAGGAGTCTGTGGCTGAAAGAGCTTAGTGAAGTGCAGAGCATTGATTTAAACTCAGATTCCAAGGTCAATGCTCAAAGAACAATGTAACAAGTTCAATTTATTTTTTTTAATGATTGTTTTGATTTTTATTTTTTAAAATAATGAAAGAAGGGTATAGTAAATTTTGCCTCATGCTGTACATTTATAAAAGGTCAGATATCATTGTATGAATTAAAAAATATTTATTTAATCACTCAAAAGGGTCAGGAATGTTCTACCTAGTGAAACAGGTGCTTTCAAGTAGGGAAATCAATCATTTATCACACCAAAAATTTTCTCTACATTGTAAGATTTTTCTTTTTACTTTAGAGTGAAATTTGTTTTTCATCTTCCTGGGCCTGGGCCTGGTATCTTTTATACTTAATACATGTCTTCCCTACAGGATTTCCTTTGGGAAATTTTATTATAGATGGTCACAATACCTATTCATTTATTTCAGCTTCTAGAAATTAGTAATACTGCATTTATGTCACCATTTAACTTTCCAAGAGCTTTGAATTTGTCACAATTTAACTTAGCACTCCATATCCTCTTCTTTTTTTTTTTCTTTTTTTTTAATTTGCCCTCTCATCTGTCAAGAGATCCAGGATAGGGGTTAGCGCTATACATAATTTATTTGAAGGTAAAGAGATGGAAGGAAACAGCAAACCATTCATTAATTCCATTACCCTTAGAACTTAAAAATCATAGAATCTGGAGTTTTAAAGAACTGTGGAGGCCAGTCAATCTATACATAGTAAAGGAATTCCATCTCTGTATTTCGATGTTTTTCTTTTGTTATTCAAATGAGTTAGAACTTCTTTTTCTTTTTTCTTTTCTTTTTCTTTTGTCTTTATTAGAAATCTCCTAGAAAACTAAATATGTGGACAAATTTAATGAGCAAAACGAATTCAGAAAAATCAAGTAGGTGGGCAGGGGTCTTAAGCACACCTTTACAATCAAGCCAAGATTATCAGGTTTGTGATCATTATGATTTTAACACACAGGGAGGAAAGGTTGGCCTGAAGGTCTCAGACTCACAACATTTCAGATCTGGAGAGGACTTCAATATTAAACTTCTTTCTTCTCACCATGTAGGATTAGATGTGTATACTGAAAAAGACAGCTCTGAACAAATCATGCATATTTTTGACAGAACAAAAAAAAATTAAGACTGGAAAAGCTCTCAGAGAACTGTTCACCTTCATTCTGTACTAAATTCTTCTTATAATCTTTAGATGCATATTTTTCCATTCCCATTTCAAGTACTTCAAGATAAGCAGCTGCCACCATTTCCCACTGAAATGTAATTTCATAGTTCAGTAGTTTCAGAAGTACATCTTCCTGGACTCCAGGCAAAAGGATCACTGTTTCATTTTGTTCTCGTACTCCCATTTCCATTCTTTGTTGGGCACAAAATGAGGGGCCACGCTTGAAGTCTCACTGTTCTTGGTGGCCAAGGTACCGCAAAAAGAGCAGCCATATCTGAGGATTAGAGCCATGGTCACAATGCTGGAAACTGTAGCCTTTCTGCCTAAATCCAGCTTCTGAACTCCAGCATATTGCCCCAACTACCAGGAAAATAAATGCCTAGTTTCTGAGGTATTCCAGCACTCAACTGTTCTTGTATTTTTAGCTTGTATTTTCTTTTCACCCCTTGGTCATTAGGAGCAGCAAGGCAAAAACTGAACAATTTCAACAGATGTTTATATTCTCTTGCTGAAATGAATGTGTGGCCCTGGCCCATAATATTTATACATGTTTTCCTTTTTACTTAATTGTAATTAGCATGCTGTTTATTGCATTCCTTTTACCTTTCCTTAAGAATTTGCTTTTTCCTTCAATTGTTTGCATTGGTATCTTTTGAATTTCCTCCCTCTTATTTATTTTTTGGCATAAATAAAAATTGGTGCTACAGTGGGAGTGTGATAAAGCTTTTCATTATGTTCCCTTTTGTCCAACAGCAATCATAAGGTATAAAAAAACTCTAAACAGTTTGCCAGAGTTACGTAACAAAAAAAGAAGCAAAGTTTTTAATAAGACTTTGTGTTCTTAGTTTTCCGCGTTCAGTTTTTATTAAAGGTCCAGATCTCCTTCTGTTATTTTTGTTGATTTTTTTCTCTAAATCCTTTAGATTTTTTGTTCCCATCTCTTAATTTAAATTTTCTCTTAATTTCTTACATTTGCTTTGTCTTCTTTTTGAGACGTCTTTCTGATTCTAGCCTCACTTCTTACCATTTGGTTTATGGATACTATGGAGCAGAAGTACATTCTCTTAGTTCAGTAAAGTGGTATTTTCTCCTCCAGATCATTAGTCAGGGATAGCTAGTTAAAAACCTAATATTCCCATATTTATAAAACACATCCCTTCTCTAGATTGTTTAGTAAATTGTGTTAGAAACATGGATAACCTACTTGGGGAAGAAAAAAAAAAACCTAGTTTATTCTTACCTTTACCATACCCCCAAATAAATTATAAATTGATTAAAAGATTAAGTTTTTTTAAAAAATTCTAACCTTCCAGGAGAAGAATTTCTATGGATTTTAAAGCAATGCAAGAAACCACAAAAGAAAAGATTGATACCTTTTCCTTTTTAGTTTAATATTTAATTTGTAGAATTTAATGTGTTTGACTAAATGTAAATATACTTTTAAAAAATCCGTAGTATTTTAAGGCAACAATAAGATGTATATATGCAACAGGGTCTGAAAAATATCTTACTTATCATAGCAATCAATAATAAGTACATTAATGCCACAATATAAACATTAAGAAAGAGCATGAACAGACAATTCTCAAAAGTAATGAACAATAGTCATTTGAAAATGTGTTTATCCTCATCTGTAACCAAAGAAATAAAAATTAAAACAATAAATCACTGCCAGTACTGCCTATAAAACTGTGAAATTGAAACGTCAATTTAAATGTTAGTGACGTTTATGAGACTCTGAGTGGTTTTAATTTCTTTTTTGAAACTCCTAAGTTTTATTAATTAATTTATTTATTTACTTTTGGCTGCATTGGGTCTTCGTTGCTGTGAGCGGGCTTTCTCTAGTTGCAGCAAGCAGAGGCTACTCTTCGTTGCGGTGCACAGGCTTCTCATTGCGGTGGCTTCTCTTGTTGTGGAGCACGGGCTCTGGGCATGGGCTTCAATAGTTGTGGGACGCGGGCTCAGTAGTTGTGGCTCGCAGGCTCTAGAGCACAGGCTCAGTAGTTGTAGCGCACGGGCTTAGTTGGTCCGCGGCATGTGGGATTGTCCCTGAGCAGGGCTCGAATCCATGTCCCCTGCATTGGCAGGCGGATTCTTAACCACTGCACCACCAGGGAAGTCCCTGAAACTCCTAAGTTTAAAATTTTCTACAATGAACATGTGTTACTTTTATAACAGAAAAATTAATGCTTTAAAATATATGTGGATGTGTATTTAATCTCTTCTCTCCAACCCAAGACATGACTAAGAAGTGTACACCTTTTTAAGTGGATTCTACTGATTCTGTTTCCTAATTCCACTATATTTCAGTTAACCTAGATATTGGTTGTTCCTTGAAAATAAGAATTAACAAAAGCAGAGATTTTTCCAAGCTAATGACATCCTATGGTAATATTTCATGGCCAGGATAGAAGAGCCCTCATGATAAGGGCTGTTTTGTGGAAAGTGTTTTCTGTAAGGTCAACAGCCTGTACCAGTTTGACTCCATAATTAAACTTTAAGACATTGTCTGAGGTGTTGAGGTGAAGTGTTCTGGAATTGTTTAGGGTTCAGGGAAGATGGCTTTGCCATAATAAAAAGAAATTTTAAGAGAAAGAGGTTATCAAGAAGGATGTGTTTTCCTTTACTGACAAGCAATAGAATCTATCCATTGATTTCAAAACGTTAATCTCAGTATAAAGAATTTTCGAGTTTTTGTGAAGATCTCTTAAAATGGATCTCTTAGAGAAGTAGAAGGTGAGAGTTATATAGGACTTTATTCATTATGACCCAAATTTATTAGTAGCCAAGCATCTTATTTAAAAGCAGTTTACTTAAACTATCTGGTTAATCCTTGTAATAATCCTCTGAAGTAGGTACACTGAATTATTCATTTCACAAAAGAGGAGGAAATTGAGATGTAACAAGTCTAAATAGCCAGACCAAAGGTCTACCACAACGACATGAGAGAGGCAGGGTTTGAGCCCAGACAAGTATGCCTGTAAAGATTGAATTTGTACCTTGAATACTGCACTGTCTCCACATTATAATTCAGTAATCCTAAGTTTCCCCCCAACAACTGACCCCAGCTCTACATAGGGCACTGCACAGTCTAACATAATCTACCCACCTTACCCTTGCTTTTGGGTGGCAAAGCAGAAAGAGCTTGGGTTCTATGTTCTAACTTGGATTGAATCTTTATTCTGCTATCATGTTCCTATTAGTTATCTCTTCACCTGTGAAATGGGGGAAAATAATACCTCAGAGAGCTGCTCTGAAGATTGAGATACCATGTGTGAAAGTGCTTAGAACAGTGCTTGGCAAATAGTAGTTGTTGAATAAATAATATTCGTTTCCTTTCTTCCTTCCCTTGACAAACAAAAGTGGTTCTTCCTGACCAAGTCAGCTTGCATGAAAATGCTTCCATGGCTCTCAGTTTATCACAGAATCCTTAGAAAATTTACTCATAAGATCAAAAAGACCTTAGACAGGGATCCCAGAGGCTTTTAATCCTCCAGGTTTCGGCAGAGTATGCTGTGAGAAGCCAAAACAGAGGTTGATATAACTTGATGCTCTGAATTCTCTCTTTTCTGGATTCAGGCAGGCTTTTTATACTCTTGTCTCTATGACTCTTGCTTCTCTTTCAACTCTCCTACATAACCCTGCCCCCCGGTTCCAAAATACATTTTACACAACTAAACTCTAGCTCAAACTGCTGATATGAGATTTCTCAAAGATGCCTTATCATTTCCTGCTCCCACACTTTTTTTTTTTCTGCCAGACTCTCTCTCTGAAATAACCATCTACTCAAAATGTATCTTTTATCTTCAAGACCCAACTCAATTCATCCTCATTCATACATCTGCTCTGACCACTCTGGACGGAAGAGACCTCACTTTCTACTAAACCATTGTAGCACTGAGTATCCCTCAGTTCACAGGTTTGTACATACTTTTGTATTTTAGGGCTGAAAACGGACTGAATGGAATAGTGGTTTAAAATGGCATCTGATTAGCAGTCCCTTAAGCTGCTTCTCCCAGCTCCTTACTCAACTATCTATGTAACCAGCAAAAGTCAAATTCTCACAAATACACTAAAATCTAAGACCAATAGGCCAACTATTATCAGAATTAGGAAGGAATTTCTGCAATTTAAAGGCCAAAAGAACTGGATTGAGAAACTTTAAAAACCACTTTCCCATTAAAAATAGATTAAAATTCTTGGCCTGAAAGTAGAACCACCCTTTGCTCCTCCTCAGCTGTTTCCCCCCTACTCAGAAAGAAAGGAGCCCTGTCGGTCATCACCAGCAGCCACCAAAAAGAAAACATGGTGGGGGGCAACCATCCCTCTTATCAGGTAGGTGATATTTTATGGGGTGTCCAAAATGCTATCCCCTAATCCCTAGTACAGTGATTCAAAAGAGTTAAAAATAATAATAGAAACTAGAAAAAGATTTTCAGGAACATGTCAAGAAAAGAAAAAAAGCAGGTATGTCAATATTAATTTTTTTTAAGTCAGATGTGAGGGGTGGAGGGAGGATGAATTGGATGAAAGTGGTCAAAATGTACAAACTTTCAGTTATAAGATAAATATGTACTAGGGATGTAATGTACAACATGATGACTATGGTTAACACTGCTATGTGGTATACGGTATTTGAAAGTGTTAAGAGAGTAGTTCCTAAGAGTTCTTATCACAGGAAAAAACTTTGTTTTTGGTATCTATATGAGGTGATGAATGTTAACAGAACTTACTGCATGATCATTTTATAATATATGTAAGTTAAACCATTATGCTATACACCTTAAACTTAACACAATGCTGTACGTCAATTAGGTCTCGATAAAACTGGGAAGCAAACGTCAAATGTGAGGCCAAACATAAAATTAATGAGAAAGTATTTGATATTGATAAAATTTACAGTGAAGATATAATTATGAATCTCTTCAAATAACGTAATGGCTGAATATATAAAGTAAAAACTGTTAGAAATATAAGGAAAAATAACAAAAACAGTTACTGTGGAAGAATCACATACATATCTCAGGCTATGAGAAATACAGTAGGAAAAAAGTAAGGAAAAAAATAGATTGGAATAATATCTTTAATAATATATCATAATATAATATATAAGGTGCTATATATGTACATATATGCTTATATATGATATATAGAGATATATGTCAACAGGTACATAGATAGATAACCAAAGCAGCTGCCAGCAAAAGTATGTATGAAATATTTAGAACATTTTTTATAGTATTTGTCTCAAAGAAAGAATCAAGAAATTCCAGTAATTAGAAATCCATTCATTGATTTCCATGTACTCTTACTAGACATTAATAAGGACAATAAATGGGCAAACACTTATGTTACCATTGAGTTAAAGCAAGAATTGAAACTACAATTACAAACCATTTAGAAATTAACAAAGATGACAACATTATACATCAAACTGTAGAATGACACCAAAGCTACAACCAGAAGCAGATTCATAGGAGGAAAGAACTGATATGTTTTTGTTTACTGGATCTTTTGTTGTATGTTCTAACAATTTTGCATTTCTTAAAATTAAGCTGTAGCCACTTCAGTATTTCCTGAGGTAGTGTTCCATACATGTAAAATACCATTCAAAGGAAATAATATGCTGGGCCTAGCATCTTCTTGTATTCTCTCTACTCACATTTGTTTTGACCTGTATTTGCCAGTTCTCCGTTTCCTTGGGGCACCAGCCCGTTGGCACCATATTTGATCACCTGATGCTCACTTCAGGCCCCTTTAAATTTAACATTTAAGTACAATTTCTGACTTTGACCCTCAGCACATGCTATTTTATAGTTAATCCTTGGTTCCACACAGCCAATATTACTAGTAAGAGGCACTCACACCTTCTTTCAAGACACAAGGAGCCTTTATATGTTGGAAGAACACCACCTTGCCTCCCAACAAGAGGAGGGAAATCACAGAGGAAAAATCAATTGTAATTTAGTACGAGGGTCTGTGGTCTTTATGGCCCCTGGTAAGTTTATCACAGAATTAAATAAATGCATATATGCATATGCAATTACACACATATACCTACATATGCATTACGTACATACATAAATGGAGGATGAAAAAGCTATCTTTTTAGGGATAAATCAGAAGTTATAAAAAATATATACATTTTAAACTTTTAAGTTCTATTTCAATGACAATCATTTGAACTAAAATAAAAAGATTATTTTTCTCCTATGAGCTTCCTGTGTTCAATAAAATCATGAGTATGGTATATGGATGTCAGAAGAATTAGGGTGGATATAGAATTTATATACTGGACTCTCAGATATACAGATAAATAAGGTAGGTTTGCGTTACATCTCATTCCTCAATTCAAATGCTGTGTTTACTTTTCCTAAACTTTTCACTTAATTTATTAGCCATGTTATTACTTCTGTAGCAACTATACCCCTTAATAAACTATAGTGCATTTTCTCAATTCAGAGTTATTTCCAACAACAAAACTGTCAGTTTCTTAAGAAACTATGAGTAGTTGCTATAGTCAGTTATGGTACCATAAAAGAAGACATTGGGTCCTTATTTCTGTAATAGTTCTCACTGAATTATATGTACATGCAGAAAGACAAACTGATCTGCTCACAATAATTCATGCAGTATTTAAACCTAATAACATTTTTCTCCAATGTAGACGAGGGTCCAACGTATCTCTTACCCTGGACATGAGTAGCTTGGGGAATGTTGAACCCTTTGTGGCCACACCAACCCCACGGGAGAAGGTAGCAATGGAGTATCTGCAGTCAGCCAGCCGTATTCTCACAAGGTCACAGCTCAGGGACGTCGTGGCAAGTTCACATTTACTCCAAAGTGAATTCATGGTGAGCCTGCTATTTATGATTCACTCTTCAGTAGGTATTTTGATATACTAGGCACTAGAGGCACATTCTAAAACGACACTGTCTTCCACTCAGACAACTTACGGTAAAATGGTCACAGTTCAAAAGGTTAAGTGCAAGGATCTTAGATCCACCCTGCATCTCATCAACTATTGGTAAGTGTTCAAACTAGAATGTGAATTGAGGCAGAGTATATAAGGGCTGGCCAGGCAAAGTGGCAAGAGGGAGCTGAGCATTCCAGGATGAAGGAACAGCCTTGCTGTCACTGCTCGGGAAATTAAATTGTGCAGTTTGACAGGAGCATTGAAATTAAGGTGGGAAGTGACAGAAATTGAGTTTCAGATATAAAAGAAACCCAAGTCTTAATACATATTTAAGGGTTTGTACTTACCTTGTGTTTTAAAAAGATCACTATCTGCAGTAGAGTCAGCATTAGAAAGAGGTATTTTGGAGATTCTAGAGATAATCCTGTGGAGCTGTGATGGTGGTCAAAACTAAAATAGTAGCAGTGAAAATTTGAGAGGGTCTACAGGCACCTACAAGAAGTGGGCTTAATAAGCTAAGGCAGCCAAGAAAAATTCAGGGATGACACCCCCATTTTTAGACTTGAGCAACAGGGTGCATGTATTGTCATTTAATGAAATAAGGAACACAAGAGGAAGACCCAATGTGGGCTAAAAATGATGGTGAGTTTCATTCAGCTAAAAATGATGTTGACCCATCAGTGTTGCCTGTGATAATGCATGAACACACGTTTCAATCCAGAGAGCATGGAGACAGATTAGACCTTCTTAGGTCTAATTGTTGCCCAAGGGGAATATCCATTTTATAGAACCCCTTGCATCTTAAAGCAGTTGTACATTTAAGCCATAGCTGTTGGGTATAATAAGTTGATGACTTTAGGGTCAGTTCAGGTGTTTGCAACCACCCTAATGACGAAAGAGACAACAATAGGTTAGATCTATCAGCTTCATCAACTATTATTAAAATACAAGCATGTCGTTTTAAAAATTAGACTTCATAGCATGTCATCTCTTATGTATGAGAAAAGTGAGACCTGGGAGGAATAAAAGAACCAGTCAGTGATCACAGAAGTGGCCAAAGGTACACCTAGTATTCTTTTCTACAACCACAGATAGCTCTTTGTTCTATTAGATAAGCCCTTAACACAGTCTACTTCCCTGAGAGATGAGGCCAACAAGGAATGCCGAGGAGAGAGATAATGCTGGAAGATGACAAATTGTCAGTGTGTGTCAGAAAACAGGAAAGATCGGAGAGGAATAAAGATATTCATGGCTTTGCTAAAACAGACTAACTTGTTGGAAATTACCAAGCATGAACATGTGGTTTCTATTGAACATTCAACAATTTTGCTTATTTTGGTAACTTGGAACTGAGAACTTACAACATTTAGTTGGAGCAGAGAGTAGGAATAAATATCGTAAATACCTAAAATAATGCAAGCTTAGGAAACAATATTTTAAAAGTAAGCTACTCCTCTCAATGGACCGAGTCTTAAATTCACAGTGTAGTCAGGCTTTTCTTGAATTTTCAGATTGACTGAAAACAAGGACAATTTAAATAAATTTGTAGATAATTTCTTTCATTTCAATGAATATTAAGCTGTCAAGTTCTATTTTCTACAGGAGAAAGTGTAGACAACAAAAATATTATTTTGTGTGATCTAGGGACAAAAGGTATTTTAATGCACATTGACCTTATCTAAGCAATCCTTTGCAGAATTTTAAGTTAGAGAACATACTATTTTGTATAATCAACTCCTTAAATATTTGTTTAGACCCTTTTGAAAATGTTGACTTTTTGTTTCCTTTGTTCCAGTCAGCATCAGACACCCACCTTTTCTGTCTAACACACAGAGCGACTTCTGCTTTAATTGTTCCCTCCTCCATCATTTGACATATATTCTGACTTAATAAAAATATTTGTATTCTTGTTAAGTGCAAGAGGACAGTGCCTAAATGCCCTTCACTACAAATGTTTCATTTACAACCACAAATGGAACAGTACAATTATAAACCACTTTTTAATCCAAAAAAATGCATCATATCGTCATCACTTAAATCAGCAAAAATGCCCTTTATATTTACCATTTGGGGAGGAAGGTTTTCATAATCCTAAAAGAGTCACAATTAATGTTAAAAGAGAATCTATCATAATAAAATTTTTGGTACTGAATCTACACAAAGATAGGAAGAAATCTGAATACATTGTTTAAGAAAAAGCAGTTTTTCAGCTGCCTGTTTATGTATTTCCAGCAATTATGTCAGAACAGGATTCTTAAAACCTAACCAAAGTTTTCTATGTCTCTTTAAGAACTACATATCAAATAATACTTTCTAACACACAAAGCCGTTTCTTGGAGTCAGCTTGTCAGGGTGCAGCTGATGTGTTTATGAAGGGAAGGGTGTTGGTCAACCAGAGGTGGTAGTCTGTTGTTTCATAAATGACTTTGAAGTCCAGTAGAGCTCTGGATCAGATGGCCCCCCGTGAAGATTTTCTTTGTGACAGCATTAAATACAGTATTTGATATCATTTATTTTTGCAGGAAATACCAATGAACTTTGTGGATCCCAAAGAAATTGACATTCCATGTCATGGAACTAAAAACCGCTATAAGACCATTTTGCCAAGTAAGTTTCTTGAATTAAATAGTTTTTGTTGTAAAGCGCAAGCCTTCCGCATCCACCCCTACCTCACCATTTCCCATCCTCACAACTTCCATATACACACCAAATTTGGAATTGCAAACACATCTCAAGACTAATAATCATTTAAGTGGAATTCCCTGGCGATCCAGTGGTTAGGACTCTGTGCTTTCACTGCCAGGGCCCGGGTTCAATCCCTGGTCAGAGAACTAAGATCCCGCAAGTGGTGCGGCCAAAAAAAAAAAGACTAATAATCATTAAAGTGGTCTAAGATTAATAACTTTATCTTGTATTACTCTTATTATAATGGTCTGCTCGTAATTTCAGTAGACACATGGTTCTAAAACTTTACTGTGGCACACATTATGGTCAATTGACTTTCACTAAGGGTGTCAAACAATTCAGTGGGGAAAGGCTAGTCTTTTCAGTAAGTGTTGCTGAAACAACTGGGTAGCCACATGCAAAAAAACTGAAGTTGGACCCTGCCCCACACAGCATACAAAAATTAATTCAAAATGGATCAGAGGCCTAACTGTAAGAACTAAAACTATAAAACTTTTCACATAAAACAGATGTAAATCTCATGACCTTGAATTAGTCAATGATTTCTTAGATATGACACCAAAAGTATAAGCAACAAAAGAAAAAAATAGGTAAATTGAACTTGAAGAAAATTTCAAAGTTTTGTGCTTGAAGGACACCATCAAGAAACTAAAAAGATGCCAATGACACAAAATGGGAGAAAATATTTATAAATTATACATCTAATAAAAGACTTGTATCTATAATATATAAAGAACTCTTTTTTTTTTTTTTTTTTATGGCTGTGTTGGGTCTTCGTTTCTGTGCAAGGGCTTTCTTCTAGTTGTGGCAAGCAGGGGCCACTCTTCATTGCGGTGCGCTCTCACTATCGCGGCCTCTCTTGTTGCGGAGCACAGGCTCCAGACGAGCAGGCTCAGTAATTGTGGCTCACGGGCCCAGCTGCTCCGCGGCATGTGGGATCCTCCCAGACCAGGGCTCGAACCCGTGTACCCTGCATTGGCAGGCAGATTCTCAACCACTGCGCCACCAGGGAAGCCCAATATATAACTCAATTATAAAAAGACAAATAGCCCAATTTTAAAGTAAGCAAGGGACTTGAATAGACATTTCTCCATAAAAGATATATAAATGGCCAATGAGCATATGAAAAGATACTCAACACAATTAGGCATCAGGGAAATCAAAACCACAGTGAGATAACACTTCATAACCACGTGATTATAGTAAAAAAGACAATAGAAAGTGTTGGCAAGGATGTAGAGAAATTGGAACCTTCATACTTTGATGGTAGGGATGTAATATGGTACAGCTACTGAGGAAACAGTCTGGTAGTTCCTCAAAAGGTAAAATCTAAAGTTACTATATGACTCAGACTTTCTACTCCTACGTATATGCACAAGAGAAATAAAAACATGTATCCACACAAAAGCTGTACACAAATATTTGTAACAGTATTATCTGTAATAGCCCAAAGAGTAGAAATAACCACAATATCCATCAACTGATGAATGGATAAATAAAATGTAGTATATTCACACAACATAATATTATTCAGCAATAAAAAATAATGAGGTACCGGACTTCCCTGGTGGCACAGTGGTTAAGAATCCACCTGCCACAGGAATAAAGATGCAGATGTAGAGAATGGACTTGAGGACATGGGGAGGGGGAAGGGTAAGCTGGGACGAAGTGAGAGAGTGGCATGGACATATACACACTACCAAATGTAAAATAGATAGCTAGTGAGAAGTAGCCACATAGCACAGGGAGATCAGCTCGGTGCTTTGTGACCCCCTAGAGGGGTGGGATAGGGAGGGTGGGAGGGAGACGCAAGAAGGAGGGGATATGGGGATATATGTATATGTATAGCCGATTCACTTTGTTATAAAGCAGAAACTAACACACCATTGTAAAGCAATTATACTCCAATAAAGATGCTAAAAAAAAAAAAAAAAAGAATCCTCCTGCCAATGCAGAGGACACGGGTTTGAGCCCTGGTCCGGGAAGATCTCACACACCGCGGAGCAACTAAGCCCGTGAGCCACAACTACTGAGCCTGCACTCTAGAGCCACAAATACTGAGCCCTCGTGCCACAACTACTGAAGCCCAAGTGCCTAGAGCCCATGCTCCACAACAAGAGAAGCCACCGCAAAGAGAAGCCCGCGCACCACAACGAAGAGTAGACCCGGTTGCCATAACTAGAGAAAGCCCGCGTGCAGCAATGAAGACCCAACGCGGCCAAAAAATAAATAAAATTAATTAATTATTTATTTATTTAAAAAAGTAATGTACTGATGCATGCTACGACATGGATGAACCTTGAACACATTATGCTAAGTGAAAGAAGCCATCACAAACGAACTCATACTGCATAATGCCATTTATATGAAGTGTCCAGTTAGGCAAATCTGTAGAGATAGAAACTACAGTTGTTGCCTAGTGGTGAGAGGCATGAGAAATGACTACTAAAGGGTATGAGTTTATTTGGGAGATAATTAAAATGTCATCCTTGCTAGAAACATTCTATATACTATCTTGTATCCTTACAGAAGAGTCTAGTAGCTATAGGGCTGCCTCCAGAGCCAATCTGCTGGGGTTCATATCCAGCTGCACCACTTACTGTATGGCCGTGGGTAAATTCCTTAACTTCATCTGTGGAATGGGAGTAGTAGTAGCCACCTCACAGGGTTGTTGCAGAGCCCAGTGTTTTGCACATGATAAAGTGCTCAATGTTAGCTATTCTCATCATAACTCAGAAAGATATTACTGTTCCTTTCTTACAGAGGAGGAAAGTGAGGCTTATAGATATTAAAGAAGCAAGATTCAAATCCAAACATGTCTGCCCCCGTGCTTTCCACCACTGATAGTTGCACAACTCTGTGGATTAAACAAATAAAAATAAATTATGTGATGGCACATTTTAAATGAGTGAATTGTATGGTATATGAATTATATCTCAAAAAAGCTGTTACCAAAAGATTTCATTGTGCATAACAATCACCTAGAGTCCTTGTTAAAAATCCAGTCCTGTGCCCTACCCTGGGGATTCTGTTTAAGTGGGTTCTGTTGGGCCCAGGAATCTGTACTTCTAGCAAACACCCAGGTGATTCTGATACAGGTGATAGCAGGACCACACTTTGAGAAACACTGTTTAGACTATGTTAAAACTAAATTTAACTCCATGAAATTTATCGATGTCAAGCAGTGAGCTAGATGCCCGGAACCCAGTAAGGAATAAGGAGCAGCATATAAGATCAAGGAGGTCACAGACCAGAAGGGAGACATGTAAACGAGTAATTATGTTCACTGTAAGAGCCTGAATAGAGATCTTGCCTAACCGGTGTAGGAGGACTGAGTAATTAATTCTGCCTAGAAAGGCAAAAATACTTTGGAGAAGAAACAATATTGTCAATCACTAAACAAACAGATATAGTTGGGATTTTGGCAAAAATCCATAAACATCTCAAGGCAATAGCTCTGGAAAGATGGAGCCATGAATATTTGTTTTAGAGTATTGACATTGAAATAGTAGAGTCTTCATAATTCAGTTCATTAATTCACTCATAAAACACCAAATTCTTCATATTTATAGTAATAGAGCAAGAATTACTGTTAATAGTATTCTTGGGCTTCCCCTTCTGTTGGAGTTGGAAACACATTGTAATAGTTACTCCACTGTAACATATTTTTAATTGGTCTGTATAGTTAAACCTGTTTACCTAAGATATAGTCACTGTTGAAAGATATTTTATAACTATAATTGGCTGAAGGGGATGAAAGTGCTGTGTGTTACAACTGGTCTCTCTGTCTCTCTGTCTCTCTGTCTCTCTCTCCGCCCCCCGCCCCCCGACTCTCTCTCTCAGGACTTTTCATCTGAAATTTACCAAACATAAGTAATTAGGGCATATACATGTATTGCAAGTATTATACTTAACCACCTAATCTCAGAAGGATTTGGAAATTATTAGGACTATTTTAAAGTTCAGCCTTCTCTGTTTCCTGCCAGATGCTATCAGACAACTGCTTCACAGTCCTGTGTCAGCTTTTCCATTCCCAGAACTGGGTGGGTCGCTTGAACCAGGGCACCTGTGCTGACAACTGATGTTGCAAATGACAGATTTTCTGTTGAAAATGTCTGTAGCCTGAATACCCCACCCACCCCCTGTTGCACAGAATATAATCTAGTAAATATAGCTTGGACAAGCCACATCATTGGCTGGAAAATCGTCAGAAAAGACTGGAATGAATATGAAAAGCTGCTCTTTATGGTTTATTTTAGACTGTAATATGGGGTAAATTTGAAACATCACATAAAATAATAATCTTAAAATGATTAATATTTTAAATATTATAATTGCTTTTATTGTTTTAACCTACAATAAACTCTCAAGTTTAAAAGCTTCCAGCTTGTACATATTAGTGAGGTTGTATAATTTGGAGGATGTTTTGCAGCAGAAATATGGATGGCCAAGAACCAATTAAATTGTAGCTTTTTTTCTAAGGGCAGTGTCAGCCTGGCTCAGAACATTCCTAAGTGGTAGATCAAAGTGCTTAGGTCAAGTTTATATCAAATTACTTTACAATATAAACAAATATTTGTGATAAAAATTTATCTATGTCCTAAACACAAGAGCAATGGGAAAAAACTGATCATATATCAATGTGAAATTATTTGTACAACAAAGAAGCATAACAAGAAATTTTATGTATATTTTTTTTCCATGCAGCCAATTTATTTATACAACTATAAAACAATATAAATCAAATTTAAAAACCCTATTTACTCTGACCATCATTTTATATTTAAAAATTTAAAGTCTAGTAATGTTTCCTACTCACATTATGTTTTCCGTTTCACTATATAAAGTGCCGAGAACAGAGTAAATATGCAAATAAGTGAACCACTCATTAAAGCAACAAGTTGTGTGACTCAGCAAAATATTGGAGTTTAGACTTGATTTCCTATCCTGGCGAAAACATTTACAATTTATGGCAAGCTACTTAATCTTTCTGTGCCATCCTTTCTTTGTCCCTAAAAATAGTAATAGTAATACTACCCTGTAAGGCTATTGAAAGAATCAAATAAATATATGAAAAATGGCTAGGAAAGTTCCAACTAATAGTAAACCCGCAGCTAATGTTAGTTTCTCCGTTCCTTCTCTACCTAACTGAATCCATCATTAACCCCAGAAACAATTCCAGAAAATAAGAACACTAACCTTGGAGAGAAACGTTTACAGTTTCAAAAACAGTATTGAAGAGCCCTCTTTTCTCTTATAATGTTCACATGCATGTTAAAAAGTGAATTTCACATAATCTATCACTGCATTGCCAAATTCAGCACTGTCCACTAAAACTCTCTACAATGATGGAAATATTCTGTATCTCCAATGTGATAGCCATTAGCTGCATGTGGCAATGAGCACTTGAAGTATAGCTAGTGCACCCAAGGAACTGACTTTTAAATTTTATTGTATTTTAATTAACTTAAATTTACCTACATGTGGCTAGTGGCTACCATAATGGACAATGCAGGCCTAGAGTCTTCTCTCTCTTCCAACAAATTTGAAGATGATTCCCAATCACCTTGAAGGTATGGCCAGTCCCTGCTTTCCTTCCATTTCCCATTTATCTTAAATTCATCTCTGAAAACTATCCTATTCCTCTCATTCCTGCCTTTGCCCATCACTGAGAGGGATACACTTTTCCCTCATCTAATAGCTTCTTCTCTGACTTCAAACCTTAAACACATGTCTTCCTGGAGAGGAAATCTTCAACCCAGTATAACCTTTGACAAAATCTGATATGATTCCAATCAAAATATAAGGATCCCGGGACCATTTTGTCTGTTAAAAAGAAGACTTAAGATTGCCAGGGGGTATTTTAAAGAGATCAAAATGGGGAAATTTCATGTGTTCTATACACCAAAACTTTATGTGTTCAATAATTTGTTGAGAGGAAAAAAGAAATAAGAAGGAGGGAAGAAGGTAGAGGAGAGGAAGGGAAAGAAGGGAGGGAGGAAGGGAGGAAAGGGATCTAAGGAGGAAGGGAGGGGAAAAAGGAATGAAAGAGGAAGAAAGCAAAGGAAGGAAAGAAGGAAATGCTGAATAAAAAGGGAAGAGCAGAAGACAGGGAGGAAAAGTGATCAGTGCTCAATGTAATATTTGTAATTATTATTGATACTGCCCAGATGAATCATAAATGGTATGCTAAGCATTTAACATATAATTCAGAAATACCAATTCTGAAAAAAGTTATCATAGTGAATTTGACTAATATGTAGACTTAAAATGCATCAGATGAATAAAATTATAACAATAAAGGCAAAAATAATAACAAATGATGATGATGACAAAATTTTGTTTTTTTAATCCTTGACATTTTTATTAGACTAAACAACACTAAAAAGGCTTTGGTTGGAACCAAATTAATTTTCCCCTACTCCATCATATGTTGTATTCTTGTTTTTGTTTTAATATTTGGAAATCTCTAAATACTTGAAAATACTATAAATTACCAATTTTCAACATAAACTTAATTAAGCTTGACAGGACACCTGTTTCTAAGCAATTTTTGGGTTGAGTTCCCAGTAAATCATATATATCGTAGGCATTATAAAAACTGAAGGAAGTGGGCCTCTTTTCAAGTCTGAGTGGTTTAGGGCGTTTGTGGAAACTTTTAATAATCAGTGGATAGTGAAAAGTAATGGAAGTTTTCCTGTCCCCTTTGCTATGAAAAGAAAAAAATTGAAAAAAGCATTGTTTTAACTCTTTCTGATAGAAATTAATTCTGATATTAAACACTCTCTGAGCCACATACCAAATAGAAATCACAAAGGATACAAACGTTAATTAAAGACAGCCCTTGCTCTCAAGGGGCTCATCACAAACCATTGAGGGCAAGCAAACATTTAAGCACTTACAATACAAGATGTTAAATACTAAAATAAAACTCAGGCAGCCTGAGCAAAGAAGGGAATGCCTAATTCCACCAGGAAGACAAGGGAGGGCTTCAGAAAGGAGGTATTTCTTGAACTGAGCCCTGAAAAATGAGGAAGACTTTACCATGCAGAGGCGGCAGGGAAACAATACATGCAAAAGCATAGAATCTGCAAGAACGTGGAGTATTTGAGAGATTTCCCTGGGCCCATATGACTAGAGCATGTACACGTAGAAAAGTGATTATTGATAAGGCTGTGGGAAAAGATAAAGACTTGTTGGACCCACTAAGGAGATTTCATCCCCTAGATCTGCACTGTCCAGTAGAGCAACCAGTAGCCACATATGGCTAAGTAAATTTAAATGAATTAAAATTAAATAAAATTAAAACTTTAGTTCCTCAGTTTGTACTAGCCACATTTCAAGTGCTCAGTAGCCAACGTGGCTAGTGGTCACAATTTTGGGCAACACAGATAAGGAACATTTCCATTATCACAGAAAGTTCTATTGGGCAATGCTGCTCTGGACTGCCCAAGTTGTCAATAAGTATTCATAATAAAATGAATGCAGTGGACAAATAAGTTTATAAATAATACCTTCTTGGAAATTCACAGAGTATATTAGCATAATATAGACCCTGAGAAATTCTGCAGTGAAAAGATTCTTGTTCAAGTTTGTTGAATTCAGTGTTTTCCATATTTATTTGATTACTGAACCCCCTTTTTAAGGATGATCTAATTTACAAGTTATATGACCTAATTCTATATGTTATAAAAGAAATGATTTACAGATAACAGTTTGGGAAATACTGCTGTGGACAATTAGGAACCATGTATGGCATTTAGGCAAGGGAATGATGTAATCAGATTTTATTTTACAGAGACTGCCTTGCCAGCTATGAGAAGGATGGATGGGTAAAGAACAAGATTGAAGGCAGTTAGACCAGATGGGATGCTCAGGTCCTAGCCTAAGAAGAAAGCCTTGGGAAGAGGGAGGCAAGATAAATCCTGGAGAGTTTCAGGAAACAGAACGGACAGAACATGAATATGGAGGGTCAAGTCCAACTAGTTTTCAAACATGGACTCAGGAGCTGTGGTAGCACACCCAACATAGAATAACACAGGGCTATCAGGAGCACATGATCATGTGGAGTTTCACAAAGCTGTAGTATATCCAGAAGGAAATGAAAAATTTTAAAATGTGGTCTATAAGTGAGGAGAGTAGTTTGGTGTAAGATATATATTTGGGAGTCTCCAGGATATGGGTACAAAGTCATGGGGATGAGTCAATCAGCCAACAAGGCAGTGTCAAGTGAGCATAGAAGAGGGTCAAGTTGAATCCTAGAATCAGCAACATTAAAGGAGGCAGACGAGGGACTTCCCTGGCGGTCCAGTGGTTAGGACTCCACGCTTCCACTGTAGGGGACACAGGTTCGATCCCTGGCTGGGGAATTAAGATCCCATATGCCGTGCAGTGCAGCCAATAAATAAATAAATATATATATATAAATAAACTAAAGGAGGCAGAAGAAATAAGCAAAAGATTGAAAAGAGACCATCGAATAGGTAGCAGGAAACCCAGAATGCTGTGAGGCAGCATCCAAGGGAAGAGAAAACTCCATAAAAAGATATATGATCTACAGTTTTTTAATTCTACACAGAGGACATGAAAAAGTAAATACCACCATGGGCTCATTGGGTTTAGTAGCAAAAGTGTCAGCAGCGGCAAGAGCAGTGTCTGCATAAGACTAGGGTTAGGATAGATTGGAGTGTACGCAAGAAGGAATGAAGTGTAGATGAGGAGGTGGGCAAAACACACACTCAGACTTTACCTGTCGGGAGAAGAGGAGCAACAGAACAATTGCTAGAGAGGAATGCATAGAACTGACTTCTTACAAAATGGAAGGGGCCATTTAAATCAATGCAATAGACATTTACTGAATGTCTATTACATATATATAAGCACTGTGCTAGACACCAGGTCTTATACAGATCATGAAAAATCCCCACCCTGGCCTTCAAGAGGCTCAGAGTATAACCGGGTTAAAGAAATCGTAAAGGGATTATTTACGTAAATGTTGGTAAAAATCACTACCGTGGTTCACAAAGAGCCTTTCAACTCTTCTTGATGGAAAGTGATTTTAGAATTTAATACTATAATAATCTATCCGATATCAGATATTTGTGATGTCAGTGAACAAACACATGGTAACTAAAGACAGCTTCTTCCAAGTAGTGAGAGGAGATTTGGACTGGACCAAGTGTTTGCTGTTGCGGAGGACAGAAGAGAGACTTGAGTAGGGAGATATGGTGCAAATTCCAAATGCAAAGAATAAGAAAAGGAGCGTAAATGAGAAATGGGGTCAAGAATCAGAAACCCACCAAAAATGGCATAAAGTAGAAACTCATCATCTTGGGCTTATGGATGAGATCTGTGTCAGGACAAGGGGTCAAGATGGTCTCAAATGTCCCTCAATAAACATGGATCAAGGACAGACACACATATTTTGGAGATTAATCCTTTGTCAGTTGCTTCGTTTGCAAATATACAGCAGAAACTAACACACCACTGTAAAGCAATTATACTCCAATAAAGATGTTAAAAAAAAAAAAGAGAGACAGACACACAGCCATACCAACAAAAAACATTGACACATGCCAGATGGTCAGTATATAAGTGTGCTATGTACTGGTTATTGGTGTTCCAAGAAACTTAAAAGAGTAAATCTGGTTAACACAGTCTTTCTTGTTTTCTTCATTAGATCCCCTCAGCAGAGTATGTTTAAGACCAAAAAATGTAACTAATTCTTTGAGCACCTACATTAATGCTAATTATATTAGGGTAAGTAAATAAACCTAAATTTCTTTCTGATGAGCATGTCAATTTACTATTTGGAATTGTTAGTTTTATTTTATCTTTCCTCCTCAGAATAGATTAATTTTGATTTAAGTTGGTTACTAGCAAGTTTGTTGCTTTTTTTTTTTTTTTTTGCATGCTTGGTCATAATCAACATTGGTAGTGGGTCATTTATAGTAAGTCTTCCTTTCCTGTGTGTCTGTGGCTATAGTGCTCCCTCTGAGGTGCTCTGGGGAGGACTGAGCTTTAGAAACCTCAGTACCGTATGCTGTGCCTGACTTGCTGGGAGAACAACCCCAAGAATTGTGGTGCTAGAATCAATAAAGCTGCAAAAGTCTGTGTTGCTTTTGGATTATCAGAGCTATTTTGTTTTGAAGATCTTTCACCTAAACTTTCAGTGTAAGGCATGAACTTCAAAGCCAACATTTTTGTCTCCTTTCTCAAACTAGGGCTACAGTGGCAAAGAGAAAGCGTTCATCGCCACGCAGGGCCCCATGATCAACACCGTGAATGATTTCTGGCAGATGGTTTGGCAGGAAGACAGTCCCGTGATTGTTATGATCACAAAACTCAAGGAAAAAAATGAGGTATGACCTTTACCTAAGTATGGAATATTATATTTTTTCTGTTGCTATAGAAGAGAGATTGTTTAAGGAAAATTGCCATATACTTAATAACAGATTTAAGATGGAAACATTAAGACATTTAAAGGCTAGGCCACTTTATGCTTCCAAAAAAATGGATATTGGTGTTCTATGAATGGCGACTTTCTTTCAGTTAAATCAATGTACTTGGCATACATGGATCACATTTGTACCCATGTATCTCTGTAAGGAAATGAGGGGCCATGAATTATCACTCTGATTTATAGGCAGGGAAATAAAAAATTGTTCATTTACATCCCAAGCAATTTTTGAGCACCTACTAAGTGAGATACTATTTTAGTTGCTGGCAATATATTAGTGAACAACCACAAAGATTCCTGCCCTTGGTAGAGTTTAACTTTCTAGTTGGGGAGATACAGACAAAAAACAACAAACATAATTTCATAAAACTATAGCATATTAGAAGGGAAGAAAGGTAGAGCAGCATAAGGGGACTGAGTGTCTGAGCTGTAAGAAGGAGTAAGAGGAGAAGAGCAAGCTGCAGGGTTACACGGGGTGGGTGGGAGAAGCCTCACTGAGAAAGTGAGATTTGAAGAAAGATTTGAAGTTAACAAAAACCAAGCAACTTTCTCAATATTTTCATAAAAAGAAATTCAAGAAAGAGACAAAATTAGATTCCACATCCATACTAGTAATCTTTTCTAAGGATCTAGCTTACACAATATACATTCTGTATTTTGCATCATAAAAATAAAGTTGTGTAATTCCCAAAGGGTGCTTTCCTAGGCACTGCTTACATTTCATGGCATGTTTTTTTTTTTTTTAGCATCTCATGGCATCTTATTGAGATAATTTCCAGTCTGATTTTAGTCAGCATTTGTGATTATTTTCTTGTCAAAATTACTATACCAGGGCCTCACCATGACAATCAGAATTTAAGAAAACTGAACTTTCCTTTCTACTGCTTTGGTGAGTCATAACCTTTGATTATACTATAACCCTGCTGCTAATCAAGAAAATTCAGGCTCACAAACAGCAATTTAAAGTTTTTTAAAGTTTGTTGTTTTCTTCCATTTTTGCTGCACTAGATAAAGGATCTTTTTCTGAAATTTATCCTGGAAAAAAAGTACATTTTTTGGCCAGTAGATGAAGTTTTATACTACATTAACTATATGCTTACTAAATAAATGCATTTCTATGAATCTTATATGAAAGCCTGAGGTGGCATAATAAAAATAACCCCTAATATTCTCAGGTGTTTCACCCACTATCAATCTGTCAACATAATAAACTACTGAATTCCTGCACAGTTGTTTAATATCTGTGACAATTTACCTTCAAGGTAGGAAAAAATTCTTCAAGTTTTAAAGGTGTACTCTCTGTATATATACACCCATACATACATACATAGAACTTATGTAATATGGCAGACTAGATAATCTGAAAAACCAGTCATACTGGGTGAAATATGATACAGCATGTGTAGCAGAGCTTGGGAGGAAAAAGGTAAATCAGTCAAAAATTGAATAAAAGGCATAAAACCAGAGAATTACAGGTTACTTGTGTTTTAATGACAATATAAGAACTGGAGACAAAGCCTTGGGCTTGCAGGAACCAGGACTTGGAACTGAGACCTTCCATGAAGTGAACACCTGCAAGCGCTAGGCCTTCAGTGAAAGGGTGAACCACAAAAATAAACCTACCTACCAAAATAGGATTATAAGAGGAAATGAATCCAGCGAAGTCTGGCCTTCTCGTGGGATCAGTAAAGAGGTACTCTTGAGTATTCAGAATTCAAAACCTAGGAAACACCAAGTGTTAAGTGATTAATATACATTAGTGATTCTTTTATTTATATAAATCATTTATAAAATAGTTTATATTCATTTAAGTAATAATATAAAAAGTAATACTGCATTGGTAACGCTCTTGTGGCACTTTACAAAAACAAAGGCAAAAACTTTCTGGATGCATATACTCTCAGCATACACTACACAGAATTTCAAAAGAAAAAGCCCAGCCAAACATAAGCTCAGAAGTCAAAATTCTGAGACACACATGTAAATAAACAACATAAGTAAAAAGCAGAAGAGGCAACAAATAGTGGAAATAGACCCACAAGAAATTGAAATAATAGAAACTATAAATAGAGGCTTTTTTATAATTAAGCACACAAAATATAAAATTAAAAAACTTGACAAAAGAACAAGTTACTATCAAAAAAGACTAGGAAGATTTAAAAACAAACCAAGGAGTCCTAGAAATAAATATTATATAGACATTAAAATGAAAAAAAGAAACCTCATGAGACAGGTTTATTAGCAAGCTGGACACAGCTGAATAAATAATTACTGGATTAAAAAATAGAACTAAGGAAATTACCTAGAAGATCACAATGACCAAAAATATGAAAGAGAGTTTCAGACATATGGAGGACAGTATTTAGATGTCCAATATATGTCTAATGGATATTTTAGAAGATGAAAAAGGAGAATATAAAAAAAGAAGTAATATTTGAGGAAATAATGGCTAGAGATTTTCCAAAACTGGTGAAAGACTTGAGCTCTCAGATTTGAAAAGTACAGTAAATCCTAGGCTGGATAAGTAAAAATAAATCCACAACTAGACACATCTGTGGAACTGAAAAACACTACAGAGACTATTTTAACAACCAGAGTGACTAACAATTGGCTTCTCAGTAGCCAAAAAATCAGTAGAATAATACCCACAAAGGAATGAGAGAAATTCACAGACAACCGAGAACTCACACAGGATTTAGCAACATTTCCTAGATCTGAATAGACTGTACTACTCCTGCCCACTTCGGTTTGAATTACAATTTTCTGAATAGATTGTCACGATGTGTTTTCTCAAAGCACATTCATACCCTTATTAATTCTATTTCTTCTATTAAAAATAAAATCAACATAGAAAAAGCACTGTGATGTATGCAATTACATAAATATAAGTATGTAAAAGTTTTGAAACAAGTTATATTTTCCACAGAAAGCATTACTTTCTTGTTACATATTTATTAAGGATTGATACATGGCAAAGCATATGTGAAACAATATCTCACAAGGATTAGCGAATAGGTTGTAGTAACTGTGTAAGATAAATTATAATTTTGGTGTCTTGAGCATTTCAATCCTCAAATTTTGTGATATATTTGTTTCCTTAGACAAAAAGTCAGAAATACACCAATAGTGCTTTAACTTGTTCTTGAATCAGGGTTTCATCAGGACAGAAGAAGCCAAGATTGATGGTTAGTGAGAAAGAATTCCCTAGAAGTTGAGTAGGATGTGACATATTTTAAAGAAGTCCAACAAAGATAGTATGAACACTTGGCAAATATGCCAAAGCCCCAACAGACAGTTATATTCTTCCCTTCTGTTCCCAAGACCAAAGTTGTGATTCTAAAAGAACTGCTATATGAGATAAATATGTGTTTCAAAGTGACACTGAGTTGATTTCTGATGGTGCTCAGACATCTCCATTCTGAATGTGCAAAGGAATAGAGCCCACCTTGTTCTTTCTTTTTCAAGTGCATCATAGTTGAAGTTAACCTGTTGGTACCATTCTCAGAATTCACGTTCTCCATAGGGCAGCCAAGTAGATCTGTTGAAAAGCCAGAATTTTTAAAAAATAATGGCCACATAAAGGGTGATTGAGGTTTTTATTTTTCTCTTTGGCTGCATAATTCAGAAATTGAAGAGGTATTATTTTTTCTTACCATTTTTAGCCTCTTGCCTTTTTAAATGTCTGGGATATATCTTCTGGAAATATCAAAGTAAATAGATTTTGTTACATGTTTTCTATGTGTAATTTGCTACATGTACTTTCCTGTGGCCAGTCATAATTCCAAATATTGCAATAAAGATTTTGACTTCTGTTATTGTTGATTACTCATTAAATTAAAATAAAAATTCCTTTCCGTCCAGATTCTCTAAAGATGTAAGTACAATACTATGGAGGAAACTTTGATGTTTTACAGATCAAAATGATACTGAGAAGTCTGGCTCAAAAGAAATAGTCAGTAGACTTCACACTGCCAGGAAGATGCTGTTTACCAAAAATGTGCCAACTTTCAATTGTGTTAAGCGTCATTGTTTGGAACAGACAAAAATCATTTCCTCCAAAAATATGTGAAGGTGGAGTTATCTTTAGAAATTCCCAGGCTTTATATTTTCATGAACCTTTCTATTTTCTAATACATAAATAAAGGAATAAGTGAATAATTGCCAGTTCTTATTCAATAATCCCAATATTCTCATAGTTACTTTATAAAATGAGAATAAACAAAAAATTTTAAAATGGAGCTGAAGAATCAGTTATCTTCTATGGCAAGAAAGGAGAAGAGATTTTTATTGCTGGTGAATTTGATTTCTTCATTTAGATAAATCTCAAGATGGGAATTCCTTTTGAAAGAAATAAAACATTGGAAACACAGTGTTCAAACTTTTAAGGTGAACGATTGCTTGTCTAGAGAAGACACAGTGGCCAAAACCTGCAAAGCTGGAGTTAGATCAATCTAAGCAGGACAATAAGCATTTGCATATTTCCAAAGTCCTCAGACTAGCTCAGACTTTCTCCTAGGAAAGAAGAGAAGTAGTATGAATGTTGGTCATAGTATACATACTGTGGAAGATATTTTCTACCGACTACCATTTATTAAATATACGTAGTAAGCACAGTTCATAATTAATTCTGTGCATTTTCACTCTAACTCTAAAAAGCACGATTTACTATCCCTATATTATGGATGAGAAACTTGAGGCTCAGAGCTTAAACCATTTGCCTACAGCCTCAAAGTAAGTGAGTGATAGAGTCCAAATTTTAGTCCAGGTTTATTTGATTCCAAAGCTCATGTACTTAATCACTGCCCCAACATAATAAACGGGCCAAATAAGTTTACAAGACATTAGAAGACAAGGGACCCACTGTTGGCTTCAGGGAGCAATAAGACACTGAATTTATCTTTCAGGAAGTGAAGGAATTACTTGGTGATTTGGCCTAACAAAATACTTCTCTCAAGTGTTTAACACAGCCATATTCTTTCTTAATATTTACATCTTTCATCTGAGTTCAGCTATGTGACTTAAATACTTACAAACCCCATTTTGCCCATTGACCTAGTCACACTTTGCAAGCAGTTTGACCTCAGAAGGTGAAATAAATAAATCATATTTTAAGTATTCTCTGTTTTCATTCCCTTTCTCTCTCTGGTAAAATTATGGAGAGGATTTATCTTAATCACATTTCTTTGTCCATACAGCTCATATGGGGCCTTACAGTTTTTGAGTAGGGGCTGCAGAGTAAGTAAGTGCACAAGGGAACATAAACCAGGCAAAGCAACAGCACACAGAGGCAGACAAGACACCGCATATCATGCGTGAGTTGAGCTGTTTGATGTTGTCTGGGCATAGTAGGAAGTGAAGGGAGATAGGACTGGAATGTTAAATTTTGCTGACGAATATAGAGAATAAAAGAGGGTTCTGTATTCATTGTGTATTCTGCTTTTAGCATTATATTATGAGTGTTCTCCATGTCATTAGTAACTCATCAAAAACATGATTTTAAATGACTGCTAGAATTTCATTGTGTGGATGCTAAAACGTATGTAATCATTTCCTTATTAAGAGATATTTAAGTCATTTCCAATCTTTTTATCCACATCTTTGATTATTTAATTAATGTATATTTTTAGGTGTGACATGACCTGGCTACATGATGTGGACTTTTGAAAAAACATATTCCCAATGAGTTTTCCAGAAACATATCTAACTGTACCATCACCTTTAGCATCTGGAATTCTCCAGCTAACCTTGAAGACATTCAGTACATTCCTCTTTATAAAACATCCAATGCTGTATTTGTGCACATTCATTCATTCATTTGACAGATATTTATCAACTATCAACCATCAAGCACCAGTGTAGGCACTTGGATTATATCTTTATTGACAAAACGGACAAAGATCCCTCCTTTCATGGAGTTACAATCTAAAAGAGGAGACACAATAAACAAGAAACAAAATTTTAAAATATTTTATGCAGGTACAAAGTGTTAGGTGCTATGGGGGGTGGAGAAAACAAACATATGGTAGAGTAAGAGAGATGGAAGACAGTTTGCAATGAGATCAGGAGGTCATTTTAAAATTTATAAATGGCAGCCTATACGAATTTCATGAATACAAAAGAAGATAAGCAATGACTTCATTAAATCAAGTCACAGCTACTATAGATATCTTTACTTAATTAAATACATCCAAAAAAGGTTGGGTTTTTTTTTTTGCAATATAAGTATTAATTATATCCCATGTTGACCTTAAGTTTCATTATAAAATCTGATGGGTATTCAGTTGGGAATGATTGGCTATTCAATATATAAGTAACATACTTAAAAATAAAGTAGACCTTTTTAAGCTGTACATTTGAAGAGAAAATAAATTTTTCTGATAAAACACTCATAATTAAATGTTAATTATGCTATGTTATATTCTAAATGAATGAAATGAAAATACATCTTCTCAACTATTTAAAATTAGCTAAAAAATTAGAGTTTAAGTTAGATAATCTAGAAAGTTCATCAAATATACATAGAAAGTCTAGAAACTGGGCTGTGTGATCTTCCAAATAACTAATATTTATTGAGCACTAACAATATGCTTAGAAAGCAATCTTTACAATAAACATATCTGTAAATCCCACTAAAAGAGGACACTGAGGCACAGGGAAGTGAAGCAACCTGCCCAAGGCCAAATGGCTAGCAACCTGACTCCCAACTCCTCCTCCTCCTTCTCACCACTATATACGCCCTCCTCAAGTGTTCTCCCTACTTAGGGTGGGAAGGGAGAAAGTTCCAGTCCAAGCAGTGATTGTGACCAGAGAAAAGTGTGCGGGATTGCTTACAGTCCAGATTAAAATCTCTAACCGTTCTCTCTAGGAAGGAAAGAGGAGATGAACAAGGCATTTTGACTTGGTATAAAGAAAAAAAAAAGTGTCAAATCTGCTCATTCAGAGTAGTGGACAAGGGGACCTCCCTGGTGGTCCAGGGGTAAAGAATCCTTCTTACAATGCAGGGGACGTGGGTTTGATCCCTGGTCAGGGAACTAAGATCTCACATGCTGCAGGGTAACTAAGCTCACGAGCCACAACTACTGAGCTTGCACGCCTCAACTAGAGCCCACGTGCCACAAACTACAGAGCCCACACGCTCTGGAACCCGCATGCTACAACTAAAGAAGAGAAAACTACTGAGCTTGCAGGCCACAACTAGAGAGAAGCTCACGCACCCCAAGGAAGTGTCCATGCGTCGCAGCGAAAGATCATGCGTAGCTCAACGGAGATCCAGCATGCCGCAACTAAGACCCGACACGGACAAAAATAAGCAAAACAAACAAACATAAAAAACAAAGTAGTGGACAATTTGGAAGTGTGGATTGGAACTGTGTTGGGGGAGTCATGCTCAAGTTAGAGGTCAGTCTGTGAAGTGTGGAGTGGACAAGAGGATTCACATTTTGTACCAAGAATGAAAATAAACGAGCAAAGTCCCATAATCAGAGTGTCTGTACAAACAAGGTCAGGGAGGGTAATTTGGAAGACAGTGGAGACCCACTGACTGGTATTCAGCTGTCCTGGAGGACCAGAATTAGATATTTGGTATCTAAAGAAGCAGCCTGACCTAGCACTGCCCAGCAATGCCCAGCAGCCTAAGCTCATTTCCTGAAAGACCAGGGGCTTGACAGTTATGCTACCCAAGCAATTAAGAGTGGCCAGAAATTCAGAGGCTGACAGCCCCTAAGAAAAATTACTCACCTGTCCTTTCAAACATGCTTACATTCCAACTATAACTTGGCACCTTAATTTTTAATCTGCTAGGTTCTATTCAATTGCTGTAGCCTGCTTTACTTCTAACTATAGTTAGAAGCCTTCTTATTTGACACAGTTAATCCAAAAAAAAAAAAATCGGAGTGGAGACTCAAACACACAAAAAAACTCTAATATTTTACTTTGTCTTAAAACAGGTACATTTGTTCATATTCAAATTTGTTCATTATTTTATTATGGGACTGTCTTTTTTTATTTTTAATATTGGCTCTCGGTCATATAGTTTGTGTAAATCATGCCCTTTATACGTCATTGAAATGTCCCATTTCAGTTTCTTTGAAATGTGAGAGAACATAGAAAAATTTTTAAAGCAATATGAATGCAGAATCCTGTCTATATTTCCACACTTTGCCCTTTTATAATGGTCTCACCTGAACCTGATTTGACCGCAGTTTTCTTTACTGATTTACTTTTTTTCCCCAGCGAAAACCTAATTAACTTATGCAATTATTTCATAGAACAATTCTTTTTTTTCTTTCCACCCTCCTGTTTCATTGATTTATGTAAAGTTTCATTAAATTACTGGGCTCTAATAACAAGTACAACTGTCATTAAGGGGTTCGGCTATAAATACCACTTGAACATACAGCTTAGCAGATAGTGACAGACTTGCTGGACTTAGTAAGAGGGCGGACAGAGGGCATTCAGTGTTCCACGAGCATCAGCATATTTCATAGAGGGAAGGGAGGGCATTGGTTATTGCTCTAGAAAAAAGTGTTGGTTATTAGTGCAGAAATCAAAGACAGAAACTTGAATGTATAAAGTGATATTTGCTCAGAGGGTCCTAGCCCCAAGAGGATGTTCCCAGAGAACCTTATGAAAACACCTGAGCTTCAGTGTTCTCAGCTGTAAAATGACAAAAATAATAATAATAACAACAATATCTACTCTCTGCTCTACCTAACACAAATGATCATGGAAGGGATTCAGTGATATAAGGTTGGTGAAGGTGCTTTTAATATTAAATTGCTGCACCTATGTTACTAATATTTAATTGGAACACTAAGAATTAAAGTAACTAAAACCATAATAATTTTAGACAATCTGACCCATTCTGTCTTATATGCAAATGTTACCCAAATGCAACTAAGTATCTTTTTGTTTATTTAGAGCCACTTTCTATGTGATGATAGTCTTTAGCTCATAGAGCAAAATCTCTTTGATTTTAAGTGCATAGAATTTAAAAAGAAAGTAACTTAAAAATAGATTTTTTTTCTCAGGCGACTAAAATACTAGCTAGACCTGTTCCTTCTTTATACATACAAATAGTCCTAATGTGGTGGGGGTGAGAGGGATGGTCAAAGAAAAAAAAAGATTATAAAAATATCAGTTTGCATTGCTTTGCATTGCATTCTACTTTTGCTGTAAACCACTGATTATGAAAAATTGGTTGATGTCCAGAATCTACAGTCAGGGTTCACTAATTACTTGTTTGCACAGGAGACACATGACCTTCTGGAAACCTCTTTGTCCTCCAAATTATGAATTCTTGGAATTAATAGATAATTTTACTGAAAGAATCAGCCCATCTAGCAGAAGAATAGTGATGATTTGGGGTTACATTCTGCTAGATAGCGTGCTATTTCGAATTACCTACAATTAGTGTGGTTTCACAATATTATCTGTAAAAGAGCATTTTCCTTCCTTGCATTTTCCTTTTTTATATCATTGTTAGCGCCACAATAAAGAAACCCTAAAAAGCTCTTCACAAAAATAATTTGAACATGAACTTGTGCTCTTAGAAACAACTAGGTTTGCCGCTCTCCCTCACTTCATATTCAAAAGCACCCACACTTATCTGGTCTCTTTTTCTATGTTCTCCTAAAAGGGGGGAAAAAATGTATTCGGTGTGTAGAAATAAGCTATTGTATCTCAGAAAGGAGATGGGATGCTAATTAAGGGTTGTTTGAATGAACAAGTCACATTGCATTGTCTACTGGGAGCCGGCTGCCAATTTCATTTTTGGTAAAGAGTCAAGAAAAACATTCAAGAGGGCCCCGGCAAGCTTGGGAGAGAAGCGAGCAGCGCTTCCATTTATCAAGTAGGTGCACAAGCCTGGATTGTATTGTTCAGAGTCAGGGTGCAGGCTGAGAGCTCCTGCCTCACAGCTTTTCTTACCGGTTTCAAGAGCCACCTTCCCAAAGAGAGGCCCTGCTCCTCAGGCCTGATCTTGGACAATGGGGGCACGTATGCCAGACTGCTGGGCCACTGAATGCCTCTTTCTTTGTTCAATACCTTTTTCAAGATCCTTTGCCACTCTTCTTGGATTCATCCAGGAGGCATGGGTTTTAAGACAAAAAATAGCTCGGGTCTTGCAGCGAAATAATTGATGCTCCATTGAAAGAAACCAGGCAAATTGGTTAGTATGATTATCTTTAACAAACTGGGGGTATTTGAGACATTTGGCAACTCGTAAATGAGGAGGGAAAGAGATTGCTGTATTTTTAAAAGATTGCTTTTTTAAAAAAATTATTAAAATATAGTTGATTTACAATGCTGTGTTAGTTTCAGGTGTACAGCAAAGTGATTCAGTTATACACACATATATATATATATGTATAATTCTTTTTTAGATTCTTTTCCGTTACAGGTTATTACAAGATTTTGATAGTTCCCTGTGCTAAAGGTTTCTTTTTTTAATGTTAATGTTATATTAGCTAGAGTAAGCCTTTAGCCTGATTGCTTGACAGTCTTGGGGGTGGGGTGGCATGTAAATAGAGGTGAAAATGATTTACTTTGTTTGGAAAAGAACCAGAACGTAGAGGATGCAAATGTGTTTTTATTGTAGTGGATGAAAAACACTGATTCCGCTAGGTGAAGTGACTTCCTCGTGGCTCTATCACATAGAGTATTTGGTACTTAGCATGATAGAGCCCCAGAGGTGTGTTTTTGATACTTTATGTGTCTTTTCCTTTAGTTCTGTAATTCTGTAATGTTTTTGCTGCTACTCTTTTAAATCTATAAGTACTTAATTTTTTTCAAGTGTGGTCACGTGCCTTTGACATAGATGTAAAGAAACAAGTGTCCTGAGGACTACCAAGTCCCTACTGAAGGCAAGAAGTGAAAGAATTTCTCTGTAAATAGGCATGTGTGCTTGAAAGAAAATCATGAATTCTATTTAAACAATATTTCTAAAATTAAATTGCTTCCCTGGGCACTGAAAATAAAATGTCAGCTTTCACACTTTACATTCTTAGTCGTTAAAATATGTGGTAAGAAATTAATAGTTCTTTTGCAGTTGTTTAAAAGGCAAAATAATAAATAATATGAGCTTATATGTATGCTTGAGTCTCATTTTGTAGTTTTTTAAATAATGTAGCTTGGATATCATAAAAATAATATAATATTTAATGCATGATCTAATGCATATTTAAGTAATGATCTAATCACTTTAGATCAAAAACCCATTCCATAACCGAGCAGTTGTAAAATAACAATAATAGTAATAATAATAATAACATCATGTTTTGAACGCCTACTGTATGCCTGGGTTTGTCTTAAGTGCTTTCCGTGTATTAAATCTTGAGGAAACTGAGTCCAGAGAGATTAAGTATCCTGCTTATGGATTCACAGATAAATGGTAGCGCCAAAATTTGGCCCCAGGCTCTCTGACTCCAAAGCTTGCACCTTAACCACCACATTATATTTTCTTGCTCGCCATATAATTATTATTACTGCTATTAAACCCTTCAAAGAGGATCCATCATAAAAATTTTAAAAATAATTTTGCTATACATTTATTTCAATGGATGCCATAGGTGAAAGGGTCATTGGTCCTAGAAAATATAATACCTTAGGTGTATTAATGGTCATTGCATCTGCTTTACATACCAGGGAAACTGGATTCTGTGGCACCTAACACATTACAGATTCTCTAATTAGAGACTTTTGTTTGATGAAGCAGGAAATGTGACTTGCCTCAATCACTGTGGGAAAACATTCATTTTAATCCTAGTCATCACAGGATAAACTCTAATATTTGGATCTTAGTTTCCTAATTCTTCATTCAGTTCTTAATTAGTCCTTTATTTCTCTATGGGGATTTGGAAAATTTTGCCTTAATTATTTTTTTGGTGTGGGATTAATAGCAACAGTGTTGGGCAGACATATGTAAAAATTGATATTTTATTTAAAAAGCATTGAGAGATAATTTATACTACACTATACACACTATAAAGCTTACCCATGTAAAATGTATGGTTCAGTGGTTTTAGCTCATTTACAGAACTGTAAAAATTGATACTTGATTTTTTTATATCAACTGAATAGAAAATTTTCAGATGCTTGAATAAAAAATACTCCAAGGCCAATGAAAACCATTAATATTTGCTTCTTTAATATTTGTTCTTCTTTCCCCTCCTCCAGAAATGTGTGCTTTACTGGCCAGAAAAGAGAGGAATATATGGGAAAGTCGAGGTTCTGGTTATCAATGTAAATGAATGTGACAACTACACCGTTCGAAATCTTGTCTTAAAGGTAAAACTGTGGCGCTGTAGCTATCTACAAAGTAGACGATGTTGGAGGATCGCATTTCTACTTTGAAATTATTTATCCTAATAAGTACTGCAGATTCAATTTAAATAAATTAAATAATGTCAAGATCAAGGAGAAATTATAATCACTCCCTTATGGATTTCTTTGTGGTCAGCTACTATTAGTATGTGGAATAATTAAATTAATATAAGCAGCCATTAAGGAAATTCACTAAGTGGGAGGCTAAGGTCTTCTACTTTGCATAAATATGATGTCTCTGATTTAACCTTTTGAATGCCTTTAACTAAAGGCTTGTGCTGGAGACTGTACCATGATTTCTTTTTTTAATGTCCCTTTGGTCTAAGCAGATTTAAGTAAGGCCTGGAAACTGTGAAAGGGAAAATCTGCGCTTGTGGGAGGCAAGAAAAGCCTGAAGTGTTGATGAGATCTCCCAAAACCTGGAGTCACAGTCATTTATGGGGACTTTCCCAGACCACATTATGTCATAGAAAAGTTATTTAAATTTGGGGCAGCAGATGCTGAGGAATGTTGCCATGGTATTGTTTTTACTTCTGGAGAGCAATCATCCCAAAGATTCCAGTTCTATCTAGAGCCTCATTACTGGGACAGAATCACCGCAGAGAGGAAGAGGGTAGACGCAGAGCCGCGCTGAGGGTTTTAATGGGAAATTCACGATAGGAAGGCACTTAACTGAGACCTGTTCTTCAACACGGTGTTCTCAAGTGCCTCGTCCACACCAGGCCCCCCACTGGGTTTTGACGTGATGTGCATGGACCCTCACTCAAAGCATTTCTAATCTAGTGACCCCTTGTCGCTCCTTTACTACAGGGATTCCTCACTGCTGTGAAAAACTGGAATTTGGGATGAGTGTAGAATTATTAGAGAGACTGACTATAAAATTAAGCATTCTTATACTGGTCAATATGTTTATAATAACCTCTCAGGAATGTTCAAAGAGCAGGAAACGCACTATATCCCGATTCTTTCTTGGCTGTATATTCATCTAACATCCATTATGTTTATTATAACAAATTACAAACATATATTTAGCATATGTATGTTTTCTATATTAAATATATCTTAAACATATATACTAAATACATGTTTATCATTTAACAGAGCAAGACTGTCAAACTTTGACATCAGCATAGTTACAGTAAAGTTTTCTCAGGGTGAAAGAGTATTCTTCAAAAATCTCCTAGATTTTTTTTCCACCTAGAAATAAGTTGCCAGCAAGATGGGAGTGATAGAAGGCATTCAGTATTGTGGTTTGGGTGACTTTGAGTTCCACAGGGCAATGAAGCATCTGGTGGCTGTTGCTATTTTCAGCTAGGAAGTCACACGCAACACGTGAAGCATTACTGGTACACCTCATGGCCCGATCACAAGACTCCAGCTAGCGCCCAGCCCCTTCTACAGCTCATGCTGGATGTGGAAGAAGACAGACTTGCCTCCGTGGGCCGAGGGCCTGTGGTTGTCCACTGCAGGTAAGGGATAAGCTGTCCTTTCTGCCTAAGCAGCTGTCCTTTGTAAAGTCATAGAGCAGGTGGAAGTTGGATTTTACTTCCTGGTTCTGACTTGGCTGATAAATTAAATACGTATTGAAAATGGTTAAATTCCTCATACTTGACCCTTGACCGAGACGATACTTAACAGAAATGAAGTGACATCGTTAGCATATTTTCAGCAAACAGTCACACAGTGGAGAAAATATCACTTCTGATTAATAGCTCAGGGAACAGGAGAACTTATTCACTCAGTCCTCTACCTTGAAACGTAGATGGATTCAATTAGTCTCATCAGTCTTATGTATGCTAGGAATGACATATGGTTTTTTTAATTATCAACAGCTTTTTGTTGTTTCAAGATGGCCCCTGGACTTTACTAGGATTGTATCTTGATAACATTTATTATTATGTCAAATTTGGTGAAAACCAGTCAACTATTCTAAAACTTACCTCATGAAAAACAGATGGAAATAAATTTATGAAATGGGAAGTGGGCAAGTGGTAATTCGCCAAAAGGAAAACAAAGTGCTGTTACCAGAACACGCAGTACTGGAGGCTGGGCTGACACAGCGACAAGATGTCCGCAGTGGTTCCCTTCCCTAGCGTCTAGCTTAAAGGTCTTCTCCTTTAACTTATACCTCTTCCCCCTATTTTCCCGTTAGTGTGCCCAAACTAAAGCATATATTTTAAAGTTATTTACATAACCGGCCATTTATTCTCCATACTTTCTCCAAATAATTGGTGTTACTTTATTGACCCTCCTAAGTCTTGTAAGATAGTTTTTGATATTGTTAAGAAATAAAGTATATTATTTTAGATTATAATTTTAGCCTTCTTTTGAACCTTTGTGGTTTAATTAAGAGTAAAATTTACTATATGTCTATTTATCCAAAGTGTCATTATCTAGTTTCTAACATTAGGCCTCATCCTAAACTTAGCTTGGGGCTGAAGAAAAATACCTAACTGGCCATACTTTAGGGCTGGAAGTGTCCCCCACCCAAAATCATAAAACAGTCAGGATATCTAAAATGAACTTACCATTTCCCCTGTAAAACCAGCTCCCCTTCTGATTGCTATTTCTAAGAATTAGACCATCTTTTTTCCAGGCACTCAACATCAAATGTTGACAGTTATCTTTGGCCCTTCTCTCAACTCCAGCCTCCATATCTAATCAGTCACCAGATTGGCTTTCCCTTCAAAGCTTCTCCCATAATCATCACTTCCTGCCCAACCACCCAAGTTCAGGCCCTTATGACCTCACCCATGTATTTTAGAAGAAGTCGGCTAATTGCACATACACACCCCACTTCCCCATGCTCCACCCCTACTACAGCCTATTCTGTGCACTCCTCTTGGATGAGGTGCCTAAAACCCTCTTTCATCACATGGAGTCTACGCTCAACACTTCTCAAAGGCTTCCCATTCCCTAGAGCAAAAGTTCTCAACCTCAGATCTGTGGATTAGCTATGAGGGCCAGTGAACTTGAAATGACTTGAACAGATTTGAGTACATTAAGTTAGGTGAATTTTCTGGGGAGTGAAAACGCATTGTTTTCAACAAATTCTAAAAAAAAAAAAAGTAAGAAAAAAGAGTACCATTCTTTTAGAGGATGATGTCCAAACCTTTTAGCTTTCCATATAAGATCCTTTATAGGCCCCACTGTACCTTCCCAGTCTTATTTCCCACTGTTCCTCTAATGTAACTTTCTCTTTAAGCCAAACTAGCCTACTCATTGTCACTCTGTTCTGCAGCAATTCTTTCCTTATACCATTCTCATCCATGGATCATTCTCTCTCCTTCATGATAACCAAAATGCCTGCCATTCACAGGGTATAGTTCAAGTCCTATCTCTTTATTGAGACAAACTCTCCATAGACACTTCAACTAAAAGGGACTCATTCCTCATCTGAATTCCTCTGCACCCACATTCAACAGGAAATAAGTGCCACGTAGGAGAACTAGTGCTATTTGAGTGCCAAGAGGGGAATTATTCATTCAAACCATGAGGATTGAAGAAAGCCTCTAAAAGTTGGAATAATGTTGAACAGGATCTTGAAAAAAGGTCCAATGTTTGTGGTTTTAAAAGGTGGTAGGGGGCTTCCCTGGTGGCGCAGTGGTTGGGAGTCCGCCTGCCAATGCAGGGGACACGGGTTCGAGCCCTGGTCTGGGAGGATCCCACATGCCGTGGAGCAACTGGGCCCGTGAGCCACAATTACTGAGCCTGCGCGTCTGGAGCCTGTGCTCCGCAACAGGAGAGGCCGCGATAGTGAGAGGCCCACGCACCGCGATGAAGAGTGGCCCCCGCTTGCCACAACTGGAGAAAGCCCTTGCACAGAAACGAAGACCCAACACACCCAAAAAGAAATAAAGAAATAAATTTAAACTCATAATTTAAAAAAAAAAAAAAAAAGGTGGTAGGGAGGGCATTTCTAACTGGAGAAATACCCATTAACATAAAAAGAAAAATTAGAAAATAGGAATTTTTTGCAATGATTCAAATGAAAACAATGACACAAAGGGTACAAAGTTGACAGCAAAAAGCTTGAAAGTTCGTCACAGTCATATTACGTAAGGGCCTGAATACCATGGAAGGGTGCTTAGACATTGTGCTGTGACCATTGGGAGCCATCTACGGTTTTTGAGTAGCGAGTAATATGATCAGGTCCCTGTTTTAGAAAGATGAACCTAGCAGCTGTGTACATCATGAATTAGCCCAGGAAGAGTCTTGAGCCTTGGAAACCATAATGAGATCATTGCTAATCATAAAGTAAGATTTCAAAAACGTGAGCACAGTTTATAGAAAGGAAAGCATGGATCACAACAGCTCCGCAGAGGTGGAAAATATAAGAATTGGTAACAGATTGGATGTGGGAGTTGAGAGAGGGGGAGATGTTGAAGACGGCTCCAAGATTTCTAGGCTGGAAAACTTATGGCTGCCTGGTAATGCCATTGAGGAAAAAGATAATTAATTCTGTTTTAGATACACTGAATTTAGATACATTGAAATGCAGCAAGTGTAAAATAGCAACAGCAAGAGTGCCAGCTAGGAGGTGGAATGCCAATCTAGAGTTTAGGAGAAACTTGGGGAATTTAAGTGTAGATTTGAGAGAAATTTACATTTGTGGTTGAAATTGCTGAGAGAGAGAGAGCGAGAGAGAAAGCTTGTTAAATTGATGACACGGTCTGAAGGAGATTCATGAGTAAACCTTCCATGACAGGTAGTATGTCTGTTTAACTGTTACCTTGATAAAAAAAAAAAAAGACTTGGAAATATGTGCTTCTAGCCACATCCTCTCTCCTTAACTGAATTGAATCTTCAGTTATTCACTAGCATCTTCCACATCAGTATATCCAAGACCAAAGTCCCCACTCTCTCCCTCAAATCAGCCCTCATTCCCCCTTCGTCTGGATGACGCTGCCATTCTTTCAGTCCTCCGGGCGAGTCACCTCGGACTTTTTGCTTTTCTCACTATTCAGCTCCACTCCTCCACACTCACATTTATGATGTGTAGAAGTCTTTCCCCTCCTTGCTACTGCCCATACCTTACCTAATTTCAGCCCTTAATTCTTCTTTGTACAACAACTAGTACCTTTTTCACTATTCTCTCCACCCACTACCTCCCTCCACACCATTCATCCTACTGCTTAGACCTAAAGGGAAGAATTGCCGTTTAAGCTCTCAGCACAGGGCTGGGTTTGTACACTCAGTACACGAGAGCTGTTGCTGCTGTAATTACTATTATTAATCCCAGTGGTTTCCAATTTTAAAACTACCTTTTTAAAAGAATATATTTTACCTTTGCTATTTTTCCTGCACCTTTTAACGCGTTACCTGTTCTTCTCAGTGCAGGGATAGGCAGGACGGGGTGTTTTATTGCTACATCCATCGGCTGTCGACAGTTGAGAGAAGAAGGAGTTGTGGACGCGCTGAGCATCGTCTGCCAGCTGCGTGTGGACAGGTGAGTGTCGGCGGGAGAGGGTGAGAGACACTTCAGAGCGGCGTCATCGTCACAACCTAATCCGATCAGCCTGACTTTGTCAACACCACAGGCTCTGAAGTCCTAACTCTCTGTAGAGATTTGTGTAAAATGCTTAGGAATGTACATTACATTAAACAGCCATCAAAGAAACTGTTATTTGCAACACTGACCCTCAGGAGTCCAAAGCCAAGAGCTTATGCTTAACCCTTCCTTGTCTTTGATGCAGGTTGTTTATGGTGGTAGCTGTTCCTTCCTAGTCTCACATCTCTGTTCCTTCACAGGGACTTCGCATTTTCATTTGACTTAACTGAATCATTCACTTTAGGATCTTGATCCTTAAAAATGAGGCACATGTCATACCACCAAGAATCATCTTTTTTTTCACTGTTCCTTTTTTAATTGCACAAAATGCAGATTACAAAATTTACCATCTTAACCGTTTTTAAGAGTACAGTTCAGAGTGTTAAGTACATTCACATTGTCCTGCAACCAAATCCAGAACTCTTTTCATCTTGAAAAGCTCTGTACCCATTAAACAACAAATACCCATTTCTTGTCAACCACTATTCACCTTCTCACTCTATGAGTTTGGCTACTCTAGGTGCCTTATGTAAGTGGAATCATGCAGTATTTGTCTGTTTGTTACTGGCTTCTTTCACTTGGCATAATATCTTCAAGATTCATCCATATTGTAGCACATGTCAGAATTTCCTTCCTTTTTAAGGCTAAATAATATTCCATTTTACGTATATACCATATTTTGTTTATCCATTCATGTGTCAATGGACACTTGGGTTGCTGCCACCTTCTGGCTGCTGTGAATAATGCTGCTATGCACATGGATGTACAAATAGCTATTTGAGATTCTTTGGAGTATATACCCAGAAATGAGATGGCCGCACCATATGGTAATATTTTAAGCTTTTCAAGGAATACCATATTGGTTTCCAGAGCAGCTGCACCATTTACAGTCCCACCAACAGTGTGCAGGGGTTCCAACTTCTGTTTGTTTTGTTTTGTTTTTTGTAGTGGCCATCCTAATGGGTGTGAGTTGAAAGAGTCATGTTTACGTATAGATGGTTTGATCACCTTTGTGATGATCTCTGTTTATGCACTGAAAACAGAACAAACAAGAAATTTCTTTTCTTCCTTGCTCCGCAACTAAGCCTGGGGAAATGAACAGCTGAGTCAGTGACCGAGAACGTGCACAGGTGCGCATTGAGAACAGGCACAGAGAGGAAGATGGTGTATGGGCACATGAGCAGTGGACCTCCCTGCTCTGCAGTTTACCGTGCTATCGTGGATGAAGAGTTGTTCTGAAAGCTGAGCTATGGTTTCTCTTCTTTCATTCGTACAGCGAATATTTATGAATCATCTCCTAAACGCAAGGCATTGTTCTGGATGCTGCACGTACTTAAACGAGATGAGTGTGGCTCTGCTCTCCTAGAGTTTAGATGCTAACAGAGAGAAGAGAAGAGATAATAAACAGCAAAGAAATAAACAGGACAATTTCAGACAGAGATAAATGCTCTGAGGTAATAAAACAAGAGTCACAGGATCTGAGCCTCCTGGAATTTAGCCCTGTGACCTAGAGTTTCCTAAAAGTAAAACTACAAAAGTCACATTTTTAAGTCATGCAATAAATATTTATTGAGCCCCTACTATGTACTAGGTCCTAGAATTTCAATAGAGACAAAAGAATTGTTCTGAAAATTCAACGAGAAAATATATATAAAGCACTTAGAACAGAGTCTGGCACACAGGAAGCCTTTCAATAAATGTTCACTTTGTTACTATCATCTTCATTATTATTAAAATCATCAGTGAAGTTTCTCCAGTCTCTAAACACTAAACATTCAAATCTCCTTTCCAGATGAGGTTTTCCCTCCCCATCCCTATCGTTCTTTGTTTCCTTTTAAATAGTAATTTCTAAGTCTTTGTCAGTGTATCTTCCCTCTATTTTTCTCTTAACTTTGGCTTATTAGAAGCTGTTTACCATGGTGATTAAGATTATGGACTCTGGAAATCTATAGCCTGGCTTTGCATCCTGGCTCCCACCATTTCCTGGTTGTGTGGCCTTGGGCAAATTGTAAGACTTCTCCATGCCTTGATTTTCTCATCTGGAAAATGGAAATAATAGTATCTACTTATGTTATTATAAGGATTAAGAGATAATCTGTAAAGTGGCTGGCACATAAGCATGCAACCAAGGCTAGCCACAGTTATTATCAATAAATATAGCAAGAACCTGAACATGTATCTGTAAATTGGAGCTAATAATATATACCCCACAGGGTTGCAGTAACATTAAGAGGAGATTATACCTGTGGCGTACTGAGTAGAACATTTAGTCTAGGTTTCTTACCCTCTCTCTACCCACCTCCCCACTTCTGCCTTTCCATACCCCTCATGTAACTACTTCCAAAAATGTTTTCTTTTTGTGCATAAGAAGATCAGCTTCAATTCTCTCTCCCCCTCCTCTTATAATTGCTGTCTTGGTTTCCTGAAACCCCCTTGCCTTCCATCCACTATTGCCCACCCCAACTGGAACAGGATCCATTTGCTTCCCTTCAGACTCCGGGACCTACCTTCACCAAGAAGAGGGGACCTATGTCAGAGAGTGAGGGGCAGTACCCAGTCAGTCTGGAGTTGCTCCTGCGGTGACCTTGATCTCTTCTGCTTTGTGCTTCTGTAAACAGGGCTCCTTCATGGGACCCACAAATCCCCCAGGGACTCCAGTTCATGTCTGTGCACCCACTTTCCTATTAGCTAGAGCCAGAGCTCCATGAATGCCAAATGCATAGATCTAAACGGACTCCAAGTTGATGTCCAACACCTGTTCTGACCCTATTTGGAACAACACCCTGAAAAAGGGGGGGGGGCTTGGTTTGCTCGTTGTTTGGGCTCTTGTTACTCTTAGATCTTGTCTATTCGCCCTCCCATCTCCCTTCTCCCCCACCTGCTTCTATAGCCTGACCTCCACCTTGGTTTCCACTTCCCGGTCACATTATTCTGTCAAGTCTACCAAATTGTTCTCTAGCTCTGAAGAGAATCACAAATACATTTTTTAAACCATATCACAATGCCTCCTCTATCGGCTCCTTCCTTCCTAAAGCAAATGGGCAGAAATTTTTAGCCTTGGCCTTCCATCACCACCAAGGTCTCCCACAAGGCTTGTCTTTTTACTCCTGATAGGATTTTCAAAACATATTCAACTTCTCTGCTGATCTAAAGCCTATGGGTTCCCTACCCCCTGGGTCTGAATTACTGCCAATATGTGTCTCAAAATCATTCTAACTGATTTATTCATCAAGATCCCTTCTACATAAATTCTGAGCCGCTGCTTCTGTTGTTTATGAAGCAGATCGTCTCCTTGAAACTTTCCTTGAAAAGTCTTTCCTTTGCCTTCCTTCCTTCACAGGATTAACAGATTTTCTTTTTCTTGTCTCTTCCTTCTGTTGTGCACTTCCTTAGTTATTATAAAAAGCAAAACAGAAAACTCCCTCCTTTCTTTGACTCCATCCAGCTTCTTCCCAACCTTCTTGCATCTTGCTTCATTTTTTCATTCTTTTCTTGTCATACTTCACTTTCAAAATTCCAATTTGTAGGTGACTGCTGCTGTTGACCATGGCTTTAACTCATATGGGTAAAGGGAAAAGTGGCCTCAGAAATCCAAATGTCTGTCCTTCTGCTCTTGCAGCTTACTGTTCTTCATCAGTTCTTCAAACCTTGTGCCCAATCCTGGTCTCTGTGGCAGTCCTTGCCTTCAATTTTGTCTTCAGAACATTCCAAAATGCACTGTTGACAGCAGAGGTTTATTTAATGGTCTTCAAAGCACATGCCTCATTTAACTCCCAAAATGAACCCAAGAGTCAGAAAAGAGATATTCCTTGGCCTCACTTTTTTAAAATAAGGAAACAAAGAATTCAAGATAGCAAGTAACTTGCCCAATGTCACCTAGCTAAGAAAACTGGTGAAATAGACCTCTTTGGCATCTGGGACTTCTGATTTCTAACTCAAAAGGTATGACTGTTTTTGATAAAAGTAAACAATCTTTTGGAATATGTTTATTGCAAAATTGCTAGACAAAAACATAGCTCTTTGATCATTCTTTGCCAATAAAAAAATGCAAAGACACTGTAATTTTTAAAACAATGGTTAATATGAAGGAGAGCTGTTTCATGAATAGATAAAGTGATATTGTCAGCAGTTGCCTTAAAAATATAATTTGAGGAACATAGAGAATTTGCCTCATCCCAAAATATCTATCTATGGAGGGCGCCTAAAATATCTGTGTGTAGTGAATGTTTAAAAGACTATTAGAGAGCCAATCTTTGGTTTAAAGAGTCATTCCTTTTTCAAGTTTCTTGAACCTACAGTTGAGAGGTGAGAGTGACACCTTATGTCTTCCTGGCTATTAACACTTTAGACAGGGTGGTCTATCCTTTTCCAGCTACGGTATGTTAGCTAGAGAGTGTGTAACTCCGCACATCGGGAAGACGCTCAGAATTGAGGTTTTGATGAAGAGGAATTGAAGAGAGGGCTCCAGAAGAGGCCCTGCCATTGAGGAGACTGATAGACAGCTCTGGGCATTGGGAGGGTGAGGGCAGAAGAGCTGCAAGGCCAGCTACCTGATTTGCAGGGCCCAGTGCAAAATGAAAATGTGGAGCCCCATTTTAAAAAATGATTAACTCTTTCAAGATGGCAACAGCAAAGCATGAAGCCAATACAGGGTCCTTCTCAGCACAGGGAGATGGGGCTGGTGTGACTGAGCATGTCGAGTCCATGCAGTCGACCCTGTTGGGGGATGTTTTAGGATGGGTGTTTGTAGATGGGTGTGAATTCTGTGTCCTGTGGAACAGTCACCCACGATCTCTGTTCAGAGCAGTTCTCCTGAATCATGCATACGGTCATTCATTCAACAAACATGTACTAAACATCTACTGCTGAACATGCATCAGGCACCTGGGTAGAGCAAGATGGATTCCTTAACAGGCTTTTCCAGACTGTGTTTCTCAGGGCACATTTTAACGATTAATTACGCTATGAGAACCCGCTAAGTGTCAGACTCTCTTAGCCTGTACTCAGGCAAAAAAAAAAAAAAAAAAAAAAAAATTAAAAAGCTTCTCAATTAATTTTGAGAAAAAGCTATATGCTATATTTCTTAGAACCCCTCTCCACTTGGATATTCACAAAAAGTGTTAAAGCATTAAAGGATCTGAAGTGTCCCCCAGCATGGAAATCCATTACACTTCCTTGAAGGACTCTTTCACATTTATTTGACCACACAAAACTTTCCTCAGACACTATCTAAAAGGCAGGGAAAGAAGTTGTAAGATAATAAATATAAGCTGTTCTTTCAAGAAGTTTGGTGGCGAAGAGAAGACTAGAGATGGCATAGGAATTTGAGCCTGGGTGGAGACCATTAAAAAGGGGAAAGGAAAGGGTGGGACTAATTGGAAGCATCCAGCTAAGCATAATAAGGGCTACAAAAGACAGAGCCAGTATATCAGAGGGCTAATATTTTGTACTCTGCAGGGTCCAAGCTCCATAGAATTTCTCCTATCCTCTCATACCCTCCTTAGCAATGGCCTCTGCCCACTAGTGATCCAAGGCTGCACATTGCATCTTTTTTATAGTTTACCCCCCGCCACTTATATCTGCCTCCTCTAAGAAGTCCAGAGCCTGGCTCACAGCAAAGAAAAAGAAAGTGGTTTTGATACTGGAAACGGCTTCCATGATTGATAAATCAACAGTTTGAGCACTGAGTAGGATCAAAGACCTTATCAAAAAAAAAAAGAGAGAGAGAGAGAGAGAGAAAGAAAGAAAGGAAGAAAGAAAGAAAGAAAGAAAGGAAAAATTACAATGCTTGATCATTGTTATTCAACATAACATAAACAGGCAATTCGTACTCAGATCACAAGTCTGCATTTTAGCAATAAATTCAGATGGTCTGGTTTAGAGACGAGTGTGTTATGCTGAATGGATGTTTCCAGTGTAACAACAATGACAGAACCATTTAGTGGATTCCTCACTCTCTGGCAAGACATTATTTTTATTGGCTTTCAGGCAACTTCTATTAATAGATGCTACAGTTCTCACTGCAGATTCATGAGTCTGTGATTCTCCTATTAATAATACTTTTGAGCATATTTTGAACTAAAATAGGATTTCTTTTTTCCAAATAGGAGTTCAGATTCTGTGCAGGGCACCCACAGGTGTTTTATTTAGAAGTGTGTTCATGGATCATTCCTTCATTGCCATGGTATTCATTTTTAATTAAAAGATGAAGTCAGTAGCAGGCAATTGGGACAGAGCACTGGCTGGTGGGACTGGGAAGCAGGCACCCACTGGAGAAAGAGGTGCCAGAGATTACTGGACCAGATGTCAAGGAGGTTGGTGCTAATCCTGGCTCTGACCCTAATTTCCTGTGTGACCACTTGTCACTCTAAGCCTCTGTGTCTACATATGGAGAAAGAGAAGTGGTGCATATCAGAAGCCTCCAACCTCATCTGGTCTGAGGACCCCTTTTTAAGAGTAAAATATTTCATGGACCCCAGCCTGATGGTTATACTTTGAATCCCGTAATGCTTATAAATTAATCCTGTTTTATTATTTAGCCCTTCCATGTCTTGCTTAAATCTTCTAATCTTAAATATCACTAAATTATTGTGACGATACCACCTAATGAAGAATTCCAGTTGCTATTAAAGCTAAACCAACACTTTCATCATATTTAGAGCCTGCTACAAGAGATTCATTTAGGCTTGTGTATACTGTTTTCGTGGTGTGAGATAGTGATGAAGGTCATTTACACATTGAGTCTGAGAGATGCACTTGTCCCTTTAAAAATAATAATAATAATCCATAATAATAAAATGGCCCAGGATACTCAGAGACTGCCCCACATGCATATGGAGAATGACTAAGGAGCAAGATGGTAACACCAGAAGACATCTAGGCAGGGAGGAAAAGAACATGTTCCATTGTAGGTTGACCTCAGGCAATCTTTTCCTCACTGTATTTCTTTTCATCCCACTCGACACCTCTGAACTCTGGAAGAACTTGAAAACAGAATTTGGGAAGTGAAACACATAAAATAATTTGTGATCCCGAAGCCTTTTTTTTTTCTCCTCTTTCCCTCTTTTTTTTCCTTCCCCAGAAACAGGAAACAATCTGTCTAATCCACCCTTTTGAGAGTCAGTAGTGAAATCTGCAGTTGTCTTTGTACATCCTTACCTTGGAGGCCTTAAATTGGAATGACATCCAAAGACCTTACTTGTGGCTTCCCAGACAGGATAGAAAAATGCTTCCAGTGTGCGTCATATCATTGTTTAAATGTTTTGATTAATCACTTTAGTTTGACGATTTTTTTTTTAACTATAACAACCTAAGAAGAGGAATACATATGCCACCAGTTTCCTAGGCTAATATGTGTCCATAGCATATTCTTTGTTTCCAAAACTAGGTTAAAATAATTCCAAAGCTAAAATTTCCACCTCTTGGTATAATTTTTACCAACTTTGGCTTACGTGTAGCCATATCCTTCTGCAATCCCAACTAATCCCAGAGATTCCCCTTAATTAGTGAATTTCAACAATCTCATTTGAAGATCAGGGATTGGACATTTTGGTTTACTTATTTTCAGAACACTTGAAGGTAAAGCTTAGAAATTGGTTTGGATTTACTTGACATCACAGTTCTTGAGACCATAACAAGACGTCCTCTCGTAAAACAGATAATGCCAACCGAATCTTCCAAGTGGTTGTCAGGACGACCTTTTCCTTCTTCTCAGCTAGGAGTCACTTGAGTGTTAACCTGGGTGTTCAGAAGAAAATTGGCTAGTTTTCAGGAAAAACAAAATGGAACTCAAGATATGCTAGTGCATTGAGTTATCATTGAATTATCATTGACTTGTGTTCGCTTTTATGCCCTACAAATACTTTGTGGAAAACAAAGTATCTATATTCAAAACACCTGGTCAGAAACAATCAAAACGTTTAAGTTCTTCGTCCTTGAAATGACATGGTATATAGACACAGGGAAGATGTCTGTCTGAGACACCCCAAGTTCAGCCCCAGACATTAGCCTTGTTTGACTCATGCCCAAGCTATCAGAGCTTTACCCGTGAGGCACATTAACATCCACACCTTTTGTTCTAAATTTACTGTACCAAACTTTACCAAAAGAATTCCAGATTCAAAAATAATAAAAAGCCAAGGAGCGTAAGTTCCATTGTTAGCCCAGAAGTGAGTCACCGCTGCAGCATTTCTTCTGTCTACTGATTAGACCGGATACGCTCTGGGCGGTGCAGCAGGAAAGGCTTGTTGCTCTTTGTATGTGTGAGTTAATAGTCACAAAAGGTCACAATTTTAACATGTTAAAAACCAAATCTCTCTCCTGGGCATCTGGAGGGGTTTTTTTCAACACACCCTCACAGTAGCAAAGGTGAAAAAATATATAGCTTTTTCTCTTCTAACCTGAGTTTACCCTCAGCTGACAAAGCTATGTGCTTTTCTGCATAGCGTCCGAGAAGACACTGATTTTTTTGTTTGATGGGGCTAATGTGACATGTACTATCTGACATTTCTGGAAGGGCAGTATATCTGAATCCTCTCTGGCCTGGCCATACACACTGCTCATATTCTGTGGCCACAAAGAAATCAGAGCCTTGCACCCAACACCATTTTTGCAGTAAAAGAAGTGACTTTCTTCCAAAGCATGAAATGGGGCAGAATTAGGGTGAACAAATAATATGTCATCCAAACCGAGGCACTTCTGAGAGTGAAATGGGGCTTTATTAATAATTACACCAGGACAACAGGAGTAAATCAGGACTGTCCCAAGCAAACCAGATGCATGATCACCCTAAGGGCTTATGTTAACTAAGCATTTACCAACAGAATAAGAAATAGAACACGTGGCATTTATTTAGTACTCTAAATGCCACTGTGCTAAGCATTTTATGGATTATCTCATTTAAACCTTGCAAAATGTGAAACTTTATTAGGTAAACACTGTTTGACAGGCCAGTGGCTTTTAAACATTTTTTTAGTGAACAACAGGAAACAAAACATTGGGAAGACAAAATCTTCTACAAAACACCAATATGGAAAACAATTAACAATAATTAATAAAAGAAAGAAGGAAAGGAAGGAAAGAAAGAAAGAAAGAGAAAGAAAGAAAGAAAGAAAGAAGAGAAAGAAAGAAAGGAAGGAAGGAAGAAAGGAAGAAACAAAGAGGGAAAGAAAAAGAAAAACAGTAAAAAGGAGAACTGCTGCCCTGGTCAAAACTGTGATTAGAAGCCAGTCCTAAAGGCCCACCCTCCTTCTCCACTCAGGCACCACTGTAGAACCCCAGGCTCCTGGGAATTCTGTGAATAGCCTTTGGCTAGACATTGATAGGCTCTGACTCATTTAATCCTCACAATCTTGATGAGGTTTGTCTTTAATGTCATTTTATAGGTCAGGAAAACCCAGCTGGGAGGAACAAATGACTTGTTCAAAATCCTATAGCTGATAGGTTCAAAAGCAAGGATTCAAACTTGAATCTGTCAGACTCCAAGTCCCCTTCTTGCCACTAGGTCACCTACCTCCACTGTAGGTGACTTCTAGGCTGGTTAATATTTAGAAACATATTGGGATCTTTCCATCTTGGCTTGCCCAACCTGAGCAATATGGCAGAGCTATCCTCTGCCAGGTGTGCTCTTAGTTCTACAAGGTCCTCTGACCTATGTGCTAATAAACAGTTTAAATGGACTGTCCCATTTATAGTTCACAACCGTGCTATGAGGCAGGTACTGTTATTTGATTACCTCATCATTTTGCAGATGAGAGAACAGCACTGCAAAGATTATGTAATAAGGGTAAAGCAGCTAGTAAGTGGTAGTGACAGGATTTGTCTTGACAACAGTGTATGGTGCCTTTTAACCTCTTAACACACTTTGGTCCCTACTGGTAATGAGCGTGATGCTTTGGCATTCCAAGTGCCTTTTCAAACTCACAGTGACTCTCACAGCTAACTGGGTTGCCTTGCCCTGCTTTTATATGACCTCACCCTTTGTTGATAATCTGACTCCTGTTTGGCAGTAGATATTGTAGCTTAATGCATTATACCCCCTGGGAAAAGATTTGTGCCCAAAGAGGATTCTCCAATGAGAGATAATGCTTTAATACGATGTACTAGGTAATGGTGGTGATGTCCGCGTGCTGCCTGACTGATGACAACTTTTCTCCACTGAAGCATCATCTTGATCACCATGGAAATCTTCTAAAATCTTAACTTTGGTCAAGTTTAAACTATGATCTGTTGGAGGTCAAAGATTATTTAGTGCCCGCTCTTTAAAAGGGAGTTGGATAAAGTAAAGTAATTACCTTTTAAAGTAATAAAAAGAGCATCCCTGCTTCTTACCTTCGAAGACCAGCTTGCTTAGGAACTTTACATCAGTGATATAGATCCAGACCTCAGCAAGTCCATGGGGCCCTGTCTAACCTGAAAGGTACCTGCAGTCCAAGTCAGAGCTCTCCTGGAGGCTGAATCAGTACAGGGCTCTCTTGAGGGTTCATGATTAATCTCGCATTGTTTATTTATTCCATAAATGTATTTTGTATATAGGCACTATATTAGCTTCTTGAGTATTTTTCACTATGGCCAGCCTAAAGAAGACTGTATTTGTCCCATAACAGAATAAAATCTGCAGGGTAATCCTAGAATTCAAGTTCTTACAAAGATCAACAGAGAATTCTACATACCAATATATGCAATTGGAAATGTAATATTTTAAAAGATGAGTGTAATGAGTTCCTGATTTTGAGTCGGCCTCCAGTTAATGCATTCTGGGATGTCCCTTGCCTTCTTTTAGTCTGGAGTTTATATGTTTTCATATAACATGAGACAGCATGGCCTGGGTAACTTACTTGACAGGTGTTTACTTAGGACTAGTAAGTGCTTTTCAATTTTGCAAATATGCAAAGACTATAACATCATGCCTGCTCTTAAAGGATCTAAAACCTAGTTAGACATAATTTTGGAATGGGATTAGACAGTATATCACACGATATCAAATTACTTATAATAAAGACCCTATCTTAGCCCTGTTTTTCTCTACTACCTTATAAATGACAGATAAAAAGACATAAGGCATGCTTGTTAACTATCTGGGAGACACCAATCTGGGAGTGAGAAAAGAGGCTAATATACTGAATGATAGAAATAGTGATATCAGTAAATAAGAACTTTGTGCTGAAACCAACAAGTTGAAGTTAATAGGAATAAACAAAAAGTTCTGCATTTAGTTCGAAAAAACTCAATAGCATAAGCACAGGATGGAAGAGAGCTGTAATTTTCACATTCAAAAAAATCCTGTGGACTTTTTCATTAACCCAAAGCTTCACTTACTATCCTAAAATGCTTGCAAAGCACCAGGCACTAGGTAGGCACTGTGGGATCTTTCCATCCAGTGCACCTGTAGATGCAAACTCATTGGTCTATAACGTGGAGTTCAAGGGGGAAAATATTCCCACTGACTGGATCTCATTGGGAGTAGACACAACACTCTAAGAAGGTCATATTTGATAAAAACAGGCTGTAGAAAGGGGAGACTAGATTGGTGAGTGACAGGGAAACCAGCCTGCATAGAAATATTGAGTGACCACAGGATGTTTAGTCTAGAGAAGAAAAGATTACGGGACTTTGATGGTTGTTTTCCAGCATTTAGAGAGCTATTGTGTGACTATAAGAGGAGCCTTAAGGTTTTTTGGGGTTATTTCAGTTGGACCAATGGGGCGGGTGACAGTTAGAGAGGGGCAGATTCATTCTGATGTCTTCAGAAGTTTCCCTGCCAACCTTGGCAAAGGCTGAGCACTCCAGCAGAAACTAGCTGACCATCTACCATGTAGACTGCTCCCTTTTGGAAAGACAACATTTTGTTGGCAGTTGGAATACATGATCTCAGAGGATCCCTCTGATGTCAATGCTCTCCCTTTTATTTTTCAAAACAAGTGGGAAGCAACCTAACTTTTCACATACCTTCCTTAAGCCTTGAGACCCACAAGAATTTTGCTAGCCTACAACTAATGAGTTCATTTCCCCATCTTCTCCGACTTCGCTGGCAGAAACAACATTGACTTAGTTAACAGAATGTCATAGTAAGTATCCTCCAAGCATTAAAATACACTGCTAACCTATCTGGGGTAAAATGGTAATTAAAACCTAGACTGTGCCTTCATTCATTCACCCGTTGGACATGTAAATACCAATGTTCACCAGAACATACAATCAGGGGAAAATCTTGCCTCCGTGTGAAGTAAATGGTGGGAGGAAGTTCACAGACCAGAGTCCGTGAGATAGAGCACATATAAGGATCCACATGCCATCTGCAGCTCAAGGAGGGGGACTAATGAGTTGTGCTGATGCCAGAGGAAGGGAGGCACCTCTCAGCTCCCTGGAGCTGCCTCAATATTTACCATGGCTGGATCTCCCAAGCTTCACAGTCAAAGCCAGCATATTCCGGACACCTGCTGTTTTTAGGTGTGCCCAGATGTCATCAGCTAATAAGAGGAAAAGTCACCACATCCTCAGCTGGCCATTCCTGTTGTCAACTTAGGATCAAGGAACACTTTGGCCAGAAAGTTGCCTTCAGTACAACAAATTGTGCAGTTCTAGGGAAGAGGACCGATGAAATATTTCTGCCAATAAGTTGCAGTCACCAAAAAACGTATATTTACCTTTTTTTATTTCTTGCCAAATACATCATTTGGGCATTATGTCGACCAGTTTAGTGTCGTTTTGAAGGGTGAAGTGTTACTAACTTAATATCACTGCTTAGTTTAAAAGGGTGAACTCTTACTGCTTTAGTATCTTGTAAGCTTGTATTTATAGAGGTGGGCAAGTAAACATAGGTACAAGCCCAGTTTTAGTTATTACCATTAACTAGAAATCACACTACAGTGAGGCAGTATATTTCGTTTTTTAAGTTGAAGTGCTCAAAGGCCTCAAAATAATTATTTTGAATGGTAACAACAGCCACTAGGAAGAACTAGCTAAAACATAAGTTTAAAATTGGTTGTAGCATTGGTTGTAGAGTTATGAAGATTAGAAGACTTCAAATAGTTACTAATAGGGATGTAGTTATTCAGTGAGCAGAAAAAATTTGTAACATTTATACAGCTATCAGTAGCTTTGCCACGTAAAAGAACCATTATCAAAAAAACAAAATGCCATATAGCTATTTTATGTATAAAAGTATAACGAGAAGCATCATTACTTCTCATGAAGTCAGATACCTTCTACTAATCTAAAACATAAGGTACTCTAGGGATGATAATGAAAATGACAAAGGGAAAAAAGCAAGAGCCAATTCTCTTTCCAACTCATATAAGGACCCACCTGTTATTGTGGGGTTTTTAAATTAATTTTTATTGGGGTATAGTTGCTTTGCAATGTTGTGTTAGTTTCTACTGTACAGCAAAGTGAATCAGCTATACACATACATATATCCCCTCTTTTTTTTGGATTTCCTTCCCATTTAGGTCACCACAGTGCATTAAGTAGAGTTCCCTGTGCTATACAGTATGTTCTCATTACTTGTCTGTTTTATACATAGTATCTGCTATTGTGTTTAGATACTCGGCACACCACCCCCAAAGGTTGCTTCCACATAACATACTCAAATAGACCATTCCAAGGTAGTTTTTTTTACTTGTAGAAAGAGCAACATTTCACAGTTGCGTTTTGTTTAGTAAACCTACATCAATCAATTTTAATCCAAGTGCATAAATCCGTATAAAATGAATGATAAGGCACCCGAGAAGTAGTACTAACACTCCAGATACATGAATTTATTTAACCCTCAAAACAATCCTGTGAAATAGGTGCTGTTATTCTCCCACTTTAACAGAGGAGGAAACTGAGACACAAAGGGTTTTAAGGAACTTGGCCAAGATCACACAACTAAGAATTGGCATAGGAGGGATCTGAACTGAGTCTGGTTCCGAAGTCCAAGTACCTAACCATGAGGCTGTAGTGCCTCTCCAGTGACAATATGTTGGTAAAATTAATCAAATGCCTACTGTGTACTAGGCACTGTGTTAATCCCTTTATATACATTAGCATATTAAATTCACCAGTTGGGTCATCTGGACGTAGGTAAGAGGGATAACAAAAGAATCACCAGGCCAACTGTTCTGTGTGTCTTAAACCTAACACCTGCGTTTGGGTGTGGTCGCTGAGTTACTTGAGACTGTGGGAGGTTAGCAATAAATTATTATATTATCTCTTCCTTGCAGGGGTGGAATGGTCCAAACCAGTGAGCAGTATGAATTTCTGCATCATGCTCTGTGCCTGTACGAGAGCAGGCTTGCAGCAGAAACTGTCCAGTGATTCTCTGAAGACTTACCAGACCATCGTTCTCTAGGGGTGATTAGTCAATTACCCACTTGAGGCTTCTGGAAGGAGCTTCCTGCAGTGGAAGAAAAGAGAAGCTGTGAAGCTAAGCTGGGGCGTGGATTGTGGAAGATGGCAACATATTCAAGATTGCCAGCCTCTTGTGTATATGAATGCATTTGTAAGCATCCCCTAAATTATTTTGAAGGTCCTTTGCTGATGGAGGTATGATTGATTTCTCACACAGCTACAGAGGATTTTGTTTTGTCTGTATTGACTATCTGCCACACAGAATATATGTATGAAATTTATGTCATCAGATGACAACTTGAAGAGCTGCTGAAGAAATTATTATTGTGTGTTTAGATGCTTTTATGTTTGCAAAAAATCTGTCTTGTGAATGGACTGTCAGCTGTTAAACTGTTCCTGTTTTAAGTGCTAATTCCTTTCTCAGTTACCAGAATCTTGCCGCTAAAGTTGTGATTGAAAATGGATTTTTAACAAATAAGTCCTTGTTTTTGAAAAAAAAATCAGAAGCAGTAACTATTTTATATGGAAATGTGTCTTGAAAATATTACCTATTAAATGTGTATTTATCAGTACCTCGTACCAATCAATTACAGAGCACAATGATTGTCATTGGGTATATATGTATTTACTCTCTACTATTGGGCATAGAGGTGGATTCTGCTCCAGAATTCTACCCACTGTATTTCTACATTGTGAGTCATTTTACTTTCAAAGGTAAAAACAAATTTGTAGCAACTATGATGTGTTAAGAATTTTAAATACTTGTCTCTCTTTTACTAAAAAAGAATTTTGGAATATGCTGTCTACCTGAAATCTCTCTCCCAGCAAAAGGCAGATGCCTTTGGGAATGATGTAACCTGTCCCATTTCCAGAGGTTCTTTAAAAGGATGCTGCCATGGATATCCTTAAATCTCTGAAAGGATTTAATCCTCAAGAGACAAATAAAGCTTAAAAAAAAAAACTACACTCAGCAAACACTACATGTTCTGCTCAAATATGAATTTTTAATGCAGCTATGTTGACTTTGTTTCCTACTGCCAATAAACTACTCTTAATACTAAATGTTGAGTAAGGCATGTACTTTTTTTTTCCTATTTGAAGAGAGACCATTATCTTTTGGGGAAAGCCTGAAGTCGATAGTGGGATGGGTTTAATTTTAGTCGGCCTCTCCCCACTGGAGATGACTATTTCAAACTGTAGTATTGTCATCACTTGAGAGATAATGATCTAGAAGTGCCATCATCATGTGGTTTTCCTCGATAGGCTCCCAGCTATCATTATACAAACAGTACATGTTTATGTCTTTGTATCACTTGTCATAGACTCTCATAAATTACACGATTTCTGTTTGTTCAGCAGAATCACATCACCTGAAGAGATGTGATGTTGTAGGAACATTCAGTTACCTAAGATTACAATTCCTCTCTTCCCTCTTGAGCTTAAGTAGTCATGTGCCACAGGGATGGTAGAAGAAAACTTACAAGTTTTATTCTGCTCCTGAAGGCTGGAATTTTTTCTACATAAAAAAAGAGAGGCAATCATAATCCCTTCTTTCTAAGGAAACAGAAAAGGACAACTGGTGTAAAACTTCCCCCAAACAATTCAATAGGAGGAAGTGCTCGTCACTGACTTTTCCCCCCACCATGAAGGCACATTTCCTTCCTAGTCTTTGCTTCTCTTATCTGGGAGATTTTTTTTTTTCCTCCAAGCGAAGCATGAACAGTCGTTAAGTGGAAAATGGAGGCTGAATTTTACGTGGCGATTCTTACCTGCTTCATCTTCGGGAACTCAGGTGAGTGGGTCTGCCTCAGTTTCCTGAGGCATTTCTCCAACAGCCAGCAGTGGAGTCTCTGTCCTTTGAAAAGTGTCTGAAACAAGGCGGAAATGGAGCTGGGTCTCCATGGCAGTTTAGCCAAAGACGATGAGGAGGGGGGATAAAAGGAGCCTGCCATGCCCACACCGTTGAGATTTCTCACCAAAAGAAAATAAATGGCCTTCTCTTGTGTCTTCCAAATGCCTCAGGCAGCTCCTGAAATGGCATCTTTACAGCAGAGAGTAAAGCAACCCTGAGGGGGGAGAATGTATCATTATGTAACAGGCTGTGGCATCTTCATGCTTTTTCCCTGTCAGGCTATAGTTTTGTTTCCTTTGTGTTAAAGAAAGAAAGTATAAGAAATATAATTAAAGGGGGTTGGGGAACTGTGGTGTGTTTTATTTGGAAGTTGTTATTTGGAACCTCTGAATATTTTCATGGGGGAGCTGAGAAAATTAAGTAAAAGCACCTTGAAAATGGTTTTTGAGCCTGAATATCTCATTTTTTAATCCTGATGTTTAACAACTGGGTATTTAGTTTTCTTACATGGAGAATAGGTGATTTTTAAAATCTATTCGCCTTTGAAGGAAGACTGTAGATATTGTCACAAAATAGAGAAATGCTTCTCCCTAGGATTATAAAAAATTTAATTTGTGATAATCAATAGTTTCATTGGTTGCTATTAGCTAGGAGGGTGTGCTAAGAAGAATGGGAAATTTTGTTTTATTTGTAGATAAATATATCCAATTTTTAAAAATTGTATTCAAACTAGTCCATTTGTATACTAACACTTATTGCAATAGTAATTTAAGGTTTGGGAAAAGGGGTGCTTTTTTAGAGTGGGGGATGGAGGTGAGGTGGAAGGAGTGAAATGGTTAAAACAGGATCTGGGTTTTTTATAACTTTAACATATTTAATTATTTGGGCTAAAATATCGCACCATACTCTTTGGATGGTTTTGTTTCTTTTCCAAGCTTCCTTTCATTATTTCAGTGGGGGTGTATTTTCTTCCCTAAGCCATGTGAAAGGAAAAGAAAGGGAGCTAAGTGTGACATTTTGACATTGTCTGCTTTGGGATTTTAAATCACATGTGTTGAATCTGGGAATAGTCACTTGAAATGATAGCAATTGCAAAAGATAAGTAAACCTCATTTGTGGTTGATTTGTGGGTGGGTTGTTTTGTTTTCTGGTGGGCCTTATGATTTTCTACGTAGTACTTGATGAGCTTCTCATTTTCCAGAGGGGTTTCAGATTGTCCATGTCCAGAAACAACAGTGCCTTTTCAAAAATGAGAGAGTGGTCATGGACTTGTGCAATGGGACCAGCCAGAACCAGCAGTGGATGTGGACTGAGGATGGAAAGCTCTTTCATGTTAAATCTGCTCTGTGCCTGGGCATCTCTGATTCTTCTGGTGGCCCTTCCCGATCCGCCATCTTTGCCCCCTGCTCCCGGGCACCTCGATGGACTTGCTATGAGAAGGAAGGGTTCCTTGAGGTGGAAAATGCCTCTCTCTTTCTCAAGAAACAAGGCTTCAGGGTGGTGGTCAAGAAGGGCAGGAAGTACCTCCACAGCTGGATGAAAATAGATGTCAACGAAGAGGGAAAACCAGTCAATGAAAGCCTCTGCTCTAAAAAAGGTGAGCTCTTCCTTTCAGAATCGATTCTGAAAGTTTTTCTGCTAAATGTCTTGTTTTTTCACATTCAAGGGAAGTCCACATGCCCCAACAAAATTCCTATGGAAGATTCATAAGCTAATGGAAATGGATCACGTGGTACCCACTGACTTGGAAAACTTCATTATCTTCATTAAAATAAGCCCAACTTTTTCTATCTCTCATTCTTCCTTCCTTTCTTTCTTGCTTCTTTTGTTAATTCAACAAATATTTCTCAAGCTTCTCTTTTGTTCCAGACATTAAGCACTTTGGTTAAGTACTACTAAATGTGGATGTGTAGCTCTATGTACATATGTATATGCAATGACTAAAGCCAATGATCAGGAAATTAATATTTTTGCTGATTTAGACACTTCTATTCTCTGATTATGAGGAACTATTACAACATCATAATGGTGCTTGCTAAGACTGGGAAGATAATAAATTACGCTTTTGCCAATCTCTTGTACTAATGTTTAAGGGTAGATATTTTTTGGAGATAACATATTTTGAAATGGTAAGAACCAATGTGCAGCCACAGAGTTTTCTAATTTGTTGATCATCGATGGATATAACCTAGATGATGGACACATATAAAAACTTGTATACACGTGCATAAATTTCTGGTACAACATACAGTTCAGTCCTAGACTAGGAATTTTTATTTGTGGATGTGGCTTAATTTTCTATTTTATTGAATCATCTTACTGCTTATTTACTCCTCTATTAGAGGTTTGCTTTAGGAAGTCATGACGGATAAAAGAATTATTACATATTAGGTATAAATCACTGGAGGAATTCTCTAGAAATGAAGCCGTTCATTAAGATTAAAATTTGTCAAGGTTAAGGGAATTGTCCCAGATAATTAAGTGGCAGAGGTATGATTAGAACCCAAGTTTCTTGATTCCTCGACCAGTACATGTTCCATTTTATAGTACTTCCCAAATGCTTACACAGACTCTCGCCCAATTGGCTACATCCAGAATCATCTGGTGGGGAGGAGAAGTAGAGGGAATCATTGCCATCATTTCTTCCTCTATGATCATCTCCAAGATTTGATTCCAAGAAATCTATATTTGGGCATGATACTTGATATTTTTTAAAAAGTTCCCCAAATAATTTTGATTCACAACCTCATCTGGGGATCAACATCCACTGTACCTTTAAATCTTTTTATTAGGTGTTGATTTTTGAGGCTTATATGAGTTTTTTCACCACACTGATCTTTGAACAGTTATCTGTCACTCATTCACTTCAAAAATTAGACAAACATCTAATTAGGTGCCAACTAAACGCATGGGCTCTTCTACAATACAAGAAGAGTCCCTGTTCTTATAAAATTTCTGAAATGAGAGTAAGATAAAAAAAATGTAAAAGTTAATTAGAAAATTCAACTTTATCAGAGAGTATACAGCATATAGCACCAATTCATACAATTCCTTTCCTGTAGTTCATCTAACTAGGCCTGTCCTAAACAACATAGAAACATTGTAAATATTTCAGTTGTAAGGTGCATGGTTATACACAAGAAGTGAGATTCCTCCCCAAATCCTAATCAAACCTTATTTAGAAGAATATTCTTTCATTAGAACTTTTTAAAAGCACATATGGATTCAGTAGATATGGGTTATTTAAGATAGAAGGTAATTCATGGAAAAACTATCTCCTTTGACCTTCATACAAAACATGCCCAGTGATGGACTTCACTTCAAAAGTAAAGTAGATACAATATACCAGTTACAGTTAACCACTGAACATGCCATATCCAAAAATGCCTGATAATGTGTGTTGGAAAAAAAATGGACTTCTAGAAAAAGCAGAGCTAAAATTTGTACGATTATAGTTCAAAAAAATCTTATATTTGAATATGCATAGGTACAATGTATACTTTTGCCTTAACACAGTTATAAGCTAACAGACACATTTTTCTTCTCAATCCACACAGAATGATATTGGTTGACCCATAGCATGGACACTCACTGATTTTCTAGAGAATCCATTGTGAAAAATTAAATTGCATGCAGATGTTTGTGATGAATGATTCCAAATGTCCTTTCTTAAAGAGTTGATAACTAAATACTATACTCTTAAGCAGCACAAATATGCATGTTGTTAATCCATAGGATGTGATTTTTTTAATTAGGTTCTTCAGTAAAAGCATACCTGTGAAGGTCAAAATCTGAACTATGCATTTCATATTTGTTTCATAGAGGAAACATTCATGATGCCATTCAAGTATATAAGTAATATTTCTCTATTACCTACTAGGTGCCAGAGCTTGTGCTAGTAACTGAAGTACTCTACACCAGTGATTCTCAACCCAAGCTTCACATCAGAATCCCAATGGGACCTTTGAAATAGTATTAATATCCAGGCTTCATCCTCTAGACCAACTAACTCAGGCATTATAATTTTTAAATGCTTCCAAGGTGATTCTAATGTGCAGCCAAAGTTGAGAATCACTAAATATGTCTTGCTTCTTAGGATAATGGGGAAGGCAAATAAGTAAATAGTTAATTGCAGTAGAGTGTAAGTAGAAAAAAAAAAAATACCCCTTCCTCCAATATATATTCTTGCCAGTGTGTCACATTAAGCAACTGTGGGTTTCTTTTTTTTTTTAATTAAAAGATAATTCTTAAATTGCATACTTTTTAAACAATCCTTTGAGTGCCCACTGGATTTTGTCATAATTTAGCTGTGCTTCATTCTCAATAAGACACCTTTTTTCTTCTTCTACCTCTCCTTTACTCGAGTTCCTCTATACAGGGAGGGTGAATTGAATAGGCTTCCAAAGTTGGTTAAAATTCAATTCAAAAGTTAATGTGAAGGTTTTTGAGAGAAGGACCTATACTAGGGTCAGATTTCCTCAAATAATCAGCACTACTGCAATGATTTTTTATTAGGAGAAGAATGTAAAATTGACCTGTCTTTTAAATTTTTCATATAATTTATATTTCTTTAAAACCCCTTGGGACTTCCCTGGTGGTCCAGTGGTTGAGACTTCGCCTTCCAATGCAAGGGGTGCAGGTTCGATCCCTGATTAGGGAGCTAAGACCCCACATGCCTCCCAGCCAAAAAACCAAAACATAAAACAGAAGCAATATTGTAACAAATCCAATAAAGACTTAAAAAATAAATAAATAAAACCCCTTAAAACAAACTTTTAATGGACAAATAGAATTTAATGGGACCTAATTAATGGGAATCTAATTAAAAAGAATATATAGATTGTGTAGAACTAGGATCACCAGTACATAGTAGAATACCAAATTAAAGAAAAGATGGTTTGAGATTTTTGCCATTCCCTCTGAATTTCAAGTTTACCCTTAAAGAATATACTACATATCTTCATTCTGGACAAAAAAAAAAAAAAAAAAAAAAGTGTACCTGGTAGACAGACTCTTTTTTAAAAAATCAAACTTTTAAGATCAATTTTTTAAAAATTAGAGCCTTATAGCTATTATTCTGAATAGTAAAAGTAATAATAAAAAGCATTGCCTCCAAAATGCCAACATATCTGGCTAAAAATTACAAAATTTCATTCTCCCCGTATATTCTTTTGTCAATCAGTTGCCAGATATCCAGTTATCTGGAAACCATCTTACCTTTAGCAATGTGTCAATAAAACAAGTGATTGACAGATTCTAATTTTTCCTCCCTATATTTTGGTGTTATATAGCTACATCCTTGGAGTCACTGTATTAAGAGTATGACTTTTAGAAATATTTTGTGTATAATTTCTCAGTCTCTATAAATTCACACAAGGCAGTCGTCAATAATGCAATAAGGAAAAACCAAATTGTGTTTTGTTCAACAGTATAGCAATTTTATATAATCACACATTCGACTTTTTTAAGGATTATTATTACTTTAGGAGTAAAAATGCATTCTGAGGCCCAAATCTCTAATTTACAAGCTCTTAAAACATAGCACTCCTAAGTAAAGGGCTTCCTGCATAACAAAAACCTTATAAGCTAAAGCGAAAATTATATTGGTCTACAGTTTGGGGGGTACTTGTACATTTCTAGGAAAGTTCACTAGAAATTCAACTGAAAAAATCATTTTTCCATGACCAAGTCTTTTGTATATACAGGAGATGCAAAAGGAAAAGAGTTCGAAAACCTAAATTACTGTGCTATAAACCTGTTAACAGGGATCATAACTTAGAAATCTTCATCTCCTTTAAAGGTAATCTTGGTTCCCTTGGTCAATAAATGCTGTCTAAATTAGTAAATGTTTCAACTTCTAAAAGGTGCTGAATATCAGAATTATTGGGAACAATAAAGGAAAGCTAAGGACTACTTTGTGCCACTATTGAAGTCGTGACTATTGCTTTTCTCTCCTTCCCAAGTTAAGAAGAATTTTTAAATCAAAAGTTACAGTTCCAACAGGAAATAGTCTTGACACCACAAGCAGACAACAAAGGTTACAGTGGCCGAATCATTGAAGTTTTATGGACCTACATGATCTGGAAAATAACTCATTCATTGGCCCCCTCTTTTATATGGGTAACAGAGAAATCTACTCAAAGGATATTACTGATCTGCAAGCATATCTAAGCAAATAATCCTTAGGAGAGGGAAACAAAAGCATTCTAAACTTGAAAAGAGTTTCCACAGCACCAGCACAAATCTATTGGCAGGTAGACTATGCTCATGTAGTTCTAGGTCTTCTGGATGAAGAGTACAAAATTCCATCTATCGTTTGGATACCTATTCCGAGGAATGCCAAGTCTCCCTACAAGTATAAACACCTGGATGATTGTCTAAAATTGTTACTTTCACTAAGATGTTTCATATTGTATGAAGAGAAACACTGTATACGTCAGCCAACCAGTCAACATTTATTCAGCATCTACTACAGATTCATTCATTCAGCTCTCATATTTATCTGAGGACAGGCAAATTTTTGCAGACATATTTCCAATATCCCTGATATGGCTGAGTTAGTAAAATCCCTAAAAGAGATTTCACTGCTGAATAAATCATATTGTTGGCTGGCTTGATATGCCTGTTGGTTAAAGTAATTGTTTAATTGTATTCATACAGGTGAGGGAATAAACTGCATAAGCATTGTAATAGGTAAACAATCATGTATGCTCTTGGGAGACAGGGTTTTAGTAGCTTATTTCCTTTAGGGATTAGTAGGAGTGCTTGTAAATACAGAGAGCTTGATGCGAAATGAACAAAACAAAACCGAAAGTGTCTTTTGTGTAGACTCTACTTTGACCAAATTGGCTGTCACAGCCATTTTAGAGTTTTTCTCCTAGCATCATTATAACAACATGGGCCTTGCAATTAACCATTTATTTACATGATCATTGAAAATCATCTGGTCATGATCATTAATATATGCTTTATACGATCATTAATATATGCTTTATACGATCATTAAAAAATATCTAACACAGCATCCAGAGTCCCCCCAACGATTTTCAACCTGTGACACATCAATGAACTTACCAGGGCACACCCAGGGCCACAAATGACTTTCATATGTGCTCTTATATCTTTGTGGGTCCCTTTCTCCACTGGGAAAAATAAAATAAAATAAGTTAATAGATTTTCTTGTGTCCTAACATTCTCATTCTTTCATGATGTGTGAAAAAAAATTTTTAACATTTTCTTTGACCCTGAAAGTTCTTTTTGAAAAATTATTTTTAAAGAAATTAAATCATTTCATGGGCCCTAAAATCATGGGCCCTAGGCAATGTTCCAATGTACTTAATGGATGAGCCAGCCCTGGACACACCAAGTTATTCACCCACTTTCCATCTGCCCTTGCCCTGACCCTGTTTAAGTAGCCTCTGGCTCAGCATGTCTCTCCCACAGTGTGGGAGCCATGAACTTATAAGCCATTTTTCCCCCTCCATCCTTCTATCCCACCATCTCATCCTTTTCCAATGTGTGTGTTTGTACCTTCCCAAAAGAAAACATGGGGCATTAGGATAAACGAGGCACATCTTCATAAGGCAACCCACAGTACAGTAGTTGAGTAGTAATTGGCTTTTGAAAAGTATTTCTTTGATTGGCTAAGCTTTCATTTGTTTTTTTAACCTAATTTTTTTACTATGCTATGCTTTGATGTTTTACTATGCTATGTCCTGGTATCAATTTCCATTTATTAATTTTACTTTTTTCTAATCTTGCATCTTTTTTAAGGCCTGTAAAAAAAAAAAAATTAACCTCTGATTATGCCTTCTCATTTGTTGTGTCTCCCATTGTTTGTAATTCTCCATCTTCGGTACTCTTTTCAACAACTTTTCACTTCCTTACTCACTTTTTCAAATTTAGGCATGTGTATTTTTTAATGTATCCTTTATTTCATTGACTACATTTTCTGAAATGTTAATTATTCATTTTACCATTTCTGATAATTATTTAGACTATTATAATTCCCAGACCTTTAACTTTATCTTTATTCTATCCCAATCTTATTTAAAATATTTTATATATTAAATTTAAATATTTATGTATAGATATATATATACAAATCATCATTCTTCTAAGGTATCTTCTATTTCATTTATTACCTCTTTTCCAGATTATTTTCCCACTTTTAAAGGGCACATTACATTTGGCATCTTCCTACAGAATGGAAAGTATCAATATAGTTAAAATGTTCTATCTCCAAAATGAGTTTTATTCAAGTTATTTCTTTCAATATGCTCGAAAGTTTTTTGTATCATTTAAAAGAGGGAAACTAACAAATTGTCTATTGTCTTTATTATCATTATACAAAAATTCCATTTCTATTATTGATTTTTTCTGAGACAATCATAGATGAATTAATAAACTAAAATACATATTGCTTTTTTAAGAAATGTATTTGAATATGGGCTTTATATTATGCAGTCATTGCAAATCATCTTATAGGTGAGCTATCAGTGCTGAACTTTATTTTTTACACATTAAGTGCTAAAACTTCTGAGATTGGACCCAGGACGGTCCACCTTATTTTGAATTGTGTTCTAAGAGGAATTGTGTATAATGTGGAAACAATGTAGTGGCAATGGTACAATAAAGCTTTTTAAAAATAGCTTCAACATATTGTTCCATTGTATAAGAACTTTTCCTTGCATTTGTCAAAATATATCTTGTTCTTTCATGAACTGTAAAATGTATATACCTTTTCAAAGAACATCAGAAGAATTATAGAACCCAAAACATCCAAAGATCTACTATTTTTAGTATAATTTCATAGCACCCATTTCAACAAAGAGTTCAGGCAATGGAAAGATGAACTTATTTTCATCACCTTATATATTTCTATGATGGATTTTCTTTCCTCCCATCTACTTTATAATCCTTCAATGTCCACATAAGAAATGATTAGAATTCAGCTTTGCCTCATATTGTATACATGGATAAAATTATATACTTGGATGTATATTACACCTGAGAAACTTATTAGAAATGCAGGTGCTGGTTCCCACACCAGATCTACTAAATCACAATTTTGGGGGTGGAGGGTGGTAGGGCGGTTAGGCTCCAGTTGTCTAACAAGCCCCAAAGGTGATGTGATGCCTAGCAAAGTTTGCACATCACTGCTTTGAAATTCACGAAATTTGGAAATCAAATGTTAAGACTAAAGTTTCCTTCCTGCTTCTTAAATAGCACAAGTTAAAAACATAGGCACAAAGTGAAGGGGTACCAGACCTGAATATTCTGTAGGTTCTTTCTTTGGAAAAAAGGTGGTGGCCTAAAATGGAAAATGGACTTGTTTGGTTTGGAGGGTTTTAAAAATACATTTAGAAGGTTAATTAAAGACAATTACAGAAGAGCAAAAGTTTTTCCATAAGATATTCCAAAGCTATATGCAATGGCGATAAGCTATGTTATCTGCAGAAGAAATTTCAAGAGTGTTTTGATCATTTACCTAATTTGGGGGAGGTCTTGTTTCATCCACTGAATTAATTCTGTAAGCTGACTAAAAAAAAAAAATAGTTCTCAGGATGAGAACTTACCAACTGCTCCTTAGTGAAGAAGAGTAATCATAGGTTGACATGCTAAGACACATAATTACATGCTAGGTATTTGGAAGCTTGTCTCTGTCCTCACCTCATCATTAAATCTTTTTTTTTTTTTTTTTGAGGGTCTGAGAGCTAAAATTGTCACAGCTAAAATTGAAATCCCCTGTCAACTCAGGGGATTGGCATTGGCCAAAGCTCAAAATGACCAAAATACTAATCTCCACATACAGAAATTTTTACATCCCAACAATAGATCAATATCTATGTAAAAGGACATTCTAACACCTAACTCAATTAAGACTGCAGAATTAAGACTGCTTGGAGTTTGTTGTAAAGGCATATTGCTAATAGTACAGTTGGGTTTGTCCTGTAGAAGACACCCCAGGGATAAATGAATCTGGTCTGCCAGGCACAATGGCAGTGATAGTGGCACAGGATTCAAGAAGATAAAAACAGAAACTAGGGAGAATGTCTAAACATTTATCAAAGCCTAGATCTGGTAGATGTGCAGGTAGGGTTGCCAGATAAAATATACACCATTCAGTTACACTTGAATTTCAGATAAATGACAATTTTTTTGTATAAGCATATTCCTAATATAATGTAATGTATATTGGGGATGTATTAAATATACTGAATTACTGGTTATTCATGTGAAATTCTAATTTAACTGGGCATCACCTATTTTTATTTGCTAAAATTTGGCAACACTGTATACAGGGTACTCTGCACAACCCTCCACATCTCAAGGAAAAGATGCTTAATGGTAATGATTATTTTATTTACATTTAAGAGAACAGCTGATATTTACATCTTGCTAAATGTTAAAAAATACCGTTTCCATTTTGAGCCTCTTTGTATGCTTATAGCACAGTTACAGCCCTGATAGCACAGTTTCCACAACTCTCCCTGCACCCTGTAAAATTGATAGATGGATAAAATTGATAGATGGGTGAAATGGACAGGGCAAATGAGTATGGTCACACTCAAAGTATCTTCTATTTTTCATATAACTGAAGCTTATCTACGTGCCCATTGTTAAAGCGGTCTTTTTCTAAGTAAAATTGCTTTTATGTGAAGAATCCCTAAAACATGAGGGTAATTTTAGCAACTGTCCTTTCTTTACCTCAGCTGGCCTGGGAGCGGAAGTCTCTGTAAGGAGCACTAGAAACACAACTCCTCCCCAAATCCCCACTACTTTTAATGCACTTCCATATAGCCTGGAACACCTTATTAGCAATACCACAGAGACCTTCACCAGAAGTACTACAGAAAACTACAGCCAAAACAGCAGCCAGAGGCAGCACCCCAATCTGCAGATGGCTGGAACTACATCTTGGGTTCCCTGGACTACTCAACCCTTCTCCAGCACCACTGAAGAGGTAAGGGGAGAGGGGAGGGGCTGGAGTGTGGTTTGGTAAGGTCTCAGAAAGCCCATTGGTTGAAAAGATTTGCTTTGCTGGAAATACTGCTACTCAAGTGGGAGAACAGGCACTCTGTGTCCTGGGTGCTAATTGTACATGAATGCATTTTGTGTAATGAGAAAATCTTTGGGATAGAATTTAAATTGCTACACCTTTATAAGCTGAAGATAATTATAACTGCACTCCTGTAGGTTGGCCACATTTCTGAACCGACGTCAGGGTTCATAGGCTTACGATGACCTAAAACCAGGAAATAGAAATTGAAATCAGTCCCTTGCAGGTCCCCCTGGATGTATTTCACAATCGTTTATGCTTATAAGGGAGGGGAGAGAGTCACAAAGCAATGGAAGATTCAGCAATCACTCTAAGGGATTTGTGAACATGGAGGAGGATAAGCAATTTCACATCAGCATCCACAAGAGGACAGATAAATGGCTGAGAAGCAGCAGTGACACAGCCACAGAGTCTGTTCACATAGTGTTTCCATTTCAGGTGTTCATCTCTTTGGTTTTGCTTTCCACTCAGGGTTTTAGGCTATCATTTTAGACAGTAACAGTGTAATTAAAAGAAATTTTAGAAGCTAAGGTTTCATTTGGCAATATTTAGCTGTTTCCTAATAGGCAACCCAAATAATTTAAAGAGAGTAAAAGCCCAACACTATGCTTATGACTTACGCATTTTAGTGCTCTGGTTTCTTTTGCATTGTGCAGAAATGAATGTTGCACATGACTCCCGACTAGTGAACACATACCTCATTATGGATCACAAAACAAATAGAGCCAGTACCATATATCTTCCCCTCAACCTAGTTTTTGCCTTGCCTCTGAATAGAAGTTCAGAAGGCCTCATGACTTTTCTGGACACTCTTTATATCACTTTAAAATTCAACACTCACTCTCAACCCATTAGCAAAAATATCCATTTCAGGAAATAACCCAAACTCCGAATTCAATTGAAATATTAGCTTCTCCTCTCCCATCACCCCACCAAGTTTGGTCTTGAAATAAGGGAAAGGGAATATGTTCAAATTCTCTCACTTCTCACTCAGCTCTTTACCCACCTCTCCTAGCTTGATCATCATGGTTTCAGATCTGGCTGGGCTTGGAAAGTGGGAAGGGAAGACAGGAAAAAGGAGCAGGAGAGCTTTTACTTAAGGAAGCCATCATGAACTGTCACTGTGCTATCCCTAAATCTCTGAGTCCTGAGCCCTTTCAACCACCGATATCAGTGAGAGATTCTCCACCTGCTTTTGAAGTTGAACACTTCTTGGTGGAGCACTTGTTCATTTTGCCTCTGCTAAAACTGCATTCTAACATCAGTTTATAAAAGTATTTTTATAGCTGAGCTTAAATATTTATATCTATTTTTTCTGTACTGATGTGTGTGTGTGCGTATATATATATATGTACTGATACATACCAGTACACACGTAGTGATATCAGTATATACGTACTAATTTTTATCAGTATACATACAGATATACCCATAGAGACAGAGACAGATACTAGTACAAAACAAAAACTGTGTCAAATAAGAAACGTGCTGAATAAAAACTACAATAGAAACATATCTGCCTGAACACTAAAGCATTGTCTTTTAGCAAAAAGAATATTTCCCCATCTTTGCCCAAGTCGGACCATTGTGAAACAAAGACACAGAAAGCTCCCAGACATGGCCAGGCTCACTGGGATGAGTCAAGGACAGCCAGCTCTAGAACTCTGTTGCAGGCATGGCAGTCCCAGGGCCGACCCAGCACCGTGTTACAGAGCCCACGTGGTCCAGCCCCAGAGCTGGGTTTGCAGCCTTGGGCTGTGGCAACTACTCTGTAGGGTTTTTTGGTCTTTGATTTTTAGTATTTTTCTAAAGTGAAGTTCACTCTAAAGTTTATATGAGCTCCCAGATGGAGCACCAGAATGACTCTGCAGCCAAAGATCTCGTGTTCCATTTTTTTTCTTGAAGCTCAGGCAAAACCTTAACTATGTCCTCGGAAGCTGAATGTATAAAAGCTATGCTCTTTCCAAAGGCAGTTTCTAAAACCGCAGTTTTCCATGACTCTCATGCCTTAGGTGAGGCAACCCTGCTAGATCATCATTTGATTCAGTGGGAGCATTTACTTTATAACAGTCTGTTATAAACTGCTGTAGTTAAATACTTTGAAAAATAAAAGTGGGTCACTTGGGAGGTAAAATCCCTGTCCTTTAAAAGTAATGTTGAAAGATACTCTACCTCAACACCTAGGAGAGTATTAGAGAGGAATAAAATTGTTCAACTTAATCGCTTGGAATTGTGTAAAGAAAATCTTTGTGTGTCAGTTATTTTCTTTATCAGCTAGCTCCTGGTTTGGGAGGATTTTGGATTGACTTACTGTAGTTGGGCCATGAGTTGGAGTGGTCTGTTATCGGTGATGATAGGAAAAATCTGAATGTGAGCTTTTGGAGGGTGGGGACTGTATTTATTCAACTTTGTAGCTCCAGCACCTGAACATAATGCTTAACGCTTACTAAAGGTGTGTAGAAAGGAAAGGGAAAGCAAGGTGTAGAGTGGAATGGAGCAAAATGGAGTGGAACTGGAGAGTGAAATGGAATGGAATGGAGTGGAGTGAAATTAAGCAGAGGGGAGTGAAATGGAATGGGGAGAATGGGATAGAGTGCTAGGGTATTGAGTTGATTGCAGTGATATAGAAGTGGGTGGAATTGTTGACCACTTGGGTAGCAAATGACACATCTACTGCCAATGTCCATCTACTGCCAAGGTGTGATGGTCATGCTGAGTAACCGTGTTTTTTATATTGCCTAAGTGTTCGAAGTTTGTGTGTATCTAGTGTTTAATATGTTTCTATTATCTAATACTCTCTCTCGCTCTCTCTCTCTCTCTCTCTATATATATATATAGAGAGAGAGAGAGAGAGAGTTTCATTCAGGGGCTAATTATCCAGTTCCTTTTTCTCCTTTCTAATTTCCCCCATTTCATCTCTTAATCGCCCTTCAACTGCCCCCCACCACCAAAAGGAAAAAAAAAAAGGGTAAAAGAAAAAGGAGAAGGAAGCAATGATGACTGTCTCGTGTCTTTGGAAAATGTTCATGCATTCAACAAATATTTCCTGAGAACTTAACTAGTGTCAGAACAGAGTGGTTAAGAACTCAGGCTTTGAGGTCAAAGGTCTGACTGCCTCTTACTAGCTGGTGACCGAGTCTCAGTTTCCTCATCTATAAAATGAACCTCCACCTCTTAGGGCTGTAGTGAGGACCAGGAGAGACAATGCCTGTAAAATGCTTACTGCAGTACCTGATCCTTAGTAAGCACTTAAGAAGGAATAGCTGTTATTGCTATTTTTTACTGGGACACAAAGATGAATGACAAGTTGTTGCCCTGAAGGAACTCACCATCTGCTGAGGTGTTGAGGGAGATGGAGATTACACGGGCTTGTGTGGAATACAAAAGAGAGGTTCCTGACTAGTGTGGAGGTTTTAGTGGGTGTGCAGTAGGTTAATGTCTTCTGGAGGAGGGAATATCTGAACTGAGCTTCACGGAGTATAGGAGTTAAACCAATAAGAGGTGGGGGAGTGGGGAGGGAGGGATGTGGAAGAGCTGAGATGGGACAGGATGGAAAGTTAGAAGTGATTTCAACTTTCACCTAAAATTAGTATTTTTTAAGAAACTTGGGAATTTTATCACTTCAATCCAATCACACATTCCATGCTTGTTTATTGAGCACCTACTATCTGCCAGACATTGTGAGGGATGTGAAAAATAAATAATAAAGGTGGTGTTACAGAAGTACATAGAGAGCACAATGTCGTCAAAATCATTGAGTATAGGATCAGCAATCTGTTAAGACTGAATAAAAGACTTAGACAGTATAAGAGCCCTGTAATAATTCTCACACATACAGATATGAATATATATCGATGAACATTTCAAACACATGTTTTCTTTTTTTTTTTTAAAGCGGAGATGACTTTTTTTTTTTTTTTTTTTTTTGACTGTGTTGGGTCTTCGTTTCTGTGCGAGGGCTTTCTCTAGTTGCGGCGAGCGGGGGCCACTCTTCATCGTGGTGCGCGGGCCTCTCACTATCGCGGCCTCTCTTGTTGCGGAGCACAGGCTCCAGACGCGCAGGCTCAGTAATTGTGGCTCACGGGCCTAGTTGCTCCGCGGCACGTGGGATCTTCCTACACCAGGGCTTGAACCCGTGTCCCCTGCATTGGCAGGCGGAATCTCAACCACTGCGCCACCAGGGAAGCCCCCAAACACATGTTTTCAAATGCAGTCTTCATCCAGAAACAGACACTAGTTCCTACTTGTTATTTTAATCACTGACACTATTAGATTATCTGTCATTCCTTTTGTCCCCATACATATGTAACCACTACGTACAATTTAGCACACTTGACCTGAAAGAGAAATCGAGAGAAGAAAGAATAAGAACTGAAATACTGAGACCTTTTGCTTGGAAAGGCAATGTCATTACTACTAACTCACATTTATGAAGTGACCACAGTGTTCTCGATCCACAAGCAAAGGATGAGTTAGGATTGGAACATAGGATTGGGAATGGAGGGTGGGATATCACAAAACACTTTCAATGAGAAAGTGGAATGTATTTGTGTCTTCCCTTCCATCAAGAGTTCTTTTGAGTTATGAGGAAGGAAACATGAAGAGATGCTATACACCATTTGCAAAGAAGAGAATCTAGGGGATAAAAATAATGGCTAAAATTTGTGTGCCAGCAACTATGCTAAGCACCTTCATATACTCTGGGAGGTGGGTACATGTATGTATTTTCCATCACTATGTAACAAACTACCCCAAAACTTAGTAGTTTAAAACAACGACAGCTTATTTTTCTCATGGTTTTGTTGGTTGGGGCAGGGAGCGAGGGATTCCTCTGCTGGTTTCACCTGGGCTCACTCTTGCAGTTGCATTCAGCGTCGAGCTAGAAGTTTCACAATAGCCTCTCTTGCATGGCTAGCAGTTGATGGTGGCTGCAGGCTTGGTTCTCCACCTGGCCTCTCATCCTCCACTCGACTATACCAGCTTCTTTACGTGATGGTTTCAGAAAGCTTTGCAAGAGAGGAAACATGGAAGCTACAAGCCTATTGAGACCTAGGCTCTGTAACCACACATTACTTCTGCCACATTCTACCAGTCAACGGAATCACGAGCCAGGCCAGATTCATAAGGTGGAGAAACAGACCCCGCTTCTTGATGGGAAGAGCTGCAAAGTCACATTGAAAAGGGGCATACATATTGGGTGGGAGGAATCTGTGGTCATTAAACAATCTACCATAGTATTTATTAATTTATTATTATTATTCTTTTGTAGATGCCTAGTTTAAACTTAAAGTGGCAAGGACTCACCCAAGGTCAAATGATTAAAGAATAGCAGAGCAAGGAGGAGAGTACACATACACACACACACACACACACACACACACACACACACACCCTGCACATCTAGTCACCTTATTCTCTTGCACAGAGCTCTTATTAATGAAGGTAAATGCCAAAAGGACATGATTTGGAATCCAGCATCACTCATTAATGCTACTGCAAAGTTGTCCTAAGTTGACTCTCTTTGGAGCAGCATTTTCCCTACCTTTTTCCTTTTCCTTCTCTTTCCTCACATCGTCTTATGCCAGTTTGGAAGGTTGAGAACCTAAGCCAGTACGTGGCTTCAAAACTCTCCTTCTCTCATCCTGGACATGAATTAAATGAATCAACATGTATCATGTGCCTACAGTACTGCCTGGAAAAATAGTGTTTAATTAACATTAGCTACTACTGTTATTATTGTTACCATCACAGTATTATGTGGCAGTATGTGTCTTTACAAGGACAAAGTTGGTGGAACAAGAAGCTTGTCTACATATGAGTCAGGAAATATCTAGCTCAGTGGTTCTCAAAGTATGGACCCAGATTCAGAACTTGTTAGAAATGCAACCACTTGGGCCCTACCCTAGACCAACTGAATCAGAAACTCTGGCTGTAAGGCCCAGCAATCAGTGTTTTAACAAGCCCTCCAAGTCACACAGAGGTGTACTTTTAAATTCCAGAACCACTGATCGAGATAAGTCTTGTCCTTCACCCACAATATCTGTCCCATGGACTTCTGAACGCCTTAGTTTCCCACCCCTGACGGCACTTTTGCGCATGTGTCATGAGGAGGTAAGAGGGGGTGGTGCCATAAAAGCTGAATAATCAAGTGGCAGAAATTAATGTACCTAATTCCAGCCTCCTGCTGTGACTTTGCAGAGTGTACAACATTGAAGGAATGGGGCCCAGGGTGGGTGAGTGGAGCCTGGGGACATAGAGAACTGCTGCTAGACTCTAGGCTTTTTGTGTTCTAGAAAAAGGGGGTTCCAGGCACATGGTTCCACCGGGAATGCACAGGACTCTGTATTGGAACATCAGCTGGATTTCAGCAGCTGTGCACGCCCTCAGCCAGGCATCCCTGCGTACCACATCCACAGAGATATACGGTGTTCTTGTGCACAAGCCCAGTTGTAGATCAGGCCAGAGGTGGGTGTGAGAAGTGTGCCCTGCATGTATTAGCCATTCCCTATGGGCAAGGAGAGACAGGCAGGGCTGGAGGCAGCAGGAAGTCAATCTTTTGGGGACCTGAGCATGGGATACGAGAGGAAGAGTTAAATGTGCAGAAGTGTCCTCCAAAGGGAGGGAAGCCAGGCCTTGCAATTTTGTTTAGCATCAAAATCTGAGCAGCCTCCATTTATCATTTGAGCAGTGGACTCTCAAGAGAGGTCCAGTCTGGATCCCCTCTCAGCCATGTGACCTCGGGGGAGGCGGTTTGATAAAGTGGTAAAGAGTGGCTCTCGTGTCAGAGAAAGCTGGTTTAAATCCAAGTGGCGTCATATACTAGTTACTCAAGTCATACTTGTTTCCTCTCTAAAATAAGGATAATTAAGGTACTCTATCTGCCTCATAAAACAGTTGTGAGGATTCAAATCTGGTTAAGAAAAGTGCTTAGTGCCTTGGCTATACACGATAAGTACTCAGTAATGTTAGCAAGTAATACTAACTTCCTGTTGTTGTTTCATCACCCCTACCCTGCCTGCATCACAGGGTTGTTCTAAGAACCAGATGGACCAGCGTTATTATGTGAAAATGCTTTCAAAGGAATCAAGCCTTGAACATGCATTAAAAATGTTACTGGCTGGTTCTGATTCTACTCAACATCCCTCAATCTTATTTGAAGGCACGCCCCCTTCTTCCCTTCCCCACCCTGCCCTGGCCTGGGCCCGGGAGACGGACCACATTTCCTCAGTTCATGAATAGCCATTGTGGTGCTGGTCTGAGTTTAACGGCTCTGTGCTTCCTTCCAGTTGGCCCTCAGAGACATCACAAACCAACGTGAGTCTCCAAATAAGTGAGGTGGCAAATGCAAAACACCTGCACCTCCTCCCACCCCTCTCAAGTCTGGGGTCAACCCCTTTATCGTGTTACTTAAACACAGGGGAGTCTCTCCACTGCCACCACCGCTCTGTGGCCAGAACTAAAGATGGGGCAGTATTCCCCTTCACTGAGACAAACACCTAGAAGGAGAAGTACAAAGATGTAGCAAAACAAAACACCCCACACCATCTCCTAATGATCCCTCATAACCAAGGGAAGATTCTTAGATTGTCTAGAGTGAATGGGATAAAAGATAAACAGACTTTTCTGAGACTGCCCCTAGTGCAGGATGTCCATTCTAGCGTGTACGATATTGCGGGAGGGATGTGTTCCTGAAGACCCTAATTTATAATTAGCATCATTCAAGTCTAATTCTGACAAAGGGCTGCGGTTCTCTCAGATGGCCCACTAATATGGATTACTATGTGCCAACAGCATAATACGGTTTACAATTCACTCGACCCTCTCTGGCTTTAAAATCTCAAGGATTTTTCTTTTCTTTCATTTTCTTTTAGTTATAGGGGATTTGCCTGACTCTCCATTTTGAGCACCAAAAGACTGGGTTCATATTTTGTCACAATATAAATCATATGCACATAAAATGCAACCATAAAACAGAATATGTGCATTGAAATGGGCTCTTTAACCTGCCAGTATTTCTCTGACACATGGGTTTCCCTCAGCAGATGAGGTCAAGCCCAGATGAGGGTTGATTCAGAGAGGAGAGAACATAGCAAAGGAGGGGAAATGAGATCAAAGGAGAAACCAGGATGTACAAATTGAGATAGGAAGTCTGTGGCTCTCAGCCCTGGTCTTACATACATCAGAATCACCTGGGAAGCTTTTTGAAGATACAGGTTCCAAAATTCTCCCTCAGACCTACTGAATCAGAATTTACTGACGTAGGACATTGGCACCAGAGTGTAAAAATCTCCCCATTGATTATAATGTGCAATTATGTTTACAATCCATTGGAGAATAATTGAATAGTCAACCTGTTAGAAAAAAACATTGAACACAAGAGAAGAGGAACAGTTCTGGGAGAGATGTACCTATAACTTGAATCTAATCATCAGGAAACATCGGACAAGTGCAAATGGAGGAAAACACGTACCATAGAAATAACTAACCTGTATCATTCAAAAAAGTCAGTGTCATAAAAATCATTTTTAAAGGCTGATGAATTGTTCCAGATTATGGAAGATTAAGAGACTTGACAACTAAATATAACACAGGATCCTGGGTGGGCTCCTTAAAAGAGAAAAAACAACAACAACAAAAAATGCTAAAGGGACATGCTTGAGTCAACTGGCGAAGTTGAAATACGGATTGTGGATAAAAGCATTATATCAATTTTGCGTTTCTTAAATTTGATATCTTGACTGAGATTACACACTTAATTCAGAAGATATGCAGCCCACTCTGAAGTGGTTTAGGTAAAAGTATCATATATAGAGAGAAAGAGATGATAATAAAGCAAATGTGGGGGAATGCTAAAAGAAAAAAATGAGTGGGTCTTGGTAAGGATATGTCGTAGCGCTCCATATAATTTTTACCACTTATCTGTAAGTTTGAAATTATTTCCGAACAAAAAAGTGTAAAAAATAAAAAGAGTAGTTTGTTTAAGGGCTTTTATAGGGTAGAATCCAAGGGATGCTTCTGAGTTAGGGGTAGACCAGTGGCTCAGACTTACAAAGACCTGTCCATCTTCTTCAAGGACCAGGAGGAGAGAGGGGGTGGATGGGGGGAGAGGAGAGCAAACACTGTGAGAAATGATGATGAATTTGCAAGAAAGAGCAGTAAATCCAAGGGTCAGAACTGGTGGATGAGCTGGATGATAAGTATGAAGATAAGATAAAGAAACTCTGGAAAAGATTGCTAAGTACTTTAAATCCCTGTAATTTACCCCAGTTGCATATTGGTTGCGCCCACATATTCATTCCACTCACAGAATAACAGCTTTGAAAACCAGTTATGAAATACGGTGGAAAGTCACTGAAAGGGGAAATGCTATGAATTCCAGGGGCTGTCTTTGAAGGGAAGATCCTTTTCATCCTTCCCACCCTTTGGGGGAGCTGGCAACAGAATCCTACCATTGCTAAATCCAGATGAGATCACCACTAGGGTAATTTTTATTTGGAAAGTACACAGGAGGTACCTGTTTCTTCATCAAAGCTCTTCTGATCTGGATCTCTAACAGATCTGGGCCAATGAACACACACTACCAGCGTAGCTTTACCAGGTGCTTGCCCTTCATCTGTGTGTCTGTGAACATTTGTGTTTGCTCCTCTTTGTGCAAGGCTGTACTTCCAGCCCAGGACAGCAAAGCTGTGGAGAGGATACCGCAGTAGATGCTTTGCTAAGAGTTTTGACCTTGGTGGCCTGAATCCAATGACCTCTGGATTATTCTAGAAGGATTCGGTCTTCCATGGAGTCAGAGGCTGCTTGGGCACTAGCTTTTCCTAAGGCTTAGGTGCTAGGTATTATTGGATTCTGTGATGCTAAGGGTTCCAGGTCTGCATTGGAGCAACTGAAGAATACAATTGCTTTTAAGATTCCCCAGTACTTAGCCATGTCCTTGTTTAGTGGTGAGGTGTGAATATTTACTGTCAATAGATGAATAGACATTGAGTCTCCACAACCTGGGCATGTGGGGGAGATAACGAAGAGCCATGACTCCTTCCAGCAAGAGGTTTCTAATCCAGCTGATGGTTTTATCATTATATTTTTGAAAAACATGGTAAGATCCTTTGATCTTCTGCTTTGATCACTCTCAGCTTCAACATTCAGGGGACTCTGAGACGCGCTGTGTGGACAAGGTGGGCAGAATACTGGCCCAGCACGCCTCCATCTTTTTATTTTTTTAATGAAAAGTCAAAAATCCAGATTTTTTTCCCTTTAAAATCTCCTATTTTTCTCAACATTACCTGCTTATTCCATTTTTTTAAAACTATATTAAGATCACACTATAAAAGCCAGAAAAGGCGCATGTGCTGGTCAGATAGGGAACCCTCTGTTTGCGAGCTCCAGTGAATTCATGGGAAATGATGTTCTAACAACATGATACACAGAAGAAAAGAAGACAGAATCTTTACCCTCCAATCATCACTGTCTAAGGGAGATGAGATGTGTGACCATTTCTTTTGTTTTTATTTTCCTTTCCCTTAAAGCCAATGTTAGCCATGTTTTGCTTATTTACTATCCTAGGGCTTGGATAGTCATGAGAATCATGACCCTGCTCCTGAAACCAGAATGTATAGCAGTCATGCCCATATAGGCAGCCTCACTGGCCACATTAACGCCTTGATTCAGTTCGTGTGTGGGCCGACTCATTTCCGAGGGTGGGGTAGTAGCGCCGGAAACGTGGGAATGAAGATGCAGCAGAAGTGCTTGAGGTTGAAAAAGTGATTCGTTTACAGTCACATCTGGTTTTAAGTCATTCGTCTGTGTACAGTTACAAAGCTCTGACAAAAGCTATGCAAAGCTCGTTTCCTCCAGATTTAAAAAAAAAAAAAAAAAGTGGGGGAAGGGAAGGGGGTAAAAAATTGATGTAGAAAAAAAAAATACCAAGAAACCTTAGAGATGTGTCTGGGAGAGATGGTGGGGCTGCTCTTAGAGACACATCCAGAACTCCCACCCCGCCCTTCCAGGATCTAAAAAAATCTTGGCACTGCCAACAGTCAGAGCAGCCGGTAAATGTCTTCTGTGCTGATCTCTTGAGGAGTTTCTCTTGAGTATGGGATTGACAGCAATGGTAATTTATTATTATTTGGATGTTCTCAGAAAGACATTCTCGTCCGTGCACTTTGTCATTCTCTCTAGCATTGCTGGGTGCTCAGCATCCATGATTTATTGTTATTCATCTACTATTATTAGTACTAATAATCATACTCTCTAACATTTGTTGTTATTCATCTACTATTATTAGTACTAATAATCATACTATCTAACATACTATCATCCTTTAGCCAGGGAGGTGCTATAAATATAACATGCACCTTCTCATTTTATCCGCCCCCTCATTAAACCACCCCCAAATGCCTGTATAATTTCCATTTTCCTGGAGACCTATGACCTAGGAAGGTTACAACCTAGGAAGCTAGAAAGATTCCTTGAAATATAAATATCCCAAAACAGTATCTCTAAACACAAAAGTCACAGTCCTGTTTTAAAAACTGCTTATCAAAATTATCTTACCTTAAATTTTAATAAATCTCTTTTTAAATGCATGACACCGGCTGCAGGTTAAAAATCGTATTCACTTTTGCTGTAATGTACTATTGAAACAGTTTCAAATTGAAACAGAGAAAAGGATTTGCCATCTTGTAATTGTTTTTAATTGACACATTCCCTAATTGCTAGGCTTTCTTCTTTTTAAAAATATCTGGGGAAACAGACATGAGGGTTGCATAACAAAAGGCATCAGAATTGGCCTGTCATCTAACATTTGTTAAGTTTGCTGCATGTTGACCTTTTTCCCTTTAGCATCTGTACTTTATTGAGAAGTTATAAATATCAAACTATGCATATAATATATATTATAGATATACTATATAAAATATATACTATATTATACAAAATATATTATCATATATTACATCACCACTTTACTTATTTGACACCTTCTAAAACTGTTCAAGATCTTCTAAATCATCTATATAGCTTCTTGTAACCAGAGAGCTCAGTGAGATTTAAAAGAATGAGATATCATTAACTCTCTTTAATATAAAGTGACAACTGGATCAGGGTTTAAAGTAGGGGATTGACAATCTAAGGCTTTTGTTTGGAATTTGGATAGTTCTTTTTCACCAACTAGAGCAGGAAGGCTTGTTAAATACACACACACACACACACACACACACACACACAGGCACACACAGAGATTATTTGGCTCCACCAGAACATTTCAAATTCCTCAGGTTGTAGTAGGGCCCTAAGATTTTATGTTTCTAGCAAGTTCTCAGATGATGCTGATACTAGCTTTTGAGAACCACTGTCCTAAAGGTTACTACCTCCTTCCCCTTTCTCCTTTTCCTCCCTTCATCTTCCCTCCCACTCATCTTTTCCCACCTCTTTCTCTTCAAAATCAATCTTCTCTTCTTCCTCTCTTTAATTCCTTTGCCCTTCCCTCTTTTATTCCTCTGCTCCATCCCTCCATCCCTTTCAAGATGATATTTGAGCATCCAGCAGGAACATGTCTAGAAGGACTTGTTTACAGTGTTTACTCAGATAATAATATTTATTGAGCAGCTACAAAGATTCACCCATTCATTCATTCATCTACTCACTCAACAAATATTTGTTGAAACTCCACTATATGCCAAACTCTGTGCAAGAAAAGCAAGACAGACAAAGACTCTGCCCTAAAGGAATTCTCCATATGGCCAGGGAAGGCAGACAGTATACAAACATATAAATAATTGGATTAGTACCAAGTGTCATTAATGTTCAGAATTAAATAAATGGGTTGCTGAGATGAAGATTGATAACAGCACACTTTTCCCCTGTGAGGTCAGAAAGGGCCTGGCCCCATAGGGATGTGTTTAAGCTGAGACCTAACGATTGGGAGAAAGACAGCTAAGCAGACTTCCTGGGCAGGAGTGGTCCAAGAAAAGGAAATGGCAGGCACAAAGGCCCTGGGGCAGGAAAGAGTCAGCTTCTTAGGGGTGTCTCCAAAACCTAAACCAGGGCCTGGCACACGGTAGGTGCTCAGTCAATATTTGCTGAATGAATGAGTAAATGAATTATTAGACCCAGGCCACTGGAGCATAGGAGGCAAGCAGGAGAGAGGCATGGGGTAAGCAGAGGCCAGGTCATGAAAGGCCTTTTAGGTCATGAGTGAGGATTTTGAATTAACCAATCAACTTTACCAATCCACTCTTCCTTCATCCCCCAACCTTCTCTGCACCCAGCTCAAACCCTGATGTCAAGTAACAATTCTCAAAGTGTGACCCTGGGACCCCTGATGATCGGTTGTATCATTCAACATGTATGTTCATGATATGATAAGAGCCATGCTTTCATCCATGAAATCATAATTAATGAATATATAAATTAGAACAATTATTCATTAACTGTTATGACTATTTGTTTAAAAGGCAGCTGTTTAACCAACGGTTTAACATTAGGCACTCATGTCTAACCAAAAGCAGTCCCACCCTTCCCCTGCAGTCTGGGAAAGGTTTCCTAGTGGCAAAGAGAAGATGTTGTCCCCTGAAAAGTTACAGAGAGGCTGATTCCAGATGCCTGGAATGCAGTGACTTCTAAAGCAAATGTAGTGTCATTACACAGGATAAATAGGTTCAAAAGAAGTTGAGGAATTCCAAACAAAGATGAGAACAAAGAATAAAATGAATCATCTTATTTGTACTTTGTACAGTAGTTTCAAATAAACTCCTCTAGGAAAAGATGTTATCTGGCAGCCTTTCCCAGTCTCTTACTGCCTTGAATCTATTACACATCTCTCTAATTTTTCATATTAATATGTGTTTTTAAAAGGTAAATCAGCTTTTAAAATGTAATCAGTAAAAACCTGAGTTTAAACTTTCTCTCCTTGTTTCATAGTATGTTCATTCCTATAGGTTATTTAGGACCCACTAATTAATTGGGAGCTTTGCTGTGAGCCTTAAGATTCTCCAAAAAAAGAACCAGCAGTTATATACCTTTGGGAAAGAAATATCTCTGACTCCTAGTCCTTTCCTTCACAGATTGCTATAATTCTTCATATACATTGGTATCAAAATAGATAAAAGGCACAAGACCCTAAATGTACATGTCTCTCTGATAGATCAAAAATTAAATAATTGTATTTGAAGAAATCGCTCCTTCTTTTTCTAATTCCTATTCCCAGGGTTATTATTAGCAGGTCACTGTTAATAACAGAATTTGGAAACATCTGAAGAGTGTTATGAGGATATTTTGTTATTGCTTTGTTTGATTAGTCCTCTTCACATTTTGCCTTTTTGTTGCAGTTGCCTTTACTATAAGGCAGTATACTGCATTATAGTCAGACAGTGTATTGGATATCAAATACTATTTTAAAATTAACTGTTAAGGTATAGTAGGTTGGTAACATGTAATTTTTTTAAAAAATATGTGAGAAACCTTGGAGAACTTGAAAAAGACAGGATTTATCGAAGATTTCTGCAAAGGACAGAGGGATGGTTAGTGAATTTGGGAGGGACTGTTTCAAATCTGAGGGGCAATCTATGAGAAAAATGTAAAAACCTCATTGGTTTTTAACAAAGAGAAGGATGGGCAGCAGAAGTTAGGTAAGTGGGACCTATGTGATGGATGAATTTGAAAGAGAGCAAACTGTGTGATCTGGATGCAACCTATCACTAGGCAAACTGACAATTGGACAGCACATTAAAGTTTGCAAAGGTGCTTTAACATATGTGATCTTATTCTTCATAATAGCTCTGGGAAGTATTTAGAGTAGATATTATTCCAGTTTTACAGACGAGGAAATCACATTGTCTTCTGAATATAGCCAGAAAAGAAAAGGGTAATGTTAAAAAGGAATAAAGCTGAAAAAGACCCCTGTAAAGGCTGAAGGCAGCCTGTAGGATTGCAGTCTCTAACGGGGAGAGAAGAGGAGTATCTCTGATGATGCCGAAAGGAATGCCAGGCTGTGAAAAGTCATTGAACTTGGGGGCAAAATACGGAGGGCAAAAGTTCTTTGGTAAGACAAGTGACCTGGGCAGAGAAATAAGAAAGATTCCATTTTCCCAGAAATACACCCGTGTTTTAGGTTTGACCTTCTTTGAGTGTCTGCTAACTTGAAAAAGAAATTTGAGATCTCTAGTCTGGCTGCAGATTAAAAGCCCATAGAATCTTCAAAGGAGTAGAAACTTCATCTTTTCATTAAAAAAATTTTTTTAAAACACAAGTTTTCTAAAAGAATTGAAATAATTTTCACTTTTTCGTTTTTTTCTGCTTTTCCTCCAAGTAGGTACCTTTGATATAGCAGTCAATAATATAGCTTTATGTATAATCTATTTGAAAAAGAAAAGAATATGCCATCCTTCCCATTGATGTAGCTCAAATATTCTGTTTTGAAAAATCTCCTTTCTTCCGGCTGTTGTCAGGGATGGCACCCAAAGAAAAGCAGTCAAACATTATTAAGGTTGTTGCAATATTTTCCTACTATCACCTATGACCAATTAAACATTTTTGCTCTTCGGTTATCAGGAACTCTTTTAAAATCCATTTTCAGATACATGATCACTCAGGTACTGAGGCAGTTGCTAAAAGTTAGCATAAAGTTAGTGCTAAAAACTAAGTGAACTTCACTTTCTTGTAATATGTGGGAAGCTGAGCCATCAAGAGTATTTTCCACAAACGAGAGTTCATATTGCTTTCTTATATTGCTTGGACAATTATGGATGAAATGACTTTAACTACTGGATGGTCAGTGATGAAACTGCTTTGCTTGTGGGCTGGACGATTGGTGGTGATTATACTTGTTCTTGGTTAGCACCTTGTGCATCAGATTTAGGGAGGGCACAGACCTCTACACAAGAGAAAGGGGAAAGTGAATGGCAGGAAAAAATGAAGGTCAAGTTGACAATGGACACCATCCTTTCGGGGTCTTTTTCTCTTGATGGTGTCAGGGGGATACGCGTTGGGACGAATGAATGCTTTGAGGTGAGAAGGGCAAAAGCACTCTAATAAAAGGCTTCAGGAAAGAGGGAGGCGACCTAGGGAAATCTGCTGTGGTCAAGTTTAATCCTGGGAAAAAGAGGCCCTGGAGAAAGCAGATGAGGAAGATAGGAAGGAAGACAGGGAGCGGGAGGCGCAGGGTGTGGAGGGAGGAAGGGGGCGGGGGTGGGGAGATGGAAAGTGAGAGGGAGCAAGGCTTACTGTGGCTGAGACGGTGGTGTTGAGGACCACGGAGTGGGAAAAAGTGAAAGTCGGGCGGGGAGGCGGAGAAGGAGGCAGAGCTCCGCAGACCCGGCCGGGACCCCTGGCGGGAGAGGCGGGGGCATCTTGGCCCGCCTCGGGCCCCCTTGGCAGCCTCAGGCGTTGGCTCCTCGGGGCTCCCTCCCTCGCCGGCGCATTGTTCCTTTGCCGGGAGACGAGGAAATTGCCTTTTGATTGCGGAAGTCCGCGGCCGGGGCTCGGGGCGAGGCAGCGCGGGTCAGAATGGCAGCGTGGGAAGGGCGGCGCGCTGCCGGCCCCCGCCGCCTCTCGCGTCCGCAGCCGGCCCGGGGCGGCAGCAGCATCAGCGGCGGCGGCGGCGGCCCCCGCGCGTCGTCAGCCCGGAGGCCAGCGCTCTGCGCCCGCGGGGCGCGCTGAGCGCGCGCAACAAGTGGTCCCCGCTCCGCCGGCCGTCGGGGCCGCCCCGCGTCCCAGCCCAGCGGTCGAGTCAGGGGGGAACCGCTGAGCGCCATGCGGAGCCATGGAGCCGGGCTGGCCCTGTGGACCGCGCTGAGCCTGCTGCAGGTGAGGGGCCCGAGAAGAGCTCCCCGCGGGCGGACGCGCCCCTCCCCGCCGAGGACCAAATGCCCACTCGGCTTTCTGGTCTGCTGGGTTGTGTTCTGGAGAGGGAGGTGGCAGAATTTCTTCCTCTCCCTGGGGAAGAATGAGCCATCCTCTTCTGAGCCCCCAGCCAGACTGACAGCTCGTGCCACTGTCAAAGGCAACAAGCCACCTTCTCTTTCCAGCTGCTCTGGAGAAAAAGCAGCTAGGGAGAAGGTGGCCACCCCCCTGGGCTGCGGGCCTCTTCTCTGGCTGGGGGGCGAAAGGATGGATGGGCTCAGGCTGGGGGCCAGGGGTGAGTGGAGCAGCTTGGGGCGCTTGCTACGGACTCGTCCCTGGGCAGGTCTAGACAGCGGGCTTCAGCTGTTGTTCTGGTTCCTTTGCAGACTGGACTGGGGGAGCCAGTGAGATGCAACTTCACCCTGACAGAGTCCAGGGTCTCCAGCCGGTCCGTGTCTCTCCAGTGGAGAACTTTGGCGTCACCCTGTAACTTTAGCCTCATCTGCAGCAGTGACACGTCGTGGGTCGCGTGCTGCCACCCCGTGCGGATAGACAACACCACCTATGGATGTAACCCCAAGGATTTACAAGCGGGAACCATCTATAATTTCAGTATTATGTCTCTGGATGGAGAAGAGAGAACTGTGGTCTTGCAAACAGGTAAAAAGTGACAGGTGCGGTTGGACGGCCAGGCCACTTCCGGCTGAGCCCTGCCTTTTCAAGCTGATGTTTCACTTGAGTTCCAGGCATACAAAATAATAATAATAATAAAGGTAAAAACACCTGTGAAGATAACTATTGACAAAGATTTCTAGTCTCCTCAGATTTGGCCAGAAGCAGCTTGGTTGCCTTTCAGAGACTTCCTTAGTGCTGAAAACAGCGGACTAGCCACTTAAACGGGGAGAGCAGCAAAGAGAAACTGTGGGCTGTGGAGGGAATTTGTTAAAGTGATGTGGTTTGAGCTTCCATCGCATTAAATTGTCAAGCCCTGGAATAATTTTAAGTAAATGTTTTTAGAATAAATAATGGAAGTGCAATGATTAGGGATATGACTTTCCTCAACTTAGTTTTATTTTTGGGACCAGGACATAAAATCATCAGGAATAGAGTCACCCTTAGGGGGAAATTAGAAAAGTCCCTTGAGATGAGGGTATGAAAATTATTTTTTATCACTTGTGTAACTAAAACCATGCCAATATCACAGATCATCCTTTGGTTACTCTGCACCTTAAGTCAATCATTTTCTGTTCACTTTTGGTAAACCCTTCCACGCGTATGTGGTAAGAGTTTGTCTTTCCTGCCTCAGTTTTCTTATCTGTAAAATGAGAGTGTTAGACTTGGTCATTCAGGTCCAGGTTCCAACCAAGTGCCTACTTAGGTAGGGGCTGCAATGCATGTTACCTCATTAATCCCCAGAGCCACCCTCAGATGTGCTCGGAATTCTCTAATGACTTTGATGTTTTATGACTTCATTAGTCTTCCTTTTAACATTATCTTTTTTTGTTGCAATAGAGAGGCCTTACTTTCATGGAGAAAGTCAAATTTAACTGAAAAATCCCAGAAGTTAAATTTAGAAATGTGTCGTCCTTGCTATTCTTTCACATTCAACCTGAACAAAGATCACTTCTTTAGCTATAGTTCTTTGAAGAGGTGAGAGAACAGTCCGTTATCAGGGCAGTTACAATAAGGTCAGGAAATGTGACTAGGTCCTGGTAATAAGTCAATGAATTGTTCTCTTGCTAATTAAGAAAGCCCAATTACATCACTTGACTTACTTCAGAGGAAAGTTAGATAATTTCTGAGATTTGCAGGAACTTGAATTGAAAAGAGACACCACTTGTTAAGAATGTGGTTGTGTTTTTACAGGGAATCAAAGAGAGACCGAAATCAACCACATAATTAGAACATTTTTCAGGAGTTTAAGTGGCTGAGTTTTTAGTTATAAAGTTCTTGGTTTCTTGGTATGTGAAGATGTGAGCACTCAGATTGCTAATACTGTGAAATTCATGACGTAGAACTTCCAGATGTGTTCTTTACATTTGATAAGGTGTCTGTATTGAATGGGGCAGAATGATGTTTAAAAACAGGTGAGCTATCAGAAGCTTATGGGAGAAAAGATGAAGACATTAAGCCAGAATATACTGATTTAACCCAGAGGTTTTACTTTTTTGGAAAAAACATTGATGAAAAAGGACTCACTGTGGGTGTTACTAGTTAGAATATGTTTTGAGTTTAATTATGCATGTAGGTATTTCAAGTCCAGAGACATTTGTGAAATGTAAGAAATGTTTGCATTTTATTGACTATGTTTAATTAAAAAAAGACTTAGTCAGCATACCCAATTGTTAGTGTTCAGTGTCTTATCATTTTTCTTAAGGAGTTACTTTTTACAGTACCACAAATATACTTTTCACCACAAATTTTATGAGCTCCATGCCAAATGTGAAGAATGAAATTTGATCAAAAGTGATGTTTGTATAATAATAATTTTTTCATACTTATTTGTGTGATGGTATAACCCTACTTGGGTGTCTCTATATTTTTAAAATAATTTTATTTAAATAAACTTTTTTAAGTTAAGATTTTTTTTTTTTAATGTTTCAGGGAGAATATTTTTGGTTGGTTGTTATTTATTTTTTGTCAGCACTTTTTTTTTTTGGCTTTCTATATTTTAAGGACATATGTGAGTTTTCGTTTAAGTTAAGAGAAGGTACTAGTATTCCTCTATATTAACTGCTAAGCTACAAAGATGAGTGTCACAAATCATATTTTACTGTTATTAAAGCAGAATCAACTAGTAGCATAATATTAAGTCTGAGATATAACTTCAAACAAAAAAAGTCATTCAAATACATTGTGCTTTTCTTATTCCATTATGCCTATCTTATCAGTATAGAGTAAAATAGAGTGAGAGCAAGGCATGATTTGGCTGGAGATACAACAGTTGCTTAGATTATCTCTGTAATCATTCTGTATCGTTCCAAGTGTGATTTGTCTGGTTGTTTTTCCTGGTAAATTATCTAAAATAACATAATGTAGACATGACCTTAAAGATAAAAAATTTCAACTAAATGAGAACTATTTCAGCAACAATCAGTTTTCGCTCCAGATTTAAAATCAGAATTGAAAAACCTATGTGGATTCAAATTCAGTTCAGCAAACATTTATCAAGCATGGATACTGCAGCGAGTTACACCAGGTAGTGATTGGTGAGCTTATAAAGATGACAAACAAAGCATGGTCTCTGCCTTTGTAGTCTTGTACAGAGTTGAAAGAAGGTCAGGATGAAAGTGGTGACAGAGCTTTACCACTTCTTTCTTGGGTGAAGACCTTGCCCTGCCTCTCTCAGGTGTGTTTGGTCATAAATGGTCAATGCAACAACTGTAATAAATTGAAAGCCAAATTATTTAGTTGTGAATTCATCAGAAATAGATTATGAAGGTAACAGATATTGAAGAACTCAACACTTTTGTTAACACTGTGTCCTCAGAATCTAGAGCAGAGGCTGCAAAGTGGTCCCTGGGAGTGTCTAGGTGTCTAAATAATAGACATGCTTGTTTGGCTCACGTAATGTTTGTGAAAAATTCAGATTATTTCACCAGCATTGAGCAGAAAATTCACATAAATACCAGATGTATGGATTCTCTTAAAATACTGGAAGATCCGGCAAAACTCGGCCAGTCTGCCTAGAACTCTCTAGAGCTGAGTTGTGGTTTCTCTCTTTTCAGATACCAATTCACTGGAATCCCCCTGGACCACTTCATTTATTTTCTTACCTGAATGTATCCTAAGGACATTTGAGTTTGTTTAAATGAAACCGTAGAGTTTTCAATTACAAATTTGGGGGGATTTTTATCTTCCCACCAATAAGAAGTAGTTTTTCAGTACCTAAAATGACATCTAACCCATGGTAGGTGTTCAATAAATATTAACTGGATGGGTAGATGGATGAATGAATGGGGAGATGAATGGATGGATCTATGGATGAATAGGTGGATGATAACAGACAAATATTAATAAATGAAATGAATATTTTAGTGGGAGAATGTACATAAAAATATGATCTATTCTCCTTGGGTTATGGGTAAGTCATGGAGCCCAGGGAAGAAGTCTAGTCGTAGAGAACTTTACCTGCAGGAAGAATATCTTAGTGGCATATGACTTCTTGTTAGTCAGTTTCAGATACTTATTAATCAGCCTAGAGCAAAAGGCAAAAAAAAAGTTTCGCTCTTTTTACATGGCTCGTTCCTCTGTCTTTAATTTAAAAAAATTTTAAGAGCTTTAATTACCAAATCACCATATTAGCTATTATTTCCACCTCAAAATGTTGCTTCTTGTATTAGTTTACCAGGGCTTTCGTAACAAAATACCACAGATAGGGTGGCTTAAGCAGCAAATTTATTTTCTCACAGTTCCGGAAGCTAGAAGTCCCAGATCAAGTTATCAGCGGGTTTCTTCTGAGGCTTCTCTGATTGGCTTGCAGATGGCCACCTCACTATGTCCTCACATGGTCGTCCATCTGTGTTGTCTGTGTCTAATCTTCTTAGGACACCAGTCATATTGGATTGGGGCCCACCCTAAAGATCCCATTTTAACTCAGTTACCTCTTTAGAGGTCTTATCTCCAAATACAGTCACATTTTGAAGTATTGGTGGTTAAGGCTTCAACATATGAATTTTAGAGGGATGCAATTCAGTCCATAACACTTACATGGCTTTAAACACAGGCCATTATTTCTCAATAATGTCTGTAAGCTACTGGCATTAAACTCTCTTGCAGAGTTTGTTATAAAAGCATGTTCTTGGCTTCTACCTCATATATAATGAATTTAGAGAGAGTGGAGCCTAGGGTATCTGATTTTAAACAAATATCAAAGTGAATCAATGCACACTGAAGTTTAAGAACTATTGACATAGTTTTTCTATTATTCATTGGCATTAAGATTTTGGTACCATTCCTTTTATGCCTGGTTAAATCTGTAATGCCTAGGAATATTTGTTGTCTTTCCCAGGAAGAAAATAATACTTTAATATTTGTCTTGTGCTTTTATAGTATGTAAAATACTTTCACCTACCTTGTTTAGTAGGTAAGAGTATAAAATATATATTATACTGACCATATATTGTTTAATTATAGCCACATGGCAATCCTGTGGAGGGAGTATCGTGAAGGCACAGGTGGTTAAGAGTTGAGTTCTGAAAGCTGCTGCCTCCATCATTTACTAACCAAGTTGCCTTGAACAAGTTACTCACCTCTTTTAATCTATAAAATGGGGACAATAATAAAGAGAATGCTCACTTCTTAGGGTCGTTTTGAGGTTTTAATTGATTCATACATAAATTCTAGAACAGTTTTTGTCACATACTAAGTGTGTAGTAAGTTTCCTATTATTACTTTCAGGTTGGAGATGAGATTGATATTCATAAGAATTAACTAATCACAAATCCATAGAGCTAATATATGGTAGACCTAGACCTTGAACCCAGATTTACTGACCCCAATGCCAATTCTTTCCACTACTCTGTAGAATGGACATAATTTTTTGTTGGTTTTTGTTCTTTCAGATTGCATATGATAGTTTGTTGTTACTTTTCAATTCAACTTTTAAAGAGAAAAAAATATATTATGAAATACTTTAAATCTATACTTAGCCTACACAAGGGTAGAATAATGATTAAATGTGTTAGTGTGATGAAATAATATTGATTTTGATTGTGTTGAACTGCTGGTGATGGACTTCAGTATTTAGGAATCAGCCATTTGCAGTATAGTTATTTCAGGAATTCTAAGGTCAAGGTGAGCTCTGTATAGGGAATCAACCAACCTAGTTCTCTGCACTTGACTTTTTGTGTGTTTGGAAGCTTCTTCCATTTGTCTGACTTCTGTAGGTGGGCCTGGCATTCTACAGATTAGCAAGAAATAAAATCTAATTTGTCCAGACAGAATGGAAGAAAATTTGTTTCACCTTCCATTCCCGGACACCAATTCCCTGGAAGCCCCCTGGGGGATAAAGGGTAATACTGATGACTTTCTGACCTTGTAGGAGAGGTCAAACCCATTCTAAATGTATGAATGTATATAAACAAAGATGAATCTATGCAACTAAAATTAACATGGTAGGTATACATACAGATTTCCAGGGATTTGGGGTTTTGATTTTGTTTTTCTTCCTCTAGATGGAAAAGTTCAAATACATAAAAAGTAAACAGAATAGTATAAGGAACGAGCATGTACTCGTCTCCTACCTTCAACAGTTACCAACTGACAATCATATTTCATCTATATCCTCACTCACTCCCCCACCACATATCATTTTGACACAGTCCAAGTCATCATTTAATTTCATTTATAAATATTTCAGTATGCATTTCTGAATGATAAGCATTATTTTTAACATAACGACAATATCAGTATCGTACCTAACATTGACAGTAATGCCTTAGTATCTAGAGGTCCAGGTTCGGCAGCACACATTAAGCGACAGCTCATGAATTTCTACATGAGAGCGGCTTCTGGGCAACAGTCTGGAAGAGGAGGCCAAAGGATTTCCCTTGGTACTGCATTTATGTAGGGTTTAAATAATATTGAGAAAACCTCAATTTGTTCTTGTTTGTTTGTTTGTTTGGCTGCGCTATGTGACTTGCAGGATCTTAGTTCCTGGACCAGGGATTGAACCCGGGGCCCCCTAAGTGAGAACGCCAAGTCCTAACTACTGGACCACCAGGGAATTCCCAAGCAAACCTCTATTGTTAATATCAAAGAGAGGAGTAGGGCTGCTGAAGGATGATGGCACGAGGGTGTTAAAGTCTCTGTCAGCTGTCATTGTCCCCTCCGTGCTGACATGGTTCTCTAATACTTGACAGAAGTGAGCTTTTCAGTGCTTTTGCTTAAACTGCTCTCTCATTCTGCAATGGCCTCTCTTCTCTCTGATTTCTGCGTCCTACTTGACCTTCCAACTTGCTCAAGTTCATTTCAAGCCCACCTCTGAGACCTTCCCCTTGGATATCATTCCCCTTTTGCATATTCAGCATTGGTGCTGACCTGTGTTACCCTTAACAGCAAGAACAGCTGCAATACTCACACCAACTGCCACTTACTGAGGCCCCACCATGTGCCAGGGCTGCACTTAACACTTTGGCTCCATTACCTCTTAACACTTACAACTCTGTAAAGTAAGTATTGTTAGTCCCATTTTACAGATGAGGAAACTTAGCCTCGGTGAGGTTAAGCGATTTGCCTAAAGTCACTGTTTGAAGTGCTAGTGTTGGGATTTGAACCAGGTTTAGTCTGATGTGAAAGTCAGCCTCCCTGATAAGTTACCTTTGTGTTTACCTTTTTCACATATGTCTTAAATGCCCGAGTAAACTGTAGACTCTCAGAAGCCAAGTATGATGACCCGTAAAATAACATGGCGTTCCTCACTCGTGTTAATCTTGATGCAAATGATTGTCAAAGCTGCTTTAATTGCGAGGCTGTTAAAACTTTGAAAGTTCCTCGCTACCTGAACTTTATATTTAGTGTATAAAGTTGATAAATGAAATGCATGTTAATCTGATATATTAGCATAATATAGTATATCATCTTATAATAAGTCAGAAAGCTGACTATAGTCAAACAGCAACAATTACAAAAGTAAAAGAAAATTACATCTCTATAAATCTATTTAATTAACTACAGATTGTGGGCAATTGCTTTCTCGTCTTCTTCTTCTGCCCTTTTTAAAAAACCTGCACCAAGCAATGGTTTGTGGCTTTTGCCCCACCCTTACCCTGGTTTCCATGAGAAAATTTGCAATTAGTTTATAGGAATAGTTGATGTTCACTCCATTTTATATAGAGTGCTACATAAATGCAGCTTCCAGTCTCCTAGCCACCCTGCTTTTAACTAGAATTGTATCCTAATTCCTGTAAAGGTACAGAAGTTGAATCTGTAATCCATAAAAAATTGATCTCTTGTCCTGGAGTTAGTGCTGAAAGATAAGGTGTGTGTTGGAGAGGTGGGTGGAGGATAGTATCCTGGTTGAGGAGACCTTGAGTTGCTATGGAGAAACTTAGACTTCATCTCATGAAAAGTTCTTGGTGCTCCCCGGGGGATGAGGATGGCAGATGTGGGAGAGATATACAAAGCGGTTATTTGGCAACAGTGGAAAAAAGACAGAAAATAAGGCAGGCACCCAGAAAACTCAGAGTAATCCAGACACAAGGTGATGGAACACCAGGTTAAGGCAGTAAGATTAGGGGGAAAAAAGAAACGGAGAAGAAAAACATTATTTTTAAAAAATCAATGGAACTTTCCTGGCGGCGGAATTAGATTTAGCTATTATTAGTGTTGTTATTCATTTATCTATGCTACACTATCCAAACCATCAAATGAAAGTTCTGTAAATTTGTCTGTCATTTTTCATAGAGATCTGGTTTGATTTTTTGTTGTTGTTATACTGACTGTGCGACTCATGACATCATTTTCCATCCTGGGACAACTAAGGTGTGACAGAAAAGAACTCACGACTTGGAGTCAAGTGTTAGAAGCTCAGTGGAATTACTTGTTACCTATGTGATGTAAATGAGTCACTTAATGCCTCTGACCCTCTATTACAACTAAGAAAGCACATTGTAAATGATCAGATCCTACACAGATATATTGTGTGCTATTATGACTTCAAAAAAAGCTTTTGGCACTAACTTATGGATTGCCTGCTCTCTTGTTCTAAGGCTAAATTTATTTCCAAAATAAATACTATCATTTTGAATTCTAAACACTCTGCAAATTCCTATAGCAGTAGATAATAATGTTTTAATGACCATACAAAAGAATTTTTAAAGCAAATATCACTTCCATTTTATACATATGGGTGTCTCCCTCTTCTTAAGTCAGATTTTTTTAAAAGGGAAAAAAGGAAGAATCCATTTTGGTTCAGGAATTTAGCTAAACTTTATCAGATAAAGTGGGTTGACAGCAAACCTACTTATGCAATTCTGGGGCTTCCTGATACTGGTAGATTCATTGAAATACAGCAGCTGAATACTATGGAATTTTGCATTTGGCATTCAATATTCCAGATCCTTCTGGAAATAAATACAAACAAAGATGTCTTAAATTGATGGCTAATGATAAATTTTGATATATTGATTGAGATTAAATTATTGATTTATGGTTTTCAACATTTCTCAAAGCTTATAATACTTCACTGGTTGCTGTATGTATGAGAGCAGTGGGTGGAAAAACCAGAAAGGCTATAAATGCACACATGTGTGCATTGATATCTCCAGCCATCAGCTGTAAGTAAGTGTAAATTATGTAAGTCAAGTAGGGTTTTCCAATTACATATGACCTGTCACATGATCAGAAGATTACAGACCTATAACTAAATTTTCAAATAGCATTAAAACTCTCTCTTTCATATATCTAGCTAGATATCTAGATATCTAGCTAGATAGGTAGATGGTAGATAGGTAGGTAGATAGATAAATAGATAGATAGATGCTAGATGAAAATAGCACCCTGATGGAAGTATCTAATTTGTTTCTAATAAAATATTGAAAACTTTTTTTTAATACAGCAGAGTTTTCCTTGGGTTTAGTTAGATTGAAACAAAGTCTGAAAACTACTGAACTCCTGCCGCATGCATAGCAATAGTGGACCACTGCCAGCAAAGGGCTTTATCACAGCATAAATGGGGTTTTAAGTGTTTGTTTCCAGTGCAGGTTCTTGCAGCCCAGGCACTTCCCAATCTCATTGTTCCTTTGTTCTAGGGGATGTACAAAGGGTTGACTGTTTTGTTTTCTGGCTCAGAGAGATTAGATAAAGTCTGCATTTCTGAACTTCACCCTCTAGGCACGCAACCTTAAAATTCATTTTCTATAACTCACATTTTGCAGATTATATATGTTTAGATTATACCGATCATAAGATCATTTTCTTTAACCTTTATCTGGCTGGGTTGTGCATGTAAATGATAGTATTGATCCCTTTTGAACAATCACTGGAAAGCAGCTGTCCCTCTCATCCTTGTCCTTAAAATGGCTCTTCAGCAAAAATGTGTCACCTCAGTTGGCTATGACAAGGTTGCTCTTGAGTTTCTCTGGCTATTAGAATCTCATGGTAACAAGAAGACTTTCTGTGAGGGGAAATTATGTCCTTTCCTTTTATGATGACGTCCTTAATTATAGAGTGTTATGTAGGATAGAAATTTTAAATAATATTGCCACACACACACACACACACACAAAACCCATACTGTTTTTCCTCAAGAACCCATAAATGAAAATCATCTTGGGAATTTTTTTTTATTTTATCTTAAGGGTTAGAATGTTAGTTCATGGGAATAAACTGATAAGATTTTTCCAAGTGCTTTTTTTTTTTGAAGAAGGCAATTAAAGCTATTATCTGTTTAGTTTCCAAAAAAATGGTATTCCACTTTTGCCTCCATTTTGTCAGTGATTCAGAGGAAGTTTCTTTTTATGATCATGTAGACAGAATAAGTTTATATTATGGAGTGCCCCCTGTGTACCATGTAAAGTCTCCTCTATATCTTGTTACTCCTCCAAACATCCAAGAATATAAGTACTATTATTATACTCCCCAGACAGAGGGGGAAATGGAGGCTTAGAAGGTTAAGTAACTTCCCCAAGTTACTGATACATGAGGGAGCTGAGATTTGAATAGAGTTCTGACTCCAAAGCCCACTCTCTCTGCCACTTCACCTCCCTGCCTCTATGACAAGGTCATCCCAATTATAGGAGGAACACTAATACTAATACTAATAATAGCTAACATTGAACACTCACTATGTGCCAGACGCTGTTCTGAGTGCTCTAGATAAAATACTCAACTTAATCTTCATAACAATTCTACTGAAAAGATAGCGTTGTTATCAGCATTGCATAGAGGAGACCGCTGAGGCACGAGGAAGTTAAGGAATTGCTACCCAGCTACAAAGTGGGAGACCCGGATTCAAGCCCAGGCCACCAGACTCTAAAGCTTATGCTCTTCAGGTGAACCTGTGCTGCTAGGATATAAACCATACAACCTTATCCTCTAAGCTCACCTGTGCTTTGGGCTCTCAAGGTTTCTGTCTTGGCTTGGCCTTATTTAGCCTATGTATGGAGTCTATAGGTGACCTGTAGTCTACTGAGCGGTCTGGCTATAAATGCCTTCTGAATATAGAATAAGATTACCTTGTTCCTATTTGTATTAACGTTAGTCACAAGTGAAGACTTTCTTAAAACATATACTGTTCTAAGTAGATGCTAGAATTCCTCAATTTCTTTCATGAGTAAAATATAATTTACCAGGAGGTAAAGAACAGAGATCTCTATAGCCATGTCACTAAAACATCTAACCTGACTTTTGAAATTTAGTCTCCAGTATCTTAATCTCACTTTCTAGACCAAGAACCACATAGGATTTCTGAAAATTACTCATATGTAAATGTTAACGTTTCTACTCCCAACATTCAGGGTAAGGAGAGCCTTATTTCTCGGATGGTCCCACTGCATCATCTGCTCACTAAATGTTATTGATTTAGTTCCTAACCTGGAGACGTGCTATTCATCCTATTTCAAGCTCTACAGTGAAGATTCAATACATGGGAAACAGGACTCCTCAAATTGGCCCATAGCTTTGAGAATTGAAACTAAGTAAACAGCCAGGTGCAGGACTAACCCATCTGCTCTGGGAGCTCTGGCAGCTCCAAAATGTCCCAGAACTCAAGTTTAGAAAATCTAGGGACATAGGGAATCCCAGTTGTTGGGAGAATTCATTTTGGTGAGCACACCTAGCCTAGGCTTATAATCAGGTCTGTATCTTTTGTGGTTTTCTGATATCTAAAAACAGCCCAAAGTTTTGTATACATAACACCCCCCAAACCCCACAACCTAAAAAAGGGAAAGTTTAGTACAAATACAAATTTTAAAATTTCTTAATATCTGTATTTTCTGTTGAGATTTTCAGTATTTATCCAGGCAGACCCTGGATGTTTGTCAGTGTTTGAAAAGTGCAAAACTTGCAAGCCAAAGACAATATAACCTTGCTTGGATTTCCAAGCTCAGAGCTGTCGTAACAAAAAAGTTTTATTAGAAAAAAAGGAGCTTATATGACTAGTAGCCAAGGTGGATTTCTTTTTTAAGTAAAATAGTAAGTTTGGGAGTGGCATAAAATGCCCATTTGTATCATGAGCAGCAGATTCTTAAAGTTTTGAAGGAAAATGCATCTGGATTACAGCAAGGTAAGCGTGTATCTGCAAAATTCTTCAAGCCGCCTTCTCTTTTTTGTTTTTTGCTCTGCAGATCCTTTACCTCCTGCTAGGTTTGAAGTCAATAAAGAGAAAAGTACTTCCACCAGTTTGCATGTCTGGTGGACTCCTTCTTCTGGGAAAGTCACCTGGTATGAGGTGCAGTTACTTGATGATAACCAAAAGACACAGGGGGCCCAAATTCAAGGAAGAACTTCACGGAATGAATATACATTTTTTAACCTCACTGCTGGTAGTAAATACAAAATTGCCATCACAGCTGTTTCTGGGGATAAATGTTCCTCTACGATTTATGCCAATGGATCAACAGGTAAGACCTGTTTATGGATAGTTGCGTATTTAGTAGTCTATGATTCTTTTGAAATTATATTACATTCAGGAAATGGGAGTAAGAATGCCCCAAGATCAACAATAAATAGATACGTGGATAGATAGGTAGGTAGGTAGATAGATAGATAGACAGAGAGACAAATAAATACTGTTTGATACAGATGAAAGACTGGACTGGAAACAAGGAGGTGGGGTTGGGCTGCTAGCTTGCTGGGTGATTTTGAACAAGTCATGGAACTTCTCTGGGACTGGAATTTTCTCCAAAATGAGGAAGGTGTTTCCTAATGGCCCTTCTAAGTCAAATGTTAGGCAACAGGATTTTCTGCCTCATTTTCTGAGTTTGTGCAATGAAAATTATTTTTTAAATGTTTTCCCTCCCCTGTATATTCTTCTCTTAACTTCAAGTCATGGTGTTTCCTGAATATTCCTATGTTTGGAACAATTCTTTTCTTGCACCCACGCATCCCGTTATCAATGACACATTACCATTTCCTTCCATAACATACTTTCTTATCATTCACTCTCCCCTCATTTTCTCTCCTGCTCTGTTGCTCTCTTTCCAGTTTTCAACTTCTACAGTTCTTTCCTTTCTCTTTTCCCTTTACTGCTATGCCACATCATACTTCATTGACAGAATCTACCTTGATACCTGTTAAGTGGGGGAGACAGATAAACTATGATGTAGCTTTAGGCTGTGGTCTTTGAAAAGAGCATTAATCCAGGTTCCAATAAAATTTCAAGAGTGCTATTTTCATTAGTTATTACACAAGTTAGATGTACAGAGAAGCATAAATGGATGTGTGGTTTCAAATGAAATGTGTCTATACCTTCTATAAGGAAATTATGAATGACACTTTGAAAATGCATTGTATCCCACTAGTGCCATCACCAGTGAAAGATATTGGTATTTCAGCGAAAACGAATTCTCTCCTGATTTCCTGGTCACGTGGCTCTGGGAACGTGGAGAGATACCAGCTGATACTAATGGATAAAGGAATTCTAGTTCAGAGTTATGTCGTGGACAAATCTACTACTTCCTATGCTTTTCATGGACTGATACCTGGTCACCTCTATAATGTCACCATTGTTACCGAGGCTGCAGGGCTGCAAAACTACAGATGGAAACCAGCCAGGACAAGTAAGTTTCCCTAGCTATTCTGAACAAGAATAAAGCTCAAATCAAGGAAATGTTAATAAACAAGGTTTATTAAATTATTTGGATAATGGTAGTATAGGACAAATTGAAATGCATATGTTGTAGAAGACCTTAATATGTATCCACTTTTCTACTTAGAGAAAGAGGGGTTCCCTCTCATTCTAAAGTTTAGGCTCGTCCTTGACAACCTTTTGAAATAGCAGAGTTAATCACTGATATAGTCTTAGCTTCTCTTTTTAGTTAAGGATTCCTACTTCCTTCTCTTAAACAGGCATCATCCCCTGCCTTTGTGACATCACTCACAATGAACCAGGATTACTCTTCTCAATGCTATACAAAGACCTACTCTTAGGTCTTTGTATAAAGAAACAGCCATTGCCCAGACCCTCTATCCAACAAAACATCTCCTGAGACCCAATTCTATAGAACCTGTTCACATAGCCTAACATAGCCAGAAAACTAATCTGTGCTAAGTTTTAATGAATCATTTATATACATACTTATTCATTCATTCATTCATTAAATCAGTATTTATTAGGTGTAAACTATATACCAGACATAGTGGATATAACAATGTCCAAGAGAGACAGTCTTTCCCCTCATGGAGCTTACATTCAAGTGGATTCTAATGTTTCTGGTGGGTCTAATGTGTTAATAAATCCCCTCCTTTGGGAAGCTATGTAATTTTAAGAGAAACTCTAAAATATGTAGTGCCTTAGACATTACTCTAGAGAGAAGAGTTCCTGAAATAACAGGAGGTTGGTGGGAAAGATATTTGGGGACACCTATATATTTACATACATTTCATATCACACCTCAAAGATATATATATATATTCCCAACAAAAATGTACCATATATTTTAAGAATTATTTATGTATATCAAGAGCAAATTGCACTTCTAACTGGCATATGCAAAAGCAATGTGCCATGCCCATTATTTTAATGAAACATTGTGAATTTATATTATGCCATTAGTGAGGCCCCAAATTATAGCATAGGCAAAAGGTAGAAAATATATTCACCGAAGTGTCTCTCCTTTGTAATCATTTTCCTCTGATGAAATAATGACACAACTCCTAAGCTTTAACTTTATCATGATTCAATATGAAAAAGAAAGTATTTTTAGCACAAAATATTTTATGATGGCCAGTCAACCAATCTATTTATTATGTACTTGCTATTATTAAACACATAAAGACAGGAAGAAATTAGGCAGATGACATTCTTTGAGGATTCCACTTAAAGATTTTCAGAACTGGAAAAGACCATTTTAAGTTTTTTTGATCAAGCCATCATTAGTCAGTAAGGACCCCCAGGCTTAGTAAGATAGACAGAGCTGCCCAGGGTTGCCCAGCCAACCAATGGCCAAGTTTGAGGCAGAATCTAGGCTCCTGACTGCCATGTTTGTCCTCTCTCCACTAGCCAGACAACCTTTCTTTGGTTTTGCAGTATTATTTTTACCTTGTGACGTTGTTTTCTTCAGAGCAGGGAGTGTGGCTTGTAGAGATTAAGACACAAGTCAAAATTTGGCCATAAGAGTGGTATGATATCCTGAGTTAAAGTCTCTTTCCCTTTCTTCCTAATTAGCCCCCATGGAAGTCTCAGATCTGAAGGTGACAAATGATGGCACTTTGACCTCTCTAAAAGTCAAGTGGCAAAGACCTTCTGGAAATGTGGATTTCTACAACATTACACTGTCTCACCAAGGGACCATCAAAGAATCCAGAATATTAGCACCCCAGATTACTGAAACTCAATTTAAAGACTTAGCCCCTGGACGACTTTATCAAGTCACCATCAGCTGTGTCTCTGGTGAATTGTCTGCTCATAAGATGGCAGTGGGCAGAACAGGTGAGTCTAAGGCTCCAGAAATTCCTTAGTTGCTCAAATCACTCTCTGATCCACCTTAGAACAGGATAAGTTAGAAGGAAAATCCCTTTCCCAACCTGGGAAGTATGGTCTACATGACTCAGGGTGTCTATGGGCCAGGCTCCGCTATACAGAGTCAAGCCGAGGGTTAATTGCATTTGTCTGATTATTTAAGCAAATGTATTTGGATTGATTCCTGAATGATCTGTATTTCTGGCTCTGCCCTGTGCTATTTCAGGTCACACCACTTAAGTAGCACAAATGAATTAGCATTGATACTAATGAATAAAACATTTCTGATCAACTCTTATAATGAAGGCCAGTTAGCACTTACCCATGTTTCCCATAAATTATTTTATTTATGTCACCAAACATTTATCCAGTGCCTTCTTCCTGTAAATTACCATATTATGAGCTTTGAGAGTTATTAAGATGGCAGAGTTCAGCACACACCCTTCAGCCAAATATGGCCTGTGACCTGTTTTTGTATAGCCCCAAACTAAGGGTGGTTTTCACATTTTTAAAGAGTTTTTTAAAAAAGAAAGAAAACGAAAGAAAAATGTGAGGCAGAGACCATATGTGGCCCAAGAAGCCTGAAATATTTACTTTGCCGACCCTCACTTTTAAGGAAGTTACATTTTAATCACACAAATGTAGAATACACACACACACACACACACACACACACAATAAAAATATTATATTTTAATAATGGTAATTATATAGATATTTCCATGGATCAGGCACTGACTAAACACTTTACACCATTATTTCATTCAGTTCTCACCAAAACCGCAAGAGAGGTCCTGATATTATCACCAGTTTATAGGTAATTCGAAGAGGTCAAATAACATGTCCATAGTCATCCAGCCAATAAGTGGTGGGGTTTAAGCCAGGCTGTCCGATTCCAGAGTCCATTGTCTGTGCTATTGGAGATCCCAAGTAAGAGCCATATATATGGTCAGAAAGAAAAGAGAAACAAACTCTCTTTCAGAAGATCAGTAAAGACTTCTGGGAGGAAATGGCCTTTAACTGGGACTTTAAAAATATGAAGCTCTTGGCGAGTTAAGAGGGAAAAGAGGGAAGGGCATTTGAGGTGGAAGGAATAACACAAGCAAAGGCACAGAGGCGGAAGAGCCCAGGAGACTTACAGGTCTACAGAACGCGAAACTGGAGGCCAGCATTCAAGAGTGGGGAACGAGGTGGGGGGGCTGCAGGGAGTAGTCAGAGTGAAGACTGGCAGGATTTGGGGTCTGATTTGGGAGGGCTACAAACACCACACCAAGGACTTGATGTTTTATTCTGTAGTTAGTGGAGAAACCTTAAATGTTTTTGAGCAAAGAATAATCAGATCAGAGTTGTGTTGCAAGAAGATTAATCTTTTCCGTTGGAAGAGAGGCATGTTTTGTGACCACAGCATCCAGGGTCTCTTCCAAAAGATGCCACATCCATCACTGTCACCATCATTATAAGCAACATCAGTATTGTCTCTAGGGCTGGTATGCAATCAGAAAAACACAGCGTTTGTATCACGAGGTTATTAACACTGTTACAGAAGATCACATTACTGATATATTACTAAAATGATTTTAACTTGCATTTCTCGAGTGTCCAATGGCTCCAGAATGCTCATTTGCAATTCACAAATATCAGGAGGGGCTAGAAATGGGTTGTTGGTTTTTTTTTTAATATCTTTATTGGAGTATAATTGCTTTACAATGGTGTGTTAGTTTCTGCTGCATAACAAAGTGAATCAGCTATACATATACGTATATCCCCAAAGCTCCTCCCTCTTGCATCTCCCTCCCACCCTCCCTATCCCACCCCTCTAGATGGACACAAAGCACCGAGCTGATCTCCCTGTGCTACGCGGCTGCTTCCCACTAGCTATCTAGTTCACATTTGGTAGTGTATATATGTCCATGCCACTCTCTCACTTCGTCCCAGGTTACCCTTCCCCTTTCCCACGTCCTCAAGCCCATTCTATAGAAATGTTTTGAATTGCAGCTATTAGGTCTCTTATCTACTGTTGCCCATGAAAAGTGAATGAGCATCCTTACTTTTGGATTTTAGTATCTCCTTTTGACATCATTTCACTGTTTAGTTCCAGAGAAAGTTGGGGACCTGGAGGCAAACAGCAATGGTTCTACAAGGTCCCTGGTAGTGAGCTGGTCGCCCCCTGCTGGAGACTGGGAGCAGTATCGTATCCTGCTCTTGAATGATTCTTTGGTGCTGCTCAACATCACCGTGGGAAAGGAGGAAACACACTATGTCATAGGTGACGTGGGGCTCATACCGGGAAGACAGTATGAGGTCGAAGTCACTGTTGAGAGCGGCAATCTGAAGAATTCTAAGCGTTGCCATGGCAGGACAGGTAAGCGAATATCAAGGTGTTAATGACTGCTGGAACCTTAATTTGGTCCTTTTTCCAAGTAACCCAGGTAACCATCAATGTCATACCCCAGGGTTCCCTGTATTTGAGACATTATAGACTGACAAACTGAAATAGGTTGGTAATGTTTAATTTTGTCAAATTAGAGTATTAGAAATCACTTCCACTAGTAGGTTCATTGTTTTTTAAAAGAAAGACCTTTCTAACACCAAAAGAACAGGAAGGAAACAATCTGAGAGAATCCTCCCCACAAAGTAAATAGTTGATAAACTTTTGCTGGTGATCAGTGTTAGAGAATCACTGCCCTGACCCACTGTTGACTAATGGGGGATTTTCAGGTACCAAGGAAGAGTTGTTAAAGTGGAGAGGGATATATTCAGATTTTAGGGCAGAGGAGAGTGAGGCTACTGAGACATGGGTTTTGGTATTCTTGCTGTCATCATTATACTGTAATTCCTTGGGCAAGTCACAACCTCTCTGAGTCCATTTCCTCAACTTTCAAATAAGAGAGTTGACCTGCTAAACTCAACATTTCTATGAAAATCCCTGTGACATGGAATGCTCCATACTTGGAGTGAAATTCAAATATATTCTTTTAGTCTTGCCTGATAATAAGGAAATAACTACACTGACGCAGTGTTCTTAGAAGAATGTCAAAGAAATGGACCAAGACACGTCTTTAGCTTGCCCACTGTGTCTTCCAGTTATCTCTTCATTTTCCAAATATTAATATCTGCTGGAGGATGATCAAAAATAAATGACCCAGTAAAGTATTTTCCAAGAGTATTCTTTTGAGTCCTTATTTCTGGTTATGTTACACGAACAAAGTTTTTTTGTGATTAGCTTTTTTTTTCTAAATGCTCATAAGCATTCAGAAAAGAAATGCTCAACTGGAACACTCCTGTGGATGGAAGAGAACAGATCTCTAAAGAATACTGGAGTGTATCCAAGTTAATCAATGACCCGAATGTCTATTGCTTTTTCCCCAGTGCCCCTGGCTGTCCTTCAGCTTCGTGTCAAACACGCCAATGAAACCTCACTGGGTGTCATGTGGCAGACCCCTGCAGCAGAATGGGAGAAATACATCATTTCACTAATCGACAGAGACCTCTTACTCATCCACAAGTTGCTCCCCAAAGATGCCAAAGAATTCACTTTTACTGACCTGGTGCCTGGACGAAAATACATAGCTACAGTCAGCAGTATTAGTGGAGACCTGAAAAATTCATCTTCAACTAAAGGAAGAACAGGTAACATTTTTTATAAATTTTAGGCTTTAAAAGTATCCTGTCTGCTGAATTGTCTAACATTCAACTTACAAATGTTTTTTAAAAGCCTGTTGTTCTGTACTGGGCATTGTATACTTTTTTTTTTTTTTCATGTTTTCCATGTATTTGCTCTCTGGGCTATAGTCTGGATAATTTCCTCAGCTCTTAGTTTTAGTTCATTAGTTCTATCTAATCTATCTTTCTTTAGTTCTATCTAATCTATTTTAAAATCCACCCACTGAGTTTTAAAATTTAATTGTTATGTTCTTCACTGTTAAACATTTTCTTTGGTTCTCTTCCAAATATGTTTAGTATTCTGTTGCTCTTTCCATCCTCCTCCTTTATCGCTATAAGCAAATTAATGATTTTTATTTTCATTCTATGTCTGATCAGTATAATATCTGCAATATTCAGGAGTTCAGTGCTGTTGTTTACTGTTTTCTGCCTTTTGCTCATGGTGCTTACTTCCTTAAATGTTTGTGATGTTTTATTCTAAACTCATATACCTTGGGATTTTATTCTGTGGGAATTCTTTGGGGCCTTTTTTGAAGGTGGGTTTCAGAAAGAATTTTCTTTTCACTTGATTCTTTCAGGTGCACAGGATTGCTATCAACCCAGACCTATTTTAATCTAAATTGTCAACTTGAGGTTTTTTGATCACCCAGGGTTTTATGAATTTGGGTTGCAAACTCACTGAAGCTGTCTTGACATTATGAATTCTCAGTGGAAATTTCTTCTTCTCCACCTATTATTAAGGGGGCTGCAGTATATGGGGAATAGAGAGGAAGTATTTATTTCACTTACGCTTAGAATGTAAAGTTTCAGGATCCAATATTATGCAGAGTCACCTATGAGGTTCCTCACCCTGGGAAAGTCCTATTCATAGCTCTTGCAAAGCTATAAAATCAAAGCTTAAATTTATGTTTGAAAGATGCCCTCATGGTGACAGTCTGCTTCAGTGATTCAGTTACCTGTCTGTCACTTTCTTATAGGTCTCTGAGAATTCCTTACATTCTTGACAACTCATTCATGCATTTACATTTTTATGTTTTATCCAACATGTGCAGTTGCGTGTATTGGGGGGATTTTCATGGTTTGTGCCAGCAATGAAAGTCCAAGGCATTGTTTTAGACTTAAGATCATTTTCATTATTCCCACCACTCATATTGCTGTGTCATATGGTAAGTGAATGTTTAACTTTGTAAGAAACTACCAAGCTGTTTTCCAAAGTGGTTGTAAAATTTTACATTCCCACCAACAATGTATGATATTTCCAGTTCCTCCGTATTCTCAGGAACACTTGGTATTTTCAGTTTGTTTGGTTTTTTAAATTTTAGCCATTCTAATAAATGTGGAGAGGTATCTCATGTGATTTTAATTTGCCTTTTCTTAATGACTAATGGTTTCAAGCATTTTTTTCATATGCTTATTTACCATCCACTTATCTTTTTGTGGAAGAAGATATTTTCAAATGTTTTGCCCATTTTTTAATAGGGTTCTTTGTTTCTTATCATTGAGTTTTGAGAATTCTTTTTTTTTTCTTTTTAATTTTATTTATTTATTTTTGGCTGTGTTGGGTCTTCGTTTCTGTGCATGGGCTTTCTCCAGTTGCGGCAAGCGGGGGCCGCTCTTCATTGCGGTGCGCGGGCCTCTCACTGTCACGGCCTCTCTTGTTGCAGAGCACAGGCTCTACTCATGTGGGCTTCAGTAGCTGTGGTGCACAGGCTCAGTAGTTGTGACTCGTGGGCTCTAGAGTGCAGGCTCAGTAGTTGTGGTGCATGGGCTTAGTTGCTCTGTGGCATGTGGGATCTTCCCCGACCAGGGATCGAACCTGTGTCCCCTGCACTGGCAAGCGGATTCTTAACCACTGCACCACCAGGAAAGTCCCTATACCACATTTTCTTTATCCATTCGTCTGTTGATGGGCACTTGGGTTGCTTCCATATCTTGGCTATTGTAAATAGTGCTGCTATGAATACTGGGGTGCATGTATCTTTTCAAATTAGTGTTTTCATTTTTTCCAGTATATACCCAGGAGTGGAATTACTGGATCATATGGGAGTTCTATTTTTGGTTTTTTGAGGAACCTCCATACTGTTTTCCATACTGGCTGCACCAATTCACATTCCCACCAACAGTGCATGAGGGTTCCCTTTTCCTCCCATCCTCGCAATATTTGTTATTTGTAGACTTTTTGATGATAGCCATTCTGACAGCTGTGAGGTGATAGCTCATTGTGGTTTTGATTTGCATTTCTCTAATAATTAACAATGTTGAGAATCTTCATGTGCCTGTTAGCCCCCTGTATGTCTTCTTTGGAAAAAATTCAGGTATTCTGCCCATTTTTTGATTGGATTGTTTGTTTTTTTATACTGAGTTATACGAGCTGTTTATATATTTTGGATATTAACCCCTTGTCAGTCATATCGTTTGCAAATATCTTTTCCCATTCTATAGGTTTGTCTTTTTGTCAATGATTTCCCTCGCTGTGCAAAAGCTTTTAAGTTTAATTAGGTCTCATTTGTTTATTTTTGCTTTTATTTCTTTTGCATTAGGAGACAAATCCAAAAAAATATTGCTACGATTTATGTCAAAGAGTGTTCTGCCTATGTTCTCTTCTAGGAGTTTTATGATTTCCAGTCTTACATTTGGGTCTTTAATCAATTTTGAGTTTATTTTTGTATATGGTGTGAGGAAATGTTCTAATCTCATTGTTGTACATGTAGCTGTCCAGTTTTCCCAGCACCACTTGCTGAAAAGACTGTCTTTTCTCCAATGTGTATTATTGCCTCCTTTGCCATAGATTAAATAACCATAGGTGTGTGGGTTTATTTCCGGGCTCTCTATCCTGTTCCATTGATGTATGTGTCTGCTTTTGTGTCAGTATCATATGGTTTTGGTTACTGTAGCTTTGTAGTATAATCTGAAGTCCAGGCATTTGATAGTTCCAGCTTTGTTCTTTTTTCTCAAGATTACTTTGACAATTCACGGTCTTTTGTGATTCCATATGAATTTTAGGATTATTTGTTCTAGTTCTGTGAAAAATGACATGGGTATTTTGATAAAGATTGCATTAAATCTATAGATTACTTTGGGTAGTATGACCATTTTAACAATAGTAATTCTTCCAATCCAAGAGCACGGAATGTCTTTCCATTTCTTTGTATCATCTTCTGTTTACTTCATCAATGTTTTTATAGTTTTCAGAGTTTATACTTCACCTCCTTGGTAAAGTTTATTCCTAGATATTTTATCCTTTTTGATTTATGGTTGTCATGGGATTCACATATGCTGACCTACAATTATATCTACTTGTTTAAAACTGATAGTCATTTAAGTTCAAACACATTCTAAAAGACCTATATTTTTTACTCTCCTCCCCCACATTTTGTGTTTTGATGCCATATTTTACATCTTCCACTTATCCCTTAACTGTATAGTGTTATTATAGTTGTTTTTACAATTTTTTATCTTTTAATGTATGTACTGGCTTATTTAAATAGTAGATCCTCCATTCTTTTTTTTTTTTTTTTTAATTTATTTTATTTTCATTTATTTATGGCTGTGTTGAGTCTTCGTTTCTGTGCAAGGGCTTTCTCTAGTTGCGGCAAGCGGGGGCCACTCTTCATCACGGTGTGCAGGCCTCTCACTATCGCAGCCTCTCTTGTTGCGGAGCACAGGCTCCAGAGGCGCAGGCTCAGTAATTGTGGCTCACGGGCCCAGCTGCTCCACGGCATGTGGGATCTTCCCAGACCAGGGCTCGAACCCGTGTCCCCTGCATTGGCAGGCAGATTCTCAACCACTGCGCCACCAGGGAAGCCCCTCCATTCTTATTATATATTTACCTTTCCTAGTGAGATTTTCCCTTTTGTTTAGATTCTTACTTCTTTTCTATTTAGAGAAGACCCTTCAACATTTCTTTTAGGGTAGATTTAGTATTGATGAACTCTTAGTTTTTACTTGTCTGAGAAGTTCTTTATCTCTACTTCTATTCTATTTTTTTTTTTTAATGATATTCTTGTCTGCTTACATTCTTTTTATGTATGTATGTATGTATGTATGTATGTATGTATGTATGTATGGCTGTGTTGGGTCTTCGTTTCTGTGCGAGGGCTTTCTCTAGTTGTGGCAAGCGGGGGCCACTCTTCATCGCGGTGCGTGGGCCTCTCACTATCGCGGCCTCTCGTTGCCGCGCACAGGCTCCAGACGCGCAGGCTCAGTAATTGTGGCTCACGGGCCGAGTTGCTCCGCGGCATGTGGGATCTTCCCAGACCAGGGCTCGAACTCGCGTTCTCTGCATTGGCAGGCAGACTCTCAACCACTGCGCCACCAGGGAAGCCCCTCCATTCTTATTATATATTTACCTTTCCTAGTGAGATTTTCCCTTTTGTTTAGATTCTTACTTCTTTTCTATTTAGAGAAGACCCTTCAACATTTCTTTTAGGGTAGATTTAGTATTGATGAACTCTTAGTTTTTACTTGTCTGAGAAGTTCTTTATCTCTACTTCTATTCTAAATGATAATCTTGCTGGGTGGAGTATCCTAGGTTGCAGGTTTTTCCCTTTCAGCACTTGAATATATCATGCCACTCCCTTCTGGCCTGGAGTATTTCTGCAGAGAAATCAGCTGATAGCCTTATGGGGATTCCCCTGTATATGAGTCTTTGTTTTTCTCTTGTTGCCTTTAGAATTCTCTCTTTAGCTTTTGCCATTTTAATTATGATATGTGGTGTGGCTCTACTTGGGTTCGTCTTGTTTGGGACCCACTGCACTTCCTGAACCTGGATATCTGTTTCCTTCTTCAAGTTTGGGAAGTTTTCAGCCATAATTTCATCAAATACATTTTCAGTCCTCTTCTCGCTCTCTTCTCCTCTGGGATCCCTATAATGCAAATGTTGGTACACTTAATGTTATCCCAGAGATCTCTTAAATTGTTTTCACTTTTTAAAATTTGTTTTTCTTTTTTCTGTTCTGATTGGGTGATTTACATTATTCTATCTTCCAGATCACCTATGTACCACTTAGTCTGCTCTTCATTCCTTCTAGTACTTTTTTTTTAGTTCAGCTATTGAGTTATTCATTTCTGATTGGATCTTTTTTATATCTTCTTGTTCCTTGTTAAAATGTTCACTGTTTAGATAAATTCTTTTCCCTAATTCGGTTAACATTTTTATTACCAATGTTTTTAATTCTTTACCTGGTAAATTGTTTATTTCCGTTTCATTATTTATTGTTTTAGGGAGTTTTGTTTGCTCTTTCAATTGAGAGTAGTTCCTCTGCTTTTTCATTTTGCTTAATTTTCTCTGCCTCTATGAATTTAGATGAAACAGTTACCTATTGTGGTCTTAAAGGGGTATCCTTATGTGGGAGCATCCCTATACAGGCTGTGTTCACCCAGTGTCTTTGGTGCAAGAGCTGGATTTGACATGAATGCAAGTTACATCTTTATGCAGAGTGTTGTTTTAGGGTGATAGATGGTAGCTGTCACCTTGGTAGAGGTTGGGCTGGAGGTGGAGGGGCTAGAGCTGGTGCCAGGTGTGAGGTGGGACTTCCTCTCTGTTCAGTGGCCATCATTGCCCTGTCAGGGGTGGGGTCTGATCCCAAGTTGCTGGGCAGAAACCCTGAGGATCAGGCTCGAGCTGACTTTGTTCACTTAAGTGTGTGTTTTTCCCTCTCCGAGCACCAGGGTCTTTACCCCAGAGGAGGGGAGTGCTGAAGCAAGTGGGGCCTGTGTGCAGACAGAGTTCCAATGCGCTGCCCGTGTAGGTGTCTATGGCTCCACTCAGATGCAGCCTCTGGTGCAGGTCCCCTTTGTCTCTCCCAGCTGATCACTACTGCCTGCATCCGCTGCCCCCACCCTGTTGTGGAAATGCTCCACAGGGCAGGTGGGACCCATGTGAGCTCTACATGTATCCGGAGGTTAGCTGTGGTGGAGTGGCCACCCCATCAGAGATCTGGGCAGTCTGAGGCACTGCTTGAGTAAACACCAAGGATAGACGTGCTGCCCCACCCAGCCTCCACCCCAGGGTAGAGCTGCTCCGGGTCACCTCTGGGTGACCACAGTCAAGTTTCTTCCCCAGCCGTGGCTGCCCCAGATCCAGTGCCACATTGTGGCATGAAGTGAGTGGGGTCAGGATGTTTGCTTGGCTTGGGCTGGTACGTGTGCCAGGCGGTCATGGGAAACTCGGCAGCCACTAGAGCAGACCTTTCTCTGCTCTGCCTTGGCGGTTAGCCAGCATGTGTGTGCCCCTCATGAATGGAGTCCAGACTTCCTCAGCTCTTCTCTTTGTCCCAGAAGTTCTCCAACCAGCTAAGAGGGCTTGTCTCCTCATGTAGGACACCAGGACTGAGATGCGCAAACTTGGTTTAACTTGCTCACTCCCCAGGTTGAGTGTCCACCAATGTCATCTCCCTTGTCCTCTGAGTCCCCTCTGAGGGGCACAGGTCCTGACCCAATCACTTCTGTTCCCTTCCTACCCTATTACGTGTATATCTTTCTTACAGTCTTGGTTGTACAAGAGTCTTTTTGCCAGTTTCCAATTAGTTTTCAGTGATAATTACTCCACATGTAGATGTATTTTTGATGACAGGGAGGTGAGCATCCTGTTCTCTTACTCCACCATCTTGATCTCCTCCCCTGGTTTGTCTTTTCATTAATTTATTAGTATATCTTGCAGAACATAAGTTTTTAATTTTGATGTCAATTTACCAGTTTTTTTCTTTCATGAATCATGCTTTTGGTGTCATACCTAAGAAACCGTTGTCTAACACAAGGTCACCAAAATTTTCTCCTAGAAGCTTCATAGTTTTAGGTTGTAAATTTAGGTGTATAATCAATTTTGAGTTAATTTTTGTATATGTGTGAGATATGGGGCAAAGTTTATTTCTTTGCTTATGCACACCTAATAATTCCAGTCCTATTTGTTGAAAAGACTCTCCTTTCTCCACTGAATTGCCCTTGCATCTCTATAAAGAAAAAAATCAATTGACTATATATATGTGTTTGGTCTATTTCTGGACCTTCAAGTCTGTCCCATCAGTCTATGTGTCTACTTTTTTGCCAGTATCACACTGTCTTCATTACTGTAGCTTTCTAGAAGTTTTGAAATCAGATGATGTTAGTCCTCCAACTTTATTCTTCTTTTTCAAAACTGTTTTGGCATATTAATTCCTTTGCTTTCCATATGAAAGTTGGAATTGGAATTGAATCTTTTGATCCATGTACAGTAATGTATTTTAATAAGTATGTTTGTACCTAAATCCAAAAGTCAGTGATTTCTGAGAAGGGTTGTGCAAGGTTCCAATCCCTTTGATTATCATAATTCTGGGAAGAGGCACAAAAGAGATGTATGTTGATCAAGTGCCAACTTCAAGCTCTGTGTAAAAGATTTGTCAATGGACAGGTTAAAAATCACAGTAGTTGTTAATTAGGTAAAGGGCACAGCCTCACAGGTGAGACAAATCAGGTTTTGGATGCCAGAATGACAATTTGTTAGCACTGTTATATAGGCTAAGTTACTTACATTATGATCCTTGGTCTCCTCCTCTGTAAAGGGAATTTAAAAAATCACCTATATAGAGTTTTGAATGAGTATCCAATGATATAACATCTATAAAGCATAAAGTCCATAACTGGCACATAACAGGCAATCAGTTGTTATCATTATCATTATCATTATTATTATTATATAATACTATAACATATAGTATTGTAGCATTTTCATGTATGATAAGAATAGTCCTCTTGAGAATGTGCCAATAAAGAATTACCAGTTTCCTAGACTACAATCTAATCATCAGGTTAAAGGGATTTCCCAATACCACCCCATAACAACCATCAGCTCCAGTAGATCATGTGGCTTTGAGTTCTCATGGGGTAGGGACAGATAAAATAACATTAAGTAAGCAATCTTCAATATACAGATTGCCAACAAACACATGAGAGAATGCTCAACATCATTAATCATTAGAGAAATGCAAATCAAAACTACAATGAGATATCATCTCACACCGGTCAGAATGGCCATCATCAAAAAAAATCTAGAAACAATAAATGCTGGAGAGGGTGTGGAGAAAAGGGAACACTCTTGCACTGTTGGTGGGAATGTAAATTGATACAGCCACTATGGAGAATAGTATGGAGGTTCCTTAAAAAACTACAAGTAGAACTACCATACGACCCAGCAATCCCACTACTGGGCATATACCCTGAGAAAACCGTAATTCAAAAAGAGTCATGTACCAAAATGTTCATTGCAGCACTATTTACAATAGCCAGGACATGGAAGCAACCTAAGTGTCCATCAACAGATGAATGGATAAAGAAGATGTGGCACATATATACAATGGAATATTACTCAGCCATAAAAAGAAACGAAATTAAGTTATTTGTAGTGAGGTGGGTGGACCTAGAGTCTGTCCTACAGAGTGAAGTAAGTCAGAAAGAGAAAAACAAATACCATATGCTAACACATATATATGGAATCTTAAAAAAAAAAAAAAAAGGTCATGAAGAACCTAGGGGTAAGACGGGAATAAAGACACAGACCTACTAGAGAATGGACTTGAGGATATGGGGAGGGGGAAGGGTAAGCTGTGACAAAGTGAGAGAGTGGCATGGACATATATACACTACCAAACGTAAAATAGATAGCTAGTGGGAAGCAGCTGCATAGCACAGGGAGATCAGCTCGGTGGTTTGTGACCACCTAGAGGGGTGGGATAGGGAGAGTGGGAGGGAGGGAGATGCAAGAGGGAAGAGATATGGAACATATGTATATGTATAACTGATTCACTTTGTTATAAAGCAGAAACTAACACACCATTGTAAAGCAATTATACTCCAATAAAGATGTTTAAAAAAAAAAAAGTAAGCAATCTTCAAAAATAACAGCCTTTTATGTATCTGCCAATCCCATACTCCTAATTTATCCCTCCCTCTCCTTCCCCTTTGGTAACCATAAGTTTGCTTTCTGTGTCTGTGAGTCTGTTTCTGTTGGTAAATAAGTTCATTTATATTATTTTTTAGAATTCACATGTAAGTGATATCATATAATAAAAAAAAATAGCAGCCTTTTATTATTTAAAATTTAAAAATCAAGACTACCTAATAGGCATGCATCATCTTATCCTTGGATCTGAAATAATTTTGATTTCCCATATAAGCAGCTTTTTCAGAGAGGTAGAGTCTCTGTAGAGGAATAGTTCTCCATATTTCACTTGAAATAAAGCTGAGCGTCTATATCAAAAAATATATATTTTTTTTAGCATTTTCAAGACTCCATTTTTTTACTCATTTTTGTTACACTTCCTTAGTGTGACGAAGTGTCATCTGTTTTTTCTTCCCTGTCTATTCTGTTTTAGTGCCTGCCCAAGTGACCGGCTTGCATGTGGCCAACCAAGGCACAACAAGCAGTCTATTCACTAACTGGACCCAAGCATTGGGAGACATAGACTTCTACCAAGTCTTACTGATCCATGAAAACGTGGTCATCAAAAATGAAAGTGTCTCCAGTGACACCAGCAGATACAGCTTCCACTCCCTCAAATCGGGCAGCCTCTACTCCATGGTGGTAACCACAGTAAGCGGAGGAATCTCTTCCCGACAAGTGGTGATGGAGGGAAGGACAGGTAAGAAGAGTGTCTGTGACCTGTGGCGATCTGAGCACGTGGAACCTCCAGGGTATATCCTAGGCGTTTTAAAACATCCTAAAGACAGACCCAACTCTGATCTTCCTAAAAGCCAACTTTCAATGCTATCCAGACGGTACATGTTGATCTCCCAGGAAGGGAAATTGGATGATGGGTGAGAGTAGGAGAGAATGAATTCTAAATTTTCTAAAATCTCCAATACATGTGTCAGAACTCCTAGAAAACCCTTTGCGATGACATGATAGTCATCTGCTACCTAAGCTTATTCCTTCATCTAGCCGATTTTCTTTGAAATATTTATGTCTGATTAAGGTAAACAAGTCATGAACTTTTTAAAAAAAGTATCTTCCATTCTCTTTCATATTCTTGGTTTCAAGACACAGAAAAAAAAATGATCTCCAACTTCTATGGTCAAAAATTAAGCTAATAAAATTACCCAATCCCATATATTTTCACAAGCAACATTAAACAGTGGTTAATACTGTATGCCACCTAAACAATGCTCCTTGACCTTAAAGAGCTCATAGTCAAATAGGGCAGAGAGCTAAGTAATCAAATAAATGTCATATGGTCATATGTGTCAGGCAGAGGTGCAGCACCAAAGAAGGGAATATAATTTTCTACACAACACAAAGAAAGAACATAAACAAACAATATAAAATGTATATTCCAGTTTCTTAGAAAGATATACAATTAAATAAATCCAATAGAAGCTTTAATAATTATTAGTGAATTCAGGTCAGTGACTTTGCCTGTTTAATTTCATATGATTATGTTAAGTTGGATGTCAGTCTCCTCCCTCTATATTTCCAATGCTCAGATTCTGAGTATCAGCGTCAGGTATCCATAGATATATCCTTTTCTGAAATCATGAATCTCACCTGCTTAATGAACCCAAGGACCATTAACTTCATTAACTCTCCCAAAAGAGCAAGTAAGTCATTGAAAAGATATTTCATAGTCTAGATAGAAATTCACTGATGTCTGCCCATTTCTGTCATTCTGTGGCAACTGATACTGTTGCCTGCGTTCTTCCTGATACCTTCCTTCTTCTCTTTTAATGGTTCTTGGCACCATCCATCAATGTAGCATAATTGGGGGTGAGGGACTGAAAAGCTTAGTTGGGGAATCAAGAGGCCTAGATTCTGGTCCTAGCTCTGCCATTCACTTATCTATCTAAGCCTTCATTTTCTCTTCCATCCCCAGTAAGTCACCCCAACACTGGGTATTGGAGTGGGGAAGGAGAAATAACAAGTTGAAGAGAGGAGTTGAAAAGGATCTTGCATCCATTTCCCAGTGAGTTGCAGTTGTATTAGTCAGATTAGGCTGACTTATTTCCTGCTTATACAACTGTACAATGTGGGTGTTCCTGACTGGACAACTCTATTGGTTGGTTCTTCGCTAAGCAGTAATTAAGGGACCCAGGCTCCTGCCATCTGTGGTTCTTCCTTCCTCATGAGAAATACATGATGCAGCCTCTTGCAGCCCTCAGAGGTCTCTCCATTTCTTCAGAGAATGGAGGTTATGGGGAGGAGGAAGACTACTAAAGCTGGAAGTAAACACATCACTTCCACCCACATTCCATTAACGGGAACACGGTTGTATGACTACATCTAACTGCAGGGGCGGCTGGGAAATACAGTCTAGCTGTGGTTCCAAGAGGAAAAGGAAATGGTTTTGTGAGCAAGTAGTCAGATGCTGCCACACAGGTCAATTGCCATCTTAAAATACCACAAGGGCTGTCCAGCGTAAGGTGCTATACTAAAATAGTTTGATATCCGAGATCACTTGATAAGTGGGACTTGTAATTATTTTTATACCTATATTTTAATGGCAACAGAGGTATCAATATTTGACCGTTATATAACAGAAGTATGCAAAAAAGAGACAAGAAATTCTTTGAAGAATGATAAAAAAGTCTTAAGGAGAGGACAAGATATGAATAAATATAAACATCAGTTATTTTATTCAAACACATTGAGTGCAGACATTATCATGAGAAAAGAGAAAAATGGGATATTACTATAGAAACACAATAACTAGAGATTTTTTTTTTTTTTTTAAACTTTTGGGTTTATTTACTTATTTATGGCTGTGTTGGGTCTTCGTTTCTGTGCGAGGGCTTTCTCTAGTTGCGGCAAGTGGGGGCCACTCTTCATTGCGGTGCGCAGGCCTCTCACTGTCGTGGCCTCTCTTGTTGCGGAGCACAGGCTCCAGACGCGCAGGCTCAGTAGTTGTGGCGCACGGGCCTAGTTGCTCCGCGGCATGTGGGATCTTCCCAGACCAGGGCTCGAACCCGTGTCCCCTGCATTAGCAGACAGATTCTCAACCACTGCGCCACCAGGGAAGCCCATAACTAGAGATTTTGAAAGGTGCCTCAATTAGTAAATTCTGTACATGGTAGATTGTAAAAAAATTCAATGGCTAAAACCTAGATAATCATTACCATCTACTCAAATTACTGAAGTATTAGTCAAGGTTGAAATAATTCACTTATATTTCCACAGAGTTGAAACATATATATAAACCCTCCCAGCTTAGATAAGGTGGCAAAATATTTAAAATTGAAGATATCAGATGTGCTTAACAAATCTAATTCTAACCTGAGAAAATGCTCATTCCAAAGAAAAAAAAATAAATGTTATATCTGGTTTTTTAAACATGAATTTATATTTTGGTAAAACTTTTAATAATTATATCTTTTCTAATAAAATGTTAATAGTTGCAAATATTCCCAGCAGTTTTGAAAAACAAGCATAGTTATTCTGAGAGCAACCAAGGGATATACAGATGGTTAGATGGATGAAAGAAGGACAGGGAAAAAAAAAGAAAGGAAGACATCAATACATAAATAGTATGGCTAAAATTTCAATGTTATATCTGGGCAATGTCCATATGCATGGAACAGCATTAGCAGAATTATTTAGTAGAGTGCTGTTTATAATTTTGGTGATGGATAAGTGCTTGTAAATGCAAAGGAGACTTTGGGGATAAAGTCAGAGCATATTAGATGAGAAGGATTCTCAGAGGTCATCTAGCCAAATCCCGTCCATTATATGTGATGTACGGATATTGACAATTATATGAAAATATATAGCTGAAGTCAGTCAACCAAGGATGAAAACAGTAGTGCAGTTCATATATACTATATATTTTATTCTTATATTCACTACTGACAGTACTATTTGTCATGCATTTATTTCTAATACATGGAACTATTATTCAATACCATGATCATTAATTTGCAGACTGTACTTCTAGCCAGGGAACTCCTTAAAGTCATCCACATCTTTTCCATTTTTGCATACTTGGAAAATAGTTGGTTCTCAGTAAATGCTTGTGACGCTAAAACCCCAACTGAGAGAAGCATATAATTAGGGTGGACATCAGAAAGGCCATTATTGCCACAGCATGTCTTTCTGCCCTCAAGTCCGGTCTCCAGACTTATTGCTTCCAGGATAGGCGTTTAGGTTTATTTCTCACCACTAGAGGGCAGGAAATGCTTTGCGAAGGGAAATACAACCCTTTCACCTGTGTAAATGATTAGACTCCCCAGGAATAAATAAATTAATCACAAGAAGGTCGAAGCTATCCCAATGTCTAAGACTTATAGAAAAGCTATTGCACTCTTCACCTTTCCCCTCAAAAACCTTTCTTTATTGATGGGTTTGGTTCAAGCTCTTTCATTTAGATAGTCAATGTCTGTTCCCTTTCCTACATAGGGGACTTCCTGACACATTCACATAAAAAACCTCCACTTAAAATACTTTACAAACAACCACACCATAAAAATGCAGTAGCAGCATCCTTGTATTTATGAGGCATCCAAAAGACTTCCTTGGATTTTTATCTTGGTTAATCTTATGATGTAAGAACTCTCAGCTTCCAGAAGCTACAGTGAAATCGTCACCCTTCCTTGACCTCATAGGTAATCAGATCTCCTGAGTCCACACTGTTTTTGCCCACCGCAATAGATGACTCAGACTTTTGACTGTGCCTTTCTTTTTAAATGTTCTCCCCCCTGTTAAACCCCAGTCCCTTCCAGTGTGAGTGGAGTAAGGGTGAACAACTCTGGTCGCAATGACTACCTCAGCATATCCTGGCTGCCGGCTCCTGGAGACGTGGATAACTACGTGGTGACACTCTCCCACGATGGCAGAGTGGTTCAGTCCCTCGTGATTGCCAAGTCTGTCAGCGAATGTTCCTTCAGCTCCCTCACCCCCGGCCGCCTCTACAATGTGACCATAACTACGAGGAGTGGCAAGTATGAAAATCATTCCTTCGGCCAAGAGCGGACAGGTGAGGATCTCAGGAGGTACAGGCTCTATAAGAACCAGCCGGCTATGTGGTTCAGGGCATCACAGATCTGCAGCAATTCTGTAATGACGGGATTAAAGACCGTTGAGATCACAACATTATTACGGAGTCTTCATATTTTCACCCAAGAAGTTCCTTATGTGAGCAGATGTTACCTTTAAAGTAAGATGAACACCATTTGCGTGGCTAGAATTCATAATATATTCAAATATAGTTAACAGGTATTTCTGTTTAGGGTTGCTAGACCCTGGCTCTATGGATGTTCACTAATTTAATCCTTATAAAGTCCTTATTGAGGTAGTTGTTGTTATTATTCCCATTTTACAGATTCTGATAAGGTGCTGAACCAAGGTTCAGGGTAACTTGTCCAACTGTTTAACTTGTTAAACAGCCAGTGCACTTAAGATCCTGGATTTAAACCCAGTTCTGAATGACTCCAGAGCCTACAAAGTTCTCTGTCCTGAAATCCTTCCTGAAATGTCTGTTGGTCAAGACCACTGTTCATCCTTTTTCACACTAGGTGAAAATGTGAACCTTTATAATTCTGGGACTAAGAGCAAAATCTTAGCAAAGGCTTTGAAGGCCTGGTCTTCGATGTGCTGGAAAGAACTAAGTTTAGACAACTACCATTTTCCCAATATACTTATGCTTCCTGGGGTTTACATCCGAAATTTCTGCTTAAGGTGAGATTAATATTTTATCAAATCTTTCCTGCTGAGCTATGATTTGATATTTGCATTTTAAAATGTCAGTTTTTCCATGAGAATCTGGGACAACTGACATCATCCAATGCCCCAGCACAGGGTTTGGAGCCTAGTAAGCTCCAGAGTCATTCACTGAGTAATGAATGTTTGGTAAATGAATAATCAGAAATCACCTAGATCAGGGGTTTTCACCCAGTGCTTCGCGGTTAGACTTTAGGAAAGTAGTAACCCCCAAATTGTCCGTGAACTTGTTGGGGATAGGGCAGGTATGTGCATTTCTTTGGAAAGAGAGTGAATGGCTTTTATCAGATTCTCATAGTTTCTGTGACCTCAGAAAGTTAAGAACCACTGATTTACATTGTTACAGCATGCTAGCATTGAAAGTGTCCTTAGAATGATCTAATTCCATCTCATTTGAGATAAAGTCTCAGAGAGACACTGTGGCTTCTCCAAGGTCACACGGCTGAGCAGTAGCCAAGCCCTACTGCACTCCAGGGCTGTTTCCACTACGTCATGCTCTCCCTGAAAGCACTAGTCAGGGATATAAAGAGATAGTCCCTACCCTCAAATTATTACGTATGCCGATAAGCACAATACTGACTGAGATCTGATTTCTATTTACAAAGCAGCCTTATGTCAGTGTCTTATGTTGATTAATTTGGAGCCTAAAAATTGCCAGAAATTAAAGGATATGTCATCCAACCACTAGCCCCTTGCTTCCCCTTGGTGTCAATTCATGAATGTTTCCTATTCACATGACCTTCATATTGCAAGGCCTTGTGCTAGGATTGATTTTAAATGCAAGGAAAGTGATCCTTTATTCAAAGCACCCTTTTGATGCTTTACCCACATGAACTTGGACTTGGCACGTGACTAATCAAGGCAAACCACTGCCCCTGACAAGTCAGTTTAACTGGAGAGTCGTGTCTGAGTTGTTGCCTTGTTGATTTTGGCTGATTGTCTCAATGCCTTCTACATCTCGGGTGAAAGTGTCAGTATTTCTAATTCTGTATCGCACCATCTCACCATACAGCAAGGCAAGTCCCACAGATTACCCCCAGTTCCACCTGGAGAGCCCCTTACTGACTTAGCATGGTATTCAGCCTGGTTTTTCTTCCTGCTTTGTCTTCATTAAATTGCCTGGATCATTGACCTTTCTTAGCCCATACTTAACAGTATCACTTCAGAATTTCTTCTGTACAAGTCTGTGATGACTAAATTCTAGCAACACTCTGATTGGTTCCAGATAAATATCTTGAAAAAGAGCACACCTGCCCTTGCTCCATATCTGTGGTGAGATATATTCCAATACAAAAACCAGCACACATAAGCCAACAAAGGGTAGTAATGCAACTTGTAGGTGTTAAGAAGCTTCATGAAAAATGTAGCTTAGATACCAAAATATTGAAATTTCTGGGTCATTTCATGCTTTGGAAGAAAGGGGAAGAGAAAACTTGGACATAGGCGTGGCATGTGGTCAGAGCAGAAATCCCTTAACATAAACCAAACACAGACAGAGGCCACACGACCCAGAGAACATGCTAATATTAAGATAGAAATTTAGGGCCCTGGATCTGATTGAGTTCATACTTCTTTTTTTTTTTTTTTTTTTTTTTAATTTATTTATTTATTTATTTTTGGCTGTGTTGGGTCTTCGTTTCTGTGCGAGGGCTTTCTCCAGTTGTGGCGAGCAGGGGCCACTCTTCATCGCGGTGCGCGGGCTTCTCACTATCGTGGCCTCTCTTGTTGCAGAGCACAGGCTCCAGACGTGCAGGCTCAGTAGTTGTGGCTCAAGGGCCCAGTTGCTCCGCGGCATGTGGGATCTTCCCAGACCAGGGCCCGAACCCGTGTCCCCTGCATTGGCAGGCGGATTCCTAACCACTGCGCCACCAGGGAAGCCCCATACTTCTTTTCAGTGCTCCTTCTCATTAATATTTATAAAATCCAGTTATAGCCAAATAGTAATGAATCTAGGGCCTACTTTTGAATTAAAATACAGCCCCAAATGAAAAAATAGAATATCCTTAATATCATGCTCAAAATACAGAATTGCCTTATTTTACAGTGTTCCTGTTAACAAGCACTGATTGACTGATTGATCAATTGAGAAAAAACCCATGGGTATACAGATTTGTTTGTTTGTTTGTTTATATGTTTATGGGGAATGTCAGGTGCAGAAAGTTGGATTAATCATAATTCTTGGTTCAGGATCCTGTGCATCAGTTGCCACTTTGCCACTGCTATTTGGTTTTATGGCATTTAATTAAATTTAGACATTTAGTTAATAATTTTTAGTAACTTAATATGTACTTGAGAAACCACTACCCAAAATAAAAGCTAGGGACTTGATAATAATCTATATCAGATCATATATTTCACACCTCACTGGTCCACCCCAAAGTAACCATCATCTTGACTCTTATTTTTCTCTCTTGCCTTCCATCCTGCAGTTTTATTATTTATGTAATCCTAAAATTATATTTTTAAAATTTTAGTTGTTTCAATACAAAAAAGGTATTTTTTATGCAGTATGTAATCTTTGGGGACTAAGATTTTTCACTTAGTATTATCTCGATAAGATTCATCCATATTTTGTGTTTTGATATTAAGGGCGAAATCCATATTTTTGTGTTTTGAGTTAAGAAAAGTTGTGACTGCTGTATAGTATTTCACTGTGTTTATATACCATTTCATTCATCCAATCTCCTGTAGATGTCTTCCTCTCTCACACTTGGTTTTATCAAGTTTTTAAATTTTGCCAACCAAATGGATATAAAATGGTATTGTGCCATGGCCCTGACTTGCATTTCCTTGATCACCAATGATGTTGAACATCATTTCACCTATTAATTACCATATGTGTTTCCTCATCTTCCGTTTTTCTTTTGGATTGTTTATACTCTTCTTGGTAACTTATTCTCATATCTTGAGTCACCAAGGTATGCTGGAATTATTAATATCATTGCCATCATTCATATTAATCATCAGTTATTATGTTTAATGCTCCATTTTGTATATGACACTTTGTGTAGGCTAACAACAGGATTAGAATTAATTCATCAGGTCTGTAAAAAGATCCATTTAATCAGTCCAAACAGTGTAACAATCTTTCCCCTCCAGAAATTTGTGATCTGAAGGTCTAAGATTTTTCTTTTAAATGCACACAGTAAAAATCTACTCACTTTCCCTTATCGTCCCGTGTTGTCATCTGTGATCAATTGCTCCCTCAGAACCATTAAATCTCTAGCTGTTTTCTGTTCTCTTTTGCAGTGCCTGACAAGGTCCAGGGAGTCAGTATCAGCAACTCAGCCAGGAGCGACTATTTAAAGGTATCCTGGGTACATGCCACTGGAGACTTCGATCACTATGAAGTCACCATTAAAAACAAAAACAACTTCATTCAAACGAAAAGCATTCCCAAGTCTGAAAACGAGTGTATATTTGTTAAGCTAGTCCCTGGACGATTGTACAGTGTCACTGTTACTACAAAAAGTGGACAATATGAAGCCAGTGAACAAGGGAATGGAAGAACAAGTAAGTGGAAAGATTGCACAGTTTGGTAGTTGGTTGGGACTTGAAGGTCATCGAGTAAATAATTTATCTGAACCCTGAATTTTCTCTACTTACTGATCAGTAAATTACATTTCCAGTTAGTCTCAGTTGGAGCTAACATCATTCAGCCAAGCCATGGCCTATAATTACAGAATATTTATTGGCAGATAAAAGCAAGCATAGTGGGGGAGCAGGAACACCAAATTTCTCATTTTTCTTCCCTGTCCTCCTGCATTGTGGCATTTAAAGTTCTAGATGTCTTGTTTTATCCTATGATTGAGATCAAAACTCATTTTATAATTATATTCTACCAATACTTAGCATATAAGATTTATGCCAGGAAAAAAATTACAATTTTAATAGTTGCTTCCAATTTTTCTTGTTTAATTATGCATGAAGTAGCTGAAGTGGTTTATTTGGGAAAGGGAGATGTTTGCCAGTTCTGTGAATGTGATTCATAAATTATTGTGTAGTAAACTCTGATCAGTCACTTTTCTGAAATGTCTTCTCATAGTCCCAGAGGCTGTTAAGGATCTCACATTGCAGAACAGGAGCACTGAGGGCCTTCAGGTGACATGGACACGAGCTGATGGGGACGTCGACCAGTATGAGATCCAACTGCTCTTCAACGATATGAAAGTATTTCCTCCTTTTCACCTTGTCAATACCGCAACTGAGTATCGATTCACCTCCCTCACACCAGGGCGCCAGTATAAAATTCTTGTCTTGACGATCAGTGGAGATGTACAACAGTCAGCCTTCATTGAGGGCTTCACAGGTAATTGGAAATCTGGCTCTAGAACCTGACTGGACAGTGTGGTGTATTTAGCCTGTTGGGTAGCCAGGTGTTTTGGTTGAGGATTCAAAGGGCTAAGGGGTTAGGGGGTGGCAAGAAGGGAGAAGGTTATCTTGATAGTGACAATAATGTTGTCCAAGCTGGTTTAACAAAACTAAAGTATGATGTAGGGGGAGAAAAAAAAAAGCTTTCTGAAAAATAGCATTGAATTGATATGAATAGCTGTTGTCTGTGAGGCATACAGATTAAGTATAAGTAACCTGATTGGTTGGCTGGATATTCCTTCTTTGGAACTCTATTAGGAGTGTTGCTATAATAGTTAACATTTATTAAGAGTTTACTGTGAACTAGACACACAGCAAAGTACTTTATATGTACATTTTGTTCAGTCCTAACAATTTCGTGGGCTGGTGGCTATTATTATCATTGCTGTTTTTCGGATAAGGAAACTGAAACTTACAGGGGTTAAGCAGTTTGCCTATAGTCCCACAACTAGTAAATGAGAAAACCAAGACTTGGACCAAGTCAATCTAATTAGCGCCCACTATATAACTGGCATTCTTCATTTCCACTCACTGGCCTTGATGTCCCTCTAAACTTCCCCCATCAACTTCAGCTCTAGCAGAAACGTCAGAGAAAAATGGTAGATTGATACCAATTTTTTTCATATGTATTTTTTCAGTAGATGCCAAAAGGTAGGAAGCACGAAACTTTTAGTTGAAAATTTCCACAGTTCATTCTCTAAGTGATGGTTTTTAAATTTATTTTCTTTTTTAGTTCCTAGTGTTGTCAAAAATATTCACATTTCTCCCAACGGGGCGACAGATAGCCTGACGGTGAACTGGACTCCAGGTGGGGGGGACGTGGATTCCTACACGGTGTCAGCGTTCAGGCAGAATCAAAAGGTTGAGTCTCAGACCATCCCCAAGCTTGTCTCTGAGCACACGTTCCACAGGCTGGAGGCCGGGGAGCAGTACCGGATCGTGATCGCCTCTGTCAGTGGGTCCCAGAAGAACCAGGTAGATGCGCTCGGGCGGACAGGTAAGTGTCTCCCTGGAGAAGGGCCAAATAGTTCTCCATAATGGGACAATGGATGGGCTTGGCCACTCACAAATGGAAAATATCCAAATTCAAAACCACTAAGTTCGTACAACTCAATGTGGTTTCAAGAGCCTTTCTCATATTTTTTTTCTTTGCATTTTTGTTTCTGAATAGAGCGATTCAAAAACAAATGAAAGGTAATTAGAAACCAAATCATGTGAATAGATTTTTATACTTGTTAAGGGATATAATAGCTGATTCTCTAACTCTGCGTGTTTCAATTTTACCCCTTTCTCAAAATTCTTTAAAGAAAAACACACCTATGCCATCTACTTCATTTGTGATGAACTAATAATGTATCTGTTTATTTATATTAATATCACTACTCACATAGTACTTTCAAAATAAAAATAAGCTATCAGCACCACTATAAATGCCAGGCATTTAAAATGATCTTTAGCCATACTACAAGGTAGAGATCATTATCTTCAATTTATAGATGAGGAAAGTAAGGCTTAGAAAGTTTATAAAACATTATCAAGGACACATGTAATAAGACCTAGAGCTATAATTCTAATCTAGGTCTATCTGGCTCCAAGCGTCATGCTCTCTCTACTGTGATACAATATGTACTAGATGTCTTCCATTCTCATGACCACTTATTTAGTTGTGGGGCATGGGCCTCTGTACTGTGCCCTTCTCTGTCTCTATTTCATATACGTATATCTCCAACTATATGTCAAGCACTACGTTAGAAAATGGGAATTCAGCAGCAAGATAGAGCCCCTGACCAAAGAAGCTTACAATATAGTGAAGGAGTCAGGTAAAAGGCAACTAAAGTATAGCACGATAAGTGCTAAAATAAAAGTAATGATAGGATACTATAGGAGGAAACAAAAAGAGTCAGGGAAGGCTTCCAGGAGGAGGTAACATTTAAAAAGACACTAAGAAATTATCTTGTTGAAGTATGTGTTGATCTGGTTCCAGCAGAAAAGCAAAGGCCTGGATGGGAGAGAAAGCATGGCTATACACTACTTATGCTAGAATAACGATGTGAGCCATGTGGCCAAGTAGGTAAATGGACCTAATTTCGAAGGGCCTCGTATGCCTTGTTAAAGTGTTTAGAGTTGTGGGTAGCCATTAAAGGGCCATCAGCATGGCATGCTATGAGAATCTGCCAGATACTGTGTACAGTTAGAAACAGTGGGAAGTGAGGAAGCAAGAAACTTGCAGTACTGTGGTTGAGAGATGATAGTGTCCTAGGCTAGTGAGGAAGAGAAGGAGAGAAGTGGAAAGACCCAAGAGATGTAAGATTTAGGAGACAGGAATGACAAGACTCATGTTTGATTATGTAGAAAGGTGAGGGTGACAAGTTTCTGACTTGGACCAAGAGTTGGACCAAGACTTGGACCAACAAAGGGCAATAAGGAGGTGGTGGGAGGGAGATGAGCAGTTCAGTCTGGGCATCTTGAGGGTTGGGGGGGTGTCTGTGGAACATCCAGAGAGGGATGTCATTTGCAAAAATAGAAGAGAAATCTGAACTGAGAGTTTAAATTTGGGAGTCATCACCACATGGCTAACAATTCAAACCATGGGAGTAGATGAGATCTCTTAAGGATACTATGTAGAATGAGAAAAAATATAAGCTTAAGACATAAAATATTATTAACAAATAATACTATCTGGCCTTTCACATCAGGAGCTGTAGTACAAACACTGTTATATGCTACTGCTTAGGTCAAGGCTTGAAGCTTTGACTTGAGTTAATCTTGGGAATGAAAGTCTAAACAAGCGACACCATTCAGTCATCCAAACTGTATTCATTGAATGTAAATTTGTTCAGCATTCTTCCACTTTCTAGATACATCGATATGCATCACTCTGCATATTTATCAGTGTCACTTCCACTAATTTTTCTACTTGTTTGACTTCAAGATCCCATCTAAATCAGAGGAAAAAAAATAGAGAATCTAAGCAGTTATACAGATAATTCAGGCCAAGAAATACTTTCTCCTAAGGGCACATGGAAAGTGTCAACGATGCAACCATGAGGCATCGTCTTCCATCTGCAGTTGATTTAGAGAAGTTTTTCTCCATTGGTTACTTAACCCTAAGGGATGGAACTGGCCTCTCTTTTCTTTGCAGTCCCAGCGACCATCCAGGGAATAACTGCAGACAATGCATACAGTAGTCACTCCTTAATAGTAAGTTGGCAAAAAGCTGTTGGCGTGGCAGAAAGGTATGATATCCTGCTTCTAAGTGAAGATGGGATCCTCCTAAGTAACACGTCAGAGGCAGCCACCACTAAGCAGCACAAATTTGAAGACCTAACGCCAGGAAAGAAATACAAGATACAGATCCTAACCGTCAGTGGAGGCCTCTTTAGCAAGGAAGTCCAAACCGAAGGCCGAACAGGTAATTCGCACAGCTTGTTGTTTCGTACAATACCTCCCTGTCTGCTATTCCTTAAGAACTGTAGGGCCAAAGGGATGAAGCAACACTGGGAGATGATATATATTTCTTGACACAGCAGGGACATTCACCGTGATTTGCCACTTCCGCCAGTCGGCCTATTCACACAGCTTTCAGCCCACCACACTCCAATTCAGATTTTGCATCAAAATTGGCTCTATTCATTTCTTATTTTTGCTGTAATAAATTGCCGCAAACTTTGCAGCTTCAAACAACACAGATTTATTATCTTTTAGTTCTGGAGTTCAGAATCTGAAAATAGGTTTATGGGGCTAAAATCAAGGTGTCAGGTCACAAAAGGGCTGTGTTTCTTCTAGAGACCTCGTGGGGAGAATCCATTCCTCACCCTTTTCAGCTTCTAGAGGCCACTCACGTTCCTTCCAGCAATGGCCTCACCCCAACTTCTGTGTCTGTCACCATATCGCCTTCTCTGCTCTCTTGCCTCCCTCTTCCATCTTTTAAGGACTCTTGTGATCACATCGGTCACCACTCGGACAATCCAGGATAATCTCCCCATCTCAAGATCCTGAACTTAACCACATCTGCAAAGTCCCTTTTGCCACATAAGGTAACATATTCACAGGTTCCGGGGATTAGGACATGGACATCTTTGGGGGCCATTATTCAGACAGCACCACGGGTCTAACTGATTATTTATTTATTAAGCACCTAGGTCTGAAAGGAGTTTGATGTCGATAGGGACATAAAGATAAATTAGGCATGCTTCTTGTCCTGGAAGAAGTGACTGACAATTGGGGGAGACAGACACATGGACAAGTAATGACAATACATTGTGTAAGGGTTGTTTGTGAGAGAGGAATGTCCAGCATCAAGGGGAGCATGGAGTCAGGTGGAATTGGGGAGTCTTCTTGAAAGTGACCTTTCAGTACTGTCATGAAGGATGAAGCAATTCTCCACATGGAGAAAAGCTAGAAGGACACCCTGTGCAGACAGACGACCACGTGCCAAGACAGGGAGGCGTGAGAAGGAGCAGTGAGATTTTGTCGTGGCCGAAGTGTGTGTCACATGGTGGAGACGTAAGGCTGGAAAGGCAGGTTCGGGCCAGATTAGATAGTGCCTGGCATGCCTTCCTCAGGAATTTATTTTTCATCTTATAAAATAAATAAAAGGAGACAATAAAAGTTTTTCAGCCAGAGAGTGAATGTTCTATAATAAAAATTTGTACTTAAAAAAAAAAAATGTGAATCAGATGGCAATGGGGGATAGATTGAATGGAGAAGAGACCAAAGGTGGGGAGACAGGCTCATAAATGCACTTGTTATTGAGCACCTACTGTGTGCCAGGCACTGTCCTAAATGTTGGATACACAGAAATGAATAAAACAGCCCTCATGGTCATGAAGCCTATATTCTAGTAGGGGAGAAAGGCAATGAATAAAATAAAGAAGTAAAAAATGTAGTACGTTAAATGGTAATAAATACTGAGGAGAAAATTAAAGCAGGAAGTGGGTTAGCAAGTGCTAGACGCTTACAATTTTAGATAGTACAGTCCTGAAAGGTTTTGTTGAGAAGGTGACATTTGAGTAAAAATCTGAAAGAAGTGAGAAAGAGGACCGTGTAGATATTTGGGGAAGAGCATCCCCAAGCAGAGCAAACAGCAAGGCGAAGAACCTGAGGTGGGAGCGTTGGAGAAGCAGTAATGAGGCCACTATTGGTAGAGCACAGTGAGTGACGACAAAGTGAGGGGAGGTGGTCAGAGAGGTAACTGGGGTCCTAAGGAGATGGCAGTCATAGAAACGATAAGGGTTCAAGGCAAAACTAATGCAGGGGCCCTGATGAAGAATAGTAGATATAGTCAAGAAATAGTCCTGCATTAGATAAGATGGCACTTGGTGGCTGAGTGGAGTATAAAATGAGGAATAGAAGAAGACTCTACAGTTTCTACCTGGTAGAAGATGACTCTATTAACTGAGATAAGAGAAGCAGGAGGAGACAGTGTCAAGGAAAAAGATACAGGGCTCAGTTCTAAACTGAGTTTGTGATGTCTGAATGACTTGCAGAGAGAGGTGATCAATAGATCATTGATAATAGGGGCCCTCAGCTCAGAAAAGTGAGCTGGAGATAAAGATTTGGACAAAAATTCTAGTTAAATCCATGTTTTAGTCTGTTCAGGATGCTATAACAAGAATACCATAAACTGGGTGGCTTAAACAACAGACATTTATTTCTCACAGTTCTGGAGGCTGGAAGTTCAAGGTCAAGACTCCAGCAGATTTGGTGTCTGGTGAGGGCCCATTTTCTGGATCACAGCGAGCATCTTCTCACTGTGTCCTCATATGGTGGGAAGGATGAGAGAGCCCTCTGGGGTCTCTTTTATAAGGCACTGATCCCACTCATGAAGTCTCCACCCTCATGACCTAATCATCTTCCATTCACTACCCCCTGAAACCATCATTTTGGCCCTTAGGTTTCAACATGAATTTCCGGGGGTGTCAGGGTGGGGACACAAACATGCAGGCCATAGCGAGCCATAAAGTGAATGAGACTGACTGTTTCGCTAGTGTTATCGAATATGAAGGAGACAAAGGGTGAAACCATGGGAAATACCAACTTTTAAGGATCTGGCATAAGGAGAGGGGAAAAGCAAAAGAGCCTGAGAAAGTGTTTGGAGAAGAGAACCCAGGAGAGAGGAGACAGATGTCCTGTTCTATTTCCACTGGCATCTTAAGACTTCCATGGTATTAGGCAGCATCTGTGCCAACAGTTTGGAAGCAGGTCATTTCTGGTGGCACTTGATCACCTTGCCAGCAGGTAGCACGGAAGGCCAAAAGGGTTCCAAAATCCTAATGTAAACCTTTTTTAAAAAATGGTTTTGGCTTTTCCTCTTCCTTGTCTTTCCCATGTCTCTGAATCTAGTTTTCTCTTTCTGCCTGATTTTCCCTTTCTTTCATACCTAGTCTCTCCTTCCCACTGCCCTTCCCTCCAATGGTCATTTCTTAGCTCTCAGAGGGCACTCAGAGATAGTTTGCTGATCTCTGATCTAGTTCCTAGTATTGGAAAAATATTTAGTCACACGGGTCAGACTAACATTTATTTTACATGCAAAAAATGTCTTTAAAGATAGTTTTCCATTAGTGGGGGTTTTTTCTTGTTGTTCTCTTGTGGTTTTGCTTTTTAACATTAACATTAGCTCCAGCCTCGCTAATTCACAATATTCGGGTTTCTTTGCTCTGGGGTCTCCACGAAGTCAGTATTCTTAAAGGCAGGGACGGTGTGTTTTGAGCTGCTTGTTGGAGTGTGGCCATCTAGGCGCCAACTGCGGGCTGGGTCAGGGCTGGCTGTAGCAAAACTCAGTCTCATTCTCTTGCTCCTCAACCTTTCTAGTCCCAGCAGCTGTCACCAACCTGAGGATCACAGAGAACGCCACCAGACACCTGTCCTTCAGCTGGACCCCCTCAGAGGGGGAGCTCAAATGGTACAACATCTTTCTGTACAACCCAGATCGAACTCTTCAGGAGCGAGCTCAAGTTGGCCCGCAAGTCCAGAGCTTCTCTTTTCAGAACTTGCTACAAGGTCGAATGTACAAAATGGTGATTGTAACTCACAGTGGGGAGCTGTCTAATGAGTCTTCCATATTCGGTAGAACAGGTAAGACCTGAACCCAAGCTGTCATGAATAGCAAGGAAATTGTCACAGTACTCACTGGCTTTTCCTTGATTTGTCCTTACTTTCCTGTTCTACCTAGGGTGTAGCTTTATATGAAATTTGTGACCTTTATATGAAATTTCTGACCCTAAATCAGACCTTTGATTATATATCAGAATAGTTTTTGCACTGGTTTTTGCTTTGTTTCCTCCACGTGCTTACCTCATAGAGTTTAGTGAAAAACATGAATCTGGCTCCTTTACTTGCCAGCAAACTGCTACGCGAGGGTTATAACCCATCGGGGCTCAATTCAAGCTGTGCCTTTCAGCTTTCTACAGGAAATAGAAGGAGTGGAGAGCAGGTCCAAAGAAGGGCAGCTACAAATGGGGCCAACAAGCAAAGACTGCTGTGAATCAGAAACACAGCACTAGATGAAGTGAACACAAGAGTTCCAGGAAAATGAGAGAGAGAAACATCTCTGGGTTTTGCAAATAAGAAACTGGATCTACTCTTTCTCCATAATTTGAGTCCATTATCTCATTTTTTCTATTCAATTTTTATTCTTTTTTAAAATATTTATTTATTTGACTGCGCCGGGTCTTAGCTGCGGCATGTGAACTCTTGAGTTGAGGCATGCGTGTGGGATCTAGTCCCCTGACCAGGGATGGAACCCCGGCCCCCTGCACTGGGAGCACTGAGCCTTAGCCACTGGATCACCAGCGAAGTCCCCAATTTTTATTCTTAATTGACAATTGTTTTTGAGTGCTCTTGTGTGCCAGGCACTGGGCTCACTGTTGCACTAGGAGAGTAGACAAGACTCACAGGGCCCCTGACCTCACAGGGCTCTACACTAGCAGAGAGAAGGAGGGGGCGGGACGGCAGATTTTAAAGGGTGATGATTTTGGAACCCCTTAAATCCTCTGAAGGAAATAAACATGATGTTGTGACACAGCGTGACTCGGCAGGACAAGACTTAGAGACCACTTTAGACAGAGAAGGCTTTTCAGCTGAGACCCGAAGGTGAGAGGAGCCATGGGAAGAGCTCATTTTAGTCACTCAACAGGAGTTCTCAGCTTGTCTTCTGAGGGAATGAAAAAGAGCAGCGGATAAGCCATGAGTGGAATTTCCTAGATGTTACCATCTTCAGGGCCATCTGCCCTCGGCACATCTTCCCATATCTGCTCATTAATGTTTAAAATTCCTCCAACAAGGGACAACAGTCTTCACTCTCCAAAGAATCATGAAGCTTACGTGCCCACGGGACAGGTGCCAGCCTGACTAACTTATACTATAGTAGAAATGACTGTTAACACTTCACTTCCCAAGTGAGGTTCCATCAGTATAGATTTTGGGGGAAGAAAGGGCTGAGAGAGAGAACTGAGAACCTAAGAGAGGATGGAGAGGAAGTAAAGAGGCCCAGAGAGGGATGTTATGGGATAGTGGCCCGAGTGAGATGGGCCAGACTGGAAGGGGCAGGAACATTTTATCAACAACTTTCAGGGCTTTTTATATCCTAAGTTATGAACTATTTGACCAGACTTAGTCATTTCTGAAGATTTCACTTTATATGTTTATCAGAGGACATGTAGCGAGCATATAGAAGTCACCACCCCTTGTGCTTTGTTTTATTTTAATTTGTGCCAGGTCTCTAGACCACATGCCCCTAAACTCAAGTGACCTGAAGTAGAAGCAAGATCTGACTCTACAATAGGCACTACTCACCCGTACACCCAACATAGCTCATGTTTTCACCTGTGGGCCAAAATGCCTTTGTTTCTATCTGTCTTGTTTTTAATAAAGGTTTTCCTTTTCTTTAAGTCCCAGCCTCTGTGAGTAACCTCAAGGGATCCAATCGAAACATGACAGACAGTCTCTGGTTCAGCTGGAGTCCAGCCTCTGGAGACTTCGACTTTTATGAGCTGATTCTCTATAACCCCAATGGCACAAAGAAGGAAAACTGGAAAGACAAGGACCTGACAGAGTGGCGTTTCCATGGCCTCGTTCCCGGAAGGAAATACACGCTGTGTGTGATAACTCATAGTGGAGATCTCAGCAACAAGGTCACGGGGGAGAGCAGAACAGGTAAGAAGCCCAGGTGCCAATGGCCAAGTGTTGGTGGGAAGTAGCTTCCACAGGCATGTTTTAATTACGGTCTTATTAATAAGAAATAAAATCGGTAATGATGTACCATGTGCTAGCCCCTGAACTTGGGAAGGCTCTGTGATAGAATGGGTAAAGGAGACAGACTTTGGGTGAAAAGATCTAGGTCCTTGGCTTAGCTCTGCCACTTACCTATGTGAAGCTGGGCAAGTCACCGAGCATCTCTAAGCCTCAGCTTTCTTATCTGTAAAATGGGGATAATCATATACATCATCATTGTGTTACTATGATCAGTGCTTTCTAGATTTTCTTATTTCTTGGGCACACACAGATAACATTGATATCTGTGTGCCACCCTGGGGTCAATGAACAAGGCTCTCTGCAATTGGATGTAACTGTCTGCGGACTCTAGGCTTCACATCCCCAAATCTGATGGAATAAATATCTTCTCATACTTATAATCCATTCAGGGCACACTCATGCTCCACAGCACCCTGGTGAAAAAGCTCTGGTTAAAAAAATTAAAGAAAATGTACATAAAACACTTGAGGACAGTGTCTTACATGTAGTAAACACTGTAAATGGAAGCTCTTATTATTATGTTATCATATTACCTCTTCCTACGAAGTACATTAAACGTATGTCTGAAGTCGCTCAGCTATCTTATTTATATATGTTATGGCATAGAAGTGATTACATGATCTTTTACTTTCTCATACATACAGCCCCAAGTCCTCCCAGTCTTATGTCATTTGCGGATGTTGCGAACACATCGTTGGCCATCACCTGGAAAGGGCCACCGGACTGGACAGACTATGATGACTTTGAGCTGCAGTGGTTCCCCAGAGATGCCGTCACAGTCTTCAACCCCTACAGCAACAGAAAATCAGAAGGACGCATCGTGTATGGTCTTCGTCCAGGGAGATCTTATCAATTCAGTGTCAAGACTGTCAGTGGTGATTCCTGGAAAACCTACAGCAAACCAATTTTTGGATCTGTGAGGACAAGTATGACATGTCTTGATTCTCAGATGAAGTGGGGAGGAAGTAGGTGTTGCAACATCTTATTCCAATGGGGCTTTGGTTTAAATCCACATTTTTACCTGAACTTGGTTAGATTTGAATTCAGATAGAAGTACTATATAGATTTGTTCATTTATTCAACTTTAACAACAAGAAATAATCTCTGCCCTCATGGAGCTTACAGTTGAGTGGGAGGTACTATCATTAAAAAGACATTTTGGGTGTGATGGAGGAAGTATTTGGCCCTAGAGAAACACAGGGTAAAGGCATCTGACCCAATAAAAGGGAGCTTCCTAGAAGAAGAAACATCCAAATCAAAACCCAAGGAAAGAGTAAGACTCACCGGGTGGAGATGCAGAAAGAAGTAAAGAATGTTCCAGGTAGAGAGAAAAAAAGATTCCAAAACCAGGCAGGAGACAGGAATAGAAAGGAGTTTAGTTGGCCAGAGGATAAAAGGTGAGGATTAGGAGAGTCAGGTCATAAAATGTCTTGTGAGCCATGGTAATGATTTTGAACCTCAGTCCATTGGAGCCACTGAAGGATTTTCAGCTGAGATATAATCAAATTTGCATTTTAGAAAGTCACTATGGGGGTGGAACAGAGAACAGATTGAAAGGGGCAAACTAGAAACAGAGGTACTGGTTAGGACCTATTGCTGTAAATTCTAAAGATGAAAATACTTCAACAATAAAGTACATATCAGTTTCTTCCCCAAGGCATTTTGAGATAAATACCACAGACCTCAAAGAAACAGAAGTTTTTGGTATAGGAACCTCAATCCAAATATTTATTTTTCAATAATACCCAGTAAATGTAGTTTCTGAGATCAGATCAGATAGTTATTGGTTATTGATAAAATACAAAGTTGAAAATTAGAAATTTAAGCCAGTAGCTGTTTTGTTAATTCAACAAACATTAATGCTACAAAAATTATAACTCTTTGGATTGTATCCAAAGAGCAGTTTGGGATCACATAGGTGTGTGTCAAGAGAAATATGTGAAAAAGAACTAAGAGTTTTAGTTTATAGCAAGATCAAGAGGGGTTTGCAGTGGCATATTGTGGGCTGTGTAATTGAGTCACGGGTGTTGGAATCTGAGAGCTCAGTTGAGGTTGGGCTGGTCAGGTCACATCTGGAATATTGTATTCGGTCCTGGATGCTAGAATTTAAGAGAGGCATTTACCAAATGGGGCCTGCCCAAGAGGAAAGCAACCGGCACCAAGAGGGACTCGATGCTGAGTTTTACAGGGAATGGCGGAATGAACTTTGAGGGTTGCATTAGTTCAGACTGGGTTTGGCTGTGGGTAACAGAAAACACAAGATAACAGAGGATTAAACAAAACAGAAGTTGAGAATTCTCATGTAAAATCATTCCAGTGCCCCATTTCTCACAGACACATTCCTGCCATGATGAACAGCTTGCACTGCTGCACCAGCCACCTTCCCACTCCTCCCAGCCCCACCCTTGGTGCCCGGGTTCGTGGTTTTCTCTGCCTAAAATGCCCCTCTCCCAATTTCTTGGCGAGGTGTCATCTCTGCCAGAAAGGCTTTGCTAACTCCTGCCCACCGCTAACGCCAGAAGCAGAAAGTTGTCTGTCACTTCACCCAACATCCTCTTCCCCATTTCTTCTGGTACATTCTCTTTTCTACCTTGTATTATGACTGGTTTGGACTCATCTCCCTTCCTAGAGGTTACGGCTGATGTCTTATTCACTTCTGGACTGTTCACAGTCTCTAGAAGGGCACAGCGCACATAGTAGGTACTCGGTTCTTAGTGAATGGAGATGTAACCTGAGTCTTGGAAGGCAGGCAGGGTTTAGAGGTGAAAAGGAGGAGAGAGAAGGAACTGAGGGAAGAGATCAAAGCAAATTTCCATATTATACTTTGTGTAAATTATCAGAATTACGGATTAGGCAGGATGTTTTAAAAGAATTTCTCCAAAGCTGAAAGAGGAGGTGTATTTGGGTCTCAGCTGTGACTTGGTTTGAAGGGAGCTCAAAAAGATTAACAAGCAGTTAATGTTTGAAAAGACACAATTATTGTCTGCCTCAAAGGCCAATTCTTCCTCTATCCTGAAAAATCCTCGGCTTGATTTTTTTTCCTAAATCATCCTCATCTAACCTGCTGTGACTTAGCTTACATTTACAGACCTTGATATGAAACAGGAATTCACTCAGTAGCACACAGATGCTGAGTGTTTGTTGAGGACAAGGACTCCTGTAACAAAGCATGTGTCAGGGGAAGGTGGGTCGTGCTCCAAATCAGAGCAACAGGTGCTGTGCTGGGAGGGCCGAGTAGGTCTACACATAGTTCCCAGAAGAGCATATATAACAGGGTAACCTACACAGTTTGGTTGTTAACTTGCACAGTCACGTGACTGCTTTTCTTTCAGATTCATGGTTGTGTCACTCACAGGAACAAATAAAATCAGCTGCCATTCAAGTCCCTACTGAGTCAGGCACTCTGTCAGGCAGAAGAAAGTGAATGACCATAAGCACAGGGGGATGAAACAGGGGGGTGGAAGAGACTGGCATATGTGGGGAATCACAGTAGTTCAGTCCCTGGAGCGTGGCGTGTGAGCAGGGAGGGGCAGGCAAAAAATGGAAGACAGGGACAGAAGCCAGATCCAGAAGGTAAACACGTCAGCAATGCCATTTCTTACTTTCCTCATTTTAAGAACTAACATTTATTGAGCAGTTAGCACGCCAGCCACTGTGCTGGTTGGCTGTGCATGTTTCAGCTCATTGAGTCATTACAGTAACCATATAAAGTAGGTATTCTTAATTTCCCCACTTTACAGATAGGGCACAGATACGTTAAATCACTTGCCCACGAGTGCATCGCTGGTAAATAGAATTTGAATTCAGGCAGATCAAGCTGCACCTCTCGGCTACTCTGCCCCACCTTCTATCTGACTTCTGCCACTTGATTTCAGTGCCCACGTGTACATTTGTGTTTCCAGTCACAATGGCACCTGGTGATTTTTCTAAAGGGACAGAATTTTAACGTTTAGTGTTTCTCAAAGCGGAGTCTCATAGGCAGAAATCCCCTTGGAGATCTATGAAAGACAATTCACACGAAGATTGAGAATTATTTATTTAGATCTCTGAGCTAGTTGGAGCCAAAGGAGCTAAAAGGAGGTCTCACAGAGTTGTGAAAAGTGTCTCTTCCTGTCTCCTTTAGAGCCAGACAAGATACAGAATCTGCATTGCCGTCCTCAGAACTCCACGGCCATCGCCTGTTCTTGGATCCCTCCCGATTCTGACTTTGATGGGTACAGCATTGAGTGCCGGAAAATGGACACTCAAGAAGTTGAGTTCTCCAGAAAGTTGGAGAAAGAAAAATCTCTGCTCAACATCATGATGCTAGTGCCCCATAAGAGATACCTGGTGTCCATCAAGGTGCAGTCAGCCGGCATGACCAGTGAGGTGGTTGAAGACAGCACCATCACCATGATAGACCGTAAGTGTCCCTGGAGGCGTACGCAGGGCGTGTGCCTTTCTCCATGGTATCCATCACCCCTGTTCCCGTGTGTACGGCTCACCCACAGTAGTGTGTCTTGTTGTCACTTGAAGAGGACCTGAAAGGCTCTGGGAAGTAGAAACATTTCTCTGTGTAACGCATCCTGGCAGCAAACAAGTTAAATGATCTTAAAGAACCTGAATGAGTTAGTATTTAAATACATCTCTTTGCCTGATATAGTTAGAGCCATAATGGAGCTTTTAAGCAGTTTGATGCTACAACTTCAGGAAATCCTGCTGAGGAGCTGCCTCTTTCCTTATGTTTAATGTGCTACCGGCAAATCACTTCCTCTGCCTGCTTCCCTTCAGGAGAGGAGGAGGTTTCCTTGATTCCAAGCATTACACACACACACACACACACACACAGGGTCTGATGTAGGTGAGTAGAGAACTTCATTTCACTGATATTTTATATGTAAAAGCATAGTTGTGACCCTTCTTGGTTCCCTCCCCACCCTTCTTCCAGGCCCTCCTCCTCCACCTCCACATATTCGGGTGAATAAAAAGGATGTGCTAATTAGCAAATCTTCCATCAACTTTACTTTCAACTGCAGCTGGTTCAGCGACACCAATGGAGCTGTGAAATACTTCACAGTGGTGGTGAGAGAGGCTGACGGTAAGTGATCACGAATTAACTCTGCTGTAAGACACAGGATTACTTTCCCAAAAGTCACTGTGGGAGCTCCTTTTGTGACAAGTTTTTAAAAGAAGAAAACTTAATTTTTATGTCGTTTCACTCTCTCTCTGCTGGATGCAGGGAGATGTAACAAAAAACTGCTCAAAGGTTCTTTCAGCAATAAAGCCTATTATCTGCTGGGTTTAATTATTAAATGGGTGAGTAATATTAATAGCAGCTACATCAATAATAACAATAACCATCATTTCTTGAGCCCGTACTATGTGCCAGGCACTGTTGGAAGTGCATTGCATGTATTGACTCATTCAGTCTTCTTTGCTACTTATTCAGTCCCGTTCAGCTCCTTTGTTCTGCCATTAAGCAGCTATATGCTTCATCTGCCTTCCCCACTTCCTGTCTCAATACCTGCACCAATCATACACTCCGAAACCACCCACCAATTCACAAAAATATTCAAAAGCTTAAAAGAGGGGAAAAAAATGATCATGAAGAGCATTCCTCCTTTCTCTACTGAATTTTCAATAATATGTTTCATTATCTAGTCCACTAAATTATTCAGTGTTACCCAATTCTTATGGATCAGGCAAATACTAGGTAATTCTTATAATCACATTCCATACAACCACCAAGTATGATCTTTAGAGCTTATTACATCAGCATTCATCAAGTCATCTGCAGGAGTGCTGTATCTGGGGGCACACATGTCCATATGTGTATTTGCCACTGAGGTCTTGTGTGTTTTTTCTCCAAAACAGATGTTTGTGTCTGGAATGACATTAATATATTCCACATGTCTTATATTTTTCAAAATTGTTTAAGGTGCTGCACTGGAGTTTCTTAAGCATCCCAGACTATTTTAACCCATTTGTGGGCAATGGGAAGCTTTAAACCTGCCATGACAAATGTTGGAGCTAAACAGTATTTCATTCTCACTGTGTATTTTTACATTTTATTTAATTGTACTAGAGCTGGTTATGCATAATTAATTCAATAATTTCAAGGGTCAATGTTGCACTCCAAGTTTCCTCACACATCCTAATTGGAGATAAATAGGTGAACTGTGGAGAGACTTTAAATTTAAGTAGGCTGCACTGAAGACAGTGTTTTCCTACCTGAATATAAGGCAGTAGCTGAAAAAAAGTAATACCCCAGAATTCAGACTCGTGTTCTCCAGCCAGGTGGGTTTCAATTATTGATGTCCATGGAGATGGGCTGTGCTCCCCCTGGTGATCTAAGATAACAGTCCATCTCACATAAGTGTCATTTATAGCATATATACTCTTCCTAAAGGCAACCTTCCTTTTAACTACTGCCAACAGGATAATATTTCCAAGATCCATTCATTTTTGAGCAAATTTTATTAAACAATAAAAGTTTAATAAATTGAGATTGAGTCCAGGATACAAAGAAGCCCCACAGTACCACTCCTTAAAGTTCACTGTAAATGGTATCCAATCTCTATAATATTTGTCTTCCTAATTATGCTTTCCTCCAGCCAACATCAAAACGAGTTTGCAGTGCCAAAACACACAGCAGGCTGGGTGGACAGGGGAAGAGTTCTGGGAAGTGTTCTGCATGAGGGACCAAATTCAAGCCAAGATTAAGCTGTACTCAAGATAACAGAGCAGGACACGGAGCAATTATCAGACTGGGCACGGCACGGGGAGCGTGCCTATGAGGCGACTGCTCTGGCCTCAGACCTGATTCCTCTTATCTTTTCCCCATTTCCCAGGTCATAGGGATCTCCTTATTCGCTCAGCTACAATGGTTATTGGCAAGGTAGAGACCTTTCTGAGTGGCTTGACTCCCACAGTGGGGAGTGTCCAACTTTCTGGAGTTACGGGACTCGTTATCATTTGATGCAGGAGCCACCCTCTCATTCACACATATTTTATTTCCTAGAAAAACGATAGTGTGTGTGTGTGTGTGTGTGTGTGTGTGTGTGTGTGTGTCCGTGTGTGTGTCGGTGTAGATGAATATGCATATATACAATTTTGTATATGCACTATTTATTTTTAATTTTTACTTATTTTAGAAAAAGTGAATTAAATTAATTTCATTGGGAGAATTTCATAGCATCCTTTGAGATCACAGATTCTGCACTCCAGGGATGACTAGAGATAGTGGGTGAGGAGGTAACCTCAGAAACCTAGTTAGAAATTCACTGAAGTCACAAGAAAGTCAGTGCTTCACTGTGGGTTTTCTCCCTCCAGGCAGTGATGAGCTGAAGCCAGAACAACAGCACCCTCTGCCCTCCTACCTGGAATACAGGCACAATGCCTCCGTTCGGGTGTATCAGACTGATTATTTTGCCAGCAAATGTGCCGAAAGTCCTGACAGCAACTCTAAGAGTTTTAACATTAAGCTTGGTGCAGAGATGGAGAGCCTGGGTGGAAAATGTGATCCCAATCAGCAAAAATTTTGTGACGGACCGCTGAAGCCGCGCACGGCCTACAGGTTAGATGTATTACCGTCATTTTGCTAGAAGGGACGTGCTCCATCACTGGGCGCTCAGCTGTCTGGGCCTCAGATGCACACGAGCTCCTGTAGATTAATAACCTGCGTTACAAGAGTGCTCTACATTTTACTAGGTAATTTATAAAAGTTGTGTTCCTGCCTGCATTCACAGGTAATGTGTAAAGAAGGCCTTCGCGTTGTGCAAAAGCTCCAATTCATTATGTGAAGAATTGAAGGTTCTTAATAGAGTGTCCTTTCTCCTAAAACTTCTCTAGTATGAATCAGACTTAATTTACTTACCATGTTAACAATTGTGAAAATGTCCAAACAGAAAGACTGAGTTCAGGGAGACTCAAGAAATATGAGGTTTTATCTTCCACTTTTAGTGAGGATTGGAATTTACCTTCTAAGGCGTAACAAGATGAAACTGCTCTTTGGTCCAGATAGAACCCTTGAAGGGAAAGGCCCCTGAATGAGTGGAAGCACCCTCTCCTCCCAGTAAGATGGCAGATGAAAAGGAGCAGCTATTTGGTTTGGCCCCAGGGAGCACTACTGCGGCCAACAGGCCCTTCCATCTGTGGGAATTGTCTGTGCCCTTCTTCTACACTATGCTCCCCGAAAGCAGGTGTAAGTATACACAGCCCCCCAAACCAGGATCCCCAAGAGATAGAGAACCTAGGCTGCCATCTTGGATATAAGGCCACAGGCATCCAAGGTTAGTACTTCTGCAGAGGATGTGCCTTCTCTGTTGGGTGTTGGCAGAGCTGATATCCAGCCAGTATGGCAGTCAGTCAGGTTCTCTATGGGCCAGTGTCCATTCTGGTTGGTCCGTGTCCAGGTCTTACTAACTCTTGCATATTTTGAGTATCACCCCTGAATTTCAGCAGAAACTTTTCTGCCAGCTCCAAAAGGAGACAGTGACACGGTATCATGTCATTCTTAGCCCCTCCCTTGCATCAACAAAGGCAGGCCAACAGTTTCCCTAAAACAGAGGACTCACTTTGAGCAGGAACTCTGTAGAGCTACCTCTGCCCAGGACTCACCACAAAAGTGCTATTGCCACACAGCCAAGGTTGGCACCTCTAAAGTAAACACACACAAACTTATTAGTGATGTTTGCTTGAGGAAGAGGCCATATGAGCCTACCTGAAGGAGATGAGATCTCAGACAGAGCAAAGGAGAAATATAAAAGAGATCAGAACGCCGGGATCCTTTAGTTCCTGTTAGAATCAAATGATGCCTCAGCTCCTTGGTCACTTGGGCTCCAGGAAATTTGAGGAAAAGTCTCCTAAGGGCTATTTTCTCTTCGTGGGTTGGAAAGTTGAGGCTGTTTTTGTTTTCTTTTTTGCTTTTTGAAAGAGAAGGAGAGAAGATGACTCATTACTACGTTTAAGAAGGAGAACAAGAAGCTAGAGAGAGTTCATGTGTGGACCAGGCCCCCAGCCTCCCAGCACACTCCTCTCTGTCCATAACAGCAGCCAAGGTCCTAGGAAGAGGCCCTGCATTCGAGTTCCAGCACTGTCACTTTTCAGCTGTGTAACCTTGGAAATGGCATTTCAGTTCTCTAATTCTCACTTTCCTCATCTGCAAAACATCACAGGACTGTCCTGAGGAGTCATGTAGATGACAGATCAAGCCTAGTCATGTCCCTTCTAGATTAAGGTCTTTCAGTGGTTCCCATTCATTTCCAGGAGCAAGTGAAGATTCCAGAGCAGGGCACACAAAGCCCCCGCCTCCTCCCTCCTGCCTGCCCCGCCAGCTTTGTTTCTCACCATTTGCCCCAAGTACACTCTGCCCTTTTGCTTTGCCCTATTCCTCTGAGTTCCCTTAAATCTGACGTGGCTCTCTTAGACCCCTGAGCCTTTGCACATTCTTTTCACTCTATTTGGGATGCCCTCCACTCTCCTGTCTGACTGGTGAATTGCTTCATACACTTTAAAAGCCAGCTCAACCTGCAACTAGCCAGTGCCACCCCTGTTAACCCACAGCTGGGCGGTTGGGCCCTCAGCTCCATTTCCACAGCACCCAGTCTCTACACCCCTCTAATCCTCCAGTTAGCAGTAGTTTTTAGCCCTTTGTTTAATAGCCTACCCTCTTCACTAGGCTTCAAGAGCTCACAGTCTAATAGGAGAGACAGACATGACATCGGTCACAAAACAATATGGCAAGTACCGGGCACAAAAGAGATGCCATTAAATGTTTATGAACAAATAAGGGAATGAGCCAAGATGCTCTATGAAGAGTTACACATTCTTATTATAGCTTAATCAACTCCTGCCGTACTAATTTGTTTTCTAGGACACAGCTTTCCTCTATTTCTCCACATTTCGTTCACTCCTGTGAACAGCAGGCCAGGCAGATAATGCTTGATACGAGCACAGAGAACCGCATGCTAAGTGACCCCCCGTGTGGTAGCTGCTGAACCCAGGCTCTGTGCAGGCAGAATTCTGCCTGTCTCACGATGATAATCACCATGGTGACCCTCAATGCTCTCAGGCATCTTTTTTTTCAGAGAGAATAGGTAGACAGGAAGGAACATGGAAAAAGAAAAATTAGGATGGAAAAGAAATGAGAAATGCTAGGTTTAGCTGATATGCAAGTGTATTATGTCAACGAGTATATAATGTGTCTCCGTTCATTGTTGGGTTCCTACTATCCGGGTATAAAATTAGCGTCGTTCCATATGGGAAGAGAACGGGCGGATCATGATGGGTGAGAAGCAGTTTGGAGGTTGGGGAAGTGCTAATTTGGTTTTGTTTCTATTCTAAATAGAATAGCAATGTGACCACGCTCAGGTATCAGCTTCCCTTGACCTCATTTTCCTCAAATGAAGGAAATTGAACCGCATGATCTGTAACTTTGTGCTATAGAATTCTGATTCTGGACACATTTAAAGTTGAAAAACTTACTATCAGATATCAGTTCATTAAAATAATCTTATATACATATACAGAAGACATGTCTGTAAAATATGGGCAGAAATGTTGAAGGACATAAGAGGGGTATAGGTAAATAAATGCTATGAAGTTTCAAAAGGCTTCTTGAAGGAGGTATCATTTTGGCTGGGCGCTGAAAAGTAGGGAAGAATTTGAAACTATGGAGATTGAGGCAAGAGGAGATTCAAGGTGCAGGGAACAGTCACAGTACAGAGGCAGAAATACACAGATTGTCTAGAGAAGAGCAAATACTCCCATTTGAAAGTGGGGGTCATGTAGAGGGTTAGTGGGGAAGACAAAAGCAGGAAGATAGGATGGGACAGGATTCGGAATAGGTGCTAATTGCTGGGCTAGGAAATGTGGTTGTGGTGTCCATTACTGGAAGGGTTTAAGGGCAGAGTTCCTGTGGACCTGCTAGTTTTAAGCCAAGCCTACAATAAGTCATTATCTCCTTCCAGGGTTCCTAAAGGCCCTTATTCATCTGGATCCATTTTGTACTTTGCGTTTGCACCTGTGAATCCCAGAATTCCAGAGCAGAATCTGTCAAGGTTGTTATACCCAATGCTTTGATTTTCACAGATGAGAAAACTGAGGCATAAAGAACTTTAGGAACCATTCACCTAATCAGTGACAGTGAGAGCTAGACCTCAAACCCTATGCTTCCTAGCCCAGGCCCTTTTTTGCCACCCCTCCAACAGAAGTCACTGCTGTTAAACCAAAATTAAGCCAAGAGGAAATAAGAGAAAGCGATTTGGACTACAAGTCAGAAAGTACTGAGTTTGGTTTTCTTTTACCAGCTTTCTCTATGATCTTGAGTGAGAAATGGAATCTCCCCAAGCTTCAGGTTCCAAATCTCTGAAATAATATCATAACCTTCTTATATTGGAGAGGTTGGAGATGGTCAAATAGAATCATATTTATAAAAGTTCTTCACACTTACAAATCACTATACAAATAAATGAAACTTTTTTTAACATCTTTATTGGAGTATAATGGCTTTACAATGGTGTGTTAGTTTCTGCTGTATAACAAAGTGAATCAGCTATACGTATACATACATCCCCATATCTCCTCCCTCTTGCGTCTCCCTCCCACCCTCCCTATCCCACCCCTCTAGGTGGACACAAAGCACCGAGCTGATCTCCCTGTACTATGCGGATGCTTCCCACTAGCTATCTATTTTACATTTGGTAGTGTATATATGTCCATGCCACTCTCTCACTTCGTCCCAGCTTACCCTTCCCCCTCCCCGTGTCCTCAAGTCCATTCTCTACGTCTGTGTCTTTACTCCTGTCCTGCCCCTAGGTTCTTCAGAACCTTTTTTTTTTAATTTTTTTTTAGGTTCCATATATATGTGTTAGCATACGGTATTTGTTTTTCTCTTTCTGACTTACTTCACTCTGTAGGACAGTCTCTAGGTCCATCCACCTCACTACAAATAACTCAATTTCGTTTCTTTTTATGGCTGAGTAATATTCCATTGTATATATGTGCCACATCTTCTTTATCCATTCATCTGTCAATGGACACTTAGGTTGCTTCCACGTCCTGGCTATTGTAAATAGTGCTGCAATGAACATTGTGGTACATGACTCTTTTTGAATTATGGTTTTCTCAGGGTATATGCCCAGTAGTGAATTGCTGGGTTGTATGGTAGTTCTATTTTTAGTTTTTTGAGGAACCTCCATACTGTTCTCCATAGTGGCTGTATCAATTTACATTCCCACCAACAGTGCAAGAGGGTTCGCTTTTCTCCACACCCTCTCCAGCATTTACTGTTTGTAGGTTTTTTGATGATGGCCATTCTGACTGGTGTGAGGTGATACCTCATTGTAGTTTTGATTTGCATTTCTCTAATGATTAGTAATGTCAACCATCCTTTCATGTGTTTGTTGACAATCTGTATGTCTTCTCTGGAGAAATGTCTATTTAGGTCTTCTGCCCATGTTTGGATTGGGTTGTTTGTTTTTTTGATATTGAGCTGCATGAGCTGCTTGTATATTTTGGAGATTAATCCTTTGACAGTTCCTTCGTTTGCAAATATTTTCTCCCATTCTGAGGGTTGTAAAAGAAACTCTTTTCATGGGAGAGACTCCTTTCAATGTCCAAAGGTATAAGACATTAGCAACACACACCAACTCCTCTCCTCCCACTTAACACGCGTTGACTGCTTGTTACCCTTTGGGGACATTGCATAATACCTCCATCAACAGTCTGTTATTCCTGGAAGTACAACTTTTGACTTGGAAGGTTTCTTTTAGAGATGGAAATTATAGATGTGGTTGATCAGTATCATCTTGAAGATGTTGAGGAGATTATACTTGGACCTGGGCATGAGTGAGAAGGAGAGGGCAAAAGGTCAGAACAATTTGTCCTGGCTGGTACTAATGTTGGTACTACTTCAGCATTATTACAGGATGTGCCCAGATACTTTCGGGTTGAGCAAATCTAGATTTTTTTTTTTTAAGGAAAAAAGAGTCGTCCATTACTTTTCATACGATTTAAATTAACCCTAGAAAAAGTTTTCCCATATAAACCGATCCTCATACTCTCAGTAAACCTATAGTCTGGGAATCTTCAGGATAGAACGGACTGAAGAGGTCATCCAAGCCAATCTATAACTTAGTGCAGGGCTGCTGTCCTACAGATTCCCTGAGAGCTGGTTCTCCAGTCTCTGCTTAAACACCCTCAATGACTGGAAGCTCACTACCTATGAGGCAGCTCATACTCTAGATGTTAGAAAGTGATTTTTTGTTCCCATATCGCCCTATAACTTCAGCCTACTAAGCTTAGTTTTACATTCAAGAGTGTAAACCTCGAGATGATAGGGACTCATACTTTGCAGTATATCCAGCTCCTGGACAGGTACCGGCACACAGTAGGGGCTCAATAAATATTTGATGACTAAATGAATGAATGCATGAATGCACGAACCCAGGGCTATCTGATTTCATAATTCATACCCTACCCTACATACATATTGACCAGGTGACCACCCTGTTTCTCCTTGACCCTACTGTGGTGAGTCACTAATTTGTACTTAAATAAATTGGTTTTCTTTTCAGAATCAGCATTCGGGCTTTTACCCAGCTATTTGATGAGGACCTGAAGGAATTCACAAAGCCACTCTATTCAGACACATTTTTCTCTTTGCCCATCACCACTGAGTCAGGTAAGGCTAACCTTTCCATCGACTTTACATAGTCTGCCAAACACCATGTCACCTACAAGAACCTCTAGTGGGGAGATCTGGGGACTTGGCTGATGGTGGTAAGGGGAACATTTATTTTTGCTTGGATTTTAATCTTTATATGATCATGGATTGATGTGGATTAGAGGAATTTCACAACTTCTGTAGCAGAATGGACTGAAAGGGGATTAATCTTGTAAAGAAGGTAGAAAGAAATACCAGATTTTTTTCCTATTAAAAATGAATTTTTTAAAAAAACAGTGGATGAAAAACATTCAAATCAAGAGCTTGCACAGGCCAAAACAGAAGTAGGTACAAAAGGCTTTCAAGTCGTTAGTGGGAATGTGTATATGAAATATATACATAGAAATGCTTAGAAAAAAAAGACTAGAAGGAAAAAACACCAAAGTATTAATGATGAATATCTCAAAGTAGTGGGATTACAGGTGACTTTTTTCCTTTTATTTATTTTACATTGCTTTTACATGATAAAAAATGTTAACTTGGCTTTACATAAATTTATGTTAGAGGGAAAGCCTGAGTAATAATAGTCGCTAATTTTACTTTTCACCCTGTGGAACAGCAGTTTTAAGCATTGTGCTTAGAATATACCTGATCCTCACTACAACCTTTTGAGGTAGATCCTATTATCATCCCCATTTTAAAGGTGAGGATTTGAGGTACCAAGAGTTTATGTAACTTGCCCAAGATAGCAGAGCTGCAATTCTGGCACTTTCTGCCTGACCTCTTAACTTCTGCACTGCTCGGATTCAGAATATTTCCAACATGCTGAGAATAGCTTTATTGTTTAGCACATTGTTCTTTGATACCATTATCTTTCCAGCCTTTCCCTGTACCCAGCCTTCCACAATGCTTGGTCTCAGGAAGTTCTTCTTTATAGCTGAAACAGCCTCTCATGCTGTATGACAAAAGATGACTCAGCCTCACAAACACTCCCATCTATTTATGCCAAATATAGGGATAATCTCCCACTTTTCAAACCAAAAAGGGATCAGAACACAGGAGGATTTAGATGTGTTTGCTTATAATTTAATGTTAAGTAAGGGATTTGTAAACACAATTCTTCCCTATTTAAATTATTGTTATACAACAAAAATTGTATGTAGTCCAATAAAGGAAGATAGTAAACATATATCCAAAAAAAGAATATTAACCACAGTAAAAGAAAGATGACTGTGTTGATTTGGTAAGTAGGTCTTGAAAAGCACATTGAATAAACAAATCCAAGGGCTTAAAATGCAACTTCAAAAATGGACTACTCCACAGACCTAAATGTAAGAGCTAAAATGATCAAACTTTTAAAAGAAAGCATAGGAGTAAATCTTTGTGACCTTGAGTTAGGAAATGGTTTCTTAGCTATGATACCAAAAGCACAAGCAACAACAACAACAAACTAGATAAATGGGACTTAATTAAAATTTAAAACTCTTGTGCTCCAAAGGATACCATAAAGAAAGTGAAAAGACAACCCACAGAATGGGAGAAACTATTTGCAAATCATATATCTGATAAAGGTCAAGTATCCAGAATATACAGAACACTTACAACTCAATAATAAAAAGACAAACAACACAATTTAAAAATGGGTAAAGGATGTGAATAGACATTTCACCAAAGACAATACATAAATGTCCAATAAGCACATGGAAAGATGCTCAACATCATTAGACATTAGGGAAATGCAAATCATAACCACAATAAAATACTACTTCACACTCACTAGAATGGCTATCATCAAAAAGACAATAACAAGTGTTAGTAAGGATATGGAGAAATCTGAACCCTTATACATTGCTTGTAGAATGTATCAATAAAATGGTGTAACTTCTTTGGAAAACAGTTTTGCAATTTCTCAAAAGGTTTAATAACCTAGAGTTACCCTCTAACCCAGCAATTCCACTCCTAAGTGTATACCCAAGAGAAATGAAAATAAAAACTTGTATATGGAGATTCATAGCAGCTTTATTCATAATAACCGAAATAATAGAAATAACCCAAATGTCCATCAATGGCTGAATGGATAAACAAAATGTGATATATCCACACAGTGGAATATTATTCAGCATAAAAAGGAATGAAATACTGATACATGCCACAACATGGATGAACCTTGAAAACATGCTAAGTGAAAGAAGCCAATCACAAACAAAGCACATATTTATTACTCAATTTATTGTCCAGAACAGGCAAATCTATGAAGACAAAGTAGATTAGTGGTTGCCAGGGTCTAGGGAGAGGGAATGAAGAATGACTGCTAAGGGGCATTGGGGATACTTTTAGGGGGGTGATGAAAATGTTATAAAATTGAATGTAAAATAATTGATTGAATTGTGCAGTTTAAATTGGTGAATAGTATGGCATGTGAATTATATTTCAATAAACTGTTTTTAAAATGGGCTACCTGTTCATAAACTCCCAGTGGCAGTATCGAACCAGATAATAAAAATGGAATTTCATTAAAATAATTCTGAGCAATTCACTGGATTTGCCAGTGTCCCAGATGCTGTAAAACACATTTCATACAAGTGAAATAGCATATTTACCTTGGTGGCAAACTGCTGGCCTTTATCTCAAGTGCCCCAAAGCTTCACATACAAGCATAGATGAAGTCCCAAATTCCTTTATAAGGTGAACACCATTGACTTCAAAAGTATAATGACCAAGCTGTTGTTACATGGTAGTAGCCAATGTTTCATCTTTTCAGCTGCATACTGCTTAGCCTTTAGATAGTAAATGCCTTAATGTGGGCATCGTTTGAATCCTTCTGTAATAACATTCCTAGGGAGATAGGGTTCCAATAGCTATCTTACTGGTTCTTTAACACTAATTTTCCCACCTGGGTTTGTTGTTGCCCTCTGGATTATTGTAGAGCCTTTGTTTGGAGTTATTGAAGGTGTGAGTGCTGGTCTGTTCTTAATTGGCATGCTGGTAGCTGTTGTTGCCTTATTAATCTGCAGACAGAAAGCCAGGTGAGTACAAAGATCCCTTTGGCAATTGGGTCCACAATTTTAAAGATGCAACTGAAAATGCTCTTTAGCCTGAAAAGTCAGGAGGGAAAATCATTTAATTTCTCCAGGTTAAATCACCTTTGTTTCTTCAGAAAAACAAGAATCAAACCCTAAAACCATGACTCACTTTTTTCAGCCTCTCTACATACCACTGCTGAGTCTTGCCCTTACCAAATGACTGAGGGGCCATCTGTAGCCTCATTTGGATGTGAAATAGCTCCTTTGGCACAGGAAAAAAAAATCGTGTGTGTGGTTCAGTTACCTCACGAAGACAGAGATGTCTGCAAATTGTGTGCCCGAATACTTTTCTGAAATATGCTGAAAAGTATGGTTGACATCTCCATTTGGTGGCTCATATCTGCCATGCTAACTTAAGAAGGGACCAAAAAGAACTAAACAGCATGTGGCCCCAATGCCATGCCCTCTTTTCTTAGGGAATTTCTTTTCTTTGGCATGTCCTCTCTCTTGCAGTCGTGTCTTGCCTCTAAGGTTTACTCTGTGTGTGTGTGTGTTTATAGAAAGCTTTATTGAGAGTGTGGGAAGTGATTATGACCTGTAGCCAAAAACCAGAAGACAAATCTTCAGCTATTGCAGGATGGTTTCTGAGTGGGAAAAATCTATTTCTTCTTCATGTTCTTCCTCCCTTTTCCCTCCCTCAAAGGGATGTTGGCTGAGTGTAAAATATACATGTACTGAAAAATCCATATTTGCACAAACATGCACAGCCTTGCCATAAATGGAGAAATTTGTTTAAATTATTTCGTAACCAGAATATAAGTCCTCTCCCTTGTGTTTCAGCCATGGTCGAGAAAGGCCCTCTGCCCGCCTGAGCATTCGTCGGGATCGACCACTGTCTGTCCACTTGAACCTGGGCCAAAAAGGGTGAGCACGTTTTCCTTCACTTCATTTATTGAAAGATGAGTTGACTGTATTACATGAGATTTGCTAATGAGATCTTTCTTCTTTTGGCTTTTCTTCACAGTAACCGGAAGACTTCTTGGTAAGAGAGAGAACTCATTAGTTACTGTATTATCTGCTTTTGAAATGTAACTGGGGCTGGGTATGGCATTTTCCCTGTTCTTCAGTAATTTTCTTTTCTTTCTATTATATTTTAAACTATAGCCCAATAAAAGTAAATCAGTTTGAAGGACACTTCATGAAGCTGCAGGCCGACTCCAACTACCTTCTATCCAAGGAATACGAGGTACAACTCAGAGGCAATGATGCTTTAGCACCCCTGGTCCTTAGCAGAATTTCCCTCCAAGCCTTCACTGTGGAATCACAGGCTGATTGGGCTCAGGAGTTAGGATGGCACTTAGGGTCTCAGCTGCGCGTTCTTTTGTGCCTGAATCCATTCCCTGCACAATATACCACCTAGTCTCAGAGGCCATTTTGATCTCCGGAATAGTACAGCAGACAAGGCGCTACCCAGACCAGATGGTAAGAAAGAATTGACAAACTTCAGATGCAAACCAATGCTGTCAGTTTTTTTTTTTTTAACATCTTTATTGGAGTATAATTGCTTTACAATGTTGCGTTAGTTTCTGCTGTATAACAAAGTGAATCAGCTATACATATACATACATCCCCATATCTCCTCCCTCTTGCGTCCCCCTCCCACCCTCCCTATCCCACTCCTCTAGGTGGACACAATGCACCGAGCTGATCTCCCTGTGCTATGCAGCTGCTTTCCACTAGCTATCTACTTTACATTTGGTAGTGTATATATGTCCATGACACTCTCTCACTTCGTCCCAGCTTACCCTTCCCCCTCCCTGCGTCCTCAAGTCCATTCTCTACGTCTGCGTCGTTATTCCTGTCCTGCCCCTAGGTTCATCAGAACCATTTTTTTTTAAGATTCCATATATATGTGTTAGCATATGGTATTTGTTTTTCTCTTTCTGACTTACTTCACTCTGTATGACAGACTCTAGGTCCATCCACCTCACTACAAATAACTCAATTTCGTTTCTTTTTATGGCCGAGTAATATTCCATTGTATATATGTGCCACGTCTTCTTTATTCATTCATCTGTCGATGGACACTTAGGATGCTTCCATGTCCTGGCTATTGTAAATAGAGCTGCAATGAACATTGTGGTGCATGTCTCTTTTTGAATTATGGTTTTCTCAGGGTATATGCCCAGTAGTGGGATTGCTGAGTCATATGGTAGTTCTATTTTTAGTTTTTTAAGGAACCTCCATACTGTTCTCCATAGTGGCTGTATCAATTTACATTCCCACCAACAGTGCAGGAGGTTCCCTTTTCTCCACACCCTCTCCAGCATTTATCGTTTGTAGATTTTTTGATGATGGCCAATTCTGACCGGTGTGAGGTAAAACCTCATTGTGGTTTTGATTTGCATTTCTCTAATGATTAGTGATGTTGAGCATCCTTTCATGTGTTTGTTTTATACAGATTGCTGTCAGTTATTTAAGCTGGCCTTTTGCTTGCCTGGGAGGCAATGTGGTTTGGTGAAAAGTGCCCAGGCTTTGGATTCAGTTCCCAGCTTTGCCACCTGTGTGACCTGGGGCAAGCGAATTATCCTGTCTGAGCCTCATCTGTAAAATGGAGATGAGACTACCTCCTGTGGGGCTCTCGTGGGGATCAGAGCTGATGCACAGTGGTCAATAGGAGACATTCCACAAATGCAGCTAGTGTAACATATGGTTATATTGTTATGTATCTCAGGGACTGTCTGATTTGCCCTTTTCTATCTCACATTCTTCACCTGCAAACTTATTTTTGACCTAACAGGACCTAAAAGACGTGGGTCGAAACCAATCATGTGACATTGCACTCTTGCCAGAGAATAGAGGGAAAAATCGATACAACAATATATTGCCCTGTAAGTTTTTTTTTTTTTTTTTTGCCCTGTAAGTTTTGTGTTGAAATTTGTAATACTGTCTTCCTCTAGCCACTTTTTCTCTTTTCCATGAGTAAAATGGGGCAAAGCAATATGGTATAGCTGGATATGGGAGATATTCAGAGGCTCTGAAAAGTCTTTAAAAAGAAATGACTTGGGCTTCCCTGGTGGCGCAGTGGTTGAGAATCTGCCTGCTAATGCAGGGGACACAGGTTCGAGCCCTGGTCTGGGAAGATCCCACATGCCGCGGAGCGGCTGGGCCCGTGAGCCACAACTACTGAGCCTGCGCGTCTGGAGCCTGTGCCCCGCAACGGGAGGGGCTGCGATAGTGAAAGGCCCGCGCACCGCGATGAAGAGCGGTCCCTGCACCGCGATGAAGAGTGGCCCCCACTTGCCGTAACTAGAGAAAGCCCTCGCACGAACCGAAGACCCAACACAGCCAAAAATAAATAAATAAATAAATAAAGTAGCTATAAAATTTAAAAAAAAAAAAAAGAAAAAAAGAAATGACTTGTATGTTATTGCACTTCCCTCCAGGGGGATAACAACCAGCTGAGATTCTGGCTCTGAGAGGCCTCTTATGCTGTTGACATTTCACCATGTGGTCCTAATGCCTCTCCTTAGAGGCCTAAGAGCAGTAACAGGGTTAACAATACGGGCCAAGCTGGGTTTACTTAAAGTCTCTAGTTAGCAATTATATATATATATATATGTTTGTTTGTTTATATATGTATATATATTTATATGTTATCCTTACCCAATTAGGTGAAGCAATAGAAGGTAGTTTTTCTGGATTGTATTCATTCTAGCAGTGAAAGGGAGCTGGCCACTCCATCGGGCAAATGATATGGTATTACAAAGGAAAGCACAGAGGGGGCTTCAGGGAGCATTTGGCTCGTCTGCTTGTGTGTTTCTGGGCCACCTGTGCAACCAGAGGCAAGTTAGTGATCCTGTCTAAGCCTCATCTGCAAAATGGAGATGAGAATACCTCCCCTGTGGGGCTGTCATGGGGGTCAGAGCTAATGCACATCAAATACCAAGCATTCTGTAAACAGTAGGAGAATCACCGCGACTCACTGGCAAATCTCTGTCAATAAATTTCCTTGCAGATGACGCCTCTCGAGTGAAGCTGTCCAATGTGGATGACGACCCATGCTCTGACTATATTAATGCCAGCTACATCCCTGTAAGTGAACCAGCCACGGGGCCACAGTGACTGGGATGAAGCTCTGACGGGTGGCTGTGCTGGAGACAGCTCTCCTCCAACACGCTCCCACCGTTCTTAGGTCTGGAAACATGTCAGTTTTAGAGAAAAAAAAAAAAAAAAAAGATCATGTCTGATTGTCGTAAAACGCAGGCTGTCCTATTCAATCACTGCTAAGGCCCAGTTTTCAAAATGGCTATAGTCACATATGATTATAATGAGCCCAGGAGGCATTTTCAAAGGTCATTTTCTCTCTGCAGCCCTTAGTCAAGATTAGAGCTCCCTGAGGAAGCTGGACCTCCACGGCTAAGGCTGCCTAGCTAGGGAAGCTGATTCAAAGTTTATTTGGATTTTTGAAAACCACAGACACAACTCAAAGGTTCTGTCAAACCTTTGGGCTCAGATTCTGGTTAGCATTTCACCGGCTTCCTACAGCACCTACAATGGAAAAAGCTTTAAGGTCAGACAGACCCTGTTTGAATCCCATCTCTGCCCCTTGCTGACTCTAGGACCTCGGGCAAGTTAATGTCAATTCTTTGGGCCTCCATTTCCTTTTCCAAAAAAAGTGAGGATAATATTTACCTCAAATAATCCTCCATTCACTCCATAAACACTATATAGTAAAGCGCTAACTGTAAGTCAGACTCTGAGCTGTGTACAAGGAGAGGGTCAGATGGAATCCTAACCCTCAGGGAACTCTCAGCAGAGTTGTGGCATCAGGAAATGACAAGGTGGGCGACGCCCTTGACAGGCTAGAATGGTGCTTCTCCACCATTAACATATATCCACATCATCTGCGGGTCTTGTTAAAATGAAGCTTCTGACGGGACTTCCCTGGCGGTCCAGTGGTTAAGACTCTGTGCTTCCACTGCAGGGGGCGCGGGTTTGATCCCTGGTTGGGGAACTAAGATCCCACATGCTGCGCGTCTCGGCCAAAAAAAAAAAAAAAATGCAGCTTCTGATTCAGCAGGACTGGGGTGGGACCTGGGATTCTGTATTTCTAACAGGCTCCCAGATGATGCCTGTGCTGCGGGTCTGAGGACCACTCTCTGAGTAGCGAGAGGCTGTAGGTTGCTGCAGGAGCTCCTGGGAGAACATCCTCCAGCAGAAAGAAAGATAAAGGAAGGCTCAGCAGAGCAGGCACCATGCTGAGACTTGGAGGACAAATAAGCATTCGCCAGAGGAGAGGCAGTGGGTGGGGCGGGGATGGGGGTGGCAGAGGTGACACAGTGTAGAGGCCCTGAGGAGAGGCAAGGAGAGAAGGAGCTTCTACTGGGATCTGCAAGTAATTCCATGTTGCTGGAGTGCAGGATATGTGGGTGAAAATATCCTAGCTCATAGAGTTGTGTTTACAATTAAATAAGATCTGTGAAAATCCTGACCCACAGCATGTTATAGGGTGGATGCTCAGTAAACAGTGGGTTCTCTTCCCTTAAGTTTCCCTTGCATGGTATCTCTTACCAACAACCCAAAGCCAAGTACCTGAAATGACTAAAACTCTTCTATGTTAAATAGGGAAAGAGCCTGATCAATGTCAGTTCCTCAGGCAGTCCATACACACACACGCACACGCGCACGCGCACGCACACGCACAGGTATATATATTTACACACACTCATAATTGAGGGTGAAGTGTTTTCTAAATTATTGCCTGAGTCCTCCACTGCCTTTAAGAATAAACACAACCTAATAAAAAAGAACTTGGCTCTTAACAATAGTTCAGCGTTCCGGCCTTTGTCCTTCCTGCTCCCAAGCCTTGATGCGTGTTAGTATCTCTTTCTCAATTCAGGGCCCTGGCAAAGACTTACATCTCACCTAATCTACAGAGCTAACCCTTTGCTTAGAGTTGTGAAGAGGCCCATTGTTTCCGACTCTCCACATTGTAAATTCATTGCAGGGCAACAACTTCAGGAGAGAGTACATCGCTACTCAGGGACCTCTTCCCGGCACCAAGGATGACTTCTGGAAAATGGCGTGGGAACAGAATGTTCACAACATCGTCATGGTGACCCAGTGTGTGGAGAAGGGCCGAGTGAGTAAACGGTCTTCCTGACATACCAACCTTGCTTTCCTCCACCTGGGTGTAATTCTACTCCCCATCCCCGTCAGAAGTTAAAGACCATAAAAGCCAAGTAGGGGTCATGTAAGAACACTGTTAGTGAATTAAAGCCACTCGGTTATAAAAGGCTCTATCGTAAACCCAGGTGATGCCCAATTCTGATTCTGGGTCTGAAGTTTCAGTCAAAGATGTTTGCACTTGACAACTGGGATTATCAGAAGCGCCCATGACACCGAAGGATTACCTAGCCTCTCGTCTGCTCCATTCTCCGCTGTATGGAGAGAAGAGATAAACCGGCAGAGTCCCCGGCGCTGTCCCTACTTTCAGGAAAGAAGGAGAAGTGAATTTTAGGCTGTGTCTGCAGAAACAAAGTAAAATAGTTATCTGGACAAACTAAGCAAACCTCTTGTACTGGCATTTATAATCCTCTACTTTATATGGTTACTTTGAGGATTAAAAAGAGAGATTACATGAACTGCCCAGTAACTGTGCTCAATAAGATATGTCCACAGTCTTCTTTCGCCTGTCTCCACCTGTGAATGTGAGCTTGGCTAAATGTTCTGACTTTGCAAAGATCACATGGCACGTGGCACTGGATCCAGGTTGGGACAACGATATCAAAATATAAACAAAAAAGGGCCAGGGAGACAATGCCTTCCTCTTCCCAACTGGATCTTTCTTCAGAAAAACAAACAAACAAACAAAACCGAGAAATTGTAAGACATGGCTTATGTGCTAGTGGAATTGAAATGCTGAGGAAATCAACAAAAACTCAAGCCATAGCACACTGAACCTGAAAGGAAAATGAATCCGAGGGTTGGGGGGTTTGCTCCTTGAATGGTGTCTCTCCTTCACAGCAGCCCAGCTTCAGCCCTGGCCATGAGCAGGTTAGTGCAAAAACAGATGGTCAAGTTGCCTTAGCACCTCACCCTGGATTCCAGCTCAGGAAGACGTTTCGAGGAGGGAAAGCACAGGTTCGTGGAGGAGGCGTGTTTCCGGACTCACTTTTTTTTTCTGCCCACCTTCCTCTAGGTAAAGTGTGACCATTACTGGCCAGCGGACCAGGATTCCCTCTACTATGGGGACCTCATCCTGCAGATGCTCTCGGAGTCCGTGCTGCCCGAGTGGACCATCCGGGAGTTTCGGATATGCAGCGTATGTTGGTTTGTTTGACTTTGTTGAATAACGCAGCTTGGGCAGATGAAGAACACCCGTGAATCCTATTTTCTGCTGGTTCCTTCTCCTGTAGTTTCGCTCGCAGGAACCCCTGCATGGGCACGGTTGTCAAATCTGAAGGTTTGCCTCGGGCCACGCCTCTTATTAGTCGCTCTGCTCTTACAGGAGGAACAGTTGGATGCCCACAGACTCATCCGCCACTTTCACTATACGGTGTGGCCGGACCACGGAGTCCCGGAGACCACACAGTCCCTGATCCAGTTTGTGAGAACTGTCAGGGACTACATCAACAGGACGCCGGGGGCCGGGCCCACCGCGGTGCACTGCAGGTACTCCGCCCCCCGGGGCCAGCAAAGTGGCAGCTGGGAATATAAATAAGGATGTAAGCCTGAAGAATCTAGTGGCTGCAGGATTTGTCTACCCCACCAGTCTACAGAGGCCCAGGGGATGTTCTTCCACCCTCTTCCACTCACTCCTCCCCAACCTCGCTCCTTTGCACTGTCTCTCACCCTCACTCTCCATCTTTCTCTCCCTCTTGCTCTTTTTCCTACTATAGCAAATGCAAAGTTCTTATGTGACTGCCAGGTCCCCCATAATTAGGCCCCATCTCACCCCCCTATCCAAATTCCCAGAGACTCCCCTCCCACCGTAGCCAGGGAGGAAACTGCTCACACTCATCCTTGCCTCTTACCATTCTTACTCCTTGGAATGGCCTTCTGTCTCTCCTCCACCTGTGTAAACCCTAACCAGCCTTCAGGATCCCTGCTCTAGACTTCCTGCTGGGTCGAGTGGCACTTGCCATATGTGGCAACCCAATTTTGCTCTTAAATTTCTGTTCTCTCTTGACTTCTCTTTGCTTCAGTCTGTACGTGCATAAAATCAAGCTAACAAGCAGTCTCTCACTCTCTTTCTCCCTGGGGAGCCTGGTGTTTAGCTAATTAATGTTTGCAGAAACACTCTGATAGCCCTAACTGAATGGCACTAATAAATGAAGAGCAGGGAATTGCTACAGTAAGAGAAATGTCAAATGTACTCATTTTCTCCAAATCTGCCCAGCACCCTAGGAGCCCTGCTTTTCTATGTCATTGGAACCCTGATGCTTTTAATAGGAATGTGAGGCTCTCAAGAGCTTCCTGCTTTCTAAAGAATGGCAGGCATTTTCACCCAATACCACTGAAAAACTGTTCTTCTTTATCTTATAAATATGTGCATCAAAAATCCCCAGGTTATGCCATTATTTTAGGGAGCAATTTGACAATCCCTGGTAAAGCTGAAGGTGTTCATATTGCGATGATCCAGCAGTTCTGCTTCTAGATATCAACCCTTGAGAAATCCCCACACATGTGCACAATGATGTTCACTGCAACACAATTTGTAATAGAGAAAAACTAAAAATGAGCTCACTGTCTATCAGTAGGGAATGGATTAGTGGTGGTTTATGAACTCTATAAAAGAAATTAGAGCTACATGTAACAATGTAGACAAATTTCAAAAAACAATATTCAATAGAAATGTTGGCAAAAGAATACATAAAACGTGTTACCATTTTAGTAAATTTTTGAAACACACTAAAAGAATATATTGTGTGTGGATTTACATGAATATAGGAAGAGTATGAAAGCATGCATGGAAATGATACACAGCAAGTCCTTACCTCTGGTGGGGTGGGAAGATGGAGGAAGGAAGGAGGAAGGATGGAAGGCCAGAGCCTTGGTTATATTTCTTTGAGAGAGCACATTGAGAGAAAGAAGTATTCCTATAGTCTCCTCTAACTTGGAAGGGAAAGGAAAGATTGTGCTAGAGTCTCTGGATGCAGTCCAGAAAGGCCAGTTTAATAAAAAGGCTCAGTCTTTCTTTACGCTCTCTTCTAGTGCCGGTGTGGGTAGGACTGGAACCTTTATCGCATTGGACCGAATCCTCCAGCAATTAGATTCCAAAGATTCTGTGGACATTTATGGAGCAGTGCATGACCTAAGACTTCACAGGGTTCACATGGTCCAGACCGAGGTAAGAGTTCGGCTGAAGGACACAGACCAGCCTGTCTGTCTCCCTCCTCGAAAATGTCCAGGGCTTTAATCTGATAAGGGGAAAGAACTATGACTCGTTAGGAGAAGAAAGAGAATTGAATATTGATGTTTTCTAGGACTTTTTATTTTGAAACAAGTTTCAGTGACCTTGAGGATGATGTATATTCTTATCTTTACTGAACTGGTTGCCCATCTTTGTTAGGTGGGTAGGAAGAAAAATGGATTTTTTTTTTTAATCAGTGCATTAACATGGGGAAAGGTCAACTAGTTCATCATGAAGGTCATTTTAAGATAGGCTGGTGATTGAGCGCAAGAACTTCCGTTAGTAAAGAGGAAACAGATTCTAATCTCTTCTCTCCTTCAGCCCACCCCAGCTGCAACCCCACACCAAAGAGTGTACGTTAATTGTGAAGGATAAATGCTTCCATTTATACAGTCCTTTGACATTTGCAGGGCATTTCTGAACGTGTTATCTCATTAAATTTTCACCAAAAAAACAGATGAGAGAAGTATTATTTTCCATTTCCAGGCAGAAAACTGAAGTTGAGAGGCTAAAGGGCTTTGCACAGTTATGAAGTGGCTGAGCTGGGACTTGAACCCTGTTCTGGAGAATCACAAGCCCTAAGCCCCAAGTGCCCAGCCCCACAGCCTCAGAGTCAAATCTATGTCCCCAGACAGACCAAGCCTGTCATTCCCCTGTATCATTGCCTTACCAGGCCCAAGTTCTCTTGCCCTTGTGTTTCCCAGGTAACACTACAAAGTCCTCTATTAAAAAAAAAAAAAAAAAACCTATGGTCAAAAAGGGGAAAAGTTCTACATGCTACCATGTCCCCTGTTAGAGTCACAGGATACATGAAAGCTGTGCATGTGGCCATGCTCCACAAAACGGAGATGTCCTGCAACAAAGGCTCCCCTCGAGCTTGGTTGAGCTCACTACTTCTGAAACTGCTTTGACCTCCAGATTCCCTTCTTTTTTTAAATAAATTTATTTATTTATTTATTTATATTTGTTTTTGGCTGCATTGGGTCTTCGTTGCTACACACGGGCTTTCTCTAGTTGCAGTGAGCAGGGGCTACTCTTCGTTGCAGTGCATGGGCTTCTCATTGCGGTGGCTTCTCTCTTGTTGCGGAGCACGGGCTCTAGAACGCAGGCTCAGTAGTTGTGGTGCACGGGCTTAGTTGCTCCGTGGCACGTGGGATCTTCCCGGACTAGGACTCGAACCCGTGTCCCCTTCATTGGCAGGCGGATTCCCAACCACTGTGCCACCAGGGAAGCCCCCGGATCCCCTTGTTGTATAGCACATATTAATATCCTGCAGATCCTCATATTCTGTTACATGTTTGAGAAAACACTGTCGTCATTGCCTCGTACAGGCAGTGCCCACACCCAGGACCCTCTGTCTCCAATTCCATAATAAAATTTTAAATATTTTGTTATGAAATTTTTAAAAAATACATGAAACTAGGGAAAATAGTATAATGAATGTCCATACCCAAACCCCAGTCTCTACAGTTATCAATATTCTGTGTTCTTTTTGCATTTATAGCCCACATACACTGTTCCCCCAGCTCATGACCTCATTGGAATATTTTAAAGCAAATCCTACTAATACTGTGTATTTAAAAACATATATATTTAATATAATATATTTTTATATTTTATATATTTATATATTATGCATTATTAATATTATATATTTTATTACATATATATTTTTACAGTTATATATATTTTTTTTTACAGTTAAGGACTCTTTAAAAATCATGACCACAATACCATAATCACACCTTACAATTTTAATCATAATCCCTTAATATCATCTAATATCTAGTCAGTGTTAAAATATCCCTAATTATCTCAAAAATTGCTTCGTTCACTTAGTTTGCATTAGAGTCCAAAGTCCATACATTGCATTTGGTTGAAGTCTCTTTTAAATTCCTTTTCATCTATAACAGTCTTCCCTCTGATTTGTTTTCTGTGCCATTTATTTGTTAGAAATCAGTTCATTTTCCATAGATTTTCCCATGTTCTGAATGTGGCTGACTGCTTTCTCATAATGTATTCCATTTTTCATAATGTGAGGTAATGTATTCCTCTACTTCCCACAATTTTTGTCAGTGGGTCATTAGATCTACAGGCTTCATTAGGTCTAGGTTCCTTTTTACCACCACATGCTTCATGGGTGGTGCTGAGTACTTCCTGTTGCATCACATCAGGAGACACTTCCTGTCTGTGTCTCTTCTCTGTGCTGATGAAATGACAAGGCTCATCCACTATAACATTTCCCATCAGCCTTTCGCTTAACAGTTTTGGCAGCCACTGATGACCGCTGTCTAGCTCTGTTCTTTAATTAAGGGTTGTAGAATTATATCACACTATATCATAATTGTTTTCCTTCAGCTTTTTCTACAAGACTACGAGTTCCTAGAGGGTAGGAACTTGTTTTCCTTTGCTCTAACCTCAATATTTTTTTTAATCTATTAAATGAATGAACAAATATCCTACAATTATGCTGCTAAAAAGTCAGCATCAATATTGCATTATTAATTTGTTTTCATTTTCACAAACTCAAACCATACTTAATTTGTAATTTGGGGAAGAGGAGATTATCACATTATAAGTAATCGCAAAGGGTGTGTGGGGGGGGGGGTCAGGCTCCCTGGTTATTGTCAGAGCTTCTTGGGCCATGTATCACTTCTGTACACCTACTCAGAACTCTGCAGATGCATTTTGGCAAAGAGCAGGCACCCCTACTGTAAATATCACTGGCTGACTTCCAGGGCAGGGGCAACACGGTATGCCAAAGCTCTCCCTTCTCCTTGGACATAACTCCTCTTTCCCCTATTCTCTTCCCCTTCTCCTCCTAACCTCTCTGCGGATTCTATGGTTCTTGTTCTTCCACCTGCCTTTTCAGTGTTCGAGTTCCCAAGGGTCTGTCCTCAAGGCACAGCTCTTCTTTCTCTCCATCTTCATTCTTTGTGATGTCCTCCACTCCCATGGCTTTGGGAACCACGTAGATGCTCATATCTCCCAAATCTCATTCTCCTTCCCCAGCATTCACCTGAGTACCTGCCTCCTGGACAGTTCCACCAGGAAGCCTTACAGTCATCTCATCTCCAACTCAACACCCTCAAAACCAAACTCATTATCTTTCTTTAAAAACACAAACAACAGGGACTTCCCTGGAGGTCCAGTGGTTAGGACTCCGTGCTTCCATTGCAGGGGGCCCAGGTTCGATCTCTGGTTGGGGATCTGACTTCTGTTCCCACAGTTCCCGTAGTCACATCCGAGCAGTGACTAAGCCCTGTGCATTCTACCAAGCATCTTTCTCCTTGTTCTAGTCTCTCGCCCCGCCCTTGCCCAGCCCTTTACTAACTCCCAGCGGGCCTTCTCAGTAGCCTCCTTGTGGGTCTCCTGCCTCTAGCTTCTGCCCTAACAGCTCCATCACCACTGCCACCACCAAAGTGCTCTCTCGCTGTGTCAACTCCCTGCATAAAAATCGTGGAAAGCTCTTCATTGCTTTAAAATGAAGTTCAAGCTCTTCGTAGCCTGGTTCCAACTTACTTCCCCAGTTTCATGTCCTAACACCACCCATCCCCACTGTTTTAGGGTCTGTCAAAATTAAGGAAGGTTTCCCTCTCTGGGCCAGAATCAACAATTCTTTTGATCATGCTGAATAAAGATTGCAATAAGATAGAAATTTTCTCTTTCCTTTTTTCTCTATCAAACAAAATCCCAAACAATATCCAGATATTATCTGTCTTGCTTGAAGGCTCTGCTGAAGGTGGGCTCCTTCTACAGTCTCAGATGCTCAGAACCGGCACCGCTCACTTGGTTCTGAGTGCAAAGGGGTGCGATCCACAGCTGAGCCCCTGTGGGTGACGGTTCCAGCAAAGGAAAAAGGACATTCTGACATCCCCTGTATTACTTTTCTGGATCCACAGAGAGAGTCAACCTCAACTTTATTCTACCTTATTTGAGAGACAAAGGGGTGCAGGGCTTCACAAGTTTTGATAAATATATTAAAGAGCAAAGGTTTCTAAACAAGGAGGCATTAGACAGGGAGTTTGCGAGTGTGTCCTTCCTTCTTTTAGCTGCGAGTGTGTCCCTCCTTCTTTTAGCCTGGCTTGGGGCATGTTTGCAGCCTGACTCTGGGAGAGACACTCGGACGGAGCAATAACTTGTTAAAGAACAATAGGTGAGAGTCACCGTCCGTCAATCGCATCTGCTCCCCACAAGGAGGAAACAGTGGGATGTTATGGGACTCAGTGCTCATTTGGGGGATTGTCCTGGGAGTTTCCCATGACCTATGCACCCTACATTTTAACTACACTAGACTCCTCACAGTTTTCAGGATATATTTGCACTTTCATGTGATTTACATCTTTGGAATGTCCTATTTCTTTGCTCAAATTCTTAACAAATGTCGCCTTTTCTCTCTAGCTCCATATTTTCCTCCCCCCAAAGTGAACCTGATGGCTTCTTCTCATGTATGAAGCTTTATAAACAATTCTGTCTTATGTTTATCACTTTATAGTTATTTGTTCACATACCTGCCCCTCTGCTAAACTGTGCATTCAGAGACCATGAAAGGCTATAAGTAAAATCCTATAAATATTATCTCGTACTACAGCTATTGGTGAAATTGAATGGAACTAAGGCTTCACCAGCTTGCTGGACATAGGAAAAATGATCTTTTATGATGTGAAGTTCATACATTAGACTTTATCTACTTTTCATTAAGAATAAAGTGGGACAATGAGGTATCACCTCACACCAGTCAGAACGGCCATCATCAAAAAATCTACAAACAATAAATGCTGGAGAGGGTGTGGAGAAAAGGGAACCCTCTTGCACTGTTGGTGGGAATGTAAATTGATACAGCCACTATGGAGAACAGTATGGAGGTTCTTTAAAAAACTAAAAATAGAACTACCATATGACCCAGCAATCCCACTACTGGGCCTATACCCTGAAAAAACCATAATTCAAAAAGAGACATGTACCACAATGTTCATTGCAGCACCATTTACAGTAGCCAGGACATGGAAGCAACCTAAGTGTCCACCGACAGATGAATGGATAAAGAAGATGTGGCACATATATACAATGGAATATTACTCAGCCATGAAAAGAAACAAAATTGAGTTATTTGTAGTGAGGTGGACCTAGAGTCTGTCATACAGAGTGAAGTAAGTCAGAAAGAGAAAAACAAATACCATATGCTAACACATATATATGGAATCTAAAAAAAAAATGGTTCTGATGAACCTAGGGGCAGGACAGGAATAAAGACTCAGACGTAGAGAATGGACTTGAGGACATGGGGAGGGGGAAGGGTAAGCTGGGACGAAGTGAGAGAGTAGCACTGACATATATACAGTACCACATGTGAAATGGATGGCTAGTGGGAAGCAGCTGCATAGCACAGGGAAATCAGCTCTGTGCTTTGTGACCACCTAGAGGGGTGGGATAGGGAGGGTGGGAGGGAGGCGCAAGAGGGAAGGGATATGGGGATATATGTATACATATAGCTGATTCACTTTGTTGTACAGCAGAAACTAACACACCATTGTAAAGCAATTATACTCCAATAAAGATGTTAAAAAAAAAGAGAGAAGCACAACAACAAAAAAATAATAATAATAAAGGAAAGTTTTAATAAAGCACAAGCTAGGGAGAAATTCAGGGTAGATTTTTTTTTTTTTTTTTTTTAAAGTTTTACTTGATTTTATTTATTTATTTATTTATTTATTTATTTTTGGCTGTGTTGGGTCTTCGGTTCGTGCGAGGGCTTTCTCCAGTTGCGGCAAGCGGGGGCCACTCTTCATCGCGGTGCGGGGACCGCTCTTCATCGCGGTGCGCGGGCCTTTCTCTATCGTGGCCCCTCCCGTCGCGGGGCACAGGCTCCAGACGCGCAGGCTCAGCAATTGTGGCTCACGGGCCCAGCTGCTCCGTGGCATGTGGGATCTTCCCAGACCAGGGCTCGAACCCGTGTCCCCTGCATTAGCAGGCAGATTCTCAACCACTGCGCCACCAGGGAAGCCCCTCAGGGTAGATTTTGATTCTAAAGTTTAATGCTTTCTTGCACTCCGATTTGACTGTATGTTTTCCAAAAGAAACGATCAAAGTATTGCCCTTACCAGTAGGATAGACCCAGTATTTGACTGAACATGAACTATCATTATTACTAGGTCAAGTATTGTAACTGCCTTTAAGATTTAAAGATCCAAGAACAAAGAAGAGAGATGAAATGTGAATAAAGAATAAAGGAATTCACAACAAGAAAAAAAAGAAAGTGGGAAGCACATTAACAATCTGAAGGTTTTAGTAGTAATCATTTTCAAAGGGGTATTCTGTTGGGAAAAGAAGAATTTATATTTAAGACAAGGCAAATTAATGAATTTTAACTGGTTTCAAAGCCCAGGGTGGATCATTGTTGAAGAATTTATTAATAAGGCATAGCATAGAGGTACAAGAGCTCATTCACAGCCAATCTCTAAGTTCTCAAACTCATTTAATATCCCAGTAGAATTGAAAATATGAATTATGCTTTGGATGGGAGAAAACAGGGAAGTGTCAGTCTATAATTTGGTAGATTGTTTTCAAGATGACAAAAATGATTGCCTATACTGAAAACCATTTTCAGGAGAGTACCCTTCTTGAATTTTCAAGATCACGGTGTCATAAAACACTCATAACAAGTGAGCTCAGTTTGTGAGCAGAAATGCAGAGAATAGTTATTAATATTAACACAGGCCTCACTTATGATTGATTGGTTTCTTTGAAATATCCTAATCTAATGATTATACCAGACCTATATGATGAGGTCCCATGAGTAGATGACCATGCAACCAGGGGCAATGCCTAGTGCCAACACATAAAAATAAATACTTGTCCACTTTTAAAGATCATTGATGACGTAAGATTTTATAGTCTCCCTTTGTGTCTCAAACCTTGAAAATACTCTAAAGCTGACCACATGGATCACCTTAAACAGAGGGTCTAGTAATGTTTTTCAATATCCATCTAATTGACAGCAATACAAAGTCTAATACAAACCACTAATAATCAAAAGATGTTAGCTGTAGAAGAGACCTTGCTCTCCTTGTTTTACAGATGGGGAAACTGAGATCCCCATCTAGACCAGCTGGTGGCAGACTGCGAGCCCAGGGTCCCTCATCTGAGCAGTGCTGTGTCACTAAGAGAGCCCAAGGCTGAGCACTAAGGTTACACAGACATTCATTCCCTTATTAGACAGCTCGGTTGGTAGTAAGGAAGGGGGCCCAATGCACAAGTTTGGCCGCCTATGGCTGAGCTTCTGTTGTCAATGGAGGTCTTTGTGGTGTCCTTTTGGTCACCAAAACACTGACTCTTCTATACTTGTTTCTATTTCAAAGGAGTTAGTTTCTAAACCACAGGCAAGACGCACCATGCTCCTGCACCCAAATGGTAACTTAGGTCAACAACAACCAGACCCATATCACTATGCCCTGGTAAATGGGTCATACAGACATTCAGAGGAGACAGAAATTGCTTTTCCAATCTAGGAGAGTCTGATAAGGCTTCAAAGCAACACAAAATTTGTCACTTTCTCACACAAACACATAATTATATTTAAATTCTGCTTACAATACTTGCTTCAAAAATTCAGGATAGACTTGTTTTCATACAGGTCGAAATGAAAGTGTGCTGAATTAGTCCATGACTCTTTTTATGAAAATAACTCTGATATGTGACCAGATTTCATAGCTTAAAATTTGGCTGAAATTTAGTTTTGTCTTGTTCTTTATAACTCATTTTAAACATTACCTCTGGTTAACTCTTCGCTCAAATTCTGACCCAAGGTAATGTGTCGAAGCAGCTTAGAAATTTGAACTAAAAGAATTCTCATCTCTTGAAGCAGAACCATCATCGGCAGACCATGCATAAAAATATTTTAAAATATCATTCTATTTGTAAAGAATTTAAGCATTTCCTAAAATAAAGAAAAGCTGCACAAAGGAGAACACAACCTTCTCCAAAGGGACAGCAAAAAAAAAAAAAAAAAAAGTAGCTTCCAGATAGCTGACAGGTGGGTCTATCCTCACTGTGTAAGCCTCTGTGGTTTTCTGCAGTCAGCCAACATGTTTGAGATTCTTCCATGAGTCACACTCAGATGCTGAGAGAACCAACATATACACACCTATTGTATACACCTCCTTTTTCTCACCATACTCCCCCCCAAAAAGGGAATGAAATAGCACAGTATGCAGTGAAATGATTTTCTCATTCAACAATGCAACAAAATTAGGTTTCATCTAAGAAAACTGGTGTAGTGAAAAAGACATGAAGTTTGGACTCACACACCCAGGATTGAATCCCATTTCTCAGCTATGTGACCTTGGAGAAGTTACTTAACTTCTCTGAGTCTCCACTCATATGGATGATTATATCTACTATATGAGGTTGTCAAAATAATCAAATGAGATAATTTATGTAAAATGCATTGCACAGTGTTTGGCATTCATTTGTATATTTAATAACTATTTGTGGAGGACCTACTATGGCCAGACATAGTTGTAGGCCCTCACAGAACATACTCTAAATACGCACGTACAGAAAAAAAGAGGAATAAACACCACCTCTCTGCCCATTATCATTATTCTATCCTCTGTGGTAATAGAAAGCAGTCACTCTTCTACATACTAGAGATCATTAGTGAAGGGATGATCAAGAAATTTGCTAACCATATAGAATCCCATTACTGTTGAGGTTTGGTGAGAGTCCCTTGTCTTTCTTTTTTTTTTTAATTAATTTATTTTATTTTATTTATTTTTGGCTACATTGGGTCTTCGTTGCTGCGCACGGGCTTTCTCTAGTTGTGGTGAGCGGGGGCTACTCTTCTTTGCGGTGCGCGGGCTTCGCATTGCGGTGGCTTCTCTTGTTACGGAGCACTGGCTCTAGGCATGCAGGCTCAGTAGTTGTGGCGCACGGGCTTAGTTGCTCCGCAGCATGTGGGATCTTCCCGGACCAGGGCTCAAACCCATGTACCCTGCATTGGCAGGCGGATTCTTAACCACTGCGCCACCAGGGAAGCCCCCCTTGTCTTTCTTATGCTTGAAAATGTGCCTTCACCTGACATGTCTTCTGCTTTTTCATAGTGTCAGTATGTATACCTACATCAGTGTGTAAGAGATGTTCTCAGAGCAAGGAAGCTACGGAGTGAACAAGAAAACCCCTTGTTTCCAATCTACGAAAATGTGAATCCAGAGTATCACAGAGGTAGGAACTTACTTCACTAATTTATGAGTTTACTTATCGAAATACAGTGGATCTGGAAACCATTAAAAACCTCAAGCTTTTCCAACGCGCACCGTGCATCTCTTCTTCTACCCAAAGGCTTGAGGGAAAGGCCCTCACAAAGTGGCAACAGGAAGAGAGGCAGAGTGGGGAGGAGAGCCCCCATAGTGGAGCACAGATTTCACGTGGTATCTCTTCCTAGGCCTGGGGTGCCCTCTACTCAGGACTTGGCTTAACATTTCTAAGGGATAAGGCTCACTGCTAAGGAGGATGCTTTGAAATAGCAACTGGGAGTTCAAATTGTAAAATCCCTTTGGAGAAGAACTTGGCCACGTGTATCAAGGTCCTTAATATGTTCTTTTCACCCAGTATTTCTACTGCCACCCTAAGTACTGCAAAAGCTTTATGCATGAAGCTTTTCATAGTTAAAGGTCTGAGTGAAAAAATCTAAATGCTTAACAGTGGAGGACTAAGTACACCACAGTGCATTCACTGAGTAGAACACGATGCAGTCATTAAGAATGATATTTTTAAGGATATTATAGATATTATCTATAGTATAGATATTCTCATAAATAAGTTAAGTAAGAAAAGAAGAACGTAAAACAAACAAAAACAACACATAAGGGGAAAAAAAAGACTGGAAAGAAATATACCACAATACTAAAATAAATTTCTCTGAGCAGTAAAATAATACATGATTTTTCTTCCATTTTATGTTTTTTCTAAATTTCCTAGAACAAGCATGTAACATTTTTTAAATGACAAATTCAGTAGAAAAAAATGTATAAACTTTGTAAGGCACTGCTTTGATCAGACAATAGTTCATTGACACGTGAAGGTCTGCCTTTTCCTACTCCGGACGATCATTAAGATCTAATTTATCACATTGGCTAATTGCAAATTTGAAGTTACATTGTATTAGTTACTTATTAACAGCTAACAAATTACCCCAAAACTTAGCAGCTTACCTCTGTATTTATTATCTCATAGTTTCTGTAGATCAGGAATTTGGGAGGGGCTTAGCTGAGTGGTTCTGGCCCGGGGTCTCTCGTGAGGTTGCAGTCAAGACATTGGCCAGGGCTACAGTCATCTGAAGGCTTGACTGGGGCTGGAGTGCTCACTTCAAGATGTTCACTCATGTAGCTGTTGTCATAAGTTTCAGTTTCTTGCCACACGGACTAATATCCACCTATAGATTTTTTTGGGGGGGGGGACAAACATTATTTTAGAGCTCTTTTATCACCATTTCTAAATGCTCTTCAGTTTTATTTAGTTCTCTGCACCCTCTATACCCACCCACCTAGCCAGTATGTTAAATAGTTAATAACCTGTAAAGCACCCATACATAAGAGGGCTGCTACTTAAGGGAGTTCTTTGTAAATCAGATAATCCTTTTGTTTTGTAAATAATTACCCCCTAATTTATCTGTATAGTAAACTGAGGTTTTTGCATGGCAGATTCTTTAAGAAGCTCCAGGATGGAGGGGGGCTCTGGAGGATCTTGGAGGTTCCTTTGTATTGTTTTGACTTGTTTAAGAGTCTTTCTTTAGTGTGATCTTGGGTGCTCCTGAAAGAAGCTAACTATGGCATGGTTAGCTTCAGGCATCTGAAAATTAGGATTCAGGAACTAGCTCTGAAACTAACTAGCATTCACAAGCCGTGTAACCCTGAGTGAGTTTCTGTGCCTCTCTGGGTCTGTGGGCTCATCTGTAAAACCAGAGGGGAGAGACTGGAATCAGTAGTCCTTTCCAATTCTAGTAATCTATGGTTCTGCATGCAATGACATGGGATGGTCTCATCCTAAACCAAATTGAGTTTCCGTCGTTTCTGCGAGTCTTTGCCATTTGTCATTTTCATAAACAGAACAGACAACTGTGACACACCCTGCTACAGCCTCTAATTCTGGTGTCCTTCCTTTCAGATGCGGGTTATTCAAGGCATTGAGAATGCACCCGGAGATCTTCTGGATCAAAACTATTCACTGTGTGATTTCTTTTTAAAAACTTGCTTCATGCCCTACAGAGGTGCCAGCTATTTCTGTTGATACTATGTATAATTTATTAATCTGGAGAATTTTAAAGAATTTATGTAATTTAAAGGTAACAGATATTATTGTACATAGTTGTATTTTGTAGTTCCTTCTGTAAATATGTATTTTTTCATAATGTTTAATATTAAGCTTTATATAATACTATTTTTCCACACTAAAGTGTTCATGGCTTGTTCTACATAAACTAATTCAACCTGTATCACAGGATGACTGGTAAAATGTGTACGCAGGTGCTTGCTGTGGTGGGGCCGTGGTTTTTACCAGTTTTAATGCTTACTGGACAGGACAAAGGGCAGGGCTGGAGAGAGCAGGGAGTACAGCGGGCTTGGCTGCATTGGTGTCCCATGAATCTTAGGATCCAAAGATGATCCAAATGCGATTTGGACAAATATAACAATCAAAAGAAAGGACTGGGGAGATGGGATTAAGCAGCACCAAAGGTTAAATCGGTGGTTGTGCCTCAGGTGGTTAGTGTCTCCCCTTTCTCCTGCCAGACGTTCAAGCCAACGTGGTCAGCTCAGGGGCCACGTAACTTGCCGAGCAAGTCCAGGCTGCAGGGCTGAGGGTTCTGAGAGAGAACGACCCAAACAGAAGTGATGAATTCCTCATATCAAGAAGCTTGCCACCTGCCCTCCTGACTGGAAACCTAGTCAACATGCAAAGTGCCATCCATAGTGATGGGAAACTGTTTCACTGCATCCACAGTGTGCTGTGCGAACACGCATCCCACACTGGGATGTGTGTGTTGCCCAAGGGACACACGCTCGTCTTTGTCGCATTTCTTGGGGGCTGCATTCCTGGAAAAGTCAAAATCGCACCAGTCATACTTGGTTTTCCCATTAAAGGAATATTGAGGTGGCATATTATACTCCTGATCAAAGGGCCTAGCATCAATATCTATAGAAATGTCCTCAAACATCATATATCGTTAATTTAAAAAACACAAAAACAAAAATTCAGTGGTGCTTAGTATAAAATTTTCCAAAAGCCTTTTTTAGTAAATCACTGAGGTCAAAATATAAGGTAGACACCTTCAGTTGCATTTAATATTAAAAGCACTACATACTCTACCAAGTTGATCTTCAGTGTGTGTGCCTATTTTGACTATAACAAATTTCAGTGAGTCAGAAAGTGGGCATTGCTCTCCGCAAGGTCCAGTTCCGAGGGTCTTCCTGGAGAAAATTTGAAAGGCATCTGCACGGTTATCTTCATGGCTACCTGAGAGATGAGTTGGGAATGTTTGCCTTTTTCTCACTACAAATTTCTCTGAAATAAACTTAAGAATTAGAAATCAAGGTTGTTGATCTCACAGCTTCATTTGCAGAAAGAGTACATTTCTTTTCAAAATGTATATTTTTGCTACATACTATAGAGTCCCATAAGTAATATAATGGGTGTCATTGGCATAGTAATGGAAAATCATTAAATACTCCTCAAAGAGTTATTTATAGTTAAGTGAAGCTCCACCCAAACTGGAAAATTTTCCAGGGCTCTTTGAAGTTTATGGAAACAGGAAAAAACTTAATAAGAATGAATGCGAAGAGGATTCCAAGTTTTCACAGTATCATTGTGCTCAATGCCCTTGTGAAATGACAGTGTTAGGCTCTGACCCTGTTTCGGGAAACCAGGTGGCTCTTCTAGAAATGAAAAGGAACAACATACATGTGAGCGTGGCAGCGGTACCACCGGGGAGAAAATAAAGGTCGGAGATTTATGAGATGTGGTGTCTATTAGGAATAACTTTCCCTGTATTAATGAGAAAAAGCAAGAAATTTTAAAAAACAGAATTATAAGCTAACGTCGCTGGGCACAAAGCACATTCAAACATGGAAAGAAATTCATTTTTGGCTCTTCATCTATTCAGAAAAGTTTTAGTGCCTGCAACTTGCTAGGCACTGTCCTAGAAACTACACATTTCTACTTAATAAAGAGAAAGCATCACAGTAATAATGCTGGGGTTATTGTTACTATTTTCAGTTAAGCCTGAAAGAGGGCCTCAGCGAGGCAGTGAAGTTCCCGAGCACCAGGACAGCAGCAGCCTTCCACGGACCACACACTGGCAAGCACTGACGCTGCTTCTCTATCTAGCAAATCGCTGGACCGAAAAGAGAAAGCGATTAATTGCACAAATCAAGAATTCAAACCATAAAAACCTACACGTCTGTAACAGTAAATACCCTGGCATATCTGGGGTGGAGTCAGAGTCATAAAAATGGACGTGACAAGGGAAAACTGTATGTTCTTTTAGTCTAATGCAGGACATATTTATTCCTACCCTCCACCTGTCTAATTTTAAATCTCCTTAGCAACAAATATTTCACTATCTTCCCTCCCACCACCACCAAAGACTAAATACATAATCTAGTTGATCTATTTATTAAATTTAGGAGGAGGAAAAAAAGGTTTCCTTGACATTCAGCTCAATTGGATGTATTTTAATTTAATCCCATCATGTGTTATGTCTTGGTAAACACTCCGTTTCCTGTCACGGTGGGCATTCTGGCAGTGCACCTGTGCGGTACACTTTCATCATCAAGCCTTCAAAGTGTTATTGAGCTATCAAATCTCGGAAGGGTCCCTTCTTGCATCTTAATAATTATTTATACAAGTTCTTTATAATTAACTCCTTTAATCTCTACTCATTAAATCAATTTCGTATTATTCTGTTTTCTCTGGATAGCAGCCAGTTTTTCAGCTCTTGAATCAGATTTTTCTAAGGCTCATCTTCCTGTCTGGCTCTGCACATACTTGTCCTAAATAATTCACCAGCCCTTAACACTTCTGAGTCCCTCTTTTTCACTACTCTTCCCCTTCTCCCTTTTGAATGTGTTTGCTTTCCTAGTAGAAGGTGATTTTATTTTCTGTTCATCTTATCTCCTCATACCCATTGGTATTTCATAGTCTTTTCCGGCTCCACGTTATAGAAGAGATGATGATGATTTCACTTTTAAACACTAAAATGGCCACAGCACACAACATATTGGGGACAGTTTTATTTGGGAGGGTCTTTAATTAATTTTATTACATCTTGGAAGAAAGCCCAACATGACATGTGAAAATAATATGAAACCACTAAGCAGATGTCCAGCAATACAAAATTAGACTTCACATGTTGTACTTCACACTCTGATTCTCTTAGTGTCTCAGGATCTAGGTTCTTGTATTTAAACACTCTCCTTACTTCTTGCAAGAAATCTATCAGCCGTATATATACTAAATTCTCATTCACTTAGCTTTCTGCGTCTCTATGGTTGGAATCCTGGAATCATAAACCTGCCAGATCTGGATGACAGTGAGTGATAGAATCTGAGCCCCAACTCTGGGGTGCTCTAGAGTTTTAGTTCACACATGTGAGCCAGACCAAACCTGCCCTGGTGGGAAAAAGAAATAGGTAATAAGCTGCTTGTTTGAGGTAGCAGTTCAAGGACTTTCCAGGTTCCATTTCACTGAAGAAATGAAAGTAGTTGATCATCCAAGACACAGTGGCAAGCAGGAATGGCTGATTCTCCCGAAGTGGCTGTGAGCAAGGATTCAATAGTACCTCATTTCTGAAGAGACAGAGTGGAAAAGGCTGTTATCAGCCCAAATGCGCTGTTAAGGTTCTGAGTATTTTTAACCTGAGATTTCAAATCATACCAAGTATTCAAAGATTGTTTCACATCAAGGGAAAAAAATCTATAAACCATGACTGCAGAAAATGAGTGAAATGATGTAAAGAAGGAAAAATATTTGAAAAGGGGGGTCTAAGCAGACACCATCAGGAAGAGGAAATGCCATCCCTTCTGTGTGTCCAGACTGTTCTTTGGAGATGTCATATGCTTCTATTAGGGCGTATTATCCTTTGGGGGGGTTCACTTTGACTATGCTGGCCAGATGATTTAGCTGATTAAGCAATTAAATTGATTCATTTAGTTTTGTGAATTGACCAGGTGTTTGAAGAAATTGAGTTTGAAATTCTGAACACACTACCTTAGATTCTTGTAGTGGGTGATGCCTTTGAAAATGTTTGGCCATTTTAGTTAAAATGCAGGGTAACATTTAATGCAGCCATGATAATAGCAAAAATCTGTTCTGTTCTAAAAATGTTTCTAGCAATGGAAATATTTCTGACTAAAAGAATACTCTTGACTTATAGGGAGGCTCCCTAGGAATAAATGTATGCAACAAAAATGAGGCATTTTATTTTTTTAAAGGTTGTCTATATAGTTGCATTCATGAAATAAGAAAATTGTTGGTGAATGCTCTTAAAATAAAGGTTTATGTAATGGAAATAAAAAGATCTATTAACAGATTTACCAAAGATTATTTTTATAACCTATATGCCAATGTACATGATCTTATGTAAGATACCAAAATAAGTTGAAAATGGTGAATAAAATCAGACAAATGTAACATGTTCCTTCTAGAATATTCACAAGAGAGTTTAGTTACGGCTGCTTTCTGCCTTAAGTAATTTCTTTTAAGAAAAACTATCTTCATCCTAAGAGCGAGCTTTTCGTTATGTTTGAGATGTTGTGTTTTCATAGCTGAGTGAGCAGATAAGCATCCCAGCAAGAAAGGAGCATATGCAACTGTGGCTTTAGGAGTATGTCGTAGAGTTGGGTGGTGTTCCCCTGTGAGCTACTGGGAGAGTCTACAGTGGCCTTCGTGAAATCTCCTAACCTCAGCCACACTAACAACCAGGTGCACCAATGTTCTTACCTGAAGAGTCCTTAATCTCTGGTTTCCCAGGTGGGACCCATCAGGCTTATAAACTCTGCGATGACAAGAACCAAGTCTTTAAACTCTTTTCTACTCCTACCTTATAGAAATTAGTGCACAGCTCATAGACATTCAACCTATACTTTTTGTGTGTGGAAATTGCTCCTGGCCCAATACTTTGTTTTTTTTAAATTTTGTTTTGTTTTAACATCTTTATTGGAGTATAATTGCTTTACAATGGTGTGTTCGTTTCTGCTTTATAACAAAGTGAATCAGCTATACATATACATATATCCCCATATCTCCTCCCTCTTGCTTCTCCCTCCCACCCTCCCTATCCCACCCCTCTAGGTGGACACAAAGCACCGAGCTGATCTCCCTGTGCTATGCGGCTGCTTCCCACTAGCTATCTATTTTACGTTTGGTAGTGTATATATGTCCACCTGGCCCAATACTTTGGATGTTAGGTAGTCAATATCTAATAACGTTATTGTCCATGGAGGCTCTTCTGGCTGTTCCTTGATTTGTGTGAAGCTTAAATAAATAATGTAAATACATCTAGCAACTGAGCTTATTATGTTTTATAATAGAGCACTTTTATGTTTTTGATATCATGTATTCTTTCTCTGCAAATCTGGTTATTTAAAATGGCAGTAGATGATTCTATGCTTTTCTTATGGTAGTACCTCCCCACAATATTGTGTCTCTAACCAACTCTATCTGAAGAAAGCACTTCCTTAGTCTTTCTATTTAAGTTATGTATTTGCTTAATATATTTTCATTTGTAACAGTGGTCAAAAAAATCTATATAGTGTCTTACACACCTTCTCACTAGTACAGGAATAAAACTGCTGTTTGTTGAAGGAAAGTGTTCTGTCTTCTATTTGCCTGTTTCTCATTTATCAATTTCTATCATCTGTCTGCTCAGGAAAAAGGTCAGAAGTGACTGCTTCTAAATGAGAAAAATCTTCTGGGACCTCATCATGAAGAACATGGTTGTCTTAACCTTTGTTCCTGTGAGTGCTGAGTTGGTTGTCTAGGGCGTCACGTATATATAATAGACTCTCTAGTTGACTGTCTCCAACTAAATTCTTGGTTTCAGTTCTTTAGTTCATTAGTAACCAAAATGTCATCTATCACCAACAGTGCTGGTGTATTCTCAGAGGCGCTGCCACAGCTGGATCCCCTGAGCCCTTCAGAGGCACTTCACATATAAGCGGGTGGTGTGACATTTAGTTAAGGGCTGCTGTGTCTATTTCCAGAATTATTATTTTGTCTTTTTGACTTTTTCATATTTAAGCGGAAAAATCAGTGTCCTTCACAACTCCAGTATTTCATTTTTCTACAACTTACTTACAGAAATCTTTAGTTTTTAAAAATGTGCAATAGATTTACATGTAAAACCATTAAATCAAAGCCATCCTTTTTTTGAAAAACAGTTTCTGGATTCAGATTAAGTTAGCAAAATAATTTGCCCTATGAGGCTTGACCCTTTTTTTTTTTTCCAAAGTAGCTGTTCGTTTGATGGAATTTACTCTTAAAGAAAAAGAGACTCTTATGATAGGAACTAATCACTTAGTAACTCTGCTGATACACCCTCCACAATCATAAAATGTTAGAGCTGGAAGGGCCACCTTAGGGATGGACAATGATGGAAACCAAGACCTAAGTTTAAAATGACACAGCAAAGTAAGATAGTGCTAGAATTGAAGCTTGTTTTCCTCTTACTTGTGGGGGAGGACCTGTCTACACGTAAATAGAGACAAAGAAGAAAGCTTCTCAGATCCAGTGGATGCAGCAGCCGTCTCCAACACTGAGACAGAACCTTCAGTGGAACTTTCAACATTTTGTGTGATTATTCCTTTCATTTTTTGCATCTCATATGTCTGGAGACATCCATTTGCTAAACAAGTCTCAGACTGTTAATTTAGAGTCATACTTTAGCAAAAGTCGTCACAATCTTAAAGCTGAAATAGTATAGAACAGAAAAGGAGAAAACATGATTTTTTAACATAGTACTATTATAAAACATTTTTATTAAGGCTAATTAAATCAAAACACCTAAAACCCAGAAGAGGTTCTACCACTAGATTTTGAAAGAATTGGCAAGGCTTTTAATGTTGCCAATAAAAGGAGCATTCATAATAGACGTGTAAAAATTAACTGGTAAAATTCAAGCTTGAGTAACAGAGAAAACCGTGCAGGGATGGTTCTGTGTAGGAGTTAACATTCACCAAAGGCCATGCTCACTAAAATATCTCCCTAACCCAGTATCTCCCATGGAAGTTTGTACTATTATTTTAGAGAATTGTTGATCTAAGTAAAGCTTGCCTTTTTTTCTGGGGTTTCTCGTAATGATGCAAGAACCTTTGTGTAAAGTGTCTTAATATTAAATTACTTTTCTCTTTGCTTTTGGAGCTCTTGATCCCAGGAAGAAACTTGGCATCTATTTCAGTCTTTAAGAAAGAACCAGCAATGAAATATGTTTCCTGTCTCTGCTACCCTGCTGCAAGCTGTTGGTGGCTAAGCAGTTTCTGTGTCTTACGGCTTGCAGAGGAGCTAAGGTTAAAAACAAGAACAAAAATCAGAACCAAAAAGCTGACAATACAACTATAGAAACAAAGGGCATTAAAAGTGGAAAAGTTCAGAAGTCTGGGAACATTCCTAAATCTAACCTCAATCAGAAAATACCATTTGTAAGACATATAAATTAAATGTTCAAGCCATATTTCATTCCTAAAGAACTTTCCAGTGAACCCTGACCCAGTCTTCACTCAAGTAGGTGTTCCTTCCCGACTCATGACAGATGGCTGGGGAAGGAAACAACTGTCTACCTGCAAAGGATAACACATCAGCAATAAATAAAGGCAAACCAGGACACAAGAGAAATAAAATGAATGATCCCGCTTTGGTGGAAAAATATGAGGAAGAAGGTAAAGAGGGAGTAAAATTAAAGGTGAGAGCTAGAATCTGAAGGCGCTATTGGGAGTCTTAGACCCCTTGCAGTAGCAGAGGATTTTCTCATTTAAGAGGAAGACACTCCGGACTTCCCTGGTGGCGCAGTGGTTAAGAATCTGCCTGCCAATGCAGGGGACACAGGTTCGATCCCTGTGCTGGGAAGATCCCACATGCCATGGAGCAACTAAGCTCATGTGCCACAACTACTGAGCCTGCGCTCTAGAGCCCGTGAGCCACAACTACTGAAGCCCCCGCGCCTAGAGCCCGTGTTCTGCAACAAGAGAAGCCACCGCAATGAGAAGCCCGTGAACCGCAAGGAAGAGTAGCCCCTGCTCGCCGCAACTAGAGAAAGCCCACACGCAAAAACAAAGACCCAACGCAGCCAAAAGTAAATAAACAAATAAATATTTAAAAAAAAAAAAAAAAAGAAGAAGACACTCCAAGTCCTGTTTAAAGTGCTACAGAAGGGGACTGCATGTTTAATCTCTAGGATGGTCAGTAATAGTTTGACTCAAGGCTATTATCTTATTGAGTGCCTTCACCTGCCATATACTACTGATTAGTGAATGTTTCTACTTTATAGATCAGAAAGTAGAGGCACAGAGAAGACCAGGATATTGCCCAAAATTTAACAGAAAAATAGGAATAATAGTTAATGCATGTTACGTGCTAACTATAGTATCATCTCATTTAACTTTTCACACAGCCTAGTTCTTAAACTTATATTGGAGACAATGAAACTGAAGTTTAAAGAGACAAAGTAATTTGCCCAAGACCATACAGTGCCAGAGCTCAGTTTCCAATCTGAATCCTTCTGACTTCAAAAAGTGACCTCTTAACCTCTATGCCAGAGTATCCCAAATTTTGGTCCCCAAATGGGACCTGATTAGAAATGCAAATTCTCAGACTGACACCCTCACAATCCTGTTGAATCTGAAACTCTGGGGATGAAGCCCAGGAATATGTATTTAACAAGCTCCCATGTGATCGGATGCCTGCTTTTCTGCGTGGAGCCTCTCTGCTTTGCAGTTTCTTGTCAGCCACATCTAATTCTTTGAGAAGAAACTCTGTCGAACCCCGTATGACAAAGAGGAATAGTAGTGTGTAATATTTTTGACCCCAAGTGCATAATAAGCACTTAATAAACGTTAGCAACTATTATTATTATGTTCCAGGTAGCACTCTGTATAGCCTTACCGATGTTATATCATTTAATTCTTGCAAAACTAAATAAGGCAGGGCCTATAATTATTCCCATTCTACAGATGAAGAAACTGAGGCACAGAGAGAAAGTATCTGGCCCTAGGTCACAGAGCTGGCAAATGTCATAGAGCTCCAAATGTCATAGCCTTACTTTGAACATGGACATAGTAATTCTGAAGTCTGTGTTCTTAACCACTTCCTCCTATACCACAGGTTGGAGAAAAGGTTGATTAATCTCCATAGCTTGAATTAAATTCAACTTTGAGCTTTCAGTTCAGCTTTGCAGACTCATTTATGTGCTGCAAATCACTTCCCTCCAGCCTGACCCTGTTCACTTTTGCTAAAAGGTCCATGAATCCATTAGCCTTGATGTTTATGTCCCTCCCAGCATTGTGGACTGAACATGATAGCAGAGTCATTTACTCTAAATGCAATCCCATCTGTTCCCTCTGGGGCCCAGGAATGTGCTGGTAAACAATTCTCAGGGTGACAGTCAATCCTTAGGGGAAAGGGACAGTGGTTGTCCCGAGCAGAAGTGGCATGTCAACACAGGATGGGAGACATAAAGAAAGGGAAGTCACCACAGAGAGGAATCCCCAAATAAGGTGGAAGAAATGGGCCCTAAAAGGCAGCTTTCAACTCTCAGAGATTCTAACAACTAGAGGCTACGAAGGTCAGGCCCAGATGACTGCTGAACCAGCGGGGAAAGGAGAGGAACAGGGACGGGCCTCTGCAACACTGTTTAGAGCAAGCAAGACAAAGAAAGCAAGCATGACTTAGGCTGTGAAGAGTGAGACAGAATGAAGGACAGGGAGGTCAGGACCTCAAAGGTACCACTGCCACTGTGTCCCCCAAGCCCTAGCCATGAACAAGGAATCTGGGATGGAATGCTCACTCATCACTTCCACTTGGGTAAAGATAGCACCAATCCACCAGACAGAGGTCCAGCAGGAAACGGATGGCATACTCAAAAGGGTATGAGCAGAGCTCAGCAAAGGGACCAATGACCAAGAAGTGGGCCATCTTTCTGGATCCACTGGGATTTCCCTGGACCCACCACCTCTGAGCAGCTTCCCAGGGCCTCAGCACTCAAGGCTGTGCACACACTTGGCTGGACAGCTTGCCACAGGATTGGGGGTAGAGCAGTATATTTAGGCCCACTTAAAAGCTGTGTGACTCTATTCAGTTTCAAGGACCAGCTGTCTTTTCCATCCACATCTCCAAACAGGAAGTCATCAGCAGTTTCTGTATGTGTTGCTGTTTCTATTAACCTTCTAGATAGCCGGCCCTTCTCTAGATCACCGTCTGCCTGGGTTCACATCTCATCATCTCAGCAAATGCAGAGGTCCTCTGTATGGTCCCTGTGCCTCTGTCTGGCACTCCGGTCCCCCCCCCACCCCCACCCCACCCCCCACCCCACCCCCGCCCACTGCCACACTGCCACCCAAGTGATTGATCTAAAATATGAAACTGACCATGGTCTTCCTGAAATTGACGAGTGGCTCCCAATTATACACAAGATGCAGTCCAGGCTCCTTGGTGGCCATAGAAAGCCTTTGATGACTTGGCCTGTGCATTCCTCCCCAGCAGTAGCTGAAGCCACTCCTCTCCCTGCAATTTATGCTTCACTGTTTCAAACCCTTGTGGTTTCTAGGGTATATGCTGCTGTTCTGTACATTTTTGCTTTGGTATATTCCTTTTTCTCCCCCCTGAAATATTTCTCACCTCTTCTCTGATACCCAGGACCCAGCACAGGGGGCAGGAAGGTCATTAGCCCAGGCTTCACCCTCACAAAGGGTCACAAACATAGCCCTTTGATTTATATACAAATAAAGTTAAATGTAGAGTCACAGAGATGCAGACAGGAATGAGAAATGAAGACAAGCTTCATATAACTTTCAACTCGGGCTCATTATTAGATCAATATGCCTATAATGTTTTTTAAAGAAATCCTTTCATTATTTTGTGAATTAAGCAATTTTTATAACCCTCTTCAGACATTTTTTTTAGTTTTTTTTTTCTTTTCTTTCTTTTTCCTATACCTGGAAGTCTCAAAAATGGCAGTGACCCTCCGTTGACCCTTTATTTATTTATTTATTTATTTTTACAGTAGGTCCTTGTTGGTTATCTGACTGCTCACCAGTTCGCTAACTTGTCTCCCCAAACTCTGCTTCATCCCAGCATTACTTCTGTACCCACAGAGACATTTTTCATTTGTCATGCATAATGCCATATTATGTTGGAATAATTTGTTCTGTCTTCTCTATGAGACTTCATAGTTTCTAGAACAGGTTCTCCAAGGCACCAAGTGAACAAATTTGAGATTGATTCCAGATATTATGATGATAATAATAATAATGGAGTAATTATATAATTGAAATAGACACATTTCAACAAAATGCCGGGAATCATTCATTTCATTCTCACACATTTAATTAACTCAATCCTCTCCAAAACCCTGTGAGACGAGAAACTGAACCCTAATAACAAAGCCAATAAACAGCAGAGTCAGGATTCAAACCCTGGCAATCTGGCTTCAGAGAGGGTGTCAACCAATCTACCAGCAGTTCTCAAACTTTGGTGTGTATCAGAATCACCTGAAGAACTTATTAATAAAACACAGATTGCTGGGTCCCCTTCACAAAGTTTCTAAACCAGAGCATTTATACTATACTCTGGTGTTATAAAAAATAATGAAGCAAAAATTTGAAAGCTATTTCATTAAATTCTTTGAGGATGATTTCATCTCATTAAATAGATAATCATATTTCAGAAAATAAATTTGCAGCTTTTTAAAAGGATTCAACTTTAAAGCGGACTTTGTAAAGACTGAGTTTGCATTTGTAATCATTGGTCTTTTCTCTGGAAGAGCACAGAATTTTGAGACCGTCTGGGTTCAAAAAAGCTTGGGGCTTCCCTGGTGGCGCAGTGGTCGAGAATCTGCCTGCTAATGCAGGGGACACGGGTTCGCGCCCTGGTCTGGGAGGATCCCACATGCCGCGGAGCAACTAGGCCCGTGAGCCACAACTACTGAGCCTGCGCGTCTGGAGCCTGTGCTCCGCAACAAGAGAGGCCACAATAGTGAGAGGCCCGCGCACCGCGATGAAGAGTAGCCCCCGCTTGCCGCAACTACAGCAAGCCCTAGCACAGAAACGAAGACCCAACATAGCAATCAATCAATCAATAAATAAATCTTTAAAAAAAAAAAGCCTGCTGACAAGCTCTGTATTTGCACAATTTTACAATGAGGAAATGGGTTCAGAGAAATCAGTAACCTACTCATAGCTGAGCCAGCAAACAACCCCTCCAGAACGGCTGCCCTGAGAACAGGTTGAGCTCAGGGCACAACATTCCCTGATCAACTATCTAGTCACACCATCACCAGCTCAGCCCACTTCCCCACACCCCGTTCTTTCTAACCTTGTTTATTCCTCTGTAAAAGAAAAGCTTTTTGCTGCCTGACAGTTGAGATGCTTACAAATCTGATGGATGGAACTTCTCCTCTTGCAACCGTCCGCTTCTCCCATTACAACCATCCCTCCCCACTCTACCCACCATTTGCAGTAATTTTTTCAAATAAAGTCTCTCCTTACCTAAACCTGGATTTATTTTGAACTTGATACTAGTTTGGGTTTGCCTCAAAATGCGTATGATTTCTCACCTGCATGGAATCTTAGATACACACTCATGATATTTTTATCCTCATACGGTAGAAAGAATAATGGACCCGGAAAGATGTGAATATGAATATGTTAGGCTACATGGCAAAGGGGAATCAAAGTTGCCGATGGAATTAAGCTGCTACTCAGCTGACTCTGAGATGGAGAGATTATCCTGGATTATTTGGGTGGACCCAGTGTAACCACAAGAGTTCTTATCAATGGAAGTGGGAAGCAGGAGAAAGAGAACCAGAGAGATGATAGCAGTGTGAGAAGAACTCGGCCCAACATTTCTGATTTTGAAGATGGAAGAAAAGGGCCACGAGCCAAGGAATGCGGGTGGCCTCCAGAAGCTGGAAAAAGAAAAAAAATGGATCCTTTCCTAGAGTTTCCGGAAGGGATGCAGCACTGCTGACATTTTGATTTTAGCCCAGTGAGACCCATTGTGGAGTCTGACCTCCAGAACTGTAAGATAATAAATTTAGGTTGTTTTAAGCCACTAAATTCATGAAAATTTATTACAATAGCAATGGGAAACTAATATACCCCATTTTACAGATAACAGATCTGAGGTTTAGAGTTTATATAATTTGTCCAAGGTCATATAAGCAGTAAGTGATGAAGCCAAAACTGAAACTGAAGTCTCTATAATACAGAGCCCCTATTTCTACTACCATGATAATTTGTAAAACAAGTTCTAATCTCTTCTTCTACATGAAAGCTTTTCAAATATTTGTAAGTAGATACCATGTCTTCCTTTAGCTTTCTCTAGGAAAATCCAAAATTTCTTTAATAATCCTCAGATGACAGTTTAAGGTCCCCTAACCATCCTGGAAAATATGGCGGCCAAGCTGAACACGGTGCCAGTGAGGCTCCAATACCACCTTTGTGTGTTTCAATTTGTCTTTTGCCAAAATGGAATTTATAACTCATAAAATTTAAACACTACTTTTTGAGTTTAAAAAAAATGAGGTGGTAGTTTTCTTATATTGACAAATTGGCTCTGAACTTAATGTTCCTACAAAATGAGTCATTTGAATTGGAACATTAATTTATTTGAGCAGCCAGGTCCACATCACTCTGAGAAAATGGCCATTGCTCTGTCCCTACATAGATCATCCCATAATAGTCCCAACACCTGACTGTAGTTGTAACGGTTCAGGCTTCCTTCTTGCCTTCCCACGCCAACTCTCAGATTCTGGAGGTAATAATGCCCCTTTGGAAGAGTGTGCATTTGAAAGTCCACCTGGCCACCTTTGCCCCACCCAGAGAGATCAGCTGTTGCCTGCAACTGAGATTCAATGGGACCACATGTTTTTATTAGAGACAAAGTCTGTCCTATAAGAAAAAGTGGGTGGAACACTGAGCCTTCGGCTTTGAAATAGCCCTCATGGCCAGTAAGGACTGCAAATACATCACAACTGGGAAAGCAGAGATAGAGGGACACACTCAGCTCCCACAGTGGTGCTTTGGTGTGGGTCCACAAGAGCCAAATGATAAAATTTCTGAACCAGTTGTTAAACACAGCCAATACTAAAAATTAAATTACATAAACTTGCAACTTCATAAATCATATTAAAAACAAAGGCAATAAATACTCAGAACTCATCACTTCCTAATCATTTTACCACCTTTTACTATTATCTCTGCTCTCGAGGTTATTTTTGTCTACTAGATCTGTATGGGTGAAAAACTATAATGGTGTGCCACTGCACAGCTATCCCAAATTCCGAGTTCAGTGGTGTGACACTGATGGCTTTGCAATCAGCCACAGTGGGTGGATTTACACCACAGATATCTGTAAAGGCTATGAATGGGGGCATCTCTCTCAGCCATGGCTGAGTGTCAAACATTTACCAGCATGCCACTTCCCATCAGTAAACCTTTCCACACTACAACCCAACCACCCAAACATTGCAACCATTCACCCCGCGAAGGAGGGAAGTCGTCAGCCTCATCATTTCATCCAATAATTATAAAGGGCAAAGTAAGCCTCTCGGTAGGACTTTTTTTCTTTTAAACATTTTTTGGGGGGGGGGGCTTGAACATTTTATTCACACATTTATATCTCATCTGTTACCTCTTTAAATTTCAGAGTAGATTTGAATTTCATAATAACATAGAGTTGGCATTTAGGGGTATGCTGTCTCAGAAAGGAGAAATATAAGAACTAATGAGGATACTGCAGTGCTTTTGGTGTCTCTTGGTCTCTGATGTATGGGACGGTATGGAAACCTCCCCAGGTATCCTCCTTCCTATATCACCTTTTATGTCCATGGTACTGTAGCTCTTTAATTAAAAATAAGTTCTGAGGTTTCCTCTAGAATTCCAATTTCATTAACTTTGTAACTTAATCAAGATTTCCTTGTTTAGACACAACCTCATCCAAAATGCTTTAGAGAAGTTGTTAGGTTTGTTCATTTATTTGGGGAAAGTGGCAGAAAAGGAAATCTGTTCAAATATCAGGGGTAAAGTATTTTTCACTTCTCATTGTTAAAATCAAATGTCACTGCACGGAGGACCTCCACTCAGGCAGTGCCCCCCAAGAAAAAGTCACCTTGAGGGCGCCTAAGTAGTGCAAATATAAAGAACTGAATTCCTCCCTCAGCTTGCCAGTGGGTTGGAAGGGGAACAGCGTCAAAACACCAGGAGGGAGGGAGGGGGAACAGATGATCCCTGCCAATCATGAGAAACCAGTGATGACCTATGACCAGAACTCTAAACAGAGACAATTAACTTGGAGTTTGCAGGCTGCTCCGAGGTCCAGGTAAGGAAGGACTGGGGAGTTAGGGGATTATAATTAGCTAACATTCACCAAACACCTGAACATATTGGGCCAGGAACTCTATTAAGCATGAAGCATTTTGCATATGTTATCTTCCACACAGGATCTCACCAATTACCTTAACTAAGTGGCCCAGAAGAGTAAATACGCTTCTTAAAATGTCTTTACACACTTCCAAGAAAGAGATTTAGACAATATGGTTAATAATAGTAAATAAGCTTTAAAGAAACCAAATAATGCTTCATGACTCCGACAAGATGAATTTCGTTGGAGATCCCAGAAAAAGCTGTTGAGCAGAGGTGTTATTAAATTTACAGCAGCAAGGGAGACCACCTTGACAAAATCTTGGTAGTCACACAAAAAGAGAAAGTAAGGAAAGAGTATTTGTAGGATTGGGGAATCTGCATTCAGGTGGTTTAAGGTAGTTCTTTTAAGGTGCAGAATTTATTGGGACTGAACCAAATTCATAAGATAATGAATCAATAAGGTGAAGGTCATGAGATAAATCTTGATTATTATCCTTAATAAGTAAGCTTTTTTTTCGATTTTGGAGCCAATCCCTGGTATTTTGTAATAGATTCTTTGAACTTCTCCAAAGGTTTGGCCCTCCAGGGCATGATGGAAACAGGATCCTTAGAAGGAGTTGCCTGTCTCTCATAATAACCTGGTAGGGCATTTCTTTCAACCTTCATGCTATCCCTTTTTATATGGCATTCCACCTCCTTAAGAAACATTAGAACACTTTAGAGTTTCTTAGTCTTTTGACCATTTTTGTTTGTTTTTTTTTTTTCCTATATAGATCAAGATCCTTTGTTATTTCCATAAGAACACAAATAAACAAATGGGACCTAATGAAACTTAAAAGCTTTTGCACAGCAAAGGAAACCATAAACAAGACCAAAAGACAACCCTCAGAATGGGAGAAAATATTTGCAAATGAAGCAACTGACAAAGGATTAATCTCCAAGATTTACAAGCAGCTCATGCAGCTCAATAACAAAAAAATGAACAACCCAATCCAAAAATGGGCAGAAGACCTAAATAGACATTTCTCCAAAGAAGATATACAGATTGCCAACAGACACATGAAAGAATGCTCAACATCATTAATCATTAGAGAAATGCAAATCAAAACTACAATGAGATATCATCTCACACCGGTCAGAATGGCCATCATCAAAAAATCTAGAAACAATAAATGCTGGAGAGGGTGTGGAGGAAAGGGAACACTCTTGCACTGTTGGTGGGAATGTAAATTGATACAGCCACTATGGAGAACAGTATGGAGGTTCCTTAAAAAACTACAAATAGAACTACCATACGACCCAGCAATCCCACTACTGGGCATATACCCTGAGAAAACCATAGTTCAAAAAGAGTCATGTACCAAAATGTTCACTGCAGCTCTATTTACAATAGCCAGGACATGGAAGCAACCTAAATGTCCATCGACAGATGAATGGATAAAGATGTGGCACATATATACAATGGAATATTACTCAGCCATAAAAAGAAATGAAATGGAGGTATTTGTAATGAGGTGGATGGAGTTAGAGTCTGTCATACAGAGTGAAGTAAGTCAGAAAGAGAAAAACAAATACAGTATGCTAACACATATATACGGAATCTAAGGAAAAAAAAAAAAAGCCATGAAGAACCTAGTGGCAAGACGGGAATAAAGACACAGACCTACTAGAGAATGGACTTGAGGATATGGGGAGGGGGTGGGGTGAGATGTGACAGGGTAAGAGAGTGTCATGGACATATATACACTACCAAATGTAAAACAGATAACTAGTGGGAAGCAGCCGCATAGCACAGGGAGATCAGCTCGGTGCTTTGTGACCACCTAGAGGGGTGGGATGGGGAGGGTGGGAGGGAGGGAGATGCAAGAGGGAAGAGATATGGGAACATATTGTATGTGTATAACTGATTCACTTTGTTATAAAGCAGAAGCTAACACACCATTGTAAGGCAATTATACTTCAATAAAGATGTTTAAAAAAAAAAAAGATCCTTTGTTATTTCCAAAACATTCTCCACCTCCCACCATTGCTATTAACTTAACTCTCTTATGTCTACTCAGTTGACAAGTCCTGGTGAGTACAATTAGTTCTGCCTTCTGGGTGACTTTGGCTCCAATAAAGGATCATTATTTTAGGAGTAAGTTGAGACCTGTTTTGACATATCCAGCCTAATAATTTAATTAAAAAAAAATTTTTTTTATTGGGGTATAGTTGTTTTACAATGTTGTTAGTTTCTACTGTACAGGGAAGTGGAGTTCCTTGTGCTATACAGCAGGTTCTTATTAGTTCTCTGTTTTATACATATTAGTGTATATATGTCAATCCCAATCTCCCAATTCATCCCACCTCCCTTAATGTTTTCATCTTAAGGTATGACCTGTGAACAAACAAGGTTAACTCTGAGTTTTCTAGATGAGTTTCTAATATATTTGTTCAGGGCATGGACTGTTCTTGGACAGAGGTTAGATAGTCATGAGTTACTCCTTCTGGTAAAAGAAGGAAAGTAGCAGGATTTAAAGTATTACTACCAGGGAAGGAAATGGGTGAGGGAGAAAATAATAGAATTTCACGTGAGGTAAGGCGACCTGCTAAGAAATAGAGTGTCTTTTCAGTAGGCAACAAAGACTGTATATCATGAGGGTGCAAGTCTGAAGGAGTTACTGGTTGGCAATAGCCTCCACTAATTTAGCTTTAGCGACTATTAACCTGCAACCAGGAAGTGGAACTTTTAACATAGGGTCAAGAAAAAAGCTACAGCAAACTTTTCTCTGATAAATAACATGAAACTGAGTCAAAACATTAAGGGTTTGTCCAGATTGTTTATGCATGAATAGGTAGAAAGGCTTAAGATACTTAAGTTGACCCAGAGTAGAAAGATGTTAAAAAGCTAATTTTATTTTATTTTTTAAAATTTATTTTATTGAAGTATAGTTGATTTACAATGTTGTGTTAATTTCTGCTGTACAGCAAAGTGATTCAGTTATACATATATATATATATATACACTCTTTTTCATATGCTTTTCCATTATGGTTTATCACAGGATATTGAAGATAGTCCCCTGTGCTATACAGTAGGACCTTGTTTATCCAATCTATATATAATAGTTTGCATCTGAAAAGCTAATTTTAAATCACAAAATGCCAGCTCATGTTTACATTCCCAATGAAGAATTTTGATTACTGATAACTTGATTAAATCACAAAGAGACCTAGTGATGTTAGAACAGTTGGAAACTGCCTACAATAGCTATCAGACCCAGGAAATCCTCTTAATTTACTCTGAATTAAGTCTGAATAACTGGCCTGGAAAATTTTTGAATGGCTTTTAGTCTGTCCAAAGTGATGGATTTACCTCCTTGGGATAAATCTTGTCATAGGTGATACATTTTATTTTGACAAAATTATAACATTCCTTCTAACTTAAAGTCCTTTCTGAGTTAAAACTGTTAAGAAGATTAATGAAATTAATTGAGAGAGCTCAACTCATCTTCAGAATCTACTAAAAGGTCAAGAGGTCATCCATATATTGGGTAAGGATAGAATTGCAAGGAAAGTTAAGGTCTATAAGGTCTTAGTCAGGGTCTCATGAAAAAAAAGCAGGAGGGCACCTCATTAAATAAATCACTGAAGCATAACTGTCAAGGCATACTGCTGAGCTTTCCAGGAAACGGTGAGCAGGATTAACTATTTCAATCTAAACTAAGGAACAACTAAAGAAAGCATAGCACAGATTTATGAGTCTAGAATACGTAATCCCATGATAAAATAGCATTTGGGTTTAGTATCACAGGGAAGTAAAGAATGGCTATTTTATTTATGATCCTGAGGTCCTAAACAAGTCTATATCCTCACCCCTTGAGTTTCAGGTTGGTACTGTAGCATGCTGATGGGGTTCAGAACACGCTATCCCCCAGAACGGCACCTTGGCATATTAAGTATCTTAAGCTGAAGGAGTTTGAGAAAACAGCAGAAGCAAGAAGGTCACTATGACCTCCCCCCTCAGTTGTCCTTCTTCCCTGAAAGCAGGAGATAAATTTCGCTTGTAAAAGGTACCATCCCTGTACCAGGAAGAAGGAAGACATCTGGGGCTGAGAAATCTGAACCAACAAGCCTTGTTAAACTAACCCTTATCTTCCTAGTTATTCTTTACCATTTACTACCCCTAGCCCAAATCCCCTTATCTTGTCAATTCTTCACAAATTTATTGTTTCTTTGTCTAAAAGGTATAAAAGCTTCCTGCTCTGGTCACTTTTTCAGGTCTTCATTCTCTTGTGAAGGCTCCCAGGTACATGTAAAAATTCGATAAAATTTGTATGTATTTCTCCTGTCAATCTGTCTTGTCAGTTTAATTTTTAGACCTAGCCAGGGACCCTAATAGTGTTGAGGGAAACTTTTTTCTCTCCTGCAGTCCATTATCAAAAAAACATTTGCACAACTGCCATTTAATATTTAAAGAAATTTCAACCTGCGAAATTTAAGAGTGAAGGGCTAAGTGGGTACTTGGTTCCCCCCCTCAGGGCACCTTTATTATTCACTCACTTTATTTTTCCTTTCTTCAGCTTGTTAACTATCACAGTTGCTTTCCCAGTATCTTTTCTGTTTACAACATCTACAGACATCTTTATCTAGTGTTTCCCTCCCTTGAAGCATATAGTAGTTTTATATATAAGAATATTCATTTATTCTAAGTCTTAGGTCTCCGGGGCTCTTTGAAAATTTTCCCTGAGGAGGTGTTAAGATCTGGCAATGGGGCTATTTCCAATTTCAGTCTTTGTTTACATGTGACATCCCCTTTTTCTGGCTTAAGATTATTCACAAAAAGTGAGGAAAGAGCAAGGGTCACATATGCTTCAGTATCTACTCTTGAAAGCTATATATGCTATTGAAAAGTCTATTCCTGAAGTCTCCAATAGCTACTTTGGAAGCTCCTTCGGAAGCTTCTTCACATTAATCAAAAAATGCAGACAACTGAACTTTGCTCACTTTTTGTTCTAAGGTGCCTGGCTGATGGACAATTGTGTCTTATCAAAAGTTCCCCACTATCATTCTGCTGAACCCCTGCTTCTTACATTTATTCCACTATAACCCTAACCCATGCACTTATCTCTCTAAGTGGCAAAATTTCACCAAGAATAATTTAGAATTACAGTTAAGCTACTTCCTGATTCCTAACTTTCAGAAACGATATGAGATAATAAATGTTTGTTGTATTAAGCTGCTTAACTTTTAGAATAATTTGATAACAGAGTGATTATTCTACTTCACTTGTTTAAAGGATAGCATATGATATTGAAATACAAAAACATAAGCTTATGTTTTATAACTTTTTCATTTTAAGGCTAAAATTGCAATATATATTTGTTTATTCATTAATTTTAATTTTTTCCAGGGTTAATTATGCCCTGGGTACTATGCTAAGTGTCTTACTCTGCCCAGCTTTGGTGAAGAACTTAGAAAGCTGTTTGACAAGGCATTTAGATGCACATGGAAACCACTTAATGAGAGTTAATTGGGGGTTATTATTATTGTGGTCATTATGGATAAAAAGATCAATAAGTTTCTTGTTGGAAAGGACGTGGAAACAGTATGTACAAAGGACATAATGGATCTGGGAAGCATTTATCCATTTATTTAGCACCTTAATGTGTCAGGCACTGTGCCAGTTGTGGGGGAAAAATTCCATCAACATTGTTCTTATGGATCTTATCATCTAATGAGAGAGATAAATAATAGACAAGTAAACAAATAAGTATAAGCAGCAGTAGGTACTACAAAGGAAGAAAGAAAGAAGGATGAAGAGGAAGAGGATGACAGGAGAAATCTACTTGTATAGGATTTAGGGAAGGCTTCTAGGAAAAGTCAATATTTAAGCTCAGACCTGATGAATTAGAACCAGATTTACAAATATGGTGAAAGGAGAGGCCCAAGCCATGGGACGGGACCATGGAGAGTACAGTGCCTCTGAACTGTACAGCATGTATCAGGAATGCTGAGATATTAGGAAAATGTTGTTATAATGGATTGATATATTTCAGTAATTTTTCAAAAGGACAAATTATCTGAGCCAGGTAAACGGTTCCTTATCCATGTTGTTTGGTAATATTTTGTCCCATTACTTATTGTCATTGCATTGTCTGCCCATCACTACACTTGAGAAAGAGACCTAAGAATGCATCAGAGCTATCGCAAATACATTCAGAGCTCAAAACAGGTAAGGGCAGGAGATAATAGATCTGGGAATCACCAGCTGAGATCATCAGATGAGACCATTCAGAAAAAGGCAATGTAAATTTTATCCCCATCATAACAAAAGTCTAAAATATGTGGCTTTGCCTTGTTGCCAGGCGGCAAGGAAATAGATACTGCAAGATGGAAAACTAGAGACCCTTGTTATGCTTTGACTAACCATTAGGTAAAACTGGCACTAGCAACTTGAAAGGCAGACATGTAGCTATGGGGAAAGTAGTTAGAAAAAAGCAGAGCTATGATGTTTTTTATAGTGAGGAACCGTGAAAAACAGTGAAACAAGAAAAACTAGTTACAACTAGGTAACTCAGCTTTGTTACAAGAGCTGGGCCTATATATCCTGTAGCCCTATGGCTTCTATACTCCAAACAGCAGATTATTATGCAGTCTTTCTCAAAAGTCTCCATTAAGTATTACTGACTGGACAATGGAAGTCAGTTGAGCAGAAAAGACCAGCTAAAGGGCACTGCATTCTTACTTAAACCCACTTTTCTAGAAGGCTTCAAAGTGGCTGCCACTCGATTGAGGGCTGGAGATACAGGCCAAGCACAGACACAGTAAATAAGATGCTGCTGCCTTAAGAACTACTGATATAATGAGAGTAGCCCTCTGGCTGTGGAAACTTTCATCTGAACTAACAAAACTGAAAGCAAAAAGACCAAAAACCATGTTTTGATGAAATTTTATCACCAATGTGGTAAGCACCCCTCAGAGGCCAGATGGACCCTGTTACCTAAAATTTGGTTTGGATGTTGAGACTAATAACCACACACACATCAAGAGGGTATGAAAAGGTTTATTATTCACATAATGAATGACACTTTCTGGGAGAGTGGGGCAGTTCCCGAGTAGATCCAAAAATGACTTGACTGGCTTGGCTTTTATTATTCTTAGGGTGTGGGGCAGGGAGAGGTTTCCTGCGAGCAGGCCAGGGCTTGTGTGGTTTAAACTTCCCACCCAGTCCAAAGCAGGGGTTACCCAGGCTCTCTAATCAGCTTGCCCAGATGTGGAACAGAAGGGGAAAGGGAATGGGGAGCAGAAAGGAAAAGCTGTTATCAGTCAAACATCGAAAATGGAGTCAGACTCCGTACAACAGTCAATTAAACAACAATCCTATAAACTATAAAAATCTACATTTGTTCAGTCTCTAAAGAAATCTAGGTCTACCAATCTCCACCAGCAGGCCGGGGCCTGCAAAAGCTGTGATGCCTCCCAAAAGTTTCGTACGTGGCTACGTAATCTGAAGAGCAAGAGTTTCCTGGAAGTCAATTAGAGGCCACAGAAGGCAGTGGACAAGGGAGTTCCTCCCAGAGAGCAAAGTCTAACCAAGGACTGTAGATCCTGCCAGGGCAAGAGATCTTTATCATCTCTGCTCAGATTTTCATCATGGCTCCGGCCATGGACAGCTGCCCATCATTCCTGTCTTTTACTGTAGTATTCACTCTCTCCTTTTTCTTTTTCCCCAGAGTTTTAGTAGGACATATGTCCATCTAGCAGGAGATAACATGTTCCAGCAGTCCTTGAAGCTAGGTATAGTTACGTAGTCAGTATTCATGAATGGATTATGAGCACAGTGATGGGTGGAACTTCCTTGAAAGGAAATAGCTAGCTCCCAAATTCCTCTCTTTTCACAGGCTACAAATTGGCTGTGCTTCTTTGAGCCAGCTTTGACTATGGGAAGAATAACACATTTGGTAATGAGAGGACAACAAGGTAGACAAATTCTGGATCCCTTGATTACCTTATGAAACAGAGGCTGCCCTCCCTGTCCTGGACTTCTCAACTACCTCTGGATTGCTATATGAGGAAGAAATCAACTCCTATCTTACATGAGTCATCATATTTTGGGGTTTCTGTTCCAGCAGCTTATACCATTTCCTTGCTTATACAAAAAAGAAAATGAAAATATTAAGAAGTTAAACTTCTTTACCTTCTATGATCTTAAAAATGTCTCCTTGTTCCTTCAAATTCTATCTTTAATGGTAAGTATAATAAAGAACCTCAAATTTAACTGGCTACAAGCAAGGAAGACCTTAAAACTATATGTGACCTCAGTCATTCAGCATGCTTCTCCTTTTTTCCAAAAAATCAGCCTACAGAATATAATCAGGTATACTCTTTGAGCCTAAATGGAAGCATTTAGTTAATATAAATGGATGAGTAAAAAACTGGTAAATAAAAACTCATCAATATATATCACCTTCCCTTTTTACCAACACAAATGTTGATGTACTATTTTTATCTACTCCCTGTAATCACTTAATCACAGATTATTGGGTTAAGATAAAAATGGATAAAGTAGACTTTATCTCTCAGAATGTGATGCAAAGATGACTTTCTCTGATTCCCAGTTTCGTGTTACTCTGTGCTTCAGAATGGTTCACTGTGTTGCTAAGACAACAGGGATGCTGCAACAGAAAACTGGGATTGAAGTCAAGGCACTGTAGCTGCCTCAAAGGATGTCATAAATAGTGTGTTCAAGGCCTTTTTCACAGTGAAATCTGTAACACTTGAATTGGAAGAAAAATATCATCCAACACCCTAGTCTTCCACAGAAGACAACGGCTCACTCAATTACTTGCGTTCTAAAATTAAGAAAACATTGGTATGTGGACTAAAGTCAGGAAATCATCATTCCACTAATACGTATCTTTCTTAGAATGCTGCACAAATAACTGAGGGAAGCTTGTCCTTAAATTCCAATTTGCCTTTATTCTAATAGAAGCATGTCTGAAGAATACTAGAAGAAAGCAAAAAGAGATTATGTTGTCACTTTTTCCTTGACCAAAAATGTACATCTCATCTAAACAAAGGTTTGATTCCACATGGTAAATAAATAGGGTAGGTTTGATATTCACTGAGACCTGTGATTGATATTTGGAATCTGAGTTTATGAACAGATGCAAATAAGTATGGTCTCCTCAATGAACTTTTGATAAAGGCACAGAGAGCTCATCAGCAAAGTGATGTGAGCTGGCTTGCATCTCCAGGTGTGTCCAAGCAAGCAAAACAACTGCAGCAATATTTTCATTTTAATACTGAAAACATCAAAGCAAGGACAAAGAAAATATAATAAAATGTTTACCTGATTTTGACTATTTTTTTTTCTGACCTAAAAGAAAAAAGAAATGAAAATAGCATTTAACTAAGCTGAAAAGTGTCCTTCACATCATGTACATTCTATTGCACAGAGATAAAATCCATCAAAAATAACCTGAACAGAGGAATAAAGAGGCACAGTGCTCTTGGAGCTAGGACAGGCCTTGTTCAGAATCATCTCCCTCTCTTAAGAAATAATCTGGTGAAAAACAATGCAGAGGCAAAGGCGAATGTGGAGAATGTTTTCCCAATCTTTGAGGGTTCCTTGCTGAAGAGTCACAGGAGTGACTGGAGTCTGAGTTAACAGTGCAGTTTTCCTTTTTCAAGCAGGAGTCAAAAGGTACTCTTTACTAGTGGAAACTGGGGATTACATTGTGAGGTCAAGACTTGTGCAGGAATTCCTGTCTCCAAGTAAAAGTTTAATCTAGCAAAATCAAATGAAACCCGTAAGACCCTTTTTTAAAACCCTGGTGTTCTAAGCATAAAAAAGGAAATAGAAAAGAACACAGACCACTCTCTTTTAATAATTTTAAGTAGCATAAATCATAATGCTTTGTATTCTACACTGTACAATTATATACTGTTACTTCCCAAAGAAAATTAACTTCTATTGGATTTTCTGAAACAGATTCTCCATACAGCTTGACCCTTTAGCCATCGCTACGATACATGGAAAACAATCTATGAGGTCCCAAGTCTTCTGGTTGTGCCCGTTTCTGCTATCATTGAGGGGGAGCCTCTCAGAGACCTCTCACAGCCCCTTCCATCTCCTGCGCCAGGAAGCAGGCTCTGCAGGTAGATGTGTGCAGATGAGTGCAGCTTCTGTGCTTTGCTTCCCATAAGCCGACTCCCCTTTAAGAGAACTTGCGCTTCTTCATGGCTTCTGCCTTGACTGCCAGGCTCTTGGCACAGATGGTCAGGACCACAATGAGAACGCCCACCACAAATGTCACCAGGGGCCAGAGGAAGCAATGCAGGAGGACAATCTCATCATGCGTGCGATGCAGGAGCACATCATCTGGTCTGCAAGACAGTGGAGAATAGGAAAGAAAGAGTGGTCAACTGCCTTGGCATGACATAACTCTTCACAGCGTGGAGCTCAACTTGCTTTCTAGCCCAAAGGGCATAACCATCATTGAAAGCAAAGACTTCACGCTGACTATAAATACTGTACTTTGTGCTTCAAATCCATTATGAAAAGTTCTGAGGTCTTGAATCAAGTAATTGATGCATATTATTTATAATGTGATTTACATGTAAAATGTCAAAAGTATAGCAATCTCTTACACTATTATTTTCCTCCATTCTAAGTTGCTTAACATATTCCACTTTCTCACGCATCTTTTAATGTCGCTGAATCAGTCTAAAAATTGCTTACAGGTTGGCACTGCCAAACAAACCCAAACCCAAATGATGTTTTGTTTTGTTTTTTACCCCTTTCACCCATTTTGCCCACTTTCCCAACCCTCCACTTCTGGCAACCACCAATCTAATCTCTGTATCTATAAGCCCAGTTGTTTGTTGTTGTTGTTTATATGTATTTATATGTTTGTATGTGATTCCACATGTAAGTAAAATCATATGACACATATAAGTGAAATCATATGACATTTGTCTTTCTCTATCTGACTTATTTCACTTAGCATAATATCCTCAAGGTCCATCCATGTTGTCACAAATGGCAAGATTTTGTTCTTTTTTTATGGTTGAATATATTCCATTATACATATAATATATAATTTATATGTATAATCACATTTTCTTTAGCCATTCATCCATTGTTGGACACAGGTTGTTGTCATGTCTTGGCTATTGTAAGTAATGCTGCAATAAACATGCAGGTGCATATATCTTTTCAAATTAGTGTCTTCATTTTCTTCAGATAAATACCCAGAAGTGAAATTGTTGGATCATATGGTAGTTCTAATTTTAATTTTTTGAGGAAGCTTCATACTGTTTCCATAGTGGCTGCATACATTCCCCCCAACAGTACACAAAGGTTCCCTTTTCTTCACATCTTCACCAACACTTACTATTTTGTCTTTTTGATAATAGCCATTCTGACAGGTATGAGGTTATATTTCATTGCGGTTTTGATTTGCACTTCCCTGATGATTAGTGATGTTGAGCATTTTTTCATGTACCTGCCAAATGACCTTAATTTACAAAAATAGGCAGTTAAAGTCACTATTTGAATTTAGATGGAAAGACCTATGGTGTAGTCTTCAGGTCGACTCAGCTTCACCGTGTGAAGGTTTTTAATAATGAACAGACTAGTGAATGGTTGGATTTAATGCATTTTTCCATGCTTCTGGGTAGGGTTAGCCATCATTTTAAACCACTGACCACTTTCTTGGTAAATTTTGCAAAGTCTTAGCAATATATCTCAATCTTATCAATGTGGGGCTTCTATTTGCAATTCCAACATTGGTCTCATTCACGGGAAGTGAAGATGAGATACATTCCACAAGCCATGATCTGTCATCTTTGGCCACTAGAGAGAGATCCTGGGAATTTAGCTTTCATACAAGAGGTTTACATTTTGCAAGATATTTCCATTTCAGCCACAGGAAAGTCTGTTCCATTATGCTAGAGTAGCAATGCTTCCACCAGAAAATAAAATAATGTGGAATAATCAGTCCAATTGCCCTCAAGAACATCAGAGGCTTTAGAGTACAAGAGCAGTGCATTTAACAGAGGAATGTATTCCTGAGGCGCTCTCACTAACCACAGCTCTCATAATTCAAGACCTATTTTCCCAGAAGACTGACAAAGAATGTTGGATATGTCTCTTCTACCTGTAATGCAGCCATCACGTAGCATTAATAAAAACGGTTTTGCAGACTGGCTTTGAAATTACGTAATCCTTGCCCTTTTTGGTGCATAATATCATTTCAAATCCTGCACATAAAGTGAGATTTTTATTGACATTTGATTTCAATTAAAATTTGAACTAAGTGAATGCAGAGTCATTGTAACAATTAAGCAAAAATCATCCTAGCTTGCAGAAGTTACTCCTTTTTATGAATTCCTATAGCAACACATTGTCTTCCAAACTTGTGCTACCATTAATTTGTGATATATATTAATGTGTGTATCCTTTGCTTCTGTAAGACCCTTGACTTTGCCATTGCCTGTTTATTCTGCACATAGATGGTGCTAAGTAATGGCTTGCTACTGGTGAAGGGGAAACCATCCCAATTGCAGCCTTGTTAGTCATGCAAAATTTCAACAAACTTCAAGCCTTGAATGTGAAAAAGCAGAGGCCTGGGTCCAAAAATAGTCAGGGCACAATACAGTTCTAGTCATATTTTCCAGTCTTTGAAATCCCACCTGCAGCACTGCCATGGTTCTTTCTCCAGCTACGAGAGCTCACTGCTGTCAGACCCTCTACCTACATGTGCGAGGGAAGGTGAAAGCTTCTCGGTGTGACTTTCCTCCCTCCCTTCCTTCTTACCTTTATTCCTACCTACCTTCCTTCTTACTTTTCTTTCCCCTCTCCTCCCCTCCCCTTCCTTCTTGGATTGTTCTACGCCTGCAGAATTGATTTGTACAAAGATGAACTAGATTCTTCATCAAAGGGTGAGAGTGTACAATAATGTGAATGTACTTAATACCACGGACTATATATTTATATGCGGTTAAAATGGTTTTTAAAAAGGGGGGGTTGGCAGAGGGGGACTTGAATTTTTAACACTATTTTAATGAATTTGCATGTGATTTCTATACTAACGTGTTTTACAGCTAATTTTCTAGTAAAATGCTTCAGTGAGCATCTTGTACCTTTCTTCTCTAGTCACTACTGTTGAGGCTGAATCCTCTACCACAATACAGTAGTCCCTCCCCTTATCTGTGGTTTTGCTTTCCATGGTTTCAGTTACCTCAAGTCAACTGAGGTCTGAAAATATTAAAACGGAAAATTCCAGAAGTAAAAAATTCATCAGTTTTAAAGTGTGTACCATTTTGAGCATCATGATGGAATCGGTTGTCGTCTGCTCCGTCCCACCCAGGATGTGAATCACCCCTTTGTCCAGCGTATCCTGTCTGTTAGTCACGTAGTAGCTGTCATGGTTATCAGATACTTATTATGTCATGATACTTCACTGCTTGTGTTCAAGTCACCCTTATTTTACTTAATATTGACCCCAAAGCACAAGAGCAGTGATCCTGGCAATTCACATATTCTCTTACTGTGCCTAATTTATAAATTAAAGTTTGTCACAGGTATGTATGTATAGGAAAAAACCTAGTACATGTAGGGTTCGGTACTAGTCATGGTTTGAAGCGTCCATCCACTGGGGGTCTTGGAACATATCCCCCATCTGCAGAGAAGGGGGCACTACTGTACTGTACAACTGAGCCAGGAAAATAGCCACAGATGAGGGGGGTTGGAACCATTATACATATTTTCTGAAACACAGCTTGAAGAACATTTACTAAAAAAGAATGTGAGTAAAAGGAGGAGAGAAAATAATAACTGGAAAATGGTGGACCCAGATATTTGTTTTATTTAGAAACTGCTTGGCATTCCACACCCAAAAAAGCCCTTGGGGCAAAATTTGATTTTAATATTTCAAATGACAAAACGACGTCATTCACTTGAGTTAGCCATGTTGAATTTGTAATCGCTTCAAAAGCCTTCTTTGAGGTAGAAATATTATATAAACATGTACACGGTTTCTTTAAAAATAACTAGTGTCTGTTTCCATTTCATATGGTTCTAAGATGCCCCACAGTCTCCTTCGATGGGAAGGAAGGGTACAGAATATGCCGCTTTGACATAAGGATTATTTTGAACTGAAGGCAACTGAGAAGCAGCAGCTTCAAAGAGAGCTCTTCACACTTCTCCTGTTTGCCTAAAAGCAGGACATAAATTTGTAAAGACAGTCCTCCTCCTTTCTCTTCCTGGAAGGACGGAAGTTAATCACTGGAGACAACTCTATACCCTAATAGCCCAGAGATGGCGCCAGAGGAAAAACAAACTTTATTAACTCAGCACTTACCTTCCATTAGTTCCGCATATATTTACCTTCCTACAATATACTGCCCTAGAAACTCAAGGTCCTTTTCCTTCATCTTGTCACTCCTCTAACAATTTATTGCTTTTTTTTTAAAAAAAAGATGGCATAAGCCCAAGTTCTAACCACCTCTTTGAGTTGCTCACCACTGAGTGCTCTCATGTGTATGCAGGGTGCACATGTTAATAAACGGCTCTGTTTTTCTCTTGGTAATCAGTCTTTTGTCAATCTACTTTACAGGGCCCAGGGCAATGAACCTAAGAGGGGTAGAAGGAAAAAGAGTTTTTCCTCCCCTATAGGAAAAAACTTATTTCTCTGCAGAGTAATGCTTAAGTCCATCATTCAGTCATAGGATTTACTGAGATAATCTCTAAATTGTCCTTGTGAAATAATTAAAATCTGGCTCTTTCAAACTGGGACTTTAGTGCCATAATTGAAGGGAACGCCCCACCTCCGCCTCAGCTTCCTGCAATTTTACCAGGCAGATTTCACATGGGTTAGCAAAAATTATTCCCAAAGGGGTTTAGACTTAGAATGCAGTTTTCCATAATTCCGTAATGGTGGGACTAAAGAGAAACTTTTAAAAAAAGAATCACTGTTTTCAGCATTTGGCAAACTAGATAAATGGCCTGATGAGATCTGAATATTATGTATTAAAATCAGGATGGTGATGAGGATGTAGGCAATAAGCAACAAACAAACAAACAAAAAAGGAAGATTACTTTGTATCTGAGGACTTCAAAGAAGTAAGCAAGAGATTTGTTTGGGGTTGTGTAGAAACACTTTTAAGCCCTGAGGAGGGATGCGTACAAATATCATAAAACAAGAGTAAGTGCTGTCTGTGGGTTCCCTTAAAAATACTTTCCTAAGGGTTGGACTTACCCTGAGTTGAGCTTTGAAAGTATATTGTGGACTTCCCCGGTGGCGCAGTGGTTAAGAATCTGCCTGCCAGTGCTGGGGACACGGGTTCAAGCCCTGGTCCGGGAAGATCCCACATGCTGCAGAGCAACTAAGCCCATGCACCACAACTACTGAGCCTGCACTCTAGAGCCTGTGAGCCACAACTACTGAGCCCGCGTGCCACAACTACTGAAGCCTGCACACCTAGAGCCCCTGCTCCACAGCAAGAGAAGCCACTGCAATGAGAAGCCTGTGCACTGCAACGAAGAGTAGCCCATGCTCGCTGCAACTAGAGAAACCCTGCACACAGCAACGAAGAACCAATGTAGCCAAAAATAAATAAATAAAATAAATATATTTATTTTAAAAAAAAGAAAGCATATTGTGATAACAGTAGCCAGAGTTTTTAAGTGCTTACTACCCTCCAAGTACTCTGGTAGAACATTTAATCTCTCTTGATCCTTAAAATAACCCTGTGCTGGAAGAATGTTTGTCATTTTATAAGCAAAGAAACTGAGGCAAAGAGAGATTAGTTTTCCCAAGATTACACAACTTAAAATAATGATCTGAAACCCTATGAGTATGATTTTTAAACCTGTACTATTTACTCCTCAGCCAGCTTTTCTCAAATTTGAATCACCTCTGCTGTTTGCCGTAATGCAACCTCCTGGGTTTCAACCCCTGGTTCACTATATCAGAATTGGAGGTTGTGGTATCCAGAAATCTGCATTTTTGAGAAGCTCTTGGGTGACTCTAAAACATAATAAAGTTTAGTAAGCACTGTGAAAAATTCAAGTAGTTAAAAAAAAATGTGCACTGCATGAAAGTACCCTGGGATAAGACAGGAGGGGAGCAGGGGGCTGGTAATGGGAGCAGGGATAGGGGGTGGAAATACAGACCTGAACGCTAGATTTGCCCAGGGGGGGCCTTTGTCCTAGTTGGTAAAAAGGCACTCCATAGGCTAGCAGCAGACCTAGCTATAGCAGACGAGAAGATAAAGATTTGTTGTGTATCATCCTCAATATAAAAAATAGATTCCCTTTGACTTTGTCTCACCAAAGGAGATTTCTTCTACCTCACAATGCTTGTTCTGATGGCTAACAGGGAGAGGAAATGGAGACCTATTTTTTTAATGGACTGGAAAATTTCTTAAACTCATCTTAACCAGTTCGTGTAAAAATCTGAACTGCATTATAATTTACCAGTATCGCATGATGGTAATTGTACCTATCAAAAGACAAGATGATCTCCTTCAAAGATCCTATAGGAAACAGAAATCTTTCTAGATTTATTATCACAGGTGCTTCTTATCTGAGCAGAGAAATTTCCTTTTCATGCTAGAAAGTTAAAATTTTGGCCCATCTCTAGCAAGACTATAATGACTTTTTTGTGCCAACCAGACCTCTCATGCTTTGTCTTATTTTCTTCACACATTTCTAATTTATTTCACCTTGCAAAATTCTGTCAATCTTTAGAGCACTCATTAAACCCTTTTAGAACAGGCGTGTGTCAATTATGTACATTTACACATCAGGCATACAATAAACACTGGAAACTTTTTTAATTGTCAAGCTTTACCCATATTTCTATGAGGAAGAATATGCTGTATCATTACTGGAAATTGCACTTATGTGTTTTGATGAAATCTCATTTTAAAGTCTATAAATGCCTCGTCATGATCACAATCATAAAATAATTCTGCAGGCATAATATCAGTCCAATATGCCAGGCCTCTGGTATAGCAGCATAGCCAAATGACATAAAAAAGGTAATGATTTCATCCTCTGAACCTTCTGAATAGGTGCTATCTATTCCTGCTCTAAATCTTGTTTATTATTTGTAGCATGACCTACTTTTAAAAAGAATCTGAAATAGATAAAAATAAAAACAAAAAACTTAAGTACAGGGGGGTTCCCTGGTGGCGCAGTGGTTGAGAGTTTGCCTGCCGGTGCGGGGGACACGGGTTCGAGCCCTGGTCTGGGAGGATCCCCCATGCCGCGGAGCGGCTAGGCCCGTGAGCCACAATTACTGAGCCTGCGCGTCTGGAGCCTGTGCTCCACAGCAAGAGAGGCCGCGATAATGACAGGTCCGCGCACCGCGATGAAGAGTGGTCCCCGCTTGCCGCAACTAGAGAGAGCCCTCACACAGAAATGAAGACCCAACACAGCCATAAATAAAATAAATAAATAAATAAATATTTTTTAAAAAAAAACCTTAAGTACAATAAAATCCTTAAACTGACGGTAAAGAATAAGTACAATGTAATTAGGATGGGGATAATATAGAAATCCCAGGCTAAGAAAAGCTCCTACCTTAAGCGTAAGTGCAACTTACCTCTGAGCTTCCCAGTGCCCAAGGAAAAAAAGAACAGAGATGAGTTACACAGCTGCCTTATAAAAAAAGGAAGCATGCCAATTCACCAGATCAAACTTTTTGCTAGGGCTAAACTCCATAAATTAGGTTGTATGCGCTTTTACATAAAGCAATCTGTATAACACATTTAAAGGCCCTTAATAGCAGTTTTACAAAGCTGGTTAATGAAACCATGTGAGCGGTTTTCAAATACTGATTCCAAGGTCTCAGTCCTACTGAGGTCTTAAGTAAGTTTTTCAGGCAAGGCTGACGATTACTCACATCTGGGAATACCTGACCTAAACAATGCTTTTTATTTTTTTCCCAGCTTTACTGAGCTATAATTGACATACAACAAACTGCATGCACTTAAAGTATACAATTTGATGAGTTTGACACATGTATACACTTGTGAAACCATCATCATAATGAAGACGGTAAACATGTCCATCACCGCAAAAGTTTCTTTGTACTCCCTTGTAATCCCTCTCTGTCACTCATGTCCGCAGTCCTACCAACAATGCTTTTTAAATATCAAATGTATCAGCCCAGTTTTTCACAATAACTGAAGAGCAAATCGTTCAAGACTGAAATCACTGAGGCGCAGTCTCTGCTATTGGTTGAAAGGAGAGTCTTCTGTCAGGTTAGATTCTGACGTGGAAGTGACAAAATACCTCAGGCAGATAACTTTGCCTGGAGTCGGGCTTCAGACAGCTCTTGAAAGTTTTCAGCAAGACTCTATGCTACGCACTTTCTAGAAGGAGACTGAATTAAAATGCACCCTATGAAGAAACTGACTTGATCTACTGACATGATTTTTAAAAGATTTTTTTTCTATGGACAGATGCTGAAGATTAGCTGATAAAAACATTGAATTGGTTTTGGCATAATTGAGCTGTCCTTACTGAGAGTAATTAACTAATGTGTTTGTTTAGTTGCTGTTTGAAGCAATCATAAGAACTTGCCAAGAGAGGAGAAAAGTATGTTTATCTTCTTATAGGATCACAGGAAAGCACCTAACAGCTAATCTAGTTATCAAGTTATTTCTATAAATTACAGTAGGAAACAGGGACCAGAACACAGAGACCCTTTGCAGTATTCTTTATGGTGATTTGCTCTATGGTGAGCCCATTTTTATCCACATGAGTTCAACAGTGATATTGTGATAAGGGCTTTTACAAGCTTGGGAGGTATTCTATCAACATCATGGCTTTGCTCCATAGATGGCACCTATCTGTGGATGAAAGGCTGATTATAGGTCTATAAATGTTATAAACATCCTTACATTTTCTTAACTATTTTCTCCAATTAGGTGAACTCAGAGTAGTAATGTTTAATTGTATAAGCGTTGTTCCTCAAGCTTGCCTGTTCTTCATGGAGGAAATTAAATCGAGCCCCAAACTTGCAGTTTCCAGAAAGAGAAATTTGCATTGAGCAAAACTGGCAGGTATGATATTTGGAGCAATAAAGGGTTAAATTAATTATAAATAGGAAAGATTATACTTTAAGTCCACCTTGATGGAAAGTTCTAAGTCTTGGAAGTGTAGGACAGTATTTCAGAACATGAACTTGAGTTAGACGAACCTGGGTTTAAATATGGGCTTTACAACTTGCTAACTATACATGATCTAAAGAAAAATACTTAATCCCGGAGTCCTAATCTTTCATCTGTAAAATGGGGATAATAATACCTACGTTATAGGGTTCCCCTGAGGAGTAAATGAGATAATGCATGCAAGGTGTGTAGGCAGATGGCTTCCTAATAGTGAGTGTTCAATATTCCATAAGGAGTGGTAATGTTAATGACTGTCATTACAAATTTGGGGCTCACAACTCAGAAAACGATTTTAAAATGTTGGCAGTAACATATCTCCTACAAATGTCTTCTTCAGTCTAAGACTGCCAGGCTGAAGTCATAGGAAATTCTTTTGATCAAATTAAAATTCCCTTTGGTATAGATATCCTCATTCCCCTCAGCCTCCTTTGCCCCTTGTAGCCATCATTCCAGTCCTTTGTGGGGGGCTTAAAGGTAACAGTGTTAAGAAAGAGAATAGGTTTAACAAGCTAACGATTACAGTTGCCCCCGAACAACTTGGGGGTTAGGGGGACCGGACCAATCTCCACACAGTCAAAAATCTGCATATAACTTTACAGTTAGCCATTCGTATCCCAAGTTCTGCATCCATGGATTCAACCAACCTCAATACTATGGTACCATAGTATTTATCAAAAAAAAGCCCATGTATAAGTGGACCTGTGCAGTTCAAACATGTGTTGTTTAAGGGTCAACTGTACTTTCAATTCTAACATATGCACCTCGGATAGAGACAAGCAAGGGGAAAAAAATCAATAACACTAGTCCCTTGACTAGGAACACACATATCCCCTAAATTTATCCCAAGCCATCATTTAGCAACATTAAATTATTATAGTGGTTGGGCTTATTTAGCAAACATTTTCCTACTGATTAGGATGGTTGTCTCTACAGATGCAGCCCAGACAAGCAACTGTCTCAACCCAGCTCTTCTAAAGCAAAGGCCTGGGAAAACCATGGCAGCTTTGTGCTCCCAGAGTAAAAAACTTCTTTTAAGTTCTTATCCACACTGTGTAGTAATTATTTTCTATACATCTGTCTGTTTCCCCAGCCTGAGTCTAAGAGCCCTGAGGTTATGGGCCCATTATGGATAATCCCTGCCTGAGAAAATCTCTCCTGAGTTGTCAGGAAAAAAAGAGGGATTATTGCCAAGACCTGAAAACCAGGAAGATGCTTACGACTTTTTGTCTTTAAAAAAGGCAAATCAATGAATCGATTTTACCCTAGATTCAGCTTGGCATAATTACAAATCCTGTTTTTGTTCCATTAAAAAAATGGAAAAAAATTTTAAACTATCTAGATAGTCTCTAAGGCAGACCTAAGACTGCATTAAATTTGCATGAAATCCTTTCCTCTTCCACCCACCTCTGTGAGCTGCTCAGGAAGAGTCACCTGTATCCGTGACTGTGACTGCTGGAGAGCACGACTTTCAGCTCCCTGGCGGCATCAAAGAAGAGGAGGATTTTGTAAAGTGGATGACAGTTTTGACCCAGCAATTCCTCTGAGTTTTTCTTAAGAGAAGCTGTTCTTCGGGGTAATTTGGTTTGTGGGTCTCTGAGTTACCAGGTAAGTTATTTATTTCACATAGGGTTGTAAGTGTTTTCTGGGCAAAATGCTTAAATTTAAGGTTTAAACAGAAATAAACTAGAGAAAAGAAGACATCTACATTCTGAGACAGATTATTCCATAATAGTTCTCACCTTGTGTACCCTACTTAGTTTTTAAAGTGAAAATCTGATAACCATTTTAAATCAGTGGGAAAGATGGGTTGTTCAATAAATTGTGTTGGGACAATACTGATCATTTGGGGAAAAAGCATTCGTTCCTCATCTTATTCTTTCCACCAAAAAAAAAAGGAAAAAACCCAGATGGATCAGAAACTTAATTGTAAAAAACAAACTGTGAATGCTCTAGAAGAACACCTGAATGTTTAAAAATAACCTTGGAATGAGGAAAAAAGAAGGTCTTTGTAATGGGGTTTTTTGATATAAGTATGTCCCAAATAGTCTACTGGACTTACTTATACTAAGAAATTATTCACTGTTTATCAGAAATTAAAGTTTAACTGGGTTTCTTGTATTTTAGTTTGCTAAATTTAGCAACCCTAATTTCTAAGACATGAAATGTAGAAACTATTAAAAAAATATGGATGATCCAATTATAGAAATGTATACATTTTTGTATAGCCAAAAAACTCCACAAAGACCCATAGGCAAAAATAAAAACAAATAGCTAATATTCATATGAAAAGATACTCAATTATTTTCTTTAATAAAAGAAGAGCAAGGTAGTGTCAGTAGTCAAGATGGTGGAGTAGGAAGAACCTGAACTCATCTCCTCCAAAAAGCACACCAAAATTACAACTATTTACAGAGCAACAATCTATGAGAACAACTTGAAGACTAGCAGAAAAGTTTTTCCATAACTAAAGATATAAAGAAGGAACCACGGGACTCCCCTGATGGCACAGTGGTTAAGAATCCGCCTGCCAATGCAAGGGACACGGGTTCAATCCCTGGTCCGGGAAGATCCCACATGCCACAGAGCAACTAAGCCCGTGGGCCACAACTACTGAGTTTGCGCTCTAGAGCCCGTGAGCCACAACTTACTGAGCCCGTGTGCCACAACTACTGAAGCCCGTGTACCTAGAGCCTGTGCTCCGCCGCAAAAGAAGCCACCACAATGAGAAGCCCGCTCACTGCAATGAAGAGTAGCTCATGCTCGCTGCAACTAGAGAAAGCCCACACACAGCAATGAAGACCCAAAGCTGCCAAAAAATAAATAAAATTAAAAAGAAAAAAAAGAAGGAACCACAAGATGAGTAGGAGGGATGGAGATGATGTATAGTCAAAATCCATACCCTCAGGTAGATGACCCACAAACAGGAGGATAATCACAATTGCAGAGGTTCTTCCCAAAGAGTGAGAGGTCTGAGCACCACATTGAGCTCCCCAGCTTGGGGGTCCTGCACTGAGAAGACAAGCCTCCAGTACGTCTCAGCGGGACTTGAGTACAGGAGAGTTGGTGCAACACAGGAAACATAGACTCTGTGCTTAAAGGGTGCACATGAAATATCATTTGCCCCGAGTGCCAGCAAAGAGGCAGTAATTTGAATGCAGCCTGGGAAAACCCATTTGTTGGTCATGGAGAGCCTCCTGGAGAGGAAGGAGGCAACTGGGACTCCCCCTGGGGACACAGACACTGGCAGGAGCCATTTTGGGGGGTTTGTTCTATCATGAGGACATTGGTGCTGGCAAGTGCCATTCTGGAGTCCTCTCTCTAGCCTATTAGTGCTAGGGGAGTATGTGCCCACCAGCAGGCCAGCACAAGCCCTGGGTCCTCCTGGGCAGGCCAACAGCCATCTTACAAAGGCAGGGTCTGGCAGCCAATTGTGCTGGGGCTAGGCCCACCTACCAGTACATCCACAGTAGTTGGCCTGTCACAACAGAAGGGTGCATGCAGCCCACATAGAGGGCACCCATAGAGTAAATAGCTCTGGTGACAAGAGGGGAGTGTGTTATTGGACCTCATAGGACGTCTCTTACATAATGCCATTTTCCCAAGATCAGGAAACAACTAACCTACCTAATACATAGACATAAACACAGAGAATTAGGTAAAATGAGGCGACAGAGGAATATGTTCCAAATGCAGAAACAAGACATAACCTCAGAAAAAAAAAAAAAACTTTAAAAAGGGGCAAAAGCAAGCTACCAAATAAAGAGTTAAAGGTAACGATCATGAGATCAATAAACTCAAGAGAAGAATGGATGAACACAGTGAGAATTTTAACAAAGGGTTAGAAAACATGAAGAACCAAATAAAGCTGAAGAACACAATAGCTGAAAGAAAAAATACACTAGAAGGAATCAGCAGTAGATGATACAGAGGAACAGATCAGTGACCTGGAAGACAGAGTAGTAAAAATCACCCAAGCTGAACAGAAAAAAGAAAAAAGCATTTTTAAAAATGAGAATAGTTTAAGGGACTTCTGAGACAACATCAAGCATACTAACATTTGCATTATAGGGGTCCCAAAAGGCGAAAAGAGAGAGAAAGGGGCAGAGCATTTATTTGAAGAAATAATAGCTGAAAACGTCCTTAACCTATAAAAGGAAACAGATATCCAAGTCCAGGAAGCACAGAGAGTCCTGAACAAGATGAATCCAAAGAAGTCCACACTGAGAGACACTGTAATTAAAATGGCAAAAAGACAACTCTCCCACACCATATACAAAAATGAACTTAAAATGTATGAAAGACTTAAATGTAAGACCTGAAACCTTAAAACTCCTAGAAGAAAACATAGGCAGTACGCTCTTTGACATCGACCTTAGCAATACTTTGTTTGGATATGGCTCCTCAGGCAAAGGAAATGAAAGCAAAAATAAACAAATGGGACTACACCAAACTAAAAAGCTTTTGCACAACAAAACAAAAGACAGCCTACTGAATGGGAGAAGATATTTGTTAACAGTACATCTGACAAGCGGTTAATATCCAAAAATATACAAAGAACTCATATAACTCAACATCAAAAGAACAAACAACCTGATTAAAAAATGGGCAGAGGACCTGAATAGACATTTTTCCAAAGATGACACACAGATGGCCAACAGGCACATGAAAAGATGCTCAATATCACTAATCATCAGGGAAATGCAAACCAAAACCACAACGAGATATTGCCTGGTAAACCTAAGTAAGTATTTCCCTGAGTTCTGTGAGCCACTCCAGCAAATCAAACCTGAGGAGGGGGTCATGAGAACCTCCCATCTGTAGCCAAGTCAGACAGAAATTGTGGGTAACCTGGGGACCTGCTACTTGTAGTTGGCATCTGAAGTGGGGTGGGATCAATCTTATGGGACAAAGCCCTTAACCTGTGGGCTTGAGCCCTATCTCCAGGTATGTAGTGTCAGAATTGAGTTAAATTGTGGGACACCTAGATGGTATCGTGGAGAACTGCTTGGTGTGGGGAAAAACCCACACACATTTGGTTACCAGAAGTGAAGTGTTTTGTTTGAGGAATAAAGGAGACACACAGGAAGGAGACTGAACTGAGATTTTCCATTAAAGCCTCAAACCAAGTACATATCCACGTTTCAAACTTGGAGAATTGAATTTGTCAATCCATAGAACGTAACAACACAGAACCAAAATCTTTAGAAATTTGTGGCAATTTTAAAGCTTAGAATTGAAGAAAGGCTCAGAGACATTCATTGGAAAAGATAATTACACTTAATACTATCTACAAATTACTACCAGTATGTTTCCTATTGCTGCTCTAACAAATTTAACAGCTTAAAACAATGCAAATTTATTCTCTTATTGTTCTGCAGGTTAGAAGTCTGAACTCTGATACACTGTGCTAAAATGAAGGTGTTAGTTAGCAGGGTTGTTCCTTATTGGAGGCTCTAGGGGAGAATCTGTTTCCTTGCCTTTACCAGCTTCTAGAGGTTCTCTGCATTCCTTGGTTCCTGGCCCCTTCTCTGCATCATTCCAATCTCTTGCTTCCATTGTCACATCTTATGCTACTCCTCAGATCTCCTATCTCCCTCTTTAGACCCATACATTGAGGGCCTACCCACATAATCCAGGATAAGCCTTTCATCTCAAGATCCTTAAACACATCTGCAAAGTCTCTTCTGCCATACAAGGTAACATAAGGCAACAAAGGAAGGTACCAAAAATACATGGGGATTAGGATGTGGACATCTTTGGGAGCCATTATTTAGACAACCACACTGCCATGTGCTGCTATCCTATAATCAGTTCCTTACTAATGCAAGTTTTCTATCCCTTTCCCCAGTCAGTCATTCAGAATTAAATCATCAACAAAAGCAACTAAAAAAAACCTACAAAATAAACTCTTTTCTAATGTCCCAACTTGAGTTATAAAAAATATTTATTTTCATTCTTTTTTCAACTTTTGCTCTTTTTTTAAAAAATTTTATTTATTTATTTATTTATGGCTGTGTTGGGTCTTCGTTTCTGTGCAAGGGCTTTCTCTAGTTGTGGCAAGCGGGGGCCACTCTTCATCGCAGTGCGCAGGCCTCTCACTATTGCGGCCTCTCCCGTTGCGGAGCACAGGCTCCAGACACGCAGGCTCAGTTATTGTGGCTCACGGGCCTAGTTGCTCTGCGGCATGTGGGATCTTCCCAGACCAGGGCTCGAACCCGTGTCCCTTGCATTGGCAGGCAGATTCTCAACCACTGCGCCACAGGGAAGCCCCAACTTTTGCTCTTTTATGACAAAGGCATTTACATACAAACACACCTGCCTGAAGGTAATACAAAACAGTTCTCTTCCCTTCATCCACCCCATTTTCCTACAGTGTGCTTTCTCCTACTTAGAGTTCTACCACATCCCCCAATACCCACTGTTCCTAACCACATCATTAACAGAACTCCAAAAATTTTAAAACAATCCTCCATTCTAATCCTCCCTAAGGAACTGTCTCCTTATTTTCTATAAAATTTCTTTTGTCTTCATAATACATCTTTGCTATTTCCTTTTCAACTTTACTCCTTATCAAATGTGTCCAAAGATTCTTGATTCTTCTTTACTCCATCTTTCACGAAACGATATGGCACTAGTAATTCTCCATATTAATCTTAACCACAAGCTTACACCACATCATAAATTTGACCTTCCTGAACTTTTTTCCCCTTTATCTTTCCTTCAAAAATCTTTTTTAAAACTCTGAATTTAAAAACTGAGGTTAAAAAAAAAATTAAAAAAATTAAAAATAAAAACTGAGGTAGAATTTCTACACAGGGAAATTCAGAGGTAATAAATGTATAGTTTGATAGTGTCATTTTAATACTGTTGGTTTCTGATGCTTTTACCTCTAGTTTATAAAAAAAAAAGTTTTATAATTTCTATCCAACCCCTTCTACTATTCACAAATGTGCATGCTTCCATACAATTATTTCTCTCATATTTAATGATTTAATCTCATACTAAATCAGATCTTAACCAGAAATGTGGACGTTTAAGGGTGGGCCATTATGTTCCCAAAGGAAGTCTCTCAGAACCCATCTTCCACCTCAGCAACGCTAACTCCTGGGGAAACAGCCTCAGAAATTAGAAATGTTGGTTTATGATGCTAATGCTCAAAATGCCCTTTGGCTTTTCAATTCCTTAAAGGAACTAATTCTTAAACATCAAAAGATGCTTGTTGTGATCTAGCATGTCTGAGAATTCAGTGATGCAAACGGAACTTCCTAACAAGCCAGGGGCTGGGAGGGACGGAAAACAACAGTACTGATTAACCAGGACATCCTGATATTCCCCTTGCTGATTAAGATACGATAATGGGGCCCCTGAGTCACTTTGTGAAGCCAATACCAAAGCAGAAGGAGAAGCTCTCTTTACAGAAAAGGCTGCAAACACTGAAAAAATAATCACTGAGAGAAGTTATTAAGTGCCTTTTTCTCAAAATTTCCACAAACAGGGTAGAGGTTCCCCTTTGAAATTAAATAAGATGGTATCCACGGGCTTACAGTTGAGCTGGTGTCTTCCAGGTTGTCTAATATCGTGATTCTGAGATCCCATGATTCAAACCTACTCCATTGTTTCAGGTGAAGGAAGACCTGGGATGCACCCAGCATAGTAACTGCACACATAGGAAAGGACTCTTTCGAAAGATCACTTTAATAGCCACATTTTATATCATTTCCCTAAGCTGAATCATGTTCTCATCCCTCCCTCCAGGCAAAGAGGACATGGAAAAGTAGCAGGAGATATAATCACAGATCACACACTTGCAACGTGGTGTGAGAAACCGTTTCCAGGGAGAAGATGACAAACATACTGATGCACCCGAAATATGCATATGAGCAGGGATTCCATTGGGTGTTTGTAAGGCTGGCAAGAGCTTCAGAATTTGGTTCTCAAGGAAATGAGGCGGATAAGGAATCCCCCCAAATGTCAACGTATCTTCTTACCATCTGAACAATGCTAGGCATACTGTATACGGTTGGAATGTGGCATTTAAAGGGAGGTGAAGAAACATTTCCCCCATGATTTTTGATATAAAATCAAGATGACAGGAGTTCCTTAACTAGCAAAATTGAAGGAGGGGCAGAGCAGTGAGGGCTCACCCACCCACCCATGGTTCGAATGCAAATACCCCCCACAAAGAACAGCGCGATCTCAGTGGGTCTGCCCAACTCAACAAAGCCTGGATTTTTTCCAGTGGTTCCCACACCTAGAAGAGCATGACACTGTACTAAGCTCGAAATGAGAGCTCAGTAAATGTCAGTGGAATAAGAAAGGAATGAAAATCCAGCAAACACAGAGTTTCAGTTAAGCAGATCTGGGGGGGCAGGGGAGGTGGGAGTGGGGGCAGGATCCTAGACATGGGCGTTCTTTCAAGGGCCACATGTATTTGTTTGGGATGGTAAATACCATAGATGCAGTTGCATAAACAGTCATGTGTATTTGCTTGTGTTTTCACCGACTGTGCCAACTATTTTCAAGAGATAATTTCCAAGAGAAAGCGATCGTGTTTACTATGCTTTTTGTCATTACAAAATTTCTTTTCTTCCCTTCCTGCTTGGTTATTTAAAAATCTATCTCTAGCCTGTCCAACCAACCCACGTGCGTGTAACTACTGTCACTGATGGTTCCTGTTCCTTCGACTCACCTGCCCCAGCCCTGCTTGGGTGCTTTACCCTCCCCGAGAAGCCTTCCAACACTGCTGTTCCTACCCATGGCACTGTTTCACACCTAGCATGCTAGGAAATGCTGCCAGCACCTGGTAAAGCCAATACCAATGCGCCCAAGCAGGTGAAGAGACATTCTAGTTTTTCCAGACCTCTGAAAAAGATCCTTAGCTCATTCCACAACTTGCTCTCAGGAAATCACTAGTAATGTCTGATTAGGTGAAGTTCAATTCCCTGTGATTAGATCCTCAATGAAGAAAAATCAGCCAGTCGCCACAATTTCTTCTCCTTTCTATACCTCTCCCATCAGCATGGCTTCATTATTTTGGCAGCTCTGAAGAGAGGATCTGAAAATGTATCCTGGGTGGGGGAAAAGTGAATTGCATATCTTTTTGACTATTATGAAAGCTCGAAGGAAACAGGGCTACTTCTATCATAATTTTGTCATTCTAGACGTTTCCCAATTGTTAAAAACCCATCTCATTAAAATGTATTATGCACCAAGCAGTTATTTTTTTAAATTAAATAATTAGCAGAGTGTACATACTTTGCTGCTGCATGTAGGAAGATAGAAACAGGCTAGCGTTTCTATCAAGGCTAGCAATGAACCCTTCAACCTAACCCCTAAATTATACAGTGAAGAGTACATGAATAATAGCTTTACGTTCTGCTTTGTTATAGTCTGTAATGTAGTTATTTCTCTTGGTAAAAGTACACTGAATGAATATTGAAGTACTTCAGCCCAGTAAAATTAGCCAAATTAATTGTCAAGCTCTTTTCCTAACTGAAAAATTGCTTATACATATATGTTTGGAGAACAAAAGTTTTATAGAGAAATGTGCATAACAATGAAAGTGATGACTTATGGTACAATAATAGAATTTTTTAAACTTGAGTAATTAAAAAGACCCCATCAGTCAATCATAAAGTTTCTCTTGGCTGTGCCAGTAACTTAACTTTACCCTGGTATCACGTGATATTCAAAATTCAAGAAAATACACATACATAGCCAGCAGATTGTTGGACTAAACATGAGGAAGAGTTTGAAAATCACTAAAAAATTTTCGGCACAGGTATTCCTAGGGAAATCTGTTTTCCTCTGACGCGAGACTAATATTGATGTCCCGGAGAGGGGCCACTCCTTTAGCCAGGGTCCCACAGTGATAAAGGCACAGGGCAAAGCTGCACATGACCCAAGACAGACAGGCACTGTAAGCAGGAAATAAACTCTCACTGTTACGAGCTACTGAGATTTTCAGGTTGTTATCCCAGCACAATGTAGCCGAAGCTGACTGAATCGCACAGATATAGGGTGGGGAATCCTACAGTTTCACCAAGTGAACAGCCATGATGGTCACAACCAGTCCTCTCTTAATCTAAAGCACAAAAACAGTTTGCAGGTGCACATCTGAGTATTTTAAAAGACTTTCTTGGTACTCAGATACCTTCCATTCAGCCATTCAACAACACTTGCAGCCCCTACAGTGTGGCGGGCACCAGGGCGGTGCTGGTGTGTTGGTTCTCATGAGCCAGCGGTAAGCTTGCAGGCAGAACACTGTCTGCTCCTATCTGTATTCCCATCACCCGGCACAATGCCAGGCACTTGCCCCAGGTGCTCTGTAAATGTTTGTTGTTTGTTTACTGTTGAGATAAATTTCAAAATGCATTTGTACAAATGAAGAGGCAATACAAGAGAAGAAGTACTTCTGTGTGCCTGGGGAAATAAAAGGAAATATCTTTGGAGGAAGCATGAAAGAAGAAGAGGAGTATAGAGTCCAAGTTTCTTGGGAGAAGACATAGCACATACAAATGCACAAGTCCCTTCATCTGTCATTTCAGATTATTTTGCCACCAATGGTACAATTAAAGAATGTTATAGTTGCAGTCTCATTGATCAGATTTCATAGAGTCCCTGATGTTATCCGATCCCAGTACGGCCTGGAATCCTGGCTGATGTCAGCAGCAGTACAAGCAGAGTGCTTGAGAGCCTGGGCTATGGAGGCAGGTTTGAATCCTGCTTATGCTACTTGTCAGCTGTGTGATCTGTGCAAGTTGTTTAACCTCTCTGTGCTTCATTCTCATAAAATGAGAATTATGACAATAATGCCTTGCATGTATATTGTGCAGATTTAATGAGATTCAATGTATAAAGCACTGTTTCTGGAACAGAGTAAGCATGATATGAAGGCATTGGCTATTATTGGATAAGGCCAGAGGAAGATTACCAGGGAAATAGTCAAGTTTCTGCCTATGAATCAGTCCTTTCCAGGATTTTTATCAATACTTTAGATAAGGAGATTAAAGTCATTTTGACTTGCAATTAGGATAACATTTTACAATGGAAAAAATAACAAATATTATGCGTGCCAGAATCAAGATTCTAAGTAATCATGAGAATGGAACAATCAGTAAAAAAGCAACAGTATGTACTTATATAGGGATAAGTTTCAAATTCTTTCATTTAAATCCAGAACATCATTCTCACAGTGAAATGTTAGAAACGGGGAGAGGGGCAGACTTTAAGAGTAGCATGTATAGGGACTTCCCTGGTGGTCCAGTGGCTAAGGCTCCATGCTCCCAATGCAGGGGGCACGGGTTCGATCCTTGATCTCGGAACTAGATCCCACATGCATGCTGCAACGAGGAGTTCACATGCCACAACTAAGAGTCCACGTGCCGCAACTAAGAAGTCCACATGCTGTAACAAAGATCCCACGTGCTGCAACTAAGACCTGGTGCAGCCAAAATAAGTAAGTAAATTTTAAAAAAAAAAAAGGAGAAGAAGAAGAAGAGCATCACAAGCAGTGAGAACAAGTCTATTCCCAACAGCAATGGCAGCAGTGGACTGGGGGACACCTGTGGTCTGAGAGTCAAGGACTTGGGTTCAGATCTTTACTCTGCTCCTCCCTGGTCATGTGAACTTAAAGGCTGTTTGTTCTTTTGTAAAATTCAGATAATATGGTCTACCTTCCTACTGAGACCATAGGGCTAACCAAGATGAAGTTTTTTTTTTTTTTTACTGTGGTTTAAAAAATATATATATACATGTACACACACACGATAAAATTTGCCATTTTAAGTATACAATTTAGTGGCATTAATTAAATTGACAATGTTGTGCAACCAGCACCATTATCTGTTTCCAAAACTCTTCCATCACCCCAAATGGAAGCTCTGTAACCATTAAGCAACGACTCCCTTTCCCTCTTCCCCCAGTCCCTAATAACCTCTAATCTACCTCCATCTCCATGAATGTGCCTATTCTAGGTATTTCCTCAGATGAATTACTGACAACTAAAAATGTTTGGAAATGGAGTAGGGTGCTTCAGGAGAAATGACATCCATTGTCACCAGAGTTGTTAAAGTAGAGAATGTAAGATATTTTCAAAAAACGTGGCAGGGGACTTCCCTGGTGGTGCAGTGGTTAAGAATCCGCCTGCCAATGCAGGGAACACGGGTTCGAGCCCTGCTGGGGAGATCTCACATGCCGCGGAGCAACTAAGCCCGTGCACCACAACTACTGAGGCTGTGTTCTAGAGCCCACAAGCCACAACTACTGAGCCCACGTGCCTAGAGCCCGTGCTCCGCAACAAGAGAAGCCACCGCAGTGAGAAGCCCGCGCACCGCAACGAAGAGTAGCCCCCGCTCGCCGCAACTAGAGAAAGCCCACGAGCAGCAACGAAGACCCAATGCAGCCAAAAATAAATAAATAAAATAAATAAATTTATTTTTAAAAAAAACGTGGCAGGGATTCACTTCGGGTTGGAATAAATGACTAGAAGATGTCTCTCAGATTTGATACCCTCTACATGTGTTAGAGGCTAATTCTGGCCCCATTTTATCCAAGATGAAACTGAGGCAAGAGCTCTTCAGTAAGTAGCCCAAGGTCATACACCAAGTCAGGAAGAGAGCTATGGATAGAACTCAAGTCTCCTGACGCACAGCCCTGTCCTGCATTCCACCATCTGACGGTGCTGCACTCTGTGACCTACTTGTCCTACAGCTCCTGTAGTTTTCCTCCCAAATACCCTCGCAGCTTTGTTTAATAGCTACATAAACTATCCTAAGTGAAAAGTGATTTAATAACATCAAATTCTTAACTTTACTGCCACTATGATAGAAGCTGGTAGAAGGTGAATTTGCAAGCATAAAAACACTTTGAATAACCATCAGAAAACAGACTCTCAAATTTACATCCTAAGTAATGTACAGCCATTTGGGTGTGAGACTTTGAAAGAACACTGAAGTGAATTCCGTACATGTTCTGTAGCATACTGGAGAGGGCACAGCCAACACTGCTTTATTTATTTATTTTTTTAAAGTACAGATTTTGAGACCAACGAGAGCTTTCAATTCTGATGTAATCTCTCTTAATATGGAACCAGACACAAATGTATACAGAAAAGACTCAATTTTGGTAAGATTCCAGATTCACTGTTTTCTTTTTTAAGACTCAAGATATATCATTGGACTTAATGTCTGAAAAGGAAACCAATATATTCCTTTAAAAAACAACTACAGAACCAGTCTCTTATTTAATGAAAGATTATAAGAAATATTTTTCAGAGTAAACAGAAAACAAAAGTAAAAAGCTCTATTAAAAATTAAATTTTTATCAAATAACAAGTCTACTATTTAGTAATTCATTCAAAGGTCAATAAAATTTCCCTATGGAATTTATTCAAAATATCACTTCCCATATTTATATGCACGTTTTCCCCCATTTGTATCCTAAGAGGTCTACCAGTAAAGATGAGGTTTTTTTCTTTAGTAATTTGTCTTATAAAAAAAATAAAAGGAAAGCTTAGAAGCCAATGGAACAATTAAATTCAACCTATAAATATATTAAAAGAAATCTGGTTTTAGAGCTTCACAAGTCAAAAACAAATGCAAAGACATAGCCAAAATCAATTACAATTGACCAATCATTTTTCACTGTATTGGTTATAAATGTATTCAGAGACATGTATATAAACATGTAAGTACAACCTCACTTACATGCTTAATCTCACTTCTGTACAATCTCATGTCCATTCCCTCCTTCCCTTCTCCACTAATTCTGCCTTTGCCCAAGCTCTTTTCATCCCTTGTTTAGACTGATGTGATACTTTTCAATTCGCTTAACCTTCCTCCATTTTTGCCTTATATCCAGTCTGCCTTCCATGCAGCCACAAGACTGGTCTCCCTCAAGTACAAATGTGACTTGCTCCTCCAGTGCACACTGAATAAAGTCTAAAACCTCAGCATGCCATAAGAGCACAGCATTATCTCACTCAACCTCTGCCGGTTCATCTATCACTTTTCTCCTAAATGCATATGTAGCTCCTTACATTTCTTTCAGTTGCCTATAACATTCCAAATCTTAATGCCTTATTTTCCCTGAAATCCCTTTCCCTAGCCTTCATTTATCTGGGAAATTCCTACTCATTAAAAAACAAAACAAAACAAAATAACAACAACAGCTCAAACTTTTCTCTATGAAGGCTTTTCTCTCTCCACTCCTTATCTCCATTCAAGTAGGTCCAGGCACTATACTGTGTGTGTGTGTGTGTGTGTGTGTGTGTGTGTGTAATTATGGCACTTACTAAGTTACATTCCAATTGTTTATTTACATGTTGGTCTTTCATACTAGTCAGTGAGTTCCTTGAAGACAGTAACCAAGTCTTATTATCTTTGATCTTTGATCACTGTTGTTTGGTATAAGGCAGGTGATTAATAAATGCTTGTTGAATAAACAAAAGAGTAAATGACTGAAATGGTGGTAATTTTATGGATGAAATCTAGGACACTGAAAAGGGTAACACATGATAGAAGACTGATAATCTATTTGTGGCAGGAAGCTTTTGCAGCCCCTAAAACAGTATTGTTTATTTCAAGGAGAGGAGCTAGGTATTCACATAAGTGAATTTTCCAAATAATTGAAGTTTAACCTTTCAAGTTGAATAAAAACTAATACAAATATTAAAATATAATTGGTAACATCTTTCTAAAAATGCATTACACATTTCCTTGCCTTTTAAGGAGAGTATATTGAACCAAATTTAACTTTTTTGATGACTCAGTGTCATCATTATGAAACTCAGTTACTGTTGAGGTAGGAGGACTGTCTGCTCCTCCACTAAATGGCTCCAGACTGTTAACCATTTGGTTCTTTGCTAATCTTCTTTCTCTCTCACCATTAGGGTTTGATCTAGCGTCTTAAGCTGTTGTAATTGTACAAACCTTTGGAATCAGGGAATCACAAAATCATAAAACTTGAGAACTTAGACGACTCTTAGAGATCATTTAATCTATCAATCTATCAAATTCTGTAGATATGAAAACTAAGCCCTAAGTAAGTGAGCATTCCTTTTCTGATTGACTGCTTTTAACCTTCTATTTTAATGGCTTTCAAACTGTGTTCTAAAGAGCATTCTACTCAACTTTAGCTGGGACCATTATGTTCACCTTTCTCTAAAATGCTAAGGGCAAATTTAAGTTGAAAATATATACTATAGGACCCACATACTCTGAAGGAACTTAAAAATTAGGATATAACTGTTCAGTATCAGAAGTACAATGTATTTATTTTATTTCACAATAGAATCCATTCTTTTTTGTTATTTTTGTGTGTTCCACTGCTTTACTCATCAATCAAATCTCTATTATTTATTCACTCACTCAGCCTCCAATCAGTGAATAACCGGGCTATTCACTGATTAGTTTTTCTACCGCAGTTGTTAGAAATTTACAGAGCAAGGAAAGAAAAGCACATACATTTACTAAGTACTCACTCTTGTGCAGATATGATCCTTCCAAAACAAAACAAACAAACAAACAAAACCCTTAAGACAGGTAACGTTATCCTCATTGTATAGATGAGGAAACCAAGAGCAAGAAGTTCCACAATTTCCCCTAGGTCACATAGTTAGTAAGTGGTAGATGTAAACACAGATGCCTACTGCCACATGGTTGCTGCATTAAGGAATTCATAATCTATAAAAGGAGAAAGATATATATTCAACCAACTCTATAACAGTGTGATAAAATCAACCCTAGCCCTGTAGGAACTCAGAAGAGGAAGTGACTGATTATACCTGAAAAGGTGAGAGAAAGTTACACAGTGGCCTTTGAGGCAAATCTTATTAACAGTAATAAAAATAGGCAGACGCCTGAGTGGAGAAGGTGCTGCTGCCGCCCCCATCCCTGCCTCCACCCCGGAGCCCGGAGCCCAGAGCCCACCACTCTGCGTGGAGCCCACCCATGTCTCCGATGCGCGTCCCCGTCCCTCCCTCCTCAGCCGCTGGGGCCAGGGTTGAGCGAGACACTCTGCTGGCATCAGGCAAGCAGGATCACAACAACTCATTTTTTCCAGTAAAATAATCCATTCATCAAGGGGAAACTGAATCGGAAAGACATCTTGCCAGCTATGTGGTTTGGAATAGATCAAGGGAGACATGGAAGGGATCTCCATTGACATCAGAAGCTGTGATATCAGGACCTCTTGCTCATCTTCATGTAAGAGTTCAACCTACAGATGCTTTACAAGTCTTACTATTAAAATTACTCCTAGACAGACCTTCAAGATGACGGAGGAGTAATATGTGGAGATCACCTTCCTCCCCACAAATATATCAAAAATATATCTACATGTGGAACAACTCCTACAGAACACCTACTGAACGCTGGCAGAAGACCTCAGACTTCCCAAAAGGCAAGAAATTCCCCACGTACCAGGCCGTGTGGCTGACAGGGTCTTGGTGCTCCGGCCAGCTGTCAGGCCTGAGCCTCTGAGGTGGGAAGCCGAGTTCAGGACATTGGACCACCAGAGACCTCCCGGCCCCACATAATATCAATCAGTAAGAGCTCTGCCAGAGATCTCCATCTCAACGCTAAGACCCAGATCCACTCAACGACCAGCAAGCTCCAGTGCTGGACACCCCGTGCCAAACAACTAGCAAGACAGGAACACAACCCCACCCATTAGCAGAGAGGCTGCCAAAAATCATAATAAGTTCACAGACACCCCAAAACACACCACCGGACATGGTCCTGCCCAACAGAAAGACAAGATCCAGCCTCAAACACCAGAACACAGGCACCAGTCCCCTCCACCAGGAAGCCTACACAACCCACTGAACCAACCTTACCCACTGGGGGCAGACACCAAAAACAGGAACTACGAACGTGCAGCCTGCGAAAAGGAGACCCCAAACACAGTAAGTTAAGCAAAATGAGAAGACAGAAAAATACATAGCAGATGAAGGAGCAAGGTAAAAACTCACCAGGCCAAACAAATGAAGAGGAAATAGGCAGTCTACCTGAAAAAGAATTCAGAGTAATGATAGTAAAGATGATCCAAAATCCTGGAAATAGAATGGAGAAAATACAAGAAATGTTTAACAAGGACCTAGAAGAACTAAAGAGCAAACATACAATGATGAACAACACAATAAATGAAATTAAAAATTCTCTAGAAGGAATCAATAGCAGAATAACTAAGGCAGAAGAACAGATAAGTGACCTGGAAGATAAAACTGTGGAAATAACTACCACAGAGAAGAATAAAGAAAAAAGAATGAAAAGAATTGAGGACAGTCTCAGAGGCCTCTGGGACAACATTAAATGCACCAACATTAGAATTATAGGGGTCCCAGAAGAAGAAGAGAAAAAGAAAGGGACTGAGAAAATATTTGAAGAGATTATAGTGGAAAACTTCCCTAACATGGGAAAGGAAAGAGTCAATCAAGTCCAGGAAGCACAGAGAGTCCCATACAGGATAAATCCAAGGAGAAACACGCCAAGATACATATTAATCAAACTATCAAAAATTACATACAAAGAAAAAATATTGAAAGCAGCAAGGGAAAAGCAACAAATAAAATACAAGGGAATCCCCATAATGTTAACAGCTGATCTTTCAGCAGAAACTCTGCAAGCCAGAAGGGAGTGTCAGGACATATTTAAAGTGATGAAAGGGAAAAACCTACAACCAAGATTACTCTACCCAGCAAGGATCTCATTCAGATTTGACGGAGAAATTAAAACCTTTACAGACAAGCTAAAGCTAAGAGAATTCAGCACAAGCAAACCAGCTTTACAACAAATGCTAAAAGAACTTCTCTAGGCAGGAAACACAAGAGAAGGCAAAGACCTACAATAACAAACCCAAAACAACTAAGAAAATGGTAATAGGAACATACATATCAATAATTACCTTAAATGTAAATGGAATAAATGCTCCAACCAAAAGACATAGACTGGCTGAATGGACACAAAAACAAGATCCATATATATGCTGTCTACAAGAGACCCACTTCAGACCTAGGGACACATACAGACTGAAAGTGAGGGGATGGAATAGATATTCCATGCAAATGGAAATCAAAAGAAAGCTGGAGTAGCAATTCTCATATCAGACAAAATAGACTTTAAAATAAAGACTATTACAAGAGACAAAGAAGGACACTACATAATGATCAAGGGATCAATCCAAGAAAAAGATATAACAATTGTAAATACTTATGCACCCAACATATGAGCACCTCAATACATAAGGCAAATGCTAACAGCCATAAAAGGGGAAATCGACAGTAACACAATCATAGTAGGGGACTTTAACACCCCACTTTCACCAATGGATAGATCAACCAAAATGAAAGCAAATAAGGAAACACAAGCTTTAAATGACACATTAAACAAGATGGATTTAATTGATATTTATAGGACATTCCATCCAAAAACAACAGAATACACTTTCTTCTCAAGTGCTCATGGAACATTCTCCAGGATAGATCATATCTTGGGTCACAAATCAAGCCTTGGTAAATTTAAGAAAATTGAAATCGTATCAAGTATCTTTTCCGACCACAACACTATGAGACTACATATCAATTACAGAAAAAAAAACTGTAAAAAATACAAACACATGTAGGCTAAATAATACGCTACTAAATAACCAAGAGGTCACTGAGGAAATCAAAGAGGAAATCAAAAAATACCTGGAAACAAATGACAATGAAAACACGATGACCCAAAACCTATGGAATGCAGCAAAAGCAGCTCTAAGAGGGAAGTTTATAGCAATACAATCTTACCTCAAGAAACAAGAAACATCTCAAATAAACAACCTAACCTTACACGTAAAGCAATTAGAGAAAGAAGAACAAAAAAACCCCAAAGTTAGCAGAAGGAAAGAAATCATAAAGATCAGATCAGAAATAAATGAAAAAGAAATGAAGGAAATGATAGCAAACATCAATAAAACTAAAAGCTGGTTCTTTGAGAAGATAAACAAAATTGATAAACCATTAGCCAGACTCATAAAGAAGAAAAGGGAGAAGACTCAAATCAACAGAATTAGAAATGAAAAAGGACAAGTAACAACTGACACTGCAGAAATGCAAAGGGTCATGAGTGATTACTACAAGCAACTATACGCCAATAAAATGGACAACCTGGAAGAAATGGACAAATTCTTATAAATGCACAACATTCTGAGACTGAACCAGGAAGTAATAGAAAATATAAACAGACCAATCACAAGCACTGAAATTGAGACTGTGATTAAAAATCTTCCAACAAAGAAAAGCCAAGGACCAGATGGCTTCACAGGCGAATTCTATAAAACATTTAGAGAAGAGCTAACACCTATCCTTCTCAAACTCTTCCAAAATATAGCAGAGGGAGGAACACTCCCAAACTCATTCTATGAGGCCACCATCGCCCTGATACCAAAACCAGACAAAGATGTCACAAAGAAAGAAAACCATAGGCCAATACCACTGATGAACATAGATGCAAAACTCCTCAACAAAATAATACCAAACAGAATCCAACAGCACATTAAAAGGATCATACACCATGATCAAGTGGGATTTACCCCAGGAATGCAAGGAGTTTTCAATATACACAAATCAATCAGTGTGATACACCACATTAACAAATTGAAAGATAAAAACCGTATGATCATCTCAAGAGATGCAGAAAAAGCTTTTGACAAAATTCAACACCCATTTATGATATAAACTCTCCAGAAAGTAGGCATAGAGGGAACTTACCTCAACATAATAAAGGCCATATATGACAAACGCACAGCCAACATCGTTCTCAATGGTGAAAAACTGAAACCATTTCCACTAAGATCAGGAACAAGACAAAGTTGCCCACACTCACGCCTATTATTCAACATAGTTTTGGAAGTTTTAGCCACAGCAATCAGAGAAGAAAAAGAAATAAAAGGAATACAAATTGGAAAAGAAGAAGTAAAACTGTCACTGTTTGCAGATGACATGATACTATACATAGAGAATCCTAAAGATGCTACCAGAAAACTACTAGAGCTAATCAATGAATTTGGTAAAGTAGCAGGTACAAAATTAATGCACAGAAATGTCTTGCATTCCTATACACTAACGATGAAAAATCTGAAAGAGAAATTAAGGAAACACTCCCATTTACCACTGCAACAAAAAGAATAAAATACCTAGGAATAAACCTACCTAAGGAGACAAAAGACCTGCATGCAGAAAACTATAAGACACTGATGAAAGAAATTAAAGATGATACAAACAGATGGAGGGATATACCATGTTCTTGGATTGGAAGAATCAGCCTTGGGAAAATGACTATACTACCCAAAGCAGTCTACAGATTGCAATCCCTATCAAACTACCAATGGCATTTTTCACAGAACTAGAACAAAAAAGTTCACAATTTGTATGGAAACACAAAAGACCCCAAATAGCCTAAGCAATCTTGAGAAAGAAAAACGGAGCTGGAGGAATCACGCTCCCAGACTTCAGACTATACTACAAAGCTACAGGAATCCAGACAGTATGGTACTGGCAGAAAAACAGAAATACAGATCAGTGGAACAGGATAGAAAGCCCAGAGACAAACTCATGCACATATGGTCATCCTATCTTTGATAAAGGAGGCAAGAATATACAATGGAGAAAAGACAGCCTCTTCAATAAGTGGTGCTTGGAAAACAGGACAGCTACATGGAAAAGAATGAAATTAGAACACTCCCTAACACCATACACAAAAATAAACTCAAAATGGATTAAAGAACTAAACGTAAGGCCAGACACTATAAAACTCTTAGAGGAAAACATAGGCAGAACACTCTATGACATAAATCACAGCAAGATCCTTTTTGACCCATCTCCTAGAGAAATGGAAATAAAAACAAAAATAAACAAATAGGACCCAATGAAACTTAAAAGCTTTTGCACAGCAAAGGAAAACATAAGACGAAAAGACAACCCTCAGAATGGGAGAAAATATTTGCAAATGAAGCAACTGACAAAGGATTAATCTCCAAAATATACAAGCCGCTCATGCAGCTCAATATCAAAAAAACAAACAACCCAATCCAAAAATGGGTAGAACACCAAAATAGACATTTCCTCCAAGAAGATATACAGATCGCCAACAAACACATGAAAGGATGCTCAACATCACTAATCTTTAGAGAATTGCAAATCAAAACTACAATGAGGTATCACCTCACACCAGTCAGAATGGCCATCATCAAAAAATCTACAAACAATAAATGCTGGAGAGGGTGTGGAGAAAAGGGAACCCTCATACACTGTTGGTGGGGATGTAAATTGATACAGCCACTATGGAGAACAGTATGGAGGTTCCTTAAAAAACTAAAAATAGAACTACCATATGACCCAGCAATCCCACTATTGGGCATATACCCTGAGAAAACCATAACTCAAAAAAGAGTCATGTACCACAATGTTCATTGCAGCACTATTTACAATAGCCAGGACATGGAAGCAACCTAAGTGTCCATCGACAGATGAATGGATAAAGAAGATGTGGCATCTATATACAATGGAATATTACTCAGCCATAAAAAGAAACGAAACTGAGTTTTTTGTAGTGAGGTGGATGGACCTAGAGTCTGTCATACAGAGTGAAGTAAGTCAGAAAGAGAAAAACAAATACCATATGCTAACACATATATATGGAATTAAGAAAAAAAAAGAAAAATTGGTTTGATGAACCTAGGGGTAAGACAGAAATAAAGACGCTGACGTAGAGAATGGACTTCAGGACAGGGGGAGGGGGAAGGGTAAGCTGGGACGAAGTGAGAGAGTGGCATGGACATATATATACTACCAAGTGTAAAATAGATAGCTAGTGGGAAGCAGCCGCATAGCACAGGGAGATCAGCTTGGGCCTTTGTGACTACCTAGAGGGTTGGGATAGGGAGGGTGGGAGGGAGATGCAAGAGGGAAGGGTATGGGGATATATGTATATGTATAGCTGATTCACTTTGTTATACAGCAGAAACGAACACAATAATGTACAGCAATTATACTCCAATAAAGATGTTAAAAAAAAGTGTAATAAAAATAATAATAGCAAAAACTTTTATAGGAATTAGTATGGGTAGGCACATGTCATCTCATTGATAACATCACAATAACCTTATTATTTCTCCCTCTACAAAGGGAATGGAGGCACAGGTAGGTCAGAGTAACATACCCAAGACTACCCATGCTAGGTAGTGGCTAGTTCCAGCATTCCTTCTAGAACCACCATAGTGTGCTAATTCCTAGAAGTGGGAAAAGGTGAAGGAAGAGGAGACAGGGCAAAGGCATGGATATGCATGAGAAACACAGAGTAATCTGAGGTGACTGGAGCAGCTGATATAAAACTGAAAACGTTTAAATCAGGTCATGTCACCACTCCCCATCACTGGCTGCTCACTGAGTTTAAGAGAAATGTAAACCCTGCCTACTCTCTCCAGAGTCAACACTCACCACTCTCCTTCTCTGTTACAGCTCCTCCATCACGTGGGCCTTTCAGTTCCTAAAACTCACCAACCTCTTTCTTGTCTCAGAACATTTGCACATGGTGGTGTCTCATTCTGAAATACTGTTCCCCTCACTTTTCACCTAGCTAACTCTTGACCATCTTCTGGTCTCTACCTAATTATGATTTACTCATACAGGCCTTCAAAATTCCCCACCTTGTCATAATATCTCATAGCAGCACCCCTGGCTGTTCCTTCATAGCATTTACCCCACTTTGTAATTATCTGTCTAATGGTATGATGACAGACTGTAAGCTCCATGAAGGCATGGATCACGTCTGGTTTGTTTCTTTTTTTTTCACCTGATGGACACATGATTAAACAGCAGAAGTTGAACCTAGAATTGGAAGGGCATAGTCTTTATCCAATGAACAATAAGAAGGCAGAAAAATGTAATCAAGGATTGTGACAAAATCAAATATAGACTTAAATAAAGTACAACGAAACCTAGTGTAGTGTAGGTGATGGATGAGAGAAAGGCCAAGCCTAAAAGACCAGTTGAGGGTCACTTCAACTATCTAGATGAGAAACAGTGAGGGCCTCAACCAAGGGAATGAATTCAAGACCTCACAGGTGGTGTGACTGAATTGGTTCATTTGACGGTGTGTGTGTGTGTGTGTGTGTGTGTGTGTGCGCATGTGTGTGTAAGCCTGCTCTGTGCCCTCTGTGAACTATTATCCACTCAGGACGATAAAATAAAGTATTAAAAAGCAGACCTGTATAGAAAGAGACGACGCTCTCCATAAGAGGAAAAGTTCAAAAAATAAAGACCGATCACTCTTCCTTGTCCTTGGATCCAAAGGGAATTAAGGAATGAGTAACCATTTTCCAGGGACACGCCCTCTTCAAGGGGAAGCTGGTGAAGGCAAAGATGAGGGAGGAGAATTGTATGGACAGACAGACTACAGAGGCACTTTCTAGCAATGGAATGGGGCTTTCAAAACAAACTTGGTAAGGGGGCATCACTCAGGTTTTGCTGAGAAAGGAAAAGCCAAGAAAAGGCTAAGAAGAGAAAAAAATGGTATAGGGAGCGTAAGTGTGACCTTACCTAAAGTGTGACCTTAGCAAAAAGTGTAAAATAAAAATTTACACATTGTATGGAGACTGTGAGCCTTGAGGTTGGAGGAGACAACGAGCCGAAAGGGTGTAGAGGAAGATCATGAATGGAGGCAGCCTGGGACAGCTCCCACTGAGCCCTGGGCGTGAAGTCACCCCAGCTGCACCTCCTTGGTGCTCCTTGTCCTTCTTGGGTGCAGAAGGAGGGGGCGACTGCATAGGGACTGTCCTGCCATGGCAGGCATGGCTGCTGGCGGCTGCTCTGGCCGCCGCAGATTCTATTCCTGAGTACATCTCACCTAAGTAAGGCTTCAACAATGGAAAGCTAAGACTTCAATCATCTTTGTCTTAGATTTTTAAAATAACACCCTTTTCTTGAAAATGGAAACTTCTTGGTACCTCTTCTCCCTAATTTCCCGAGTTTGAGTGAAATCTAAAGGTTACTTTAAATATAAAGTTCATCTGATCAAGAGCATCTGGGAGTCTCTACAGTAAGTCTATTTTTATTTCATATTTAGCAGTAGTAAAAAGTGTACTAAGAGTAGATGGCACCAAGGAGCTGCCATTTTTCACACCTACAACCAGCATTCTTGTTTCCTCTTGCAAATGTCACAGTAAAAGAGCCAAAACTCCAAAGTTCTGTTTTCCCAAAGTCACTTAAAAATTATGTCTTGAGTGCTTCTGAGTTGTGACAGGCCACCCCCACTTCTATCTACACCCCGACAGTCTGAAAATGGGACCGCCAGATGATGGATAAGGAATGGGTATCCGTTCTGAAGGAGGAACGGTGGGCTTCAAAGTGCTGCTACTAAAGTTAATACAATTGATGCATCATGCAGGGTGAGCTCTTTTCAGAGAGTTCTCACTATTCCAGGGAATGGTCCTGCTTGGTTGGGCTCTGAAGGTAAGCCAGAGTTCACGCCCTAAGAGGAGGCCAAATGGGGTTGCCAGCCTTTAGAAAACTCGGTGCCTGAGTGGCGAGTGAGGGGAAGTTAAGAAGATGACCAGCAGCTGGGCAGGACAGCCTGTGGGAGGGGGCACCTGTCTGCTTCCACCCGCAAGCTAAGGTCATGGATGCTCGGAAACCAGATTCTGGTCCAGCGCTTGGAAGCGTAAAGGCTCACCTGGTTCAGACAGTGGTGGGTTCAGCATCAAACTGTCCTGACTGCTGGTGCCCATTTCCTGTTGTTGTGCTCCCACCTCACAGAAAAACATGTCCCCACTTAACCTTTTTATTTCATCTTATCTTGTTTTCTTCAGGGCGTGTTCCCTTTTTGCCTTATTTACTATCTGTAGTCAATGTTTCCTTCTTCCTCAGCAGTTTTAGTCCATACCTGTCTCATTTCTCTGTATCCATTCCTGTTTCCCTCTCAGTTACTCATCTCCTCCCCCAAATTCTTTTTCCAGTCATGGCAAACTTCTTGAAAAAGGAGTCTGCACTTCGTAAAGCCTTCACAGTCTCACCTCACGCTAATACAAAATGATTTCAAACCCTGTGCTTTAAGACAGTACCTAAACTGTGTTCACAAAGATCACTCACACGCTCCTAATTGCCACAGCTGATGACTTCTCAGTAGTCTGTCTTGATTACCGCTTTCCCCTTAAACCACTCCCCCTTCCAAGTCTTTTCACTTTCCTCTCAACATCTGGCCACTCTTTCTCTATCTCTTCCCCTCATACTGTCAACACAGAGGATCCCACGATTCTCTCAACATTTCTCTCCTCACTCCAGTATGCATTATGCATTCTTTCTCCTTGCTTCAGCTACAGCTTGTGTGCCAGTGATTCCCAGATTCATATAACACTGACCCTGACCTCTTGCTCCTGAACTAAAAGCTTGTACTTCTACCTCTTTCTTTTGGATATCTTACGAGACCCTCAAATTCAACAGTCAGAGCTAGACTCTCCTCACACTCAGTCAAATGTGATACCGCCCTTTTCCTCATCACATGGTCATCAAGTTCTGGTGATTGTAATTCCAAATGTCTTTCTGATGTACCCTTCCGTGAGCTACTTCCATTACCCCTACTCTCATCTAGGCCCTCAAACTGCTTTAACGGGACAAGAAGATGGTTAATAGAAGGAGCTTTGGGAATCAGACTAGCTGGATTCCAGGTTTTTTCACTTAAAGACTTCAGATGGAGTCTTTAAGACTCAGTTTTCTCACTTGTCAGGTTGGACCAGAATTTAGAACTATTATAAGAAATTCGGTGATCTAACCAAAATGTTATTCACAAAGGTTGGCCCATGGTAGCCACTCAAAAATGTTATGTTTTTCACTCAGTACTCTACTTACTTCCTCCCATCTCTGAGCTGGAGCTCCTGCCTTTAGCCCATCTCTCCTCTCCAATACACATTCAACTCTCACACCAATTACTTTCTAAATCAGAGATCTACTCATGTCAGTCTTTGGTTCAAAAAAAAAAAAAAAAACTTTTCACAAATTTTCATTGCCCATATGACAAAGACCATCTCCTTAGTTTGGCATTTTTGACCCTTTAGAAATCTAACCCCAAGCTACCTTTCCAGCTTACAGATTCACCACTCCTTATTACATAACCTATTACCTAATGTACCTTACATTGTCAAGCTTGGTTTCTTTATCGCAGCCACCCTATCTTCAAGGTCTTCCTCCCTTTCATTTCTAGCTGATGAAGTCATACTTATATTTGCATAAGCATCTGTTTCCCCCAATAAAGTCTAATTCCTTGGAAGCAAAGAACCTGCCTTATTATTCTGACACATTGCATTCATTGATACATTCATTCACCAAACATTTTTAAACTGAGAACCGGGCACTGTGCGAAGTGCTAGGGATCCAAAGCCAAAGAAGATATAGCCCACACCATTAACCAGTAGACAGTCTGGTTGGGAAGATCGGCATACAAACAATTCCAGTAGAGGGTGACAGGTGAGAGGATAGAGCAGTGGCTCTCGATCCTGGTCGTATATTAGAATCCCTGGAACCAATTTTTTAATCAGTTTAAAAGAATGCTAATGCCTAGGTTCAACCACCAAAAATTCTAATTTAATTGGTCTGTGATGCGTTTTTTTAAAAGCTCTTCTGGTATAGTTACGATAGTGAGGATTGCAAACCTCTGAGAAAGAGCTCTATACACAACATGGGAGATATACCTTATAGCTGGCACTTTTGGTTGTTCCACAAATTCTGCCCCCTTCTGTACAACCTTCCTCCACATGATTTAGGAGACATTGCCTTATCCCCATCTCAGAGGTAGATTCTAACTGGTCTTTCTTGTGATTGGTTTAGGTGTAGGCAAGGACACCTGAGGGGAGGCTGGCTGTGGGAAGTTGGGAAAAGGTTTCCTAATCTTAAGAAAAATATATCAGAAGAGATAGGTTTCTTTCTGCCTTTGGACACTGCTGTGCCTGGCTGTGACATCTGGAACCACAGCAACCATACTGTATCCATGAGGGGAGCCACCGGAAGGTAAAACTGAGATCTAGAAAGGAGCGGCATTCTTGATGACACTGTCAAGTCATTGTATCAAACTACCCTACTATTGGTCCACCTGTGCATTTTTGGATGTGTGAAATAATAAATTTCCTAATTGTTTATGCTATTTTGAGTCAGTTTTCTGTTGACCTGCAGCAGATGGTATCCTAACTGATATACAAATAAACCAGACTTGAAGATAAAGGAAAGCAGTCCGGAGAAGGTGATAATCAGAGGAGAGTCTTCAGCAAGGCAGTCAAGAAGCAGGAGAAGCAAATAAATAGGGATGGATATAAACGTATAAGATATTCTTGGAACTTCCTATAGTTCAGAATGGCTATTGCAAATAATATGAATATGGAGATGAAGCTGGAGAGGAGGGAGTCTGGGGCGAGAACTTGAGGAGGCCTGTATGCTGTGAACTAGATTAAATATGGCCACAAAACCGTTGCCACTTCTTCTATCAAGAAGCAGAGTCTATTTCAATACCCCATGAATCTGGCTGGCTTCATGACTTGCTTCGACCAATAGAACATATCAAAAGGGATGTGACGTGAGTTCCAGAGCCAAGGCCTGGCTCTCTTTATATGCTGTCCTGAGGCTGTCATATTGGAAGGAAGGCAATCTAGCCTGCTGGCAGATGAGATGCCAGGTGGAGAACGGAGGTGCCTCAGCTGAGCCAGCACCAAGTGCTGGGCATGTGAGGGAGGGTCCATGCCATCGAGGACCATGCAGCTAGTCCAGCCATCATGTGAAGAACCAGCAGATGAACTTCCCAGCCAACCCACAGGATCTAAGAAATAATAAATCACCGTCGCAGTAGGCCACTAGATTTGGGGTGGCTTGTTACACAACAACAGATACCCAATACATAGGCCATGCCAAGATGTTTGGACTTTACTCTGAAAACTATGAGGAATAACCTGATTAGACTCATTTTTTAGAAAGATCTCCTTGGCAGCAACGTGGAGAATGTCTTGGAGGGGGGTGCAGGGCAGAGGTAGAAGGACTGGTTAGAAGACTATTGTGTTAATAGGGCTGAGAAATAATATGAATCTGAACTAAAACAGTGGCAGAGGGAAGGCAGAGAAGAGTTAATATAGGGGTAAAATCAACAGGATGCTGAATATAGGTTATAGAGTGTAAAGGAGAAAATGAGTTAAGAATTACTCAAAGTTTCTGGACTCTGCAAACGAGGGGATGATAGTGCCATTCACTAAGAGAGGGAACTATGGGAGGAAGAGAAAGTCTGACCTAACTTTGGAACACCCAAGTGGAGATGTACAGCAAGGAGTTGGGAATACTCAATACGCAATAAATGTTTGATGAACAAATTACTATGGTTAATCTGGTTGGGAACTGAAGTATTCATTGCTATATGGCATAACTTGAGTTCTCTCCAAGACAAGTAAAGTTATAATGGTGTGAACTCATTTTATGGATACTTGGTCAGAACAGAAAGGAAAAAGAAAGATACGATTTGATGTAGCCCAAAGTGCTGATAAATCTGCACATTGTTCAGTTTGTGTGCATTGATCTGTAACTCTCACGGAACATTCCTAGTATACAATGTTCTTACCTAAAGGCACTTTCTTAGTGTATCCAGAGGGTAGACTCTATGATACAGGTTCTCTCTTTTTTTTGGCTGGCAGATTCTTTACATGCCACCCAACCTGTAGAATAAGAAGGGGCTTCCCTAACTACATGCTAGAAAGAGTTGAGACTATCTCCACATTGTATATTTTGCCAAATGAGCCCACTCTATGATTTATTAATATAATAAACTACAGAGGCTACAAACAACTTTAATATGCACATGTAAATATTGGCTTACCTTTGAAATTGATTAAAATAGCAAGTAAATGGCTGGGAACCAATCTCATCTTTCCAGTACTGTTGCCAATTCATGACACTTTCCAAGTTCTTCTGATTTTCTCTCTTACAGGGAGGGATATAGGAGCACTAACAAAACAGAACACAGAAAGTAAACCTATTATTCTATAGAATATTGAAATATAGTCCTTTTTAATAGACAGATGGCATTATGCTGATGGTAAATCTAATTCTGACCTACTTAATTTTTAATTTAACCAAACTGAAATTCCAAAACTATATTTCAAGTTTTGAATTTGGCGCAATTACAGAAAGTATTCCAATAACAAAAATACAGCCAAAAATAACTTTCAGTCATTACAGTATAAAGATACTTTATAAACAATTAGTTACAATTTATTAGTGAATTTAAAGCGTTATACTCTGTCTTTGAGGGCCTGCCAATCAACAAAGGGAGGTAACACAAAACTTAATTTTTATCCCCAATCTCTAATAAACCTTGATATTTTCTTCTTCCACTTTTAATTAACAAATCAAGCACATAGCTCTCCTCAGATACTGCTCTCAACTGCTGAAACTCCAGTTTTCTTTTCTTACATTTTCTTGGACAACAAAATCAACAGAAAAGTTCCTCTAAAGTATATGATCAATGCATTTTGCTAACTGATGCCCTTTACTAGCCATGTCTCTGACAAAGTAGTTCTCTCAGAAGGGACTTTATTACTCTAAGCAATATAGACTCAGCAGAATTAGAAAATTGCTCTTAACCTTAGATGTTAAAATTAACCCTTAGCATTCTAATCCATTTTCTCCATTTCAGTCTTTTATCATGATGATGATCAAGATGAAGATGATGTCAGCTTACAGTTGTTGAGTGTTTACTAGGCAAGACACTGTAATAAGTGCTTAACAGGCCTGACTTCCTGTACTTCCTACAACAATCCTATACTGATCCCCATCCTACAGATGAGGAAACTGAGATCTCTGTCAGCTCTACAGCTGGAACTAGAGTCTGGTGATTCATCACATTTTACTCTCAGATGTTTTTACAAAGGTGTTCAGTATTAAGGAGCAGGAAAAAATCCATTAGCTCTAGAGTATAATTTGAGTTGCATTATTTTATAGCATATAATTTGTCAATGCCTTATCACTATTTTCTGGTAAAATACAAACTTTTTAGTACGATGTATAAAGCTCTCCATGAGGTCCCTGCCCTGTCCTCGTCCTCACTTGAGCCTGGGATGCAGACGTACAGAAAGACTTGCTCCCAAATCTGCCACATGGAATCACACAGTATCAGACTTGTCTGTTTTATGTCAGCCTCTCCAATTTGTTGGCAAGTTGGGACAAGGGCTATTTTCTTCTCTTCTGTCTTTAAACTTAGGACTATACCTGATAACAGTGAAGTTTCAAAAATGTTGGTAAAATTAATTAATAATAACACACTTAGATACATCTTATTCAAGATGATGAATCTATTTTCACAGTGGTTAAACATTTAAAAAAATATATAAACATTTTAAATTTTAGTAAATTTGCTTATTTTTGTTATATGTAACAAATTCACATGTTATGCAAATATCGTCTCAATGCTTGAATCACTGCACATTTATCTTCTGCATATACAGTTTCACTTCTACTAATAACAATAGTATAAAGCTAAAAAGTTTTGTGAAATTATGAATTCTGAGTTCTTCAAAGCAATAGTTGGGCTTAGAAGCAACGGAGACCATTAGATAGGGCTCCAGTCCTATTTTTTGTTACATGTTTAGACTTGAGTAAATCACTTTCTTTTTCTGGATTTCATTTTTTCTAATCTGTTAAATCTCCAAAATAATTTCGATCTCTACATCTCTATGATTCTCTTCTTGGAGATACAAGCAAGAAAGGACCCAGCAGAAGGCAGGACTACAAACACCGCTGCAGTGTTTTTCCCAAAAGAGATCCTGCCCACTGGGGAGATGGCTGGGAAGCTTGATGAAACCACCATTCCAGCCAGCAAGAAGGACGAGTGTGGCAGGTCTTTACCTGGGGACCTGTATTTTGCATTAGGAAAATGTTCATAAGGGGCCTCTGATTTTCCTATTGTTTATTTCCTATAATGTGCTGGACATTTCCTTTCCTTCTGTTAAAAATTCTTTTTCTATATCATGGTCAACTAGTTTGTAAAGTGAGAGTAGGCACCAAATGACTGTGCTCTTCGTAGAACGGAGACATTTCTAGATTTGGAGGCAGAAGCCGTGAGATATGAAACCCAAAAAATTCATCAGAGCTCTTTTTTGCAATGGGCATACTCAACACAAGAGGTATACTAGACATTTTAGGGAATAACAATGAATAACCAAATGTAATTAAAGCAGATTTTACAATTTTGCGAGTTAACTCAGCCTGAATTCTTTACTATTCAGTTTTGGTGGGGGTGGAAGGAAGAAATGGATTTAAAAGAAACGTCTCTACTGAATGACACTCTATGATCTGACCAGGAGAATCACACCTACGTGTTTCTGAAAAAGTCAAACAAAAACTTTCACTGAGTTTGTAAAGTTTTGTATTAGGTATTGTTGTGATTTTATGTGGGATAAAAGAAATGTTTCCTGCCTTTAGGAAACTTTGAGCTGGTATGGATGGATTTTTGGAAGCAAAGTACTCTTTCACGTTGGGGAAAATAACCTGTGATCAAAATTCAAGTATTTTTTCCATGGACCGCATTCTTTCCAAAGAGTATCATAGATTAAATAATGAGCTTACAATACTCCAGCAACTTCTAAAGCTCACATCGTTTTGAAAGGAAAATTGTTAAAAGGCTAAACTTTAGGCTCTTAAAAATCATTACTGTTTATTTTGTTATACCATGATTGTCCATTTAGTCGGTCTTTAAAATTTCTGTGAAGCCTAATGCAGATTCTCCCTAGATTCCTTCTCAATTTTATTTAGTGGATCAGTGTAGATTGTTAGAATTTTTTTAAAAAAAAGCTATAAATGAGAATTCAAAGCAGTGTTCTAGAAAAAAGAATTCGAAAATCAGTCAATAGAGACCTTCCTTTCTAGGTTGTTCAAGTCTGATGGTTTTCCATGCACCAAAATGCTCCTTCATGAATCTCTCTCCTTTGGGGGAGGGGCAAAAATAACAATGTATGTCATATCATCATCATCATCATCATTACTATCATCATGTGGCTAACATTTATTCACTATATGTCAAGCATCTCATTAATCCAAATCTCATTTAATTCAAATGAGCAAATATTATAATCACCCCCTTTTTACAGATGAGGAAACTGAGGGACAGAGGGGTTTAAGAAACTTTCCTTAGGTTACAATGGCAAATAGAATAGCTGGGATTCCAACTGCAGAGGATTCTTAACCACTGCACCACACTACCTCCCTTTAGGGCGTCCCAGTTTTCTCTCTTTAGAGCCCCCTGATTTGGAGGTAAGGGAGATGTCCCGACTTCTGCACTCCTCTCTTGGAGAAATAGTATAACGTTTCTTTGGGAATGGAATGGGTGTAGTTTTCCTGAGGACTGGTGGGCTGAGGCTGTCTGTTGCAGACCTTTGTTTTTCCAGTATACTCCCAGAGAAATACATTGTAAGTCCTTGCTTGTTCCCTTCTGTCTCAATTTGGCTTCAGGGTTGGTTTTTGGTGCCACGGATGTAATTTCACTTCGGTGCGTTTATAGACACAATGTGTTTGGTCATGGAGGACAATGAGCATTCCCTTGGAGAAACTTTTTCATACAGTTCTGACCTTTCTTTTTTTTCATTTGCAAAGGCAGCATTTCCCAACTTCTACTATCATTATCGCCCAAATAACCTTCACTAGAGGCTGTGTCATTTGCTGCCTAAACTTGCATGAAATCACTTTCTTTAAAAAGTCAGGAGAAAAAGAAGCATGTGAAAAAATACATTTGTTTAGTGCCTACCTTTTAGAAAGAAAATTTGACTTTTGCATTCATGAAGGAAGTTGATGGGATCCAGTGGGCTATTCTGAGTATATTAACATAAAGACTTCCAGTGAGTTTATTAAGGGAAAAACTATCATCACTTGATGTGGAATATTTGATTACGTATGTATTATCACTTATTTTCCATTATCTCATTTTAGGGTTTATCAAGATTTGTAACAGTATTCTTTTTCAGCCTACCACAATGAATTTACATTTTAATAGAACACTTCTTGAGTGGGTTCTTTGTGATGTGTCTTGAGGATTGCATTTCAATCATGTTGGCAGAGTAGGCAAAATTCACTTTCTTCCTTTACTGAGTCATTTAAAAAAACCATTGCACAAGACACGTGGTCTATGTAAACACTGGGGGCCGGGTTCTATGATAGGCATTACCTAAGAAAGAGAAATGAAGAAACTTTTTGGTTCCAGTTTCTTTCTTGACTTGACTTGGTTAGGGAGGGTAGTACTGAAAGATATAATACTGGAATGGGTTTAGTGGATTCGATACTTTCCAAAGTAAATTATTGGTTAGAAAATGAATTCTTAAAACATTATCTACTGGAACACAGGTTTGATTATATTTTATACCATAATCCTCCATTTTCTGAAATCCTGTAAGACATCCCTGTGTCAGCTATGATTTATAATATTAATGACATTTCTGACAATATAAACATATAATCAGAAAAGCACTAAAAATGAAAAAGAAAAAAGGGGAGTTCCCTGGTGGTCTAGTGGTTAGGATTTGGCACTTTCACAGCCGGGGCCCGGGTTTAATCCCTGGTTGGGGAACTAAGATCCTGCAAGCCGCACAGTCAAAAAGAAAGAAAAAGAAAAAGAAAAAAAAGAAAAGCACTGTGGAATAAAAAGTATAACTGAATCATTTATAAACCACACACTATTTCACATGCCTCATGACTTCATTAATTGTGTGCAAACATGCATGTGTGCACACACACACATGCATTCCTTATGAATGTAGGTTAACTGAACAAACATGAAATTATATGTCGGCTAAAAAATTCTAGGGCAGGTGGTTCCAGAATGTACACCCATATCTGAAAGCTAAATGGAAATACTCTTATGGAAGAATTTGGAGGTCAAATACATGGCTTAGAAAATGTGAAAAGTAAGGCTAACTAAGAATAGGAGATGCTAAATTAGCTCTTCAGAGAGAGCAGGCTGGGCAGGTACAGAGAGGTGCCCAGCCCAGAACAGTGTTCATCAAAGTATGGTCCACAGACCACTGACTGTGTCAAAAAGACCCACCCTCCTGAGACTGATTCAGTAGGACTAGGAACCTGCATTTATTTATTTATTTATTCTTGGCTGTGTAATGGGTCTTTGTTGCTATCCGTGGGCTTTCTCTAGTTGTGGTGAGCGGGGTCTACTCTTCGTTGCGGTTCGCGGGCTTCTCATTGCGGTGGCTTCTCTTGTTGCAGAGCACGGGCTCTAGGCGTGCGGGCTTCAGTAGTTGTGTCACGTGGGCTCAGTAGTTGTGGCTCGTGGGCTCTAGAGTGCAGGCTCAGTAGTTGTGGCGCACGGGCTTAGCTGCTCCGCGGCATGTGGGATCTTCCCGGACCAGGGCTCGAACCCATGTCCCCTGCATTGGCAGGCGGATTCTTAACCACTGCGCCACCAGGGAAGCCCCAATAAAGCATTCTCGATTGCTGAGTACAGGATACAAAGATTAGATGTTACTCTCAACCCCTCTTCTTCCTCCCCTCCCAGGAGCATGTAGTGCAGTAATAGTAGCATATGCACGAAGTGCTTTGTGATTGCAAAAGAGGAAGCGAACATTTTGGCTTCGGGAGGGGAGGGGTGGAATAAGAGAAGGCTTCACAAAAGAGGTGACACGATTGTGTCTTTAAGGCTGAACAGGAGTTTGCTTCTCAGAGAATGGGTTGGGAAGGTGACAGTCCAAGAAGAAGAAATGGAATGTGATGGATGTTCCAGAAAGACTGAATCATCTAATGTGCTTGAAGGAGAGTGGCATGGGAGACGGCATTGGAAAATGCCCAAATTATCTGAACTACTACTCATGCAGAATTGTTCCTCTGTCCTTGCATGCTCCTGTGAAAAACTGCTCAATACCTCCAGCAGAGTATTCCCACCCACCCCCAACGCTCCTTTAGTTAGAATGTATTACTATGTGTTGGTATTACATCTACACTTTTGTAATGTAACATTATTCATTTAACTTCTGGATTCAAGTAGACTGCTAAAGTTGGTGATATTATTAAAACTGAGAAAAGTTTGGAACAACATTCCACTTTCAAGAGAAAACAGTTTGTTCAGCTCTAGAGCTAGAAAATAAAAATACAGTGTCTTTGCCAAAAATAGAGGTCGAATCTAAATAGAAGTCAGACCAAAACTAGAGGTTTTAATCTGGAAGAAGCTCAATAGTTATTAAGCATGGCAGTACATGTAAAAATTTGTTCAATGGCTTATGATGATAATTTAAAATCCTTGAGGAGATGGCCAATCCTCTTACGACCACACAGAACACAGAAATAAAACGGAACATCTTAAATGCTCATGCATGCCTTCAGATAGGCTCATAATGTGTGTATATGTGTATATACATATATTTTTAATGAAATATTACAACATCATTTCTGCATGAATGAAACCAACAAGCCCTGTCCATAAGTCCCTAGAACCAGGATTGATAGATGGGGGTGATGAAAAACTGATGCTTCCTACTTGTGGCAGAATGTATTTTCCAAAGATGGCTGCACCAATATCCATCCTATTTTACATGCTCTTACAATGTGACATTGACACTCCTCTATTCAGGGGTGTGGGTTTCCCTCCCCTAGAACATGGATGAGCCTGTGATTACAGAGAATGTGATGCTATGTGACTTCTAAGGCTAAATCAGAAAAGAGGACATAGCTTCTGCTTGAATCTCTCTCTTGGGAATGCATGCCCTTGGAATTCTGACACTATGCTGTAAGGAAGCCCAAAGTAGCCCATGCAGAGAGATCACATGGAAAGGCCTGTGTGGAGAGGAACCAAGGCCCCACAGTCAACAGCCAACATCAACTCTCTGATATGAGAGTAAATGAGCCTTCAGATGATTCTAGCCTCCAGCCTTCGAGTATTCTACAAGGACCTCAGACATCATAGGGCAGAGATAAACTGTCCCCATTGTGCCCTGTCTGTACTTATGACCCACAGAATTTGTGAGCATAATAAAAATGATTTCATCCATCAATGATAATTTTTGACAGTGACTAAGAGATCATAGGACCCATAGGACTAAAAATGTGGAAAACCTTTAAGGTTCTCCTTGATCTACATACCGGAAAAAACCTGAGGTTTGATGAAGTGGAGTCCAATGAGTCACCATGATGTTAAGACAGGACTCCTTACCCAGTCCCCAGACCTAAAGCTTCTTGAATGAAGGAGAGGCTGCTTATCCTTGAAAAAGACCTGTGGCAGCACCTCAAGTAATGCCTACTAAAAATCTTCTCCTACCCTTTCCCAAGAGAACATGCAAACATTTACAAGAGTAGCTGTGCAGTGGGGAAAGGGCAGCCATTTAGAGTATTATTGGACACCGGCTCTGTGCTAACCCTAATCCCTGGGGACACTAAGTATGACTGTGCTCAGAATGTGAGCTCATGGGGTCGGGGAAAATGGAGTTTTGACCTAAGTTGATGTCACAGTGGGTCCAGTGGGGCTTCCCTGGTGGCGCAGTGGTTAAGAATCCGCCTGCCAATGCAGGGGACACGGGTTCAAGCCCTGGTCCAGGAAGATCCCACATGCCGCGGAGCAACTAAGCCCATGCACCACAACTACTGAGCCTGCGCTCCAGAGCCCACGAGCCACAACTACTGAGCCTGTGTGCCACAACTACTGCAGCCCGCACGTCTAGAGCCCGTGCTCCGCAAGAAGAGAAGCCACCGCAGTGAGAAGCCTGCGCACCGCAACGAAGACTACTAGCCCCCGCTCACCACAACTAGAGAAAGCCCACACGCAGCAATGAAGTCCAACGCAGCCAAAAATAAATAAATTAAATAAATAAATTTAAAAAAAAAAAAGGGTCCAGTGAGTCCATGAACTCTCCTGTGGTTGATATTCTAAATGTATAAATGCAATATACATGCTTCACACTGGTTGTAATTTCTACCTTGACTTCCTTTACCCATGGATATAAGGCTATTATGGTGGATGACTGAAACTACCTCATTCCTCCCCAAATAGTAAACCACTACTGCATCCCTAGGGAAGTCACAGAGATTACAGGAGTGGGGATTCCTACCACATTAATGTTTAACTTGCCTATTTGGCTCTTGAAGAAGACATACAAGTCTTGGAGAATGACTGTTCTATTCTATTGTTAAATGAATCAGTGGTAGCTCTACTTTCAGTTGCTGTTTCAGATTCAGTCTCTTTATTGGAGCAATTAAACTTACCTCCAGAGCCTATTCTATGGTGACTGACCTGGCAAATGCTATCTTCTCCATCCTTGACAGAGAGCACCAGAGAGAGTTTGCTTTTATCTGGCAGAGACAGTGTAGACTCTACTGTCTTACTCAGGTCTACCTCAACTCTCTCTGGACGTCATGCTCTAGTGTGCAGAGACCTTGACCCGTCGCCCTCCCACAGAACATCATACTGTCTGTACATTGATGAGATCATGCTGATCAGAAATCAGGGAGTACAAACTGCCCTAGATTCCTTGGTAAAGTACAGGTGTGCCAGAGGGTGGGAAATGCAGCAGCCTGTTATTTCAGGGATGCTTCTGGGGGTCTCGTGGCACAGGGAATTTCCGGATATCCCCTTCAAAGTGAAAGACAGATTGCTGTACCTTTCATTCCTTAAAACTAAAAAAGAGGCACAATGCTTGATGGATCCTTTATACTTTGGAGGAAACATTTACCCACATTTGGGATTGTTCCTCTGACCCCTTACTGAGTAACACATTTACCTGGCCAGCTTTCAGTGGCAGCCAGAGCAGGAGAACCCGCTCCAGGCACTCCAGGCTACAGAAAGCTCTCTTGATTGACTTCTGTGGCCCAGGGCCTCCAACGGTATCCAAAGGGTCTGTTTCAGATTGGAGGGATAGATGGAGCCTGTAAAGAGCTCTGATAGCATAAATCAAACTCATGCTTTCTTTGACAAATCACTATCCTCCTTTTGAGAAACCCTTGGTTTGTTACTGAATGCCTGAACATGGGACACCCAGTCAGCATGTTATCCATTGTATACTGGGCTATTTGACCCGCTGAGACATATAGGCGGGGTTTTCAGGGCTAAAGCAGGTCCTGCAGGCAAATAAGATTCACAAGAAAATGGCTCGCATTCCCAATGCATGCACCTTCTCTTTTGTACTGCGGCTTTCCCAAACTTGTCCTAATGTGCAGTTGTTAATGTGGGCTTGTTTTTCTCATACCAAGACATACATACCTCCAGGAGTACTCTGCATTGTGCTAGGGAGTACCTGAAGCCTATGACCAGTTTCGATGGATGAAAAAATTTGAGCTCAGTTTGAGCATAACTTTGAGCACAACTTCTGATTGCTTATTTCTCTTGAAAGGCATGATGTTGAAGGTATAGACCTACACTGATTTATGGGCACTAGATAACAAATAATAAATTGCACTTTGAGTAAACAGATTAGAGTATGTTAAAGCCTCAGAAACAGAACTCTGAACAATACATAAGATCCAAAAGGTATACTTCCCATGCACCCTTTCTCAGGAAGCTACTTGAGGATGTACTCCACCAAAGCAAAGGTATAAAGAGGAAGGCACGGGGTCAAGGAAACAGAGTACCTAACAGAGGAGAGACAGAGCAGGCCTAAGGTGCAACCTAAGCTGAAAGTTCGGTTTGGGGCAGTAGGCTGAAGGAGTTCAGAAAAGTTATGCCAGGCAAGTTTTTTTTAAAAGAGAAAAAAGTAGAATGAAACAGTTACTTGTTATGAATAAGTATATGAAAAACAGTGTGCAAAGGAGTTTTACAATTCTGTGGGAGAATTTTGTTAAAGTAAGAGAAAGGTATACAAGGAAGTAAGAAAATATTATAAGGGGATGATTATCAGCTCAAAGAACATAAAAAGTTGCAATAAAAATGAACAATACATAGTTAAAATAAGTTAAGCATTCAGTGCTAATTTAGCCAAAAATTATGATATTTAAAGGATGAAGGGAGGAAAAATGAGATGGAATGGGATGGTGTAAGAAAGCTAAATCCTCAGATTCAATCATAGGCAGGCAATTGTGTCTAAAACATATATATCAAACTGACACAGCAGTGTAAAGCAACTATACTCCAATAAAAACAAAAAACAAAAAAATAAAATATATACATCACAGAGCTTACTGTTTAGAAACATGGAGGTAAATACTAGGAAAAACAGAAAACAAAAATAGTTAAATACGGTTGTTTCTGGATGCCAAAAGGGATTGGGACAGAGGAGTCCCAATAGTAGTTCTATTGAGAACTTTCTCCATTTCCTCTATGGTAATTCGTCTACTTTTTTTTTTTTAATCACTATTAGATTGTTTTAGTTTGGAAGTTTGTATTATCCTAGAGAATTACCATATCATCCTATGGTTTCAAATTTACTGGCATTGTATTTGATCAAAGTATTCACTTGAAATTATTTTAACTTTTCCTATATTTATGGTTATTCCCTCATTCTTGTTTCTAATTTTGTGTTTTTGGAGAGCATTTCTTTGGTAACTAAACTTGCTGAGTATTCATATCTGAACTTATCTTTCTGAAAAAAAATTCTGCATTCCCTGAACATGCTCAATAAATCTCCAATGGGAAATTATTTTTTTAATTTTTTTGCCGTGCTGCTTGGCTTGTGGGATCTCAATCTCAGCTCCCTGACCAGGGATTGAACCAGGGCCATGGCAGCGAAAGTCCAGAATCCTAACCACTAGGCCACCAGGGAACTCCCTCCAATGGAAATTTTGAAGCTCTGCAAAATATTAATGCCATAAATTTGTGTTGTTAATTTTCCACCTAGCGGCTCTGCAAAATCAAATAAGTATCTGTTGAAAAACACTGAAGGGCAAGGTGCTTGACATCAACCAGAAGAAAACAGACATTCAGTACTTCACATGGGCATGGGAGAAAGAAAGCTCAATGGATGGAGGAGGTGGATGCCACCTCGGAACTAAGCAGTAAGTGCATGCACATCCTCACACACACACACACACCCGCCCCCAGTACTGTGTAAAGCCCTCCGACAACTGCACAGAAAGTAAGCTCCAACCCAGCAGGGATTTCTTTTACCACTGCATCCCCAGAACCTAGAATAGTGCCTGCCACATGCAGGTCCTCCATAAACATCTGTTGAATTAATGATTCTACAGATATTTTAAAATAATGCAACCTGTAGAAGATTTGTACAAGTAGATATCTTCCTACCAGCTATGAAGATTAAGGAATGGAGAGTTGGAAATATTGAGATACCAGAAACTAAGCTGTTGTCGCGATATTACAAAGTTTGTGACAAAGTCCCTAAACTCTTTCCTTGTCTGTGAAATTTTCCCTACTTGATGCCTCAGTAATTATTTACAAATGCAAATGCCAAGGTTTATTTATTCCACAAGTATTAATCAATTATACCTTCTTGGATCATATTTATCCATATATTATCTATAACCTATATTATCAATAATCCTCAGTCTGTGAAGAAACTGAGGATCAAGAGGTTGAGTGATTGGGGGCTTCCCTGGTGGCACAGTGGTTGGGAATCTGCCTGCCAATGCAGGGGACACAGGTTTGAGCCCTGGTCCAGGAAGATCCCACATGCCGCAGAGCAACTAAGCCCACGCACAACTACTGAGCCTGTGCTCTAGAGCCCGCGAGCCACAACTACTGAGCCCGCGTGCCACAACTACTGAAGCCCGTGCGCCTAGAGCCCGTGCTCCACAACAAGAGAAGCCACCGCAATGAGAAGCCTGCGCACCGCAGTGAAGAGTAGCCCCTGTTCGCTGCAACTAGAGAAAGCCCGCTTGCAGCAACGAACACCCAATGCAGCCAAAAATAAAATAAATAAATTTTAAAAAAAAAGAAAAAGATAATTGAGGGATTGTTTAAAAAAAAAGGTTGAATGATTGGCCCAGAGGTGCACACCTAGATTCAGGTGTAGGTATCTCGATTTCAACACCGCAGCCTTTCCCACTATACCAGGCAGCTTCTAAAGGTCTGCTATGTGTGCAGCTCTGCCCTGAACACAATTAGTGAAACCTAAGATGGTCCCTGGAACACAAACCGTAGAAGAGGCTTTCCATTCCTTCAATACTGTGGCAACGTAAATTGGTATGGGTGAGGTGGGTATACAACACTCTATGGTTTTCTCAAGTAGGTAGCTTCATCTTCAACACACTGATCCTCTCAGTTGTATTCTCTAGTCGTTCCCTGTGTGCTCCACAGAGCATTTATTTTAAAGTAACATTTCTGGGATTTCTCTCATTACAGAAATAATGTTTTACCAGCTATCTGGGCATCCCTTAGCTCCAGTCAAATTGACACAGAAAATTAACCATCACACTTAGCCTTATACTGAAGGGATGATCATCTATTGCTAAGACAGCTTCACATAATGAGTTTTGAATTATTGCTCTACCATGGTGCAATTATTCTCCCAAATTTGTCATTTTTCTTTCAATTTTAATGTTTTTTAAAAAATATATGTTAAGTTTTTTCTTACTATGTCATTAAATAAATGAGTGTATTCTTTTATGATTTTTGCTCGTTAGCCTTAGAAAGGCTTTGCCCACTTCCCAAATTATGTAAATATTCATCTATATTTTTAGTACTTTCATAGTTTATTTTTGTACATTAAAAATGTATTCCATCAAAATTATAATTTTATTTTAACTAAATATTTTCTAAATAATTTTTGAGTATTTTGCAAATAAATTTTATTTGGAAAATTAATATTTTAAAGTGCATATTTTTCCAAATAGTAGGGAAGTTTTAACCTCTTTACAAGTTATTTGAAATGCCAAATTTGCAAAGTAAATCTCCCATCAACATTATTTTTTGGTAAGAGATTTACTGAAATATAACTGACATGCCATTCAATTCACCCCTCTAAAGTGTATAATTCAATGTTTTTAAGTGGATTCACAGAGGTGTACCACCGCCACAATCAATTTTAGAATGTTTTTATCACCCCAAGAAAACACCATATACGTACGCTTTAGCTATCATTCCCAATCATCCTATAGATTTCCCTACTCTAGACTTTTCATGTAAATGGAATTGTATAATATGTGATCTTCTGTGGCTGACTTCTCACACTTAGCACGTTTTCAATCGTGTTGTAGCATGTATCAACACTTCATTCCTTTTTATAGCCAAATAAAATTCCTTGCATGGATATAGCACATTTTATTTGTCCATTCGCCAGTTGATGGACATTTGATTTATTTCCACATTTTGGCTATTATGAATAATGCTACTACAAATAGTCATGTACAAGTTTTTGTGTGGACATGTGTTTTCATTTCTTTTGGGTATATACCTAGGAATGGAGTTGCTGGGTCATATGTAATTCTGTTTAACTTTCTGAGGAACAGTCAACTGTTTTCCAAAGCAGCTGCAAATCTTTTACATTCTTACCAACAATGTATCTGTGTTTGTCTTTTCACTTTCTTGATGGTATTCTTCAAAGCACAAATATTTTAAAGTTTTGATTATGTCCAATTATCTATTTTTCCTTTGATTGCTTGTGCTTTTTGTGTCATGTTAAGAAACTTTGCCTAATTCAAAGGCATAAAGATTTACACCTATGCTCTCTTCTAAGAGCTTTATAGTTTTAGCTCTTATATTTAGGTCTCTCATCAATTTGAATTAATTTTTGTATATGGTGTGAAGTAGAAGTCCAACTTCACTCCTTTGCATGTGTATAAACAGTTGTTCCAGCACCACTGGTTAAAAAGACCTTTTTTTTTCTGTTGAATGCTCTTGACACCCTTGTCAAAATCAATTACTTATAAATGTATACATTTATTTCTTGACTCTCAACTCTATTCCATAGATTTGGAATCTATTCCTTATGCCAGTACCACACAGTCTTGATTACTATAGCTTTCTAATAAGTTTTAAAATTGGAAAGTGTGAGTCTTCCAATTTTGTTCTCCTTTTTCAAGATTGTTTTGGTTATCCTGGGTCCCTTGCACTTTCATCTGAATTTCAGGATTAGCTGGTCAATTTCTGACAAAGAAAATCCAGCTGAGTTTTTGATAGGAATTGTAATGAATCTATAGATCAATTTGGGGAGTGTTGCCATCATTACAATATTCAGTCTTCCAATCTCTGAACAAAGGATATCTTTATTTAGTTTTTCTTTAATTTCTTTCAATAGTGTTTTGTAGTTTTCAGGGTACAAGTCTTACATTCTTTTGTTAAATTTGTCAAATGTATTCCTAAGTATTTGATTATTTTGAGGCTACTGTAAATAGAATTGTGTTCTTAATTTTACTTGTGGATTGTTCATTGCTAGTGTACAAAAATATAATTGAGTTTTGTATACTGACTTTGTATCCTGCAATCTTGCTGAATTTACTAGGTCCAGTAGCTTTTTTTATTTTTTTAGGGGATTCTCCAGGAGTTTCTATATACAAGATCATGTGATTTGTGAATAGAGATACTTTTATTTCTTCCTTTCCAATCTGGCTGTCTTTTGTTTCTTTTTCTTGCCTAACTGTCCTGGCTAAAACCTACAGTACAACGTCGAACGCGAGTGGCAGGTATGGACATCCTTGTCTTGTTCCTGATCTTAGGGGGAAAACTTTCAGTCTCTCATCATTATGATCTCTCATCATAAGTCTCTCATCATTAGTTGTGGGTTTATCATAGTTTCCCTTTATCAGGTTGACGAAGTTCCCTTCTATCCCTAGTTTGTTGGTTTTTTAAGTCAAGGAAGAATTTTGTCAAACGTTTTTCCTGCATATACATGCATGTGATTTTTGTCATTTATTCTATTAATATGTTGTATTACATTGATTTTATTATGTTTAACCAACCTTGCATTCCTAAAATAAATCCCACTTGACCATGGTGCAAAATCATGAACTCTTCTGCCAAAAAAAGAAGAGGAGGTAATACATCCCAGCTCATTCCGTTACTATGATACCAAAAGCAGACAAAGATATCAAAAGGAAACTACACAACAATATACCTTATGAATACAGATGCAAAAATCTTCAACAAAATGCTAGCAAACCAAATTTTGGAACATATAAAAAGGATTATATACCATGACCAAGCTGGAGGAATTGGGAGTGCGTAGTAATGTGCATGAGATTTCTTTTGGGAGGAATGGAAATATTCTGGAATTAGCAATGATGGTTGCACAACTTTGTGAATATACCAAAAACCTGTACACGTTAAAAGGGCAAATATTACAATATTTGAAATATATATATATATATTTTAAAGGAAGCTGCCTGCCTTTTATTTTTCTCTTTCACTGTTCTCACTGTCTAAAAGGCAGACAGACGTGATAAAGTTAGGAAAACCATGTTAAGGGACGGTAAAGCAAGAAGACAGTAAGAAACTGGGTGTTTGAATGACCTTCCAGATCAGAATGGCACAGCCCCACAGACTGCTTACAAGCTCATACATTTACAAAAGAAAAAAATCTAGTAGTTCCTTTGTTTAGGTTACTGTTATGAGGTTCCTATTAAAGTAGCCCACACTTTGCTGTACAGCAGAAACTAACACAACATTGTAAATCAACTATACTCCAATAAAAATTAATTTAAAAAAATAGCAGACTGCCATCAGCCTGCCCCAGCTGGCTCCGTTATGGTGACTCGCAGCCCCAGCTTCGTGATTAGTGATGATGCACCAGGTTATGACCTAGATTTATGTTGTAGACCTAATCATTATGCTGAGGATTTGGAAAAGGTGTTTATTCCTCATGGACTAATTATGGACAGGACCAAATGGCTGGCTCAAGATGTGATGAAGGAGGTGGAAGGCCATCACATCGTGGTGCTCTGTGTGCTCAAGGGGGGGCTATAAATTCTTTGCTGACCTGCTGGATTACATCAAAGCACTGAGCAGAAATAGTGATAGATCTATACCTATGACTGTAGATTTTATCAGATTGAAGAGCTGCTGTAATGACCAGTCAACAGGTGACATAAAAGTAATTGGTGGAGATGATCCCTCAACTTTAACTGGAAAGAATGTCTTGATTGTTGAAGATAAAATTGACACTGGCAAAACAATGCAAACCTTGCTTTCCTTGGTCAAGCAGCATAATCCAAAGATGGTCAAGGTTGCAAGCTTGCTGGTGAAAAGGACCCCTCGAAGTGCTGGATATAGACCAGACTTTGTTAGACTTGAAATTCCAGACAAGTTTGTTGTAGGATATGCCCTTGACTATAATGAATACTTCAGGGATTTGAATCATGTTTCTGTCATTAGTGAAACTGGAAAAGCAAAACACAAAGCTGAAGATGAGAGTTCAAGTTGAGTTTGGAAACATCTGGAGTCCCACTGAATTCACCAGGAAGATTATCACATGTTCTAGTTTTGTGGCCAGCTACTTAGTAGAGCTTATTGAATGTATCTTCTAAGAATTTTATCCGTTTTGTATTTTAGAAAAGTCAGTTTCTGCATTCCCAAACTCTTTATTTGCACTATGAACCTAAAGACTATCAGTTCCCTTTGGGTGGATTGTTTTACTGGTGAATGAAAAATCTCTTAAACCACACCACTATTGAATGAAAGTATTGAAATTGTATCTGTAAGAAACATTTAAAGAGAAGAATATATTAGTTTTTTAATTGGTATTTTAATTTTTATATATTCAGGAAAGAACAGAAGTGATTGAATATTGTTAATTATAGCACTGTGTGTTTAGAAAAGTAAGAAGCAGTCAGTTTCATATCAATGGCAGTATTTAGAGGTATCATTATGTCGGATAAACCATATGTCCTGGAATTATTTTAGTAGGTTTCAGTAGTATTAACTGTATTTTCCCGCTTGTTCAGATTATTTCTGGTGAAACTCTGTCAACAGTTCCTTTTAAATACAGGTCAATAAGTTCTAAAAACCTACCACTTTTTGAAGTCTTCAATGTAAAAATCCTTAAAATAAAGGCTGTCTCTTTAAAAGAAAAATAAATAAAGTACCCCATCCAATATCCTAATAAATTCAATTAGATTGTTTCTACTTTTTCACTACTACAAACAGTTCTGCAATGAAAATCCTCATATATACTTCCTTGAATATGTGTTACAGTTTTTTTAGGGTAAACTCCTTGAAGTGAACTTGTTGTCACTTCACTTGATTGTCACAGTGGTTGTCAGGTATGCACAACTTCAGTTACACATACTATTGATATGTTTGATTATTTTTCTGAGTGGTTGAACCAATTTTCCAGCAATCAGTAGGATTTAACATTTTCTCAAAACCTCACCAACATCTGGTCTTATGAAACATTAAGTTTTGCCAATCTGATGGGTGTGAAACGGTATTCCATTATTGTCATTTGAATTTCCCTGAGATTACTGGAATACAGCATTGTTTCACATTTATTGACCATTTGAGTTTTTTCATGAATTGACTGTACATAACCTTCACTGATTTTCCATTATGTCATATGTCATTTTCTTAATGATTTGTAGACATTTTCATAAATGCTGGATAGTCCTTTGTTGATTACTTGTTTTACCATTATCTTTTACTAGTCTGTGGCTTACATTTTTACTTTGTTTACAATAATTTTAGTCATATGGAAATTATCGTTTTAACATATTCAAATGTATCAATCTTTTCCTTTTATGATTTGTTCTTTAAGCCTTATTTGAGAAAATATTTCTTAGGCCTATGTCATAAAGATATTTTCCTATTCCAACGACTGAAAGTTTTATAGTTTTCTTTTCACATTTAGGTTTTATTCCATTTGGAATTTGTTGTTATGGGTGTGAAGTATGTATCACATTTTATTTCTTTTTTACGTAGAGCTAATTGCTCAAGCATCATTTATTCATAAGGTCACACTTTCCCTGATGAATTTCCCACATCTTCTCTGTCTCTCAGTAAAATTTAATCATTTCTAGCTTAATTTCACTGAGGATATAATCTTTATTATTTCACTGCTATGAAATTTGTTAAGGCTTTCTTTATGGCCCAGAATGTGATCGGTTTGGGGAAATGTTATGTGGGCACTTGAAATGATGTGCACTCTGCTGCTACTGGATATACTATTTTATATATGTCAATTGGGTCAGTTGTTAAACATGTTATTCAAATCTGCTGGATGTGTATTGATATTGCTTTTGTCTGATTGTTTATCAGTTACAAACAGAGGTGTGTTAAAAATCTCTCATCATGATAGACTTGTATATTTCTCCCTTGAGATATTTCTATATATTTCTGCTTTAATTTTTTTGTTTTTATGTATTTCAAGGTTATATTTTTAGGTACTTCCCAATATAGAATTGTTATATTTTGTTGAATTAACTTTTATAATTATGAAATGTCCCTTTTTATCTCTAGTAACATTTTTTTGCTTCAAAGTCTACTGTATTTCATATAATACAAGTACTCCAGCTTTTCTTTCTTCATTTTTTTGGGGGTTGATGTTTGTATGGCGTATGTTTTCCAGTCTATGATCTCTACCTTTTAATTGGAAGCTAGTCCATTTATATTTAATATAATTATAAATTTGGGTTTAAATCTATCTTTTTGGGCTTCCCTGGTGGCGCAGTGGTTGAGAATCTGCCTGCTAATGCAGGGGACACGGGTTCGAGCCCTGGTCTGGGAAGATCCCACATGCCACGGAGCAGCTGGGCCCGTGAGCCACAACTACTGAGCCTGCGCATCTGGAGCCTGTGCCCCGCAACGGGAGGGGCCGCGATAGTGAAAGGCCCGCGCACCGCGATGAAGAGCGGTCCCCGCACCGCGATGAAGAGTGGCCCCCGCTTGCCGCAACTAGAGAAAGCCCTCGCACGAACCGAAGACCCAACACAGCCAAAAATAAATAAATAAATAAATAAATAAAGTAGCTATAAAATTAAAAAAAAAAAAAAAAAAAAATCTATCTTTTTTAAAAAAAATTTATTCTACCTGTCTACATTCTTTTTACTCTCTTTTATTGCATTCTTTTTTTTTTTTTTTTTTTAAGGATTTTCTTTTTTATTTATTTATTTATTTATTTATTTATTTATTTATTTATTTTTGGCTGTGTTGGGTCTTCGGTTCGTGCGAGGGCTTTCTCCAGTTGCGGCAAGCGGGGGCCACTCTTCATCACGGTGAGGGGACCGCTCTTCATCGCGGTGCGCGGGCCTCTCTCCATCGCGGCCCCTCCCGTTGCGGGGCACAGGCTCCAGACGCGCAGGCTCAGCAATTGTGGCTCACGGGCCCAGCCGCTCCGCGGCATGTGGGATCCTCCCAGACCAGGGCTCGAACCCGTGTCCCCTGCATTAGCAGGCAGATTCTCAACCACTGCGCCACCAGGGAAGCCCTATTGCATTCTTTTAAATGGCTTGCTTTATATTATTTCATTTCCCCCACTTATTAGCTTGGTAGTTATATACTTTTTTACTGTATAAATTCTTGAATTCAACACAGAACCACTAAATCAGAAATTAGGGTGAAATTTCTGATTCAGTGGGTCTAGGATGGGACTTGAGAATGTGCATTTCTAACAAGTTCACAGATGATGCTGATGCTTCTCATCCACTGCTCACACTTTGAGAACTATTGGTTTGGAGGAAGAAATTGACTAGATATAAGGAGATTAGTGAAGAGATACTATAATAATCAAAGCAAATGATAATATCTTTGACCAGGATAGTGGCAGTGAAAATTGAAAAAGTATTAATACCAGAGAATAATGATACCATTGATAGAAACAAAAGATTCCAGAATAGAAGCTGGTGTTAGAGAGATAAAGATTTTCTTTTGCCATTTCTCTCTTTGTAACAGAGGAAACAGGTAATTATAATCAGAATAGATCTTACTCTCACTAAGCATATTATTGTCTGGTTTTCCATTCTTAAGAACTATTTTAAAATAAAGTTGTGTCGATAAAGACAATTGTATAAATATATTTATTACACAGGAAAAACTGGATTAAACTCCTAGGATTTAGAATGTAATTTTCTAGGATTTAATTTCTGCTAATGAGATACAACATCAATATATGCTGCTGCAATATTGTTAGATTATAACTAGTAAATTGGACATTGGATAAGGTTTCAAAGTCCATTTGGTCTACTGCATCAGTTAGATGAATGGCACAGAAGAATTTAGATGAATGGATATTTCTTCACATGTGCTTCGGTATACAGAGAACTTCTAGTGACCCAATCTGCTGGATTCTGCTACTCAACCAAGCAAATACATGAAACAAGTTTGCTTGATTAGTTTATTTACAAAAATGATCATAAATTTAAATAATTTAATAAGCACATAGTTCCCTCCACCTTTTCTTTTGGCCATGCCACATGGCTTGTGGGATCTTAGTTCCCCGACCAAGGATTGAACCTGTGCCTCCTGCAGTGGAAGCACCGAGTCCTAACCACTGGACCACCAGGGAATTCCAGTTTTCAATTTTATAACAGTGTTTATTTTAAAAGAAAAGAGGGTATTACTAAAACTCAAAAGTACAAATTTTTACACATTGATTTATGTGACCTAGAGAATACCAAAGGCACAGCATGAGGACTAGTAAGAAACATATGTAATATTAAAAACCATTCTGGGGCTTCCCTGGTGGCGCAGTGGTTGAGAATCTGCCTGCCAATGCAGGGGACACGGGTTCGAGCCCTGGTCTGGAAGATCCCACATGCCACGGAGCAACTGGGCCCGTGAGCCACAATTACTGAGCCTGCGCGTCTGGAGCCTGTGCTCCGCAACAAGAGAGGCCGCGATGGTGAGAGGCCCGCGCACCGCGATGAAGAGTGGTCCCCACTTGCCGCAACTAGAGAAAGCCCTCGCACAGAAACGAAGACTCAACACAGTCATAAATAAATAAATAAATAAATAAATAAAAGAACGTGAATTTCTTAAAAAAAAAAAACAAAAAACCATTCTGTTCAGTATTTTACTGTGAATATTTATGATAATTGTAATATAAATATACTGTTTATCTAGGAACTCAATAGGAAATTCTGCTAAAGACGGGAAAAACATTTTTAAACCCAAGGTAAATAAAACTTGACATCTTCCTTCATAAATGAGTACCAAAAACATTTTAGATAAACAAAATTGACAACTAAAAAAATCTTTATGATTCTGAGGCAAGTTTGTGATAAAATATATGCATTTTTCCTCCAAACTTTAACTGAAATATATTGTAACATCACAAATCTCTCTTATAAAAGTAAAAAGTTTCTGATTAGAGTTTGAGATACATAATTTGGGGAGTTCTTACAAATAATTGAGATCTTCGTAAAAGCATCCACAAATGGATGTCAGGGAAGGATTATGATAAGTAATCTCAGACAGGAAAATCCTAGCAGCCTGCAGATTAGATTGTTTCTAAAGAGCTATAATATAAGTGGATATTATCTGACCAAGTTTTCAAATATCTTATCATATTAGTCACCTACTCAAAAGCCTTCCTTGACTTCTGTATTAGTTTCCTATTGCTGCTATAGCATAAATTTAGTGGCTCAAAACAACACAAATGTATTATCTTACAATTCTGAAGGTCAGAGTTCCAAAATGGGTCTCACTGAGCTAATATAAGGACACCAGCTGGGCTATATTCCTTTCTGAAGGCTCTAAGAAAGAATCCATTTTCTTGCCTTTCCCCACTCCCTTGGAAAAGGGGACTGCCTGCATTCTTTGGCTTGTGTCCTCCTTCTGTATTCAAAGCTGGCAACAGTCAGTTGAGTCTTCTTCAGATTGCATCCCTCTGACCTCCTCCTCCACATTTAAGGACCCTTGTGATTATACTTGGTCCACCAGGATATCTCCCTATCTTAACGTCAGCTGATTAGCAAACTTCACTCATCTGCAAACTTAATTCCCTTCTGCTGTGTAACATAAGATATTCACAGGTTCTGGGGGTTAGGGTGTGGACATCCTTGGTAGGGGGCATTATTCTTCCTACTATGGCTTCCCAATGTCCACCAAACCCATCCTATCTGTCAAGGACCTCTGCATTACTGACCCCAGTTTACTCTCCTGTCTTACCCCCAGGGCTCTGATCTTTGTGCCCTGGGTTCCAGCCACACCAGTTTACCTGCTGATCCTCCAACACAGCCCATACTCCACAGCTCCACAGCTTTGCTCCTGGCATTTTTCTCTTCCTTGATGTTCTCTTCATTCCTCCTCACCTTTCCTCCCAAGATAAAAATTCTATTCATTCTCAAAATTTCATGGCAAATGCTTCATTCTCCAGGAAGCTTTTCCCCTAATCATTCCACTCTAGATGTTTCTGTCATATTGTTTGCACCTCCCAGTAGAACTTGAGGTTTTGCCTTGTTTGATATCTTATCTCCTCTGTTAGATAATGATCTCCTTGAGGGAAGAAACTCAAGAATTCATCCTTACTTGTATGTCACTTAGGCATATCTAAAACTGAACCCTTGTTTTTCATGCAGACTCCTCCAAAATTACTCTTCCTCCAGTTTTCCGATCTAATAAAATAATCCTCCATCCCCAGTTGTGCTTGCCACAAACCTTGTAGTCATCCTCGATTCTTTTTTCTCCCATTCCTCACATCCAACCCATCAGTGGACCTTATCAATGCTACTCCCTGATCTAAGTCACCATCACCTTTCGCTTGTCCTACTGGACTCCCTATTTCCAATCTTGCACGCGCGCACACGTGCACACACACACACACATTCTGTTCTCATCTCAGCAGCCAGAGGGATCATTTAAATTTTTTACAAGTCTGAGTCTGATTCTATTTCAGTCCTGCCTAATGTCAGATAGCTTACCATCATGCTTAGCCTAGAATCCAAAGTCCTTATAATGTTCTATAAGGCCCTAGCCTCATCTCCCACCGTTCTCTGCCTACTCACTATCATCCTCACTGTTCCTCACACAGGCCTGGCAGTCACTTGCCTCAGAGCCTTTGCACTTGCTGTTGTGGAACATTCTTTCTCCAGATAGCCACATGATTCATTCCCTTATGTCCCTTAGGCCACTGATCATCCTCTCGTGTTCTTTGGGTCTCTGGAAATATCACTTCATCAGAGCCACCCTCCCTGATGGATCCTATGCAAAAGAGGAGCCCTCATTCCTTCTATCACTGTCTATACCTTTATGCTGCTTGAATTTTCTTTGCACACCTATCATTACATGATACTACATTATAAATCTATTTCTTGTCTGTCACTCTCCACTAAAATGTAAGCTCCATGTGGGCAGAGACTTTGTTCTGATCTGTATTCCAGTCCTAGAACCTGGAAACACACACACACAGCACAAAGTGGCACTTAATAAATATCTGTTAAATGAATGAACTCATCTTTGTATGTCCTCCTGTTTCTTGCCCAGTTCTCTGATCATAATAGATGCTGAAGAAGTATTTGTGGAATTAAATTTTATGTACATCCCCAATATTACTTCATATCATCACCAGAGGAAAAACAACCACAGTAAGCCACTTTTTCATGGAGAAATAAAGACTGTAGACAAGGTGTCACAATTCAGATGAGCCTTTTATTACTTAGTTTTGATATGATGGACCTCCCTAGAGCACAAAGTATTGCACATTTAATTCAAGGATGGAGTTCAGAAATTAACCCCAGCAGACCACACCATCTACACAGGAACTTTGTGTGTGCTGGGGGGTAGAGGCACACTAGTATGGATGTGTAGGATACCAAGAAGGTAACTAAGCCACAATTCCCTGTAGTTCATTATATCCAATTTCAGGGTATATACTTAAAGCCTGAAGCCTCTTCTAGTTCTTGCCTAAGTTTTTATTCTCTTGACTGCGTTTCTCTTACTTTTATAGTAGTACTGGTCTCTTAGAAATAGATGTTTGTCCTCTCTTTCTAGGTTTTTCATATCAGAGAAAGAAACTCAAAAATAAAACATATAGCCTCTAATCACCTGCTCTCTTGTTCCATATACAAGAGGCTGGTTTTAAAAATCCATCTTGGGCTTCCCTGGTGGAGCAGTGGTTGAGAATCTGCCTGCCAATGCAGGGGACGCGGGTTCGAGCCCTGGTCTGGGAAGATCCCACATGCCGCGGAGCAACTCGGCCCGTGAGCCACAATTACTGAGCCTGCGCGTCTGGAGCCTGTGCTCGGCAACGAGAGGCCGTGATAGTGAGAGGCCCGCACACCGCGATGAAGAGTGGCCCCCGCTTGCCACAACTAGAGAAAACCCTCGCACAGAAACGAAGACCCAACACAGCCATACATACATACATACATACATAAAAAGAATGTAAGCAGACAAGAATAGCATTAAAAATATTAAAAAAAATTTTAAAAAAATTTAAAAAAAATAAAATAAAAAAATAAAAATTCATCTTTTCTTTGCAATCCAATGTAATCAATGAGGCAAAAGCAAATGTTTGGAACTGCACAAGCTCATTTCATTTACATTAAACCAATTTTAAATGTTTGGAACTGCATAAGTTCATTTCATTTACATTAAACTAATTTTAAATGATTCTCTTCTTTTCCTTCAGAATTTGAGTCCCTCCTCTCATACCAACTCCCTATGTTCAGTAGCATCAGTAACATCTTTTAACCCAAACACACAAATATTAATCACAATGAATCCTTTCAGTTCTTATTTTACTTTTCTTGCACAACAGATGAGGACATTTTCTAAGCCAGTGTTTATTTTTACTTTGTCTACAGACTAGAATTACTTGTAGAACTTTTTTAAAAACACCAATGCCCAGGACCCACCCAAGACCAAGTCTGAATCTCTGAAGGCTGGACCCAGGCATCAGAATTTCTTTTTATCTTTTTTTTTTTTTTTTGGCTGTGCCACGCAGCTTGCAGGATCTTAGTTCCCTGACCAGGGGTTGAACCTGGGCCCTCGGCAGTGAAAGCATTGAGTCCTAACCACTGGATTGCCATGAATTCCCCAGAATTTCTTTTTAAAGTTCCCCCAGTGATTCTAATGTATGGCCATGGATGAGAACCAAACCTCTTAGCACACACAACTTCGAGTCACAAATAGATAAGGCAGTGATGAGAACAGTAGCCAGAGGAAGCTGACCCCAAATTTAGATTTTGCTACGGTCAATTCAAAGAGCAGATCCTTGCCCTGTGGATAATTAGGACTTGACTTGATGATTAGGATAACTGACTTGAGTACTATGTTACATGGCTGAATACAGTGATTGCTTTAGAAACAAGGATATGATTCAAAACATAAGTTGAATAGGACTTAAAGATATTTTGAAGAAATTATTAGTCAAAGGTCAAATTTATTCACACTGTCTTCTTTAGCAGTCTATGGTTTAAGATGTTAGATATGTGCAATATTCTTTCCCCTTCCCTGCTTTTTACTGTATCTAATGCAGCAAACTCAAGGGAGGGGAGAAAGTTCTTGTTCTCTTTTTCTAAAAAGAGATTTCCCAAATGGCTTCTTGTGGTAGTGGGCCATGAAGAAGAGAAAGTTGAAGGTGATTAGGATCCAGGACACTGTAGGGAATCTAGATATTCTACAAAGAGAATGGGGCACCATTCTGGTGGGGCACCCAGGCCTTCAATAAAAAGGTAAGGTCTGGGTAGCCGAGATGTAACAGCAACGGGCCGTGGGTATTGCCTAATTGCAAAGGCACTGTGGAAACATTCTGCTTACGTACTGGACTCTGGCACAATATTTTGGTTGAGCTGAATTTTTCCATCACTAATTGCTTACGAGAATTTCCAAATTGAGCACTTCATTGCTCAAAAGTCAAAAAGTGACTGCAAAAGAACACACTTATGTTCTATAAATGGTACAATGCAATCATAATTTGGATAAATAGATATATACTGCTTTGGCCGAGGAAACCTTGACTAAATTGAATGGGATGTTGTTCATCATTTTCTGTACATTAACATATCTTTCTGCAGTTCTGTCATTTCTTGTATACTTTACTTTATAAAATCTTATTTTGTTCAGATACTTCTTCAAAACGATTGTTGCCAGGATCCAAACTGGCACTGGAAGAAAACTGATTATTTGCAACAAAAAGAGAGAAATATCGAATCCTAGGATTACATATAAAGCATTACCCCTCCTTCCAAGTGATTTAAAAATCTATGTCCTAAATCCCAATTTATTTTTTTTGTCAGATCCTTCAAAATTACCTGGAAATTGTGAAGCAGCCTTTATGTAGTAAATTCTATCTTCTCAATGTCTTGATTAGATATTAGCCACTGACTGGAAAACGTGTATGTAATTTATTAGTGCCTGAACCACAATCTTAAACTAATTAGCAATGTTTCACCAATTATAACAACACCTTTTAAATGATGAACTACCATATAATTTCTAAATCACTATTTCTTTTTGACACCTTTCTTTTATATTAATGGTTTAATCCTGAAAAAAGTGATGTTTCTAAAACCCTGCAATTTGTTTTGAAATTCCTGAGCATTGAGCAGACTAATTTACAACATTTGTCTTTGAAACATTATTGCTTCTTCAAGACTTTGAACATTATACTCTATCTAAATTCTGTATTTCTATATTTACTGCTTATGTATTATCTTCATTTTTAAGGTCCTCTTCCTTTGTCAGCAAGGGCATCTTTTTTAAGAGAAGTCATATATTTTTCTTTAAAGGAATTCCCTTTTTAAAATTTCCCCAATTCAAGAATTTACTGTTTAGGCGACAAGAACAAGAGGTTTACTATAGAGAAATGAAAAGCTTATTTTAAATACTTGTAAAATATTGATATAGGATTCTTTTTTTGGATTGATATAATTATATCCTGTCACACTTAAAGTTGTTCCTGTGTACACAAGACTCATTCCCTTCTGGACTGCTTTCTTGCTTGATCTTCAAGCACTGCTCTCACAAAGAGGGAAAATGCCAGTAACTTCAAAGAAGATACACATCTTTACTTTGATAGTTAAGCAACAAGAAGAGCAAAAAAAGGCCAAGAGGAGAAAGAAAAAACGAAAGAAAATCCTTCTTGCAAAATCAGGTGTACTACAAAGCTCAATTAGTTCACAGACTGAGGACACTACTTTTTATAAGTTTTTTTCTCCACTGGGAACAGTTTTCTGTGTGTGCCTCTCTCTGCTCTCCATCCCTCGAGTCTTAACCAGGTTTTTTCGTTTTTGCTTGTGAGAACGAAAAAAGTTGCAGAGGAAGGAATATTCGGTACATTTCACGGAGGGTTTTCTATTTTCAGAAAGTTTTACCGTTTCCCAGGTGGCTCCCAATTGTTTCTAGACACACAGAGTCACTAGGCTCCCTCTAGACCCTTCTGAGAATCTATTTCATGAAAACTAGGAGTCCGCCGTACCCGCCCAAAATGGATCTACGCAGAATTTCGCGTTTGATTCCACGTTGTTTGTCGACCCACGAAAGTTCATCTTTGGACCACAAGTTAAAAACGTCTGTCTAGAGTTAAAAGGCAAGGAAACCTCTAACACCTTTCAAGGGGCTAAAAGACTCCCTGCACCTCCCAAGGCGAGTTCTGGACGCGGCCAGTGGGAGCTCGGACCTTGACCATGCGCCGGAGTAGGTGTATCCCCGCTACGCACTGGCTTTAACCGGAGGAAAAGTTAACTTTTGGCTCCTTGCATTTCTCCAATGTCAGTCCTCTAGGGCCCTAACCTAAGCTGGGCCAAGGCCTCAAAATCTGGGACCAGCAAGACAGGTGTGTAAAGAAAGCCTCCGGGCACCACGCACGGGTCGCCGTGCACAAACCCGCCTGAAGGACCGGGGGACCCGGGGCGCCCCGATGTACTTACTCCTGGTTTGAGTATAGCCTGCGAAGCCTCGTCGCCTCCTGGTAACGCGAGCATACTCCGAGCCACCCCGCGCAGGGTCTAACACTGACGCTCCCCCCGCAAACCTCAAGATCTCCGCAGGAGCGAGGCATCCCTCACGGGGCGTCCTTACCTTGGGGTTGGTCAGGAGCTGGTGCTCGTCGCTGTGCAGTAGCGCCCTGGAGTTGGACTCGGAGTTGTTCACGTAGACCTGGACGCAGGGGTACTGCGAGGTGCCCCTGCAGTCGGCGCCACAGGTGAAGGTGCACTCGAACACCTCGCCGATCTGCTGCACCGACAGCACCGTGCAGTTGGCCGCCGTGGCTTGCAGATCCTGCAGCGCGGGACTGAGCCAGCAGAAACCGAAGATAAAGAGCGACACGACGCCGGAGATGATGAGGAACAAGCCGAGCCGGATGCTCTTGTCCTCGGCTTCCGTGTACTCGTAAGCCACCCGGAGCTTCGCCATCGCCCCCCACTCCCGGCGGCAGGCACGTTCCCCCCGCCCCCTCCCGCCCCCTCCCGTCCCCGGCGCAGAGCCCGACTGCCTCGGGCGGGAGGAGCCGCCGCCGCGCGACAGCAGGGGAGTGGGCGGCCAGGGGGAGCGCGCGAGAACAAAGGGGCCGAGGCCGGCGACGCCCCCGGCGGCGGCAGCGCCCCCCCACCTCCCCGCCCAGCAGCCGCCCGGGCCCCGGAGGCTCGCGGCGCTGCCGCGGTTTCAGAGCCTCCTGCACCCTCGGGCGCTCGGAGCGCTCGGGCGGCTCCTGCCTCCAGCGCCCCCTGCCAGCCTCCGCCCCCGCGCTTTCCCCGCCTCCCCCACCCCGCCTCCTCTCGCCCAGTGTCTCCCAGTCTCCATCGCCCGCCTGCCGCTGCTCCGCGGACTCGCCGGGCAGCTGCCCGGAGGGCAGGAGCCGCAGGGCTGAGGCGAGCCCGGGGGCTCCCCCGCGAGGGAGGCAGCTCCGCCCGGCCCCACCCGCAGCCGACCGGGGTCCTCCCGCCCCGCCCCGGGGCGTTTCCCGTGGGCGAGGGGCGGGCGAGCCCCGGGGATAGCGGTGGCTGGCGCTCGGGATTCTCGTTAAATCCCTTTGGAGGGACATCCGAGATAAAAGCTTAGGATCAATATAATTTAACCGGAGTGAAAGTTTAAAACACAAAACAAAAAAACAAACGAGGGAGAGGGTGTAGCGCAAGTGAAGCGGCGGGAATTTTGAACTCCAAACGGGGATTGGTCAGCCACCGGGGAGAGTGAGCCAGCGGCCAGGCGGCGGGCGCTCCCGGGGAAACGGGCCGCTGGGACCAGCAAGACTCGTGTTGGAAACCCCTGGGCGAGCGGCGTGCGCTGGGGGGCGCCCCCGTGGAAACCCTGGCGCCAGTTCCCACGCTTGGGGCGGGAGCGCACGCGGCGGGGCGGGAGGCGTGACCCGCTACCGCCCCCTCCCCGCCAGCGAGCGCGGTAACGGTCGGGCCTCAGCGTCCCGGCGCTGCCAACCGCCCTGGCGCAGCCGGCGCTCCCTCGGCCCCAGCCCGGCCCGGAGGGCAGCAGGAGAGGAGTCAAACAGGCTGAGTCAGACGGAGTTTGCAGTGGAGGCAACGCACGTGGGGGCAGGAGCCTGCGACCGGCAAGACCCGGGAAACTCGCTTCCTGGGTCCTGGGTGGACCTCGCGGCAGCTTAGGTCTCCGGCTGCCGGGTCGACCCCAACTCAATTTGCCCTACGGCTGGGGCTGACTGAGTAGGGACCGGAGGAAACAGGTGCAGAGGCTTGCAGCCCTGGAAGGAGACACCACTTTCCCCATCAGGACCGGCCCCTCGCTCCCGGCCTCCCGAGAACAGGATCCTCTCTGTTCTGTCTCCCTCCTTAGGAGTCTTGCCACCCTTGGCCCATCCCGGAATTTGTAGATGAGCTTTCCAGGAGCGCTGTGCAAGGTGATAGCGGCGTGCAGACTCACTTTGGGACAGGTGCCGTTCGTAGAGCTGCGTCCTGCTCTCTTAATTCTTCCCTCCACACCCACCTCCCCACCTCGCCCGCGCATACCTTCAGCCTCTATACTTTTCGTGACCTTTAAAAAAAAAGTTAAGATGATGTTTTTCCAAACCACACTTCTATCAAAATATCAAACTTGGAGAACTATTTCGACCTACATTTTGAAGAGTCAGAATGTTCACTTTGCAAAATATATAAAGATATATTTTTCTTGACTTGAAAGTCCCAAATGAATATACTCTTAATTAAATTCAGTTATGTTCCTGATGAATATGGAAACACCAAGTCATGGAATTCTTGACTTCTCTTTCTTGGATTTCAAATGTTACTTTACTGGTATAGTACTTTTCAGCTGGAGTCCCGATCTGCTACTTTGAAGTACTCCTTGACGTGGCAGGTAACAATATTTCCAAGCAAGGGGTAAAGCAAGTTTAATTACAGGAAGACCCTAAGTGTTTTTCTGAATAAATTAAGAAGGTGCAGGGTTTGGAAAACTTCCAAATCAGGAAGACACTTTGTACTTCAATACCTTCAAGTTTTGAGAGACTAGATTTCTTTCCTTCTTTACCTAGGAATTATATTATTTTCTTCCCTTTCTGTTGGCATAAAGACAATTGTTAGTGGTTACACACACTACCTGAAAGGAAAAGTGAGTTTAATAGTTGAAGCAGCTTAACCTAAGATCACAGATTTTCACCGTGAATCTTTTTCCTACGGCAGGTTATAATTATCTTCCTTTTCAAGAAGGCTAAAGCCAATCTGAGATCTGAGGCAGTGGTGAGCAAATAAGATCCTATTATCTTTTAAGATCTCATAGCTCTGATATGCTGAGCAACTTGACCTTGAGGCAGAATTAATTCCTATAGCGTTCATAAAACACAGGGATGGGGGTGTCTAAAAATAATTTAATGAATATGATTCATTTTTCAATGATTCCAGAGCTCAAAGAGTTCTGTGAATGAACCCTTTGCCTCAAAACTGAAGCAAGATGGTCTTCCAAGTAAATCTAGAGAACAAACATCAGAAAATTCTGTCTTAATTTAACCTAAATTCTTAAAGGCTTTTAAATCCATTTTTTTCAAGTTCTGCATTTAGTCACTTTCCTTCTTTATAATTATTCTAAAAGTATTTGAAGAAACTGTTGCCATCTAGCCTTCTGTTCTTTAAACATTTACTTTTCTCCTCTTTTTTCCTATTTTTAAATTAGCTTGCTTCTCTTCTGAACCTTTCATTATTTCATGTGTTTCTTATTGAAAGTCAAACACATCAAAAGACTTTCCAAATTTCTGTTTTATCCTTAATGGAACACTGTGTTTGTTATCAGTTTCATTTATTTGAGGTGAGGCTGCCTTTTCACATTTCCAAGGAAGGTTGGGTATGTCAGCCCCTCAGTTTCTGAAAACAGGTCACCATTGACTCTCTTAAGTTAGAATGGTAGTAAGAACCCCTGGGATGTCAGAGATGCTAAGCTCTGAGGTCACTGCGCATGTTGTTTCCCGTGGAGGGCAGAGGCACAGGAAAAAAAGAAAAAGAAAAGCGAGTCCTTTCTTTGCGTAGCTGTCCACCAGTTAAAATTAAGATTAAAACTGCAATTCTCTGAACCAGACTGACTTATTTGATGTACTTCATTGTCTACAACAATATTTTCAGGAGAATCATGGCCAAGCCTTGATGAAGTTCTTTTTAAAAGAAAAATAAAATCTATCTAAACAAGGACATTAAAACCATTGTTATTTATAGTTTGTTCTCATGATCAGTATTCTTCAAGAAGTTCTGTGACTGATGTTAAAGTTGCAATATACAATTTCATATGTATATATACTTTTATTGAAAGATTCTAAAAAGAATGATCATAAGTAGGGCTTTGGTATCCTAGGAATAGAAGGGAATTTGGAATATGTTGGGAAAATGTTTATACATGGTTTTAAAAATTGGTACATTGTGAAGTTTTTCAATAACAAACTGCTACTATACACTTGGATAGCTAAAATATATAGGGGAGAAAATTAATACTGTATCATCACCTTTTCTCATTAAAATTCACATGCTGGATAGGTTTTAGACATTTGCAACTAGAATAACTAGGTAAGAATAAATATGAATGAACGCATGAGTGATCCAACAACAAAAAATATATAGAAAAAATTTATCTTTTCCATTTAGCTTATATAACTTCAGATTTTGTTATTGTCACAGAAAATTAAGTTTCCTTTTTATTTGGTCTTAACTTAAAAAATGCTTAGAGTTGTACTAAATCGTTTCCAGCTTGCTGATATTAACTTTCTTGCCATGCTTCATTGTGAATGTTAAATATTTGTTATTAGCATCAGAATTTTACATTTGAAATAAATTTCCTATGTGGCCACTATCTTTTCTAATTACATTTATTTTTTCCTATCCATAAACTTTACCTATTATATTGAGCATATAATTATTGAGGACACTACTTACTATTTCTAAATATTTATAATCATATTACAGCAGGAAGGGATCTTAAATATTACCTAGCTACATATTAAGCAGGAAAGAGAGCTTCCAAAGACTTTGCATTTTGTTTGAAATAGTAAAGAATGATTATTAAAAAATATTTTTTCAAAGTTCAAATTTGTTTGCATACAGCCTTTATCTTTGCAATTGAAAAAGAAAAGCAAAAAGCACAGATAATCACTTCATATTAGTAAATTAATAATACTGTACTGCAAGTGCTGGCTGGATTTCCTAAATTCTTGCCATCTGTCTATCATGTTAATGGAAGTGAACTTCTATGGGAGGTATATATACATATATGTAGTAAAAGGGTAATCAGCTTTGAAATTGGAAAGCAAGAAGCTAAGAAATTCTGGTCTCAACATTGAGTAAATAGTTTATAACTGATGTTCTTAGATTGTTTCCTCCTCCCCATACAAAAGGTTTTGGACTAGAAGATAGTTTTAACATTTCATGATTTTTATTCCAAGTTGATTTTGTTCTTCCCATGTTCTTCAAAAACTTGGGTATTACTCTCTAATGGCACCTAGTCCTGTTAAAGAGTCTTTTAATAATTCCCAAATATGGAGAGCACCTCCTAGTACAGTGACTAAAAGGGAGAGTGTTTGTCTTTGGAGAAATGGACCGACGCCTACTGAACACCTACTATAAGCAAATGCTCTAATTTAATCTTACCGTGAGATGAAGAGGAACAAGATTAAGTAACTTTCCAAGATTTCGCACGTATTGACTATGGCAGATTACAAGGCCCATTCTTTTTCTACTGTACTATGCCATCTCTAAGGAATTTCTGTATTTAATAAAAAAGAAATGTAGGTAATACAAGCAGATTTAAAATGTGCTTATATACTTATATTCAAGTATGGTTAGGCTTGATCAACATCCATATTGTGAAACCTGACTGAAGGGGGGGGCAGTGGGTAGAGAATCAAGGAGCTGATGATTTAATCTGATCCTCCTGTTTAATTTTACTCTGAAACACTTGTGTTGAAAATAGCTCTTTTTTAGATGCATAGCAAATATAAGTAGTACTGTTTTATGCAGGAGAGGGAGATTAAGTGTAGTATTTAGGTTTCAGAGAGACTTGTTCGAAATTCAAGCTATTCAAAGTAGAAGTAAACACAGGGAACAATTAGATGTTAATACAAGTCATTAAATAGTTCTAGGGTAGAAGAAAAGCCTATCCTCTTAATGCACGGAATCACCTAATACTTTTAATAAGTTTCCTTGCTTTTGCTTGGACACTTCCAGTGATGAAAAATTCATTAACTCCTGGGACTTCCCTGGTGGCACAGTGGTTAAGAATCCGCCTACCAATGCAGGGGACACGGGTTCGAGCCCTGGTCTGGGAAGATCCCACGTGCCGCGGAGCAAGCAAGCCCGTGTGCCACAACTACTGAGCCTGCGCTCGAGAGCCCACGAGCCACAACTACTGAAGCCCACACACCTAGAGCCCGTGCTCCGCAACAAGAGAAGCCACTGCAAGGAGAAGCCCACGCACCGCAAGGAAGAGTAGCCCCTGCTCTCCACATCTAGAGAAAGCCCACGCGCGGCAATGAAGACCAAATGCAGCCAAAAATAAATAAATAAATTTATAAAAAAAAAAAGAAAGAAAGAGAAATCCATTAACTCCTAATGCTACTCATCTGATTTTTGGACCTTTTAAAAATGTATGATGTACAATTTACTTTCTTGTAAATTGAAATCTGCCTTGCCATAACATCCATGTAAATATCCTTATTCTGCCCTCTGGTGTTGCACAGGTTAAAGATAGTCTGCCTTACAAATAATAATCTGCCTTACAAACTTCAGATGTGGGAAGACAACTGTCATGTCCTTAGGCCCTTTCTTCTTATGCTCATCTTTAATTTCTTCAGTATTCTCTTTTGATATGGTTTAGAAAACTACGGTCATATCCTTACCCCAAAATGCTAAGAAAAATAGATAATTCGAAGTTGGAAACATTCTCTAAAACTAGAGTCTGCACCTTTCTTTTCCATGTTATATAGTCTAAAAACACTTATAGGATGGTGGATTTTGTTGTTCACTAATTAACATTATCATTGCAAAATGATTTGGGCTCATATTTATTAGACAGAATTGGGATTCCAAAAAGTGATGTGCAAGTCAACTAATTTAATATTCAAATATTAAATCATTTAGAATAAGCTGAAAAAAATAATTTTTAAAAACAGGTATAGGGCTTCCCTGGTGGCGCAGTGGTTGAGAATCTGCCTGCCAATTCAGGGGACACGGGTTCAAGCCCTGGTCTGGGAAGATCCCACATGCCGCGGAGCAACTAAGCCCGGGCGCCACAACTGCTGAGCCTGCGCGTCTGGAGCCTGTGCTCCGCAACGAGAGAGGCTGCGATACTGAGAGGCCCGCGCACTGCGATGAAGAGTGGCCCCCGCTTGCCGCAACTAGAGAAAGCCCACGCACAGAAACGAAAGACCCAACACAGCCAAAAAATGAATAAAGAAAGAAAGAAGCTTTCATTAAAAAAAAATAAATAAAATAAAAACAGATATAATTTTCACTCAATAAAGGGACATAACTTGTTTTATATTTCAAGAATATTAACCATTTGAAGATAATTACTTAAAACATTGAAAATAAAAAATCAAACATGTCTGACTCCTAAGAGGAGAAATATTTAACAGCTCAAATTTTCTCTTAAGACAGACCATTTTTCATGCAACTGTTACATATGGTAATTAAAACTTCATCTTAAAATAAATGTTCAGTATATAACAGATTTAAAGGTAGCTTCAAAGCATTCTGGCTGCCCCAAATCTTTATTTTTATACAAAGGATGAAACTATTTATGTCATTCCTGCATGTATTTTTTTCCTCATTGAGCTGTATATTTTTGAATAATCATCAATTTCAAAGTTCAATTTTCAAGTTTTTTCATTAAAAATGAGTATCCATTGAGCTGGTCCTAGAAATAATCAAGTTCACCCAGCCACTTGTTGACATCATAACACTCTTGAAATTTGATGCATTTCTTCCAAAATGTTTAAAGAACTCTCATGTGTTATTCCTAAAATTATCTTCAGTATATACTAGAGAATAGATTAGTCTGGAAGAAAAACATCACTCGTTAAAAGTTTTAAAAATTAAATTATGTGGTCAAAACGTTACTTAGGCTAAATACAAATGCATGGTAGCAGAACATTATGTTTCAGGATATGTTTATGAAAATTAATAAGAGACTAGCTCTGATTCATAGTGAAAATTTCTGTTTGTTTTCCTCAGCTAGTATCCTCAATTGTTGCTTAAAGGAACTACCACTTGGGGGGCATAGGGCGTTTTATTTCACCTTCTCTAACAAAAATGTTGAAATATATTTGTGGTGTGGTAGAAAGAAGCCTATCAGGCCTTGGAAATGAAAACTTAGTTTTGCTATAGAGAAGGTAAGTAGGTTATTAGCTAAAGTATTTTGGCAAGTGTCAAGTGGTGGTCATAAGCTATTAGACTATGCAATAGTTTGGGTTTTCAACAGAGACAGGAAATTATGACAATGAAGACTATCATCACTGTGCATTTTCAAGAAGTCATTCATTTAGGGACTTCCCTGGTGGCACAGTGGTTCAGAATCCACCTGCCAATGCAGGGGACATGGGTTCAAGCCCTTGTCCGGGAAGATCCCACATGCCTCGGGGCAACTAAGCCCCTGCGCCACAACTACTGAGTCTGTGCTCTAGAGCCCGCGAGCCACAACTACTGAAGTCCGTGAGCCTAGAGCCTGTGCTCCGCAACAAGAGAAGCAGCCGCAATGAGAAGCCCGCGCACCGCAATGAAGAGTAGCCCCTGCTCGACACAGCTAGAGAAAGCCCGCGTGTAGCAACGAAGACCCAACGCAGCCAAAAATAAAATAATTAAAAAAAAAAAAAGTCATTTAAATGACCGAGGGAAAACTGTGGCAGACAACTGAAAATATTTAGCTTTTTAAACTGAATATTGAATTCTTATGATAAATATATCATTAAAATCTTGTCAGGTCGTAGTATTTATACAACAGGATGACTGGATTTTAAAAAAAGTTTGTTGATGGACATAGAGTTGATAATGCACATAGCTGCCCTTAGCAGTTCTTATGCATACAAATTGAAGTGGAAATCTAGCAAAAGTATTCCTAGGAAATAGCTAAGATTTGAGGGGGGGGGGGAAGCATCTTTGTTGTGTTATACTTGGAAATGGATTTAGCTCTCCTCATATTCTGCTCTAATAAATGCTACTGTAATAATGTAGTTTCTGCACTAGAACACTGGTTGATACAGTAGAAAGTATCAAGTAAAAATGCCCCCGATACACAGGAATGCATTATCCCAAGATCAACTTAGTTGGGTTTCACCAGAATTTTATTTTATTCTAGTTAATATTTATACAGTAGGCAAAGTATAGTTTAAATGTAATTGGTAGTTCACTAACTTCAGAAATGACTTGTGATACTTAACTAAATTTTGTATTCTTGGCCTCTCCCTAGACATTCGAAAATCAGAGTATGTAAACATGAGGCCTAAAATATATATTTTAATATGTTTTGCAGTTGATTCTCATGCACATTGTTTGAGAATTACCGAACTAGAGGATAACTTTGACTCTGGTGAGCTCCTGCAGTGGTCTAAATCCAAACTGAGCTTTTTATAATCAAATTTAATGATGTTTTCTTTATGAATAAGAGGATTATTGCTTAATCTAATTTCTGTGATCACTACTGTGGCAAAAAACAGGAGATTGCACACTAATGCAATGTATAATTTCAGGCTGAAATTCACCTCAAAATTAACTCTCTTCACTCCTTTGAATGTAGAACTACATACATAAATAAATGCGGTGAATATACACATACATATAATTTACTATTTGTTGTGCTTTAATATTTCATGTTCCTATTCCAAAATTAAAAAAAAAATTGAGGGAAGTTGTCTTAACTCTTTTTTGATTAAATTTCTTTCCAAAGATATTGCAGTAATTTAAAGTAAACCTTACCTATGACTCAGAGAAGAGCAGTTTTAAGTATATAATTTTTAGCACTGATGACATCTTCAACTTCAGGTAAAGAAGAGTATCATCTTAAAAGAGCTTAAGTTATCAAATCCAACATTATTCTCAGTCCTCTGAATAGCAATTGATAGTCATCTAGTTTCTGCTTGAACGTTTTTGTTGATGGAATCCTCACTTCATGAAGCATTTAATACCGTGGGATAGCACCTTAAAATAGAGAACCAAAATCTGTCTCAACTTCCACCTGCTGGTTTGAGACTTGCCCTCTTCTTCATCTAAGACCTTCTTATATTTGAAGACGGCTGTTAAGTCTCTCCTTAGTTGTCCACTGTCTCTTCTTCAAAGGTTACATCTCATCAACTAAATTCTTCCCATGCATGACATCTTTGAAATTGCTATGCATTTTGTAGTTGATTTCTCATACTTCAATTGAACTTTTTTTTTCCTTAGTGATATAAAAAATAATGGTGTACCTTAAAATTGTTGGCAAATAGGTTTGCTGAAATACAGTAATCCCACTTAAACATTTTTTCAGTCAATGACAGGAACTCTTGAGGTCACCCAGTTCAACTCCTTACCTTATATACAGAACACTGTCCAGCCCGTCTCTCCTCGGTTATGTTGGATGAGGTTGAATTTAATGCCTTACAAACCAGCTCATTTCAAAATCTCAATTACCTCAGTTACATTTTAATATTGTGCTGAAATCTTTCTTACGGGTCATAGTTCTGCCCTTCAGTTACACAAATGAAATGTGTCTTTCACTGACAGCTCTTGAGTTTGATACTTGAAGACAGACACTGTTTCCAAAGTTCATTCTCTAATGCTAAACATTCCTTCTTCCTGTTTTTTTTTTTTTAATGATATTTTGGGGATACTCAAAAACCTACCTCATGATGCTATGATGAAGACAATGTATTAATGCATGTAAAACACTTAGTATGTTGCTTGGTAGCTAGAAGGCATGCCACATTCTCTTCTTCTGCCTTCCCCAGTCATGGCAGCTCTTAAAAGACAGCAGACTTCCTACCTTGTTCTGAGCACTACTTTTGTTAATGTAGTTGAAGATTACTTTAGTATTTTTGGCAATAAAATCACAATTTACATTGATCTACATATGAACCACTCTTAAGCCATGGTATATTCCACCATCCTTTATTCTTTTAGAAACCAAAGTGTAAAACTAAGTAATTATCCTGGTGCAATATGTCCTATTTGATGTAACTTAAAAAAAAAAATTACTGGGTTAGATTTAGATTCCAATTTTGACTTTCAATGTGTTTATTTGCTTCATCTCCTAGATCTGTCATTTATTCATGGTATGATCTAATTCACTGGTAACACTAGCACCAAGGAGAGAACCTTGTGACATGCCATTAGGATCTAGGTTTTAAAGACAATTGAGGTATGTCTGGCTTATCTTATTTTCCAGAGACTTGTTTTAACAGAACCAGTTACTAAGTATTCCTACATCTTCTTTGTTAACTACACAGACAAACCATGGTTAAGAGAAAACGTTAAAGACAGACATTCCCTTTCTTTACACACATGCACATTTAGGTTTTCAGCAACTTTTTTGCAAAATTGATGCTATCAACCAAATTTAAGTTAAAATAAGTGCAGCCATGCTCAGATGCCAAAGAATGGAAGATCTATGGTTTTGGAATGAAGGAGGATTCAGAGGGAAGGATCAGTTAGAAAGGGTAGAGTGGGAAAAATTTGAAAGTTTTGAAAATTAATTGAAAATACTTAAAAAAGATTCTCTTGAAAATGGAACTACAGCAAAAAAGTTATTTCAAAGCCAACTGCTTTAATCTGTACATTTTATTTTCAAATTAAAATTATCAATTTATACCATTCAATCAACATGTATTTACCAAGCACTTACTGTGTCCCTAGTTCAGTGGCAAAAAGGAAAAGACCAGTTAAATGGTTTATATACTGTAAGAATTTAAATAAATTTTCAGTTCTTAAAATTTGTTATATCTAAGGAAAACTGTGCAATGAAAAATCCCTGAAGATGGAGCTTGTTATAGTATCACCACAAGAAGCATAAAATATATTTGAAACTAAATAGCTGAAAGGCCTTACCTTTGCAACTAAATAGCTTTTGTTTCCAGAAAGCCAATTATAGTATCATCACAAAAATTATTTAACATAATGTATATGGCACTGGTTATATAGGGAAAAATTAAGATAATTAAATCTAAGAAAGAAAATTTGAAATATTAGTTTATGTCAACTTCTGTACATGTACAATATAACCACAAGTTATAAAACCAAGGAATATAACAGTGTGTTATATTAAAGAGTTTAATATCGTATTTTAAAGATTTCAAATAGAATTTTAAAACTTGGATTTGGAGTCAAGAACATGGTAATTTCTGACAATTTTATTAACAAGTTATAAAAAGTTGGTTTACATATAAGAGTTTTCTCATTTTGATGATTCAGGGTAAATAGAATTCAGAAAACTGGAAAGGTGTGCACTTAAAACTTTGCATATGGCAGTTAAAGCAAACAGCTGGAGGCCAGACAACAAACCACTTGAGCTATTTTGTTTTTCTGAGTCATTCACACAGTACCTACCAGTCATGATGGTGGTGACACTTTATACTATTATGTTTATATTCATAAGAATAAAGATCCCCTTCCATTTTCTTTTTTCTTTCCAGCTGTTTCTTATGATTATGTAGGAAAAGTTACATTTTACGAAGTAAATTATTATGAAAAAATGTAACCTCTTTTTAAGAAATCGATTTCTGGATTTAACAGACGTCAAATTACATATGTGTCCTGTGAAGTTTTTTTGCACAAAAGTTAAACTAGAATTACATAAGTTCCATTTTCCTACAGAAGAGATGCTTTGGTTTAAATCTAAAGATTAAAAAATCCTGATTTTTTATGTCAGTTTCTCATATCTCAAAATATATAGAAAAAGGTAAATTTAAGTCATTTTATATTCCTGATATACAAATACAGCAAGGTCATAAATGTTTCATTTTCAAACATGATTTGGTAGATGTCAACAACTTCCACTCTTCATAGAAAAATACGTTAAAAATGAAAATTTAAAGAATCAAAACTCACTTTTTTTTTTTACTTCTATCTCTAGTTCTGCTTTCATAGCTTCAGTCTTCAAACATTTTAAAATATAGTATCTTTAGATGGAAAAGAATCCATCAACTTGTATGTGAAACAACCAGGCGATCAAATTGAAGGGGAAGTCTACCCCACTCCTCCTCTTTGGCTTACCTTAATTTGCACATTACTTCTTTAAGATATATCTCAAAGGTCTAACAAGAAATATCTTATACACTTCTCACAAAAGCAGAGTATTTTGATTGGGTCTCAAGAGTGTTCAGGAAGTTTTATTTCTAATGCTGCCATTGTTCATTTAAAAAATAGTTTTCTCTGTTCTGAACTTGGTTAATACTAAGAATGTCTACATTTTTAACCTACAAGTGAAACGGTATATGGTTCCATTAAATGACCTGTCAAAAGCTGGAAAAAAAGACTACGTTTTAAATTGTTTAGTCACACCGTTCAGTTGTAAAACTTTAGGTTGGTTTTCCTCTATTTTTCATGTTGAAGAAATAATTTCACAATTTCAAATCAAAGTCAACACTGCAGTGAGGAGAGCTTTTCTACTTTATTACAAAGAGAAGAAGCCTTTATGTGGTCAGAAAATACAAGATTGATCTTTTTTTCTCTTCCTATGAAACGCTGCTGTTCAAACAGCCAGAGTGAATTGTCTCAGTTCACTTCTTTAAGTCCCATCACATTCACTTGGGTATGGATGTCCTTGGCTGCTGAAAATCTGGCCCTTTAGTGCACAGGGCGACAAAGTCCCCTGACCAGCAGTTCCAGAATGTCCCATTTTCATATATTGCATCCATGCACACCTCCTAAAAATGAGGTACAGCAGGGCAAACATTTTCCAAAATAGATGTCATATATATAATATATACACATTCGTACATACATACCTTTATTCATGTGATGTCCAAAAATTTAAAAAAAATGTACACATTTATTACAAAATCGTAACAAAGACTGGACAGTGTTTTGCTCATTCTGGAAAGATGAAGCTCAGTAATAACACAACCCTGGAAACCATCCAGAGATTGTGGCAATATCTTTCTTCTAAACAGTCATATATTCTTGCGTTAAGCTTGGCGCAACTGCCTTTCAAAAACAGAAGGGGAAGTAAAATGAAGGAAGCAGACCTTGCTCATCTTTCCAAATGAAATACGAGAAGGATCTTCACATAAAAATGCACAAACATTTCTTATTTTATTACCAATAGTGCTACAATGAACAATGCAAATTTTGTGGTCTAATTCTGTTGAGTCTTTTGTGGGTTTTCTTTTTTACATTTTAGAAACTAAATGGTAAACTTCTGTCAGTGTACTTGCTTGTCTTTACAGACCCAAGTCTGTCTGCTGGCAAAAAAGAAAATAAATGAAAAAATTCAGACCCTGCTCGAACTAGAGAAAAACAAATTACAAATTTAGTTGTTGGGCAGCACATAATTAGTAAGGCAGGACCTCAAATGGTGACCCTTTGCGTAAGCCAATTGCCAGATCCTCAAGGAATTAAAACCAGGGTGCCTGAGCCACATCAGTTCTGCAGTTATGTTGAGTATTGTGCTGAGACAGCCATACCCCAAGAAAAGGGAAGTCTTTTTTTAGAAGGCTTGCTGAGCAGGGTTGTAGTTGAAGGTGGATGGCAGGTGAGGCCGTTCTTCTAATTTGTCATATTCCAGATGGAACTCCTATAAAACCAAATTTAAAAATTTAGATGATTTCCTTTCCATCTGATCTCACATTTTTGTCAAAATATATTTTATTTACTATACAAACAAAATAACTACAGGTATGAGAATGAACAGAGATATTAACAACTCTTTTTTCCGCTAAGTAAAATATAACTTGAAGAAAAAGAATATGCTGTAGTTTCTATCTGATAAGTACAAAAATGTAGACTTTCTGCATAAAAGCCAGAGACTAGTCATGAACATTTATTTTATGACACAGAAATTCTATGCATTTTTTTTGCTCTGCTCAAAAATAAAAGGTTGAAGGGAGCAATTACTATATCACTAATAAAAAGCACTGAAAATTATACGATATTTAAAGTAAAGCTACCTTCAATGAAGTATAAAACTTAAAATTTTACTTTTTTTTCCATGAAAAAAGTTTAGAAGTAAAGGATTTTCCAATTTGTCTTATCACATGTTTTTTTTAAAAAAAGTAAACAAAGTTATTCTAAACTTGTTATCTCGGGAAAACAATGAATTTAAAACTCACACATCTCCAGACTTCCCATTTCACAAACCCAAAACCCTGAAAAGATGTAACTGCCACCCCAAACTAGACAGTGGTTTTGCTGTAGGCACATCTGAAGATGAACTATATAGCTCATTTTAATTAAACTTTCAAAACACTACATGAATTTTAAAATTTAAGAATGGTGAAGCAAATTCTTCATGATACTCCCCCAAGATCAAGAGGTGCAGAATATAACTTTGTATATTAAAAAAAAGCAAACCAAAAACATACCTTTTTAAAATCCAAAACCTAGAGGTTTGAAAATTACTAATTCTACAACCTGAATTCAAGTAGCACAAACTATCTCAGTTAACCCCATTTAAAACACTATGAACCATAATATATGTATTATGTACTAAAGAAAGCCAACAAGTAATGTTAGTACCATGGCTTAACATATTTCACCTTCTCTGTCTTATTTCAAATTAATCCCATAGTAGATGTTTCCATTATTAAATTAAGTGAAAATTTCATTATTAAATTAAAATGAAAACCTAGGTCATGATTAAATTTTGAGATATAAAACCAAGTATTTAGAATTTAAGGATATTACAATAACAATTACAGAAATAGCAGGTATAATTTATCAGAAGCCTAATATGTGTCAAAACTAGAGACAAAGCTAAGTTTATTCTCATCTTTGTAAGCCTGTAAAGTAGATATCGTTATCTTCATTTTTGCATTGGAGGAAAATGAGGCTCACAAGTAACTTGCCCAAGTCATACAATAATTGGCAGATCTAGGATTAGGATCCAGATCTGTAGGACACCAAAGCACATGATTTTTTCTAGTATAACACATTATTTTTAATATTTTTAGCCCAAGATCCAAAACCAAAACTACTTAATTACACCCTTATCCATAAATAATGTTGAAAAAATTCAGTCCACTGACAAATGATGATAAAGAAGGCACCCTGTGATGACTTTTAAAAAGTTCACTTTAGAGTTAACTAAGGCACAGAGCTTCTTTGTCAGTAAAAACTAGCAAACACCAGAATCACCATCACAATCACCATAGCCTCCTTAATGCATTGTGTAGGCACCTCTCCCTCTCTCCCTGCTCTGTCCAGGCTTTAAAAGAATTTTATTGCCTGGCTGAAGATAAATATCTATATTAGTGGAGGAAGTATCTTCTTGCTGTAGCATTCTTTTATTAAAATTGGCTAATTTTAGTTCTAAAATATGTGTAGTTATTGGGTAAAAAGTCTATTTGTAACTGACAAATCACTCCACTAAGTTATATAAATTAAAATTTTCTTCAATTGTCTTATCCTCATCATTGCGCACTGGTGAACTACACTGTATAATCAGAATTTAAACTAGAGTAACTTCATCAATGCACACAATTCCCCCCGCTACATATTAAAAAAAAAAAAAAGATCAGTTTAAACCTAGGGAGCATAAATATTTTAATATGATAATTAAGAAAATCTCAAAGACCTTATATATCAGATTCAGAATCAAATTTTGTCTCCCATTTTTTTAAATCATTTTTTTCTCTTCTATGTATTTTCATTCTTCTTAAAAGACATAAAGCTTACAATCCATTTGCTCCCTAACTCTGATCACTGATAGTATCTTTTTTACATGTTTATGTTATATGTACACACACAACACATACCACCACACACACACACCTTTGTATAATCTGTAGGGGCAAGAAGTGTGTCTGTTTTGTTTATCACTACCTACTACTGAGAATACTACTGAGCTGCCAGGCTCCCAGGGGGTGTGTAATTAATGGCTGATGAATCAATGAACACAAGTTTTCTTCATTTGTTTTAGGAACAGAACACAAATTTTTTAAATATTCAAAGATCAGGTATTAGAAGTTCTATGTATATATTTGCTTTAATGGAGAAAAGATTTTTAGATTACAGTTTAATGGTTTAAAGCCTAGAAAGAGTTCTAGGTATAAAAAATCACATTTATAGCAGGTTATGATATGATAAAGAATCCTAAGCATTAAAAATCCTATTCAGTGTTGGACCCACAAGGTGAAGTCAGACTGAAAGAGTTCTGAAACTTTTAAGTCTTTAGTTTGAGAAAGCTATTGATAATAGAGGGGGAACTTCTATCACCTAAAAATTCTCTGTGGATAAAATTATTTTAAAAATCTTACTCATTGAGACTATATATATTGTAACAAATTTTTAAATTAATGGGATACTGAATTATTCTAGCTGAATTACATATAGGATAGACCACATAGTCTGCTGACAAATCAAGATTATCTAAAAGAGAATAAGCAAATACAGTGTCAAAATTTTTATGTACATACATTATTGACACACAGGAAATTCTTTATATAAATAATGGGCTGAATCCTATAACTCACAGAATTTTTAGGGGATAAGGAATACTTCTGATTTAAATGATCTAATCCCTTACTTAAAATTACAGTTCTTCAATTCTCTGAAAATATTAAGTTATTTGCAAAAGTGAAAGAAAGAACCTCATACAAGTGAGATTAAAGACCTGATTATGGTCTAGATCAGGTCAATACTTTTCAATGATACCATGATAACATCAAGCTATTACTTATAATACTAATTCATACTGAAGGCTTCTTATGAGTTGAAGCTATTAAATGCATGTTCTTTACCTGTGAATTATAAACCACAACCACTTTACAGATGGGGACTTTGACTTGGGACATGGCACGTCAATGGATTTTCTGTAGTTTGATGAAGTCTGTTAATAAATATACTATGGAACTAAATTTCTTAATTCCTAATCCAATTTCTGGAAAAACACTGAAAACATCCTTAAAAAACAAAACAAACAAACAAAAACTCAGAAGCCTTTGTGAAAAGTTTATTCTGTGAATATAACACAACTTAAAAGTTTTAAGTCCATGAATTCTTTAAATATAATCAAAAGAAGTGAGCTACATATTAATACTTGATAGAAACCAATATTTCTGCTTGCTTTCATCACTATGAAATGTTTGCTTTCATCACTATGAAAATAATTTTGTTGAAGAGTATCAGCACAAGTGGCCAGTAAATTACCTTAAGATTTTTCAAAAATAGTTTAATAATAATATTTCTCAAATTTTATTTTCCAACTTCACAGCTAAAAATTTTAAAGGTAAAAGTTAAGACAAAAGCTCAACTGTACATAGGAGAGATCAGATAAAATTAGGTAAAATTATTACTTTATGCACGCGCACACACACACACACACACACATATAAATAATTTTCTTTAACATGACATTTACCTGACTGAGGAATTGCTTTTGTGGGAAATTAGGGGCCTTATTAATGTTCAAGTTGTTTCTGAATATTTAATTTTATGGTGAGAACTTAGTTCTGGGAAACTGATTTTTTCACTTAAGTTGATTTCTTCACAGATACCAAACCAAAATTCAACTAAAATTACCCATCTATCTATTATTGCAAATACCTATTTCTTTTTGTACATATGTTTGGAATAATTTATGATGATATTGAGCAAAAAGCTTCAACTGAATAGAGAAAACTTCAGTCATTTACTATTAGAATTTTTCCCTTCCAGAGATACTCTTTCTCTCCTGAAGAACCAGGTTCTCAAACTATGAAGCCAAAGACCAGCATGATCACTGGCATCACCTGGGAAGTTGCTAGCAATGCAAATCCTCAGGTCCCATCCACAGACTTGCTGAACCAGAAACAATGGAGGTATGACCCAGCAATTTGTGTTTTAACATGGCCTCCAGGTAATTCTGATGCAAGCTAAAGGTTGAGAACCACTGACCTAACCTAACAACAACCAGAATTTTTCCATCCTGGAAGAACAGTTAACAAGCTGTAATAATAATGATGATAAAAACAACAGCAACAAACTACCACAACTACTCTCCTGTATCAAATACCCAATATACGCCAAGCACTGTACTCAGTGTATATGTGTGCCTGTGTAATATCAATTAATCTACATGATAAATCAGGAGGCAAAAATCATTTTGATTTAAAAGATAAGGAAGCAGACATGGAAAGGAAACTTATACAAGGTCCAAGTATGAATAGCAGAAACAGGAGTTAATTTCAAATCCTGATACAAAAAACTAAGGTTTTCTACTTCACTACATTTCTTAAAGAACAGGTAACATACACAATGTACTGTATACTATTTGTAATTAATTATTTATTACTTATTTCATGGGTCTACCTTTTAAAGTCAAGACATGCATATTAATTAGAATTGTTAAAATAACTCAAATACAGTGTAGGGTGGTATACAGACTTGGTCTGAGAAGCAATGACATTTACCATTAGAGAAACACGCAAAAGTAATAATAAAAAAAGATTTAACCTTTTGTATGTGTCTTCTTTTGGGCGTTTTGGTTGGGCTCAGCCTTTCTATTTCTTTTTCATGTTTTATATGAAGTCTTCTTGTGATGTAAAATTTTGTAATAATTATCTGGTAAGCATTTTACACTATCTTTTTAAAATGTTTTACTCTTTTATCAGTTTAGTAAAGCTGATTAAAAAAAACAAACCCCCAAACACCAAGCCAACAACTAAAAAATTACCCAATGAACTGTCAAGAAATATTTTTTTTCTGTTTAAATTTAATAAAACCAACAAAACTAACTCTTTAGTTTTTAATCCTAAGCCTCATCAATGGAAAAGGCATTCAGAGAAATCCTGGAGTTATGAAATCAGATAATGTGAGTTATATTTTCTTCTAGGTAGACTAAGTACATACATAAGGAACTAAACACAAATGTGTAATATGCTATGACACTGATGCAAACTGTTCACACGGGACAGTTAGAAAGGTGTTTTTGTGAGGAAAAGTTGCAAACCAAAACAACTTTTTCCACTGGCCTCTTTCCCCAAATATTCAGCATACTAGTCAAAGGAACAATCATGATTAATGCTTGCGATTTTCTTTCTTTATATCACTTGCAAATAAAAACTCAAGCACATTTCCTGCAAAGAGTGCAAGTGTTTAAAAAGCCTATATACTGGTTTTATATGAAAAAATATATATATTATATAAAAATATATATAAAATATATTTATACTGGTTTTAGGAAAAATCTCATATTTGCTTAAAGTAATAATAATATAAGAATACATGACCGGGATTGCAAGAGGGTATCTTTATTTTACAACTGAGTAGACACAAAAATATTTCAAATGTTACCAAGGCCTGTGAAAAATTACAAAATTTCTTACCAAATTCAATCATTTTCCTAAACTACAGGTAAAATGAACTGTTTCCAGATACTCTCCTAGAGTTTAAATCAAGCCAAGGAGGTGGAGACCTTTTAAAAGACTCAGCAAATATCTGGCACATTATTGGAATGGATGTACTGGTACATATAAACAGATAAAAGAGGACACTTCTTTTTAAAATCTAGATTTTCAGTTACACATTTGCACATGGAAAAAAATATACCTTAGCTACTTTCCTCCAGTTAAGACAGTCAAAGAAGTAATATGTTCCCCTCTCATATGTATTGGTTTTCATTGTTGGCTCCATGCCTGGTGCCCTGGTAATCCATACTCGTTCTTCTTTGTGGTATCTCCAATCACGGTTAAAACTTCAATTTTTAAGAGAAAAAGACAATTAATTTTTTCCTGTGGCTCACATCAAACATTTTCTACATTTTTTAAAACATTTTTCAGAAAATAGTCACACATAAAATACATAAATATTGATGCTTCTTTTCCCTGATTTTTGTTATTAAATACAACCTAGTAAAATAAATATAGGAAAAGACTTTCTTAATTTGCCCAAAAACCATACTCTTTAATTAACACACACATCTTTATTTAACTGAAGAAATTTTTTATGCAAGCGAAACAAGATCTTAAAAGCTCTATGAGCAATGTGATAAAAACTTTGGCAGACCAAAGATACACTGTGTTCCAGAAACCTCACTCCTTTCTCATTCTTCTTAACATTCAATAGAAATTAAGATACCTATTAAAACAAACAAAACCCCCAACTATTTGGATTATTTTGTAAGAAACTAAATACAAAGTCTATTTGAATTAACTACATAAATTCACATAAAATTTGTAACTATGATGAAAAACCTCCATGCAAACAAATACCTTCCTATCAATACAATGAGGGGTTATTTTAGACATATATTTTATTTTAGACATATATTTTTTATATATTTATATATTTTTAGTCATAAATAAGATATGAGACAGAACTGCCAGTGATGAATGAATGAATGACTGATGAATTTATTTACTTATGAATAAATTAAAAGAAACAGGTAACAATTGCTATCTTACAAAAAATGAGGGAAACATGGAAAAAAACATTCTCAATTGAGAAATAAAAAACAATTTATTATCAACACAGTGAATTTTACATTTTAAAGTATCTGATCCAAGGTCATTTATAGAAATGTTAGTAGGAATATTATAAAATACTTATTAAATCTATAAAAAGGTCTCCCAATCATTACATTGTAAGTTTTTAGTAACAATTCACTCTACAGTAAACATGGTTAATAGAATAGTCTACTGGTAACAAAATGTTACCACCTGGACATATAAAAAAATGACACAAAATTTTTATTCTTAGAGCATCAGGTAAAAACAAAAATGCTCAGAAAAACAATGTATTCAATGGACCAATTTCTTAAGACTAATTTATTTAAGTTGGCCAATAGGCTTCTGATAATGAATGTGGACTTTATCAATATTTCAAAATACACAAGAAATATGCACAGTGCTTTGCCCATATAATGCTCAATAAATATTTCTTAAATGATGAAATTCACTGTCATTAACATACGTGGTTCCACAAGGAGTAAGATGAATCACACCTTATACTTCATATTTATAAAAATTAGATTCACCACACCCATGAATCAAGTTGATTCTGTCTTCTTATACATTTACAGTTATTTAAGTTTGGAATTATTTTTATGTATACAGTGATTATGAAGACATGGTAATATAAGGTTTCAATCTAAATTAATTTTTACTAAATATAAAAAACTTAGATTTCTTGATGAAGAAATAGTTCCACTTTAAAAACAAAGACAAAAACTACAGCCACCATCATTTTAAAAAATGTTTTTAGATTAAACAATACCCACTATAATACAAAAGTTTTAAAAAATACTTTGAACATACAGCTCTACTGCAGCTAAAAGTTGTAATACGTCTCCTCCATTCATGTAATAGAGATAGAAGAGAAGGTCTTCTCCGTATCGACCAAGTTTTATTGCAGCCAGCTGGAAAAGAAATAAATTATTCTGAAATGTAAAATGAGTTTGAAAATCCTAACATATAATTGATTGTGCTAAAGTAAAAAAAATGGAAAGATAAAACAGAAACCCCTCTTTGTAGCAGATAACTGTTATTACATGATTACAGAGGTACAGTTATATAATTCTAAAGGGAAGTTTCATCATTTAAATGACTAAAGTCATTTAATAATTTTTTCTGATACATTTATTTTAGGTACTAATAGGGGGAAAAAAGCTAAATAAAAACTTCTAAGCAAGACCTAACGCTGTCTTACTGGAGGTGTTTATTAATACTCAATGTGGCAATAGTGGAACACTGTGCTGCTCAGAGATGCAGGACTTACATTCAAGTCTTAATTTCATTACTTACTAATATGACCATATCCAAGTTATTTAATGTCTCTGAACTTTCAGTTATAAAATGTAGTCAACAATACCTATAAGGATTACTAAAAATGTAAATGAAATTAAGTGACACTGTGAATGCACCTTCTGTAGAGTGCCTCACAGAAGACTTAAAAGAAATAGTAACTGAATCTACATCTGACAGTGATTCACAAATCGATTATGTACTTTAGCAAATCACAGTTAAGTACAAAAATCATAAAGGGATAGTTCTTTATTTTGTTTAAATGGATGACAAAAAGATGACTGCTTTACATGTCGCTCCACAAAGCAGAAACATAACTGCCTATCAAACTATCAAACACAAGTTCAATAATCTCAAATTCTCACAGTAAGACAAATCTTTATTAAAAGCTCACTGAAATGAAAACATTCTTCTCTTTACCTAGTCCTGTATCTAAATGTTTAACTGTTGTTACACACTCTCTGAATGTTATTTTTCTGTCCATTCATATTATCCCCATTCAGGCAGCAGTCTTGAATGTGACAAATTCTCCTAAATTATTATTTCTTAAGCTGGCGTAAGTAAAGGTTCTGGAACCCTCAGGTAACTGGAGCAAAAAATGAGTGCTATAGTGGAGGTGGCAGCAAATCATACAGTCCACAGACAGAAAAAACTAGCTGTCTCTATCTCGTACTTCTTATCTTCCATCTACTCAAGTATTACAAGACATGTCGAGAAATACGTGTATCTCTTTAGTTGCCTGTCCACCACATCAACAACCGTTTGGCTACACAACTGCATGGCACAGACGCAGAACGCTGTCATTTATATATATTTATATTATACATATTTATGCACCTAAGTATAACACAAATATATCATTTTTAACAAACTGTATCTATCCTTTCACATAACCAAAATCTAGATACCATTCTAACAAAATTGAACTCTCAACGCTTTCCCCTAAAGCAAAAGTGTTGTTTTCTTTCTCAGGAAAAAAAAAAAAAAAAAAAAGATTAAAGTTCTAATCTGTTAATAGGTATTTTATAACTAGAAATTCAGGTAATTAAAACACAGAAAAAGATGACATTAAAAAGTCAAAGATTACAGTTTTAAAATATATATTTTTTCATTAAAAACATTTTATCTGTAAACATAAAATGAGAATATCAGAAGGAAATTCATCAAATTTTCCAAGTTACTTTATTCCCATCAACTGTGGTTATGATTGTACTGTTACTAATAACTATAAGAAAGATTTTACTGGTCCTGACATTGTTTTTAAAATATCTTTAAAATATAACCCAGACCTCACCAAAACACAGGATTATAAACAAAAATAGAAATTAAACTGTTACATATAACTGAATGGACATACAAAAGCATACCCCTGAGACCACTGCTGAATATTTCAAAAATATTATGCTGTCTGAACTGCAAAACAGCACCTGAAAATAGATAAGTTCACGCTGAGTAGAATAATAAACTACACTCACCTTATCCCTAATGTGAATGTTCGTTAAGTACTCAGATGGAACATGGAAGTCTGGATAATAAAATGAGAAAAGCCTTATTAACTGATTCTCAGTTACAAATATATTTTTTAAAGGTCTAAACAAAAATAGATTCTCCTACCTATGTCTTGAGGTCGACAAGGTGAAGATGCCCAGGGTGATGCAAATTTGGGGTAGAGATTTCTGAATAAGGGAGAAAAAAAACATTCTGAAGTCCAAAGTAGAAAAAGAGATTTCTAATTTTATTTCAGCAAATCAGGAAAAACAACGACTTCAAATGTAAAATGAACATCTTTAAATTTTAATATCTTTTCTTGGTTTTACTATGACTTATACAGCAGGAAACTGAAACAAGGTTAAAAAAACATACATACATACACACACATATCTGTATGTGAATTATTACTTCAACTCAGAATGCTTTAAATTCATTAATACAATGAATTAAAGTAAAATTACTTTCCCATTTATATGGCCAGAAATAAAATATCAGTAATTATTAAAAACCAAAGCTCAAATTCAGCAAACACTTACTGAGTGTCTATTATTATATGCCTGGCACTAGCATGCTTATACATCAGCAAACATAACAAAGACCACTGACAACGTGAAACTTACTTTCTGGTTGATGATGGTGGATTGGGAGGGAGGCAGACAAAAACAATTTACGTAATACATAGATAATATTCCATGTTAGTGGTGGGGTAGGGAGGGAAGATTAGTTGCATAATTAAATAGGGTAGCCAGGTTAGGGCACATTTAGAAGGTCACGTCTGAACAAAGATTTGAAGGATATGAGGGAGATAACCATATCTGTTATCTGGTAGAAAACTACTATAGTCAGAGGGAACTGCTAGAGCAACTAATGCAGAGTTATGACTGACATGTCTGACATACAGCAAGAAGGCTAGTGAAACTGGAACACGGTGAACAGAGGGAGAAGCTGTTAAGGTGTAGGTAGAGACACAGATCATGTCTGTACAGATTAGTAGGCCTATCAAGATTTTGGGTTTTTAATCATAATAAAACTGCAAAACCTTACTGTGTATTGAGCAGAGAATGAACTTATTCAAAAAGGACTGTCCTGGCTGTCATATGAACAAAAGATTATAAGGGGCAAAGGGAGAATCAGAGACACCTGGTGATTGGCTAATGGAGTAATCCAGGCAAGAGAAGATGGTGATTCAAACCAGGGGGGGAGCAGTTAAACGTAGTGAGAAACAGGGAATTCCCTGGCAGTCCAGTGGTTAGGACTTGGTGCTCTCACTGCCGGGGCCCTCAGGTTCGATCCTTGGTGGGGACCTAAGATCCCACAAGCTGCGAAGTACAGCCAAAAAAAAAAAAAAAAAAGTGAGAAATAATGTAGCAATGATTCCACTATGTCAGACGTTACTGACTGGTTAAGGAGAAGTTCCCAAAAGTAACTGCTGAATTTAATGACACAAAAGCAGTTTTAGTAAAATGGTGAGGGCAAAATCCTAAATGAAATGGGTTTAACAGAGAATAGGACAAATAGGAGATACAAAGATGGCTCTCCTGAGGAGTTTTGCTCCAAAGGAGAGTAAAGAAATGGGGGGGGGGGGCAATAACTTACAGAATAAGCTGGATCAAGAGAAGGTATCTGTTAACATGGAAGAAGTAACAGCGTATTTGTATGCTGATGGAAATGATGCAACAAAGTGCAAAAAATTGTTAGATCCATATCTTTGAGTTTTCAAAGGTTTTAGGTAGAAAGCATGGATCAACTATGGCAACAGGGTGGAAGACAAGAGTAAGGTAGATGCAGATGGTTGTAGGTGACTGATTTCGTGGCAGGACTACGCTGACACTCTTCTGATTGCTTCCTTCGTTCTTAGTAAAGTAGAAATAAAAAGCAAGGTCACCATCTGACACTAAGCACAGGGGAAAAGGTATTAGGGGTTTGAAGAGGCAAGTGTAAAACAGTTGCACAAGAGAACAAAAGAATGAATGGAATAGGCATGCCAGCTTGATTATGGCTGGCAGAATTAAGGGCTCATTCTTGAGGTTCCTGGCCATGAATCTGAAGTGAGACCAGGCAGTGAAGTTGTGTATTTTTCTCTAGCCAGACTTAGTAGCACAGGTCAAGAATGGAATAGGCAGATATAACCAGGGCTGTAGTTTCTGCCATGCAAGTATGACAAAGCAAGAGAGGGGCAAAGCAGTCAGGGGTATATGTAAACAAGCCATCATGACTGACCATAGAATTTAACTGGAGAAGAAGGAAGTGAATTCGTCTAACGGGAAGAGAGACAGGGATGTTGAGGAACAGTAAAAAGGTAGAAGAATCAGTGGGATGAAGGTCCCAATGGAATCTAATGATTACAGGAGCCCACAGTAGAGGGAGAGAAATGGAAAACAGGAAGTGGCATGGCAGCACAATCTTACAGAGAAACTGAGGTTACCAAAAATGATGAAGTCAAAGGGATGACTAAAGAAGTGAGCAGCTGAGGTATGATGAAGGGTAAGATTTTTGGAGGAGAGAAATTCAAGAAGCTGGGATTTCAGGATTTAGGAAAGGCCATATATGTGTATTTCGAAACTGCTAAATTATAAGAGGAATATTACTATAAAGTGAGAGTGATCCAGGAACTAATATAAGAGGGAATGACCCAAAGAGTCAGCAAATACCAGCAACAATGAGTGGCAGCAGATGATATAATTTGCAGACATGAAATTAAAAACTGCAGGGAGGTATTATACACAAATGTAGGGAGAAAAGAAAGAAACTTACTCAGGAGAGTTCAGATTGAGGCCTAATGTTGTTAAGTCACTTCCTAATGCAAGATGTACCATTCCTGGGTCTGTCTCTGCTGCCCTGATAAATGTTAACAGGCCAATCATTCCAAACTGGTCTGTCACCATCCCTTGGGGAATGTTAGTAACCCGACCTGGATAAGAAAAACATAGTCATTTTTATCTTTGAGGAAAAAGTAAAAAAAGTGAATTCTATAATATCTTTGATATATTTTATAGAGTCCCACCATCAGGTAACACCTGGATCCCTTTTTTCTGCTGGTTATTATTTTGTGTTGTTGAACTTTTATCTCCAGGGAATTTGGGTCCATCTGTACTTGAAGTTGTCTTGCCAGATGTATTCAAATTCTAACATGAAAAAAATTAAATGTGACATTAAAATTTGTTATGTGTAAAAATTTCAAGTTCATATACTAGTACTTTTCTATTCATTTTTTATTATATTTAAGTTGGTAGTAAATTATTACCTGTTTTTCAAGTTCTACATGAAATTTTTTGTTTCCACAACTGTGCCATGGTATACAAATAAATCCTGTATTGTACATATTTGAGTACTTAAAGGACAAGAAATATATGGAAAATATTCTTATTTATCTCAGATCTTCAGTCACAGACAAAAAAACCTCTCTATCTCAGAACTTTTTGTTTTGGGATACACTTGAAGTTACACTCCTCAATACTTTATTAGTATTTTTAGAAGTATATTTTAGAAGTATATTTAGAAGACAAACTAAATATAGTACATTACCTAAAATATCACCATAAAAGCCTCCAAGATAAGTTAGAAAATATGAACTTATTATTTTTATTTTTTTAATTTTAATTATGAACTTTTAAAATTCATATTTATTTTAATTCTTACCCAATAATCTTCTTTTATCAATTATTTTAACAATATACAACTCCCATCACACACACAAAAAGCTATTTTCAGTGAAATGTGGAAGAAATAAACACACTCGTTAAGTCAGAAAGAGGAAGCTGGGTTGGCTGAATCAACACAGGAATAAAAATGTGTATAAAGATTCTTCAAGGAGAAAACTTACTCAAGAAAAACACAGCTCCTTAGAAGGCTATAATATCAAACTTCATGGGATCCAGCTGACAGGGACTACAATAAAAGTCTAAATTAACTCTGAGAAGTTCAACAGAAATTTGCAAACCTATATGAAATAGGGAAAAAAATAGGCTATCTTCTAAGTTATAAAGGTTTTCCACATTCTTCAGAAGTTAGATTATTACAGATATTCAAGATAAACAATTTCATAATAGTATTTAATAAGTCCTTAATATAGTGTACAAAACTGTTAATATAACAGAAATCTGAAGGGAAAAAACTATATAATTCACATACATAATTCTCAGTTACTTACAGATTTACTGTCATCATTACTTGATGTTGGATCTTTATAACTGGAACCAGGTAACGCCGGAAAATCTTCGTTGTGTATTGAGAAGTCCTGGGATTGCTCATTTGCTGGTTTTGTTACCATTCCAACTATGTAATGAAAATAATCCAGAGAATTGTAATTGATATTTATAATATTTTGCTACAAATTATAAAAAGTTAACTTTTCTCACAATAATATAACAAAAGGATTTTTAAGTTACGCTATGAAAGCACACTTCAAAAAATTGGTGTTCTGGGTAACAATGAATAACTAAATTCTTATATACTGATTAATAACTAAATATACAAAATAATACAAGGGAAATAAGTGGTAATCCTATAATTCTAATCTAATGTCATATATAGATGCTGAAAAAACATAATTTGATATTGGTAATAATTATTGAAATTTTTGGTTTAAAAACTTGCTTTAAATATTTGACTAGTTATTATAAATACCAGTTAATTGTCAAATACAAATGAACAAAATAAATTTTAAAGAACATGTCAGTATTCTACTTGAAAGTGACTTACAGGGTGAGAAAATTGCAATCAATTATAAAACAACTCCACATTATTTCAGATTTTCTTGGACTCCATGTAATAGATGTAAAACATGCAAGAACTGGGAAGTAATCTTCCCACTATACTTGGCATTAGTCAGGCCCTTATTGGAGAACAATATCCAGTTTGGGGCTCCACAATTCAAGAACGATATGGAGAAACTAGAGATGGTCCAAGGAGAGCAACAGGAATGATTAAAGGGATGAAAAAATGGACCTATGAGGAAAGGTTAAAAACATTAGAGTCTGAACTGAGAATCAAGTAGCTAGGTACTCAACTTCCAGGGCAGATCATTTTTGTTTTTTTCTGGGGGGGGGAAGCCTAATTAGGAAACTCTTAATGTGTATAAAATAAATTTTTCCCTTCTTCACATGTTGTTATTTGTATTCATATTTTGAAAGCCACAGAAATCCCTCTTGGTTGAAAATGGGAAAAATAGTTATCTTAGAAAAGTGATGAAATGATCCCTCTAAGTTCATTGTTTCTGCTACTGGTCTGTATCAGATTCTACCAAAAGGAAACAAGTATGTGCAAAGGATAAAAAGAATATGGTTACATTCCTGTTACATAATTTTCATGTCTAGTTCATTTAGCATCTATTAGCCAAATCTCTTATTTATTAAAGACAGTGAAAAAGTGTATTAATGGTGACCAAGAGTCTACATAAACTATACATGACCCACAGGCAGTTCTCAACAGGAGGTAATTTTTTTCCCCATGAGACATCTGTCAAAATCTGGAGAGATCTGTGGTTGTCACAATGTGGGGGTGGGTGGGGGGTGCTACTGGCAGTGAGTAGGCAGAGGCCAGGGATGTTGCTAAATATTCTACAATGCACAGGACAGCCCCTCATTTACAAGAAACTACCTACTCAAATGTCAGTAGTGTGGAGGTTGAGAAACTAGCTTAGAAAAAATTGTTAATGTATGGTTAGTCATTATTAATCACTAGGAATGTGGGAATGTATTCTTTTAAAAAATGTGTGATGAATTGAGAAGAGGCAGACCATAGAATCATTATTAAGGTGAATTAAGGCAGAAATGCCTGAAGAAAATAACTTCTGAATACCAATGAAGACTTCCTTTTGGGATTTCTATACAAATTAAGTTTTCCCATTTAACTTTGCTATCATGGTATTCTGGGAGAAAAAAGCACTCTGCATTTATCAACTCTGACAAAATTACACTACTCTGATTAGAAAACACATAAATACATGTGTGTACACACACATGCATATATGTACATATATATATGTGTATGTGCGTGCAATAGAAAGTTTTCACTGGCCATAATTAAAAAGCTTAATTAATTACCATAAGGAGCTCTTCCAGCCAAGGGGTTTATTAATGGAGTTGGGTTACCACTTCCTTCCCTTCTATTTCGGTCTGCTAATGCTGGAAAATCTGAAAGGTCCAATCCTGTCACATTTTCACTTCCATCTAAATAATAAGAAAAAACACTAGTTACTGATTCTACAAACATTTTAAAGACGTTATTAAAGACCAACTATAATAAAGTTTGAAATAACAGTGCCTTCTTCTTAAACAATGTACAGCACTGTACTTGGTATATGTAAATGTACAATAAATATTTGTGGATTGACTTCATGTGAAAGAATTTTATGAACAATTCAGCAAAGCAATATGTACTTACTAGCATAATAAAAATCCCAAATCCTAGAGACTTAACATAGAGAATAAGGAGTAAGGTGATACATTATTTCCCCTGTGAAAGATGGTACTCAAGTTATAGGTTGTTAGCAAGAGGGGAGACTGTTGCGATAAAACTACTCTTTCATTATTTCCAAAAGCAGAGGTTGTATCTGGAATGCTTGGAGCTTCATTTATAACACAGGTGTGATAATGACAATGCCTCCTGCAAACAGCCTGAATCATATTTGAGGCATAAGCAATGGAAGCAGAAGCCCTAAGGACTTCTTTTTTCCTGTGGCCTATTAGTCCCATACACAAATGTGTATGCATGTGAGTGTGTGAAAGTGTGTGCGTGCGCAAGCGCGCGTGCATGCGTGCACGTGTGTTTTGCAGCTGAGGGTATAAAGGGGGTGGAGAATGTAGGTAAATGTAGGGTTCCCATGTCTAGTGCGTGAATTGTATGAGAATATGATACAAAGCCCAGAAGTTTATATTACCTATTACACAGTAGGCGCTCAATAAATATACAAGGAATGAATAAAATTTATTTTTGTTCATTTTGAATTTAAAAAATCAGTTTCTTTCCTTTTAAAAAATAAATTTAACCCAACATTTCTACTTTGCCTATTTTAATCGTCACCTTGATCTCTTCTCAACATTTATTATTCTATTATTCTTACAATCGTATAGTCTTAATTTTTGAAGAATTTATTTTCTAGCTTAGCTTTACCCTGACTATTTTTCTTTAATCTGTTTCATCTAGTGTATTATAACCATGTTCAATTTATTTTGCCCCCTTTTCCAGTTAATTTTAATTTTTCTCTAAATTTCGTAATTAGAAGAATCTCAGAAAGAAACTATTAACTCAAGATTACTCTGTTGATAGAAAATGGTTACATTCCAAGTCAGGTGACAATTTAAATTTATGAAGGGTAAAAGATAAAATCATTCATACCCATTGTTTTTAAAGAAATTGCAGTTCATCAATTCTGAATTTTAAAAAGATACTACTGTATAAAAGGGCAACAATAGACATTAACAATTTATATAGTGCTTTAATTTAAAAAGCAATCTCTTTTGAATTACTTGATTACAAATTAACTGAAAACTTTCAATAAGTATTAACTTTTAATACACTTCTTCAGGTCCTCTAAGATGGAGTTTAAAACTGCCATATGCTATTTGAGAATAATTTTAACCTAAAAATATTAACTCACAAATTTTTATTTTTAGGGTAAGACTTGGAAACAATTTTCCTAGTGTAAAATATACTTAGTTAAAAATGACTTTTAAAAGTAATTCTAAAATTTACAGAAGTGTATAAACCATAATTCAGAATATAAGATGGCACTGTGAGACACACTGTTACTTTATGGTTCATTTAGGGAAAAAACCCTCGCTAATTAAACTATGATATGCAGCCTAATTTCAGAGATATTAAAGTATGAAAAAAATCTGCATTTGAGGAACAATGAAATAGGCTATTTCCTATTAGAATGCAAAACTTTAAATGCTAAAATTTGACATTTTAAAGTCTCACTTGGTCAATCTATGCTACTAAACATACAATAACACTGAAAAATTAAAAGCCGATAGCCAGAAATTCCATTTCAATTACTAAATCTTCTTGTGCTTTCACATACGCCCCATTTCATTGATCATTCTTTCACCTTCCACTTCCTTCACGTGTATTTCTCTCTCAACAATCATATTCATTTTTGCTCCTATGACCATAACAACATTCTTTATTTCCTTTCTCAGGAAAGGGTTTGGAGGCAAGGGTGGAAGAAGGTGAAACCTGAAGCAGAATAGCAACAAAGCCTCCTGTTCTCTTCTGTCTGAAGCAGCTGATAAAAGAAATAAACCAACAGACTGCAAGAATTCTTTACTGTCAAAATCAGAATTGGTTTTCCATGTAATTAAATTCTGAATTTTACACATAAAACTGGATTAAAAATTTGTAAGAGTTAAATGCCAAAATTAGTATTATTAAAACTATTAAGAAAAAATTGTAAGCGCTCCATATAATTTTAAAGGTTTCTTCAATCTGGGTCTCTATAGCCAGAATGCCATACCACTCAACCTAGTTTAGACTGTAGTAACAGGACTGAGATAGGAAAAGCTCTTGAAGCAAAAAAGATTCTGAGGCACAAGTACAGACTAAGTAAATGTTTACGCTTTCTCCAGGTGTTAAGGAAACAAATCTGATGTTACAACACTATACTATTAACATGCCAAGTGAAAAAAATATATTTAACTATCTTTCAACTGTTCACTGAATTAAATCCTATTGCCTGTCAAATTCTCCCTAAATTAAGTTCTATCATCTTAACACAAAAATTCCTTTAATATTTTGACTAGTATGTTGAATTGCTTTATATTTCAAGATCTATCATAGTTTTATAGGGTACTAGCTCCAGAATAAGCTTACCTGTTCCATTAAAAATGTTACTTGATAAGGAGTTATTCATTCCAAATGCCTGATTCCTGTTCATTCCAAATCCAGACATACTGGGTACATAGAAAATAATTTTAGATATACAGTAAGAACACTAACTTTCAGTTGAAGAAAAACAAAAGTGTTTACTTTTGATCTCCTCATATAAAACAACATGTTTAAAAACAAATACTAATTTTTTCTTGAGTTGAATCTTGTTATTTAAAGCTTCCCTAAAGTCCTTCCATGAACAACTGAGAACCAAAACATCTTAAACAGATGAATTAAAAAACAAAAAGCAAAGAATTTATATAAGCCTTGAGGAAAATAAAGATTAAGGGTATAGTTTTGTATACTTGGAGAGCCAACTTACTGGATATAATGGAAGAAGTAATTAACCTCAAAAATAGGCAATTTAGTTTAAGACTACTGTTCCTGAATACTTGTTTTTCTTCCACTACTGGTAAAATGTGCTATTATTACTTTTCATAAAAGATCTTCTTTCATACAGTCTGTCTTTCCCAACTAGAACATAAACTCCTCATGGACAGGGTTCATGTCATATACTTCTTTGCATCTCCTGCCCTTAGCATTCAGGAGGCTACAAAAGGCACTCTCAGTAAATGTTCAGTTGACGTGAATTAAATGGTCATTTTCTTTAACTGAATTCAGTGTTCTAAAACACATCATCTAGTTTATCTTTTAGCTACTTAAAAAAAAAAAAATCTCTCCATAGTGCTCTTAATTCTAAAGTAAGGTATTTGGTAAATAGTTACCAAAGCTTCCCTTTTTTGCACAAGCCTAAACATGGGAAAACAAACAAACAAAAAATAAGGCTGAATTTAAAGCAAGGCCAGAGTAATTAAGCATGTCAAAAAGAATCGTTAACACAAATTCTAAAATGAAAGTATGCATCTTTAACATCAAATAATCTGATAAAAGACAGTGTATTAGTGTTATGAGTAAGGTTAAACTGTTTGAAGATGACAGGGTTTTAAATTTTTTGCCTAGATTTGTAAAACTAACTATGGCCAAACAATATTTTCATAAAATAATGCAGCTGGTGAAACACTCTAGAGAAGAGGAGAAAAGTCAATAGAAAGTTCTGTTTAATAGCATGTTAGAACTGCTGATGATATAGGTACCCTCAAACACTGAATAAGTAGTAAGAGATGAAAACATTCCATAATACATACGCTTATCAATAGTAATAAGCAGGGCTTTAGAGACCCATACTTCATTGACAATTTATAAGCAAAGTATTTTTTAAAAACTAGAATGTGAAAAAATATGGAAAGGCAAAAATTTAAATATACATTCAATGAACGATACTACAAGAATGCAGAAAGATGTGTTAAAGCCCAAGAAGTATTATATCATCAGGAAACTGTCAAGGAGATGAGAATTTTGATAACCCTTTACAAAAATAACTTCTGTAAAAATTAAAAGAGCAGTCAAATTATAAAAGAAGTACTCAAAAGTCTAAATAAAAGTAAGAATTGGAGGTTATGGGATGAAGATTAAAAAGGAAATGTGCTAATAACCTATTTTAATTCAGAATTTATGAGTCCTAGATAAAAGAAAGTGAATTAAATGGCTTTGATGATAGCAACATCCTTTCCCCCCATATTCCCCATTAAAAAAAACGAACAATCAAACTAAAATGCTTTTTTTTTACAGTAAAGAAAGCCCTATTGCAGACATAACTCTCATATAAATTACCTGAATAGCTTTAAAATCCTAACAAAATGGGTAACTGTTTTTCATATTGTTAACTATTATTTGCATAGCAGTATATGCAATGACCAGTGCAAAAAGGAGTGAAAAGCACAAATTCATCTTTTTGTTTTAAATCCCAGGACATGACACTATTTTCAAATACTACAGATGTAGTCTTCAAAAAGTCTTTGTCATTAAGTCTCCAAAGAACAAAACTGAAATTCAGTTGAAAAGGAACTTAACCAAAGCATAAATGAAGGCAGTAATAGTCAAACATGTCTCCAGTCCTATTCATAGGTATAAAGCTCTTACCACACAGGTGACCAGCCTCATTTAATAGAGGAAGGACATATCAACAAAAAATCTGCCGGTTGGCAACCTAAGAACAATCCTTTTCTAACAGTAACAAAAAAGCAAACTGATTTTCAAAAGAACATGTCTTTAGTTTGGGAGGTTAAAGTTGTGATGTGTAACAGAAAGAGAAGCTTTGGTCAAAATATATGATGAAACACACTTAAGAAACAGAAGCCAAGACTCAAGAACAGAACGTTGAATATGAAAAGGCAAATTTGAAAATACCCAGAAAGAACAATTATACACAGTATCAATAAACATCTTACCTGTTCACAGTAAAAGGCTGTCGAGAAGGCTGCTGCTTTGGCATACATATTATGCTTGGCGAGCTTCTGTTGGGGCTACCTAACCCTGAACTGCTCATGCTATTTGTCCTGCTAGGAATTCCAATGCCCTGACCAACCTGGGAGTGGTTCATCATATTCCTAGGATTCATAGGCAAAATACCCCTGAAAAAGAAGTCCATTATACTAAATAAGCTCTCTACAATCACTCATTAAAATTCTCTGTAAATAATCAATTGGCCTAACCCTAGAATCTCAAATATACTTTCAAATTGCATTGCTAATTTTTATTCATTTAACTCTTTTGTCTGGACATTTGAAAAGAAAAAAAGCTCTTTGAAAAGCCAAAGTAAACAAACCAACAAGAAAGGGCAAATCACAGAAGAATATATGGTGATATCGAAGATGAGAGAACTACTGGTGTGACTATGACATAAAATACAAATGTATTTCACATATATATTTAGAATAATTTCATTCCAAATGTATGTCATTCTATCTTCTTCATACTAATATGCACCATTTTTGTAATCTGTTTTATTTTATTCTCACTAGAGTAATGGATGTGTGGTGAGGGAGCAATAAACAGAATTATCTGAGGAGTGATCTGAAATTGCACATACTCCTTTGAAAAAGAGTGCTTGCTTTTGAAAAAAGCCCCCCAGGTGGTGATTAATCCTTGATACCCACCCCAGCTGATAACCAGTATGCTAGCTGCAAGATAAAAGCATCTTACACTATACTTATCAATTTGCAATGAAATAAAATGAGCATAGGGTATCAACTTTCTTTTCCTCAGTGAAAGGCACTGAACCAGAAAATCAAATAATTAGTTACCTTATTAAAAAACTAAAAAGCTTGTTTAATCTACAAAGATACATTTTGAGAAATATTCTGGTCCATCAATAAATACCTGCTTGGAGATGGAGGCGTGTGAAGTGACATTGTTGGTACCCCTGTTGTTGGCGTGACGTGGCTCGGTAACTGAGTGCCTTGTGATAAGCTGCGATTTAACTGAGGGGTATTGTTGCTCATCCCCCTCATTGGAAGGCCTAGTGCACCTATTAAAAAAATTCAGAAGAAGGAAATTCATTGCCATCAGGAATGAAATTGTTATCCATCTTCTGGAGTTGGTAATTTAAAACATTTAAAAATGACCTAACGTTAATAATATGCAAATTTTAAATGGAAATATTCATTTCACTCCAAATGGACTCTGATTTTAACAAAAATGTATGTCTGAAATTTAATATTATGAATTTTCATATTGCTTCCATTATTCTATCTTTCATATTTCTTCTTTGCTTTCATATTTCTATCTTCTTTGCATATTTCTATTTTACAATAAACTGTCTGCCAATGACTATAACAAACTAGATGACTTATGTTTCAAAATAAAAACATTTTATACAAATATGCCTTTAAGAAATTTGCAATCTTGTGTGTTTTTATGTTTTAAATCATAACTGAGGTACGCAGACATTTAATCCCCACTTTGCTGAAGTAGCTTTAATTTTTATATGATCCTTTTCAAATGCATTTAAGAAAAAGTCTCTTTATTACTATTTACACATACATACTTCTCAACATTACAATTTTTTACAAACCCAACATAAAATGTCAGCAACTGTTAAAAACTCAACCTGATATAGCTATAAGAGACAAGAACATATAACATTTTAAAAGATTTCAAAGTACAATGACCTTCTATTTGTCTAGTATTTCTGGGGCCAGGTGTGGGAATGGATGTCCAATATGTGTATTTTTCAAAACCTACTGAGGAGTTTACCATTCAGAAACAAAACATTAAAAAGAAAAATTAACCATCTGGGATAAACTTAATTGTTTCCTGCCTTGTGTTAATATGAAATATAAATTATTGTTTTGTTAATGATTCAGAATAATCATTGTGGATATTTAATGTTCTGGATGTTTCTTCCCCCTTTTATCCCTCAAAGCAAGGATGTTCAGCTGTCACTTATGTTGCCATCACACCTGCCTATGGATGTCAATATGCCTCCTTGCCTCCACCTTCCTTACTCACACATTTTGGTGCCTTCTGTTACTAGTCTGCTGTGGAATGGCACATCAGTCAACCAAACATTCTAAACTGGAGGTTAAATAAAAGTGGTAAGATAGAATGAGAGTTAGTGAATAAGTAGAGGACTTTAGCAATAGGGATTTAAAGTGACTCCCTCCCTACTTTTTGGTCTAGTTTTGGGTCCAAGAATTTCAAAGACCTGAATATTTTGAAACTATGACTTCCAAAAATTGGGATATATATATTATGTTCTGAATATTTTCCTTCAAATATCTCTGCAAATTTATCTTTTTGCATAACAGTAACCTGTTTGTAACAGTAACGCTTTGTAACCTAGGGATACCAGTGAATCACAAAGATTTCACTGGAATCTGCCAGCTTCAGTACTCAGCTTGCAGCCTAACTGCTTCTCAACTGAACGAAGCCAATAAATCCAACTCAATATAGCTGTTATATTCTATGTGTACTCATATTTCATGAAGACCTGAGCTTGGTTCTGCATTTCTTTAAGTCACACAAAGGGAACTGATCTAGATCATATGTTGGTTTAGTCATTATATGTATGTCTGGTCACTACAAGTTTTGTGACCACGAGTATACCGCTAGCTACAGCCACTTTCTCTGAATTTGGGACAAGATAAGGAAGAACAAGAGATTAAAAACCAGCCTACGTAAGATTTCTTCAGAAGATACCAGTCTTTTCCTTTTCTCAAGCACACTAGTTTTCCTCTAGGCCCTCTAGATGCTCCCGTAATGAACCACCAACATGACACTTTTCACATCACTTACTCAACAAACATTTATTGTGTGCCTACCATGTGCCAAGCACTGTGTTAGCTGCTGGGGATACAACAGTGAACAAGATAGAAAAAGCTCCTACCCTCAGGGAGCTTACATCCTTTTCCCTAAATATGCTGTCCTAAAGTCAGCTATAGCTGCAAATTTCTCACAGGAATGTGTTTCTCAGTTACTGATAACCAAGAAACCTAATCCAATGTTCACATTTTACAGATGAGGAACCTGAGCCTCAGATAAGTTAACTGACTTCTCCAAGGTGACACAAAGAACCGAGACTCCTAGTGTTCTTAATGGCAGCCCTATGGGAGCCCAAGAAAACACTAAATGAGCACCCTTGTGAGTACCTACTGACTTGTAACACCTCTTATCTATTCTTTTTCTTTTCTCTTGCTTTCTTTTTCTGAATATGTTTACTTAAAACTTTTTCTAAACCAACATCTCTTATCTCTTCCCTCCATTTTCTTCCTCTTCTTCTCTATACCTGTCAAGTTTTCTTTTCCTCCACATTTACTTTTCCTTCCCATTTCACTCTCTACATCTTCATCATTATAAATATACATGTTCCAAAAAATTGCACCCTTTGGCTCTTCAAATAGGCCCTTCTAAAGACTCATGAGGTTTGTTTACTTCAACCTTTCATATACTTATTATTCTATGCTGTATTATGAAAATACGTAACTTCAGAAATATTTTAGAGATTGGAGATTATCTGAACATTAGTAAAAAAAATTTTGGAGAAGGAAACAAGAATGGGTAAGGTAATATATTTAGTCAATTACGGATTGGCACACTTGAATTAATTTATAGTGAGGAGAGTAGAGGAAGACAATATGAAATAAAGAACTCAAAGATTAGCATTTACTTTTATTTTTCCTTTAAAAAACACTTGATTTCATAAAAACAGCTAATAAATTCAAAAGCTCTGAGTTGCATTTTATTGAACCTGGTGAGTAGGAAAAAAGAAATCAAAAGAGAAGAAAGGAATGCATCAATTTCAAACTGGATCATCAACCCTTGAATACTTTATAATTGAGTTATTTTAAATTCAATTTAAAAACTGAATTCCTTTAAAACATATAGAATTAATACCACTGAGTAAGAACAGAGAAAGATTTATTTCTAGGAAACAAAATACATGGTCATTAAATTTGAGTTGCTTGAGTCAAACTATTACAACTGCGTAGGGTCAAGGGAGGGAAAATTTTACTTTTACTAGTATAATTAGAAACATGATAGAAAATTATCTAAAATGTTATACCAAGAAGAAGACATGTAAGCTGAAAGGGGGAAGAGGGGGAATAAAAAATTAGCTTAAAAAAAAATTGACACGAAATAACTACAAGTAAAAAAACATAAATATGTATGCCTGAGCTTGTGCACTGGAAGGGCAGTAGAATTAAATTTTATCAAGCACCTAAGAAATATGTGAAGCACTATGCTACTTCATCTCCTTATAAAATATTATAGAGAAGGTATTTATCCCCTTTTTATAGACAAGGAATAAAAGAATGATCAAAAAAAAAACCAGCTATAAAGCAGTTTAAAAGGTTACAGTTTTGAAGCAAAGTTTTCTTTCTATTTGACAAAGTGATAATAAAGGATAATACCATATTAGAAGGAATACATGAACATATTCTAAGTAGATTCCTATTTCCTATTTGGCAGGGTGCTAAACAAAGAATGAACTGAATTCTGTATTGATCATTTTTCAGAAATCCAAAAGAATACGACCTAAGAAATGTTTCCATGAATTACTTCCATTGCACAAACTGATTAACAGCACATTCCTTAAATAGTTATGGAATGATATGCCATGCTTTAGTCAATCTTTTGCTAAAGATTAACAATATTAATAATAATACAAGTTATAAGAAAAAAAATACCAGCAACCAAATCCTTGAATACTCATACTTAAATGAAGTCTCCTGAAATCTTTAAGGAGAAGGGAGACAATTTTTAATTGATGCAAGAGGGCTTAAAGTATCCCCCATTCCATTCCCAAAGCAACTACCTTCCCTAAACTCACTGTCTTGCCCACACATAAAGGGCAACCATCTTCTTACCTCCAACCTGTCCCCATGTCTTCTTACCTCCAACTTGTCCTGAACCTAGCTGGTTAATCTTCCCTGTAACACTATTTCATTATACAATTTCCTTAATTAAAATCAAAGTATTTTAGAGATAGAAAAGTCTCCAGAGAGTATCCAACCAAGTTACAGATGAAGATCATTTCAACTTAATTATAGATGAACTAACATCAGGCATTAAGTGACTTGCCCAAGATCACAAAAAATGAAGAATAAAAACCATGATCCAGGGACTTCCCTGGTGGTCCAGTGGTTAAGACTCTGTGCTTCCACTGCAGGGGGCATGGGATTGATCCCTGGTCAGGGAACTAAGATCCTGCATGCTGCTGATGCAGCAAAAAAACCCAAAAAACAAAAAATACAAAGCAAAAAACCACACACACACACAAACAACAAACAAACAAAAACATGATCCAATTTCTTGACTCTAATTTCAATCCCTTTTTTCAACCAATCACACTTTCCGCTTCTTGAAGTAGTTGCTAACCTTCACATCACGTGGGAAACTTTAATATCTGTGTCCCACACCCAGAAACTGTGACTTAGTCTGGGTCTGGGAAATTCATGGGCAGTGGGATTTTTTAAACTCTTTAGGTGTTTCTAGAAGGGCAGTCAGGGTTGAGAATCACTGTTCTAAAGTTAAATCCAATCACAGTGTAGTCTTTAAAATGCTCTGTCAAGACCCAAAAGATTCTTGTAATCTTTATTTTTCCCAGCTTTATTGAGATATAACTGACATAATACTCTTCTAATCAATTTTAATACTTTACTCACCCCAATACAAACTCTTTTTAGATACCACATACTTGACTTACAATCTTCTTTGTAATTTCCCTAGTCCCCTCCCCAAAACATGCCCCGGTATCTTTACTCATATCCTTCTCCCCACCTAGAATACTTTCCCTCCTCTTGTTCTACAGAGATATACAAGACTATTTAAAAAAGAAAACAAAAAAACCACCCAAAAAACAAACTGCTATGATCAAGGTGTTTACATGCAGTACATGTACAGTGTACTTGGTGTATATGGGGGGCAACACTCAGACATGAAAGTAGAATGAATTTGGGATCAGAACATGTTTCCTAGACAATACTGTATATGAACTCAATAATGAAAGAGACCTAGCCAGGCATTTGGTGGTGGTGATGAGGAGTCAGGGGAATAAAAATGTCACACCAGTTTGGTCTGAGAAAACTGCAAGATATATGAAAATGAGGACAAGTGATATGCCTGGAGGAAGAGTGGGCTTACCTTCTGGGTAGTAAGGATGTATGAGACAAGCATGGATGGAGCTAACCTGGCTTCAAAATCCTCAACTATGAGAAGTTGCTGCTGTGTTAGAACCAGCTGGGAGTCCCAAACATCTGGCTGGATCTTTACAGCAGGTGGCACTCCATCTGTGGAACAGCTCTGTGAATCTCCTACATATACTTTGTACTCCTCCTCCTCAACCTATGTTTGCATGATACATTAGCAGCACCCTTTCACAAAGTAATGCAGGTCTCTAACCTTAGATATCATCCTTGATCCCTCTCTTTCTTTCATATCCCACATCCCCAAATCATATTAGCTCTATGTCCAAAATATCCCAAATCTAACCATTTCTCAACACCCCCAGCACTAGTCCAAAGCCACCCTACCTTCCTGCCTGGACTACTGCAGTAATTGTCTTTTTCTTTTTCTTGTCACTTGTCCCTCCTCCACTCAGTCCATTTTCTACACAGCAAGGTGATCTTTTAAAAATGAAACTGTATCTTAAAATCCTTCCCATTAAACTTAGAATAAATCCAAATGCTTTACCAAATCTTTACAAGACTCCATGACCTGACACCTGCTACCCATTAACCTTCCACTTTCTTTGTTCATTATACTGGCCCTCTCATTCATCCTTTAACACATGAAGTTCATTCTTACATTCTCATGAGTAAGACCATTTGCATTTGCTGTTGTCTGTACCTGAAAATCTCTTCCCCAGATCTTTCCAAGGGCTTCCACTTCTCAACAGACTGGTTTCCATTCAAATACTACCTCCTCAGAGAACAGCCTCTTTGCCTGCTCGAAAACTACTGATCCCATCCATTCATCCATTAACCTGACAATTTTTTATAGTACTTATTATCAGAATCATATTATCTATTTACTAAGTAAATAAATTTATTTGCATGCTTATTCTGTTTTCCTTCATTAAAATATAAGCTCCATGAAAGCAGGAACCTTGTTATTTGCCATACTCTTCAATCCTGGAATGATTCTTCACTCATGGTAGGTACTAGATAAATAACACAATAAATGAATAAATCCTATCATAATGCCTTAGTCAGCAGACTCTTGGAATCTGTGTATTTAACATATGCAGTTTCTACTGTGTGCAAATTGCTTTCTAGGGTCATGACATTCAGTAAGTAATATGTAGCATCCAGGTTTCAAAGAAACTGCTGTTCTCAACTCATGTTCACATAGTAAAACTTACAAAGTAAGGCAATCCTGGTTCTACTACTTACTACCTAGGCAAGTCCCTTAACCTTTAATCGGGTTGTTGTGAAGATTAAATGAGTTTATATCAAGTACTTAACATAGCCCCTGACACATAGAAAATACTGAATAACTATTAGCTTTTGGGGGGTGAGGGTCGGGTGGGGGGATGAAACATGCCTATGGAAAGAAAATCAACAGGTGGTCCTAAAGGTAAGATAAAATGAGATAGTCTAATGAAGTAACAACGGTTTTCACCTATAAATAGTTGTTTTCTGGGGGAAAAGAGTATGCTATAGCTGCGTTCTTGAACTTGAAAAGTAGCAAATATCTTGAGACAGATTCCATAAAATTGTGAAGATTTGTACTTCTTGGATGAAACCAATGTAACAGCCTAATAGATTTCCCTTGTCTTGATAAAGCAAACCACTCAAAAATTTATCCCATGCTGTAGATTTTGTTCCCACTACTAAAACAACCTTACTCATAGTCTCTTCAAGGACAATGTCAAACATGACCTCATCTGTAAATCCTGTCCTGATCATTTAAGGTATGTGATTACTCCTACCTTTCAAGTCTCCAGAAAACTCTGTACTTCTTCCTCTATTTTGTAGGAAAATAACTTGTGTATTTATCCTACTAGATTATATATAAGGACCATATCTTGTTCATCATGCATTCAACAAACATTTAGTGAGTGCCTATTGTGTACAGAGTAATGAGGATACAAAGGCAATGAAGACATGCAATAAATAAACGCAGCAACACCGAAGGCGTATATACACTGTACAGAGATGGCATAAAAGAGAATGCTCTCTTCTACAACACATCTGCAGTCTCTAGCATGATGCAATATATATGGTAGGCACTCAAAAATATCTGTTAAACTCAATTCCTACCTCCTTTTTGAACCTTTCCCGTACTACTGTAGCTTACTGTGCTTTTCTCTCCAATCCGCAAGTCTGTCCATATCATTCAACATGATACCTTTTAACCTATGGTATTTAATACTTTGCATATAAATATGTCTTGACCTCCCCAACTATAAAATGCTTCTAGAGAGCAAGAACTCCCAGGGTATTCATTATTAATTCAAGTATCTGTTAAATGATCCTGCTATTTCCTAAAAGCTACCAAAATGTGTCACATGCCTAACTATACTGTCAACAGCATTATTTCTGAACCATTCCACCTGTGCTCTGGTTCTCCACAAACAAGTAGCTTTCATATATGTATTCTTAAAATAGGAGGCCAAAGGGATGTTGTTGAAAGCATAAGGCTATGCCACTGCTTTTAAGCCAGGAGTCCGGATCCCAGAAAGAGAAGTTTATTTCCTTTCCCAGCTAGTGGTCTGGGTCCTCTGAGAATTCAGATACAAATGTATATAATGGATTCATTCAGACAGCTAGTTAACCGATGTGGCTAGATTATAGGCATATAAGAAGTACTCCTTTTTCTCAAATCCTCCAAGGCCCTAAATCCTGTTGGTAAGAAAGAAAAAGTCACACCAACGATACTACCACTTAATTTCAATGCATTGACTATCCAGGGGAAATTAATTCCTGGCTCCCTGTTCATTCCCATCTAGTACACAGCTTCAGGGAGCCCAGGGGTCTTTAAACCTAGACAGTGTACTTAAAATCTTATGCACAAGTAGAGAACAAGTAGAGAACATCATGCAACTTGAATACAAGATTCCATTCATCAGCTTCTACAGTTACCACTTGATGCACAGTAGTCACATAAACCCTTGGATGAAAAGTTACATTATTTGGATACAACTATACTGTACTAGAACCCATGATCACACAAGCTCCTAATCCAGCATTTTCTGGGTATCCTTGTGTACTATACAATCACTTCCACCCAAATCTGGCGAAAAGTCGCTTTAAGCAGCTCTGTATCCATTCCAAGAGGAATTCCTTCCCTTGTTTTAAACTCAGTGAGCCTCAGTTTTGGAGAGGGCACTCTTCCTTCTCCACCTCTAATCTCTCTAATCATCAAGAACACAAAACAGATAGTAAACCTCCATTTTAATGGCTCAAATTCCTACTGAACTTTGCCAATCTGAATACAGAGTTAATGGTGGTACTCAATACACTTGGGGGGTAAAAGAACTTTGTAATATCAAGCCCAATGCACAATTAAAGTTAGCTGCCATAAGAATAACATCATGAATCTATTCCCACCTACTTATTCTATCTCCCCATCCTTTATTAAGGTCAGCCCCTCAAGTTTTATCTTTCTGACTTACTTATACTACCGAAGCCCTGACCCTCAAGTCCTACATGTTAGCTGGTGTTCTCCTCTCTGAGAAGGTGTGTGTTCAAACTACTTAGCAGCTGAAAGACTTATCTGGCCCTGTCAGGTCTATCCTAACAGACAGAGACTAGGAATTCAGGCTCTGTTTTATTTTATTTTACTAGTTGTAGCTTCTAGATCTGTGCACTAGAAAGGAATAATTGTACCCTGACTTGAGACATTTCCGTTTCAGTTGATCTAAGGTTCATTTTTTAAAATAAGTTAATACCTACAATGTCAGTTAAAAGAGTGAGCCATGAATTGAAAATGCTGGTTCATCAATGCTACAATAATAAAGCCATTTATTATACTAAACTCCAACAGGAAATATTTGTCATATGTAACTTCTTTTTAAATTACTAAGTACCTTAAAATACTTTTCCTAATGAAAATAACTTTGCTCATTTATTAATCTTTGTATACCCTTAACCATCAGCACAATCATGTACACAAATTAAGTCAATAAATGTCTACCTTACCAATGAAATAACTATATTCCAAACCTAATCCATTCTATAACTTAGCCCAATTATAACTTCACATTTGTAGGTTAAAAAAATTAGATCAGATTTTCAAAGTCCATATAGCTGATTATATTGTAAAATAATTGCCATTCTCCTTCATTAAATAACCTTGGCTTCTCAAATATAACTTTTCTCTATTCCATTATCTACTTTCTGCTGTGATAAATTGTGGGCTTTAAAAAGAAAGCAATGTAAGTTCTTTGCAGTTTCTCTATAGAAATAAAGGGTAGCTTTAAAATTTAACTAGATATTTCCAACGTAAGGGTTACCAGAAAGGTGAAAAGTAGTAGGCTTCAAACAAAAACAGTCCAAACGAAACAAACTGTTAGCTAATAATATTCCCTCAATAACTAGAATGAACATTTGCTGATAAATAAGCAACATCTTTTTTGTGTAATAAAAGGCTTAAAAATGTTTTCTACTTAACTAGAGGAAAACTAATATCTGTAATTAATAATTTTCCTTACTAATTCTGTACTAACAAAATTGTTTCATAGCAAAAAGAATGCCACAAGAGGTAGAGAGAAAAAAAATTAGATGGAAACTCTATTTGTCTAACAAAATAAGTTTTTTCCCCTTACTAAATTTCAAAGTAAAATTGAAGGGTAAAGTGGTATGACAAACTACTCATATCTATCAAAACTTTGCCTTTCATTATACTGGGAAAGAGTTCCAAATCAAATAACTGATTTTTATTTGAAGCTGGTTAAATTATTTGGTCATCAGATTGTCGGCTTCAGTTACCCTATTATTCTGTAATCTTTGATGGGAATTTACATCCCTTTTAACACTCCCCTCCCACTACAGAGATGAGAGATTAGCAGTCTCTGACATTAAAAGATATGACAAATCTTATTAATATATAAAAGTTTGGAAAATTAATTTTAAAAAAAGGGAAAATTTTATAATTTAGTTTTATAAAAATTATGTCATAATAATAGTTAACATTTATTGAGCGCTTACTATGCGCCAGGCACTGTGCTGAGAGCTATAAAAGTATTACAACACATAAAAGAAATAAAATCTTGTATACGGAAAAAGCTTTGAACTGTTAGTCAAAAACAGAGGTTGTATACCCAGACTGAGCCAAAGTAAAAGAAGTATTTGCTAAACAAAGAGAACATTTCACAAACTGCTAGGTAATGGGCTTACATTAATAATAAGACCAAAAAACACAAACAAAACAACCTACTTAACTGACCAATCAAAAAACCTTTAACTTCCTCCAACTGAAAACACAGAGAATGTCTATTTTTAATTTGTTTAGCAAATCTTCTTCAAAAATATTGCAAAGGAACATACACATACAAAAGATGAAGAAATAAAATTTGATCTACCCTGTATCCAAATAATTTTGAATTAGAAAGGTCTGAAATAATGAGGTTTTTTGCTAAGTAAAATAAGAAAAACTGAAAATTAAATATCTTTCCTTTTAAACCCTAGAATAAACCCACAAGGGCAGCATTATTCTTTATTTGGTAGTTATTTTTTTTCTTTAAATAAAGTATCCCAGAATAAATACAAAATTCTTACTTTGTTGCCCGTATAAACTTGCCCCAAACTGAGACAGCTGACCTGATGTAGATGGTGATGCCAGCATCTAGAAACAAATTAATTATATTAGAGCATAAAGAAAGTACACAGAACATTGCACTGACACTTTACAAATCTGTACAACATATCGTAATATGTGAGAATCAAATCCATATTTCCCAATCTTCAGAAAAACAAAAACAACATTGCATAATAAATTCCATGTTACTTAAGAGCGTATCACAATTGCATGACATCAAACTATGCAAATAAAATTAATTTTTGATAATTAAAGTTTTTTTCCCCAGTTACTCTAAATGAAACTATGACAACATCATTACCTCACTTTTAAAAAAAGCAAACTATGCTAACAAATACATGAAGACAGTACTTCAAAAAGTCTAAATTTAAGTAAAATTACTTGATTCTTAAATAATATATTAAGCTAAATTCTAAATTCAGTTTATTAAAGTTGAAAATAAAATTACTTAAATAAAAAAGTTGTGTATTTTGTAATAGTTACTGATTTTTATATAGAAATATGTGTATCAAATGGGTAGAAAAATCTAACAAACATACACACAACCATGTACGTGGAGAGGTGATACAATACCAAAGGACAAACCCAAAATACTTACAAATATGTATAGACATGGTATATAATGTACAGTGTATGTACATTCATGGCACTTGCGTACAATGCCTTTCAATTTTTTGCATCATCTTTTTTTCCCTAGAATAAAAATTCTTTGAAGGCATGTTATAGTCATTTTTTACTTCTTCATAGAGACTAGCACTGCATGTGGCAGTGCTATAAAAAACTAGATACTTAAACTGAGTAAATGAAAATGTGTACGTGTAAGTGCATGTCTGTGTATTCCCTGTCTTATATTAAGCAACCATCAAAACACCGTAATTAAATAAGACATGAGCTACGTCATCAAAAGGGTTATAATCTAGTGGAAGGACAGAATGAATTACACAACTAATTATGTTCCAAGGCACAGTATGGTAAGTGCTCTTAAGGAAGTATAAAGTATCACTGGAGGAAGATATTTCTAAAAAAGGGTGAGGTAACAGGAATACTTTGTAGAATGGTAACATCTGATGTGGGTACAGAGGAGGGGTCTTCCAGTGTGAGAATATGCAGTGAGTGTGATAAAAGTTAGTGACATGATTAGAACACAAACAAAATAAGAAACATCAGTGACTGAACAACAGAGTAATTAGGGAAGGGAGATAAGGCCTACCCACGCACACTGGGGAACAGAAGAATGGGAAATAAAAGAGTGATGGGACCAGATGCAAAAGGTCTTCTTAAATGTTATGCAAAGACGGCTACTAACTATGGCGATGAAGAGAAAAAATAATTTTAAGCCAGGAAGTGACATGATCAAACTGTGCTTTGGGAAGATAATTCCAACAGCAAAACTGGATGGAAATGGTAAGATACTAAGCTAGAACAGGAGAACTGCGACTACGAAGGAGTCCTACTGAAATGGTTGAGATATAGGGGAAAAGAGATGGGTGGAGAATCACCAGACAGGGAACTATCAGAGGCCTCTCTGGTTTCCAGTGAAGAACTGGGCTGACATTGACCACAGTAGGAAAGCCAGGGGGAGAAATATTTAAACAGTAGAGGTTTATACAATACACATTTCATGCTATTTTCATGTCAAAATTCAAAATTGTTTTAATTATTCTGAAATTCACGCAAGTTTTTATACAACAGTAGTTTTAAACTAATGACATACACCAGATTCTTCTGGGGTTGGGCTAAGTTACTACTCTAAACACAGCAGTATTTAAATATAGTAACAAATTTTCTAAAAAAGCATCAAATCTTATAAATATTCCTTCTGAAATCCGGAGGGTATACAATATAGACAGTTAAACTGAAAGAATACGCATTTTATGCCTGACCAAGTTCTTTTGTTAGGTACAATTATCGTTACTATTACCACATAACCGCAAATATTTTAAGCACATTAAAGGTTCATTTCTAAATTGCAAGAACAAGCTCAAAGAACATATGTAACATACAATGAAGCTTTAGTTGGTGACAGAAGGTAAAATGTTTATAATAAAATGCCTTAACAATCATGATTTTCTGTTATCATTATAAGCTATAAACAAAAGTAAGAGTATAGTTTCCAAAGGCTTCACATAAAAGATGCTGGCCAGCATGAATCCATGACTTAGAATGATCCATAATGTGAACATTCTAGAATGGACCATTAAAAATTTTACTTTTCCCAGAAATGTTTATGTTTATTGAGCACATAACTCCAAAGAACAGACATTTTATAGTCTACTTTCTCACAAAGGTTATACATCCACAGGTGGGTTATAGGTATGCCAACATATCACTCCTCTCAGCACTGGGAGATAAAGTAGAGAAGATGACACAACATGAAGGTAAAGGGGGAATGGCTCCCTGGGCCAAATATTTGAGTCGAAGAGCAGCAGGGTGACCCATTTACCAGTATGACATATTAAATATTATCATTTTCTCTATGTGTGAGTACATAGTACATAGAGAAGGTTAGTAAACAATGCTTTACAGAAACATGAAAGTAGTTTGTTTAATGGTTTATAACCTTCAGACCATCCAAGTAAAATAAGCATTGATCAGCTATACAAACCGATGTTAAAATGACTGCTTCAAAATGTGTCAAAAATGCAAATATATAATTTCTTATAAAATCAATCCTAGCGGTATGTATTTTTAAACTCTGAAAGCATGCTTCATGAAATATATCAGTGTTAAAAATGGATTTTAAAATGGATTTAACATACAATGAAGGAATATGGGGTAGAAACACTATTTACAAGCATAAAGAAAATACACAAGAAATGTACTCTGGCACAGAAATAACTACAATTAACAGATGATAGAAAATTTATACAATTTTTTAACTGCTGAAAGTTAATTGTATAAAGGTAAATTTCTTAGAAAAATATACAACTTTAGATCAAAAGACATATTAGAGTAGGGAATATAAGCATAAGTGGAAAGAGCCCCGCTTTGAGTCAGAAAAAAATCTAGGTTCGAATCCTGATTCTGCCTCTTACCTATGGGAGAGCCGAGCCTCTGTTTCCTTCCTGTAAGATGGAAATAACACTACCTACCTCATAGAGTTGAAGTGAAGATTAAATTAGATAAGATATACACATATTAAGTGCTCAATAAATGGTAGCAGCTGCTGCTAGTAATCTAATCTTCCTCCCAATGCAGGACTCTCATTAATAGCAATCAGAAGGGCAGCTTTCGGGGAATTTATTGAATAGTACCCTAATTTTATATTCATTTTTGCTTAAGAAGCTAAAGAAAGAAGTTTATCAAATGAATTCTAGATAAAATAAGGAGCAGAACTTGTGTTCTTAGAGGGGGAAAATAGTAGAAAAAGATTAAATGTCACACAATCAGTAGAATGCTGAAACCAATAAGCAGGTTACTGTGTTCCCAGTCTAAAACCATTATAACAACTATATTCTTCCTCATTTCTCAAACAGTCTATAATACAACACTGCATTCAAACAACAATAAAAACCAGGAAGCAACTAGAAGAAACAGTAATGTAATACAAGTTATTTTCCTGACTCAACAAAGAGCTCCTTTATCCTTTTGCTTAATATACAATCAAGGAAATCAACAAGTTAGAAACTGTATTTCTAAAATTATTTCCACTGTTACTAGATAGAATTCTGAAATCCATGACCAAAAAAACTCTAAAATTATTTTGTTTTACAAAATGTATATTTGAAAAACTTAATAATAGGCCAATCTGGCTCCTTCCAGCAATCCATAAAAGGAAAGAAGTGTTAATTATTCTATCCCCCTCATGCTTCCCAATAGTTATCACCTCTCACAATTATTCCCTCCAATAAAAAGTACCTTCAATCACAAAACCTATTTCAAGAAACATTAAAATCAGTATGGTCAAGAAATAATTTTCTACATAAAAAATGACTTCAAAATGCAACAAAGTATTATTAAATAAAAATTCCCTGACTACAAAAGCAATTTAAAAATGAAATATATAAGTTTTTAAGTGTTCCTTAAAAATTCATTGTACAATATACTTAAAGGTATGGTGATAATATAATTCCTAGCATTCTGTTATTTATTTCAGGATGAAAACAACAAAGAAATATGATATTGCCTATATCATATCTACAAACAAAAAAAACCCAAAAAGTTTAAAATCTAGATAGAATATGAAAAACATTTAAAAATTAAAAACAGTATGGTTAAAAAAATAAGAAACCACTGAAGTCAGAATGAAATCTAGTAAACAAAAAGAAAGACTATTAGAAGATAATATATTAAAAAGACCAAAAGAAGAAAGGGACAAGAAAGGAAGCAGGCAGAAAAACAAAATAGTCAGTAAGTCATAGGATCTGGTAGCTTACGAATCAGAAATCAATAACAAATTATGAGTTTACCAGATATTTCAAGTAATTTTGATTAAAACATTAAGTTTTCAAAAATAACATTTTCAGAAAGTGTAATATATGCTGAAATAGTCAATGTAATTAATTCCTATAGAACATTTAACATTCAAAACATACTAAAGAAAGTATGGCAATGAAGATCTCTATATTACGTTGTCTGAATTTTAGGTTAGAGCCAAAGCACAAATTTAAAGGTATATTAAAGGCTCTTAATATGCACTGCTAAACTGTTTTCTACAAAGTTTGTATTAATTATGCTTCCACAGCAGTTACTTCAATGTTCCCTCATAGATAATGGCTACTCTTCCACTTAAAAACAAAAACCAAAAAACCAAACAACAACAACAAAAACCCTCTTTGCTAGTATGAAGAGGAATAAAATGGTATTTTCTGACTATGATTTTTTTTATGATTGTTATTTACTGGATGAAAAATTTCATAATTATTTTTGTAGATGTATCAAAATTTGTTATATCTTTTAAGTATATCATTTTAACTCCCTTTTATAAATAGGCTTTTATCTTTAAAATAACAGAGTTTGAAGATTATTTAAACGGCAATGAATTTAAGAGATTTTTAGAACACTGCCTTCAAATCATTTGACATTTAATCCTAATTTCTTTAAAGTCTGATTTATTTACATTTAACTCTATTAGGTTATTGTTGCCATATAAAATTTTGACATACTTATATACGTTCAAATTAAAAGTTTTAAAGGTTATTTTTGAGTTTTTTTAGGTAAATAATCGTATCTGCAAATAATATTAATTTTGTTATTTTCAGTATCAACTCATTTCCTTCCTTTTCTCTAACAAAAAGACTCAGTAAGAGCCCACTATCTCCTACATCTTATAATAAGTTTAAGAACACAGCAGTAAACTAGAGAGGCAAGGTCCTTGCCTTTGTTAAACTTAAATTCTAGTGGAGTAGACAGGAGAATAAATAATTAATAAATACATACTTCAGGAAGAGATAGTTGCTGTAACTGTTAAAATGCAAGAAAGAAGTTAGAAGGATATAGTAGTAGTAGTAGTACTGACAGTATATACAAGGCTACTTAGGAAAAGAGTGATCAGAAAGGCTTCTCGGGTAAGATAGATTAACAGATACCTGGATGTAGTGAGAGAGAATACCATGTGAAGATCTGAAAAAACTAAGCATAAGGTCCTGAGACAGAAACAAATTCAATGAGCTGGAGAGTCAGCCAGGATGACTCTGTATGTAGTTAAACACTAATCATGAGGATGACAACAATAATGGTGATAGAAGGTATCCTTATTTTATACTAGATTTTAACAAAATATTGATTATAAATTGGCCTGAGAGAAATCCTAGTTGGCATAATTGCTGTAGGCTAACACAAGTATGAAAGTTAGGTACGAGTTCAAAATGGTTGCCATTTGTCAAAACAAGGAAGTAGTCTACTCTAATCAGTTTCATGAGTTTTTTTTTTTTTTAAAGTAAGGATAGGTGCTACATTTCATGTCTTTACAGCACATATTAAAACAAGGGAAAAGAGGTTCCCACAAGTTTGTGCGTCTAAAATGATTATGCTTAATTAAGAATCACCAAATGAGTGCAACACAGACTCAAAAGACTAGAAAATACGTTAGCAATCAAAATACAGATATAGTTTTTAAGAAAACCCTAAAATTGCTTAGATTATACTGCCCCCAGAGTTGTCTATTGTGTCTTATATGAATGTTTTTCATTTTCTATAAGTCTCCAAAAAAAGATTATAATTAAAAACAAATAATTAAAAATCACACAATTACATGATACAGGAACTATCAGTATCCAAGCTTTACATATAGATAAGGAAACCAAGGCATGGAAGAGGTCATATAACTTGCCTAAAGCCACAGAGCTAATAAATGACAGCGCTAAGATTCAAAAAAGGAAAAGGGAAAGGGAGAAATCAAGCCCACATCTGCCTACGATTTACTTAATCTTGTGAAAACATTTAAGTAATATATCTGTAATATTTATATTACTTTTATACCTCAAAAACAGCAAATTCAGCATTCTTCTGAAAGACACATACATGTACAGGCATCTCTTGAAATAAAAGGCCTTGGAAAATATGAAGCAGCCCTAAAGAAATACTTAGCAATTTAATCAGCACACAATCTTATAAAGAACAGTTTACCAAGTACTTCTACAACCATGCATATGATGAAGAACAATTACGTTCTATGCTCTATGGTTAGGGTAAATCAGGAATTGGTTAGGTTTTGGGGGTCTTTTTGCTTTTGGGGTTTTTTTTGGATAGCTGGCTTAAAGATTCACTGAACTACTGGCCAGTTTTCCTTTATCATAAATTACAATTTAAAATAATTTTCTCACTGTTGCCAGGAAGAAAAATAATACAAAATTATCCCAGTCATTTATTTATTATGTTTAAATGTTTTCTCTTCAAAAGCCTTATAAAGCACCAAATAATCATTATCTGCAGATGATATACATAACTACCGAAAAAACCAAAAGAATCAATGGCATAATGTTATTATTATTCATTATAGTAGCAACATTTAATATTTACTATTTGGTCTTCTATAAGTTTTGCATACAGTTATCATTCAGTCCTTAAAACCACCACCCATTAGACATGTACTATTATTCTTATTTTATAGATGAGAAAACTGAGACATACAGAGACTGAGTAACTTGCCCAAGGACACAGCTAGTAAACCCTGTGACTGAGATATAAACTCATAAAATAGAATGTCCAGAGCCCATACTCCCAATCAACAAAAACTAATAAAAAGAGTTTTGTAAGGTAGTTGGTTATAAAATAAATATATACACATACAAACTATTTCATATATCAGTAAAAACCAATTAGAAAAATGTAATGAAAACGGTAACCATAAAACCCTACTTATTAAACGGCATAAAGAACAGAAATAGAAGAGAGACATACCTTTCTGAAAGAAGGTAAACATCAGTATAAATGTGCAATAGTAAAAAACATTTTTGTAAAGGATGTGAAAGACCTTACCTGGCTAAGATGTGAAAATTGCCTATAAAGCTACAGCTATTCAACTATGTTGTAGTTCTTCCAAAGAATCAATATGATATACAGAACAAGAGTTAAGAAACAGGCCAAAAAAATCAGACATTAGTATATATAAGGGAGAATTCCAATTAGTCATAAATGAATGGTCTAACTCAGGGGTGGGCAATTTACTGAATGCAGGCCAAATCCAGCACACTGCTTATATTTGTAGGATGCATAAATTAAGAATGGTTTTTCACGTTTTAAATGGTTATATAAATACCTACATATTACCCTTTATTTAGCCTCTTGGCCCACAAAGCCTAAAATATTTACTATCTGGTTCTTTATGGAAAAGCCTTCTAACCTGTGATCTAAACTATAAAAAAAGTGTTGGGACAACTGGATACCAGATAACCTTATGAGGGTGGGGGGGTGGCACGAGGAGAGTAATCTGGCACTACAAAATTCACACCTTAATCCAAAACACATTTCTAATGAATGTAGTTATATGTGTAGAACTAAGCACAAAAGTGCTAGAAGAAAGTAGGTGGGGAAAGTCTTCCTAGGTATGATCTCAAAAACTGAAAACATAAAAACCAAAAAACCCACACAAAACTGATGAGTCAAATTCAATAAAAATGATAAATATTTTTATATTAAAAAAAACCTGAAAGCAAAAAGCTGAAAAACTATTTATGACAAGAGGTTATTAACCTTAATATATGGAAAACACTGACAAATAAACAAGACTTATCCTCTCAATAGAGAAATAGAAAATGGCACAAAAACAGTAATCCACAAAGGAAGAAATAAAAATGGCCAACTACACGGAAAAGACACATTGCCCTGTGTGTGTGTGTGTGTGTGTAAATTAAGCAATGTTTTACTGAACATTAAAACAGTAAGTTTCTTTTGTCTATCTGTAAAAACTTAAAGATAATAGCTGGTATTCTCAAGGGCACAGAGAGTGCTGATGAGAGTAAAAATTGGTACAAACTTTCTAGTGAAAGACATGTCAATATGGCCCAGAGATTTAACTATTAATATATTTTTAAATAAAAATATGTGAAATATAGAATCAAAATTTTAGCCGTAAATTATTCCCGACTAGCATTATTGGTAATTTTCCCCCTCCCCGATCCCACGCATATTTTCTAAAATTTGTGCAATACCCCTTATTATTTTGTAATGAAAAAAGTATCAGCAACACAGAAATTTATAAGTAGCTACTATATTATTATTCCCATTTTCAGATGAGAAAACTGAGGCTTGGAGAAGTTCTTGCTAATAGGCAAAGCCAAGATCCAAACCCATATCTGTCCTGTTTTAGAGCCCAAATTCTTAATCTCCATGTCTTACTACCTTATTAATTCATTAAAAAAAAAAAGTTTTGTGAAGCAAATCATTCTGTTATTTCTGTGACAATTAACCTGGAATAGTAACTAACATATGTATATGACTATATGTAAGAATTCTGACTAAAAAATTCTGACATATAATACAGTATTTCTGTTCCCTAGAAGACAGACATCTCTGTCATTCATTTTCTGCACATACTTTTTAAAGAATTTCAGTTTGAAAGCTTTATATCTTCCTGATAAGAAAGAACGCTTTTCATCAATAAGTAATATTCCACTACCATTTTTGCATCAAAATTAACTTGCACTGTACAATCACAGTAACACACATGCAGATTAGTTTCTGCAGTGATGCTACCGGAAAGACATCCCAAATTATTTAACTATAGCATTAAATCTTAAGCTTAGAAATTTATGTAAAAAATAATTGTTATAATTTACATCAAATAGCAAATAGCTAGAAAGGCAGTAAGATAACAGAAAATTAATTAGATGACATTATTCTGTCAGCTACTCAACTGCACAAGAAAGCCACCAAACACAAAATTTGAAGAGTCCTAATAATGCGCTTGATAGTCTGTTGCCAAAATGACACAATTTTCAAATAAAAATAAAGGGGAATAACACCAAAACAGGAAAACAAAACAAAACAAAATCCCACCAAAATTCTAACTTAAACCTTGAGTAAGCCTATTTGTGAAATTCTAAGACACAGGAAGTAATTTACTAATGATCAACTTTAATGAAAAATGATGGCATTTGTTACAAAACTTAGAATTTTGAAAGTGTTTTAAAACATCAGTAAGAATCTCATTAGATTAATATCTAGAGTAAATTGCTGTATAGACAGGGAAATTAGGAATAGCAAGTTTATAAAAGTTTGAAAGGGAAAAAAAAGTTGGGCAGGTACAAAGCACAAGAATGCAACTGGTTTGACTACAGTATATAGCGTAAAATTTAAAGTAGCTTAACAGAATTTGAAAACAACAATGGAATTTATTTTAAAATATTTTATCAATTTGCTAATTATGACTTGGCTGTGTTCTAAATCCTTTCATTCCAAAAGGGATTACTGAACTACTAACCTTCCAAAGCATTTAACTCATACTTCTATAATATATCATCTTCCATGTTTTTGAATACAGTTCTTCAAAATTTTTCTATTGTAGCATACTTATAGCTAACAGAGGAGAGATGGTCTGCCTATCTGAGGTCTAGGATTATAACCAGAATATTAGAAAGCAAAGGAAAGGTTTCATTGCAGCCTGACATTATATCTTTAAATCTGTACAAATCAGCTTTCTGCTCTTTATAAAAGTATTGTTTTAATATAAAAGCAAGTTATTTCACAAATTAAAAAAACAATGGATGTTCTAGAAGTAATACCTTGTTTACCCCATGTCTTTTGAGTACTTCCTACCACAGTATTACCATATCCTAACTTGAGAATCATATAACATTTTGTCTCCAATAAGAATGTAAGAAAGCTCATCATCTTTGTATCCCCAGGGCCTAGCACTATGCCTAAAACATAGTCACTCAACCAAAGGTGGTACTCTACAGTTCATATACTGCTTTTCAGGAATCAGAAAGAGACAGACATATACTACTGAGTAAACACAGCTTAACTGGTTAACTTACATCTTTTTCTGACCGATGTGGAAACATAGAAGACTGGCTGTAGTACATGTTTTCGTCATGGTAGTCACTGTCGACCCCCTCTACAAACTTCTTTCTTGAAGCACCAAACATGCTGTTTGTCACCTAAACAAAAATATTACTTTTATCAAGAATAACGTTTTGGAAAATGTCAGGCTTTACCTTACTCCTATGCGGAAAACATAAAATGAAGGGAGCATTGCTAAGATAAAGAAACAGATCAACTAAGAATTAATGATACAGGTGAGAAAGTCGTAACAGTGCAGTAGTAAATGTTTACTTTCAGGCCCTGAAATCAAGAGGAGAAACTTAAAGTCTGTCACATGCAATGATTCCAATTATTTTAAAAGAAAAAATATCACTTATTCTTGAAAATTGGCAACCCAATATAATTTTCCCATATAAAGATTTTTAAAAAATTGTTTGGGTTTAATTATTCAAAATTTTCACATGCATCTTCAACATTAGTGTCTTTGTCATCACTACACCTACTTTTTAAATTATGTTTTCCAGAGCATATCATCTTCACTTACAATCTAAGTTTACTGAGATACAGCACTTTTTGAGTCCATGTATAATGGCACACTGGAAATCTTATCTCAAGCCACAAGCTCTCACTCATGTAATAGTAGGATAATTTTTTCACTCATCATCCTGGTATAAATTTATGATCTCTACTACATAACCTGCTTACTCTTTTGCTTTTTAAGTCTTTACCATATCCAACACTAGTAATTTTGAGCCCTCATCAAGATAATTACTAAATCTGTGCTAATTTTTATTTTATTTTATTTTTTTCCATAAGGTGACCTGTATAAAGCTTCCAAAACTATCAATTGACAGGTTATTTAATTAAGGTCAATGTGTCTTATCCCTAATAGTACTTTGCAGTTCAAAGTAAACTGAAATGTCATGATAGGAGAGATTTGTAAAGACTAGAATACACAGTGACTATATTTTTTCACCAAAAAAAATGGGGAAAAACTCATCAAATTTGACATCCATCTGGTATACTCATTATGAAGTGTACCATAATGTAAGGGTATTTTCTTCCACTGTAAGAAAAAAGGAACTTTCTTTTACTTCTCATTTCAAAATGAAACACTGTAGTTACTACTGTTAATCAGTAGACATGGTGAACTGGTATACTGCAGAGCTTAAGGCCAAATTTGATGTGCAAGTTTGTTGAAAACATCCATGTTATTTAATAATTGCTTTATATTTTAAGTTCCTTGTTAAATCTGTAAGAAACTCAAATATTTAAGTATTCTTCCTGTTGAAGTCTGAGAAAAAGCTATTCAGTTAAATATGAACACCAGTCTGAAGACAACTTAACCACTGCTTTGTTTTATGTTTTTAGGCTATATATCTCTTTAGGTGTGAAATACAGAAAGATATTTTCAAGGATCTATTAATTTGTTAGAACATACTTTATTTTCTTTGGGCAGTGGACTCCCTGGTGAATCTCAGGCAAGTGCTTCTATAACTCTGAATGTAATTTTAGGGACTAGGTAGGATCCCTCATGCCTAGCCTCTAACCCCCTAAGTAGTCCCTAATAGGAAAGAGAGGTGTTTTTTTAGTCAGTTTTATTTCAGAAAAGTAACAGTGGAAAAAAGCACTTTAGAGTCTGTAAATTAAGACTCTTTACACATGAGATTTTAAAGGTTTGTTTTGTAAAAGTTAAGGATACGTTTAATTCTCTTTAAAGGACAATTACTACTGAGTTCTAATTCTAAAAAAGGATAAACACAGGAAAATGGCATGAAACTTGCAGAATTCACTAAAATTTCAGGAGCGTACCAGGATATCTCTCATCAAATTTTACGTACGTAAGTCAAATGGATGCAAAGTGAACTCTTAACAATTGTGATGTAACATTTATCATCAAAACCAATTACAGACTCTTAGAATCCTAAAATTGAAATTAATTGTACTGAATAAAAAAACTTCACTCTAATACTGTGCAAAGAGGTTTTACTGTTTTGAAAGCAAAACTAAACACGTGAAATGCCTCAGACAGAGGAAAACAGAAATGTTCTCTTTCATCAATACCAAATTTTCCCAGACTCACTGTGTGTGTGCCAGAAGGAGGGAGAGAAAACACAAACATGTAGAATTTCATTTTTGTTTTGTGTGCTTCAACACAGAAATTACACAACAGTGAAAATACTAATTATTTTTACATGACTTCAGCAAAAAAAAAAAAAAAAAAAAAAAAAGAAAAGAGGTAAGAGTGTAATACTCTGCCTTCAAATGCAAGCCCCAGTCCCAGGGATGGGTACTGGTATGAAACAAAGAATTCTCTGATCCATGGCAAAATCAGAAAGAAAAAGGAAGACAACATAGTAAGTTTTTCAAAAAAGCTAGTTTTGGGCTTCCCTGGTGGTGCAGTGGTTAAGAATCCACCTGCCAATGCAGGGGACACGGGTTTGAGCCCTGGTCCGGGAAGATCCCACGTGCCGTGGAACAACTAAGCCCGTGCACCACAACTACTGAGACTGCGTTCTAGAGCCTGCGAGCCGCAACTACTGAGCCCGCGTGCCTAGAGCCCGTGCTCTGCAACAAGAGAAGCCACTGCAATGAGAAGCCTGCACACCACAAGGAAGAGTAGCCCCCGCTTGCCGCAGCTAGAGAAAGCCAGCGCACAGCAACAAAGACCCAGCTCAGCCAAAAAAAAAAAAAAAAGTTAGTTTTATTTAATTTTAAAGGGTGTGTCCTGTATTCCATACAGAATGATGAAATGGAGTAGAAAAGTATTTTAGACTAGCCAGGAAGAGTGAAACTAGGAAAGTAACAATGAAGCAGAGAAGTAAAGGAACTAACTAGGTAAAGACAGACAGGAAGAGCAGTCAGTACAAAGTGAACAGCAAGGTCCTCAGTGGTGCAGCTCAAGCAGAATGAATTCAGTGGAAGATGGCAGGAACTGAAGTCAGAGATACTAGTGTGAGCAGATCATGTGCCTTGCAGGCCTGGGGGACTCTGGATTTTATTCTATGTGAAATGAGAAGTCAAAAGAGGATTTGGGGGAATTCTCTGGTGGTCCAGTGGTTAGGACTCGGTGCTTTCACTGCCATGGGCCCAGGTTCAACACCTGGTCAGGGAACTAAGGTCCCACAAGCTGCACGACGCAGCCAAAAAACAAAACAAAACAAAACAAAAAAACAAAAACAAAAAAAAGAGAGAGAGAGAGGATCCGTGGGCAGTTTAAGTGACATAATTTGGCATATTTTATTTATGTATATATTTAATATGATTGTAGCTACTCTGTAAGGAATGGACAAAAGAGGGGACAAGAGTGGAAGCAGGGAAACAGGTTGGTGAGAGATGATGGTGGCTCAGACTACAGTGGTAGTGGTAGGGGATATGTCAACACTGTACTGAAATATATTAAAATTACTGGTTATATCATATATATTAAAGTCAATTTGATAAACAGAAATTTTAAAAACTAATTTAAAAACAAAATCATACTTCATTCTACATTACATATAAAATTTGTTCAAATATTTGGTATATACAATTTGTCAGCTTTCTTCAAGCAAACATATAAAGGGCTTATATCAATTCTGTTAACTGACCACCTTCTCTCTCAACTCTCGTATCACATGTTTTAACAAAGGAGAAGTAAAAACTTGAGATTTCACCAAGAAAAATACATGAAATATGTTGTACCAAAAGCAATATTTCTTAAGTCTTTTTTGAATACAGATCTAAAACATGTAACTAAGACATTTTATATTTGCTTTGATTCCATAAGAACTAATCAGGAGATATATATACACACACACACACACACACACACACACACACACACAAACACACACACACATGTTAGCTTACACTAATTCTTTCTATCACCCTGACAACCCCGCCCCCCCCCCAAAAAAAGAGTTGGCCTCAAAATGTAGTAGAGAGGAATTAAACTGACAAGCAGAATGGAAGCACTAAGTTGGCTGGATTTTCCCAGTAAACACCTTCATTACTTCATTAGGACTAGCTATGAGTTCCTAAGGTCAAACATTCTTAATATCTAAATATAATATTTCAAAGCCAAATGCAGTAACTGAGAATACTCACAGAAGAATTCACAAAACCTCAAACTTGAGATAATCTTAACCAACAACTTCAAAGACGGGTAAAGTGGCCCCTGATCCAGGTGGGATGAACAGTAATTACAAAAGGGAAGGAATAAGAGGCAAGGCCTGGAGCTTTTTAAATGGTCACAGAAACAAAGTAGGACACTTTACAAGTGAAACTTCAAAAATAAATTCAGATAGATAGATAGATAAGTAGATAGATAGGCAGACAGATAGGAAAGGGTGAAAAATAGATCATATCCAAGGCAGGATGGGCAGTATTTAATCTTGCACAATTTTCCTTCAGCAAGACCTCTGGAGAGGAACTTACTCTAAAATCATTTATTGTCTATCATGCTGGCATGCTGGCCCAGGCATGGAATCTTATTCCCAGGGAACAGAAACACATCCCATGGCAGAGTGGTCCTTTTCCTGATAGCAAACAAATATAGTTTGATTTTGAAATCTATCTCCAGTCTTAAGGTTCCAGCAGCATATTTTAAAGTGCTGCTAGACATTTCTGTATGAGAAGTACATTTTAATAAACTAAATCAGTAATATTTAAAACTGACTTTCCAAGTTACTTTCTCCTGTTCTGTTCTGCATATCATCACATTCTAATCTTTCTTCACAGTGGCTTTCACATTTGTTTTTTGCCATTCTACCTATCACCTTCTTAGTTTAAGCTATGGACTAGATTTTTTTTTAGCCCTCTGACTGATCTCCCTTCACATTTCAGTGAACATGCTGAGGGTTTCCTATATGAATTATGCCAGAAACTGTGCTAATGAACACAAAAGCTGAGTAACAGCCCCAAGTCTTGAACAAGCTCACAGCCTAGCTAGGAGAAACACCTGTAAATAAACAATTACAGTATGAAAATCTGTACAGGTGTTTTGGGAACACAAATAAGGGAATATCTAACTATCTGAGGGAAACAACAGAAAGATCTTATAAAGTAATATTTGAACAAATATTTAAATGTTAAAATTTTTTTAAAATTAATTAATTAATTAATTTATTTTTGGCTGTGTTGGGTCTTCGTTTCTGTGCGAGGGCTTTCTCTAGTTGCGACGAGCGGGGGCCACTCTTCATCGCGGTGCACGGGCCTCTCACTGTCGCGGCCTCTCTTGTTGCAGAGCACAGGCTCCAGACGCGCAGGCTCAGCAGTTGTGGCTCACAGGCCCAGTTGCTCCACGGCATGTGGGATCTTCCCAAACCAGGGCTCGAACCCGTGGTCCCCTGCATTGGCAGGCAGATTCTCAACCACTGTGCCACCAGGGAAGCCCCCCCAATTTTTTTTTTATTTTAAAAAAAGGAGAAGAGTGTAGGGTGGGAGATGAAGCAAACTTTGGCATAAGAAACAGCAGGCATAAGTTCTCGGAAGTGAGAGAAAGCCCAGAAACACAAAACTTTTAATACAGCCAACAAGGAGGATGTCTGGAAGGACAATGATAGGTGGTAAGGAAAAATAGGCTAAATTTCAATGCCAGGTTAAGAGGGCAAGGATATAGACGGGAAAGCCAGGTACAAAAATCTAGGTGAAGACTTCCCTCAACTAACACTTTACTATGATGTCATATTCATAACCACTACAATGACTTTGTCACTTTCCTACTCTCGTATCTCTTGTTAATTTCCCCTAAAGGATGCAGACCAATATTCCTGCGATCACGACCTTAACATAATTTTGCAGCAGTAATTATCTCAAAATCCAACAACAACCTTATGCCTCAGCTTAATTTGGGTTATTCACAGTTGTTCCTATACATGATAATGTCTGGAAAATGCCATCTGTAACCCCTGACATCTTCAACAATTAAAACTTAAGCTGAGCAGATTAACTCTAAATATTTATTGAAATCATCCATATCTTTCCATCTCCGCCATTTCTGAGAACAAGCATTTCCAATATCCTTCAATCAGGTCTTTATTAATCCATTCTCATTCACCTCAAATTTACTCTCCCACATCAGCCAAGTAAATTTTTAAAATAAAAATTTAACAGTCATGGCCCTGCTGATTGAAATGCCTCAACAGCTTTCCAAATCAGTAATAAGGCTTATAAGGCCCTATGTAACCTCTCTGACCTTAACTGTCTCCACAGGTCCCCTGTCACCACTAAACTGCTGCCACACCTTCAGTTACTCAAACCCAAGTTCTCTTCCGCCTCCGGACCTTTGCATAGGCTGATATCTCTACGTAGAATGCTCCTTCTCCCATTCTTTGAAACTTTCATACTAAATCAGGACCCCTGGTTTGCAGTCATTGAAAATACTTTATCATAACTATAATTATACAATAATAAGAAATAACTTTTATTGACCACTTACTATAATGCCAGGCAATATACTCCAAATGTTTCAAAATGTATTTATATAATCTTCATAATTTACTTAGTAATAACTATATAAACATGTATGTAATCCTCATGTATTTACTTATTTAGTCTTCATTTTTAGATGAGAAAACTAAGAACTGGAGACGTTGGGTAACTTGCCCAAGGTCACATATCTGATGTGCCCAAGATTCCATATCTGGTAAGTGACAGAGACGGGATATGATCCCAGACAATCTGCTAGAGTCCCCCCTTTTAACCACGATAGTACACTGACTCTCAGACATACAACTAATAGTTTAATGTTTGTATTCTCCCCAAACTGTAAGCTTCATGACGGGAGAAGCAGGAAAGGGCAAAAAGGGGTGGGGGGCTTACTTTGCAGTAAACAATGGTAAGTAGAGGGTGCCACATCAAATATTTGTGCATGTCAAAAAAAGATCTCTTTAGCAGAAGAATGAGAATGAACTGACTAGGGGTATGTGAAACAAACGTTAGTCTCTACCAGACTGATCATATTTATTTTAGAGAAAGCAACAATAATTTTAGAATAAAATTATGCTTAAAAGAAAGAACACCACTACACCAATTAAAAAGTAATTACTATTTCCATATTCTAAATTAACTAATATTTTTACTTTCAAAATATAGTGAACATAATTTAATCGTTCAAGGAATTAGAATGGTTATTAGAAACCTCTAAATTTTTATTATAAGCTACTGAAACAGACACTGTAGCATTAAACGAGTAGAATATGTTTACCAATTGGGTTAAAACAAGACCAAATCCCTAATGGCAACTTTTTCTTGTGATTCTATTTCTAAAGTAGCCAGGAGTTTTACTGTTAACATGCTGATACATGTGTCCCATCATAAAATCAACTCTTTCACAACACTGAAGTACGAAGACTTTTCTATAGCCAGCAACTTTTCATCTTGAGCAACAGAGTATGCATCCACCTTGTATTATAATAAAGGGTAAAGAGAGCCAAATGTAGGTGGGGGTTGGGGGTGACAGGACTGCTCTTTTACTCCTTTTTCCCTAATGGAGATTTTACTACTTCAGTCTGATTGCTGAATACAAAATTTGACTTCTTACTTTTCCCTCCCAATTTCATATTCACTATCAGCAAACACTTCACACACATACATATACACACAAGTTCTCTGTTGTTTATAAAGCAGGCAGAAAATTAATAAAAACCACAGTCAATTGCCATTATCATTTATCTGCCTTTATCAAGATATAGTCAATCAAAATTGAAACCAATCATGAGAAGCCATAATACCTGAAGATAATCTGGTTATCTTTATTACTGGCTTTTAGAGGGAAAAGCTGATAGGTCAAATCCACTGAGACACTGCCCAAATTCTATGGAACTAGAATACTGTACACCTATATCAAATATGATATACTACCACCTAGAAATATTTATAACCCAAGGAACTTTTGTTTTAGTGGTATTTTTTGGTAATAGGATTCAGAGCTACCAATCCTACTTCACAACTGTTATAAATAATCCTAATTTTATTTCATCTGGAAAACACTAAAAAAAAAAAAAAGAAAAGAAAAGAAAAGAAATGGGATTAAATAAAGGAGAGAAAGGCACTTACATTAGAAAAAAAATCTAGCTCCGCAAAGAACAAAGAATTTAATATCTGGAAGTCTTTAGGAAAAGAACAAATGATCTTTCCTCCTATTAAAAAACATACTACTCTTGAAGTCCTACTAGTTCTAGAATACTATGTCATGATATCTATAATATAAATAAATGTATAATGAATAGTTTATTAATCTACTTAGGATGGATCTAAAAAAAGTGAAGATTTAGATAAATTTTAAATTGATAATTTCTAAATTCATCAACTTAAATTGATAGGGAAATAAAAGCAATTCATTTCATAGTTTTAGTAAATGCAGACTGCCTGATAAATGAGCAATAAAAGCCTTAATGAATACTGAAAAGGCAGTTAATAGGTAGATGCAAAGGAAACTGACTGGAAAAGTGATTCAGCAGAAAACTAGGGGCTTATAGGAACATACCAACAATCATTATTTTGGAGAGTAGTTAAATATTTTGGCACAGAGTTCTTTACAGGGGTTACAGGAATACTTCGTAAGAGATATCATCCCCCGCAAAACAGGGTAGCTCACATTTGATGAAAAGATAGAGAGGGCATGCCAGGAGAGCGATGAAAACATATCATTCTTCCTAATCCAAAAACTGTTTACTGAAATTTGGTACCTGAAGCTGCTTTACTGAGATGACATTCCCAAAACCATGTACACCGTATCTTAGGGTGTGCCCCCACCAAATCTACAAACTCTCTAAAGAGTATTACCAAAAGGTCTATCAGCGCTCCTGATCAGTCTGACTTTGATCTAGGGAGAATATGTTGTGCATGCTTCAACTTGAAGAAACAGATTTTGTGGTTTTTCAAATTCTTAAAGTTGCCTGTATCAATATGCCTCATACAGATTCAAACTTATAACCACCAACATACAAGCTTTAAAAGACACGTGCATCATCCTAAAATCAAAACACTAATAACTCAAAAAGTGCTAACCATAAAAAAAGCACACAATCATATATTAACTAAAGAACCAACTATAAATGGTATGCCTTATGAGCAATAAGTTAGATTTGAGAACTCACACAATAGGGCCTAAAATTAAAATAAGCAATATTTTATCCTTAAATATTAAGATATAAATTTATAAATTACAAGTGGAAGAACATATAACAGTAGAAGGCCCATAAGTTTAGAATATAAAACAAATCCTCTAAGTATGAAGGGAATGTTTTTAATGAGGGTGACTATCTTACGCCAGTGTCAGAGGTGGGGGTGGGGAGCGCTCGCTAATGCAGAGGAGAGAGGGCGGGAATCCACAAGAAACTGATGGATGGTCTGCTTTGCTGGGGGATATGGATTTCTACAAGCCTTCCAATAAATTTAAGAAATGCTCAAACTTAGAGGAAAGGAGAGAGAAACTGCTGAGGATTCTGTATTTTGAGGCCCTGCTTTGAGACTTCAATTGCCAAATACGTGGTGCCCCAATCTCTTTAATCCTGACATACTTTCTCTGAAGAAATGTTAGCCATCACAGGCTATATTCTATTTTTCCTGGGTATAATTTTGAATGTCTTGTTATGTGCAAAAGAATCTAGAAATAACGTGAATAAGAATTATATGGGAGGGGCTTCCCTGGTGGCGCAGTGGTTAAGAATCTGCCTGCCAATGCAGGGGACACGGGTTCGAGCCCTGGTCTGGGAAGATCCCACATGCCGCGGAGCAACTAGGCCCGCGAGCCACAGCTACTGAGCCTGCGCGTCTGGAGCCTGTGCTCCCAACAAGAGAGGCCGCGATAGTGAGAGAGGCCCGCGCACCGCGATGAAGAGTGGCCCATGAAGAGTGGCCCCCGCTTGACGCAACTAGAGAAAGCCCTCGCACAGAAACGAAGACCCAACACAGCCAAAATAAATAAATAAATAAATTAAAAAAAAAAAAAAAAAAAAGAATTATATGGGATAGATCTGGGAGAACTAAAGAAACAATTTTTGCAGCCCTTCTGAGAAGAACCTAAAATGATAGTATTTATTTGTGAGCAAAGTAGTGCAGACCCAGGGCTACACTGCTATAGAACTATTTCTAAAAATTCTGCATTAAGAAAAAAAAATCTGTATTGTTAGATCATGATTTTGGATACAAGGAACACAAGCAGACAATGACAGGAGCGTTAGCATTTTACACACACACACACACAATTTGGTGAGCTTGTTCACTCAACAAATGTTTGCTGAACTTTGTACCAGATATTGTGCCTTCACTGCTTCTATACTTATTTTTGTTAGCCTCAAATCTAGAGATGGGTAGAAATGTTCCAGTCTTCCTGTCTAGATTTCAAGGAAAAAGATGTTTGAAGTTTCTATTCCTTCAAATTTTAAAAATATAGCTACTTGCCTGAAACTTCGGGAAACGGAAGAACAGCATGTCTAAAGCTAGTGGAAGGAAACTAAAATATGCCTCCTTCTGATACCAAGTTAAACGTAGCAAAATTTTTAGTCTATGGATTTATGCTTTCCCTGACTTTTTCTCTTAGCTTCTTTTCTGAAAATGAGTTTTCTGGTCCTGCTATACTCCGTGGAGAATATGAAGTTTAAAAAAATCTAACAAACGTCCTTTGTATTACAACATTAATGGTTTATTCAGTTTAAGGTTTTCCCTCTTTCACATCTAACTAATAAGAAATGAAATTATTTCTTAGAACACTAGGACTTTAATAATTTATGAGATAATTTTATGAAGAAAATAATTTATAAGAAACACTATATTTTTAAACTAACAAAATGACTCACTGACAAAATGGCCCAACATCCACCCTTAAAATACTGATGACAGCACCATTTTTCCCCCAGCCTTTCCCACCACCTACTTACCTGTGCAACTTCTTTCAACATTGGCTACTCTGGGGATTGGAAAGCTCAGGGCTGGAGGCTGAAGTGAAGAAGGAAAGGTTGGAGGGTGAGCCATGGCACCAGCCCCGCACTAGGAGCGCCCCTGAGATACTACAGCAGGGTTGACACCATAGCTCTGAAGTTCAAACTCCAGCAAACGATAAGAAAGGAGTCCAACCAGAACATGATAAACGATGGGATTCTTCCGCTCTTTGAAAAATAAGGAAATCATGCTATAAAGATCTGAATGTCCAGTTTCAACATTATGACTCCCTGTTCACCTCTTCATCATTCCCCAACCCCAGATTCACCTCAGACTGATTCAAAGTGCTAATCAAAACAAAGAGGGTGGGGGGTGAAGTGCACAAGTAGAGCTTTCTATAAACTTGCACACAGAAAATGAGGATAGGGTTCACCTGGCCATCATAAAAACGTCCAAGACAATATGTTAAAATACTCTGCCTATCTGCCCCTTGAATACTTTCTTGCTCTCCTAAGCACTCAACATTAAATCTAAGGCTCTCATACACATTAACATTAATACCATCAGCCAGCAATATGACAGCTGGACTATTTGGATGTACTGATATTTAAATTCCTAAAAGTGGGCCAATGAGCTTTTCAAAACCCAGGGATAACTTTCGGTATAAGGATATTCCTTGGGGGAATTTCCTGGCAAGTCCAGTGGTTAGGACTCCGCACTTCTGCTGGGGGCCGGGGTTTGATCCCTGGTCAGGGAACTAAGATCTTGCAAGCCGTGCAGCATGGTCAAAAAAAAAAAAAAAAAAAAAAAAAGTATATTCTTTGGGAGGAAACTAATTTCTTAAAAGTGTTCCACTCTGATAAAAGCAAATAAGGACCCCCTCAACTAAAATAACTTTAATCAAACTAGATGATAAAAAAATTAGACTTTTAAAGAAATAAATCTAAATACAGGACTTAAACAAACTGTGACTTCTATGAGAATGTGAATCCTCATTTTATAATATAAAAAGTAAATTACTGATTCAGAGGAAACTAGACTCTGATTATTATGACTACTAAAGCTAATAAAAATAGATGCTCATTTAAGTTATTTAAAGATAACATCTACTCAATAACATAAATATTATTGGAGGTGGCAAATGTTTTAAAACAGTAAATTAAATATAGTGAAGTATCAGAATCCTGAATTATGTTATATGAAGCAATTAAAAATAAAAAGTACTCCTTTAGCAAGGGAACACAGGACTTTTAAAATACTTCTAAACATCTTGCCATATAAATTAATGCAGTAAACATTACTCAGTAAGCATCTACAATGTAATGTGCTAAATATAGTTACATTTATACCCTTATGTATTTTATCCATTTGATGCTCAGAATAAAGAACATCACAAATCAAAGGGAGTAAAGAAGAAAACACATTTACAATGCTCCTGCACCATTACTCTGGCCTCCAGGCCTTAGTGAACTTACCCTTCATTACCTCTAATCTCCTACCATTTCCCCCTTCTCTTATTGTGTTCCTGCCCCACTGCCCTGCTCCCCTTGCTATTCCTCAAACACAAAAGGCATACTCCTGTCTTCAGACCTTTGTACTTCTTGTACCCTTCAAGAATGCTTCCTTTTTAGGTATCTACATGGCTTCACCTCACCATACTTCATATATTGAGCTATCCTAGTGAGGACTTCACTGTTTATTCTATTTAAAAGTACACTATCCTTTTCCCCAACCCCTTAGACACTCTCTATCCCCTTTCCTGTTTTAATTTTTCCTCCATAGCATGTATCAAAATATAATACACAATGTATTTTATTTATTTTGTTTAATGTCTTCCTATACTCTAAAACATCAGCTCCACGAGAACAGAATTTGTTTATTTATTTCGTCTCTTCGTTCACTTCTGTCTCCACAGAATCTGGAACAGTGCCTGGCACTGAGTAGGCCCTTAACATGAACGTGTCCTCCTTTTAGTCCACACGTGCTGTTACTTGAGTGTTATTTGACAGTAATCCATCACTGCAGTGCTTACAGCACATGTGAAAATTTTATGAGCAAAACAATTATTTTAAAAAGTAATGGAATTATGTCAAAAATTAATGTTAATTTTTGTATTTCTGAAACATATGAATAAAATTGTTTTATGCCTTTTTCCACTGAAATTGACAACCACTTCCAAAATACCTAATAGACTAACAGACACCTTCAGTGGTTAGAATGCCATGCCATGAGATGTACCAAATAAGGATTTGGAGATGAAAAAAATTTTTTTCTATTTCCCAAACTTTTTCTCAAGTTAGATTACCTTTTTAAAAAAAGCTGTTTCACGAGTATTTCTGACTTAACAGTTTAATATGATGAGACAACACACGTCTCTTTTCTAGCAAAAAATCCCACTAGAAGAATTATACTACTTAGAGCCACTGGGTTGCACTGTAGTCCATGGGCATATGCACTCCTTGAGAACAGTGTACTGCTAGAGCAGCCTAACACAGTGGGCCTGGTACAAATAAGCACTAATATGTGTTGAGAGTTTATCAAATGATAGGTATTACTCAAAGCACTTTAAATATATTACCTCACTTAATCATAACAAAACCCCTATAAGATGTACTTTTACCTCAAATTGAGGCACAGAAGGGTAGGGCCTATGGACTCTCTTTAGATTGAAAATATTTCTCTATCACAGTTATCATGAAGAATACCCAGTCCCTGCAACCCCAGTAAGATACTAAAGATTTAATCTCCACAAAAACCCAAGTGGATAGACTCCAAATTTTAGAAGTTAGCCAAAGCGTAGGTGAGGGTGGGGCATGGGCTTGAAAATTGAGAGATGAAGACCTACACTCTGAACTGTGGGATCCTCAGCTTTCTTTCCTTAACCTGCTTACAGAACACGATCAGTCAGACTTAAGAACCATCCCTCTACCCCACCTTTCCACCTGTGGAAAAACTGAATTGCTCCAGAGAAACAAATGTCACACACTATCAAAATGAGGTTCTCCCCAATAAAAAGGTTAACTCAACTACATGTTAACACAATGTCCACAAACACTGTTACCACTTCTTAAAAACTTATTTGGAAATAATTTTAGATTCACAGAAGAGCTGCAAAAATAGGACAGAGTTCCCATATGCCCCATCTTCCCCTAGTGGTAACATCTTATTAGTACAAATATCAAAACCAAGAAATTAGCTATTATCTAACAACTTCACATGGATTTCACCAGTTTTCCACTAATGTCCTTTTTCTGTTCCAGGATCCACATTATATTTAGTTTTATGCTTCCTTAGTCTTCTGCAACCTCAGACTTTACCTCAGTCTTTCACAACATTGATGTCTTCATTTATACCAATGTAACTACGCTGAACAATGTCCTGCAATTTGGGTACGTCTGATGTTTCTTATGACTGGATTGAGGTCTTGCATTTTAAAAGCCACATCACCACAGAAGTAATGTGTCCTTCTCAAGTGCATCGAATATGATGGACATATTCCAATATATGCGTGCATGTGATGATAATGTCTTATTACAGGTGATACTAACCTTGATCTTGGTTAAAATGGTCTATCTGCCCATTTTCTCCATTGTAAATTACTATTTTCCTCTTTAAAACAATAAATGTTCTGAAAGAAGTACTTTGAGAGCATGCAAATACCTGTTTGTCCTTAAATTTTTGCTCACTAATTATGACATTCATCCATGGATAGTGCCTACAGCACCTATTACTGTGATGGTCTAATGATGATTTTCTATTTTCTTCATTTCTTCTACACTATATTTGTGCATCAAAATGTTTCTACAAGTAGACAAATCATCTTTTAAAGATCTCACTCTCAAATATGAATAAAGTGTCAAAGACTTTACCTAACTGACCCAAAGTGATATAGGCAGAAAGTGAAGAATAACATCTCAAAACCAGAGTCCTTCACTCTATAACCATCATATTCTTTGTTTTATTACACTGCTTTCATCCCAGTAGAAAAGAACAGGTTTAAAATTTCATATGCCCCAAGCAGTCTCTCTCGGTACATCTGGCCCTAAATAAGAAAGACCTTTACTTTTCTTTTTCCTAGAAACAATATCTTCCTATTTTCATTAGTACATGTAGTACAATGTCTTTAATTTACTGGGTTGGGTTAAACAATGAAGTGATGATTTAATATTCCATGTGACAGAACACAAATTTTTGAAGTAAGGAATACAAATTAGTAAAATTATTACCTCAGCTGATAAGACAAATGGCCAATGTATGTATGGCTCTATTAGATTCTAGGGAATCTTAAGGGAGGGAATGCAAGGGAAATTGTTCAACTTTTTGCTTCAGGTAAAACAGAATCACAGCTATAGATGACTCCATATATGAATTGGAAGTTATTTACTGACTTGTACTGTTCGATGTTTCTTTCCAAATGACCTTAAGTGGTGAGAACAGGTCTGATATTTCTTTGTATTGCATACCACATACTGCCTTACACAATAGAAAGTATTCGAGTCTTGACTGAACACTGACACAGAAGTTTATTCTCTCTCTCAGGAATGATTTTTCATCTATCTTCTCAACCAAAATATAATTTTTAAAAAATGAAATCTTAGGACTTCTACTTCCAACCTAGATGGAGGAGTAGGAATCCTCTCGCTCCCGTGTCACCTGAAACAACTTTAAAAATGGATAAAATATATTAAACAATGGTTTTCAGACATAGGACATCAGGCAGTACAAGATAATAACCCTTGAGAGAAGAGAAAGAACTGATGTGAGCCCTACAACTGCCCATGCTTACTGAATGGAGGAGTTTCCAGGTGCAGGTTGCAATACAAGGAGAGGGAGTCCTGGTGAAGGCCAGCAATCTCTGTGAATTGAGGAAGTGTGGCTGAGAGTCTGAGTAGGCTAAGGTATCTAGAGTGAGAAGGCTAGAGCAACAAATAAGAGAGAGCTGTAAAGAGAAAGTGTTCTAGAGATCTGGAAAGGGTTCCTGAGTCTTCAGCTAAGTACTGATCAGCATATGCATGTGAGGAACTGACCAGAGGCTGGGAAAAGAGAGAGCAAAAACAATCTCTAGGGCTCACACAACTGTGCCCTAAGCCAGAGTAGAAAAATATTATAATTCACAGGGCGTCAGATATAGTACTCAGAAGAGTACAGCCTCAGTAGTTGGGAAAAATTAGCCCTAGACTAAAGGCTACTGTGGTTCTTTGTAACAAAACTTACAGTTAAAAAGGGGGTGGGGTGGGGTGGGGAAATGTCTCAAAGGGCTCCAACAGCTTCTAAGTAACTGTGCCCCTAAGAAAGCTCAAGAATATTTACAAAAGTACGAAAAAATGTATAGCACTGAACAGGTAAAAATTCCAAGAACTGGTACCCAAGCAAAAGTTTCCAGGCATGCAAAGAAGCAATAAAATAAAATACATAATGGGAAACCAACAATAGAAACAGACCCAGAAATGACACAGATGATAGAATTAATAGATAATAACATTATAAAACTGTTATTATAACTACTTTTTGCATGTAAAGGGAAGAATAACTGGCATGATGAAGAAAAGACTGGTGAACTTAAAAACACAGCTATAAAAAACTACCCTAAATACACGGAGAGAAAAAAGATTTTAAAAACTGAACAGGGCAACAGTAAGTTGGGACAACTTCAAGTGATCTAATATATTTGTAATTGGAGTCCCCAAAGGAGAATGGGAATAGAGTAAATATTCACAGAAATAATAGATTAAAAATTCCAACTGACTCACTTTGCTGTATACCTGAAACTAACACAACACTGTAAATCAACTATATGCCAATAAAAATTATAAAAAAATAAAATAAAATAAATTCCGAATTTGATTAAAAAAAATACTTATAAATACACAAATTTAAGAGGTTCAATAAATCTCAAGCATAACAGACACGAAAAAAACTATACCAAGATACATCATAATTAAAATGTGTAAAATCAATGACCAAAAAATGTTAATAGCAGCCAGAGAGAAAAAGTTACATTATGTAAAGAGGACAAAGATAGAAAGACAGAAGACTTTTTGTTGGAAATGGTCTAAGTCAGAAAACAGAGCAAAATACTCAAAGCACTAAAAAATCTGTCAACTATGATTTCCATATCCAGCAGAAAATTTATCAAAAATAAAAGTGAAATAAAGACTCTTTCAGACATCCAAAATCTAAAAGAATTCATCACAATCAGAAATGTATTACAAAAACGTTTTTTTGGTCGAAGTCTATCTTGATGGGGCTTTTTCTGTAGACTCACGTTGCTGGAAACTCCTCACAGAATAATACATGGTTTGCTTTACTGATTTCTAGGAAAGAACTATAAGACAGAGATGCCACTAAAAGTGTGAAAGATCTAATGGTCATATTTTTTCATCTTAGGTATTGGAATATCCCAAAGACCTGTCCTATTCTAGGATGTGATAGTTTAGGGTGAATATGACTTGAACTTATGTTTAGAGGGCGTGTGAAATTGAGAACCAGGTAGATTCGCCTACTCCAACCCTAAAAGTGGCCCTAAAGTAAACTGCTTGAAGAAACTAGATCCTAAAGATTATAGGTGGGGAATTTTTGAGGTGTGTCATCAGTATGTCCATATTCAAGCAGAGATAAAAGAAGCTCAACTAAAAGAACTGTGGACTGGGACTTCCCTGGCGGTCCAGTGGTTAAGACTCCGTGCTTCCACTGCGGGGGGCGCAGGTTTGATCCCTGGCTGGGGAACTGGGATCCCACGTGCCACGCAGCACGGCCAAAAAAAAAAAAGAACTGTGGATTGACATGACAACTGTGGGTTAGGTAAACTTTCTTTTTAAAGGGGCTATCTTGAAGATCATGACTCAAACTTTCAAGGAACTAAGGTAAGGTGACAGGCAGTGGAAGGAATCACAAAATGCCAAATTCTTAAATAAAAATTTAATGACCTTAATGTTGTCTGTGTTACACATAACTTAAAAAGCTTTTTAAAAAATTTAAAGTCCTTCAAGTAGAAGGAAAATGATACTATAAAGAAAGAAGGGAAGGAAGGAAAAAAAAAAACAACCTCCTGGATTGGTAGTGTCTTAGGCACTAGCAGAAGCAAACACAAATCCCCTTGGGAAAAATGTCTTTCCATCTAGTCCTCAAAGAAGTCACACAGATTTCTAAGAAACATAAAATGGTAACTTACACACCTACAAGGAATCAAGGTATCATAAGTGAGAACCAGAAGAAACAAAAGACATGAGAATGATCTGTGGCAACTTTCAGCTGCTGCATTTATCACATATTAAACATAAGCATGTATAAAATGATTAAATAAATAAAAGAAGATATATTAGAGCCAAAATCTAAACAAAAAAATAATGTAAAAATGCGAAAAATAATGATAAATATGTGGGTATAGAAGATATAGATAAGATTAACGAACTTGATCTAATGGAAACAGAGCAATACACCTGCCAACTGGTCAATATGCATTTTGTTCAAGTACGTAAACAAATAATTGATATCATACTGACCACATTCTCTAGCTACAGCGGAATATGTGAGAAATCAGCAATACAAAGATAATTAGAAAAGCCTCATAAGTTTGGAAAATTAAAAACACTTAAAAGAACAGTAAAACAAACCCTAAGGAACAAAAGGAAATATCAATAACTTAAAGAGTATAAATTGATGAATATAAAACAAAGAAATTTAAAGCAAGGGTGACAAATAAGATGAAAAGGCACACAGTAAACAATCTTACAGATGAAAAAAGGTGCTAAAAAGAAAAAATATTTAAGACGGTAGCATTATGAATAATTTCTTAATCCTGATAAAGAATATCTACAAAAAAAACCCAAAACCTGCATCAAACATCATATTTACTGGTGACAAAGTTTGTAAGACAAGTAACAAGAGAAAGATTTCTACTATTAACACTTCTACTCAACCTTGTATCAGAAATGAGTGAGTTCTGAAAAAAAATGCAAGTTATAAAAATTATAAAGTATCAAAACTGGAATTTCCAGATGATATATTTATTTACATGAAAGAACCCACCCCACAAAGAACCTACAGATAAATTATAAGAATAAAAATTTAGGGACTTCCTTGGTGGTCCAGTGGTAAAGAATCCGCGTTCCAATGCAGGGGACGTGGGTTCGATCCCTGCTCGGGGGAACTAAGATCCCACATGCTGTGAGGCAACTAAGCCCGAGCACAACTACTGAGCTCATGCTCCTCAACCAGAGAGCCTGCGAGCCACAAACTACAGAGCCCATGTACTCTGGACCCCGCACACCCTGGAGCCCACGCACCACAACTAGAGAGAAGCCCGCGCCCCCTGACAAAGAGCCCACACCAAAATGGAAGATCCCGCATGCCTCAATGAAGACCCCATGTGCCGCAACTAAGACCCGATGCAGCCAAAAAAACAGTAATCAAGTTTAAAAGTCAACTGTATGTCAATATAACAGTACATCTATAAAATATAATTTTAAAAATACAATTTACCAAAAAAAAGCAACAAAAAGTACTTATGTATAACTCTGACTAAAGATTTATAATTCCATTATTAAAAAAAATACAACTTTATTGAGAGAAAATACAGAAGACCTCAGTGTATGAATTCAGGGAGAGGAAGAATAACATAAACGTACCATTTCTTCCCCAAATAAAAATGAAGTCAATAAAATTCCACTTGTAAACACAATGCCTTTTTTTTTCTTCAAATTCTAAATTTGTCACTGAACAAAAGGCCAAGAAAGTGAAGACAATAATAAAGACCAAGGTGGAGAGACAGACACGAAGATTTAACACAAAGCTATAGTAGTTAAGGAAGTGGGACACTGGTGCAGGCAGAGACAAACACATCAAAGTAATAAAATAGAGATATAGGAAACAGACCCACAAATATAAACAAACTGATTTATAACAGAGCACTGCTAATTAGGAGGAAGAAAGAAGAAAATCAATACATGATGCTAATATAATTGATTATCTTTATGCCAAGAAAAGGAATTTGGTCTCCTTAAACCATATACAAAAATCATTCTCAGAAGGATTTAAACATGAAAGACAAAATTAAAAATCTTTAAAAAGACATGAGAATACCTTCTTTTACTTAATTTCAATAGGGAAATATGTCTCAAACAACCTCAATAAATTTGAAAAATTTAAAATTTGACATTATTAAATGTCAGGTCAATATGAACACTGTTGATGGGACTCAAAATTGGTATAAACACACCTAAACATATTCCTAGAAGACCTTTTGTGAATTTAATTTTTATAAAATTTGAAACTACAACATGGTTCAGAAAACTTCTCTAACTTCATAAAGCTTCCTCCTCTGTTGTTTTCATGCAGTCTCTAAAAGTACAATGGCAAGTTTTCTGAGGTCTTCTTGGCTCTGTTCCCCTCTCCCACTTTAATCTGCTCCTTCTCTTTTCCTCTGTCTCTGTTGTCCCTATCCTGCTCAATTTTGATTCCACTCCCAGAAACTTCTCAACAGGGCCCTGGAAGGGAGCACTGGTGGGTCAGTCTTGAGAGTTCAGAGCTAGGCGGCTCAAGTCACTTTAGGCCTCACCACAGGTCCCTTACCCTGATCTAATAAAGTGGGCAAAACCTCCCCAATTTCAAATTGGCTAATCACACTTACCACTTTCAAAATGGCTCTTCACCACTTTGAGGTGCTTCTATGCTCAGGTCCAGACACCCCAATGTTTCTATGTTCTTATGCATAAAAACTGATAAATTTGGGTCTTTTGTTAGACTTTCACCTGCTTATATTTTGAGGTTCATGGAGATATTTCATCCCCAGTTTTTGTTACAAATGTTTTCATGGGTTTTGGTTTTCTATCTAGTTGTTCTATTTTTATATGGGAATTCAGAAAGACTAAAAAAACAAAAAACAAAAAACTAAGCTGTCACCATCAGTGCAATCATCCCAGAAGCTAAGTAAGGCCTGAGATTATATTTTAAAAGGTAACTATGCACCAGTGTTTTCTTAGGTCAGTCTCCCAAAGCAATAGAAATAAAAGCAAAAATAAACAAATGGAACCTAATCAAGCTTATAAGCTTTTGCACAGCAAAGGAAACCATAAACAAAATGAAAAGACAATCTAGGGACTGTGAGAAAATATTTGTAAATGATGCAACCGACAAGGGCTTAATTTCCAAAATATACAAACAGCTCATACAATTTAATAACAACAACAAAATCAAATCGAAAAATGGGCAGAAGACCTAAAGAGACATTTCTCCAAAGAAGACATACAGATGGCCAATACGCACATGAAAAGATACTCATCATTGCTGATTACTAGAGAAATGCAAATCAAAACTACAATGAGGTACTACCTCACACCAATCAGAATAGTCATCATTAAAAAGTCTACAAATAATAAATGCTGGAGAGGGTGTGGAGAAAAGGGAACACTCTCACACTGTGGTGGGAATATAAATTGGTGCAGCCACTATGGAAAATACTATGGAGGTTCCTCAAAAAACTAAAAGTAGAGTTGCCGTATCATCCAGGAATCCTACTCCTGGGCATATACCCTGACAAAATTGTAATTCAAGAAGATACATGCATCCCCATGTTCATAGTAGCACTATTTACAACAGCCAAGACATGGAAACAACTGTCCATCAACAGATGAACGGATAAAGAAGATGTGGTACATATATGCAATGGAATACTACTCAGCCATAAAAAAGACTGAAATAATGTCATTTGTAGCAACCTGGATGCAACCAGAGATCATCATACTAAGTCAGGCAGAAAGAGAAAGACAAATACCATATGATATCACTTAAATGTGGAATCTAAAATATGACACAAATGAACCTATCTATGAAAAAGAATCACAGGCACAGAGAACAGACTGGTGGTTACCAAAGGGGCAGGGGTTGGGGGAGCGATGGAGTGGGAGGTTGGGGTTAGTAGATGTAAGCTTTTATATATATCTACATATATATTGATATATAGGTATATATCCAATAGGATGGATAAACAACAAGGTCCTACTGTATAGCACAGAGAACAATATTCAATATCCTATGATAAACTATAACGGAAAAGAATATTTTTAAAAAGTATATATATGTATAACTGAATCACTTTGCTGTACAGCAGTAATTAACACAACATTGTAAATCAACTATACTTCAATTAAAAAAACAGTAACTTTGCTTCTATATTTTCTGATTGATAGAAATATCTACACTAATGTTTTAACTTTCTATTTAATGATGAACATATTCCATATTCATGATTGGGGCAAATTACTTAAATATAAAATGTATTTCTGAAAGAGAACACAATATTTCATGTGTAAAAGCCTAGAGCTAAGTTCCCAAAGGAGCACCACAGTGAACACAAAAGGATGCCCACCAGATATTTTAAATCTTCTCAGGAAACACATCAGATATCAGATATCTGTCAGATATCAGATACCACCTGAACTACTAAGTGGTTTAGACCTAATTACTTAATTTAACAAAACTGTTAACATTTCTGTTGGCCCAGGGGCACTGTGAAAAAATTACTAAGATACTAAGGGTGCCATAGAACCATGTATCTTAGTGAAACTTGCTTTTTGGAAAACAAATGTCACCTCATTTGATGATTTCATAAGATGAGTAAAAAAGTATCAGAACATATAATGCATTCTAAGAAAGACCAACATTGTTAGCATCACGTAATAAGCCAACCAATGAGGAACTTGGGAATTCATTTAATTTGATGTTTTTGGTTGGCCAGAGGAAGAAGAAAAAGATGAGCCATGAATGACAAATAAATGTCAAAATTTATTTGAAACAAATATTTAGGTCATGGAGTCAAAATAACTTTTGTTGCCGATAATATGATAGTGACATGAGCAGAAGCATCACATTTAAAGTGCAATTACAAAAGCGATCTCATTTTAGCAGGAATTGTATAACTTCAAGTGAAGACAACTTAACAGTCACGCAATTCGAGTTTTTTTATTCCCCTTCCTTCATCCTGTGGCTACAGCCATTTGTTTCCAAGAGTTTCAAGAGCAATGAACTGTGAACCAGTTCACTGATTTCAGGTACTTATTTTTGAACAAATTCCTTCCTCAGCTCACTCTTGCTCACCTTAACCCAGTGCCAAACAGCAAGGATGTCTAAAGCCTCGTCTTTCTGCTCTACGCACTAGATCTATTCTGACAACTCTTGAATTGCTAAGTACTCATTTTTAAAAAATTCTTTTCCATTTTAAGTGTTCTTTATATTATGCATCTTTAACGTATGTAATATATCAGATTCCAAGTGCTTTGATGCTGGTGTTGTTTTCAATCATACTAGAAGCTATCAAGAAAAGGTTATAAGCTACTATGTTACAACTATGACTCTAAGATACCATCAGTTGTAAAATACATCCTGATAGCAGAAAGATAAAAATTTTCAATAATGTGTTATCACTTATAATAAAAGAAATGGGGTACTTCATTGCTTGTTTACATTAAATTTTTACTGCAGTGCAAAAGAAAAAAATGTAATTTGTATACAGTATTGTACAATACTCTTGCATACTGAATGGAAGCACACCTACCAGATGAGTTTGTATGTGCGTCATTGATTGTTAAATAATAGGTAACTTGTGTTTTAAATGCTTTACATTATGCAGAATTGTCAGATATCTGAAATGTCAGATAGGTGTTGAGTGTTTTAGCAATATCTGGGAAATTGTTTACGGTTTGGGGTGGGCTGGAAAGTCATTATTTTTTTTCCTATTCAAAATAACAGAATATAGGGTACCACTTTTCAAAAAATTGCCACATAATACATAAAGATGCACCTATATACTGAAATATATATGTAATAAAAATATAAAAACAAAAAGAATGAAACAAAATTCAAACAACTGAGTACTTCTAGGGAAGGAGGCAGTGGAAGGGTGGGACACGGAAATATCTCCATTAAGTACAATATGCAAGCTGTAGAAAAACGCGTATTTGTTAAAAACAAAGACAACAAATCACATTTGCACCTATATAATCACTAGAAAAGATACACACTAAACTGTTAAAAGTAAAATTGTGAAGGTAAACTTTCACATTCTATAGCTCTGTAATTTAAAAAACTAATAGAAAGGAAATAAAATAGTTAATGGCAGGGGGAGAGAGGAGGAAATAGCAATACATTCACTGCCATCATTCTCTGACAGGATACATTCCACAAAGTTAATGTGGTATTCTAGATAATGAGGTATTCTTAAGGAACATACAGACTAGGATGCATTAGATCTAGTTTATAAATAACATACATTGAACTAGCTAGCATATGATGTGATCAATGACCTCAAAGTAGCATTCTAAAAATCTTGGAGATATATATATATATAAATGGCATTTCCCTCAGCACACTTTGCAGTTTCTTCCTGTCACCTCTTTCTTTGTTTTATTTAATTTTATTGAAACAACATGCATTTGAACACCTATTATGTAACTGAAACCATGCTAGGTACAGGCAGTACCAAAATAAATATGGCTCCAGTTTTCAAGACACTTGTAACATACAGTAGCACTGTCTAATACAACTCTGTGCAATAATGGAAAAGTTCTATATCTGCACTGTTCAATATGGTGGCCATTAACAGCATGTAACTATTGAGCATTTGAAATGTGGTTGATGTGACTGAGAAATTAAATTATTTTATTTTGTTTAAATGAATTTAAATACCACTTATGGCTAGTGCCTACGGTACTGGACAGCACATTGGACAGCACGGGGCTACAGCAAGACAAGGAAAAACAAACAAAACTACATTGTATCATGGTACACACTAAACTAGAAGTATGCACAAAAGCTACAAAAGCAAGGGGAAGGAATGCTGAAGCCCATCACAGAATGGCTTCTGAAAGTACTGATACCTAATTCTTGAATCATGGAAGAAAGGTGAGGCATTACATGAAGAGGAACCCAAACAAGTAAAGGCTTAAAGTGTAAAAGTGCATAGCATGGAGATTTAAAAGCAGTTTTATATTACTGCTTTTAAATGGAAAAACTAACTATAAGCAAACAGAGGAGACAATGGAAATAAAAGTATGTGGGGTTAGAATGTGCAAACATTATATGTAATGTTTAAGAGCTCGTCTGCATTATATAAGAGAGGGGAAGAAGGCACTGGTAAGTTAACCTGGTAATTAATATGGTTAGATTTGTGCATGCTCATAGTTGGAATAAATTAGTGTAAATTAGAGAAAGAAAAGAAAATTCTAGCCAAAAACTGGAGTTACATTTCCTTGGAAGAAGCTTGACAATCTTTCTAAAAGAATAAACTATAAACCATTTACATAATTAAATTATCTCATCTGAACTAATATACCAGTCTGTCTATGCAAATAAACTTCAACTACTCTAGTCATAACTCAAAAAACTTTTACTGGGCTTAAATTCGTAGTGAGAAATGAAACACACAAAGTAGATACCAATAGAAAAATCAATACTTCAACCAACACCCATTTAAAAGTCATTAGGTTTTAGCACAAAGCTGAGGGAATGCACCTTCCCAAATGAGTTCCTAAGTCTTTAATCAAGTCCACAACGAAAGGAGAACTGGGGAAATATTATCCTTTTTATTAAACTCTGGACTATTAGCTTATTATTATCAGAATGCTTAAATAACACTATAAGACATCAAGTACCCTCCAAATACAAAAGGCCTCAAAGATAAATTAATGAGTATAAACACGGCTACAAAGAAGTCCTACTTTATCCATGAAAAACAACAAATAAAATTCCTCCAAAATGGAATTGTTAAAAATCCAGACCATTTCATCTCAGCATATACACACTCTTAGTGCTACCAATATAAATATTAGTAATTTATCTACTATTCCTTTGAATTTCCCATATGCTCTTAATATACTCATCATAATTATCAGACAGGAAATTATATTTCTATACATGTATTTTTCAAAAGAGGCTTTTAAAAATAATTTTACAATGGCAATTTAAACAAGTGTTTCCAAGAATATTTCAACATGCATTAACTGTCACTAAGTAACAAGAAAAGAGAAAAGGGAAAATATTTTCAGGCAGAAAAACCCTAACCAAGAATGCATTTTCAGGTAAGCTAAAAAACCTGGATTATTTGTAAATAATGTGACTGAAACAGTGTGACTCTAAACCATTTTTTTAGAGTAGAATGAACAGGAATTAGGAAATCTCTTCATGTATAAAATATAATCTCCTTTTATTCCTTTAAGTGTAAAATTTGGAATTCTTTATTAATATGATTCCATAAAGTAAATTAATCATACTGTGTGATCATACAAAAGTTCTATACTTACACTTTACAAACTGGATTATAAACACTGAAAAGCCACACAATCTAGAATCACGATATTCTTAAAATAATTTAGCAAAATCTACCAAAAGATACAACAACCCAAGTAGTGTAACCAATTAAAATCTTATGAGTCAAGGTAGTTGGAAGTGGTTGTGAGGCAGGAGGAGTTACAGCAAGTATAAGTAATGAACAGAGGCCATGTTGATCAACTCTATAAAAACAATTCAGAACAGAAAAGGGTACAGGGAGAACTGATTCTGCATAGCCACAGCTTACTATGGCTCATTAAAATTATACAAATCTGGCAAGAAACTTCAGACATAAAATTAGGTCAAATTCTAGAAAGGTTAAATATGACACTACTTTTCATTATGGACAGTGCCCAAACCAGAACCTAAGTCTTGTGTTCAAAGGCTCTTTGTTATCTCACCATGAAGACCCATTTACAATTTTCTCCAATGTTCACTGTTCCAATCTGAGGGAAGAAAAGACTAACTGGGCTAAAATAAATGATTAGAAGATAAATGGTTAGTTAACAAAAGCTGCTGCTATCACACTAGTTGCCTTCACAGCCTGGAGGGAACAAAACTTGTGGGTGGAAGAGAGAGAGGGAGGCTGGATATTTATTTATGAAAGAAGCCTAAAGCTTATTCCTACTTAACTATGAACTACTGTGTATTCTGAGTCATTACATAATTTGATATTAAATTATTATCAAATGAATAAAGCAGATTTTCTTTGAAAAAATTAAATTCAAATGTTAGAGTTTTTAAAATCACTATTTAATAGCACTATCTTTAAACTTCACCTTCTTTTAAAAGCTCAGAAAGAAAACAGGAATATTACACTTAAACCATCCTTTCAGCATCCTTACATATTTCATAGGGGATGGATATTATTAACTAACTTAATAAATGAGAAAACAAGAATCTAGCATTATAAGGACAGCAAGCTAATGACAAATTCAATAGAATTGGGGTCTGAGTACCCTGGGATTTTCATTTCTATTTCTTCTATACTCTAACCAACTTTGTCTACATTCCTGTGATGCTCTAGTACCCTGAATATAGCTTAAGACTTCAGATTTAGTCTTCCAGAAATAATATGTATAAAAGCAATCAACATTTTGTTTTATGGAATACTAGCTTTGAATCCAGCCATGAAGTCATAAATTGTGTTTTAGATAATCTAAGTTTTGACACAGATATACACACCAGAAAATTTATGTTCTGACACTAATAGAATATATATACATTTATTATAAGAATATATATACATTATTTATAAGAATAAATATACATTTATCATAAGCATGCTTTACTCTGAAAAATGTTCCCACTATTTCAACTGTCAAACCCAATATACGTATTTTTAAAATTATAACCCCAAGTTTTCAAACTCAGGTGTATCCAACCTGATTCCAATTAAATACAACATGTTAAACAGTTCATGTAACTTATATGACCAACAGAAAAAAGGAAAAAAATTTTTGATCTTACCTGGTAGTTTCTTTTCTCAGATAATGTATGTCCATCAGTCCTCACCATAGAGTCGTGTCCTTTCCTCACAGTACTGGAGGCAATCAAATAGAACTGTCACTCAAGGGTCGTGTCACAGGAAGGACCGCCCACCAGTTCTCCCTCTAGAGTGGAATTATCCAAAAGCCGTCAAAATTACTAACATGTAAACATATGAACAGCAGCAAAAATATCCAATACGATATATAGAAAACAAAATCAAAAAGTACTCTTTTTATATCCTAATTGATCTTCCTCTTAACCATCCAGGGAGGGCTAGACTGGCAGACATACTTTATTTGAGATAGAAGTTATTAAATATGAAAACCTTTCCCTTCCAATTAAAACTGTCTGCCAGACCTCACACATAGGAAGAAACTTACAGTGAATAAAAATGGAGTGGAAAAAAAAGTTCAGCCCTGAATTGACACATTTTTTTTCTTTTAAATAAACATCCTCCTGTTAGTCTCAGAAATGTTCAATTAATTCAGATTCAGTCATTTAATTTCAAATCCCTCTCCTCAAAATGCTTATTTATACAGCCGCTATTCATTCAGTTTATGAGGTTTATTCCTATGCCATAAGACGGGAATTCATCCTATAATGTTAGGATGATTAACAGATGCAAATCTAACTCAATATTCTATTAAAATTTACTCCAATGAAGAGTAGCAACACATGTCAACTTTCTGGAAGCCTTTGTCCTTCAATCCTCCAATTTCATGCATGCTCTAATAGAATTTGCTTATTTACATTAGGGCAGAAAAATAATGGGCCTTATTTCTTAACCTGGACAGAGCTAAATAAGTCCAAAATGACTAGGCACTGTAAACCTCAAGTACAAAAAAAAAAAAATCAATCACTGAAGCAGAGGTAATAGTCTCTAGAGATGCTAACTCAAAAACATAAATTGAAAATGGAAGACCAAAAATTCAAAAGTGGTACCTACAAAGAATTTGTAAATAGTCATTTTTAAGACAAAAGTCTTACTTTTACCTAACTTTTAGTAAAATGCTTACCCCAGGAAAGTAGTAAGTTAGTATACCTACTGAACTAACAATAGTTGCTAACCACTAAAAATTATATTCAAATTTAGAGCAATTATTTAATATTAGACAAAATTTACTTTCAGAGAGGATAATAATAACATCTAATTTAATTTCATAAGAAGTATGAATCAATTTTACTAAAACCAACAAACACGCACATACACATACATATGGATTACATCTAAAAAGCAATCTAGTAAGAAGGTCAGAAAATTTTTCAAGGAAAACATTAAAAATTAATATCATTAGATTTAAGTTTTAAAAAGAATTCATGTACTGAAAACCTACACTCCACCTCCTCTCTTATGCCTGATCACAAGTTAGTGGGTGCTATATACTTTTACTTAATTTTCACCATCTTGCATTGTAAATGTTTGGCTGAAATACTTCAAAGATGCCTGGCTCTATAGCAAAAATGTAAATGTGCATTACCAAATTTATATGTACTACTGGAATTAAATGTCTCTCTCAAAAGTAACAAAGGAGAAAGGTTTTTTAAAGCGTAAGTGTATTTACTGCTGTAAATATAATCCTAGCAAGGAATTAGGTTATTCATAAAGAAAAACTATCTACTGAATTGGATGTTCAAGAATCGTTAAGTGACATACATTCAGCTCCAACTTAAATGTTCATGACTGTCACAAAATGAGAACAAACCTATTTATTATGCATCCCCTAAACAACACTAACCCTGTTTTAATGTATTTTTTAATATTAAGAGAGTTTAAAACAGTACTTACTTTACTATTAACATGTTCATGACAAGTCTGAATTCAATGGACAATAAGTGTAAAATTTCAGTTTTTTCTTAGAAAATAAGCATGTTTTCCTTCTTAAATAAGTTTAAGAATAAGTTTAAAGTCCATGCACTATCTTCCATTTGTACCAGTTTCATCAAAAGATATGTTAGAAATCTAAAATCAGGCAAGGCTATTCTATTTTCAACAGCATAACATTATATATATATATATGAGATAATTAGGACTTTATATGCTAAATAATATAATTAAAAATATTTAATCTGTACATTTACCAAATTAAGAAAAATATTAACTTTGGAATACTATGGATTTAGTAAAAAAGTAAAGCTTGTTTTGTTTCTTTTGTTTCCCCATCTTGGGATAACTTCAAGTATTTCATGGCTTAGGGTTTCAAACAACAGCCACTATAGGCATACCTCCAAAATATTGCAGGTTCAGTTCCAGATCACAGCAATAAAGCAAATACCACAATAAAGCAAGTCATACAAACTTTTTCGTTTCCCAATGCATATAAGTTATGTTTACACTATACTGTAGTCTATTAAGTATACAATAGCATTATGTCTAAAAAAACAATGTACATCCCTTAACTAAAAAACACTTTGTTAAAAAATGTTAACTGTCACTGGAGCCTCCAGTAAGTCATCATCTTTTTGCAATACTAACATCAAAGATCACCGATCACAGATCACCAAAACAAATATAAGAATGAAAAAGTCTGTAATATTGCAAGAGTTCCAAAATGTGATGGAGATGTGAAGTGAGCAAATGCTGTTGGAAAAACAACACCCATAGACTTGTTTGATGCAGGATTACCACAAACCTTCCATTTGTAAATACACAATAGAATAATAAAGCACAATAAAGCAAAGTTGTTAAGGGAACCACTGACAGAAACTGCCTGCCCTGGCCAGACACGACAGTAACCACTTGCTTGAGTTATCTTACAACAGGAGGTCCTGGTAAGGAACACAGAACTAACAAGCTACCACCAGCCAGAAGAATTTGGGAAAGGTCAAAAGGAGAGGAGACACCAGTCCATATGTCCTACCAACCTCCCAGAATCCTTCTCGCTGGAATCCATCTTGGCTGAACAACGCGTGCACCACCAGGAAGAACCCTGAGTCAGAATGATTGGCCAGAGACGACCTGGAAACTAATCCCATCACCATAAAATCCCAAGACTGCGAGCCACGTGGTAGAGCAGTTCTCCTGGGTTCCCTTACCCTGCTGCTCTCCACTTGGGCGCCCCTTCCCAATAAAGTCTCTTGCTTTGTCAGCACATGTGACTCCTCGGACAATTCCTTTCCGAGTGTTAGACAAGAGCCCACTCTCGGGCCCTGGAAGGGAAGGGGTCCCCCTTCCTGCTACACAATGAAACAAGATGTATGCCTGTACGTGTTCTCACCAATATAGGAATCAACATTCTATATTGAACAATAACTAAAAATCATTATCTCCTTTCAGTAAACAAAGGGAAAAAGAAATGAAGGCACTCTATTTTCTTCTGGGTAAACATGAAAAGCTAACGTTTGTCACCACTATCATATTAAACAAAGATGTTCAATAACAGATTGTGTTGATACTCATCATATTAGGAATGAAAGGACAGTGAATAGATAAAGGATGTGAATACATGTGTGACACACAGAATATGTGAAAAGAAGAAAACATGAAGGAGAACATGCACCCTAAGTGCCTAAATTTATTAAAGTTTATGCACTGCTTTCCCCACAAAGTCCTAAAAATATTTTAAAAGTCAGAAAAGACAAATATTTATAAAACTAAAATGAAATTTTCTATAAGGCAGGGATACCTTCCAAGACAGAAAAAGAGAGACTATGTTTACCTTCCTACATTAGATAACTAGAAAACTAGAAAAAAAAATGTATGAAACAATGATTTTCAGACACTGAACACCATCTCAGGACAGAGATCATCAAAAGAAAAAAACAAAAGAAGTAAGCTCTATTGCCTGTAGAGTTACAAGGCTGAAACACAGGGAGGGGGTTAGGCATTGGAACCCAACTGGAGCACAACAGTCTCACTGAGTTAAGGAAAAAGAGTTCAGAGTTAGGGGAAACACCAAGACAGCCAGAATTTGCAGGGCAAATGGAGAGAAGGAAGCTGCAAAGAGCTCCAAAGATATGGCGAGAGATTCCCCTCAAGGTTTTAGCTCAGTAATGATCTGTACATGCATGTGACAAAACTACTGAATATGAAGAAAAAGCCTCTGAAAAGGAGTAGTCAGAACAATCCCGAGCTCATGTTCCCATCAATGAGAGTAGGACCTCTTAACACACGGGGTACTGAATAGAGTTCAAAAGGTAATGAAAACCTCAGTAATGAAACCATATAAGCTTTAAACTAAAGTATGTTCTTGACCAGCACTAACAGAGCTTAAAACCAAGCCTCAAAAAGATCAAAAGAATTCTAAGTACCATAACTGTACCCCTAAACAAAGCCCAACAATATTTAAAACAATACAACAAAAACCATCATTAAATAATGTAAAATTAAATGTTTGGCATCCAATCAGAAACACTAGCCATGCAAAGAAGCAGGAAATACAACTCATAACAAGGTGAAATATAATAAATGGAAATAAACCAGCAATGATACAGATGATAGAATTAGTGGCTTAAAGAGATATTCTAAACGTATTCCATACATTCAAGCAAATAAAACTATGAACATAATACCAGAAAGGCAAGGTATCGGGGCTTCCCTGGTGGCACAGTGGTTAAGAATACACCTGCCAATGCAGGGGACACAGGTTCCAGCCCTGGTCTGGGAAGATCCCACGCGCCGCGGAGCAACTAAGCCCGTGCGCCGCAACTACTTAGCCTATGCTCTAAGAGCCCATGAGCCACAACTACTGAGCTCACGTGCCACAACTACTGAAGCCCGTGCACCTAGAGCCCATGCTCCGCAACAAGAGAAGCCACCGCAATAAGAAGCCCACGCACTGCAACGAAGAGTAGCCCCCGCTCGCCGCAACTAAAGAAAGCCCTGAGCAGCAACAAAGACCCAACTCAGCCAAAAATAAATAAATAAATAAATTTTAAAATTTTTTATAAAAGAAAAAAAGAAATTCAAGGTATCAAATATATCTAAGTTGGCAGAAAGAGGAATTTTTTTTTATGGTGACAGAAAAGTTCTGTATCTTGCTTTTGGTGGTGGTGGTTATATGACTCTACACATGTGAAAAATACCACAGAATGATAAAAACATACAAAAAAGTGAATGCATGCAGAAAAGGGTACAGTGAATTAATTTGCAGCCTAGTAAGTTATACTATACCGATTTCTGGTTTTGATAATGCACTACAGTTATGTAAGATGACATCACTGGAGGAAAATACGTGATGGGCATATGGGACCTCCTTGCACTATTTTTGCATCCTATGAATTTATAATTATTTGAAAGTTAAAAGATTTTTTAAAGGCTCAAACTGATCATCTAGAGATAAAAATTCAATGTCTCTAATTAAACATGCATTGGATAGGATTAATAGCAGATTAGATACTCCAAAAGAAAAGCTTAATGAATTGAAGACATAGCAATAAAAAAAAATCCAAAATTAAACACTGTGAGAAAAAAGGCTAGAAAAAAAAAAAGGAACCATGGGACAATGAACAGTGAGATATCATCACTAGGGACAGTGAACTGTTGGGCAACATCAAGCAGTCTAAAATTAATGTAATTAGTATCCCAGAAAGAGCAGAAGAGCAGGAGGACAGAAAAAAAAGGCCAAACTTTCCCTAAATTTGTTGAGAACTATAAACACAGATCCAATAATTTCAACAACCTCTAAGGAGAACAAAAAAACACACTTCATCATTTGACAGTCAAACTACTGAAAAACAGTGATAGAGAAATCATAAAGCAGCCAGAAGGAGAAAAAAGAATACACAGAGAAACAGAGAGAGAAATGATGGCAAACTTGTCACTAAAAATAATGCAAATCAGGGGAGAGGTAATCAAGTTTTTTTCTGGCCGTGAAGGGTGTGGGATCTCAGTTCCCAGACCAGGAGGGATTGAACCCGGGCCATGGCAGTGAAAGCCCAGAATACTAACCTGTAGGCCATCAGGGAACTCCCCTCAACATTTTTAAACTATAGAAAAAAAATTTAAAAAACTATCAACCAATAATTCTAAATCTAGCTAAAATATCTTTCGAAAATGAAAGCAAATACATTTGGAAGGGTTTGGCAGTTTTTTATAAAGTTAAACATAGACTGAACATACAACCCAGTAATTGTGCCCCTAGGTATTTACCAAAGTGTACTGAAAACTTATGCTCATACCAACACCTATATGTGAATGTTTATACCATGGCAAATGTTCTTCAATAGGTGAATGTATACATAAAACAATACATCTACACAACACAATTCTATTCAACAATTAAAAAAAAAAAAAACCAAGCTATTAATTTATGCAACATGGATGAATCTTAAATGCACTTGCTAAGGCAAAGAATCCAGACCAGAAAGGCCATATAGTGTTTCCATTCATGACATTCTGGAAAGGCAAAACTATAGAGGTAGAAAATAGATCAATGGTTGCCAGGGAACTGGAGGAGTGACTGACTACAAAGGGGACACAGAGAGAACTTTTAAAGAGATTGAATTATTCTATATGGTACTGGAGTGGACACAGATGCTATGCATGTCCTGAAATCCATAGAACTTCACAACATGAAGAGTAAAGCTGAATGTATGCAAATCTTAAAAATCAACTAGGAGGTTAGAAATACAGAACTGGCAAAAAGAGTAACTGTATTACAAATGTATGACAGCCACACTGAAGGGGGTATGGAAAATGGTGCTGGCCTAAATAACTTTGGAAGATGGTATTGTGACTGGTAACTGTAACAGAAAAAAAGAACTCTATATAAACACTGTGTTCTGGTTGGTAAAGTGATTCCTTACAAGGCTATGGATTAGTAATGCTGAAACAACTATACATGTCTACTGAAGATAAACAATAAGTAAAATAGATGGTGGTTGGTGGGAGCCAGATTTCCCACTTCAGGAAAGTTACAGGTAAGCAAGGAGGAAAGGCTAGAACGAACTATGTAGTACCTCTATTGGTATCAGTTTGTTCTCAACTACAAAACACTTTAAATATGGTAACCATTCAGATGATTAGAGAATGGATCATTTCACTGGTATATTGTATGTTGCTTGAAAACAAAAATTTATAAAATGCTAGGTGATTAACATGTATGTCAAAATTATATTTTAAAAGACAGGCTTGATGAAGTAATATTTAAAAGATTTTTAAACAATGTAAACAAAGCTAATTTTTTAAAGCCTCCAAATTGTACTGAATATTTGCAAATAACTAAGTCAAAAAACTTTATCTCTAATCTTTTTAACAGACTGGTAACAGAATTAAATTTCAAGAACCCAAAGTAATTCATGTAACACATGTATCACTAGTGTCTACTCATGCAATAACTTCTCTCAAATTCAAGATACTTTTAGAATAAAGTTACTGAATATACCAGTATAAATGATAAAAGAATAAACATTTTATACCTTCTTTTCTGTGTTGAAAACCCGTGAAATAGATTTAGTCATGCTATCAGCTTAAAATCCGACAAGAAGCCAGTAAGAGGGAAAATATAAACCAAATCTTAATTAATATAAGATAAGCAGGCTTATTCATCCTAGGTGTTTCCCTAAATCAGAGGCTAATAAAAATTCAGCACGTAATATTATCTAAATAAATACTAACCGAACCCCAATTTTCTTTCAAAAGGAGATTTCTCAAAATAAGAAATCAATTGAGTAAAATTTCTAGAAAATACTTAATTGAAGAGAAAAAATAATTAACTTTATTCTCCAAATTCTATTAAATTTTGGATGTCATCATCATACAAAAATATACACCTTGAATGGAACAATAACCAGAAAACCTGAATTCTAGTTAGTATTAGCCTGATTAGTTTCTCCTCTCTGGCTTTAGTTTCTTAATCTGTAAAATAAAGTGATTAATTTAGATGAATTTTTTAATGTGTGCAGTTCCAAAATTTTATATTTTAAATGTTCTATGTCAAAGTAATCCATTTAGGAAAGTGGACAATTACAGTTGATTTTTTTCCATGTTTTCTTTTTTCCTCCCAGTTTATTGCTCAATAGTACTTTACAACACGGCCCAAATATTTTGGAGGTTGGGAATGGTATCTAAATAAAAGATTTTAGGGACTTCCCTGGTGGTCCAGTGGTTAAGACTTCGCCTTCCAATGCAGGGGGTGCAGGTTCCATCCCTGGTCAGGGAGCTAAGATCCCACATGCCTCGCGGCCAAAAAACCAAACATAGAACAGAAACAATATTGTAACAAATTCAATAAAGACTTAAAAAAAAAAACGAAAAATGGTCCACATCAAAAAAAAAAAAAAAAAAAGATTTTAATTTGGTAGTCTTTACCAAACTCAACTTTAAGCTACAATGTGAATTTGGTCAGGTTAAGAGAGTTGAACCCGTTGGGCAGGTTTTATTTTCAGATATAGAAGACATTATATTCCAGGTTGGCTATTAATTAAAACACACTACCAGATGTGACCAATTTCACTGGAGCTCAATAAAAGCTGAAGTAAATGCACTTAGCATTATCTTTAAAATCTTAGGGTTTCTCAAATTCCAGAACTATGTTAAGCAACATTTTCTTGTTAGTAGGTAGGCTGTAGTTACAAATATTTTCTGAACTATTTTCTGAACTAATTTTTGGTTCGATCACATAGATAAATGTTTTCAAAATTCTGAGTTGATGACTTGTGTTACATATAAGAAACGTGGGCAGACAAAATAAAAATAAACACAACTCAGGAATTTCTGTTTTATACCAAACTTAGTCTGGGAAAAATGCCACATCAACTAAAAATAGTTTTTCTGAATGTTTTAATAATATATGTTTCAAGAGTCTATGATTAACATGTAAAATGAAAAGTTGCCTATATTTACAAAGGAAGACAAATAAAAATAAATCAACACTATTCTTTTGAAATCAATTTACTCTCTGGTTGTCATAATTTAATGTTTTGTAACTTAATTTTGTGTGTCTTCTATTTTCTGTACTGGTAGCGTTCCTGATGCACTATTTCTTACATATCCGTGTAGTTCTGTCACATGTATTTCAAGGAGGCTTCTAGGTCCCTGACACATGGAATTTACTGAGTAATAGACAGTAGATCTATCTGTCTAAAAGGCCCAGCATCTCGAGACAGAAATTTTCTACTACCAAGTCTAAAAAGTTCCAAATAAAGTGAAATACAAGAGTCCTACTGAACATAAATGACAAGAGTTCAATAATTTCTGAACCACAGGCTTTCAAAAGTTAAAAGCTCCTAATTTGTTTTAGGCTTAAATGAAATTGGGGTCCAAAATTAAGATAATTAGGGGGTCCTCCTAGCCTTCCTGCGGCCTGAAACTTACATATGTGTTTATACAAGTTGCTTAAACTCTGTGTGATTCACAGAAGATTCTGTGTGTTACTTCTTATTAAGATAGTAATATCTACAAAAAGTAATATTAAAATAGTAATATCAAATAAGTTTGTGAAATTTACAATACATAAAACCTCATTTAAGTAAACAGTTGTTTGAATTAATTAGAGCAGACTACCAGATGTGAACAATCTGAACGTGTAAATGGCCAAACTATTAATATTAATACTTACTAATTTTCTGCAAGTTTAGAGCTAAAGAAAGTATAAAAATTAATGAAATGTTGTTGAAACTTTCATTACAATTAGATAAAAGTCCACAACTTTCCAAGGATTGAAGTAGTTATTGCCAAAGCAGTCCCTCTAAAATAAGACCAAGTAATATTAGTCTCAGGACTTCCCTGGTGGTCCAGTGGTTAAGACTCCGCGCTTCCAATGCAGGGGGCACAGGTTCAATCCCTGGTGGGAGAACTAAAATCCCACATGTCACGCGGCGCAGCCAAAAAAAAAAAAAAAAAAAAATTAGTCTCCCAGTCTATTAGAAGGGACATACTGGTTCTATTACTTCAACAAAGGAACTTGTGTAAGTTATAATCTATAAGTCGAATTCCTTAAAATATGTAACAGCTCCTTTCTTACTCTTCCTCGTAAAATGGCTTTAAGTTCATTAAATATTGTTATTTTACATCAGCGACTGAATATAGCACATGGAACCAGAAATCTGAAAACTTTAATGCTAACAATTTTTATAGATAATACATACATATTTTTTCTCATAATTTATATAAGTTGTTCATTCTACTGATAGGGTAATATTAAAAACTGACTAGTTCATATCAACTATTTAGACTTAATTATTAAATTCATGACAATTGATTAAGCTCACCAAACTACCTCATTAAAAATTTGCTCTTAACATAAATCTAATAAGTCAGTTATATATTAAAATAAATTTTTAAGATCGCAAAACTAATTTTTTCCAGTTTTCATAAGAGTATTAAAATAAAGCTTAAGGACTTCCCTGGTGGTGCAGTGGTTAAGAATCCACCTGCCAATGTAGGGGACATGGGTTCAAGCCCTGGTCCGGGAAGATCCCGCATGCCGCGAAGCAACTAAGCCCATGCACCACAACTACTGAGTCTGCACTCTAGAGCCCGCAAGCCACAACTACTGAGCCCGTGCGCCACAACTACTGAAGCCCAAGTGCCTAGAGCCTATGCTCTGCAACAAGAGAAGCCACCGCAATGAGAAGCCTGCACACCGCAATGAAGACCCAACCCAGCCAAAAATAAATAAATTAAATTAAAAAATAAAGCTTAAGTAAAAAGCAGAAAAGAATAATTACACCCCTCCATTTAAAGAAGATAACACAGTGAACACTAACTAAGTAGACATTCTCCCAACTCCTCAAAGTTTTATTTTTTGTAAAACACAAAGGGGCAACTACTGGTACACTGTTTCTGGCGTGAAAGTCAAGGGAATAGCCACAGATGCTCTGCAAAGCACTGATACATGACTGTCTAGGGCACTAACACAGAGAGGAAGAGACAATAGGCATATTTATAGAAAATAGAAATAGGCTAAAGGATTTACACTGTTTTTAATCACAGGATGCACATCAGAATCACCGAAGGTTTTTTTTTAAGAAATATTAAATGTCCCCTCCCTTGCCCCTACTTTAATTAATTTGTCAGGGATGGAACCTGGTCAGCAGGTGCTTTTTAAAGTGCTCCAGGTGATTCGAATGTACAGCCAAGGTTAAGGCTGTCGGGTTAAGACTTTATAAGAAAGTGAAATTCAAAAATATTTTCATCTCAGTGTAAGTACTAAGCAAAAAGAAACATTATATAAGTTGAAGGTGGGGCTTCCCTGGTGGCGCAGTGGTTGAGAATCTGCCTGCCAATGCAGGGGACACGGGTTCGAGCCCTGGTCTGGGAAGATCCCACCTGCCACAGAGCAACTGGGCCTGTGAGCCACAACTACTGAGCCTGCGCGTCTGGAGCCCATGCTCTGCAACAAGAGAGGCCGCGACAGTGAGAGGCCCACGCACCGCGATGAAGAGTGGCCCCCGCTTGCCACAACTAGGGGAAGCCCTCGTACAGAAACGAAGATCCAACACAGCCAAAAATAAATAAATAAATAAATAAATAAATAAATAAATAAATTTATAAATTGAAGGTAGTATATAAGAGACTGTACAGTTCCTATGCATGCCAATGCACCCTTTCCTTGCCTCTTACTCACTCTACCTCTGAGAAATAATGCTGGGCCTTAAACATTAATTTTTACACTGTTTTTTAAGCACAAGATTTCTTTTGTTGAAATACATACGTTGTAAGTGCAGAAGCAGATAATCAGAAGAAGCAGATTACAATAAAACTTCTTTATTACAAGAAATTTCTAATAAAAAAAGGTCCTCTAATATATTCAATACTTGGGTTTTAAAAATATGTCCACTATCTTAACATTTCTTCCTAGAAATGTAATATTAACTGTCATTTGCCAAGCATTAGGCACTTTGCACTAAATACTTTATGTATAATTTCTTTCAACCCTCAAAATAATTCTATAAGGTAGATATTACTGTCCCTTTTTTACAGATGAGAAAACAAACTCTAACAATAAGGAAATAACACAAGGTCAAGAGGTAGTTAACTAAGCTGGAAGTAACAGGGCCAGAATTTGAGCTCATGTTCACTTAACTTGAATTCAATCTTTACATACATATATGTATATGTATATATACATATACACATGCACACACATATATCTCGTACCAATTATGGTTTCATGAAGAAAATGTGATATATATATTTCTTCATGAAACCGTAACTGGTATGATATCATATAAATATCATAAATATATCATATACATATATCATACCAATTATGGCTTCAAAAAAAATGAAATCATTTCTGGAAATTCCAGCTGTCAAATAATATGTCTATTCAGAAGTCTCACTATTCTTCTATAAGAAGGAAATCAGCAATGGGGTGACAAGTAACAGACATTAATCAGCTGGAGATTCAAAGTTCAGAAAGACCCCTAACAGGAAATAAGGTACCCACAATATCCTTTCACATTGAGCTTTAGACCCTAAGCAGAGAAAAAACAGGCACTGTGTCACAAGGCAAACAGCTAAATTGTTTTGTTAAAGTTTTAAGGCTACCAGATTACTATCGTCAACCGAGGTCTCTGTGTCAATCTCAGTCACAGAAACGAATAAATTCAATGTACCTTATCTTTATACAATTCTCTAAGACAGAAGCTTCAAAATTCCTTAAAGAAGTCCAGTTTCTACATCCTTCTGAATTTTTGCAAATGTTTTCTACTTTTTAAATGGTCTCTCTACAGCAGACACTCCTAGTTGACTCCCTAACAGTCCAGTCCTTCTCCCTGTGACTGCCATAGTTGTTCAGTGGTTCAAGCTTTCCCACATGACTTAAGAGGAAATGTTGATTGATTTAAGTAAATATGATAATGCTACCCAACCACCCCCATGCCCCTGTCAGTAAATGATTTGTGTAAGGGCATTTGAACGAACTCTGGCCAGTGAGATACTAGGAGAAAGAGGAGAGTAGAAATCTGATTGTAGGATTTCAGGAAAGGAGAGAGAGGCAGCCCCCTTTGTTTCCCTAGATGTTGTTATATCAGACTATCACATTTAGAACTACCTACCATAGCCATCTTTCAACCGCAAGAGAGCTAGCCTGGGGAATTCCCTAGCGGTCCAGTGGTTAGGACTCTGTGCTCTCACTGCCGAGGGCCCAGGGTTCAATCCCTGGTCAGGGAACTAAGATCCCACAAGCCCCACGTGTGGCCAAAACAAACAAACTAAACCTGTGGAGAGTTAGCTTAAGGAGAATCTCACGCTCTAATAATGGCAGAACAGAAAGATGAAAAGAATTTGGCTCTGGCCTTAATCACTTAGCTGTTGCATTAACCAACACACAAATGACCATTCCTCCAGAGACACGAGAAAAAAAATTTTAGTCAGTTGAACCAAAAGCTTCCTAAACCTTTAGGCTTATCCACACCTAATCCTTTAGTAATTTTTAAACCATTTTATGTAAAGTCTTTCCAAGGCACCTACCTTACTTTTCCAAAGCATATACAAACAGCTTAAAACAACAGTTCTTTCCATACTCATATTTCACTAGCTTAGATCATACTTAAACTAAAAATTGTATTAACACTGGCATAAAAACAGCTGATTCTTAGGCATATACCTAGCCTAGTAGGGGGAAAGGTACATGAGTAAGCTAGAGTAGTTCACTAGCTTAAGTGCTCAGAATACTCTGAACTACAGGAATTGAAAGCAATGGTTTAAGAGCATGTCAGTTCAGTGGAGGCTTGTTAAGGACATACGTCACCAACACATCTCTGCATATGACAGATTCTGTATATAACAAACATATATTCTTCCTCTATGGGAGGTGGGGGGTAGGGTGGGGAGGAAGTTTTAAAAAGTCCTACAAAAAAGCCTAGGACATATGTTTCCAGGAGAGAAGATTAGAGTAAACCTAGAGTCAAAGAAGTAGGAGTATGAGTCTACTTAGTCTCAACTCCGGCCAGGTAGCGCTGTAGTAAGAGGACACAAAAACTATAAAGAACCTTTACAACCTTTAGTTGTTTTACTGCTAATGAATTAAGAATAATGACAAAACCCACAATTCAAAAATTTCAGGCAATACAGACAAAATGTACTATTTGCTTAATATGCATAACAGCCAAGTTCCATTTTATCATACGTCCTATTAAGAATATCTATAGCAGTGTGCCATTGATACGGGATATTTGTATTCCCTTTTAAGAAATACTAGCTAGACAAATTATTTCAAGTAGAAATTTACCAGACATTCTGGAACAATTATTCAGTATTAAAACAGCCAAATATCCTTGATACTAATAATCATATTCTTTTCTAACTTCCAAAATTATTTAAGGAGCTTTACTATATCCCAGGTAGTAAATAAAGACTCAATTAGAAATGCCCATAAGAAACAAAGAACAAGAGAATTTATTTCTGTAATAAAAACTCCATTTGTACAGACCCTGGGGTCAGAAACCATGTTTCCAAATTATTCTCCACAGAGTTATAAAGCAATGAATAACACAAAGTTACAGTAACATTCACATCTTTAATAGTAATATTCATTCATTGAGAAATGTATTTAATATTTATTAAGCACAATTTACGTTTACCTAACGCACAGTAGACACTAAATTAACTGTCTTCGCAGACTAGGACTTCCCTGGGGGCGCAGTGGTTAAGAATCCGCCTGCCAATGCAGGGGACGCGGGTTCGAGCCCTGGTCCCGGAAGATCCCACATGCCACGGATCAACTAAGCCTGTGTGCCACAACTACTGAGCCTGTGCTCTAGAGCCTGCGAGCCACAACTACTGAAGCACGTGCACCTAGAGCCCGTGCTCCGCAACAAGAGAAGCTACTGCAATGAGAAGCCTGCACACCGCAACGAAGAGTAGTCCCCACTCTCCGCAACTAGAGTAGGTGGGGAGTAGTCCCCACTCTCCGCAACTAGAGAAAGCCCACGCACAGCAACGAAGACCCAACGCAGCCAAAAATAAATAAATAAATTTATAAAAAAAGAAAATATCTTGCCAGACTGATAAGAGCAGGAGTTTTTAACCTGGGTTCTAAAAATATTCAGTTTGTTGGGAATTCCCTGGCAGTCCAGTGGTTAGGACTCGGCACTTTCACTGCCATGGCCCAGCTTCAATCTCTGGTGGGAGAACTAAGATTCTGCAAGCCATGCGGTGCGGCCAAAAAAAATAAAAATAAAAAATTCAGAGTTTGTTGATCAAACGCAGAGGGTATGAACTTGGATGGAAAAAAGTTACATCTTTATTCTACTAACCTCTAACTGAAATTTAGTATATCTTTAATTAAAAATGTAAGTAATACAGGGGGGTGGTGGTGGTGGGATGAATTGGGAGGTTGGGATTGACATATATACACTAATATGTAAGAAACAGATAACTAACAAGAACCTGCTGTATAAAAAATAAATAAAATAAAATTCAAACATTCAAAGAAAAAAAAAAAGTGATAATCACCAAAAAGACCACAAATAAAGGATATGGAGAAAAGGGAAACCTTGTACTCTGTTGGTGGGAACGTAAATTGGACAGCCACTGTGGAAACCGGTATGGAGGTTCCTCAGAAAACTAAAAATAGAACTACCAATGATCCAGCAATTCCATTCCTGGGTATTTATCTGAAGAAAATAAAAACACTAATTTGAATAGATACACACACCCCCTTGTTTATAGCAGCATTACTTACAATAGCCAAGATAAGGAAGCAACCAAAGTGTCCATCAACAGATGAATGGATAAAGTAGAAGTGGTGCGCGCAAGTGCGCACGCGCGCACGCACACACACACACACACACACACACACACACACACAACTAGAATACTACTCAGCCATAAAAAAGGATGAAATGTTGCCACTGGCAACAACATGAAAAATGAACCTGGAGGATATTATGCTTAGTGAACTAAGTCAGACAGAGAAAGACAAATGCTATATGTTATCACTTATTGTGGAATCTAAAAATAAAACAAAGGAATGAATATAACAAAACAGAAACACACAGAGAAGAAACTAGTGGTTACCATGTAATTCTATGGGGAGAGGGAAGAGGAGAGAACAAGAAAAGGATAGGGAATTAAAAGGTACAAACTAGTAGGTATAAAATAAATAAGCTACAAGGATATATTGTACAGCATAGGGAATATAACCAATATTTTAGAGTATCTTTAAATGAAGTATAATCCATAAAAACTTGGAATCACTGTTGTACAACTGAAACTAATATATTATAAATCAACTATACCCCAATTTAAAGAAGTGTTAAAAAAAAAAAGCAACAAGCCACAGTGGTATTAACCGCACCTGTGATTTTGTTACCATTAGAAACTACAGATATTTTCAAAACACTTCAGTTGCTTCAAATCTCAAATTTTCATTTATGTTCATTACTAGCCTAAAAATTACTATACACCACTGGACATTGTTGATATGCACATTACTGAATTTATTCATTTGATATTTTAAAAACCATATTCTAATATAACTATTGTCCTCATAAGCATGTATATTTAATTTTGCACACCTAAAATATTGAAAAAGGGTCGACATGTGTCACCAGAGAGCCAAAGGGGTTCATGGCCCAAAAAAGGATAAGAACACCTGGGTCAGAATTTCAGGGCAAGAAGAATAAGGTTGTTTGCAGAGGATAACAGAAAGCACAGCAAATTAAGAAAAAGAAAAAGCCTCACAGCATATTCAGTTGAAACTTCTTGTTTTAAAGATAAAGAAATTGTGGTCTGGTGGGAGTGTTGAAGGTCACACACACAGCTAAATTAGTGACAGAGCCAGAGAAAACAGAATCCAGGTTTTCTGGCTCAGGATCCAAGGCTAAATGAACTTTGATGTGACTTGGCTATAACAAAGCAAGACAGGGCAAAGACAACTCTGCACAAGACACAATTCTTTGCACTGAATGTATAGAAATAGCCCAAGTACCTGAATATTCCAAATGTTATTAAAATGTATTGTTTCTCCCACTCTTCCTGAAACATGTACTTCTTGGTCTATTTTCCCACTTTATAGAGAGACATGGGTAAAGTGAAATTTTTACTTCCCTCCTGATCTATGATAAGTACAACAGCAGATATCAAATAACAGCTAGTATCAATATCAAGGAAACAACAGAAAGCAGAGACTGTGGCAAACTGGAGAGTCTGTGAACCACCTAAAGAAGGTAGCTGCTACTATTCAACTCTAGCTAAATGCTATCAAGAAAAGAACCGTCAACTCAGAATTCTAGATGGAACAAAAGTATCCTTCAAAAAATAAAGGTGAAATAAATACATTCTCATATGAAAGAAAACTAAGATAAACCATCATGAGCCAACCTTCTCTAAAAACAGGAAGTTTTTTTGGACAAAGGTAAATAATGAAGCTTAGAATTTCCTGAATGAAAAACAACAAAAATGGCAAATATGTGGGAACGTATACTAGACCAGGAAACAGCAAACTTTTCTGTAAAGGGCCAGCCTGATGATAAATACTTGAGGCTTTGCAGGCCCAAAAGTCTCTGTTGTGATTAATCAATTCTGCACTTACAGCACAAGAGAACCCACAGACAATACATAAACTAAGAGCTGTGGCTGTATTCCAATAAAATTTTATTTATAAAAAAAGCAGGTGGCACGCTGTATTTAGCCGATATCATAGTTTGCCAATCCCTATTCTTTTCTTAAATTATTTAAAATATGTGTGATAATTTAAAGGAAAATTTACATTACTGTCTGAAGGGGTATATGAACCATGTAGATATAAGATGACAATTACAGCATAGATGATGTGAGGAACGGGAACTACATGGTGACAAGATTATAAACTGTAATAACTGTAGTGTGTTGAGCTGTGTACCAATAAAGATATATTCAGGTTCTAACCCCTGGTATCTCTGAATGTAACAATATTTGGAAATAAAGTCTTTGCAGATGAGGTCAAATTAAGAGGAGGTAATACTCAATTTGCGTGGGCCCAAATCTAATGACTAGTATATCTTTCTAAGAAAAAAGGAGGACTTCCCTGGTGGCACAGTGGTTAAGAATCCACCTGCCAATGCAGGGGACACAGGTTTGAGCCCTAGGTCCGGGAATTTCCCACATGCCGCGGAGCAACTAAGCCCGTGCGCCACAACTACTGAACCTGTACTCTAGAGCCTGCGAGCCACAACTACTGAGCCCGTGCGCCACAACTACTGAAGCCCACACGCCTACAGCCCATGCTCTGCAACAGGAGAAGCCACCACAATGAGAAGCCTGCGCACCACAACGAAGAGTAGCCCCTGCTCGCCGCAACTAGAGAAATCCCACATGCAGCAATGAAGACCCAACGCAGCCAAAAAATAAATAAATAAATTTATTTAAAAAAAAAAAAAGAAAAAAGGAAATAGAGACATAGAGACATGCACAGAGGAAAGATAACCAAGTGAAAATGAAGGCAGAAATAGAAGTGATGCAGCTGTAAGCCAAGGAACATCAAGGACTGCTGACAACAACCAGAAGGCAGAAAAAGCAATAAAGGATTCTTCCCCAGAGCCTTGAAAAGAAGCATGACCCAGCTGGTACCTTGATTTCAGACTTCTAACCTCCAAAACTAAGACACAACATGAATAGTCTTAAATCTGCTGAAAAAACTGAATACACACAGTTATCCTCCAGGTCAAGATGGTTTCACTAGTGAATTCTTCCAAACATTTCTAAAGAAGAAATAGTGCCAATCTGACACAATGTCTTTCAGAAAACAGATGGGAGGGATTATTTCGTAAGTCACTTTTATGAAGTTTACATTACATTGATACCAAAACCAAAGACAATACAAGAAAAAAAATCTTAAAGACCAATATTCCTCATTTTTTGCAAAAATCCTCAACAAAATATTAGCAAATCAAATTCAACAAAATACCCAAAGATTAATAAATGCCAAATGAATAAGCCTTATTCTGGGAATGTATTTGCTCTCCCTTCTTTTCTCAGTTTCTTTAAATAAGATAAAATCATATGAAATAATAACAACATATTGTTGGGTTTATAAAATATTCAGCTGCAGTATGTACAACAATAACAGCACAAAAAAGGGAGAAGAGGGAATAGAGCTATACAGGAATAAAATTTCTGTATCTCACTGGAATTAAATTAGTACATCTGAAGTAAATCCTAATAAGAAGAATATAGTAAGCCCTAGTGCAACAACAAAAAATAATATAAAAGAATATAGTGTAAATAACATTAAAGGAACTAAAATGTTATAGTAGAAAATCACCACTTGATGCAAAAGAAAGCAGTAAAGGAGGAACAAAACAACAAGCAAGACATGAAAACATACAGAAAATATAGCAATATAGCAGACATATATTCCACTACATCAATACCAATATTAAATGTATCAATAAATGATTAAAGAATCCAATCAAAATGCAGTGTCAGACTGCAAAAATAAAAATAACACAACTTAAATGTCCATCAACAGATGAATGGATAGACGATGTGGTGTATATACATACATACATATATATGGGTGTGTGTGTATATGTATTCCTACATATATATAAGAATATATATATATGAATATTACTCAGCCATAAAAAAGAATGAAATAATGCCATTTGCAGCAACATGGACGGACCCAGAGATTATCATACTAAGTGAAGTAAGCCAGACAGAAAAAGACAAATATCATATGATATCACTTATATGTGGAATCTAAAAAAATGATACAGATAAACTTACTTACAAAACAGAAATAGACTCACAGACATAGAAAACAAACTTACCCTTTGATTACCAAAAGGGAAGGGGGGGATAAATTAGGAGTTTGGGATTAACAAATACACCCTACAAAAAAATAAAATAGATAAATAAGGACCTACTATATAGCACAGGGAACTATATTCAGTATCTTGTAATAACCTATAATGGAATAGAATCTGAAAAACAATGTATAAACACACACACACACACACACACACACCTACCTGAATCACTTTGCTGTATACCAGAAGTTAATACATTGTAAATCAACTCTACTTCAATTAAAATAATAATAAATTAAGAAATACTTTATTGCTAAAAAATGCTAACCATCATCAGAGCCTTCAGCAAGTCATAATCTTTTTGCAACAGTAACATCAAAGATCACTGATCACAGACAGAATAACAATGAAAAGGTTTAAAATATTGCAAGAATTAACAAAATGTGACACAGAGACACAAAGTGAGCAAATGCTGTTGGAAAAACTGGCACCAACAGATTTGCTCGATGCAGAGTTGCAACAAACCTTCAATTTGTAAAAAACAAAATATCTTCGAAGCACAATAAAAAAAGGTATGCCTGTATTGGTTGTTTCCCCTCATGATCACGTGGCTGACTGGGAGCTTGTGGCTTGCTGCTGCTGCTGCCCAGCATCACTAGAGAGTTTCCTACCATATATCGCTAGCCTGGGAAAAGATCAAAATTCAAAATTGTAAGTACAGTTTCTACTTAATGCATATCAGTTTTGTACCACTGTAAAGTTGAAAATTCAAGTCAAACAATCATAAGTTGGGGACCGTCTGTAATAGATTTTATAATAGTTTAATAAAAGAGTTCAGCAAGTTTGCAGAGTACAAAACAAATATGCAAATCAACTGCATTGCTATATACTAACAATGAACAATCTGAAGATGAAATTAAGAAAACAATTCCAGTTATGAAGCATCAAAGAGAATGAAATACTTGGGAATGCATTTAACAAAAGAACTACAAAATTTATCTTCTGAAAACTATAAAACATTGTTGAAAAACCTAAAGATCAACTATATAAATGGAAAAGACAGTACAAAGACCAGAATACATAGATGGCAATACTCCCCAAACTGATCTACTGACTCAAAACAATCTGGCTTCTTTGAAGAAACTGACAAGTTATTCCAAAAATTCAAGGGACTCAGACTAATAAAAACAATCTTGAAAAAGAACAAAGTTGAAGGATTCATTCTTCCAGACTTGGAAATAGATATAGCAACAAAAAACAGAATTGAAAGTCTAGAAATAAACGCTGACATTTTATGGTCATTTCATTTTAGACAGAATGCCAAGATAATTCTATGGGTGAAAGTATAGTCTTTTCAACAAATGGTGCTGGGACAACTTAATACCCACATGCAGAAGAATCAAGCTGGACCCCTTTTCTCACATCATATACAAAAATTAATTCACATGGGCTGTAAACATAAATGCATGAGCTAAAACTGTAACACTCTTAGAAAACAGAGGGATAAATCTTCGTGACCTTAGGTTCTTCAACATGACGCCATGAGTAACAACAAGATAATTTGCTGGATTTCATCAAAATTATAAACTTTTGTGGTGAAAATATACCATTAAAAAAGTAAAAATAAAACCCAGAGAATGGGAGAAAATATTTGAAAATTACATATTCTAGTTAGGAATCTGTACCTAGAGTATACAAGGAACTCTTACAACTGGTTAATAAAAAGACAAACTAGTTTAAAACTAGTTTAAAACTAGACAAAGGATCTGGATCCGAATAGACATTTTTCCAAAGAAGATAACACATATTTGTAGCCAAATATGTACACAAAAAAATGTTCATGTCATTAACCACCAGGGTAATGTAAATCAGGTATCTACAACATACACAGGAGGATGACAACAATAAAAATGACAAATAATAACAAGCATTAGACAGGATTTGGAGAAACTGAAACTCTCACATACTGCTGGTGGAAATAAAAATGGTACAGCTGCTTTGGATAACAGTCTGGCAGATGAAGAGGTTAAACACAGTATCATCATTTGACCAAACAATTCTACTATGTATGCAACCAAGAGAAATGAAAACATACACAAAATGAAAATCTACACAAAAACTTATACACAATATTCATAACACCATTATTCATAATAGTCAAAAAGTAGAACCAACAGAAATGTCCATCAACTGATAAATGAATAAATGGGATATACCCACACTGCGGCATATTCTTCAGCAATAAAAGGATTAAGATATTGCTAAATGCTTCAACATGTATGATCTTTGAAAACATTACGCCAAGTGAAAGAAGCCAGTCTCAAAAGACCATGTATTCCACTTACATGAAATGTGTAGGATAGGGAAGTGCGTAGAGACAGAAAGTAGATCTGTGGTTGCCTGAAGCTGGGCGGAGGTGGGAGTTGAAAGAAAAGGGGAGGGCCCGCTAAAGGGTATAAGAGTTCTTCCTGAGGTGAGAAAAATGTTCTAAAATTAACTGCGGTGGTGGTTGCAAAGCTCTGTGAAAATACTAAAAACCACTGAACTGCACATCTTAGATGGGTGAGTTAAAACGTGGTATGTGAATTATAACTTAATAAAGCTGTTACCACTTTGAGACTGCAAATCAGGCAAGGATGTCCCAGGCAGTAAAATTATGCAAGAAAGAGAAATGAACAAACAAAAAAACATAGATTGGAAAAACAGAAAAAATAAATCTTCCCTATCTGCAGATGGCACGGACTGCCTGAGTAAAATATGCTAAACAATCTACAAAAAAACTCTTAGAACTACTATGTAAGTTTTACAAGGTCAAAAGCAAGATCAAGATATGAACAAAATCCTCCTTCTGTATGCTAGTAATAGCTAGTACAGCTCCAAATAGTTTCCTCAAAATTAGACACTCAGGCATAGATATGAGATACATAGTTAGAAATCTAACAAAACATGTGCAAGTTCTGTATGCTGAAAACAACAAAACACTGATGAGGTAAAAGACATACTATGTCTAAGAATTGGAAAGCAATATAATTAAGATGTCAACTCTCTTCTAATTGATCTATAGATCAATTAAATACAATGCCAATCAAAATCCCAACAGGATTTTTTTTTAATAGATAAACAGATTTCCATTAGTCATTAGGGAAATCCAAATAAAAACCACAATGAGATCAAACACACAAGAATGGCTGCATTCACGAAAATAGACAAGTATTAGAGAGGAAATGGAAAAACTGGATCCTTCATACATCGCTGGTGGGATGTAACATTGCTCTAGGTGCTGGAGATACAGTCAAGATACTAAGTAAAAATAAGACAGGATAGATACCTGCTCTCATGGAATTTTCATGTAGCTAGCAAATAATGAACAGAAATGATATTTTATAGTGATAAATGTTAAGCCAGACAGAGAGTATTGTGATATTGCAAAAGGTATACTGGATAAAAGTAATAGGAATTACTTTCTGAGATTACAATTGATAAGTCATCATCAAAAGGATGAGGTGGGTGGGTGTGGGTGTGGGGGTGGGGGTGTGTGTGTGTGTGTATGTATAAAAAGGCTCACCTGTTCAATAAGGACTCAAAAGTATTTTCTCCTATTTATCATCTTATTAAATAAAATGGTTTTTCTCTCTTTATTAAACACATGTAACTAACCAAGGAATTTTAATCTACAGAAAATGACCACTATTACCATAAACAGATATACTGTTTACGAAAAGCCAAGAACACTAATTTTAATTAGGTTTGATTTTTGAAATACTGAAATAACTAACACACTCCTATCTTCATTGATCCCTTGGGGTATAAAGCACTCATTAAGAACCACAAACCTAAATGAAGATATTTCTAGTCTATCTGAATGCCTAAAAACTGAATCTTAACTCGTTTTTTTCTATCTTCAAAGGCACAATTTATTATCTGTCCCACTTTAATTACCACGTATAACCCCACTTAATTTCCACTTTGTACTTGTTCTATTAACTTTCTTCTACATTACACACTGTCAGACTGAACCATCCTTCTTCCTGTTTTCATCTAATAACTTTTTGCTACTGATTGTGCAGTTAAACAGTTATATTTGGTTTAAACAGTTATCAATAAGACAACAAATCAATTAGACTTATCCTGTAAAAACTGTTCTAAAAAATGTGACATATTGGCAAACTAAAATTTTGTAGTGAAAAAACCACCAAAAGATATCCTTCAAAATTTGGCGTCCTTATTCTCAATTTTCTACATACCATATACAAGCAGCAAAACCTACTATTATTCCCCTAACATTTTAATTTGTTCTTTCCAAGCCTAATTTGATACAAGCACAATCAATGTTTATGGTCAAGATATAAAATTTAATAACCTTTTAGTTATTTAGATAAGTTTAAAACTATCTTCTGGCCACAAGCACACACTACCGATTTAATCTGCTAAAATCCGCATTAACTCTCCTCAGTTCCAAGGCCAAATAAAAATATTACTGCACTCAACAAACATACAGGGGATTTAATATAATCATCATCATCATCATCAATCTCAAAAGTCCACAAAAGTGAGGTGGAAAAGTATGTCCTAGAAAAGTATCTGCTACCTAGTAGGCATTAATTAAAATTTGCTGAATGAATAAATGGTATGTGAAAAGCACCTACTACAAGACGTAACTGAAAAAAACGTTAGTTTCCTGGTTGCTTACTCCCCACTAGCATATTACTCTTTGAAATAATTATCCACCAATAATGAAGAGTTGATATTATTGGTCTTTTTCCCCCTTCTTTGTATTTTACTAAGCCTTCCAAGCTGTTAAAAATTTTTATGACTTATTATTTTTATTAGAATTTTAATTAGCAGAAATTTTGTGACCTAAAGCAGCGGTCCCCAACCTTTCTGGCACCAGCGACCGGTTTGTGGAAGATAATTTTCCCACGGACCGGCGGGGGGTGGGGCGGGGAGATGGTTCGGGCAGTAATATGAGCCATGGGGAGTGGCAGATGAAGCTTCGCTCACTCACCTGTCGCTCACCTCCTGCTGTGCGGCCTGGTTCCTAACAGGCCTGGTTCCTAACAGAGGACCAGTACCAGTCTGCAGCACAGGGGTTGGGAACCCCGGACCTAAAGTAAACTAATCAAGACCTTAATCACTTTCATTAGATGAAACTTTTAGTAAGCATAAACATGTGTTTCTTCAAACTACTAATGAATACTAATAAAAAATACAAAACTGCAACCACATGGGTAGGCACAATTTTGTTAAGTAGGTAAAAAGCAGATGCTAGACACCACCACCCAAAAAACACCATTGAATTACACTCCCATTTTTACAAGAGCCTAGTATGTTTGCTTTATATACAATGTTTATATACAACACCTGTAATACTTCAACAATATTCAAAGTTAAGTATAATTATCTCCAATTTAGAAAAAAGGAAACTAAGCTTCAGAAAGGTTAAGTAACTTGCCTATATGTATAGGATGGTAGAACAAGGACAAGGTTTCATGTCAAGGTCATTTAGCTCTAAACCTTGTACATTTTTTAATATTAAATCACACCTTCACATAATCGATACACAAATTTAAGTCTAGCAACACACACAATCTGGAAGAGGATTTAGCATCCTCATGATAGAGGAAGAAATGCAGCAAAACTGTGGAGGGAGGGATACTCACTGTACCAAATACGCATTCATTCAACCAACATGTTTTTAGGCCCAGTTAGAACAGCGCAACAAAAAACTATCCAAAAGAAATGAGAGATTGATACATGAAACAACCCTGAGAAAGCAAAAATATTACGTTGAGCAAAAGATGTCAGGCACAAAAGAATGCATACTGTACAATTCCATTTGTTCAAACCTCTAAAAAAATTCTAATCTACAGTGATAGAAAGCAAATCAGAGATTTGCCTGTGGCTACAAATGAAGACTGCCTGCAATAAGAACTCTGGGTGTGATGGGAATGTTTCTATCTGGATTGTGGTGATGGTTACACAGGTACATAAATTTGTCAAAACTCTTGTTAAAAAACCTGAAATGGCTGTCTTGTATTATATGTAAACTTCCTTGACAAAGCTGATTTAAAAATAAGAATGGGGGCTTCCCTGGTGGCGCAGTGGTTGAGAATCTGCCTGCCAATGCAGGGGACACGGGTTCGAGCCCTGGTCTGGGAAGATCCCACATGCCGCGGAGCAACTAGGCCCGTGAGCCACAACTACTGAGCCTGCGCGTCTGGAGCCTGTGCTCCGCAACAAGAGAGGCCGCGATAGTGAGAGGCCCGCGCACCGTGATGAAGAGTGGCCCCCGCTCACCGCAACTAGAGAAAGCCCTCGCACAGAAACAAAGACCTAACACAGCCAAAAATAAAAAAATATATATAAAAATAAATTAATTAATTAAAAAATAAATAAATAAATAAATAACATTTAAAAAAAAATAAGAATGGTTAGAAAAAACCTTGAAAAAAAGAAAAAGAAAGGCATTAGTTCCTATAGATATCAAAATGAAAATGGGTCCTGCCCTGAGAAAGCAAAATCTTAATAGGAGATACATGTAAATATATTTTAAATCTTCCAAAAATATTTAAGTAGCATATTAATGTGCTTAAAAAAAATCTTAGTATAATAAACATTTGACAGAAATCAGTAATAGTAATACTAGCAGCATTAGCTTCCTTGTTCTTAACTGCCCTGTCCTCTTACTACAAGATTTAATTCAGCCAACTAAAGTTTCCTTACTAAGTTAACAGTTTTTCTGCAAGGAATTTAAATCATATATGAATCTTCAAATGTTATATATTTTTGTAATCTACTAATTGCATTACACTTGCTTCCCAATTTAAGAGCTAGTTCTATAGATATAAGAAATGCTTTTGAAATAAACATAGAAGCCACACTTAGCATAATTCAGAGCCATAGATAAATACGGAACTTCTGGTATTCCAAAAGAAACAGCGCAGTGATTTTCAAAATACACACTCCAACAGTGGGCCATGAAATCAACTGAGTCAAAACTACCGTGTTTAAAACATGATATATAATAGAAAACATCTGAATGCATCTTGCAGTAAGGAAACTGCTTTCTGAGGTTTGTTGTTTTTTTTTTTTTTTTTCAGTCACACACGTGTGCATCAACACTCAACCGGAATCCACACTATGGATCCTGGTTTAAGGGGGGAAAAAAAAAAGTGAATGCCTCCAGAAATATGCTAGAGCAAGAACAACAGTGTAAAGAAAAGTCATAAGCTTTGAAGTCAAAGACCTAAGTTTCTATCTTAGTTCTGCCACTCATTAGCTATATGAACTTGGAGAAGTTAATTATAGGCTGTCCTACAGAACCTTTATTTAATCAACTGTAAAATGAGAAGCATTCAACAAACTTTGCATAATAACTGTGAAGAGTATATGTAAGATCATTTTACATAAAGTAAAAGCCAAAGACCTTATGATGGCTTTACAAAATCTTTCCTAACTTACCTCTAGTCCCTACCTTTTCTTCACCCATCTACCATTCTCCTCCTTTCCCACCACACTCCAGCCACATAGACTTCCTGCAATTTTTCAATCATAAGACATCAAATCATAAAACATCCTCTCCCAGGGCATTTGCTCTTGTTTTTGTCCGTTCCTGGAACCCCTTTCTCCTGAATATGCACAGGATTGCTCCCTCACCACAGGCTCACTCCATCACTTTCTAGGGGAGGACTTCCCTGACCAATTTAAATCTGAATCCCATACATACATCATACTCCTTTGGACTCTTTCTCTCCATACCCTTACCGCCATCTGCCAAACCATGTTTTATTTTTTATTTTGTACACTATAATTCCCTTAGAACAGTGCCTGACACATAATAGGAGTTAAACATTTGTCAAATGAATGAATAAATAACACACAAAGTATCTAAATCTTACTTTGCATACCCTCCACTAGCAAACCACTTACTCTTTTCAAATTCATCCATGGATATCAAATTGAAGCCCTCCAGACAGCATAAGCTTAAGAAAATAGTAAAACTATAATCTGATTTTTGCATTAACATAACATTTTAGCTACATTTTTAGTGTTGCTACAGTATATTAGATAAAAATCTCCTTAAACTTTCACATTGTTACTTTAACCTGTTTAAACCACTTTGTGGTCAATTCTGGTACAGTACCACTATATGTTTGCTAACTTCATTTATTCGTGTAATATTAATTATAAGTTACTTTTTCCCACAGGATGCTTAGGAAGGGACCACCGACAGGATTATAATTATTTTACTCTTATTCTTATTCTTATTATTACTGACAATAAAGAATATGAACAGAAAACAGGTAAAACACAAATTACACAAAAAGATTCACTCTTCAGAAAAACAAAACAATTCAACTTTTTTTAAATTATAAGCTTACACCTTCAAAATTTAGGACTTTTTTTTTTTTACACAACTATACTATACTCAGTTTCACTGACAATAAAGTAAAAAAGATAATTCACACATAGCTGGTGAGAATGTAAACTGGCACAGCCTTGCTGTAAGGCAAGTAAATATTAAAAGCTTTGGAAAATAACTTTTCATACATTCACCAAATATTTGTCAGGCCCTATATGAGGCTTCAAATACACATTAGTAAATAAAACTGGCTTGATCCCTTCTCATGCTCTAGTGGTGGAATAAGAGACAAACTGTTAAATAATGATTAATTGTAATAGATGCTACAGGAGGCGGGGCCTACTTAAGAAAGGGCAGTTGAGGAAAGCCTCTCTAAGAAGTATCCTTTATGCTACAGGCCGAGCTAAACGCTGTGCATATACTGTCATTCACTCCTAACAATCCTGCGATAAATATCATTATTATACCTATTTAACAGGAGAGGACACTAAAACTTGAAAAGTAATTTGACTAAGGACACAGCATTACATAATAAGCATTGAAAGTACCTCTAATACTTTAAAATAATAATTATACTTACAGAAATGTTTTCTAAAGAAATAACCAAATATGTAAACAAAAATTCAGGTACAAAACTGTTCATCACAGTGCTCCTTATATAATTGGAAAATCAAAATAAAATTAAATGTTCAATAATAAGGAATCATTAGGTCAGTTATGCTCTGGCCATTAAGAATCATGTTTTGGGTAAATATTAAATGACACTGGAAAATGCTTACGATGTAAATTTTAAAAAAACAGAGATGATAAATCAGTAAGTATAGCCCAATTTCCCTATTACAAAAATGAAAAGAGTGGTTGTCTGTGGATGTTTTATCTCTTTTATTTTTTTAAATAAATTTACTTATTTATTTTATTTTTGGTTGTGTTGGGTCATCATTGCTGCGCGCGGGCTTTCTCTAGTTGCGGTGAGCGGGGGCTACTCTTCATTGCAGTGCACGGGTTTCTCATTTCAGTGGCTTCTCTTGTTGCGGAGCACAGGCTCTAGGCGCGCGGGCTTCAGTAGCTGTGGCACAAGGGCTTAGTTGCTCTGGGGCATGTGGGATCTTCCTGGACCAGGGCTCGAACCCGTGTCCCCTGCATTGGCAGGCAGATTCTTAACCACTGTGCCAACAGGGAAATCCCTCCTCTTATTTTATACTTCTCTTAATTTTCCAAATTCATTTTTGTTACTTTAATAATCAGGAAGAAAAACCAAAAGAGACTGGAGTGCTTTTAAACATACACATACACACAAACAGTGGAAACAACAAATAATGTTTGCCCAGGTTAACAGTCTTCTAGTTTGCAGGACTGCAAGTCGTTTTTATTTTCTTCTTTTCCTCATCTTTTCCACTTTTTCTGTAATAAGTATATGCCATTATTACTACTTTTTTTTAACCACAGGCTCCTTCAGCACATAACCTCACATTTGCTTCAGCCACTCAATAACAGTATTACTTCCTTGTTATGCTGCAATAATATATATCTGTATTCAAGAATCCAAAACTACAAAATAGGCAAGTTATAAGAAAATCACTTCTGGGACTTCCCTGGTGGTGCAGTGGTTAAGAATCCGCCTGCCAAGGCAGGGAACACAGGTTTGAGCCCTGGTCCAGGAAGATCCCACATGCCCCGGAGCAACTAAGCCCATGTGCCACAACTACTGAGCCCGCGAGCCACAACTACTGGAGCCCGTGCGCCTACAGCCCGTGCTCCACAAGAGAAGCCAAGGCAACGAGAAGTCCGCGCACCGCAACGAAGAGTAAGCCCCCACTCGCCGCAACTAGAGAAAGCCTGCTCACAGCAACAAAGACCCAATGCAGCCAAAAATAAATAAATAAATTTATATTTAAAAAAAGAACATAATTTCCATTACAACAGTCTTCCCTTTAAAAAATTCAAATCTCCATACATTAATTTGAATAATGTTAGAAATCAAAGGAACATTAACTGTCCTTTTTCTGTGCCAACTGATAAATCAGAAATAAACACTATTTCTGAAATACTGTTATAACTGACAATCTAATTTTGCAAAAGCAAAAATACATATCTTTACCATGTCTTGGGATTTTGGCATGTACATTATTTGCCCAAGGCTGGCACATACAATAAAAATAAAATCTATTTAACCATGTAGTTCAGGATGTAGACTATTCTGAAGAATGAATTCTCTAATGACTTCTAGTTAATTGCAGCAAATTAAGTAAAAAGCCTTTGGCTTTGTAAACTTTTCTAAAATGTGCTAATAAATCATCTTCTTAGAATAATAAACATAGTGGACATAAATCAATATTTGATGCCTGAGCATACTGCTGTACCTGACAATCATTATTAAAACCATCAAAAATTATAAAGGGGCATATCTTGATCAAGATCTGAAGATATGGAGAAATTTATTTTATAAGTTTTATATGTAAGTTTTAGATAGGAGTAAGTTGTCTTTACTCCATTTAAAATTATTTGCCTTAGATATATGAAAAAATGGAGGAGCAACCTGAGAATTGGGGGTGGCAAGTTTCCAGTTTCTAGAGTTTTAGTATATGTTTTTAGAAGGAAAACATATTTTACTTGAAAGTAACTTTTTAAAATAACAGTACGAGATTAAATAATCACAATCAGCAGAACTCACAGGCACATACCATCACTAACTAGATTTTTAGAAGGGTGACATGAAAAGCAATGCCTTTCCCTTCAATACACAATCATTTTCCAAATTCATTACTCTGTGATTCACTTTCCTGACTTTGCTACTGCAGCTACTTAGTACTATTCTACTCTCCTTATATGGTATTTATTTTAATGCTTCAAAAGGCTCAGACCCAAAAGATCTTTAAAATTATTCATACACATTAAATAATGCAAAGAATATACAACAGTTTCAAACTACTGCACTGACTTCTCAATGTTCTAATTATAAATTACAAATGAATTTCATTTGTAGGGAAAAAAAGGCACGCATGATATTCACAAAAATATGTTTGGCTAACAATAATAAGGAGAAAGAACACAGGTTACAAAAACGAGGAATAAACCAGAATATTCAAAATCTTTCACCCTTAATGAAGAGGGAATGAAGACAAGGTAGACCTCCTTATATACACTTACACAGAAAGTATCAGGAGTTCATCGTGCAAAAAAACATGCAAGTATTAACTGGCCTACTCTGAGACATAGCAGAATCATTTTTTCCTGCACTCTTCCACGCTCCCCACTCCAATAGCCAAATATTTAATTAAATAAAAATGAAGGGCAAACCACATGAATGCAGCAGTACCACAAGGTAAATTGAATGAGTGAATGAATAAATGAACCACACAACTTAAGAAACTACTAGTTTCATTACAACCACTAATAATCAGTACTCATTACCATAATACTTTCACATGCTTTACAGTTAGCCAAACATTTTTGCTTTCAATATCTCAGTTCTCATCAGCAACATTAGGAGGTATAAATGACTAAAAAGCTGAAGTTCTCCAATACTAATCTGCCCAGGTACATAGCTAATAAATTCATGGAGCCCAGACTAAAACCCATCTTCTGAATCCAAGTGTGGTAGTCTTTCCAAAATAATATATTATCCCTCCATTAAAAATGAGCACATGCTCAAAGGTAAATAAGTGACCTTTCTCAACTTCCAAAAAGTAAATCATAGGTGCTATATTAAGTATTTCCTCTGAACTTCCTCCAGAATTCTGAAATATTTACTCTGTATAAAGGAAAAGAGGAACCAACATTGCTAAGAACCTATTGTCAGGTGTTTTGCACTGTATTTAATCCTCTAAATAAGCCTAAGAGAAGATATTTTATTAATTTTAAGGAAATGGAAACTAAGGCACAGAGAAGTAACTTGCTATAGATAACCTAACATAACTCAGGCTGTAAGTGGCAGACACAGTCCGAGTGCTAAGTCAATGCTCTCCCCATTAGATTTATCCCATTTAACAAAGGAATTATTAAGTGCCTATTATGTGCCATGCACCATGCCAAATGCTTCAGATAGAGCAATGCTAAAATGTATCTATGTTACCCAAAATATTACACATAATACTTAACACAACACCATCTAAACAAAATTCCTGGTAGGAAAAACATGTCTAGACTGTAACAACAAAACTGCACTCTTCTTGTTTACATTTATAAATTTGATACAAAAAAAAGGATAGTGTACTCTATGAAATAAATTGTGGCTAATGCTCATTTGCCTCAGAAGCTCATAGTTAAGTGGCAAGTCCCACTCCAAAAACAAAAGCAAAAAACAAACAAAAACACCCACAAGAGCCTTTATTCCTAATATCAACCTTATGAGGTAAATACAGTTACTTATCCACATTTTTCGAGTGAGAAAACTGATGTTTAGAGAGGATTAAGTCACACAGCTAATTAAAAGCATAATTGGTGATTCCAATTCAGGCTGGTTAGTACCAGAGACTTTAACAAAATCATGTAAAATTCCAGCAAAATATAACTCTCTTTAATAGGAAATAGTTATAATGAGCTCCATTTTATTCAGTCAAAAATGAACTAAACAATTAGGCAACTTGGGCAGCTCCAAGTCATCACGTAGAATCATTAACTTTTGCTATGAAAAAGTGGTATATAATGCATACTATCAAAGTAGTAATTTGCTCAAACAGCATTCTTAGGGAATCAATTCTTTTTATTTAAAAACATTCATTTGGGCTCTTTTTTTTTCAATGTCAGAATAAATAATGCTAACAACCTAAAATAAATGCACAGCTGTTATGTGCAGTATTTTGAAGAACACACACACCTCAGCATTGTAAAATATGCACTGCTAGCAATATATTATAGGTATAAGCTCCTATGAATGATTATATTGCTAATTTAGATTTTTTTGGTATTACTCTAATTTACTGAAGTAATGTTAAATCTCATGCCTGCAAACAATGTCAAATAACAACATTCAAACTCTGCCTGCCCTAAAACTTACATAACAAATTCCATCCATTAATATGAAACTTTTCATTATGGGCATTGGTTTATATGTATAACAAGTTCTCTGGAAGATAACAAACTACAGAATTTCAAAGTTCTTAGTAATTAAAAAATCCTGCCAACATGAATACAGAATAACTCTATAATTTGTCTAACAGAGAGAAAAAAAAATCCTTCAAAAACTTTAGAAATACACTAAAGCATCAAGCTTGTAAATTTAATCATAAATCGTCTGTGGAATCTAAAATTTCCTCCTGAAGCACAAATCTGATTTTCACTCGCGTTGTCAAAAATAAATTGGTTAATTATTCCTCATCATGTAAAAAAAAGTCTCTCACACTATGGCAAATTCATTCCCTCAGTCAACTTCTCATGAGGTTGCAGAACTGCATCAAGAACGATAGGAGATTTCTGCGCCATTCTTCTCTAAATCCAGCCTAGTCTTCCAGACTTTTTGTATTTGCAATGCTGATTCCGTATCCTCCCCTACCTAAGTGAACTCCAAATCACCCTTCAGAACCTAGTTCAAACATCACTGACCTGAAACCAACTCTTTAAACTCCCTCAAACAAGGTTGCTCTACTCTAGCATGTACCCATAACATGCACCACAAAAAGTGAACTTCAAGAATTATTCACTGCATCTCTAACAGTGTATGGCACATAGTAATATTTATTGAACTGTACAAGGAAATCTAAGTAAACATGAAAATCATTACTGATTAATTTCTTAGAAAAATCTATCTAAAATATTGCAAAAACAAAATCTTTTAGAGTTTTTGATAATTCTATGCAAACACAAAGAAAGTTTTAAGTTTACTCTCCTTTGTAATTTTCCACTAATATAGAGATACCCCCCCAACCTGATCCAGAAAACATCATGGCCTCTTAAATGAAAAATAATTCCTCCTCCCTATAGTTCTTCGTAAAATGTATTATAAATTACTGGGTCCATCACAACATTTTCAGCAGTTGAAAGACACAGATTTACATCTTAATCATCTCTTTATCTTTTTCCCTTTAGAGTTTACCCCTATTTATGCAGAAAGCACTAAGTAAGTAACTACTGATGAAATTCCTGTTTTCATCAAACATGAAAAACTTGACTCCATCTCAGGGTCTTCTATTCTTTCTGCCTGGAAAAACATTGATCCAGATTTTTGCATGGCTTTCTCCTTTCTCAGTTTCTGCTCAAAAGCCACCTCCAGAGAGGTCTTGCCCTCATCACTCTACTTAAATAGTCTCCTCCTTCCATCCCTAACCAATTGCTGTACCCGTATCCCCCTTTATTTTCTTCATCACAGTTGCCACCCTCTGAAATTGTGTCTACTTGTTTATTATCTGTCTCCCCCCTAAGACGTTAGCTCCATGAAGGCGGAAACTTGCCTTGTTCACCATCATATATATCCAGCACTTACAGCAATGTCTAGAATAAAATAAACACTCAAATTATTAAAGGACTTAGTTGAAAGTGTCTACTGAAAAACAAGCAAGTTCTATGAACTTCGCATCTGCAGAGAGAAGAAAAAGTCTTCACTTTCAAACTATGCTCTGAAACATCTTAATAGCAGTCAGAGGTCAAATTCCCTGAAGCACTGGACTATATATAATTGTTTTATACATACATATCTATTTTAGATGTGTGATTCACAATCATACATAACACAAAAGTGCATCATATATCAAATTTAAAATTTGGAGACTGCTATCTCTTCCATCAGGTTAAATAGTTTTGCTATAGACCTCAAAGTTTAGCCTGACATGTCTATGAATATATGTACAATTTCTCTTAAGTGTGCATAGATTAGTTTCTATAGCTCTGAATTTTTTCTAATCTAAGGCCAGACATACTCACTCACATAAAATTATAAAAACGACACCCCAAAAGCACTATTCCATGCACTACTAAATCAAGACAAAGTTAGCACATGACCTCAAAATATAATTGTGCGATAAGTAAATGTGTAAAATGTAGTATCTGTAATATAATATTATTACTTACTCTCACTATAACACAGGATTATTACTAAAAGTTTTGGTGTTTCTTGATGAATATGTTTATCATTTTTAAAAATGTGAGCAGCTGTTGCATTCTCCCAGAAAGTCAAGCTTGAAACACAAATTTCCTAATACTTCTCTTTCAAATTTCCATATTAATTTAATTAAATGATCCTGAATCTGCAGGATGATCAATTAAAAACAAAAACAAATCTTCTACTTACATCTACTTAATTTGATAAATCAGGATTTTCCCTATAGAGTAGCATTAAATTAAGTGAGAAAGACACTAGATGCTGAGTCCAATCTAAGGATAAAATGGCCTTCAAAATTCCCATTTACTAATTTTCATACTAATCAAAACAGTTTGATTGTTCTATCTTTATGTTAATGTTAAAATTTAACCTTATTTTAAATCTTAACATCAAAATGACAGCCACATAAAATTATGATGGTGTAATATGGAAGTGCTCTGCAGGCTGTAAAGCACTTTTTAGGTACGTGTTAAGTAGTAAAATTAAGTCAAAAGGAATGAGGTCCTTTGAATGGCATGGTAAACTTACTGAATATTATTATTTTACCAATCTATGAAAGACTCTTTTACAAAGAGAAAATTAAGTACAAAATTTGCATGAAGAATAAGCATCGTAATTTACAATGTAAAAAGTAACACAAAAACACATTCCTGCCAGATATGACACAAAACCAAATGTTCCTCTCGGAAACACATTGTATTACATAATCTGTCATTACATTTTGTCCAGATGCTGATACAAGATGGAGTAATGTTTCAACATCCAAGTATATAAATGGAAAAATGGTATATCAATAAGTTTGAAAAAATGCAAGTGTACTTACTCACTGTTACCTAAAGTGCCAGAACACAAAATTTCCTCTTGCTTATTTTATCATTCCTTGGCAAAGTAAATATGTACTGTGAGTGCATTCTCATCTACTTTCACATAAGGAGAGACCTTTCAATCCACTAAAAGCAGAGAAAAAACTGATGTTCCCAGTACCAGAACAAACTCTTTTAAAATAATATACTCTCCGTATCTTCAGTAGCTTTTAGTCATTAAAAAGTCAATGAAAAAAAAAAAAAGTCAATGAAAAATACGTAGGCAAATGAGACATTTCTAAGATCTTAAGTCAAATGTTTAGCATCTTGGGACTTCCCTGGTGGCGCAGTGGTTAAGAATCCGCCTGCCAATGCAGGGGACACAGGTTTGATCCCTGGTCCGGGAAGCTCCCACATGCCACGGAGCAACTAAGCCCTTGTGCCAGAGCTACTGAGCCTGCGCTCTAGAGCCCGCGAGCCACAACTACTGAAGCCCGCGCACCTAGAGCCCATGCACCACAACAAAGAGAAGCAAAGGCAGAGAACAAATAGAAGCTGGAGCACTGCAACGAAGAGTAGCCCTCCCCCCCGCCCCCCCCACTGCAAATAGAGCAGCAACGAAGACCCAACGCAGCCATAAATAAATAAATTCATTTAAAAAAAATGTTAGCATCTCCACTAAATGCAATTCTGTATATCATTTACTGTTTTGATTTCTACAGTTCAAAAAAGGGACACAAAACTGGTGCACAATCTCTTATTCAAACCCTTAAAGGCCACGTATGTCCCAGAATTGTAATTTATCAGATTTTAGAAAGTTAAGATAGCATATATATTATGTATGACCTAACACCTCCCAGGGTGGCCTAGACAGCACTTGCCATCAAATACATTAATATTTCTGCATCAAAACAGAAAATCAGGTTAACACAGATAGACCATGATTAGGCTACCAATTTCAGTTGGAATTTGCCTTCACACTTGCTTTTTTAAAAAGTCAGTTTGTAGAGCTTTTGGAAATTTGGACAGCCAATAAAAATACATTAAATCATCTCAGCCAGTTTTCATAAGGAGAATGGTATTCAAAAACTAGAGAACTCCTACTTTGTACTAGGCACTAGGTCAAGCACTGGGAGTAAAAAGGTGGCGGCCAAGGGGGAGGACATAGAATCTAACGTCAAAGAGCCCAAATCTAATAGAAGCTCACGGTTAAACAACTGTAAATATATTATGGGGTAAACACAAAGTATCTCCTTCAACCAATGACCTTAGCCATACAAAATACAGCAAGAAATATAGACCTAAACACTGCCAGAAACACTTTGTTACTTACATCCTTCCCTCAGTCCTGTACTCACTCCACACACATTTTTCTAAGAAGCTGGTTATCTAGTTTCCCATAGGTAATTAAGAAGCAGAAGTGTAAGAAATGATTCAAGGAAGTAAAGGAATGCAGGATGCCCTTCTTCCCATACCCTTTTCCAATCTGTTGTTTCCGACCAGTGGATTGGGAAACAACACATGACAGCACTGTCAAATGACAATTTGGCACCATTTCAGTTTACTGCATATTTATTGATAACCTACTAAGTATTACGCAGTTAGAAGGTACCAGAAATGTAAATATAAATAAGACAAAGCCCTACCTCTCAGGTGCTTACAATCCAGTGGAGGTTAAGGTGGACGGTGGGGATGGACAGTAAATTACAATACCATGTGACACATTCAATAATAGAAATTTGAACAATAAAAGCAGTACAGCAGAAGGATTTGGGAAATCAGGAAAGGTTTCTTTAAGAAAGTGACACCAGAGTAGTTTTGAACGATAAGAAATTTGTCAAACAACAGAGAAGTGATACTAAAAATACCACCACCATCCCCTCCAAGCCCCGCATAAAAACATATGCATGAAAGCAAAAAAAGGGAAAACTTTCAGGGTAAGTGGCAGGTATGTCCAAAATATCTAGCTATATCTAAATAGACTTAGGTCCCTGGTGTAAACATATACAAAATATTAAAGTGTGTCCAGAAAAGGAAAATTATGTTTTTTTCCTCTTAGATAATTCATTTTGCATTTCATGATTATATAAGCTATGTGGCCTTAACAAAAAATAAACATTGTAAACCATTTTATTAATGCATAATGTAGCATACCCCCAAGTGATAATACCAAGAGATTATCATCTGTATTTCAGAGAACAAGATATCAGGAAAAAAATATTAGGAATTCTTTTTTCCAATTCTTTTTTCCAATGTAGCATACCCCCAAGTGATAATACCAAGAGATTATCATCTGTATTTCAGAGAACAAGATATCAGGAAAAAAATATTAGGAATTCTTTTTTCCAAGTCATTTCTAATAGTATAGACAAAGTAAATAAATAAACAAGCCATATCAGCATGACTTGTCATGAGAGGAATTTTAAGAGTTTAAAAAAGGATGTCAAACAGAAAAACTAAAGCAACAAGAAAAAAAATATATATATATATATAGTATTTAAGTTGAAGAAGGAAAAGTTCAACGCACAAAACCAAGGTAAAAATTACAAAGTAATTTTAAAACCTTAAAACCCTAGTGTTCATTCTATTTGTTTTCGAAGGTAGACGTTCTACAACAGACACCAATTTTAGTATAGATCTTTCCAAAAATACCTAGTAAAAGTCACAATGAAATTCAACTCCTCTAAGTATCATGGGTAGAAATCATCCATAGCAAGGAAGAACAATCACATGTATCATCAACCAGAATGATTCCTGTCACAGCACTAGATCCTTTGATATCAATATTGTGATACCAATAATGCATGTAATTCTATTCAAACATTACAGTGCAACTCAGATTAACTCTGCCTCTAAAACTGCCCTACCTGGTACCTTGGTTTCTTTGGCTTCTTTGTGCTACAAAATCCACTAGAAGTCTAGGTAACAAAATCTTGTTAAGTAGTATCTTTTCTGAAGATTGTATCACTGTTTGCATAAATTGTCCTCAAATGCCTATTAAGCAAGCACATGGAAAGTTTGCCTTTAAATATGTAATCATCACAAATGAACTTCCTACAGTTAAAAATGTTGACAATTAAAAAAATACTGTTTAACACTGCTTTTTAAAGAGCAAAGAATAGTTAACTTATTTTTACCAATCTAGTAATGTCTAATCATTATTTCATATTTAGGTGTGAAGCATACCTTTTCTTTATTTTTCTGTATTATTAGAAAATCTTATGAAGCATATTTGTGTGTAAAAAGGGTAAAACTATAACTTCCCACAGGTTACAAAAAATTCTGTAAAGGTCTTTCAAAATACAAATACTTTTAATACCAGTATCTGCTGAAGAGATAAGAACCAAAACAACTGGGTTAGAAGCACTTCTAATGAAATCTACTCATAAATCTAAATATTTATTTACTTTTGAACAAAGAAAATTTTCAGATAACTAACTGTGAAGTACCTATGAAAAATCAAAAAGTAAATTAAATATCCAAGGTTATTAAGTAAAAACACAGGTAACTAGTTCTCTTGGGGAGGAATATCATTCTGAGGTTTATTTTCCAAGATCAAGTAGTACTTTGAAATGGAAGGGAATATAAATCACTCACTCATGCATTTTGTCTTCATTTTTCTGCCATATAAATTTACTTTAAAACTAAAGTATTGTAGAAACTAAAAATCTTTAAAAGGTTGTATTTCTTGCTTGGTTAAATGTACAGGCAATTCTAATTCCCCAAGAGTATCAGATTAGGCTACAGATATCGCTATACAGTATACTTAGAATAAAAGGGTTCTGCCAACAAATGATGCTTACATTAATTAGAATGCCAAAAAATGTGAAAGTTTCTCAATTCCTATCTAAAACACAATACAAAGTAATCACAGAAGTCACTGCAATTCAAGCCCTCAGGGAAAAAAAATGAGAGTAAAGAACCTTTTTAAAATTAAATGAGGATCTTACAAAGTCAAGAAAGAAGTGGAGAACTTTTGTCTTTTTTTTACATGTACCTTGTATTTTTCCTTTAGATTTAATATTACAAGAGAACTACAAACTGAAGCGGAGTTCAACATACAAAGTTAACTAAACATCTTGGTCCATTAAGAAGTATTTCAATGAAAAGAGATCTGAATGTACACATCAAACCACCTTAATGTAGCCATTTAGCCATTTCAGTCCACTGTGATTCTTAAGCAACCCTTTAAATCTGGGATAAAGTTATCTTCCAAAATTGCAAAAGAGATGTCTTCACTGGCGTTTGGGAAATAACTTGTCAAATATACCAAGTATTCCCAAACAACAACATATACCCGGTATGTAAAGAGATATTTTCAAATTTCTAAGCCCCACCCCCTACTTTATTACTTCCACTTATGTTGTGTTAAGAGGCAAATAACGCTGCACTTATGATTCTAGAGGTCTAGAAATTCCTAAAATCAAGCATGACAGAAAATCTGTTCAACTTTGAACTCTAAATTCAAGCATGGCCTCCCTCATGAACAGATTCTAACTAGGTACTTCCTACCATTTCGCCAAGAATCTAAGGGTTGATATCACTGTACTTAATTATTAGAAACCGTCCAGAAGATTAAGAAAGGAGTAGGATTCTTTGACCAAGAGTTTTGAAACAAAATGTGTTGCATTCGGTCTTCTGGATGTTGAAAAGTGAAGGCATCTCCTAGGATTCGAAGGAAGCTGATGTTTAGGTTCCTTCCAAGAGTGTGGTACCCGTATGTAAGACTTTTGTAGTTGTAATATCATACCCACAGTGCCTGGAATAAACGCAAATTCTAAGACCTTGGAAATGTTCTCATAAAAGGAAAAAACTCGTATTCGCTAAGGCCCACAGTTACCAAGAGTTAGAGGCTGTCTCTCCTATACGGACCACAGAGGCTAAACTAAGAACTAGGAGCGCCTCTTTTAACCCCAGTCACTTGTTCCGCGAAACTTTTAAGTTAGACCCAAGACAGCAAAAGGTGGAGAGGCCCCGGCGGAAGTAGAAACCTAGGGCTTGCAACTTCACAGACTGAGGCGCCTCGGGTTCCTCCGCCGCCGCAAGATTCTCCGGACTCAGTCTCTACCAGACCACGGAAGCTTCACCCCCCGGGTACGGAAGCAGAGGAAGCATCCCAGTTGCACTCTTTCTCTTCCACCACCCATAGCCTTCGGTACCCAAGGGCCTGGCAGCTCCTGAGGCCCGTTAGCCAGTCCAGTGTCCCCCACCTTTTACATGTACATACACAGAAACACACATAAGTTGCAGATGATGTGCGTGTACTGAGAGAATGTGAAGAGCCAGAGACCGCGGCAGCTGCCAGGAAGGCGACAGCGCCGTCTAAAGCGGGCCCGGGGTCCTTGGCCACCGCCGCTGCCGCCTTCTCTTCTTCCCCAGGAAGCAGCGCGGCGGAGGCTCCTCCGCGCTGGAGGGAGCCCGGGGGAAAGGAATCTGAGGGAAGCCCCAGCGCCAGCTGAAGGGACCGGGCCTAGGATCCAGAACTGCCGCTGCAGCGACCCGACTACAGCGACGCTTTACGTCCCGTCCACCACCCTCCCCATACACACCCCCTCCCTCCCTCCCTCCACCGCCACCACCCCCCCTCCCCGCCCGCTCTGCTCTCCCTCTCTCGATTGGAGCCGAGACAAAAGCAACGGGAAGCGGCGGGCCGGGACGCTGCCCGCGGACTCCGGGCGCGACCGGCCCGGCCCCGAGGCATTCCCCCGCCTTGCGGGGGCCCCGAATCCGCCGCCCCCGCCGCGCGCCCCACTGCCAGACTTCCGAAAATTTGCCAAAAACTCACCGCATGAATTTTCTTGTCCCGCGGATCCAAGATGGCGACGTATCCACCGCGGAGGCTGCTGGGAGCAAGACCTTTACCCTCTGACCCCCGCCGTGACCCCCGTCGTTCCGACTTCCCTCGAGGCGGCGGCGGAAGGTGGGAGCGGCGATTGCCGACGGGACAGAGTTGGGGGTGGGTAGACTGCTTCCCGCGCGTTCGAGGGGGGTTGGGGAGGAGCGCTTCACTCCTTCACCTTCCTCCCCGCGGCCTCCACCGTCTCTCTCACCGACTCGCGGGGAGGCTCGTAGCTTCTCCGCAGTCGTTACAGGGAGCAGGGCCTCTGCGGCCGCTACGGCTCCCCTGGGGCCGGGTTGCTTCGCAAGGACCACGGGCCCTAGGTCCGAGGAGGACCGCGGGCTCCAGGGGCGGGGAATGGTGAGGTGGCGTCGGTCCGCCCTCCCCGGGGACGCGGAACGTGTTTGTGTTTGTGTTCGTGTCGGACACCCCGCCCCCCTCCACGTCCGCCTCGTCCCGGCCCCACCTCGCTCCCGCCACCTGAAACTGATCTGATCGCTGTCCTCTTTTCTTCCCTCAGCCCCCGAAACCTCCGGTGCTTGTTCACGCACTTCCAGGGACCGGCAGCACGTCACCATCAACTCTTGAGAAGTGAGTTCCCCTCAGTCGAAAACCCTTGGTATTTTCTACTCACCCCCCTTCCTTTTTTGTTGTTGTTGTTTTTTAACTTGTCGGGAGGGAGCATATTGGGGAGCAGGTTTTTAAAATACTGTTGGGTGAGCTTTGCTGAGTTAGATTTATAGCACTTTTCTCGCTCCTACTCCCCAGTCCCCACGTAAGCTGGAGTGACTGCGCTGTCACCAGGACCGTTTGAAATTACGGTGGCTTTGGGGGAAACTTAAGGAGAGTGAAGTCTCTGCTTCCCAGAAAAATAATTGTCACTCAAAGTGAAATTAATTTTATTTTCTTTGAAATAATAAATCTCTCTCTATTCCTTTGTGTATTGATCAACTCTTCCCTTTTTACTTGACATTTTTGGACCTAAAAAGAGCCTCTGCAAGCGTGTTTAGGAATTGTGTAGTTTCATAAAATGAAAATTGTTAATTCCTTTCTACTTGAGTAATAGAATTCACTACTGTAAAGTACAATTCATTTGGAGTAAATAAAATGTCTACTTCCCTTGTTTTGTTTCTTTTATAAAATCATCCTTTTTTTCCAAAAATTTACTGTGATTCAATTTAAAATTTATCACTGAAGGGCAAGAGGCATCTGTCAGTCATAAATAGCAAGGAAAATAAGCATACTATAAAATAATAGGTGACTGTTGTGTTTACAGAGTACAAGGTATTTTGATAAATTGGCTGATGTAGCCAGTAGAAAATGTTTTGCCTGGTTATTCATTTCATTAAACATTCTGCTTCATTGTGGTTTTTTACTTCAGGAAATTTCAAGGAGGAGCAACACTTTATGTTCTTCCTTCCCTTTTTCTTCCCCTTCCCCCAACAGTTCCTTCCTGCCTCTTCAGCTTTCTCTTCTACTATGTAAGATGGTGTGTTAAAATATTGACTATATCTCTAAGTATATGTCATACATATAGGTATATTAATACATATATCTGTGTATTATTGAGCATTTTAATCTAGCTATTAATAACTTGACAGTTTAACTATTAATATTTGGAATTGTAAGACAAAATGATAAAAGTGGGGTGTGCGTCTATGTATATAATGACATCAAGTATTACTTACCATTCTAATCTATTAGTTTGACTTATATAGAGCATAGGACTTTGTTAAAGCCAAAAGATGACCCTTATTTTCTATTTATTTATTTATTTATTTATTTATGGCTGTGTTGGGTCTTCGTTTCTGTGCGAGGGCTTTCTCTAGTTGTGGCGAGCGGGGGCCACTCTTCATCGCGGTGCGCGGGCCTCTCACTATCGCGGCCTCTCTTGTTGCGGAGCACAGGCTCCAGACGCGCAGGCTCAGTAGTTGTGGCTCACGGGCCTAGTTGCTCCGCGGCATGTGGGATCTTCCCAGACCAGGGCTCGAACCTGTGTCCCCTGCATTGGCAGGCAGATTCTCAACCACTGCGCCACCAGGGAAGCCCGACCCTTATTTTTATCATCCCCATGTTTACTCAGAGCACAAGTTTTTTGGGGGTGTTTTTTTTTTGTTGTTTGTTTTTTAATGGTGCCTCGGGTCTCTCAACACCCAATTCTGTGAATTTTATTTTATTTTTTTATTTTTTGGCCACACCACATGGCATGTGGGGTCTAGTTCCCTGACCAGGGATCGAACCTGTGCCCCTTGCATTGGGAGCGCGGAGTCTTAACCACTGGACTGCCAGGGAAGTCCCACAAGTTTTAAATAGTATAAACTTTGGTAAAATTGGAGAAATCACTTCCAAAAGGAGACAGGTCTAATTTGAGGGTTTTGTTCCCTTGGGTATTTTACTGGAAAAGATAGAGCAGCAAACATTTTCATGGTAAATGTGTAGCATAGCAGTGTTGGGGGAAAAATACACTGATACTATTGTTTTCTTGAGAACGCTATTTGTTTAGGATAAATTTACTTTAAGCCTTGTTGAGAACAAGTTTAAAGTTGTTCTATTAGTGGTGCCCAATCTTTCATAAGTTTGCGAAATTTGTTTAATACCTACCTTAGAGGTAGCTTCTAGGTATTAAATAAACCAACAGTTCTTATATTTATGGCTTTCTAATAAGCACTCTAAGTAGTACATTTTTAATATTGTCCTATTGTATCTAAAAGTTCGTCTTTATTGCTAATATTGATAAAATTTGCCCATTTGGTACGTTGTGAATTTTTTCTTTAAACTATTCACTTTGATAGATTGTCTTACTTGAAAAATAGGCCATAATGAGTATGTATTTTGTGTGTTTTTGAAATGTAAGATGCATCTTATAGAAAAATTACCGATTTAGATTGAGAAAAAAATTCCTTATTAAAGGAAGAATGACTTTGTATATAACTAGTTTTAGAAAAGGGAGGCCTCCCATTTTTTAAAAGGTATAGACAATCCTGAAAATCTTACCATGCCAAGGAATAAAAAAGAGGCATCTCAAAATTAGCATATGCTGAAACAGAACATTTGAATCCAAATTGTCTTCCTGTAGTCTTCCTGATTTCCGTAAACAGTACTGCCAACAGTTCACTCACTTGCTCAGGCAAAAAAGTAGGAATCTTCTGTGATTCCTCACATTCTCGGTCCAATTCATCAGCCAGTGCCATCAGCTCTTCCTTGTGTTTATTCTGCATTCAACCACTTCTCATCACCTCTGATACTACCACCCTGTCCAAGCCACCATCATCACTTGCATAGCAATATCCATACCATCTCTGCTTCCACTTTTCCCTGCACCCCTTTTAAACCATTCTCTCCATACCAGCCAGGGTGATCATTTAAAAAACTTGATGAGGTTATGTTACTTGTTTAAAAGCCTGCAGTGGTTTCCTTGAAATAGAATAAAATCCAGTTTCCTTACCATGGCCTTTAAAACTGCGTAATCTGACTCCTGCCTGCCTCTCCAACCTCATCGTACTCTCACCCTTCTCATTGCCTCCTTTCTGTTTCTGTCATGTACCAAGCTTTTTCCAGTCTGTAGCAAACAACGACTGTTAGTTGTCCCCTAAAATTTCTCCATTTTTTTCATAGTAATAGACATGGTCATATGGCTGTCCAGAATAAAGGCTGTATTTTCTAGCCTCCCTGTAGCCATGTGGTAGTTCTGGCCAATGGGTTATAAGCAGATATGTGGCTCCCTTCCAGAACCATCCTTAAAAGATAGCTGGTGCACACCTTCAGTCCTTTGCTGCTTTTCTTCTTATATCCTGCACCCTGGAATATAGATGTGATGGCCTGGGACTCTAGCTGCCAATTTGGGTCATATGCAAGCTCCCCCATCCTAGGGGTGGCAGAACCTCAACCTGGTGAAAACATGGGTCCTTGACCTTTCTAGAGTACCATATCAGCCCCGCACTCCAACATACAGATTTTGGTGTGAGGAAAATGTAAACTTCTGTCTTGCTAAAGCCACTATTTTTGGCCATCTTATTCTCAATTGAACTTAACTGATACTCCATCTCAGGACCTTTGCACTCCAATTTTTTTTCTGCCTGGGATGTGCTTTCTCTCTGTCTGTATGGCTAACTCATTCTCATCCTTCAGTTCTTAATTCAGATATCATTTCTGACTAGCCTTCCCTGGCAACCATATCTAAAGTAGCTCCTTTTCCCATTTACTCTCTCTTACATGACCCTCTGTTTTCTGAATAGCATTTGTAATTGTATCATTATCTTCTAAACTGTGTTTTTTTTTTTTTTTAAAGGATTTTCTTATTTATTTATTTATTTATTTATTTTTGGCTGTGTTGGGTCTTCGGTTCGTGCGAGGGCTTTCTCCAGTTGCGGCAAGCGGGGGCCACTCTTCATCGCGGTGCGGGGACCGCCCTTCATCGCGGTGCGCGGGCCTTTCTCTATCGCGGCCCCTCCCACTGCAGGGCACGGGCTCCAGACGCGCAGGCTCAGCAATTGTGGCTCACGGGCCCAGCTGCTCCGTGGCATGTGGGATCTTCCCAGACCAGGGCTCGAACCCGTGTCCCCTGCATTAGCAGGCAGATTCTCAACCACTGCGCCACCAGGGAAGCCCCATTATCTTCTTTATTGTTGATTGTTTCCCTACTAAAAATGAAAGTTCCATGGGAGCAGAGACTACATCTCTTTTGTTCACTGCTTTATCCCCACACATAGTACACATTAGATAAGTACTGTCGAATGAATGAGACAGTGAATAAATTAACCATTGAATGAATGAAATAGATCCTTATCCAAGATTAGGTAGACTTTTTAAAAATAAATGTCTTAAGTTTTCCTTAAATACGTAATGTATAAAATCCAAGGTAGGAAATCAGCTAGGAGAAATAGTGCTAAACTAATGGTATATGCCTAACTTCCAGCCCTTGATGATGAAGATGTATACCTTTTTCTGGTATATATAATAAGAAGGTTATTACAGAAAAAAAGCTTAATTGATGAAGCAAACTGGCAAATCAAAAAGCACTGCAAAATAATACCTAGGGCAGAAACTCCCACTACGTAGAGGGAGTGATTATGTAACTTACTGGACCTCAGATTCTTCACCTAAAATATACCTAAAATATACGTAAGACTCTTAAACTTTGAATGGTAATGTTATAAAAGTTTAATAGTAAGTCCAACTTATGAGTGACCTAACATGTTAAACATTAATTTGGTCTTCAGGTATTTTTTTTTTTAATTAATTAATTAATTAATTTATGGCTGTGTTGGGTCTTCGTTTCTGTGCGAGGGCTTTCTCTAGTTGCGGCAAGTGGGGGCCACTCTTCATCGCAGTGCGCGGGCCTCTCATTATCACGGCCTCTCTTGTTGTGGAACACAGGCTCCAGACGCTCAGGCTCAGTAATTGTGGCTCACGGGCCTAGTTGCTCCGCGGCATGTGGGATCTTCCCAGACCGGGGCTCGAACCTGTGTCCCCTGCATTGGCAAGCAGATTCTCAACCACTGCACCACCAGTGAAGCCCTCAGGTATTATTTTAACAGGTGATTTATGTCTTGATAATACTGGCGAGGGTTCAAGGAAACAGGGCTTCTTATACTGCTCAGAGTATAAAATTGGCACATTTCTAGTATGCAGTTTGGCAATATGTATCAAAAGCCTTGAGCATATACATTTGACCCTGCAATTCATCTTCTAGAAATGTATCATAGGAAATAAGGATATGTGTAACAATTTCATTACAAGAGTGTTCGTTATTGCATTGTTTATTAGGATACTGGTTAAATAAATCACGCTACATCCATACAACAGAACAATATTCAGCCATTAAAAATGATGTGGAAGAAGTTTTATTGACATGATATATTAAGTACAAAGGGAAAGGTTTAAAATATAATTCCAATTTTGTGAAAAAGTTTGTGTCACAAAGGTCTAACAGGATATGTGCAAGTTATTCAAAACTGCAGAAGTAACTGTTGCAGTTATTTTTGTTTCATTATATCTATTTCATAGTTTTTTTAAAATTTTCATAGAATAAATTTTTATACTGATCAAAATTCTACCTTTATCTTTAAAGAAAAAAGTGGATAATTTGGGGAAATAGTATCATATACTCAGTTGCCAAGCCTGATATCTTTTATCCTTTCTTATTCCCATGCCCCACAACTAATTACCATTTCTTGTTTTGCGTTCTGAATACTTCTAGGATCCTCCCCTACATCTCCATTCCTTCAACCATTCTCGTAATCATTCCCTCATAATCTCTCATCTGAACTTTGAAAGAGATTTTTTTTAAAAACTGGTCTCTCTTCATTAAGTTTTATGTCTCTCCAGTCTTCAAGACTACCACCAGATTTTACAGTACACATCTTAGGAGACCCCCGCCCACTCCACCCGCTGCATAAAATCTTTGTAATGATGCCTCATCCACTACAGGATAAAAGTGCAAACTCCTTTCCGTGAGGTAGAAAGCCCTTCATGTTATAGCACCTTCCTACCTTTGTAACCTTAGGTACTACTTGGGGTTCTAGCCTAATACTCGGTGCTGCTTCATACTTCAAACCTTGCAGTTTTCTCCCCTCTGCTTTGAGTGACCTCCTCCTTCCCCCAAAATGTCTTAAACCAGCATAGTCTCCTATGCTGGTTTTAAAAATATGTCCGCAAGGGAATCCCCTATTGGTCCAGTAGTTAGGACTCCACACCCTCACTGCCGAGGGCGTGGGTTCGATCCCTGGTAGGTGTACTAAGATCCCGCGGGCCATGCGGCGCAGCCAAAAAAAAAAAAAAATGTCCACAAAATCTTTGATATTTTATTCTTCAAGAAGTGGAACTACTTAATTCACCTCCTTCTGAGTGCACGATGAACTTTGTGACTTTCTTCTAGTAAATAGAATAAGAAGTGACCGTGACTCTGAGACTAGGTCATAAGAGGCATTGAGACTTCTTCCTCTTGCATATTCTCTTGAATCACTCCAAGGGAAGCCAGCTGCCATGTCATAGGACACTCAGGCAGCCTGTAGAGAAGCCTATGTGCCAAGGAAGTGAAATCTAACAGCTGACAAGGAACCAAAGCCTGCCAACAACTGTGTGAGTGAACTTAGAGGCAAATCCTTGGGCCTCCTTGAGATGCCTCCAGCCCCAGCCAACAGCTTGACTGCAACTTCATAAGAGACCCTGAACCAGAACCACCTAGCTAAGCCCCTCCTGAATCTGATAAAATTTGTTTGAAGCTGCTATGGTTTGGGTTAATTTGTTATTCGGTAATAGAACCAAAACATCTTCCTTCGGGACTCGTGTGAAATTTTTCTGAACCCCCTTTTTTTTCACTTCCTATGGAATTGGGTTTTGCCCAACTAGACAGTGAGCTTCTTACAGGCAAGAGCTATGTCTCCTTTATCTTTTTTCCCCATTTTTAGCACAGTATTGACAGATGTTAAGTCCTCAGAAACATTTTGCCAGAAGGAAGTGAAAAATTCTTTGACCAATTGTCAGCAACTTGAGGGTTGAGACCCTGTATTTTTATCATTTTATCTTCCTTTACACAGAATAGGAAAGAAGATAAGCAGATGCTCCAGAGAGATCTATGTGATAAATAAGGTTAGACCTTAGTGTTTTATACATCAACAAGTGTTTTTAGCACTGATATGCCCAGCATTGCACTAAAAAGAGTTGTGAGCAACATGATTTGATTAGAGAAAAATATAATTAGGAAATAGTAATAGCAGCAACAGATAAAGCAAACACTTAGAACCACCACGTACCAGGCACTGTTTTAAGCATTTTTCCTGTATTAACTCATGAAATCCTTACATCTACTTTTATGTGCTAGGAATTGCTAAAATCTGTGGTACGGACTATAAATTCTCTTCTAGATCAGAAAAGGGAAGTGAGATCAGACTGGTGTGTCAGGGATAACTTCACCACGTAGCTGTTTAAGTTCCATGTTCAGTGACATAGTTTGGTTAGATGTGGATGAAAGGAAGAGACGTTTTCAGTGAGGGGAATAACATGAGGAAAGGCAGCTTGTATTAGTTTGCCAGGGCTACCATAACAGAGTACCACCAACTGGATGGCTTAAACAAACAAATTTATTTCCTCACAGTTCTGGAGGCCAGAAGTCCAAGAAAGGTTTGGTTTCTTCCAAGGGCCTCTGTCCTTGACTTACAGATGTCTGTTTCATGTTCATGTGGTGTTTTCCCTGTAAGTGAGTCTGTCTCCAAATTTCCCTTTTTTATAAAAACACCAGTCATATTGGATTAGGGCATACCTGTATGACCTCATTTAACCTTAATTACCTTTTTAGATGTCCTATCTCCAAATAGAGTCATATTGTGAGCTACTGGGGATAAGTACCTCATAAATTTGGGAGCCGGAGGACAATTCAGGCTAACTCAGAAGCAGAAATGAGCATAAGCCAGAGACTAGAAGCGGCCTAAGATAAGCAGAGGGGGCTAGTGGAATTTATGTATCAATAGAATAAGGTTGCAGGATTTGGGAGTATTTTAAATGTCAGGCGGAAAGAGTTGATATGGATGACTTTCGCTAAGTCATTGCTAATCCATTCCCAATGTTTAGTGAGCACTTTAAAAAAAAAAAAAGTTAAATATTATAGAATCCTTTATAGTACTTGTTTTTATCATATCCAGTTTTATCACCTAACATCACTGCTCTTACCAAGATAATTAAATTATCCGTGAATCATCTCAAAACTAATGAGATATAAGTTTTTACCTGTTCAAATGAATATCATAAAATAAAAATTGATTCTTTTGCAGGATGTTTCCCCAAAAGAATCAACAAAACGCAGTTGGCCCTTGAGATACAGTTCAGCCCTGAAAGGGTTAAATATAAATTTTAACAGTTTCTAACCATCCATTTCACATTACAGCGTTTGACAACAGTCAAAAGTCTGGCACAAAAAATTATACACATTTGTTCAATGCACGCTAGAAACAGCAGCTTTGAAATCAGGAGTAAGCATTTGTTTCAAAAAGGAACCCTCTGTTGATTATCTGGTTAAACGTGAATAGTTAATTTAGTCCACAAAGACTGCATTGGTAATAATCTGTGAGGACACATGATACCAGTTTCATTTAAACAAACAAAACAGTTATCACAAATAAGTCTGTGCAGTAAGAGTGACAAATATTTCAGTAGTACATATACCAAGATGCCTTAAAGTTGCCAAGGTTTAAGAAAAGTCAGCAACACGTTAAATATACTAGTGTTCAACTCTGAAATCTTTCAAAATATGAAGGGAATAAAGCCTTTAGCTTGCCTTCCCAGTCTGACAAATTCAATAGAACTAATAAAAAGTGTTACCGGATCATAGGCTCAGTTTCTATGTATATTTTTAGAAATTGCATAGAATCATAAGAGCATAAGATCTAAAACAATTTTTTAAAAAACAGCATACTGTTTACATGAAGCATTCACCATTCTAAAATGAGAGTCATTATGACGGTAAATGACCAGCATCTCTAAGAATGCTATCATTTTGGGGAGGGGGACATGTTCCATGGTACATATTCTTCTTAAGATCACTTTTTATGATCTTCCACACAGATTGAGGTTACTGTTTACTTTTAGAAAAGCATTTTATAATGCTTGAGAATCTTTATTAAACTTCATTTTGTTTTAATCTCATAATGATGACAACAGTGACACTATCAGACACATGACCAAAATATTCTTATCTTCAACCCATCACCTATACATTTCATGCAATATTTGATGCTTAAAAATACCACAATGACAATGAAAGTAAAATAAGAAAATCTGGACAGTTCCTTAGAGTTTGTCATATAAGGATTTCTCCTATAATGAGTTTCCAAAGCTTTGCATTATTTTCATGGCATTTTTCCTGAACTCTTTGTAAATTTTCTATATCCTTTTTGAGTTGTTTTTCAGATATGAGCATAAAAGTATGTTTTTAATATAACCAGTTTTGAGAATAGTAGAATAAATGCTTCCTCATCTTAATGTGATGTTCTATTCTGACTTGGTATCCATTTCTCATTCGTTATTCAAATGTGACTGATTCTCAATTTTGTGCCCCACATTGTGTCTTATTATTTAGTTCTCAAGAAAGCTACACGATGTTAAGTATAATATAACTTCCCCCATATTCTTGTATGCCACATGTATGTGGCAGATCCCCATTTAAACTTGTGAGCCATATCTTGCCCTTCAAGTATCCAGTTCTTGTATAGAATTGCTCTCATTTTATTTCTCATCACCTTTGGAATTGATAACAGCAATATTAAAGCCACTCAGTATTCTCAACCGAACATTAAAGATGTTATTACTCTCTAGTGCTTTCATGGGTCACTATCACCTAAAAAATAGGTAGCCTGAAAGTAAAAGCCAAATTAATGAGGCAACCAGTGAGAAGGATATGAGATCCTTGGAAACCATAGAGTGGCTGCCACAAACCAATCAGCACAAGAAAACCTCAACAACAGCAGTTAGAGGTAAAATAGGAGGTCAATATTGGCTTGATAATAATTAACAACTACGACTTAATTTGGTATCTACTAAATTGCAAGCACCATAGTTACATAATTTCACTCTATCTGCATAACATGAGATAGGTAGTATTTGCACTTTACAGATGGAGAAATGGAAGCTTTAAGAGGCTTTAAGAGAGGCCTTAGATTACACAGATTGTTTCTAACTTCAGAGCCTGTTCTCCTTTTTTTGTTAGTCTATGTAATTTGTTTAATATTGTGTATAATGTTTTTATATATACGTTTTCATGGAGTGAGGGTTCATAGATTTCATAAGATTCTCTAAGGGGTCCCTAGTAAAAAGTAAGTCTAAGAACCACTAAAACTCATTGTGAGTTCAGTGCCATTATTGTGAGGAAGAAAGTAATGCTGAGATAGTTTGGCTGAGTCATTCAAATGAATAAATGTGGAGAAGCTAGGTAGATTATTAAAATTCTGGCTCAGCTAACATTTTCTATTTTGCATCAGCCATACGGATTATACAGTACTATTTCTCAATCTTGAATATATAGGAACACCTTGTAAGAATTGTGTATACCCAATGTGACAAATTATTTTTATTATACAGGAGAAAACTTGGTTTAAGCCTATGCTGATAGCTCTTTTTAACTATTAATCTGGAAAAAATAGAAATTAAAATATTTTCAATTAATTATATTAATTTTAATGTAACAAAGAATATTGTTTTGCTGAGCCTAAATCATCACTGGAAATCAATACAGCACAGATTTATTTTATTTCAGGATACCTATATTGCTATATGGTAACTCAATTTTCCCGCCAGTTTTCTCTATTATAATTTTTTTAAAGCCTTTGTTCCAGAAGCAAGCAATCACAACTTTTGGCCTTTACCTGGCGAGTATGCATCCTTCATTTGTTTGTTTCTCTTCTTTACTGTAGCTCAGGTCAATTTAAGTTTTATAGCTTGGCTCCAATTTATAAAAACAAACAAGAACATGGCATTCAAATCAGGCAAAAGTATTTTACATAGTGGTCTTCCCTGTGATTCAAAGTATAGTTTTTAATTTTTAAATTATTTTTGAAATGAAATTTCAAAACTAAAGATTTTTGATGAGAAATCAGAGCTATTCAAGAAAATGTTAGTGAATCACCAGGGATTTGAGAAGCAAAGGTTAAGAGCTTAGGATTTCAGAATAGCTCAGACCTGGAGTTATATCCAACTAAAACACAGGCAAGCTGAGTGCCCTTAAGCAAGATGCTTAACCTCCCCAAGCCTCAGTTTTGTTACCTGAAAATTGTATGCAGAAATATTATCATGCCTTCCAGAGTTAAAATTTTTATGAGATGATCTATGTAAATGCTTAGCATGATATATAGAATGACCCAAACACTCAAAAAATAGTAGTTGCTATGATGATAATGATAATATTTTTATGTGAAATACCATATATAATCTAAGAATTTTACATGAAGAGAGAAACATAATTATTAAGGGAACATCTGAAAGGGAAAATGCAAGAAAATGATAGACTGTAAAAATGGCCACTTACATTTGCAGCAACATGGATGCAACTAGAGATTCTAATACTAAAAGTCAGAAAGAGAAAGACAAATACCATAAGATATCACTTATATGTGGAATCTAAAATATGGCACAGGGACGTCCCTGGTGGTCCAGTGGTTAAAAATCTGTGCTCCCACTGCAGGTGGCACGGGTTCGTTCCCTGGTCAGGGAACTAAGATCCTACATGCCGAGCGGTGCTGCCAAATAAAAAATAAATAATAATAAGGTACAAATGACCCTATCTACAAAACAGAAATAGCCTCACAGACACAGAGATCAGACTTGTGGTTGCCTGGGGGGTCAGGGAGGGGGCAGACTGGGAGTTTGGGGTTGGTGGATGCAAACTATTATATTTAGAATGGATAAACAACAAGGTCCTACTGTATTACACAGGGAACTATATCCAATCTCCTGGGATAAACCATAATGGAAAAGACTTTTAAAAAATGTCTCTGTGTATAACTGAGTCACTTTGCTGTACAGCAGAGATTGGCACAGCCTTGTAAATTATACTTCAGTTAAAAATTTTTTTTTTAAAGACCACTTACAAAAAAACACAAACATAAATGTGCTAGCTGACTGACAAATATTCTCTGTTAAGAAATAAAAATCAGGTAAAGTAAGAAAGTGAAACATTCTTAAATGATTACATTTCATAGGCATCAACTAGTTATGTTTTATTTTGTTCTTGTAAGAATATTTTTTAATAGTGGGTTTTTAAAAGTAAATCGTTAGCTAATCTTTTTCAGTTCTTGTGATACTGGATATACCTTCCACAGTTACAGAATTTTAAAAGAACCATCGCTTTTAAAAGATATTGTTTACAAGAAGATAATTACTAAATATTTATAATAATTCTCAAATAACTTTACATTTTTACTGTGGTGTCCAATTCTAAATGAAGTAGTTAGAACCTTTAGTCATAATCAATTAAGATGTTTTAAAAACACTATCTAAAATAGAGGTAATGACAGTATTTCATAAAACACTTGTATTTTGATAAAGTTAGTTATTTTGAGTAAAGTTAGTTCCTGTTAGCTTCTAGATTTTAAAAGTTGCTACATCTGCTATACCTTTGACTGATAAAGGTGGTCCTGAAGGAATATTATCCTCAAAACCTTCTCTTATCCTTTTAATGAAGCAGCCTACAATTAGGAAGTAACTCTTCGTAAGCATAACCTATGTAAGTGGGCACAGAACAGTTAAATGGCAAAACCCAGAAAAACAGCCAATTGATCACTTACAAACTCAGCAGCTGCCCCTGAGGAGATGTTTAATAGTGTAGCACAAAAAGAAATCATAAAACATACCACTTCTAATAGTAAGGAAGACCTTTTCTGGTAGCCTTATCCCAAAAGCTAGTTTTTCCTGCTAAAAGCCAAGGAATCTTATTTTTAAAAAAACAAAACAAAAACCTCTTAACTATAGTAGCAGAGGGAAGAGAAGGCCTCTATTTTGAATGAACCAACACCACACATATTATTATACTTTAAGCTGAAGAACTTGCATGTATCTATGTCATTCCTTATGGGAACAAAAATTACAAAAAGGAGAAAGAAGGGAGGGAGGGAGGATCCCAACGAGGTTTCTCAGACTAGTCCTGTAAGGTATTGGTAAATATTCTGTGAAAAAAAGGATTCCATTGTAAAGTAAGCGTAGGAGTTAAACCAAGAAAAAGAAGTTTCATTATTGCAATGTTTGTTGGGATTTTTAATATGCAAATATATGTGTTCCTAAGTGCCTTAGTTTTTTTTTTTATTGAAGACTTCAGTTAATACCTCACAAAACCATGAACCATCTAACTACATTTAAGAAAATACTGTACCTGAAAGGCTGAATTTTGAATTCCTGTAAACAGAGATTGAGGATTCTCTACTATCAACTTTGTTATAAGGAATTGGCATGGGATTTGAATGGGCTGTCATAGATGTTTCAAACAGGATCAAATAAGAGATATTTCTTTTATCCACCTAAGAGTAAGATTTACTAGTACCTTAAGCAAGGACTGGCAACATTTAACATCACAACAATACTATGGTTATAGCTGAGTATTTTTATAGGCACATTTATAGCAGTTTTCCCATTGCCCTATAATTGTGATTATGCCCCCAAAATGAAAGTGAAATGCATGAATTCTCCACACTGTAAATTAAAATAACTTTAATCTCATAGTATTAAATGAGTAGTGTCACAACCAGCCCTATCACCACCACCACCATCAGTCCTGTCCCCTTAGTCAAAAAAATGAGACATGGAGAGGAGGCATGTTAGAGAAAGCAGTCTTCATAGACAAGCTATTTCAAATATGCAATTGGGGTGTAGAGTGCTCAAAGAGACTCATTTCTAAAGATGGGATTTATGAAGAAGGGAGACATTTCTCTTGGATGTTTGCTTGGCCACGGAACTTGCTTATCTCCTGAAGCTGAGCAGGGGAAAGAGAATTTGAACGATGATAGACTGAGAGAAGCCAGGACTGCAGGGAAATAGCCGTCATGCCCATCATTTAATGTGGCAAGAATAATGGAGTTCCCGTGGGTGGTGTGAATACCAGGGAAGGTAAGTGGGCTTGAGCCATTTTGTCCTATGAGGGTTGACAACAAAAAGAGGGAAGTGTTGCAGGGAGAGGAATGAAAGAGGTTCAGTAAGCTGGAGCCAGATAACCACCATCAGGAAAGTAGATAGTGGTAAACTTCTGCAGGCTCCCTCAAAGAAGCCTCACTGAAGATCCAGCTTTTGGACACTGTCACATAAAGGTATCAGTATCCAGTCAATGAAGATTGCATCCTCACCCAGTCAAATAAGGAAACATTTGCCCTTTTCTCTTTCGAGTAAGGAGGCGTTTACCATTTTTTCTCTCCCTTCCCTCTGCCACAAGCCATGGGCACTGAGCCTGAAAGTGGGAGGAAAAGTTGTCTGAGAGCCAGATTTTGCCCCACCTCCAAGTGCTAGAGCGTTACCTGTACTGGGGATGGGTAGGTGGGAGGAGCAGGGGAAAAGAGTTTTGAACTGAGCTAGAGATTGAAGCTTCCAAGTTGACTGATTTGTTTTTCTTTTTTTAAAGACTGATTCTTTAATCTTAGATTGTTACTGTTCTAATAAAGTGACTGTAAATCATAGAGTATATGTAAGAAATCATTAAAGGAGCCACCGTTCTGAAAATTAGGAAGTTCTACCTGATGTTATTGGGGATAGTTATTGAAAAAACATAAGGATGTTTCTTGTCTCTCAACAGTTTGAAACATTTTAGTAAAGAAGACAGAAATACTTTAAAACATATATGCTTAAATTATCTAGTTCATTGATTATTTTTTCTTTTTTTTAATTTTGGCCGGGCCGCATGGCTTATGGGATCTCAGTTCCCTGACCAGGGATTGACCAGGGCCACGGCAGTGAAAGCACTGAATCCTAACCACTAGACTACCAGGGAACTCCCTCTCTAGTTCATTTAAAAGTGTGGTTTCATAATTCATCAATTTCTTTTGTGACCTTTATACAGTTCTGAAATTTAAAACATCCTTGCAGTTATTTTAGAGGTATATCTGTAACTGACAGTTGTGAAGATTTTGGGGCCCAGACAAAGTAAGCAACATCCTTTACAGAATAGTATTTTTACAAGTCCTCCTTTTTACATTTGCCACCCATCACAGTGACAAGCAGCGCTGTCATTCAATCCTGATATTGTCACCCAGTCCAGATTTTAAACATAAAAGCAGAATTTAAGAGCAAAGGAGTATGAACTACCTCTACTTTCACATTTGTCTCGCTTGAGTATTTAGATCAAACAAATTTCACAGAATTTTAGATGTCTTTACTTCTAATTCAATAAAATTATAGTTTCACCCAGAAAAGAGCAGAGAGTAAATCTAAAACTTTTATCTAATATGATTTAAGCTTTAATCTTCCAGGTCAATATTAAATTTCATTGGTATTTGGTGGAATAATATCTAGCATATATCTACTCAAACCTTTTAACCATCTTACTTGATGTGGTATAAAGCATGAAGAACAATTGCTGTTTGTTTATTAGTGAGGGAATAATACAAGTGATTGCTGGGCAGCATTAGATCTGGAGATAAACAATTGGATCATTCTCATATGAAGAACAATATGAATGCATGCAAATTCCAAGTGCCTTCAATGCTGACAAGTATTTACTATGTGCTACGCAGTGATCCAAACAGCAGGGAAATATAGAGCAGTAAGAAGGCAGATAAGGTCCCTGTTTTCCTGGAGGAGATAGACAATAAACAAATAAATATTCAACATAATATTGTGCAATGATAAGAATTATGAAGGAAATGAAGCAAGATAAGGGCTAGAGAATGACAAGGGGATGGGATGCTCTTTTAGATAAGGTGGTCAGTTGACGACTTCTCTAAGGAGGATAACATTAGAGCAAGATATCTGCAGGAAATGAAGTTGCATCAAGTTTATGTGATAGACATGTGATTTAGATGTCAGGCTATGAATTTAATATCCCTTAGAGACAGATTTTTTATTATTATTATCAACAACCCCATCCAAGAAACACAGTTAACTTGTCTTTACAAAAAGTAGCATAGGGACTTCCCTGGCAGTCCAGTGGTTAAGACTCCACGGTTTCCTAAGATCCCACATGCCACTCGGCAGGGCCAAAACAAACAAAAAATACAAAAAGTGGCATGTTGCCATGTACAGTTATATTTTCATAGAAACTGGTTTTTGTTTTCGTTGTTGTTGCTTCTGGTCTCATTCATTTCATTTCACTTTAATTCAGCAGATCTTTATTGCATGATTACTATGTTTCAGGCTTCATTCTAGGCTCTTAGCATATGCCAGTGAATAAAACACATAAAGATCCCTGACTATGTGGAGATTACATTCTAGCAGGAAGAGACAGACAATAAATAGTAAACATAACAAATAAATTATATACTGTGATAGAAGGTGATTTGTGATACAGAAGAAAAAGTAAACCAGAGACAGGGAGATTATAAGTACTGGGAGGATAGGTTTCATTAATAAATAGGCTAGTCAGAGTGGGTCTCAATGAGTTAAGACCAGAGCAAACATCTGAAGAGATGAGGGAGTTAGCTAAGTGCCTGTCTGAGGGAACAGCTCTCATTGACACACACATACATACATAACATACACAAGTGACACACATACATATGCTTTTGCCTTCAAGGAAGTTACTGTTTTCAAGACTTATTTTTTTAGCTTATAAAAATAGAATAGCTATATTTAACTACTTAAAGGTGTGAATGTTATCTTTTACTTACTTAAAAGATAGCCACTATTACAGATAGATACATGGGGTTTTTGGTCATCAAATAATGAGTCACTACCATTTTAAAAAGCACTGAAAAATAGCATGATTAAAAATGTATATATTTTTGGACTTCCTTGGCAGTCCAGTGGTTAAGACTCCGTGCTTCCAATGCAGGGGGCGAGGGTTCGATCCCTGTTCAGGGAACTAAGAGCCCACATGCCGCGTGGCACGGCCAAAAAAAGAAAAAAAGAAAAGTATATATTTTTATGAATGGCATGTGTAGGTCACACAGCAAATATACTATATCATTTTTATTTTGTTAATTGAAGTATAGTTGATATACAATATTTGTTTTAGGTATACAAATAGTGATTCAACATTTAAATACATTACAAAATGATCAATAAGTCTGGTAATCATCTGTTTTCATACAAAGTTATTACAGTACTATTGACCATATTCCTTATACTATATAGTATATCCCTGTGACTTATTTATTTTATGACTGGAAATTTATACCTCTTAATCCCCTTCACCTATTTTGCCCAAGCTCCCCCCTGCCCCCCCCGGCAACTACCTGTTTGTTCTCTGTATATGTCAGTCTATTTTCATTTTTTTCTTCATTTGTTTTGTTTTTTAGATTCCACATATAACTGAGATGATATAGTATTTGTCTTTCTCTGTCTGACTTATTTCACTTAGGTTAATACCCTCTAGATCCATCCACACTGTCACTAATGGCAAGACTTCATTCTTTTTTGTGGCTAAGTAATATTCCATTGTGTGGAAAATGGAATATTACATTTTACATGTAGTATTCCATACATGTATACATATATATACATATACATGTATATATACATGCCAAATATATATATGTATATGTGCACACATATATATGCACTCCACATTCTTTATCCATTTATCTATCTGTGGACACTAAGATTGTTTCTGTATCTTGGCTATTGTAAATAATGCTGCAATGAACATAAGAGTGCAAATATCTTTTCAAATTAGTGTTTTTGTTTTCTTAGGGTAAATACCCAGAAGTGGAATTGCTGGATGGTATGGTAGTTCTGTTTTTAATTTTTTGAAGAACTTCCATACTGTTTTTAATAGTGGCAACACTACTATATCCTTTCTCTCTTGTTCGAGGGTAATGGTGTTCTCAAAGTTATATTAGAAATACAAAAAATTTAAAATAAATTGGAAAACATGATAGATTACTTACTTCATGCTGTAAATTGAGTGCAGGACTAACAAGCAAAATGATTTGTCTGTATGAGTAGCTAGAAAAATGGACTTTTATGAGTTCTTTCAATGAAAATAGAATAATTTAGATTGTTTTATTTTTGCTTCATTCTGTGTTTTCCATTTATTGCTAACTTTATTATAAATTTGTTTAAAGTCAACCCTAAATTTACATGTAGTATCTGTTATTCTGCAGAGTTAAATAAAATCTTATAATTTTTATGTTTTTAAGACATAACTTTTAAAAAAAGTAACTAGACAATTACAACTCTTTTCCATTTTAAAATTGCTTTCTGTTTTAATTTTGTAAGGACAAAATTACGTTTCACCTCCTTGGTTTGTACCTTTGAATCAGTATTGAATAACAGGCAACTTTTTGTTTTTATTTTTATTTTTTATTTTTGGCTGAACTGTGCAGCTTGTGGGATCTTAGTTCCCCGACCAAGGATGGAACCCACACCCTCGGCAGTGAAAGTGCAGAGTCCTAACCACTGGACCACCAGGGAATTCCCAACAGGCAACTTTTTATAACCTTAGATACAGTATCTTATTGAAAAGGTCACAAATGCTTTATAAACTTAAACATTTTATATACTTCTTTTACTAATATGAAATAATATGTTTGATTTGCTAAAATTTTTTTTAACCTTTTTTTCCGTAAAATTCTTCCCTTCCAGTCCTGTCTACAGTGTTCCTCTCACTCTTCAGAACTGATTTTTCTGTACCACTTATTTCACACCAAATACAAGCTGTCTTGTGTCTGTATTAGCTTCCAGAAATAGACTATACATTTTCCAAGGACAAAGATCCAGTTCTTATCAGTTAGCATAATGATTTTTCAAAAAGTAACTGTTTCACTAACATTTTTTGTTCAGTAGATACAAGTATAACTTACATAACTCAAAGTTATACTATACTATTGTGATATCGTGGTTTCTAATCAGAAATATAATTTGGTTTCAATCCCCATTCCTGGCACAGATTTTTTAAAACCCTTGGACTTAACTGAGTGATAAGAGAGAGAAAAAGATGTAATTCGTAACAAGCTCCAGTCAACCATACCTGAGTTTATGTTAATTACATGACTTTTGGAAAGCCGCTGAGGGTGGAGGCTGGTTGCCAAGAGAACCAACCGCATTATTAGAGGACTGAAGTTTTCGGCCCCACCACCGAGCCTCTAGGGAGGGGAGAGGGGCTGGAGGTTGAATCAATCACCAATCAATCACGCCTACTATAATGAAAGCTCCATAAAACTCAAAAGACAGGATTTGAAGAGCTTTCTGTTTGGTAAACATGTGCTGGGAGGCTGGTACACCTGGAGGGGCATGGAAGCTCCATGCTTCTTCCCCCATACCTTGCCCTATGTATCTCTTCTATCGCGCTGTTCCTGAGTCATGTATTCTTCTATGACAAACCAGTAATCTATTAAGTAAACTGTTTTCCTGAGTGCTGTGAGCCATTCTAGCATATTAATTGAACCTGAGGAAGGGCTTGTGGGAACCTCTAATTTATAGCCAGTTGGTAACAACCTGGGCTTCTTATTGGCATCTGAAGTAGGGCAGTCTTATGGGACTGAGGCCTTAACCTGTGGGATCTGATGTTGTGTCCAGGTAGATAGTATCAGAATTGAATTGAATTGTAGGATACCCAGCTTGTGTTTGCAGAGAATTGGAGAATTGCTTGGTGTGGGAAAAAACCCACACATTTGGTGAGTAGAATTGTCAGAAATGAACTGTGAGTGAAAATATATGACATACAGTAAGTAGTATACAAAGTTGTACTCAAATTGGAATCTCTTTGAGTTTGAAAGTATTTATGTAGTATGCCTCCCTGAGTTAGGAAAGGAGTCAGGCTTTCCACCATTCCTCCTTTCTCTGTGGCAGTTAGAATTCTATTATCAAAAAAATTGTGTAGCCAAACTGGCAATCACCAGCTTTTAAGATATAAAAAGTTGGTCATGAGCAGTATTAGGTAGAAATAAAGTTTAGCCCCCAAATGTTTTTGTTTTATAGTGACACCACAGTGTTTTTCTTTTGTATCAACACAGTGTGAAGATTTAAAAGATAAGCAATTGGGAGGCCAGAGTTCCATTATTTTCCCCTTCTAATCTGCACAAATGTTAAGTATAGCAGTGGAAACATTCAGGCCATTAAAATATGAGCATTGTATTTTAAAACCAGCCATGAGAATCCTGCCGTCTGATAGACTTAATCTTTGAATAACTAAGGTGACATGTTCCCTGGTTCTACCCAACTATACATGTCCTCAGCTACTGATGCTAAACTAGATCATCTGTCAGAATCAGTTTTGTCTGAGATGTCCTTAGGAAAACAAGTTAATCTTTGACACCTAGCTCTTACTCACTTTAGATCCTTATCCCTAATGAGTACTTTTTCCCCCCACAGGAGTGGTCCAATTCCAGAGTAGATTGGTAATAGGGGAAGACAGACTCCAATCTTAGAAAAATCGGGTACTGCACAAGTTATCAAGGCCTAGGAGCCCAACTACTTTTACTAGAAAGTTGGAGGGAACCCAACTACTTTTACTGGAAAGTTGGAGAAGGATTAGCCAATTAACCTGAAGCAGAGTAAAATGAGCTATGGACATTATGCACCCTAAGTTTTTCCTGACAAAGGACAACATTGACCTGTTAGCTTTGGGCAAAGCTGAAGCTTCATGTGAACTTTTAAGTTCACATCTGTAGGTAGTGGAAAGATTGAGCAGTCCACACTGACTTCGTTTCCCAGAATTTTTTGCTGCCATATTTCTCCTCACCCTTCCTTCCCTCTACCTATACACATTCTCCATGGAAATCTACTTGATCAATGTATGATCTTCTCAGTCAAAGGATCTCTGCTTTTAAAAGGGTATCAAGTAGTTAATCTGATAATACAACCTAGCACAAAACCCTATGCTCCTGCACAGAATGCATCCCATGAAGCTGACCCTCTACATCAGTGCAAGATATATAGTGAAAATCCTAGAAGTCTGCTGCAACTAACACAACTTCTAATCCTGTCTTCTGTAAGAGCTCTTAAGAATACCTGTGCTTAGGGCTTCCCTGGTGGCGCGGTGGTTAAGAATCCGCCTGCCAATGCAGGGGACACGGGTTCTCAATCCCTGGTCCAGGAAGATCCCACATGCCGCGGAGCAGCTAAGCCCGTGTGCCACAACTACTGAGCCTGCGCTCTAGAGCCTGCGCTCTAGAGCCTGCGAGCCTGGCTACTGAAGCCCATGCACCTAGAGCCCATGCTCTGCAACAAGAGAAGCCACCGCAACGAAGAGTAGCTCCCACTAGCTGCAACTAGAGAAAGCCCGTGCGCAGCAACGAAGACCCAATGCAGCCAAAGATAAATAAATAAAATAAGTAAATTTATTAAAAAAAAGAGTACCTGTGCTTATTAAGGTTTTATTTGGAAAATTATTTGATATCATTATTGTAAAGAGTTGTCATTAGCATATTTTCTCAGTCCAAATTAAAATGTTTAGTAATGTTAAAAATTCAGAAATCAGTATTGGTTAAACCATAATTTTTGTTATTTTTCAAAACAGATATAAATTCTGATTTTCTAAGGAGAAAAAAAGTTATTTTTCAGTTCTGATAAAAGGGTAAAATTTTAATAAGACGTCTTAGGTCTTATTTTCTGTAAGTTAATGACATTAGCTTGAATTATAGATTCAATAGAATATTCTTTTGGCTTCATTAATAAAAAGTTATGTTTTAGTGAAGGAACCCTAGTATTATGCCAAATAACTGCTTCATTAGCTTGATCATCAATAATCACTAGACAAATAGGGGGAAAAATTCACATTTATCAGACAAGCATTTGACTTTAGAACTTAAAAAGTACAGCAGTTAAATTGCAATGTACGTAATCAAGCTTGCTTAGTTTACATATTCTTATAATGTGGAAAGTGGAATTTGACCAAGAACCTTTCAATTGTTGACTTGAAAAAATGCACAACGTGAGAGTTGTAAGTTAAGTTTTATTTGGGGCAAAGTGAGGACTGCAGCCCGAGGAGGCGAGGAGAGGAGCCAGGATATATAGTTTTGCAACAAAGGGCAGGTAGTCCGGAAAGTCAGAAGATTATTGCTAATTTAAAAAAACCAGATATCTCAATTTAAGGAATTTAGCGCTTTTCTACGTATGGGAAGATGCAAGAGTCTGGGCTCACTGAAATCATTCCTTTGATATGCACCTCAGCTATCTGGGGCCCCTATCCTGTATCTTCACATCCTGAGTTTCCTCAGGGCTCACTGCAGGGAGTGGCTGCAGTCTGATGGCTGCTAGATGGCGGGTATTCTTTTCAGCCCTGAGTTTCCTCAGGGCTCACAGGCTTAACGTTGGAGGGCTGCAATCCTTGATGACTGTGACATCCTTTGTTTATTGATATGGCAGGAAATATTCCATTTATAAATATTCCATTCCATTTATAAATATTCCATCTGTCACAACCTATTCTGTTACAACAGATTTAATACCCTTTCTCTCCTTAAAAACTTTACAACAGTGTGGAAAGTCTAACTTTATTTTTTTTTTTAATTTCTGGCTGAGATTTTTATAATGGCTACCTGATTAGTGGATGAAGTTGATGAACAGGCATTATTAATTCTCACTCTACAGTTCTTTGTAAAACAAAGTAATGGCTATATAAATACAGAACTTAAGTTTCAACCCCCCTAAATTACTCTCTTAAATTTTACAACTTATTCTTGGCCTTGAGAAATTGGATCACTGAGTGAATTTGTTACTGAGTCTGAGCTCGCTCTGCTCACCGCACGACAGGTCAGTAAATCGGGAGATGAGGTGCTGAGGCAAGGAATACGGCTTTACTTGGAAAGCCAGCAGACAGAGAAGATGGCGGACTAGAGTCCCCAAAACAACCATCTTACGGGGGTCTGGATGCCAGTTTCTTTTATAGAATCACAGAGGGAAATAAAGTAAAAAGGCAGAATAGAGAGGGAGAGGCGGGGAGGAAGTAAAGTAAAAAGGGCCTCAGTCTTGCAAAACATCTCCTGGAATGGCCAGTCTCGGGGAGGGGATGCATTAATTCTTTCTTGCAGCCATTCACAGGTGGGTAGAGTTCCCTGAGGCAGGCCATTATGTATGATTGTAATAACAAAAGCAACAAAAAGCAAAAGCTAAAGTCAAAGAAACAGATCCAACTGGAGTCAAAATTGGCTCTTCCCTGTTAACAAAATCTCTTCTCACACTACCCTCTCTCTAGCAATCTTCTGTGTGCCAGATGGAGATAACACAGCAAAGCAGACCAAAATCCTTGCCTCATGAAACTTAAACAGTAGAGAGAATGAGGCAGGCAATAGACAAAAATATATAAGTAAAATTTTGGTATGTTAGGTGTGGTTAAGTACAAGGGCAAAAGAGAAAGCAGAGAAGAAATATAGGAAGTCCAGAGGAGGATTGGGGATAGAGGAGGATTGTAATGCTAAACAGGATGAAAGGAAGTCCTCTCTGAAAAGGTGACTAAAGAGAAACCTGGGGAAAGAGAAAGAGTATGAGCCATTGAATACCAGGGGAAGAGCATTCCCGGCAAGAGGGAACTGCAAGTGCAAAGTCCTGGTGTGTTCAAGGTTCAGCAAGAAAATTAGAAGACTAGAAAGGAGTGAGCAGGTGGGAGTACAATAGGAGACAAGGTAAGAGAAAGAATGAGGTGAGGGTGGAGAGAGTCCTGGGGAGAAGGGTACAGGTTTCAATCACGTAGGTCGTTGTAAGCTATTTTGGTAACTTTTACTCTAAGTGAGCTAACAATCCATTGGAGGATTTGGAGCAGAGGGGTGACGTGATCTCTTTTATTAAGATCTGACAGAAGTGGGGCAAGAAGCAGAAGCAGGAAGGCCAGATACAATGCAATAGCAATAGTTCAGGTAAAAGATGATGACTGGGACAAGAGCAGTAGCAGAGGAGGTGATAAATGGTCAGATTCTGAATATAGAATCAAGAGCTCCTGAATATATTTAGCTTGTCATTGATTGAAGTATTTTTTTAATAATCATTTGTGTTATACATTTCCATGGTAAAATACTATGATCATTTCTCATTTCTTTATTCTCCTACCACATAATGTTATTGGCTGCATAGTACAGTTTGGATATAGCATAATTTAGCCATTGTATGGTTAGAACAGTTGATTTAACCGTCCTCTGTTGGTAACTGTCTAAGCACTTTCCAGTTTTCCTCTATCATAAATACCACTAAAATGAACATCTTCATTGTTCTATCTTTGCTAATATAATTACTGCATAATTTAGGAATCGCTGTTGATTTTAGGAATGACTCTGCTTAAGGAGAACTAGAAAGGAGAAACTACAAAGGCAGAAACTAGAAAAGCAGAGCTATTACTATAAACCAGCAACCTAGATTGGTACTTTTTCAGCCATAACCATAGAAAGATTATCTACAGCAGATGCACATTGATAGTTTAAAGGATACCAAAAATATTTGAATATGAAATATTTGTAAATTCTTGCTCAAGATTGAATAAATATTCTTGTATTTTGGAATTTGTTTTCTATTTCTGATAACCTTAATTATTACTAAGAACAGATGACCAGTTACAAGAACTGTCACCATTTTAACATTCTACATGAACTGTGGCCAGGATGGATTTCTGGCACCTGAGCATTCACATCCATCTGTTTATAGGGCACTATGCCCATTCATGAGATTTATGCCAGTTTCAAAAAGTCATGTGTAAATCAAGATAGGCAATGTATATATTTTTTTTAATTAAAAAAAAATTTTTTTTTGGCTGCATTGGGTCTTTGTTGCTGTGCACGGGCTTTCTCTAGTGGCGAGCGGGGGCTACTCTTGGTTGTGGTGTGTGGGTTTCTCATTGCGGTGGCTTCTCTTATTGCGGAGCATGGGCTCTAGGTGCGCAGGCTTCAGTAGTTGCAGTGTGCAGTCTCAGTAGTTGCAGCATGCGGGCCCTAGAGCACACAGGCTTCAGTAGTTGTGGCGTGTGGGCTCAGTAGTTGCGGTGCGGAGGCTCTAGGGTGCGCGGGCTTTGGTAGTTGTGGCGCGCGGGCTAAATAGTTGTGGCTTGGGGGCTCTAGAGTGCAGGTTCGGTAGTTGTGGTGCATGGGCTTAGTTGCTCCGTGGCATGCGGGATCTTCCTGGACCAGGGATCTAACCCGTGTCTCCTGCATTGGCAGGTGGATTCTTAACCACTGCGCCACCAGGGAAGTCCCGGCAATGTATATTTTTGAGATATAAATCATCTATCGTTTAATCTCTTTGAGTTATGTTTTTAGAAAGAATTTAGCCACTTACTGATTTGAGATAACTTTAATTAGGCATGTGTAGAAAGCAAAATATAAGCAAAAATTTAACTTTGCTAATAGTAGGCTTCTTCAGCATGAAAAAGTTGAAATTAGAAAAAACGTTATAACAAATCCCTGAAAAAAGTTTTGAATATACTATTTGAGGGAGAAAAACTAACATTTATTTGGTACATGTTATGTGCAAGGTGCTTTTACATAATTTGTTTATATAACTCTCATAATAATCCTGTGGAATAGGGATCATTATCCCTATTTTGCAGATAAGAAACTGAAAGAAATGACCTACCTAAGATCACACATAGGAAATACCAAGATCATTTCAAGCCAGTTCTATCTGACTCCTAAACTCATGTTTTCTCAGCTCTACACACTATGTAAATGGTTGGAATCTAAATATTAGGGCAAATTTACAAATCTGTGATGCTGATTGAAGATGGTTTTTAGAAGTTAAGAAAATAACCAGCCAAACAAATTATTGCTTTACTCTTAAAACTCAACTAAATATTCCAAGGTAAGTATGAGGATGTAAATTAGCTCTCATTATCAGGAGGGCAATACCAAACAACAATTAGTTATTTTTGCTGTTAAGAGAATACTTAGACAAAATATTTAAGAGAAAAAAATAATCTGATGATTTGTTTGCTTGTCTGTAGATCAATGATTTCCAAACTTAAAAAAAAAAAATTTAGAATAGCTATTTCTCTTACCCAAACTAAGCTATGTAAAACAAATGAGAAGGGTTGAAGCAAGGGCGCAAGTGGGAGGTAGAGGCTGTTTGCTCCCTGCCCATTTTCCTCTCCCATTTCCCCTTGTAACCTCTAATGGACTACTTGTAAATCACAGGACTTAGAATGACATTTAAAGCCCATGTTGTGGCTGGCACACTTGGTTAATTGGCTTACTTTTTCAATATTTAACTGATTTATTTTGGTTATCTACTGATCACAATAAAAATGTGACTTGAAAGTGATGGGAAATTTCCTGCAGCAATGGCTAAGAACTTTTTATTTTATACAGAATTTTCTTTCTTTCTTTCTCCTAGTCAGAATCAACTAATTCATCTTTGAAATGTTTTTTGAACCTCAACTAAATGCTAGACACTAAGCTGGTTCCTACCTTCAGGAAGCTTAGATTCTAGCTGAGAGAGACAGATAATAAAGAAGTGGAAAAAAATCAATTTGTGCTGTAAAGAAAATACATACTTTTAATAAAGAATGGTTATGGTCTATTGGACTACTTTATTTTTGTCTTATTGGTAAAAGTTATTTGTATTGGGTTGAATGTGTTCCCCAAAAGTTAATATGATATAGAAAAATGAGCACTGAAGTTGTCAAAAATTTGAGGTTCTGTTCCCTGCTCTGCAATTTACCAGCTCACTTAAATCACCGAATCTTTCTGAGTCAGTATAAAAACATTTGCCATGCCTGCAGGATTGGTGTGAAGATCAAATATGAAATAAGCTAATGTATATTAGAGTGCTTTGTAAAGTCTCATATATGATACTTGCCATATATATATAAAAAACTTTACAATCACACTTCAATAAAACATAACGGGTATACATAAAATCGAATATTTGGACCATCTGATGTAATAGGAAGTCATAGGGAAATTGTTTTTGAAGAAGTTTTAATAACCCAGACTGCTAATTACCTAGTTCAAGTTTGTCAGATCTCTACATGAATTGATTTGGGAAAATGTAACAACTATTTGCTTTTTTATTTTCTTTGATCTTGTTTTTATAATTTACCTCTCCTCAGTTCTAAATTTTTTACTTTTAGCTCTTTCCTAAGAATTTCTTACATGTCACATATCTTTGTCTAGGGATTCTCCTTTAACAAGAATTATCTAAATGCCATGTTAAAGTGTAAAGAATTTATTAGAAAGAAAAATGTGGAAGGCTTTTCTCACCAATAACCACTTACTAATTACTATAACCAATGGAAAAAAAGTTGTGGGGAGAGGTTGGGTAGGAGAGAGTGGGTAGTAATAGCCTGTTCAGCTTTACTTTGGAGTGCCACCTGCTGGTAAATTAAGTCCAGTAGTGTTTGGCAAACAAAAATAAGAATTATGTTGGGAGATTAGAACAATCAATTTGTTTTATATAAAGCAGATACTAGTTATTTGAATCATTGTAGAAAATGATTTGATTTAGTAACTGAATAATTCAATTATTAAAGAGATTTTTCTCAAAGCTTTTTTGGGGGGAATTTCTTTGTTCTAAATACTGAACTCTAATCAGAAAAACCAAAAATATGTATTGAAGGTCCATAATGTTAGTTCATTAGTCAAATATTTGAGTGTTTAAGTATCATACTGTGCTAGAGATGGGATGCAGTGGTAAAAGGAGCAGATAGAATCTCCCTTCATGGAACTTAGAGTTAAGACTAAAAAAGAAATAAAATGACAAACAGATTACTAAAAGAGGCTATGAATAAAACAAATGAGGAAAGAGAGAGAGAATATTGGGTAGTTGAGGGAAGCAACTTTGGATGAGACTTTGAGGAAAGGCATTTCTTTTTTCTTTTTATTTATTTATTTATTTATTTTTGGCTGTGTTGGGTCTTCGTTGCTGCGCGCAGGCTTGTGGGCTTCTCACTGCGGTGGCTTCTCGTTGCAGAGCACAGGTTCTAGGCGTGCGGGCCTCAGTAGTTGTGGCTCGCGGACTGTAGAGCGCAGGCTCAGTTGTTGTGGTGCACGGGCTTAGTTGCTCTGCGGCATGTGGGATGTGGGATCTTCCCAGACCAGGGCTCGAACCTGTGTCCCCTGCTTTGGCAGGTGGATTCTCAACCACTTGCCCCACCAGGGAAGCCCCAGAGGAAAGGCATTTCTGATAAGACCTTTAAGCACTTGTTCTTTGCTACATTCCCAGAGCTGAACACAATGCCTGGTACATAGTCAGTGTTTAGTGAATGTTTGTTGAATAAAAGGATAGATGACGCTGTATGATAACCTTGAACAGAGCTGAAACATCATTAGCTTTTCTTTTTGTTCTGGTCATAGGTACATGGGTCAGGCTGGCCTAATGATACAAAAATGTGGTAGGAAAGAGAGTGCAGGAAAACTACTGAAAATGTATATAGCATAATCTTTTTCCCTTTGAGCTGGGCCAGTTGATAAAATCCAATTCAGGTTCGAAGATTGATGAGAATGGCAACTGAGTTCAAGGCTACTTTCACTTTAGTTTACTGCTAAACTACCAAACAAGCAGTGCTAGGCATACAAATAAGGATACAAATGTGTGGATGCCACTCCCTAATGCCTTCCTTGTACTTCATAAATGCCCAAGTTCAGTAACTGAAGCAGCCCATGAGGAATCAGATCAAAGAGTTTCAGAACTGCAGACCTTTGTAACATTAGACTGGGTAAGGGGTCATACTTAAGGATCTATTCCACTACCATAAAAATTTATTTTTACCCTACAGTAATATCTTTATGTTTGTTTCCTGCTGCATTATCTACCCTACACTAGACCTGTAGGCCTACCAAACCTTCAGTGAAGTTAAAGCTAATTGGAGAGCTAAAAGTAAGAAGCAAGCTTACATGGAATAATTAAGTGCTAGCTTATAACTGTAATAAGAATTTAATGAGAAGGAAGGGAAACATCTGTTTTATGACCTAACTCTTGTGAAACTGGCTCCCATTGACAGCCTTTCGCTTTTCATTCAGTAGACCCAGCTATCGTGCATATCTTTTTTCCACACATAAACATATACAAATAACACATCTACAAATATAATCTATAAGTATTGATAAGTATCCTTTTTCAATAAGAGAATGCTGAATTTTAGTTGGGTGCATTATGGTCCAGCTAAAAGGCTACATTTCCTAGCCTAGAGCTCTGCTAAGAGTGGCCATATGATGAGTATTTGCCAATGAGATTTAAGAAGTATTGTGTGATATTTATGGAAAATCTTGAAAGAAGGAGTGTGTATCTATTCTTTCCCTTCCTCCATCTTGCTGCTTGGAATACAGTTGTGGTGACTGGTGCTCCAAAACTGGTATTGGACCAAGAGTTCAACAGCTATACCTAATGGCTGTACCTAAGGCTATACAGCAGAAAACTGGAAGGATCTTTGTATGGTGTAGAGCTACCATACCAGCCTTGGACTGACTGTCTCTTGACTTCTCTTTCATGAGCAAGAAAGAAGCATCTGTTTTGTTTATGATATTGCTCTTCAGAGTTACTCTCTGCTGAACTTTATCCTAACCAGTTTGGTGAGTAATGTAGATTTTGTTTTCATGACGGGTGGTGGAGAAGGCAACATTTCACACCACGCAACAAACTTAATCTTTTCATTATACAAGTTCTCTCTCTAGGCTCTTCCCAAATCCAAATTCTCTTTAGACCCTCTCCCCCAACCCCAACCACCTGTAATATTTTTTTTTCCTTTCTTGGAGTCCCACTTCCATACTTCGTATCCTATAATGACACTTGGGTGGACATTCTACTTGCTTCAGCCCTTCTTCAGGGGTTTTTTACCTGTGAAGAGGGACAACTATTTTACCTGAGCCTTTGCTCAGTGAATACTTTGAGTATTGTGCAGTCTGCCACAAGATGATAGTAACATTAAGATCAACAACAACTCACTTGATTAAGCGCTCACTATGGGCAGTCACTTAATTCTCACAACCCTATAAAGCATTATCCTATTTTACAGAGAGGGTAAGTAATCTGCCTGTGGCAGAAATGGCTAGCTGTCTACCCAGAATTCATGCTCCTCCTTCTCTAGAAATGGAGTTTTCATTGAGAATTTACCATCCATCATAGACTACATACATATTCATAACTGTTGTATCTTCCTAATATATTGATCCTTTATCATTATTGAAGTATCTCTTTTTGTCCCTAGTAACACTCCTTTTCTTGAAGTCTATTTTGTCTGATATTAATTAACAACTCCTGCTTTCTTGTGTTTACTGTTTGCATGGGGTACCTTTACCTTTTTTACTTTAAATCTATTTGTCTTTGTATTTAAAGTGTATCTCATGTAGACAGTATATAGTTAGTACTTGATTTTTACCATTCTTGTAATCTCTGCCTTCTGATTGGAGCGTTTAGTTTGCTTTAATATAATTGTTCATTTGGCTGTATTTAGGTCTGCCATTTTGCTGTTTTCTATTTATTTCATTGATTTGTTTTTGTTCTTCTGTTCCTCATTTCCTTCCTTCTTTTGTGTTGACTGTTTTAAAATATTTCATTTTAATTCCTCTGTTGACTTTCTAACTACTGTTCTTTTCATTATTTTTTAGTTTCTCTAGTGTTTAAAAAATGCGTCTTTAACTTATCCTAATCTGCTTAGAGCTATATTGAATTACTCCAGATAAAATATAGAAAACTTGCAGTAGTATAATTCCACTTATCTCTTTTCTTTAGTGCTATTACTGTCATATATATTACATTTATATTTGTTGTAAATTCATCGATACAGTGTCATAATTTTTTGCTTTAAAAAGTCATACATCTTTTAAATAAGGGAAGAAAAGAAAAAATTATATTTTTTTACACTTACACATATATTTACTGTTTCTGCTACTTAAGCATAACTTCACTATACTATCAAGAATCTTAAAATATTTATATTTTTAAACCAGTAATTGCATAGGAATTTTTATGGCAATAATTACAGATGGGGATAATTTTTTATAATCATTTTTTTCTCACTGTTTCTTATCATTAAAATTTGAAATAATTTAAATGTCTAAAAATAGGAAAATCATTACATAAACTATGCTACATACATAGGACAGATAAGCACCTTTTTTTAGGATATTGGTTAACTGAGACACATATATGTATATAATTAATATATAGCATTGTTATAGTTTTTAGGGAAAAAGATGACTGAAAAGAAATATACCTACTTATTAACTGGTTCTCTCTGGCTCATAGATTATTTGTTTGGATTACTACCTTTTGCTTATTTATACTTTTCTGTTTTTTCTAACTTTTTACAACAAATATATGTTTTTTTTAATAATCAGAAAAAAAGTACAATGAGAAGAATTCAAGATTAGGGAGGTCATATTATAAACACTGGTCAGGATTGTTGAAACTAATTAATCATAGTATTAATAATAATAATTGCTCATATTTGCTCATATTTCATAAATATATTGCTCATATTTCATAAATATATTTATCAACTTGAATTCAGGTTAATGTATGTCTTTAGTATGACACAGAATGTAAGAAGGCAAATTGTGGCAAGAGGCATATGAATTTATATATTATTCATTATATTAAAGCTTATTCCATTGGTAGGCTTTCTTTAAAGGTGTGACTTAAAGATTGCTACAGGTCCCTAAGTGTCTCAAAGTATCTCCCTCACTGGTTGCATCAGCCCTTAAAATTCCTATGAAGCATCCTCTTTTGTTAAAGTTCTTTTGTCTTTCTTCCTATGAAACCTACCTTATTTCATCTAGAAAGTTAGCCCCCATTGACACATAAGCATCGGTTACTGTATGAGACTCAGGACATTCTGATGAAGATATTTTGGCAGTTTTGGTAAAGACCTCCATCTATAGAGATGACAAGAGCAGGGCAATTCTAGGCAGGATTCTGTGGTAGGGTATCCTGGACAGTTCAGTGTAGTGAGTACTTTGTAGGGTTACTAGGTAGATAGAAGGGAGAGAAAAAGGAGAGAGAATACAAAATGTGGATGCAAGAATCATTCAAAATGTATTTATTTAGTGGGCTTGTATTTAGTTATTAAGCTTGTATTCTCCTTTAAGTGGCATTTATCAGTGACCATTTACTCCCATGGTCCCTTGCTGCTTGCTCCTTCTTTGAGATAGACATCAAAGTCCTTTACCTAAGCAACATATGTTTATTATTTTGCCTTTCACACCTTCAAATTCCAAAGAGTTGCCTCAGTAATTAAAGAAATTAATACCTACCCACTAAAAGGACATAGTGAGTGAACCATACCCAGGAAAAATATATATACTAGTTCATCAAGGCCTTCTGGAGACTGTACCTCTTCTTCCTTGGCTGTCACACATGCTGACAGCTCTTTACGATGGAATCGAAAGCCAAATGTTTGTGGATGTTTGTGCTAGATGGACCTTTCAGAGGCTTTTAAATCAAGTTGTATTGGCAGCCTCTGTTCAGTCTTCTATAGGATCAGTCCAAAGGAAAGAAGTTTTAAAAACATACAGAAAGTCAGAGATTCAGAATATGTAGAGATGTGATAAATTTAAATCTAACTGTTTCATTGTACAGATGAAAAAATTCAAGTCTTGACAACTTGATTGTCTTACCCAAGATTATCACTAATTAATAGCAGAGTCAGGATTAGAACCCAGGTCTCAGCTGCAAATCTAATGGGTTTCCCACAATATCAAGTTGCCTCAAGTCTAGGTATTAGATACACACCTTCAAAGCCCACAAAAACACCAAACAAATCAAGTCAAAAAGCCAAAAGCGAGATCCTGCAAGTCTGACATCAAACACAGGGGGAGAAAATGTGTAAACATTAGGTGGAATAGAATCTCAAGCCTTGTTGCCTTTTATAAAAAGTAGATTATATCAAGTGTATTAAATGATTGTTTCCTACTAAAACTGCTAAACAAAAGAAGGGAATATAGGTTGCTACTTATTTGGGCCCTGAGACATTTTTTGATATGATATGATGTACATCATTTGAAATCTGGCTTCAACTAATTTGGGCAATAGTTATTAGCCATTGACAAAGAGTAAGTATGAGGCTATTGTGTCAAGATGCCTGGCTGAGTGCCAAAGGAGTCAGAATAAGGTCATGTTTATTCTATTGGACATTTTATTCCTTATCTAGACTCTAAGAAGGCAAAGAGCATGATAATGAAGTACATTGGTGACCTAAATTGGGAAACATTGTCAATGTGAATTAGGAAAGAAAAGTAAAATAAGTAAATACAAGTTTAGACATATATACCAGGGAAGATACAGCAGGACTTCACTTCAAAAGAAACCTAACAACAGCTTGGGATGGAAATATGTTCCAGAAATTCAGGAAAGTCATAGAAAATGATAATGACTAAAAAAGAAAAGGGGACTTATAACTGTTTGCAAAATGATAGAAGGTTATAATACGGAATAGAGAAAAAAATACCCCAAACAAAAAGATACAACTATGCACTTAAATACATTTATATAAATCTTTCATCTCAAAACCTATGAATAAAAATATTTCTGTTATTATATTGGAGATATAAACATTTTTGGTGTGGAAGTGGAGATGGTATCAAAATAACCAAGTAAAGAGATGAGTTGCACATAAAAGGGACTGTGAGTGCAATGTGAAGGTGTTGGTAATATCCTCAGGATCCCATGTAAATTAAAGACAAAGGAGGAAGAATTGAAAAGAGAGAGAAAAAGAAGGAAATTGCTGTTTCTGCCTTCTCTTTTCTATTATGCTTTTTTTCTCTGCTGCTTCATTGAGAAAAAAATAAACAGAATTTTCTTCCTTATCCTTGCCAATTTCTAGGTCTGGAAAAGAGTAGCCAGGTCACTATTATAGCACATGGCAAGGTGGTGAAGCTGAGGCTCCCTCTATAATCCTAGGAGCATTCTTGATGTCTCAGGGAACCAAAGCCAGTAGTGTTCAATTTTTATCATCCTCCCACATTTTTGGAATTTGTAGGGTTAGAATCCGTTCAAAGTTCCTTATCAGAGAATATAGCAGTCTGTTCTCTGCTGTATAAGTAACGTCATAATGAAATTCAACACATGTGATTGCTATGTAATGAGATTCTTTCAGAAATCATATGCCATTGGACCAGAGATGGATCTTCCCTACACAGCTGGATGGAGGTGTGCCCTTTTGGCACATACTTCTATTCCATGGTGGAAGGAACCCATTAAAGATTGCAAGAGATGTTTAAATTGAAGGCTCACTTACCCAGAAATATTAAAGGATCCAAATACACAAATTCTCACTAAGCTGCAGGTATGTAGGGATTTAACTGTTCTGCGGAAGTATAAGAGAAATGATAGGTGTGACGTATGATAAGTAAAAAAGGAACAGAATTATAAGAAAAGATACTTTAGCATGATTTTTAGTAAACATCCATCCAGCCTTCAGTTCTAAGAGGACCATCTGCCTTACAACGAAGTAGTCATTATTTACCAGTCAGGATTGCTGGGAGCTTAAAAACAACTTCAGATGATCTCCCAGGAGAAGAGATAGGAATGACCTGGATACCAGATTTTTCCTATCTCTATTCTGAAAGTCTGCCTGTTTAAAAACTTCAGATGTAACATAGCATCAGAAATGCACTACTTTTCCTCAACCAGCACATATGCTGCTTGTGATCATTTTCTTAGACCAGCACACTATTTTGATAGAGGTCACTGTGTCAACATTACTTTACCTCACTATATCCTTTCATGAACCAATCCAGGGACTCCGAAATGACATCCTTTTGCCTACTCAGTTCTGTGTATCTGAAACATTTAGCTTAAAAAGAAACTCAAGGAAAGGCCACAGCTCTTCAGATTTCTAGAACGATATTGTATGTGCTGTCAGAGCAGTAAAAGGCACACCAGTGTCTGTGATGGCACAGTGGTGATTATAAAGAATTTATTGAATGCATCAGACAAAAATCATCATTGAAAGAACTGATTTATATTCAGAGACCTTCAAATAAGTGCCTTATGGCCGAGAGAAACCTGTTTCTGATACAACTAATATTTTTGAGATTTATTTATGGGTACCTGCTACATGGGCCAGGCACTATTTATTTCATTTCAGTCTCACTAAATGCCAAGTATTGCACTTATGCTGGGAACACAAAGTGAATAAAATGTACTCATTGCCTTCAAGAGGCTCACAGTCTAGCAAGAGAGAGAAATTCCAAATAATGGTTACACTTACCATATTGTTGCTGAATGTAAGGAGAGAAGCAAGCGTGGAGGGCTGTGGAAGCACATAGGAGGCGTTGGACAAGGTTTTCTGCAGAAGTGACTTTTGAAACAAGTCTTGAAAAAGACTGGAGAGAAGCAGCAGCTTGAGCTAGGGCCAAGGGCTGAGAGCAGATGCTTGAGTGGTGCTAGAGAATAGAGCAAGATGTTGGGGGGTTGGGGGTTGGGAATGATGGCTGAAGATGGGGCGGAGTCCAGGTCATTCAAGACCTCGTGTGACACGTTAAGGAGCTTTCCTAGCAGATACTTGATAGAATATTTTATTCCTAGCCGGAGAATTCTATGGGAAAACAACTTTGGAAAACATTGGATCAAAAAGACTAATGTAGAGTCTCTTAGAAACTTAAATATGCTAATATGTATTGTGACTCTCCAAAACAAGGGTATACTATACAGTTTTTGACTATGAAACACTTATGAAAGATCATCTTTGGGGACTAGAGTTCTGAGAAGCACACTTGGGAAGTAATGTACAAATCTTTGGGGGATCATTAAGAATTTTAAATAGATCGATGATATGGATAGGTTTGCATTTTAGAACATACTGACAGCATTTCAGACTTCTCCAGCAGCAGTGTAGGAGACAACTGTAGGAGAACAAAATCGATGGCAGAGAGATAAATTAGGAGACCATTGTTCCAGGGGAGTGAAAATGAGGGTCTGCGCTTAGGTAGTAGAAGGAAGATAAGGAATTTAAAAATGTTTAGTAAAAAAAAGAAAAAAAAGTTTAGTAGGTTAGAGTGACAGAACTTGATCACTGATTAAATGTAAAGAGAGTGAGGGATAGGAAGTATTCAGTTTCTAATATGGGTGATCGAGTGGATGGGATACCAACAATTAAGTAATTATAAGAGGAGGGTTGGGGTAGGGAAAATACCATGAGTTTAGTTTTGGGCAAGTTGAGATTGAGGAAGTCTATGTCATATCTGGTAGAGATTTTAGGAGATAAATGGATATGAGAGTGAAACTCCTGTTAAATACCCAGATTTGGTAGTCAACAGCATATAGGTGTAGTTAAAATTATGACAGTATTAGAAATCAAGTAGTATTAGGGGAAATATGGACAAAGGATGGGAGCCAGGGGGAATTTGTTTACATACATAAGAACTTCAAAACCTTGAGTCAACTCAAACCATAAACACACGTTGCTATTTAAAACAACAACAACACAATATTAGGTCTATTTCAATGATGATTTTGGATCTACATTAAGTTCATCTCTTTTCTTTCTTAGACTTTATATTGATTTATATCAAATATTTTAATAAGCATTCTCCATTCCCACTCCAATTAAATTACCAGAATTTTAATTTTTTTTAAACTTAGAAGTGCTTTCTCCCTTTTAGTTACTCTTTGAAAATAGAGAGATTCAGTAGCAAGTAGAGGTTTAAACTGAGGCTGTCATATTCAAACCTATGATTTTGCAGATTGCTAGTGGTGGCTCCAAAATTTCAACAAGGGCTTGGGGTGGCCATCTGGTTGAAAGAAGATGCTAAGGCAAGGCTTATGTAGGACATTTTTTAAACTAAGATTAAGCATTTATTTGGGGCTATTGGGGGTTGATGAAAATTATACATGGAGTGAAGGGAGCTAAATTTTCCATAGAGCCTCCACTTGGCCCCATGACTGCTCTTTCACATAATTAAATGTGTGGTAATTAAAATTGCCAGCTGATATTAAAATTAACCCTCTAAGTAATAACAATATGTCAATCTGAAAAATGTCTCCTACAACTAAATTGTGCTACACCACATCTTCCTCGTATATTTATTAACCTAATTTATATTTTTGATTAAATTACCTATCAGCATTCTATTCTTTAGTACATTGAAGTTGCTTGTTTAAAAAATTTTTATGGGAGTATAGTTGATTTACAATGTTGTGTTAGTTTCTGTTATACAGCAAAGTGAATCAGTTATACATATACATGTATCTACTCTTTTTTAGATTCTTTTCCCATATAGATCATTACAGAGTATTGAGTAGAGTTCCCTGTGCTGTACAGTAGGTCCTTATTAGTTATCTATTTTATATATAGTAGTATGTATATGTCAATCCCAGTCTCCCAATTTATCCCTCCTCCCCCTTCCCCCTGGTAACCATAAGTTTGTTTTCTACATCTGTGACTCTATTTCTGTTTGTAAATAAGTTCATTTGTATCATTTTTTTTAGATTCCACATATAAGTGATATGATATTTGTCTTTCTCTGTCTTACTTCACTTAGTATGATAATCTAGGTCCATCCATGTTGCTGTAGATATTATTATTTCATTCTTTTTTGTGGCTGAGTAATATTCCATTGTATATAAGTACCACATCTTCTTTATCCATTCATCTGTCGATGGACATTTAGGTTGCTTCCATGGCTTGGCTATTGTAAATAGTGCTGCTATGAACATTGGGGTGCATGTATCTTTTCGAATTAGAGTTTTCTCCAGATATATGCCCAGGAGTGAGATTGCTGGATTATATGGTAGTTCTATTTTTAGTTTTTTAAGGAAACTCCATACTGTTCTCCATAATGGTTATACCACTTTACATTCCCACCAACAGTGTAGGAGGGTTCCCTTTCCTCCACACCCTCTCCAGCATTTATTGTTTGTAGACTTTTTGATGATGGTCTTTCTGACTGGTGTGAGATGCTACCTCACTGTAGTTTTGATTTGCATTTCTCTGATAATTAGTGATGTTGAGCATCTTTTCATGTGCATTTTGGCCATCTGTATGTCTTCTTTGGAGAAATGTCTATTTAGATCTTCTGCCCATTTTTTGATTAGGTTGTTTGTTTTTTGGACATAGAGCTATATGAGCTGTTTGTATATTTTGGAGATTAATCCCTTGTCAGTTGCTTCATTTGCAAATATTCTCCCATTCTGTGTTGCCTTTTCATTTTTTTTATGTTTTCCTTTGCTGTGCAGATGTTTTTAAGTTTAATTAGGTCCCATTTGTTTATTTTTGTTTTTATTTTCATTTCTCTAAGAGGTAGATCCAAAAAGATATTGCTGGAATTTATGTCAAAGGGTGTTCTGCCTATGTTTTCCTCTAAGAGTTTTATAGTGTCTGGCCTTACATTTAGGTCTTTGATCCATTTCAAGTTTACTTTTGTGTATGGTGTTAGAGAGTGTTCTGATTTCATTTTTTTACATGTAGCTGTCCAGTTTTCCCAGCACCACTTATTGAAGAGACTGTCTTTCTCCATTGTATATTCTTGCCTCCTTTGTCATAGATTAGTTGACCATAGGTGCATGAGTTTACTTCTGGGCCTTCTATTCTGTTCCATTGATTTATATTTCTGTTTTTGTGCCAGTACCATACTGTTTTGATTACTGTAGCTCTGTTGTATAGTCTGAAGTGAGGGAGTCTGATTCCTCCAGCTCCGTTTTCCTTTCTCAGGATTGCTTTGGCTATTCGGGGTCTTTTGTGTTTCCATATAAATTTTAGAATTTTTTGTTCTAGTTCTGTGAAAAATCCCATTGGTAATTTGATAGGCATTGCACTGACTCTGTAGATTGCCTTGGGTAGTATATTCATTTTGACAATATTGATTCTTCCAATCCAAGAAACATAGTATATCCTTCCATCTGTTTGTGTCATCTCTGATTTCTTTCATCAGCGTCTTATAGTTTTCAGAAAAGAGGTCTTTTGTCTCTTTAGGTTGGTTTCTTCCTAGGTATTTTATTCTTTTTGATGCAATGGTAAATGGGATTGTTTCCTTGATTTCTCTTTCTGATCTTTTGTTGTTAGTGTACAGGGATGCAAGAGATTTTTGTGTCTTAATTTTGTATCCTCCAACTTTACTGAATTCATTGATGAGCTCTAGTCGTTTTCTGGTGAAGTTGCTTTTTAAGAGCACTGTGGTAGAACTTTAAAATACAGTCATCCATGGCAAAACACAGCTTTGCTTGATACACTGTTGGCTCTCAGTCTTTATATTGTAGATATTAAAATTTTTATATAACCATCTAAATCCTTTGTGGAAAGAGAGTATAAATAAAAATTAGTAAGTAAGTATACTGATTCTGAATAATAAAATAAATTATCTAATTCACTCTTATGTTGTAAATGACATACTTTGGTGTTTGTGTGTTGCAAGTTTATGTTATCTGAATGTGAAAGAGTATTAAGGAAAACAGAACAAACTTAAAAAATAAAATAATGACATATTCTGTGCATATATCAGTTAACAGAGTAGTTCAATAAATTATACTTCATTGATTTGAAGAATTAAAACAATTAGTTTCTTTGGCACAGAGTTTTCTTCCCAAGAGTAATGTAGGCATTAAAAAAATTTGTCTTGTCATGTAGTTATTGTAACTTTGGAAAAAGCGGAGGCAGTATCTCTGGTGTATATACTTACTCCAAATACAGCTTTGCAGAAGGCAGGTTTGTCTGGAATCCTTGCAATGGGTACAATTAAGTTGAAGCTTAATGAAGTCAAGGTGGTTTTCAATGCCCAGGTTCATGATCAAAACAATGTTTATCGTGATGTGCTGAGAATGGTTAATGCATGGCCTGCACATTAGCGCAAGAGATGATGTTTAGTTAAAGGAATAAAGCAATAGCAACACTTACTATTTCCAAAGACTGTTTTCTTTCAAAGAATGCCAAAGAAAGGGCATTTTATATCAATAGAGTCTTTGCAAATTTAGAGCAGAGATAGCAAATTGCATCTCATAGGAGCTCAAAGCTGGTCCTTTTAAAAAATTATTATTTAGGAAGAAGAAAGACATATAGCAAGAACATGGAATAAGAAGAAAGACATATAATAAGACTCAGGTTTGGAGAAAAGATAGCTCATATCTTATTCCTTGTCATGAAAGATTAGAGTTTAGGCATTAAAGCTGAAATTTTAGTTAATGGGATAGATGATTATATTAGCTAGTATTTCTTCGGAAATTTAGCTAGTATTTCTTAGGAATTTCTTGGGAAATTTTCATAAAGTCTGCTATTACTGATGCATAATATAATGTTTATGAGAGCCTATCTCCTCTACAGAGAAATGTCAAGCCTTTCTTTGGTCTGAGTTTTCTGGCTTCAGATTGAAAAGGAGCCTCACAAGGTGTGAATCTAGAGTTTAACCTTGACTAAAAGGGAAAAGTCTGAATAGAAAAGCTAAAGAAAATTTCAAGATCCTGAGATGTTTAAAGGTGCCATTTCCAAACCCAACTCTTTTCCTGCCCCATTTCCAGAACATGAACAATCCAAAAAAGACCAAAGAAAATATAACTGAGAGTCAAAGAATAGCAAAATAATGTTAGTAAGGGAAAGATCTAAACATTTTCCATTCAGATATATGTAATAATTTTCTTGAGTCTTTATTTATCATATATGCAGGTTTTATTTGTGTCACCTTACGAAAACCAGACCACATAAATGACTGAGAAATCCAGGCAGATGTTTGTTTGTTTGGCCGTGCTGCACGGCTTGTGGGATCTTAGTTCCCTGACCAGGGATTGAACGTGGGCCACAGCAGTGAAAGCGCCAAGTCCTAACCACTGGACCTTCTGGAAATTCCCCAGGCAGATGTTTGTGAAACAATCTTGATAGAGTTTCTGAGTTTAAATATGTGCTTTCACTTAATACATAGGAAATCTATAGTAAGTTATAGATTTAGTATTGGTTGATTTTAGGAATAACATTTATATACCCATGTTATTTCTAACCATATTTTCAGTTTTAAGTAATGGCTGTTTTTGGTCATAATGTGGTTTACTTTCTGTTTTTTATATAATTATATGTACTCATAATATTATTTATTTATATATAAGGAATGTTTATATTCATAATTACTATTTGTTCTTATTATAAAAAGGACTCTAAGCTGTTAATTTTTAAAATGTTAATTAGCCTGATTTTTCTGAATGCCAACGAATGTTCTTCCATCTCTATTTATCTTTTCCTGCTCTCTCTGTAGCCATCTCTTCTGACTGCTATTCTTACTCTGTGTTTTCCTGTTCCTGCTGAATCATGTTGGAATGGCCTTGCCTAAGAAATCATGAGTTCAAACATAGTATACTGTGTTTGAACATAGTATGATACTAGTATACTAGATTTGGCAAAAGCTGTGAATAATATTTTCATTTAAAAAAATCAAACAATTTCTAGAGAATCTAATTTAGAGCAACATTCTCTAGAATGGACATTCAGCACACAGGGTTTGTACAAGATGATGTGATATGTTGTGATATGATATCACATGGAGCATGTGATAAAACTATGGGTGCTTCTATTTCTATTTATGGTTTCTTATCCTCTTAAAATTTCAATCTTTGCATGTTTTAGAATGTACATAATATTTTCATAATATGTTAGTCTAGTAGAACATGTTTATACCAGTAAAAAATTTTTTATTGCTGGGGTGTAAGGTCAAAGAAGTTAGGAATCAGAAGTGTAAAGATTAAGAGCACTTGTTTAGTAGTCTGATAGACTTAGATTTGATTCTTGTTACCTTCAGCACTTACTAGCTATATGTTCTTAGGCAAGTTATATAAACTCTCTATGCCTCAATGCCCTCATCTGTGGAATGGTAATAATCATATAAGACCTACCTCACAGGATTACTTGAAGAGTAAATTTAATGATGAATGTAAAGCACTTAGTATATAGTTTACAGTAAAAAAGGTTATGTACTTGTATGACTGGAAAAGGTCATGTGGAAGGATCATGTGGAAACCTTTGGAAAAATAGGCCTAAACTCAAAAGTTTTTCTTTCACTGAAAGACACTGATTAGAGCTTCATTATGGTCTGAGAAATTTCAATTATCACATATTATTCAGCTAAATCTGCTCATGTTTTAAAGATCATAGACCATAAAATCACTTTTCTGGGACTAGTGAGCTAAGCACATGATGTCCTGAGTTGTACACAGTATTCTTTTTAGTCCCATTTAAAAAAAATATTTATTCACTCAATGCAGATAGAAATTGAGTGTCTAAGTATATAATTCTAGGAGCTCTGAAGGCAACAGGGTTCTTTTCATATTTTTTATATTTGAGGTTTGTTGATTTTCAATATTAATGCAAAACTTATCCCATTAGAGGGATTTTTTGTAAAGAGACAAAATTAAGTAATTGATAACTATTTACCTACTCAAAAATTATTGTTCATTAAACTTGTGTATATATATACTACGAGCAAAAGCTCATTAATAATAAATACTAGAACCCAGCAAATTATCCTGAAAGAAATTATCTATTAATAACTTGCTCCAGAATTAGAGAATAAACAATGGAATTTTAAAAAATCAGTGAGAAAGTAAGCTTTTATTCTCAGGAATGTCATCTTATTGGGATTTGGAAGTCTTTTTCAGTCTTTTATAGTAGAGCAGGTTTTTTCCCCCCCTAAAGCTTTGATGATAGAATACATTTTTAAAGGTTTTTTGTTTTGTTTTGTTTTTCAGTTTAGTTTGTGTTGACCCAATGCTCAGTCACTTGATTCAGAGAAACCTCATAAAACCTGAGTAGCAAGATGCCTGGATAATAGTTTTCTTATATGGTCACTATGGAGTTCTAAGAGGAAGTGATGAAAAGGCAGAAAATGGACTCTGAATACTTATGAAAATTGACCTGACATCAGACTTTAATTTCGGTCAATATGTGACTTTAGCAGAAATGTATTTTAAAGAAACAGATAATGAAAAATCAGATTCAATGAAATACTCAAAAAGGGCTCAACGTGCTAAACAAAAATGTATTAAGCACCTTCTATGTCTAAGACATTGCAAAATTCTGGGAACGAGGTTGGAGGAGATGAAAAATAATAAGATATACAGATGAATAAGACATGGTCTTTCTCCCCAGGGAACTTCCAGTCTGGTAAGAGAGATATACTTGTACAAAGTAAGCATGTAAAATATAAAAAAGCTGTGGGATGGTAAAAAGAAGACTACTAGGATTGTATCTTAGGCGTGGATTCAAAATAAGGTTCTCTTACTTACTGGTCTAGACTAAGTTGACACCCAGTTAAATTTGAATTTTAAGTAAACAAGGAATAATTTTTCATTTTAAGTATACCCCATCACGTGGAACATACTTACACTAAAAAATTACTTTTTTTAAAACTATGAAATTCCAATTTAACAGGGCATACTGTGTTATTATTTCCTAAGTCTGGCAACCCTATTTTAGGCAAGTGTGCTGGTTATTTATAGTCTGCCAAAACGCATCCACCCTCTTCTGCCCTACTCTGTGTCCCTCCTGGAGGCTGACTCCTTTATCTCTTATTTCCTGTATTTCCTTGCCAGTTGGCTTCTTGTTGAATTCAGCCAGTGGGAGGAACTGGGAGGAGAGTAGACAGTAGGAGGAGAGAGGTGCCAGGTCTTCTTCCTTGCCTGTTCCATGCCTCAGCAAAGCTTCTCTGGTGGTGGCAGTATTCCTCTATAACTACAACTCATGCATGACCGTTCCTCCTATGTGACTTCAGCTCTCCTGGGACTCTGGTCACATTTTTTTCCTCCCATCGATCTTTCTGCCTTGGGAGTAGCAACAGCTTCTCTTTGTTGCTAATCTCTGGATGCTTCAGCATTCTTTTTGGTTTCCCTAACTTTGTCTACATCTCTGTAGGTAGTCTATTATAATCTTCTTTTGAACTATCTGAGTTAAATTCTGTTTCCCTCCCGGACCCTGGTTGATAAAGCCAGCCTCTTTAACTTCTTTAAGCCACATCTCTTTATTTATAAAATAAGGAAAATAATACCTCCCTCATATATTTTTTTTTTGTAAGGAGATTATATATGTGGATATCATGGAGTGTGAGAGGGCTCTAACATTTGAATTCATATTTAGCACACATTTTCCAGCTCTGGTATAGCTGAGTAGTGCCTATTGAATCAAATCTCCTAAAGATAACAACTATAAACTGACAAAATATTAAATCAACTGTCTGATGGAATTGGATAATGGCCCAAAGCTGGCAGATACTGGAGGAGAGTTAATACCTGGATGAAGGGAACAGCACACGGTGAATTTCTCATTTTTAGCTTTTACACTGAGGGCAGACCCAAGTCTTCACCAGATGGGGAGGCTAAAAAATCCAATAGAAAACCTGCAATCTTACTTACTGAAGAACCAGAGGACAGAATTTAGGGCAACTACAGCCACTAGAAATTGAGGTAAGAAATTCAAGAAAGGAGAGTTCCGGAAAGAGAGAGCCTCAAATTCTGTGTATAAACTCCTCCCAAATTCTTGGCTGACCCCTGAATCACAGCTGCTTGCGGCAGACTCAGGCAGGCCAGTGAAACTTAAAAGAACAAATACTGTGATTTAAGCTTCTGCCTGTTGCAGGAGAGAGTTAGTAGCTTGAGTCCAGCCAAGTTAAGTGTCTGTTAAAACAATTGACATTTTTCAGAGAAATATAAAAGAATTCATTTTCTACAACACATCATTCACTATGTCTAAAATACAACCCATAGTTACTTAATGAAAAAAAAACAGGAAACATGAACAATTTTAAAGAGAAAAGACAGTTATCAAAGCCGGAGCTCTAAAAAACACTGATGTTGGAAGTATCAGACAAGGATTTTAAAGCAGCTATTATAACTCTGCTCAAGGATGTAAGGAAAAATATGCTGATAATGAATGAAAAGATAAGAAATCTTAACAGGGAACTAGAAACTATAAAAAATAAAAATTCTGGAACTAAAATATACAGTATCTGAAATAAAAATATTCACTGAATGGGATTGTCACAAAATGAATATGATAAAAGAAAAAATTAATGAACTCAAATATAGATCAATAGAAAGTATACAACTTGGAGACCAGAGAGAAAAGACTGAAAAAAATTAACTGCCTCAAGGGCCTGAGGAATAATATCCAAAGGTCTAACATTGTGTAAATGGAATCCCAGAAGGAGAGAAGAGAGAAAATGGACAGAACAAGATATGTGAAAAAATAATGCCTGAAATTTTCTCAATTTGGTGAAAGAAAGAAATTTACAGCATCTGAAATTTCAGGAAGCCTCAAGCAGGACAAGTCCAAAGAAAAGCCACATCTAGTCACATCAGAGTCAAACTGTTGTAAACCAAAGGTGAAGAGAAAATCTTGAAAGAGGGCTGAGACAATGACACATTGTGTACAGGAGAACAATTTAAATGACTGCTGACTCCTTCTCAGTAACAATGAGACTAGAAAGCAGAGGAACAATATATTTAAAGTGCTAAAAGAAAAACAGAAAACCCAGAATTCTATACTCAGCAAAAAAAAAATCCTTCAGTAATGAAGGCAATACAAGCATGTTTCAGATAAAAGAAAACCAAGAGAATTCATTGCCTGTAGACCCATGCTGCAAGAAATGCAGAAGGAAGTTCTTCAGGCAGGTGGAAAATGATAACAGGTGGAAACTCAGATCTTTAGGAAAGAATGACGAACTTTTCAAACGGTAAATATGTGGGTAGATAAGTATTTCCTAGCAATTGACATGAAAATAATGGTTTCTCTATGTAGTGTTACTTTACAATAATGTGTATAAATATATGTGAAAGAATATTAGATCAAAAGTTTCAATTAGACACCGAGATACAAGGTGTCTTAGAAAGTGCACATTCCAAAGGATATGGTAATCCAGATGCAAGTTTTCAAAGGAAATAGCTAATAATAAATTAGATGATTCACCCATGTTAAGAGTATAAAAGGTTTGAATTTTCAAACAGTCAAAGAGATTTTTGAGGATGATTAACTTAGAGCTATGCTGTGCTGTGATTACCAACCTCTGTCATCCAAAGGGATTGGGGTAGGGGTTCTGGCACTAATGTCCAATGAAAAGGGCTCCAGTGAGACCAACCATTTGGATAGCTTTATGTGATTGAAGGGCATAGTGGATTTATTTTAATTGATTGATTAATTAATGCTTATTGAGATTTATATACAGTACTATTCACCTTTTTTTTAGGTGAACAGTCCTAGGAGCTTTGACAAACGTATACAGTCATGTTAATAACACCACATCATTAACCCCCAAACTTCCCTGGTGCTGCTTTGTAGTCAGTTCTCTTCCCGTACTCGTAGCCACTAACACACACTGATTTGATTTGTGTCCCTATAGTTTTGTCTTTTACAGAGTGTCATATAAATAGAATCATATAGTATGTAGCTTTTCTCATCTTCCTTCTTTCAATTAACATATTACTTTTGAGATTCATTCATGTTGTTTCATGCATGAATTTGTTCTATTCCCCAGTTGATAAATTTGGGGGTTGCTCCCAATTTTTGGCAATTATGAATAAAGCTGTTTTAAGCATTTGCTTATAGATCTCTTTTGTAAACATGCCCTCATTTCTCTTGAGCTAGGAGTGGGGTTTCTGGGGCAATATGTTAAGTGTATGTTTAACTTTATTGGATTGCTGTTTGACTCTACTTGGGAAATCTGCAAGATGGGTTGATCAACAGCTTTAGCAGCAGAATGAAGGAAAGCTGTCTGTTCTCTCAGAATATGCTGGGGTAAGGAATACATGTGTGCTTACTGTAAACCATATAACCTTTGTATCAGTTATATAGTACTGCTAAAATAAATAAATAAATAAAACGTACCCCAAAATATAGAAGCTTGAAATAAAAACAATAATTTATTTGCTTACAATTCTGTGATGTGGGCAGGGCTCAGGGCTGGCTTGTCTGTGTTATGTTGGCTGGAGTGTCTCTGCTCTGTGTTGCTGAAAGATCTAAAATGTTATTACTCCCATATCTGGTACTTCATCTGGCATGGCTGGAACACCTGGGGTCTGGCTAAGCCTCTCTCTCCAGCTGAAAAATTGAACTATTTTACATGATGACAGACTCCAAAAGGGTAAAAACAAAAACAAAAACAAACAAACAAAAAAAACCCAGAAGCTGCAACATCTCTTAAAGTCTAGGCCTGGAAGTCACATAGCATCACTTTTGCCACATCTTATTGGGACCATCCTATTTTCAAAAGGAAGGAAAATAGACTCCAGTTCTTCATGGGAGGAGTGTAAAACTCGCATTGCAAAAATGAAATGGGATGAAGGGCAAATATTAAAACTAGCTTTAAAGGCAATCTGCCTCAGCCAGCATTAACATTCGAACTAGATTCTGTTCAATAGTGTTACTTGGAGGGGTGATGAGGGAGGGAAGTAAAAGTGTGCTACAGGATTCTAGGAGCTAGGAGAGAGTAACTAACTGCCAGAATAACATCCATCCATGTGGATCAAGGGAACTAAAGTTGAGAGGCACTTAACGGGGTTGGAGATTTCCAAAGAGCCAATAAATATATCCCATGGGAAGAAAAGTCAAAGTTACATATCTTCCAGTCCCAGAGAACACAAAGCCACCTTACAATAATAGTAACCATATAAGAACTTTCTCATTTCTTTTATATCTTCTTCTGTCCCCATCCCAACTTCAACTGGTGGAAACAGAAAAATCAGAAACCGTAGTTAATAAACTAGGGGAAGAGGACCAAGGAAAGAAAGGACTGTACTCACCCCCAACTTGCATGTGTCCAGCCTGCAGCAGGCCCTTGTTGGGAGAGGCAGGAAGATTCCAATGTTAAAACAATTTTGGCATTTTGATTATTATCTGTTATTGGACATTTATAATAACTGTACTCAGACTGTGTGATTATAGGACTTTACCTAAGGGTGGCCAGAAAAAATATGGGGCTTGCCTGAGTTTTAACCCAAGGATAGGAGAAAGAGCTCACATTTAAAAGCTTAAAAAGTGATAAACACAAATAAATTGTTTTAAATACCAGAAATATAGGTAAGTCTATGATATGTGAGTTTTCATGACAGAAAATCATTTAAAGAGGGAAAAATCATGTGTAACCAGATACTGGGTACTATTCAATACTTGACATATATTAGAATGTTCCATCACTTACCAGCTGTGTGATCTTAGGCAAGTCACTTAATCACTCTATGCCTCAAATTTTTCATGTGTAAATGAGATAAATATTATATGCCTTATTGGGTAGTGAGAAATAGATAAAATATAAGTTAAGTGCTTATTAGCACAGTGTCTGACAAATAGTAGCTATTCAGCAAATGATAGTTATCATTATCTGCCTTAAATTATTTTGCTGAATTGAAATTTTTTGCAAGTCTATTTTTTATTTCCCTTTTGTTAGTAGATACTCATCTGTGGGCTTTAAGGAGTAATCATTTTTTAAAAAAATTAATTAATTAATTTTTGGCTGCGCTGGGTCTTCGTTGCTATGCGCGGACTTTCTCTAGTTGGGCGAGTGGGGGCTACTCTTCTTTGCGGTGTGCGGGCTTCTCATTGCAGTGGCTTCTCTTGTTGTGGAGCACGGGCTCTAGGCACGCAGGCTTCAGTAGTTGTGGCACGTGGGCTCAGTAGTTGTGGCGGACGGGCTTTAGAGCACAGCCTCAGTAGTTGTGGCACACGGGCTTCGTTAGTCCGTGGCATGTGGGATCTTCCCAGACCAGGGCTTGAACCCATGTCCCCTGCATTGGCAGGCAGATTCTTAACCATTGTGCCACCAGGGAAGTCCAAGAAGTAATATTATTTTATAATGCAATAATATCCTTACTAATGCTTAACATAATGACTGGACATAGTAAGTATTCAATAAATGGTAGTTGTTATTATAGTCACTTGAATGCAAGCCCTTTCACCTCTCTCTCTTCCACCATGTATTAACTAACTATATACCATTGCTGGTATTCCATTTAATCTCTTTGAATCCTTTGAATCTCAATTTCTTCATGTGTAAAATTGAGATTTTACATATTTTACCTACCTCACAAGGTTGTTATGAGGAATAAGATCATTATTGTTGAAGAACTTGTAAAATACTATACAAATATGAGTTAGCATTGTTTATTGTGCAGGTTACTTTTTTATGTTATTTATAATTCTCTCTCACGTTATGTAGAATAACACTCCATGTTTTTCTGCCAGAAAACAGAGCTGTAACCTCCACTCACATATAAACTACTTTCTAAAAGTAGATGTGTATTTTCTAGACCTTATACATAGATGCTGTGATTGCAGATGTGTTGTAAGGTTCCACTAGCCCACTGATCTTTTCTTCTCATTGGTGCCGAGCTGCTTTCCTTCTTTAACTGAAATTTCTCAATTAGTGTTTCCAGTAGGATAGACAAGAGGGTCTAACTTCTGATAACACGTTCATATTTTACCTGGAAAGCTAAGGCTAACTTAGGGGTTGAGAGAGGAGACTATCTTTTGAACTTCAGTTAGCACAAATCAATTGATTAGATTAACCCAGAATTAGCTAAAAATATCCATTCTAAAAGTGGGATAGTAAGATGGGCACATTTCAGTGGAGGAGCAACACATGATCACAACTATCTAAGAATAAATAGCTCAACAAGTTTCATTCTATTTATGCCCAACAGAAGGTGGCTGCTTCCCTAAGATGCCTCCCACCAGATGGTGACTTCTCAGTTCATTTTTAACTACCTGCAAAATCATGACACATGGCTCTGACCTTTCATTTTAGAGTTCACCTTTTGTTTCAGCACTAGATTACTATAGCTTCTGGTTTCCATCTGGGCAAAAAAGTTCCTTAAAAGGCAGGAGGTCAAAGTCACAGGCAAACACATGTGCACACAAATATATTTAGTTTTATAAATAGCTTAATCTTCATTCTTCATCTGTAATTATGCACAACTGATTTTTTGTTTCAGACCAGGTTTTCTTCTCTACCTACATAATAGCAGTTACCTCTATTGACTCAAGAAATGAAAGCTGATTTTAAATTATTCTAAAGAAAACGTAATTACGAAGGCGTATTGAAAGTTCTCCGTATATAGTGCATTCAAAACTCAATATAAAATTCCTTGAATTATCTATATCAATCCTCATTCCCCAAGTCTCCCTTTGTTAGTATTCGTGATTGAGAATTGACAGCCATTATCCTAAGCCTCTAGGATAATCAGGGTAAGGCCTTTCAGTAATGAGGAGTCACTAGGAGCTTAGCCACCACTCTAATCAATTACATTGTTTTGCCTGAATTTATGACCACGTATTGCTCCCTTAAAATTAGCCAAGGGCAGACAAGTAGGTGCTGCTGGTAGAAAGAGGTATGGAGCCAGTAGAAGGATCAGGATCTCCACATTATCACTACTGGGAAAGTAACTCACAGTAACCCAAGAGTGGGCTTTTTATCATTTTCTTGGATGCAATTTAGCAAATGTTGTTTTGGAGAAATGAAATGATGTCCTGCTCTGCCATCAAGTATAAATTCACCTCAACTGTTTTGACTTTCTTTCCCTGGGTGAGCCGATTATTGTACTGAGTACAGTAAATAGGTACTGGGGAAAATCATGATATGTATGTATGAAAAATAATATTAGTTTAAAAGACATAATGAAAATTTTTATGATAATCACTAAATAAACAATGATAATAATCACTCATAACATCATATGGAGAATTTCTGTTGCTGCATACTTTTTAAAATTTCAGATTTTATAGCATAGGACATTATAGCTATTACCCAAAAAATGTGAAGTTAGAAAGAACATTTGAGAATGATTAGTCCAGCATCCCAATTTTACATATAAGAAACCTAAAGCCCATATAGATTAGGTGACCTTCCCAAGGACAGAGAGCTGGCTCATGGCAGAAGATCATACCGGACATGATCCCACATCTGACTTTTAGTTTTGTATTCTTCCCTCTCCCATGCACACAGATATTTACTTCTATATTAAAACTTAAATTTATGCATATAGTTAAAAATAAAATTATACTAAAAAAGTGGTCCCTCATTTTAGACACATTAAAATCACCTGGATTGCTGTTTAACCTACCAACACCAGACTACATCCCAGATCAATTACATTACAACATCTGGGGATGGGACCCAGCATCACTAGTTTTCAAAACTCCCCAAGTGATTCCAATGAGCAGCCAAGTTTGAGAGTCACTGTACTAAAATAATTATAATGAAAAACAGGTGTCCTTTGCCTTTCTTTCTAACTCCTTAGTTCAACATCCTGTAGCAGTTGTTCTCAAAGTTTGGACCTAGGGTAAACAGCATTGGCATCACCAGTGAGGGAGGGAGGTCCAAGAGGGAGGGGATATAGGTATACATATAGCTGATTCACTTCATTGTACAGCAGAAACTAACACAACATTGTAAAGCAATTTTACTCCAATAAAAAAAAAAAAACATATTCGTGGGGTCCACCCCAACCTGTTGAATCAGAATTTCTGAGGATGGGGCCCAGGAAACTGTGATTCTTACGCATGTTAAAAGTAAGGATTTGAGAATCCTTACCCTATAGGCTACCATTTTCGATTATTTTTAGTAATTTCCTCTCTGTTTGCCTCCATTCCTGATTAATGTGTTCATAATCCTATTTCTTGTTCTGACAATTTTCTACTTCATCTGTTGACTAGCTGTTATGGTAAATAAGGATTTATTTAGTTCTTTGTACCTTTTCTCCTGCCCTCATCCTTCCAGTAGAGTTATATCTCAGTTTTTTGCTAAATCAAGCAGTCTGTGTTTACATTATTAATACCATAAAAATATTGTTTTCTGCAAAGCTAAGTTTATACCTTTCTTACATACTTACTGTTTTTTCTGAGATCAGTAATTGCCTGGTTTGTTTTCGATGTATCTATTCTTAATTTTTTACACACTCCACTATATCTGTTACATACCTACTAATATAATTTTCAAATATCGAACTCTGAGATATTCCAAATGTTCAACCCATTTGGAAACCGATGCTCTTCACGTCTCCATCCTCCTGTTGTGATCTGGACTGGTTATTCTCTGAGGTCTGCTTTACAGCTGATATTCTAGAATGTGGCATCATCCTTGACTACTTTCTTTCACACTACATCCAGTCCGCAGACAAATCTACTGCCTCTACCTTCAAAATGTATCCAGAATCTGATCCCCTCTCTCAACCTTCTCTGCTACCATCCTGCCCAAGCCACCATCAGCTCTCACCCAAAGGACTGAAAGTATCTCCTTAATCCTTCCACCCAACCCCCTCTTTGGCCTGCACTCCACACTGTAGCCTTTAACAACATAGCTCAGATCATGTCTCATGTATTTATAGTGAAGTGTAAATAAAGAAAGGAGCTATGTGCTGTTTGGAAAATGTTTGGTTTTTTCTCTCTGTGTGTGGGTGGGTGGGATGTGTGGGGTGGGCAATTATGGGTGTGAAAATTTCATATATCTTCTCACTGATTGCTTTGTAGTAGATCAAGTTATGGGAAATAAAAAAAATTTAAACATTTATACAGTGAATACTTACTATGCGCTGTGAGGATATAGAAGTAGAATATGTGATTCTATCCTGTGAAAATTTACAAATTTCTATAGGAGGTAAAACATGTACGTACATTACACTGAAAGGAAAAAACAAAGTTTGATTATATGTAGAAACTATTATTATAAGCACCTTAGAGATTCAGAGAAAGTGAGAGAATGCACCATTCTCTAATAAGAAACACTCTATAGAGAAGTCAGGATTTCAGTTAGGATTTATGATAGACATGGGTAATATTTTCTCCTGCAAAGACCGGATGGAGAATTTTTAGACTGAGGTAACAGTGACAGCAGAGTATGAAGCAAAGAAGTATAAAGCCAATTTAAAGAGAATATGAACTAGGACAATTTGATATATCAAAACTGTGTCAGGGAGTAGCAGAAAATAAGGTGAAAGGGTAGATAGATATTAATTGATGTTGCACATCTAGTGGATTGGTTGCCTTTTTCTTATTGATTTAATTAACTCTTTGTATACTATGAGCAATAATAATAGCTCTCAGCTATCCCAAGAAAGTAGATTTTATCATTATCTCCATTTTATAGATGAATAAATTTGAGGCCCAAAGGGTGTTAAGTAACTTGCCCAAGGTCAAAAGACTAGAATGTGTTGTAGCTAGTATTTGAACCTATGGCAATCTCATTCCTGAGTCTGTGCTCTTAAACACCACCTATGCTGGCTTTATTTGTCTATTATATGTGTTGCAAATGTTTTCTCCATTTTTCATTTAGCATCTTAACTTTGTGTATGGTGTCCTTCAATGTATAGACATTTAAATTTTTACGTAGTGAAATTTTTAGTATTTAAAAAAATTTTGCTCAGTTTTGTTTCATACTAAGGAAGGCTTAATATGAAGAATAATAAAAAAAATTCTACTCTATTTTATTCTGAATTTTTATGATTTTTATTTTTAACTTTATGATAATTAATCTTGAATCTTTTACTGTATGAGGTAGGGATCTAATTTCACTTTTCCCCCAAATGGCTAGCCAGTTGTCTCCAAAATATGTCTTTTCCTTAATGAGTTGACATCCCATCTTGATATAGTAGATGTTCAGAAATTTGCTAAATTACTAGACAGTCTACCAAGTAGTGTTTCATTCTGGTTAAAAAGAATTCTTTTAAAAATGCAGCCCTGGAAGGGTTACCAATTAGAAATACTGTAGTGTAAGTTAGTTAGATAATATTGGATTCTTAATACACAGCTAAGATAAATGTAGCCAAGAACAGTAATTTTGGCTATGGATGTCAAATCTTCATGAGGAAGAAAGAAAAAAAGTTAATTTTTAATTTAGGGTGTGGTGGGAAAAACTATTGCCTTCTTCAACCGCATAGCACAGGAAGATCAGCTCAGTGCTTTGTGTCCACCTAGAGGGGTGGGATAGGGAGGGTGGGAGGGAGGATACAAGAGGGAGGGGATATGGGGATATATGTATACGTACAGCTGACTCACTTTGTTATACAGTAGAAACTAACACACCATTGTAAAGCAATTATACTCCTATAAAGATGTTTAAAAAAAAATCAGTTCCATGACTTTATAAACAGACATATTTATAACAAAAACAAAACAAAACAAAAACTATTGCCTTCTTCACAATTTTGCCTTTCACAGGGAAAATTCTCACATTTTTTGATGACAGTAATTTAAGGACATCTGGCAACAATTGAAGTAATGAGGACTTATAACCTGACTTCTTTTAGTAAGCAAATATCTCCAAAGTTTTCTAATATCTCCCTGCTTTGGACCAATGGAAAAGCCATCAAACAGAACAACCATAAGGATTAATCTAGTGAAGACCCTTTCTCTGGAAATGTAAAACTAAGCTGGGCTTTGCGGGGAAATGCCCAAATTTTCATTTCTTTCAGGAAAACATCATGCATGTGTATTAGTGATCCTTCTCTATAGAGTATCAGGAAATTCACATGTAATATATTGAATAATTTCCCCCCATTTCACTATGTGCATGCTCTGAACAATTAATGTCCTTACTTGCCTTCACAATGGTTCAGTGTGACCTAACACAGATTCAACCATCTGTCTGTGTTTTCTTCCATTTGCAACATTTGTTCTTCCTGCTGATCTGACTGCTTCTTTTCTCTGCTTCATGATTCATATGGAGCAAGCTGTACCTGGAATGTATTTGTTAGCCAAAAACAAGTCCCTTGGACTACAGAAATATAAAATTCACCCCACCTAGTAATGTTCAAGAAAACCATTGAGTTTGTTTGTTTGTTTTTTAAGTATATTGCCTGGAAAACATTCAAGGTCTTAATGACAGAAACTTTTGAACCTGTTGGCAAAATCAAATATAAGTAAATCTAAAACCATGCTTGGAAGAAATAAACAGTGTTTTCCTTAGACATGGCTCTGAGGATCACTAGTGTCCTGTTTAAATAGTTTCAACTTTTCCTTCTTGAGAAATGCATGTCAGGACATCCTACTGGAGTCACTCACCTTCTTGAAGTACATTCTTGGGTTGTTCCCTCAATGAGAATCTTTTAGTGGTAAATCCTCTCAGTTTGTTTTTTGTGTTTTTTTTGATAGTATGTTTCATTTTCATTTTCAGAAGATCATTCCAATTATATATTATTCCACTATCTTCTGGCTCCCATTATTTTTTTTTTTTTTAATTTTTTTTATAGCTACTTTTTTTTATTTTTTTTATTATTTATTTTATTTATTTTTGGCTGTGTTGGGTCTTCGGTTCATGCTAGGGCTTTCTCTGGTTACGGCAAGTGGGGACCACTCTTCATCGCGGTGCAGGGACCGCTCTTCATCGCGGTGCGCGGGCCTTTCACTATCGTGGCCCCTCCCGTTGCGGGGCACAGGCTCCAGACGCGCAGGCTCAGTAGTTGTGGCTCACGGGCCCAGCTGCTCCGTGGCATGTGGGATCTTCCCAGACCAGGGCTCGAACCCGTGTCCCCTGCATTAGCAGGCAGATTCTCAACCACTGCGCCACCAGGGAAGCCCTCCCATTATTATTATTAAGAAATTAGCTGCCAGTTTAACTGTCTCCCTTGTGGGTAATCTATCTTTTCTTTCTAGTTGCTTTTAAGATCTTCTTCCTGTCTTTGTTGTTCTGCAGCTTTATTCTGTGTGTAGGTACGGATTTCTTTTTATTTATACTGTTTGGCATTTGTTGGGCTTCCTGAATATGATTATGTCTTTCATCAATTTTAGAAAATTCTTAGGCATTCTTTCTTTCTTATTTATTTATTTATTTATTTATTTATTTGGCTACACCACATGGCTTGCAGGATCTTAGTTCCCTGACCAGGGGCTGAACCTGGGCCCCTGGCAGTGGAAGCGCAGAGTCCTAACCACTGGACCGCCAGGGAATTCCCTTAGCCATTATTTCTTCATATATTGCCTTTCCTTATTTGAATTGCCTTTTCCAGGAATTCTAATTAGCCCTCTCACTCTATACTTTATGTCTCCAAAACTCACTTTAGTGTTTTACACCAATTTGTCTCTTCGAGCTGCAATCTGCATGTGTTTTCAGTTCTACAATTCATTCATTCTAATCAGCTGTATCTAATCTGCTTTTTAATCCTTTGGTTGAGTTTTTAAAAATTTATTACATTTTCATTTTTATGAGTTCAATATGTTAGTTTTCAAATCTTCCTGATTATTCTCTATTACCTTTTTCTAAATACTCAGGTATTTCAATCTCTTGTTATATTCCTGAAAATATATTAAACATGGTAATTTTGTGTTTTTATCTGATAATTTCAATATCTGAAGTCTGTTAAGGTCTGGTTCTCTAGTATATTATTTATTCTTGTTTCTGGTGGTTTGTTTCCTTTTGTGTTTATGATTTTTTAATTATTATTAAATAATACTTGGAACTCTATCTGTAGAAATTAAGGCTAACATAAGAGTATACTCTTCCAGGGAGGGTTTAGTTTCTTCTTCCAGGGGCCTAGAAACACAACATACCAAAGCCACTTAAATTTCAACACTCCATTAGGGTAGATTTAGGACACAAGTGCTTGTGAAGATTGAATAAGCGCTCCAAAATTTTGTGGAGAGACTTCTTTTAACTTCTGCCCAGAGCCAATTCTGAGACTGGTCATCTTTTTTATTATTAACGGGGTCAAGTTTCTTGTTTTTCTATTCAACTCTTTTCCTGAGATTATAGGTCTTAAAGGATTCCACCTTTATACAGTATGATTTCTGGTTTACTCAAGATTGTTCCCACATACTCTTCAGTATTGTTGTTCTAAGCTACCATGACTCATATAGTTGACCAAGAATTTAGTGGCTTCAAAGTTCATATATCTTGCTGATTCAGTCCTATCTTCACTGGATTTCCATTACTGTGTTTTAGGCTCATTCAGTAATTTAAAATAAATTATCTTCAATTTTCTAGAAAATTTTAGATATTCTGTGGTAGGAATATTTTAAGATCTTTAATCTACTAACATTTTTATTTCTCTTTCACTTTTGAAGGATAATTTCACTGGATATAGAATTCTAGGTTTTTGGGGTTTTTTTCTTTCAACATTTTAAATACTTTACTCTCTTCTTGCTTGCATAGTTTCTAATGAGAAACCTGCTGAAATTCCTCTTCCTCTATAGGTAAAGTGTTTTTTACCCCCTCTGTCTTCTTTCAGTATTTTCTCTTTGCCCTTGATTTCCTGAACTTTAAATATGATATGCCTAGGTGTAGACTTTTTTGTTTTTATTTTTGTATTTATACTGCTTGGTGTTCTCTGAGCTTCCTGGATCTGTGGTTTAGTGTCTATCATTAATCTAGGAAGAGTATTGGTTATTACTTCAAATATTTCTCCTGCTCTGTTTTTCTTCTCCTTTGGTATTATAATTATAGTTATGTTAGACCTTTTGCTATTGTCCTACAGTTCTTGGATGTTCTGTTCTGTTTTTTTTTTTTTTTTTAAAGTAGAGGGAAGGATTATTTATTTATTTAGTTTTGGCTGTGTTGGGTCTTCGTTTCGTGCGAGGGCTTTCTCTAGTTGCGGCAAGCGGGGGCCACTCTTCATCGCGGTGCACGGGCCTTTCACTGTCGTGGCCTCTCTTGTTGCGGGGCACAGGTTCCAGATGCGCAGGCTCAGTAATTGTGGCTCACAGGCCTAGTTGCTCCGCGGCATGTGGGATCTTCCCAGACCAGGGCTCGAACCCGTGTCCCCTGCATTGGCAGGCAGATTCTCAACCACTGTGCCACCAGGGAAGCCCTGTTATGTTTTTCATTCCTTTTTCTCTTTGCATTTCAGCTGGAAAGTTTCTATGGCCCTATCTTCAAGTTCACTGATTGTTTCCTCAGCTATGTTGAGTCCACTGAAGGCATTCTTCATTTCTGTTACTGTGATTTTTATTTCTAGCATTTCCTTTTGATTCTTTTTGAAAGTTCTCTTCTTTCTGCTTGTGTCACCCGTTTGTTCTTGCATGTTGTCTACTTTTTCCTTTAGAGTACTTAACATATATTTTAAATTCCCTGTCTTATAATTCCAACATCTGCAACATATCTGACTCTGGTTCTGATGGTTGCTTTATCTTTTCAGACTGTGTTTTTTATTGTCTTTTAGCATGCCTTGTAGTTTTATGTTAAAAGCAGACATGTTGTATCAGGTAATTGGAACTGAGGCAAATAGGCCTTTAGAGGATGGATGTTAATCTGTCTAGAAGGTGTGCTGTTCAATGCTTATTGTAGCTATAAGTGCCAAAGGCTTCAAATTTCTCTAGTGTTCTTATTTTTTGTTTGTTTTCCCTCTTGAGGAGATATCAGTCTGTGTTTTGCAGCTTTTGCAGCTGTAACGTATTGCTACACTAGAGCCTTGCTGATATGGTAGTAGAGAGTGTGGGAGGAAGAACATTTTATAGTCTTTTAATTGAGTCTTTGTCTTTTAGTGGGCCTTTGCCTTGGGGCTGTGGCCTTCACAAAAGTTTCTATCCCATCTTCAGTTGAATAGTTTTTATCCCTTACTCCATATTCTCTGGCTGCAGTGTTCTCAACCTATTTCCTTGAAGCTTTGTCCCCTGTTAAGTGAGGTTTTTTGATTTTTGTTTTTTCTTTTATGTGAGATAGGAATGCAAAATGGGACTGGAATGGGAAGGAGTTCCCTTTCCCTTCCTGGGATAAGTTTTCAAAATTGTACTCTGGCAACAACTTTTCCCCTGGAGAGTAGCTTTTTGTTATGGAGAAAACTCAGGGTGTGGTTTGCAATTGTTACTCCTCCCCTCTCCCTCATAGAACCAAGAGAGAATTTTTCTGGGACCCTCACCATAAGCACTTGGTGGGGTTCCGAGAGAGAAAGCCCATGAAAGTGTAGGAGCCCTTCAAGACTGTGGTCCCCAGGAGTTTCTCACGCTCACATTAGTCCACACTTAAGCTTTAGCAATTCATCAGAATTGCCATTTGGATCCAAGAAAAGTAATTGATTTTTCAGTTTGTCCAGATTTCTCTTGTAAGGATGGCAGTGACAAACTTCCAAGTTCTATATGTCAGAGCTGAATTATAAGTTTCACTACTGACTTTTAAATTTTCATTGTGGTTTGGGTTCTTTGTTTTCAGACAAAAGAAGCTAGCCTTCACTAACTTAAGTAAAAAGATATTTGTCAGAAGGATATTGAGAACCAAAGCAGCTCTGGGCATCAATTAACAAGAACAATAGGAAAAGTTTTATTAGCAAAATTTTAGTTAGGACATCTCCACTGAGATGAATGTATTTCAACTATTTTCAGTACCTTTATTAGTCTAATCAAGATTCAAATTTCAGGAATTCTGGGAAGGAGGTGGTAGGAGTGGCAGCAGAATTTCCTTGAATCTTTATGTAAAAGTAGAGCAAACAACTAGATAGCAAGAACCATCTGGAGAGCATTTGTAACAGGATTAGATGAATAAGATGTCCCTCCAAGCCCCAAAACACTAGTATCCACAGGCCTGTGTGTTATCACTGTCTTGGTGGGAGAAACCTGGGAGAAGCACTAAGGCATCTGACAGACCTAAGAACAGAATAATACCCAGAAATTTCCATCTGGATTAAAAAAAATAGTTTTCATTTCTCTGCTGAAATCTTCCTTTAGTTAATCCATTATGACTAAATTTTAATAGCTGTTTTAAAATCCTTTTCTGCTAATTCCAACATTTAGGCCATTCAGGCTTGCTTTCTATTGATTGTTTTTCCTCTGGTCCATGGGTCATATTCTTCTCTTTCTTTGCATATTAATTATTTTTATTGTATACTGGACATTATAGGGACACTGGATTTTGTTACCTTCCTCTGAAGCATGTTGGTTGTTTTTTCAGCAGAAGTTAACCTGACTAGATACAAACTCAGAACTCTGTCTCCCTTGTGATGGACAGTAGCTGAAATGTGCTAAATTTCTTCACTCTTTCAGCTGTTGTTTTCTACTGAGTTCTTTAAAGTTTCCCCTTATATGTGTATAGTTCTGTGATCAGCCAAAGATTTGGATGGAATTTTTATGCAGATTTTCAGAATTCCTAATTCTCAGGGTTCCCCATTCCAGGCTTTATGGCAGCTCCACACTCTGTCTTATGATTCCTCATGCCACTAAGACTGCAGCTTTCTACTTGGGTTCTAGCTACCCCATGCCTCACAGACTGGGGATTTCCCTCAAGCAAAAAGCCATAGGAACAGAGATATCACACAGTACATCCCTTATTTCAAGAGTCAACATCCTTTAGGTTTTGCCTGCCTTTTTTGTTCTCCAGAGTCTTCAACTGGTTGGTTTAAAAAACATTTTTTTTAATATATGTTGTCCAGATTTTAAATTTATCATCTGCAGGAGAGTTAGTCTGATACATGCTACTCTGTTATTACTGAAAGCAACTTATTCTAGTAATCTTTGATTTCCACTGAATGGATCTAAAAGCAATGAGTTCTAGTAACAATGAGCATATCTGAGCCTAGGTTTTGATTGTAAATACCATTTTTTACATTTTTACCACTTCTGTGGTGTTTCTGCCCAAAATGCATAACCTGAATCTAATCATAAGAAAAAATCAGACATATAAATTGATGATAGCCTCTGAATTGGCCTGGCTTTATCAATCTACATTAATTCCAGGAGTGGGGTTGAGTGGAATAGTATGGACTGTGTGAACTCTGCATATGTTCCCAACTCTGTCTTTTTGTTATGCTGTGGTTCTGACTGAATTATGACCATTAACATCTAATCACAGAAAATATGATGCTTCTCCCTCAAGGAGTAACTCAAAATAAAAACATACACTAAACCATAAAATATACAACTTACATACTGAAAATAAAATATCTTCTTTCTAGAAAAAAAAAAATTCATGCCAATAGAATACAGGAAGCAACTGGAGTAAGCTCCCACTGACCAAACATGAGATAATTTAAGCTTCAATGAGGATAGGAATTACAATGGATCAAAGTCCATTAGATAAGTTTAAATATGTGATAATGAGTTATCATAATGACATTGGGAAAAAAAACAATTGGTTACCTTTTGTGGATAACAGAGAACCAGTTCATTATCTTGAAAACTAGGGAAAGAATAGAAAAGAATCATATATTTAACCTGCCTTTCCTATATGAACTGTACCATAGGGTAGCCAAGTAATGTAAAATTATTTCAGCTAATAAATGAAAATGAAATGATAAAATTAAAATATCAGCATTTTTGCAATCTTCAGTGAATTTATGGATCTAAGCATTGAGCATCAATAGCTGCTAACATCAAAAAAGTGGGAAAACCAGACATTATGTGTTTCCTGACAAATTTGATTAGGTCTCTGGATTCAACTGCTACTTTATAGGAAAGAGGAGCATTTTAATGGCACCATGAGTGTGTAATCAGCAAAATCCAGGCTTTGGAGTACTCTATAGGTCAAATGGTTCTAGGTTCTTCAAAAAATGTATTTTAGGGAAGAGAAATGGTGGAGAGAGAGTATGTAGGTTAAAAGATAATTAAAAGACATATCAGATTTTTAAAAAATGGGGCAAAAAAAAAATTGGGGCAAGACTAAACTACAATATCTAGAGATACTTTAAATGATTAAATCATAAAGAAACTTAAGAAGAGATTGCTATAAGAGTCAGTAGGTTGATTATTTTGTAGGAAGAGAATAGCCTTTGGGATGGGCAACATGAAGGGACTTCTGGAGTAATTGGAAAAGTTCTTTTTCGTAATGTGGATGGTGGTTTCAGGGGTGTTTGCTTTTAATAATTCACTTTTATACATTTTATACATTTATTTTGTGTGGTTTTCTGTACCTGTGCTTTATTTAATAATAAAAAGACTAACATTTAGAAAAATAACATTCTAGAAAAGAAGTTACCAACTGGCCTAGTATGAGGGACAAGGATATCTGTTGGTTAGGGGAATTACAGTCCCATCATACTATATTCATTGGATTAGAAACTATTCCCCAAAAGGCAATAGAGTTGCTGTCAGGATGGGGCAATAGAAGCTAGGCAGCCTAAGCCCACTACCTTTCTATAAAATTACAGTACAGTTACCTCAAAAATGATTCCTTATGCATATTGCTTATTAGCATTTGAACAGGGAAATCAAGATAGATTAGAGCCAAGATAACTCCTGACTCTTGGTCCCCCAAATGGTGTAAGCCAGTCATCCCCTCTGACAATTGGTTTTTCTTATAACTCCTTGACTTTTTCTTCTTTTTATATTTGCTTGAAAGAATTTGGAATCAGAATGAGGAGCACTGATCATCTTTGATAATATCAAAATCACATGTCAATATTTAACAGAACAAACCAAGTTTAGACATCAGCTACATTGACTAAGTAAGGTGGTTGGGTATGCAATAATTTGGTCCATATTGTACTCCCTACCTCTGCTGATCATTCATTGCTATTACTGTCTAACAGTAACTATCTGAATAACTATGGATGGCATCCTTGAGAGCCTGCCTTAGTGTCTCTGATTGTATACAATCATTCATAAAATATTTATGGGCTATATAAGTGGCCAATAGCACATGAGAAGATGCTTGACATCATTAACTGTTAGATAATTGCAAATTAAAACCACAATTAGATACCATTTCACACATACTAGGATGACTAACATAAAAAAGACAGACAATAACAAGTGTTAGTGAGGATGTGAAGAAATTGAAACCCTCATTTAATTGTTGGTGAAACTGTAAAATGGTTCAGCCACTTTGCAAAAACATTTTGGCAGTTCCTCAGAATGTTAAACATAGAATTACCATGTGACCCAGAAATTCCACTCTTTGACATATACCCAAAAGAATGGAGAACACATGTCCACACTAAACCTTATACGTAACTGTTCATAGCAGCGTTTTCATAATAGCCCCAAAAGTGGAAAGAACCCAAGTGTGTATCACCTGATGAATGGATAAACAAAATGTGATATATTCATACAATAGAATAATATTCAGCCATAGTAAAAGAAACCAGACAAGAAAAGACCACACATTGGGACTTCCCTGGTGGTCCAGTGGTAAAGAATCCACTTTCCAATGCAGGGGATGTGGTTTCGATCCCTGATGAGGGAACTAATATCCCACATGCCACAGGGCAACCAAGCCCACGTGCCACAACTATTGAGCTAGTGCTCCTCAACTAGAGAGCCTGCGTGCTGCAAACTACAGAGGCCACACACTCTGGAACCCATGTGCCACAACTAGAGAGAAGGCCATGCACCACAACTAGAGAGAAACCCGAGCAGACCGCTCGCCATAACAAAAAAGATCCTGCATGCCTCAACAAAGACCCCATGTGCTGGGACTTCCCTGGTGGTGCAGTGGTTAAGAATCTGCCTGCCAATGCAGGGGACACAGGTTCGACCCCTGGTCTGGGAAGATCCCACATGCTGCAGAGCAACTAAGCCTGTGTGTCACAACTACTGAGCCTACACTCTAGAGTATGCGAGCTACAGCTACTGAAGCCCACATGCCACAACTACTGAAGACTGCGTGCCTAGAGCCCGTGCTCTGCAACAGGAGAAGCCACTGCAATGAGAAGCTTGCGCGCCACAATGAAGAGTAGCCCCCACTCACTGCAACTAGAGAAAGCCCCCACTCAGCAACTAAATAAATAAATAAATAAATAAATAAAACAAAAAGACCCCGTGTGCTGCAACTAAGACCCGACATGGCCAAAAAAAAAACAAAAGATGGGGACTTGAAGATAGCAGTGAAGGTTTGGAAACAGCTATAAGGAGTGGAATGTAAACTTGTCAAGGACGGGAAAAAGGATTGCCAAGGCATGTTGAAGTTTCAGCTGTAACTGATAAAACTATTCATAAATGTGCCTAAATGTTTAATATTTTGAAGTTTTCTTGGGCACGCTTTCTTTAAATGTTTTCCAACAGTTACTTAACTTCAGAGATAAAAAGATAAAGAAGGTAAGTTGATGCTATGTGTATGGATATTATTATTTTCAGAACTCAATTTAAGAGTAGTATTTCAGAACATAAGCAATACTTAATATTTTTTTCTTTTATAAAATGGTCAGACATATCTTGTATAACTCAGAGGTCATCTTGGTTCTCTGGGGCCACCTAAGACATGGATTATATTAGCTCAATCCATCATCATCCTGTGGATTGTAGATGTCCATTTTCCTAAAGATTTATGTGTGTTCCCTGAGGTCTTGAGATCTCATAATAATTTCTGGCTCTGAGCTCCTGTTTCCGTTAACTTAGTCTAGATTACAAATTATGCATCATCCTGCTCATGTTATCTGTTTCATATCATGTTAACCCAGCTGTAGATTTTGGCCTTTTCCCCTAATGGCCATTAAAAACATTCAGAGACGTTTATATGTAGAGATGACTTTGCTGAAGGTGGTAATGTGCAGGGATTCTCATATCACAGTAACAGAAAACAACTCAACTTGATGTCAGCCTCCTGTATTTTTCTTACTCTTCTAACTTTTCTTGTCCTCTCCTCTAAGGAACAAAACTTCAATTTCTCCAACTCTTTAGTGATAGAGTAATTTAGCTGTCTGTACCCCTTACTGCCAAACTCAGCTTGAGATACATCTAGGCCTATCCAAGGCCAGTAAAATGCTCACAGAGCAAAAGGGCCTTCTTTAGAAATCATTTTTGCATCCCTCACATTAGTCTCTAGCCAACTTCATATTCCCTTTTGTATAACTGTCACAATCTATAAAACATCTCAAGTTTTCAAAACAGACCAAATTTTTCACTAAGGCACCAAAATCACATTATTTCTTCAGTGTTTTAAACTGTGATATCATTGATAAGGGTCTCTAATTGACCATCGTGGTACACCATATTTACATATTCTTAAAAATCCCTATATCGGATTTACTAATCCTCTTTACCAAGTGAAAAAAAAACCCAGAATTTACTTTGGTAACAGCTATACCCCATTTTTCTTAGGTTAATGGAGCTTTCCTCTGATAGAGCTAACAAGGTCCTATTTCTTTTCCTGAGGGTAGTTTTCTGAGCCCTGTGTGGGGAATCAAGAAGGCTGGGCTTCTGTCATTAAACCAGCCACTAGCTGTTTATGTCAGCTAAGTGACATAACTGAAACTAATTGTTCATTAAATCCCTCTCACAGGGATGAATAAAGAAGAAAAGGGGACTATTTGAGAACAGTTGAGAAATGTAAAGTAAAATTTTTTTTATAAGACATGAATGCAGTGAAATGGCCCAATGAGTCCAAGATGGTGCTCTAGAGATCCAAAAGGGAGGAAGGTGAAAAGGACATAATTACATGCTGTCTTCCCCAATGGGATGGTATGTAACATACCAACAAGAATAAACAGGAAGTATTTAACAGGAGGCTGAAAAGGAACCTGTAATTTGAGCAAACTAATGTTCTCATTTCTGAGGAAAACACCCTGTTAGGATAAACACAGCAGGCTTTTCAGATTCAGGGTGGTTCAGCTGTTACATTAATGCAATTTTAGCTTAATGAAAAAGATTTCACACTGTGACTACAAAATGTGACTAGAAATTATTATAATAACATGAATAAAAGTAAGATGATAAAATGTCTGAGGCATGAATAGTCTTAAGAAAGCCATTACTAAGAGCAGTTACCCACTGCTGTAATATGGAGTTGTAAGGACTAGAGAAAGTGGAGAGATCACCACCTGGAGGAGCAGCTTAAGCTTAAGTGAAAGAGTCCCTGGGTTTTGTGAAGAAGGGGAAAGGCATGGCTAGAATATCAGAAGATTAAGAAACCTGGAGAGACTGCTCAGCAGGCAGTAACACCAATGGCCACATATGCAAGAACATCTTAGCTGATATTCTATGTGTTATTTTGACTCTATGAATGCTAATAGTGTTGCATTTCTGGTTTTGACATTGTAAATTGTAAACAACAATGATCAGACTTTTTCTAGAACCTTCTGAGGAGTCAGAGAATCCTTCAGAAATAGAAGACTGGAATTGGTAATTGAAAACAAAAAGTGAATGGACTATTGATTGAGCTTGAGATATGTGGAAGTCCAGTTAGTCACAAATGAAATGTGGATAATAATAGTAACTACAATTTATTATATACCTTATACCAGGTACTGTACTATGAATTTTACAAATGGAACCTCATTTAATTTACATAATAAATGAGATTAGTATTTTCTCATGTTTACAAATGAAAGAAATTGAGGTTAATTAGATGTGTTTCAAAGACTAGAATCTGTTACATAAATGGAAAGTTCCAAGCAGGCATGTTTGTACAGGAAAAGCTTAGTAAGCTCTAAGCCCAGGGGTGATTAGATGACGTTATCTACTTTGTGCTTTATAGCAGAGATTAAGACTTGGACCAAATTTGAGATATTAGTGGAGAAGTCATTAATAAAATCCTGTCCTCGCCTTGCTACCTTTTCAAACACTCATCACTCGCTGATACTACTATGCTAAACAAATGAATAGAATCTCAAATCCCGTGGAATTACATTCTAGGGAGGGAAACAGATCATAAACAAGTAAACAAATATTAAAGTAATTTCAGATAGTGATAGTGCTATATAGAAAATGTGATGGTGAAATGGGGGAGGTTAACTTTAATTACAGTGGTGACTGAAGAGGCAAAATTTGAGTTTATTCTCAAATATTGAAGAAGTTGGCCATCTGAAGATCTGTCAGGAAAACATTTCAGATGAAATAAATATTGGGGAAATAATTTGATTGTTAAATATGGATATCCTAAACTGTTTCAAGATTGGCAATATTTTGGTGAATAAAAAGAGCTTCAGTTTGTCTTAGTGTTTCCCCTAACTCTTTCAGCGTTCAAGCACTCAGTGGTCTAGTCTGCGTCTAAGATTCCACTATAAATATATTTGGTGGCCTCTTGTATGGAGACCTCTTGTGACCTTCTCAGCTTATGTCTCAACTCCTAAAGAAGAAAGGTTTTATAAACAATTACCTAGTTGAAGTAATTATTTATAAAGACATCTGCAATGATTCCTTCCACCTTTCTACAACTGTTTCTTTGCAGCTGTGACCTTGATACTTATCTCATCAAGAGGTGAAATTATTTTTCCATACCCTTGAATCTGGGCAGGCCTTGCCACTTGCTTTACCAATAGAATGCAGTGGAAGTAACACTGTGGGACTTGTGAGTGTAGGCTTCAAGAGGCCTTTGAAGCTTCTATTCTTGTCTTCTTGGAACACTGATGTTACCATACGAAAAAGCCACAGCCAGTCTCCTTGAGAATGAGAGACCACATGGAGACAGAGAAGCCCAGCCAAAGCCATCACCAACCACCAGAATTTTGAGTAAAACCACCTTGGACCATGCAACCCTAATGGCCTCTAGCTGATAACTTCTACAATGAGTGACCATCATCAGAATGAATGAGATCAGCAGAAGAACCATCCAACTGAACTCAGCTCAAATTTCTGATCCATAGAATTATAAGCAAATGAAATGGTTATCATTAAGTTTGTTATACACCAATAAATCATTAAGAAACTAGCTAGACTTCAGGGATTGCTGCAAGGTGGCAGTGTAGGAAGACCATTACCCTGAGTTCACCTACTCTCATGGGCACACCAAAATTACAACGATTTACAGAGCAACTATATATGAGAAAGACTGGAGTGTACCAGAAGAGATCTTTGACAGCTAAAGATATAAAGAAGGAACCACAATGAGATGGGTAGGAGGGGTTAGAGTCACGATATAGTTAAGACCTATACCCTCGGTTGGTCAACAGACGAACAGGAGAATAATTACAATCCCAGATGCTCTCCGCAAGGAGCAAGGTGTCTGAACTCCACATCAGGTTCCCCAGCCCAGGGGTTCTGCACCAGGAGGGTGAGCTGCCAGAACATTTGGCTTTGAAGGCCAGTGGGGATTTCTTTGGGGAGACCCAGAGGGCTGTGGGAGACAGAGACTCCACTCTTAAAGGTGCATACAAACTCTCACATACTCCAGGACCCAGGGTAGAAGCAGTAATTTGATAAGTGCCTGGGTCAGGCCTACCTATTGATCTTGGAGAGTCTCCCAGAGAGGCAGGAGGCAACTGGATCTCACACTGGGGACATAGACAATGGTGGCAGCCATTTTTGGAAGCTCATTCTACCATGTGGACACTGGTGCTAGCAAGCACCATTTTGGAATTCTCCCTCTAGCTTATTAGCTTTTGGACTCAGCTCTGCCCCTGCTCACCAGTCTTTAGGTACCACTACTGGGATACCTCAAGCTAAGCAACTAGCCAGGTGGGGACATAGCCCCTGCCACCAGTAGGCAGATTGCTTTAAGATGCCCTGAGCCCACAGCCACTCCTGGACATGGCCCTGCCCATCAGTAGGTGGACACCAGCTGCAGGACACCACAGCCCCACAGCCTGCTGAGGCATGACCCAGCCCAACCACCAGCAGGCCAGCACCAGCCCTGGGATGTGCTGGGCCCCAGCCCCAGCCAAAACAATCTTGAGAAACAAGAACAGAGATGGAGATGTGCTCCCTGACTGCAGATTATACTACAAAGCTACAGTCATCAAAACAGTTTGGTACTGGCATAAAAACAGATGCATAGGTCAGTGGAACAAAATAGAGAGCCCAGAAATAAACCCATGCACTTATGGTCAATTAATCTATGACAAAGGAGGCAAGAATATCCAATGGGGAAAAGACATTCTCTTCAATAGATGGTGCTGGGAAAACTGGACAGCTACATGTAAAAGAATGAAATTAAAACATTCTCTAACACCATATACAAAAATAAACTCAAAATGAATTAAAGACCTAAATGTAAGACTGGAAACTATAAAACTCCTAGAAGAAAACATAGGCAGAACACTCTTTGGCATAAATCGTAGCAATGTTTTTTTGGATCTGTCTCGTAAAGCAAAGGAAATAAAAGCAAAAATAAACAAATAGGACCTAATTAAATATAAAAGCTTTTGCACAGCAAAGGAAACCATTGACAAAACGAATAGACAACCTACTGAATGGGAGAAAATATTTGCAAATGATATGACTAATAAGAGTCTAATATCCCAAATATAGAAACAGCTCATACAACTCAATATCAAGAAAAGAACCAACCTGATTTAAAAATGGACAGAAGACTTGAATAGATATTTTTTCAAAGACACACAGATAGCCAACAGGCACATGAAAAGATGCTCAACGTCACTAATCATCAGAGAAATGCAAATTAAAACCACAATGAGAGATCACCTCACACCTCTCAGAATGGCTATTATCAAAAAGACAACAAATAACAAGTGTTAGTAAGGATGTGGAGAAAAGGGAACCCTCATGCACTGTTGCTGGGAATGTAAATTGGTGCAGCCATATGGAAAAAAGTATGGAGGTTCCTCAAAAAACTAAAAATAGAACTACCAGATGATTCAGCAATTCCACTACTAGGAATATATCTGAAAAAAAATGAAAACACTAATTTGAATAGATACATGCACCCCCATGTTTATAGCAGCATTGCTTACAATAGCCAAGATAAGGAAGCAACCAAAATGTCCATCAACAGATGACTGGATACAGAAGAAGTGGTATAGGGGCTTCCCTGGTGGTCCAGTGGCTAAGACTCTGTGCTGCCATTGGAGGGGGCCTGGATTTGATCCCTTGTTAGGGAACTGGGTCCCACGTGCCACAACCAAAAGTTTGCATGCTGCAACTGAGGATCCCACATGCCGCAACTAAAGATCCCGCATGCTGCAACTAAAAAAAAAAAAAGATCCCACACACTGCAACGAGGGTCCTGCATGCCACAACTAAGATCCGGTGTGGCCAAATAAATAAACAAATTAATTAATTTTTTTAAAAAGTGGTATATATATATATATATATATATATATATATATATACACACACATATACATACAATGGAATACTATTCAGCCATGAAAAAGAATGAAATTTTGCCGTTTACTACAACATGTATGGACCTGGAAGGTATTATTCTTAGTGAAGTAAGTCAGACAGAGAAAGACAAATACTGTGTGTTATCACTTATATGTGGAATCTAAAAAATAAACAAATGAATATAACGAAACAGAAACAGATGCATACCTATGTGCGTCTAGTGGTAACCCACGGGGAGAGAGAAGGGGGGAGGAGCACAACAGGGGTAGGCAATTAAGAAATTCAACTACTATGCATAAAATAAGCTACAAGGATATACTGTACAGCACAGGAAACATAGCCAATATTTTATAATAACTTTAAATGGAGTATAATCTATAAAAATTTTGAATCACTGTGTTGTACACCTGAAACTTATATAATATTGTACATCAACTATACCTCAATTTAAAAAAAAAATCAACCTTAGGTCTTTCAGCTCTTCCAGCTTGGTGATGGACCTTGTAGTTGTGGGTCACTTTACTGTTGAGAATAAATCACCAAGATTCTGTATCTCATCTACATTATGGAAGATGAAAATAAATGAATTATTAGTTTGACTCACTTCCCACCTTTAGTTTCTCATTGGAAACCTGAGAAAATGTGGATTTCTTTATGTGTGTTGGAGCCTTACCTTAATGAGGACGTAACTAGAAAAAAATTTTAAATTGGGCCAAAACAAAAACCCACAGCTTGCTAGACGCCAGAGCTCTCTTTAGGGCTTTGTGTCATCTTGCTCTGACCTTGAAGTAGCTGACTGAATGCTTCTTCAAGAGGTCTCTTGAAAGCTGCCAGAATGCATTATGTTAAGCTTTCACCCATTTTTCAAGTATATATCAGCAGGATTGAAAGATTATTTCTACTTTCAAATAGAGAAAGGACTCTTCGCTTATTATTCTGAACATATGACAGGCATGTGACACCCCTAAACCTGAACAGATGGATTGAGAGTCCTTTCTCACTGTTCCAAACTTCTGCTTTCTTTAACACATGCTCTAAATTCCTAGTTTACGAACATTTTATATATCATGCTACTCACCAAGTATGGGAATGAAGTGTCCTGAGCACTAGAATCTTGACTACTATCTGCCTGTTGATTCCGGGTGTTTCAAGTACCTACCATTAGTGATCAAAAGGGCAATTTTTATTTGGGATGTTATAAAGATATAATTGAGAATAATGGAACCCATATTAATAAAGGAATCATATGTGGTTCTAGTATAGCTTGTAGCTCTGGCCTTAATTACTGCTTCCTCCCCACTAAGATTTAGAAGGGAATGAAGATTGGTTACCATGTCTTTATGATTTTCCATTGTTCTGGCTACATTTATTCTTTTTTGCTACTGAACAGATCCAGGCTGTTCAGTCATAGAAGGATGCCTGCTATGGCTTCTTTTAGGCACCTTCTGTTTGTCTGTCTGTCTATCTATTTATCTATCTATCTATGTCTATCTATCTACCTATCTATCTATCTATCTATCTATCTATCTATCTATCTATCTATCTATCTATGCTACTATGGTAGTTTATAAGGATCCATGGTGTTTGATGGATAGTCAGGTTCTGACATGAGTGTTTACTGAAAACTCTTCCTGTTACTCATAATTCCACATTCTGTGGTTATTTTGTATATCATTTAATCAATATCTCTTTTCTATTTTTCCATCAGCATCAACTGTGGTGAAAGCTATCCATTTATTGACCCACTGGGGTTTATGTAGTTTATCCATGCAGTGGCACTTGCATGTGGATAGGATATACTTGTCTCTCAAATGATTTTCTCCATTGCCCATGCAATACCGTGGCCAGTTTCATTTTTAACTCTAACTTTTCTTCATGGTGTCATATCCCTCTCAGACCACACTCTTTCTGTTTCCAGGCTTATGCCTTCCTGCTTCCTGTTGGAAGAACACTTCTCAGTTTACAGTTGAAATAAATGGTATTTCCTGACCTCAGTCAATTGTTGGGATTATGCTCCTGTCACTCCCTGGATTACATATCCAGCTCTGCATACTGCATACTCCTATGTTCTTTTCGGTGATTAACATTTATATGTTTTTAAGAGATAATGTTTCTAAATGTCCTTTAGTTATAGTATTACAATGCATAAGACTTCAAACACTTTAAAATGAGAGACACATAAATCCCATTAATGCTCTTTTTTGAGAGAAAGCTGATATATAAATGGCAGCTTTTTATAGGTTTATAAATCTACAAAATCCTATATCAAGAATCTTTTTCTATGATTCTACTTTATCAGTTTCTAAATGTGAAAGGCCAAGAGCAGAATGAGTTGGAAATATTTGTTGGACTCTGGATCTAAATTTTGAGAAATTTAGAAGAGTATGAAGATAATATTGGTTACCATTTACAAGGTCTTTTCATAGTAAAACAAAACAAAACCCTAAAATAATATTCCAAATTCACAGGTATGATTTGGCCAGGCTAATAATTTTTAATTATGTATATATATATGTGTATATATATATATATTTTTTAACATCTTTATTGGAGTATAATCACTTTACAGTGGTGTGTTAGTTTCTGCTGTATAACAAAGTGAATCAGCTATAGGTATACATATATCCCCATATCCCCTCCCTCTTGTGTCTCTCTCCCACCCTCCCTATCCCACCCCTGTAGGTGGTCACAAAGCACCGAGCTGATCTCCCTGTGCTACGCAGCTGCTACCCACTAGTTATCTGTTTTACATTTGGTAGTGTATAAATGTCAATTTTGTCCATGCCACTCTCTCACTTCACCCCAGCTTACCCTTCGCCCTCCTCGTGTCCTCAACTCCATTCTCTACGTCTGCATCTCTGTTCCTGTCCTGCCCCTACGTCCTTTAGAACCTTTTTTTTTTTTTTTTTTTTAGATTCCATATATATGTGTTAGCATAGGGTATTTGTTTTTCTCTTTCTGACTTACTTCACTCCGTATGACAGACTGTGGGTCCATCCACCTCACTACAAATAACTCAATTTCGTTTCTTTTTATGACTGAGTAATATTCCATTCTATATATGTGTTCTTTATCCATTCATCTGTCGATGGACACTTAGGTTGCATCCATGTCCTGGCTATTGTAAATAGTGCTGCAATGAACATTGTGGTACATGACTTTTTTTAAATTATGGTTTTCCCAGGGTATATGCCCCATAGTGGGATTGCTGGGTCGTATGGTAGTTCTATTTTTAGTCTTTTAAGGAAGCTCCATACTGTTCTCAATAGGGGCTATATCAATTTACATTCCCACCAACAGTGCAAGAGGGTTTCCTTTTCTCCACACCCGCTCCAGCATATAATGTTTGTAGACTTTTTGATGATGGCCATTCTGACTGGTGTGAGGTGATACCTCATTGCAGTTTTGATTTGCATTTCTCTAATGATGAGTGATGCTGAGCATCCTTTCATGTGTTTTTTGGCGATCTGTATATCTTCTTTAGAGAAATGTTGATTTAGGACTTCTGCCCATTTTTGGATTGGGTTGTTTGTTTTTTTGATATTGAGCTGCATGAGCTGCTTGTAAATTTTGGAGATTAATCCTTTGTCATTTGCTTCATTTGCAAATATTTTCTCCCATTTTGAGGGTTGTCTTTTTGTCTTATTTATGGTTTCCTTTGCTATGCAAAAGCTTATAAGTTTCATTAGGTCCCATTTGTTTATTTTTGTTTTTATTTCCATTTCTCTAGGAGGTGGGTCAAAAAGGATCTTGCTGTGTTTTATGTCATAGAGTGTTCTGCCTATGTTTTCCTCTAAGAGTTTTATAGTGTCTGGCCTTACATTTAGGTCTTTGAGTTTTGAGTTTATTTTTGTGTATGGTGTTAGGAAGTGTTCTAATTTCATTTTTTGACATGTAGCTGTCCAGTTTTCCCAGCACTGCTTATTGAAGAAGCTGTCTTTTCTCCATTGTATATTCTTGCCTCCTTTATCAAAGATAAGGTGACCATATATGCATGGGTTTATCTCTGGTCTTTCTATCCTGTTCCATTGATCTATATTTCTGTTTTTGTGCCAGTACCATACTATCTTGATTACTGTAGCTTTGTAGTATAGTCTGAAGTCTGGGAGCCTGATTCCTTCAGCTCCGTTTTTCTTTCTCAAGATTCCTTTGGCTATTCGGGGTCTTTTGTGTTTCCATACAAATTGTGAAATTTTTTATTCTAGTTCTGTGAAAAATGCCAGTGGTAGTTTCATAGGGATTGCATTGAATCTGTAGATTGCTTTGGGTAGTATAGTCATTTTCCCAAGGCTGATTCTTCCAATCCAAGAACATGGTATATCTCTCCATCTGTTTGTATCATCTTTAATTTCTTTCATCAGTGTCTTATAGTTTTCTGCATAGAGATCTTTTGTCTCCTCAGGTAGGTTTATTCGTAGGTATTTTATTCTTTTTGTTGCAATGGTAAATGGGAGTGTTTCCTTCTTTTCTGTTTCAGATTTTTCATCATTAGTATATAGGAATGTAGAGATTTCTGTGCATTAATTTTCTATCCTGCTATTTTACCAAATTCATTGATTAGCTCTAGTAGTTTCTGGTAGCATCTTTAGGATTCTCTATGTATAGTATCATGTCATCTGCAAACAGTGACAATTTTACTTCTTCTTTTCCGATTTGGATTCCTTTTATTTCTCTTCCTTCTCTGATTGCTGTGGCTAAAACTTCCAAAACTATGTTGAATAATAGTGGTGAGAGTGGGCAACCTTGTCTTCTTCCTGATCTTAGTGGAAATGGTTTCAGTTTTTCACCATTGAGAAATATGTTGGCTGTGGTTTTGTCACATATGACCTTTATTATGTTGAGGTAAGTTCCCTCTATGGCCAGCTTTCTGTAGGGTGTTTATCATAAATGGGTGTTGAATTTTGTCCAAAGCTTTTTCTGCCTCTATTGAGATGATCATATGGTTTTTATCCTTCAATTTGTTAATATGGTGTATCACATTGATAGATTTGCATATATTGAAGAATCCTTGCATTCCTGGGATAAACCCCCCTTGATCATGGTGTATGATCCTTTTAATGTGCTGTTGGATTCTGTTTGCTAGTATTTTGTTGAGGATTTTTACATCTGTGTTCATCAGTGATACTGGCCTGTAGTTTTCTTTCTTTGTGACATCTTTGTCTGGTTTTGGTATCAGGGTGATGGTGGCCTCGTAGAATGAGTTTGGGAGTGTTCCTCCCTGCGCTATATTTTTGGAAGCGTTTGAGAAGGATAGGTGTTAGCTCTTCTCTAAATGTTTGATAGAATTCGCCTGTGAAGCCATCTGGTCCTGGGCTTTTGTTTGTTGGAAGATTTTTAATCACAGTCTCAATTTTAGTGCTTGTGATTGGTCTGTTTATATTTTCTGTTTCTTCCTGGTTCAGTCTCGGAAGGCTGTGCTTTTCTAAGACTTTGTCCATTTCTTCCAGGTTGTCCATTTTATTGGCATGTACTTGCTTGTAGTAATCTCTCATGATCCTTTGTATTTCTGCAGTGTCAGTTGTTACTTCTCCTTTTTCATTTCTAATTCTATTGATTTGAGTCTTCTACCTTTTTTTCTTGATGAGTCTGGCTAATGGTTTATCAATTTTGTTTATCTTCTCAAAGAACCAGCTTTTAGTTTTATTGATGTTTGCTATCATTTTCTTCATTTCTTTTTCATTTATGTCTGATCTGATCTTTATGATTTCTTTCCTTCTGCTAACTTTGGGGGGTTTTTGTTCTTCTTTCTCTAATTGCTTTAGGTGTAAGGTTAGGTTGTTTATTTGAGATATTTCTTGTTTCTTGAGGTAGGATTGTATTACTGTAAACTTCCCTCTTAGAACTGCTTTTGCTGCATCCCATAGGTTTTTGGTTGTCATGTTTTCATTGTCATTTGTTTCTAGGTATTTTTTAATTTCCTCTTTGATTTCTTCAGTGATCTCTTGGTTATTAAGTAGTGTATTGTTTAGCCTCCATGTGTTTGTATTTTTTACAGATATTTTTCCTGTAATTGATATCTAGTCTCATAGTGTTGTGGTCGAAAAAGATATTTGATATGATTTCAATTTTCTTATATTTACCAAGGCTTGATTTGTGACCCAAGATATGATCTATCCTGGAGAATGTTCCATGAGCACTTGAGAAGAAAGTATATTCTGGTATTCTAGGATGGAATGTCCTATAAATATGAATTAGGTCCATTTTGTTTAATGTATCATTTAAAGTTTGTGTTAACTTATTTATTTTCATTTTGGATGATCTGTCCATTGGTGAAAGTGGGGTGTCTAAGTCCCCTACTATGATTGTGTTATTGTCGATTTCCCCTTTTATGGCTGTTAGCATTTGCCTTATGTATTGAGGTGCTCCTATGTTGGGTGCATAAATATTTACAATTGTTATATCTTCTTCTTGGGTTGATCCCTTAATCATTATGTAGTGTCCTTCTTTGTCTCTTATAATAGTGTTTATTTTAAAGTCTGTTTTGTCTGATATGAGAATTGCTACTCCCACTTTCTTTTCATTTCCATTTCTATGGAGTATCTTTTTCCATCCCCTCATTTTCAGTCTGTATGTGTCCCTAGGTCTGAAGTGGGTCTCTTGTAGACAGCATATATATGGGTCTTGTTTTTGTTTCCATTCAGCCAGTCTATGTCTTTTGGTTGGAGCATTTAAGCCATTTACATTTAAGGTAATTATCAATATGTATGTTCCTATTACCATTTTCTTACTTGTTTTAGGTTTGTTATTGTAGGTCTTTTCCTTCTCTTGTGTTTCCTGCCTAGAGAAGTTCCTTTAGCATTTGTTGTAAAGCTGGTTTGGTGGTGCTGAATTCTCTTAGCTTTTGTTTGTCTGTAGAGGTTTTAATTTCTCCATCGAATCTGAATGAAATCCTTGCTGGATAGAGTTATCTTGGTTGTAGGTTTTTCCCTTTCATCACTTTAAGTATGTCCTGCCACTCCCTTCTGGCTTGCACAGTTTCTACTGAAAGATCAGCTGTTAACCTTATGGGGATTCTCTTGTATGTTATTTGTTGCTTTTCCCTTGCTGCTTTTAATATTTTTTCTTTGTATTTAATTTTTGATAGTTTGATTAATATGTGTCTTGGCGTGTTTCTCCTTGGATTTATCCTGTATGGGACTCTCTGTGCTTTCTGGACTTGATTGACTATTTCATTTCCCATATTAAGGTAGTTTTCAACTATAATCTCTTCAAATATTTTCTCAGACCCTTTCTTTTTCTCTTCTTCTTCTGGGACCCCTATAATTCAAATGTTGGTGCCTTTAATGTTGTCCCAGAGGTCTCTGACACTGCCTTCAATTTTTTTCTTTCTTTTTTCTTTATTCTGCTCTGCAGCAGTTATTTCCACCATTTTATCTTCTAAGTCACTTATCCATTCTTCTGCCTCAGTTATTCTGCTATTGATTCCTTTCAGAGAATTTTAAATTTCATTTATTGTGTTGTTCATCATTGTTTGTTTGCTCTTTAGTTCTTCTAGGCCCTTGTTAAACGTTTCTGGTATTTTCTCCAAACTATTTCCAAGATTTTGGATCATCTTTACTATCATTATTCTGAATTCTTTTTCAGGTGGACTGCCTATTTTCTCTTCATTTGTTTGGTCTGGTGGGTTTTTACCTTGCTCCTTCATCTGCTGCATATTTCTCTGTCTTCTCATTTTGTTTAACCTACTGTATTTGGGGCCTCCTTTTCACAGGCTGCAGGTTGGTACTTCCCATTGTTTTTGGTGTCTGCCTCCAGTGGGTAAGATTGGTTCAGTGGGTTGTGTAGGCTTCCTGTTGGAGGGGACTGGTTCCTGTGTTCTGATGGATGAGGCTGGATATTGTCTTTCTGATGGGCAGGACCGCGTCTGGTGGTGTGTTTTGGGGTGAACTTAGTATGATTTTTGGCAGCCTCTCTGCTAATGGGTGGGGTTGTGTTCCTGTATTGCTGGTTGTTTGGTATGGGGTGTCCAGCACTGGAGCTTGCTGGTCGTTGAGTGGAGCTGTGTCTTAGCGTTGATACGGAGATCTCTGGGAGAGCTCTTGCTGATTGATATTACGTGGGACCAGGAGGTCTCTGGTGGACCAGTGTCCTGAACTCAGCTGTCCCACCTCAGAGGCTCAGGCCTGACCCCCGGCCGGAGCACCAAGACCCTGTCAGCCACATGGCTCAGAAGAAAAGGGAGGGAAAAAAAAAGAAATAAATAAAAATAAAATAAAGTTATTAAAATAAAAAATTTAAGAAATATTTTTTAAAAGTAATAAAAAAAAAGACAAGAAAGAAGAGAGCAACCAAACCAATAAACAAATCCACCAATGATAACAATCGCTAAAAACTATACTAAAACAAACAAACAAACAAAATAACGGACAGACAGAACCCTAGGACAAATGGTAAAAGCAAACCTATACAGACAAAATCACACAAAGAAGCATACATACACACATTCACAAAAACAGAAAAAGGAAAAAAAAATATATATATATATAAAATAAAGGAAGAGAGCAACCAAATCAATAAACAAATCTACCAATGACAGTAAGCTCTAAATACTAAACTGAGATAAACATAAAACCAGAAACAAATTAGATGTAGAAAGCAAACCCCAAGTCTACAGTTGCTCCCAAAGTCCACCACCTCAATTTTGGGATGATTCATTGTCTATTCAGGTATTCCACAGATGCAGGGTACATCAGGTTGACTGTGGAGATTTAATCTGCTGCTCCTGTGGCTGCCCAGTGAAATTTCCCTTTCTCTTCTTTGTTTGCACAGCTCCCGGGGTTCAGGTTTGGATTTGGCCCTGCTTCTTCATGGAGGTCACCCTCTGGCATCTCTTCTTTGCCCAGGCAGGAGGGGGTTAGAGAAGCGGCTGATTAGGGGACTCTGGCTCACCGGGGCGGGCGGGGGCGGGAGGGGTACAGAATGCGGGGCGAGCCTGCGTCGGCAGAGGCCAGCATGACATTGCAACAGCCTGAGGTGTGCTGTGTGTTTTCCCAGGGAAGTTGTCGCTGGATCACGCGACCCTGGCAGTGGCAGGCTGCATAGGCTCCCGGGAGGGGAGGTGTGGATAGTGATCTGTGCTTGCACACAGGCTTCTTGGTGGCTGCAGCAACAGCCTTAGCGTTTCATGCCCGTCTCTGGTGTCCGCGCTGATAGCTGTGGCTTGCGCCTGTCTCTGGAGCTCATTTAGGCAGTGCTCTGAATCCCCTCTCCTCGCACACCCCAAAACAATGGTCTCCTGCCTCTTAGGCAGTTCCAGACTTTTTCCCGGACTCCCTCCAAGCTAGCTGTGGTGCACTAGCCCCCTTCAGGCTGTGTTCACGCAGCCAACCCCAGTCCTCTCCCTGGGATCTGACCTCCGAAGCTCCAGCCTCAGCTCCCAGCCCCCACCCGCCCTGGCAGGTGAGCAGACAAGCCTCTCAGGCTGGTGAGTGCTGGTCGGCACTGATCCTCTGTGCAGGAATCTCTCGACTTTGCCCTTTGCACCCCTGTTGCTGCTCTCTCCTTTGTGGCTCCAAAGCTTTCCCCCCACCCATCCCCTGTCTCCACCAGTGAAGGGGCTTCCTAGTGTGTGGAAACTTTTCCTCCTTCACAGCGCCCTCCCAGAGGTGCAGGTCCCATCCCTATTCTTTTGTCTCTGTTTTTCCTTTCTTCTTTGCCCTACCCAGGTATGTGGGTAGTTTCTTGCCTTTTTGGAAGTCTGAGGTCTTCTGCCAGTGTTCTGTAGGAGTTGTTCCACATGTAGATGTATTTTTGATGTATTTGTGGGGAGGAAGGTGATCTCCATGTCTTACTCCTCCACCATCTTGAAGGTACCCCCCAATAATTTTTAATTATATTTTTTGAATTACACATGTCCTACATGAATATATCGTTATTGTGAAAAATTAATATTATACAGACGCATACAGAGTAAAAACTTGAGTACCTCTTATCTTAATTTGGGTGCCCCAAAAGCAGATTCTGAGAAAATGGCTTAAGTATAGTTGCAATGGGAAACTCCTTGTTTTCATCCTCTACTTACCACTCACTGAATACTTCTGTACTCCAATGTGTGTGGGTTTTTCCCATATTCAGCAAGTCTTTGATTCTCTACAGATGCCAGATGTCTTGCAATTTAATTCAATTCTGACACCATCTACCCAGAGGTAGCATCAGATCCCATAAATTAAGGACTCAATCTCACAAGACTGCTATCTCACTTCATATGCCAATTGCAAGTCCAGGTTGTTACCTGGGTTTCTGACTGAACAGCTATAAATCAGAGGTTCCCACAACACCCACCTCATTTTTGATAATTTGCCAGAATGGCTCACAGAATTCAGGCAGTTTATGTACTAGATTATTAGTTTATTACGAAGGATACAACTCAGGAAGAGCCAGATGGAAGAGATGCATAGGGCAAGATACGCGGGAAGGGGTGTGGAGGTTTCATGCGCTTTTAAGGCACGCCACCCTCCTAGCACCTTCATGTGTTCAGCAACCCAGAAGCTCTCTGAACCCTGTCCTTCGGGATTTTCAACTTCTGCCCCTCTACCTTTCCCAGGGATTGAAGGGTGAGGCTGATATATATATATTTATCAGATTCCTTTCCCTTATAGATTATTACAAGATATTGAGTAGTTCCATGTGCTATACAGTAGGGTCCTTTTTGGTTATCCATTTTATATTTAATAGTGTGTATATGTTAATCCCAAATTCATAATTTATCCCCCCAACCCCTTTCCCCTTTGGTAACCATAAGTTTGTTTTCTGTCTTTGTAAGTTTACTTCTGTTTTGTAAATAATTTTGTTTGTAAATAATTTTCATTTCATTTTTTTAGATTCCACATATAAGTGATATCATATGATATTTGTCTTTGTCTGGCTTAGTATGGTAATTTCTAGGTCCATCCATGTTGCTGCAAATGGCTTTATTTCATTCTTTTTTATGGCTGTGTAATATTCCATTATATATAGAAATAGGTATAGATACAGATATATACCACATCTTCTTTATCTATTCATCTATTGATAGACATTTAGGTTGCTTCCATGTCTTGGCTATTGTAAATAGTGGTGCAGTGAACATTGGGGGTGCATGTATCTTTTTGAACTATAGTTTTCTGTGGATATATGCCCAGGAGTGGGATTGCTGGATCATATGGTAACTCTATTTTTAGTTTTTTAAGGAACCTCCATACTGTTCTCCATAGTGGCTGTACCAATTTACATTCCCACCAACAGGGTAGGAGGGATCCTTTCTCCCCACACCGTCTCCAGCATTTATTATTTTTAGACTTCTTGATGATGTCCATTCTGACCAGTGTGAGGTGATAACACATAGTAGTTTTGATTTGCATTTCTCTAATAATTAGCGATGTTGAGCATTTTTTGAAGTGCCTATTGGCCACCTGTATGTCTTCTTTGGAGAAATGTCTATTTATATCTTCTGTCCATTTGCTGATTGTGATTTTCTTTTTTTTTATATTGAGCTGTATAGACTGTTTATATATTTTGGAAATTAATCCCTTGTCAGTCACATTGTTTGCAAATATTTTCTCCCATTCTGTAGGTTGTCTTTTCGTTTTGTTTATGGTTTCCTTTGCTGTGCAAAAGCACTATTGTAATTTTTTTTTTTTTAAAGTCAGTGACCCTTACTCTTTTTATTTATTTATTTATTTGTTTGTTTGTTTTTGGCTGTGTTGGGTCTTCGTTTCTGTGCGAGGGCTTTCTCTAGTTGCGGCAAGCAGGGGCCACTCTTCATTGCGGTGTGCTGGCCTCTCACTAACGTGGCCTCTCTTGTTGCGGAGCACAGGCTCCAGACGCGCAGGCTCAGTAGTTGTGGCTCACGGGCCTAGTTACTCTGCGGCATGTGGTATCTTCCCAGACCAGGGCTCAAACCCGTGTCCCCTGCATTGGCAGGCAGATTCTCAACCACTGCACCACCAGGGAAGCCCTGTAATTCTTTTTGAAGCCAAATAATGTTTATAAATTTTTTCTTCTATGTAATTTTTAGAATAAGCTAATCAAGGTCCACTTTTTTAAAAATCCTGAGAGGATTTGGACCATAATTGCTTTTCTTTATAATATTGAGTCTTTCTATTCAGGAAAGTGGTATGTCCCCATTTAGTTGGTTGTTTTATATGTTTGTAAAAGTTTCATTGTTTTCACATGGGTTTTGTACATTTCTTGTTTCATTTACTCCTCAAAATTTTATAGTTCTTATTGCTACTGTGAATGGAATCTTTACAATATTTTACAAACATTATCGGCAGTGTATAAGAAAGATATTCATCTTTGCAGGGTGATTATGTATACAGCCACCTTCCTAATTAGTTATTGACAGGTAAATTTTTACCCCTTCACAGTCTCATGCTTTCAAATTCTCTTATTAGCAATTGGAGACACAAGTTGGCTGCTCTTTCTGTCATCCCTTATTCCCGGAGATTAAAGACAAGTCTTTATGTTTTTGTTTTAACTAGATGTTACTTATGTTTTGGGATCTCTCAATCTAATTTCCACTACTACCACCACACACTGGTCCCTTGGGAGACCCTTTCCCACCTTCAACATTTTGGCTGAAATATGGCTAGAATTAAAAAAAAAGAAAGAAAAAACTTTAGTAAATACTAATGAATATTAAAGAAAATGCTAGAAACAACAGAAACCTAGATTCATGCAAGCTCAGAATTTTTACCATAGTACCGTTTACTTACTTTAAAAAGTGGTATGCATTTTAATACATTAAAAATTTTAATTTGAGTTGATCCAGTAAAATATAAAATCTTGGAGAAATAATGAATTCTGTAATTGATTCTACAACACTATCCACTTCCTTCTAATATTCTAATCAGAATCTCACTGGTTCCAAGTTTTTTATTAAGGCTTTTTACTCTTAACTATAGGAGAGATATATGTATTGATATCAGTAGGAGTTCACACATTAAGAAGTCAAGTAATTTGGGGGGGAGTTCCCTGGTGATCTTGTGGTTAGGATTTGGCACTTTCACTGCCATAGCCTGGGTTCAATCACTGGTTGGGGAACTGAGATCCCACAAGCCGTGGGTGCAGCCAAAAAAAGAAGCCAAGTAATTTTTATTTTTTTCTCTGGTATGGGTCACAAGAGAATATTCCTTTCAAAATATAGAGTTGAGGAATAAAAGTAATAAGTCATACTGAGTGAGACAGAAATTGGAAATACAAGTCCTAAGACATAAGTGAATTTGTAGCATTGAAATAAACGACTCAATGTGTTCTTTTGCTATAAATTCAAGCCATCCTAAATTACTTACACTTTCTTGGCCATACTATGCATTTTTATATCTCTGTACCTTGACACATATTGTTTCATCTTCCTGGAATTTCCTTTTTTTCTACCACTTTTGTCCATTTAGTGGACTCTTCCCAATGAGCCAGTACATTATATGTGTGCTTTCCTCATGCAGTGTTTCAGGCCATACTGTTAAAGATCATCTTCATCAGATCCAAATCAATTACTTTGCTTTTTGTAAAGCTCTTTCTAGTCTTCTAGTGACATTACTTACTTCTGTTCTATGTATTACATTGTATTATTACTTTTAATTGTCCTCTATGTCCCTTACATCATTGTGAGCCTCACTACCTATCACACATTTTGCCTCTAGTAAATGTGTGTTAACTGACACTTACAATGCAGTGTTCTTGTACCTTGACTTACCTAACCCTTAAGCTTCTGAACTATTTGGCCCTCCATTTATCCCACTCATTCATTTATCCATCCCATCCACCCATTCCATCCATCTCTCTATTCCGTACATCCCATCTATCCACCCATCAGTTTTATTCATCTGTTCATGTATTCTATCATCCTGTCTGTCCATCCTATCTATCCATTCTGTCTGTTCCATTCATCCATCCATCTATCCAGAAAGCACTTAATATGTGATTTCCTTTCTTTTTTTGACTGCGTTGGGTCTTTGTTGCTGCATGCGGGCTTTCTCTAGTTGCCACGAGGTGGGGATACGCTATGTTGCGGTGCACGGGCTTCTCATTGTGGTGGCTTCTGTTTTTGCGGAGCACGGGCTCTAGGCATGCGGGCTTCAGTAGCTGTGGCGTATGGGCTCAGTAGTTGTGGCTCACGGGCTCTAGAGCTCAGGCTCAGTAGTTGTGGCACACGGGCTTTGTTGCTCCACGGCATGTGGGATCTTCCTGGACCAGGGCTTGAACCCGTGTCCCCTGCATTGGCAGGCGGATTCTTAACCACTGTGCCACCAGAGAGGTCCTTAATATGTGATTTTTAACACTGTGATTGGCACTAGAAATTAAAAAATAAGAAAGATGTAATTTCTGGTTTCAAGGAACTCATAAAAGGGAAGTGGCACAAGCTAAATATATAAATCACTTTCCTATTTTTTGTAGTGGTCAAAGTAAGAGGTCAAGGTAATATTACCATTATTTTTAGTTAACTGCATTTTTTTATTTTTAAAAAATACAATAAATATTTGTTTACAAGTGAAGTGGGGTTTTACTTTTTTCCTGGAATTAATATCACATAGCAATTTTTATGGCACATGAGATAACATTAATTTTCTGGAAGACTATAGATGCTTTTTCCATTATTCCAGGAGACTTTTAAAGCAACAGTATATGATGTGGTGTCTTCCAATATAATAAACGATGGTTTTATAATGCTCAGTTGCTACAAAGAGATTTACTCTATATAAAGGATAAAGCAAAATGTGTGAGCATATTTTAATGTTCATGGTTTTTAAAATGTTTTTTACCCATAAATAGATAACTCCTCTAATTTAGGAAATGAATAAAGAAATAAAATTTTAATTTTGAATACAAACAAGATTTTAAAATATATTGCACAACTGTGATTAAAAAGGGAACAGAGAGGGAAGGACCAGCCTCCTTCCACATGTGGGAAAAAGGACCAGCCCTTGGCTTTCTTACTAGACTGGTATGAAACCAGGAAGTGGAAGAGAGGCCAGGCAGGCATGGTGTGTATGAACACCTACCTTTAACATGGTGTCCCTGTCTGCCAGCAAAATATGGCTCCATAAAACTCAGATTCTGACTGATAGGATGAACAAGTCCTCATCTCAGTGGTCAGGGTGAGCCCAGAGATAATCAAGTGTTTCTTATTAAGACTCACAGTGCTCTCATCCCAATCTTGAGCAGAATTTTAACTGCCTATGTTCTGAGGTAAAAATATGAGGAGACAGAGAAGGTGCAAACATTTGCATTTTGCAAAATGTTACTTTATCTGTGGATAAAGTTACTGCTGTGATTTAAGTGATTCAGAGGTTAAAAAAGAATGTGGAATATTGGCTATGAAGCTTATTGCACTACATATGTGTATTTTAAATTAGGTTATAATGTTCAACATTAAAAGTAAACACATTTGTTCTCTGTTTAACCTCTCTGCTAGATTTAGATAGTCAGATATTCTCACTCCAGGCACATCTCAGAGATACTGCGAGTTCAGTTGCAGACCACCTCAATAAAGCAAACATTGCAATAAAGTGAGTCACATGAATTTTTTCATTTCCCAGTGCATATAAAATTAATGTTTACACTACACTGTAGTCTGTTAAGTGTGCAATAGCATTATGTCTTAAAAAGCAGTATATATACCTTAATTTAAATAATTACTTTATTGCCAAAAATGCTAACCATCATCTGAGCTTTCAGCAAGTCCTAATCTTTTTGCTGGTGGAGGGTCTTACCTCAGTGTTGATGGCTTCTGACTGATCAGGGTGGTGGCTGCTGAAGGTTGAGGTGACTGTGGCAATTTCTTAAATAAGACAGCAATGACATCTGCCACATCAGCTGACTCTTCCTTTCACCAGCATTTCTCTGTAGCATTCAATGCTGTTTGATAGAATTTTACCCAAAATAGAACTTCTTTCAAAATTGGATTTCAAACTCTGCCACTTGCTTTATCAACTAAGTTTATATCATATTCTAAATCCTATGTTGTCATTTCAACAGTCTTCACCAGGAGTAGATTCCATCTCAAGAAATCACTTTCTTTGTTCATCCATAAGAAGCAACTCCTCATCTGTTCAAGATTTAGCATGAGACTGCAGCAATTCAGTCATATCTTCAGGCTCCACTTCTAATTCTAGTTCTCCTGCTATTTCCACTGCATCTGCAGTTACTTCCTCCACTGAAGTCTTGAGCCCCTCAGAGTCACCCATGAGGGTTGAAATCAACTTCTTCCAAACTCCTGTTCATGCTGATATTTTCGACCTCTTCCCATGAATCACGGATGTTCTTAATGGTATCTCAAATGGTGAAGCCTTTGCAGAAGGCTTTCAAGATACTTTGCCCAGATCCATCAGAGGAATCACTATCTGTGGCAGCTATAGCCTTACGAAATGTATTTCTTAAACCATAAGACTTGAAAGTTGAAATGACTCCTTGATCCATGGGCTGCAGGATGGATATCGTGTTAGCAGGCATGAAAAACCCACAAATCTCATTGTACATCTCCATCAGAGCTCTTGGGTTACCAGGGGCATTGTCAATGAGCAGTCATATTTTTATTTTATTTTTTTAAAATTTTGTTGGAGTATAGTTGATTTATAATGTTGTGTTAGTTTCAAGGGAACAGCAAAGGGATTCAGTTACACAGATATATATATTCATTAACAGTCATATTTTTAAATAAACTTTTTTTTTTTTGAGCAGTAGGTCTCAACCGTGGGCTGAAAATATTTAGTAAACCATGTTGTAAACAGATGTACAGTCATCCAGGCTCTGTTGTTCCATTCACAGAGCACAGGCAGAGCAGATTTTGCATAATTCTTAAGGTCTCTAGGATTTTCAGAATGGTAAATGAACATTGGCTTCAACTTCAAGTCACCAGCTGCATTAGCCTGTCCTCTGAAGCTCTGAAGCAAGGCATTGACTTCTCTATGAAAGTCCAAGATGGCATTGTCTTCATTAGAAGGCTGTTTCCTCTACACTGAAAGTTTGTTGTTTAGTGCAGCCACCTTCATTAATATCTTTTTTTAAATTAGTTTTTATTGGAGTATAGTTGCTTTACAATGTTGTGTTAGCTTCTACTCCACAGCAGAATGAATCAACCATACATATACATATATCCCATTGCTTTTGGATTTCCCTCCCATTTAGGACACCACAGTGCATTAAGTAGAGTTCCCTGTGCTATACATATGTTCCCCTCAATTGTCTATTTTATACATACTATCAATAGTGTATATGTGTCAATCCCGATCTCCCAATTCATCCCACCCTCCCCCTTTCCCCCTTGGTATCCATACATTTGTTCTCTACGTCTGTGTCTCTATTTCTGCTCTGCAAAGAAGGTCATCTATACCATTTATCTAGATTCCACATATATGCGTTAATATACAGTATTTGTTTTTCTCTTTCTGTCTTCACTCTGTATGATACTCTCTGGGTCCATACATGTATCTACAAATGACACAATTTTGTTCCTTTTTATGGCTGAGTAATATTCCATTGTATATATGTACCACATCTGCTTTACCCATTCCTCTGTTGATGGACATTTAGCTTGCTTCCATGTCCTGGCTATTGCAAATACTGCTGCTATGAACATTGGGGTGTATATGTTTTTTTTCAATTATGGCTTTCTCTGGGTATATGCCCAGTAGTGGGATTGCTGGGTCATATGGTGATTCTATTTTTAGTTTTTTAAGGAAACTCCATACTGTTCTCCATAATGGTTGTACCAATTTACATTCCCACCAATAGTGTAAGAGGGTTCCCTTTTCTCCATACCCTCTCCAGCATTTATTGCTTGTAGACTTTTTGATGATGGCCATTCTGACCGGTGTGAGGTGATACCTCATGGCAGTTTTGATTTACATTTCTCTAATAATTAATGATGTTGAGCATCTTTTCATGTGTTTGTTGGCCATCTGTATGTCTTCTTTAGAGAAATGTCTATTTAGGTCTTCTGCCCATTTCTTGATTGGGTTGTTTGTTTTTTTGATATTGAGCTGCCTGAGCTGCTTGTATCTTGTGGAGATTAATCCTTTGTCAGTTGCTTCATTTGCAGATATTTTCTCCCATCCTGAGGGTTGTCTTTTCGCCTTGTTCATGGTTTCCTTTGCTGTGCAAAAGCTTTTAAGCTTAATTAGGTCCCATTTGTTTATTTTTGTTTTTATTTTCATTACTCTAGGAGGTGGGTCAAAAAAGATCTTGCTGCAATTTATGTCAAAGAGTGTTCTTCCTATGTTTCCCTCTAAGAGTTTTATAGTGTCTGGCCTTACATTTAGGTCTTTAATCCATTTTGTGTTTATTTTTGTGTATGGTGTTAGGGAGTGTTCTAATTTCATTCTTTTTTACATGTAACTGTCCAGTTTTCCCAGCACCACTTATTGAAGAAGCTGTCTTTTCTCCATTGTATATTCTTGCCTCCTTTGTCATAGATTAGGTGACCATAGGTGTGTGGGTTTATCTCTGGGCTTTCTATCCTGTTGCATTGAGCTATATTTCTGTTTTTGTGCCAGTACCATACAGTCTTTTTTTTTTTTAATTATTTATTTATTTTATTTATGGCTGTGTTGGGTCTTCGTTTCTGTGCGAGGGCTTTCTCTAGTTGCGGCAAGTGGGAGCCACTCTTCATCGTGGTGTGCGGGCCTCTCACTATCATGACCTCTCTTGTTGCAGAGCACAGGCTCCAGACGCGCAGGCTCAGTAATTGTGGCTCACAAGCCCAGTTGCTCCGCGGCATGTGGGATCTTACCAGACCAGGGCTCGAGCCCGTGTCCCCTGCATTGGCAGGCAGATTCTCAACCACTGTGCCACCAGGGAAGCCCCCCATACAGTCTTGATTACTGTTGCTTTGTACTATTGTCTGAAGTCTTAGCTAGATCTTCTGGATAACTTGCTGCAGCTTCTACATCAGCCCTTGCTGCTTCACCTTGTGTTATGGAGATTACTTCTTTCCTTAAACCTCATGAACCAATCTCTGCTAGCTTCAAGCTTTTCTTCTGCAGTTTCCTCATCTCTCTCAGCCTTCATAGACTTGAAGGGGGTTAGGGCTTTGCTCTGGATTAAGCTTTCACTTAAGGGAATATTGTGGTTGGTTTGATCTTCTATCCAGACCGCTAGAACTTTCTCCATATCAGCAATAAGGCTATTTCACTTTCTTAACCATTCATGTGTTCACTGGAGTAGCGTTTTTTTATTTCCTTCAAAAACATCTCCTTTGCATTTACAACTTGGCTAACTGCTTGGCCCAAGAGACCTAGCTTTTGGCCTATCTCAGCTTTCAACATGCCTTTCTCACTAAGCTTAATCATGTCTAGCTTTTGATTTAAAGTGAGAGACATGTGACTCTTCCTTTCACTTGAACACTTAGAGGACATTTAGGGTTATTAATTGGTCTAATTTTAATATTGATGTGTCTCCTGGAATAGGAAAGCCTGAGGAGGGGTAGAGAGACAGGGGAATGGCTGGTTGGTGGAGCAGTCAGAACACACACAACATTTATGGATTAAGTTCACTGTCTTATATGGGTGCGGTAATGGCACCTCAAAACAATTACAATAGTTACATCAGAGATCCCTGATCATAATCACCATAACAAATATATAGTGAAAAACCTTGAAATATTGCAAGAATTGCCAAAATGTGACACAGAGACACAGAGTAAGCAAATGCTATTGGAAAAGGGTCACTAATAGACTTGCTTGACACAAACTCACAATTTGTAAATAACACAGCATCTGTGAATCACAGTAAATCAAAGTGCAATAAAATGAGGTATGCCTGTATTGAGGGTCTTCTGCTAATGAACTGCATCTAAAACTACAACTAATTTACTGTTTCCTTTAATATGATATGCATGTACTTTCATGAAATTTCTAAATTATGTGCTCCAAGACTAAACTGCAGAAAATTCATCATTGTTACACCATTAAATAAATCTCAGTGGAAGACAGAACAATTTAAATCTAAACAAATATACCTCTAGTTTACTACCAAAAGTTATCTAAAACCAAGATGCAGTATCTTATTTTAATTCTTGAAAATTGTATTTTGAAAGACTTTACATCTTCCCTGTTCTTGCCACCATTTTTATCAACTGGAATAGAATTGATGATGGGATTATTTATGCCATTTTGTATACATTAAAAATTCAAGCCTGTTGCAAGTATGTACTTGTTAAAAACAAAAACAAAACCCTCAAAGCTGAAAAGATATTGTAAAAATTTTCATCTAAAAGTTTGTTTTGGTAAAAGAAGATATCTAAATGAGAAAGTTTTCTATTATGAAAATAAATATCAATTAATAAACAAATTTTTATAATTGATCTACTTTATATTTATTCTAATTTAAGATTAAATTAAAGCTCAGAAATTTTTATGTTTCTAGCAAAGTAGAAAATAATGACATCTTGCTGTTTCCTTTGGCTTTCTGCTACTAACTCTCATGTTGGTAGCTGCATAGCATGGTATGTTAATTAATTCCCAAGGCTGCAAAATAAATTATTCTTAGAAAATATGATCTACCCATTTATCTTTTGACAACATGTCAATGGAATATTCCTTAGGAAATACAGCAATTAAAGGAATTAACAATTAAAAGTTATCCATATTTCATGGTTAAAACAAAAGCATATAATTTATATCAAAGTACTTTGAAAAATATGGAGTGCTGTGCAAATGTAAAATAATAATAACTTTTGTATTTTTAATCTTAATTTTCCTAGTGTCTTTTCTCCTGTTTAGTAGGGCTTCTTTGTGCCTTGCATTTGATCTCTAATTCCATTTCTTTCTCTCTTGGCCAACCCTACCAGGCAGAGAATAAGAAAGGGATAAGGAACTAAAAAAGCACTGTGCTAGACCCTTTAGATAATGATCTCATTTAATCTTAGAGCATGGAAAACTCTCATTATTAGATAAGTCAGGTGTCTGTGACTCTTCTGGCCATAGGTGAAATAGGTCTTGGTTATTGTTTTGTTTGTGTCTGCTTTTGTCTTGATGTTATTATTCCTGTTAGTTTCCTTACTGCTACTTCAATGATCTTGAGTCCTTGAAACAAACAAAGAAAAAAAAAAAACAGGCCATCATAAAATGATTGAACTTGAAAGGATCATTAAGGATCCTCAAGCCCAATCAATTCCCTTCATTGTAGAGATAAAGAAACTAAGGGCTACTAGGAGCAACATGACAAGGACTAAATGCCACAAGCAACAATCCACTTTCCCTTGTTCAGTTCAAAACTACTTCACCATTTAGCATCTCTAAGAGTTAGGACAGAATTATGACCAAGGTGCTATGATAGCATGAGGAGGGATACTTAGCTGAGAATGTGTGTGTGTGTGTGTGTGTGTGTGTGTGTGTGTGAAAGAGAGAGGAGAAATGCAGAGAGACAGAGAGAGAAAGAGTTCTCAGGAGATGGGTGAAAAAAGTTTTCCTGCAGTGATTGACACCTTAGGATCAATAAGAAGTAATCCAGGTTAAGATGAAGAGGAAAGGGCATTAAATTCAGAGGAAATAGCATATTAAAAAATATGAAAGGTTGAGAGAACATGGGTGTGTGAAACTGAATGAGGGAATTAAAATGGCATATAAAATGGCCAATGGAAAATATCATTAATATTATGAAGACTCGAGAGGTAAATTCTTCTCAGAGATCTTTAAGTATTTGTTTTGATGATCTTGTACTTTAATTATCTTATGGGATTCACATACCCTTCCTCCCTGTGTTTTTCTTTTTTACCATGGCTACCAGGAAGCTTAGTGCTTAGTCTTATATTTTTTTTTAAATAAATTTATTTATTTATATATTTATTTTTGCCTGCATTGGGTCTTTGTTGCTGTGCGTGGACTTTTCTCTAGTTGCACCGAGTGGGGGCTACTCTTCATTGTGGTTCGCGGGTTTCTCATTGTGGTGGCTTCTCTTGTTGCAGAGCATGGGCTCTAGGTGCACAGGCTTCAGTAGTTGTGGTGCATGGGCTCAGTAGTTGTGGCTCTCTGGCTCTAGAGCGCAGGCTCAGTAGTTGTGGCGCATGGGCTTAGTTGCTTCGTGGCATGTGGGGTCTTCCGAACCAGGGATCAAACCCGTGTCCCCTGCATTGGCAGGCGGATCCTTAACCACTGCGCCACCAGGGAAGCCCTTAGTTTTTTATTTAATTGTGGTAGCCTCTTTTGAGACTTGTTTTTCTGATATAATTATGTTATCCTTTTTTAAAATTTCCTTCTTATTTATTTGTTTTTGTTTTTCTCTTGTTTAAGTTGTCTTTAAAAAAAGTATTTTTGCTTACTTATTGACGGTCTGAAAGAGTCCCTGATATGGAAGAGAGGACAACTCCAGACAAATTGTGTCTACTTCTCTACTTCTGGCCAGGACTGTCCCTGTTTTGACCAGTGACTTTTTTCATGGCTGTAGAGAATAATTTTTTGGTGTTAATAGACATGTGATTCAGTGGCATAAGGATTTAATTAAAATGTTGAAGCTTAGATGTGACAAGCCAAAATGGAGACCAGTTAATTAAGCATAGAATGACCTTTTACAATAATCAAAGAATTTCCTTTATTTCTTCCAGAGATTCAAAGTTTAAATAGCCTTTTTATATTCCACATAAAATATACAGGCTTAAAGTTTCCAGGAAGGTATTTTTTGGAATTCTAATCTTTTTTCTTGATTGATTCTAAAATTGGGATAATATGCCACCCCTAAATTCCTGAACGTAAAAATTTTTTTCAGCTCTGTAGTCACACAGTCTGTTAAATCAAACAAACATTTTTTCCATGTAAGCCATACTCAAATTTTTTTTGAAAGAAAGCAAATCGCAAATAAACAGGAAAATATTTTTAAGCACCTACCTTGTAGCAGACATTTTACCAGGTATCAAGATTATAAAGATAAATGTTTATAGCCAGGTAAGGGAGACAAATTTTTTTTTTAATTGTTATGTCATTGTTATGGGTTGAATGTTTGTATCCACCCCCCCACCAAATTCATATGTTGAAATCCTAACCCCTAATGTGATGGTATTAGGAGGTGGGACCCTAGGAAGTTTTTTATGTAATGAAGGTGGCGTCCTCATGGATGGGATTAGTACCTTATAAAAGGGACCCCAGAGAGATCTCCACCCCTTCTTCCATATGAAGACACAGTGAGAAGACGACCATACATGAACCAGGAAGTGGGCTATTACCAGACACAAAATCTGCCAGCGCCTTGATATTGGACTTACCAGCCTCCAGAACTGTGAGAAATAAATTTCTACTGTTTATAAGTCACCCAATCTATGTTATTATTTTAAAGAAGTCCAAACTGACTAAGGCAGACATGATGTGGCAAGAAGCAGACACTTGAGCTGGCTCTTGATCAATGACAAGTATTTTGCCAAGTGACTATCTGTGCTGAAGAGTGAGGATTGTGGTGAGGAAGGAATTGCATATGCAAATGTATCCAATCTTTAGAGAAGAGCAATCTGGTCAGACTGGTTGGACTATTAAATATGGTAGGATCCCTTGTGATGGTAGAATCCAGAGTGAGTGATTGCCAGAAAGATCTAAGAGTGGGGTTCAAGTTCTCTTTAAGGCAAGACACTAATGTTTTTTATCTTTATATTTCCTATGAAACTTGATATGAAGGAGAATTAATAAGACCTACAAATAACACACTCCTCTTCACAAAGTAAAGTAGGTCCACAAGAAAACCTTAGCTTTCTCCCAGAGTTAAATCCATACGTAAATGCCTGAGATATTTATTACTGCAGCTACTTTAATATGATGTACAAGAGAGAGGAAAGGTTAGTAAGAATTGAGATGGTCTTGAATGTGCTGGCTAAGATAGCTTTAGTTCTTATTCTTTGATTTTTATCTCTGTTTTTGGATGTTATAACAATTATAAAATAGTAGTTTGATAATAGTGAACGCTATAATTTGGGGGATCTTGTAATTTTCCAATAGGGAACACTAAGTACAGCATTAAAGTGATTTTCAGCAGTGTGCCTCAATTTGGCTATGGTATTATTACTTAGCATTACATTATTTTCTGTTTACTATTGTACATAATCAAGACAATGAACTTATATAGGCTTGAATGCCACAGTTGCCCATATGCCATGACTGTGTTAGTGGGATGAGAACTGAAGCATGCCTGTGTGTTCATACTGGATATTTTCATGACTGATCGCAAAGCATGCAGTTAGATTGACTGTAGCCAGTCACTCCAATATGTTGTACAACAGTTATTTTGTATATTTGGATTTAACCCATATGGGAAAAAATATCACCAAGGTAAAGCTTTGTCTAAAAATATGATTTTTATAGGTTATTTTTTTAACTATCACTTCTCACTTTTGTCCTTGTTTTGCATCGCTTGAGCTGTAAGTCGAAGTGCTCAGAATAATCACTGAATTCATACCATATGACCCTGGCTGCATGTGAGAACAGATACTAGTCTATATAAGGAATAAATGTGTGTTTTAAGGGTTTCATGTAAAGATTTTAAATCCAATTTTTCCATTGCTTCCTTTAACAGACAGATGTGTTTACAGAAAATATGTTGGCCCCAAGAAATAGTAAAATCACTCTTAGGAAAGCAGCAAATCCTTTAAAGTAACCATTTTAAAGGAAAATTGTGAATATATCCCTGAGAAAATAAAATAAACATTCCATACTGCCATTAGAGAATTACTTTGCAGGCAGAATTTTTCAAAGGCCACAGGCAGAAGTTTTCAAAGGCTACCTATAAACATCTAAACCTTTATAGTGTGTATCCTTGTATTAACTTACAACTTCCTCTCCACTATTCTCCCCCATGAAATCTCTGCTCAAGTCTTAACGTTTTTCTTGTCATTCTCTGAAGATACCATGAGCTCTTGCCTCAGGACCTTTGCATTCAAACTTTCCTCCCTCTATGCTTAGCAAGCTTCTATTGACTGTCCCCCCCTCCTACTATTTTGTTTACATTCAGTCTGATTTCACAGGAAGTTCTGACACACAAATTATACCATAGAATTAATCTTACATTGAGCTGAGCAGACTGGCTTCTGATACCTACATGTCAGTCAGTTATTACCTGTGCGAAACCCTGGAAGGGATGGTGGAAGGCAGTTTGTGAAGGGTGGGGAGCAAAACCTTGCAGGCCTGGCAGTTCCTGTCAGCTTAGGGCAATTCTCTGGAGAATAGGGTAGCTGTATTGGCACCTTATAAGGTGGATTTTGTTGAGGCACCAACTGCATCCACTGTAAAAGTGGTTCATAAATATGTTGTGTCTAACAGGATCAGCATGGTAGCATACAGCAACAACAACAGCAACGTACATTCTACAATGGCATAATGGGTTATTAGATTTTATTCATTTCTGTGTATCAGAAGCTGAATGAATTAGCAAACTGATTAAAGAAGAAACTTGTAGATTAGGAATCAACAAAAGTCTTAATAATCTGTGAGATAATGAGCTAATTTTAGCACCCAACAACTTCTACCAGAATTTATTGAGCTCTTACTATGTGCCAGTTCCCATACTAGGCACTAGTGATATAAAGGTAAATCAAACAGATGTGCCACCCTCCCCACAACAAGGAGCCTAAAATATAGTGGATTAGTTAAGTATTATACATCTAAAACACATACACACACAGATCTTGCATGACAGTTGAATATTTTGTCAGATTAAAATAGACTCCCATGCTATATGTTTTCAGCATTATATGATAAGAAAATTCTCTTTTAATTTTCAACTCCTGCACTGAAGATTTTTTTGTGTGTTTGGGTTTAATGGATAGGACAATGACATAATGGAAAAAAATATACATGTTGTGATTAAACAGATATATTTAAATTCCAGAGCAGGACTCATTCTGAAATTTAAACCTTGGCAAGTTACAGAATAAATTTGAGCCTTGTTTCTTTATCTCTAAAGAAAATGGCAATAAAATACTTACTGTGCAGGGTTAATGTGTAGTCTTCAAACAATGTCAGTTCTTTCCTCTTTCCAGAAACTATATGTTGAACATGGGTTTTGAAAGAGAGGAAAATAAAATAGACTGCTTCCAATTACTTTAGGACTATCTGACAATGAAAAACTCTGACTCTGCACAATTTCTATCCTGAACGTTAGTATTGCTACAAATTTTTGGCATGTGCAAAAGTTTTGGAAAGCAAGCCTTCTTCTTGGTAAATTGAAAAATATTAATCAATTTTTGTGTCTCCTATTCCAAAGAGCTATCTGAGGGAAAAGGAGCTCATTGGCACGGATTTTCTTTTTTCTGTAACTGAATTTTTCTATGATCTTTCCACAATCATCATGAAGAGAAAAAAATTGGCTCACCTGACTAAGGCTCCCATAGAAAAGAACTAATCTTCAGCTGCTTAGTAAATTCCACAAGTTAGAAGATTTATGTAAAAGGCAATAGGACAAAAATGCAAAGTTTTATGAGCCCTATAGTTGGGTGAAGACTAGACAAAAATGTGAAGAAGACAATGTTTGTCTTTGGTGTTCCTGATCTCTCCTTTCACTCCTCCATCTTGGGTGTACAGGGCTCTCCAGTGCTTTCCCCTTTCTCCTTAATTGGAGGTTCTGTTAAATTAACTCTAATTTGTAAGTGTATTACCTCCCTCAAGGGTATTTTCTGGTCAGCAAGGAGGTAGGACAAAGTCAGAGGAATACATGTATAGTCAATTTGAGAAATATATGACTCTGTAAGCAGTATAAGGAATATGTTTAATGAACTCACGGATTTTTACACCTAAATAAGACAGTTTGATGTGGTAAAATGAACACTGGACAAGCGTAGTGGGCGTAGGAGGTTTTATCATCCATTCTCCCTTTTTGAGCAATAGCATAGTAGTATTACAACTTCCTTTTGTGGAATTACCTCTTCCCTATTAAGTGAAAACTTTCTGAGACCATAAATCAAGGTACATGCCTCACTGACTAAGGGGTGGGTAGATGACCCAAGAGTTAATCTGACTTTTTCTTCCTGGTCCTTGGACTTGTTAATGGAGTGATCCGGGAATAAAGACAACAGTTGGTTCCTCATGTTCTATGATTGCTCTCTGTCAAAACATTGAACAGTTCCTATTCCTGAGCCCGCTGTAGCTACCTGGTTTTGTACTTTCTGATCTTGGCACTTGAGGCTTTGCTTTACTTCTGTGAGAACTCCGTTATCTTCTAGCACATTCCTTCTTTCTTAGGATAGCCAGGGGGGTTTCTGTTGCTTACAACCAAAGACTGACATCCGACTCAAGGTATCAGGAGACATGATGGCTCTGTGTGAAATACTTAGCATATCTGGTTTTATTTTTCTCATGTGTGAAAAGGAAGTGGTCGAACTACATGGTTTCTAATTTCTTCTCTAATTATAAAAAGAAATAAAGGTATAAGGTTGCCCTCCTTAGAAGTCTTTAATAATTCTGAACATATGCCTATTCCTAGATGAATAGATTCAGGGATAATGCACTTTCCCATTAACTGCGACTTCTAATTTGGTCTCTTAGCATGCCTTCAGCTTCTAGGCCCTGGAGTCCATTTAAGGTCATTTAAGCAGAGGCCACATCTGTGGTATCTGAATTATCTGGCTAAGCATTCTGAACTCATTGGATATTTGCCAACCATATGCTAGATCAGGGCCGGTCAGAATGGCCTCATTTCGAAGGACTACTTAAATGGCAAGAGAAATTACATCCGAGAGAAAGGAAAACATGGGTAAAGAGCCCAAGGAATTGGCACAGCTGGGTATCATTAGCAATAATCAAACCTTATCCAAGATAAAAAGCAACAGGAAGTGAGATGGGGGCAATGTGTATATGTATGTGTATGAATATGTATGTATTTATGTACATGTATGTGTATATGTATGTGTATATATATGTCCGTGTAAGAAATTAAATGTGTAAACACTTTTTAAAAATCTTATTTCTTCTGCCTGCTTTGCCCCCTCATTCCTAACTTGAATCTTTCTACTGTGTTCCAGTGAGAGTGTTTGATGTACTGAAATCATCTTAGAATTTCAGTCTTTGAGGCAGTGACTTTAATGCTACAGACTCAGAGGAAGATTAAATAATTATATCATTAACAAGAAAAAAAAGTGCAAATATTAAACAGCTGCAAGAGAATCTAAGCAGTGTGAAAAACAGATCCATAAAAGATCCATATCCTTTTCTTCTCCAGTTATTACATATCTTACAATGATTAATTTTCTGATTATAAAATAAAACATTTACTTTAGAAAACAATAACTTGGAAAATAATGAAGTGTATATAAAGGAGCAAATAAATATTGCCTATACTTTTACCATCCAGATATATCCACTATTAGTATCTTGATGTATTTTCTTTTATTTGCAGAAAATGTTTTTTAATGAAATAATCCAAAGTTGGGCTTTACTGAGCCTAGTTTGGGAATTCTTCTAATTCTAAACATGCATTTAGTTACCAATTTGTTAGACAAGAGTTCCCTTAGCAGCCGTTAATTTAGCTTTAAAAATATTCTTTAAAAATAATTATCCAGCAGATTTTATTTTTGAAGCTTAAATTTGGCGGTTTACATTTGCCTCTCCCCCATCCCAATCCCTTTCACTCACTCCATTGTACCAATCTTTGCTCACCTTCAAGTGTAAGCCAAAAGTCCCCACCCCGAACCACACGAATCCACAGGACATGTCAAAATAGGAAGAGATAGTCAATTATAATAATTGAACACATGTGGCAGGTACCTTACCAATGGCTTTTTGTGTTTTATCTCATTTAATCCTCACAAAGCCTTATGATAAAGATACTATTAATATGCTCATTTTACTGATGAGAAAACTAAATCTCAGGGAAAGTAAATGACTTGCTTAAGATGGTCATAAACTAGTTAGTGGCAAAGCTGACATTTACTCTCAGGTCAACCTGGTCTCAAAGCCACTATGCTACTGTAGCATGTAAGGGCAAAGAAAAGCCATGCCTAGACAAAATTGTGAAGGCAGAAGTCTGTGTTTAGTGCTCTTAATTCCCATCCAGTAGGAGCCCTTTTTAAAAAATAGTCTTTGATGGGAGGAAGGATATTCATTAAGGGCTTTCTGTATTAAGGTAGGTGAGATACTTTGAACATTATGATGTTCATAGGGAACATTGACCTCTAGAACATTAGATCTGGCATCTAGAGTTCTACTAAGTTATCTAGCTATACTAAGTATGATCTAATTCCTTCAGTTTACAGATAAAAAATGGAAGCCTAGAGAGGTGAGATTATAATTTCTTAGCAATAATAGACTATGGCCTAGAATCTGTGTCTCTTGATTCTCTCAATCTAGAACTTTCTGGTCACACCGAGGCTTCTTTGTTTCATAATGTAGATGAATCTGATGTAACACAATGATATTGAATGGACTTTGAAGAGTATTGTTTTTCCACCTGCTAGATGGTTTTCTCTAGGTTCAAATTTTTTAGGCCAAGGCCACACAGTGGCTAATATTTACTTTCAAGGCTTTGTGTCTTTCTGATTTTATCAACAGAATCACTTGAGATTCAACCAATTCATATCCCTCAGTTTTAAAATGCCCATGTGAAACATTTTCTGCTCCATCTGTCCTATGTGTTGTTTCAATTTATATGGAACCACATAAGGCAGAAGTTATGTCTGAAATGGTTTCATGTCGTAATGTGTGTTCTTTTTCTCTTTTTGGCTCTTTGTTATAATTTTTTAAATGGAAAAACATATCAAACACAAAGAGTAACCAAATGAAACAGAAGTATAAAACACAGTCCCTTCGTGTAGTTTAACAGAAAAAGTAGTTTAGAGAATAAAAGGATAAATTGATGCATATAGATCTATTTCTGTTTGAATTCTTATGATTGGTCTCAAGTCTACTTGCCTTGGAAGAGTTCATTCTGAATTTTTCCATCATGAAATTCAGTGCTTCTCTTCAATCCAGAACTCAAAGCCATTACTGAAGCCACTTTACCTTTAGTTTGGAAGGTACTTTCTTTCCCACTGGTTTTGGCCTTAAGCTTGATCTTGAGCCTCTGAGTTTGACTATTTAAAATAACTAGGTTGCAGAAATAACAAGAACATTTCTCATTAGATAGAAATGATGAGAACAGAATGTCTATTTAGTTTTCTTCCGATAAAGTGAGCTGAAATTCCCAGAAGACTGAATAAGAATAGATAGTAAGGGCAGATGTTTTCAGATTTGTAGACTTACGAAATAATTCTGTGAAATGTCATTTGAATAAGTATATGCTTTACAAAACTAAGCTCTGTCAGCACCACACCCAGGACATTTACTATAGTATGCATTTCAAATAAGCACGTGTGGATTTTCTTTTTTTAAAAAATTAAATAATTAATTTATTTTTGGCTGTATTGGGTCTTTGTTGCTGTGCATGGGCTTTCTCTAGTTGCGGCGAGCAGGGGCTACTCTTCGTTGCGGTGGCAGGCTTCTCGTTGCGGTGGCTTTTCTGGTTGCGGAGCACTGGCTCTAGGCACGCAGGCTTCAGTAGTTGTGGCTCGCAGGCTCTAGAGTGCAGGCTCAGTAGTTGTGGCACATGGGCTTAGTTGCTCCACGGCATGTGGGATCTTCCCAGACCAGGATTCGAACCCGTGTCCCCTGCATTGGCAGGTAGATTCTTAACCACTACATCAGCAGGGAAGTCCACATATGGATTTTCTATATTGATGCTTTTTCTTTGAGTTTGCTAAAGGCTTGAGTTATGTTAAATGAAACAGAGAAGCAGAGAAGGATATCTAAATGCTGGGTGACAAATGAGGGTGATGGATGTCTATAATTTATACATCTAGAAATCTAATCTATCATTACTTTGGGAAGAAAAGCATTTTATACGGTTAAAGATTGGCTACCTTTATAAATCTCTTGCATTTTGGAATTCTCATAAGTTAAACAAATTTAGTTTCATTTATATTTAGATATGTAATACAAAATGAATATTTGTACATTTTAAATAGAAATATATGGGACTTCCCTGGTGGCTCAGTGGTTAAGAATCCTCCTGCCAATGCAGGGGACACAGGTTCGAGCGCTGGTGCCCGAAGATCCCACATGCCATGGAGCAACTAAGCCCATGCGCCACAACTACTGAGCCTGCACTCTAGAGCCCTCGCACCACAACTACTGAGCCCAAGTGCCACAACTACTGAAACCCGCATGCCTAGAGCCCATGCTCCGCAATGAAAGAAGCTACTGCAACGAGAAGCCCACTCACCGCGATGAAGAGTAGCCCCCGCTTGCCGCAACTAGAGAAAGCCCACGTGCAGCAATGAAGACCCAAAGCAGCCAAAAATAAAAAATAATAAATAAATAATATTTAAAATAAATAAATAAATAAATAGAAATATATTTGGCCTATAACATTGTGTAAATTTAAGGGATACAACATACTGATTTTGATACATTTATATATTGTAGTATGATTGTCATTTTATCAATAATTAGCACCTCTATCGCTTTACCTAATTATCATTTCTTATCATTTGAGTGGTTAGAATAACTAAGTTCTAGTCTCTTAGGAAGTTTGATGATTATAATACAATATTGTTGTCTCTATTCACCATACTGAGCATTTTTAGATCTCTAAGGCTTATTTACTAGTTGTTGCAAGTTTGTACCCTTAAACAACATATGTTCTATCCCATTCCTCCCCCGCCCCCATCCCCTGGTAACCACCATTTTACTCTGTTTCTACGAATTTGGCTTTTTTAGATTCCACATATGAGTGAATCATATAGTACTTATCTTTCTCTGTCTGACTTACCTCACTTAGCATAGTGTCCTCAAGATTCATCCAGGTTATCACAAATGACAGGATGTCCTTCTTTGTCATGACTGAATAATATTCCATTTGTGTGTATTATACCACAGCTTCTTAACAATTCATCTGTTGGTGGGCCTTAGGTTGTTTCCATATCCTGGCTATTGTGAATAATGCTACAGTAAACATGGGAGTGCATATATCTCTCAATATCCTGTTTTCATTTCCTTTAGGTATACACCCAGAAGTAGCATTGATGGGTCATATGGTAGTTTTATTTTTAATATTTTGAGGAATTTCCATATTGTTTTCCATAGTGGCTGAACCAACTTATATTCCCTTTTTGCCACATCCTTGCCAACACTTGTTATCAATTGTCTTCTTAATGATAACCATTTAACAGGTGTGAGGTAATATCTCACTGTGGCTTTGATTTGCATTTCCCTGATGATTAGTGATATTGAGCATATTTTCAGGTACCTGTTGGCCATTTGGATGTCTTTGGGAAAATGTCTGTTTAGTTCTTCTGCCCATTTTTTAATTGAATTGTTTGGTTTTTTGTTATTGAGTTGTATGAGTTTGTACATTTTAATATTCACAATTATACAGTATTCAAAAATATCCTATATCCTTATATCCTGTATCCTTCAGCACATGACTAAAAGAAAATTTATGCATCCAGAAATCCTTTTCTCAATTCCCTGACAGTGGCAAAGCCTGAAGGAAAAAATACAGGTTTCCACATTTTTTATGATAAGCCCTATTCTATGATGTTGGGTAATGCTGTCCTATGCGGGGCTTAGATTCATTTATTATCAAATACTTTCTAAATGTCTACTATATGCCAAGCACTGGGCTTGATTCTGGATACACAATGGTGAATGAGATATACATTACCCTGCTTCCTGAAGCTTCCAATCCCATGGTCAAGACAGACAAGATAAATAATTACCAACTGTAAAAAGGTTATAAAAGAAAAGGAACTCTGGTAGGGAATATCTGGGGTGAAGGAGATGGACGAGGAAGACCTCTATGAAGAGATGACATTTAAATGGAATGCATGATAAAGTGGGGTAGGGGTGAGGTGTTGCTTTTGGTTGCTACCATCTATTTGAGCTATAGGTCTGAGCTAAATTTTTAAATATATTATCTAGCATCTCTATAATATGATGTCCACATTACAGATGAGCAAACCTAGGCCTTAGTTACCAAGGTCACAAAGCTAGTAATAAGGGGAAGAGGGGAGAGGGACATAATCCTGGGTCTGACTCCAGAGTTCATAGCCTTTGAAACTCTAATTCCATTTCCAGAAAAACTATCATAAAGGAATAACTAGAGATTCAAATACAAATTTAGGTAAAAGGATGATTCTCTCAACTCACTGTTTTTCAGATTCCCACTTGTCTTTGATTTGGGGGATGAGGAGGGATTTCAGATGGAGTTATAGTTTCATTTAATCACACTCCTTATCTTCCAAACAGATAACCCCAGAGATTTATGGCCTATTGGTCATCACCAGCTTATATCTTAACCCAGCAATCTTATTTTAATATTTCTTTGTTAAATTTCCTGTAAATACTCCAACTTCTTAAATTCTTTTTGAATTTATCATAACATCTTACTGGCTCTCTCATTAGGGTTAATGAGTTAAAGAAAATCTTTTACATGTGTTAATTTTATATTTGCTTGAGAGTCATGATTTTATTTTTTGAAAATTATACTTTAACATGGAGGATAAAGAGTCTGTCTTCATTACTCAGTTTTATTGTGTTTTATTGATGCTCAGTAAAATGGGATTATTTGTAATTTGCTATGAGTATTTATTCCTATTACTTGATTTATAATTCACTGTGTACATTTATGTCTGTTAAACCTCCATAGAGGAGGTTTTATTCTTTTAAGTTAGTGCTTTTACAAGGAAATCCTCAAAGATTTTCAGTTAGGTGAAATATCCAAATTTGATGGACCCAATTAACATTGGCAGTCAGGACCCTAATGCCCAGAATAAACAAAGTAAGCAGAGGCCAATTTGGTGCTACAGCTAAAATAAAGTTGACATCATCATAGATCCTTCTGTACCTGATTTCCTCCTTTGCCTCATTCTCCTTTTATCCTCCGGTATCTACTTCGCAAGGTATGTTGAGACAGGTATTTTAAAGAGCAATTAAGTTGGCCAGTACTTCATATCTGTTCGCATGCCTTTTTTATTTGCCATTCAGTAAGGTGAATGGATACCCAATTGCTAACAACATTATTTATGCTTGGGTTCTGTACCTACAGTGTTCCACTGATTTAAAAGAATGTAGATTCCAATTTGACAAGCAGTGTTCATTAATGGATTTTTCCATTTCTTTCAGTGGAAGTTAATGACACATAGTTAAGATTGCTTTGAATTTTGAGAAAACTCTTTGATATGAATAAAGTGGACTGAAAACGAAGCATTCACTTACTGATCACATCTCATTTGTCTACATTCTATTAATTCTATATAGTGCCATGCTATTGACTTAAGGTGTTTTTGTGTTTGTTATGCTACTGTGCTGTGGAAATAACACCTTTAAAATTTTCCAGCTCAAAGTATCCTACATAACAGTTGAAAGTGATAACTTGAGCTTTGAGGGAGGGGGGGTACTGTATCAACACCAACAGTACTTTTCAGTTTTGTAAAAACAACAACAACAACAAAGTAGTTGAAATGTAAATGCTCCAACTTTGCCTGATCATTGTGTCAGGTGATTTCCATTACTGATAGCTGTTATGTATAAGCCAGCTAGTCATCTCTCCACAATTAGGGACCAGGGAATTGCCACATTACTGAGAAAGAAACTAGAAGCTTCCTTTGTGTTTTATGTTTACTTGCTGTAGACAAGTTAAACCATTGTTAGGTCCTGGATGTTAAAGTTTCAAACAAGTCTCAAGACTTCTCATTGTGTCCTGAAACTTTAAACTTTTCTAAAGCAGTTATCTTGCTTTGACACTAACTGGTGAAGTGATGTTTGGCAAGTCAGTTAACCTCTGCCTTCTAGGTTTCCTTATCTTGAAGGGGTGGCTATTGAAGTAGGTGACTGGGAAGATTTCTTTTTAGTAAGCATTTCTGAGTCTTTAACTTGGGCCTTTGTCTAATGATATCCAGAGACTTACAGGCTATAACTAATTTGTGGATTTTCTTTTAAAATAATGACACTCTACATTAGTGTTTACAGTTTACATATTACTCCCAGAAACAGGTTTGTCCCTTCATAACTAACAGCTTGTGGTGCATAGTAAGTGCTCAGTATACATGTTTGTTGTGAATTAATTAATTCATTCTACTACAAATGTTTAAACCTTCCTAGTTCAGGTTTGTGTTTTTCCAAGTATTAGAATAATAATAGATGAGAAAAACATTTGGCCTTTCCTCATTTTTTTAACGGAAATGAGTTAATCGTGTCCATTATAATAGAAGGTAAATATTTTCTTAAGTGATTTGCAATAGGTAAAATGTGGAAAGAGCACTGGATTTGGAGATAGAAGAACTTGTTTCTAGTCTGGTTCTGCAACTCAGTTGGACAAGTCATATCTCTTATCTGTAAAGTGGGAATAATACCTCACAGAGTTGTGATGTATAGCACTTCATCATCTGTGAAGTGCTTTACAAATGTGAGATAGTCTCATTCTTTGATTAATTTATACAACTCTACATGCTAGATTTAGATCTCTTAATTCTTTTTCCCCAGGATTGAAATGGAAAACTGGAAAAGTTGTTGAATTTATGCTCACAAAACCAAGTTGAAAAGCCAGCGCAGCTATGACAAGGTTGAAGTTCATCCATCAGAAGTGAAACGGAAGGGTCAACCTCCCTAATCATTTTGATCACCAGGATAATGATGACTGACCAATTAGACTAGTCATTGATATCCAGCATGAAGATGGCCATAACAGATGTGATCATCCCCACTACAGATAATTTAATGGAAAACAACAACCATTAATAACACATGACTGGAAGTAAGGAAACCTGGATTTAGACTGCTGCCAATGACAAGGAATATGATCTAAAGTTAATTACTCAATCTTTCTGAGCCCTAGTTTCCACTTCTGTGAAATTGTGGTTGGGAGTAAATGACTTTCATGTTTCTTATTTGGCATCATTGCTGATTCCTCTTCCAGCCATGCCTTCAAGTGATGGAGCTGAGGTAGGTATCTTCTTTTTGTTACATTTCTATGTCTTCTCAAATTTATCTGGAATGGCATTTTAAACTATTCTTTATTTTGTGCCTACCAATCATTGCATTTTAGGTTAGTCAAAACATCAGTCTTGGCTTTTATGATTTGAAGTTTGGAGAGGATGTTTCCAAAGGAAATTTAAAGAGACTAATAATTAAATTTATCTGTTCACAATTCAGAGAATGAATTAAGCAGGCTCTTTTAACAGCAAAAATGATTTCCTCAACATAGTCCAAATTAATAAAACAAAATGATTGTAATGTAAGATTATGTATACTTAAATCATAAAATGGGACTTCTGATTTTATTAAATCAGATCAAATAAGGTTTTTCTTCCATAGACATTATCACTCAAGCTTAAAAATATTTTGAAGGTAAGTAAAACAATATTCTAAGCTCATTTTTACAGAGAGAAATTCTTCTCAGGAGAACTAAACAAGTATATTACATTCTGACATTAAGACTGGTAAGGCTGGTAAACTGTCTTCCAAGGAAACTAGAGAAAGTGGTCTCCCTTGAGACATGTAAATGTGAATCAACCTGGTGAGGCAATTCATGAATCAACCTTAAATAACTAAAATGAATCAAGACCTCTTTATAATATCACATACCTTGTCACCATTTATTCATTTACCTGTCAACCTTATTTGGATGTTATAAAGGCCAACTAACTAAGAAGTGAAAACTCAGAGAAATGCCTGAGGACTGTAAAATTTTCTTGAGGTAGGATCAAGCAGGATGGGGGCTAAGCACTGGGTCTCTGCAGCTGACAACCCTTTGCTGCTTTGTTAGTGTCTACTATATTGGGTACATTGTTACTGGTACAAAATCAGGGTTCTGTGCAGCGAAGAGGAGGAAATGGCTGTTGGTTAGGAAACAAACACTGTCTTCCACAGGTACTATCCATCACACTCACATCTGATTGATTTCCTCTGAGTAAGTATCTTTTCAATCATTATTTCCAACTTTTACTCCCTTTCTTTTAAGCTATGGAGCTGCTAGAAAAGAAAAAAGAAATCCATGCAAAATAGAAAAACAAAAAAAGCAACATCTTTCACTTGAATTACTGAGGTAACCGCCATGGAGTCACAGAACTCTGAAGAGCAGTTTGTAATCCACTCAAGTCTGCCAGTTTTTTAAAAAATCGTGACATCTGAAAATAAAGACATAATTTGGGGCTAGTTTGGCAGGCACAAAAATGATCTGTCAACTCACTTGTTTATATCTGGTAGATGTTCTTTAACCCATCTCCTGTTTACCTATATACCAGATTAACCAAAATTTTCCCTTCTGTCAGTAAAACTTGCCCATTGAAGCCCATAGTGCTGGAAACTCAAGGCTAGGGAGGCTATTCTCTAGTATACTCTACATGTCCCTCTCTCAGTTGAGTAGTACACTTACCAAGACTCGGTTGTGCTTTTCTAAGCTGTTCATAATAGTTGGACTTGTTACTGCAATAATGTAATTTGAATATTATTTATTTATTTATTTATTTATTTAAAGACACTGCTTTTTTTTTTTTAATTTTATTTATTTATGGCTGTGTTGGGTCTTCGTTTCTGTGCGAGGACTTTCTCTAGTTGCGGCAAGTGGGGGCCACTCTTCATCGCAGTGCGCGGGCCTCTCACTATCGTGGCCTCTCTTGTTGGGGAGCACAGGCTCCAGACACGCAGGCTCAGTAATTGTGGCTCACGGGCCTAGTTGCTCCGCGGCATATGGGATCTTCCCAGACCAGGGCTCGAACCCGTGTCCCCTGCATTGGCAGGCAGACTCTCAACCACTGTGCCACCAGGGAAGCCCTAATTTGAATATTATATAACCAAAGAACTGTGAATGCAAAAATAAAAATGCTATCTTGTGAGAACTGTGTTGACAAAAATTAACTCAAAATGGATCATTTGACCTAAAGCTAAAACTATAAAACATCTAGAAGACAACATAGGAGACAATCTTTGAAACCTTGGCTTAAGCTAAAATTTCTTAGATGGAACACAAAAAGCACAAACTATAAAAGAAAAAAAGCAATACATTGAACTTCATTGAAATGAAAACATTTTGATCTTTGAAAGAAGATGAAAAGAAAAGCTTGAACTGGGAGAAAATATTTGCAACACTTATACTTGATAAAAGACATATCCACAATAATAAAGAATAAGAACTCTTACAATTCAGTAAGATTATTCAATATTTATTATATGTAAAAAAATAATAAACAGCCCAATTTAAAAATGATCGAAAGGGTTGAACAAATAAGTAATGGTTGGTGGATGTTAAGAGCCAGGTTTCTCTCTGTTGAAGAGGGAAGTTACAGATGAGCAAGAAGAGAAGGCTAGAATGAACTAGCCTTCTGTGATACTGGGTTAGAGTCTGAGACATCTTATGCATCCACTTAATACATACACAAATGGATAGATACAGAAACAATTATAGATCTGTATGTGGTTAGTACACACAATAACCTAGTTCTGTCTAAGAGGGCATAGGGGATTTCAAGTACAGCTGGGCCTCATGGGAACAGGAAAGTAGTCTCTATAATCCGGCCTCCTGAGAACTCATCAGGCAGCTTCTCTCTCTCCTCTGATGCTCTCTGTGGTCACATGGTGTCTTGGTTATCTCACCTAATGCTGCTACATTTTCCAGTTTTTCTTGCAACTGGCTTTTCTGCTTATGAAGCTGCATGCACATGGTTGCAAATGGCCACCACCTTAAAAGTCCACATTAACTAACCACTCAGTGCCCACCACCATCTAACTGACTTAATATCTATGTCTCTTAGATTTAGTTCTTTGGAGAGGATATCATTGAGCCAGCTTGGGTCACCTGTGTCTGCGGAGCAAGGTTACTTGTGTAAACATGGCTGCTGGGCAAGCAGCTTCATAGGTGTGCGACCTGGGTAGTCACACGGGGTCCTGGGCTCAGAAGGGCTCTCCACACTCACTTTAATGTTCCACTGTCACTATCATGAAATTCTTAATTTTCAAATGAGGGCCCTATAAATGATGTAGCCAGTTCTGTCGCTGGGCTCAGCTGTGGGGCAAGATTTGGTGGTGTGAGTAGATTCTCTTATAAGGAGATACTGGCGATAGGAAAATTTGGTGTATTTAGAGTCTTGATTTTCAAAACTAGGCTTCTCCCTTCTTTGAACTCACATCCCTGCTTAGTGCCTCATTCATCTTAACAGAAAATATTGGCTCCTAATAGGTACTATTCTGTGCTAGGCACTGAAAACACTCAGTGAACAAGACAGATTTAGTTCTTTGTCGTGGAACATAGTGTCAAGCCAAGTTTACCCCAGTCCTAGAGTTACTGCCTTGTTCAGTTCTTTCTTAAGGAACCGGCATTATGTTATGACCCTTCTATCCTGAAGCTTCCTGTCTGCTCTAGTCATAACTCGGGCAAGTGTAACTGAAAGGTACGTCTGGGACCTTAGTGGCAGAGACTGGTAGGGAAAAGAAGCCAGTAATAAGATTTGTAGATTTGCCAGGCTGAAGGTTCCTTTATTGCCCCACTTCAAGCACACTCAGTCCCAACAGACTGATAGTTGGCAGCCTAATATGGCAAGTTCAAAGGGCATAGTAAGCTTGCTTCCAGCTGCCATTAATATCCAAGTTAGTCTTATCTGATAGGAAGTGGGAGTGCAAGGCATCAGGGAGTAGTAAAACTCAGATGGGTAGCAACATTGTGGTTTTAAGTCCTGGATTTATTTTGTAGCAAGATCCTTAGCTAGCAGCTGGGACTATAAGGAAACAAGGCCTTCCTAGTAGAAAGTGCTGGAAGAAGTAGGGAGGAGGTATGACAGTCAAGTATATAGATGCTCAGATATTAATAAAGATCAAATAAGGAAGCCAATGCAGAATACATCTTAGAAGGCCTTAAGAGAAGGCTGAGATCCCTGGACTCCCCTCAAATCATGGTCAATACAACACCATGACTATTTTTAGATCCAACCAGCTGCTGATGCTTCCTCATATTGCTCAGAAGTGGCTCAGGGACCAAGTGCGGCTGAGTCCACAGGTTGAAGATATCAGAATCTACAACTGATCGAATTTGCTTAAATGCATAAATTTGTGAATATTGTTAGCTCTGCAGTTATTCATTGCTTAAAGTTAATCACTTTTTCAGGTACTCATCTACTTTGTGGTATACTTCCCTTATAGAGCATCCTTTATGATGTTTCCTGCAATAAAGCCAGTTTGCTATGGCAGAAATTGCTAACCCTTCTTCCTATTAGGAAGAGAACACCTGAATTTGGCTGATCACATGACTGCCCAACTTTATTTCTCAGCATCCCAGGCAGCAAGATGTGGCCTATAGAAGACTAAGTTTTGCCAGTGTGATGTGACTGGAAATGATGTGTGCAACTTCAGCATCATTTCCTTAAGAATAAAGCTGCTTGCTTGGGACTCCTACTTTCCTTCTTTCCACTGACTGGATAATGGCTACAGCTGTAGCAGTGTCCTTGATGTGAAGAGTGGCAGAAATAGCAATCTGGGTCCCAGGATGATCTCACCAAATTGAGCCCACCCACCAATTTGGGACTGTTAAGTGAGAGAAAAACAACCACTTTTTAACCCACTGTTTTTGGGGTCTCTTTATTATAATGGTGTAGCCTATACTCTAATTCACCCATTTGTTGAGGACTACTTTGTACCAGGCTCTAGGTATCAATGCTCTAAGCATTTATACCTATTATCTCATTCAGTTCTCTCGACCACACTATCAAGACAGTACTAATATCCCTATTTTATAGGTTGCTAAATTGAGGTTCAGAGAAGTTAAGCAACGTATTCAAGATTCCATAGCTACTAAACAGCACAAGGATTCAGATTCAGGGTTGTTTGACTACATAGTCCTTGCTGTATCTCCCACATTTTGCTACTGAGCCTTCCAGGATTTTTGTTTCCTCTGCTAGTGTGGCCTTGTAGAAATGTCAGTTGCAGATAGTAAAACATTCCCCTCCCCATATCCCACTTTCTTCATCAAGAAAAAGCAGAGAGTTTAATACACATTATTATTAAAGGTAATAAAACAAGTGGGATGGGCCATTTCCAGTTATCTTGTTTACCCCTTTGATTCTATCTGCAGCTTCTTCTTGTAACATTATTAATGAGGTTATAACTCTGTGTACCCAAGGAGTCATTTTCTGTGATAAGTTTCCTTTTCTGATATATAACTGAAGGGAAGCTCTGAGACTATTAGAAGAATTAACCTTTCAACTATATAAGATTCTTATTGCTTGTATATATTTTTTAATTACAGGAGAATGTCATCAGTAGATATAAGTATAGTCTCTATTTACATGAGCAACATAGTGGTGGGTATACAGTATTGCTTTGTTTATCTGGGGAAGCCTCAGTAGCAGGAAGGGTATGAGTTAGGTAGAACTGAACTCTAGCAAAGTCTTACTTTATGATTGAAAAGCAGGAAGTACTGAGATTAAAAACACACCAGTATCTTCAGGAGACAGTTGTGAGTGTGTGGTATTGGGAGAGAGGATGTGGTCTAAGTCATATAAATAACAAATATTTGAGTTTACTAATTGTCAGGCACTACAGGCATACCTCATTTTATTGCACTTCACTTTATCGTGCTTCACAGGTATTGTGTTTTTTACAAGTCAAAGATTTGTGGCAACCTTGTGTCAAGGAAGTCTATAAGCTCCATTTTTCCAACAGCATTTGCTCACTTTGTGTCCCTGTGTCACATTTTGGTAATTCTTACACCATTCCAAACTTTTTCATTATTATTATATTTGTTATGGCGATCTATGATCAGTGATCTTTTTTTTTTTTTTTTGGCTGCGTTGGGTCTTTGTTGCTGCACATGGGCTTTCTCTAGGTGCGGCGAGCGGGGGCTACTCTTCATTGTGGTGCACGGGCTTCTCATTGCAGTAGCTTCTCTTGTTGCAGAGCATGGACTCTAGGCGTGCGGGCTTCAGTAGTTGTAGCACGCGGGCTTCAGTAGTTGTGGCACGCGGGCTCCGTAGTTGTGGCTCACGGGCTCTAGAGTGCAGGCTCAGTAGTTGTGTCACATGGACTTAGTTGCCCTGAGACATGTGGGAATCTTCCTGGACCAGGGATCAAACCCGTGTCCCCTGCGTTGGCAGGCGGATTCTTAACCATTGCGCCACCAGCGAAGTCCCGATCAGTGATCTTTGATGTTACTATTGTAATTGTTTTGGCGCACCATGAACCATGACCATATAGGGCAGAGAACTTAATCCATAGATGTTGTGTGTTCTGTCCGCTCCATTGACTGACTGTTCCCTCATGTTTCAATCTCTCTCTCTCTCCCCCTTCGGGCCTCCCTATTCCCTAAGACACATCAGTATTGAAATTAGGCCAATTAATAATCCTACAATATCCTCTAAGTGTTCAAATGAAAGTAAGAGTTATACACCTTTCACTTTAAATCAGAAGCTAGAAATGATTAAGCTTAGTGAGAAAAGCATGTTGAAAGCCGAGATAGGCCAAAAACTAGGCCTGTTGTACCAAACAGTTAGCCAAGTTGTGAATGCAAAGGAGATGTTTTCAAAGGAAATTGAAAATGCTACTCCAGTGAACACATGAATGATAAGAAAATGAAACAGCCTTATTGCCCATATGGAGAAAGTTTTAGCGTTCTGGATAGAAGATCAAACCAATCACAGCATTCCCCTTAAGCCAAAGCCTAATCCAGAGCAAGCAAGGCCCTAACTCCCTTCAAGTCTATGAAGGCTGAGAGAGGTGAGGAAACTGAAGAAGCTAGCAGAGATTGGTTCATGAGGTTTAAGGAAAGAAGTCATCTCCATAACATAAAAATGCAAGGTAAAGCAGATAGTGCTGATGTAGAAGCCACAGCAAGTTATCCAGAGGATCTAGTTAAGATAATTAATGAAGGTAGCTACATTAAGCAACAGATTTTCAGTGTAGAGGAAACAGCCTTCCATTGAGGACAATGCCATCTCAGACTTTCATAGAGAAGTCAATGCCTTGCTTCAGAGCGTCAAAGGACAGGCTAATGCAGCTGGTGACTTGAAGTTGAAGCCAGTGCTCATTTGTCATTCTGAAAATCCTAGGAACCTTAAGAATTATGCAAAATCTACTTTGCCTGTGCTCTGTCAATGGAATAACAGAGCCTGGATGACAGCACATCCGTTTATGACACAGTTTACTAAATATTCTCAGCTCACCGTTGAGACCTACTGCTCAGGAAAAAAAATTTCTTTTAAAATACGACTGCTCATCGACAGTGCACCTCGTCACCCAAGAGCTCTGATGGAGATGTACAATGAGATTTATGTTGTTTTCATGCCTGCTAACACAACATCCATCTTGCGGCCTATGGATCAAGGAGTCATTTCGACTTTCAAGTCTTATGATTTAAGAAATACATTTTGTAAGGCTATAGCTGCCTTCACAGATAGTGATTCCTCTGATGGATTTGGGCAAAGTAACTTGAAAACTTTCTGCAAAGCATTCACCATTCTAGATACCATTAAGAACATTCGTGATTCATGGGAAGAGGTCGAAATATCAGCACGAACAGGAGTTTGGAAGAAGTTGATTTCAACCCTCATGAATGACTCTGAGGGGTTCAAGACTTCAGTGGAGGAAGTAACTGCAGATGCAGTGGAAATAGCAGGAAAACTAGGATTAGAAGTGGAACCTGAAGATGTGACTGAATTGCTGCAATCTCATGCTAAATCTTGAACGGATGAGGAGTTGCTTCTTAAGGATGAACACAGAAAAGTGATTTCTTGAGATGGAATCTACTCCTGGTGAAAATGCTGTGAAGATTGTTGAAATGACAGTAAAGGATTTAGAATATTACATCAATTTAGTTGATAAAGCAGCAGCAGGATTTGAGAGGATTGACCTCAATTTTGAAAGAAGTTCTATTGTGGGTAAAATTTTACCAAACAGCATTGTATGCTACAGACAAATCGTTGGTGAAAGGAAGAATCAACCCATGTGGCAGATGTCATTGCCGTCTTATTTTAAGAAACTGCCACAACCTCCCCAACCTTCAGCAACCACCACCCTGATCAGTCAGCCACCGTCAACATCGAGGCAAGACCCTCCACCAGCAAAAAGATTAGGACTCACTGAAGCCTCAGATGATGGTTAGCATTTTTTGGCAATAAAGTATTTTTTATATATGTCCATTTTTTTAGACCTAATGCTATTACACACTTAATAGATTACAATATAGTATAAACATAACTTTTATATGCACTGGAAAACCAAAAAATTAGTGTGACTCTCTTTATAGCAATATTCACTTTGCTGAGGTGGTCTGGAACCGAACCTACAGTATCCCCGAAGTACGCCTGTATACCTGGCAACAGGGATACAAAGATAAATAAGACACAGGCTTCATATACATGGTATTTTGCTTTTGCTTCTTAATTCATTTGAGTTATTATAGGTTTATTCCTTGGGTTTTCTGTATTGTAGCCTATAGAAAATAAAATTTGCTTTTTAAAAAAAAGAATTTCAAGAGATAATGATGTTCAGACCTAGAACTAGCTCATCCCTCATTGGTATCACTAACCAAAACTACAATTTCTGATTGGATGATTCAGGGGAAATAATAAAAAGGGTCATAGGATCAGGAGAAAGGGACAAATGGAACTTGAAGTGTTTGGGGTCAGGAGACAGGGTTTTGCTTCAGACTCTAGAATGAAATAGAATCTGAAATAGATTTTCTGAGCTGAAAAATCTGGGTTAGAACCTTGGCCTTGCTCTGTAACTTCAGGCAAACTACTTCAATGTTCAACACATTTATTGGAAACTGACTATGCGTCAAACACTGAACTAGGTGTATATGGTAGTGAACATCATAGACAAAGTTCCTGTCCTCATGTCAGTTTAGTGGTACATATTTGAGGAAATAAAGCCCATAAGGGAATAGACAAGTACTATTTTAGAAAGCGTGGTCAGGAAAGACGTCTCTGAGAAGGTGTCATTTGAGCTGAGACTTAAATGAATCAAAGATATTATCTCCTCTGAGCTTTAGTTTTCTCATCTGTAAAATGAAAAATAATAAAGGTCTACCTTATGGGGTTGTTAAAAATGGAATGAGATCGTATATGGGGTTAGTAAACCATAGTGACTAATCAAAAGTGAGGTATTATTACTTCTACTGTTACTCTCATGTTTCTCTTTGAAAATAATGTTCCAGGCATTTTCAGAGGTTGGGAGGGAGAAAGGGGCAGATTTCAGAACATGTTAAAGAGCATAAAAAAAGAAGTTTAACCTACTTCATAACTTAGTATCATGCATCTGTGGTACTTATTCATCCTTTTTTATAATCCAGTCTTTAAATCACAATTCTGTAACAATTCATTTTTTGAAAGTAACATTTTTTCCCAAATTTAAAAGTAATCTTTATTGAAGTGTACTTTACATACAATAAAATGCACCTATTATATGCATACAGTTCAATGCATTTTGAGAAATGAATGCAACTATGTAGTAAGTACCACAAACAAAATATAGAACATTTCTATCATCCTTTGTGTCCTTTCCCTTTTAATCCTTTCCACACTTAATCCCAGGCAACTACTAATCTGTTTTCTGTCACTATAGATTAGTTTGCCTGTTCTAAATTTTATATAAATGGAAGCATGCAGTGTGATATTTTTGGGTCTGTTTTGTTTTGTTTTGTTTTTTTACTCAGCATGTTTTCAAGATTCATCTATATTGTTGCATGCATCTGAAGTTTGTTTCGTTTTATTGCTGAGTAGTATTCCATGGCATGGATTTAGAGCAATTTGTTTATCTAGTCACCTGTTGATGGACATTTGGATTGTTTCTAGTTGTGGGCTTTTGTTAACAAAACTGCTATGAATACTCATGTAAAGGCTCTGTGTGGATCTGTTTTCATTTCTCTTTGGTAAATATGTAGAAGTAGGGTTACTAGGTTGTATGTGTTTAACATTATAGGAAACTGCCAAATTGTTTTCCAAAGTGGTTGTGCCATTTAAAATTCCCACAAGCAATATACAAGTGCTCCAGTTGCTCTGTATTTTCACCAACACTGTATTATCAGTCTTTCTAATTTAAGCCATTCTAGTAGGTGTGAAGTGGCATCTCATTGTGGTTTCATTTTACATACCTATGATGACTAATGATGTTGAACTTTTTTTCATGTGCCTATTGGTTATTAATATATTTTATTTTGTGAGGTACTTATTTAAATCTTTTGCCCATTAAAAATTTTTTTTCTTCTTATTTTTTGCTGTAAGACTGCTTTATATTTTTTGGATACAAGTCTTTTGTCTGATGTATGTATAGTGAATATTTTCTACCCAATCTTTGGCTTGCTCTTTTGATTTTTTTTTTTATGATCATGTACCAAAGTTGTTTTCTTTTTTTTTTTTTTCTTTTTTATGTATTTATTTATTTATTTATGGCTGTGTTGGGTCTTCGTTTCTGTGCGAGGGCTTTCTCTAGTTGTGGCAAGTGGGGGCCACTCTTCATCGCGGTGCGCGGGCCTTTCATTATTGCGGCCTCTCTTGTTGCGGAGCACAGGCTCCAGACGCGCAGGCTCAGTAGTTGTGGCTCACGGGCCCAGCTGCTCCGCAGCATGTGGGATCTTCCCAGACCAGGGCTCGAACCCGTGTCCCCTGCATTGGCAGGCAGATTCTCAACCACTGTGCCACCAGGGAAGCCCCTCTTTTGATTTTTTAAGAGAATCTTTTTGAAGAATAAGATTTTAATATTGACGAAGTCCAATTTATCAATTTTTTCTTTGATGATTAATTTTATTTTTTCTACTTTCTATGAAACATTTATGTACCCCAAGTCCATGAATACTTTCTTCTGTTTTCTTCTAGAAATATATATATGTATATAATTTTATATATATACAATATTTGTATATTGACATAGTATCCTGTGGCCTTGCTATACTCACATTTATTTTAATAGCAGTTTTTGTAGATTATTTTGGATTTTCTGTGTAAACAATCATGTTTATGAGGGGATAAAAGTGTTTTATATTTCCAATGTGTATGCTCCTTATTTCTTTTTCTTGACTTATTTTACACTGGCTATATTGAATATAGGTTGTGTGAGTGAACATCCTTCCTTACTCTCAATTACAAGGGAAAAGTGTTCAATCTTTCATCATTAAGTATGATGTTAGCTTTAGATTTTCCATGTATATTACCAATGATTATTTTTTTTTATCATGAGAGCTCCTGAATTTTGTCAAATGCTTATTCAGCATCTATTATGATGATCATGTGCTTTTGCTACTTTAATTTGGTGAATTACATTGATTAATTTTTGAATATTAAACCAACTTTGCATTTCTAGGACAAATCTCATTGTCTAGATGTATTAACTTTTTTATATGTTGCTAGATTTGAATTCATAATATTTTATTTCGAATTTTTAACTTTTTTCTTCTTGTAATGCCTATCTGATTTTGGTATCATGATAGTGTGGCCTCATAAAATGAGTTGTGAAGTGTTCCCTTGTTTACTTTCTATATTGTGTGGGATTACCACTTTTCCTTCCTTAAATGCATGATAGAATTCATCAGTGAAGCTTCTCGCCTTCTGATTGCCCCTTGTGTCCTATTATCACAGTTAGTCTTTTCTAACAATTTCTGACTTGAGCTATTCTGGATATTAACTACTTAACCAAAGAGTATTTGCTGATAAATAGATACTGCCTGAGACTGATAGTTAAAAACTAGTCATAACTTGATAAGAAAAATGAGAGTTTAGCTCACTTAACATTATTCCTGTCTTTTCTCCTTTCCTCCGTATGTTTGATATTTGTATTATTTTTAGTTCTTCTACTGTACATCTTTATAGCTCTATTGTATATTCATAACCCTCTATTTCTTTTTCCATTAACTTTCAACAATCTCTTTTAACTCCCATTTTTTTAAGTTCATAGTATGAATGCATCTATTTTATTATTTACTTTTCATCCTCTTTCCATATCCTACCTCCTGTCAACTAAACTTTAAATTTTTGCTGTCAGGGATGTTGAAATTTGCATTTTGTCTTACAAACACAACTAAGTCTTCTATATTTTGCCATAAGTTAACTCTTAAAGCTGAAAAGCACTAGAGGGTCTTTATATTATTATGATAGTAAAATTTATCCAATGCCATCCCAATTTACTATGCCAAGATTATATTTTCTTCTTTATAGAGTCAAAGTAAAACTTCTTGCCTTTTTGAAGGAAAATGTTACTAGTTTTAAGGTCAACTGTATACTCTTTGTTACACTTTTATTAACCAGTAGCTTCATTTTAATTTTTTTCTTAGACCATGTGTTTCATGTATTTTTATTTTATTTTGTTTTTCCTGGGTTTCTGTTTACATTTCTTTTCTGCTTGTATTATTTGCCTATGTCATGTATTAGTTTCCTATTGCTACTATAACAAATTACCATAAACTTGGTGCCCTATAACAATACACATTTATTATCTTACAGTTCAGTAGGTAAGAAGTTTAAAATGGGTTGGTAGGGCTGCATTCCTTCTGGATGTTCTAGGAGAGAATTTGTTTTCTTGCCTTTTCCAGTTTCTAGAGACTACATCCACATTTCTATCCTCCTGATCCTGCATTACCCCAACTTCTGTTTCTATTGTAACACCTCCTTCTCTCACTCTGATCCCCTGTCTCCTTCTTCTAAGGACTCTTGTGATTACATTGGGTCTACCTGGCTAATCCAGGATAGTGCTCTCATTTCAAGATCCTTAATTTAATCACATCTACAGAGTCCCTATTGCCATGTAAAGTAACATATTCACAGGTTCTGGGGACTAGGATGTGGACATCCTTGGGGAGCCATAGTCATATGTACAATATTTTGCAACTTCTCAATCATACTTTACTTCAGCAAAAAAATAAACCCTTAGGAGTGTCCTGGGGAATCAAGTTTCCTCCAGAATTATTTCCCAGTTAGTTTTTTCCTCCAAGCTTTTCCTGGCACTAACCTTAATATAGAACAGGAATTTATATTTTCCAGTCTTATACATCTCCAGATTACTAGACTGTCATCCATCTTGAATATTAGGCAGAAAAAGCCTTTTGAACAAAGATGTATGTGCTTCTTTTCCCATTTCTAGTTCAACTGAAAGTTGTCACCTTCTTGGAGAAACCTACCTGAGGCCTCAAAGAATAGTCAACACATTATAACATCCAGGTTTGTCCTTCCAAGGCTCTGAATGTTGCATTCTTATTAGGTACACTGTCTGAATCCCAAGAATCAACAGACAATTAACTAGCTGTGTGCTACCACGTAATAAAGACTAGCACTTGACTTTTTAGTTACATGCAAAAGCCACTCAGTGTATATCACACACCTGGTCACTGTGCTAATTCCGTGTTGGGTGTAACGATGAATATCATGGTTCCATGATGGTTTAATGAGACTCAATCCTGGGATTTTATACGAACAATTGAAAATAGAATTGTTTTTTTCTTTAGGGTTTTCATACTGGTAAAGATGTCAGTTTGGAGCTGCTGGTAGCCATCTTGGTATCATAAGGGGAGAGTCTACCTGAAAGAAACCAACAAAGAGAAAAAGTAGAGCTATAATTTGGAAAGACAGAGAGATGGTAAGTCCCAATGACAACTATCTTTTCCCAGTAAGTAGGTGGCCTTTTCATTTTGTTGATAGTTTCCTATGCTGCACAAAAGCTTTTTAGTTTGATGTAGTCCCATTTGTTTATTTTTGCTTTTGTTTCCTTTGCCTGAGGAGACATATCCAAAAATAATATTGCTAAGACAAATGTCAAAGAACGTAATGCCTGTGTTGTCTTCTAGGAGGTTTATGGTTTCCAGTCTTACATTTAAATATTTAATCCATTTTGAGTTTATTTTTATATATGATATGGGAAAGTAGTCCAGTTTGAATCTTTTGCATGTAGCTGTCCAGTTTTCCAGTTTATTAAAGAGGCTGTCTTCTCCTCATTGTATATTCTTGCCTTCTTTGTCACAAATTAATTGATCCTATAAGATCATTCATTTCTGGGCTCTCTATTCTGTTCCACTGATCTAGTGTCTGTTGTTGTGCCAGTACCATACTGTTTTGATTACTGTAGCTTTGTAGCATAGTTTGAAATCAAGGAGCATGATACCTCCAGCTTTGTTCTTTTTTCTCAAGATTGTTTTTTGTTATTCAGGGTCTTTTGTGTTTCCATACAAATTTTAAAATTATTTGTTCTATTTCTGTGAAAAATGCTATTGGTATTTAGATACGGATTGCGTTAAATCTGTAGATTGCTTTGAGTAGTATGGTCATTTTAACATATTAATTCTTCCAGTCCATGAACATGCTGTATCTTTCCATCTGTTTGTGTCGTCTTCAATTCCTTTCATCGGTGTCTTACAGTTTTTCAAGTACTGGCCATCTACCTCCTTCGTTAGATTTATTGCTAGGTATTTTATTCCTTTTGAGGAAACTGTAATTGGTAATGTTTCCTTAATTTCTCTTTCTGATAGTTCATTGCTAGTGTATAGAAATGCAACAGATTTCTGTATATCAATGGTATAACATGCAACTTTACTGAATTCATTTATTAGTTATAATAATTTGGGGGTAGCATCTTTAGGATTTTCTATGTATAGTATCATGTCCTCTGCAAACAATGGTGGTTTTACTTCATTCTTTCCATCGTGGATTCCTTTTATTTCTTTTTCTTGTCTGATTGCTGTGGCTAGGATTTCCAACACTGTGTTGAATAAAAGTGGCAAAAGTGGGCATCCTTGTATTGTTCCTGATCTTAGAGGAAATGCTTTCATCTTTTCACCATTGATTATGATGTTGGCATGGGTTTGCCATGTATGGCCTTTATTATGTTGAGGTACGTTCTCTCTATACCTACTTTGATGAGCATTTTTAACATAAATGGATGTTGAATTTTGTCCAAAGCTTTTTCTGCATCTATATATATATATATATATATATATACACATATATATGTATGTATGTGTGTATATATATATACATATATGTATATATACATATATATGTATGTATTGAAAGTTGATGATCTCTTAAGTTCAAATGCGTTTAACCACATTCATAGTCCCAGCAATGTTTAATATTTTTGATGTCATATTTCACATCTTTTTGTTTTGTGTATTCCTTAACTACTTATTGTGGATATAGATGATTTACTACTTTTGTATTTTAACCTTCTTACTAGCTTTATAAGTGGTTCATCTATTACCTTTACTATATGTTTGCCTTTACCTGCTGGTGCATGGGGCCATGTCCCAGTGCTAATAGGCTATAAGGAGGATTTTAAAATGTTGCTTGCCCGCACTGTGTCATCATGGTAGAACAAGCTTCTAACAATAGCTGCTGCCAGTGTCTGTCTTCCCAAGGAGGTCCCAGTTAGCCCCTGCCTCTTTAGGAGGCTCTCAAAGATCAGTATGTGGGTCTGATCCAGGCTTCTTTCAAACTACTGCCTCTGTGCTGGGACTTAGAACATGTGAGATTTTGTGCATGCCCTTTAGGAGCAGAGTTTGTGTTTCCTATAGCCCTCAACCTCTCCCAGATAAAAGCCCTGCTGGTTTTCAAAGCCAAATGTCCTAGGGGTTTATTTTCCAGGTCAGGACCTCTGGTTGGGGAGCCCAGTGTGGTTTCAGACACCTCACTCTCTGGGGATGACCTCTACAGTTGTGATATTCCTCCCATTTGTGGGTCACTAACCCAAGGATGTGGGTCCTGACTGTGCTGCTTCTCTACCCTTCCTGTCAATCCACTTGTGGTTCCTTCTTTGTATCTTTAGTCATGGGCAATCTTTTCTACTAGTCTTCAGGTCATTCTCGTAGATAGTTGCCCTGTAAGTAGTTAGAATTTTCATCTGTCAAAGGAGGTAAGTTCAGGGTGTTTTCTACTCCTCCATCTTGGCCCCTTCTAGTAGTCTTAGTTTTCCTCACAAGTTAAAAATAGCTATTTAGGTAAGAAATTTGTGGGGATAGAAATATGTATCAATACTTTACTCATTTGAAAATTCCCCTGAGATAACTTGAAATTCTCATCTAAATCTCTTATATTTGCCATCTATATTCTCTTTTCTCAAAAGTAGCAGTAGAAAACACAGAATATTGTTCCCCAACGGTAATTTCTGTTAGATGTTTATTTACTCACTTCTCAGAATAAAAGTTTGTAGTGGGAATTGAGTGACTATGACTTTCTAACAGAGGAAAACAAAGTCACTTAAGCTCTTTAAAATTCCCCTTTACTTCACAGTACATTAGTTTTTATTTCTTACACACACACACACACACACACACACACACACACACACTACAGAAAGAAACGAAAATACTCCACACAGTGTTTTAATAGTAAGGTTAAATCTATGTCCTTTTACTGGTCAATCCTCTTTCATGTGCATAATTACTTATAAGGACAAAAAAAAAAATCTCATCCCAAACATCTGTATATTTAACATATAATCCTCCTGCTGGATTTACTTTGGATTTAGTTCTCAAAGATAGACTCTGAAGTCTTTAACTGAAGTTTTAAAAAATAGATTTTAGTTACCCAGGCTCTATTCTGAGTTCTAAGGAGATGCCTCCTCACTATGTTTTAAATTTTAACAAGAACCATCTCATCTTCCAATATCCACTTTAAAAAATATTTTCCACACTCTTTCTGACTGTTATCTGCTTACAGAATATTAGAATGGTTTGTCTAATGTTATTTGCAAAAGAGTGACTTCTTGGGACTCTCAGTAACTATACTGTGTTTCCCTCCCCCAAATCCCAGGATAATCCCCTCTGAAGGTCTGATAGACTTTATAGAATTATTATGACATTCAGAGTGCTATCAGAGCTCTGAGCCAAACAAAGTATTTTTCCAATATTATAATTTATCTGTGATCTTTTTACTGCCATGTCTTCTAAAATACTCAGGAAGACAAAGGCAACATGGCTTGTTCTTGAGTACTTTTTGTTTTGTTCTAGGAAGAAAATTTTTGAATTTGAGAGGTAGATAATGGTACATTCATAGTTTCCACTTTGAAAGTGGAAAGTATCATTTTTTTTCCACCAGTGGGATTGATGGCTTTAGATATGCATAGCTTAGCTGGATCCTTTGTTACTTTCACAGCAATGTGTACCCAATTCCCAGTATTTGGGGGATATATGGGATATCCAGGTGTATTAGCAGGGTAACCATCACACTAGGTTTGATAGAGCTGGGTCTTTGCTCTGAGTTTAGTTCTGAAGTTGCTTCGTAACCCTGCAACCTCTCAGGTCCCTGAATTGATCTGCTTACCAGGAGAGATGGGGTGTGTGAGCAGGGCCATGGAGCAAGCAGAGGAACTCTAGACCGCTCTTATAGAATTACCCTCTGTACGCATGCTTATATGGAGTCATACCTAATCATTAGCAATTTAGTGGGGGATTGCTTTATTCCAGAGCTATCACCTCAGAGCTCAGCACTGGAGAAATAGGATTTTGATGTGGGGGAAGTAGGAAGTATCATTTTGAAGCCCTGGGCATTGCCCAAGTCTGTATAGAAAACTACAAAAGGCAGTGCTGGATGCTATGGAAATCTGGCTTGCAAGGGAATAGGAGAGAGGAGAAAGACACAGAAAAGAAGTAGAAGGGCACAGAATTCAGATAAGTTTTTCTGTCTCAGTTTTGCCAAATGGTGGCTCTGTTTCAGAGCTAACCCTTTAGTAAAGGGTTAAGGAGTAACAAACACTTTGAGTTTATTCTCCTCCCCACTTTGATGCTTGTTTTGAATGTTTTTTTCTTTGTGGTCACATCTGAGTTTTCCTGACTTCTACATGCACAGAAGCAGTTTCATGCTGAGAGTTGTTACAAAGCAGATCAGTGAATAAAAAATAAGCCAAAATGTTCGCATTTTAGGTCAAAACATTTATACTGCTCTGATGAAGACACGTAGTAATTTTCTCATTATTTAAATGGAACGTATGTCTATAAGACATTCCAAGGAGCAATCTTCCTTGTAGCTACAGATAAAGGATTTCTTTGACTGCTAGCTCTCTATCAAACCTCTGTTAGCAGAGCACAAAGTAATTATATTGTCTGATTGGCTGGTATTATTTGGAAAAAGTAATTGTCTAAAAAAAGAGAGAATATGCAGACAGACTGATTTAATAATTTATATATCAATTTTGCCCTTTGGGTGGTTCTTATTAACATATAAATTAACTTATAAAGCATATTTTGAACAGTGCATAAATTCTAGAACAATTAGATAAGATAAAACCAGGCTCAGACAGTCTCCCTCCACACACTAGAATTTCCCATAGATCAAAATGGAAGAATAACTCAAGATTCTAAAAACATGTGAGACTGCCTCACTGTGCCATAGAATTTTGAATCACTTCCAATGAAAGGCTTTATTTAATGTTTGGGCATGGATCTCTTGCCAGACAGGTCAGCAAAAGGTAGAAAAAGCAAGCTTTGGAAGATCTTCCTACATGTCCTTCTCAGCTATTTAATACTCATACTATACTTGTACTTTCAAAGACCAGGGTGCAGATTCTGCCAAAAGCCCACTCGCAAATAGACTTTTTAAAACTACTGTAATAAAGCCCAGAAATCATTGCAGCAGTTTATGTCATCTGGTCTCAAATACTTTTGAAGCCCAGGAAGTGGATCATACCTAAAATGCCCAGGATAGGGTATTTAAGGATGTTGTAGTATTTCTAAATATATTATAAATGGCCATGTGCACTAGATGGTAATTGATTCAGTAATCAATGAAGACATCTTTCTTAATGTTTTTCCCTGAGATCCTTCTTTCTGATCAAGGAGACCCCTCTCTGCATTTATTTATATTTGGGAAGAAGTCTCAATATATAGAAAATGTAATAAACATCTATGATAAATATTCACCTCCAAAATGAACAAATATTAACTTTTATTCCCTTCAGATGTTTTTTCTTTTTTAAATAAAACATTAAAATCTCTATGTTTTCTTTGGCCCATTCTCTTCTCTTTCCAAAGGTCAGCATCATCTGGTGTATGTATCCCAATTATATTTTTGTACTATATTAATTTTATGTTCTTTAACATAGTTTTATAATATTCTCCGTAAATGTCTTACCCAATTAAAAATTTTTAATTGTATTTCCTATTTGTTATTGCTAGTATTTAAGTATGGTATTGTTTTTTGTCTATCAATCTCAAGTCAGATAATCTGAATTCTCTTAATTTTACTTATCTGAAGGTTCTTTTGAATATTTTAGGAAGGTAATTATATGGTCTACAAATTAAAACTTTGCATCTTCCTTTCCAATCCTGATACCTCTTTTTTCTTATTCCTTTGGTTAGGAACTCCAGTTCAGTTTTGCAGGCATACTTGTCTCCTTATGGTACTGGAAATGCTTCTAAAGTTTTACCGTTTAGACTAATGTTTGTTGTTAGTGTTTGGTAGATTCTCTTGATTAGTTAGGAGAATTTGTCTTCTTGTACTTTTTTTTAGTTTATTTTTTTCTGCTTTATTGAGAGGAATATATGGCATTTCTCTATTGATCTCTTAAAGCAGTAAATGTAGTGATTTAAATTCATAGGATTTTCTAATGTTAAATCGTCCTTGCCTTCCTAGTGTTAATCCATTTGGTCAGGATCTATATATATATATATATATATATATATATATATATATATATATATATATATATATATATATGGCATATGTGTGTGTGTGTGTATATATACACATATATATAGCATATATATGTGTATATATATATACCCACGTATACACACACACACATATATACACTCATTATGGTAATTTTAGGACTTTTAATTAATTAATTATATCATTTAACATAGTCATTGAGTATTTCATGTGTTCCAGGACCTTAAGCAATAGAAGTACAACAGTGAACAAAATAAATTTTTAAAATATTTTTGCCCTTATAGATTACACTTAAGGAAGCAGTCAATAAGCAAGATTAATAAGTAAAATACATAGTATATTAGATAGTGATTGCCATTAAAGAAGAGAACAAGGAGAGAGAAAGGATGTGAAATCTGTGAGAAATGTTGGACTTTAAACTGAATGTCCAGGGAAGTCTTCACAAAAATGTAAATTTGAGGATAGGGCTGTAGGAAGTGAGAGGATCTAGCTATGCAACTAGCTGGATGAAGAATATTCTAAGCAGAGGAAGCAGAAGTTACTTCAAGTGGGAACATTATTGACATGTTTGAAAAATAATTTGGTTTTTTTTTTCCTAGAAAATTACCTATTTCAGTGAAATTTTCAAATTTATTGGCATAAAATTACTTATAATACTTAATTATTTTAAAAACTATTGCATTGCAATTCCTAATATTGCTTTTTTGTCACTTTTTGTTTTGGTCAGTCTACCTAGAAATTTATCTATTTTGTTATTATTCTCCATACTATTATTACCAAATATTCTCTGTATATTAGAGTAGACAGTTTATACACTGCATCTTAGATATGCAAAAAAGTCACATATTTCTTTACCCCAGGGGACAGCCTCCTTCTTACCCTCATACAGTGTACTAGTAAACTTCTGGATCTCTTGCATGTCAAACAGAAGCTGATAAAAATCTGGTAGTGCTAGACCAGTCTCTCTCTCTCCGCCTAAACACACCGTACTGCCATTTTGAGTCTACTGCAATTGAGTGCATTGGGTCAAGTCAGTCAGAGAGAAAGCTGAGCTCTCCTGAAGCAACCTGCTTGCTTGTGTAAGGCCAAGGTGCCATGAGTTACAGACACTTCAGGAGTAGAAGTAGTAAAGACCAAGGACAATTAGACAGAGGGATGAGATACTTCGACTAGAATGTATTCATCATATTTTTAATTTTTTTGTATTTTATGATGTTTTGACCTCTTGGGGCCTCACCCACTGTGGAGAGACTGTCCCTTCCAGGGTTAGCTAATTCCTAGAGATAGTAAACACTTGCCTGAGAGCACAATCTTCAGATGCAAATCAACCAATCCAGAACCCATATCCTCAACTACTTCCTTTACTGGGAGCCACTGTACCCCTGCCTTAATCATCCCAGAGCCAGGCATCAGATAGCCAGGGGCAGTTCCTAAGCCCCAGAGCCCACCAAACTAGTCAATCCTAGGTCTTTCTACCCTGTTTAGCCTGCCTTGCCCATTCTTTCCCCAAAAAATATACAATGAAGGTGCTTGCCCAAGCTTTTCCCTCACTCCCTCTGACTCCTGACCTGTGTGGCCCTGCAGTGTGCCATGCCTCCTATTTCTAGGAATCTGTGAGTATAAACTTCTTCCTTGATGACAATCATTTCCGTGTCTGCGTGTCTTACCATACCTGACTAACAGAAATCCTGGGTACTTTTTTTTTTTTTTTTTTTAATTTTATAGCTACTTTATTTATTTATTTATTTTTGGCTGTGTTGGGTCTTCGGTTCGTGCGAGGGCTTTCTCTAGTTGCGGCAAGTGGGGGCCACTCTTCATCGCGGTGTGGGGACCGCTCTTCATCGCGGTGCGCGGGCCTTTCACTATTGCGGCCCCTCCCGTTGCGGGGCACAGGCTCCAGACGCGCAGGCTCAGCAGTTGTGGCTCACGGGCCCAGCTGCTCCGTGGCATGTGGGATCCTCCCAGACCAGGGCTCGAACCCGTGTCCCCTGCATTAGCAGGCAGATTCTCAACCACTGCGCCACCAGGGAAGCCCCTGGGTACTTTTTAAAACACAAAGGGCCACATATAGAACATAGGCCTGTGTACCCAGTGCCATTAGAATGTGTAAAGTTCCCTTGCAAGCAGATGCCATCCTAAGAAGGAAGAAATTGAAGAAGAGGGAGAGGATTAGAGTCTTTAAATGGGGATTTAAGATGTTCACACATCCTAATCTCACAGAAAATAAACTCATTGCTGTTCTTGGTGGAAATTTTTTTTGGTCAGACTTTAACTCCCCAAGGATAGTGGCAAGTGATTATGGATGATGCTCCTTTATCTGCTTAGTCTCAGAATTTAGCACCATTAAAAGGCTTCTGAGTTTAGTTCTTTGAGTGAGGAATTTCTGCTTGAACATCCAATACTTTAAGCTGCTTGCAAAATATTAGCGGTAGCTAATATTACTGGTAGCTAATACTTTGCTAATAGTTATTATTTATTTAACAGAACACTGTAGTACAGTGTAGTCAGATTGCCTGAGTTTGAATCTAGGCTCCATTGCACAGGCTGTGTGACCTTGGACAAGTGACTTAACCTCTCTTCACAATAATTTTCTCACCTATAAAATGAAAATAATTATAATAGTACCTACTTCATGGGGTAGTTGTGGGGAGTAAATGAACCAGTCCATAGAAGTTATTAGTATAATGTCTGGCACTTATTGAGCACTCAATTAATGTCAATTTTGATTACAATTAGAATGATTATTAGCATGTCTTTGTGCAGGTACTGTGCTACGTGCTCCCTTGTTTTCTCTATTTTCCCACCTTCCCAGGTGGTAGTATTATTACCTAGGAACGGTGGAGCCATGCTTGAATCCTCTGACTCTAAAGCTCATATTCTTAATCACCATCTCCCTGTGACTGGAGGTTTAAGAGAGGATGAATCAAAGAAAGAGTTCAGAAATTCTGGCATAATTCTACTATATCAGGTATCCAAGCGTGAAAAATAAGAGAACTTAGGATGCCTCGTGACATTTCTCATGTTGTCACCAATGTTGCTGATATTTAGACCATTCAATCCAAACTTCAGTCTACAAGACATCCCACAAACTTCCCTGAAAACACTTCAAGAATGTCATGCTTTTTTTCTTTTCCACAAAAAGGCCAACATAACTGAAACATTTCATTTTTGCTTGGAAAAAAGATGTTCTTTGGCACTGAACTATCTAGCATGAGGATATTTTCTGGAACATCAAACAATCATTGATAGCTAACAATGCTGGTTTTGCTTAAATGAAAGCCAGCATGAAGCAACCAAATTGTTGCATCTACCCAAAAGCCACAAGACACATTAAGTTATGGGGACATCAGTATCAAAGGGAAAGAATTTTTTCAGCTAGTACTTAACCTGAATGTTAATCTCTTTTGGAAAAAAATGGCAAGGTTGAGGGACAGTGAGAAAAAGAGAGTGAGAAAGAGAAAAGGAAGTTCTGGTTATTGGGTATATAAAGAACATGCATTAGTGAAACAAAGTACTCCAAGTGCCTTCGTTTCATGAAAAATAAATTAGAAGTAGCAGTGCTTAGAGGTATAAAATAGCATTGATAAAGATTTTGTAATTAAAATTTGAATTCTAAGCAATTACAATAACATAAGTAATAGTGTGTAAACCATACTGCAGTAGGGAATGGGAAGTTCCAAAGAGAGACACCAAGCAAAGAAGAATAAAATAAATAAAGAAGAACATCTAGACAAGAGAGGGCAGGGACTCCCTGCCTCACCTGGAGGACTTTGGTACTCCCAGCTCAGGATTTACCTGTCCCTTAACAAGGAAGGATTAGAGCAAATACCAGAAGCATTTGTAGTCTGTTGTATTATGAATGGTTGCTTAGATTGGTAGTGGAGTAGCAATATGTAATATAGCATTTATCCTCTTATCATCAATATAAACTCCTGAGTAAAATACCTACTTCAGGCATTGCTAACAGAACTGTGGAGGATTCAGGTGATAATTGCAGTGCAGGCTTGTTACCCATGCAACTTTCTCGGGAGAGAAAGGAAAAGACAGAGGAAAACAGAGTGAGAAAAAGGGAGAGAGAGAGAGAGGTTGAGAAATAAGCCCTAAGGCATCCATTGTATGTGATGAATAACTTCCCTCCCTTGCATCTAGAATGTTACTAGTTGTTCTGTGCCACCATCCTTGGAAGAAATGAGAATATAATTTTCAAATCATTTTTTGGTAGAGTTTAATTTTCTTGTGGAAGCTGCATTGAGAAAACCTGCTAGAAAATGTTTTCAGAGGAGGACTTGTCCCATCTGGATGTGTCATAGGTTTCACTGATATATTGAGAGTTGTTTAACTATTGTTTCTTGGTACTGACACTTCACCCAATGGCATGGTGAAAATATTTAAAGTACTGACTTTAGAGTCTAACAGGCATGGTTTCAAATTCTAGTTCTGCCATCCCCAGGCTGTCGATATAAGGAAATATATTTATCCACACCCGTGACATGTATGAGATATATATATGTATATGACATAATAATAGTGCCTACCTTACAGACTGTGATGACTTCAGGAGACGTGCATGTAAAACAGACTTCAGCACACTGTGAACACTCAACAAATGTTATTATTAACCACCAGATGTGACAATCCTGAGTACCCCCACTGCAGAGCTGTCCTCTTGGGGAGATTGAGAACAACATAGAACCATTAGACCTGTCTCCTACGGAGCCATCTGACATTGATTTTTCAGCGGCACATCACTGAAAAATCCTGGGAACAAGCTGCATATCACTAGGGCCATAAAATAAAGGAAGCAATAATTCTCCTCTGGCCACTCAACTGCTAAAATGAAGGGACCTGGAATTTTACACCCTCTAATATAACACAGAGAAAGCCTTGTAATAGGTTACCATGTTGCTGGTTTCAAGACTGTTAGCTAAGGGGGAAGGGATATTTTGTATGCTAGAAGGCTTTCCATTATCCATTAGCATTGTGGTCTCTTTGAGTTCTTGTCCTAACATGGTATTTTATGAAAGAATTAACCCCAAGTAGCTTTGGAAGCAATAAAATAATATTCTGTAGAAGGCTTGTTCATTTTCTGCATATATTTTACTGCTATGTAAGACATGGGGAGTGAGAAAATGGGAGACAAAAAGCATGAGGAGAGGCAGAGAGAGATGTGCAAAGAGGAAAAAGAAGAAGTATATATTGATCCTATTCTTTTTCACTTCAACTAAATATATATTAATATTTTCTAAGTCTCTTTTTCAGACTACCAAAAAAAAAAAGCAGACCCAAGTTTTATTTTTTTTAATTAAAGACATATACTGCTTTTCTTTCTGGTTATAAATATTCATTATAGAAAATATAAAAAGCATATTGAAAATAATTGTTTCCCATAAAGCTATTAACCAGATGTAAACATATATTACATTTTGGTGCGTTTCCTTTCTAATACGTTTTCTATGTATATTTGTGAGGGTCATATTAAACATATAATTTTGTATCTTTCCCTTTTTAAGATTTTTGAGTTATTAGGTGCATTTTTCCACATCATTGAAAATTCTTTTGAAGATAAAATGTGATCAATTAATCATTCCACACACAAGAATAAACTCTGAGTGAATCAGAGATCTAAATGTTTTAAAACTTATCTGTACATCAAGCTGATATTTATTTGACAGTTCCCATGTTTAGTTGGTAAAATGAACCCATTTCCCAACAGAATTTTTTTTTTAACATATTTATTGGAGTATAATTGCTTTACACTGGTGTGTTAGTTTCTGCTTTATAACAAAATGAATCAGTATGTTCCCATATCTCTTCCCTCTTGCATCTCCCTCCCTCCCACCCTCCCTATCCCACCCCTCTAGGTGGTCACAAAGCACCGAGCTGATCTCCCTGTGCTATGTGGCTGCTTCCCACTAGCTATCTATTTTACGTTTCGTAGTGTACATATGTCCATGCTACTCTCTCTTTTTCACAGCTTACCCTTCCCCCTCCCCATATCCTCAAGTCCATTCTCTAGTAGGTCTGTGTCTTTATTCCCGTCTTGCCCCTAGGTTCTTCAGGACCTTTTTTTTTTTTTTTTAGATTCCATATATATGTGTTAGCATACTGTATTTGTTTTTCTCTTTCTGACTTACTTCGCTCTGTATGACAGACTCTAGGTCCATCCACCTCACTACAAATAACTCAATTTCGTTTCTTTTTATAGCTGAGTAATATTCCATTGTATATATGTGCCACATCTTCTTTATCCATTCATCTGTCGGTGGACACTTAGGTTGCTTCCATGTAGGTGCAAATGAAGTGATTCCCTGTGTTTGTGAGCCATTCTGGCAAATTATCAAACCTGAGGAGGTGGTCGTGGGAACCCCCGATTTATGGCCATAGGTCAGAAAGTGGCCAGAGGCTTGCAGCTAGCATCTGAAATGGGAGCAGTCTTATGGGACTGAATCTTTAGCCTGTACCAAGGTCTGAGCCAACTGCAGGTAGTTAGTGTCAGAATTAAAATGAATTGTTGGACACCCAGGTGGTGTCTGGAGAATGAGAGAATTCGTTGTTGGTGCCAGAAAACACCCCAAAGAGGATATGATAATATCTAACAATACTTCATATGCCTTTGTCCTTTGACTCAGCTAATCCACTTCTAGGAGTTGACCCTGAAGATGATCTCCAAGAATATAAAAATCCATTTGCAAAAGGTTATTCTTGGCAACATTATTTGAAATTGCAAAATATTGCAAACCATCTAAATGCTTAAGTATAGGAAATTGGTTAAATAAACTATGATACAAACATAAAATGTAGTATCATACAGCTATAAATTTTTTTTTGAATTTTTGAACTTTATTTTATTTATTTATTTATTTTTAAAATCACTTGAAATAATTTTATTTTCTGTGTTGTTAACCTACCAACTTCATATTTTTGGGCTTCTTTCATTTCACTTTTTACATTTAGAGGGTTTTTTCCCATTCTGATTTAATTTGATTTTAATATAACCGCATAAAACATTTACATGCTTCCAAAGTTAAATCTGCAAAACAAGATACATTCAGAGAAATCTAGCTTTTTAACTGTTCCCCACCCCATCTCCAGCTTTGCCTTTCCCATATCTGTTTTGCCTATGCACCACATAAATCTTTCTAAACTATGTCTCTCATAGTCTTAATCATGCCATACAATCTTCATTTGCTCCCTCCGTACTGGGAGTGAAATTCATATTCCTCAGCTTATTGTTTAACTCCCTTCATGACATAGCACCAATTAACCTAACTTCATTAGGCAGTGAGCCTAATGTTCAGCCAAATTGAATTGTTCATTGTTTCCTATACAGGCTCCCGTATTTGTTCACTCTTGTTTTTTACTCAGATTTTTCGTACAGCCTGGATCACTTTATCCTCCACTTCCCTTCTTAGCCCACCCCCAATCACCTTACCCAGATCTTACCCATTCTTTAAGCCAAGATCAGATGCTTGCTTCCTATAATACCCCTCCTCTACCATTCTCACATTTCTTACTACAGATATGTTGATTTCTGAGAGTATGGTAGTCAGGGACCATTAGAATTAAGTGTTAGAGCGAGTCATCAGAGATCCAGAGATTTTGATAAATTGTATTCTGGTAGTATCACACTGACAGAACACTAACAGCACACTTTCTTAATTGATTCATCTAATCTCCCAAGGGCAGTGCCAGTGATACTTCTGTTATCCACATCTCTTCATTTTTGTTAGAGTGCTTAGGAGACCAGAAATTTAATTTTAGGTTTAACCAAACTATATTCCATCTTTTTATTCAAGTGTACAAATTGCAGTTGCAAATTCAGTTTTTTTTTTCATTGATTTTTCTCTATTGCTTTTTTATTTTTAATATCATTTCTATTATTTATTACTTCCCTTTTTTACTTGCTTTGGGTTTATTTTGCTCTTCTTTTTCCCCCCCCCCACACACTGCATTTTATTTTTACAAGAGATAAATAAACTGACACCAAGCATTGTAAATGGATGTCCACAACAAAAGCAACAATGATTGCAATTACCAAACATGAGACACACTCATACTATGTCATAATATTGACATTCAGTCCAGTAATCCTCCACTGTAACAGCTCCTTTACTTTGCAGTGAAAATTGATTTGTATATTTTTTGCCTCTGAGTCCTTGTGGGATTTTTTTTTTTTACTCAAACAGAAAGTCACAAAAATTATAATCATCCTCATCAGTTCACTCAGTCCCATGTAATTAATTTTTTTTTCATCTTGATCTTTTGTTAGCACTTTTATGAATTCATCAGTTTTCCATTAGAGTTCTGAAAATGCTTATTCATTCAGTTCAGCAGTATAGTCAGTTACCAGAAACCTGTACTTGTCAGAGTCTTTTCCATGAATTCCTTGAAGATGAAACCCTTTTATAGGAACATTTTTGCAAAAGCATCAGAGTACACCCAGAACTGTCCATAAATGACAAAAGACTTAAAAATGACCACGGTTAAAGATTTGATGAAAGTTCATAATAATGCAATTGACAAGGAAATTTAGTTATTTCTGAGATATACATTTTAAAGTAATAACTAGAATTATGACTTATAACATTATACCAGAACATATAAGATTTTTAGAAATTTCATGTAATGTCTGAAACATTTATATTAACATATTTCCATACAGATAACCCAAAGAAAGTTTAGTATTAGTTGTTTTTTGTTTGTTTGTTTGTTTGTTTATACTGCAGGTTCTTATTAGTCATCAATTTTATACACATCAGTATACATGTGTATAAAATACATGACATCAGTATACATGTCAATCCCAATCGCCCAATTCAGCACAACACCATCCCCACCCCACCGCGCTTTCCCCCTCTTGGTGTCCATACATTGGTTCTCTACATCTGTGTCTCAACTTCTGCCCTGCAAACCGGTTCATCTATACCATTTTTCTACGTTCCACATATATGCGTTAATATACGCTATTTGTTTTTCTCTTTCTGACTTACTTCACTCTGTATGACAGTCTCTAGATCCATCCACGTCTCAACAAATGACCCAATTTCGTTCCTTTTTATGGCTGAGTAATATTCCATTGTATATATGTACCACAACTTCTTTATCCGTTCGTCTGTCGATGGGCATTTAGGTTGCTTCCATGACCTGGCTATTGTAAATAGTGCTGCAATGAACACGGGGGTGCATGTGTCTTTTTGAATTATGGTTTTCTCTGGGTATATGCCCAATAGTGGGATTGCTGGATCATATGGTAATTCTATTTTTAGTTTTTTAGGGAACTTCGATACTATTCTCCATAGTGGCTGTATCAGTTTACATTCCCACCAACAGTGCAAGAGGGTTCCCTTTTCTCCACACCCTCTCCAAAATTTGTTGTTTCTGGATTTTCTGATGATGCTCATTCTAACTGGTGTGAGGTGATGCCTCATTGTAGTTTTAATTTGCATTTCTCTAATAATTAGTGATGCTGAGCACAGCTTTTCATGTGCTTCTTGGCCGTCTGTATGTCTTCTTTGGAGAAATGTCTATTTAGGTCTTCTGCCCAGTTTTGGATTGGGTTGTTTGTTTTTTTAATATTGAGCTGCATGAGCTGTTTATATATTTTGGAGATTAATCCTTTGTCCACTGATTTGTTTGCAAATACTTTCTCCCATCCTGAGGGTTGTCTTTTCGTCTTGTTTATGGTTTCCTTTGCTGTGTAAAAGCTTTGAAGTTTCATTAGGTCCCGTTTGTTTATTTTTGTTTTTATTTCCATTACTCTAGGAGGTGGATCAAAAAAGATCTTGCTGTGATTTATGTCAAAGAGTGTTCTTCCTATGTTTTCCTCTAAGAGTTTTATAGTGTCTGGCCTTACATTTTGGTCTCTAATACATTTTGAGTTTATTTTTGTGTATGGTGTTAGGGAGTGTGCTAATTTCATTCTTTTACATGTAGCTGTCCAGTTTTCCCAGCACCACTTATTGAAGAGTCTGTCTTTTCTCCATTGTATATCCTTGGCTCCTTTGTCATAGATTAGTTGACCATAGGTGTGTGGGTTTATCTGTGGGCTTTCTATCTTGCTCCATTGATCTATATTTCTGTTTTTGTGCCAGTACCATATTGTCTTGATTACTGTAGCTTTCTAGTATAGTCTGAAGTCAGGGAGTCTGATTCCTCCAGCTCCGCTTTTTTCCCTCAAGACTGCTTTGGCTATTTGGAGTCTTTTGTGTCTCCATACAAATTTTAAGATTTTTTTGTTCTAGTTCTGTAAAAAATGCCATTGGTATTTTGATAGGGATTGCATTGAATCTGTAGATTGCTTTGGGTAGTATAGTCATTTTCACAATATTGATTTTTCCAATCCAAGAACATGGCATATCTCTCCATCTGTTGGTATCATCTTTAATTTCTTTCATCAGTGTCTTATAGTTTTCTGCATACAGGTCTTTTGTCTCCCTAGGTAGGTTTATTCCTAGGTATTTTATTCTTTTTGTTTCAGTGGTAAATGGGAGTATTTCCTTAATTTCTCTTTCAGATTTTTCATCATTAGTATATAGGAATGCAAGAGATTTCTGTGCATTAATTTTGTATCCTGTGACTTTACCAGATTCATTGATTAGCTCTAGTAGTTTTCTGGTGGCATCTTTAGGATTTTGTATGTATAGTATCATGTCATCTGCAAACAGTGACAGTTTTACTTCTTCTTTTCCAATTTGTATTCCTTTTATTTGTTTTTCTTCTCTGATTGCCATGGCTAGGACTTCCAAAACTATGTTGAATACTAGTGGTGAGAGTGGACATCCTTGTCTTGTTCCTGATCTTAGAGGAAATGCTTTCATTTTTTTACCATTGAGAATGATGTTTGCTGTGGGTTTGTCGTATATGGCCTTTATTGTGTTGAGGCAGGTTCCCTCTATGCCCAATTTCTGGAGAGTTTTTATCATAAATGGGTGTTGAATTTTGTCAAAAGCTTTTTCTGCATCTATTGAGATGATCATATGGTTTTTCTTCTTCAATTTGTTAATACGGTGTATCACATTGATTGATTTGCGTATATTGAAGAATCCTTGCATCCCTGGGATAAATCCCACTTGATCATGGTGTATGATCCTTTTAATGTGTTGTTGGATTCTGTTTGCTAGTAGTTTGCTGAGGATTTTTGCATCTATATTCATCAGTGATATTGGTATGTAATTTTCTTATTTTGTAGTATCTTTGTCTGGTTTTGGTATCAGGGTGATGGTGACCTCATAGAATGAGTTTGGGAGTGTTCTTTCCTCTGCAATTTTTTGGAAGAGTTTGAGAAGGATGGGTGTTAGCTCTTCTCTAAATGTTTGATAGAATTCACCTGTGAAGCCATTTGGTCCTGGACTTTTGTTTTTTGGAAGATTTTTAATCATTGTTTCAATTTCATTACTTGTGATTGGTCTGTTCATATTTTCTATTTCTTCCTGGTTCAGTCTTGGAAGGTTATACCTTTCTAAGAATTTGTCCATTTCTTCCAGGATGTCCATTTTATTGGCATAGAGTTTCTTGTAGTAGTCTCTTAGGATGCCTTGTATTTCTGTGGTGTCTGTTGTAACTTCTCCTTTTTCATTTTTAATTTTATTGATTTGAGTCTTCTCCCTCTTTTTCTTGATGAGTCTGGCTAATGGTTTATCAGTTTTGTTTATCTTCTCAAAGAACCAGCTTTTAGTTTTATTGATCTTTGCTATTGTTTTCTTTGTTTCTATTTCATTTATTTCTGCTCTGATCTTTATGATTTCTTTCCTTCTGCTAACTTTGGGTTTTGTTTGTTCTTCTTTCTCTAGTTCCTTTGGGTGTAACGTTAGATTGTTTATTTGAGATTTTTTTTGTTTCTTGAGGTAGGCTTGTATAGCTATAAACTTCCCTCTTAGAATTGCTTTTGCTGCATCCCATAGGTTTTGGATCATCGTGTTTTCATTGTCATTTGTCTCTAGCTATTTTTTGATTTCCTCTTTGATTTCTTCAGTTATTTCTTGGTTATTCAGTAACGTAGTGTTTAACCTCCATGCGTTTGTGTTTTTTACTTTTTTTCCCCTGTAATTCATTTCTAATCTCATAGCTTTGTGGTCAGAAAAGATGCTTGATATGATTTCCGTTTTCTTTAATTTACTGAAGCTTGATTTGTGACCCAAGATGTGATCTATCCTGGAGAATGTTCCATGCGCACTTGAAAAGAAAGTGTAATCTGCTGTTTTTGGATGGAATGTCCTATAAATATCAATTAAATCTATCCGGTCTATTGTGTCATTTAAAGCTTCTGTTTCCTTATTTATTTTCATTTTGCATGATCTGTCCATTGGTGTAAGTGAGGTGTTAAAGTCCCCCACTATTATTGTGTAACTGTCAATTTCCTCTTTTACAGCTGTTAGTAGTTGCCTTATGTATTGAGGTGCTCCTAAGTTGGGTGCATATATATGTATAATTGTTATATCTTCTTATTGGATTGATCCCTTGATCATTATGTACTGTCCTTCCTTGTCTCTTGTAACATTCTTTATTTTAAAGTCAATTTTATCTGATATGAGTATTGCTACTTCAGCTTTCTTTTGATTTCCATTTGCATGGAATATCTTTTTCCATCCCCTCACTTTCAGTCTCTGTGTGTCCCTAGGTCTGAAGTGGGTCTCTTGTAGACAGCATATATATGGGTCTTGTTTTTGTATCCATTCAGCAAGCCTGTGTCTTTTGATTGGAGCTTTTAATCCATTCACGTTTAAGGTAATTATCGTTATGTATGTTCCTATGACCATTTTCTTAATTGTTTTGGGTTTGTTTTTGTGGGTTCTTTTCTTCTCTTGTGTTTCCTACTTAGAGAAGTTCCTTTAGCATTTGTTGTAGAGCTGGTTTGGTAGTGCTGAATTCTCTTAGCTTTTGCTTGTCTGTAAAGCTTTCGATTTCTCCATTGAATCTGAATGAGATCCTTGCTGGGTAGAGTAATCTTGGTTGTAGGTTCTTCCCTTTCATCAATTTAAGTATATCATGCCCCTCCCTTCTGGCTTGTAGAGTTTCTGCTGAGAAATCACCTGTTAACCTTATGGTGGTTCCCTTGTATGTTATTTGTCGTTTTTCTCTTGCTGCTTTCAATAATTTTTCTTTGTCTTTAATTTTTGCCTATTTGATTATTATGTCTCTCGGCCTGTTTCTCCTTGGGTTTATCCTGTATGGGACTCTCTGCACTTCCTGGACTTGGGTGGCTATTTCCTTTCCCATGTTAGGGAAGTTTTCAACTATAATCTCTTCAAATATTTTCTCTGGTTCTTTCTCTCTCTCTTCTCCTTCTGGGACCCCTATAATGTGAATGTTGTTGCGTTTAATGTTGTCCCAGAGGTCTCTTAGGCTGTCTTCATTTCTTTTCATTCTTTTTTCTTTATTCTGTTCCACAGCAGTGAATTCCACCATTCTGTCTTCCAGGTCACTTATCCGTTCTTCTGCCTCAGTTATTCTGCTATTGATTCCTTCTAGTGTAGTTTTCATTTCAGTTATTGTATTCTTCATCTCTTTTTGTTTGTTCTTTAATTCTTCTAGGTCTTTGTTAAACATTTCTTGCATCTTCTCGATCTTAGCCTCCATTCTTTTTCCGAGGTCCTTGATCATCTACACTATCATTATTCTGAATTCTTTTTCTGGAAGGTTGCCTATCTCCACTTCATTTAGTTGTTTTTCTGGGGTTTTATCTTGTTCCTTCATCTGATACATAGCCCTCTGCCTTTTCATCTTGTCTATCTTTCTGTGAATGTGGTTTTTGTTCCACAGGCTGCATGATTGTAATTATTGCTTCTGCTGTCTGCCCTCTGGTGGATGAGGCTATCTAAGAGGCTTGTGCAAGTTTCCTGATGGGAGGGACTGGTGGTGGGTAGAGCTGGCTGTTGCTCTGGTGGGGAGAGCTCAGTAAAACTTTAATCCACTTGTCTGCTGATGGGTGGGGCTGGGTTCCCTCCCTGTTGATGGTTTGGCCTGAGGCAACCCAACACTGTAGCCTACCCAGGCTCTTTGGTGGGGCCAATGGTGGACTCTGGGAGGGCTCACGCCAAGGAGCACTTCCCAGAACTTCTGCTGCCAGTGTCCTTGTCCTCACGGTGAGCCACAGCCACCCACCACCTCTGCAGGACACCCTCCAACACTAGCAGGTAGGTCTGGTTCAGTCTCCCCTGGGGTCACTGCTCCTTCCCCTGGGTCCCGATGCAGACACTACTTTGTGTGTGCCCTCCAAGAGTGGAGTCTGTTTCCTCCAGTCCTGTCAGAGTCCTGCAGTCAAATCCTGCTAGCCTTCAAAGTCTGATTCTCTAGGAATTTCTCTTCCCATTGCCAGACCCCCAGGTTCGGAAGCCTGACGTGGGGCTCAGAACCTTCACTCCAGTGGGTGGACTTCTGTGGTATATGTGTTCTCCAGTTTGTGAGTCACCCACCCAGCAGTTATGGGATTTGATTTTATTGTGATTGTGCCCCTCCTACCGTCTCATTGTGGCTTCTCCTTTGTCTTTGGATGTGGGGTATCTTTTTTGGTGAGTTCCAGTGTCTTCCTGTCGATGACTGTTCAGCAGTTAGTTGTGATCCCGGTGTTCTCGCAAGAGGGAGTGAAAACACGTCCTTCTACTCCACCATCTTGGTTCAGGGTCCCCAGCCATAAATTTTTAAAAAGAGGATATCTTTATGAATCATATGGATTTCTAGGATATGTTAAGTACAAAAGAGTATCTATAGTATACTCTTTTACCTTTTCCGTAAGAAATGAGGAAATAAGAAAACATCCTGCATTTATTTTTTAAAATTAATTTTGCAAAAATATCAAGAAGGATAAGCCAGAAACTAAATAAAATTTGTTGCCTATTAGGGTTCGGGAAATGGGGTGAGATAGAGAAGTAACACTTCTTTGAGTGTACAGTGTTGTATAGTTTTGACTTTTGGAAACATGCTAAAGTTATACATATTTTTTGAAAATCAAGAAAGATGAGGAAAAGTCATCTTGAATGCAAACAGAAACAAATGAACCCACTGAATTTTAAATGAATAATATAACCAGAGAGAAAGGGGTATTGGTGAAAATAGATCAAATTCAATTTACTTTTGACCAATGCATTTTTTATTAAAAGTATTTATTAATACTGTGATAGGCAGAATTCTAAGATGGCCCCAAGATTCCTTTCTTCTGGTGTATAAACCCTATTAAAAACCCCTCCCCTTGAGTATTTTAGAGAACTCTTGAATATGATAAGATAGCACTCCCTCTTTAGGTTATGTTGTAGGAGCAAGATGATGGGAGAGTTACTCTCATCATTACGTTGTGCTGTGCAAGACTTCATCAGAGCAGACAAGGAGAGGGCCATATGGCAGAGAACAGCAGGTCGTTTCTAGGGAGCTGAAAATGGCCCCCAGTTGACAACCAGCAAAAAAGTAAAGATCTCAGACTTAAAACTACATGGAACTGAAACAAAACCAATCAGACATTCATTAGATGTCAAAGCAACTTGTTTTCTCATTATTAAAAATAATACATGTTTCGGGCTTCCCTGGTGGCGCAGTGGTTGAGAGTCTGCCTGCTAATGCAGGGGACACGGGTTCGAGCCCTGGCCTGGGAAGATCCCACATGCCGCGGAGCGGCTGGGCCCGTGAGCCACAACTGCTGAGCCTGCGCGTTTGGAGCCTGTGCTCCGCAACGAGAGAGGCCCGCGCATCGCGATGAAGAGTGGCCCCCGCTTGCCACAACTGGAGAAAGCCCTCGCACAGAAACGAAGACGCAACACAGCCCAAAAAATCAATCAATCAATCAATCAATCAAAAAAAAAAACATACGCATCTGATTCAAGATCCTCATTAAAAAAAAAAAAAAAAAAAAAGAGGCAGAACTACGCAGCTCCAGCCCTATGGGAGGGCTGGAGGGCTGGGCCCCTTAAAAAAAAAATAATAATAATAATAATAATACATGTTTTTAGTAATCAAAAAACAAAACAAATCAAAACAAACAACAAAACAAAACTACATGGAACTGAATTCAGCCAACGTGAATGAAAGAGGACCTCAAGCTCCGGATGGGAACCACAGCACAGGTGACACCTTGATTTCAACTTTGTGAGACTATGAGCAGAGAACCCCGATGTTCTGTGCCCCAACTTCTAACCTAGAGAACTGTGAGATAAAAAACGGGTGTCATTGACTAAGGGAGAAGAGAAAGATCTACTTTATAGTAAAAGGCTGACCAAAAATATAGAAAGAAGGAAGAAATGATGAAGTTAAAAAATCACCAGTTTGCAACTATAATAGTAAAAAAGTGATTCAGGCAAGCATCTTCTAAGGGGGAAAGGTTTGATTACAAACAGGATATTTACAACATTTCAAAATATTTCACTACTAATTATGTATTAATTTCAAAAGGAAAACAAGTAAATATGGTAACGACTCCTTAGCTAAATAATCAAAATATGTGAACAATAAGGAACAATTACCTGAGAAGGATACATCATCATAATGTGGTATTTCAGCCAAAAATGCATAATTTGAATCTAATTATGAGAAAACAGTGGAGAAACACAAATTGGGAAACATTCAATAAAGTAATCTCCTGTATTCTTCAGAAATATCAATGTCATAAAAGACAAAGAAAGGCTGAAGAATCTTCCAAATTTAAAAAATCTGGAGAGATGCGACAGCTAAAGGCAATATGTCATCCTAGACTGGGAAAAAACCCTACTATAAAGGACATTATTGGGACAGTATTGCAATGTGGACTGTAGGTTAGATAAAAGTATTGTATCAATGTTGAATTTCCTGAATTTGATAACTGTACTCTGGTTATGTAAGGATGTTCCTGGTCTTAGGAAAGACACTGAAGTTTTAAAGGGTAAAAAGGCATGATTAATGCAACCTACACTCAAATGGTTCTGGTGGGAAAAAATATTTTATACACACACGCATACACGCATACACACATACACGCAGAATAATAAAGACAAACTGTTAGAATTTAGACAAAAGTTAAAATTTTTAAATCTGGGTAAATGGTTTAGGAGCATTCTTTGTACTATTGTTACAATTTTTCTGTAAGTTAAAAATTGTTTCAAAATAAAAAGTAAAATCATATTTTTTCAAATTACAAATTCTTTTTATATGTCATTTATATTAGTTACAAAATATTCTACCTTATGAAGGTACTGTATTAACTCCTTATTTTGTTTTTAATTTATTCTTTACTTTTAATCATTATAAATAATACTGTGGTGAGCATCTTTGTTCATAATTCTTTGTTTGAATCTCTGAGTATATCTTTGGTATGGATTCCTGGAAGTTGAATTATTGGGACAACACATTGAAACTTTTAGAAGTTTTGGCTTGTAGAAGCATCACCCCAATCTCTGAATTAATCTTCACATGGTGTTCTCCCTTTAAGCATGTCTGTATCCAGATTTTCCTTTTTTTTTTTTTTAATTTATTTATTTATTTTTGGCTGTGTTGGGTCTTCATTTCTGTGCGAGGGCTTTCTCTAGTTGTGGCAAGTGGGGGCCACCCTTCATCGTGGTGCGCGGGCCTCTCACTGTCGCGGCCTCTGTTGTTGCGGAGCTCAGGCTCCAGACGCGCAGGCTCAGTAATTGTGGCTCACGGGCCTAGTTGTTCCACGGCATGTGGGATCTTCCCAGACCAGGGCTTGAACCCATGTCCTCTGCATTAGCAGGCAGATTCTCAACCACTGCGCCACCAGGGAAGCCCCCAGATTTTCCTTTTTTATAAGGACACTAGTCATATTGGATTAGGGGCCCTCCCCACTCCAGTATGAATTCATCTTAACTACAGTAGTACACCCTTATCTGTGGGAGATGCAATCCAAGACTGCCAGTGAATGCCTGAAAATGCGCAGAGCACTGAGCCCTGTATATACTATGTTTTTTTCTTATGCATACATACCTAAGATAAAGTTTATAAATTTGGCACAGTATAAGATTAACAACAATAGCAAATAATAAAATAGAACAATTATAACAATATACTGTAATAAATGTTATGTGAATATGCTCTCTCTCTCTCTCAAAATATACAAATTTAGTGCTTTTTCTATCTTAACTAACCACTTACGGCACTGCGGCCGTAACTTTTGCAGTTTGAGGGGCGACAGCAAAACAGTATGAATTTCTTTTTCCTTCTTCATGATTCGTTCTTACAGTAGAACTTAGCAACCTCAGCACACAATTTTTTTCTTTCCTTATAAAGTCAAGAATTTTCTCCTTTTCACTTAGAAGAAGCACTTTACGGCTTCTCTTTGGCATATCCGAATTGCCAGCATCACTTCACTTGTGCTTTGGGGCCATCATTAAGTAAAATAAGCTGCTTGAACACAAGCAGTGCGATACCATGACAGTCAGTCTTGTAACCCAGACGGCTATTAAGTGACTACTGGGCAGGATACGCTGGACAAAGGGATGATTTATGTCCTGGTCAGGACTGAGTGAGATGGTGTGAGATTTCATCATGCTGCTCAGAATGATGGACAATTTAAAACTTCTGAATTGTTTATTTCTGAAATTTTCCATTTAATAATTTTGGACCATGGTTTACCATGGAAAACTGAAACTGTGGATAAGGGGGGAACTGTTGTGAGTACATTTGAAACAACCCTATTTCCAAGTAGGTTCATATTCTGAGGTATAGGACATCAACATATGAATTTGGTTAATTCATAATTTATATGGATATCAAAACATAATTTAACTCATAACATTTACTATATAATAAAGATCTCTAAGAATAAAAATGTCCCCCACCAATTCATACAGCCACCTTTCTAAAATAAAGGTAATTGGAAAGGACAAATACAAGGCAGAGATAAGAAAGTGAAATAACTTTCACTGAACTCTTGTAATGTGTCAGTAAATATTTAGGTATTCGAAGCATATATCATATAATCTGATACCAATTTTATCAGGGAGATAGGCATAAATAACAAAAACCGAGGTTCGGTAATTAAGTTACTTAATTAGAACTGGATCAATTAGAAACTGGATTCAGACTTGGATATGTCTGACTGCAAAGCCCAGGCACTTTCCTCTACTTTTTCTCTGGCTCTCTGCAAAGCCAAACTATCAATAATAATGATATAATGATAATAATAACAACAACAACGCATGGAAATGTTTCATTAAAGCAATTGTTTCTTCTAGCAGAGAGCAAAACAACAAGCAAATTAAAACAATCAGTGCTATATCTGACAGGGTGATACATTCAAAGCTTCAATTCTCTCTAAACGTTCACAGCAGGATTTTCCTTCCTACAGTTGAACAGAGGCTAATTTCTAAGAGAAAAGGGGGAAAAAGAAACAACAGAACACAATTCAAATATTTATGAATGCCAAAAATTAAAGACCCTTTTTTTCATATTTGATTTTGAAATCTTCAGGCTAATCATAAAGACAATGTTATCCTGAGAATTTCACGACAGCAATAGCTAACAGTTATTAAAGTTTCGTAGGTGCCAAGCACTGTGCCAATTGCTTGTCATGTATTAACTCATTTAAACCTCACAACGATCTCGTGGGTTAGGTAGGGATAATATTATCTCCATTTTACAGGTGATGGAGCAGAGGAACACAGCCCAAACTCAAAGCCTGGTTCTCAGACACTATGCCCAGCTGTTCCTTGCTGAATAGAAAAGTTAAACAATAAACGATATGCTGTGTGATCAAAATTCTGTTTTGTAGCCAAATCTTTGCTAATGGAGGAATTACAGTGGTTAGAGCAATAGGTTTGGGGTCAGTCAGACCTGAAAGTGAATACTGGGTCACCTTTTATTAAGTACGTGACCTTAGGCATGTAGCCTAGCCCTCCCAGGCCTCATTTATCATTTTCAAAATTGGGATAATAATACTTTCCCCACAGGTTATTATGAAAATTAAATGAGATAATATATGCAAAGCACAATCACTGGAGCATAGGTAATAACTCTCAAATTTATTATTGTTATACATATGCCTTTGAATTACATTCAGATATATTTCCATGTCTTATAAATCTTGTTAACTGATAACTTATCACCCTTTAAAGGGAGTTAGTGTGCTTCAGGAGAAGGATAGATACCTATTTAAGCAAAGAGATTGTTGCTTATCGATCTGCTTGAGATCGAAGCAAGACAATAGTCTCAAAAGCCAAGTTTTGCTAAGAAAGAAATAATTTTTAAATTTCTTTTACCTTTATTAGCATACTGAAAATTGGGCCTGAATGTCTAAAATGTAAATTTATTCCCTTGAGTAGGGAAAAGACTTCTGAAGTCTTTCTTGGCTGGCTCTCTGTCTAGACTGTAATGAGAACATAACATAGAGGAAGTAGAAATTATAGTAAGAAGCATTGTACAAGTAGATTAAGGAAGTCATCTAGCAGAGTCCTTGTAGTAGCCCTTTTTCCTTAGGACTGGGAGCACCAGAAAGCACCTCAAGGAAGCTGGTAGAAGGAGGCACTTTCAGAAACACCCAGAGAGGTTAAGAAGCATCCAGAAACGTCAAGGTTTATGGCCAGCTTCTCTGGTTGGGGTATAATGTGGGGAAGTTGTAGGCCTCTGGGAGAAGCCCGGTTTGGGGCTAATTGTTACATCCACGTGGTGTGGGAAGGAGAGCATGGAGGTGGTGGTAAGAGAAGACCACATCAATGAGCCTCAGCAGCACTCCTGTTTCCCTGGAGCCCAGAGGTGGCAAACGCGTGCAGGAAAGTAAGCAGAAGCACTAAAGAGGCCAGAAATCAGCAGAGGCCTAGGGTTAGAGTGAAGAGCAAAGACTCCCATTCTAGGAATTGGTAACAGAAAATACAGATTCCAGTAGTGGGTGCTGGCATGTCTCCTTACAAACTGTGATAGTTCTAGCTACACCTCAGTGATGACCGGGCCCAGGAGCAATCCAAATCAGCAACTGCACAGCAGCGACCAGCAAGGGCTTTCCAGCTGTCTTTCCTCACAGCTAAACATTAGCCTGTAGACCTCCCCTCCCCTTTTCTCTTAATACCAGTTTGGAGAGGAGCAGGAGAAAAGAGCAAAACTCTGAACGACTGAGAATTTTCCTGAGGCATCCAGGCAGAGATTGTAGAGATTGAACCATAGGTCAGACTGATAGCACTGGATTGTACCAAAATATAGTGTATTTTCTTCTCCTACCTGGTGGGTGGGTCTCCTGGGTTAGATAAGATGTAAGCAATATGAAGTACAGTTCCTTTACACATCTTGCCTCATGTAAGAGCCTGTGAGAGATACTTAGAAATCAATGTATAGCATGTATTTACACCAAGGACTGGTTACAACCCCTACTAAAATTAAAATGAAAAGTTGCCTTGAGGGCAGGGCCATGAACCTATGAGAAAAACAGGAGAGGAATTCAGACTGTCATACAGAAATGCGGAGAGAAAGAAAGACCTAGTGTGTAGTTTCTGGCATTCAGAATAGGCTTTTTGGATATGCAACAAGACAGTGAATTTGAAAGTCAGTCTTTTAAAAAGAAAGCCTTTGGAAACAGCCTACACAAAGCTAATTCCCATGTTGGAAAGGGATGGCATTGAAGGTAGTGACAGAAAACAGATGAAAGGATTAGTGTTGTAAGTTGGCTTCTCCAGAAATAGATGCTGAGACAGAGTTTGGGGTGCAAGATGTTTATTAGGGATCAGTACCTGTGAAAAAGGGGGAAGGAAGCAGGATTGGACAGAAGGAGAAATTGATGAGATTGTGATGAGACTCAACAAAGCCTCAGCCAACCCAAAGGGAAACTCTAGAGTGAGAACATTAACATTGTTTTGCAGTCTGCTGAATTGGCCAGGTCTTTATACCCCGCCTCACTTAGGGTTGCCCTGGGAAGGGTATGACCTTGGATGAGATGCCTTTCTATAGCTGAAGCAGATACTGAAGGAGCTGTAAGTCAGATGCTATCTGCTGACCACTCTCTCAGTTGCCAAGGCAGCAAGTCTTTCCTTGAAGGGGAATCTGAGCAGTGATCCTTATTTCTACCACAATTGGGTTGGAGACAAAGTTCCCAATTCCCCTTTCCTGAAGGACTCTGAAATACATGTTAGTCCCAAAGGGGCATGCTCTGAGTACTGAGAGGGTGGGTGACCCAATAAAGTCCTGAGGTTACGATGAAGAGACTGCTGGGTAGACTTGCAGACAAATAGGGCCAGCAGCCCCTTGGTGAGTGCCGTTTGAGGGAGCATCCCTTTCCAGCCACTGTACATCTAAGACCAGGAGGATTCTGAGACCAGTATAGATTTGAGGACCCCCATCTTACCACCTAAACCACACCTATATTACTCCCCACACCCAGACACCACCATAGAGTGGAGCAAAAGAAGCAATGAAGCATTTCGTATTTACTGGAGTTAACTGACCAGAAATTGAATTCCCTAAAGAGATTTAAAATGATTGGACCAGACTAAGGTTCCATATTTAGACTAAAACTTCGTTTTTAATTTTCCGTTATCTAGCAGGCTGAGGGATCATCAGGGAGAAAACATCAGTTAAGAGACACTCAAAGAAACCACATCTGCTCTGCACATTTGTGTGTGGTATGAGGGAAATTTTGTATTTACTGCATTACCAAAGAAAAACAAGCACCAAAAATTCATTCCAGACTTGGAGGACAAAAATGAGATTGGAAGAGGGGTCAGGATTATGTTTTCTGAGAAGATACGTTATGCAGTTGCTAGGTTTGGTGGGTGAACAGTGTGATTTTTCATCCTGGCTTACTTCCTATATGAAGTTCTGAAACATTAGGACCTTACTCATTCTCACTGGCCATAAAAATTATATGTTAAACAAAGCCCAAGATTTAGTAACCTACAAATCACTTCTGACTTCCCACTACTGTGAAAACCTACACCCACCAAAAAAAATGGTTGTAGTGGATCTAGTTGCCTACGAACATTACAAACACCAAAATCTTTGGCAGCCAGAGACTAAAGAAAATTAAATCCACATAAATCTCTTCATCAGCAAGTAAAAGCCAAAAACAATACAACTGAAACTCTGGGATCAAACGATGGCAAGATGTGAGAGGCAAGCCATCTACTGTCAGGAACCCCAGGCATAGCTCAGAACCGACGAACAGAGCTTCAGATGAGAGAAGCCTGGCCATCCATTGGCTGTGCCGGCCCCTTGGGAGGGAAGCCACAGATGAAAATGTCAAACAAAGCCTGGAACAACTGTGGTCCTAATTGTTTAAACTTACTAATCCCTTCAAAATGCTCAAATGCTCAAAATGATCACTTTTATTATGGCCACAAAAGTCTAATTCTGGAAGCAGTTTTAGCCCCATTTCTTTTTTTTTTTTTTTTTAAATTTTATTTATTTATTTATTTATTTATTTATTTATTTATTTATTTTTGGCTGTGCTGGGTCTTTGGTTCGTGCGAGGGCTTTCTCCAGTTGCGGCAAGTGGGGGCCACTCTTCATCGCGGTGCGGGGACCGCTCTTCATCGCGGTGCGCGGGCCTTTCACTATCGCGGCCCCTCCCGTCGCGGGGCATAGGCTCCAGAAGCGCAGGCTCAGCAGCCGTGGCTCACGGGCCCAGCCGCTCCGCGGCATGTGGGATCCTCCCAGACCAGGGCTCGAACCCGTGTCTCCTGCATTAGCAGGCAGATTCTCAGCCACTGCGCCACCAGGGAAGCCCCTAGCCCCATTTCTAAATCATTTTTTCTTTGGATAATGGAATAGAACCTTGATGGTTTATTGTGTAACATTATCATATGTACTCAAAGGTATGCCAACATATCTTTCCAACCTCCTTAAAGTATCTGTAAATGAAACCCCTTTCCTTTTTCCATCTCCCCTAGAGCTCCATCATGTTGCAAATAGGACTGATTTTTATAATAATAACAGCAACAACTGACATTTACTGAGCATTCACTATATGCCAAGCATTATACTCAGTGATTACAATCGTTTTTAAATTTTAATTCCTCCAACTCTTCACAAGATAAGCATTATTATTATCTCCATATTACCTTGAAGAATAGGAGGCTCAGAGAGATTAAGTAATTTTTCCAAAGTCTCACATTTAGAATAGAACTGAGTGAAAAGCCAGAAATTATCCCTAAGCAAGGAAAGCTACTAATGATGGTGAAATTGGCATGATTTTATCTATGAATCCTGTGTTGTCTTAGCTTGTGTAACCCAGACAGCAGAGCCTGAGGCAAGGAGCTTGTAGTACTTCTACGTGATTAGGGAGTGCATTTCCAGCTGTGAAGGACAAGGAAAGTAAAGCAGAAAAGGAGGAGCCAATATAAGACTACATTATCAAGTTAGTAGCTGTCAAGTGGGACTGATTGTTCAAATCCACAGGCTCATCCTCCAGGAAGTCACATAAACAGCATCTCAAAACAGTCCATCTAGAGGGAGAAAGAGAGAAGAATATACTTACTAGCTGTCTCCTTTTGCAAAAGTTTGCCTCATGGGGCACTAACTCCATGCACTTCAGTGTTTTACATATGTGTGCCACAAGCAGAATCCTGTGGCATTCTTTATCTTGGCATTAACACCTCCCTGGGGTTGGAGATGAGAGGCGGCACATGGTGCAGCCTGATGTGAGGCACTGTCAGCAGGAGCCCATATAGAACTGCTGGTATTAAAACAAGAGACAGATAAAGCTGAGAGGATCTGAGACCTCAGAGGTGTCTGAGACATATGTGTCCTTCTCTTCTGCAGGATAGAAAGAAGCAACTCAGTTCTAGAATGTTACAAGTGGTTGGGATGCCTATTAATGACTAAAACACAGGAAGGTAGTTGGTAACCTCACAAAGACATTGAAGCAAATTCTCATGCTGTAGTCCAGAAAGCAGAGCCTTGAGGCACCTTGGACAAACAGTAGTTACAAAGCACAAAAAGGGTCAAAAGTAGAGAAGAGAAATATAAGAATAGCCATTTAGTCATTAATTCTTCCCAGAAAATTAACCAGTGGGATCCAAAAAGTTCATGGAGGTTCTCAAGAAGTGCACCCTCTTTCCTGGAGTGGGAAGTGCAACCAACTATGGTGTGGTTTCACCTGGGTTGGACCATCTGGGTTAAGACCATTGAACTACTTAGAATACCATTGCGCAGTTCCCTGACCTCGAGTCTGGTAGAGTGTCTTGCTCCTATGCAATGACTTCAGAAAACAAAATCCCCTTTGTTTTGAACTTAGCAAGTTAATAACAGCCATAAGCCCAGCAGGAGTCTGTGACAGTTAAAATTAGTTTTAGTTAAAATTAAAATTTAGGGCTTCCGTTAAAATTAATGGTAAAAATTAATGGTAATGCCCTTGGTGGATAACTGTCCACAGACCTGAAACCGATCCCCATAGTTCTGGAGGAAAGTGATGTACCTCCCTGATGAGGGAGGTACTTCTGATTGCTAGAGCCTAAGCCACCTGATTATACCCAAGCTACAAGGGCAACTGGGAAAGTATCTGTCATTTTCAACTAATATAGTGGGTGGCAATCTTCGCCTCACAAATTAGAAAAATTACCCAAACATAGGAAGGGGGTTCAGATTCTAGGTAGCCAAAAAGAATGTCAGGTGTCCGTACGTTTTTGCCCTCATTCCCTTTCCTGTTAACTGATTCTTTTCCTGATTCCAGTGTTCTCCTTGTAGCTAGGTCCCTGATATTTCCTGCTAGACTTCCTTGATAGCTAGCAAAGTCAAAAGAACAAAATCATGCCAGACATAACCCTGCAGGTCTACATAATACTCCCTGCCTGGCCTTCCTTGGTTTGGTTGGTCCAACAGCTGCCCAAGCCCAGAATATATTGCTCTGCATTACAAATCTGCAAAACCTGCCACATGGAATCTGAATATTGGAACCACTAGCAGAAACAACCATGTCACACATAGTAATCCAACTCCCAAGTAGAGTTAAGGCTGATTTATTGTGATATAGGAAACCTGGGTTACAGCCCTTGCTCTCACATCAACCAGCTGTGTGACCTTGAGGAAGTGACTTAATTACTTTGATTTCCTAATCTGTTTTTTAAAAAAAATTTTTAAAGAAAACAAAGAAAGAAAGAAAAGCCGTTGGACTTGGGATAGGGGAAAGAAAACTAACACATGGGCGTACTGATAATGTACAAGGAGTTTTATTTTCAGTCTTTACAATAAGTCTCCTTAGACTACTAGCCCTCCTCCCTTCTCATGTCACCATATATAACCTTCTTATCATTTTAGTGTATATCCTACCACAGTTTTTCTATGCATGTAACCATAGAAAGCATATAATAGTGTTTATATATATATGTTTGCGTGTATACTTTTCTACAAAAAATGATGGTATCATTCTGCAGGTATCTTTGTGCAGCTTATTGTTTCATTTAACAGTAGATCTTGGAGATCTAGGTAAATAAGTACATAGAGAGCTATCTCATTCCTGTTAGCTCCTGCATAGTATTTCACAGCATAGAGATAACAAGTTTATTTATCCATTTCCCAACTGGTGGATATTTAGCTTGTTTGCTGGTAGCCCACGTTTCTATTCCCAGCTTCTGTAGATGAGTTCTACAGACTCTTTTAGCTCAAAAATTCTGTGGCATGAAGGAAATGAAATGAGTGTGAGTCTGAGGACATAATAATTCACTTCCAAACAACTCATTTATTAGGCAGTGAATTAACACCAAATTGTGAGATATATATGTTACCATTAAAATAAAAGAGTGAAAGAGACCAAGCAAAAGGATCCAAACAGGTCCAAGCAAGGATAATGTCTCTTTGGTAACTAGAGATAAACCAGAGTCTACTTTGTGTTCACTTAACTGTGTGACTCAAGGCTTTGCATGGATAATCTTGATTATAGCAGTTTAGTCCATGATAGTTGAGGCTTAACATGATACCATGCAATATACTGGATAGTACAGATATTATATTTTTAATCCTAATAATTATCCTTTAGAGAAGATAGAATTATCTCCATTTTATTGATGAAACCACTGAGGCTTAGAGAGGCTAAGTAATTTTGCCCAAGGTCACAAACTAGTGACAGGCCCAAGTTTCAAACCCAAATTGCCGGACTCCAAAAGTCTGCCTTCTTTCCACTGTCTTTCGTCAATTCCTTTTAACCAGAGTTAGTTCAGAAAAACCTGTTCATAAAGAATGGGTTCTCCAAATGTAAAATAGATAGCTAGTGGGAAGCAGCCACATAGCACAGGGAGATCAGCTTGGTGCTTTGTGTCCACCTAGAGGGGTGGGATAGGGAGGGTGGGAGGGAGATACAAGAGGGAGGAGATATGGGGATATATGTATATGTATAGCTGATTCACTTAGTTATACAGCAGAAACTAACACACCATTGTAAAGAAATTATCCTCCAATAAAGATGTTAAAAAAAAAAAAGAATGGGTTCTCACCTGCTGTAAAGGCTGTCAACACCCTGTCCTGTGCTTACCTCCTCAGCTCATCTCCCACTCCCTTCCCTGCCCTGCCCTGGCCCTGGCCGTAAGTTACTTAGAGTTCCCCCAAACACATTGCTATGAACTTCTACACATACTATTTCTACACATACTATTTCTACACATACTATTTCTCCTTTCCTGGAACATTCTTCTACTCTTTGTCCAGGCAACTCCTGCTTATCTTTCAGCTCAAACATCACTTCCTCCAGGAAGCATTTGCTGTAGCATCCCCACCTCACACTTGCCCAAGATTAGGTTAGGGACCTTCTCCTAGGTTCCTAGGTTTCTAGGATCTGTGCTTTGTGTTTACTTTTCTTAGAGCACTTGACATAATGAATTATAAATATTTGTTACCTGCCTGTCTCCCTATACCACAAAGTGAGCGCCTTGAGAACAGAAACCACAGCTTATTCATAATTAAATCTCTAACTCTAGCATAGTGTACAATACATGGTACGCATTCAATAAATGTTTGAATATGAAATCTTAGAGTGATGACAAAAATGAACCTGGAAGTGGACTCTTTAGCTCCATATGTGCTGATTGCCCCAAGACGGTCACCTTAGTCTCCCCAGTGCCAGCCTGTTGACCTTCCTAACGCCTCACTTCCTGAGCTTGCAGAATTTTTTTTTCTGCGTATGATAACACGGGAAGATTTGACAGATGGGGTCGGGAAGCCTGGGGTTATGAAAGCCTGGGAACCTTAGAGACAAAGTCTCTAAAGACAAAACAGCCCTTCCTTATGTGGAGTCCAGATTTATTTTATCTACAAAAGATGGTGCATTCCTCTACTCCACATGAAGAAAGAAATGGGAGCTGAATTTTATTGGGGAAAAAAATTAATTGATTGTAGAAAAAAAATAATGAAGATCCCCTGGGAAATGTCAAGGAAAATACATCATTCAGTAGTTTTAAAGAACAAAAATCAAAAGATCCAAACCAGAATGTGTGAAACATAAACAGATTTTGCAGATGATAAATTGCTCCCCTGTACACATTTTTCTCATTTCAGTTACACATCATCTGATGAAAAGAATTTGTTTAGTCCAAGTTTGCCAACACAGTTTTTGTTTTGACAGTTCAAGGAATGTATCAACTTTCTCTAATGGCCTTTGAAGCCCCGAGATGTAGAAATTTGGTATTCTAGACAATGTTTAAAAAGTATTTATGGAACTGGAACTTACAACTTGTGTTAACTAAATATTAGGAAGAAAAAATAGAAAGTGGAATCAGAAAGGAATTAACATACACTCCAGAAAGGGTTGACATCTCTGCCTGATTATTCAACTATCATTAAAAATAATAGGTAGTAATAATTATGGCTACCTTTTACTGAGTGCTGACTATATGCTAGGCACTGTGCTAAATTCTGGCAATGCAGTAGGAAGCAAAACAGATATGTCTTGCCCCTGGATAAGTAGATATTAAACAGATAATTACACATATATGTATATATAATTATAAAGGTTAGTAAGAAGAGAGTTTAAAGAAAGAATAATAGGGGAGACTACTCTATATTAATAATCAGGGGAGACCACTTTGAGGAAGTGATATTTTAGCTGGGACATGAAGAAAGAGTCAGCCAGGTAAAGAGCTGAGGGAAAACAATTGTAGGCAGAGGCTGAAGAATATGTAAATATCTTGACATTGGGAAGAGCTTGGCCTTTCCAAGGAACTGACAGAAGGCTGTCTATCAGTTGTTTTCTTGTTGGTTCTCAGATCAATTCCTGCCCCTGCCCCAGGCCCTGGAATGCTGGCATAACAGGGACCTGACTCTGCAGGTTGTTTAAGGCTGTCTTGTCAGATGGCTCTGCTGAACAGAGTCAACAAAAGAGACTGGTAGGAGATTGGAAGGTGAGCAAAAGGGAGAAACTAGGATATTTCTATCTCTTTTTTCTGGCTCAGGAAACCCTCTCCAGCAATGGTGGTGTCTCCTCTGTGGCTTCAGAGTTTTTTGGCTTTGGGGAAAACATGATGATAACCCCTGTCCTTTGTTTTGGGATTAGAATAATTGACTGGGGACACAATGCTTACAGTTTAATTGTACCTCCTTGTGCACAGGGGTATAGTTGTGGTTAAAATCACCTAGTTGCTTCCTTCTAGAAGGTAATAAGTTTATAAGAAACAAAAAAACTAACAAATTGGAGCATTCACACATTAAAACCCCATCCTTCTATTTTCCCACTAAAAGAGAGAAAAAAATACTGTGACCCATTTCTGGAACAGCTTGCAAAACTATCAAAGTTTTGGTCAGTGCAGCCAAGGTTTTTAACAGTGACTCACATGATCAGAAATCCACATGGAAACAGCTGTCTGAATTTTTTTTTTCTTTTTTGGCTAATGGTAGTGAGTGGAGAAGTCTACCCTTGCATAGGAAAATTGCATGTGACCCAGAGTGAGTTGAGTGTGTTACTTATACATTTATAGTAGTCGTTATCATAAATTGGGCAATGATTCTATTCTAGCATCTATACTAGATACTTTACATATAATATTAAGTTTTCATGATAGATCAAAATTACCCTCAAGATTGTAGTATTATTATCTCCATTCTGTAGAAGAGAAACTGAGGTTTGAGAATATTAGGAAACTTACTTAAGGTGAAAGAGATGGTAACTTTATACAAATTTATATCTGTTTGACTTTAAAATCCACAATACTGTACTACAGTATAGTATCTCCTTTTTGTCAGTAATCTCACAATAGCTCAGTTTCGTGGTGGAATTAAGCATTAAAAAACTGTGGTTTGACTTATAATCAGCTTTAAATACAACCAGTAATTGAGCCAAGACTGCTAGTATGTGAATTGGTGGCAATGAGGTAGAAGCAAAAAGGCTGTTAGATCCTATTGGTCTATGCATTTATTGAGGAAGTGAATAGATCTTCAAAAACTTTTTGCTGTAATTGTTGTTTTAAATAAAAATTTTCAGATGTGTTGCACTGGCTTCCAGCCAGTCTTGGATACCTTGGATACCCTTTGAGTATTATGATCAATGCCGTCTTTATCACAGAAGGCACATATGAGGATGTTTGGTGCTAACTCCAACTAACTGCAGTGGTTCTCTGGAGTACTGTGCAAAAATCCCTCTAGGAGTGAATCAGCAGAAAAGAGGGCCTTGACATCTATGGAGTACTTTGGAGTACAGTGGATGCGTAGGGAAATTTATACTTGCCATTTCTACCTTAGCAACCCATTGCTGGTACTGAAAAAATGCCTTAATGCTTTGAGTTTCCTCCTTCTACAGGACTTCCCAGGCCGGTTCCTCAAACCCTTTCAAAACAAGTCATTATAATATGTGATACTGGATGTATGGTTAAGGAAAAATATATCTTTTTTTTTTCCTTTGTGTTCTCGAAATATAAAGCTAGGAAGAAGAAAAGAGGGGAGTTTGATAATGTTTGCCGATAGACCACACACAGGGTGAATGACCTGACACCACACACACTAGACCTGGAATAGCATTTATTCAGAGAAACTTACAGAGGCAGGAAGAGGAGCAGATGTGCATTTCCTTGTTTGCCAGTTGCTCTCTGGGATAGTACAGAGTGATCACCAGGACTGCAGTCTAAACTTTGGGCTAATAAGCTGCATGCTTAAGGAAGCGCCAGCATCAACTCTGATGCAGTGAGGGCCTGGGGTCCAAGCCTTGTTGGGCTTCCCCTGTTCTCCCATCTCAGCATTTATGGCTGGGGCAGCACTAGGTCCTCTTTGGAGTGAACAAGAGGTCAGGTACAAGTCTTGCAGTCTCAGATGTCTGTGTGTGGAACCTTGGCCTCCAGTCCTGTGCTTGCACCTCAGTATTCTCTCAGGACATTTGCCAAATGGTCCCACCCTGCAGGAAGACAACTCTCACTCTGGGAGGCCTGCCAGGGGGTAGTCCAGAAAAATTAACCTTTACCTCTCGCTGAAGCATAAACCTGAAGCCCTCTGAGGACCAGGTAGAATTGAGAACAACTTGTTAGAATGTTTTGTTGGGTCTTTACCAACACATCAATTGTCTTGGCCTGTAGTACTTGCATTGTCATCCTATTGATCAAAAGAAATCGATCAAATCAAAAACATTCATTTCATGCTTAGAGTCATTCTCTCCGACACTTCTCCTGTCTAAATTCTTAGTCACTTCATTATAAGCAAATATGATTTTTCCGATAGCCTGAGCCATCTGTTCCTTTGACTTCCTTTCCTCTGGTGATTTTGTCCTCCACCCTACCTACCCCGGCCACTCATTCCCATGATCATATTGTAAATCTTGTTATTACCAATAACTGCGGCTCCTTTATTGTCTCAGTTTCACATCCCTATCTCTTATCTTTCCAGTTCACTCCCTTTACATTTCAACTTTAACCATCCTTTGACCTCATCAGGACTTCTAGTGTGTTAGTCCTGGTACCTTTTTCCTGTCCCTCACCCCACTTTCACATCCCTCCTTTCCCATCTTAAAGTCTGTGACAACCACTATCATCATTTCTGTGCATGTACAGAAATGCCTCTCCCTCATATTAACTTGGAAAAACACAAACCTGATGAAATCTAACTCTCCACTTACTATGTACAATATATGGCTGAAGGCAGCCACACTTCCTTTTGATTAGCCCCATTTTAAATTCATAACTACAAACATCAAATGGACCTAATGCTGCCTGGCAATATCACTGTATTTCCCTGGTCCATTTGTCATTCAACTTTCTTAAACAACCATTTGCCATCTTTTCCTCAAACTCTTAACAGACTCCCTCCTCCATCTTTGCCCTCAGATGATAACCTTCCTGCCTGCTGCCTTAAGAAAACTGAAGCACTGAGAAGAGTATTTTTTCAGACCCTTGCTACACATTTACCCTGTAGCAGCATCTGTACCATATGCATTACCTTCCTGCCTCTTCCCAGAGATGAGCTACCCATGCACCTAGCTAAGGCCAGAACCTCCAGCCCTTTCACATGTATGCAAAGATATTACTCCAGTATATTTCTTCCAGTAAATGTCTTCTCCTTCTCCTGCAGCATTATATTTTTCTTCCTCTCTGGATTATTCCCATAAGCTGCTAAATATTATATTATTTCTTTCATTGAAAACAAACAAATAAATCTCTTGGTCCCAGTCACTCCTACAGCTACTGTCCCATTTCTCTGTTACTTTTAACAGCAAAATTCCTCCAAAAATTGTTTATACCTCCTCTCTCCAATTCCTCTCCTCCCCTTGTGTCTTGAATAACCCACTGCAGTCAGGCTGTTGCCCCCATGATTCCATTGTAACTGCTCTTATCAACTTCACCAATGACTTTTACATGATTAACTTCCATAGTCAGTCTCAGGAGCATTTACCATATTCTTATTCTTCTCTCTAATATATATTCTTCACTTAACTTCCAAGACACTACATAATCTTGGTTTTCTTCACACTTCACTGGTAACTTCTCATTTTCCTCCACTGATTCCATCTTTTTTTCCCAGACTTCTTAACGTTGGTTATTAACAGAGTTCAGTCTTTGGGGCTCTTCTCTTTTCTATCTACATTTACTACTCTGGTGATCTCATCCAGTCTCTGTAAGCTTTGTCAGCATGGGTCTGGGTTGACTTACACTCTAAGGCTTGTTTAGTCCCTAAAAAGGAGTCTTGACTGAATTCTCCAGGTGTCTACTCTGCCTCTCCACCTAGGTTGATTGGAACTTGAACATCTCCCCACCAAGTGCAAGATCTGGTAATTGTTCAGTTTATTCTCTAGTAATTAGGGTTGCCAGATAAAATACAACAGGTACATGCTGATACTCAACAATTATTTGTTGTTTATTAAAATTCAAATTTAACTGGGCATCCTATGTTTATATTTGTTAAATCTGGCAGCTCTATCAATATTTGGTTTTTGCCCATCCTTGTGGAATCTTACCCCCTATATACGCTTAACGTAGAGTTCAATCAAGAGCTCAAGGGACCCCTCTGCAGATTTGTGGAGATCTAGTTCTCTAGGTAATTTTTCATCTACAGTACTCTGTCCTACAAATTCTGCCTTAGCCTCCCCAAATTCCAATCTTTGTCTCTTCAGCTCACTAAGAAGACTGTGCTCTATTTGGGCGCCCTCACTCTTTACCGCAGTCCAGAAAGTGTGCCCAAGTAAAAAGCCAGCAGTATTGTAGGGCTCATTTCATTTGTTTTCCTTCTCCTAGGGATTCCAGTTCTGGGCTGCCTATTGTCCAATGTCTGAAGACAATTGTTTATTTTGGTAGTGATAGTGCAGTACCATTTACTCCATCATGGACAGAAGCAGAAATCCATGTTTTGTCTTTTCAATTTTCTGGTGGTTTTCTTTCTTTGCTGTCTAGAAGTTTAAGAATTTTATAAAAACTCAAATTTAGCAAACTTTTTGCTTTCCTTTAATGCTATGAAAGACCTTTTCTAATAAATTACTATTAAAATTTCATCCATTTTCTTTTAGTAATTGGTTTACTTTTTTACATTTAAATCCTTGATTTCTCTGGATTTATTTTGATGTAAGGAGTGAAGGTAGTATACAGGTTTTTGTTGTTGTTGTTTTCAGCTAACTAGAGTAGAAGGTTAAAGACATTAATAAATTTGTGGACCCAATGAGAGGTGGATTCTATTTCCCCTCTCCTTGAATCTGATCTGTCTTAGTGATGTCCATGGCCAGTAGAAAACAGCAGAGGTGATGCTTGCCAGTTCTGGGCTTAGCATTTGATAGCAGTGATAATTTCCACCTTAGTTTCTTAGAGCCCTGAGTTGTCATGTCAGAGGATAGATCACCCTGCTGGAGAAGTTGTATGGAGAGGCCCTGGGGCTACCTGGAGAGAGAGGGGAGCCAAGAAGAGCTCAGTCTTCTAGCTGTTTCTGCCAAAGTTCCGGGCATATGAGTGATCCTCTCTTGGACACTCTAGACTAGTTCAGCTGCTAGCTGAATATCACTAAGTGACATAGTCACCACCATGTGGAGCAAAATAATCGCCTAGCCACATCCTACCCACATTCCTGACCCAAAAATCACAAGATATAATGAAATAGTATTGTTGTAGCCACTCGTTTTAGGGTAATTTGTTATGTAACAGTTTTCCAGTTGTCCCAACAAGATTTTTATCTTTTTTTCTATTCATTTGAATTGTCGCCTTTATCAAACACTAAATTTTCTTTTGTAGGCCTATTTATTTCTCAATTTTCTATTATGTTTCAATGATCTTCTCTTTATTATTCCTTTACCAGTTCCAAAGTGGTTCATTATATAGTTTTATGACATATTTACTATCTGGTAAAGCCAATACTCTCTCATCTCTCTTATTTTTGAGAATGCCTCTGTTAATTTGTGCATTTTCAGATGAGATTTTATATAATTTTGACAGGTAACAAAAAGTTTACTATTAGTATTTTGTTTGGGACTAAATTACACTTCAATCTAAATTTAGAAAAAATTAACATGAAATTTAGAGAATTTTCATTTATTCATCTTCTTTTATGAACCTCATTGGTTTAAAAATTTTTTTATATATAAGCCCTCTACATCTTCTTGGAAATTTTCACACAAATATTTTACCATTTTTGCTATCATAAATAGAAACTACTATTCTTAATTTTCCAGTTTATTATTGCTTGAATATAGAAAAAATTGATTTGTGTATTAATTAGAAACTATTCAATGGCTGAGAGTTCCTGTTTCTCATAATTATGCATTTGAAATTTGCAGGTTTTCTATGTATAAAATTATATCATCCACATAAAATCATAATTTTGCCTTTCTTTCCAAAATCAATCTGTTTTGGTTTTATTTCTGTATTGTAAGCTGCATGAGGGCAGGGATTTTTGTCTCTTTTATGTACTGCTATATCTCTAGTGCCTATAGGCCTGACACATGGTAGACACTCAATATACATTTTTCAATTAAAATTAATATAGTACAATAATTAAGAGCTGGAGTCAAAGTGCCTGGGTTTGAATCCTGGCTCTACTACTCGCTGGTGTTAATCAAAATTTCAGAAATGGAGACATGATTGAAATAGAAAGGTATTTATTTGGAGTTTATTAGAACTGCACCTTGGAAACACAGATTCAGTAAGCACTTGAATTGTGTTCTGCTGGCCTGCAAAATGGAGGAAGCATATAAAGGCAAAAAGCTGCAGGGCCACAGTTAGTTACATAAGTTGTTTGTCAAGAATTATAATTGGAGCTGGCAAGAAGTGACAGTGCTTATTAAGCAAGGATTGGTTGAGGTTTGAAATGGTTGCATAGTTACAAGGGGAGACCTTGAGACCATAAAGTTGCAGCTGGCAGGTGTTCTTCTGAATATGCCTGATGGTGTCCTTGGGTCTGGTACAGTTCAAAGATATTCAAGTTCTCAGTGGTGCAGGGTCATGTCTGAGACCAGATCCTCAATGGCTACCCAACTCCATTTTTGTATGCCTTAACTGTGATTACTCCATTATAATTTCAATTTGCCATCATTGGATATGTTACTACATCTCTGAGTTAAATTTCCTTAGCCTCAGTTTCCTTCTTTATCAGTAATTTGGTGTTGCAATAGTATCTACCTCATAAAGTTGTGAAGATTAAATGAATAATACATAAAAACATCTTAATGGAGTACTTGAAACATAGTAGGTTCTTGATATATTTTTATCTTTCCCATATTTCTCATGTCTGTTCTTAGTTATAGAATACAATAAAATAATAGTAATTATAGTAAATCACATTTGCACAATTAGGAAAGCTTATAGAGTTGCACCATTAAGCATAATGTCATTTGTTGGTATGAGATAGAGATTTTTTAAATATGTTAAGGAAGATTAGGTATACAAAATCCTATTATTAAGATTTTGATTTAGAATATAAGATTTGGTTAAATTATTTATCGAGATAATCATGTTATTTCTTCTTTAACCATTTAATAGAGTTTATATCACTATAGTTTTTAATATTGAAAAATTATGTTCCTTAGGCATTAGGAACCCAAATGGCATTTTCAGGATTAAGGTTTTAAAAAATATGCTTATCACAAAAGCACAATTTTATATGCTTCCTTAAAAAGTAATAATCAGGACTTACATTGGTGGTGCAGTGGTTAAGAATCCGCCTGCCAATGCAGGGGACGCGGGTTCGAGCCCTGGTCCCGGAAGATCCCACATGCTGCGGAACAACTAAGCCTGTGTGCCACAACTACTGAGCCTGCACTCTAGAGCCCGCGAGCCACAACTACTGAGCCCACGTGCCGCAACTACTGAAGCCTGCGCGCCTAGATCCTGTGCTCCTCAACAAGAGAAGCCTGCACACCTCAACAAAGAGTAGCCCCCGCTCACTGCAAGTAGAGAAAGCCCGTGCACAGCCAAAAAATAAATAATTAAATAAACAAATTTATTTTTAAAAAGTAATAATCAGTTGTCACAATAACATGATCTTTGAACTGGCCTAATCTGTGATGTATCTGATATTTCAGAGTTCTGGTGCAGTTAATATGAAGAATCTGAAGTTATCACAACACTTATCTGAAAGAGGAGCTTTTTAGAGGCAGGACTTTAGACTTTCTGCATTTCCACAACAACAGAACTGGCTATAGAGTTTATTCTTTGTCTGATATTTCATATATCTTTCTCCCTTTTTCCCCCCCACAAGAACAAACTGAATATTTTATTCTGAAAAGATTCAAAATTAAAAATATTTTGAAAATCCTTTCAAAAATTGTATAGCAACAACATATATTTAATTCATGATGAGTGTGCATTTTATTTTTTGAAAAAAATTTCATTTTTATTGAGATATTGCTATGTAACATTGTATAAGTTTCAGGTGTATAACAATGGTTTGATATATGTATATACTGCAAAATGATTACCACAGTGAGTTTGGTTTACATCCTTCACCTTACATAGTTATAATTTTTTCTTGTGATGAGAACTTTTAAGGTCTACTCTCTTAGCAACTTTCAAATATACAATACAGTATTATTAACTGTAGTCACTATTCTGTATATTACACCCCCAGACCTTACTTATCTAACTGGAAGTTTGTACATTTTGACCACCTTCATATAAATCCTTCTCTTGTATAGACCTTTTTTTCTTGGCAGTTTTGCCTGCTATTTCACTTTACTTTCCAGCTCAAACTGCTACTGTCAGCCTACCCATCTCATGAAAGCCTTAGTGGTAAAAGGGATCGACATTTACCGCATAAGGAGGCTATTAAAATGTCTTCCTGTTTATCTAGGTTCTGGCTGCTATGGCCCCTAAAAGAAGCAAATCAAAGAACCACATTTTCCCCAAATCCCAACCCTTAGCCTGTTAAAACAATTTCCCCCTAAATCTATGAATTTATTTATATAAAAGTTTCCACAAAAATCAAATTATATTATTGCACTTTTCATAAATCACCCTTGCTAAAAAGAGTAAGCTACATGAAATTGGGACTATCTCAGGAAATTTCCAATCCTCTAGCTGAAGTTTGAAATATGCTCTTTCAATTCATTCCTGGTTTTATTTCCATGTATACATTGGCCTTTTATACCTTTGACTATATTAAAATTTTTTTATTTATACCTTGAATATAAATATTAACCAGTGCCCTTGGATTTAGTATTTCAAAGATCATTCTTTTTTCCCATAGCTTCCGTTACATTTTTGAGTTTTTTCACCTAGATACAGTGGATGCTTGATCTCTTTTTGTGTATACTTCCTTCATTTTTAAAATGTGCATTCCAGGACCTGAGGCAATTGCTGTCTTGTATTGCCGAAGCCGGAGTTCCAAACCTGTTAGGTGATAATTCTGAGAGGCAGTATATTATTTCACCAGAGCCCCATATCCTGTGATTATCACTGCCTGTCTGCTAGGGGTACTGTCTGAAGCTGACAATGTTTTCTCCTCACTGGTATCCCCAGTCAATCTAAAGCTACACTCCAGAAAGCAGCAATAAAAGCTGGATGGTTTACGGGCTTGTATATTTGCTTTGGAAGTGTTCTCCAGTGCCCCATTTCTGGGGTAATAATTTTCAAACATTAATTTGTTACGGTAGTATAAGACTCTCTTCAAATATAATCTTACGTGGTAGCCCAAAAGGTAAACTAGATAAAAAGGTTGTTGCTCTGGTTGATGCAAGGATAGCGCCTAGATCCCTGTGTGCTCAGTGCTCCTCATCCCCTGCTCGTTCACCTAGAATAGCACCTAAATGTCTTGGTAGAAGTCCTAGTGTGAAGGTCTCAAGATGGAAAAGTCACAAATAGTAGACCTTAACTTAAATGGTTCTGTTAATGTATTTTGTTTGGCCTCCATAGTGTTCTTCTTCCCTGTATTTTTTTCCAGCTGCTTTATTTTCAAAATAATCACAATGAACTCTTTCAGCTGCTTAATTTGATACTTACCTCCACACTTCTAAATATTATGTGTTTGCTGCCATTTTTTTCCTTTTTACTTTTTTACTGGTTGGTATTTGGAGACACAAAATCCAGAATTTGAACTACATAGCAGCCAGAAGGTGGAAGGGTATGTTTCACTATAAGTTACCATCAGCCACTTTCTTTCTACCACTAACTAATCAAACCAAGGATTTGAGAATGTCTTCTACAGCACCCCTGTAGATTTTCTTTGGCCAGAGGAGCCTGAAATGGTTTCAAAAAAAGACAAATTGCTATATCCTCCTGAGCTTAGCAATCTCACAATTAAGTTTTCATATCAATTAGATTTTGACCAAAGGTCAAATATATGAGTAGCTATACTAGTGAAGTGTTGTATGAGACTTTGATCATGTTAAAGTTATTTATATTAAATATCAAGATAAATGTAATGAAAAAAAGGAGTTACTAGAAAACAGGGGGAACAAAACTAAGACTATGTGTTATATTCAGTTTAGTATGGTATTTGGTTCCCATAAATGTGACTCGGAAAAGACCACAGAAAAAGTAGAAATTACTGATTTTTTGGTAATGCAAAAAAAAAATCTGATCTGGAAACAGTTTCTTCCAGAACTCCAAGTCTAACTTACATATTTGAATAGAAGAATTAGTTTGTGAGCCATTCTATTTGAAAATAGTGATCAGTTAATTTAATTAATTTATTCATACAACCTTGTTATATACTATATATGAAATAATACACTAGATTCATGCAATGTTAGAAAAATAAAATTCCTACACAGATAAGGCTGGTAACATAAATGGGTGAATGAGGCTGGCTATAATACAATAGAGAGTGGCTGAGCCCATGGTAAAATGCAGAGTGCATACCTTACCAAAAGAAATTAAAATTTAAACTTAAAAATATGGGCAGGTCAAATACAACACATTTGTTAAGCAAACATGGCCCTTCCTTTCAGGGAATTCAAATACTAATGTGACTCCATCTCTATCCATGGAGCTCCCAGCCTATTGGAGGAGATGGACCTGTAAATGACTCTAGTGACATAAGGTTTTGTACTCGAAAGTAGCTTAGCAGTGCTGTGAGAGCACGATTCACCACCTAGTCAAGATGGGCAGAGATCCAAAGTGGGTATTATCCAGTCACTCAATCAAGGATTCTACCTGTTATCATGTAAATTATCCCTTTTAAAAATATACTTCGGGACTTCCCTGGTGTGCAGTGGTTAAGAATCCGCCTGCCAATGCAGGGGACACAGGTTCAACCCCTGGTCCTGGAAGATCCCACATGCTGTGGAGCAACTAAGCCCGTGTGCCACAACTACTGAGCCTGTGCTCTAGAGCCCGTGAGCCACAACTACTGAGCCTGCATGCCACAACTACTGAAGCCCGCGCACCTAGGGCCTGTGATCCACAACAAGAGAAGCCACTGCACTGAGAAGTCCACACACCACAGCAAAGAGTAGCCCCTGCTCATTGCAACTAGAGAAAAGCCCACACGCAGCAACGAAGACCCAACACAGCCATAAATACATAAATAAATAAATAAATTTATTTAAAAAAAATAAAAATAGAAGTATACTTCAAGTTTTCCCCCAATATTTCTATTGTTATTGGCCACAGCTTACTTTCTTTTATTATATATTTTATCATCATTTTCATATACTGAAAATCTACTAAATTTTTTTCTGTAATAATTTCAATTGAATAAATTTGGGTTTTTCAGCTATACAAATATACATCACACATATGGACAACTTTGCCGACTTCCTTTTCTTTTCCAGTACAAACACTGGAAAATTTGTACCTCCCTTTTCTTTTTTTGGTCCATATGCCTTGGCTGGGACTTTCAGAACAATAATGATATATAAGTTTAATTGTGGCCACCATTTGGTTGCTCCAGCTTTAATAGGAATTCTTCAGGTATTTTGCATAAAGTTGGCTTTAAAATATATTAAAAACTAATTTGGAGGGTATGTACTCAAAAGAATTGAAAGCAGGGACTCAAATGGATATTCAGTATTCATCAGTGTTCATAGCAACATTATTCACAGTACCCATAAGGTGGAAACAACCCAAATGTCCATTGATGGATGAATGGATAAACAAAACGTGGAGTATACATACAATGGAATATTATTCGGCCTTAAGAAGGAATGAAATTCTTATACATGCTACAAGGTGGATGAATCTCAAAGGCATTATGCTAAGTGAAATAAGTAAACATAAAAAGACAAATATTGTGTGATTCCACTTATATGAAGTATGTAAAATAGTCAAATTCATAGAAACAGAAAGCAGAATAGGGATTACCAGGGGCTAGGGGGAGGTGGAAGTGAGAAGTTATTGTTTAATGGGTACAGTTTCAGTTTGAGAAGATGAACAAGTTCTGGAAATGGATGGTGGTGATAATTGCGCAACAATGTGAATGTACTTAATGCCATTGAACTGTACACTTAAAAATGGTAAATTTCATTTTGCATATTTTACCACAATAAAAAATGTTTGGAAGTATTTATAGCATTCCTTATATTTTGGAGTAGTTAAAATGATGTGGGGATTAAAGTGGCATCTGTTCCTTAAAGGTTAAAAAAACTCACCTGTGAAACATTTTTTCACATGTCAATTTTTTCTTGATATCTGAAATTTTTTCTTGGATATGAAATAATTGTCAACTTTTTCTGAGGTTACTGGTCTAATTTCTATCTCTTTTTCAAAGAAAATATTGGTAACTTTTTATTTTCCTAGCAACTAATCTATTTTATCCAGTTTGGGGGCTAGCCAAAGCATTCCCTTATAATTCTTTGAATTACCTTGGTATATCTTGCTGTTTTCCCATTATCTCTTAGTAGTTTGTGTATTCATTAATTCTCCATGTCCCCAGTAAAAAAAAAAAATAGGCTTGATAGTCACAGACATACACACACACACACAAAACAGTTGTGCTTTTCAGTTCTAAAGTTTCCATTTTATTCTTTCTTGTATCTTCTGTTTCGAATCCTAGACTTTCTATTTTTAAAAAGATTTGTTTCACTTATGTTCACAATTGCTTGTTAAAGTATTTTCATGATGGCTGTTTTAAAATCCTGTCAGAGTCTGTGTCATTTCCTTGTTGACATTTGTCGATTGTCTTTTCTAATTCAAGTTGAGATTTTCCTGGTTCTTTGTAGGACAAGTGATTTCATTTCTATCCTGGAGATTACTCTCTTTCCTCTTTAATCTTCTTTTGTGCAGGTAGTCATCCTGTTTATGTTTGCATTTGTTAAATGTGGACAATTACAATACACTACACTTTTTGAAATGCTGTTTTGGCATTTCACTTTTTCATACAAAGAGCCTTTCTGAGAAGCCCTGCATACTTCGGCCACCTTCACTGTCCACTTCATAATTTTTTGTTTACTGCTCTTATTTAACTTTTAACATCTCTTCTTTTAAGATCTATAAATATTTTATTATTTATCTTCTCCCACTAAGGGTTGACCCAGGCCATTTTCATCTGTCCCACCTAATCCAGCTGTGTTCTCAGCAGCTAATTAGAATATAGGTATTTGGCTTTTTAATATTCCTCAAATCTTTCTGAGATATGAAATCTTGCAGGGGCCATTAGGCTCCTTCACCCTAAGCTCTCAGAGACAGCCTGGGATTCTAACTTCCCTTCCCAGTCAGTTCTTTCCCATAGCCCCACCATCCTTCCTCCTCTAGGGTCCCTCAACTGCCTTCCAAAGAGGATATTTGTACCCACACTCAGTTTAGCAACAGCTGTTGCTAGTTAACTTATTCAGATGGCTTCTTCTAGAAGAGTGATGTAATGGCTTCTAAATATTGGACAGAACTTCTACTTTTGAGCATTGTGAAATTATTCAACTGGCAAAGCAAGCAGTAAAATCAGAGTTAAATCACTTTCTCACCTACACCTAGGCTCTAGACTCTAGAGAAGGAAGGCCAGTAGGGCTACTGGAAGAGAGGGCGGGGAGAGAGACTCAGAACTCCAGACTGTCCATGGAGTGAGAGCCCAAAGACCCCTGGAAAGCTCCACACCTCAAAAAGATTGGGGGGATATTAAAAAGTTAGTTAAATACATATATTCTAATCAACAACTGAACCCAACTAGGACTAGGTGGGATGTGAAAATGGCCTGGGACAACTGTAGGTGGGAAAAGAAAAATAGTTAAACAATCGTAGAACTTGAAAAAAAAGATGTTAAAAATTCAGTGATAGGAATAATAAGCAAATGGACAATCTCCTCGCTTTCCTAATTTTAAAGTGAACAGTGAAGTTAGCCAAAGTATGGCTTCTCAGAGAGCCTCTTTGTATTAAAAAATGAAAACATGTCCAAACAAGATTTTTAATAGTATGGGATGTTATAATTGTTTACATTTAACACATTAATACTTTTAACATAAAAATGAATAATATGATTGTGTCCTTCAAGAAAAAATTCTAGATTTTATTGATATTAAAAAAAAATTCATACCCAGGATGTAGTCTTCTCATTTTAAAGTGTCTGATGAGCATTCCATTCTTTCAGACCTGACAGTGGAGTCTTTGGATCTGAATGTGTAACCTTAATAGGAAATGGAGGCCTTTTACATGGGAAACTTGTGTCAGAGAGGGCCTCCTCCCATCCAGCTGGTCCAGTAAGCAATGTGTTGAGCAAGGTGAGTCTGCTTCTCCCTGTTATGCAGGCAGGAACTTGTTTTAACTGTGCTTCCCTCATTAGGCAGACCAGTGGCCTGTTGGGGGCTGAGTGCATGAGGAAATAAAACTACTATGTAGGACTTGGCCTACAACCTTAAACCTGTTTTCAGGCGGACTACATGACAGGTGATGGAAGGGCAGTAGGAATGGGAGGAGAGGAAAATATTTTTCCGGGAGGAGGAAATGAGGGCCTAAGTCCCTAATAGGTTGAGAGAATGAAGCCTCTGATCTGTAGACTGATGGGTTGCTCTGCTGGGCCTGTGCCTCAGAGATGGATGTGCAGTTGTGTGCGTGCAGTATGTTTATAGGATAGCACTGCAGCTGTCTATGTGTCTTTGTCCTTGTGCCTTCAGCTTCTTGCCTCTGTTCCACAGGGCATCTTAACGTCTGGACGCTGCCCAGCTCAGTCTGCTTTCCAGCCCCCTTCCTGCTCTCCCATCTTGTTTCTGTTAGTGGGCTTGGATATTTGATTAAAGACCTCTGAGAAAAATCCATTTTTTTATTCATCAACCCCCAAAATTCCTCTGATTGTCTCTGTCCTTCTTATGAAACCTGGTCCCAGAAGACCTGACAACCTGGCTTGCACTGAGAAGGCATAGTCCCAAAGTGTTTGCATTTTAAGAGGCAACAAAGCTTCTTGTCAAACGGAGCAATCTCTAATTGTATAGTTTTAGGCATCAGTAGAAAGACTGTCTTTGGAGAAGTTTGCAGGGAGAGATCTTATTGGTGTTTAGAATTTTAATTTAATAAATAAATCATCATTTCCTATCTGTAAAACGCAGATTACAATAGCATCTATACAAAAGAATTTTTGAGGTATAAAGTGAGAAAGTGCATATGTCTAGCCCCGTGCCACATACAAAAGTAAGTGATTGATAAATGTCTGCTGCTACTGCTGCTGCTGCTGTGGCTTCAATTATTCAGCTCTGCCTCTGTACCGGGCACTGGGCCAGGCAATGGGGAGACCACCAAATACAATAAGAACAGAATCATTCTCCAGACCCCCAGGAACTCAACCTAAGGAGAGATCATTTGCATTTGGACAGCTTAGTTCACTCTCCCCAAAAATGTTCTCTTACATATTACCTCACTTAACTCTTATTTTTTGCCAGGTATGTGTAATTTTCTTAGTTTCCAAGAGACCAGGAGATTCCAAATGACTTGCCCAAGGTCCACACCCAACGTGGAACAGATTCTTTTAAGTGAACATGACTCAAAGCTATGTCTATCACAGCACAATACATTCGTTACAAATAATCCTTACCACATTACTGAACTCGGGGGCCATGGGAGGGGAGAACCAATGAAACCAAGAGAAAACTCAGCAAAATTTTTTACTCAAAGCAGGCAGCTGAGTTATGGTTCAGAAAGTATGACCAATGTAAGTGTAACATGATAATAGGAAATCATCAAAAATGCTTCTTAAAACTGATTTTATTCATGCTGTTACATTGGAAGAGCCACGTGCCAGTCTCTCTCTCTCTCCTCCTCACTTTCTGTGTGTGTGGTGGAGGTTAGTAGAGGGATGCTCAGCATGAGTAGACAGTCAAATAAGCTCCATGTTGCAGTATATCCTTCATAAAAGTGAGGACTTAATTAATTCAAGAGCACACCTGTCATTTTAATTATGATTCTGTCAATAAATTTTAGTGCCTATGAGAGGTGCTGAAGTGAAATTACATTTCACCTTTCCTGGCAGAGTAATGAAAGAGGACAAACTCTGCAGTCACTGACTCTATTCCCCTTGCTTCCACGTGGAACCTAGATACCAGAAGCCGGGATCTAATTAAATTGTGTGCTTTGTTCCTACATATTTCATGGCTTTTGCTCCTATTGAGTATGAGATCTATTTTTCTATTTAATGGTTAACTGGTTATGGCTAACATATACCATTATATTTTCGTGGTTCATTTTGGCAACCCAAGATTTGATCTTCTCTTAAAGATCGCTCTATTGTTCAGTCCCCTTGAGGGTGGAAAGGTGGCCATGATGGTGATAGAGGAGGAGACTGCTGAGGGGAAAGAAATTTTCCAGCAAGTGTGGGGTAGAGACATCTGGATCCTTCAGCGCGGCATTTGAGGAGCTCTGAGAGTGCAGCCCTGAGCACCACTGGACTGGGAAGTGGTGGCAGTGGGGTCTCCACTACAGAACCCCCCCCCTCCAAACACACATATAGTGTGGGTGGGCATTCCTGATTGCGTGGCTTCAGGCTCTGTCCTGCTGCCCTTCCACAAATTCTGTGAACTGGCTAATATCCTTTAATATGTTCCTTTCTTATTTAAACCAAGCCTAGTTCCTTACCTACAGTCTGTGGATTGCTCTGTAGCAGTTAAAAAAGAACTTGGTAGGTTATACACACTGACATGGAATCCCCAAACCATTATTATGTGATAAAAGCAAAATGCAGTATCACCAAACAAAATGGCACATTTCTTCATGTATGTATACATTTGTAAATGTGTAGAGAACTTCTGAGAGACTACAAATGCAAATGATAATAGTGGCCACCTCTGGGGAAGGGAGTGGGAGAAATAAGTGTAGACTTGTGTCTTTTACTCTGTACACTTTTTCTTGTATTTTTTACAAAAAGAATGTTTTCAAGTATTGTTTATGTACTCAACACAGCAAAACAAAACAGGGAAAATAAAATCAGTGGGCCTGGGACTTCCCTGGTGGCGCAGTGGTTAAGAATCCACCTGCCAATGCAGGGGACACGGGTTCGAGCCCTGGTCCAGGAGGATGCCACATGCCACGGAGCAGCTAAGCCTGTGTGCCACAGCTACTGATCCTGTGCTCTAGAGCCCGCGTGCCACGACTACTGAAGCCTGCGTGCCACAACTACTGAAGCTCGCGCACCTAGGGCCCGTGCTCCACAGCAAGAGAAGCCACTGCAATGAGAAGCCCGTGCACCACAACAAAGAGTAGCCCCCGCTCGCTGCAACTAGAAAAAGCCCACACACAGCAATGAAGACCCAATGCAGCCAAAAATAAATAAATAAATAAATAAATAAATGTATAAAAAAAAAATAAGTGGGCCTGAGTATAGCAAATAGAGAACAGGAGTCTCCAGCTCATTACCAGCTTGATTCCATTGAACTAATATTATAAGCACTGTACCATGTACTAAATGCAGCATAGATGAAGATGAATAAGAGAAGACCCCTCTGCTGTCAGCGAACCAGACAAACAGACACAAAAACAGATAAATACTATGATGTTGTAAGTGGGAGGCTAGCAATACAAAGAAGGTTTGTGGGGAGCCCCCGCTAACCCACCCCAGGAAGCACGAAGGAGGCACAGCAAAGATTTCCTTGAGAAGGTGACACCACTCTCCGAGTCTTGAAGAGTAAGAGAAAAGAAGAGAAGGAAGGATTCAGAGTGCGTTTGATGTTATACGAAGTACAAGCAGCATTATAATTCCCCTCTAGCTCATCCTCAACAAGCTGTTCCTCCCCACAACATGAACAAGACAGCCGAAGAAGACTGCATCAGAGATAACTGAAACAAGTGGCAGCACATCAGAGCATTCAATCTGAGACTAAAAAGCGACAGGCGGCACAGGCAGGTCCCAAGGCCAACTTGGAGACAGCTGACCAGGAGTAATGCAGAAACCAAGAGGCTTCCTTGAGGGCAGCATTGTCATTACTACAGTCTTTTCCAGGCAGTGTGTGGGCATTTACTAAGAGTTTACTGTGTTATAAACTCTATTGAGGCCTTTGTACAAAGATCACAGGATCGGGTTGCATAAGCTCTGATGGGTAAACCAGCTAATGCTTCTCTTCCTCACCCTGCACCCTAATACCTGTGACCTTGTCCCACCTTCTTGTTATTGTCTACCTCATTACTTATTCCTTTCCCTCATGGTTCCTACTTGGGGCTGTCACAGTGCCTTTCAGTAGTCAGGACCTGCCAAAGCCTTCTGGCTAACCCTACTTCTCAGCTCATATTGAACATCCAGACTTTTCCTTTGTGTCAGAAGCCAATCTTGGACACTACCAGTATGACTTACCTAGGTCTAGCTAAGTCTTGGAGCCAGTTTGGTAAAGTCAACCTTCCAATGTGATGATGGAAGATGATGGTTTGACAAGTAACTCCCTCCAGGTAAGAGATGCATATTTTTCTTTTAATTTATTTATTTATGGCTGTGTTGGGTCTTCGTTTCTGTGCGAGGGCTTTCTCTAGTTGCGGCAAGCAGGGGCCATCTTCATCACGGTGCGTGGGCCTCTCACTATCGTGGCCTCTCTTGTTGCGGAGCACAGGCTCCAGACGCGCAGGCTCAGTAATTGTGGCTCACGGGCCCAGCTGCTCCGCAGCATGTGGGATCTTCCCAGACCAGGGCTCGAACCCGTGTCCCCTGCATTGGCAGACAGATTCTCAACCACTGTGCCACCAGGGAAGCCCGAGATGCATATTTTAATCAAGTGTCCAGGGCAAGCAATCTCTTACCCCAAAGACAGACACCAATACATGGGAAATTTAATCACAGTATTGCCACTCCCTGCCCCGCCCCACCATTCTGGTCAGAATGAATCATCTGGGCTGTGTACCTACTGTTCTAGGTCATCCTCTTGTCCAGTCCCGTTAGGTGCCTGTAACTATCCCCATCCTGGTGTGTGAGCTCCGTGAAGGCCTCCAGTAGTAGAACTCAATGAAAGTCAGCTTGAGCTCACTCATCCAAAAAAATTTTGAACTCCAACTGTGAGCAAGATACTGCTAGTTCTGGGGACAAAAAGAGCTGCTCTGAAGGAGCCAGTCCACTATGTGTAACACAGTTCTGCTTCCTGCTTTTGAAGGTTTTATATCCAATGGGAGAGAAGAGATGGTTCAGGCATAAATAAGCCCACCGTGAAGCCAGACACATATAAATAACAGTGCTTCTCACATCACAGCAACAACTCAGCTGAGTGAAATATATGGACAGGCCCCTGGTATTGGAAGAACAGTCTTATATTCAAATGGAATGGTGGGGTTTTTTTTCTCTTAATTTTCTATTTTATTATGAAGCATTTTGAACAGTAAAGATACCAATATAGAAAATATCTTTATTTACACCACCTAGATTCAGTGATTATTAAACATTTTGACATAAACATCTTTCTGTTCTTTATAACTATTTATGTACTTAATATTATTTAAAAAGATTCCACCAAGGCATCATGCATCATCAATGAAAAGCAAATTTGCATCACACACTCAAGTACTGCATCAAGATATTTCCCAATTACTTCCATTTCTTTCAAATGACAAGGTCACCCCATTTAGGCAGTCTCTGCCTATATGAAGTCTATCAACATCTTTACTAGGGCCTTGTGCATATCAGCTTTAAATTGTGTATTGGGAAGAGTCCAGTGGACCTATCTGGTTAAGAAATATAAGGAATTCTCAGGAAGGGATTATCTGGTGGTATCATGGCTAGTCTCCCACATTAAGAGAGTGCATTGACAAAAATCTGTCTGTCATTTATGTTTCTTAACATAAATTTCAAAATTTAGAAATTATATATCCCAGAGCACAGTTGGGGTAGAGGCTATACCATTACCCCAAAACAGTACCATTGCCCCAAATAATTCTTCAAAACCACTCAATTTAGCCTATTTAATAGTCCTTTGATATTTAAAATAAAAATGGTGAAGCACTTTTTAGTGGTTAGGCATTGTTTTAGCTTCTTTTAATTCATTAATTCTCTTAATCTTTACTGTAGCTCATAGAGGTAGGTAATATATCCTGAGGCTGTGGATGCTGGGCTGAAGTAAGTAACCTGGCCAAGATGACACATCCAAGAAATGGCACAGGCAGGATTTCAAACCAAATCTCATGGGGCTTCAGAGCCCACGGTATTACATGAAGAGAGATGGCACAGATTTTCACCCTCAAAAAAAATACACAAAACTCATTCCTGCCAAAAATGGTAACCTGAATCTAATCAAGAGAAAACAAACCAAACTGAGGGACATCCTTCAAAACAAGTGAAATATACTCTTCAAAAATATCAATGTCATGAAAGACAAAAGCTGGGGAAATGTTCCAAATAAAAGGAGGCTAAAGAGACGTGACAGCTAAACGCAACATGTTATACTGGCAGGGGAGAATGTTATAAAAATGCTACTGGGACACCTGTCAAAATTAAGCACAGAATGCATTTTAGGTGATAGTATTAAATCAACATCAAATTTCCTGAATTTAATCTTAGTCATTATGATTATGAAGGAAAATATCCTTGCTTTTAGGAGAAACATTTCTTTCATTATTCATAAGACTGATCACTTCTAACATACCTACAGATTACTTGTAATTCTTTTATGAATATCCTATTGTTATCTTTGGGCAATTTAAAAATGAGGGTATGGTATGACTAGATTGATTTCAATTTGTTTTTATTTATTTTTTTTAATGGAATTTATTGCCTGCATATTGATTGGATCATGGAACTAAGGAAAAAATTGGAACAACCAGGCTGGAGGAAGAAAGAACTAGCATTTGATAATGTCATTTTTTAAAGATTTGGTGGGTTTCTTTAGTATGAACCCCCCGGCCCTTTAATCATTAACTGCTCTCTATAAGGGCTATGACTACATTTTACCTCATTAAGTGCCAATTACACTCTTAGTTTTCAAACATGACATTTGTGCCTAAATTCAAACTGTTAAGTTTATACTAAAAATACATTAGTTTGCTTTTAATTTAAAGCCTACAGACTTCAACTATTTTAGGGGTAAAAGAAAGAAAATCCCATTACAAAATCGTAAGTTAAATGGCTGTGGTAGGGCAGGGGAGGTAAGCCAAGTCCTGTAAATATAATCTTCTGCGGCTCACCCTGAGGAATATTTCTCCACGAGGCCAGACCTGGCTTAGACCCCTCCTTGGTAGTCCAGCAGTGCTTCTCTGGCACTTACTTAAAACATTTGATCATCTTGTCAGGGACCATCTTGGGTGTCTGTCTACCCCATGAACTACGTGTGTCCCAAGGAAAGATACTGAGACATTTCCTTTGATCTCCGTTGTCTAACCTAGTGCCTGGCATTCAGATGGAGGTCTATAAATATTTAGTGGATTAATCTAAATTTCTTTTTTTAAAAAAAGCATGTCCATGTGCACTTATGTGTGTCTCTGTGTCTATATCTAAAAGTCGGGGTTTAGGTAGAATTCTAATAAGTGATCTAGTTTCATGCCCTACAGTAGGACAAAAAATTGGAACAAAAAAAGAGCATATGTAGTCTGCTTCTAGAAGAGAACATTCACAGCAGCAATAAGTAAAACCCTAACAGAGATGAGAGAAAGAAAACTAGGAAAAGTATGATTCTGGAGATACTTACTGTAATTTATGTCTATAAGGACAATGCTGATTCACAAAAAGATGATTAGATTGTACTCCATATACTCTGGTTTAGCAGGCAGCAAAATATATAATGTTTTTAAAAGTCAAAAGAAAAATGTTATAGAACATTTAAATTGTGGGAGTTTTTTTTGGACATGTCATCCCTGTCCAAAGTTTAATAGATGGGCAACAGCTATATGTGCTTTTTATTACTTGTTTTTACTGAACACTCATGGTTCCTGCTTTTTTTTCTTTTTAAAAAATTTTTATTGAAATATAGTAAATTTACAATGTTGTGTTAGTTTCAGGTGTACAGCAAAGTGATTCAGTTATACATATATATAAATATTCTTTTTTTACATTCTTTTCCATTGTAGAGTATTACAAGATATTGAGTATGGTTCCCTGTGCTACACAGTAGGTCCTTGTTGGTTCTCTATTTTACATATAGTAGTGTATATTTTAATCCCAAATTCCTAATTTATCCCTCCTCCCCTCCCCTTTGGTGACCATAAGTTTGTTTTCTATGTCTGTGAGTCTATTTCTGTTTTCTAAATAAGTTCATTGGTATCATTTGTTTAGATTCCACATATAAGTGATATCATATGATATTTGTCTTTGGCTTACTTCACTTAGTATGATAATCTCTAAGTCCATCCATGTTGCTGCAAATGGCATTACTTAATTCTTTTTTATGGCTGAGTAATATTCCATTGTGTGTATATTTATATATATGTGTGTGTATATATATATATGTGTGTGTGATATATACACACACACACACACACACACACATACCACATCTTCTTTATCCATTCATCTGTTGATGGACACTTAAGTTGCTTCCATGTCCTGGTTATTGTAAATAATGCTACAATGAACACTGGGGTGCATGTATCTTTTCAAATTATGTTTTTCTCTGGATATATGCCCAGGATTGGGATTGCAGGATCATATGGTAGCTCTATTTTCAGTTTTTTAAGGAACCTCCATACTGTGGTTCCTGCTTTTAATTTTAAAGCAGATGAATTAGAACATTTTGTATTTCTCTCTTCCAGAAAGATCCCACAAAACAATGAATTACTTTTGTGGCCCTCAACCAAGTTTTGTCAGAAATGAAACACGACTTCCCTCAGGCACCTTTGCAACCTCCCTGAGAAGGGGTGAAGGAGATGGGCCACCTCCTTCCCCTCCTCCCACACACACCCAGTCTGTAAACACTGCAGCCGCCTGCATAGCAGAGGCAGGTCAGAAAACAGGGCTTCCCAGCCCTCAGTCCTCTTCTTACACCGCTAGCTCCCAGCCTCCCGACTTCCCGAAGGATGACATTCTGGGTACAAGCAGCCTTTGTCAGTCTCCACTGGCACAGGAAGTAAACACCTGGGAGTCACTGGGGTAACAGATACAGAAGCACCAACACTTGGCCGCAGAGCAGGTCATCCAAACAGCTTCATGGGGTCTCAGTGGGCCTCTGCCTGCATTTCCAGCACAGCACACCATGAAGTCCTTGGCCATGCCTAAGTTTTCAGAGCTTGGAAACAGCTCTCCTGGCCACCAAGTTCCTAATTCCCTTGGCCAGAGGTCTTATCCAGAACTCCCTGACTCTGGGGTCCAAAGCTTCCAGCTTTCAAGGATTCCACGCTGCTGCCCCCAGCCCAACCATTCCTGCTAACTGGTTCACCGGCTCCCAGTCAGCTCTCAGAGTCCCACCAGGGAAACTGGGGGGTTGACAGACTCTTTGGGTTCTGCCCAGTTTCTCAGTGCTTGGCCCCTCTCTGAGGAATCCAGCCTCATCCTCCCCAGCAAATCCACCCTCTCTCCTTTGCCAGAGGTCTGTGCACTGCAGAGCAGTGCAAAAGCCCACTGAATTCAATTTATTTGTCTGTGTTTTAAGACAGAGAACCATAAACTGCTTCACTCATTCACTTAAAAAATTTTAAGGACAAAGTTTGTGAGACTTGTGGGAAGAAAACAAAAACAGAACCTACATTTGGGTCTACATTTTGGCCATTGTTATGAAGAAAAATATGAGAAAGGAAAAAGAAGGTAACAGAAGAAGAGAAAGGGGTCAGGACAGATTAAAAAGACATAAAGAGATTAAGACGGCAAGGCAGAGAAGAGCAGACATTAAATAATTGAAAAAGAAAGGACCATATACCTGCAGACTAGACATACTGATGAAAAGAGTCAGAGAGAGAGAGAGAGAGAGAAAGCCACAGAAAAACAAAATACTGTCCACAGAAGTATAGCAGTTCCCTGAGGAAAGGTAATATGTCTGTTTGCTGCTCTTTTCTCCAGAGCCAAGCACAGTACCTGACATAGAGTAGATAGACACTCAATAAATAGTTGTTGACTGAATAAATGAAAAAGTGAGACAAAGAAACACATAGAAGGCAACAGATAGGAAAGAAGTCTGTGTAGTCATTAAGCACAGGTGGACCTGGGTTCAGATCTTGGCTTTGTAGCTTCAGATTTTTGTGATTTGGGGTAATGTACTCATTACTTTTAATAGTTTTGCATCTCGATATCTTAATATGTCAAAACAAACTATGTTCCAGATATTTCGCTATTTTTTTCCTATATCCAAACCACCCTTCCATGCTCTGCTTTGTGTCTCTGGGGCTGCGACTCTGCAGACCACATTCTGGCTTTGCCAACTGGCTGAGAAGGAAGAAGGGATTTGTTCCTCCTGCCTGCTTCCTGTTCCTTTTTAAATGACTAATACATTTTCTATCTCCTGGGTGGATCCTGACTGAAACAGGGTAACACCGACTTCATGGAATTGTGAGCCTAGGTGTAGAAAGCGCTTAGAATATGGCCTGGCTGTATTAACAACCCAATAACTGTGAGCTATATAATACATAGAGACACAGCAGCACATTTGGACAGTAATACTGAAAGTGACACAGATGGGCTTTCATGGAGCAATACCTTACCTTTATGACCTTTGAAGACTTTGACAGGTGTGCTCTGCCTTTACAGCTCCAGGCACAGATAAAGTAACCAAGTCAGATATCATATGTCATTGAATCTAAGACACCACTGATTGTCAAACACACCATTAATTCTGTGTATCACTAAGAAAATAAAAAATCACTACCAATTAAGCTATGGTATATTATAGTTTGTGAGGCTCATTCTGATATTATAAGTATTAAAATGTGAAAAAAAATGTGTGCCTTAGAATTGATGAAACATGGTATAGTCAGCCCTCTGTATCTGCGGGTACCGCAACCGTGGATTCAATCAACTGTGGATCAAAAAAAATTTTTTTTAATTCCAGAAAGATCCAAAAAGCAAAACTTTAATTTGCATGTACAGGTAACTATTTACATAGCATTTACATTGTATTACTGTAAGTAATTTAGAGATGACTTAAGGTATATGAGAGGATGTCCATAGGTTATATGCAAATACTACACCATTATATACAAAGGACTTGAGAATCCATGGATTTTGGTCTCCATGGAAGGTTCTGGAACCAATCCCCTGTGGATAACAAGGGACAACTGTATTTACATTAAACTATGGTGAACTTTAGGTAACCCTTGAATGGATCTATAGTCATTCTTTATTTCTACCTCTATACCAATATTAAAAATACACACACACACACACACACACACACACACACACAATTAGGAAAGGTGAAGAAGAAGAAAACCATGTCCTGGCCCTGCATGGATCCTTATTCGAGGGTCCCTGAGGAAGCCAACAATTGGAAATTGGCCCCAACAAAATAGATCTTTCCTTTGGTTTAGTCTGCCTGTTTGTGTTTTTGTTTTTGTTTTTTTTTTTAATAGATCTTTATTGGGGTGCAATTGCTTCACAATACTGTGTTAGTTTCTGTTGCATAACAAAGCAAATCAGCCATATGCATACACATGTCCCCATATACCCTCCCTCTTGAGCCTCACTCCCATCCTCCCTATCCCACCCTTCTAGGTCATCGCCAAACACCGAGCTGATCTCCCTGTGCTATGTGGCTGCTTCCCACCAGCCAACTATTTTACATTTGGTAGTGTATATATGTTGATGCTACTCTCACTTCGGCCCAGCTTCGCCCTCCCACCCCATGTCCTCAAGTCCATTTTCTATGTCTACCTCTTTATTCCTGCCCTGCAACTAGGTTCATCAGTACCATTTGGTTTTTTTTAGATTCCATATATATGCGTTAGCATACGGTATTTGTTTTTCTCTTTCTGACTTACTTCACTCTGTATGACGGACTTTAGGTCCATCCACCTCACTACAAATAACTCAGTTAAGTTTCTTTTTATGTCTGAGTAATATTCCATTGTATATATGTGCCACATCTTCTTTATCCATTCATCTGTCAATGGACATTTAGGTTGGTTCCATGTCCTAGCTATTGTAAATAGTGCTGCAATGAACATTGTGGTACATGTCTCTTTTTGAATTATGGTTTTCTCAGGGTATATGCCCAGTAGTGGGATTGCTGGGTCATATGGTAGTTCTATTTTTAGTTTTTTAAGGAACCTCCATACTGTTCTCCATAGTGGCTGTATCAATTTACATTCCCACCAATAGTGCAGGAGGATTCCCTTTTCACCACACCCTTTCCAGCACTTATTGTGTCTAGATTTTTTGATAATGGCCATTCTGACTGGTGTGAAGTGATACCTCATTGTAGTTTTGATTTGCATTTCTCTAGTAATTAGTGATGTTGAGCATCTTTTCATGTGCCTCTTGACCATCTGTATGTCTTCCTTGTTGAAATGTCTATTTAGGTCTTCTGCCCATTTAACTGGTTTGTTTGTTTTTTTGATATTGAGCTCCATGAGCTGTTTGTATATTTTGGAGATAAATCCTTTATCTGTTGTTTCATTTACAAATATTTTTTCCCATTCTGAGAGTTGTCTTTTTGTCTTGTTTATGGTTTCCTTTGCTGTGCAAAAGCTTTTAACTTTAATTAAGTCCCATTTGTTTAGTTTTGTTTTTACTTCCGTTACTCTAGGAGGTGGGTCATAAAAGATCTTGCTGTGGTTTATGTCAAAGAGTGTTTTTCCTGTGTTTTCCTCTAAGAGTTTTATAGTGTCTAGTCTTACATTTAAGTCTTTAATCCATTTTGAGCTTATTTTTGTGTATGGTGTTAGGTAGTGTTCTAATTTCATTCTTTTACATGTAGCTGTCCAGTTTTCCCAGCACCACTTATTGAAGAGGCTGTCTTTTCTCCATTGTATGTTCTTGCCTCCTTTGTGGTAAATTAGGTGCCCATATGTGCATGGGTTTATCTCTGGGCATTCTATCTTGCACCATTGATCTATATTTCTGTTTTTGTGCCAGTACCATACTGTCTTGATTACTGTAGCTTTGTGGTATAGTTTGAAGTCAGGGAGCCTGATTCCTCCAATTCCGTTTTTCTTTCTCAAGATTGCTTTGCCTATTCAGGGTCTTTTGTGTTTCCATACGAATTGTAAAATTTTTTGTTCTAATTCTGTGAAGAATGCCATTGGTAGTTTGATAGGGATTGCATTTAATCTGTAGATTGCTTTGGGTAGTATACTCATTTTCACAATATTGATTCTTCCAATCCAAGAACGTGGTATATTTCTCCATCTGTTTATGTCACCTTTGATTTCTTTCATCAGTGTTTTATACTTTTCTGAGTACAAGTCTTTCACTTCCTTAGGCAGGTTTATTCCTAGGTGTTTTATTGTTTATGTTGCAGTGGTAAATGGGAGTGTTTCCTTAATTTCTCTTTCTGATTTTTTGCTGTTGGTGTATAGGAATGCCAGAGATTTCTGTGCATTAATTTTGTATCCTGCAGCCTTACCAAATTCAATTGATTAGTTCTAGTAGTTTTCTGGTGGCATCTTTAGGATTTTCTATGTATATCATGTCATCTGCAAACAGTGACAGTTTTACTTCTTCTTTTCCAATTTGTATTCCTTTTATTTCTTTTTCTTCTCTGATTGCCATGGCTAGGACTTCCAAAATTATGTTGAATAAGAGTGGCAAGAGTGGACATCCTTGTCTTGTTCCTGATCTTACTGGAAATGCTTTTAAGTTTTTCACCATTGAGTATGATGCTTGCTGTGGTTTTGTCATGTATGGCCTTCATTATGTTGAGGTAGGTTCCCTCTATGCCCATTTTCTGGAGAGTTTTTATCATAAATTGGTGTTGAATTTTGTCAAAAGCTTTTTCTGCCTCTATTGAGATGATCATATGGTTTTTATTGCTTAATTTGTTAATGTGGTGTATCACATTGATTGATTTGCGTATACTGAAGAATCCTTACATCCCTGGGATAAATCCCACTCGATCATGGTCTATGATCCTTTTAATGTGCTGTTGGATTCTGTTTGCTAGTACTTTGTTCAGGATTTTTGCATCTATGTTCATCAGTGATATTGGTCTGTAATTTTCTTTTTTTGTGATATCTTTTTCTGGTTTTGCTATGAGGGTGATGGTGGCTCCGTAGAATGAATTTGGGAGTGTTTCTCCCTCTGCAATTTTTTTGGAAGAGTTTGAGAAGGATCGGTGTTAGCTCTTCTCTAAGCGTTTGGTATAATTTGCCTGTGAAGCCATATGGTCCTGGGCTTTTGCTTGTTGGAAGATTTTAAATTGTGGTTTCAATTTCATTACTTGTGATAGGTCTATTTATATTTTCTAATTCTTCCTGGTTCAGTCTCGAAAAATTGTACCTTTCCAAGAATTTGTCCATTTCTTCATGGTTGTCCATTCTATTGGCATATAGTTGTTTGTGGTAGTCTCTTAATATCCTTTGTATTTCTGCAGTGTCAGTTGTGATTTCTTCTTTTTCATTTCCAATTTTATTGATTTGTGTCCTCTCCCTTTTTTTCTTGATGAGTTTGGCTAAGGGTTTATCCATTTTGTTTACCTTCTCAAAGAACCAGCTTTTAGTTGTATTGATCTTTGCTATTGTTTTCTTTGTTTCTATTTCGTTTATTTCTGCTCTGCTCTTTATGATTTCTTTCCTTCTACGGACTTTGGGTTTTCTTTGTTCTTCTTTCTCTGGTTGTTTTAAGTGTAGGGTTAAATTGTTTATTTGAGATTTTTCTTGTTTCTTGAGGTGAGATTGTATTGCTATAAACATCCCTCTTCGAACTGCTTTTGCTGCATCCCATAGGTTTGGGGTCGTCAGGTTTTCATTGTCATTTGTTTCTATGTATTTTTTAATTTCTTCTTTGATTTCTGTAGTGATCTCTTGGTCATTTAGTAGCGCACTGTTTAGCCTCCATGTATTTGTGTTTTTTACAGTTTTTTTCCTGTAATTGATTTCCAATGTCATAGTGTTGTGGTCAGCAAAGATGCTTGATACGATTTCAGTTTTCTTAAATTTCCCAAGGCTTGATTTGTGACCCAAGATGTGATCTATCCTGGAGAATGTTCTGTGTGCAATTGAGAAGAAAGTGTATTCTGCCACTTTTGGGTGGAATGTTCTATAAATATCAATTAGATCTATCTGGTCTGTTGTGTCATTTAAAGCTTGTGTTTCCTTATTTGTTTTCTGTTTGGTTGATCTGTCCATTGGTGTAAGTGGGGTTTTAAAGTCCCCTACTATTATTGTGTTACTGTCGATTTCTCCCTTCATGGCTGTTAGCATTTGCCTTACGTATTGAGGTGCTCCTATGTTGGGTGCATAAACATTTATAATTGTTTTATCTTCTTCTTGGATTGATCCTTTGATCATTATGTAGTGTCCCTCCTTATCTCTTGTAACAGTCTTTATTTTAAAGTCTATTTTATCTGATACAAGTATTGCTACCCCAGCTTTCTTTTGATTTCCATTTGCGTGGAATATCTTTTTCCATCCCTTCACTTTCAGTCTGTATGTGTCCCTAGGTCTGAAGTGGGTCTCTTGTAGACAGCATATATATGGGTCTTGTTTTTGTATCCATTCAGCCAGTCTGTGTCTTTTGGTTGGGGCATTTAATCCATTTACATTTCAAGTTATTATCGATATGTATGTTCCTATTACCATTTTATTAATTCTTTTGGGGGTTTTTGGGGGGTCTTTTTCTTCTCTTGTGTTTCCCACCTAGAGAAGTTTCTTTAGCATTTGTTGTAAAGCTGGTTTGGTGGCGCTGAATTCTCTTAGCTTTTGCTTATCTGAAAAGCTTTTGACTTCTCCATCGAATCTGAATGAGATCCTTGCTGGGTAGAGTAATCTTGGTTGTAGGTTTTTCTCTTTCATCACTTTAAGTATATCATGCCACTCCCTTCTGGCCTGTAGAGTTTCCGCTGAAAAATCAGCTGATAACCTTATGGGGATTCCTTTGTATGTTATTTTTTGTTTCTCCCTTGTTGCTTTTAATATTTTTTTCTTTGAATTTAATTTTTGTTAGAGTGATTAATATGTGTCTTTGTTTTTCCTAGGGTTTGTCCTGTATGGGGCTCTGTGCTTCCTGGACTTGGGTGACTATTTCCTTTCCCATGTTAGGGAAGTTTTCCACTATAATCTCTTCAAATATTTTCTCAGACTCTTTCTTTTTCTCTTCTTCTTCTTTCTCTTCTTCTTCTTCTTTTTCTCTTCTCTTCTTCTTCTTCTTCTCTTCTTCTTCTTTTCTCTTCTTCTTCTTTTTCTCTTCTTTTCCCTATAATTCGAATGTTGGTGCATTTAGTGTTGTACCAGAGGTCTCTGAGATTGTCTTCAATTCTTCTCATTCTTTTTTCTTTATTCAGCAGTTATTTCCACCATTTTGTCTTCCAGCTCACTTATTTGTCCTTTTGCCTCAGTTATTCTGTTATTGATTCCTTCTAGTGTATTTTTCATTTCAGTTATTGTGTTGTTCTTCTCTGGTTTGTTTGTTTAGTTCTTCTAGATCTTTGTTAAACATTTCTTGTATTTTCTCAATCCATGCCTCCATTCTATTTCTGAGATTCTGGACCATCTTTACTATAATTACTCCGAATTCTTTTTCAGGTAGATTGCCTGTTTCCTCTTCATTTATTTGGTCTTGAAGGTTTTTACCTTGCTCCTTCTGTGATGTGTTTTTTTGCCATCTCATTTTTTTTTTTTTATGAGTGGGATTTTGTTTCTGTCTTATTGATTGTTTGGCCTGAGGCTTCCAACACTGAGCTTTGTAGGCTATTGGGTAGAGCTGGGTCTTGGTGCTGAGATGAGGAACTCCGTGAGACCTCACTCCAGTGAATATTCCCTGGGGTCTGAGGTTCTCTCTTAGTCCAGTGGTTCAGACTCAGAGCTCCCACTGCAGGAACTTTGGCCTGACCCCAGGCTCATGAACCAAGATCCCACAAGCCCTGGGGTGGCAAAAAAAAACAACAACAACAATAACAAAGTAAAAAATAAAATTAGACTAGGAAACTAACAGATATGTTAGGAAGAATATAGAAATAAAAATATAGATGAATTAACAACTGGAAGGTACATCAGTACCACAAGAGTGTAAAAGAGGAGAGGGAAAAGGAACAAAAAAGGGGAGGGGGAAAGGCCTTGGCTGTGGAAGGCGGGACCTAAGCAAGGGTGAGGTTTGGGCAGTGGGCAGGGCCAATGCTCAGGACCCCCAGGGCTGGAAAAGGCCCTGGGGGCTGTGGGGGGTGGGGCTTAGGCTCAAGGAACAGAAGGGGCCCAGGCATGCCCCCCCCTGCCCCGCCATCTCAGAGGGCAGGGGACGTCACCTGGGACCCCAGCAGGCTTCCTGGGCTCCAGTGGGTGGGGCAAATGCCCTCCTCTCCTCTCCTGCTCCTCCGGTCTGGGAGGGCCCCTCCTGCCTGCCTCTCCTGATCTCCCTGGCCTCCCTCCTATGCCCCCAGGACCCACGTGGCCTGGAGGGGGCTTGGAAGGCAGGGGATCAGCCTGGGAGCTCGGCAGGCACCCCATGCCTGAGTGGGCCAGGCGATCGCCCTCCGCTCTTCTCTTGCTCCTCCCAGAGGGCCCCTCCTGCCTGCCTCTTCTGATCTCCCTGGCCTCAGGGGCACTGATCCTGTCTGGCCTCCATTTCTTCTCCCCCCTCAGTCTCCCTATGTCCTACCGGTTCACTTTGGGTTTCCTCCCGTCTCCTTGGGCGTCAGAGCCCCCCTCCAGCGGCTGGCAGGCGCCCTAGTGTGGGGAGATGCTAATTCCGTGTCTTCCCACACCGCCATCTTTAGTCTGCCTGTTTTAACCAAGGGCTTACCTACGTCACCCAGCAAAGCCTTCCAGTTTCAAGAGCAAAATAACCTAGCACACAAACCACAGACAAATCAGAAGTTTGTTTTCCTTTCAAACTGAGAAGGAATGAGAACCTAAAATGGAAAGTGTCCTTGCTTATTAGCATGACCAATGGTTTGAACTAAAGTTATCCTCTGTTCAGAACGCTCTGTGGGCTTTTATGCATCATGCTTAAGCTTCAGTCCAAGTATGTTTCTAGAGTATAGTTATAATCAGAAAAACAAGGAATGCAAAAATAACACCTATGAGTCAATGGATTTCCTGCCACAAATAAGTTCTTACTCTAGCTGGCACTGCACAGCCCTGATCACATTGGGAAACAGCCTGGAATTGACTCCACGTCATGCAGATTCAAGACCACCTGTCTCCATATAAAATCATGGACCACAAAAAAGTGAATTGATGGAACATAGGGAAGGTGTGAGGAAGCAAAAGAGAGGGATGAGTGTGAAACTGATTGGCACTTGATTTGAAGAAGAAAGATGACTAAATGGAAGCTCTTCAGACAGTTTTCATTGACCGGGGTTCATTTTCTTTAATTTTCACACACTGGTCAAATGGGGAACTGCAATTCATGTCTTTCCCTGCCTCCAGCCTCTGACTTGATCTGGAAGTGGAAAATTGGAGTAGAGCCTTAGCCTCTTCTACAGCTCTGTTCACTCTGTGGGCAACCCTTGTTTACAAATCCTTGCTATGCCTCTCTGTCTCAACTTTCAAATTTTTTCCTAGGATGTGTAAAGAAGAAAATTCATCCCCAACGTGTATGAATATTAGAAAGAGGAAAGTGTGGGCTGCAAAAGGGGGAGGAAAGGGACCTAGTGGACCAGTGTGGAAGTGCTTGTTTCACGGAGATAAGCTTCTCTCTCAGAAAGCCTAAACAAATTGCTGGAAGAACACTGAGAAGAGGCACGGAGAGGGAGGTAGATTAATCAGGTGTTGTATGATGTGTCCTGTGTATTGCATATTTACTATGTAACTAGCATTGTGGTGGACACTGCAGATGCAAAGGCCAATAAGAGAATTCTAGCCTCTGGGAGCTCACAATCTAATCAATGTGTAAACAATCAACCCAATACTTTCCAAAAATAAAAGCAGAATTGATGAGTCAGGACCCACAAGAATAACAGAGGAGGAAGTTAATTAAGAGGCAGTCACCCCAGGGCCTTTGCACTTGTAATTCTCTCTGGTTGGATGCTCTCTCCTGAGATATCTTCATGGCTCACCCTTTCAGCCATGCTCAGAAAAGGGCCAGCATCAGGGAGACAAGGATAAGATGGGTGAATCTATAGGGTCTGTGGCATCCCTAAGATCTTCTGATCAAAGACCAAATGTACCAAATCTCTTACCATATTAATCAACAACTTCTTTGCTCACAGCACTTACTTCCCCCACGTGTGTGTCAGCTTTCCTCTGTGCTAAATCTGTCATAGGTGATCAGTATTTCTGATCATGTATTCTGATGTAAGGCCCTAACAGAAACTAAGTTGAGTCCTCTCCTTGGTGACTCAATAACAATCATGGTCCCTCTGTGCAGTAAGACTTGGCCCCTGGAGCTCCAGGCTGCAGTTCAGTAGTGAGGCTCTCAGTGGAAGTGAAGGACAATGACATGCTGATGTTGGCTGGCATGGCTCACAAGAACCAAAGGTTAAAGTTTTAAGAATTTTGTAAACCAGTTGATGACACATTTTGTAGCTTGAAATCAGCCATGGTGGGAGTATTGAAACCATAGAAATTAGCCAGCAGTACACAACAGGTCTTCTTTTCCTTGGTTGTTATGTATTTACTAGCACACCATTGCTAAGGATGATCCTTCTAAATTGCAGGGAACAGCTTTGACCAAATGGTTCCTTTAGCAAAAACAAGACAAAACTTGTAAAAGGGGACAGAGAGCAGTATCCTTCTTGATCCTGACCAAGGACGAAACCCCTCATGTGCTCCATGCTCAACAACTGCCTGAAGCAGAGGTTGGCAAACTTTGTAAAGGGCCAGATAATCAATATTTTCAGCTTTGCAGGTCATCTGGTCACTATTGCTACTATTCAACTCTGCCTTTGTAGCACAAGAACAACCAAAGACAATGTGTAAATGTTGGGTATGGCTGTGTTCCAAAAGAATTTTATTTATGGACACTGAAATTTGAATTTCATATCATTTTCATGTGTCACAAAATATTATTCTTCTTTTGATCTCTTTTCAATCATTTATAATGGTAAACTCCATTCTTAGCTCACCAGTTATACAAAATCAGGTAGTGGGCTGGATTTGGCCCATGGGCTGTAGTTTGCCTAATTATACAAAGTATAGCCCAGGGGCTACACTTTGCCTTGAAGTATAATATTGTATAATATAATAGTGTTGAAGAAGGAAAAGATGATCACCAGGTCTCAATGAATAGAAATAACAACTCTCATTATTGAGTAGTGTATGTACGAAGTGCTACCCTAAGAGATTTATATACATTCACTCATTTAATCCTTAAAATGATCCAAAAATAAACACTATTATTGAGGTTTAGGGAAGAAAAATACCATGACCAAAGTCACACAGTGGGAACATGGCAGAGATGGCTGGGGTTTAGACCCGTTTTTCCCTAATTTGAGACTTGTACTTTTAGCCTATGCCACCCCTGTTTGAAATCCAGGGTCTTGTGTGCAGGAAATAATCTGGAGTACTTACCACCAATTCATATATTTACCGTCCTTCAGCCAGTCGCTTGCAGCTACTCCCTCTTTCATTCTTTTCTCCCCATTCACAGGCCCTAGAAGCCATTCAGCAAACTAAGAACAATAAGATGAGCAAAGTCACTTGCAAGTTTATCTTTTTTTAAGAACTCCGTAAAATATGGAAGTAGGTTGAGTAGCACTTGCAATATATTTTCAAAAAATCAGGCTAAAAAGAGGCATCTGGGTCGTGTGAGGATGGAAGTAGAGACCCTGGCTGGACTTTGCCCTTGACTGGGAGGACAAAGCTAGGAGTTTTGCTTCACACCATTTCAAAGAAGGGAAAGAAAACTAATTCTTGAGAGGACAGTGACTCCTGGCGGGAAAAAAATTATTGTATGTGTGTATGTGTGTGTATTTATGGAAGTAATATTCATAAATAGGAAGAAAACATAAATTATAAGGTTAATTTATTCCTGGGAGATTAAATGTCATAATTTCTGTAATTATCTTACCACTACTTTAGTAAAAAAGAATTCAGATGAAGCAAATTTAAAATGTTAATTTTTCATTTTTTTATTTTATTTTTTTGGTGTGTTGGGTCTTTGTTGCTGCACGCAGGCTTTCTTTAGTTGCGGGGAGCAGGGCCCACTCTTCATTGCGGTGCGCGGGCTTCTCATTGCGGTGGCTTCTCGTTGCGGAGCACGGGCTCTAGGCGCACGGGCTTCAGTAGTTGTGGTTCGTGGGCTCTAGAGCGCAGGTTCAGTAGTTGTGACGCACGGGCTTAGTTGCTCCGCGGCATGTGGGACCTTCCCAGACCAGGGCTTGAACCCATGTCCCCTGCATTGACAGGAGGATTCTTAACCACTGCGCCACCAGGGAAGTCCTAAAATGTTAATAGTCTTAGATCTAAGTGAAATGTTTCACTATTAACAAAACATTTTTAAATGCCTAAAACAGATAGTATGACTGAATAACAGATTTTTATGTAGAACATAAATAACTGTTTAGTTTGAGTTCTAAGATAGATCAGAGGGATGGTGACCTGGGTACAATTGAGTGGTGTCCTGACAATGATTTTCCAGTTTAGGTCAGCCCTGACCACAGATGATCCTTCACTTGGCCATTAATTTTACTCAGCTTTGAAATAAGCCCAATCTGTCCTTGCCAATAAAACTCAGAAATCCAGGCACACAGTTAAAGGAAACTTTGGTTCAACCGTGAAGACCAGGCTAAACATTCACTGGTTTATGGAGAAAGCTGATTTGTCTCCTTGAGAAGCGAGCTCTTTACATAATAAAATGCCGTGCCTGCTTAACCTTGAAAAAGGTCAAGCTACCGGTGATGGAGTCCAGGCTTCAAACAAAGAACCAGATGTCAGAATGGTAATGATCAAGAAGACGGATGGTATCTAGTACTGCTGAGAATTTGGGGAAACAGGTACAAGCATGCACTTTTGGTGGGAGTGTAAATTGGTGCAACCTTCCTAGGGGAAAATTTGGCGACATGTAGAAAAGCCTTTTTGAAGTCTTTGACTTAGAAGTTCCACCCCTAGAAAGTTACCCTAAGCCAATAGTTGGATAAATGTGTTAGGATGAACAAACAGGATGTTAACTGCTGGCGAGTTTACGGTACTGATAAATTTGAAATGACACAACCGTAGTCATTTAAGAATTTGGTTAAATAATTTGACATATCTACACAATGAAAACCATGAAGCCATTAACTAGAATGATATGGATATATATTTATAGACATGAAAATATAGATGTTTATATGTTGCTAAGTGGGGAAAAAACTATGTGTCCTCTGATTCTTTGTGGGGTGTGTGTGTGTGTGCGCACAGAGAAAAAATCTGAACAGCACAATTTTTACAGCAGTTATTTCTCAGCCTAATTTTAAGCTTTATATTTTTCTGTACTTTCTGAATTTTCAGGAATGAGCATGTATTATTTTTTTTAGAAAAAAAATTTACATAAGAAAAAATTCCCTAAGAACTAACTAGTGATATCTGGTTGTGCTCTTCCTTTAGTTTTAACCCTCTAGTTAAAATTAATTCTGATCCTGCTTTTTTCATGACATCTGCTAGTTGGACCTCTACCTCGGGCTTCTCAGAGGTTGAGATATTCAGGCCATTTCCATTTTTTTAGGCCCTTAGCATATATATATATATATGCAACCTAGTAAGGGCCCAATACCACATCATGGTGCTGTGGTTTCTCTGTTGCCTGAAGAACCAAAGTTCTAGAAACAGTGATTTGGGAGCTGTGACAAGATGACAATGTCAATCATGGGGAACCCCAGTGCTAGAGGTGGACCAAGGAGCATTAGACACCTGCCTATGTTCAGAGAAACATACAAAAACAGATATAGACCAAGACCACGCCTGCACTAATGTGGCATCAAGCTCCAAACTGAAAGCAGGAGTTATGTCAACTTTTCTACATGACTGAGAGACTAGGCCCTGCCCAGATGCCACATTTGAATGATTGGGCAGGCAAGGCTTCAGCACTCTCAGCAAGACAGAGATGGATCACTCACAGTGATTTCCTGGGGCAGAACACCAGCTGAGCCAACCACAATAACATTCCTTGTTTTGCCAAATTCCCCTGTAAGCTGGACAGGAGCAGACACTGGGAACTCAGAGTACTCAAGCAGTTACTGTGGGCAACTGAGCAAGGGTGACCATCACAGAAGAAGAAACAAATTTAAGATACTCCAAAGCACCTCTGCAAGACATGTGATCTATAGGTGGCATCAGGAATGGGCACAACACGCAGACGAGTCTGGCAAGTGGTGCCACAGACAGGGCAAATGCTCTGGAAAACAATTTTGTTTGTTTACTTTTGAACATTCTGTTCAGTGACATCAGTGTCCATGCAAGGCTTCTCCCTTCTTTTACTTATAATTTATGTAATAAATTATGTTATTAAATAATTGTTACATAAATTAATTTCCATTTATTCCCACCACCACCCTCATGCTCCTTTCACCATAGGCAGTCATTTTAATGTGTTTAGTGTGGATATTTTTATTTGCAGGTGTTTTTGCAGAATGCATAATGTTTTGTGTTCATGGATTTATTTATTTTATTTTCTTTTGGCTGCGCCATGTGGCTTGTGGGATCTTAATTCCCTGATCAGGGATTGAACCCACGCCCTTAGCAGTGAAAGTGCAGAGTCCTAACCACTGGACCACCAGGGAATTCCCCATGGATTTTTAAATTACATAAATGGTTATGTTAAACATCTCATTCTGTTTTCTCCCTCTTCCTCTAAATCACTAAATATTAGCCTATTAATATTAGCTATATGTTGCTATATTCCCTATTGCTGTATGTATATCTATTGCTGTATGAATATATAATCCATTTTTCCTAACTGCCATCTCATGCCCAGTCATGGTCCTCCACAATGTTTTACCCATCTGCTTTCCCAGGGATAGACAGACACTCACAAACAATATTGCAATTAACACTATTGTATATGTCCTCTTATGGACCTCTGTGAGAATATCCCTGGCACATATACCCAGGAGTTATATTGTTGGAATGCTGAATGTATGTATACTTAATTTGACTAAATTCTGCAAGATTGCTTACCAGAATGGCTGCACCAATCTCTACTTGCATTAGCACTGTGTAAAAATTCCTCTCTCCACATCCCCAGGGCAGGAACCATTTACAAGAGGTAGGTCTCCATATGGAGCCCTTTCCGTTTAGATTATGGACTTTTTGTGTCTTGCTCCCAGACTGAATGCCTGAGCACAGCACTTGAGGAACTCCTGGGAGTTGGTACTGAGAATACTCGTTGCTCGGGCGCCCTAGAAGAAAGGTGGATTAATGTGCCTCACTGCTATTCAGTCATTTATTGAGTGCCTACTAAGTGCAAAGCTCCATGCTAATGGATAAAATCTCATGGGATCTGTACCTTTTTTTGGATTTAGGAATTCGTGGGAAAGAATGACATTAATTCAAATTCCGACAAATAAATAACCACAGGCATGCAGTGTTATGAATGAGAATGTCAGGATGCCGTGGGGAACCTTATCTAAACAAGAATGAAAGTGCCATGACGGAGGGAGTTTTCAATACTGTACCTTAGCTTCCAGAAGAGTACTTGACACTGGTTGGCCCTCATTAAATATTTGCTGAATAAATGACTAAAAGAATAGAAGGTCAAGGTTCGGGTAAGGCCTTCCTAAGAACATAATGTTTGAACCAAGCCTTGGAAGGTGAGCAAGGGTTAGTCAGAGCAAGGTGATGGTGGTGGTGGTAGTGGTGGTAGTACCAGGAGCTCTCCCAGGTAGAGAGTTGGGGAAGGGTACATAATGACAGCAACAACTGAACCCATCTGTGGAAATACCCTCACATTCCAGACACATGTGTTCTGGAATGCCCATCCCTCTTCTCAGCAAAGCTGTTGGGACGAAGTTCTGACCTGTGAGCAGGGTCGTAGGCAATAAGAAACCCTGCAGCCACAGGGCAGAAGCCAACGTTTCTATACAATAAATTGGTGAATTTTTTTGCAACATAGTGAAAAGAGAACAAGTTTGGAATCAAGAAAGACCTGAATTTAAATTTTCCTGCTCTATCTCTTAGCAGCTAAGCAAACGTGTACGTTACGTAACCTCCTGTTGTTTCCTCATGAGTAAAAAATAGAGATGATGACACCAACTTTATAGGGGCTTTGAGAAAATTAAATAAGATATGTTATATCTATAAGATATATAATAATGATATATTATTATAATGATAACGGCTAACTACTGCTGAACACATTTGCTGAGCTCTTTACATTATCTTTTCTGTCTTTGTGCAGTTTATTTTCCAAGGAAGATTTCACTCAGATGGAGTAATCTGTTTCCTGAGAGAGTTGAGGAATTCTCTTGGGGTCTCTTGAGAATCTAGTTGAAGGTACAGTGATTAAGTAACTCAGTCCAGATGAAAAGCCAAAAGTTTTCTATCTACTTTTCCCAGGCTCCCTTCTCTTTTTCTTTGCCCCCCGCCCCCCAGTTCTTCAAGTTTTTAACCCTATGATCTCTCCGAGCACACAGATTTTCAAGAAGCATACTAACCAGAGACGAAAGGGATTTATTTTGCAAGAGAGTCTAAATATCTTGGGCTTTCAGCCAGGAACAGAAAGGACTTCTGGCAGTATGGAAACGTGCAGACCCAGGGTGGGAAAAGAAATCCTCAGACACAATAAGGAGCAATTCCTGACCAGATTTGTGGAGACTCCACCCATGCTCTCAGGAAAAGGGCTATGGCTGAATTCTAACAAAGATTCATAGCATCATTATGCTAAAGGAAAATTGCTGAAAACACACACACAAACACACGCGAAATGGGAGGAAAGAAGATGGAAGGGAAAATGTAGATGACTTAGATTAGATTAGGTGCAGTTTACATTAATGAGATGCTAGGCAGGAATTGAGGGAATTGTATGACAAGTTATGAAAATAAAATCTAAAATAAATCTGAAAGAAAATCTATTTTTCAGGGAAGGTATAAAAACTAAAGAGGTTGTATTTCCTCATGAATAAAAGTATATTTCCAGCTGGGAATGATTCTTTAGAACAAATAGTAAACAAATCCTTTCCATCTCTGATTAGGACACTCCTTTTTCTCCTGAACTGGAGCTCCACAAACAGTGAAAGGTGTTTGTGAGTGAGTGTGTGTGTGTGTCTGTGTGTGTGTGAATTACTATCTAGATAAATGTGTGCTACGTGTCATACTGATTTTCTGGTAATTCAACACTAATTCCTGGCAAAGCATTCTGGGAAATTCCCGACTTATGAATGCTTTTCTGGAAGGTCACAATCAAGTGTGTAGAAATCCAACTGTATTTCAAACAATTCTTACATTCTTTTTAAAAATCAGGAAACAGTGCCCCTGCATTACTTTTTCTCCTCTTCAAGTTAAGTGCCTTTCATTAAACTGCTAGTATTTTAAGAATTTGACCTAATCCTCAAAATACCTCAGTAGGAAATGTGACAAGTGTTACCACTACAATTCTCCAGAGATTAAAAAGAATGCACTTAACAGGTCAGTGGTGGAAGTGAATATAAACACCAAATTTCATTACTCATAGTTTAGTGAGAAATCCATGACATATGATCGTTTTCTTGCCTCTAGAAATCAGAAATAAACTGTGCTTCATTTAACTTTAAAACTTAATTTTCCTTTACAAAAATAAAAGGAAGCTATAAGATTCCTTTTTCATACAGCACCAAATCATTCAGTCAATTCAGTAAAGTAAAAAAGATACAATCTCATTCAGCTGGCATTAAGTAAGTAAAAATAACCTAAATTTGGGTTAGTTAGCTGCAATGAGATAAAAAAGTGCTTCCTCCACCTGAATACTCTTGTTCTTTCCCACACTGTCACTTCTCCAATTCCATGTGTTTTATTTCTGTTCATTTAAGCTAAAGCTAATGGATATTTAATACTATGAACTACTACTAAAAAATAGTAACAGCAAAAATAGTAAAAAAAAAACAAAAAACAAAAAAATGGGCAGAAGACCTGATAAGACATTTTTCCAAAGAAGGCATACAGATGACTAACAGGCACATGAAAAAAATGTTCAGTATTGTTAATCATTAGGGAAACGCAAATTAAAACCACAATGAGATATCACCTCACACCTGTCAGAATGGCTATCATCAAAAAGAACATGTTGGTGAGGATGTGGAGAAAAGTGAACCCTAGTACAGTGTTGATGGGAACGTAAACTGGTACAACCACTGGGGAAAACAGTATGGAGAAATCTCAAAAAACTAAAAATAGAGCTACCATATGACCCAGCAATTCCACTCCTGGGTATACATCCAAAAAAAATGAAAACACTAATTTGAAAAGATATATGCACCCAATATTCATAGCAGCGTTATTTACAATTGCCAAGATATGGAAGCAACCTAAGTATCCATCAACAGATGAATGGATAAAGAAGAAGTTACATATATATATGTGTGTGTGTGTGTGTGTATATATATATATATATATATACATATACATATATATATATACATATATAGGAATACTATTCAACCATAAAAAAGAATGACATTTTGCCATTTGCAACAATATGGATGAACTTAGAGGGTATTATGCTGAGTGAAATAAGTCAGGCAGAGAAAGACAAATACCGTATGATATACTTATATGTGGAATCAAAAAATAAAACAAACTAGTAAATATAACAAAAAAGAAACAGACTCAGAGAACAAACTGGTGGTTACCAGTGGAGAGAGGGAAGGGGGGAGGGGCAAGATAGGGGAAGAGGACCAAGAGGTACAAACTACTATGTATAAAATAAATAAGCTACAAGGGTATACTGTACAGCACAGGAAACATAGCCAATATTTTATAATAACTTTAAACGGAGTATAACCTTTAAAAATTGTGAGTCATTATGTTGTGCACCTGTAACATATAATAATTGTACATCATCTAACTATACCTCAATTAAAAAGAGAAAAAAGTAGTAACAGGGAGCATGAGGATGTGCCCATCTAGGCTCTTTGCCTATAGAAATGGGTATTACTACCATTCCCACTTTACAGATGAGGAAATAGGCTTAGAGAGTGTTAAGTAAGTTGCACAATGTCACAGGCTAGTAAATGTGGAAGAGCAGTGTCCAAACCCAGGGCTGTGCAAAGTTCAGGTCTCTGGTAGGCTTAAAAACTGACCATTTGCTAACTCTTTCTTATAATTAAACTGTTCATCAAAGTATGACCCCTCCCACGCTTATCTGCACTTCAATAAGGACTTCGTTAGAATGTAAACTCCATCAGGGTAGGGACTTGGTCTATTTTGATCATAACTGCATCCCTGGTGCTTAGCAGCTAGTAGGTGCTCCATAATCAGGGCCCCTCTCAGAAGAGCTCCACACTTGGGGTTAACGCTCTGTGGTCGCCATCTTGAAATTCTTAATAATTTTACCTTTGAATTTGTATTTTATGGGTGAAGTCTGATGGGACAGTGAAACTTGGGCAGGGCACTTGGAGTCTCGACTCAGCTCACGTGTAGTCCCAATTCCGGCCACCTCTGCTCCTCCTCGCTTCCCTGAGTTCTTGGCTGTCCACTCTCCACTCTCTGTGCCTGGGGTGGGAGCTCGGTTACGTGGTGGGGGTGAGGGGGACTGTGACCCAGGCAGGGGTCTGGACGTGGTGTTAAGCCTGGATGCGAGTGGCCGTGGTTTCTCCAGGAGGAGCTTGGGCAGCAGCCATCCTGCCCTGGACCCGCAACGCCACCGCGCATTCAGAGGGCAACTGAGGCGGCAAGGCTCTCGTTCACACCTGATCCAGGTGCCAAGTACACGCTGGTATGGAGGTTGCAGCGCCTCAGAGGACGTACCTGTCCCACCCAGGGCCCGACGCATCAGGCACGGTGCTGCACAGCAAGTCTTAGAGTGGGGCCCTACGTGCCTGTGAGAATCCGCGTTTCCCCAAGAGCATCCCTGTACCTGAGGGAGCACACATTAAGTAGCAAAATTACATTAAGTAAACATTAAGTAAAAAACACCATGACAGATCAAGAGAGAAACCACAAAAGAAGGAAAAGTTTTAGTACCTTTAATGCCAATGTTTTCCTGCTTTTTGAATGGGGCCACACATTTTCATTTTGCAAAGCACCCCACAAATTATGTAGCTAGTCCTGTCAATAATTATGTATTAGGTTAATGATTTGGACTCTTGGAGATGAATGGAATAAAGCACTAAGATCCAGAAACAGTGGCATCTTGGACCAGGAAGTTCTCCTTTGTATGATATTTTCAAGGGAAAATGGATAAGAAATATACACCCAAGAACTTCTTGACAATCTCAGCTAGAAGGGGCCACTCAGAGACATCTAGGTGATGTCTCCCACATGACAACTGCGGCTTCAATGGACGAATTTACTTGTAAACATTTATTATTTACCCAATAAAGTTTTAAAGTCAGTTTGACTGCTTTTTGGAATGGTTGTGCCATTTTCTAGTTTGGATCCATTTCCCATGACACCCACTGTCTCACATTTGACTGCTTTCACATATTCTCTCACACTCTTGCATGTGAAGCCTGGTCCCTGAAACGTTTGTGTGTTTTATTCCTATTTCCAATATCACATGTAGAAAGAGCTGCCGTGTTCCCTTTTAGGGCTGAAATTCTATGAATATGTTACGAAAGAGAGTTTATAAATACCATGAAGTCTCTGAGAGGAGTAATTATTATGGGATGTGATATTTTTATATTTCTATAAATATAAAAATACTGGACTATGCACTTTTTTATTTTCTAGGACACAGTTTAGCCATGGTAGTCTAACTGCTAAAACAAATCAGCCTCAACAATCAATGGCTTAACACAGTAGTGTGTTTGGTTTGGGTTTTTTTTGCACTCATGTCATAGTCCAATGGGGCATGATTTACTCCACACGGTCATTCAGGATCCCAGGTTCTTCCATCTTGTGATTTCTTTATCCTCTAAGTCCTCAGAATCTTCCACTAGTTCATCAGCATTTGGCTGGCAGGTGGGGAAAATAGCACCCCTGAAGGAATGTGAGAGAAGTGTTTAGGGGTCAGGCCTGGAAGGGCCAGGCATTTACATGCATGAGTGTGAGCGAGTATGTGACAGTCAAATGTGAGACAGTGGGTGTCATCGGAAATGGGTCAAAACTAGAAAATGGCACACCCATACCAAAAAAATTAAAAACCTTACTGGCTAAATGATAACTGTCTACAAGTAAATTCGTCCATTGAAGCCACAGTTCTCATGTGGGAGATATCACCTAGATGCCCCTAAGTGGCCCATTCTAGCTCCGATTGTCAAGAAATTTGGGGGTATATAATATTTTCTTATCATTATTTCCACCTACATTCTACTGGTCTGGACTCAGTCACATGGTGCTACTTAACTGCAGGGAAAGTTGACAGCTCACATGAACTTTACCTTCTAGTGAAGTCCTTTCTGAAATTCGGATAGGCATGAGATTTAAATACAGGCAATGGTCAGTGAATGGTCTATTTTTGAGCCTGTCGCCTACATTTGAAATTTGCTCTACCCTAAGTTTAAATCCTGCTCTGCAACTTTACTAGCTGTATGACCTTAGGCAACTTATTTAGCCTTCTCAGCCTATTTCCATCTATCTGTGTGCCTAGAAAAAAAAAGAAACAGGGTTTGCTGCTGCACTGGGCTCATCTTTGTTATTACAGCAAAGATCATGTGGCATTTTCTTTGTATATGTGACGACTGGCACCTAGGAAGTATTCAGTAAATATTTCCCAAATGAAGAAAATAAATGAGGAGGGGTTAATTGTATTCCTTCAGCAAAAGAAAAGTTCTGATCTGGGTAGATTTAAAATGAGAGGGTGTATTATGTATAAAATAAGCTACAAGGATATATTGTACAAATGGGGAATATAGCTGATATTTTATAATAACTACAAATGCAGTATAACCTTTAAAAATTGTGAACCACTACATTGTACGCCTGTAACATATAATATTGTACATCAGCTATACTGCAATAAGAAAAAGTAAAATGAAAGGTGGTTGTTATTTAGAGAAAATGAGAATTCAGGGTGTTGACTGGAGCTGTTGATTTGTGTTTGTCCTCTGATCCAATGACTAAGTGGAAGATGTGTGTACAAAGTCAATCTTCTCTACCCCATTTATTTTTCCTCTTTTAGTGAATTGCTTTTCTCCCTATTAGATTCCTTTCTGCTTATGTTTGTCCATTTTCCAAAGAATATACCAAAGGTTTTCCAAATTCTGATCTTGCCCTTTCTGTGGTGTCATCAATTGCCTTAAAAACACTTCCACTCTGCAAGACATTAATGGCTCAGCAGAGCGTAATAAACTTCAGCTTGGCTTTAGGACAAATGTCAAACAGATACACACTTCAGTGGCACATTTTTCGTAAAATAAGCAGTCCCCTAAACAGGGAGAATACAAATGCAGTACCCTTTATCATAGTAGCAGATATTTATCTTGATCTATACACTCGAGTGTGTGCCAGAATTATTCCCTTTGCATTTTCTCATTTCCTTTAAATCAGTTTCATTTTTTCCTCTGAGTGCTCATCCTACCTGTCTGGTGCAAAGTTTCATTAGACATTATTGAAGCCTGAAACTGCTTCCTAGATAAGACAAGAAAGCAGGAGAATTCTTAGGACCCAGAACTGGGGAGAAGGTCTTCTAATCTCTAGTATATCCCAGTTCCTCCTGAGTTCCTCGTTGCTCAAACCAAAGTCCAGATGCTGTCAGCTTCCCTGTCATGCATAGGGCATCTTTGCCTGTGCTCAATGCCTCAGTAGTCCAGCCTCCCAAAGACGCTGCGTGGCCAACCTATGAGGAGACCTTGTCTGTGTAGAGGTGTTCAGGGAGTCGAGGTTGGGAGTTGCTGGTGTTAAGGAATACAATCAGTGACTATTAGTAAGGTTTGGTGTCACTACTTTGATTAGTGCTAAGGCACCATCAGTTTTACCCAGATTGCTTTTGCAATGTCAACATGGTAACTCTACAGGCAGACATCAGCTAAATTAATCTTGCCAAGGAGTACTTTAGGGAGACAAATTTCATAGCTCCTAAGAATCTAAGTTCACACCATGGTGAGAAGGAGTCTGAATATAACCTGTATGATGTTAGAGCAGGAAAACCAATGCTGATTGGGATGGGGTAAGCTCAAGCCCAGCATGAGCAAGGAGCCTAAAGAACCTTTTACCCAACACCCAAACTTGGATTCCTCCAGTTCAATACTCCCACTTGCTTTTCTGCTCCATTTCATTGATCTGTCATAAGAATTATAATTATGTAGTTATATTACATTATTGTTTCCTAATCTAATTATAGTTGTCAGCTCTAAACATGAAAGTAGCAGGAACACACTTCAGAAACTCATACATTACTTTCTTTACCCACAAAATAAATGTGGCCAATTCATAAAGAGTCAAACTTCCTTTTCAAAAGGATGTTGGATTTCAACCATTACCAAATGTTGTTGTGTAAAAGTCTCACTAAGAAATTAGATTTCACACCCTGGATCACTTGGTAATAGTAGTAATAACAACAATACCTTATATGTGTAGCAAAGCAACTATACACCAGCCAGTTTGGTCATCATCACAACTCAGTGTAATAGAGATAAAATAGCTTATTATTAATCCCATTTTGCTGAAGGGAACACTGAGAAATTATGTGATTTGCCCACTGTCATATATTTATTAAGTGACAGAAATGGGACCATAACATAGGTCATTGTCTAAAAGCCTTCAGTCCTTTCTGTTCTCTGTTTATATGCATTTGACTCTATTAAATTACATTGTTTTTATTTTCCCATTAGCTCAAGGGCAACATCTTAGTAGAACATCTGGATTTAATATTCTTTCCACAAACTCTTTGGAGTCTGTTCATTTGAATAAAGGGTTTATGTCAACAGTTAACCCTTCGGACTGCCTTTCAGGAAAGCAAAGGCAAGACAGTACGGATCTGGAACTGACATTTTTTAGTAGCCAGGGAATAGAAATTACTTTGTATTTCTGGGAATGAATCAACTGCAGTCAAGATAGATCACTGAAGCAACTTTTATCTGTCTTTAAGCACCAGCCATTTCCAGAATCCATAAAGGAAGAGTCAGTCACTGAGATTGTATGTTTATGTCATAACCTTGATCAGGCATCAACAGAATGGAGAAGGTTTAGGAAGTCCCGGATTCTAACATGTTTTCAGGGCCTGGCAAAGACCTGGAGTCTGAGCATAGTAGGAAGACCAAGGGACTATCAGTCTTCTAATTGAGAGAGCGGGTGGAGGGCAATGCAAGGATTCATAGGTAGGTCTATAAACAGGCCTTGTTCAAGGGGATAGGACAACAAGATGGGCGGCACAACAGGAAAATGGCTTAAGCCAAGACCTCTGTCTTGAGCCCCTTATATTCTATTAGGGAAGATATGACCCAGCTAGCAGGTGTTATAGCCAGGACTGCAACATAAGCAATCTAGCTTTAGAGTTCTCAGGCACTTAATGGCCCATGGCATAATTGGTAAGGGCATGAAGAGAAGTGTTAATTGAGTATTACACAGGAACAGAAAGAGGGAGAGAGGCAGGCAGACGCCATTCTGCCTGGAGGGAACAAGGAAGGCTTCATAGAGCGTGCATTTGAACTGGGCTTGGATACCGGGGAAAATTTTGATAGATGGAGAAAAGAATGTGAATGATGGAAAAACCCCACCTAAAATAGTTTAGGCAAAACAAAAATGTTTTTGGCTTACATGTTTGAAAAATCTAGGGATAGTTCTGGCTTTGAGCTCAGCTTGATCAGGGCTCTTTAATAGCATTGTAGGGGAGGAAAAGAAAACTTTTTCCTCTACCCTCCTAGGTTCTCCAGCTGGAGCCCTACAAATTTCACTGACAAAAGAAAGATTAACGAGAGAAAAACAGAGTTTATTAATATGTGCAGTGTGCATATACTTCGTGAAAAAGACTCAGTGATGAGTAACTCAAAGGGGTGATTAGAACTTGGGGCTTACATAGCATCTTAACAAAGAACAATACATTTGTAGAGAAGTGACAAGACAATGGAAAGGTTTTAGGCTTCCAAGGGCAGCAAACTCTGGGAAGGTAAATATAGGAAAACTAATGGAGGAAGGTTTGTTTGTGTAGGTCCATCTCGGCGCCAACTTTCCATCTCTTCATGGCCATAAAACTTCCCCAGAAGAGGAGATTTACGGCAGTCTTCATTTCTCAGAAGTTTCTGCTTTTAGTCAGATAAAGGAAGCTCCAGGAAGGCTTCTTCTGGCATCTGTTGATTCTCATTTTCCTCCAGCTCAAAATAATCCTTGTGCCAGAATGGCATATTTGGTGGTGACATAGCTTTTCCCCCACAGCCTTTCCAGGACCTGGTTTCTCACTCTGTCTTAGCTTTGCTTTTGGCCATGTTGGCGTCACCCTCAGGCAGACCCCCTTCTCCTAGTAGCAAGATGGCTGTAGCAGACCAATGGCTGGGCAGACCGTCTCCAGGACTGCATTCTTAACCACTACACCAGACTTCCTCTTGTGTAAAGGAGCCTAGACTTTATCCACAGGAGAGAGAGTTTGGTGTGGAAATAATAAATAAATAAGTAAATAATAACATATATATTATAATAAATTATACATAAAATAAATAAATAAATAATCAATCGATATGTTTCTGTACCCTAATATTAGAGTATATGTATTCAGTAGTCTGAATTTACCTTCATACTTGCTCTAGCCTCAAGCCACTTTGGCCTACATGGGTATGGGGTTGGGTGGGGACTGAACCTATTTGAACAGGCATCAACTGACAAATGGTTTCCCAACTCAAAATGGTTCCAGAATTCCATCCCCCCCACCAAGAGGAAACACATTCAGAGCCATTCAGTGGGAAGCCACAGGACCTGTCAATGAATTCTGGAGGTCCTCTAGTAGCAAGGCAGACCAAGTAATCAAGACTTGTGATAAATTTGCAGGCAAAACAATAGAACCAATTGCTTGAGAATTGAATTTGATGAGTTGAAGTTAGGCTTTGAGAATTTACATTTGTTGAGTTAAAACAAAAACAACAACAACCACCACCAAAGAAACCCTGTGCATGGCAGGATTCTGTAACTAGTTTCTCTTTGCTCATTTCGTACACACTGATTAGCTAATACAGCCAGATTAGCCCACCCTAAAGATTTTTTAATGGCCTGAATTGTTTTTATCCAGTTGTGTGGTATTTTTTGTTTCATCTACAGAGAGGAGCACCAATCTACCAAAATTTTCTCATTCCACAAACAGGGAGCCACTTAAATGCACAAGGACTCTACCAGGTGCTGAACACAGTTTCTGATCTCCAGTGGGCAAACCAAGGAGGAAGGAATGATTGGTCACTATGGAATCACAGCTGAGAGTAAGTACGGTGGCTTGTCCCCTTATAATATAAAGGGGATAAGACTATGCCACCCCAAATATGCCACTTTGGCATAAGGGTTATTTTGAGCTGAAGGCAACTGAGAAACAGACACAGAACAAAGCTCTCTAGCTTCCGTCCTATTTGCCTAAAAGCAGGACATAATTTCCCTTCATGAAGATGTCTTCCCTGCCCAACACTCTTGTACCAGGAGGGGTAGAGTGATTCTTAGTCACTGGAGACAACTCTAGACCCTTAGCCCAGAGATGGCACTGAGAGGAATCTGCCTTACAAACCTTACAAAAATGAACAACCCTTATCTTCCATTAGCTTTCTCATATATTTACCTTCCCACAATTTACTACTCCTGGAAGCTCAGATCCTTTTTCTTTTGTCATTTCTCCGCATTTATCACTCTTTGTTATAATGGTACATAAGCCTCCAGGTCTATCTGCCTCTTTGGAGTTTTCGCTTCATTTCTGTGAGACCTCCCCTATTGATATGAAATAAACCTTTTTCTCCTGATAATCTGTCTTTTGTCAGTTTCTTTTTCAGGGCCTCAGCCACCAAACCTAAGAGGGTAGAGGAAAAGTTTTTGTTTTTCTCCCCAACCAATATCACATATTCAAAAAGTTTTGTTTATATCCTGAAAAGGTATATGCTCAGTTAATGTTGGTGGTTGCTTCATGCTCAAGAAATATAAAACATTGGAAGTCACAAATATTATCCTTGATTCATTTCTGGCTAATGCTACTCTTTCCTAAAAGTGGCCTCTAAGTTAGCTTCAGCAGCCTATAAAGCAAATTATCATGATCTCTTTCCTAACCTTTTTTCATATTTAACTTTTATTGGGAGCTTAGTGTGTGCTGAGCCACCAATGTAAGCTAAGCACTTTCACTATCCCTATTTTACGGATGAGGAAAACAAGACTCAGACATGTGAAATAACTTCCTCTAGGTTACATGGCCTGCATGACTAATTATTATGTTATACTACCTCCCTAGTGATGGAATAAAGATGGAAAGTAGAAGAAAACATAAGAAAGGAAGCAAAGGAAAAGAATCTGTAGAAATGCTCTCTTGTTGAACAATGCCTTGCATTTGGCCGGTACTTAAATATTTGCTGGATGAATGATTGACATGAAATTAAAAAATAAAATAAAAATAAAATTATATGAACAGCCAATGAGGCCAGTCTTCTCCTGGCCACAGCTCTTTAGCTATGTCAATATTATCAGAAACAACCAACTGGTCATCCCACCCTGAACTTTGTAAATATTGATTTCCCATCCATTTACCTTTAAGGCATCTTCTGTCAGGTAATCACATGAAATTGCTCTGTGTGTCACATTATGTTTACATCTTTCTCTTCCTCCTCACCCCGTATAATCTAGGTGATAGACCAGCTGGCTGAGTAGGTTAAAATCCTTTTCTGCTCCACTCTTAATGCAGCTCTGTGGTTTTGTTCTATAAGCAAGATTGGATGGAGTGTTTGTGAAAAAGCAGTGAAATCTCTTGGAACAAAATGTGATCACTTTTGCAATCATTCTGCCCCAAAGCACATTTATAAGCCAGTAAGTTCCAGGTTGTTCCTTTCAAATTTTTGTTTCTGTCAGCCAAGCACAGAGATCTGGAAGATTAGATTGTTTTAAAACAATTTGAATGTCATTTGCTAACACTATGTGCTAATTTCCCTGGGCCAAGCATTTCGGGTTCATTCAGATTAAGGATTTCCATTAGCAGTTAAGTCAAGTCTCCTGTCCTTGACCCTGTAATTAAGAGAGATGAGGCTGTGACCCTGGCCTGCATTTCTACATAGAGCAATTTCAAACAGTATATGGCTTTGCTTATGGCCCACAGACTTGCATCAGATACCCCTTAGATCACAAGTTGGCAAATAGCATTCTGTTCGGAAGTCTTGCAGTTTTAGAGAGCTGAGATAGAGAGGTCATCCCAAGAGGTAATATGGTCACTCCTGAATGTCCTAAAAGTAGGGGAAGGTTGGTCATGTGGGCAGTGTCACTCTTAGAACTGGGCAGCTCTGTCCGCTGGCCTGGGCCCCACTCAGGTCTTCCTCTGGGCAAACCCCTCTCCACATAGTGAGGGTGTCCATGAAGCCAAGGAGATGTGTCTGCCCTGAGGTCAACCCTCAGCCCCAGAACATCCTCTCCAAATGGCCTATAGCAAATGCCAGCCTCTTCCTTGAGTCTGTTCTCCCAAAGATAGCCATTGCCATATCCACACCCCTGGGCTCCAGAAATGGCCAAGGAGTGGCTACTGGGTAGGCAGGGACAGGGACAGATCTTGGACTTGATGACTGGGGTGTCCCTATGGATGCTCACATAGGCCCCCCTACCTACCCCCCACCCCCCTGTAGTGATGGTTAGAGCTGTTGGTGGGAAGAAAAGGGGAGTAAGACAGGCTTGAGTCCTCCATTTGTACTTTTGCCCTGGGCTCTGCAAATGGCAGGAACAGGACTGCAGGGGGAGAGAGGAGTGAATTAGTTGGATCACCTCAAATTTGCAGGTTAATGAATCTGATTTGTATACCATAACATGCTAGCTCTCTAGAAGTCAGGCTTATGCAAAACCCACCGCTCGTGACGACCTAGAGGGTTGAGATAGGGAGGATGGCAGGGAGGCTCAAGAGGGAGGTGATGTGGGGATATATGTGTACTTACAGCTGATTCACTTTGTTGTACAACAGAAACTAACACACCATTGTAAAGCAATTATACTCCAATGAAGATATATAAAAAAAAAAATCCACCTCTCAAGCAAGTGGTGCACAAACTGATGGCCAGTTTTTTTGCAACGAGAACCAAAGCTGGCAGGCCAACTGGGATGTTCACGCCATTTGATCAAGTATTCATTCCCTATAGGAAACTCTATATGGAAAGCCAGATTATAATCAAATGTGTTTTTATCAAATGTGGAGTCAGAGGAACGGGAGTCAAGAGCAAGGCCCGGGCTTCAAGTTAATATCCTCTGAGATCCATCTCCGGGTTTGGGGATACACCTGCTACGTGGCCCCAATGCTTATAATGCCAGCTTCTTAGCAGCTTCTCCTAAGAACAATGCTAAAGACTCACTGACAATTTTTCTGTCCTTGGATCATCTGCAGACAACCCCGTTTGGTTTATGGACCACAAATCCTACCTTCACATTTATTAATTCCAACGATTAATCAAACATTTCTTTTCCTTTTAGACAAGATTTGAATGCACTTTTAGGCTTTGTTTTTCCCGCTTGGAATTTATGCCTTTTAATGTGAAATTTTCAGAAAGAAAATCTCAGTTGATGCTGTAGTGGACTAAATACCAGTAACAAGCCTGGAAGAAAGTGTAGGAGTCTCCCTTGGCCATGAGAAGACTGACAACTATATAAATCTTTTGAGAGTTATTTCCATCCCTAGCAAGGACATGGGAAATTTTCAGTTTTTATTAAAATTACTTACCAGAATTTTTCTTGTCATGTCCTTGGCTTATAATCTGGAATAACTTGCGTTGGTTATTGTAAATGATGTTTTCCTGTATCCTGGGTTTGAAAGCAAAAATGCAACAGAATTCGTCTTCAAGCTTTCCATCATCCCTTCCCTGCCAATGCCTCCATCCATTATTACCTTTTCTATTTCTCTAGCCAGAAAGAAACAGACATTCCGGAGTGGTTCTCATTCTCATAGACAGGAATACACATAAAGTCTGGCAAATATGTCACGTGATGTCTCCATCTCAAAGTTTAAAAGGTGTTCTGATGTCTGTGTTCAAGGTCTTATAAGAATCACAGAGAATTAAATACCCAGAGCAGATCAATATGTGTGTGTGTGTGTATACATGTGTGTGCACATGTGTGCATGCATACATGCACACGTTTTGATTCCCTTTGTTACATCTGGGGATATGTGTAGGTGTGTGCATGCCTGTGTGTGGCTGCACAGGCACTGATTCCCTTTGTGCTTGGTACTTCTAGGGATCTGTGGTAGAGGCTGGAATGTAAGTGCTGGCAGATGCTTGACTTTCCTCAACTAGTGATGAGAAAAGGAGGAGTAGGAAGACACAGTCAAAGGGAACCTGATGGTTAAACATGGGGTGAGTGAGTCCAAGTTTTGTGAGCCAGATGATGTGTTTCTGAATGGAATCGATTTTCAGGCTGTCCAAATGTACACGGCATATTTGTGAAGAGAACAGATAACCCCCACTTGATTCTAAAGCTGTCCTCTGACTCAGTGTCCACATTTACACTATGGTAAGATTTTATAGCTCGCAGCATCTAAAGAGCTCAGAAAACTCTGTCTAGACAGTTGCATGCTCAAGATTGCCTCCTCCTTTTATTTACATTGTTCTCTCTTCTTGCCTACTTACGAATCTTAGGCCATTGTGGGGCCTCACATCTTGCTGTTCAGGGAGGTTGGGCAGAAGCCAGAGGGAATCAATCTAGATGAACGTGCTGACAGAAGAGATGCTGGCAGTGGAGAGGTCTGTCGACCACAAAACCCAGCAAATTCTGGTCATTGAAGGGGGAGAGTGTGTTTGATGAAAAATGTCCCAATAGATGCAGAAAACTGAGCCCAGAAAACAACAACAGTAACAACATTTACAGAAAATATAATCATACTTCTAGGCTTGGCAATGAATGATATTTCCGTACAAAATAATGAAAACCCAGAATCTGAATTGCTATAAAACTTTGATATAAATATATTGCAGGATGGGGTAGAAGGTAAGAGAGCTAGAATCCTCATACACTTTAATGTCTAAATTGATGAACGATAGCAACGTGTGTGTATTATTTAGAAAAATAGACCCAGTTCAAGAATAAAGAGCTTAAAGAATAGAAAATAGTTGCCTTTGGAGAGTGAAATGTGTATGCGTGAGAGAAATGTAGCTCCAGCAGTAAGCTTACTAGTCCCATTCAACTTCTGAAACCACATTCCTGTATTACTGTGATAAAACAATATTTAAAATAATGGAACTTTGTCCAATTCCATAAATCACAAATGCATTGGGAAGTCAGCATTACTAACTTCTCATTCCCTGTGTAAAGGTAAAGGACCACAGCATCTCCCAGCTTGCACACTCCACAATTTGGAGCCCTCTATGCCTTGCAATCCGAAAACACTGTAACTGAGACAGTGAATTCCCCTGGGCTAGAGTCTCTATGAAGGTCTGTTTTCAACATTCCTGGGTTTTCTGCACACAGAGGCTTCATATACAGGAGATATTACTGATAGTTTTGTTGAAGGAATTATTTGCTAACATTGAAATAATTTGCAATGAGACAAATATTGGCAGTAAGAGGCTGTTGTTTTTTTTTTAAACATCTTTATTGGAGTATAATTGCTTTACAATGGTGTGTTAGTTTCTGCTTTATAACAAAATGAATCAGTATGTTCCCATATCTCTTCCCTCTTGCATCTCCCTCCCTCCCACCCTCCCTATCCCACCCCTCTAGGTGGTCACAAAGCACCGAGCTGATCTCCCTGTGCTATGCGGCTGCTTCCCACTAGCTATCTATTTTACATTTGGTAGTGTATGTATGTCCATGCCACTCTCTCACTCTGTCACATCTTACCCCTCCCCCCCCCATATCCTCAAGTCCATTCTCTAGTAGGTCTGTGTCTTTATTCCCGTCTTGCCACTAGGTTCTTCATGACCTTTTTTTTTCCCCTTAGATTCCATATATATGTGTTAGCATACTGTATTTGTTTTTCTCTTTCTGACTTACTTCACTCTGTATGACAGACTCTAACTCCATCCACCTCACTACAAATACCTCCATTTCATTTCTTTTTATGGCTGAGTAATATTCCATTGTATATATGTGCCACATCTTCTTTATCCATTCATCTGATGATGGACACTTAGGTTGCTTCCATGTCCTGGCTATTGTAAATAGAGCTGCAATGAACATTTTGGTACGTGACTCTTTTTGAATTATGGTTTTCTCAGGGTATATGCCCAGTAGTGGGATTGCTGGGTCGTATGGTAGTTCTATTTGTAGTTTTTTAAGGAACCTCCATACTGTTCTCCATAGTGGCTGTATCAATTTACATTCCCACCAACAGTGCAAGAGTGTTCCCTTTCCTCCACACCCTCTCCAGCATTTATTGTTTCTAGATTTTTTGATGATGGCCATTCTGACTGGTGTGAGATGATATCTCATTGTAGTTTTGATTTGCATTTCTCTAATGATTAATGATGTTGAGCATTCTTTCATGTGTCTGTTGGCAATCTGTATATCTTCTTTGGAGAAATGTCTATTTAGGTCTTCTGCCCATTTTTGGATTGGGTTGTTTGTTTTTTTGTTATTGAGCTGCATGAGCTGCTTGTAAATCTTGGAGATGAATCCTTTGTCAGTTGCTTCATTTGCAAATATTTTCTCCCATTCTGAGGGTTGTCTTTTGGTCTTGTTTATGGTTTCCTTTGCTGTGCAAAAGCTTTTAAGTTTCATTAGGTCCCATTTGTTTATTTGTGTTTTTATTTCCATTTCTCTAGGAGCTGGGTCAAAAAGGATCTTGCTGTGGTTTATGTCATAGAGTGTTCTGCCTATGTTTTCCTCTAAGAGTTTGATAGTGTCTGGCCTTACACTTACATCTTTAATCCATTTTGAGTTTATTTTTGTGTATGGTGTCAGGGAGTGTTCTAATTTCATACTTTTACATGTACCTGTCCAGTTTTCCCAGCACCACTTATTGAAGAGACTGTCTTTTCTCCACTGTATATGCTTGCCTCCTTTATCAAAGATAAAGTGACCATATGTGCATGGGTTTATCTCTGCGCTTTCTATCCTGTTCCATTGATCTATGTTTCTGTTTTTGTGCCAGTACAAAACTGTCTTGATTACTGTAGCTTTGTAATATAGTCTGAAGTCAGGGAGCCTGATTCCTCCAGCTCCATTTTTCGTTCTCAAGATTGCTTTGGCTATTCGGGGTCTTTTGTGTTTCCATACAAATTGTGAAATTTTTTGTTCTAGTTCTGTGAAAAATGCCAGTGGTAGTTTGATAGGGATTGCATTGAATCTGTAGATTGCTTTGGGTAGTAGAGTCATTTTCACAATGTTGATTCTTCCAATCCAAGAACATGGTATATATCTCTCCATCTATTTGTATCATCTTTAATTTCTTTCATCAGTGTCTTATAATTTTCTGCATACAGGTCTTTTGTCTCCTTAGGTAGGTTTATTCCTAGATATTTTATTCTTTTTGTTGCAATGGTAAACGGGAGTGTTTTCTTAATTTCACTTTCAGATTTTTCATCATTGGTGTATAGGAATTCAAGAGATTTCTGTGCATTAATTTTGTATCCTGCTACTTTACCAAATTCATTGATTAGCTCTAGTAGTTTTCTGGTAGCATCTTTAGGATTCTCTATGTATAGTATCATGTCATCTGCAAACAGTGACAGCTTTACTTCTTCTTTTCCGATTTGGATTCCTTTTATTTCTTTTTCTTCTCTGACTGCTGTGGCTAACACTTCCAAAACTATGTTGAATAATAGTGGTGAGAGTGGGCAACCTTGTCTTGTTCCTGATCTTAGTGGAAATGGTTTCAGTTTTTCACCACTGAGAACAATGTTGGCTGTGGGTTTGTCATATGTGGCCTTTATTATGTTGAGGAAAGTTCCCTCTATGCCTACTTTCTGCAGGACTTTTATCATAAATGGATGTTGAATTTTGTCGAAAGCTTTCTCTGCATCTATTGAGATGATCATATGGTTTTTCTCCTTCAATTTGTTAATGTGATGTATCACGTTGATTGATTTGCGTGTATTGAAGAATCCTTGCATTCCTGGAATAAACCCCACTTGATCATGGTGTATGATCCTTTTAATGTGCTGTTGGATTCTGTTTGCTAGTATTTTGTTGAGGATTTTTACATCTGTGTTCATCAGTGATATTGGCCTGTAGTTTTCTTTCTTTGTGACATCTTTGTCTGGTTTTGGTATCAGGGTGATGGTGGCCTCGTAGGATAAGTTTGGGAGTGTTCCTCCCTCTGCAATATTTTGCAAGAGTTTGAAAAGGATAGGTGTCAGCTCTTCTCTAAATGTTTGATAGAATTCGCCTGTGAAGCCATCTGGTCCTGGGCTTTTGTTTGTTGGAAGATTTTTAATCACAGTTTCAATTTCAGTGCTTGTGATTGGTCTGTTCATATTTTCTATTTCTTCCTGGTTCAGTCTCGGCAGTTTGTGCATTTCTAGGAATCTGTCCATTTCTTCCAGGTTGTCCATTTTATTGGCATAGAGTTGCTTATAGTAATCTCTCATGATCGTTTGTATTTCTGCAGTGTCAGTGGTTACTTCTCCTTTTTCATTTCTAATTGTATTGATTTGAGTCTTCTCCCTTTTTCTCTTGATGAGTCTGGCTAATGGTTTATCAATTTTGTTTATCTTCTCAAAGAACCAGCTTTTAGTTTTATTGATCTTCACTATTGTCTCCTTCATTTCTTTTTCATTTATTTCTGATCTGATCTTTATGATTTCTTTCCTTCTGCTAGCTTTGGGGTTTTTTTGTTCTTCTTTCTCTAATTGCTTTAGGTGCAAGGTTAGGTTGTTTATTTGAGATGTTTCCTGTTTCTTGAGGTAGGCTTGTATTGCTATAAACTTCCCTCTTAGCACTGCTTTTGCTGCATCTCATAGGTTTTGGGTCATCATGTCTCCATTGTCATTTGTTTCTAGGTATTTTTTTATTTCCCCTTTGATTTCTTCAGTGATCACTTCGTTATTAAGTAGTGTATTGTGTAGCCTCCATGTGTTTGTATTTTTTACAGATCTTTTCCTGTAATTGATATCTAGTCTCATAGTGTTGTGGTCAGAAAAGATACTTGATACGATTTCAATTTTCTTAAATTTACCAAGGCTTGATTTGTGACCCAAGATATGATTTATCCTGGAGAATGTTCCATGAGCACTTGAGAAAAATGTGTATTCTGTTGTTTTTGGGTGGAATGTCCTATAAATATCAATTAAGTCCATCTTGTTTAATGTATCATTTAAAGCTTGTGTTTCCTTATTTATTTTCATTTTGGATGATCTGTCCATTGGTGAAAGTGGGGTGTTAAAGTCCCCTACTATGATTGTGTTGCTGTCGATTTCCCCTTTTATGGCTGTTAGTATTTGCCTCATGTATTGAGGTGCTCCTATGTTGGGTGCATAAATATTTACAATTGTTATACCTTCCTCTTGGATCGATCCCTTGATCATTATGTAGTGTCCTTCTTTGTCTCTTGTAATAGTCTTTATTTTAAAGTCTATTTTGTCTGATATTAGAATTGCTACTCCAGCTTTCTTTTGATTTCCATTTGCGTGGAATATCTTTTTCCATCTCCTCACTTTCAGTCTTTATGTGTCTCTAGGTCTGAAGTGGGTCTCTCTCTTTTTTTTTTTTTTAATAATTATTTATTTATTTATTTATTTTTGGCTGTGTTGGGTCTTCGTTTCTGTGCGAGGGCGTTCTCCAGTTGATGCGAGCGGGGGCCACTCTTCATCATGGTGCGCGGGCCTCTCACTATTGTGGCCTCTCTTGTTGCGGAGCACAGGCTCCAGACGCGCAGGCTCAGCAGTTGTGGCTCACAGGCCCAGCTGCTCCACGGCATGTGGGATCTTCCCAAACCAGGGCTCAAACCCGTGTCCCCTGCATTGGCAGGCAGATTCTCAACCACTGCGCCACCAGGGAAGCCCCTGAAGTAGGTCTCTTGTAGACAGCATATATATGGGTCTTGTTTTTGTATCCATTCAGCCAGTCTGTGTCTTTTGGTGGGAGCATTTAATCCATTTACATTTAAGGTAATTATCGATATGTATGTTCCTATTCCCATTTTCTTAAATGTTTTGGGTTTGTTATTGTAGGTGTTTTCCTTCTCTTGTGTTTCTTGCCTAGAGAAGTTCCTTTAGCATTTGTTGTAAAGCTGGTTTGGTGGTGCTGAACTCTCTCAGCTTTTGCTTGTCTGTACAGGTTTTAATTTCTCCATCAAATCTGAATGAGATCCTTGCTGGGTAGAGTAATCTTGGCTGTAGGTTTTTCTCCTTCATCACTTTAAGTATATCCTGCCACTCCCTTCTGGCTTGCAGGGTTTCTGCTGAAAGATCAGCTGTTAACCTTATGGGGATTCCCTTGTGTGTTATTTGTTGTTTCTCCCTTGCTGCTTTTAATATGTTTTCTTTATATTTAATTTTTGATAGTTTGATTAATATGTGTCTTGGCATGTTTCTCCTTGGATTTATCCTGTATGGGACTCTCTGTGCTTCCAGGACTTGATTAACTATTTCCTTTCCCATATTAGGGAAGTTTTCAACTATCATCTCTTCAAATATTTTCTCAGTCCCTTTCTTTTTCTCTTCTTCTTCTGGGACCCCTATAATTCGAATGTTGGTGTGTTTAATGTTGTCCCAGAGGTCTCTGAGACTGTCCTTGGTTCTTTTCATTCTTTTTCCTTTATTCTGCTCTGCAGTAGTTATTTCCACCATTTTATCTTCCAGGTCACTTATCCGTTCTTCTGCCTCAGTTATTCTGCTATTGATCCCGTCTAGAGTATTTTTAATTTCATTTATTGTGTTTTTCATCGTTGCTTGATTCCTCTTTAGTTCTTCTACGTCCTTGTTAAATGTTTCTTGCATTTTGTCTATTCTATTTCCAAGATTTTGGATCATCCTTACTATTATTATTCTGAATTCTTTTTCAGGTAGACTACCTATTTCCTCTTCATTTGTTAGGTCTGGTGTGTTTTGACCCTGCTCCTTCATCTGCTGTGTGTTTTTCTGTCTTCTCATTTTGCTTATCTTACTGTGTTTGGGGTCTCCTTTTCACAGGCTGCAGGTTCGTAGTTCCCGTTGTTTTTAGTATCTGTCCCCAGCGGCTAAGGTTGGTTCAGTGGGTTGTGTAGGCTTCCTGGTGGAGGGGACTAGTGCCTGTGTTCTGGTGGATGAGGCTGGATCTTGTCTTTCTGGTGGGCACGTCCACGTTTGGTGGTGTGTTTTGGGGTGTCTGTGGCCTTATTATGATTTTAGGTAACCTCTCTGCTAATGGATGGGGCTGTGTTCCTGTCTTGCTAGTTGTTTGGCATAGGGTGTCCAGCACTGTAGCTTGCTGGTCGTTGAGTGAAGCTGGGTCTTGACGTTGAGATGGAGATCTCTGAGAAATTTTCGCCGTTTGGTATTACATGGAGCTGGGAGGTCTCTTGTGGACCAGTGTCCTGAAGTTGGCTCTCCCACCTCAGAGGCACAACCCTGATGCCTGGCTGGAGCGCCAAGAGCCTTTCATCCACACGGCCAAGTATGTGGGGAGTTTCTTGCCTTTTGGGAGGTCTGACGTCTTCTTCCAGTGTTCGGTGTGTGTTCTGTAGGAACAGTTCCACGTGTAGATGTATTTCTAATGTATCTGTGGGAAGGAAGGTGATCTCCGCGTCTTACTCTTCCACCATCTTGCCCCGACCCCCGAGGCTGTTTTTAAGGGAATGTACCCTTCCAATTGCCACTGCTGACCATAAATTTACATTCTAAAGGAAGAGGAAAACAAAGTAGTGAAATAGCAACTCTTGGTTTGAAGAGAAGGGTAATAGCCCCTTGGGAGTTCACACAATTCTTCTCTTGAATTCAGTTGCACTTCTTCGTTGTTTACTTGCACATACCTGGTTTCACAGAAGTAATCAAAGATTTTTATTTCTCTTTGTGCTTACCTTTTAGTTACACACCAGAGGCCTTACCTGAAACTTGAACACTGGGGAGAGGCTGTTCCATACAAAACTACCAAAGCTCAGAGCCAGAGATTCCCTGGTGACAAAGGCTTTTTAAATCCAGTCAAAACGGAGAACTGCATAAAGCAGCAGAAGGGTCAGCTGCAAGAGGTGCCCTGCTGCTCAGCACAGGGTAACCAGATTCCCTGCCGTACATGGGGAGAGACACCAGGAGCACTACCTTCAGCCAGGTAAACGAGGCCGATTCTAAACCCAACAATCTCTGGGTGGGGTTGGAAAGTTATTCCTGGAGCGAACAATACCAGGCACTGGGCTTGAGGAGCACTCCCAACCTGCATGCCAGGCACCCCATCCGCCAACTCTGCAGCGCCTGTGGCTCAGCTCCAGGCCCCCTGCCTTTCAGTCCACGCTCCCAGGCTCCTCTGTCTCAAGAAGATAAATGGGGATAGAGATACAGTTTGGTGGCTACTGCTGTCACTGCTGCCTATGGAACTGTTTGAAATATCAAAGAACCATTACAAACCCAGAGTGGCAGCGAGGGTGTTGAACATACACTCATAATGGACTAGAAATCAAAGGGTCTGTGTTCAGTTATCAGCTCCACTACTTCCCAACTTATAACATTAGTCTAGTTACCAACTAGTAAATGTCCGCTACAAAGCAAAAGCTCCATAATTGTTTATTAATAAATGTTGAAGTCACTTAAGCTTTTTGGGCCTCTTCTGCTCTACAGTAAAAATAAGGAGGTTGGTATGTTGGTAATAATGATGCCTACTGTTATTTACGGAGCAATTACTGTGTGCTGGGCACTGTTGTGAATTAATTAAATCCTTTAGTTGTCACAAAAACCATATCTCCTTCTAACATACAAGGAAATCAGAGCACAGAGAGGCTAAGTAACTGGTCCAAATTTATTCATTTGGTAAGAGGCAGAAGCAAGAATCAAAACTTCAAAGCCCATGTGCTTACCCACTTTGCTTTTGTCAACTTCTAGCTTATATTATTATTATTATTCTCATTTTGTCAATTGTTATCATCAATGGGAAGATGTTTAATCTCTTCTTGCAATTCTATGTATACTGCCTGTTATTACTTCTCATAGATTGATCCTCCATGTACCCATCAATACTTGAGCCTCCAAACATTGCTGAAAAGCCTATTTATAATCCAAATATGAGAAATCAGGAATTTTGTACCTACCTGTGGATACAGTATAAAGTGAAGAGGGATAGCAAGTATGTTGGATGACAGAATCACCAACCAAAACATGCTAACAGGCAACATAAAGGAGCAGATCTAACAGGTTACAAGGACTGGGATTATACATAGCTGTGTACTGCTGAACCAGCTCTCTGAAATGGGAAGACCTGATATGTAATTCCCCTAAGCAACCTTATGGGCCAAGAGCTGAGGTATGCAGAGGAGCCCCAGTCATGTGGGAAGAAAAGCACAGGACTTGGATTTCGATGACTGAATGGCTATACAACCCTGGGCAAGTCTGTTTACCTCATTGAACCTGCCTCCACTTCTGTAAAATGGGGATGTGTCAAGTACCTCACAGGCTTGTCATGAAGATTGAATGGGATGACAAGGAGAATACGTGGCAAACTTTAAAGACTTGCTACTCAAAGTGGTGCCACAGACCGGCAGCGTCAGCATCACTCAGGAGTTTGTTAGAAAGGCAGATCTCAGGCCCCGACCCCAGATCTACTGAGTCAGAATCTGTATTTCAACAGGCTCCCCAGCTTAGTCATAAGCACATTAAATTTGAGAAGCTCTGCTCTAAGGCACCAAATAAATGTAGCCTGTTGCAATTTGGGGCTCTGTTTTCCTTACATATACCACCAATGAAATATAATACGGCCAAATTTCAAAGACTGGGTCTTCTCAAAGGCTTCTACATCCTCCTTTCCTGGGCCCTGATGAGTGTGCCCGGTGTGGGGCTACAGTTGCCACCCATATGACCAAGCAGGTTATTCCTAGAGAGCAGTTCCATTTGCTCAGGAAAGGACCACCTGAGAGAGGCATTGCCTTGTAAAATCCTTGGCCATTTTTGAGTTAGGAGAACCAATAAAATGCAAACCCACATATTCATAACTGTCTCAGCCCTGGGAAAGGTTGTTAAATATGAGACTGAAGGGGAGTAGCAGCCAAAGTGGAGTTGAAGTGGATGCTAGTCTTTCCTGCCCAGAGTCCCTGAGAGCAGCAGCTAAAGGAAGCAGCTCAGAGCGGGAGGGCTTCTTGTCATAAATTTGTCTTTTATTAGATCCCTGTTGTGTATGGGAGACATGCAACAGGGTTGAACATGTTAAACTGGGTTGAAAACTCTATCAGCTCCCTACCTGTTAAGAGATCTTTAATTGTGAAACTGCTAGGACACTGGGGGTTGGATAGATAGAATGTAAGGACTCCCTGATGTTTGACTGGTTAGGGGGTTCAGGATATGCTACCCCAAAACATAGCACCTTGGGATATTGAATATTTTAAGCTGAAGGAGTTTGAGAAAACAGCCCAACAGGACTTCTCCCCACTCCGCCGCTGTCCTCCTTTCTCCTCTGAAACACTGGCACAAGAACCCCATGTGAGAGGCGCCCTCCCTACACCCTAAGGAAAGGAGCGTCCTTATCTCAGCAAACAAAGTGACACCACCAGAAGAATCTGAACAAACAGGTCTCACTAAGTTTCCCCCAGTTTACTACGATTACCTCCTGTTCTTTGACCTAAAATATTTCTCTTCAACTGTTCACTCTTCATCAAACCCAGCATAAAAATACTCAGGTTTAACTATTTCTTCAGGTCATTTCCTTATGAAGGCTCCCATATCATGTAAAATGTATACTAAATACATTTGTATGCTTTTCTCCTCTTTATCTGTCTTTGTCGGTTTAATTTTCAGACTCAACCAGGGACCCTAAAAGCATCAAGAAAAACGTTTTTTCCTCCCTTGCACTAGCTTAACTCCATTTTATATGTATAGATGCACACAGGCATCACTGTTACTTCTTTAATCATCACTGTTATCATCTTCTCCATCTTCCATTTCCCTGGTCAAAGATTAACCAAGTGAACACACAAGTTTTAATAATCTGTCAAAATGTCATAATGGAAGTGGAATGATTCCATTTGTAAATCACTATTGACAAAACTTTTTTTTTTTTTTTTTTGCATTTCAAAAGTGCAAAATTTAGGTGTCCTAAATTTGGTTTAAGAAACAGTCTCGGGCTTCCCTGGTGGCGCAGTGGTTGAGAATCTGCCTGCCAATGCAGGGGACACGGGTTCGAGCCCTGGTCCGGGAAGATCCCACATGCCGCGGAGCAACTAAGACCGTGTGCCACAATTACTGAGCCTGCGCGTCTGGAGCCTGTGCTCCCTAACAAGAGAGGCCGTGACAGTGAGAGGCCCATGCACCGCGATGAAGAGTGGTCCCCACTTGCCGCAACTAGAGAAAGCCCTCGCACAGAAACGAAGACCTAACACAGCCATAAATAAAATAAATTAAAAAAAAAAAAAAAAAAACAGTCTGTTCCAGAAAGTCTATGACTAAGACATGAATGACAAACTAAAACGCATTAATGAAGTATTAGTGCACAGACTTAAATAATTGTGCATTGTTCTAAAACTTCAAAGGCTGGAGATCTCTGCTGAATAGAAGTGGATCAGGGGAGGGAAAAATCTCCCAGTTGGAGAAAGTCTCAACTGGAGAATATCCCAGTTGGGATTATGTGCTCCTCAGGAGTTATACAATTCCAAATTGTTTGTTTTAGCTCTTACCACAAAAGAAAATGGAAGCAAGCACACTGGCAGGGCCAGTAGTGCCCTCTCCTTGAGCAGCGATTATCTGGTGTAAGGCATGGAGAGTTGCCTGGGAGTACTTGGCCATCGAGATCCTCCCGGGCCCAGAACATGGGAGAGCTGTGTGTCTCCTGGGACACATTTGCACTTCCAAAAAGCTTCTACGTGAGTTGATTTTACTCGACCTCAGAGGTAGGATTATATATATATATAGCACTATTCAATAACAGTTGAAAGTCTGTCAGCAGGTGCCCATACATTCGCATATATTTATTTACATTCTGTTCTGAAATCTACATTCACCTATGATTCAAGCATCTCTGGCCATGGGGTGAGTGCCCAGGGTCTTTTAAATGAGACACAGAGGGGCTCATCCCAGGGAAAGCAAGTAGAGATCCACAAGTTTGGTTCTAGGACAAAAAGTAGCCTCCTAGGAAGTGTTTTTAATAAAGTCCAACTTTCAGATCATCCGCTGATCCACGTGATTCAACCAAGGCTGAGTTCTCAGAAGAGGAGGCTGCCCAAAAAAAGCTACCTCAGCACAGATTCTATGGAAGACAAGCACTCCGGTGGCAGTGGTGGCAGACAGAGCTCTCAACACAGGCTTGGCAGAGGCTGTCGAGGTGCAGACACTGATGGCCAGTAACAGCAGAACCTTCAATGGCCGTCTGTGGTATCAGTGGGCGAGCCACTAAATTTGGCAGTGGTAGTGACCAAGATAACTCACCAAGGTACCACAAAAGAGAAAAGGAGAATGGCAGCTGTCACATCACAACTAAGGATGACCACTTTGCACGAATGGCATACCCTCAGGGACTCTGAGAACTATTTAAGATTGAATTTAAGAGGGGTGAGATTGGGGGTGGGGTTGAGTCCTGCACAGCAGGTCACATCAGAGACAAAGAAATACAATGAACTTTTGCTTCCCTCTCCCCAGCCCAAGACTGGTGGGATATGGAAAACAAAGGACAGAATAGTCCAAGTTTGTGGAAGAATGAGCAATAAATCTGAGATTCAGCCATCCGTGCTCACCGAAGGCCCAAATGGGGAACTTTTAACAAAATACCACTATTCAGTTGGCAGCATTTACTACTCAAACTTATAAATTTTTTTGTCAGATTCAATTTTATTTTTGATTCTCTCTTCTCCTCTGGACAGATTGGCATTACTTATCTCCAGTAAAATATTATATGCCAATTTTAGCACAATTAAAAAATGATAATAAAATAATAAATAAAATGCATCGTATGAAAAATCATAGTACTATAATACTGTCATTTGAAGAAAAAGTCAGATTTTCAGCCACCTCAACTACTGCTAAAACCACCGCAGAGGCTGATAAGCCACACAGATGCCAAGAGCACAGGGTCCACCATTCTCCAACTGTGTTTTCTGTTGAACTTTTCCTAATAGAATTCTCATTCATGCTCACTTCTTCATTAATGGATAACAGTGCATTCTTCAAGATCCATAGTTACGTTAAATGGGAGATGAGAATCATTTCTATCTGTCAGAAATATGGGGATCAAATGAGACAAAGAGGTTTAATTGAAGATATAATTTCCTTCCCTCCCACATTCCCTACTTAGAGAATCTATCCACCACTACCTCCAGCCTAAAAGGGGCAGCCCTACATGCCACACGACCCTCTTACCTGGCCTCAGCTGATTAGATGCCAGTGGACAGCTAAGCCAGGCTGGACCAGTCAGAGTCTCTTTCACAGGAATTTGAAATTTGAGAGACTGAGTCATTTAGCCCTGGAGAGCCAAGCTGGAAGTTGATGGAGACTTGGGGTCTGAGATTACATTTAGGAGTAGCTATAATGGGTGCAAGCAAATGAGTGGACAGAGAACTGGCCTGTAGAAAAAAGAATGAAGTGGCCTTTCAGAGAGAAACAGGCAAGACGCTGTGCGTTCCCCAAAAGAGGAGAGATGGTGGGAGAAACTTCTAGTAACTCTCTAGTTCCCATAAAGCTCAGCTCAAATTTACTCCCTACATTTGGTGTGTAATTCTTCTATATTCTAATATAATAAACCCACTGTTATAGTTTTAGTTTAGTTCCTTTAAGTTTTTGTTGCTTGCAAAAAAAAAAAAAAAACAGGAGAGAAATAATTGTAAGATCGTAACATGGAAAGCACCATACAAATATGAGATTAATTTTGTCTTTGATTGTCACCTAGGACATAGCAGCCATTAGGGAAAGGAGGAATGGATAAGCAGCCTGGCCTTCAGGCAAGAGCAGCTCCAGATACCACCTTGCAAACCCTGAAAGTGACCAACACCCTCATAAATAAGGTATCAGGATCTGGAGTCATCTTGATTAGGGCTGAGATTCATCACAATTCTTTTGGCTATATGGCAGAATCCAAATTTAATCTACTAAAGCAAAGTGGAAATGTGTTAGACCACCTAAGTGCTACATCCATGGAAGGGGGCAGAGGGAAGGGGAGCAGATACCAGGCTTGGAAATCTGTCCTCCTATCTCAGCTCCACTTTCCTTTGTGTTAGCTTCATTCTCAGGCGAGCAATCCACCATGATGCTGAGAGGCCCCAGCGGCTCCAGGCTTACTCCTACCAGCTTAACAACTCCCATGGAGAATACCTCTTTGCTTATAGTTCCAGTCAGACTCCCAGGGATGGTTCCCATGGGCCTGATTTGGGTCACATGCTTACCACTAAACCAATTGCGGTTGCCAAGGGAATGCAGTATTTTCTTTGCTCAGGCTTGGGTTCTTCTCTGGAGTGAGGGAATGGTGTCAACCTCCCCTGATTCACAGGGACTGAAAGCTGGGCAAGGTAATTGCAAAAAGAAAATCGGTGGGTGCTACAACCAAAATAGGAGGAAGGCATTCCAGGAGATACCATGAGTATGAGCACATGAGACTTAAAAATGAGAAGTAAGCTTTCTTTAGAAAGGAAAACCTCTCTATTTTAAAATGGGCAGAGTGACCAAAAGACTTGTGGGCGTTTGTTACATACGGCTGGCCCTTGCCCACTGCACAAATGTTTATCAAGCCTCTACCACAGAGAGAGCGTGCAAGCGGTACCTTTGGATGAGTCAGTCTCTGTCCTGAGGCTCAGCCTCCTCATCCACAGTCTCATCGCCAGTTCCCTGAGTCATCCCGTGCCCCACCCAACTTGTTTTGCCTTTCCCACAGTTTCCTTGAATCTTCTGGGACAGATGACCAGCTCTTGGAGCCGAAAAAGAGAAGGGGTGTCTTTCAGAAAGAGGAGTGCCTCTCCCGTAAGTAAAGCTGGCAGAAGAGCTGGCTCAGGTGGGTGGAGGTGGTAATTATTCACTTAGCAGTTCCTGGTGCATTTAAAATCAGCTTCTTTCTTTTTTTTTTTTAAATTAATTAATTAATTTGGTTTTGGCTGCGTTGGGTCTTCATTGCTGTGCGCGGGCTTTCTCTAGTTGCTGCGAGCAGGGGCTGCTCTTTGTTCCAGTGCGCAGGCTTCTCATTGCGGTAGCTTCTCTTGTTGCGGAGCACGGGCTCTAGGTGCGCGGGCTTCAGTAGTTGTGGCACACAGGCTCAGTAGTTGTGGCTCGCGGGCTCTAGGCGCACGGGCTTAGTTGCTCCACGGCATGTGGGATCTTCCCGGACCAGGGCTCAAACCCGTGTCCCCTGCATTGGCAGGTGGATTCTTTTTTTTTTTTTTTTAATTTATTTATTTATTTATTTATTTTTGGCTGTGTTGGGTCTTCGTTTCTGTGCGAGGGCTTTCTCCAGTTGCGGCGAGCGGGGGCCACTCTTCATCGCGGTGCGCAGGCCTCTCACTGTCACGGCCTCTCCCATTGCAGAGCACAGGCTCCAGACGTGCAGGCTCAGTAGTTGTGGCTCACGGGCTTAGTTGCTCCGTGGCATGTGGGATCTTCCCAGACCAGGGCTCGAACCCGTGTCCCCTGCATTGGCAGGCAGATTCTTAACCACTGCGCCACCAGGGAAGCCCGGCAGGCGGATTCTTAACCACTGCACCACCAGGGAAGCCCAAAAAATCAGCTTCTTTCTTAGAAAAAATTGATTCCTATGTAACTGCTACCTTTCTCCATTGCTCTGTTTAAACACACACATGCACACACACACACACACACACACACACACACAGAATACTTATCACCCTTTTAAATCCAGATAGGTCAGATATCTCTTCCTGCTTGAAGCCTCTCCTTTTCCTCCCTTTAATCCTCTTTCTCATTTACCTGAGAGGCAGGATGTATCACCCCTTCCCTGTACTCTCACAGCACAATGCCAATGTCACAGTTACAGCGCTTTTCATATTGTGTGATGGCTGTCTGGCTAGTCCACCAGACAGTGGATGCCTCAGAAAGGTCAGGAAGGATGCCAGGCTTCTGTTGTGCCTCCGCACTGTACTCAGAGTCTGGCAATAGAAAGTCCTCCACAGATGTTAAAGTGAGTGAGAGAGTGAGAGTGAAAATGAGCAAACTGTTACAGAGCTCAGGGGTTGAATATGTGGAAGATCATCTATACTGGAGTATTTCCTTAGAGGTAAATGGCCCTCCATGAAATGATTAAGAACCTTTTTCTTCTTAACATAATCTTGAGTAGCTTCTCTACGGTAGATAATTACAGAGACTGCTCCTAAGAGCCAAGAATACCTACACTAAAAGGAAATGTTTTTCCGTAATTGTATAGGATGAGAAGCTTGAGATCTTACAACTCACTTCAGGGGAAGACTACAGCAGTTTAATTACTGTCATAATTCATTCAACGTTTGGATATAGTATGAAACATTCATTAAAGACTTTACAATTAATCTGCAGTTAATTTAGATACTTACATAGTTGTGCTGTACAGAATAAAATGCAGAAGTATAAATATAAATGATGAATAATAAGCCATAATGGACTATTAGGGTCTGGAATCCTCTAACAGACAATAGACCATTTGACTTTCTAGGTTCTATTGGAAGTCATTTAGGGATGTTTTAGATGTGCTGGGAGAAGAAAATAATAACATTCTATTATTCCAAATAATAGCAAAAAGTATCACGATGAAAGAGTGAGAGGAATTCAAATCTGTTTCAGTATGTCATCTTGCCATACTCCTTGGTAAATGAGAGGCAATGTTTCTATTTACTCACCTTTCATTTAACAAATGTTGATTGAGCATCCGTTGTGTGCTACATGTTTTCCAGTTGAAGAAGATGGTGGAAGGAAATGTAAGTAACTTACTCTAAGTATGATGGTCTGAAGCTCATTAAAGGAAGTGAGAATTTCTAACTTCTTACTTACTCTTTCAAAATAATGTCTTCCCAGGGACCATCGTTAATGATTCTTGTACTTGTACACTTTCCACTTTACAAAGAGGTTTTACATAAATATCTCATGTAGGGTCCACAGTAATCCTTAGTGTAGGCAGGACTATTATGGATCCAATTTTGCAACTGGGGAAGTGAAATAAAGTATCCAAGATGACACCAATGGCGAGTTATCGAGCCAGGACCAGGACCAAGTTTCCTGGCTCTGAGTCTAGTTCTTTTCTCAGTTATTCTGCATTTAAACAGGAGGTCAGACTGGTGCAGCTAAAAATGGCTTGAGAATTCAACTCTGGCAAAGACATGTTATCAAGAGTCTTTCTAAAATGTGATCTTGTTTATATTTGTATGGGGCCATGAAGAAATTGAACGATTGAGATTGTGATCTTTGGCATCCATCCCTTCCTCCAATAATACATCCTAAGAATTGACAAAGACTTTCTCCATTCACAGAATCCAGCCAAGAAGAGAGGGAGCTGTATATGGAACACTGTTGGTAAACTGGAGGTTTCTAAAGCTGTGCTTCTGCAAGCTTTAAACAACCACTCATCACAAATGCACTAGATTTTAAATCCTTGGATGCTTCTTAAGAGCTCAACTGGCTCTTTAGAATCAGACACAAAAATCAGTCACATATGTCCTTGAAGAAATGAAAACCAAAACACTTTTAGCTTTGCCAAGTGAAGTTTTTCCTGAAGTGTTCCTCAGAGTGAGGCTGATATTTAGCATTCTTAAGTGAGCTGTTAAGCCCTGGTGCAATATAAATAGATGTAACTTAGTGGCTGGTGACAGGAGATTCCCCTCATGTCTGTCCCTCTGCCCTCTATTCTGTATTATGACTAAATGGACTCTAATAAATCCTATCAGCTCACAGGGCCTGGTAAGTATAAGTATCACTTACCAGAGACATTAACATGTTAGTGCCTTTTTGGTGGGTCATTATCTGTGTTGGTGGTCTTTTGCAAACTTCAAAGAGTTGTGAAGAAAGGAAAAAATTTCCAAAGGGTAAAGTGATGTAATGCTATTGACTGAATTGTCTCACTGTTGAATTCATATGCTTGTTACTGAAGCAAACTTGGGTCCATTCACCTGACATTGAAGCAAAGCCAATCTACTGACAACAGTTGTGGTGAAGGAAAGTACAGCATTTATTGCAGGGTTTTTCTGCAATCAAGGAGAATGGGCAGCTCATGCTCAAAGATCCAAACTCCCCAATGAATTTTAGAGAAGGGTGTTTAAAGACAGTGTGAGGGAGAGGGTTGCAGGGTGCTTGATCGGCTTGTGCGCAATTCTCTGATTGGTTGATGATGAGGTAACAGGGTGATGTTTCGGGAATCTCAACCATCAACCTTCTGGTTCCAACCAGTCTGGGGTTTACGTGCTGGTGGTCAGCATGCAATTAACTTCTTCCACCTGATGGGGGTTTTAGTATCTGCAAAGCAATTCAAGAATAGGGCTCAGGATATTATCAATAGCCCTTGAGGAGAAACTAAAGGTCCTTGACTTTGTTTTATGGCTAAACTATTATTTTTGTCTGCTTGACTGTTTTCCTTTGTTTCTGCATTTTCTCACTTCTCTGATTAAATTTGCTCTTTGGAACTCGGAGAAGGCCTAGGAGGCTAAAGCTTTTCTATAAACAAGAGGTGAGGGATAAGGGGGTGGTCTGACCCTGGAAAGGCCCCTTCAGGGTTCTGCTCGGTTTTATGTTGAAGTCTAGTCCCCAGTGTGATGGTATCTGGAGATCTGATTTGGGGAAGGTAATTAGGTTTAGACAAGGTCATGAAGATAGGGCCCTCATGATGGGATTAATGCCCTTGTAAAAAGAGAGACCAAAGAACTTGATTTCTCTATCTCTCTCTCTCTCTCTCCCTCCTTCCATATGCATGCATTAAGGACAGATCATGTGAGGACACAGTGAGAAGGCGGCTGTCTCAGCTCAAGAATACAGCCCTTATCAGACACTGAGCCTGCTGGCGGCTTGATCTTAGACTATCCAGTCTCCAGAAGAGTGAGAAATAAATTCCTGTTGTTTAAGCCACCCAATCTTCAATTTTGTATGACAACCCACTCTTAATAAGATATGTATATAGTGGAAGTGGATTAATTTAACACCAGAAAATCTGGCTCACCTCTTACCCTTGCTTAACCTATTTCTGCCTCAGTCTCCTTATCTGTAGAGTGGGGAACTGTGAGTAACTCCCCTCATTCCCAACATCACAAGGTTCTTGTAAGAATCCAGTAAGAGGAGGTTTGTAAACTGCCAACAGAATTGCTTTGTTGCTCTTCTCTTGAGGATCTTTAGTTTCATGATTCAAATAACATGTTGTTGGGAATCTGCCACTAAAGTTGAAATTGAAAAATTGTGTAGGAAAAATAAATAAAAATAAAAATGGAAGAAGAGGTAGGTTAAGAGCTCTACAAAATGTTTTTATCTTTAAATGCTGGAGGTCTGAACCCATACATGCTAATTGTTTTAAGTGAATTTTTATGGTGTGGTAGTTTAAAAAAAAAATCTGACAGAGCTTGAGTTCCTGTATTAGAACTCAAGAAAAATCGTTGTAATCTAACTTGTTATGTGTTATTGTATATTTTATAGTATTTATATTTTATATCATATAGTATTCTTTATGGTATCTGGAAGCTACTTAAATTAATGCACAGAATTGAACTCATGTTATCACAAATGACACCTGTGGCAGCATGTGATATTTCAGCCCAGCTGTTATGGACTTCATTTCTTACTTTTTTTAAATAATTTTTTTATTTTAGAACAAATTTAGATTTATTTTGAAAACTTATGAAGCTGGTACACAGAGTTCCCATAAGCCCCACACCTAGTTTCCCCCATTATTAACATCTTAACATTAGTATGGTATATCTGTCACAGAAAATGAACCAATATTGATACTGTACATTATTATTAAGTCCACACTTTATTCAAATTGCTTAGTTTGTATCTAATCTCCTTTTTTGGTTCCAGGGTGCCCTCTAGAACACCACATTTAGTTACCATGTCTTTTTAAGCTCCTCTTGGGAATTCCTTGGCGGTCCAGTGGTTAGGACTCTGCACTTTCACTGCTGTGGGCCCAGGTTCAATCCCTGGTCCGGGAACTAAGATCCCGCAAGCCATGCGGCATGGCCAAAATTTTTAAAAAACATAAAAAAGCTCCTCTTGGCTGTGGCCATTTCCCAGACTTCCTTTGTTTTTGGTAACCTCCAGAATTTTGAGTAGTGCTGGTCAGGTATTTTATAGAATGCCCCTCATCTGGGATTGGTCTGATGTTCTGCTCATGATTAGACTAGGGTTATGGGCTTTTGAGAGGAATACTCTTACAGACATTTTAATCCTGTGAATTTGGGAATACTCCAGTAGAAATTCAGAAGATTCTCTGGCACAAGGAAAAATTTTTTGGCCTGAAGCAGCCCTATCCACAGTGGACGTCTAACAACTGGAGAAGTGCTGTAAATACAAAAAGAAACTTACAGCAAAGTCTATTCTAGTCCTAACTGATTCCAAGAAGCCACAGATTGCCACAGGTCTGTTCACTATCTTAAATCCTTTCGTTCTGAAGTCTTTCAACACATCTCCTGTAGTAAGTTTTCTGTGGGGAAAAGACTTTCAGTTTTTTATGGATTAGTGGGAAAACAGTATTCATTTAACAGAAATCTCCTTATAGGCAACATTACTCAACTAGATATCTGAAACCCCCATATTATCCTGAACATATGTGAGTGAATAAGAACATGGGATTTATGTGCCGAAAAGAACTCCTGTAACTTGGCTACTGACCAGTATTTACCAGTAGAAGAGTCAAATTAATGGAGTCTCTCCTACACCAAGCCCCTGGGATGTTATTTAAAAAATGGAGTGGCAACTCCAGTATCTAGACTGAGGTCATGCTGGGACAGGCTGATACTACAATTCAGGAGAACCAAGTTTGAGTTTGAATCTAAGAAACTGGAGGAATCCTGAACTCCCAAGAATTAACTACCTTATTTAAGTTTCTACAAAGGCTGTGCTGTTGGGCTTCCCTGGTGGCGCAGTGGTTAAGAATCTGCCTGCCAATGCAGGGGACACGGGTTCGAGCCCTGGTCTGGGAAGATCCCACATGCCACGGAGCAACTAAGCCCGTGCGCCACAACTACTGAGCCTGTGCTCTAGAGCCCACGAGCCACAACCACTGAAGCCCACATGCCTAGAGCCCGTGCTGCGCAACAAGAGAAGCCACCGCAATGAGAAGCCCACACACTGCAATGAAGAGTAGCCCCCGCTCGCCGCCAACTAGAGAAAGCGGCACGCAGAAACAAAGACCCAACGTAGCCAAAAATAAATAATAAAATAAATAAATATTTATTTTTAAAAAAGGCTGTGCTGTTAGTAAAAGGGAAAACAATTTTCCAAATATAGAAAAAATATAAACGTTATGTAATACACATGCATATGCTCTATCTGCAGTTTGGTTTTTACAGTTGATGGAATGCCTCCGTGTGTGAGTGTTCAGTTACTCAGTCCCTTTATTTTATTTTTTTTTAAACATCTTTATTGAAGTATAATTGCTTTACAATGGTGTGTTAGTTTCTGCTTTATAACAAAGTGAATCAGTTATACATATACATATGTTCCCATATCTCTTCCCTCTTGCATCTCCCTCCCTTCCACCCTCCCTATCCCACCCCTCTAGATGGTCACAAAGCACCAAGCTGATCTCCCTGTGCTATGCGGCTGCTTCCCACTAGCTATTTTACATTTGGTAGTGTATATATGTCCATGCCACTCTCTCACCGTGTCACATCTCACCCCTGCCCCTCCCCATATCCTCAAGTTCATTCTCTAGTAGGTCTGTGTCTTTATTCCCGTCTTGCCACTAGGTTCTTCATGACCTTTTTTTTTTTTTTCCTTAGATTCCATATATATGTGTTAGCATACTGTATTTGTTTTTCTCTTTCTGACTTACTTCACTCTGTATGACAGACTCTAACTCCATCCACCTCACTACAAATACCTCCATTTCATTTCTTTTTATGGCTGAGTAATATTCCATTGTATATATGTGCCACATCTTCTTTATCCATTCATCTGATGATGGACACTTAGGTTGCTTCCATGTCCTGGCTATTGTAAATAGAGCTGCAATGAACATTTTGGTACATGACTCTTTTTGAACTATGGTTTTCTCAGGGTATATGCCCAGTAGTGGGATTGCTGGGTCGTATGGTAGTTCTATTTTTAGTTTTTTAAGGAACCTCCATACTGTTCTCCATAGTGGCTGTATCAATTTACATTCCCACCAACAGTGCAAGAGGGTTCCCTTTTCTCCACACCCTCTCCAGCATTTATTGTTTCTAGATTTTTTGATGATGGCCATTCTGACTGGTGTGAGATGATATCTCATTGTAGTTTTGATTTGCATTTCTCTAATGATTAATGATGTTGAGCATTCTTTCATGTGTCTGTTGGCAATCTGTATATCTTCTTTGGAGAAATGTCTATTTAGGTCTTCTGCCCATTTTTGGATTGGGTTGGGTTTTTTTTGTTATTGAGCTGCATGAGCTGCTTGTAAATCTTGGAGATTAATCCTTTGTCAGTTGCTTCATTTGCAAACTCAGTCCCTTTATTATCCCACTGTAATCTTTATAGCTATTCTGTTCTGTATAACAATAACAGCTTATATTTATTTAGAGCCTATCTGTGCTTTACGTATTTTATCTCATTTAATCCTATCTATCTATTGCAGATACTCACTGTCCTCTTCTATAAACGAGGAAATTGAGGCTCAGAGAACTTAAGTAACTCGCTCAAGGATACACAAAAGTCAGGATTCAGGACCAAGGCAAGGACTGTTTGGCTCCAAAGTAAGTCTCAGCTCCTACTGGGTTAAACTATCTTTGTGTCCCTAAGTTATTTTGAAATGCCTTTTGTGTCAGTAAGGAACGTGTCTTTTCTTAATAGCTCTTGTAATTTCCATCCACGTGGCACGTGTTTAATCACATTTGAAAATAAGGAAATGGGGACTTATTCCTACTGATTACCACTGTCATGGGCGAAAAAAATATCCAACTGCCTCATCCTACTTGACTCATAGGCTAAACACGGTTCTGGGACCCAATTCCACTGTATGGAGGAGTCTCACCCGCACAGCACCAAACCATCCTCAGACACTAGTGAGGTGTCCAGCAACTCAGCTCGGTTCTCGTACTGCCTCTTGGGGCACAGCTGCAGATTCCACCGGCCGAGGGCTCAGTCCTACAGGATAGTCCCCCCCCGCCCACTTCAGATGCCAGATGCAAGCCCAGGTTATCATGTGTGCTTCTGACCTACCAGCTATAGATTAGAGTTGCCCCCATCCCCTGCTTTGGGTTTGATTAATTTGCTAAAGTGGCTCACAGAACTCAGAGAATCATTTTACTTACTAGATTCTGTGTTTATTATAAAAGACTGTAACTCAGGAACAGCCAGATGGAAGAGGTGCACAGGGTTAGGGGCAGAGAAAGGGTGAAGAGCATTTGTGCCCTCGCCAAGGCTGCCAGTCTTCCCAAATCTCCACGTGTTCACCAACCCATAAGCTCTCCGAACTCTGGATTCATTACATAGGCGTGATTAATTAAATTATGCCACTGGTGTTTGAAATCAACCTCCAGCTCCTTGTCCCTCCCCAGAAATCCCGGGTGGGACTGGAAGTTCAAACCCTCTAATCATCACATGATTGGTAGTCCTGGCAACCAGCCCCCATCCATCTGTGCCATCCAAATGTCACCTCATTGACAAAACAAGACACCTTTATCTCCCTCAGCACTTAGGGAATTCCAAAGGTTTTAGGAGCTCTGTGCCAGGAACGGGGGACAAAATCAAATATACATTTCTTATTGTAAATTCCAGTATCACACATGCCAACAGTAAAATAAGCCATTCAGCAGCCCTGCTACCTGAAGCTAGAGCTAGAGTGGCTTGAATCACCATGTCCTAAAATATAGTGTATTAATGAAAATTTTAAGGTATAGGAAGGTCAACAGATCAGAAGATGATCACCATTGAAAAGGTAGTTTGTTGTTACAGTTCCCAAGAGGAGGGGACACGCCACACCTTGGGGGGCCACACTGGGAAGCGCCAGGGTCAGTCAGGAGGCAGAAGGAGAGGGAGCAGCCTTGGGCTAAAGCCTTTATTGTGGTTTCCTCGGAAGGAACAGGTGAGGCAGGGGAAACAGGCTTAGGACTGGCTAGTTTAGTTGAGTAATCGTAGCAGGCTCTGGGCTATAGGGGCTGTCCCTAGTTGTCTGGTACATGGCCCTGGAGTGATTAGGGCAGGTGGATAGTGGCCCCCAGTACGAGAACTTGATAAAGGAGGTGGTTGAGGTGTGAGCTCCAGATTGGCTGGTTTGTATTTGAAAATCGCTGGTGGGCAAGTTGTTTACTATCATCTCTAGGAACTGGCTAACCCTGGGAGGTGGAGTTCCATGAGGGTCAGCAAGACCCCAAGATGTCAAAACATCAGAATACAGAAAATAAAAGATATAGCTGATACACTCCAGCTAGAGGATTTCCGGCTCTTCTGAGTTGGGAAGGGCATACAAATCTACCCATAAACCAGGTAGAAATATCCAAAGCTAATTCAGCTATAAACAATGGAAATGGGTCTTAATGCCCTGTAAGAGAACCCCTTATATGTAGAGGAAGAACAACAAAACAAATCAATGACAACTGGAAGATCAAATGCAACTATCTGAGCCTAGACTGTCTGGGTTACCTTAAAGGACTTGTCACAAGCTAGTGCTTCCCAAGAGGATGCAGAAAGTTAGCATCCATCAAACCTTACAAAGTAGAACTGCAATTATTTTTCTTAAACCCAATTTATTAGCAAGCTACATTCTCTACGCTAGTATATGTAGTGTGCATGCGCGTGCACACACACATACATTCACATAGCAATAGTTTGCCTAAATGGGAGCTCAGCATCGGACACCACCCACCCCTCCCCCCAACAACACACATATGGTTATCACAAATTCTCAAGAGTCTGTGTTTAGTGTGTCCAAGTTGACATGGCTGAAATAAGCCTTTTTGTTTTTCTCACAAGCACTGAGATACATTAAGACAAAGTAAAGTTAAACCTACCCATTTTGACTTCCTTAGTAACAGAAGCAGTATTTTCAAATCCAACAGTGCTGTTTACTCCAGGAAACGTTTTCCTCATAGTCATGGCAAAATCAAACACCACATTATCTCAAGTTCCAGCAAACACTTTATTCTCCTCATTAATGTCTCAAAACTGTTGGAAGCCAAAGCCTGGAAAAAGCCCTTTGGCAATAAATGTGAATGTTTTACAAAGAGAAGAAAGAAGTTGCAAGAGGTTACAAGTTTCCGTTAACTGTATTTGAGTATTTTTCTTTGGTAAAGTCCCCAAACAAACTTGAATAAATTAGACACAGTGTCGATAGAAGTAAAAGAAGTAGTCTGTAAAGAATATCCCAGCAAAATAAGGATCCGTTGAACAGTCAGCTAAATCCTGTCAGAACAAGGGGGAAAAGAAAAGAGAGAATGATTAATGTAAGAATTAATTGTAGCTAAAGTTTATTTATTTATTTATCTATTTATTTATTTAATGGCCCATTTCTTTCTCACTGAAAAGAAAAAGAAAAAAAGAGAGCTTACCGGTGCAGCTACCCGGAAATGGTATGCGCTGTCAAAGAATGGGGCTGCAGGGAGCCTCCAAATGTGCTGATATCCCTAAATAATGAATGAAAGAGAGATCCATTTCATAACTATATTTTACACTCAAGTTGGAAAGAACATAGGCTGAAAAAGCATTCCTTTGACTGCTGTAGGAGAGGTATTTGTGACAACAGCTTTTGATGGTGTTGCTGGAAAAGTCTGCAGCTTCTGAAGGATGCACAGAAGATGCTGAACAAAGCCCTGTGATCAGAGTCAGCAAAGGGAAACATTCGCCTGTGGCTCATGGCCTCTCTCTCAGTGCGGAACAGAGGCTGTGCCACAACTGTAGGCACACTTCTAGAATGGGGACAGAATGCCGAGGAGCTGGAAAACGTTACCTGTGTCATCTCCTGGGAGACTTCTTGGTGGCTTTGCATGCCTTTGGCTTCCCTTTTACTACGGAAACACATATTTCCAAGGGTGAACTTGCACTGGAAGACTATCAATGGCTCTGTTGTGCTTCAAGAGACAAAGAAAAGAAAGGGCAAATGGAAAAGAAGTTACCAGCTCCCACTAGGCTACATCTTGATAAGAAGAGGGACTAATGGGAACATAACTTGGAAATCCATTCAAAGTTCCAAATAGGCATGTTATTACACAAAGCTCACAGATGCCAATATACTAGTTCACATCTCATTATAACAGAAACTCAATCTCAGATGACTACTGTTATGGACTGAATGTTTGTGTCCTCTCCAAAATTTGTATATTTAAATCTTAACCTCTAATGTGATGGTGTTAGGAGGCAGAGCCTTTAGAAAGTGACTAGGTCATGACGGTGGAGCCCTCATGAGTGGGAATAGTGCCCTTATAAAAAGGAGCCCAGGTCTCTCGCCCCTTCTGACATGTGAGGACATAGAGAGAAGACGGCTACCTATCAACCAGGAAGTGGACGCTCACCAGACACCGAATCTGTTAGTGCCTTGATCTTGGACTTCCCAATCTCCAGAACTGTGAGAAATGAATGTTTGTGGTTTAAGCCACCCAGTCTATGGGATTCTTGTTACAGTAGCCTGGAACTGACTAAAACTAAAACTGAGATAACATATGACAGTCTCTAAAACCTAATCTCATGACTTAAATCACCTCAACATCAGAACTTCTTATCTCCCTAGATCTTAAAATAATTTTTGGATGTATTCCTTCTCTTTTCACTGGCAGCTGAATTTGCTTCCATCTGAAGTTTCCAGGATTTCAGATTCTGCAGACTCCTGCTCTGGGTAGGTATTGTTTGAATCAGAGAGGCAAACAACACAGGTAGGGATGTGCAGGTGAGCCCCGTGAGGAATTATAAGCTCTTCAAGCTATCAGGGTGGAAGACCTGTCAGAAAGAATGGTTCTTCTCCGGAGGCTGGCCCAAGAATCATCATCAAGAGGGTGAGATCCATCTGTCTTTGGAAACAATATTTTTGCACAAGTGGGACAACCTACAATCTCGGTTGAGTATATGTGTTATTTTAAGATCACCCATGTTAGAAAAAAATGGTTCTTAATCTAAAAAGCCTGATTTAGTGGTTCAAGATGACCTTCTGCCACTTCAGGGGATATACCACTTCACTTATTTCCCTCCATCGAAGCTAGGAACGAATGAGGAAACGCTGTTCCAGGTTGCTCAGGGAGTGCTAGAGAATAGTACATTTAGCTTTTGCTCTGCCTGTAAATATGGTGGGTTCTGAGCCATGGAATTTTAGCTGCTTGAAACAGACCTTTCCAAGGCAAGCAGTTGGCTTGTGTCATTAGCTCATTGTAGAAGCAAAGTGGATGAGAGAAGGAGTATGAAGTCTGAGTGAAACAGAGGAAGAGATGGGGTGGGGAGGGGGGAGGGACTGATGGAGGAAGAGTAACAGAGCTGGGGAAGCAGAGGGAAAGTGGGGAGGACAGAGGAAAGGGAGAAGAGAGGAAATGTGGAAGGGACAAAGGAGAAACTAACATCAAGAGACACAAAATAAACACCATCTATCTTCATGGTGAGTATCTCACTGCGTAATTTCTGCAAAAGTCTTAAAGTACCATAATTATTTTAAATAGCTGATAAAATAGATTAAATTAGAGTTTTGTGATTTTGGGAGGAAAGGCAGTCATAATATGAAGTGCCTGCTATGTTCCAGGAAGGGGCAATGTTCTTAAATATCTCACGTCACTGGGGAGGCAGGAAAGTGATGGTTAAAAGGAAGGGCTGATTTGAAGCCCAGCTCCACCACTTACTCGCTATGAGTTTCGGGACAGGCTTTTTGACCTCTCTAAACTAAGTGTTCCCATCTGAAAAGGGTTGTTGAGAGGATTATATGACCCAGTAGTAAACTGTAGAGTGTCTGGCATATAGTCTGTGCTCAGCAAATGGTAGTTATTAATTTCACTGTTATTATCTGTGATTCTCACAGCAGCTCTCCTTGTTATGGTATAATGTCAAACACATCTTACAAATGAATAAACAGTAGCTCAGAGAGGATAAGTGGTTTCCCCAGGAGTACAGAATTAGTAAGTGACAGAGACAATATCTGAACACTGGTCTTCCCACCTCCAAACTCTGACTTCTTTTTTTCAACTCCCTTAGGGGAAGGGGGTGGTGTCTGCATTAGCATTGCTCCCAGAAGCTCACAAAAATGTGCAGCCCCCCACATCCAGGGGCCAGGGCCACACTGTTACTCTAGTTCCCACCCCAATTCAAAGGGACACAGCCAGGGGCAGTCTGAGAGCATCAAACCCAGGGTCACTGTCACTTTGTAGGTATGAGTATACAGCACAGAGCCTTTCCATTCCACTGGAGGGAGCCTGGAAGGTCCCAACCTTCATTTTGAAAACCCCTCCCTCAAGCTGGCCTAACTCTCAACCCAACCATTATTCTTTAACTGATAACTTTCTACCTCCTAACTTATTGATCAAATTGTGAAGGAAATTCAGTATTGTTATTCAAATAATGATAAAAACAGAATTGTCTTTTACAGCTATGCACTTACTTGATTTCCAGAGAGAATTTGACATTGGTGGGTGTGTACTTATTAACAGGAATATGGTAATTGTAATTTCCAGACCTAATTATGGGGAAAAAAACACAAATCAGAATACTCAGGAAAGGGTTCAAAAGGCTTTTTTCTACTTTTTGTATACTGTGTAAACTGTGAAATATTCTATAATACGTAACAGATACAGAAAATCAAGTTTAACATGGCATAGTTTCATGTTTTTCAAAGACATACCTGTCAAATTTCAAAGTGATCTCTTTTGGATCTTACTATATATGAAATATACCACAAAGATTTATGGTTTGCTAAAATACACAGAAGAAATGACAGAAAGTCAAATCCCAGACCAAATGCACAAAACTAAACAAATAGGAAATGACTTCAGTTCCCCTTAAGGAGATACAGATTTCAGAAGACAGATGAGGCAAAGTCCTCAAACTAACAATCCCTCTGGAAAGGAAAATTGGAAATAATAAATACCAGCTTTTTTACAGTAAACCACTCCCTTTTAGGCAACATTAGCAGGAAATATCATGTACTTTCAGAACTGGAATCAACTAAAATTATTATAGTCCTAATTACCATTTAGTAATGGAGAAAACTGCAAGACAGAAATGCTTATACAGACATTCCTCCTGCCCTTGACTAGGGATGCTTGGGGAAAGGGGGGAGTTCCATTGATTCATATTGTAATGAAAACTCTAGCAAAAAGGCTTATTGTATCTAATACAAGTTCTTATGACTGGCCATCCCTTGAATTATATGGAGAAATAACTTAAAACCAGATAAATGGGGAAAAGAGCCAATCATTTTAAATTTCCATTAATGAATATTAAACTGGGTTGTTAAAAATAAGAAAGCAAAAATAAAAGCAATAGATCTGAACTGGGATCAGGAGGGCTTTGTCCTACTGGAGGAAGCTTAGGTAAATAGAATTCATTTCCTACTATGTGCCTCCCAACATCTGTGTGCTTTCCAGGAACACAACTCCTTAGCTAGTAAGTATCCTCATCTTACAGATGAGAAACAGGTACGCAGGGAGAATAAACATCTTGTCAAAGTGCTGGAATTTGAACCCAAATCATCTCACTCTTCATCACATCATTCTACCAAACCAATTATGTCTGTCTCTGACTTTTTCAAGCTCACTGAGCCTCAAGTTTTGTAATGGCAAAATGGGGATAATACCAACCTCATGTGATTTTGTGAGAATTCAATAAGATAATGAATGCAAAGGTCATAAACAAATCATAAAGCACCATACAGGTTATTTTCAAAAGTCAGGACCATCAGCCTGAAGCCTAAGGTACATTAGGCTGAAAAAGAAATAAGGCTGAGAATCCGTAGGATTTGTGACACCAATTCAAAATACACAGCCTTGCCTTTAACCTAGCAGGCTTAAATATTAGCAGGCTTAACTAAACCAGTAAATACTGATCAAATAAAGAAAAAATAACTCCTTATTCTTAATGACTACAACTTGCATATTGTGTTTGCTGAAGCTTCTATGCTTGCCCTCTATGCGTCTAGATGCATTGTTACCTTGATGCAGGCGATAGACTAGAGATGAACATTGCTGATAACTTTTGCAGTACCCAGATTTTTTTCTCTTAACTGAAAAGGTTAGGATAAGCTATATTTTTTCAGCAATTAAAATAATGATATCCCTTGTTATTAAAATATACAAATGTCAGGTCACTCATAACTTGGAGCCATCAGTAATAATGTCTTTCTTTTCTATAAAATTAACTAACAGCTCTGTGCCTATGGTATGTGGCCTCAGAGAGTCAGCCACAGAGCTGCCCCCTAAGCTTTTAGCTTTGGACTTACCCATTAAACCAAGAGACTGTAATCTTTGGAGCTGTGGTTTATTGACATTTGCTAATATCAACCATTTTATGATTCCCTCTTCCACCATACAACAAATGTGTTTTCACTTAAGGAGCAATGTAAGCACACATCGGTTTTACTGGGTAGCATTAGCTTTCATTCCAGTCTCAAAAACCCAGAGCCCTGAGTAAATTCCAGAAACAATCAGGGGATAATGGGGAGGCTTACCCACCCGCACTGGAGGCTTCTACTGCAATACCGACGATCTATTATTTGCTGGATTTCCATAATCTGAATAGAACTGATGGTTGTATCAATCCCTGAATTGAGAAGAAATAAAGTAAACTCTTCTGCAGAGAAAAAGAGCATTGTGCTCCAGTGCAGGCTCCAAATTGCAGAATGTGAAACAAGAGTTTCCTAGATAAATGGATTCCATTTGCATTCAAATGGGGGGAAAAAAGGAGAAGAAAGGGGAGAAGGCTTTTGTTGTTGTTACAGTAAATTTTAAGAAAACTAAAAAAAAAAAAAAAAAAAACAAGCTCCAATAGACAGCCTCATAACATCCAAAAGAATGCCTGGATCATGGAAGTCCTACTAAATTGAAATTTATTGAAAATGGAGAGCGCAATGTGATATGCAATCTGGCCAATAAAGAAAGATTCAACAAAAATCAGAAAACAGAAAACCAACTAAAAATTTAGCAGAAGAATAGAAGAAGAGAGCAGGAAGTTCAAATTATTAAAATCCATGAAGATCAACCAAAAGGCCTAGCAGTATGCAACCATTTCTAATGCCTCCTTAATGGTTAGGCAGCCGTCGATTATCGAAACGTAATCCCACGGGTGTTTGTGGCAGAGTGCAGCCTCCTTCCCTGTGCCTTACACCAGTAATGCTTTCACAGCTTGTTAGTATTCTGCCCGGCTCCACAAAACCAAAGAAGAAAGTCACTTAAATATAAACTTACAGTCACTCCCCCAGTCAAGGCTGGTTAGCGCCTGTCCTGCCAAGAATGATGTGCTCCTGTCTCCTGAAGAGGAAAAAAGTCTGTCAGTCTTGAAGCTTGTTCAGGATGAGAAGAAACCCAGTGTGTGCCCTAGTTTGTCTCTGTCAGTTGAATGTTTCCCCCACCTTTCAACCCATCACATCCCTATGCCATTTCTTACAGAGCTAGTTTACTGTCACCCTTCTCCAAAAAGCCATCTGTTTCGGACTGAATTATGTCCTCCAAGTTCTTATGCATGAAGCCCTGACCCCTGGTAACTCAGAATGTGACTGTGTTTGGAGATGGGCCTTTAAAGTGATAATTAAATTAAAATGAGGCTGTTAGTGTGGGCCCTAATCCAATCCGAGTGGCATTCTTATAAGAAGAGGAGATTAGGACATGAAGAAGCCTGCTTGCATGGAGGAGAGACCTTGTAAGGACACAGGGAGAAAGCGGCCATCTTTGAGCCAAGGAGTGAGACCTCAAGAAACCAGACCTGGTAGCACCTTAATTTGGACTTCTAGCCTCCAGAACTGTGAGAAAATAAATTTCTGTTGCTTAAGTCACCTAGTCTGTGGCATTTCGTTATGGCAACCCCAGCCGACTAAGACACCATCCCGTATTAGATCACTGCAGCTCACAGCTCCCCCCCTTCCACTGCCATGGCATGTATTATTACTGAATCCTCTAAGTGGTGATCAATCAGTAATATCTTCTCTATCACTGTACCAAAGGGCACATTATCTCTGGATTGTTACTTTCCACGTATCTTTGCCCTTTCTCAACAACTCCAGAATAGGGAACCTCTACTAACATTCTTTGAATAATCTATAACTCCAAGCATAATGTGATCCACTCAGGAAAAAAGCGAGCTTAAGTTAAAAACTGAGCTGCAGCCAGCTGAGGAGAGGGCTCAAATCACTGGTATGGGGCCAGAGCTCGCTTGTGGGGAAGGAAGCCAGGGGAGTGGTTATGACCCGTCAGAGCTGAAAAGGCATTTTAAAAGCAATATTGAAAAGGTAACCACTCAGATGACTGTTGTTAAGGCTATGGGAAAAAAATGTATCTTTTTAAAGTGGATGGTAAAAGCAACCATTTAGTGAGTTGTTAAGCAAACCTAACAAAAGAATTTTAAAGTTTTGGCAGTCAGTTTTTAAATTTGCAGATGTTTTTTCAAGTATATGTACTCTATTGCAGTCCTTCATTTTCATTAAATATCTATGTTTTTCAATATAATTTTGGGCAAAACACAAAGACGTTAACCTTATTTAACAAGAGACATAAGTTAAAACAATATGTGCTGCTTTCATGGGAAAGAAAAAGAGACGAGCTAAAACAAGTTTCTGTATGGAATTTCAGGGTAGAAAGCAAAGCAATGGTGCAGACTTATGGAGGTTAGTCGCTCCTAAGTATCTGTCCAGGTTAGTACTTCTCACACTAAGTGGAAGTGCTGGTTCACTTGTCTAGAACTGTGAGCTTTTGGAAGAGTGCATCTTGTTCACTATTGTATCCCCACATAAGGCAATGCCAGGCTTAACTGTGGGACTCACTACACATCTGTGGAAGGATGGAAGGAGGAGAGTCAGGGAAAGAGGAAGGAAGAGAGGAGGGAAAGCCAATCATGTATCTTCTAGAAAAATGTTTCCTCTTCCACACTCAAAGGAGACACCCCTAGGGGACGGGTGCAGAGGGATGCTAGGAGTGGACTCGGGGAGCTGGGCTTCTTCATCCTGTTAGAAAATGGGAGTGAGACAACTTGAAGGCGAGGCAAGTTTCCTGAAAATCCTCCCCAGCGTGATGCTTCCCTTTAAGAAGAAATGGACCTTGATATATGGTGATTTTCTAGAAAATTGAATATTTCCCTTTACCTAAAAATGTATGTACTGTCTAAAAGGCCTCCAGATTTCTTGGATTCCAGCTATTCAAATAGTAATTTTCGAGCACGTCTCCTGCTATGAGTTTTGCTTATGACTGCTTCCATAGAAGGCTCATTTACAAGGCAAATGAGGCATAAAGAGAAGGGGAAACCTGACTTCTCTATCCTGTCTGTTTCCTTTCCCTACCTTTTGTTCTATTTTCCTGCTGAATTTTCAGGAAAAAGGTCATTGTAAAGTCTGGCAGTAGAACTACAGAGTTGCCTTACTTCCACAGAAGTGTATTTCTGGGTTCCTGGAGACATAGAACCCTGTGATAAGATTTAGCATCTAATGGGATAAAGTGTTTTTTAACAGTAATAAAAAGGTGAAGTTGAGGAGAGATAATCTTGCAGCTTAGAATTATGAAAATGGCTTTTCAAAAGCAGGATTGGAAATAAATTTTGAGTCTCCTGTAAAACACCTCCACTTTGTCACTTCTCTGAGGCAAGACTACTCAATTCCGAAAGGCTGGTTATTGGAAAACCATAAATTCTCCTGTAGTCATACAGGGGTGGCTCTCATTTTACAAGTGCCTTCCAGCAATATTCCCTATAAAGTTAATATACATTCCCAGTGGTTTCCATCGTAAAGTTGGAGATATATTTCACAGTCAGCAGATGAGATCTCCCCATAAACTAAATTAGAAACTTCTGGAGAGGAGAGACTTAAGATGGTGTCCAACCAAAGTATATCCTGTCGTGGTAGAATGTGTGTATTGCACTACTTGTAAAACTGCGCTGATGGCTGCGTCCCAATACATCTTGGATACCTTTTTCTTTCATGATTGAAACAGGCTCAGGCCAAGAAAAAGTCAATGAGCCCAACCAATCGACGACTGAGTCCTTTAACACGGGGAAACATTTTCTTTCAATCATTGACTCTTCTCAGAGGTCTGATCTCCAAATCAAAATAAGCATGAATTACAGATGCCTTTTGCTTTGTGAGATTTTAAAAGTCTTTACCAGATCTCTTAAAATCTGTAGAACTCCACTGATGCTTTTTCCCACAGGCTCTTAAGTTTTTAATATCTAACTCTGCTGCCTATTTAAATTTTTTTTTTTTTTTTTTTTTAATTTTATAGCTACTTTATTTATTTATTTATTTATTTTTGGCTGTGTTGGGTCTTCGGTTCGTGCGAGGGCTTTCTCTGGTTACGGCAAGTGGGGGCCACTCTTCATCGCGGTGCGGGGACCGCTCTTCATCGCGGTGCGCGGGCCTTTCACTATCACGGCCCCTCCCGTTGCGGGGCACAGGCTCCAGACGCGCAGGCTCAGTAGCTGTGGCTCACGGGCCCAGTTGCTCCGTGGCATGTGGGATCTTCCCAGACCAGGGCTCGAACCCGTGTCCCCTGCATTAGCAGGCAGATTCTCAACCACTGCGCCACCAGGGAAGCCCTCTGCTGCCTATTTAAATCTTTATTGGTTCCATAGATTAAAGTCTGATGCATCACACTCAGTTCCTCAGAGTAGAAGCTGAATATTTTTAAATACCCACTTTCCACTTCCTATTAGTCTTACGCAAACCTTTTATTAAGTGTGAGAAGAGGGGATAACCTTTCTGAAAGACATTTTAAGCAACCAACTTAGGCCCAAAGGAAGAATAATGGCTTGAGCTTAGCATGTCATAAAAATGCTGATTTCCCGGTACTTATTTTACTAGTAGTCTTACGCCTCAGGAATGAGGCTCATAAATGTGTTCTGGGGCTTGGTAAACTATTAGATATTACTCCACATCTCACTGAGAGTTAGTCTAAGTTCTTTTTAATTAAAAAATTTTTATTCTTAAATTTGTAATTGGTCTTAAATGCCTCAGAGACATCTTGTTGAAAAGAATATTTGCCTGGTTTTCTCTTCTTTTGGATTTAGGAACCCTGATGTTATATGTTGCCCTGGACAGAGGCAAAAGATGGAGCGGCAGCAGAGGAGAAATGCTTTTCTTCAGGCCCCCAGAAATATCCCACACTGGGCACAACATCTCGTGGCTATAGGCACACAGCGGAATATTACTTAGCCATAAAAAAGAGTGAAATAATGCCATTTGCAGCAACATGGATGGACCTAGAGATGATCATACTAAGTGAAGTAAGTCAGACAAAGACAAATATATGATATCACTTATGTGTGGAATCTAAAAAGATGATACAAATGAACTTATTTACAAAACAGAGACTCACAGACATAGAAAGCAAACTTATAGCACCAAAGGGGAAAGGGGAGGAGGGATAACTTAGGAGGTTGGGATTAAAATATACACACTACTATATATAAAATAGATAACCAACAAGGACCTACTGTATAGCACAGGGAACTATACTCAATATCTTGTAATAACAAATAATGGAAAAGAATCATATATATTTTTATCTCACTTTGCTGTACACCTGAAACTAACACAACATTGTAAATCAACTATATTTCCATAACATTTTGTTTTAATGGCTATAGGCAAAGGGGAGGGGGCAGAGGGTGCTGAAAGGGCTTTCTAGAGCCATAGAGTAGATGCTTTCTGCATCTTCTAGAGTTGATCCCAGGTACATGCACACACCAAGCCCAAATAAAGTGGAGGCAGAATGGTGGGGACAGGGGACCCAGATTTCGATTTCTACTTTGCTCATAATTCACTGCAGAATCTTAAGCAAAGTCCCGAGCCTCTATTTCATCAGTCATAAAATGGGTAAATTGGTATAAATCAGAGATTCTCCTGACCTGGGGACTTTGGAATCCCAGATGATTACATAAAGGGGTCTGTGGTGTTGGCTGTGGACTTGAAAAGTAACAATCTCTCCCATAGATTTGTACCATTTTTCAAATGTTGCTGTTGAATTAACAAAAATAATTCAATTAAAAGCTTAACAGAATTTATAGTTACATTCTCCCTCTACATACTTTCTCAAATAATTGTAAAAACATAATGGATTCATAATCTCAGGGTCAAAAAGTCAGGGAGCCACTGGTGTAGCTGCTACCAGACCTTCTATGACTCTAAATCCCCCAGAGTTTTCAAGTTTCCTGAAGGTTATAGTAAATAGAACATTTAAATCCTTTCAGTTTTTTTTCTCAAGCTGAAAGAGGGAAGAGGGAACAACTTTCCCAGTGTGTCAGAGAGCCTGATAAAGCAGAATTTAAACTCCATTTTTAGCCAGAGAAGCTGATAGTTGTGTCTAGGAGGACACAGCCAGACGCCTTGGAGCAAATCTTCTTTCTTTGGGAGTCTCTTCAGTGTCTCTCATCGTTATGGAAACATAAGATGAGCAGACACTCATTGTCCCAGAGAAGATGGCAATAAACCTTCATGTGGTTTGATAAGGGCTATTCTTTCCAGTATCCCCTTGATGTGAAGAGCTGGTTGCTATAGGAGTGAATTTGCTCAAAGGTCAAAAAACTTTTTGAAAATGAAGATTGGGCCAGTTCCCAACCTCTTCCTGTTCAGGATTCATTGTTATCCACCTCACATGGGTGAGATGGTCTCATTTCAGGACTGTTCTCAGAAAATGACACCAAGGTGGACTCCCAAGGTAAGGAAAAGGTTTACCAGCCACAAGGTTCCATGTGCTTTAAAAAGGGAAGGAAGGAGTCTTCCCTGGTGGCGTAGTGGTTAGGAATCCGCCTGCCAATGCAGGGGACACGGGTTCGAGCCCTGGTCCGGGAAGATCCCACATGCCGCGGAGCAACTAAGCCAGTGCGCCACAACTACTGAGCCTGTGCTCTAGAGCCCGAGAAGCACAACTACTGAAGCCTGTGAGCCACAACTGCTGAAGCCTGCAGGCCTAGAGCCCGTGCTCCACAACAAGAGAAGCCACCGCAATGAGAAGCCCGCTCACCACAACGAAGAGTAGCCCCCACTCGCTGCAACTAGAGAAAGCCTGCGCGCAGCAACGAAGACCCAACGCAGCCGAAAATAAAATAAGTAAAATTTAAAAAAAAAAAAAAAAAAGGAAGGAAGGTTCTAGGGGATTCCTGAGACAGTAATGGATTTTTCAATATTTAAAACTATTAAGGATATGATCACTGAAACTGAAAATTTCTTCCTTCAAATTGAACTTTTATCCTCACTCTGTAGTGATGCATCTGTTCCCAAGTTCAATGAAAAATTGCTTTCATGAGAAAAACACTACAAGCGTTGCCTCCTATAGGTGCGGGGGAAAACTCTCTGTGCCTTAGCTTCCTCATTGGAAAAAAAGGGGATAATAACAGTGCCTATCTTTCAAGCTTGTGAGGACTAAGGACTTACTCATGTAGCCTACTTATGACAGTGCCTTGCATACAACAGTAATACCTCATTATGTGGTGTTACTGATGATGGTGATGATGATGATTTGTAGAAGTTATTTATTCAAGCCTCAAATATGAAATAATATCAAAGGAAATTACATTTCTGCCCCCAAACTTCAACCACTGACCATAGTCTACATGTCATTAGTCATTAGGTCTACTCAAAAATATTCTGGCTCATCTTCTTCCAGGCATGTGTTGGGTCTGCACTTCACCAACTGTTTTTAAATTAGACATGACCAATGTCACTTGCTTTGGCCAGTAACATGTAAGCAGAAGTGACTTGTGTTACACCCACATGGAAGCTGTAAGAGCCAGTGCACAATTTGCCCCATTCTCTTACCACCTCTATAGAGGCTGTGGAAATACATACTGAGAAGGAGTCTCTATCAGCTGAGTCCTGAATGACATGAACAAGATCCGTCTTTTGACCGACATTTGACATATAGAGAGAGTCAAATAAATTTTTGTCACATTAAGCCACAGTGATTTGGGAGTTGCTGTTACCACAGCATCTTAATTGATAAGTCACACTGATATGTATGTATTGTTATTAGCATCATCATCATCATTATTTTAGACACTTGTTAAAATGTGTATATACAGAAGGAGATTTCTAGAAACAATAATAACTTAGTATACATTGGGATGTATAGTATTTGATCTTACAGAGATAATTACACTTTTAGTCCTTGATCAAGTTTCCATAATTTTATTTATTTATTTATTTATTTTTTGGCTGTGCGGCATGCGGGATCTTAGTTCCCAGACCAGGGATCAAACCCGTGCCCCCTTCAGTGGAAGCGCAGAGTCCTAACCACTGGACCGCCAGGGAAGTCCCAATTTTTTTAACATGAAAATTCTGTTACTTAAAGAGTATCAGTGTGTGTGTGTGTGTGTGTGTGTGTCTGTGTCCCAAGGAGGAAGAAGAAGAAGATAATCTGAAAGTGGAAGCCTTTTTCAGGGACTTAAAGCTTACCCTGAACTCATTAGAATCGTCAAAGCCTTTTACATTTTGCCCTACTTGGTTTGGGCAGAGAGCCCAGATGCCACATCATTTTATAAGTTCTAAGTGAGCCAAAAGATCTACCCATCCTCACATAATTACTTCTCTTGTGCTGCTATTACTATCTTGGTTGGCAATGAACAAATGAGACCCTTTCACTTGAATCAACCAAAATTTCATCCCTGGTTGGGGAACTCAATATTATAAGTGATTACAAGTTTGTGTATTTGTGTTTTCAGAGATCTTGCCACCCCAAATAGAAGAGTGGAACCATTAACAGACTATCCAAGTAGATAGTGAGAAGGGAAAAACCTCAGGTTCAAAGCACTAGTTACTCTTTGAACATTCTTTACCTGCCCATGGCCTCTGATGGGGCTCCTTCTCCTTGGGCTGTCTTTGCACAGGGCTTGAGAGGACTCTTCTTGTTCCCCAGATGGGACAGCAATAAGTCTCCTGACATGGCAGGATCTCACAGAAAGTGATCTCTGGTACTTGGAAGGGGGGTTGTGTGGTTGCCAGAGATGTATTAGGTGCTGCAAGGCATTGGACAGAGGGGAGGAAAGTGACGAGGTTAACCTGAAAGGCTGGTTCTTCTATTGACAATTCACATGAAACCCAGGCTGGGTTTGAGGGTGAGGAATGTGACGATCTTACCCAAGGGGGAAGCTGTGGGTGGCAGAGCCGGATCCTGGGAGCTGGTGAGGTTGCTGGAGGAGGAGAACAAAATAATTAATGAAAGAGGCCTTCAAGAATCCTTCTCCCCAAAGGAAAACAAGACTGGAATTCTCACCTCGAAGGGAGACTTGGGGTACATCGGTCTTGATCTTTTAAGCTAAGTATGTAAAGGGAGACTATTGTCAAGCCACTGTTAAAAAAAAAAAAGAAAGAAAGAAAGAAAGAGTTATGTGGCAGATTTGATGCCAATATATCTCACACAACCAGCTGGCCAGAGATGTCCTCTCCCAGGCCACACAGATGGGAGAGGAGGGGGCGGGCGGCCAGGGCTGACAGAAGCACCATGGAAGCCAGCACAGTTCTGCTTCTCAGCCCTGGTGAGAAAAAGCCCCCAATCTTCCTGGAGCTCAGAGGCTCCCTGGCTACTCCAGGCTGACGGATTTTTCCACAAAGCAGCCCCCTGGCCCTGGCAAGCTGTCTCAGAAACGTCTGTCACTAGTGGAAGATTACAAGAGGAAGCAGGAAGCCTCACTGGAGGCAGCCCTCTGCTCCTTGCAGGCAAAACTCAGAGCAGAGTTCATATCCCCCTGGTGGAGGGCGTCCACACTGTGGTGTTGGGAAATGAAAGGCCACACAGGTTTAGTCAGCAGTAGGTGCCAAACCCTTTGGCCGCTTCTGACATCTTCCTGCTGCCTGTCTTTTCAGAGCACAATACAACAAATTGGACAGAGGAAGGAAAAAAGTACAATAAAGCATCCATTTCCACACTACATGACTTCAAAATAATGAGTGTATCTTTCCCCCCAATTATCAGAACTTATATAACCAAAAGGAAGCTTACCTTAAAGGTCCTGAGCTTTGGGAAGCTCTTTCCAATATTGCTCACACATCCAAACACTCAGCATTCTCCTCTTTCAAGGGTGTCTCTAGAACTCTCTCTCCAATCCTGCCATGTGCTGGGCCTGACACAGGGGACCTTACTTGACCTCTTGCCGGCTTGATGTCACATCTGGTTCTCTATACTCAACTCCTCATTAGTATTGATATCTTGTTCCCCATCAAAGGTAGTGGATTTACCATCATTAAATATACACAAAGAAATGTGCCACACATTTGAATTTTGCTCATGAAGAAAGGATCCCCAGAGTGTTCTCAGCAGCAGCTGGTTACTGCCCAGTGGGCACAGCCCTGCCTGGGAAAAGTGGTGCTGAGCTCCAAAGATGCCGTTAGACAGAATCTGTGGCGTCGCCCTGGCAACTACTTGCTGTGGTCCAGTCTCCCTGACTTTGTTCTCCCACATTTCCCATTTTCTATCTCCCTATTACTAATCCTTAAATACTCTTTCTGATTTGTTTGCCATCTGCATCATTGCATGGCCTGGGCAACTTCTAGGATCACAGAATGAAACGGACATCTGCTTCTTTCTTTAGGGTTTTGACCCTTCTCAGGTACACCACAGGCCGGAAACAAGACAATAAGCCCAATACCTCCCATTTCTGGTCTTAGAGGTCAACAACATTGGAATTCATAAGACCTGATAAGCACATTTAAAAAGCAGTCTCTTCATATCAAAATTAGACTTCCTATAAGCTTTGCATTGGATTTTCATGGGAATCTGTGTCTCTAGAGAATGTTAAGCATGTCTATGAAAAGTAGATGCTCACACTCTCCTGAGTTGGGAATCCCAGAAGAAGACAAGTTCACTTAGGAGAGCGAGAAAAGTACACCAGCTTCTAATGGGAATTCTATGTAGTGGTGTCAAATACTTGGGGATGCTTCCTGCAGTGGGCAGTAGCAAGTGAAAAGTTAAAATGCTGAGGGGAGAGACGGGTACAGAGAGACCCACAATGTCTCCTATAACTGAGAAGCTGCTTTAGATCAAGGAACTGGAAGCATCCTTGGGACCATCCCTTACTTAGCCTCTGAGGGTAACTGTATCCTCTGAGACAAGGCCCAGAAGCTAGTCCTTTTCCACACTAACAAAGCATTTTTGGAGCGATAGATAAATACCCCTTCCACCATGTAAATAGACCAAAAACAAGAAGGCGAGGAGGACACAGGGAAGATGACCAGGGCTCAAAGGCTGAGGAGCCATCATAGCAGCAGCACGAGCCTGAAGACCAGAGACCTGATAAAGACTTCTCATCCCAGTAAAGGATGACCCCTCCTCCCTGCGAAGGAGGGATAGCAGTCAAAAGGCACGCGATGCTTGCATAGCAAATGTATTTGCTTTAACTGCTTAGTACATTTGGCTACGATTTCATCATATTGCATATCTTGGGGTAATCTCAGTCTCTTTTGGTATAAAATCCAGAAGAATTCTAATAATATGAATATCCATGGGAGAGTGGATTGTACCTATTCACTCTTTTCGCCTAAGTAAATAGGAAGGAGAGCAAAGATTTTGAGAAAGTTATTTGCAAGACTAAAAAAGATACACACACACACACACACGAAAGGCACAGGGAACTGGTAAAAAATATCAGTTGATTAAAAAAAAAGATCATCCTTCATCTTATATTTAAGAGCAGAAAGCCTGTGCTTCTTTTCTTCAAAGTATGAGTTTATAAAGGGCTCCTGTATCTCTAAGCTAAATCGAAGGCCAATGCCTGGTTTAAAGGGCTCCTTGTCTTCAAAGTAAATAGAAAGTCAGTCCCCAGTTCATGTGCGAGAAAAGGAAGATGGGAAGAGAAAAAGAGCTTGACACAGCACAACACTGATGTTTTTCTTACCAAAATGCCATCACAGCAATGAGAGTTATAACCAAGGTCTGGAAAACCCAGTTAGGACACGACTGTTTTTTTCCTGAAAAAGAAACCTATAAAAAATTCAGCAATGAGAAATGAAAAATCAGTGATACCAACTTTGAGAAGGATGCCTGAAGACTCATTCCCCAGGGGATCTTCGCTCCTCCCTTCAGCCTACATCTCCCTCCTCCTCTCTGCCTCTGAGAACGAAGTCCTTTCAAAGCCAAGTTCTTCCCTTTTCTTGGCACTCCAGGCTACACTCTCTCTTCCCTGCAGGACAGTTGTCTGTGCCATTCATTTAGTGCTTATTCTTGAAGTTTTATGAGAGAAGAAGACCTACCAGACAATATACTGTCAGAACCCAGAGGTCCATTTCTTTTAATAGGATACTTTTGAAAATCAAAAGGTCTTCAAGACATAATAGAATAAATCCCAATGGAAGAACTTCAGGCAGCATGACAAATTGTAGAAAAGATTTTTGTGGCATGAAATATTAATTACTCCTTAAATCATATACAAGTTTTTCCAATGCTGCCACCTATTTTTTTTTTATATATATATTTTTTTAATAGCTACTTTATTTATTTTTTATTTATGGCTGTGTTGGGTCTTCGGTTCGTGCCAGGGCTTTCTCTAGTTGCGGCAAGTGGGGGCCACTCTTCATCGCGGTGCGGGGACCGCTCTTCATCGCGGTGCGCGGGCCTTTCACTATCACGGCCCCTCCCGTTGCGGGGCACAGGCTCCAGACGCGCAGGCTCAGTAGTTGTGGCTCACGGGCCCAGCTGCTCCGTGGCATGTGGGATCTTCCCAGACCAGGGCTCGAACCCGTGTCCCCTGCATTAGCAGGCAGATTCTCAACCACTGCGCCACCAGGGAAGCCCCTGCCACCTATTTTTGAGGACTGTTCTGGGCCTATGTCTTATTTATTCTTACATCCATTCAACAAATATTCATTAAGCACTACTATGAGCAACGCTATAGGGGGATATGAAAATAAGTAAATTACACTCTCTAGGAAGTGAGTGAGACAAACCTTTAGGACTGGTACATGTTGGCATTAAAAACTTGCACATAAGGAATGAGCCAAGAACCATAGGAGAGACAGCTGTGCAACTGGTGAGGAATCTCGCTGGATATACAAGAGGCTTTCTGCCCAGTTAAATATGGTGCTCCTTAAATATGAGTTTCCTACTAATGCAATAGAGAGTATTATGTTTGCTTCCTTCTTGGGGTACAGGATTGGAAGGGAATTGGAGGATGGTGGTAGTTAAGAAATAGTTTAAAATTGGTCTTTGAATTTCTTGGGCAGGTTATCTGCATAAAGAAAATGTTCTTCAATGTAATATCGGGGTGGGGGGGGGGAATTAACCACACCCTTTTTAACAAGTACCCAAATTTTAGGGCTATCATAACTGAGTCATCCATAAGTGCAGTAGGAAGCCACTTTGAATACCAAGAAGTGGATGGTTTATACCATTCCTACATCCCACTGGAACAGTTTTGAGGACGTCCTAATAGTGTGCTGTGCAAAGAAAGAACTCAATGAAATTTGTTGAATTGATTAGAATTAAATAGTATTAACCTCAGGATAAGAGTTTCCCCCTCCAACCTACTCCCCAAAGCTGCCAGATTATTTTAAGTCTCCATGCTTTTGCTCAAAATCCTTTGACCTCATATAGGAAAATGGCCTGAGACCTGGGGTCAGACCTGGAGTCAAGCCCTGAACAAGTCATCTAAGTGTCATTGATCCTCATTTTCCTCATCAATAAAATAGGAAGGATAAAATCATACCTGCCTACATTTCAGAGTTATTGGGTGGACCTGATTAACAGAGAAATGTTTCTCAAGTTCAAGTCTGCATGAGAATTACTTTGGAGCTTGTTAAAAAATCTAAATGCCTTGGGCTTCCCTGGTGGCGCAGTGGTTGGGAGTCTGCCTGCCAATGCGGGGGACACGGGTTCGAGCCCTGGTCTGGGAGGATCCCACATGCCGCGGAGCAACTGGGCCCGTGAGCCACAGCTACTGAGCCTGCGCGTCTGGAGCCTGTGCTCCGCAACAAGAGAGGCCGCGATAATGAGAGGCCCGCGCACCGCGATGAAGAGTGGCCCCCACTTGCCGCAACTAGAGAAAGCCCTCGCACAGAAACGAAGACCCGACACAGCCATAAATAAATAAAAATAAATAAAAAAAAAAAATCTAAACGCCCTGAAAAATTCTGATTCAACAGGTTTCCATTTAGAGTGAGGTGGGGGGCTGTGAATCTGTAAGAAGTGAGATAATGAAAAGTATCTGTGTTTGCTAATATGTTTAGAATAGATAACTAGTAAGAACCTGCTGTATAGCACAGGGAACTGCACTTCGCTGTACAGTAGAAACTAACACAACATTGTAAGACAACTATACCCCGATTAAAACAATAAATAAATAAATAAATTTAAAAATAAACATACTCATTGAGATGATACATCATTTATTCAGTATGATCCATTTGACCTCTATGTTACTAATTTTCATAATACCCTGAATTGTGGGGGGAGGCGGGCTCTAAGAAGCCTGTGTTTGTTCCTTCCCTCTCTCCCTCCTCCACAGACTCAGTGAATTTTTACTCGAACCCTGAGGTCTTTCTCACCTCGCCCCAATCATCAACACACAGCAAGAATCACCCACCTACCTCTTGGAAGTAAAGAAAGAGAAGGAAAGGAGAGGAACCCTTTGGATTGGATGAGACCTTAATCTTCCTCCAGAACGAGCATCATCTTGGCCAGCATTGGCCCAGCCAGGCTTCTCACCATCGGGTAAAGCCCACCAACTGCTCATAGCCAGCACTTTGCTCATTAAGGCCCCCACCCAACCCAGGAGGACCACTCTCCACCCATACACTTGTGTTTCAATGCTCCAAGGATCTTGGAGGCTTTAAGGAATAAAGGTTACCTAGGGGGTTGGTGTATGGAAGGGAAAGTTAACCTCGGAGAAATAGCCAAAACCTCCTAGAAAGATAGTACAGGGAGAGCAAAACACCACCATTACTTGTATTTTATCAAGCTCCCTGGAAGACTCTGATATATGCCAAAGTATGAGAACCACTGAAATAGTGGGTTTGAAAATACTAAATAGCGGTAGACACTTATATAGCACTTATGTGCCACACACTCTTCTGAGTGCTTTATGTATACTAATTTATTTAACCTCACAGTAATCCTCAACTACTCTATAAGGCAAGTACTGTTATCATCCCTATTTTAGAGATGGGGAAACATAAGTCCCAGGAAGGCTAAGTTCCTCACTCAAGATCACACTACTAGTAAGTCACAGAGCCAGGATTTGAACCAAAAAACACTTGGTTCCAGAATCTGTGCTCTTAACCCCAATGCCATGCTGCCTCCCTTTTCTGCCTGTAAAGAAAGGATACACTATACAACTTAGATATTATTGTTATTATTCAAAAAGTCTTCATGGCTGCCAAATGAACTCCTTAACTGGTGATCCAGAAACTGAGCCTAACTTACATTTTCAGCCTTAACTTCTACTGTCCTCCCTAACAAACTCCCACCTAGTCCTTCAAGGAAGCTGGTGCCAGCTCCCAGACCTTGGCTTGTGCCACTCCATCTGAAACCTCTCCAGCAGCACCCGTCACTTTCTAGCCAAAGCTTACGCCCCCTTGAAGGCCCGGGTCCTATGATACTCCCACGGTGCTCTGAGCCTCTGCAATATTTATCACATCCGGGTACAACTGTCCTTTGTATTCTCTTCTGCTCTTCCCTGGCTACCTTAAAGTTCTTTAGAAGCGGCCACATCTTACTCACTTTTGCATGCACAGGGGCGTAACTGTGCCCCAACTCCCCCACCACCCATACACCCAAGACACTGAATCTCTTAATGCTTTAAATTTAGATTGTGAGCCTTCAGGGAATATTTTCAGACTGGGCTGTCCATTCATTCATTCATTTGACAAATATTTCTTGAGTACCTGCTCTGTGTCTGTCCCTGGGGACACAGAGTGAGGAAGGCTGACACAGAGCCTGTTCTCATGGACCGTATGTTCTAGTTAATATTCTGAGAAAACTGCAAAATAAAAAGATTCTGTGTGTGCAAGATGGGCACTACAGAGGTTGCACAGGAACCAAATTGTACCAATCAGGGCCTCCATGGATGTAGATACAATTCCCTCTATCCCCTTGCAAACTGGTTAGTACAAAGAGCACCTTCCCTACACAATATTTTTAGTATTTTGTGTTTATTGAGCAACCTGCTATGTGCTGGGCATTGTGCTAAGGGCTTTCGCTCATTTAATCCTATCAATACTCTTTGTAAGGTAGATATTATTATTATCTCTGTTTCCCAATGCAATTAAGTAAACTTGCCCCAAAACACTTCTACATAAACATTTATCCATGTATTTATGCCTATTGGTATACCAAGAAGCTTGTCCACAGCATAACATTTTAGTAGTTTTTAGTAGAATATTAAACTTTCTAAACCCTCTTAGAATAGTTCAGTGACGTACAACATGAGGAGTAGAGAATAAATTGGGACAATGGCCCAAACATCAGGTCAGCCCTTAACAGGATATAGATTAAGGTCATAAATATCTTCCTCCGGGAAAGGCCACCTTTGGAAAACTAGTGGATCTGAGGGAGCGAGCTGAGGTTCACAGCTATCTATGAATGGCAGCTAGGAAGAGAGTATTGCAGCTTCTCCCTCACCGACACTTCTCTGCAATGGAGAGGGTGTCCTTTAAGTTAATAAATGATTAACCTTCACCTTTAATTGTAAATGTTATCCTATTTGATGAAATGCTCTATTCATTAATAAAGCTGTCACATTTTAACCTTTGCAAGCAAGTGAATACCTAGTCTCCATTTGCATATATAGTACTAAATATCAAAGGGAAAAGAGGGATTTGAGGATTAACTGACATCCCTTTGAAATCTTCTGGAGACAAAGATAAGGGCCTGAATCGAGTCAAGGCATCCACACAGATCTTGCAGCCCAGGGTCATCTGCTGATGAATTTCACCTGATGGGGACTATGTACACAAAAAGTGGCAGAACGATATTTCTGAAATGAACATGTTCTATACTCATATCTCTAAACTTCTCTTTGAAAAACCAGTTAATATCTATTAAAAGGATAATATTTAAATGCCTTAAGTGCATAAGGATGCCTAGGGAACCCATCAACAAGTAAATGAAGAAAATTCCTGATCAATTTTTCTAAAGACTATTTGAATAGAAAATATCATCTCTGTTCATTATAAATTTAAGTCTGTTTACCTTGCCGGTTTTTTTGGGAATGGTCCTTTTTGGAGAAGATGCACTAAGAGCTCTGCTAAATTTGCTTTAAAAAGAGAAAGAGAAAATTAGTTTTGATTCAAATGCCTCTCTAAGAGTTATATGACAAAGGCCCAGGCTGTCACTAACACAGCAGTATGCTTTTTTTTTTTTTTATTCAGTGGTAATTTAAAAAAGGAAAAGTCAAGGCAATTGAGAGTTCTTTTTGTGTACAAGAAACTTAGTAAGTATAAATAAATGCATTAAAAGTTACATTTCCCTTTTTCTCAAAATATATCCCAGAAAATGTGCACGTACCTGCTTAAGTAATAAAAAAAATAGAATAAAAGTTTTTTCCCTGAGGACCAAACATGGTTTTCTAAATTTAGAAATGGCCGACTTTCCTCCTTAAAGGAAAGGCCACCCTTTTGTTAAAATGTAGCACTTCCTATAATCACTGCTCTTAAACAGATGCATTATATTTTGTTTTATTTTAAAAGCAGCAACAGAAAAAATAAAATTATCATATAAAACAACTGTGTTCCAAAACATTCTGAAAGAAGAATAGGGACTTAATTAAAAGAAAGTAATGGTTGCTGCTTGGTAGAACAAACCATTCAGATTGATCTAGTTATGGAAAGACCCCATTCTCTCCTTTCTCCACATTTCTGTGGCAATCCCGGAAGTACCTGATTGAGCTCACTTCACTGGTGGAGGACTTCCAACTACTGAGCCGCTTTAGCCTGGCCAGGTTTCTGTTCCATATTTCTAACTCTTCTATTCTTTCTTCAAGGTTGTTGGTTAGTTTGCAAAGCTGCTTCACTGCACCCACATTTTCCATGAAGATCTGGTCCTAAAGATGAAAATAATTCAGAGCACATACAGTTTGAGACCACTAGACAACTGTCCACAGCCCATCCAAAGACAGTTGGAAAACTCTATTGAAAACTGCTACATACACACACACACACATACACACCCAGCCTCAAGTTCATTCAAGATAAATCTGGGGGCTTGAAATTTAAAGTGGTCTTGCCAAACTTCTGGCTATGTAGTAAAACTGCTTATGTTCAATTTGCAATAAAATGGAAATATGTCCTTGTATTCCAAGAGAGAGAACAGAGCTGAAGGGCACTATCAAGTTTCGAATCCAAAGATTTATTTTCAGTGGCTATTATGCTCTATTTAAAACTCATGTAAAGAAAGTCAGAACAGGCTTCTGAATGTTGATTTGTGTTTGCATCACTAAATCATAAGGAATGACTCCAGTTCTCCCTGGTAAAATATGCATCAAATTGCTCAAGTGAAGGAGGGAGGAAAGAAGACCTGGGCTTTTCTCTGAGTTCTGCCACCTGCTAGATGTGAGATCCTGAGTAAAATTTAACAACTTCTCTGAGCTTCAGTTTCTTCATTTATAAATGAGAGGATGATTCTTGAGCTGTTGATTTTTGTCTTAATATCCCATAAGCTATTACATGCAATTTATATTTTAGCTTAAACAAAATTTAAAACAACAGCACTTAATTCTTCCTATTCAAAGTAAGTTACTGACATGTCAGAAAGAGCAAGAAAGGAGAGGTCAACCAAAACCACAGGGATCCAGACACCCCTTCCCCCACCCACACACATCAGTTGTCTTGGGAACATGTGTGTCTGTCTCTTAGCCATACAAAAATCCTGGAAAGCTCTCTGTCAACTCACACCCCAATCCCATGACCACTCATCTTCCCCACCCCCCTCTGTTTACAAGTTTAGAATGTCATGGCACTCTTTGGGGCTCATAGAGGCTGGTCCACTGTTGTAAAGTGATGAGCTCAAGGCCAAAATAGAAAGACTGTTTTGTGGCTGGGGCTCAAACTCAGGGCTGTGTGTCTTTGAGATTCTCATCATGCAAACCAAAGTTTTCTGGGTTTCAAACACTGTAAAGCAACCACTCAGAAAGGATTCAAAAGCTGAACGTTATAGATTTAAGGCTTAGTTCATAGAGTTTAAAGGCATACATACTGGTGTAAAACACACTGGTAAAGGTAAGTATATAGTCAGTTTAAGAATACTCTAGGGCTTCCCTGGTGGCGCAGTGGTTGGGAATCTGCCTGCCAATGCAGGGGACACGGGTTCGAGCCCTGGTCTGGGAAGATCCCACATGCCGCGGAGCAACTAAGCCCGTGAGCCACAAGTACTGAGCCTGCGCGTCTGGAGCCTGTGCTCCGCAACAAGAGAGGCGGCGATAGTGAGAGGCCCGCACACCGCGATGAAGAGTGGCCCCCGCTCGCCACAACTGGAGAAAGCCGTCGCACATAAACAAAGACCCAACATAGCCAAAAATAAATAAATAAATAAATAAATAAATAAATAAATAAAGAATACTCTAATACTGTTATATAATGGTGTATAAATCACTTAACTCTAGCATAGAGGTTAAAGGACAAAAGTATTAAAAATAACTATAGCTTCAATAATCTGTTAATGGTACACACATAAAAAGAGGTAAATTATGACACCAAAAGCATAAAACATGGGGGGGGGGGAGTAAAAGGGAAGAGTTTTGTATGTGATCAAAGTTAAATTGTTATTGGCCTAAAATAGACTGTTAAATCTATAAAATGTTTTATGTAAGCCTCATGGTAATCACAAAGCAAAACCTACAGTATATACACAAAAGGTAAAGAGAAGAGAATCAAAGTATACCACTACAGAAAATCACTGATTCACAAACGAAGACAGCAAAGAAGGAATAAAAGAACAGATGAACTACAAAACAGCTAGAAAACAATAAGATGAGCATTTAAAGAAGAATTAATACAAATCTTTCTCAAACTCCTCCTCCATCCACTACAAACTCATTTTAAAAGGCCATCATTACCCTGATACCAAGGCAAGATAAGAACACTACAAGAAGAGACAATTACAGGTCAATATCTCTGATGAACATACATGCAAAAGTCTTCAACAAAATATTAGCAAACTGAATTCAGCAATACATTAAAAGAATCATATGTCATGATCAAGAAGGATTTATTCCTGGGATACAAGAATGGTTCAATATATGCAAATCAATCAATGTGATACACTCCACTAACAAAATGAAGGATAAAAATTATATGGTCATTTCAATAGATGGAGAAAAAGATTTTGACAAAATTCAACATCCTTTCATGATGAAAACTCTCAACAAATTAAGTATAGATAAAATATACCTCAACATAATAGAAGCCATATATGACAAGACCACAGCTAACATGTACACTTAATGATGAAAAGCTGAAAGCTTTTCCTCTAAGGTCAAGAACAAGACAAGACATGCCCACTCTCCCTGTTTCTATTCAGCACAGTACTGGAAGTCCTACACAGAGCAACTAGACAATAAAAAGAAATAAAAGGCATCCAATTTGGGAAGGAAAAAGTAAGACTGTTTCTGTTGAAGATGATATGATCTTGGATACAGAAAATCCTAAAGACTCCATCAAAAAATAGAACTAATAAGTGAATTCAGTAAAGTTGTAGGATGAAAAATCAACTTATAGAAATAAGCTATGTTCCCATACACTAATAATGAACAATTTGAAAAAGAAATAAAGAATCCCATTTACAATAGCATTAAAAACAATGAAAATTCTTAGGGATAAATTTAACCAATGAGGTGAAACATCTGTACACTGAAAATTATTAGACATTTATGAAAGAAATGATGAAGACACAAATAAATGGAAAAATATCCTGTGCTCTTGGATTGGAAGAATTAACATTGTTAGCATGTCCATCCTACTCAAAGCCATCTATAGATCCAATGCAATCCCTGTCAAAATTCCAATGGCATTTTTCACAGAAATAGAAAAACAAATCATAAAATTGGTACAGAACCACAAAAGATCCCAAATATTCAAAGCAATTCTGAGAAAGAACAAGGCTGGAGGCATCACACGTCCTGATTTCAAACTATAATACAAAGCTATCATAATCAAAACAGTATGGTACTGGCATAAAAATAGATACATAGACCAATGGAACAAAACTGAGAGCCCAGAAATAAACACACACATACGGTCAATTAATATTTGACAAGGAAGTCAAGAATACTCAATGGGGAAAAGATATTTTCCTCAATAAATGATGTTGGGAAAATCTGATATTTACATGCAAAAGTAAGAAATTGGACCTCTATCTTACACCACTTACAAAAATTAACTCAAAATGTATTAAAGACTTAAATGTAAAACCTAAAATTGTAAAACTCCTAGAAGAAAACATAGGGAAAAATCTCCTGTCTTGGCAACCATATTTTGGACAAGACCAAAAGTACAATCCACAAAAGCAAACAAACAAACAAAAGTGGGACTACATCAAACCAAAACTTCTGTGTAGCAAAAGAAATAACCAACAAAATTAAAAGCCAGCCTACTGAATGGGAGAAAATACTTGCAAGCCATATATCTGATAAGGGTTTAATATTCAAAATATATAAGGAATGCATACAACTCAATAGCAATAAACAAACAAACAAATATTCCAATTTAAAAATGGGCAGAAAACCTGAATAAATATTTTTCGAAAGAAGACATACAAATGGGCAACATGTACAAGAAAAGACACTCAACATTACTAATCATCAGGGAAGTGCAAATAAAAACCACAATGAGATATCACCTCACACCTGTTAGGATGGCTGTTATCAAAAAGACAAGAGATAACAAGGATCTGGAAAAAAGGGAATCCTTCTGTTGGTGGGAATGTAAATCGGCATAGGCACCGTGGCAAACAGCTTGGAAGTTACACAAAAATTAAAAATAGAACTATCATATGAATATGATCCAGCAATCCCATATCAGGGTATATGTCCAAAGGAAATGATATCACTATCTCAAAGAAATATCTGCACCCCCATGTTCATTACAGCATTATTCACAATAACCAAGATATGGAAACAACCTAAGTGTCCATCAGTGGATGAATGGATAAAGAAAGTGTGTGTGTGTGTGTGTGTGTGTGTGTGTGTGTGTGTATGTATTATTCAGCTATGATAAAGAAGAACATTCTGCCATTTGTGACAACATGGATGGACCTCGAAGGTGTCATACTAAGTGAAATAAGTGAGACACAGAAATATAAGTACTGTATAATATCACTTATATGTGGAAACAGAGAATAGATTGGTGGTTGCCAAAGGCTGAGATAGTGGGGGAAATGAGGAAATGTTGGTCAAAATGTACAAACTCAGTTTAGGATGAATAAATTCTGGGGATCTAAAGTGCAGCATTTTGACTATAATTAACAATACTATATTATATACTTGAAAGTTGGTAAGAAAGTAAATCTTAAATGTTCTCACCACACACACACAAAATGTAATTATATGAGGTGATGTGTATGTCAGCTAACCTTATTGTGGTACTCATTTTGCAATATGTAAGTTTATCAAATCATCATGTTGTACACCTTAAACTTACCCTGTGCTGTATGTCAATTTTATCTCAACAAAGCTAGAAAAATTCAGCTGTATGGGAGGATAGTTTATTTAAATAAAACAAAATGGGACGTGAATTGATAACTGTGGAATCTGAGTGAAATGTATAAATGTGTTTCATTACTATTCTCTCTCATTTTGTATATGTTTGAAATTTTTCATTAAAAATGTTAAAAAATACATAAATCACAAAACAAAAACACAGCGAAAAAAAAATCTCTTGACAAAAGCTGTTCTAAATTTTCTAATTCTGGTATAGATTTTCCTTTACTTCTAAATTTGTTTTATAAAAATAAGGCAGAAATCGTGAAGATAAGAATGACTTTCTATGGTTCTAAACCACAGTAAATGTCACATGACTACTGTGTTTAGTAGAAAGCCTTATAGTAGAAATATAACTGTAATATTTAGAGTCGGTCACATGGTTGGTCGATGTCCACCCAGCAGTCCAGCACAGGTTCCCAGCCATCATCTCTGACTCCTTCCCCACAGGAAATCCATCACACAGTGCTGTCAGTTCAACATCCTAAATCTCCTGAATCTACCTACTTCTCTCCATCCTCACTGGCACTACCATACCTAATAGTATTTTTAATTTTTCTTGGCAACTGGCTTCCTTCTTTCCTCCTTCTTTTTAAAAAATGTTTGCTTGATACAGTAATTTGTGATTTAGCTCAAACCAAAGCAGACAGTGGAGAATGATATTAATGTCCCCTCTAAACCACAGTCAGTTCTTTCTGCCATGTCTCCCCACAGGACTTTTAATGCTGCTAATGGCATATAAGCGATGGCTGCAATTGTCCAGTTATGTGTCAATAATGATGAAAAGCCAGCTCTGATTTCTGCAACTCAAATATGCCAACACCATACATCTTCCAGGTAGATTCAACGGGCAAGAAGATAATTCATGTGTTTTCCTATCTAAGAGGAAATAGAGGTGGAGAGGGAATTTACTACTACCTTCCTGATAGTAATGATGGCCCTGACTTTATGGATCCAATCGGAGGTTACCAAAAAAATTAATTTCTAGGACATGTTATTGGGATTGCTTCTTATTAAAAGACTTCTGATTTCTTGTCCTCTATCATCACAGTAAAGTCAGTACAAATATGTTCAAAAACATAATCTAGAGTTTTCTCAAAATAACCTTTTCAGTGCAAGTGGTAAGGTCTCCATGGGTTCTTTTAACCACGAATGTGCACCTAGATGTCTGAGGAACTTTTTCTAAGTGTCCAACTCGCAGACAGAGGTTCGTATTCGTTAGGACAGAGAAGGGCATAAGGCTGGGGCATTTTGAAAAGCTTCCCCATCTGACACCCACTGTTGGTTAAGAACTATTTTATAATTGAATCTAATTTAATTAATCAACTCTGTCCAGTTATTATTAACCATTTCAAATGGGATCCACTACCTCAACTAAAATGTAGCTTTATAATTGTGATGTAAAAATGATTAAACCAGCTTGCCACCAAAAACTGCTCATGAGATTGGGTTTGGGGGCAGTGGCAACTGCTTCAAATCACAGGAGAATTTTCACCCACTGTTTAAAAGACTTGCTTTGGGGTGAGGGGACCTATGGACAGCGTGAGCATGTTTTTTGAAAGGACACGTAGGGCAGTCTGGCAAGTATAAGCGCACAGGGAGGTGTTTGTGAAATCAGAGACATTATTTAGCTTAGAGTGTGTCTCTGTTGAAGCCTCTCCTTTCACACAGCCCCCTTCACACGCTGTGCTCTAATCATATTGAACCTTGTGCCGGTCCCAGAACATGGATCATGTATCCCCTCGTCTTTGGCTGCTCCCTCGGCCTAAACCAGCTGTCCTCCCTCTCCGCCCGCCTCCCTTTCACTTGGTGTCATGTTTACCAGTGTTATAAACCCCTGGAGACACGGCCTGCCTCTCGTCCACAGCGGATTCTCTGGCACAGGGCAGTAACACAGGACAGACTTGAAGATTAAATGAGTGAATATTCTCATGGGGGTGATGCATGCCCTGAGGCACTCATAACCTTGCTCACTGGTGAAATTGAACAGACTGGCCAAATGTCCAGTTTATTTTTTTACCTGAGGTTTTCCTCAGAAAAGCAAAATCTGTATTCCAAATCCCCTTTCCACGTTAGGAAATTCAGGTGAATTAAGGAAAGAAACACTAGTGCTCAGCATCCTCCGTGCGATGGGCTAGTGACTCTCTTGTAACCCGCCACATGGCCTCCACTGATGGAAACAGATGACCGTCCCTTCAGTTCCCCTTCATCCCCTAGGAAACACTTAGACTCTGTAGAAGGCAGTTTGCAAGCTCCTGGGTCCCTTGCAGGACTGACGATAAATGAGCCCCAACGCTGGGGGGGCGGCCAGGCAGGGGACTTGATTTCTCCTCTCTTTGGGAACTACAGCTTGTCCTCTGTCCAAAAACACTGAGTAAGGGTAACAAAGCCTGAGAGCAAAGAATGCTTTGAGAAGTTGAAATAGGCTCTTCTTTCTTTTCCAGTGAGAGTCACAGACTTGAAAATCTCTCCTTGTGGCATCTGATGTTGCATGGACTGATGTTTTCATGATAAAATCATGGGACTAAAACAGCCTGTAATTGAGTATTATGAAAGTGATTGTCAAAGGGAGAAAATCTGTCTTTTAGCCAATGTGTGTGCCTGGCAATTGTTTAGGCTTTGGATAAACTCAGCTTTAGATCTTTGTCCAAGAGTTTATTTGTGGACAGCTCACCAGGCCTTGACATGGATTTAAAAAAAACTAGAATCCTCAAACCAGAAAAGCAGGCTGCTGAGATGGTGTAGGAGCTCAGACTTCAGCTGAACTTCCCACAGATCCCTGGAGGTGAGCTTTCCCTCCCATGCAGAGTTCTCTTGCAAAGACGACAACTCCTGGGCTCATTTCCCTGGATGTTGTATTTTGACCTCTGTCTTAAATGGGGAGAGTACAAGTTCATAAAACTGTTTCAAATTATGTGTTTTAATTGTTGCCCTTTGTTTGCTTTAGAATTCTTGCTTAATTTTTGTTATCTCAGTTTAAATGTAATTTTCTGTGGAAGGGCTTGAGTCCTTTGAGGCAAGTTTCCAGTTGAACTAACACGTGGCACCGTTTATTGTAATTCTTTGATTTCTTCTCTTTCTGGGTGACCAGTGAGCTCCTTTTGAGGGCAGTGTCTTATGACTCCTCAGGGCCAACTCAGTACCTGGCACATGTAGCTCAATATTCAGTTAATGAACAGAATCAATAGTTCTTTATCAAGCACCTATGATGTGCTAACCACTGTCTTAAGTACAGGGAGAAAACAATTAGATAAGGTAGACAGGATCTCTGCCCTCATAGAGCATGTTTCCTAGTGGGGAGATTGGCCAAGAGCAAGTAAACCAGAAGTATATGATATAGTTTTAAGTTGTAATTAGCACCAGGAAGGAAACCATTGAAATAGAAAATAATTGTTACTATCTTAAGCCATTGGTATAGATTTGGTCTATTTTATCTTTGAGAGCACTGGGAAAAAATAAAATAACAGCATCAAGTGGAAAAGTATATTCTCATCCTGAAAAAGACAGGTAACCCAATGGAAAACTGAGCCAAACAATTCATATAAGGAGAAATCTAAATAGCTAACATAAGAAAGAGATGCACAACTTTGTTACTCATCAGAGAAAGACAAATTAAAACAGTAAGATACCACTTTACCCCAATTAGAATTGAAAAATTTAGAAAGTCTGATAATGTCAGATGTTGATGAGGATACAGAGAAGCAGTCAGCCTCATGTGCTGCTGTTGTGAGCTGGAGCTGACCAACAATCTGACAGCATTTCATAGAATTAAGGCTGTGTGTATCCTATACCCCACCTCCAGTATGCGTGCCAGAGAAAACCTCCCACAGATTCACAAGGAGGCCTGTGTGAGAACGTTCATCACTGCACAGTTGTGGTCAGCAGAGCTGGAAGAGGCCATCACTCGAGGAGGAGAACGTAAGGACATATGCCAAGGAATTCCACGTATCAGACTCTGAGCAGATGTATATAATTCAAAGAAATTTAAAACAGATTCAAAAACAACACTAATAATGATCCAGAAAGCCTGACTATCCAAGGATATATATGAAACACATCAGCGTGGCTGCCATTGTTGTGGGGAGTTGGATGGAAGAGGAAATGAGAATGCAGAGAAGAAAAAATGTAATAAAGAAAAAGAGCAGTACAAAGAAGAGGGTAGTACCTCCACTCTAAAGTTCCAATAATAAAGATGAAAGAGGAAAATCTACTGGAGAAAAAAAAAAATGAAAGGGATTTCACATCTTGAGAGCTACCACTCTAGTTCAAAGTTTCTTTACTTACTCTCAGTGCTCTTACTCAGTTTGAGTAGCTTGAAGGCAGTGACAGACTCTGAATATCTGAGACCGAGTTCAGTAGACTGGGAACTTAATGGATGAAGCCCAAGGGAACTAAACTATACCTACAGGGAGGAAGCAGTTCTGACCTAGTGGCCACATTTCACAGATGAATTAAAGTCAGCATCATCAGAAAGGGACTGAAGTATCCTTAAAGACTTTATAAGAAATTACTAAAAAAAATAGTCTCTTTGAAGACTTTGGCATAAGTTCAGCCATTTTAACTAAATTCCACTTTGGTAAATAAAATGTGAAATTCCAGGTACTAAATCAGTGAAGGCCTGAATAAACGGGGCTATCTGATTTTCAAAGCATTGCCACCACCTTCTGACACAATATTTAAATTGCAGTTTTAGATGTCTGGAACAATGATTCTTTTCCCAACATTTTATTACTAAAATTTCCAAGCATACAGAAAAGTTTTTTAAAAATTGTAGAGTAAATGCCCATATACCCCCAGCATAAATTCCACAATTAGCATAGTGTTCTATTTCCTTTATCACACGTCTCTCCATCTGTCCATCCATCAACCCACCTTGTTTAAATGCATGGAAAAAAATAAATAGCAATTACTTTTTAAGAAGACATAACTACAAAAAGAAATTTCCCAAGAAAACAGTAAGTGGCATATTTCTCTCTAAAATTTAGAAACGAGAATTTTCTCCCTGCTGCCAGTGTAAGAAGTTCCTGGGAAAGAAGATGATCTACAAACAGGTGATCAGTTGTTAAAATATCCAGAGTTGGTTTTAATAGCATATTATCTCTAATCCTTCGGCTTGGAGTCAAATCAATCAGTGAGTGCAAAGGGGAATACTAACCTCCTGTGGGGAACATCACTGCAACTAATGAATGAATTTTATTTCCTCTCTTGATGAGAAAAGAAGGGACTTTTAAACTAACTGCTGAGTAGGACCTTTAAAAAAAACCCATTTAGATTCTGGGCTGGCTATGTAAACTTAAACGAATATAATTTTTTATAACTCAGTTTTTCTATATTTAAAAATGAAAAATAGTATTTGTCACTCTATAAAAAAAAAATAAGTCATTTCAGAGACACCCAAAGTGGTGGTATCTTTGAGCGGCACCTGAAAAAAATTTATTAATGATTAACCATTTATCAGTTATACTATGTTGTGGACCTAAAAGTTGTGGTCCTAAGAAGATTTGCATTAAAAAAATTCATTTATGAAAGCAACTGTTTCATTGGGGGAAAAAGTGATTAAGGTAGAATTTCAACTCACCATACTAAAGTTAGTTTACTGCAGAACTGTAAAGAATAAAATAATTTGTTTTGAATAGCTTTAAAGATGACCTTATAATCCCCCAAACTGGCTGAGCCAAGTTCTGGACCAACTTTTATCTGACGCTGAAATTCATGCTCTTAAACTGGTGTGCCATATACTATCAGGGAATTTTTAATCATCAAAATCAAAGAGATCTTGGTAAGGTTCATTTTCCTCCCATCTCCTCCATCTCCTCCCCATTTCCTTATCGATCCTCTCTGCCCACTTGGCTTTTTGACACTGTGTTTGCCCCATGTTCTCCTCCTACCTTCACCCAATCCTTCAGCCTTCCCAGGGCCTCTCCTTCTCCTATAGACCCTCCTGGAAGTGTTCTGCTGTCTTTAGCCCTCTTTGTTTCTCATCCTATATGAACTTGAGCGCCTGCAGGGCCAGGCAGGTAACAGGAAGCAGAGATGTGAGGCTGCCCAAGCCCCTCTGGGGGAGTCGCTCCTCAGCACCATGTCACCAGATCTGATATTTCAAGGGAACGGGAAATCCAAAATTTGTGTGAAGATCTCCTAATTTTTAAAGGTAAGCCACACATTTGAAAAATTTTAAAACACCGTGAGGGAAAGATGTCTGCAGGCCAGACTGGGCCACAGGCTTCCCATCTGTGACCTGCGTCCATGACCTTTTCCTTATGAATTAATATCTTCACCCCTGTCTGTAGCTCCTCCTTGACCCCCAACTTCTCTCTCATGTTCCACACTCCCAGTCACCTCTGGATGTTTTCATCTGAATGTTCAGCTGACATCTCAAACTCGAAACTGAACCCATCTTTTCCCCTAGAAAACCACTTCTCCTTCAAACTGCCTTATGTTGATAGAACCACGTCTCTTCCTTTCACTGAGATTCAAAAACTCATGCATTAACATAAAGTCTTATTGAGAACCCACGAGGTATCAGATACTGTTCTAAACAACACAGGGTTGACGAGGCACATTCTCTGACCTCAAGAAGCTCACAGTGCGGTGGAGGAGACACCAAACAGAGAATGACAACACAATGTGATGGATACTCTAGAAGCTGTCTATCCAGAGGCCTAAGGCAGTGTGAGGACAGGAGCAATCCAGCCATCACGGAATTCATTAACTCAATCAACCAAGATATGTTGAATTCCTCCAGTACTCTAAGCCCTGGGGTTAACACCTCATATAAAGTGTTGGAGGTACAGTTTTGAAAAATATAGAAGATTTTTTTGTTCTCATACAACTACCCGGGGAGACTGGCAAAAAACAAGTAGGCAAATAAGATCATTTCAGTTAGGGACAGAAGTCTCCAGGCTGCTGTGAGCAAGTTTGCAGTGTATCCCCTGCACAGAGACCCAGCTGAGGGGGAGGATGAGGTCTGCGCCAGCCAGAGGGAGCTCCTTTTTCTCATTACTGCAAAGGCACTCTACACTCTCGCAGTGGCCCTGGATCTTACAGAGTGAAATCGAGTGCCATGGAGACTCTTTTAGACAAGGTGGTCAGGGAAGGTCTTGCTTTGCAATCCAAATGATGAGATCATCTGAAGGGAGAGTCTTCATGGCAGAGAACAATCAACAGAACAGCTCGAGGCAGAAACAAACTTGGAGTGTGAGGAACAGAAAAAAGGCTGGCGGGGGAGGAGCTAGGAACAAGACTGTGCCTGTGTGTGCAGATACATCATATTCTGAAGGTGTTTGGGGGTTGGGGGGTATGAGTGTTAGGAAATGAGTCAGAAAGAGAAGATTCCATCCAGATTGTGGAGGGTTATAATAATAAGCCAATGAAGAGCCAAAACTGGGAAAGGGAGATTATAGGGTCAGAGATTCGTTTTGTTTTGTTTTTAAGGAAAATGATTCTACTGGCAGCTAGCAGGTCAGTTAGGAGGTTGTTATAATAGCTAGGGATAAAAATGGAGAAAATAAAGAGAATAAAGAAGGAATATGATATACAAGAGATAGTACCTAAGTAAGAACAGCAGGACTTGCTGTCTAACTGGACCCCATGGATGAGAAAAAGGAAGGCTTGGGAGGCCTCTTGTGATGCTCTCCCCACTGCCGCCAGCCACACCCTCAGTCCCCACGGTCCACCAGTGTCTTCCTTCCCTTGTCTCTCAATCTCCCCCCTTCCTTTCCATCTGAGAACACTTGCCTAGTCTCCAGATAGCCTCTCTCCTTCCTCTGAACTGATGTGGCACTTTATGCATCCCACAGATTTATTACATCTCATGTTGTAACTTAGAGCATTATTTCTTGTGTACCTGTCACATCATCCTGCTTAGACTGTCAGCTACTTGAAGACAGGAACCAAGTGTTATTTACCCTTTCATGACTCAAATAGACAATTCCTGCCACATTATGATTGCAGGAAAAATAGAATCAATGAGTAAAAAGTAGCCACATACTAGGTTATGGCAGAGTGGCTTGTGACATGCAGTATTAAAAACACGCACATACAGATTATTCAAGGCTAGTGAACCATAAGATGAACCTCATCTTTACATAGACTCGGTTGTGAATTTGTTTAAGGCAGTTCTTACATTTATTGTGTGCATTTTTCTTACACCAAGTACACCTAATAATAATGCTCAGGAAATGTAACCACCTGTTCCCAAATAATCACAGAAACAAATTTTAAAAGTTGCCAAGTAAAGAGATAGATGAACACGCCAAAAAGCAGAGCCCCAGTGGTCGAATGCAGGAGGAGACGAGGGTGTCCACTCTAAGGCCCCCTTGCTCTCAGTATCAGCCCCGAGCCCTTTCACTACCTCCCATGGCTGAGCTTTCACTGGGCCACGCGAACCATGAGAAATTTATGAGAAGCAGTAAATCACCCCGTATAAGAGAAGTTTATCTTGCAAGGTCATCTCTCCTGTTAAGAAGAGAAAGAAAAGTGGCTTGTACCAACTTTGGCTGACATCGCTGATCTCCAGTATTCGCTGGCTGTATGGACAGTCTGTAAAGATCCAGCCATTCTCTTTCCTATTTCGGTACCACGTTGCAAAGTACATGTGGGAATGATACAGCAGTCACGGAGCACAACATTTTAACATTTCCATGTTCTAGTTTGCATTTTAGCTTCAATGAGAATTTCCTTATAAAAAAGAGACATCTGGGGGAAGAGAACTGGAGTGCAGAGGGAGAGACTGTATCTTAATTGGATATCCACCTGTTACTATAGCACACAAAGCCCGGGAAATCCTAGCGAAGGTCTTGAAAACCAACAGCCCTGGGCGCGGCAATCAAGGTTGCCACGGTGCCCACGTGAATAAGGAAGAGTCCAGGAAAGCAAGAGGTTATCTGTACCTCCTTCTTATCAGTGAACAAAGAGCATGGGACAACAGGAGCCACATACCCTGCGTTCTTAATGAGAGAATAAAGGGTATTCTGGGAAGTACTTATAACGTAGAAGAGGGATATTCCACAGTGTTGAGGATTAAACCAGCAATTGAAGTCTATCCACAGAAGTGAGCCAAAGAAGAAAGCCGGCCTTCGGAGTATGGAGGTGTGGCCTTAGTGACGTCACCATAGATTGTATCACTACAAGATCCTGTTACTAAAAGAATCACCCCTTTTCCATTCTGGACTCCTGTCAGTTTTACTTATTTATAAACTCAGTGCCCCCTTGGCATGGACTGCTCCTCAGGTGATGAATGAACCTGGCTGCCTGGAACGGGAATGCCACCCCCCACTTTCCCAGGTCTCTGCACTTGGCTCCCTAGGAATGAACTTGGGGTGTAACCTCCCCTGGGAAAGTGAGGGGTTGGCCCTCGGAACTCCTGTTGCTAATCATCTTGACTGTCTCCCTTCAACTCACCTGGGAACGGGAAGACACTGGGCCAGGGGAGAACTAATTATTTTGCTGAACAGTGACAGTTCTAAGGCCCCGGGCAGGCGTTACCTACACAGGAAACATAGAAATCTCCTTCCTGAGTGTTCTAGGCAAGGGCCACACCCAGAAGTGATACAGCTGCTACCAGATGAAACGCCAAGAGCCCCACCTTGGCAGCCTGGTGACACGCTCCCAAGGCCGTACCCTGAGGCTGACAGCTGTGCCTCTGCTCTTTTCTCTCAACCTAGGAAGCTTATGAAAATGCAAGAGAGTGAGGGTGACTTTATTTTACAAATACCTCTGAATATATTTTATATTTTAGTATATATAAAATAGTTTATATTTTAAGCAAATTATAAAAAAAACTTTAGTGTTTTATTCTTAAAAATAAATTTCTGGGGAATTCCCTGATGGTCCAGTGGTTAGGACTCAGCGTGCTCACTGCCGGGGCCCCAGGTTCGATCCCTGGTCCAGGAACTAAGATCCCACCTGCTGCATGGCATGGCCAAAACAATTTTTTTAGTTAAAAAAAGATAAATTTCTGATGGTAACACCTCTCAAGTGAAGTGATAGCCTCGGTGTGAGAGACCAAAGAATTTCTTCTGTGGAGGACGTGGTCCTGGGAGACAGGAGGAAGTAACTCGACTTCCGCCAGTTGGCCCTTGCGGCCCAGTGAGCAGGCCATCCGGTGCTGTTATCGAAGTATTTGTTGTCCAAGAGCTTGTAGGTAGAAGACTGTGGAAGGGCCCAACATGAAGACATACCCTCTACATTGCTACTCCAAGTGTGCCTTGCTGACCAGCAGGACTGGCAAAATTGGCTTCACCTGGAGACTGGTTAGAAATTCAGGATCTCAGGTCTCACTCCATTCTTGCTTAACCAGAATCTGCATTTTAATAACTCCCCTACTGATTCGTGTACACTTTGAAGTTTGGGAAGCACTGACCCGAGGAACTGACAAATTATGAATCAGTCTCCACTCAAACATCTCTACCTACTGCCCTGAAAACCCCATGCCTATCGGCCTTCCCTCCATCATCAAATATAATAATGTGATGTAAAGCAAATCAGCCGCAGAGTGAATTTGCAAACCTCGCAAAAGATGCAGTTTCACAGAATTAATAGACATGATCTCGGAGAACCACTCAAATCACAACCAAAGCATCGGCAAGCGAGGAAATGGCAGGCTTAGACTCCTTAACAAGCGAAGAAGAAATAATCTACAAGGATGGTGACATTCCTTCAAAAGAGAATGATTTGAATATCAAAGAATTCTGACAGGCCCCTGAGGAAAAACGATGAGGCTCATGAATATCTTTGTAAAAATGACCCACTTTATGATTGTGCTGCGAAAGTCAAACATATAGTTTTGTTGAAAAACTGTGCTCCAAAAAAAAAAAAATTCAACACTTCACTCAGTCTTCAATCATTCTAAGGGGAGCACATTGTTTTAATTATAACTTAAATGATATTATGTGAGAGAACTGACACTTTCGTAAGTTTTAGTTCCATTTTTCAAGACAAAGTCTAATCAGAACTTGCTGTCACTATTTCTCCTGATGTTTGGTCCTTGTTTGAAGGGCACTTCTGCTAAGTGGACTGTCCCAGGGCCAGTGTTCCTCCAACAAGACTCACTGGACTCCAGTGCTTACTGTTGCATAGTCCTTTTACCTTTTCCCTTATGAGACTTCTTTTTGGTACCTATGACCAGTGTGGGATAACTGATACCTACCTACTCCACAACTCAGTGAAGAATTCTTTTCTACTGTCCCGTTTCCCGGTTGGATGTTCCGTGCATTGTGATACCACAGAAGGGGGTTCGCCCGTGGGGTTAGTTAGAGCTGTAGGGTAGGTATCTGTTCAGGGTTACCTTATCCACCATGAGGAAGTTCTCCAGCATCTCTCCATTTTCACAGGTGACATGGCCAACCTCCCTCACGGCTCTGGGCAGGATCTCTTGCACCTCCTGGGCGATGATCCCTAGACACAAACACTCCAACAGGTTTCATCAGGAAAAGACCTTTCTGGAGAAAATCCTCCCAGGCCTACCTCAGAATGGGAACACTGACAATGACACAGGATGTCTCTGCAAATAGATGCTTATCCCCCCTCAGCATTTGCTTTGATCTACGAGGCACTTAAAGCAAAGGAGGAATCTGGAGCCAAGGACCACTAGAGGATTAAAAGTGGGAGTGTTGTTTTCTCCAATCTTTCTTGAGACTCTGAGCCGAATGTTGGAAGGGGTTAAGTACCTTCAGATCCCTGTACATAGACATGAGGCTAGGGCATCGGCTGGATTTTCTTTCTTTTTCTGCAGGAGGGCCCTGCCCTCTGAATGGTCCTTTTTTCTTTAGAATTCCTGGACGAGTATGAACATCACTCTGCACTTCTCTGACCTGGACCTGCCTGTCCTGCCACCTCCCCTCTCTATCCCGATGCTGCCCAGTGCTGCCTCTCATACAGTTTGCGCTGCCATCCGCCCCTCGGCCCTCATCCCATGAGCAAGAGGACGCCAGTGAAAAGAGACAATGTATTCAAAATCCTCCACCAGTACCTTAGGGGGCAGGAGTGGGGATGGGAGTGTTGAGGAAAGATGACAGAAATTTCTTTAACTTTTCCTGTTCTGGTGATTATGGCTTTCACAGAGGACAAGTTAGACCGACAGGATGTTGTCAAGTGCCATAGCATACAGCCTCCAGATGAAGAGGGAATTAGAACTTTAATAGTTGACAATATAAAATTAAGAAGGGAGTTGTGTGCGTACCTGTTTGATGGGCAGTGTTTATTCCCATCGCAGATGCGAATTCAGGCTTGTAGTCATATTCGACAATCCTCATTTGGGCTATTCTTCTCAGCTGCTCATTTGTGTCAACCTAATTTAATTAAAGAAGATCAGATTTCACCCGCTTAGATATTTGCTATTCAAATCAAGGCCCAGAGTGACCCAGAGAGATGAAGAATGTTGGGAATGGGATTGTCCTTTCCTCTTGCCCAAACTATTTTAAGAGAAATTTATGTTTTTCTCCTCCAAGAAGCAAAAGTTTCAAGGTTCATGTCGGCGGCTTCCATCCACTGACTTATAAACTGAGCCGGGGTTTATATGGCTAAATTACAGGGCAAAACTTCCCTCATTCACTACTCTGGCCTCACTTCTGTCCACTGAGAGTTGAACCGTCCTTCTGAGAATGGGGGTTGATCACCTTGGAGAGAAAAAATTTCTATCCAGGATGGCAAGGTATCATTTCCAAATGAGTACACAATATAAGCAGCTAACAAATACAGGCCAACCTTGTATTTATAAATTAAAAATACAGTGCTTAGTTTAAGTAACAACCTATTAAGAATGGGTATATCGTATATCATTGAATTGCTTATGGACATCTTGCTGGAGAAAATTGTTTCAAGTGGCAGTTTGCTAGCCCGGATTACCCATCTGCTGGTCCCTCAAAATCCAGGCTACATTCCTACAGATGGCTTCTCCCCCAGACCACTCTGGTCAGCGATGGTGTCCTCCTTGGAGCCAACCACTCTTACAGGTAGTTAAAAGCACTCCTAACTGTCACTGCAAGTTCCTCAAACAAAATTTCACTGGGTCCCAGCAAAATGATAAAAATAAAGACAATATAGTGGATTTTTCCTAAAGCTAAATGTGCTGATTCAAAGGCTTCCCTTTTGAGTTTTTTTTTTTTTTAATGAATTCATGGTAATAGCATGATTGATTTTTTTTTTAACAACCTTATTCCACAAGTAAAAAGTTGGCAGTCCTATGCGGGTCCTTAAATTTTCTTTTAGAGAACATAACTGGATTATGAAACCAGTGGTCTCTTGGCAATTAAAAATATACCGCCTGGACATTCATCCATATGTTGGAGCAACCAGAAATGCTTTTCTGTTGTTTTAAGAAACTCCTGCTTTGGCCCTGAACCCCTCCCTGGACCCACTCTGTCAAGTGAGCAGGAAGGTTCCTCCAATATCATAAAGGTTCTCTGTCCTTCACCAGTTTGGTGGGTTATCAAATGTTGTGACTTTGTGCTTAACTGGATAAATGGACTAACTTTACTTCAGGTACTTGTTGGGGAGTCTAATTTTGAGCTCACTGCTGTTTTGATCATTGCTGTTATCAAAAGCTTGGTTCAGTTCTTTCACTCATTGCTTCATTTGACTAATATTTACCAATCGCCTTCAACATACCAGGCACTACCCTGAGTGTTAGAACTTTAAAATGATTGCCTTTTTAAAGTTCATGGTCTAGACAGGCAAACAGATTCGTCCAATAAGATTATATTACAATGTGAGAAATGCAGGGTGATGATGCAGTTATGAACAGAGAATCATGGCAACTCCAAGGAAGCACCTCAAAGATTCTCAGGGGACCGTAAAAGAAGGCTTCCCAGAGATGGTGAAGCCCAACTGAGATCTTGGATTGTTTCAGTTCTCAAACACGCTCTGCCCCTTTCACTACAAGGCCCTTGCTCAGGGCATTTCCCTGCCTCAGAAGCTCTTCCCTCCCACTCCTCTACCTCTGCCTCCCTCCATTTAAAACACCTCTTCGCCAGAGAAGGATTGCTTGACTTCCAGGACTAGGAAGTTTCCCTCTGCCTTATGTGCTAATGGCATCCGTTCTTTTCCTTCATAGCATTAATCAAAGTTATCACCAGACAACTAGTGAGTCACTTTTATTATCTGTCCTCTCCTACAGAAAGAACACCCCATGAGGGCAAGGACATATTTGAGGTGATGATTTTCTGTTCGTCACCACATCACCAGTTTCTAGTACAATTCCTTGCATGTAGTAGGTGCTTAACTAATATTTATAAAATAAACTAATAACTTTAAGATAGGAGTTAGTCAGGGAAAGATGAAGGGTGGGGAAGAGGGTGGAAAGGGTAAGACTAAGATAGGGATGCTGGGCAGAAAGAACACCATAAGCCAAGTCCCGAGGCAGCAAATCCCCTGAAATGCCTGCACAACCAAGGCAGGGTTTGGCGTGACTAGACTGTAAAGATCAAGGTCAGAGGAGGGAGGGCCTTGCAGGCCATGCTAGGAAGGAACAGTCACAATCTCATATTGCCCTGTGCATACACCTGTCACTCTGAGCTCCTTCATTCATTCAACAAATATTTAATGAGTAGCTACTATGTGCCGGACATTATGCCAGGCCCTGGAGAGTCAATGAGTTTTTCTCATTTGGAGCTTAAATTTTAATGAAAGTTCCTTTCCCGAGGGTGACGCCTGTGTTTTGTTTGTCTTAGGACCTGCATAGTGCCTAGCACAGTGTCTGACAGGTGACAGGCACCCAAACTTTGAAGGAAGGAAAGAAGGAATGAAAGAATGGAGGTAGTGAAATGGCAGAACAATCCCTGATGCTAACAGAATTGAAGGCAGGGGGTCAGTCAGGAGCCGGCTAGCCTGGCCCTGCACTAGCCAGGCCCTGCCCTGTTCCCCACTCCCTGCACTCTGGGAGTCCCGGGCCCACTTGCCTGCTTCTCATTATCCCCTTGGTTCCTGCATGAGGCCCCATCAGAGACCAAAGCAGAGGCAGTGTCAGTTGCTTTGCTGCAAGGGGAAAGCAGAGGAGGATGTGCCCTTCACTCCAACTGTCCAGGCTACACAGAGGGAAAATGACCCCTGCTGTCTAAGTTGGATCCTTGACTGCATTTTTCCCGAACTCAATATTCCTGGACATAGCAGTTAGGTTCGCTAGTACTACTACCACTGTATTCCAGACAGATTTTTGGCCAAACAAAATTTTGAGGGTTGGCTTGGGGACCTAAACACCTTCTGTAACAATCTTTTTCTAAGAAAATGCTCTTGTGATTTCTAATGCTGTGTTGTAGACTTTCCAAAGCTAAATATAAACTGCTTGTATTGCATGCTCCCTATGGCCTGTACTCTTGGCCCAGGAAAAACACTTGAGGCAAGGACTGTGCCTCCTTGGAATCCTCTACTAAGAACTGTACAAAGGCCACGACTCAACACCATGCCTTGCTCATCAATGTGTGTTAAGAGGCTAGTAAGTGAATTTGGGTGTCTAATCTGATCTTGCCCACAGCAATTTTGGAAAGTTTTGACCCTGAATGCAAAGGGCCATCTCTGTCATGCTGCCTCACACCCAAGGTTTCTATATTTTAACTCAAGCCTTTCACCGCAGAGAAGACACTGCAGACCGTGAACTCCAGTCCGTTCAGGAAGGGAGATCTCATTACCCATGGCCCACAGCCCGGACTATCAGCCTCCCATCAGGAGCAGCTTGAATGGCACTGGCTCACCGTGAACTTCTGCATTTGGCTTGTGACCCGGAGGGGAGACTTTGCATGTTTGACTTTCTTGAGCTCTTCACACATTTGTCTTTAACTAGTACACTGCTGGTGCGCTTGGGAGAAATTACCTTTGAGCATTTCACCTTAACTGATCTTTTTTCCCCTGGCTTTTCTTTTTAGCCGTTTGCTGCCTTATTTTCAGCCTTCACCACAGAATTTGACTGGTGCATTCAACGTTCAACTTCCTTTTTTTTGCATTGACATTGCTGTTCTTCACGCCCCTTTGGTTTGCAGCATACACTTTTCACCCTGATTTTGCTCAGTTTCCATTGTAAAAGCTGCATTTCCTCTCCAGTCTATCATCACCTCTGTAAACACCAAGTCTGGGTAAGTGAAACTGCTCTTCCCCGAGGCTGACCTCATTTTCCAGTGCCTCCGTTTCACAGGTTTCAGTCACATCTGCTTTATTGTCTCTGTGTCTTAGACGTGTGTCCAGATGAGCCCCAGAGATCTCCTCCAGGCCTCTGCACGCAGAGTGCTTGCGTGCTTAATATCCGCAAAGCCACCTTCGCTGCCTTGAGCGAGGAGACGCAGAGTCAGGCACGGCAGCAACGGATGTTCATCCTCCCAACACGGTATCGGGCAACATGTTTGGCCACTACAGTTGTCTCACAGCAGCTAATTCAGAAGCCAGCTCTGGCTGCCGTGCATCCTTAATGGGAAATGCCTCCAGTCCTACGCTTGCAATCAGGTCAACCAAAGGTTCACTTCCCAGCACATTTGGAAGAATGGCCTTCTTTTTAAAAGTTGGAAAAACTGAGTCAGAGGTGAAGATGAAGTTTACACATCTGTCAGCATCATCATGTCTCTTGTCTGTAATGGTGAATGGGATAGACAAGATTTCTAGAAACATGTATTTCATAAATGTGGACAAATTATTAAGGAAAAATATATTAATGTGAAATAATTTAACAGATGAATTACATGTAATTTGCATTTTTTGCAAGTAAATAATAGTAATATCTATTTGCTTAGCCTTATACAGCTAAAAAATGTTTCCCATATATGAGCTTAGAAAAAGCTCTTAACGTGCATGAATATGGGCATTCCCTGTTCACAGAATGATAAATAGAGTCATAGAGCGTGTCTGGGCCAAAGTTCCCGGGCGAGTGGGTGCCAGAATCAGGACTAAAACCCTGCCTTCTACCCAGAGACCAGCTCCTCTTTATTCCCTCCTGCTGCTGTGAGGAGGAAGGGGATACAGGAACTTCATGTCGAGAGCCTGGATTAAGTGACATTTCACTTCATGGAGAAGTCTTCCTAGAGGCATTTGAGAAGTTCTAGGGAACCTTGTTATTTTGAGACAATATGTTTTTTTCAAACCAAGGAACACCATTTGAGGACGTTTAGTGAATGAAGTTCTGGGGAAAGCCCAGTGGTAGCAGGAGTGGTGGTGGAGGACTTTCCCCACTTGTCATCTTCCATTTACATTTAGATAAGGCCTGGTGGAGAACTGTATCGCCAGTTGCAGGGTAAGTTTGAGTTGGTGTGATCTGAAACGCAGCCAGTTCCTCTCTTTCTAAAAGGCAGAGGCACGGTATCTAAGACTGGTATCTTGAAATGTATGTGAGAACCTTCTAGCCCTGAGAGTTCCCATCAGGCTAGGAGGTCACAGCTCTTCTAACATGAACCGCAGCTCCGCAATCAGTATAAAAGTCTACAATTACGACCATTCTTTGGAATCCTCTCAGCCAACGAGGACATTCCTTGGCTGGCTTAGAAAAACCAGTGCAGATTTGCACTGGGAAAGGAATGCAGTCTGGAAGAATGGCCAATGATTTACAGATTAAGTCTCCTATTAACTAAGAAAGAATAAGGAAAGGAGGTTTAAAAACCATTCTGCCACCGCTGCAAAAATGTTTACAGGAGACGCAGTGTGAGTGAGAAGGTGGGGAGGTGGCAGAAGCGCTGAATGGGACACAGAATTGAATGGTGGAACCAGGAGTGACCTGGCATCGTCATCGGGATCCCTTAGGTCTTCATAGCAGTTGTGACTTTCCGAGATGATTCAGTACTTACTATCTCAATGGGTTAAAAATTATAAAAGACTCGGTGGGTTCAGGCAGAGAGGCACCATTTCCATCTTAGATAAAGACACTGAGTTTCGGCGAGGTTAGGCGTTTTATCCAGGCAAGTCCGAAGTGGATGAGCAGCCTCCCGATTTCGAGGCCTGATTTCTGATTGCCACTAGGCGCCTGCCTCACCACAGAAGGAGAAAGTCTTGACCCATAACCTGGGGAAATGGGATTGCCCGAGTGAAGCGTGAGGAGGTGGAGTTTCTCTAACTGCTCCTCAGAGAAGGATGCTGAGTGGGGAAGACAATGGCTGGCAGGCCTGGTGCCAGGGCCTCTGGGAGGAAGGGGCTGGAGAGGTCCAGGAGAAACATGGGCAGGAACTGGACTGAGACAGCGTTTGAAAGATGAACGGGGAGATGGAAGTTTGGAGATGGAAAGGAAAAGGCAAGCTGCAGCAGCTGACAACGGAAAGGCAATGGCCTGTGGAAAATAACTCAGAGGCTTCCTGCTTCTGAAGCCAGTGCTATGCTGTCATAGCCCACTGCTCCTGGCAGGTAAGTCCATTCTCTTGGGTAGGAACTGCTTTACAATTTCAGCAGAGATGCCTAACGACTCCAACACCCATAACTGTTAAGCAGCATGTTCGTCTCACACCAACAGGTGACATGGAGAGATGCCTTGTGCCAGGCGTGTCAGGGGCCAGGAGGGCCCAGAACTCCTGACTCGGGTGTCAGAGTAGGTGTCGAAGGCCTGCCCCGTGCTCACCTCCTGGATATTCTGCTTCGCCCGGCTGTCAGAGGGATGCATAATTGTCCCCATCACTTTCATGTTGCCACAGACAACCAGGGCTTCGTCCGGTGCATCTGTGTTTATGCCCACTCGACCATGACAAACAACAGATTCTGGAACTTGTCCTCGCTGCCATAATGCATCAATGTCATTTTCAAATTGCCCAGGGTTGGAGGCCTGGAGAAAATACATAAATATATTACAATTAAAGTTATAGATGCAGGAATAGATGATCGCTTTATTCCTCAAAGGAAAACAGAATGTTAGCCAAGTCTTTCATTTGAGAATCACATGTTGGGTGGGACACTCTGACATATCCGAATAACTATGACCCCAGGAGAGCCAGGGAGGCTCCCCTATCTGTTCTGCCCCCCACCAGCAGAAGCTCAGCATGTCATGGTTTGCAATGTCCAGTCTCTATATGGAATTGAGAATGTATCAGTTATAATAGGTGGATGATAAGGAAGAAGAAGAAAACTCAAAATGAGTATTTTTTCAGGGAGAATAATAATAATGATTTAAAACCAGAATATTACATCAGAAAATATTACAAGTTTATTAAAGCTCAGATAATTTCAGAAAAACCCTTGCATTTAGCTAGCCCTTCCATAGTTTCAAAACACCTTCATGTTTATGATTTCGTACACAGTTGACAAGCAAATGACAATACAAATATATTTAATACACCTCAGCTATTCCCTAAACACAGATGATTCTGACAGAAGAACTGTAACAGCTGCATTTGTTGTGTGCTAATCCACACCCCAACTCTATGAGATAAGACCATTATCTTCCTTTTACTGACGCTGAGACTCTGAAAGAATAAACAAATTGCCCAAGGCCACAAAGTTAATAAGTTCTAGAGCTGCGATTATGCTTCCTTTGATTATTAGATAATGATTCTAACTTTGAGTTTTGTGGTATTGCCTAAAAAACCCCTGGCTAAATGCAGTCTTCAAAGAGAATCCAAGTGAATCTATTAGACTAGAGAAAGTTCTGGAGATTTTACTGTTAAATAAATTTTTTTGCCAAAGAATTTTCCACTGTACTGCCTTCCCTCCTCCCCATTTCCCTGTTGCCACTGAATATATTTCCACATATCTTTAAGTAGGGATCTATGAATCCATCAAAATCCTCACAACGAAATTAATTTGTTTTTTAAATTATGACCTATCCTTCTCTTACTCTCTTGGTATTATTTGAATGTTTTTACCATAGGCATGTGTTACCAATTTACAAATAATAATTAAAAGAAATCTCAAAGTTTAGATCTAAGTTTGGGTTCAGTTAAAAAACTTAGGTGTGTGCAACTTCCTGTTTCATTCCTACCTGTCTGAACCCTGAGCTGCTTGGAAGACTCAACTATTGACACTGGATAGACAAAAGCAGGGAAAGAATATAAAGTAACAACTTTGAACATTATTTTGTGTGAATTCACTTGAACAAAGAGCTTTTCTACAAGATCCCTAGAGCCTCCTTGGTTGTGAATGGCAAATTGGCTTTAACTCAAATCCTTTTATAGCGAGCAATCAACTAAATCCAAAGGTATGCCATATAAAATGTTGATGTATTTTCCTCTGCTCTGAACATAATGAGCCACTTCAAGGAAACAGAATAGGACAGTGATGGATTTTCTTTTTCTTAATGAGCTTTGGGATAATTATTATCCTGTTTGTAACCTGACAGTACTGGAATGGCAGATATAAGTAGATTCGATTTTGGGGAACAATTACAACCATCTCACTTGGATTTCATCAAATGAAAACTCAAATCCCTAAAACATGTTCAAATCATTTTGGAAAGGGTCACAGATCTACAACGGTTTAAATATAGAGCCCTAAGGAGGAGTCCTCATCAGTAATGGGAAATGTTATTATAAAGTGTGTGAACTTATTTCCCTTCTCTGGTATCCAGAATGTTAATGGGTCAAAGCAAACTGAAATGGAATCACAGAAAAACATTCTGGAGTCATGAAGTTGTGTTCAGATGTGGCCCAATAGTGGTTGATTGCTATCAAACATCAGAATGAATTAAAGTTTCTAAAATACTTTTATTATTTATCCCACAGCCTCATATATTTAGGGAAGACCCGAACATTCTAGTCTATGTTGTGACACAAACTAGCTGTGTGACTTTGGGACAGTTACTTAACCTTTCTGTACCAGTTTTCTCCCCTGAAGAATAAAGATAATAGTGTCTTCTTTACCTATCTCATGGGGTTGTGGGAATTAAATGAAATCATGTATGCATGAACACTTCGTAAAAATGAGGATGAACAGTCTCAAGTTCATCCTCCACACACTCTGCTGTGCAGAGTAACAACCATTCAACCTACAGTCAATGAATCTGCTCTCCTCAGTAACGCATCTGCAGAGCTGCACAATTCCGAGGGAACTCTGTTCACAAAGAATACAATGTAAATGGTGCCCCCTGCAGATGCCTGGAATAGGAAACACTAGTAGTAATTTGAGGCCATTCAAGTTTGGAATGGAAGGCTGGAATTTCTTTGCTTTACCATTGTTTGGGCTTCTAAAGAGGAGTCAAAGAGCATAATAGGAAAGCTTGAGCTGAGGAAGGCCGTTCATAGGAAATTCATTCTTGTACCTTTTGAAAAGACTATCGAAAATGCGCCTAGAAACGCTATCTACCGATGCTACTCTAAGTGTGGTCCACAGGCCAGCAGTATCAGCGTCTCCAGGAAGCTTGTTAGAAATGCATATTCTCAGACATCTCCAACCCACTGAATCAAAAATTGTGGAGGTGGGACCCAGGTATCTGTGTTTTCACAAGTTCTCCAGGGTATTCTTATTCTCCATAAAGTTTAAGAAGGACTTCTTTATGTCATACACTACTTCCATGCTACTATGAAAGGGGTCATGAGTTACCCCTTCCATTGTTAGTAGATGGTTCTGTTGAATCCCAACTGCAGAGTGAAACGGACATTGCTCCACACACTGATCCCTCTGGGTAAATAAAAATTCAACTGAACTCCAGAAGAGGTGTGTGTGTGTGTGTGTCTGTGTCTGTGTGTGTCTGTGTGTGTGTGTGTGTGTGTGTGTGTGTGTAGCTCTAGTGTGTTGGGAGGGGGAAGGGAGATTTGTGGTCAGAAATGGGCAAGAGCCAGTGAAAACTGAGATGGTACCTGAAATGGCTCTGCTCTCCCCCAATACCTTGCCATCCTTGCAACTGCATTGCTTCCCTTGTCTCTCCTGACCCTTGGTGTTGGTTTCCCACCTTCATGACCCTGCGGTTGCAGAGCAATAAGGGAGGACTTTTGGGGGACCTGCCCATTTCTATTATTCTGGAAAATAACTGGAATAATTTATTAGTTTTCAAAACTAGGAAACCCTGGCGTGTCTTTGAAAGGCAGACAAAAATAATCATCCCTCCTGCTTGCAACACTTCAAACCAGGTTTAATTATGTGTTTTAGAAGAAAAGTAGAGCTGAAGGAAAGCCTAGTCATTAACAAGGAGAATCTGAAGGAATCCTGCTGGGGAATGCTCCCCAAAACAAAGACCTGGGAAATAAATCTGTTCTTTGGAGTAAATTTTAATTTCCATTAAATTGGTCAGTTTACAGTATGGGACCAAAATATATTTCCAAAGCTGTTTTGATTGACAACCCGGATGAATAATTGCTGGGTCCTGCCCACCATCCTCTCTCCAAGGAGAATTCTGACAAGCCTGGTCTCCTGAACCCCTCCTGGAGCCCTGAAATTCATCTACTCCAGCCTTCATACAGTTGCCCTTATGTTAACTTCTGCTATGAGGAGAAATGACTCTTAGGTCTCAAAATGAATCTGGATCTGCTGAATGCAATTTGCAGGTCTCCATGTAATGTGGTCAGGTCTTGCGGTGTCTTTTAATTGTCACATTTTTCTTCTTCATTCTAGAACTCAAACTAACAGACCCAGACCATGACCCAAGAGGGCACATCTAGCTTTTTTACAGAATGTAGACTGGACTGCCCTCTGCTCAACCCATGATACATACACCTGCTTAGTGCCCTCTAGAATCTCAGGGGCAAGAAGTGTGCTCTGGGGACATTTCTAAAACTCACTGATTCAACCAATAATGCCATTTCTTAAATTCAGTTTTTCTCTTGGTCGGTTTAAACATTATATGATTAAACAAATTCAAAAGTCTGCATTCATTTTCACTCAGCGTTTTGGGGTTAGAATGAAATAATATCAATAAGATACTTCCAGTTTGAGGGGAAGATATTATTACTATCATTTTTTCCTCATTGTTGTAAGGTAACCCTTGTGTTACCCAGCACACATATAGAATAGGGTATTCTCTTTAGCCAAAAATTATGGCTGGAAGAAAGCCATTGAATCTGGAATGCAATCATTTTTTTAAAATAAAAACGTAGTGAGTAATATGACACCAAATCTATACTAATTTATTTATTTATTTTTTTAGTATTCATACTTAACATAAATTGCAGAAACTTTCAACTTCTCAAAGTCATCTTTATGAGTGAAATTATTGTGCTTCGGATACGAGAAGGTGCCCATTAACAGAGAGTTCCAGTAACAGAAGGTCCAGGGGTGTGGCCCCTCTCACGATGCTGCTGTGTAGACTTGCACGGCAGCCAAAGTATAGCTTTGCAGGGGCTGTCAGCAGGAAATGGAGAAACCTCAACCCCAGGTAAATTATTTAAAGTATGCAGGTGACTAGCAGACTGCCTGACTCAAGCATGAATTCCACAGCTCAGAGAGGCACTTTCATGATATCCAATCTACCCTAACTCTGAAAAGAAAGGCATTGTCTGTCTTTATTCCTTCCTGTGAGGAGTCAGAAAAAGTAAGCAACCTAGGTTTCCAGACTTGACTTAAATCGGATTTGTTAGCGCAGCAAAGCAATCCCAGATTACATCAGGTAAGGTGTCAAAGACCACTCTGACCCCTTCTGAGGGAAGGGCAGGAACCTCTGCCTTTGGCTCATGACCAAAGGAGGGGACCCCACCTGCCTTTGCCCCAAAGGAGGCTGTTTTGCCGCAGCTTAGATCAGGCCCCATAAAAACACAGCCCAGGGCATGCATGCTGGCAGGCACATAGCCGGCCCTCACCATCAGTGTTTCACCTCATTTCCATCATTACTTTACTTCCATTGAAACTCTGAGACTCAGTGTCAAGAGTTCCACTAATAGATGGCTTATTTTTTATTGACTAGAAGAATTACACAGAGGGTCCTTTGTTTCAGAATAGCTCAAGGCAAGCAAGGGAAGACTCACTTCCCCAGATGGGCAGATCTTGTCCCCAGGCCGAAGTTTAACAGCGATGTAAGTGGACGTGCCCATCGTAAACCATTTTCCCTACTGGAGTGTGCATGTCCCCCTGTGCCACTTCAAAGATCCGTAACAAAGCAGTCCATCCCAGGGCTGCCAGGCCTGTGGTTACCTGTTACCTCATGCCCCTGGCATTCTCTGTGCTGGCCAGCCTGGCCCCTCACAGATGCAGCTACAGCTGCCAACAGCTTTATATTTTTGTGGCTGCCAAGACTCCCGTCCACAGCTGTGACCAATCATTCATTCAGCAAAACGTGCTGAGCCATTACTACGTGCTGCACAGTGGCCCAGATGTCCCTGAGGTCACCAATCACTTTGGGGCATGGAATGCCTTCCTACCTCTTTCCCTACCCTGTGGGCTTTGGGGTCAGAGGAACTGGGTTATAACCCGGGCTCCATCATTTATCAGCTTTGTGCTCATGGATGACTTTCTCTTCCTCCTAAGCCTTAGCTCCTCTGGGTATAAAGAATGTAATGTAAAAATGAAACAATGTAAAATGATGTCATATAGAAATTATTTAGCCCAGTGCCTAGAACGTACTGTAAAAACTTTCTCAACTGCAGCACTACTGGCGTTTGGGGAGGGATAACTGTTGTGGGGACTGTCCTGTGCATCATAAGGTGTTGAGCAGCATCCCTGGCCTTTATCCACTAGATGCCAGTAGCACCCCCACTTGTGACAACCAAAAATGTCTGCAGACATTGCCAAATGACCCTTGGGAGACAAAAGTTCTGGTTGAGAGCCACTGCGTAAAAACTAAAAATAACAGTATCTGCTATTGCTATCATTATCTTTGTCACCATTGGCAATTGAGAAACTGCATACTTCATGCATTCCACTGAATATGCAAAGTCTACTTACAGGTGAAAAAGCATGTGGGATCCAGAAAAGTCAAAGAACTGAGCTTACCCTTACGATGATCCGTTCAGAGACGTGAGCAGACAACAGGTAGAACTGGTCTTGGTTAGCAGCATACAGTCCGACCACCAACATGAAGTATCTAGTTCAGAAATAGCAGACCAATGCCAACACATCAGGAAACAGAGACATAATTTGTGCAATTGAATGCCACCCAACAGTTAATAGTGAATTTACCCAGATGGGTTTGCGTATTTAAAGATTTTCTCTTCTGCTCTAAGTTGCCCCTCCTGCGAAACCAGAGAGGAGTTGATTCACTCGCTGTTGTCCTGGGTCTGCCCTTTGCCCGGCTTGAGGGATGTGTGAGCTGTTTTGCAGGCCCAAAGCAGCCTTCACTGAGCAGACATCCTGCTGGGGGCCTGGGATCAGCCCATCTGCGCTGGCCTGGTGCAGACCTTACTCTGCTGCATTCCTGGGCCCTCCACACAGCACTGCTCCCGCGCACTTGCATAACAGAAAGCCACCTTCCAGTTCCCCTTGTCCAGAGCCATCCAAGCCACACATCCTAGGCCATAATGGATGGTGACCCAGCAGGGCTTGCCTAGCCACACAGGCTCCTTCCCGCCCTATTCTGCTCGTGGCCATGGAAACTGCACCTTTCACATCCTCTGGCCATGACTTTAGTCAAAGACCAGAACCCTCCCTTCCGATTGTTATCAAGGCAACGTTCCTCACTGTGATTTTAATTGCTTCTTCATGTGTACCATTAATGAGACATTTTTAAGATTAGACTATTTCTTTCTGTTTTTTTATAAAGCATGATGCATTTTAAAAAAAATTTTATCAGAGTATAGTTGATTTACAATGTTGTGTTAGTTTCAGGTGTACAGCAAAGTGAATCAGTTCTACATATACATATGTCCACTCTGTTTTAGATTCTTTTCCCATATAGGTCATTACAGTGTACTGAGTAGAGTTCCCTGTGCTATACAGTTAGGTCCTTATTAGACCATTTCTTGAAAGTCAAAATAAAAACTATTCCTATCAGAAAAGCTTTTGCTTTAAGAACTGCATAAAAAAAAAAAAAACACTTCAACTTCTGTAACACTCTAAAGTCTCTAGTCCTTGGAGGGCAAGAGTTCTCCCCTTTATCTAAAGTAAGTCAGTAATAGTAGTAATTGTTATGATGATGATGATGATTAGCCATCACCTACTGGGTGCTCAAAATGTGCCAAGCACTGGGCTAAGCAGTTTACCTACATTATTTCATTTAGAACCCCGAAACAACCGTATTGGAGTAAAATATGGATATTGTCCCCATTTTACAGAATAGGAAACCTCAGAGAGGTTAAGTTCCATGCTCAGGGTCACCCAGCTAGTAAATGGCAGTACGAAATATTCAAACTCAGTTCCCTCCAACTCCAAAACCTATGTTCTGAAACCAGTGGTTCGTAAACTTGCATGCATCAAATCACCTGGGGGCTTGTTAAAATATAGATTGCTGGACCCCACCCCGAGTTGTTGATCCCATAGGTTCTCGGTGAGGCCTGACAACTTGCATTTCTAATACGTGTCCAGGTGATGCCATCTCTGCTAGTCCTGGGACCACATTATGAGAACCACAGGTATAAATCATTAATGCAAATTTATTTTCTTTTCAAAAAAACGCTACAGCAGAGCTGCAGGGCTCGGGTCATTAAACTAGTGGCCAGCACACGGAATTCAAGAAACGCAGTCAATCCTCAACCCGCGGCCAGCCTTGAGACATGAGCATATGGTCCCTCTAGAGGATCAGGGAGAGAATCAAGACAAGATGACTGGGCGCTGGGCAGGAGAGGAGGCATTGTGGGCAGTGAGGATGGAAGAAGAAAGATGTCTAAGGGTAAATGAGATGGGTCAACAAACGGAAGGAGTCAGAGAAGGGAGGGAAGCAACTGAGGGAGGCCCGGCCTGCCGGCTGGTAGGACCAAGAGGATCAGAGGGGCCGCTGGAGGGCCCTGGGCCGTCAGGTAACGTAACCAGCCAGCCTGAGGCATACACACCACGCCAGTACCTCTGGTCAGGGTTTGGCTTTCCCTTCTTTCTCATGTTATTTGCCGTGGTTTCGCTGAAGTGTAACCGGCCCAGCGTTACTTTGGTTACCTGGTCGGCCAACAGGTTGATTCTAAAACAAACAACAAAAATACCGAGAGACTGTAAGAGAACACAGAGTCTTTGATCATATGGGACTCATTCTTAGCTCCTCAGGTATGTTCAGTCCCCTGCTCTCATCACACTGTGCAGGACACTGATTTTTAGTAAATTTAGTAAACACTGATTTTAAGTACCCACAGCCTGGTCAGGAATGGCTGCCAGGGATTAATTCTTGAATAGTTAGAAACGTCCATCCAGCAGCAGCTCAAGCCCGGAGTTTCGGACTCGTAAGGGTCACACACTCCCACAGATGGGCTCTCTGACCGCGACAACAGGAGAAAAGCTGTTTCACCTGTGCCACGGTTGCTAGAGCACTCGCCTCCTGACTGAAGCGGTTCCTCTAGGTTCCTCATGAACTCCTTCGCATCTCCTTCCCGTATTTGCCCTCTCCTGACCTGGCTGTGGAAGGCAGCGTGCTCCTGAGGAAGAGCACACACAGCCTCGCAGCGAGGGAGACCCGGACGCACCAGGCAAGATCAGTGCTGTCTGTACTGCGGTCCTGCTTGAGCGTCAGGCTGAGCTCCCGCTGGCCTGTCCAGGCTGTAAGACCATCTTCTTCCCCCAAACAGGACTGACTCAGGGTCAAATCATCCCAGCCAAATCAGTCGAAAAGCAAATCCCATTCATTCTATAGGGCAATCTCTTGCTTTACTGCCATATTGCTTTGGACCACCACATTGTTTTGAATAATCCCAGTCCTGTATGCTTTCTATTTTGGAACCCATTAGGCAATCTATCAACACTGCTTTAAAAAAAAAACAAGAAAAAATGAATTGTAAGCACAGCATGGATCCAGAACCTTGAAATCAATTCAATCAGCATCACGCTGATTTAAATGAAAAATTAAAAGAAAGATCTAATCATAATCCATCTCCAGGAACCAAAGTTATTAGCAAGGTTGTCAGTAATAAATGATCACATAAATAATGATGACCTTAAAGTGGAGCTTTTTATAAGACTTTTTTTGCGATTATTTCAATGTATTTTACCTACTTTTGTTGATAAGCATGTGTTCATAATATTAACATATTATTACTAATTTAGTTCCTACAGCAGAGTTCATTTTAAATAAACAAAATAAACTTGGCAATAGGCCTTCTTCCCCAAACATTCACAAGGGAATTCAGAAAAGAAATCCTTACTTAACAGGATTGAAAATCTTTTTGCTTCTATCTGCTTGGGACTGTTCAATAGCAATTATTTGATTGGTGGCCTCTACCTGTGTAGAACAACAAAAAGTAATTACTTAATAATTAATTTCTTTATTAATTAAAAAGTTCATTAGTAAATAATTTTCAAATACTTAAAGTTTCCCAAGGCATCGTGTTAGGCACTTTGCAGGAGGGGCAAGTCGCTGAAGGGATGTAGGGCACCTTAAAGCAGTGTGTTATTGGTGCGAAAAGAAAGAAATACCTGTAGAACTAAACAAAGAAACACAGGACAACAGAGGATTTCAGGTAAACAGGGAATACAGAGTGGACTAGTAGAACACAGGAGCAAGGCAGCTCAAAGGATACATGTACTCATTCATTCATTCATTCTGTCATTCATTTTATAAATACTTGTTGAGCACCTGCTGTGCTCCAGGCATTGCTCTAGGCATCAGAGATGAGAAGACGAGACTAACAGAAAGCCCAGCCCTTGCAGAGCCTGTATTCTCATAAGAAGAAACAACAAAAAACAATAAAATAAATAAAATATAGGAATGACATTTATTCAGTAGTTGCTACAAACTCTTGTTATTAGTGAAGAGAGTGGCAAGGGCCTGGTGAGATCTGCCCTATCATATATGGCTTGTAGGTATTTGCATAGTAACAGTCTTTCTGGAAAGCAACTGGGCCACCAACATCAAGTGTTTTAATACCGATCATATGTTCCATGTGTAACCCCTCTTTTGGAATTTATCCTCATACAAGGATGGATGTACCTGGCTGTCCACTGCAGTTTTATCAATGACAATAAAAAATTGGAAATAAACAAAATTTACTATAATACAGGAATTAATACGGTAGTATCTCGATATAATGGAAAACCATATCATCTTTGTAAATAATATTTTATAGACTTTAATATTATATAATGCCATTTTCACAATATAATATTACCAATATGAGATTAATTTTAATAATAGAAAAAAATGAGGAAAAACTAGGCTACCAAGTGGTGGATCCCAAATACGAATGAATTTTCTCTCTTCTTCATACTTTTCTATTATGTTCACAATGGACTCATATTAATTCCATAATCAGAAAAATATACTTTATTATTGTTTGTTGTTTGTTTTATTTTGGTTTGGTTTGGATTGGTTTTCTTTTAGAGCTTGGTTTGGAGCAAGATCAGCTGATGTGTTCAGCAGTCAAGCCCCACTTTGGGAGACTCAGTGCCTGAGCCCAGGTCAGAAAAAAAATATGCAGATAATGGATGTTCCTCACCCTAAGGAGCTGGATCTGAGGTAAGAATGTAATAAATACTCGTTGATCGCTCAGCAGTCATCCTACCTGCATTCTAATCCCAGCTCTAGCATTTAATATTTTGGATGAACTGTGTGACTTTACTGGGCCTGGTTTTCCCCTCTGTTAAACTGGAAAAGAGGGGGCATTGACTAGATTAGCTTGGCTTTTTTAAGTTAGAGACCTCTTTGAGATTTCGGTGAGCACTATCAACTTACTGCATGTGAAAATGCACCAGCATCAAAAATAATAAAATAATTACACTCAGCAAAAGAAATGCAAGATTTATACACTAAAAAACTTTAAAACTGTAGTTTGAAGTGAGGTTCTGCCAGATTCTGAGCCCAGGCTTAAGAAATTGGCAGCTTCCATTTCCTGTGTCTTGGAGCATTTATTCTTAGAAGCCGTCCGCCATGCTGTGAGGAAGCACAAGCTGTCCTACAGAGAAATCTACATGGAGAAGAGCCAAGGCCTCCCAGCTACAGCCCCCTGTGAGCTCCTGGCTGATGGCCAGCACAGACTTGACAGACACGTGAGTGAGCCATCTTGGAAACTGGATCCAGGCCCAGATAAGCTGCCCCAGCTGATGACTCCTGAGCAGAGGTGAGCTGTCAGAGCCAAGCCCTGACCAAGTTGCAGATGTGTGACCCAAATCAATGACTGTTATTATTTTCAGTTGCTAAGTTTGGGAATAGATTGTTATGCAGCAACAGACAACTGGAACACTTAGTAAATGTTGGCTGAATTAAATTGAACTAAATAAAAGACTTACCTTAATCCCAAAAGCTTTCAAGTAAAACATTTCTATTGGCTTTGGACCCATTTGGGTTTTGACAAATTTTGGGCTTCCCCAAACTTGGATGTGGATGGTGATCTGAAAATGGTTCTTCTTTTGGCAAACAAAAGCTTCATCTGCTGGTGAAAAATTAAATCCTTTGTCTGTAACAACTCGATAGCCTATATCAGGTCTATGAAAAGTGGAAGCAAGAAACCGGTTTTACAAATATTTTCTACACATTTTCTTTCATGAACAATATTAATTATAATTATACAAATATTTCAGGAAAATATATTGTGGAAAGTACCTTTTGTTATATTTAATCAATTTCGTTAATTTTCACCAAGGAAATGAAAATAGTATTTCAGAGTACAGCTGGCTCTCTCCCAGCTTTTTATGTTCACGAGGAAGAAGCACAATTCCTGCCAAATGGAAGCATTGTTTCCTCAGCCTGCCTTTTCCCTTTGTGCTCCCTAGACTTCTAATTTGACTCCACTGTACAATAGAAAGGCGTAGGCTAGAAGTTGAGAAGTTAGTACATTAATCAGACATACGAAATATCTGGGATAGAATTCATCTCTTTCCTCCTTAAAAAAAAATCTCTAATTTCATCAGCAACACCACACTCAAACGAATGAATGAATGCATATCACTCAGATGAATGAATGTTCAGCCTCCTGGTAGTCATATGAAAAGAGCAGACTGGTCAGAACTACCAGCAATAGCTTTAAACCAGAGTAACCAGAGCCAGTCAGACTACTGATTGAAAACATGTTTTCACTAAAGTATGGTCATTTCCTTTTTATCTTCCTGATCTGATAATAGCACTGAATACCTACTATGCTGTTTACTTCTGCAAGAAAAAAAAAATGGGATGATGGTGGGGTGGCTGATCAGACTCTTGCTTTAATTGTTTTATCAAATCATTTTCAATAGCAATGCTTTGTGTATTATATGTTTATTTAAATACTTTTAAATGTTAGTAAAAATAAAACCTATTAAACACGTAACATTATCAAGTAGAGAAGAAAATATAAAAGTTGAAAACTCCTTTGGTAATTTTTTCCATATACGTTGTAGATATGGAACATGATTTTTAATGCATCAAGTTTCCTAAATGTTCCTCAGGAAGGGAGCTCCTTCCTCAGATAACACACAGAGGAGGGCAGTACTTAACTGCTTTGCTAGCTCTCTGTCACTCTGTGGATCTTTGCTTCCTGGGATCTCAATTTGGATGGCTGCCATTTAATGAAAAACATAGTTTCTAAATTTTCCTCTAATTTCAGAGACAGAAAATATGAATGGGTCTCCTGGGAAAAGAGGGTTTGTTTTCTTTGCAAGTTAAGCACCTCACCAATGGATCAACTCACTAGGTCACTGATTACCCTCAAGAAGCTGATCAAAGGCCCGACAACCACAGTGCCCGCCAGCAGCAAGGGGAAAGACCACTGAATGAAGGATTTGATAAAGACCACATGTCTTATGCCATCTGGGAACTTTATATTGACTCAGGTTTCTAGAACTAATCTATAATTTGCTTGTGGAAAGGCTGGATGGATTGAACTGTATACATTTTACTACAGAGGGTAGTAAGAACTATCTTGGTTGAGAAAAATAAAAGGAAATATCTTTCTGTGATCTTCCATGTTTCACTGTCAAAAACTCTAAGGAAAGAAGGTAAGATTTGCAGCTCATATATGAGCATTAGCCCAAAATTTAGGGAGAGCTGTAAGCAGAAACTGAATGAATCCATACAGTTGAAGAGTATTCTGAATCTTAAACACAAATCTCTGGTTATAGAAACTATTCTACCTACCTAAGAGTAGCAATTCTGTTTTTGATATCAAAAGTTAATTATAAAGTCAACTAAACTGGCCTTTTAAAAGCTCTTTTTAACACATGTTGTAAATATCATTCCCCCCGAAAAAAGATGTAATAAAATTTTAATCCCTTAACTTTATTGCTTTTAGGTTATTTAGGAAAATGATATTTTTGTAACAAGTTAGACATAATAATCTAAGAAGAGACAAGTGATTTTCTGTCTCAATGATGTGAGTAGTGAATTCACGATGGCCTGAGTTCTAATCCAGAAGAATATTGCCTTCCTTTTTTGCTTAAGAAAAGTGAATTACGGCTAAGCATTCAAAATAAATCTGCCTCTACACCTTTGAGTTGATACTACTTGTGTTCTCCTTTTTTTCCAGATCAGTGGAGCATAGATTGGCTGTCCAAATAAACTTAAAAAATCTCAAGTAAGAAGAGAGATAAATGTTACCTTGAAAACTTGATCAACTCAAATACATACAGACTAGGAAGCATTATAGGCTTCAATTAAAATACTGTGTATATGTGTGACAGTTTCATACCTTGGTACTCGTACTTAGGATAGAATATGGAAGAATCGCCAAAAAATCATCAAATGAAGGCTGACTCAAAACCAAGATCTATGGGGCTTCCCTGGTGGCACAGTGGTTGAGAATCTGCCTGCCAATGCAGGGGACACGGGTTCGAGCCCTGGTCTGGGAAGATACCACATGCCACGGAGCAACTAGGCCCGTGAGCCACAACTACTGAGCCTGCGTGTCTGGAGCCTGTGCTCTACAACAAGAGAGCCCGCGATAGTGAGAGGCCCACGCACCGCGATGAAGAGTGGTCCTGGTCCCTGCTTGCCGCAACTAGAGAAAGCCCTCGCACAGAAACAAAGACCCAACACAGCCAAAAAAAATAATAATAATAATAAATTAATTAATTAATTAATTAAAAAAAAAAAAACCAAGATCTATGGATCCTTCCTTTCTTTTTATATTGCACACAGTGGCAAAGATACAAGTTGTGACATTTCAATGAAACAAGTAGCAACTTGCTTCTTTTTGTCTCCTGTTAAACAAACCAACTCCCAAAGTCTGTTTAACTCCTTAGATTTTAGGGAAAAGATTTCTTCTGTCTAGTTCATCCAACATAAAAGTCCTAGTGATAAGTTTTGCTCTTAATGAAGCTATATTTGAGTTTGGAAAATACCCTGAAGACCCTCAAGTTTGTAGCCCAGCGTTTCTCATTTCATATTATGTTTATTAATTGAAAATCCTATTCTTTAACCATTAACACGCTTCAGTGTTTCAAGAAGGCATTTGTAATCAATGAAAATTCTAGAAGAGTTGGGTAGGTAAATTATATCCTAAGGAATAAAGAGAAGGCTTGAAGGATGTTTAAGAGCAATAACGCATAAGTCCACATTTATTTCTTGAAACTATAATGGCATAAGAATAGGATGAAAATTTTCCAGTTTAAGGATATTTTGTATGGTTTGATTTCAGTCTCTTAATATAAAGCCACCATCAACTACGATCGCTGCAGGCTGTATTGACAATAAATTGACAATACTGATTTGCAGCATAGATGTTGGGGCAGCTAACAATTTAATGTGGCCCCCCAAAAGTATTCTATGGAATTTTTTACTAACTGCAGGATTAAATGTTAATGATTTGGGAAATCTCCATTTTCCAGCTTTTAGTTTAAACTGGGCATGTGATCTCAGAAAGAGTCCCCCTTCCTCCATCATTTAGTGGGTAAATTATGAGTTAGAATTACAAGTCTGGATTCCTGAAGGCCAGAAACCCATGTCCCAACAATTTATTGTTAAAATGCAAAATATAAGGAGTAAGACACACTTTCTGACTGATGCATCCCATTTGGTCAGGGGTGGCATCAAAGCTCAAATACTTGGATTTAGTTTTGAGAGTCAGCACTGCCTTTCTCCCCTCATTCTCCAGCCAAGCACAGGGTTCCTAAAGCCACTTACAGTTTTTCATATTGACTGTTTAATAAACTATGCCAAGGAACGCTTCGGTATGGCTGCCACTTCAAAGCAGGAGAGCACTGGTCCACAAGCATCATGTTCTGTCTCTCACTGTCGTGGTCTTGCACTTCGCTGCTGTGACTCCTGCTTGTCACTGCAAAGAAATCAGTGCATTAAATCTTTCCTCCGAGGCTGTTTTTCCTAGACTCACAGACAGCTGCATGGAGCTAATGCATAGGCCATGTATGAGGCAGAGGGACCGTGTGGGGAGTGACAAGTGTTGGGAGGCAGGGGGCGTGTGGCTGGCCTTGTTTCCTCATCTGTAAAATGAGCAGCTTGGGGTCAGTGATTCTAAGGTGCCGCGGCAAGCACTTGTTAGAAATTTTTCCCTCAGTATCTATCTACCCTATTTCTGTCATGGCATCTCCCCACTCCCAGTTTGTGTGATTCAGGTGAAGTCCTCTCCAAGCCCAAGGAGGGTAGGGGACGCAGGACTGATCAATCAAACTACAGCAGTCACTATTTGCATCAGTAATTGCACCAGGTAGACACATGGCCTGATTCAATCCAAGCAAAGTGGATCTCAGCATTTTAGGGAAGACGGGTTCAAAGATGCTGGTTCTTTTCCATGAGGTTTGAACCTGTAAGTCACATCCCCAAGAGCTGCTGGCACCATTTTGGGACATGAGGGAAAAGCCTGTCTGGGAATGAAGCCAGCACGGCGGCAGGCAGAGTTGAGAATGAAGGGCACCCAGTCCTGATGGCATGATTTGAGTTCTGGGATCCACTCCTAAATCTTGGGTTACAGGAGCCAGTAAAGCCCCTCATTTTGACTTTCTGTTTGTTTTGTTTTTGCTTAAGGCAGTTTGAGGGTTTTTGGTTTTGGTTTTGGTTTTGTCCTTTGTTTCTTTGTTTTTGTTAATTGCAACCAATACACTCTAATCTATCATAGGTCCCTTGCGGCACCAAGATTCTGTGGTCTCTAGCTTTTTGAACTTAGATGAGTTATTTATTCACTTAGTGTCTTACTTCCCTCAACGGCAAAACGGAAATTGAAACAGGTGTCCTCCCCATCTTGCAACATCACACAAGCAGAGAAAATATCGTAATACAAGTGAAAGGACTTTCAAAGCTAATACCAAGATAAAGTAACACAGAATATCTTGTTAGAAGGTAGTATTAACTATATGAAATTGCTACTTTTGTGTATCAAAAATGGTCCAATAACAGCAATTTCACATGTGCAAGCCACTATTTTTGCATAATCCTTGCAAGTTGTTTGTCTAATTTGCGTTTGTCTAATTGTACCAAATGGTACAATTCAACCGCAGAAGAAGTTTATGTAAATTCCGTTAGGATGTTTGCTGTTTCCCTTTTCTGTGAGCTCCCCTACCTTCACTCATGCCTGATATTAGGAGTGAAAGGGAAATAGTGTGTGTACATGAGATCAGGTGTCGGCTGTAAGCAACAACACAGGATATGACACCAGCTTCTATACAGCGTGTGCACTTAGCCCACAGCTTGGGAAATGCAGGGGCATGTGGCTGGTTTTTCCTTCACTCATCTAGCTTTCTTTCTTTATACTTTTATTGAGGACTTCTTAAGTAAATAGCAGAGCTGCTTCAGGTTATTTTGGATCCCAAATGTCACAGAAATTGTGTTTTTCTTGGGGTATCACTATTACCAGTCACCTAAGCAGAACATCTGTTCTGGGGGTTTTGTAAATAACCGTTATGGAAAAGGATTTTCTCAAAATCCTGAAAAACTTTTTCCCAGCTAAGAATACAGGAGGTCAGGGACTTCCCTGGTGGTCCAGTGGGTAAGATTCTGCACTCCCAATGCGGGGGCCCGGGTTCAATCCCTGGTCAGGGAACTAGATTCCACATGCATGCCACAACTAAGAAGCCCGCGTGCCACAACTAAAAAAAGATCCTGCGTGCAGCTACTAAGACCCGGCGCAGCCAAAATAAAATAAAAAGGATACAGGAGGTCAGCAATGCAAGTAGCTCTTCATGCCCTCACTCCTCCAAAAGTTACCTGGCTCAAAAGCTTTTCAAAACAAACAAACAAAAAACCATCCATGGTTTGCCTGCTTATACCAAGTTCAGAGAAAGGGAGAAACTAGTTCTTCCATCTTTCCTTCCTCCCTCCTCCAACGGAGAGAGGATAAAGGAAGTTCAAGAGCTTGGAGTTTGGAATCAGAGGGAACTGGGTTTGAATCACAACTCTACATTTACTGGCTACACAATTAGGAAAATGGTCTAATGTCCCTAAGCTTCAGTTTCTTCACCTGCAAAACGTGAGTAACAATATGATGCCTCCCAGGACTGTTGAAGGAATTCAATGAGTCATGTCGGTAAGTGCTTAGCACAGTGTCTGCCACCAGTAAGAGTTTAAACAGTGGTGCCTTTGGTTAGTATTAGCGGCACTGTCATTATCACACGTATCTGTTTCAACTCAGGTGACTCAGTTATTCCTAACAAGCCTTGGCAAATACTTCTGTTCTTGGCCTCCATAGTAACTCTATCTGATGTGAAATAATTAATGTCATGGGCCTGAGTGAATACCAGCTAACTGGGACCCTTTCCTACTCAAGTATGGCAGTAAGGTGCCAGGGGAATCAACCAAAGGTCAGCTCCACTCCTCCATGTGCTGGTAGGGAGGGTGGGCAGTGGGTAGGGGACATTGTCCTCAAGGATAAAGGTATTTCCAGACCTTTCCCATCACAGCAGCAAGATTTTTGGGGCACCCACTCCATAGGACTGACATAGTCCTGGCTTCCCTGGGAGCTAGCTATCAGCTGGTGAGCCCCAGGGATGGCAATCTGGGACCACAAGATTAATGATAATAATAATAATGATATCTACTGGTCCTGTGTGCTTTCTGTGCTGCAGGCGCTGTCCCAGACACTTGGCATAGTTTCTCATCAACTCGTTAACTCATCTTCAAGGTAAGGATCCCTTTTTTTTTTTCAATAAACGTTTTCAATGTTCATTATTGAAGTATAATATATATGAAGGAAAGTACACAGATCATTAGTACACAATTTGATACTTTTTTATAAAATGAATTATACTAGGTAACTACCACTAGATCAAGAAATAGGACACTTCCAGCACTCTAGAAGATGCACTCATGCCCTATTCTGGTTACTACTTTCTCCTGCCCAGGAATAATCACTATTCTGAAATCCAACACCATAGAGGAGTTTATAGAAATGGTATAATATGATATGTACTCTTATGTGTTGGCTTCTTTTGCCCAACATCATGTTTATGAGATTCACTCATTGTTGTTGCAAATGGTAGTAGTTTGTTCATTTTCATTGCTGTATAGTACTCCACTACATGAATATACCACAGTTTATCCTTGATGGCCATTTGGGTTATTTTAAGTTTATGGTTATTATAACTAGTGCTGCTATGAATATTTGGGGGGATGTCTTTTAGTGGGCATGTGTATACACTTCTGTTAGGTATATTCCTAGGTGGGGAATCACTGGGTCATTGGATATGTTTTACTAGATGCAGCCAAACAGATTTATAAAGTGGTTACAAGGTAAGGATTCTTAATCCCATTTAACAAATGTGGAAACTGGGGTTCAAAGACCTGAAATAACTAGTCCAGTGTCACAGCTGTTATGTGGAAGAGGTGGGATTCAAACCTTCTCTTCTCTTCATGCTACACTGAGGATTTCTTGAGAAAATGTAACAGAACAGAGAAGCAGAAGTATGAAGGTAGCAAACTGCCCAAGTCCCAACTTTTTGGAGAAAATTCACAGCTTGCATTAGAATGTCTTTCAAAATATTTTCTTATACATTACTCTTTAAAAAAGTCTTAGAAATGGGTGAAGTAGAAATTGTGATTCTCATTTGATAATCAAGAAAAGTGAGGCTTGAAAAGTCCCCGATTACTGGAGACATGAGACAGGTACTTTTCCTGACTCTACAGTGTGACTTCAGCCCATGCACCTCTCACTGTGGACCAAAAGGTACGACTCTGGAGCTGAAAAACCCTCATGCATTTGAAGTTCAAACCATATGAGGCTATGAGCCCTCTTTTATTTAGAGTTTGGATCAGGTGGGACCAGGAACCCTCTCGTATTTGGGGTCCACGTGGGGACAGGAACTGGCTGGCAGGAGCCTGCCCAGCAGCTCCATTCTCTCTAGGCAAGATTTTACATTTTCCCCCAGCAACCCAGTAATTCTACATTGTGATCCCTGTAAATGGGGTTCTTGGCATCCTTGGCCAAAGTGAACTGCTGGGGAAAAGGTCACCAGAAAAGTCTTACTAATTGATTTAGAACATCTTCCCCCATCTAAATCCTGCCCATAAGACTAGCTCCTCCTTCCACTACCCGTATGCCATTTCCCCAGGACCTTTGTAAAACCCTTGGCCTCTGCAACATCAAATATGAGTTCTCCACTGGAAAACTTCTGCTGAAAACATGGCATTTGGATTGTTTTTTTTTTTTAATTCCCCTGGGAACCTGCTCATTTTTCATTCTGGAACTGTTGTCTGGAGCCAGTTATCTTTAGATGGCTTTTCAGTGACCTTTGAATAGGATTTAAACAAGGGATGCAAGATTTCCTATCTGCTGGAACATTTCAGTTACTTTTCTGTGGCTGTTCTCTGGAGAGGGTGAAAAATCAATGCCCTCTCTAGGGACAGGCCACAGAACATCACCACAGGATGGAGCTTAACTCTGAAATAGCCAGGAGAATTTGAGGAGCAATCTGGTTTGATGAGGAAACTCTTGGAAGGTTTGGGTGACTTGCCCAGTACTCTCAGGGAGCTGTTGCATCTGTGGGAGAGTGAACAGATGGTCCCCTCATCTGGCTAGAAATTTACTCAGCTTTCTGTATTTGAGAAGCATAAAGAAGCTGCAGGCAGGATGCAAGGATACCTGAAGAAATTAGAGTAACCATGCATAGGAAGGTGGATGGAGAGCTCTACATTATCCAGAAACAAGGCTTGAATTAGCATTTTGCGTTTCTAAGGTTGAATAGGAAAAATCAAGCAGCTGCCGGCCATGGTGGATCCACGCAAAAGATAAGAAGGCAGTAGAGGTTTGGTTTATACGATGGCTGCATGCCCGGTGCGGTGCTACCACAGCATGCCCGGGGGGTTACGATCTGTGGGACATGGCCAAGTGACGTCATCGTCCACTGAAGGACCCTCACGGCCCATGACGGAGCTGAGGCCAGACGTCCCTGAAAGGACCAGCAGGCTCCACGGGACACACAGGACCAGCTCTTGTCATGTGGCTGTGAAAGGCAAAGGCAGCAACCGGAGCAGGGGAGAAAGCCACAGGCACCTCCTGTCCCGGCAGCATAAACCTCTGGAGTGTAGGGACAATAGAGGGAGGGGAGCCTCGAGAGGGAAATCTTGGACTCTTGCCAAGCTGATGCATGGGAGTGAAAGAGATATGACTTGGTACCCTGTGTTTGGGGCACTATTCTCACGGCCTACATTAAGTATTTACAGTGGCTAATAGCACTGGCATGGAGGATTCTCCTTTCCCCTAATAAGTGTCACAGCGTTTATTCTGGAGATTCAGAAGTTCAAGCCTTCAGGCTCAGAAGCCTCAGTTTGTTCTCAACTTGATCAGGTCTCTAAGCTCAAAACATGATATGTCCCATGATATATAAGACAAAGAATGAGGGGGGCTGACCACTTGGGCATCGTATAATGCTGCTGAAAGACTTCTAAAGTGATTTCCCAGAATTTCAAAGATCTACTGGGAACTTGCTAACTTGAAGCAAGTGCTAGGGAAGCTCAACTTTCTACCTTCCTGCTGCCCTGGAGAAATCCTCGAAAGCAGGGGTCCCCAACCCCCCAGCTGCGGACCGGTAAGGTCCATGGCCAGTTGCGGACCAGGCCGCACAGCAGGAGGTGAGCAGTGGGCGCGAGATCAAAGCTTCATCTGCCGCTCCCCATCGCTCCCCATCCCTCGCATGAGCACCTGAACCATCCCCATCCTCCCCACCCCCCATGCATGGAAAATCGTCTTCCACGAAACCGGCCCCGGTGCCAGAAGGGTTGGGGACCGCTGCTCTAAAGTCCTGCTTCTCCGAGTACCTCCCATGAGCCAGCTGCATCAGCATCGCCTGGGAGCTTGTTAGGAATGCAGAATCTCAGCTCCCACCTCAGGCGTACTGAACCAGAATCTGCACTTTACCAAGATCCCCATGTTACACGTGTGCACGTTTGAGTTGAGAAGGATTGAGCTGAACGAAGCAACGAGTACACCAGCGGGCTCTTGTAGGTGCTGCCACACGGCACGGCTTCCCCAGGCCTGGAGCCTTGGTCCTCTGAGACACAACTGCCCCTAAAACTGAAGGGACCAGCATCTCCTCTCTACCAGAGAGACAATGGCATCTCTTCCCAGGAGCACCTGTATGACCCTACCTAACACTGCATGAAACATTATGTCAAGAGGGGAGAAATAAATTCCCAGAGCCTATCATTGCCCTTCTATGAGAGAGAAACTAATTTTGTAGGGCTACTCCAAGGCTGGGGAAAATCCACAATTTAATGGCAGCGACAGGCCCCGGATTGGCTCACTTGGTCTGGAGTGGTGGTCCCACACGTGACAGTCCCCGGAGTCTTCCAGCGCCTGTGTGCACTTTCTCTTCTTGGTCGGTGGCAATGAGGGTCTAAAATTAAGAACCCAAAATAAGGTTAGGATTCTTCTTTTCTCTCCACGTCATAGTTAATCAAATTTAATTTCCCAGGACTCTGCTCTGGGCCTTTTCCTAAGACTAATTCTAGTTAGTTAAGGTTCCTTGAGTCCTACTAGTCTGCAACACCAGGTGGATACTTGGAGTGGACGGAGCAAGCTCCTATTCTGTGAGCCCTACTAAGTCTGAAACTTAGTTTTTCACTATCCAGTGGATCTGGGATTCACCTATTTGAAAAATAAACTGACAACATTTCCAAAGGCAGAGGACTCATTGAGACAAAGACAGAAGATACTTAAAATTTAAGGGTAGACTTTATACCTGAAAATGTTTTTCACATAGAACTTTATCACAGTTTTTGATGGCCTTTACTCTTTTTGCCATTCTCTAGATCCAGAAGGAGGAACGAAAGAGAGGGAAGGCGGAGAGGAAGGGAAAGAGAAGAAAAGAATATTAATTAAGACAGTAGACAGATATTTTTCAGGGAGCTCATTCACAAATCACTTGAGTGGTCTAGCTGAGGCTGCAGATGCAAACAGTGATTTCTCCAGCACCCAGAATCTCCCTATACATTTCTGACATTTTAGCTTTCCACTGATGAGGACCTTGGGTTCAGTGGACTGTTAATTAAAAGTTGGTTTAAAGCCAAGGGCACTGGGTGTCTGATATATGTCTCAACACTGCCATCTCGTGGAGAGGACTCCACAGTTCACTCTTAACCAGCACCTCTGGGGAGAGGCGCTGGCTGGTCTTTCATAACTCAATATCTTGCCCTTTACCCAGGACTGTGGCACAGAGGCTGCGGATGGTAAGAACAACCAGTTCCCAGATGGGAGGACACAGACTGGTCCAGAGGGGTCCTGAGATGACGGGCGTCTGGGTAGCAGTTGTGAAAGGCACTGTGGGAATGCGCAGAGTCGCTCATTTCAGACGAGCCCTGCGGCAGGTGTGCAGGCAGTATCCCAGGAGCAGCTGCCGAGTGGAGGAAAGCAGCTGGCGTCCCCCCGGCGGCAGGTGTCAGAGTCGGGCAGCACGCACCTGGGGGAACACACAAGTGAGAAGGGCCCCTCTTTCTCACCATGCAGAGTCCTAAAGAAGAGAAGCAAGTGCCAGACGTGCGGGAGGGAGGTGGGTCCCACTCACCTGTGACCTGTGGAGGAGAGCAGGAGTCTGACGCAGAATAGGGTGGGGTATCTGGGAGCTGGCGTTGCCTGAGGATTAGAGACATGCATTCCTTTTGTTTGTAACTTATTCCATCATTATTTTTTTTTTCACAAACTGGTAGCAGCCCTCCGTGTACAGCACCCCTAGGGAGGGTTCCAGGTGCTCCTGGGGGCCAAAGCCCACCAGAACATGCCCAGTGTCATGTTGAGTGAGCTCTGAGTCAAACAGACCCGGGTTTGAGTCCCAGCTCTTCCACTTCCTAGCTGTGTATCCATGAACAAGTACTTAACCTCTCCAGGCCTCTGTTTCCTCATCTATAAAATGGGAATAATCATTATGCCTTCCTCATAGCATCATAGTGAAAATTACATGAGATACCGTGTATAAAGCCCATAACATACATCCCCAAACACAGTGCGTGCTCAACAAAGCTTAATTAACATTATTGTGGCTTCTTAACATTCTCAAAGCACTTACGCCAGAGAGATGGTTGGGCTAAAGCAGTATAAAATGTCACCACTAAAGCAATGGTTTTCCATCTGTGCTCTGGGGAATCTCAAAGCTCTTGGAAGGAGCTCAAGTGTTTTATAAAAGAAAAATTTTAAAAGCCTGGGGGAAATATTTTATAACTTTTTTCTGTTTTATATATTGAGGTGCAAGTAAAATTTCATTTTAAAAAATGAGTACCATCACTAAGAAAAGTGTGAAAATGTCTGTTCAAAAAAACCCTACGTTTTCTGTTCAAAAAGTTTCTTATGGCTCAGAAACTCTGTGGTTCTAAGTTATATATAATCACCACCATCCTCCACTTGATTCTCTTGCTAGAAAGTAAGTTATCATATTTTTCTTGGTTCATTAAGATTTCAACATCATGCAATGAAGAGAGAAATCTGTTTTTATTATTTACTAGAAAACTTATGTTTTCTCCTCAAATTGGTCCTTTATAGTTTATTCACTTTTTATTAATAAGGGAATAGAAAACATACATTTCCCTTCCTCCAAAAACTCCACCGAAAAACCTCCACCAATATGAAACTCCAAAAACTCCACCGAAATAAAAGTAAAGGAATAAAGAGGCATAAACAGAAAAAGACATAGAGTACATGAACAGAGACTACAACAGACCATATTTCAGTAACAGTATGGCAGACAGAAATAGGATGGATGGTAACTGAATTAGCAGAAGGGAAAAGCTGCCTGGGGATGGCAGAGGGGATGTAGGAACCAACAAGATATTGTCCAATTTGAAAACAACTCCAGAAAAGCCCAAGACATTGGCATCACCAGCAGTTTCTGAATTCAGGGGTAAGGTAGAGCTAAAAGTGAAAGAATTGATTGACAGTTTAATTAAAGAACAGCTGGACCCTTAGATCAACTTCTCCCACCTGTATAGTCAGGCAACTACCTCTATCATCCCAAAAGAAATTGGAAAGTTTTATTCTCTGGAGAAATGGATCCAGGGAGATTGTAGAGCTATTGGGCAAAAAATGGAAGGACTCATTGAGCACATCCAGGTGAACAAAGCTCCCAGGATGCGGTGCAGGATTTACAGAGCTCATGGTTGGATGAATCCATACACGAGCTCTCCCTTCCACCTTGAGATGATCCTTACTGAAAAAGAACAGATTGTTCCTAAACCAGAAGAAGAGGTTGCACAGAAGAAAAGACATCCTAGAAGAGACTGAAGAAACGAAAACTTACGGCCCGGGAATAAATGCTGCAAAAAAATAAACGCAAATAAAAGCAGAGGAAAAAAAACTCAAGAAAGAAAATATAATCGTAGTAAATTATATGTGAACACACAATGATAGTAATGTAATCCCTGAATATAAACCTAACCAAAACTTCTTATACAACTTTATGATATTGGGAGGCTGGGGATAGAAGTGGGTGTTGGATATGATATAAGAAAGTTAAATCCTCCTGGAAGATGATAGTAAGTTCTTAAGATGTATAAAGCAAGAAGAGCAATATAAAACATTATTCAGATAAAAGGTGGTAGAAACATCTAAAAGAGTTGGAAAGTATCTGCCTCTGGGAGAGCCAAACCTGGGGACATGGGGAGGAGCAGGGCAAAGGATTACTGGTTTTCATTATAAGCCGTATATATGGCATCATTCAACTTCGTATCACTCTACGTGTATAAATCTACAAATTAGGACTTCCCTGGTGGCCCAGTGGTTAAGAATCCGCCTGCCAATGCAGGGGACACGGGTTCGAGCCCTGGTCCAGGAAGATCCCACATGCCGCGGAGCAACTAGGCCCGTGCGCCACAACTACTGAAGCCCACGCACCTAGAGCCCGTGCGCCGCAACAAGAGAAGCCACCGCGATGAGAAGCCCGCGCACCACAACGAAGAGTAGATCCCGCTCGCCGCAACTAGAGAAAGCCCGCGCGCAGCAACGAAGACCCAATGCAGCCAAAAATAAATTAATTAATTTTTTAAAAGTCTACAAATTAAATTTTGTGATTGACTCCGTGATCTCACAATTCCACATTCAAGGGTCAAGGCAGTTGTTTACTTTCCTTTACATTTGCGGCACCACTGAATTCAATAATGTTAATGAAAACTGAAAGTCACAAGCAAATTATCAATACGCTCGAGAAATATGGCATGGCACGTCACAGACTGGGACGCATGCTCCACCCAGCAGGTCCTTGTGGAGAACCAACGGTCCCTGTGTTGAGTAGCAGCAACATGTGTTGGTGGTTTTAAAAGGAGAATTTAGAAGTTTAAATACTTTCCTTACAGTTTACTCTCCCTTCCCAAACTCAGTCTGGCTACTCCTTTATTTCATTGCATTTCATGTTCAATGCGTTTTACTGTATTGGGAGAAATTTTGCATTCTTGTTCAGAAAATTTCACGTAAGATTTAATGATAGCTACCTTCAAAACTAAGCAAATTGTTTAAAACAAGGGCAATGATTAACTTTAAGAAAAACACTGTTGTCTGAGACTGTTTCTAAGCAGTGAACTCCTCCCTACTCACAATCATGATGTCAGCAATGCACATTAGACTGTTTTGGGCCTTCAGTGCTCTGAAGTTTCCTATTATGCTGAAGGGATTTCCATGAAGGGACCGAGAAATTGACAGAACCATTGGTCACTCCTTGAGGGGCTGTCTCTATCTCTGCCTTCTACAGGAAATGGTTATAAAAGTCAAGAAATTCTTATAAAATGATTTTATAAAATGAATAATTTGCTTTCTAAATCCCTTCCTCTCAGACACATAACTTGCTTTTGTTTTTTGGAGGATGAATGGCAAAGTGTGGTCTCCTGGGGGTTGAATGCCATGCAAACCAAAAGGAGTGCAAAATAGACTTTTCTCTCCAGCTGGCTGAGGTTAGCACATCCATGACATCTGCATGCTGCACCCAAAGCAGCCAGGATTTCTTTCAGATTGCAGCCAGGCTTGATCAAGGATTTACTGAGTACCTAGTACATGCTCATAATTCTACTAAACACTAGGCAGGACTGCAGGACTCACAGTATTAAGACACAAGGCTTCCTGTGAACACCCATCTGGGACTATTCACAATTCAACAGTCCAATCCTCAGTTTTCTCCAATGACTCCCCCGGGGTCTTCACATACAAATCACACCTTCTCTAAAACTCTACTGCACAGTGATATCAACTCAGCACAGTGCCTGGTACAGAGTTATTACTTAATAAATATGAATTACTGCTTTTTACCTGACATACGGCCATAAATATGTTGTTTATATAAATTCATATATCAAGAGAGGGGGCTTCCCTGGTGGCGCAGTGGTTGAGAATTTGCCTGTCAGTGCAGGGGACACGGGTTCGAGCCCTGGTCTGGGAAGATACCACATGCCGCGGAGCAACTAGGCCCGTGAGCCACAATTACTGAGCCTGCGCGTCTGGAGCCTGTGCTCGGCAACGAGAGGCCGCGATAGTGAGAGGCCCGCGCACCGCGATGAAGAGTGGCCCCCGCTTGCCGCAACTAGAGAAAGCCCTCGCACAGAAACGAAGACCCAACACAGCCAAAAATAAATAAATAAATAATTCTTTAAAAAAAAAAAAAAAAGAGAGGGCATTCCTGACCACCAATCCAACATGGTAGCCTTCCCCCACCCCTCACTTTCTACTCCCTTGCCTTACACTTATTTTTCTTCATCTTATTGAATGACTTTATACTATACGCCACTGTCTTTCTCTTCCCACTGGAGTCGCATCACAACAACGGAGCACCAAGAATGAAGGGATGGGAATGGCTCTCCCCAGGAGCAGGTGATAAGGAAATGCATTGCCTGCTGAGAACTTAAAAACAATACTTAAATCCACAGAAAGTCAATCTGCTGTTTATCATTATTACCACACACCACCAACTCAAAGAAAAATGCCTGGGTGCCCTGCAGGGCAGACTGCTTTCCACCATATTGCCCTTGGTAAACTATTAGCAGGAACTTCATCTGTTTTGTTCACTGTTGTACCCCATCACCCAATTACAGCATAAAAAGAGCTGTTACTGAAAGTATTTTCTGGGGCTTCCCTGGTGGCGCAGTGGTTGAGAATCTGCCTGCCAATGCAGGGGACACGGGTTCGAGCCCTGGTCTGGGAGGATCCCACATGCCGCGGAGCAACTGGGCCCGTGAGCCACAATTACTGAGCCTGCGCGTCTGGAGCCTGTGCTCCGCAACGAGAGAGGCCGCGATAGTGAGAGGCCCGCGCACCGCGATGAAGAGTGGCCCCCGCTTGCCGCAACTAGAGAAAGCCCTCGCACAGAAATGAAGACCCAACACAGCCGTAAATAAATAAATAAATAAATAAATAATTTAAAAGAAAAGTATTTTCTCCAGTTTTTCATGTGTATGATTCATGTCCTCCCATGCAGATATTCACTTAAGAGCGTGTCTTAATACTGTGTGTGTGTGTGTGTGTGTGTGTGTGTGTGTGTATTCTCTGCATAGCACCCACTGGTGAGCACGTAGTAGGCACTTGATAAATACTTGATCAAGCTTGCATAGGGTTTGTACCCACTACCCGGAAGTTGGGATGGGAAAGAGCCTTGGCAGAAATGTCATCAGTGAATAAAGTAGCCCAAGAAAATCATTTAATGACAGGGCAGTGGAAGCAAGAAAAGCAAGTTGCCACCCCTCCCCTTTGGCTCTATCTTGGCAAACTGCAAGAACCCTGACCCTCTCACCACTCCCCCCTGCTGCTTTAGAAATAGACAACCTTTATGGAGGACCTACTCTGGTCCAGGCACTGAGCTAACCCTTGCAGGTGTTGCTTCATCTAATCTCTGCTACCACCGTGTGAAAAGGTACTATTACTGCCCCTACACCACAGGCAATGAAACTGAGGCTTGATGAGGTTAAGTAACATACCTGAGATTATTCATCTGGCATCTAGTCAAACTGGAGCAAAGTGATCTATCACCAGAGTTTATGCTCTAAAGAACACAATGTTTTCAATACAGATATTTAAATATCCTAATCGAATTAATTACTATAAGTTATTTCATTTTCTACAAAATCTTTAGAATCAAGAAGTCACCGGTAATGTTTTCGCCCAGGATTCTGTTTAGCTTTTCTCCTGCTGCATCCGTTTGAACCCAGAAATCAAACCAGTCAATGAACTCAGCCTTTAACAAGCTCATCTCATAGAATTATGCGGATTACCTCACTCCCTTTCGCAACATCACAGTAAAGAGTTTATCAGCCCCACTCTACTGGTGGCGGAAGTAAAACATGCAGTTGGTCATTGACGCCTAACTCATTTTTCCTTCCAACCTCAATAAGATATGTCCTAAGTGAAACCCAGAATATTAGATGCTTAAGCTCAACCATTAGAATGAAATGAAATGAAACCTGGAGTTGATTCCTCACGGACCTAATATGTCTCTAGGTTCCCCTCCTATGAAGTCACCCATTCAAACTTGTGATTAGCTGTCACCTCAATGTCTTCAGCTAGTTCCCTCTTACCCCATCTGCAGCACCTCAAGGCCAGCCTAAAGCTCGGTATACTGTCTACCCGCACTGAACACACTCAAACCAAACTGTATGACTTGGTCTGGGTCTTGGGAGGTGGTCGGGAAGGAGGCATGTGCAAGTGACCTAAAGTAGGGCTTCTCAAACTGTAATATGCCTGTGAATCCCATGGGGATCCTGTTAACACTGCAGATTCTGATTCAGCGTTTTGGGGGCGGGGCCTGAGGTGCCACAGTCCTAGCTCCCAGGTGATGCTGCTGCTGCTGCTACAACCTGGCCTGCACTTTGAGTAAAGGAAGGAAGCAGGTGAATCTCTGGGCATTTCTGAATGAAACAAACCTGTCTTGAAGATTCACTGGTGACTTTTCCAGAGCCTTCCTTCTTCTACACACACACACACACACGGATACACACACAGACAGACACACAGACACACACGCACACAGACACACACAGACACACACACACACGGACACAGACACACACAGACACACACACACACGGACACACACAGACACACACACACACACACATAGACACACAAACACACACACACACTTCTTGTCCTTTTTCACCGCAACCTCCAGGAATTTATGCTTTCCCCTAAATCTCTAGCCTCTCGCCCTCCAGGCGGCACTCCATACCTGGACATTTCCCGGTGTGTCCAGCCACCACAGCTCACCTGTGTGTCTAGTAGGTAACAGGCTGGCTAACCTAGGGGATCAGAGAGGACTTTTGCCTGCTCCTACTCCTCCTGGGCAGACAGCTGCCCTGGACTCCACCACACAAGGAAATACCGGGTTAAGTGCAATTGTCAGGAATCTTCCCATCCTGACAGAACTGCCCCCGGTTCAACATACTAGTTAGATTCACACGGAAGGATGAGAATGTCCTGAGCAGCACATCCCAATGCTCATACGTGGGTACATGCTCCCAAAAGGGGCCCATGGCCACATAAGTTTGAGAACACTGCATAACGTTTCCCTTTCCCAGTTGCATATTAGCACAGCAAAGGCCCTGAGAAGTCCTGCAGTAAAGAAATACATTTAATTTTGTTTAAGCCAGTGAGTCACATACTTATTTATTACTGATCATGGAACTTTTTTTCCCACAGCATCTTGGGAGACCAGTTTTCCATAGAGCATTTAGGGACATCTGTTTCACAGAGCCAATAATTCCATTTTTTAATATATTTGAGATTTGAAAATCTGCCTATGAGATTCAAATTTGCTCTTAGAAATTTTACAGCCTAATGTTCTCTTAAATCGCTTAAAGGGTTGTCATTGATACTTTTAAAAGGCACAGTTCATGGGCAATATAGTAGAGAGGAGGTAACTCAGGCTTTGTAGTAAATTCATGTTTGAATCCCAACTCTGCTATTTATTAGCTGGGAGCCCAGGCAAGAAAACCTGCATCCCAGCACTGCTGTAAGGAATGCAACTAACCTGCAAAAAGAGAGCCTGGTATTTAGAAATACTCAACACTTGGGGTATTTGAATACATTGTACAGATGCAATGATCATTGGACCAGCCCAACAAATCCATGGTCACGGACTGGGACTGTTTCCACTTGTTCTCCCTTGGATTTCTATTGCAGCTCCACTTAACTGCATGCACCTGAGCCGTTTTTATCAGGCAATAGCAGCTTATCTGATCATAGGACTTTTCTTTAACGGGCCTGAACTCTGACAATCTTTGCAAACTATGGCTCAGGATCCATTCTGAGTCACACTTTTTGGCAGATAATGTAGATCCACTTAATGTATTTCCCTGAGAGTCACGGAGTCTAAAACATCCCCTAAAACATCAATTAATCCAAAAGACAAATGTAGAAGAAAGGGCAGGTGTTCTAGAGCCAGGCACATTTTAATCCCAGCTTTGCCACTTATTGACATATGAAGAGTTACTTAACCTCTTTGCACTTCAGCCTCTTTATGTGTAAAATATGGTTAATACTGTGCCTATTTGGAAGAGTTGATAAGAGAATGAAATGTGTAAAATCAAATATGCAATTAAATGAGTAAATATGTAAAGTGCAAAGAACAATGCCTAATACTTGGTAAATACTCAACAGTATTAACTCCTTCCTCTACCTCACTTACAAATGCCACACACCCACTCCTAAGGGTAGAAAGTGAATCTGATTGGGCAAACCATGTCGGAATCTCAGTAGCAATCACCTATAGGGAGATATCTCTGGTCTTGCTGGAAGGACCATTATTATCATGGAAACTAAGATCATATGATAGATTTCTGAACTCCCAGGTAGAAGGACAGCTCTTCGAATAAGACTTAAGACTTGTTCACTTTTCCCCGCAAACAGCTGAAGTACTTTATGCCAGTTATAAAAGTGATCCAGATGATTAAACAGAACCCTGATGGAATCAGGTCTACCTTCTTTTGAGGAAAAGTCTTGTAGGGGACAGAAACTGACAACTTCTGGCAGGTTTTTTGTAGGCAGAGATGGTAAGGATGTACCCATTGCCCACCCTTCTCACAGGAATTCATGGCAGCTGCGTGGATGGATTGAGAGGAATATGAAGGCAGGCACAAGGGCGATTAGTGCCTGGGTTCAGCCCATGCAGTGCCTGGAGCAGAAGAGCCAGCTCAGAGTGTGGGCTCAGACATGTGGCAACCCACCAGTTGTGTGTGTGTGTGTGTGTGTGTGTGTGTGTGTGTGTGTGTTTAACTAGCTTGCAAAATGTTGAGCCTCCCTTCTTCCCCACGGTCATTTTGGCAAGGATGTTTTTGTTGGCAAAGAGCAGCAAGAGACAGGTACCAAAATACCTGCAAATAGGTTTCCCCATTACTATTGAGATTCACATCTTGTTCCACTCTCTGTCTTTCATGAGAGAGAGAAGGAAGGGCCTTTACAGAAATGTCAAGGTAGGCTCAATAACAGATGGAGATGACAGAAGAGGGTCAGTGAACTTAAAGACAAATCAATAGAAATTATCCAGTATAAACAACAGAGAGGAAAGAAAAAGATTGAAAAAATTAACTGAGCCTCTGGGACCTGTCTACCATATCAAAGATCTAACATTTGTATCATTGGAGTCCTAGAGAGAGGAAAGAAAGACATTGGTACAGAAACATAAATGTGAAGAAATAATGGCTAAAAACTTCCTAGAGGTAGTAAAAAAACAAAAATTTACAGATTAAAAAACTGAGCAAATCCCAAACAGTATAATCTCAAAGAAAACCATGCCCATATCCAGCCATGTTATAATAAACTTGCTGAAAACCAAAGATAAAACAATATCTTGCAAGTGGAGAAAAATGATATATTACATACAAGGGAACAATGATTCAAATAACTGCCTATTTCTCATCAGAAACCATAGAGGTTGGAAGACAGAAGACAGTGCTGAGAAAAAAAGAACTTAACTGAGGACTCTGAATCCACAATCATTCCTGAGGACTTTGGCATTCCTTTCACAGTAATAGATAAAAGAAGTAGACAAAAATCAGCAAGGCTATAGAAAACCAGAAAAACAATGTCAACCAACTTGACCTAATTAGCATTTATAGAACACTTGACCCAACAACAGCAGAGCACACATTCTTTTCAAGTGCACATGGAACATTCACCAAAGTAGACCATATCCAGGGTCATAAAGCAAACCTTAACAAATTTAAAGGAATTAGAATTATATAGAGTATGTTCTCTGTCCATAATGGAATTAAACTACAAGTCAGTGACAGAAAAATACATGGAAAGTTCCCAAATATTTGGAAATTAACCCAATTCCAGCCACCTAGAGTTAAAGAGGATGTCTCAAGGAAAATTAGGAAATATTTTGAGCTGAAAGAAAATCAAAATATAGCATATCAAAAATTGAGGAAGGCAGCTAAAGCCATATGGAGAGGGAAATGTATAGCATTGAATGATTAAATTAGAAAGCAAAGGATGACTTTAAATCAAGAACTAAGCTTCCACCTTAAGAAACTAAACAAAGAGGAGCAAACTAAACCCAAAGCAATCAGAAGGAAATAATGAGTAGAAATCAGTGAAATTGAAAACAAACACAATAGAGGAGATCAATGAAACCAATAGACACTTATTGGAAAAGGTCAACAAACTTATACATTTCTAAAGAGACTAATTAAAAGAGAGAGAGAGAGAGGAAAGTGATTACCAATATAAGAAACAGAAGAGAATATCAGTACAGACTCCTTAGAGCCTGTGAAAGCCTATAAAAGCATAATAAATACTATGAACAACACTTTGCCTATAAGTTTGACAATGAAATGTATCAATTCCCTGGGGAAAAAAGAAAACAAGCTACCAAAACTTATTTAAGCAGAAAGAGATAGCATAAATAGTCCTGAATTTATTGGATAAACTTAATTCATAGTAAGGTCTTCCAACAAAGAAAGCTACAGGCACAGAAGAGTTCATGGTGAATTCTATCAAACATTTAAGGAAAAAATAAATTCAATTCCATACAATCTCACCCAGTGAATTTAAAAGGAGAAAACACTTCCCAACTAATTTTAGAAGTCTATCATTATCCTGATATCAAAGCCATAAAAATACAGTATAAGAAAACTGGAGACCAACAGATGCAAAATCCTCAAAGTAATTTTAGCAAATTGAATCCAGCTATACATAAAAAGATAATAGTTTAAAACTAACTGAGGTTTATCCCAGGAATACAAGGTTGGTTCAATATTCAAAAATTAGCAAAGCTGGGCTTCCCTGGTGGCGCAGTGGTTGGGAATCTGCCTGCCGATGCAGGGGACATGGGTTCAAGCCCTGGTCTGGGAGGATCCCACATGCCGTGGAGCAACTAGGCCCGTGAGCCACAACTACTGAGCCTGAGCGTCTGGAGCTTGTGCTCCGCAACAAGAGAGGCCGCGACAGTGAGAGGCCCGTGCACCGCGATGAAGAGTGGCCCCCACTCACCGCAACTAGAGAAAGCCCTCACACAGAAACGAAGACCCAACACAGCCAAAAATAAATAAATAAATTAATTAATTTAAAAAAATTAGTAAAGTAATCCACCATAATAACAGACAGGGGAAACAAACATATGATCATATTAATAAATACAGAAATAACATTTGACAAAATTCAAGAGCCATTCATGATAAAATAATTCTCAGCAAACTAGGAGTAGAAGAGAATCTCCTTGACCTAATAAAGGGCATTACAAAAAAATCTTACAGCTAAATCATACATAATAATAAAAAATTGAGTGATTGCCCTCTAAGATCAGGGACAAGACAAGGATGTCTGATCTCTCTATTTCCCTATTCAGCATCATAGCCAAAGTCCTACCCAGTTCAATAAGGCAAGAAAAAATATTCAAAGGCATACAGTTTTGAAAGAAAGACATACAACTGTTCCAATTTGCAGAAGACATGATTGTCAAGATACAAAAAGCCAGGAAATCTACAAAAAGCTCTTAAACTAGTAAATGGCTTCATTAAGATTTCAGGGCCCGGGAATTCCCAGGCAGCCCAGTGGTTAGGACTCGGCACTTTCACTGCCGGGGCCCGGGTTTGATCCCTGGTCGGGGAACTAAAGTCCCTCAAGCCATGTGGCCAGACCAAATAAAAAAAAATTTTTTTTAATTTAAAAAATTTTTTTAAAAAGATTGTAGGACCTAAGCCCAAAATATAAAAACCAATAATAGTTCTGTATATTGGCAATGAATAATTGGGAATTAAATTTGAAAAAAATTTAAAAACCACTATTACTTACAAGAACTCAAAGAAAAACATGAAACATTTAGGTGTAGATCTAAACAAAATATATACAAGATTTGTATGCTAAAATTGTAAAATGCTGATAAAAAAAGCAAACAAGGCCTAAATAAATGGAGAGGTATACTACGTTCATGGATTGGAAGACTCAATTTTGTGAAGATGTCGATTTTCCCCAAATGGATCTCTATACTTAATACAATCCTAATCTATACCCCAGCAGCACTGTATAGATATAAACAAGCTGATTTTAATATTTATGTGAGAAGTCAAAGGAATTAGAATAACCAAAACAATTTTACAAAAGAAGACAAATTTGGAGAACTTACACTATATGGTTTTTTTTTTTTTAATTTTATAACTACTTTATTTATTTATTTATTTATTTATTTATTTATTTATTTATTTTTGGCTGTGTTGGGTCTTCGGTTCATGCGAGGGCTTTCTCTAGTTGCGGCAAGCGGGGGCCACTCTTCATCGCGGTGCGGGGACCGCTCTTCATTGCGGTGCGCGGGCCTTTCACTATCGCAGCCCCTCCCGTTGCGGGGCACAGGCTCCAGACGCACCGGCTCAGTAGTTGTGGCTCACGGGCCCAGCTGCTCCGTGGCATGTGGGATCTTCCCAGACCAGGGCTCGAACCCGTGTCCCCTGCATTAGCAGGCAGATTCTCAACCACTGCACCACCAGGGAAGCCCCCACTATATGGTTTTAAGACATGATAAAAGTACAGTAGTCAAGATAACGTGGTACTGACAAAATAACAGATATATAGATCAGTGGAACAGAATAAAGAGTTTAGATATAGATCCACACAAATATGGTCATCTGATTTTTTACAACAGTGTAAAGACAATTCAATAGAGAAAGGTTATCCAGCAAGGAATTCTGAAAGTAACTGGACATCTATACACAAAGAAATTAATCTCAATGTGTATCTCAAAACTTATATGGAAATTAACTCAAAATGGATCATAGACCTAAATGTAAAACTAAACTTTTAGACGGAAACAGGAGAAAATCCTTAGGAACTTAAATTAGGCAATATCTATATTTCTTAGAAATAAAGAACAAACCACATAAGAAAAATTTGATCTATTGGACATCATCAAAATTTGAAACTTCTGCTCTGGGAAAGACATTGTTAAGAGAATGAAAACATAAGTTATAGACTTGGAGAAAGTATTCATAAATCACATATCCAATAAAGTTCTTTTTTTTTTTTAATTTTTTATTTATTTATTTATTTATTCATTCATTTATCCATTTTTGGCTGTGCTGGGTCTTTGGTTCGTGCGAGGGCTTTCTCCAGTTGCGGCAAGTGGGGGCCACTCTTCATCGCGGTGCGGGGACCGCTCTTCATCGCGGTGCGCGGGCCTTTCACTATCGCGGCCCCTCCTGTCGCGGGGCACAGGCTCCAGAAGCGCAGGCTCAGCAGCCGTGGCTCACGGGCCCAGCCGCTCCGCGGCATGTGGGATCCTCCCAGACCAGGGCTCGAACCCGTGTCTCCTGCATTAGCAGGCAGATTCTCAACCACTGCGCCACCAGGGAAGCCCCAATAAAGTTCTTATATCCAGAATATTTAAAGAATTTTCTAAACTCAAAAATAAGAAAACTTTAATTTTTTAAAATGGGCAAAAAATTTGAAAAAAGACTTCACCAAAGAAAACATATGAATGGCAAACAACCACATGAAATAAGGCTCAACATCATTTGTTGATAGGAAAATGCAAATTAAAACAAAATGAGATACCACTATAAGCCTATTAGAATACATAGCTAGTGGTAATGTAAAATGGTATGGCCACTCAAGAAAATTTGGCAATTTTTATAAAGTTAAGCTTCCCCTTACAACATGACCCAGCAGACTATCTAAGGTATTACCCTAGAGAAATTAAAACTCTTGATCACACAAACACCTGTGAATGGATATTTATAGAAGTTATTCATAATTGCCAAAAACTGGAAATAATCAAAACGTCCTTGAATGAGTGACTGGATAAACAAAGTCTGTTACAACAATCCAACAGAGTTTTTCTCAGCAATAAAAAAGAATGAGCAAAGACATTATGCTTAGTGAGAGAAACTGGACTCATAATTATATATACCGTATGTATGGCTTCATTTATGTGACATTCCGGAAAAAGCAAAACTATAAGGACAGAGAAAAGATCAGTGGTCACCAGAGGTTAGGGATGTGTGTTGGGTTTGACCACAAAGTGGAAATGTAAGGGGAACGTTTCAGGTGAGGGAACTGTTGTGTGTGGTAATCATGGCAGTAGTTGTACAACTCTATGAATTTGCCAAAACTCACAAAACCATACACAAGACAAAAATGGAATTTTATTGCATGTAAGTTTTTTAAAAGAAAGCTGGTATGGCTATATTAATATTAGAAAATAAGAGCAGAAATCAATGACATGGAAAACAGAAAAACAATTAAGAATATAAATTTAACCAAAAGCTGGTTCTTTAAAAGGTTAGGAAAACTGATAAACCTCTTGCTAGATTGATCAAGAAAAAAAAAAGACATGAATTACTGACATCAAGAACAACACTTGTTGTTCACTATAGATTCTACAGACATTAAAAGTATAAAAAGGAAATATGATGAACAACTTTATGCCAGTAAATTCAAAACTGAGATGAAACATACAAATTCATTGAAAGATATAAACTGCCTAAGTTGATAACTACTAATTGATAGCCTGAATAGCCCCATATCTATTAATGATATTGAATTGGAAGGTGAGGGCCTTCAGATTAAAACTAAATAAAACAAAAACAAAAACAAACAAACAAAAAACTCCAGGCCTAGCGCTTCACTGGTGAAATCTGCCAAAGATTTATAAAAGAAATAAGACCAACTCTACTCAAGCTCTTCTGGAAAACAAAAAAGAAGGAAACACTTCCCAGTTCATTTAATTATTTCATAATTTTAAAAACACCGAATGGAGGGACTTCCCTGGTGGTGCAGTGGTTAAGAATCCGCCTGCCAATGCAGGGAACACAGGTTTGATCCCTGGTCTGGGAAGATCCCACATGCCACGGAGCAACTAAGCCCATGGGCCACAACTACTGAGCCTGAGCTCTAGAGCCCACGAGCCACAACTACTGAAGCCCATGTGCCTAGAGACCGTGCTCCGCAACAAAAGAAGCCACCACACCGCAACAAAGAGTAGCCCCCACTTGCTGCAACTACAGAAAGCCCGCATGCAGCAGCGAAGACCCAACGCAGCCAAACATAAATAATAAATAAATAAATAAATTTATATTAAAAAAAAAGTCAAACATAAAAAAAAAACGACCAAATGGAGAGCAGCGCTCTCATTACTTACAAGGCCGCCAAATCAAAATCATTGCCCAAGAACTCCTCCAGCAGACTTGTATCCAGGGTCGGGTTCCCCAGAGTGCCACTGGCCCCTTGAGCTGCAAAGGCAAATTGAAAATCTTGAGATTCATGAATTTTTCAGAATGGCTAATCGCTAAAATTTCAAAGCAACTAAATGGCATAATGCATTTATTGAGAGTGTGGTCTTTCTTCCATTCAAATATTTCCTTCAGAAATCTTTTTAGATGTTACCCTCCTCGAGCAGCCTTCCCTGACTGTCCAAGGCTGGCTTAGGTGCTTTTTAATGTGCATTCATTAACATCATGTACTTTGCCTTATACACTATTATAATTGCTTGCTTTGGTGTTTGTTCCTCTATCTAAAGTCTTTAAGAGCAAGGACTGTGTCTTTTTTATTGTATCCACAAGGATCTATGTTATGAAAAAGGCAGCAATTAACATTTATTGGCTAGCTGGCTGGCTGGCTGGATGAATGGATAGACTGATGATTGCCTGTTGGTCTGATAGATTACTTCCAGTTAAGCTGAACAAGAAGTTCAATATCTTGCTTCACATTTTTGTTAGACTTCCCAAAATGCAACACAATAGTTCTGTCCTTTTTCTTGATTTACAAAATGAAAATAAGCTTATTGGTTTCTTTCTGACCATAACAAAGAAACTAGAATTTTTAAAGAATATAAAATATAGGGACTTCCCTGGTGGTCCAGTGGCTAAGACTCTGCACTCCCAGTGCAGGGGGCCCAGGTTCGATCCCTGGTCATGGAACTAGATCCCACATGCAGCAACTAAGAGTTCACATGCCGCAACTAAAGATCCTGCATGCTGCAACTAAGACCTGGCGCAGCCAAATGAATAAATAAATATATATATAACAAAAAAAGAATATAAAATATAAAAATATGTTATAAAGAAGACAAAACAATCTTTCTTTGCAGATAACATGACTCTATACCTAGAAAATTCAAGAGAAACAACTGACGATTAGAAATGATCAGAAAAGTCAATAAAGTAAATGGTTAAAGTTAAATATAAAAACTAATTATTTTCGTATATACAAAAAATAACCAGTCAAAAATTCAGATAAATATAATGAAAAAAAGAGACGATTCCATTCAAAATAACAAAAAGCCTAAAATATCTAAACATATATTTAGGGACAACATATTTTTTAAAAAAGCTAATAAACTCTATGAAGGGTCATAAGAAGAGATTTCAATAAATGGAAAGAACTTCATTGTTCTTAGACTGAAAGATTCAATATTGAAGTTTTTACTAGACATTATTTATGATGTCTACCAAATACACAGTCATTTTCTGAGAACTTTCCCCTTATAAAAACAGTCTCCTGCAACCCTTACAGCCACCTGAATCAGAAAGAAAAAATCCATTGGTTGGCCAGTGACCACTTCAGTTATTTCTCCCAAAATTTAAACCAATAGACTTTAAAGCTGGTGATTGAGATTAAGTCACTTAATAGCTACGGCAGAGGACTGGAGTGATAGTCTAAATATTTCTGCCAGGTCCTTTACCCAGGTCCTTCATGATTTTTTACCCTTAATAAGGCTGGTTGTTCCCCTTCTACTCTAATTACATGACAAAGTCCTGTATACATCCAATAAACCCTTTTGAATTGGTTTGTATGTTGTCTGAAATCAAATAATCCTCAAGGAAAATGTTCTGAAGTTCATCTGGAAAAATAAATATATAAAGATGACCAGAAAAATTAGGGAGGAAGGGGGTAAATAAGTACTGAGAAACACACAAGTGAACACATCAAAGGAACACAAACAAGTCCAGGATATATCAAGAAATATTACATATATGGAATATATATATTTTATACTTATATAAATATTTTATATATATATATATACACACACACACACACACGATAGATGCATGATAAGCATATCCTTTGACACTAGTGAGGAAAGATTCATTATTCAATAAATGTTGTGGGGAAAATTGATTATATATTTGGGAGAAAAAAAACCTGGATCATTTTCCTGCTTCCACACCAAAACTCCAGATAGATCAAAGATTTCAAAATAAATAAATGAAACCATAGAAAGAAAACATCAGTGACTATTCTTATGATCTTGACATAAAGAAGGTTTTCCCAAGCATGGCATGAAAGCCAAAAACTATTTTTAAAAAAAGATTGATAAAATTTTACTTTATCCTTTTTTTGAGGGGAGAAGAATTTTTCACATTTTAGTTTGAAATAATTTCTATCCTAAAGAGAAGCTACAAGAATACAAAGGAAGTCACATATACCCTTCACTCATATTCATCATTATTAACATTGTGTTACATTTGCATTATTCTCTCTGTCTCTGTCTTGTCTGTCTGTCTGTCTCTCTCTCTCTCTCTCACACACACACACACACATACACAAAACACATTGATACACACCCACCTATACATACCATTCTGAACCATTTGAGAACAAGTGCCTTTACCCGTGAATACTTCAGTATATATTCCTAGGTACAAAAACATTATCTTCACAACCACAATTAAATTATCAAAATCCGAAAACTTAACATTGACACAGTTTTACTGTACAATCTACATTCCATATTCAAATTTTGCCAATTGTCTCAATAATGTCATTTATAGCATTTTTTTCTGGTCCAGAATTTAATCCAGTATAACATAGTACATGTAGCTGTCATGCCTCTTTAGATTTTTTTTGAAGGGTGTAGGCTAACTGTTTTACAGAACGTCCCTCGATTCTTGTTTGCCTCATATTTTCTCAAGGTTAAATTCAAGTTTTGTATGTTTGGCAAGAACATTACACAAATGATATTATGTCTCTCTTAGTGCCTTATATCAGGAGGATCACAGTGTCTCATTATTGATGTTAATTTTCATCCCTTGGTTAAGGTACTACCTGCCAACTTTCTCCACTCTAAAGTTACTACTATTCTTTTTTAATTTGTGGCAAGATACTTTGAGATTGTGCAAATATTTTGTTCCTCATTAAATTTTTATCTAATAGTTTTAGTATCCATTGGTGATCATAAGCATTTTAATCCATGTAAAAAGTTAAAGACAAACTGAGGAATATTTTCAATATACATGAAAAAGAGTAAATATCTATAATATCCAAAATGTTCTTTCAAATCAATAAGGTAACAGCTACACCCCAATAGAAAATAGTAAAGGGCTTTAAAAGGCAGTTCATAAAATAAAAAATCAAATTGGTTAATAAATGCACAAAACATGTTAAACATTACTAAGAAACAGAATTTAAAATATGAGAAAATTTTTTTTGCCTACCAAATTGGCATATATTCAAGGAATTAATAAAATCCACTGTTAATGCTGATGGAAATAAGATAACTATTCCAACTTTGTAGTAACTTTTAAATCCCCTTTCTTAATCTTGGAAGACTCCTTTAGAACTGATATCTCTAACAGTAAAGAAATAATTATTTAAATTCTGTAATTCCTTCAGTTTCCCTTCTTTTTATCCTATTAAATTCAACTAAAATTAATATTTTATATTATATTTAATATTTTCTTTAAATAGTGCATGTGAGCTAAGATCCATTTCTTACAAAGTTATTTCTACTATCTATCTAATTATCCATCCTTTTATCTGTAGCTATTCATAGAAAGATGATGAAATAATATTCCACCACAGTTGACACTAGTTAGATGGTAGAATTTAGAATGAGTTATCTTTTTTTTTATAAATCCCTATTACACACTTCAGAAAATTATTTTGCACAATTTTGCACAATTTTGAATAAAATGATTTTCTAAAATAAGTAGGAAATCAAATTGCTAAAATAAACAAAAAATATAGAAAAAGTCTAAACTGACAAACCCTGGAGTAAATAGAGAAAATTTCCACTCATGACCATCCCCCTACCCTTGTATAAAAGATAAAAGTCCCTATGGCATCATGGGTCATGCGTCTAAAACTTTAACAAGATGATAATTCCTCTGCCATTTTCACAATTCTGGAACATAGACAAAAAAGAAAAGTACCCAAATTTTTTTATGAAGCCAGCATAAAACTGATGCCAAAAGCTGACAGAGATGAGATGCATAAAGAAAACTACAGACTAATATCATTTGTGAATAGTATACCAAAATTCTAAATAAAATGCCATCAAATAGAATTTAACATTTCCATTAAGAGAAAAATTCATCAAGAAACAAAAAGATATGAAAAAAAAAAGAAACAAAAAGATAATTCAATATTGGAATTCATATATCAAAGGTAAAATAGTATTTGACCTTCTCAACTGATGCCAAGAAGGCATTAAACATTCAATATTGATTCCAATGAATACATGCTTAAGATTATATATATTTATACACATACATATACACATATCTATATCTCTCATATATGCTTAAGATTATATATATTTATACACATACATATACACATATGTTATATATATTTATACACATACATATACACATATCTATATCTCTCGTATACATATATGTGATAGAAAACCTACATTAAATAACAGCATCACGTTCAATGGTTAAAAAATTAGAACTATTTCCATTAATATTAGAAATATGTATTTTCATTACCTTGTTATTACACAATATGTCAACACCCCTAAATTAATCTATACATTTAAAACATCCACAATAAAAAATGTCTTAAAATAACAAAATGATTCTAAAGTGTAATAATGTAAAAATGCCCAGGAAAATAAAATAGAATAGGATTTGAAACAACTGGTATTTTTTTGGCTTTTGCCAACAGTGGTAAGCCAAAAGTTTTTTCTTTCATCGTAATGAAATCTGAAATAGATTATTGATAATTTAATGATAACTTTATTAAACTTTGTGGACTTTTTTTCCAGGTATAATTTAAATATGCAATACTTCAGCTGTCTATCCTGCACACCCTGCATATCCCTCATGTAATCCAGAGCCTTGAATTCTTCCCATGGGTAAGGTACCTTTGCACTAGATCCCTGCACTGGTTATAGGAGGTATAGGAGGGCCATTTCATCTTTATCTTTGGGCTTGCTAATTCATCCAAGGGCATTAAAACAAAATTTAAAAAATCTTGAGCACCTCCCAAATGGTAAAAATTGATGGATGCCAGAGACAGGTGGAAGGGAGGGAGAAAAAAAGAGAAGGGAAAGGGAAGAGAAGAGAGATTGCCAACTCCATTCAGTGACATGAACTCAGAGGGAAATGGATGGAAGATATTTTTAAAAGTTGAGATGGTCAGAAATGACCTCATAGTGGAGTTTTGTCTTGAGCTAGACTTTGAAGGAAGAAAGAGCAAGACAAGGCTCATTCATTCTTTATTAAGCACCTATTATGTGCCAAGCCCTGTACAAGGTTCTGAGGACACAGCCATGAAAAAAATTAACACAATCCCCTCAGGAGGCTTGGATTCTAATGGCGGGAAAGGTAGCAACAGTGGGGAAGGACTTACATGACATATGAGAAACAATAAATAAACAGGATCTTTTCAGGTGGTGATGAAAACAGAACAGAGTGGCATGATAGACGGTGGGGGAAGGAGCTCCTTTCAGTGTGGAGGCCTTTCTCAGGAAGGGGCCAGCCATGCAAAGATCAAGGGCAGAGCATGCCAGGTAGAGGGAACAGCACTGCAAGAGCCCAGGGCTGGACTGTGCTTGCGTGTTTGAGAAACAAATCATTCCAGTGTGGCCAGAGCACAGGAGCACGGGGCGGGGTGCGGGGGGTGGGAGGATGTGGCCAGAGCAACGGGAAGCCTTTGGAAAGTGAAATAATATGCTTTAATATACTTTTATAAAAGGTCACTCTGGTTGCTTTGCGGGAAAGGACTATAAGGGAACAAGAACGGAAGAAGGGAGGTCAACTTGAACACTATCACGGTTGTTCAGGGACTTTCAGAGGGAGTCTGGAGTTCTTACTCTGGACCAAGCAAAAGGAGAAGCACTTTGCCCGACCTCATCAATCCTCATGACAGCTCTAGGGGGTGGACATTAATATTATTCCCAGTGTACAGAGAAGGCAAAGTGATTACACAGGTTAACTAGCTTGCCCAGGGTTACACAGCTAGTAAGTGACCGGCAGGGAAGCCAACGAGACCTACCCTGATTCTTGAGGGTGTTCTCACCCCCAGCCCCATTACTCCCCACCCCCTCGCCCCGTGTTCCTCTTCCTTCCCCAACAATGCCAGCCAACTGCAGAAAAGCAACTTGCCTCTACTACTTCACTGGGCTTTGGTCAAGCCAATTGCTAAGAGAAGCAGATGGAGGAAAAGATCTGTTTAGTTTCCCACTGAAGCCCCTGCTGGTGTCCCATCTGCTTTATACAGCACCACCCCCAGCCCAACAAACACATACACACAGTTCCCCACATAGAAGTAGGAAGTGGCCCAAAGACTCTCAGACCTGACCTTTGTGCCACTTGCTTTACATCACCCACCCTCTCCAACCTCCATCCCCAGGTAGAAATAAGAGATGGTCCACATCCACCCTCTCCAACCTCCATCCCCAGGTAGAAATAAGAGGTGGTCCACAGCATCCAGGACCTGCCCGTGTGGCTTGTGCAAACCTCTTAATGAACAAGGAGAGATGAGTCCTGGAGTAGCTGGCTTTCTCTAGGACTCCAAAGTCACAGCTGTGCTTTCCAGACCCTTAGGAAATTCCTCAACAAGATAAATCCACAGTGTCAGATAAAACGGTTTTCAGGAGGCTCTGCACACACAGGGCAACTCTCAAAACCCTCTTAAAATAAATCGCATGCTTTTAAAAATAATCACTTTGCTCTAAATGTCTTAAACGCTGGTTTATAACACCCAAACCTGCAAAGAGTGTGTCCTCGGGCATCCCACCCCGTCAGGGAGGCTCAGTTTCAGACCTCAATTCCACCCTTTTCTACGTTTCTCTCTGTGGCTGGGAAGGGCTGTCACAGTCTTGCTCACAAAAGCAGAAGCTACCCAGGCCTCCGGGGAGTGCCGGAGAACTGCTCTAGGAAACAAGGAACCCCCTTCTTCACCCTAGTTCTCTGCCTTCCCTTCCAGGCACGCAACAGCTGCAGAATGGTCACCTGTCCTGTACCCTTGGCCTTAGGCAGACAAGAAAAAAGTATGTGGTTATGAGGATCAATCCACCAGGGACGCCACAGACAAATCTAAGTTGCATCCGCAAGACCCGCTGACAGACATACACATGCCTTTGGGGAAACAGGGCTGTTCCAAAGGTATGGATAGGGTGTGCCCAGCAAGGACCTCCCTTTCTGCTTCCCACACACCTGCCCAGCCACCACCCCCCAGTCCTGTGTAAGGACACTTCTTGTTTCCACCCTAGGGACTCCCTTCCCACATCACTTCCCCAAACCCAGACACCCCCCTCCCTTCTTGATCTACTCTTTTGCCCTTTGTGCCAAAACAGCACTGCCCAGAGGATTCAAACGACAGGCAAGATGACAAAATTTGTCTGTTACAGCAGCTCTAGGTTTCTTAAAGGTTCTAAAAAGCCACAGTGAGTGTCTCCCCCTTCCCCCCTTGATTGCCCTGTAAAGTTAAACATAAAGATAGTTTCCCTCTGATGTGCCAGTGCTCATGAGGAACCGGAGCGGCGATGCCCACGGCTCTGCCAAAGGAGGAGGGGGGCGAGCAGAGGAGAAGCTGGAGGAGAGGAGGAGAAACCAGACACCCATCTGCTAAGGCTACTTTTGTCTTGAAAATCCACTGAAAATAAAACTGGATTTAAAATCTAATGTCAGTGCTGAGAGCCACAGCCCGTTCAGTTAGCTAGTGAAGATAACATTTGCCCAGAGACGTTTCCAATCATTAAAAGACTAATTGTGGGCTTCCCTGGTGGTGCAGTGGTTGAGAATCTGCCTGCCAATGCAGGGGACACGGGTTCGAGCCCTGGTCTGGGAAGATCCCGCGTGCCGCGGAGCGACTAGGCCCGTGAGCCACAACTACTGAGCCAGCGCGTCTGGAGACTGTGCTCCGCAACAAGAGAGGCCGCGATAGTGAGAGGCCCGCGCACCGCGATGAAGAGCGGCCCCTGCTCGCCGCAACTAGGGAAAGCCCTCGCACAGAAACGAAGACCCAACACAGCCATAAATAAATAAATAAATTAAAAAAAAAAAAGACTAATTGTTTCACTCATTTATTCAGCACTGACTTAGTGTTCACCATGTGTCCAGGAATAAAACTGGGGACAAGCTCACAGTCCAGCAAAAGGGACAGGAAGATCGGCCGCAGCAGCAGAGGGTGATAAGTGCCGGGATGGCGGTGGGCATCCTACTGCAGGAGCCTTTCTGTTAGGCTGGCCGGGCTGGGGCAAGGGCTTCCTGCAGGTGACACTTGAGAGGAATTTTTAAGGATAAGCAGAAGGTGATTTAAAAAAACATTCCAGGAACTGAAAAGAGTATGAGCCAATGAATCATGGAGTCAGCAGCAGGACTCCCGTGGAAATGAGTGTGTGGTCTGGCCAGAGCTGGGAGGCAGGCGAAGAACGTGGCGCGGACAGAACAGTGCCTTTCATGGACCCCACTGCAAGCCCTGGGTACTTTTATTTCAGCCACTGTAGAAATTACATGTTGCGCGTCTGTTTCTCCACTCAACTTTAGGCCCCTCCAGGGTAGAAATTGCCTGTTTTTATATAGATCCTACACACTCAGAACAAGGCCTGGAATGTGGTAGTTATTCAATAAATATTGAATTTCTCAGATGAGTAATAACATTTGAATGAATAAATGTGATTATGAATGGTGGAAGGTGTATCTGGAGAAACTGGCGTATCTCAGAAACCTGATCGTGAAGGTTCATAGGTATCAAGGTAAGGAATTTGCCTTACAGGTTATGAAGACGTTGCGATTTTTCATCAGACATGATCAGGTTTATATTTCTGAAAGGCCTTTCTGCTTGCTCTTGGGAGTGAAGCTGGGTGAGACTAGAGCAAAGAGACTAGTCAAGGACACTGCCAGCATTAGCCTTCCCTCACTAAATCACCCAACACACAATCAACGGGCACCTGCTATGGACCAGGCACAGTGCCAAGTGCTAGAGACACAAAGACAAGGGTGCCTTAGTAGTTAAGGGTCCTGGTTCTACAATCAGGCCTGAGGTCAATTCTGGCCGAAACGTTTCCCAGCTGTGCAACCTTGGGCAAATTACCTACCCTCTCTGTGCTTCAGTTTCCTTATCTATAGAATAAGGATAATAAGAGCATTTCCCTCATGGAGTTGTGAGGATTAAATGAGATAATGCATATAAGGTGCTTAGCACAGTTCCCAGCTCAATAAATACTACCCCTTGTCATAACCATCAGTTGCTGTGCTCAAGAGGTTCATAAACCAGCGAGAAAGACTGACATAAAAGCATACCGTGGCAGCTCGATGTGACAACTGAGTGTACACAGAGCATTACGGGTCGCCTAAATGACTCAACAGGAGCAAAAAGTTGCCAGGTAAAGCTTCCAGGAACAGGGGTCCATGAGGCTTGAACTGTCCTCAGGGGCAGATCCTGGGGCCTTGAATGCCATGAAATTCTGATCTGGTGCAGTGGAAGTGGGGTCAGGAAGGTGGAAGAGTGTGCAGTGGTGTGCTCGTACAAGCTTGGGCACATCTCTTCCCAACTCCATATTTAGAGTTTTCACGTTAGTAACTTGAAATCGGCTATAGTGGGAAGATTTACACCATGGAAATTGGTAAATATTACAAACTGAGAATTTCTGTCCAAAGATTTGGTTGTTAAACATTTACCAGCATACCCCTGGATGTGAGTAGTATCTGAGAGGAGAATCCTACTGGACTTTGTTACTGATTGGATTCTCCCATCTCTGTTTTGGTGGCCGGGTAGAAGTTGGTGTTGGTGCCTTGAGATAGGAAACAGGAGAGAGTTGGCTGAGGAGCCTGGACGGAGCTGGAGGGGTTCGTCTGCTCCAGGTCATGTCATGTCAATCCTGTTTTTGCACTCTTGGAGAGAGAAGTGAACTGCAGGGCACTGCCCCCAAGAAAACCTCCACCTAATGACCTGGAATCCCAGGAGTCTCCCCAGTCTTCCTTGTATAAGTAGTCCTGCATTGATTCAGGAAGAAGCTAATCAGTTCTTTCAAGCAGAGTTAACATGACCCATTGTTGGAAACAGTGACCAAATTAAAAGACTGTCTCTGGACTTTAACATGATATGAATCACCTGAAATTTACATGCCTGATACTCACAAGATAAAATGAAAATTAACCTTTATTCAACTTGAGTAAATAAATGGTTCAAGCACATTGTGTAACAGGATGGCAACACCCACATGGCTTTTCAATAACTGTCACAGATGCAAAATTCTAGAAAGGATTGCTGAACACTTGGCTGCTGGCCTCTGAGAACAGCAGAAGACATCCAGGAGCCTGCAAGTGCCCACCAAGAACTAGTGCTGTGGGAAAAAAAAAAAAAAAAGAACTAGTGCTGTGGATGGACTTCATCTGCTTTCCTGACCAGCAGATTAGGAGCCTGTGCATGAAAATGTATATCTTGATTTCAACTAGACACTTAACAAAATTGTCAATTCACTCATCCAATAATAAATATTTAATGAAGTGCGTGTGCTAGGCACTGGGATACAACAGTGAGCAACACTCAGTCTTACCCTCAAGCCAGGGGACGGGAGCACAGACAGGAAAAAGGCAGGACTAACACAGTGTGGTACGTCAGGCCCAGGAGACACATAAGAGGACCTTCCAATCCAACTGGGGGGAGGGCAGTCAAGGATGGTTATACTTGTAGCTAAGACGGAGAAAGGTAAAGGAAATTACATTAGAATTAGATGAATTTGTATCTGGGAGAACAACTGAACCCTAGCATGCTAACCCGGAGAAAATCCTAAAATGTACTATAAAATGACTCTGCTCTCATCCTTCTCAATAATGCTATTTGTGATTTGGACAAGTATAGAAAAGGCAAACCTGCCACGTATGCAGATGGCCTGAAGGAGATGAACAAGGTAAAAATATAGTATAAAAGAGTCAGGTCACTAGAGATTGTCACACTGAGTGAAGTAAGTCAGACAGAGAAAGACGAATATCATATGATATCGCTTATGTGTGGAATCTAAAAAAATGGTACAAATGAACCTATTTACAAAACAGAAATTGAGTCACAGGTGTAGAAAACAAACTTGCTTGTTACCAAAGGGGAAGCGGGGGAGAGAGATAAATTGGGAGATTGGGATTGACGTAGACATAGTACTATACATAAAATAGTTAACTAGTAAGAACCTATAGCACAGGGAACTCTACTCACTACTCTGTGATGACCCATATGGGAACAGAATTTTAAAAAAGAGTGGATATATTTATATGTATAACTGACTCATTTTGCTGTACAGCAGAAACTAACACAACGTTGTAAATCAACTATACGCCAATAAAAAAAAAAGTCAGGTCAAATCTTGGCGACTGGATTGATGGCTGACTCTGACACGATGAAATTTAGTAGATTAAGCGTTCAGCTTTCCATTGATTTTTTTCCATTATGTAAATATGAGATGGGGAAACTTGGCTTTTGCGTAAATAAGTGATAAAGACATCAGTTTAATTTTGTCATCATGAAGAAGTATTGGGGAGACAAAGAAACTAATGTAGGGTTATAATAATGAAAGCACTGAGGACAGAACTGGGAGGGTAAGGTCCCTGTTCCTCTAGGCACAAGTCCAATCTTGATGACCTGGGCCCCATACCTTAAGAGGAATGTCGACAAATAGTAGGGTGCCAGGCGGAGATCCAACAAAGCAGGAAAGAATCAGAAGTAAGCCACATGAGAGATGGTCAATGGAGAATAATAATAATAATACTTGGTAAATTTGTTGAGCACATTTTATGTACCAATACCTTGCTAAGAATTTTACATTTACTTTCTCACTTAATCCAAACAATAATTTTACTGTCAGGTAGGTCTAGTACTACTCACATTTTTCAGAAGAGCAAACAGCCTCAGCAAGCTTAAGTAACTTGCTCAAGTTGCAATAACACAGTTGTTATTGCAGGGGTTCTTACTGTAGTGTTTTCTACTATAACATAACGTACATATTCCTGAACCACCTTGCCTTCTGCAAAATCATGCAAAATAATGAAAGAAAGTTGGGTTGGAGCAAACCAGTCAAAAACTAATAAAAACAATGACATTCCTAATAGAAATTTAAAGGACACATCAAACTATAATTAATATTGTTAAGTACTTCAGAAAATATAGGAATTTACCCTTTATAAAAAGGTTGTTGGAAGAGTTATGGCTGCTGAATTATGAGGGCAAGGGAAGAGGGAGGAGGCCACTGAGATTAGGATAACTGGTTTAGATCAATTACATTAGAACCTATCCTTGCTGGGCTCAAGGACTCTCCTCCTCTGTCTGAACAGATTAAGCTTCTGTCAGGAGGAAAGAAGGTGGAACGGCTGATGGTGCCTGCCATTTATAACTTAGAAATATAGATCTAAGATCTTTCAGCATTAACATTATTACAATTCCATGTGACTGTGTCCTGTATTGCTTCTTCACAAACCCAGCGTCGCTCAGTGTAAATAATAAATGACGGCTGGTTGGCTCGGTACCTTTGAAGATCTGCCCTTGTCGCACAGCTTCTGGGTGAATAATCTAACAACTGGTAGGATTTAAGGTAGGAGAGGGAAACGGTCTGTCTACTGCATTAGGTATCTCAATTTTCATGAAAGTATTTCAGTGTCTTCACTAGCTGATTATCAAGTTCATACTTCTTCTCCTTTTAAATTAATTATTTAAAATATAAATTAAGCAAGATCCTCTGGCCTTTCTGGGAGGCTGGGGATTCATTTTTCCAGGAGTTTTGGAACCTTACAACTGAGCCTCCTCCCAGCCCTTCGACATGAAGGTTAAACTTTTACGCTTTGTCCATTTTCTCTTCAAAAGCACATACTAATGTTAATACATACAGGAATAATAAAACAAAAGAAGAGAAATAAAACATAATCAACTGCATGTTAACCAATATTTATTTTTAACCATGGAAGACAAATTTGGGAAACTGAAACCGAGCACATTTCTTTTCAATGGTATAGGAATTCATCAAGGACTCTCATTTATTTTATGCCCAGGGTTTGAAGAATTATTGTTGTGATTTGTTCTATTAGAAAGTCTAATTTTGCCAAAGACCAAAATGGAGGAGTAAGAGGAAGAAGAAGGAAGAAGGAGAAAGAGAAGGATGAAGAGGAAGACATCCCAAGGGAAGGGAAGCCAAAGAGGAGACACCACACACAGGCTTTACCGCGGAGCTGGCTCATCTGCAACAGGCAGTGTTGAATATTAAATCAATGCCCCATGGGCAGACCCTGCACAAATTCAGGAAAATATGACAAGGAAGCTGCTCACCGTGTGGCTTTCAGGGTTCCTGCCTGCCTCGGCAATGCCTTCCTTCCTACCAACCCTCATAGGGAGGGGACAGCCCAGCAGAGCACTGGCTGAGGGCTGAGTCTTCAGCCAGGTGTAGGACAGGCTCATGTCCTCTCCGATGCAAGAAATAAAGGAGGGAAATCCAGAAGACTTTGGATCCTGAAAAGAGACCAGCCTTGGAGTTTTTTTATTTATTGACTCGGCAAGTATGGTTGAGTCCCTGCTATGTGCCAGTCCCTAGCTGCCGAGGCTACAGGAATGAATCAGACATAGTTCCCTCCTTCTAGCTGTCCACAGGAGACGGACACAGAAAAAGGCAATACATGCTTCGAAGGGTGAAATGCAAAGTTCTATGGAATATGTGCTAGCCCTGAAGGGAGGGTGCCAAAGCAGAGACCCCGAGAGTGAAAAGCAGTTATCCAGGTGAAGAAGGCAGAGGGCGAGGGTGTTCTGGAAGGAGGGAGCCCCGTGTAACCTGGAGGCAAGAAAAGCAGGAGCTTTGGGAAATTGCAAGTCAGGCAGACTTGGGTTAAACTCCAGGTCTTGAAACTCTCTGGGACTGTTTCCTTATCAAAAAAAGGAGGTGGGTTTTACCACCTTAAAGCATTGCTTGCAGACTAAAAGTGATAACATATATCTATAATCCCAGTACTAACAGATTCTCTCCCTGACCGGACTGTATTCAGGCTCCCCTGAACTTTTCAATGAGGTCTATTTCCATGTTTCTCTCTTCGTTTTCCAGTTTTAGCAAGAATCATGATAAATCAGTTTAACCAGAATCCGTCGTCCTTCATATCTGATCACACCCGATATCAATCGAGTTCCTCATCCTCCACCAGCCCCCAGGTGGTGTCAGATCACCGAGCCTACTTTCAGGAAGAATCTTGTTAGGCCAGTTTATGAAGAATCTCCCCCTTACCCTGCTCCTTGGCTATAATTTCCCACTTGCTGTATTTGGAGTTGAGCCCAATCTCTCTCTCCCACTGCAAAATTCCATCCCAGTGGTTATCGCCTATCATGACAGTCCCTCCCTTGAATAAAGTCCTCCTTATCATGCTTTAACAAGAGTCAATGAATGTTTTCCTTTAATACTACTAGTGCTTGGTAAATAATAAGTATTCATTCCCTTCCTATTCCTTCTCTGTTCCTCATCCCCACCCCCAAACACAGGAGTCAGAAGAGTAAACCAATGGCTTAACTCAGGGAAGATCAGTTTCATCAAAGTAGGAGGTTAGGGGAAAGCCTAAAATATAGGCACTTGCTGGCTCTGTTCTGGAGACGGGTTGGGTAGCCAGTGGCCAGCAGAGTATGTAGTAACTAGAGTTAAGTGAGGGAGAGGATAAAAAAGAGGAGTTTTCTCCAGAGATCTACCATGTTGACTTAAGTATTTTTCTGACATCGAGCCCTAGAATATGGTAGCCAATAAGCCAATACATGTCTTTACCCACTTTTTCCTTTGGAAAGGCAAAGTGGTATGTAGATGGAAAGAGATTTGGGCTTGGAAGGAAAAGACAAAGGTTTTGCCACCAGCCCTGTGATTTTAGACACATCTGTCAACTTCTTTAAGGATCCGTTTCTTTCACCATAAAAAGTCTTCCTCTCAGGGTTGCATGAGGGACCAATGAGTTGATGGAAGTGAAAGAGTTTGTAAAATATCAGACTCTATAAACAAGCATAATACAAATGGAAGAGTGAGAAGGAAACTTCGAAGATGGGTTAGGAAAGAACTGGCAAAATAAGGAACTGTAAAAATTGGTGGCTGGGTATGGATTTTTGGGGTTTTTCCCCAACATTTCCATAAACAGCCAGTAAAGGGAGAGCCAGGTCCTGAGCATGGTTTACAGCCCTGATGTCCTCACCACCATGAAAGGTCCATTCAGATCTTCACACAGAAGCCTGCTTCTCCCAGGGCAAGGGAGAGATATGTGTGTGTGTCTGTCTTATGCTTATGCAGATAAAAAGAAGAAACAGTAGTTCTCCAAATGCTTCTTAAGGCACAGCACTTCTTGAGATGTGTGGATAATAAAGTGTCCCTCTTCTGGTCCTTCAGAATTAGCCTAGTCACGCTAACAGCTAGCTCTTACTCTTTTATATTCGGGCACAAAAATCGTCCCAAAGGACATTACTCTCAGCAGAAGAACCTTGACTAGTTGTTACCTTGTAGAATTTGTAAGAAATAGTTTGTAAGTGTCATCTCTGCCTCTTCCTGCATATAAACATCTTATGTGACTTAACAGATTTGTTTCAAAGCAGCAAGCTTCTCTAACCCACACGGGAAGAAAAAAAAGAGGATCATTGTCTCCGCACTTTGCATCCACAGAGTCCCACTGCACACACAGAATGCATATGGGCCAAGAGAGTAAAATTCCCATCAAGATACTCCGATCTGCTTTTGTATTGTTCTAATATGCATGAACAGAGAAATAGCTATGCAAATTTAAAAAACTGTTTCCATACATGCTTTTATAAGCTTTTAAAAATATAAGTTCAACTAGGATATTTTATAGGATGTTAAATAGTAATATATATTCTTTCGATTCTTTTGGGGTTCCCAACCTTTACTTACTGATTATCCACAGACAAAAATAATAGAAGTAATTAAAAGCTTTGATACCTTTCAAAGAATTAGGGAATTTAGTTTAGTTATGTGCCTCAAAGCCAGCCTCTCAAACCCTGCCAATGCATGGTTGAATAACCTGTTTGAGGTCAGCGGTTACCAAGGTTAGCAGATAACATTTTTCATATGTATTTTACACCACCCTAGCCTTTTCCGAAAGACAACTGACAGATCAAAGAACTAGTTTTCTTACAGGTAGAGCATCACAGAACAGAGGTAAAATGAAACAAGTTCTCTCCTTAAACTGAGTTTGCAGTGTCCCAACTTCAAAACCTCTTACAGATTTACTATAAAATTAGGACAAATGCTTTAGACTATTCAAGAACAGACAATGATAACAACTTATTCCTTTCAGCTTTGATTCAATCTCCAAACAAGGAATGCCCACTAAACCTTAAAGATATGGTATTAAGTTTCACTGTTCTGTTTTTTTCTGAAAAATGTTGATTTCAAGACCAACATGGAAAAGCTGAACCTTTTGCAATAAAAAGAAATACTCAGTACTTTGTCCTTTGTTGCTTGGCAACTAAAGGCTATAAATGGATTTTATGATTATAAAGGCTCTGGAATTAATGTGAACATGTAAAAGTTGTAATAACTCCCTGGGGACAGGAGTGTTTCTTTGAAAAAAAAAGTATGAATATATATATGTAACTTTTACTCATTCTTGTTTCAAAATAAATAGAGCAAGCAATTTTGTTTCTCCACACTTGCAAATGTTATAATAAAAATCAATAACTATCATTTATTTCATCATTTCAATATTTTATCATTAATGCTCACAACTTCAAGAGGTAGGTAGGTGTTATTATCCCCATTTTACAGGTGGAGAAAACTGAAACTTTAAAATGTTAGGTTATTGGCCCAAGGTCACAAAATTAAGAAGCAGAGGAATCAGGATTTGAACCCAGGTCTGCCTGAACTAAGGCTTCTGCCATCAAGTGCATACCATAGAGATTTCTAGGAAGCATATTTCTCGGCTTCTAATACTTGAGGATATTGATCACTTTAATCCCATGAGAGCGATACTATTTCCAATTATCAAGTCATATGATGTTAGCCTTAGAACACATTACTCCCTGTTGCTTTACATGACAATGGTTTCTTATATTGCTAATACCAAGGTGTCAAATATTGGGGTACCATCTTACTGGACTTTTTGTCTTGAGTCTGGGTACCAAAAAGGACAATATTGAGAGTTAATATTTTCTACTACACTTCTGAGCAAACCCAGCTTCCTAAATTCCCTCTGTGGATTCTTGTTTTGCATCAAGCAGTACTACAGGTCAGTGTTGGTGTTCATATATCTTTGCATTCTTATGAGTAGCCTTATCTTTTGAGTTTCTGTAGCTGCCTGCTCCATGAACGTAAACCATTGCCTTTTTACTGCTGGCACTTCATCTTATGGTGCCAGAGCTGGGCTTTGCCAAAAAATGCCAGATGGCACGAAAGTTCCAACAGCTCACATTCCAGAATAATTTCATCTATAGAATGGAATTACAGTATGCACATTGTCACACACACACACAAAGGCTCTGGTTATTTTAAGAGGAGCCATAAGTTCCAGCTAACTTTGCAGATGTTCCCTTGCAACCTGTTTGGAGGACACTGCAGAGTGGCGAGGAGCACAGGCCTTTGGAGAAAGACAGACATCTGTCCAACTCTAAGCTCTGATACATAATAGCTGTGTTACCTTGGGCAAGGTACAAACCTTTTCTGAATCTCTGTTTCCTCATCACTAAAATGATGATAACATTATCTGCCTGTTCATTTTGTTGTACAAATTAAGAATTAATACAGCTAAAGGCCTTTGTACAAGGTCTAGCATAAAGTCAAGCATTCATTAAATGGTAGAGGTTTCCTTACTGATCACAGATGGCTTCCGGGAGCTCCATTAAAAGAATAAACATATTTCTTAATTACAGAAGACTGATAATACTATTTCATTGGGCAATAACTGTAGGTCAGGCACTATTCAAAGTACTTCACGTATATCATTTTACTTAATTCTCATCTTTCTCCTATGAAGTAATACCTGCTTCATTTAATAGATGAGGAAACAGTCTCATAGAGACCCAGTCATTTGCTAAAGCAGCATCTCGAGTGCATGGTAGAGGAGGGATTTGAGCCCAGGGAAATCTGGATACAGAGCCTATGCTCTAACTACTATGTCGCTCATCACCACACATGCAGGCTGGTGTCGGGAGCTCAGAGACAGTGTGCGTGATGTGCATTGGTGCCCAGTTTCCAGAGCTGATATGGGTGGCCTGTGAAATGCAACCTCAGAAATGGGAAGGATGCTGTGATCAGATAAACTCCAAGATCATTCCTGCAACCCAGGGTCCATTACCTTGACTGGTTTCCTGGTGCCTAGATCTCTACTTTTGTCAAAACTAGAGCATCTACTCTTCTGTTTGTCTCCTAGTGTCTCCCAGTGACTCCCAGGTAATGATTCTGAATCTCAGCTATAACCCATTTTGAGTTATAGCCTGAACCTCTCACGGAGGGACTTGGGTTTTGAATCCTCTCCATCCCCAGTTAGCACCTCTGTCATGTTTCCTGCTGAACACCACACCACCTCCACTCCCTTCCTGCTAATGAAGAGTTCTTTTTAGGGGAAACAGAGTTATCACACCTAGGGGAAGATATCTGCCATGGGTCACAGATCTAAGAGTTATCTACAGAAAAAAATGTTTATGAGGAGCTGCGATTTCCCTCCCACCAGAGTTGATTCTGATATTAAAATATACATAAGAAAAGGAGCACAACCTTTGTACAATACAATAAAGGCGCCTGCTTTCTATCAGAAGTTTTGGTCAAGAATCTCATTGACTTAACACATATTTAACAAACATTCCTTTTTTTTTGTAACAGCTACATTTAAGACAATAAGCCTGCAAAGATAATGAGACAAAGTCAGGTCCTCACCTGGAGGTACTCACTGTCTTCTGGGGAGATAGACAAGTAGACCTATGAACTAAACCTCAGTGCGAAAGGTGCACATCCAAAGATAAGGACAAAGTGCTGGAGAAGCATGGAGAATTTTGCTTCACAGGATGAAGAAGTAGGAAAGTGCATTCGGGGCAAACGGCACAAACACCCAGTGTTATAAAAAGGTGTTTTTAAGAAACCATGAAAAGCTCAGTATAGCTGGGGTATAGAAACATTAATAACAATACTGATGATGATGATGGTGATAAACATAGTATTGAGGTACTGTTCTGAACCTCATGCATATTGAATCACTGAACCTTCACAATAACCTTATTAGATAGGTATTAGTAGTATCCAATTTTATAGATACAGAACTGAGGCACAGAGAGATTAAGTAACTTGCCCAAGATCACATAGCTAGCAAGGGGCAGAGTCAGGATTAGAACTCTGGCCTTGGAACAAGCTCCTAACCACTACATCAAACTGCCTCTCACAACTGTGAGGATGGGGGAGTCTCAGAGATAAGGACACTGAAATGTTACCTTGGGACCATATGCTAAGCTCAGGCAATGGAGAGTCAACAGAAATGTTTAAGTAATGGCGTTCACATGAGCCAATAGTGAAGTGGAAGGTGGTCAGCTCAGGGAAACAAATTAGGAGGCTCTTGCAAGAGATGAAGATCCAAAGGGGAGGCTGCAGTTGAAAACATTTAGCAACAGTTTGGTAAACAATTAGCTGTAGAGCATGGGAGGAGTCCGTAAGAGTGACACCCTAGTTTCTAGTTTGGGAGGTTTGGTGAAGACCAAAGGGGGTATAGGAAGCAGCGAAGACTGGAATCAGGGAGGGGAAGGATAATGAGTTCCACTTTGAATGTACTGCTTTGGTGAAACTAAGGGACACTCGGCACATACGAGTGTACATTAAACATCTGTAACTATAGGTCTGGAATGTGGCAAGAGGGTTTGGGGAATGCTGATCCATGGGAGTAAATGAAACCATTCAGGGTGAGTTTTTGGTGCTCAAATGAAAGAGTTTCCAAAACAGGACCCTGGGGCAGAAAAGCAGGAGGGTGTACGAGCGAGCGCTCCTGAGAGGTAACAGAGACACTGGATGAGAATCAGAGGCGAAGATGCCATGGGATCAAACAGGAGAGTTTCCGCGAGCAAACACCGATGAAGAGAGGACACCAGGAGGATGAGGGCCGATGATCTTTAATACGATTTAGCAATTAGGAGAAATCTCAGAAGGGTAAGTTGGAGCAGAAGCCAGAGAAGATTGGGTTGAAAAGTGAATGGGGGGCTTCCCTGGTGGTGCAGTGGTTAAGAATCCGCCTGCCAATGCAGGGGACATGGGTTCGAGCCCTGGTCCGGGAAGATCCCACATGCCGCGGAACAACTAAGCTCGTGCGCCACAACTACTGAGCCTGTGCTCTAGAGCTCGTGAGCCACAACTGTCAAGCCTTCGTGCCACAACTACTGAAGCCTGCGCACCTAGAGCCCATGCTCCACACAAGAGAAGCCACGGCAATGAGAAGCCCACTCACAGCAATGAAGAATAGCCCCTGCTCGCCGCAACTAGAGAAAGCCGGCGTGCAGCAATGAAAACCCAAAGCAGCCAAAAATAAAATTAAAAAAAAAAAAAAAAGAAAAGTGAATGGGATGTGAAGAGAGTGGGTATTTTTCAGAGTTTGGTGATGAAAGGGAAGAGAAAGATTGATGAATGTTTGGAAGGAGAGGTAAAGTCAAGGAAAGAGATCTGAATCTCTTGCTGACCCACAGATAACTTAATTTCACTATTGTTCCCCTGAGGAAGTTCTGTTACTCTCTCCCTTCCCTTATATACATCAATTTTTTAAGGTATCTTTTTGTTTTTTTAAAAATTTTTATTTATTTATTTATTTATTTTTGTCTGTGTTGGGTCTTCGTTTCTGTGCGAGGGCTTTCTCCAGTTGCGGCAGGTGGGGGCCACTCTTCATCGCGGTGCGCGGGCCTCTCACTGTTGCGGCCTCTCCTGTTGCAGAGCACAGGCTCCAGACACGCAGGCTCAGTAGTTGTGGCTCACGGGCTTAGTTGCTCCGCGGCATGTGGGACCTTCCCAGACCAGGGCTCGAACCCGTGTGCCCTGCATTGGCAGGCAGATTCTTAACCACTGCGCCACCAGGGAAGCCCTAAGGTATCTTTTAATGTAACCTAATTCCAGAATCTTTTTAGAAGCAGATAACCAACAGATGATGATCCACTGCCAGGGGCTTCCTCCTATCAAACTGGGCACCACCTGGACCCCTGGAAGCATCTCTTCAAATGCCACTGATGTGGCCCCAGGGATACAAGGAAGCCCAGTGCAGAGGAAATAATCACTTTTCCTGGCCAGGTCAACTGCTCAGGAAGAAGGCATCTGATTTTCTATATCCACCATTAAAACTGAGAACAGACTTTTAAGAATTTGCTCCCTTTCTGGTTGCAGTATAGTTTTGGTGTAAATGATTACTGCTACTGTCACAGCTCAGAAGATGAAGATGAAACAGGGATTTTTTTCATCATTGCTTTTTAAAAAAAAAAAAAATTTATTTATTTGGTTGTGCCAGGTCTTAGTTGCAACAGGCAGGCTCCTTAGTTGCAGCTTGTGGGCTCCTTAGCTGTGGCATATGAACTCTTAGTTGAGGCACGTATGTGGGATCTAGTTACTGACCAGGGATCAAACCCGGGTCCCCTGCATTGGGAGTGCGGAGTCCCAACCACTGCGCCACCAGGGAAGTCCCTCATCATTGCTTTTAATCATGCTATCAAATCTCCCTTTCCCATCCCTTAACAACATTTTGAGTAGAATCTGTTCCTAGACTCTTTGATTGTTAAAGCATGCTCCAGTCCAGAATCTCCCGCCTGGTTCAGAGCACACCCTCCTCAACTGTGGGTTGCTCCAGGCGGGGCAGGTGAGAGAAGCAGCCAACAGCCTGGGGCTAGAGCAGAGCTTCTAAGCTCTTGTGGGCCATAGACCTCACTGATCATCTGATGAAAACTACAGCGACTTTCCCTATAAGTATGTGCCTACACATATACACATTTCCACCCAATTTCAGAGGGTTCAAGTCCCCTCCAGAATCTCATCCCAAGTTAAGGACTCTGAATAGAGAGTAACTTTTTTTATGTCAAAAAATGTAAATTAATATCAGGTAGTGGTGATAGGGACAGCCTGCAGATGGGTTTTTTTAAAACTTCCTAGCAGATAATTTGGCAATACCAAAGACCAAAATAATAAAAAAAAAAATACTATGTTCCAACAATTATATTTTGGGGAGATCCATACAAAGTTAGTAACTAAGGGTCTGGGGGGAAATTGTTATAATGGTATGCATTTAACAGGGAAAAACCTAGCACAAGCCTACATGTCCAATGACAAGAAATGGTTAAATTACGGAACATCTCAAATAAAGGTTTTCCCATATATACCTGGGGCCTGAAAATGGGAGAGGTGTTCTCCTTGCTCTTCATCGCTGCTTCCGGATCAGTTTTCTTCCTCCCTCCTTCACGAGCTTTGGTATATGCCAGTGACCGGGCCACCTCCTGCTAATAATAGCATCTACCAACCTCTTGGTCACTATTCCTTTCTCACTGAACACTCAGCATCTGGTACCTCCCTCCTTCTAACACCACTCCTGCCATTGCTGCTGGTTGCTTCAACATCCACCCAATAATGTCACAGCCTCTCAGGTTCTTAAACTCCTCGCCTCTATCCCACCTCAGCCACCACTTCCCATGACCCTCTCCTAAGCCTCGGCATCACCAATAACTGCACCATTCTCTGAAATCTCAGTTTCAAGTGTCATGTTGTTTGACCAGCTTAACCTTTCCACTCACCGACATTTATATCCCTACTCTAATACCTTCACCTATTGAGATCCTCTGCTCATGAACCTTATGACCACTTTTCCAAACCTCCTCATCCCCCTTCCACTCCTTTGTTACCCAGCTTAAATTCCAGGGTCCATCACTCTAATTACTCCCTTGCAAAGACTTGTAAGTCTCTTTTCTTCTTTCCACCTGTGGAACTCACATGAGAAAATCCTGACTTTAGTTAAACCCAATTCTTCACCCACTCCAAGACTGCACCGAGCAGCTGAATGTTGCTGAGAAAATCATACAAATGTAGTGACTAACCTCACTTAAAGTAATTAACCACAAATCTCACAAGAACATGGCACTGACTAGCATCCTTACTATTTCCTGGCCGATTTGCTTTTTACTCTATGTAGTGAGTTGAAAAATGGACCCCAAAATGTATGATCACCCAGAACCTGTGAGTGCAAACTTACCTGGAAAAGGGGTGTTGGCAGGTATAATAAAGTTAAGTGTTTCAAGATGAGATCATCCTGGATTAGGGTGGGCCCTAAGGGCAATGATGAGTGTCCTTGTAAGAGAAGTGACAGATACAAGAGACTCATGGAGAAGGTGACGTAAAGATGGAGGCAGAGATGAGAGTGATTAGTCTACAAGTCAAGGAATACCAAGGATATCGTCAGCACCACCTGAAGCTACGAGAGAGACATGGAGTGGATTCTTCCCTCCAGCCTTCAGCGTTTGTGGCCTTGCCAACTCCTTGATTTCAGACTTCTTACCTCCAGAATTGTGAGAGAATAAATTTCTGTTGCTTTAAGCCACCTGTTTGTGGTAATTTTTTATGTCAGCCCTAGGAAATTAATACACTAACTAAGAAGATCATTTCATAATTTATCCTCCCTCCTAAAGCCCCCAACAGTCCCCTACCACACTCCCACCACCTGGGTTCACAGGTAAAGCAGAAGTAACCTGTCTCAGCTTCCCACCCTGAAACCTACCACACTACCTGCATGTGTTCCAGATACTCCTCTTTTCCTCCCTTGCAAGACAGTAAGTGTTTCTGGTACCTAAGGGCAAGGTATCTGCTCTCTCCACCCCATCCTCACCCACCTTCTCAAGGTTCCCCTCCCACAATTATCCCCCGCCCTCTTCTGCATCAAACGTTTATTCCTCCACAATGAATCATTCCATCTGCACATCAAGCTTTTGTATCTCCTGTCTTAAAAACAAAATTATCAAGTAAAAACCCTCTTGCCTCCGCACTTCCTCTGGCTATTGCCACATTCCTCTGCTCCTGGCACAACAGGACTTCTCAAAAGCATTATCCATATTAGCCACTCATCTTCCATTCTCTCTTCTTTCCCCTACTGCATGGAAACCACTTGTCACGGTCACCCACAACCTTCTTTCCCAAATTCTATGCTCAATTAACTGGCATTTCAGAAACATTTAAACCATTTGACCACACCCTCTTTGAAACACTATTCTTTCCTAGCTTAACACCACACTCTCCTGGCTTTCCTCCCACCTCATTTAACATCCTTTGCTGGTTGCTCTCACTTGGGTCCCTAAATGTTATCATGGGGCCCTCTTGTCTGTCTCCCCTCTTGGTGACCTAATCTAGTCTCAGGGCTTTAAACACCAACCATACGCTGATAACTCCCAAATTGATATCTATAGCCCAGATCCCTCCCTTAGGTTCCAGATTCAAACATCCAATTGCCTCCTCATCACTTCTGCCTGGTTCTCTAAAAGGCAGCTAAAATGTCAAGTGTCCCAAATGAATTCTTGATTTCACACATATGCATGTGAACACACACACACACACACACAAAAGTGCACTTCCACCCATTATTCCACAGCTGAGTACATTGTACTAAATCCACCAATTATTGACACCAACACCTAGGCATCACCCTTGATTCCTCTGCCTTCCTCACCCCCACATCCCATCCATCTGCAAGTTCTGCCTGTTCTCCTGCTTAAAACCCTCCACTGGTTTCCTATCACACTGAGACTAAAAATCCAAACTCTGCCGTCATCTTCGACCACCCACCCCATTGTCACTCAACACTGTCCCCTGCGCCTTCCCACTCCACCCCTGCCCCTAACCACTCCAAGCTTAGGGACTTCACACTGGTATTCTCTTTTCCTGGAATGTTCTTCTTATGGAGGATTATGATTCTATACCCAGTACATAGTAGGTGCTCAATAAATAATAGTTATTATTAATTAGGTTGTAGATCAAGGGTTAGCAAACATTTTCTATTAAGAGCCAGATAGTGTTTTAGATTTTGAGGGCCATAAGGTCTCTGCTGCCACCATTCAACTCTGCCGTCACAGCATCCAAGCAGCCACAGATAATATTTATTTATTTTAAAAAATTTACTTGTTTATTATTATTTATTTTTGGCTGCGTTGGGTCTTCGTTGCTGCACACGGGCTTTCTCTAGTTGCGGCGAGCAGGGGCTACTCTTCGTTGCGGTGCACGGGTTTCTCATTGCGGTGGCTTCTCTTGTTGCAGAGCACGGGCTCTAGGACGTGCGGGCTTCAGTAGTTGTGGCGCACGGGCTTCAGTAGTTGTGGCTCGTGGGCTCCAGAGCGCAGGCTCAGGAGTTGTGGCGCACGGGCTTAGTTGCTCCGCGGCATGTGGGATCTTCCCGGACCAGGGGTCAAACCCGTGTCCCCTGCATTGGCAGGCGGATTCTTAACCACTGTGCCATGAGGGAAGTCCCACAGATAATATTTAAATGAATGAGTGAATAAAACTTCATTTACAAAATCAGGCTGCAGGCCAGATATAGCCTGTGGGCCATGACTTTCAGAATCCTGTTATAAATGAATAAGTAATGATAAGAAGAGATGTTGGGCTTCCCTGGTGGCGCAGTAGTTGAGAATCTGCCTGCTAATGCAGGGGACACGGGTTCAAGCCCTGGTCTGGGAAGATCCCACATGCCGCAGAGCAGCTAGGTCCGTGAGCCACAAGTACTGAGCCTGCGTGTCTGGAGCCTGTGCTCCGCAACAAGAGAGGCTGCAATAGTGAGAGGCCCGCGCACCGCGATGAAGAGTGGCCCCCGCTTGCCACAACTAGAGAAAGCCCTCGCACAGAAACGAAGACCCAACACAGCCATAAAAATAAATAAATAAATTAAAAAAAAAAAAAAGAGATGTTTCCCTCTATACTCCATGAAAAAGTCCATTATTAAAGAATATAAAGAGTATGATCCCATTAAAAAAAAAATACACACAAGATCAACACCAAAATGTGAACAGCTGTTATCATAAGTGGTGAGATTACAGGTGATTACTATTTCTTGTTTTATGTTATCTATTTTCTCCACAATTGTCCATGTATTCAATGTTCAGCTTCCAAGACATTGTGGAGTCTTCCAGAAGCTGACTTCTAAATCCCAAGCTGAAAAGATGACAACATCAATAACACCAAAGAAGGTGGTGTAGTCTCCTCTCAGAAGCGTTTTTCTGAGTGATTTTGTTCCCGGATCCCCTACAGTTGCTGATGACGTTGGCAGTTCTCAAATGTGCAGGTGACAGAAGTTAGCTCTGACCTAGTTACAGCACATTTTAAATTCTAATGAAATCGCCTTCACCTTGGGGATCCCAGCGTGAAAGAAGAAAAGGGATTTTTTTTCTTAATGGCACCAAGCCCACGCTTCTTTGTTCTGGATGCTTCATGACAAGGCAACACAATTTCTAACCACCTGCCAACATCAGATAGAAGTGTTCAAATAATTATAAGCAGCTTGCATGATTTGGGTTGTTCTTCTTGTCCTTGACGTATTCTCATTCCCAGTCCCCTAGAAAGTCCATAGTGTCTCCAAACAGAAACAGAGGTGGCCTCATCAATAAACAAGGAGAACCTGCCTCTGTGGGATAATTTCAGCGTTTCTAGGACGCAACATGAGGTCTAAAATTCCATTAGAGATCAACCAAACCTACTCTTAGAGAAGGTAATCTTTTTGACTTGTATGATCAAAACGACTTTGTGTTCTGTGAAAGCACATTGAATACAAAACCCTATAGAGATGTAAGGTGTCATCAGATCCTTTGCCATTTGTACCTTCTGTGCAAACTCAGGTTTTATTGGGACAGAAGGAAGAGGGCATAAAGATGCTGGTTATGTGAGAGGGTGAAAAATTGGTGGTCTTAAAGTGAAAGAAAGACAAAGATTGAGAGACTGGCCGGAGGCCAAAGATACCCTTTACCTGCAATACAGTCTTGCCCAGGGCCAGCCGTCTACACTGCATTCAGCTGCTCAGAGCTTCTGATTCCAATCACAGGAATTCAGAACATCAACCAATCAGAGTTGGTTTCACTTTTGGAGAAGTAATATACAGGAACCACATAAGACATTTACGACTTTACCTCTGGTAATAATGGAATCTGAGGCTTCCCACAGACTGGCAGCACTGGTCTCAGTGGCCTCTGTTTGTTTTATTCACTGAACCTTTCTGCTACTTTCTGCTCTGCTTACTGGGAAAGTTTTTCTTCTTCCCATATTTGAACTTGCTGGGTGCTCCGAACCTAGAGTTCAAACTGTTGAATAGAATAGTCTGTGCACTGTTCTTCATTCATTTATTCTATAAAGATTACTGTCTACTGTGTGCCAGCACCATTTGGGCACTTTTCCAAGCTACATCTCTCTTGTGCTCAACAATTCTACCAACCCTCCCTTGAAGCCTCTCTAGATCCATTCCATCTGGGTCAGTCCCTTGAGTCTCTGCTTTTCTGCTCCAGAATCTTCAGCATTTTCTTCATTTTCCCGAAAACTTGACACCTCCATGATATTCCTGTACAGCTCACGGGTAGCAGATGTTTTTGCCTACCCTGCATCCCTACCACCCTACTTTAATAATAGCTAACTAGAAATTTAAATTTTAAGCAGAGAGAGGAGGGCAGAAAATACTTTGAAGCTTGTTTGACAGCAGCTTCCTGAAGGGACTGTTCTTCCTCTTAGATCTCAGGAGCTGTCCAGTGGTTCTTGCCCATCCACAGCTTCTGGTTTTAGGAGCTACCCCTCACCCCCCAAACTTCAATGGGTGAGTAGGAGTTTCTTCAGCTAGTTTCTCTCTTCTGCTTTCATGTGATCTCTTCAGGAGAGTCAGCCCTCTGTGTCTGCAGGTTCCACATTTGCAGATTTCAACCAACCGAAGATGGAAAATATTTGGGAAAAAAGATCCCAGAAAGTTCCAAAAAGCAAAACTTGATTTTGTCGCATGCTAGCAATTACTCACATAGCATTTACATTGTATTGGGTACTATAAATAATCTAGAGATTATTTAACATGTACTAGAGGATGTACATAGGTTAATATGCAGATACTACTGCCATTTTATGAAAGGGACTTGAGCACTTGGGGGTTTTGGTATCAGAGGGGATCCTAGAACCAATCTCCTCCCGGATTCCGAGGGACAACTGTATGTAGTTTTTCCCACTCTGCTCAGTCAGGGCAGGCATTTCCTCTTTTGCTTTCGTGATAAGCCAAAAAGCATTTGAGAACCTACTTCAGGACTTTATGAAGAGGATGAGCTAAACAGCTTCTCACCAATTTAGAAAATTTCTTTTTAAAGATTAAATATAATGAACAATAAAATATTCTCAAATTAGTTTTTCTAAACTGTTCTAAAAAGCTGGGAAATAAAAGATGAATCTTGATATCACAGTAGCCCAAAAGAAATACCCATAAGGAACCAAATTAAGAATGTAAGGTCACAGCTATGGAAAACAAGTGAGGTAAACTGAGGAATGGGATTTTCCATACCTCATTTTCTATTCCTTTTTTACCCAGGGGGTTGCTGTAAGAAGTAAATGAGGTAATGAATGTAAAGTGAATGGAACAGTACTTCATGCATGGTAAATGCTCAGCAAACGTTATTAATTCTGGCGCAAACTTAAGATAAAACAAAGTCTAAGTAAATGAGGTAATGAATGTAAAGTGAATGGAACAGTGCTTCATGCATGGTAAATGCTCAGCAAACGTTATTAATCAGGCGCAAACTTAAGATAAAACAAAGTCTAAGTAAATGAGGTAATGAATGTAAAGTGAATGGAACAGTGCTTCATGCATGGTAAATGCTCAGCAAACGTTATTAACCTGGGGCAAACTTAAGATAAAACAAAGTCAAAGTTAACTAACTTAAAACTTGGCTAGTGTTAAAGGATATATACTTTTAAAGATAAAATCATGACTTATAGAAATATAAGATGAACACATGCCAAAGATTTTTATATACTTCATGAAGGAAGCAGGAAGATGTTACAAGTGGTTCAAGGAGAATTCAAACAGCAGATCTAGATCTAGGTACCTAGATAGACAAATAGAGATACATAGATAGATCTATATAGATAGAGATAGGTAAGCAGATAGATAATCTAAATCTGGCTATGCCATGGAATGAATTTACAAATAAATGGAAAACTGGGTTTTACTGAAGCTATTGATCCCCAAAAGGAGACAATTCATTTACATATCTATAGACAAAATTCATTGCATTGATATCAATTATCTACAATTTACAGAGTTTCAAAATAGCTCTAAGACAATAAAAGGTGAAAATCCCATAGAATCTGATAGCCCAAAGGACATGATCCAGGCATAGTTTTCTATGGAAGACACCTAATAATCTTTTTTTTCATCCATTTCATACAATTTTTCTTTACACAGAAAAGAAACTCTTAAACAGAGGAGTTTTGTGAAATTAAACCCAGTCTCCTTTATTTAAGAAAAACTGACTATGACATCATGCATTCCAACTTTGAAGCACTGAGATAATAAAGTATAAAGAAGAAAGTAAAAATCCCCATATTCCTACCACTAAGAAATAACTACTGTTAATACTTGTAGTGTATTCATCCAATTGTTTCTACATATATAGGTGTGCATGTATGTATATATAGCAACTGCTTTCAGATCAGTTTTAATAAACTTTGTTCTAGAAAAATACATATATATATTCAATTGTATTATATATACCAATTTGTAATCCGCTTTTCCCCTTTATATCATAAACACTTTTCCTTATCATCATCATTTTTAATAGCTACAAAATATTCCATTATATGAAAGAACCATAATCTATTTAACTAATCTACCACTATTAGAATTTTAAGTTGTAACCAATTTTTAATTATTAGAAATAAAATGTGCCTCTCCTCTTACAACCTTTCTCTTGCAGTAGTATCAGCTTTGCTGAAAAAGCCAAACATTTCGCGTGGTATCTGAGTTTCCAGTGGATGTTGGGATCCCTAGAGAACCTGATCCACCTCTTCTGCTTTAGCTAATGGGCCTACCTATTGCATCAGTGGCAGGCAATAGAATGAGGTGTGCCAGCTACCTGGAACCATGCTTTGTTCTTGTCATCTTCCTGAGACACACCATAAAGATTCAGCATGATCAGCATGAGCTCTGATGTTCAAGGCCATTTAATTCGTGATGATATTGTCAGTACAGATAGTTTTTAATACGGAAGTGTTCATAAGAAAAACATATATTATTTAGGATCCAGATTCTTAGAATGTAGAGTCTGAGAAAGCAAAGAAAAAATAGCTTTCAGGTGGGTAATAAATTACAAAAACTTTTCTTGCTTTTCAGACCTTGATTTTTTTATATGAGTTTGCATTTAATTAGAAGCTGCCATATCGACAAGAGCACAACAGAACAACTGGCCCTCCTCATGAGAATATCAGATCCAGTCTTGCTGTCCTCATTCTAAGGAATATTTGAGAAAGGAAATCATAATCTAAAGGAAACGTCTCAAAGCCCTCCAGGCTATCATTTAAAAGTTGTGGTTGTTGGACTTGGCACACCGTCAGTGATCGATATTTGCTAAACAGATAATAAAAAATTGACAACCAGCTGTGTGACTTTCGGGGGGAGGGGAATCACTTAAGTTAGTACTTCCATTTTTTTATTTCCAAAGTTTACCATCTTTTCCATTTATTCATTCAAAGATAATGTAAGAAAAACACTGACCATTTTATTCTCTTTCCATGGAGAAATTACTCCTCCCTAGTTAAAAAGGTTTCAATGGGGCTTCCCTGGTGGTGCAGTGGTTAAGAATCTGCCTGCCAATTCAGGGGACATGGGTTCGAGCCCTGGTCTGGGAAGATCCCACATGCCGTGGAGCAGCTGGGCCCGTGAGACACAATTACTGAGCCTGCGCATCTGGAGCCTGTGCTCTGCAACAAGAAAGGCCGCGATAGTGAGAGGCCCGCACACTGCGATGAAGAGTGGCCCCCACTTGCCACAACTAGAGAAAGCCCTCTCACAGAAACTAAGACCCAACACAGCCATAAATAAAAAATAAAAAAAAAAAAAGGCTTCAAAAGGAGCCAGAGTTTAGTTTGGGCTAAGAAAGATACTATAATAATAATAATAATAATAAATCAGATTTTGTAATCAGCTATACAGAGGACTTGTGGAAACTATATCCCCAAAGACTTCTCAAAATAGCATAAACAAGGACAGTATAGTGACTCTATAGGTATAACAGCACTTCCAAAAAACAGAAGGTAGACCAGATGAACTTTTCAGGTCTTCTCTAGCTCTGGAAAGAAATCAAGTAGACTTTGTGTATTTATAAAATCAATTGATGGTTCCTCTAAAATAAAGCAGATATAACTGTAGCTTGGAGCTTGCTACCTACTGCTCAAATGAAAGTTACACAGGATATAAAATCAGGCAACAACAATCAAGCAACATTAGTGTGCCTACTGTGTGACCCAAGTGGACACACTGACTTGGGCACTGTCAGAGATAGAACATGATGGGATGGATCATAGGGCTGAAATAACACAATAATTCTCTAGGTCTTATATTCCTTCTTATCCCATGTGGCAAAATCCAAGCCACAGAACCTACTGTATTGTACTAATTCCTTCTGATAGCGACCTAAAATCTCACTGTTTCTTTGATATAAACACTCTTTAGTGTTCGATACAATATGGTGTTGGGTCAATTCCATTCAATCTTTAAACGTCTAGTATTTGTCACTTTACTAATCACAAGAAATGCCAAAAGCACTTTCTCAATATGCTAACTGCCCTCTGGATTCTGTGAGTGAGCTGGTCTGCCCTCAGTTATTCTCATACTCCCTCCTGGGAAATACCTGGAAATGTGCAAAGAGCTCTGGCAACATTTCCCTTCCCATGGAAGTCTGAGCGTGACTAACTGATAAGGAACTGCAGCTGCACTAACATGCAGTCTCCCAATGGCTCCCTAAAAGGTGTCACAAGAAGGCAAGCCTTTCCTGACATTTTCAGCAGACCCACCATGAGAATATCAACCCAACAAAATATGAGAAGTGGTACCACTATTTCAGGTTTTTAGAAAAAAAAATCTTTGCAACCATGTCCTATAGTAAGCCTTCGCTTGGGGAAAAATATATTTAACCTCAAAAAAAATCATCACTCAATAGTTACACATTTTTAAAGTGTTGTGAAAAACAAAGAACGGAATGGGGGAAGAGGTGTTCCTTTACTGTTAGGCTGTTTTGTATTTAATTATATTAACAGAAAAACCATCTTAAGTAAACTCTTACATTTCTCCTGTGCTGTATTCAATAATTTTAGAGATAAGAAAAATCTAGTCTTATGAAACATAGGGATTAGAAAAAAAATCTAGCACAGGACAGGGACAAATTCTAATAACATAGGTATGCTGACCTCTTGGTTCTTTCAACAACTAAGCTGTAAGATGGAAATCCTGAATTTTTAAAAATCACTGCCTATACCATTGATTTTTTTGCTACAAACACAGCAAATAAACCTGCACTTCTGACTTCAGGACAGTTAGTACAATAGTATTTCTTTCAAAGCCCAAGTGAATTCCAAAAAGGTGAGACAGTGATAGTAAGCAGTACCGTTTCTCAGATGTTGGAAACGGGCTTCTTACCTTCGAAGAACTGCTGTAGGGCCTCGTTTTCGCCTACCACATCCATGGTGCCGTGGTCCTGGTAGTTACTTCCGCACAGAATGATTATCAGACCTCAGGAACTAAATGCTGTCCTCTCAGCTCGAAGCCTATGCATGCTCTTGAAAAATGTTCATTTTCTTTTTATTGGAGTGAAGCATATCTTCAGCCATCAAACTGTGCCCAAAAAGATGGTTAAGTTTTCAAATGTGATCATAAAACCAGAAGGATATGTAACCACGCAAAAGGAAAATTCATGAAGAGGGAAGTGGTAGAAAATCCATCTCTCTTTCTATAGGGAACTGTTTCTGTTCTGCCTTTCGTCTTTGTTTTAAGGACCTTTGTCCTTAGTGACACATGTAATTACATAAATGGGCAATAAATACATAGCCTTATCTCCTATTTGTCCTTTTACACCGATATATTTATTTCTCTTCCTCTATCAACCAGATCGATTTAGCTACAACCTAGCAAAGATATAGGGGTTTTTTTTTCACCTAGAGAAAGAGGGCAAATCAATATAATCACTTTCATAGATACCGAGGCTTGTGATAATGAAAAGTTAGGATTTGTTAAATATTTCCAAATCTACTTGCAGTGAAAAAAATTCCTTGATACGCACCTTGTCCATTTCCTCCAGCTTATTTTCTTTGAAAGTATAAACCATAAAGTATGAGAAGTCCCTCTAATGAGCAATAAAACTGCATTTCTGATTTAGTAATTCTTACAACCAAGTATGTGGTTCACTCCTAGCTGGTTTTACTCCTTAATATAAAGGTATATCCAAATAAATGTTTTGTTTTCACTATTTAGTTATTAACTTATCTAATAACAGACTAAAAGGAATACAATTAGGAAATTAAACTAGTCCTTTCAGCTCCTTCCTGTTTCCTTTTTCCCCGACTTTTTATTTTGAAAGTTTTTAACCTATAGAAGAACTGAAAGAACAGTACCATAAAATACCCTATACTCTTCGTGTAGATTTACTAATTGCTAACATTTTCCCACTTTTGCTTTTTGTCTTTCTCTCTCCCTCTCTCTCTATATATATCCTTGTCATTTTTGGTTGGTTGGTTTTTATAACACTGACACTTGTTTAACAGTCCTGGAGCATTGTCTTATATAATGTCTCACATTCTGAATTTGTCAGATTATTTCATTTTTGTTAGAATTGGTATGGGTGATGTGGTAGACTTCCTAATAAGTATTTTAAAACTTCACACATATAAACTGTTTAAACAAAAAAATTAATTTTATCCTGGGGAAAAAAAAGAGGCTTAGAATCCTATTTTGAAGGTTATATTGGGCCCCAGATCTTTAAGGACAAGTCATCAAGTTGCTTCAAGAAATAGATTTTCTATTTGTTTCAGTTCAACTTGTGCTAAACTCTCTGCTGGGTGCAGGAAATAAAAAGATGTGTAAATTATGGTCCCTGCCCTCCATAGGCTCAAATGTAGGGCATGAGAAAAATACAAGGAACTATAACTCAAGGCAGACTCTCATAAGAGCTGGGGAAAACATCCCAAGAGAACAGAGGAAGGAAAGGTTAATTTCATCTGGGAGGATCTGGAAAGGTGTCATAAAGAGCTGGGATTTGAAGAGACTTAAACAATGGACATGTCTTTAAAAACATGAGCAATGGCTTGGAGGGGAGAAAGCCCAGGTACAGCGACTGAAGTTACAGTGTATGGATGGTGGAGTGAGAAAAAAAGATGAGAAGTAAGCTGAAGAAGGGTTTGGGTAGATTTTGAATGTTAGGCTAAATCTGAATTTGATTCCATGCATATTCATTCTAAGCATATCTATTGATATTTTCTATTTGGGTAGTTATGGTGCATGATATAATTAAGTCTAATTTAGAAAGAAGCTGTGTTAGAGTGTGTTGATTGGGGCAGTAACTAAATTTACACCAGCTGAGAAGCGACTGCGAATCCAGATAGGCAGTAACAAAGCCTGAAGATGCTATAGAACCAAGAAGAGTTGGCTACCAACTGGATATGGGGAGCAAGGGAGAAATCAAATGTGATTTTTTAAAAGAGCTTCTATGCCTTTAGGTGCAGGATGAATTAAGATGTCTAAAACATGTAGCCTATGTTTTAGCTGGAAGCTCCCAGCCAAGTTTTCTGGAGGCCGTTAGAAGTTAAGTCACTATACTATATCCTCTGCCAAATGATGATTCTGGAGTCTATCCAACAGTTCACCCAGAGACTTCACATAGTCAGCAGCAGAGTAATGAGTGATAGGAAAGAAATTAGATTCCATTTAATAAGCTGAGAGACAAAGGTTAGAATTGGAGTCCCAAGCTCAAATAATTATAGGACCAGGCAGGTAAGTGAGTAAAATGGGTCAAAATAAGCCAAAAAACAACCATGAGAGCATATTTATAACCGACAACTGACCCTTAGCTGTGTCTCCATTAGGGAGACACTTAGGGGCGGTGGAACAGAGAGCAAACCAGAGAGTACATGCCCTAAGGGTAGAGCCGCCAAACAGTGGAGTCACTCAGCTTTCTCCACGTGCTGCCACTCAAGGATATGGACTCAGGGTTCTTGAAAGGGCCAACTTTAAAAGAGAAGCTGGAGATGCAGATTTTAATTTTAAATCTCATTTTTAAATGTTGCAACCAATATGTTTAAAAACAAAACAAACAGAACAATACACCAAAACATTGTCAAGGACAAATAGCACACATGTGAAAGGGCAATTCAGCCTTCAGTTTGCAACATCTGGGTTGGAGGCTAAATTATAACAACCAACAGGGTTTGAGGAAAGCAAAGAGAATTTGGAAGCAAGATGTTGGAAGGGCTAGAAAATATCTCTGTATTAATTACTGAGTCCAGAACACACAGCTGAGCACAATGCAGCTGGTGGCAACTGGGATTTAAGTGGAAGTTTCTCCCTCACAGTAAATAACAAATATTACCCATATTTCCTTGATTCTGGTCTTTACCTCTCCAATGGTCTAAGATTTTCCAGTTCTATTGGGCATCCCATTTTGCACAAATTCAGTGGAGATTCATTCTCTTGAATAGCCATTTAACGTAGTTGTCATTTGGATTTGTTTTGGTATTGACATTTCCTAAGAACATCAATAGATAAATAGATCAAAGCTGAGCAGCTGTGGTTAAATCTGGGGATGTAATGATGGGAACCTTGTCTCTCTTAAGACTGTCCCTGAGACTGATAGCTCCAGAATTCTCGTACTCATATCACAGTCCTTCCTCTTGAACTCAGAGTGTTTGTGGGCTTGTACTTCCTTGACAGCTGCCTTTGGCAAGGGTTTCTATTCTTTAGCAAGCTTGCTCCTCTTCTCTGATATTTTTTTCCATTTTAAAAAGTTTCATGCATTGTTTTCCAAGCTGATTTTTATTATTTCTCTGTTAACAATAACCACTATGGAAACTTAATGAGTTTGGGTTGAGTTTGGGTTTATGGATTTATTTTTCCTTTTTTTTTTGGCCACACCATGCAGCATGCAGGATCTTAGTTCCCTGACCAGGGACCGAACATGCACCCCCTGCAGTGGAAGTGCGGAGTCTTAATCACTGGACCACCAGGGAAGTCCCTGGATTTATTTTTCTAAGAAGCCACGAGAGGACATTAAGTAGGAAGTGACATTCTGATTTTTGTTTTTAAAAGGATCATGTTGGCTGCTGTCAGTGATTGTAGAAGGGCAGGAGTGGAAGCAAGTACACCAAGTAAGAGATTATTGCAGGAGTCCAGGTGAAAGATGATGATGGCTTGGATGGACTGAGTGGAAGTAGTGGACACAGAGAGGAGTGGATGGATCCAAGATATGTTTTGGAGAGAGTTGATGGGACTTGCTGATGGATTGGATTGGGGTGGTGGTGACAGAAATGGAGAAATCAAGAATAAGCCCTAGATTGTTGCTTAAGCAACTGGGCAGGTATTCAGCCATGTTAGATTTGAGATGCCCATTTGAAATCCAAGTGGAGTGACTGTGTAGGCAAATGGATACAAGAGTCTAGAGCTAGGGAAGGATTAATGCCAGGGTTAGAGATGCACAATTATGAGCAATGGTTACATAAAGTTTTTAAGACCATGAGCCTAAATGAGACGATCTAAAGAATATTCAAAGAGAAAGGGGCCCAGGGCAAAAATCTCGGGATTCCAGTATTTAAAAGCTGTGCTGAGAAAGAGCCAGCTAGAGCTTGACCAGAGCTGTCACAGAAAACTCCCAATTTCCAACCATGACTTAGAAAGACCTACACTCGGACCCTGCTTAACCTTCCAATTTTCTCTTACCACTCTTCCTACCACCAACTGCACACTAGCTCTTCTTGCCGTTTTTTGTTTCTTCCTCAGGGGTTTACACCAGCTTTAAACCGCTCTCCCTACTCTCCTCCCTTCTCAAGACCGGATCTCCTCAGAGCCCCGCCTAAAAATGTCAAGTCCTAAATGTGGCCTTTCCTCACCACCTAATCTGAAGTAGTCATTCATTCCCTCTAGCCATTATCCCATTTTAATTATATAGAGAGGACGTGTCCCATCTTTTAACATTTGTCTTTTTGTCCATTTCTCACTACACTGAGAGCTCCATGAGAATTCGGACCTTGCCTGTCTTGCTCACTGCTGCTCCTGTAACACCTACAACAGCTCCTGACACATATAAGACTCTCAAATATGTGTGAATGAATGAAAGAATGAATGGATTTAGTGTGGAGGAATTCTCTTTCTAGAAGTTCTACAAATTATAGATATTACTGGGTCTTTATTTGCCCACATGTCAAAGACAAGAAACTTAGCATCTCTTAAGATGGTACTGCATCCCATGAGGAAAACAAAAAAGTATTTTCTAGCACAAACGTTAAATACAAATACATATTCACACTGCTTTGGACTGTTTTAAACATCGTGCCTTATAGGAAAAAAAAATCTATGTAGGGAAAAACAATGAAGAAAATCTTTGAGAATAAAAGCTTCTGAATAAAAGCAAACCTGTTTTAGGCTGAGTGCACAAAACAAAAAAACACAGGATTTACATGGTGGTGGTGGAAGTGGGTAGGTTGGTAGTTGCAACTTCTTTCCAGGACTGAACAAACAAACCTTTGTTCTTTCAGTGTAGATGCTTAGTCAAAGGCTGTGGGTTTTCAGAGCTGGGAGAGATGCTTGGAGAATGCTTGATCCAGCTTTATGGAGGAGGTCAGAGAGGAGTGGCCACCTGCTTAACCTCTCAGGTTTTGGGGAACCAAGCCTGGACCAGAATGTATGTCTTCTGAGCAACTCCCAATCCAGCGTTCTCTCCACTGGGCCAGGCTCTCTCCCCAGCTCTGAACTTATAGAAATGTATCAAAGCCTTTCCCTCTTTTTTCAGAATTGGTAATCAGGGTGATTAAATTCTGTGTAGAAATGCTCTCAAGAATCTAAATTGTTAGTCAGCACCCTAACTCTTCCCTCTCCTCCACCTTGTCATTCCAACTAGCTCCTCTGTAGTCAGTCTTTTTCGTAGGTTTTTCCTCTGTCATAGTAGCTCAGGGCTCAGTGTCTTACTGCTCTGACTCCAAACTATCCCTAAAGCTCTCGTCTGATCTCATGGCTAACTACTCCCAAATTTATCTGCTGGCCTGTCCGTATCATTGAATTTAGACCTGTATATCCAATACCTACTTAACATTTCCACTTTGATCCTTAACAGGCATCTCAAACAATGTGTCAGACACTAAATTCTTGTCTCTATTCCACCATGTGTAATATGCCCCATCCCAGATTTCCTCATCTCAATAAATTGCAGCAATAGCTAAAGCCAAAAGCCTAGGTTTCAGAACCGATTTCTCTTTCCTTTCCTTCTTCCAATTCATCAACAGGTCCTGTTATCCCTTTTAGTTTTTGGAATTCAGGTTTATATAATTGGACTAATCATAATCCTTGGTTTGTAACACCCCACTATCATGGTCTGTGCATGATTCTATTAATTCATTTGTTCATGCATTTACTTTAAATGACAACTGAACCCATCATCCAATCCAGGGACTAGAACATTATCAATGATTTACTCATATATTTGCGGCTCCCAGTTCTCTCTCCTTATCTCCCTCTCATCCAAAGGTAATCCTATCCTGAACTTTGTGTTTATTACTATCTTGTGGTTTTTTATTAGTAGTTTTGTCTCATATACATAGATGCCTAAACAATTCGTTTTAGTAGTTTTTGAACTTCATGAGAAAAGTATTATGCCATGTGTAGCCTTCTGAGTGTTTTACTTTTTCATTCAATTTATGTTGCTATGTTCCATGTGAGCACACAATACTTTACCCTCCTGTAGATGGACATTTGGGTTTTTCCCAGGACATTATTATATATGTATTCTGGGACACTTTGTGGCAAGTATTTCTCTTGAGTATATGCCTAAAAGTGGAACTGCTAGGCTATGGGCAACTAATGCTCAACTTTTCAAATGAATGGTTTTTCAGTAGTAGATACACATTGACATTCCCATTAGCAATATATGAGTAATCCTATTGATTGAAATTCTCTTCAAAACTTGACTGTGTTGGGCTTTTTAACTTTTGCTAGTTGGATAAATTTAAACATATCACTGAGGTCTTGACTTAGTTTATCTGATTATTAACAGAAATTAAAACCTCCTAATATGTGTATTGGCCCATATGCACTTCCAGTTCTGTGGAGGACCTGTTTCAGTCTTCCATCCATTTTTCTGTTAGGTTTTTTTCCTTATGGATTTGTAGAATTTCTGTATATATTCTTAATATTAATCTATTATTGGTTATGAGTTTTGCAAATTTCTTCTTACAGTTTACAGTTTGGCTTTAATATGTCTAAATTAACAATTTATAACAAAGCACTATTTTCTTTTACATTTATTTATCTTTCATGGTCTCTTTTGCTTCCAGTTTAAGAAGTCCTTCTTAAAGCAGGATCAGGAAGATATTCACCTACATTTTTGAAATATGTTTCAACTATATTTTCTACATCAAAATTTTTAGTTTTAACTATATTTTCTACATCAAAATTTCTGAAGTTCCAGGACACTTAAAACAGTTGTTTTTATGTATGGTGTGAAGAAGAGATCCAATTCTGTATATTCCTCTTTTTTTGTCAGCTCTACTTAATAGTCCTTTCTATCATTGATCTACCACGCCTTCTCTGTCAATATGAAATTTACACCTATGCATGGGTCTGCATTGGGGCTCTCTATTCTATTCCACTGGCCATTTTTCCTGTTTCTGCACTCACGTCACACTCTTAAATACTTCAGCCTTATAAGAAGTCCTTCTCACAGGATAAATTATTCCTCCTTTTTCTTCAGAAGTGCCTTGATCATTCTTCATCCTTCACCACGTCACATAAATTTCATTTTGTCAATTCAAGGAGAAATGTTGGGATTTAGTTTGGAGATGCACTAAATCTATATATCAACTTGGAGAGAATTAACATCTTTTTTTTTTTAATGTGATTTTTCAGGCTTTATTTATTATTTTTTTTTGGCTGTGTTGGGTCTTCATTGCTGCATGCAGGCTTTCTCTAGTTGTGGCGAGTGGGGGTCTGCTCTTCGTTGCGGTGTGAGGGCTTCTCATTGCGGTGGCTTCTCTTGCTGCAGAGCACAGGCTCTAGGCATGCGGGCTCAGTAGTTGTGGCATGCGGGCTTCGGTAGTTGTGGCTTGCAGGCTCTAGGGCGCAGGCTCAGTAGTTGTGGCACAGGGGCTTAGTGGTTCCGCGGCATGTGGGATCTTCCCAGACCAGGGCTCGAATCCATGTGCCCTTCATTGGCAGGCAGATTCTTAACCACTGTGCCACCAGGAAAGCCCAACATCTTTTATATTGTCTTTCTATCCATGAACATAGGATCAATCTAGTCCTCCTTATTGTCTTTTTAGTAAAGTTTTATAACTTTCTGCACACAGGTCTGTGTACAGATTACACAGTAATCTTTGGTTAGATTACTTAGCACTTTAGAATTATGTTTGCATTTGTTTGGTCTTAAAAAGTCTATTTTCCAATTGTTTGAGGTTGGTGTATGTAAGTATAATTCACAATTATATACTGATCCCTTATTTAGCCACCTAATAAGTTGATGGAAGATTTTTTTTATTTCCTATGTAGACAATCACATCATAAGCAAATAAGGACAGTTTACTTTCTCCTTTCCAATCATTGTATCTTTATCTTCCTCGTGGTGCTGCACTGGCTAACATTTATAGTACAATTCTGAATAAAAGTGAAGACAGTGGTCATCTTTATCCTACTGTTCACTTCAAAGAGAATGTTTCTAATGTTTCCTCTCTTAGGGTGATGTTTATTATAGGATGCTTGAAGATACCCTTTACCAAGCTGAGAAGCACCCTTTCGTCTACAGATTAAAGTTATTAATGAGCATTTTTATCAAATGTTTTTCTCCATCTATGGATCAGATGTTTTTTTCACTTTTATTCTGTAAATGCAGCAAATATTTATAAATTCAGTTTGCCTTTGCATATATATTCACGACAAAACGGGCCTATAATCTTCCTTTTCTGTATTGCCCCCATCTGGTTTTACTATCAGTTATATTGGTTTTTGATGTAGGAGACATACTTATTCTGTTCTCCAGAATATATCTAAGATTAGAATACCCATTCTTTAAAGTTTGGTAAAACCACCTATGCCTAGAGTTTTCTTCACGGGAGGATTTCTAACTACTTCCTTTCCTTTAATAGCAGTAGTACTGCTCAGGCTTCTGACTTCTTAACCAAAATATAACACATTTTTTCTAGGAATTTTCCCTTTTGCCTAAATTTTGAAACTTATTGCCATATTGTTTATAACATCCGTTAGTATGTGCAATGACATACGCCTTTTCATTCCCAGTATGGGTTATTTGTGCATTTTCTCTTTCTCCAGGATAAACTTGCCAGAAATTTGTCTGTTTTGTTCATCTTTTCAAAGACTCAATAGCTTTTATGATCTTCTACTGCATTCTTGTTTTCTCTTTCTGCTCTTATCTCCTTCATCTTGTTCTCCTATAACTTCTTTAATTGGACACTCAGCTCATTTAAAAAATATAAATAAGGATTTAAAGCTATAAACTTCTCCTGGAAGCACTTTCTCTGTATCCTTGTAAGTTCTGATATTATTAGTCAGCTCTTAGTATTTTTAAATTTCTCCATTTTTATTATTTCTATTTTCTCATTAAGTCTTCTTGGTGCACTCAATTTTTAGTATTATGTAAAACCCATCTCTATGTCTAATAATATTTTTGTCCTATCATGTTTTTTTCTGATAACAGTATAACCACTCTAGCTTTCTTTTGGTATTTTCCTGGTATCTTTTTTCCATTCTTTTATTCCAACATTTCCATGTCCTTATGCTTTGTTTAGTTATCATAGACTTTAATCCAATTTGACTATCTTTTTACTTTTTTTTTTTTTAATTTTTGTTTTTGTTTTTGATTTTTTAAATTTTTTTATTTATTTATTCTTGGCTGTGTTGGGTCTTCGTTTCTGTGAGAGGGCTTTCTCCAGTTGCGGCGAGCGGGGGCCACTGTTCATCGCGGTGCGCGGGCCTCTCACTATCGCGGCCTCTCTTGTTGCGGAGCACAGGTTCCAGACGCGCAGGCTCAGTAGTTGTGGCTCACGGGCCCAGCCGCTCCGTGGCATGTGGGATCTTCCCATACCAGGGCTCGAACCCGTGTCCCCTGCATTAGCAGGCAGATTCTCAACCACTGTGCCACCAGGGAAGCCCTTTACTTACTTTTTATTTCCATATCATACTCTTTCTCTACTTGGTCTCTTCACTTTTAATTATCTCCATTTTTCATCTAACAAGAACTTTAATATATCCCCATGCTCTCTGGTCTCCTCCCATTCCCATTGTGTTGATATTGTAAAGAATTTTAGTTCTAGATTGTTATGGATATACTTGAAGTTTTAAAATTTTCTTTAGCCTTACTTTTTTATTCTTTTTATCAACAAACTTTCTCTACGTATCTGATCACTTTTCTTCCCAAATCTCAAAGCATCTCCTGGATTTCTCTTTTAAATTTAGTATTTTCTCCAAAAGTGTGTCTTTTTTTTAATCTACTGGCCACGCCATGCGGCATGCAGGATCCTAGTTCCCCGACCAGGGATCGAACCTGTGCCCCCTGCATTGGGAGTGTGGAGTCTTAACTACTGGACCGCCAGGGAAGCTCCCTAATTTTTTTTTTTTTTTTTCCCCTGGCTGCATTGGGTCTTTGTTGCTGCACACAGGCTCTCTAGTTGCGGTGAGCAGGGACTACTCTTCATTGCGGTGCACAGGCCTCTCATTGCAGTGGCTTCTCTTGTTGTGGAGCACAGGCTCTAGATGCATGGGCTTCAGTAGTTGCATCACACAGGCTCAGTAGTTGTGGCATGTGGGCTCTAGGGCGTGCAGGCTTCAGTAGTTGTGGCGCATGGGCTCAGTAGTTGTGGCTCGCAGCTTCTAGAGCGCAGGCTCGGTAGTTGTGGTGCATGGTCTTAGCTGCTCCGCGGCATGTGGGACCTTCCCAGACCAGGGCTCGAACCTGTGTGCCCTGCATTGGCAGGTGGATTCTTAACCACTGTGCCACCAGGGAAGTCCCCCCAAAGTGTTTTTAATTTGCATCTTTGTGTGGAAAATCTTCTGAAGCTCTGAAAGTCTGAGTGCATGTTTATTATGCCCTCACATTAGAACTATCAAGGCATAAAATTCTAGTTTCAAATTTCTTTTCATGTTCAATTTCATATTCTTGAGCTGGGCATGGTAATGATGGTTTCTGCCATACCATTCTCAAATATCCTTTTGTCTGTGGGCTTCCATCCATCCTGGTGACTGAGTCTTCTATACGTAAGGTTGACCAAACCTTTGAGACAGGACTGAAAGTAATACCACCTTCAGAACACCAGTTCTCTCATACACATCTGCTGTGAATATAAATTGGTTCAACTTTTCTAGACGGCAATTTGGCAATGCAGATCAAATATTTTAAAATACACATGTACCTTGCTTGACCCAACAATTTTACTTCTAGGCATCTATACGAAGGAAATAACCCAACAATGTTCAAAGAAGTATACACAAGGATCCTCATCACAGCATTATGACATGAAAAAGAAATTTAAAACAAACTAATCTCCAAACACAATTAGTTACCATCCTATAATCAAAACCTTACATTGATCCAGATTTGTAGAATTTTTAAGTAAAAAAAATAGAAAGTCTACTTTTTGTTTCAGAAATGTACACACATAGGTAGAAAATATCTGTAAGTCTATTCTTCAAAAATATTGAGTAGCTTTCTCTAGATGGACGGACTAAAGTGGTTTCTCATTTCTTCTTTTTGTTTTTCTGTACTTCACTATACTTCTATCATGAAACTATTTACTTGTATAATTAATATTAATCAATAGTTTTTCCATACAATTTGTTTTACAATCTGAAAATGACAGATCGAGTGGCTGTGATCAGTGTATCCTTTGCAAGTATCACTCTTTCAACCCACACCCCTTCCAACTCCCCAGAGCACACATCAAACTCCTAATTTATCTTTATACCCTTTCAATGATTACTACAGTGCTCAATGTATATAAAGTATAAATACACTACATCAAGATGTTCAAGACTGCATCTCTAGAATAAAATGTGACTGTCCTCTATTAATCACCATAATAAAGGGATTCTTTAAGTTACAGAGAACAGAATGAACAAAAGTGACTTTCTTTTCAGAAGAAGTCTTTCTTTAAATAAAATCTTTTTTTAATCCTAACATATAAAACAGACAAAAATAGAGTCATTCTAGTGGGGGGGAAGGAAGCTGATCCTGTTCACTTAGCCTTGTCTTTTGCAGGCTGCTATGAAGTTTGAAAACTACAATTCAATATATTCAGCTGACCCTACGTATCATGTCAGAGCTAGAAGAGAAAGCAAAAACACACTCAATCTAATATTTATTTATTTAGCTTTTTTTTTTTGCAACTATAAATTACAATCACTAGTACACCTGTAATTCTTTATAGTGTGTTCAACTAAAGAATAAGCAAACACAGCATAGGTCAGTTTAAAAGAAATCACAGTACTTCTCAGTGTAATTTGCAAAAGAGGGAAAAAGTTTTGGACCCACTCCTTGGAAGGAAATAAATATCAAGTAACCATAAAAATATTCAGTCATTTTCCAGGTCTTCAGGGAGGTTCATGCATGGTCCCAGGCAGAGCATCACAGTTCCTCTTTGAAATATCCCAGCTTTGCCAATGACATCTCTTTTCTCAACTGCATAACTTCCCAAAACATTTGATCAACTACACAGACAGAAAAGAGAAACACATAAATCATAAACTATTATCTTAGTTTTTAATCTGTTTCACTGAAAATTTCAGATTAGCTGAAATGCCAGTCGGGCATCTCCTGATGACGTACCTAATGCTTAGACACGCTATCACTATTTCACACTAACTTCTCCGTGTACTTGTGAGCATCCCAGTTTTATGAATAAATAAGCAGTATTTACCAATTTTGCTACAACGATTTGTTAGATACATCAATGACTGACTACCATTTTAGCCCAAAAGAAGGTAGGCATCTCAGTGTCCTGAGTAACTGGCAATGCTGCTGCCTTCTTGAGTAACTACACTCAGTGCTCAATTACACAAGAGTTATTATCTAACTTATGCATCTTCTTGCTATAGTTTGCTGTATCTTGGCCATTTTTCACTTTTCATTAAAACTAACAGAGTAAACAGGAAAAAAAGGAAAACAAGAGACAGTCCAGAGAACTTAGTAACATTCTTTGTAATAATAGGGAAAGATTTTGTGTATGGCTCAATTAGAAATAAAAATAAATGCAGAGGATGAACCGTAAATTTCAATTACCTGTGCTTCTGAAAGTCCCCTCTATAAGTGGGAAGAAATTTGCTCTATGTTTTAGATAATAAAAGGTCTCTCTCTGACATATGATCAGATTAGATTGATTTAGATCAGTGGTTGTCAACCTGGGAGAATGTGTCCCCAGGTGTGCGTTTGGCAATGTCTGGATACATTTTTCATTACTAGCATCTAGTGAGTAAAGCCCAGGGATGCTATTAAACATCCTACAATGCACAAGACAGCCTCCCACAACAAAGAATTATCCAGTTTAAAATAATAATAGTACCAAGGCTGAGAAACCCTGCTTTATATTTAACTGCCTTAAATCCTTTTTAGCACAAGGCACAGATAATAAACAGATTGTAAAACTAACAATAATTTACTACAAACTCACTCAGTATACAATGTGTAACAAATGCTGTAAAGTGAAAGAGTAAGAGGAACCAGACAAGATATCACTTTTATCACCATCACCACAACCACTCATGATCCCTTCTTCCTGTTTTCACAAAGTAGAGTACCTTTCATTCTTCCCTACAAAAACTTCTTTTTTTATTTTATTTTATTTTTTTATTCAAACAGAAAGTCACAAAAATTATAATCATCCTCATCAGTTCACTCAGTCCCATGTAATTAATTTTTTTTTCCATCTTGATCTTTTGTTAGCACTTTTATGAATTCATCAGTTTTCCATTAGAGTTCTGAAAATGCTCATTCATTCAGTTCAGCAGTATAGTCAGTTACCAGAAACTTGTACTTGTCAGTCTTTTCCAAGAATTCCTTGAAGATGAAACCCTTTTATAGGAACAATTTTGAAAAAGCATCAGAGTACACCCAGAACTGTCCGTAAATGACAAAAGACTTAAAAATGACCCTGGTTAAAGATTTGATGAAAGTTCATAATAATGCAATTGACAAGGAAATTTAGTTATTTCTGAGATATACATTTTAAAGTAATAACTAAAATTGTGACTTATAACATTATACCAGAACATGTAAGATTTTTAGAAATTTCATGTAATGTCTGAAACATTTATATTAACATATTTCCATACAAATAACCCAAAGAAAGTTTAGTATTAGTTGTTTTTTGTTTGTTTGTTTGTTTTTTTATACTGCAGGTTCTTATTAGGCATCAATTTTATACACATCAGTGTATACATGTCAATCCCAATCGCCCAATTCAGCACACCACCATCCCCACCCCACCACGGTTTTCCCCCCTTGGTGTCCATACGTTTGTTCTCTACATCTGTGTCTCAACTTCTGCCCCGCAAACCGGTTCATCTGTACCATTTTTCTAGGTTCCACATACATGCATTAATATACGATATTTGTTTTTCTCTTTCTGACTTACTTCACTCTGTATGACAGTCTCTAGATCCATCCATGTCTCAACAAATGACTCAATTTCGTTCCTTTTTATGGCTGAGTAATATTCCATTGTATATATGTACCACAACTTCTTTATCCATTCGTCTGTCGATGGGCATTTAGGTTGCTTCCATGACCTGGCTATTGTAAATAGTGCTGCAATGAACACTGGGGTGCATGCATCTTTTTGAATTATGGTTTCCTCTGGGTATATGCCCAGTAGTGGGATAGCTGGATCAAATGGTAATTCTATTTTAAGTTTTTTAAGGAACCTCCATATTGTTCTCCATAGTGGCTGTATCAATTTACATTCCCACTGACAGTGCAAGAGGGCTCCCTTTTCTCCACACCTTCTCCAGCATTTGTTGTTTGTAGATTTTCTGATGATGCCCATTCTAACTGGTGTGAGGTGATACCTCATTGTAGTTTTGATTTGCATTTCTCTAATAATTAGTGATGTTGAGCAGCTTTTCATGTGCTTCTTGGCCATCTGTATGTCTTCTTTGGAGAAATGTCTATTATGGTCTTCTGCCCGTTTTTGGATTGGGTTGTTTGTTTCTTTAATATTGAGCTGCATGAGCTGTTTATATATTTTGGAGATTAATCCTTTGTCCGTTGATTCGTTTGCAAATATTTTCCCCCATTCTGAGGGTTGTCTTTTCGTCTTGTTTATGGTTTCCTTTGCTGTGCAAAAGCTTTGAAGTTTCATTAGGTCCCATTTGTTTATTTTTGTTTTTATTTCCATTACTCTAGGAAGTGGATCATAAAAGATCTTGCTGTGATTTATGTCAAAGAGTGCTCTTCCTATGTTTTCCTCTAAGAGTTCTATAGTGTCAGTCTTACATTTAGGTCTCGAATCCATTTTGAGTTTATTTCTGTGTATGGTGTTAGAGAGTGTTCTAATTTCATTCTTTAACATAAAACTTCTTTTTTTAACAAGGAGAAAAAATATGCTTGACAACTTAACACAAATCATCTGTTCTTCAGCTTAAATCATATTATCTACCAATAGGTATTCAAAAAGATTTAAATTTTATTAAAGTCATAAAAAGTACTGTATAGTTTAAAGACTGCTTTTATGCTCTGTGGCCTTTTGAAATTCAATGTTAATTAGAGACAGGTTTCACCCCTTTTCTTTTATGCATTAAAACCTAATTATATGGGATTATAAATAAACGACTGTTTTCAACGTACTAGAGCTTGAAAACGCTAAACTAAGTTTTTATCAACATGACTGATTTTTCCAAAGAATTAAGATTCACTGGTTTACATGACAGAAAGATAGTAGGCATCTACTAGTTTTTAAGTATAAGAAAAATTTCAGTGTTCAGAAAAATATAAACAGGAAAATTTCCCACAAATTCAAATACAAAACTGGCATGGACTTGTCCCTAGCCTAGTATCTGCTATTTCTGTTTTAAAACAATCATACATATTTAAAAAAAAACCAAAAACAAAACCAAAAAAAAACAAAACAAAACACTGCTTTGGAGCTGTCAAGCCATATTAGTTTCTATGCCTGGTATTTAAGACATTCGGCTATAAAACCATAAGTAATCATGAAAGACTACATTAAAAATGCCATGAAAGACTACATTAAAAAATATCCAGGAGAGTCCTGGGCTGACTCCCCTGGATATATCATCTGCATGTCTCAGCTGATTTACAACACAGTAATCTTTATTCCACTCAGAATTACACTCAGGACTGCTTTATTAACTCACACATGAAAGTAGAAAATACAGAAAAAAATTTATTGTTAGTGCCTTGTGGGTTCCAGTAATTAAAATAAATCTGGGGAATTCCCTGGCGGTCCAGTGGTTAGGACTCTGCACTTCCACTGCAGGGTACACGGGTTTGATCCCTGGTCAGGGAACTAAGATCCCACATGCCACGTGGCATGGTCAAAAATAAAAAATCTATTAAAAAATAAATAAAATACAGTAAAATAAATCTGACCATGTCTAGAGCTTGTTCATTTTTATTTCTTAAGGAGTAAATTCAATGGGCTTTATATGCTCCTCTCACACTTACCATCTGGTTTATCATATACCCCTTAAAAGTTAAAATTGATCCTGCTTAAAACTCAAAATTACAGTAAAATGAGGCAAATATAAGGATTAAATACAACATGTTTAAAAGACGCATTTGTTCCCAAATTCTTCACACATTTTATTAGACCTACAAAAGAGATTCAATATAAATGTACCAATAATAAAGTTTACTTGTGCTTACTATTATGTTCCATACTTTTTACTGAACTTTCATACAAATATTTTATAATGAATTAAGAACACTCACCATCCTGCTGTTTCACAAGTCCCTGTTGAATATATCGAATATACGTGAAAAAGTTACATACAGAAGTGATCTAGGCCAAAAAGAAAAAAAATGTTAAACAGTCAAATATCTCACATCAAAGCAAGCTTTATTAAAATTTGTGGTTAATGAGGAGCAACTAAGCCCGCGCGCCACAACTACTGAGCCTGCGCTCTAGAGCCCTCGAGCCACAACTACTGAGCCCACGAGCCACAACTACTGCAGCCTGCGCACCCAGAGCCCGTGCTCTGCAACAAGAGAAGCCACCACAACTAGAAGCCCACGCAGCGCAACGAAGAGTAGCCCCCGCTCGCCGCAACTAGAGAAAGCCCACGCACAGCAACGAAGACCCAATGAAGCCAAAAATAAATAAATAAATAAAATAAATTAAAAAAAGAAATTTGTGGTTAAGTTACTTACCCTGTATCTGCAAAAAGGAGAAATATAATAATAATTGCTTGAGTCCCCTAATTTAATTCTGTGTTTACAGGGCTTACTCTGACCTGTGAGAGCACATTTTCTGTAAAATAAGGATAAATTTTAGTTTTTTAAATTAAAAGCATTTTGCCCCTACCTTCTGGACAAGTTGTATATTCATTAAGACAACTAACATATGAGAACCGACCACGTACCAGGCACTTTGTGACGCTGGGCTATAATGATGAAAAAGACAAAATCCCTGCCCTTTGGGGCTTACATTCTAGTATAAGCTTACAGGCATAGCTTTAACCATGGTTCTAGAAATAGAAGCTAAATGTGTTAATATATGTCCTATCCTGGGGCAAATTTACAAATGAGTAATCAGCTGCAGGGAAGCTCTCAGCTTTCCATTGGGACTTCAACTTCTCTCTCAGTTGAAAAAAACTTAAAAGTGACTGCTTAAGTCTCAAAACATGTTATTGACAGCTTGCAGGAGAACAGCTTTCAGATGGGATACTTTTTGGTGTGTTGGGTTGGTATATACGCATTTAATGTGGCACCTAGGCCTAAGAAATACAAAGGAATAAGCTACCGTACAAATACACTGAATCTTAACAATTACACAAAGGGTACACTACTTTTAGACATACCAACCTTTCTCTTTGCATACTACAACATGTAAAATTTGGTATGAGGGCTTTCTGGCTGGGATTAGGCTGAAAGCCTCTTTTTTTTTTTGCCACACCACTTGTCATGTGGAATCTCAGTTCCCCGACCAGGGACTGAACCTGCGCTCACTGCACTGGAAGTGCAGGGTCTTAACCACTGGACTGCCAGGGAAGCCCCCCTAAAAGCCTCTTGAGAGCAGTGAATGTACTTTATTCATCTTTAAATGCCTGGCGCCAAGCACGCGCCTGGCACACAGCAGACGTTCAGTGACTGTTGGTTAAGTGACAGGCCACCCGTCACTCCACTGCTCAACAGGGTCAGGCTGGGCTCACAGCAGCCCAGTTGTCAACCCCCTAAATGAGAAGCTTGACTGAAGATAGCTGTCATTCCCTGTCGATGCAAAATTAGTGTAGCTCTAAGTAAAATAAAGCGGCGAATAGCATTTTCTACGACATGATAAATTATATAATAGAGAAAAATATATTAAATGAACGTTAGTTTTCAGCTACACTTACCAGAAATACGATACAAATGTGCCTCCATATTAGCAAACACACGGAGAATGTGCATTTAAAAGAGGGTAATTTTGGAAGTGGCCATTCAAATCACTAAAGAATTCTTACCTTTTCAAAGAGATTTAGCCTCATTGTTCCTTTATTAGAAAATTCCTTTAATGATCTACAACAATATTTAAAAGCACTAACTGCTAGCTTGGGGAGGATAGACAATCAAGAAATTTAAGGCACAAGTGTTAAAAGTCCTTGGAACTATACCATTTTAAGTATAATTTACACAAGAGAAAAAAGTAACCATCAAACTGATAAAAATCACCTTTTGGAAGCAGACATATACCTGTTTGTCTACTATTTTTCTAATTTTGAAAGGACTCAGGTAAAGTGGTTTTAAGTATCAACTTTTAAAATAATAAAAAAGTGGTTAAGTTATCTCATTTCTAAAGCCAATATATTTTTATTTGAGCTAGGATTCCACACTAAGTCTTCTGACCTCTAATTCCAATGTTTTTTTAACATGCCACACTACCTCAGTATCCCTTAACAGCTCTAGTCCCAAGATTTCAAATCCTTGTTTGCCATTTTCACTTAGGGATGTCAACATGTCTAAATCTAGACCTATCATCTTGTTTCCAAAACCAGAGCCCTTCCTATTGATTTCCAAAAGTTCACAGCATCCCTCTAATCAGTCACCTCTAATTCCTTTTTTTCACGTCTTCCCTCTCCATACACTCACCATCCTCTGAACATACTGTTTTCTTGTTCCTTTATTCAGTCATATGTACTGTTCCTTATCTCCCCAATTCCACCCATGCTTCAAAAGCCCAGATCAAATCAAATCCCAAGAACAGTCCCTGATCACCACCAGTGGAATGATCTTGCCTTCCACAAAATTCCCCGAGCACCGTGCCATTCGTTTAGTGATTATCTTGATAACCTCATCCACAGGAGCCATACTTCACATTTCAAAAAAGAGGACAACGTCTTCTTTAGTATTCTCCACACAATATGCCCCGCAAACACCTTGGTTTCTGGCCCCATTCCCACAAAGACGACAATATTCTTAACGATGTAAATTATTCTCTAAACCTAATCTGTATAATTATTTTACTAAAATACTGTAAAAACCTACTTTAACTGAGATTCTGATTTGTTATCATTTGATATTTGCACGTTTAATGTGTAATATATAATACAAGCATAAATTTAAAATCCTACAGTAAAAACTGCTATATTTAAAATAAGGTATAACATAGAAATTAAAAGTACAAAAAGTATTAATGGGGGCTTCCCTAGTGGCGCAGCGGTTGAGAGTCTGCCTGCCAATGCAGGGGACACGGGTTCGAGCCCTGGTCTGGGAGGATCCCACGTGCCGCGGAGCGACTGGGCCCATGAGCCACAACTACTGAGCCTGCGTGTCTGGAGCTTGTGCTCCGCAACAAAGAGAGGCCGCGACAGTGAGAGGCCCGCGCACCGCGATGAAGAGTGGCCCCCGCTTGCCGCAACTAGAGAAAGCCCTCGTGCAGAAACGAAGACCCAACACAGCCAAAAAATATATATATAAATAAAAATTAAAAAAATTAAGAGCTTTGAGATATAATTTAAAAAATAATAATAATAATAATAATAAAGCTTCGAGTAGGGATAACTGAAAATTTAAAGACCAATATCCTTTATGAATATTGAAAAAAAAAAAAAAAGTATTAATGACCAGGATAAAAATACCCACGTGTTTGTTGAAGGATAGAATTTAGGAATGAAAATCTCTTCCCCAAAATTCAGAGGCCACCATACTACAGGTGTGGCATGGGAGAGTGTAAAACAGGACATAACTGTAGGTAGACGTGTGGCTCACAGAGCAAATACAGGACTAATTCACCCAAATACCAACACTGTGTGATGCTGCTGAGAGTGTAACATGCGTAACAGGAAACAAGAACTATACAACTCCTACGACTGGCTTTAACAGACCTAGTAGTTAATCTCAACCAGCTATTTCCTCCTCTGCCTGCAAAATGGCCTGATGGGATTCAATTATTGCTTGCTGTGAGCTCTCTCGGGCTCTTCGGTCCCCTATACTGATCTAGTTCTTCGCCACCAACTAAGCAGCTTCCTCAAAATCTTTTGAAGTCACTTTTTAAACAGCTGTGGCAAACGTTTTATGTACTGTTGGTTTCAGTCTTTCCTCCTCCCAGGACCGGTTGGAAGACAGCTTGCCCTGCTACGAAATGTGGGAGTCACCCCTGAAGGTATACAACTGCCAAATATCTCTCACATATGGGAGACAGAGCTGTTTATTTACCAAAGTGAGAAAGTTTTATAATGAGAGTAGTAAAGGATAGGACTAACCAAGCCTTCTGGTACCCTGTTTTCATGCTTGGTAAGACTTGGTCTAATTCACTGTCTTCTCAAACTATTTTTGATGGCAAGCCTCAAAAAGAAATAATTTACACAAAAGCCCAGAACACATAGCTATACATATAAGTATAACAAACAAAAATTCTGCTTATGACCCACTAAAGAGATTTCATAATCAACTAATGGATTATAACATGCAGTTTTTAAAGAAGTTTCTAACACCTGATCTACCTGGATCCCACATATACGTTTTAATTAAAAGGGCTCTCCACTGATGCTAAATTTGAAATCCCCACACTGCCCGGGGATTGGTCTTTGGGCTGCACAGACTTTAAATAGAAAACTGACAAGAGATTTAACATTTAAAACCAGAAAATATTAAATAACCACAACACATAAAATTTTAAAAACTCAGTATCTTCCCTAAGACATGGTTTTGAAAACATACTTTGGTCCTCCACATTCAACGGCAGATGCTTTCACAAATCGAATAGGTTGTAGTCCCACTGGTTCAATGCTTAGAGTATTGTTTTCCACAGCCTCCAGAACAGCCGAAGCCAACTTCAAAAAAAACAAAGAAGTATTAGATGCTATGCTGGCAGGAAAATATAAAAATTCTATTCTATAATAAACTAGTGTTTAAAAATTATTTTTCCCAAGGTCCACTAGATTTGCCTTAGCTAATGAAAAAGAAAGAAACCACATAATCTCGGTTTGAATTCTTTTATAATTCAAACATTGTTATGAAAGGCAATTCAGTTATAGCTAAATAACTTTTCTTATTATCTAGAAGGAGATTAAAGACATTAATTCCACACCACCCCTTACCCACAATTAACATCCACTGGTAACGTCACTGCAAAATGAATATCTTAATGCTTCATTTTGCTACATTTATGCATTATTTCTTCCTATTGGTCATTTATAACACAGCAATATGTGTTAATTATAGCTATATATTTACTGATCATGTATTTATGTGCACAAGAGTCTACAAAAGAATTAACTGAGTTATCAAATATTAAATGCCCAGATGGAGACGGTAGTAACTGATAAACAATTGATGAAAGACAAATTTCATTCTGGCAAGATTACTCATACTGAACAGCCTACCTAAAACCAGAGCCACAATGACTAACGTATCTACATATCAAAAGCATTTTACTGTTCATCTTAACTTTTCCTTACAAGCAGTGTTATATAATTAAATCCTCTAAAGACTTAACATAAGACTCTTAGGATTAACTTTCTTAAACACTGATTAACAGGATATTTGTAGATAAACTTTCCACATGTAAGAACAAATTAAAATTATGACCTTACATTTGTATACTGCCTCGTAGTATTTTTTTTTAAGTTTTTCTATCTACTTAATTCACTTCATTTTATCTTAACAATCCTGTGACACAGGCAAGGCAGGCATTTTTTCCCCCTGTTTTAAAGATGAAGAAACTAAATAGGACTTCTTTTTAATCACATACAGATAAACCCAACAAACACCTTAGAGTGTACAGAACTTCCCTTGCACTGAACCTTGGACTAAAAATTAAGTCCTACCCCCTTACATATTTAATACTTCACTCCAATGCAACACACTGCAGCGTAAGTGATCCTCTGCTCAAATAAGGAAAGAGGTTCAGTAAGTGAATGCCAAGAAATTATTATGATCCTAATATGGAATGGAGAAAATGGTAAATATGACACTTTATAACTTATTTATGTAAGAGATATTAAAATATGTAACATGACTTAGTAAAAGGTATAGGAACAACTCTAATGCTTTTCCGTTAAAATTTGTTTTTCATTACCTCACTTTTTGAGAAGGTTAAACATGGAAAAATATCTTCCTGATAGATTTTGTCTAAGAAAGGACATGTTCTGTCCATTATGGGCTCATCCTTCCAAGATCTGAATTCATTATACAGGGATAAGTCAGCCTGACAAAAGAAAACACAAAATAACTTTTTAAAAAGTACAAACATAAATAACCTTATAAAACTGAAACCTAATTTAAATATTACTGAAAAAGAAATACTCTTTATTTAAAATAATAATTGAACCATTCTTGATTAGTTATAATACACAGTAGTAATTTTTCGTTTTTTTTTTTAACTGAAGTATAGTTGATTTACAATATTGTGTTAATTTCAGGTATATAGCAAAGTGATTCAGTTATACATATATTTTCCAGACTCTTTTCTATTATAGGTTATTACAAGATACTGAATATAGCTCCCTGTACTATACAGTATATTCTTCTTGTTTATTTTATATATAGTAATGTATGTCTGTTAATCCCATACTCCTAGTTTATCCCTCCCCCGTCCTTTCCCCTTTGGTAACCATAAGTTTGTTTTCTACATCTGTGAGTCTGTTTCTGTTTTGTAAATAAATTCATTTGCATCTTTTTTTAGATTCCACATATAAGGGATATCATATTTGTCTTTCTCTTTCTAACTTACTTCACTTAGTATGATAATCTCTAGGTCCATCCATGTTGCTACAAATGGCAATATTTCATTCTTTTTTATGGCTGAGTAATATTCCGTTGCAGCAATTTTTCTTTTTAAAAAACAATCCAAATTCCCAAATGACTAGGTGGCGCTTTTCAATGTATCCACTATGGTGTCCAAGGACACTACTATTATCCACCTCACCAAAAAAAATAATAGTAATGTTGGAGCTCCCCTTAAGATACAAGTGCACACTGTCCTGAATATACAAGATGATAAGTCTTTTGTGAAAATAATCAAAAAGTAATTTGGAGCCAAGTTAATTAAATAAAGTGTTTGAGGGGCTTCCCTGGTGGCGCAGTGGTTAAGAATCCACCTGCCAATGCAGGGGACATGGGTTCAAGCCCTGGTCCGGGAAGATCCCACATGCCGTGGAGCAACTAAGCCCGTGTGTCACAATTACTGAGCCTGCGCTCTAGAGCCCGCGAGCCTCAACTACTGAAGCCCGTGTGCCACAACTACTGAAGCCCACGTGCCACAACTACTGAAGCCTGCGTGCCTAGAGCCTGTGCTCTGCAACAGGAGAAGCCACCGCAATGGGAAGCCTGCGCACCGCAATTAAGAGTCGCCTCCTCTCGCTGCAACTATAGAAAGCCCACACGCAGCAACCAAGACCCAACACAGACAAAAATAAATAAATAAAATAAATAATTTTTTTAAAAAAAGAATTTAAAAATAACATGTTTGAATAAACAGAGACTGACTAAACCGTGAAACCTCGTTTGGGGTCAAAAGTGACACCAATTGTTCTGCTATTACCTTAAGGCATTTCCAAAAGAATTTCCAAAATATTTACCGTATAAGCTGCAAGACTAAAAGCAGCACACACAAAGCCTCCTAAATTGACTATCTTAAAATATAACATTTATTTAGATTGTTTTGGCATTTCAACATCCAGTATCTACCATCTGAATTATCAGTAATAATCCAGGCTGGCACCCACCTTCCTATTCACTCTTTCAGTTGTCCCTTCTCTTCCCATCCAATTTAATAAATTTTCCCAAGTATTCTTCTCTACAGATTCCCTCAGCCCAGCTCAACACTTGTCAACATACAAAGCTACATCCACCCACAGCCACCCAAACACAGAGAAGTGTCTCTCACTCGCCTGGCACTCTAAGCCAGAAACACTGGATACACTATAAATGAAGCACTGACTGCAGCTATGGCCTCTAGCACAGCTCAATCAGATGTGCAGGTAGTCTTCACAAAAGTAACAAAAGGCTGACTGTACCCCAGCTTTCCTACAGACTTTCCTTTAAGGTGTATAATGGCAATCTCAATGTGAATATTTTTCATCCCAATCCATAAATTCCTTGAATCAAAGCTAAAGGCAAAAGGATAAAAATATTAGCAGATAAGTAATACTTAACATTTTCAAACTCACTTTCTTTGTAAAGTCTACCCTTTGATGGATATAAAGCTCAAAGTAGGTAAGTAGTGTTCTAAGGAAAGACTCTAGTTTAAAGGCAGTAATTTATTTATTAAGAGCTGACTCTGTGTCAGGAACTATGGTAAGCACTTCACAAACATTTAATCCTAAAAGTTGAGCAAGATAAATATTATAATCACCATTTACTGATAAGGAAACTAGGGTATAGAGAAATAAAATAACTTGACCAAGGTTACAGAGCAAGAAACCAGTAAAAGTTGACATCTGAGTGACTTGATCTCAAAGCCTTGCCTCATTACATGTGTGTGCATGCATGCACATGTGTTTTAAATGCTTTCAGAAGATACGTTATGACCAAATGCCCCCATCACATTTTCTGCAGAAACATGAACATGTTTCATTTTCCTTCCAATTGTTAGATCTCTTTCTAAGACTTACACAAGTCAAATTTATGTGTCTCCTCTGTCTAATAAAACTTTTTGACAAGTTTTTCACATGTATTAGAAAACAGGATATATGAGGGAAGCAAAAAGTTATATGCTGCCTATTCATATTTTAAGGAATTTTGTAAATTAAAAACAAGACTTTAGGGCTTCCCTGGTGGCGCAGTGGCTGAGAATCTGCCTGCCAATGCAGGGGACACGGGTTCGAGCCCTGGTCTGGGAAGATCCCACATGCCACGGAGCAACTGGGCCCATGAGCCACAACTACTGAGCCTGCGCGTCTGGAGCCTGTGCCCCGCAACGGGAGGGGCCGCGATAGTGAAAAGGCCCGCGCACCGCGATGAAGAGCGGCCCCCGCACCGCGATGAAGAGTGGCCCCCACTTGCCGCAACTAGAGAAAGCCCTCACACGAAAACTAAGAGACCCAACACAGTCATAAATAAATAAATAAAATAAATAAAGTATTAAAAAAAAAAAAAAAAAAAAACAAGACTTTAAAATGTTCCATGAGAAACTATTTAAATTTTCTTAGTGTAGACAATAGGGAAAAAAGGTACATAATTACACACACTGAGAAACCATAGCAAAAATACAAGTTGTACCAAGCAATGAAAAATGCTATCTAGGGCTTCCCTGGTGGCTCAGTGGTTAAGAATCCGCCTGCCAATGCAGGGGACACGGGTTCGAGCCCTGGTCTGGGAAGATCCCACATGCCGAGGAGCAACTAGGCCCGTGAGCCACAACTACTGAGCCTGCGCGTCTGGAGCCTGTGCTCCGCAACAAGAGAGGCCGCGATAGTGAGAGGCCCACGCACCGCGATGAAGAGTAGCCCCCACTTGCCGCAACTTGAGAAAGCCCTCGCACAGAAACGAAGACCCAACACAGCCATAAATAAATTAATTAATTAAAAAAAAAAAAATAGAATCCGCCTGCCAATGCAGGGGACACAGGTTCAATCTCTGGTCCGGGAAGATCCCACATGCCGTGGAGCAACTAAGCCCATGCGCCACAACTACTGGGCCTGCGCTCTAGAGCCCACGAGCCACAACTACTGAGCCCATGTGCTACAACTACTGAAACCCGCACGCCTAGAGCCTGTGCTCCACAACAAGAGAAGCCACTGCAGTGAGAAGCCTGAGCATCACAAAGAAGAGCAGCCCCTGCTCGCTGCAACTAGAGAAAGCCCCCACACAGCAACAAAGACCCAACGCAGCCAAAAAAAAAAATGCTATCTAAATTGAAAGAAATCAGAATTAAAGTTATGACTAAAAAAGTTTCTTAAATATTTAATAGAAACCAATGTGAATTTTAGATTTTGTCACATTCCGATTTGACCAAGTACTGAACTTCTCTCTCACTAGCATCTTTTTTGTTAATAACTAAAAATGCAATTCAATTAAAATAAGTAACAACCTTGGTTATTCAATTTAATAAACTCCTGGCTTCCATGCAAAAATCTGAACAAGCACACACAGCTTCTTAATGAATAATGATGGACTTGAATTCACAATGTAAAATACAGCTTTTAAGAAAAAAATGGGAGAAGGCTGCTCATTAATTAGTGATCAATCCCCTTGGAAATGTTTTCTCATATGTAAGTAAAAACTATTTTACTCAGAACACCTCAAAATATTTCCAGTTATTATCTCAGTTATCTTTATAACATATCTTTTAAAATGATAAGGCTACCATTAGTCCTATTTTTTGTTGCTTAATTATCTGAATGAACTCTAGGACTACCTTATGGATATAAAATTCTGCTTCTCCCAGAATTTAAGTAAAAGCAATGTGCCATTCTTCAAGAAAATCACCTAAATATTTTCACACATTCTTATATTCATATTTTGCTAGAGCACCCTAGCAGTAAATTTTGACTAGTCGTATCATTAAAGCCACCCACTCTCCTTTATACAACACATGACCGTTTGCTCCCTAAATGAAATATCGAGATTTAAGAAACTTACCAAGTTTCCAGCAGGTACTCCAAGGTCAGCCAGGTAGAGAAGGGAAATGAAGAATCCCTGAAAGCAGCCAGCTCTAGATAAAGCCTCCCCCATCTTAATACTGAATATTTTGTACTAAAAATTTTGCTGGCAAAAATCATAACCAACACCTCAGTGATGAGAATTAATAAGTATCAACAGAGTCAGAGGGGACAGTCCTGGACGAGTTACCTCTTTGCAGTCTTTTACAATTGGCTGTATCACACTGAGGTCCTGATGACTGCCACTCATAGCACTGCTTGTACTTTTATTTCTTGTATGCCCCTTTTTAAAATGTGCCTTTCCACCTGGCAGAGGCTCTTGTGTAGGTGATGTTGGAGAACTGGACAATACAAGTGTCTTCAATGCAGCTACTTCAGCTTGAAGTACATCAATCTTGAAAAGAAATCAACACAGTCACATACACTGAATATGTTTTATGACAGATGCAGCTAAATGTTAGCAATTTAGTTACTTTCAAAGATGAAATATAAGTTTAATCTGTATTTCCTATGGATTAATAAAAGGAAAGTAAAACCAAATGGTTTTTTTGAAGGTTTTTTTTTTTTAAACCAAGTTTTTTGATGTTTCCATACAGTCTGGATTCAGCTGCTATTCACATCAGATGAAATTTTTTAAATTATCAAAATGTCTAACATTTCACTTATGTGAATTTTCAAAATCTTCAAAATACATTAAAAAATAGCTTATGATTAGTTGCTGTTCGTTCCTAAAATAGTAAAATCTAATAACATTTCAGTTGGTTATTTTTTAGTGAATTAAGAAAATAAATATTAACTTTAAAATGTGATTATACAATCCTTTTGATAATACATGTGATTCACAAGCCTTTAAATCATTTGCTTCTAATATAAATGGACACCAAACATTCATTATTAATTATATATATGTAGTAGCTATTTTCTTCTTTATAGTTTCCTGTAGTTTTAAAAATCTTCTAAAGTAAGCACTGCTTTTATAATCAGAACAAATCCAATAAATGTTAAGGTATTTTTAAAATAGTAATCACTAATTTCTTTACATTTTGTAGTATTAAAAGCAGCAACAACTTACTTTTCCTTGTGCTTCTTTTAGCTGTTTTTCTGCTGTTGCCTGCTTGACATTTGCTTCTCTCACCATCTTATGAGCTTCCTGAAAAAGTTAACATCTCAAATTTTGGAAACAAAGTATTTAGCATTTGTTTTCAAAAATCTTTCAACATGTGTCTATGATTGAGGCAAAGCTACACTAACAAAATTTTGCCTAAAATTAAGTATCCAGCATAAACTGCTGAAATAGCAGTTGTCATCAGCCAGACCAACTATTAGGAATAAGGAATAGGTACCTTCTTTTAGTATCTATTACCACTGAGGCAGCCAAGTTGAGTTTGATCATTCTGATCAGTGCCTGTGTAAGGACTGCAAATGTGATGAAGGAAAACACATGACCCACATGTCAAATCCAACTTCTTTGCAGTTAGGTTTTTATAATTTGATACACACACACACACACACACACACACACACTATTCATTCATATTACTACTCACAGCAAAGACATACAGAAGGGACAAGTAAAAATATTAACACATCAATAATGTTGCAGTTTATAGGAATAACAGTTGAGAAACCTTAGAGCTTCCAATAAAAATATTCACAAAATGATATTAAATGACAATTTTGTGCAGAGCAATCTAAAAAGGCAAATCAGAGTTAACCCTTTAATAAGATCTTAACTTTTTAGTACCACAAATATGAAACTCTAGGTATTTAATTCCCCTTTATTCACATATCATTTATTCATCAAACACTTATTCATGACACCTCTTCATGAAGTACTGTTCCAAGTGCTGATAAATACACTGGGAAAAGAGACAAGGTCCCTGCTCTTAAGGAGCTTACATTCTGATTACATTCTAATAATCAAATAAAATATCTGAGTACAAATTCTGGATTTTATTCTAAATCCACTATGAAGCCTTATGGTTTTTTTTTTTTTTTTTAATTTTATAGCTACTTTATTTATTTATTTATTTATTTTTGGCTGTGTTGGGTCTTCGGTTCGTGCGAGGGCTTTCTCTGGTTACGGCAAGTGGGGGCCACTCTTCATCGCGGTGCGGGGACCGCTCTTCATCGCGGTGCGCGGGCCTTTCACTATCGCGGCCCCTCCCGTTGCGGGGCACAGGCTCCAGACGCGCAGGCTCAGTAGTTGTGGCTCACGGGCCCAGCCGCCCCGCGGCATGTGGGATCTTCCCAGACCAGGGCTCGAACCCGTGTCCCCTGCACTAGCAGGCAGATTCTCAACCACTGCGCCACCAGGGAAGCCCAGCCTTATGGTTTTTTAAGGAAGAGAGTGACATGATCTTACTTGTACTTTAAAAAGCTTACTCTCCTGTATGGAATAATCCCTATAAAGAATAAGAATAGATTGGAACAGTATACAGGGTGCTCAAGATAATCCCCCAGGATGTAAGAACATGTATTTTAGAACTTCAGTTTACAGTTCATGAGAAGGAAGGAAGTGAGGGAAGGAGGAAGGAAGGAAGGAAATCAGCTTCAAAGACATTTAATCATTTGACAACAGAACCCTCACTAGGTCTGTTGATTGTTCAGGGGAGAGTAGAAGTTCTCCACACCAGAATTCCACGGTGGCACTCCCATTTGTCCATTTGCTCTTAGAGTACTGTAATGAACTGCAGCTTGTACGTGCCCAAGAATGTGAGTTTACAGATTATATTATTTTAAATAAGAGAAGCTTTACTATCAATGCTTTATAATGAGATTAACTGTGAGAATATGCCATGCACAATTATGCTGGTTATCTTGTGTCAAAGTCTGTAAGAGCTATCAAATTTAATAATGAGGTAAGCATTTTTCTTTTAAAAATAACAAATGTTTCAGCTGTGCTAGATTTTTCTGTGATGTCGCTATCAATAAAATACTACTTGACAGGTAGTTTCAAAATAATAAACATATCTATCTGACCCACCAAGATAAGTGACATTTAAACTATGAATGCAGAAGTAAAACTCTTGCTAAGGAGAGAATATTTGTTTAAATGTTTGGAAATGGACTCTGGTTTCATAAATAGCGGACTATGCAACTTGCAACAAACTTCCTACAGAGAACAATTTTTAAAAGCGGGACATTTTTTAAAAATTTCTTTGAAGACATTAGACAGCTAACAAAATAGTGAAGAATCAGGGGACCAAGATGCAGGAGAACAGGTAAACCCAGGAAAGTGAGCTGGGATTTGGGGTGACTTGTCCCCTAGAGATATAAGGGATACACTGAAAAGGTATAACATACATGTTATTGGAGTCCAAAAAGGAAAGAGAAAAGAGCTAGAATGAGGCAGGAGCAGTATCTAAAATGATAATTCATAGGTTTTAGCAAATTGACAAAAGACATCAAAGGATATATTCAAAAATGTTTGAAAACTTTTCTATCACTCTGTCATTCTGAAACTGAAAAATGATATAAGTATCATCTATATGAGAAGTCAGCAAACTTTCTAGAAAGGCCAGATAGTAAGTAGTTTGAGCTTTGTAAGCCATATGGTCTCTATTGTAACTACTCAACTCTGCTGCTGCAGTGTGAAAGCAGCCATAGACAGTAAAACAATGAGTGTGGCCATTCCAATAAAAATTCATAGGCACTGAAGAGCTTCATATAGTTTTCATATGTCACAAAATATTCCTCTTTTGATTTTTTTCCCCCACCTCTTACCATTTGGAAATGTAAAAACCAATCTTGTCTCATTAGGCTGTACAAAAGTATATATAGGCCAGTTTTGCCCTGCAGGCTGTAGGTTGCAGACCTCTGATCTATACAAATATTCATGTCTGTATACTTACAAACTTTGAAAACAGAATTTTTTTCCTATCTGGTTAGCAGTGATTCAAATGAAGGGGATTTTCTTCTTTTTTTTAAAAAAAGTGTTTATTCAACATCTTCTGATTAATTTGCAAAAACAATTTGCTGGTATTAGAGAAGACAAAAATTCACTAGAGAATGTTCTGGAAAAGCCTTCACATAACTGGCAATGGGACTGAAAATTCAGTATAATGACTTATTACAGGAAAAGAAGTACTTGTTCCTTTTGGATCAGTATATATCTGTGAGTCAGCAGCAGCATTACATCTAAATTTTAAAAATGGAATTTAGACCAGACCTTCATCTGGATCATAAATTTAAAACAAGATTTCAAAAACAAGGTAACATATTCAATCACGCTGCTCTCACTAAATAAATATACACACACACAATATGTTTTAGTGAGAATAAAATACTTTTGTACTATTATAAAAAATCTAAGCATTTTTGTTATCTCACTCTTTTTAAAACTTTTGTGTTTTATACTGTATGTAACACATTATATGTGTGTTAGTGTATGTGCATAATTTGTGAGTAAGTACATATGCTCTTAGAGCAGTGTCTAGTACATAGGAAACTCTCAATAAATAGTAGGTATCTTTATCATAATGAAGGTCCATGCTCAAATTTGTCTCTGTGGCTTGAGACAAATGGAAGTTCCATTTATGACTTGCATAGCACTTAAAGCAAGATCAAGGTCATGAATTTGAGTCCCAACTTTGCTCCTTACTCTAATTATGCCTCATTTTCTTCACAGACAAAATAACAATTTATACTATATGTGCCATATAGCATTGTTGAGAGAAAACTAAGCATATCACAGACATTTATTAAAACTGGCTGAAAAAATATAAAAACATCTTAAGACTACATATCTTTTTTTTCCATGTTAAATGTAGACTACTTTGTAAAGCATTCTTTCAAACGACTTCATTTTATATTTTACATTATCTCAAAATCTAAAATACTAGAAGAAAAAAATATATATATACATATATACACACACACATATATATAACTTTAGAGTCTTGTATTTGATACATTTAAGACTCAAGTTTGCTAAATACAAAGTATAATTATATTCAAGATTATTCATCATTCATAATAAATTCCTAATCTGAGTTTACAAGTTTACCAAAATTGTACAAATCGAGTTTATTCAAAAAAATCTTTAATTCTTAAAAAAACTACACACACATATGCATAAAATGTAGGCAAAAAACATCTTTTCATAAGACAATGGTAAACTGAAATCATGAAGGCACAACTGAGACCACAGAAAAACTTTTTGCCCTTTTTTTCTAAATTCATATTGGTTTGAATACAACTTTCTTCATTACTGAAATCATCTTTAATCAGTGTAGTTTCTTTCCCAGAAAGTACACACAGTTAAGGCTATTAGCCATTGTTAGGTTGGGGATAAGTCAGGGATCTCAAAACTATGTTTTTTAGATAACTTTTTCATTCACTGCATGAACTGCATTTCTGGTACTTCACATCCTACTATAGAGAGGGAAAAGTTTGTTTGTTCTCCCCCTACTTCATCTAACAAAATGCACATGTAAGTGCAGATGGATGGAAATAAGCAGGGCTAAAATTAAGGGCAGGCAGATAGGAAATCAAAATTAACATAAGTAGCATAATATATTTGTTTGCTTATCTACTATCCATATATTATAAAAATTTCTTCTAACCAGACATTACTGGAAGAAAAGTCTTATGTTTCTGAGTCCTTCTACATATAAAAATGTAACAAGTTACACAGCTCCTGTTCCAGATCTTTAACTTCCCACTACCTCTATGCTTAAATTTATCTTCCTCTCATCTCTGATAACTAGCTAACTAAACAAGAAAATAAGTTAGTTTTTACACGTCCATGAAAGCAAATGACCCCAGAAAAGACAAGGGAGAGGGCAAAGGGTTGTGGAGCAGAGGGGGCATGGAAAGCCCACATGTCTGAAAATATCTTCTGCAATATTACTTGTAATGATAGAAACTGTGGAATGTACACTTGATAGATTATGATTATCATTACATTCACTACGTAGTAACATGAAAAGATGTTATTTAAAGTACAAAATATATTAGGATTACAACTAGGTAAGCAAATATATAGCTAAAACTAAAAAAGATTCTGCATATACAAAAATAACAAAAGGTAAAGAAATTTTTCCTCCAAAATCTTTTTTTACATTAAAATTTTTAAGAACAAATTTTTAGGGAAAAAAAGAAAATACTGGTAAAGTGATAATGACACTAGTCATTCTAGTAACACATCAATGTTTTTAATAAGGAACTTCTGAAGGCTAAAGGTCTTATAACCTAAAGGTAGTGGTTCTTAACCAAGGAAATAATACCCTCTCCCCATCCTCCACAAGGATATTTAAAAGTTGTCAAAATGATGAGGGAGTATTACTAGAATTTGGGTCAAGTGTGATGGTTAACTTTGTGTGTCCAACTTGACTGGGCCACAGGTGTCCACATATTTTAGTCAAACATTCTGGATGTTTCTGTGAAGATGCTTCTGGATGAGACTAACATCTGAATTGGTAAACTGAGTAAAGCAGACTGCCCTCCATAACGTGGGTGAGGCTCATCCAATCAGCTGAAGGTCGGTTAGAACAAAAAGGCTCATCCCCAAAGAGTAAGAAAATTCTTCCTGCCTTCAGACTCCAATTGAAACATTAGCTCTTCCTTGGTCTCAAGTCTGTCAGCCTTTGGACTGGAAACTAGAACTACACAAGTAGCTCTCCTGGTTCTCTGGCCTTTGGACTCAAGACTGGAACTACACCATCATCTCTCCTGGGTCTCCAGCCTACCAATTCATCCTCCAGATTTTGGGACTTGCCAACCTCCATAACTGCATGAGTCAATTCCTTACATAAGTCTCTTTCTACATACATGTAAATGTATATATACACACATCCTATTGGTTCTGTTTCTTGGAAAACCCTAATACACCAAGGATTCTAAATGTCCAACAATGTCAATGGCCCCCCCTACTGAGAAACACTGCTTGAACTGGGTAGGAATTTTGATCCTGTGGCAGGCTGGAAATAAAGATGTATGCCTTCTAACCTTCCTCAAATCATCCCCTATCAGAAGACTACCTCAAGGGTTTGCCATCTTTGTTATGGAATCATATAAAGATACTCTAAAGCAGCCCCTAAATAGTTGGTAAAATCAAAATTAAAATTTACCTCCTTCCTTTCCACATACACATTTTTAAACCACCTGATTCTGGTAACCCATAGTGTTTTTTTCTTTTCATATCATTTTAAGTTGTAGACTTTACATTTCTTAAAGATTTTATCTTTTTAGAGGACTTATAAATATGCATGAAGCTAAGCATATCTTTTTCAAGATTCCCTCATAAAACAATTCTATCAATATATAAAAACCATGACGTTGCTCTTGGCCAAGATGTAAACAGACCAACCTCAAATAGACTAGCTGTGAGTTCCTCCAATTCCTGTCCAAGTTGATCTCGTACTTTAGAAAGCCTCTCACACTCTTCATCTTTTAACTTCAGTTCCTATGAGAAATTGATCATTTTATTTTTTATTTCCAAAGTTCAAAGTTAGATTCAGCAGACTATACAATTTTTACTAATAAAATCACAAAATATTAATACTGCCCCCTCCTACAACATTCGCACTTTAAGTGTTTATTTAGCACTTGCTATGTGGAAACAATCAGGCATATCTAAAATTACAAATAATTCTAATTCACATATTAAATTTTCATGTTTTTTCATAAAATATCCAAAGATTAAGTATAATTATTCATTACATGTGAAAATAAGCAATTAAATAACTTCATTCTTTTTTCCTTAACTTTTCTCTGAACATATTTATTTCTATCAACCAAGGAATTTCTTCAATTATGCTGATTCATTTCAATAAATGTTCAGTGAAGTTTTTTCATGTTTACTTTAAAAATTGTTTACCTATAATTTCATGTACCATACTGCAATTGGTCTAAAATTTCCATTAGGGGACTATACCCATTTAACACTGCAACCAGAGGCAAACAGTGTATATTACATTTAAAATTAAGAAGAATATTAATGACAAAAATCCTACATTTATACGTTAACTCCTCAATAGGTCATAAATAGATGCTAAAAATTCCTTTATTAAGATGTTAAATATGCAATTTTATGTTACCCTAAATTTATCTTTCAAACTTAGAGATTAAAAAAAAAAATCCAAACTCCCTATGTATCAGCCACAAATACAGTCGTGCTGTAATTGTGGTGGCAGCATAGTTTTTGAATCCCCCGACAATTCCTGACAACCAAGTATTCCAACTGGGATACCAGAAGAACCAAATGACTACATCTTCAACAAAACCAGGTAAAAGAAAATCCCCACATATCTTAGACCATGAGAAAATGTGGCTACACTGCCCAGACCACAGGATCAGTCACTGTGTGGAAGGGAGCAGCTGTGTGGAAGGGACTACAGAGATACTCTATAAAGCCTCAGAACCCAAAAATCATTACAAATGCCCCAGAAGCAGAGGACTATACCCTTGGTAAAAACGGGAGGAAAAAAGTGTGAGAACAAATGGAGAAAAAGGGAAAGGTTTTCACAGGCTCCAAGTTGCAGATGAGTGCAAAAATCACACGCAGTACAGAGGCAGCAAACAGTACAGTGAAGCTCTAAACACTCAGGAATCTCAAAGCATCCAGCAAAGAGACCTTTCCAGAAGGACAGAGCCCCACCATAAGGGGAGAACTCTTGGAATATAAAACCAAATTGCAGGACAGGAATAATGGAGATAGCGAGAGAGAAGGTTCAGATATTAAAGGAGGAAGGAGTGGCAAGGTTCCAAAGGAAACAGATCACTGGAAGTATTATTAGAAAAAAAAATATCTTAGGATGTAATGCTAAGCACAGAGACACTAGGCTGATGGAGAAAACCTTCTTTCACTTTCGTGGGTTTTCTTGTTATTAATTAGTGCCCTTTCTTTTCAGCTTAAAGAAGTCCTTTTACATTTCTTGTAAGGCTGGTATAATGGTGAACTCCTTTAGCTTTTACTTGTCTGGAAACCTCTTGATCTCTCCTTCAATTGTGAATGATAATCTTGCTGGGTAGAGTATTCTTGGATGAAAGTTTTTTCCTTTCAGCACTTGGAATGTATCATGCCAGTCCCTTCTGGCCTGCAAAGTTTCTGCTGAAAAATCTGCTGATAGTCTTTTGGGAGTTCCCTTGTATGTAACAAGCTGGTTTTCACTTGCTGATTCTGATATTCTCTTTATCTTTAACTTCTGACATTTTGATTATGTCTTGGTGTCTCTTTGAGTTCTTTTTTGGAACTCTCTGTGTTTCCTGGACCTGGATACCTGTTTCCTTCCCCAGATTGAGGAAGTTTTCAGCCATTATTTCTTCAAAAAATTCTCTGCCCCCTCCTGTCTCCCTTCTCTTCTGGGACCCCTATAAAGTGAATGTTGTTCCACTTGATAGTGTTCCATAGGCCCCTTAAGCTACCTTCACTTTTTTTCAATCTTTTTTCTTTTTGCTACTCTATTTGGCTGAGTTCTACTGCCCTCTCTTCCAGATCACTGACGCTTTCTTCTTCTTCATCATCTATCCTCTTGTTGAACCCCTCTAGTGTATTTTTCAGTTCTACTATTAGATTCTTTGGCTCTGTGACCTGTTTGGTACTTTCTTATATTTTCTATCTCTCTGTTTAAGTTCCCACTATGTTCATCCATTCTTCTCCCAGGTTTGGTGAGACCATTATTTTGAACTCTTTATCAGGTAAATTACTTTTCTGTTTCATTAAGGTTATTTTCTGTGGTTTTACCTTGTTCTTTCATTTGGAATATATTTCTCTGTTTCCTAATTTTGACTCTCTGTGTTTGTTTCCATGTATTATGCAAAATAGCTCCCTTTCCCAGTCTTGGAGGAGTGGCCTCATTTAAAAAATGAACTTTATTGTTCAAGTCCTAGCTCTTGGTTGCCTCTTGAACCTTTGTGACTATCTAGGCAGCCTGATTTATTCTTGACAGGTCCCAGTTGTGAGGGTTTGCCAAGACCTGTCAGTGTTCCAAAGGGCGAGACCTTAATCAGCATCTAGTTTCAAGCTGATGAGAAGCCAGAACCTTAGGCAGCAGATTTTACAGTATGAAAATATATAGTCCCACAGGACCACAATTGAAAAACTCGCCAGCCTCCAGACCAGGTGATCTTGAGGTGTCCCCTTGGCAACAGTTGCAAAAATCAGGGCTCCAGACAAGTGCTCAAGCTCCTTTCTGGGAGGTACCTGCGAGCTGTAGCAAGGCCAAGGGAGACAGCAAAGATGGCATCCCCTGGCCTACATTCCCTGAGAACATGCCATGCCCTTTAGAACGGGCTGAAGCTCCAGGACAAGTAAATAGGATTTTTCACAGGAAGACTGGGAGTGTGTTTCAGTCAGCTATCTATGCCATACCCTGGGGATGGTAGTCTGCCAAGAACTGTCTCTCCAACTGTTTCAGTCCCGTGGGGCCCCAAAAACACAAGCCCCCCTCTGGCCTCTAGAGCCAGGCATTCAAGGCTCTGTGTGGACGGTGTGCACCCACTGGCTTTAGCAGGGCTGCAGGAGAGCAAGGGGCTGGCATGTGCCCACTGGCTTTCCTGAGGCTGTGGGAGAGCACAGGGATGCAGAACACTAGCAAGGTAGAGGGAGGGTGCAAAAATGGCACCTGCCAGTGCTTGCAAGATAGAGAATGCAAAAACAGAGCCTGCCAGCACTTCCATCCCCAGAGAGAGTCCCAATAAGCCCCTCCCGCTCTGGAGGAGGCTTTAAGATTAGCAGATGAATCTCCTCACTTATGGTCTAGGCACTTTTCAAACTGCTGCTTTTGTGCTGGGTCCCAGGGTAAGAGAGTCTGCGTGTGAGCCTTTAAGAGTGAAATCTCAGTTCCCTACAGCCTTTTGGGTCTCCTGGACATAAGCCACATTGGTTTTTAAAGCCAAACATTTTGGGGGCTCATCTCTCGAGTGCACGTCCCAAGGATTAAGGTGCCTGATGTGGGGCACAAAGCCCTTGCTTCTCAGGGAGAAGCTCTGTGTTTGTGAGATCCCTCCTGATTGTGGGTCAGCTGCACCAGGGGTGGGATTTCTGATGAGACTGCATGTCTGCCTCTCCTACCTGTCTCTATGTGGCCTTTTTATCCTTTGTGTGGAGAAGCTGTTCAACTAGTTCTTTTTCAGAGGGAATTATTCCATATGTGGCTGTAGATTTGGTGTGTCCATGGGTGGAGGTGGGTTCAGGATCTTCCAACACCATCATCTTGAACCACCTTCTCAAGAAAACCTTGAACAAGGCTTACCTCTGAGAGACAGAAGTGGCTACACAGATACACCAACAACAACAGAAGGGAAAGCCCTGGAACATGAGACTGAGAGAGCTATCCTGGTTTATCCTACTCCTTCACAGGAACCTCTTCCTAAGAATCCTGGGAAATCCAATTCATTTAAACATGAAAAACAAACAAACAGAAGATATGTGAAGTTACCATAATAAAAAAGTTAAACATAAGCCAACTATTGATACAAGGGAAAGAAAATCAGATAGGTATCAAATTTCAACAGCATTTTATGCTAGAAAACAACGGAATCACATTTTTAAGATACTCAAGGGAAAAAAATGTGAGTTGAGGATTTTATATCCAGCCAAAGTATCCTTCAAATGTCAGACCAGAGACAGAAAATTATAAAACTGTAAAACTTTAGAAAATATATCCCCCATGAGCCTGCCTGAGTTATCAAGTAGCACATGAGTTTCATGTAATCAAGAAAAAAACTGGAGAAGCTTTAACATTAAGAACTGGGGGTGAGAAGCAAATGTATTTAATTGTAGAACTACAACTAAAAGACAGGATTACACAAGAATGAAAAGACAAGCCACAGACTGGGAGAAAATATTTGCAGAAGACATCTGATAAAGGACTGTTAACCAAAATAGACAAAGAATTCTTAAAACTCAACAGTAAGAAAACAATCTGATTAAAAAATGTGCAAAAGATCTGAACAGACACCTCACCAAAGATATACAAATGGCAAATAAGCATATGAAAAGACGTTCCATATTACATGTCATCAGGGAAATGCAAACTACAACAACGAGATACCACCATACTCCTATTAGAATGGCCAAAAACCAAAACACTGAGAACAGTATATACTGACAAGGATGGAGAGCAACACGAATTCTCATGCATTGCTGGTAGGAATACAAAATGGTACAGCCACTTTGGAAGACAGCTTGCAATTGTTTACAAAACCAAACATACTCTTACCACACGATCCAGCAATCATACACCTTGGTATTTACCCAAAGGATATGAAAACTTGTATCTACACAACAGCCTGCACATAGATGTTTACACATTCATAACTGCCAAAACTTGGAAGCAACTAAATATCCTTCAGTAAGTAAATGACTAATTAAACTTTTGTACATCCAAATAACGAACCATTACTCAGCATTAAGTGGAAATGAGCTATCATGCCATGAAAAGACATGGAGGAAAATAAATGCATGACTAAATAAAAGAATTCAATCTGAAAAGGCTACATACTGTATGACTCCAACTACATGACATTCTGAAAAAGGGAAAACTATGGAGATGGTAAAAAGATCAGTGGGCGGACAGGGACTGAGGGGCAGGGAGGGATGAATAGGTAGAGCATAGAGGATTTTCAGGACAGTGAAACTGTTCCATATGATACTATAATGATAGATACACATTATTATATTTTTGTCAAAATCCACAGAATGTACAACACCAAGAGTGAACCCTAATGTAAACACTAAAGTAAATGGGGGATAATAACATGTCAATATAGGTTCACCAACAGTAACAACTGTACCATTCTGGGGTGAGATGTTGATAGTGGGAGTGGCTATGCATATGTGGGGAAAGGGGATATATAGCAACTCTGTACTTTCCTCTCAATTTCTGCTATGAGCTTAAAATTGCTCTAAAAAAAGTCTGTTTTTTTAAATGGGGATAAAGTTGAGAAAACAGTTACATAAATGTTATAAGTTTTAGAAACGTAAAAATAACACACACAAAAAAACACAACAAAAAAACCCCAACAAAATAGGAGAAAGGTGAAACTAAATTCACTAACTTCTTAAATATAAACTGGGAATAAAGGGATATAACTTGAGGCTCACAAATCAATTAGTATAAACCTAAACATATTTAACACCATAGAGATTAACATTAAGATAATACCTGTAACTAAAATTAAATGATAGAGGAGAAGGAAAGAAATAGTTACTAGATAATTTTACGGTATTGCTTATAGTAGGGAACAAAGTCAGTACCTAAAGAAAGGCTAAGAGAAATTCTTTGATTAAAGGTAACAACTAGGATGGAAATCAAACCTTCCAAAATACCAAATAGGAAAAAAAGGAAGATTGCACAAAGAAAACAGAGCACAGAGTGAAAAGAATTGTATTCCTAGAGTAGACATTTGAAAGCTATGTGACAGAAACAAGCCCCAATGCAGAATACTTATCAATAAATACAAATGTGTGTAACTCACTTATTAAAAGAAAATGATTTTCAGATCGGCTAAAAAAGCAAAATCCATCTCTATTCTCTATACAAGAGACACACCTAAAACTAAGTGATTCAGACAGATTAAAAATAAAAGGATGGATAGAAGTGCACTAAAAAATATAATACAAATAAAAACAAAACAGAGACCTCAATATTGGTATCAGACTAGGCAGGGCAAAAGTCATTAAAGTAGATAAAGGAAACTTCATAATGCTAAAGACTACAACGCAAAATGGAATACTCTCAAATACAAAATACAAAAGTAGACCTAAATAAATAGGAAGAAAGACATATTATGTTCTTGAATAGAAAGTCATCATAAAGATGCCAATTCTCCCTGAGTTAATTTATAACTCTGTAAATGCATACGTTTAATTCCAGATCCTTCTGAACTCTAAAATTTCACAATGTTATAATTATATATGAAAACTAAGTCAATTCATTCAACATTTCCTACTATGTAGGTACTACAGTAATCCCTCAGGATACAAAACCAAGTAAGATACTGTCCCCTTGAGAAGCTTCCAATCCTCAGAGCAATACATATATCATTCACAAAGGCAAATTCTTGAATCATTCCCTACCATTTACCAAAGTAAACCTCACCCTGATACTAAAGACCCTCTACAATATGTGCTCAGTTTCCCTTTTCAGAGTTATTACCTTTGATCCATACTCTAAAACTAGAGTTAAACTGGTCTGATTCATTCCTGTTTCATTCCCCAATTTGATCTCATCCACCTGGACTGGGCATAAATCTCTGACTCTTTATCTTTATGCTTCTAGGTCTAAATCAATCTACCCATATGAACTCAAATTTGTATTTCATGGGAATACTTTTTAGAATGCCATTTGTACTTTTCATTATCAGTACCTTATACTGTAAAATAGCTATTCGAAATTCACTCCTTCGACAAACATTAATTTTGTGCTAACAATGCATCAGGCATTCATCTAGGTGCTGGCAAGAGAAAAGGAATGAAGCCCAGTCCATGCTTTTCACAAAGCCATAGCCTACTGAGGGCAGCAAAATCTTTAAACAGATTCACAAGGAAAACTGATAAGGGCTATCGTAGTGATGTGCACATATTAGAAAAAGTAGGAGCCTGCCAAATGTAAAGACTAAAACAGTGTATTCCACAGTGGCTAAAGATGGGGAGGGGTGAATGCCACAGTTAGATAATGTCAGAAAGTTAGGTTTATGGTGAGTCCTGAAAAGCCTTGGCTAAGAAAGTGGAACTTACTACAAAGAAAAGGGGAAATCATCCCAAAGGCAATGGGAAGTCACTGAAGGATTTTAAACAGGACAGTGACAATCAGACTGCAATTCAAAACAGTACCTTGAACAGTGTGGCTAGGTTAAAAAAAAGACTGGAGACAGGGAAAGCAGTTGATTACTGAAGTATTTCAGGCAAGAGACACAGACTTAAGAGTAGTAGTACTAGAGAAAAGAAATTTGAGGGATATTTCAAACGCAGAAAATCAGGACTCTATGATCAAGTAAATTCCATCAAATTTAAGACTCATTAATTTTAAGATAAACATTTTATACATCAAGAAAGAAAAAATGTTGGCAATGAAACTATGATCTGATGGGTTTTTTTTTTCCACTTAGAATTTTCATTTTGTACTTTATAGGAAGAACTCTTTTAAACTGATGGAGACACAAATTTTTATCCTATGTCATTCTCTTTTGTACCTTTCTTTTTGTTTTGATGTCCTATCGTAGTGAGATCCTTTTAGGACATTTAACCCAGTAATTCAGCACCCAGCTCACATAATTCAACTGATTTAGTAACAACATGTACGGCTACAGGCAAGTTAGCACGCAAGCAGGCAATGACAACTCTTATGACTGCTGCCTAGCTGGGAGCAATTTCAAAACTCATACTGATTTCAGAGATGTTAAAATGAGGGACAACGTACAACTAAGGATCAATGAAACATCACCACGCATACATGTCTTTTCTCCCCAACTAGCACCTTAAGAGTAGGGTAAAGTCTAATTTATTTTTCCCTCTACAGGGCCTAATACAAGCTGTGAGAACTTTGGTTACTCAAGAAATGTTTGTTCATAAAAGAACACAGTAAATGTTTATAAGCATCCTTGGTCACAGTTAGTAGGGCCATGCTAAACATGGATCTGTAAGAGTATGTGTTTTGAATGACTTTCTCTGGCTGCAAGCTATTCCACTGGATTTTATTTTCTAAGTCATTTTCATTCTCTTTTAAGGAAGAATAATTAAAAGTTGAAAGTAACACCTTATATCAGTAGGTCTCACACTTTAGTGAATATAAGAATCAATAGGGTGCTGTACACCAGAAACTAACACAACATTGTAAATCAATTATACTTCAATTAAAAAACAAAAAGGAGGGCTTCCCTGGTGGCACAGTGGTTAAGAATCCACCTGCCAATGAAGGAGACACGGGTTCGAGCCCTGGTCTGGGAAGATCCCACATGCCGTGGAGCAACTAAGCCCGTGTGCCACAACTACTGAGTCTGCGTTCTAGAGTCCGCGAGCCACCACTACAGAGCCCGCACGCCACAACTACTAAAGCCTGTGCACCTAGAGCCCATGCTCTGCAACAAGAGAAGACACCACAATGGGAGGTCCGCACACCACAACGAAGAGTAGCCCCTGCTCACCGCAACTAGAGAAAGCCCGCTAGCAGCAACAAAGACCCAACACAGCCAAAAATAAATAAATAAAATAAATAAATTTATATATATATAAAAAAAGAATCAATAGCGTAGTTTATTGAAAATGCATATCCTCAAGCCTCAATACAATAATTTTGTTTCAACAGAATCTGGCGTAGACTCCGGGAATCTACATTTTAAAAGTGATGTACTAAAACCCAACTTCTGTCTCAGGATTCCACCAAAAGTTGTTCTTCAGCAATGACCTGTAGAAGGCCAAACAAGTGAAGGACTACATCACCACCTCTGGCATCCCTGCACCTGAAAATCAATAAGCACATGGTTGCTCCCCCTACACAGAGTATGGATTTGTTGCTGGTAAGTGGTTACTCCACCAAGGCTACATTTCCCAGCCCATCACACATTTAAGTATCAGCATGAAACTGGTTCACACCAATGGAATGTAAGTAAAAGTTATGTGTATCACTTCTAAGTCAAAGCTTTTTAGAAGCAGGTGTGCTTTCTCCAAGTTTTCTTTTCCCTTCACTTCACTGGTTAGATACTATAAGAAAACTCTAAAAGATTACGAAGATCCAAGACAGAAGAAACATAGATCCCCAAATTATTTCACAAAGAACTGCCTGTGAACTATGAACATTTGCTTTAAAGTGTTAAATGAATAAAAACGAACTTCTATTAAGTCACTAAAATTTAGGGGTACCTTACAAGAAGCTAACACATCCCTAACTAATATATTATGCATGTGTGTCTACTTACACAACAGTGTAACTGCATACATATGTATATATTCATTTAATCGACAGAATGTGTTGAGAAGCCATTATGTGCTCAAGACATAATCATGAGCAAAAACACATGTAATCCTTATCTTCATGAAGCTCAAAATTATTGAAGTGTATGTTTAAGTGTAGACTTCTGTGTTGGGGTTAACTAGGATGGGGCAGAGCAAACAATACAAATAAAGAAATAGAACTTTCACTCTCAATCAAGATAGAGTACCAGGGATCATATTTACCACGCTGCCTGACAGAACTAAAAAAAAAAGGAAAAAAATTGTGAAATGATTTTTAAGACATTGGACATCAGGCAAAAAAGATAGTGATCCTCCAGAAACGGGAAACAATAAAGTGAGGCCTATGATTTGTTCCAGCATTTCACCTGAAGAGATAAAAGCATTATTAGACAAGGATTAAATGTTATTAAACTGTATTTCATATGTTCAAGAAGCTAGAAGACAGACTAAACATGTTAAACAAAACAAATGAAATACTTAAAAGACCCAATCAAACTTTCAGGGATGAAGACTAACATGTCTGTGATAAAAAATACATTGTATAGAATTAACATATTAGATACTACAGGGGGAAAAAAGAAGAGTAGTGACATTGAAGACACAGCAACAGAAATTATACACAATGAAACACAGAGAGAAAAAAGATTTTAAAAATAAATGAACAGAGCATCAGTGAGCTGTGGGACAACTTTAAGCAGTTTACTGTACACATAATAGGAGTCCTGAAGGAGAGGAGAGATAGGGGAGGTAAGTAAATGTTTTTGAAGAAATAATGGCCCAAATTTCCCAATTTCTATGAAAACAAACAACCCACAAATTCAAGAAACTCCACAAATTCCCAGTTCAAGAAACGCGAAGAGAACCGCACCAAGGCATACCATAATCAAATAGCTTACAGCCAGTGATAAAGAGGAATATCACATCACACGCAGAAAAACAAAGGTAAGGATAACAGCTGACTTCTCGTGAGAGACAGTGCAAGCTAGAAAACACTAGAGCAACATCTTTAAAGTACTAAAAGAAAAAAACTATCAACCTAAAATTCTTTACCCCGTGAAACTATATTTCAAAAGCAAAGGTGAAAAAAAATACCTTTTAAAATATACAACAACTGAAAATAATTTATCAGCAGCACACACATAACAAATATGTTAAAGGATGTCCTCCAAGCAGAAGGAAAATGGTATCAGATGGAAATCTGGATCCACATGAAGGAATGAAGAGCACTGGAAATAGTAACTATATGGGTAAATATGAGGATTCTTATATTTAAATCTCTTTAAAAAATAACCAGCTGTTTAATGAAAAAATAATTTAAATGTATTGTGGAATTTAAATAAAACATATAAAGAAGTAAAATTATGGCAATCACAGCACAAAAACTGAAAGGGGAAAACGAAAGTACAGTTGAGCCCTGAACAACATGGGTTTGAACTGCATGTGTCCACTTATATGTGGATTTTTAAAAATAAATACATACTACAGTAGTACACAATCCATGGTTGGCTGAATCCACGGATACAGAACCACATAAAGTCATATGCAGATTTTCAATTGCACAGGGGTCAGTGCCCCTAACCCCACTTTGTCCAAGGGTCAACTGCATACTTTTGTAAAGTTCTTATACTGTATGTGAGATAGTATAATATTATCAGAACGTAGAGAGTGATAAGTTAAAGTTGTATACTACAAACCCTAAAGCAATCACTAAATTAGCAAAACGAAGATATACAGCTAATAAGCCAAAGGAGGTAAGATGAAATCAAAAAAACATATGGAATTAATCCAAAAGAAGGCATAAAAGGAGAAAAAAGGGAAAAAGAAATAGAAGAGACAAACAGAAAACAAATAGTAAGATGGCAGATTTAAACCAAACTGTACCACATTAAATGTAAATAGTCTAACATAAACACACCATTAAAAGGCAGAGATTATCAGAAAGGATAAAAAAGCAAGATCTAATAATATGCTGCCTTCAAGAAAGCCCACTTTAAATAGGGAGACAAAAGCAGGTTAAGAGTAAAAGGATGGAAAAATGGTAACTTTCTGGCCGCTCTAAAAAGAATAATCAGAATAAACAGAATGACTATTGACATAATTTTGATTCATGAGTTGCCATTAATTCAGGAAGTATTTTCATATTCAACAGTCCTTTTCAAGTCTTGAGCTCTAAGTAAGTATTAATACTATCTTATACTCTTCATAATAAAATTCACCATATGCATGTGTTCACACATCATTATCATTTCAATTACCTCGACAGTACTTCTAAATACAACAAACTAAAAATTTCAAAAATAACTCCAAACTTGAGCTAAGAAATTAGCAATATATTCTGACCAATCAGTAACCACAATGTATTCCCAAAGATGGATATATATGTTCAATAGTTTACCTGTATATAAATTGTTATTTCACTTAATACTCTGTATTAAGATGAGAGTCTGAGCCAAATGACAGATGCCAAATATAGCCACATCTCACCACACCCCCTACCTTTGGGAAAAGATTAAGAAGGCTATTGATTTTTCTTTCTGATAAATATACATTCAACCAAAAATGTTTTAGCATATCTTCATGGATGTTTAACCATTAGCCATTCATTGAAGCATTATAAAGAGACATATATGCCAGGCATCGTCCTGTATTATTCTAGGCACTGGGGATACAAAAATCAATGTTATGCTCTTGAGAGAAAAGTCTGGTGGGGAGAAGATGGGAATATATGTTTGTAAAATGTCATAATATGCTGGAAATCATGTCATAGAATGTTTTCCCTATTGCCTCAATTTTCTAAATGTGCACTGGTCCATTTCACCTAAGTTGTGAAATTTATATACATAGAGTTGTTCATATTATTCCTTTATTATACTTTCCATGTCTGCAGGGTCTGTAGTGATACCCTCTGTTTCATTCCTGCTATTGATAATGTGTCTTCTGTTCTTTTTTATCAGTCTTATTAGAGGTTTGTCAATTCTACTGATCTTTTTAAAGAACCAGCACTTTGTTTCATTCATTTTCTCTGGTTTTTCTGTTGTCAATTTCATTGATTTCTGTTCTTTACTATTTCCTTCCTTCTGCTTGCTCTTGGTTTTATTTTGCTGTTCTTCTTCTACTTTCTTTAAGTGAGAGACTAGATTGTTGATTTGAAACTTTTCCTTTTTTCTAATGTATGAATACTTAGTGCTACAAATTTCCCTTTAAAATTTAATTACAGATGCAGAAAAAGAATGAGATATAGTCACAAATTGGGGAATAAATAGAAATTTAAAAGATGACCAACTGAGAAACAGAACAAATTACCAGGAGACGAAAATTCTCCAAGGTAAGGTACAGAAAATATTCAAACCCAGATGAATGGCAAGGCACTATTACTAAAACAGTTCCTCAAAACATAATGACTTGGACTGAATGGCTTCAAGCAAATAATCACAAAGTCAATCACATACAGAGAGGAAAAAACCAACACATGGAACATAACTCACCAAATCTGCATTACAGATAATGCAAGACAGGGAACAGGCAATGTAGGGGGGGCACAAAAAGAACTTAAGAATCTCTTTTTTCTAGTTTGTACTCTAAGATGAGCTTCTTTACTACTCAATTTCACAGATTCCTAAATGCTGCCCAACAGGAGCTAAGACTGTGCATATGCAAAAGATAAGTGTAGAACTGTAATGATTTCACTTGAGTTGCCCCCCCCATGGATAAATATTAATTTTGAATATAACATATGGAAGAATAAAATATCTTTTTGCTTACCCTCTGAGCTTTTGCAAGTTCTTCTTTTAATCTTTCATAGCCCTTTTCTCTAACTTCCAAAACAGATGGGCTTCGTAAGCGGGACAGACTATCAGTACTCAACCCAAAAATATCATCACTGCCATCACAAGCCTCTGTTATGGTAGCACCCTGTAAAAACTCCCTCTCTGCATTACAGTTGTCCTTTCTTGTAGTTAATTTAGTTAACCCAGCTGTGATTCCAGAGGTAGAACAAGGTGCTGGGTCTGTAACATGGATGCTGTAAAGGAGAGTTAAAAAAACATCAGCATGTGCTTAAATATAACTGGCATAAACACACGTCTATAACTGCATTATCCAATCTGTTCACCACTATATCTAATTAATAGCATGTCCTGAGCCAAAGCAACCACATTTCAAGTCCTTCATAGCCACATAGGTCTAATGGCTATCATATTAAACAGCACAGAAACAGAACATTTTCATCAACCCAGAAAGTTCTATTGGATAGTACTACTCTAGAACAGGGGTCTGCAAACTAAATGCAGGATAAATCCAGCCTGCCACCTGTTTTTTAAGGCCTACAAGCCAAGAATGATTTTTACATTTTCAGTGGTTGAAAAAAAAACAATAATATTTTGTGGCACAAGAAAATTATATAAAATTCAAAATTCAGTGTCTATATATAAAGTCTTATTGGAGCTTATTCATTTACATACTGTCTACGGCTGCTTTCACACTTTAACAGCAGAGTCCAACAGTTGCAACAGAGACTGTGTAGCCCACAAAGCCTAAAATATTTACTATTTGGCCCTTTACATAAAAAGTTTGTGACCCCTGGTCTTGAGGATTAACATGTATTGCTCTTCATGCACCACCTTATATTATTCAAATTTTCTAAAACAATAAAACTTAAAATAAGTTAACCAAGCAAACTTCGTTTGTTTAATACAATACTCTAAAACAAGCATTTTGATGATCTCCTACCTGACACTAGGTATTTCTGCACAATTTAAACGTCTGGGGGATGAATACACAGGTTGTGTAGGAAGGTCGGAAACATCTAAGGCATTAGCCTGGATAGGGGCGGAGCATAAAGCTGAAGGATGTGGCCGGTAGATGACACTTGGTGAGGTAGTCTGCTCTTGAGTTCCCGGTTCATACACACCAAGAAGGTCTGGAGAAGTAGGTGAAGCAAGGTTTACTTCATGGAAGCCTTCCAAGGGGTCATTAGCCATAGCAAATGCCTCATCATAGGATAACCTATGTTAAAACAAAAAGTAGGAAATTATTTTGAGATAGTGACATTTAAAATTAAATTAAGATGTATACTTATAAAATGTGTTTAACAGTCCATTATAAACTATAAACTTACAATGAAAAGAGAGAGCAAAGGAAAGAAACTACAATCATTTAAAATTTATTAAGTGATCTCAGACTATAAACACTACAAAAGGCAAACAATCTGATTCAGAATAAACTTGAAAGTGATGGCTAACACTGTTACAATGATTAATTAATAAATATTTAACAATGAGGAATGAATAAAAATTTGCTTGATATTTTTAACTTTGCTATCATATGTGACTTTGGTTAGAATAAGGAGAAGAGGCAGTAAAGATAGAGACACATGTGCTTATTAGTTCAACTAACTGTTCTGTTCTGCCTCATACTGGCTCTGACTTTGGATGAGTCAGTGTATTTTTCTTTTATTCTGAAATAATTTCAAATTTACATAAGAGTTACAGAGCTCCTGTATATATTTCACCCAGATTATGAAACTGTTAACATTTTCAAACCATTTGAGAATAGGTTTTAAGCATGATGCCCATTATCCCTTAATATCTCAGTGTATATATCCTAAGTAAACCATCACCAAAATCAGGATGTTAACACTGATCACTATTACCATCTAAACAACTGACCCCAATCAAAGTTCACTGATTATCCTAATAATGTTCTGGATAGGCCCAAGATCCAATCCAGGATAATGCATTACATTTCTCTAAGCCTTAAATTTCTCCTCTAATGGGATGAGAATGGGAATAATAATATTCCCTCCCTTCTCCAGGTTGCTGTGAGGATTAAGGCAGACAATCCACATAAAGTATTTAGTAGTGTACTATGTAACTGGCACAGAGTACAAATAAACATCTGTTATCAGTCAGCTGTTAATAATAACACGTATGCTTCAGTTTCTCCATCAGTAAAAAATATTTCATGCAACTACACAATTATATAAAAAATTTACATGAAAACTAAAAAGTATACCACTCAAGTTTTTCACTTGAAAAATATAAAGAAACCTTATAAACCTTTACTGATTTCCCACTGTCTACAGAATAAATTCCAAACTTGTTATCCAGAAAATCAAGGTCTTCTACGATCTGAATCCAATCTCTCTTCCCAATTTTTTTCTTTCCTACAATAGTACTTTGATAATTGTGACTAATACTTTCCCAGAACTTCGAAAAATTCCCAAACACAAGCACCAATATACCATATAATTTCATCATAAAATACAGAAAAAAACCCCTCATTCATTAAACTGAAAAACTGTACTCTCTCATACTCAATAAAAAAAAAGCATTGAAAATAAGACAAGTAAAAGTAGTAAGCTACTTTTTATCTAAGAAAGGAGAAAATACAAACTTATTTATATATATATAATTATATATATACTTTTTCATATGTTTCATATGTTTCATATTTTAGAAATGGAAGGATACACCAAAAACTAATTAAAAAAAAAAAAAAACAAAAACAGTTACCTTTAGGAAAGGGCGAGAACAGGAAGAGGAGACAGGCATAAAAGCTATACTTTTCCAAATGTACCCTACTTTGTTGATTTGAATTTGAACTTGGAACCACGTAAATGATAAAACAAAATTAGATTTTAAAAAAGAATATCTAAAAATAAAACAAATGAATCTAGCTGTGTACTGACATGGTAGTTTTAACCAACATCAAAAAGAACTATTTCAAATGATTTTAAAACATAGTAATAAAACTGTATATCCCTAGTGGAATATATTCTAAGGTCAAAAGGAAGTTAAAAAAATCATATACTATTTTCAGTAATCATATTAGTAAGTAATGTTGATACTGCTATTCTGAAACTATTATAAAAGATAAAACAAATTATATTAATATCATTCAAAACTAAGAATTTCAACCTATGAGAAAAGAGATACAAATACAAAATCAAGGACCTTAAAACTCTGAAGTCCTAAATTTGAATCAGAAATAAGAGGGAAAAAAAAAAAAAAGAGAAATAAGAGGGAAATTTTTTCTATTTAAAAAGATGTCTACCTTTATCCACTGAAAAGGTATAACAACAGCAACCAACTCAGGAGCAATGAGTACCCCTTGTGCCCAGAGTAATACCATTTCCTACGAAAAAAGAACAAGGGCTCCTCGGAGAAATGGCTGATTCCAAGCCCGGGGCAGTAATGTACAAAAGGACCTTGCAACATCTTGTTTTACCAGGAAGCAAGAAAGCTATCAGAGACTACTGGAGTGGTATCAAAAGGACTCCCACTAAACAAAGATGGGACAATCTGACCATCAAAAAGGATAATACCTGTAAAGAACAAAAAATAATTCTAAACCCATGAGTTCATGATTATACTAAAAATAAGACAAAACAAAAAAATCTCACTGGTCCCTTTTGATCAGTGCTATGGAACAAATTCACTATTTTGAAAACTGGTAAAATAAAGGAAAGAATCCAGTATTTACCCTGACTTTCCTATACATTAAAGAACTAAATAGTTTATGAGGAAAAATCCTTCTTTTAAAAGCATCCCACTTAATAAATATAACTTTGCAATCCTAATGAAATAATGAGTCTAGGCAACACTTATCAATAACTATTAAAACCCTAAGGTAAAATCTGGGGCACTTTATAATTAATGGATCAGAACGACAGTACCTGAACTCACTGATGACATTATTATCACAAAAAGGGAGAAAATCAGACATTATGAGAATTATGTGGTAAAACGGGAAATGAACACTACCACCATCCATGAAGCATTCTTGCCCCCCTAATAAGAAAAAAAAGATCCCAATCCAATCAAGCCTTTAGGTCTTTATCAGTTTATAGGAAAGAGGCTAGAGGAACATACTAAAAATAACGTCTTCATCAGTTTATAGGAAATACAGAGCCTACAGGAACATATCAAAAACAATACCATATGGACAAAGACAGCAAAATCTAGACTTTGGGAAACTCTTACAGGATAAACCACCTGGTTTTTTCAATAAATAAAAGTGGAAAAAAAGAGGGAATTTATAGACTTAAGAGACATAATGAAATATAATGTATGGACCTTGTTTGAATTCTTATTTGAATTAACCAACTGTAAAATCATATTATAAGACAATAAAGGGAACTTGAACACTGGATATTACTGATATTATTATGAATTTTTGTCCATTTTTAGAGATAATGGTATTATGGTTACATGAAAAAAAAAATCTTACCTTTTAGAGATACACACGAAAGTATTTATAGATGAAATAAAATTACCTGGATTTGCTTCAAAATAATCCAGGGGGAGAAGGAGGGTATGGGGAGCTGGGCCATCAAACTACCAGTCCCCCGCAGTCACAAAGGATTATAGGGTGGTTTCTCTCATAATAACAGCTAACATTTACTGAGCATTTACTAAATATCAGGTATAGTTCCAGTACATGTACAGTTGAGGAAGCTGCAGCTTAGGGTAGCCAGTATTAAAACTTATGTCTGGGACTTCCCTGACGGTCCAGTGGTTAAGATTTCGCCTTCCAATGCAGGGGGTGCAGGTTCAATCCCTGGTCCAGAAGCTAAGCTCCCACATGCCTCACAGCCAAAGAACCAAAACATAAAACAGAAGCAATATTGCAACAAATTCAATAGAAGACTTTAAAAATAAATAAATAAAAAATAAATAAATAAAACCTATGTCTGCTGGACTCCAGAGTCCTAGCTCTTCACCACCACACCACACTACTACCACTAGAATTGCTTTGCCTTTCCACTGTTAGATGGTTCATGTAAAAATGTTTCTCCTTAAGCTGAATTAAAATCCATCATCCCTGCAACATCCACCCTATTTTTCCTATAAACACTCAACTATTTCAACAAATATTCACTGTGAGTCTACTATGTGCCAGGCTCTGGGGAAAGAAGAGGATAAATCACCTCTGCTCCCAAATAGTATCAATATAGTAGGAGACACTGACAGTGGCAATGATAGTGTGATAAATGCCATAGAATATGCAAAGGCTACTAAGAGACCACACAGGAGGGGCAAATAAATCAGAAGGAAAGGACTCCCAGAAAAAGTGAAGCCAAAGAAAAGACCCAAAGAAGGGTAGGAAATAATGAGAAAGATAAATCCCCTGGAAGGACTTTCCAGGCATGTCTAAGGTATGAAAGCAAAGTATTTATGGAAAATACAAATGTTGCATAAACTGGAGCACAGGCTAGGAACATAAGACCCAAACCTGAGAGTGGCAGGTCTGAATTCTGCTTCTATCAAGTTACTGGGCCAATGTGTGCCTAGGTTCTCTCATCTGGAAATCTGTAGCTCGGTTTTCTTCCTCACAGGGTGAGAATTAAAAGAGAAATGCAAGTAGTATTTCGCAGAGTAGAGCACCTCTGAGCAGTGCCTCTACCTACAACACATTGTTTAAATTACAGTCACTCCCAAAAAGGAGATTATTTTAAGATTAAATGTAGTCCCTTTATCAAGCGTGTGAAATTTCCATAAAATGTTTAACTTAGCTGGTAACGAGCTGCCAATCAGACTAATCTGAAAATCTTTTGCTCTTTCAAATAGTACATGGAAGCTTTAAGATTTATTTTATATTCAGAGTTCTTATATGAATAACATAAACTATTTTTAAGCAGTAGTACTCTTTGCGTTAAGTAATAAGTAATTTAAAAAACTAATTTCAAACGGAGGTTATCCCAATTCATAAACTAAACTTGTCAAGGATCACTAAAAATGAGTAAAAAGGATGACAGCATTAAATTCTTATGGGTGAATTACCAACACAGCTTGGGTGGCTTTATTATTACTCAGCTTTAAGTAATAAAGCTGATTTCCAATTTAAAAAAAGTTAATCAAAACCATTTGTTTCTGATTTCTAGTATGCATTGCATGTTATTTCTTCTTTGCAGAAGTCAGCACTATCACAGCAAAAACAGCAGTCAATATTTACTGAAAGTTAACTATGTGTCAGTTAACTATGTGTTAAGAACTTCACGTGTATTAACTCATTTAATGAAAGCCTAAAAAAAATCTTAATGATTTATATACTTATTAAATATATTTTATACATATATTATTTTTAGTATAAAATAAGTGTACTTAATAATTTTTATCAATTATGTTTATTCTAGTTGGAATGGAAGATGTCTGCCAGCTTCAACTCCTCAGGGCAAATGCTGGTACTAAGTTCTGAGAACACAGATATGAAAATGGAGTAAAAAGAAGGTGCATAGCCTATCATGAGCCACTAAATGATTACCCTGTGGGTTGGGGGGAGAGGAGGAAGAGAATGTTTCAAGGAGAAATAAAATATAAGTTAGATTTGAAATGCTGAATAAGAGTCTGTAGGTGGGCTAGGCAAGGAAATACGACAGGACAGTCAAGGAATAAGGGTTTGGCACTAATGAAATTAACCAAAAAAAAAAAAAAGAGTGACAGAAAATCAGGCTGGAGAGGCAGATATGCGACAGATAATTAAAAGCTTCATTTAACATGGAAAATGCTGCTTGGAGTTTATCCAAGAGATGCTCGGATCTACGTTTTAGGAAGTACAGATGTACTGTGATGTCATTAGAAAAATGACTCCCGAGGACTTTAACTAGAGAGAGGAGACTAGAGGCAATTGGTTAAGAGGTTATTGCAACAGGCTAGGCAAGAGATTATGAAGGTCTGATCTAATGCCAAGATCACGCATCGCAAATGAGGGGACGGAGGCATATTTATCTATATATATGAAAAACATTCAGAACAATTCGTTTATATTTCTACATATACACACATATGCATTATGTTATTACATTCTATATGTGTGACATATACACATATACATTATGTACATTATTCTGTTATTCCTCACAGCATCCCTTTGAAATGATTCTTATGTCTATTTTACAGGTATAGAAACTGAGGAACAGAGAGATTAATCTTGTCGAGGTCAAACAGTCAATAAACAACAGAACTAGGATTCAAGCCCTGGTACATCTGACTCCAACACCTGACTCCACTACATTTGAGAATCACTTAAAAGGTAAAACTGATTGGAGGTCAGGGGTAAGACTCAGATAAAGGTTACATCAAGACAGAGGATCTCTAAGGCAGTCTTACCCAACCAACCGTAAGAAGAGAACAATCCAAATAGAAGAATCCTATTTAATCTCTGAACGCTTGTTTAATTTCAGAAAGAAAAAACTAAAGTTTCTCTAATGCACCGCTGTTGAAATGAGCATTTGCTATTACTTTGTGTTCTTTCTGTTTTTTTTCCTATATTCTCTTTGCTATCATCATTTCCTTATCTATTTTGCTGCCTTGCTGGGGTTTAAAATAAATACTTATTCAGCCCCTTATAGTTCTTGATGGGGAGGGGAGGAATAGCATATAAATAAAAATCAACAGAAGCCTGATTTTACTATAGTGGCCTTATGATGTACTCAAAAACAGTGTGGATATTTGATACTAAGGAATTAGTGTTAATTTTTTAAAGTGTGTCATAGTATTGTAGCTAACTGCCCTTATCTTTTAGAGATACATACTGAAATATTTACAGATGAAATTATACAATTCCTGGAATTTGCTCAAAATAGTACAGGAGGGGGAATAATACAGGGAAGTATATGGGGCAGGACTGACCGTTGCTGATGGGCTAGATGATGGGAAATTTGAGGGTCATCATACTTCTGCATCTACTTATTGTATTTTAAATTCTCAATAATTAGAAAGTTTTGAGATTTATTCAAATACTATATAAAGGAAGAAAAAACAAAACAAAAAGGTGTATATATAAAAAATAATTTTCTCATTAGCTTTCCCTATAATTATAAAGTTGGTTTTCCAAACTAACATTTTGGTTGTAGTAAAAAAAAAAAAAATTTCACATTTACATTTTAGGAAGCAGGCTATGTTTATAAGTGTGAATTTAATTCATAACCCAAGGGAAATATTAGTCACAATCTTCCCACTCTTATTAAAACAGACCACAAATTAATTTCCATTTACTAATTCCACAGGATTTAAATGTACAACCTAACATATTGAGAGATGTTATTTACTGCAGATTCTTAAAATTAAAGGTTTTCAGAAAATTCTCAGAACTTACTGGGTTACTAACACTGTATTTAATTACAAATTCTTGGAACAAAAACGTAAAAAATAATTGTTTTCCAGGTTTCTTTCTCTTAAAAGTGGAAGCCTCTTTATCTTATGTATGTAAGAATATGTGTCAACTAAATATTCAATAGGCACTGAAGTATATATTGACTGGATAAATAAACAATAAGAGTCTTTAGAGAGGGAATAAATAGCAGAGCAGCGAAGAGTAGAGATAGTGACTCCAGGCCACCTTTAAAAATTAGAGATAAAACAGTAAGTACCCTGTAGCAAGACTGATGAAACTGAATTTCTAAAGTTTGGGGAAACCTGAGCATTTGATCAAACGAGCTTCAGAAAACCTTCTTTCTAGTTCAGATTCTGTTATTAACTGGCTGTGTGAACTTGGGCAAGTCACTTAATTTCTCTGAGCTTCAGTTTCAACATCTATAACAGTGGTGTTATCTCCCCTGCCTACATTTGAGAAAATCAAATGGCTTAACTGTCAATGTAAAAATGTTCTAAAGATTGTAAAGCATAACACAAATGTATAATATCTATAAAGATCTAAGAAGGAATAAATGGTGGGGAAAATAACAAGAGCACAGAAAGGAGTCTGTCTTACAAAACAGAAGGGATCCTTGTTTATCCTAGATAAAGGAGAAGGAAGGGGAAAACAAGTCCTTCTGAGGTATAGTGTTCAAATATAATTCTCTTCCCAACAGGAAATTAATTAATGCACATTTACTTACTGTTTTTCTAACTTACTTTAGTTGTTCTTTTATACTTTATCCTGATCTGTCAATCAGATGCCCACAAACACTCAATACTATTATCTGGACACATCAAATGACAATTCACTTATTTAATTGGTTCTAAGCTATCATCAGTATACTCCTTTACAGTTGTTAACTATAAGCAACAAATCTCTCAAACTTGAACTATTTCAATAATTTCCATTCTTTTCCCTCTGATCTAAGTAATCTTAGCTTATGGTTATAGCTATGGAATTTTGTGTTGTTGATATCCTAAGATAAACCAATTTTACTTTTTCACTTTTTTCTATATACAATTGAAGCTTATGAAACTACCTCACTTAACTTTACGTTGAAAGGGAAAGCAGAAGGGAAACAGAGATGGCAAGTTAATGTTACCTGTTGTAAGTAACCCCTCTCTTCCCTTAGTCCCCTCAATTCCCACTTTGAACATTCATTTCCATTTCTACTGCTAGGTCAATTTCAATACATCCTAACATTTTTTCTCGCTGACCATCCATCACCAAACAGCACAGTACCTACTGGGTTCCAGGCCCAATGCTAAAGCTATAAAATGGGGTAAGATGAATTAAAGCCCTGCCCCCAAAGCATGTGTACACTAGAAAAAGACATCTCATTGTCAACAAATGTTTACAAACACAATGTAAATATCAAAATAAATACCAAAACAAAGGCATATACTCCATGCTTTGGAAGCATAAAAGAAAAAAAAGATACGTACTACATGGCAAAGGTAAGGACAGCAGTACAGAAAAAAAAAGAGAAACTAGCTAGAAAGGAGTTTTCAAAGACTCAGATATTTTATTTTAGGATATCAGGTGTATTTAGGTAATTCATTTAGTAACCAACTGACTAGCCTTTGTTGAACTACATCTTGACTAGCACTATATAGGGCAAAGGTTTAGTTTGAAAAGGTACACTTCCCTCAGAATATCCTCAAAGCTTTCCCTCAACACACAAGTATCTCTACCAACTCATCCTTCCTTCCTCCCCACTCTCCAACTATTCTAGCACTGTGTCTTATCTGGCACTCATTAAAATTACAACAACAACATACATATGTGAAAGTGCTTTCTAAATTTTGAGGAACTTACAAAAGATATGGAAATGATTACACAGCCTACCTTCCAGATGCCTTAAATAGTCTTTCCTTTAACTCCCACTGTGACTTGCAGAGTAGATACTCAATGAATATTTGATTTAAAAATCTCCAGCGATACATTAAGAATTACTTATTACACTAATATTAAGTATCTCATAAAAGCTAAATTAAAACCAATTCTTCAGTATTACAACCTATGCATGAAGAAGTAGTAGAGTGTAGTGGTTAAGATCATGGACATCAAAGACGAACTACCAGACTCCCAATTTAGTGCCCTCACTTAATTAGCTTTGACCTTAAGCATCCATCACCATAAGGACCTTAAGCTCCATAACCTCTCAGTGCCTCAATCTTCCCAACTATAAAATGGGATAAAGTATTACCTAACTCCTAGGTCACTTTGAGAATAAATGAGCTGACATACTGTTTACACCAGCATCTGATACACCATAAGCTCTAGACTCTGTAGTAGTAGCAGCAGTGCCGGTATCACCATCATCAGAAAACTTGGATATTTTTTAACCAGAAATATAAATAATAATAACACTTTTCATCTATGTGTCTTCTTATAGTCACAAAGCTCTTTTACAGAAGGTGTAGTTCAGGAATGGAAGGAGCAAAACTGGTCGGAGTTCCATTTTGGGCAGTCACTCCCAGTGTTTAATCCTGGCTCTGCCATTAGTCAACTATAGGACCACTGACAACTAAGTAACCAGAGGCAAGTTATTTCACTTCTCTGACCCTCAATTTCCTGATTTGTAACATGCAACAACACCACCTATACTCCAGGGATGTGCTGAGGACGAGAGGAGTCAAGGTACTTGAAGCAACAAGCAGGACGCACGGCACACTGCTGCGTTAACATCTGTTCCCCTCCTCCACCTCCCACGTGGAGTATCTCATTTAATTCTCATCCCACCATTATGAAGTTCACGTTAGGTTGAGCCCTATTAAAAACAGCTGAATACTGGCAAATTCATATGGTTCAACCTAACACTACATCCATTTACAAATGGAGAAAATAAGCTCAGAGGTTAAATGCTTTACTCAAGGTCATATGCATGGTAAGTAATGGAGCTAAAACTTTAAAAATAGACAGTTTTTCATTAAAATTGGTTCAGCGAGTCCTGCTCAGAAAGGGAGGGGGAAAAGGGTAAACTAACTACAATAATACACGTGAAACTACTGTAACCTACAAGTTTTTGTTCTGCCATATCAAAAAACAAGATGATGATGTAGATTGTCTTCTAAGACTCTTTCAATTTAAAAAATTATTTGTAGAGTGTCTATGCGTGTGTTGCAGAGGTTGAGGGTTTAGTGAAAATTAAAGGAAAATAATATCATCAAAGGAAGCACATGCATAACTACACCAATTCAAAAAGTACAGCTGGATCTAATTAGAAACTCCACGAATTAGCAAATTCACAAAGCAGCTGAACATCAAATATCCATCCTGGTGAAAAGTCAGCGGCATTCCACAACACAGATGAGGTGTTCGCCAAACACACAAGGAAGAGTTATACTAAATGTACCCACTTTGGTTCACAAAGGTATGTACTAATATATAATACTACTGAAATGGAAAAAGAAAAAAATGAAAAGGCTTTTCTTCTAATAGTAAGACATACACTACTGTAGTAAAACTGTTTAACTGCTAAGTTTATTTCTATACATTCCACAAGGGCTTTAGGATTATATCACATAAACCATATTTAGGGTACGTATCTGTCCAAACATGAAGTGTCCTATCAAAATGCACGGCACTAGTAAATAAATAGCAAATGTTAACAGAACAAGGCCCCATAAAAGTGGTGGAATATTTACCAGTATCAAATATTTACTATGATTGGTCTACAAATCTATTCTGCCTCTTTTCTCCTTGAAGTGCCACTCACCTTTTTTTTTTTCTTTAAAAGGGCATGAACGACAAAATACGAATGAGGATAATGAACAGAAACCAGGTCTTTCAATAGATTTACAATAGAACGGTTTTGTTTTTAATCCTCTTATCGGCCTCTCCTCCAATTATGTAATCATTCCACGGCAAAAGATTACATGGCTGTTTCCCTACCCAGCAAGGAATAAGTTGGAGGGGGAAACAGAAGAGTAGGAAACAGGTAGCCTCGGAATATGCTACATTTCCACGAAACTAAACTGCCTCTTCGGAATCAGTATTAAATGAGCGCTCTTAATTTTCAAGACCTTACCCTTTAGCCATTACAGATATTTTTTTCTTTTTTAAATCCCATAACAACTGACAACTCTTCACGTGCTGCAGATTCCACCTACCACCATCACTTCCAGAGTCCATTAAGCTCCCTTTTCCCCGGGCGGTCGGAGCGAGTTATCCACGCTGGAAGAGCTGTGTAATTACAATTACGTCTGTGCAGCTCGCCTCAACTCCCCGAAACAAAAGTCAGGCTGAACTGAGCTGCCTCCTAAGGCGCGATTCCGGGTGCTGGCTCTTGCCCACCAGGTTTCGCCGAAACCTCCCGAGGGTGACCTCTACGCCTCGCCTCGGTGCCCCGCTCGCCGTCTCCTAAGACCCCCGGTCCACGCCTACTGCCTCGCCCCGTCCAGCGCCGGCCTCCAGACTTGCTCGCGAACTCCCCTTACAGCCCCCTCCGCAACCCCGGGCCCCCAGCTCCCGGCCGCGCGCGCCCAGCCGACAGGTAACCGGGCGCCGGGCTCCCAGCCTCAGCGCTCGGGACCGCGCAGTTAATGAGTAACGCGCCGGGGCCCAGGGGACAGGGGAGGAGCCGCCGCCGCCCGACGCCCACCAGCGGCCCCAGGGGGCGCCCAGATGCCCCGAGGCGCCGAGCCCCCGCCGCCGCCTCCGCCGGGGTCCCGGAGCCTGCGAGCCCAGGCGGGGGAGCGCGCTCGCTGGGCCAGGACAGTCGGCCGGGTCCCCGCGCGCCGCGCCCTCACCTGCACCTGCCGCGGCCGCCCCTCCAGGCCGGCTCGCGGGCGGCGGGCGCGCGGGCACCGAGGGGGGCGGTGCTCCGCGCCCCGGGCCTCTCCCTCCCGCGGCCGCACTCACCTGACCAACCCACCGCGGCCGCGGCCGGCGCTCAGGGGCGCGTGCAGAACCGCACACAACGCGCCCCGAAGGAGTCACAAGCGGAGGAGAACGGCGGGCCGACGCCGCTACACTCAGCCGCGGCGGGTGCACTACCGGGGGGAGCCGCCGCGGGAGCGTGGGACTGCGCCTGCGCCGGGAGCGGGGCTGGGAGCCGGGAGCGGTCCGGCCCCGCGGAGGGAAGGCGGGGATGGGATGGGGCGGGGCGGGCGTGGGGCCGCTGGGGCCGACGCGCTCCCGCGCCCCCTGGCGACAGCCGGGGCTTTAGCAGGTGCCCGGCACGGGCCCCAGGTGCCTCCGCGGGCGGTTTCCTTGGGAACAGGGCGAGCTGGCGCTAAGCCTTGTTGCCCTGGGTTCTCGGGTTCACTTCGAGTGTATTGGGCTCTCCAGGAGTCGAAAAATGAACCTTCGATGTGAGTTGAGGACAGCTAGAACCAACCTGACACTCGGCGTGCATATGTACCTTACAACGTGTGTGTCTGTGTGTGGGTGTGTGGGTGTGTGTGTGCGCTCGTGCGTGTCTGTTGTCTCTGGGGGGATGGATGGGAGGAGGGGGAGTCTGATAGAACCTAGATCCCAGCATTCTAGCAGCTGCTAGAGCATTCGAGAACGTCGTTTCTGCACCTGCCTTCTCTCATCTTTTGTGTCAACTCTTAGATAACTTCCACCCCACTTTAGGTCCTCCAGAGAGGAAACGTGAAAATACAAACCAGGCTTCCGAAAATCTGATCCAAAAGAGGCAGTCACATCATAGTATGTGTCTCTGTTTAGTAAAAGAGTTACATGCAATTTGTGTGATATATATATTGAGTAGGACCCCCGCTCTGTATATTGATCACATTTATTAGAGGCAGTAAAGAAGAGTAGGTTATGTGGATGGCTATAGGAATCAGAATTCCTGGGTTTGAGCTTGGCACCTACTAGCTGTGTCAGTGACCTTGGGCTAGTTGATCTCTAATAGCCCCAGTAAACAGGGATAATAAGATTACCTACGTAACTAAGTCGTTAAGAAATTAAATGGCTTAATATATGTGAAATACTTAGTGTACTTCATGACACAAAGTGCCTAATGAATATTAGCTATTATTAATAACATCATTATTATCATCCACCTATAATAAAAACAGAAACCTAGAAAGTCATTATTTACTCTTTTATACTCCATCTCCAATATATCAAGTCCTATCCACCCTATTTTGCAAATAATTCTTAAATCTACCCCATCTGTTATTCACTGGGACTAGACATGACCCTACTCTTTAATGGACTTCTAACTATTCTCCCTTACACCATGTCATTCATTCATCAAACATTTTTTATGCTCGATCTACGTGCCTACTGCTAGACATGGGAACAGAGAAACCATTACACACAATCTCCATCATCCAAGCACTCAAACATAGTGAAGAAAATAAATGTGTCAATAACAACTAAGTGAAATAAATAAACTCATCATACAGCAAACTACTTGGGTTCTCCAGTCTTGCCAAACTCCTTCGTACATGCTGTCTTTACATATGCTGCTCCTTTTTCTTGTTATGCCCTGACCCTCCATCTTTTCCTTGCCTAGCTAATTCTTGCTTATCCTTCATTATTCTGCCCAGGCATCAATTCCATTGTGAACCCTTCCCTGTTCCTTGCTACCCAGCCTTATCCCACCCCAGTGTGGGCTAGGTGCCCTTTACTGTACTCTTATAGCACTTTATCTCTTTCTAGCACTTATCACATAGAACGGTAATTGTAGTTTTGTCTATTTCCTTATGAACTTTTTGAGAACAGGCACAAAGCCTGACATGTAGGAGGACTGGCTCAGAAAATGCAGAATGAATTAATGATATACATGTAGATACACTGTCTTGGTATATAAATGTTTAGAGGACAGGCCCTATGCTGTGTTCTACATAAGACCTAAGATATCATGCATCTACAGGAAATAGTGAGCAATAGCCATGTGCCTGAGTCCCATGTTGGTCCACCTGTCATCCACAAGGCTCTTTGGAATGGACTTAGAGGTGTTTCCTCTCACATACTTCACCTGCTAGCACAGTTTGAGAATGAGAAGAGCAATCTGAGTAGTTACCTATAGTAGGACTTCAGTGTCCTTGCAGCACAGAGACCAAGATGCATTACGGAATGTTACACACTCAGAATCTCAGCCTGCAAAATGCATACAGTGTTGTAAGCATCCTAAGTTAGATTGCTCAGCCATATACTAAAGTAACAGACTCCCCACAAACTCTAAAAACATGATGATGGATTTTATAGTGTGCTCAAGTTTGCCTTCTTTTTCTTTCACTAAGATATAAGTTATATAATTAATGTCAAATAAAATAATATTTTTTTTAATCTTCAGACTTTCCCATCCATATCTAGGGCCAGAAAACAAAGGACTGCAAATATCTAAAAATTTTACATTGAACAAATCATTCTAAGGTTGTTATCCTTAGTTACAACTTTTATTGCTCGTTTGCCTCTGCTTTATTTTCAAAGTTCAGAAAATATTGTATGTTTACATGGTACTTTCTGGTTTCAAACTGACTTCAGATTAATTATCTCATAAGCCTTTTATAAAAAGCAATTTGATGTAGGTGTAAAGGTAGTTCACCTTTACAGATGGGGAGCTTGGACCACCAGAGTTAGGGCCCTGGTCTTCAGAACTCAGGGTAGTATCTACAAACAAATGAACTTTTTTAAAAACGCTTTTTAAAAGCACACTGGGCTTTGTGTCCAGCAGTATGGCAGACTAGAGATTGGCTGATTCTCCCACCAAATGCTAGATTAAATATATAAAACATCTTATCAAACATATCAATAAGCTGACAAGAACATAAGAAACCCTCAAGGGCAAAAACTAGGTAAAAGCAAGAACCTAGATAGTAAATAATAACAATGCAAAATGAAACAAACAAACAAACAAAAGCTGGTTAGGGAAAAAATGTACCAAAAATAACCTATCATTTCCTTGTCTAGCAAAATGCTTACTTGTGGGCCAGTGCTTGTGTCGCATAAAAATTTGCTTTTGCAACTCCTGTACAAAGCAGAGTTGTCTTTAATATATCTTTCATGAGATCAGTTGCGCACAACTCTGCATTTCACGCCCTTTCTCTGATGTCAGAATAGGCAACTGAAAAAATCAGAGGGCTGAGAGAAAGGGCTGACAGAAGGGCTTAGATTCTAAAATGTATGATCCCCTACAAATGAGTCATTTTAACAAGCTACATATTTATAAGGAAATGTTTTGAGAATTGGCTTTGGATCCAGTTTATTTCACAGACACACAAATTGCCATCCATTAAACAAATATTTATTTACTGCTTCTCTATGCCAGGTACGTAAATAATCTGCAGTAAGAGGGAAGAGAAGGAGAGATGAGACACAACGAGAAGACCTCCTAGCTTCCCCACAATGTTTCAGTCCCAGGTTCCGGTCTATTCCTGAGTCTTCTTTCATCCCTGCCCATGGGTTCTGAAAACAATCCTTATGTCCTTAAAATAATTCCCCCATTCTGCTTTGAATGGATTCCTGTTATTGGCCACCAGAAAATTTTCCTAAATAACATATTTTCATGGAAAGATTGGTTTCTGTTGCAGTTAAAAACTCAAAATAACATTAATTTAAACAAAATAAAGTGTATCCCTCTCATGTAAGTGTAGGCAGTGCAGGGTTGATATGGTGGCTCTCTGATCATCATGGACACAGGCTCCTTCTATCTTGTGTCTTCACCATCCTGAAGATGCAGCTTCTACCATCAAGCAGGCTGCTCAAGCTCCAGCCATCACATCCTTATTCCAGGCAGCAGAAAAGTGATAGGGGCAGAAAAGAACATCCCTCTATTTTAAAACACTTGCAGAAGTTGTGTACATCACTGCACTTACACCACATTGGTCAACACTTAACTATAAGTGATGTTGAAACATGTAGTCTCTATTGAGTGGCCACGTGTCCAGCTAGAAATCAATGGTTCTAATACTAAAGAAAAAGGGGAGAACAGATATTGGAAACAACCTGCAGTATCTGGCTCATCATCTGATATCAGACTTAGGATGGGAGAAATGGTGATAGGGTAGAACGTACAAATAGACCAAAGGCATTGTAAGGAAAACATGATGGTGAACAGTGCACCTGGGACAAGCATAGGTAGATAGATAAGCCTGGAAATATGTGGGAGCCAGACTGTGGAAGATTTAAATGCCAGACTGAAGAATATGGAATCCGGTACAGTAGTCAGAAGAGAGTTCCTGAAAGATTTTGAGCTGGAGAGTGAAATGATCGAACCAATGCTTTAGGAAGAATAACATGGTGGCAATGCCTAGAATGTACTTGGGATGGCAGGGGCACAGTGATTTTATTTGGGGAAGTACCCTCCTACCATGTTCAGTACATGTGACTCAAGTAGAACTGAATTCCTGCCACTTCAGGGGTGAGCATGTGACCCAGGCTTAACCAGTCAGAGAATCCTCCTGGTCTTTGTGATTAGTTCATGATAAGCAAATGACACAAGCATGGCTGTTAAAAATCAATTCTGGGACTTATGGGAAATTGTTGGGAAAAGTGAATCTCTCTTTCTATGAGGATTGCTGAGAAGATTAAATGTAAGCCTGAGGCTGCTGGCAGTGATCTTGCCACCCAATGGAGAACATGCCTGAGAATGGAACTAACAGGGAGAAGGCAGAACTGAGAGATAAGAAAACCAAGTGTGGGTCCTGAGGACATTATTTCACTTCCTGGATCAAGCTGTGACTGAAGCTGGAGACCCTGAACTTTTTAGTTATATGAGCCAGTAATTATCTCTTAGCTTAAGCCAATTTGTGTTTCGTTTTCTGCCACTTGCGAATGAATATACAGAAATAAAGGCAAGCATGATAATTCCAAGCCTTAAAAGCAGTACCATCTACCTTTGTCATACATAGTATTAAAAGACTTGGCTCTGATAAATTTTATCTGTTCCAAAAACTCAAATCTACATTCAAAGAGAGGATGTTTGATATAGTTGGGAATGTTCACAATTATGCTATGAAATCTCTAAAAGTACTTACAGAGTCATAAAATATTGGAGCTGGAGGAGACCTTTAAGTCATCTCACCTCATCACCTGTTTTCACAAATGAGGAAACTGAGACTCAGAAAGATGAGGTGATTTATTCAAAGTCACAGAGCTAATATGTGCTGGTCTTGAACCCAGGTCTTTGGAATACTAGTCTGTATATTATCATTGTATCATTCTGACACTTCAGAACAGGACATCTAAAAAATGCTTTCAAATACATTTGAAACACATGTAATACGACGCAAACAACTTCCCATGAAGCAACATTTGAAAGCCTGGGCGTGCCAGCAATATTCACCACATTCTTGTGAGGATAGATGGTCTTTCTGCATAAGGTTGCTGTGACTCATGCCAGTATACAATTAAGAGAAACCAACCATGCTGTGTTGACCATTTATAACTGGACCTGTATAGTTACCTGAGCCAAAAGCAACCCTGTGTGTTTAGAATGGATATGAGGAAGGTCAACCTTCAACAACAGGGATCCACATCAGGGATCCTTCATTCTGTTGAATGAGATAAACCCAGTCAATTCCCTTCTCTTTGAAAATATGAATTTGAAAATAAGTGTACACAGGGAGAGTGATTATTCAAACTCAACTGGTAATCCAAAGCAGAATAAAGTATATCCTTTAAAGTATATCCATAAAGTATATCCTTTATGAGGCCTATTAGTCATCCTCATTATAGGAATACTGGGAAGCCACATGTCCTGTAATATCTAATAATCCTTATATCTTTGCAGTAATTCTTTTATGCCTTCATTCTCTTATTTGCTGAGTGTCCCTTACATGCCAAATGCTAATTTAGATGCTGGGAATAGGACAGAGAGTAAGACAATGTCCTGGCCTTTATGGCTCTTACATTCTAGTGCAGGAGACAGTCAATACAGGAATAGACATATAATAACATGTTAGGTAATGAGCCACGCTATGAAGAAAAATAAAGGAGGACTCATTAGTTCATGAGAACTTGGTCACATGGCCAAACATGGCTATAAGGAAGGCTGGGAAATGTAGTCTTTACATTGAAATTCATCTGTCCAGGAAAAATGGAGAACTAGCAGTCTGCCACAAAGAATACTGGGGGGAGGAAGAGGGGCGAAGTTACATGGACTGTATCTAACACGTCCACAAATTAACAGATAATCCACCATATGGTTAAGTTGACCCTAAGGGAGTACTTGCCTGGTTGGTCACATAAACTATAGATAACTTGTATTTCTTGGGTCACTTCTGGGGAGTCTGAGACTTTCTACCTATTAAACTATGCCTTATTTTGATGTTGCCATTCATCAATATTTATTGCATATAATTAGTGTGCTAAATACCACTCAATTGAATGGATCACATAGTATTTCTGAGGTAGGAAAAAAAAATGTTTCTCCATTCTCTAAAGAAAACATCCCTGCCTCAGTACTTCTCTAGCACTACATATGTTAGCCAGTCTTATTTATAAAAACAATATCTTTTCTACTACATATACCAAGAGTTCTCATGCAAATGCCCTTGTAATTCAGTCAGTTAATACTATTGAGGGGCCGCCTACAGAATGCGGTTGGTGAACCACCAGCATCAGAATCACCTGAGGTGTTTGTTTAGCCCAGGCCTATGAATCAGAATCTTTGAGGACTGGGCCCAATTACTGAAATTTTTAACAAACATCAGAAGCAATTCTTATAATGCTAAACCTTAAGAATCAACAGTGAAGGATATGAGGAAAGTAAAAGGATACAAAAATGTCCCCAAACTACCATCTAGTTGAGATAACATAATATATACATAAAACAGTGACTTTTAACATGTATTATGGAGAAACTTCCAGAATTAAAATGGTAGAGTAAATATAGCATCTTCTACAAGTCCTTCTACTTTCAGAAATTACCCAGTAGCAAAGATAATGACACACAAAAATGCAAAATCCATTTTCACTGAAAACAGGAGACACCTGAAACCCTGAACTACAATATGTGCAGAGGTACAGTGAAGGACAGGAAGACTGATAAAAAATGTCGATGGCTACAGATCTCAGAAAACATCAACAAAATACACTTCAACAATTGACTTAACTTAGGGGCAAAACCAAAAATCCTTCATCTGAAACAAGGGAATCAAGTATGTGTATTGGCAGCAATGCCTCCTCTCAATTTGATTTATTATGAAAGAGAAGGAGGTAAAGCACAGTTGGAAGAGGAATCATTCAGACATGCCGTATATGCAGGAAGCGTTCTGTTGCTGAGGCAAGATGGAAAAGATGGACTCTGCAATGTGAGCAACCCTGCAACCACCAGTTTCTCTTAGAAGTAGAAGCTAAAGGAACTCATCCACATAAACTTTGTGTCATGAGGAGAATTCCTATTGGGCTGGAACATGGTTGGGGAGGCCCCTCCTCAGCATAAATCTTTGGTAAGTTGCATATTTTGAAAAACTTTTCCTTCAAAGATGAGTAGTCAATCAAAAAGGAACCAGCATACAAAGATACCATAAGAAAAAAAGAAGAGAATAGGAAAAAAATGGCAAATTAAAATTCTCATTAAAAAATGTTGCCATTAAGCAAAAGAAAATTTTAACCAAACGTACAGCCATAAATTTTAAAAGTTAAGGGTGCAACTTGGAAGAGGATCTTTGAAATGAATTTCTGCTGTTTATGAGCTACCCATTCTATAGTATTTTGTTATAGCAGCCCGAATGGGTTAAGACAGCAGGGTTATTTGTGGTGGCAGGGAGTTGGAAGCACTCTGGTAACTATCACCAGGGGAGTGAATAAGTAAAAAGTAGTAAATGCACATCATGGAGTTTTATGCCACATTAGAAGCAACTGATTAGAGGGCCACAAAGCAACATGGATGGATCTTAAAAACATAATGCTAAGTGAAAAAAAAAGATATATGATCATTACCATGTATGTTCATTAAAAAAGTATATACATAAAAACAATACACATTTAACAAAAACACATTGAAAGATGCACATTTAACATATGTGAATGATTGCCTATGGGGGTATAGGAATATGAATAAAAAGGAAGAAATAAATAAGACTGAACTTGCATGAGTCAACTGTTAATGTGGCAAGCACTGACAATTATGATTAACTCAACTTTCCTAATTCTCTTCACTTGAAATTTTTAAAAATAAAGCAAAACCACAAAAGGAATTCAAATATGAATTGAAAGAAGTGGGAGGAAACAAAATTAAACTATCTCAAAAATGAAGGCAGACTTAGAAATAGCACAAAGGAGAATAAACACTTATTAAGGAAAACAACAAAAACAAAATAAAATATTTTTAAAGAGTCATGGAATACCATATTGAGAAAAGCAAGTAAAATGAAATGGAAATAAACAGTTTTAAAGGATTAGAAAGAAAATTATGTAAATGTTAGAGAGACAGAAGAAATTCAATATATGCATAATTAAGAAAGAAAACCAAGAAAATAATCTAGATATTGAGAAAGAAGAAAAAGCTTACATAAATATTTTGAGTGACTTTCCAGAAATATAAGAAGACCTAAATCTATAGATAGAAGGGGCATATAGTATCCCAAAGAAAAAAATGGCACAGAATAGTCAAACTAGACATAATCTAGTAAAGTTAACGGATTTCAAAGCTAATGAAAATCTTTTGGATAGCTAGTTAAAAATGATCAAGATCTCTATAAGGGGGGAAAAAAATCAAAATCTGAACCAAAGGATTTTATATCCAAGAATTTGATACCAGAGAAACTTGTTCAAGTATAAATGTAATAGACAACATTTTTGAAAATGCAAGCAATATGGTTTTCATGGGCCCTTCTATAGGACATTAGTAGAGGATGAAATTTAGCCAACCATGAATTTAGAAAAAAATTTTAAAAGCTGGCAGTGATCCTCAAATCCATTTATCTGCAGAATTAAGTCTAAAGCAAATGTGAGAATTATGGTCAGAGAAGAGAGAGTAAATTTTTAAAAATCCTGACAATATAGCAATGAAACAACCAACAGAAGATGAAAGAGAAAAGAAATAAGGTAAACATTACCAAAAAATGTATAGTTAGTGAATGGGGAGGGGAGGAACAGGAAATATACTGCTTTCTGCTTTGAATAATATCTAAAAATAGTAATAGTTATAAAGTTATTAAGCTATCCACTAGACCAAAAATACATGCCTTTCAAGTTCAAGAAACATGCATATACAGAGAATATACTGGCCATATATTGACAAAAAATTAAATGAGTTATATAAAACAAAATCATAACAAAAAATGACAAGTAGACTGAAATAAAACATAATTTTTATTTCAATAAATATAAAAAGATTAAATTTACCAATGAATTGAAAACTTTTCTCAGATGGAATATCAAACCAAGCCCCAACTATGTGCTATATACGTAAGATAATGAAAACAAAGTGATTTAAAACAAAAATAAAATAGACAAAGGGATACCAAGCAAATGAAGCCAAGATCAAAATTATATCTCAAACAAAGCTTAATTCAGGGAAAAAGCAATAAATGAGACAAAGACAAAGATTATTTATTTATAACAATAAAGTGTAAGCTGAAAAATTAAGATGTCACACGTAGGAACATCCATGCACCAAATAACATAGCATTCAAATTCATAAAGCAAGAATTACAGGAAATTCAAGAAGAAATCCACAGACACCATGACTAATCACATCATAAAAAATAACAAAATAAGTAAGGATAGAGAAGACCTAAGTAACATAATTAATATGGTAGGTTATATACATACATATATATGTATGTATTTATATACATTTATATAAAGGTATAAATATATATATATATGCAAATAATAATATATCTTCTCTTCATTTACCCAGGGACTAGTCACAAAAATTGACTATGTATCAAAATGGGCTTCAAACAGGCCTGGGGATTTTGTGTCTCAGCCCCCTTTTAGTACAACTGGCTTCTCTTTTATTTCCTTTACATATTGAACTTCCAGATGTATTAAACAAAAAAAAGTTTGAAAACCACTGTGACACACACACACACACTTAAACAACAATGTAAAAATATTTATTTTATTTTAAATTTAAAATGTACGGTCCACGTGCCAAATGTATGGACTGGGATGCTATAAAGTAGGTGACCTAACTGACCCTGATTAGCTAGAACACAGACCTTTTCAAGGGCTGTCTCTGCCACTAAGGAATTTGAGAAGTCTGGTATAAACATGGATGTCTTTTATAGGTGGGGTACCTGTAAATGAAAGAGGGGGTAGGGATGCTTCGATACTAATTCAAGACAAAGGAGAAGTCTGATGCTCCTTGCATCATTCATCAGGCAAATTTGTGACTTGAGCTATAGAAGAAAAATTCTTTTCCTGGTGTAAAAAAGGAAGTTACCATGGTTGTCAATATGTTTTGTGCCTGTGTTCTTAACCATCACCAGACTGGACAAAGACAAAGCAGTGTGTACAGTTTGGGTTTATTTTAATGAAATCAGAAGGCTAGGTTATGGGAACTTGTTAAGGAGTTGTTTTCAGGTCAAGGACTTTGGTGAATGAAAGGGCTCTCAGAGGCCCAACTTGCTCAACATGTAGGGACCCAAGAGATTGTGCTTTCTTTCTGGTCTGATGAAACATCTGAATATGCTGAGCTTGAAACCACAGGGGAAAGGAAGGGCTTTTGTTTCAGGAAGTGAAGATCTCTGGCTCAAACCAGCCATGCAAATTGAGCTCATGGCAACTTCTCTGAGCTTAATGGAATTATAGATTTGAGGAGTTGCTGTACTATTTTGGTAGAAATAAAGTCCAAATTTCAGAAGACACATATTTTGATGAATATGAACCATACTTTAAGTTTCTGCAGCTGCTTTTGATGTGCAAACCTCAAGATGTGTTTGGATTACCAAGCATCTCTCCTATCTGTGCAGCTTGGTTATAAAAGGAATTTAATTTCACAGACCCAAAAGGAAACTGTGTTATCAAAAAAGGCACAATTAGAATTTGAGAAGTGGCATATGAATCACAAAATTGTCCTAAATTTCTGTCCACATGGCTTCCTTTCATGAAACTGCTGAAATCCAGGCTGAAAGCAACTATCAGTAACGCAAATTTGGAGTAGAAATTCAGGATACACTGAATACAGTCCAGACATCTGAGGAATTGTTCAGCTGCATACATAATGGTATTGTCACTAACATAATCAAAATTAATCAACGAGTTTTTGCTTTAGGTAAATATCTTTCAGGACCAGAAATACTCTGACATCATTCCCATGTGAGATAAATGTTGCCAGACAGGCAGACACTTTTGGCTGCAAGGAATGGGCATCTGTCACCAATTGCTTGAGCCAGCAATGCCAGCTCAAGGCCCAGATGACTCAGATAATTATAGAATCTGACCTTGAGGCAATGATGTGGGAGCAGTGTAGGAAATATCTGAGTATTGCTTACCATAATACTTTATAAAGAGTAAATGAACAATACAAACTCTTAATTAGTCTGTCTCTTGGGGGTCTTGAAACTTCCAGCATATTGTGATTATGAGGCTTTGAGTAAGGCCTAGCCAAAAGTTGTGAGTCATCCCTAGTTTTAGAAGGCTACATGTGCATTTTTTTTTTTTTTTTTTATTTTATAGCTACTTTATTTATTTATTTATTTATTTATTTTTGGCTGTGTTGGGTCTTCGGTTCGTGCGAGGGCTTTCTCTAGTTACGGCAAGTGGGGGCCACTCTTCATCGCGGTGCAGGGACCGCTCTTCATCGCGGTGCGCGGGCCTTTCACTATCGCAGCCCCTCCCATTGCGGGGCACAGGCTCCAGACGCGCAGGCTCAGTAGTTGTGGCTCACGGGCCCAGCTGCTCCGTGGCATGTGGGATCTTCCCAGACCAGGGCTCGAACCTGTGTCCCCTGCATTAGCAGGCAGATTCTCAACCACTGCGCCACCAGGGAAGCCCCTACATGTGCATTTTTATTAATAGTGACTAAATAATTTTGAAGGACTCTTTTTATATTATCCTAAAAAATCGATAATTTTGAATGTTATCAGGAGAGAATTCAGGCCACACTCATATGAGTTCCTCATTATCTGTAAAATATGAACATCACTATTCCAAAGAAATAAAGAGGACATCTGGTGAGAACCTACACAGATACACAAAAAACAAAAAGGAAGTTACTCAAGCATATTGCAAAAGAAAATCATCAATTCACAAGGGGAGAAACAAAAAGAAGAAATGAACAGAGATGAACTACAAAAACAACCAGAAAACAAGTAATAAAATGGCAATTAGTACATAACTATCAATAATTACTTTAAATGTCAATGGACTAATTGGTCCAATCAAAAGACATAGGATGGCTGATTGGATAAAAAAAGACCCATCTGTATGCTGCCTACAAGATACTCACTTCAGACTTAAAGACACACACAGACTGAAAGTGAAAGGATGGGAAAAGATATTTCACACAAATGGAAACAACAAGAAAGCAGAGGTAGCAATACTCATATCAGACAAAATAGACTTTAAAACAAAGACTATACCAAAAGACAAAGAAGCGCATTACATAATGATAAAAGCATCAATAAAAGAAGAGGTGTATTACACTCATTAACATATATGCACCAAATACAGGAGCACCTAAATATATAAAGCAAATATTAACAGACATAAAGGGAGAAGCTGACAATAATAGGAGGGGACTTTAACACCCCACTTACATCAATGGATATATCATCCAGGCAGAAATTCAATAAGGCAACAGTGGTATTATATTAAATGACACAATAGACCAGTTAAACTTAGTGGATATCTACAGGACATTGCATCCAAAACCAGCAGAATACACATTCCTTTCAGGTACACCTGGAACATTCTCCATGAGGCATCACATACTAGGGCACAAAACAAGTCACAACAAATTTAAAAGCATAGAAATTATATAAGGCATTTTTTCACAACAGTATAAAACTAAATCAATTGCAGAAAGAAAAATGGGAAAAGCACAAACATGTGGAAACTAAACAACACGCTACTAAAACCCAGTGGGTCAATGAAAAAGCAAAGAGGAGATCGGAAAATACCTTGAGACGAATGAAAATGGAAACACAACTTTCCAAAATCTGTGGACTGCAGTAAAAGCAGTTCTAAGAGGGAAGTTTATGGCAATACAGGCCTTCCTCAAGAAACAAGAAAAATCTCAAATAAACAACTTAAACTACCACCTAAAGGAATTAGAAAAAGAAGAATTAACAAAGCCCAAAGTCTGTAGATGGAAGGAAATCATAAACATTAGAGAGGAAATAAATAAAATAGAGACCAAAATACAATAGAAAAGATCCATGAAACCAAGAGCTGGTTTTTTAAAAAGATAAACAAAATTGATAAACCTTTAGCCGGGCTTACCAAGAAGAAAAGAGAGAGGACCTGCATAAACAGAACAAGAAATGAAAGAGGAAAAGTAACAACCAATACACAGAGATACAAAAAAATCATAAGAGAGTGGAGGTGCTACTATGGTTTCCAGTGGGGTCGGCATGACCGCTGCAAGGCTCGGCAAATGAAGCTCCCGAAATTCCAGACAATGTGGGAGATTGGCTTCAGGGCATCTACCACTTCGCCACCAATAGGAATGACTTCCGGAGGAACTTGATCCTCAATTTGGGACTCTTTGCTGCCGGAGTTTGGCTGGCCAGGAATTTGAGTGACATTGACCTCAGCCTGGGGTGTAGCCATAAAGACACATGGATCTCTTGTGCTGTACTCAAACCTTCCAAAAACGAAGCCTCCAATCTGTGATCATCACAAGACTTGCCCTGATGGCAGCTGAAATTTGATTCAGATGGGCACCTTACCTTCCCTGCCTGATTTCCTTTTCTTTGCTGAGTCCACTCAGAACACCCTTCTCTGGTCAGCAGACTTCAGCTAAAATGTTGTCCTCTGTCCTGTAACGTTCTGTACATAATTCCTAAGTTTCTGCAGAGGGTAGTCTTTGCTCTTGTCCTGAGGCATAATCTAATGGTATTTTAACAATTAATGTCTGTACACAAAGAAAAAAATCACAAGAGAATACTATGTACAGTTAACAAATTGGGCAACTTAGAAGAAATGGACAAATTTCTAGAAACATACAAAGTGCCATGACTGAATCAAGAAGAAACAGACAATTTGAAAAGACCAATCACTAGTAGTGAAATTGAATTTGTAATTAAAGAAAAAAACAAACAAACAAACTCCTAGCAAACAAAATTTCAGGACTGGACGGTTTCACAGGGGAATTCTACCAAGCATATAAAAAAGAGCTAACACATATCTTTCTCAAACTATCACAAAAAATTGAAGAGGATGGAACTCCAAAATTCATTCTACAAGACTACTATTACCCTGATACCAAAGCCAGACAAAGACACTACAAAAAAAGAAAATTACAGACCAATATCTTCTATGAATATAAATGCAAAAATCCTCAACAAAATATTAGCAAATCAAATCCAACAATATATAAAAAGGATCATACACCATGAATTATTCCAGGGATGCAAGGGTGGTTCAATATTCGTAAATCAATCAATGTGATACACCACATTAACAAAAGGAAGTATAAAAATCACATGATCATCTCAATAGATACAGAAGAAGCATTTGACAAAATTCAACACCAATTAATTATAAAAACTCTCATCAAAATTGGTATAGAGGGGGCTTCCCTGGTGGCGCAGTGGTTGACAATCTGCCTGCCAATGCAGGGGACACAGGTTCGAGCCCTGGTCTGGGAAGATCCCACATGCCGTGGAGCGACTGGGCCCATGAGCCACAATTACTGAGCCTGCGCATCTAGAGTCTGTGCTCCGCAACAAGAGAGCCCGTAATAGTGAGAGGCCCGTGCACCACGATGAAGAGTGGCCCCCACTTGCCGCAGCTAGGGAAAGCCCTCGCACAGAAACGAAGACCCAACACAGCCATAAATAAATAAATAAATAAACCCAAAAGTTAAAAAAAAAAAATTGGTATAGAGGGAACATATCTCAACATAACAAAGGCCACTTACGACAAACCCACAGCTTACCTCATAGTCAGCGGTGAAAAGTTGACAGTCTCCCTCTAAATTCAGGAAGAAGACAAGGATGCCCATTCTCACCACTTCTATTTAACATAGCATTGGAAGTCCTAGCCATAGCAATCTGACAAAAGAAAGAAATAAAAGGTATCCAAATTGGAAGGGAAGAAGTAAAACTGTCACTATTTGCAGATAACATGATACTACACATAGAAAACCCTAAAGTCTCCACCAAGTAACTATTAGAACTAATAAATTAATTCATTAAAGTTGTAGGATACAATATTAGCATACAGAAATCTATTGTTTTTGTATACACAATAAATTAACTATCAGAAAGAGAAAGCAAAAAAATTCCCATTTAAAATCACATCAAAAAGAATAAAATACCTAGGAATAAACTTAACCAAGGAGGTGTAAGACCTATACTCTGAAAACTATAAAACCTGATGTACAAAATTGAAGAGGATACAAAGAAATGGAAAGACACCCCACGCTCTTGGATTTGAAGAATTAATATTAAAATGGCCATACCACCCAAAGAAATTTATAGATTTAATGCAATCCCTATCAAAATACCCATGACATTGTTCACAGAACTAGAACAAATAATCCTAATGTTTATATAGAACCACAAAAGAGCCTGAATTGCCAAAGAAATCTTGAGAAAAAAAGAACAAAGCTGGAGGTATCACCCTTCCTGACTTCAGACTATACTACAAAGCCACTGTAATCCTGACAGCATGGTGCTGGCACAAAAACAGACACATAGATCAATGGAACAAAATAGAGGGCCCAGAAATAAACCCATTCACTAAGGTCAATTAATATAACAAAGAGGACAAGAATATACAATGGAGAAAAGACAGTCTCTTCAATAGATAGTGCTGGACAACTACGTGTAAAAGAATGAGATTAGAACATTTTGTCACACAATATACAAAAATAAACTAGAAATGGATTAAAGACCTAAATGTAAGACCCAAATGTAAGACCCCAAACCATAAAACTCCTAGAAGAACACTCTTTGACATAAATGATAGCCATACTTTTTTGGATCTGTTACCTAAGGCAAAAAATAAATAAAAGCAAAAATAAACAAATAGGACCTAATTAAACTTAAAAGCTTTTGTGCAGCAAAGGAAACCATCAACAAAATGAAAAGACAACCTACTGAATGGGAGAAAATATTTGCAAATTCTATGACTAACAAGGGGTTAATATCCAAAATATATAAACAGCTCATACAACTCAATATAAAAAAAACAACCCTATCAGAAATTGGGCAAAAGACTTGAATAGACATATTACAAAGGAGACATACAGAGGCTAACAGGCACGCGGAAAGATGTTCAACATCACTAACTGTTAGAGAAATACAAATTAAAACAACAATGAGATATCACCTCACACCTGTAAGAATGGCTATCATCAAAAAGTTTACAAATAACAAATGTTGGCAAGGATGTGGAGAAAAGGGAACCCTTGTACACTGTTGGTAGGAATGTAAATTGGTGCAGCCACTCTGGAAAACAGGATGGAGGTTCCTCAAAAAACTAAAAATAGAACTACCATATGATCCAGCAACTCTACTCCTGAGTATATATCTGGAAAAAAATAAAAACACTAATTTGAAAAGATACAAGCACTCATGTGTTCATAGAAGCGCTATTTACAATAGACAAGATATGGAAGCAACTCAAGTGTCCATCAACGGATGAATGGATAAAGAAGATGTGTTACATATATGCAATGGAATATTACTCAGCCATAAAAAAGAATGAAATTCTGCCATCTGCAGCAATGTGGATGGACCTACAGAATATTATGTTTAGTGAAATAAGTCAGACAGAGAAAGTGATATCACTTATACATGTAATCTAAAAAATAATACAAATGAATGTATATAGCAAAACGGAAGCAGACTCACAGATATAGAAAACTAAACTAGTGGTTACCAGTGGGGAGAGGGAAGGGGGGGAGGAGCATGTAGGGGTATGGGATTAAGAGAAACAAACTACTATGTATAAAATAGATAAGCAACAAGGATATATTGTACCACACAGGGAATTATAGCCATTATTTTGTAATAACCTTTAAAGCACTATATAATCTATAGAAATACTATATCAGTATGCTGTATATCAGAAACTAATATAATATTCTATTATATTAAGTCAACTATACATCAATAAAAAGGTAATAAATAAATATTTTAAAATAATAATAATTTTGTCTTTCCTATTTGGTCTGATCAGTATTTTACATAGTTTCAGGCAGATTTTGATTTTGATTTTACAGCAGGTCTATGTTATTAAGCTCCTCTGAGAAAGAAATCAAAAGGGCTCAAGAATAAATGTTTTATATTCTATAACACAATAAAATCTACTGTTTAAAGGTGTTAGCTGACTCTTAAAGTGATGTGTTTATTAAAGTCAAGAAAATTGAAGATTTCAGAAATGCCATAGTTAACCATTTAAGGGAAAGTGGGGGAAGGGTACCAGAAAGATCAGAGGCTGTAGCAGGGCGCTGGACAGTGAAGAGGACAAGCTGTCCTAGAAAAGAGGAAAAGCAGATGGAGTCCCTGTTGCTTCCCATAAGGGGTCATTACCTTCAAAACTGTCAAGATGTCAAAGCACTTACAAGATAAAAAATATATATGTAAGTTAAAACAGTTTTCCTCTAAAACATACCTAAAACCCAAGGTGTTTCTGATGTAGGAGATATGTAAAATTTCCCGTGAGGTGGTGTTTTTCTTATCAATGAACACTTCAAGCCCTATGTTAGGGAATGCACAGTATCCTCCTCATGTTCTCACCCCTAGGCTATTGCCTGACTAGTTATATCTGCCTAAATAATAGAGGTAGGGAAACCCAGGCTGGGCAAAGTCAGAATGCGTAGAATTTCATTTCTGTATTTATTCAAGACATTTGTTCACTGACAAGATAACTCAAATGGAAAGGCTCTGGGCATATGCAAAAATGGAAAGTAATCTCCGCTCAGGGCTAGGAGTCACCTGTAGAGTAGCATGCCTTATCAGTGTTGTAGGACCTCCATTTGAATACCCAGCAGATCCCAGTCAGGGGCATAAGCCCAGAACTGCCAGACCCTGTGCAAAACGCAATGGGACATAATTAATGCAGCCACAAGGATCAGATCAGTAAAGCTCCAGACAAGTGTGGAGACTGATTTTAAATAAGATCTTTCTTTTCAAATTATATTTAACACTTTAGATTTGTCCTCCAGAAAGACTGTACATGTTCCTTAAAGATAATTACTATCATGTGGGAAACTGGGGACAGCTTGAATGTCCCTCGTAAGGAAATGGCAAAATAAATTACGGCATATCCATTCTCTGGAATTTTAGGCATTTGTTTAAAAGAATGAGTTTCGTCTCAAAATCCTGGCAGGGAAAAATGGCTATTTTTTTTTTTTAACAAAACAAATACCGGAACAATGTGTATATGATTCCATTTTTACAGATTTTCCATTTTGCAACATTTCCATTTTGCAAAGCAAGTTACTGGATGCAATCTTTGTGCACCTTCTCAGACTTCCTCTACTGCCTCTTTATTTCTGAAGGGAACCCCAACACCCTTATTGCACCCTGACCACAATCATTGCCTTTGCTGAGCTCCCTGAGATGGCTGGAGTTCAAGTTGGATCTTTGGGCCTGCATAGCCCTTGCTTCCAACACACTGAGTCCTATCAACGTCAAGTCATCACTTGAAATACCACACTGTGAAGCATGGGAATTGGCTTCCTGGGTGGCTGCCAAGGGCTGAAAATATGGAGAGTTACCCCGCTATGAGGTGAAACTTGGCCAATTGGAAGTGAAAGGCAGGAGGCATTTGAGCAGAAAAATTCCCTCCCCTTCCGCTCTGCAGTGGACCACTCTGAAGTGTGATTTCTTCTTGCAGCCCTTCCAGACACACCTGCTGCTCGCCTGCCATGTCTCTGCCAGGCCTATTGTGAAATGTGGCCAGAGCAGTGACACATCACATCACATTGCTTTGCATCTTTCTTACCTCACTTCCACTGTTTCCTCACCCTCACCATCTTCAGCTTGCATTTCCCAAGTAAAGAGGCCACATGTTAATCCTTGCCTCTGCTTCTCCAGTCTAGAGGACCCAAGCCAAAACCACGAGCAAACTAGATATTGAGGCTCTATATACATTTGTAGTGAATGTATTACACATGCATAGACCTAACTCTTTGCTTGTAAATGCATAGAAATGTGAGAAGGATACACCTCAGACCTTAAACAGTAGTTCGCCTTTGCTTACGTTTTTAAATAAATATGTATTACCTTTATGTATTTATCTAAACAGTAAGTGAATACCATAAGATCATGCCATAGTAACAAGCCTAGCATATGCTCCCCTGCTTTACTCCTTTGCAGGCAATAAATCATTGTATTTCTCAGGCAAAATCAGTCTATAATATTCTTAAAAATTTTAATCTGTGTGACAGTTGATCACACCCTCCCCCCACTCACACACTCACACACAGCCACCCCCGACACACACAAATACACACACTTCCTCCCTGCTGGCAGACTCCAGTTCTATTTGTATTCACTCTTCCAGTTGTTTCCCTTGTCACCTTGGGAGCATGAGGGACAAGCCAAAATAAGTCCAGAAAAGCAGATCAGAGCCATGATATCATGAAGGTCATGTATTAAGCAACAATGAAGACTCCCACCCCCAAAATTCTTGGTCTGTGAGATAATAAATGTGCTCAGTGTTCAAGACACTTTAAATTGGATATTCTGTTAGTTGCCTTCAAACCATCCTGGGGTGACTGTTTATATGTATATGTATGTGCGTGTGTGTATATCTGACTTTATATACCTAATAATATGTAATATACTATATATATTACCGTGAGATACAGGGTATCATGAGAGGTTATATTTGTCTTATTTACCTTCATGTCCTCAGCTCCTAACATGGCACCTACACATTGTAGGAGGTCAACAAACATTTCTTGAATTGAACTGACAAACTCCATTCACCTCAATCTGTAATTTACATATTATACATCCAGTGGAAGGTTATAAAATAAGAGAGAAGGTAAGGTACACACAAGAAAATCCAAATCACTTCTCATCCAAAAAGCTTAAGGCTCTCAGTAAAGTTAACAATAATCATCAAGCTGCATTATTTAAATCATATCACATTGCACTGTCTAAAGGATAGCAGCAAACCGCAGTGAAAATTAAAAGATCAGACTCCTGTTTTCATATTATTTCTAGATATAACCAATTAAAAACAATTTTTAAAAGAATTCTGGTTTTGGTAGAGTAATCATAGTAAATACTTGAAAAGAAGAGTATAAATAAGATATTAAGACAAAGGAAATGGACGAGTCACCAACAAAGACTTCAGGTGGGTGGTGGAAGCAGCAGTTAACCGAAGTGAGAGCTATCATTTCGTGACCTAGATCAAGGCCCTTGTCCTAAACCCGGTCTGACAACCCTCCCCTTTAGTAGCTCCAGAACTGCAATAACAAAACTTAGTCAACTTTAAATTACAGACACAAGTGGGAAAAACAGTTGACACAGGCAAATGATATTCATATATGCAATTTTTATTATCCTGGTACAATGTGCCAGGAAATATTCTAAGTGCTTGAGATTCAGCAGTGAAGCAAAGGGACAAAAATCCCCACCCACATGGCGTTTATATTCTAGAACTGGGGGGGGAGTGGGTTGGAAAGACAGTAACCAAAAATTTCAGAAATTCATTTTAGCCCTTAGTTTCTTAGCAAGGCTAGCTCTGAAAAACACTTGTTAAAGCAGCAGAGCTCTGTTGTTTGCTCCCCCCATCACTCTCTTTCTAGCCCCGTCTGGCCCCTTTTGCACCATGCTGTGCAGCTTCCCCGCCCCAAAACCCTAACTACTTACTTGGGGCTGTGTGTCTGGTCAGCTGAATCTCAAGGTCTTGAGATGGAGTCCGCTCATCTGTTGCTATTTTGTTTTGTTTTGTTTCTAAAAAGCTCTCCAGATGGTTCAGATGATCAGCCAGCCTGCTCCAGTTCTCTCTCTCCTCCTTGTAACCACCCAACACCATTTACCCAGTTTGTGTCTTTTTCCCCAAAATATGCTTACTGCATTCCAAGGTGGTGCTCTTAGCTCAAACTAATGTGTTACCTCGGTTAATAAGTTCATAATACTAAGGGTCTCTGATATTTGCAGAGTGCTTTTGTCTTAACAGAGCATTTTCACATACAGTGACCATTTTGTTCACCCTACTACCTCCAGAGATAGGGCAGGGCAGGTTTTGTCTCCCTCTTTTTAGACTAAACCTCAGAAAAGTGAATTGTTTGCCCAGGGTCATGCAGCTGGGAAGAGCAGACCGTATGGTAATCCTTCCAACCCCTGAACTATGCTGCATCCCTCTCCTTTGTGCTGTTCTCTCCAGATGAAAATTTGAATTCTTTTGATAACGTTTCATTACAACTCTAATGGTAGAAATGCCAGGCACCAGAGTGGGCTGATGGAAAAAGATTCTAAGGCACGTGTCTTTGCTATCGTAAATCAACTAGATAGATTTTCTGTTCCACCTTCAGGTAGAACCAATGCTGTCAGAATCAGTATCAAGTAATAGATATACAACTAATTAGACTAAGTAATACAGCCCGTGGGCCAGTGTTCATTGGCAACGGGCTACTTTCTGTCCCTTCGAGTACGGCTTCTGGCTCCTTCTCCTGCGTGCTGGCTGTCGAGAGCCAGCTGCCCCTCCGCCACACACCCCTCCACTCCAAGGGTCAGCATCCAGATAGCACCACTCTTCCCTCCCCCCCCATATCTGATATTGCTAGGGTGACCATGTAACTTATTGTCTGAACCAGAGCAATTTGGAGAGAAAAAGAGGGCACTGCGTATTAATAATTATGCCAGGACAACAGGTATAAACCAGGACCCTACTTATCACCCCCCCAATAAAAGGTGAAAACTTTTTTTTAAAAAAACAACTGACTGAATTAACGTTTGTTGTTCTTTCTTGGTCTGCATCTGATAAAGGTGCCAGTATCTACAAATGTATCCTATGTCACACGAAAAGAAAATATTCCTGAGAAGTTGCATGCTATAGGATGCATAGGAAAGCTAGCGAGTTAAGGAAACTTGTGAATGCTTTGGAAATGTAAAAAAAAAACCCGTTCATGATGCACCTTCCCATCTCTTACGTAGAAGTGTAAAATTTAAATTTTCTATAACAGTTTCTTACTAGATAGTAATCTACACTGGCCAGTTACGTGTAGTAGAATATTTAAATCCCACACAAACCCTGTGGAGCAGCGTAATACGGGTCACTTCAGACAGGACTCTGCCTTGTCAGGCATCATCCTGGATGAGATGCTGCCGCCCACCCTAGCAAAGAAATCCGTACTCATATTTTAATATTGTAAAATAACATATACTCGTTGTGAAAATATAGAAAAGTTAAAAGCCGGAAAACAGATCACCCACAATCACCACCTCTCAAGAAGCTATGATTAGCATTCTGGTATATTTATTTCCAAATATTTATATCTATATGACTTTTTTTACTTAGTTGGGACCATACTATTATACATATAAAATGTATCCTGCTTTTCACTTAAATTATATTCCATGTATTTCCCGTGTCATTAAAAATTACTCATAAGCATAACTTTAAGCAACTGTACATTAATCTATTATGTGGAGAACATCTTGTTTCCTTAACTATTCCCAGCTTGTAGGGCATTTAGGTTGTTTCCAACTTCTTCTTCTTATAAATAATGTTACAATGAACACTTTGTACTAAAAGATTTTTCTGTACTTCATGTTATTTCTTGAAGCTAGATTCCAGAAACTGAAATTATCTTAAAATATATGAACATATTTAAGATTCTTGTTACATATTTCAAAATGCTGTCCAACAGGTTTTTATCCAGTTTATAAATATTTATTCATATTCAGAAATGAATATGACCCTCAGCAGCATAGAATATTTTCATATGTAAAACATGATATATGTTTTGTGTTTTGCATTTCTTTGATTTCTAGAGAGGCTTAGCTGTTTCTCTTATCCTGGATAACTAATTGTATATTCTATTCCATGAATTGTTTGTTCACATCATTTGCTCACCAGAATTTTTACTAAAATCACAAATTAGAAATATGTATAGCATACCTTTAAAAAGTTCTTTATGTTCAGACTTAATAAAAATAACGAAAAGATCCACTAAGAATTATTTCATGGGTTATGGAATGAGAATAACATACAATTTTCTATAGAGAAAATTTTAAACATAAGTATTTAAGCAACAAAATTGTGAAATTCAGTGAGATCTTGATATTAATTTCCAGCCACATTGAGAATTGATAAAATTCTGAAACAGGGAGGCAGCTAAGGCACTGCTCTCAGCCCTGGTCAGTGTGTCATATTCTGTATTCACAGTCTTAGTTTCCTGATTGTCCTCTCTGTGTTTGAATATTTAATCCTTTCTGCCTCCTGCAATAGGCACTGAAGCAGACGTTATTGCCATCCTTGCAGATAAGAAAACAGGGGTTCAGACAGACGGGTAACTTGCTCAAGACCACACAGCTGGTAAGGAGTCGAACCCTTTCTGATTCAAAACCTCATGTCCTTTCCATTAACGTGCCTTTAACCTGAAGTCAGATGTTTAAAAGCATTCAGGAAAACGAGGAAGCCAAGGACCTAAAAATTTACTGAAATAGCATCTATCAAGTATTAGAGATGTCTCAGCCAGACTATACTGAGCATCCGTAACAAAAATATTCATATGCTCTTCATTATAGTTTTCAATTTTTATAAAAATTCGTACCTATCTTCAGCCTAGTTCTTCTAGGTACTATTTTATCTGGAAGTTAGTATAGCACAGTGAATAAGAGTGCAGCCTCTGAAATCCATCTGCCTGCGTTTTAATCCCAGCTTTGCCATTTGCCACCTTGTAGCCTGGGAACATTACTCAAATACTCAGTGCTCTCAGTTTCCTCATGTGTTAAAAATAAAAGCAAAAAACAGGGCGGTGATGACAATAGTACTTACTACACAGAGATGTGGGGAAGAGTAAATGAGGTAATACATGTAAAGCACTTTAAGTGGTGCCTGGTGCATGGAAAATATTTGAGTAATGAGAGTTGTTGCTGTCATTATATGTATTAATTCATTTAAACGCATTAGAACCTTGTGACCCGTGACAACCCTACTGTGATCCCCCCTTTACTGATGAGAAAACAGAGACTTTATACAAATTATGAAAGCATAACATAAGATGCTGTTCAAACCTTAAAAGGATCCCTGGCTCTAGGTGTGAACCAGATTTGAAAAACACAATACAATGTGTTTTCACATCAGTGAAATACAGGAAGTTAAGGGAAGTAATTTATATTTTGCACCGAAAACAAAATTGAGTAACATTAGACACTAACATATAAAGTTTTTTGTGAACACTGAATGGGCAAGAAACATTGCAGAGATTTTTAAATAGTTTTCTTTTTACCATGAAATCTAGGAAAAGAGACGATCACTAACCTACAGGATCGACAGGGATACTGACAGATGTTGCAGTCATCCTCCTTTGGGCTATTTAAATACCACTTATCCCTATTCTCAATAGGCTTAAATGCTTGATTCAGATGCCTGTGACTCATATTTGTAAATAATAAATGTATGAAACATATTTTGTGCATCAACATACACTTTCATTTTGAATGAAAAGTGCACATGCACACAAACACTTTTTTTAACAAATCAATCTTTATCCTGAGAACAACCATACATCAAAACCCTAGGCAAGGTCAATATAACTTCAATATTTTTATAAGCACTGTCCTTAAGAAATATGACATTAAGGGAAACAACTACACTCATCTTCTTCCTCCTGTTTCCCAAATGTAGGGGAAGACCTTAGCTGAGGGATGGTCCCCTGCCGGCTCCTAGGAATCCCGGCCTGACTCAGGGAGACAAGGAAGCAGGGACTGGAGATGGCTGCAAACATGGAGATCTAGAAGAAATGCCAGTGAGTGGCAATCCACGTGTGAGAAGCCTAGAGAAAGAGGAGATGGTGGTCAGCGAGGAAAGAGGAAAAATACAGACATGGGGGGAAATGAGAGGAACGGATATAGATAGAGGACTAAAATGGCATGAAAGCCAGCAGATACGTAAGTTCACCTATCTCAAAAGGAAATCAAGCTGCTCAAGAGATCCCTGGGCTGTAGAGGAGACAAATGAAATAGTTTATTTCTAAGGGTACTGAACTGTTAAGTCTGAACTGAGAGGTATAAAGTATGGCTGAAAACACAACAATAAGCTTCTTAGGTAGCCTGTTGCTTTGTGTTTACAATAAGTACACACTCCACTGGACAGCAAGCAATCGACTTATCTATATATGTAAACTTGACCTGTGGTTTCTCCAGCTTTTCATCTGCTGGAGTGATATAATTGCTAGGACATCTATATTTGCAAATTTGCTGAAGTGAATGTTATCATCAAACAGCCTGGATATAACTTGAGTATTTCTTGTACCATTTGGCTTCCTAGATTTATTTCAGCCATCCTAGAGCTCACTGAGTTTCAAGTTAGTATTCAGTTTCCCTGAGAAGTGAAATAAATATTGTGTAGAGAGAAGGGAAGAAGATTCAGATGGGTGGGGTTGGAGAATGGGCCATGGGAAGGGATCAGGTTTGCTAATACACATTAGAGAGGATGGATCTTTTCTCCTGACCGAGACCCTCTGAACACTGACCCCCACAAAGTTCCCTGGGTCTGTGCTATTTCACACCTTTGTATATATAGAATGTAATCTCTCCCTGCCTGACAATGGTTTTTCTATATGTCTGTCTCCCCATCTAGACAGTGAATCCCTTAAAGGCAGAGATGGAGTCTTATTCATATTTGTATCCCTAGCTCCTAGCACCAGGCTCGGTGCGTGGCTGCGACTCAGTATCTACTTCTTGAATGAAGGAATCAAATACTCAGATACGTTTTTTTCCCTTTTTTAACCTGTGAAACGTTTTTATGTATGAAACTTCCTTAAAGCCTATAAAATAAGGTGGAATGTGTTGTTCTGTGCTCAAAATCCCTTCAGCCCCTATGGCAATCAATGGAAATTTATGTGATCTGATTATTTATAATGTCACCAAACCTCCAGAGTTGGACACAGACTGAAGGGTGGACCCAATTAAAAGAGACAGAGGGACACACAAGTACTTTGCACGCAAGTGATACATTAATATAAATAAATTTAAAGGCTATTAAAAATTTACATCTTGGAATTAACCCTAAAGTAGGTATTCTTAATTTGGGGTCCATGGAGCCTTAGCAAGGCCAAGGATGGACTTCAGGGGGCTTATCTATGAACCACAAAAAAAATCAAAGTCAGAATGAGGAATATGAATATGTGCATTTTGCGAGGGAGGTGATGCATAGCTCTCATTAGATTCTCAAAGGTGTCTATGATCCAAAATAATGCAAAGAACAATTTATAGAAACATGAAAAGAAATATGCACAAGGATGTTCATCACAGCATTGTTTGAAAGTAAAAAACTGGAAACGATCTAAATGGACTTCAATAAGGGAGTGTCAACACATACATAAAACGTGTGATACGCAACATACATGTCACAGCATATTGTTCAGTTAAAGAGCTGATTACCACACAGCACCATATAAGATCGTCTCACTTATGGAAAATAATATGCATGTGTGTCGAGACATGGAATGGCTCTGGAAAGACCAAATGTTAATGGTTATTGTTGATTGGTGGCATTTGGGATGTTCTTGTCCTTCCTTTTTACACACTCTGAATTGTTTGAATTGTTATAGCGAGCATGTTGTCATCTTAACAAAACAATAATAGTATTTTCAGGAATTGGAGGAGTTATTTAGAGAAATGTAAGGAAGGCAGAATCACAATTGGCCACTAATAGAAATTTGGAAATTATTAACCTTAAAGTTGGCATCAAAGAGATCACTGATGCTCTCCAAGCAGACAACAGGGTAAGATAAATCATAAGGCTGACCAAGCGTGGTAATTCCTGTGTCCAAGTTTAGGTGGATTCAAAGGAAGTGACAAGTGGTCTTGGAAGTTCCTGGTTCCATCTAGCTCACCATGAACTGGTTTTTCTGTGAAGACACAAGAGCGCCATTCAAGAATAAGACGATGGGGACTTCCCTGGTGGCACAATGATTACGAATCCGCCTGCCAATGCAGAGGACATGGGTTTGAGCTCCGGTCCCGGAAGATCCCACATGCCGTGGAGCAACTAAACCCATGCACCACAACGACTGAGCCCGAGTGCCTCGAGTACTGAAGCCCACGCGCCTAGAGCCCATGCTCCACAAGAGAAGCCACCGCAATGAGAAGCCCCCGCACCACAATAAAGAGTAGCCCCCCGCTCGCAGCAACTAGAGAAAGCCCACGCGCAGCAACAAAGACCCAACGCAGCCAAAATAAATAAAATAAAATAAGAATAAGAATAAGACGATGTGTGTAAGAGGTAGAGGTAATTGCATATTATCACCTGTGGTTGAGCCAGTCAGCCTGGTATGCGGCACGACCAGTTCCTGGAAGAGGTCAAACTGTTTATCATTTGAGTAGGATTAGAATCTTCTTTCCTCCTTCATGGACAAAGACCCACTTTCAACCTTATGCTTAAAATGTGAAACTTCATTTATGAGATTCAAACCCTTCTCAGAAAAACTATGTACGAATGCACATTTGCCAACAGTAAGGGCTGCCCCTTCGGTATTACTTCACTGAACCTCTCTGGTTCGCTGTCACAGGAATCTGCCTCAAAAGCTATGCATTTTCAAAATGTTCCTATGTTTGGTGCCCCCAGATTTTCACATCCTGGAGTAGTGCACCACAGTAATATTTGAGATGGGTGAGAGGAAGACTTTTCTTTTGTCAAGTGAGAGGACTATTATGAAAGGGAAAGCAGGTAATTTTAGGAGAGAATATACATCAGGAAATTGCGAGTCTGGAAAATGATTCACTTAAAACTATCCATGTCCCTTTACCCCCTGGAAACTCTCATGTGTGCTCAGGGATGCGTGTAGCCCAGTTTGAAGGCCAGTGCTTTAGTCCACCTCCTTTATTCATAGATATGCAAACTGCAGCCCACTGCAGTGGCCAAATCAAGACTAGAACCTAGGTCTTCCAAAATGCAGACTAATGGGGTTTCAGCTCTATCACATTGCCCTTTATAGTGATCTCAGATAAATCTTTTCCCTTGTCTAGGCTTATTTTTCTCACCTGCAAAATGAAAGGGATAGACTAGCCGATCCCAGTGTTAGATACCTTTTCTTTTTTCCTCCCATTCTCTAAACTTCTCCACTCTGCTCTGGACCCCCGAGGTGGGTATGTTTAAACTGCATCACTGGGCTCCCTTGACCTCTAGCTTCTGGTTGGGTGCAGCCAATGGGAGGCCCTGCCATGAGCTTGGAAGGCAGAAGGGGAGTAAGACTGGACTATTTGTTCACCTGATTCCCCTGCTTGGTTACCATGGGTTGTTTGTATCCTGCCCCTGAAGGCCATAAATCGTAATATCAGGAGTTCCTTCAAATTTGTTCCTGTATCATTTTCATATACCCCATAATTTTTTAGTACTTCCTGACCTGACACCATAAAATGTTCCAGGGTCATCTTATATTTTCCTTGGGATCAATCATTTTGGCAAGAAGCCCATTACTTATTTGCTCAATCCTAGTACACACGTAAAGTAGTTTCAGAATTCCTGACCCATATCCCTGCAGGAAAAATTTTACTAACTAGAGTCTAATATTTGTGCACAGTTCTGTCTTTAGTCTTACATTGTAAGGTCAAAATACTGTTTTCCAAACTTAGTTGGATTTTCCCCAACTTCTTTAGTATGGTCATGATGTTCATTGGTAATACAATTGTATCCATTTGTTACTCTTTGTATTCTAATTTGGGCCCCCCCCCCCCCGGATTCTGGTTGATTTTAATTATTTATTTTGGGGGTATTTTGGTTCTAAGAGTGACAGCCATACAAAAAAAGAATATCAGGTAAATGTCACTCCCCCACCCCTACTACCCCATTCCCACTTCCTTACTCTTTCCACTGCACTCCCGTAGCATCCCTCAGTAAATAGTCTCATTAGGTTTAATCCTTCTTAGTTTCTTTTGCACAGATGAACAGATACATGTATATTTTGTTACCTCTCCTTGTATCTTTCATGAAAGGGGGTGTGTTATAGCAACTCTTTTTTTGATGTTGTTATTGAGGTACAATTCTCATAATATGAAATAAATCATTTTAAAGTGTTAAATTCACTGGTATTTAGTATATTCACACGTTGTAAAACAACCATCTCTACTTAGTTCCACAACATTTCCATCACCCCGAAAGGAATCCCCATACCATTGAAAAGTTACTCCTCATTTCCCCCACCCCATGGTCCCCAGCAATGACTAATCTGTTTTCTGTCTCTAGGGATTTACCTATTCTGAATGTTTAATATAAATGGAATCATACAACATGTGTGACCTTTTGTATCTGGCTTCTTTCACTTAGCATAACGTTTTTGAGGCTCATCCACATTGTAGCATGTATCAGTATTTCATTTCTTTTTATGGCTGAATAATATTCCATTATGTGGATATACCACATTTTGTTTATCTATCCATCAGTTGAGAACATTTGAGTTGTTTCCACCTTTTGGCTATTGTGAATAGTGCTGCCGTAAATATTCATGGACAAGTATTTGAATATCTATTTTAATATGTTGGAATAGATACCTAGGAGTAGAATTGCTGGATCGTATGGTATTTTTAACTTTTTGAGGAACCACCAAACTATTTTCCACAGTAGCTGCATCACTTTACATTCCCACCAGCAGTGTATGAGGGTTCCAAGCTCTCCACATGCCTACCAGCGTTTGTTATTGTGTGTGTTTGTTTGTTTTTTAAATTATAGCCATCCTACTGGGTGTAATGTGGTATCTCATTGTGGTTTTGACTTACATTTTCCTAATGACTAATGATGTTGAGCATCTTTTCATGTGCTTAATTTGCCATAGATATGCTTTTGTATTTTGGTTTTTTTACCCAATACATGCTGGAAATCACTCCATATCAATTCACAAAGATTGTTATTTCTTTTGCACTTGCATAGTAGGTGAATTTTGTGGATTAACATAGCTTATTCAACCACTTGCTTAAGTATGGGCATTTAGGTTTTTTCCAACATTTTGCAATTTAAAATAATTCTGCATTTAATAACTTGGTACATATGTATTTTCATATTACTAGAGGCATTCTTCAGGGTGGATTCCTCATACTTCAGGTGGAAATGGGATTCCATGAGGTCTAGTAGAAGCTGAGTCCTGAGTGTGCTTTTATGCAACCCATTTTTGTGTTTTTAATTTAATCTAATTTTGACTCTATGTGAAAAACAGGATGAGAAGAATCATGAGTCATCCCAAAACTATGAGGGTATGTAGGGGGTGGTAAGGAGTGAATAGAGAAGATACACTTAATTCTCAATTTGCTTCCATTTTTATGTCACAGAAATATTGAAATATATCAGAATGTTCCCTGAGATATCACTTTAACAGTGGATCTAAATATCCACATCTCTCATATACTATTGCTCTACCATTGGGATTTAGTCATGAAAATTCCACTAAAGGGCTTCTATAATTTAATCTTCACCAGGAATCATATCTCCTAGTCCAGAAGGATCTTCAAGGTCAAGAACCCCAAGGCACCTTATGAGCCACAAGAATGATATCACCAGCACCTAGATCATCATCAAAGAACATTTACTGTAGTCATCCTTTCATTTCACTGTTATCTTAAGAGGTGTATAATGTATTTGTCACTAACTAAGTGAGCGTTCAGTCCATGCCTGGACCAAATGATGCTATGAAGTGGTCAACAGGAAGTAGAAGGAATCAAGTTATTGCAGCCTCTACCCTTATTGCTTTTTAGTGTGCAGTGGTATCCTCAACTGAATCTCCTTGAGGTCAGTTAAAAAAAAAGAAGGTGAGAGGCACTGTTCCAAATGGGTCACCTAGAAGATATCATTCTCATCCCTACTCTAAGTTCTGAGTAGTTAGCTAAGGATACAGAAACTCAGAAGACAGGTGACCACACAGAATGCAGAGAGGTAGCATTCCACAGTATAGAGAGAATGCAAAGTCAGTACTCAGGGGTCCCTAAATGAAATCTGTATTTAGCATTCTGGAGTATTGTAAAACCTATACCTCCGCAGGAATAATATTGTCTTTTTTTAATTCTATAAAAACCATGTATATGAAAAATATGGGCTAAACATCTGAATAAAAATATATGTTCACTTATTCACTCCACAAATATTTATTAAGTGCCTACTAGATGCCAGACACTTTTCTGGGCATTGGATATAAAGCAATTAACAAAAGAGTCATGGCAACCCACAGACTGGAGAAAATATTTGCAAATGATGTGACCAACAAGGGCCTAGTTTCCAAAATATACCAACAGCTTGTACAACTCAATAACAAACATACAAAACAAAAACAAACAACCCAATCAAAAAATGGGCAGAACAACTGAATAGACATTTCTCCAACGAAGATATACAGATGGCCAACAGGAACATGAAAAGATGCTCAACATCACTAATTGTTAGAGAAATGCAAATCAAAACTACAGTGAGGATCACCTCACACGGGTCAGAATGGCCATCATTAAAAAGTCTACAAATAACAAATGCTGGAGAGGGTATGGAGAAAAGGGAACCCTCTTACACTGTTGGTGGGAATGTAAATTGGTGCAGCCACTATGGAAAACAGTATGGAGATTCCTTAAAAAACTAAAAATAGAGTTGTCATATGATCCAGCAATCCCACTCCTGGACATATATCCAAAGAAGACTCTAATTCGAAAAGATACACACACCACAATGTTCATAGCAGTGTTATTTACAATAGCCAAGACACAGAAGCAGCCTAACTGTCCATTGACAGATGAATGGATAAAGAAGATGCGGTATATATACACAATGGAATATTAGCCATAAAAAAGAATGAAATAGGAGAGACCTTCAAGATGGCGGAGGAGTAAGACGTGGAGATCACCTTCCTCCCCACAAATACATCAAAAATACATCTACATGTGGAACAACTCCTACAGAACACCTACTGAATGCTGGCAGAAGACCTCAGACTTCCCAAAAGGCAAGAAACTCCCCACGTACCTGGGTAGGGCAGAAGAAAAAAGGAAAAACAGAGACAAAAGACTAGGGATGGGAGAAATGGGAACATATTGTATATGTATAACTGATTCACTTTGTTATAAAGCAGAAGCTAACACACCACTGTAAGGCAATTATACTTCAATAAAGATGTTTAAAAAAAAAAAAAAAGACTAGGGATGGGACCTGCACCTCTGGGAGGGAGCTGTGAAGGAGGAAAAGTTTCCACACACTCGGAAACCCCTTCACTGGTGGAGACAGGGGGTAGCTGGGGTGGAAGCTTCAGAGCCACGGAGGAGAGAGCAGCAACAGGGGTGCAGAGGGCAAAGCAGAGAGATTCCCACACAGAGGATCGGTGCCAACCAGCACTCACCAGCCCAAGAGGCTTGTCTGCTCACCTGGGCTCCGGTCTCAGAGGTCAGATCCCAGGGAGAGGACTGGGGTTGGCTGCATGAACACAGCCTGAAGGGGGCTAGTGCATCATAGCTAGCCGGGAGGGAGTCCGGGAAAAACTCTGGACCTGCCTAAGAGGGAAGAGACTATTGTTTCAGGGTGAGCAAGGAGAGGGGATTCAGAGCACCACCTAAATGAGCTCCAGAGACAGGCGCAAGCCATAGCTATCAGCTCGGACACCAGAGACAGGCATGGAACGCTAACGTTGCTGCTGCAGCCACTAAGAGTCCTGTGTGCAAGCACAGGTCACTATCCACACGTGCCCCCCACCCCCACCCAGGGAGCCTGTGCAGCCCGCCACTGCCACGGTCCTGTGACCCAGGGACAAATTCCCCGGGAGAACACACGGTGCGCCTCAGGCTGTTGCAACATCACGCTGGCCTCTGCCGCCGCAGGCTCACCCCGCCTTCCATACCCCTCCCTCCCCACAGCCTGAGTGAGCCAGAGCCCCCTAATCAGCTGCTGCTTTAACCCCATCCTGTCTGGGCGGGAACAGAAGCCTGAGGGCAATCTACAGGCAGAGATGGGGCAAAAACCAAAGCTGAACCCCAAGAGCTCTGTGAACAAAGAAGAGAAAGGGAAATTTCTCCACGCAGCCTCAGGAGCAGTGGATTAAATCCCCACAAGCAACTGGAGGTACCCTGCATCTGTGGAATACCTGAAGAGACAACGAATCAACCCAAAATTGAGGCAGTGGATTTTGGGAGCAACTGTAGACTTAGGGTTTGCTGTCTGCGACTGACTTGTTTCTGATTTTTATGTTTATCTTAGTATAGTTTTTAGCACTTGTTATCACTGGTGGATTTGTTTATTGGTTGGGTGGCTCTCTTCTTCTTTTTAATTAGTTTTAAATTTTATTTTAATAATTTTTAAATTTTTAAAATTTTAATTATTTTATTTTATTTGTATTTATTTATTTATTTTTTTTCTCCCTTTTCTTCTGAGACATGTGGCTGACAGGGCCTTGGTGCTCCAGCCTGATGTCAGGCCTGAGCCTCTGAGGTGGGAGAGCAGAGTTCAGGATATTGGACCACCAGAGACCTCCTGGCCTGATCTATAACAATTGATGATAGCTCTCCCAGACATCTCCATCTCACTGCTAAGACCCAGCTCCACCCAATGGACAGCAAGTTCCAGTGCTGGACACCCCATGCCAAACAACTAGCAAGACAGGAACACAACCCCACCCATTAGGCTGCCTAAAATTATACTAAGTTCACAGACACCCCAAAACACACCACTGGACACAGCACTGCCCACCAGAAAGACAAGATCCAGCCCCACCCACCAGAACACAGGCACCAATCCCCTCCACCAGGAAGCTTACACAAGCCACTGAACCAACCTTACCTACTGGGGGAAGACACCAAAAAAAACAGGAACTATGAACATGCAGCCTATGAAAAGGAGACCCCAAACACAGTAAGTTATGCAAAATGGGAAGACAGAGAAATATGCAGTGGATGAAGGAGCAAGGTAAAAACCCACCAGACCAAACAAATGAAGAGGAAATAGGCAGTCTACCTGAAAAAGAATTCAGAGTAATGATAGTAAAGATGATCCAAAATCTTGGAAATAGAATGGAGAAAATACAAGAAACGCTTAACAAGGACCTAGAAGAACTAAAGAGCAAATAAACAATGATGAACAACAAAATAATGAAACTAAAAGTTATCTGGAATGAATCAATAGCAGAATAACTGAGGCAGAAAAACGGATAAGTGACCTGGAAGATAAAAGAGTGGAAATAACTACCACAGAGCAGAATAAAGAAAAAAGAATGGAAAGAATTGAGGACAGTCTCAGAGACCTCTGGGACAACATTAAACTCACCAACATTCGAATTATAGGGGGTCCCAGAAGAAGAGAAAAAGAAAGGGTCTGAGAAAATATTTGAAGAGATTATAGTTGATACCTTCCTTAACATGGGAAAGGAAATAGTCAATCAAGTCCAGGAAGCACAGAGAGTCCCATACAGGATAAATCCCAGGAGAAACGTGCCAAGACACATATTAATCAAACTACCAAAAATTAAATACAAAGAAAAAATATTAAAAGCAGCAAGGGAAAAGCAACAAATAACATACAAGGGAATCCCCATAACGTTAACAGCTGATCTTTCAGCAGAAACTCTGCAAGCCAGAAGGGAGTGGCAGGACATATTTAAAGTGATGGAAGGGAAAAACCTACAACCAAGATTACTCTACCCAGTAAGGATCTCATTCAGATTCAACAGAGAAATTAAAACCTTTACAGACAATCAAAAGTTAAGAGAATTCAGCACCACCAAACCAGCTTTACAACAAATGCTAAAGGAACTTCTCTAGGCAGGAAACACAAGAGAAGGAAAAGACTTACAAAAACAAGCCCAAAACAATTAAGAAAATGGTAATAGGAACATGTGTATCAATAATTATCTTAAATGTAAATGGATTAAATGCTCCAACCAAAAGACGTAGAATGGCTGAATGGATACAAAAACAAGACCCGTATATATGCTGTCTACAAGACACTTCAGACCTAGGGACACATACAGACTGAAAGTGAGGGGATGGAAAAAGATATTCCATGCAAATGGAAATCAAAAGAAAGTTGGAGTAGCAATTCTCATATCAGACAAAATAGACTTTAAAATAAAGACTATTACAAGAGACAAAGAAGGACACTACATAATGATCAAGGGATCAATCCAAGAAGGAGATATAACAATTGTAAATATTTATGCACCCAACATAGGAGCACCTCAATACATAAGGCAAATGCTAACAGCCATAAAAGGGGAAATTGACAGTAACACAATCATAGTAGGGGACTTTAACACCCCACTTTCACCAATGGACAGATCATCCAAAATGAAAATAAATAAGGAAACACAAGCTTTAAATGACACATTAAACAAGATGGACTTAATTGATATTTATAGGACATTCCATCCAAAAACAACAGAATACACTTTCTTCTCAAGTGCTCATGGAACATTCTCCAAGATAGATCAATCTTGGGTCACAAATCAAGCCTTGGTAAATTTAATAAAATTGAAATTGTATCAAGTATCTTCTCTGACCACAACGCTGTGAGACTAGAAATCAATTACAAGAAAAAAACTGTAAAAAATACAAACACATGGAGGCTAAACGATACACTACTAAATAACCAAGAGATCATTGAAGAAATCAAAGAGGAAATCAAAAAATACTTAGAAACAAATGACAATGAAAACACGACGACCCAAAACCTATGGGGTGCAGCAAAAGTAGTTCTAAGAGGGAAGTATATAGCAATACAATCCTACCTCGAGAAACAAGAAAAATCTCAAATAAACAACCTAACCTTAAACCTAAAGCAATTAGAGAAAGAAGAACAAAAAACCCCAAAGTTAGCAGAAGGAAAGAAATCATAAAGATCAGATCAGAAATAAATGAAAAAGAAATGAAGGAAACGATAGCAAAGATCAACAAAACTAAAAGCTGGTTCTTTGAGAAGATAAACAAAATTGATAAACCATTAGCCAGACACATCAAGAAAAAAAGGGAGAAGACTCAAATCAATAGAATTAGAAATGAAAAAGGAGAAGTAACAACTGACACTGCAGAAATACAAAGCATCATGAGAGATTACTACAAGCAAGTACATGCCAATAAAATGGACAACCTGGAAGAAACGGACAAATTCTTAGAAAAGCACAACCTTCTGAGACTGAACCAGGAAGAAATAGAAAATATAAAAAGACCAATCACAAGCACTGAAATTGAAACTGTGATTAAAAATCTCCCAACAAACAAAAGCCCAGGACCAGATGGTTTCACAGGCGAATTCTACAAAACGTTTAGAGAAGAGCTAACACCTATCCTTCTCAAACTCTTCCAAAATATAGTAGAGGGAGGAACACTCCCAAACTCATTCTACGAGGCTACCATCACCCTGATACCAAAATCAGACAAAGATGTCACAAAGAAAGAAAACTACAGGCCAATATCACTGATGAACACAGATGCAAAAATCCTCAACAAAATACTAGCAAACAGAATCCAACAGCACAATAAAAGGATCATACACCATGATCAACTGGGGTTTATCCAAGGAATGCAAGGATTCTGCAATATACACAAATCAATCAATGTGATACACCATATTAACAAACTGAAGGATAAAAACCGTATGATCATCTCAATAGAGGCAGAAAAAGCTTTGGACAAAATTCAACACCCATTTATGATAAAAACCCTCCAGAAAGGAGGCATAGAGGGAACTTACCTCAACATAATAAAGGCCATATATGACAAACCCACAGCCAACATTGTTCTCAGTGGTGAAAAACTGAAACCATTTCCACTAAGATCAGGAACAAGACAAGGTTGCCCACTCTCACCCCTATTATTCAACATAGTTTTGGAAGCTTTAGCCACAGCAGTCAGAGAAGTAAAAGAAATAAAAGGAATACAAATCAGAAAAGAAGAAGTAAAGCTGTCACTGTTTGCAGATGACATGATACTATACATAGAGATTCCTAAAGATGCTACCAGAAAATTACTAGAGCTAATCAATGAATTTGGTAAAGTAGCAGGATACAAAATTAATGCAGAGAAATCTCTTGCATTCCTATACACTAATGATGAAAAATCTGAAAGAGAAATTAAGGAAACACTCCCATTTACCATTGCAACAAAAAGAATAAAATACCTAGGAATAAACCTACCTAAGAAGACAAAAGACCTGTATGCAGAAAACTATAAGACACTGATGAAAGAAATTAAAGATGATACAAACAGATGGAGAGATATACCATGTTCTTGGATGGGAAGAATCAACATTATGAAAATGACTATACTACCCAAAGCAATCTACAGATTCAATGGAATCCCTATCAAACTACCACTGGCCTTTTTCACAGAACTAGAACAAAAAATTTCACAATTTGTATGGAAACAAAAAAGACGCTGAATGGCCAAAGCAATCTTGAGAAAGAAAAACGGAGCTGGAGGAATCAGGCTCCCAGACTTCAGACTATACTACAAACCTACAGAAAGCAAGACAGTATGGTACTGGCACAAAAATAGAAATATAGATCAATGGAACAGGATAGAAAGCCGATCTATGCTAACACATATATATGGAATCTAAAAAAAAAAGAAAAAATGGTTTGATGAACCTAGGGTTAGGACAGAAATAAAGATGCAGATGTAGAGAGTGGACTTGAGGACACAGGGAGGGGGAAGGGTAAGCTGGGACAAAGTGAGAGAGTAGCAGTAACATATATACAGTATCAAATGTAAAATAGATAGCTAGTGGGAAGCAGCTGCATCGCATGGGGAGATCAGCTCAGTGCTTTGTGACCACCTAGAGGGGTGGGATAGGGAGGGTGGGAGGGAGATGCAAGATGGAGGGGATATGGGGATATATGTATACCTATTGCTGATTCACTTTGTTATACAGCAGAAACTAACACAACACTATAAAGCAATTATACTCCAATAAAGATGTTTTAAAAAAAAGAATGAAATAATGTCATCTGCAGCAACATGGATGGACCTAGAGATTATCATATTAAGTGAAGTAAGTCAGAAGAGAGAGACAAATATCATATGATATCACTTATATGTATAATCTAAAATATGATACAAATGAACTTATTTACAGAACAGAAACAGACTCACAGACATAGAAAACAAACTTATGGTTGCCAAAGGGGGAAAGGGATAAATTAGGAGTTTGGGATTAGCAGATACAAACTACTATATATAAAATAGTTAAACAATAAGGTCCTACTCTATAGCACAGGGAACTATATTCAATATCCTGTAACAAACCATACTGGAGAATAATATAAATAAATAAATAAATATATATATATATATATATATATATATATATATATGTATGTATAACTGACACAACATTGTAAATTAACTATACTTCAATTAAAAAAATTTTTTAAATAGTCATGGAATCTGTCCTCATGACATTTACAATTGTGAGAAAAAGTGGAATACTGTCTAGCCTCTTTTTAAATTTATTCATTCAATAAATATGAATTGAATTAGGACTACTGGTGGCACTTTGTTTTCATCAGTAAATAAAACAGCTTCATGCCCTCATGAAACCTTTGGTTTAGTAGGGATAGATAGACAATAAACACAATAAATGTGTGAATTATACGGTATAGTCAAGGGAGGTAAGTGGTGTGGATAAAAAGGAAAAGTTGAGCAGTGTAAGAAGGGGGATCAGGAGTGCCAAGGGGAGGGAGGTGTGCAGGGCCAGGATGCAGCTTTCAGTAGGGAGATCAGCTCCCTGAGAAGATGTTTGACTAAAGACTTGGAAGAGGTGCGGGAGCCATTCCCTCAGATACCTGGAGAAAGACCAGCCGTGACTAAGGCTTTCAGGCGGGACCATGCCTGGTGTGTTCAAGGAAGGAGAGGAGGCAAGTGTGGCTGGAGAGGGTCCATAGGAGAGGTGAGAGTAATAGGAAACGAGATCAGAGAGCAAATGGGAGCAAGTCGTGACAGACCTTGGACTGTTTAAGAACTTGGGCTTTAAGCTGAGAGAAGGAGGGAACCAGGGAGGGGTTTTAGCAGAGGTGTGACATGATTCACCTGACTTGCCTTTCACTCCACCGTTTTGTCAGAAGAGACTGAAGGGGGCAAATAGAGAGACGAGGAGATCTCCTGCTAGAATAAGGTGGGAGAAGGATGACTGCGGCCCTGATGAGGTGGGAGGAGTGGAGACAGGGATGTGAGAGGAGAGAGTGAGGTGACAGCTTCTGAGTAGCTTTGGAAGGTGGAGCCAATGGGATTTACTGAAAGAGAGGACTGTGGTATGAAGAAAGGGAGGCGCTGAGGACAACTCCTTTTGCAAGGAAGGAATCTTCACCAGTTGAGATAAAAGGTGGCAGTAGGAGCGTGTTTTAGGGAAAAAATGAGGAGGTCAGCTTTGAACATGTTGGGCTTAAGATGTTTAGGAGAATATCAAGAATAGGTCTGGAGCTGGGTGAAAATCTGGGCTAGAGGTATAAATTTGGAAGTGGCATCACATAAGATTTTTTATTGCACATGATTAAATATGAAAACATGGATGTTGTTCTAACAATACAAAATTATGTGGAGCAAAAGCTGAGTTTCTCCTTCACTCTCTTACTCCAAACCTACGACTTTTTCCAGCAGTAACATTATTAAGGAGCTAGTATGTGTTAAGAAACTAAAAATGTCTTCAGAACGTACAATCTGCCATATCGGAGAACCAGAACCAACAATTGTTTTTCAGTTTCACATGCATTTTATCACACAAGCAAAGGTGCTTTATAATTGTTCAAGCACTTATGCATAGTTTTTTTCCCATTTCTCTATATCTTCCCTTTACTTACACAGTAATATAATTTCCAGAATGGCCATCTTCCACCATTATGGTGGCGAAGTAACAGAATTTCACAGCTGTTTGGAATAAACAACATACTTGGATTTGCATGCCTTTTCTTATGAAATTAAACTGATTTTTAATTGGTCTTATGTTGCAATTTTTTCTTTATCCATCTGGAATGTGCCTGAGCTAAGCGGTACCATCCATTTGAGAAATATCATTGATTATAAAGTACAGGATACACTTTAACAATCCTCTAGACTCTAGGCTTTCATCCCTAAAATAGAACAGTTTCTGTACCTTCCATTAGGAAAAGATAACCTTCAGAATGTGAACTAATGCATTTCTGTTTTGTTGAGTTGGCACTTACTCTGTGTAAGGAAAGTAATGATGACTCCTAAAATAACCAGTCTCATGAGTTTAGATCTTCATCTGTAATAAAACTCAATAGTCTTTCTAGTCTTAGGAGTTCACTGTTTCTTCCCTGAAATCAAATAGAAAAAAATTAATTGAAAAAGAAAAACAAATCAAACCCACTTTAGTTTGATTTTTTGGCAGAGTTCTGTCTCCAAGAACATGTATCAGAAACCTCCACACCTAGATTGACACATGGTTTATCCCAATCAGCTGCTTGTTATGCAGCTATTGCATCCATCATGGTATCCAGTAAATAGGAAAAAAATAAGAAAGAGTAAGGCACGAGTTCTCAAGAAGCTCACAGTTCCACTAAGCCAATAAAAATTTAGCTTTAGGGAAAAAAATATCACTGTGAATGATTCTCAAGCCAACTGAACCAAGGTATTCTGCTGCTGAAAAAAATTGATGAATGAATGTTCTCAATTGAAAGCTTACTCTATGAATTTTTCTTGAATTTTTAGCACTAACCACTGTCTTTTTCCAGACAGATCCAGCGCATAGCAAAGTGAATAAGTACCAGAAGCAATAGCAGAAAAGCTGAGGCTCAGCCAATCATACTCAATTCAACTTGATTTTTATAGACACATGAGCTCCTACTTGTGATTTTAGTTTGCATCCATTTTTGCTGATAAAAATGTTCTTATTTGCAAGATCAAACAAAACACATCAAAATTACGTGGTGCCCTGCAAAGAACCGTGTCACCTGAACAAATCTGAAATCACATTCTGTAGGTTTTGCTCTTCATGTGCAAATGGGCTCAAAGGACAAAGCAAGAGTCATATCAGACTTCTCTTTCTTCCTCCTCCTCTCCCTCCCCCCATCTCCCTCCTTTCCTTCTTCTCCAGTGGTAGTTTGCCTCTGGGCTCTCTCATACCATCCTTCTTATGCATTCCACTTGCCAACCACCCCAGTTCATACCAGAAGAACCATAATAACCTTCAAACTGATTCCCTTCCTATAATCCCCGCCCGCTCAAATCCAGCACATTCCCATCTCATAGACTCACCTTTCTGCAACACAGATTTTTGTCAAGCCCTTTTCCTGTTCAAAAATGTTTACTGATTTCTTATTCCCCATTTAATAATGTCCAAAAGTCTTAGAGTCAGAATCAAAACCTCCAAAATAAAACAATTTCTAGCATTTGGTTACTATTTGAATGCAAAGTTTCACATACACATGACTATGTTCAACCAAGTGCTCAAGAGAAATTTGGCAAAAGATTTTTCACATCAATGGAAATGAATAGCTGGCTCTCCTTTAGGAAGTGGTGTTGCCTACCTAAACTTGCTTTTTGTTCCCTTAAGGAACAAAGGGTGATTTATCTTGATATCTATGGACGAATATCAGCATTTCCATCACTTAGAAATGATCAGTTACTCTTTTTTATGAATTGTCCTGTCACTGGAGGTTTACTGGAATCAAAGACAAATGTATTTAGCAGGGCTGTTGAAAATCATAGTGGTCAGGATTGCCAAACTTGATGCTTGCTTTCAAAAGAAAATATGGCTGGTATAGTTATTTCATAGAGCCCTGACATTGCGTAAGTGTCTCTTATATTGTTTGCTATTAATTATAGGATTTAAAATATCTTCTACAAAAGCCTAAAAAGATGAACTTTATGCTAAATGAGTATCACCTCTCTAGGGTGGCATGATAGAATACCACTCTGTTCTTTATATGTTGTTTTACATTTTAGTTTTTAATACACGTTACCTTTAGAATCTGGAAAAAAAAGATGTCTGTTTTAAACAAGAAACTAAAGTTTTCTTCAAAAATTCATATGAACAGTTAACTTTGAAATTTGGTATTTGTCGGATACTTGAAAATTGGCTGCAGTGGCTTGTCCCCTCTAATGAATTAATTTCTGAATGGCATCTCAGTACCTATTAGAAATAGCCACCAGACTCAGAGCTCAGCAATGGGAGTTTGTTTATTCAATCCAATCATTATTGACTAATTTGCATTTTAGAATGCTAATTCAACTATTACTTAGTCATTTCTCAAAACTGTCCGATGGGAAAGATGAATGTAATTAACCCTGCTTAAAAGTGGGACCGGCCAACGGAGCCCCATAGAGGAAGCCGATTCCCCCGGGTATGCAGTCATAACTGCCAGGAATCATGCCACGTTTCAGGGCCACCACACATCCAGTAAGACACCCAAGAGCAAGATTTTTTTTTAATAGCTCCAACATTTCCATTTCATAAGCACTTGGGTTTAGATTTGCTCAAACTCTACAGCATTGATCAGCCTTGCAAACCTTTCTAAATGCAACATTGGGTCTATCCAGCCACTTCTCATGGCAACCCAAATATAAAACGTGCAGCAGTGTAGATACGCTTTTAAAATGTTCACAAACTCCCCCAAATGTACTAATAGAAGTATCATAGTGACAAGGTGATAATCAGATGAGAAATAGATATTCAATATCCAGTATGCACAGGGCTCTGTGCTGGAGCTATGCACAGGGATAGGGGCAAGAAATCAGACACCGACAACTCTATTTTTGCTCTAAGGTACTTATAGTTTGATAAAGAAACCAGTCAAGTGCATATAAAACTTAAGAATACTGTAGAAAAAATTGCAAATGTATTTACTTTCAATTTTACAATAAGCATCTTTTTTCTTACAGCTTTCTCCACAAAAATGCATGTTTTTTAATAGTCACTTTATTTAAGCTTAAGGCACAACACATGGTGCACACGTTACTTTAGAAGGCTGGAAATCTTCCGGGAACTGACCCCGAAATAATTTACTGCATTATTTAAAGAATGCTGATGAACTCTCTCTTTCAAGGAGGAAAGTATGGAAGCACAATAAACCTAAGAGAAAACCTTTTGAATAATTAAAGCATGTTTCTAGCTGACCGTGGAAGGATGACACATGTAATGAATCAGTGTGTTATCAGTTTCCACTACTGTATGCCATCACATGCAGTAATTGTCTACGCTCTTCTTCACATACACACAAGCACACACACGCACACCACAATCAAACATACATGCTTGTTGTTGTTTTTTAACATATTTATTGGAGTATAATTGCTTTACAATGGTGTGTTAGTTTCTGCTGTATCACAAAGTGAATCAGCTATACATATACATATATCCCCATATCCCCTCCCTCTTGCATCTCCCTCCCACCATCCCTATCCCACGCCTCTAGGTGCTTCCTATCTATTTTACATTTACTAGCTATCTATTTTACATTTGGTAGTGTATATATGTCCTTACCACTCTCTCACTTCATCCCAGCTTACCCTTCCCCGTCCCCGTGTCCCCAAGTCCATTCGCTATGTCGGCATCTTTATTCCTGTCTGGTTCCTAGGTTCTTCAGAACATTTTTTTTTTTTTTTTTAGATTCCATATATATGTGTTAGCATATTGTATTTATTTTTCTCTTTCTGACTTACTTCACTCTGTATGACTGACTCGAGGTCCATCCACCTCACCACAAATAAGTCAATTTTGTTTCTTTTTATGGCTGAGTAATATTCCAATGTATATATGTGCCACATCTTCTTTATCCATTCATCTGTCGATGGACACTTAGGCTGCTTCCATGTCCTGGCTATTGTGAATAGTGCTGCAATGAACATTGTGGTACATGACTCTTTTTTTTTTTTTTTTTTTTATTTTCTTATTTATTTATTTATTTATTTATTTTTGGCTGTGTTGGGTCTTCGGTTCGTGCGAGGGCTTTCTCCAGTTGCGGCAAGCGGGGGCCACTCTTCATCGCGGTGCGGGGACCGCCCTTCATCGCGGTGCGCGGGCCTTTCTCTATCGCGGCCCCTCCCGTCGCGGGGCACAGGCTCCAGACGCGCAGGCTCAGCAATTGTGGCTCACGGGCCCAGCTGCTCCGTGGCATGTGGGATCTTCCCAGACCAGGGCTCGAACCCGTGTCCCCTGCATTAGCAGGCAGATACATGACTCTTTTTGAATTATGGTTTTCTCAGGGTATATGCCCAGTAGTGGGATTGCTGGCTCATATGGTAGTTCTATTTTTAGTTTTTTAAGGAACCTCCATATTGTTCTCCATAGTGGCTGTATCAATATACATTCCCACCAACAGTGCAAGAGGGTTCCCTTTTCTCCAGACCCTCTCCAGCATTTATTGTTTGTAGACTTTTTGATGATGGCCATTCTGACCGGTGTGAGGTGATACCTCATTGTAGTTTTGATTTGCATTTCTCTAATGATTAGTGATGTCAAGCATCCTTTCATGTGTTTGTTGGCAATATGTATATCTTCTTTGAAGAAATGTCTGTTTAGGTCTTCTGCCCATTTTTTTTATTACGTTGTTTGTTTTTTTGATATTGAGCTGCATGTACTGCTTGTATATTTTGGAGATTAATCCTTTGCCAGTTGCTTCATTTGAAAATATTTTCTCCCATTCTGAGGGTTGTCTTTTCGTCTTGTTTATGGTTTCCTTTGCTGTGCAAAAGCTTTTAAGTTTCATTAGGTCCCATTTGTTTATTTTTGTTTTTATTTCCATTTCTCTAGGAGCTGGGTCAAAAAGGATCTTGCTGTGATTTATGTCATAGAGTGTTCTGCTTATGTTTTCCTCTAAGAGTTTGATAGTGTATGGCCTTACATTTAGGTCTTTAATCCATTTTGAGTTTATTTTTGTGGATGGTGTTAGGGAGTGTTCTAATTTCATTCTTTCGCATGTAGCTGTCCAGTTTTCCCAGCACAACTTATTGAAGAGGTTGTCTTTTCTCCATTGTATATTCTTGCCTCCTTTATCAAAGATAAGGTGACCATATGTGCGTGGGTTTATCTCTGGGCTTTCTGTCCTGTTCCATTGATGTATATTTCTGTTTTTGTGCCAGTACCATACCGTCTTGATTACTGCAGATTTGTAGTATAGCCTGAAGTCCAGGAGCCTGATTCCTCCAGCTCTGTTTTTCTTTCTCAAGATTGCTTTGGCTATTTGGGGTCTTTTGTGTTTCCATACAAATTGTGAAATTTTTTGTTCTAGTTCTGTGAAAAAGGCCAGTGGTAGTTTGATAGGGATTCCATTGACTCTGTAGATTGCTTTGGGTAGTAGAGTCATTTTCACAGTGTTGATTCTTCCCATCCAAGAACATGGTATATCTCTCCATCTGTTTGTATCATCTTCAATTTCTTTCATCAGTGTCTTATAGTTTTCTGCATACAGGTCTTTTGTCTTCTTAGGTAGGTTTATTCCTAGGTGTTTTATTCTTTTTGTTGCAGTGGTAAATGGGAGTGTTTCCTTAATTTCTCTTTCAGATTCTTCATCATTAGTGTATAGGAATGCAAGAGATTTCTGTGCATTAATTTTGTATCCTGCTACTTTACTAAATTCATTGATTACGTCTAGTAGTTTTCTGGCAGCATCTTTAGGATGCTCTATGTATAATATCATGTCATCTGCAAAGAGTGACAGTTTTACTTCTTCTTTTCCAATTTGTATGCCTTTTATTTCTTGTTCTTCTCTGACTGCTGTGGCTAAAGCTTCCAAAACTATGTTGAATAATAGTGGTGAGACTGGGCAACCTTGTCTTGTTCCTGATCTTAGTGGAAATGGTTTCAGTTTTTCACCACTGAGAACAATGTTGGCTGTGGGTTTGTCATATATGGCCTTTATTATGTTGAGGTAAGTTCCCTCTATGCCTCTTTTCTGGAGGGTTTTTTTATCATAAATCGGTGTTGAATTTCGTCAAAAGCTTTTTATGCATTTATTGAGATGATCATATGGTTTTTCTCCTTCAATTTGTTAATATGGTGTATCACATTGACTGATTTGCATATATTAAAGAATCCTTGCATTCCTTGGATAAACCCCAGTTGATCATGGTGTATGATCCTTTTATTGTGCTGTTGGATTCTGTTTGCTAGTATTTTGTTGAGGATTTTTGCATCTGTGTTCATCAGTGATATTGGCTTATAGTTTTCTTTTTTTGTGACACCTTTGTCTGGTTTTGGTATCAGGGCCATGGTAGCCTTGTAGAATGAGTTTGGGAGTGTTCCTCCCTCTGTTATATTTTGGAAGACCTGGACTTGATTGACTATTTCCTTTCCCATATTAGGGAAGTTTTCAACTATAATCTCTTCAAATATTTTCTCAGTCCCTTTCTTTTCCTCTTTTTCTTCTGGGACCCCTATGAATGTTAGTGCATTTAATGTTGTCCCAGAGGTCTCTGAGACTGTCCTCAATTCTTTTCATTCTTTTTTCTTTGTTCTCCTCTGTGGTAGTTATTTCCACTATTTTATCTTCCAGGTCACTTATCCTTTATTCTGCCTCAGTTATTCTGCTATTGATTCCTTCTAGAGAATTTTTAAATTTCATTTACTGTGTTGTTCATCACTGTTTGCTCTTTAGTTTTTCTAGGTCCTTGTTAAATGTTTCTTTTATTTTCTCCATTCTATTTTCAAGATTTTGGATCATCTTTACTATCATTACTCTGAATTCTTTTTCAGGTAGACTGCCTATTTCCTCTTCATTTGTTTAGTCTGGTGGGTTTTTACCTTGCTCCTTCATCTGCTGCGTATTTCTCTGCCTTCTCATTTTGCTTAACTTACTGTGTTTGGGGTCTCCTTTTCACAGGCTGCAGGTTCGTACTTCCCATTTTTTTTGGTGTCTTCCCCCAGTGGGTAAGGTTGGTTCAGTGGGTTGTGTAGGCTTCCTGTTGGAGGGGACTGGTGCCTGTGTTCTGATGGATGAGGCTGGATCTTGTCTTTCTGGTGGGCAGGACCACGTCTAGTGGTGTGTTTTGGGGTGTCTGTGACCTTATTATGATTTTAAGCAGCCTCTCTGCTAATGGCTGGTGTTGTGTTCCTGTCTTGCTAGTTGTTTGGCATGGGGTGTCCAGCACTGGGGCTTGCTGGTCATTGAGTGAAGCTGGGTCTTAGTGTTGAGATGGAGATCTCTGGGAGACCTCTTGCCGTTTGATATTACGTGGAGACAGGAGGTCTCTGGTGGACCAATGTCCTGAAGGCGGCTCTCCCACCTCAGAGGCTCAGGCCTGACACCTGGCTGGAGCACCAAGACCCTGTCAGCCACTCGGCCAGGTACGTGGGGAGTTTCCTACCTTTTGGGAAGTCTGAGGTCTTCTGCCAGTGTTCAGTAGGTGTTCTGTAGGAGTGTAGATGTATTTTTGATGTATTTGTGGGGAGGAAAGTGATCTCCATGTCTTACTCCTCTGCCATCTTCAGATGGATGAATCTCCTTCAAAGATTCAATGCTTACAACTTTACATCCTCCAAATCCAGCAAAAATCACTTTCAATGGAAACCCCCTGCACAATCACTTAGGATTATTTTCTGTTGTCTGAAACTCTTCTTGTGCAAGTCTTCTGGGACTGTTGTACAGACCCTACTTCCATCTCAGCAGAAAACCCATTCTAGACTCTCTTGTGACTCACATTGCAGGCCTCTAACTTCTCAACCATCCTGGTTAATAAGGAGCCAATGAGGCAGAAACTGAGAAATGTGAGTCCCTCGTGGTCAGCACTACAATGGCATTCTCCTGGCCTTAAGACTCTTCAATGATCCTTTCTCTGTGTCCTTTCCAATTGCGCCTGGGTTTTTTCTCATGCTTGTTGGTTTTAATGGAAGAGCATTCTCAGTACCTCTCAAATGAGTGAAAATCCTGTTTATGTTCTTGTCTGCCCCAGTTTAAGGCTTCACAAGAATTTATTCTCGTTTTAAGCACACACAGACTGTCCTAATTCCCTTCTTTTGGCTGGTGGAGCCTCTTCAGAGCACTTTAGGGGCAAATGACTCTTTTTTCCTTGATCCCAGGGTAGAGTCAAAATGAAAACAACAGACTTAGGTGACCCAAGCTCCTTCACGTTACCTCCGACTTCTCATTCAAAGTGGTGCTTTGGGCGACAGGTGGAGTTATAATTATAGATTAGAAAAAAGCCACATCAGCAGCTGTTGCTCCTGTTTGTTCCCGGCTATCACTGTCACCAGTGGACAAATTGGCATAAACAGTTCTCCAGACTCCGCATGAGTGAAGGGTGAGCCGAGAGTACAACAACGACCTGAAGGCACCTCTGCAGGGGGAGCCTGGAGATTGTCTTTCCTGTCGGAGACTCCAAACCAAACAAATAGGTTAGTACACAGAGTATACCTATGCATTTTACCTCTGACCTCTACTTGATGTGATCTTGGTTTTTCTGACAGAGCTGTAACAGAAGGGTGAAGTGTTAAAGGAAAGAGAGTTATTTAAGGACTGTTATTCAAAAGTCCAGTGCCCGTGAGAACAAATTATGAAATGGGCTTAATTTATTATGCTCCTCTCCCAATTTTGGCTGTATGCACATTAGACAAAGAGACAAAGTGAAGATGGAAAAATGAAACTGCTTTTGTGGCCTGAGTCCCAACCTTTCGTAATGATACTTACTTTTGCCAAAAAAAGCTCTGGTTTCTTTGTTAAAATCAGTAGTTGAAGCCTTAGGTTGGTGATTAGAAAAAAAAAATACCGCTCCAGAATATAGTTCCAGAGTTTCATTTTTTTTTTAGGGAAACTAGGCAAATGAGAATTGGATTTTTTCTCTACCTCTGAATAAAGACAGAAAATGTCCTTGTTTATGATAAAATGTGTGCTGTAGGCTACTTTGTATAAGAAATCTGCTATAGGATTTATTACTTATGTCTAGTACAGTTCTACCTAAAAACTCGATCATTTCAGTCTAAGTAGCTCTATAAGACTCCTCATAGATCCTTTTGAAAGAAAAAGGTTTCAAAGAAATTTCGTTTTCTCTGTGTATGCTTTGTGTTAGAAAGCTGTGGAGCAGGATTTTTCCAACAAAGATTAGCTTTGGGGCATCTTCTCAAAACCTGAATGTGTAGTGTCCTGGTGAAGAGCAGTGGAATTCCAGAGAATCCACTGAAAACTAGGCTTTGGGGCCCAGTTCTCAACCCACCCACATCCATGGAACAGTCCAGGTGGAAAGAGTCCTAAATAATGGCCTCATTTTTTCAGCTCCCAACAGAAGGTGTCCCATCCCTAAGCATTTTATGTGGGACTTTTCAATGGGAAAATGCACCTTACTTAGTATCACTGTGGCCCGACGTTTTGTCTGCCTTGTGAAGTGCACAGAGTGCTAACTATGCACTCAGAGCTCCACTAGAGAGACAATTAAATTAAAACAACCAAAAGTAACCCATCAATTAAATTCCCGCAAGGGGCTGGCTTCTCCTGATTTCTAAGAGAGCCATACCTTTCTTTTAGGAAATTTAAGGGTGAAATAAATACCTCTTTACACATTTTAGCAAATAAAGCCCCAAACAATAAGTTTGACCACTGCTTTTGAAAAGGTCAATTAATATAGCATATCAATAACTTAAATCTTCCCATGGATTCAGAGAATATATGATAGATCATAATATACCATATCTCATATATCTCATTTAGTCATTCAAATATTTATTGAGTAATGGCTATATAATCTCAAAATATTTAGAAATGAAGGCAAGCTTAAGATTTCTAATATTTCTTTTTCCAGACACTCCTTTCTTCCCCTTTTCTACTAAAAGATTTAGCACTGAGTTGGTGGTTATCTCCAAGTTCCAAATTGTTCAAGCTGAGAAAGGCAAAAAGTAGAGATGGTTGACTGGTTGCTGGTTAGGGTTTCTTTTGAGATACAGATTTACGCTCTGTCTTAAACATTGCTTTTTACTTGTGTGTTGTCTTCTTGCTCTTCTAGAAAAAAAAGAAAAACTATCCAAGATGACTGTCACTTACTCCAGTAAAGTAGCAAATGCGACTTTTTTTGGATTTCATAGGTTACTCCTCAAGTGGAGAGGCAGCATCTACAAACTACTATACAGGGAATTTATTGTTTTTGCTGTACTTTACACAGCAATAAGTTTTATGTACAGGTACTTTCCTTTGCATGTGTCCTTAAATGGCCATTAGATAGCATATATGAATACAGTCTCAAAAATCCAAGCCCTTTGGCTGCCGCTGACTTTTGCATTATGTAACCTCCTCCTTTGCATGATCCTCTGTTGCCTACTTCTCCCCAGGACTGGGTATTTTAATCCACACCTAACCGTTTTTAGGATGTTAAATAGACTCTAACCATCATGTTCAGGTGGCTCTCATTCCAGCCCCACTTTAATTGGTCATGATGAGGTATTAGTTGTCCTTCAAGAATTTTGCTATAGGCACAAAATGAAAGATTTATACCTAGAACCTCACTAAGTGATGATTTTGAATGGCAAAGTCCACAGACAAATAATTATTTGTGCTTCTCTGAACTATGTTATTCATAGTTTGAGTTTCTGATTTGACAGCTTGCAGAGACTACCTACATAATTAACATGTTTGTGAATAGTGTGTATCAGGCAACTTTCCTTCTTCTTTCCTGGAATGACGAAATCTTATCCAAGTTGGTGCCCCCAACCTTACCAATATCTCAATTAAAGAAAAGGCCTGAAAACTAATTTATTTTCTTTGTATCTTCTGAGTTCAGAGCACATTATATTCATAAAAGATGTTTATTCTTTATAACCTCACAACCTTTGCCTGTTAGATTGACAGGAAATTTGAGCAACATCATGTCCAAGAAATACTTTTATAACTAAAAATTATAATCTTAATAAAATTTTATCAGTATTATAAAAGGGACGCTTTATTAGTTTTTAAAATTAATATTGATTGCATATATTTCTTCCCTGGGGAAAGTTAAAACTTAAAATAGAAAAGCTAAAGGTTTTTGAGGCTGTATTTCCACCTTTTCTGTGTTCATCAGTTTGTTCTTTTTCTTCTGCATACAATGGACAAATCTGTGAATCATTGTTTTCACCTACATTCTTCCTTGCAGTGACAGGACACCATGTGAAGAAGAGGGACGTTAATTTGGCTAGCTGATAATGACCAAAAGTAGAATAGGAAGAGTTACTTTGCTACATATCAAAACTACAGTTCCAAACAAATGTATATATTGGTATACATTTTGGCAAAATATCTTTACAAGGAAAGTTTTATTAAAAACCTCTAATAATTTTTCAGATTTGTCTTCTAAATACGGTATTATTTTGATGATTTATTTATGTGTCACCTACTCCTTCAGAATATGAAATGGTGGAAGACACATGACGTTTCAGGATAATTGTCTCATTAGTTTATTTTTACTAACGTGAATTTATTGCTGCTACTGCCTCTTAGAATAGAATAGCTCTTAGAACAGTTGCATCGTAGCCAGAAATGCTCCATGGGGCCTTAACTTTGACTCCAATATCTTATTTATACCCCACAAAATTGTATGCACATATGTTTTCTAAAGACCAAAGAGTGCTTACATTTATAACAATAATCATTAGTTCAAGCCATTTTTCATTTTTTAAAGTTCAAATGTAAAAGTTTGTTAAAATAGACCCTTATATGTTGATCAAAGCTCTACCAGGAACTACAGGTTGAATCTGTCGAGAAAGTCAGACATACCTGTAGACAAATACAGACATAGTTTCATTCTCATGTCTACTAATGATGCTAAGTTTTTTAATCCTGTTATAAGCAAAGAGTTATACCTAGCAAAAAAATCATAAGACAGAACCAGAATTCACTAGTTTGATTATATCTCTTTTTATTTTGGGATGGATTTGACAAAATACCCGCTGTGGTACTTTCTAGCTAGTAAAATTTCTATGTGTCTATCAGCTAAATATTTTTTCCTTTGGCCAACTATTAATAGTAACAACCACTTTATTATTGATTAAGTGTGACACCATATGCTAAGTGGTTTTATATATCATATATTCTTTAATCCGCATAACATTCCTGATACATATCAATAGGTATTAATTATCCCCATTTACAAATGAGAAAACTGAGACTCAGAGAGATTTAAAAATATGCTCCAAATCCAAATCTGTAAGTGGCAGATCTGGGATTCAAACCTGGCTCTGTTAAACCCTACGGTCTGTGCTCTCCACATGTAAATTCTCTCTGATCATTTTTATTTGAGTACCAGAAACCATTCTGGCTGTAACTTGTCATCAGCATGACCTTGATAGGCCTGTCCACCAGGTGATGCCTCTCTTGTCAGCTTTTCTTGATTTCAGAATTTCTGACACCTCTTCCAAGCTGAGGCAGGAACTCCAAGCCCACCCTGCACCCACACACCTCCTTGGTCAGCACCAGCTCCCAGGTCTTCATCTGCAGTCTGATCGGTGGCTCACTGTCACCTCATTATCCCTCTGCGTCCGTCTTCAAAGCTCTACTGACCCAAATAGGCCTCTGACACATGCTATGATGAGTGTTTCCAAGGGATTCCTTCCTCCCTTGGAAAAGCTGCATTCATTCATTTCTTCAAATTCATCTGTGTTTTCTCTCTGGATTTTGATCATTATTATTAACCTGCCTTGAGATAGTTCTTCTGATTCTGAATCTCCTCCTTGCAACATAAATACCAATAATAGCTTCATTAAATGGATTTATGTTTAACAATACCAGAAAATGGGTTTGTGTCAGAGCCATAATATAAATTTTTATATTTATACTATAGAAATAAAAACACACCAAACATAATTATAAAAATTTCACTACTAATTGTTAAATCTGTATTGTTTTAAATGGATATTTTTAATTTTTTTATTTTGAAAATTTTTTTAAAGATTTTATTTTTTTTGATGTGGACCATTTTTAAAGTCTTTATTGAATTTGTTACAATGTTGCTTCTGTTTTATGTTTTGGTGTTTTGGCCCCAAGGCATGTGGGATCTTAGCTCCCCGACCAGGGATCGAACCCATACCCCATGCATTACAAGGCAAAATCTCAACCACTGGACTGCCAGGGAAGTCCCCTAAATAACTGTAGGCTTTAAAATAAACAGTTATAACATCCTTCGAAGTACAACATATATAATCAAGAATGTACTAAGTAGCATATTCATGAAAAGTAAGATCAGGATGTCGAATCCAGGGTTATTATTCAATAATTACTTAATAAGTGTAATCTACTTAAGGTACTCTTTTTAGTATATATGATGAATAATTGGAAAATGGACTCTTTTATGAAGTATTTTGCTCTAAATCCAATGCATTAATCATATAAAAATTTTAAAATATGAAGTATTTAAAAATAAAATGGTTACTATGTCCCTCTGTGTAATGACCAACAACATTTATGTACTAAAAACGTTAGTACTTAAAACATTCAGTAGTTAAAAAGGTTTTGAGATACATCAGCTTAGGTAGAAAAGAAAAAGCTATTGCTCCTTAAAAAAAAAACTGAGGTTATTTTCGCTTAATTGTTTGCACTGAATGTCACTTGCAAAGCAGGTGCAGAAGTATAATATCATAAAGGGCTGTGCATTTTATTTTTGCTCCAGATTGTTACTTACAGGAGCCCAAAAACGTTACTTTGAAAAATTATCAATTTACTGTGACAGATATGCTGAACAAATTCCAGTAACCTTTGTGCTTGGTAAGTATAGGTCACACGCAGAATGCAGCCACACAGCTGTCTCCGTTAGGATGACACCAATGACTCTGCATGGGAGTGTTTCCAAGCTGAGAGGCATGCCTGAAAAGTCACTGCTTGCAATAGAACCAGAATCATCCATAAGGTTTACCTCCAAGGCTGCTTTCGCTAAATTAACAACCAACAAGTTTGAGGTAACAATCTGCTCTTGGACAATCCAGCTTTCTTTTCACTAACTCTCCATTTTTGCCGTCAATATTTGAGTTCTAATACCCACTTCCTGGGTGCTACAGCATTGCGAGGCACAAATTACATTTTTTTTTCTGGAGGGCAAAATCATCAGATATGGATAACAACCTATTTTTTACACCCCGATCCCTAAAGAAACTAAAATTCTGCTAAAAAGCATCAGTATCAACAATATGTCTACAGTAATAAATTGCTTTACAATTTCCTGTTATTCTACAGGGTTTTATGTTACTCTGGTGGTGAACCGATGGTGGAACCAGTTTGTGAATCTGCCCTGGCCAGACAGGCTGATGTTTCTCATCTCCAGCAGTGTTCATGGAAGTGACGAGCACGGCCGCCTGCTCCGGAGGACACTGATGCGCTACGTCAACCTCACGTCCCTGCTCATCTTCCGCTCGGTGAGCACGGCTGTGTACAAAAGGTTTCCGACGATGGACCATGTGGTTGAAGCAGGTATTGGAAATGACTTTTCCTTCCATGGGGCTCCTCTTGACCTCGATCAGAACTTTCAAAGTTCCTTTGAAAATGCCTTTTATTTATTCATTCATTCAAGAAACATTTACTGATTACCTATCATGTGCCAGCAACAGTCTTAAGAGGTAAAAATGAATAAGTCATGGTTCCTGCCCTCAAGAAGTTTACTTGGGGGGCAGAGCAAAGGAAACAGCAGACAGTCAACCTCAAATTAAGTTGCAAACAGTCACATGGTCCATAATATAATAATTGTCATATTTATTCAAACCTTCTGTAATATCACCTTACATTTTCTAGCACCTTACAGTTTATGCACTTTCATAAATATTATTTCATATGGACCTCAAAAAAACCATGGGAGATTCAGAGAGGTTATGACCTGTCCTGGATCACATAGCTCATTAGTGGGAGAGCCAAAATTTCAATTCAGGCTCAGAACTCCTAACTTAATCCTTCCCCCCGCACCTACCAAACACAGCAGATTCTGGTAGGAACCAGAAATGCGGCTTTTCATCTAGGCAGAGCCTGAGAGGTGGCAGTAAAAGGCTGCTTTAGTGGGGGTTTGTTGTCTCTCCTATTCCTCAGAGTAGATGCAGTTTTGTACCTGGGCTTCTGGACACAGGATGCTGAGAACAAATCACGTTTGAAGAATGGTTCTCTTTGGTGTGTTAATACTTAGCAAAGAAGCTGTTAAACCAGCCTTCAAGGGGATGAGGATTAAATGAGATCATTGTTGGCCCGTACAGAAAAAAAATGGGTTTTTGTGCTGGGTTGTCTTTGATCCATCTGAGAGTATGCTGGAATGTATAAATGAATATATAGTAGATACAGGAACCATGAAATGATTCTGCCTTTATATTGAGTACAGTCTCAAATTAGGTTGCTTTATCCAGTCTCCTTTTCTGAAATGTCCTTGAAAATATATATATATATTTAAGAGTAGCATGTTTTGTTTGTTTTTGGAGGTTTGGGGGCTTTTGTTTGATTTGGTTTTGTCTTCTCAGGTGGCGACATAGATAGTGGCTAAGAACACAGAGTAAGAGTTCAAATCCTTCTCTATCGCTTACCGGCTACATGACCTTGTCTGAGTTACTTTACCTTTCTAATGCTTCAGTTCCCTCATCCATAGAGTGAGTTTAGAGTGATTTATAATACCTTTTACCTCATATACCTCATAGGCTTGTTGTGATGATTAAATAAGTTAATATTTGCAGTGCCTAGAGCAGTACCCGGCACATGGTGTGACATGAGTTCTTGTTATTAATAATGAAATCATCTAGTACAACAGCATAACATAGCCCTTTGGTCACTTTAGAAGACTCATTTGATATGACATCCTAGGTCTTCTTGATCCCCTATGACCAGGAGACTGTGAAAGGTAAGGTGGAAATAAGGAAGGAGGAGTGTAGAGGCCATTGTTAGGGCTACAGAGCAAGATGTGAGAAAGTAATGGGGAGCAAGGAGTCAGTTACAGATTCAGATGAAGGGTACAAAGGGCTTGGCAAATGTACAGGTATATTATGATGTAAAACCAGTCGGAACTTAAAAAAAAATTAACTGCCACCCTTCCTCCAAATTTAAAAGTGGAATACTGCATCAGAATGACCAAGTTTAAAATGCCACTTGATAACTTATTTTTCTTACCCTAATGTCTAAAGGATCAAATGTGATAAGCATTTCGACCTCTAAAAAAAGTCCTAAAAACAAACGAGAAACGTTTGGCCCATTCCAAATGGCTGAGTGACAGCTAAAGTTTACTTGGATGAATAAAGGTGACATTTCTGTTAGTCCTGACACATCCTTGGAAAGAAGAAAGCGCATTCTGACAGGAATTGGACTCCAGGCCCAATTCTCAGAGCGAATCTATCCTCTCAGCGTCACCTTCATATTAAAAGCACATGGGGTGGCTGGTGACAGAGAGGCCTTTAGGGCCTCTGGTTAGACGTGAGCTCAACGAGGCCTGAGTTGTGCTCAGGTCTGAGGGGCAAGTAGAAACGGCGAGATGCATGGGAGAATGATCTGCGTTCATTTCCTTTAGGTGCACTTTTCATAATACCGACACTCACTCCCTATCAAACTTACACAAACACCGGTCAGTACTTGCATCGACACTTTCCCCCTTTCCAAGGCATTTGGAACACTCGAATACTTCTCTCTCCCCTACCACCAGTACCCCCAACCATTCCAAGGGCATAGAGGAATCATTTGCTCCTTGATGTGCATTTACACGAGTATGTCTCAAGGTGTGATCCACAAACCCATGGGCCCTTTACATCTTGAATAACTTGAGTTGTTTATTTAAAATGCATACTCCTGGGACTTCCCTGGTGGCGCAGTGGTTAAGAATCCACCTGCCAATGCAGGGGACGCGGGTTCGAGCCCTGGTCCGGGAAGATCCCACATGCCGTGGAGCAACTAAGCCCATGCGCCGCAACTACTGAGCCTGCACTCTGGAGCCCGCGAGCCACAACTACTGAAGCCCAAGTGCCTAGAGCCTAAGCCACCACAATGAGAAGCCAACGCACTGCAACAAAGAGTACCCCCGCTCACCACAACTAGAGAAAGCCCGTGCACAGCAATGAAGACCCAACGCAGCCAAAAATAAATAAATAAATAAATAAAATTTATTTTTTAAAAAAATAAATAAATAAAAAATAAAATAAAATAAAATGCATACTCCTGAGCCCCACGTCAGACCTACTGAATCAGAACCATTGTATGTAAGGCCTGGAAAACCTGCATTTAAACATGCTCTTATGTTGCTCTTTTTATACACTGAAGTTTGAGAAGTAAGGAGTCTTTTCTGGGATGCTCATTTTTTTAACCCTTTTTCTCACCCCCGGGGTGAAAGGCTTTGGCATTCGCCAAATAATTCATTACTAATAACAAAACCGCAACAGTTAAGAAAAGGGTGAATTCAAGGTTTCGACCATGCTGGAGGCTCCAGAAGTGCTCTGGATGGTAGCCTCTGAGCAGTCTGCTCAGAGACTACCATCTAGGGGACCTGAATTAGACCTGCCTGGACACAACGAGCATCATTCTCACTTCAAGTTTTTGGTCAGCTTTTGTGCCGCGTCTGAAGGAGGAAGAGTACTGAGGGCGGCAGGAGGGGGCTGAAGCCTTGGCAGGTGCCCTCTGGGGCCATCACTGATGATTGCAGTGTAAAGGTCTCTACTACTTTCTTTCACCCCTAAGTGTTTTCTCGAAAGGCAGAAGAAGGGGTAGTGGACCAGCATGTGCCCACAGGAACGCAAGGTTTGCATGCTAGGTGGTGGGACAAAGGTTCTGAGCCACTGCCTTCCAAGCTGGGGGACACGCTTCACAGGCAGGGTCCTTCCTGGTCTGCCTCACGGCCACCCGCATGGATGGGCACAGACTCTCTGTCGGCTGGCCGCACAGACTTACCAGACTTCCTGCTCCCCAACAGAGGAGGCTGACTCAGTCTGCACGTGGGGTCAGTTTCCAAGCTCTCCCAACTGGGTGCGTGTCTCCACCTCTCTCTGTCTGTCCTTGGCCTGTGCCAACGTTTCTGGGAAGAACAGGAAGTTCAGGGATGGCGGAAAATGTTTGGCAGGTGCCCTGAGCCCAGAGCCAGGGCACCTGCTCTGCCTGAGGGCAGAGAGGGCTGGTAGTAAAGCACAGGGGCCCCAAAAGTGTAGGGGCAAAGGCAGGAGGCAATGCTGAGGGCGCAAAAAAACCTCTTGTCAGGTGACTCCCTACATAAACCCACCTGTCAGGGAAAGTACCTGTGCTCAAACTTCAGTGTGCTTTAGATAGTGTTAAAAAATCAATACTGCTAAAAACGCAGATCCGAAGACACCACCCCCAGAGATTCTGATTCAGTAGGTCTAGGCTGGGGTCCAGGAATGAGTGTATTTAACAAGCCCCTGGAGACTTTGAGGAAGGGGGTCCCTGGATCACACTCTGAGAAACAGGGGGCTTTAAGGCAATGGGAGTTTCCCTCCAAACTCTTTGTATTGCTTCAGGGAGGGTCCCTGTCACAAAGATTCACGACTAGCAGGGGAAAAAGAGTGAGAGGACGGAGAGAATGAAGATCAGCATCTCCTTCTGAAGCATCTGGCAATTGCTTGACTACAGCTGGTGAGCTAGGTCACTTACCCGCCGGTCCCTGACATTCCTTGCTGTTAAGCTGGACACTCAAGTGACATTATTCTGGGAAATACATATGCTTTGATGTTACAGGTTACATTTCTCAAATTAAATATTAAAATTTCTTTATTTATGCTCCCATGAAAATAGAAATGTAACAAATGAATGCAAAATAATGTCTATTATGCTGGAAATTCCCTGAACTGGTCTGTTATCAAACAGTTACTTCGCAGAGGAGCTGTAACCCAGGAGTCTCTGTTATTTTCCCTCTTGGCTACAAGCCTGCCCTGGAAAATTCCAGTCGCTTCAATCACCTGCCTTTGAAGATGTCACTCATTCTAAGTCAAGTCACGTGCACAATTCCAGATCTTTGCCAATTTAAGTGAAGGCCTTAATTGGGTGCTTACGTTGTGGTATGAGACTGAATCAAAACATTTTATCTGGGGTTTCACAGTGATCAGGAGAGAAAACATTTCCCTTCAAAATTCTTCACCAGAAGCACAAAAAAAGGAAATGGGAGATTATATGCATTCCTCTAAAAGAAACATTACTAAATCTGTTACTAAATCTGTCATGCTTTTGCTCATTTAACAAAGATTTACTGAGTGTATACGGTACGCTAGGCATTGTGCTGAGCACTGGAGCACAGCTGAAAGCGAGGTCCCTGTCCTCGAGCATCAGTAAAGATTACTACAAATGTTTTCTTCTATGAATCATTTTCAGAGACAAGCACAAATATATTTACAGCTGAACTTCACATCACTCCATTGCATTTCTATTTCTCTAAAATAGTTTCCTTCTGTGCTTGGTAGCCTGTAAGAGTGGTTAAAAGACAGTAAAATTTAAGGAAAGGACACTGTTTTGTTTTCTTAAAGGCCTGGAATCTTAACATGAAGTTCCTTGAGCTTCTGCCCTGACGAGAGAAGCCTGTGGAGACCCCATCAGGATTCTTAGTGACATACAGTTAACGGGCATAAATACAACTGAACGAGCTCCCAATTGTCAAGTGACTGTTGAGATAAAAGTTCTAACTTTAGATGCACTGGCTGGAAGGCTAGCCCCACATTTAGATCATTTAATCTGTAATCTTCTCTCGTTAAGTAAAATCGAATGGATTTTGTATAATATTGACTTTCCGCCCTGTGATCTGCTGTTCACGTTTTTCCTGATGCATTCTGTGCTGCTGGGGTTCCCTGGTCTCTGAAATCTCCCACTGCTCTGTGTTACAGGAGAGATGATCAAGGGGATGGTGGTATTCATGGCTGTGCCAGTTTTTCCTCTGTTGGCTGAACTTTTACAGGCTGAGTCAGTTACCCCTATAGTCTCACGTGATGAGCCCAGAACAGACTGAATGTCGTCTTGTGAGTGCAACTTGACTCACCCACGCACACTGGCTCTTCATGGGAGAGAAAGTACACACCTCCTTGAATTAGTGCCGTAGATGGGCAGTCTCAGCCCAATGTTTGAAGGTTCACCACAGCTCTGTTTTAGGAGTTAAATCATGGCTCGCCAATCAATGCTTCTCAAAGGATGATCGTAGACCACCACATTCATCGAATTATCAAGGGTGCTTATTTAAATTGCAGGTTCCCAGACAGCCTATGAAATTTGAATCTCTGGGGCTTGAGACCCAGAAATCCACTTCTTTTTGTTTTTTAATTTATTTATTTTTGGCTGTGTTGGGTCTTCATTTCTGTGCGAGGGCTTTCTCTAGTTGTGGCAAGCGGGGGCCACTCTTCATCGCGGTGCGCGGGCCTCTCACTATCGTGGCCTCTCTTGCTGCGGAGCACAAGCTCCAGACGCGCAGGCTCAGCAGTTGTGGCTCACGGGCCTAGTTGCTCCGCGGCATGTGGGATCTTCCCAGACCAGGGCTCGAACCCGTGTCCCCTGCGTTGGCAGGCAGATTCTCAACCACTGCGCCACCAGGGAAGCCCCGAGAAATCCACTTCTAAACAAGCTCCCCAGAATCACTATGTTTGAGCCAGAACAAGGATGTTAATGGCCAGCTTGCTGTGTGACTCTGTACTAGGTGCAGTTGTTCCCAAACTTCGTTACAAGATGGAGTCGCTAGGGATCTTTTAAGAATACTTATGGTGCCTCACAACCCCAGACACTAGGATTGAATAGGTGTACGGTGCAACCTGGGCATCAGGAGTTTTTTAAGCTCCCCAGACCATTCTAATGTGCAGCAAAGTCTAGGAACCACTGCACCACAGCGCATCTATTAACTCCTCCAACTTTATCTGCAAATTGCCTCAGATCTATTTACCCAAAGCAAATGGAATTCTGGGCCTCCTGGGCAGGCCAGGAGTTAAGAGCACTGATTTTGTGAGTGATATTTCCTGTGCATCATGTGTAGAAGGCAGTGAACTACCAAATAGGATACTAATTTAGAGACAGGAATACGGCTGACTAGAGATGTTTCACTCGTGTTTGACTCATTAGGAAAAGAGGAGTTTCACTGTCTCCATTCAGCATTGCTAACCCGGAAACTGATCTTACTCAACCATATCCTATTTCAAGCTTTTCAAACTGTGGGTTGTAACTTATTATTGGGTTCTTAAATCATTTCAATGGCTTTGAGCCAGCATTTTTTATGGAATGGAATGGAACAGAACAGAAAATATCAGAGAGCACCTCACACAGAAGAGCCAATAATTGTTCTGGGAACCACAAATATATCTTACTGTGGTTCATGGTTAAAAAAATATATATCTGAATACTGCCCTCCACAATGCCTTCACAGTGTGATTGCATCTCTCTCTCAATCCCATTTTGCCTCGCTTTGATTTTCCTGGTTGACAGGGATTTCTAAATTTCTACCATTGAATTTAAAGAATGGCTGCAGTTGAATCTGGTGGCTTCATTCCATTCATTTGGAAAGTACAGAGAGGAAAATGAGCCAGGCTTGTTGCAATGTGCCTGAAAAAGTCATCTCTGAGAAGGGCTAAGATGCTGAATGCACAACTTTCTCTTTCAAAAAGAATTGGCAATAAACCCATCCTGCCTAAAAGTTTTGAGAAGCAGAGCTTTTAGCTCTTCTCCTAATAGAGTCTCATGTACGCACTCTGCTTTAAAGGCAAAAGACATCTGCCTCAGCTTCAACCAAATCTGCGATTACCGGAATATTGTTTATTAATGGACTTAATTGGTCCTTTGGTTTGAAGGCAATAAAATTTTGCCTTAAAGTAGCAGATCCTACTCCATCAAACCACAATTCAAGACACAAGTAAATACAAACATATATGTGTGTGTGTGTGTTTGTGTGTGTGTATATATGTATATATATATATATTCTTTTTACTCTGATTTAAAATATTAGAAAGGGTTCTTTGGGATATGCAATATGAAAATTGCTGAGCAGAGCTGAACTAGCCAGAAAACCAGAAGGAAAAAAGATAGCAAGAGAAATTCAAGGCAAATGTAATGGCAAGATATTGAATAAAATAGCAATGTCAGGGTGTGGATAGGGTCTGAGGGAGCGTGGCATGAAGACAGACATGTGAAGGAGACAGGGTAGGGTGAGCACCAGCCAACTGATGGTGCAGCCAAACTGTAGCAAATCAATACCTGTGGTTAACATAGCCTTAGAGACGAGGATAATGACCACATTCTGAATATATCATCAGTCTCTGGTTAAAATGGCCTGAGGCACTGATGAGGAAAACATTCCATGTAATAACAACTGCTCTTTGAATTGATTTGATTAACAATCTAGACTTTTCTTTCAATGGACCAACAACTCAATTTCCAAAGATGGGGTTACTTTGGATAAGATGTGTAACCCTGCAGGAAATAACAAAAATTATTCTTCCTGTACACTCTTGGAGGATACATTAATGTCTAGTTCATCTTTCACAGCACCTAGTAAAGTACGCAATAAATTTGGGCTGAACATTTAAACCACCACCCCCCCCCACCGCGCTTTCCTAGCTCTACATGTCCCTTTCCAATCAGTGGGTGTGCTACACGGCAGGGACTGGGGGGAGGTTACCTAACTCTCGCTTTAGGGTTTGCATTAAATTAACCCTCACTCTGCATATTTGCTTTTTGCTAAGAAGCCAAGAAAGGACTTGCCAGCGTAAGTTGATCCATATTCCTGAATAAAAAATAACCAGAGGTAAAGTTATTCTTTGGTCAAATGACAGAGATTGCAGCCAGTATATAAATGCAGTCAGTTTTGGAAACTGCACTATAAATCCCAAGACTATAACTGCTAGACAATTGATATGAAATGTCTGAGAATAGTCTTCCAGGGAAAAGGTGAAGGGTTGCAAGTCTTCAAGCACAGAGCCAAGACAGGTCAAGTTCATCTATTAACTTCTTATCATCAGATTTAATCATACTCTGCAAGTCTTAAAAAAAACCAAACAGATTATCTAGGTCATGCAACAACTTTGAAATGCACTGAGAAACAAGACAAGAATTCTCAGACTCATTCTTATTCTTTGACCACCAGAGAGAGTCCAATTCCCCAGGCATGGGCAGACCCCTTCAAAGCTAATATAAATAACCTGAGTTTTATCTAAAACTAGTCTCTTGTTGGTAAATATTGGCTCTGTAGTTGTTACTGTTTATTTCAAATACTGAATAAACAGAATCTTCATTCAGTGGGGCAGTGATTTTTGAACATTGCTGTAGGTCAGAATTTCCTGCAGAGCTTGGCAAACATGTAAATGCCTGGACCCAATTTCATTAAATTACCCAGGAAGATTAAAAGAATGCTTACACCTGGACCTCACTCTAGACCAACTGAATCAGAATCTCAGGGGATAAGGTGAAGGCACTGGTATTTTCTAAAAGGCATTCAGGATAAGGCAAAGGTGCAACACTGGGTCAAGAATTCCTGCCCTATTGAATCTGGTTTAGCAGGTGATGGTAGAGCCTAGCCCTGTCCATATATAATAGGTGTCACAAGTGATTGAGACACCCACGACCTGTAGACCATATTCTCAAAACACTGGCCTGGATCACATCAAGTATCTAGGTAACTCCAAAGCTCTATGGGTCAGTGACTTTCAAAATGACACATCTCACTTCTCCTCTGAGTTCTTTTCTGTTACAGCAACACCTCTTAAATAAAACTCAGTCCACGTGGTAAGGAGGGAGGATTACTTTAAGCAGGAAAACCAGATTCATAAACCAATTACAGATGGTTAAGGATACAAACTGTGTCACATTAGGACAAAAGTTGATTTTCATCTGAATGTGTTAGAATGTCATAAGCAAATGATTGCATTTCTGAATCAAAAGTAACTCAAAATTCATATCTAACAAAAATCAGTTTTAGAAACAAGCTTTAATTCAGAAAGCATTTATACTAAATCATAATGAACATTTAAAAGTCCACTTAAAAAGCCAAGGTGGGGGGACTTCCCAGGTGGTCCAGTGGTTAAGAATCCGTCTTCCAATGCAGGGGATACGGGTCTGATCCCTGGTCAGGGAACTAAGATCTCACACGCCACGGGGCAACTAAGCCCTTGCGCCGCAACTACTGAGCCTGTGTGCCACAATGAAAGATCCCGTGTGCCGCAACTGACCCGATGAAGCCAAAAAAATAAATAATAAATAAATAAAATAAACGATTCCTCATGCCCCTATATAATCCTTTTTAAAAAAAGTCAAGGTGGTAAGTACAAGGAGAGTCACTGCAGCATTATTTTTAGTAGCAAAAAAATTAAAACAACTTAAAACTCTATTCAAAAGAGGACTACTTATATAAAATACTATACACAGTTAACTAGAAAGCAGCCATTAGAAAGAATGGGACTTCCCTGGTGGCGCAGTGGTTAAGAATCCGCCTGCCAATGCAGGAGACATGAGTTCGAGTCCTGGTCCAGGAAGATCCCACATGTCACAGAGCAACTAAGCCCTTGCGCCGCAACTACTGAGCCTGTGCTCTAGAGCCTGCGAACCACAACTACTGAAGCCCATGTGCCACAACTACTGAAGCTGGCGTGCGTACAGCCCGTGCTCCACAGCAAGAGAAGCCACTGCAATGAGAAGCCCGCGCAACGCAACGAAGAGTAGCCCTCGCTCGCTGCAACTAGAGAAAGCCCGTGCGCAGCAACAAAGACTGAACACAGCCAAAATATAAAAATAAGTAAATAAATTTATTTAAAAAAATTTTTTAAATAAAAAGAATGCTACTGCTCTCTCTATATTAACAAAAAAAAGATCTCCAAGATATAACTTGAAAAACAGAAGCAAATGGCAGATAAGTATGGGGTATAAAGTCATTTGTGTTTTTAAAAATTTGGCCTATATGAAATCCGTGATATTTCTCTGGAAAGATGCACAATAACCTGGTTGTAGTGATTTCCTTCAGGGAGGGAAACCCGTTGGGAAAATGAGACTTACTTTCCCCATTAATATTACTTTGGCCCTTTTGAATTTTGTACCATTTGAGTTACTTAATCAATTTAAAAAAAAAAAAAAAAGGGTCTGGGGAATTCCCTGATGGTCCAGTGGTTCGGACTCTTCGCTTCCACTGCAGGGGGCACGGGTTCGATCCCTGGTTGGGGAAATAAGATTCTGAATGCCGCATGGTGTGGCCAAAAAAAAAAAAAAAAAAAAAAATCACAGAATAATTGGTAATTAAATCATGATTTTAACTCTAAAAAAAATAAATAAAATGTCAAGTGTAAATTGCAAGCTTTTGAAGACATCTTTATATGAACAAACCCTGATACATAGTAGACATTCAATAAATGTTAATAAATAAACCTGCTACCTTATTCCTCCTCTCCTATTATTCAATAATCTCTTCTTTCTCTGGTGTGCAGGTGGTGGGGGTGTGAATAAAAGTGCACATAATATATTATTGGCACTTACTGAGTGCTAAGTATGTGCGAAGCATTATGTTAACCTTTTGACGTATGTTCCTCATCTCAGGTAATTCTACAACACCCCTGTGAAGTAGATATTATCATCTCTTTTACGCATGAGAAAACTGAGGCTCAGAGAGGTCACTGCAAACGCAAGCAAACTGTGTTATACACACACACACACAGAGGCACACAAAAATCAAAGAAGCGCTTTTAAAGTATATGCGAGGGCTTCCCTGGTGGTGCAGTGGTTAAGAAACCACCTGCCGATGCAGGGGACACGGGTTCAAGCCCTGGTCCGGGTAGATCCCACATGCCGCGGAGCAACTAAGCCCGTGCAACACAACTACTGAGCCTGCGCTCTAGAGCCCGAGAGCCACAACTACTGAGCCCGCGCACCTAGAGCCCGTGTTCCACTACAAGAGAAGCCACCGCAATGAGAAGCACGTGCACCGCAAGGAAGAGTAACCCCTGCTCGCTGCAACTAGAGAAAGCCCGCGCACAGCAACAAAGACCCAATGCGGCCAAAAATAAAATAAATAAAATAAATAATAAAAGTTTTAAAAAGTATATGCGAAATGCTGTGGGGACTACGAAGATAATATGCTCTTTGCCCTTCCAAAGGGTCTTAGCAGGGGTAACATTTGTGTCTAACATTATCATAATACAAGGCAAGAGAGAGCACTGGTGGAGCTCTGAAGGGGAGAAATTCCCGGGGAAGGAGAAGGAAGGAATCAAGGAAGGCTTCGCAGAAGAGGTCCTGGTTAATTAGGAGTTTGAAAGGAGGGGTCAGGATGAAATGTTATGCGATTCACGTGTTTGGCACTGTACTAAGTGCTTTGTATACATTATCACGTTTTATTCTTTTAATCCAAACAATTCTAAGTATTCTTGTTCCCAATTTTAGATGAATAAACCAAAACCTAAAGAAGAGACCTTCCCCAGATGTCCTAGTCCACATTTAATGTCACCTTACTTCCTACTGGCCGCCTCTGTTAGGGATTGCTCACATGCATTGCCTCCTATACCGATATATAACTTGTGTGTGTGTGTGCATGTGTGCACGCGCGCTCGTGAGTACATATTCCTTATCTCTGATACAAGTAAAAACTACTTGAGACAGGAACCTTTATTTTATATTTCTTGAATATCCCCCATTATATCCTCACATAGTAGACACTGAAATATATAGGGTAATATATTAGCGCTAAACCAAGTCTGTATAATCTAGCTATTTTTATTTTGTGTAAAGGTTTTATGACAGCAGATGAAAGAAAATTATTTGAACACCTCAAATCTCCTCATCTGAAATACTGGGTTCCATTCATCTGGTTTGGAAATCTTGCAGCTAAAGCCCGGAAGGAAGGTAGAATCAGAGACAGTGTTGATCTGCAATCATTGATGACTGTAAGTACATAGTAAACTGTCAGTAAAAGATGCTAATCAGAGACCAACAGGGACCTGGATGCAACAGGTTGGACCTGGACGAGTCCAATTTGTTCAATCCTGGTTCCAAAGGAACCAGAAAGACTGGGCTAGTATCAGAACCCTCAAATGCAGGAGGAGAATAGTACACAGTTTAACTCAGACTGATTGGAGGTGGTTGCTTAGAGGCTCTGTTTTAAACAGAAGTAGGCTTTGTAATAGGCTCTGTAAGAAAATGTTCTTTGATTGATCAGCAACGTCTGCCAGGGCTTGGAAGAATCTGGCGCCCTCAAGGCATATTTGCCATCCCTAGCTCCAGGATCCCAGACCAAATCTGGAGTAGAAATAAACACCCCCAGTCAGTTCCCCAAAATCGGAATATCCCAAGGTTAACCCAGCTTTCCAGATGCTCCAGGAAACAAGACTGTGTTTTCATTAAATGAAATAATCCTGAATTCATTTGAGAAACAAATTTATAGAAGGGCTAGAGAGATTTGTGCCATGACAGTCTCCTGCCTCGAGTAGGCGAAAAGGAGTGAATGATTTAAAAACAGCTCCAATTTAACGTATACTTTCTCCCAGTCTTAAATAATAACTTGCGTTCAATAGAGAAAAAAGAAATCAATGGATCCCAGTCCTTCCTGCTTTAAACAGGGATAGATTTTCTGTCAATAGAAGCATTCTAAAGTCTTCATTTGTTGGGGGAACGGTTTAGGATGTATTTAGTTCTTTTTTCTAAGATCTACAGTAAGCATGTTTTCAAAAGCAATCGAGGAAACAAAAAATAATCTGCTCTCCACATAATTTAGAAATGATTTATTTAAAATGTTAACCACTGCCTTCCTACCACCACTTGGGGCCAATATATGTTGGAAATTATGAATTCAATAGAGTAGGGGATATTTCTATACAGTCCTGATTTATCTTAATGTTTTTTAAAATGTCCAACTGTACTCAATCCCTTTTGCACATTGTTGAATTATGTTGATAGCTTGTCATTTTCAAAATTTTCATTTTGGAGTGGATTTCAGAACCAATTTCTAGCCTTTCAAAGTCACTCTCATCATTTTACAGGTGTATTCCTAAAAGTCACGGCCATATTCTGAATCCCAGTAAATATTTATTACCACACCCATCACCTTAGTAAATCGTGTTTAATTTGTTTCTGGCTTAGGAAATGAACCGATTTCGCTCCTGGTGCAGCCTCTTATTTGGTTATGACTGGGTTGGGATTCCGCTGGTTTACACCCAGGTATCAAATCCTTGGCACGTGATTTTTCTTTCTACTTGCCCACTTTGGCATGCTGTCTCTCTCGGGCAGCCAGCGCTGTGCTCTCACTTGGGTTTCTCTCTGTTTCAGGTTGTCACGCTAGCTGTCTACACCTTCTTCTTTGCGTGCCTGATTGGACGCCAGTTTTTGGATCCCACCAAAGGCTACTCAGGGCATGACTTAGATCTTTACATTCCAATCTTTACTCTCCTACAATTCTTCTTCTATGCAGGATGGCTCAAGGTAGCCAACAGTCTCAGTGCCTGAGACCTGCTCTGTAATCTTCGTCATGTTCCAAACTCTGCACACTGATCCCTTACTGAATTACTCATTCATGAGTGAGTCAAAGGTAGATTTAACATTTAATAGCTCAGAGATGTTATTACTTTTCAACCAGGCATTAAAGTGGCAGGGATGTGGTGAGTACTGTACTGTAGGGGTCTGAAGCAGCTCATTTATGCAGACGCTACTCTTTTATGGCCACTGATTGTTTTAAGTCTTTGTGTGCTCGCATTAGGATTACAATAATGTAATTAAAGTAATAAGTGTACCTGCATTGATATTTTATACCACAACAAGCAACTAAGCAGAGTAAAAGAGAGTAAATAAGAAGCCTTGTATCTCAGACTTAAGCATTAATATTATATTATTATCTTGGTTCTGCTCAAGTCTGTAGATAGTTAGCTTCTATTCCCTGAAATCCCACTAGCTGTGCCACAACATTAAATGCATTCCATTTTCAAAACCAGAACTGAGACTCAAAGGAATTCATCGGAATCAAAACCAGAAACCCCAGGATTAATGACAATATTTGGTTTGCCAGGAAATTAAAAACAGGTCAGACCAGTGAAAACAACTAGTCCAATCATCAGTGTAGAATTTTATTTGTTCCTGCTACCATCTCCCCCCAACCCCAGATGTATGTAAAAGTATCAGAGGCCTGATTCTTCCATCTCTTTTGTATGTGACAGAAAAAGATCAAAGACAATGGCTTCATTAAGTTAATTGAAATCTAAAGACAGTTTGAAGATAATTTTAATAAAATAGAATTTCAAATGTTTGACCTTCCAAACTGCCACAGTGCACCGTCAAGGCCTTTCAGGTTGTGGAAGCATTTTCTCTGCAGATGCCTTTACTTTCATTGGTTTGAATTTTAACCAGGAAAAATAAATATGTTGGCACTTCAAGTTATCCTCCAAAGAGTAAAGGCATTTCCTTTACAAATGGCAAAAACATTTTTAACCAGATGACAGTGACTCAATTATTTTTACCCATTTAAGACAGAGAAAGAGTAATAGAGACTAATAGCTCTCATTTCCCATTAGAGAAAAAAGTAGACTCTACTTTTATAAACACAAACTCACCACAATTGGCCCAAACACTCAATTACTCTGGTCTTCTATTGTCCTTTCCCCTGAGTTGTGCTGAGCTTTTTATTCTTCACTTTGTGTCCACATGAGATGTTTGGCCAGCCTGGAAGGAAGAGCCAGCAGTTCCTGCCTTCTGAAGTGCTCTCTAAAATATTAGCAGTCTTTTCCTTTATAAAATATTTTGAAGGCAAAATATGAAAAGACAATCTTAGCTCTATTAAGAGACAGGTAACCCTAAGAGAAGGGAGTTTTCCCACCCAGTGGATTGGATCTCAGTTTCTAAACAGCAGTTTTGTCTGGACAATTCTAATATTTATAAATCTTTTCAAAGTGTGAAAACCCATCTTAATCTTATGAACGGTGTATTACTGAGTTGTTTGCTGGAAATGGAGCCTCCAAGTGAGTAAAGGATATTTTTGTGACATAGTCAATTCAGAAACATGGATATCATTTTGGTAGTTAAATGTAGACTCTAATACTATATGCAGGATGGATCCCATAAAAGTGAAATTCTGGATGTAACAAAAATATTTTCAGGACCCATCCGGTGGCCCATTTAATTTAAGGAAAACCCCAGACAAGAAAGGTAGACAGCCCCTTGGAACCTGCAGTGAAGGACTCTGACAATGGATATTGCTGTGACTGATCCAGGGGCATGGGCCCTGCCACAGGCTGTCCCTTAGAACAAGGTGATGTCCTTCTCTAAGTCAGTGGTTCTCAACAATGGCCACACATTAAAAACTCCTGGGAGCTCTACTCAATAATGATGCCAGGGCTCAACCTCACACCCATTAAATCAGAATCTCCGGGGGTGGTGGGGTGCGGACCCAGGCATCAATTTTCTTTAAAAGCTCTCCAGGTGATTTTGATGTAGTGGTTAGACTTAAATCCTAAAAAATACATAGGTAGATTTTCTACCAAATAGTCTCAGAATCTAGGAACTCAACAAATCAATGGCGCCTTTGTTTTATACACTTGTAAGTTTTTCACATCTAGGCCCAATGCAAAACCACATACACACACACACACACACAAACACACACACACACACACAGGTCCAGGTAATAAAAATCAAAGGGAATTAATGAAAATAGAGACTAACAGGTGAGACATATTTGGCATACAAATCTCTCATCAAGAAGGCTATTCAATTCAGGAACATGGTAAGAACATCTAATACTTACCAACTGTTAGAAGATATATGATAAGAAGTTACTTAACTTCAAAGTAACTTACTAGATAGCCATAAATCCTTTAAGATAAAACTAAGTAAGAAAAATTCCAGCTTTATGACTTACTAGCTCTGTGACTCATTAATTTAGCAGTTATGTCCAATAATTATGAAATCTCCTTGTATTATTTTCTCTAATTGTGAAATCTTTCTTTGCTGTTTAACCTTGCCCACATTTACATTTTATCTCATCACCTGGCCCTTTGTAAATTCTTTCAGAGCACAGGCTACATACCCCTCAAAGTGCCTAGCACAATGCTCTTTTGATATTTGCTGGCTGATTTGTACCTGAGAATCAGTCATTTGGCTCCTAAACAGCCCATGGCTTCTCCTAGTTGGGGCCTGCATTGTCACCAGCTGAATAGACAGAGTCTTTGGAGAGCAGACCCTGCAGGTGCATGATTCACGTTCTGAGTCCGTTCTCACTGGCTGATAAATATCTGCATCTGCAGAACAACCCACTCCACTCTAGGCTTCCTATTATGAAAGCTGACCAAAGAAAGCAGAGAGTGAAACAGGAATCCTCTTCAACCTTCACTCTTAGTCATCACAGCATCATGGCGGACTTATTCTATGTTCTCAATTGCAGGTAGCTGAGCAACTTATCAACCCTTTTGGAGAAGATGATGATGATTTTGAAACTAACTGGTGCATTGACAGAAATCTGCAGGTTAGAGGAGCTTTTCTTTCCTTTACAAACATTAATAATCTAAACAGACTCTGAATGCCGGTCCCTGAACTTGAGTGCTTTAGCCACAAACAAAAGAGGTTTGGCTATTCAGTATGTTGTTTCGAGGTCCTTTTGGAACCTCGCGGGTCCTGGATCTCAGTTCCGGTAAAATTTAGTCCCTTTTAAATACAATTTCAAGCCAGTTTTCTTTGTAGGTTTCTTTACTAACTTTACATAGCCACTTCCATCTCAGTACAGACCAATATTTTAATTCATTCTTTAATCTGTTTCCTATTGCCACCTAAAAAGATTAACAATGACATAAAGTGGCAGCTAGACACAATCCAATGTGAGTTCCCAACTCACATCATGTAGGTCCCTGCAGTCAGATGTCCAGCAGCTGGACACTGGAAACATGGGCCACACCAGCCTGTGTCTCAAATCTCCCTCAGTCACACCAAATGGACCCCAGAGCCTTTACCCTGAAGCATTACTTCAGAGATATTTTTCATGAAGACGCAGCATGAGAGAATTTTGCTTTTAGGCAAGACTCTCCTCAACCCATTCTCTTCTCTGAGAACTACAGGCTGAGAAAAGGGCTTCAACTTGCTCATCTGTTTCAAGCCCTTACTCAGCTCTTAACACAGGTGAAAACATTTTGCTGTTGTTTCACAAACTGGCCCCAGTACACAGAGGGCAAGGAGAGACCAAAGAAAAAGGCAGACCGCTCCAGATTGGTAGGTGGCAGGTTTAACAAGCTAGGAACTTAATTAAGAGGCTTGTCTTCAGTGGATACAAGATGAGTAGACCTCCACACCTACCTGCCAGAATCCTAAAATTTGATATAGAGGCCTTACTGGGGTTCAGTCATGTATTCAGTCCAGATGGTCTCAACAGCACATTACCCTCTCAAGGTTGTGTCCTTGAAACAGCTCCCACTGTGGGAACAGTGGGCAGAATATACATTCCAAGGACAGGGGAGAGGAGCCTCCGATTACTCTCATCCAGCTCACAGGTCAACTGGCAGGTCACGACCTCTGTATTGACCTCTAACAATCACATTGTCAGCCTGTTGAGGAAGAATTGTAATGCCTACACCACTCACTCTTTGTAAAAATTAGATTTCCAGAGGATTAATAATTTATTCATGCATCAGTTTGTCAAAGTCAAAAGGAGAAGACCACTATAATCCTAAACAGTATAGGCTTGTTGATATATTTTTCTAAACAAACAAACAAAAATTCAGGGCACATAAGAAATGATATCAAGTATAAATATGTTTATGGAATCAATGAAATGGGATATTGAAATCTTCGGCTTCCTGCAATATCTGGGATTATGTGGTTGCTGTCAGGAGAGCCACTAGACAATTAGAAAACTTTGAGCAAAGAAGAAAAAGGTGTCTCTCCTGCCTCCAGATAAGATGCACTCCACTCTGGGGTATGTGGCTTGATGAATCTAGTCTGGGCAGTTTTATGGCTCCACTTATCCCCATTGCCAAGTGCTCTTATGCAGTGAATGACATGTATAACTCTCTGTAGCAGCACTGATTGAAGCAAATATGAACTACAGACATTTGTATATTCACTCATTCACACTGTGTTCTATCCCATTCCAAACCCCATGCACCCACTAAACTTATTCTTTCTTTATAAATACAATTCACATCTGAATTATTCTAACACTCTAACGATGATTTTAGGTCTCCCTTTTAGCTGTGGATGAAATGCACATGAGCTTACCCAAAATGAAGAAGGACATTTACTGGGACGATTCTGCTGCTCGACCACCGTATACACTGGCAGCTGCTGACTACTGCATACCCTCATTTCTGGGGTCAACCGTCGAAATGGGGTAAGCGCATTTTTAAAAATCATCAATATTTAGAAGAGAAGTCACTGTTCTGATCTTTTTGTGATGTGGTTCTGAAGTTACTTTCATAAGAACTCTCAATTATTAATATCTTACAATGGTAGCCTTTTCAAATTTTCAGACATAATTAATATGTCCAAGAGAGTGAGAAATTAAAGAGACTGTAGTTTCTGATTTAAATATAGTGTGTGTATATGTGTGTTTTGAGGTAATTTGCATTTTACCTTGCTTTTATACCACAGCAAATTTTCCAGTAGTTGTGAAACTATCCTCTTTTTTTCCTTCCAACTTGAAGAGTAGTTTACTATTTTAATTATACAGTTGTTTATTATTTAATTATGACTATCATAATGAAATGCATCTTAACAAGTATTTGTTGAGTATATACCATGTGTAGGCACTGTGTTAGACTATTTTGAGACAAGCAAGCCTTAAGATAAATTTTATCAAGTGTTACTCTAAGATTATATTTTGATCAAACTGACTTGTTTAGTATACAAGCCAGTGTCTGTTCAGTTGTTTTAACATAACAATCTGTCCCTATGTACTATGAGCTTTAAATAAACGGGCTGAGGCCTGCAGTAAATCATGCACAGTTCTTGAATAATTTTATTAAATCTGATAATGTATCTGACTTTGGAGAAATGTGTGAATGTGGGGGAAGTTTATTTGCTGAAGGCAGATGCTACAGTTTCCAAGTAACTTAAAGAGAAAAGTATGGACAAATTTAGAAAAGTAAAAAGAGCCCTTCCAAAAAATTACAGAAAAAGGAAAAACTTCTACAGGGTTTTTCTTATAACTTTTTGGCAAAACTATGGTTCATTTTTCCCTGAGGCCAGTTCTAAGCAGATTTGTGAAGTGAGATCGTGTCTAAAGTTGCCACCTGTGACCTTCTTTCTCTTCCCCCCATACAGTTCAGCCCTCCTCTTTCTCTACTGTTAAAAAACAAAATTCAACTGAGTAAATTTTAAAGATCTTACTGCTTTATTCAACAATTCATGAGTTGGGCAGCATCCAATCTAGCAAAGAGAAAGGAGCTTCAAGGGGCTATACAAGTGAAAGACTTGTGTAGGCAGAAGGGGGCAGGAAAAAGGCCGTTACACCAGGCAAAAAAGTGGGTCGGTTATTGCAAGGTCACTTTCCTATAGGAGGTGGCAGGGGTCTAGAAGGCAGACTACCTAAGTAGTGCTGATCAGGCAAATCCTGATTGATTGGTTTAAGATTCCATTTCTGGAAGAACCGAAACTATGTCTCTGTTTGGTGACATGGGGCTTAGCATAAGTGACTCTATTTTGGGCCTGTTGTCTTGTTTTTAATACTACTATGAGAATATCTAGCTTCAATCCTATCCCTATAAGGCTTTATTTTTAGCTCAATGTCTCCTAATACTCAAAAATAATGGTTTGGGGTGCTCCTCCAAAAGAACCTCTGAGGCTGAAACCCCTTCAAGACCCAAAGAAAAAGATGACTGAAAGTGGAATCTCAGGAATTGTGGCAAATAATGAGATGATGCAGGAGCCGAGCCGGGACGCTCACCTTGCTGCCCTCAAAGCACAGCTTGGTGAAGGTTGCCTACTCCTTGCTTCTGCTTCTAGATGCCTGCTAAGCCTGGGCCCTCCTATCCAGGAACTCCTCCAGACCAAGGTACTCATCCCTACCTCAGCAGACTGCTCAGTCTCCATAAACAGCAATTTCCTGCTGTTTGCACTTCTCAACCTTTTGTAATATTGGGTTGGCAAAAACGTTCGTTTGGTTTTTTCCGTAAGATGGCTCTAAGTAGCACCTAGTTGTCTTTAGCCCCCATTCAAAACAATTTTGTTAGATTGTATTGTGACAGCTGTCATAACAGTGTGCATTTTAAAAATACCAAAATTGGTGAATTTTTGTGTAGCCATTTTAATATTGAAGATGGAAGGAAAAAAGCAGCATTTTCGGCATATTATGCTTTATTATTTCAAGAAAGGCAAAAATGTAACTGAAACGCAAAAAAAGATTTGTGCAGTGTATGGAGAAGGTGCTGTGACTGATCAAACATGTCAAAAGTGGTTTGCAAAGTTTCGTGCTAGAGATTTCTCGCTGGACGATGCTCCATGGTCGGGTAAACCAGTTGAAGTTGACAGCGATCAAATCGAGACACTAACTGAGAACAATCAATGTTATACCACGCGGGAGATAGCCCACATACTCAAAATATCCAAATCAAGCGTTGAAAATCATTTGCACCAGCTTGGTTGTTAATCGCTTTGATATTTGGGTCCCACATAAGTTAAGTGAAAAAAACCTCTTGACCGTATTTCCGTGTGCGATTCTCTACTTAAATGTAACGAAAATGTTCCATTTTTAAAACAAATTGTGACGGGCGATGAAAAATGGATACTGTACAATAATGTGGAACAGAAGAGATCGTGGGGCAGGGGAAATGAACCATCACCAACCACACCAAAGGCCGGTCTTCATCCAAAGAAGGTGATGTTGTGTATATGGTGGGATTGGAAGGGAGTCCTCTATTATGAGCTCCTTCCGGAAAACCAAATGATTAATTCCATCAAGTACTGCTCCCAGTTAGACCAACTGAAAGTGGCACTCAACAAAAAGCATCAGGAATTAGTCAACAGAAAACGCATAATCTTCCATCAGGATAATGCAAGACCGCATGTTTATTTGATGACCAATAAAGATCTTGGTGAAAATGAAAATGTGTCTTTTATTTTTACTTAAAAACCAAAGGAACTTTTTGACCAACCCAATATATTCTGCAGTGGCAGTTTCATGGATATCTGGCAACCTTCTCAATTTTGAAAATTAATAGAAGAGGTTTTTCTGTGAGTTTGTTTTTAGATCACTGAGTAAGCTTTAAACTTCCCCTCCACTCCCCCCGTCATTAATTAATGCAAAGTATTTGAAGATCTGCCTTGTAAAAGAAAAGAGACCAGCACCATTGATAGGGCCGGGGAATCATTGTGATGACTCTATTTGGACTGCAAGTACCACTTGTTTTCCATTTCTAATGTCCATTGAATTGTTTTTGCATGATGGTTAAAATGATAATTTATTTTGGTCCTCAAGATTTTTATCTTGATCTACATATTCATCCTAATCATCATAATTTTACATTCCTTTGCAAGTGTCCATGTTCTTTAGAAAGTATTAAAATATGTATTTCTCCTATTTCTAAATACAGAAACATAGCATTAGGAATTTACAAGACCTTGGAGAAAATACATAACCCAAATGATTACTGGGAAGATTAAACAAGATGGTAAGCATAAAAACACTCTAGATATAAATGTAGAGCATTATTATCAACTAGTACAGATTTCTTATTTGTGGATGTCAAACTGAGGCACAGAAAGATTAAACAAATCTAAGCTATTTTTCATATTAAACTAACCTTGGAAATTTGGGAAAGAAAATAAAACTCTTGAGAGGAAACCAGGAGGTAGGGTATTTAAGAATGGAGCAAAAGGGACTTCCCTGGCGGGCTCGTGGTTGAGACTCCGCGTTTCCAACGCAGGGGGGACGGGTTCGATCCCTGGTCAGGGAACTAGGATCCCACATGCGCACGGCATGGCCTAAGAAATAAAAATTATTTAAAAAGAAAGAAGGGACTTTCCTGGTGGCACAGTGGTTAAGAATCCGCCTGCCAATGTAGGGAACACGGGTTCTAGCCCTGGTCCGGGAAGATCCCACATGCCGTGGAGCAACTAAGCCCGTGTGCCGCAACTACTGAGACTGCGCTCTAGAGCCCGTGAGCCACAACTCCTGAGCCTGCGTGCCACAACTACTGAAGCCTGTGCACCTAGAGCCCGTGCTCCGCAACAAGAGAAGCCACCACAATGAGAAGCCTGCGCACTGCAACGAAGACCCAATGCGGCCAAAATAAATTAATTAATTAATTTTAGAAAAAGAAGTAGGGGCTTCCCTGGTGGCGCAGTGGTTGAGAATCTGTCTGCCAATGCAGGGGACACGGGTTCGAGCCCTGGTCTGGGAAGATCCCACGTGCCGCGGAGCAGCTAGGCCCATGAGCCACAACTACTGAGTCTGCGCATCTGGAGCCTGTGCTCCGCAACAAGAGAGGCCGCGATAGTGAAGAGGCCCACGCACCGTGATGAAGAGTGGCCCCCACTTGCCGCAACTAGAGAAAGCCCTCGCACAGAAACGAAGACCCAACACAGCCATAAATAAATAAATAAATAAATAATTAAAAAAAAAAAAGAAGTAAATGTTCTAGTTCTAGTCACAAAATGTTAGTGAAAATAAACAGGTCTATGATTTTAAAAAATAAATAAAGACTCATCACCTACTTTAAAAAAAAAAAAAAGAATGGAGCAAAAAGTTACCAGTTGTCAGAGAGAATCCTGTAGTTAAGATGGCCTATTTACTAGCAGGATGGACCAGGCACAGGCAAAGGCCAGGGTCTATTAGGGGAGGCTTTTCTGAGATGTTTAACTGGACTCTGCTAGAACCAATTGATCAAAGAAACAACTAGGCAAAAGCTCACTTGATCTTGACTTTCTGCTTCCCTAAAGGGGAGCCTCACAGTCCGGGAAAGGTCACTGCAGGAATTCAGGCTTTTGGAAGCCAGCATTCACAGAAATGCCCTCTTTGATCCATTAGTGTCGATTCTTTCAATGATTGTGCTATTAGACAAGATGTTTCTGGTTGGCTATGACAGAAAACCAACTCAAACTAACTTAAGCAACAAGCGGTTTCTTGGGTCACATTCAGAAAGTAGTCTAGCTTTGGGTGTGACTGGATCCAGAGGCCAGATATGTCACCAAGACCCGCATTGCCCTCCCTGTCCCTCAGTTCTACTTTTCTCTCCACTGGCTCAGGTTTCAGGCAGGCTCTCCCCTCCTGACAGCAGAAAGGCAAGATGGCAGCCAGCAGCTCCAGATGTCCAACCTATCTTCTCAGCAAATCCTATGGAAAGAGCACATCTCTTTTCTAACTCTTAAAACTAAAGTACTGGATTTATTATGATTGGCTGGGCTTGGCTAACATGCCCATTCCTGAACCAATAACTATCAACAGGAAGACACAATATTTTGATTAGCTAAGGTTGGTTCGTGTGTCCATCTTTGGACCAAGGAGTGTGGTCAGCCCCAACCAGCCATATGGAGTAAATGATACCTTAAGAAAAATCACGGTGCTATTACCAGGAGAAGGGTGAATGGTTTGCTGGGCTGGCAGAAACAATAGATGAATCTAAGACCAAAAGCTTCTGTTTTAAAAGAGCATCTTATCATTTCTAACACCAAACCAATGCTGAAGTTCCATCTCCCAATCTTTGTATGCGGCATGTTAAAAATCAACTTCAGGGAATTCCCTGGCAGTCCAGTGGTTAGGACTCCGTCCTTCCACTGCAGCTGGCATGGGTTCAATCCCTGATGGGGGAACTAAGATCCCACATGCCGCATGGTGTGGCCAAAATAAATAAATAAAAAGCACTCAATTAGACAAAATCAACTTCAGAATGACCACTTGGAATGAAAAAAGGCCAGTTGAAAATCTGAACTGAGCACGCAGAATAGAAATGCTTTCACAGATATACTTGTCTTAAGCATTTAATAAACCATGTTAATTATTGTAATAAACTACTAATCTCCATTTAATAAACCAGCCTATGAATTAACTGAACAATGAAAAAGAATCTTTCCTATTTGAACTCTGTTCCCATTACCACACCTAAGATAATTTCAGTTGAAGCTCTTTAGTTTGTTCTTTGTCATAATATAGAATGCTTTCTGATCTGCTATTTTAGTTAAGGAATCTTTTCATTAGCTTAACCATGGAGACACTAGTAACCAAGTTTAAGAAAACACCCACAAGCAGCCAAAAGAAGAGTTGTCCAAAAGTTGCATATCAGGAAAACATACACAAGCCCTAAAATGAAAAAGGTCTTCTTTGCGAAACAGTGGACACTTATGCTTGATAAACCTCACTTAACCAAAACAAACCTAGAATGCTCAAACTCAAGCCAACATTGCTGAAAATAATTTTTTTTTAAATGAGGTCCCGGCCCAACCTACCACAGCTAGCTTGAGGTAGAATGCTTGTCTTCACATTATAACATCATGGGTTCACTCCAAAATTCTTATTATTTTTTAAATACTTGGGATTATCCATTAGCACAGACTTTTAAGGCTCTGAGGAATGGAACACATGGAAATTAAAGACCTGAAGTCTCATAACTCCCTTTAAATCCTGTCTTGGAAATCCAAACAGCAATAATTCCTTAAAGGCATTGGAAAAACCCTAACAAAATATCCATCCATAACAGCTAAAGCATTCGAAATTCTGGAGGAGAGAGGCTGCAGCTGCTTATGAAATAGATCACTTGAGTGTGTCGTGAGGGGTGTCTTCGTGGGGCTGTGCTCACTCTGCCCTGCTAATCTAAAGGCAGGCTCCCAGCCTGGCAACCCAAACTGCCGACTGCAGTCCAGCTCATACAACACTGTTGTATTGGCCTTTCTGCCATGATTCAAATATGTCAAAACTTCCTCACGTTGGTAGTGATCTTAAGGAATGGGTCTGTGAATTAAGGATCCACTTAACAAAGAGGAGTAATATTCAAATTTTTGTAAGAGTTCCTCCTGGTTAGGAGTTGAGGAATTTAAGATTTATTTGGTTCTGTGAAACTACAACCACATACCCAGAAATAATGACTTTTACATATCTATCTTCATTCCCAAGGTCCTAAGAATATGTAGGAATAATACAGTACTTTTTTTGCAGTGAAACGTATATGTATTTAACGTGCACAAAGCATTTAGGATTTTACAGTACAGTCAGAAGTATTCTTAGTGATATAATACTTCAAATATATCAAAATACATATTCAAGCAAGCAAAGACTTTATTAAAGTGTGGTTAAATATACTTCTAGATGGATGTTTTATTCAGTAATCCCTTCTTAGCCAACTATATTCAAATATTTTAACTTTACAAGAAGAAACATAGTCTGATTATATATATACACACACACAAACACACACACACACACACAGACACTATTGCATGCTTGTGCCATAAACAGCCAAAAATATCTCAAATTCTGAATCACTAACTTCAACAAAAACGTATTCTTGGAACATTGATTTTCACTTAATGTACCAAAAAGGAAAGGAGAGACGGAAACTCCCAAGGAGATGAATGTCCATTAAGTTCATAATTTTAGAACTTGCTCAGGGATTCTTTCATTTGCCGGCATGGGGTCACCACTGGTGCTTAGTTTTCACCTTCTAAGTGGTATGAGAGGTAGAGATGGCTTACTTTCCTTTTCTAACAAAACTCTCATAGGATACAAGAGTATGGAAAGGTGGGGCCACAATTTCTTTTTGTGACAGCCAATGGAGGCCAGGTGAGAAGAAACAAAATGGTAATGTGAGGCTAGATATGCTTGTTCTTTAACCAGATTTGCCATAATCCTTGGTCCAAACTATCAGAGAGGCAACAGAGAGGCAGCGGGTAGGTGGTGGCCAGCTCTCTGGTCTCAACAACCTCCAGTGATGCTCTCCACAGCTTGAAACTCTCTCCTAGCCGGCGGGGCGGGGCGCTGGGGGAAGGGGCTCGGGGTGGTGGGGGGGGAGTGTTGCTGGGTGGATACAACGTTCTGTCCACTGGATTTTTCTCATAACACTCAGCCCGCCCCTCCTGGCTTAGCATGAGGGTTATTTACTCATTTTATAAATCCCTGGCTACAGCTTTGACGGTGATTCTGTAGTGCAGAAGGTTAAAAATTACAGTGTGCGCCTCTAATGGGTTTGAAGAGTACATTTTGCTTTGCCCATGAATAAAGGCTCCTGCACATGTGCCTCTGCCCCAGTGGACTTTCAGGCAGTTACTGGCTTCCTCCAAGGCAGCCGCCTGACTTTGAATACACAAGCAATTTGAAAACAATAAATCTGATGTGAGAAGTAGAATTCATCGTATTAAGTATCATTTTCCTAAATTCCTCATTTCAGTTCTGTTAAAATGACCTATTATTTGAATTTAAATTGTCAAAATACCACTTTAAAAGTGGCCACAGAGAAGGAAAGACAAGCATCATCTAGTTTTATTCTTCAATCTTTGAAGCTCTATAGTTACTAGATGACACTAATGAGAAGGGGTTTCCTTTGCAAAAAGCTTGCTTTGAAAAAAATACATTACATCTTTCAAGTCATTGGGGCTGTTTTGGTCTTTCCATGTCAGACACACCCCGAGAAGCTGGAAGTCGGCTGCCATCTTCTGCAGTCCTGTGTCCTGCCTCTTCTTTGTTACAGTAACAGGAGGTGACAAGTATTCTTCTGCACCCCTGAGCATCCAAACAGCTTTTCAAGAGGCCTTAATTAAATCACAGCCGCTGGAGCCCTCAGACATTAGTCATTGGCAAGGGAGACTGAGGGGTTGACGGTTTTGTAGGTGCTCAATAGATATCTTGAAAATTGGGGGTCTTTTTTTTAACACTTGAGATTGAAATAAGAACACATCCCAATCCTGACATCGATTTGACCTGTAGAAATAATGCATGCTCTCCCTCCTTCCAGACTCAACTAGAACCAACTAGCCCGCCGAGCTTAACATAATCTATTCTCTCTCCCGCCACGTACACTTCTCCTCCCTTTCACAAATAGCCCAATACGTGCCACAACCTTTCTCATTCTCACTTTTTCTGCATTGACGATTTATATTGTGCCATGTTTACTGAAGGATTTGACAATGTCTGCAAATGGCACAAAAAACAATACTGGGAGGCAAGTCAGGGCAGTCCCACCACCTGACTGGCCTTATCTTCTTTCTCTCAAAAAACCCAGCTTCCTCCCATCCTTATATTTCCCCTCCATCTACTCAGTACCCTAGTCTCATCCATAAACAACTGTTGTAGTCATCCCTTCCAACATGTTAATTGTTAGGTGGCAGCTTCGAGGTGTAGCAGCATTTTTAAAGGACACGCTTGAAGGAGAAAAGGGAGTGACCTTCGGACAGACACTATTATTTCCTCTAACCATGTGTAGTCGATGATGATTTGGAAACCATCTCTGAAAGTTTGCCAGTCATTGACAGAGTCCTTTTTATATCGTCTACTTTTCAAAGCTTTTCCACGTATATTATTCCTTTTGAACTTCCAAACACCCTGGTAAAGCAGGTAAAGTAAGTATTGTTGTCATTAGTTTATCAAGTATGATGCTAAGCCACAGGGAGGTTAAGTGACTCTCCGAAGGTCATACAGCTGGGGTCAGCCTAGGCAGCAGTAAACCTGGCTCTGCAAGCCCCCGAAATAAATCATTCTCCTCACCACAGAGGCAATTCTCAAATTCCACCTGCTGGACACTAATGGCTGCATGGCACTTTCCATGTACGTCCTCCAGTCTCTAATTACCTGCCTATCTCAGTCTGAGTGAATTCCAGAACATCAGACGTAGGTTTTTCAGCTGATCTTCTCTAAAATATAGCAATATAATGAGGGTGCTTACATTCTATCATACAATGTTTCTGCTATAATTGTTTTGGGGCATTTTAAGTGGTGTTATATTTGGGCCTCAGGATTGTACTAATCCTATACTAAAGGTCTTTAAAAATCAAATAGGGGGCTTCCCTGGTGGCGCAGTGGTTAAGAATCCACCTGCCAATGCAGGGCACACGGGTTCAATCCCTGGCCCGGGAAGATCCCACATGCCGCGGAGCAACTAAGCCCGTGCACCACAACTACTGAGCCCTCGTGCCACAACTACTGAAGGCTGCACGCCTAGAGCCCGTGCTCCGCAACAAGAGAAGCCACTGCAATGAGAAGCCCACGCAGCGCAATGAAGAGTAGCCCCCGCTCTCCGCAACTAGAGAAAGCCCACGTGCAGCAACGAAGACCCAACGCAGCCAAAAATAAACAAATAAAGTTCCCTTTAAAATATAATAAAATAAAATAAAAATCAAATAAGGAGGAGCAGAAAGTCTCAAAGGACCTAAAAGGTACATCCTTTCAACTGGGAAATAAACAATCTTTAATGTATTCTATTCCGCATGTTTTCAGCCTTAAACCATTTTGTCCTCAAACCACAGTTTCTGCTGTCCTATTGGGAACCAGAGAAAGGAGCTGGGTCTTGTGTGTTGGCAATGAAACCTCCATCACAGAAACATTTGGAAGAAAGGTCATTAGGTCTGTCACGCTGGGGAGTTTCACTTCTGCACTTTGATAGTGTGAAGAGCTGGAGGACTTCATCACTCCAGCATGAGATTCATAAAACTGCCCCCCCAGGTCACAGACCACCAAGTGTTCTTCCAAAGACCCACTAACGGTCTTTCTGACTAATGGTGTGGAAAGCTCCCAAGTCATTGAGATTACCTCCCCTTTTTCCCCTTTAAAAACTTTCATGGCCAAGCAGAATCTCCGGAGCTGGTTCTGGGACTCGAGTCCGCCTTCTCCCCAGGTTGCTAGCCCCCTGATTTTTTTTGCTTTTTGTTTTTTGGCCCTGCCACACGTCATGCGGGATGTGGGATGCGGGATCCCGACCAAGGATTGAGCCCATGCCCCCTGCAGTGGAACCGCGGAGTCTTGGCCACTGGACTGCCAGGGAAGTCCTTCTCTCCTCTCGTTTTCCTCTTTGTTTCATTCCTATCAATATTCATTTTATTTGCCTTATTTCTTAATAACCCTTTAAAAATGTTCACCCTGCCAAGACCTGTCTCTTGTCTGTTGATTCTCTCCTTTGCCTTTCCCCGTTTTCTTGTTTTTTTTTTTAATAAATAAATTTATTTATTTATTTATTAAAAAAAAAAAGAAAGAAAGTTCCCAAGTCATGTTTCTTATCCAAAGCATTTCTGGATGAGAACACTCAACAGTGTTGCTTTCCATGTAGCTTTTCCCACTTGGACATGACTACCAAATGACACAATTCTAGTTATGCCCTCCACTCGCAAAGACAACCCACAGCTGCCCACTGCCTCTGGGGTAAAGCCCTAATCCCTCTACCTGGTATATAACTCTTCATGACGCAGTCCAAGGCTACCAGTTTTATGCCTGACACTATTCTGTACGCTAATCCGAGTATTTCCCATTCCTCACAAACACCTGAAGTTCCCTGCTGTCTAATTTGCTCAAGTCACTTCTTCCACCTGGAATATTCTGTCCCTTCTCTGCTCATCTGTTTCCTTTGCAGTGTCAAAGACCAGCTCAACAACTTACTTTGCCCCCAATTTAGCTATTTATATACATGCCTTCTCCCTCCTTCTAAATTATGTTATACAGAACTTAATGCAACAAATGTGTTCATGGCAGATGCTCAATGCATTTAGTTGGGTATGTGGATAAATCTCATGCGCCCACACCACAGTCTCAGAGGCAGGAAGGTGCAATAGGACCTCATGGGCAGTCCTGCCCGATGTCAGTGGGTGAATCAGTAGAACATCAGCAAGATCACTGGCCTTTTTGCAGTTTGCTCTCTGCAACTGGTTTGTTTTTCTCCAATGTGTGACCCAAGGCCTTAATCCTTTGCCTCAGTTGAGTGTACATATCCACTACATCAGTGCATAGTTAGAAAGTTTTTTCCTTAGGGTTCACGAAGTTTTGAAGTAACGATAATACAAACATTTTTTTCCTAGAAGATTTTGTCATTCTTACAAGGTTGTGTGCCTTAAAGAGTAATTAAGGGGTTTCCCTGGTGGCGCAGTGGTTGAGAGTCTGCCTGCCAATGCAGGGCACACGGGTTCGAACCCTGGTCTGGGAGGATCCCACATGCTGCGGAGCGGCTGGGCCCGTGAGCCACAATTACTGAGCCTGCGCGTCTGGAGCCTGTGCTCCGCAACAAGAGAGGCCGCGATAGTGAGAGGCCCGCGCACTGCGATGAAGAGTGGCCCCCGCTCGCCGCACCTGGAGAAAGCCCTCGCACAGAAACGAAGACCCAACACAGCCAAAATAAAATGAATAAATAAATAAAAATAAATAATAAAAATAAAAAGGAATTCCTTTAAAAAAAAAAAAGAGTAATTAAGGAAGACAAATCCCAAATAAAAAGTGAAGATCCCAAATGGAGGACAGAGGCCTGTCCTATAAAGAGACATTGCCAGCTCCACCTCGGATTCCCAGAGCACATCCAGCACAGCAATCTTAGTGACCAACTGCTCTGGTGTCCTCCATAACTAAATGGGTTCCTGAAGTGTGACTGGAGATCTGACCTAATGAAATGCAACAAGCAGGGTCACCAAGGCTGCTGAAGCACGAGTCTGCGTTTCTCAAGTCAATGTAACAGAATCCGAGCCGTGAACAGTGGAAGGTGGGCCAGAAGGCTATCTGGTAGCCAAGGGCACTGCCGAGGCTTTAGAATAACAGCACAAGGTTGTAATCGAATGCTATCCCAGGACATTTAGCCAGTTAATCATCTCAATCATCCATCTTTTATTCATAAACATGGAGGAACAACGTTTTCTTTGGCTGCTCACTTTGCCCTTTCAGGTTACACCAATATTATGCTGTTCCAAGTTTTCCCTTTATGTCCCATAAAATGCACCTGGTTAAAGCATCTTGTCACCGTGGACGTCAGTGCGAACACTGGACTAGGATGGCCTGGTCACGGGCAGGGCTTTAAGCAGTTTTTCTTGGAACTTCGTTAAGACTGTATATCCACAGAGATGTGAGACAAATAACCACAGAATCTGAGGCAGGAGCCTGCCTTACTAACCAATATCCCTTACTGTTTTCTCAGTTATCCTTTTATTTCAGCCTTGAAGGAGAAGATTAAAAATGGTGGGATTATTTGTTTTATGTCTCAAATGTTAAAAATTCAACAGGATATTCTTAGCAATAACAAATCCATCAGACTTAATCACCAGCGGAGCCCAACTGCATTGCAAGTCCACACCACCGTCATGGATGTACTCTTTCCCACAAGTACAGAAGTGCAAAGCATGGACCAGGAATGTTAGCACATGACCTCTGGGCAAGGGCTGTATTTTACACATTATTTTGCCGCTGGGCTCTACCTCATCTCTTGACACCTACGTAGCAGACTTTAAATAGAAGAGATTAAGAACAAAGGCTTTGGAATCAGACTTCTGGGTTTAGCCCTCACTAGCTACACAGCCTTAATGAATCTCTCAGGGCCTCAGTTTCCTCACCTGCAGAATGTGAATAATAATGATACTAACATACACAATTACTGTGATAATTGAATGAATTAATACATGCAAGGTGCATAGTCAGTAAATGTTAGCTGTTGTTTGGATTGTCTTGAATTTAGCTGTGATCCATTGTTTTAGGGGGTTATATGGGTCCTGGGAAAACATGACTTTAGTTCACCTGTAACAAGGGAGAAAGAACACATGCTATATCTTTTTTTTTTTTTAATGTCTAAGTCTCTAGATCAGTGATTCTCAAAATATGGACTGGGGACCTCTGGAAGTCCCCAAGAACCAAGACCCCAAGACGCAAGTCCTTAAGGTCAAAACTATTTTCATAATAACATTAAACTGTTATCTGCCTTTTTCACTCTTGTCCTTTTGTGAGGGTACGGTAGAATTTTCCAGAGGCTATGTAGTGATGTCATCACTTAATTAATGGAATGTGTACTTGCACATTCTTGTGCTTTTTCATATTCCTCAGTCATCATTTCTCACACAGTAAATAGCAACAGCTATAACCACATAAACAAATCTCGCCAGGGTACTCAGTAATTTTTCGGAAATTTAAAAGGGTCCCGTGACCCCAAAGTTTGAGAACCTCTGCTAGATTATCTCAAGTTAAAGTCTCCCTCCCTCCTCCCTTTCAAAATCTGTAATGTGAAAATACCGAACTCAGTCCTTACCTTTGAGCCTCTGGCCCCAACACAAAGTTAGGCCCCTGAAGCTGCTCTGCCTGCATTTTGTCCTTGTATGTTTCAGGCTGTCGGGGTCCGACCTGCCTGGCGAGGACTGGCTGTGGGATTATGAGAAGCATGGCCATCGCCGCTCCATGATTGGAAGAGTCAAGAGGTTCCTGAGCACCCACGAACGCGCCTCCAGCCCCAGGAGGAGAAGCTACAGGAGACAGGCCAGCGACAGCTCCACGTTCTTCCCCCCGGGCGACCTCAGCCCAGCCAGGGACCTGCTGCACGTGCCCTCGAGAAGTCCCCACCGTGCCTCAGCCACCTGGAAGCACCCCTGCGCCCCAGAGGGGAGCCCCAAGCTGCACACCAGCCTGGGGGAGCTGCCCACCATCCGACAGGCCAGCCTGGCGCCACCGTCCAGTGTGAGGGGCTACCCCACCAAAACGCCGCGGGTCCCCGGGGCAGCAGCCGAAGCGGCGGTGCCCAGGGCAGAGGACGACCACCACGACTCCACTGCCTCTATCCAGAGCTCTGACTTCACTGGGGTTCAGCCGAGCAGGACTGGGCAGCAGGAGGACCCTGTGGGGTCAGTCCCATTCCCTTCAGAGAAAGGGGCACCTTCTAGGGACCCCAGTTCCCAGACTGTTCCAGCCAAAGCTGAGAGAAACCTCCTCCAGTTTGCCTCCGAGGAGGATCCTCATGAGAATGACAAGTCCCCAGAAAGGTGGGGCCTCCCGAGGTTCGTGGAGCCCAGCCGCACCTCCCTGGTAGACCTAAGTCCGGATCCCGTGAGCCCTGAGCCAGTTCCTCTACTTGACACAGAAACATCCTCAGAGACCAGCGGAATCAACATTGCGGCTGGTTCTCGAGTCTCTCCTGATGTGCTGTATTTAATGGAAAACCTGGATACCAAGGAAACGGATATCATAGAGTTTAACCACGAGCAAATGGAGGAGTCACCCAAAGCAAGGCCAGAAAGTTCTAGGACCTGGTTCTAGCCTAGCTTCTTACTTTCCCAAAAGTTCAAGTATTAGTTCCAGAACATACCTGGGGGCTGGTCAATTTTTTTTTTTAAATGATCATACTGTATAAGCTACTTAAAACTTTGAAGGGCATTATGATCCTGACTTTTTGAGAACTGAGAAAATCAAACACATTCACGCCACCCACTACAAAGTGACTTTCATGGAAGTTACGCAGACCACAGGGACGTATCTTAACCAAATAAGGAATCTTAAATATATAAATATATATGCCTTATAAATGCATAGATTGTTAGCTTTGCAAAGGGCTTTATAGATCATGGTCCAATCCCCTAGTTTTGCCAATAGAGAAACAAGAGATTCTCTCTTCCTTTTTTTTTTTTTTCCCTTTCTTCTTTTCTTCAGTTATAAAGACAGGCAGATGGATCATACGATGCCTCAAAAGCCCCTTCCTAATGCTGATTCCTTGTTTGAGGCTTTCTAACCATCTCCCTCCACTTTCTAGAACTCTTATCGTTTCCTAATTCTTAAGCCTCATCAGCATCAGAAAGCTCCATCTCCCTTTAATTTCCTTTTCGCCTTCGGGACTTCATTTTTCTCTCTTCTCCCTTTAGTCCCTCATCCTACTGTTCTCCTCGTCTCCCTAGTCTTGTTCCTTCTCCAGTGATTCTCAGCCGTCCCACCTTTCAGGCTGTAACATTTTCTCCTGCCAACTCTGTTGCTTACTTCTTGCCACAGTTTTAAAAGCACTAGGCATTGGCAAAGCCTCCTACAGAGCGATCAAAGTGTCAGGAAATCCAGCCTGGCTCCTCCCAGCCTCGCGGGAAGGGGCATGGGAGCTGCTGTGTCCCCCATGCCCTCTCAGCCGTGGCCGTCTCTCTCTGCGTCCACTCTTAGGTCTTGAACACCGGAGAAGCCACGAGGGCATGAGACCTGCATCACCAAATGCTATGGAACCAAATAACAAGGTTTCAAACGGTTTCACTCAGACTCTTAAAGCAAAAATCCCCATCGTGTCATGACATGGGACCAGTTACTGTGTCTGCCAGGTTGTTTGGGATGAAGTAGGGTATTGGAGCTGGGAGGTTAAGGGGGTCCAGGACTGTATGATGGGGATGGGACTTTGACTAACTTCCTCCAAGGAGTTCTTGGGTGGCTGTTTGTTGGGAGCTCCCAACTTTAACTGGAAGGCCATGCTAATGAGTGCCGCTCTCACTATTTCTGTCATATGATGAAGCCTGACTACAAGCTCAAAAACAGAATAGCCCTAATTGCTACCACTTATTGAGTGTTCACAATAGCGTGTAAAAACAGATAATCGGGCTTCCCTGGTGGCGCAGTGGTTGAGAGTCTGCCTGCTAATGCAGGGGACACGGGTTCGAGCCCTGGTCTGGGAAGATCCCACATGCCGCGGAGCAGCTGGGCCCGTGAGCCACAACTACTGAGCCTGCGCGTCTGGAGCCTGTGCCCCGCAACGGGAGGGGCCGCGATAGTGAAAGGCCCGCGCACCGCGATGAAGAGCGGTCCCTGCACCGCGATGAAGAGCGGTCCCCGCACCGCGATGAAGAGTGGCCCCCACTTGCCGTAGCCGGAGAAAGCCCTCGCACGAACCGAAGACCCAACACAGCCAAAAATAAATAAATAAATAAATAAAGTAGCTATTAAAAAAATAAATAAATAAAAAAAACAGATAATCCCACTAATCCTCACAGGAATCCTATGAATTGATATACTATTATCTCTATTTTACTTTATTATTTTTTAAAGGAGTCTTTCATTTCTCAATGTTAGTTGTTATTCTTTTATCCAAATAATATACCTTAGCAGACCAATGTTTTCTTTATTATTATTATTATTTTTTTTGGCCACGCGGCATGTGGTATCTTAGTTCCCCGACTGGGGATGGAACCCACACCCCCTGCAGTGGAAGCGCAGAGTCTTAACCACTGGACCACCGGGGAAGTCCCTATCTCCATTTTAAAGATGAAGAAAACAGAAGCTTTAGAGAAGTAATTTGACTAAAATCACATAGCTAGGAAGTGGCAGGGCTTGGGTTCAAGCCCAGGTTTATCTGACTCAAGAGCCCACATTCTTGTCCAGTGCACTTCAACACTGTGCTGTGCTCTCTGTAGGGCCCTGAATCTACCAGCAATTTGCCCAGAATTCCGGAGGATGCCCCACGGGAGCCAGGCTTAAGTCTCTCCAGCCTTGGAGGCCTTTCTGGGTCCTCCCTGCTCAAGTCCACCTGGACCTTATATGCATGTGTACAGGAGGGCAGTGCTCCAACTTGAAGCCTAGCCATGGTCCTCTTCATTTTTCTGACGGATGAAAGTTAGCAGGACCCTCTCCTTCCTTCCCCAGCTCCTCTCATTATGCAATGTTATAATGTGCTATAACATTAGCACATTTTTACAAGACATTGCATCCAACTGGGCCATCCCAGCTACATGACAGCAATGACATTTTCTTGAACTAATTTTTCTCAAAGGACTAAAAGGTAATAATATTGGAAGAAATGCTCTACGTTGATGGTTCTCTATGTTGGTCAATAGTGTTAGCACCTGGGAAAGGCACCCATGTTCCTGAAGCATTATATATGGACTATGCAATCAGGCCCCAATGCAACGCTGCTAAAACACAGGAACCCTAACCTTCTCCCAGCCTCCTAACGCTATTTTCTTGGATGTTTCAACTTAAATCTTCTATTCTCTTCTCTTTGGCTTTATCTGTTGCTCAAATTCAAATAAGTTTCTACTTAGCTGCTTTTGAAAAATAATCAATTTGTGTTCCTAAATCCAAAGTGATATATTATACACAAATAGAATCATACATTTTGTGGAGGACCAGGAGAGTTCATTTATCTCTGCTTCCCTCCATCCCTTATGCACCTTTGTGCAAAGAATTATTTAATTTCCTCAATATTTCATCAAAATTTGAGGTGGCCTCTATTTCCTCCTTGCACTGAAAACGGAATAATGGCTCATTCAATGAGCCCAGGTGGTTGAATTCAGCTATAAATTCAAGCCAGCAGTTGCCCAGATCAGATGAAGAAATTCTCTCTTCACTCTTAAATGAGTTTTTACCCAACAAAGACTGAAGTTGCAAAAACAAAATGATTTCTTCTCCTGTGCCTGATTGTATTGCCTGCCTAGCCCATCTTCTCCTGAGCTCTGGAAACTTCCACCCGCTGGATGAATGGTCACAACGTCCAGCGGCTTAGTCATTTGGGCTTATCCATTCCAAGAACAGGCTCTGCTCTGCTCTGCATTAAACGTAATCCACAAGCCAGAGGTGCAACGAGGCCAAGCCCTACTTACTGCATTCTCCCTCTGTTCTCCAGAGATGATGACTCTGCCCTGATGCCAGGATCCACAGGTCAGTAAAGATAAAAGCCCAGGAGCTTTTTCTCTGTCATCCAAGGATTTAGGGATGACTGCCCCTCCAGAACAAAGAAGGCTACTCTCTCCCCTCTTTAATGGTACCGTCTATTTCTTGGGGCATCGCCTCCACAGCTCCAGGCATCCATTGCAGCCCAGTTCAGCTAAGCTTTGGAAAACATATTTTCAATAGAATGGAGAAATATATAATTTACCATTAGTTTAAAGAAAAGACTCACTTAACTATACACCCCTCTTATTTAGTGTCTCCCCTCTAGCTTCCTCCTTCTCCAGAGAAATTGATTCAATCCTCAACCATTGTTCTGAGACCTTCTTATCATAAAGTCTGCTGAGCCCAGGTGTGATGGAATGAGGATGAGAAACCCGGTGTGTGACTTCCCTCTGAGTGGCTTTGTGAACTTGAACGAGGCCCCCTCCTCTGTCTCTCATATTCTCATCTGTGAAATGGGCTCTTCTCTGACCTCACTGGCCGCCGTGGGGAGCCGAGGGAGTTTATGTGAAAAGGCGGGGAGCCCCAGGCAGCACTGTGTGGGTGACTGGCCCGCATAGGAATTGATGCCCCCGTGGATTCACTACGAACTGCAGAAAGAAGGACTTCTCCCTTTCCACTTTAGTCACTTGCTTATCGGGATCCCCTATTCTCCAGGATGCTGAGCTCTTTCATTCAGAAAGCTTGCCGTTTCTCTTTGGGCTTCTTTTTTTGTTTTGTTTCATATGCTTCCCAATGTCTACCACATCTTCCTTTTCTCCAGCGTTTTTCTCAAACCTTCATTCTCCACAATAGCCGGCCTCATCATCATGGTGGTAAATTCTGCTCCTAACCCATTTTACGTATCAATCTCCTCAATCAAAATATGGAACTAGAAAAAAAATCAATTGCCTTTGTTCTTTCCACTATAATTCTAGAGGATTTAGCACCTCTGGTTTGCAGTTGGAGGACCCTCTTAGGGCATCTAATCTCCCTAAACCTGGTCGTATATCAGTTAAGGGGGAATAATAACTACAACTGTAGAAAATTCCTAAGCAGGAGCCAGATTAGAATCTAATTCCTTTTCCTCTTCACAATCATCATCTATATGATCAGCATCAGTCATTTTCTGAAGTGCTGTGGTATCAATAGGAATAAGCAAGGATTTTCCTCATTTTGGCTTATGGAATACTCTCAGGTAGATCCTCAATCCTTTCGCATGCTTTCTTTCTTTTTTTCATAGATTTATTTATTTCTTTATTTTTGGCTGTGTTGTGTCTTCGTTGCTGCACGCGGGCTTTCTCTAGTTGCAGCGAGCGGGGGCTACTCTTCATTGCAGTGTGTGGGCTTCTCACTGCGGTGGCTTCTCTTGTTGCGGAGCACAGGCTCTAGGCGCCCAGGCTTCAGTAGTTGTGGCACGCGGGCTCAGTAGTTGTGGCTCGTGGGCTCAGTAGTTGTGGCTCGTGGGCTCTAGAGCACAGGCTCAGTAGTTGTGGTGCATGGGCTTAGTTGCTCCACGGCATGTGGGATCTTCCCAGACCAGGGTTCGAACCCATGTCCCCAGCATTGGCAGGTGGATTCTTAACCACTGCGCCACCAGGGAAGTCCCCTCGCATGCTTTCTGTGTTTCTTAGCTCTGTGAACCCTAATTTTTAGGACAGTATTTACGGCAGTGGCTATTGAGTCAAAGAAACCAATTCAAGAATACCAGGATTGTTCTCTTATTGCAAATCTTAGAGAACCCTAGATGTGGCAAAAAGAAAACGGAAGCAATTACCCTGGAAAACAGAGGCACAAAAAACACATTTGCCCTAAGTACCCTGTTAACTCTGTGTGGAGAGTCAGTTTTTGTGTTTTGTTTCTGAATTAGTTCAGAAAATGGGCCCAACTCTTCCTTTCACCACAAGTAGATTTGGCCAGATGGTTACCTGGAACCATCTTTTCTGAACTTCCAGTTTTAGATATTTACCTAACAGAAGCAGCAAAAAGGAATGTTGTATCTTGTTTCCTGTTAGCGGATAAGAACATTTCTAAGATACCTTTTGTACAGAAATGCTGATGTGTCCCAAGTTCTTTGTCTAGCTAATGGTTATTAACCTGAGGCAAGTTTGTACCCAGGAAACATTTGGCAATGTCTAGAGACATTCTGGGTTGTCACACTGGTGAGCGTTACTGGCATCTAGTGGAAAGAGGCCAGGGATGTTGCTAAACATCCTGCAATGCACAGGACAGACAGACATAACAACTACGGAGCCCAAAAATAATCAGATTGGGAAATCTGACTTAGGCCAACAGGAAGGTGAAAATGAGACAACCACCAAGGAGATTAATGAAGAGAGATAAGCCAGAGAAAGAAACAGAACTAGAAGAGAACAGATGAACCCAGCAACTGGCGAAATTCTTATTCTGTGTACAAGCTATGAACTAATCACCATGCCTCCCTCGATGCTAAAGGATCTGATATATCAAATCCAGAAAAACTGGATGGAAACCCTGAGTTTCACCCTTCGAGAATTCCTTGGATGGCTCTTACCAGTAAGATTAATTAAACACCATTGCTAGCATGACAATAATTTTCTGAGAATGTAGCTTATACAAAGGGTGACGACAATAGATTTTGCCAAATATTATGCGAGGGTTTGTGCCAATAAACTGCTAGACCATGGATAGACACCTGATCCAGCTTTGGCCTTTATATATGTCTTACTTAGGACCAAACAAATAAACCGTATCTTCTAGATGGATAATCTGGTACTTTATTTTTCAGGAGAAAATAGTTAAAATGGATAGGATCAGTATACCTCCTCCCCGTGGGCCAAGCAAACTCACGGATTCCTCCACCTCATGCATTCTCCAGCACGTCCAGGAGGATAACATCAGAGGACTAGTGCAGTTCTGGATGATGTCACCAGTTGGACTTTTATTCATAATCATTCATGAAACATTAGCAACTACAGTTTTAGCTAAAACTGGGTGGGTGGGACATCTGTCCCTCTCACCCTCCTCACCCATCTGTCACTCTCTTCTGCAGGTCTAGGTAAATATCAAAATGCCCTCTGAAGTTCAGCTGGTTTGCTTGTTTGTATGTCTGTTTGTTTGCTTCCTTTCATCCCCAATCTTGTTCGCCCTCCCAACCATTTTAGTTTGTTTAACGTAAAGCCCTTTTTTTGCATACAATCTTACAAAAGGTGTGTTACTGTTTTGTGTGCAAGTGTTCTTAACTTCTGTAAATGTTTATACTGTAGGCTTCATCTGTTTCTTTGTTGGTTTATTTTTCACTCCATACCATGTTTTAAGATCCTCCCAAGTTCCCTGTGTACGTCTCAAGCACTAAGTCTGGCATGGTCTAAGATGCCTGGGAGCTGACTTATCCACTCCCCAGGTTGCCTCCACCCCCGCCTCCACAGTAAGCACCTCAGAGGCGTTCCTTTATGGCCCCGTAGGAGTTTCTTTGGGGAGTAAACCCATGAGCAGAGTCACTGGGTCATAGGGTGGGAATATATTTAACCTGACCGCTATTGCCAGATGGCGCTCCAAAATAACGGCACCGATTGGCAGCCCCCCACCAACTGCACATCGTATCTCCACTGCCCCTTCCCTGCCGCGTGCCTGGCATCACCTAGGTTTCTAATTTTTCCAGTCTAACAAGTGTAAAGTGGCACCTACTTGCTGTTTAACTGATATTTACCTGCCAATTATACATTACTGGTTACTGCATGACAGTTATCTGATTTATTAATGACATCAAGTATCTCTTCATATACTTGTTCATTCTTTGGGGACTCCTCTTCTGAAAACTGCCTTTTCAAATTCTTTGCCCTTTTATCTAACGGAGATTCTATATCTTTCTTGTTTGTTTTTGGGAGTCCCTTTTATATTCCAGAATGACAGCAGACCCTTGTTAAGTTTGGACATTGCAATAGTCTTTTCCAGTTTTTTGTGTGTCTGTTAAAAGCGTCCATGGTATGGTTTGCTGTGAAATCCTTAACTTTGATATAATCAAGTTCATCCATTTTTTTGTTTTACGTTTTTGAAAGTTTTTTGAAATCTTTCTCCACATCATGTCACAATATTCTCCCACCCTTTTTTTCTATTATCTTTATAATGTTAGGTAGGGATCTGGTTTATTTTTCTCCATAGAGTGAGCCAATTTTCCCCCAATACTCCCTACTAAACAATCACATATAATAAGTTGTACATATTTCTTGTAAATCAGAGGCACTGGTTTGAAACAAAATAGCAATGGAGAGAACTGAGAGATAGAGTGGTATGAATGGAAAAAAAGAAAGCCGACCCTTAACCTCATAAAACTCATGCTCCTCCCCACTGAATAAAGCTTTCTCCAAAATGCATCCCCCTCTTGTTATCTTTCAACTGGTGATTTTTCCCCTTTGGTGCCTGGAGTGTGTAAACTCTTCCTACACACCTCTGCACAAAAGCCCACTAAAAATAGGCCTTCTCTTTGATCAGGCTGAGATTAAACTGCAAGAGTAAAGCTTGACACCTAAGGTGCTCTTGCTAAAGAAGAAAACGTGATGGTGTCACAGGGATAGTCTGGAACCCTTCAACACTCAGAAGGAGGCAGGATCGAATCCAGAGTGGTGGAGTCCAAGACCAAACTATATTTAGGGCCCGGGATCAGAGAGGAGGAGATGCTATGCTAGGAGGCCAGGGTCACTTGTCTCACTGGCTGAGACTGCCCTGGGCCTTTGGGACTTTCCCACAGTCTATCTTTACTCTCCTGTGACAGGCTGTGCTCAGAGATGGCAGATGTCAGGTGTTTACTGCTACCCAGGCCCTGTCCTTAGGAATCAGCTGCCATGCTTGAGACAGTTGCAGATGGTTTCAGAAAAGAACTAATCTAACCTTCTCATTATTCCTCAAGAAACAAAGCTTTCCAAAATGGGCAGCATCCTTGACACTAATGATAAGCTTGTTATTCATACACATGGTCAGGGGAACCCTACAAACTCCAAAGGGAAAAGCACTTTTCAAGATTAGAAAACACCTTCGAACAAAGGATCAGTCATATTTTTTCCCAGTAAAAGTGGAGTTTGATTACTTTCATCACGAAAGAACGTGAGAACACAGGCCAGTTCCTGAATGACACATTCACCTGTCTTCAACGTAAGTTTGCTCCTCCTGGTCCCCGTTCAGAGGCTATATACCAAGGAAGAAGGTTCGGGTTTAGCTGTGAGAGGTCAGTCTCGTAGGTAGAGCGGAAACGGGGCGAATGCTGACCTGTCCTAGGAGGCAGCCCTGCCCTGCCCACTGGGATGTAAGCTCCATTCACTGTCTTATTCAACCAGTGTATCCCCATGCTTACAACAGTGTCTGAAATGACTCAAAAAAAAAAAAAAGAAAACAACCTTAGCTGAATGAATGCTTGAAATAAAGAAAAAAATGAATGAATGAATAAACCAAATTAGACCTGGACCTAAAGTTAGGAGAACTGAAAATCTCAGTCAAATGCGACCACAACCTTAGCTGTGTGGACTCAGTCAAGTTACTCAGACCTTGGGACTTCATCTTGTTCAGCTCTGAAATGAGTGGTTGGACTAAGTGATTTGAGGTCCCTCTCAAAGGCTGGTTCCATTAACATTTCTGAAGATTCTATACACAGGGAGGAAGGAAGAGACATTCACGATGAATATTAAGAAAATGGACCCAAGTGGCAGAAACAAACAAAAAGGGGAGTGGGGTGAGCGAGAGGAGAATTAACACCTGTTGGGTACTTGGGGTGCGCCTGGTGTTTCACATACATCATTTCGATTGACCCTCACAAGGTACTACTACCCACTGTGTAGAAAGAAATAGAGAAGTTAAATAACTTGCCAGGGGTTTTACAACAGTTAAAATTTCAATCTGGGATTTCAACCCAGGTCTCTAAGGTGCATTGCTGATTCTACTACCCTATTCTGCATCCAAAAAACAATGAACTAGGGGAGGACAGAAATTTCTGTATGTAGTTGAGCAGTCAATTGCCATAACCACTCGAGCAGCCCCACTGACAGCCTTCAGAGTCTAGTGGGGAACCTTGGGAGCCAGCTTTTATTGAACACCTATTATGCGCCAAATGCTACAGTTTAAATGCTGTACGTACATTATCATACCTAGTTCTCTTAACAAACTGTGAGGTGTCACTATGCTCGTTTTACAGATAAGGAAACTGAGGTCCAGGGAAGTGAAATAGTGTACTCATGTCACAGAGCTGATAATGGGCAGAGAAGGGATGCAAAATCAGGTCTGTACACAAACTATGAGGCAAATACATTGTTTCCCTAAAGAACAGCCTAACCCCAGAGGCTATTTCTCTGTAAACACTTTCCCTGCAATTAAGCCTGTTCTGTTCATGATCCCTGCCTTCACTGAAGCAAGCTTAAACTCTTGTCTACAGTCTAGGATTGTACTTTGCCACTAGTCAAAGCCTGAAACAAGTGTATGGATACAGTGCAAGACCGCCAATTCCTTCTTCTCTGCGCACGTGTGAGGTGTATATGTGTATCCTTCCGAATGCTGAAATCATATTGAATGTGTGTGACCCATATGAATTCAACTAAGTGAGCTTGGCAAAGGAAAGAGAAGCACTGTATACACACATAAAGGAAAGACCCCCCCTTACTTCCACCCTCTCCCCAGGGACCACAGCCCTCAGAGCCAGTGCGAGATGCAAGATGTAAAGCCCACTCGATCAGCCCCAATTCCAATGTGCTGAGATTCTGGTGCTTAAAGGCACAGCACTAGAATTTCCCAAACAACTTGGCTCCTAAACACAAGCCAACCATTTCACCTGCTGTTCAACAGAAAGACTGCCAACAATTTTTAGCATCCAGGCATGTGGACTTCCTGAAAAAGTACTAATAAAGTGCCTGACGTGTAACCTCCCTAAGAGATTTTCAATGGTAATTTTCACTCTACCAATGTTCCTTGTTTGCTGACTTTAGGGCCTAAACTCTGTGTAAGGTCACTGTGACATGTTCATTACCCAAGGGTTTATACTGGGGCATCCTGGAAGTACCAGTTTCCATGAAGAGAAAGTGCACCAGTAGAAACAAAGTAATTTTATTGAATCTGGTTTTTTGTCTTTTTTTTTTTTTTTTTATTAAGTGGTATAATGTTTACTAATAAGTTCCTTTACTTAGCAGTCTGAGACAAAGTTAGACACACAGCTTTGGTCTGCGGTGGGAAAGTGGTGGTTGGTAGTCTGAGTCTGACTTTCTGATAGCTCTTGCTTGGCCGGGATTCTCCAATTTACCACAGTCTCCACCACTCCCCATGGCCCTATGCTAGGCCCACTTCAATCAGTTGTGTTGCCTATTTGGCCCTGGTGGGTAAGTTGAGTGTGTAATTCTTTTACTAAAGCATCACCAGCTCCATGGAGACCTCAACCACTGTGAGTTCCCTAAACTATGCAAAGAGGGAAAGAATAAGAAGATGCAAAGCCAATAATCTCAGAGCATCTTTCTATGGATTGCTATAGACTCCAGCAGCCCCATGCTGCCAATCAGACACGTTAAACCTGCATTCAGTTCTTTTCTGACCTGTGTCTCTGGGAGAACTGTACAGTCTCAGTATTCTCCCGGGCTCGGCAACAGTGCAGATCATTCGAGATGCAGGGACTCATGACACTAACCAACCTTGCTTGACAGGCCCCGCTGGCAGCAGGCCTTGTAGGGCTGTCACGTCCCAGATGACCCAAGAACAGCATGTCATTTCTGTGTCATTCCCACTGGAGAGACCCAAGCCTCTCCACTGGGGTTTGCGTAGCTGCAGCTGCTCGTCACAATCCCCAGCAGGCGGGCTGTCACTGTCTATGGGCAGAGGCAGCCTGGAGCCCTCCTGCTATTTCCAGCCATCGACCTCAGGGCCCATCAGTCCCTCTGAGGTCAGCTCCAGAGCAAGTGGCACGGAGCACTGAATAACAGGGGAAGCTCCACGGGGAGGGGAGGGGAGAGGATGTGTAAGTTTTAAAAGCCGACTTCACTCTCCTAAGGAAAAGGGCAAGTCAGTAAGTGGGAGAAGAAGAAACAGCTAAGCCATAGTTGGTAAAGCCTGCTGGAGTAGGGGCAAGTGACGGCAGGGAAGTAGATCAAACCCACTCACTGCCTGGGAAATAAAACCTCTAAAAGCCATAAAGGGAACTGATAAAAGACCAGATGTCCGCAGAAGCACCAAATACAGGAGAGAAGAACACTCCCCTGTTTGTAGTGCTTTCCCAGAAGGGCACTGGCTTGTGTTTAGCCAACACCAAGTCCAGGGTTGCTTTCCTCAGAATATACTCTAAGGGATACTCAGAGAGTCTGCGGGAGGAGCCCTGAGGAGTTTGAGAACAAAGAATAGAAAGCCCAGCGTCAGATTAGAAGTGACCCTCTCCCTCTGTCCCATCAGCCTCTATGGGGGTGAGCCCCACAGCCACCAGGGCGGTTCTGGAAGTTTCCTCACCCACTACCCAAGGCCAAGGGGGTCGATGCCACCCCCATGCACAGCTCTTGCAAACCCCACCCTGTTGTTACCCCATCAAACATGTAGTACAATTCTGATATAAACACAGCTCCTACGATCCAGAGCCATCCAGAGTTGGTGGTGACATCTAGAACTTGAGAGCTGCGGATACACACAACCCCATCCCTCAGGGCCTCCCGGAATCAAAAAGAGCAGACGTGGATCATGTGGGCATCCCAGCCACCCTGCATCCACAACATGAGGCTGGCTGGGTACCACACCTTTCTGATGTGGTATTCAGCAGACAGGGTGCACTTCTGTTGGTCAGTGGTAAAGGTTAAGTAAGTCATTTCGCCTTTTGTGGTCCACACTATACCAAAGGCGCAGGAAACAGAGTGAGCTCTTGTTTTTACTTTATGTTCCACCGATAAAACTAAACTTCAAATGTGGCCTAATCAACCTGTGTTAAGAAGAGAACATAGAGAGTAAGAATGTGAGCTTTTGGACTCAGATTACATGGGTTCACATCCCAGATCCACCACTATCTGTGAAGTTACCTAACCTTGTTGTGACTTGGTTTCCTCACAGATAAAATGGGGATAATAGTAATACCTATTATTGTATTAAATGAGTTAGTACATACAAAACTCATAGTACATTGCCTATCATATAGTAAGCACTTGATGAATGTTTGCTCTCATTATTATATCATCATGTTATTAAATAGCATGGTGATTAAGAGCTGGGGTACCGGATTCTATTCAGGCTCAGACACTTACTAACTGTGCAACCTGGTCAAGTTACTCAATGTGGCTTAGCCTTAATTTCATCAACTGTAAAATGACATTCATGCCACTACCTTCCTCATTGGGTTGTTTTAACAATTAAATGAAATAGTTTATTTAAAGCAATTAATTCAGGGTCTGGTGCAAAGTTATGGCCCAATAATTGTTAACTATCTTTATTATTATTTAAAGAAATGGGTTTGACTTTAGAACAAAAGTAAGATTTGAGAATGTTTAAGGTTTCTTCCCCGAAGCACAAAAATGACTCTTTTGCTGAGTCAAAGATCTAGGTACATAATTTCTTAAATTTTCTGCCTTAAGCCCATTTGATAAAACAGCATATAGCAAACTCCACTTGCAAAGACAAAGGCCACAGAGAGGGATGAAAGCGGGGGCATTCCCTAACAGCCCAGCCGCCGCCTGTCTCCAGGTGGGCAGCGTTTGACATGTCGAGCTTGGGAAAGCCCCTGATCACACCTCAGTTCAGCCATCAGAAGCCGAGGGTCATAGCGATGCTGAATCCTGCTGGGGGTTCTCAGATGCACTTGAACTTGCCTCTCAGGGAGGAGGTCTGGGACATAGTCAGGGCTGTGGTTTCAGGGCCCCTGTCTCTGTAAACTATTTGAGTCACTCCAAATCAATGTGTTTTTTTCTGAAGGCCCAATCTCACGCAAAAAATAAGAAAAAAAAAAAAACAAAACACCTGTCCCAAGCACGATCCCCTGGCTAGGCAGGTCCCCTGGCACCAGGGCCTGGCCACAGGACACAGGACACCCCTATAAGCTTCAGGATGCCCTGCCTGGATGGCATTGCCGGCCCCACCAGTCCCAGCCCTGGGGAAGAACTTGAACATGAGAAACTTTAGAGGACAGTATTCCAAAACACGGAGGGGATTGGGAATGGGAGCGAGGCTTGCTAGGGGCAAAGGTCCCTGGGTCTAAGGTAACAAAAAGGAAAATAAAAGAAGGAAGCATGGGGTAGGATGGGAGGAAAGGGAAAAAGGCAAAAATGGGGAAAGGGTGTCCCACACAACCTCCCAGGCCCGCCCGGTACCCCCAGGGCTGTGGGTGGCCTGGACCCTCCTTACACTTTGAACAGCAGGCCCACACAGCCTCGGTAATCCCAGGGGCGCCACCAGACTGGGGCTAAGGACAGCCCATCTCACACACTTATTTCTTAAAATCTCTGTTAACATTTAAAATCTCTTCCAAATAGGTTGGTTTTTTTGTTTTTTGTTTTTTATTTATTTATTGGCTGCGTTGGGTCTTTGTTGCTGCGTGCGGGCTTTCTCTAGTTGCGGCGAGCGGGGGCTACTCTTTGTTGCAGTGCATGAGCTTCTCATTGGGGTGGCTTCTCTTGTTGCAGAGCACGGGCTCTAGACGTGAGGGCTTCAGTAGTTGTGGTGCGCGGGCTCAGTAGTTGTGGCTTGTGGGCTCTAGAGCGCAGGCTTCAGTAGTTGTGGCATGCGGGCTCAGTAGTTGTGGCTCATGGGCTCTAGGGCGCAGGCTCAGTAGTTGTGGTGCACGGGCTTAGTTGCTCCGCGGCATGTGGGATCTTCCCAGACCAGGGCTCGAACCCGTGTCCGCTGCATTGGCAGGCGGATTCTTAACCACTGTGCCACCAGGGAAGCCCCAAGTAGGTTGTTTACCAAAGAGAACAACCAAGAAATCGGCAGCTAAGAGGCTTATCAGGAGGGAAAATGCAATAAAGGTGAGTGTGTTATCTGAGACCAAGGAGGTGACTGAACAAGCTCCTTCCCGTCCCGCGTGAGCCGGCGCCTGGGGATGTTAGCCAGGTGAAGGATGTAGATCAGGACGGGGACAGAGAAGGCAAGGCTGCAGCAAAAGAAGCCTAATGCCCCAGTCTGAGCGGAGCTGGGGGCTTCTGCCTCCTCATATCTTGGGGTCCCTCAGATCTAGCTGCTCCTCTCTTTTGGAATCAATGGGACATTATTGAATACAGAGTCTCTTCATCTGCAGGACACCAAGGAACAGACCTCAGAGGCTGCTGATAGCCCGCTGGCACCAGGCTGGTGACAGTAAATGCATTCATGTTGGGTCTCTATGCCATTGAGCTGCCAGTTCCCAGAACCTTGGGGTGGAAAGGAAATTTTGGCATCACCTAGTTCGGTGCCCCACTGTGTGATAGAATTCTCCCTACAATATCCCTGCCAAGATTCATCCAGCCGAATCCCTCAGGTGAAAGACGATTCACCTCCGCAAGGCGAGCCACTGTACGCGGGAACATCACACTCGGGAAATGGCCTTCTCCACCCTGGAAGGAAAGCTGCAGCCAGATCCCCCTGGTTCTCAATCTGCCTCTGGGTCCATATCTAAGTAGTCCATCCTTCTCCACACTCAGGACTAGCCTCAGACATTTGAAGAATACCATTATGGTGCATCTATATAAGCTCCCAGTGCACGCGCGTGTGCGCGCGCACACACACACACACACACACACACACACACACACAGTGTTTTCTTGAGACCAAATCTTGCCAAACCAAGACCCAAATTGTTCTTTGCATCTCATGATCTTGAGTCCCTTCACATCCTGATCTCTCTCTACTGGACGTGTCATCATTTCACAACGGCTCTACTCAAATGTGTGCCCAGAAGCGAGCGCAACGCTCCTCATATTTCTGTGTGTTTTGCTCTTCACCAGTGCACAGCAGAGCAGCACAGTCGGCTTCCTTGTCATAGACGCTCGGCTTCTCTTCATGTAGCCCCGTGATGGGGGGATCACGTCCGTTGTGTTCACTGCTCTACCTGCCCACCCCACCCCCCCAGAGATGAGTCCACTGTCTGGCACGGGGTGGACACTCAAGCAGTACTTGTTTAGCAGATGAATGACATTTTGAGAATACAGGCTCACTCTTTGTTTTGTTTTTGTTGTAGTAGTAGTTGGTACTTCTTGTTATAATAATAGGAGGAAGATATAATAGTAGTATACTATACTATACTATACTATATTATATATATATTATAGTATATACTATACTATAATATATATTATATATTATAATAGTATAATATAATAATAGTCAGGAGGAACAGTTTTATTTCATGTATATTAAACCCCATCCAAGAAGACAATCAAATAGACAACTGGATAGACAGACAAGTTTGGAGCTTAGAAGAGAGGTCAGGGCTGGAGAGAGGTTGTGGAGTCACCAACTCACAGAGAATGAAGCCACGTTACTGCAGGAAATTGCCTAGGAATTTAACTAATCCGGGATTCTACCCTCTTTCCATGTGGCCTCCCAGAGCCAGCGACCAGTAAAACAGAGAATATGGGCCTCTCCTCTGTCCACCACACCCAACTTTCCTCTGTCAGGCCCGCTCACCTTCTCACCATCCACCCTCACCATCCCCAGGAAGTTCCTGTCAGGTACTGAAGGGAAAACGTCTGCCCTCCTTGTCTGTGGGAACTCCAGAGGAAAGATCTGAATGCCATGTGCATTTCTGGGAGTGACTACGTGGTCAGTTTCCACCACTGCTAGAGAAAGTCAGCCCTTCCAACTCTAAAGCTGATTTCTTTCTCAGCGCATGGCCGGAAACTTAGAGATCAACAAGGGAGGAAGGGGCACCTGTGTGCTTTCTTCTCACATCTACCTACCTAGGACAGGCACACAACACTGGAATCCTGGTGTCCCATGAAACACCAAATCCCCAGGCAGACTCCCAGAGCCAGGAGTGCCCTCTGGTGGGCATAATAACACTGACGATTATGAGAATAACTAACACCATGAGCTAGTTAGCCAGTGATCAGAATAACTGACACTTACCAGGAGCATTTACCATGAGCCAGACTTAATAAAAATTACCCAGATTAACCCATTCACTGTTCATCCTAATCTTATGAAGTCCTACTATTCTACTTTTTTCCCCATTTTACGAAGGAGAAATTGATCAAAGCAATCAGGTGATTTACTAAAAGTCACCAAGGGCGGAGGAGGTTGGCTGGTCTCCTCCTGGGCATCTATCCCCTTCTAACTCCTAAAGAAAGACATAAGCCATCCTAGAACTTAAGGGGGAATTTAAATATCTATGTTTTTCTTCTTTTTTTTTTTTAAATTAATTAATTAATTTATTTATTTTTGGCTGTGTTGGGTCTTCGTTTCTGTGCGAGGGCTTTCTCTAGTTGTGGCAAGCGGGGGCCACTCTTCATCGCGGTGCGCGGGCCTCTCACTATCGCGGCCTCTCTTGTTGCGGAGCACAGGCTCCAGACGCGCAGGCTCAGTAGTTGTGGCTCACGGGCCTAGTTGCTCCGTGGCATGTGGGATCTTCCCAGACCAGGGCTCGAACCCGTGTCCCCTGCATTGGCAGGCAGATTCTCAACCACTGCGCCACCAGGGAAGCCCTATGCTTTTCATTTAAAAGTAAACACATTACATATTGTGGAAAAATTGGAAAGAAAAATAAATTGCCTATTATAAAAACCATATCAGCATTTTAAAAATGCTTTCTTTCAATTTTTTTTTCTCCTTTTCATCTTTTTTTCCCTTAATTATGAGCAAGGTATAATATAAATTCTTCATTGAAGAATATTCTTTTTTTTTAACATTTATTTATTTATTTTATTTATTTATTTTTTGGCTGCGATGGGTCTTCATTGCTGCATGCGGGATTTCTCTCTAGTTGCGGTGAGCAGGGGCTACTCTTCGTTGCGGTGCGCGGGCTTCTCATTGCGGTGGCTTCTCTTGTTGCAGAGCACGGGCTCTAGGCATGCAGGCTTCAGTAGTTGCAGCACGCAGCCTCAGTAGTTGCAGCACACAGGCTCAGTAGTTGTGGCTCGCAGGCTGTAGAGCACAGGCTCAGTAATTGTGGCGCACGGGCTTAGTTGCTCCGCAGCATGTGGGATCTTCCTGGACCAGGGATCAAACCCGTGTCCCCTGCGTTGGCAGGCAGATTCTTAACCACTGCGCCATAAGGGAAGTCCCAAAAGGTTTGAATTTTTTTTTTTTTGGCCATGCTGCAGAGCTTGCAGGATCTTAGCTCCCCGACAAGGGATGGAACCCGGGCCCCTGCAGTGAAAGTGCCGAGTCCTAACCACTGGACTTCCAGGGAATTCCCTGAAGAACATTCTTTAAGATTTTTTTCCTTCAAGAATTTTCTGTTCTTAGATGTGATTTTCACATTTTTTAGTCAAAGCAACAGGTATTTACTTGGACATCCAGCAAGAGTCTGACCTAAAGCTCCCAGCCAGGAGTTCTGTAATACCCCAGCCTGCCCTGGGGCACTACCCAGAGAACCAGGGTTGCTATGGAGACAGAGCGTAGCATGAAACCTCAGGACAGATCACAGGTTCAGTCGTCTGAACGCACTGCCCTCAGGGGAGGTGTCCCAGAGGGAACTTTGGGGACCGTAGCTGACTCACTTCTGTCAGCACAGAGGCTCAGACCATGGAGAGCCCCAGGGCAGCCATCCACAGGACCTAGGATTCTTGGGAAGTTTTCCTCTGGCCACCATAGTGACATGGCTCTGTGGCAGGCTTCTCATGGATCTGTTCCATTTTTCTGCAGTTTCTTGAAAAGTGCCTTCCCCTCACCAGAAGCCTCTGTGCCTCTACCTTAGAACTAAGATACTCCCTACCAATGCAGTCTCTGCGGGGCCTCCGGAGTCAGACTCCCAACTTGGTCACTTACTAGCTCCATGACCTGGGCGCCAACTTAACCTCTCAGACCTGTTTCCTTATCTGGAAAATGAAGATAATAACTGTTCATACTCACAGAGTTGTCGGGAGAAGTAAATAGCCATTTAGTTGAGTACTGAGCACACAGAAAGGCCTCAGTGTATGGCGGCTATTGTTCTAGAAACCTTCTACAGAGAGCTAGTGAAGGAGGGTGTAGAGCAGCTGTCTGTGCAGTGGGTAGCTGGAGACCACATGTAAACAACTTGTCATCCATCTGGCATGTCCAAATTCCTGCATCCTCTTAGCTCTGTGCAAGCGCCAGGGGAGCAGAGACACCGCCTGAGTTCTCTCCTGCTCCCCTTCACCTCTCTCCCCTCCTCCCTGTGCCATTTCCCAAGAATACAGACGGACCATACCAGGGGTAATACTCAAATTATGTAAAGACTCAGACTGAAGCAATATGGTGCCAGCCATGGAGCTGAAACAGGGTCTTGGGAGCTTCCTGTTGTACCAGGTGTTACCACCTTGTTTCCTGGATTGTGGGGAGGTGAGGGGTCCTAGGAGAGGGGCCAGGGAAACTGGAGCAATGGAGAGAATACTTAGCAGCCTCTGGGAAAGGGTTCTTTACCAGCTGATATGGAAATATCAGTTTACATTTTAACAACCAATATGGCCAAACCATCATGTACCAACTGATTTACCCCCAGGTGAGACCCTGGGAAGGTCATTGTGGGACACCCCTGAAGAACATAGAGACCAGAGACTGTGTTAAGCCCATCTGGGGCCCATGCCTTGTCGCAGAGTAAGTGAGTTGGGGAAAAGGACTTCATTGCCCAAGAGTCTACTCAAGTGCTACAACTCCCCTATCCATGCCATTCCTTACTGCATGCCTTGCTGAAGCAATAGGACGAAGGGACCCAGAAGTTGGATGATCCTAAGTCAAACAGCACTGTGAATTTCTGCAGTCGGGTGTCAGGGCTGACAACCCCAGAGGCTGGGCCTGTAAGAAGAATACACCAAACCCATATTGCAGCCCAACACCAGCCCCTTACGCTCAGTCAGTCTTTCATTCCACTAATACTCATTAAGTCCACGTTAAGTGCCGTCCTGTGGGCTGGGCATACGTCAGTGAGCAAGACCCATAGGGTATCTGCACTCATGGAGCCAGACATAAAATTATAATACAGGGTGATAAGAGCTACAATGGGGAAAAGAGAGGGTGCTAAGGGAGCAAAGGAGTGCACCTAACCTAGAAGTCTCACTGCAGGAAGTAATGTCTAAGCCAAGACCTGGGGGTGGAGTGGGAGCCAACCAGATGAAGAGGTGGGGGAAGCATGAAGCAGCATGTGCAAAGACCAGAGATTGGCTGAGCCATCAGCAGAACAAAACAGTTGACCTGGACTTCAATATAATCATGTTAATGTGTCAAGTTTGGGGTGCAATTAATTCTAACATGTGGGCTTGGCTTCTTGCTTAGAGAATGGTTTGGGAAGACTGTAACCCTGTAAATCTAAATTTCCAAGCCAAAGGTGCAAGTTGGCATGGATGCCACGTTAGGGACAGTGTCGCAAGGGGCTAAGTGCTGGACTTTGGTACTGCATAAACTCAGGTTCAAGTCCCAACTCTACTTCTGAGCTGGGTGACCTTAGCTAAGTTAATTCAGCCTCTCTAGGTGGTAATTTCCACATCTGAAAATGGAGCGCAATGCTGCTATCTACTCTGTAGTATTCAAATGAGATAGCATATGAAGTCCTCAGCATGGTGAATGGCATGGGGCTGACTCTTACTATTAAAATAACTTTGTGGAATCCACCCCTAACCTAAACATCATTTTGTGCCCAAGAATCTCAAGTGCTTTTTAGAACAGAAATCCAACCTAATCCAAACATCACAGTTAATGGTTATTGAGAATTTACATAGGCCAGCCCAGTCCTACATGCCTTACATGGGTTACTTTAATTAATCCTCATGAAAACCCAATAATGGAGGTGCTACTGTTTCCCGGGTTTCACAAATTAGGAAACCAAGGCAGAGAGGTTTAGTAACTTGCCTCAGATCATCTAAGGCTTCAAAAATCCACAACACTGACAATACCAAATGCTGACAAGAATGTGGAGAAACAGGAACTCTCATTCATTGCTAGTGAGAATGCAAAATGTTATTGCTACTTTAGAAGACAGTTTGGTAGTTTTTGACAAAACTAAGCATTTTCTTCCCATGTAGTCCAGCAATCATGTTCCCTGATGTTTACTGAAACCTATATACACAGAAAAACCTGCACACAGGTATTTATAAATAACTGCCAAAACTTGGAAGTAACCAAGATGTCCTTCAGTAGGTTAATGGGTAAATTGTGGTATATCCAGACAATAGAGTACTAGTCGGCGTTAAAGAGAAATGAGCTATCAAGCCATGACAAGGCATGGAAGAAACTTAACAGCATGTTATTAAGTGAAAGAAGACAATCTGAAAAGGTTACATACTGCATGATTCCAACTATATAACATAAAAGGCAAAACTACGGAGACAATAAAAAGATCAGTGGTTGCCTATTATGGGACAAGGAGAAATGAATAGGCAGAACTCACAGGATTTTTAGGGCAGTGAAACTATTCTGTATGATACTACAGCAGGAGATACATGTCATTATACATTGTCCAAACCCAAAGAATGTACAACACCAAGAGTGAACCCCAACTGGACTATGGACTTCCGGTGAGAATGATGTGTGAATGTGGGTTCACTGATTGTAACAAATATACTCTGTGGTGTGGGATGTCCATAATGGGGGAGGTTGGGGGCGGCAGGGTAGATAAGAACTCTGTACTTTCTGCTCAGTTTTTCTGTGAACCTAAAACGGCTCTTAAAAATACAGTGTATTAATTAGAAAACCAAATAAAACACAGGCTTCAAATCCAGGAGTTTGGCTCCGGAGTGCACCCCTTTAATCACTGCGTTATACCATCTCCCAACTTCTAAGGGAAGGGAAACCCAACTTTTGATTGAAGTATAAAAGAAACAAATATGTACATATAAAGTAAAACAGAGAGGTTGCTGGGTTTTGGAATGTGCCTACCGTTCAGGTTGCCAACCCTCCCTCATCCCTTCTAGAGGGCGGGCAAGGCTCCACAGCTGATGAAGCCGACGGCTGCCTCCCGGGCAGTGTGTGATGAAGAGCGCCTGACGTGTGGCGGGAGGCCAGCATCCCCAGCGCCCTTTGGTCTGGAAAACAGCTGTGAGTAATCTGGGGCACCCGGAGCAGAAAGCTTTATCAGCTGGCCTGTCCCAAAGCTGCTGGGAAGACTGTCTGCTGGTGCAGCTATGCCTCCAACTGTCCTATTTTTAGAGAAAGGCATTCTTTTCAGGGCTGTTCTTCTGACAAAGGAGCAAGCCAGCTCTGTCCCAAGGTTTAGCCGCTGAACAACAAGCCACTTCCACTGGTTTGCCTTAGGGCTCGTTTTCTGCAGGTTTGTAGACCACCATCGAAAACTTTTAATCAAAGGACTTATAAAATGCCAGCTCATTCCCCAGCTGAGGGAAGCCGGTGTGATACTGCTTTCTGCCCCAGGAAGGGAGGCATAAGACATTGTACATAAGGAGGACATAAGACTATTCAAACAATAGCATCTTGCCAACATTTCAAAGAATACCATTTAAGGCCAATAAAGGGGCTTTTTTTTTTTTGCTGTAAGGAAGCAAATATCTGCTTGAGAGACTGTAGGATTAATTTATGTTTTAATCATCATGGTGGGAGGAGGAGTTGGGAGAGTAAATAGTGAACCAAAAGGATGTAGAGTTGGCCCGGTCAGTTTTAGGTCTTCCCAACACCAAACCAGGAAGCCAGATAGGGCCCAGGAATTGAGAGAAACAGCCCCAGAGCTGGCTCAGGGCTCAGCTCACTTGGGCATCTATTAGAACTCCTCAGAATAAACACAACCCAACAGCTAATAATAACATTAATAATAAGAGGATGATAATATTAACCCTTTTCAAGCATCTTCTGTGTGCTAAATACTTTAAACACATTATTGTATTGACTTTGGGACAATCCCATGCTGTAGGTGTTACTATTCCAATTTTGCAGGTAAGTGAACTAAGTCTCAGAGAATTTGTTTACCTTCTGTCCACTGAATGGTACAGCTGATATGCAAACTCAAATTTTTCTGACTCCAAACCCTATACATCTTCTTTTCATTTGTCATGCTGGCCCCCCTAACTGTCTTGGAGGGGGTTAACCAAAAGGAGACGGGGTCAAGCTCTTTGCCATTTTAACTTAGTGTCCCAGAATTTAAACTGAAGCAAAAACAACGATGTTTTTCTAAGCACAGTCTCCACTCCATTTACCCCACACTTCCCTGCATTTGCAGCTGAGTGATACATGTCTGATGACCCCAAAGTGATGCAGTGGGAAGTCCCTGCTTCCAATCTTGATGGGGACCTTACGGACCCTCTTGTCTCCAGATGAGGGCAAGAAGAGAAAGAAGTTCAACAACTTGCCCAAGGTCATAGAGTAATGCAAACACAGATCTGCAGAGCCCAAGTCTGGAGCCCCTCCCGCAGTATCAACCCCATCCCATCAATACGACCCTAAATGACCAGGACTCAGACTAAGCCCTCCTGTCTCAAAGACACCTGAGATGGAGCAATATTGAGCCCATGCCACTGTTCCTTCCAAAAGTAAATGGCAGAGGGAAGTCCCTGGTGGTCCAGTGGTTAGGACTCCGCACTTTCCCCACTGAGGGCCTGGGTTCCAGCCCTGGTTGGGCCAAAAAAAACCTTTTTTTAATTAAAGAAAGAAACTCTCCAACGAGAGAAAAACAGCCTCTGGGGAGTCCAGGTTGGTCTGTGGCCTTTCAGAGCCAGACGTCTCCAGATCCCCAATCTACTCACATTATCTAGTCTTGTAATCACATAACTGCTCTTCTGTCATTCTCTCCTATACACAGACTTCCTGAGGGAAGCATCACAGATGTCTACAAGCAAAAACTTACAGCTGGTGGCCTTCCATGAACTCCTCCAAGGTCCCTGCTTCTCCAAGATGATGTCTGCTGGACTTAACTTGGATCAAAGAAATCCTGAAAAGATAGAGAAGGATGAGTGAGCTCGTGGTGTCAGTTCCACCCTGTTTCAGTTCATCTCTTTCAACATCAACTCAGCAGTGTGTGGAGGATGGTAGGTGTCAGTCATGGAGAGACGATGTCACAGCCTCCAGCTGCGCCAATCTTCCCTTAGCTCTCCATGCCATGATGACCTTAAAGACACCAGAGCCACCAGGACCAGTTTCATTGTCCTTGTTCAGTGGTTGCTTGCAACGCACCGGGCTTTTTGATAGTTCACTGGTTCCCGAACTTGTGAGTTTGTTCCATCAATTCTAGGAGGTTCTACATTGGCAGTAGTTTTAACGATGTGGCTAGAGCTGACCACAAACTTGGGCAAATATTGACATTCCTTAAAGATGTGAGGTGGTATCAACCAAGTATTGCTAAGAAAGTTTGCAGTGGGAGGGGGAAAAGTTGACATATATTAAGCTTCTGTGTTCCAGGTATTTACTGTCATTTAATCCCCACCAATATCATCTCCAGCTGATAAATGTAGAAAGACTTTCAAAGAGGTTCAGCAAGCTCCCCAAGGCCAGAAAGACAGGAAACGGTCGAACTAAAATTCCAAACCTAACTGCCAACCCACACACACCAGACGTCCCCATGGCAGGCAATGCTGGTTTCCTACCTAACCTCTCTTTCCTTCCTTGTTGATAGAATCCTGGTTGCATTGAGGCAGCAATGTGCCCAGCTCCAGGTGGCCCCAGAGTTTAGTAGCATCTACCATCCTCTGAAATCACCTCTAGCTACTGGACTGATGCTTGAGCTGCAGCTCAGAATCCGTTTCCTCAGAAACCATCTTACACACAATAGTCAGTAAGACTACCATCACTGCATCACCAGCACACTTCTGTTCTATGGGTTAGGACAACCCTTAGAGATTAACCTGGGATACCACCATTTATAGCATAATTTCTACTGGAAAATGCATTAAAAGATCTATACACCTGCTATTCCCCTACCCCCCACTCCCCCAAAAAACAAAAAACAGCTTCCAGGAGACTTCGTGATTCCTTTATAAGGTTTAAGTTAATTCAAATTTCACAGGTCCAAATCCAAAGCTGCCTTCCTATTAACAACCCTTTACTTATCAGGAAGATCTAGGAGTATCAAAAATGCCAAAGGACATTCCTGAAAATATACTTAAATATGGGGTATTTCTAGTCAATCTTACCTCTCTTTATTAAATTGAAAGAAAATCTTCCCTACAACTGAAAAAAAAAATGTGTTCTAGTCAAGAAGATGAAATACTAGCTGTTGTACCCATTTTCCAGTTACAGTGATGCATTTCCCTGCAAGAAAACTTCTGGCTTTAGGATAACCCAGGGTAACCCTGGCACTCTTGACGTTTTGGGCCAGATAACTCTTTGCTGTGGGCGCTGTCCTGTGCATTGGAGAATGTTTAGCAGGGTCCTTGGCCTCTACCTGTCAGATGCCAGGAGCACTCTCTCTCTCAGCTGTGACAACCAGAACTATCTTCAGACATCGCCAACTGTCTCCTGAAGGGCAAGCCCACCACTAGTTAAAGACCACTGGCAAAGGCTGAGAAACTAGAAGGACCTATTTACTCAAAGGGCTGCACTAAACCTTATAGAGCCAGGAAACATGCCAATGAAGTAAGAAGGACTGAGCCACATTCTGATAGCAAATCCTACTCTGTAAAGCATGGAGCAGATGGTCACTGAAATGGCCTTCGGCTGTAATCACGAGTAAGGCCCGTTATCCAGGCCGTCAAGAAACGCACCTTCAGAGAGCGTATCCCTCATTCCTGGTTCCTAGGGATTGAGTCCCCTCAAGGTCCATCTTCCTGGCTTTGGTTCCTTTCACTCACACGCAGGCTATAAAAAGGCTGCCTTTCCTACTTCTGTTCATTTCCCCCTGGCTCTCCACCTGTGAGTCGTGAGTCGAGTTGATGGAACTCCTTCAGGGTTCGTGTTTCACTTCACTGCTCACTTCTGAAGCCCCCTTTCTCAGAATAATTGTCTTAGCTCAGCAGTGCTACTGAACAGATTCCAGCAGTTCGACGTTGAGTGAGAATCTAATCAACTTCACAGAGTACTTTGGGAGACTTCTATGGAATCCAGCTGTGGACAAGTCCACAGAGCAGGTACATTTCATAGTGGTAGGCTGAAATCTCAGGGGAAACCTTTGTCTTCATCCCAGCATTGTGCTCTAGGAAAGCACAAAATTGGAGTTTATCCTACAGGTTGCCAAGCAAATATGAGCTCCTTTCCACGTTTTTCCAACCCTGTGTATATCTTGTTAACTATTCTTCATAAATTCTGAGTCTTTCTCAGAGCCACTCTCTTTTACCTCAGTCATCATCGATGGTAGGGAAAAAAATTTGTGGATTCATAAATATATTAAGTCACTGGCTACCAGCAATTCGAGTTTACATTATCAAACTGAGAGTAATACATTACTCATTCTTTCATTCAAATGCTCCAGGAAGGCAGGGAGTTCTGTCCTTATTTGTTGAGTAAATTAATGCCCACTTCGTTTGAGGTGCTGTCATTAGTGCTAAGAATTCAACAGTGAATAGGACTGGCACAAGCCCTGCCTTCAGGCAGGTCTCCTGCAGCAAGAGAGCAAGAGAACTAAGAAGTAAATAAAACAATCACAAATTGTGGTAAGAGCTAAGTGGAGAGAAACTGGGGAGTGGAAGCAGCAAGCTCAAATAAGGTGGTCAGGGAGATCCTCTTTGAGGAAATGCCCATTAAGCTGAGACCTGAAGAACAGGAGCTGGCCTGAAAAGATTTTCAAGGGACCACACACACACACACACACCCCCCACATACATGCAAACCACATATATACATACACACATAAATACACATACACACTTGCAGGGATGCACACATACACACACCTATACACACATACACATACATTCATACATACATACCCACATAAATACACACACATGCAGATATGCACATATACACACATACACACACACAAACATACACCCTTTGGTTCAGGGGAACCTGCAGCCCTCACCCCAAATGTTATCTTTAAAAACCCTTCCCTGAAAGTCATCGGGGAGTTTGGGTCTTTTGAGCATGAACTGCCCATTCTCCTTGCTTGGTCCTGCAGTAAGCACTTGCTTTCCTTCACCACAACTTGGTGTCAGTAGGTTGGCTTTGCTGCAGGGAGGGCAAGCAGACTGAAGTTCAGTTCGGTAACAAGGGCAGGACAAACCCAGACGGCAGATAAAATCCACTAGAAAGGGTTAAATGATTTCAACTCCCACAGGCGGAGCCTCAGTGGGAAGGGGTCTCTGGGACTGCCCTTCTGCTCTGTCAGTAATAAGGATGGGATCCCTTCTGCCTTGGAAAGCGGCTTTCTGGGGAATCCTGGTGTTGAAATCCAGTGAAAGGAGAGGGGAGGGAGAATGGGGCTCCTGGAAAGGGGAACCATCTGCAGAGCAACAAGAATCACACAAGCAATGGGATGTTCTGATCTGCTTTTTATTCTTGGTCTGGGCTGCCCCCCAGGAAGTGCCCAAATGAGGTTTCCCATCTGCTTCGGGTCTTTACTGTGCAAATTGAGAAAATGCAATCTGGAGACAGCCCTCAAAGGGCTGCTGACAGCTGTTTGGGGGAGAAAAAGAATGTTTACAAAGAGAGCGAGGAGAAAGTGAGACAGGACAGCCTGCCAGGGAGTGGGAATAGGAAAACAGCGGGGAGCTGGGGCGGGCTGGCCGCACCGCCTCCCCATTCTCCCAGAGCCCCTGGAACAGTACGGAGGCAGTGCTCAGGAAAAGCGCCTCGGTGGGAGATGGAAGAGGGAAAGGCAGGCAGAGGGAGTCTTAAGAAGAAATGCTGGGCATTGTGAAAGTGATCTGTCCTCTGTCAGTTTCCCAAGTGACTATGATAAAGATTTAAATTAGGTTTCATTATTTTGGGATGCTGTATGACTTTTTTTTTTTGATGCAACACCACGTGAAAACAGGGTCCCAGGTTACCCTGGTTTTATTGTGTAAGCATACAATTGCCTCTCATCAAATACTTAGTCTATCCATTCCGGTAATTCACATACACTTACCAAGTGCCAACTGTGTGTTTGTCCTGTTCTAGATGCTGGGCAAACATTCCCAGAAGTCTTCCAAAACCCCAGCTCTACTTCAGCTGACAGGGGGTCGCTAAGCCAGGCACTCGCTCAGGTTGTAGGCAGCTTGTAGGCAGAGCACACATTTGCAGCTCACTCACTCTTCAATGAGCCCAGCACAGTGTCTTAAGAAAGCACAGCAATAATACCTGCTCATGGTTAGTAAGTCAGATGCTGTGCTAATTACTTTAGGTACATTATCTCATTTAATCCTCGCAGTTAACTCAGTGAGGTGGAGCCCAAGATGATTCCCATTTTACAGATGAGGAGCCCAAGGCACAGAAACTTTGTCCAAAGCTCCCAAAGTAATAAATACCAGAGTCCAGGTTCAAACTGTACAAGGTCTCTTTAATGCCAAAACCTTTGCTTTTAATACTAAACTCTACTGCCATCTCATAAACCATAATAAGATAGTAAAAGTCAGAATTAATCATAAATCTAAATTATAGATTATAGTAATATGAAATCTTTTCTTTTTTCCTTTTAAGTACATAACAGAACCAGGCTAACAAAATGCTACCTAGTAGGAGTCCTGTTTTGATAGATTGCTTTCATTTCATTTCAATAAACGTTTTTTAGTAACTGATGGAAAGAGTTCTTACCCATTAATGTTTAATTGACATACCATTTTCCCCGAGTAAGTAGTATTGTCATCTGCTGATACAGCTGTCACACTGAATGTTCCTGGACTCTTTTGAAGGCCTTAAGATTATAATCCTTCCATTCAGTCTTTTAACATTACACAATTGTTTAGGAAACTAGCCATGTTCCAGCTCTGGGAAATCCACATATATTCCATATTAATTAAGTCTGCTTTAATAAACTGCTTGCAATAGTCCTGTAGATATAGGAAGAAAAATTAACTGTGCAGGGTCAGACAGCCATGGGAGGGTCGGAGTAAAACTACAGGCTAGTTGTGATGGGTATCTGTGATTCTTTTTGGCTGTCAGTATACAACTCACCTTCCTGTGTTTGCGGAATTTCTCACCTTAGGAATCTTGGTGGTGGAAAAAGGCCACCCCCCACCCCCATCACAGAATCTAAAACCTCAACCTTAGCCTCCCTTAGGTTAGGGTGAGCATGTGGCCAGTGAGATCTCTCCATCAGATTCAACTGCCAGTGATGCAAAGAAGCAGGGCCTATGAAAAATCCCTTCGGGGGATCAGGGGGAACGCGGCTACATCCAGGTTTAGGGGCAGCGTTCAGCACCAGGGAGTCAAAGGGAGAAGAAGAGGGGCTGAGCCCAGGGGTGCCAATTCTGCACTGAGTTAGGACATGATCCTGGCTGCAGCATCCAAGCCAGGTTCCTCAGGGCACCCAGGGAGTCTGTGAGCATCCTAACACCTTATCATAAATTCCTGTTCACTGAATCATCCAAAGATGTTTTTTTTAATTGCATTGCAATTAAGAATCCTAATACTAGAACTGAACCTGGAAGCATCCGAAGACCCAACATCACTTACTTCTAGACCAGATTTTTGTGCAGACACCTCAGTGGAGGAGTCTGGAGTCAAAACCAACAGGTGCACATAGTCAGACAGGAGTCTAGGCTTGGTTTCAGGCTTGAGGAGGATGAGCTTGCTTCTGGATCATTCTTCATGAAGGCCCAGGACTCTGGCAGTGGACACCCTTCTCAGCATCCGGCACCATGGTCCCCATGAATTCTAACAAAGGAAAAGCCAGCTGTACCTCAAAGCTAATTACTGGAACACAATTCACTTTATGTTTTCTGTTTTCAAGAGTTTTCTGGATGTCTCTTGCAACATGGACTGTCTTTTCATTGGGATGTGTCTATCTGTGCACGAGAGTGTGTTCTCCTTTTGATATAGGCTGTTCTTCTAGCGGCCACTTTGCTAATTTTATACCAGTTTATCATGGGGGCTGAATCCAGTTGAGTGTAGTGAAGATCAGCCATATGCTTCCTACCTCTTCTCTCACACACACTCCTTGCGTATTCCTACCCCAAGCCCCGGAGAGCAGCTTGGGCAGATCCTACAGCTTTCTTGACACTTTCAGATATTTAAATGTTTAGTCAAGTTTACCTCAACATTTTAACATCTCATCCAATTTCAAACTTCTTTCTGCTCAGCTGAGGCCTGGCCTGTGGCTTGAGGACCGACAAGGAGAAAGGAGTTGGCACTGGAGGTAGGAGATACACAGTCGTGTCTTTTACTCGCTTGGCTCCACCTCCTCCTCTCCTCCCCCTCCCCCCCCTCCCCGATCCCCTGGGGGTTGGGGTCCAGCAGGAGAGAGAGGTGATTTCCTTCACTCCAGATACACAGTTTTAGTTCTCCTTTGGCGGAAACTTGCCTTCTGTCATGGCAGATATTCAAATGCTGGCTGGTTCCTGGAGGTTCTTTTGGGACCCTCCACCCTCCCCTGGCACAGCAATGTACCCTCCTGCCAGCGGCTCATAGAACTCTGGGAAACACTTAGGTTTACCAGTTTGTTAAAGAATATGATAAAGGATATAGATGAATAACCAGATGAAAAGAAACATTGGGCGAGGTCTGGAAGGGTCCTGAGCACAGGATCCTCTGTCCCCGTGGCGTTGGGGTGTGTTATCCTCCCAGTGTGGATGTGTTCACCCACTTGGAAGCTGCCGGAGCCCCCTAGTACTGGGATTTTATGAAACTTCCCTCACGTAGGCATGAACCATCATTAACTCTATTTCCAGCCCCTCTGCCTTCTCTGGAAGATGGCGGAGTGGGGATGAACATTCCAAGCTCCTAATCATGACTTGGTCTTTCCGGTGACCAGCCCCTATCCAGTAGCCACCCGGGAGCCCACCCAGAGTTCCTCATTAGAATAAATGTGCTCCTTGTGTTCTTATCACTTAGGAATTTACAAGGGTTTTAGGAGACCTGTGTCTGGACTGGTTCAAAGACCAATATTAGAACAAGAGGTGCTCCTAGTGGTCTTATCACACAGGAAACCACAAGGGTTTTAGGAGCTCTGTACCAGGAAACAGGGGTAGAAACCAATATATATATTTTCTATTATCTCACAAGTGTCTACATTTTAGGGTTTTAAGAATTAAGTGAGCTAATAATACTGTAAGCAGCACACAAGTGTTAGAGTTAACTGAAAATACTGTAGTAAAATTAGTTAAGACTTTCTTCTGCTCTCTCCATTTTTTGTTTCTTGATTTCTTTTACTCTGCTTATTTCAATCTCCATCTCTCACGTAGAAGTCTCATGTGTGGTTATCCTTAGCTACCTGCTCATATTTAGGGGCTGGCATTAAAGTGCTGAGTGGAGGTGTGTGTGAGGGTAGTTTGTCAACTGGTGTGACCTAACTCCACTCTGATAGAACTGTACACTCTGTGAGATCAGGATCTTATCTTGTTAGCCACCAGATTCCCTGCATCTAGAACACAATAGGTGCTCAATAAATATTTGATGTTATTCTTCAACCTCTCTAAGCCTCAGTTTTCTCATCTGAAAATTGAGGATAAAAAATATTTACCTGGCAGGAGTTGTTAAGAAGAGATAGTGTATGTAAAGCACCAGTTCAGTGCTTAGCACTTAGTTATAAATAATAATGGGTAGCAATCATTATTATTATCATTTCTAGGGACATCAGGGCAGCAGCTTCATGACCATTTGTGGCCACCACTGACCATGCTAAATATAGAGCCAAAGCACAGTACCTGTTGAGAGGCTAGTTATTACAGGACAAATCAGCAAAGAAAGGAGAGGGCTTAAGATAATAGCCCTTGACATTCAATGTTTACAAAGTCCAAGGACACTGGCTTTAGTCATGACTGAGAAGAAAGAAGGTGGGTAGTGATGCTGCATTGCCAAATAGCTCTGCAGAATGGCCATTCACATGGAATGCTCCTGTATGGCTCTGTTCAGTCTATTATAAGCAATTTAGCAGTAAAGGCATTGGAGGAGGTTAAATGGTGTACCAAGCCTTCCACCCAAACCTGGCACTCTATCCAGACAGCAGGCAGGCTGCTAGAAATGGAAACAACTCATTTCTTCTGTAAATGGAAACAACCCGTTTCTTTTGGAATAGAGTTTTTGAAAGTAATATATGTATATAGTTAAAAAAAAAAATCAAACAATACAAGAGGGTGTAAATGGAAGAGTCAGCATTCCTATCACCCCCAAACCTTCAGGCAGATTCCCCAGAGATAATCAGTTTTGTCTTACAGATACTTTTAGGCATATGCAAGAATATATGCATATTTTTTCCCAGATGGAATGGTAAAAAAGTTCTGAAACTTGTTTTTTTGCCCTTTATTTATCCTGAATATCTTTGCACATCAGTATATAAAGATTTATCTCCTTATTTTTAACAACTGCTCTATTCATTAAGGTAAGAGATAAGCCCCCAGATCTCCACGGCTTAACACAATTGAAGTTTCTCATTTACCTAAATCCAATTGGTGGTAGTGAGTGTGTGTGGGAGGGGAGGTGTTCTGACCCTAGCACTTATTCAGAGATCCAGGAAACCCAGGACTTCAACATATGACTTCCACATACTTGGTGGCTTCTAAGGTCACCCTGGGTATTAGATGGGGAAGGAGTGTGGAGGAAGGTGAGGTTTGTTTTAAATGAACCAGGCCTAGAAATGTCTTATATCACTTCTGCTCACATTCCATTGGCCAGAATTAGCCTGACTGCCCTAGACTAGGACTAAGAAATGTCCCAGATGGACAGCTTCTTCCCACAGTAACTCAGCTCTATGGAAGGAAGCTCAAACCTTTGAGGGGCAGTGAGCCACATCCCACACAGACACACTGTAGGACACCCTCATTTACTTAAGCTTTAGAAGGCTGGTTTTCCTCTTCTCTTTCTTCTGTTTTTCTACTTGCCAAAGGCAAATTTTTTTAAGTGTAGAAAACTACTAACTGGTAAGAATGAAGAAATAAGAAAACGGACATTTGTGGAGCGTATACACTCGTTCAGATCTGGTGGGGGTAGGGGGGAGACACTACCAACGAAAAGCCTTTAAAGGATGCATATCTTTGACCCAGTAACACTTCTAAGGACATTTCCGAAAGAAATTAGTGGATAACTGCTCACACTGTATGTACAAGGATATTTATAATAGCGACACATTGTAAGCAACCTAGATGCCCAACAACAGAGACCTGTTTAAATTACAGTGCATCCATATAATGGAATGCTTTGCAGGTATTTAAAATAATTGCATGGATACCTGCAAACATAAAAATATGTCCATATGTTCTGATAAAAAACAAGACTCCTAAACAGTATATATTTTTTTTAAACAAATTGATTACATGTAGCAAAAGGCTGGAGGACATCTGTTAAATAAAACGTTTACAGTGTTTATCCCTGGTGGGTGTGACTATGGTTGTTCTCACTTTCTTCTTTTACACCTTTATGTAATGTCTCAACGTTTTATCATTAGAAAAAACAGTGAAGCTATTTTCCGTTTGAAACAAACAAAAAAATGTAGATAAAGAGGACTGGGGCTTAGGCGACTGAAAGCAAGTATGTGAGACCCCGCCTCCAACCCTGCCTGTCACCCAACACTCAAGTCGCTATCAGGAGCACTTCTCTCTGTTGCAGTGACTGGCTTTTGTCACGTAATCCCCAGGTTATAATGAGAGGGGAGGACAGGCCTCAGAGCAGAGGCAGCAGCCCCAGGGTCGGCGGGCTGCGGCTTGCCATGGGGAACACCATCAGGGCCCTCGCGGCCTTCATCCCGGCTGACCGCTGCCAGAACTACATGGTCAGAGACCTCCGGGAGATGCCGCTGGACAAGATGGTGGATCTGAGTGGGAACCAGCTCCGCCGCGTCCCCGTGCACGTGTGCTCCTTCCAGCAGCTGGCCAAGCTCTACCTGAGTGACAACCACCTCAACAGCCTGCCTCCGGAGCTGGGGCAGCTGCAAAATCTGCAGATCCTGGCCCTGGATTTCAACAACTTCAAGGCTCTGCCCCAGGTGGTATGTACCTTGAAACAGCTCTGCATCCTCTACCTGGGTAACAACAAACTCTGCGACCTCCCCGGTGAGCTGAGCCTGCTCCAGAATCTCCAGACCCTGTGGGTCGAGGCCAATTACCTCACCCAGCTGCCAGATGTGGTCTGTGAGCTGAGTCTCCTCAAGACTCTGCATGCTGGCTCCAACGCCCTGCGTCTGCTGCCAGGCCGGCTCCGGCGCCTCCGGGAGCTGAGGACCATCTGGCTCTCAGGCAACCTGCTGACAGACTTCCCCCCTGTGCTGCTTCACATGACTTCCCTGGAGGTGATCGATGTGGCCTGGAACAGCATCCGCTACTTCCCCAGCCTGGCCCACCTGTCAAGCCTGAAGCTGGTCATCTATGACCACAATCCTTGCAGGAATGCACCCAAGGTGGCCAAAGGGGTGCGTCGCGTGGGAAGATGGGCAGAGGAGACCCCAGAGCCTGACCCCAGAAAAGCCAGGTGCTACGCACTGGCCAGGCAGGAAAGCCAGGAGGCACAAGTGCCTGCCCTGCCTCCTCCACTTCCGCCTACCAATTCCTGAGAAGCTTCAGGTGTAGGTCAATGCCAAGGACCCAACTCCAGAATCTTCTGGAGACCTCTCCATTAGAATGCAAAGGACTGCTCTGGGACAGGTGGGGCGGCTCTGCCAGTGGAAAATGGAACAGTCAGATGAAATGCCTACCTCACACCAAGAAGAAAATACTCAAGGCCACCATCTCTCCCAAAGGGAACTGTGTGCTATAGGTAGCATGACAACTTCTTTGCAAGAAAATCAGCCTCTCCAAGCAGGTATTTTGAAACACTGAAGAGCAAGAAAGGCTGGGACCCTTTGGCCTCCTCCAGTCTCCAGGAGTGGCTGGTCATGAGGCCAAAGAGCCCCTCAAACAAGGTATTTGTTACAGAGCTCATCTAAAAGTTCAGGGGGCCTGTCTCCAGCCCTTTGCAGGATGTATTTTCTTACTATGAATGACCATAAATGGTAAGAAGAGACATTACCGATTCAGGCCACTTAAAAATGACATGTCTACCTAGTCAGTCCGATTCAGACTCTTCGTTGTTGCAAAGGCTCAAGATGAAGCTTCTTCCCTGAAATTTAGTGGCTGCTGAGAAGACACCCCTGCTGGGAATGCCTCCTGGTGGAATCCAGCTGCCACTTTAAACTTGACAGTGGTTCATGCTGATTTCGCTCATTTTCCTTGAAAGATTTGACCAAAGGTCTGCTCCCACCTGTAGACTGTCACTGGCAATGCTGAAAGTCATCTAGAAAACAGAACCTCTCCTTGGCAGTGTGGTTGCATCAAAATCAAGCCTCGTTGTGACTGGCTGCCTCTGTGGAGCAGAGCCCTCCTGTTTACTCACGTAATGAACCAGAACTGAACTGAATCCCTTGCCATGCAGGGACCACATTTCCAGAATCATATTAGGTTAAAAGTTGTAGGTGAGAAATCTGTTCGCTTGCAACAAGCATTTGGAAATTGGAATTGCAGGTTGTGGTATATATAGGAATTGTCTGCCTCTTCAGCCTCAGTATCTCTGCCCTTGCTCTGATTTGTTTTGATTTTTGTAGATAAAATCTTTTGATGGTCAGTGTATAAACCTAGGTATTCAGGCCGCTATTTCTCTGAAGTATGTTAATCATGACCTTTTCTTCTCCCCATGAATACATCAATTTTAAACTGCTGTCAGTGGGTAGTTTAATAACACAATCCTTTATGATCTTGAACCCTTTCAGCAGTCAAGGAAACAAAAGTGTCATCTTAACTAAAACATATTGAATTTAGCTTTTAAAAAGTACTTTTGCCATAAAAGCATCTTAACCCAGCAAAGTTTGGTTCTAAAATGACATTATACAGCAATTTTCATGTTTTCCTACCATAATTATTTCTTGCTAAACCAGAGGAAGAAAAAGTTTCATGGTTTCACATCATCTCTTCCTATCACCACCTCCCAGTCGGTAGAGTAACTACAACCCATTGATCAGACTGCCAAAGGGTCCTTTTAATCACTAAATTGTCAAATACTTAACTCCTTTAATAATGAGCCCAGATTTCTATTAGACAGCTAGGATTTAGTCTATTTACTCATTCCTAATGACTGCAATTACACTATACTCAGTTGATACTAGAAACTTTCTGCCAACAAGACTGCCTTCTGAGCTGTTTCATAGCTCATCCTTCACAATGGCTATGATTTTCTTTTGACCCTCTCTTCCCCCTCCTAAGATTAAGGCGCCCACCTTTTCCAAGGAAGCCATAAGCTGTAGCCATTTGACCCATAGAATTTTCATCTAATGAGCTAACTAGTCTGAAACAGGTATCAAATTATAAACATTCTGACACATAAACTGTTTTGTTCTAAAATAATCAATACACAACAAATAAACACTTCTTAAACAACATGGTTAAGTGTTCACCACGAATTTTGCTGTCCAAGTTTTCACTATAGGATTTCAATCAATTTTATAAATTGACTATGTAAATGCATATTTACATTTCTATAACCCTCTGATGTTTTCTTGAAATTCTAACATAATTATAAACTTTAAAAGGGAAAAATGCTGAAGCACCAAACGTTAACTTTTTAACTTTTTTTTTTGGTGCACCACGTGACCTGCGAAAATCTTAGTTCCCCGACCAGGGATGGAACCCGGGCCACAGCAGTGATAGCGCCGAGTCCTAACCACTGGACCACCAGGGAATTCCCAACATTTTACTTTTAACAGTCCTGAAACCCAAAGTGCATCAGAGGAAAATCTCTTCCAGAAGTTTATGTAGGATTTTAGCTTCCACAAATATGCCAACTAAAATCTTTAACGTGGATTCTAAGGACTTTCTCAGGTTTTTTTTTGTCCTAGAACAATACTAAGTTTGCAATTTCACACTTGAAAAGTCAGCTTGTGCTCTAAAAATCAACTACTCAAATTTTAAAAGCCCATATCCTACACACAGTAACCTGGAGGCAGTGTACTACGATGGTTAAGAGCATGGCCCTTCAAACTACCTGAGATCACATCCTACCTTTGTCATTTACTGGTCAGTTACCTACCTGTGTGCCTCAGTTTTCTCATCAGTAAGATGTCAACAGTTTCTGCCTCTCAGGGCCCTGTCAGGTTTAAACAAATTACTGTGTATGAAGTGCATGGAACAGTGATTGGCAGGTGATGGCTAATGTTTACTTAACATGTTCTTTTACTAAGTGTTATACTATGGCAGTACAATACTTATATTTACCGAACAATCAGTGTAACTCCTTGTTTGAAGGAAAAAAACATAAACAGCAATTGAACAAAAAAGCTTTTTCTCTCTCCATAAAATTTTCAATATTATCTCTAGTCTTGAATATAAGAAATATAACTGCAATGTGGTCAAACACTTCTGGTTTACATATACAGGAGAACAGATATGATTACCAAGGATTCATTTTTTTAACCTTCTAAACAAATATACTTTGCCCTCTGCCTGTTATTCTAGAATTTGCAAAATCACCAAAGTACATGAAAATGTGACACTATTCCTTGGCACTAAACCCATTCATGTCATGAGGGCAAGAGACATGAGACTGAAGACACGGGTGTGTGTCTGCTAGATAATTTACTGCCTTTGCCACTGTAAAAAAAAAAAAAAAAAAAGATACACCTTGTACTCTATCTTAGAAAGAATATTAATGCCATTAGACAACAAGTAAGTTTACATGCTTTTCCCCACTTCTGGACTGTCCACTTCTGAGAACACGAAACAGGTGATATTTATCTTTGAGTCCCCAGTGGCTGGTATAATTCGACCACATTACTTGAATTTTGGAGATTTTATCCTGCACCAAGGCCACAGGACAGGGAGACACACTGACACTTACGGAGCACCACTGTGTCAGGCACTATCCTCAGGGTCTTGTGTAGATTTATTCATAGTCTTTTCAATACCTCTTTGAAAGAGGTATTATGTACTGCTCACAATTTAAAAATCTTTATTCTTTATTCATATTGGGAATCAAAAACGTTCTACAATAATACTGATTAAAAAAAGGTTAAGTCCTCTTTACACTTCTGCTCTAGTAATATCCTAAAACACTTGAGTAGGTACAAGACAAGGCAGATTTCAGAAAAGAATTTCATACAAAGTATTCTATTGACTTCTATGAGTCAGGGTCCTGACAAGAAAATGCGTTCACCTCATACGTTTTACAAAGAGACTTTTCACAAAGGAACTGTTACTAAACAGAATTAAGGGGAGAAAGATCAGGGTAATACAAGTGATTGTATTTGGCATGAGTCACAGCAGCCGCCAGCCCCACCCATAAGGCTGAGTGAAGTGGGAACAGAAACGTTACCAAAATGCAGCAAGAGCTGAGAGTCATGAAGAGGGCTTGCCCAGAGAGCTATACTGGTAGGTCTCGCAGGGATGCAGCCAATTCCAGAGACAAAGAGCAAAACCAGGAAGAAAATACCAACTCCCTCTCCCCATATCCTACCAGTGCTTCCTGAATTAAACCACAGGAAACCAGTCCACAGGGAGCTGTGAGGCAGTTAGCAAGGCTAAGTCCCATGGCCTCCAAGCAGGCAAAGAACGGATTCTGACTTGAGGAGAGTAAAAGAAAAACCAGCACACATATTATCCTCTTCAAAGAAAAACAGAAGGCTACTAAAATGGATTTAAAAATTCTAAGCACTTAGACAATTTCTACACAGTTAACTGTTAACGTACATTACAAAAATCTCCATTTCTATGTCACAAAAGCCTTGCGAAAATAAAAACTCACTTCCATAACTGTTGCTTCCATAACTGTTGTTTCTGAGTTAAAAGAAACTCCATCCTAAAACTCTTATAGGAATTAGAGGGCCCTAGGTTGGTACTTTACCTCTGAAATAGAAAAAACTTTGTAATTTGTGAACTCGGGATATTCTAGGCCTATGATGAAAAAATCTGTAAAGGCTTCAAAGGATATGAATTCAGAGGAAAAGAAGCATGGGTGTATTCTTGGATATACAATTAAGCTCCCACATTTCTACCTCTTTTTAGATTAACTTTAATACTTACTGGTGTATCCTTTCTAAGACCTTTGGAGAAAATGAGCCCAAATACACTTTAGATTAAAATCCTACTCCAAGCTACCTGGTCCCTCAGGATAAATGTTTAAACCCACCTACCTCTCCCACTGAAACCTCTGCACATTTTCTAGATCATGATATGCTCAACTGTTCCACCTACCTGAGTTGTGGGATGAACACTGATGTTATAATGTGTGATAAAGTACTTTAAAAAATTACATAGTGAACGTACTGCTATGTTTCTAAAAGTGAAAAAAGTAAAAATCTGTATAATTCTCTGATTATCTATCTCAGAAGTTTCTCCTTTATGTGAATGTTGGAGGATATAAGCTAGTTCACAACAAAAACCAAATTTTTCCAGTTTTCATAGCTTCTACAAAGTAGCACTAAAATGCTGAGACACACTTTTGGACAAAAACAGAACAGGTTGGTTCATCAGTGTTTCTTTGAAAACCCTTTCACTCCTCTGTGCGAATAAAATGTCTCTCCACGATGCTAGCAGATACCCAGTAGAAACTACTGCTGGGCTTTCGTTTAATTTCGTGCATTCTGCTGTATACTGACAAATCAATAACCTCCGAATCTAAATTCACATTTAAACCATCAAACTCAGCACAGACTTACATTCTATCTAGGATCCATTTGCCAAAAACAAAAACAAGAAACCCTAACAAAACAACAAACAACAATGCTTACGTCTAACTATATCCACACCCTATAAAATATCACAGGTGCCTGAAGCAGCTTGCAGCTACCAACATTTAAAATATAACTCTTTCACGCTTGAAGTAACAGAAGCCACCATAAATTTTTTCCTATGTAAGAGACAGTACTTAGACTACAGAAAATTAGAAGAGTACTGAAGTATATGGTACTTTCACAAAACAAAATGGTTAATAAATATTATGTATGATTGAGAATCAAAAGATTAATGTAAGTTTATCACATCTCACTTGGACTTACATTAATCAGGATAATTTTTTTTCATAAATGTGTAACATCAATCATTAGTTAAGCTGGAAACTCTACACTGAAACTATAATCATTCACTCCCATTAAGTAGAGTTAAAATGGGATACAAATCACTAAAGTCAGGTAAGAACTAGGTAATTGTTCAAATTTTTATTTTGATGCACAGTATGAGAAATGAACTCTTAAATCAACTGAATTTTATGGAAAATGAAAGAGCAAATAAATTAGACCCATGTTAAAATAGAAGGTCAGTTAAATGTCCAATCTTAAGGATATAACAGCCACAGGTAAGCTTCAATTCTATAGTCTTCGTTCAGGAGGTTAAAGTCTTTCAAACACAACTTTACTATGAACTGCTCCAGAGCTCAACAGCATATGGGAATGCTTAACAGGGGAGGTGATCAGGGACACGTTTCCTGCAAGAATCATAAAACGTACAGTTAAGAAAACAAAGGCAACGGTGAAAATGAAAAGCATGATTGTAACCAAAGGTCTATATTAAATACAAACACAGCTATAATCCTACTTTTACTAAAACCAATTTTAAATGTGTAAACAGAATGTTTCTACCTCACAATTAACATCCCTTAATTATTGTATTAGTAAGAGGACAGAAAAAATCTGTGGAATGTGAAGGCCTGTAGGTATTCAGCAGTTCTCAGCTTCTCATCCAAACAACCTACTTACCAAATATGTATTCTCCAGAAAATGGTTAATTCATGTTTTTAACCAATACGTTAGTGAATTTTACTAAATTAGTCAAAGATGGTTGGTTCTCTCCATCAGAAGTTGTAAAATGACAAGGCTTTGGGGTTTCTAAATTAAAACCTCTGGATCACTATTCTAAATGAACAAAAACAAATGCCAATAGATAAGCTGGTGATGGGGTTGGGTAATTCACTGAAGTATGCCAACAGTACCTCTCACACATCTGTGATGTTAAACTTTTATTCTCTGGTGACTATACATAGTGAATCAGGAAGGGGGCGTGGTAGGGATACTAGCGAAATTGTTTACTTAATGACTGTGGAAACACTGCTTCTAGAGGCAAACACAACACTTAAGAGAAGCAGAAAAAGCATAAAAACAGATCCAGAGAGTACATACTGGGATCATACAGAGATAAACCTTCCAACCTCGGTAGCTTATAGGAGTATGACCGAAGGATGTCAATATAGAAAAAGTTATCAAGCAGCTGTCACAAAGCACTGATCTGAAAAATTAATTACCTGGAGGTTAATAATGAGTTTGAAAAGAAGTGCATAGCCCAGTATATTTGGGAAGGCTGAGTTAAACAAAATTACTCATGATTCTTTACTACAAATTACTCAGAATTTCTAATATATTTAAAAGACACTTAAACTTTGAAAACAGTGATACCAGATCAAACGAGGTACTACAGTTTATATTTCAAATGTGGTTGAGGGTGCTAAGGTATTACAAAGATTTCTGAGGGTGGGTGCAGCTATGTGACCTTGCTCCCAAGTCAGAAAATTTTACTTATAGAACTCAGTTTCCTTTTGCTGTCATTCTGCTAGAAGACAACAGAAACTGTAACTGTATTTAACCATCTGTGGCGGCACTGCTTCCAGGAAAACTGCGTCAGCTTTTCCTTCCCTCACTATTTTTCCAGTTCAAAATATGAGTGCTCCTTATTACCCTATCCTCCCAATACCAGGAGCAGAGAATCTAGATTTTCAGCCCAGTCCTTTCCACTCACAACAGTAGATTTGAATAGCATTTCAGCTTTTCTCTCCACATCCAAATCATTATTTTCTACTCTTTCCTTCAATAGTAAGAGGATAGTTGCCCTTCATAGAAGAAAGCCAATGAAAAGAGTGCTGCAGGATTCTGCACAAAGAACTTAAGTCTACTTAGGGCATACTTTCCTAATAACATTCCTACCTCCCTCCTGTCCTCCTCTTGTTCTCCAGATCCAGCAGCTGCTGGTGGACTGCACCCCTCTTCTGCATCGATCATTTCCTCTCTGTGAAACTCCTCCCACTTACACACACTGAATTTTCACAGTAATGACCCACACCTCCTCTAGCTACTATCCCACTTCTCTGCTCCCATTCACAATACACTCCCCGAAGAAGCAGTCTACGTACATTTCCTCCAACTCCTCTTTTCCCAGCCTCTATCGAATTTACTTCAGATTTTTGCCCCCTCTATTCCACTAAAACTGCTCATGAAGACTACCAACGACCTCTGTTGCTAAATCCAGTTTTTAGGATCAATTTTCAGTCCTTATCTTACTCAACCTATTTGCATCATCTTGGCAGTTGATCACTCCTCCTCCCCAAATACTTCCTTAATTTGGCTTCTGGGACACACATTCCCTTGGTTTTCCTCCTACCTCAGTGGCACCCCGCACCCCCCAACCTTAGAATTTTGTATTATGGGAAATTTCAAAAGTATGTATAAAAGTAGAGGCTGTATAATGAATCCTCATGTATCCATCATCCAGTTTAATAATTACCTATACTTCACAATCCTTCTTAGTGACCCTTGATGGCTGCTCTGAATCTTCCCAAACTTATTACTGGAATTCTCAAGCACTCAGTCCTAAAAAAAAACCCTTTTCCTTCTTTAGCTACGTTCACTCTTTTGGGGACTCAATCAGTCTCATGGCCTTATATAACACGTACAGGCTGACAACTCCTAAATTTATAACCACAGCTCGAACTTCTCCCCTGAACTACAGACTCAACTATCCAACTAACTGCTTTCTCAACAGACATCTCAAATGTCCAAAACGGAAAACCCCCATCTTCCCTCCCAAAGCCTTCCTCCACCTAAGAGAAACTTTATTTTTCTCAACAAAAACCTTGAATTACATGCCCCAGTAGTTTTTTTTCCTTTTTTTTGGTTTGTAACTGTTGTTTTGTTTGCTGGAAATTTCCACGTTTTATTCCTGAACTAAAAATGTTTAATACTGTCATGTTAAAACACAATTCAGATTTTTCTGACGAAATTTATTTAGAATTTTCTTTTTTCTTCTCTATCCTTGAAGAAATGGAAGTGTGTTTAACGTTTTGGAGAAATGTGGCAATTATTAAGGCGCTCTGAATAAAAACCTTGTAAGACACTCCCCCCACCTCCCAAACACCCTTGAATTATCCAATCCCTTTCCTCACAGACCTTATATCCAACCCATCATCAAATCCTGCCGGCTCTACCTTCAAAAATAGACCTATTATCAATCCCTTCTCACCACCTTCACCTCTATGTACTGGTTCAAGCCACCATCCCCTTCCCTCTCCCTGAACTTCCACTAACAGGTAAAATAAATGGTTTTCATAACTACTAATTAGCAATTAGTAGTTAATTTAATTAATTAAAATTATTAACTGAATCTTCACATGTTAAGATTTCTCTGGCCACTTAATCATTTTTGTGTGAATGAGTTTTTAAAAGAATTTTCATCTTAAAAAGCTGCTGGAGGGACTTCCCTGGCGGTCCAGTGGTTAAGACTCCATGCTTCCACTGCAGGGCGCGAGGGCTCAGGGAACTAAGATCCCACATGCCACAAGGCACGGCCAAAAAAAAAAAAAAAAGAAAAAAAAAAATGCTGCTGGAATAGGAATATGTAGGGAACTCTGCATATTATGTACTTAAGAATGTATATATGAAAAAGTGTACCCAGGACAGAAAATGACTGAAGCCAACTCATCCTGGTAAACAGACATCAGTTCTTACTACTACACGCCCACCCTCAAGTTCTCTGGTTTTTGACCTTCCCAAGCCTGGCTCTTTATGCGCCCTTTCAATCTTGAGGGCTACCCTGTGTTACCCACACCCTTCTCCCCACCTAAGCTTTTCTGGCTTAAATCTAAGAGTTGTGATTACATATTTTAAATAACTTGCAAAATACTGTTATCTAAACAAAAGAGCTCCACTTCCCATCAACTACTATTATCAAAAATATACCTATTTTTTGTTTCCATGTTAATTTTCCTAAGAAATGTTCTTTAAAGTGTTACGATACCTTGGTGCTGCCTTGATGATGTTGTCCACACGTAGAATCACCTCTGCTGCTTCAGCTGCACTTAAAAGAACTTGTCGCTTCACTTGGAAACTTTCTGTTATACCCAGCATTGCCATATCTCCAATGGTACCTTCCTTCATATCTGGAAAGTATTTACTAAATAAACAACTAATCTTAACAACTAAAGTATCAAAACATATCTAACGACCTAACAAAATTAATCCTGACTTATAAAAAAATAAGATTACAACTAATTACTCAATTTAGTTAGAGCATTCTCATCAGACTATCACTCAAGGAAAGCCTTTTAGAAAACTGAAAGGTCAACTATTGATCATCTATATCAATGGAGAGTAACTATGTCAAATAATGAAAAATTTATACACAACACTATATCACCCATCTTTCTCTATCTACAAATAAAACTGCAGAAAATTTGCTCATCACTGAACACACCATGGATTCTTAAGAACTGGAAGAGAATTCAGAAGTCATCTACTTTTCTTATTAGAATCCCCCTTCATCTTCTGACAGATTATTCATTAAGCTCTCTCTTGTCCAGTGGCAGGATTATCTACCCTCTAAAACTGTTCCTTTTATGTCCTAGACATTTTGTTGGGAAATTTTCCAATCTGAATTAAGTCTTTTTTTTGGCCATTTTTATGTTATGTATCAGAGATCTACTCTCAAGAATGTCTCAGAATAAGTTTACTGTGAGATTAGGAGTTAATACTGATTATAAGAGATACAGTAAAGTTTATACTTACTTGAGAATATAAGTACTGTTTTTATATATTTAAACCCTACAGTCATTATATAACAAACAAGTTAAAAATCTTCTAACTAATGTTACACCCCCTCTTAGGGAATAATAAAATTTTGACAGTGTAGACATTATGAAGTTAAACATTTTTCTAGAATGTACAATGGCTATAAAGGCAAGGGTCACAGGAACCTTTTATATGGTTATTATGAGAATTCATCTTTTTTAAAAAATAAAAAAAATAAAAGAACCTGGTCAAGAGTTACTCTGAACAACTACCACAGGAGATTCCCTGGTGGCGCAGTGGTGAAGAATCCACCTGCCAATGTAGGGGACACGGGTTCGAGCCCTGGTCCGGGAAGATCCCACATGCCACGGAGCAACTAAGCCCGTGTGCCACAACTACTGAGCCCATGTGCCTAGAGCTTGTGCTCCGCAACAAGAGAAGCCTGCGCACCTCAACAAACACTATCCCCCACTTGCTGCAACTAGAGAAAGCCCACGCGCAGCAACGAAGACCCAACGCAGCCAAAAAAAAAAAAGACCACATGGTCCCAATTAATTTCTTACCCAGTCCAGCAGCTGTATTGCCTTCACTGTGGGCCGCTCGGAGCTGTGCCACCAGATCTGCACTGTCATAGCCTGCATTGTCAGCTATGATAGTTGGCAACTATGAAGTGAAGAAGACATGGTAACTTTTCTACTAAAAGAAAGTTTAGTAATAACTATAAGAAAAGCTTTCTAAAATTATACATTTAAAAACAATGTACGCTTCCCTGGTGGCACAGTGGTTAAGAATCCGCCTGCCAATGCAGGGGACACGGGTTCGAGCCCTGGTCTGGGAAGATCCCACATGCTGCGGAGCAACTAAGCCCGTGCGCCACAACGACTGAGCCTGCGCTCTAGAGCCCGCAAGCCACAACTGAGCCTGCGAGCCACAACTAATGAAGCCGATGCGCCTAGAGCCCATGCTCCGCAACAAGAGAAGCCACTGCAATGAGAAGCCCGCACACCGCAACGGAGAGTAGCCTCCGCTCGACACAACTAGAGAAAGCCCGCGTGCAGCAACGAAGACCTAACACAGCCAAAAATAAATAAATAAAATAAATTTAAAAACAAAAAAACAAAAAACAATGTAAAATCTGCTTCCTTTTAATTACTGCTCATAAAGAGGATGAACTCCAAAATCAAATTTAAGCAGTGTGAACCAATTCTTAAAGCCAAGAAAGTTAAGTATTTTCTGCCCAAGAGAGAAGAATGGATTCATTTAAAAACCATCAATACCTACAAAATTTAAATTCACGGCTCTCTTTTTCATTAACTTACCATTCTCAGTGCTTTAGCATAAGACTCCATTGCAACGGCTTCTTTGCCCGGTGTTCTACTCGCAAGCTGTGTCACAGCATGAGCCATCAGCATCTCAGAACAGCCTACAGATTAAAAATCCAAGAACATATCATTATGCTTAGTTGTCTCCAAGACACTAAATTAGACTTCCCTTAAGATATATTAAGCATTAACAATTAAGTGCAAAGGCAATATGAAGTTCCTATAAGAAACATTAAAGCCAAAAGCCACTACTACACTTCAAGAAATAAAATATGTTCAATATTTTTCAAATGCTTACCTCCTCCATAAACTGTTCTAGAATCTTTCACAGTTTGGGCAAGAACACAAAGAGCATCATGCAAAGATCTTTCTGCTTCATCTAAAATTTGTTGAGTGGCACCACGCAGAACAATGGTGCAAGCCTCACCTAAAGTTAAAAAAATAGTAATATTCTTACGTGACAGCGAACACTCAGTTATAAAACATAAAAGTTTGCCTTCTATTACTTATATAGGTTATACTCGGTTTTGAAAGCTGACATGTCTTCCATTGCTACCTTCTCTTTGCTAACAATCCACATTCCTAACAGTTCTAAGCTATCTAAAACAACTATATTGAATATGCACTGTTCACAAACACAAAGTTAACACGAGGCTGCCCTCAAGAGATTGAAACTAGAATTTCTCAAGAATTAAGACATATATTCTAGTAACTATAGTAACTAGCAACTGTTTCTTTCACTTCAAAAGAGCCTACCAAAGATTTAGGAACCTATACCAGGATCTACATAATCACTCACCAAGGGCTACCCCAGAAAAGTGAATCAGTTTGTCTTCTCCAATCATGACTTCCTCAATAAGTTTGCAACTTCCAAGCTTCACTAGTTCTGGGTGGTCAAAGGTAGACGCAATTTCACCACCTATGCACAAAAATATACATTAATTAAATGCACAACAGGTTTAAAATTTGTTTTCTAACAAGCAGTAATGAACAGAAAACACAATATTTAAGTTGACTTGCTTACTATACGCCAAGCACTCTGAAGCAATTCATACAAACTAATTATTTAATCTTCACAACAACCCTAATAAGACAGCCTTCATTTATCACCCCATTTAGAAGTGGTAAAACTGAGGCAAAGAAATGTTTAGTTGCTCATCCAAGGTTACATAGTTTGAACAAATATGAAGCTGAAATTCAAATACAAGCAATCTGGCTTCAGACCTATATGCACACACTGTGTAATAATACCACCTCAATTGAGATTCTGACATTTACCTTTAAGCCTGAATTTAAATTCAGATTCTCTTCTGAATTCAATCTAGAACACCAGTACTCCTATGATCCAATATCCCAAAACAAAACATGAAAATATTTGACTAATCTTATTACATCAACAGATGTACTGACACTAGGAACTGCTTAAAATTGTGAGCACCTGGGCCTAGAAAAAAGGGGAAATGTATACTAAGGATTTCCCAGAGCAAACTTAATGAGAAGTCAAAAAACTAAATTCATTTTATTCCTTAGGTCTTATTTTTATTCCTATTTTCCCTCCATCTTCCATGCTATAAACATTTCCTTTCCTGGTTCTTAATTAAGCAAAAGTTAGGTTTCAATTTTAAAATCCTTTTCTCAGACTTCCCTGGCAGTCCAGTGGTTAAGACTCTGCAATTCCACTGCAGGGGGTATGGGTTCAATCCCTGATCGGGGAACTTAGATCCCACATGCCACACGGCTTGGCCAAAAAATAAATAAATAAAATTAAATCCTTTTCTCTAGCTCATTACTCTCTCTTTTAATAGATTCCCTCAATCATCAACCAACCCCTTTCCCTACACCTTACTGATAAATCTGCTGAATACTTGATGCTTTATTTCTATTTTACAATTAATTTATAAAAGGGACTCAGGTCTTCCCAAGTCTACTAATTTACACTCATAATCTGTATAGCTGAAGCTCTTCTTACTTTTGGTTGGCAAATTCCTAAGACTGCTTTGTGTCTAGACGTGAGACACAATAGATGTTTGGGACATCATATCCCCCAAATGAGACCAATTTGGCTTATGAGAATTTTCACTTATCCTACACTCATTCATGTGCATCTGTTAAAAAATATTTCTAGACATTTGCAAGAAGCAATTTCACACATCTTGACAACAGATGTTACTAAGGATGGGAGCCACCACAGAGTCTACTTCACAGCCATACAGTTTGGTGAGCTTGGTACAGTTAATTTTCTTCTGAGTGTATGTGGCAATTTCATGTTATCAAGTCCTTATGATATCAACTTATCCCATGAATGTGCTATCATTCACAGTTCTTATGTCATGTCTTTAATTCTGTTGCATTAAGGGAAGAATTAAGTAAACATAAGCATCATAAGTTTTACCACCTTAAGCAACAAGTATGCAATAACTTTTAAATCAGGTAAACCCACTTCCAAATAATTAATGAAAGTAAAATGTCTCTTTTTAGGTCAGAACACTATGCTTCTCAAATTATTAAAAATGGCTTAAGAAGTTATTTTGAAATGAGACCAATCCTACTATCTACTTGGTATAGTTTAATTTCTTCTAATACACACAGCAGTTCTGAACTGAATCTGATGTTCCTAGTGGCTTTACATCTAAAACCCCACTCTCCTTAATTCTCACTGCCAGATAGCAAGCCAACTTTCCAGCCTATTCATTCATTTTCAAGCGCCTGAAAATTAGAGGATAAAGACTGTTATACTTAGTTTTCAAGGGCTATTTAGAGGTTACTTTAAAAACCATTACTAAAAAAAGTGAACAACTGCACTCTATGTCACTTTGATGTAAACATACCTGTAGACACACTTTCTAGTCTATACTGGGATTATAAAACTCATATACCTCTACTGAAGGATACTGGAGTAAACTAACTTTTCATCATACACTGCTGGAATGTTTCACACTTATTCAACGTTTATTACTTTCATAAATTTTAAAAAATTAACAAAAGCAACGCTTAAGTATTTGACCCATTGTCTGGCATATAGTTAAATGTTCAATAAAGGTTACTATTCCAACTGCACTATCACACAGGGCACAAAGCATTCAACTACTCACTTAGCACTAAAATTAAATGAATAAACTAGGTAAGACTTAAGACTCCTTTTTTTTGGGACTTCCCTGGTGGTTCAGTGGTTAAGTAAGAATCTGCCTTTCAACGCAGAGGACGCGGGTTCGTTCTGTGGTCGGGGAACTAAGATCCCACATGCCGCGGGGCAACTAAACTGCACTCCATGAACGAAGAGAAGCCCGTGTACCGCAACAAAGATCCAGCATGCCGCAACTAAGACCGGACGCAGCCAAAAAAAAACCAAAAACCAAAAACCAAACAAAAAAAAGACTCCTTTTTTTTAAGCTTCAGTTTATTTAGACTATGTTTAGAACAGTGGTCCTGTGGGTTTGTGAGAGAAGATAGTATCTTTAAAACAACATAGCAAAAATAAACCTACACCTATGGCGAAGCTGGCATTTAACTTGGTATATTAAAAATAATGTAAAGGGGGCTTCCCTGGTGGCGCAGTGGTTGAGAATCTGCCTGCCAATGCAGGGGACACGGGTTCAAGCCCTGGTCTGGGAAGATCCCACATGCCGCGGAGCAGCTGGGCCCGTGAGCCACAACTACTGAGCCTGCGTGTCTGGAGCCTGTGCTCTGCAACAAGAGAGGCCGCGATAGTGAGAGGCCCACGCACCGCGATGAAGAGTGGCCCCCGCTTGCCGCAACTGGAGAAAGCCCTCGCACAGAAACGAAGACCCAACACAGCCAAAAATAAAAATTAAATAAATAAAGAATTATTAAAAAAAAAAAAATGTAAAGATATCATAAAGTATGTCAGATTTCAGAATAACTTTAGATTCTAGGATCCTTAAGGGAATCTCTTTGTCCTCTTAGCAATGAGTTAAATACACTAACACTCAGTAAATCCAAGAGTAATTATTATGTTAGAAATTAATGCCTTTTTCCCATACCTGTGACAAGAGCAAGGCGTTCCACACCTGCAAAATCTGCATGCTCAATAGCCATAACACCAGCAGCACCAAAGAGCTGTTCAGGATAATTATAAATTAATTGCCTATAAATAAAATATGAAAAAATAGTGTTCAAAATGGTTACTTCGCAAGACAAAATACATTAGACTAAAAAACATGAAAATATTTTTACCTCACCAGTAATCAAAGAAATGCAAATTAGAACAAGGTAACATTTCTTACTTATTATTGTATAATACTTTATAAATTATACTAGTGTATCCATGTTAGTACTGAAAATGGATATTGTTTTTTATACTGCCATTGACAGTATAAAAGGAACCAATAATTCTGAAAAACAATTTAGCAGTAATGCATCAAAACCCATATCTATGGGCTCCCCTGGTGGCGCGGTGGTTAAGAATCCGCCTGCCAAGGCAGGGTACACGGGTTCAAGCCCTGCTCCAGGACGATCCCACATGCCTCGGAGCAACTAAGCCCATGTGCCACAACTGGTGAGCCCATGCTCTAGAGGCCACAAGCCAAACTACTGAAGCCCGCACGCCTAGAGCCTGTGCTCTGCAACAAGAGAAGCCACCACAGTGAGAAGCCCGTGTACTGCAACGAAGAGTAGCCCCCGCTCGCTGCAACTAGAGAGAGCCCGCACACAGCAACAAGATCCAACGCAGCCAAAAATAAATAAATTAAAAAACAAATTTACTAGAAAAACCAAAAAACAAAACAAAACCCTTATCTATGTTTATATGCTTTGATTCTACTCCTGAGACTCTACAGCAAGAAAATTCAGATATTAATTAAATGAAGATATGTGTAAGAATTTTTATACAGAAGAACAAAACTTTCCAATATCTGTGAAGAGAGTGTTTGTGTAAATCTCAATTTACCAATTATGAAAATTTTGTAATTTTAAGTAAAATATATATACTGTTAGGTAAAAAAAGCATGTTATAAAAGTTTATACCATATGATCACACTAGATGAAGAATTGAAACAACATACACACACACCACAAATCAACTTAATGGAAGAATTTCTGGGAGAATTCTGTTCCTTCTTTATACTTTCATACCTCCCAAAATGAGCAAATGTTACTCATACAACAGGAGTAAAAAGGAGATCTGTTTAAAAGTTTGTAACTTAAATAAAGCCAAAGAAAAAATTTTCATACCTAGTATAAAGCACTGCTAAGCAAAATGTGCCTTATCAGAATCATAGATCTCATAGAAGTTTAAAAACTAGCTTTTTTTCTTTTTTTTAATTAATTAATTAATTTTTGGTTGCGTCGGGTCTTTGTTGCTGCACGGGCTTTCTCTAGTTGCGGCGAGCGGGGGCTACTCTTCTTTGCGGTGCGCAGGCTTCTCATTGCGGTGGCTTCTCTTGTTGCGGCGCACGGGCTCAGTAGTTGTGGCACGTGGGCTCTAGAGCGCAGGCTCAGTAGCTGTGGCACATGGGCTTGGGTGCTCTGCGGCATGTGGGATCTTCCCAGACCAGGGCTCGAACCCCTGTTCCCTGCCTTGGCAGGCGGATTCCCAACCACTGTACCACCAGGGAAGTCCCTAGTAATTAACTTGTAAAAGCCCACACACATTTGGCTTATAACAACTATTTTCCATCAAATGGTAAATCTCTCTCAAAGTTAACTACTGCCTTTTCACTGAAATGCCCTGTTTCTCTTGGTATTTTTCTCCATTCAAAATAATCCATAGGGGGCTTCCCTGGTGGCGCAGTGGTTGAGAGTCTGCCTGCCAATGCAGGGGACACGGGTTCGAGCCCTGGTCTGGGAAGATCCCACATGCCGCGAAGCAACTAGGCCTGTGAGCCACAACTACTGAGCCTGCGCGTCTGGAGCCTGTGCTCCGCAACAAGAGAGGCCGCGATAGTGAGAGGCCCGCGCACTGCGATGAAGAGTGGCCCCCGCTTACCGCAGCTAGAGGAAGCCCTCGCACAGAAACGGAGACCCAACACAGCCAAAATAAATAAATGAATAAATAAATAAATAATAATTAAAGGTGCTAAAAGAAAAATAATCCATAAAAACCTTAGATACTGAATATTAAGAATACATGGGGAAGGTTTACACATATTTTCTTCACACAAATTAAAGATAAGCCCTAAAACTCTTAATACTTTTCACCTCTTCATCCTTGTTTTATTCCTATGCTACCATTAGCTTTTTCGTACTTCAAACCCCCATCATTTAATGTGGAATTAAATCTCTCTTCCAAATACAGGTATACTACAGCCCAAACTAATAATATAACTGCCAAAACAGAAAACCGTTATTGTTGACACAAAAAGGTTTAATAAAGTATATTAACATAAATTTTCACTAAAATCATTGTAAGGCAAATGCCTTGCTGTACAATTTTATTTACATTTGGAAAAAAATACTTCCTAAATAACTAAATTCAATATAAAAGAATTTTCCTACATCTTTGCAGAAAACAATCCTTTCTTGGATTATTATAAATATTGTTAGCACAAGCAACCACAGACCTGTTAATAAAGCAATTTATCCCATGCTTTAGAATACGTTCAACTTTCTCCTTCATTTTTTCCTTTTCTGCATGTTCTATTTCGGCAACTTTTGCTGTAGAATCAACTCTTACCCGGGAACCAAATATCTAAGACAAAGGAAAGCATAAAAAATAGCATCACTTCCCTTACTCGCAAGTTTCATAGCATATTTAAACTTTTTAATGTAAATACACCAAAAACTATGTGTGCATGTGTGTATGCATGCGTACAACATAAATATATATTCATGTATATAATCAGAAGGTAAGAAACTATATAAGAATATATAAATATACATTCATATGTATACAAACCCTATAAGGGTTTTTTTTAGTGCAACTGACTATCAGCCCAAGTTTACAGCAGCTAGCAATTATAATTCCAAGAAATGTAGTTTAACATACCTTAATTTTGTCTGTATCCATACCAGTATTTGCAATAAGAATTTTAGCATTTTCAATTCGCTTTGGTTGATTTACTCCAATTTTTTTATCCAACAGAAAGCCTACAATATAAGGATAGTATTGTATTAAATATTTCAAGGCTGTGTTAATAAATCTTTTAAGGTAATCTGCTTTATCAAATTACTCTTTCAAAGAATGCATTTAAGTCCAATTCATCAAGCTCCTAGAACCTAAAAATATTCCACTAGAGCAGTGACCATAAGAATCAATTTAGCAGATCATTTAAAAAATAAAATGCGAAACAGAAAATGTGAGCACAGTAGAAATATTAAGAGTCAACAGAGCATTTTTGTACAGCAACCTATATTTCAATACAAACTAATTTTTAAAAAGAGAGTCAATAGCATTTTGAATCTTTTGTCTCAGAGACATATTACATTTGCAGGTGTGTGTGTTGCAATGCAAAGCTGTTAAAGTCCACTTTCATTAGCTTAAAACCAACAAAAAAGAAAACAAGCTGTGAAAACTCAGATACAAAGGGTATTACTAGAGATAAGTGAACTTTTTAAACACTGAGGCTGGTGATAAAATGAAACGTCATGGACAGCAGTCAGACAAACCTGGCCCCAATCATGCTCGTGCTGCTTACGGGTTATGTATGCAACCTTGGACAAATCGTTCAACCCTAGCTACTCATCTATAAACAGGAATATCACCAGTGGCAGAGATGCTAGCTACCAGCCTAGGGCCCTGCTGATTTGGAACTATCATACGAACTAAGTATTGTATATCTCTCCAGGCTTCTTTTAGATACATACATAACTTTTACCTTATTAAGCCATTATCACCTTGGGTTTTCTGCTCTATTCAGCTGAACTTAATTCTTGCTCACTGGATCAACATCATGAGAAAGGAATGATATTTTAAGTATAATTCCTATTAGAATGCCTGGCACAGAGCAGACATTCAATGGTAGCTATCCTTGTTTTAATTATCTTTCCCTACCACCAACCCCTATGAGAAATGCTATACAGCCCTTACATATAAATTCAACCAAGAATATTTTCAGAATTGTTACTCCTGTGAAACAGAGACAAACAACATGCATTTTTGCAACAAAACCCAGACTCCAAATCACTAACTGGTAGAGCAGAAACTGTAAAGCACCATTTACTCCGTTTTTTCCTTCTCTGTAGAATAGAACGCCTACACTTTGTACAGTTTATTTTGTGAATACACTGTGAAGATGCTTTGAAAAATCCACACTCTAAGAAAAAAACATACTATTATTAAGGAAATCGCAGCTGCTAACTCATTTCTCACTCTTCAAGAACACCAGAAACTATATTCTCAACACCTGCCAACTAATTGGTATGACCTACCCAGACCCTTCCTAGAGAATACATGTAATCCTGGAAAAAGTGCCATTTGACAATAGCTGACTTGTAGTAAAAAAAAAAAAAAAAAACTACTTCTCTTTATTAGAGACTAACTTACTTCATGGTATAAAGTAAAACCTAGAGGTTATCAAAGAAATGCTGGGATAGTATGAGAAGATCAAGGACACTGTCAATATAACAAATGAATTAAGATGACAAAAATGGTTGCAATATGATTTGTGTCCTTAAAGACAAGTTTTCTGGCTTTGCAAAGTGTCACTAGTCCTGACTAACTAAAAGTGGATTCACTCAGTACTTAGCTTTCAACAACTGGTCAAGGCTTCTTTTCCCGTATTCAATATGTACATACCTTCATCTAAATAGGAATCTGCCAGACTTCCTCCTAGCTTCTTGATGACATGAATTGCCTCCAGATTACCAGAGCCTTTCAGTCTGAGAACGGCTTCCACAGCTAACTTAGTAAAGTGGTCTTTGTGATGAGTAAGAAGTTTTGAAGATAATGTTGTTCCTGCAATGTTCATTAAATCTTGACGGAATTTAACTTCGTCAGAACTAAAAAAGCAAAACAAAACAAAAAACAAAAAACGAACAAAAAAACTCAGGCCGGTTCTTAAAACGCTTCTCTGAAAGTTATCAACCCTGTTTTACTTCTCAAAATTTATCCAGATACTTGTTTGTCAACAGACTTTCACCTCAACCAGTCAGGGCTCTAAGTCACATGAAAAAAATTAAACCTTATCAGTAATCAAGAAATACAAATTAAAGGATACTATTTTCCCCACCAAGCTGGCAAACTACCAAAAGAGAAACACAAGCAAACAAAAATTTCAAGAACGTGGGAAACGAGGCATTGCTGTACAGCTAGTGGGACTGTAAATTAATGCTAGAGCACTACTTGTAAGGTAAATAAAATTGCCTTTAAATACATACATATCTTTGGACCCAGCAATTACACTTACTTTTTTAAGTAACAAGTCTGTCACAACACTATAAAGCTAAAAATTGTTGAAACACAAATCTCCAATTACAGATAGGTGAATTATAGCAGTCACATAATCAAATGCATACCTCTACTAAAACTAATATTACAGAGAACACTGACACCTAGAAACTGTTCTAGTTATTCAACTAGGTTAAAGAGGCTAAAAAACCCTCTATACAATACTATTTATTTTGTTTATTGTGATTATACGTGCAAAAAAAACCCTGGAAACCCAAACTTCAACTTTAGTTACTACCTCTTGGGGGGTAATGTGGGGTTTTTCTGGTTATTATTGAGTCAGGATGAGCCAACAGAATCATGTTTGTGTATGCTTTTTACTGCTCTCTAGACTTCCTGCATTGAGTGTATTTCGAAAAGAACATTTAAACATTAAATGTTTGAAACAGTAGTATTTTGGTATACCGACCCATGATCAACTGCAGAATTCAACAGAGCCTGTCTTGCCGCCTTTGTGGCTTCTCTCCAACCCGCAATAATGGTCTGTGGATGAATCTTCTTTGCAATTAAAGATTCTGCTTCCTATTAATAAACAGTGGAAGACAAGCATGAATACTAAATCTGTAGTAAGAACTTGATTACTTCTGATACTCAAAACCACAGTAGCAAAAACACCCCAATAAGACGAAGTTGAAGTTGCTCAGATGTTCTTACCCTTAGCAATTCTGCTGCTAAAACAGTAACAGAGGTAGTGCCATCACCAACTTCATCATCTTGAACCCTTGACATATCTAGGGGGAAAAAAAAAGCTAGTTATTAACTCACTTACATTTGATTCTGCTTTTTAAATTACTCCTTGGTAGCTTATCTAATTCTCCAAATATATCCACTACCAATCTAAATCTCACTTATCTAGGTTTCCTCACTGACAAATTCTTTGAACTTTTCAGCCTGAAATACAGTAGTTTTACCATCATTAAGTACATGGCACTCCAGAAGATTGTATTTTTTAAAAAATTTTACTGAAGTATAGCTGACTTACAATGCTGTGCTAATTTTTGCTGTACAGCAAAGTGGTTCAGTTGTACACATATATATATATATTCTTTTTCATATTCTTTTCCATTATGGTTTAACACAGAATACTGAATATAATTCTCTGTGCTATATAGTAGGACCTTGTTGTTTATCCATTCTATATATAATAGTTTGCATCTGCTAATCCCAAACTCTCAATCCATCCCTCCCCCCGGCCCTTGGCAACCACAAGTCTGTTCTGTATATGTAAGTCTGTTTCTGTTTCATAGATAGGTTCATTAGTGTCATATTTGATTCCACATATAAGTGACAGTATATGCTATTTGTCTTTCTCTGACTCACTTCACTTAGTACGATAATCTCTAGGTCCATCCATGTTGCTGCAAATGGCATTATTTCATTCTTTTTTATGGCTGAGAAATATTCCATTGTGTATATATACCACATCTAGAAGCTTGCATTTTAATAACAATAATAATCAATTAAAAAGTAAATAATCACTGAATCGAAAGGACAGTCAACACAGCTTATTTAAAATTGTTTCCAAATGTTAACAAAATGTCATCCTCAGACTCACCAACTAAAACTTTAGCAGCTGGATTGTCCACACCAATGTTTTTTAAAATAGTTGCACCATCATTGGTTACCATAAGAGAAGCATCTCGTCCACTGCTTAACAGAATTTTGTCCTAAAAGGAACATATTTGGTTCAAGTTAAGATATAAGTACATCTGGAAGAATGCACAGATTCATCAGTACTCTCATATACTGCTAATGTGTAAATACTCTGGATGGTTATTTGGCAGAATCCATTTAAATTTTTTCATTGCATACAGCCCCCCCAAAAGCAAACCTTGGTGTCCTAACCTTTGTCTACTCCTAAAGACAGCAGAAGAACAGAGAGACATGAACAAGGTTGTTCTGATACTGTAACAGCAAAAGCAACGGACACAAACTAAGGGTCCCTCACAATACAGTAATAAATACAAACTATAAAATAAGCAAGATACAGAAGACTATTTGACAGTCAGAGAGGAGGCAGTATATCTATTTATACTGAAAGGAATTAAAAAAGCCAAGCTACATAAAACGTACATACAAATAATATCTATCACGCGACAAAACAATGTTATCTATTACAGGGAGAATATATAAAATAATATTTTATAATACATAAAATACCTGTACATCTACATAAAAATAAAGACATTGGTTAGATTTATATCCAAATGGTAACAGTGTCTGTCACTGGGGAGGTGAGTGGCACTGGGGATAGTGATCGAGGGGACTTTAGCCATATGGGTACTGTTTTGATTTTTAGTAAGGAGTATATATCCGTATCTTAACTTTTACAATTAACAGTTAAGTTTTAAAGATAACAAAGCATCCAAAAGAAGTTTTTATATCTCTAACGGCTCTAAAACAACATTAAAAAATTAAAATTCCCTGTTTTTCTTACCATGCCCTTGGGTCCCAACGTGCTCTTTACCAAGTCTCCAATAGCAATGGCACCAACAAAAGAAGACTGGAATAAAAATCAGAGATGGTCAAAATCAACTTCACAGTCTTAAAATTGTAAATAAAAACCAAAAAACTACTGTATCTTTATAAGAATGAGATAAAGGCTTACCAGACGAGCTGTCTCTGCTCGCTCTTCATCAGCTCCAGCCTTGAAGATATTAACAGGTGCAAGGGAAAGGGACGCCTAAAAAGGAAAACCAAGACTCAGTTTGAATACCAGTATTCTTTAACACATATACTTAGGTGCCTTCCACTACACTTCCAAGTAGATACCTAAGAGAAAATTAATTTACAGCCCAGGGTACTTTTTCAAACAAATGAAGCTCTCCATCATCGGGGCAGTCATTTATTTAAAGCGGAAGGAGGGACTTAGGTGACACTGCATTTTGGATCTCTAAGCGCTTCAGGAATAAAAATTCTACCCCAAAGAGATCGACTGTAAGTATGGCGAGACCAAAGATGGCAAAGATGATTTTAAACTAAGGAGAAGGCAGGCAGGGGTGGTAGGCCACTCGCGCGACGACGACCGCCAGGAGGACGAGGGAACGCTGCGGCCTCGCTGCCATCTTCGCCCTCTGGCCGCTCCAGGCTCCGCCCCGAGAGGGAGGACGAAGCCCGTCTCGCCGACCCGCCCGGTGCACTAGAAATTTCTTCGCTTGGGGTGAGCTCCGAGCCTCGGGGTTCTGGGGCTGTGGAGAGGCCGAGTCACAACAAGATGCTGGCCTTCAGGCCCATGCCTCTCCTGCGGGCCCGGCGCAGGCCACACGCCGCGGCCTGCGCCACGTGCGGCGAGCCCGGGGACAGACACAGGGAGCCCGCGGCGCTGGGATACAGATGAGGCAGCGGACGGCGGGGGACGGCCAAAGACGGCCGAGGACGGCGGGCCTTGGGCAAGGGCCTACAGGGCCAGACTCACCATGGTTCCGAGGAGTTCAGCACACACAACGACCCTTCACCAGCTCGCGCCCCAGGCCGGAGGAAAGAGAGGCCGGAAGTGACGCCACACGCTCTGCCGCAGGGGGCGGAGCCCCGGCCAGCGCGCCGATCGTCCTGGCACCGCCCTTGGGGGAAGGGAGGGCACAGCGTTTGAGGGCAGCGCCGCGGTTCGCAAAGGCTGCTCGTCCCGCTGGAGGGGCGGGGCCTCTGCTGGCGCTCCGCTCCCTTTGGAGGCACCCGCTGGGGACCAGGAAGGGTAGAGCTGGAGATTTTTTTTTTTTTTTTAATTTTATTTATTTATTTATTTATGGCTGTGTTGGGTCTTCGTTTCTGTGCGAGGGCCCTCTCCAGTTGCGGCAAGTGGGGACCACTCTTCATCGCGGTGCGCGGGCCTCTCACTATCGTGGCCTCTCCCGTTGCGGAGCACAGGCTCCAGACGCGCAGGCTCAGCAATTGTGGCTCACGGGCTTAGTCGCTCCGCGGCATGTGGGATCCTCCCAGACCAGGGCTCGAACCCGCGTCCCCTGCATTGGCAGGCAGACTCTCAACCACTGCGCCACCAGGGAAGCCCAGAGCTGGAGATTTTGCGTGAGGCCCACAGGTTTGGGAGTAGAACTCACCAAGGTGGGAGGGACGGTGCGCTGTGGGTGTTGCCATAGCAACGGAGTTCTTTCTCGCACGTTTAATTTTTCTTTTCTCATATTTAACCTTTAAAAAATGTTGCTTTAAAGTACTACATGTACAGGGCTTCCCTGGTGGCGCAGCGGTTAAGAATCTGCCTGCCAATGCAGTGGACATGGGTTCGGGCCCTGGTCCGGGAAGATCCCACATGCCACGGAGCAGCTAAGTCCGTGCGCAACAGCTACTGAGCCTGCACTCTAGAGCCCGCGAGCCACGGCTGCTGAACCCACGTGCCACAACTACTGAAGCCTGCACGCCTGGAGCCTGTGCTCCGCAGCAGGAGAGGCCACCGCAATGAGAAGCCCACGCACCGCAACGAAGAGTAACCCCAGCTCACCTCAACTAGTGAAAGCCCGCGTGCAGCAACAAAGACACAACACAGCCAAAAATAAATAAAATAAATAAATTAAAAAAAAAAAAGTACTACATGTACGGAGTTTAAAGTGTTGTATACAATGTAATGGGGTGGCGCAGGCACGTAGCTGTTAGCCACTGGTAGCAGTCCCGCTCAGCCATTGGTTGACGTCGCAGGGGACCCCCCCACCCCCACCCCTTTCAAGGTCCGCTAGCTTTGCGATTAAAGTCATTATTCCCTGCCCCAACAACTCGCCTCCAGATTTATTGGCCTGTTGTGCAGCAAGCAGAGCGAGCTTGGGCTCAATAACACTAATAATGGAAAACATAATTCACCAACCGCATTAATTCCTCTCCTCAGAAGCAACCACTTTCAACTTTTTGAGCTTTTTAAAACATTTACCATTATATTCCTAAATAATATTTTATTGCTATTTTAATTTTAAACATTATTTATTAAGATGGAGGAAGACATATTTCTTTTACTGGATTGTAAAACGCTGTTCTCAATTGGACTGTCCAGGACAAGGTCTTGTGAGCTCTGATGGAGACTTTTTTTTTTTTAATTTTTAAAAATTTATTTATTTTTGGCTGCATTGGGTCTTTGTTGCTACACACGGGCTTTCTCTAGTTGCGGTGAGCGGGGGCTACTCTTTGTTGCAGTGCGTGGGCTTCTCATTGCGGTGGCTTCTCTTGCTGTGGAGCATGGGCTCTAGGCACGCGGGCTCAGTAGTTGTGGTTCGCGGGCTCTAGAGTGCAGGCTCAGTCGTTGTGGCGCATGGGCTTAGTTGCTCCGTGGCATGTGGGATCTTCCGGCACCAGGGCTCGAACCCGTGTCCGCTGCATTGGCAGGCGGATTCTTAACCACTGTGCCACCAGGGAAGTCCCTGATGGAGACTTTTACTTTGTCCGGCTTGCTCACTTTCAGGAGGTTTTGCATTTCACTCATTCTCCCCTCCCCCCAACACACAGTTGTAGAGATGACTAATATCCTCTTACATAATGTCTTTGTAAAGAGCAAAATCAATCCCAAATATTTCCGTTTGTTAGGAACAGTTTTCTACTTTCTCTAAGTTGACCCCCAGGACATTTAAAGCAAAATTTTTGTACTTAAAAAAAAATCTTTTTAGCTTTGCATCTGATACCTTTTTCTCCCTTTGACTAACTGATCTCTTAGCAAGCTCTTGGATTGTGGCAATTGTTAACATTGATGGGTGTTTTCAATTTTTAAAAAAAATATTTTTTTGGCTGCTCCTGGTCTTAGTTGCAGCATGCGGGATCTTCGTTGCCACATGTGGGATCTTTAGTTGGAGCATGCAAACTCTTAGTTGCAGCATGAGAACTCTTAGTTGCGGCATGTGGGATCTAGTTCCCTGACCAGGGATCAAACCCGGGCCCCCTGCATTGGGAGGGCAGAGTCCTAGCCACTGGACCATCAGGGAAGTCCTGATATTTTCAATTTTTAATTGTTCTACCCTTCAGATATATGCTAAGAGGGTTAGTTTACACCAGGGATTGACAAACCATGAGGCGCCAAATCCAACCTGCCACCTGATTTTGTATGGCCAGAGAGTTAAGAATGATTTTTATATTTTTAAGTGATTGAAAACATAAAAACTTTTGTGATACATTCAAATTATATGAAATTTATATTTTGACATCCATGAAGCTTGGTTGTAACACAAGCAAACTCATTTTTATACTGGGCAATACAATACAGAGTTATACAATGGAAGAGTTGAGTAGTTGTGACAGACTCTATAGCCCATAAAGCCTAAAATATTTACTATCTGATCCTTTACGGACAAAGTTTGCTGACCCCAGTTTACACTATTTGCAGGGTCCATCATGAAAAGGGGTGTTCAGATTGGACAAATTATTATAAATCTACCAAGAGTTTTGTGTTCTTTGCGGGAAAACTTGCTCTTCTTTCAGGAAATGTACCTCAACCAGCAGATCTCAAATCGCACAGTGGAATGAGAAATCACAATAATAAGGCGCTAAGATACCTGCACAATATTGAAAACAGCTGTTTTTATTGTGGGCAAAATCACATATGTGGAAATATTATGTCCTCTGGCAGGCAAGTCTGAGACTATGGGTGTTGGAGAAGCCAGCGCCCCCTCCCTGCTGGTCTTTGGAGCGGCGGTGGGGAGGAGAAGCATAGCCAGGGGCTCTTGGATGGGAACTGGGAGGCAGGCTCTGCCACCTGTGGAGCAGAGGCCAGAGACAGCCAGGAGGAGCCCCCTATGAGGGGACTCCCAGCAATTTGTCCTTTCTCCATTGCGTGTGTTTTTGACTTTTCCTCCTTTCCTGAGTCATTTGGTGTCACCCTTGTATGCCAGAGGCTAAACACTCAGCTTCAGGAACCAGACTGCGTGGGTTTGGATTTCAACTCTTCCATATATTAGTTTTGTAATTTGGGGTGGGTTCCATAAGCCTGCCTACTGTGATCTATAGCAATGTGAGAAATAACAAAATGATTTGTTTTAAGCCACTAAGTTTTTAGGTGGCTTGTTGCACAGCAACAGATAACTTAAACACTCCTTTAACAATGCCTTTCAAAAAGCATTTATCCAATTTTGCTTCCATTTTAGTCTCCCTGCCTTATTAAAATGCCATGTCCTCGGGCTTCCCTGGTGGCGCAGTGGTTGAGAGTCTGCTTGCCAATGCAGGGGACACGGGTTCGAGCCCTGGTCTGGGAAGGTCCCACATGCCGCGGAGCAACTAGGCCCGTGAGCCACAACTACTGAGCCTGCGCGTCTGGAGCTTGTGCTCTGCAACAAGAGAGGCCACGACAGTGAGAGGCCCGCGCACCGCGATGAAGAGTGGCCCCCGCTCGCCGCAGCTAGAGAAAGCCCTCGCACAGAAACGAAGACCCAACACAGCCAAAAATAAATAAATAAATAAATAAAAATTAAAAAAAAAATGCCATGTCCTCTATTTTCTCCTCCATATTGATGTCAGAGTCATCTTTATAAAATGTTATTTCTCCAATGTTTAAACCCTTCAAATTGTCTCACCTCATTTAGAGTAGAACAAAAACTCCTTCGCATTCTATACCTATGTGATGTCTCTCATTTCTCCCTTCTCTATCCCCCCAGACTGGCTTTGCATCCTATGCTCCAGGCATATGGAACCTTTTGCCACCACTGAACATCGTGATCTTTCTACACCTCTGTGCCTTTGCACATGGTATTTCTTCTCCCTAAGATATCCTCTCCCCTCCTGCCCTCATCAGACACCTCAGGGATTACCTCCTGTAAGCCCTTCTCAAAAATCTCCATTCTCAGGCTGAGTTAGATGCCCTTCCTTTGTATGTGCCTTTATCACATCATGTATTAAGAATTGGAATAATTTTTTTCAATTCTCCTAAGTTTTTAGCTACTACTATTCTAGAGGTATCACAGAGATGGTAATTCCTTATACCTAATTTATATCTTAGGGCTTAGTCCTCTGGGGGGAGGAAGGGCACTGCCCTCAGTTAGAAGGGCTGTTCTAAACTACAAATTCTTTTGAGAACAAGAATTACTATCTTTATTACTAGCATAGGACCTAGTTTGTGCTCATTCATTAAATAAGAATATGTGAATAGTTACTGTCTTCAAAGGAGCTCAAAGGAAAAATACAGAAATAATCCAAAAAAAGGTTTTAATTTCTGAGAACAAACACCTAAGTTTTGCAAGATGTGGTCTCTGTCACATCTTAACCAATTTCTGTGTTCCATGGTCTCTGGTACATAGTAAGCACCCGATCATTTGTGGACTTGTCTATTCCCTTTACTGTTTAAATAAACTCCATCTTGAGCTATACCGAAATAGGCTTTGCAGTGCCACTCAGTGACAAAAAACAGGTCTGAAGTCCCAGCCCTGAGTACTACTAGTTTGAATGACCAAGAAGATAAAAACTGTGAGAGTCTGTCAAATACGTAAAATTTCATTTCACTTTGAACTTTGAAAATGGAGGCAGTGATATGAGACTAAGGAATAAAACCTCTTATCATAAAGTTTCAAGAAATGTGTGAAGTATAAATACAGTGAAACTTTAAATAGGTATCCAACCAAACTTTTATTGGGGTTTTATTGCAATCTACTTTAGGCAATAAGGGGGAAAGTAACCATAAGAACTCCGATCAGATTTTATTCAACAAAGCAGTTTTTCGCGAATGCTTAAGGTTAGTGTATAGTCAGCTCAGCTTCCAGTATCAACTTGAGTACCTCGTCATGGAGATTTATGCCAGAATGACAACAGTAAGTCATTGCAAGAAGCTAAATCATCTAAAATTAAACCATATTTTATATATAATTTTTAGGATGGTATACTAATACTCTACAATAAATAAGGATTTTTAAAATGTGTTGCTTAGCCCTTGTTGAACTAAATTCAATTATTAGCTTATTCTTTAAGTACTCCAGTTAATAAAGGTTTGATTGTACTTCAAGAACTGACTTTTCCAAAAATAAAAAATTAGTTCTTATTTGTTAGGACAAAAATTAAGCTTAAAAGCACATTCACACTTGTCCTTAAAAGCACGTTCACATCATATACGCGATAACTTCCTCATGCCTGGAAACATGGCTTATATGGCAAAAAGTCAATGCAAAAAACAACTAGAGGGTAATCATCCCATGTCCACATCCTCCAAAAAGCCACACTGGGCCTCAGTGTAAAAGTTATATTTTATTGCCATGCTACAAAACGTATGAAGTTGGCACTGACAGGGAGAAATAGAGAACAAGGGTGGGGAGGGCTAGAGGGCAGAAGATGTTGTTACATATACAACAAGGTTTAATCAACAGTGGTAAATTTTGCCGATATTAAAAATGCAAACCAAAATTTAAAATGCTGATATGAAACAGCATTAAAATACAATTTATGCATAGTACAGTATCACTTATGTCTTTTATTAGAGAAATATGGAATGCTTATAAATGAAATTAACTATAGGGGGTAAAATTCATATTTCATATACAATTTGGCAATGGTAGTCCCACTGTTAGACAATTTTTTATAAAAGACAAAATTAAAAATCTAATAAGCTACCTTTATACAAAGTTGCTATATTTATGCCTTTACGTAGGAAAAAAACATTTATAATGCAAATTAGGACATACATAATCTTACAATATTATACAATGTAATGAAAATAAAAACATAACACAAAATTTGTCCTTTATAAAATGTGTATTTTGCATTTACCAATGCAAATGTGGCACACTGGTGACTACTGTACTATTAATACCAGTCCGTTTCCATGCTATTATTGTCCAATTGTCATAGAACTGCAATTGTAATGATGCTACAAAAGAATTGTGTTACACCAAAAAAAAAAAAAAAAAAAGAGGACGTAGGGATGGGGAAAAGGGACGTAAAGAACAGGAAAGATAGGGTGCTGGTTTGGGCAGAGTATATTGTGGTATGTCATAAAATATTTGTTAATTTTTCAAGCCAAAAACATTTTCTATACATTCTGTGATTTTGTACCAATGCCTTTATTCAAATTTGGCAAACATCAGGGAAAAGGTAATTTAGTACCATATACCTCACATATCAGAGACTAGAAAGAGAGGCCAATACATCAGTTACTTCTGAATGTTGTCTCTGATGGTATGTCTATTTCAAGGAGATATATATATATATATATATATATATATGTATATACAAATATACACATATATATTTATACACACACACTACACATTGCACAAAACACTTGGACATTATGGGTTAGGAACAGCACAAGAGGAAATGGGATGTATTTTTTAGCTTGTTAAAACCTTTACCTTGAGGCAAAAATATGGTGGCACATTATTGGGAAATTATGAAAACATAAGGCCCCTGTCCCATTTTTAATAGAACATTATTGAGGTACATTTTTATACTTTGCGCCACAGATTTTTTTTGGTGGGGGGGGGATACACAAACACTAGCTTGACTCACAACACTGAACTGTGGGGTCAACATTAATATCTGTAAAAACAAAGACTGCTTGGCAAATTTTCTTAAGTCCAAAATGTGATCTATTCTGGATATACTGAGAAGTGAAAAGCTTTTTGCTGAGTCTTCAAAAGTAAAGTGCATATCTCATCACTCCACAGCAGCAGTAAATAAAAGGAACTATTTGCCAATCTTCCTGGAGGGAGGGAAGGCACCATATTTTCATTTTGAAAGGAAGATGAACCTGGGAAATAAAACACACTAAGAAAAAACACATGTAATACCCACATCAGTTTCCAGCCCTGGTCTGGGATAAAAGCTGTTACGATCTACATGGATAAAACAGGATTCTATTAGGGGGAAAGCATATGATCAATGATTATATTTCCAAAACCAAAAAGTGGGATCACATGATCTATCAACAGAACAGAATATCTAAAATTAGGTCTGTCTCAGAAAATCTGAAACATATGGCCACAATTATATCCCAATAAAATATCTCATTCTAAAATGCACCTAGTAATTGGTACAATTCTTCCAGGACAGAGCTTAATGCCCATTACTAGACTACTGCAGAGGACAAATAGTGTTCTACATTATTTTTAATTAAATAGGAACGCAGGTGATTTCCAGAGACATCTCGAAATTAATACCAGTTGTATACATCTTCCCTAATACTCGTAGTACCTAAAAATCAAATTCTTAACAGACAAATTGGTCCCATTTTCATTTTCAAAGCACACAGTATTGAAAGAATAAACTGCAATGGTTATATTATAGTTGCTTAAAAAATATAAAAACTAATCAGAATCTGGAAGGAAAAATGAAAAGGCTGAGGAAAAGTAAGAAAAGAAAGTATCCAACCTCCAAAATGAGTAAATAGGTCAGCCCTTTTGTTTGGAGGTTAAAGTTCTGTCTTGACTGCTTGTTTCGGAGAAAACCATGTGCACTGGTTCCATCATAACTCTTATTCCACATTACAAAAATCATCACATAAATTTGGCACGATTAGCAATCTACTCAGAATAAAGCATAAATGGAACAATACATTAAAATGGAAACTGCATACCTATACCACTGCTCTCTTTTTAGAGAACAGGGAACACTTTGGTAAGCACCAAATTCACAGAAAAGAAAGAAAATTCTGCTATGCACATAAACCAGTGGCACTAAAAATGATAAAGACATCTTTAATAATTTATTTTCTTTATAATGGTCCCACCCTATTATTTTGCTAATCCATTCACTGTCCTATAATTAGGTCATTTATGGAACAGATTGGATGCTATATGACTGAAACTTTTTCATGCTAAATTAACCTTAGTTACATCTGGTAGATCCAGACCAAAATCTCAAACTTCCTCATATTTAGAGGAGACAGCGACATATTTTGCAAGGTTATCCAACCTTCTTTCCACTCTACCTTCTCTTGTCTTCTCTAGGATTTGGGAAACTGGAAAATTCTTGATTTTCCAAGAGCTAGACATATGGACTCTCATCAGTTTATATAAACTTCAATTCATTTTCAATCCTAAATTATGACACAATGTCATTGCTATAAGACTTCCACTGTACCTGCTATGCTGGCAACAATCTTAACATTCTACTAAAATCAAGGGATAATCCAAGATCCAGCTATGAGTGAAAGACAGCAGAGCTGAGGAGCACTACAGTGGGCAAAGTACAATTGCAGCCGTGTGACTGAGGGAATCACTGCTAAAGTGCTGGGAGAGTGCCCACAGAGAAAACACAGTACCTTTAGGGAAATTTGCATGTTAAAAGTAGCTTCCTTTTTTTTTTTCTTCTCAGCTGCTTAAGAGATCACCTATGAACACAAGTGAAATTTAAAATTGTGAGAATGCTTTTATCAACTTGAAAAGTAAACGGCATATAAATAAATACTGGACAAGGGCAACCCTGTTATAGAATAACAGTAAGTTCCAAATGAACCTTCAAAACCACAATTTGACAAAAATGCAAACTAAACAACAATGAACACATAATCCAATTTCAAAACTATATACAAACTCAAACATCCTAAATTGAAAAAGACATGAAGCAACAAAATTAGACATCCCAAACACCAAAGGAAAAACTTGAAGGTAAATGGCAATCTAATGGCACAAATGCCTCCAGAAAACAATGTTACTGTTAATAATCTGTAGGACAGAAACTTTCAAGAGATCACGGTTCAGATTTTCAAATGTTTTTGGATAAAGTGACCTGAGACTGATTCTTGAGCCTATGTATAATTCTGACTAAGATATCTGGGCACGCCTTTCAAATGACACCATGAGATGAGTAAACATAAAATCTCGTCTTTTTCTTGCATTTCAACACACCAACAGCAAACCACGTTCACGAACGTAGGGCTCTTTCTAGAAATGCTGAAGGCTAAGGAACTGACTGGTACATAGGAGGTGTGGTACTTCTATTTCCATACATATGTCCTGGCTCAAGTCAAAAAGCCTACAATTAATGAAATAAAGGATTCCTCATGTTACATGCTGGAGGTCACATACCATGAATAGTAAATCTACAAAGAGTACTTTCAAAGCCTAGAGTTATCTGTTAGCAATGCACATTATCAGAGGCTTTATAATATGCTTTAAATGCCAACCATGACTTAGACGTGAATGATATGCATGAGTCCAGAATCTTAATAAAAATTGACCAGCATGTCACTCACTTCAATTCTCATTTTAAATAGGCACTGTGAAAATGGGAATGCTGCTGTACAGTAATGAGTAGTATAGAATGAAATTAGTGTTCTTTTATGAGTACCTGCTCTACATTTTAATTCCCTTTAAAGAAGCACATGAAATAGTCAGAAAAAAAATTTTTTATCAGTCTATAAAAGGAGTTAGTGTTTAGAAATAAAAATGAAGCACTTGCATCTTCATTTTTTAAAACTTCACAAAGGTGCAAACAATGTAATGGTTTCCGGGCTCACATGGGCAGATCAGTACTATTGTGTCTAGTTTTCCTAGATGTACCATCGTCGCGTGGCAGTGCTTTCTGCAGATTTGACATAGCAGCAGTTCTCTCGATGTCTATCACAGCATACAGCTCTGTGCGTCTGGTAGGGGTCTGTGGAAGGGGAGTGGTAGGCGTTTTTGGAGTCTGAGGGTTGTCAGAGTCACTGCCACCTTCCAAGTCAACCTGTATGTAATTGAGCTGCCTGTGTTCTAAACTTGGGCGTCTGATATCAAAGTTAAAGACTGTTGGTGTACAGTCTCGACGCCTCGAATATTCTATTTTGTGAGCACTTGCCGGCACTGTTACATTCTCTGTATTTACATAGTTATGCATTGGATCAAGATTATTATGGTAGCCATTTAGAGATGGGGTCTTTGGTCCTAAATTGTCATCTTCATCCCTACTTAGCTTGCGGGCTTCCCAAACAGGAGGCAAAGATGGTAGATTTTCGTAGTTTAACAATGCAGTTCTTCTCTGAGCTGAGTTGTTGATATTCTGGGTATCTGAGGTACTGGTGGACGGCAGACGACCTCTCCTGAGCCCTGAGGCACTGGGGAGAGATAGCCCATTTAGATTTTCATACACCAGTTTGTTAACAGAGGGCGCGTCTCTTCGTTCATCACTGTCATAGCCAGTGTCCCATTCCGTGTTATTCGCGCCACTTCCGCTGACTTGATCTCTTCCAAGTTGTTCCAGTTTCTCTTTTTCCATTAATTGCTTTTGAACTGGGGTTGGTCCTAAGACAAACTTGACTCCTTCAGGTTCAAGAAGAATCTGAGGGTCCCTGTCCTCAATATTACTTGGTTCCTCTTTTGGTGTGTTGCTTTCAGCATTAGAAACCCTCGCCTCCAATGGGACATGCACACTTGTGCGGTTTTTCCGTTCTTCTTGTACACCTGTAGTGTTGACATAGGTATGTACCTAAAACAAAATAGGAAAGTGAATCAGTAACTTGCTTTAAAAAAAAAAAAAGAACAAAAGAATTTGCCTGACTATATCAATTAATTTTATTAACTTTCTAAGTATATTCTTACTTCAAAGATTTTGTACCTGTTTTTTTACCAACAAAAAGGTTGGGGGGAAGTGGGAGAAATGTAGAAATGTCTTCCTAGCTTGATAAAAGAATAACTACTTCAAAATACATGTGATGGTGAAACATGATAAGCATTCTGTAAAAAAAATAAAAAATCAGGAACAAATGGGGATTATTACTTTGATGTTGTTCTAAAATTCTCATCAATGCATTAAAATCTGATTTAGAAATCGGAAATAACAAGTATTAAAAAGGAAGAGAGAAATTTATCATAATTTATAGATGATCTGACTATATAAGGAGATAGACCCTACTTGATTCAATAAGAGTTCTGTAAAATGCATAGATATAAAATAGATACCAGGAAATTATTGCTACTTAGAAAAGTTCGTGGTATTTTGCGGGGGGGACAATATAAAAATGTTCAGAAGTCTATACGTAAAATTTGAAAAACTCAAAAATAAAATTCAAAACTAAGGGAAATTTAATTATAGTAAATAAGAACTCATTTAACAAGTAAAGAACACAAACAAATGGATTTCAAAACAGTAAAAATTTCTTAATGATAAACAACCATATTGTTGACAAAAGATAAGTATAACTAAGTAATACATAGACAATGTTCAACCAGATAACTTCATTCCTAAAATGAAAATAGAATAGTTGGGAATATTAAATTGCTCTGTTAAAACACTGACAACAAAATCTGCCTCATTGCTAGTGTCCACTAACTATAAAAACTGTAACATAAAAAGCTTTCATTGGAGGTTATTGTAACAGAACTGGCCATTGGTTATGTTCGTCTTTATCTATAGATGCACCTCTCCTGTGAACCCACAAACTTACTGTAATGCTGAGTTTCCCTCAACACCTATATATATTTGTGTATATGTCAGCAAATACATGCTATTTCCTCTGAGTCTTCACTACAAAAGTCATATACAAATAGTGACAGCTAAAATTCAAACTAAAACCTTCAAGTGTTAGCACAATAACACTCTAACCTCACACAATGTGTTAGACAGTAGGACATGCTTACTTGTTCCTCAGCCACAAGCAAGGGATGTGTAGACTCTTCACCTACTGAAGGCAGGCGTGCACTTCCCACAGAAGGATGTCTGCTTGAAGGATGGGATGAAGCGTCTCCAAATGAGGGGTATCGGGGATATCCATTAGGTAAGTTCTGAGCAGCAAACCCTGGAGCTGAGTTTTTGTTTGTTTATCGGTTTAAGAAAGGATACAGGGGTAGGGCACAGAGAATAAAAATGAATGAGAATACAATCAGCACTGAGAGGTTTAAGGAAGGTGTTTCTGTCAAGACATATGAGAAACCAGAGCAAAACAGCGTACCCCCTCCACTCTAACTTTCCACTCACATTTTAAATAATATGAAACATTTAATGTTTTCATATTTAAAATATTAAAAATGTTTATAATTATAGCTAACAGTTTTTTAAAACTCACAACCACTATACTTACGTTAGCCAATGGTAATTCCTAACAATTTATAGATTAAATAACCATCTATAGTTTATAATAGAAGAAGGAAAATGGACACTTACTTGTAGGTGTTCGAGGTGTTCTGGGGACTTCCAATTCTGTCTGATGATTATTCCTTTCAACAACTGGCTCCTCCACTACATTTATACTATTATTCTGCATAATCTCTTGCAACATATTAAATAATTCTTCTGCACGAGCACACTTAAAGGCAAAGATTCCTACAAATACAAACCAGAAGAAAAAAATGGTCACTGCATCTTTAAAAAAGACACAGGAGCACCTGTCGAAGAACAAACTTGTCAAGTAAGCATTCCATGCACCAATAGCAAGAAAATCCTTTAAAATAAATGTCTGATAAATTAATTATATTCCCTGTTTCAAAACATAAACCCAAAAGAAAGTTCACAGAATAATTTTCATTTGTCCATGGGTGATGGCTCAAAATAAGGAAGACAAAAACAAGATTTGCAAACTTACTCTAGTCTGCTTTTTAACAGCAGGGGGAGCCCAACTTACCATTACCAAGGGAATTCTTTACCACTTGACAGGCCCTTGCTCTGTGGTTTACAACCATTACCTTGTTTAGTTATTGGATTACCGCTGCCCTCTGATACAGAAGAAATTTGATGCGACAGAGGTCATGCAACTTGCCCAAGGACTTTCAAGAAGTAGGTAGCAAAAAATAAAACTACGTTCTGTTTGACTCCAAAGTTTAGGTTCTTTCCGCTGAGTTATAACAGTAAAGACACATAGGCAATTTACTGGGACTAATCATTTACTTACTGCAAATCTTAAAGTTAATATGAGCCAAAATTCTGGACATAGAAAACATGCTTAATAAGTGCTTGATAAATGAATACATAGTGTACTATGCCTCTTTTTTAAATAATCCACTTATTTGAGAATTTTTTTATTCTGGATAAAAATAAAACATTAAACATTACATATAGAATAACTGAATTATAGAATGATATTTCAAATATGATAATGTTTGGAGAAAAAAAATAAAGGCTCTACCTACCTTGTCCAGTTTGACACCTTCGACCACTTTCAAAAGAAAAGAGATTCGAATCATAGCCATAGCGTCGGAGGCAGAGGTAGTGCCATTTTACCGAGTCACGTTTGCGAGTGTATAAAATCAGTTCCGTGTCTGTAAGTTCCATTATGCCAGAACCTAACTCATTCCCATCATCATCCACATTAATGACCTAAAAAAGAAAGTTTAATTAGTGCTAACTTAATGCTCCCGCTTGACAGTTATGCACATATTTCACTAATTTGTCAGGAAAATGTACTATTGCTTATTGGTTCAGTTATGGTTCCTTTGTTAGTTCATTCAACAACCAATTGTGTGTTTAGGGCATGGACTATGTAGCAGTGTTAATACCCAGTTCATATCCCCAAAGAACACACATTCCCACCGATGAGATAAGATATACAAACACGAACACCACCACAAAACTGTAAATGCTTAACTAACAAATGAGTGCAAGAGGCTGCAAAATGCAGGAACTGTGGCGGAGGGTTGTTGGAGAAGCCTTCACATAAGAAGAGGAGGGACTTTAGCTGGGCCTTGGGTATAATTAAATTCAGACAGGAAATAAAGTTAAGAGGGAGAACTGGTGGGTCAGGAGTTAGGGGGCACATCCTGAAGATGCAGTGCTACAGCAGAGACAAAGAAGGTATGTTTCAGAGAGGTCAGGACAGGACTGGCATTGAGTTCATGTAAGGGAAGCCTTTGCACTGCTCAGTTTCAGAAAATGCCCAGAGACTATAAGGAACAGATAACACTTAGGGAGAATTTACTATACCCCTGGGTTGGGCAAAGTGCTTTACTTGTGTTTTTGTCACTTAATACCGATCCTAAACTGCAGGTAATACTATTTTCTCCACTGCACACAAATGAACAAAGACTTAGTGATAATGTAACCTGCCAAAGGTAACAAAGCTATGAAGCAAGAGGGTTGTGACTTACACTTAGGTTTGTGTGATCCAGAGGCTATGATTTACAGCAGAATGAAGTCAGAATATGAGAGGTTAATGACTGTGGATGAGTAAGGAATGGAGCACTTAGCATCTAAGTAACAGAACACCACTGAAGTTTTAGAATGATGAAGGAGGAAGATTAATTTGATGTCAACTGCAGGATGGATCACAGAGGTGACTGAAGATAGAGTTCAGTTATGAAATTGTCCAGGCATTAAACAGTGACTGGAAGCTGGTGACAGGACTGAAGAGGCACCTATAAAGTGGCATTTTAAAGACAATATTATCAGTAGGTCATTTCAAAGAGGGCTGATGGGACCAAATCCAGGGCCTCTTATCCCTGTGACCAAAGATTGAGTTCTTCAGAGGATGTAACAGTCACTCATTAGTGCTATGTTTTCCTGACGGAGAGACAAGATTTAGGCACTCATATCCATGATTGGTGATGTCGAAAGGTAAAAATAAATGTAAATGTCTTCCAAGTTAAAAAAAAAAGACAGTATTATCAGAATTGTGTGGCTCTAACTGGATATGGAAGACCAAAGGAAAAGGAAAAGAGGATTTCACACTGTCAGTAAGAAAATGTTGTCATCATTTGTTAAAACAAGAAAAGGCAGAATGGACAGAAAGGAAAATAAAAGGGTCTGAAGACAAAAGTGAGGAAATAATAAGACATGTTAATTAAGTGAAGTAAAAGAAGAGCATCCAGATAGACAGTGAGAGCTACATCTCAACCAGTTTTTACTGACCTTAAACTTGTTCCGATGGTTATCTGGGACAGTGTCTTTATCTGGACAGCTACAACAGCTACCCATGGCTTCTTCAGAAGACCATGTGAGCACTACATGAAAGATAATTTGCAAAAAATTATTAGATGTAAGATACAAAAGTCATAAAACAGAAAAGGACACTAGAAATCATCTAACATAAGCCCTGCGTTATTTTGATGAGGAAAATTAAGCCTAAGGAAGTAAATGGCTAGAGCTAGATTTCACACAACTAGCTGGAGAATTTTGCTCAGCAACAAGAAGAATAATTCTGTGAGGGAGACTTCACAGAAATCTCAAATTTAATTTGCAAAGGTCCGCCTATTTTAAAATTATCTAAAAGAAACCAATTTAAGTTCTCATACATGACACTATTAAAGTCATTCATGGAATTAACCCTTTATGGCTTATTAGGAATTTCAGTCCATCTTTATTAATAAATTTCCAAAAGGATGCTAGACTTCTGGCTTGGCAAGTATTTTGATTCATACCATGCATTGTAGTATTCTTTATGTATCCCACCAGACAAAATTGGTTAATAAGACTCAAAACAAATCTGGAATAGTTAAGAGAGAAAGACAACTCAAAAGTCAAGCTGTAACTTAACACAGAGAATACTGGCAAAACTGAAAGAGTGTGTCTATCTAATCCTTTCCCACAGAAGGTTAGAGATAAGTGGTTACAGTGACATTAAGTGTTCAAGAATACTGCAAGTGAACAAAGGAAAAATTCAAAACTTCACTTACAAACAAGGGAAAGAATGAGAATGGATGTGACAGTATTTGAAAAAAGGGGAAAAGAAGGAAGCGTAAGAAGCTACTAAACATTAAAAACATAAATCTGATTAAAATTTGCCTAAAATTCTTCAGCAGATCTTCACTACCTTCAGGAAAAAATGCAAAGCTCATCAGTATGATACATGGTCCTTCACAATCTGGTCTCTGTCTACAAATCCAGTCTAACCTCTTCCCTCCTCTTTGCTTCAAGTCCTACCCAGCCATACTAAACAGTTTCCCCAGAGCATCTTGTTCTCTCACACCCTTCCATGCTGCTCCTTTCTCAAGGTTCAACTTCAGAGTACAGTGCCTTCAGGAAGCCTTCTCTGACTCCTACCTACTGGGCAAGTTATATTCCTTATGTACCCCCAAAGCACCCTGAGCTTTCCAGTATCACAGCATCTTTCACACTGTTTACTCAGTAGAAATTGTGATAGACTGTTTACTTATCTATCTACTTCCCTCCACTTTGAGCTCCTTCCCAGCAGGGATGGACTTTATTCATTCTTGCATTCCCTGTGCCTAACACAATACCTAGCACACAGGAGGTGCTCTAAGTCTCTTGTGAGCTGAATGAACTGCACTAAAGGAAGATAAAGAATGCTGGCAGGTGTAAGGATTAAGCAGATGAAAAAGGATACTAGTATATACACCAAAAGAAGTGATAAGTAAAATAGTGAAGTTAAATTAAGACTCATATTTGGTGGTGTCCTCGCACTGGTGAGAATGGCCATCATTAAAAAGCCTACAAATAATAAATGCTGAAGAGGGTGTGGAGAAAAGGGGACCCTACTACACTGTTGGGAACATAACTTGGTGCAGCCACTATGGAAAACAGTATGGAAGTTCCTTAAAAAACTAAAAAGAGAATTGCCATAAGATCCAGCAATCCCACTCCTGGGCATATATCCAGAGAAAACTCTACTTTGAAAAGATACATGTACCACAATGTTCATAGCAGCACTATTTACAACAGCCAAGACACAGAAGCAACCTAAATGTCCATTGACAGATGAATGGATAAAGAAGATGTGGTGTATATACATATACAATGGAATACTACTCAGCCATAAAAAAGAATGAAATAATGCCATTTGCAGCAACATGGATGGACCTAGAGATTATCACACTAAATGAGGTAAGTCAGACAGAGAAAGATAAATACCACATGGTATCACTTATATGTGGAATCTAAAATATGATACAAATGAACTTATTTACAGAACAGAAACAGACTCACAGACATAGAAAACAAACTTATTGTTACCAAAGGGGAAAAGGGGTGGGGGAGGGATAAATTAGGAGTTTGGGATTAGCAGATACACACTACTATAAATAGAATAGATAAACAACAAGGTTCTGCTGTTTAGCACAGGGAACTATATTCAATATCTTGTAATAAAACATAATGGAAAAGAATATGAAAAATTATATATATATACATATATAACTGAATCACTTTGCTGTACACCACAAACTAACACAACATTGTAAATCAACTATACTTCAATTAAAAATGTAAATAAATAAATTTATATAGGGAAAATGTGTGATGACATAAGGATAAATAAAATCTTGTTACATAAAAGAAAAAAAAAAGATTCATATTTGGTGTCTTAATATGCCAGTTAAGTATAATGGTATAAAGATGACTAAGTCACAGGATGTACCTCTGAAGAGCCATGAGTCTAAAGGAAAAGACAGAGATGTCAACAGATAATGCATTATGATAAACCTCATATTAGAATATAAGAGTTCCATGGGCACAGAGAAAGAAGCAACGAACTTTCTGGGTTAGGAAGGGCAGGAAGCACCATTTGAGCTGGTACTTTAAAAGGTGAGCAGAAACAGTGTGCTAGGCAAAAAACAGAAATAGGCACTTGAGACAAGATAAAAAATTAGGTGCAAAGATAAAAGTCATGAAAGGTGGCACTGTATTCAGGAGAAAGTGAGGCATCTAGTACGACTAGAGTGCAGGGTAGGCTGTAACGCAAGCATGAGCCAAACCATAAAGCATCCTGAACAACAACCTAGGGATCTGGGACTCCAATTAACTTGAAGCTAGCCTGCCTCCAATGTCCCTGTAGTCAAATGGACATGACTCTATCATGGTACTTATCACATTTCTACTGTAATGTTGACCTGTCTCACCGCCCACTTCACTGTGATCTCCAAGAAGATAGGAACCGTGTTTTCTGAATTTTCTAGGGCACTAAGCATACTGCTTGACATAGCAGATATTCAATAAATGTTTAATTTTTAAAAATTAGTAAGTGTTTAATAAATTAGAAGATGAGAAGGTGGCCAAAAGAATATTTCAAAAAAAAATTTAAAGCAGACAGATAATTGATAGAAACAAAAAAACAAACAAAAAGTCTTGAAATTGCTTATCCAGCCTCACCACTGAATACAAAGAGCTAAATGATTATTACAGTGTGGCTTTTGCCTGAAAAAATAATGCCTCAAGTAAATATTTTTCAACTATTTCTCAAAAGAAGTAGAAAAAGCATTCTTCCACTTGACACCTTCACAGGCTACCTGTTAAGGCAGCACCTCCGATTTTGTCAGGGATATATGAATGGTGGTACAACCTACTTGGGGACTCTATTCACATTGAATGCTTCAGTTCAGTACAAAAATAGTTAATGAAAAGCCTACCATGTGACATGAAATCCTTGTATGCCACTCCAAAGAGAATGAATTTCGTCCTACACAAGGTGAAAAGCCACTGAAGTATTTTAAGCAGGAAAGTGAGGTGGTCAGGAATTCATTTTAGATACTTCCATCTGCAGGGTAATTTTAAGTGGGAGTTTAGCTCAGAGGAAGGGAAGCCAGTGAGAGACTACTGAAAAATGGAATATGCCAAAGACTTAAAACCAGAGCAGCAATAGTAGGAATAAAGATGAAAATAATGAATTTTAAAAATACTTAGGAAAACAAGTCTGCAGCACTGAGTGTCTGGCTAGGTATACAGGAAGTAAGAGGCAGTTGTCAGAGCGGCAGATGAAGGGTGCTGGTTCCATTACTTGAAACAGGAAAAACTTTCTCAGGTCTTCAAGAGGAAGTGATGGTGGTTAGTTCAGTTTTAGACATGTTAAATTGAGATTCCAGAGAACAACCAAACAAAGACTTGCAATAGAGAGGTAAGTACATCAGAATGGGTTTGAGGAAAGAGGTAAAACATTGGGACACATGGTATTTGAAACTATAAAACAGAAGACCCTGATCAAGGACAGTATAAAGAGCAGTCTGCAGTTAAAATTCTGGGGAACACAAATGTGCAAATATTGGAGTAGAGAAAAACAAGTGAAGGAGAAGAAAAACAATCAGAATACTACAAACTAAGAAATGAAAGTGTCAAGAAGGAAGGTTCTATCCATAGTGGAGTGTTAGGTAGAGGCAAAGCCATTCAGCAGTGAGCAAATGGAAGATAAGGAAGTAGTCCTCCAAAGAATAGAAAAGGCTCTTTCAAGAACACAGTTGGAAAGGAAAGCCTAAAGTGATAGGGTATGGTTGGACATGGTTTCAAAATAAAATGTTTCTTGAGTTATTTATTGTTTTAAGATGACACAGATTTATGCAGGTTAGTAATCAGTATGTCAGTAAAGGTTAAAGAATATAGGAAAAAACAAAGGACATAGACGGCTACAGGATGGATCAAGACGGAGCGGGGAGGCTAGAGAAGATGAGTTCCGGGGCCCAGACTGAGAAGTCTGCCCAGAGAGGAAGGAGTGCCTTGTCCTCTGAGGAAAGAGGGCAGAAAATAAGGATGGGTGGAACAAAGTAGAGAAGCTGAAATAGATAACATCTATCATCCTAAATTTCTTTTGTAAAATAGAAGGCAAGTTTGCACAATGAAGGACTTGAGGGTTATTCTCTGAGAAGCTACCCAAGAAAGGTAGCAGGATTATTAAGTAGGCTATGCTGAGACTTAGCAGAAGCTGGAGAGGAAGATTATGCTATTTTTCTAGCTGTACTCAGCAGTCCAGAGGGTAGACGTTCAACTGACCCAGGGTCAGAAGGTAAAAGGACAAGGAAATTAAAGGATATTGGCAATATAGGGGTTTGAAGTGATGGGCCATCAGGTCTGCTCAGGAAAGAAGCAAGAAAGAAGAGGACTGATGAAATGGAAGAAAATGGAGAGAGGCAAAAAGGAACAGGAGGCCTCAGTAAGGCTGAAGAATAGGCTTAGTACGAGTGAGGCTGTGAAACAGCTGGGACTACAGGCAGTTGTAGTCAATTTTCCAGCACAGAAGGAGATTTTTAATGTGGAGTTTTCACCCACATCTCTGACTCCTCCTCCTGAAGCATGAATTCCCAGGCAGGAGGAAAGGCAAGACACTAGATAGTCTGCATTTATGACAATCAGATTAATACCTGGAGAGCGTCTGAGTTATGTAACACCCAATAATATGCACAAATACCTGTAAACACTTGATGAGAAACCACGTGATCTCATCATCTTACCCAGTCAAGTTTATAACTCAGCAGAAACACAAAAAGACGTACTATACTCCCTCAAGAAAGCCACATAGGAAAGTAATAAGGGTATATGCAAGAACAAAAGGTAGCTTCTGTTTGGGAAGATCAACATTGCAACAACTGTGCTGGGTATTTTAAATTAGTAAACACTGTCATGTTTAATTAAAGCCAATTGTCCTTATTTTTGGGGGGTGGGAGGTGACAACATATCAGGAGGCAAAATAACTGCATTCAAGAAAACATTATTGGGGAGATTAACCAAGATGGCGGAGTAGAAGGACGTGCTCTCACTCCCTCTTGCGAGAGCACCAGAATCACAACTGGCTGCTGGACAATCATTGACAGGAAGACCCTGGACTTCACCAAGGAGGACACCCCACGTCCAAGGACAGAGGAGAAGCCACAGTGAGACGGTAGGAGGGGCGCAATCAGAGTAAAATCAAATCCCATAACTGCTGGGTGGGTGACTCACAGACTGGCGAACACTTATACCACAGAAGTCCACCCACTGGAGTGAAGGTTCTGAGCCCCACGTCAGGCTTCCCAACCTGGGGGTCCGGCAACGGGAGGAGGAATTCCTAGAGAATCAGACTTTGAAGTCTAGTGGGAATTGATTGCAGGACTGTGACAGGACTGGGGGAAACAGAGACCCCACTCTTGGAGGGCACACACAAAGTAATGTGTGCATCGGGACCCAGGGGAAGGAGCAGTGACCCTGGGGGAGACTGAACCAGACGTACCTGCTGGTGTTGGGGGGTCTCCTGCAGAGGCGAGTGGTGGCTCTGTTTCACCGTGGGGATAAGGACACTGGCAGCAGAGGTCCTGGGAAGTTCTCCTTGGCGTGAGCCCTCCCAGAGTCTGCCATTAACCCCACCAAAGAGCACGGGTAGGCTCCAGTGTTGGGTTGCCTCAGGCAAAACAACCAACAGGGAGGGAACCCAGCCCCACCCATCAACAGTCAAGTGGATTAAGGTTTTACTGGGCTCTGATCGCCACAGCAACAGGGAGGGAACCCAGCCCCACCCATCAACAGTCAAGTGGATTAAGGTTTTACTGAGCTCTGACCGCCACAGCAACAGTCAGCTCTACCCACCACCAGAGCCTCCCATCAAGCCTCTTAGATAGCCTCAACCACCAGAGGGCAGACAACAGAAGCAAGAAAAACTACAATCCTGCAGCCTGTGGACCAAAAACCACAGTTACAGAAAGACAGAGAAGATGAAAAGGCAGAGGGCTATGTACCAGATGAAGGAACAAGAAAAAACCCCAGAAAAACAACTAAATGAAGTGGAGATAGGCAACCTTCCAGAAAAAGAATTCAGAATAATGATAGTGAAGATGATCCAGGACCTCGGAATAAGAATGGAGGCAAAGATTGAGAAGATGCAAGAAATGATTAACAAAGACCTAGAAGAATTAAAGAACAAACAAACAGAGATGACCAATACAATAACTGAAATGAAAACTACACTAGAAGGAATCAATAGCAGAATAACTGAGGCAGAAGAACGGATAAGTGACCTGGAAGACAGAATGGTGGAATTCACTGCTGCGGAACAGACTAATGAAAAAAGAATAAAAAGAAATGAAGACAGCCTAAGAGACCTCTGGGACAACATTAAACGCAACAACATTCGCATTATAGGGGTCCCAGAAGGAGAAGAGAGAGAGAAAGGACCAGAGAAAATATTTGAAGAGATTATAATCGAAAACTTCCCTAACATGGGAAAGGAAATAGCCACCCAAGTCCAGGAAGCGCAGAGAGTCCCATACAGAATAAACCCAAGGAGAAACACGCCGAGACACATAGTAATCAAAGTGGCAAAAATTAAAGACAAAGAAAAATTATTGAAAGCAGCAAGGGAAAAACGACAAATAACATACAAGGGAACCCCCATAAGGTTAACAGCTGATTTCTCAGCAGAAACTCTGCAAGCCAGAAGGGAGTGGCATGAAATACTTAAAGTGATGAAAGGGAAGAACCTACAACCAAGATTACTCTACCCAGCAAGGATCTCATTTAGATTTGATGGAGAAATCAAAAGCTTTACAGACAAGCAAAAGCTAAGAGAATTCAGCACCACCAAACCAGCTCTACAACAAATGCTAAAGGAACTTCTCTAAGTGGGAAACACAAGAGAAGAAAAGGACCTACAAAAACAAACCCAAAACAATTAAGAAAATGGTCATAGGAACATACATATCGATAATTACCTTAAACGTGAATGGATTAAATGCCCCAACCAAAAGACATAGACTGGCTGAATGGATACAAAAACAAGACCCATATATATGCTGTCTACAAGAGACCCACTTCAGACCTAGGGACACATACAGACTGAAAGTGAGGGGATGGAAAAAGATATTCCATGCAAATGGAAATCAAAAGAAAGCTGGAGTAGCTATACTCATATCAGATAAAATAGACTTTAAAATAAAGAATGTTACAAGAGACAAGGAAGGACACTACATAATGATCCAGGGATCAATCCAAGAAGAAGATATAACAATTATAAATATATATGCACCCAACATAGGAGCACCTCAATACATAAGGCAACTGCTAACAGCTATAAAAGAGGAAATCGACAGTAACACAATAATAGTGGGGGACTTTAACACCTCACTTACACCAATGGACAGATCATCCAAAATGAAAATAAATAAGGAAACAGAAGCTTTAAATGACACAATAGACCAGATAGATTTAATTGATATATATAGGACATTCCATCCAAAAACGGCAGATTACACGTTCTTCTCAAGTGCACACGGAACATTCTCCAGGATAGATCACATCTTGGGTCACAAATCAAGCCTCAGTAAATTTAAGAAAATTGAAATCATATCAAGCATCTTTTCTGACCACAACGCTATGAGATTAGAAATGAATTACAGGGAAAAAAACGTAAAAAAGACAAACACATGGAGGCTAAACAATACGTTACTAAATAACCAAGAGATCACTGAAGAAATCAAACAGGAAATAAAAAAATACCTAGAGACAAATGACAATGAAAACACGACGACCCAAAACCTATGGGATGCAGCAAAAGCGGTTCTAAGAGGGAAGTTTATAGCTATACAAGCCTACCTAAAGAAACAAGAAAAATCTCAGGTAAACAATCTAACTTTACACCTAAAGAAACTAGAGAAAGAAGAACAAACAAAACCCAAAGTTAGCAGAAGGAAAGAAATCATAAAGATCAGAGCAGAAATAAATGAAATAGAAACAAAGAAAACAATAGCAAAGATCAATAAAACTAAAAGTTGGTTCTTTGAGAAGATAAACAAAATTGATAAGCCATTAGCCAGACTCATCAAGAAAAAGAGGGAGAGGACTCAAATCAATAAAATCAGAAATGAAAAAGGAGAAGTTACAACAGACACCGCAGAAATACAAAACATCCTAAGAGACTACTACAAGCAACTTTATGCCAATAAAATGGACAACCTGGAAGAAATGGACAAATTCTTAGAAAGGTATAACCTTCCAAGACTGAATCAGGAAGAAACAGAAAATATCAACAGACCAATCACAAGTAATGAAATTGAAACTGTGATTAAAAATCTTCCAACAAACAAAAGTCCAGGACCAGATGGCTTCACAGGTGAATTCTATCAAACATTTAGAGAAGAGCTAACACCCATCCTTCTCAAACTCTTCCAAAAAATTGCAGAGGAAGGAACTCTCCCAAACTCATTCTATGAGGCCACCATCACCCTGATACCAAAACCAGACAAAGACACTACAAAAAAAGAAAATTACAGACCAATATCACTGATGAATATAGATGCAAAAATCCTCAACAAAATACTAGCAAACAGAATCCAACAACACATTAAAAGGATCATACACCACGATCAAGTGGGATTTATCCCAGGGATGCAAGGATTCTTCAATATACGCAAATCAATCAATGTGATACACCATATTAACAAATTGAAGAATAAAAACCATATGATCATCTCAATAGATGCAGAAAAAGCTTTTGACAAAATTCAACACCCATTTCTGATAAAAACTCTCCAGAAAGTGGGCATAGAGGGAACCTACCTCAACATAATAAAGGCCATATATGACAAACCCACAGCAAACATCATTCTCAATGGTGAAAAACTGAAAGCATTTCCTCTAAGATCAGGAACGAGACAAGGATGTCCACTCTCACCACTATTATTCAACATAGTTCTGGAAGTCCTAGCCACGGCAATCAGAGAAGAAAAAGAAATAAAAGGAATACAAATTGGAAAAGAAGAAGTAAAACTGTCACTGTTTGCGGATGACATGATACTATACATAGAGAATCCTAAAACTGCCACCAGAAAACTGCTAGAGCTAATTAATGAATATGGTAAAGTTGCAGGTTACAAAATTAATGCACAGAAATCTCTTGCATTCCTATACACTAATGATGAAAAATCTGAAAGAGAAATTATGGAAACACTCCCATTTACCATTGCAACAAAAAGAATAAAATACCTAGGAATAAACCTACCTAAGGAGACAAAAGACCTGTATGCAGAAAACTATAAGACACTGATGAAAGAAATAAAAGATGATACCAACAGATGGAGAGATATACCATGTTCTTGGATTGGAAGAATCAACATTGTGAAAATGAGTATACTACCCAAAGCAATCTATAGATTCAATGCAATCCCTATCAAAGTACCAATGGCATTTTTTACGGAGCTAGAACAAATCATCTTAAAATTTGTATGGAGACACAAAAGACCCCGAATAGCCAAAGCAGTCTTGAGGCAAAAAAATGGAGCTGGAGGAATCAGACTCCCTGACTTCAGACTATACTACAAAGCTACAGTAATCAAGACAATATGGTACTGGCACAAAAACAGAAACATAGATCAATGGAACAAGATAGAAAGCCCAGAGATTAACCCACGCACCTATGGTCAACTAATCTATGACAAAGGAGGCAAAGATATACAATGGAGAAAAGACAGTCTCTTCAATAAGTGGTGCTGGGAAAACTGGACAGCCACATGTAAAAGAATGAAATTAGAATACTCCCTAACACCATACACAAAAATAAACTCAAAATGGATTAGAGACCTAAATATAAGACTGGACACTATAAAACTCTTAGAGGAAAACATAGGAAGAACACTCTTTGACATAAATCACAGCAAGATCTTTTTCGATCCACCTCCTAGAGTAATGGAAATAAAAACAAAAATAAACAAGTGGGATCTAATGAAACTTCAAAGCTTTTGCACAGCAAAGGAAACCATAAACAAGACGAAAAGACAACCCTCAGAATGGGAGAAAATATTTGCAAATGAATCAACGGACAAAGGATTAATCTCCAAAATATATAAACAGCTCATTCAGCTCAATATCAAAGAAACAAACACCCCAATCCAAAAATGGGCAGAAGACCTAAATAGACATTTCTCCAAAGAAGACATACAGACGGCCACGAAGCACATGAAAAGATGCTCAACATCACTAATTATTAGAGAAATGCAAATCAAAACTACAATGAGGTATCACCTCACTCCTGTTAGAATGGGCATCATCAGAAAATCTACAAACAACAAATGCTGGAGAGGGTGTGGAGAAAAGGGAACCCTCTTGCACTGTTGGTGGGAATGTAAATTGATACAGCCACTATGGAGAACAATATGGAGGTTCCTTAAAAAACTAAAAATAGAATTACCATATGACCCAGCAATCCCACTACTGGGCATATACCCAGAGAAAACCGTAATTCAAAAAGACACGTGCACCCGAATGTTCATTGCAGCACTATTTACAATAGCCAGGTCATGGAAGCAACCTAAATGCCCATCAACAGACGAATGGATAAAGAAGTTGTGGTACATATATACGATGGAATATTATTCAGCCATAAAAAGGAACGAAATTGAGTCATTTGTTGAGACGTGGATGGATCTAGAGACTGTCATACAGAGTGAAGTAAGTCAGAAAGAGAAAAACAAATATCGTATGTTAATGCATGTATGTGGAACGTAGAAAAATGGTACAGATGAGCCAGTTTGCAGGGCAGAAGTTGAGACACAGATGTAGAGAATGGACATATGGACACCAAGGGGGGAAAACTGCGATGAGGTGGGGATGGTGATGTGCTGAATTGGGCGATTGGGATTGACATGTATACACTGATGTGTATAAAACTGATGCCTAATAAGAACCTGCAGTATAAAAAAACAAACAAAACAACTAATACTAAACTTTCATTGGGTTATTTGTATGGAAATATGTTAATATAAATGTTTCAGACATTACATGAAATTTCTAAAAATCTTATATTTGTATTTGTATGGAAATATGTATGGAAATATGTTAATATAAATGTTTCAGACATTACATGAAATTTCTAAAAATCTTATATTTGTATTTGTATGGAAATATGTATGGAAATATGTTAATATAAATGTTTCAGACATTACATGAAATTTCTAAAAATCTTATATTTGTATTTGTATGGAAATATGTATGGAAATATGTTAATATAAATGTTTCAGACATTACATGAAATTTCTAAAAATCTTATATTTGTATTTGTATGGAAATATGTATGGAAATATGTTAATATAAATGTTTCAGACATTACAGGAAACGTCTAAAAATCTTATATGTTCTGGTATAATGTTATAAGTAATAATCCTAGTTATTACTTTAAAATGTATATCTCAGAAATAAGTAATTTTCTTGTCAACTGCATTATTATGAACTTTCATCAAATCTTTAACCATGGTCATTTTTAAGTCTTTTGTCATTTACAGACAGTTCTGGGTGTACTCTGATGATTTTGCAAATATGTTCCTATAAAAGAGTTTCATCTTCAAGAAATTCATGGAAAAGACTCTGACAAGTACAGGTTTCTGGTAACTGACTGTACTGCTGAACTGAATGAATAAGCATTTTCAGAACTCTAATGAAAAACTGATGAACTCATAAAAGTGCTAACAAAAGATCAAGATGAAAAAAAAGAAATTAATTACATGGGACTGAGTGAACTGATGAGGATGAGTATAATTTTTGTGACTTTCTGTCTGAATTAAAAAAAAAAAAAATCCCAAAAAAAAAAAAAAAAAAAGAAAACATTATTAAAATCTCTAGTTTAAAAAATGTAATTTGTGGACTTAATGATTTTTTTAAAAGTAAAATTCAACTTACCTAGATCTGGCCATTAATATTCTTAGCCTCTGCTGCAGCATCAGGAGTTTAATCATACTTCAAAACACCATGTTTTCTTTGTTTGCTGACTTAACCTACAATTAGCAAGAAAAAGTCAAGAATTTGTTATTTCTTTAAAAACAGTTTTCCTTATGAGACTTCTGGCAGCACTGTTAGTTCAGTCAATCTATTTAAACAAACTAAAAAGACTGAATTTTTGATTAAAATATACATAATTTATAAGATCTATTCTAAAAATTAATATAATGTGTACACGGTACCATCAACACAGCCTTTTCAAAAGAAAAGTAAAAATGCAGTAGCTTACGTTCCATGATGTTTGGATATCAGGACCTTTAGAAGCCATTGATTTTAGCTTCTCCACGACAGCTATGACGTTAGACAACACACTTCTCTATACTTATCTCCACAGCCATAAAATGAGAGGTTAGACTAAACTACCTCCAAGGTTCCTTTCCAGCTCTAAAACCCCATTTTAGCCAAGGGCAGGCTAATTCTCCATATCCAGTCACGTCTCTTAAACCTCACTGTCCCTCCTGCCAAAGAGTTAACTCTCTTTAGAATCCACCTTCTGTATCTTCTAATCCACAAGACACCCCCAGAATCAAATCAGAAGAGTCAGTCATCAGAAAACAGTATGAACAAGCATGCCATAGAGTCACAGGATAATGATATAAATTACAGCAATAAATTACAATCTAGAGTTTTAAGAGATTTCAATATACTTCTGAAAATTTTCTGGTTAATTTATTCACTTTTTACAACACAGAAAAAAAAATAAAATTCACTCAAGCACAAGCACTAGCATTTACTAAACAGCTATACTACAGTAGGCATGTTAGGGGTTTTACAAAGAGTCTCATTTTATTTTTTTATTTTATTTTATTTTTTAATGAAATGAATTTCTTTTATTGAGAAAAAAAGAGACAGTAATAAAGGCTGTATGAGTGGTGCCAACCAAAAAGCTTAAGGAGCGCTGAGAAAGTCAGAGCAGTTTTTTTTTTTTTTTAGTTTTTTGAATTTTTTTTTTAATTTTTTAATTTTATTTTATTTTTTTGTACAGCAGGTTCTTACTAGTCATCAATTTTATACACATCAGTGTATACATGTCAATCCCAATCGCCCAATTCATCCCACCACCACCCCCACCCCCCCACCACTTTCCTCCCTTGGTGTCCATATGTTTGTTCTCTACATCTGTGTCTCTATTTCTGCCCTGCAAACTGGTTCATCTGTACCATTTTTCTAGGTTCCACATATATGCGTTAATATATGATATTTGTTTTTCTCTTTCTGACTTACTTCACTCTGTATGACAGTCTTGAGATACATCCACATCTCAACAAATGCCCAATTTCGTTCCATTTTATGGCTGAGTAATATTCCATTGTATATATGTACCACATCTTCTTTACCCATTCGTCTGTTGATGGGCATTTACGTTGCTTCCATGACCTGGCTACTGTAAATAGTGCTGCAATGAACATTGGGGTTCATGTGTCTTTTTGAATTATGGTTTTCTCTGGGTATATGCCCAGTAGTGGGATTGCTGGATCATATGGTAATTCTATTTCTAGTTTTTTAAGGAACCTCCATATTGTTCTCCATAGTGGCTGTATCAATTTACATTCCCACCAACAGTGCAAGAGGGTTCCCTTTTCTCCACACCCTCTCCAGCATTTGTTGTTTGTAGACTTTCTGATGATGCCCATTCTAACTGGTGTGAGGTGATACCTCATTGTAGTTTTGATTTGCATTTCTCTAATAATTTGTGATGTTGAGCAGCTTTTCATGTGCTTCTTGGCCATCTCTATGTCTTCTTTGGAGAAATGTCTATTTAGGTCTTCTGCCCATTTTTGGATTGGGTTGTTTCTTTTTTTAATATTGAGCTGCACGAACTGTTTATATATTTTGGAGATTAATCCTTTGTCCGTTGATTCGCCAGCAAATATTTTCTCCCATTCTGAGGGTTGTCTTTTTGTCTTGTTTATGGTTTCCTTTGCTGTGCAAAAGCTTTGAAGTTTCATTAGGTCCCATTTGTTTATTTTTGTTTTTATTTCCATTACTCTAGGAGGTGGATCAAAAAAGATCTTGCTGTGATTTATGTCAAAGAGTGTTCTTCCTATGCTTTCCTGTAAGAGTTTTATAGTGTCCGGTCTTACATTTAGGTCTCTAATCCATTTTGAGTTTATTTTTGTGTATGGTGTTAGGGAGTGTTCTAATTTCATTCTTTTACATGTAGCTGTCCAGTTTTCCCAGCACCACTTACTGAAGAGACTGTCTTTTCTCCATTGAATATCCTTGGCTCCTTTGTCATAGATTAGTTGACCATAGGTGCGTGGGTTTATCTCTGGGCTTTCTATCTTGTTCCATTGATCTATGTTTCTGTTTTTGTGCCAGTACCATATTGTCTTGATTACTGTAGCTTTATAGTATAGTCTGAAGTCAGGGAGTCTGATTCCTCCAGCTCCATTTTTACCCCTCAAGACTGCTTTGGCTATTCGGGGTCTTTTGTGTCTCCAGACAAATTTTAAGATTTTTTGTTCTAGTTCCATAAAAAATGCCATTGGTAATTTGATAGGGATTGCATTGAATCTGTAGATTGCTTTGGGTAGTATAGTCATTTTCACAATGTTGATTCTTCCAATCCAAGAACATGGTATATCTCTCCATCTGTTGGTATCATCTTTTATTTCTTTCATCAGTGCCTTATAGTTTTCTGCATACAGATCTTTTGTCTCCCTAGGTAGGCTTATTCCTAGGTATTTTATTCTTTTTGTTGCAGTGGTAAATGGGAGTGTTTCCTTAATTTCTCTTTCAGATTCTTCATCATCAGTGTATAGGAATGCAAGAGATTTCTGTGCATTAACTTTGTATCCTACAACTTTACCAAATTCATTGATTAGCTCTAGTAGTTTTCTGGTGGCATCTTTAGGATTCTCTATGTATAGTATCATGTCATCTGCAAACAGTGACAGTTCTACTTCTTCTTTTGCAATTTGTATTCCTTTTATTTGTTTTTCTTCTCTGATTGCCATGGCTAGGACTTCCAAAACTGTGTTGAATAATAGTGGCGAGATTGGACATCCTTGTCTTGTTCTTGATCTTAGAGGAAATGCTTTCAGTTTTTCACCATTGAGAATGATGTTTGCTGTGGGTTTGTCATATATGGCCTTGATTATGTTGAGGTAGGTTCCCTCTATGCCCACTTTCTGGACAGTTTTTATCATAAATGGGTGTTGAATTTTGTCAAAAGCTTCTTCTGCATCTATTGAGATGATCATATGGTTTTTATTCTTCAAGTTGTTAATATGCTGTATCACATTGATTGATTTGCGTATATTGAAGAATCCTTGCATCCCTGGGATAAATCCCACTTGATCATGGTGTATGATCCTTTTAATGTGTTGTTCGATTCTGTTTGCTAGTATTTTGTTGAGGATTTTTGCATCTATATTCAGCAGTGATACTGGTCTGTAATTTTCTTTTTTTGTAGTATCTTTGTCTGGTTTTGGTATCAGGGTGATGGTGGCCTCATAGAATGAGTTTGGGAGTGTTCCTTCCTCTGCAATTTTTTGGAAGAGTTTGAGAAGGATGGGTGTTAGCTCTTCTCTAAATGTTTGATAGAATTCACCTATGAGGTTATCTGGTCCTGGACTTTTGTTTGTTGGGAGATTTTTAATCACAGTTTCAATTTCATTACTTGTGATTGGTCTGTTCATATTTTCTATTTCTTCCTGGTTCAGTCTTGGAAGGTTATACCTTTCTAAGAATTTGTCCATTTCTTCCAGGTTGTCCATTTTATTGGCATAGAGTTGCTTGTAGTAGTCTCTTAGGATGCTTTGTATTTCTGCGGTGTCTGTTGTAGCTTCTCCTTTTTCATTTCTAAATGTATTGATTTGGGTCCTCTCCCTCTTTTTCTTGATGAGTCTGGCTAATAGTTTATCAATTTTGTTTATCTTCTTAAAGAACCAGCTTTTAGTTTTATTGATCTTTGCTACTGTTTTTTGCTTCTATGTCACTTATTTCTGCTCTCATCTTTATGATTTCTTTCCTCCTACTGACTTTGGGTTTTCTTTGTTCTTCTTTGTCTAGTTCCTGTAGGTGTAAGGTTACATTGTTTATTTGAGATTTTTCTTGTTTCTTGAGGTAGGCTTGTATAGCTATAAACTTCCCTCTTAGAAATGCTTTTTTTTTTTTTATAAAGGTTGACTACTTTTTTTTTAAATTTTTATTTATTTATTTATTTATTCATTCATTTATGGCTGTGTTGGGTCTTCGTTTCTGTGCGAGGGCTTTCTCTAGTTGCGGCAACTGGGGGCCACTCTTCATCGCGGTGCGCAGGCCTCTCACTGTAGCGGCCTCTCTTGTTGCGGAGCACAGGCTCCAGACGCGCAGGCTCAGCAATTGTGGCTCACGGGCCTAGTTGCTCCGCGGCATGTGGGATCCTCCCAGACCAGGGCTCGAACCCGTGTCCCCTGCATTGGCAGGCAGATTCTCAACCACTGTGCCACCAGGGAAGCCCAGAACTGCTTTTGCTGCATCCCATAGGTTTTGGATTGTCGTGTTTTCATTGTCATTTGTCTCTGGGTATTTTTTGATTTCCTCTTTGATTTCTTCAGTGATCTCTTGGTTATTTAGTAACGTATTGTTCAGCCTCCATGTGTTTGTGTTTTTTACATTTTTTCCCCTGTAACTCATTTCTAATCTCATAGCATTGTGGTCAGAAAAGATGCTTGATATGATTTCAATTTTCTTAAATTTACTGAGGCTTCATTTGTGACCCAAGATGTGATCTATTCTGGAGAATGTTCCATGCGCACTTGAGAAGAAAGTGTAATCTGCTGTTTTTGGATGGAATGTCCTATAAATATCAATTAAATCTATCTGGTCTATTGTGTCATTTAAAGCTTCTGTTTCCTTATTTATTTTCATTTTGGATGATGTGTCCATTGGTGTAAGTGAGGTGTTAAAGTCTCCCACTATTACTGTGTTACTGTCGATTTCCTCTTTTATAGCTGTTAGCAGTTGCCTTATGTATTGAGGTGCTCCTATGTTGGGTGCATATATATTTATAATTGTTATATCTTCTTCTTGGATTGACCCCTTGATCATTATGTAGTGTCCATCCTTGTCTCTTGTAACATTCTTTATTTTAAAGTCTATTTTATCTGATATGAGTATAGCTACTCCAGCTTTCTTTTGATTTCCATTTGCATGGAATATCTTTTTCCATCCCCTCACTTTCAGTCTGAATGTGTCCCTATGTCTGAAGTGGGTCTCTTGTAGACAGCATATAGATGGGTCTTGTTTTTGTATCCATTCAGCAAGCCTGTGTCTTTCGGTTGGAGCATTTAAATCCATTCACGTTTAAGGTAATTATCGATATGTATGTTCCTATGACCATTTTCTTAATTGTTTTGGGTTTGTTTTTGTAGGTCCTTTTCTTCTCTTGTGTTTCCCACTTAGAGAAGTTCCTTTAGCATTTGTTGTAGAGCTGGTTTGGTGGTGCTGAATTCTCTTAGCTTTTGCTTGCCTGTAAAGCTTTTGATTTCTCCATCGAATCTGAATGAGATCTTTGCCGGGTAATCTTGGTTGTAGGTTCTTCCCTTTCATCACTTTAAGTATATCATGCCACTCCCTTCTGGCTTGTGGAGTTTCTGCTGAGAAATCAGCTGTTAACCTTATGGGAGTTCCCTTGTATGTTATTTGTCGTTTTTCCCTTGCTGCTTTCAATAACTTTTCTTTGTCTTTAATTTTTGCCAATTTACTATGTGTCTTGTCGTGTTTCTCCTTGGGTTTATCCTGTATGGGACTCTCTGCGCTTCCTGGACTTGGGTGGCTATTTCCTTTCCCATGTTAGGGAATTTTTCGACTCCAGTCTCTTCAAATATTTTCTCGGGTCCTTTCTCTCTGTCTTCTCCTTCTGGGACCCCTATAATGTGAATGTTGTTGCCTTTAATGGTGTCCCAGAGGTCTCTTAGGCTGTCTTCATTTCTTTTCATTTTTTTTTCTTTATTCTGTTCCGCAGCAGTGAATTCCACCATTCTGTCTTCCAGGTCACTTATTCGTTCTTCTGCCTCAGTTATTCTGCTATTGATTCCTTCTAGTGTAGTTTTCATTTCAGTTATTGTATTCTTCATCTCTGTTTGTTTGTTCTTTAATTCTTCTAGGTCTTTGTTAAACACTTCTTGCATCTTCTCGATCTTAGCCTCCACTGTTTTTCCAAGGTCCTGGATCATCTTCACTATCATTATTCTGAATTCTTTTTCTGGAAGGTTGCCTATCTCCACTTCATTTAGTTGTTTTTCTGGGGTTTTATCTTGTTCCTTCATCTGGTACATAGCCCTCTGCCTTTTCATCTTGTCTCTCTTTCTCTGAATGTGATTCTTGTTCCACAGGCTGCAGGACTGTAGTTCTTCTTGCTTCTGCTGTCTGCCCTCCAAATAGTCTCATTTTAATCTATATATTAACTTGAGTTAACAAATATGATTGATACCCAAAATGAACATTTCCAAAACCGTGAACCCACATACAAACAAAACTTTTCGTTCTGGACTTATAACCTGTATATAAAATCAGCGGTTCAGCCAGGTGTTTGCTTACACCCCTTGTGAGCTGCTGCTACACCCCACATTAGGGTGGGCAGCAACCCACTGCCTTTTCCTTAGCTCAGCTTTTTTTTTTCTCCAGAAGCTTAACATACATCATGCTTTGCCTCTGGCTTATAAAACTGTCCAGCTAATTCTACCGTAAATCATTTCTCTTATGTGATGTTTGTCTCGCTCTCTCTCTTAAGAGATTTTAGCCAATTAACTAAGAAAAATCTCTCTTCCTCTTCTTATTTGTTCCTCTCATAAGCATCCCACAACCCCTATCTTGAAATGAGTTTATTCATAGTAAATGTGATTAAGAGAAGTGAGAGTGATCCATCTATACCCCTATATCAAGGGAAAGCTTTGAAATGAAGTTAAACATACAAAAGAATCAGTGTGCCAACATATAAAGCTCTTGAAAATATTAAAAATCCTGTCAGAAACTCTCTCTCACCTTCAGATCCTTTTTTTCTTTTTTCTAATTTTTAAAATTGTGGTAAAATACATATAAAGTTTACCATCTTACCTATTTTTAAGCATACAGTTTAGTAGTGTTAAATATATTCAATACTGTGCAACCAATCTCAAGGACTTTTTCATCTTGCAGAAATGAAACTCTATACCCATTAAATAACAACTCATTTCCCCTCTGCACAAATCCTGGCAACCACCATTCTACTTTCTGTTTTCATGAGTTTGACTATTCTAAATACCTCATATAACTGAGATTGTACACTATTTATCTTTTGTGCCTGTCTTGTCTCACTTAGCATAATGTCTTCACAGTTCATCCATGCTGTAACATGTGTCAGAATTCCTTTCCTTTTTAAGACTGAAAAATATTCCACTGAATATATACCAACACTTGCTAATCCATCCATCTGTCAATGGACATTTATCTACGTTCTGGCTATTGGAATAATGCTGCTATGAACATGGATGCACAAATATCTCTCCGAGACCCTGCTTTCAATTATTTTGGATACATACCCAGAAGTGGTACTGCTGAATCATATGGTAGTTCTATTTTTAATTTTTTGAGAAACTTCCATACTGTTTTCCACAGTATATCTTTTTTAGAGAAATGTCTATTCAAGTCCTTTGCCCATTTTTGAATCAGGTTGTTCTTTTGCTGTTGACTTTTAGTATAAGTCCTCTATATATTCTGGATATTAATCCCTTATCAAATATATGATTTGCAAATATTTTCTCCCATTCTGTGGTTGCCTTTTTCACTCTGTTGATAGTTATCTTTTGAAGTAAAAAAACTTTTTTTCATTAAGTCCAATTTGTCTACTTTTGCTTTGGTGCCTGTGCTTTTGGTGTCACATCCAAGAAAGCATTGCCAAATCCATGTTGTGAAGCTTTTGTCCTATGTTTTCTTCTAAGAATCTCATTGTTTTATGTCTTATATTTAGGTCTTTGATCCAATTTGAGTTAATGTTTGTATATGGTGTTAGGTAAAGGTCCAAGTTCATCTTTTGCATGCGGATATCCAGTTGTCCCAGAAGCATTTGTTGAAGACTCCTTTCCCCAATGAATGGTCTTTGTACCCTTTTCAAAACTTATCTGACCACATATGTGAGGGTTTATTTCTGGGTTCTCTATTCTATTCCACTGGTCTATATGTCTGTATTTATGCCAGTACCACACTGTTTTGATTATGTGGCTTTGTAGTAAGTTTTGAAATCAAGAATTGTGAGTAATCCAGTTTTAAGACTGTTTTGCCTATCCAGGGTCCCGAGATTCCATATGAATTTCAGGATAGGTTTTCCTGTTTTTGAAAAAAACATCATTGGGATTTTGACAGGTATTGCAATGAATCTGTAAATCTCTTTGCACAGGACTGATATTTTAATAATATTGTATCTTCTAATCCATGAATATGGGATGTGTTTATGTCTTCTTTGATTTCTTCAGCAGTATTTTGCAGTTTTCATTGTGTACGTTTTTTAATTCCTAAGTATTCTATTCCTTTTGATGCCACTGTAAAAGGAATTGTTTTTGTAATTTCCTTGTCAGATTGTTCATTGTGAATGTACAGAAATGCCACTAACTTTTACATTTTGACTTTGTATCCTGCTACTTAGTTGAATTCATTTATTAGTTCTGAAAGTATTTTTTGTGTGGAATCTTTAGGGTTTCCCACATATAAGATCATCTCGCCTGCAAACAGATTATTTTACTTCTTTCTTCTCAATTTGGATAACTTTTATTTCTTTTTCTTGCCTAAGTGCTCTGGCTAGAACTTCCACTACCATGTTAAATAAAAGTTGTGAAAGTGGGCATCCTTGCCTTGTTCCTGACCTTAGGGGAAAAGCTTTCAGTCTTTTACTATTGAGAATGATGTCTGCTGTGGGTTTTTCATATATAGCTTTCATTATATTGAGGTGGTTTCCATCTATTCCTAGTTTATTTTAATGCTTTTATCATGAAAAGGTGTTGAATTTTGTCAAATGCTTTTTCTGCATCAATTGAGATGATTGTGTGTTTTTTTCCTTCATTCTGTTAATGTGGTGTATTACACTGATCAATTTTCATGTTGTACCATCCTTGCATTCCAAAAAGAAATCCCACTTTACCATGGTATATAATCCCTTTATTGTGTGGATGAATTCAGTTTGCTAGCATTTTGTTGAAGATTTCTGAATCAATGTTTACAAGAGATATTGGTCTATAGTTTTCTTTTCTTGTAATGTCTTTGTCTGACTTTGTTAGCAGGGTAATGCTGGCCTCATAGAATGAATTAGGAAGTGTTCTCTCCTCTTCAATATTTTGGAAAAGTTTGACAGGGACTGATAGTAGTTCTTTAACTAGCAGAATTCACTGGTGAAGCCAGGTCTTTTCTTTTCTTTCTTTTTAAAAAAAATATTTATTTATTTGGCTGCACTGCGTCTTAGCTGCAGCACATGGGATCTTTTAGTTACGGCATGTGGGATCTTTTTTAGTTGCAGCACGTGAACTCTTAGTTGTGACATGGAGACTCTTAGTTGCGGCATGTGGGATCCAGTTCCCTGACGAGGGATTGAACCTGGGTCGCCTGCATTGGGAGCGTGGCGTCTTAGCCACTGGACCACCAGTGAAGTCCCAAGCCAGGGCTTTTCTACTCAAAGAGATTTTTTTATTACTGATTCAATCTCCTTACCTTATAGGTCTATTGTGATTTAGTCTTGGTAGGTTTTGTATTTCTAGGAATTTGTCCATTTCATCTAGGTTCTTCAATTCGTTGGCATACAATTGTTCATAGTACTCTCTTATAATCCTTTTTATTTCAGTAGACTTGATAGTGATGTCACCACTTCCACTTCTGATTTTAGTAATTTGAGTCTTTCCTCCTTTTTTCTTAGTCCACCTAGCCAAAAATTTGTCAATTTTGTTGATGTTTTCAAAGAACAAACTTTTGGTTCACTGACTGTTTTTCTATTCTCTATTTCCTTTCTCTCTCCTTTAATCTTTATTATTTCCTTTCTTCTGCTAGCTTTGGTTTTAGTTTGTTCTTTTTCTAGTTCCTTAAGTTATAAAGCTAGAGATCTTATTTTTTTAACATAAGCATTTATAACTACAAAAATCCCCTTAGCACTGCTTTCATTGTGTCCTATAAGTTTTGGTGTGCTGTGTTTTCATTTTCTTTTGTCTCTAAGTATTTTCTAATTTCCCTTGTGATTTCTTCTTTGATTGGTTGTTTAAAAGTATGTTGTTTACAGACTTACTAGAGAATGGACTTGAGGATATGGGGAGGGGGAAGGGTAAGCTGTGACAAAGTGAGAGAGTGGCATGGACATATATACACTACCAAATGTAAAACAGATAGCTAGTGGGAAGCAGCCGCATAGCATAGGGAGATCAGCTCGGTGCTTTGCGACCACCTAGAGGGGTGGCATAGGGAGGGTGGGAGGGAGGGAGACGCAAGAGGGAAGAGATATGGGAACATATGTATATGTATAACTGATTCACTTTGTTATAAAGCAGAAACTAACACACCATTGTAAAGCAATTATATACTCCAATAAAGATGGTTAAAAAAAAAAAAGTATGTTGTTTAATTCCCCCAGTTTTGTGAATTTTCCAGTTTTCCTTCTGTTGTTGATTTCTAACTTCATCCTCTTGTAGTTGGAGATGATACTTTGTATGCTATCTATCTTTTAAAATCTTTTGAGACTTAATTTGTGGCCTAACATATGGTGTATCCCAGAAAATGTTACAACAATATGAGCTTTTAGACTAATAATTTTTTTCCTTTAAATGTATTAATCTTTTAAGTCATGTAGAAAATAAAAAGTTATAAATCTTTGTTACAATAGTACTAGCTTTTATAATTCCCTTTGTATTTACCTTTATTGAGATCTTTATTTCTCCACACAACTTCTAGTTACTGTCTAGTGTCCTTTCGTTTCACCTTGCAGAACTCTTGTGCATTTCTTGCAGGGCAGGTCTAGTGGTAATGAACTCCCTCAGCTTTTGTTTACCTGGGGATGTCTTAATTTCTCACTTACTTTTGAAGGAAAGTTTTGCCAGATAATAGGATTCTTGATGAACAGACTGTTTTTCTTTTAGCACTTTGAATATAGCAGCCCACTGCCACCTGGCCGCCGAAGTTTCTGATGAGCAATATGCTAATAATCTTACTGAGAATCCCTTGTATGTGACGATTAGCTTTCTTCTTGCTGCTTTCAAGATTCCTGGTCTTTGTCTTTTGGAAGGTTGATTATAATGTGTCTTGCTCTATGTCTCTTTGACTTAATCTTGCTTGGAGTGCAATGAGCTCCTTGGATGTTTATGTTCATGTCTTTCATCAAATTTGGGAAGTTTTTAACCATTATTTCTTAAAAAGTTCTCTCTGCTCCTTTCTCTCTCTCTCTCTCCTCTTTCTAGGACTCCCACAATATACAGCTTTCAATATGCTGAGGTGGTTCCATATTTTAGATTCCACATATAAGTGATATCATATAGGATTTATCTTTCTCTTTTTGATTTACTTCACTTAGTATGATAATCTCTAGGTTCATCCACGATGCTGCAAATGGCATTATGTCATTCTTTTTTATGGCTGAGTAGTATGCCATTGTGCATATATACCACACCTTCTTTATCTATTCATCTGTCGATGGACATTTAGGTTGCTTACACGTCTTGGTTATTGTAAATAGTGCTGCTCTGATCATTGGGGTTCATGTATCTTTTTGAATTAAGAGTTTTCTCTGGATATACAGCCAGGAGTGAGATTGCTGGATCATATAAGGGTGCCAGTCTTTTAAATTTCCTGGAAGTCACTTTAGCAGGTGGGGGAGGGGCTTGCAACAATAGGGTATGTGCAACAACAATAGCGGCCCACCTCTCTGTCTGCACCTCTCTGACCAGAAGCAGCAATCTCTGATCCAGGTACAGATCCTTGATATTTGGAGAAGAGGGTACTTTCTGCCTCCACTGGCTCCAAAAGCTGTGTGAGAGCTGCACAAAGGTGGCAGCAGAGAATGGCTGCAATTTTACATCTGAGCCTTTTCCTGACAGTTGCAAGTCTTCAACAGCTCCACAGTTCCAAAATAGTTACATCAGATTCTGCCACTGTATTTGTTATCTAGGTGGGGAGACAGACTCCTGATGCCTCCTACTCCATCTTCCCAGAATCCTCTCCAGGCCTGTTTTTGGGGATCAGTATATATTCAGTTTCATTGTTTTAAATTACTTTATTAGCAGTGCCAGAGTGCTGTGACGTTTTTGCTTGCTTTTTACTGCATTCAGTGCAAATATACACATATCAGTTATATCAGGAATTACAAGAATTTATGTGCCTCATTTAAAAGGATACTTTCTGTAAGAAAATACATTCTGAGTTCCAAACAACTGATATACCACAGCACTCCTGGAACAAACACAACCCAATGGACTGAGGATATCTTGTCTTGACTTTGGAACATGAATGCCTCAGGTATCCACTTTGGTTTCTTCTGACTAGTGGAAGGCTTAGAACTGAAAGGTGATTGGGAGGTAGTGAGAGGGAAGAGGTAGTTTTAGCCACTATATAGAGCTATAATCTTGTTGTAACACGGATGTTTTTCTATAAAACAGGTATATATATATATCATCAACTATGAGTTTATACTCAAGAAGAATACAATTTTACCAGGAAAATTATCAAAAAGCTAAAAATTACAGTAAATACAGTCTATTAACACCTTATTTTTTATAGCAAACTGATTTTAAAGCCCCTACTTTATACCAGACATAGATTCACACTTGGATTATCTCAATCCATACAACCACCCTATGAGGTAGGTACTATCATTATTTCTTTGTAGCAAATAAGGAAACCAAGGCTTGAAGAGGCTAGGTAGCTTTTCCAAGGTTAACAGCTGATAAGAGGAAGTATCACTTAGTATGATAATCTCTAGGTTCATCCACGATGCTGCAAATGGCAGAGATGGCACAATGCCAGAATTAAATCCAGATCTGACTACAAAGCCCAAGTTCTTATTAATTAATATATGTAAAAAGCTTAAAACAGAGCTCAGCATATAGTAAGCATGTAGTAAATGCAAGCTATTGAAATGGTAACAATACTTTATTATAAAACAATACTGTATGCCTTTGGCACTCAGTCAAAATTTCTATGCCTAAAATTTCTCATTTATAAGATTAGGACACCTATTTCACAGAGTTATTGTGAAAACCAAATAAATTCTGGCTATAAAGGCATTTAGAAAAATATACAGCGTTTAGAAAGACAGGCATTATTATATCATCACTACATGTAAAATCCTGTCTCTTATATCACAAAGAAGGCTTTTGCACTGTTAGTACAAAAGCCTACAATTTAAGCGCCATCCTCATAACAAAAGTTACATTAATAAATTTAGTAAAGCTGTCCTAAATTATTCCAATATGATTCTTGCAGAATGACAAGCAAAGAGAACACTGAACTCTATTCACTAGCATGATTATAAATCTGTTGCTCAAGAAGGTATATTTGCTCTTTCAGTTCACTAGCACGGAGGGTGAATTTGGCTTATACTACAGTAGTTCTGTTCAAATACAGCCAGGACAGAATATCTATAGTTAGAAGCATAGCAATATAACTCTATATTTTGGGCACAGCTAACTGCCATATTTAATTTTATTAAGACAATCAAGAGAATAGCATTCAAAAACCTTGTTCTTTGTGTAAGTGGTCTGGTTGATTGTTTTTAAACTATTTGGGTAGGTCTTTTTTTTTTTATTGATATACCTTAGTTTTCTGTTTATTTTTAACACTGCTAAGGATTTTTTATTATTTATATTACTCTAAGAAAGAGAAGTTAAAAAAAAAAAAGGCTAAGGAGGGAGATTCTCAGTATATTCTGCTAGTCACTAAACCAGAGCCATTCTGTAAAAAGTAAGGATACATGCAACATAGTTTCCTTGGTTAGCTGAAATTTTAAAATATATATGTACACAGTAAGCCAAAAAGTACCCAAGTATTTTTAAGCATCTATCCATGAATATGGTTGTATCTGCACACCTCTAAATAGATTTTCTTCCTTTAAATTTTTTATTCTACTAAGGGCAGTGTTGGTGAACCACTTTGCAATTCACAACCCTCCATGAACTCCCCCTTTTTTTAACTCTCAAAAAAATCAATTACATTACTTACAAATCACTTCAATATCTGGTACTTTATTTTCTGGAAACGCTTTATGTCTAATCTAAATTCCTTGTACTGCAATTTAAACCAGATTCCTCTCATTTTTGTTTTTTCTGTAAGAGACAAGTAAAACCAGGATGATCAAGAAAGATTAAGCACATGCTTATGTATATTTAAACTGCCACCAATTCATTTTCCTATGGATAAACCTAAAATATTAATAAAGAAACATTTCTTTATTTTAGACAGTTTTTGAATTAAGCTAACAAAAGCTTACTTGTAAATAAAAATGATTGTAAACAGCTATCAATATTAAGGAGAGAATAAAAAATGAGTTCATTCATTTCTCCATCTATACATTAAAGCATTCAACAACTATTTTCTGAGTACCAACTCTCTTTGCCAGGCACTGAGTTAAATGTTAAAGAAATAAAGAGGACATACACATTCCCTGATTCTAAGGAGCTTACTGTTTAGTGAGGGAGGCAGACAAGCAAAGGAATACATGGCAGAGTTACAGATCCATGTATCCATGTGCCAGTGCCATCAGAACATTTAACTCAGAGCAGAAGGAAAGAGAAGTGATCAAGGAGCCTTCCTAGCAAAGGTGACCACTAAGTCAAGTCCTGAAAGACAGATGGGAGTTTTCTATGGCAAGGGCAATCCAAATGAAGAACAGTGCATACTAAAGCACAGAAACCTAAAAGAACATGGCAGCCTCCAGAACCAAATAGTTCCTTTTAGTTGGAATGTATGGTATGCATGGGAAAATAGTAGGAGATAGGCAGGAAGGTAGGCTCATGCCATTTCATGAAGCGCCAGTTTGCACTGCTGAGGACAGTTCACATTTTCCCTTACAATCTTAAAGACACCACTAATGTCCTACCAAAATACTTTCCTATAGAAGCATAAAGTCTAGAATATATACAAGGAGAACATCTAATTCCTAAGAATAAAATTAATAGTGTTTTATTATGATGCCTAAAGTCTAACCTACAAGTCACAGCATCTATCTATAAACATAAACATTCTCCCAACAGTATCCAGACCTGCAGTGAGTGTCATTATAAGATGATGACCTGAACCTCGGATTCCCTTCTTTCATTTCTGGAAAATGTTACCCACTTTAACCTCATATTTCACACTGAATTTGACAAAGTCACTTTCAATCATGCATTTGGGTTTTTAGAACAGAAATCCAAGAATCTGTATGTATATCTTTATCTACCATCTATATTTCTATCAATCAAGAAGTGTGTGTGTGTGCGTGTGTGTGTGTGTTTAGCAAATACTGAGAAAATGGTACTAAAATGGCTTATGATATAAACCACAACTTTTACCTTTAATAACACCAGTCATAATTCAATCCTGGAATCATCTATAATCTTGGAACATACTCATACCAAGAAACACTGGCGATGAAATTTACACAATTAAATCTGGGTGCCCATAATCTCTGCCCTAAGATATAAAAACAGACATACAGATGTGCAAACCCAGCAGATGAGTTACACTCTGCCTTAGCTAATTCAATAATGTAATCAGTACCAATGGCAACAATCCCAGCACCTTAAATCACAGGAAAAAACATCATCAGCCTTGGGAACTCCCAAAGAAAGTCTTAGTTTAAGTGCTCTATGTTGCAATGTAAATATATGTACAAGAAAATCAAGTACTGTCCTCCAGCAACATCAAGGGGTGAACAATCTATATGACAGATCATGTAGCTCTCTCTACTAAAAATTCACAGATTGCACCACAGAAAGAAGATACATGATTGTAAGGTAGCAGTAAAAAAGTATATGCATTCTCCAGAAAGCATTTATCATTAACTCTGAAAACTGGAATACATATATTTGATCTTATGGAGATAGTGCATTCAGTTTTCTGTAAGTATTATACATCAGAATTCCATGTTTGTATTTTTCAACTCGGTTATTATTTCTACATATTATTCTTACAACTGTGTCAAATTAAACCAATGATTGTTTAACTCTCTTAATAAACCTCTAGTTTATAAATTTACTAATAGACACTAGTCCCCTAGCAGGGACTGGACCCTAGCATAATAACTATTTAACTTATGAGGTTTTACTAACCTGACCAACAATAAAAGGTAAAATCCAAATATGAATTTTACAATGTTTTTCTTAGTATGATACACCTAATAGTTCTTAAAAAGCATTTGGCTTTATGGCTTTATTCTTTAAAACAACAAAACACTAAATGCAAGCCACTCGAACTTCAATTTCATGTTAAATGAATATACAAATTATTCAATATCAATCCAACTACAAACATCAATAAAACACTACAAGACATACAAGAAAATCTCTAGGCAACTTCAAATTTTATATAATACACTTAGCCTAGAGCTAAATAAATATTAATGAAGAATAACAGAAAAGTAAATAAAAAGATTAATTTTCAAAACTGAATACACCAGTGTATGAGAAGAATATACCATAAATCTGTATTTTTAAACTCAGGTGGTTATCATGCTAGTTACTAGACTCTTATTAACAGTCTAAATATTGACTGTGTGTATATAAAATGTACACACACATTCAATTTGCTCAAAATACACTAAGCCAAATGCCAAGCAACTCTAAAAAAAATCCTCAAAACAAACTGCTTCATGAATAGGTCACTCATGACTTTCTGCACTTGTCTCAATCTAAAATGCTCTTAAATTCTCTAAGGAAAATAAGCTTGATAATTTATTTTCTACTTTTAGAGCAATGCATTCAAAATTACTGCTACAATCTAGCATTAAACTCACCTAACTCAAGTGAGTAAAAATGTTTGATATGTGTGTTTTCTAACATTCCCCACCCTCACAAAATACAAGAAAAAAAGAGTTAACCAGAAATATTTACATCAGAGTAAATATTTGATGAACTGTTTGGGGCCATTAATAAGCACTGCTTAAGAATATTTAATGACAAAGAAAATGTTCATGGTATAAAAAGTTAAGCAGAAAAAAAAGACAAAACTGTTCTTTTAAAATGCAATATGGTATTTACAGACAGTTCTGGGTGTACTCTGATGATTTTGCAAATATGTTCCTATAAAAGAGTTTCATCTTCAAGAAATTCATGGAAAAGACTCTGACAAGTACAGGTTTCTGGTAACTGACTGTACTGCTGAACTGAATGAATAAGCATTTTCAGAACTCTAATGAAAAACTGATGAACTCATAAAAGTGCTAACAAAAGATCAAGATGAAAAAAAAGAAATTAATTACATGGGACTGAGTGAACTGATGAGGATGAGTATAATTTTTGTGACTTTCTGTCTGAATTAAAAAAAAAAAAAATCCCACAAGGACTCAGAGGAAAAGAATATACAAATCAATTTTCACTGCAAAGTAAAGGAGCTGTTACAGTGGAGGATTACTGGACTGAATGTCAATGTTATGACATAGTATAAGTGTGTTTCATGTTTGGTAATTGCAATCATTGTTGCTTTTGTTGTGGTCATCCATGTACAATGCTTGGTGTCAGTCTATCTATCTCTTGTAAAAATAAAATACAGTGTGTGCGTGTGGAAAAAAAAAAAAAAAAAAAGACTAATCCACAGGGTTAGAAGTCAGGATAATAGTTACAAGGACAACCAGGAGAAGGCAGGAATGAGGGGGAGCTTCTAAGATGCTGGTTATGTACTATTTCTTGATCTGAATGATGGTTACACTTTGAAAATTCACTCAGTTTACACATGTATGATTTGTTGTGTACCTTTTAATACAAATGTTATATATACTTCAATAAAAAATTAAGGGAAAAAAAAAAAAAAAAAATGCAATATGGTATTCAGGATTGGATCCTGGAACAGAAAAGGACATTAGTGGAAAAACTGGAAAAAATCCAAATAAAGTCTGTAGCTTAGTTAATAAAATTATACCAGTGTTAATTTCTTAGTTTTGACAAGTATACTCTAGTTATATAAGATTAATATTAGGGAAAGCTGAATAAAGGATATATGAGAATCTCTGTACTACCTTTGCAACTTTCCTGTGATTCTAAAATTGTTCTGAAAAAAAATTTTATTTTAAAAATTACTTTGCATGCCCAGTAGCAAGTTTGAGAGGAGTCTCATTTTAAAAAATAACACACTTACTTTTCTCTCTCCCACTCCTAAACAAAATACATAAACCTCGAAAAAAAAGACTAGACAAAAACATATTAAAATGTTAACAGTGGTTCACTCGGTTGTAGGATGAAAAGCATTTTTCTCTTCATATTTTCTATAGTGTGAATTGCTTTTATAATCAACAATAAATTGTTAACTAAAGAATATACAAATCAATACTTTATTAAAGGTTTCTTCAGAAAGAAAAGCTATAAATGTCTAAGCAGAGCCCAAAGGCAGACAACATATAAAACAGGTTAGGGCAGAGTGTGAAGAACACAGTGGCCAAGAGAAACCGCCAGGAGAACCTAAGTAGGCAAAACCTAATTAGTAAATGCTGGAAACCTGACAATACACGAACTTAACATCTACTCTTAGGCTAAAGGTGCTCACAGTCAGCAATGTTATGCTCAGAATTCATGACTTAGGGGAATGTCCCAAAAGTCCCCCTAACACTAGGAATTTATGGGATACGTACCCTGGGTTTATTCCAAACAAAAATAATGCAGCTGGACATGCACAACTGCCCAGTGAGAGCTTCTAGAAATACATCAGGATGACAGTGTGTTCTCTAAATTTTTCTACTTTTTTCTTCTCTAACACCTCCCTACAACCTATGCCCATGCTCAGTCTTTAGCCCAAAGACCTAAAATGGTACTCTGTTGTCATTTAGCAACAGGGGTAGAGACCATTAGAACAAGAGAATCAAATACTATTTCAGATGTCTGACAGGTGAGTATCACAAAAGTTTTTCAATACTTTCAGGGCAAAATATGCTGACAACCTCATTCAACCATAAGAGGGGAAAATTTAATCAACAACAAATGTTCCCCAATCAAAATTTAAAAATACATTTGTCCCTTAAAGAAAGTATCAGTGGAATCAGACAGAATGAATTTTGATAAAGAACCTCTTCCAAGGGACTTCCCTGGCAGTCCAGTGGTTAAGACTTCGCCTTCCAACGCAGGGGATGTGGGTTCAATCCCTGGTTGGGGAGCTAAGATCCCACATGCCTTGCAGCCAGAAGAACAAAACAAAACATAAAACAGAAGTAATACTGTAACAAATTCGATAAAGACTTTAAAAATGGTCCACATCAAAAAAAAAAATCTTAAAAAAAAAAAAAAAGAACCTCTTCCAAGCTGTAATCAGGGTGATTTGTGTGTGTCGGGCTGTCTACCCCTCCTGAAACAGTGCTATGTGGCCTGTTCTGGGTTTTGTGTTTTTTAAAGATAGATTTTAATTTTTACTTTATTTATGGTCACCCTCATTCTCAGTTGATAGCAGGTCCTAGAGTTGTCACTTAATAAATATGTATGTGCTTTTTTTTTTTTTTTTAGTTTATTCTTTTGAATCCTGGACTCTGTAATCAGATACCCATGCCTATTAAGAACAGGTGCAAAATGAGGCCCTCTACTGAGATCACAGAATATTTTACGTTCAAGAACATGGTCTTTACTTCATGAGCTTCTTAACAGCAATTGTAAGCATCAGAAGCCTCTTCTGCTTACTTTCCAGTTCTTGGTCATGTTTAAGAAAGTAGAGGCTACCAAATAAGTGATTCTCAGGAATGGAGACTATAATATTATCACTGTTATTACTTCTAATACCAATGAAGATATATACTGTTTTCATCAAAACCGAGACACAACTCATTTTAAGACTTGATATTTTATATCCCACCAAGAAACAGAAGTGGTTAATTAAACTACGACATGCCACCAACTGTAAGATACACCCAAATTTCAGTGAATAAAATTGGAAAATCAATGAAATATAGTCAACAAAGACTATCAACTTATTACTAATAACAGTAATGAAAGGATGTTTCGAATATCTTTTCTTTGCTCCTTCCTATACACTAGAAGATAGTTACAATCAAATAACAGGATTTGAGTGTCCAAGACACAATATTCTTTTGAGCCATGGTAAGTATTTGTCTAGAGAACAATCCTGTATTGTAGACTGCTGGGAACTGTTTTCTCCATCTTCGAATGGGGAAATTAAGGAAAAAAATTAATTAAGATTTTACTGGAAGCCAAATTTAGAATTCTTAGTGTCCCTATCTACAACTTTAACAAAGACAATATGCACTCTATCCCTAAAGGTTTCACGGTTTGTTTTCCTTCAGATTTACCTTGATCTTAAACTCAGGATATCAAGCATCCATGGTAAAGGAAATTCTGAAGAGCTATATTCAAAAGTACAGCTAAGGTCACTGGGGCTATTCCCTCTGAGCACAACGTATGATAAAATAGAATTTGAAAGCAATGATGAGAATATCTCCTTTCTTTAAGACACATGTGGAGAAAACAAATCTCTACAGAAAACAGCCAGAATTTCTAAGATGTTTTACTCTGTACCACTTTCAAATGTTTCTTCACCAGCATGAAAGCTGGCTGAAAAGCTATCTACCTTAAATCCTCTTTAAAAAACAAGCAGAGACTTCCCTAGTGGCGCAGTGGTTAAGACTAGTGCTCCCAATGCAGGGGACCCAGGTTCGATCCCTGGTCAGGGAACTAGATCCCACATGCATGCCACAACCAAGAGCTTGCATGCCACAACTAAGGAGCCGGCAAGCTGCAACTAAGACCTGGCTCAACCAAATAAATAAATAAAAAATAAAACACAAGCAAACCAAACTCCCACCCCCCCCCAAAAAAAACAATGAACTTAATTAATTCAACAGTTAGCTACAAAGAATATTAGTCTCATATTCTTGTTAAAGTCTTAAAATTTTTAATTTTCCACATGCAAATTCCAAATTTGAATTCTCTGTAACTATTAACCCTGCTAAATAGAAGGTAGAATGTGACTAAGACAAGATTTTAATCTTCATATAATGGACAGATGGCCTACAACAGCTCTGCTATCTAAATGTATTTTAAAATGCCACATTAGAATCTAAAATAATGCTTCATTTTAAGCACTCTAAATTCCTCCAGTAGAAGGCAGTATCAATCTCTGATAATGCCAGCAAGGCAGCACGATACAGTAAAAATATCATGAGCTTTAGAACCAGACAGAGCTGAGTTCTTAACATCTCTGAATCTATGTTTCCCAATAGGCAAGTTAAAAACACCACCACCTACCTCATATGACTGTCACAGGTTTGGAAGCTGTTGAAGAAATCTGGGGTCCGAATTAGAGTAGTGAGCAATGAAGATGGAGAAAGAAGGATGGATTAGAGCAATACTCAGAAGTAAGCATCAATAACACCTGATAACTGATTAGACTGGGAAGAAAAGCAGAAGTCAAGGAGCATACCTACATTTTCCATTTAGGTAACAGTCCATTCATAGAGCTAGAAAACATAAGAAGGACACAAGGTTTAGAGAAGCACATAAGCTCAATTTTGAACGTACTGTGATGCCTGTCAGATATCCAAGTGGAAATGCTCAAAAGACAAACAGAAATATAAGTATGGAGGTGAAAGAAAGATCTGAATTGGAGATAAGGATCTAGGAGTCATCAGCTTATGGATGCAAGGCACAGGACAAGACGAGATTGCCCAGTGAGAAGAAAAGACCTAGAGAAACTCAGAAACACCAACATTTAAGGAAACTGCAGAGGAAGAGAAGCCCACAAAGGAGACTGGAGAGGTACTGTCCAAGAAACAGGAAGAAAATCACCAAGAGTGTGGTATCACAGGGGCCTAGAGAAGACAATGATTCACGGTGAGATGGGATACAAAGAACAGTCTAATCTCAATAAGGTAAGACCACAGAAACCATGGTAAGTTAGTATGGAGAAGATAATATTTAGCAGTAAGGAAGAGTAAGTCAGCTGTCTTAAAACTTCTGTTTTACGGAATAATGGACTTGAGCTGGACCAAACCACAGACATCTATGAGAATAAAATAGATTTCCGTCTATCTAACAAAGAATTGATTTCCCTTTAAATGCTGAGTTCTCAATCACTACCCATGTTCAGTAGATTCCATTACTGGTTAAGAAGCTGGATGAGATGACTTGAGTTTCTTTCAATTGAAGTAAATTTCAAGAACTAAACTAAATCTGAAATACTTTGCATTAAGAAGAACAAAGGGAAAGACATAAGAAAAAAAGCTTTTAAATACTTAGAAATATAAAGTAATGGTTCTATAAAATTTTAAAAACCGTATTCAAATAATTCTAAGTAAAATACATAGACAAGATAAAGGAAGGAAAATGAGACAGAGATAAACCCAATGAATGAGCAAGACAGGAAACTCACTCGTCATTTTTTGCCCATTTCAAAGTCATTTATAATTTTTCCTGACAAAATCTTGCATGGCTCCCCCTATTCCCCTGAAAGTAAAAATTAAAGACTTTTTAATGGCTGGCCTACAAGGTCCTAAATACTTCGTTATCGTTTTCTGCCCTTCTGGCTCCAGTGGTGATCACAGGTACTCCACACTCGGCTCCAGCCACACTGGCCCCCTGGCTGTTTCTGCATACACTAAGTACGCTGCTACCTCAAGGCCTCTGCAATCGTTGTTCCATCTGGAAAACTCTTCTGCCAAATACCCACATAGCTTGCTCCCTCAATTGTTGCAAGTCTTTGCTCACAAATCAATTTTTAGAGGACTTCCCTGAGCACTCTACAGAAAACACATAAACTTTTACCCCACAATGGTAACCCCTTTTCCTCTACACTGCTATGTTATTCTCCAAATGACTTATTACCAGCTGGCATGCTATATGTTAATTTATTCTTTGATTCCTGTCTCTACGCCAAAGCCAGAACAAACTATAAACTCTATGTTGTCTTCACTGCTGTATCCCCAGTGTCTAGAGAGTGCCATACATGTGTTAAATGCTCAAATAGTTTTAGCTGAATGAATAAATACCATATTACTGGATAATGTTTCAAATTAGCAACATACATACTGATACATTTTGCCCCTGAATTTCTACAATATTAAAACATATCAATAAAACTACAAATAAATAATCTCGTATTTCCACTAGTTAATACATTACTTAATAGTTTTTTTGTCTTTTTTCTACCAGTTTTATTGAGATATAAATGACTGCAGCATGTATAAGTTTAAAATATATGGCATAATGATTTGATTTATATCATGAAATGATTACCACAATAAATTTAGTGAACATCCACCTTCTCACAGATACGAATAAAAGAAAAAAAATTTTTTTCTCCTTGAAATGAGAACTCTTAGGATTTACTCTCTTAACTTTCACGTATGACATTCAGCAGTGTTAATTATATTTATCACATTGCACATTACATTCCTAGTACTTATCTTCTAACTGAAAGTTTGTACATTTTGACTACCTTCATCCTTTAAAATAGAGCTTAAAAGTATCACTTAGATTTGCGTAAACACTGACAGCTATTTCAGGAAAAATGCTTTGAATTTAGCATATAATACCAGAAGATTTCTCTGAGAAGCAATGCTATCATGTGGCTGTCAAAGTGGGAAAGTATACTCACAAGATTTACGTGGCATCAGCTGTCTTCCTTTTCATCCTACATAGGTTCAAAGACTGCCATCTAGATTGTAGCTATTATAGATGTGATGCCTAAAGAGTCTATCTGGGCAAGTCAATTGCCTAAAAGTCACTATCCAAGCTGTATCAATTCCCCCAAGCTAGGTCACTCCTTGAAGTTCCTGCAGTCTTGGTATGGGCCTACTTGAAGGAGAATACTCTAGGACCAAGACTACTGTTTATATTGAGTTTCTGATCCTAAACACCTCCCTAAGCTATTAATTTTTAACCTTAAAAGGTTCCTAATATTAACTAGTATTGTCTTTGACTATCACTTGAACTACCTGCCGTATGCAATTCCAAAACCAACATCTTTGGTCTAATTATTTGACATTTCTATGATTTAGTTACTTGGGAGTTATTTCAGCTAAAAGAGGAATGCGGTTACATAAGTGGAAAACACAAGTTTGGAAAATCACAGGCTACTGAAATAATGGTTTAGCTATTAACAACATATTAGTTTCTCCAAATATTTTCTTTCTTTACACTATTTCATCCAAAAATCTGTCTAAAAATTCAAAGAATAAAGAGCTCATTTTTTTTCCCCTTCATCTATAAATAAGCCAAAAATAAAGCTAAAAAAGTAAGGCTTTAAATTCCTCCTATTGATAAGGCTGAAACTGTTTAAAATTGGGTTTGCTACCATACACATTTTTCACTTTAATTAAATTGCTACAAAATAATGTTTATTTGTCAAAACTAAGTATGACTGTTAGTAAGGGAAAGTATTCATAACATATTACCCCTCCCCGTTGCCAGCCAAGAAAATATCTGGATTGGAGGCAATAAATGCTGTTTTCCTATTATATGGCCCCGGTGACACTTGCTTTAGTAATAAAAAAGATAACCAAATAATCATTCAAGTGTCCAAGGCAAAATTGTTCTGAAAATAGAAAAATAGAAAAAAAAATACTTATTTGAAATCAACATCTCTATTTATTAAAAATGTGTTAAGAAAAAAAAAAAGTGTTAAGAAAGATGGCGGTGTGGGAAGATGCAGAGTTAGCATCTCCCCACAACTGGGGCGCCTGCAGGCCGCTGGTGGGGGACTCTAACACCCAAGGAGATGGGAGGAACCCCAGAGTAAACTGGTAGGATGCTGGGGGACTGAGGGTGGAGGAGAAGTGGAGGCCAGGCAAGATCAGCGTCCCTGAGGTGGGGGAGATCAGGAGAGGCAGTGGGGAGGGACTCTCCAGGAAGAGCAGAAGAGGAGCGGAGGGCGATCGCATGGCCCACTGGGGCTGGGGAGCCTGCTGAGCTCCCAAGCTGGTTCCCCCAACTCCAAAGCCCCATCCAGGCTGCATGGGTCCTGGGGGCATAGGAGGGAGGCCAGGGAGATCAGGAGTGGCAGACAGGAGGGGCCATCCAGGAGGAGTGGGAGAGGAATGGAGGGTGCCTGCCCCACCCACTTGGGCTCAGGAAGCCTGCTGAGCTCCCAGGCCGGTTCCCTGCCCTCCAAAGCCCCCTCCAGGTTGCATGGGTCCTTCGGGGCATAGGAAGGAGGCCGAGGGGAGAATAGGAGAGGGGTCCTCAGGGAGGAGCAGGAGAGGAACAGAGGGTGACTGCCCCACCCATTCAGACACAGGGAGCCTGCAGAGCTCCCAGGCCAGTTCCCTGCCCTCCAAGGCCCCCCGCGACCCCTGCACTGGTCCTGGGGGCACAGGAGGGAGGCCGGGAGATCAGGAGAGGCAGGCAGGAGGGGTGCTCCCAGACTGCAGACTGGGGGAAGAAGAAATAAAAAAATACATAAAAACAAATGACAACGAAAACATGACGACCCGAAACCTATGGGACGCAGCAAAAGCAGTTCTAAGAGAGAAGTTTATAGCAATTCAATCTCACCTCAAGAAACAAGAAAAATCTCAAATAAAGAATTTAACCCTACACTTAAAACAACTACAGAAAGAAGAACAAAGAAAACCCAAAGTCAGTAGGAGGAAAGAAATCATAAAGATCAGAGCAGAAATAAATGAAACAGAAATGAAGAAAACAATACCAAAGATCAATAGAACTAAAAGCTGGTTCTTTGAGAAGATAAACAAAATTGATAAACCCTTAGCCACACTCATCAAGAAAAAAACGGAGAGGACGCAAATCAATAAAATTAGAAATGAAAAAGGAGAAATCACAACTGACACTGCAGAAATACAAAGGATTATAAGAGACTACTACAAACAACTATACGCCAATAAAATGGACAACCACGAAGAAATGGACAAATTCTTGGAAAGGTACAATTTTCCAAGACTGAACCAGGAAGAATTAGAAAATATAAACAGACATATCAGAAGTAATGAAATTGAAACCATAATTTAAAGTCTTCCAACAAACAAAAGTCCAGGATCAGATGGCTTCACAGGCAAATTCTATCAAACATTTAGAGAAGAGCTAACACCGATCCTTCTCAAACTCTTCCAAAAAATTGCAGAGGGAGAAACACTCCCAAATTCATTTACAAAGCCACCATCACCCTGATACCAAAGCCAGAAAAAGATATCACAAAAAAAGAAAATTATAGACCAATATCACTGATGAACATAGATGCAAAAATCCTGAACAAAATACTAGCAAATGGAATCCAACAACACATTTAAAGGATCATACACCATTTATCCCAGGGATGCAAGGATTCTTCAATATACGCAAATCAATCAATATGATACACCACAATAACAAATTAAGGAATAAAAACCATATGATCATCTCAATAGATGCAGAAAAAGCTTTTAACAAAATTCAGCACCAATTTATGATAAAAACTCTCCAGAAAATGGGCATAGAGGGAACCTACCTCAACATAATAAAGGCCATATATGACAAACCCATATATTCTATGGTGAAAAACTGAAAGCATTTCCACTAGGATCAGGAACAAGACAAGGATGTCCACTCTCGCCACTCTTATTCAACACAGTTTTGGAAATCCTAGCCACAGCAATCAGAGAAGAAAAAGAAATAAAATGAATACAAATTGGAAAAGAAGAAGTAAAACTGTCACTATTTGCCGATGACATGACACTATACATAGAAAATCCTAAAGATGCCACCAGAAAACTACTAGAACTGATCAATGAATTTGGTAAGGTGGTGCAGGATACAAAATTAATGCACAGAAATCTCTGGCATTCGTGTACACCAACAATGAAAAATCAGAAAGAGAAATTAAGGAAACACTCCCATTTACCACTGCAACAAAAAGAATAAAATACCTAGGAATAAACCTGCCTAAGGAGGCGAAAGACTTGTACTCAGAAAACTATAAAACACTGCTGAAAGAAATCAAACATGACATAAACAGATGGAAAAATATACCATGTTCTTGGATTGGAAGAATCAACATTGTGAAAATGACTATACTACCCAAAGCAATCTACAGATTCAATGCAATCCCCATCAAACTACCAATGGCATTCTTCACAGAATTAGAACAAAAAATCTTACAATTCGTATGGAAACACAAAAGACCACGAATAGCCAAAGCAACCTTGAGAAAGAAAAACTGAGTTGGAGGAATCAGGCTCCCTGACTTCAAACTATACCACAAAGCTACAGTAATCAAGACAGCATGGTACTGGCACAAAAAAAGAAATATAGATCAATGGTACAGGGCAGAATGTCCAGAGGTAAACCCATGCACATATGGGCACCTAATTTACGACAAAGGAGGCAATAACATACAGTCGAGAAAAGACAGACTCTTCAATAAGTGGTGCTGGGAAAACTGGACAGCTACATGTAAAAGAATGAAATTAGAACACTACCTAACACCATACACAAAAATAAACTCCAAATGGATTAGAGACTTAAATGTAAGACCAGACATTATAAAACTTTTAGAGGAAAACATAGGAAAAACACTCTTTGACATAAACCACAGCAAGATCTTTTCTGACCCACCTCCTAGAGTAACAGAAATAAAAACAAAAATAAACAAATGGGACCTAATGAAACTTCAAAGCTTTTGCACAGCAAAGGAAACCATAAACAAGATGAAGACAACCCTCAGAATGGGAGAAAATATTTGCAAATGAAGCAACTGACAAAGGATTAATCTCCAAAATATACAAGCAGCTCATGCAGCTCAATATCAAAAAAAACAAGCAACCCAAACCAAAAATGGGCAGAAGACCTAAAGAGACATTTCTCCAAAGAAGATACACAGATTGCCAACAAACACAAGAAAAGATGCTCAACATCAGTAATCATTAGAGAAATGCAAATCAAAACTACAATGAGGTATCACCTCACACAGGTCAGAATGGCCCTCATCAAAAAATCTACAAGCAATAAATGCTGGAGAGGGTGTGGAGAAAAGGAAACCCTCTTGCACTGTTGGTGGGAATGTAAATTGATACAGCCACTAAGGAGAACAGTATGGAGGTTCCTTAAAAAACTAAATATAGAACTACCGTATGACCCAGCAATCCCACTACTGGGCATATACCCTGAGAAAACCGTAATTCAAAAACAGTCATGTATCACAATGTTCATTGCAGCACTATTTACAATAGCCAAGACATGGAAGCAACCTAAGTGTCATCGACACGATGAATGGATAAAGAAGATGTGGCACATATATACAATGGAATATTACTGAGCCACAAATGAAACGAAATTGAGTTATTTGTAGTGAGGTGGATGGACCCAGAGTCTATCATACAGAGTGAAGTAAGTTGGAAAGAGAAAAATAAATACCGTATGCTAACGCATATATATGGAATCTAAAAAAAGGTTCTGAAGAACCTAGGGGCAAGACAGGAATAAAGATGCAGACGTAGAGAATGGACTTGAGGACATGGGGAGGGGGAAGGGTAAGCTGGGACGAAGTGAGAGAGTGGCACTGACATATGTACACTACCAAATGTAAAATAGCTAGCTAGTGGGAAGCAGCCGCATAGCACAGGGAGATCAGCTCGCATAGCACAGGGAGATCAGCTCGGTGCTTTGCGACCACCTAGAGGGGTGGGATAGGGAGTGTGGGAGGGAGATGCAAAAGGGTGGGGATATGGGGATATAGGTATACGTATAGCTGATTCACTTTGTTATACAGCAGAAACTAACACACCACTGTAAAGCAGTTTTACTCCAATAAAGATGTTAAAAAATAAAAATAAAAATAAACTTTATTTTTTAGAACAATTTCAGAGAAAAACTGAGAAGATAGTAGGGTTCCCATATACCCCACACCCAGTGTTATCTACTAACATTTTACATTAGTATAAAACCTCTGTTACAAGTAATAAACTAATATAAACATAGTATTATTAACTGAAGTCCATACTTTATTTAAATTTCCTTAGTTTTTACATAATGTCTTTTTGTTTCAGGATCCTATTCAAGATACCACATTATATTTAATCATCATATCCTTTGTAGGCTCCTCTTGGCTATACAGTTTCTCAGGTTTTCCTTGTTTTTGATGACCCCAACAGTCTTGGGGAATTCTGGTCAAGTATTTTGTTGAATGTCCCTTTAATAGCATTTGTCTAATGTTTTTCCTTTTAAAAAAATTCAATCTATTTAAACTAAAAAGAACAAAAACCGTTCATCCATTTCTCCCATCCCCCACCCTCTTCCTCTAGCAACCACTACTCTGTTCTAACTATGAGCTGGGGGGCGGGGGGTGATTGGTTTGTTTGTTTTTAGATTCCACATATAAGAAAGATCTTTTACTGATGTGTCTGTTACTGCCTTATTTTACTTAGCATAATGCCCTCAGGTCAATCCATGTTACAAATGTCAAGATTTCCTTCTTTTTGGTGGCTGAATAATATTCCATTGTATATAAATACCACTTATTCTTTAACCACTCATCCATCGATGGACACTTACATTGTTTCCATATCTTGGCTATTACAAATAATGCTGCAATGAACATGGGGGGTGGGGGTGAGTATACCTTTTTGAGCTAGTGTTTTTATTTTCTTCAGATTAAATACCCCAAAGTGAAACTGCTGGATAATATGGTAGTTCTAGTTTTAATTTAAGGACCCTCCATACTGTTTTCCATAGTGGCTACAACAATTTACATTCCCACCAACACTGCACAAGGGTCCCCTTTCCTCCACATCCTCACCAACATTATTTATTTCTAGTCTTATTCATAACAGTCATTCTAACAGGTATGAGGTGATATCTCACTGTGGTTTTAATTTGCATTTCCCTGATGATTAATGATGTAGAGAATCTTTTCATATACCTGTTGGCCACCTGTATGTCTTCCTTGGAAAAATGTCTATTCAGATTTTATGCCAATTTTTTAATCAGATTGTTTTTTTGCTATGGAATTACATGAGTTTTTCATATATTTTGGATATTAACCCCTTATCAGATACATGATTTGCAAATATTTTCTCCCACTCAGTAGGTTGTCTTTTCTTTTTGTTGACGGCTTCCTTTGTTATGCAGAAGTTTTTAGTTTGATGTAATCCCACTTATTTATTTTTGTTTTTGTTGCTTTTGCTTTCAGTATCAGACTCAAAAAATCATCACCAAGACCTACGTCAGGGAGATTCCCATCTATGTTATCTTCTAGGAGTTTTAATGCTTTCAGGTCTTATGTTCAAGTCTTTAATCCATTTTTAGTTACTTCTCAAGCATGGCATAAGATAGCGATCCAGTTTCCTTCTTTTGCATGTGGTTGTCCAATTTTCCCAACACCATTTATTGAAGAGACTGTCCTTTCCCCATTGTATATTCTTGGCTCCTTTGTTGTAAAATAATTGACCATATATGTGTGGGTTTATTTCTGGGCTCTGTATTCCATTCCATTCATTGATCTGTGTGTCTGTTTTTATGCCAATATCACACTGTCTTAATTACTATAGCTTTATAATGTAGTTTTAGACAAGGGCACATGATGCCTCCAGCTTTGTTCTTCTTTCTCATAATTGCTTTGGCTATTCGGGGTTTTTTATGGTTCCACAGAAATCTTAGAATTGTTTGTTCTATTACTGTGAAAAAATGCCATTGGAATTTTGATAGGAATTGCACTGAACATGTATATTGGATAATATGAACATTTTAACAATATTAATTCTTCCAATCTATGAGCACTAAATATCCCATTTATTTGTGTCGTCTTCAGTTTCTTTCATTAATCTCTTGTAATTTTCAATATAAAGGTATTTTATCTTCATGGTTAAATTTATTCCTAGGTATTTTATTCTTTTTTATGCAATTGTAAATAGGACTGTTTTATCTCTTTTTGATAGTTCATTACTAGTGTACAGAAACACAATGATTTGTATGTATTGATTCCATGTTCTGCAACTTTACTGAATTCTATTTTTGTTGTTTTACTAACAGTCTGATGGAGTCTTATGGGTTTTCTAAATATAATATTATGTCATCTGCAAATAGTGACAGTTTTACTTCTTCCTTTCCAATTAGGATGCTTTTCTTTCTTTTTCTTCCCTAACTGCTCTGGAAAAGACTTCTAATACTATGTTCAATAAAAGTAGTAAGAATGGACATCCTCATCTTATTCTTGATCTCAGAGGAAAAGCTTTCAACTTTCCATGGTTGAGTATGATGTTAGCTGTGGGCTTGTCATATATGGCATTTATTATGTTGAGGTATGTTCCCACTATACCTGCTTTGATAGTTTTTATCCTAAATGAATGTTAAATATTGTCAAATGCTTTTCCCGCATCTATTGAGATGATCATATGATTTTTATCCTTCATTTTGTTAATGTGGTGTATCATACTGACTGATTTGCAGATGTTGAGCCATCCTTGCATCCCTGAAATAAATCTCACTTGATCATGGTCTGTAAGTTGTTGACTTTGGTTTGCTAATATTTTGTTCAGGATTTTTACATCTATTTTCATTGGGAATACTAGCCTGTAATTTATTTTTCTTGAGGCATCCTTGTCTGGTTTTGGTATCAGGCTAATGCTAGCCTCATAAAATGAGTATGGAAGAGTTTGAGAGGGATTAGTATTAATTCTTCTTTGACTGTTTGGTAGAATTCACTAGTGAAGCTGTCTGGTCCTAAACTTTCGTCTGTTGGGAAGTTTTTGATTACTGATTTAATCTCCTTACTCGTAATCAGTCTGTTCAGATTTTCTATGTCATCATGATTCAATCTTGGCAAACGGTATGCTTCTAAGGATTTATCCATTTCTTTTAAGTCGTCCAATTTGTTGGTGATAATTATTCAAAGTAGTCTCTTATGATCCTTTGTATTACTGTAGTTATCAGTTGTAACATCTCCTGTTTCATTTCTGATTTTATTTTTTTGAGTCCTCTCTTTTTTTCTTGGTGAGTCTAACTACAGGTTTGTGAATTTTCTTTATCTTTTCAAAGAACCAGCTCTTGGTTTCACGGATCTTTTCTATTGTCTCTTTAGTCTCTAATTTATCTCTGCTCTAACCTTTGTTATTTCCTCCCTTTTAACTTTAGGCTTCATTTGTTCTTCTTTTCCTAGTTCCTTGAGGTGTAAAGTTAGGTTGTTTGAGACTTTTCTCACTTCTTGAAGTAGGCATTTATCACTACAAACTTCCCTCTTAGAACTGCTTTTGCTACATCCCATAAATGTTGGTATGTTACATTTTCATGTCTCAAGGTATTTTTGACTTTTCTTTTGATTTCTTCTTTCACCCATTGGTTGTTCAGTAGCATGCTGCTTAATCCCCACATATTTGTGATTTTTCCAGTTTTCTTAGTGTAATTAATTTCCAGTTTCATACCACTGGGGTCAGAAAAGATGCTTAGTATTTCAATCCTCTTAAATTTATTAAGACTAGTTTGTGACCTAACATATGATCTATCTTGAAAAATATTCCATATGCATTTGAGAAGAATGTGTACTTCATAGCTTCTGGATAGAGTGTTCTATAAATAACATTTAAGTTCATCTGGTCTAATATGTATTTTAAGGCTGATGTTTCCTTACTGATTTTCTGTTTGGATGATCTATCCACTGGTTTCAGTGGGATATTAAAGTTTCCAACTATCATTGTATTGTTGTCTACTTCTCCCTTTAGGTTTGTTAATATTAGCTTTATATATTTAGGTGCTCCTATGTTGGGTGCGTAAATATTTACAAATGTTACTATTCTTGTTGGATTGACCCCTTTATGATTATGTAATGTCCTTTTCCCTTTTTGTCTCTTATTAGTCTTTTGTTTTAAAGTCTATTTGTCTGATATAAGTAGAGCTACTACAGCTTTCTTTTGGTTTCCATTTGCATGGAATGTCTTTTTCCATCCTTTCACTTTCAGCCTGTGTATGTCCTTACACCTAAAGTGAATCTCTTGTAGGCAGCATATAGAGAGAGGGGTCTTGTTCCAGCCACTGTGTGTCTTTTGATTGGAGAATTTAGTCCATTTACATTTAAAGTAATTCTTGATAAATGTGATTTAATGCCATTTTGTTAATTGTTTTCCAGCTGTTTTTGTGGTTCCTCTCTATTCCTTTCTTCTATTGCTCTGTTCCTTTGTGGTTGGGTGACTTTCTTTAGTGGTATACTTATTTCTTTCTCTTTTTCTTGAGTATTTACCACAGATTTTTGGTTTGTGGTTAACATGAGGCTTACATATAACAACTTATATCTATAACAATCAACTTTAAGATGGTTAAATTTGATCCCATTGTAAAGCTCAGTATTATTACCCCCACCCCATTGTATGCTTTTGATGTCACATTTAACATCTTTTTATCTTATATATCCCTTAGTTATTGTAATCATAGTTATTTTTATTACTTTTGTCTTTTAAACTTTACACTACCTTTGTAAATGATTAATCTACTACCTCTACTATATGTTTACCTTTCTTTCATTCTTTCTTTTTTTGCTACTAATTGGTGCCCCTTTTCAGCTTAAAGAAGTCCTTTAACATTTCTTGTAAGGCTGGTTTAATGATGATGAACTCCTTTAGCTTTTGCTTATCTGGAAAACTCTGTATCTCTCCTTTACTTCTGAATGATAACTGGGTAGAGTATTCTTGGTTGGGAGATTTTTTTTTCTTTCAGCACTTTGAATATATGCCACTCCCTTCTGGCCTGCAAAGTTTATGCTGAAAAATCTGTTGGTAGTCTTATTGGGGTTCCCCTGCATACAAGTTGTTTTTCTCCTCCTGTTTTTAAGAGTCTCTCTTTTTTTTTTTTGGTCACGCCTTGCAGCATGGGGGATCTTAGTACCCCGAACAGGGATCAAACGCCATGCCCCCTGCAGGGGAAGTGTGGAGTCCTAACCACTGGACTGCCACGGAATTCCCTCTCTTTAACTTTTTGACATTTTAATTATAATGTGTCTTGGGGTCTGTCTCCTTGGGCTCTTTTTTTTTTTTTTTTTTTATAATTCTTTGAGCATCCTAGATCTGGATGTCTGTTTCCTTCTCCAGGTTAGGGAAGTTTACAGCCATTGTTTCTTCAAATAAGACTTCTGCCCCTTTCTCTCTCTTCTCCTTCTGTGAACCCTGTGATGTGAATATTAGTCCATTTGATGTTGTCTCATCAATCCCTTAAGTCATCCTCACTTTTTTTCATTCTTTTTTTTCTTTTTGCTGCTCTGACTGGGTGAGTTCTATTGCCTTGTTTTTGAGTTAGTTAATCCTTTCTTCTACTTCATCTAGTCTGCTGTTGAATCCCTCTAGTGTATTTTTCAGTTTGATTATTGTATTCTTCAGCTCTGTGACTTCTATTTGGTACTTTCTTATATTTTCCATCTCTTTAACTTCTCACTGTGTTCATTCATTCTTCTCCCCAAGTCAGTAAGCAACTTTATAATCATTACTTTGAATAATTTATCAGGTAAATTACTTATCTTGATTTCATTAAGGTTTTTTCCTGAGGTTTTATCTTATTCTTCCATTTAGAACAAATTCCTCTGTTTCTTCATTTTGCTTGACTCTGTGTTGGTTTCTGTACAGCACATGAAATAACCACTTCTCCCAGTCTTGAAGGAATGGTCCTGTGTAGGAGATGAAACTTGTTGTTCAACTGTGCCTCGGCTCTTGGTTGTCCCTCAAACCTTTGTGCTTCTCTAAGAAGCCTATCATATTTTTAATAGCTCCCAGTAGTAGAAGATGTACCAAGACCTGTCAGCATCCCAAAGGGGAGGATCTCAGCACCTAGACTCAGGCTGACTTGAAGTCAGGAACTTGGGCATCAGCTTTTAAAAGTATGAATACATATGCAATCCTGTGGGACTACAAGCATAAGACCTGCTGGCCACCAAAGCCAGGCGGTCTGGAGGCGTCTGCTGGGCTACAGTTGCAGAAATCCAGGCTCCAGGAGAGGGTAGATGCTCTTTTCTCAGTGATACTAGTGAGCTGGAGCAAGGCAGAGGAAGAGCACAAAGATGGCAACTACAGCATACGTTCCTTGAGAGTCCAGGCCATAGGCCACTCCACAGGCCACTAAATGTGTGCCAAATCTGAAGCCTGCCCCTCAGGCCAAAGCTCCAGGACAAGAGGCTTCCTTCACAGAAAGCCAGGGTCAGGGAGGGGGTGTGTATGTGCCTCAATCCACTGTTTGTGCAGTGCTCTGGGAGTGGTAGCCTGCCAAAAACCATCCTTCCTAAAACCACAGTCCTGTGGGACCCAGGAATGAAAGCCTCCCCATCCCAGCCCCCAGCTACCAGAGCCAGGTGATCAAAAGGTGTCCTCTGGGCAGCAGCTGTGAAAACCAGGGCACCAGACACGTGTAAAGCTCTCCTTCAAGAGACACTGGTGCTCTGGAGTATGGCAGAGGATGAGCTCAAAGGTAGTATCCACCCTCCGAGGTGTCTGGAAAGAATTACAGCCAGTCCCAAGATGCGTGTTTAATTAGAAACCCACCCTTCAGGCCACAGTCATGATGACTAGCTAATAGGTCTCCTTCACAGAAAGACTGATGAGCTCCTGGGTCTGCTGCCTCTTGCTATGCTCTGAATTCTTGCTGTGCCCTTGAACTGTTTAAGAACTCTTTCTCCATTGGTTACAGTCCTGTGAGACTCATGAACATAAGCCCCACTGGCCACCAGAGCCACATAATGTAGAGGTGTCCCTTGGCAGCAGCTACAAGAATTTGAGTAACAGACAGGGGTTTCTGGGAGACACATTATTACAGTCTCATGGGACCAGGGACACAAGCTCCCCTGTCCTCTAGAGCCAGGTGATCAAGAGGAATCCCCAAGGCAGTGGCCACAAAAATCGAGGCACCAGCATGTGAAAGCTCCTTTCTGGGAAATACTGGTGCTCTAGAGCACAACAAAGGGAGAGCATGAAGATGGCACCTGCCAGCCTGTCCCCAGAGAACGTTCCAGCAGGCTCCTAGATGTGTGCATTAAATTAGATACCTGCCTCTCAGGCCAGCGCTTTAATATAAGCAAATCTGGGCACAAGTCAGCTGCCTCTGAGTTGGCTCCTGAAGTAGGTGAGTCCAAGTGCACAAGCTCTTTAACAGCAGTTTCTCAGACTGCTACAGTCTTGTGGGTCTCAGGACACGAGCCCTCTTGGTTTTCCAAGTTAGATGTTTTCGGGGCTCATCTCTCAAATGTATCTCTTAAAAGCTGGGATGCCTGGGGCTTCCCTGGTGGCGCAGTGGTTGAGAATCTGCCTGCTAATGCAGGGGACACGGGTTCGAGCCCTGGTCTGGGAAGATCCCACATGCCGCGGAGCGGCTGGGCCCGTGAGCCACAGCTACTGAGCCTGCGCGTCTGGAGCCTGTGCCCCGCAACGGGAGGGGCCGCGATAGTGAAAGGCCCGCGCACCGCGATGAAGAGCGGTCCCCGCACCGCGATGAAGAGTGGCCCCCACTTGCCGTAACCAGAGAAAGCCCTCGCACGAACCGAAGACCCAACACAGCCAAAAATAAATAAATAAATAAATAAAGTAGCTATAAAATTAAAAAAAAAAAAAAAGCTGGGATGCCTGATGTTGGATTTGAAGCCTTCACTCCTCAGGGTGAGGCTCTGGTTTTTGAGTTCCCTCCCACTTGTAGAATGTCACACTGAGGGTAGGGTTTATGGCAAGACCTTGACAGTCTTGGGGAATACTGGTCAAGTATTTTGTAGAAGGGCCCTCTACTGGGATTTGTCTAATGTTTTCCTCATGATTAGATGAGAGTTATGGGGTTTAGGGGAGGAAGAACACAGAGATAAAGTACCATTTCATCACAACATATTCCTGGAAGTATCCTATCACTATGACTTATCACTATTGATATTGATCCTGATCACCTGGCTGAGGTAGTGTTTGCCAAGTTTCTCCACTGTAAAATTACTTCTCCCAAGATCCTTTCATTAGTGTACTCTTTGAAAGTCATTAGCCCACACTTAAGGAGTGGGGAGTTATTTTCTACCCTGTTGAAGATAAATGATCAACCTAAATTATTTAGAGGTCTTCTGCACAGATTTTCTCTTCTCCACTTCTTTATTCAATCATTTATTTATATTAGTATGGAACCAAGGATATTTACTTTATACTTTAGGTTATAATCCAATACTACTTTATACTTAATTTATTTTCTTGCTCAAATTATTCCAACTTTGGCCACTGAGGGCTCTTTCAGCCCTTTGTCATATTCCCATTACCGTGGGTTTGTTTGTTGAAGCACCTTCTTACTTTTTGGCACTACAAGATGCTCCAACGGAGTTTTTCTTTTTTTGGTCAAGCAGCATGTGGGATCTTAGTTCCCCAACTAGGGATTGAACTCACGCCCCCCCACATTGGAAGCACAGAGTCTTAACCATTGGACTGCCAGGGAAGTCCCCAGCCTGATCTTATACATTTCTTGCCCCAGTCGTAGAATCAGCCATTTCTCCAAGAAACCCTGGTTCCCTTCACTGGAGAACTGTATTAGAAACCAAAATCTGGGCATCAGGTGTGCTCCTTATTGGGCTGTCATTGTTTCTAAGAGGGCCTTAGTTTTTTTTATTAATTATTTAATTTATTTTTGTCTGCATCGGGTCTTCATTGCTGCATGCGGGCTTTCTCTAGTTGTGGCAAGAGGGGGCTGCTCTTCGTTGCGGTGCGTGGGCTTCTAATTGCAGTGTCTTCTCTTGTTGCGGAGCACAGGCTCGGGGCGCATGGGCTTCAGTAGTTGTGGCACGCAGGCTTAGCAGTTGTGGCTCGCAAGCTCTAGAGCACAGGCTCAGTAGTTGTGGCGCACGGGCTTAGTTGCTCTGCGGCATGTGGGATGTTCCCGGACCAGGGCTTGAACCCGTGTTCCCTGCACTGGAAGGTGGGTTAACCACTGCACCACCAGCGAAGTCCCAAGAGGGCCTTAGTTTTTAAAAGAAATTTATATGTTATTTTGTAGGGATTTGCATAACAAAATATAGAAATAAATTCATGCAGAGACCGGAGTAGGCCTATGATATTTTTAAATTAATCAACACGATGGTAGATGTATTTATCATCACTTTTTACAGATGTTTTGAAAAACAATCTGAAAAATGTAAGGGAGACAATTTTTTTTAAATACACAATTGGGGCATGCCATCTTCTTTCGTTTTCGTTTTTTTTAAGGAAAGAGAGACAAATGTAAAATATCAGAAATAAAAAAGAAACATCATTACATTTTCTGTAGGTCATCAAGCAGTTCACCAGCTTTTTGGTCTGTGGACCCTTTACAGTTCTAAAAATTGAGGATTTTTCAAAAAGAGGTTTTGTTTAGCTGTGTTATATCTATTAATATTTACCAAATTAGAAATTAAATATGAAAATGTTTAAAATATTAGTTTATTTAAAAGAATAAGCCTATTACACATTAACAAAAATATTTTATGAAAAAATAACTTGAAAAAAACCTATTTTCCTAGAAATTTAGTAGGGAAAGTGACATTATTTTATACTTTTGCAAATATTTTTAATGTCTGGCTTTAGAGAAGACAGGTGGATTCTTATGACTGATTCTGTGATATGCTGTTTCGGTTAAGGTATATAAGCATATAAAGAAAATCTAGCTTCACACAGATATATAATCAGAAAAAAGAATATTTTAATAACTGTTTTAAAAATCACATAACTGTTGATATTTTTGATATTATACCTAAACTCAACAAATAACCTTCTTAAAGGTTAATTACAATGTGGTTTCTAAAACCATATAAATGAACTTTTCGCACTCTGTTACATTAAAATCCACTGGTTTATCTTGCACTTTTAATGGATCTTTTACCCATATGTGACTTTGTATCATCATACATTGGTCATTTGGAAAATAACTGGTTTGCAGATTTTTGACACAAGTCAGAATACAACATCAAGGCGAAAAAAAAAATCACACTCTTTAATATCATTACCCATCTCACCAGAAGGTCTTTAAGTATCGGGAAGCTGTCAAGCTCACGGTGTTAGATACAAGTTTTCCATACTTGCAAATTCCATTTGAAAGCTTGATTGTTTTTTTAACCATTGGCTACAAATACAGCTATTTTTTCTTGAAGTGTTAGGCTCACTTAAGTTCATTTTTGAGAAAAATAAACGTCAAATACATAAGTTCGAATAACTGAAGTTTTCCTATTCTGTTCTTTCAAGAACAAAAGGGGTGTTACGGAAAAAAGTAGGTAGTTAAGTTCAAAACTCAACTGAACAGGAACTTCTTCTGAAGACGACTATCTTGCTTCAGTATGGAGTAGAAGTGCTTTATGAATTCTTCCCCTTTCATCACACATAATATTAAAAAGATGTGTACTCAAAGGCAAAATGAAATGAAATTAATATTTTTACTGCTTCATCAAAGACATTCTTAAATGAAACTGGATTAAAACAACAACAAGAAACTACGAATACATGGCAATGAAGAATATAATTGTTCACTTTGGCACCACTGCCTTAATATGTGCTAAGGTGTTAGCAGTTTTATCCACCACTGCTTTTGCAGCATCACTGCAAATGTCAACATAGTGAAAAAATACAAAAGAATCGGTATTATGAAAATAGTTTTGACCTCCCAGACTACCCAGTCACAGGGACCCACAAAGGTCTACAGAACATACTTTGAAAACTGCTCCAAATTAGATTCCAAAGATAAGAAAATATTACAAGCAAAATTGTAACAAAACATGTTAAATTCCTAGAAAAAAATAACTTACCAAATATGATTCAAGAAGAAATAAAAATATGAATAGTATTATAATCTTAAAAAAAAAAATCAATCAGGAATCAAAAAATCCTCCTGTAAAGAAATTCTAGGCCTGGATGGCTTTAACAGATGAATTCTGTCAAATGTGCAAGAAAAATAATTTTCCATGATGTATTCCAAAGAACAGTTAAAGAAGATACCCTCTCTGACTCATCTTGAGACTAGTATAACCTTGACACTAAAATCCAAAAAAGAGCACAGCCTATAAAAAAAAAAAATTATAGGCTGATATCCGTCATGAATACTAGTGCAAAATTCTTAAAATATTAGCAAACTGAGTCCAGTAACATATAAGGTATCAAAGGTTGGTCTAATGTTAGGAAAAACAAAGTAATTCTCCATATTAATAAACAAAAGAAGAAAAAAAATCATATCGTTGTTAACAGATTCAGAGAAGAGGAATCTTTTCAGAGGTTTTTCTCAACAGAAAAGGAAAGCTATAAGGCTGTTTTGGGAGACTCAGCTCCGTGGATTCAAGGAAAAAGCAAGCTGCAATACTCAAGGAAAGCAGAAGCCTCTGTAAGACAAAGGTGTTACCAGTATCACCTTTCCCAAAAGAAAAAAATTAAGGTCAAGAATCCTAACCAAGTTTTTATGTTTCATATCAAACGCAGTCATGGTTGATGTGTCCTCACACAGCTGTTCTGACAGTCCACTAACAAACTTCTTGTAAAATCAATCTGTAAGACAAAGGTGGCCTATAATGTTGCTCTGCCCACCCCCCAACTCCCCCCATCCCCCTCCCCGCCACTTAATCATTTACATTAAAAAGGAGATGAATGGAAAAACTATTTTTTTATCATTATTCAGAATACCTGGGTATAATTACCATTTCCCCTACCTCACCGCTACCTGAGCAGGGCTCCCAACCTAAATGAAGCACAACTGTTTCCACTGGCACAGTTATTAAGCAAGTCTAGCAGAAACCATCTTACCTAAATCAAAACAGACCTGAGGTTAGCTGTACTTGGTTAAATCAGGAAATCAAATATACACATTATTTTATATTTTACATTATTATATAATATAAATATATTATATAATATGGTGAGGTGGATGGACCTAGAGTCTGTCATACAGAGTGAAGTAAGTCAGAAAGAGAAAAACAAATACCGTATGCTATCACATATATATGCAATCTAAAAAAAAAAAAAAAAAAAACCTAGAAGAACCTAGGGGCAGGACAGGAATAAAGATGCAGAAGTAAAGAATGGACTTGAGGACACGGGGAGGGGGAAGGGTAAACTGGGACGAAGTGAGAGAGTGGCAGCATGGACATATATACACTACCAAATGTAAAATAGATAGCTACTGGGAAGCAGCCGCATAGCACAGGGAGATCAGCTCAGTGCTTTGTGATCACCTAGAGGGGTGGGATAGGGAGGGTGGGAGGGAGATGCAAGAGGGAGGAGATATGGGGATATATGTATATGTATAGCTGATTCACTTTGTTATAAAGCACAAACTAACACACCATTGTAAAGCAATTATACTCCAATAAAGATGTTAAAAATAAATATGTTAAGTATCATATATATGACTATTACTTACACAGACACACACACACCCCTTAAACATTTTATTTTAGCTTGAGCAAGTAAAAGGGGATGAATTATCCAAACTTAGTGCCAAGGATTTTTTTTTAAATGGGGGCCTGATGATTGGAACTCTGTGCCATATTTCTTACATAAACCTTATCTAAAATGTGTATTTATTTCAAATGGATCAAGGATTTCCATTTCTGGCAACATGGTAGATTAGGTGCCCAGACTGTCTGAATCTAAAATGCTGTATAAATTTTTTTTTTAATATTTTTAAACTTCTTAATTTGGCACAAACATACAGACGCTATGGAAGGTGGCTCTTGACTTTACTATTACCTCACAGCAATGCTTTGAAAACTAGAGTGCTGGAGACAGGATACATATTCTGAGACTCCCAATATGGAGACGTAATCAAAGAACCTTGCATATAGCTGAAAATCTGAAAGGCATACAACTGAATGAGCAGTAAACCTATCTAGCAGAAGGTGACAGCAAGCAAACTTGCCTTCTTTAATCTTAGTGCTGGTAAAAGGAAGTAAAACAATCTCCTGTGAGAATTTATAACTACAAGCCAGTTCTTATATGAGCTTGTGGAGAAGGAAAAAGATGAAAAGGGGTGAGAAACATGGAAAACAGATTAAAGGTCTAATGTATGTCTAACTGGAATTAAAAACTCCTCATCTCCAATGACCAAGGAAAGAAGGAACAATGGTCATGCCAAAAAGGGCTGCTGCCCCTTGCAGCATATTCACTGTACTAAATGCACCAGATATGTACCCAAGGACAAGGCCATTAAGAAGCTGATCATTGGAAATATAGAAGAGGCATGAGAGGGGCTTCCCTGGTGGCACAGTGGTTAAGAATCACCTGCCAATGCAGGGGACACAGGTTCGAGCCCTCGCCCAGGAAGATCCCACATGCCGTGGAGCAACTAAGCTCGTGCGCCACAACTACTGAGCCTGCACTCTGGAGCCACAACTACTGAGCCCACGTGCCACAACTACTGAAGCCCGCACGCCTACAGCTCGTGCTCTGCAACGAGAGGCCAACCACAATAAGAAGCCCACGCACCACAACAAAGAATAGCTCCCGCTCGCCGTAACTAGAGAAAGTCCGCACACAGCAACAAAGACCCAATGCAGCCAAAAATATAAATAAATAAATAAATAAAAATTTTAAAACAAATAAAATGAAACACTAAAAAAAAAAAAAAAAAAAAGAGGCATGAGAGACATTTCCAAAGTGAGAGTCTTTAATACCTATGTGGTTTCCAAACTGTATGTGAAACTACACTGCTGTGTGAGTTGTATAACTGACAACAGGGAAGTCAAGAGTCATTCTCATGAAGCCCAGAAAAACCATACACCCCATCCTAATTTAGACTTACAGATGCTGCCTCATGACCTCTGCCAAAGCCCATGTAAGGAGCTGAATCCTTAAGGACTGAAGAAAACCTGTCCTTTGGGGGAAAAAAGGAGAAAATTATACCTTTTAAAACAGTTGTAGAAGGCAAAAATAAAGAAAATAATAGGCATTACTCAAAGAGATAAAGGTCAAGAATTTAACATAATTATTCGAAGACATCCTCAGATCCAGAAGCCCAAAGAATCCCATGTAGGATTATAAATAGTAAAATAAAATGATGAAGTAGAAGAAAAGAACACCTCAATACATTATATAAAACTGCAGAACACCAAAGGGGGGCAAAAAGGCTTGAAAACAGTCAAATAAAAGATATATACAAAGAAAGGGCAATTGTACTTCTCAACAGTAACACTGACAGTCAAAAGACATGAATAACGACCTCAATGTAATGAGAAAACTTAGAATTCTACACACAGAGAAATCAGAGAAATTATCTTTCAAGAATGGGGATATTTCAATATAAAGACATCTTCAGATAACAAACAAAAAAGTGTCTTTTTCACTAAAGGAAATTCTAAAGGAGGTACTTCAGGTAGAAAAAAATTACCTCATAGGGAAGGTCTCAAATACAAAAAGGGATAATGAACCAAGAAAAGAGTAAATAAATTTAAACAAAGACTGACTACCTAAAACAATAATTTGTCTATAAATGTGTAGGTATGCAGGAGAGAAATATTCCAAAACTATAACAATAGAGGATGGTGTTCCAGGTTGGGAGGAGGACAATCAGAGCATTTTAAAATTATGTTATTCAGGAACAGGTTAAAGATACTGATTTAGACTTTTCCTTACAAAAGAGGATACATGTTAAAATATACAGATAAAAACACTAAAAGAATAAAGAATATATTAACTTATAAATGAGCATGCATGTGTGCAAGATGTTGTGGGGTGGGATGGAATGAGAAGAAAGCATGCCTCAATGAAGGCATTACACACATAGCTCAACACAAAAAACCAGAAGAATGGGAGAAAGGGGGAGTAGGACAAACATAAAGACTACAGGCAAAGACAGAAATAAATCCAAATCTAACAGCAATCACAAAAGACTGAAATTCTCCAGTAAAAAAATAAAGATTGTCAATCAGAACAAAAACACAAGTCAACCATACCCTATTTACAAAATACAAACCAAAACACAGAACCAATGAAAAACTAAGGAATGGAAAATACTAATAATCAAAAGGAAGCTAGAATAGCTATATTAATCCAAGCAAACAGCCAACAACAATAATAAAGCCATAAGGCTAAAAATGTCTTTACACAGAAAGCCTTTTCATAATGATGAAAAGTTCAACAAAAAGAACAATTCTAAATCTGTAAGTACTTAATAACATAGCCTCAAAATAAATAAAATAAAAATTAACATATCTACAACAGAGAAACTGACAAACCTACTACTACGTGAGAGACATTAACATGTCTTTCTCAGTAGAGAAACTGATAGAAAAGTTCCAAAATAAAACCAAACCAAAATCCAAAACAAAACCTAGACAGACAAACATTAAAGATCTGAATTGAACAATTAATAAGCTCATGGACATATTATATAGCGCTGTAATAAACTGGAGAATTCACATTCTTTCCAAATGCACATGGAACATTTATGAAAACTAGCTATATACTCGGTCTTAAAATTAGTCTCTCAAATTTTATTACGGTTTCTGACCATAATGAAATCAACTTAGAACTGTTTAATAAAAATTTTCATTTTAAAAGTTATATATTTTGAAATTAAGTATACACTTCTAAATAATTCATGGAGCAAATAAGAATTTATTTTTTAAGTGAAAAAAACCAAGAATATTATATATCAAAACATGTGGGGAAGCAGGTAAGAAGGCACTTAAAGGCAAATTTACAGACTAAAAATCCAAATTTTAAAGTTTTTTTTAAAAGGTCAGCAAAAATGACCCCTAAACATTCTGAGAAAGTAGAAAGAAATAATAAACAGCAGGACTTAAAAGGTATGAAAACATTTACAAAAGAGATGATCAACAGAGTCAAAAGCTCATTCTTTAAAACAATGATTAATATGATAATCCTCTGAAAAAACTATTTGAGTAAAAGAAAAAACAAACTAAAAAAGTGAAAAGGGAACATCATTACAGATGCTATAGAGATTCAACTGATAAGAGGATATTATGGACAATTTTACAGCAATAAATTTGAATCAGGAATATTTTGAAAAAATATAGAAAATACAATGTTAAAAATGATTCAAAAAGAAATAAGACTCATACTTTCTGATTTCAAAACTTACTACTACAAAGCTACCATCATCAAACATCAAATCAGCAAGTGTGGTACTGACATATAGATCAAATGCAACAGAACTGAGACTCTAGAAATAAACCCATACATTTTTAGTCAACTGATTTTCAACAAGAATGCCTAGACAACTCAATGTGGAAAGAACAGTCTCTTCAACAACTGGTGCTGGGACAACTGGATTTCCAATTGTAAAATAATGAGGTGGGACCTCTACCTCACTATACACAAAAATTAACTCAAAATGGATCAAGGACCTATATTTAAGAGCTAAAAATCATAAAACTCTTAGCAGAGAACATAAATCTTCATGACTTTAAATTAGGCAAAAGTTTCTTTCACATGATACCAAAATCACAAGCAGGGCTTCCCCGGTGGCACAGTGGTTAAGAATCTGCCTGCCAATGCAGGGGACACAGGTTCGAGCCCTGGTCCGGGAAGATACCACATGCCGCAGAGCAACTAAGCCTGTGCACCACAACTGCTGAGCCTGTGCTCTGGAGCCCGCAAGCCACAACTACTGAACCTGCGTGCTGCAACTGTTGAAGCCTGTGCGCCTAGAGCCTGTGCTCCACAACAAGAGAAGCCACCGCAATGAGAAGCCCGCGCTCCGCAACGAAGAGTGGCCCCCGCTCGCCACAGCTAGAGAAAGCCCGCACGCAGCAGCAAGGACCCAACACAGCCAAAAAAATAAATAAATAAAATTAAATAAATAAAGAAATAGAAAAATAAATAAATAAAATAAAAGAGAGAACCTGAATAGATGAATAATCATTAAAAAAATTAAACAGCCATAGTTTAAAATCTTTCCACTAAAAAAGTATCAAGCCCAGATTTTCTTATGGGTAAGTCCTACCAAATAGTCAAGGAACAACAAATAATTACAACCTTAAACAAATTCTTCTAGAGAACAGTAAAAAAGGGAAACACTTTCTAAATCATATCAAAATCCAAACAGGACAAAGGGTGCCAAGACCATTCAATGGGAGAAGAAACAGTCTTTTCAACAAACGGTGCTGGGAAAACTGGATATCCACACACAAAAGAATAAACTTGGACCCTTACCTTACACCATATATAGAAATTAACTCAAAATGGATTAAAGACCTAAACATAAGACCTAAAACTATAAAATTTTTTGAAGAAAACAGAAAAAAAGCTTCATGACATTGCATTTGGCAAGGATTTCCTGGACATAACATCAAAGCCACAGACAATAAAAGTAAAAACAGATAAACTGGACTACATCAAAATTAAAAGCTTCTGTGCATCAAAGGAAACAACAGAATGAAAAGGTAGCCTATGTAATGGGAGAAGATCCTTGCAAATCGTATCTCTGATAAGGGGTTAATATCCAGACTACATACAGAACTCCTACAACTCAGCATAACAACAACAACAAAAACAAATAACCCAATTTAAAAATGGGCAAGGGACTTGATTAGACATTTCTCCAAAGAAAATGTATAAATGGCCAACAAGAACATGAAAAGATAATCGACATCACTAGTCCCTAGGGAAATGCAAATCACAACTACAATGAGCTATTACCTCTTACCCTTAGGATGGCTACTATCAAAAAAACAGGAAATTGGGGGGGAAAAAAAAAAAAGTGTTGGCAAGGATGTGGAGAAATGGGAACCCTTGTGCATTGCTGGTGTAAGGTAAATGGTAGAGCTGCTGTGAAAAACAGGAAGATGGTTCCTCAAAAAATTAAAAATAAAATTACCATTTGATCCAGCAATACTGCTTCTGGGTATATATCCCGAAGAACTGAAAGCAGAGTCTCAAAGAGATATTTGCACGTCCAAGTTCGTAGCAGCATTATTCAGAATAGTCAAAAGGTGAAAGCAACGTAACTTTCCATTGACAGAAGAATGGATAACAAAATGTTTTATACATACAGTGGTGTATTATTCAGCCTTAAAAAGGAAATTTTGACACATGCTACAACATGGATGAACTTGGATGAACTAAGTGAAATAAGCCAGGCACAAAAAGATAATAAAAATACTGTATGGTTTCACTTATAAGAGGTAACTAGAGCAGCCAGATGCATAAAAACAAAAAGTAGACTGGTGTTTGTCAGGGTACGTGGGGAGGGGGAAATGTGGAAGAGTTTTTTATTGGGCACAGAGTTTCAGTTTTGAAAAAAGTTCTGCAGACTGGTTGAACAACAATGTGAATATACTTAACACTAACTACTTTAAAATGATTAAGAATGTAAATTTTATGCTAGGTGTATTTTACTACAATTAAAAAAAATTATAATCATTAAAAAAGATTTTTAAAAAAATCCAACCAGGACAATATGAAAAAAGAAAATTACAGGCTAGACTCATGTACACTGATGTAAAAAACAATCCTACACAAAGCATGAGCAAATCAATCCAGCAATTTATAAAAAAGATAATCCAGCGTGACTAAATTGGGTTTATCCCAGGAATGCTTAGTTAGCCTAATTTGAAAATCAAGGTAACTGACCACATTAACAGGTTAAGGGGAAAAACATTTGATCATTTTGAGTTACAGAAAAGCCTATCAATATAGCTTAACATCTATTCATGATTTAAAACAATCAAAATACAACCCTTAACAAGGTAAGAATACAATGAAACCTCCTTAACTTGATAAAGGAGGGTTTTTTCTCTTAAAAAAAAAAAATCCTACAAGTGTAATTTTATTTTAATTTTATTGAAATATAGTCGACTTACAACGTTAATTTCTGCTATACAGCAAAGTGACTCAGTTATATTCTTTTTTATATTTTCTTCCATTACGGTTTATCCCAGGATATTGAATATAGTTCCCTGTGCGATATATACAGTAGGACCTTGCTGTTTATCCATCCTATATATAATAGTTTGCATCTGCTAATCCCAAACTCCCACTCCTTCCCTCTCCCACCCCCTCTCCCTGCTGGCAACCACAAGTCTGTCCTCTGTATCTGAGTCTGTTTCTGTTTCGTAGATGAGTTCATCTATGTAATATTTTAGATTCCACATATAAGTGATATCCTGTATTATTTGTCTTTCTTTTTTTGACTTACTCCACTTAGTATGATAATCATTAGGTCCATCCATGCTGCTGCAAATGGCATTATTTCATTCTTCTGTATGGCTGAGTAGTATTCCATTGTATATATATATATACCACTTCTTATCCATTCATCTGTTGATGGACATTTAGGTTGTTTCCATGTCTTGGCTACCGTAAACAGTGCTGCTATGAACATAGTGGTTCATGTATCTTTTCGAATTATAGCTTTGTCTGGGTATACGCCCAAGAGCGGGACTGCTGGATCATCTGGCAACTCTATTTTTCATTTTTTGAGGAACCTCCATACTGTTTTCTACAGTGGCTATACCAATTTACATTCCCACCAACAGTGTAAGAGGGTTCCCTTTTCTCCACACCCTCTCCAGCAATTACTATTTGTAGACGTTTTAATGGTGGCCATGCTGACTGGTGTGAGGTGGTGCCTCATTGTAGTTTTGATTTGCATTTTTCTAATAATTAGTGATGATGAACATCTTTTCATGTGCCTACTGGCCATGTGCATGTCTTCTTTGGAGAAATGTCTATTTAGGTCTTCTGCCCATTTTTCGATTGGGTTTTTTTTTTGTTATTTAATCTACAAGTGTAATTTTAAATGGTAACATTTGAAAGCATTTCCTTTGAGATCAGGAACAAGACAGGAAACAAAACCATGAGTATCTGAAGATATCTAAGAAAGTACAGTAATAATTCAGAGGTAGACAAACAGACCAAAGATATAGAAGAAAGAGTACAGAAAGGAAACCACCCATATATGAAAACTTGATTTATGAAATAGAGAATTTTGCATATCAGGAAGGAAATGAAGAACTATTTCAATAAACAGTGCTGGAATAACCAATTATCCATACAGAAAGAATCAATTCATAATCCATACGTCTCACAAAAATCAATTATTGAGATTAAAGAATTAAATGTAAAAAGTATAACCATAAAACTTTTAGTTGACAGAGAAGAATATCTTTATGACCTCTGAATAGGAAAAGATTAAGATAAACTATAAAGAAAAAAAACCCATATATTTAACTATATTAAAGTTAAGGACTATTATGAGGTATATATATAAACCAATTATATTCTATTGTGTTTGGGAGGAAAGCGTACAGCTTATAGAGAATGTGATCAAAAGTTATCAAGGTATACATGAAATATGTCAACTAACCAACTGAATTCAAAGATCAAATGTTTTAATCTTTTAATTTCCCTCCATATTTTATAAATAATTCAATTAAAGAGCAATCATGTCAAAGCCAGTAGACTATCTGAAAAAAATAACATAATGCTAATGTAACACAGAGGTGTCAATGTTCCAACTACTTCACATCTTAAATATATTGTATATTTATACTGTCACTTAAGATCAACACGTTATTGTAGGGACTTGGAAACAAGAATTTAAACAAAAACCACTCTCATGGTTCAGTAAGTGTCTGCTTCAACATTTGTGTCTGTATCTCATTGCAAATATTAGCAATGATGCCCATGGTAAAATCTAAATAGTGTTTCAGGTAAGTGGGATGTTACTTTGACCTTTCCCACTGCTCCTTGAATCATATTTTTTACCAAAATCCAGAACCTATCCTTGGATGCTTTAGGGAAGAAATACTTAATATATTAAGATAAGATTCTCCCTTGGAGAAATAGTAAGGACTTTTAAAAAAGAAGAAGAAATGGAGCAAATAGACAACATATTCTTAGGACTTCCAAATAATTCTGAAATTAAAAATGGAAAAGAAATAAACGCAGTTACAAGGAACACCTCATGCACTTGGGAAACTATTAACACTGTATATATGACTGAAAGGAATGAGTTGGAAAGAACATTTATCCCAAGAAAAATTTTTTTAACAATATGAAGGTATTTGTCCACCAAGGAAAATAAATCTATTCCCATTTCATCCACCATCAAAAACATCCTTCCCTTTACCCAAAACACACACATATATATACAAGATAAATGTTTTCAACCGAAACTGTAAGCCTCTGGCTCACATGGAAGCAAAACGATTTTAACCACACACAAGCTCCAGCACTCACACTTGTAGTTTCTACATGCTGCCCACACAGCACTTTGTGAGCATGTGATTAGGAGGAATGATGCACAATCACACCACATTCCTTCCCTCAGCTCACACATCAAGAACTTGCCCTCTCAGCTGCATTCTTCTCCAAACAGCCATGGTCACCTTAGCAACCCTATGCTCCTAATATGGACAGCTGCTCCATTTAAAGTCAGCCCTTCTTGGCAGGGAATATGCTTGTTCTTCAAATTGGGGGAGAGAGGAGAGGTTTTCCTTTCAATACACATTGCAGGGGTTGATTTAACTTGATCAGCACTTTTGTTCTGCGGCAGCAATTTGTGTCGAGTTTCAACCTATTTTGAGGGTTTCTTTCTTTTATTTATTTTTTTAATCTAAAAGCAAATGGCTAAAAAATAAAATCAAGGCAGCTCATATGGAATTCTAAGGAAGAATGGAACATGAAACAAAAATGTATCTGAAATAACTGTATTCTTTTATAAAATGATGAAGTTATCCACATTTTTGAAAGTTAAAATTTACTTAAATTGAACTGTAACATCTGAAGCCTTAATATACAATAAGAAATCAGTCAGAAGACCTGTCACAGCCTATTTTTGAACAACAAAAACATTGCTAAGCTTCGAAGTGCTATAACTCCGATCTATTTAATAGATTATAAGTTGATCTGTATCCCTTTATCCCACCATCTACATGTGAAATCTTTCCACAGGCTCAAAAGTAAACTACGTATTGAAACCAAATGATTAGTATATCTGAGGACCCTCCAGACCTAGAATGACCTAGGATAGCACTGGATTACTCAAAACCAATCTTGATCTGTGCTTGTACCACTAAAGCTGGGTCTGAACCCAACTAAGTCTCTCAGGATAAAAGATACAGGTTTATAATACTGTTTGCCTGCATACTGCAAACAAATTATTTGGGGGGAAGGGATTACCGTATTCTGAAATAATGTGAAATCAAACTGCTCATTCCATACCCACAAAAGAATTCTAATCCCCACTTGTTAAAATTAAACACCTAATTTTTAAGTATAGTTAACAGCATGTTCAAAACTAAAAAAATTTAAATTTATGGTATTTGTTCTAAGTTGGAAAGTTTATGAAATAATTTTCTATATAACTGATGGACAAAATCCATGTTAATTTATTAAGTGCTGTTTCAGTGAATGTTAAGGTTAAGTGAATACCATCTACATTACTTATTGGTTTTATTTTTGTTTGTATATGTGTGTTTTTTAAACTTCTCAGGCTATGAGGTTCTTTTTGGTTAGAAACATTTCTTCCATGTTAAAACTATCCTTGTAATTACATCTTCTATATAGAGCAAAATATCCATTGATAGGGTGGCAGTGTAGTTTAGTAAAAAGAATCTAAAGCTAATTCCGCTACTGGTTTCCTCATTTGTAAAATGATAATACTATCTGTCCTGCTTATGGCATGTGTTAACATAACAAAGTAAAAATCATGAAATTATTATGCCACAGGAAATACTCAAAAATTTAAGAAATCAGAGAAAGGGACTATGTTACCTGAATTGTTATTTTTAAAAAGAGTGGGGAGTATTCAACAATGCATGGGATACCAAATCAATATCAAGAGGGTCCAGTCTTCCTGCCAAAGATTTTACAAATACTTAAGTGTTGACATGTAAATAACTACTTCTTTCAAAAAGCCTCAACACTGGCTTTCAGCAAATGTGCGTTCCCTTACCCTTTCCATTCCACTACTACTGAATCAGTTCCACATTTCCGCCTGGCCTCCAGAACTAAGTGCCCCTAAGATCCTCCTTCCACAAAAAGAAACTGCTCCCAGAAGGTACCTTGTTAGCTTTTTCAACCTGATAGAAGCCCCTCCCTGATCTGATCAGTGCTGTCATTATCCTCCTTAATGTACTGTCAGGGCCCACTTTATCCTCTCCTAGGAGTTTTCCCCTCTCCCCTCTTCTCGACTACAAGGCATATCATCACCACAGACTTGGAGATTCTGAAGTTCCCACTTTCTGACAATTTCTAGTTAGGGGATCCAAGAGAAGTTACTTCTGCTGATACTGTGCTTACCATAGATGAAACTGTCTTTCTGCATCCCAAATTTTAGAATCTTGCATTTGTACTGTTCTTACTCTGTGTTAGATTCAGTGATGGAAATTCACAGAACATGATTCTGCTTCAGTGAAGTAATAGAAAGAAATAAGATGAACGTTCATATATAATTTAATGGAGAAATTAACAAGCAATAGATAATGGGGAGGTTCTATAACATTACTGGTATTATCTTTCAACCATAAGGTTTTTTACCAGCAAACACTGAGACCTAAGCATTTTAATATACTGTTTCTAGACAAAAAATATACGTTTTTGTTAGGCCCTACAGTTCTTTTCTTTGACTGTTCTAACAGACTCCTAGATAGACAGCCTTCTAAACAGATATTTATATTTCCTCCAATCTTCCACAGGATCTAATTCGCATTCTTCAACTTCAATTCTAATATAAAGAAATAAGCACGAATTGACCTTTTCTTAAATGCTCATTTTATATGCCTTACACATTTAAGAAATTTTACATTTAATAGTTTCATTTTAATAAACAACCTGGAATACAATGTACCAGTTGGACAAAACAAATTAGAAGAACACTCAGCAACATGGCCAGATCTCAGGAAAAAATAAGACAGAGGAGGGTGGAGGGGACTATAAGAATTAGATTAAAACCTAATGTATAATTAAAACACAGGCACATAAAATAATAAAACCTTTCATAAGATATAAACAAAATGATACACACCAAACACATTTAAAGGTCATTTGTATAGGGACTAGTTATACAAGAAAATGGAAGAACAGTCCTTTAACGAACCAGTGGTAAATGGGTATGACACAAACTGAGGAATATCATTAACTCAATACTTCTGTACTTGAGGTTAAAAACTGGTACTTCAATATTGGAGAAGATAATCATGTGACTGTTTAGATACCTGGCCTTTCTCCCCTCTATGGAATTCTTACTGCTTTACTTAAATCCATGGTTATCTGTGGGTCCTTATTATCACCCTGACACTTCAGGCCATGTTCCCATTTGATTACAATAGTATTTTGTAAGGATTACTTTTTCTTCAACTCTCAGCTTGATACTTTTCTTTTTAAATGGCACTCCAAAACAAGGTACAATAGCTAGTATAAAAAGATGCAAATTTTTGTGCATTTTAAACTCTGCATGCATCTAAATTACATTGTGTCCCATAAGCAGCAACATGTTTTGAGATACTATTTTGGACTAGTTAACATGAAATTCTCTGCATTTCTTTACTCCTTTGTCTTTGAACTGTCAGTAGTGGATACCAGAAGTTAAACCTGTATTACACAACTATGGTAGGGTTAAGGGGGAATTCCCCCGGCTTAGCAACAGTGGAGAGCTAGAGCTGTTACCACCCCTCAGTCCAAAGGGTAAAGGGAAGTGTGGCTACTAGGACCTAGGAGAGTAGTGGCAGGAGAGGGCCTCCTGACAGAGGCAAAAACAACAACAAACTGGTACTTCAGACAAAGCCATCCTCTTTCATAATAAACAAAGTGGCCCAAAATTTTAAACAGTAATTTTTTAAATTGTGATAAAATACACATAACATAAAATTTACCATTTCAACCATTTTTAAGTGTAGGGTTAACAATAATTTAAGTTGTCATTGTCCCTTTAATACCTTTAACTGTGTAGCAGGGTAATACTATATAAAGGTGAATAATCTTTTTTAGATTATTTTCTACTCTAAAAAAATTATGAAAGCACCTGGTATGTACAAAAATATATATTTATTGAACAGGTACAGGGGAACCCTAAGGGTACAGACAATATAATTGATCATCATTGTATCATACATTGTACTGATGTCCGAGATTTACACTTTATTTGCCAAAAGAACAGTGACAAAGATGTAACAGATCAAGTTCACTAAGATTAAATTTTTTGAAGTTTTTGTTTTTACTTTAAGCATTATGGTCCAGGAAAAGAAGGATCTGGATTTCTCCTGAAGTAATGCCTTTGAGTAGTGCCCTGGAAGATCAGATAATGCTATACACGGGTTCTAGGATCCCCTCCCTTAACCCCCTGTTAAGTAGAAGAAAAAAATAGGGCAAAAGAGTTTCACAAGAAACTTGTAAATGAAAACTTGGTAATTTGCTCTCCCTTCCTCCTTATCAGCTAGTGGGTCCCCTTTATTTTAACGCTTTATTTTCAGTTATCAGGATAAAAACTGACTTGATTAACTAAATCTGTGGCAGTTTCAAAAGCAGGTGGAAAAATTGTGTTTGAGGGTGAATGTTACCCTCAGGACACAGGATACTGAAAAAGGAGAAAAAATGAGAAAGCTATTGATCTGAATAATTCACTTTATAAGCATTTCCAGTTGACAGATTGAATTACTCTGCAAGGACCACTACTACCTATGCCAAAGGTTCCTGAGAAAACTTAACCAAAGTAAGTTCTTAATGCTGCCAAGCAACTGATTTTAAGTATCTGGCACAGGGTAGGCACACTGATAAGGAAATTTTACTATCTACTCACTTGAACATTTCATCCTTCAGAAGTCTAAAGAGAATAATAATGTACGTCAGTGATGATTTAAAATCCACTGTCAAGGTGATCATTCAGGATTTTTTTCTTTAATACTACCTGTTACTCAATCTTTTATTATCTAGCTGGTAGGAAGCATTCTACTTTTTAAACTAAATATAGGAGTTACACAATTTCCATAGGTGGAAGCATTGCTAAATAATCTCCTTTAACTTAAAGCCTCTAAGAGAGCTTCTATCAACCCATTACTCCCTAATGTCACTTAGATAGTACTATCCATTGAAGTAAAAGGTAAATGGGCCCCAATGAAAGAAAAGAACTTTTTTCTCAAAATGGACAAACCCACTCCTAAGGATGCTAGGAATAAGCAGTGACTATGAAAAGCAGTATTTGAGTTTCAAGGTGACTACTTTAATCACACCCTTTTAATCCTAACTTCAAATAAAATGACTTGTGTCTTGCTAGCAAATTCTGAGGTAGTAAAGGAATAGCTAACAAATTTGTGAGAACCTTGTAATAATCCAGAAAAGATATGAAATAAGTATGGGAAAAGGATAAAAAGAAAAAAAAAGCCAGAGCAATTAAGTCTATATTCAACCATATTTGTTTTATTACTATATTAACAATGTCTTACCTTGTGGAATTCTCTTCTGAGAAAAATAGATACAATTTTGTCCCTAAAAAAATTTCAGGTAGAAAAGTTGAAATGTTAGTTTCAAACAGAAAGTCTTTTGAAAATGAAAAGTTACAAAATGCTAGCATAGTACATTTAGATTATTATGACATTTGGTATTAACAAAGCTTAAGAAATATTAAGTCTCAAATAATAAAAGTATGTTATTATCTTCATTAAAATATTTATTATAAAATTTTTTATTTTATTATAAAAATACTCTACTATCAAATCATTTTTGCTAAGTACATAATAATGAGTGGCACATTTTCATATTCTAAGACATTAGTACTTAATTGGGTTTTACTCTTGCCAAGATTTGATATTCTGAAGGGTACCTTTTTTTTTTAGCTATTCTACATGTCATAAAAGTCATCCCTTTAACGTGTAAAATTCAGTTACACAACCATCACCACCACCTAATTCTAGAACATTTTCATCACTCCAATAAGAAACACTGTTCTGAAGGGTATTTTTATTCCCAGGAAGAGACATCTTAACAAATTTAATTTTAAAAGATATACAAGAAGCATACTCTTTACAACACTCTGATCATAATTTGTTTTTTTTTTTAAATGTGTAGAACAAAGACCAGAAGGGAAAACAAATATCCGAAAATTATAAGAGTGGCTGTATTTGGAGAGCGTTATTATAGTGACTCTTTTTCATATATTTCCTCAAAACTAAAATTTTATAATATTAACTTTACAGTTCTTAAAAAAGTAAAGCAAAGACATACATTTTCTAGAGATATATGCTAGAATTTGTTCCACAACTCAAAGGAAAAACAGAAATACAAGTTGACACTTTTTTAAAAGTCCACTATATTTTTTATTAAATGTTTTTCAAAGTAGATAAAGTAAGTATAAAGTTAAAAAAAAAATTTAGCCACACTTACTAATCTGGTTGAAAAGCCACAGCTGCATCTTACTTTATGACAAATTGACTGTTTCATTACTTTGGCATCTGGGCATCTACTTCTTAATGGTCATTTCTGAAATAAAGATGTAATTAAGAACATATTATAACAAAAATATAAAATCTTTAAGGACAATTATCTAAATATTAGTGACTAGAGGGAACTATCAAAACAGTTCTTAAGCAACCTTCTAATAAAAAACATTAACTGGGCTGAGAATGAGGTGGGAGGGACCAGAATTATACAGTTATGCTACACATACTCAGTATAAAAATCTACAACCGCTTCAGTCCTCAATCCCTTTCACCATCAGACTCCTGCAATTCCTAAGGATGCCACTTACAGACCGGAAAAAGAGGAAAGGAAGACGTAGAAAAGGAACCCTAAAATTGCACATTTGGCTTTTTGTTTTTGTTTTTTGTTTTTTTGGCTGCACCGTGCAGCTTTCGGGATCTTAGTCCCCCAACCAGGGATGGAATCCAGGCCCAGGCAGTGAAAGTGCCGAGTCCTAACCACTGGACTGACAGGGAATTCCCTAAAATTGCACATTTGAAAACAGTAAGTTAATTGCTTATTTATTATGCTTTTCTGTTTCTCCCTCACATCTATAGAAATCTAAGCTCCAAAGGAGATTTTTTTTCTGTCTTATTTGCTGGTATCTCTCGAGCACCTAAGACAACGACTGCCATGCCATAAGTGCTCAGTAAATATTCATCGAAAGAATGAATAACTTTATGAATGATTTAATGTTAACTGATGAAATATTTAACCTGACAGTATGTCAAAACAGCAGTCTCAAAATGCCATTTCTTCCACACATACACCATTAATGTTAATGCCAACTACATCATCAGTATTGTTTCTTTGAGCCAACAAACAAAGCCCATAATTAAAAGACAATCAAGACACGGTCCCCGAACTTCAAGGAACAGAATAAAGGCATCTATCACTTTGTAATTTTATTAGTGCAACCTCTGGGAAAGACTCCTAGAAGGGGAACTGCGGGACGTGTGATCTTCCTAAATATCACCAAATAGTGTGGGTGAGGGCCTTTTTCTTTTGCAAACATGTATGTTCTTTGAGGTGACAGCTAGGAATATAAGAAAAAATCTTTTATAAGGAGTGAAAAGTTGACTGATCTCAAGAATAACCCTCAAGGAACCCAGTAGTACCCCCTACTTCCCATCCTGTAACTGAATTAATATCCCACAAAATGCTGCTCTTTTAGTAAAAAAAAAATTGGGGGGAATACAAATATTATTACAGAACTGCTTTTCTTCAACAAGCGGTTGAAGAATAAGCCAAAATCATTTTTAAATGGTTGTCTACAGAGAAAAGAGAAAGCAAGTTGGAAAGGACAGGCATGGAAGTTAGACTCCTCAGAATATATCTTGTTTCATAGTTTGTACTTGAAGACATGTTTTAAAGTCAAATGAACATCAAACGATAATGACATTTTGAACATCAAAATGATAACGACTACCATTGACTGAAACATTAAACGTATTTTTTAAAAAATCCATCGTCTTTGGTAGTCACTAGAGTAAGAACTAATTATCCTGAAAATTGATAATGGAAAAGAATCAAGTATGTATCCTGCCTTTCTTATATGAAAGGCACCCCCAGAGTAACCAGGCAGTCAGTAAGTGAAAGCCCTCCTTTATAGGATTCCAAAAAATAAACGTAGAAGGAATGACAGAATTAGAGAATACCCATTTTGTAATAGTTAATGAAATAATAAATCTAAAAATTGATGAATGGTTGCTAAAACCATTAGATAAAAGGTTGATGGGAAACTTTATAATGGATAAATCAGGCTACAAAACCTGAACCCAGTAATTAACCTTAACATCATTAAAAAGGGATCAACCAGACTTTATGTGCAGAAGTATTCATCACTATTCATTAGGTATTTATCCTGGGAGCTCCAACTTCAAAAGATATCCATAATATGACCACTTTTACCACCTCCACTCTTATGATGGTCCAAGCCACCTTATTTCTCATCTGCATTACTGTAATAGTTCTCCATCTGATCTCCTAGCTTCTTCCCTTGCTCACCTCAACAAATCAGTCAGATTAGTCCTTTTCAAAAGAAAATCAGATCGTGTCATTCTTCTGCTCAAACCCTCTAATTGAGTCCATCTCACCAGTTTCAAAGCCAAAATCCTTACAAAGACCATAAGGACCACGATCTGATTTTCCCTTCCCCAACTCTCTAACCTTATCTCCTACCACTCTCCCTCTTGTTCACTCCATTTTAGGCACATTGGCCTCTTTCCTTAAACACATCAAGCATGTTCTCACTTCAGTGCCTCAGGACTTGTACTAATTCCTCCTTCACTTCCTTTAGGACTTGGTTTTTAAACGTTATCTAATTAAAGAGATACACCCTGGTACCCCAGGCAAGCCCAAAATATCTGCCTCGGATTTCCTCATCTGGCAGAGAATATGTAAGGAGAAGTCAGTCATAAATTTTGGAGATGATAATCATTTGAAACACAAATGTAATCAATTTTTGTATCTTTGTATCTAAACATCTATTAAGTTATACTATCCCTTTGAAAAGATTCTTATGGTCCAAACTTCAAAGAATTAATGAAGATATAGCTACCATAGTGTGCGTGGCTTTTTTTTTTTCTTTCAGTTTTTGTTTTGTTTTTAAATCATCTGTATCATAACCCTAGAAAGAAGTGGTGAAAGATTTGAATTATATGAGTCCCATTAAAAAACAACTAGCAAAATAAATGGCATTCCCTTTCCTCCCACTCCTTTAGGGATTTGTTTGAGATTACATTATAAAATTCCAAGTAATCTCAGGAAAAGTTTAACTACTTTCACATTTATCTGTTACCTTTAGGCACCATGACCACCAGAAAGAATCAAAAGAACTCACTAACTCTAACATGACTAGACTAGCTATGACATGGTAGGGATGTTTGAACTTAATTATTTTTCTTTAAATAAACAAACTCCTCCTGGGCTAAGGCCTAGGCTGCCTTTTAAACATCTTGCATGTGGCGGCCAAGCTTCAGGGTCTTAAGAGAAATAGCCAGGGGACAGAGAAAACAGCAAGTATGACTCAGTGATCATATTTAATAGTCTCTGAAGACCAAAACAAAGATACCAGTTCTGGCAAGAATTCTCTAGAATTGCCCCAAAACTGACTTATCCACATACCTTTCATCTGAACAATCTATTTTCACTTAGTTTAAGGCTCACAAAGCATTTGTTATGTGCCTATCAGACCTTACGTACAAAAATAAACCAAAAGTATTATGAAAACAATCAGCTGGGGTTCTAAGAGTTGGATGATGAATCTAATGTTAAAATCTGCTTTTTTGGGGAGGGACGTGAAGAGAACTCTTGAATATTGTTGTGCAGAAATGCCCCCACTCATCTGGAAATCAGACTTTCAGCAAGTTCAACCACTTGAAAAAAGGCTAGTGATATTAAAGCAACCTTTTACTGAGCAACTTCTGTGTGCCAGAAATATACATTAGCTTGCTTAATTCTCAGAGCTTCCCTGTGGGAAAGGTATTAACAAAACAGAGTGGTTAAATAACTTGTCCAAACCAGAAAGAGACAGCTCCAAAATGCAGAATCTCAGTCTTTCTTTTTCACTGTTATAATCTGCAGTAAACTGGAATAAAACTATTAGTCACAAATACCACATTTGCCCCATAGGAGTAACATGTAAATCCAGGCTGCTCATTTGAGAAATCTGTTCCATTCTTCCACAGTTGTTTTAAATAAGAGGACAAAAGAGGAAGGTTCACTGTTGTACATTAGTAACAAACATGTAGCATTAGGGATAATCAGAAGAATATGCTACATTTAGCTCTAAGGGAACTGAGTAAGAGTAAGTGAGGCACAGCATAGCTCACTAATTAGTATTCATTCATAATGATTAACCTGAATCAACTCTAAGTGACTGATGGCTATTCCGCTATTCCATATGCACTGAGAAGTCAGGGAAGAAATGTTAAGATTTAATACAATGGGTAACACAAATATTTACCAAAATAGTTTCTGTAGTTTTCTGGATGTCTAAAATACTTCTCTCTCTTTCTCTCCTGATGTACGATATACACATACATACATTAAAGTTTTTCATTAACTTCTTAAAATTTACAATAAAATTATTAGTTATAATTCCTAATTTTCCTTTTCCGGAAAATTCTCTCATGTGGAACACCTTAGTTCCTGACACTATGAGATAACACTTATTGGCTTCAGTTCTTTATACTCAACAGAATCTGATTTTTTAACATGTCATTAATCAGAAAATATTTTGTAGGAATATTTTCTTTCTAAACTGTACATTTAATTTGTTACTAGATGCACCCACTGCTTATCATACAACGAAAGTAACATACCTATTCTAAAACAAAAAATCAAGGTGATTACTTAACTATCAAGACGCATTACCCTGGGACTTCCCTGGTGGTCCAGTAGGTAAGACTCCGTGCTCCCAATGCAGGGGGCCCGGGTTCGATCCCTGGTCGGGGAACTGGATCCCGCATGCACGCCACAACTAAGTGTCCATATGCTGCAACTAAAGATCCCACATGCCGCAACTAAAGATCCCCCATGCCGCAATGAAGATCCCGCGTGCCACAACTAAGATCCGGCACAGCCTAAATAATTTTTTTTTTTTTAAAAAGACACATTACCCAGGAACTGTGGCCTTACTATACTAATGTCCTCAGTTATTTGGAGAAAGTGAAGACTCCTTGGAACAAATTATCCCTATTGACTAAAAGACACGCCATTTAAATAATTTACTGCTTTACACAGAGCAGAGACTCAACAGATTCATGATTAAAAGTTCCCCAAAGACCTAAATACATTATGCTAGTCTTCTAAATACTTGATTGTGTCCTGGGAATTTTCAGCATAAATTAACACACAAAAAAAACCTCCCTCACAATCTCAAATCATTGCACTAATGGTTAAGAATGATGAAGGAAAGGGGAGGGAAGGTAAGAACACACTCTTCCAGGATACCAATTATAAATAATACAACCTTCACCTATGGTGTTTGCTGTTTTGATTTGCATTTTAACAAAATGGAAGTACACAGCATATGGAGTATGTATTGTTTCTTGAAACGTTATCATACACACCTCCTCTCCCTATAGTTAGTGTTTGTCTCTTTCTCTCTCTCCTTCTCTTCCTTCCTCTTGCACACAATATGAATAACTGTTACTCTTTTAAACTTTTGTTTTATATACAAACATGCTACTCACATTCTGGCCATGACAATAAAATATATTTCTCAGCTTAAAAAAAAAAAAAAAAAAGACCTCTTAACATATGAGTCTATGTAGAACATTAAGGTAAATATCTCCTGGGTTAGTTTTCTTCTATGTGTTCAACATTATACGTAATGAAGAGATACATACAAATAAATATCACAGAGCCTGTGGCTTTACTGTTTTTCATGAATTTTAATACCACACACAATAAAATATTCACTATGGAGAGGAACTTGGTATTAAAGCAGATTTACTTTGACTCTATTCCAGGGGGTTGAGTTACTTGAATACCAAAAGACTTCAGTATTTGATAGTCTCTTCTTGAAGATGCTGTAATATGTATGTGCCCCACAAACTGTTACCCAACTGCATTAACTTCCTCAAAAGTGGAAACAACTTTTATAAAGCTCACTTCAGCCCTTTTATTTTCTAGGGGATAACCAATAACTTCAAAAATAGAAGTCAACCTAGAAGAGTTACAATTTTTTTTCTAAATTCCTCTTTTCCCTGCTAGGAGGAAAATACTATCTTCATTCTTTAGTAGTTCTGGTAGACTGTAAATATTTTTCAGCAATGTAACAGATACAATTTTTCGCCACACTCAAACTCTTAATTTCTCATGGTAAGCACTGCACAAAGAACAATGAAAGAAAGAATGACCAATGCCTTCAAACTGGAAATCAGTTTCCAGCAAAATGAAAAGTAGAATTCATGTCTCATGAAAGAATCTTCAATAAATCCATATCACAAAGCAATCAATATAAGCTATACCTGTTTTCTCTGAACTACAGCTATGAAATATTGTTTCTCCTAAAATCCACAAAACTTTCAGTTATGGCCATCAGATAATTCAAAGGAATTCAGTGGCCCTCTATAACTTGGTCCTCCTTCATTATACATAAAGAATTTGCCTAATATTCTATATTTAAATTGCATGTAGAAAGAAAAAATGGTAAGAAGGAGGGTGAGAAAGAAAACCTCATAAATTGGCCATATTAGAAATAACAGAACAGATTTTGAGACTGGGGGAAAAAAACTGAAATCATTTTATATTTTATAGGTGAAGAAACTTGAAGAAGCATATGAGCAAGGAAAGAACTGAAGTTCATATTATAAATGGTATTTTACCCTAGAATTACCAATTCCAACAAATCTAAAATAGGAGTTTTAGCTTAATACATACATAGCATATGTAATCAGAACAGATCGCAATGTTGAAGAGTTTAAATGAATGCATGAATTCTGAGTACAGTATATAAATTAAGGGAAATTAGAAATGGTCTATGTATCCTTTAGTGATGACAGAATTCCAATAAGTAACCTGATTCCTTGGTGCAGCTTTTTAGGACAGTCTGTGCCGGATGGATCACTGCTCTGGCCCAGTATGGCATTTCTTACTTAGATGACTAATTAAATGCACCATTAGCTAATGTTCATAAAGATAAGAAACTGTGTATATGCCAATATCCTGTTTTCTACCTGGTAGCTTAATAAAAGGACTACTGCCCATTTGAGGATTGCTGGTCCACTAAACCAGTTCATAAAAGAGGAATAAATCTCAAAGTTAAGTAGTGGAATAGCAGAGTATATATATAACATCAACTGCATTTATACAAAAACCCATTGTATACAGACTGCACTGGACCAAAAACAACAAAATTCACAGAGAAATACGAGTTCTCAAATTTAAATTTATATTCTAGGAAAGATCAGATTAGGATAAGGACAAAAAGCATAGTATATTTAATATTAAAAATGTAATACTTAAAGAGAATAAAAATCACTTTCAACTTCATGGACATTTACCTTACATTAAGTATTTCTCTATCACCCAACTCACATTTAGACTGTTTACAACAGTATGTGTGTGGAAGGGCATTTGATCTACTCAATTTCACAAAAATTACAGCCTCCCATTTAGTCCCAAAGGCACAAGTGAACAAAATAACATTATTATAAAGTGCTGATTTGGTAGCAAAGAAAAATCTGCAGAACAGACGGACTCGTACTAAAGGAATAATTAACAAGAGCTGTGGTTCATGAAGAAATACTCTAGCTTGGGTGACATCATGGTAACTACAAGAGTTTGCCTTTATGATTTTCCCCCCAAACCAAGTTGGATATGTCCCAAGTTAAATAACAGCTCCTGTTTCACTCCTAGATATCATTTTTTTTTAGCTTTAAAATAGAAGTACATAAGTCAATTTAAAATGCAAACTGGTATAAAGGCTTAAAACTTATTAAGAAAGCACTGATTCTAACTTAAAAAAAAAAAGGCCTTAATGGCTTTCCTAAAGCAGAGGAGGAGTTTCATCATTTTTCAACCTACCAATGCAAATAAAAAAGGCTATAAAGGATGCTGCTTGTAGAATAACATGCATGTGTCCCCCCATTCCTTCCATATATATTTGTCTCTATCTCTCCCTCTCCCAGGGCTGTGTGTGTGTATATGTGTGTGATGTTTCTTCCTCCCTGCCTCTATTTTGGTCACTCTATGTCCCCTCTCCTTCTTGCTGACCTCTATTACACTCAATAACTGGCTTCTAAGCACTGATATTCAGAAAGCAAGCATTTTATCAGATTGTAGCCTGTGGCAAAGTGAATTAGAAAAATAGCCACAAAATGAAAAAAAGAAAAAAAATCATTCAATTAGTTGAAAATAGATAAAATTAAAGCCACAAATTTTCATTTCCTTTAAAATGTCTAAATACATAGATATACCATATATATGACTTTAATAAACTTAGTAGAGCTAATCTAACAGATTTATTTACAGGATTTTGAGCTAAATATATGGGGAGAGGGGGTATTAAAAGAGTTAGTTTAATACAACAGTTATGAGCACAGGCTTTGGAATCAGCTTTGAGTTCGTGTCCTAGCTCGACATTGACTAACTGTATGATCTTGGGCAGGTTACTTACTCTCTCAGCCTATTACCTCATTTCTAATGTTGTGAGAATGGCCTGTGATAACACCTGTAAGACAGTTTGCATGGTACCTAGCACATAGTGAGGGCTCAGCACACATTACATCTAAAACATGCAGTCAACGTTTATCACTCTTTTTGTCTGCCTAGCATCTGAACTTCCCTTCTTAAGTCTGGGAACTTCCCCACCTTATGTTTTCAGAAGATCAAAGAGTTTTCCACATCTTAAATTTAAGAACTTCACACCATCTCATGATTTCAGAAGGTGAGACACTTTTCCACATGTCCTACACGGCCAGGACACGGGCTATGCCAAACACACATGCCCAGCCCAGAGTAGAAATGGGCAACTAACAAGCAGGACAAGAAGAGACCAGAAAGAACTCTCTCTCACACTAACGGTGGAGCAACTGCAGGAAGGTCAAGTCTGGGGCAGAGGTGGCAGCACTTAGAGTCAGCCAGTGCTAGCTGTGTCACTGGGACAGGCTGTGGCGTCTGTCAGTCTGTCTCTAGATGGCACTGGCAACCTCATGGGAATCGTTGTGCAATGTGATTTCGGGCACTGTTTCTGGCTGCTCAGCCCTGAATCTGGTTCTCTAACTCTCAAAACAATTTGATGAGCCACTGAGCTCTATCCAATATCCTTTTAAAATACATGATATGCTTTTACTGGTTTTTACTGCCACCAAGAATTGTGACGGAAATAATCAGGCAGGGGGAACATCCATTCTCACCTACCCCACCCCCACAGGGGAAAAAGATTCTGTTTTTAATCTCTCCAAAGAAATACAAAAGTAATGTTCACTTTCAACCAACGGATTCACCCTGTAAGGTTTTGGAAACCTTATTTCTATAAATTTTGGATAATAATTTTCTTAATTTAGAACATGAGAAATGTCTAATCAATTTTAGATTTATTTCAAAGGAACACAGACAAGGAGAAGTGATGACACAGGAAAATACGTATGTGCAAGGAGTAAGTATCATTGAGGTAAGAGAAATTATCCCAACATGCCTGAAATCAACCTCGCTGTATTCCCAAGCACCTTCTTCCCAGCAGGAGCTTTTAACTTGGGGTTCTATAACCAAGGAGTCCCTCCTCCTCTTAAGGGTTATTTTAAGGTCAAAAATTTTTTAATTATTATCAAAAGGCCTTAAACATTCCTATTTTGTTTTAGCAAATAACTCAGTAAAATATTTGTATAACAAAACCATTCAATTCTCTGTTAAAACAGTGCAGAGCAAGTCAGTGCCTGATTGCCACAGGTTGATTTTTCAGTATGTAAAATACACTCCTCTCCCTCTCCCAGATTTCTCTGCATGGCCATTTTATAGTTCAGTAATGCTTTTTCCACTGTTTAGAATGTTAAAGCTCAAATCTGTTAATTTTATTACTTGTCAATATAAATGAAATATAAGGTTTGTGGGGAGTGTGAAAATGGAGGGTTAAATATGTATTTTTTTAACCCCAGGAGCCAGTTACCATATAGAGTTGAATGTTTTAATGAATAAAAGAGCAATCTAAACAAAAGAGCAATCTTTAAAAAGTGATAGTCTTTTCAGATTAAAATTAAAAAAAAAAGAATCAAGCATTTAGAAATGTATATTGACATCTAATCTATAGCTATCATATTAAAAACTCAGTAGAAAAAAAACTGAATTTCGACAGAGATTTGTGAAAGAAAATTAAAAAGGCCACAAAATTTTAGGGCTCATGACAATAATACGTTAGAGCTATGTTACAGGACAGAAGCTGTTGAGACCTTGAGAGTTAAGCAACTTACCCAAGGAACCTATCTTCTGATTTAGCTGAGTGATATCATTAAAACACCTTCAGCTTGTTCTTCAAATAGATTCAAAATAAAGTTAATTGCACACCATATGGTATTAATTCCTGGATTTAAAATGAAAAAAAATACTAAATCCAAGGCAAGTAATTTCAAAACTCAACTGTTAATACTCTTTTTAATATAAAGTTCTGACTTACGATAATTTATAAATACCCTGGACTTATCAATGTAGAAAAAATCATCAAGAAAAGTAAAACCTTTTCATAGTATCCATAACTCCCAAGGTGTGTAAAATCATTTTTGCCTAAGTGCTGAGGGCTATTCCATTAATCACCAGTCATAATTTATTGGCTGTTATTTCCCGGATTCTGTCAGAACATAACTTATACTAAACACCAAGTATTTAAATATATGCCATTTAACAAAACAAAACAAAAAATTTTTCTGGTCATAATCTACGTGCTCTAAAAAGACACCATAATCCCTCATGGAAAAGTGCCTTTGTATTTGGTTACATTATATTAAACATAGGAGGAGCTCTGTACTCAGGAGAGTAAGAAGAAAAAGTTCACAAAAAATCAAACTCTTCTTTAAATGAGGCACGTCCAAGTCAGCCTAACAAACTAGCTATATTTACGTTTCATGAGAGGCCTAGGAGAAGCAGGGCTAAAAAAGAACTAAGGCTAGCTTTGGATGACTACCCTGTTAGGAAGAGTAACTTATGCTATGAAACTACAGTTAACAGCCAAAACATTCAAAAAAAAAAAAAAAGGAAGCTAACACACTCCCCATCAAAATAAGGTGCAAGAACAAAAAGTACATGATACCCAGAAGAGAACAGGGAGTAAATATGTGTATAAAGAGACAAAGAAGGTTTACAGCAAAAATGGCAAACCCAAGGCACATGTACTGCTATTCCCCTTCTTCAAAACTGGCCAACGCAAGTAACAGGTGACAGCTCTGTAGAGGTTAGCAAAGGCCTCAAAAACTCTAGATGGCTATTACAAAGCAATGGGAATTATCAGACCAAGCAAAATATTGCCATTCCTTGTTTAGATTGACTGGAGGAAGGTTACTGAGAAAAACTATTAAGGAGGAAAGGAGTGTAAGGAAAAACAATAACAGTAAGCCACAAATATTTACTGAACTATTTGTTTTATTTTTAAGGTTACACACACTGTCTCATTTAGTCCTCACGACAAACTTCAAAACTACTATTACACCCACTATACAGACAGGAAAAACACCGAGGTTTACAGAATTTTAAACAACCAGCTTGCCAGAGTCATACATACACTAGCGGTGGTACTGGAGCTCTAACATGGACCTGAGCACTTTACCACTCCTTTTAATGGATCGGGCAATTCAACTGACCTAACCCTCTATCCATCCTCCCATGTAAATCCACCAGGACAGATTTTTTTCAAGTAAAAGTTTAATTATTTAAGTATTAGCATGTTTCTAATTGAAAGTCTGTAAAATATAATGGATGTACCAAAAGTCCTATCTTTTTTATTGCTTTTATAATTAGTATTTTAATGAACACCTTGTACATAAATCTCTGTGCACATTTTTATTCCATTTATAAAATATTATAAATGGAATTCTGGTCAGTGTGAATATATTCTGCCAGAACATCTGATTTTAATATTACTGAATTGATGAAGAGATTATGGTTCCTTAAGAAAAACAACTGTGCTTTATTCTCCCTTACCCACAATGCCTAGGCACATGAGCAAGTCTTCTCAAGACTGCTGAATGAATGGAGGAGGGTTCTCTCCCCTTAGCACACAGTCTCTGAAGAGAAAAATAAACAGAGCAGGCTCCCAAATTAGAAGACAACAGTTATGCCACATATCAAATTCATTAGTGGGCTGCATAAAACTCTTCCTAGGGAGAGAAGAACATGAACATTAACATTGCCATTCAATGTATTTCCATGTGTTTAAAATACATTTCCATGTGTTTGGTTATTTTATAGTACATTTAAAGAATACAGTATTTTAGTAGGTATATAACACACTGAAGACATTATTTCTCCCAGTTTATTATCTATATGCCTTAATCTGCTATTGTCCATGGAAATCATTTCAGAACATGTTCATATAGAAAATTCAGAGCTAAATATTTTAATAGTAACTAGAGTTGCTATTTTACTTTGATTTTCTATATCATCTATTTCCATCAAGTTCTAATGATATCATAGCAGGCAATGTCCCCATAAAGATGAAAAAGGACTGACTACAAAACATTGTACCAGCAGGCACTGATCCAGGACTTTAGACGTATTAATTTAATCTTTACGACATTACATGATATTACGATTATTAATCTATTTTATAGGTAAAGAAACTGAAACAGAGAGAGATTAGAAACCTGCTTGTTTTGGGACTTCCCTGGCAGTCCAGTGGTTTAGACTCTGCGCTTCCACTGCAGGCGACACAGGTTCGATCCCTGGTCGGAAACTAAGATCCCACGTGCCACGCGAGTACAGCCAAAAAAAAAAAGAAAACTTGCTTGTTTTTTTGAACCTAGGTATTCTGGCAACCACACTTCTAATCACTACACAGAACTTACTCGCGGTATCAAGCAAAAAGCACTGAACAGCTTTCCGTGGACACTGGTGACACAGGGCACAATGAGAGTATGCGTCCCAGAAAATAGGAAATTCAACCAATCCAGGTGGATTATTTACTCATTAGGTAAATAATTATTTATCATGGATCAAAAACTGTATCAAAATTGGGAGTATTCTCCTAACCTTGAGAAATACTAGGTCTAAGAAAGATGGAGACAGACCATCATAAGGTAGATTATCTAATGTAAATAGACAGATCTAACCTCGCTAGAATAAAATAGAATTTTTACAAGTGCTGTGGCACAGAAGGCGTTATTAACTCTGTCTAGGGCACTCAGAGAAGCTGCACAGAGAAGGAAATACCTCAACTACACCTTGAATAACAGACTTGTACAGAAATTTGTAGCTAACAGTCTGTCTCCCCACAGAAGGGTCACTGCTGTGAAACTGCTGCAGTAGCACAAAACATGTCTCAGCACAGCGGAACCATCTTAGGTTTGCTGGAGGAAGAGTATGGGGCCGCAATAGGTCTGAGTGATCAAACCCCTGTCAACACAATGGGAACCAGCAATAAGAAGCGGCCTATCTATCAAGCTTAATTTTATAGCCAGTATAGCTACAAAACTGCCTTTATTTGTTTGACATACCTGCATTTAAATTTCTAATTTAGAAAAACCTAAATTTTAAAACTAATAATAAGGAATGGAGGTGGGGAGTAGCAGACCTTCAGTTAATCATGACTGGCCCTGACCCCTTCCTGAAACCTCACCTTAAAAAGTTAAAAGGAATTTTTAGAAGTATAAAATCCGTAAGGATAAGAGAATGGGGAAAGACAACAGCAAATAAGAGAAGGCACAATATTTTGGAAGCTAGGAAAAAAAGAGGTAACTAAACTAACTAGACCAAGAAAGCTGAAACCTAAACCTGAAAGGAAGAAGCCATCAAGCTGATAAACACAGAAAAGTAGAATAATGGTGGCCAGGGGCTGAGCGGGGGTGGGGGGTGGGAGGGGGGCCGGGATAAATAAGCAGTTACTGTTTAATAAGTACAGAGTTTCAGTTAGGGATGATGTAAAAGTTCTGGAGATTGATGGACAGTGGTAATGGTTACACAACAATGTAAATACACTTAATGCCACTGAACTGTACACTTTAAAATGGTTACAATGGTAAATTTTGAGTTATGTGTATTTTACCACATTACCACAATTAAAAAAAAAAAAGCAGCAAGCTGACTCATGCTGGAGAGATTCAGGTATTGGTCGCATGATGAAGACAAAAATGCAGGGTGCGGCTGGAAACGAGATGACTGGTTGAAAGTTCATTTAAGTGGCCTCACCCCAAAACCAATCTTCTCCCCATCCCTGGAGAGGGTGTACCACAGACCCTGATCTTTGGAACACAGGTCAACACTGAAAGCAAGACAAAATGATTACTGAAAAACAGGAGAATTATCTGAAAGTCTGCATTCTAAATAGGAGGCAGAAGGCTGTCTCCAAGAAGAAAAAGGAACTGACAGATTATCTGATGTGCCCAACCATATTATATTTTATGTTTGTCAGAGAATTGCAAATTAATTAATAGGCACAAAGTACATAAAATTTCAAACTCAGATAATTATTCGAGAAAACATTAAGTTGGACAAGAAAGGAAATACGATCACAGTGTATTTTGTGACAAGGCTGTGAAAAATATTTGCATAGTCATAATAATTTAAATACTAAATAAAGAATTTACCCCCCAAACCTGATATCCTATAAAAGGAAGATGAGAGAAAGGGAAATATGTATAAATGTTTGCAGGCGGCACAGAGATTAAGATGACTAATCCTCATTTTTCTTAGAAGGAGAGTGAGTAGCTACTATCTTAAAATGAAAAGCCAACAAAAAGCAGAACTGACTTAGAAAAATAAAGACACATCAGAACAGCTGAAGGAATTGAAACTGACTGCCCCTAAAGGCTGGGAATTGGACATAAGAAGAGATGGTGCCCTGCTATTTTTATAAGCCTTGAAAATTATTTGATTTTTAAAACTACATATGTACAAATATCACTTTAATTTTAAAATAAATTAAAATGTACAGAGGCAAAACAGAAAATTGTCAAAATGTTAAAACGATTTGAAATTGTCTAGACTGAGTATACGCCTTTTTTTTTTCAAACTATTGTGTTAGCTTTCTGTAATTCTTAGGATTTTCAGTAGTATTGAGGTCAACGTGCTACTTGCTGCTCTGCCCTTCAGTGCTGTTAGGCATCACCAAAATGAGGCTCCAGTGGGAGGAAATGGTGCTGAAAATGTTGCCCCCGACCAGCATGCTAACCCACCAGCCAAGAACGCACTGGTGCCGGAAAACCCTGATGCCCAGGATGACCAGGTGGAAGAAGAGGAAGAGGAGAACAAGGAGGAACACAGGCGGGGAAAATGCAGCTGATGTCACATGAACTGCAATGCTTTAGAACGGGATGGAGCTACAAAGAGTTTACATGGGGAAGAATGCTAGGACTTGATGGATGACTAGTGTTTCCAGAACATGTCATCTGGGTGGTGTCTTTATACACACTGTTCTTTCTTGGTTTTGCATTTTGCCCTGACCACACTGGTCATTTCTCCCTTGTTCATTTGGGATTTGAAGAACACCTCCAAGCATCTCATTTTGAAGGCCTAATCACAACCATAGTAGGGTATGTACTTTTAGCAATAACACTGATAATTTATCATGGCTTGGCAACTCTTGTTAAATTTCATAGGTCTCGTCACTAGCTGGGAGTCTGCTATATTGTTGTTAAAGGCCTCTTTGTTAGTGGTGGTAGAAATAAGTGTTCCCTCTCATTTGTGGCCGGTGACTGGATATCTGTTCCCTGGAAATGTCTGATGCTACTCTGAAAGATCATGTTTCTGCATTAACTAGTAGGAATGGTGTCTGTTTTCTACTTTGCCTCCTTCATTCTGTTGCTGAGACAGATACTTCAACCTGGTGTATTTTGGTTTCTAAGGAATCTGAATGATCCAGATTTTTAAAAATCCAGTGCAAGAAATGATTCACTTGATTATTTATAAGCATCTCCCAAGATTTATTTTGTCAGTGATTCTCTTTGGCTCCATTGTGCTCCTGGTGCTTTGTCTACCTATTCGTATAACTAAGAGTCTGCTGCCTAATTTTCTTCCATACAGCGTCATGCTCTGCAGTGATGCTCCAGTGAGTGAACTGTCCCTTGAGCTGCTTCTGCTTCAGGTTATCTTACCAGTGTTACTTGAACAGGGATACACGCAGCAGTGGCTGAAGGAGCTTGTGTGAGCAGGGACTGTTACTGCTGGAAACTTGCTGGATCTTCATTCCTATTTGGTGGAAGACCAGGAAGAAAATGAGAACAGTGCAAACCAACCAGTGAACAATAACCAGCCTGTTTGAAATAATAACGCTATTCCTGTGGTGGGGGAAGGTGTGTATGCAGCCCACCAAGCCATACTTCAGCAGGGAGGGCCTGCTGGCTTTCAGCCTTACCGTCGGCCTTTAATTTTTCCACTCAGGATATTTTTGTTGATTTTCTTCACGTGCAAGAACCTTACTGATGGCCACCCTCATCTGCCTTACTCTAGCAGTATTTGCCAGCCGTTGGTTAATGTCATTTTGGACGGGGACTGCCAAAATCCACGAGCTCTACACAGCTGCTTATGGTTTCTACGTTTGCTGGCTAACCATAAAGGCAGTGACGGTGCTGGCGACATGGATGCCACAGGGATGCAGAGTGATCTTCAGAAGGTTAAAGGGTAGTCCCGCATGATAATGAAGACTTCGATAGTTGCAGTGCTGCTGGCTGGAGTCGTCCTGCTTCTTCTGGGGCTCCTGTTTGAGCTGGTTATTGTTGCTCCCCCGAGGGTTCCCTTGGATCAAAGTCCTCTTTTTTTCCCATCACAGGACTGGGCACCTGGAATCCTGCATGTGAGAATCTGCAGCTATATAACACTGATGGATCCTCAGTGGTGGTTTAAAACTGTAATTGAGCAGGTTTAGGCAGATGGCATCCGGAACACTGACCTTCACTATATCATTCGGAAACTGGCAGTGCCAGTGATCTCTGTGCTCTTGCTTTCCTAATGTGTACCTTACATCATCACATTCGGCATCATTCCTTTACTAGGTGTTAACTGCGGAAATGCAAAACTTGGTCCACTGGCGGGTTTTTCCACTTTTACTAATAGTCGTGGTATTGATGGGAATCTTGTCCCTCCAGGTCTGCCAGTTTAAGTGCCTTTATGAACATATTAAAAAAGACAAGTACCCTGTGGGCCAACGCCTCGTGAACTATGAATGGAAATCTGGCAAACAAAGCACGTCTCCGCCACCTCCACATTCATCCCAAGAATAAAGTGGTTGTATCAACTACCTTGACCTTCCCCTTGCCTTTATGTGTCCTTTTTTGTGGACGTCTCTCTTCAGAGGTTTTCCCCAGTGATCTCTCAGTATTGTCTTTAAGTTAAATGTATTTGACTTGCGTTCTCAGCATTCAGAGAGCAGCAGTGCAAGGCTCTGCTGCCCTTCCTGCATCTTCTGACATCACTGCTGTCTGAGGTCTGTATACGTGTAAATAGAAGCTTCTGGATACCCTAAAACCTTGGGTTAAACAGAATGTGCAGTGTACATCTTTAAACAAAATGTATATTAATTTATTAAATCTAGTTGTCACTTTAAAAAAAAAAACACCTTTCTTATAGCACAATTCATGAACTCATACAGTATGCAATTCACTGGAGAAATACTTTGGGCATGTAGCAATTCTAAAGCCTAACTGTTTAAAACCACTCTATAAACACAGTATTTTATTTATTCCTTTCCCCCTAAGAATATATATTTGGATATATTTATATAAAGGCTTATATTATTTGTAACTCTTGGATCAAATCCAAATTTTGACATTTCAAATGACTAACATTTGTAAGCCCCAGTGATGGTAGAGCTGAACTTAAATAAAGTCTGAGTGTCAAATGATACAAATGGACAAACTGAAAGGCTACTCATGGAAAAATATATAAAAGTACTAAACATGCAAAAGAAAACAGGAAACAATCTTATCTGCAAGAACTGTACAACTTGCAACTTTTTAGTATATGTGCTGCCAAAGGAGCACAACTTGCAACTTTTTAAAAGTCACATTCTTGTGGGCACAAATTCACCAACTAAATATAATCTAATTAACATACTTCTTCTACACAGTCGCAACCAAGAACTTCATTCCAGAAAAAGAAAATACTTCAAAGCACAAGATTAAAACCATGAGCAACTACATCAGAATCTACTGAATTTTTTTAAAAATTAATAAAGTTCTTTTCATATAAAAACTATGAGCCTTGGTTTGCTTTTCCAGCAGTACTAATGGCCTATGCTGACCTACAACATATAGTTGTTCAATTTCATGTATCAACTACATAACAAATTTACAAATACTTAAATAACTATCACAAAGGTTTAAGAGCATTAAAATCATGTGTTATACTGTTTATACTGCACACTCATATAATCAAACAAGAAATGGAGTCAGAGATAGAGCAACCAAAGAAAACCTCAAGTTTTCGTCACTGAGTGCCCACGTGTCAGAGAACATGACGGAGAAATTCCTATGTGACAAGACTCCTGCACTCAAAGAGTTTGAGATTTAGCAGTGCACGAGGAGAAGTAAGAAGTGTGTGTGGTGGGGTTGCCAAGACCAAGACATGAAAACAATTCATGAACAATATAAAAAACTAAATGACTAAGTACTAAACTACAAAATATAAAGGGTAAATTTAGAGAAGAGGAAGATAACAGTTGCCTTGAGAGAGGAAGAAGACATTGAACTGGGTCTCAAAGAAGTAGAGAAACATTTGAAGAAATAAAGGAGAAAGATCAATGTCTCTGTCTCTCTCTTGTTCTCTCTCTCAATTTTGCTGTATACTTAAACTACATAGGGACATAAACTACATAAGGACAGCTGAGACTTTCTGATTCCCGGTCCTATAATCTATGCATTACTATACTACACACTATTTTATGTATTAAGTATTTTACACTGTACTTCATTATCAACCTCAATTTCCTAAAACCAAAAACATTAGGATGCTATAAAAAAAGATGTCCATCTTAAAGTAAGTATGCTATAACACACAACGGCCAAACGGGTCTCAGTTAAGACCACAAAACTTTCACAGCCAGAACCATGGCCTTCCTACTAAACTAAGTTATGTTACTATTCTAGGACTATTCCTTTAGCCAACAGGCCATTCTGCCCAAGCAACAAACTTCAGAGCTAAAGTCACGGTTCCAAGGAATTCATATATAGAACTTCTTCATTGTTTTATCTAAATTATTTTGATTGTATGCTGATAGCTACCTAAATAGAGACGGAAAATCAAAGAAAAATAATATATCTAAATGAAACACTATAAAATAAACACAGTCATGGAATGCACAAGTCATTATGCCATACAGTTATTAGTCACAAACTTATTATAAGCTTTCTCAGGAATTATAATATTACTTTTTACACCTAACCTAAAATTTTCCTTCTCTAAATTGGTAAGATCCTGTTAGTTTTTATACATCTACAAACGGTATCTATGTTCACTAGTGTACCCCAATCTAAATTAATATTCATCACAAACTGAAAAACACTCATTGGTCCAGCACCTGAGAGTCATGGTTCCTTACATCCTCTCTCACTTCTTTCTCTTTTCCCACACCCAAAGACAGAAGACTCTCATGCTCTCCCACTACACTCCCACCCCAAACCCCTGAGCAGTAGCCAGGAGCTCCCTCCCCCTTCCATGAGGATCCACTACTTAATTGATCCAATTTATCCAGTATACAGAAGGGTGTAACCAAGTTTTCTTTCAATATTTTTACCTGTGTTTTCATGTGTGACCGAGAGGAGGAGGGAAAAGGAGTTCTAAATGGAGGCACAAAAGAGCCGAAAACAACCTTCAGCCCTCTAAGGCAGCTGTGGCGCAGTACAAAAGCAATGTACCTGAGGTGGAGGATCAGGGTCTTAAGCCCAGCTCTGCCATTTAACCATTTCTTAGTCGAAAGACCTCTTTCACTAAGCAGTTCAGCCTGCCATGTCCAGCTCAGTAGAGTCTTAGATAATATCCATGCTCTTAAACCACTCCACTAAGCAGCCACGTATTTGTAGATGGATCACTATTTCTACTTACCTTTGGATACGTTATGTGACCTTTAGCACACATCTTCGATTATGCCTTAGATTAACATTTAATTATACAAGCCTATCACCAAGGAAATAATTGTAGTGGATATCAAGAGCAAAACAGAAATTGGGATCAGTGTTTTACCAATAATATTCAGAAAATCAATAATGAATAGTAACAATCACTAAAGTACTTTATTAGCCATTCAGGAATCTATTATTTTTAATTCTCTGAAAATGTATCAGTTCATACACACACAGAACACTGACTTTTATGTATTATTAGTTTGTTTCAATGATTATAGATCACACTAGTTAAATATTTGACCAACAAAATTGTACACTCTAATAGTCAGGGTTAGACACTAATTAACTTCAGTTACATTTCACTGGTAACTGTATAAAAGCCTATACAAATTTCTATAACATACCAAAAATTAACTCATACAATGTTTTATTGCTTCTACCACAAAGTTTTACCTAGTAGCTGAATACAGTATTAACATTTATTAAGCAATCTTCTTAAATATATTTAGTAGTTAACAGTATTAATATCTTATTAAAATTATTTCCACTGAAGAATACATATCAGTACTTTCCCAACTTATCAGCATAATTGTATTTGCAGTACTATTCTAAATTACTGGATAAACTAGAAGGAAGACTAAAAGTTAATTATAATTTTTTGAAATATCTGGGATCAAACCAAATGCTACAGAACCCAAGTAAAACAACAAAATCAAATATATTCTTTGGGGATATGGGACAAAAAACAGACTTCTGGAAGTCTTATTAACATTAAGACAATAAACTAAATTTTGAAACAATTCCTAGAAATGTTAATGCTATAAGTGACTCTTCTCCATGAAGAGAAACTTATGCAAAATAAGCATGTCTTAAAGGCCAACTCAACAGTGCTAGAGTGAAAATAAGAGACATCTGAAGATAACTTTACTGTCTCATAATTTTCTTTAAAGCACTAGGAGAAAATTTAAGGTTAAAGTAAAAGCATTAATCAAAGTAAATATGAAGATAAAAATAAGAGAAGAAAAACTAATGCTACACTTCTGGAACAGAAGGGGGAGGAGGATTCTAAGTAACCAAAGATGAAGATAACAGGAAAAAAAAAAAAAAAAAGATAAGTAACTCATGTGCAAAAACACTTTTGGAATCTGCATTGAAAATTAATCATACAGAGTAATTAATATAAAATATGAGGTCCCATCTACTATACTAAAGCATGAAGAGTTTATATCACATTTTTCCATGCACACTCAATGAAGACTTTTCCTCCACTGTAAATTCACAAAAGCTTTTTGTTGGTGCAATTTACTATGCCTATTCTCAGCCCTAGGATATTTTTGTACCCAATCTCAAATTGGAAATGGGATACTATCTGTCCTCAAAATATCGAGTTATTGGCAGAAACATAGCTCCATGTCTAATAACTTTTATGCTCCACTACAAGTTTTTTAAGTGGTATTCTTGTTTAGATGTAACTAAGACTACCTGTATATTTTAAAATATAAATAAAAACTTATGGGATACATTGCTCATTGACTGATATAATGCATCTGAGCCACCATTACCCATCTCCCTCCTAGCACTGAAAAGGAAAATGTAGAGACACTGCTCCACCACTTGGCTACTTCCTGCTAGCTACTTCTGCCCAAACTCCTCTTAGGAGCCCAAAGGGAAATCTATTACCACTGCTGCAGAAGCTCACCATCTGTGGCCACTGATAAATGTATTAAGGAGGACTGACACAACAGAGGCAACTGCAATACTTACTGTCAGCTATACAATGAGGACTGTCGGCAATAGGCAGAATTCAAAGACCCAAGATCCCTGCTCCCTGGTGTATTACCCTGCATAATCCTTGGGACTGCAAATACGATGGGATTTCACTCCCATGATTAGGTTAACTTTAAGAAAGTTGACTTATGATGGGGAATTATCCAAGTGGGCCTGAACTAACCACATAAAAAAAAACCTTTAAATTTGGGTCTAGAAATAAGAGACAATTTTTAATGGCTCTCTATTGCCTATAATACTGGGTTGGCCAAAAAGTTCCTAACCTTGCACCAAAAAACCTGAACGAACTTTTTGGCCAACCCAATAGCAAGAGCTGCCTACTCTACCAGCTTTTTAAGGACTTCTGTAATCTAGCCCCAATCTTACCAATATAAAAAGAAAAGATGGGCTTCCCAGGTGGCACAGTGGTTAAGAATCCGCCTGCCAATGCAGGGGACACGGGTTCAAGCCCTGGTCTGGGAAGATCCCACATGCCACGGAGCCACTAAGCCCATGTGCCACAACTACTGAGCCTGCGCTCTAGAGCCCGCACACCACATCTACTGAGCCCGCGTGCCACAACTACTGAAGCCCATGCACCCAGAGCCCGTGCTCTGCAACAAGAGAAGCCAGCACAATGAGAAGCCTGCGAACCACAACGAAGAGTAGCCCCCACTCGCCGCAACTAGAGAGAGCCCGTGCGCAGCAATGAAGACCCAACGCAGACCAAAAAAAAAAAAAAACAGAAAAGAAAAAAATAGTATTATCATGGGTCAAATAGTCATGCTTAACAGAACGTTAAATATAAGTTAAAACTAACTACTTAAGACTACAAATCTAGATACTATTAATAATTCTGTTAGGCACTATTGCTCAGTTCTCCTAAAATTCAAGTTTTTATTACATCCTTCATTTTTTTTTTTTAATTAATTTATTTTTATTTATTTATGGCTGTGTTGGGTCCTCGTCTCCGCGCGAGGGCTTTCTCCAGTTGTGGCAAGTGGGGGCCACTCTTCATCGCGGTGCCTGGGCCTCTCACTATCGCGGCCTCTCCTGTCGCGGACCACAGGCTCCAGACGCACAGGCTCAGTAGTTGTGGCTCACGGGCCTAGCCGCTCCGCGGCATGTGGGATCCTCCCAGACCAGGGCTCGAACCCGTGTCCCCTGCATTAGCAGGCGGACTCCCAACCACTGCGCCACCAGGGAAGCCCCATACATCCTTCATTTTTGAAAGACTCCATTCTAGAGAACTACACAAACTACCAAGATTGTGTTTAGCATGCAAGCTACAGTCCAGTTAATCAAAAGGTATTAATGGATGTATCCATACAACAAGAATATACTTATACTGAAGCAGAGGCATGAGAAAATAATTAACATGATTTCTAACAGTATAAAATCAATATCAGCAGGTAAGTGCTAGACCACCAGGACCAAATTAATTAGACTGAGTATATTCAATGTACAATTTTTGCTGTAAGTTTTCATTTGTTTGAAGCAACTAGTTTCTTTGTTCTGTAACATATCACCTAAAGATTCTAAGCTCTGTACTACTTAGAAGGTATTTACTTAGCACCTATGAATGCCATTTCTTATTAGTCACTTTTGCCCAAGAGCATATGTTCTGGGATGAGAGAGACAAATTAGGCAAAAAGCCCCTGCTAATCACTGCTCTTCACCTCCCAAGGAACATCTAAATGCCATTTAGTCCTCATGTCCTTACCAGAGAATACTGAATGAAAACCTAGAATCAATAGGCTGGTGTGGGAGAACTTTCTCAAATGTTGTGAGGATTAAATGCTGAGTCAGCAACTTAAAATATCCTGAGAGTGAGTGATTCCTTAAATTTTGTGCTCCAGATGCCTCCTTTCTTTACCCTACTCCTGGCCCGGAGTTCAGCCAGGAATACTGCTGAACATCCTATAGTGCATAGGACAGTCCCCCACAACAAAGAATAACCTGGCCCAAAATGTCAATAGTGCTAAAGTTAAGAAACCTGGGTATAAAAGGAAGAACACTAAGTTAGAATCCCACCGTTCCAACTTATTATCTAAATGACCTTCAACAAATTATGCGACTTCTCTAAGTTTCCTCATGTATAAAATGGATAGCATGCTCATGTTGAAGGATTTAGGAGGATAAATTGATATAGAAACCTTTAGACACTTTACAAATGTTAGTTTCCATTCTTCAGAGTGAGTACAAAAATCTTCTCGGGCTTCCCTGGTGGCGCAGTGGTTGAGAATCTGCCTGCTAATGCAGGGAACACGGGTTCGAGCCCTGGTCTGGGAAGATCCCACATGCCGCGGAGCGACTAGGCCCGTGAGCCACAACTACTGAGCCTGCGCGTCTGGAGCCTGTGCTCCGCAACAAGAGAGGCCGCGATGGTGAAGAGGCCCACGCACCGCGATGAAGAGTGGCCCCCACTTGCCGCAACTAGAGAAAGCCTTCACACAGAAACGAAGACCCAACACAACCAAAAATAAAAATATAAAAATAAATAAATAAATAAAAGATTACTTTTAAAAATAAATAAATAAATAAAAATACTTTTTAAAAAATCTTCTCTATCAGAGGTAGAGCTGTGGACCTCTCAAAGATAACTTCAAACTATGAATGACGCATGGTACTCTGATTTATTTTCTGAATCTCCTATCAAAGTCTAAGCAACTTGAAGGCAGAGTTCTTATTGGACTTGGTATCCTCAGCCTCTACAACAAAGGAAGCACTGAGTTGTAGAGGCTGAGGATACCATCTGTTAAATGGCCAAATGAGCAAATAAGCTCTAAGTATCTACCCACCATAACAAAGCAGTCATCGCATTGCACAGTACAGAATACCCAAAGAATGTAAGAAAACATAACTCTTGTCCTGGAGAAATTTTAAAATAGTAAGAGATATCTAACAACAAAACAAAATATGTAGAGAGATTTAACACACAGTAGGCACTCAAAAAAAATCTCATGGGTAAAATTCACATGAATAGCTGAGGTCACAAATGAATATTAGTGGGATGCACAAAAAAAGTTAGAATTAAATAGATTTAATCAGGGAAAGTCCTATTTTTAATTAGTATAATCCTTCAGAGTACATGCTGCTAATATCTTCCAAAGGCAATGAAACAGTACACTTAAAGAACAAACATCAAAATGTCAAGTGCTATCATTTGTCATTTTAGCAGTACTCAGCTAAATTTCATAATTCAGATGATGGCAGCATATTTTAACAGGTTCAAAGGCCATTTTAAGCAATTTTAAAAAACACATTAGATTTTAATGGAAGCTTATCAAATTCCTGACATCCACAATCCATCTTAATTATTTTAAATGGTCTGAGACAGAATAAGACCAAAAAGGCTGATGCTCAAATGTCTGAAATACACTGCTGAAAAGGCTGAGCTCAAGCATACCAAAAGTGTGTTAGAAGCAACTTTTTAAATGCACTAATGTAACAATTATTTTTAAACCAACAATTTTAGAAAAATAGCAGTTCCTATCTAAAGCTTATATAAATATAAGACACTGGGTTTGCAAGTGTCAGCAGAGTTTTAAGATCCCTTTCTAAAGCAATAGTCTCCTTCTGTTTTGCTTGGTATCTTAATTTGCCTTTAGTTTCAAAACTAAGTTTGCTAACACTGTTCCTCTCAAAACCTCAGGAATTCCATTACTAGTTTTAAGCTAAATTAAAGGAAAACAGACCCATTCAACCCATGGCACAAAGTATGCACAAAGTGTTTGTTGATGCTCATAAATAGACTGAGAAATTTAGACATGTCTTAAGGACAACAGCTGTATAGTCAACTCTGGTTTGCCCCACCATGGAACTGAATAGACTAGCACATGGAACTGTGTGAGACTAGCACAGATACCTTTAAACCAACTGAGATATAATAGAACATTCTCTTTAAATCAGAGCCTTTGTGTATGTTTTCACTTTAGGGGAAAATGGTTAGAATACTCTAAAAAAAATACACATGGAGCCAAGATGTTACGAGCCTCTCCCCCAAAAACAATGCTTAAAATGCCCTCAACACTGCCCACCCACTTGCCTCCAAAAAAAAGAAAGAAAGAAAAGAACAAGCTATAAATACTTGACATACAGATGGTTCTTTGTCTTATCACTAGAAATCTTCTTTTCCATTCTGTATCCCTATTCTCAGACTCTATAAACCTTCCTGACAAGTACAGGTATTTTCACTTTCATCCCTCTCCATCACCTCCGTCAAATCATAATTCATCTCAACTCACCTGAATCCCAGGTATCAGGATCCTGTGAATGGGACTAGTAAAAGAGGAAAGTACTGATACTTGAAAGAAAGGGAAAGAAAATACCATCTTTCCCATTTCCTGGCTCCCTCCCTTATCCTGCCCCAGCACTGCAGAGTACCAACAAACGGAAGGAATAAAAGCACCTTACGCTCATTCTATTGCTATTTCTCCTTCTTTTACCCCTAACTCATTCACTGCTCCCCAAGCGTCACCCTGTCTAACCCCTACTCTCCTGTCCTAGGTAATGGAAGTCACAAACAAGGGCCTAGATTTTGGGTAGACCCAGCTCCCTAAGAGAGGAATGCAACAAGATGAATGAATTTCCACCAGTCTTATAAAGGATGATTCGAATATATTGTGATATAATGAGTTACAACATTTTTTATTGCCTGACCTAGTAATAAGCTAAATATCATTTTTATGACTTATTGGAAAAACAGGCTCCTAATCCCAAATTCCTTTTTTTTAATTTCCCATTTCCCCCACCCCAAGCCTCTAGCCACAATCTTTTTTAAAACAATTCATTAAAAAAAAAAAATTCATTTACAAGATAGAGGCTACCTATATAAAAGAGTCAAATTACAGTGACTGCTAGTGATTAAAACAATAGATTTTTGACAAAGTAAACAAGTGAATGCCAGTAGCTTGTGCAACATGAGTGAACCGTGCTTACAACCACATAACTAATAAAAGGAAAGAAAATAAATCTGGTTATAAACAGCATATTACCAACCAGTGATCACACTTTTGCAAAGAATATATTATAAAACCAATATTCTAACTTTAGAAATGAATATACCATGAAGAATAATTTGGTAATACCTATTAAAATGTTTAATGCATATATCTATTGGCACAGAGATTCCACTTCTAAAATTCAAAGTACTGATATATTTACACAGGTGTGATGTATGTATACAATACTCACTGCTGCTTTATAAAAGGAAAAGATTAAAAAAAAGCTACATGGGGCTTCCCTGGTGGCGCAGTGGTTGAGAGTCTGCCTGCCAATGCAGGGGACATGGGTTCGAGCCCTGGTCTGGGAAGATCCCACATGCCACGGAGCAACTAGGCCCGTGAGCCACAACTACTGAGCCTGCGCGTCTGGAGCCTGTGCTCCGCAACAAGAGGCCGCGATAGTGAGAGGCCCGCGCACCGTGATGAAGAGTGGCCCCCGCTTGCCGCAGCTGGAGAGGGCCCTCGCGCAGAAACGAAGACCCAACACAGCCAAAAAATAAATAAAATTTAAAAAAAATTAAAAAAAAAAAAAAAAGCTACATATCAACTGAAAACGGAATGTACAGTATATTCAATACAATGAATACTATGTAACCAATAAAAAGAGTGGATATGGTTGTAAATGTAGGAAGAAACTTGCTACAAACAGCAGTTGCCTCAGGGGAGGGGACCTAGTAGACAGGGAGATGGGAAATGAGACTTGTTTTCACAATATACCCTTTTGCACCTTTGAATTTTAAATCATGTACACATATTACCCTTTTATTAAAAATGAGTAAGCTAAAAATTTGTTAAAGAATTTAGACAATTCTCTCCAATCCTCTGATGCATAAACAGTTCTACTTTCCTCATCTGTAGGCAATGTTAATCAGGACTGAGAATCTGGGCTACTAGAGGTTACCAATAACCAATATACAGGGTAGAGGGCTCATTTCCTCTTTAGTAAGAAGAGGTACAACTATGGCAACTCTGCCTCAATCAAAACAAAGTATAATAGGGGAAGAAAGAGGTGAAGAATTTATCTTACCCAAAGCAACCTTTATTACAGAAATAAAATTGGATGCAGTATAATTTTGTCAGCACTCTGAAAACCGTGCTTCGCCAAAAGGAAAAAAAAACTATCTGGCTGGAATTTCTGGTTAGGGTCTAGATCTCAAATGGGTACATGCACCAGAAATATTTTGTAAAGAACCTAAGAAGGGCCGAAATCATTCAAATCCAAAAGGCTAAAAAACAAGGGGAAGGGGGAGGACAAAGTCACGGACAATGTTTCAAATGTCAAAAGAACATTTAAGGTATTTTTCTATCAGAATTTTTCTCTTTATCTCTTAAATTCCAAGTAAGATTGAACATAGCAGTCCCTCAGTAATTAAAACTCAAGCAATTGAAAGAAACAATTCAAACTCTTTTTCAAGCTTATTTTTAAATGTTACTTTTTCATATGATTTTTGGTTTTGCTGCTAAAGAGAACAATTAATATAACAGCAGCTAATACTAATCTGGTTCCCTCTTCCTCTGATTCAAATCCAATTATAAAACCAGGAAAATAGGGGAAAAAAATCTTGATGGGGGGGTACATAACATGGTAACGTTTAGGAAGAGGATCATATTTATTTTTTATGGAAAAAAATACCATTTTTGGGGTCTCTTGTTAACAACACTATGACATTTATGACTTAGCCATCTAATCACACAGCTATATCACTATGTACAATTTAAATTTTACAGACTTAATGACTTGTTTAAAAAATGTAGCTCAAAGGTGTGTTGTCATAACCGATTACAGTATTCTGAAGGCTAGAATATATCTCAGTAAGTGAAAGATGCTAGCTGGCATATCAAAAAAAAATTAGTATATTCCTTTGCCAGATTCACCTGGACTAATATCAAAAAAGAAAAAGAAATAAAAATCACGAAATAAAGTTACACTTAAGAAAGCGGGAGGGCTTCCCTGGTGGCACAGTGCTTAAGAATCCGCCTGCCAATACAGGGGACACAGGTTGGAGCCCTAGTCCAGGAAGATCGCACCCACAGAGCAACTAAGCCCGGGTGCCACAACTACTGAGCCTGCACTCTACAGCCCATGAGCCACAACTACTGAAGTCCCAACGCCTAGAGCCTGTGCTCCACAAGAGAAGCCACCTCAATGAGAAGCCCGCGCACTGCAACAAACAGTAGCCCCCGCTCGGCGCAACTAGAGGAAGCCCACGCGCAGCAACAAAGACCCAACTCAGCCAAAAATAAATAAATAAATTTATTTTTAAAAAAAAACTAGGAGGAAAAAGTGCCTTAGAATTAATATGTGGAGTTCATATATCTTGACATTTACAAAGGGAAAGGAGAAGAATGTTATCAACTGATAAGTTTCTTTTTTATTCTATTTTATTTTATATTTACTAGTAAACAATTTACTATGGCTCAAGAGTGTCTGAGGTACTTGGTAAACTTAACTAAAGAGTAATACTAATCATAATATTAATTATAATCATACCAAAGTTACGGACTAACAACCACACAAATGAACATTTAAATTCATATGAATGGGTTTCAATCCTGAGTCGAGTACCACCTAAGGTAGAACTGAGAGTTCTTTAAGCTATTTTCAAGATTTAAATAGCCTAAATGCCTCACATACTGTCTGAAATATAACTTTTTACACTAACTATATACATACCCGTTTCTTTAGATCCTAATGGCTCAACTGATGCTTCATGAAATAACAAGTAATGGACAGATAAAGACTGATCACATTCCAAACTAAGAAGGAAATTTAACAGAAGGAAGAACAAAGTTTATGTCTGTTCCCCACTCCATTTTTCCCCTTTACATTCTTTTATTTCACAATTACCTTAGGAGTTACAACACTGCAAGATCTTAGTCTTGTTCTCACATATACATAGCCAATATAAAATAAAAACAAATGATTGTAAGCCTAATTTTCACCTTGGGATGCACCCTCATTCTTTACATAGTTAGTACAAAAGAAACACTAAGGAGGAAAATGAAAGAAGGGCCCAAGATGTGGGATAACTGCAAAAACACAACCCCAAACATACCTGAAGACCACTCGAGAGTACTTAATGACTGGGTAAATAAGATGACCTAAAAGGCATCTAGCACCTGCACAGGAGGCAAAAGGACATGCTATATTTGAGCCTTATACAGATCTAGATACAAATCCAGTAAGCCCCCTACATATGAACCTTCAAGCTGCAAATGTTCAAAGATATGAACATGCGTTCACACGTCCAATCACGTAAGTCAGTTCATGTATCTGGCGTACACTGTCATGTGCGTACATTGTCACGTACGTGCATCCTCTACAAGTGGTTGTGCTTTTGTGTACTTTACTGTACAGAGTACAGTAGTACAGTATCTTTATTTCAAGCCCAGGATGTGAGTGAAATTGCAGCTTACCCTGTCTCCTACTGCTGAGGATCCTTCAGCTCTACCATCTCCCTCCTCATCTCCCTCTCCAGTCAGTAATTCTTTTTTACCTGTTCACTCGATGCCAGCCCCTGTATGCCAGCTGTTGTACTGTACTACTGTACTTTTCAAGGTAGTGTACTGTAAGATTAAAAATGTTTTCTTTATTTTTTGTTTGTTTTTTATGTATTAATTTGGAAAAAGTATTATAAACCTATTACAGTACAGTAAGTCCCCTACATACGAATGAGTTCTGTTCCGAGAGCACGTTCCTAAGTCCAATTTGTTCGTAAGTCCTAGGGCTCCATCATTTATTACCTGCCTGACCTTGGGAATCTTACTTAACTCTGAAGCCTCAGTGCTCTCCTCTATAAAACAGAAATGAGAATAATAATTAAATAGAAACTCATCTAACAGGACCTCTACTTTATCAACTTAGAGAAATAAAGAGCTTAAATTCCTCCATAAATCACTTCCTGATGTCCATCATAGGCTGACCACTTGCACCTGGTAGTCCTCTAAGTCAACCACTTTCTTACTGTGTCCTCACCCTTCTACTCTCACTAAATGAGCTGGAGGCTTAACAAGACCCAGCTGTTTGTTCCCAAACCCATGTATGCCAACTGCACTTGTTATTGTAATTATGTAATTTAAGATTATGTAAACTGATGAATTATGAGCGTGAAAGGGGTTGTTTCTCTGAAAATTATGTTGAAAAGTTCAAAAAGATTCAAAGGCTATTTATTTTTTGGAAGTTATTATAGAGTTACATGTATGTAAAACAGCTTTAAGAGAATAGCGGAAAAAGCATAAAACTGTAGAAGGATTTTATTTAATACATTAAAAGTGCCTTTAAATTCTCTGTTCTAAAACATATGCATACTGGGGGGGTGGGAAGGGGGAATGAATTGGGAGATTGGGATTGACATATATATATAATTGATACTATGTATAAAATAGATAACTAATGAGAATCTACTGTATAGCAAGGGAACTCTACTCAATGCTCTGTGGTGATCTAAATGGGAAGGAAATCCAAAAAAGGGGGGATATATGTATACGTATAGCTGATTCACTATGCTGTACAGTATAAACTAACACAATATTGTAAAGCAACTATACTCCAATAAAAAAAATCTAAAAAAATAAAATAAAATAAATTCTCTGTTCTATCTTAGACAGCGATACTTAATAGATAAATGCCTCATGGGTGTGGCTTATGCTAAAAAGACAACTCAGAACTCTAATGAAAGGACCCATCCATAAAGAAAAGCCCTGAGCCTATAGGGGGGAAAAATGGTGAAGGAATGTATATTCGAGTTAAAATTTAAAATATATATCATTTTTTATGATTCCCTGCTAACCAACTTTTCCAACTTTCTACTTACTCAACATCACATATGAGATCTTCACATGTAGCTACCTCAAAAATTTACAGGAATATTATGACGACTAAATAAAATTAAGCACAGTGCTGGCACTTAATGACATTCAATTTAAAACTTCTGTTTTACTTTAAGGGTTTTATTAGTACCCTGATGGTATGACTACTACTCTAAGAATATAGTAATGCTTTCTTCCAAAACAGAAAAGTAAAAGGTGCACAATTTCCTTGTTATTCTGTTATTTTTATATTTGGGTACACTATACATACTCCATACATGATTAACCATATAACTCTGTGGTGGCCATCAAAAAAGTGAAGACGTCCAATACTACTGAGACTGCGGGCTCCCAGGGTTACACTGTAAGGATAACATTACAGTAATGCAGGTAATGTACTAACATATCAGAGTGACCTGGCACCTAAAGCTGACAAGAAAGTAGGAAAAGTCAATGAGATGCTGGTGTGGTGCCAGTGGAGGGAGCAGCAGCTCTCTGAAGAGGGAACAAACAGAGGAAAAGGTCAAGGATCCAGATTGAGGAGACTAACTAGGAGGTGATAATGGCAGAAACCAGAGAGGAAGCAAAGCAGAAACTGGTAATCATTCTGTAGGTAACAAACCTATAAACTGAAGAGGTTACAGGCAAGGTAAAGAGAAGGATGTGGTGATTCAACTTCCTGCTCAGAACCGCTGAACACTGGCACAGATATTAAAATGCTTTTCCAAATTACTTAAAAGCAAAATCACCTTTTTAAAAGTTCATGTCATTTTGACATTACAATCAATTTTACTCTTCAAGGAAAAACTGTTACATACAGAAATGCACTCTAAAATTAGAACAATGAAGTACCTTTTCACCTTATTAAGTTAAGGGGGGAAAAGTAACACTAATATCCAATCCAACAAAGATACAGTGAAACAGTACTAGTAATACCGTCCTTTTGAAAAGCAATTTGACTGAATGTCTCAGGATTAATAAGCCTTCATATCCTTTGGCTCAGTATCACACACCTGGGAATCTGCTATAAGGAAATAAACTAAAAATATGAAAAAAATATATACTCTTGGGTGTTTTCTGCAACGTTTCTTATAATAGCAAAAATTAAGTATGATGATAACACAGGAAATACTTAATATAATATTAAGTTTAAAAAAGCAAACAACGAGGGACTTCCCCGTTGGTGTAGTGGTTAAAAATCCACCTGCCAATGCAAGGGACATGGGTTCGATCCCTGGTCCAGGAAGATCCCACATACTGCAGAGCACCTAAGCCCATGCACCACAACTACTGACCTGCAAGCCACAACTACTGAGCCCGTGCACCACAACTACTGAAGCACACACACCTAGAGCCCAAGCTCTGCAACAAGAGAAGCCACCGCCATGAGAAGCCCACACACTACAACGAAGAGTAGCACCTGCTCGCCGCAACTAGAGAAAGCCCATGCACAGCAACTAAGACCCAACACAGCCCAAAATAAATAAAATTTTTTTAAAAAAACTTTTAAAAATTAGAAAATTTTAAAAAAGCAAACAAGGGAATTCCCTGGCAGTCCAGTAGTTAAGACTCCACACTTCCACTGCAGGGGGCACAGGTTCGATCCCTGGTCATGCAACTAAGATCCCACATGCCACGCAGTGCAGCCAAAAAATAAAAAAATTTTTTTAAAAAGCAAACAAAATTGAGCGTACACTATAAATATGATATAAAACATCATAAAAACGGGACGTAAAAAAAACACCAAATGATGACTGCATTAAAGTGGTAGATTCAAAATCTGTTTTTTCTACCATCTAACCTTTCTGAAATGTTATTTTACATTTACAATTAAAACAAATTATATTTTTAAAACATGCATCTCAAAAGGTTACACACTGTATAATTGCATTCTTACAGCATTCTCAAAATGACAAAACTAGTGATGGGGGGATGGGCTGTGAATACAAAGAGGTAGCACTAAGGAGTTCTGTGGCGATGGAACAGTTCTGTATCTTGATTGTGGTAGCGATTAAACAAAACTGTATATGGGATAAAACTGCACAGAACTACAAACACACACAGAAATGTAGGTGATATCTGTACATGGCCTGTATTCTAGTCAACAGTAACGTCCCAATATCAATTTCCTCATTTTCCTATTGTATGATAGTTATCTAAGATGTCACTGTGGGGAAACTGAGTGAAGAGTACACAGGGCTATACTATTTTTGCAACTTTCTATAAATCTCTACCTCAAAATAAAAGTTAAAAAAAAATATATGCACTTGCATGTATAACATTAAACTTTTTTGAGGGAGTGGGAGACAAGGGAATGTAAAAGAGCCGTGTAATATATAACTTCCAAGACACTACTCCTAGTAACTATTCATAAAACCCCATAGGAAGCAAATGGCAGTCTTTATACTGAACGTAATTTACTTAGGTCAGGCTTTAATAAAAGGCTTCAATTTAAATTAAAGCTATCAGTCAATTTTCAGAACATGCTTAACTGAGTAGTTTTCAGTCTCAAACCTTATACTTACATAATCCATTAAGTAAGAGTCCTCAGAATTTTCTCCCTTGCCAGAAAAGTTTCAGCAGATATAAATAAGATTTTCTTACATATATTCAATTTAAATATATAAATGACTAATACAAAGGGATATAAGAGTTCATCACCTCTGGATTGTGCTCCATGACAACAACCACATCTATCTGAATTCACCATTTTAACCTCAGCACCCAGCATGGTTCTTTTTTTTTTTTTTTTTTTTTTTTTATTTTTGGCTGTGTTGGGTCTTCATTTCTATGCGAGGGCTTTCTCTAGTTGCGGCAAGCGGGGGCCACTCTTCATCGCGGTGCGCGGGCCTTTCACTGTCGTGGCCTCTCTTGTTGCGGGGCACAGGCTCCAGACGCGCAGGCTCAGTAGTTGTGGCTCACGGGACTAGTTGCTCCGCGGCATGTGGGATCTTCCCAGACCAGGGCTCGAACCCGTGTCCCCTGCATTGGCAGGCAGATTCTCAGCCACTGCGCCACCAGGGAAGCCCCCCAGCATGGTTCCTGATAGCTAGTAGGCTCCCAATAACTGAAGCCGAGGGATGAATTCGTGTTCTAACCAAGGTTCTATGCCTAAGTCCCTCCAGCTTTAACCAAGAACGGGAGGTAGAAAGTAGAAAGTAAGAGCAGAAAAAAAGGTGAATGTGGATAGGGCCCAGCTTCTACCAATTCACCAGGTCAAAAGATTACATTAACCAACACTACATTCTAGTATCGGTGAAAAAGTTGACCTTAGAAAAACTTTAAGTCATTTCCTCCGATCAGCAAAATCTTCAAGACTAGTTTAACAATTAGAAAAAGAATTGAACTAATATCAGAAAATCTGCCTCACTGATCTTTATCACCTAATGCCTTTACGAAAGCCAAATTTGGAGGAATCCCCCGGAGGTCCAGTGGTTAGGACACCACACTCTCACTGCTGAAGGCCCAGGTTCAATCCCTGGTCAGGAAACTAAGGTCCCACAGGCCGTGTGGCGTGGCCAAGAAAAAGAAAGCCAAATTTTCTTCGCTATGTGCAAATCCATTAACTTTTTAATCTGAAAAAACTCTTAGCTACAGTTACGCAAAGCATCAGAAAATCCTTCTACACAAGCTTTAAGCTCTAAGTAAGTATGTACATTATCATATACCTATATATATACTTACACATTATACATATACCTATATTTATATATAAATATAAACTATGTGAATAAGTAATATAGTTACATTAGAACTACTACCATATAAGACCCTTAAGTCAGATAGCAACTCATGTCTATATGTTATTTATTCATTCAACAGTCTGAAGTACTGACAACACAGTAAACAAGACATAGACCATGCCCTGAGTTAACAGTCTATCTACCAACTTAAAAGGCAACTGTAGGGCTTCCCTGGTGGCGCAGAGGTTAAGAATCCGCCTGCCATTGCAGGGGATATGGGTTCAGGCCTTGGTCTGGGAAGATCCCACATGCTGCGGAGCAACTAAGCCCATTTGCCACAACTACTGAGCCTGCACTCTAGAGCCCGCGAGCCACAACTGCTGAAGCCCGCGCACCTAGAGTCCGTGCTCCGAAACAAGAGAAGGCACCGCAGTGAGAAGCCCGCGCACAGCAACGAGGAGTAGCCCCCGCTCACCGCAACTGGAGAAAGCCAGTGCACAGCAACGAAAACCCAACGCAGCCAAAAATAAATAAATAAAAATAAATTAAAAAAAAAAAAGCAACTGTAGCTAGTTAAAGAAAAAAAACTTCAGAAAACAAGGGTTTGAATTCCAATGCTACCTCTTACTAGCTAGCTATGTTTCTGAGTCTTAGTTTCCAGAACTATAAAACAGGTACTATTTCCATAAAGATTAAAATAAGATCATAAAATACAGGCATACCTAAGACATACTGCAGGTTCAGTTCCAAACCACCACAGTAAAGTGAGTATCACAATAAAGCGAGTCACACAAATTTTTCTGGTTGCCCAGTGCATGTAAAAGTTATGTTTATGCTATCCTGTAGTTTATGAAGTGTACAACAGCATTACATCTAAAAAAAACCGATGTACATACCTGAATTTAAAAACTTTAAATCAACCATACTTCAATAAAAAGTTGTTTGCCTTAAAAAAAAAAAACCTTTACTGCTAAAAAACGCTAACCATCATCTGAGCCTTCAGAAAGTCATAGTAGTTAACATCAAAGATCACTGATTACAAATCACCATAACAAATAATAATGAAAAAGTTTGAAATATTGTGAGAATTACCAAAACGTTACACAGAGACATGAAGCAAGCAAATGCTATTGGAAAAATAGTGCCAATAGACTTACTCAACAAAGGGTTGCCACAAACCTTTGATTTGTAAAAAACGCAATAGAATGAAGTACAATAAAAGCAATTTTTTTTAAAAAAAGCAATAAACAAGGTGTGTATAAAAATGCTTGGTGGGGCTTCCTTGGTGGCACAGTGGTTAAGAAACTGCCTGCCAAGGCAAGGGACACAGGTTCGAGCCCTGGTCCAGGAAGATCCCACATGCTGCAGAGCAACTAAGCCTGTGCGCCACAACTACTGAGCCCTCATGCCACAACTACTGAAGCCTGCACGCCTAGAGCCCGTGCTCCGCAACAAGAGAAGCCACCGCAATGACAAGCCTGCGCACCACAACGAAGAGTAACCCCCACTCGCTGCAACCAGAGAAAGCCCACGTGGCAACAAAGACCCAACGCAGCCAAAAACAAAAAACAAACAAAAAAAATGCTTGGCAAACTAGAAAGCACTATACAAATGAAAAGATATATTATTACTGTACTTAGCTTTTCATTAAGAAAAAGCAAAACACGACGCTAGGATCTCCCTGCAGGTTGCTTATTAATTGTAAGGGGAAAAACAGTAACTATACAGTGAATAAACCAGTCAACACCCTGACCAAAATTAAAATCGCTAATGAGGGGCAAACGGACATATGTATATCCCCACGGGCATCCTGAGAGGGACACATACCTTTTGTAGTCGTCTGGCCGAAAATAAATAACCCGAAATCATGATGCAAATCCAAATTGAAAAACTTTCTATAAAATAACTTACCTGGGCTTCCCTGGTGGCGCAGTGGTTGAGAATCTGCCTGCTAATGCAGGGGACACGGGTTCGAGCCCTGGTCTGGGAAGATCCCACATGCCACGGAGCAGCTGGGCCCGTGAGCCACAACTACTGAGCCTGCGCGTCTGGAGCCTGTGCCCCGCAACAGGAGGGGCTGCGATAGTGAGAGGCCCGCGCACCGCGATGAAGAGCGGTCCCCGCACCGCGATGAAGAGTGGCCCCCACTTGCCGCAACTAGAGAAAGCCCTCACACGAACCGAAGACCCAACACAGCCAAAAATAAATAAATAAATAAATAAATAAAAAAGTAGCTATAAAAAAAAAATAAATAAATAAAATAACTTACCTATATTCTTTAACTGCATAAAAGACAAAGAGAAGCTAAGGAACTCTTCCACTTTAAAGGAGACTAAAAAGAAAGGACAACCAGGGCTTCCCTGGTGGCGCAGTGGTTGAGAATCTGCCTGTCAATGCAGGGGACACGGGTTCGAGCCCTGGTCTGGGAAGATCCCACATGCCGCGGAGCAACTAGGCCCGTGAGCCACAACTACTGAGCCTGCATGTCTGGAGCTTGTGCTCTTCAACAAGAGAGGCCGCGACAGTGACAGGCCCGCGCACTGCAACTAGAGAAAGCCCTCGCACAGAAACGAAGACCCAACACAGCCAAAAAAAGAAAAAAAAAAAAAAAAAAAGCCATGTAGAAGAAACCATAAATATGTTCAAAATAAAACCAAAAAAAAAAAACAACAACAACAAAAAAAAAAGGACAACCAAATACAAGATACGATCAAATTTACAGAATTGGAATATAAAGTGTACGCAGACTAAAGTATGTATCAATGTTAAATTTTGGAATTTGATAACGGTACTGTGATTACATAAAAGAATACCTTATCCTTAGAAAATACACCCTGGGGTATTAAGAAGTAAAAAAGGCATGCAACATACTCTTCAATGGTTCACAAAAATAAATAATAATGTGTGTGTGTGCCGTAAGACAAATATGGCAAAATGTTAAAAATTGGTTAATACAGGTAAAGGGTGTAAGAGTCTACTATATCACTCTTGCAACTTTACTATAAGTTAGAAATTATTTCAAAATAAAAAGTTTAAGAACACAGGATACTAATCTCCAGGGGGTTACTTATAAGCTCTAAGCTATATACTATTTTTTAAAAATCACTCTGCAAAATTAATAGAGAGAAAGTTCTAAGGAACTTCACAGTCCAATTACAAAACAAATTAGGAAAACACAGCACCATGAGCAAGAGCCAGCAAAACAAACAGCAGAATCACATTTGCAAAGACTTCAGATACTGTATTCCCTGGTGGCACAGTGGTTAAGAGTCCGCCTGCCAATGCAGGGGACAAGGGTTTGAGCCCTGGGCCGGGAAGATCCCATATGCCGTGGAGCAACTAAGCCCATGCACCACAACTACTGAGCCTGCACTCTAGAGCCCGCAAGCCACAACTACTGAGTCCACGTGCCACAACTACCGAAGCCCACATGCCTAGAGCCCGTGTTCCGCAACAAGAGAAGCCACCGCAATGAGAAGCCTGCGCACCGCAACAAAGAACAGCCCCCGCTCACCGCAACTAGAAAAAGCCCGCACATGGCAACGAAGACCCAATGCAGCCAAAAATAAAAAATAAATAAATAAGTTTATTAAAAAAAAAAAAAAAGACTTCAGATACTGGAATTATCAGACAAATATAAAATAAGTATATTTAATAGATTTTTAAGAAATAAAAGATATCTTGAGAACATGACTAAAAAAGGAATAACTACAAAAAAAGGATAAACAATCTTAAAAAGGAACTGAATGGAACTTCTAGAGATAAAAAAAACATAGTAAATGGAAATTTTTAGAAACTCAGTAAACATGGTACAACACAGATGAACCCTAAAGACATTATGCTGAGTGAAATGAGCCAGACAAAAGGACAAATACTGTATGATCCACGTATATGAGGTACCTAGAATAGTTAAATTCATAGAAGTAAAATAGTTGTTGCCAGGGGCTGGGTGAAGAGGGAACAGGGACTTATCATTGAATGGGTACTGACTTCATGAAGTTTATGATGATGAAAAAAGTCCTGGAGATGGACAGTGGTGATAATTGCACAACAATGTGAATATACTTAATATCACTGACCTGTACGCTTTAAAATGGTTAAAATGGTAAATTCTATTTATGTATATTTTACCACAATAAAAAAAAAATTGATATAATTGTTAAAATAAAGTGAAAAAATTCAATAAAACAGGTGAACAAAGCTGAAGTGAGAATTAGCTAACTGGAAGAAAAGATACTAATTATCCAGAACACAATACAGAAAAATACAGAAATGGAAAATATAAAAAACAGGTTAAGAAGCCTGGTGGATAGAGTAAAAAGATCTAACATACTTCAAATACAAGTTTCAGATAGAAAGTATAGAAAATAAAATCTGAGGAGAAAATGGCCAACAGTTCTCCAAAATTGTTGAACGACACCAATCTTCAGATTCCAAAGCCTACTGAATACCAAGCATGATAAATAAAAGAAACCGTCTTCTAGACATATCAAAATGAAAGTGCAGAACACCAAGGACAAAGAAAAGATTCTAAAACTAGCTATAATGAAACAACAGATACAGTCGTCTCTCGGTTATCCAAAGGGGAACGGTTCCAAGACGCCACAGGATACCCCTCCGATGTTCAAGGGCCTTATATAAAATTGTGAGTATTTGCATATAACCCATGCATGTCCTCCTGTATACTCTAGATTTCTTCTAATACTTAATACGGTGGAAATGCTATATAGATAGTTGCCAACATGCAACAAATTCAAGTTTTGCTTTTTGGAACTTTCTAGAATTTTTTTCCAAATATTTCAACCCATAGGTGGTTGAATCCAAGGATGCAGAACCTGCAGATATGGAGGGCCAACTGTATCTCTAAAGGAATGACAAATTACATGAATTACCAATTTTTCAACAGCAATAAAAGCCAGAAGAAAATGGAATAAGATCTATAATAAAGAAAAAAATAATTGCTAGCATTGAATGCACACTCAGAAAAGCTACCTTCAGGAATAAGACTAAGGTACTTTCAAACGAATAAAAAGTTTTTCAACAACAGACCCTCTAAAGGATATTCAGGCAGAGAGAAAATGATCTGATCCCAGATCCCAGACAGGAAGTCTGAGATGCAAATGGAAATGAGCAAAGACACTTGTAAATATATAGGCAAATCAAAGCAACAGTGTTTAAAACAACAATAATATCTAATTTGTTGGGAGTCAGGGAGAACTAAGATAAAGGAAAACTACACAGAATTTAACTTCCAAATGTGAAGAGAGAGGAAAATGGATTTTTTAAAAATACATTCACCAAAATTAAAAAAGAAAAGCAAGGGAATGATTAACACAAAATTCAGATGGCGGTTACTTAGGAAGCATGTCAGAGAACACAAGTGGTGAGAAGTACAAAGGGGCTTCAAAGAGGCAGTGTTCTACTGTTTAAGCTAGTTAGTGGTACATGGTAGTTCATATTATAATTATTTAAGTTGTACATTTATTACCCTATATGCTTTTGTAATAAAAGTGAATCTTAAAAATCAACACAAGAAAAAAACCGAAAGGCTAGTCATCATTCCCTAAAAATCTAGAATATGTCCCAGACCTTGGTATTTAAAATTGAAAGAATTTAAAAAGATTCATTATTCTATTTAACAACTACCTATTGAGTGCCTAATCGTTGCCTATAACTGAGCTGAGGGGTGGCACGAAGATTCCTAACCTCTCTTCTCCCTCTTGTGTTCCTAACCCTAGAGGGCAGCACTAATACAGTAGCCACAAGGGGCTGTTCACACTTAAAGTTAATTAAAATTAAATAAAATTTAAAATTCAGTTCCTCTGTTAACACTAGACACATTTAAGTGCTCAGTAGCCATTTGAGGTCCACTATATTAAATAATGCAGATACAGAATATTTCCATCACTGCAGTAAGTTTATTAGACAATGCTGCTATATTTTTATAACATTAAAATATACTGATAATTGAATAATCTTAAATTTTCAGATGTTCTTACTTTCATAATTATTAAATCTCCTTTCAAAGTCATTTTATTTCTATGAAACTACAGCTCCTTAGTAGTATTTCAAAATAGTTTGCTGTTTGTTAAGAAATATGCAGAAAGTGTGAGGATCTCTTCACCATCTCCCATGTCTCACCAAAACCATCAGAACACAGGATTTTTTTTTAATGAGCCAAAATTAAATAGTTAAGCACAGTGCTACTAAATTGTAATACAAGCCACATCAAAAGGATACAAAAATCCACAGGATGAACACATGACCCTTCTTGGGGGGCACCAACTTTAGTTGGCAGTACTTTAAAATACTGTTTACATACATATAAAATAGCAAAATGCAAAATTCATATGAATTTTTAAAAACAAAACGCTATAGGCATCATGAAATTTTCTACTTATAGCAGGACACTCTGGGCCGCACCTCCAGACTTCTGAACATACCATTCATTTCTGCTGTCGGCAGCACTTAGGAGGAAAAATTTAAGCATTCTTAAAATAAATGAATTCTACATGATTTTTTAATTTAACAGAAACAATGATGTACAGCAAAACTCTATAAAACAATAGCATCCTTAATATCTAAAGCAGCAAACCTCCACTTTCTTTAAAATTAAAGGACAGAGGGCCTAAGCTGTTTCAGCTTAACCTGAACATTTTGCTTTAGGCATTCTAACACAAATTAAGTATTTCTATAGCACTCGAATTTTTAAAATTACCTAACCAAAAACATTCAAAGGAAACAAATGTTAAGCCTTAATTTAACAGTCACTTAGGCTAGGTTTGCAACTTAAGTTTTCCCCCAACTCTAAGTGAACCAGGGGGTCAATAAGCTTCTCATCTAAACAGCTGAATGCAATTTCAATAAACACTTATGCTAATAATTGTTTTGTGTCCTCAGGAGGACTTCTGGGGCTCCACTTACATAACCCATTATGCAAAGTACTGAACTATTCTCTTTCTCTAGAAAGCATTCTGAATACCAATATGTGTACAAGGTTTACTTGCTATATTAAACGAAGATTTTCTCACTCTAGCTTCAACGATCCTGCAGGAGAGGTGAAAAGGAAAGCCACTTTCTGCTACTTCACTATGTCAAAGGCGAGGTATTTGTCTTCCTGGCTCATCAACAGAGGATGACTTACAGCAGCGGCCCCCACGGTTCGCTGGTCTCCTCATGGGACTCCGGTTGAGAAACACAGCTTTAAACAAATAATTTGGAGCAACTTGTTTGAACTCAACTGAAAACAATCTGAACTGCTCCTTGAAATGTGCTGTAAGTATTAATGTAAAACTTGACAAAATTAGATGCAATGGAGGTGAGAATCACAATACAGCCACCGTAGAGTAGTTGAAGGGTAGAATGTACCCCAAACCTAACTTGAATATGCATAAATATGTTGGATGAATACTCCCCCCCCAATCTCCTGGCTCTGTTTAAACCAAGATTTTCAGATTTCACAAAGTCGTAATCTTTAGGGGACAAAAAAGGTGGGGGGCGGGGGGGAACGAACACAGAGTTGCCAACTTTTATTCTGCCAAAGACATTTAAAAAGAAAATAACTACCAATTACTATCACCATTATTTCATTTAAAAAAATCTAATATGCTTATACCAAAAATGGTAAGAGATAATTTTAGAAAAAAAAATATTATCTTCTAAATTCAGTAAGTGTAGGTTTATGAGAAGTTCACTCATTCTCATTTCACTTCAGACAAGTGAAAACTTTGTCGTGGACTGACACCGCTCCACAGTCCAACATTTGGGAACCACGGGTCTAAGCAGCTAACTCCCACTTGGAAAAAGAAAGCAATGGTAGCACATGCCCAAACCAAATATTAACCTATTCAATAATGAGGTAATCGAGGCTTGGAGGGGTTTAGGGACTCTCCCAAGGTCACAGACCAAGAATTTTGACACGGGTCTGTCTGATTCCAGAGTCAGAGTTCCTAATCATCATGCTAAATTTCCTCTAATATTCTTCCAGTGGTAAAAAGATCCATCCCAATCCAGTCACCTTTGTGACCAAGGACAACCGAGGAATTTCCAAGACAGCTGGCAGGAGTGAGAGGTGTACTCCCTGGCCATCACTCAGACTGAAGCTAAATGGAACTCCTGACCTTTGCCTCATGAATAGCAGGCTCACGGCAACTAAGCTAACCAGCCCAGACAAAGCACACACAAACCCCTGCCTCCGACAACACTGACACAGGACTCCTCCGTGTTCCCAAGTGCCTGGCTTTCACAGAGTGAAAGCCATATTCCTAAAAACAAAAGGAATGTATGAATGATCAAGAAGGAAATAAACACTTCCATGGTAACTCAGTCTAAAAATAATCAACTTGCCCTCAAAAAGTTACAACTCTAAGCCTCATTCTGCAAATAATGACAATCTTTTATACACTGATACACAGGTTCCCTTAAATTAAATATCTAAACAGAAAACCACACGAAGTTCTGTAAATCTATAGTTCTTAAATAGTTTCCAAATTAAAATATATAGTTTTTATATATGTATCATTATATGATGGGTAAAGAGTGTCTTATCATTCTCTCTCTCTAGGATAGTCCAAATATTAGAGACAAAACTACTCATGTTAATCAAAAATACTTATAAAAGAGAGTTGAAAGAAAAATATGTTATTAAATACCATTTTCTATGAAAAGCACTATTAGCAGCCAGTAGTAACAGGAGGCACAAAAATTATCTTTGAATAATCAGAAGTTCTTGATATTGAAACCAAAACTGAAAGTCATACATATAAATAAAGAGAATACTATATCAGAGAACTGCTTCCATATCACTTGCCAATGTCCAAAAGGAACGACCAAACAGCTCTACAGTAACCAAAGACTAACACCCTGAACCAAATGAGTCTGAAATAGTTCTTCCTCTCTGAAATAGAGTAATGATAGCACAGTATTCTTACTAGCAACGGCAAGAAAGTTTTGTTTCCCAATTAGATTTTCAATGATCGGATTCTTTTCTACTCCATCTGAGTCTGCAATGTGAGTGAGCAGTATACAGACTATCAAGTTTTTTACCCATTGAATAAAATTATCTATTTAGTGTCTTTTCCTTCTGTTTTAAATAGATGCCATCTAAAATAAAGGGTTTTTTTTTTTCTTTCCATCTAAACTTTCCCTTGGCTCTTTCATCTTCATATACAGATTCAACTAATACATCTGTTTACATTATTCTCTACACACATGTTTAATATATGCCTAGCACTGACCTCTCTCATGAACTACAAACCCATATTTCCAAAAACCTCTGAGCATTTCCAGTGTTTGGCAAGTATATAAAAAACTCACCATATTCAAAACTGATCTCATTATGCACCTTCTTGTCCATATTTCTAGTAATAGTACCACCACTGCCATCACCCACACTTAAAATGAGTGTAATCTTCAACCTCCACTTCCTCCAAACCTTTCCCAACAATCCCTCCTCCCACCCACCTAGTAAATCATACCAACACCATTGCCCTTGCCTATTATTTATACTCTATTGGAAGTCGGCTGTCTACAACAAATCATTCTACACACTACACTATTAGACCTTGGTAGTTTCTCATTACTTCCCAAATACTCCTAAATACAGCACTTAAACATGTTCCACAATCCAGCCCCAATTTAAATTTCAAACCTCATCTCTTATTCCCAAAAATGAACCCTATATTCTAAGTAATCTGGTCCACTAACTTTCCTCTGAGGACACAAATGAACTTTCCCACCTCCACATTTGTGCTCACATCATTCCCTTTATTTAAAAAGCTTTCTTCATCCACCTACTCCCAGCCCCTACACTTTTGTCTTAGAAAAGTCTTACCCTCTGCAGTGTTGCACTCAGGCTGCTGGTTTATTGCAAGGCAGCATGCTGTAGCGAAAACACACAGGCTTTGGCGCCAGGCAGACCTGGATTCAAATTGGGGCTCAGTTACCTGCTAGCTACATAGCCCGGGTAAGTTACTTAACTTATTTAAGTATCAGTGCCCTCATTATTAAGAAATATGCTTAGATGTTGTTATGAGGCTTAGAAAATGTATGTAAAGCAACTAGCATAGAGCCTGGTATACACTAAATGCTCAATAAATAAGAGCTTCAGAACTAACTTTGTAAGTATTTTATATATATATATATATATATATATATAATATACCTATAATATACTATACCTCCACCACTTTCCATTTTACTCTAAGAATGAATCCATTTTCCTTTCATACAACTCCAAACTTTAGATCAAACCACTCATGTAGTATTAACGTATATTTCTATATGCTGTAAATTTTTATACAAATATCTGACATCCCCTTCTAGATTTCAAATTCCTAAAGACCCAAGATTTAATCTTTGCATCCTATAATGCCTAGCAGTGATTTTCATGAAGCACAAAGAACTCACCTCCAATTAGAAAAATATTTTAATATGCCTAAATATTTAATACGCTCTTCATGATTTCTGACAAACCTTAAAAAAATTATTGCCAAAAACACGAAGCTTAGCTGTAAGGGCTGTATCTTTACTTGCTCCTACATGGTTGCCTAACATAGCCTGATGCCTAACATAGCAATATCTGTTGAATTGACTTGAATGATATAATCTCCAATGTAAATGTTCAGTATCTGTTGAACTAAACATAACTAAATTTACTAAGGGTATCTGATTTTCCCCAATTACCTTTTTCTGTTCTTACAATTCTTGAAATCCTTCCCTTCAAAACACATTAACTATCATACCTTCAGTACAGATCCACAACCGTATCTAACTTGACTCCGTTTCCAGATTCTCTCAATTCCAATATTCCAACCATAGGCTCTAAACAATTAGAGCATTTCAAATAGCTAAGAATCTATAGTTTTCATCTAAATCTAAAAGTTGAGCAACTAATCTCCACTCCACAATTTTTTCCAGGGACTTTAAAAATCATCCACCCTTTGCCTGTTGAAGATCAACAACCCTGAAATAAATCTTCTTTTGCATAAGAGAGCTCCCTGAACTTCTCACTTCAGTCTGTTTTCCCTAATTCATGAGACTACCTCCCCTTCCAGTGGTGGGAGGTGAGAAAATGAGATAAGTACCCCCAAAAAACTACAGCATAAGTCCTAATATAAGCCCAAGATGAGAAGTGCAGGCAAGTGTCACTGGTTTCACAAAGGTGGTGTGCATATACTTTACACTGCAATGGTCATCTACTGGTAGTCAAAATCTGCAGTAACTGCATTCCCTTATGATCATAATTTAAAAATCACCATTAAATGTGGAAAATCCTATTTCCTACAAACCTTTCAGGAGTAGTTTATTACCTAAAATCTGTTCACTAAAAACAACTACCTACATCACTTTCTCCTCTAGGAAATGCTCAATTTATCCGAAGTAAACACCTCATACTATAAATTTAAAAACAACAACAACAACAAAAGACAAAAACCAAAACACTTCTGCCCACCTGTGTGAACCTCTGCATTGCAGGAACAGCTTAACAGTCTAAAGAACCTCCTTGGAGTTACCGAGAACAATTTTTCTTTAAAAGTTAAGGAAAATGACAATTCCAAATATGAACTGTTAAGGAAAATGACAATTCCAAGTATACAAACTTCGGGAAAGAGGGGGAGTAATAATTCTCCAACCGTTTGCAGTAAATTCGTGCAACAAACGCAGACTAAACTCATCAACCAACTGCGACTTCTTAGAGCCACAGAATTAGGAATGTAGATTAGAGAAAGCATCATTTTTTACGTCTGCCAAGAAAATAAGGGAATTTACCTGAGCTCCCGATTTTCCTCAAGCAAGTTGTTTTTTTAAGAAGTGACTTCAACAACAGCTTGAGTAAGCTTTCGAGTGAGTAAAGATCATCGGAGGCACGGTGGTGCCACACTGACCTACGAATCCAGAACCCGTCCCAAGCGCAGTCCAAATCGACCGTAGGCAACCCCTAAGCGGGTCTAGATGGAAAGCCTTGCAAAAGATCTCCGGCATCTACACACGCTTCGCCCCGCCCTGGGACCAAGGAGACACCACCTCTGGGACCCCAGCTAATTACTGAGCCCGAGGACAGACCCAGAGGTCGCGGAAGTCGGGAACTAGAGCCCAAGACTGGGTCTGACGTCCAGATTCCCAGACCCGGGTCGGACAGAGAAAACCAAATCCGAGAGGCAGCGCGACGATCTGGGGGAGCAGAAATAAGGGGGTTGGATGGACGGAGGCCCAGCCCCTTCTTACTTTCAAGTCCCAACAGCAACAACAGCTCCGGGAACCCCCTCCACGGCTCCGCCCCGCCCACCCCACGGCCCCACCGCCCGCTCCTTCCCGCCCCACGGGCTGGGCGAAGACCGCGGCGGTCGACAACCCCCTTTCTCGAACCCCGACAGCCCAGCCCGCAGCCCGGAGCGGGCAGCGGGGGCCCGAGAGCGCCAGCCCCGACGCGGCCCGCGGCCGTCACAGTTCACTCCGCCGGCCACTCACCGTCGGCCCGGGAGCTGGGAGGGGGCAAGGCACGGGTTGGCGGGCGCGGAACCCCGGACTCCCACCCGGGCAGGAGCCCCTCCTCGGAGCCGACCGAGCCTCAGCGTCTGTACCTACAAGGCCTCTCTCCGGCCCGAACCCTGGAAAAGCACTTCCGGGGGAGCAGGGGAGGGAAGGGTTTTGGCACCGGAACTGCTCCCGGGCTGGAGCTGCCAGGGCCTCCGAGGCGAGGCGAGGCGGGGCGGGGCGGGGCGGGGCGGAGCGGGGCGGGGCCTCTCCGAGGGCTCCCGCAAGTCCGCCCCCGGGCTGGTCGCTAACCCTTTCTGCCCCTTGGCCCCTCGTTTCCCCAAACTCCGGCTGTATCCTTTACAGCTCTTCGACGCGTTCCACTCAGGCCACCTGATTGTACAGAGGAGGAAACCGGGGCTCAGAAAATTTAGGTGCAAGGATCCAGCGCCTACACCCGCGCTCCGACTCTCTCCACTATTCTTACCACTCCAATCTACCTCCTTTAAAAATAATGATAGTTAACATTTATTGACCGCTAACTGCGTGATACACACTGTATTAAGCGCTTCGGTGCTTCACTCAGTTAATCGTCCTCAAATCCCTTGAGGTTGGTGCTATTATCTACGTCTTGCAGGGGAGGAAACCAAACCCAACACCACAAACTTCGGTTCCTGATTTTATTTTAACTCATGTTGTGTGTATAAATTTCACTTATCCCTAACACGATTTTTAAGTTCTTCAAGGGCAGGAACCAAATTATGTTCCTATATTCCATCATCACTTGAGGCCAAGAGCTGGGAGACTCTGGAATCTTACTGCCTGGATCCTGTTATTTAATACTTTTACTTTTTCAGCCTGGGCAAGTTGCTTGACCTCTCCAAGCCTGTTTCCTCATTTGTAATATATTTGATATATTTGATGTGTGTTTGTGTGTATGCACATATATAATCATCTCTGGATTGTTACGGGAATTCAAAATAAAAATGCTTGGTAAACAGTGGTGTACCTAGTACCAACGTATGACTGGGTAAAAATCAACAATTCTCATGCCTCATCATTAACAGGAACAGTTTTTCCTCCAGTGGAGTCACTCTAGCAGGGGGTAATTTGAAAAACTATGGGTTAGCAATAGGCAATAGAAAAGGTTAGTTAAGGAAATAAAGAGTAGAGATTTTTGCAATGGGAAAAATGAAGGTAGGTGAGACAAAGAATGTCCTGGGGCCAGCCTGGATACTTGTGACGCTGTGAGCTGAGACAGTTTGAGGACCCAGAGTCAGACGCCAGGCAGGGAAAGGAAGGGGAAAAAGAAAAAGGGATTCCTCAGCCACAAAATCAGGAAGGCACCGAACATCTGAGGTAGTTTCTGTATCTGAGTCCAGATTTTGGTGGGGGGGGGGGGGGGGGTATGGGGGTGTTTAGCATGCATACTATCTGCAAAACATCTCTAAAAACTGAGGGGGAGGAAGAGGAAGATTTTTTTCAAAATTGTCTACTAAGCAAGGCAGGGGAAATAGAAATAGTTCAGAACCCGTTATTACAAATTTAAGATGCAAACAATGCCTTTGCTTTTGGCTTTTGTTACAGCACTGTGTTATTTTTGTGTGTGTGATCACAGAAGTGTTTGTAAATACTTCTGTAATACCCAAATTTACCAGCCTTTCGTGCCTTGGAGTGTGAAGAAGTAAAAAAACAGAGCCTGGGTTGGCAGGACTCACTAACTTCTCTTTCCACCAAGGGCTTAGAGGGATAGTGAGAGGGAATCCTGAATCACAGACATTGTCAGGCTCCCTGCTGGACGCAGGCATGCTAAAGGTTGGTCACGGAATCTGGTCATCTAACTAGTAAATGGTGCCGTCAGGATTTGAATGTGAGTCTTTCTCCTCAGCTGCTCCTCGCCGCTGTGCCAAAGGTTCTCAATCTCGAGAGTGCATCAGAATCACCTGAAGGTCATGTTAAAACACAGAGCGCTGGACCTCACCCCCAGAATTTCACTTGACCATACTGGTGCTTCCCCGAGGTGTAGTCCCTGGGCTAGTATCATCAACATCATCTTTGAACTTGTTACAAATGCAAATTATTAGGCCTCACTCCAGAACTTGTGAATCGGAAAGTCTGGCGTGGGGTCCTGCCATCTGTGTTCAGACAGGCCTTCCTAGTGATTCTAAAACATTCTCCAGTTTTAGAACCTCTGCACTCTACTATCTTGTCTTCCACATAACCCTCTTTTTTTTTTTTTCTAATTATCCCCAACAGAAATAACTCTACTGAAGCAAAAGTTCTTCCCAATGAATTAAATGATGTATTGAAGCATTTTTATTCATGTTTTGCTCTCAGTGGGAGAGGAGGGTAGAAAAAAAATTAATGGAGAATTCTGTTTTGATTACTTTCAATTTGTACTGAAATTTAACCAGATAATACTGGCTTGGGGGTGGAACTAATCTCACTTGGGAACTTCTCTGTGCCAGGGCTTAACGTGCATTTTCTAAATTGATCTTCACTGCACTACCATGAGGTTTCATGGCCTTAATTGTACAGAAGAGAAAAACTGAGGCTTAGGTGAAGTAATTGACTTAAGGCCACATTCTTATTAAGGGGCAGAAATCAGGGTTGTTCAAACAAGGATCCCTCTAATTCCAAAACTCATGATCGCTCCACCTCATAGCAGGAGCTTGGAGAACCAAATTCCACTGTGAGCTTCACCACCCCAACTATGCAACATTCGGTAAGCAATTTAATCTCTATGTCAATTTCTCCATCTATAAATAATGTTATCATAAATCTGCCCCTCCCACACTGGAATGTTAGAACAAATAAAAGTGTAAGTGCTCTGAGTTTTTGAAGAAAAACAGTAAAAAGACAAGTTATTATAATGTTAATATGTTTAGCCAAGTGTTACTATGTGAGCCTGAGCATTGAATCTTTCCTGGTTATCTCCTGATTCATACATAAGAGGTTCAAAAACTATAGCTGATGCCAAAGAAAAAACCTTTTGACTTAATTTGTCAGTATCTACTGGAGGTTAAAGAGGATGACAGAGGATTATATGTGTTTCTCTTAAAAATTACAAGAAATCTCTCAACAGGTTCATAGGCTCCAGGTGGTTGCCAAATTGCTGGCCCATCCACATCCTAGAGATCTTTTCTCCAAACACTTTCTTCTCCCCATAACAAGCACCCCTCCACCCTCCTGCCTCCACCCACTAGGCAAAGACTTAAAATTCCTCCCACTTTATTATGTAGAAGGATTTAGCTCTCTCAATCCTCCTCTCAGACCAGACTCCAGGCCTATCTTTGTTGACAGAGTCGCCAAGTTGCACAATTCCAGGGGGTACCATTCACAAAGAATACAACCTGAATGGTGCTCGAGGGGGTGCCAATTGCACAGGCGACAATAGGAATGGTCCCCCTGGAACTGTGCAAGGCTATAGCCCTGTCTATGCATAGCTCCCGCCCCAAAAATCCATTAAGGTGTTTTGTTAAACAAAAGAACCATCTACTTGGGTGTCCACTAGTTTGCCAACCTTTCAAATAATGGGGTTCTTTGTGTTTTTTGTTTGTTTTAATGTAGGACTGATCAAATACTTAAATCACCAGGCTTAAGTCCTGGGTTCCACACTCTACTATGGCATTTTTCACTCTCTTCTGTGACATTATTGCCTATCTCCCCACTAGACTTGTGAGTTTCATGAAGGCTTTGTCATATTTTGTCTTCCTTACCTTTTATTCATGTCTTGGCACAAGTGCTTAAAAAACACTTGCTAATTTGAATAACAGCACGGTGTACTTGTAGATATGTACTAGTATAGTTGGCAGAGATTTGACAAATGGCCTCAAATGTGCTGTTTGACCCACAGAGTTCTGTACCAAGAAATAAACTGAGCCAAAAATTTTTAAATGAGAAATGTCACATAAAATAAAAATCCCAATTTCTGGCATCTCTTGAAAATTTAGACACTGGCAAACTGGGCGTGCATCCCACAAGGTGTTGGCGTCTTTAGCTCAGGTGCAGCTCTCCATTCAAGTAGTACAATGAGTTGGCTCCACTCATGTGTGAAATCTTCATGTCAAGCGCTGAGTTTGGAGCCACTGGTGTGTGGGATCATATGGATGTTTTAGAGAAACAAGTATAGAATTTTGCCTTGTAGATTTTACATGTGTTCTTTTTTTTTTTTTTTTTTTTTTTAAACAATCACACTTTAATTTTTATTTATTTATTTATTTATTTATTTATTTATTTATTTATTTTTGGCTGTGCTGGGTCTTTGGTTCGTGCGAGGGCTTTCTCCAGTTGCGGCAAGTGGGGGCCACTCCCCATCGCGGTGCGGGGACCGCTCTTCATCGCGGTGCGCGGGCCTCTCACTATCGCGGCCCCTCCCGTCGCGGGGCACAGGCTCCAGACGCGCAGGCTCAGCAGCCGTGGCTCACGGGCCCAGCCGCTCCGCGGCATGTGGGATCCTCCCAGACCAGGGCTCGAACCCGTGTCTCCTGCATTAGCAGGCAGATTCTCAACCACTGCGCCACCAGGGAAGCCCTACATGTGTTCTTAATGATTTATTTCAGTGTATTCTGAGGTAATTTTAAATTGTTTTTCTGAGGTAGAAAATTGTGAGGTACCATCTTGTACCATTTCTAAATAAGCCAAGCAAGTGCAGACATCAGATTATAAATATGATTACCACCAACATTTTACAGGCATTGTAGCTAATGTTATTTGTCAACTGCCTTGGAAACAGAAACAACAAATAATAACAAATAGTTGAATAAGCTTCATGATAAACTAACTTTATGGAGTGTGATTTTTTTTTCCTGGATGGAGAAACACAAGCACAGCTAGTTCAGGTAGCAAGCAAGTAATGGAGCCAGGATTAGAACCCAGGCAGTCTGTCTCCAGAGACATGGTCTTAACCACTAAATTAATATTTATTGAGCCTTTCCCATGTGCTATGGCCATGACTGCCTCCCAACTCAAAGAGACTACCAGATTTATAGAAGAGTGCATGTATCTCTTCCAAGCCTTTTATAGGCTGCTATATTAAACCCACACAGATCCTTCTCATCTCTCTCCCCCTCCCAACCCAAGTCATACTGACATGTTTATAATCTTCAGTTTTGAAGTGTACAAACTGCCAGACGTCTAAGACTTCCTTTAATTCCAATATAATTCTTTCACAGAGTTTGTTTTTATTGCAAATTATCATGAAGAGTCTTATGCATTTGGTGAACAAAAGGCATCTTTTAAAGACAATGGAAGCACTTTGAAGCAATATAATATTGACAGTGGAAACCAATATCTGTAGTCAAATTATGCTTGTGTGGAGAAATGGGAGATAGCAAGGTTGAATTTGAGCAAAAATGTCACATTGACACAAATGCAGTAAAAGCTCAAAAATAGAGGAATGGCGATCAACATTCCATCAACATTCAAATATGTCATCAGCATATTTTACATTTAATTTTTAATTAAAAATGGGAAAAAATTTTGGAACTTACATTTTCCTTTAGGAGTTTTAAAGAATTAAACTTCTGTTGTTGTCCAAAATGAGCTGTTTAGCAAGTCTCAGGAATTTTTTTTTTTTAATTTTCATTGAAATAAGGTTGATTTACAATATTCTGTAATAACCTATATGGGAAAAGAATCTGAAAAAGAATGGATATATGTATATGTGTAACTCATTCACTTTGCTGTACACCTGAAACTAACACAACATTGTAAATCAACAGCATACTCTTTATTGACTGCCTTTACTTCCTTTACAACTATCCCATTTCCTTAAGGATGTTAACTGCAATTCCCAAACAAACCATTTTCATTCACATCCTTGTTTCAGGGTCTGATTCCTAGAGAACCTAAGCTAAGATTCCACGATTATCCTTGAGTCAGTTGAGAAACAAACATGAATGGAGTCTCAGGAATATGAGTTGCATACTACCTTCACACTTCCTTATGAAGATATAGCCTATCTTACTCTGCCTCAGTTTCTCCATCTGCAAAAATGCATGATAAGTGCATCTTTACATTGTAGAGACGTTGTGAGACATAGCTAATAAATGATTATAAAGCACAGCTCTTTGAAGGATAAAGCACTGCATAATTACTAAATACTATAATAATCATCCTCATAATAATAGTAATTTTCAACCAACACATCAACCAGACCCAGATGTCTTTAGTCACCTCCCAATTAGACAAAAGTGTATATGCCAACTATGAAATAAAGTAAAAACCTTAAACCACGAACTAGTTCCACTCCCTTCCTCTTTCCTATGCAGAATCTGAAGTCAGATGGCCAGAGACATAGCTCAGTTCCATCGCTTGCTAGCTGTGTGACCCAACTTGTACAAGATAGTTAAACCTCACCAGCCTCTATTTCTTCAACGGTAAAATGACAGTAGTAATAATACCTACCTCACAGGATTATTGTGGGAGTTCAACAAATTAATACAGGGAGCGCTCTGTACAAGTGCTTGGCAGACTGGAAGAGCTCAATGGATGCCAGTGGTGACGATGACTAGCACCAATATCTGGAAAAAAACCCAAAAAACAAACAACTAATAGTGAGCAGCTGTCTAACCATGTTATTGGATGAAAGAGAAAGAAAAATCAATACACTCAACTTGGAGGATGATTTCAGCTGCCCTCTAGATTACATTCACATTTATCAAATATAAGCATCTTAATATGAAATTTTGATAGAAAAAAAAAGGTGAGGCGTTTTACTCTCCTAGTGTGTTCATTTGTTTGTTTTTAATGACTGTGCATGAAGTAAATGACTATAGATGATTAGGGGGAAAAAACAGAGTAAAATGAAAAAATACAATGCTCCCCATTCCCCAGCCCACTCCTCTCCTCAGGTGTAACCACTGTTAATGATTTGGCATGCTCCTTTCCAGACCTATTTTTGTGCATTTACATTTATATAAACAGAATTACCCAAGAGGCAGATGAAGTATGTACTTAAGGCACCAGCAAACCAGAACCACAAAAAGAATTTTTGTAAAGAATTTGATGTCTTTACAAATGCATAGATACAAAAAATCAGAACTTGTCGGGACTTCCTTTACATTTATTTAATTTTAAGATGGTTTTAATCTTAAAGTAAATAATAGGATATTATTTCATATGCATCATAAGCTCTTCAGCGCTTAGGACTTTTCTTAATATCTTAATCCAAGCTTGCTTTATAATTATATATACTCCCATTTTTTTTTTAAAGGAATTCCTTTATTTTTATTATTTATTTATTTATTTTTGGCTGTGCTGGGTCTTCGTTTCCGTGCAAGGGCCTTCTCTAGCTGCGGCAAGCGGGGGCCACTCCTCATCGCGGTGCGCGGGCCTCTCACTATCGCGGCCTCTCTTGTTGCGGAGCACCAGCTCCAGATGCGCAGGCTCAGTAGTTGTGGCTCACGGGCCCAGCCGCTCCGCGGCATGTGGGATTCCTCCCAGACCAGGGCTCGAACCCGTGTCCCCTGCACTGGCAGGCAGACTCCCAACCACTGCGCCACCAGGGAAGCCCTATACTCCCATATTTTTAAGACCATAAATATAATCATATTGTTTTGCAACTTTCTCTATTTGTGTGAGTGATTTTAAAAATTGTGATATTTACATAGTGGCAACCTAAGTAAAAAGGAACTTTCAACATATATGCCATTTTACTTCAAGGACGATCTCTGTATAAGGGTCCTATTAGAACAATGTGAGTTTCAAAATCTTCCTTTCTTTGTAAAGCAAATTTCATCTTCCATCACATTTTCAGGCCAATGTAATTCAATCCTTTTTTAATCTCCACAGAGCGTATGATGGATTGAAATCCTGCCGACCAGGAGTTTTCTAAATGGTGACTATGGAGAGATGCCAAGGAAATTGAATGGTGCCAAAATGTAGAATCCTCAAGTTGCTCTCCAAACCAACGGAAATTCATTCGGGGCTGGATTTCACTGAGGCAGGACGTATTTCACCTACAAAGATAGAGCACATGTGGAGATTATATTTGGGACCAGGGAATAAAGAAGAAAAGTAAAGCTACACTGTACTTCAGTAGACAGTAAGAAGGAAACATTCCCTGAAGAGAAGACCAGTGACCTTCTGTGAGGGAAGAAAGAATGCTTAAGCAATAGTTTAAAACTACAAGTATTTAAAATGTTTCCCTTATAGTAAATTAACTGTTGAATAGGCTCAATGCATTCTGAGGATACAAACATATATGCAAAGAGAGATATCCAGTTATTGCAAATTTTAAAATGTATATGTATGTATTTGTATACATATTAATATATGTGTATATATACATATGTATATATTTGAAATAACCTTGGATCTAAACTATTGCAAATGCTTATTGCACATTTACTGTGAACAAGACACAGGGGTGTCAGGGGATACCAAGAACTCTAAGTCACAGAACCTGTCCTCTAAGAATCAAAATGCCAGTTGGGGAGATAAGTTATGGACTCATAGAACCATAATAATGCCAAGCATCCTGTGGGAAATGCTAAATAACAGAGCCACTAACCTTTGAAACCTCTTCCATCATTAATGGTCTTGGGACCAAGTAAGAGGCAGAACTTAAATAGTATCTTAAAGGACTTGTAGAAATTATAGGAAAAGGAGGGAAATAAAAAGGATCTCAGCTCTCAAAAAAGTATAGAGGTAGGAAAGTAAAGAGCACATCCGGAAGACCTTGACCTTTTATCCGAAAAAAAGAGTTTGGGTAAGTAGGTTGGGCCTCTCGTCTGAAGGGTCTGACTACTAAATTAAGATACTTGAATATTATCTTTTTAGGCAATAAAGAATCAAAGCTGTAATTCCATTTCTGGGTATATACCCAAAGGAAATGAAAACAGGATTTCAACAAGGTATGCACTTCCATGTTTATCACAGCGTTATTCACAATAGCCAAGACATGAAAACAACCCAAATGTCCATTAATGAATGAATGGATGAAAAAAAGAGGTGGTATAGATACACAATGGAATATTATTCAGCCATGAGAAAGGAAGATATCTTCCCATTGGCAACACCATGTACAAACCTTGCACACTTTATGCTAAGCAAGATAAATCAGAGAAAGACAAGTACTAGACGATATCACTTATAAATGGAATCTAAATCTGTTCAACCTCAGAATTCCCTGGTGGTCCAGTGGTTAGGACTCAGCATTTTCATTGCTGTGGGCCCAGGGTTCAATCCCTCGTCAGGGAACTAAAATCCCGCAAGCTGCACAGCACAGCCAAAAAAAAAAGTTAAACCTGTAAAAAACAGAGTAAAAAACTGTGTACCAGGGGCTGGGGGTAGGATAAGAGTGATGATGTTTTAGGGTACAAATTTGCAACAAGTAGTAATTGAGCCATAGAGATCTAACACACAGTATAATGAATATAGACAATGCTATTGCACCGTAATTAAGTAATGTGATAAATATCACTACATTGGCAATCATATTATAATATATAAATGTATCAAAGTAACATGCTGTACACCTTAAACTTACACATCAAATTTATTCAATTAAAAAAAATCAAAGCTGTTTTCCTGACTGTGAAGCCACAAAATTAAAGTACACGATTAATTTTTTTTCATGAAGGAAATTTGCAAAACACAGAAAAGCATAAAAATAAAATAAAAGTCACCTGGAAACCCACCATTCAGAAATATGCTATGCTTTTTTTTTTTTTTTAAAGAAATTCACGTTCTTTTATTTATTTATTTATTTATTTATGACTGTGTTGAGTCTTCGTTTCTGTGCGAGGGCTTTCTCTAGTTGCGGCAAGCGAGGGCCACTCTTCATCGCGGTGCGCGGGCCTCTCACCATCGCGGCCTCTCTTGTTGCGGAGCACAGGCTCCAGACGCGCAGGCTCAGTAATTGTGGCTCACGGGCCCAGTTGCTTCGCGGTATGTGGGATCTTCCCAGACCAGGGCTCGAACCCGTGTCCCCTGCATTGGCAGGCAGATTCTCAACCGCTGCGCCACCAGGGAAGCCCTATGCTATGCTTTTGATGGATAAACTTATAGCATTTTTTCTGGTTATATATCTGTGTGTGTGTGTGTGTGTGTGTGTGTGTGTGTATAAGTTGAGATTATGCTTAATTCACTCAACATTATTTTGCAAGTATTTTCTTATTAAAATTGTAACTGCACTGTATTTCATCATATAAATGTAATATGTGGTACTTACCCAATTTTTTATGTTTCATCCAGGCACAAATAACTAAAATTAATCCAAAGTTAACCTAAGCAGTATGCTGAATGGATTGGAGTAAGGATAAACTGAGAGCAGGACTAACTGTTAAGAAGCTTTTGGTGGGGCTTCTCCGGTGGCGCAGTGGTTGAGAATCTGCCTGCCAATGCAGGGGACACGGGTTCGAGCCCTGGTCTGGGAAGATCCCACATGCTGCGGAGCAACTGGGCCCATGAGCCACAATTACTGAGCCTGCGAACCACAATTACTGAGCCTGCGCGTCTGGAGCCTGTGCTCCGCAACAAAACAGGCCGCGATAGTGAGAGGCCCGCGCACCGCGACGAAGAGTGGCCCCCACTTGCTGCAACTGGAGAAAGCCCTCGCACAGAAACGAAGACCCAACACAGCCATAAATAAATAAATAAATAAATTTTAAAAAAGAAGCTTTTGGTAGAGGACTGCTTATACAAATTAGGCATATTCACAAACTAGAATAGTTTATAACTATTATATTACAACGTAACAATTATTTCAAAGAATGATGCTGCTCCCTGTATATTATTTCAGTGTGATCTCCCAGATATATTTTCTCTTCTCCCAGTTTCTTAAACTTGGAGTGCTCCAGAACTCAGTCCTTTTCTCTCCATTTACATTTCTTCCCTTAATGATCTTATCCAGTCTCAAGGATTTAAATACTGCCTACATGCTAACCACCTGATGGCCTGTGGAAAGAAAGGGTATTCTATATGCAGAAGTGGATACAAGTTTTATGAAGAAGAATTCAAAACTGTAAGTAAAAAATGCCTGCTCCACTCCAATGCTATCCAACAGGAGAAATTATAAATACAAAATGCTGGTGTTCTGCTCTGAGAGGGGTCCTTGGAAGTCAGGGGCCTTGAAGCTGTATGCTACAGCTTAAGCAAGGGTCTGGAGACAGGAGCAAAAGGATATGATGAAGGAATCAGTAAGGGGGTATCACTTCTCAAAGTCAGGGCATGGGATGGGTGGAAAAATTACCCATCAATTTAGGCAATTTGCTCTTTGACCTCTATTCATTCCAATGCTTATAGAATGACAACTTGAAACCATCATTTGATTTGGAGTCCTAAAAAATGGTACGTAACTCATTGTGAAAGGGGTAGGAAAGTCTCTGTGGGCTAATTAACAAAATAATTCTCCTGAGATAGAAAGCAAATGTACCTGATTCTTCATTTCCAATACCTTCTCCATGTCAAAGTTTCTCTCATTGGTTTCTACTCCAAGCCGTGCTTTTCACCAAATAACACCCTCAGCTAAAATCTGCGAAGAATTCTTGCTTTCCGTATTGAAAAGACCGGGCTACTTTGATATGACTGTGGTCTGCCCCCCATTATATGTGAGTACAAACAACTAAAAATGCCTATACATCTCTCCAATCTATAGAAAACCATTTTGGGGTCTTGAAAACAGTCTCTTTACAGATGGAGAGAATGTGAGAGAAATGCCCTCAGTGCGCTGGCTAAAAACTGCAATGTCTGCCCAGCACTTCCTCTCGTAACGGGGGATGCTCTGCTGAATGAGCCCTTGTATGTCAAGATTCAAAACGTTCTTGTTTGCTCCAGTTGAACAAAGCTCTTACAGACAGTGGGATCTGCAGGGCAGCCACCAAGAGCGTTAGAGCAATGTTCCCTCCACCGCATCGCCGAGTAGTTTATCGTAATGGCAGTTCTCACCTTCATGTATAGAGGTCGGTGTTCGAGTTGCCGTCCTGCACAGAGCTCCCTCTGACTTCAAAGGAAATGACATAGAACAGAACCCCATGGTGTAAGGAGAAACAAGCAGCATCTGAGCAGAATCGGGCCATTTTTTTTTTTTTCATTCTCTCTGTATAAATGGCTAAATTTATATCCAGAGTATTTAAAGGCCACCTTTCACTTCAGCAGTTTATGGATTGTCAGATGTACATACACTTATTGGGGAGCTTGACACTGAGCTGTGTTTTATGTAAGAGGGGAAGGGAGGGAGTTGTTTTGCAGAGAAATCCATCCCAATCCCACAGGTTTTTTTTTTGGGGGGGGGGTCTATAAGACCCCCAAGAGACCAAAGTGATTGGGGCTTGCTTAGTGACTCATTTTACTTAAAGCTGGACTTGAGGCAAACCCTAAAAAAAAAGGAGAAGAAAAAGAGGAGGAGAGAGAGAGGGAGAAGGAAGGCAAGGAAGAGAAAAAAGAAAATATAAGTGTACATTTATTAAATCTCTGCATAGGGGAGGTCTCTTTCTAAGCTTAGAAGAAAGAGGAGAAGTCACTAGAGTAAAGATAGGTAAATCTAAGTACAAAAAAATGAACAATTCTACATGTCAAAAATCAAAATAAGATTTAAATGGCAAATAAAAAGCCAGGGAAAATATTGGTGACAACTCTGATGGGTAAAGGATTAATACTGTTAATATTAGAATTTTCTACAGACTAGCTAAAAATATAACAAAGTAAGTTCCAGATGGGTAGAGAAATGTTTAACAAAATTTCTAAAAATATTTAACAAAAATAAAAATGTTTAACAAAAATATTTAACATTTCTTAAAATGTAAAGTTTCTTAAAATCTTTAACAAAAATAAAGTATAGGTGAATATCTGACCTCTGGAGAGGGAAGGAAATTCGAATCTTAAAGATAACTAGGAAAAAATCAAAATATTAGGCCAGGGCTTCCCTGGTGGCACAGTGGTTAAGAATCCGCCTGCCGATGCAGGGGACATGGGTTCAAGCCCTGGTCTGGGAAGATCCCACATGCCTCGGAGCAACTAAGCCCGGGTGCCACAACTACTGAGTCTGTGCTCTAGAGCCCGCAAGCCACAACTACTGAGCCCATGTGCCACGACTACTGAAGCCCGCGCGCCTAGAGCCCGTGCTCCACAACAAGAGAAGCCACTGCAGTGAGAAGCCCGCGCAACGCAACGAAGAGTAGCCCCCGCTCACCGCAACTAGAGAAAGCCCGCGCGCAGCAACGAAGACCCAACACAGACCAAAAAAATTAGGCCATATAAAAATTTTCAATTCTGTAAATTAAAAAAAAAAGAAAATTTAAAAGATTCCAACCAATTAAGCTGGAAAATATTTGAAACAAACAGGCAATTATTCTCCTGAATTTATAAAGAACTTAAGAAAGTTGATTTTCCACAAAGATTCTCAGAGAAGAAACAAATGATGTATACAATTCACAGAAACGTAAATTAATATGGCTAATAAACATTTGAAAAATGTTCAGTGTTACTAGTAACCAATAAAAGCTATGAAATAAAAACTTTCTAACCTCAGATTGGCAAATATAAAAAATGAAACTATATATTGTAGCCTTTTCAAATATGAGCAATAAACAGAAAATGTAATTTTTTTTAAGTGCGTTTTAAAAATAGCAACCAAACAAATAAAATACCAAAGAATATATATAATAAAACATGTGCAGAACCTCAATAAAGGAAATGAACTTTCCTTCCTTCCTGACCAGAAGAACTGCCCAAAGGCCAGGCCTGCACAAAGAGAGCATTCTGTCAAGGTGGCAGCCTAAAGGTGTCAGGAGATTGGCCACACACAGGGTGATCAAGCCAACTAGCAGAATACTGAGGACAATGACAGTCAAGCTTTTCACTGTGAGAGAAGAGAGGTATAAATATGGAAGGAGGAAAGCTAGAATGAGCTCTGTGGTAATGGACTGAAATGTCAGTGTGAACTCACCATTTTCAATATAGGTAGATATAGAAACAAACACAGATGTAAATGTATGTGTGAATATATGTATATTACTGGCTCAGTCCAGTAAGACCGCCTAGAAGGGACACCCCTAGTAACTGATCTAGTGCTTGGTTTCTTTTTTTTTGGCCACGAGGCTTGCGGGAATTTAGTGTCCTGACCAGAGACCAAGCCCGGCCCCAGCAGTGAGAGCACCGAGTCCTAACCACTGGACCGCCAGGGAATTCTAGCTCTTTTTTTCTAAATATCACCGTCTTCGCCACCTAGACTTTGTTCTTTGGGGAGCTCATCCATTTCCTAAGGCTTCATGCTGAGGAAACCTACATTAGTATGTCAAAGCTAGACCTTTCATCTAAGCCCCAGATTAATATATTCAAACTACTAATTTGACATCTCTACTTTGTTACCTCACAAACATTTCAAACTTAACATAGTCAAAATAGAATGTTTGATTTCCTTGTGTCCTCCCTAAGCCATTCCTCCCCATTGTCCTTACTTCTATAAATAGTGACTTTATTCACTCAGCCACTGGAGTTTGGAGTCAGAAAACTGGGAATCGTTCTAGTCTCCTCCCTTTCCCTTATCCTTCATAGTCAATCCATCAGCAAGTCTAAATTGTTCTACCCCCAAAATACATCTTGAAGTCATTCACTTTTCCCCATCTCCACTTGTGACTATGCTAGTGTAAGCCACTATTCTCCCTCTCCTGGATTACTGCAGTAGCTTTCTAACTGGTCCCTCCACTTCCATGATAACCTCCTTGCATTCCATTATCAACACAGCCAGAGTGAACTCTTAAAATGTAATTGGAGCATGCCATTTCTCCTCTTTAAAACTCTTCTGTGATTTTCCAGCCTGTTGGAACAAATCCAAGTCCCTGGCTATGGCCATAAAGACCCTGCATGACTGCCACCTGCCTGAGACCTCCAAATTTATACCATGTACCTTATCCCACCAGTTACAACATCTGCAGTCAAAGTGTCCTCTGCAGCCAAAGTTCCTAGAATACACCAAGATTTTTTCTGTTTCGGGATTTTTGCATCTGCTCTTCTTTTTTTTTTTTTTAATTTTATTTATTTATTTATTTATGGCTGTGTTGAGTCTTCGTTTCTGTGCAAGGGCTTTCTCTAGTTGCGGCGAGTGGGGCCCACTCTTCATCGCGGTGCGCGGGCCTCTCACTATTGCAGCCTCTCTTGTTGCAGAGCACAGGCTCCAGACGCGCAGGCTCAGTAGTTGTGGCTCACGGGCCTAGTCGCTCCGCGGCATGTGGGATCTTCCCAGACCAGGGCTCGAACCCGTGTCCCCTGCATTGGCAGGCAGATTCTCAACCACTGCGCCACCAGGTAAGCCTCTCTGCTCTTCTTTTTTCTTATAATGTCCTTCTTTTGGCTTTCATATGATTGGCTCCTTCTCATTCTTTAGTTCTTAGCTTAAATGTCAATTCCTCAAAGCAGAATTCCTTGGCCATCCTATTCAAGTAGGGCCCTCTATTCTTCCTTACTACAGCAACTGTTTACTGTCTTCCTAACACAAGCAGCAATTTTTTGGTTTATTTGTTTGGTTCACTGTCTATCTCGCTCACTAGAGTGTAAGTTACATGAGGGGAGTAATCTTGTCTTTCTTGTTTTCTCTTGTATTTCCATAGCCTAGCACAGTGCCTGCTATCTACCATGTAGTTGATGAATTCGAAAAATATCTGTAGAAATTTACCATATGTTAGGTGCTAGGGATTCAGAAGAACACAAAATTCCCTCAACTGGCTTATAATCTAGAAGAGTAATAAATAGGAAGGTAAATAAGAAATTGCATTCTGCATGATTAGTACTATAATGAGGAAAGTATAATTGGGAAAATATCATATAGAAGAAGCCCCTAATCTGGGCTCAGGGAAGATCACAAAAGGCTTATGGAAAGATGTGACACCACAGTGAAACCTGCAGGATAGACGAGGTTAGTCATCAAAGATATAGTGGGGTAGAGCAGAGGCAAAGAACAGCATGTGCCTGGAAATGAAGCAGAGCATGGTACATTCAGGGGCCTTAGGGTGGAGAGTAGAGATGAGGGTGAGGAGGATGAATGGTGAGAGATGAAGCTATAGAAATAAGCTGATATAATGGTTTGTACTTCATCTTAAGGGAATGGGATGGTCACTGGAAGGCTTTCTGCAGGGAGTAACATGAGCAGTTTTGTGTTACACAAAGGTCATTTTGACTGCAGTATGTATAAGGGATTGCAGACCAAGAAAGAGTCAGGAGGCTATGGAAGCAATCTAGGTGAAAGTTGGCAGGATGAGAGTGACCTAAACTAGGGAAGTACCAATGGGAAGATAAAGAGTAAGACAGATTTGAAGGCTATTTAAAAGGCAGCAGTGGCAGAAATTGGCAATTCAATACATAATTTGATAAATGATGTAGGGATAAATGGTTATTTGGAGGAAAGGAGATCCTTACTTCAAAAACTATGTCAAAATAAACCCCGGATCAATTAAAGATTTAAATGTTAAAAAAATAAAATTATAAAATTATCAGAAGACTTCTGGTCAGGATGATGCTTTGATGCACCCCATCTCTTCCAAATCTACAGTTCACCCACTTATGAGAAGAGGCTAAAAAACAAAGCTGATGCCAACCCTCTTCCTGAGGTTATGGCATTATATAGAGCTGTGAACCTGAGGAGGTAGAAAGACAAGACACAGCAACTACGAACTGAACAAAGTTGACCACTGTCTCAGTGACTGGATCTGCAACATCCCTGATGTCCCATAGTTATTACAGGAACTTTGAAGGGTTAATATAGGACGTGATTTTGGATGGACGGAACAGAGTCTGACTTGAGGCAGCCACAAAACTGCTAGATAAGGAGGTGTGAGCACAGAAGTAGAAGAAGAAAATAAGCAAACAAATAAACAACAACAAAACAAACAAACAAAAATCCCTCTTACTTAAAATGAGTCTGAAAACCTAAATTCCCAAACACGTGAAAACAAAACTAACACTAGGGAAAAAAGTACATAAAGTAAACAATTGTTGCATGAACTCACTCCAATTGTATAGGTTAGTCTGAAAATTATTATTTTTTTTAAACTTTTTTTTTTTTAATTTTTAATTTTTTTAATGCTATTCTTGTCTGCTTACATTCTTTTTATGTATGTATGGATGTATGGATGGATGGCTGTGTTGGGTCTTCGTTTCTGTGCAAGGGCTTTCTCTAGTTGCGGCAAGCGGGGGCCACTCTTCATCGCGGTGCACGGGCCTCTCACCATCGCGGCCTCTCTTGTTGTGGAGCACAGGCTCCAGACGCGCAGGCTCAGTAGTTGTGGCTCACGGGCCGAGTTGCTCCGCGGCATGTGGGATCTTCCCAGACCAGGGCCCGAACCCGCGTCCCCTGCACCGGCAGGCAGACTCTCAACCACTGCGCCACCAGGGAAGCCCCTGAAAATTATTTTTAAACAAATATATTTAGGATACTAAAAGATATAAAGGAATAACTTCTATTAATATAAGAATTTATGAAAATAAGTATAAATAAAATTTAAAACATCTGGATACAAAAAAGAGGCAACAAGAGACTATTAGAATTTATAAATTTTTATGACCATTAAAAATTTAATAGACAGGATAAACTCTAGACTAGACACAGTTGAAGACTGACTTTACTGCATTGGAAGACAGTGCTGAGAGATTCATCTAGAAATAGCACAGGGAACCAAAGAGATAAAAATATTTTTTGAAAGAGCAGTTAATTAGGAAATATGGAAAACAGATTGAAAAAAAATTCATTCAATAAAAATTCCAGAAGAATGGAGGGAACGGTGAAGAAACAATATTTGAAGAAATAACAACCAAGTAATTGTAGAATTGACCACACATATGCATTGAGTACTATGCAGGATGTATCAGTATAAATCTCCAACTATGTACATTATAATAAAATGAACATCATCTGGGATAAAGAGCTAATTTCAAAAGCTATTAGAGAAAGTAATATGATGGCAGTAATACTGTAAGAAACAGTAGACTTCAACAGCTGTGCTTCAGAAAATATCAATAGATTATAAGAAAAAAATAAAATTTGTTTTCTATCACACACCATACATAAAAATAAACTTAAGAGGAATTAAAATTTTTAATGTTAAATGCAAACCTATAACTTTTAAAAGAAAACATAAGATAATATGTTTATGACCTTAGAGTAGAGAAGGATTTCTTTTATTTATTTACTTATTTATTTATTTAGGCCACACTGCACGGCTTGTGGGATCTTAGTTCCCCCACCAGGGATTGAACCCAAGCCCTCAGCAGTGAGAGCACAGAGTCCTAACCACTAGACCGTCAGGGAATTCCCAGAAGGATTTCTTAGTTAAGATATAAAAATGAGAATAATAAAAAAAAATAAAAAAATAAAATAAAAAAAAATAAAAAAAAATAAAAAAAAATGAGAATAATAAAAATGATGAATAATTTTTCAAATTTAAGAAGGAAAACTTTTATTCAACAAAAGCCATAAATAAGTGATAACCCCTGCTTGCTGCAAGTAGAGAAAGCTCGCGGGCAGCAACAAAGACCCAACACGGCCAAAAATAAAATATAAATAAATTGATTAATTAAAATAAATAAATAAGTGATAAGACAATCCACAAACTTCTCTTTTGCAATGGACGAATATATTTTCAAAGCATATATTATGCCATTGAACCTAGACAAGGGGTAGGTGTCTGCCTTGCATTGCTGGTTCTAAACTTTTCTGCTTCCTTCCTCCCTAAAACCCTCAGGGTTTTTTTTTAGTTAATTAATTTATTTTATTTATCTATTTTATTTTTGGCTGTGTTGGGTCTTCGTTGCTGTGCGCGGACTTTCCTCTGGTTGCGGTGAGTGGGGGCTACTCTTCGCCGTGGGCTTCAGTAGCTGTGGCACAGGGGCTCAGTAGTTGTGGCTTGCGGCCTCTAGAGTGCAGGCTCAGTAGCTCAGTAGTTGTGGCACACGGGCTTAGTTGCTCCACGGCATGTGGGACCTTCCCGCACCAGGGCTCAAATCCGTGTCCCCTGCATTGGCAGCCAGATTCTTAACCACTGTGCCACCAGGGAAGCCCAACCCTCAGTTTTGATTAACATGGTATCTGACTATAGCACTCACTTTACTCTTTGTTATACCTGTCCTCCCATCCTGAGACACTTATCTTTCCTTGAAGATTTCAGCTGGTGGTTCACTGTCACTTCATTACTATTCTTGCCATAATTCTTGCAGATTTCGATATCCACTTACTGATGTGGTCTTTCCAATAACCTAGCTTCTAAGTTTTTGGCCTCCTCTTCTCCAATAACATTCTCTTCCATTTTAGCTACTCACTAACATGGTCATAATCTCTAGAATTGCACTGTCTAATATGGTAGCTACTAGCTTCATGTTGCTTTTAATTTTAAATTTATTAAACTTAAATAAAATTTAAATTTTATTTCCTTAGACAGCCCATTTCCAGTGACCAGTAGCCACCAGTGGCATATTAGACAGTGGATACAGAACATCCCCATCATCAGAAGAAGTCCTATTAAATAGTGCTGCTCTAGATCTTGTCATTTACCCGTAAGTGCAACTCCTCCATAGTGTCAGTATTAAGCATCACACTCTGACCAAGACTTTCTATTTTTTAAGCTTATTCCTGTCTCCAAAAATTTGTCAAATATACCTAGACCTATAATCCATGATTCTTCCATCATTTTATTATCCCTAATCTGTGCCATGTTCTACTTCCATTATTATCTGACTTACATGATCAACCATTGTGATGAAACTTCCCTTGCATACACGTCTCTCTTGCTTTTTTTTTTTAACTTGACAGATTCTGATTAAATCTAAATTTCTGCCTGTTTGTTACCTGGACACATCCAATTCTCCACTTCACTCTGCACCCACACCTCTGCAGCTGACTGTGGTGGGAGAAAAAAACCCACACAATCATCACTAACCTCAAATAGGCCCTTAATTCTACTACCAATTGATATTGTTCCCTAGTGCATTCAATCTCCCATTCCTCTAGACTACTCATACTTTTCTCTAAGTTTCAAACCTCTCACAACTTCTCCCTATCTTCACTCTCAGTTGATGACTTGCATCTTACTTAGCTGAAAAATAGAAACAATCAAAAGAGAATTTTCCTATGCTTCCATAATCATATCTACTCACCTACCTGCACTTGTGACAATATGGTCTGCCTTCTCACCTGTTACTCTGAATAGACTGTATATGCTCCTAATGAAGACCAGTCCTCCACGGAGCACTAGAGCCCATCCCCTCTAGCCTGTTCAGTACAGTAATTCTCTACTTTCTGGCATCATCAGTTTTCCCCTCTTTACTGGATCTTTTTTATCATCATGAAACCATGGTTTTATTTCTCCCATCTTAAAAAAAAAGACTACTGTTGACCTCACTTTTCCCTCCAATTACTCATCTGTTTCCTTCCTTCCCCTTTTAGCAAAAGTCCTTGAAAGAGTAGTCTGCCTATACCCACTATCTCTAACTTCTCTCCTCCCACTCTTTCTTAAATCCGCATTGATCAGGTTTTGGTCCCACCATGTCATTAATTCTCTTGTCAAGATGACCAAAGATTTCCACATGACTAAATCTAATGGTCAATATCTGTCCTCACCTTGCTTGACCTATTAGCAACATGTGACATAGTTAATCCCTCTTACCTTCTTGAGACACTTTCTTTACTTGACTTCCAATCTGGTTTTCCCCCTACCTTACTATTTGCTCCTTCTCAGTCTCCTTTGTGGGTTTTTCCTTATCTTTCTGACCTCTGAACATTGGAATACCTGGCTTTGGATTTCTTCTCTTCAATGTACTCACATCGTGGGAGATTGAATTATGGTTTACAACTATTTATTCCCTCCCTTCTATGAGAATTGTACATACACACCGTTTGAATTTGTCTTGAAATGCCTTTTCTGTGCACAATATACATCCTTGTACCAATGCAGGGCTGGGCTATGTGACTTTCTTTAGCTAATGGAATGGAATGGAAGCAAGTGATATAGCCACATGCAAAGAGAAGCTTTAAATTGAATTGCATTGCTTAGTTTGGCCCCTCTTGATTCTGCCCTTTGCTGTGAGTATGGCATGTGCTGGACAGTGGATGTTTATTCAGTTTAGGCCCCAAATTAGAATACACTCTAACGAGACACATAGCTGGCCCACAGCCTAGAGCAGAACTGTAATCAACCTGTCACCCACATGTGACAAGAGCAAGAAATAAATGTTTGTTGCTGTAATCCACTGAGATTTCAGAGTTGTTTATTACATCAAAAATAGTGACTAATAAAACTCCCTTTAAATTCTCCTGAATGCCAAGCTCATATATCCAGTTGCCAGCTGGGCATCTCCTCCTGAATATCGAAAAGGCAGCTCAAACTCAATAGTCCATAAATGAGCTCCTGATCTTCTCTACCAAATCTGGTCTTCTTGAAGCTTTTTCACTATCAAGTTATGGAAACTCTAACCTTTTAGAAAAAAAAAACCCTAAAGTAACTCCTGATTTCTCACTTTTGCTTACATGCCATGCCCAATTTATCAACAAGTCTTGTTAGTTATACTCTCAAAATAAATCCAAATTCTGCAAACTTCACTGGGACCACCTAAGCCCAAGCCATTACCATTTTTGTGTATTTACTGTTATAGCCATACCAACCACCACCAATGTCTTGGTCATTTTTGTTTTCTCCATCCAGAGTCCCAGCTCCTAAACATTAGTAGAGAAAGTTCTTCTAGCGTAAGAAAACAAAAATTAACCAATAACTACCCAACAAATGCTACCCAACCTCAACATGGTCATAGTTACTCATGGATTATCTTTTAGTTTTCTCTAATCACTTTTTACCACCTCAGTATCACCTTAGCGCAAGCCACCATTATCTTTCACCTGAATTATTCTTTTTTTTTTTTTAATTTTAATTTTAATTTTTGGCTGTGTTGGGTCTTCATTGCTGTGCGTGGGCTTTCTCTAGTTGTGGTGAGCAGAGGCTACTCTTCGCTGCAGTGGCAGGCTTCTCATTGCGGTGGCTTCTCTTGTTGCAGAGCAGGGGCTCTAGGCGCGCGGGCTTCAGCAGTTGTGCCATGTGGGGTCTAGAGCACAGGCTCAGTAGTTGTGGTGCACGGGCTTAGTTGCTTCGCGGCATGTGAGATCTTCCCAGACCAGGGCTCGAACCCATGTCTCCTGCATTGGCAGGCGGATTCTTAACCACTGCGTTACCAGGGAAGCCCCACCTGGATTATTCTGAAAGCCACTCAGTTTACTCCTCCCCTTGTTCCCAGAATGGGCCTTTTAAAGCAGTAAGTCAGGGGCTTCCCTGGTGGCGCAGGGGTTGAGAATCTGCCTGCCAATGCAGGGGACACGGGTTCGAGCCCTGGTCTGGGAAGATCCCACATGCCGCGGAGTAACTAGGCCAGTGAGCCACAACTACTGAGCTTGCGCGTCTGGAGCCTGTGCTCCGCAACAAGAGAGGCCGCGATAATGAGAGGCCCGCGCACCGTGATGAAGAGTGGCCCCCGCATGCCGCAACTAGAGAAAGCCCTTGCACAGAAACGAAGACCCAACACAGCCATAAATAAATAAATAAATAAATAAATAAATAAATAAATAAATAATAAAAATAAAGGAATTCCTTAAAAAAAATAAAAAAATAAAAAAATAAAGCAGTAAGTCAGATTGTGTCACTCCTTTGCTCAAATCTTTCCTTCTCTCAAAAGGCTTCCCACCTCACCAAGAGTAAAAGTCAAGTCCTTATAATGGTCTACAAACATCCTTTACATTCTGCACACATACATTCTCCACCTTGCTGTTCAAATCTCATGTCTTGGAGACCGGTATGGAGGTTCCTTAAAAAACTAAAAATAGAACTACCATATGACCCAGCAATCTCACTCCTGGGCATATTCCTGGAGAAAACCATAATTTGAAAAGATACATGCACTCCTATGTTCATTGCAGCACTATTTACAATAGCAGGACATGGAAGCAACCTAAATGTCCATCAACAGAGGAATGGATAAAGAAGATGTGGTACATATATACAATGGAATATTACTCAGCCATAAGAAAGAACAAAATAATGCCATTTGCAGCAACATGGATGGGTCTAGAGACTGTCATACTGAGTGAAGTAAGTCAGACACAGAAAGACAAATATCATATGATATTGTTTATATGTGGAATCTAAAAAAAGGGTACAAATGAATTTATTTACAAAACAGAAGTAGAGTCACAGATGTAGAAAACAAACTTATGGTTACCAGGGGATAAGGAGGGCAGGGAGGGATAAATTGGGAGATTAGGATTGACGTATAAACAGTACTCTACATAAAATAGATAACTAATAAGAACTTGCTGTATAGCACAGGGAATTCTACTCAATACTCTGTAATGGTCTATATGGGAAAAGAATCTAAAAAGAAAAAGAAGAGTGGACATATGTAGATGTATAACTGATTCACTTTGCTGTACACCTGAAACTAATACAACATTGTAAATCAACTATACTCCAGTAAATTTTTTTTTTAAATGTGTTCTTACCAAAAAACAAAACAAAACAAAACAAAAACCCAAAACAAAACAAAAAAAATCTCATGTCTTATGACTCATTTTCCTCATTCAGCTTTGGCCACACTGGCCTCCTTGCCGTTCCTTGAACACACCATTTATGTTCTACCTGCAGGGCCTTCGCGTTTACTATTCTATCTAAGATGCTCTTCCCCCAAACTCCTCTATGGCCTGTTTCCTGACCTCCTTCAGGGTTATACTCAAAAGTCGCCTTCCTTGACCACCATTTAATTAAATTAAATTAATTAATTAATTTGCTGCACCATGCCGCTTGCAGGATATTAGTTCCCCTGCAGTGGAAGCACAGAGTCCCAACCTCTGGACTGCCAGGGAATTCCCTTGCCGACTTTATTTCAAACTGCAACCCTTCCCCAGAATTCCCTAACCCCCTTCCCTGCTTTATTTCTCTCTATAGCATTTATCATAGAGCATGTAAAATTTAATATACCTTCGCTTTACTTATTTATTGTGTTTATCGTTTCTCTCCCTATACTAGAATGTAAGCTTCATGAACTAAGAGTGGTTTTTTGGTCTGTATTGTTCACTGCTGTATCCTTTGAGCATAGTAAGTACCCAATAAATATTTGTTGAGAGAAGCAGTATAACTAACGAAGTGTAATATCCAGAATATGTAAAGTACTACTACACATCAAAGGAAACATAAAACCAACTGAAAAACTAGCCAAGGATATGAATAATGACTTCAAAGAAGAAATACATAATCAATAAACCTAAGAAAAGGGACTCAACCTCACTAGTAATCAATGAATTAAGCAGAATGAGCTCTCTTTTCATAACCATCAGATTTGCAAAAAGTTTTAAAATCTAACAATACCAAGCCTTGGCAAGGAGTAGAGCATCAGGAACTCTCATGCACTGCTGGAACAACTTTGGATATTTGAAATATCTAGTAAATACTAGATATACACATGCCCTTCACCCAGCAATTCCAGTCCTGGATATAAACCCAAGAAATAAGTGCTAACATATATTTTTACAAGACACATGTAACAGAACGTTATGTTAGCATTATTAATAATAGCCCCAAACGAGAAATTTAAATGTCCATTAATAGTTGAATAAATACATAAATTTGGTACGTGCACACAGTGGAATATTGTACAACAATGAAAGTGAGTGAACTATAGCCAAACAACAATATGAAAACTATCTGAAACAACCAAAAAGCCAAATGTAACATCCTGGACAACGTAGTTCCCTGTGATACAGCACGGAGCAGGGAAAGGGTGGGAGATGGTTCTGAGAGCAAACAGGAAACTGACAGGCACACATGGGAAGTCGGGTTTGAGTGCAGCTCCTCTTCCTGGTGAGACAGATAGGTGTGTGGTCCAGTCATCCCATTTCCAGACAATCCAGAATAAGTTCCTGGAGTTATTTTTGATTTATCCACTTTGTCATTCTACAATATATTTCCCTGTCCACTCTTTACCCCCTCTATTCACCCACTCCAACAGTCACTCCTTCATTTATCAGATAGTACATTGGGTGCTATAGAGACTAGAAGGAAGTATAAGATGTGAACTCTGTCCTCTGGGAGTTTAGAATATAGGTTTTTGTGTGTGTGGGGGGGCACCAGAGCAGCTTGTGGGATCTTAGTTCCCCGAACAGGTATACATCCCAGGCCCTCTGAAGTGAGAGCGCAGAGTCCTAACCACTGGGCCGCCAGGGAATTCCCCCTAGAATCTAGTTTTAAAGGTAATACTGATGCTGAAGTGCCACATTCATTTGCTCATTAAAAAAATGTTATCATATTAAGTATCCTGGGAACTTAGGCCAGAAAGAGATTGCTTCTGACTGAGGTAGACAGGGAAATTTCTAGGAGAGAGTCGAATTTCAGATATATTTTAGAAAATGGCTAAGGTTCCTGTGGGCACACATGGGGAAAAGCTCATGAATAATAATAACTCATGATGGTAGAGAACAAAAGGGAGGTTCAGAAAAGGGCATCCAACAGGGGTGGATTGAAAGACAGCACAAATGTAGGGAAGAATAGGGAGAGAAGGGTAAAAAGGAAGGTTGAAACTGTATATCGAAGAATTTGAAAGGGATGCTAAGGAGTTTTAACTTCAATTAACAGGTTTTGACATGGGAATAATTTGGTCAAAAATGTTATGGAGAAATAAACTGGCAGTAATAATGCAGATTAGCTTGGAAAAGGGTGTCTGAAAGCAAATATGTTTATCAAGAAAAAGAGATTATGTTAACTACTTCATGGGAATTCCCTGGTGGCCCATTGGTTAAGAATCCTCCTGCCAATGAAGGGGATACTGGTTCGACCCCTGGTCCAGGAAGATCCCACATGCTGCAGAGCAACTAAGCCTGTGCACCACAACTACTGAGCCAGTGATCTAGAGCCCACGAACTGCAACAACTGAGCCCACGTGCCACAACTACTGAAGCCCATGCGCCTAGAGCCCCTGCTCCGCAACAAGAGAAGCCACTGCAGTGAGAAGCCTGAGCACCTCAACGAAGAGTAGTCCCCACTCACAGCAACTAGAGAAAGCCCGCGTGCAGCAACGAAGACCCAACGCAGCCAAAAATAAATAAATAATTTTAAAAAAACAAGGTAATTTTTATTATAGTTATTATTATATAAAAGTAAGTGTGATTAAAATACACTGTGTCTCAGCAGTGAACAATATTTACATGAACATAACAATGTAAACATGAACATTGAAATAATCAAAACTCCTATATTGGGAGGATGGAAGTACAGAGAAAGATGACTTCTCTTTTATGCTGGTTGAGTTTAAGTTATACCTGATGGGACTCCAGGTGGAAATGTCAAAAACCTATAGGATGTCAAGCTAGAGGTACACATTTTTTTAGCAATCTGCTTGAGCTGTGAACGTGGGTAAGATTACTAACGTGGACAATGGAGAGACCAAGTTGAAGACAAAGAGCAGAACTATGACCCTCTTTACAGTCCAATGAAAGCATTCAATAAAGATGTAAATAAGCAGTTAGAGGGAGAGGTACTTGAAATAGGAAACTTTATGGAAGAAAGGGGAAAAGACATTCTTAAAAAAGGTGTAATAATATAAAATATTTCAGAAAGCTCAAGGAAGATGAACAGAGTCTCTTGGTTTTGTTTTTTATTCTTTATCTTTTAAATATGGGTGAAAAGATATATTTAGAATTAGCCATCTGGACTCAGTTTAGATGATCCCAATTTTGTTGGCACTATTCAAGGCACCACAGTCAGGAGCCAGTGGAACATATGCCTTCTTCTTTCCTTTAGGCCAGATGAGAGTGTTGACCTTGGCCACATCAGTGTCATAGAGCTTCTTCACAGCCTGTTTGATCTGGTGCTTGTTGACCTTGACATCCACAATGAACACAAGTGTGTGTTATCTTCTATCTTCTTTATGGCTGACTCAGTGGTCAGGGTGACCTTGATGATGGCGTAATGGTCAAGCTTGTTTCTCCTGGGTGTGCTCATCTGAGGATATTTGGGCTGCTTTCTGAGCTGCAGTGTCTTAGGCTGTTGGAAGTTGGATGGCATTCCTTTCTTCTCTTTTATTGTGGCTGTGGATGCCTTTCATCACTGCCTTCCTCGCCTTCAAAGCCTTTGGCTTTAGGAGGGTAAAGAGCAGGGACTTCCTTCTTTGCTTTCGGCACCACCTTCATGAAAAGCCAAAGGCTCTTGGTTTTCGTGGTAAGGAAGTCACTAGTGACCTCCTACAGAAGAGTTCCGTTCGGTGGCGGGGGGAAGAAGAATTAGGGAATAGGGTAAAAGGCAGCAATATGAGAGTCTTAAAAACTTCTTGGTATTACATGGGGCCAAAGTATCACTCCAGGCATTGGTTATTTACTGATTGCAATGGAAAAAAAGTGTATCATAACTTAACAGTGGGAAGATCTGGCTGTTGCCTCCTTAACTCAGTAATTAACGTTAGCATCACTAAAAGTGAGACAGAAGTGATGTGCATAAAATGTGATGCAATAGAAAGCACACAGCACCAACTATGAATATTCCCAACAAAAATATTTAACTTGAAATCAGCCTTTATATCTCATCTCCATTTTACAGAAAATACGGGGTAGATGAACCTCTAATGACACCAAAAAATAAACAGTCAGACAAATCCAGAAAGTGGGACATTAAATAGGGACAATGGGCCCAGTCTCTTCAACAACTCAATGACATAAGAGGGTGGGGGGGGGGTCTTCCCTGGTGGCACAGTGGTTGAGAATCTGCCTGCCAATGCAGGGGACACGGGTTCGAGCCCTGGTCTGGGAGGATCCCACATGCCGCGGAGCAACTGGGCCCGTGAGCCACAGCTACTGAGCCTGCGCATCTGGAGCCTGTGCTCCACAGCAAGAGAGGCCGCGATAGTGAGAGGCCCGCGCCCGGCGATGGAGAGTGGCCCCTGCTTGCCACAACTAGAGAAAGCCCTCGCACAGAAACGAAGACCCAACACAACCAAAAATTAAATAAATAAATAAATAAATAATAAAATTAAAAAAAAAAAAGAGGGTGGGAAGCACTGTTGAAATCAAAAGAGAATTAAGCCATCCTAAGCAATGCATGGTCTTTAATTGAATTTTACTTGAAAAAGACAACTGTAAAACACATTTTTTGAGATCACTGGGAAAATTTAAATATGATGTGTTATATAAAATGAAGGCTTTATTATTAGTTTTGCTAATTGTGATGATGATATTTTTAAGAGATGCATTCTAAAGTTTTTAGGGGTAAAATGTCAAGATGTCTATCATTTGATTTAATATTTCAGGAGAAGAAAGATGAAGCAAATATGGTCAATTGTTAAATCTGGGTGCAAGAATATAGGTATCTATTATGGTATTCTACTTTTCTGTATGTTTGAAAATTAAAATAAACTTAGTGGTAAGAAGAAAGTGATGAAGTAGTAGCTTGAGGAAATAATTGAATCCAGGTTGCTTTTACTGTGGACATGTTTGCAAGCTAAAGGGAAGGAGGCAATACAGAGAGAGAGAGAGAGGAACAGATGGAGCAAAGCCAAAGAAGAAGTGGGATAGGATGGAATATAAGGACACGTGAAGAGTTTAGACCCAGAAAGGAAGATCAACACCTATTCCTCGGAGACAAGAGGGAGAAAAAATAATGAGTGAAGAGATGAAAACATTCTCAAGTGGAGATAGCCAAAGTGGGGAATGGCCTTCCACTGGAGGAAAGCTAAAGGTAGACTAAGAATAGTGAAGGTAGATTTGGGAACTTGAGGAGAATGAGAAAGTTCTGGAAATGCTTCTGGGTAAATTCTGTAGGGATGCACTTCTGAGGAGAGGTGTTACCCAGATGAAGTTAGATAGCATCTATTTATAGTGCACCCAATCAGCATGATTTTATAATTTCCTTCAGGCATGCTCATCAACCTGCAAATGGAAGAAAAACCAGAGAATGCTAGATCTTTCCTAAAGTGGAGGAAGGGAAGGTGACAATCCCACAATCAAATAGGTGAGTGTAGGTGTTCCTAGGTTTTTAATAAGCCTGTACATAACTAGCCGCTCATAGGAAACACCCTGTGTGGGGCTTTGAGTAAGACAGGAAGGATATTAATAGACTAGCACAAGAAGGGATGAAAAGGCTAGGAAGTCATGTCTGCTGTGAGTGGAGTTGTGGGACAAGTAGAGGGAATGACAAGTCATAGTCATGACAGAAAGCAGAGAGGGTGAACGTTTGAAGAACAAAATTCCAAGTGGTGTTGAGGTCCCAGGTATGGCCATACCAATTCATGACTGAAGTAGAAACAAGTCAGCCAAGGGACTTCCCTGGTGGTCCAGTGGTTAAGAATCCGTCTTGCAGTGCAGAGGACGCTGGTTTGATCCCTGGTCAGGGAACTAAGATCCCACGTGCCGCGGGGCAACTGCACACCACAACTACTGAGCTCGCTTGCTCTGGAGCCCATGTGCCACAACTAGAGAGAAGACCGCGCACTGCAACAAAGAGCCTGTGCGCCGCAACAGAAAGATCCCACATGCTGCAACTAACACCCAACGCAGCCAAAATAAATAAATAAATAAATAAATATTAAAAAAAAAAAAAAGAAACTGGTCAGCCAAGTTATTAGAGGAAAATGCACTTGGATGTAGTAGGCAGCCTCTAAGATCGCCCCCAAAGATCCTCCTGCTACTTGCACCCTTGTGTAATCCCTCCCCTTGAGCGTAGATTGGATTTAGTGACTTACGTCTAACAAATAAAATAAGGCAAAAATAATGGACTGTCACTCCTGAGATGACAGAAAGACTCTGGCTTCCATCTTGCCTCCCCTTTCTTACTTTTTCACTTGTTCGTTCTATGAAGCCATATTGTGAGCTGCCCGATGGAGAGACCAACCAGGCAAGTAACAGCCCGTGAAGACACGAGGCCCACCACAAGTCACACGAGTGAGCTTGGAGCGGCTCCTCCCCAGCCCAGCCTTAGATGACTACAGCGCCAGCTGACACCTCGATTGCAGCCTTATGAGAGACCCTGAGCTACAAGATCCAGATAAGTCTTACCCAGATTCCTGATGCACAGAAACTGTGAGATAGTAAATGTCTGTTATTTTAAGCCAGTAAGTTGGGATGATTTTATATGCAGTCATAGATAACTAATACAACGGGTATTGATATCTTAAGGATAACAGCAGACCAGATAGAAAGGAAAACCGTGAGCCACGAGCAGCGGTCATCATAAAGACGTAAAGCAGAGCTTCTCCAACTCTAATGTGTACACAGATCACTTGTGAGTCTTGTTAGTCTATAGTTCTAACAGGTTCACAGGTGATGTTAATGCTGTTAGTCCTTTGAGAAGTAGGGATCTAAAGGATCAGCACAGGAGAGCAGTATGGGTAAAAGGTGAGTCAGGAGAGTCCAAATCAATATGCTTGTGGAGGGGGTCAAATTGTTCAATAAAACAAGGAAGCAGGCTAAAGCATACATAAGCCAGGGCCTAAGATGAGGCCAGAGAATAACAGAAGGATCAAATGAGTAGATCAGTCTGTGAGAAAACGTAAAGCATTAAGTATTGCATAAGACTGGCTGTTATGGGTTCCCCATGGTATAATGTTTGGATAGGTCTCTCCCCGTTAGGGAATAGGATTCATTCTTCTCTCTCTCTTTCTCTCTCTCTCTCTCTCACACACACACACACACACACACGCACACACACACACAGAGATATACAATTGCTCTTAATATCTATCTACATCCATTTAATAAAACCTGATATAGAAGGTCATTAGGGTAGATGGAGAAAGAACTTCATTCCTTCACTCATTCCTTCATTCATTTAGCAACTCTGCACTGAGTACTTATGTGCTAGGCATTGAGGAAACAAAAGTGGACGGGGACCCTCTCCCTGTGCCAACTACCTAAACAGCAGGGGAGACAGGTACCTCAAGAACTACTAGAATACGAGTGATTGGTGCTATAATAGGTATAAAAGTTATGCTAAGCTGGCTGGGTGAGTGATTAATTTTTCCCAAGGGTCCAGGGGTAGAAGAAGTTTCACAGAATAGGTAAGGTTGTGAACTGGACCTTTAGAGGAATAGACACTGTTAAAGGGAATCAGGGAATTCTAGGCAGATCAATTTATAAATAAATCTCTCTGAGACCCCCTCCCTCGTACCAATAATTTACACAGCAACAGACTTCTAGTCTTTGGTTTCCTTGGTGAGAAGAGAACTCACAAACTGGTCAACATAAATATCACCCCACTTGGCCTCTACATTTCTCACTGTAAATGATTAAACTGATTTTCTGATACAAATCAGATTCACATGAATTTGGGATGCATGAGCCAGTTTTTCTTAGGTCCTGACCAATCCAGGGTAAGCCAAGATTGAGGATCCAGATTTACAAAGACAGAAAACCCAGAGAATCTAGAAGGGCAACATCTTTGACCATCAACCCACTCCTCATCTGTACACAGTGAAACGATAAACCTAAAGAAGATTCAGTTAGTGATAATATTGTTTAATGAAAGATACAGACGGTACATACTGTAAGATTTAGAGTCAGGGGAAGAGTCCTGAAAGAGAACTAGGAGGAGACCTAATGAACACATTTTAATAGATACTAAAGTTTGGGTACTTCAGCCATTTGGGTGCATTAATAGTGGGCCTTCAGCACCATGCTTTTATGCCTTTGACGGTGACAAATACCAATAAAGAGAAGAGAACTCGGTGAACTGTTCCTGGACGATCTTTGAAACCGTACATAAGGTCAGTTTGACATCACACACTAATGTTCTGCTTGATCAAATTTGAGCAGTTTCTCTCAGTTAATAGGGCAGTTCTTTTCCTGCTCTGTGACTTCTCAGTGGTTTTGAGCTGCTGCTCAGCAGTCCCTGATGTGACCACAGGCCAAGCGTGCATGTGCATCTACGAGCACACTAAGTACAGTCACAGGCCGTGGGCCGCCTGCCCCATCCCCATCCTGACTTGAACTGATGCAAACACTGACATCCCAACATAAAAAAAATCTGTCACCGTGTCCTTAGCCCAACCTGTTGTACTGGGGCCTTAAGTTTTTAAGTTCCGCTTCTAGTTTTCTCTTCATTATATAAAATCCCATGTGAGTGCCCCCAGAAGAAAATTCCAAGGGCATTATTTTCCCTGTTTAAATTTTTATGTCACACTTAAACAGAAAATCTGATTCACATACAATACCAAACATTTTATTACTTTTTATTACTATCTAGTCTTTGTCAGTATGTACATGTGTATTTTTACAGAGGTGAAAGCAGGGTGTTCATTATCCTGTCTGTTAAGTTTATTTCACATTTCCCACCTTTAGACACATGCTCATGCCTCAACACAGACCAGATTCTTTTTTTTTTTATTTATTTATTTGTTTATTATTTTTGTCTGTATTGGGTCTTCGGTTCGTGCGAGGGCTTTCTCCAGTTGCGGCAAGCGGGGGCCACTCTTCATCGCGGTGCGGGGACCGCTCTTCATCGCGGTGCGCGGGCCTTTCTCTATCGCGGCCCCTCCCGTTGCGGGGCACAGGCTCCAGACGCGCAGGCTCAGCAATTGTGGCTCACGGGCCCAGTTGCTCCGTGGCATGTGGGATCTTCCCAGACCAGGGCTCGAACCCGTGTCCCCTGCATTAGCAGGCAGATTCTCAACCACTGCGCCACCAGGGAAGCCCCAGACCAGATTCTTATCGTCTAAAGTAGGTACAGAGTATTCCAGTGTATCGACAGAGCAGGTCTTGCTTAGCCCTGCCCTTTATTGTTGGGTTTTGGTTTGTTTCCAGTTTTTTCATATTGTGGATAAAGCTACTACATACATCCTTGTACAAGTTGCCCTTTTCTTCCTTTTAGGTTATTAGCTTGTAACACATTTCCCCAAGGAAGGATTAATGAGCCAATGGGTGGACAGTGAGGAAGCACTGAAGGGATTATAAGCAGGGAAAGCGTACGATCAGCTTTTCATCTTTAAAATATCTGTCCAGTGAGGGTGATACCTACCACAGGGTTACTGTGAGCATTAAGATAAGGACAAGAAGGTGAAAGACCAGTAAAGAAACTCTGCAGATACACATTATTATACTCAGAATTTGGGCAGCAAGCCTATCTACCAAAGTCTAATCATAGTTAATTGAAGATTATTGATTAAATTAATCCCACACTCAAAGTGTTTTTCTTGGGTTCTTATTTTATCTTTGCATGCTAAGGATAATGCCATGCCATGAGAAGCAGTGAATCCCAACAAATAAATACTCAAAATAGACTTATTCTTTATCCTGTGGGCAAATACCTGCTTTAGGAACCCAGGCCTGCCTCAAAAGCATGGAGGTGGCCCACTCTGAAGCATGACAACTTCTGTGACCTGACAAAGTGAAAGGAGACATTATCTAGTCTAGACACTGGCTTAAGGGACAGCGCCTCACATTTCTCTTCTCCCTTTTCATTTTATCCATTGTAATCCTCTTATTATATTTAAGTCCTATTTTTGTGTCTCTCTCTTTTCTTAAATGCTCAAAATTTCCTGGCTTCACCATATCTGGGCTCTATTTTCTCATCTGGAAAATAAGGAGGTGAACTTGAAGGATGTCGTCTGGCATTTGGAGCTCTGACCTCAGGGGTTCTACGATTCTGTCCACTCTCTCCAGATGGCAAGGCCCAGTGTCTTGTTGCTGCAATTTCCCCACACCATGAACCACTGGCTCTTTAAGAAAATCTTTGTCAGACTGTGGCATCCAAATCACCTTAAAGCAGGCTAAAAATGCAGATTCCTGGGCTCCAGGCCTGCAGAATCAGAATCTTAGGTGTAAAGCCTGGGGAAGCTGCTTTTATTTTATAAAAGACAAACACGTATTCAATACAAATGGTCGCTGCCTTAGAGGAACACCTCCCCTGCAACTCCCTTCACCCTCTAGTCACTACCTCTTATTTTTCAAGGTTCTGCCCTCTAGAACAGGTCAAAACAGTCACATCAGAATCATGTCAAAGACAACAGGTTCAAACGATGGGATTGGCAGGCATTAGATGCATAAAGAAGGCCTTTTCAATCCCACTGATTCTCAGTCCTACCTCATCTGCAATTGCCTACCCTACTACCATTAAGGTTGACACTAAATGTGACATTTCAAGACTGTCATGGATTGAATTGTGTCCCCCTCAACCCTAAATTTATATGTTGAAGCCCTAACCCCCCAGTACCTCAAAATATTTATATGAACTTATTTAAAAACAAGGTCTTTACAGATGTGATTGGTTAAGAGGAGGTCATACTGGAGTAGAGTGGGCCTCCAACACTGTATGACTGGTGTCTTTATAAAAAGGGGAAATTTAAACCCAAACAGACAAAGCACACAGAGAAAACACTATGTGAACATGAAGGCAGAGATCAGGGTGATGCATCTACAAGTCAGGGAAAGCCAAAGATTGCCACCAGATGCTAGGAGAGAAGCACGGAACAGATTCTGTCTCCCTGCCAACATCTTAATCTCACTCTTCTAGCTTCCAGAACTGTAAGACAATAGATTGTTGTTAAGCCACTCAGTTTGTGGTACTTTATCATGGCAGCTCTAGCAAATGAATACCCAGACCTTGGTTATGTTCCTGGCTTAGTCACAGCAACTAGGCTATCACTTCAGCTACTCTGGGCTGGGCTGGGCCATCTCATCAGAAAGACAGAAAACAGGCTGTGTTCATTAGAAGATAAGTGTTGAATGAGATCTGTGTGAAAGCACCTGTGAAGTATTGACTGTTAGTGATGTTATTATTTACCAAGTGGCCAACTGGGAACTGCTTTGGGAAAATCATAAAGGAATTCCTTGGTAACCAAGACTTATTCTTCACTATGTATAAAGATAGGCACCAGATTGTAGGTGCCTTCAATTATCCAAAATGTGCTGTTAGCATAGATGAACCCCCTCTGTGTTTGTCCAAAGGCAATCCCTCTACTTGTACGTACCAGACTGCATCCCCTCTCACCTAGTCAAGGACATCAATCTAGCATTTTCCCCTTTCTCTTCTAAAATCTTCAATTTGCTTCTCCCATCAACATATAAACATGCTATTATTTCTCCCAGCTTAAAAAAACCCTTCTTTAACCCTCCTTCCTCTGTGAACTACTCCTCATATCTTTCCTCCCCTTTGTAGCAAAACTTCATGAAGGAGTTGCTATAACCCCTGTTTCCAGTTCCTCTCTTACCATTTTTAATTTTTAGGAAACTTTATTTTAGACATTCAGAAGTGTGCAGAAAATCCTAAGTGCTCAGTTAATTTTTGCCAAGTGAACAATCCTGGTAACCAGCACCCAGATCAAGAATTAGAAGATCATCAGCACACTTGAAACTCACCACCTGACCCCTCCCAGTCACTAACCCCAAGGTAACCAGCCTGCTTATTTCTAGCACCGTTGATTAGTTTTCCTGTTCTTGAACTTCAGACAAATAGAATCATACAGTGCATACTGCTTTATATCTGGCTTCTTTCCCTGAACATTGTATTTTGGAAATTAGTCCATGTTGTTATGAATAGCAATAATCCAGTCATTCTGATTGCTCTAGTCTAGAGATGGGCAAACTTTTTCTATAAAGGACCAGATGATAAATATTTGAGGCTTGTGGCCATAGGACGTTAGCACAGCTACTCAACTCTGCTGCTGTAGCCCACTAAAGCAGCCACGGATATTATGTAAACAAATGGTTGTGTCTATGTCCCAGTGCAACTTGATGAAAATAGGCCCTGTGCTGGATTTGACTCTCAGGCTGTAGCTTGCTGACCCCTGCTTAGTCTATAGTATTCCCTTGAATGAATATGCTATAATTTATCTACCCATTCGAATATTGATGGGTATTTGTGGTATTTCTAAGTTTTGGTTATCCTATTTCATACTTCCTCTCTTCTTGTGCTTTTAAGTTAACTTTATTGAGGTATAATTTATACATAATAAAATGCACCCATTCATTCATATATATATATATATATATATGTATATATATATATATTCCAATCTGGATTTTCCCCATCTCTCCAGTAAAACGTTTGTTAACAAAATCACCAATGATCTCCATGTTGGTAAATCCAATGATCATTCTCAGTCCTCATCTTACTTAACTTTTCAACAGCATTTGACATAGTTGATACCCACCTCCTCCATGACATACTTTCTTCACTTGGTTTCCAGAATTTAGCATTTAGGTGGCCCTCCTACCTCTGGTTATTCCATCTTGGTCTCCTTTTTTGAATCCTCTTTTTCTCACAATCCCTTAATGTTGGAGTATTAAGCTTGAAGTCATACTACCTGGACCTCTCCTCTATACATACTCACTTCCTTCTTGGTCACAACCAGCCTTTGGCTTTAAATATCATCTGTATGCCAACAACTCCACATTTATCTCCATTTATCTCCAGACCAGACTTTTCCTCTGACCTCCAGACTTGTATATCCAACAACTTGCCCCACATGCAGTCTTCTCCATCTTGATGGTTATAGTCATCTGACTCATCTTTTTCTTTCTTTCTTTCTTACACACCACATCCAATCCACAGCAACTCCAACTGGCCCTACCCTCAAATTCTACCCAAAATCTGACTACTTCTCACCACCTCCACTGTTACAGTCTGGTCTGTGCCAGCATCCTCTCTCTTCTTGATAACTGAAATTGCATTCTCTCTGGTTTTCTCATTTCCACTCTTGCAATCAACTTGCAACACAGCAGTCAAAGTGATCTGGTTATAACATAAGAGAGAACTTGTCACTCCTTTGCTCAAAACTCTTCTAATGGAATCCCATCTCATTCAGAGTAAAAGTCCTACAGTGTAAAAGTAGAAGCCCTGACAGTGGCCTACGAGCCCACACATGATCAGGTCCTTGCTACCTCTCCCGATCTTTCATGGTCCCCCACCCCCCGCCATCCTTCACCCACTGCTCTAGCCACCCTAGCTTCCTACTATTCCTCAAACATACCAGGCACACTCCGGCCTTGCTGTTTCCTTTGCCTGGTGTGCCCTTTCCCCAGATGTCCACTTGGCTGATCCTTTCAACTCCTTCAAGTCTTTGCTCAAATGTTACCTTCTCAATAACGTCTACCCTAACTATTCTACTTAAAATTGCAACCATCCCTAAACACTTTCAATCCCTCTTATTCTGCTCTACTTCTTTTTTTTCCCATAACACTGAACACCTCCTCATATACACCATATAATTTACTTATTTGTTATGTCCATTGCTAATCATCTATCTCCCCACACTAGAGTACAAGTCCCACGTGGGCATGAATCTCTGTTTTCCTCACTGATGTATTTCAATCTCCAAGAACAGGGCCTATCACACAGTAGGCACTCAATAAATATTTGCTGAATGAATGAATGAATGAATGATTTAGAAAATGGGTATTTCTATTTCTCTTTAAAAAGCATTAGTCTTAAAAAAAAAAAAAGCATTAGTCTTATTTTTTTCGTGCAAATTCTCATCCTGGATTGGAATCTAAAAGACTCATCTGTCAAGTTCCCAGTGAGTGGTTTGGCAATTATATCAACTACAAGCAGGTCCTCTTAGGTCGATAGACACCTGAGGCTATTTATTTTATTGGTGAAAGCTTGGTGTGAGAGCATTTTGGTCCAGTTCACGAAAGCAGCAGTGTTCTAACCAGCAGCTCCAATAAATCTTACACATTCTTGAGCCCATAAGTCCTGGCCTCTTGCCTCTCTACACATCCATTCATCCAACTAAGAAGAACCTCTTGTTGGAGCACACAGGGGCACTTGATTAGTATGAGCTATGGGAAGGAGTACAATCTTCTTTCCTTTCTGCCCTGGGGACAAGACTTCAGACAACCAACTCTTTGCTCAGGACACACGGACTCTGATGAGAAAGACTTTACATCTCTTTCCACATATACCAGATGGTTTGCCCACTGTCCAGAGACAGATGAAGTTAACACACAGAGCCCTTCACTGATATAATCTTGTTCCAAGGCAAGCTGTGTTTACTTCTGGGACTGGCAGTTACTACATGGCCATCAAAGTCTATAGAAATTAGTAGGCTGAGAGATGGTTCATTCAAAATAGCGTGTTTCCTATAATAATTTTCTGATTCCAATCTTCCTACCTATATCTCTTGCTCATCCACTACACTAGCAGTTTCTCATAGCTGGGACTATGGTTTATTAACTTGGCAGCAAAGTATAGTAGTTAAGGGCATGAACTCTGAAGCCAGATTGTGTGGGTCAAGTCCTTGCATTAACACTAGCTGTATGAGCCTGGGCAAGTTATTCAACCTCTTTGTGTCTTGATTTTCTGGTATGTTAAATGAGCATACTAATACTACCTGCCTCATGAAAGTGTTGAAAGGATAAAATGAATTGATATATATATATATATATATATATATATATATATATATATATATATATATATATATATATATATATATAAATCACTTAGTACAATACCAGGCACACAAGAAGTATGAATAGATAGATAGATAGATAGATAGATAGATAGATAGATATGTAGTATAAATATATATTCATATATGTGTTTGTATATCCTCATTTTTGTAATTTAGAAGCACTTTGTGACTTGGCAAGGTGACAGAAATTATCCAAGATTGTCTTTCAGTGTGACCCCTGCATTGGAATCAGAATGAACCAGCTGTTTGGTGAAAAGATTCTAACAAAATGGTAAGGAGAAAAATCAATTTGACCCTGTGTATACACTCCCAGAATGCATTTTGCCTTCCAGCAGGGCTGGGCCAATCCCGTGAAATAAGCTCTCCAGCAGACATCCTGGAAGGGAGACCTCAGAGGACTAGGGATTTTGTGTGACATCACCAGGGTATGAAGGAGGGGAAGTAGTGGCAAAGTTTGGGATAAGTTTTTCATTTGCTTCCTCCGCATCCCCCAAAATGCATATTAAATCTTTGTGATCATCACATTCATACTTGAGTACTGTAAGCTTAGCCTATATTAGTTAGATCCTTTAAGGTTTGCTATTAAATAAATCATGTCCCACCCCCATCCATATGTTGAAGCCCTAAGCCCCCAGTGTGATTACAGTTGGAGACAGAGCTTTGGGGAGGTAATTAAGGTTAAATGAGGTCATAGGTTGGGGTCCTAATCTGATAGGATTGTGGTCTAATAAGAAGAGGGAGAGAAATGTCTCTCCTTGTGCACCCAACAAGGAAAGTCCTTGTGCGGACACAGCAAGAAAGTGGTCATCGGCAAGCCAGGACAAGAGCGCTCATTAGGCACTTAATTGTCCCACACCCTGGTCTTGGATTTCCCAGCCTCCAGAATTGTGAGAAATAAATTTTTGATGTTTAAGTCACATAGTCTATAGTATTTTGTTGCAGCAGCCTGAGCAGACTAAGACAGGTTGAAGCAGAAAGCGTGCCCAGATGAACTCTGATAGCGGGGGTTTATTGCTGGGATTCATGGAGCAGCATGAAGTGCCCTCTGTTACCTGGGCAGCCATTCTTGGTCACAGAGCTTCCCAGACAGGGATGATCTATAGGCTCATGGAGAAATGAAACAAAGGCTCAGCATGGATTGGATTATTGCCTACTCATTGTTTATTTAGTATTTATATTTCCTGGCTGACTCCATTTGTCACTGTCCAATATACAGTGTCCTTATTAGGCAGTCTGACACCAAGCTCTTTTTGGCCTCCTTCTGACTAGCCCATTCCCATGGGACTCTGGCTCCAACCAAGTGTAGCTGGAGTAGTAGGGTTCGTTTCACATGGTAAGAAATAGAACAGCTTTATGCAGAACAGACCACAAGGGGCCTGTTTCTCAGAAGGGGGCTGTGGAGCTTCAAGGGTTTCTACTTAGTGTAGAGTCTGGCCCTTTCTATAACAGAGCTTGAAAACAGCAATTTTGAGGTAAGCTATCCTATAATACTTGTATGGTTTTCTAGGGCTGCTGTAATGAAGCACCACAAACTGAGTGGCTTAAAACAACATAAATTTATTCTCTCACCATTCTGGAGACCAGAAGTCTGAAATCAAGGTGTCAGCAGGGCCATGCGCCCTCTGAAGGATCTAAGGAAGAATCTAAGGAAGAATCCTACTTCAAACTTCTGTTAGCCTCAAGCATTCCTTAGCCTGTGGCAGCATAACTCTAATTTCTGCCTATCTTCATCCTCAAATGGACTTCTTCTCTGTGTGTATTTCTTGTGTCCTCTTGCATTGTCATAAGAACATAAGTCATGGGATTAAAACCCACTGTAATCTAGTATAATAACCTCATCTTAACTAATTATATCTGCCAAGATCCTATCTCCAAATAGGAGATAAGTTCACATTCCGAAGTTCTGGGTAAATATGATTTTTATTGGAGAGGGGAACTATTCAATCCACTATATTGCTTTAGTTAAGATTCTTTAGTTGAAAGTTACAGAAAAACACTTGAGCCATATTATGCAAAACAACAACAACAAACAAACAAAGAAAACAACAAAGGATTTTATTTATAGGACACATGAGTGTTTTATGGAAACAGTAAAGTAGTCAGGCCTCGGGAGGAAGAACCCAGAACTGTGCATCTATCAGAAGTATTAACCTCTCTCTCTTCCTCTCATCTCAAACTCTTCCTGCCTATCAGCTTCATTCCCTCTCTAGACTGGCTTTCTCTGCATCTCCATGCCCTCAGCAGGCAGCAGATGGCCAATCCATTGCTCCAGAGTTTACATTTCTGTTCAAGTGATCAGTTCAAGTTGGATAGTCTTGGTCCCAATTCTAAATTCTCAGAAGACAGAACCTGATTGGTCCATCTAGGATTAGGTGTTCAGTCCTGGTCCAATCAATTGTGGGTAGGTGAGTGGAGTGATGTAGTAAATCCAGCTGGGGGCGTGGAGTCATACTAGGGGATGGGAAGGCAACCCTCAGAGAAAGATGAGTCATTGTGAGCTGGGTAGAAAGCACAAAATAGTCTATACTTATCTTGTGTCTCATAGCATTTAACAGCATACAAAGTGTTTTCATGTACTCAAATCTGATTTGTGCAAATACATCTGGAATAGGCATAATTGGCATTCTGCCCATTTTACAAATGCAGAAACAGACGCAGAGAGATGAGATGACTAGCCCATAGAGATGGTCAGTGTCAGAGACCAGACACAACATTAAGCCTTCTGACTCTTGGCCTGACTCTTCCACCTCGCCACACAACACAGAAATGTAACTGACTTCGTAGTTTTTACTGCAACCAAATGTCACTTATGCAAAGTTATTACCAAGTTTACAAATGTTCTTTCAAAAACAAAAATTTAGTTGTCTGATGATCACAGCCCTTCTACTCTTGTCCAGCTCATCCGAAGTTTTTCCCACCTCTCATTTTCCTTCTTCTTTCCCAGTCCACAGTTTCTTCACAATTCTAACCTCCTCCACATCATTATTCTCCCAGAAAGTTTTCACTAGGATTTAGAATACTAAAAGAAAAAGGGAAATCATCTTCCTTTTAACATTTAAACTCAAATCCCTCCTCCTTTGCATTTTAGGGTTCCCTTCTTACTGACTCTGGCATCCAATCAATTCACAGTGTTTGGGGAAATGTGGCTGTTTTGGGGATACACCTTTGTAATCCTTTTATTCATCTTATATTTTCTCTGAGGCTTGTTTCCCACAGTCACTGGTTCAGGCGCCCTCTTCTCATTTTCTCACTCACTGGATTCCCTTGGCCTCTTCGCATTGGCCTCTTAGTGAATGATTTTGCCTACTGTTCACTGAAACTCCGTTAATTACCTTGGCCTTGTTTAATTCCCTTGAACTTTCTGTCTCTATTTTATATTCATCTTCTTTCCATTACCTCAGGGAAAAATCATTCCTCTTCTCTTTAGAGATAAAAGTTTTCTCCCCTAAAGCTTCCTAAAGCCATTAACCTCACATAATTTCTTCTTTCTAACAATTAAACATTTCTTTCCCAACAACCTCCTTCTCTTTAGTTTTCATTTTTAGCTTCTCAGTTTCTTTCTAGGGAAAAGAAAAAAAAGATAAACCAACAACCCAAGACTTTGATAGGTCTTGCTGTCCCCTTCTGTCTTTGTAGTTCTACTTCTTCTTTTTTTTAATATTTATTTATTTATTTGGTTGCGCCAGGTCTTAGTTGCAGCAGGCAGGTTCCTTAGTTGTGGCATGTGAACTCTTAGTTGTGGCATGCATGTGGGATCTAGTTCCCTGATCAGGGATCAAACCCGGACCCCCTGCATTGGGAGCATGTAGTCTTATCCACTGCGCCACCAGAGAAATCCCTACTGAAGTCCTACTTCTGAAGTAATCGGTGTTTGCCCACGACCTTCATTTTGCCCTCCTCATCCCTTCCCTGTTTTCAGTCTTGTATCCCTCTCCACCGCTCTGTTGAAACTTCACTTTTTTTTTTAATGTCCTCCATTTCTCTCCTCATTGATCATGTTTTCATTTAAATAGTCAAACATAGTTATAATACTGCTTTAACATTCTTGTCTGCAAATTCTACGCATCTCTATCATTCCTGAGTCTGCTTCTTTTGAGTAATTTTTCTTCCGGTTATAGGCACATATTCCTGCTTCTTGGCATTTTTAGTAATTTTTTACTGGACGTTTTGCATTTTACATTGTTGAGTGTCTAGATTTTGTTGCCTTTCTTTAAAGACTGTTGTGTTTTGTTGTGATGGGCAGTAAAGGGTACTTGATCCATTGGGGGCTTGTTTTTAAGCCTTTTTAGGGGAGACATAAAGTAGCCTTTATTCTAGGACTAGTTAAGTAACACTACTAAATCATGGCCTTTCTCGGTTCTCTACTGAATGTTCCTAGTGATCACTGAGGACACTCCTCCCTGGCTAGACAGAACTTGAGCAATCCTGCCCTGTGTAAGCTCAGGGACTGTTCAGCTCACAGCTCCCCAACCTCTTTACCCAAACTGTGGAGTTTCACTGTATTCAGCAAAGACTCAAAACGAGCCCATACAGATTTGTGGAACTCTCTTTCTAAGTAGCTTCCTCCTCCCTGCAACTCTGCCCTACAGCTTGCAGCAGCTTCAGGCGTCCTGAACTCTGATCTTTGTCTCCTCAATTCAATACAATCATTGGGGTTTACATGGGACCCACTTCCCTGCTCCATGGCCAGGCGTGCGTCTCAGGGCAGAAAGCCAGGGCTATCTTAGGGCCGCCTTTTCTCAGTGATCACAGTTCCATACTACCTGTTGTCCAAAGTCTGAAAACAGTTGTTTCATATATTTTGTCCGGTTTTCTAGTTGTTCAAGTTTAATCCTGGTTGCAATGACTTTATTCTGGCTAGCAGCTGGAGTGTCTGAAACTGTTCTTTGAAGAACACCAGTGACTGCTTCTAAGTAATTCCAAAGGCTTTTCCTTACTCCTCTCGTTCTTGTGGCAATATCTGAGTCACTGTCTTCTTAAAATTCTCCTCCCGGGACTTCCCTGGTGGCGCAGTGGTTAAGAATCTGCCTCCCAATGCAGGAGACACGGGTTCGAGCCCTGGTCCAGGAAGATCCCATATGTGCGAGCAACTAAGCCCGGGAGCCACAACTACTGAGCCCACGTGCCACAACTACTGAAGTCCGCATGCCTAGAGCCCGTGCTCCGCAACAAGAGAAGCCACCACAATGAGAAGCCCGTGCACCACAACACAAAGAGTAGCCCCTACTCGCCGCAACTAGAGAAAGTGCGTGCGCAGCAACAAAGACCCAACGCAGCCAAAAATTAATTAACTAATTAATTTAAAAAAAAAAAAAAAAGAAGGGAATACAATTCCAGAGCAGCATGAGTGAATAAAAAGGAAGTCAGTCAGGGATGGAGAAATAGTAAACGTAAAGTGATGCATTAGGGAATTGGCTCTGGTTTCATGAGAAAACAGTGAGTTGCTTGGTCAAGCCCTATGGAATCATGGTGCCCAGAGTGGTCCATCAAGGAGGAAGGGGAAAGGGAAAGAAGTGCTGGCTCCTGTCTTCCTTTGATGAAAATAGACCTCACAGACTTCAAAATGATTGCTGCAGCTCCAAACATTATATCTCCAAAGAGCAACATCCAGAAGCAGAGGAAAGAAAGGGACAATAGAAACTTTCTTCTCAAGCATTTCCTTCTTTTCAAAGAACTGCTTCCCAGAGGCTCCTTGTATACATCCTTTTATACCCTATTAACCTAAAGTGGGCTGCATGCCCCAACCCTAGATCAATCAGTGGATGAAGAGATTGAGATTGCCATTATTAACTTCAATCAATCAAGATATATCCTCCGTGGCTGAATATTTTTTGCACATAATTGCACATCGAAATTGGTCTCCTTCTTGACCTTCTTGCTTCTAGCCAGCATGCTCTTTCTAACAAACAATCTGATGATTTCACTGTCATGCTTGACATCCTTCCAGGGCTTTTCCTCATCTATAGGGCAAGTCCAGGTTCCATGACCATTCATATTTCTTCATGTTAACTCATCACTTTCATCCCCTCCCACTCTGCAAAGGGCACTGTGTTTCAGATACGTGGAATTAGCTGAAATTCCCAGAGCACACCGTGCTTGTTGTTACCTCTAGTTTTTCTATATACTGTCTCTTCTGACTTTCCCCATTGTCTTCATAGCAACTACAACTTAACTTTCAAACATAGGCTTAAATGCCCCCTCCTCAGAAAGCCTTCCAGGATGTTTCTCCTGTTTTCTCAATAGCACCCTGATTATACCCCTTTTATGACATTTACAGCCTTGTGGTAATTACTTATTTCTTCATCTACCCCCTTAACCTGATCGGAAATCCCAGGGCTTAGCTCACTGCCCAGAATGCAGAAGCCACTTAAAAAGTGCTGATTAAATGGAAAATCCCTGTAGATGTATGCCATCAATCTCAACCAGGTCTTTATTTGTTTAATTTTTCACTTGGTGAATCCTGACCCTGGGGACTGTTGCAAACACTCCTCACCCTCCCAAGGCCCAAGTGCAGTCTTCACGTCCCTCATCCTCAGCAGGTAATCTCTACTTCTTAGAGTCCATTGATGACATTAAGTTCACAGTCTTTAAACTTCCCTCATTTACCTCAACCCCCATTCCCAACATTTAACATTTCTCTGTTTTTCACTCTCTTCATACCTCTCATCTGATCTCATGCCTCTCACCTGCTCCTTGGACCTCTTGCCCCAGAATCTTTCATCTTCCCTTTGACACCAGCTAGCACTCCAGTCTCTAAAACACCCATCAGACTGGTTACTCTTGCACTGCCTAATATACAAAAGATTCCTGTCCTGTCATCAATGCCTTCAAAACTAGCAGAGGTTGCTAGAACTGGTGGCTCAAAAACCAGATATAATTGATAGAAGAGTTTCACTTGACTCCCACAGAGTTTTTTCATTTGGGAAATTTCACTTAAAAATTAAGGATTTTGGTCTTCTCTGTAAAGATCAGACAGCTGGCTGCCCTGGGCCACCCTTTCCACGTGGCAACAGTGGTCTGGGTACAGCAGCTGTGGGTGGGCCCTGTGATCAGTAGGTCATCACAGTCTCCTCTGACCCTCTTTGCTCACTTCTATCACCTGTCAGGTCCTTATAAGCATTTGACTTTGCAATCCCTTGCTAGTGTTTGGTTTTGTCCCTATCTTTCACCTGCAAGTTTCCTCTTGAAAGTCCCTGGTGATTTTCCAGTTATGAGATACATGGGTGTGTGCTCCATCCTCAGTGTCCTTGAACTTTCTGCCTTTCTCTATCACCTCTGTAGAGACCACATCCAGCTTGGCTTCCTTAGCACCTATGCTCCTGGTACTATTAGATCCTTAATGCCAATTTTGCTGGCTGTTTTACTTCTGCTCCCTAAATGAAAGATTTTCCTAAAATTCCTGGAATTTTCTTTCTAGTCCCCATTCACCTCCATGGGCTCACCAAGTCATGTGGCTTTTGCCATCCATCCCTTTATGTGAAGAGCTGCCAAATATCTCTCAGTCTCTAATGTCTCTTCCTCGTGTTCTTTTCACATATCTCCAATGATCTGCTGGAAACATCCTCCTGGATGTATTTCCAGCACCTCAGATTTAATACATCTGAAACACAACTCATCATTTTGCCTTCCGCCCCCTCCCCCCTACCATCCAGGTGCCTGACTAGTTAACTGTTGATGGAGATTTCACAGCAACGCAGTTTGCAAATCACTTCACCCCTTTCCTTTGACATCCAAAGCATTTCTTCAGGTCCTCAAAACTCCTGGCCTCCCAACTGGCCTCCCTGCCTCCTGCGCATCATTCATATCTCATTCCTTATACCTCAGAAGATCATTCTTCTAAAACACTGCTGTGATTATGCCCTTCTACTGCTGGACATTCGGTAGCTGAAAGAATGAAACATGCAGTTAGTCAAGGTTCCTATCCATGTTCTTCTCAGCAATCCAGTTATATTTAAACCTCAAAGCAATGACAGTTCATCCTCCCCACACTGTTCTTGGTAGATCAGAGACTTTTCGTAGTTCTCCATTATTTGAAAAAGAAAATCCAAAACTTATGACTTTCAGCCATCCAGGCTCAATTAGGTTTCCAGCCTTATCTCCCACTGCTTTTGGACACCGACCTAATGTAACCTGGACAACTTGAAATTTCACCAGACAACGTGAAGATACCTCATGTTTTCTCCCTTTGCTCATGCAGGTCCATTGCTTGTAAGCTTCTTCCCACATCCTTCCAGGCCCATCTCAAATGTTTCACTGATAATGCCACCTGTCACACACATTCTTATATTGTATTTATGGCTAGGTCTTCTGTGATCCACTACATTCTATGCTCCTTGGGAGTAGAGACAGACTCCTTCTCCATCTTTCATCCCATTGGAGTGCCCAGCACGTGGCACCCTTTCGATCAACAAGCATTTAGACAAGCCTTCTATAATGGCAGACACGGAGCCAGGTGCTGGCATACAAAGGTGGACGAGGCACAGCCCTGGCTCTGATGGGGTTCTCATTTGAACCAGTGAGAATGACACATAAACACGTGACTATAAACTAGGATGAGCACAGTAGAGGTGTATGCTAAGGGAGGATCTATTCATGGAGGGATGATTGAGAACGGGAAAGTGAGGCCTCAGAGGATGTGACACTCAAATTGGGCCCCAAGGAAAGAATGGTTAGAGAGGTGGGCAGGAGAAATGTTTGCAGTGAAACTTAGGCCAACCATATTTACAACTTAATGGCAATATTGATGATGAGGAGGTAGCAAGGCTAAAGGATTAGCCCAAATATATTTAGATTATGTAGGTTGTACTTTGATATGAAACAGATAAACAAGAGTTAAGTATCACACAAGGATGGATTCTACCAAGGGAAATACGTGGAGGAAAAACCAACTGAAGTCACTCTGATTCTTGGTTGTTTACTCCCTCCGACACATACATCACTTCGTTGACAGGTAAATGTTTTAGACCAGCATTTATTTATTATTGACGTCTTATTTTATTTTACTTTTTTGGCTGCACTGCGAGGCACATGGGATCTTTGTTCCCTGACCAGGGATCGAACATGGGCTCTTGGCAGTGAGAGCTCGGAGTCCTAACAGCTGGACCGCCAGGGAATTCCCTATTATCGACCTTTGAAAAAGAGGGATAGTGAGTTGTCGATCAAGATTTGGGGCAGATCAGAAAACAGGTAAAAAGTGCCTTATACAAATTGCAAGCAGAGTATCTGCAGTCCAAAATTGACTTAGATTTTGGAACTCTTCCAACCTCCGAACAGGACTAGAACAGCATTATCACCTGCCAAGGCTGAAGTCACTGCTAAAATGGCTTCCCTAAAACAAGACAATCACCAGAATCTTTGTCAGAACAATGACCTTTGATTTCTCTGCTAGAATACACAGCTTTATTTGACAAAGATAAACAAAAAAGCCAGAAACTTAAATATAACTGATTTTATTTGATCATCTTAACTGAAATCTCTTTCTATTTGAGAAAAGATACCCTATCAGCAGTTTTTTAAAGGGACATCTGGCTTCAAAAGCTTTGATTACTTTTTCTTCTACTGTAAAAATATTAAGTAAAGCATTTCTGGGGAGGCATGCAACAAAAGTGCCAACATCAAACTAAGCGCTACTGATTTCCACTGGGACTCTTCCCACAATGACAAGGGGTTGCTGTTATTTTTACAGAGACACCAATAAATAAACAGTCCTGGAAACACAGCACATGGATAGTGATTGATAAAATTAAATATTTCTCCACTTTAAAGCTAGTCCTAAAACATCACAGAATTCCTAGTGGAGAACACAGATAATTAGACTTGAAAAACAAAGGATTTAGTCACAGGAGTTTTAGCCTCCCACCCACGTAGCCCTTATGCATTAGCAGTTGGTCATCCTTTCTCATTTGCTCCAAAGCCTCAAAGGTATTCAGCCAAGATCTTATAATTCAGCCCTGACCAAACTGGGAACTACCCATCCATCTCCCACCGAGTGTATTCTTAACATCAAAATTAAGCATTGGAAGTCGGTCGCCACACATGGACCTGAGAGGGAAGTGGACTGTCCTAGGTACCTTGTAATATCAAATCCAGACCTTGGTGAAGCCAACCTAGGTCATCTGATGGTGGTGGGAGGGTTGCAGGGAGGTGGGCAGGGAACATGACCCACTGTGCGCATTGGACTGCCCTTTGAACCAAATCAATGGAGATCTTTCCTTACTTGTGATAAGTGCCTTCACATACCGATAAGCACCATTTGGAAATCTTCTCCATTGTGATAAACATCACAAGGCCACGGTGAGTATTACTGAGTTCTGGGTCTCTCCCTGCGACCAATCAATTTGCAATAAGCCTCTTGGGCAAACTCCAGTTCACTAGCTAGAGGACTGTAAATATAAAAATCTGGAGAATTTCTTTTTCTTTTTTATTGCTTGCTAGATAACAAATTAAACACATCAGAGGACTGAAAAGCCTCGCAACTGTTTCTTGTTATGCTGTTTTACAGGCAGGAGAACAGCTCATTAACCAGGTTGAAGTCTTTGTCCCTGTTTGCTCTTTGAAGCATAGCGTACAGGTGAGGGTTAGTGGTGGCGTCCGTTAAGAGGGCATGGAGCTGGGTTCACTTTTCTTCCACTGAGGTGGGACTGAGGGCCTGGAAGGTGCCAGGCCTGGAGGATCCAGCTGCCTTTGGCTTCTAGGGCTGCTGTAATGGCTCTGTTTTCACAGAAGTGCTGACAGAACATGACAAATAGAAAACAGATGTGAACTGACCTTCCACAAAAATGTATTTCAAGGTTTCTTAATCTTCATAGGAATCCTTCAGAGTGAGAGATGCCACCTTCGGGCAGTGACGCACATGACATTTAAAGAAAGGCTGCTGTTCCTGCCTGGAGCCCCCAGCCAGTCCCCCACTCCCTTCTCCTCCCACCCCTCCCTTCCTGCCTTAACTTTCAGACATCTTTCCCCTCCCAGTCCGTTTCACCTGTGGTCATGTCCCTGCACACATGCTTTTCCCCCACCTGTCCCCCCATACCTATGGCCTTGGTTTTTATAGATGTACCATCTTTCACCAAGCATTCAGGCCACTTCACTCCCAATTTTGCTTTGAAGCCGTCACTGTCACTGGGTCCATTACTAACTCTAAATACTTTTGTGACACTAAATGTTGGTTTGGAACCACTGAGTACACTGGACTTTTGTCCACTTAATGACTTAAGTTAGAAATACTGGAATAGAGGGGTACAAAGGCCAACTGGGGAAACAAGTTCTCATGTTCCTCTCTTACTGCCTCCAGGGCCCCTGGCTCTGAGGGCAAAGTACTGCTCCTTGTGCACGTGATACGGGCTTGAACCATGTATGATTCTAGGTGTTTTGAATTGCTCTGCTTATGTTCTTCGTGGACACCTGTCTGCATCCTGCAGGAATTTGGGTGGGATTTCCCAAAGTTTTGCCCTTCCAATAGCTACAGTACTTTGTCAAAGACTTTCTTCCTTGCCAAGTTGTTGATATCTCACAAAACAATTTATGGCAACATTGTCCCTGAGAAAGAAAGTCACGTAAACGCAAGGCAGTGCAAATTCATTCCCAATGCCACTGATGAGCAATCAGCTACATCACCCCGGTTAATCCCAAGTCAGTTGGCTTCAAGGTCTGGTCACCTCTCAGTGGGCCAAGCTGGCTCTGACCCTGGAAGTCCAGGGGATTCTCTGTTTAAGAAGTCAGTGCATTCTCCTACTTCTAGACATCATATGCCAAGAAATTCCCATCTTATTTTGAAGTAAACTAAATAGAAAGTTCTGGGCAGAAGTGGATCGAGTTTGCGGATGTCAAATATTTGAATCTTTTTTCTATTCCAGTATCACTTAAGACTAAAACATTTGTCCAATTTGTAGGATAATCAAAAATGCACTCTTTATCAGATATGCCATTGTTGTTTAGATTTTTTTTTTTTTTTTTGACTTGTGAAGTGACTCCATTTGGGGGATAATCATGGGAAGGACTACATGCTCAGATGTGAACTGGATGGGGGATGAGCACTGCAGTTTAAATGAGATAGCATAGCAGGGATCACATCTGGATGCACTGTCATTTCTCTGTGGAGAAGGTATTAAAGAAACTGCACAGATAACTTGTTTACTAACGTGCAGGAATAGCTGGAAAAGAAGACTGATAATGGAAAACTTGATCTACCTAACTTTATAATGCGTCCCACCCTTAACAAACTGAATCAGCTTCAGTGTCATCTCCTCCATCCCATATCATCCTATTACAACCCCCGTCACACCCGCCATCTCTAAGGAAGGCGCTCTGCAGCCCAACCCCCTGCACCTGAATTCTGACTTTGCCTGATTGTGCAAGTTTGGGCTATTCACTAACCCTCTCGATGTTTGACTTTCCTCACCTTTAAATGGGGACTATAGTGGTACCTGAGCTCTCGAGATAGGTCCATATTAACTGAGAAGATACCTGTCAAGCGCTTAGAGCTGACCTGACTTGCAGCAAGCCCTCTGTCCATGTTAACCATTACCATTAGCTGTTATAGTGATAGGGGAGGGAGTGTCACTAGGCTGGCCACCACAGCATCCTGGCACATAGCACAGTGCCTATGAATATTCACTGGGTAAAATGAATCTCCAGTTGCACAAACATAGCTCATCCCCAGCTCCCAACCCTGACCATCATCATCTCATCTGGATTCTGAAATAGGGTCCCAACCAACGTTCCTGCTTCTATCCTTCCTCCCCTCCAGTCCAGCCAGAGGGGTCTTTTCCAAACTTACGTCAGATCATGTTGCTTGTCTGGTCCCCATCTCCCTTGGAGTAACAACTAAAGTCCTTGCAAGGTACACGAAGACCCTACATGGCTTGGCTTCCTATTATCCACCTAAGCTCATCTTCCGCTCCTCTACCCTTGCCCACTCGGCTCCAGCCACACTGTCCTCTGTGATACTCTTCAAACACAGCAGGAACGCTTTTTCTTTAGGGAGTTTACTATAGCTGTTCCTTCTACCACTGTTTCCACAGATAATTGCTAAGTCTATCCCCTCCTTCATGTCGTGTTCTAATGCCACCTTCTCAGTAAGGCCTACATAGATCACCTATTTAAAATTGCAACCCCATCACAAGAAAGAAAGAAGAAAGAAAAGAAAAGAAAAAGAAAAGAAAAGAAGAAAGAGAAGAGAAGAGAAAAGAAAAGAAAAGCAGGGACTTCCCTGGTGGTCCAGTGGTAAAGAATCTGCCCTCCAATGCAGGGGATGCAGGTTCGATCCCTGGTCAGGGAACTAAGATCCCACACACCCCGGGGCAACTAAGCCCTGGCGCCTCAACTAGAGAGCACGTGCTGCAAACTACAGAGCCCACGCACCACAACTAGAGAGAGAAAACCTGCATGCCACAGCTAGAGAGAAGCCCGTGTGCTGCAACAAAATATCCCGTATGCCACAACGAAGATCCCGCGTACCACAACTAAGACCTGACACAGTCAAAAAATAATAAAGAAAGAAAGAAAAGAAAAGAAAAGAAAAAAGCATAGAGTGCAGGAAGAAACTTTTGGAGATGATAGATATGTTTATGGTATCGAGATTGGTGATGGTTTCACTGATCTATACATATCTCCAAACTCATCAAGTTTTTTTTTGTTTTAAATATTTACTTGTTTTATTTTTGGCTGCGTCAGGTCTTAGTTGTGGCACACTGATCTTTGTTGTGGTGCTCGGGTTTCTCTCTAGCTGTGGCGTGTGGGCTCCAGAGAATGTGGGCTCTGTAGTTGTGGCCCACATGCTCAGTAGCTGCATCACGCAGGCTTAGTTGCTCCGTGGCATGTGGGTTCTTAGTTTCCAACCAGGGATCCAACCCGAGTCCCCTGCATTGGAAGGGGGATTCTTAACCACTGGACCACCAGGGAAGTCCCTCATCAAGTTTTATATTTAAATATGTACAGCTTTTTGTATGTCAATTATACCTCAATAGTTTTTTCTCAAAAGCAAAAAAATAAAATTGCAACCTCGTCTATGCTCACCCCCAGCAATCCCAACCCCCTTACCTTGCTCTGATTTTCTTTAACTTAACACCTTCTGACTTGAAGCTTTAGTTAACTTATTTATTATTATTATGTTTACTGTTTATTTTCTGACTTTCTCTTTTAGAATGCTAACGCCACAAGCACAGGGACCTTTGTTTATTCACTGATATATTCCCAAGTGCTTAGAACAGTACCACGTGGCACACACAATTAATAAATATTCTTGAATAAATGGTTCCATATGCATGCATATGTACAGCTATGCATAGTTTTAGTTTGTAGTTACTATGGGATGGTAAGGTTAACAGGAGACCAAGTCTTCCAGGTGAGAAAAGCAAAGACCTCTTCACTTGCAGTTTTGACATAATGCCCTAGCTAGATTTCATCTAAGTGGATCTTTTCAACAGAAGGGGCGTGATACAAAGCCCCATCTTTGTGCAGCCTCAACATTGTCTTTGGCAGTTTGGATGCTCTGCCGTGTAGGCGTGGCCCCGCACACGTGGGCTTGATGGAATGTCCCGATTAGTTATCAGATGTGCCTGAGTGGCTCTGGGGACGAGCTTGTCAGTTCAGGTCTCACCAAAGAAAGACAGTTTCTCACTAGCAGTTCGACTGAAATCCTCCTTGGACTGTCTCAATCCTTCTGCAGCTCAAAAAAGCACTCTCCCTCATAGTCTCTTTTGTCAAACTTTTCCCCTATTGATTGCTAAAAACAAACTTATAATTTCTTAATTTATGACTACAGTGCTAATTTTGACTGAATATTTCAGCCCTATCCCAACTATTCTGTGGTACATGTAATAATTTTTGTCTTACTTATATTGGAAATAAACTATATCAGGAATATGTTACTGTATAACATATTCAGTATGTTATATTCAGTTGTCATATTCAGTATGTTATATTTAGTATGTCATATTCAGTTTACAGGACAGATCTGGGTTCAATATAAGAAGATTTAATAAACAGATTATCAAGGTATAGAATGGGCTGACTCAATATTAAAAATGTCCTAATCATTGGAGATTATTTATATGAAATGTTCAGAAAGGCAAATCTATAGAGACAGAGAGGAAACTAGCAGTTGCCTGGGGCCAAAGGTGGGAATGGGGAGTGACAGCAAGTGGGGACAATGTTTCTTTGAGGAGTGATGAAAATAATATATCGTACAACTCTGTTAATTTACTAAAAATCAATGAATTATACACTAAAATGGGTGAATTTTATACCATGTGTCTTAGTTTGCTAGGACAAAATACCACAGACTGGGTGGCTTAAACAGTAGACATTTATTTTCTGACAATTCTGGAAGCTGAAGTCTGTGATCAAGGTGTCAGCAGAATGGATTCCTTGTGAGGGCTATAAGGGAAGGAGCTGTTCCAGGCCTCTCTGCTTGACTTGCAGATGGCCATCTTCTTTTTTTTTCCTTTTTTCAAAAAATTAATTATTATTTTTGGCTGCATTGGGTCTTCGTTGCTGCACGTGGGCTTTCTCTAGTTCAGTGAGCGGGGGCTACTCTCTGTTGCGGTGTGCGGGCTTCTCATTGCGGTGGCTTCTCTTGTTGCAGAGCACGGGCTCTAGGCACGCGGGCTCAGTAGTTGTGGCTCACCGGCTTAGTTGCTCCGTGGCATGTGGCATCTTCCTGGACCAGGGCTTGAACCTGTGTCCCCTGCGTTGGCAGGCAGATTCTTAACCACTGCGCCACCAGGGAAGTCCCTTTACATCATCTTCCCTCTGTACATCTGTAGCCAAATGTCCCCTTCTTATAAGGACACCAGTCATATTGGTTAGGGTCTACGCTAATGACCTCGTTTTAATCTAATTACATCTTTTTTTTTTTTTTTTTTTTTTAAAGGATTTTCTTATTTATTTATTTATTTATTTATTTATTTTTGGCTGTGTTGGGTCTTCGGTTCGTGCGAGGGCTTTCTCCAGTTGCGGCAAGCGGGGGCCACCCTTCATCGCGGTGCGGGGACCGCCCTTCATCGCGGTGCGCGGGCCTTTCTCTATCGCGGCCCCTCCCGTCGCGGGGCACAGGCTCCAGACGCGCAGGCTCAGCAATTGTGGCTCACGGGCCCAGCTGCTCCGTGGCATGTGGGATCTTCCCAGACCAGGGCTCGAACCCGTGTCCCCTGCATTAGCAGGCAGACTCTCAACCACTGCGCCACCAGGGAAGCCCTAATTACATCTTTAAAGACCTTATCTGTGGATACAGTTCCATTCTGAGGTACTGAGGGTTAGGACTTTAACCTATGAATTTGCGGGGTGAAGTGGGGGACACAATTCAGCTCATAACAATATGTAAATTATATTTCAATAAAGCTGTTTTTAAAATATTATATCAATTGAGCACTTATTAGGTTCTAGGTGCTATGCTAAGTACTTTACATATATCATCTCATTTGATCTTCTCAATAACACTATGAGGTAAGTACAATTATGCCCACTTTACACATGAGTAAAGCAAGACACAGAGAAGTAAATAATTTGCCTGTGGTCACAAAACCAGTAAGCAATGGAGCCACGATTCAAAGATTCAAACCTTGTAGTCCGACTTCAGAGCCCGCGCTTTTAATCCTTATGATAACACCCACATGTGCTGGGCAGTCAGGCCCTTTAAATCATTCCCCTGAAATCGGTTTTATAATTTCAATTATGCAAGAGAATACTGAGGCTCAGAGAAATTAAGCACCTGTCCCAATTCACACAGTCCATAATTGGGCTTTCTCCAAAACCCAAGTCATTTCTAAATATTATGGTATTTCTGGGCTTCCCTGGTGGCGCAGTGGTTGAGAATCTGCCTGCCAATGCAGGGGACACGGGTTCGAGCCCTGGTCTGGGAGGATCCCACATGCCGCGGAGCAACTGGGCCCGTGAGCCACAACTACTGAGCCTGCGCGTCTGGAGCCTGTGCTCCACAACAAGAGAGGCCGCGATAGTGAGAGGCCCGCGCACCGCGATGAAGAGTGGCCCCTGCTTGCCGCAACTAGAGAAAGCCCTCGCACAGAAACGAAGACCCAACACAGCCATAAATAAATAAATAAATAAATAAAATTAAAAAAAAAAAATTATGGTATTTCTAATTACGTGTAACTGTGGCTCTCACCATTTGGGATGGGAGAGCTCTAGGGCAAGAAAAAGCGTCTTAGCACACAATAGATGCTCAATAAATAGTTGTGGAATGAATGAGAATATATTGAAAGGGTCTGGTCTGTGGTTCTAATGTCAGTGATGGACAAAGGAATATGCTATGCTGGAGACCTGAGCTGCCTCCAGCCTGCAATTCTGGAGATGACTTGGGCTACAGGTCAGGGAATCGTCTTGCATGTGAAATTCTTGATACAAACTCCAGAAGTCACCTCTCAGCTGAATTCCTTTGTATGGGGAAATGGGCACCCTCATAGTCTGCTGGTGCAAGTGCAAACTGGGAAGAAGTTTTCTTGAGCAATCTGGCAATGTGTATCAAAAGCCTTAAACACACACACACACACACACACACACACACACACACACACACACCCTTATGTCCCGATAATTCCTCATCTAAGAATATATGTGTTAAGAAAAAAACTGGAAACAATCTAAGTATCCAATAATAAAAGAATATGGTACAGTCATAGAATGGAATAATGTGCAGTCCTTACTTACGGTGTTGCTTTTTATTATTGTTCTAGATAAAGTTCATGCTATATAATATTAAGTGAAAAAAGAAATACATAAGACCAGTTGCATGGCAGTTCACAAAAAAAGAAACTCAAATGGCCAATAAGTATATGAAAAGATATTCATTCTCACTCAGAAATGAAAGAAATTCAATTCAAAACAATGAAATATTTTTCACCTAAGACTGGTGAAGAGTTGGCCAGAGAGTAGGGAAACACTCTAACGCACAGTTGTAGAAAGTATAAATTGGTACAAACTTTTGGGAGAAATTTGGCACTATCACTAAAATTTAAAAATACATATACCCAGGGTATTCCCTGGGGGTCCAGTGGTTAGGATTCTGCACTTCCACTGCAGGGGGCATGGGTTCGATCCCTGGTTGGGGAACTTAGATCCCACATACTGCGCGGTGTGGCCAAAAAATAAATAAATAAAAAATAAATAAATTGCTTTAAAGTGATTAAAAAAAAATACATACACCCTTTTTTGACCTAGCAGTATTACTTCTAGCAATTTTACTTTGTCCTATAGAAATACAAATATATGCAAAGATGTTCATTATAGCACTAACTGTAGTAGCAAAAAACTTGGAAACAAGTTAAATGTTCATCAATAGCCAAATGATTAAATATATGGTGGAACATTCAAAAAAGTGAAACATAGGCAGCTCTCAAAGTAAATGATGTAGATCTCTCTGTGCTTATTTACAAAGACATTTACATTAGTTAAGGTCCAGCCAGGAGCACAAAAGTCATGTTAGACAATGCAATAGAGGGAATTTAACATAGGAATTAATTGCAAAAGTTTAGAGGCCACTTATTTTATATCTAGAAGGTGGTGATCCAGGGACACAGGCAGCCCTGCAGGCAAGGCACAGGCAGATGGAGAATTGAGAGGGCAGAATCAAGATTACTCTATCTAAGGCCATTTCTTCTACTCTTTCTGCTTTTCCTTGTGTATCAACTTCAATTTCTCTCTGTACACAACTTTCAAATTCCTCTCCATGCACATAGCTGCACCAGTTCTAGTTCAAGCATCAGTGATGGTTGAAGATAATCCCAGGAGATAATCTGATTCAGACTGGGTTAAGCATCCACCAAAATCCAATCATCTCTAGCCAGGGGAAGGGCCACAGGACTCACCTCTGTGAGTAGCGACTGCAGTTCTCACCAGAGGAGCCTAGGTTGGGAAAAGCCTGTCTACCCTTGACAACATGGAAAACTGGATTGGTACTGATGCTATCTATCAAAGGAGGGAATTCATGATGGGGAGAGGATAGGGATGGAAGATGATAACTTAAGTTTTGGACATGTTCAACTGAGATGCCCACAGAACATCCAAATATATTGTTTAGGAAGTAAATGAATGTAAAGTCTGGAGTTCAGCATGGGAATTTGGACTAGAAATTCAGGCTTCAGACAGTCAGCATAAAAACTGTATTTGAAACCATGGGTACATGAGAAAAAAATTGCTGGTTCAAGATACAATTCTAGAGACTAAAAAATATAGAATAAACAGAGGAAGAGGAAACACTAAAAGAGACTAAGGAAAATTGACCAAAGGACTGGTATATAAAAAAAGAAACAACACAGAAAAAAAACATGGAAAGAGGAAAGAGAGAAGTTTCAAGGAAAACAAAGTGGTGAATTCTATTAAATAAGATAAACCCTGAAAACCGCCCAGTTGGATGTGGCCCCAAGGTCTCTGATGAGGGGCATCAAAGTGAAGGAAAACAAAATTGCAATGAGCTTAGGAGGTTAGGAAGTGAATTCCTCATGATTTAATGCTTTTGTAGCCACCCATGAGACAGCAAGGTGACAAGCCTTGGTGAAATTAAACGGAAGGAATAAGTCCGTGTGCTTTTGCTTCACAGTTCTTCAGCAAATCTGTTTTGTATAGAGTAACTTGGACTAACCTAGTCAACTGTGGACATTACAGGCCATTGGGACATTCAAGGCCCAGTCTCAGGTTTTTACTCCGAATTTGCAGAACAAATCCTAGAGCTCCCTCTTGGGGTTGGCAACTCTTGTATATTCCTAGTCTTAGAAATACTAAAAGGATCAGCAAACTGTGGCCCTGGGGCTGCATCTGGCCCTCTGCCTGTTTTTGTATGGCCTGTGAACTAAGGATGTTTTTCACATTTTTCAATGATGAAAAACAATGAAGGAAGTAGTCTGTGATGTAAAAATTATATGACATTCAAATTTCAGTGTCATTAAAGAAATTTTCATTAGAAGACAGTGCTCATTTGTTTCGGTATGGCTACTTTCATGCTACGATAGCAGAGCTGAGTAGCAGTGACAGAGGATGTATAGCCTGCAAAGCCTAAAATATTTACCATCTAGTCCTTTTCTGAAAACATCTGTGGACCCCTACTCTAGAAGAGTGGAGAGGGTGGTCCTGGGACTTTAGGTTGCCTTTTAGAGATATAAAAATAGCTTAGTTCTGGTCACGAAACCTCAGTAAAAAACAAACTATAAATCTGTCTAATCTCTGAAAATCTTAAGTATAGGAACAACCCCAGCATAATTAGACCCACATAAATGCCTCCATTTTAGTCCAAATCCAAGCGTTTTTACCTGACTTATTTGTGCTTCTTTGTGATATCTGGAGACAGAGCTGGGCAAGACTCTGTGCCTAGCACTGGGACAGGCTAGAGTAGATGAAGGGAAAGCCAAGATCTGCAACTAGACTTGTGCCTTGGTGTGGAATAGATCCCGGTGCAGGTGCTGGAAGTTAAGAGGCAGAGAATAATAAAATGACAGCGACCATTTATTGAGCACTTCCTGTATGGTAGGCATGCCAAGTGCTTTACATTCTATTATCAAGACAAACAAAACTAACTCCCTGCTCTTTACCAAGAGTGAAAAGTCTGAAGGCTGGTAATACACGTATAGGGTTAACATCAGTTTCCATATATTTATATATATATGTATAGTTTCCAAGCGGGAACCAGGAGTTCATCAATTCCAGTTTACCCTTTTGAGGTAAGTGAACTACAACACAAAAGAGAGGGAAGCAAGATGCCATGGTACTTCAGAGTAAGATGAACTTACTTGGGAGTGGGAAAGGGAAATTTAAGCCTGGAAGAAAAGAAATATTTTAACAAAGAAAGATGTAGGGTGTGAAACAGGAGAGTACAGGGTACATTTAAGGAACAGCATGGAGATTCTACTCGTTGAAAAAGAGGGTGTGTATAAACTAATCTTTTAACTTACAGATTTATTTTCACTTTGTCATAAAGGCCCTTCCAACCATGCCCATCACGGGCTGGGGCGGGGGTGGTCTTCTTAGGTTCAACTACACATTGACTCACAACTCGAGTATAGACCACACTTGGATACTCCAAAGGGTACAGAGCAGGAACCACAGATGTCTGCCAGGGCGTGGGTGAGCACCCCCGGGATTCCTGGTGGTAGACCCCTGAGCAGTGTAGCTTAGACTCAGGGAAGCAAGGCGCCCATCCCGCAAGCATGGAAGCTGCCTTGGTTTACAGGCATCACTCCCTACAGGAGCTGATATCTCTTGTAACAGCTTCATAGGCATAGCTTCCAGGTTTCTAATTACTAGAGTCACAGCATTCAGGGAAGTCCAAAGATAGGACTTCCTGCTAGGGATTGAGAAGTTCTCTCACTCCAGATGTATTTTACCAAACAGGGGTCATTTATCCTATGTGCAGTGTTGCCTAGCAGCACGGTTGACACATTATCCTTATCAAGTTGCCTGAGAAACAGAACTAGAAAGTTAACGAAGGATCTAATTGTCAAGCAGGAAGGGGAAAGGTTTTGTTAACCTTTTGCCCATCTTCCCCAACACCCAACCCAATTTCAGTTCTTTCCTCAAAAGTAACTCCTGTTAATAACCTTCCTAAAAATTTACATAAAATTGTGTACGTATCTGTAGGCATTTAGTTTACATCCAACTTTTCACTATCAAAAACAATGAATATCCTTATGTACACATGAGAGTATTTCCTAGCAGTGAAATTATTTGATTAAATGATAAACGTAAAATTCTTATAGATTAAATTGCTGTTAATCTTACTGCACACCAACAATGTATGAGTACCGATTCTCCTTCACTCTCTGTGACACTGTGTATTAGAAATCTTTAAATTTTGTCATTATAATGAATGAGAAATGGTCTTGTATTAATTTGCATTTCTCTGAATACTGCTGAGTTCACACATCTTTTCAAATGTTTGACCACCATTTGATTTTTCCTTTTCTGAATTACTTGATCATATTTTTTGCCCATTTTTCTATTGCGTTGACTTAACCTTTTTTATTGATTTGTGGGTAATATCTATATTATTATATAACCTATATTATATACTACTTGTATACTTCATATTATATAGTATATATAATAGTATACATATTACTGCATATATATACAATACTACATCTATATTACTACATATTTTCTATATATTACTATAGCATATATATTGAAGTAGTGTTTATATATACACACATAAATATTTTATTTGAGTATTAACAGATATGTAATGGGAACTATTAACAATTTTTGATCAGGGAAGCTTGGTGCTGGGAGTGATTAAATGTTGGGGCTTTGGAGTTAGACCTGAGTCTCAGCTCAAGTGCTTCCTTGTATATGTGACTATGGGCAAAGCATTTAATCTCCTTGAACCTAGGTTTTCTTATTTGTTAAGTAGGGATAATAACATGCACTCACTGGGTTACCTTTAGCTAAGTGTGGGGCCATTAAGTCTTCAGTAAATGGTAACACTTAGCATTATTATTTTTTAAATTGAGATATAATTCACATACCATAAAGCGTACAAGTTTTAGTATATTCACAGGGTTGTGCAACAATCACCACTATCTAACGCCAGAACACTTTCAACACCCCCAGAAGAAATCGCTTCCCCATCACTCCCCACCTCCCATACCCCCATCCCCTGGTAACCCCTAATCACTTTCTACCTCTGTGGATTTGCCTATTATGGACACTTCACATAAGTGGACAATACAATATGTGGCTTTTGTATCTGGCATCTTCCATCTAGCATAATGTTTACAAGATTCACCCATGTTGTAGAAGATTTCAGCATTTCATTCATTTTTATTCTGAATAATAACCCATTGTATTGATACACCACATTTGATTTATCCATTCATCAGCTGATGAACATTTGTGTTGTTTCCACTTTTGGCTATTATGAATCATGCTGCTATAAATATTCAGGTTCAAGTTTTTGTGTGGACCTATGTTTACAATTCTTTTAGATATATAGCTAGGAGTAGAACTGCTAGGTCATATAGTAACTCTATGTTTAACTTTTCTGGAACTCCCAACTGTTTTCCTTAGCAGCTGTACCATTTTACATTCTCACCAGCAACGTATGAGAGTTTCAATTTCCTCACATCCTCACATCCTTGTAAACACTTGTTATTGTCTGAGTCTTTTATTACAGTGATCCTAGTGGGTTCTGATTTCCGTAGTGACAAATGATTTTGAGCACCTTTTCATGTGCTTATTGGCCATTTATATTTCTTCTTTGGAGAAATGTCTATTCAAATATTTTGCCCAATTTTTAATTGGTTGTTTTTTTAAGATATATAGTTTGCAAGTATTTTCTCTCATTCTGTGGGTTGTCTTTTTACAATCTTGATAGTGTCCTTCGAAATATAAAAGTTTTTAATGATACCGTCCAATTTATCTATTTTTTTCTTTAGTTACTTGAGCTTTAGGTGTCATATTCCTAAGTATTTTATCCTTTTTGATGCTATTATAAATGGAATTGTTTTCTTAATTTTACTTCCAGTTCATTGCTAGTATATAGAAATATAGGGCTTCCCTGGTGGTGCAGTGATTAAGAATCCACCTGCCAATGCAGGGGACACAGGTTGGAGCCCTGGTCTGGGAAGATCCCACATGCCGCAGAGCAACTAAGCCCATGCACCACAACTACTGAGCCTGCACTCTACAGCCCACGAGCCACAACTACTGAGCCCGCATGCTGAAACTACTAAATCCTGTGTGCCTTGAGCCTGTGCTCCACAACAAGAGAAGCCACCGCAGTGAGAAGCCCGCTCACTGCAACAAAGAGTAGCCCCTGCTCGCCACAACTAGAGAAAGCCCGTGCACAGCAACGAAGACCCAACACAGCCAAAAATAAATAATTTTTTTTAAAAAAGAAAGAAATATAACTGATTTTTTGGGGGGGGAAAGCAGGCGGGCACTGGGATGAACTGGGAGACTGGGTTTGACATATATACACTAATATGTATAAAATAGATAATAAGAACCTGCTGTATAAAATAAAATAAAATTCAAGAAAAAGAAATATAACTGATTTTTGTATATTGATCTTGTATCCTGCAACCTTGCTAAACCCATTTATTAGCTCTAATAGTTTGTGTGTGTGTGATCTTAGGATTTTCTAGGTACAAGATCATGTCATCTGCAAATAGAGGTACTTTTACCTCTTTGTTTCTGATCTAGATGCTTTTTCTTCTTCTTGCCTAATTGCCTTGGCTAGAATCTCTAGTAACTCAATGAACAGATGTGGTGAAAGCAAACATACTTGTTTTGTTTTTGATCTTAGGGGGAAAGCATCCGGTCTTCCACAATCATGTATGATGTTAACTGTGGGTTTTTCATAAATGCCCTTTATCAGGTTGAGGAAGTTTCCTTATATCCCTAGTTTGTTGAAAGTTTTTATCCTAAGAAGGTATTGTATTTTGTCAAATGTTTTTTCTGCATCTATTGAGATGATCACATGTGGCTTTTGTCTTTTATTCTATTAATATGGTATACATATCAGTCTGCTAGGGCTACCATAACAGAGTACCATGGACTGCGTGGCTTAAACAACAGAAATTTTTCTCATAATTCTGGAGGCTAGAAGTCTGAGATCAAGGTGTTGGCAGGATTGGTTTCTTCTGAGGCCTCTCTCCTTGGTTTGCAGATGGCCATCTTTTCCCTGGGTCTTCACATGGTCTTCCTAATCTCTTTTACAAGAACCCAGTCATATTGGATTAGGACCCGTCCTAATGACCTCATTTTAATTTAATTACCCCCTTCAAAGGCCTTATCTCCAAATACAGTCACATTCTGAAGTACTGGGGGTTAGTTAGGACTTCAACATATGAACTTTGAGTGAACACCATTCAGCCCATAACTGTATTACACAGATTTTTATATGTTGAGCTTACCTTGTATTTCTGGAATAAATCCCACTTGGTGATGAGATGACTTAATCCTTTCTGTATGTGGCTGGATTCAGTTTGTTAGTATTTTGTGGAGGATTTTTATGAGCAGGTACTAGCATTATTATCTTCTTTATTCCCACCATTCAAAGTGCTTTTACATGTACTATTTCACTTACCTTAAACAGAATTGCATGAGGTGGGTAGTATACTCATGTTCACTGAAGCAAACTGAGGCTCAGGAAAGTAATGTGATTTTACCCTAATTATAAATTTGCAGTAATACATCATATAAATTGAAACCAAAACCACAGATGAGAAGAACATTAGGGAGATGAAAGAAAGCAGGATTTGGTGAGAACAAAGAGAAACTTTGTACAGCTAAAAGTTTACAGGGTCAGTTTGAAAGGCATCTGTGATCTCAATGACATGAGAACTGAGGTCATCTGCTGATGTGTATAATAAGAGTAAATAGACTTGTGGTTTCAATTCATGCATGTAATGAAACCAAGTAGGGGGTGACAATTCTCATTAATTTTGAGATCATGATTTGACCAGATAAACTGGAAGGAGAATAAACCAAAATTTTGATGATAGAGATTTGACCGTATCAATAACAGCACACTGCAACTTACAGATTCCTTTTTCCTTGGAAAGCTTTTCCCCAAGTAACCTGCCAATTCACACACTCTTCTCTAAGCCTTGGTGGAGCCGTACAATGATATACCATGACTGCTCGGTCAGAGAAAGCTGAGTTCAAATTCTACCTCTGGCCCCAAAGGACTGTGTGACTTTGCAAGTCATTGAATATCTGCAAGACTTTACTCCCTCATCAAATGAGGGAATTGAATTAGATGTTCTCTAAGCTGCCTTTCAGTTTTACAACTCTATTAATTTAGTGAATAAGGGGAGTGGTGATTCAGTGGACTGGGAATTTTCAAACAGCATTGATGGGGAATTCACTAAGGGTAGATAAGGAATTACTGAAGAGCAATGAAGCCTGGTAGGGGACAGAGAGCAGGTAAGCTAGGGTGGGTAGCCAGTGAAAGTGAGAAAGTAAGCAGATTGGGGTGGGGGCGGCTACCCAGAGTTGGGGATGTCATGGGGCATATTACACAGGCTACTGTAATCTAGTTGGTTAACTAATTACACATTGTTTTAATTAAAAATAACTAAAAGTAATTAAAAATCCAGATCAGAGAGTCCAGACTGGGACAGAAGTCATATAAACCCCACACCTTTCACCACCTATTTTAACATGAGGATTATGATCCCAGTTCACTGGATGATGCACTGAAGAGCAAGGATCTTACCCGTAAGTCCCTCCAGTACAATTCCAGAAGAAGTCCTGGCCCATCAGCTTCTCACATCATTCACAGGTCACATTTCATTTCTCTGAACTGTCACATGACACTTCATAATGATCTGGTTCATCGGAGGCAATGTTCTGATAATCAAAGACATCAGTTTTTCCTTTTAAGTTTTAAACTATTTAAAAATTCTCTTTAATGCAAATGAAATGCATTATTACTGTAAAAAATTCTAACATTGACACACATTATGTAGATACTGACAGTCCCTATAATTCCTTTTCCTATTGTTAAGATGGGTGAAAATTCCTCCAAGTCATGCTTTCTCTCTATACACTAATGTAATATTATTTACAAAAAAACGGAATCATGAACACTATTTTGCAAAGTGCCTTTTTCTTGCTCACCAACCAGTATAATCCAGGCATTTTTAAATGTCAGAGCATACAGATGTGCTTTATCCACTTTGACAACTACAGAGGAGTCCACCATATCACTGTATCATAGCATAATTTATGCAGCTCCTATTGATGGGCATTTACCTTGTTTCCAATTTTTTGATATGTAAACAATGTGCAGTGAACATCCTTGTATATATCTTGCATATTTGGGGTTTTTTAAAAAATAAATTTATTTATTTATGGCTGCATTGGGTCTTCGTTGCACTGCGCGGGCTTCTCATTGCGGTGGCTTCTCTTGTTGTGGAGCACGGGCTCTAGGTGCGCGGGCTTCAGTAGTTGTGGCACGCGGGCTCAGTAGTTGTGGCTCGTGGGCTCTGGAGCGCAGGCTCAGTAGTTGTGGCACACAGGCTTAGTTGCTCCGCAGCATGTGGGATCTTCCTGGACCAGGGCTCGAACCCGTGTCTCCTGCATTGCCAGGCGGATTCTTAACCACTGCACCGCCAGCGAAGTCCCCACATTTCTACCTTTCTTGAAATAATAAAGCATAATATGCTGAAAATGTTGCTTTTTTTTCTTCCATCTTCAACATTAAAATGGCTACACAAAAATTCACCAAATTTGATGTCTTTTAAATGCATGCTGATATGACAGCTGTCACATACAATCTAACAAAATTGTTTCAAATGAAGTTAAAGACAAGTAAGTGCTACTAGAGCCATCTTATGGAAAAAAACAAATGAACCTTTTGGCGAACCCAATAGAATGGGACTTTTCCCCCATTCTTTTTTCTGATCTATCCCTATAGCCCTACCCTATACTGTGGGCATTGGGGTAAGAGGTAGGGGAGAGCTGAATGATGCCTAGCACAATTAGAAGTGCCATCTCCAACCCCCCAGAGAACCCCTGGCAGAAATCTCAGACCACAGCTTTGTCCAACCTCCATAATGCTTATAAATGTCACAACCTAGAAAGTAAAGCAACAAAGTAAAAATTAACCAATCCACCAGGGCAGATAGATTAAAAGTATCTGAAAGTACTAGAGTGGCTAGTTATCACTCTGTAGAAGGTATAGAATCTGCATTAGGCATATGCGTGGTTTCCATTTTTAGGAGCTTTGTAACATGTTAATATTACATGTTTTCCAAAATACTTTCCTACTTATTGTTGCTCCTAGGTTGCCAAGATGAGTCAGCCAACATGGCCTTAAAAATTAAGTACCACTAATGTTCAAATTAGATGAGTCAAAAATAGAGGACACACCATGTGGATCTGAACAGGACAGCCTGAGGAGAAGGTAGAGAAATTAGGGGTAGTATGTGAAATTGATGCACAGCTGCATCCTGTATGTCAGCAGTCCCCAACATTTTTGGCACCAGGGACCGGTTTCACGGGAGACAGTTTTTCCATGGACTGGGGATCGGGTGGGGATGGTTTGGGGATGATTCAAGCACATTACATTTATTGTGCATTTTATTTTTATTATTATTACATTGTAACATATAATGAAATAATTATACAACTCACCATTATGCAGAATCAGTGGGAGCCCTGAGCTTGTTTTCCTGCAACTAGGTGGTCCCATCTGGGGGTGATGGGGCTGCCTCAGCTCCACCTCAGATCATCAGGCATTAGATTCTCATAAGGAGCGCACAACCTAGATCCCTCGCATGCGCAGTTCACAGTAGGGTCCCCACTCCTATGAGAATCTAATGCCACCTCTGATCTGACAGGAGGTGGAGCTCAGTGGTAATGTGAGTGATGGGGAGCGGCTGCAAATACAGATGAAGCTTTGCTCGCTTGCCAGCCTGCCACTCACCTCCTGCTGTGTGGCCCTGTTCTTAATAGCCACAAACCGATACCGGTCTGTGGCCCCGGGGGGTTGGGGTCCCCTACTATATGTCTTTGGAACATGCGTGAAGGACTGAAATATTGTTCTATGTGAAAACTAATGACACTGTGGGAGTTAGGCAGAACAATACTTAAGATATGATCTTGGCTGTCAGAGAGATTCTGTATGCTACACTGACTGCAAATAAGAGATGCATGGTCACAATACTATGGAGATACATTAATTGTAATGAAAGAGACCGAATTGCTTCAAGGCGAAGAAACACATCAAGAGGTAGAAACAGTATCTGTAAACTGCATTTATTGAGTGCTTATTGGGCACTGGGCACATCAGATACAAAAGAGTTGGGATGGGGGCAGGTAAGAACTTAAGAAATTAAATACACACGTTAATTTTACCACGAATTCTAACTACTAGGGAAGTACAAAATTCGTACAAGTTATACTTCATAATGAAATTTTGATGTCTGTCAAAAGGATAAGCTATACATACAATGCAATAAAAATGTTTTAAAATTGTGCTTAATATCACAGAACTACCCCGAAATGGGTTGATAAAATGCCTATACAGCATTATACACATATATTTTACGTTCAAGATTGCTTGTAAAGTACAAATACTTTGCCCCCATTGCTGAGAAATCTATGGCTGACAACTATATGTGCAGTTCCTCTAAGAAACATCGCAGCATCTGTAGTCCATCTCTCCTTTAAACTCCACCTTATTTTTAGTTTCACTTACTATCGAGTTCTCTTCAGAACTGTTTATATTTCTTTTGTCTGATCATCTTCTTCGAGTTTCCTGATTTCATTTTTTAAACAATTTATAGTTTCACGACTTGCTTTTAATCTCTCTTTAAGCTCTGCAATTTCAAAGCTTGTTTTTTTTTTTGCAGCTTCTAATTTTTCTCTGGTTTTCACTTCAAGTTCTGCAACTAAAGAAAACATACACTTTTACTGATTCATTTCATTTTTTCTCACATGTACAAGATATGTCATAGAGCAATAAATGTGGCATTTCCTAAGGTCAATGTTTTCATGATGAAATGCGGACAACTTAAGATATGTAACTTTAGACACAGGGGGGTGGGTAAGAAAGTCTGAACTCTCCAGAGAGGCTCTAAGATGTTTTCTACCACTAAGAATGAAATTCTGACCACTAATATTTTAATTCACAGTTAACATTTTAAGACATAATGTCTTAAATTATGTCTAATTTCCTAATTATGTCTAATTTCCTAATGTGATTTGGAAATGAGGGAGTATACAGTCCAAGAGACATCCAGCTAATAAGAGTTTACTAAAAACAGTACTCTTAAATTTATGTACAAGTAAAACTTACATAATCACACTGGTAAAACAAACCTGTATCTTTTTTCAAAAAGATATCAATAAGTGTCTAGGTTTGAATTCCAGCTCTATCATTTACTAGATGTGCCACTCTGAATAAGCTACTTATTATCTCTATGCTCTATTCCTCATTGCTAAAATGAAGATTATAATAGCAAACACCTCATAATATTATTTGTTTAAAAGATTTAAAAAGAATACTGTCTGGCACATAAAAAGCCATATTAACTACTATTATTATTATTACTGAATAGTTAAAACATTCTAGCTGGCTACATAACAAATTACAAAAGAAAAATATCATTACTGCAAAATAGATTATATCGATTTAACTATTCCACTTGGATAGTGTAGCATCAAGTTTTACAGAGAAAAATGACTACGATCATCCAACATTTCCACCTTGTGGACATTTCAGGTAATTGCTGCTGATGACTGTTGAGGCACAGTTGTACTTTTGTTAACGTTAAAAGGATCACTAATCGGAAGCAGTGTGGTTTGGTGAAGAAAAAAAACCAAAACCATTGAAATCAGAAAGACTTGAGTTCAAATACACCCTTGGCCCCTTAATAGCTGAATGCTGATATCTCTAAGTCTCCCTTCATCTCTTCTTTCTATATGATACAGTTAAAACTTCATATTTCTCAGAGGATTTATGAGGATTAAGTAATATACCTAAAGCATCTAGCGCATTAAAAACACACAATGTGGGACTTCCCTGGTGGCGCAGTGGTTAAGAATCTGCCTGCCAAGGCAGGGAACATGGGTTTGAGCCCTGGTCCAGGAAGATCCCACATGCCGCGGAGCAACTAAGCCCGTGCGCCGCAACTACTGAAGCCCGCGCACCTACAGCCCATGCTCCTCAACAAAAGAAGCCACCGCAATGAGAAGCCCGAGCACTGCAACGAAGAGTAGCCCCCGCTCGCCACAACTAGAGAAAGCCCGCGCGTAGCAACGAAGACTCAATGCAGCCAAAGATAAATAAATAAAATAAATAAATTTATAAAAAAACAAAAACAAAACACGCAATGTGTCCTTATTTTCCTCACTGCTGGTGCTTTCTTTTTGTGATATATTTTGTAACACAGGTAAACTTTCATATTGCCAAAACAATCCATATTTTTCTTTGTAATTTTTCATTGCTTTTATTTTTTAAATTATTTTTGAAAACAGGTAGTACATACACGATACAAAATTAAAAGGCTGAAAAGTGTAGACAATGGAAAAAAGTCTCCTTTTAATATGTGTATGACTGATTTACTTTGCTGTACACCTGAAACTAACACAACATTGTAAGTCAACTATACTCCAATAAAAACAAAAACAAAAAAAGCCTCCTTTTACCCCTGCCCCCCACCAACCAGCGCTCTTCCCAGAGATAATCACTGTTAGGTTTCCTTGGTATCTTTCCAGAAATAATTGGTTCAGAGATGAGCACACACCTAAGTGTGACTTCTCCTCACCCCCAACACAAGTGGTGTCACACTATCCACACTGCTCAGCACCCTGCTCTTTCACTTAACATTACTACATCTGAAAGCTCATTCCATATCACAGGGCTGTCTCATTCTTTCAAAGGCTGCAGAGGACCTCATTGAATGGACATACATAATTCATTCATCTGTCCCCTCTGATGTACATTTGGAGTATTTCCAGTTTTCTCTATTACAAACAATGTTATATAACATGTATGCTGCGCATAATCATTTCAGTATACTTGTGGGCTAAATTCCAGTAAACAGTAATTGAAGGACATTTGATCTTGTAAATCTGGAAGAATGCCAAGTGACTCTTAGAGGTCCTCTTAATTCATAATCTACTAGCATTGTACGTCTATTTCCCTACTGCATCAACTTTTTGGTCTTAGTTAATCTGAAAGATTAAAAATGGTATTTCAGAATAGTTTTAATTTACATTTCTATTACTTCTGAGGCAGACAATCTTTTAATATGTTTAGGGGACATTCCTCCCTTTCTTTTTATGGATTGTCTGCTTTTCCTTTGCTCATTTCTCTTTTAGGTTATCGACTCTCCCCACCACCCTTTTAAAAAATTGAGGTATAATTGACATATACTAGTTTCAGGTGTACAACATAATGATTCAATACTTGTATATATTGCAAAATGATTATCACAGTAAGTCTGAAGTTAACATCTGTCACCACATATAGTTACAGATTTTTTTCTTGTGATGAGAAATTTTAAGATCTACTCTCTTAGTAACTTTCAAATATGCAATACAGTATTATTAAATACAGTCACCATGCTATAAATTACATCCCCAGGACTTACTTTATAAGTAGAAGTTTGTACCTTTTTGCCCGCCCCTCACCTCCCGCCTCTGGCAACCACCAATCTATTCTCTGTATGTGAGCTTTTTTTTTTTTTTTTTTAAGATTCTACATATAAGTGAGACCATACTGTATTTGTCTTTCTCTGATTTATTTCACTTAGCATAATGCCCTCAAGGTCCATCCATGTTCTTGCAAACAGCAAGATTTCTTCTTTTTTTATGGCTAAGTAATATTCCATTGTGTATATATGCATGTGTGCGTGTGTACGCATCTGTGTGTGTGTGTGTGTGTGTGTGTGTATATATAAAACACCTCTTCTTTATCCAGTCACCTGTTGATGGACACTTATGTTATTTGCCTGTCTTGGCTATTGTAAATAATGCTGCAATGAACATGGAGTTGCATAGATCTCTTCAAGTTAGTGTTTTTGTTTTGTTCAGATACATATCCAGAAGTGGAATTGCTGGATCATATGGAAGCTCTACTTTTATTCTTCTGAGGACCCTACATACTGTTTTCCATAGTGGCTGCACCAATCAACATTGCACAAGGGCTTCCTTTTCTCCACATCCTTGCCAACACTTGTTATTTCTTGTCTTTTTGATAGTAGCCATTCTAACAGACATGAAGTGATATCTCATTGTGGTTTTGATTTGCATTTCCCTGATGATTAGTGATATTGAACATCTTTTCGTATACCTGTTGGCCATCTGCATGTTTTCTTTGGAAAAATATCTACTCAGTTCTTCTGCCCAATTTTAATTAAATTGTATACGTTTTTTGGCCATTGAGTTGTATGAGTTCTTTATATATTTTGGATATTAACCCCTTATCAGATACATGATTTGCAAATATTTTCTCCCATTCAGTAGGTTGCTTTTTCATTTTGTTGATGGTTTCCTTTGCTCTGCAGAAGCTGTTTAGTTACTGGTTATCAGCCTTTTTAAATGATGTGCAGGAGCTCTTTATACATTAAAGAAACTAGTCATTTGTGATATGAGTACAATATTTTTTCATGGCTTGTCTGTCTTTAGACTTTGTTGACAATGCTTTTTTACTATGCAGAAGTTTTTATCCCCTTGCTCTCCCCCTCTCTCTCCATATCAATTAAAAAACATATATGGAGTGAAAGGCACATTGTGAGATGGTGGGATACAGAAGTAGGAGATAGACAAGAAAGAAAAATGCATTACAGTGTCATGAAGTAATCATAGGGCGCTATGACATACCAAGGGGAAAGGGTGTGTGTGTATATCAAAGAAGGCTTCTTGGCAGTAGTAAAATCTGAATTGAGTTTTAAAGAATGAGAAAGGAATTAGGTTGATGAAGTGGACATAGTGGGCCTTGGAAAGAGTACAGAAAGACTTGGGAAACAACAAGGAGTCCTATATGACTGTAACAGGTAGTTTTAAATCTAGTCAGGAAGACCTGATTTAACTCATTTGTCAGAGGACAGCATGCACTGTAGATACAGATTTTTGTGGTCTGATTTAGTCACTATACTTTATTTTTGACAAATCATAAGACTGCAAAGCGTACCATATATTGAAAGAACTGGGTTAATTACCAATGAGATGATAGGGGAAAACATTTAAAAACTTCTTTTAGCCTGTTCTGGTTTTCTGCTTCCAATATATTAAATGCTTATACATACATTTAAGATATATGTGTGTGTGTGTGTGTGTGTGTGTGTGTGTGTGTGAGTGTGAGTGTATGTATATATATATGTATATATAAATATAGATAAAATTTGTTTTAAATTTCCAAATAAAGCCTCAATTTAGAGTAAGTCAATCCAAAGAAGAATTAATATTTTTGCAAAGCCAATGTAACTTACTGGTTAGAAAAATAGTCTGTAAGGCTTTTTTTTTTTTTTTTTAATATTTATTTATTTATTTGGTTGCACCGGGTCTTAGTTGTGGCAGGCTGGCTCCTCTGCTGTGGCATGCGAACTCTTAGTTGCAACATGCATGTGGGATCTAGTTCCCTGACCAGGGATCGAACCCAGGCCCCCTGCATTGGGAGCGCAGAGTCCTAACCACCGTGCCACCAGGGAAGTCCCTGTAAGGCTTTTTTACAAAGAGGTAGAACAGTTTATCGGTTAAGAGCACACACTCTGTCTCGGTTTAAATCCTGGCTTTGCTGAGTGATTTGGGGCAAGATATCAAATCTCTCTATGCTCTAGGGTCTTACTTAGAAAATGGGGCTAACAGTAGTACCTTCCTCCTAGGGTTGTTAAGGGTATTCAATAAATTAAGAAATGCAAAGCACTTATCTAGTACATGTAAACTCTCTTTAAGCATTAACTATCATTTTAATTATTCCTTGTAGAAGCAATTTCTATTAAAAGCTAGATCATTAGTACTTAAGTAAATTTCCATGGGTTTACCAGTATAAACATCTTTATAAACTTTTAGTGTGTTTTAAATTTTATAATGAGCAACCTCTATCCTGGCTATTACTCTTTCTAAAAATATTACTATGTTTTTAGAGCCTAAGTTCTGAGGACTGCTTAGGATAAAGTCCTGGCTCTACCACTAACTCATGTTAACTTGGGCAAGTTTCTTACTCTCCCTGTGCCTCAGTTTCCTTTTCTAAATGGATTACCTAATAAAGTTATTGTAGATGTAAATGAGTTTATACATGTACAGATTTACAAGAGTACAAACAGTAAGCACTCAGTAAAGCTAACTGATATTATTACCAAATATTGAGTATAATGCTCTCAAACTGGTAAAAGTATACCTATCTTTTTTAGACCTTTGATTAATATTCCCAAGTTGCTTTCCTAAAAGGCCTACTCACACAAACAATTCATAGAACACAGGGTTCACCACATCCTTAATAGGTACAACTATTATAAATTCCTTTTGCTTATTTGATACAAATATAACCACCCATTATTATTTGGTTTGCATTTTAAAAATTACTAGCAGGGTCAAATATTTTCCCTTTTTATTTACTAGTCATCTCCTCTTTCATCTGTCCATGTCTTTTGTCCATTTGTCAACTGAAGTTTAAAATTTTATTCTATTTTATTTATTTTAGGGTTTTAAAGATATTAACCCTTTCTCATATTTTCTACAAATTTATCTTTCTTTTTTGCCCTTTTGAAATGCAGAAGTTAAATATTTTTTTGCAAAATCAAGTTTGCCTTTGTTTCAATGTGATTTCTTCTAACACCTCAAATTTAGAAAGTCTTCACTAGCCAGGACAGACAGTCATTTCCCTAATTATTTAGACAGCTTAACTGACTTTAAAAAAACCGTTAACTATCGTTAATTAAACTGGAATTTGTTTTGATAAGTGCTATAAAGCAATGATCTAAATTAAGTTTTCTTCTCAAAAGTTATCAATTGTGTCAATACCATTTACAGAATTATCTTTTTCTTCCTTATGGATTTGATACTGTTGAGAAAATAACCTGAAGATAATATAAAACATGCAATTTACTGATAAAAACTTCCCAAGGTTATAAAGCTCCACACATAAACTTTAACACGTTAAAAATTAATTTGTAGAAAAGTCTTTTCATGAAACACATTTGTCTCTACTATTATACATCTATGAATTAATGATATTATTTTTGTTGAAAACACAGAAATGTGGGTACTTGAATTTAAAAAGAGAAGTTTCCTCTATGAATTGGGCACATTTCATAGTATGAGAGAAAGAAGATCTATAATGGAGAGAATATGACCAGTAACAAATTAAAATAGCATATGACTAGTGTTTTTTACCTTTTCAAAGTGATAATATACATATCTGTTTTATGTTCATAACAAAGTAGCCCAAGTATTTTTTCAGATGTAGAAAGTGAAACATAAAATTTTTTAATGAGTGTGATTTTCAATTTTAAATGACTACCAAGTAGCAATTATAATCAGTATTCAGATCTTTTAACTCTTGGTCAGGGTTTCACGAAAATACAAACAAAACACTACTATAACCAACAATGGTTAAACAGCAACCTCTTTCTCTCCTGCTTTCTCATCCCCCACCCCCCTTCTTTTACTGGATCGCTTCTTCCAGCCTATAACGATACTGGTCTATTTCCCCCGAAAACTCTGCTCTCTTGACCCCAAATCCTGCTTCTGCTACTGCTTCAAGGGCTACTTTCCATTCATAGTCAAGCTCCAAGACAGAGTTGTCCACAGCACCTGTCTCCAATTTCTCATCTCACTCGCTCTCTCTTTTTTTTGGCAGCACTGCACAGCTTGCAGGATCTTAGTTCCCTGACCAGGGATTGAACCCAGACCACAGCAGTGAAAGTGCCAAGTCCTAACCACTGGACCGCCAGGGAACTCCCTCATCTCATTCTCTCTTGATCCACTTCAACTGATCTTCTGTCCTTACTATTCTCCTTCAACTGCTCCTGTTAAGGTCACCAAGGACCTCTACCTTGCTACAGCCTATTTCTTGGCTCTGATCTTACTTGACCTATCAGAGGTACTGAACGCAGCTAATGACTATTTCCTGATACACTTTCTTCACCTGGCTCTAGGATATTATGTGCACCTAGTTTTTCTCCCTCCACACTCACTGTTCTTTCCTAATTCCTTTGCTGGTCATCTCCTTAATCTCTAAATGTTGGAGTGCCCAGGGCTCAATCCTTGAACCTCTTTTCTATCTTCACTTACTCTTGTGATGATACCACTTGGCCTCACAATTTATAAATCCATGTGTATATTAACTTCCACATTTATATCTTCAGCCTAGACCTCTCCTTGAATACCAGACTTTGAGTACAATTCCCTTCTCAACATCTCCACTTAGATGTCTTACAGGCATCCCACATCCATCATGTCCAAAAGTGTACTCCTAATCTTTCCCCTCAAAGCTGCCCCTCCCAGACTTCCCATCTCTATGAAAAGCAACAACAATTTTTGTTTGTTTGTTTCCTCAGGCCCCAAACCTTAACAGTCATTCTTTGTTCATCTCCTTCTTTCACATCTTATTATCAAACCATCAGCAAATCCTACTGTACCTATCTTCAAAATAGAACCTGACCCCTTCTCACCACCTCCATTGCTATCACTCTGGTACTACACACAATTCTATATCTGGATTACTGAAATAGCCTCCTAACTATTCTGCTCCTACCCTTTCTGCTTTACAGTCTATTCTCAACACAGCAACCAGGGTGATTGATCTTTTTAAAATATTAGTCTTATACTGTCACTCTTCTGCTCAAAACCCACAAAAGACTTCCTATCTCCTTCAGTTTAATAACCTAAAGTCCCTATATAAGCTGGTCCCATAATAACTTCTTTGGCCTCATGTCCCACTCCTTGTCCCCTTGTTCACTCTGCTCCAGGCACACTGGCCTTCTTGCTGTTCCTCGGATATGCCAGGCAGGCTCTTACCTCAGGGTTCCTGCCCTTGCGGCCGCTCTACACATAACATTCGTCTCTCATGTGGCTGCACGGCTCAGTTCCCCACTCCTTTTGGTATTTGCTCCAATGCCACCATTTCAGGAAGCATTCTCTGACCTGATATTTAAAACTCTTAACCATCTCCTCCCACCAAAAGCACTCTCTCCCCGGCTTTAGTTTTCTTCATGCCATCCAATCACTACTTCACACTTCATTGTTCTGTTTATTTAATATTTGTCTTCTTTCCACTAGTATGTAAGCTCCATGAGGGCAGGGCTTTTGTCTGCTCTATCCTCTGAACAATGCCTGGTGTCTTACTGTTGCTCAATATATACTGTAAGCAAATAAATGAAAGATCAAAGGAAGAACCGAATAAATGGTGACATAAATGTCAACACAGGGTTGGTAAGTAGATTTCATCTTGAATGACAACTGCAAATGGTTGGCAACAGCTGCATGAAACGATGTGTAGGGGATTCTGAGGCCTTGTAAGCTAAAGGGAAAAGATAGCATGACTGACTATCAATAAGGCATTCTGGTCTTCACCACCCCAGCGTTAATATAAAACTATGTCAGGTGACAGGTTAAAAAGAGAGAGAGAGAGAAACTAGTTCACAGTACACTCAAGTATAATTATGTTCTGCAAGGTTCTTCACACCGATTTTGTTAGCAAAGACTAGTAAACAGAAAATGATTGAGTGACAGGTTAAGCAAGATTAATGAAAAGCTATGCTTAAATGTAATTAGTGAATAAAGACAAACAGTATTTCAGAGTGTGTCAGAGCCTGTCTTTTACCTTTCTGAAAGTAGGTCTACTTTGAGAACTATTTACAACATCCTTCTTACCTGTTCTTTAGTAATACATATTTTGTTTAACTCCTAAAAATTTTACCTGTATCTACTAAGGAAAAATATTTAATACTCGCTAATCATACAATCCTTTCACCATTACAGAATACATTATTTCTCAGGATTAATTATAAACTCATGGCACTTACATTCTGTTTCATGCTTATAGGCTCCTAAGGTAAGCTGACGAGATGTTGTTAATAATTGTTGCATCATTGCTGTTGGGTCTTGAAATATCTAATGCAAGAGAATGAACAAAAGCCCAATAACTGCAAAATCTACAATTTAAAATGCTTTAAAAACTCTCATTATAAAATCTTCTTACCATTTCATCATAGAACTCTGAAACCACTGTCTTTTTTCCCAGCATTGCATTGGTGTCTGATTGAAATAGCTTTAATAAGTGATACAGGGTTACCTGTGAAATAAAAACAGACATGACATCTGTGCAATGGTTTTTATCATCATCATGAGACATCATCATTTCTGTAACTGATTTAGAGACTGAATTAATAAACATATCAAATTCAGGATCTTGTTTCAACTACAACTTACTGTGGCAGGTCACCCAAATTCTGCGTGTACTTTTATTTTCCTATTAGGTATTACCATTTATCCACATCTATTCAATATGTATGTTTTGAAGAGGGTAAACAAACATTAGTTACAAAGCATCTCTAGAGAGTGACTATATATAAAAATAACACAAGATACAGCTATGGAAATTAAACTGGTAAGTCACTAAGATGAATTCTTTTACTTACACAGGTGAAATTTGATTAACTGTGACAGTTAAAGTTTACAAATTTACTATGGCGAAAAAAGATTTGATACTTTCAAAAGGAATGATCAATACTAAAATGCTCAGTGAGGACAAGTTAATTTCTTTAGTGTAATAATAAAATTAATACATAAGTAGCATAATAAACAAACACAAAGTTAGTCAGTGATAATTCACTTCGGCAAGAGCAATATGTCTTCAAAATATTTAAAAACAGATACAGTAAGACATCAAAGGAAAAGCTTTGCAGCACAATGTGTGATTATTTGAGCAAAACAAAACCTAGATGGTAAAACATCAGAGTTCATGTTGAAGGTATAGAAACCAATTCAGAGGCCTCAAAGAATTTTCCAAAAAGTTAGCTAAAATCATCATAAGGAGTATGGATCATATGCCATATTTAAAGCAGATAATTTGACAAATTTCTGGAACAGACAGAAAGCAGATGAGACTACACAGATAGATAAACCATAACAGGGAAATCCATAACCTAAAATCTTAAAGGAGAAAACTGCATCAGAGGTGGGAGCCACTGCCCCCAGTGGAGCCCCAGAGAGACTGTGAGCGCAAAGTTGGCAGGTATAGAAATCAAGAATGCTGTGGGGCGGCTAGGCTGGCCAACCTTCCCTCTTCTCCCCTCACTCACCGACGAGAAAGCACATCCTCCTGTGGAACCTAGAATTCTTCACCCAATCAAGTACGAGATAAACAAAAATAAAGATATTTTCAGAGAGCACTGGCTCTGAAATTTTACTTCTCACGCATCCTTTCTGAAGAAATTCCTCCAGCAAAATGAAAAAAGAAACCAAGAAAGATGAAGAAAAAGGATCATCTGTCATCACTAAGAGCTGACAGGCACTATCTAAAATTGAAAAATCCAACCTTTGGGATTTAAATACATGAGATGAGTGGGAATAATTTCTAGAGGAACTGAAAACAGTAACTGTGGTTTTCCTGAGGAAGGGGTCAGAGATGGGGGAAAGAAGATGTTATGGGTTGAACTGTATCCCCCAAAAGATATGTTGAAGTACTAGACCTCAGAACATGTAAATGTAACCTTATTTGGAAATAAGAGCCTTTTGCAGATGTAATCAAGTTAAGATCAAGTCATTAGGCGGGGACCCTAATCCAATATGACTGGTGTCCTCATAAAAAGAGAAGTGACACAGAGACAGGGAGGGAGAGAAGGCCATGTGAAAATGGAGGCAGAGACTGGAGTTACGCTGCCACAAGCCAAGGAACGCCTGGGGCCACCAGGAACTAGAGGAGGCAAGAAAAGATTCTCGCCTAGAGGCTTTGGAGAGAGCATGGCCAACACCTTAATTTGGGACTTCTAGTCTCCAGAACCGGGAGAATAAATTTCTGTTGTTTTTAGCCACTCAGTTTGAGATACTTTCTTATGGCAGCCCTAGGAAACTAATACAGGAGACTTGTACTTTTTATTTTTTAAATCTTTTTAAAAAACTATATGCATGTCTTTTATAATTTAAGAAGTATTAAAAACTACATCATAAAGTCTTCCTTTCCCAAATTTATTATTCAGACCTGGAGAGACATTCATGCAGATGAATAATAGGCAATGAATAATTTCAGGACGGATGTCCCTAATTTTCAGTGGTGTTTAAAGATTCTTAGAGCAATGAAAATGCCTACACTTGCCAGAGATATTTCTAGGAATAAAAACCCAATATTAGCATTTTGCCTTTAGAAACAACCATTCCTTTTACAGTGGTTTGATGTATAATAGGTTACTGGATAACAGAAGTAAATCACAAGTTACCCATATCTTTCTTTTATATTTTAAATGAACCTCATATGACTTACTTTCTGTAAGAGCCAACTATTCAAAAACTATAATGGTTTCATTATACTAAAAGAACACTACAATAATTTGGAGGGGATAAAACTCAGGCCTATGTAGATCTATATGGAAACCTATTCAATAAATGAATCACTCCAGAAAGGCAAAAGATCATATTACCCTACTTTCCCAAGAGTAGACTTTGAGAGCTGTCTCATAATGAGGTTACATTATATAATGATTTCTTTCAGAGATGTATTTTCCAATTGAGGGCAGGGTAGGGAGGAGAGAAGGGGGAGACAGATGAGGAGGCAGACAGGTAAGGCAGCACATTCTCAAAATAAAATGAATTCAAAGCAATCTTACAAAGTTAACAAGAACCTCTGCTCTAGTAACATGACCAACTTCTCCTTCTCTCTCAACATCTGCCATATTCTGTGCTCTATTCTCCCTAATAGACTACTTTGGTTAAGGATAGGTGTAGTGTCTCATCTTTGTATCCCACCCCTTGGGCAATATCTTCCAAATATGGATATTTAATAATTTCTTGTCAAACAGAATATAATGTCTGTGAGAGTATCCCAGAAGGACAAGAATGGTAGGAGACCTGGAAACCTTATCACATGGAAGATATTTAAATGAGCTACAGATGGTTCTTCAGGAGAAAAGAAAAACTAAAGTATGAATAGTTATCAGTAAAAAGTTCAAGGAAGCTTAACGTAAAGTAGAGCTTTCTTAAAACTAGAACTACTCCAAACCTGAATAGGATGTTTCACTTAATAACGGAAGTCAATATTCTCTTCTTGCTATACTGGACTGCCTAAAGGAACTTCTATGTAGGAAGAGTATGGTCTACCTCAATGGGTCCTAAATATTACTGCGCATCAAAATTACCTGGGGTGCTGACCCCTCTCCAAACCTGTGAATCACACTCCATGGAATGGGGCCTAGAAGTCTGAACTTTTAAAAAACACCTCAGGCATTTCTGATGCAACTAGTTAGGAACTAATTCTCTGTATCACTGGCCCAGGTGACATTCAAATCCTTTAAAAGCACATAGTTTTACAAATGTAATTTGATAATTAAAGTGTCAATGTTTGGTGCTAAAGGAGCGAGCTGAATCTATCAAGATGAAAATTAATGGTGATGAACATTAAAGCCCTGAAACTGGAGTTAAACACCAGCCACACAAATGTGCAATGAGACAGCCTGAGTTGTGACCCTTTAGGTTTAAAAATAAAACAGGCTTAGTGGTTTTAGTCAAAAGCAAGAGTAAAGGAAGGAGTGTGAGGTCTGAATGCAAATACCTGGATTCAAAAACTAGCTCCACCACAATTAACTGTGTTTCTGAGCACATGACTTCATCTCTGAGCCTTAATATGCTCATCTCTAAAATGAGGATCTCACCAACCTCACAAAGTGGCTGAGGGGTCAAAGTGAAAGATTTGAGAGACTTTTTACATTATCAAGCAACAATCTGAAGAGATCAAATAATGAAAAAGTCTGTGGTTATAAATAAGGATTCAGGTATAAGATAAAGCTGCTAGTACTGATGACAGTTTGAAAATGTAAAAAGACTTTCTAGGGCTTTTAACTGTAAAAAAATGGACACTCCCATTTCAGAGAGCATATGGACTCCACTTGTTTGTTACTAAGAACCAAACAATACTAATGAATTTTAAATTTTTTTGCTGTAGTAATCATGTAATTTCCATGATTCCTTTCAAATAACTGTTCACATTCTAGCCCTTCTTTTTATACTTGAAAAACAAAAGAGTTTTGAAAGGCACTTCACTTAAAAATGAAAAACCTTAACTCATAGCAAGATAAACCAAGCCATAAGCTTACATAAAGTATACCTGAATGAAAATGTCAACATATAACAAGCTATTGAATATTGTAAAATTTTCACAATTACTAAAAAATTCATTTATATTTGCAGAGATTAACATTACTCACAGGTCTTTCATTAGGATCAATGAAAAATATTTTGATGATTATTTCGAATTCACCCCAACCTGTTTCAGTAATTTCATATGGAGGCTTAGTAACAACTAAAAGAAAGAAAAAAATAAAACAATTATTCATTGTAAATTACTGATACAGTTTCTTAGCTCTTTTAAAATTTATAATATTATGAATTTTAAAAAACTATTGTACCTCTTAAAGGATTGCCATAGCTTTCATGTAATTTAAATTGGATTTTCTTCACATATGCTGACATATCCTAAAATACAGAGGAATTAATTAATTAGTTCTGCCATCTACACATAACAATTAGGAAGGAAATACACAGAGCACCTGTGTCAATTTTATAAAATACACTTCTCCTTAAATTTTATGGAAACCAATTTTCTAAGAAACATGAATTATACCCTGGAGGTTTGTTTTTTATCTTAAACAAAGGAAGTCTGTGCAGAATTCTTTCAAAATTCATAATATATAGAAATATATATGTCCTTAATTCATTGTTTTGCATTCCTATTTTTATATATCTCTGTAGACAATACTCAAAATCAATTTTGATTTTCCATAAAACAGCAGTACACTTCCAATATTTTCTACAGAAATAAACATATACACCAAAGCAAATCTAAGAATTAAGCAACTTCAAAAAACAAAATTATAGGGCTTCCCTGGTGGCGCAGTGGTTGAGAATCTGCCTGCTAATGCAGGGGACACGGGTTCGAGCCCTGGTCTGGGAAGATCCCACATGCCACGGAGCAGCTGGGCCCGTGAGCCACAATTGCTGAGCCTGCGCGTCTGGAGCCTGTGCCCCGCGACGGGAGGGGCCGCGATAGAGAAAGGCCCGCGCACCGCGATGAAGGGCGGTCCCCGCACCGCGATGAAGAGTGGCCCCCGCTTGCCGCAACTGGAGAAAGCCCTCGCACGAACCGAAGACCCAACACAGCCAAAAATAAATAAATAAATAAATAAGAAAATCCTTTAAAAAAATAAAAAAAAAAAAAAAAAAAAAAAAAAATTATATTATACAAAGGTCAACTAAACTAAGCAACCTAAAACTGTTGTATATAAAACTCTTCCTTTCCTTAATTATATTTTGAAGCACAAAAGCATATTCATTAGTTCCGGCACACAAAAGGGATTCTGCTAGCGAAGGAGGCCTTTTCAAAAATAATTCATTATAGAAAAACAGGAAAATGCAAAACAGAGTAAGTCGCACTCAACAGTAATGTTCATTAATCTTTTTATTTGCTTTCAGGAATTTTTATGTGCTTATTATCTACATATTTTTTTAACTGGGATCCTACTGTAATAATATATTACTATCTGCCTTCATCACTTAACATTATTTTGTGAACATTTTTTCTGAGGCAGATTTTCATAAGCATCTTTGAAGACTATTTTGGGAATACTTTCATTCATTTTTTCTACAAATATGAGTGACTACCAATATAGGCAGATGCTATAATGATAAATAACAGAATCTTGACCTCAGGGTCTCACTGTAAAGTGGGGGGCAGACAAGAAAATCAGCATTTCAATGCTGTAATCTGTAATCTGTTGTGTGCATATTAGGTCATGTGTTATGAGGACATTAGGTACAAATCCATAGGAAAGGCAGCTATTTTAGTCTTTGGAGATCAAGAAAGTAGATCTAAAGAAAATGCACTTGAACTAAGACCTAAGGGAACAATAAGAATGGAGTGGGTGGGAAGACAGGAAGAGGTTTAAGAGTGTTCCTTTGGGAAACTGAGAGTAATTTAGTATTGGTAAAATGTAGGATATAAAGAAATGAGGCAAACACAGACAAGGGATAAGGCTGCAGAGATAGGATAGGGAAAGGTCATGGCAGGCCTTCTAAACATGATAGCTTTATGATGAGGGCAATAGGTAGTCACTGAAGGTGTTTTTTTTGTTTGTTTGTTTGTTTTTAACAGCTCTATTGAGATATTCACATACTACACAAATCACCCATTTAAAGTTCACCATTCAATGGTTTTTAATATATTCACAGAATTGTACAACTATCACCACAATCAATTTGAGAACATTTTATCACACAAAAGGAAACATACCCATTCTTCCTCCCACCCACTGTCAACCACTAATCTAGGTTCTATGTCTATGGATTTGCCTATTATGGACATTTTATAAAAATGGAATTATACAGTATGTGGCTTTTGTGTCTGGCTTCTTTCACTTGCCATGTTTCCTAATTTTTTCCATGTGTTAGTAGCATGTATCAATACTCTATTTTATTCCTTAATAACATTCCACTATATGGATACACTACATTTTATTTATCTATTCATCAGTTTAGAGACATTTGGGCTATTATGAATAATGTCACTACAAACATTCATATACAAGTTTTTGTGTGGACTTTGAAGGTTTTTTATTTTCCTTCGTCTTTTAACTTTACTTAATAGTATAAATGCTGAAGAAAAAACAACATTATCAAGCTTAATTGGTTTCAACATGTATTAACTCAGTCTTTTGGTGGAATATACGAAGAAAAGATAAATAGAACTCAAAAGTCAACTGCCTTATTCTTTGTCCTTGAAATTAAGATAACTTTGCGTTGCATCACATGCGTTGCATGTCCTGTAGATGTTTGATTTCAGCTCAAGAGCTCTACATTCAAGTGGTCACCTTTAAATTGTGGCTACAGCTGCACGGAATTCAGTTACCATAAACTGTCCTACATGGCCTTCTTTTGATTTACCTCTAAATTTATCATGTCTTAATTTATTAAATGTGACTGAACATACTGTGGGGTTACATGGGAAGAAAGAGTATTCAGCATTGGAAGTAATTCTGAATGATAAGTCAGCATTTCTACCCTTAAAATTGACACTATAAAGTTATTTTGAATAATTATTAAATTTAATTTTAAAATGTGACCCCTTGATAAAGTAAATGTATGTCCAAAATTCTAGTCTCTTACATGTGGCAAAATATAATTCAAAGTGTTTGAAGCAGACTACCTTTACCATCATCAAGCTGTGAATCTACCCTTGGGCTATTTGGCACCATTTTCATCTTTTCAGAAGTAACAACTCTTCGTGACATCTCTAAATGCTATTTCAGATGTTTCTAAAAGGTGACGAATGATTGCAATGATAACATAAATTCTCACCTGCCTTTTTGCTTCCACTACATTGGAACAATGATATTTGAAATACAGAATGAAGGGTTTTAAATAGAGGAATAGTTTATTCATTCAGTAAGTATCTGTTGAATACCCACTATGTACTTACTGCATTCCAGGCATTAGAGATTCAGTAGCAAAACCAAATTACCAGCAGCTAGATTATGTAGCAGTTTGTCTTTCATCTTTTCTGATGGTCTGATTACCAAATTATCACTTAAATTTACTATTCCTGAAATACCTGATTATATACTAGGCTACCTTAAGGTGTGGTAATTGGAAGACGTACTGTGCATATAGCATAATTCTTTTTACCATAACTTAATTTTAATTAGAAAACATTTTTGGAAAGTTGATTCTACTAACAATTATAGAAAGATGACAGCTCTTACTTTATTCTTTCAACATTTTTGGTAACATTTCTACAATGGGCCAATTTTATTATCAGTTACTATACAATATTACAATTTAACTCTGAGCAAAAAAACTATAGCTTCAAAAAAGTTTTAGGAAAAACAATTACCTACCTCATTTCTATATGGTTTTACATATACTGTCCACTGATGGGTGTGCCCATCCTCTTCTCTTTTCTTTCCAAAATATCGAGCAACATTACCATAAACTATTGGTTTAACGATAGTAACCCCCTGCAAGAAAACAATTTCAACACCAGTTAACACTGTATTGGGCTTCCCTGGTGGCTCAGTGGTTAAGAATCCGCCTGCCAATGCAGGGGACACGGGCTCGAGCCCTGGTCTGGGAAGATCCCACAGGCCGTGGAGAAACTAAGCCCGTGTGCCACAACTACTGAGCCTGCGCTCTACAGCCCGCGAGCCACAACTACTGAAGCCCGCGCATCTAGAGCCCGTGCTCTGCAATAAGAGAAGCCACCGCAACGAGAAGCCTGCGCACCACAACGAAGAGTAGCCCCCGCTCGCCGCAACTAGAGAAAGCCCGCGTGCAGCAACGAAGACCCAACGCAGCCGAAAATAAATAAATAAATAAATAAATAAATTTATTAAAAAAAACCCCAACACATTGTATTATTACCCAAATAAACAGAATTCGAACTCTGAAAGCTTGTTTTAAGAAATGGCAGGCAGTCTAACAACATAGTTTGCTTATAACATGGATTTCCCTCCACAAATCATTTCCAGACAATTAGCCTCATTTCATAATACCACAAATAACTAAACACCACATTAATTACAATGTTCCCACTTTGAAAACGTGTATTTAAATCATGTGGGGTACTTTGAGAGTTCCCTTTTTCTTTCTCTCTCTTTTTTTTTTTTTAAAGAAACAGAAAAAGCTCTATTTACAAACTTTAAAGAGCAGCCTGGAATAATGCTCACCAACTTTACCATCACCCGATGGTTATGTCCTTATTTATCAGCTTACACCAGGGTTCTCCAAAGCACAGTACAAAAATTAAAGACAGTTTGGAAGGGGATTTTAGGTAGAATAAGGGCAAACATTTTCATTTTATTACTTGTGTTTAATCTGTATTAGAAAAACCATAACTATAACTAGCAATTCAAACCCATAATTTCAAACATAGTAATGCTTACGAAGGGACTTTAAAAAATTGATTTAAACAAAAATGTTAAACACTACATTTTGATTCAGATAATGGCAAAGAGGCACTCGGATGACTCAAGCTCGGTAAACCCTGCACTGATGGCATGTGTGCTATATTTGTGTTCAGTTCTGAGATGTACATACATGTTTCTCATCACATCTGGTTAAATGTAAAGGCAGATTATGATGGAAAGGAGATAGAAAAAATTCCAAGTGAAGAAAATTGCTGAATGTTGCACATGAATTTGAGACCAATTGTTCAATAGTAAGACTGTATCTGAAGGTCAAAGAGCAAGATATATCACATGTGAAAAGTGCTGTGCCAATGTAATCAACAATTAATAAGAAATGAGGAAAAGCAGTGAACAAATGGAAAAACTTTTCATTGTGACTAGATAATTCACAAATAAAACCAATACCTATTAGCCTGAAGTTAGTTCAGAAGAAGGCAAGCAGTTTGTACACAAACTTAAAGAAAAAAAAATCACAGCAAGTGCCTTTTTGTGGCACCCAAAGATGGGGCCTCGCATTCAAGGCTCGAGTGAATAAGTACAAGGAGCACTGACATGGTGAGGGATAATAGATCCTGAACTGCTACAATGTTGCTAGGAACTTGCGGAGTTCCTCAATGATGAAAAGCGGGCCCATCTGCCAAAAGACTTTCTACCTGGATCAAATTTATCTAAATTGGGAAAAGATGCTTACAAGACCACATAAACAGCATGGAGAAGAAATAAGTCCCTAATTTTAAAGTTTTACATGACTAACTCGGACCCATTTTCGGTGGAAAAGCATTTGAGGACTACAGGCCTAATCTCCTCAAGTGATTTTGGACTTAAAAGACTTTTAGAACCTAACATGATTACAAGTAGAGAGAGTTCTGTAAGTTCTTCTCCAAACGCTAGTGTTCTAATCCTTTGTTCAGTAGTACTTTCTTATCATTCCAAAACCTCGCCCAAAAGTGGGGGAAAACGTATGTTTATGAACCTTACGGTACTATGAATTTTACCTGGCATCTGTTTCCCCTTCCATTAAATTTCAGTAGCTTTTGAAACTTTAAAAGCACTGTGTATGACAATTGTATATTCAGTATAAAATTATGTGAAAACAATATGACACAGAGAAAGACTCAAAAAAACCACAAAAAACCTAGATCAACTAGATTGGTGCAAAAGTGGGTGATTTCTTTTTTAAAAAAATTTTCCTGGGCTTCCCTGGTGGCGCGGTGGTTGAGAGTCTGCCTGCCAATGCAGGGGACACGGGTTCGAGCCCTGGTCTGGGAAGATCCCACATGCCGCGGAGCAACTGGGCCCGTGAGCCACAACTACTGAGCCTGCGCGTCTGGAGCCTGTGCTCCGCAACAAGAGAGGCCACGATAGTGAGAGGCCAGCGCACCGCGATGAACAGTGGCCCCCACTTGCCGCAACCAGAGAAAGCCTTCACACAGAAACGAAGACCCAACACAGCCAAATAAATAAATTAATTAATTAATGAAAAAAAAATTTTCCTTTCTGCGGTAAATAAAAATCAGAAGGGGTAAAAATAGGTGTTACATCAGGAACCAGTTGGTCGTCTCATAAAAAATAAATGTGCCAGGGGAAGTAGTAAAGTGGGAGGGAAATGTGTCACAGTGTCATACATTACGTTAGGCTCTATGATCACTTTAATTAAAAACTAAGAAGCTACCGTGTACTGAATGTTCCCTATGTGCCAGGCAGTGTTATGTTCTTTGCATGCCTTGATTGGTATCTTGGCTGTAGCCTTGGGACTTTAGGAACACCATGAACTTGGGGAAGTCTTCTGAACTTTCCTAGTTGTGAATACTGGGGGTGATACTGCCTTTGTAGGGACTGAATCAGAGAATCGGGTAAAGCGTCCACCCACCGTGCTTACTTCGCACGGTATCTGCTACTGTTATTATCCTCACAATAGGTGGGTACTGCCCTCCCCACCGCCTTTTTACAGGTGACCTGGGTTGGCAGAGGGTGAGCAGCAAGCCAGGATCTCCCAGCCCCGGAAGTGGCTTTTTCCTCGGCAACAACGTCCAGCTCTCCCCCAGGCACCACCGATTATGTTTGTTTTTTGTCTGGGATGGAAGGGAGGCGGTGACACATGAAGTTGGGGCCAAATGAAATCATGATTTTCCCTCTGGGGCTTTGACTCGCCGTCCGCCTGGAAACCGCGGCTCCAGCCCGAGGCGAGAAGGCGCGAGAGGAAACAGGCAGGCCCTCCCCAGGCCGCGCCAGGAGGAGCCGGGGCGAGAGAGCCACTCCCGGAGGGGAGGCGCGGGCCGGGCACTGACCTTCACTCTCCCGCCGGAGTCAGGCCCAAATTCGGCCATTCTCTTGAACATATTGTCCTACGGAAGAAGCCGCCGCCGCCAGGGAAAGAG